>NW_027094091.1:45858845-50858845 GCF_029207755.1 Chamaea fasciata | reverse complement strand
AGAAAAAATGTGGTAATTTACCAAAAGGAACCAAAATTTATTAGAGCTGTCTTGTGAGAAAATGGCTATGATATTTCTGCTAGCTGCTTATACCATATCTTCAGCACCAACTCCAAGCTAATCTCTAGCATCATTATCCAATAGACATTTTTTCCCAACAGGTCTGAATATGTGTTCAAAAATTGATGTATTTCTATAGTGAAGAATCCCATTTTTAGAAATAGCCTAATGAAAAAAGGAAGTGCAAAAACAAATCAGACTCTTTTAGTACCCCATTTTTGTTGGTTTGAAACATGTGAAATCACTTTTATTTTATCTGTTTTAGCCATTTAGGCCAAGCTGCCCTTCAGCTGCAGAGGTGAGAGCTGGCAGATGCAGAAAGGGACTGATCAATCTCCGACAGCTCTAGGCTACCAGACCTTTAATTTACCCAACTTGAAATATCCCATTTTTAACCCAGCAGTTCAGGAAGCAAAACTGTTGAGTTCTGGCTCAAAGACAAGTTACCCTTCCACCACATTCTGTCCAGTTGCTAAGGGAATTTTAATGAGAAGATGGCTCATTCTCTCCTGTTTCTGTCTCTGAGGCAGCATCTCCTCCCATTTCCCTTGTGCACAAGGGCCCTTACAATCCTGTGTCTGCCGCAAAGCACTGTCCCTGTTGTCAAGCAAGCAGAATGTCATGCTGCTGAATAGGTCCCTTTTTTGCCTAGTCACACTGAGCTTGTCAGTAAAACCTGACCCAAGAAACAGCATCAAATTAGCATCCAGGAACATAAAATCAAACATTAAACTTACAAGAAAATCCATATTCATTCTGGGTTCTCTGTTCAGTTGAAATAGGATAAATGAAACCTTAAAAAGAAAGAAATTAAACAAAAATGGGAACAAAATCAAATGAGGAGAACAAAAAAAAATGAAGCATGAAAAATAGTTTAATTAAAAAAAAAAAAGGAAAAGAAGGAAAAGAAACTGATGGCACTTTAAAATTCTGATACGGCACAGAATTATGATTTTGCATCCCCTGTCTCCTCCAGAGCCTTACTAAGAATTAATAAGCAGGCAGATTGAATTTCTAAGCCAAAATCGGTCTCGAGTCACTAACTTTGGAGTGCTTAAAGTCTTTCTTTTATTGAGCATAAACTGTAATGGATCTAATTTATTTCAGACATCTAGGGTCATTAGCATATGGAAAGTCTTTTTATCCTTATCCCTGCCATATGCTTTAATTCCCAGGACATGTTCGGTGAGGCTCTAAACAGATTTTATATTTAATTATAATAGCTTGCTGTTGATATAACAGAGCTGAAGGAGACCTGTTGTCACTGGTCAGAGGTTAAATACTGATTTGTGAAGCCACCTATGCACAAAGCCCTCTCTCTGTATTTCCTTGGAATTATTTTATCCTGTCCTTAATACACGTTCAATAGGAATTCCTTAGGGAGTAAAGGATTTGTCAGCAAACAGTAAACTGAGTGGTTTCTCTTTGAAATCATTAAAAAATCAATAAGGCCCCTGGGGTTAGAACATTATTTATTTGAAATCTTTGCAAGCACCATATATCGACAAAATCATAACACAATTTACAGCTTTATTTTGGGATGGATAAAGAAGAGATATCATTTCCTTTGTCTTTTCCTTCTGCAGTCCCCACAGAACTGCACACTGGAGATGCTTAGTTCACACATGAATCCTGTGAACTCACTTAGCATCTCCCATGTGGCAAATGATTGAAGTGCTCCAAGATCCATCCTGCTCGAAAGGTAAATGACAAATCCCAGCTAAGCAGGGGAGTCACTGTCTGGGATGGGATCAGTGTCAGTATAAGAAAGAAGGTACCTCTCCTCCATCACCTTCCCTTAAGTTCTCCTGACAGGAATTTCACCCCCTCCCCTCTGATCACACTGCTAGAAGCTCACACAGCTGGGGACTCCCTGCAGGAGAGACAAAACTGGAAAATGCCCTTGTGGTGTGTGCCTAATGCAGAGAACCACATTACAGGCACACCAGAGTAATAACCCACAGCTCCCAGAATCGCTGAGCTTTGGTGCTCAGCATCTGTTGTGCTCTACACACATCTTGCTGCTTGTCTGTATTTTTTGTTAATGAAGACACAGTCTATCTCAATCACAGGCAAAGACATACCTCCTTGCAAAATTTACAGACATTAACTACTGCATAAATTCTATCTTACCTGAAATACCAGAGCAAAATCAGCTGATTTTTGATGATGGTTTTTTTTTCCTGGGACATCATGGCACAAACTATACTGCCTGTAATCTCTGTTCAAAGCTTTACTTCACGGCAAGGATTCTAGTCAAACCAATGTTTTAAGAAATATTATGTTCTTACATTCATTTCCCTGGCTCTTTGAGGCAAGTTCACCTATGTGTACTCTCAACATGCATACTTATTTTTTTTTAATAACTGCCTTCTCTTTCTACTGGTGTACTTGAGGTATTGGCCATGAAAAGTCTGGTGAGTAACTTCTGAGGGCTTGAGTGAGTGCTCAGCAAGTCTGGGCGTGAATTTACAGTACCCTTGTTACTCCCAATTACTGCCCAGATGAGTGCTGAGGCTCATAATTTGGTAAATGTAAATTTCAGCTATAGCCTTATGCCCAATATTTCCTTTGGCAAGATATCTCTGGAGAGACCAAGAGGCAGGCAGAAGGAACTTATAGGCCCAGGGACAAAGTGGAATTTAGGCTGGATGCATCTCTGAATGATTTTTTGCTTTGTACTCAAATCCACTGGGAAAGCTGAGGATGTCTCCTTGCACTTCATGTGCCCCAGCAGGTTCTCAGGGGAGATGGAATGGAACAGCCCACATCCCCTGGCTCTGCATCACCCATGGAGCTTGAGCTCACTTGTGCAGAGCTGAAGAGGCTATTCCTCTCTCCTCAAATAGCATCTGAGGTGGTCAGTTTTGTGTTCAAGGCTGTGCATCACTCCTGCCACGTCTGAAGCGATCCAGCCACTGCCACACGACATGCACAAAAGATGGCACTACCTGGATTAGCTGTGATGTTACTGAAAGCATTCTTTCCTCACAGGAAAATGGAAACCCAGATTCAAGCTTTTTCAGCAAAGTAAACAAGCATGATCCTCAAATACTCTAAAAGACACGTACCTCACTGAACCCTCTCCACGGACCCTGTTAGTCACAAACACATATTCACAGCTTACACATTTCCACAGATTCTCTTACTGCTAACTACGGTCAGCACTCCTGCAGCCACATAAGAGTGATGCCAATTTCCTCCACAGAAATGTTTTGTGCACCCATTCAAAGATACATCTATTGAAACAGGAGGAAGAGGCAAGGATATTACAGGATGCTTCTCCCATTTGGGCAGGATGTTTTAAAACAAGATTAGTTTTAAGCACACCTTGGTCACTCCTCCAAAGGGGAGTAGGCATGGCAGAGGCAAGGAGAAGGCCTGCAGCCATGCACTGGTGATGGGCAGGAGGCAGGCTTACTGCCACAACCCCAGCACAAGAGAATGGGGTTTTCTATAGGAAGCTATAGGACTGTCACACTAGTCCCACTGACCATGCCTTCAAACAATGAAAAAAGGACATTTTCATCAGATAATGACAAAAACCTGATGGGATTAGTAACTGAAATAATGAAGAATGCCTTCCCTCCTCTCTTCAAAGTAATTGCAGTGAAGAAAGATCTTTTGTGCGTTTTTTTTTTTTTTTCTTGGGGTTTTGTTGGTTTTTTTTGTTTTTTTTTTTCTTCCTACTTGTATGAACAGCACTGCTTGGCAAATACCTAAAGGACTACTACCAGGGTGATGAACATTTTTAATGAGTGTGAATTTAGAAAGGTGCTGGAGGGTCTGACTCTAGGAAGGCTGCTGACTCAGAACAGCTGGTTTCACGGTGAGCTACTCTGAGAAAAGGTATTTAAGCTTCTTCCTACAGTTTGTTGGGAAATACATATTTTCAAGAGTGCTTCTGCTATTTTGTTGTGTAACTTACTGTTGAATGAGTAAAGTAGCAATAATCATACTTTATGCTTGCATAGTGCCTGCTGTTTGAGGTTCTCAAAGGCTTACCAGAAGGGGTATTTTTTTCCCTTATTGTAAAAGTACCTCACCCTATGTCAAACCTGGAAAATCAGTGGGAGGCTCAGGTTAATGCACAGAAATTGAACCACTGTAATTGCATGGTAAAGGCATTCAGTAAAAAGCCTTTAGTTAAGCAAATGTTTCTCCATGTATTCAACTTTATAGTCCAATTTAGATTTGTAAATATGTTTTTTATCCCTATAGAAATGTTTCTATCAAGTGTCAAAGGTGGGGTTTTTTTTAAACTAAATTAATTACACTGGCACAAATCCTTTGTACAAATGCAGATGTATTATTTAAAAGGTGTTTTAAGTAGACATTGCCTATTTTGTTTCTAGAAAGCATGAGAAAAGCAATTTAATCACCTTTATAATGATGCAATGCACTGAGAAAAGTGAAGAAGGGTGAATATGTCAGATTGTACTTGAAAAATTAACCAATCCAATGCTGACATATAGAAAAGACTACAGTAGACTTTTTATCAATTTACTTTAACTCAATTTAAGCATCAGTCACACTTGGCACTGATTTGGGAAGCTGTGACCATTTAACTGAATAGACTGTGAAGCTCATTTAATTAGTTTGGTGCAGTTTGTGAAGGCAGATGATCCCCAAACACTGGAAGTCTAGGCTGAGCATTGTGGTCCCACATACCTTGTTCTGACCTTCTGGGAACACATTTGTGCCAGAGGCCCCCGGAGACAGCGAGGCTGCTCTGTGTCACTGAAGGGTCCTCAGCATATCTGCATGTGACTGTCACCAAAGAGTCACCAAAATGACTGTCCTAATTTATTCTTCTTCCACTGGGAAAGAATCTACTCCTCAGCACATTCATGGGCTTTTATACACACACACGATGCTCAGCCTGGGAACTCAAGATCATGACCATGGGCATTCTGAAATCCTGTGCTTGATTTTACCTAGAAAGCAATGGGAATATACTGCCTTGGCCTGTGAACTGGAATATTTTAAAGAGAATTTTTATCCCTGTGTTACATAACTCTAGGTCACAGCTTCATGCAGAGAGAACTTTGTAACTGCCCTCACCCCCCCTCCCCCTTTTTAGGTCCATAATTGGTTTTGCTAGTTTTCTAGTCATGCTGAATTTGTATTAATGAATATCAATTTTAGAGTGAATATGGAATAAAAATCATGAAACTATTTTACTCTGCTGCTTGCAGAAATTAAAATATCTACATAAGAGAGAAAAAAATACCTAGTTTTCAATTTGTGTTTTTCCTGCCTATTTTCTCTCTTTCCCGCAACTATATAGGTCAGACAGGTGAAGTAGCTGAAGATGATCTTTCTGGCCACTTACTTACTAGGGCTTATACAGCTTGGGTCACATTTACGAAAATATTTACAATTACCCTGCAAAGAAATGGATTTATAGCATTAGCTGCTGAGGTCACAGTTAATGATATGTAATTTGAGACTGTATCGCGATCAGTGAGACTGGAGACCTGCACTTCCATTTAATAAAGTGAAGATTGCATAAAGCACACCATAACTGCTAGTTTCTACAATGAATCATACTTTAATCTGGCACCACTTGCTTCTAATCTATGAACTCTCTTTACTCACTCTGTAGCAGTTTCAAAAAGAGCTGAGGTCAAGTAACTCCATGGTCTTTCTGAAAGCCTAGCCACATGGTGTGCCTCAAGGACATCCTGTTGCAAAGAACTCAACAGGTTGAGCTTAACATAGTGTAACAGCACTTCTCCCCCTTTTGACTCCAAAACCAATGACCTCAAATCACCTCTGAGAAAACAAGACGCCATGCATTCAACTGCTGCCTTCCTTTCTCAGGAAACAGATAAACAGAGACTGATTCTTACATGCAGACGCTTAACATTTGAAGGAAGCAGTTCTTGGATGATTTAAAGTAGGTGTGTGGTATATAAAATGTGACATGAGTTTACTGAAACAACTCAGTAAACCTTTTTTTTTTTTTTTTTCTGTGATATATACACATCAGATGAATTCCAGTATCTGATAACTCAAAGCCAGCAAGCTGGTAATTATTTTTCATACCATACCCAAACAATATGCACCAAATTGCTTCTGCTCTTAACTCTCAAGATGAGGTCTTCTTTCAGCATTAAGTCGTATAACCCTCCTCATTGGGCTAGCTCCAGTAGCTCAGAATTTATTTTAAAATCTTTGAGTTTTGCTGGAGTTTTCTATGATGAGTCTCAGTCTCAGAAATTATCCTGGGAAGTTTGAATAAAATTGGTTTAAGAACCCCAGTAACTTTTCTTCTTGTTTAATTTCTAGTTCAATGGATCTCAATGAGTAAAAAAATCCTCAACTCCCCCCAAGTAAATATAGCTGTTTCCAAATTTCAAGTTCTGGAAATTCAGTCTATTTCCTTTTCCCTGTAAAATGCCATTCTCAATACCATGTAAGCCCAATTTCAGTTTTTTTTCCATACATGGGAAGAGACATTCATCAATAGTCTGAATTCCATTATACAGAGAGGGTTTTGAGACAAAGAAGAAAAAAGTTATATGTCCCTGCAGTATTTGCAGCGCTGTGGCTGTGACCTTGCATTACAAGTCCTGTTTCCTTCTACCTTACCTCATTCACCATCATTCCTACAGCTATCACCAGATTGCTTGAGTTTCTTCACTATTTTTAAAGGAAATTCTAGATGATCAGTACAGTGTGCAAAGGCTCAAAGCTTTCAGAAAAGACTTTCAAGGGCTTTCAAAATATTAATTCAGATACATTGCAATGCTTTTGGCTTCCATCTAAGTCCATCTAGGTTTCCATCTATGATGGCCAAACAGTCACACATTCCCAGCTTACAAGAAAGAATTTTGGAGATTTAATTTGACATTCAGGAGGTTAAAATTGCTTTGTGCAAGTTCCACTGTCCAGAGGCTGCACGTTTCCAGTATTTTCTTTTCTACAAGGGGCAGAGTTAATGGTACCAGAGTAATCTTAGAGTAAACCCCATATTCTGACTGTTTAGTGTCAAAGCTTCCTGTTCACTTAACATGTTGCTAATGAGATTGGAAAAGTATTAACAATAAAATTTGAAGTCTATTTGCTTTTAATTGTTTCTCTCCCTTGCTATTTGGCAGGAAATGTATCACAAAACCAAGAAGACATGATATGTTATACCTTACTTATGGTGGTTAAAAATTTAAAAAAAAAAACCCCAAAACCCAAACCAGCAACAGAGTCCCTGGCACAGCAAAAATCTTTCAGACAGAACGTGCCCAGCTTCTTCCCACATTTTCTATTCTAAAGAAAGACCTTCATGTCTGTAGTAATGATGCTGAAGGTCAGATACGATATCAGGCATCCCAGAGATAATGCACAGTAATTTATTTTCCTTCTGAAGGACTAATTATTGGCATATTCAGGGTGGGCTAATAAACAGGGAGCTTGAGGTTTTGTGACTGATTATTTACTTAGGTATTATCTCAGATCTTTCCTGAGTGGGTGAGTTAAACGGGGACACTCTCTTGTTCTCTCCTTGAACAGGAATTCATGATATTCTATAATTAAGACTGCAATTATGTTTTCATTTTAAATTAGATCCTGACATTTTGTTAACATTGATAGAAAGGTCTTGCCTGAGTTTAAACATGCATGACATCTATATGGGAAAACGGAAAGATGGAAGAGAAGGATAACTTAAAATTTGATGTGGATTAGAACATCCAGGTTTGGCATTATGCAGTCTTCTGCAGTTAAGGACTTTGACCTTTTGGTTAAATCTTATGTCCTTAGTAGGACCTCAGAACTGGGTTTGTTATGCATGTTTGACAGCAAAAGTAAACATATGCCTTGCGCTGCAATTTGATAGATGTGTATTTGCAAATTCCACTCTTGCAATGACTGAATGCTAGACAGACTTCCTGGGGCTCACTTTGCTGTAGTGGGACCAGAGTGCTGAAATGAGGACAAGGGGCACCACTGGAGAGAGGATATGTTGCAGACAGCTAGATGAAGGAAGGGACAATTAGAAGAGGATCTAGGAGAAGGGATCAAAACTGTTAAGAATGCTGGACAAAAAGGGTCACAGAAAGCATACGTTATCCACATGGAGCACGTATTACAATATTTGGCAGGTTTGTATGCTCACACATAAAGTAACTCGTATTCCCCAGTTTATAACCTCAAAAATCCCAGCAACTACAGAATCAGCTGATCAGCTGAATGTTTGTTTCCCAAGTTCTAGAAAGTTCCTTCCGCAACATGAGTTTTCATCTAAGCATGCTGCAAATAATTTTGTTAGTCCCGATTTAGAAACAGAGAGCACTGAGTTTTACTTCTGACTGTTTCACTTACTCCTTGATGAGCCTTCACGTGCTCATGTAACTTTGCCCTGCCTGACACCCTGACAGGAAAGCAAAAATCATGAAATATATCTGCCTTCGTGTATGACAAGGATATTATAAATGTACATTATTGTCTCTGTATGGGGTGGTTTTCTTCTACAATTAAACTGATATATCAGTTAGACTTCTTAAGATTTGAATTCTTCTTTCATCTATCTGAGTAACTTTTTGAGTTTTTTAATGTGTAGAGGAATAGGGAAGAATAAAAGAAAACCTAAGAGAATAAAGAAGAATGAAAAGTATAGATGGACAAGGTTGTCTTTTTTTTCTCCTCTCTGCATGGCTATAATATTTTTTTTTTAATTAGTGCAGATTTTTAAAAATAGCCTAGAGATCTTAGAGCACTTGCTTTCTTTAAAAATAATGTGGAGGTGGCTCTTTCTGAACTGACTGAGGTTAAGACACAGTGATTTCAGTGCCCTGGGTTCTGCCTGTGGCTCTGCACTTCTACTTTTTCACAACACTTTTATCTGCTTCAAGCAGTTGGTTTTCTAGGCAAGAGCTCTCTGGGCCCATCAGAGTGTGGATGCTTCTCAGCTGCGGATTTTTCATGTCACTACAATAAAATAGAGATGAGTCATAACTGTGTGCATAAACTCTCTTGGCTGCCACACCATTGCATAGTAGCTGGGTAGAAAATGGAATAACACATCCCTTTACTCATATCAAAAAACAGTATTATGGAAAATTTCCTCTAGGAACAGATGAGATACCTTCTTCAAATGAATGAGCTCCCCCTGCTAGGCCAAAATAGGCCAGGTGGCTATGTATCATTAAGCTGGCAGACTGTATTAGAAGTTTTCTCTTGACCCACATGCTCTTAAATAAAAGGTTTTATTTAATTCCTCTGCACACATGGGCTTCTGTTGCAGTCTCCCTTGAGAGAGTTCTGCTTACTTTCTGGAGTCTGGAAAACATTCCCCTGCTCTTTGCACACTCATCTGCTCTGGTGGAGCTGTGGTCCTCATCATGCTGCTCGGCCCTGTAATTCTTCTCTGAATGCCTGCTTTCAAATCAAGCCAAAAAGGGAAACAAATACTTATTCCATCAGAGTTTCTGACATGTTACATTAACCAAGCAGGACGTGTGCAGAATGTGTATGTTTTGGGAAGAAAGACATGCTAATATCAGGATAACATTGCTTTCTACTCAGGACCTGTGTATAAACAGAGACAAGACTGAAAAAGGGCAGTATTTTGGCATTTCATGCCCAAGCAGGATAAACTGCATCTTTTTCACTTGCTTAGGCACTATCATTGCAAGAGGGAACCTTAAGAACTTCAAACTGCTTTTCAGATGAGGATTTCAGAGCACTCAGCAAATACAGATTTGTTGTCACCATGTCACATCAATCCTCTCTTGACTAGAAGGCAGCTTTTTCTAAGGCATTACTAGTCTGGAAATAACATCTTCACCACACTAGTGTGTCTTTTCCTCCAGTGGTGCATCTGCTATTTGCATTTCCAAGTAGGTAAGCTGCATGCAGGGAGAAGACCAGAATGACCTGAGAGTTAGTCCAGAGTACTGTCTGTAGCAACAGGTGAAAATATTTTGAATCTTTTCTTCCATTTTTTTTAATGACAGTAGCACATCTCAGTCTTTTCATGCTCAAGAAACAAAGGGAAAGTCCATACTGGATCTGATGACCCTTGGCAATGATTCACAGGTGGAAATTTTCTTTTTGTTCCTATTCAATGATAGATTTTTATTCCATATTGTGAGGCTGTATAAAGTAAGCAATTTTACTTCACAGAGCAACATTTGTGTAACTATCTAACCCATAGTTCTCAAGCAACAGCATATGCTTCTATATTATCTTGCTTGTTGTTGTAAGACAGTCAGCTTTGTGTTTTGAAGAAAAAATTAAAGCACAACTTAGCCAGCCTTTTATGAAAAGCCACAGTGGTCGACTAAAGCAAAAAGGAGCACTGGTTGTCTCACTTTGACTGAGCTAGTGCCAACCCTGCACATCCCAGGCATGATTTCAGGAAAGCTTAAAAGACCAGCAGGCACTAACCTCATGCCTATGGACTTGCTGTACTTATTCATTCTGGACAGGGATTATATAGATCTGAACACTGTCACTTCAGATCCTCAACAGAAAGGATATATGTGACATGCTGTGAGCATGACAGCTGCATGTCACAACTCAGGTTATAAGCCTTCAACATAACCATGCAGCACAGCTAACTCTCCTCATTGGTTGTCCACCTCTTCTTGACTATCAGCAGAATGTTACACTTAATGTAATGCAGAAACATTTAATTTGTACCACACAAGAGATATTGCACTCATTCCAGACAGAGTCCAGCAAACTACTTCCCCTGGTACATTGCCTTAAAAATGTTTGTGACCTAGTGAAGGGAACTACTTGTACTGAAGTTTGAGGCAGTAGGAGAGTGCTTCACTTTCTAATTCCCCGCACAAAACACCCACCAAAGTCATTAGGTGATACGAGTGAAGGGCTAATTGCAGTGTTTCAGTTCAGAGCAATCCCCTGTGAGATGCAGTGCGTGCCTTTAAAAGTGTTGTTCCTTGCACTGAAGTATTTACCACAGTACTCATACATTAAATGGGAAATAATGCAACTATGGAGGCAATAATGCAACTAGTGTGGGTGGTAACCAGCCAATTCTGCTTACACCTACAGCAGATTTTGTTCCAGAAGACTGTATTAATGCTATTATGGGAATTATGAAATTGTTATAATGGGAACTGCTAGACAATATTGTGTACTTGAAAACTTAAAATAGCAATGACTGCCCTAAATTTTCACTACATCTGTTTTTCCTCTTGAATCCAGCCTGCTGGCTCTCTGTGGGCTCTCTAGTTTAATGACTGTTCATCCCTTCATGTTAACGGAAAAACACTAACTACTGGATACGGGAGAGTATGTGTGTACCAGCAAGATGATTAGTCTGAATAAATGCAACAGCAGAGTTGCATGAAAAATGCCACAGTTAGTGGTAAGCACAAACTACAGCTTTGGGTGTAAAATACTGTAATTACAAGGGATGGAGAAAGCTCCACTGTTTTTATCCCCACAGAAGTCAATAGTGGTGCAGACTTGTGCTCTTTGCTGGAGCAGGGGCAGCCTGATGAAAAAGCTTATTGATTTATCCAGCTGATGCTACTGAAGTGAATAATAGACTGAAAGAGAAAGGGCTTGTAAATTAGACTTATTCAATCCAGCATTTTCCAGGATATCTTTTACACACAGCTATATAGAGATATATATTTACAAGTGAGTTTTTGTCAGAGCAACAGGCTACTGACTCCTGGGAAGAGTGTCTACCCACTAATTCCTTGACCTCAACTACACCACGGTGGCAACCTTCAAGCTCTCACTAAAGACTGACAGTAAGGAGGAAGCACCAGGGCACCTAGGAACAGGATTTGACTATGGTGCAGGTAAGAAGCTGGCCAACAGATCTCCCAGAGGCTTGTGGCCACAGAGAAAAGGTGGCTGACGCTTCCTGCATGCCACCTATGCCATGCCAGACCCAGTGGCATGAAGCCACTGGAAAAGATTGTTGTGAATCTACATGTGCCCAGGCTAGGAGAATTGTCAGTTCCAGGCCAGACCCTAAAGCCTCAAATAATGCGGCAAGAGGCATGTTGTTTTTGGAATGAAAGGAGTGCAGTGTGTCTTCCTGGCTCAGCAGGCAGATTTTCTGTGAATCTAAATCCACGTGGGCAAAAATGTAAGTTGCTGGATTGATTTTGCATAAACTGAGAAAGATAAATAAAGAAAAAGAAAGGGAAGGAGAGAGAGAGAGAGAGAGCAGCAGGTACACTGCCATGAAGTACAGCAAATCAATCTTCTCAGCAGTGATGGATCAGGGAGCAGGATTGGAAGTTTTACAGGTATATGAAACCCTATGAGTATAAAGACACCATTAAAACACTGCCGTTAAATTCCAACACTGAAGGATTATCACGGCCCCTGGAGCTAAGCAGGTCATTATGTGACTGCATATTTTTCATTACCATTTTTTATATACATATATATGAAGCAGAATAGGATTCACTACAGTTTCACCCTCTCTCCTGCTGAAGACCTCTGCTTTATACTCGGCATCCACTTTCACAAATAAAATGCAACATACCATCAACAGAAAAATGAGATCCCTACAAGGCTTTTTATTCTGCTGTACTATTATATCTACTTTCCCACAAGATTTCTGCTTAAATGGCTCTCTTTATGCACATACACAAAGATGACATACACCTGTCCAAATATAATCTGATAGTGAAGAGCTCTTCTGCTTGGGGAAATGCATCTTTTCCTCTTAATTTGCCATAATGACTTATTAACACTGCTGGAACTAGAAGTGCATTAGCTTCCCTACAGTAAAAGTCACTAAGGTGTAACATAGGAAGATAGAGCTGAATTTTTTCCCTATCCTTAGAAATGAAAGAGAGGAGTTCTGAATGTTACTTTTTCAATTTCACCATAAAAACAAGTGTTTTGAGGGATTACAGCTTTATAGACCACTGACATTGACTAATAGCTTTTAACATGACGGAAATGCTTGTGTGAGCTATTTCAAGGAAGATATTTGTAAAACTGGGAAACCTCAAAGTAAATGCTCATGCTGTGCCATAGGGTAGGTCAGACATCACTATCAACATAGTAGCTATCCTATATAGCACTTACTCAATGACCAGACCAATTTATTTAGCTGGTAATGTCATTTTCTGTCATCATGAATATTTCAGTCAAAAGTAACCTGCCTCAGAGAATAAGAATTCTTTACTCCTTTTTATGATAGAACTCAAAGCAGTTTATGATCTGGACACAGAGGTACTGGAGCGGTACAGCCACAACTCTTTGGACAACAGAGAGCTGAGCCTTGACAGAGAACTACTGCAGTGAGATGGGATGAAGGAATAGGAAAGAGCTGTATGCAAGGATTCTTGCTCAGGTTATGGTACTAATGAAACATGAAAGGGAGCTTTGATGCACCAGCAGACCAGAGAAGACCTCATTTTTGAGAAGGGATGGAGTTTAGAGCTGAGTAATTGTTCATCAGTGTATACCAGAATTACACTTAAAACCTGCTTTTCTTTGCTTCTCTATTAGTCAGAAAGGCGGGACCACTGCATGAATAGGCACAGGTGGAATAGACTTCAGTGCTAGAGCTGATCCCCATGAGACTGCAGCATGCTGGTGACCAGATAGTAAGTTTGCATCAGCTCTGCATTGATGCAGTGCACCTCTTTCTACCACAGGTCACCCGAAATTCAAAAATGAGCATAACTATTATAAATAGAAACACATGCACTCACTATTCCTGACAGTAAGAAGCCAGAAGCTAATCTGCTTGACCAAGTTAACTCCTGAGAATGCTGGCTTTGCTCTAAATGCTGTATTTTTCCTTTTGCAGTGCTGTAAGAGCCACTGCCAAGGTTCTCTGGGCAGATGCTGAGCCAATATACAGAGGAGGGCTGTTTCGTGGGGAGGGCAGGCAGTAGAAGGCTCTGTTATGACTCTTTCTAATTCTTCACTGTTTTATATTCCTCAGGCAGGAGGAGTGGAGCATCCAGACTGGTTGAGAACCAGTCCCTAACTCATTTCTCCTACAAACGGTTCTGTGAATTTAGGTCATTGATGCTGATCTGTAGTTATTTCAGGGTTTGCCACATACATCCCAGAACCCAGACAGCACTTACCCTGCATGCAGAGCCCATCCGTGCAGTTCTTGGACTGCAGCACCAGCCCCTCGCAGTCCTTCCCGCCATTCTTGGGAGCTGGGGCCGTGCACTCTCTCCGGCGCCAGTGGGTGCACTCCGTGCCACAGGTGGACCACTTGCTCCAGGAGGTCCACTTGCCATCCACTGAGACAAGGAGGGGACACAACTTGTTAGGGGCACACAGAAGTGAGACCAAGACAGAGCAATGCACATGTCAGCACAAGCCGGTCTGCAACTCCCAGCCGTTCCTGGCAAGGTAAAATGATCATCAGCCTGCTCTTCTACTTCTGTCCTGCAAATGCACATTCACACCCACATCTCCTTTCTCTCTGCCCTGGCCCCATTTCTGGTCTTTCCTCCCCTTTCTATAAACTTCTAAGCAGTTTATCTGTGCTCAAAGTGCACGAGCAACAGGTCAGGAATCTGGGTTTTAATTTTGTGGCAGGGCGGGGGTGGCATTTTTTAACACAGAGGTTAGACTTGTTCAGAAATTCTTTTTCAGTAAGAAGATACTTAATGTTAAATATTCTCTATTAAAAGAAATCTCTAGAGGCATCAATTTATTTCAGATGAACAGAACCAGGAATGTGTTTAGCACCTTTCAAAATCCTGCAAATTATTTTCAAAAGCACTAAAATGAACAGCCGAAGAACAATATATAAAACTGTTTCAGTGACAGAGCTGGATTACCAAACTTCACATGCTGAAGATAGCCTTACTGACATCGATTTGAGTGGGTCCATAGTAGGAGAGCACTGGACAGTGGGACAGATGGCAGAATTTTATCACAGAGAAGTCACCAACTACATTGCACGTACTGAAACAATTTCGCACTTTTCAGAAGTTTACATTTAAATAACTTCCAAAACAATGGATCCACATCTCTTTCCAATAAAAGATGCCTTTGTATTTGACAATTGTATATGTCAAGTAAACATCTGCCTCAAATTTAATATCCACAGCCCAGATGCTTTACTTGCTGAGACAGCTGGACTGAACAGACATTGCAAACATATTTACACCACAGTTGCTTTCTACATTCACATCCCAATTCTTTTCCAGAGCTTTCAACCTTTATCTCCTACATTTTAAAGCTCTGAATGTTCCCCAAATCCCCTGAATTATAAGACCTGAGACCACAGTGCAAGCAGTGTGAGAAAGGAGGGCTGGAACCCGTGCTGCTTGATATGATGTGCTCACTATTTCATCTACTTATGCACTACAATTGAATATTAATTCCCTGAAATGTCAGATTTATTAATAATTTATTAAAGAAGCTTTTGCAGCTAATAATGTTCTCCTGAAATGACTGATGACAGAGTAGTTCTGTGTGCTGCTCATACTGAACCTGGACACAGAGTGGTGCAAGCTATTTTCTGGACACTCTGGCCCTCGCAGAAGGCGCCGCCGTTGAGCGGGGCAGGGTTGGTGCAGGTCCTTGTGCGCTTCTGGAAGCCTCTCCCGCAGCGGCTGTTACACACCGACCACTCTGTCCAGGTGGACCAGCCTCCGTTCACTGCAGAATGAGAGAAAAAGAGCCTGGTCACACAAACAGCCCGGCCTGGGCTGCCCCAAGGTGCCTCTGGCTCTGTGTGGCCTCGAACACTGGCCACAAGAGACGGCACGAGAAACAACACCGAACAGGGATAAAACCACGTCTCCAACTCACCAAGTGTACACCAGAAGTCATTGTACAAGCTGAAGAAATGCTGATGCTGAATGAAAAACACCGCTTGATGTCTATTAGGGTTGGCAGGTGACCTGCCTTTTCCTGAAAACCAACCTGACCCAGCCTTAAGCGCCTGGTGGAGTGTGTATGACCAAAATCCCTGCAGGTTCAGAGAGCTCTGGCAGCCAGAAGCCTGCGCTCTGAAAGCTGCACCATTTTCCAGAGGGAGATCACCTGCTCACTCCCACTCATGCTCAGATGCACCCATCACCTATGCATGCTGAGAGACCCCCATGCTTTCATTAGATATCGAGAATTTTCTTTTCCTTTCTTTCAAGAAGGTGACTTCAGGATGACAGGACGACTTCACTCATGCCTCTGTGGACACAGCTGGTGCATATATAAATGTCCCAGCACTTCCCTAAGCTGTTTAGAATGAGCCAACACTAAATGCATTTCTTTCTGTTGGACTTTGGGAAGATATTTATCTCTGTGAAGATATTTATGCCGACTCTCCTTTTTGCCCACCACAGTTTCTGGGATAGATGGAGGGATGAAGAAGGAGTTATGCTGCTCTACATAATAATGCCATTGTCTGGTATGGGTAATAGCATATTAACTGCTTGGATTCCCTAAACCCAAATGTTTGCAATACGACACAACCCTTAAGCAGCTCTGGCAGCAAAACCCATAAAAACGCCTGCTCCCTACACATGCCTCTTGAATACACTTTTGAAAAAAAAATCTGTATGTGTATGAGGAAGGGTTATAGTACGCCTACATCTTTATGTTTCTGTATTCAACTCAGTTACAAAAACATGGTGCTCTTGCATGGTCCATCCCTCAATATCAAAAGCACTGCTAATCAACTCAATTCAGTCAGTTTTCTATAAAAACTGAAGTAAAAAAGCCCTCATTGTAACTTCGGAGAAGCAACTGCTCACAATTAAATCTAACTGCTACCCTGAATATGAAATGAATATTAGGGATAATCATAGGGATTTTTTCCTACTTGTCTATCCTATAATTAAGCTGATTGTAAGAAACACCAGTTCAGTCAGCTGGCACATAATCAGAGCAGGTTTTGTTCTGGTGGATACCCCCACCTGGAAAGCATTTGGGGAAGTAACTCTGCAGGGGCAAAGGCTTGGACTGGTGAGGCAGCGCTGCAGTGCAACACAGGCTGAAAGAGGGACTCCCATCCTTTCCCAGCCAAAGCACGGCCAGCCTCAGTCCTACCAGGACTGTGGATGCTGACACAGTATAATGCTATCCCATGCTTTATATTTCCCTGATGTTTAGTTTTAAGCTAGGCCGTGTGCCTACGAACTGCAGTCCCAGAATGCTTTGCTTCTTTGCTCTTGATGTCAGAGTATGTTTTGGAAGTAGGCACCAAAAATAAGCTTATTTAAAGAGATATAAGAAGATGGTGGATTCTGATGAGCTCTGACACTCTTACCAGTCACTGGAAGCACAAACTCTCTATCAGTTTCACTCTTATATCTGAAAAGGGTGAACATGAACTGTGTTGGTTGTAAGCCATGCCTTGGACACTCCTGCTGGAGGATTTGCCCTGGTGGCTCCTTGCTGTATGCAGCCAGTGTATGTTACAGCAAGGGGAACAGCTGCCCTCTCTCCAATGAGGCTATTCCTCCTTTAACACCATTGCCTGTCACCAATAAGACACATCATCAGACTTCTGCCCCCTGACTGCAGTCCCTGTGTGTGGCTGCAAGTCACCAGGGAGCACAGGCAGCCCAGCCTGGGCACTGACTGCAGCCAGAGTTGCCCAGGGGCATTGTGAATCCCCCTCCTGCCCCACCTCCCACTCTGAGCATGTGTCCATCCATGTGCAATAGTACAAGGCACCACCTACCATAGACTATCACAGTCGCTGTGGTGCTTTTCCTTTTGGCCACAATGTTTTTGGCGACACAGGTGTAATTGGCAGTGTCAGAAAGCCGGGCTTGCTTGATGATCAGGTTGTGATCAATAGTGATGTAAAAGTTTCGGTCTTCCACGGGATCAATCACCTCTTCATTCTTCAGCCACTCCACCTTGGAATTTCAAAGAGCCAGAGGGGAGGCAGTGGGTCAGCACCAAATCACACCAACATGGACAGACACAGTATCTGTGATTATGTTGCTCATCCCAGAAAACACTACGAGTCAAGGCACGTAACGAAGGACTCACCTGATGAACTGTCTCCAACTGAAACAAAACACCAGGGCAGAAAAACAGGAGAACACTCTGCATCCCTACCCTTTCCTTCAAGTCCCTTTTTGTCCCACTCATCCACACAACAGCTGTCTTGCCTTGCCTTGAAAACATCAATGCATTTTCAAAGGCTGCCAGGTACTGTACAGGGAAAAGTGGATCTGTGCTTACAGAGTCAAAAGGCAAAAGGAAAGGGTGATACCTTAGGAGCATATCTGCAAACAGAAAATTCTCCTACAACAGCAGAAACCCCAAATCAGCAGAGATCTCACTCACTGTTTTCCATATCTTGCCTAGCTAGGCAGTTAATAATGAAGTAACGTTGTAGGTACCTGGCCTGGGTCTAAAACCATGAGGCTCTATACCAGAGTGGGTAGCACTTACAAATCACAAATCCCAATATTTTTAAATACACTTGCACTCTCATGCACATAGTCTGGCTTCAATGAGAATGAAACAAAATAGAGTCAGTTACCAAGGAAATAGGAAATCACAAGGACATCAGTGCTTGTTTTTCCTCTTTATTTGGGTAAGCTATATTTTACTTTAATAAAGCATGATTTCCTTGGTTGTACAGAAAAATATTTTCATATGAGATTTTTAATCTAGACAATATTCTCTTTATTGCCTTCCTAAGAAAACACCCTGTTATATCCCAGCTGACTGCTGTGAGCCACTCTAATATAATTTGGCTGCAAATCTAGTAGCTCATTTTCATTTGAACTGAGTATGCTGAAGGACAGGACTGGGGCCCTTGTTGGATCAAAGCTGGGGCTTCACGTCACTGGATCACTTCAGCCTGTGCCCAGGATTTAATTAAAGGAAGAAAAACAACAACAATCAACTCACCAGACTTGTGAGGTGCTAGCAGCCAAGTCCTTCTGTCACAGACTCCACTTTTCTAGAGACATCTGAAGAACTACCCAAGCATTGACATACCCCAAAAGCCACCTGAGACAGCTGTACAGACTGCCCCAAACCATGGTGAGAAAAACCAATGATTTCTCCTGGTGTTCAACACAGAGGGCTCAATTCACCCCCAGACAAAGCCAGTCAATTCTGCAAGACCAATGCTGGCAGATGTGGACTGAGATTATAGGTGCCCACCACCCAGCCCCACCTTTAGCCCTGTCTTAAGCAGCTCCAGCTCCCCTACTCCAGTTTGGGTGCATGCACTTCAGGTATGAGCTACTTCCAAAGATTTACACCTTTAGTGAATGTAGAGCCCCTTCTCCAAGGAAGGCTTGGTTTAAACTCCTCTCTTTTCACAGACCACTGTGGGATGTGGCAGCCTCACAGCTGCAGATACTGCGGAGCTTAAAGACAGTGGTGTAACAAGGGCTCTGGAAATGGATACGTCTGCCAGGAACAGGGGAGGAAGAAAAAAACCAAAACTCTAGAGGCTGTATTTCCGTCACCATCACAATCATGTTTCACCATGGAAGATACAAGCTCTTAGTCAATAATCTGCTTTTCCTTGACAGAATGACTAAACTTGTTTTTCCGCCTTTCTTGAATCCTAATAGGTTTCAGGTATAATCAAGACAGACAGATTCCTGTTCAGTCAATGGCAATATTTAGCACCTTCCTCACCTGCAGGCCGAGTCTGCATGAATTCTAGACTGAAAAACAAGCCAGAAGCTTATCTCCATCAGTGGTATGCTGCCATTTAACCGCTGCCTCTCACACAAAACCCATGTATTTCTTTGGTTTTAATGTCACTATATATTCCTGGTATGGTTATGCCAGGGCTGTAAAAGATGCTACACACACTTCCAGGGCTTTGTACATCCCACTTCCAAATCTGCCTGTACTCTTCCCCTGCTTTGGACATTGGGGACACCAGGACACCAGTAAGGACAGGACTACAGCCTACATGGTCTAAGGCTCAGCTTAAAATATTTCTGGCATGCCCACCCAACAAGATACTCTAGCAGCCTTTGGTGCCCCCAAGGCTCCATGCCCAAGCACATGGTTCTTTTTTCTACTTCTCTGAAACATTTTCTCTCTCTGCAAAAACGCACATACATATTCAATCTGGGTCTCAAATGAGTAGACAAAATTAAAGCTGTAAGCATTGAATTCCCTATCATCCCTGCAAAACCACCGAAGATAATATGAAAAGAGAAGTTGACAATTAAAAAAAAAAAAAAAAAAAAAAAAAAAAAAAAAAAAAAAGAAAGAAAAGAAGAAGAAGAAAAAAAAATCCCTAAACAAAGCAGCTCTGTATAATTCAGTATATTGCCTCTGGCTCTACACCAAATCTCTTAGGAAAAAGATCCTTTTCACCTACTGTCTCACAGAATCTGCTAACAGTAAAAGTTTGAAGAACAACAGGATATCTTTTTTTATGCCAGTACATCAGTACTTAGTGTGCATGTCTAAATGCCATCTCTTTTAGAAGGTATCTCTTTAATATATCTAAATCAGTCTTCTGGCATCCAGGTTTTAATGGTGTCTGTTAATGTTGCAAACTCTAATGTCAAATCTGAAGGAAGGAACTGATGGATGATTTGACAAGCAGTGGGAGTCTCCTTTCACACATATTTTAGCCATCAGTAGAGCAACACAAAAAAGAGAACATCCCTCTAGTGGCTCTGTTTTCTCCCTCAGTCCTTGTAGAAATGGGGACTAATTAAACACACTACAATATGTGAGACTGTTGTCGGTACTTTTTCCAATTACTGTTGGACCCATTTTTTATGGTGCAGGTGACTGCAGTGCTCAGTGCCTCCAAACCTCAGATTTATTTTTTTTTTGAGGTAACCAGAGTAGGTGGGAGTAGGGTTGTTCTGTCATGTAAGTAGGAAGAGATCAGGTGTCAAATAAGAAGAGAAGCAAGCAGAATGAGACAGTGTGATTTATGAGTGACAAGTATGCAAACTGTTATCACAGAAGTTAAAAGCAACGATCTCTTTTGATGCCATGCCATTCCCCAAGGTGCAACCCCTTTGCTGAAGTAGGCTGTTAATCCAGTCAGTGCAGAAACTTATCCTGAATCTAATTCTACAGCCTGAATAATAGCTACTGGCAGCTAAGGCACTGGACACTTCTGTGCCAGAGACCTGTACACCTGCAGGCAAGTGGACAGAGGAGCAGCAGGATATAAATGGGCACCTCAAAGTGCACAAAAGCCTGACTTCAAGGTCATACCAAATCACATCCTCATGCCTCCATTTTTCAACTCTCTGGAGATACTCTATAGAGTAGATGTTTGCTTTTGCCTACATAGTAAGGATGCATATTTACTGGCTATAATCAGAACAATTATTGAACACGTACATACATCTAGTTCTATGTATTCAATTAAATCAGGCACATCCCTCTAGCTGTTATTGATAAATGTACTGATGGTCATGCATATATGCAGAAAAAGCATGGGATCAGTTTTTTCCTTATCATAACAGCAATCATTTAATTGGCAAAAATTATGCCATGAATGATGGGGTAAATGTACCCTCTGGGGGATGACAGCTATGGAAAATTACAATTACTACAACATACACGTGTTTTTTCTCATATACCAAACCCCTGGAACAAAGCAGACAAAAAAATCCCTTTTCTTCTTGTTAGTTTTCTACACAAGAAGGTATTTTTGTTACATGTTTGCAAACTGACTAGCAAGAGAAGGCCACTCAGTTGAGGTGTGAGAGTGGTGAATGAAAACCTGACCAAGAGAATCTGCAGATGCTGAGAAGCTGGAGCACACCTGGAGCCAGCTACCTTTTGGTCAGAGCTCCTTAGCACTCTGGATGCAACTTGCAGTTCCATGAGGCACACGGATCCTGCCAGCTCCACTGGAGCTGCACAGCCCAAGCTGCTAATGGGCTGGTGAGCAAGCCTGAGCAGGAGACTGAGCTGTCCCTGTGGCCAGCGGGGGAAGGCACGATCCAAGGTGTCTGTAATTTAGAACAACGTACCTTGTAGTGTCTTTTCTGCCATCCTGCTCCCTGGTGAGAGACAGATGTGTTGTCTCTAATCATTCACTGATTGGTATCGGGAGATACATTAACATAATTGGCACATTTGTTCTAATTAACAGAAGGAACCTGCCACATGCCACCCAACCAAAAAAAAAGCAAGACCATCAGCAAGAAGAGAAAACTGTGATAACCACCTCAGCTCTACCTGGGAGCTGCAGCCAGACCTGTGCTGCCACAGGCCGTTTCCAGCAGCAGCACACACAGACACTGAGACTTGCAAAGCCAGGCCAGGCTTCTGTGCAGACTAAATGAACACAGGGAACATAAATCACACAAGTGATTACACACGCAGGAAAACCTATTACAGAAGCTAATTGCTGATACAAATTTAGCCATACCAAGTTACCAGCATTCCTAAGCACTTAAATCTCTTGGCACACTTGCATATGCGTGACTGTTTTAGAAACTGGTGGAGCAGAAACACATCTGCTCTGAAAGAAACACAAGGATGGAAAAGGAATATGAGCTCATCTAGATGCTGCCCTCTTGATCATAAGAGTTGTTCCCTACACGTCTGGCAATCTCAAGAGCTAAGTCGGCTGAATTCTGGATCCCAGCTGCTCATTGCCTTCTCTGCGCCAACCTGCCCTAGAGTAATCTTCAGAGTCAGGAGCACCTGCTGAAAACAGCAAGTCTTCTACCCTCCAGACACAGGCAAAGCCTGCCAAAGCGCAATTTTCCACAAGAAACAAGATGCAAACATCTGGGAGCAGCAAGAAACTTGCCTTGATGAAAGGCAATTTGTAATTTTGGAAGGCGAGAACATTGCACCCGTGCCTTCCCCATGCCTGGTTGACACAGCAGGCTAGCTTTCCATCTGGTTCCCCGTCCACACTGGATTGTGGCTGGTGTTCTCTGCAGCTGTGCCAACTGCTCCCAGTGGCAAGGCTTGCCTTGCAGCAGTCCCTGCTGAGCTGGCATCACCTCCAACAGCTTCAGGGAAATTTCAGCTCCCCGGCTTCACCTGGATTGTAACACACACACACACACACACACACACACACACACACACACACATTCCAGCAATAAGGCATTTGTGAAACTAACTACTGATTTAGACACAGTTCGAGACGTCTAAGTGAGACTGAGAAAACTCTAGCAGTTTTCATATGAGCCAGCAACAATTTTAGGTACCTTGAGACTTGAGTGCCTCTTTGAAGAATGTTATATGATTTTGGATCTGGTTTCATCCCAGCAACTGTCTGCTGAATAGGATGCTGTCCTCTATGTACTATTTACTGGAAAGATATTTCATATGCATTTAAGACTGAAAATAAAAGGAAAAAGAAGTGATCTCCAAAGCAACTGAAATTGCAGCTATGAGAGACTGCAAAACATACTGAGAATGAGACGGCAAATGCAAACCACCATGGTGTTTTGTTCAGTTGTTCTTATTGTGCTTTTTCTGCCAATAAGGAGAATTGTTGTTCCTGCTGTGGAAATGCTTCCTTAATTACACATATTTCCAACTTTCTGCTTGCAGGGTGTATGTACAGATGCTGGATGTCTCCAGGCCCATTACAGCTTTGCTTTATGCACAACTGAGAAGTTAAGCCTCAGAATAAACTTCTGAAGTGTACTGGTAGCAGCAGGTGGAGAACTTTATTCCACAGATTCTCAAATTCAAAGACAGATCATGGCATTATTAAATGAAAACCACAGCATCTGCTATGTGGCCATCAGAAGCTGCTGGGCTTCTTTTCCCACCTTAAAGAGGAGCTTGAACTGGAGGCCCGTAGTTCACATGTTGACTGGCACTTTTGGCACCATGTGGGCATGTGAACAGGTAGGTTGTGGTAGCTACACCAGAATCCCAGAGCTGTCTCTGCCACAGAAAGCCAGCTGCAGAGAAGAGGATAAACTAGCGGGTTTCATGTCAGTGCTCTTGTAGAAAATCTCCCATTGTAATACTTAATAGAGGAACTAGAAGTCTGACTGTTCTCCAGCCCCACAGATTATCCTTGCCTCAACTGAATCATTCAGCGGCTGGATTCATTTTGGAGCATGCTCTGCCCTCACTTACACTGGAACCGGAACATCAGTGGAACTGGACTAAAGGAAAAGTACAGGGGTAGGTCCCACAGAAAAGTCAGGTCTCAAAAAACGCAGTTCTGCAAGAAGACCTGTGCTCTTTGGCATGGGTTCTGCACTGTGGAAATGAACTGGTAGGAAATGTAAAAACAAGGCTAGTAATCGGCGTACTTCCCAGGAAAGCACAAATCCAAATGCAAACCTGTCCTCCAAGCAGGAGGTTGTAACCTTACATCTCATGCTTTGCAAGAGTGACTTGACCACCCACCAGTAGGCTTGGGGATAAAATGTATATTAAAAGGGACAGAAATGTAGGGGAACAGGTGCTGACTATTGCAGGGTGCTTTAAACTGTACCTTTGGAGGACAGGCCTGCATGGCCAGATCTTATCCAATGGCTCTCCAAAGCAAAGGATGAGCAGCCCTCATTCATTTTGGGCTGTTCTCCTTTACACAGACCTGATTCTCCCTTCCCACTCTTCCTCTCACTGACACCCAAAGGCAGTTCTGTTGTATGTCACAAGGCACTGCAAAGGACAGTGCCACTTTTTAGCAACAAGCATTTGTGGCCACAAACTCCTCTACTTGTCTCTCTTGGAGCTCACTTTCCTCCTGTGACTTTAAAACAGTCTCAGTGACACACATCTGCATGGAAATGCACACACATGAACTCCTAATTAAGGCATAACTACTACAAAACATAAGAGGCTCTCAGGAAACAAGGCAAACAGCAGTCATATTAATAATCAATTAGATGGAGCTACCTATTTGGAGAAGTCCCTAGCTTCCATCGGCCTTTGCCTGGGCAAGGACAGCTGAATAAAGTTTTTGCCACAGTCATTTTGACTCAGCAAAACATCCTCTTCTGCCTCTTGACTCAGTGATCCTTTTCCCCTTGCTCTAGTTCCTAATTAAATCCACGAATGTGGATAAATATCACATCGAGTTTTAAACCCAACTGGGTCACCAAACTGTACACTACACCCTGTTCTGCAATTAAATTACTCTATGAAACACCTCAATTGAAATTAAAGGAGCAATTACCCCCCTGTTAAAGGCACCACATTTCGATGCAAAAGTTCATCTGGCAGCTTACGGCATATTAACCAATCTTACATCTCATTTGTGTTTTGATCTCTAACCTACCCAAATGAGCTAATTTGATGTGACTCAGTGTCTCTAACTATATTTTATCATGTGCAATATCATGCCAGTGTCTTTCAAAGAACAAGTTAAATGAGCTAAGGGGTTAATTGCTAACAAATCAGCCATTACTATTGGAGCGTCACAGAATGGGATCCTTCCTGCCTTCTCAGGTTAGGTTTAGAAAAGCACACACAGAGAGCAGAGTGGAATTGAAATGGATGTTTCTGTTCGTGCTGGGGAGCTGCAACTGTCTGATTTCCACTGAGTGTGAGGCTGGTGGGTCAGACTGCTGATCTCACCACCTTATCCTACTTCTCCACACTGGGGAAAAGCAAAAGGCAGAGAAGCATAGAGCAGGGGCAGCGTGCCCAGGTTTGTTTTTATGTCCACTCATTTTTTTTCTCTTTTTGTCACAGCAGGAATATGGGAGTTTGCCCCTTCCCCCCTCAGCTATGTGTGGAAACCTCAGTGTAGCAGCACCTGTGCTGGTCCTTCTGCTGCTTGCCTGAGCCATGCATTGGAACAGCCCAAACATTTACCTGAGTGGTTCAGAACCTGTAGGTTTGTTCAGCTTGAAATTGGCTATAAACCTGGGAGTGGGGAGGGATGCCATGGTGCAGCTGATACCCACGCAGGTTGGGGCTGGTGGGCAGGGGTGTATGACAGGAGAGAAGCTGATCTGGCTTTTCCAGAGACCATGGAAACCCTCGGTTCCTTACGTTGTCCCAAGTGATCAAGGAGATGTACTTTGATTTGACCTCAGGCCCTGAGGCTGGTGTATTTTAACACATCTGTTTGTATTTGGATTTTGGCTTTTTCTTTTTTTTTTTTTTTTTTAATAAGTGCCCATGACCTGAGCCTGCTTTAATGCTTGTCATGTACTAGTGGATCTGAGGGACTGGTAAGTGTTGCTTTAAAAGCTTTGCCTGCCCATCTCTGTCTTTGTCCTTTTGCCCTCTGGAGAAACTGTATGTTGCTATGTGGTTCAGCTTTTCAGTAGTCCCAAGATCTGCACTAGCATTGATCCATAAGAGCTTGACACAGTTAATTGCAATTAAATATGCTGGGACTGATAAGACTGAATTCCCCAGATACTAAAAAGAAGACAGAATTTATCCCTGAGCATGCTTGTTCTCACCACTTTGAAATACCAGGGAAAAAAGAAAAACAAACTAAACAGAGAATGAAGGGGGAGAATGGAATCAAAGAGAAAAAGCAAGTGAAAGATGCTGGAACTGTGGACTCCAGCACTGCACCACATTACACTGAGGGCGCATTTTGTACAGTCTCACAGTGTAAGCTTTTCTTCATCTGTTTTGGTGTTAAATCCAATGTCTCCTTCAGAAGCCAGAAAGTTTAAAAAAAAAAAAAAACCTAAACAAAACACACTTTCCAGAGTGTGAAGAATCTAAAGCACATGCTCACCAAAGCATTTGGAAATGCTGCTCACAGCTGCAGCATATGCACTACCCGACTCTACTTGGAATCAAAGCAGTGTTTCCACAAGATAGAAAACAGCCTCAGTCTGCTTCCTGCCTTCTCCCAAGCCCTTCTTACAGCTACCTGTACCATCATTTCAGAAACTTCTCCAAACAAATAAATGAAGTCTTAAACAAAGAACTCATTCATCTTTAAATTAAAATAATCATGTAATCCTTAAACCCACCAAGTTATCTTTCATCTTTCCTTTTTTTCCCTAAATTTATCTTACTAGCTTCAGCAAGTGGCTGTAATAAAGTGTCACATTAAGGTATTCATATTCATTAGTGTTCAGGTCTTTGTTCTTTTAATAGTGTTGGAAAGAATCTACAAAGAGGCTGTATTAGGCGGCTGTCCAATCTGGGTGTTTGATCTCTTTCTGACTTCAAAAGTCAGAAGAGGAAAAAAAAACCCATAGTGAGAATGGTTCTTTTGAATGTCAGATAGGGAGTATAAGATTTCTGAGCCTGCCAAGTGTTAATTGGTGTCTGCCCTGACCATGATACAAATAAGATTCAGAGTCAGTCAATGCACCATCATGAAGAGCTATTGACAGAGTGAGCAGGATACTGCAAAGCAGGAAAAAGCACAACTGTTATGGCAGCAGCTCACAGAGTAATTTTTCAGAGATCACTTTCCACAAATCACGTGAAATTATGCAGTTTGTGTCTCAGCCACGGGATGGGGTATAATAGACCTTTCTGAGGGAACAATCGGCCCCGCTGCTGAAATTCCAGTGGTGCTTGTAACACTGCACAGAAACCAACTACCCGTCAGCGTTAATCTCTGTTTCTAGCAAAGGTAATGAAGCTCCCCAGTACTACCCTGCAGGGCCTGAACAACATATCCCAGTGCAAAAACTCCTGTCATGCTACAACAAGAAGTTGATTTGATGCAAAGAAACATCAGAAAGGAAAATAAAAACCTGCTGCTAAGTTCCTGACGAAACCCAACTGATTAATATTACAGTTGTTAGCAAGCTGGCTCGGCAGACCTAAACACTCTTTACAGTTTTGGAGATCTTAATGGGGAAAGAAAACAGCCTATGGAACAAGAAAATGGGAAAAATCTTCTGTGCTAATTATTCTTTCTGATGTTTGTGGACACGTTTCTGCAATTCTGATTAAAGCTAAACTTGGGTTAGACGGGGAGGTAGCACTTTAAGCTTCATCTCCTGAGAAATCAGCCATCAGCGCTGAGTGACAACCACTTTGCTACTTAGCCATGACAGTCTGACTTATCCTAATGCAAATTGGCAACAGTTTCTTCTGTGCGTGGTAGAGGAAAACCGAAGAGAATTCAGATAGGGGAATTACCGTCATTAGCAATCAATTTTTCTCTCAACAGCCGCAGTGGATTTAGGATTTCAGAGGCTCCCCTGTGACTCAGGGAACCCCCTTCCCTGAGCTGTGAGTCTGAAGCTGGAGGCACTGCTGCACTTAGGGAAGCTGCTGCTCACTGCTATTGTCAGGCACAGATTCTGCTGGCTCCTGCAGGGGGAGGAACGCCTACCCACTCTGGGTTTGTTTAAAAGCCAGTAGGAAAAACAGCTAAGGCCCTGAAGATGGTTTATTAGGCAGATACATCCTCTACTTTCCCAAACCTCGTGCTGCTTTACCTGGGAGCCCGTATCGCACCACGGTGCATCCTCTCATGCCAAGTTGGCAGGGTGGTGCATACACATGTGAGTGAAATATAGTCTGGCAAACTAAAAATTAAAACATGTTTGAAAGGTGCCCCTCAGAATAAGTGATTTTTTTTTTTCTTTAAAAACAAAACGAAAGATAGCAGGCTGGTATTATGTTCCTCCAGCTGCGTGTCCTCTGGATACCAGATAGAGTTATGATTTTTCAAAGGGAAGAAAAACCTGAAACCAAACTGCCTGCAGCTCTGCCCAGCAAGGCACCACAACCCAAAGCCATTAATCAGGTCCCAATCAATCTTGTCTATAAGCAGCAGTCAGTCATCTCTCCATTAGCACCCATTCATCACGCCTGCTGTAAGTCACTGCACCATTAGCCACCCATCAGGCCTTACTTAGGATGTCCCAGTGCCACACACTGCTGCTGTTGCTCACCTCAGCTACTGGGATGCCTTCAGGGGGACGGCACTGGAGCAGGACCTCTTGCTCCAGGGACACTTCTTTCCCTAAGGGCTCCTGCTCAAAAGTCTTCCGGAGATCTGAGAAGGGAGAAGAAAATAAAATCATTAACATTATTATCATTTAAGTTATATTTGATTGCCACACTGGATAAATGGAAGAGTCAAAGAAAACAGCAGTTCTGCTCCATGTAAAATAAAGCATTAAAAAAAGTCTGGGTCATGTTTTCACTTCATTCAAACACTAAGCAAAGATTTCATAGTGGATTTATTACTTATATTGTGGTACAGCATGTGAACCCAGTGAGCAACCAAGGCTTCCTGTGGAAGGTCATGTCCAAACCTTCAGAACTGGACAAAACGTGAAACAAGTCCTTTCTTCAGATAATTTATGTTTGGTAAACAATGCCAGTGAAGTACTAAAGAAAGTTATGAAAAATTAAAAAAATCTGTAAAACTGAGTTGCCTTAAACTCATAGATGAAAGTGCTCATGCTGTGATTTAATGTACTCTTAGCCCATAAGCATTAACTTTACAGCTTTAGCTAATTTGTCTACACCTCATCATTATCCCTACAGCACTAAGTTGCTATTATTATTATTAATAATAATAATAATGTAGCAATAATAATGATAGTAATAAAAAGTCCCTTTAAGGAGTTGAACCATGTTTGGATCCCTCCACAGCAGCACAGAAATGTGGCAGGCTGACAGGGCATTAAATGCACCCACAGAGATCAGACCAGTTCATTGTACTGGACAGCTGTAAAGTCTGGCTTTTTTGTACTCTTCTGTAACATCTTTGCATTGATGGAAAATGGACTCCTTATCATATGTCTGTGTTTCTGCCATAGACTGGCACCCTCTGTACCGTGCCAGGGAGGACATGGCTTTGGAGAACTGAGCACTCAGCCCCTGTCCCTACTGGGGATATTTCTCCCTGCTGCCGGTTCCTTCTGCAAATGGATGTGAAACCATGCTCAAAGTTACATCAAAGAGCTGGCCTGACTTCAAAAACTTTACAACCCAGTTATTTTTGTTTTACTTCTTGTTCTGAAGTCAAACCATTTCCGTACATCAGCTCACAGTGAGGTTGCACAAATACTTGTGTCAAATTGGCAGTAAGACACAGTCATATGGGAACAATTTAAAAGCCAGATATTTCATATTTTGAAGCCATAACCTATGACTGGGCTGGAAAACAGATCACTGAATTGAACCTGTTTACAAATAAACCACACAATGAGTTATTTTTCTTCTAGATTACCTCCAAGACCTGATTAAGAGCTGACCCACAAGGAATTGCATCGGTGCTACCAAGAGGCAAAACCTGGGGCTGGCAAATGCAAAGATGGAAAAGGAGATGTGGTGGCTGCCACCAAAATCAGCTCCACTGATACCCTGAAACTTTGAATAGCATAAGACCTCTATCTCTTACCCTATACTGGGAAAATATGATTGTTCAACTACCTGGAATTCGGTATCAGTTCAATGGCACCATGGAAAAGCTCTATCATAGCTGGAGATGTTCATTTTAACTTGATATAGTGGCAAACTTCTGACATCCAAGCATTTCCCCAGTGAAACTGAGGCATCTCAGTCCCTCCTCTGCACCACAGGCATGAGAGAAGCAGCCCCACACCTCACTGCTTTCCCACCAGCAGTATTCTTGCTCCCCCTGGCACACAGGGCAGGGATACTGAAAGCCTCTCTGATGGGACAAGATTTATGGCCACCGTTTAAGGCACCAAAGATAAGCTTTGGTACATCCTATAGCAGCAATGTAAGAAATTGCTGTCCTCAGCTCTCTGCTTGGTTGGGATTACCTTCTGTCAAAAGGAAGTGCATGCCAGTGTCACAACTACCTCATTATGAACCCCACCATTCCAACCTCAGCTGTTGCTGGAGGGGACTTTACCCTGCAACACTGGGTAACCTAGGGAAAAGAGGAGGAGCAAAAATCTGGACATGAGCGTTTCTTAGGATGACATGCCAAGTTCTGCCAGGCTGTGCCTGTCAGCATCCCTGTCACACTGAAATTATTCCAAGCCAGTGAAGCTCATTCATGTGACAGCAACCACACCAAGTCTCTGAAGTCTGTACAGAGCTCCCAATGCATTGCCAGCACCAGCAGCATCATCCCACCCTCTCTGACAGGCCACGCGGCGGGCATTTGGGTTCTACAGCTCCATGTGAGTAAGAGTAAACCTTAAACCCTCCAGGTGCACATGGATGGGAGTCATTCCAAGGGCAAAATGCTGAGTTTTAACTTGCTCCAGCTCTGCACGTTAAACATGGAAATGAACAGCTCTTTCAGGAGCTGGTAGGTTTCTTAGGAAGTTACATTCCTCTTTGGGCTCAGGCTCCTCACCCATCCTGTGGGCCTGATAGGTATCCTAGGCACACACGATGCCAGGATAATGCAGTTTGCTTTAAATTAGCAAACAGCTGGGGTTATATTGCTAGCAGTACCCTTAAGATCATACTATTGCTAGTTCCACAGGTATATTCAGAAGAAAAGCATTACCTCTACATCAGGCACACCTTCGTGCATTAAGGTACACACACATGCACAATGCAGACAATTATTGTGCTCTAATATCATGGATGATGGAAAATGAGGAAGCTACTGTAATAGTAATAGAAGCATATAAGCACAGTATTAAATAGCATATTAATAATAGCTTTCAGGTGTTCAGGCTAAAGACAGTAAAGGGAGATTAGATAATAATCTGAATGTTTTTCTTGACATATTGATTTACTGTCCTGCCCACCTTCCTGAAATATTTAACAGAGCTCTGGTTCCACATTGTCTCACGTGCACAATAATCACCTCTCCCATAAAGCACTTGCCTTTAGAAAAATCCCCAAGTTTAAGTGCATACAAAAGTAAATAGCGTTAATCTAGAAATGTGTAATAACAGTAAAAAAGTCCTCCTTTAGCCTCTTTGTCACCAACAGCTGGAATTGCTGAGTAGGAGCAGCCCCTTTTCCCTGGATACAGTTGCAGTGGTGCTGCCGCAGGTGAGATGAACTCTGTGGGACCCTGGCTCTCCTGGCTGCCCTCACCCACAGGGCCTTGCTGTGGGAGGATGCTCGAATGGCACCACTGGGATCAAGCATTTCAATGATCCACAAACTAAAAATACACTAAGTAGGGCCTTTGACATGATAGGCAGTAATGTTCTCAAAGGAGCCATTAGATACTATTGAGTAAATTATACTAATTTGGCAGGGGTGAAGGTACATAATTGTGCCTTTACAACATTGGGAGCTCTTATATCCCGTTGGCTCCCTCCCACGTGTTCACAGCTTTATCCCACCACCTCCCACAGCAGCCGTGTCACCTACAAATGGCTCCAGATGGCAACAGTGCAGGGCACTTATGGTTAGTTGACCTAACCAAGCGTAACGTTGGCTGTTTGTGACACACACAAGATGGGTTTTTAACTGATGAAGAAGCAGAGGGCCTAGACAAATATCTTCATCACCTGCTGTAACGATCATGAAACACCCTGCTTAGACAGCAGTGGGTTTTGAAATGACTGGGGTTTTTTCTATGGCCATTGCTATGATTTTTTGTGGGTAACAATGACATCCTTCTAATTCTTCAATCTTCAACTTCCTTTGCCTTTTAACAATTATAGCCATCGTGGAAACCTCACACTGTCAGCTGGGAGTAGGTGAGCTTGCTAATGCACTGAGGGACTTTGGATCTTTCCCAAGCAGAGTATTTTCAATAGCACTTTTCAATTTCTCAAAGTGTCATTTAAGTTACAATTGCTTGTGAGTGAAGACAGAAGGGATTCATTTTCCCAGAGAATGGTAAGAGACTAATAAAATACATCCCAGTTAAAAAAGAGAAAAAGAAGAAGCTTTAACAATCTTCAGAAAATATGCCTGGAAAAGCAAATCAATAAAACATTTGATCCATTCTGGATCAGGACCTCTCTGTCTGTGAAGAGGCAGTGTGCATTATTAAAGCCTCGGGTGGGCAGCAGCCCTGTTACTGAGATGCTGAGAAAGCACATTCCCTACCCTCACCTTCCAAAGGGGGGACGAGAGAGAAAGGCAGCTGTACTTCCTTTCCATTATTAGTCTGGTAATGTAGAATAATCCTATATTGGCCGGTGTTAGCAATACTATTCCTCCCCTTATGCAGAAAATATTCCCAAGTGGAGAGAGCCAGGGTGGACAGTGGTGCTGAAGAGCCTGCCTTATCTTTCACCAGCTCCCTGACAGACCTCACCCAGCTGCAGGTGGGGATGTCACTGCCGGGCTCAGGTAACAGCCTGTACCCCCACAACGAGTTTCACCCCACCTCTACCTTCCCTTCAAGGCTGTCTTCATAAAAGAAACCAAAGGCAGCATTTCTGGTCTGCCACCTTGAGCCAGGCTGTTTTCCTTACTAAAGCAGAGTCCTAGTAAATTCAAAGGGGGCTCTTGTGGCATCTATCACAGCAGGTTTACAGCTTACTTATGGTAAGACTTCCCTCCAAGACTCCTGAGATACTCCTGCGCAACCCTCTCTGGTAAGGAGGCTGTATACGGCTGCATAGGAGCTGCATGGAAATAAGAGAATTTTCATAAGCATAAAACTGAAATAAAGTAATGGGAAATCAGTCTCTCGGTGCACACCATGTTGTTAACTTTGCTTTTGAATTGCTATGCTTTTTGGACAAAGGGGCATTAGATCTAATTTTTGATGCACTGCTAAATTACTTCATTATATGTTTAATGCATTTTTATCTTACAAAACACTCAGAAGTTGAATTTTTGCCTGCCAAAGGTAATAGATTATACAGGAAGCCATGTCATTTCGCCACTTCCTTTTCTACCTGTCAGCTTCTAAGAAAGAGCAAAGAACGACCCTATTATTTCTTTTTAATCAAATATATTTTACCTCTTTGTTGTCCAGGGTTTTACTGTGATGTGTGGGTGGGCAAAACTATAAGGATATCTTTTATCATTTCACAGAAATGTGATAAGAGGCAGACCAGGCGCTTCAACGTGGTGCTAATGCAAGGGTGACTAATGAATGAGCATGAAAAACGGACACTTGTCAGCCAAGAATTAGATGCAAACCAGACGAACAGAACAAGGCAGCATTACTGTCAGGGAAAGATGGATTTCTGCCCTTGGTAGACCTTTAAGACTCTCTTCTTCTTCTAGTAACTCCAGCGTCAACTTTCCTCCTATAACAAACAATCTAAAATATGAGCAAGCCTTAACAGCACAAAAAAAAAAAACAAAAAAACAACAAACCAAAAAACCCACTTTTTTTTTTCTATATAACTGTCACATTAACTGTGGCCATTGAGAGAAACATGTTCAAAGTGTGCTTTCAGAGAAACAAGTGTTTAAGAACGTGAAAAGATCTCCACAAAAGCATGTATTTCCATACAGAAGACAGCTTGCTTTACATAGGTAAGTACATACAGCCATCCACATAAAACTAAACATGTCATAAGATAAAAACCCCACAATTTAAACACTAGAGAAAAAGTGGGTATGGTTTGGTATAATTTTAGCTGCTATTAGAGGATTGGTCTGCAATAAGTAACCAAGATTTCAAGTCTACCTCCTTCTCTTGAGAGTATTCTCAAGAGGCAAGGTTCAATTCTGTTTTTACCTGCTCTAATAATAACACTCAAACAGAAAAATAACTGCAGGAAAAGGGTGGTAAAATGCCACTGATGCTCTACAAAGTGAAAGAAAGCCATATACTTGTGAAAATACATCTCAGTGCATTTATTCCCAGACTTCAATGACTGATTCTTAGTTTGAGAATCATGACTAATATTGTAAAACTGGTCTCTTCCATCATTTTCCACAACGTGGCTAGAGTTGAGACACCTTTTTGCTTCAAAAAAAGCTATTAAAGACTGAATTGCAAATCTAAATGTAAGAAACCCTGCCCTGTCAGGCATACTTTGGCCTTGCTTTTCTGTTCACAGCTGAGTCTATGACCTTTGCGTGGGAATCAATCACACTGGTGGGTAAGCAATGGAAAGGTTAGGTACAAAACCCTCTTTTTTTCCCATTTTGTTCTTGTGTGGTTCCTGTTCTGTGTTATTAATTAGATCAAACCAGATTTCCAGCGAGACAGCCACAGGAGTGTCATCAGTCTGTAGCCCAGGGGATCCCTCTGCAACCTCTATCGATGGCTTTTCTAAGTGTGGTGTCTTGCCCTGCAGAGTTCCCTGCTGTATCAGCTGCACGCTGGGTGTTGATCAAAGCCCCCTGCCCTCCTCCAGAGCACTGCTGCTCATGGAATGGGATTGCAGCTGGACGGGGCTGTGCTCTCAGCTGGCCCTTGCTTCTGCAACTGGAGCTGAAGACTGAGGAAGTAAGTCAACACCTCAAAACTCTGTCTCAATTCTCAATACACGACTCTGTGCTACTCTTTCCTTTTCTGGAGGGGCTGTTTCACTTCTGGCCAGTCCTGGAGACAAATCTTGCAGCACCACAAGGCTGACACGGCCACCTTCTCACTCTGGAGAGGAACATCACAGATGGTGGAACTTCCACCTTTCCAAAGATGCCTGACAGCTCGTGGCTTGAGCTGAGCTTGTGTGTAGCCCTCTGGTGATCAAGGCAGTAAAGCTGACACCCTACATAGCCAGGAAGCAGCATGAGCTTCCACAGCTAAACAGCTGAGGGGGACTGCAGCAGCTTCTTGGAAGTGTACGCCTTGTTTTGGGGAAGCAAGCTGTTCTATTCACTGACCTGAGCTACAGAATTAGGTGAGGAACACCTTTTGCTTGGAAGATACAATCTGCAAGATACTCTGCATGATCCCAGGACCTTCTCTTTTATTTCCTTTTTATTTTCAGCCTGAACAAATGAGAGGTGAAGACTGGCCAGCCCTCATTCTGTCAATGGCATCTTCAACCAGCTGGGGATAACACTATACCCAAATGACTCTGGAGACTCACTGCTTACAGATCTGCAAGAAAACCATTTTCCCCCTCCTCTCTTTAGCTCCAAGTTAATTCTGCCAGATGCTCGCAAGACTAAACAGTCTTTTGCAACACAGCTTCCTTGAGGGCTGTGCTTACAACAAAGAATGACCCAGTCAACACATTTGGTATTGAAACAACTGTAAAAAATACAAGTAAACAAACTTTGTCAAGAATACACTGAGCAGATGGGTTCCCAGGTGTACACTGATCACACTGTTCTCCTCCTCTTCTCTTTTTGCTTGATAGCTCAATATTTTGTTGCAAGCTTAACCTGAAAACCAACTTACAAACTTAATTCTATTCATTATCTTATTTGGTGATTGAAGATGGACTCCTAAATTCTTGTTTTTCAAATAAATCTAAACGTAATGTTCAAATGACCTAACCTCAAAAGGTGACTTTTTACATGACAGATGTGCTAAAGGTACTAAAGAAAGACATTAGAAAGATCAGGTGTACATTACAATTCATATGTAGAATTGAATTTACAAGACACTAAAACTGAAAACCAAAACTGAAAACTCTTTATATAAGTGGTGTATTGTTGTTGCTCTTCTGATACACTAACCTAACTCACACAGTGGTCTGGTCACTACTAAAATAAAAGCAAAAGTTTGTTAACTTCCTGGCTGGATCTATCTGCACTAAGGCCCTAATGAGACTGTACTGAAAGATGATAATTTATTAGGCATGACAGGGTAGGTAGGATATTCTCAAAGCTCCTACAGAGAGATTAAATTAATGGAAATTCAGTAAAGGAGTGTCCTTTTGTTTTTTAAGCAATGCTAACATCAAGTCCACCGTAATTTATAGAGTATTGGCTCCTCAATACAATGCAGTGTAATTTCTGTTTATTACTGTTGCAACTGCATTCTTAAATTTTGGAGTGGTCAAGCCTATTAACTTGGGAAGTGGTGCAGAAGCGTGCTTTTCACAAGCACAGAGAGGTAGGTAGGACCGAGTATGCTAAATGCACAGTTAACCTCTCTGCTGCCCTTTCTGTAATCTGCTGTTCCTCAGTAATCTCAGCTCAAGACCATGTGCCTCAGTCATCCCTATATTAACTCCAAGCAGCAGATATTGATTAGTAGCAATTTAAATGGTACACAAGGAAGGAAGGAATTAAGGTCCTATCTCTGCTTACTCTCATATGCACTTGCCAAAGTACACAAACCACATTTTTATTATAATTTTTAATACTGGATATCCTGGATGCACCTTCCCATTAAAATTTTCAATTGTTGACCTTCCTAGCTCCCTCTGCTTATCTCAACATCCACCCAGCTTTGCTCCTATTGCAAAGGGCTCTTATGCTTTAGTGGCTGCAGAGTGTGTCCTCACAGCTCTGCTTGGATCAGGAACGTGAAGAGAGGGAAGAAAGGCACTGCAGCTATGTGCCATGGAGCATGGGCTCCAGCACTAAAAGGTGAGATAAACAAGTATCTGTAAAGAATATGTGATTGTTTTTCATATCTGCTTCTTTGCATAACTGCAAACCCCTTGTAAGCGGAGATAAACCATCAGATGAACCAAACTACATTTCTGTACTGCATTTATCTTATCGGTATACAGAATCTGACATGCATATATTAACTGCATGCCTTTGAAAAAAAAGTCTGGGAGAATAAAGGCTTACAGATAAGTACGTGGGAAACTAGTATAAAATTATAAAAAATATTAACAAGCACAGTTCCTGACTACATCAGGGCTTTTAAAAATCCTTTTTCTTGTTTTTTTTTTCCAATTCTGATTTTAAGATAATGAATAAAGGAAAAGAAAAAGCTATTCACATTAATTACACCAAAAAAGATCAGGTAATAGAAATTACAGAAACAGCTTCTACTTTCTTACAGTTGTTCAACAAATCCAAAACCTGGGAGCAGATTTAGGGCTTGAATTTTTACTATATTTTCTCAAGGAGAGCATGGGTTAACATCATGAAGTCAGTGAAGCTACAGCAACACCAAAGTGGTGCAAATGAAAAGTGAGGTTGCTCTATGCACAGGGGCTCAAAGCAATTTGTCTTAGACATCGCTTTATTATCTGATCTAAAAATTAGGTCAAATCCTGCAGCTATTGTTTAGTCTTTATCAGATGTATGTTCCAGTGGGTTTAACTCTACATTTGGTTACACAGGCTCAGATCTCACTCATTGTTTTAACAGGAATTTTGCCCAGTTAGGTTTTATCCGCTCAATGACATCAGCTCTGTTACAGAAAATTCACATTAAAACTTCTTATTCGGTTGCATTTTTCACAGCCAAAGGTAAAGCCGCCCAATCCTCCTTTTTTCTCCCTCCCTCCAAACAGCAAAATTTTTTAATTGAGCAGGAAAACTGTATCAAAACATATTACTGACTTCTAAAACTCCTCATAGGATTTGCCTAGAATAAATCAGAAATGTGCAAATAAATAGGAAATGTGTTTTATCAGTTTCCTAGGCAAATATCTCAGAAAATTTATTCTATCTTTCCAGCTCCACCAAGATACACTCATCAGGTGTCACTACTTTGTTGGTTTCTGGTATATCTAAAATGGCAAAGTGAAAATTAATCTCAACAAATCTGCAGGTTTAAGAGGATGAAATCTTCAGCTCTGCTCTCATAGGGAGACCAATGCCCCAAGACAATGAATTTCATGAAACAGGAAAAACATGCCTTTGCAGAAACAGCTTGCACAGAAGGGAGTCATTTCCCAGCCTACTCATGATCCAGGAGCTCAACAGTGATTTGCTGTTAAATGCCCTGAACACTTAAGGAAGCTGGAATGTTGTCTTTAAACTCAGACTCTTTTCCTGTCTATATTGCCAGCATGGGCATCCTTTGAAAACCAGCAGCATCTTTAGTCCATATTTATAGATCACTCATTTCCTGAATAAGTGAAGCTCTTGGTCAAAGCAATGTTGCAATTGATTTTCACAGAGAACTTTCATTGACCAGGTTGTTATGTACTTTCTGACACATGCCTGACCCTGTATTAAACAAACACAAGCTGCTTTTCCAGGATGCACATTTTTCACACTTTCAAATTACTTTTCAGTTAATTCTATTACACGCTCAGTGAACAGTGATGCTGGGTGCTATTTTTCTGTTTGTTTGTTTTAATGGAGTGCAGCTCCAGCCGTTGAGAGGACACAATAATTCCAGAATAAGACGTAAGGGCATAAGGGAGAAAAGACAGAAAGAAGATAAGGAGAAAAGGAGAAGGAAATGAACAGGGAGAGGGAGAAAGAGGGAGAGAGAGAGGAGAAAACTTTCCCTAATGTCCTAGATATGGATAGTTATGCTACAGCTGTATCTATCAAGATAAAATCACCGGGTTTGGGTATTAAGATAAATAATTCCACTTAAGCAGTTTACATGCTCCATTGGCCCCTCACCTTTCCTAAAGGTGTCAGTGCTCACTCTTGTGCCAATTAAAAGCGAAGACTGCAGTGGTGACAAATAAGCAGCTATAGCTACAGACTGATGGAGAGAGATGGACTCTTCTGTCCCACTTAAGATTTGGACATCCTTAATTTCCTGGATTAATAAATACTGCATAGAATCTACATTGTATCCCAGCCTCATGGCACACTGTGGAACCATCAGAATACTTAACCAGCTATGTTGAAAGTTTATTATGACACAACTATTATATTGCTGGTGCAGATTCAGTTTCAAAGAAGTCAAAGTTGTGAACACAGATGAGTGTTGGTGTAACTGAGTTTAAAACACTGAGTTTAAAACAGTTGTCTCACAGACCGAATGACATCAGAAAGTAAGACATTCCCCACATCATTTTTCTGCGTTCCCAAAAAAGTAGGTCAGAGTTACCTGACAAATTTACAGAAATCTGTGCATGGACAATTTTGCAGAGAATATGCTTTTGCTGCTGGTTTAAAATCCACAGATTAAAGGACTCACACTTCAGCCCTTAATTCCAAGGAGTCTAAGTGACTTGCCTGTGTCACAGCTGTTCAAGAACCCCAAAACCAGGGACAAGAGGCTAAAAAAACTTCAGTAAAATACAAAGCCACATTTGAGTTACAGGCCTCTAAAACTTCCTGGTGTTTATTTAATTAGACTTTTCTGGGGGGGAAAAAAAAAGCCACTGAGACCCTGGAAAAATCACTGAACTGATTGTTCCCCTCTTTCCAAAACAGAGTAAGAAAAATAAGCAAACTCTGTATTATGAGCACCTTCAGTAGAAATGTGGACACCTGGGAAGAAATGTCAGTTGATAGAAAATAACTTGCTTTGACACATAATGATGATGTGTTATATAGAAATTAGGTGCACAGGTACGCCAGGACACAAAAGTTGCTTAAATATCAAGGAAAATACACTTAAGTATATATAAAATACTTCCAAACTGTGTTAATTTAATGGTCATCTATCAAGGGCTACCAAGCAGGACATGAGAATCTATGGAATGAGTTAACTGCAGAGTCATAATCTGAAAAACCTGTTCAAACATTGCTAAGCCTCTCTGAAGTGCTGACTGCTTGGAAGAAAAAAAGAATTGAAATCACTCTATTTTGTTTCAGTACAAAAAAGGAAAATCCTCAAAGTTTTGAAAAGCTTCCTGCCATGGGGAAGCAATATACACACATATAATGGCATTTCTGTTTTTGCAGGAAGACTATCTTGTACAATAATTTAAATTCCCTTTAGCCCTGGGGAAATCCCTCTCTGGGGGCAGGCCTATACCTAGAAGTACAGGTCCCTATATCCTATTTCACTTGGTCTAAAAGCATTCAAAAATGGCTATTTAAATAGCACCTCTGAGATTTGTATCTGGATGTTTACAGAAGGTACTTCCTCTTTGAGGATTTAACCAAGGAGTAGTTTCTCAAGAACAGAAGGTGAATCAAGCGCTTAATGGAGAGTTATAATGACAGAGAGTCCTTCCTCTAATGTGTCGGTGAAAAGGTTTATTTGGCTGAAAGAATTCTCATATCCCATTATAAATTGTTAGCCACAGTGCAGGAAATATAAGTATGCTGCAAATCCAGCTACCAATGACCTTTTCTCACAAAATGTGTTTTTGCTGAGGTGAAAGCAGTGGAAGAAAGGCAATTCTAGATGATATATTTTGTTCCTATTATACGGAACTGTATTTCATCATGTGAAAGAGAAATAGGAGTCCCCAGTGTGATTACTCTATTACAAAGAAAAGCACCTCTTTGAAAATTAATGAACATTAAATATTTGTACAGTCAAATGAAGATCTGTTTTCAGGGAACTGGTTGCCCTGTGTTCTTGGGGTCTAAGCTGGGAATGGTTCCAAATAAATACTGAGGCTAGTAGCCATGAATAACAATGATGAAATACCAGGGTTGAGATGACCACTTTCAAACTCATATTACCAATCTGATCACATGATATGCTAAACACATACTTTTTTCTTTGCTAAGGAACAGCAGCTCTATTATCTGACTGTGGTGATATATATTTTCAGCTTTACAGAAAAGAGCCTGGGTGTTCTGGTGGAAACCAAGTTGGCAATAAGTCAGAAATGTAGCAAATAAGGCTAATCATGTCCTGGGCTGTGCTAGAGAGGTATTGACAACAGACAAGGGATCTGTTCCTGTCCCTCAATTCAGCCCTTGTGAGATCACATCTGAAGTGCTGGGACCAGTTCTGGACTCCCCAGTACAAGAAATACATGAACATACTGGAGGCAGCCCAACAAAGGGCCACAAAGATGACAGCAGCATCTCTTCTACAAGAAAAAGCCAAGAGAGTTGGGACAGCTCATCCTGGAGAGGAGAAGGCTCAGAGGGATCCCATCCATGGGTATGAACACCAGATGGGAGAGTGCAACAAATTCATAGCCAGACTCATTTCAGTGGAGCCCAATGATGGGACCAGAAGCAATGGAAAGAAGATGAAACATAGAAAGTTCACTCTGAACATCAGGCAACACTTTCTCACTGTGAGAGCAGTGGCTTAAGTTGCCTGGAGAGGTGGTGGGGTCTCTTTTGCTGGAGATACTCAAAAGGAATTTGGAGATGGTCACAGGTAATTGGCTCTATGAGCCTGCTTGAGCCAAGAGTTGGATCAGGTGACCTCCAAAGTTGCTTTCCACACTCAGCCATTCTGTTGTTCTGTGAAAAGGACAGCTATCACCTCTTTCCATAGCTTGCTTTTTAAGGCTCCTACTCATTAGCTTCAGGCACTTTTATTGGGACATAAAACTGCTGTACTCAATACTGGTTTTGAGGAGAACGAGGTTTAGCTCTTTAGAAAAGAATAAACTTGTGAATATTTCTGAAGGCCTCAGTTTCCATATGCATCGAAAAGTGGTTGGAAACCAAACATGTCCCTGAAATGGCAGAGATGGCAGTTCTCCTCAGCTAAACACCATCCCCCCAGGCTGCACAGCCAAGCACTCACATGCAATGCGGACGTAGGCTTTCCGGCTCTTGGTGGTGCCTGCGGAGCTCCAGGCAACGCACTGGCACCAGTAATCCTCCGGCCCGAAGAGCTCCTCCACCTGCTGACGGGAAATCTCGATGCTGACCTCCCGGACAATCAGACCTGTCAGGGTGCAAGCAACACTGGTCAGTGTTGGGCTTACTGATGGACAGAAAATGAGCGTCGTCACAGAAATCTTCTTGCAGAGCTGCTGGGAGACCTTGCAGCTCTCTACAAATATCTACTCAGCAACACAGACTGTCATAAGGATGGGAAGGGAAACAAACTCCCACTTTACCTGCATAATGAGAGATGTGGGTGACTGAAAAACTAATTGCTGATATTTTGACTTCTAACACATACAGCATGTATTTTAGACAAATTGGAGGAACAGCACCTCAGCTAATGTAGATTGTACCACATCTCTAGGACAATTTACATCAAGGGACATTGCAGACCAGTTTAATTTTGACTTATCATAAAACCACATAATCATTCAATTTATACGACTTCCTTAGCCCTTTTGTACTTAATCTCTTTTTGCTAGACAGATACAGCACAGGGGGAAGTCCTATTCACTGTGACACTGAGCTACCCAGGAAAATGGATTTTAGGATGGCAGAAAATGTTCCGATACTTTGTAATGATGAGCACATATGCTGCAGTATGGTTATTGCAAGCTGCAAGATGGGCCCTACTACTGTCATATATGCTGCAGATTTTTTAAGGGATTTCATAACACAGTGAAGCACAATTCAGTGCCTGACAGCCTCTCTGGTCCTGCCCTCTATAACCCATCTCAGCACAACCCTCCCCCAAACCTACAGTTGCACCCATGAGGACAGTGACCCATTTGCCATCCTTCCAAGCAGACTGAGATTAGCCCACACTTCCCACACAGTGCTCTCTCTGGGGAAGCTGTTTTGTTTCTTCTAAGTGCAAGGAGATTTTGTGGTGTCTTAGACACCACTGTGAGGATCACTGACAAAATGTGTAGATCCTCCAATGACAACCACTGTGTTTCACACTGACACAATCCCCTTCTCTGCTTCAAAATGCACTCCCTTGTCAAAAGGCTCTTAATTACTGGGTGGGGGTGGGAGAAAGTGTTTACACCTTTTTCAGCATATTTGGTCTTTGCTGATGATGCCCAAATATTGACAAATTTCTGATGTCTGCCTGTAGAGAACACCAGTGCCATTTCAAAAACACACTCTTGCAAACAGCCTTGAATATATAAATTCACATACAAACCTTTTGTGTAGTGAGACTGATTTTCTTTTTCTTCCCAGAATTGCCAGGAAACTGAACTGAATTATCCTTGGATCAGAGCATGCACAGTTTGTCCCCATCACCAAACACCAAAGGGCAGGTCCTTCTGCAGAGCACAGACTGGAGCCTGTGGAGGCCGGCTAACCCTCAGCCTCCTGCCACACGGCTTACAAGGGGATATTCATAACGAGAATGTTCCCAATTGTACAGCATGGCGTGTTCCTCAAGCGCTGGAAACCAGGCCAGCCCTTTGATTTGCCTCCAGCCTCACAGAGGCTCCATTCAGGGAGCCAACGATTAATTACTGTTTGCACACAGTTGTACACTGTCACTGCAGCTGCATGCTGCCTGCATCCCAAACTTGGGCAACAACCTAGCAGCAGAAAGGAATTAAGGCATGTAACACCACAGACTTCTCTGGTGGGAATGCCTTCTAATGAAATGCATTTTCCTGCTAGAGACTATCACAGCCCAGCTCCCTTTTTATTTCATTATCCTTGACATCTTTAGCCATTGAATAATCAGCTTCTTTGGGGGGAAACACTTAATAGCTCTTGTCCTTGAAATGAAATACTCAAAATATGGAAACAGCACTCTAAAGAATGGAAATCAAAGCAGTGCATGGGCATTTAATATGCAGTGAATACTGTGTTATAAACTTATTCTGCTTTGATGAGCTAATTTGGCTCCAAAAGGGGTCTGAGGGATAGCTTTGGTCCTGGTGAGAAGAGCATGAAGAGGGTGGGGAGGGAGCATGTACATTACATCCATAAAAACTGTTATATTTTCCCAGTGCAACTGCTGTTAGCCTAAAGATTACTTCAGTTCATTCCCACAGTTTTTATTGCACTAGCCCAGGGAGCTTTTGAAGGTTACAATATTATGTTTTTATAATAAGCCTGATTATGACAGAGCTTGATGGAGCAGTGAACTTTGTTACCCAAGGGCCAAAACAAGCATGCTCATAATGATCATACTGGTTAATAATGATTATGAAATACCCTTAACATTCAGGACACAAATGCTGTTTTCTGATTGTCTGTAGATGATACAAAATTATACGACAAATAGCTGCTCCCTTTAAATGCACTAGCAGAGTTTTTCATCTCTGACCTCCTGAGATGCTTTCTAATTCAAAATAACAAGCTACTCCTAGTTAAGCCTTTTGGGACAGCTGTGAAGTACTGACAGGTTTCAGACCAAAGTAATTTGGTCTTTAAGTAATATCAACAGTTGTGCCATGACCAAAGAGACGCGTATCTTCTTTCCATAGGAAATAAACACTACCTTTTACTGCCTACAAGCAAAAAACGTAATTGGGTCTTGATCTCCAAGGTAAACTATTTTTCCTAGAGTTCAAAATGTATCAAACCAGTTGGTAGTGCCACAAGATCATACGGGATATAGGGATCTGTGACCAGAACTCAGAGATTTGATTCCACCACTGCTTCCCAGCACAACCCACTGTGGCACTTTATTGCACAAATAGCAACAGTGATTTAGGAGAAAACCCTCACCAGCTGAAATGCACGCGCCCTCAGGCCTTGGGGCAAGCACAAGGAGACATGTTTCCCTTGTTGTACCAACTTGCAATCTTATTCCTTCTGCTAGCACACTCCAACATCACCCCAAACAGAAAATCCCCTTCTAGTCCACATTGCAAAAACTGCAATTTGCTGAGCTATCTCAGGTAGCAACTGTCTTGTTACCAGCTGACACACTGCTGTACATCAGATTTCACAGAGGAGCTGGCACACTCTGCTTTCATTCAGGAGTGTATTGCTTATCTGTCCCACATGGGCATCAAGTGCAGGAAAACCCTCGCATGATGACTTCAAACAGAGAACTTCATCTTATCTCTGTTGGACCTGCTTCTGCTTCTACACCAAAAAACATTAGCTAGAATGGAAAAGAAAAAAACAAAAAAAGAGAAAAAAGCTGAAACCCCCACGTCTCAATATTTCCAGACAACGTGATGTGCTGCACCTCTTATTCAGGCAACTGTTTATCAAAGTGCTTAATTATGGGTGAGTGCACAATCTCTGAGAGCAAAATTAGAAGTTGCTTTTTAAAATAAATCCCTGTATTCTGCCCAAATATACTTGGGGCAGGACAAACTAAGAGATTAGCAATAATTTATGCATCATATGACCTACTTGGTACTGGCAAACTGTACTTTGTCACTGTGCTAAGTAACAAAATGTCATCTTCTCACTGAGAGTAAATCCTCTACCTTACCATCTTCCTTAGAAATATATTGATTTTTTCAGTCTAGTTGTTCATACAGCTAAGCTATATAGCAGGTGAAGATACACAGCATAATTGTGGGGTTTTTTGAACACTTGAGTAAACTGCACATTTCCAGAATTACATAATCACTTAGATGGTGGAACAACCCACAAGAAGTCAGGATCCTCCTATTTCAAGCAATGCAATAACAAACAGAGCTGAAGGGAAATAACAGCAAAGTGGGCAGCTAGAATGCTTGACAGGTTCCTTCTATAAATCCACAAAGAGCTGACCAAGGGGATACCCCTGACTATATGATGACATGCTCAGCATATAAAGCTGAGAGAAGAATAAGGAAGATTTTCAGAGTGGTGGTATTTTTCCTGCCAAGTCACCCGTGATGGAGTCATACTTGCCTGGGAACACCTGCCTGCCTACCAAGTGTTGAATAGATTATTTTTTTGCTTTGCTTGTGTGGTTTCTGGTTTACCTATTAAACTGCCTTTATCTCAACCCATGAGTTCCCTCACTTTTAACCTGCTGGATTCTCAGCCCCATCCCACCAGGGGCATGAATGAGTGGCTGCGTGGGGCTCAGTCAGCAGCTGGACCTAAAGCATGACAACCAGTCTAAGACATTCTTTTGCCCTAGTAGTTTTCTGTCCAGTTCAGGATGGAGGGTAGAAACGAAGAAGGCTCATGACATTTGTCATATTTGGTCTGCAATTATGTCCCAGTCCAGTGAATTAAGAAGTTGTCTATCAGTCACAATTTTTGCCTACCTACTAGCACAATTATTCACACTACTTACTCAATCATTCATTTCAATAAAATAGATGCATTTCTGGGACTAATACAACTTGGGGTGCGAAAAGGGGTAGGGAGGAACCAGAAATTTACCAATTTCTGTATTTGCACGTTATGAGGGATTGATGGGCAGAGAAAGGCAGAGGGTGGAAGTAACCTTTCTCAGTCTGCCTACTGCTAACAAGCATAGAGAGAGGCAGTAGCTCATGGTGCATATCAAAATCCAAGTTACTACCCCTCATGGAGCAAAAGGAAGTGTGAAGAGGGAATCATGCCTTGTATACATGGTCTTTTATTATAACTGTATCCTAGGAACACAATCAAGCAAAGACACACTTCATACACACAGTCCCCAAGTGCTTAACTTAGGTGGCTATACAAACTCTGAAGTAGATTATCTGGTCTTCAGAGGCACAAATGTTATGTTTTTTAATGTATGCAAGTGTAATGCAATTGTGGATATTATGGCAGATTATTGATAACTGCAATTATAACTCATGGGTTCCATATTGCATCCATTGAAGTAATTGGCAAATTTCCCAATGACTTAAAAAGAAACAGATTTTCTGATCAGACTAATTTCTTTCTAGGGAAACAAAAATCTCTGAAAGTTCCATGACCATATAAGACTGCACAAGACAAAAAATGATCACCACAAACATCAGAAAGCAGAAAATTATTATCAATTAATCAAATGTAATTATTTGGCCTGGAGTCAGTCTAGGTCAGAGAGCTAACATCTACAGCTCACTGGGCATCATTCTGCCAAGAAACTGTTTTGATATATTTTGGCTGTCATAACTGTTCGGCATTTGATACTAATACCCAAGACCTGTGAAAATACTCCTCAGGACTTTGATAGAGCAATTTTGGTGAAAGTGCTACGTTGGAATGTGTTTGAACCCTCTGGCAGAACAGTAAACAGGAACTATTTACTCGCAAGACTAAACTGCACTTACAAACTCTAAGAAACTGCATGGATACTTTGTTTATTTTCTCTGTAAGTAGTTCAAACAGTTTCTGTGCTTTTGTGCTTTCATTTGCCCAAAAGGCATTTCATTAATTAGCAATCACATACACCAAAGAACACATTTCTCAAGGAGATGGAACTTTATGACCTACTGGTCTGGAAAAAGACACTGCAGTAATACCTGCATATAGATGGCAGGTATATCGCAGCCACTGCCAATAACTATGGAAATACAGCCTATTTTCACAAAGGTAACTTGCAACCCTTTACACATTCAATTTTGGAAAGTCAGTTCTCAGACCATCCTCACAAACCTGACATTTTGTGCTGTTGGTTCTCTCCCTGCTTAGACAGGTTCCCCCGAGTGAACAAGACCCCAAATCCCCCTTCCCACTGCTTGGTGGGGACAGAGAGGGCAGGGACAGTGCTTCTGACTGATGCAGAAGAGGCTTTGGAGAGCCAGCAGCAAAACAGCTCTGGGGTAAGGGGATTCCTCTGCACACCCATGAAACACGTGCTGCTATAGAATCAAGTTATATTCCTCATATTCCTCATTTGTCTTAAGATTTCAAATAAAGCCTCACCAAACAACCACTTAAAACAGTAGCATAATTTTTGCCTCATGAAAGTGGCCAAGACCATAAGTCAAAGCGATATGACTGTAAACACATTTAGTAAAAGGGAGACCGATTGGTTTCTTCTTAATGCAGTCCTTTGTCCTTTTACCTTTAATGGCAAAATATAAGTGACCAGAGCCAAGAATTATATTTTTACTTATGGATAGTCTGGAATGACCTGTCCAATCTATTTAATTGCTCATCACAGGTGCTATAAACAACCTGTGTCTGTTTGCTTTACTTGGTGAAGTAAAATTTTTACAAAGGTGAAAAAGAAAAATCAGTGCTATGCAGGAATTTAAATTTATTTACCCTCTTGCAGAGATGGATTCCTCACAGTCAGAGAGTTATTCCACTCGAATATATCAGAGTACTTAGGCTATAGAATTTGATGTTTAAAATGAATAAATAGGCCATGCACAAGAAGAACGGCTTCAAATATTAAAGTTCTCGCTGAGAAAAAATGTATTCTGTGCACCATAATGGGACTGAGATTATTGCAGAATGACACACTTTCCCTATAGCTTATTTTCTATATAGAGTACGTGTAATCTTAACAAAAGACAGATAGACAGATAGATAGCCAGAAATAGTTTAAAAGAGTAAACAGCTTTTACACCCAGTAATCCTTCACACTGTGACTGCCTCCACCCGGTTTTGTCTCAATATACTGCTTTTCTGTGAATTGGGACTGGCTGGCAATATGAAATAACTGTGTGAAGATCACAAACAATTTTCCACAAATATTAGCTTAAACATTTAAATTAAAGGCTTCCAGCTATTTCTGGTCTCTTCATAACTTTCTCTTTAGGAAACAGATACATTCTGAACTCAAATTAACACAGGTGAAGGCAACAGCTTAATAAAGTCAAGGCTGCTTTAAAACCCATGTCAAGTTTGCACTGGTTTGCCTCACCTACCTATGTTATCTAATTACCACCGAATGCTATTGAGTTAAGCTAAAATCTCAGCTCCCCTAATATTTTTTTACTCACTGACTTACACAAAATTTACAAAGGACTGTCTTCAGAGGGATTTTACTTTGAACTGGAATTAAAGAACATTAATTCTGTTTGGGTTTTGTTTTCTTTCAGTGAAAACAAGGCAGTTTTGTTCTTTTCCCATTAACAACTGAAGGGCCAAGTTGCGTAAGATGAAGGGGACGTTTCAAAACAGAGTTCTTGGACGCTGGTGGCAAACAAACTGTGTGCCCTGGTCCCTGGTGGGGGTGGGCAGTACAGCCCGGTGGGTTTGTCCCCTTGAAGAAGGTAAAATAGTCCCTCTGCTATCTCCTCCCCCGGCCAATCTCAGCGGCTGATGCTTTACATCTCCCTTGAACTACTGCTGTTTAACACCTTAGAACAGCATTGGATTGCTTGTTCTCAGCCTATAAACCGTTTAGAGATAAAAGAAAAACACTTCCCCCTTTGTTTCTTAATGAAGGCTATTTTCTGGTTGACAGCAGTTTTTGCAAATATGTATAAATTGCTCCAAAATACATTACTTTCTTCCACATACCACAATATGTGCCTACAGTTGCTACATTCTTTTTTCCTTTTTCCTGGAACAAAAGCAATAAGCTCCAGTATAGCAGGACTCCAAAGAAAGCCTCTCTATAAATATATACTTACATTTAACAATGGGCAACATAATTTCTGAACTCACAGAGGCTGAAGTCTAGGAGGAGAAACAAATGTGACTCAAAGCATCTTAACCCAAAAGCCATCCTGACACTAAGAAACCGCGGGTGGCAATCCCCAAACAATTCCTTGCCTGGCTGGTGCTACTTACAGGGAGTGGAAAGAAGACAGGTTGTCCACAGAGAAAAGCAGGAGTGTGAGCTCTTAGCAGCTCCAGCTCTTGGGTCATAGCCCAATCTCCCCTTCTTTTGACTGAGGAACATGTAGCTGAGAAAAGATGTTGGTTTAGTTTTTTTCAAGGGTCAGGAAAAAAACATGCCAACGGTTCATGTCTTACTTAAAGCAGCAGTTGAGACTTCACAAAGAAGATCTGTGCACTTTTTATTTCTGGTTCAGAGGATTTACATGCTCTTTTTAATGATCTGGGCCTTCAGCAGTGGGTAATGTTTTCCAGTCCCCAGCTTAGTGCTCATGCAAAATTGAAGCACTTTTGAGGCAGTTTAGAGCCTACAGATGAATCTCAATGTGCAGGCAAAAAGAAATAATGGTTGTTTAGCACTTCACAAGAAGCGGCAGAGGAAATTATGAAAAAACAAACAAAAAAAGAGAAATCTATTGAACTTCAAACATCTGGGAAGCCAACCAAGAGCATCTGAATTTTGAACAGCATGTTTACATTCCCTTTGCATGGGGGGGGGGGGGGGCGGCAGGGAAACGAACAATAAATGGGTTTGTGTGTAAATGTGTACATTTATATATAAAAATATATACATCAAGTTGTTTATTTTACTGACTTACCAACTTATACATGTTACAGATATAAAATATGTATCTGCACATGTAGGTATGTACAACATCCACTCTGCATGGTTTTGAGAAGCAGAGACAACATGAAAATGCCTTATTTCTGTGAACTTGATGCGATGACACAGTTTAGCGGCTGGTGCAGCTATTGTGCGAACAAGGACAGTCTCAATGTGACACAAGGGGTCACTCGGGAGCCTCCTCAGCAGTTGTTTTCCCATTTTTCAGTCTTCAGTGTGCAGGAACAGCAGGTTGGGGGAGAAGTTTAAGACCCCCATCATTTTTTGCCATTGTTCTGCGTGCTGGGGATGGCATTTCACAGCTGACCCGGGTATCTTGAAAAAAAAAAAGAAAACTAAAAAGAAAAGAAGAAAAAGGCTAGCAGCTGCTTTCAAAGCAGCTTTGTCCACTGTGCTGTCAAGTGAAGTGACTTTCTCCAGACAGAGATGAAGCTCTGGGAATTTACTCTCTGCTCCCCCACCCAGCACGTTTTCAGGGTTGTGCCAGGGCAGCAGTCAAAACACCAGCTCCTGAATCCCAGGAGGTTTTTCTTAGCTTGTAATGAACAAAGGAATCATGGCAGGAAGGTGTGCAGAAAGGCAGCCTGGTGGTCACAGAAGTCCTTTGGTGTGTACGTGTTTCTGGGGACAGCACAGTTCATGACACTTGTCAGCTATGGGGGGGCACCAGGGATGCAGGCAAGTTCCTCTGCAGATCCGTGTGACGTTGACACAAAGGAAAGGTCTTTTAAATTATGTGAGTAAATGCCATCAAAGTACCCCTGTAAGTCCAGATGCCTTCTTTTACTCTTTTTCCTCTAGGTACCCACCACTCTGAATTCCAATACTGGTTTCCACCTTAGCTGCAAACCAAAAGCACTAAACCTTACCCCCAAAGCAAACCTGATCTACTTCTAGGCATTGCTGTTCCTCAGGGCTGGCAGTCCTTACTCCTCTTCAGAGGAGGGTGCAGCAACCAACCCAGGTGCAACATCAGCACTCATTACAAAAACATAATTATACAAGTCACTGGGACCCCAAAAACTGCAATCAACCAGCCAAGATCCTCTCTGAATCAAAACCTGGGAGCAAAAGATAGAAGAGGTTGCAAGGGCCTAAAAATTTGTATTCAGGGAATAGAAGACACAGAAGAGTCTGACAAAAGACTCACTTTCTACTCTTACAATCAAAGTATGAAGGGGATGAGAAGTTATGAGGAATTGTGAAAAGCGTTCCAACAAAACCTGAGGAGAAAGAGCTGTACGTAACCCTGCAGGTGAATGGCAGCTCTGCTGGTACTTACCACATCATGCTGCTCATTTCTGTACAAATTGGGAATGCATGGGAATGACAAAATGAATACAGGCAGTGAACCTGTAAAGGCTGCACAAAATTAGATCCTGCATGGGTCAGAGCTGTGTGCGACAGGCACCTCTCTTTCCCTTCAATGTTAGCGATGATTTGGCACCCTACCTGCACAGCAAAAAAAGCCTCGCTAAAACTGATGTATGGGCAAAGCTTTGCTCCATAAAAATGCTTTTCTTTTCTTAAAAAAAAAAAAAAAAAAAAAAAAAAAAAAAAAAAAAAAAGGGAAGGATAAGGGAAGGATTTCTCCAATGTAGTTTCAAGGACTAGGAATTCTTCATCTGATGATTTCTCTGCCTTAACAAGCTAATAGAGGAGAACAGAAAATACCACTCAGGTAACTGACACACAAGCTTAGATAGACATCAAGGGAGTCTGGGAAACACTAAATGTTGAGCATAGTCATTAAGACCCCAATGTCTCTGAAGAGTGTTAGACTACAGCCAGGTCATCTGGCTGCATCAGACTATAACTTGTTTGCATAGAAGAAAAAGTAAGGTATAATTTTGACCTTCTATTCCCTGAATATTTCCAGGTATTTTTGCAAAGAAACTACAGCTTTACTAGTCCTACTCATTCTCATATCTAATTAACTGAAAAAGCTACACTTTCAGGATTCAAGTGTTCCTGTTAGGGTGCTACTGACTGCAACACTTTTGTTTGACAGCAAGTACCCAAGAAACAGGAAACAGCTGTTTTCCATTCAGGCCCGTGGGTGCAGGATGGAGACTGAATTTTGGGACTCACTTCCAAAGCAAGACCACATTTATGAGCCTTTCAGGCATCAGACCACCCTCACCACAGGGACTCCAGATCCTACACAAAGGGCTCAAAAGGAGCTGGGGGACATGGATGGGAATAGGAAGCATTGCTGTGCAAAGTTGTGGCTAGTCTGAAGCTGTGGTGGGTGGACTGATGTCAGAAGACGTCTTTTGGGGAATTAATGGGATTACGAGTGTGTAACAAAGGGTTTAATGAAGGAAAAATTTGGAGGAGAGAAGATGGAAGCCAGAAATATTCAGGGAGGGGTGTCCTCAAATGCTTCAGATGAATGCACTAGGTATCGATATTCCTCTTCTAATTATTTTAAATAACTTTATTTCCTGTCTCAGATTTGTTTTTCTAGAAGCCCACAGGAAACCTCCAGGACAATTAGGCAAACAGCTGCAGATAGGAAGTTAACGCTGTAATAAGAAATGAATAAATATCCTAAAGCTTTTATCTTTTGGTCCCAAAGCACTTTGCTGAGGTAGATCAGAGACACTGAGTGATTTGCACAGATACATGGTGAATATACAGAAAATCTGGAATTGGCAAATGACCCTTCCCATGGGCCCATCATTGCTCAGAGGAGGAGCATGAGAGGGATTAACTTGCAGGAAGAGTAGCTCCCTCTGGGCCCCCTGTTAGCATGCCTGAGTACCCTGAAGGATAGAGCAAGTCTGGGAGAACCTGCCCCAGTCAGCTTAGCAACAGGAGGGCAGAGGGTTCATGCTGTCCACTGCTGCTGCCTGCAAAGGTGGTGGGCCACAGACTCCCATAGGGAAAAAGCTGCTGGAAAGGACATCAGTAGCAGAAGGACAGGCAGGTCTCAATGGCTATGAACACAAAAAAAGATGTCTTGGTCTAAGAGCTGGAGCAGCCTTCCACAAAGGCTCAGAGGGAGAAAACCCCCACATATAACAATTTGATTAAATAAGAAATTATTGCTATGTTATTGCACATATTGTAAGTGAATCCTATACTCAGTTAAGTTTAACTCAAAACCCTCAAGTCTTTTGCAGGCCTCTAAACAAAAAGAGAATTTCCCCAGACTTACAGGGAGTCTTGGTATTGCCCAGAAGATTTGCTTCGAGAAGCAAGTATCTGGTTCAGTGGTCTTAATCTGTTTGCAAAAGTTTATTTCCCTTCTTCAGGTATATTCTTCAGGTCCTGACCTTAGCAATTTCTCCACTCACTTCAACAAAATCTCCCATTTTAAATGCATATCCTAGAAAATGGTGGTTCTCTGCCTGTGTATTTCTTCTGAAGCTTCCAAAAACGGTGATTTTTTTCTATCCAAATATACTAATCACTCACGATAAAAGTGCAAACTTTGTCTGCTTGAAAACATTGTCTGCAGCAGCTTTGTTGTTGGGTATTCCCTTTTTCTGGCTGAGGGGAAACCATATTCCCAGCAGCTGATTTTGAAGATGCACCTGTGAGAAGAGAGAACTTCTCTTGCAGCAGTGATGGGCACTGGGCTCATGTTCCCCAGGAGAGCTGCCTGTCAGGCCACAGGGAGTGACAGGCAGAAAGAAGATGGTCCAAGTTACAGCAAAAAATGTCTGCAACTTAAATTTCAAGTAGGATAAAGCCCATGGGTTCCTTCATATGTTTTATGGAAGTAAAGAACCTGTATTTCTCCAGAGAGTTCCAGCTTTTTGGAGAAACAGTGATGTGCTTCTTTCTGCACCACCTGCAGCCTTTCAGACCATTACATGTTTCACTTGCAGCAACCTTCCAAAGACAGAACAGACTTCAAATTACAGAAGAAAACAGAATATTGTAGTATCAATTCTAACCCACATCTCAAAACTATTAATAGGAACATTTGGGAAGAGATACTCAAGACACATTTTCAAATTTCCTTGAAATGAGCTGCACTAGGGCAGAGTACTGAAGGAGCTGAGCTGAAAATTGGCAATATGTTGCTGAGAAATAATTATTTTGTATATGGGTGCTTGATGTCTGTAATGGATTTGATCAAATGATAAACAGAAAATAAAATGACTTCTGACAATGGTGGAAATGAAAGCAATCCTTATTTATGATGTGTGGCTACCCACACTAACATAACCCCAAGGTATTCTACCCCAGAGAATCGAAATATTGCAGGCTAAGTCTAACTGCAGCATTCAGCGTCACTTGCTATATGTTCAGTGAGGTTAATAGGGACACCGGCCACATTTGCACAGAAAACCAGCTTTTACCTTATCCTTTGGATTCTTCAAAATTAATACAGAGAATCAGGATGCTACAGCATGTCAAGATGCAAAAAGAGATTAAGTAAAAAAGATGCGCAGAGAAAGAAAATAGCTGTAAGGAAAGGAGGATCTAGGGGTAAAAGAAATGAGTTAAACATTATCTTTCCACATTTCTCCCTGAGCTCTGCTTACTTGGGGATTGGGGGCACTGGAATTTTATATTTGGGTTGCCAAATTAAGTTCTTCAACTGCTACTCAAAGACATGCAATACTAAGAAATAATGGCTTTTGTTTTTTACAAAAATTACTAAGACAAATAAATGCAGTTTCTCAAAATGAGAGGCTGTATGATGATCTTTGCTGAATAACCAGAAGTCCCAGCCTTTTGACATTAGAGCAATGCAGCCTTCTAATATGTGGTGTGACAAACACCAAAACAAATGGCTTTCATGAGATGTACACAGAGAGGAAGATGAAGCAACAGAGCATTTTGCGCTGGAAGTGATTTTCCTGCCTCTCAACATGGTGCCAGAAGAGCACAGTGATTGTGAAGGTTTTCCTACTGCTGTCTTTGCTGCAGGATCTTGTAAGAGCTGTTTTAAAGGCAAAAGGGCAGATGTCAATTCTTGATCTTTCTGTTGAGAGGGTGATCTATTAAAGACTTGGCTAGCTGGGTATCTACTCCCTCGACAGGTTGCCAAACCCATTGCTTAAGGTAACAAACTCCTATTTGCCAGACCAATGCTGGCCCTACGTCAAAAAGCTCAGTTTCCTTTCATTGAATGTGCAAGTCATCCAAAAATACTTTAATAATTGGGAAAGGTAATGGTGGAAGGTAAGCATTGGAACCTCAGTGGTGGCTATGTAAAGAAACTGAAAAAAAGAAGTCAGGTTTCTCTCTGAAAAGAAGTGCATATTTGTCCACTCCAAGTGCAGTTTGATAAACTCTCTTAGACAAAAGGAAGGGGTCATTAGCAAACTCCTCAAGACCTCCTCTCCCTATGCATCCCAGCAAAAGAAAACAGACAGTGTAGGCAAACAATAATGCTGGGTGAATTGCCCAATATGTCTATTTAATTAGCACTTAAAGAATCACAAGTGTTTTCTCCTTGCTTGAAGCAGAGAGAAGGAGAACATGTCCCTGGCACTGCAGAGGGCAAGGGGGGTTTATAGGCCATTTCACCTCAGTAGTCAAGGAGAAAATATTACAATGCATATCCAAACTGGAAAGACAAAAAAAAGCTCCAGATTTTTTTCTGCTTTTCTCTTGTACATCACTGGGATGTGCGGTTTGATATATCAGCATTATCTGGGCAAATGAAAGGGGTGCAAGACACTGATTTTCTATACATTCACAATTCTCCCACCACTGCAGAACTGGTGTGTGTATCTTGGAAAATAGTTCTCCATAACAGCACACATGCAAAATAAAATCACAGATTCACAGAATAGGGTGAATTTCAAAGGAGCTTTAAGGTCATCTAGTCCAAATGCCCTGCAATAAGCAGGGACATCTTCAACCAGATCAGGTTACTCAGAGCCCCATCCAGCCTGGCCACGAAAGTTTCCAGGGATGGGGCATCCATCACCTCTCTGAGCAACCTGGCTCAGTGTTTTTCCATCCTCACTGTAAAAAAAAAATCTTTTGTCACAGTCAGTTTCAGAGGTACAGTAATATGGAAAATGTGCACGAATTGCTCTAACAATTATTGATGCTATTGAACTTCCTGCCCTGTAACAATGGAATTTTCTTGTGCCCAAAAGCATCAGTTCTTCAGGGCTCCTTTTATTTTTGTTGCTGTTATCTTTTATGACATTCAGCCATAAAATCAAATGTGTTCCCTCAAAATAACTCTCATCTTTGTTTTTTAAAACCAGTGTTCTTATTCTTTTCAACATTAATGGGAAAATATTCCAGAGACATAAAGGCATAAAAAAGACAGTGACCTGCCCTGTATTTCACATACATAGGAAATGAAAGAGTCAAAGATGTGCACTAGACATTTCCAAAGCACCCATTTGACTTCTTTATGAAAACGCTTAGCTTTTTTGCATAAAGAAGAGAAATTCTAGTGAGTCTGAGGATTTAATAACAGAATGTAATGATCTTCTGTGTAAAGCCTCAGGTTTCTCAGACTTGATCAGTGTAGAATATTTCACAAGACTCTCTCTTCAGGCTAATTTAATTAAATAAAGTGGTACTAGAACAGCCTGTCACTATCACAGTTCTCATCCTCTCCAACCAGAAGGCAACAACTCCCACAGAGTCCCCGTGCACGTTCTTTAGAGCAATGCTCTAACCACTGTTTAAAAACACCCCACAGTGCAAAGTATATATAACTATTACTTTTCTTTTGTCCCTTCTCTCTTTCACAAAGAAAAAAATTATGTGAATATTTATTTTTCTCTCTTAAAAATTAACCTTCTTAATGCACCCAACATTTCAATCTAACAGCTCTCTTCAGTGACAGATTGGCTGCACTCTAATTCCATCTTGTGTGCCATTGCTATTGCTGTGCTGTTTTCTTTGGTCTTCTCAATGACAGAAACAAATTTGCCTTATTAGAAGAGTTAATCATCTCTACATAGATTTCATTCCTGGGCACAGGCTCAAAGTCCATGAACACATAATCTTTTGCAAATCAAAATCTATTTCTCTCTTTCATGCATCATTTACAATCCCAAGATGATGTACTGCTAGCATCACACCTGTATTTTAGTTCGCTTTCTACCTGATTACTCGTCCTTTAGAAAAGAAAGCACAAGTGACCTTTACTCTTTTCCTCTCATATTTTATTGTCTGTTTGCCTTGTTTGTCTTTGCTTTCCTTGTCTGTGTAAGGAACTGAAAGCCTGGTTCAAACACAGCAGCAGAATATCTTCTCAGCACGGTCCTCTTTTAATAAGCAGGCAGAACAGAGCTTAGGAAGAGTGAAATACCAGGAAAGAAGAAAGCACACGGTTTTCAGTTGCTGGGATTACACAACTGACCCTGCAGAAACACTGTGTAAGTGAGATCCCTTTGAGCCTCAGGTTACCCATGGGAAGTCTAGACCTAATCTGGTTTGTGGGCAGTTTATCTTGTCTCTCTAACCACAAGTCAGGAGGCAGCAGCAGCAGCAGTGTAGTCTTAGACCTAGAGGGATCCTTACGTCACCTTCTGAGCAGCTCAGTCATTACTTCTGTGCCCTAGGTTACAACTGTACTAGCTAGGCAAAAATAACAAAAGAAACCAAAATTATCTCAAAAGTGATAGAGTCCAAGGGCTTTGCCAGCCTGACTGGTGCAAGCTGCCAAGCTGATATCTCCTTCTTCGGGTGCCAGAATGAATTCTCACAGTCATTGTCTCCTGTAATTTTTTTTCTGTAGCTTAATCTGCAGTGAATATACTTTCCAGAGCTTCCACTGCTTTAAAGAAAGTACAATTTCACCACAACCTTAATTAAATTCTTTATCCATTTCTATACCACTTACATGCTATGAGCCCTAGATTCCCAATCTGCCTACAGGAAGGTGCACAAACACTGCAGGCAACAACCAGGCAAACTGAGAAATCTGGATTTTGATGACAGTTTCATTTTAACAAGCTATTAGTACAACTAAATTTGTGGCTTTTGTGCTAATAATCTGATATGCACCCTCTTCCCCCCACTGAACTCAAGTAGATGATATTAATCTTTAATTGATAATGGTTCTCATTTGCATTTAATTGCTGTTGTTTATTATGCAAAATATTTACCCTCTGAAATACTTCGATGCTTCACTTTTAAAGACTTGCCTTTCATACTTGTAGAATGGAGTTTCCTGTACAGCATCACCAAGTTTTCCCACAATTAGATTTTTGAGAAAAAAGAATGGATATTTCACCTGCAGTGAAAAACTTTTATGTTTCTAAATGGTGATGTTCATGAAAACTTAAAAAATTAACCCAGTCATAACTGCCCTTCTGTTTGACCATCTTCATTCCCTTGGGCTCCCATGGAATGAAAAACGCTGAAGATGAATTAAGCCACATGGGTTTGTTTTTTTGTTTTCAAGTGTTTCCCCTGAAGTCAACATGTGAAAAAGCCAATTTTTTCAAATGAATACACAGGCCCCAAGTCTAATACAGACTTTTTCTCTACAACCTTTCTTCTTACACCAAACTCCACTTTTTCAAGTGAGAGTACCAAGAAAAGCTTATGTTTTTGATCTCTGTGCAAATAAATGAGCTGAAACAAATAAAACCTGGTTCACAAGAGACTTCCAAGACATCTGGTGGAGTTATTTTTCTAAGTAATTAGATCAAGTGGTGGTGTAATTCCCAAATGGAAAGTACCTTCTTGCTTGGTATCCAGTTATTTCTCAGAGCCATCAAAACAGCAGTAAGTCCTGCTTCTCTCCTTGTATGTGTCTCAGACTCTATAGATTACCAGTCTTCCCAAGCACTGCTTTATTACTCAAGTTTTTAAAACTGCCCCCTCCCCCCTTTTTTTTGTGCTATGAGGATCCTATTTTACTTCCATGAATGTCAGTGGGATTTCTGCTATTGACTGAGGAAGGATGCTAAGATCCTGTAGTTCTCCTTCTCACAGGCTCTACTCTCTGCAGGCAGAGAAGTGCAATGAATAACAGCCAGGTGCTTGCTCTGGATCAATAGTGCTCTAAAGTGTGCCCAGGTGTGCTTTCTCCTTCTTTCTCGCTGAAAACTGATTAAATTTCTCTCTTTTTTTCTCATATCTCCCCAAGAAAACATCATTCTAGTAACAACCCAATTGCTCCTTGACACTTTGGGAGAGAATGTGGTTCTCAGTCTGTGACAACAACACAGTGCAACCACTGTGAATTTGTGACACTGGAGAAGTCAACTGGGAGTAGACCTGTCTGAAGAAAGGAATTTAATTTCATTTGTGCATGGTTTTCTGGTTTCAGATTTGTTCAGGGTGCTCTACACTCCTGTTTCACTAGCTGACCTGGATGCAGACACCACTCCTGTGCTATGACAGGAAAGCTTTTTAACACCAGATACAGAATTCACAGCTGAAGTAAAGAGTAAAGAGGAGTAAATAAAAGCAGCTGCCATACAAAACACCTGCTAGATTACAACCGTGGGTTTGATACTAATGGTGTTCATTCTCATCCCTTCACAACATAACACAAACTCACCAGAGGTTTCATCTACTCTCTCGTCCACCACATGGTCCTTCTGATGAACCCACTCACTGTTGCACTTAAAATAGATCTGTGTGGCTGGGCTTGCTTTGCAGTACAGATTCACAGGCTTGTTCTTCACAATGTAAGCCTCTTCGGGTTCAATGAGGAAGTGGGGCAATGGCTCTGGAGGATCAGATGGAAAAGTTTCTGGAAGCTCATGAAAAAAGTCATCATCTGTAAAGGAAAAATGAAAGAACGAAAATTCAGTTGGCAGACACTTGCAAAAACTTCACAAAAATTAAAAAAAACATGCATACTATGCATACTTTTTGAATAAAATGTTATCTCAGGAACATTCCTAAACTGAAGTTTAGATGCACTGCTGCTTCCAGACTGGAAGAAACTGTTCTTTATATCCTGAGCATTCTTTTCTCTCTGTGATGTGACCAGGATGTGCACATTCACAGTCTGGGATCAGTCCTTTGTTACCATCATTGGCAATACCAGCAATAAAGCTTTGTGTTAGTGCTTGGTAGAGTTGCCTGCAAAGCCGTAAAGAGAAATAATAGAAACTTTCAGAGGCTCCAAGGTCATATTTTCAATAGTGACTTATCACACTGCGTAATCAGGTGCGTGCAATAGCTACTGCCAGCTGAGGCTAGTCCAAATAGGAAACAGTACCTTTTGTTTCAGATGAGCAATTTGAAATCTGCTGAGGGCAAAAGACTAAATGCAAGTCCAGCCTGCACCTCTTTCTTTGTACTCTGACTCTCCTGCTAAGACTGCTAATGAAGGTGCCAAGCTATGCTTTATTTACTCTGTCAGTAGTAGACTGGTCTGTGTTGTCCTTGCTAGGGAGAGAATGTGGGAGCTGAGACTTGGGGCAGGGCAGCTGTGAAATGGTGACATTTTGGGCAAACACGAACACATGCTATTGACATAAGGAACATCAGCACCACTCTGGTGCTGCTGGTAAAGAATTAAGTCAATGAAAGAAGTCTGGAGAAGGAGGAAAACAATCCATTACATGGGAGGCAAGACTGAAAACACCAAACGTGCATACTTCCCTTTCTCCCTCTCTCTTCCCAAATCCTCTTTTACAACCCCTCTGCCCCTTTGTGCAGAGAAAGTCTTCCACATCAGAAAGCACCAAATTCAGTTATTCAGAATAGCCTTCTCCCCATCTCCCTCCCCACCTGCCATCAGAGCACAGGAACATCCAAGGGGCTCCGAGCAGCAAAGTGGTGGAAGGCACCAACTCCTGACAGACCCACCAAGGGCAAGCTGGCAGTTCTGAGGGCCTCATTCCATCTTCCCTTTCTGCCTCTGACACAGTTATCATTACTCCTAGTGACAGACACTGATGCTGATCAATAAAATGCCACAGAACATCCAACTAAAAATACTGGCTGGCTATCTCCTCCCTGCCAGTCTTCATGAAGATGAAATGTCAGACAGTTTCCTCCCCAAACCTGAGACTTCCCTGTGCAGGCTGTGTGCAGAATTACAGGGGGCACAACCCTCCTTCCAGATAATGCTTTTCAGAAAGACAAGAAGGAACAGGGACAGATAAAGGAGAGAGGGGAAGGAGGTAATATGGTACCCATCCATGCAGCTGTATGAAGGTAAACTGCATGTCTTTATCAGTGATGGAAATACCATACAGAGCAAACCATTTTGTGAACCTCCTAAACTGTTTATGAAGAGAACATATGTTCACCATTTTTTTTCTTTTTTATTTCCCACACCCCCCCTCCATAACAATTTAAAAATACTCCTGTCCTTCTTGATGTCTCATTTTATAATGAGTATTAGGCCTGACTCACTACTGCATCATTCTCTGAGAGTTAATAGAAGTGAACTGGTTCAAAGATAGAAAAAAGGGCCAATAAATAAGGCCTGACATTCTTCTACAAAAGGGAAAATCTGTGACACAAAGTAACACTTCCATTTCCATCTCCAATTAATCATTTCCAGATACTCAAATTAAATTTAATTTTTTATCACTTTCCCATGCTTCCTTTTATTTCTGCAGTTTCCTTTTCACTCTGGCCACACCAGCCTCCTTCTTCTGCAATCCTATTTCCTGCCTTCATTAGGTATTTCTTCCTTGCACCATTTTACTCCCCATTTTTTTCCAAAAAGAAAGACAAGTTACAGCAAGTTAACGGGAGTCCTCATTTGGTTTCATGACAATGAAACACGTCTGAACTGAGTCAAGAGGCTTTTTGGCATTCCTCATCCCCTTCCATGCACACCTCTCCCCTTCCCCTCTCCCACATGCTGCTCCATAGACATCCACGACACAGAAACATTAGAGATGAATCATTTCCCCTGAATTGCCACAGGACGTATCTTTTTCTTCTGGTCATTTAATTGCAAATCAGCAAGCAGACAGATGGAAACTAACAAAGCACACATATGTTTTATAATTAAACAAGTATTGCTTCTCTAATTTCTGGTGACTGGAAGAACAAATGTATTTATTTTCACCACTAAATTTCTGCACATTATCAAAGGCAATAATTACAATGCCTGACCAATTAAATGCACCTTATCAAAGATAACTAGAAAGTCTAAAAGGAGGGATCAGCAAGCTGCAAAAAAGAAAAAAGAAGGTTTTCAAAATTATTTCTTTAATCAGACTGGAAAATGGGTGTGGGTTTGGTTTTTCCTCCTGAAGGTAACTGCTTCTAAAGTTTAGATTTTATCTGTATGTATTCAAAGTACTTCCCAGTACATTATGATCTAGTCTCACATTTTGATTGGGATGATAGCTGCTTCTCTCCACCAACCTGGCATCCCACAGTCAGGTATAAGCCTGTTTTCTTACTGCCTTCTTGCTGTGATTCCTCCTTATGCTTTTTGAGCACTAATAAAGCTCAGCTTTATTTTTCCACACTCTTTCTCATTTCTATCAAGAGGCATCTGAACCACTCTTAAATGTTAGAGATATAGATGGAAACCATTCACAAACTGTCACACAAATAGTGCTCAAAGGCTGCCATATCCCTGGAAACTGGCATTTAAAACCGTCACTTTCAGAGAAAATTTAAGATAGTAGCTGAGAAAGATTTTTTTCTTTTTAAACCTGAGAATGCTCATTCAATCCCTGCCCTCATACTGCTGCTGTTAATAGCAACAATGGTGGTTTTTTTGTAGAGCAGTTTCTCAAGAGGAACATGGAGAATATCACCATGGCTGGGTTTAGCAGAAAAAATAGCAATCCCGCTGCAAAGCTAGTCTGCCTCCATAGCACTGAGGGACCCTTGCTTCTGCTTTTCCCTGCTGAAAGGTAACAGGTGGCTTAATCAACCTGTGTGAACCACAGTGGGAAGTTGCTTGGTGCTTCCTGCATCCCCCAAAAAGATGGGGTTGGGTGCTGCACGGAGGCAAAGCACCCTCCCCTGTCATGCTGGCACGCCAGCTGAAATGGCAGGATGGTGGTTTACAGGTAAAGAGGGTATGCAGCCCCAGTTCCTCTGTGCCAGGCTGTGACACTTGCTTCTCACGATGAGAACCTTTTGAGGAGGACGGACTTTAAATCCCCTCATGATGGCTTGCACATCACACAAGGCACAGCTGTGGCACAGCTTAGGATAGTCAGCCAATCCAGCTGCTGATCTGGGACAGGGTTTTGAACCATCAACCTTAACACACATCTTGGAGCCAAGTCTTGCATTTCATTTTTAGAATTACAGTGATAATGCTGTCATGTTTTCATTGTAAACACTCTCAGCAACATGCAAGCATAATGATAATGTTATGTAATTATATAGCAAAATATTCCTAAAAATCCAACACAGAAAATGTCAATATAGGACATTTGACTGTGTTGGGATTTTTTGCGGTTCTCTAGAGAACAAGACCTGGTAACACCAAAGCAATCTAATGAATCTGTGTTTTCATGGGGACAGTTTCCAACAACCAAATAAACACTTCCATCAGTTTCTCTTGACCAGTTCTACTTAAACACAGGTCATTCCTCTCTCCATACAAAAATCAAACTCTGACTTAGATTTTTCAGGGATGATTTTGTTATCACCGTGTGGCCTGTTGAGCCAGTTTCTGTAACTGGGATGGGGATTGCCTCTCATGGTGTCCTCCACTGCTGTATGAGTGGATAAATCTTGCCTGAGACTTTGATCTGCATCTCCCTGACGGTTATCGCCGGTTATTTAAAATGCTCATCTCCCAATGCTGCAACAAAGCAACAAACTTTATAACTCTCTTATTTAACTCTCTTAACTAGCTAGACAATTTTTTTTCTTTTGTCTGGAGGAAAAAAGCTAATTAAACCATTTGGGAATGATCTCGAAGCATAGATACAAACAAACACTAAAAATTCACATACTTGATTTCCAATCATTATGCCAATGTCATGCGGAGCAAGTTCCTCTCACAACCTTGATCAAACGCAAACACAAGTCACACATTGTTCTTCCCTGTTGTAACAAATCCCCTTCTGTGCTCAGTAACTTTGAGCTGCAAGTTTACTTCTGCAGTATGTCACATTCATCTTTATTTTCACATAATAAAGTGTACAGCCCATCTGTTGTTATTGACTGATTTATATTAGCAAGACAAAAGACCTGATTAATGGTACTGCTAAACTGGTTCCAGTCATGTAATTTATTCATATTAAGAAAATAAATTTTTAAAAGCAACTTTAATCCATAAACTTCATTTGGAATTTTTATTTTTGGTTGCTGGCCCAAATACAGATATATTTTTTAACTTGCCTTCTGTAGTATCTGACAACTATGTTTTTTGAAAGCAAAGTCAAATGAAAATCTATAAGAACGGGGGAAATGCCACTGAAATCAACATCGATACGATCTGGCATGGGCTGTCACATGCAGGAATTTTAGCTTAATTTTAGTTCAGTTTTCTTTAAAGGTAAAACAAATCTTTGCCTAAGTCAGGAACCTTTTGATGTTGGAAAAGGTTTTAATTCTTTTCATGCATTTTCCTGTAAAAAGGTACATATTATAGCTCTCCATGCATAACATGTGAAAAGAGAGATTTAATGGCATATTTCCCCTTTTATGGATTAGTACCCCTGCTCTAATCTGTGGCAGGAAAATATTGTGCTCCGTACACCAATCTATTCATCTCTAGATCACTAGTTTTATTACTATATACGAAGCTCTAATTCTCATCAGCCCAGCATATAACTCAGTATATATCTGAACTGCGAGACTTGAACTATTATTGCTTAGATGATAATATATTGGACCATTATCTCTTCATGCGAGACCTGAAGCAAATTCTTCTCAAATGGAATTTACTTCAGAATGATTCAAGAGCAATTTAAAATGAATGGCTGCGAAGTTAATTCTATTTGCATTTGGATGCCCATCACTCGCCAAGATCATTCCCCGAGTGTTGCAAGAAAGGCAGCTGGAGTTCACTGTATGGATGGGATTTCTGTTCAGGTTTTAATGTTATGATTAAAAAGCTTTCTAGAGCAACAAGTACTGTTTACTGTGAAATTAACAGCAGGTGCTAGCTCAGCCAGACAGCTTATCAGGATGGAGGAAAGGGTTTGGATTACAGTGCACAGTCTTCCAGGAAAGGAAAACTGCTTGGCTGGAAGTCCTTTACTCGCAGGGTTTTCTATCCTCCTAGGAAGGGCATGCAGTGCCACCAAATGGGAAGCAAAAAAATACTGTATGCCATAGAGCCTGCCTCCACCTTAGAGGCCCATAACACCATGGAGCTATAAATCCAACAGTAGTTCATGAACAAAAATTGGGAGAAAATAGGACTTTTTCTAAAAATCACTTTTGAAAGTTTCCATACCAAAAGGCCCTCTCAACCCTGCCTCAGCTTTGGAGACCACACAGGGACAGAGAATGAGCACAGTAAAGTGTAATCTGTGCCCTGAAAGAGAAAGCACATTTTCCTGCCTTGGCCTGGGGAGAAGGAGAGTGGCTTTCTCAGCACTTACCCTCTGTCAGCCTTGCCTCTGGTTGATTGCAAGGTGAGCATGCAATAAGGCAATCATTCCTTATTCTTCAGCACCTCAAAAGGGGAAGGTATCCCCATATAGCCAAGGAAGACTGCAATTTTGCAAGAGCAAAATATATTTGGCCAACCTTGGAGGCTGGCATCTGCTTGCTTGCAACTGAATTCACTGGCAGGCCTTTATGTGCCTAAAATGAGGCTTGGTTTTGTGGCAGCCCACAAACCAGATCCTTCCTGAACTTTTCTGGACCCTCCTGGGAGCAAGGTCAAGGGAATTTCTGGCTCAGATTTACTGAGCACCCACAAAATTAAATGCTCTTTTCATCAGGGAAGGCAGAGTGCAGGCACAGTCTGGGAAAAGTGACAGAGAAATCAATAGGGCATGCAATGTTCATCTTTTTTGGGTGACTTCAGTTCAGAAACAGAATAAATAAAGACCACAAAGAGGAATGAACTTTCCCTGCACCTGCAGCAGCTCCGTGAAGACTCTCCTAGCACATCTAAGCTTAACAACACATCCACAGGAGGTCAAACCCAAGCTCTGCTGGCACTTAACAAAGAACATATGCACTGAGTGACTAAATATGCGTCAGAAGGCTGCTGGGCAAAAGTCTCTCTCTCAAACACAGGAACATCAAAGAAAAGCCAAACACATCCTTTCCTGTCCTTCTGTACCCCTAGAAAGAAAAGGAACTTTCACAGCAGCACAGGAATCAATACTTGATCCATGGTCAGTCACAGGCACCAACCTGAAGCCCTTTCAAAAACCCAGACAATGGGCATCTCAGACACCTGAAATACTGGACTGTTGGCTCAACTAAAGAGTCCAGGAAGGAGGTTTCTATTATTTGTATTTAACAAGCATGATTACTGTATTAGATATGGCTTATTTATTTAGGATGGTCTGTATAGTATAGGCTATATATACAGACCATGCTAAATAAATAAGCCATACCTAATACAGTAATGGTGCTTGTCATACCCACCATACTCCAACTAGCCATTCTGAGAAAACTGTGATTAGCTGAAGGGGAGAAGAAAACACCGTGCTTTCCCTTTTAACAGCAGTGCACAGTCCACCATTACACTGGGGGACTGTTAAGGGTGGGAGCTGCTGCTCAAAAGCAGGGAGGTTTCACAGCCAAAGAAAGCAGCCAACTGAGTGGCTGCTGGTGCTCCCCCCTGGCAGCCCGATGTGGAGTGGAGCCCTTTCCTCTTGCACATTTCTCTCTGTGCTCCTATTCTATGTGAACGCTACATGCCCAAATATAAAGCCAAGGGCAGAGGAAGATGAAAGAATAATTGCCATCACTCAGCCACAGACAATGTGGACACTGTGCAACCATGCTGCCTACAGAAATCAGTGTGTTCTCCATCTCCCTTGTTCTGATAGTGTCATCTCCTTCACTCAGGCCAGTGCCTGGAGTACATCTTGCCCTGCTTACCCTGGTAAAATGCACTGCTGTTAATCAACAGCTAATTCCAGTTGAGTCAAATACAATTTGCATCAGAGTAAGGAAAAGGAGGATCACATCTAGATTAGGAAACCACTGTACCACCTTAATAAAGTGTTTTGCAAGTAATATCTTACTGTTGGGGGAAAAGGCACCTTCCCCCAGTTTGTTTAATTCATTATTATAATTAAAGTTCCTTTTCCTCTTGAAACTTTGGCATCAACCAGATGAGAGGAAAATTGAAAACAAAGCTCTCAGTGCTCTGTAACAGAGGGAATTTTTTATATATCCACTGCTAATTCAAAACCTGCAGGAACATATGTAGACATGACATTTTAGGTTCTGTACCCAGAACATTTCCATTGCCCTGAGACAAACTCTGTCCGACTACCAGCTGCTGCCTAAACATGCAAGAGATGGTGGAGGCACTCATTAGCATTGGACTCAGCGTAGGAAAATGCCAGAAGACGGTATGATTTCACGCAAAGCAATTGAAAATACTTTCTGTCGCATATGAAGAGCACCAAGCTGTTCTTTGAGCAACAAGGTTTATGAGACTTGTCAACACAGGAAACTTAATGCAGTAATCTGCAAGCACTACTTTCTATGAGTCTGCCTAACCATTTAAATAGATAAAAAAGGCTGGAGGCAAATCATCAGGGGGTGAGGCTGACTTAAGAGCATTTGTGAGCATGATATGTAAAGTGAAGAGGTAAAGGTCCTGTTTCTTTGCTGCCCTGAGTACCAGCAGTCACATTCCCTTTTGCAAAATATTAATTACTTCTGATGGAAACTCGTTGTGCTTGTACAGAGCTACAGCATAAGGCTGGCTCAGTTACTGGGCCACGCGTCTCAAAAGTACAGCACTTGAAAATAAAATGCATGATGAACAGCAGATGACATCAGCGACATTTCGTGGTGATTACTCTGTGGAAGTTTCCACTCTCTTTCCAGTTCCAGGGCTGTCAAGCATTGGAACAGGCTGCTCAGGGAAGTGGTTGAGTCACCATCCCTGGAGATAGTTAAAAGACATATAGATGTAGCACTAAGTAACATGGCTTAGTGGTGGACTTGGGGGTGCTGGGTTAACAGCTGGGCTGTCTGATCTTAGAGGCTTTTCTGACCTAAACTATTCCATGAATGTATGATTTGTTCAAAACTAATAAAATATTCATGCTTGGGGCGGGAAAAAAAAAAAAAAAAAAAGTGGATTACAAACTATCTCCAAAACTTTATCTCCTTACTCTGTCACATAAATTCACAGAGTAACATGCAAGTGCTACTTTGCCAAGCACTCACATGGTATTGTAACTGTGAACTACTGGCATTTAACTGGAAAATTAACACAGCTTCCCTTAGATATGGTTGTGATGGTAGAGTTCATGCCTATTAGTGCTAATTGTGTCTTCTCTGATACAGATGCAACATATGAACAGCAAAGAAACTTCAGTGTCAGCCCACAAGGTTTTGTGTCCTCCCTCTGAAGCATTTTTCACTTTGGATTTCAGATTGTGATGGGTCTGTGTGATGGCATGGAATCCCCTCCTAACCACCTGAAAAGCAAAGTCTAATTTGAAACGCTTCAGCCCCAGCTGCCATTAGTGGTCATAATGGTTGACACAAGGTCAAAAATTATGAAACCTCTGAGGATCATCATTTCCTCTTCAGTGTTAGGCTTCACTTCCCTTTGACACATTAGTCCTGAAGCAGCTCCAGGCTCTTGACCCCTTCTTTAACCCTGATAACTAATTAAAGATGGACAAGGCTTAGGCTAAAATACTTTTTGTTAAACCTATTCATTCTCAAGTCCCCTTCAGGCACTCTTTGTCACACAGGACAGAGCCTGCCATATTTACATGAACATGAAAGAAGGTGCCTGTTACAATAACACAAAAAAAAAATCTCCTTTTACAAGACCTGACAACCTTTGTGGTTAGATCGTAGAATCCAATTTACAGCACATAAAATATATTCTCAACACATACTGGAAACAAGTTTCCTGGGTATACTCCAAAGCATACAATTCAGGAAAAAATCCAAGGATAATTAACCCTGCACACATTTTTAGAACTAGAAGTTCAGACTCAGGTCCTTTATCAGACAGCTAAGTCAACAGTCTAAACGTGGTGTCCCAAACATGATAACCAAATGAAAAATTGATCCCACCTTTTCTCACGCTCTCAAAGCTCTATCATGTACTGGAAACAAAGACAGAGCTCAGGCCAGAGACATAAGCTGCAGATAAATGGATTTTAGGGCCAGTGGTAAATCATATTACACAGCACAACTTTGTTTAATAGAGAGAAATCTGTGTGCAATGCATTGTTGGTGGCTATGACACAATGAAAGGAGCTCCATACTGCTACCTTGAGTGAGGATTTGTAACTGAATGTGGCACTTACAAATATTTTTTCTGTTTTTCATGTTGTTTATTTTAATGATTTAGCTTGCTTCTTGCATCAGTATGTTAGAATTAAGATGTCAACCTATTGTTTCTAGCAAGAATGGCTATTGTTACCCTTACTTTTCTAACTGTTAAAACTGCAGCAGAGCTTCACTCCCAGTTTTGTAACATTTTCAATGAAAGCATTTTTGCCTCATCAAAAAGTGATGATTGAACATCTCCTGAATAATAAAACTGAGATCTAGTGGGATTTCATGGATCCTAATTCCATCAGCTATCTGAAGTGTACAGTTAATCTAGACAGCAGTGTCACTCCATCTCAGAAAAACACAGGACACTTAACTATACCTAAAATAATAGCCCAGTTGCATGGCCACCTGGTTAAGGCATCGGGTTGACCCAGGGGATATATATTCTTCTGTAACCTTGGGGAAATCTAATTTGCCAGGTTCAGGGTCCCATCTGCAAAATGGATGTAGGAGCTTAATAGGTAGCACTCTTTGTTCACTACCTTTAAACTGAGCAGACAGCTCTGTACTCAGATGCTTCCTTCAAAACTTCTCCCAAATGCATGCCAGTATCATTCGTTAAACAGCCAACAGTTGCAGAAAGGTTCACAAACAAATCTACATTTACAAAATGACCTGGGAACAAAGTCTGTCAATGCTGGAGCTCATGTGAAGTCTGCCACTGCTCTCTCTTTGTATCAATGGAGCAGCCTGGCCTTGGGTGCTCTGAAAGGCTCCCTCCATGGGCTAGGGGAATCCTGCTGTCCTGAGACTAACATTAATCCTCATGAATATCTACATACTCACTACTTCTTTTCATGGTTCCTAATGAAATTATTATTTGTCTGGTGCTGGCTACCTAATTTCATCCACAGCAAATTTTTCAAGAACCATAAATTATTTTGTATGAGGCTGATTTATCCCAGCAGAAGTCCAAATTGAATTAGAAATCCATTAGGTGAATTCTAAGCAGGAGCTTCTGCGGAGAAGGGGAAAGGATGTGGGGGGAACTTGGGTATCTGAACATCAGATGTGGAACAGGGGGAAAATCCTTAAAAGAAGTAGGAAAAGAACAGAAAATATGAATAGTTTCATAATGAATTAAATACCCAGGTATTTAAAGAGCCAGATGGAAAAACACAGATTATTGCCTAGGATCAGAAATATGACTTGGACATTTATTTATTTTGACTAGCAATTGATTTTGTAAAGACATAAGATTTTGTAAGCAGATGAAAAACTCTGTTCCACTTGAATATTATAGTTTCCATCATGAAAATACCAACAGATTGTGTGTACTATGTATACTAATAAAGCTAATAATGAGCCGTTCAGCCAAATCTTAAAACTAAATAATTAAAGGCATTCTTCCCTCTGAGAGAAAATGAAAGCAAAAAAGGTTTATTTGCTTTGGAAACATACAGGATGATTTAATCAGCTATCATCCTCCATTTGGAGCCTCCTTATTTGGGGAGACACATGGACAGTGTGTCTCATTGAGCACATGCTTATTTGCAGGTGAACATATCCTCTCCTCTTGCCATCTACACTCAACATCGATAGACACAGCAAAGGAAGGATGATGAAAAGTGAATGCTGCAAGTTCACTGGTATTAACACCCACCCTATCCTTTTCTGAAGCTGGAAACTGTGATGGACAAGGCCCACGGAGGGAAACTGCATTACAGTCCCTCTCACGAGTTACAGCAGCAGTCTGCATCCACACAGTTCTTTCAGAAATTGGTTACAGACAGGAAATCTTCCCCTGCAGTGACTAATTTCATTCACACTCATTCTTAAGTCCTGCTGATTTCTCACTCACAAGCTCTCTAACAATTAAAAAACAATAAAAATCTTAACATTCAAAGCGAAGCCTGAGATAGCAGTCTTCTGGCTTTGGTTTGCCTCCAACTCAACCTTTAGCTCAAATGTCTGTGAACTATCACCCTTTCCAACATCAGGAGCACGCAGGACAGCTCAAACAGAAGTTGTTGTGACCAGAGAGCAGATGTGCAGTGCCTGTGGGAAACTCTGACATGTGCCATCAGAGTTTTAAATCCCAGCAGGTAGAATTCCAGTACCTGCACAGTGCATGGTCACCCTTCCCAGCCACCACCCTACCCTTTGCCTCCAAATGTTTTCAAGCTCACTCCATGGACACTAATAAGAAAAATGAGGGGGAAAAAAAGAAAAGGAAGTCTTCTGAATATTCAGTAATCAAAGTTATTACTGGAAATAATAGCTGAAGTAGAGAAATCCCCAGAAAGTTCTGAGAACAGATCCAGCACTGAAATTTTATGGAAAGACAAGAATGAATGTTCAGAAACCAGCAGCTAAGGTTTAACCCCTGGACCTATGGATCACACATTGACTTGCTTCCCTCCCTTATCTGTTTAGTTCCTTGTCTGGTACATCCATTTTTAATGTAAGATTCCTACAGGAACTGTTACCTTCTGATAACATGATGTCAACAATAAATGCCACTGAAAGTGGGGCTTCAGATCCTGCAGCACGAAAGCCTTGCTACCAAGTTACGTTGCATTTCTCAAAAGTGCTGTGAATTGGTTTGGATGAAACCAGAAGCACTCTGCAACTCACACCACAGGTCAGATAGTAACAGTATTGTGTTTCAGCAGCTGAAAGTACACAGCAGAAACAGCTTGGACTTCTCCGGCTTGATGGTCTCTAGCAGGAGGGATAAGAAACATAGAGACATCCACCTCTGTCCTGCAGATGCCATAGGAGATAACACGGCACAGCATGCAGGACAAGAGCATTTAGCCAAACAGGCCCTTAGATCTGCATTGCCTAGACTGGGACACAGGGGCATTCATACCTGCTGTTGACTCCCTTGTGTCTAACGAGAGCGGTATCATTCAGTAATGGTGCAGATTATTCCAGGAAATTGCATTTGTCTGTATCTCAGTCTAGTCCAAATACTCTAAATCTCACGTCTCGACTCCCTCAGCACAAGTAAGTGTTCTGTCAGTGCTAGAGCTTTGGCCGTAACAAGAAGCAAATAGATTCCTTTGGTTTTGATTTTTAAAATACAGATTTGCACTCAAAAAGATGGAGCAGCAGTGTTAATGAATGAATCTAAAACATAAAGAAACACTGTAGAGGAATAACAGAAATGCAATTAAGTTGGAGGCTTTGCTGGGCATGTTTTGTGTTGCCGTATCATATTTATTTATTCAGCACTCCTCAGCAAGTCAGCTCAAAGCTAGGGAGCAATGAATCAGTGCTCTAATCTCCCTCCCCATCATCCCCAGCCTTTGTGAGGAAACTGATATCCAGCCCCAGCTGAATCTGTTGAGTTCTAATCATAAACACCATCACTACAGAAACACAGACCTAAGCTATCTGATTGATCTGAGCACAAGACATACGTATTTCAATTCCACTTTAGTTTTCTCATTTTTTTCTTCATCTCTTTTCTAAGGTTTTCTGTCAAGTCTTTTCTCCCCACATTTTTATCTTCTTTCTTGCCTCTAGGTTCTCTCTCTCTCTCTCTCTCTCTCTCTCTCTCTTTAAAATCCACATCCTTCCCATTCCTTTTTTTTTCAAGTACAGCAAATGTGAATCTCCTTATGTTGTTACAAATGGATAAAGATTAATAGCCAAGAAGTGTTGATAGAATGACTGGGGACAGAGGCCTCACAAAAGCCAACAACAAAACAAAATACCTGTACCTACTTTTAAACTCTCAGAATAATTAACAACAGATCTAATTTATCCACATTCCAGCAAAATCCTCTTATCTGTGCAATAGTAATAACATTCTACCACAAAGGAAGAGGTGATCCTGCTGTATTTTGGTGTCTAACCAGAGACAACAGCTTAAAGTGGTTCTCCAGTTAAACAGCTTTTTCTGCTCTTCATTTGGCAAAATTGGCTTGAATAGCACAAGTTCATTTTGTAGTTAGGTAGCCTGATCCAGCAGGTTACTAATTTGTGACCAGGAAACCACAGTGGTATTAAATCCAATGTATCTAAATATGTAGTAGAAGGTCACATTCTGTGATTACACTAGGCTTAGGGCAGAAAGGATAGAAAATACATAAAATTAATTGTTAGCCAGAGTAAGTGGAGGTTTTCATCAAAAAGGTCATTTGCAGTGGTTCCATTTTATTCTCCAAGCCACATTTCCTTTTTAAGTGGTAAAATCACAGCACATAAGCAAATTAATGTCTAAAAAAACCCAGCAGCTGTGCATTTGGGTAGCAATTGTATGGAAGAAACCTCAGAAGCTTGTTAGTAATACTTAAAGCGAGGGGTGTGTTTTGGTTGGCTTCCCACTGTACTCAGAGCTGATGCCAAAACACATTATAGTACAGCTGAAAACATGTCTTGTATGAGCAAGACTGTCAGCACTTTGCTCACTCACATGCTCACACACAGTTTCACACACACAGAGCTGGAAACAGGTATTGTCTGAGCAAGACTGTCAGCATTTTGCCTCATGAAGCCGGGCTGTAGCTTTCCATTAACGATAGAAATCTCTATAAGCTGAGTTGCTTCTTTCCCAAGCCTCCTTCTGCTGTAAGCACTCCTGGGAAACATGTAGTAAACTGTCACTCCACTGACACTAAAAAGAGCGCAGCACTTCCCACCACTGTAAATTAACCTGAATTTGCCTCCCCCCTTCAAAAAAATGCCAAACTGTTACATTAATCTCTGCCAATATGCTGAACTCATAGTGCTCTGTACCATTTACTCACAGCAGAGCCTAGTTTTTAAGCAATTTGTTCTCTTCCAGGATCCTCCTTCTGATACAGGACCACTTATGCCCTGTCCAGGTGAGCAGGAGTACAAACAGATTGGAAGTCAGTTAGGAAAAGACTCTTTCACACAAAAGCCAGGGAGCAAATGGGCCAAGGTACTGGGGACACACTCTAATGCTTCAGAGACAGCAAATTCCCTGCCTGTTTTTCCACCACCCCACACACATCAGCTTCTTTCAAGCTTTCCAGCACAGCACCTCTCAAACCTGTGACCTGCAGGCTTGGAAAGCAGATGTCCTGTGCCATCCCCAACACCTCTGCACTTGCTACAACCATCACCACTGCCTGGCCCTGTGGACTGCAGAAACTTCCTGGCTTCATATTGCCCCAGTCTGCTGCTCCCAGGAGGAAAACTGCCAATATCCCAAGAACTTGCTTAATGCATGCGAAGAGTGCAGAAAGAGAGGGGACTGGGCAGCAGCAAGAGCAGAGAACAAGTTGCTGTACATGACAGTTCATTTCTGGATAGCTGAGGAGACTAATGCCTTCGCCCGCTGCTCGTGCATTACTGTCCCCAGCCATACAGAGATGAAATGCTGTCATGTACAGCAACTTGCTCTTCACTGCTCAAGCGGAGAGAGCTCATGCAGTGACTGCTCTCCTGAACCCCAAATCACGGCAGAGAATCTTTAATTAAGGGAAGCATAAATATGAAGCATGCATTGTATTTAAATAATGTACTGTAAATGCTTTGTCCCTGAACAACTGGAGGAAAAGTGTGAAAACTGATGATGCCATGAACAATCTTAGCACAGATCACAGGAGTCAGCTATGAAATAAGTCTTCTCTTTGTTAAATGAATAATATCAAAGAATATTGTTCAAATCTTTCTTCATATTTGTCCCACTTTCCCTGGTTGCCTTACTGCTTTTATCATTCGCCATTTTTAATATCTCCTACAAACCTGAAAATAACTGTTCCCCAGGTACTTTTTTTGGAAATTTTCATTTGTAGCATGAAGTAAATACTAGAGAAATTGCTAGGCTGGTTGCTTCAACACCCCAAAATGAACACAGTTGAGGAGTTCTGCAAGTGCACAGTAAACCTGCTCACCTGCCACAAAACCTATCTACTTCTTTGTCAGCAGTGGTCTCATGACTCTTGAAGACATTTTTTTTTCTGTTTTTCTTTTTTTATTTTTACAGCATGAGACCCTCTCAGACTGGGAACTGACTGAATCAGGAGCCAAGCCCACCTTGCAGGAATCTCAGTCTAAATTAGCCCTAGTCATCACTTAGACCAGCTTTTCTGGGAATAGGGTTGTCACGTTGAGTTGAGATTTTCCCCATAGCCTAGGGAATTTAGAGTCAATTATTCCTTCAAAGCAGTTTGTCTAGCATTACTAGACTGGTTTGAAAGACCAAACCTTATGTCTGAAGCAATCTTACTCCTGGGCTCTCTGCTGAGGCCACAAATGGAGACCAATCTAGATGCTGAGACTCATACTGAAACTCATAATGAAAAGAGTTCATTAGAAAGCCAGCACAAACACAAATTAAGGTCAAAACTCTCAGGTATCATTCAATTTCACAATAAGCAATGTCAGACAAGAAATAAACCAAAAAATAAACCATACTGCTGTTTGTACGTCTTCCAAACAGGTCTTTTCCAGTTGCATGTTTTCATCTACATTCTTCAAGTCAGAATACACCTCAGATTGTAACCCTGAACTTAATAAATGCCTGGCAACTAAGTTCCTAAAACTACCTGAACATCTAGACCCCAGTGCATATACACTGATTTCCTCTACCAATAAACTACTATAGGATACACAAAAATTTGATTTGCACATCAGCATCATTGCAGTACCAATCAGCCCAGTTCAGTTGGGCTTCCAGCTGTTCTTGTAGCCAGAACAACTCACATTAGAGCTGAGAGCTTAGAGATTTTGGGGGGATCTAAATACATATGGGCAGTATAGATATATTCCCATATACCCATATATAGATAAAGAGAGTTTTCTTTAGAAAAAATAACTAAATATTTCCTTCAAAAAACTAAACACTTGCACTAAAATGGGCATTCTTAAGCTTGTATTTGTAAGTCTTGCAGCTGCTTCCACTAATGTCACGTGAAAACTATTGCCTTCATCAAGCTCAGCATTGATCCCATTATTTGGTCCAATTTTCTCAAATTACTTACTTCTAGCCTTATTGTCTCATCAGCTATATTCACTCATTTCTCTGCTGCAGGGCTCCCTTATCTTATTTCTGAAACGACTCAGGTTTCAACTGCTCAGATATATATAACAGTAAGTCTTCTACACTCTGTAAATACCGCTGTTTAGGTACACTAGCAGTCTTACTGAGGCAGTGCAGAAGGCAAAGGATTTTAATTCAGGAACACCCATATGGATCTTGTTATGTTGTGGACAGAGTAAATAAACCCCTTGTCATCTGTTGTGGGTTTTGCTATTTCTGTGAACAGAATTTGCAGCATCTTATGTTTCCTCTAGAGGGATAATGCAGGTGCAACCATATCTTGGGACCTTTGAAGGCATAGGGCAAGAGATTTTATGTTTTTTAGGCCACTCCATTCACGCACTCCTTTGCATAAAAACTCTAAGTACCACAGCAGGGTAAATGTAAGCTGAAGAAGCCATCAGATAGCTAACAGCTCTTCTGCCAAATCCATCTGCCTGAACTTGATCCTTGTTGGGAATAACACATCATTGTAATTATTATTGTATAGAATTCCTCCCCATATTCAATTTTCTGACCACGATTCTCCACATAAGAAGTGACCCAATTGAATTTAAAAAAAAAAAAAAAGGGAGAGAGAGGGAATACGAAAGCTGGAGAAAATTAACATGCAATAAGCCATTTCTTCCTGTCAATTTTCTCGTCTCCTTTTATTAACAGATTTGTTTTTGAAGCAATTATACACGTGCAATCCATTTGTGGCATCTCTTTACTTGCCTCCTGACATAACCATTATTAGGGCTGTCACAGCTGATCAGCTGACAGCTAGAGAAAGGCAGTTCTGCAGTGTCCTGGTACTGCCAGTCAATACCCGCTGAATAATAACAACACAGCCCATGAGCTGCCTATTATTTTTCTTTCCAGTGGCTGTGTTGAGAACAGTTCTGGCAGAATTTTGACAGAAGCAGGGAACAGTGAGGATGGTCTTCATGAGCTCCCTGAATCACGTGCCAGCCGTAGATGCTGCTATTTCACACACCCTCACAGACAGGTGCCCACCGTGAGTGGTTCTGAGCTCTTAGCATGCCCCATTAAAGCCTGACCAGTACACGGTGTGCTTCAGAAATGATTCAGGCAAATTCTCACAAATGCATGGTGCTGCTGGTCCTGTCGCTCCAGAGCAAGCTGTGTATGCCCTGAGGTTTGCAAAACTAAATGAAGCCCAGCTGCCTGGATGGATTTCCCCCCTGGTGAACAGGAAAAATTGGTGAAGCTGTCTATTAATATGAAGAACCTGTGAGAGTGGGGCCAGGTGTGCCAGCACTATTTTTTCAATCATACATCACTATGGAACATTTGATTATCATTGCAGTGAAGCACACTGTGTGCTGACTGTACCAATTTTGTCAGGAAATTTGCCGGCATGCTGTATTACAGCTACCAACAGCTGTGTCCCACGCTGCAGTGACAACTCAATTCCCTGTGCAAGACGAGCCAGTCATGAGGGAGCAAGACTGTGCACTCTATTGGCTTTCCCTGTGCTCTCAATGTCCTAGGCTGGGGCAACACAAGGTATCTCCTCCCAGGTGTGGAAAGGAAGATTTGCATCTCACATGGGAAATAAATCCAGCCCAATGCAACATAATCCCAGTGGCAAAGTCCTGAGGAGAAGGATGTGTGACAGATGTGTACACAGGGCTTAAAAGGTCAATCCCAGCTGTTCTACAGACAACTTGAATAAGCATGGGCAAGCCATTCAGTCCGTATGATCATAGCAATAATCTTTATTCTTTCTACCCTTATTTTACCCTTTAATATATTTTCAAGTCCTGAAGGGACAAAGACGACTTTCCACTGGATTGATGCTGCATCTAGAACAGAACCACCTTAACCTTAAAGTCATGGCTACACATCTACAAGAGTCTTCCCAAAATCACATTTAGACGCAGATGCAACGAAGTATTTACACTTCCGGCAGGAAGACACTTGACTTTCCACTGATTATGCCTTTGATCAAAGAACCATTTTTCTCTGAGACAATGCAAATAAACTGATTAATATGTGGGTTTATTTTAAAATGAACCCTTCAAGAAATTTGGCCTGTGGGTGTCAGACCATTTTTTTTTCTCACTATTGAATAAAATAGATGCATTATGCTTCCCTTTGAGTTTAATCTGGGTCTACGACATAATCTGAATTGTATTTGCAAGCACTGAGCCACTTTAATCTTCATGGCTAGGATAATAAAAGTGATGAAAAAGTGACAGCTATCCCTTCAGTACATTTTGCGCCAGTCCACCTGGGATCCTGGATACTTAACTTCCATTGCAATCTGCAGTACTGGATCTTCTAAAGTATTCGTACCAGTGGTACCCAAGATAAATACAAGCTGCAGCGTGTCTAGATACTAGCCAAAAATAGCCAGAGACTCACAGAAATAGCTCACAGAAGCTGGGCACGTGGGAAGGGAGGAAACCTTTTAGTATTTTTCCAGTGATCCTTTTTAACTTTGAGCTTTAATTTTTTTTCAACATGAGTACATGACTGTACCATAGAGAATTTAATGTACAATTGCCATATTACCAAATGCCCATAATTGCTCTGAAAGGGACAAAACTAATAATTTACTCACTGTTAGGTGGTGATTTTGAGAGTATTTGTTTTATCCCATTATTTACAACAGAACTAAGAGTACAGTTAGTTTCTGAAAAAGACAAATCCACTTTTTTGAAAAAAATGAAGGAAATGGTCATGTAGAGGAGGGGCACCATAGCACAGCCCTGTCACTGCTCTCTTGACACCAAGGGAGGATGTTCAGAAGTCTAGAAAAAAGAAGAGCAGGCATTCACAGCTCTGAGGTGGGAGACCCTGGCAGAAGAAAGGGATACCGCCGAGAGGGAGTTTAGGTGTCCATCAGAACCAGTGTGTTTCCAGGGTAAGTCTAGAGGCATGGGAATGCAACATAATTGCACAGCCACAGAAGAGAAAAACCTAGAACTGCCCTTCAAGATCATCTTAATTTAATCCAGGACCAAAAAGGTTAAATGTTTCACTTGTAATGACAGGGTTGTTAAGCAAAGGTGGTGAGTGTTAAGCTTGTTTGGATAGTGAGCATTTCCCTACCTTGACAAGCATGGATGTCTGAACTGAAATCTACATACTCTGCATTTATAAACCTTGATTAGGGATAATTGTACTGGTTTTCAATCCAAATGAGAGACATCTATATGTGCCATTGCCATTGTGCAATTTTAAAACAGCCTCTTCCTCCTGCAAGTGCTATTTCATGAAAAATAATACAAAACCTATTCCAAAATATTGTTGCACAATATGGAGCACCCTTACTGACTTCCTCTGGTGCTCTCAATGGGCTTATCTCCTATTCCTCCAGCAGAAAAAGGTCAACAACCCAACTCATGGCTCCTGAAACCACTGCCTTGCATAAACTGATGAACTATTCCAGTGTGTCAGAATAATTTGTCCTTCAGTCTGCTGGGACTGAGGGATTTGGGCCAACATGTTGCGTGTACAGGCACACAAGAGTGTTCCGTACTTATGTACCCAGGCACACAATTAATCTTCCCAGTAGAGGGCAAACCTTCATGTCCTTTGCCTGCGCAATATTATGCAGACCTGGTACAACCAGTTGGGATTTCCAGTAAAACAGTGTCTTGGTTTAGACAGACAGGTATCTGTCAGGGAGGGTTGGAGTCTCCCTTAAAATGTAAGCCACTCCCCCCCTTTTCCAAATTATCATAAATTTGCAATTAAAAGGCTGTCAGGCAAAGATTTTGGGAATAGGTATAGCAGTTCTTTAGTAGGGATATAAAAATGCAGATGTTGTAGTACAGAAGAATAAGCAAACAAATAAACAAACAAGAAATCCTAGAAAACCCTGACAGAGTCAGAAATACAACCCGACACCCTGTTAGTCAGGGTGTTGGAAGCAGTCCAAAGTAAGCCCACCTGAGTGGCAGATGTGGTTCTGTTGGAGTAGAGATGGTCCTGTTGAAAAAAAAAGGGGTCCAGTAATGGTGAGATGGGTCTGGTCTTCCTCCAGGGATCCGGTGGAAAAACTGGATACCTAGTGGGACTGTGGCTCCTTTTTATCTAGGTTAAGATGATTTGGCTCCTCCTCCCTGTGTGGAGCACCTTACAATAGTACAATGTAATGTGTCATGTCATTGGTGAGCTCTTAATGGTCCATTAGCAGAAGACATTCCCATGGAAGTAGTGAAACAATGAAGAGAGATAAGTAGCACTCCACCATCTGATAAGTGACACTGACCCATTTGGGCAAAGATAAGCAATTCTGCTCTACTCAGATGGAATAGAATAATATGCTCTTTACAAAACCCATTACAACAGTCATGTCAATAATAATAAAAAACTGTGGGTTTGCAAACCCTGTTGTTAAAGGAGTCTGGGCTCAAGAACACAGTTTTCTCTTTGCTCCAGGTGTGTCTGCGCTCTAGACTAAAGAGCAACTGGAGACTGCTAGCAATACATGTTGACCATGGGGTTGCATGGAAGCATGAAAGCCTGGAAAGTTTAAAAACCACTTTTTGTCTTACACCTGCAGCACGAGCACTGTTGTAGTTCTGCCATTGCAATGCAGTCTGGATAAACAAGAAGAGTCATTCTCTGCCTGGTTATCTATGAAGTCATGGCTGACCAAGACCAAAGCTCTTTCTGATGGGCAGTGTATATCTCTACAGCATAGCCTCTGTGTAACAGCAGAAAGTGAGATTGAATATCCAATAAAGTTATGCTTTTTGGAAAGGGAACTTCAGAATGAAGCAGGCAGAAGAAAAAATTATCCAAGGCGTTTTCTTTGCTGGACAAATTGGTAGTCTATCAAGAATAAAGTCAAAACTTCAATAAATCATCCATGCCTGAAATTTCCCAATCAAACAATACCTCTGAAAGTATATAATACAAGCACTAAGCTGCTTTTCTCATCAAAGAAACAACTACATGAAAGCATGAATCTTTGAAACTAAGAAAAAGTGACTACCCGCTGTGCCTCCATACAAAAATACTTGAGTTTTTCTCCTGCCACTCAAAAAGTATTTTTGCTTATTATAATAATTTTATTCTAAGAGTTAGATTTTATCAAAATGTTAAGAGATGAAACACTAGTTTTTGGATGCAGCACATTAAATAGCCATTACCCTCACAGTCCCTCATAGCCTACAGCATTAGACAAGATTCAGGAGAAGCTTGTTTCTAAGATCTTACTATTCTTCCCTGTTTTACTTAGTTGCCCTGTCTCTCTTGCTGTTATTTAGATGCAATGAGGTACTGCTTTGGAATCAGGATGAAAAAAGGGCCCTTGGCAGAACCTCGTCTGAGCCATATTAAAAATGCTCCTTCATTCCTCAGTCTGCCAATAGTTGAGTTCCTCACCTGTCCCAAATCAATACTACGATATAGATTGTACAAACTTAGCTATCGACCATGTGAGACTTCTATTTTACTGTGAAAAATTGAGCAGAGCTTACGAACGACCACATTAAAAAAAGAGGACTTAAAAACAAACAGATGACAAACCAAGCCTCTCAGGCTACAAACATTCCCCACATATTTTAATAAAATCTGTTGAATTCCCATCTCTTACATGTCAGAGCCTACATGTGACTGAGTCATAAGTCAAAAGATAATTCAATATCAAGAATAAGCAGGAGTAAGCACAGGCTAGAGGTGTTCAGTGATTCTCAGGTCTAGTTATTTTTACACGTGTTTATGAAACATGTTAGATATAAGACAGCCTTTTTCTACAGAGAAAATTGCTACACACTCTTTGGCTGAGATTTTTTTAGATTAAAAAAAGGATGTGTTTGAGATAGTCAAAAACTTCCCATCAGAGCCCCTGTCATCACTTGTACTCGCACAAACATCCCTCCCTGCATCCTCTCATGGTTGCATCCCAGGCACTCCAGTCAAGAGAGAGACACATCTGCAGGATTTTGATCTGAAACCTGCAGAACACTATTGATTTCATACAGGAAAACAGCCTCAGTTAATGCTGTAAGTTCCATCATCTCCATGTTATGCTATTCCAAGACTAAGGAAAGGGACCAGTCTTCAGCTGTTTCAAGGGACACTTCATTCACAATTAGAGGAGCAAAACTCCTCAATACCAGCTGAAGATCTTGTCCCAAGAGGAGTATAGGTAAAACACATGCAATCTTACCACAGTAATGAGGAAAGAAATCACATGTTTTCAGGGTGAGAACAACATTTGTGAAAGAACTATGACAAGAAATCATTTCCACCTTTGTTCTGTGGCAAAACATCTGCTTAGTTCCATGTGTTAAGACATAAAATGCATAAAATAAACACTGCAGAAAACATGCCTAACTTTGCACACACAGACACAAACATTTGTACTTTTGTTGCCAACTTGCTTAGACACTTTTTAAATTGACCTGTTTTCTGCCAATCTCTGCTTGCTATCTATTGAGCAGTAGTGTGCTACCTGTTACAGCTATATCCTAAATCCTGGAGCAGTCCAACCAAATAATCACATAGAACTTTCGCCACTTCGTGCCTGTTGTTTAGTGCTAATTTCTTTGTGCTTACTAAGAGAAATTGCTATTGACTGCTTTCATTAGGAAGCTATTGACCCTTATCCACTGGCACATCCCGGAGAAGAAATTCACTAAATGTGCCCATATTTCATTCTCTGAACACCAAGGTAGGAGAGTCACGCTGAAGGATACGGTTTATTTAATCCAAAATTAAAATTTTATAGGCTACATTACCTAAAGTAAATTGTTTAATACATTCAGTTGAACAGCTGCTTTCTAAGTATTTGGCTGCCATGTTTTCAAAGCCAAAAATTAAGCTAAACAATAGAACACTGTAGACTTCCAGGAGATGAACTGTGCTATACCTACACTTAAGAGGCAGAATGTAGACCCAGCAAAGCAGTGATTTTCAATGCATTCCTTTAAAGCAGTACAAGACCACAGTCTTTTGAGTTTAATTTTGATTTAGTAATAGCATTAACAATATATATTTTACATACTTATGAACTCTACAGCAAAGAAAAGTGTAATGACTTAGCTCCACTAACATTTGCCAGCAATAATATAGAAAACCACCCAGAGTATGGAGATCCAGTGCATCCAAAAGATTTTGGGAGCTGAAGTCAACATCAGTTCATTTACTCTTGCTTCCAAGACAAATAGATCTTGCCATTTCAGAACCATTTGGCCACACTGAGGCAAGCCAGCCAGATTTCTCTGTGCACAACATTGTCCTACTTGTGCACAGACCAACTTGGAACATGTGCTATGTGGAAAGCACATAAGGAAAAGCCCTGCCCAGGCCCATTTATTTTATGGGACAAAAATGTGTCTGGGAGACAACTCCAACCCCTGAAGGGCACCGATGGAAAGTAACAATTCTGGACTTTATATGATATTTCAGGCTCAATTTTGGCAAGTAGAGACCACTTCAGGACACAACAACATTGCCATAGAAACCACCAGGTTCACTTGCATCCCTACCATCAATAACCTCTGCAAAATCCCTTCAAGCCAAGGGAGCCCTTCAAGCTAATAATGAAGGGATACAACATCAAATTCACTAATAAATGCCAATGGCACATGACATCTGCTAAACCTTCAAAACCAAACCCAAATGTAACTTCCAGAACTGTGTCAAAGACTTATTTGTCATAATTTTGACCGTTTATCTGCTTTCTGCTCACTGATCTATCTCCCTGAACACAAGCCAGGGCAGAAGCCAAGAATGCCCACTCTAAGATGCTGAGCCACTTCCATCAGCTCTGATAAGTCAATTTATCCCTCTTTTAAACAAATGTTGAAGTGAAGAGTAGAAGAACACTATGTGTGTAGAAAGTCATGCCATAAAACCTGAGAGGCATAAGAATTTATCACACCTTTAATGAACTTCTTTGGAATCTGTCTCCTATTATTACATCCATCCCCATAAGGATTCTAATATTACCAAACATGCCAAGAGCTACAAGTAATCAAGTCAGGTTTTTATTAATTCACTTGGAATCGTGAAGTTCTTTTGTCAAAGTTACAGCAATCTGGAGCACAAACCAGTCCATTTTCACACTGCACTAATATAGGCATTGGTATAGAAAAATATGTACAGCAAAGATATTTTATGTGCCAGAAATTACGTGCAACAGAAATTTTGATGTGATCACCAGAGGCTCATATCAGAAAATCAGTGAAATTTACCAGAAGCCTGATTATATACCTTATCCACAAATTAATTTCACTGAGATTTATTTCAGTATTCCAAACTTTTACACATGTGTCTGTGTGGTTTTATTATGAATGTAATTATTGTTTATTAGTACTGTTCTGATAGTGTTCAAATACTACAATTAAAACAAAGCCCAAACATGCTGTACAAACACCTATTAAATCTCCCTGCACTGGCAAGCGCAGGGTCTAGAAAAACACAAAGGAAGATGGGAGAGTAACAGAACAAAACAATGAAAAAAACCAGTGATTGCTGCCTCTTCGCCTTTCCAAACTGCTGTGCCATTTCCTTTGGCATGAAATCTTTGAAAGTTTAAGTACGACACTTCTTACAATGAAATAAACCACTGCCTTTCACTATGGCATAATGATTTTTGACTCTTTCTCGTCACTACCATTATTAAATGGCACAAAGCCTTCTGGGACAGTGAAAATGCATGTCAGTGATCTCTGTACCAGTTCACTTGCATTGCAATCTTTATTAATCACACCTCTCTTCCCAACATTCCTTATATAATGGCCTATAGCTCTGCCTCCTCACTCCGGGAGTCAATAATGACACAGTGCTGCAGGTCTGGACCTGCCCTCAAACGTCCTCAGCTAGAGCCTGCCATGCCAACACACTGCTCACACCATGTGGTGTGATTTGGGGGGGTGGGGAGGGGGGGTGTTAACCCTGAATTTTGGGGTTTTGGGGTGATTTGGGTGGGATTTCATTCCACTTTTGGGGGTTCTGGGGTGGTTTGGGGAGTTTGGCTCAAATTTGGGAGTCCCAGGGGTTTGAGAGGTCCCAAATTTGAGGATCTTGGGGTTGTTTTTTGGGGATGTTTTATCCTGAAGTTTTGAGGTCAAGTGGAGTAGTGAATCCATATGGCTTGGGCATTGCAGAAGTAAGCAATAAACTGACCAACTTACTAATTGCTTTCCCAAAACTCAAAAAGACAAAACCATGTGAAGTTCAAATTCCCAAATGGCCAGGCAGCAGCCTGAAAAATGCTGACTGAGCTAGAGGGGCTGTGGGACAGGATCAGGCTTTCCAAAAGGAGAGAGATGAATACAGGGCACAGCCATTTATTAAGCTGGTTCTATCCATTTATTAATCTGCCTCCTTCTCCTTGCAACCTTTCCTTGAAAAATGGCCATAATAAGGTTTTACACTCACCAGACTCTGCTGGCAGGAGAGCAGTGAGGATTAAGCAGTTAATGGTTATTTGTTTCTTTGAGACCCTTCTAGGGAAGCTACTAGTGGCAATCAGAAGAATGATTACTGGCGTGTTACTTGCAATACTGATTTGTAAAAACCCACATAAGATTTAAACAGCCTAAGCAGAAGATGTCCAGCTCTTGTGTAACTTCTGATAAGGGATTTGCAAGCTCCTGGAAACTGATTGAGAAAACCTTCACAGTGTACTCCACATTCACTGCTTTGTAAGATAAGATACCAAGAAAAAGGATTTATTTTCATTTTTTCAGGCACGCTTTAAAAAAGCTTCACACACTACATTTACCCATTTTCAAGGCTTGTCAAAAAGTTACATTTGCTTACACCAAAGTTTCTGCATTTTCTGCAAAACACACTGTCACTCTGGACATAACAATGCTACAAGGGCAAACAAGACAAAACAGCAGCAGATGTTGTTTCTGTGTCCCTCTGCAAGAATTCCTGCCAGCTTGCTTTTCCTCCTCAAAATCTGCAGAAAAAGTTGGAGCTCTGATGTCACCTTGCCTGAACAGCTCTGGGCTTTTTATGCTGTCTGGTGTTATTATCAGCAATACAATAAGCACAGCTATATCTTCATCTAATGCTATTCACTGCATGTACTTAGTGTCTGCCTGTATTATGCCATTATAAGTGGTGGTGGAAGAAAAGAGTAAGCAAGAGGAATAACAAACAGGATTTTCTTGGAATAATATTTCTCAGCCTTAGACTGATAATGGGCTGCAGTCAAATATATTCTTGTCATCACTAGCACACAAAGCTGCCTAGCTTTGTCACATTTGTTTTACTAATTGAACAATCAATTATTAACGTAGATTAGTTTCACAGTCATAAACAGCACCACATACAGACACCTGCTTAATATGAGAGAGTCTCTGGTCCAATTTATACTTCCTCAAGCAATAGCCCCTGGTTTCCATTAGTGCTCCTCTCTTGTACTATTTCAGCCCCTTGGATTTTGTCACCCAAAAACCGTGCACTTCGACTCCAAACCCAGGGTCTCTCAGTGGGTGCTCACTGCAAACCACAGAGAGCCTGCCTGACAGATGAGAATGGCACACTCCTGAGCTTCACCAGTGATCACCATCAATTCGATTGTACTCATTAATTACGCTGCAGCCACCAGCAAATCTTCCTGAATTTCCCTCCTGCAGTGGCAGCCCCTCTGCCTGTCCTGGGGGAGGACAGGCCCTTGCTCCCTGGGAGTAGAGAGCCCACTGGCCCTGAGCTCCAGCCACTCAAGCAGGACTGAAGGTCAAGCCTGGGGCAGTATTTGTGCCAAAGTGTAAAACCTCACCTCAAAGCTGAGCCCACAGGCTGTGTACATGTAAGCAGGCACTAGCTCACACGGATGATGATTTACAAAGCAAGATCCTTCTGTTACCAGGACACGCTTTCTGAAAGACAAACCCCACTTTTTTAGTAACCGCACTGCAGTTTTGGTCCCACCTGCGATGTGTGTGAGAAGGCAGGCAGAAAGGCAGGATCCCTCCCAGGGTGCCCCAGGCACTTTCAGAGGGGCTACAACAGAGGGAAATTCATTGGTGGGAAATGAAGGAAGGAGAGCTGGGTTGGGAATAAGGTAAATCCAGAGCCAAGCTCTCCCGCAGAACTGCTGAAGGCCATAAACATGATGAACACAAACCCTGTGCTGGGTTTGATGTGTTTGAGGCAGCTTGGCTTGGCAGTCTACACTGAATGCAGCCCTGGCGAACTACGTAAACCCCATTTTCAAACTTCTGAGCAGCTCTCATAAAAATAGGGCTCAGATGCACAAAGTGTAAAAAGACACTGAACGAGAAGGAAAAACCTTAGGAAGTGGGGCCCTGTCCAGCAGTTTAATCGATTAAAGTGCAGAACATCACTCCAATGAAACAGCATTTTGTCTCACTTAGACTGGGCTTTAAGAGACTGAAAGTAGTTAATCGCTGCTTTAAGCATTCAAGCACTCATTCCAAGTGAACTGTCAAAAAACTGAAATAGTCTACTTCCTTACCTAGGTGAACATGCCTGGCTTCTCATCAGTGCAATCCAAATAAGTAACAGCTGGTTAAATGCAGGATCAGCAAAATTTGCGACAAGTTACAAATTTATTTTGCCTCACACTTCTATAAATTCATACAGGAATTTTTCTCTCAAAGTAACCTCTAACACTTTTTTTGGTTTGGTTTGGTTTTTTTTTTCTTTTTTCCCCTGGCACTTGTATGTATGATCCACTGAAGCTCAGAACAAGAAAAATAAAATCAACCAATTTTTTCTACATCTTCATAAAAATATCAATTGCCAAAACAGGTAAGATAGAGTATTACAGAAAAGTACACCACTTTGATTTGAAAGCTAAGAGCAGTTATCTATAGTGCAGGGAAAATGAATTTTAACTGATTTAATGACAAAAGCAGCTAAAGCCAATTACTCACTTTCTGTTTCACTTTTCCAAACCCTGATTCCTGTAGAGGAATTCAAGCATTCACCATGCTTAAGCAGCTTTCGGTAACATGATTAGCAACATTCCTGCTTTTTTCTAGCCGTATATACTTTGGACATGATTAAGTGTTCCAGAGTCTTAAATGATTAAGGATACAAAAAGAAAGACAGTGACAAGCAGGAAAAAAAGATAAGAAATGGATTACTCTCCAAGAAACTGAAAACTCCTCTAGAGACCCTGGGCCTTCAAGTTCATTTAAACATTAACTAACTTTACATTTCAAATCATATCTAGGAGAACAAGTGATAGGATTACATAGCTAAATCTATAAGCATTGATTTTGTCTCAGTCACAGATGCACACTGTGCAGCACTGGAAAATCTGCTAAGATAAGGCTATGACACACAGCAGGTAGCCTTGGTTTAGATAAAACTTTGTGTCTTTAAAAAATCACACCCTCTCTCCCAAAAATATTCCCCCAAGTGCCACTTTGTCTAAAAAATTAAATTATTCTAGAAGCAGGTGCAGATCCTGCCAAACACTGGTATTTCATTTAGAGGTTGCTAAACAACCTGTGTGAGTCACTGTTGTCAGAAAACACATATTTCAATTGTTTGTAAAAATCACCACATTGTTTTGTGCAAAACAAAAGATTTTTGCTGCCTATTTCAAGACACTCCTGTTTTGTTCCCAGCTCAAGCAATCCCATGAGTCATCAGTGCACCATTAGTTTTAAAGCAGCATGTTTATATCATTTAGGCTTATGGCTATTATGGAGAATAATATGTAGTTTTTCAAACAATGGAGTAATGAACTCAAAGTAGCTCAAAAGATACCACAACATCATTTCATTCTCCATAACTATCTCCCAAAAAAAGTCCTGAAGAGCCCTTGGTGGGAATGGTAAACATGGGAAGTGGACATGTTGCATCATTCCAACTCAATTCCTTCCTTCGTGTCTCTGTGAGCTCCTTCAGCAAAACCAAGAATTGCCATAGGCACTGTAATAAGGGAGCAGAGCACGGAAGATGCTTCCCTAAAGATTTACGGCTGCAAACTTGGGACTCATTTTGAAAACCTCCAAAGGTGTCTGGCAGACAATTCTAATTTAAACAAGTCCTGTTTTGATTTGAGGTGCAAAGTCAAAGGCAGTGAGATGTAACTCCTACCACATCCACTTAGAACTGCTGGTCCATAAACCGTAAATGTAATAGAAAGGTGCACAATTACGTATTTTGATGCAGTTCAGAGTTTTGGGTTTTTGTCATTCTATAAGGAACTATGTGCAATATGGTAACATATTGTGCTACATAACTTCCCTCCAGGCACAGAAGTGTTACCAGAACAGAATTCTCCCTGGCCTGTTTTATTTGACTCTCTAGTGCTTATCAGTAGCACAGCCAGTACCTGTAAGGCCCAGGTAGTATGAACCTCTGCTATGTTACAAAACCATGGTTTACCCAGCCCTGCAGAGAAAAGGTTGTGACATTTCCCCTGACCCTTCCTCCCTCTTCTCTTCTATCCACGGTGGTTGGGACCAGGACATCTATCTCTCCCAGCTCTTTACTCCTGTCCCACCGGTGTGCTCCTTGGCTTCTGACCTTGAAACAAAATGGCATTGAGGGGACAGACACTTAACAGTGCAAAGCCACGGAGGAGCAGCCTTCACATCCAGATCCTATGAGCCATCCTTTGCCCAAATTTACTGACTAGCAAACAGGTATTCGAGCCCAAGAGATCAAACCCATGCTGGACTAGGAAAAGCTAGGTTTTTATTTAGCACTTTAGAGCTCACACCTGATCCATTGTGTCAGGTCTGTAACATAAATCAAACAAAATCTTTAGGTTTCACTTGTAGAAAACACAGAACCAAACTGAGTGAAACATACATTTATTTATAACCTCAGAAATGGGTCATCTCTGCAAAGGAAGCAGGTGCCTGTTAACATGTAGGCATATTTTTGGGGTTGTGTGGGAAGCCAGGACTTAGGGTTTACATTTTTCAACCTAAATTTAGAGGAAAGGGTTATTTTCAGTGTTTTTACATACTCTGAACTGAAATTTTAAGCACCAAATTCAAGATCTTACAGAGCACCTTGAGGTCTGACAGACATATGCTGCACATAATGTGATTACATATGATCTTTGATAATCTACAGTTATTTTAGTAAAATCTGAGCTCCCTGTAATATTGGATCAAGCACGATGATGTAAAAATATCCAGTGTCTATGAAGCATGAGTTGATTCAAGAAATTACTCAATGAAAACGACATGGATTTTCGAATTTTACTTGGAAAGATCTCTCGCAACCTTTTCTGATCTTTTGATACACTGATATACACATCCAAGCGGAAATGGGCAGAAAGTAAGATGGAATTTTAAGACATGCACTCATTCTACACACGGACAATAGCCCACATTTGGGTTAAGAATTAAATTAAAAGCACTTTGCATACTTAAACCTGGACACCTTCCTAGAAGTTACGGCCCTGGCTGCAGTGATCCAAAACAGACATGAGTGAATAAAAACTGCAATAAACCATAAGAAGTCAACACCCAGGAGAAAAGTTAGATGACCAAAGGAGTTAGAGTATTCCCAAAAGTCACTGGATCAGCAAACTGGAGTGGTCAGGACATCTGAGCTCACTGTCTCTGAAATGTAATATGTAGCAATACATAACTTCATAATGAGAGACTTTAAATAAAGTGTGTGCATATGTATAGGCATAATAAGACAAATTCTGGTTTCAATTTGCCCAAGAATAGATCTAAACCAGACCTATTGACTTCTGTAGAAAAGATACTGAAGTTTTATCAATGCAAAGTAAAGATTTCTTTAAACACAATCACAAAAGATTTGTGCTTGGTAAAGAAAATACAGGAATAGGCAAGAAAGTATGTCTTTACAACTTTAGGACTTAAAGAAAAATTTCAAATGTCTGCAAAAAGTTGCCGATGAAGAGTAGGGAAAGATGAATTCATTTACAACCTCTGTAAGCTCCTAAACTGCCACTTTTCAAATTGCTTATTATCTCTATTCTTGAAGAAATATCTTTTTAAAAGCCTCAGCAGATAAAACCCACACAATTGCAGTGCTACAGCACTGAATTTAAGGTACAGGGAAAGGCTATGTAATCCATACAAAGACATGTGAAATAATTCAGGGAATGTTATTGCATGAAAACTGCATTTTCCCCCTCACCTCCCCCCATTTCAGACAATAATGTTTGAGTTTGTCTTTGCTTGTACGATTTTCCCAGTAGTTTTAGGAGATAAGTGCTTGTGTACTGAGTAGAGATCATGTGCTTTATAAAAAAGAAATAGCTATATTGAGACCTGGATAATCCCAATCCCTATCCCTTGTAAAATCATAGTTCTACTTTGTATTTTAAATCCCTCAGGAAGTTCAGATTAATGCCTCAACAGAACATGCATAACACTGTTTACTCCGCTTACAGGTCACTGTTTAAGCTACTCGAATATTCCAACATCTGGACAAGCCAAGCACTGATTAACCAGGGCAGGCTATGTACACATACTCTGTCTCATCACTCTTCCTTTTACTAAATCTTGGCAAGATCCCCTTTGCATGGGTGCACAGACCCGGCAGAGTTTTTTCAATATCTGTCATCCCGCCACCTTGCATTAATGAATATGTTCAGACCACAAATCAGCAAAGTATTCTACCTGTTTCCTTATCTCCTCAGCCTCTCCTCATTTGTTTCTAAAAAAAAGCCCACAACACCAGACGCATAAAGAAAAAAGCAGCCAAGCACAGGTTTACTTGAATAAACATGCCAAGTGACTGTCCTGCTGGCAGCAGTGTTTGACAGGTCCTTTCAGCAATGGGATGAGCAGCCAGGCTGCTGTTTGACTGGGAAATGATTCTCCTGTTTAGCCCTTGCTTCAGCAGAACGTGGTTGGTGCCAAACCAAGGGTGAGCAGCTCCTGCAGGGTGTGCTGCATGTGATAGGTGAACTGTCAAATGCTCCCTTGTCCAAATGATGCTACCACCACATACCTTCCACAAAGAGGAAACAATTTAATGTTGGGTCGCGTGGTGTTTTCCAGCCCCAAGTACAGTAAGCCTGCAGGTATCAAAAACTGATTAACTAACTAGGGCTGTCCAAATGCTGCCATGAATTGCTTGTCAAATATTCTCCAAAATTTCTCTCCAGTCTCCTGCCAGCAGGGTATGATAACAGGATATAAACACTGAGTGTAATGTGCATGAAAGGAGTGCAGCATCCAACCTGGGATGCAGGTAGTTTGATAATTAGACAATAAAAGGAACCTAATGTAAAAACATACTACTTTGTCTGGTTCTCCCTTTGGAGAAAAAAGGTACAAATGCAACATCATGACTTAGAAAAGAAGCACTTCTCAATTGCAGGACATACTTATCACAAGCAGCAATGAAAGCAGGGTACAGATTAGCCAAGAATGTGTGCTGGGTCGCAGGCCACGGACCCCATGTGTAGGGGCAATACAAGGGGGGATGAGCTCAGCAGCAGCCACCTGCAGTCTTGGCCAACGTTCAGTGACTGCCCTGGAATCAGAGAATCAGAATGCTTTCGTTTGGAAAAGACCCCTAAGATCATCAAATCCAACTGTTAAGCTGACACTGTCAAAGCCACCACTAAACTGTCTCCAGGCACCACATCTACACATCTTCCAAGGATGATGACTCCGCTTCTCCCTGGGCAGCACGTTACAATGCTTGACCACCCTTTCAGAGGAGAAATTTTTCCTCATATCCAATTTAAACCTCGCCTGGTGAAACTCAAGGCTGAGCCCTCTTGCCCTATTGCTTGTTATCTGGGAGAAAAGATTGACCCCCACCTGTCTACCCCTCAATTTTGGTACCTGTAGAAGACCCCGAGACCCAACAGGCAGTTGATAGGTAGAAGACATATTTTCTTATATAGAAAAAATGTGGTAAGTTATTATCTATACAGCTAAGTTTATTACATCCATTTGAAATTATTCCATTAACTTCCATTAACTATTCTGTTCATTTATTAGCTTAATGTATTTACATAAAATGCTATGATAAGCTCTTTGTTACCAACTTGAATTTTGATTACTTTTAATCACAATGAATATTAAATTAAAACAGAAAAAAAATATCTCTCTCTTTCCAATTGCAAACTGTTTTGCTTCTTTTTGCTCAGATACCTTTGCACAGCTTGGGCAGACAGCTACAAAAGTTCTCAGCGTGTCATGTAGGTGTAAAAAGCTCCATCAAAGAAGACTTAAAAATAAGAACTCCGTGTGTGCCAGTGACATAATGGCTTCATCCCCAGCTGACCTATCTCCAATCCTTACCCTGTTCAGGAAGCCCATGGGCTTCCAGTCACAGCCCCTGTCTGGCAGTGCTCTGTGGCTCACAATGAGTGACAGTGGCACCAGGGTGATAAAGAAGGTTGGCTTTTCTAGCATGCCCTCAAACCACCTTTTTTTCTACTGTATGTTGCTCATTTGTGCTTTCATTATTTTAACAGATTAGCCAAAAACTTCAGACTTTCTAAGATCAATGGTTGACTTCTATCAAATAAATATGAAACCTGCCAACAATTGTGAGCTAGTTCAACAGCTGAACAAAACTCACGAGAGCACTGCTTCACTCTACAGTGAAAAAGAGTGCCAATACTCAATATTCAGTAAGCAAATGAGAATACTTTTCAAGGAAACCTGCGAACTGTTGGGTGACCTATTTTTAAATAAACATGGCAGCCTTACCCGTGATGTTACCTAAAAGCATGCTCTGAGAAGTAAGCAGGCCTGATAAACAGCAGATTTAAAAGGAGTAAAATAATAAGATAGCAAAAGCCATCAGTTCTGAACCCTTGGGTTTGGGGTTTTTTAAATGTACAGTTGTGTTACATAACACTATTGTGCACTGATTTTGTAGCTATAAAGACCACTTCTTGATTAAAAGCTCAATGCACTATTCATTATAGTATTTTAGTGGATTAGTTATATAAACCCAGGTTTCAAACAGACTTCTGCTGTATAATATTCTGGCAATTTCAGCAAACCACAGACTGTATCAGTGCAGCCTGGACGTGTGTAAAGTGGTAGTTCTGTTTATCTGCAGCTGCCTTTGTGTCCTTGCCAGAAGCACCAGCCACTCAAGATGGGCTTTAGCAATTCCTGGCTTCCAGTTCCATCCTTTCCAGCAAGTAGGTAAACATTTCCCAGCCCAACAGTAGTGCACACTCCACCTGCCCAGATGCATTGTTTTCCTCTCCTCCCAGCGTTAAGCTGATCCTTTTGACTGGGGCATGGTGTTGGACAGACAGCAGAACGGACAAAAAACTCAATCTGGCCTGGGACTGGAGTGAATCTCGAGAAAAGCTCAGTCCTTGGTAAAGAAGGGAGATAAGGAATATTAACAGGTATGTAAGGAACTTTGTGCTGCTGGTACTCTGGATAAGGACCCTGGTGACAAAGAAAGGTCTTCCCTCTCCTCTGCTTGTCCATATGGCAGCTCCTGCAAGCACTTAAAATTCATGCCCAATTTTTTCAATGTATTAATTCCCTTTAGTTATTAAATTACATCTTATAATGCAACATATGGGGAGCAATCTGCAGATGGGAGGGTGAGGAGAGCACAGTATTTTACTCAGGACATGTACTTAATGGAGTTCAAAAAAGGGAGTGGTATTTTTGCATCTGGGGAAGGAGGACACGAGAACAGGCACTTTAGGATACATCAATGCACAAGTTGATAAATTTCAAAATAACAGCAACGGAGAAATTTAACGCTGTGCTGCTCAAGCTGCTGAGTTGGAAGACACTTTAACACATTGAAATATATATAAATAGAAATACAAAGCGGATATGCTACTACCCCAGCAGATTTTGTGGTGGTTTTTTTGTTTGGTTTGGTTTGGGTTTTTCTTTTTTTTGGTTTTTTTTTTTTTTTTTTTTTTTTTTTTTTTTTGTTTTTTTTTTTTTTTCTTTTTTTTTTTTTTTTTTTTGCCAGAGCTGGTAGTTCCAACTCACTTTGTGGGCAACACAGTGGTTTAATTTTTTTCAGTTGTCCATGACCAATCCCCCCAAGTCACAAAAAACCACTCCAAGAAAGCATTTCCCCCGCAGGTGTCAGCTACTAGAACAACCCTATTAGCAAATGCTTGCCCTGCTTGAAGAGTGGCATTGGAAAAGCAGGATTTTGAGATGAAGGAAACTGCAATATGTGTTTGAGTTGGTGTCAGGAGTCAGCAAAAGAAGAAAAGCAATATGTCACCACTCTTACAATGTGAAAATCAGAGTTTAGATATGAAATAATTGTGAATGGTATCTTTGGCATGAGCTCCATTCCCATTCCACACCTTCTGTGCACTCTCCATACCAGAGAGGTTTAATTACAAAGCTGAGCAAGCCCTGTGCAAAAGCACAGGATGCTCCACAAAAGCACATTCCACTGGCAGCTGTTGATAACAGAAACTTCATTTCCAGCAGACCAAAGTCTTCCAATATTGCAGGAAAGAAGCTAATAAACTGAAACAGATGTTGCATAGCCTGATAAGGGAGGAAGCTTGCTGTTTTTCCCTTGAGCAAAGACAAACTGACAGCCGAGTTTTAGGATGTGTGAGAGCAAAAACTATGTGATACTTTGACACTGTCAGCTCTCACTGGGCCGGGGGAGAGTTAATCCCACCCCAACAAGTTGGGCCATCTCCTGTGTTGCACAACATTGGAATCAGAGCAGTGTGGGCGAGAATCAACATTCCCATCTCTCATCCCCTTCACTTTGGCCATCCCCAGCCATGGGTGTTCATGGCTGGCCTTCTGAGGCCATCTCAGGTTCTCCACCTTGTGTCGCTCCAGCCTGCCACCAAGACAACAGACCCTGGCCAACTTTAAACTGCACAGACTTTGCTCAAGTACTCAGCCATTTTCCCTCAAAGACTCTTTGCTCTGAAGGCCTCTGTATTGAGGCTTACAGTAACGTTTGCCACCAATATTATTAACTAAGTGGAGCTTTTGTGAGACTCAGCTTATTTGGTACACCTGCTAAAATGGACAAAAAAGTACAGATCTGAAATATCTAGTTTGAAGGACACAAAAATGCCAGATGGATATGCTGATTGCTTGGTTCAACAAAATAAAAACAAGATACTGTGAATATTACTGGTCTAGAAAAAGGAGCCACTGAGCACTACCTCTTGCATGCCACAGAGAGAATTGTAACCATGAGCACAGGATCAGCTCAGGATCAGGATAATGCTGGAGAAGTGGCACAGGGGTACCATTCTCCGAAATCTGCCCCACTTGAAAGAGCAAAAATTCAGCAATTATGATGCTGTTTATAAAACAGCAATGAAATCCTTAAAACCTCAAACTGATAGTCCTGAATCCCTTTATCAGTATGAGGGACTAGTTGTAACTGGAAGCTATATCCTTTACAACCTTCTCTTTCTGCCTGTGTTTAACAAGAATAGACAACTGAAAATGTCCTGAAAGTCAAGGAGAATTGCTGCACTTATTCAATAGCCAACCCACTGTTGAGCCCCTCTTCCCAAACGTGATTTAATCTTTCCTGTCTTTAGGGATATCCTTTCACACATAAGGACACAAAATGTGCCAGTAGCTCTGGACAGACTCTATGTTCCCTTTCCCAACCTCTGCTTTTTTCCCCCATCAAACATTATTTTTTCCTGTTAGTTTCCTTCCCCCGGACAATAATTTATTACTATTTTGAGGAAGTAAGAACTTAAGTTGTCATTATTACAAAGGTGAGAATTTAAGATCAGATAATACTGGGAAAACTATAATGAGAAATACTAAAAAAAAGGGAAAGCAATTGGAAATACTACTTGTTGAAGTTATTTAGTTGGCAGAGCATAGTCACATGGAGTGTTTGTTCCATGAAATATGTTTTGTTCACATTTTCTCTCTTTGTTTTACGTTAATTTCTGTGGCTTGTAACATTCATTCCTTTTGCACTCCCATTTTTTACTCCTCTTCCATTCCCACCTTTTGTACTCCCATTCCACTCCCTAGTATGGGACATATACCAGAGCCTTGGACTAAGAAGTGATTGAAGCAAGCTGGTGTAAATTATGTGCTGAGCTTCTTTTTCCATACAATTTTCTTTTTTTTTTTTTTCCTTAACTTAGAATGAAAAGCTTTCTGCTCTACAGTCCATTCACTGACTTCAGTCTTTGGTCTTACTGTAGTTCCTTTGGTCAGAACACAAATACATTATCAGTACCACTGTTTGGATAACAGTGCTACAGGGTCTTGAACAGAAAATCTGTAAAACATTGGTTTGAAAATGCCCCCAATAAATCATCTTCTCATTGCTTTACAAATTAAGCACTTACTCTAGTTTGCAATATGATTAAACAGATTTTTTCAACTGGTTAAGCACACAGACTTCCTGCCTTGCAGAAAGCCATGACTTTTCATGGCAACAATCCTCAACAAGTGCTGAGGAAACTAGGGGATCCCTAAAAATTCTACTATGTTTTCCTGTCTCATCTGTTTATTAATACCTGAAGGAAGAAACAATCCTATGTCTCTGTCCCTTATATAAGGACAAAGATATTTCCTCTCATCACTCTCATTTGATGAGACAGAAGCAGGACAAGATAGTTTAAGTAAGCCAGTGTTTAACATAAAGGCCATCACGTGTTGGAAATACATAGGTCACATCATCAGGTGTCCAAACCTATTGCAATGCACGTTATACTCGCTGTGAAGTCAGCAGTCGATCACTAATGTCAGAAAAGAAGTACAAGCCTTCAGAAGGTATAAAAATGAAGAGGGCTGGAACTGATTTGCCACCAAAATCTAGTTGACTAATTTTTCCTTCCCTAGTATCGTGGGGCAAGGTTTCTGCTGAGTCCAAATTGCTGTGTTTAAATGCTAACTGGCCATTTGCTTTTCAAAAAGGGATAATTTTACCACAGCTGCTATTCCAGTGGAAGTGATTTCTAATTTTTTTTTTAAAGCCACAATAAACATGAGCTGCTTTCATTAGAGAACTTAGGAAAATTATTGAAAACAGAAGTCCACTCTGGAGAACCACAGAATGAGCATTAGAAGGAATAGCTTTGTTCCCAGTGGAGGTAAATGGTTCTCTCTAAAAAAAACCAACTCCGTCTTCAGATGCATTATTATTTTATTTCCCATCCTGCCATGTCCTAGACTCTGTCAGTAAATTATGGATGGGTCTGTGATATCAAAGTAAGTTTAAGGTCTTGAAGGAACAAAGGTGCTAGAGTAACAGACATCAATATTGTTTTAACTGGCACATGACTTTATGGGAAATTTCATTTCAAAAAAGCATATCTGTAAGTTATGAAGACATTTATGTTGGATCAGTACCATAAATGCTATTTTTCCAAACAACCATGGAATTAAAAGGCTCCATTTGTCCTCTTCATGGCCAACATATGCTAAGTGAATGCCTATTACACTGAAATGTTACAGTAACTCCTCTCCTAACCTTGAAAAGATCCTAGAACTGGTTTATAAGAACAGCAAAAAGAAGAATAACTTAAAAATTTGAAGGTCAATGTTTGACTAAAACCTGCATTTAGAAACATTTTTCCCCTTTAAAATTCATGAGAGGTCACTTTTCTTTTTTTCCCTAGAAGCTCTGGTGGATGATCTTTTAATATTTTGAGGCTCCTCCATATATGTTTATTGGCTATTATTTCATCTGACAATCTTTTCTAACCTTTTACCTTAAGACATTTTAGCAATAAATAGGTGAAAAGCTTATAGCTGGCACATGCACCTTTCTAAATGTGTTCCACATAATTGTATTTTTCTGTGTCGTGTTTATTTCAGTTTCAGGACTCAAAATAGAGCTTTTCTGATGTTTTATTCTGGACAGCTGTTCTGTAAATTACAAAGGATTTTATGGACTATAAGAAGTGATTCACAGGCAATCTGCTTTCTTAAGATAATTTAGTAAAGGTCCTTCCTCTAGGCCTTGAGGCTTGCAGGAAGACTTTTGAATTTAAACAAGACTAAAGTTAAGATAACAGCATCCCATTATGAAACCTGTTCCTGCCAAGTTATACTCAGAAGAAGAACTAAAGCTGTGTGCCTTTGTGCAAGATAAAGGTATCTTTGGGGTTTTTTTTCCTTCCAACTTATGTCACATAGCTAGTCACAGTGATATGATAAAAATAAATAACAGTACAATATGTTATTCCTCTCTAGAAACATTATTTATTTCTTTGTTGAAAAATAGTTACTGGCATTTGGTCAATTTTTCTTTTAAGTCAGAAATCAATATTTGAAACTGTGATCAATGTGAGTTACCCAAGAAGCATTCACTTAACAAACTGAAGGCCTTTTTATTTAACATTCAGTTGTTCAGAATGAACATTTTTCACGTTTCTTTCATGGCCAGAAAATTACTTTCTTAAAGACAGGGAAAAAAACCCAAAATCTCAAAAAGAACCATTAAAAAAATTTTTTTTTAACCTCAATGCATTCTGCCCTTTACCCCTGCCCTACAAAACAGAAGTTGATACTCTCAGGGAATGGCACAACACAACAGCGTCTGTCAGATTGCCACGAGGATATCTCTTTTGTATCACTTTATACAGCAAAACCAAACCTAGTGTCTTCTAATTTGAGAAAAATGTGGTGGCTTTTAATTGCTCAAAAAACCCCAAAGTCACTGTTTACCTGCCACTTCAGAGCCAAAGCAATACCTCCGAAAAGCAATCAGCCCTGGATCTGTGGGCAGTAAGTCATTAGTCATCCCTGGAGCCTCTTTCATTGTACAACAAAAGCTTCAGAGGGTTGCAGAATAAGTGCAATCCTTGTGAAGTTAATCTCCCAAATACTAGAGACCTCAGGATCTCACCATTTGGAGTTACATCTGCAGTGAAACAGCCTTGGTGGGAGAATGTCAAGTGGTGTGATGGGAGAGATGCTGCACTTTCCTCAGACAGAGAACAAGATGGAAGAGTGATCTCATCCAGGATGGCAAGTCCTTTGTGCCTGACCTAAGCACGGAGTGTAAATTTATAGCTATTTTTCACGGTTACTTCAGTGTATCCCATCCTACCTACATTGTGTGTCTGAAGGCTCAAACCTCAAGGCTCCAGAGAAGTTTAAAGATAGAGCAAGACCCTCCTCAAATCTACTTGCAAATGACTTGCAAGGGAAGACAAAAATACTCGGTTTATGGCTCCTGTAAGAGAGATCTTTTTTTCAATCAATGATTGTATCTTTACACTATTTTTATCTGCTGTGAAAATAAACCTGCTGAGCTGAGAGTGAGGAACCGGGAGTGCACTGTGCGCACACAGTTAAAAGCAACTGTGTGGTGCAGGGAACCCTGAAGAAACAAAAAATAGAATACCAACCAAAGAATAACCTCACTCTCCTCCATTCGCAACACCTAAAACAACAGGCTGTGAAAATGGTTTCATTAAAAAATAACAAGCACATGCTCACCAGGGGATAGATCAGGGCAAACTGAATAAAAAATTCTTCAATCATTGCTGAAGTAGGTCAACCAGAATTAATTCAAAGGGCAAACATTCAAACTGAGCCTGCCACCACCCACCCCCACCTCACCCCACCTCCCTGAAGCATGTCTTTCTGCCTGCCCTTTGACAAGGCCAAGTGGAGACCCAGACTGACTTATTACTTCATTTTGTACAATGCACTCACCCCAGTGGGTCTCTTTCTCTCCTCAGTGTAAACTGATAAGCCACAGATTTCCCCCACATTTACACCAGTGTGAAACAGAACACAGCAGAGCCTGGTGTTATGTAGGAACATAAAACACTGAGAAGAGTGGCTCCCCAGCTCAGAAGACCTGTCCTAAGGATACCTTTCTTGTGGAAATTTTTGCCAGAGACACATTCATGCTGGCCAAGAAGCCAGAAAAATGTGCAGAAAAGTAAACACCCTGGAGACAGGAGTCAGATGAAGAAGTCTATGCATTACGCAGCTGCAAAACACAAAAACTTGGGCTGTCCAGCCAGGATCCACATCCTGCCCTGTGCTGCCAGGACAGTGCCCTGTGCTGTGATGTCTTAGGAGAGCACATCAGCTGGATCAGGGCATAGTTCTCTTGAGCTGACCTTCTGTCAGCACGAACAAGCTCTGATACATTGCATGGTATTAATTGACTTAATGGCTTTCAGCTATATGAGTCTTGCATACAGAAAAGCTGGTCTAGCACTACATGCTCCTCAAAACTTACTTATCTTGCAGCAATGGATTTTTATGAATCATTATTTGGCTTTAAATCCCCTCTCTCTTCTCCCAGGTGAGCTGTCATTTCATTTACAGTAGGAGAGAATGATTCAGGTCATGATGAAAGAAAAGGGTTTTTTTTCCTTAGTTGATGTTAATAAAATATATTAACCTCCCCTTCTCCACCCCCTCAGCCTTTTCAAACCTAACCTCACGACTGTGCTTTGAAATGCAGGCAAGAAAGGTTAACTCTGGGAGGGTGCAGCCTCTTAACTGTTTTATTCAACATCCCATCTAATGAAACAGCTGTCACACTTTCCCTCTTTTCCCTCCCACCGTCCCAAAAAGCCAATTAACCCTATCCCTAGAAGACAGCATCCTGATGGTATTACGAAGCTACATCACTTTTCCATCACTGCCAGTGATGACACAGCCAGATCAGGGGCTGTGCCTGGATTCCCAGCCTGCGGAGGGCACTGCGTCAGGAGGAAGGGAATTGAGGCAGTCTGGGCAACTAGCAGGCTCCCCCCAGGCATGAAAGGGAGCTGCTGCTCTGCTACCTCTGCAAATATCAGTCAGCCCTTTCAGACAAGAGGCAAGAGAAATAACACAAAGCTCAGTGTATTCGGCGCTTCCCCCAGAAAGCACTTAAGGGAGCTGGGATGCTTATAATACCTGTTTCAGATCACCTGTAAGATAAATGCAACCAAGCCTAAAAAAGTTGGAGGCTTTCTTCTTTGGGACATAGATCTCTCCTTATACACCCCATTTAAATCACAAAAGCTGGATTCTACTTCCACTGGTATCAATAAGGATTTTGTCCTTGTTTTTAGTGAGAGCATTATCCGCTCCTGAGAGAAAATCAATGCCCTGTAAGGCAGTACAGCCATGAGATTGGGTTGCTAGTGGCCCTCCACTGGGAGACACACTGGGGCCATCCATACTCTTTTGTGAAGCCAACGTCAACAGATAAGGGAGCAATGCTGCACCGTCTCCTGAGCTGTGGCTCCATTCACAACTTCCAAGAGACACATTTGAAAACCTTACTGTACTACTCAAAACACCAGGCTGAAAGAAGTCTGCCAGTGTTTGCCTTATAAACAGATCCCTCACAACCAGCTTTTCCCTCCTGTTCCTGCCAAGAGGGTGAGCCAAGGCCAGTGTGTGTCCCACCAGTGCAAAGCACCACACTCCTCTGCCCTGCTCTGCAGGGGGAGGCTGGACCACAAAATTTCCATCTCGCACATCCTTGTGCCTTATAGCTGCAGTCATTCCGGTGCCACACAGAGCCTGCAAAGCCCCCAGCGAAATTCAGCACTTAGGAAAAATGGAGCCAAACTTTGCCCGTGTGCTCAGGAAATAATGACTGACATTATGGTGTACGTTGAATATCCAAGCCTGATCTTGAGGGAATAGAGGACGTATTTAAATGAGTTCATCTGTGAAAGGCAGGGAATGCGGATCCCTTTATTGTGCTATTACAAAAAGATTATTATCAAAAACATTATCCTAAACTCTCATTTATATTTAAGAGCAATTTTACTATTAATTGTCTGTGCTCCCCTTAGTCCATAATTCAGCATGTCCAAGCCTGTTTCAGTTTCATAAAACTGGCATCTTTATTACAGCCTTGGGCTACAATTTTCCAAGGAGAATTGTCTAAATGCAGAGGTTTTCCCTTTTTCTGTGTAAAATGCTGTTCTCTATTACCTGTGATCAAGCTCCCAGGAGGCAGGAGTGGAATTTGTATTGCAGAGTATGTGTAAATTGAGGCAAAGTTGCCCAGGCCCATCATCAACCTCTCCCACACAGGTTTTCAGACAACCTAGCTAATATGGGAAAGGTCTTTCCCACCTTTTTCCATGGACAGAAATGCTCCCCTTCCAAAGGCGCAAAAGAACATTTATCTCCCATCCAACCCTGAAAATAAGGATGAAGATGAAAATTTGACACAATTTCCTTTCTTCTGTTATCTTGACTTCTTTCCTACATTATTCTCCTAAAGAGTTTTTGTAGCATCTCCTATCAGAGAATCCTTTCCTTTTGTTCCTGGCAACTTAAGCCTACAAACTCCTTTTGGCATGCCATATAATCCGTGTCCTCTTTGTTCAGATCTCTGTTGGGAAACGAGGCAACACACCACAGTTGTTAATTTACAATGAAAGAGTGAAACCATTACCCTTTTGTCCTCTGCTTTCTCTTGCCAGTTACATGTATCTCAAAGACTTCACTGCACTGGTTTTAAAACACACAAAAATGGAGCATCTTGTCATAATGAGAAAATGTTTGGTCTACACTTTCTCAGTAGAATTATCTTTATAATTGGTATCAATGATTTCAGAAGTAAGTCCTTGTTCTGCCAACAGCACATTCCATGAGGAAATGAGGGAGCTGGGGAAAGAGGCTTTCCTTCTGAAGAAAAGTTGGCTTTTGTCTAATTAGGAGAGAAATCACAGCAGAACAAAGTCCTGTTCTGCTGACCTCCCAAATTCTCCAAACACTGTGTATTAAAACACATGCTCTTTTGAAACTCCAGACTGTGACATATTTGTATTTAGAGATGAGCTCTGCCATGTCAGGCACAAAGCCCTCCTTCCTGCTCCTCTAGGATGGCTTGATATGAAATTCTTGGCAAACATTAGAAGCTTTATCCCCACTGCACTGAATTATCAATCCAACTCTTAAAACAGGCAGACTTCCTATTCAGCTGAACGCTGGGAATTTGGAAGACATACTCATAAATCTTTTGTGAAAAGTCCAGCCTTCCCATTTGATTCCCATGGAGAAAACCAGATCTCAGCCTGTTTTTAAGAAACAGTCTTTAGATGTTTTCTTTGCAAAGCTGGGCTTGAGAATGTCAGTGACGCACACGCCTTGCTGGAACTGAAAGGAGTACAAGTAGGACTTTATTGCTACCCTGAGTAGAGAAGATAAAGTAGACTTTTCCCTTATTGCATACTTTGAAGTGAAATGGATCAATTAGTTTGGGGTTTATAGCAAGCACCTCCTTCAGAAACATTCTTCATGTCATTAATTGCAGCCTGTGCATAGGAAGGGTGAGAAATCGATTTCCTAGCATTGCTTAAAGTCTTCATTGCTGAAGCTCTTTCCACACTTCTAACTACCATTCCTCTCATCTTTGGTGAGCCTTCTTTCACTCTTATCTTTGCTATCTTTCCCCTCTTTTTTTTTTTTTTTTCAGAATAAAGTGAGCAGAAGTAAATCCTTTAATGAAGGGAAAAGGTATAATGGACAACATTATCTCCTCCCTAACAAAGCCCAATGTTTTCGTAATCCACTCATCATCTTTCTCTGTCACACAGACATCTTTAGCCATCCCTACCTTACATGCTGCTTGGCTCTGTAGGGTTAATTGTGTTCACTATACATTTTGTCTGGGATGGGGAAAGGCAGCTGCCTGGATGTCTGAACTAAGTTAAGTGATGTGTTCCATAAAAACACCAGGAGACACAGTCACAGTTACCATTACTGTACAGGCAATGAAAAGTCAGACAGCGCTTGTCTGATGCTGCTGTGAGGGGCCCTCACTTTGAACATCCACAGGACACCTGATGTTCACCTCCCTTCCAGCCACGGGACAGAGTTTATTCTAGAAGACCTCTGATGTGCTCTTATGTTGAAGGGACAGGTTACCTCCCATCTCTGTCTCCTCTGCTTGGGGATCAAATTAGTCCAAAGTGAGTGCTTATCAAGTTGATCTTTGCATGAATTTCATTGCACCTGCCTATCCTGAAGTACATTGCCCAGGTTTCTAGCTTTCTTAGGAATTTTTAATGTACTGCATGGCAGCACAAACAATTTCCTCTTGTGCCAGCAGTCACCTCTTTCCTCACAATCTCCATATGTTCAGTGACATTCCCTCTAGGTCTGAACCCTGTGGATACATCATAATAACAACCTCCTTCTGTGCTGAGGCATAGATATCAGTCTTTTCTTTTTTTGCTATCTGTAATCTAATTTCTTCTCCTAATCTCTGAACAGATCTAACTTTACTCTCACCCTCTTGTTAACAAATTTCATTAACAGACTGTGTAGAAAGATCAATAACAAGACATTTAAAAAAGTAATTAGTTATATCTATGTTCTAATGCCACATGGGGAGTTTTTTCGGTATTGTTTGAAATATTTTTGTTAAACCTGTGAAAAATAGTAGGATATCAAAAGAAATAGTATGTTAACTTATTAGAACAGAATACATTCATTTTCCTACCATGGAAGATTAAATTTGCTGGTCACAATATAATTGTTGCTGCTATTCTTGTCTTTTAAAAAATCTTTTCAATTGGCAACTATTCTTATTTGATAGATGAGGTTGTTTTCAGTGACAATCTATACATATTTTTATAGTAATTCTGTTCTGTGTTTTTTTGAAACCTTAGATGAATGCCATCTGTCCCAAAGATTTATTGACATTTAATTTCCTGAGTTTTTCCATTTCACACACATGAATACATATATATGGATATATAGAGAGAGAGATTAAAAAAAAAAATCTGTCAAAAGGAGCACTGCACCTTTACTCTCTGGAATTCCCCTGTTCCAAATCTATCCATTATATTCAGTAGCAAAGACCAAGGAAAAGAAAATATTGAAAAGAATATGCAACATTCTTTTCTATGATTAGGTGCCTAATACCTTGAGGGATCTGCAGAATTCTGTGGCTCCATGTTCCTAATGCAGTTCAGCTTGTTTCCCTTTGCCTACACAGATCTTCCCAATTCTCATTAAATGGGTGCTGATGAGCATACCATAAGCTTAAAATTCATCTTAAGGTGAGTTTCCATCTTTAACACAGCTTTCAAGGCTGAGGTCAATTATATATGTAATGCAACTTTGCTTCTTTTGCTTTAGATGATATGCCCAATGCAAGAAGAGGTTTAAAATATTTTTAGATGCCCTGCATGTGTGTGAACACATAGTAGGAAATCTTGCAGTTTTTTTCAGTACCATGTCTTTCTACTAACACTACACAATAAAGTCACTTTCATTACAGTATTAATTACTTATGCATATTTTATTACCTAGTATGAATTAATTATACTGCCATCACCATACAAAGGGCTTAAAACACTTGCATAAATGTAGATGTCTCCTGTAATTTGAGATGCTCTCTCTTGCAACTCATGCCTGCACTGGGTTTGCAACAGTTAATAACTTAGGGAGAAAATACTTTGAATTTGTTCTACATAATATTTTGAATACCTTTTTTTAAGCAGTAAGATTTACCCATTAGGAGGGAGATGATTAGTACAGAAACTTTCTGGATGTATTCAACAGACCAGAGCAGCATCTTAGATTTTTGCTGGTTTTGTCTCCTCTGTTATCAATCCATGCGATAAATGGTCCCTATTGGAAGAAACCTTTAACCTCAAAAAAAGCTGATTTTTTTTCCTGTCTCTGGAATTTATTCCACAAAATGTGATTCACACCACCATCACTGGCATATGTTATAGTAAATCTGAACCAGACAATGAAACAAGACCTTCACTGAGGTACCCGCTCTAGACAGACTCACGAGACCCTTCAAAATAGCAGGAGGTAAGAAAAATATTTTTAAAAGCAACTCTGAAATTAGTACATTTTCATCTCCCACAGATTCACACGTCTTTCTGATATAAATATCACACCCCTATCTTTAGGAAAATGACACTGGAGCATGACCTAATTCCAGTAATACTTTAACACTAATAGGGATTTTTCATGTGTCTATCAAACCCTCACAACTCACCTTGATGTAGGTAGGTATTTTATCTTACTCAAGGCTAGAATTGTCTAGATCTTTAGGTCTTTGTAATTTGATTCATTTCCCATTTGGTGTCTCTGGTGATGCCACAAGACACAGACATGTGAACAGGCATTTTGAGGACAGGACTCTTGATAAAAGTCATAATTAGTGCCCCAAGCCAAGAAAGGAATTTATGGAAGGAAAGGCTGCAGCAAAGGACCAAAATTAAACCTTCAGAATGACTCTGCTCTGAAAATCATATTGTAGACAGTTTTTTAATGAGATTGCTGGGTTGAATTAATTTTCAACTCTTATCTGACTTTGATCTCAAATAACAAGAGGTCATCAAGATAAATGCTGCTCATGCTTTAAATGACATAATGATGCTATTAGGAAAACCTGAGGGATTAAAAACTAACCTATTTATTCCCCCAAACAGTCCCATTGAGGTTTATGAGACCAACTGGATGCACAAATTAACCAACACTATGGAACAAAAAGATAATTAAAAGTTCACTCTCCATCATAGCTGCCATTTCTGTAATTTTGTTTTATTCCCCTGAACCAGTAACCAATAAGTAACATTATATTCTACTTATACTTTCTATTAGGATCAAAACCTTAACTCACAGGTGCTGTATGAACATCCATGTAAGGTTAAAGCACTGTTAAACCAGCTCTCAGAAGTGGTAAGTCTTGGTGTTTGCTCAAAAAACCCCTTTTATCCTCTCTTGTCATGGGGCTCCAGTGAACTGGCAGCACAGATTTGCTTCATCTCTGCCTGCACAGGAGCTTCCATGAGGACCTAGTATTTGCTGCTGGCTTACAGCTATTGCTGTGCCCCCATGAGCTCTGGTTTTATGCTAAGGAAGTTTGAGGATGCTGTCACGGTGTCCTCCCAAATCTCAGACCTCATCAGTACTTCTAAAGCTTAGCTGCATCTGATTTAACCTACCCAGAGACCAGCAAAGCAAATTCAAAACTCACATCGTTTAGAGTGTAATGTGGCTTCTTTATAAGAGCCGTAACTTAAAATTGTGCACTCCCTCAACAATTTAGCCTTAAACCCCACTGTTAAGAAGACAGCATTTGTTTTTAAGCATGCTAAAAGAAAGGTCCCTGCTCTGTTCAGTAAAACAGTACAGGAGATCTGAGCACAGCCACCAAAGCCAGCACTCCTCCGGTGAGCAGGAGATCTCCACAGGTAAATACAACCAGAATGCAGCAGTGCTAGCCATGGCTATGGTCCTCAAAAGGAATATTTTGGGAATTCATTGCCTGCATTGTTAACAGCAGTGGGGACTGTGCAGATGGCTGGCAACCACCGCCCCGAGCAGGGCAAGGATCCCTGATGCCACAGTTCAGGATGGTGCTTGACGCCACTGTGTTGGCTGTGCAGTTCTGCTAACGTGCCTCATCCGGGCTCCCAGAGGAGATAAACCATGGTATCCAGCTGCAGTAATTCTTCTGGTGTAGACAGAGGCTGATTATCTGCAGTGATCATTACTGCAAGGTACTGACATTCCCAGCAAAGCATCTCTATAAAGCAGCATATTGTCTGCAGCAAAGGTAGAAGGCGAACTAAAAGAATCTTGCTACACATAAACCCTTCAACCACTTTGATTCATTTGCTTTCACCTAGACTCTACATAAATTCTAGCAGCAGAAATTTGCTCAAGACTGGAGCGCTAACATACCCATTTTTGTCCAGAGCAAATGGAAATACTACAAACAAATACCAACAAAATCTAAAAATTCCTAGAGAGCAAGAGCATCAAGCAAATTGCCTGCCTCACTGGGAGAGCAAATCATCCACTTTCAAATGGTAACAATTACCAGTAGAGCTGTGCTTAGAAGTCTAGATGCTAAACCGAAGTGGGGAGCAAGTTAAATAAGCTTGTCACCAAAGTGCAGTGTCATATGAAGGTGACATACAGGAAGGGAGTACCATGTACGCGCTCTTTCTGGGGTGAAGCAAGCAGGAAGGAATTTACAAGTGATAAAACACCAGCTTTCTCCATTATTTGTAATCTGAACAAAGACCAGACACTCTTTTATGTTTATCTCTCAAAGCACCACCATCTCCTTCCATCTCTTCCAAGCTGGCTATTAAGGTTAACAGAAATATCTATATAGTAGGAAATAAATAGAGAGAAATGAAGATGCATTATATGTCAAAAAGTGAATTGGGAACATCCATATTAGAAAAGAAACACATGAATTAATAAGGCTTTAGCAGGAAACCTGGAGACCCACATCACCCCTGGGATGCAGAAAACACAGCTGGTTGCATAAAGACCAGCAAGAATTACAAACCAGCCTCTTTGGGAATTTTGCTGCTCAACATTTGGGATCAGGAACAGAACAGGGGAAGAATTTCAAGTTAAGATAAGGTTTTAGTTATTGACGTCTTAATACTTTCCTGTCCCCCTCCTGTTAGTTTCTCAAAGAGAGAACTACCACTGAGCATAGAGCCATTCAATGTAACGAGCAAGCAGCAAGGATGGATTTGCTCTCTCAGCCTCAGGGATGTCCCACACTGACAGTGCCCAACTGCTGCTTTTTCAGTGCCTGACATGAGGTGGAAACACTCTGGCAACAGCCATTCAGTGTGCAGACCCCAAAACTCCAGCTACTCCATGACATTGGCTATCCTTCCTGGCTGTGTTGCTAGGGAAGCCAAAGCCTGAAACTGAACCAAGTAGCAGGTGAAATAAAACCAAAAAAAAAAAAAAAAAAAAAAAAAAACCAAAAAAAAACCCAAAAAAAAAAAAAAAAACCAAACCCAAAACAAACCAAAACAAAGAAGATGGCATTTTATTAAAATTGTGTAATTTCCAGGCATTGCTCATGTTTAGGTGACTGCACATTGACAAATGCATCAGCAGAGAGAGAAGCTCATGGAAAAGGCCCCCTCCCTCACGGGGAGGGCAGTGGGTGCAGCGCTGCAAAGCTAAGACAGAAGCAAGCCCCAGGGAGGGCAGTGGTATCAAGCACAGGGGGTACTGCATAGCTGGCAGCTCAGAGGTACAGGAGAGCATCCAAATCGGCTCCTTCTGACCTTCTTCTGCTCACTCTCTCTCACACTGTCTCTGCCCAGGGGTGAGCTGCCAGCTGCCATCCCCTCCTGGCTCCCCTGGGTCCACTACTGCTCCTCAGCCAGGGGAATAATGTGATTTGGCAGGAAAGGGACAAATGCTGCAATAACAATGACCACTGAAACTCTGGCATTGGTGCAGGGTAATTGTCCCTGCTAGACATCCTCAGCAGAGCTAAGCTGGGGAAAGCCTAGTCATGAAAGGCGTTATTTGCCTGTCCTTTATTGAAAATTTCAAGAAAACCAAATGTTGCTGTCCCTAGAGACTTCAGCAAGGAAGCTAAGTGACAGGGAAGATAAATGCTTCCTACTGCCAGTGACATACCCCACGCAGAAACATAGAGAACATTTTTATAACTTTGTGCTTTAAATGCCTTTATTAGAGAAACAAGATTTATGCTTCTGGCTCTGAGGGAGGGCAAGAGAAACTTAAACTGTACAAGTAGTTGTGTACACATGGATGCCTGTATGTGCATATCACATCAGGCAAAAGGAAGGGAAGAGGATTAACGATAATCTGCTTCTGAATAGAAAGGCCCTCCCTGCTGTTCTAAATTTTCTTGACTTTTCTTCTTGTTAGAGCCTCTAAAGTAAAGTTAAGTTCAATGCAATATCCTATGATCAAAGTCATAGCCTCAAAGAGGAATCAGCCTACGGTTTTTTTGTAGTTATATCATAAATAAAGTCACTAGAGGACACAAAAAGTAGGTATGATGCTTCAAGTAGTTGTGTGTATGAGTATAAGCAAAAGCCTAAAATCACTGTCTGTATTAAACAAAGCACACAAAGGATCATTTTCAACAGGGATAAGCCTCTGATGCCAACTTCAGACCAACATAAATACCTTAACTTCACATACCCTTGGACTGGTAAAGAGAAGGCAGTAAGGGTCAACACTCACTCTGCCTATTAGTTTGGACAGTTAAGTTTATACTTAATGTTAATCACTGCCAAAGAAATTACTTAAAATAATGAAAAGGAAGAGCACTACCCAAATCCAGTATTACATATAAACTCCCCTGAAATGTGCAGACCATGCAAAGATGAATGCAGGGAGAGGAATAATTTTATAGAAGGAAGCATTTTTAAATCCCTACTTTACGATGTTTTATAGAATCAGTAAAAACACAATAGGGATGAAGCAAACTACTTATCTTTCTAAAAGCTTGCATATGCCTCACATCTACCTTTAAATCCCATGGGGTTTCAAGTCTGTTTACACATTTAAAGATGTTTTTTATATCCTTGCTGGCACACAGGCAGAAATAGCTGGGCTTCTCTCCCCTCAGCAGCTTGATAAATGAGCATTTGTTAAATGAAAAAAACTCACCTGTAACACAGGGCAGGCTCTCTGTCCTATATATTCCAAGAGGCTTCCCACCCACGTTGTAACAAACACACACTCACTGTGTCATTATCAGGCCAGACTGGAGAAGATGCTGCAATCTTCAAAAACAAGACCGAGGCATACTTGCCTATACTTCAGTGATCTGCTGGGAGAAAGGGGCAAGGGGAAGTGGGGCTATGTGGGCAGCAAACTGGAGAACATACAGTGCTCCAGACCAGGTCTCAACTCCCTTTTGGTTCTCATCTGAGGATAAAGGTGCCATTGAAATCTGCAGTCAGTGAAAGTTGTGATACTTTCCCCTTTCCTATAGCAATTTACTTTTTCCACATTAAAAGGCAGATGGTTCTCCCACTTACTGAATGTCAATCAAATGGTCCCACTACGGACTTTCTGCCAAAGGTGATCTTAGCATGGTCCCTGGATTCAGAAACTCAATTCAGTGAATATTACAAGACTAATTTTCATGTTTTACTTTGCAGGAGATAAACAAGTTTTATACTGTGACTTATATTCAGGTGAAACAATAATGCTGGGTTCTTTGGGGATTGAAAAATTAATGTGGGCCCATATACCAAAGTCAGCATTTGGAGTTCCCTGAAAATTCGGCTGTAGATGGCTGTGGCTTCTCTCTGCATCAGCCTATAGGCAGAAAAGAACTGTAAGCAATTTGCTGATTTCTCTGCACTATATGCATGAAATACACTAATCCAGATTTACCCAGATCCCTGTACAGAGCTGAATTTGGCACAATATTAGCCAAAACTGCACCTCAAAGATGTCTGAAAGCTATGTAAATCAGAGAAGATTTCTTCAAACTAGGGCTTGCTTCTGAGCTGACAATGACACCAGATAAAGAGGCAGATTCACATTTAATTATGAAATCAATCTATCCTCTTCATAGTTTCATCCTTCCTCTTCATAGATTCTGGAGAACAAATCTCAGAGCACCCACTTGCTATCTTGTCAATTATACTCTGTTGCCATAAGCAAAATCCAGTCAATGGATTATTTTCCCTCTCCAGCATCCTTGAAGATCAAACCATTCAGCTCAGGCATACTGAGCAGCCTGTAACATTTACTACAGGCTTAAGTGAAGACTATGATGAAAAATCCAAAGACTTACTGTATCTAGTTATGCAAAGGAACCAAAGTACCTATTCCTAAAACTGGAAGGCAACTTGACCTTCCCATCCTGTATTTCTGCAGAGAAGTTTCAGAAAACTTCTGCCATTGCCCACTGCTCAACTAAACCAGCACTTTAGTTTAAGGGTCTTGGACAAATCCCCTGTTGCTGTTTTCCAGTAGCAGGAACCAAGAGTCTGGCTTAAGGAATTGCAGAAACTGATCTGGTTTCCTGTAACTATGCGTGGAATTAGGGTTTCATTTGATATAGTCAGCATTCCTTCCATTTGCCTCATGCAAACTGTAAGGACACTGATTTCTCACACTTCACTTCAATATACCAAGTCAGAAGACATCATACCTTTAAACACAGTCAGGTATTACATTCACACAGTATGTAATCCTCTATTTATCCACAAAGATCCTCTATTTATCCAAAAGATCCAGAAATCTCTGTTTGATGCAAATATGCTCTCTTTTTAAGGTTTCTTCCAGAACTTACTGGGTTGATATTACTTACACTTTTTTCCCTGCTCAGATTTGGAACTGTTCACAGACAGATAAATCCATAGATAAAAAGAAAAGAGATTAAATGTGATTTCTTCTACCAAGGAGTAAAGTCTGTATGAATAATATAATGTACCTCAGACATTTGGGTGACCAAAAGAATTATACAGATTGTATAGCAGCATGAAGATAAAATTAATTGGGTCTCTTTGCATGGTATCTGTTATGAAAGCAGTTAAAATAGTTTTGTATACTTTGGATGAGTTAAAGAAATGTCACTTTCATGATTCTTTTTCCCTCTCCTTTCAATCAGCGTCCTTTTATTTTCATTTTCATACACCTGCTAAGTGTATCCTGCTGTATTCACAGTTCAGCATGATGGGTTTCACATTTAGCGGAAAATGAACAATTCGTACCCTGAAGATTCCAATTATTCAGCTCACTAAGAGATTCATCTTTGGAGTATCAATGAGGGGAATGAAAAGTGAAGACAGGAAAAAAAGAGAAAGTATTGGGGCTTTTTCCCCAATAAAGTGTTGTTTCAGGTAAAAGGGTTACTTGAAATCAGCAGCTTGACAACCAAAAAGAAACAAGCAAAATGTTGTTGAAAGACATCTGCAATTTCACACATTTGCATCATTATCAGGACAGATTTATTGCACTTCTAATTCTGCCAGATATGCTTGAAGAGAAAAAAAAAAATTGAAAGGAGGTCGTGCTTCTCCTCCACACTGAACAAATGACTGGTTTTTTTTTTTTCAGAAGAGTATGAGAAAACCTGCAATGTCACCCTTCTTTGTCCTTGTGATCTTTTGGTGAAGAATATAAAATTTCACTCTCTGTCTACAAGGGAAGGACTTCCCCTAGCAACTCGATCCAACTTTTAATCTTTGAATTTTGAAATATTAAGTGCATCTGTTAAATCACATTCAGATGCAAACCCGGCTACAGGGTGTGCCCAAATCCTATGGGACACTTAATTTCCACTCACCGATCTGGAGACTTTGAAATGTTAATTGTAGGACAGTTCGAGGCTCTGCATTCCTGGGCTTTCTGCCAGTGGTTCATCAGAAGTGAATTATCAGATGTTCAGATTTAGTGCATAAAGAGCTAAGGGCAGAGTGCTCTTATTTGGAAAGCTTGGACTCAGAGTTTGATGAACCAATTGATCTCTTCAAGGTTCAAAGAATTCACAATTTCCTTTCCTCTTTCAAGTACACACTCCTCCTGGATTCAGATGTTTTCAGATTTAGGATGGACTCGACTCCAAGGTACAATCCAGTGCCACCCGTATGTCAGGTGTGTACAAAGCACTCTATTCTCAGCTACACCACTCTAGCACTTCTAGATGAGCAGACTGGCAGCTTTGGGTTATGGGTGAAGCCAGAGAGAGGAAACAACCCAGCTGACATGAGAAAATAATGACTATGTCATATCCCAGACAAGGAAAGGTTAGATCCCGCAGAAGTCCAAGTGGTGTATTTTGCAGGCCTTGCACCAAATCCTCACCTCAACCTACTAAAGTCTGGAACAGAACCAGAAGCAAAATGGTCAAAACACCACAGGACAAGTTGTTTTTATAATTACATCTGTATGTGAAACATGGAACAAGGTGAACTCCTATATACAGTACAGATACAGTTGAACAAAAATTGGTTCCCCAAAGCCATTTTTTCCTATTCAAATGAATGTCTGGTGAGCTTTATCATCTTGATGACACTCTACTGATCCTGTAAATTACCTAAAATTCCTCTACATCTACAAGAACAACATCACAACGGTAAAATGAGGACACAGACAGGAAAGATTCAGCTGGTAATGCTCTCATCTGGCCACTCATCTGATAACAAAATCCCAGGTACTCTCTAACCATGAGAGTTCCTTTTCTAACCCTGCACAGTGCAGACATGCCATCAACTTCAGCAAATAGATTATTTATTCCAATTCATGATCTCACGATACCGGTAGATAGGAGCATTTTGCAGTAGTGGTATACACTAAATACATGTTGTCTTTGTCATGTTATTCAAGCTACAGGGCAGCATCGATGGTTGGCAAACAACAACAAATAAGATTGCAATGACAACTGTTGTATAGACAAAATTCTGCTTCCTTCTGAAAGGGTTATTAAGTGAATTACTTGGATTGGTCTTATTTCAGCGTAATAACCTGGTGGGAGAGAAGGATGGGGAAACGTAATGAAGAAGAAAGAAATTTGAGGGCAAACAACCAAAGGTCTGAAACATACATTTGGACAAAGGTATCATGCAAGGGAACAGAGTGTACTTACAGCCCACTGAGGCCTGTCTTTTACTACAATAACAGGGACATCATTTACTAAACAAACACCAGCTGCCTATAAATTTCTGACACCTGACCATTTAGGCGGTTCAAAAAACCTTCATCAAACACAGCCATCTCTTACCATTAAAGGGTAAAAACAGAGCTTTCAACTCTAGGAATCAAGAGAAAAAAATAATACAGCTTGTTCCTCTCAAAGATATGGGAAATAATTTTTGGGCAAGCATTTATTTTCTTCCTGAGCATGCATCATCAATCCGTCAGAGCTGTGTGCAGCAGGGAAGGGAACACATCTCTTACTTCATCTGGGAAAGCAGACGGCTGCTTTTAAAATAAGCACACAAAAGGGCATGCTGCTGTCAGTTTCCTCAACTGACAGTGTAACACTGACTGTCCAGAAATCTTTCCTTTGGATGAAAAGATGGATGGAAAAACCATAAAGCATTTGAAAACATATTTTTCCTTGTTTGGTTTCCCATTCTTTTCCATGCATATTAATTACCTATGCAGTGTGGATCATTGAGCAGTTCCATAGCCCAACTGAAAGCAATCGCTCAGAGCGGTTCAGTGTCCAGGGTCCCAGGATGGCACTGCTGCATTTGTATTGCGTCCTACCAACCAGATGGGACATCAGTGATTATCAGCATTTGTCCCAAAGCACTCTTAGCAAAACACCAGAAGCACATCTTCAATATTTCTGAGTGAAACAGATAATCTCAGCAAGTCAAAGGAACTGGAGATTATCTCCTCTTTCTAGAACTGCCTTGATGGCATCTACTGAGAGAAGAGCTTACAGAAGTTCTGTAATCCCCTCAACCTGTCATTAAAACATCCCATCCATGACAGAAGTTGATTGCTTTCTAAAGAAGCTTCTTGCCAAGTGGATGGAAGAGTTGTGAACCACACTGCAGTGATCCTGGAGCACATTCCATACCCACCACCCCCCCGTAGTGAAAATGGAGTGCCAACATCGCTGCAGTCATTCATCACCGCCCTGTAAATCTGCACCTGCTTTCCAGAGCTGTTATTTATTTGGGAAGGAGGTCCTAAAGTTTGTTTACAACTGCTTAAGGTTCAACTGGAGAGCAATCTTGAAAGAGAAGAGCATCGCAGTTTAAACAATAACAGGAGGCCATTTGTCCACTGATTTATTCTCTTCTGATTTGCTAAACTTGACTACTTTTATTTGCCAAAAATTTACCCCCTTTTAGACCACAGATCTTCCCACTTAACTCCCAATAAGGTCATTGACCTTTCTTTGCATTTACTTTGCATATCCAAACTACTGCACTGCCACAAATACAGCAATGTTTTGGGTGCTTACAAGACCTTTAATGCTACCACCCAGCCTGCACAAGGAGAGAGAAATCCAGGCAGAACACTAGGAACTGGTGCAAGACCTGTATTCTTTCTTCCCTGAATCTTGGGAAAACAGTCATAGTCCTTCAGCCTGCAAGCAAGTTCCACTCAACATGAATCAACATGAACCCAATGAGTTTTTAAAGCTTATCAGTGCAGACCTGACCACTTCTCTAGGCAACTTACCCTGTGCTTAATTATTTATCTCATTTGAAAGATCTTCAGGAGATCTACCTGAATCTCCTTTGCTTTAATCTCAGCCCACTCAGCCTTGTCCTGTGAGAACACAGAAAGATGTTTGATCCCTTCTTTGTATTATTTTTTTTCATCTGTTCAAACACCATCATTGGCATGAAAATTAATGAAAGTGGTTAAATTTTTAAAATCTGCTAAATATAAGCAGTCCCTAGTGATAAAATGCCATCATTGTAAGTATAAAATTATATGCTATTCAAGCAGAAATTTTATGTCCAAAGATAACTGCCTAAGGTATGAGACCCATGGGACCCATACCACCCCCATCATCTCATCATTTCATTTCAGACTCACATTGCAAGGGACAGAAATGTACAGGACATGCTGAGGTTTAAGAACAGCCAAGTGCAAGTGCCATAAGCAATATACCAATGTGAGGTAAGCAGAAAAAAGCAGGATGATTTCTTGCTTTAGACTGCTATCTGTAATACAGACACAATTCACATTTCGAGAGAATGGCTATGTGAACCATCAAAGAGAAGATTAAAAATCCACAAACTATTGTTTGGAGGTGACGGTGGCAATTGTTTTGGAGGTTACATAGCCTAGCTACAATAACTAGCAATACATTTGTTTCACAAACAACTACCATGGGAGATAGTAGCTCCTTTCAATATTACACTCAGAGCTTACATACAGCATCCCTGTCTCAGACTGTGTATTCTCCAGTGCAAATAATATTTCCTGCAGGTTATTCTACACAGTCAGTCGTAAGCACAACCATGGTCTTGACAGCAGTTACTGAAATATTAAAATAACTCCTGTGAACCTCACTTTACTCTGTAACATGAACTTGAGACTCAGCTTAAACTGCAGACAGATGTAACAATTTCCCTTTGCGCTTTTTCCTTTTCCTAGTTCATTTTGTCAAGTTAAAAACTTGATGAGTCTCAGATGCTGAAGCTGTGTGGCAGTGAAAGGCCATGCATTTTCAAAGAAGCAGCTCTGTTGTACAGGCTCATTTTCAGCCTGCTTGTTCTCGAGCTATTCTTTCACTCAGCTCTCAATTGGGATGTTCAAAGTAAAAGCAAAGCCAGGACTCTAAGCCATTCTGTAAGCTCTCAGGCCAAAAGCTTGACATATCTCTATGCCATCTCGTGACTGAGCAGAATTCCCTAATTTCATGTGCCTGGAGGTCTAATAGATTTGATGTCACATTGGTTGTCTGTCTACTGCAAAATTCTTTCAAAACTGGACTTTCTTTTACTGACTTCTCTCTGGCTGCAATCCCCATCAACAGTCAAAATCCTCTCTTTTTGCCCAGAAATCTTCTCACACAAAACTGTTTGCTGGAGATGTGGTTGAAAATGGCAGTCATTTACCTGATGTCACTTCATCTGAGAGTTCTGTACTTCCACCTGTCAAAACTAAGCCTCTTTGCTATGGTCCCTTCGGAAACTTTCTGATGCTGCTCTGAGCCACAAGGCTCTCCTTTCACTCACATCACCTCCAGGGACAGCTGAGATCTGTGGCAGCCCACCAGCCCCTCGGTACCTGCTGTCCCCTAATGGTGCTGGACACAGCCCAGCAGCACTCAGGGATGCTGAGCATATTCCAATCTGCTGCTACTTGCTTCTGCAGTGCACATACACACAGAAGAAAAGTCCTTTTATCCGCATTCAAGCACTTCATTTTCTCCCCGGACCCACACCAGCCTTTACCCCTCAGCTCAATCACAAGCACTTTCTTTTTAAAATAAACTTCACAGACTCATCTTTGCTCTCCCATGACCCCTGTCTCACCAACCTTTCCATCTGGTACCTTTCCGTCTGTCCAGTCCTATCAAGAAACCCATGCTCATACACATTCACTGGCCAAAAAATGAAGGAGTGAATAAATAAATGATTTAAAGAAATTTGGTAGTCAGAAAACCGTGCTCTGCCCTCTGATGTTTGCCAGCATGCACTTAACTTTTCCCTACAGTAACATGGTCTGGGGTAAAACAGGGCAGTTTTGAGAATAGAGAAAATGCTGAAGGGCCAAGGTGTGGGTTTACCAGTAACACGAAAAGTTAATATTTCCTTTTCATCAGGACTAATTTCTGTAACTAAGGATTGCTGAAAAATAATTCTCTAATGGCAGGGATAGAAATTATGTGAATGTAGGAGCCTTTGGCAGAGATGTTTTGCCTTAATTTATTTAGAAGTATTAAAAAAAATCAGAAAGCCATTCACTGGAGGTTAGTGATATGGACACATTGAAAGGAAAGTAATCATCGCTGGGGAATACTGACATGTCTGATCTCCCTAAATTACTCACTTGGAGGCATTTTAGTTTGCTTATTTTATAAACTGCAGGTGGATCAAAAACACATGTAGTCAGAAATAAAACCGAAAAGAAAAAAAATATTTTACAAGTTCCTGTTCAAAGCCACTCATATGATCCCCATCCAGAAGGCAGGGCAGACCTTTTTTATAAAAAGTTAACATGATGGGAGGGCTGACAAAAATTGGAATACAGCCTAAGCAATTAGTAGACTGTCAGTAATTGGAATTAGGTACTCAACTTCAGCCGCTACAAAAATGTACTGTGGAGAACACTCTTCTACTGCCAAGGACATGAATGGGATAACTGTACAGCTTTTCCATCTCTAGCTGCTATGACTCGATGGCAGAATAATCCACAGGCAACTGAATGCCTGCAATTCAGCAATTAAATACTCGGATCAATATTTGATTCACAACTCTCTTACCCTTTCTTTAAATCCACTTTAAGCATATTAATACTTTGAAGACATTTAGAGGTTTTTATTCCTGGGTTAGTGCATTTGAAGCAGAAAGCTGCCTGCATGGTCTCAGGTTGTGGTATATTGACTCATGCTTTTTGTTTTGCATATACATTGTGAAAAGCAGTTATTAAAATCACAGTAAGAAAAAGAACAAGTGACCACTTGCTCCTGAGACCGATCATAAGCTTCACTACAAGTCCTCTGACACTTTGGCTGAGCCACTCCTGAGCTTCCTGCCTGCTGAACAAATGGTACAGCAGCACTTGCCCACCTTGCAGACATGCTGCGAGGCTGAGGGAAGGTGAAACTGCAGCTGCTCCTGGCAAAGTGGCTGTGGAAGAGAGAAGAGGGGCAAGAGCCAGACAGGAACTGGTATTCCCAAGCATGTGAGACTTTTTGGGCAGCATGCATGGCAGCAGGCCAGCCTCAGCCTAAGGGACCACAGCACACTGTGCTGCAGATGCAGTTTTGCCCATTGGCAGCTACTGGGAAACACATGCTGTTTCTCTCAAAGCCACATTCAAAGACTGCCATGCCCTTGGGGGAGTCTGAGGAAACCTTTATCTTCACCTGTGCAAAGCAGACATGCTCTTTGCTCAAACCACTCCCAGGAGCATCCCGGCACCGTGTCCCTGCCTGTGTGAGGCAGTGCCGTGCAAACACACAATGGGGTTATCACAAACAACAGCTTGCCCCACTCACATCTTGGCTGTACACCTGCCTGCAGCACTGCCTACCTGCCTGCTAGGGAAGCACAGAGGAAACTATTTCAACCACTTCTGTATTTGTTACTTCCCAAGGTGACATCCTGGTAAGGATGTGCAACACAGCTTTATGGGCTTGGGAAGCCACAGTCAGTGCTGTGCACACCCCCATGCTCAGCTGCTCTCATGGCAGTGCCAAGACAGCCACTGGGGCAGCCTGCCCAACACAACATGGCCAAGGCTCCAGATAACAGCCAGCAAGAAACAAAAATTAGTTCATGACCCTGCTTAAGACAACAGAGCTCGCAGCCAGGCGCCAAGCTGAGGCACCAGGAGCCTGTAATCGAAACATGCCTTGTGAAGAGAGGCACACACAAAATACTAGTTTTCTACATTGCCCACACTAGCAGGGTAATGAAAAGTTCATCCTCATGGCCTGCTCTGGCCCCTGTTAATATTTGTATCACTGTTCCGGGGTCCGGGGGAGGAAGAGAGCATAACAGACAGGAAAAAAGCTTCCTTTGGAAATGACAGCACTAATGGAGCTTATCTCTACCAAGAGTAATTCAATCCAAAATGCTGAAGGGGAGGGGTGTAGCACCCAGTTAAGAAAACATTATGTAAAATAAAATCACTTCTAACTTCAATTAGACCCTCACCTTTTTCTTTCCTCCCCCTGCTTTCTCCCTTGGCTAACATTCTCTCCCACTCACCCTCACTTCCGAAGTGAAAGGCCTTGCAGCAAGGCCAGGATTTTGTCCGAAGAAAGCCACCTCATCAGTTGGGGATTTCACAATGGAGATGTATCTGAACGTGTTAACTGATGCACGGCTTATGACATTTCAATTAGCCCACATGAAGGCCCCGTGTTCCTCTGATAAAGCCTGAATATCTCTCTGTCCCCCAGGGTTTCAGCAGAGAATGCAATCTGGCTTCACTTTCTGCATGTTAATCCACCAAGTTCCTTAATTACTTTTATAGCAAGGACAAGCGGCAGTTTTCTGAGTTTGCAGTTTATTCCCCAGTGCTGCAGAAAGAGGAAAAACCCCTATCATGAGGCAGAAAGATGATCCAGGTGACTAAAGTCCCATGATTAGGCTGGACAGTTTTTAAGAAATTCAGCTCTTTAAGTTACTGCTGGCAAAAGGAGCTGATCCCCTCAGCTGGGAGGCAGCAAAGTAAAGTCCTATCTGCTCACTGCACATTTCCAAGGACCTAAAAGTACTGCAGGAAACTACAAAGAATTGTGATTTTTTTGTTCTTAAGATGCAAAAGCAGCTGCTGCTGAGCATCACAGATGAGGCAGATCACATGTACAGCATGATGTCCTACAGATTTCGAGTAACTAGGTATTTCTGGTAGCACTTAGTCAAAATTTATCTTCCTGCTTCAATAACTCCTCTGGTTGGAATTTGTGCTGGCACAGCCAAGAAATCCAATAAGAAACACTGTGTCTATATCTATATCTAAATATAGAAGCATTATTGATTTCTTGGAGGGCAGGTTTCTTTGGGATAAACTAACACAAAAAAAGAAACAGGCAGTCTCAGCACATACCTTGAAGTGTTCAGCAAAGGGCACCCTCTGTGCCCAGCTGCTCTCGCCAGATAAGGCTTTTACACATGTGACAGCCAGGTACTTGTTAGTACAAGAGGATTCATAATGGAAATTCAGGGGATTATAAGCTGTAATAACCTTGTAACCAAGAATTTCAGTGTAATCTGTATAAAACAAAGAATCACGTAATGTTAGAGGAATGGCCTTGTTTTCATTAAAAGACAGGGAGCACTGGAAGAAGTACAGTTTGCTTGACACCTTCCAGTGAAGGCACTCAGGGAAAATCTCTCATGTATTAGCAGGATTCAAGAGGTAAAGGTACATCACTCTTGCAGTGTGAGAGGCTCATGGAGTCAACAAGCGTATGTTTGTGTAGGAGCAGGATGGGACAGGAAAATATCAAAAAGAAGCTGCAAAAAGCTCAGCCTCCCTGAAGGATGCTCTGGAGTGGTTTTGCTTCAAAGGGTCATCCCACCTCCTTCCTGGCAAGCACGCCAAGGGAGAAGGACAGTCCTGGGGGATATAGAGCACACTCCCCCTCTCCTTCTTACTTACTGCTTAACTACCTTTTTGTTCCACCTATACCAGACACAGCGTTGCCAAGAGAAACAAACCAACTGAACCTTCTCACTTTGGTCACTTAGGAGAGTGAAAGATGGAAAAAGAAATGGGAAATCAAAAGAGGAATTCTGTTCAAGGTCTTCTCTATTTTTATGAGATGGTCCTGACATGCCTAAGTCACACTTTCAGGATGCTGCCTAGAGCACTGAAGGTTAGAAATCACAAATACCAACTTGCAGTCCAGCACCTGAGGGTCTAAGAGGACCCCAAATTGCTGCAAAACCTGTACGCTCCCTGGGGAAGCCAGCCATGTTTCAGGCTCTCTTTTACTTCACAAATCCCATTCCTTTCCCATGGAAACTGTGCTCCACTCCCATGGCTATCCAAGAGCAAATGAATTGCAGGCAAGGGCTGACTGCCTCAGGTAGCTCAGGGATGCTTTTGTCCCAGTGGTAGCAGCATGAAAAGTCCCTCCATTTACACGACATTTAGGAAATAGGGGCATAAAAAGCACATAATTGTTATCACTCAGATATGCCCTACATCTGTGAGTTTTTCAACATTTTTCTCTAGCAAAGGAAAATCAGAAACTTATTTTTCAGCATGAAAGAGAAGTTTTAGAGGGCAGCTGCTCTAGTTATTAGTGAGACATGACAGCCTGGCATCTTCCCAGCATGTGTGTTTTCAGCAAGAAATAAACCCAAAATGGCCCCCTTCTAGATAAACCCAAATTTTCTTCAAAGAGAAACATCATTAAATAAGTCTACTTAATTGCTTGCCTACATAAACATACAGACATATACACATGTAAGGGCAGACAATATTTGGAAACTTAATAGTAAATGACTTGCAGGAAAGAAAAAAACAAAACATTAGTAGCTTGAGAAAAGGACCACTCTTGAGCTGAGGGGACAGAATGAAGTCACTGTTCTGTCATGTCACTCACCCAATGGCTCCTACTGCTCTTAGGTTTTCAGCTACACAGAATGGCAGATGCAGAACCAAAGCCTGATCTCAGAACAAAACCTGTCACCAGCATACATGGGAATCTGCAGCTTTGCACTGTGGTTCCTAGAGTTTTGTTACTGCCACGGTATTTGTTATCTGTTCATATAGGAAATCTTTGGCATTATTAAGGACAACAGAGCCTAGGCCTGCCTGCAGCCTGTATGTTAACCCAAGTACTCCAAAACAGATCCCTGTAGGCAGCCCACAGGATCACATCTAAAGATTTACAAATTCCAGGTCTACACCTGCATTCCTAAAGCCACTTTACTAGTTACTTGAAACAACCTCATATTCCTCAGTGGGAAACAAGCTCAGCAAATGGAGGAACACAGAACTTTCTTTCTGTTCACGTTAAACTGTAGGGGTTTAAAAAAATACATTTACACAAGACTTCATTTAGCAGGATTTCAAAGATTCTCTGAAGGCAAATAAACAGAGGGGCCCAGAGGAGACAGCGGCCACTGGCCTCTGAGCCTCAGCACCAGGAGAGCAGACAGCTTCCCTGCAAAGCTCTTTGTGAGCCCCTGAATCTCACACACTCCCACCAGAGGTCAAGTGGGAAAGCCCAGCAATTCTTCCCCCTGAGACAAATCCACTCCATTATTCCTCTACCAGGAAGCCATCTCTTAGGTAGCCAGGATCAGCTCTCCCCTTCATCAGTTCTTTGTAACAGCTTCTAAAAAAACAGCTAAAACCTCTGATCTCCCTTGCTCTGTTTACTTAAAGCAGCAGAACTGAAATGGCTGTGGGGATGAGCAAGCTTCCAGGTGATGGAGACTCTGACAGCAACTGTCTGGCTTCTCTGATTCATGGAGAGCTGCACCCTGTCTGCTCCCCTAGCCTTGCTTCCAAGGTGCCCCAGGGACAGCGCTCTCCCAGTGGAGTGTCCCAGCCTTATCTTGCCCTGCATTCCTCAACACTGATGCTCGACTCTCCCTCAGCTGTTCTTTGCATTTTGAGTCTGCCAAGAGCCTGATGATTTCCAGCACAGGCTGCCAACCTAAGGAAGAGATTAAGTCTATGTCTTAAGCCTAGCCTATAAGCACATCTCCAATTGTCCTTTGTTATCAGACTCCCAGACATCTTCAAATGAACGGGAGAAAATAAGACACACACAGAGATGCGCCTACATGTGGAAGGGAATAGAAACATTTTCAGGTACCAATGCGGTGCACAAAGCTGGGAGAGAAAGGAGGAAGGCAGTGTCCATCCTGCTAGGATTGTGAGATGTACTTAAGTAATGTAAATAAATGCAGTTATTCCCCCCAAAATTAGATTCAAATGAAAACAGCTTAGAAATGGCAAAGACCCTCAAGCTTAGTTTTGCAATCTGTACTTGCACCTCCTCTACTATTTTTTATTCTTCCCGCCCCCCCCCCCCCCCCTTTGCATTTAATTAGCTATAGTGCACCCTAAAAAGAGTCTCAGAAATTCCTAACATACTCTGGACTCTTTCCAGTCATTAGAGGAGCCTGCCTTCATCTGCCTTCATTATGAATTGATCTGAGATGACTATGAATGTAAACAGCATTGTAACTGCACCCCGAGTCCACAGCTAGTCAGAAAGATAAAAGAAAATTCTCCCTTTTACAAACTGCTGGTTTATCCCAAAGAAACATCCACATTCCTTCTGTTGCAGAACTCTCAGTTCACATGTTTTTTCCCTGCCATATTAAGCACACGTATATACAGTTATGTTGTTTTAGTATGTAATATATTACATTTGGCCTTTTGCCCGCAGGGGAACAGAATAGGCCATTTGTAATTAGAAAAGGCATTCTCTGTTTGACTGTATCTTATCTCTACTCTCTCTTCTGTCTCCTGCTTGGAAAAACAGACAGCGCAGTGGTTGGTCAAAGCAACATTTTTTTCCACTGGAACATGACCAAGCCCATACTGAAATTCCAGAAGCCAACTAAATGTCTCTGATTTACAGATTAATAAGGGAACCCTGACGCCTGACTAGAGAGGGTCAGGAAAAACAAGCATCAGAAAAGGGAAAATGTTTGCACAGAAAATGCATGAGGATTGTAAATGACCAAATGCTGGGAACCAAAGACAATTACCTGCTCTTCTCAACTGAACACCACAACTGTGTTGCTTCTACTGAGAAGTAATGCTTCAAAAGACCAAACAGGCTCTGCCTCTTCGCTCACAATCAATTTGATGTTAGCAGAAGCACTTTATAAACCGAGTTATAAAATTAGCATTGAGCCTTTAACAGGCTCTCAGTAAAACTATCTTCATTTTGTATAATCCAATCTGCCATTCACTGCGATACCTTGAGGACTATGAAACTGATAAACTAGAATTTCTTAGCCTAAATTGTAGTGTAAAAGCTTTAATGGGGTTCATGGAGAAGGGCCAACTGTGGAACCAGACACTAAACTCCAGCATGCCCAGTTAATACCTGACCTATCTGCAAATCACCAGGAAAATGCAACTCTGCCTCTGAAAAAAAATTGGAGCCAGAATAAATGGATGGAGCAAGTCCTCAGGCTGGATCAGCCTTTGCTGGAGAGGAGGTATATTTTGATGGAAATAATGGGAGCTGTGGTAAAAAGCAACTGTGTGCATAGGCTCCATCAGGAAGAAAATCAGTGCTTATTCATCAGCTGGAAGGCACTGTAGTTTTAAAGCCCTGGGGACAGCAGAGGTCTTCTCCAGGAAGACTTCCCACAAGGATTCCTCTCTCCAGGGAAATGTAGCAGAAGGCAAAGGGAAGATATACAGTAAACCCCTTCTTATTTTCTTTATTTCTGTCCTGACTTTAATTTCATAACACAGCAACAGCAGTCCTGTCATTTTGTCTATTGCAGCCAGGCAAGCATAGGTAATTTACTGCTTGGTTTAACTTGGTAAATAAGTGCTAAACCACCAGGACAAGAGGCGCTTAATAAATGCACAGAACAGATTAAAATAATTCAGAATGAGGATGCAAAGGCAGCCAAAAAGAGTTATGGTTCCTTGTGTGAACATCACTGCTCTACAAAGCTAGTCTCACTGGTATCCTACCATGCCAAGTGTTCCTCTCATTGTCTCCACAACACCACAGCCTTGCCCCTGCCTTGTCCATCCCTTTCTCTATGGGAAGCACTTCTGCACTATGCCAGATACCAGTTTCCAGCCCCGTGTGGGAGAATGCAGACATGCTGAGAGTGGCCCCCCATCCTCACAGCTCACCCTCAGGGGTGTTGCATTGTTACAATAAAACTCTGAAAGTGTATTTACTCATCTGCATCCCGCATGGATGAGAAAAGCCTGCAGCATAAAATCCTGGCACTGGGGCTTGGTTGGGGTGCCCATTCCTGGGGCCTGCCAGCACAGGGCTGCCCCCAGTACCTGCCCACAGACACAGGTGTTTTACCAGCACCTAAATGAACTGGGAAGTTTTCACAGAAGGAAGGGCATAAAGCTCTGAACTGTGTAGGGGAGCAAAGTTTTCAGCTATCAAAACTGGCATAGCTGGAGCCTGTGGCAGGTGGCAGCAACCTCAATGCAAAGCAGCAATGCTTCCTGTAAGGAAGCCATGCTCCCTGGCCTCCCCTCAAGCCCCAAACTGCTCACTGAGCCTCCTCCAAGGGCAGCAGGGACTTCATCTGCCACTAGTAGATAACAGAAGATGCATTTGGCTGACTGTAGCCTGTGGAGACACTGGGGGGATTTGGATTCAAGAGGTCCCAGTCCTTGGAGTCACAGAGACCAACCACGTGAGCACGGCTGTGTCCCCATATGAGGTGTCTGCTCAATAGGCCAGTCCTGGCCCCTTTCTAGATAACCCCAAATACTGGCTGACCACTAATGAAGCCTGATGTGCTCCAGCATCACGGGATGCAGTGTGCATGCAAGCAAGGTGTAACAAATTGTAAATGCCAATAATGGTTCATCACCAGAGCTTTCTCCCTGAAAAGAAAGGCCATGACAAAATGACATTGCTGAACACGGGGGCATTTTGGATGCACTGCGTCACACAAAAAAATTTAGATTTGTAAGCAAGTATGATTGAAATAGGAGTTCCTTTTATCTGAAGCTTAGGTTCAGAATCTTTCTTAGGAAAAAAGAGAGCATATCAGGGGGAAATTCTTGCTATTCATAATTTCACAGTTAAGAGGAATGGATTTACATGGATGGATGGCTAGATGGATGGATGGGTGGCTAGATAGATACAGACAGACATGTATTATTTATTATCTTATTATAATATATACGACTACTTTTTAAACATGATGGTCATTGTTACAGCCACAGGCTTGTTTAGATGTCTCTTAAATATGAAAAAAATGGTGCTTTTTTCCCCTAAATATGTCTCACAGTTCACATCTGAACCAGAAGTGACATGGGAAAATGTCTTTTTGGGCAAACTTAGCTTCCTTTGAAGTATCTGTAACTCTGAATCCAAATCCCTAGTCTTAATTGGATTCTGCTTTCTTCTAAAGATTATTTAAAAATTCAGTACAAAGACATCAGATCTGCAGTGCTGTCATTATAAACTTAAGCTAGTGAGGCACCAGAACAAGAAAGCCGCCTTGGGAGTTAACACAACTTCGGCTGAATGCTTTGTATTTGCCATTTATTTTTCTGATTCACATTAATAAATGAGACAGATGCAAGCAACATATTTCTGAGAAGTATCTGGCTGATAACTGCAACAGACCTATTATATTTTACTAAGCAAACTGATTAAAACATAAAATTCCTAGGGCTAAAATTTTACATGTGAGCTTTTCTTTTTATTTTTCTGTACTGAACCTCATCTTTGTAAGTAATTCAGCAATCCTGTTGCTCAAAAGATGTATTAGCAAAAAAAAAAAAAAAAAAAAAAAAGATCTTTATTAAAGATGTATCGATCTGCACTCTACATAAAAATAAAGAAAACCTTTCAACCATCATTAAATGGTAGATCAGTGAGTCTCCCAGCCTGTAATACATTTTCTGACAATTTTCTCTTGGGCAGAGTTGCAAGTAAGAAAAGAAGTTTCCCACCAGAGATGAGCAACGTACAGCTTTACAAGATCAAGCTCCCTGGTTTGTAAACACAGCTGATATGGACTTGACATGAGCTTGAAGGATAAAATGGAAACAGCATATTGTCCTGTGCAGGGGCTTGGAAGAACAAACCAAAGAGGAAGAAAGGGGTTGCTCAAGTGCACAGCCAAGGCACCCTAAGCTAGAGACACCTGTGTGTCTTTCCCGGTCTGTGAGTATGGGTGAACACATTGCTCTGCTCCTGGACAGGGAAGGGAGCAGAATGATCAGAGGAGTTCCCACAAGCAGGGCCAGGGGTTAAGTTCGGCAAAGTTATGCCACCAGCAAACTGTAGTGATGCAGAACGAGGTATTCTGCATTTCTGCTGCTAGGACTGTTGGCAGAGCCCAGACATCTCGTTTGGCCAGTGTCTGGCTCTCTGTACAGCCACCATCCACTCCATGTTTGTCCAGTTTTTGAAGACAGGCATTTGAGTACTGCAGCAGATGACAGATATCTGGCTCTCCAGAAGTACCTCCAAAGAAGAGAAGGATCTATCTTTCTCTTTGGATTTGGTGGTACTCAGATAATTTACTGCTTGCAGGTCTTCTAGACATGAAGGAGTGTTTGGGTGGTTTTACTATTGTATAAAACTGACAGCTGATCTAGAACTAAAGCACAGCATGCCAAGGTACCCATGAGAGCATCTGGGCACAAAACAGGAACCGTGGTCCTTCCAGCCCCCCCAGGTGACACATCCCTCACGTCAGAGAGGGCTCTACGTGCAAAGTGCAAGGGCAGCTCACCCACACACAGAAGCAGAGGAGAGCATTACAAAACACAGAGCAGCATTAAAAGTGCATCAGAAACTTTGCAACAAGTCTATTCCAAGCATCACAGCAGAAGATTCATTTCCAAAAGCATTCCTGAGAACAGGAGGTCATAGCTCCCAGTTACATCCATCACCTACAGATGGCTGCAATTTAGGTGCTCCTAGGTTGCAGGCAGCACTACTGCACACCAGCCATGAGGATGTGGGTGCTAACCCAGAGTGCCTGGCTACACACACATTTTGAGCATTTCAGCTTAAAACTGAGCAACAGAAATGATCAAGGAAGAAGTGCAGAAATTTCTGTGCAACTTCACTAATTAAAACCACCTTACGGATATTCATCCCAAACTAATTCTTCACAGTTTGCCACCTCACCAGCTTTAAAGAAAAGAAACAAGTGTTCCTTCTTCAGAGGTTTAGTGGCACAGCTCAATTTTGCTGTCTTTAATGACTTTAAAAGGGCCCTACTTCTGGGCAATGTTTGGTCTTAAGGTCCAAAATCTGCAAAAAAAAAATACATACCTGCTTTAATTTATGCAGCCTAGGTGAAATCCTAGCTGGCCATAAGATGCCAAGATCTTATCTTCCAAAGATTTTTTCTAACATCAATGGACTATTCAGCCAGTAAAGCAGAGTATGCACAGGATCAGCCCATAACTTGGATTACTCCTGTTACTCCTTGTTGAAAGAAGACAGAGATGTATGTGCTTTCCGAAGCAGCTACAGGGAAACCTGTAACTGGAGCGGCCTTAATGTTTACACTAACCAAACACTGCATGTCCCTGTTAAGGGGTCATATTTTACAATTAAGCTCTCACTGATGTTAGTGGACCTCGGATAGTAACACACTTATTGTATTAGTGCCTGAAAGCACATTGTAAAGGAACTTATTTCCCTGTTAATGTCAGAAGCATCCATCTGAATATAGGCACTTACACTCACTTGAAGCAGTGGGGGTTTTAAACCTTTTTTTTTTTTTTTAACTGCATATATATGTATACCTGTGTGCATACATACACACACAGAAGCCTGTCCTTTCCTTTGACCCCTGGATTATATGACACACAGCATCCAAAGAAGGTCTGTGAAGATGGTGAAGGGCCTTGAGGGGAAGCCTAATGAGGAGCTGCTGAGGCCACTTGACTTGTTCAGCCTGGAGGAGACTGAGGAGACCTCATCACAGCCTGCATCTCCCTCATAAGGGGAAGTAGAGGGTCAAACACTGATCTCTTCTCTGGCGACCTATAATAAACTCAAGAAATGAAGCTCACAGCATGAAGCTATGCCAGGAGAGAATATACATATTAGGTTACATATAAGGTTAGATACTATGAAAATGTTCTTCACCTATAGGGTGTTTGGGCACTGGCACAGGCTCCCCAGAGAAGTCACAGCAGCAGTCTGACAGTTCAAGAAGCACTTGGACAACACCCTCAGGCACATGGTGGGATTCCTTGGGTGGTCCTGCACAGGGCCAGGACTTGGACTCCATGATCCCTGTGGTTCCTTTCCAATTTGGGATAGTCTATAATTCTATGATTCTATTTGGCAACAGCAGCATGAATTCAGATCTGACTGAAGCCTTAAATTGATTTCCTCAGCTCTTTAGGTTTCAGCCAGACCATAGCTTAACTTCAAAATAACCAGCAAAATACTGCATACAACAGAAGAGCATTGCTTTGGGACTTTATCTTGCATAATTTTACTGTGAAATGTCTTCAAAGTTTTCAGTATTTCAACTGAGAGCTAAGATGCACCTGTCTGAATACAAGCCTTCCAAATTAGTATCATGCAGATGGAGATACGAAGACCATTTTCCTCAATACAAGAGTTAGTGGTTCCAGTCATAAATCTTGTCTCATGGATTAAGTCCAGGGGATCAAATGCAGAGATTTATTACTTCATTTATTACTCCATCTGAGTTAATCACTTTCAGGAAATAGTTCATTCAGTGAAACTAGAATACTTTTTTATAATCCGGTCATGGATTTTCAGACACGCTTGTTATTTTTTATGACTGTTTTATAACGTTTATAGTGCCAAGTGGGGCTGCACATACAGCAATCCTACCAATGCCCCATAAAGGGTATGGGTTCAAGTTTGGAGGCTACCCCTCCTTTCATGATCTGTTTGACTGCATTCCTTCCTGGCCCCAAAATTTTCTTGTCCCAGATCCAGCACGGTTTCCTTCACCCCCTTCCACTAAAAGCAGTGAGTTTCCTCTGTCCGCACCACTTCCAGTCTTTCCTGAAGTGCAGGTATTGGTGGCCCACAGTTTAACAATCCTCACAGGCCTATGTAAGGTGGTCTGCAGACTAAGCCATAGTAGAAAGCAGATTTGGAGCCTAGGCCCTCCCCAATTTTTGGCATGTTATATAATAAAAGGAATCAGCATTTTTAGAAAACAGCTGCTGCTGTCTCTGTCCACAGGTCCAGACCCCAGAGATGTCTGAATGCTAAACCCTGCATTTCATGGATCTCCCAAACTCAACAGGGAAAAACAAACCTGCACAAGGCTTGTAGGTCTCGGGAGTGCATTGCTTTTTCAGTGGATAAAGACTTGATAATAGGAAGCCTTCCCCCCCCCAGCAAAGGTGTCATTAGCTTTTCTGTCCCTGTTCATTTAGCAGTGGAGTTAAAGAAGTGGATATAATCACTGGAATGCTCCTTAGACACACTAATGCAGCAGCAGTGATGAGATCTCATGTAATGCCATAGGACGCTGAAACAGAAGCAAACTGCACATCCAGAGGAACTCAGCTAAATTGTTTTCCAGGCTCAAAATAAATGAAAACAGACTGGCATTTTCCTTATCAGGGACCAAAAATTTAATGTGATTAATTCTTCAATTTAGCTGTAGTTTATTTGTGCATTAGAGATAACAGCAAGGCTGTGGGTAAAATCCAGCTCATGCCTGCTCCTGACTATTAATAATGTGTGCAGATCTTTTTCGCTCCCTGAAACCAAAACAAACCAAATTACAAAAAAACAACAAAACAATAAAGGAGCTCTGCTTAATGGAAAATGCATTTAATGTACTTGCCCTCTTCTTCCCAGAGAACATCTCTTCAACATTTTTGTTAGCACTGCAGGTAAATCAGATTTATCTTGCTATTCAGTACGACTTTTCCCCCTCATTTTTTAAAAAAGGAGTATCTTGGATATGTAAAGTTACAGAAATGCAGAGCAGAAAGTATGAGAGCATAACAAGCACAGCAAACACACACGACCTAGATACACTCACACAGATTACATAAAAAGACCCCAGAATGGTTTTCAATTTTTCGTACTGGTATCTTGCATTACTCAGAGCCTAGATAAGACAGTCATAATGGAGCTCCCCTCACTCTGGGTTTTGCACAGAGATGTAGCAAGGGACAACGCAGGAACCACTGGAATATTATGCCATCCTATACTTGTATCTGCTGCATGAGTTGTGGCCAAGGGTGAGGATAAATGCTACAACACTCAGCAGTGAAAAGAAGTCATCGGATTAGGCCTGGGAGAATATCCAGGGGATTAGGTTTTCTGTATATTGCCAGATCAGCTGCAAGAATTTCTACCTGTATCCCAGTCTTTGTGGGTAATGTCTTTCTTGCTCTTCTCCCACTTATTTGTGAAGCATTATTATATATTCACTCACATGCATTTTCGTCCTTTGCTCTCCGAGACACCTTTTTGAACAGGCACAAAAGGGAGAAAAAAGGTGTGTGTCAGGCTCAGAGCAAAATATCCTCCTGTCTCCTTTCCATCACCTTATTTATACATGATTCCTTGTCATGATCTGCAGGTAAATACAGGTAAATAATTATGGTTAAAGCAGATGTTCATCTGAGGCAGAAGGGAATAAACCCCTGCTACTATGCCATGGAGGGCAGAGCAGCAGTGCCTCTTTTACTAGCAGAAGTAGAGGGTACAAATTAAGTGCTCTGAGGTTAATGTGCTCTTTAGGAAATACAAAAGCTTTGCTTTGTCTTGGATCCAGTAGTGCTGCATCAAATCAAGCTTAACTAAGGCTCTCTCAATCCACAAAAAGCCTCAGGAGACCTCAGGAGCTCAAAACTGCAGTACGTCAAAAGAAAACCACAGAGAAATTACAACAGTACCAACCCCAAAACTCCAGAAGCTTTCCAATGCCTTGCCAGGCAGAGCAATGGGACCATGTCTGCTGCAGTTTAGTCTTTAACTACTGAAGAGATACTGGTTTGGTTTTCCTTCTTCTGCCTCCTTCAAATTACTGAAGGGACCAGCTCTGAAAAAAAGGTTGATCATTTTCTATAGCAGAAGTACATAACACAGGCACTCATTTAACCCCACACAGATTGTATGATAACAAGCCATAGAATATCTGATGAAGAATCAACAGTGGTAGCTGTGACGACCCACCAGAGCTTTGCTTAAGTATTTTACATTTGGCTATCACCTAAAAACAAAAGTAGCTAATCAACAAGAATGCATCCATTTTTGCAGGAAAGAATTATATTTTAAAGGTCTCTAAAATGGCAAAAAGAGTGAGCAACAGCAAAATACTGACTTATCATCAAATTCCTCAGAATATCAACAGAATCCTACTGTTTTGCTGGTTTTAATTGCCTTATCCTTTTACACTAATTTTCTACGTGCTCAGAGAAATTTGATAGTGTGGAACAAAAAAATTCAGAAAGAGGGAAGGGAACTGTAAACTCAGAATACCTCCCAGCTTGCCTAATCCTCCAGAGAACTTCATAAAGGCAAAAAAAAAAAAGTTACATTGTATTTCACAGCTCTAGGGAAAGTCATACCTTTCTGAACCACAGCACTAGATGCATAAGAAATGTACTGGTTCTCACAGCAAAGGAAATCTAATTTCTAGTCCCCTGTGTCACAGTATCTTCCTCTGGACCAGGACAGGTTCCCAAGACTCTTTTCGGCCCCTCTGACTGCTGTGGTCTCCAGCCAATGTTGAGCAGAACACTCTCTCCATGAAGGTGTCTGCCTACCTAAAAAACCACAACTTCCCATAAAATTTGGACTGAGAAAAAATGAGAGAAAGAAAAGAGGGGCAAGAGCAGGAAGGATTAACTCCTCTGCCAGGTCCCTGAGTACATCGATGTGTCAGAAGCTGATGGGCACTTCTGACAGGTTGCTCCCTTGCAGGAGCTCCATGGGATTTGAAAGCAGTTTCTAGAGGGAAGGTGACAGTTTGGAAAGTGAAACACCAAGTCAGTCAGTCATGAAGACAAAGATAAAGAATCCGGAAAAAAAAAACAAAAACAAAAACAAAAACAAACAAACAAACAAAAACCACAAAACCCCCCCCACAAAGCTGCTGTCTCATTCCCAGTTTGCAGGGATATCTTCGTGCCTTGGCAGAAGAAAGAGCCTGTAGAAAAACAGCTTTGCAGTGAAATTTCCAGAGTCTTTTGTCCTTCTGCTGCAGCTTTCTTCCTTGCCTTGTGAAAGGTATTTAAGGAAAAAAAAAAAAGTATTTACTAAATGAATTGTGCACGATTCCCATTTATCTTTTCAATATTGTTTAATTTTCATTTCTTTCTTAATTTTTCCTTGATCACAACGAACCCATTGGGAACCAGATCTGAGAAGGAGATTATTTTAAATTCTAATCACAGCAGAAATTATTTGTACTAAATATTTCTATAGAATGGCTCAGGTCACCTATTAAGTTAACCCACACAGACACCCCTTAATAAGGCACGCTCTTCATTACCATCCCTAGAGATACAGAATGCACCATCAAAGCCCTGTGACATCCAATACTGTGGAGTAAGACCTTTTCTTGCAGTCGGACTGCGATTGTACAAAGTCAACACAAAATCAATATAGTTGACTAATGAAGGATCCCTTTGCTTATGTAGCCAGACCCTGAAGTTGCTAAAAGCCATCAGCCTAGGGCTTACATCAGCTGCTCTGGGATCCCTTCTAGAGGTGAGCAAAGATGCCAGTGGGACAGAAAGTACAGGATTTCTCCTTGAAACAACAGTGGCCACCTAATTTCCTTTTGAACAGAGTGCTGATACAATGTGGAGCAGTCTCCAGAGCCCTGGCAGGGACAGACCTGCACAGGAACTGAGCGACACAAGATGCCACAGTCCAGGTTTGACCCCCAGCATGAACCTGGCTGAGATTTTATATTTCCAAACAAACCAAAACAAAAAATAATTACAAACCTGACACACTGATTGGAAAGGGTTTACTAACTACAGCACTCTGGCTTAAATCTCAAAGTCCCTGAGTTTCTTAGCAATTTGGAAGGATTAATTCTGCCTACTACATATTCTGGACTGTCCTAAGAACCGCCGTTAGCAAGTGGGTTTGGTTAATCTTTTGATTAATCTCTTTTCAACAGGGGGAATTGGTTTTGCCACTCAATTACTATACAGCAGGCTAAATTCTGTTCTCATCATTTGACTTATAAATCTCCCCGTCCTTTTTTTTTCCTTGCTTTTCTAAAAACAAGCTATCAATAAATAATAGAGAAAAAAACTAATTCATACTCAAATTCTTAGAATACAAAACCCATGCAGATGACAGCATATAGGTCACCAGCTGTAGTGCAGCATAATACAGAATCTGCAGACATTCTGTTAGACAATTTCAGCAATGAGGAATACATGATAGCATAAACAATTTCACACAATGATCACAAAATGAACCTGCCCTTCCATTGCCCTCCTATTCTTCTACTGTTGTTTCAGATCTGCCTCCTTATTACTAGAAAACATGCCTCCTGGTTTTATTAGACAGTGTCTGAGGGATTGCTCTATGTGACAGATAGCAGAGAGCAAAACAAGAAGTAAATGTGACTCAAAGCACAAAACAGGCCTTATCCTGTAAAGTCCCATGCAACAAGCACTGAGGATGCCACACTCTTGGGTTACTTGCTATATAAGAGTGAATTTTTTATTCACTCTATACACAGTTACTTGCTTTTACCCAAAAGCCTCCTGTCCCAATTCAGATGTAAATTCCAAGATTTTTTTGCTTAAATACTCAAAGCACAGAAGAGACACAAGACTGATGCATCATAAATCCCAGAAATGCTGCACGGCAGTATGGACACAAGGGAAATTCTGAACAATGACACCAGGACAAATCCCCCTGTGGCATAAGAATCCTTCTGAAGAATGACACATGGCCAACTGAACTGCTGCTTTTAAGGTCAAGCCTCAAAAATCAACCCTATGAATGGCACGAAACCCTTCAAGCCAGTATCAGTGGCTTTACCTGAGAAAAACCCTCCTGTAACCAACCAGAGAGTCAGCCCAATTGATCTGTCTTGAAAATAAAGGTATAAATGCAGCTTGTCTAAATTTGAGTTGATGGCCCTAGGGAAGGCAGATATTTCAAACCAGATGCTTAGACCATTAGACCATCTGCTCTAGAAGTGTAAGAAAAGCCAACTGCTACAATGGAATTAGGTCTCTCTCTCCCATTTTCTCCCTAAATCAATAGGTCTCTTTAGAAAAAGTATTTACATTGAGTATCTTACTTTTTCAGCTCCTTCTACACTTGTAAATCCTAAGGATCTCTTCCCTCAGTGGACTGTGAGGTGAACAGGAGTGCTAGTTGGTTCCCACCAGGCAATGGTATATCTTCCTTCAAATTATAAAAACAGACTAGTATTTATTAAGGAGTACTCACTTTTAAAATATATATAACTAGTTTGTGCAAAATCACATCAAAACATTGTCAAAATAATTTGTTATGTAAATGGATTTCATGTGTAACACTGCTTTCTTCCCTTTATTAAATGAAAACAGTCTGTGTCTTGATCTTGAATTTTGGGGCTATATGTTACTCAGAATTTTTTTCAAAGTAACTTGGAAGAATCACTTATTTAAATCATACAGGTTTGGGTTTTTCCTTTCTAATTCACTGACTAAGGTACTTTTATAAAAATGAGCAACAGAAATTAAGGAATAACATGTAGCAGGTAGGAAACAACACACCATTAGTGGTAAAATTCATAAGCTGTAGGTATTTTGGAAGTTCATGGGTCCCCTGAGGTCATTCCTTAGTAACTTTGGGATTTTGCTGCTGGGTTTTGCAGTGCACAGAGCCACTCACCACCTTGATCAGTGCTTTTGTTTTACTTCTCTGTGTCTCTCCCTCTCTCTCAAATGTTCGGCAATTAACCTAACATCAAATAGAAAAATTAAAAAGGAAATAAATTAAATTACTTTATGTATTACTTTGTTCTAACTTGTGGTTGCCCAGGTCAGTCCTTCCAGACTTTGTGCAGCTGTAATAAAGACCTAACGAAAATAAGGCCTTTTCAGTTGTTGCTCTGAAAGCAACTGGAAAAAGGGGGAAATACCAATCAGACAGAAAAGCATGAATAGCCCTATTTATACTTCATGTGAGTAATAAGTACATGGAATTGAAATAAGATGTCTCAGTGGCCCTGTGGTCTTCGAGAGGAGGCAGAGTTTTATTGAATCAAAGATCTGGAGTTTATTTCCTCCTGCTGCAGCATCCTGGTTGCCATCAAACTGACTGCTTCTGTTCTCCCTGCCGTGGTCACTGCACGTGAGTGACAAGGAAAGCCATGGTACAGGCAGATGTTCATCAAGAACAACATCAGCCAGCAGAACATCTTAAAATACTAGGAGCTCAGTCTAACCCATTTCCACCTTTCTGAAGCAAGAGAGAGGCATAGCCACACCATAACAGTCTGCCTGTTCATACAGCATTGGGCATCAGCTTCCAGACAGGACCCAGTATTTAATGGGATGCCAGAACTGAATATGCCTGTATGCCAAGCTCCTCACATATGAGCAACCTAGCAGCACCCCCAAAAAAATCAGGCTGCTGAAATGGTTGAATATTGCTCCTCATTATTTCAAGCATTTGTACCTTGAGCTAATTAAATCCATGTGCACTAGATCACATCCAAACTTAACTTTTCACAATTGTTCATGAGCATACTTTTTAATTCGATTTTTTCTTACCCCAAACTGAAAAATATTTACCGTGATAGTCAAGAAATCACTCTTTAAATTTTAAAAACCCTAAAACTTAGGGGTTGAAAAACATACGTAAGCTTAAAAAAAGGTTACCTCCTTCCCCATGGCCTATTTGCAGTAGGCTTGGCATGAAACAGAAACTGGGAGCAAACATGGTGATTAAATAACAAAATCTGACTACTTTCAGTTTTTTTCTCTTTCAGATAAAGTGTTGTTGGTATTAGAGGAAACATTTGCTCCTTGTTCTTAGTTAGGATTTCTTCTGTGTACTAAGTCAATTAAATCTTAATAGGGTGATTCCCTTGTTCTTTATTTAAAACCGAGCAAGCAAAAAGTTGGAATACAAATAGTGTGAAAAGGCTGGACTTTATATTTTATGTGCAACCATATGGCATGCAGGGCTGCTGATTTCAATAATACAGAGTTTGAATTTAAAAAACCTCAATAACTTTGACAACAGTCAAATGGCAACTGCTGAAGTAAAGTTGTTTATTATACTGGAAATTTCCCCACTCCTTAAGTGGCACATCTATCTTCTGCATTCCAGTTTCAACCAGCTACCAGCTAATGGTGTTCCCTGCATCCCAGCGCATCTCTGTGGAAAAGAGGAACAGGACCAGCGTGGGGGTGGGCAGCACTTGTCCGTTGTGTTAAATTAGTTCAGCACACTATAGATGTAATTAGCCAGGATGCCTCAGCCTTGTTTACAAACAAGTTCTTTCAAGGCTTTCTTTTACCAATTTGTAAAGTGGTGAGTAATACTGAATTTTCCTAAGCATTTCCATTTTCATAATGGCATCATAGTTGAGCAGTCTCTAAATTAGTAACAGTTATGTCACAACTGCTCTACTGAGAAAGTGTGTTTACTTTCCATTACAAAATGAAGAACCAAGTCATGGATAAATTGCACATCTGCACTAACAGAAGTCATCTGCAGATCCATGGCTAGCACCTAGGCGCCCTAAGTCCAAGGTTAATCTATTATCTACAAAACTCACAGCCCATTACAGTAACAATGACAAAATGGTGGTTTGCATTAATATTTCAACATTTCTGGTTGTGAGTAGGACAGCAGAAACAATGCACACAGTACAGAGTAAGGCATCCATGATATGAAGTGGACTGTGACTGCACTTATTGGCTGCTACAATTCAGGCCAATTGGAGGCATTAAAACTGCACCAGTGCCTTGCAATGCAGGGTCCTTGAGTCTGCTTGTTGCAAGACTCACCTGTGAGGGAAGAGATGCAACACCTCGCTGATTATCTCACTAAAAGATGCACAGTGCACAAGGAAAGCCAGAATCCCTTTTGTACATGTGGAAATACCTTTCAGCAGTGCACTCTTACTCCCAGCCTTAGCATTTGCACAGAAGAGGCTAAGGAGAAAGAAAGGAGTCCTCCAAAGCACTCAAGAAATTTCTGGGTCAATGGGAATCACAGCAGCACCCAGTCCTAAGTGTTTTAACTGATGTAAGAACACGAGAAATTAATAAAGTCAAACTGCAAGAACCAATTTCATCTAATATTGCTTGTAATCAGTAGCAAGAAGATGCAGAAAGTCGGCAGACAGAGTTTGGTGAAAGGCCAGGAGGTTAATTTGTCATTTGCATAAGTCATTTAGAAGAAGAAACTATTTAAAATTATGTATCCATGACACATTACACATGAATAGATGAAGAGTAATCTTGAATAATAGTTTAGTGTGTATGTGCAGAGGCGGGGGAAGGAAGCTGCCTTGATAAAAGAGCATAATTTGCAAGCATTAGAGCAGGGGGGTGAAACTGCCCAGGTTACAGAGTTACAAGATGTGAAGGAAAGCAATTTGAAGATGCTGCTTCACGACAGTCATTTTGTTTCATCCCTATACTTGAAGAGAGGAAAGAACAAGTAGCCTTGCATGCAGAAAGTTTCATTGCAGCAGTGGTCCTGATGGGGCCACACTACCAATTAGAACAGCTCATCTTTCTCCAGACTATTTTATGCCATTGTCTTTTAATACATCACTGCTGGAGCAGTGTTTCTATCATGAGGAGGTGTAAAAAGAGAGCTGATTTGCCCAGTGGTTGAACGTGATGGGAGGGCAGAGGGAGATGGGAGGGCAGGGGGAGATGGGAGGGAGACACACACACACTTCATTTTCCCTGAAGAGCAGTGTGAGATTTCCAATCCTCAGCTTTAACACATAAAATATTAAGAACCAATTTTCAGCTGCACCTCTGTCACTTCCATTATCATTCTACACGTCCAGAGGTGATAATGGACTCAGTAAATTGCAGCCTCTTTCCATCCCAGACCACAAGGGCTTTCACCTGGGGACAAGTCTGCACAAGGGGTGGCCCAGATATATGCTAATAGCATCTAGCAGCAAGGGGCTAGGGAAGACAACAGGATGTGCTCAACAAAACAAGGTACCCTATAACAAAGGCAGGAAAACAGATGCCCAGGAACAAAGGAAAATCAAAAAGGAGAGAGCTTGATCCCCAAAGTTATGCATATATTGCTATCCTCACAGACTTTGACTGCAAATACACTGGGCAGTCAAACTTCTTTTCATTCAGACACATCCTATCTGAGCAGCTCACTGCTGTGGTTCAGCCACAGTGCCAAACGGTACTGAGAGCAATGATTTTTTAATTACATTGTGACAGCAATATGGACTGTGGCATGGCTGATGACAGAGCTGCAACTGGTATTCAGCACATCCACTGAGCTCACAGGCATGTCTCAGAGCCAGGCAAACAAAACCCACTTACAACAAAACACTACTGCTGCCAGCTGCAGCCTTTGTATGCTCCCAGCTCTGCTTCAGATCCTGGGACATCACACTTCTGGTGACACACTCTGAATTGCATGGGAAATCACCCAAAAAGTTAGTGATTTTTAAATAATGACAGTGTAAAAGAGCCTCCATGGATCATAAGCATAAAAGGTATCAGTTTCTTTCCCATGGATGGAACGAACCCAAATCTCAAATCCAGCAAGCAGATGGAAAGTGTCCAGTTGGTATTAACAAAATTGGGATCAGGCCCAAAACACTGCAGGGCTCTCCAGTTTTAACAAGCAGCCTTCAAGGAATAAACTGCAAGCATTGCAAGCCAGATTGCAAGGATGTTGGTCAGTACTGGGAAACCCTGAGTGGTTACCTCCATCAGGGCTGAACAGCCTGACCTGCTCAGGTCATGGGGACAGCACCCCTCCTGCTCAGGTGCCATGAGCATTGCATTTTATTTCCCTGAACTGTGACATCTGTTAAAGCTTCAATCCTGCCACACAGCTGAAGAAGGCAAAGTGCACTTTGCTCCTACATGCTGTACTTCAGTAGTTACTATTTAATTACGTTTTTCCCCCAGCAAAGCATTGTTCATGTATAACAAGAAAACAAGGACACCTGGAACACAGCTAGCACACAAACATGTTATTTCATTCCCCACTCCCTCAGATACAAAACCAAGCTTTACAGTTTAGATGACCAACACAAGCGGAAAAAATGTGGACTGCTAAATTCTGAGAGTTCAAGAAGTTGCATCTTACTTAGACTTGAATGCCATGGCACCACAGCTCACTAATGTCACTTAGTGGATATGGAGCCCAACCCAGAGAGCTACACAGCCCACTAACAGCAGCAAAGGATTATAATTTACTTGCTTCCAAACTATCCCGCTCAGGCACTGCATCCTTTTACGCACTTATCAGCATATCAGCACTCAACAATATTTAAGTATTTTTGTCTGCTAAGCTGTACACTTTACCTGCACTTGTACTGCACGTGCTAAGAGATAGATCATGCATAGCATGATATTATTTTAGGAAGTCAAACAGCAACATTTGATCCAAGTTGTAAGCTGGCCACAATTAGCTCTCATAAGAATTACAATTTTGAAAGTTCAGGAGGTTGGATTACTCCAGCTGCATTTCAACAAGTACTAATTTTGCATGTGCCAGTCTCCTCACAAAAAAAAATTCATTTCTATGAATTTTTAATGATGCAAAGCAATTTTTTCAAGGTCACTGAGAGACCGAGCAGTTATTCATACATTACATTTGCGCACAGTTTCTTGGCAGCTTTGCAAGAAAGTGAGCAAGGATGGTGTGTGGTGGCAGTTGGGGGAGGAAAGAATGATGGGGTAAAAGAGCAGAAAGTAAGTTAAAGAAAAATGAGGCAACAAACTTGACAGAGAACTAACTTTAAAAACAAATTCATGGGGTTTATTCTAGTCCTAAAAGGGGAAAGGAGTGAAACTTGTGCTTTGGGCACATACACAAACATTTAAATCTCCTTCTTAGCATTTTATATTGTTTGAATAAAAAGGAGAGTGGGGAGTCATTAGACATTTCATTTTATTTTGGCTTTTTTAAAAGTCCATTTATGTCACAGCAGATTTTCCACTAACCTAAATGTGACAGTATCAAAATAGCTGCTTTACCTCATTAATCAGCTCTGTGAAAGAGCTGGCATGACATCGATGGAAATTAACAATTCAAATGGTTCTGGCAGCCGCAAGAGTGCCCGCTTCCAAATATTTCACCTCCAAACATCACCAAAATCTTACAGGAGCTTAGTGCCTGACAGCTATGTAGCACTGCCACCCTCTAAACCGTTTGGGACAGACAGCTCAGAAAGTTTTTTTTAATATTCATCAACTATTTCATTTTCCAGACTTCAAGCTGCAATTGTTTAACAGAGCAAGCAATTCCCAGGAAGAGTGGGTAGATTCCCTACCTCGCTGCTGCAGTGTGTGCTGGGAGGACCCACACTACAACACACATGTACAGAATTAATATAGAAATACTGCAGGTGAAGCTTGGTACCTTGGGGGAGATAATTCAGCCCAGCCCGAGGTCCTGATTCACCTCAATAAAGTCACCTGTGTCCCCAAGCCTCCGCGGTCAGCCTGGGCAGTGGCAGCTGGCACTGAGCAAGAATGCATGCTGTTTCCCCAGCTGGCTGATGTGTTTTCCAGCAGTGGCTGAACAATCCGCGCTGCCTGTTAAATCTGATCAGCAGCACAGCTTTCCCTATCAAGGAAGGCTGCTGCGGGAAGTGCGGTCCTCATCAGCCCGGTCATTCCTCATTCGGCTGAGCAGAGGAGACGCCCCGACGGCAGCAGCGACGCAGGCAGCGGGAGAGCTCCAGGAAAACCGCCTGGAGGAATCTTTGGCCTGCGCACACATTTCCGATTCACCTGCATTTAATGCCATTAATATTTCAGCAGCTGCACTGCCAGGGTCAAACTGAATTTTTGCACTCTCTGTTTCACTCGGAAATGTCAGTCTCAGACCTTCTGATGGATTTTTTTTTCCCTTTTAAACACTGGTGAATGAAGAATAAAAACAATAAAAGCAAGTAGCAAAAAAGTTTACAAAAAGGTCAGAATTCACATTTCCACAGCCTGTAATTTAAATATAGCTCTGCACAGAACTTGGCCTTGATATCTAAGGCTTAAGGTAACATGGAATACAAAGGGTCCACCAGCAACACTGGATTCTCTCTTCCCCAACAAAATCCACAGCAGCACAGGGAGTGAGCACACAAACTGCTCTGTACCCAGTGCATAAACCCACTGCCTAAGAGGAACCTCCCCATCCTCTGCAGCCTTGCTGTAGTCCTGAGACAAGGCCACATCTCTGGTGTGACACTGATCCTGAAAAGAACTCGAGATGGAAGGTTCTGGACATTTCCTGAGGTGCAGGGACAGTGTAATATAGGAACAACACGAAGAGCAACTGCAGACCATCTATGGGAATATCTGAAAACATGAAAACACTCCATGGAGTGTTTCTACATTGTAGAAACAGTTGGAATATGGGCCTGATCCTGAAACCTGGATAAAGGTCAACTTTCATTCAGATAACACATCACGTGTCACCATTCAAGTCACTGTACCCTGCACCTTACCCTGCAGGCTGTTCCTGACCAGTGCAGGACCAGAGCCCTTATTCATGCAAGAAACTCCAAGGTGAAAAAACAACTCAGTGCCTGTTTCTGTTCACCTTCGCTGAATGCCAGCAGACACACTGCAGAAAGCTGTCAACAAACATGCGAGCTGTATCCACATATGCCCATTCATACAACTAGAGCATATATCCTAAAGTCTATAGAAACTGGTCATCACACATATATACACACACTGTAGATTCACATTCCCTTTCTTTAAGAAAGAGAAGTTTCAAACCCTCCGATTTCCTTAGAGATTTTCACATAGAATTCGTTCACCTGTGAAACTTGATCCCTTTTTGTTAATGTTAATGCTATTTATCTAGGTGGAAAAAACAAAACAAAACAAACCCCCCAAAAACCAAAAACAAACAAACAAACAAACAAAACAGTAGCTACTTATTTTTTTCCTAAAAACTGAAAGTTAAGAAAAACCCAAAAAGGAGTCTCTCAGGTTCCTGACACCTTTGACAGATTGTGAAGACTCAATCAATAAAGAAAACCTAGCCCAGCAACATGATTTTCAGTGTTGTGGTTTAACCCCAGCTGGCAATAAATCTTCACACAGATGCTCAGTCAGCTCTTCCCTGGTGGGAGAGGGAAACGGAAGGGTAAAAGTGAGAAAACTCCTCAGCTGAGATAAAGACAGATTAAGAGGTAATGTGGAAGCCACACATGCAAGCAAAGCAGAACAAGGAAATAATTCACCACTTCCCATCGGTTCCTAGCTACTGTGAAGAAAATTAATTCCCCCCATCCAAACTGGCACAGATATGCCAAAGATTCACAGGCCATATAGCTTCTCTCATGGACTGTGCGGGTTGAAGTGCCTCCTTGCCTTCAACCAGGAAATAGTCCACAGAAAAATGCCATCCTACCTTCAGTTATGTGCAAGACTCGTGGTTTCAAAGGGATACACAGCTTGGAAAGCTCTGCTCCAAAGGCATGGCCCTTTTTAAACACCCATCCTTGCAGCTTGGCCATTGTGAGATGCCTCAAGCCACAGTGCCTAGCTGCAGGAGGATGGAGTCATGGGTGCATCTGGTCTCTGGTTCCCACATTACTCCCAATGGCACAAACTTCTCTGATCATTAGGAACTCTGGGGAACTTCTGGAGGTGTCAGCAAGTCACAGGAAACCTCAGCAAAAGCAGTTCAGACGAATAAGTGCTTAATGAACTTGGGTGCCTGAAGAGGACTTTAGTTTTAGAAATAAATTATTTTGATGGTTCTGTTGTTTTGTTTTTAGTGAGCTCATCCTCAAAAAGGCAGTCTGAAGCAAAAAACACCTGCTGATGCTTTTCATCCATATGTTGTTTTTCTGCAGTGACTTACCAGCAGCTCAACAGACCTGACTATACTCTATCCCTTTCTCTCCTTCATCATGTGAGAAATTCACCACTTCCTGACCATTACTTAGAAATTAGCTTTTCACTTATGGTCTGTAGAAGTTAGTGAGCTGTTAAGTCTTTAAATACCTCCCTCCCTTTTTTCCTCCTTCCAGCAGATAAAAAAAAAAACAGACAAAGGAGTGCCAAAATGGACCTCTAATTTCTCTGAAGACTGATGAGTCATAGTGGATAGGTCAGCTATAAATTTAACAAGATTCCCAGGAGCACCCTTATGTTCCCTCTAGTGCTAGGTATACCAGAAGCAGTATTAAAAATTAAAACGTTGGCTGTTAGTTTCAATGAAAGAAAATTAAATTAATAAATATTTATAATTATATTCCCAAAATAGTCCTGTGAGCTAAAAAATTAAAATTTAAGTGTTCTATGCAAAGAATAAACACTAAAATTCTAGTTGATTAGGAGAGGTTTGCTTTTCATGGCAAACCATGAGTGAGATAGAACTGAAGACATGTGTCTCTCCATCCAATGTTAGGGCACTGAAACAGACACTCCAGCATAATTTTTCCATTTTGAAAAGTGGAAAATAACCCTTTTCTGCAGTGTAAAACACACAAAGAAAGAAGGCGATATAAGGATCTAATGATCAATCTCAAAAGTGTTTCTCTCCCTCAAGATCCTTCTTTATTTGAAATCTGGCCTAACCTGGGTCTCCAGCATTGACAAAACTGCCATGCAAGTCACGTATGTCATAAATCACAAGTGCACAGCTTTTGGGCCAGCTGACCCTGTGAAATGCCACAGCAAATCTGATCAGAAGAGATTTTAGCCACCTAAGTACAAATATTACCTTGTAAACCACCACCAAAAAATCTACTCAGAGGAGGGTAACTCCTGATTCTCTCTCCCTGTTTGTTGCTCTGTCAGGATGCGGGGAACAGCTGCCTGATGGGAGACTCATTCATTTTTATTTTCTCAGCTGATTCTCCAGCAATTACTTAATGAATTTTATGATATATACTACATAGCTGAGAAATAAACTGGCTATCAAATTAATGAGGAATACAGTCATGGTATTAAAAATGCTTGATATGAGTTCATATAAAAAGCAAAGCATGTGAAGATTATCAACACCAGAAGGATTTTCTGACCATCTAACTTGTTTTTAAAGTCTTAAAATGTGTTTGGGTTTGTTCTTCTTCTCCAAGGAGGCAGGATAGGCAGCTTTCCATTTGTCTGTAGTCATCTCCTACTCAATTTTACTGTCATAGCATCCCATCTGTACTTCGAATGCTTACGCAGAATTCCAATAATCATCAGTGATAATTCATGATCTGTGTAATGCAAAGAGATAGGTTAGATTAAATTCACATCTAATATCCCTTTAAAAATGGAACTGCAATCATCTTGTGTCCTCCTGTAGGTACTTAGTTCTGAAGCAATGATAATCTGTCTACAAAAGAACTTTCCCAAACTAACTTCCTGTAAGACAAATTATGGCTCCACATTTTTTTCCTCCTCTTATTATACCAGTCCTAATCTTGCAAACAGAGATGCCCTGTCCTGTCTCTGCAGAGCTGTTCAGAGCTCAGCATGAGGGCAGGGCTCTGTCAGCCTGCAGACATCCATTTGCAAGATCTCGCACTTAAGAAATAACACATTTTCCCTTCCTCATTTGCATAACCATTTGCCACATTTTATTTTGACGCACAGTCCACGGTTTCAAAGCTAAGGGACATACAGCTCTGTGCAGGACAAAATTCATGCCAGTGCCATACTGTTTACATTTTTAGCTTCCCATTGCTCTGGGAAGGGCAGACTGAGCAGCTGCAGAGATGAAGTCTGGATCAGTCCCATGTGCTTGGAAGAGAGTTTTGCTGCAGCCACCTGGCAGGTAGCACCTAGGAGAGAGTTAAGCACCTCTGCCCTAGGAGGGAGTTTAGCCATTGAGTGAAAAATGAGCAAAATGCAAAGATCGCAAAGTACAGCTGCATCAGGACTATAGGTTGCTGCCATCTGCATCCAGCTCATTTGAGTACAAAGAAACCCTTCTCTGTTGCACAGATGGGGCCAAAAGACACAAGGGAAACAGGTGCAGGACTGGGTATTTATTCAAGCATTTTCACACCTGTTTGTTTTTGAGTCACTCAGCTTCATTTCTTCTTTTTCTTTCAGGAGTAACCAACAAAGACAGCCTTTGGGCCTGAGCAGGGCCTTCATGAAGGTGATATCCTTCTGAAACCCAAGTAACACCAGTGCTCATGTACTGGCCTGCCCTTCCCCACACCCCTGCAGACAGCCGCAGGGAAGGATGTGCCACCACAAGAACTCTGCTTGTTCATCAGCAAGCTTCTCTTGGCATTATTTTCTTGCCTGATGCCTTCCTGAGCTGCAACTTCAGATTGAAAATAAAACATCAACTAATCTATCTTGGTTTTTCTACTTCATGATGTAAAATATTCTAATTTCTCAGACATTCTAAAAGAAAACCTGAATTCTGCCTTCTTTTGGTTGTTCAAAAGGCTGAGGCCTTTAATTGTAACTCGTGTTTTGGGGCTCTTTAATTAAAATTGATTTCCCAAAGGATCATGTTTGCATGAGGGCATGGAGCAGTGAATGTCAACAGCAACCAGTGTGGTAAATGCCCCGTTTGGTTCCCCTTCTTTACATCACAACAAGTATATTTTACTTACATGTTTTTAAAAGCTCCATGTGAAGAAACTGGTATCAAATGTTGGCAAGTGCAGGAAATTATGGGACTAAATACCACTTTCTGCAGGCCATGAATCTAAATACATGATGGCATTAGAACATCAAACATGAAATCCTGACAGAGCCAAGGCTAAAGGAAGCTTTGCCTTCAGGGGGCTATGCCCACACCTAAGAGCACTCAAAGGGATCTGTCTGGCCCCCAGTGGGGCTCCCACAGATGGGTCAAGAGGGAGTTGCAGAAAATGGGGGCTAAATTCATTTAAAATTATCAAGCAGTAAGGAAATGCCTTGGACACATAAGCCAGGTGCAGACATGCAAATACAGAGTTTTGGAGACTACTGGCATTGCAAGGGTTAATAATTGCCCTTGAACCCCTGGGACGTGGACTTGAAAAGTTCCAGGGTTCAAGTGCGATGCCATAAACAAGGTGCTAAATAATAAAAGAGCAACCTTGTACAAGGCTCCCCCTGGCAGGAGATGAGCCCGCCAGAAGCTCCGCCTGGGCTGATGGGCCAGACTGCGACGCCGGCAGCATAATTTCTACAGGGTGTCAGAAAATGCATTACTACTAAGTGGCACCACTCTGAATGAAATCTGTATGGGTCAACTGCAGGTTAAGCTAACAAAACAATTAAAAATTTAAAATCTAACAATCACAGAGTCCCCCCATGCACTCAAGAAGGAGCAGTGGGTGCTTTCTCATGTGGACAAAGAAACGAGTCACCACCTTGGTTTCAGTCTTCCAAGCAATAGTGAGATGTTTGCCCTAAGTGGGTTTCACCAGCTTATTGCCTTGAAAACGGGTTCAAGATCTTCCCTTTGTTAGTGAGAAGGACATCAACAGATAACGTTTGAAAACATGGCCTACATATAAATGGTCACTGTGAACCTGACTAAAGTCTATCAGAGGCAAGATCCCAGTGGAAGGACTTTCACTTCCTCTGCTACTATTTCTATATAGAGAGCATGTGGAGGACTTGACACAATTTGTTGATGATGGTCAGTGTATAGCCATGCTGTATGTTTGTGAGCAAATGGTAATTTGCAGTCAGCTTTCAGGAAATGGATGGAAGAGACATTTTTGTGAGAAGGCCATGGCAGCTGGACATCTTACAGCCTCCCTAAAGAAAGGTTTTGCTGTGAACAGCAGGAACAGGGGGAGTGTCGACAAGCCACAGGGAGATGCTTGTTTCAAAAGACGACCTGCTTGGGGGGGAGATGGTGCTTCTAGGTGAGGTGGGGCTCAGCCTAGGGCATGAAGAACTACAAAAGTCAAAGACCTCAGTTAGGGCAATGGAGGAGAAAACAGCACAAGCAGGTTCAGATTGTGGCAAAATGTGCTCTTTTCCTCTTGAACACCCTCCCTCAGCCATACTTCCACCTTCTCATGAGCACAGCCATACTCTTTTCTCCATTACATTACAGAATGAAATAATTGTGAGGCTGGGGGATGTTCTGGTTTCATATTCAGTACGGCAGGCTCTTCCAGATCAACACAAAATAAGGCATCTATGAAATATATTTCATCTCACAGCAAGATTTAAAATATTTCTATGCAACCTCAAAATGTGTTCTGTCTGACATGTTTACCTGTATCGCTCCATACAGGCTCATTGGCAACAAATTGTGCTGCATTTTGACTTTGAACCTTGCACTTTCCCTCTTAAAGCTCAAAGGAATGTTACCTGCATGGATCCTGCTGATGGGTTTTACAAATAATTGTACTGCTCCTAAGACTTCTGTGTATTTTTTAAACATTCATATTTGTAATGAAAAGCGATTCTTAGTCAAGATTAAGCTAAACCTGTACATATGTATGTAGTCTAATGAAAAGGCTTCAACCAACTCTTAAAAATATACATTTACATAAATGAAGTTACAATGGCAATAAATTATTTCATGAGATCGCTCCTTAACTTCAGGAGATACTGAATCATTTTTATACTTATTTTTGTAGCAATTGCTGTATTTAAAAAACAGATAAAATGAAATAAACATCAGAGCAGAGGAACGGAAACCCAAGTAGCAAAGTACTGTGCTGGTCCACAAGGATGTTTCATTTGTGGATGCAAATCAGGAATGGAGACTCATCTGGAACAGAAAAGTCTGAATCCATTCAGATTTATATCAGAATTAATAAATAAAGTAGAAATAGAAGAAGGTCCCTGCCTTATACCCATTGGAGTGAAATGCAGAAAACTAAATGTATCTGTTAAAGTTTGTAACTTTTTCCAAATTGAGTAATATACAAAATAATAAAAATGGCTGAAATATGACCCAGGTTTGCCTTAAAAAAGGGCAAAATTAGTAGCATTGCCTTCTCTTTATGAAACCTGTTACAACACAGATTTTCTTCATCCAAATAACAATTCAACTAACAGACTACACGACCAGTTCAGGTTCTACTTAACCATTACTTAAACTTCATAGCTTTCTATTTTCCTTCATTTTTCTGTGCTGCCCATCCTGCTTCCATTGAGTGACACAAAGGGAACTGCTCGTTAGTGAGTAGAATTACACAATGTCCCAACAGTGTTTTTGGCTAACAAAAACACGTGTGCACACAGAAAAATTTAAAATATCCACTGTACAGTGCTTCTCTAGGGCTGACAGCAAATAATATTTTGGTTTTATAAATATGGGCAAACTCCAAATTTTGCATTCCCCTGTACACTTGGGTTTTTTAACAAATTAAAATCATTCCAGCATCTATCTATTCATCTATCAACCCATCCATCCATCCATCTACCCATGCCTAACTCCCCCCCTCCCCTTCCTTTTCATAAACAGCTCTGCTAATTAACTCCCACATTGCAGCAATCTTTCCATTACAGGAAAAGGAGAGAGAGATTGAATTTATCTATACATGATGAACAAATGCCCTGGAGAAGCTCTTGTAATCTAACATGTCAATGTAGATGAATTCCTCGGGATTTCCTTTCTTTGTTTTATCATCCAATAACAGCAAAAATAACACACAGAAGAATCCCAGTACTTAGGCTACACAGCTAATCAACGACTGGAAAGACATTCAAGGTTGCACTGCATTTATCCTTTTTTGAACAATAAAATTCAGGGGTGACTGCTCCTGGGTTTGAGGTGAAATTACTATAACAATTAGGCTCATCAGTGCATTTTTATTATTAAGGAATGACGACAGAAAACGAATCTCTATCTGATTAAAGAAAATAAAGGACTAATTGAGAAGAATAGTGAGTCCATTATTTTTCAAGTCCTTGGAAAAGGGCTAAACTTCACAAGTGGAGACAGCACTAACCTTTGTTACAAGAGAAATGAGTAAGAATGTGCATCTTCCTAAGGGGATGTGGGACAAGCCATGTCCCAGCACATGCACGGCACTGCACTGCTGTGCGCCTCTACATCCCGATCCGGGACACACGCCTGTCACCACGGCTATCAGAAGTCATTTATTACCCTGACACCTCTCATTTAGTATCAGCTCTGCGCTCATTGTCACAATGAGTCATTAATGTCACAGTCTTCACTTACACCTTTCTCTATTTTCTTTCCCAGTTCTGTTTGGGTGTAGGTTCTCAGCATGCGGTTACACGACTAAAACTTGCTGGAGCAGTGGGCATTTTGTCTGTGGACTGAGTGGGAGACCTGAGCTGTCAAAACAGGAAATAAAACCCCCATTCAATGGGGTTTTGAAACCATTTCCAACTCTGTGATGTGTCAAAAGCTGATTAGCACAGTGTGTCACACTCCACTATCTTTTGTGAAGCACGGTGCAAAAATGTTAAGAAATTTTTTGTCTTTTTACATAGAAAAATATACCAATATTTTAGGACTACAAAAAAAATAAATTAAAAGAAAAAAAAAAAACACTAAAAAATCAGAAAACAAATTATTTCAAGCCTCAAACTTTGATGCAAAACCAAACAGAAGGAAGTCAAAATGGAAGAGACACAGAACAATCGCAGTTGCCTCCTCTTGTCATATTTTCAGTAAGCAAGAACCCATTCTGTTTTATAGGTCTGGATCTCCTTGCACTCCTGAACAGGTCATAGCAAACACCATTTCATCTTCAAAATCCGCACAAATGAAGACTCCCGCTTTACTTGCATGCTTCATTAAAAATCATTTGCAATGAATATTGTTTGTAAAAACATCACGGCATGCAAAAATACAAGCAAAAAACCCCAACCAAACAACAGTTATTTAACCCAAAACAAACTAATAATGATGGTTTCACTTACAGAAAGAAAATAAGAAAATATGAAATTCCTTCTCTTCAGTGGAGAGGGAAGTATGTTGTAGGATAAAAATAATCTACTTGCATGCAAATAGATACACTTTCCTAATCAATAAGAAAAAAATAATCAGTTCTGCATTTCACAGACCAATCCCCTCTTTTTAATGCAATATTTCAAAGCTATTTATGTATAATGCAGCTGCCAAAATATTTTATGTGGTTTTAATGCTGATGGGTAAAGCAATCAGAAGCTTTTCAAAGAAATTATAAAAACTTCAGATTTCTAGCGATGCTGAACAGACAGCTAACAAAAAAACGTTCCCAGAGGCAACTTCGTGCCTGCATTTTACCATAATCACAACAGGACACTCCTCTAGTGAAAAATGCCACCAAGAGTTAGGAATATGCACTTTGTGAAATGCTTGGTTCGTTTTATCCTGTGCAGCACCATTTCACAGGACACCAGATTAATCCAGAGCACCGCCTGTTTTGAGCAGCATGATGCAAATATAAATTCACCTTTCAATCACTTCTTCGGGTTAATGACACTGAGTAATAGCACATTAGCAAAGTGCCACTCCAGACACCAGTCAGGCATGCCAAACAGATAATCTGACAAATGTTTCGGATTCATTTTCCATGAACAGAAACACTGTTCGGGCTTATTAACTAGCAAATCTGCATACAGTGCAGTGCAGAGCACAGAGGCTCCATTAAAAGTAGCAATCTATCTCATTATCTCATTAATGTAATATATAAGGGTCTTTGGCTCCTTCATTGTTGTAAAATGAAAAAAAAAAAATTCTTGTGCTCCGTTAATTGCTTCATATACCCCAGTTAAGTTTTCAACAGAGAGGAATTCCAAACCGATTAAGAGAAAAATTATGTTGTCCGTTACTATCATTTTCAAGAGTGCAAATAGTTCAGTTAGCCTTCCCAAACTACTCTCTATACTCACTTCATTTCCCCTTTTTCTATTAAATGCTTCCCATGCAAAAGTGCCGCATCCGTATCTGGCCTTCACATCTGTTACTACATCTCTGCTTTCACAGATGTTATTTGAACATGTGGAGGAGTAGAGTTACAGGGGCTGATTGCTCACTTAGTCCAAAATCAATAGGAGATGAACAGGATTTGTCTTCTTATCTCCATCATATTGATAACCAAATGGGAGAAAGGGCAACTAAAAAAGAACAGTTCCCCAAAATGTTCACTTACAGTTGTAAATAAAATTACTTGAGTGCTTTCAAAGCCATTAAATATCGATCTTACCAGAATGTTAGAAAACAAGAACATTGCTAAAACAATACATTAAAAACAAACTTCCCAGCAGGTTTATCCAAACATAATTCTAACAGCAAGCACACGTACTGAAAACCCAATTAAAAGCCCCATTCCTATGCAGAAAGCAGAAATAATGCTGCAATATCCATATGTCAGCTCAGTTTGTAATTTTTTTAACAGCTGGGATTCAGAAAACTATCTATAGACATTTCTTATGTTGGCTAAACTTTGCCTAGCTGGTTAGCTCCAGCTCTTTGCATCTTGATGCAGTACCAGTGGTTTAATTTGACTGGGGAGAGGAGGAGCTGGAGAGGCACAACAATGATTTTTGTTCTGCCCAAAGTGTCATAACACATCATCTCTAGCCACAGAATTCACTTCTTTGCAGTGTTCTGCCTCTAGAACCCGGAGTCACAGTTTATCACTATTTATAACAGAAGGCAGGTGGAAAATTAGCTTTCTGTCCCTTTGTTGGCCACCCTTAGCTTTCATCTGAGCTTTTGTTTGAAAACACGGCTGCAGGTGATTACTCCAGTGGGCCACCAGCCTAGTCAGCCACGTTTCAATTTTCTTTAATGCTGAATTTGGAGTTTCAAAGCTGCAATCTGCCATTGTGAATTTCCCCTTCTGTGCCGTGCCTCCGTTTCAGGGCGCCAGAGGACACGGAGGCATGTTCTCACTCTTGGCCTCAGATTAATGTAGCCCCGGTGTATTTTTCCTTTTTAATCTTTTGTTTCATTTTGCACTCACTTTACAGTGCCCTGCGGAAAAGTGAAGAGGATGTGCCATGGTGGTATGACACTGTCAGGCTTTCTCCAAAGTACTTCAGGCAGGATTTCAGGTTTGTATTGCTGGATAATCAAGTACTTTGCTTTATTGTTACTTTTATCGAACGGCTCACACGCTATTTCCTTTAGAAATGCCTCAAGTGCTCGTGGTAGTCGCAATTCTTAAATAACCTAGTTTTTAATGGCACTGCAGGGTATTTAACAACAAAATATTGCTACAATTATGGGATGGCAAATTAACACGCTATTGATTAGTTCAGAATTTGCAATGAAAATCACAATCGGGAGATTAAATCACCGCAACATTTGTGAAGACACTGGGAGATTATGGGCAAGCCTTAATTCTGCAGTCAGCCTCTTCTGTGGAATAAGAGTAAAAATACTCCCTTTTCCCCAGACTTTTTGCCTGCTCAGACAAAGCAAGCTCCTTTCTGCTGGAACCGCTATGGTGTATGCAACTCTTGTGTGAGTGCCTTAGGCATTACACTGCTACAGAGCAAATCTGCTGCTATGAAATATTAAATTATAGTATGAACAAAGGATTTAAGTTACTACTGGCTTAGGATTTAGCTCAACATACAGTAGATTCCTTTAATTTGTAGTTCATGGTATTTCACATATTAGTATTCACAACAAAACAGTCAAACCCTTGATTTTCCTTGAATCATGCACATTGTTTTACATACATTACAGTCCGCAGAGACTCAGCAACAGAGAGAGCAATTAAGAAAGCAAACAAACTGTAGTAATGAACCATATAAGGAAGAAAAGCAGAAATGTCACCACCAGCCTTCAAACATATGGCTCTCCAAGGCCCTCCTTGTGCCATACAACTTCCACTGCTCCATCAGGCACAGATGCCTGCTTATTTTGGAGCAGAATTTGCTTAGAAAATGTCTCCTGGTCAGCATGATTTCATACCTCATTAGCATTGTCCTGATCCAAGTAATGGAAATAAAAGTCCTGGAAGTCCGGACTACGGACACTTGCAGAAGCTGCTTGCTTATCAGATGCTTAAGGAAGGCAATGAAAACTGAAAAGAGAATAACCCAGCAAGTGGTAGCTGGGTTAAGGATAAAGATAGCTGTCAAAAGGAAGGAGATTAGAGTAGGCACCACTGGCACTCAGAGCTTAAGTGAGTGTTGTCTCCCTTACCTGGGGATGGGGAAAACAGATCATTGTTTCCCTGAATACACTGATTATTTTTGATGTTTTATTACAAACTGCATTGGGGAAGAGCTATGGGTAAAAAAAAAATCAACTCTTAATGTCTTCTAAAGCTTTGTAACTCAGATCATGTCAGGAAGGTCACAGCACTACCCTGAAACACTAATGTGGGCACAGGTAAGATGGAAAAATCTGGTGAAATAGGTAATAGGGAGCAAAGGGAAGATGAGGATCACAAAGAAATCCTGCAAGTCAACTTGGCTGCCAAGGAAGGGTTCATCGGTCAGACAGAAGTAATTTGTTACTTTATTTGGTAATATATCCAGAAAAACACTCAACAATCTCACTTAAGTTGCCTCTATTAGTAATTTTCAGACTTCTATGTGCAGTCAAAGAAAAAGAAAGGAAAATATGCTTTTCTTCTTCTATCTGTACTCAAAGTAAGTTTTTTTTCAAGTAACCTTCTGTAAGGTATCTTTTTAATATGAAATAGAAGCAAATTGGGTATTTAAAAGTAGAGAAGAGTTTTAGAGACAAAGTTCCCATTGGGGTACTGGATCTGTGAAATGTGGGTCTCTGGCCCACAAGGCAACACTTGAGTAAACAAGCCAATGACTTCTTTTCAAAATCCACAGTGTTTCAGGATACTCTGTCACTCACACAAGACAGACTGCAAACAATTTTCTGTGGTGCGTAATGTGAAAACAAAGTGAAAGAATGTGAAGAAAATGAATAGGAAAAATATTCTTTCAGGCTTCCTTTATCCAATCAGCTAAGTACCACTTGAAAACTAGCTATCTTTATTGCATTGTAATTAAACTTTGTGTCTGTTGATTACAGCAGAATTTAGTTGAGTTTTTCAAGTTGCCAGCCACAGAGATGTTAAAACAGAAGAAAGAACCAGTGCTGTAGTCAGCATCCTGTTTCAGCCATCTTCACTAGCTATTATCAATAATAAAATGCTTGATTTTCAGCTCCTCTTTCCTTCTCCCCTACTGAAACAACTTGAGTTTGTGCAGAAAGGTCCCACTGTCTCCAAACAGTATCTTGGCAAAAATTTGTACAAATTAACCTTGACATAAATGGCATCTCGAGGCATGGACAAAGTGGAAACTATTTTGAGAAGGAATGAGCTTGGTTACAGCCTTAAACAAGTTTCTAAATGTATTCAGACCCCAAAAGGAGTATTTTGATCCTGGAGGAGTGAGGGAAAACCAAAATGACGAAGATCAACAAGTAAGCCTGCCACAACCCCTACTCCCTGAGAAGGATTCCTGTGCCTTGCACAAGAAGGACCCATCTTCAGGGGATCCCAGCACTCCCCACAGCCAACTGCTGCCAGCCCACTGCAAGCAACACTCTTCCATTGTCTGTACTTCAGGATTCCTCATGAGAAAGCAAAAGTCCAGCTCTCACTGTCTGATAAGCCAGATCATCCCCTATCAAGCAAGTCTGGCTCCATCAAGCATAAGAAGTCATCGCTCTTACAGCAAACACACAACTCACCCCCACCATTTCCTCTCTTGTTTGGCAGCTGACCTCCCACAGAGGCGTCTGAAAGGGGCATTAATGTTTTTTGTCAGCTCATTTTGTTTAGTAGCTATCAAAATCAAATCAATGCCTCTTTCATTGTCTTGGCTTTTTCCTTTGCAGTTTTTTTTCTGTACTTCACCTCATAATCGCTGTGGGCTTTGGGCCCTGATTTATCACCCAGTTCACAAGGCTCTTGCTTCATGGGAGCAATAACCAAAAGTGTAATTCCAGCAAGTTTGCTTTTCAGCATGTTCTTGCTGAAGGCAACAGCTTTAGCCGTGCTACTCTTGAACATAACTCAGACCCCAGTGTTCCCAGAAGAAAAACAGAAGAAGGACTTCAGAAAGAAAAAAAAAAAAAAAAAAAAACCAGCAAAACAAAAAGCCACAACTTTTGCCCTTCCCTAATTCACCCTTCCTTTTTTGTCCTTGTACCTGCCAGCTCCTACTGCAACTGGAGCCCAGTGGCCAGCTGCAGAGACTCTGTAGGCTGCTGCAATGTTGCCAGTTGAAGAGGAGTGACTCCACTCTGTGGGTCCTCACACAGGAGAAGGGCAAAGCACAGTGATGAGGGCAAACTCTCCTGAGACAATACAGAGGGCTGGTCCCTCCCTGACTCAGGCTGGGAATGCTCCCACATCCCAGCTACATCCCTCTGGTTTGGCATCTGGGTGACCCAGGAAATGCTAAGAGTAAGTCTGGCAGAAGCATATTGGAAGGAAGAAAAGAAAGGAAAAAAAGGCCACATAATAAATTGATTCAAGAAAATCGTATTTTATGTTCACCAAAGACAAAGCTTATGAAATAACTAATATTGAATTACTCACTGGGCTCTCATCCTACAGTTCTAATGCAAGCTCTGTCCTGCTGGAGCATACAGAACACAGTCCTTCATTCTCAGAGGTACTAAGTCTTTACTTCTGTATAGGTGGTTATAGATCTTGTTTACACATAAAATTCCATGCTTTTACAAAAGTAAATTTCAAAGCAAATGTAACTTTCAGAGCCATAATTACCCAGGGGTTTATTGCCAGGCTTGTTAATTCTCTCAGCAAGCACCAGGTCCAGCCCCTCTGCCTCAATCTTGACGCTTCTTCAGAGGCTGGTGAGATTTATTTTAAGCGCCTGACACTTGACCAAAGTGCACTTTCCTTAGTTTCTGTACACATTTAACTATGCAGCAAACTTGCTCCTCTGTTCTTTCTTGTACCTTCTCTCCCGTTTCCACTTCACACACCTGTCAGACTTGTGACCAGCAAGGGTGTTTTATTTACAATTGTCTTCAGGGTGACGCTCGCTTTGTTCTACCTCATGACTGCAAGTGCAATTAAGCCCCGATCTTTACATGTGGCCTCTAAGAACTACAGTAATGGAAAGAATAAATCATTATGAATAATGCTGTCACAGGAAAATTCATATTCTCTTCCATTTACCCCAAGGCCCCCAGCAGGGCGTGTGGGTGAGGGAAGCACTCTGATGCTGGAACCTGTGTGGCAGCACCATTTTGATATTCTTTCAACAAAATGTAGGAAATAACAAACCCAACAGAGAAAAAGCACCACAACATGCCAGTATGGATGTTACCTCCTACACTGTGTCCTTTGGATACCTCTACAATTTAGGAATGAAAAATACCAAGTATTTCTTTTGGGTGATGCAACAATTCTACTAGGACACTGCAGGAAGACTGAGGCATTGAAACATTTTATGGCTTAAGAGAATCCTGAGTTTCCTTTTATAAAGCTTAAGGAACAGTGCAACACTGCCTTCCCTCCCCCGACTCTTTCTTCTTTTTGACAAGCCAGGTACTCTAAAGAAAATCAGTCAAATGGTTTAAAACAAACCAACCTTCCCAATGCATACAGTCCTGCATGAGGAAATTTCTGCACAAACAACTATAGAAGAAACATAGCAGTAGGTAAACAAGATCAATCTACCCCCAAGCTGTTTCTCTGCAATGGAGTTCTGTTTCAAATGAATCCAGTCATCTCAAAACAGTTTGGAATATCTGACATTTGTAATTTTGCCCCCTTCCATCAAAGCAGACATTTCAACTGTGCAACATTTATATTCCACTTATATTCAGTACTATCTTATTACTGAAGTATTTCTGGTGGAAGTTCTTATGGAAAGAAGCTAAAATTCATTAAGTCACTGCCACTAGCCCACATTAGGGAAAGCCAGATATCTTCAGGGAAAAGAATTTTCCCAAGACAGAAGATATAAAAAATTATCTTTCAAATCTATATATATGGAGCACATAAATGCATACATAAGAAGACAAGAGAAGCAGGGGGAATGTAAATCAGAAAATATTAATTTCAATGAATGTAGCAACAATAAGAGGAAGACTTTTACCCTAAAGCACTTCATTGTGTAATACACAGTATTCATCTATTAAAGAGGCCCAGGAGGGTTTAACCAGACCAGACGGCCTCAAACACGAGTATTAGTACATTTCTTAACATCATCAGTTGCTTAATGTTGCATCGCCAGCATCATGTTTGTTTTGCATATTAGGGGCTTTTCCTCAGAGTGCAGAGTTGCAGCAGATTTTTGAGATCATAGGAGGGCACGTGAGCAAATGAGCCAGGCAGATGAGACAGCCTTCTGGAGGCTCCTGCACCTCTTACACATGGTCTGCTTTCCACCCACTGCTTGAAGAACAGCACAGTGCTTATCAAGGAGCAGCAATTAGTACGGGGTTATCAAAGAACTCAAACCAGAAAGTTTTACCTTCTGGATCACTTCATTTATCAAGCAAGTAAAGCTGAATCTTGCTGTCATATATATCTGTGAGTGTTTCCTCAGTGATTTCTGGTTTGATTTACTGAACCTTTCCTGCTCCCTCAGTACATGCTCTGCACAGGAGACAGAAATGATGCTTTGGAGTGAGTAATTGAGTTTGGAGAGAATAAGACGTGTAAAGGGACGTCACCAAGACAAACACTACAGGCTAAACCCTTGACAGAAATTCTGCTGGGAAGAGGCAGGCAGAGGCCAGCCAAGGGCTCTACCATCTTCATGTCTTCCTAGACTTCTTGCCTATTTTTTAAAACTGTTCTAGGATGATTGCAACTAAAAGAAATTTTAAAGCAATCTGGTTTACACTGTATAAGATTCACGGTTAAGTCAAAATTCACTAAGACACATATTCAGGACACTCTCAGAGGGACAGGGCGTTTCTCCATTCAACGGGACAGAAGATATTCTTGGTTTTACCCTTTTACTAAGATCAAGATCCAGAAGCCAGCTGCCCAGTGCTGCCAGCCCAGCAACTACAGCAACCCTATAGTTTGCTTCTTCCTCTCCAGTAAGAGCTCTGAGCACAGTGAGACTGCTCAAGACCCGTATGGTATGTGGGATGGGACACACAGTGATCCCAAACTAATTAGTCAGGGAAACATCTTTATTTGTGCAATCACTAAATCCTTTAGAAAAATTTAGATTTCACATACCTTAGGGAACTGAAGTTTTAATTGTGTCTAAAAGTACAACTCCTACAAACGTGGTGTTGTGTTGAGCAGACCGTGACTTGACTGGAGACTTAAATCACATGGAGACTTAGATGATGTATTGAAATGTATTCCCCATGCATTTATCTCAGCTTGGATAATGAAACTAAGCTGTTTAGCTTCATTACCCATGAAATACCCTTAAGAAACAATTGTGCCACATTACAGCGAGCGGCGTTGACTTTCCTTTTCACACTCTTTATCTGCTCTGGCCTGTCTTCTTCTCTGTGTCTATACTGACCTAGGGGGCTCTGCAGTGAAGGAGTCATGCCTCCCTGTCATCTCTGAGTAGACCCCACAGCATGTTGAATATTCTACTATAAACAGCAAATGATAATAATTTACCACTAACGAGTTTTACTTTTCAACTCCATGCTGCAGCAGCATATGGAAACACTTTTTGCCCTACCGCTTTCTTTAAAAATTAAAAAACCTTTGTAAAATACAGGCAAACAAAAGCCCAAGTATATTTATCTCTCCTAAAACCAAAATGCTGGGAGCACATCTTTAGCCTACACAAAGCGTGGTTTATTTCAGGAGTAACCTGTTACCAACAATGAGATAAAGGTACTTACACCACAACAGTTCTGAGCCCACAGGAAGAACACCCTGACTTCTTTGCACTGGTTGTTACAGGGTTCTTATTTCACTGTTGTCTTATGATCAGCCCAAGGAGAAGACTCCCAATGACTGCAAGGTATCTTAAAATGGCCAGAAATGCTGCCAACTGGCTTTCTTTTCTTCTTAGCTCAGCACATAACATAAGTCATATGAAAGTAATTTAAAACAGATAAAATCCTATAAGGAAATTACTGATATTTTCTTTAGGTGATTTTATTTAACAGGTTTTATTTTTTACTGATACACTGCATCAGCCTTACAGCTGCAACCAAACAAAAATGAGGGATCAAGTGGTAGACAGAAAAATGTAAGCCAGAAATCAGCACTTGAACATTCTCCACTGCTGTCATGCCTAATGCAGAATGAACAAATTTGAGCATCTTAATCACTGGGGAGCTGAGGGAATGTAAGGCTTTGGGGTCTGCTTAGCACTTTGTGAGATCAGGCCCTTTCTGGTTTTCTCTTAGTGTTCATTTCACAGGCAGATAACGGAAGGCTTCCACCTTGGATAGAGAAAGATGTGAACGAGTCACGGGGCACCCAAAGGGATGAGGTCACCCCAAGCATCACCTCTGAGCTGCAGATCAGTGCAGCGGGCAGAGAAGAAGTAACATTATCATATAAACCCAGTGGCTGTGATTCATCTCAATCCCAAAGCAAGCTTGTCAGCTCCTAAACACTAAATTGTCTTGTCATTACTTTTGTTCAAGTCATGTAGAACAGGTTACTTCATTGCACCATTTGTTAAGGGAAGGAATAAATGTGATGTCCATTGTTTAAAACGTAATGGAACCCAAAATGTGAGCAGCAATTTTAACCTTCAACAATTACATGAACTTGTAGGAGAGTGCTCACATTTTACATCTACTAGCTGAATGGCTTGAGAAAAATTGTTTACTAGATATGAAGGGTTAAGGTGAAAGGACTTTCTGCTGGCCTGAAAACAACACCTAATAGCTAATCCTTTTACAATAAATCAGGAACAAGATAGACTGGATGTGTCTTCTTGTCCATAGATTGCATGCAAGATGTAAGTAGCTATTGATGTTATGTAGTAAGAACAAAGCCAGATTAAAAAAAAAAAAAAAAATAAAGCCCCAGAGTTTTATATGCTGTCGAATGATAAAAGACTGGCAAGAAGAAAAACTTGGTGGGGGGGGAGGAGAATTGGTAATTTTATATTTTCAGCTCATTTCTGTCATCTACAAAAAATACTGATCATATTACAAAGGTGAGAGTCTCAAAAAGCTTCTGTATGTATATATGTGAAACCTAACTCAAAAGCATGAGTTTTTAAGAGAGAAAGCAATATTATCCTTTCTCCAGCCTACAGTAGGAAAGCAGATGACTGCTGACACAAATCATCACACAAAAATGTGCCACTATTTCTTTCTGTAGATATAAGAAATACAAAGGTTATCTGATATGCAGTCTAATCTGAGCTGGAATTTAGAGATGAGTGAATTATAATAAAAATTCTACAGTAATCAAGTAATGACATATGCAATTACCTCAAGGCAGTAGGTGATAGCATTAACATAAGGGGACGAATTTGCCGACTCCTGAGATATAGACATAGCTCTAATGTCTGGTGCTAAGGAACTGGGCTTCTCAGGGCCTCTGAAGCAGATCTGGCCCTTTCATGTAGACATTTGTCTATAATTGCAAACGCTTAACATACAAGTTCAGAGACATTGGCACATTTTATTGAGGATATAGGCAATTAATTCTGATTTACTATAAAACAGGCATATCTCTGTTCTTTCTGCCAGGTCACATCCTCTGTCCATACCTTAAGAGCCACGCTTTATGCAGAGGGTTGATATACACAAATGTAACAATTTCTGGATCAGGGATTCCCATGGTGCACTGGATGCTGCCATTCTTTCAAATATCCATGCATCTGCTAAGGTACACCACACTGCCACGTAATGGATTTAGGGAGTAGGAAGTACAGACATCTGGGGACACCTTTCATTCAAGTAAACTGGAAATGAGACAGACATTTGTGCAGATATATGCCAAATTTGTTTTTAGAGGAATGAAGGCCTAAATCACATGTACTTCATCACCCATGCTTGCTAGACAATTCAGGAACACTTTTAATTACAGTCTTAGGCTGAGATATAATGCAAAGATTGTCTACAAGGAAGTTCATGGGAAAGTCTTGATTTTTGTGAGGAGTATATCACATTCCACAAATTTAGTCTAAAGCTTTGTAACCATTCCTAACTAGTTTGTGTCTCCTGGACTCCTGAAACTTTGCAATGGACTAACTTGACCTAATGCTGCAACTTACGCAAAATGTGTTAATTTATGGGGAAGGTGTCTTGTCATATAATGACACAAAATCATGACAGGACGTGCCTTCATCACACATCAACACAACATGCCATGAAACTACAGTGAGATGAAGTTATTATGTGCAGTACAACAAATACGAGTCTCTCTGGTGAAAAACCAAAGAGAAAAACTGCGAGTTATGTCAACTGTAGTGACAAAACAGCCTGTAATACTAATCCCCTGGAGTCAAGCCAAAACAAACAACTAGCAGAGACAAGATCACACACTCAGAGATGTAAGAGTGGCAAGTGGGTACTGCTCCGAGCGCTTCTCAGAAGCAAACGTTCCTTGCATGCATTTTTTTGGTGTTAATTTTTTTGCCATTGATACAGCGCTGAGGCCAAGTAAAATAACTCTGAATATTACATATACACCATATACTTTAACTACTTAGTGCCCTGCTTTATTATTTCTTCTTTTTAAAACCATGCCAAAACGTCTTTAACATGAACAGCCAACTTTTGCAAACAAGACAGTTAAGAGAACGGCAGCCCTCTGAAAACTCGGCCAAGTCTGGAACAAAAGCAGCTATTTAAACAGTGAACATTGAAAAGCCTGTTAAATCATCTGATTTGTGTAACCTGAGCCACGCAATGTGAGGTGTTTTCTCCCCACTAGCCAACTCTGACTGCCACAAGGGTGAAGAGAACAGGGTTCCTTAGAAATATCAGCCTCTGTTTATCAAAGAGCTTTGTAAAATTATTAAAATAACATTTCGGCTACAGTGGCTGCCCTTAGAAACTTGCCAAATGCTTCTGATAACTGAATAGGTACCTCAGTAGTCCCAGTATTCCAAGAATTTCCTACCATAAGCAGCAGGAAGCACAAGTTAATGCTCAGGCACTGCAGCATCTAATGCCACGCTGGCAATCTTACATGAAGCACAAACTGTAGTGTCCCAAACCAGCGTATTCAGCCTTAAGAAAGCAAGATATACCTATTACTTAGGATATTCCCTCAAAAGCAGAATTCCTGAAGCGTGCTGAAGGCCTGAATTCCTGTCTTATGTACCCTAGATCTTCCTCTTTCCCTGGCTCCAGTGGGCTTCCACCACTAGCAGCACCAGTCTTCCCCTTGTGGCTGCTGGGGCAGCACTGAGTAGGGGTGCAAGGTCAGGGTGCATAAACCCTTCCCTTCCCACATGAATCCTTCCCTCCACCAGGATATCATTATGTTCTCTCAAATCCTGCTACTGATTTTTGCAGAGCTTGGAGAAACAACTCATGTTGTTGCCTACTCTCCTTCTGTTGACATGGGCTATTTAAATAAAATACAAAGTTTTTGGAGAGGCAAACAAAAGCATAAGTACCTACATCTCACATCTTTAGGAACACAGAATGTTTTCAGAGGAGGAAATTGCAATGATGGACAGGTCATGATAATATTTTGGTGAAAAGATGCATGAAAAGATGGTTCCATCAGAGATGATGGCATTCTGCCACCACTACTAGTAAGTTCAGGGTTTCACACTGATCATTCATAATTGGCATATTTGGGATGACAAATATCCTCTGTCTATTCACTTTTTACCATTTTGCTTACTTGCTCTCCATTAACACATTGTTATGGTAAAGTAAACATACAGTTTGAGGAACTAAACACATTGAGTAGTTTTAGACTGACTTTGTATGCGCTCTCCAAAATTTCTCTTGGAGCTGTTAACATGTTCTGGAGCTGACCTCCTCTCCTCTGTGACATCTGTACAGCTCCAAGAGTTTCTTGTTCATAATTAAAAGTGAAAGTGCTCCTTTTGGTTAAAATTAACAGAGGTGAAACTTAAAAGAAACTGCCTACTCGAGGAGTCACACCACTCTCCATTATCAGACTCTAAATTATTAACTTGCCTTAGTTTTATAATGATTAATTATTAAAATTCAGCTCCTTGTCAACATATTCATGCTAGAACTGATAGATTAGCAGTGTCTCCTGCTATATTGGCTGTGCTCTAAACAGTGACCTTTCAGCAGTATTTCACGTCTCAAAAGGATTGTTGTAGTGTCACATTTTACTCAGGATAATAAAAGGAGCAGAAGAAGAAACAATAACCACTACACTGGAAACTTAAGGCAAAACCTATCCTCCCTTTCATCTCAAGCATCCAACTGAGTTAAGGTGGGAAAAGAAGAATCAAAGTTAGCTGACTTGCATTCTGCAGCAGGAGCAGGAAGGGGGTTCTACTATTTATTTTCTATTGTAATTTTTTATTTTTGATTAATTGCCTCAGCATTCTTTCCTTAAGACTCAAGATTTCGAGGGATTTCTCAGACACGGCTTGCTGCTGAATTGCAGCAAGGTTTGCCTCGAGTCAAGAGGCTACAGCTGAAAATATTCATTTTCAGTGTGGCATTCTTGGCACTAAAAACAAAAGACTTTGTTATTTGAGGAATTATTTTTTTCTTTTAAATAGCAACAACTACAATTCTTTGCAGTGTCCCACATATTTAACACTTATTGGAAAAGTCAGCTGAATACCACAGATTGTAGTCAACATCTTTCACAGATGCCAGGATTTTTTTTTTTCCCTTTGAATGCTCAGAGTTTTGCAAGTCATTAGTCCATTAGTACAAAGTTAAAGTACGCCAATCAATGTCATTTAAAGCTGTAGGTCATCTCGGGTTTTCATAAACAATCTTAAGGCTAATGACAGCTACCTACCCTTCTGTTCTCTTTTTCATTTCATCTTCAGCTTTCTTTGAAACATTAGATTTGGCATTTGCAAAGAAATAAACCCTCTGCTGGTGCTGCTTTTTAACCATGATAAAATAGAAATTACGTTCCCAAAAAATCACTATGAAACTTAAGGAAAAAGTAGGATATTGTGACCTAGGTTTATTCTTACACTTTCTAATATCCTTTGGTTTACTAGAATGGTGTGAAAGAAGCCATGCCAGAAAAAAACTGTTGCTGTTTGGCTTTAAAGATGCTTTATTCAAATGTTAGAAAAAGTCTTGAGCTTGGGTTACATGACGTGGCAACAGTAAATTCAAGTCTGAGCTCCGGTGAGACCCCCTGCCCAGCCTTAGGCATATCACTTCATCTCTCAAAATGCCTCCATTTCTCCCTCTAAATGAAAGCAAACCGGATTGCCTGATATTTTTTCCCCTTAAGATAGCACATTGGTGCAGGCCATTATAGTAAGCTGGCAGGGAGTTAAATATCTCTTGTGTGTCTTCCATCAACTTACTGCTTTCTGCCTACCTACAGGGAAAGGCCCTTTTGGGAAATAACACCGCTGAAATCTGAAGCCCAGATTTCCATGAGCAATGAATGGGTTGGTTGCAAAATCTGCTGTCATCCTTGCACTGTCAGGAAAAGCATTTCACTTCCCAGTCTATCAGAAGTCAGGTAGCTGTGTGGGGATGCCAGCCAAAGGATGGATGGACTCCCTTACAGAAACAGGGATGCAAAGCATCACGACAGTGGGAACAGTCACCCAGGGCCAGGGTGAAAGCGAGCTAAAAAAAGCTGTGCTCTATGGAAAGAAGGAATGGGAAGGGAAAGCTTTGCAACCCCTTCATTTCTGCTCAGCTACCAATGCAATTCTTCATCACGCCTGCTTTTATTGAAAGGCAAGGTGCTGTTATCAGACACATGGAGATAGGAATTGAGGAACCAGGAACTGAGTTCTCCCCTCAGGAGTAACTCTGGACCAACAAAGCACTGCAGTGACCCCAGTAACTGCTTCCCAGAGCCAGAAATGTGTACTCAGAAATTGTCCTTGGCAAGATCAGTAGGAGATACAAGGACTTTTTTGCACTGGGTCTGAAGGACCATGCAAGGACACCAGGCTTTGTTGCGAAGAGTCATCACTGTTCTCAGCTTTGGCAATGAAAAGCTCCTCAGAGAAGGGAGGAAGAGAAGAGTGAACACCAATCTGATAGACTGGAGACTCAACTCTATTATGGCCAAACACCCCAACCAAGGGATGCTGGCTACTCCTGAGCAATTCATTTTTCCGTGACTTACAGCTTTGTAATTGTCATCTTTAATAGGTCTGTATTTTCCAGCCCTATTAAAGGTTCTCACCCCATCTTTACAACAGAAGACTGTCCCTTGTTGGTTTCATTTTTAATACCGGAAAAGTCCTTCAAAAACAATATAAGGAAGAGAGCAGGTTTTATTGTGAAGAGGGAGATTCACTCCCAGAGGCTTTTCTGCAACGTGTTACCTGCATGCAGCCTCTCAGTGGGCATCCAGTGTGTTGCTCACTTCCTCAAGCCCTTACTCTAACAGCTTTCTGCTGGATCACTCCATCTTCACCAGAATAAGTGAGCCCAGTAAATGCCATTCTCCTTTCTAACACACACCAACTCCCTTGCTAATTCTAAAATAAAGTATTGCTTAAATATCATGGATTTGCTTTGTCTAATACCCCTACCAAACCATCAAGTCACCCTAAGTAAAATGAGTGTTGTTCATGAAGTTACTCCAGATGAGTCAACAAGGCAAGGAAACACGCAGCTGCGCAGACTGAGCATGCACTAGGTTCAAACTGGGTTTGCAAACAAGGTAACTGCCAACCTTTCTTTTTTTTTTTTAATTATTTTGTTTTTCTTCTGTCTCTTCTCAGTCTGGCCCTCTCCCCTTCAGTACAAGGAATAATTTTAAATTCTCTTGCACCAAAAAAACAGAAACCTCAAAGGATCCCAAGCCTTCTTCAGCCTCCAATGGACTTACTCAGTCCTCACTCCCAGTTCATGCCTTTCAGAGCTCCTCCACAAACCCTTTTCTGAGTGTTTGTGAAGGGTTAAGGCTGACCCTTTAGGAGGACCACCTGCAGTGACAGAGCTAAAGTGCACTGACAGGCAAGAGAGAAGGTAGCTGATGGCAAATTGCTACCATCGAAAGCCCCCCACCCATGGTTCCAATTGCCAAATTGTCTGGCATCCACCATTAACCTGAGTTACAATAGCCTGCACATCGCCTGGGCATGATATTTATCAGCAGAAACACCAGTTCTCAACCTGCTTCATCCTCCTCCCCAGCTGTCCATCGCCCTGCACTCTACAGACAGCAACTCCCTAGTAATCGGAATCAAGCGCTGATGTTGCGAACCTTTTTATTATTTGCAATGTATTGCTGGTTTGTAAAATATAGGTTAAGCATAGAGTCACGCTGTTCCCTACATCAGGCTAGTGTTGTTACATGTTTATTAGGGAAGTGATTTGAAAGGGAGATCATGCAGTGAATTACCAATCCTGCAAAACCTACTAAAAAGTGGGTGATGAAACAACATCATCATACATCAGCGTCCCATTACCTGATTTAGGGTAATTTGTATTCTCTGCTTCTGTACAAACAGAATGTCACTTACTGCGCTGTCAAACTTTATTTTAAGAGTTAAAAGGTGGGTTCATTATTCATAATGCTAACAATCGGGAGTAACTAAAATGTTCCATATGCCAGGAATCAAAACCTGTTAGCATGGAATTGGTTACAGGAGATTTAAACCAAATTAAAGCTCTGACAATGTTAGTTTCAGAATGGAAAAGCATAAGAAAGAAGAGTTGCACAAAGACTAATCCAATGCATCCGCTTCTCCAGGCTGTTTTTGTGTTTCAAATACATATGGAAAGATAAAAAAGTAAATTATTTCTCTGGGCTAGGACAGAACGCGTGTAAAATGATGAGTAAGTGAGATGGCAAGCACACGCTGCTGTGTGCACCAGAGAAAGTCAGATGGCCCTGCTTTTGTCCTCTTCCCTCAGCTGGGGTAGGACACCTGCCAACATCCATAGCTATCTGTCACCCAGGGCTCTTGTGGTTCTCCAATTCCAGACCTCCGGTCAGGAAGTGTTTTGAAGACCAGTAAACCACTCAGCCCTGGACTCCTCTTCATAAATAATTCCTCATAGCCATTGAGGAAGACTAGAGCTGGCTTTCAGCTTCATTATGGTTACTTGAGAGCACTCTCTGGTCTGGCATCTTCACAGACAGCTTATTCCTCTGTGGGAAATCCTAGTGGGCTATGGGGAGTGGTGAAAGAGAGCCGTCAGCAGTGACTAGTTGCCTAGCTGGAAGCCACACTCCTGCACTTTTCATGCAATCAATCATGAAGGAAAGGTCAACAGACAGCTTTCAAATAACTGATCCATTTAACTACTGACATTGATCTGGGCCAGAGAAGTGGAGTTGGTGTGGAGGGGAGGGGGGAAGGGAGAGTTCAGTGGTCAATCAGTGGAAATCTAAGCCCCTTTCACTGTAATGGGAAGCCTAAACGGAGTCCTAAGCTTTCTGCTTTAAATCTCACAGCCATTTGCTTAAGGCACTACAGGACCGTTACACGGTTGTCTTATAAAGCAAGCAAAAAAATGTCCTGCATAAAATTAAGTAGGTAAACCAGAAGAGATCCATATTTCACTGAATAATGCTGCTCCAGTAAGTGTAATGGGCAGGACAGTGGAATAACAGGGAGAGCCCCTGGCATGGTCCCCGGGCCAACTGAAATGCAGCTGTTTTGCTTCGGGTTTGGTTAGAAAGATGTTCTTCCTCCCATCCTAAGCATATCCTCTAGTGCAACCCAAGGCATACTGTCACCAGCCTTTATGGAGATCAAATAATTACCTTCCAGCTAAAAGAAAAAAAAACCCACCCTACCTCAATTGCCAGGTAAGAGCTTTCCAACCCCGAACCCTCTTGTGAAGAGCCAACATCTTGCAATAAATCTGACAGAAAATACACAGCAATATGTAGCTGACAAATCACTGTCCAGGCTCAGTTCCAGACAACTCTGGGCCATACTCTGTCAGTAGAATCCTACAGCCACCAAACAATATTCTGCGCAGGGTAGATTTAATTCTCACTGCATAGATGCCACAGAGCACAATGTGAGTGTGTACCCAGGAGAGAGAGAGGAAGCAGATTTGCTGTTCTCACTTAAGGCCATCATGGCAAAAGGACAGCTAGTTCTGGATCCCAAGCTGTGCTCCCAGAACTCTTTCTACAATACTTCACATGAACCACCATCATCTGCATTAAGGATACATGCACCAGCACCAGCAGCCACTTGAAAGGGCTTTTTCGTGACAATACACCGAAATTTATCTAAACCAGGGCTTCAGTAGCTGAATTGAGTCTTTTACTGGATCAAGCACTTCATCTTGCTGTACTTCAAATCCCCATCAGTAAAGTGGAAGGACTATCTCTTGCAGGCATGTAGTAGGATAAATACATGTATTATGATATGCTCAGTGATGAAGATAATGAAGCATAAAAAACAGAGAGCCTGACCAAGAGAACTGAAGTCAGTGGAAGGATCCCCTCTGTATTAATTGGGCTTTGACTGTAGTTTCCATTTAAAGGGAACAAGGAACACAAGGATTTGCTTGGTTCCTAAGCTGGAGGTACAGAACAATTCTCTGAATCCCATGAGAACTATTTCTCAATCAAGTGTGGTAAGAAAAGAATCTCTGCATGAGACACTACTACAGAAAAAAAATATGACATGAAATCCTGCGTGTGTTTATGTATGTGTGTCAGGGGAAATGATATTAAATACAAAAGAAAAAAATAGAATTAGATATCAAAAACAGGATTAAACCATAAAAATCTGTCCAGTATGGAGAATCTAGTTTGTAAGATAATCTTTCCTACAAAAGGCAGAATATTAAAGTAAATAACTCAGAAAAACCCAGGAGAATCTGAGCTTTCAGTAATCAGCCAGATGGAGAATGCAATATAGGCAACAGCACTGCATGCCACATTTCATATATCTAAGAAAAAAAATAAAAAGCAAGCTATTTCTGGGGAACATTATTGCTCCTCATGGTTTCCTCAATTATTTCTTCGTTCTGCTCCTCCCCATGTGCATCGCCGCTATTTCTAGAGTCAGCCATTTGCACTGAAAAATACAATTTTGTTGGGGCACTAATCACACATTTCCTGCCCTCTCCATGGCACAGAGAAGCCTCAGCTCTCCACTCTAACTCCCTGCCACACTGTACTCTGTAAATACATTCCTTGCACAGAGCAAGGAAGCCAACTGAAAGGTACACACCAGTCTGAATAGGCTTCTCAGCTTTCATTTTGTCCAAACAGAGGGGTCTGTTAGTCTGTCCTTTTCCAGGGGAGTCTATGCAGATATGCTGGAAATGCTGACGGATTCCTTAAGGGAAAAGCCAGCAGTCACGACAGTCCACGTACTGCATCCTGCCCCATGCCACAGAACTCTTGCTGCCTCCATGTAACCAGCACACCACTGATTTACCAATCACCTGCACATCCAAAGCAGTACATGTCCTGAAAAATGAACTCCGTCAACTTTCAAAATAGTCCCCATCTTTACTGTCTTGTTCTTTTAAGAAACAGCACAAGGACCTAGATTTTCTGAAGTACTAAGATGTGCTATAGTATGCTGCCACTCCTCACAAGTACACAAGCAATAACAAGGGATTAGAGCTACTAAATTTTTGTGCTATTTGAAAAAAATATTCTATTTTATTTAAATTCTCTTTCCTTTTTTTTCATGGTAAACAGGTTCTGAGGCTTAATTAAGCCTACAGGCTGGAGGAACACAGAATAAAACTGTTAAGGAGGATAATGCAAGAGGATTCACAACTCCACAGTACAAACTGTCTAACACCCAATTAAAAGCAAACATAGGGCAAAATAAACAGGAAGATGGTACTCCAGGAAAAAAAACAAACAAAAACCAAAACCAACAACAACAAAAAACCAGCAAATTTTAGAATGTTAAAGGAACCCTGTTTTCCAAACACCCATGAGGATCTAGACTTGGTAGCTAAACATCTCTGAAGACTGCACTCCTAGCTTTCTCCAGCCAGCTTACATTCACCTCTCTCTGAAAAGCTCCACTAGAATCAGTGGTTTAATTCTGGATCTCTTTCCATCTTGCGTTAATTATTTGCATGTTTAGAGTCAGTGTGAGGTGATCTTGAGCATCACAGCGCAAGCACCTGCAGAAACTCCCACCTGATCTATTATGTGACTGAGACAAGAATCATCCAGCTCCAGCAGGAAATCTAATCATCAGCTTTTATCTAATGATAATATCCGCTACATTATCTCACAGGGACAGAATTCTGTTTCAACCAGCAGTTTGGGGTTGCTTCTTTTAGGCTGACATGTCACAGTCAAGGAAGAACATGGGCACAGGAAGACTGATATAGGAACAAAAAGGGAAACAGTAGGATAAACATGTTTGGAAAAAAAAACAAATAACCAAATAGGCACATACTTTATGGAAATAGACCCATGTTTCTCTTAAAACAGTTTAAAAAAATGTACGATTGTTAAATGAGAAATGTGAAATCAAGCTTTAGTGATCCCCAGCTCTTCAGCTGGATAAGCAACAACTTGCCCTTATTTTGATTAAGGAGAGCTATTACATGTTTTTCCTGAAGCTATTATTCTGCTAGGAGCATGTTGTAATTTGCAAGTTTCTCCAAAAATCTTCCTTTAATGAAATGAATAGGAAATTAATGCTACCAGGCAGAAGGCTTTTAGCTAATAGTTTCTAACACTTCTCTCTGAGATATTGGAAAGCAATTTTCATTTACCAGCTATCTAAATGTGCAAACAACCTGCAGTTTCACTGACAGCACTTTGATCCTCTTGTCTGCATTTGTCAGACATTTTTGGTTTGGGGATAGCACGCAGCAACTGTTAAGTCTTCTCCCCAGAAACACTTACACACAGTATGGGCCTGGACCCAAAGTGACAAGAATTTCAGAAAACAGCATTCCACTTAAGGCATAAATGGGTCTAAGATATATTCCTGTTCAAACATGATCAAGAGAAGTTGGGTTTAAAACTCCCACTGGCTCCTATGCATCAATGGAGATGTTAGATACAGTCACGGTAGGGGAAAAAATACGGATTAATCACAGAACAGTGGAAGGGTCTACCCAGACTGAAACCCAGAACAGCAGGCATGTTGCACAGAAACAGAAAAGTAAGAGAAATAATGTCTTTACACTGGTCCAAAGCAATGCCATGTGAAAAATGGGTAAGACTAAAATAAAGACTGAAACAAGAACTAATAAACCCATCCTCAATCAGCCTTAGGAGAAATTAACTAACCTGTGCTACTTTCACCCAGTTTTATTATTCAGGAGTTTATTAAAAGTCCTGAGCTCACCAAAGGACTTGAGAACCCCTACAAACACTCATATGACTATGGTTAGGTGCCAGGCTAGTGAGTGGGGTCCCATGGCTATAGGAAAACACCAGTTTGTACCAGGATCCTAAAAGTTCATCTGTAAACAGAAGCTGTAGAGGTGGCAGTGAGGGAGTGAGGCAACCATTAAGAATGATTTCAGGCTCTAAAGCAGAGGTGTATCAGTGATACAGGGATGCAACATCTGCTGCTGTCGAATCGACATAACCCCACCACAGAGCCACATCACCACGTCAGCTGCCGTTTCTTCCCATGGGAGTATGGGATATCACTTGGCAGGCACACTCTGGACCCAGTGCTTTCCGCACACTTATGTCATGCTAACAGAGCCACTTCAAGTCTGAAAATACCATGAGTGATATCAGTGCTGTCCTTTTCTATCCAGTGAATGGTGGTGCAGAAGGAAGGGCATCACCAGCTGGCGGAACCCACATCAATGACAACAGGCTCTGGTGCTCATGCATGCGCAGAAACACTGACCCTGGAGACTGAGATGGAGAAAAAAAGCCATGTTCCTCCCATTAGGAAGAGTTAGGTTGGGAAGGACATGGAGTACTCTGTGCTTCACTCCTGTTAATTCTTCTCTCAGGAACCCTACTTTGAAGCACTTCCGAATCACACGCCTGACACTGACTTTGAACAAGCTCTCAAAGTTAACGGACTTTTTATTTGGAAATACATTATTCTATGGCCTTCTAGAGAGATGGAGTTGTCAACCACACGAATGACAATGCATGGCAGAAGACCAGCTCACAAACTCCCTCTTTCTTGCTGTCACTTGCAGAAACCTTAAAACTGAAACAAATGCAAATAATTAATCATCACTTGCACATCATCTTAGTTAGAGCAGATGCAGGAATAAACAGACGATTGATGATCTTTCTTCACTAAGAAACAGGCAAATTCTTTAAAAGGAGATGAGATACTAAATTCTATCGTGTCTGGGCACAGCTCAAAACCGGGGCTGGCTTTTCCCAGCTTAAAGCTTGCTTCAACTTTTCAAATGTGGTATTTGCTATCAATCTCTAAAAAAGACAATCTTAAAAGGTAACAGTTTCCTACACTAGGTTATCCATCATTCACTTTTTAATTATATTAGTAAACAATCCATCAGAGACCTTAAATATTAGCTTGACTTTTTGGTTAAAAAGCCTGAAATTTCTGAGACCTAAGAGAGGATAGAAAGATCACGTGTGAAATTTAATCACAAAATAAGGAGAGTTCTGATGCAGAGCAGGAGACAGGCTGCACACATCTTTGTTAGAATACCCACAGACCAGCTACCACACTTAGGGGATTGTTTCACATCAAGGAAAAGAAAAGGCGTGGGGGCAAAGACCAGGCCCCGGGCCTTGGATCTCTGTGCTCAGAGCCATAATTAGGAAAACTCAGGTCACACTTCCTTTCTTTCTCACTATCACTTTGGACCAAAGGATCCTCCTTCTGCTCTTCATTTCTGCACACTTCACAAAGGAGACCTCAGGGGGCAGGGGATGGTTTCTTACAAAGCAGCCTTCTCTTTGCGAACAGAGCTGTCTCCTGCAAGAGATTGGGTTTGCAGGGAGAGAAAGACTGGAATCTGGACTCCTTGGCAGTGCTCAGATCATTATAGTTCCCATTTAAAGAAACCTCACACTTTTCCCAAAACTGGGAGGAAAAAAGAAAATCAAGCATCCTGACCAGATCTCAGAAAGGCAGGGTCCATTCCCAATGAATTCCCCAAGTCATAAAGATGCTAAATATCAGGTGCAGGCTGTCCACTCCCCACCCGGGCAGTGTCACTGAGGCCAGCAGAGCCAGTCTCTTGGGGCAGGGAGAACACTCATTGACTGCAGAGGGAAGGACAGACCTGCACAAGACCTGCTTGCTGTTATAAAATACAGCTGACCCTGACACCAAAGTCCAATGGTCCAGTGCATGAGAAATGGAACTCCTTGAAACAGCAGCTGCAAGAAAAAGTAGGAATTCCATTTCCCTGCTCCTTTATTTTTTAAAAGCTCCCAGTTGACTCAGAACGTAAATGTAAAAACAGAGTTCTTCATTGCCTTACAGATGTATACAAACTCATCAGATGTATACAAATGTATACAAACTCATCACCCAAGGAAAGGCTACTATGCCCACAATATCCAGTCTCTGCCCCCTTAGAATTTATTTCACCCTCCCCTTACTTGCATCTGTTCCTGTTTTCAGGGCCTCCTCTCTGTTCACAATAAACAAGTTACTCTCTTTGTCTCTCTGCAACTCACATATTGTTTTTAATAGCTTTGCTTGACAACTTATTCCATATGTTTGCTTCCTTCTGAGTAATAGTTCTGCCTGAATTTCCTAATAATTAGATTGACTGCAGAGCTCACTCTTTTAAAAAACCTGAAACTTAAACCAACCAGCAATACATACACAAAACAAACACACAACAAAGCACCATGAGAATAGATTACTAGTGGTCTACTTTATTATCATTTTCAACCTCTCTTCTGTTAATGCTCGTTAGAGAAAAGCAAAGAAAAAAAAAGAGAATCGGTTACTGCAGCCCATTCTCAAAAAGAAAGAAAAAAAATCCATGTAAATATGACCCTTTTATTGTCCCTGAGGTCTAGTTTGGAGCCTCCAAATAATAACACAGTTCTTTGGATCTATTTTATTCCATCTTAATGATGAAGCCAGTAAATAGCTATGTGCTAGCCTAACATTTTTAAGGCTGTTTTGCTGCAATGAACATTAAATTCTGGCTCATTCTGAATGAAGAACACCAAGTCAAGATGTGGTTTAGTTAGTGTGGTTTAGTCTCTTTTCATATTCACCTTTTTAATTGTGATACTACATCTTGCAGAAAATGGCATTTCTTTTGCATTTATCTCCTTCTCATGAAAGCTGTGGTTAGAACAGAACAACTCTATGAAGAATTTGGCTTGTAAGACCAAAATTCTACCAATTTTGTTTGTACTTGATTGCAGTGGTAGACCCAAACAACCACAGCTACAGAACCCTTCAACCCCATTAATTTACAAGGATGTCAACAAAAACATCTCCGAAAACTAACCATGATACCTTTCCAAATTAGCCCCACACACATCCACAGTGCTACATGTGAGCCCAGGATCACAGTCTGCCATCTGTGCAATTCAGAACAGATCCAGGAGAGCCCGTAAGTGTTTCTGTGGTTACCTTACCTACGCTCCTACTCCTAGGAGATGGGAAAGCTCATCAGATGCTGAACTCACAGAGCTCTCTTCAGACAAGGGCTTACAGCTTTAAGGAAAAGAAAATACTTCTCTATCTTCTCATTACTTCCCTCCTACTCCTCTCAACACGTAAGCCTAGAGTGAATAGTAACTAGCCTAGCACTTTCTGGGTCAAAAACCTGTGTTTATGTACTTGAAAATTCATACAAACATTAATGCAAAAGAAAAATAAAAGCATGTAAGACCTATACCTTCTTTTCCCCTCATCAGTGCTGCCTCTCAATGGCTTGGGTAAAAGGGATCTTCCTTTTATTATTCTTTTACCTTTCTTCGGGCAGATTACACTTTTCAGCTGTGATACTCTCCACCAGACTCTCTAAAAGAATTTCCTACCTAGTCCTCCCCAGCAGATTCCCAACAATCAAAGTACACAGTTGCTGTATTTCTCCGTGGTTTTGGTGGTTTTTTTTTGTTTTTTTTTTTTTTGGCTACTATCTGCTTTTTTTTTAAAAAAGGAGAAAAATAACATTTTCTTCAGATGACTGAGTGCACTTATTTTCTTCCGGCGTGGTAGAATAGTATACCCAGAAGGACAACCTTGTGAGTTTACCATTAAAAAAACCTAGCCCTTTCCACACTCCTGGAAAAGGCATGCACACAGGTGAGAAAATGGGAAACATACAGGGCCAAGAAGTACTTCACTACCCACAAAAAGCATGAGTAAGCAACAATAGGTTCAACTCAGCCAAACAGAGCACAATGGGCTTGGCATCAATACCAGCTTTAGTTCAGCCTTGAAAACTTTGTATGAAGTAGCTGAGGGGTAGTTCAGAACTGTTTGGTTTTTTTTTCTTTTTCTCCACAATGCGTGGATTACTTACAGAAAATAGGCTCCCTGGCACTAAATGTTTGCCATAGCCTCTCACTTACTGTAAAAACAGAAGGAAAAGAACTTCTGCACAAATCTGCCATCACAAAACTTGTCATTCCTCCACTTCTCCCATTCTCAAGCTTGCACAGAACAGTTCCCGCTTGTGCCTGGCCACATCTCTATTGCTCCTAGCTAAAATGCATCTTTGCAAAGCTCACTTTGTTTGCAGTGCTCCCAAAATGCCAGAGAAAATATTAAACATTGTCAACCCCTTTGCCTTTTGAAATGTCTTTGCACAGGGCACCTTTCAAAACAATAAATCCTGGATACTTAATCAGCATCGGGGTAAGAAAAACCAAGCTTCTCCATAGCGATAAGCACCGGGGTTTATTTCTTTTTTGCTCGAACTTACAGCAATGAACTTGAGTGTTTTAGAGGTAACATGAGACAAAGGTGTTGCCAAAAGTCAGTGATGAAGTTATTGAAATTTGACTCATAACCATTTGCTGGCCCCAAGCCGCCCCCGACCAAGCGGTGCGAGTGATCTGCAGAGGCCCGGGGAGCACTGCAGGACCACGCGCAGGCAGGGGGGGTGGGCAAACAAGAGGCCAATTCAGAGCAGCTGGAAGGCATCCCAGAAAAACAAACAATGGAAATGTTTCAACCACCAAGCCAGCTTCACTAAGCCTCTCAAAGAGGGAGTTGGTGCAGCCAGATCCCAGCATTGAGCAGGATGATCAGTGAGCCACAGGGCTGACATTAGCCCTGCCACCTGGGAGTGTGCCCCCACTAGTACAGCACACCTTCTCTTCAGGGCATCTTCTGTGGCCATTTCAGCAAGCAGACAATGTGCATGGCAGTGAAACATCAGGCTGTCCAGCTGTAAGCCTCTTCAGCTAGTATTTCATATTCTGGGTGTACTCCTGGGAAAGTGCTTGCTCATTTCACTCCATAGGAAGTGAAGCAGCCTCACTGCCTCAAGAATAATTTATTGTCATTAATAATAATACACTGATATAGAACTTTTCATCCCAAAGGATGAAAAAAGCAATTTAGAATCTCCAAGCAATTTTCAGAGTGGTATAGGTTGTGCTTTAAGGCACATGCAGCAGTGACACTGCAGTGTCCCTGCCTGCGCCAGTCATGCACAGAGGAAGTGTGCCACGCCACAGACTCAGCTGACACGCTCCTTGGCAGCGCGGGGAGAGGAAACAGTGGCAATGGGTGAATTAAACATGGCAGGGGGTGCAAAACCATCCCCACACTACTGCATTCAGTGGGATGAAGCCACTGGGGTCACAATTCCCCCTTTCTCTGGGCAGAGGAAACAACCCTCCCTGCACGAATCGGTGCAAAAAGGAAAAGGTGATGGACCAAGTAATGGAGTTCTCAGAAAAGAAAGTAGGGTAAAAGAAGACCAGAGAGAGACAAGGGGTTCCTTCACTCATGCTTCCTTTGGTGCCCAAAGCTAAGATGCAGTGCTTGCTGGACACTAATAGTTAAAACACCAGTGTGCCCTTGATGCTTTTGTATCTCTCAGACTGGAAAAGACAATAGACAGCAACAAGAACTACACTTTGGTCATGATCTCCCCACTGCAACCTGAGTGCCAAGCCTTTCTTGCACAGTAAACTCTGACTTCAAAAAAAAAAAAAAAGTAGACAAAAACGGAGAAAATACAAACCTGCACAAATATTAATAAGTTTGTACAGCGTTAGGGTAAGGTATTTCTCCTGCGGACCTTCTGAATCTTCCTTCCCTTAACACTTAATGCATAATCTGGAGAGACAAACACATAACTTCTGCTTAATGACCACCCAGAGAGAAAGGCAATGCATTCCTCCAGGGAGCAGCAGTTGCAGACAGGATTTTGCTCCACAGGTCACTAATTCAGAGGTAACCTACTTTACTAGGGACTCAGTTCTGTTAGTGTCTGCTGCTGCTCCTTGGTGGCTAAGTAAAACAGTTTTTCAACCTCATATGAGTTCTTTGCACGTACAAGTCTCTAGCTTATATAGATGTAAAACCTCCAGCTGCAGACAAGAGGGCAAGGCTCAGAGTGGTGAAGAAGGTCTCCTTTCCCAGCCGGTCCAGCTGATCTGTGCGAACCTGGACTGGAAGGTGGGATCTCCATCCTCCTAGCATGACCCTCACACACTAATTCTTCCAATCTCCCTCTGAGCACTATTTCCTTATTTTTCAATTTACCCAAACCTCTTCATCTTTCCACTTTAACAATGGAAGCACACTTTCAGATCTCCAGTCTTAAGAAGATCAACAAATCAACCAACTCTGTATGTCCCATTGTGAACTACAGCTCTCCCTTCTCCACATCTCATCTCTCAGCTCATTGGGAACACAGTTCAGTTGAAACAAGATTAGAGCATGAGCACAGATGGACAAATCTCCATGGCTACTCAAGGATGCTAGATTTCATTACTAAGAAGTGGTGCTAAAAATAGGTCTGAGTACAAGCATTGTCAGTACTGAGACTTATATCACTGCTAGACTTGGGAATTTGTTTATGACTTTTTCCAGTGAACAGAGAGCCTTAAAAACACACTTCAGTAATCTTGGGGGGATGGGGGGAGGGGGGAGAGGAAATAAAGAAAAATAAGAGGGGGAAAAAAGGAGACCGTATCAAATATTTATGGAGCCATGAATCTGTTTACCTGGAGAGTAGGTAAGAGAAACAAGTATACCATGCAACAGGTTGTACTCTGGAATGGAAAACTCTACTGTTCTTTGCATGCTATCCAGCTCACATCCATGAATTCTTTCATAAGACTACACTAAAATTTTCATTAAGCATTTGGGGATTTAAGGAATCATTTGTGTGTGTAAAATCAATATTAACTTGCATTTTTCACTGGCAAGTCACTCTAATAGCATTATACAAAATGTTCGCAAGCCCGCTGAATGAGTGATGATGGTATAAACCAGTTTTGGGGAACCTTTTATTGCAGTAAATGCAGGGTTGTTATTTTATTCTTAAACAGCCTTTACCAGCATCAAAGGGATGTAACTGATTTCAAATGCAATGATTTCAACTGTTGATGGCTGCAGACATATGATTTTACAAACATGCAGAGAGACATTAGGATAGGCCAGGCTATAATGGCTACAAATAAACTTTCAAGCACTTAGGAATACATTAAAGGAAAGCAGAACACTTAGAGGACCAAGTAGCTGACTCCCATGGCTACTGCTGAATAGGCAGCGATAAACAGTGCAGCACAGCAAAAGCACACTTGCTGCAGGCCAAGTGGGCCCAAAAAACCAACAGTCTCCCCATGCCCTAATCATTACAGTAAAACCTGTAATGCCAGGATCCTGCCTGCATGGCATGGCCACAAAAGAAACTTTTGGATTTTTAGCACCAGCTTCCTTGGGAGCTGAGGCACTTCACCCTTGCTTTGCTGAACCATGAGCCTGTGGTTTCCTCCCTGCACATGTCCCTAAAGCTCCTGAACAGTGAGTCTTGCTCTGCTGTGAGTGCACCATGTGACATTTCACATGAGTCCAAGTGGGGCCTCCTGCCATAAAAGAGGGACAGGCAGTGACATTTCCTCTGCCTTGTGGGCAGGGATGAACCAACTGCTTCCTTTAAGGGTGTAAAGCTTTGAGCACTTGGCAGTAGTGCATCCAAAGCATAGTATCAACATGGTGCCAATAAGGAAATTCTATTTTCACCGCAGTAAGATGTAAATTACATTTTAAATTTGTGCATTCCTCCTTATTGTATACCTGTCTGTAAATATAAACATTTGTGTGTGTGTGTATATATATATATATATATATATATATATGTACATACCTATAATATCTCCAGGAACATCTGGAACAAGCAGAAGAAATGAGAGCCTTCCTCTGATGAGGGACTGACACATCCCTCCTACAACAGCTCCATTAGGAGTCATGCTAAGAACTCCCTTCTGCTTTTGAGTCTCCCCATGTGGGCTAACTAGTTAACAGGGATGCTGAATGACCTCTGCCCAACGCTCCTCAATACTTTTCCTAACACAGTCCTTTATGCCTATGAAAACAGCTTATAAAAACTTTACTATTTTTGATGAAGTCACACTTTGTATGCTACAGAAATGTGCTTGGGTTTTGGTTTTTTTGGTTTTTTTTTCAAAGAATATTTCCAGGGCATAGAGTTTTTAGATTGGTTTATGGTATATGCTCCCAAGCTATGTATTATACATAAAATTAATGATATACAGTTTCACTTTGTTTTTAAATCTAGGCTTCCCAGAGTTCTTCCTCAAAGGAATAAATAAAAATCGGTCTTCAAATTATTAACAAATAATATCTACGGCGGACAGATTTTCAAATTGCTCTAAATTGCATGGCAACGTTGATTTGAATGTGGTTACAGCAATTTACATCACTGCAAGACCTGACTGAAATGAATATTTCAGGCAGCTCAGTAGTACTGGTACAGGCTGTTCCCATTTGTATATTTAATATCTGAAGTTAAGTGTAAATTTGCAAATAATAAATGTGCTCATGACCATATCTATATGCACATGCTTCTCTCCAAACTTCTAACAAGGCCTGAAGCACAATAACAAACCAGCCTGAATATTCAAGCCGGCGTGTAAGAGCAGAAATCTCCCCACACTCACACATTAACATATTTGCTTCCAGGGAAAGCAAAGCCAGAGAGGCAGGGAGAATGGGCAGATTTGGGAGGGAAACACACAAACTACTCTATATTTTGGGAGCACCATATCGTCCCACTGCACAAGTTTCCTTGTGGTCCAGCACTGGCTGCAGTGGGGGTAGGAGGGGTTGGCACTGGGACAACTATCAGACAGGATCAAAAAGACAAATTTTTACACTGTCTGTACAGATACACCCTCAAAATATTTTTCTGATATTAGTTGTATTGGGAAGATTTCTCAAAGACCTGCTACTTGTAAAAACAAACCTTCCAACATCTCAGACCACAAAATCCCGATTGCACAGACGGGCAGTAATTCTTGCAACCTTTTCAGTTAAATAAAATTTCATCTCATTAGCAGAAAATTTAATCAAAGCATGTACTTATGTTTAAGTGGACAGCAAGGGATTGTGTAGAATTCATTGCTGCTCTGCCATCCCTGAATTCAGTACATCAGTCAAGCAGTCACATCCACACTCATAGGTGCTCTTAGCCCATGTCCAAAGTGTACATGCAAAAATAACAATCAAAACTTCAGTTACTACTATCTTTTCAGGCTTTTAAACCCTCTGATGCACCGAATGCAAGGGACTGACAGCAATAGCCGTAATCTTCATTTTTAACTGTCGCGGAGGTAGTTTCACGGGGATTCAGCGGAAGCATTAAACTGCTGGAGAGGTTTAGAGCGTTTCTCAGCAGTAAAGCTGCATTAGGAGGTTGGCGACAGCACTGCGGAGTTCCCAAACGAACCCCCCGCGCTCCTGTCCCGCCCGTGCCGGCCCAGGGAGGCCGCCAGAGGGCGCGGGCACCATTCCCGCGGCGCCGCTTCCTCCCTCGCCCTTCCCAGCCCGGCGAAGCCGCCCGGCGCTGAACCGCGCCCCGAGCGCGCACCGGGGGCACATCGCCCGCCTGGCACCGCTCCGCAGCGGCAGCGTGCGCCTGAACAACAAGGCCTGCTTTCGGCAGGGCGTGAGCACCCCCGGTGTGTCAGCAAAACCGAGGCCGTGTGCCACGAGCCTGACTGGGTGAGCTCGGAGAGCGGCCCGAGCATCCCCGTAGCCCAACTGGCCTCTGCGCTGGCAGAGATGTACAGGATTGACATGCAAAGCACAGGAGCGGCTGTGTTGGTGTCAGGGACAATCAAGGTCTGTGCTCCCTTGCCCATTAGCTGAGTGATTCGGAGCTGCTGGAGAGGTTTAGTCATTCCTGTGGGGGATAAAGGACATGGATACTCTGTCTGGGGATATTGATTGAGAAGGACACAAACGGTAGCTAAGACACTTTTTCAGCGACACAGAAGTTGATGATTTAGTGAGTCATAGAAGAAAAGCTGCCTTGCCACCTTTGGTAATTGTTTGCATTGCAGATAGTGCCACGTGAAGTGACCTTGTCAAATTAGCAAAAGCCCGGAGCACCATACAGCCGGTAACTCACTGGCAAACTACAGACCTGAGGTTATCGATATGTGAACCTCGGCACATGCACACACACTCAGTGCTTCATCCTGATTGAGCACAATTTCTAGGAGCTCTTTCTAGTCCAGGGTAGTTCAGAGCTGGATTTCTGTTCAGTTAATCCCACCCTCCAGTGAAAAATCCCAAGAAACCCAACTCTTACTTTCTAACACAAAAGAAATCTAAAACCCACTCCCCTTCTTTTCCTCTACACAGCACAAAAGCAAAATTAAGAGACATAACATTAGAGCAATCCTTCTAGGGATCCACAGGAAAAGGAAAACTGCCTAACTACTGGGAAACCACAGTGCTGTGGCAGAGCACATTTGCTCTCCAGTCTGCTTGCAAGCCACAAGCACAGTAAAGCAAAGCCAATCCAAATGTGAAGCAAGCTCTCAGAAAGAGTAAGAAATGGGCTCAGCTGCCGGATTACAGGCCTCAAGAGACTCTTAATGGGCTACAGAGGCTGTCACCTGCAGGCTACTGTTTGGCTCAAATTCACACTGACTGAAAGTTTTTACCAGATGATGACTTGCTGGTGGTCTGTTTAGAATAAACCAGCGCTATCCTACTCTCTTAATTGTTCTTCTAACTCACACTACCTTTGTGTCTGATTTATGCTTTCTACTAACCTTCATGGGGATTTTTTTTTTTTTTTACATTTCATGCCTCTCTAGTAAATTCAAAAACCACTGTGTGAAGAGGACACCTTTCGAAGCAGTCATTTAACTTTGCTCAAAAAGCCAATGGCCTGCATATTCAAAAGCACAGGTCTCAGTGCTGCTACAAGAAAAAGTACATGAAAACTTTTGTACTTCCTGTTTAGAAACAGCTGGGGTTTGCCACTGGATGTGGAACATGTTACCCATCACATGGTAAAATTCTACATAGGCAAAGCAGAGCAGTTTTACGAGAAGTGTGGCTGAGCATCTTGCCCCCAACTTCTCTGGGGAGGGAGGAATATAATTTAATATAAATGTGTCCACAGGGATTTGAAGCTTTTCCATTACAGTGTTCAATGTGAACAATATTTTTCATGGCACCCATGTTTTTACAGACTATTGTGATGGAACCACTCAATTCTCTTGAAGCTAATAGAAAATTCACTGTATAGATCTGTTCACTACATCCTGAAATATATACATATTTCAGACCCATAAATAGTCACTGCACCTCCCTCTGAAATGCACTGACACATGAGGATGTCTAAATAACAAGCTAGAGTAGGAGTAAAACATTTTTCCCTAAACACTTCCAATTATTTGCATTTAACTCATTGGTGTGACTCCTGTTTAATTTCTGTGGCATTATTACCTCTGCAAAACTATAGTACCACTGGGGATAAATCAGGACCAAGTCTTTTAATGTCCTGTCCTGGTTTCATGAGGCATTAATTAAAGTACCTCAGGAGCACTGGGCATTCAATCACTCCTTTCTTCTTAACTAATTAAAGAAAAAACTTTAGCTAAAACCACAAATTCTTTGATGTGGGTTGCTCATACCTTCCTCTCTCCCCTTGAAAATGTTCAGCATTAAGCATGTAAATCATATTGAGCATTACCAACCTAAGGGGAAGTGACAGATGACTGTGACTGCCATTAAATGTTTATTGCATCCCTGCCATGTAATGCAATTAGATGGCAAAGAACATGTAATGTGTATTGCCCTGGTGGGAGAATGGGGAAATTATTGAATTTTCTCTCTTAATCTATTTATATCTTGCAGTGGGGGCATTAGGTAGATTAAGCTAGGGACAGTGGCCCCGTTCAGTATGCTAAGTAGTGTTTGTCACTCATTGCATTATATGGCAGTGACAGCCACCAGAGTCCCACACATTGCAATAACACTGAATCAGAGGGGAAATGGCTGAAGAAGTCTTCTGCTAACAAAGTACTCTCTTAATACCGATTCTTAAATGCTTCTCTCTAAATAAGGGGCAAAAACCCTGCCCTTGCCCAACCCCCCCTCCCCCCACCCCCCCAAAAAATCATTAAATCACTAACTCTGGTTATTTCTTTCTTTCTAGGGACTGGTGCTTACAGGAGTTCAACCTGCATGACGTGTTGCTTTAGTAGAACACTACTGTGCTCCTTCAACTGTGCTTTGTATGCAGGTGGTTCTTCAGCCTCTACTGAGACTGAAAACTTCAAAGCTTAATGAACTCAGCTTCACAGCAGCTTCTGGAGGTATAGCAAGGTAAAAAGGATCTTCATGTTAAATTGGGGGCATGAAGCCATTAGAAAGTACAAACACAAAACCACAAAGAAAAGCAGGATTCCACACACCATTCCAGCTTTTCTATTAATACACACTCCTTGGCATTCAAAAGCTATACATTATCTCTGCAAACTCAGCTCAGACCCTATGTTTTCCTCAAGCATTTCCTACTCTGGCTTTGGAGCCTGGCTCTGTTGGGGCAGAGGGGAGGTTATACGGCTGTGGCTCCTGCCACACCACAGCCCCAGGATCACATCCTGCTCTGTGGCAGTCCTGATGCTGAAGTCTTAAAGACTCAGTATGGATCTATCAGCAGGTGTTTTTTCCAAAAGTTAATTAATCCTTCGAAATCTGATCTCAAAACTGTCCTCACATTTTGCTAAATTGGGCCTCCTCAGCAGATTTCTAGTGTTTCCTGACTCTAGCAATGGTCGTTAATGACAGGCTAAGTGGCCAGCTGTGGCTCCTTAATACCTCACATAATTGCTGCTCTAACATCCTTCTCCTCCAAGCCTTGCATGTGTGTCTGGAGTAATGGATAGATAGCCCTAGAAACCAACAGCTTTTGTTCATCCAGACAGATCATACGTGGTCAGGAGCAATACAAGGCTTGTCTGAGACACCCTTCTGATGCACTTCACACTGTGGCAGCACCATTTAAAGTGTATCTTTCTCAGAAGGTTAACTCAGCACTTGCTCAGTGTTTGAGCTCTGGGCTTAACCCAGCACAGCCTTATGTGCTCTTCCTGAGCCTGTCTCTCCTCACCTCGCTCTACGCGGGCAGGAGCATGTCTGGGGTTTCTGAAGCCCTGTTCCACTGCTCTCCGTGCTGCAATCAGCTTTGCTCTTCTGATGAAGTTTCCCAGAAAGCTGTGGAAGGACGTGGCCATCTGCCTGGGCCCACGGCAGAAGGCACTGGAAGACTTCTCATCCTTATGTGACAGCCTGTGTCCTCTACAGACCCATCCTAGGGGAAATGAAACTGAACCCCTGTGCAAAGCCATGGCTGCCAACCCAACGACACAGAACAAACAGTGTAATTTATTTTGTTAACTGCCTCAGACAGTTTTTTCTGCAGCCGTACCACTCTGTAACCCCATCACCCCGGTGCCCTCATGCCAGGCACGGTGCTGCAGTCACAGCCATGCCTAGCACCCAACAGCCTTGAACCAGCTCCAAAGGGCGTGTGGCTTCACATTTGGTGACAGAGAACTTGCAGTCCTGCTAGCACTGACTGCGGCGGCACCTCACGTGCCGAAAGTCTCAAGCTGCTCCTCTCACTGATTGCTGACGCTTGGGGTGACACTTGGAGCTGCTGCCACTTCCCTCAGTACCAAAAGCCAAACGGTAGAGAAAAGTCTAGGCAGAGAAAGTTCCACCTTTTCTGGGCAGGCTGGCGACACATTATATTACTCCTCTTGCGGCTGCCATATGTGATATTTCAGGGGGATTCAAGCCACTCCACTTTAGGAGCAGATCTAGACCAGGAACTTGGAAAACAACGGGGACTATTCTGAACTCACCTGCTTGTCCCAAGAAACTTAAGAGGCATCACTAAACTGGGCTTCCACTCAAAATTTACATTTATATGTTAAAAACCTAACAGGAGCAAGGACCTTCCATGAAGCCTTTGTGCAACCTCTCCAAGATCAAAGGATTGTAGAGGTGGAAAGCTTCTTTCCTGAGAGTGGGCAATTATCAGGTGTGATTATAAGTGCCCAGCAAAATCCGAACCATTCTGCTGCTTCCCACGGGCTTTGGAGCAATTCGGTTTTCACGCCTTCTGCTTTGTCAGATGAAATACTTGAATTGCTCTGTCTAATGATGGGTGTACATACACAACGAAAATCCCAGTCCTTCTCACAGTGTTGTTTTTGACATTGAGCACAGGAATGCTAAAAGTTTCTGACTGACACCTTTTCATTAAAGAGAGAAAAAACTGCACACATCTATCAAATCTCTAGATGCAATAATGTAATATGATTATTGCTAAAAATAAGATCAATTCATGGTACAAAAATCAATTCTAGCAATTTCCAGTTTTAGATATATTGCTTTTATGTCCTTTTGTGTATAGTACTTCAACTAAGTGAAAGCTGACACTCAAAAGCTCTCATATGAAAGCTCAGCTTTTCAAGAAACTAATGTAAAAAAAAATTCTTCTCAAGCTCTTAAAGGGGACCAAATAGAGCCCTCCTGGAAAAAACATGCAATATAATCTCAGCAGAGCTGCAGTTGTTCATATGTGGGGAGAATCCTTTCCATGCAGAAGGCTTGCTCTCCTATTTCCCAGCAGTACAGTAATCTGCTGGCAGATAACTAAGCTGTAAGATATAAAGGCAAAACATATATTTTCTTGAATCAAGACAAAAGAAACTCAGTCTGTCTGCCTCTCAAATTTGGGAGATTAATAGTATTACGAAGGAAAGGTTTTATTACCACATGTAAACCAGACTTGGAAAACCAAAGAGTGGAATAATACTCCTGTGGAGCCAGTGAAACACCACTTTGAATTGGCAAGTCATTGCATTTTGATATTTTTTGGCACTGCGGAGCACCTGCAAACCTGTCATGCTATCTGATAATCTTTTGGTATTTGATAATACAGTACTAAAGGCACAAGTGAACAAAAGGCAGCCAGGGAATTATTTGTGAATTATATGATATTGGTATTCAGTAATTAAGCCTTAGAATTAGTTGGGAGCGGAGAGAATTAGACTTCAAAATTGCTCTACTGAGTACAATATTTGTCTTCTGTGTCAAATACATTTATTCAACTGAGTCGTGCAGATCTGCTTCCAAGCTTTGAGACTTAATGCCTAGTGAAGGGCTTGAAAATGACTGATTCCAGCATTTACCATACACTCATAGCTGAATCCCCAACCCCTTTTCATTCCCAAACTTCAGTAGGCAGGCAGGATTATAAGAATTCTATCCTTATTCTATATGTACAAGTAAATCCTGGTTTCTGTTATCTCACATAAAAAAATACCTATTTCCCTGACTCCTTGTTTGACAATAAGCTTCTGTAGGTAAATGTTTCCTACACAGCCAGTCTTTTTACTGAAGCCAGTTTTTTTACTGAAACTTCACACAGAACTATCAGACAGTAAATGTTTGTCCAAGACTGCTAAAATGAAGTGGTTCACCACCTTACAAAGAAGGTATCCATTAGGGCACAGATTTAACTGAAAATAAGAGAAATTATGGACAACAAAGAGAGGAATTTCATTGTGAAACTGATGCAAGGGACTATTAAACATCTGGAAGATGTTAGTGACTGCATTGGCTAAAATCACAGAGCATGCTATCTATCCTCTGAGAGCTGATTCTCCTTGACTTAAAGGGGAAAGACAACCTGAAGCGAGATAGCGGATGAGTTGTTACTCAGAGTAAGCGGGCACTCCTCACGCAGGCACTGATAAAATACCAGAGGGAGGCTATGGCTGTGCTGCCTCTCCAAGGGGGAGAGAGCCAGCCCAAGCTCCTCTCTGATGGGTCTGAGCCTCACCACTTGCAGTCACGCCCCAAACACGGCCCAAGAGCTAAAGCACTCCACAGTCTCCATCATTTTTCACCACTGCAGATACTCTGAGCAGGAAAGGACTGCTCCCTCCTGACTCACCCTCTTTCTTCACCGCCACCTTCCCCCACTTGCTGAAAGAAAAGCTTTGTTTGAGGTCTCACAGATTTTACTGTTTTCCATTTTTTTTTCTCCCGTAGAGAAATTTTAAATGTTCAGATATTTTTTTCTAAACAAATATTTGCAATTATAAAAGAATAGTCTACACTCAGGTAAAATGCCTAATGAGATGACAGAGGCAAAATGAAGTGGCGGAAATGTTACAAATAGACTGGGAAACTACACTAACATGTTTCAGTCGCTTTTGTCCCTACTCTCCTTTGATATTCTCCTGGGCACTCAGCAGTACACATTCAAACAAGCTGAAAATCAGCCCTTCCCGTCCTGTTCTGAAAAGCAAACAGTACTCTGCCATCGAAACATGTTTTGGTTGTGCATTTTATTAATAATAGGAGTGTGTTGTGGAAAAGGCCTGTACAGGCTGGCTCACTTGTAGCTTCCCTTTGGTGTTCTCTGAAAAGGTGAAGTCCCACCCCTGACAACGGTAATGGAGGTCTTTCCACAGACTGCTGTGGAGACAGGGTTTGACACCCACCGTGTCCTTTCTCCACTTCACACCATCCCTCTACTTCAGCTACCAGACCCACTTCACAAAACTTCTCAGTTTTACCTGCCCCAGGCTACTACCCATGTTCCTTTTAACTTGCTCCCAAGACAAATCTGACTTTTATGTGCAGTGTAACTCAAAGGTGATAACAAAGCTGTTGAGATTTATGTTTCCTGAAACCCAGTAACTCAAAGGTGAATTTCAAAATAACCACAGCAATCCTGATTGGTGCTGAAAAACAGCAGCAAGAAGATAAAGTAGTGACAATACATGAATTATCGTGTTCTTCTTTACAAGTTATATATGGCCTTATTTCTTTTTTAGTTTTATTTACAATCCAATCTGAGTATTATCCATCTATGTTTGCTGGTTTCTCCAGTATTCACAGAATTATTTTCATGGAAAATTTTTATGTACACTTTCCTCCCAAAGCCTTTGTGTTGGCAATATACAATTTCACCTGGCAAGGCATACAAAATATTAAGAGCCATTCCTGCTTCCTAGCACTAGAAAATAGTAAATCATAAGTATGCTGCTGATACCCCTAGATATGCAATATCTCTTAAATACAAATTTTCAGACAAATGATCAGTCATACCCCAACCTAACGGACTTTGAAGAATCACAAATAATTTCAGTGCTACCTTATGCAGATGCTGAAAAACAGTGGTGAAGATGACCAAAGGAATCACAGAAATTTAATCTAGTGACACACTGACAAATACGCTAATCCACATTAATGCCTCTGTTTGCTCTGGGAGATAAAAACCATTACAACTAATGACAGCATCAACCTTATCAACAGCATCCAGAGAAGCAACGAAATATTTGGACAGCTGCTGGGACAGCTTCTGAAAATAGTCTGCAGAATTCAGCCAGAAGCTTTTTAAAACAGGTTTCTGAGGACTTTTTTTAAAAGATAGGCTGGTCTCTTCACATGAAGAGCCACCGCCAGAGGTAAACCTGCTGCTGTGACCACCCCTAAAAATGATGTACAGAAACAAAATATGGCAGCGAAAAGCATGGAAATTAACTGAAGATTTGAGAAACTCCAAAACTAACCACATTTAAACTCAGAATACTGGGAAGAAGTGAGGGGCAGAAGGAGGAAGAGAGCAAGGCAGAGATAAAACTCCTGAAAATTATTTCACATAGTCATAGAAGAAGAAAAAGTTGGAAGGAAATGCTGAGGTTATGCCGGAGAAAAATTAACATATTTCTGCTTTCATTTGAATTATGCTCAGGAAAGAGTGAGAACAGACAGCTACGAGGGACGCTGTCTAAATACAAAGCAGAGAGCAAACCCTAGCAGCATGTCTTTTCAAAAAGGAAGGAAACTTGCCAGTTCTCAATTACATGCTTTCATTGGTCAAGCCCACATACAAAATAGTTTACACAACACCCCAAAGTTGCCTGCATGTATTTTTGTAGTCAGAGAGCAAGCCAACAGCAGAATTATTTTTGCTAGGAGACTCAAAATGACTAGAGAGCTTTGCCTCCTAGATCTGTTTTTCATGCCACTCTTTACTTGCCAATGAAGCCTTGACTATCAGCACACAAAAATGAAGAATTTCCAGAACTCATAAGAGGCAGCAGGTTTTTTCTTGCGGTAGGGCTGATGCCAAGAAAATTGGCAAATATTAGATTAATTGAACTACATATGCAAATATAACTAACAAAACAGCTGCAAGATATCAAGGCAAACAAACGTTTAGATATATCCTGGTACACCCTCTCTATATGTTCTGGAGTATGTTTTGGATACTCAGGTTGTCTGAAGACTTCACTTAATATTCCAGATTACAAACCAGTACCAAGTACGGTTCATTGTTCACCACAACAGACATCCTGGCTGTTCTGCTGCATCTTTCATACCTTTCCTTGAAACAAAGCTGCACTTGATAGGGACATTTTTAAACATTTTTCACAGAAAAACAGTATGACGCGGGTTGGAAAGGACCTTAAAGATCATCTAGTTCCAACTCCCCTGCCATGGGCAGGGACGTATTTTACAAGCCCAGGTTGCTCAAAGCCCCATGCAGCCTGACTTGAACAGTTCCAGGCATGGGGCACCTCAAACTGCTCCAGGCAACCTGTTTCAGTGGCTCACCACCCTCACAGTAAGAGATTTCTTTATAAATCAGTTAAAAGTCATTATTCCTTGTCCTAGCCTTTCACATGCCCTTCTGAAAACACCCTCTCCATCTTTCTTGTAGGCTTTCTTCAGGTACTGAAAGGCCACAATTAGGTCAGCCCTGAGCCTTTTCTTTTCTAGGCTGAACAAACCCAATTCTCTCAGCCTTTCCTCATGGGAAAGGTGCTCCATCCCTCTGACCAACTCACATTAACTCAGGTTCCCTCCTCTGGACTCATTCCAACAGGTCCACATCCTTTCTGTGCTTGAGATCTGAGATGTTATTAATACATAATTGACTGACTACTGCAACACCTCAAAATATTCCACAGAAAGACGAAGACTGGATACAGAAAGCACAGTGTCTCCACGTCAGTAAAAGCGGGCAGTTGTATTAGATACATAATTCCAGTTTCCCAGCTCAAGCATTTGCCCTACCATGTATAAATTAAGTGAAACAGATTTATTTGCAGTATAATGTACTGCAACCATATATTAAATGACTGAAGCAGATTTATTATGTGCTAGATTTGAAAACAGCCTTTCAAAAAGTACTTTCGGTAATCCCAGTATCAAAGCAAGATTTAGAGTGGTAAACTGTATAATAAAATACATTTAAGGAAAGAACAAACCTTCAACTATTTTCCCTACCTTGCGTAAATGAATGGCATTTCTGAATTTAATTCACACATAGGCAAAGGACCCATACAAAATCTAATTGATACTGAATTCCAACTAGAATGTCTTAACAAAGACATAAGTGGTATGTAAGTCACTCTCTATCTATTAAAAATTATAGCATTACACCAAAGTGAATGGAATGTCCTCAGAACAACATAAAATAAGGCAACTCCATTTTTCTCTGTTTCTATCAGCAGTTTAAATTCTTCAATAATCTGACCTTGAATGCAGCAGACAAGTAAAAGGCAGTTCTGAACATTTTAACCCCAAGACGTTTTGCACAGGGTCAGAGTAAGACTGTCTCCATATAGAAGTCCTAGTCAGGGTACTGGAAGGGCAGTCAGAGGGTGGACAGTCCAAGGTGAGTTCAACTCTATCATTCTTCTCCTTTCATTTTCAGCACTCAGTAGAGCATTTAGAAGAAATAATCTGATATCCAAAGGCTATATAGCTTTCTGATTTGGCAAAAATGGGGAGAAACATAAGAAGGAAGTCATCCTGTGCAAGGCAAAACCAATACCAGAAAATGTAACCACAAAGAAACAGCATGGAAGTTGTTTTATACATTACATCACTAATTTCTGATTTCAGTGTTCAGCAAATACCAGAGGATGAGCTTCAATTGGAAAATCCTCCCAGTTTGCACACAAGCAGCAGAAATGCACCACGTACTAAAACCACAACTGTATCTTGGCCCAAAGCAAGCCCCATTTCTCCAGCCAGCAGTTTCAGAAGTGTCTAGAACAGGATATCCCTGCAGTGAAAATTGCAATGTAATTCACTTTACTGTGACACTGAGGATCAACCCTCCAAGTCTGAACAGCAAAATAAAGTTGTGAACTGTGAACCATACCAAGAGAGAACTGGCTTGTTCTGCAGAGCAGGGATTTTTGGTTTGTGTGACCTTCTGTAGCAGGTGCAGGGCTCAGTTGGCCTCCCCACCAGGAGCACCATGCAGAAAAGGCCTGCTACAGTTGTGACAGAAATTAGTACCTGAGGCAGTTCCTACAGGATTTAATCATCAGGGTGTCTGGTGGACTGTGCATAACTCACATTGTTACATGAAGCCTGCAAAATGCCACAGAGGGGAAAAGAAAATGGGGGAATGACTCATGCACGGGCAGGGATGCTTTGGACCAAAATGCCCAGAGCATGAAACACAGCCAGAAAGCCAAGGATACTTTAAAAGCCACTGCAACAAAATCACATTTTGTAGCTATATAGTGATCTGAACCAAGACTGAACTCTGGTTCTGCACTTCTAAAAAGCAAGTGGGGTTTTTTGGTGCATTTGTCTAAAATATGTTGCGTTCTTGGCTGAAGTTGTGGGGAGTTCATTTTTCTTCCCAGACTAGTCAAATGAGCGTGAGTGCTTAGGACATACCTTATCCAGGCTGTAACCTCTGCTTCTGAACTTGGGAGGAATCTGACTTGCCTCTTCAGGCGTGTTTGGTGTCAGAACCTACTGAACCCTAGTGGTGTTTTTGTGCAAGAAATCATCATGTCTGGAATTCCAAAACCCATGTGGACCCAAAGGTACATTACAAGGTAGTAACAAAGATATGCTCAAATTCACAGCAGGCAGAAATCTCACTTAGCCTGGAAAAGTCATCGGTTCCACCCTGGGGTCCAGAGAAGCCCTCAGCATCAAAGGAATGATAACAACAGCCAGGCTTCTAACAAAGGTCATCACTTCTTAACTCTCGTAAAGCAATAAATGCCAAACTCCAGGTAAGAGGTTATGAATGTTAATGGATTTACAGACTGATGGGAAGTGCTGAGTGGCAGGAGTCAGTGGAGTCGGGGGAAGGTGCAACACACCCAGAGAGCAGGGCCAAGGCTTTCAAAAACAGCTCATGATTTTTGCTCAACTCCACCATGGGATCAAAGCACAATGCATGTTAGAGAAGCCACACAAACTTCTTTAAGAGGAGCACCCTCAGGTCAGTAGCTATTTTTCCCCTTTGGTATATGTTATCCTTTTCCCACATCATAAATCACTCTGCTGGGCAAACCACAGAAGCCAGACAGGGGCTAGGCAGCAACACATGGCAAAGGCTTCATGACAGCTCTTCTTTGCCTGACAGACACATCAGCAGCACCTGGCACAGATGTTTGGCACAGGTGTGCTCACCTGCAGGCATGCAGAGCTTGGTGTGTGCAGCTCAGGGACAAAGGAAGCTGAGTCAGTCACCAGGACAGCAATCCCAGCTGTGCCCAGGCAGTCAAATAACTCCTCATCAGACTGCTGCATGTTCCTACCTTTGACTGGAGCTCTGAGGCACTGATAGCTTTGTTTTCACGCTGCATTGTGCAGAAGCATTTATAGACACCTCAGCACAGTCTCTCCAGCTGCCCAGCCTGGCCACCAAAGCCATCACACACTCCCAAGCTGACTCACCAGAAGAAAAAGTAGGCATTTCTGGAGCACATACTACGTTTGCAAAGGATTGCTTAATCCCAGTCTTTCTCTTCATGTTTGTATCCAGCCATTTGTCTTTTTTGTCTCTTTGTCAAGCCAGGTCTCTCTTTTTTTCCCACTGTTTTCTGTTACAAAACTGGGAGTGTCTGTTTTCCTGAATATGTACTGCCTGGAAATGCAGTTGAAGACAGTGCATACAATTGTCCTTCCTACTTATATTATTACTGGAGTGCTGCAATCCAAAAACTTCTTGGCAGGCTTTATCCCTAAATCTTCTTTTGATCAACAAACAAAAGAATCCTGCATTATATGAAGCAGATAGAAACTAAATATTAGCAGCGAACAAAATGTTTTTAACTTTCAAATATATAAATCTGTTCATGTATTGCCATGTGTGAATGCAAAGAAGTTTAACCAAAATGTTCCACTAAAAGGAAAATAACCAACCTCCTATTCTTTGTGTTATTTACACATGAAAACAAAAGGTAAGCGTTTGCCTGTCCCTTTTGGATTCAGTTACATCCTGCAATGCATTTTAGACATTTCAGGTAACCCTGCAGTTTTTGTACGATATCTCAGAAGGTTATTCAAATTCTTTCCTGAGGATGCTCCCACACAAGGAGACTCAATCGATAAAATTTGTGGGTATATCTTCCAAAGGAGGAAATGAAGAGACTCTAATGTACTGCAGCTACCCACTGTCCTCCAGTGCAGACACAGTTTCATGACCACCAGAGCCTGAATGGTCACTACTCAAAACATAAACCAGAAAATAGAACACATACTATGACTTTAAAAAATACATAAAGGAGAACTGTCCTGTACCTATTTCCTGCACTGAGAAAGGCAGCAACATCCAGCCCTCAGTTTCATGGCACCTAATAAAAGCGCAAGAGCTGAGCCAAAGACCAGCTCTGTATTTTGGGATGTGTCTCTTTACGGACTGATTTCATAATGTTCTGAAGAAGACGGGAGCTCCAAACTGGGAAGGAAAACCACTCACACTGTGGGCACAGGCAAAGCCTTGACGTGCTATCTAATGCCCCTCCAGCAGCTCCAGAGCACCCACCATCCCTGGCCAACTCTGCCCTCTTCAAATACAACTGGTGCCTGACACAGGGGTGAAGGGAGAACATTTCTTTAGAGTAATTTCACCAAGACCATGAGGGACTCCCAGCTGTGCAGATTTGAACAATGCAGTATTGCAGCACAGCTGCTTCATATGAAACCCACCATAGCCTTCCCCTGAGCACAGCCCCCACGGGGCACGGGGACAGTGGCACAAATGAATCCCCTCACCTTCGCAGCTGAAAGAGTGTCAGAAATGCTCTGGGAAGACCTGTGCATCTGGTGAGGAGAAAAGGAGGCTTTTATGAAGGGAGTGAGTAACAGAAAAGCTATGTAAGGGCCCCATCAGAGTCACTGAACCTCACACATGCGGGCAAGCAGGCTGAAGTAAACCCCTCGGCATGGAGCAAATCGAGCAGGGCTGGTCCTCAGAGGCAATGGCAGAGCTGGACCAATGGCTCAGCATAACAGGGCTTCTCCAATTGGGCATTTCATCAGTATCTTGCTGACTGCTGGTGAGGATGAGTGGCAAAGCTGAGCTGGGCCAGCAGCATTTAAGCTGGACACAAATCAGACCATAGTGCAAAAATCTAGCATGCAGCTCCTACATTCTCCATAGACTTTTCATGGAAACAAACACCATCATCAGCCATTTTCATACCACAAATTACTTCCATGTTTTCTGTGAGCCCACCAGAGGGGAATTCCTGTGTCTGCTCACTCCCCAGTCCTGTCTCCCGCTCCTCTGGTTTCCATCTAAAATGGAGATAATTATACTTGCCTCTCTCCAATATGTTTTTCCTACTGCAAATTAAAACTCACAACATTCACTCAAAGGCATCTGAGCTTTCACTATGCGAAGGCACCCTTTCTCAGGGGGTATGAGCTTTGTATTTCATAGCCAAGACAGTCTTCATTAATTTCAGTGGCACGAAAAGAAAATATGTTTAAGAAAGTGATGGAACAATGCACTGAAAAGCCATCCCAAATTTTATTAAGTATAGTTTTTAGGCTAGTGGATATTTTTTTAATCCAATGTGTCATATTTAATGTTCTACTCAGCCAAATCCGTAAATACCCCCAGTTCTTTTCATTTTTTTCTCTGCTAGCTTAATACACTGGGTCAAGTGTGACTACTGTTTATTTTAACTTCACAAAATTGATCCCAGCTTCGTATTTTTGAGACAGATTGGTCCTTTTTGGTACACTTCCAGAATAAATCCTGCCTGTTCTTTTAAAGTGAGACAGACTTTTGACATACCACCATTGTGACTGTGGAAGGCATTTCTGGCACATGTAGTGAGTGACTTCTCTGCATGTTTTCATAGTGATAAATATGTGGGACCATTAGGCAGGAAAACAAAGAGTTACCCCAAAAAAATCTCTGCTAAGCACATTTCAGAGAGAACGGGTTAGTACAGATTCATCATGCTCTCTTTTCTGTGCTAAGAGGTATTTAATTCCGCAAAATTCACTCCCTCCCACATAACTTAAACCACCAAAATGGAACATTCTGCTATCCCTTTTCTGCACATGTAAAAAGAACAGGCAGTCATGCCAAGGTTAACTATACAATCTCGTTTGGCTTCTATAGATTTCATTAATGCCTCATAAAAGAGAATCAATAAAACTCCTTGCATGTCAATATAAAAAATGACCTTTCTATTTACTCTTTAAGATACAAAAAAAGAGAATCTTAATCAATAGACATTGTCAAAACTTCTCTGATAAGAGCTCCTGCAACAGGGAGTTTAGATTAAGAGTTCTTCAGAAAAGTGTTTCTGGTCTGAATTCCTTCCTAAAGATCTGGCTTTGATCCTATTGGGAAACTTTGTTGGGACTACTCATTTTAGGCTACACACAACCTTGCAAGGCTGCATATTAGAAGTGTGGGATTACTCACACACTGAAGCACAGATCCTTGTATAAGTGTCATCACAATTCAAAGGTTAATAGGACTGCACACAAGGGAAAGGATTTATACAGAACAGTGCCTTTAATCCTACTCTGGCTTCAAATTTTCCTTTGACATGTTTCCTTGTGCATGTAAGTCCACAATGCTTAAACAGACTTTTTCGGTTCCTTTTATGTAATTTACAGCTTAGCATACCCAGCAACCACACCAATATGACATTTTCCTAAAGCATCCCAGCAGGAGAGTTGGTAACAAACAGCTCTGTCCTGGCACCAGTGTCTGCACTCGAAAACAAAGGTCTGATCCACAGTCTTTTCACCGATACTTTTCATTTATTTTGCTAAAAATTCCTCACTCAGACAGCTTGTGGGATCCCACTTTACATTGGTTCTGGGTTTTACAGTGTCCTCTCGCACTCAAATATAATAATGACCCACTGATATCTTTTTAATGGCTAGATGGATCAATTCATAAAATTGTTCTAAGTCCCCCCTCTCACTTCTGCAAGTTTTCTCAGGTGGATAAGGAACAGTCTCACATGAGAAACAAACAAACAATCCAAACCAAACAACAACATCAAGAGAGAACCTGGTGGCAATAGTAAGTACTTTTCTTATTTAAAGTACCTCTGTTGGTTAATGTACCTCCTAGCCACAATATAATAGACAGTTCATATAGATGACACCACATCTATTTTAAAAACTACCAAATCTTAAGTTCATGTGACTTTTCTTTAGGTTTTCAACAAGTTTTTCCTCCTTGCCTGCCTTTAGTCTTCCAGAATGAACTGAGGATCCTGAGGTCATTCTTGAAGCAGGGAAACCCAAAGCCTCTTATGTCAGGGCCACATTCAGTCCACTCGACTGTGAACAACTAGTGGTGTGGGATGACTGTGGGGCCACTCACAGTCACAAGGCCAGACCAGTCCTCTTTGTGTGTGCTGGTGTCCTAGCCAAATGGAGCAGCAGCTCCTTTATCACCACCTTCTCCTTCTTGACTCAAGTATCTATGCACAACCTACCTGATCTTTAAACAGACTGCCTGCATGTGTTTGTATCTGTCTCGTGGTTTTGAAATGGCTGGTAAATACATACTACTCTGCTTCTGCCTTTCTCCAACCTCAAACCCCACAGGTTTGTTCCCATCCCAAGTTTTCATGGAACAGAAAAGAATGTTTAGTCTATTCCTTGTATTTTGGGGGGAAGAGGATGCTTGAACTTCTTTACACAGTGCAGTATTTGTCTTGCCACCCGGGGAAATAATAAAGCCTGCAATGTATTCAAAACTCTTAAGTCTACAAAGAAATGTACGTCTTCCACTGTTACTAATATTTGAAATCATTAATTCTAACAGGTTCATTTTTTCATGGTTTAATTTTCCACTGCCTACTTTGACAGAAGACAATGAGGACAATCAAGTTTTATTTTTGTTTCTGTAAATACTCTCTAAGATGATCAAAAGTGATCAGTCACTGCCATAGCAAGAAAGATGGTCTTGATAGTACACAGAAAATTCAGCTCAGGTTTTGATCAGAAGTAGGGTGACGTTCTGAGAACAAAAAACTGTAGAGAGTTTGGTCGATGTGAACATACAACCTCTTCACTTTAATTACTAAGTCTTTAAAAAGACTTTGCATCAGTGGGATAGTGGGCGATTGAAAAAATTTCCAAAGTTTTTTTGGTTTTTTTTTAAATAAAAAGCTTCAAACAACTTACAGTCATAAACCAGCATGTTGACCAATAATTGCCCTTCTAGATGCCTATCTTTTTTAAGGCTCTCCTAAGTGGGACAAGATCTTGTAAAGATACAAACATTTTCCTCCTCATTTTAGTGGTAAATAATCTCCCTGTTAACATTGGGACTGCTCTCTGATGTACTTTGCAGCATCTGCTCCCTTTTCTCCCCAGTTCTTTTAAAAGCATTCTTAGAGTCATGGAAATTTTTTCTGTCCAAACAGACCAGATAGAAATCTCTCCTCCAGGAAGGAGTCTCACAGAAACCCTGACTGTTAACAGCCCTCAGCTGGAGCAGAACTGAGGCACTCAGCTCGGGAAAGCTGTGCTGGTTTACACAAAATGAGAGGTTCAGCTGCAAGCTTATTTTGTGAAGGCCAGCTCTTCTACTTAGTTCACCATTCTGAGCATAATCAAAAGTTTCAAAACCCACAGCCTGTAGGCTGAAATTTATTGGGAACATATGGGGATAAAGAGCACACACAATTTACCTGTGTACTTAAATAACACAATATATACTTATAAGCATGAATAAAACAGCTGGTCTCCATTTCCTTACTAATGAAAACACTCTTGGCCTTCCCAAACTCCAGACCTACACTGCCACAACAACTTGGTCTTCACACACACCAGTCCTATCTGTTGGCCTGAGTCATGAAAACCTGGTGTTGCACAAATTTTCATTAATAATTTTGGCTCTGTTCTGGTTTCAGGTGGGATAGAATTAGTTTTCTTCCTAGTAGCAGGCATAGCACTTTATTTTGGACTTGGGATGAGATTAATGGTAGCAACACACTGATGTTTCGGGTGTTGCAAAGCAGTGCTTATACTGAATCAAGGACTTTTCAGTTTCTCATCCTACCCTGCCAGCAAGGAGGTTGAGGGTGCATAAGAAGTTGGGAGGGGACACAACCAGGCCAGCTGACCCCAAAAGGCTTATTCCATACCATACCTGTTATGACCAGTACACAAGTGAAGGGGAAAACCAGACAGGGGCCGCTGCATAGGAACTGGCTGGGCATCACTGGGCAGGTGAACAATTGCACTGTGCATCACTTGTGTTGTATATTCTAATTATTTTATTGCTGTTATTAATGTTATTGTTATTTTCTCTTTCTTTTCCGTCCTATTAAACCATCTTTATCTTGATCCATGAATTTTAATTTTTTCCCCCCAGTTCTCTTCCCCCATCCCACAGTGCGGGGATGGAGTGAGCCAGTGGTTGTATGGTGTTTGCTACCTGCTGTGTTAAACCAAAACAGGCTCCTACAGGAAGGCTCAGGCTGTCAATTAAATTATGGCAGCAGCTGAAATCTAAAGGTCACATCATCTAATATGAAACAACACAGCATTTGATAAACAGCAAAAGTCAGAAGAACTAATTTTTGAAGGTCGGACTACTGCCAGGTAAAATGCTGAACTCTTGCAGGTAAGCGCGTCTTCCCAAATGATATTTCATGGGCAGGAAGACATCTTAGCAAGACACTTGCATGAAACTTCAAGCTGGGTTTGTGGGAAGGAAACACGTAGACTTACATAAGCTATTTCAGTCCAGAAATTCCTTGTGGTTAGTTAATTATACATACTAATAAGTTCTGAACAACAGTGTCTGGATGCAGCCTGCACATACACACAACAAAGCAATTTAATATTGTTCACCCACTACAATATTCTCAAGCAATGACTCACACTTCAGTGCAAGTTCTCATATTATAGAAAGTTAAGAATTGGGACTTCAGCTTTCCAAAATTAAAGTACTGCATTCAGGAATCCCTGTGATCTCTCTAGAGAGGGTGACTTGCTAAATACTTTGCAGCAACACCTTTGCAAATCATATCCAGGGATCCCTGGCTGCCTTTAGGATGATGATAGGGAGACCTAATACTGATCACGTGTATCACCGTGTAGTTTAACACAGATCAAAATATGTTGATATATCTTAAAATACTGACCATCTAAAAGCAAGGCCAAGGAGCTCCCTTTATACAAACAGACATGGTGGATCTCTCAAGGATGCAAGGAGGAAAAAATAAGAACTCCTGTGACATATCCCAATGTTATTTCCTAACATAACAATTGTTAGTTGCGGTTTTTATTTTGGGGGGTGGGATCCTAAGCTTGAGAGGTTCATAGCTTGGAAGGGGCAGCATTCCTGAGGAGCCTGGCACAGTTTTGGAGACTAATGATTTTTTCAGAGAGTGCAAAGGCCAGAACATTTGAAAATTTATGTCAACTATAGCAGGGAAATCCAACTGCAGAACGAATGCCCAAAGTGGATATTTTTCAAATTTGCCCTCCTAAATAGTACTTCAGTTATTTTATTTCTTATTTAATTTTAGAGGTTAAAGAAAATTTCCAAGTAAACAAAAATTGCAAAATGTCGTCTTTTGCACAACTACATTTTAAGGTCTTTGCTTGGTGCAGGGTAAAATGACTTGAAGGATAATCATGAGCCTTTTCCTGAACCTCCACGGCACTTTTCTGAACTGGACATGCCACGCACACTGAGTCTGAGCTCTCAAAGATGGTTTAGTAGCCTCACACAACCCCAAATATTCTGCAGTAACCAGATGATCAGTCACATTTTCTTCCTTCTATTTATATATTGGTTCAAAACCTTCCCAGAAAGAGGGGGCCCAGTTCATAATACAGTATCATAGGTCCCCCAGCAGTCCACTACTAGCCTGGCTCCTGGTCATCTTTGGTTTCTCAGGCCTTTGGCCACCTGAATTAACAGCATAACCAGCTGCCTCTTTGTGCTTTATGCACATCTTTCAGGTTTAGTACACAGTACACAGACATCCAGATAAAAATAGTAAAACTTTGAGAAACACGAAGAGTATTGGCACTGCAATGCCTTTTCCGATGAAAAAAATTCACGGTTGTATTGAAGCAATTGTCCTGTGCCAATGTGAATGGCATCATTTTGTTAGCTCCAGCATAATTTAATTACATAATTTTCCCAGCTTGTGAATGTGTATATATTTACCTTTTTTATAATAAAATACAAAAATTATTTTTAAAATAACTTTCCGGCAAAGTAGTGCAAAAGATTAGGAAGGAACATATGGTAAAAGTAATTTTTGACCTATGTTTTATCCTCAAAACCCAAAAGTGGATTCAGTATTAAAATCAAAGCACTCTAAGTATATTATGAAATATTTACAGCTGTTATTACTGCCTGATTTATGTGTGCCAGAGACCAGATTATTCAGGCGGGTTTCACAAGCAATATGTCAGTAAACAGGATTTTGTTTGGTAATTATATTAAACATGTCCATATAAGCTTTGAATTAATTATAAACTGTATTTTACTGTACTTGATAAAAGCACTAAGCAGCAAGAACTAACGATGGCAAAGAGGTCTCCTCTCATTTTCAATAAAGCTTTCCATGTGAAAATCTGTCAACATGAAAAAGTTGCTGCTTGTAATTAAAACCAGGCTTTAGTTCAGTACTATGTTTACATGTTACATTCCAGAAGGGGGAAAAACGCAATTAAATTACTCTCCTTAAAGCCTGTGGTTCACAAACACACAATCTGCTCTGGGCACGCAACTGATGTCAGCTCCTTCAGCAAGGAAGACACAAACAATCGGGCTTGGCCTCATGACACGTTTGAGAGTTTTGCACTACTAACACAGTGTGGTGAGACTGCAAGGCAGCCCTCGAGATACGTTCACAGGATGTTTGCACTGGGTTTGTCTGCCCACATCAGGCATGTAGCTGTGCTCCTGTCAGTACTTGCACAAGGCTTCGCTAATGGACAGATAATGACACAGCAGAGGCAGAGGAGGTTGCAGCAGTGCTTCACCAGGCTTTGGAGCGTGTCAGTGAGCGACTAATTACCCCCTCTGCTCCAGCTCTCACATTGACTGACTAAGCCACCCCTTGCCTGTCTCCACAACCGCTTTATAGCACAAGGTCTATTTCCAATGGGGACTTCAAAAAGACTTCTCTGAATCAGACCCCCTGCCAAACCAGGTGCTAAACTGTGCTTCTGTGGGCGCCAAGACCACGGTACTGGGACCTCAGCCTGCTGGCTGCCTCTGAAGATGAACAGTAAGTGCCTCACCTTTTAACACTTCTCAATACCATGCACAACACACTGTTTTATGACCACACTTATTTTTTGATACATAGAGATGGGTGAATGCTATTTGCGGTGCAACTGGTTAACTAGAATTTCAGACCATAGGATACAAACACTATCTTGACACATTTAAAGGTTTTCATACTGCTGTAATGAGACATATTTCCTAAACAGCCAGGAAACAACCTCCTTCCATGGCAACCCAGTGCTCCACATGAGAAAGCACCTTTCAGACTTCAGTATAAACTTTTCTCAAACAAGGTCATATTATTTTTAATGATAAAACACCAAGCAGATAAGCAGCTCTGTGCTTATCCTGTATTACAGAAGCCTGTACACTAGATTTGTTAATCTAGCTTTAATTCAGAAACCTGACACTCCCTGCTTTTCTTGTATCCATTTTTGTTTCTCATTAATGCAACCAGATGGTGACTTCAGTTTGATTACAATTCTGCCTACTTTAATGTGAACTCTTCATCTCACTACTATCAGATGACATTTGCTTTTCTTAATGTACATAGTTTTAGGAAAAGTACAGAAGTGCTATTGCTGTGTTACATGAAAAATTCCAATATACATTTAGCTGACATAGCATCAGCTGGTGTTTAAACTTGGCTTAGCTAATGGACTTTTAATGTCAGTGGGGTTGTGTGCAGTCACTGGCCATTAGCAGGAATGGGCCGTTTCTATAAAAATCACTTTTCCTCAAGTGTGTTGTTTGAACATTCCTTCCCTTGATTTAGTGACTGTCACCAAATACAAAACAAATGCAAGGACACTGGAATCTACTGTTATCTTTAAAACCAACTTAACCTCCGCCTGGCCTCCACAAATGAAATATGTTCTGCAGCGGTACTAGTGAATACAAAACTTCAAAGACAAAAGACCAAATTTTCCTCACCTTGCTGCAGTGAGTAAATCCCAAAAATCCAGTGAAAATAATCAGACAGAAAGTAAATTTGATCACAATACTATTTATCTATTCATTTCCCTAAACAAAAAAAGACAGTGAAATCAAGTAATGGTAAAATAAGCTGATCAGTAAAACAAAGCAGATTAATAGTCCACAAAAAATCACTTTGCCACTTAAATTAATTTTCTTTGCAAATGTTTCTCATAAATGCAAATTTAAAACTTTAGTCTTGAGACCACAAAATGATAGAAATGTTTATAAAGTAAGTCATTAAATTAGGCATTTTAAATATTTTTTTATAGATTTGGAAGGCTTTATCTAATAGCCATGTTTACTACAAGGAATTAATATTTAACTTTGGGGGGGTGGAGGGAAGAAAACGATTAATACAGAAATATTTCAGGACAAGCAGCTGAGCAGTTTTGCCTTTTCCAGTGCTCATGAAAGGCATATGGCACTTCTCATTCTACTGCCTGCATGAAGATAACAACTGCTTTTGTTACCAGCTACCAGGCTGCACTCCTAACATAAAACTTCGAAGCCCATGCTTTTAGTGGCAGAGGTCTTTAGTTCAAAAATGATTGCTAAGGCAGGAAATTGCCACACATTTGTGTGTAATAGATATTTATGTGGATATCTGCCTACAAGTTGGTGACATTTGGCTGTCAGCGTTCTTATCTAAAATATCATAACGAAAAGCCAAGCAAAAAAAAAAGTCTACTTGAAAGAATCTTGCCAACTTGTTTTCAAGTGAGGCACCATGTTAATCTCTCTACAACAAAGAGTCACATTGCCACATGGAAGGGAAATGGAAAGCCTCAAAGTTATTCAAATTATCCGGCTTCAAAAACAAATACCAAAGCAAAAAATAAACAGCCCCGTGAAAAAACTTGCCACCGAGTAGGATGAGATCTAGGTCTGTTCATCCTAGAGTCTCACTCTACTGTGTCAACATATTTTTAACACAGAAGCAGATCAGCTTCTGATCAGCTTCTGTGCTGGCTCTGAAATTCATGGAGCTACATTTGGTGGTGGTCATAACTTGTACCACATAACTCTACCCTTGGTATAAACATTAGGCATTTAAAAAAAGTAACAAAACAAAACTGATAGTGAAACTGACAGGTTCCAGTACCAAACTTTCTAGTTACTTAGGAAGTAAGAAATTAGGAACTTCCTGTTTGTTCCAGTACAGCTATTTTACATGATGAAGAGAAGGAAAACCTACAATCCTATTCTTGCCAGCAGAGATGTGCCGCATAAGAGAATTGCTGCATTTTGTTTGAGCGAGAGACCAAAAAAGTTACCCTCACCTTCAAAAACTGGCGAGGAAGCAGAAAGGAAGTCCCTCAAGCTAGGTTTGAATTGTCTACATGAAAAGAATTTGTAATGGGGACTACGATAAAAAAATAGTGCAGCTTTGGGGCCGAAAACCTCTGAGCAAGGAATACAAGTATTTCATGAGACAATTCAGCAAGATTTTCTGTGAACCGCACTTGTAGAAGGGCAGAGTCTTCCCCATTTATTTATAGATCCATTCCTTAACCAGACAGAATTCTAGTTTCCACAATGAACCCTGATTTTCAGATTAAGAGGACAAGTTTAACAGAGAAAACTTTATCTCCTTCTAGCTGAAAGTGCCAGAGAGTTTTATCCTATTAACAGAGGTTCATGCAGCAGAGATTTCTCTATAGTGTCATCTGAGTGCAGACATAAAATTTCAGACTGGACACCTCACTGTTTGACTGTTAGCCTCAGCTATTCACTGTTAGTCACAGCCACTCATCTTTTGTATGTGTGGAGCTGCAGAGCAACCAGACAGACACACAAAGTTGTGGGAAAAAGGAAAAGGTGAGAGGGATACATCAGTGCTGAGTCCATGAGCAACTGGCAAAACTATACACTAATGAAAGAGCAAATTCATTCAGACTAAGGCAGTGTGCACATCTGTACTTGGAATTACTCCTGATAAGTGCCCACACTTCAGTCAGTGTAGGTAAATACATTGCCCATGAGAACAGAATTAATCTTGCTTGCTATTCTGTCCCACTTCTTACTCCTTGATTTCAGTATGACTGAACTGCAATTAACCTCATTCAGTGAGACTGTACTTTATTTTCCCTCACTGTGTAAACTTTCTAGTATAAACACATATGTTGGGAGTGGATAAGAGAAAGGATGTATTTAAACAATATATACACCATATCATAAAAGTGCAGCAATTCATATTCCAGTCATTATTTTAGCAAATTGATGACTGGAATATAGCTCTCCAAGAAGCTCTGAATTACTAATAAGCCAGCAGTGATCCCCTTTCACTGTCTCATGTGAAATGCACTTAAATCAAGCAGAGGAACACCTGGGGAACAACTATCAGTTCAAACAAGTTTCCAAAACGGCTGCAATAAAATCACCCTCTTCTGACAGATCATTCAAGGCTTACTTGCACATTTCCTTGTATCTAGCTGATGAAATTCAAGATTTCTCAAACAATTGCATCCAGCACTCAGGGGACCAAGAAAAACGCCAGCTTTCCTTCTTCTCAAAGGATACACCGCTAATCCACTGAGATTAACATTTCAACCTCTCACTCAATATAAGACTAAGAAATAAAGCTACTTTACTTCTTGAAAATAACTAAAAAGGGATTGGCAGGAGCTACCTAACAGGAAAATGCTCAGCTGTTGCCAGGCCAGTGAAATCTATCTGAGCTCCTTAGCATAATTGTTGAAAATGTTCCTGCAACAAGAAAAAAAAAGATACTGATTTAATTGCCTAGGCAACCTCATAACTTTTATAACTCATAAGGCAGTGAGTGGGGTCCTCTGGAGCATAAGTCATTCAATCAGATAAACAAAGTACAGTTGAATAACACAGTCCTGAATCTCAGATTAAACCCAAATGAAACAAAAGAGGCCAGGACAATGATCCTTATTCCATTTACAACAGTGCTGCAGTTATGTGCTGGATCTGCTCTTCCTCCTTTCAAATTTGAGGTAACACTGTGGATTGCATTGGGCAAAGCAAATCCTTTCAAACTGCCTGCCACCAGAGAGCCAGAGTTTCTAGGAAGCATCCCTGTTCCTCAGCATATATTTTACCTGTTCCTTTGTTCTGGTTCTGGCCAGCACATGGTTAATTTTTGCAGTAGACAGGAGGAGACATGGCTAGGACCCACAGATTACGCTATACCAGCTCACTCCATTTTCCAGAGATAAGACGAAGGACTCTTTTCCAAGTCTGGGTAGTGTGGCAGAGGGAGCAGTCAGGCATTGCTGTGGTCAGGGAGTTTCCATGTGAATAATTTGCCTCTTTCTTGGACCTCCTGTCATCAGTATTGCTGTTGTACATTTTCTCATCTAGCTGCTGTTCCCAGTAAATTGTTCGTAGCTCAGCCCATGATCTCTACAGTGTGTGCCTCCAATTCACCATCCCACCTCAGGGGAGGGAAGAAGGGAGGAGGGAAAGAGCGAGCAACACGTGGTTTGGAGGGTCCCAGTGGGAGAGACTAAACTGAGGAGTACCATTCCTAACCCATGGCATCCTTTTATACATATTTCTAGATTACAGCAGATACAGAGAAGCCATCAGTGAGACTCAAGAAATTCAACATTGAGAAGGTACCTGAGAGCTTTCTCAATGTAGCATTCCCTCTGTAGCATCTCCTCTTTCTTCAGACAAGGAGAATGGACTGGAGCACCAGGGTCTTGGCTACTCAGAAAACTTGAGCTCAGGTTTTGGTTTGCCTTATGCGTTTGCTCTGCATGCTTAGGCAATTCCCCCTAGACTTTTCTACCAAACAGCGATAAATGCAGCAAGCTTCCAAATCCAGAAAAACAGAGATTGAATAACTAAGCAATGTTACAAATAAGAGCTTCACGTTGTCTCCAGCAATGCAAGCACATAGTAATGCTTTCCTAAAGACACAACTGTAGATATTTCCCACAGAAGGTATCACCAACTGAGACAAGCATGCACAGCTTTTTGGATGTCTCTTCTGTACTGCCTGTGTAGGACTCCCAACAAAGGAAAGTGAGAATTTTGAGGAGGTGCTGAGGCACTGCAGCATCACATACTGACAAGGGAGACGTCCCTGCCTTGACAGGACTGTTGGGCTGCCATGCAAGCTACAGCAGCACTGCATGTATTTAGGGAGCAGCAAAGGTACTCACCTAAATTCAGCATTGCCTGACACTCCCTGGTGGAAATAAGGGCATGTCTGGCACCACTGAGAATCTGGGTCTCCACCTCAATCTGCATGACAATAAAATCAGAGTGATTTACAAAAAACAAAACAAAAACCCAGCAAAACAAAAAACCACACCAAATGAAAAACAAAACAGCAATATCTAGAGACCACTGTAAAAATATGCCTTAACCAGTGCTAACCAAGACTGTAAATGAAGTCTAACAGTGACGTTTTTCACTAGGCTGGTTGAAATACATGGAAAAATGTAAATGGAAATGAAATCCGTTGTTGTCAGAAGACTTCACAACTTTTTAACTCTTCATTTTCACTGAAAACATAAACACATTTTCAGAGAGCATAAATACAAATAGTTTGGACAGTAGGGTAAATATTCAGAGCTATACTGAACTTTTCTCTAAAATAACTGAATCTTTTCTGGTTATGATTAAGATTTCTTCCCTTTGTTCCAACCTCCCCTGAGCAAATAAACAAAAAAGGAATCTTTTTTTCTCTTTTGTTTCCACCTAGATTTTCCATGTTAATAGAAAGGGTATTTCTTAGTGAGCCTGTTTTTGCATGAAGTTCTATCTCCTCAGCCAAAACTTTTAGATAATGTCCCAGGCTATAAAGGGACTCCCCAAATCCTGGCGTTTGATGACTTGGGAGGAAATCCCATATTTCCTGCTTAACGTCCATGTGATTTGAGATAGAGTCATAAAAGCAAACAGGAAGTTGTTCTAGTGATTACTACCTAGGGAGAAAGCTACCTACAAGCATCTCTGAGGTTACTGAAAGCTGGGAAAACCTCTGGCAGCTCCTGCTCACTGCTCCACTCACTGCACCTTACTTGTGCACGTTTTTTGTATGAGCAGAGCCAGCCTTGAGGAAAACAATTGGAACACAGCTACAGTTTGGGGCTTTCCTTTAGCTCCTCCAGCTAGTGTGTACACACTACCTGTGTAGTTTTATCCTACATTCTCACACCAGAAAGATAAATCTAAATAAAATAACCACAATGGATCTTCTGCAAAATATTTAACCAAACCTATCACGAACACAACAACAATACTCAATAAATCATCTCTCTACCACAGCAGTAGAGTTGGGGGATGGAGTACCTACAGATAACCCCATTAAATTAAACAGAGAGGAATAAAGTATGCTCAAAATCAAGGGGAATTTTGTTGTTCCTATTTACTCTGTGTAAAGTTCTTTATAACCATTTCCCTTTTTAGCATAATTTCAGATGCTTGCTTGCAAATGATGCAAATTAAGTGTTTCTTTGAATACAGTTTGCCTCCCAGAAGACTTAATAACATTTCCTTCAGATTGCTTCTTGGATAATGTTATGATGGAAAAATCCAGGGGTGCCTGCTCCTGAGACTGGACTCTACTGAGCACACAAAATAAAACACCACCATTCCTTCAGTCCCTGGAAGCAGCCAGCACTGATCTGTGCCCCTGCACAATATTATCCTGATGCTGTGCTGATGGAGGTTATAGCCAGCTGGAAAACCACAGCTCGTCTCTTACTCCTTTCCTTTGATTCTTGACTTGTACCTGAGAAGCTGTTCTGTTCCTGCGAGCCGAACGCGCGGCAGAGCCGGCTAATGCAAATGACAGATGCTGTAATTACCGCTTCACTGGCACCCGTGCCAAGATCGCTGCCTGCTAGACTTGAATACCTCCACTGGGTGGCTTACAAGATTTGCACTCCACAAACCAGCACAGCCCTCTCCCCACCCTAAAGGGAGGAAAGACAATGCCATTTTTTCCTAAAGGGACATTTAGACAGTTATGTGAAATATATTGCATAGGCAGAGCACCCACGATTATACTTTTATTTCAAAGACAGCCTCCAGTAACATGTTTTCAATGACAAACCAACAGTTTGAGACTCACATTGAGCCAAAACCTCTTTGACTAAATCACAGCAAACTGTTCACTAGTCCTAGCGATGCAAATTTACCCAGGAGCACCCCTTTGCACCAGCAATTCAAACATATTTTTCTGATAAGCTGCTAAAGTAATTTTCTTGCCTTTTTGTACAAAAAGTATCCAGAACAGATTCCTTGAAAGCCCAATGATGTAAAATCCAGAAAGAACCAAAAATCAAGAAATCCAGCCATACACTACAAAATAGGTTACTAAAACCAAGAAGGTTGTTTTGCTGGTAGCATGACATAAATGTAGCTTTGCTTTTTGAAGTATAGCTCTCCTTTGTATTCTACTTATACACAAAATTCTAGTCATACACTGCACAAAAATAGTCAGTTGTTTTCCTTCTCAGCCTGGGCTTCTTTTACGTTCCATAGGAACTGATTTGCTTTGTATCCTATTCAACTGAACTGGATAGACTGTGCCTCAGAACACCTCTCTTCTATTTGCATAAAAATCAAGACATTTACCTGGAAACATCTAATAAATATAGCCCACGTTTTTGTGGTTGTTGAGATGGCCACAACACTCAGAGTGCTTCAGTAAAACATCAGAAGGCTTCATGCACCAGCACCTTGTTCTCTAGAAGTCTTTCATACCTTTTCTCTGTAGTGTCCCAAGGGCAGCTCCACACAGCTCTGGTTCTCTCTCTCCTTCCGTTCTTTCCTTCGCCAGTTCTGGCTCGCTCCTTCCTGTCCCTAGCATGGCCACCTAACCCTGTCTGTCCTATGCACAGCATCTTACCCTGACCAGCAGACTCCAACTAACTCCCCCTCAGCTAACTCAGTCTTTATCACACCCACAGCTGTGAGGGCAAGGCTGTTCCCACTCTGGGATAGTTAACACAGCTGCCATATATCAAGGGCAAGATTGCCTTCAGCACTATCTCTGTCTCCCCACACATTTTCTCCTCTCCTATTGCACAGACCAGCTATGGAACTGATTTGCCTGGCCTTGGCACAGAGTTGTATTCCTGTTTCCAGATATACTGTATTTGGAAAATTAAATTAGGAAAATCTCTTTAATTTGGTTAAGGCTGTTTCCTGTTTCTCAATTTGGATGTCACACACAAAGCTAGTCCCAAAATATAGTGAATAACTGGGGTTTAAGACCATTACCAAAGAAAAATGAAGTTGTGTGGTGAATGATCCATGTAAAGGGATTAAATGCAAACATGCACAACTGTGGAAATGTTCAGATGCACTCTGGCATTCTTATTGTACAGAGGAATAAATGACACTGACAGTAATGCTGAAGAGCCATCAGGAGGAACCTGTATGCGATCCACATTTTTTTTCCATAACTCTTGCAACCAGCTGCTAGAGCCTGGACCCAGAGGAAGAAGAGCTCAAATTCTGACTCCCAGGTTCCCAGGGAGGAATCCCTCCTCTATGCACAGATTCATCCACTTAATTTTAATCCTGCTTAAACTGCACCTCTGTCAGCAAAGGAAAGAAGGCGGCTGCTTTGCTTTCAGCAAAGAGTACTGCAGTACTAAAATGCTACTCAGAACCAGTACAGGCTACCACATCCAGCTCAAACTTGTCAGCATCACTGAAATCTACTACAGTGCATCGCTTTAGAACAGATTAATGTTCCAAAGGGCCTTATCCATTCACAACAAAATACTACTTGGCTCTTGCTTTATTACTACAAATACTACACCCACATGATCAAGTACAAGAGGTCCACTGATGCATCAAGATAATTAAGTCCTTTCCCCTCCTTTTTTCAACAAGATGTGTTTAGGTATTTAATTAGGAAATGCATCCCCAAAAGGTTAGTACATTCACATGTTATATTTCACTTTTTCCGCACTAAGCATTTTCAAACTGCTGCTGTTGCGAATACAGACTATGCTGGGGCAAGACAAATATCTGCACATATGGCTCTTTTACAGTTTTCCTTTTAAATTATCACTTTAATTTAATTAGGTTTGAGGGGTTAAGCATGAAAAATGCACTCTTTTATTGTAAAGGAATAACTGAAACATAACCTCATTAATACATAGTCCATTTAGGTTTTCTACCATCTTTTACACTATCGTTATTAACCCCAAAAGCTGTCTGAACCATGCTTGTCACTACAGAGAGACAGGCTGACCTCCCTTTCGTCCCACCTACACAACAAAAAGTTGGGAGCCACAGGACAAGTGGATAACAGTTTGGGAGGTGGTGAGGGGGCTGTAGGGGAGCACAACAGCTGAAACCCACTCTCTGCCGACTGAAGAGCCAAAGGAAAAGTTGCTCTTACGGAGGAAGCACTGAAATGCCCAGCAGGAGCACAGTTTGGGGCATTTAAATTCTCATTCTGAGGTAGCTTGTCATAGAGGCATAGTAAATGCAGTGAATGCCAGATCACAGTTGATTCTGTCTTGATAATCCCTCTGGCCCCATTCACACCGCTTTGAGAATTAAGGGCTGTCTCTACCATTGCAGCCATTTCCTGTTCTCTCCTGATAATAGCGGAAAAATACTTAGACAGCTTCAGATAAGAAGATAAGAAATACTCATAAAACAAAAAGTGTATTTAGGTCTGCTGAGAAGCTCACAGGAGGACGCCGAGACACAGTGATAATGAATCTGCCAGGGAGTGAGGGGGGGTTGGTCCGCCAACCCCTCAGTTAATAAATTCATCTTCTACGAGGCAATGGAAAAGGAAGGTATGAAAGCACAAGTCCCAGCAATGCTCATGGCTTTCTCAGCCTGCTTCAAAAGCTAAAGATAGTTGGGGAATTCAGATGAAACATGTATGTTTTTGAAATGTATATATAGAATAGAGGGAAAACTTTGCCCGGTGCTATATAATGAAAAAACTTCCTGAAGAGGGCATAGTTAAACTGTTGATTCATTGCCTCACTGAAGCACTGTGTACACATACACACATACATGAAAATCCCCACTGCACACACCAATCAGAAAATCCCTCAGCTCCGGGAAAAATGCCAAAACTATGTCTGCACCCAAATTCTCTGCCTGGTCCTAGCAATAAAAATAAAAGTATACACGAGGGGAAAAAGTCCAAGATGAAGAGCTATACCCCAACCAGATTCCCTGGATTTTTCACTCTGTTGTGGAAGTTTATCACACATCACACATTGGGAAGTGTTGCTGAAGACCTCTCCATCCCTTTCTGGGTAGGTGAGCACACCTGTGTTCTGTGGCAGGTCCCACACGTGCATTGCCCTTTGCAGTGTAGGAACAGGAGGCCTGGCTCCTCTGCCCTCGTGGCGTTTCTGTCACACAGCGCTGTGTCACAGAGGGTAAGTGTAGAACACAGAAACCAACCCCGAGTGTGAGGTATGAGCCCTGTGGCACCGAGATGAGTGCTCTGGAACAGCCAAATGCAGGGGGGTCCTCTTTTCCCTGCCCAGGCCATCTGTCATGCAAAACTCCCATGTTCTGCCAGCAGAACAGGCAGGCTCCTTTCCTCTCCAAGTTCAACTGTCTGAGGGAAGATTTCTTCTCCAACATCCCCTGACAGGATATATCTATATTGACACAGACTGATATATACCCCCTGACATGTAGGTCTACATGTATTTGGACCTATTAAAACCTCTAAATAAAAAATATCAAACCTATCTTATCTTGAACATGAAACCAACCAGTGAAAGGAAATGATATGGAAGACACAGATAAAATGTGCCAGGATGCACAAGGGATTTTTGTACTCTCGTTCTCTGCTACCCCCTTTTCACGGCCAGATTTCTGATGTTCCTGTGAGATAAATGAGCAAGGGAACGTGACTCTGAGGGGATGGAGTAAGTATCAGCAGGAAATGGATTAACAATGTTACATGTACAGACATGGTGTTCAGTGCAGCCAGCCCACCAGCAGCAAACCTACAGCTCCGTGCCTGGAAGAACCCACAGAAAGCCTGCCAGGGGCACCGGGAATCAGAACAACCAGCACTACTCTCCTGTCAAAAAGGCCACAGAGAAGTGCACTTTGTAATGGCTGGGTGAGAACATAGGGTCAGATCTGTGTAGTTTTCACAACTGCCTCTCCACAAACGTGATGTGGGGAAAATCAAGCATTCTTGCACATGCATTATGCTAGCAACTTCAAATCAGAAGTCTGGTGCATGTTATTACTTCTTGGTTACATGCATAAGGAAAATAAACAAACAAAGAAGCTTCTAAAATTCCTTTTCTCTTGTAAATCATATAACTGGGATTTCCAACTGCTTTAACCAGCCTGCACATCTTTGCTGTATGCAGCTCTGCCCACATGCAGCAGCAACCTCTCTCTCTCTCTCCAGTATTCCACAAAAGCAACACATTTCCACATTAGGTCTAACTCCTGGAAAGAAAGAAAGGAAGCACCGAGAAAGTTTGTCCAGCATTAGCTCGCAGGAGAAAAAGCCTCCTGCTGTGGCTGTCAGCCGGGTGGGTGCCACAGTGAGCCAGGGCTCTTTGTGATGCTCTCAAACACCCCTAAACACGCACTGAGAAGCATTGCATTGCCACTTAGAAAGGGGAATTTATACAAGGGCTACAGGGAAGGCAAATGGAGATCAACTCCAGAATCACCGCACAGGAGAGGAAACAAAATCTCAAAACATAAACACAGAAAGACGGTGACTCCCTCCGGGTGTATCACGTTTTAGGCAGGAAGAAGGAGGGCGTGGGGGGCCTTGGGGTGTTCAAGACTGACCATCAATTGCTGAGCTCCAGGGTACGACTTTGCCGCTGCGGAGGGACACCCGCCCCGCACCTGCCTTTCCCACGCACCTTGCCAGCCCTCCGGGGCGGGAGAGCGGCGGCGGTGCGCCCCGGAGGGCTACCGGAGGGGCTCCTTCAGCCCCAACTTCCCCTCCTCTCCCCGTGCCCCGTTTGAGGACGGAGTGCAAGCAAACGCCTGTCCCGGCAAGGCTCAGCACCTACAGACCCGACCCGGCCGGTAGGACCAGACTCCCCGGACCCCGGCGGGGGTCGTGCATGCGGAGGATTGCACTGTTTACACATACAAACATAGTAAAAAAGATAATCACGACATAAATTCGCATTTCTAACCGGCACACGGAGGACGCCCCGACCCCTCTCCATCCATCCATCTATACGTCCATCCATCTCCTTACCTTGCGCCGCGGAGCCGGGGCGGCTGGCCCCCAGGACGGCCAGGGCGGGGAGCACCACCGTCTGCAGCAGGTATCCCAGTCCCAGCCCGCAGCGGGCCGCTGTCCCCTCCAGCCCCTTCCCCATGGCCGGGGCAGCGGGGGAGTCTCGCGGAGCCGCGGAGCTTTCCTGTGCCGCCTCTGCCGCCCCCGTCCCACCTCCGGGCGCGGAGCGCTCAGGCTGCGCGGAGGGCGGCGGGGCGAGGGGCTGCGCTCGGACCGGGCGGGCAGAGGCGCTGCATGGCCCCGCGGAGGGGCGCGGAGCCGGCGGAGCGCTGCTTTCTTCCCGCGGGCGGCTCGGCGCGGCTGCCTCCACCCCGGGGGTGGGCGGGGGCCGGGGCTGGGGAGAGGGGGCTGCGCCGGCCGCCTGCGATAGAATGCGAGCCGGAGCGAGGAGCAGACCCAGAGGGAAGGGGGCGGGGGAGGCGAGGAGCCACCCGCCGCAGAACCGGCCCCCTTTCGCCTCCTCCGCCCGCGCCCCCTGCGCGCACAGCCGCGGGCACGGGCGCACGCAGATGTTGGTGCGCACACGTGCGCGCCTCACACGCACCGACACCCGCTCACACCCCGCCCGGGCAGGACAGCCGGGAGCGGGAGCCGGGGCTGCGCTGGCCGGACCCCGCTACACCCGCGGCTCTCGCATCCCCAGACTGTTCCCCTGGGCCTGGCACCCCCCATACACACTTCCAGGACTCTGGGAGACCAAGGCCATCTTTAGGGTGCCATCAAACGCAGGATCGGGGAGCCCCATGCCAGACGGGAGGTACTGGTCTGCTCCCACAAGCAGCAGGGCAGGGGGGAAATCGCACCAGGAGAGCTGTTGGAGAACCCACCACTCCTGGGGAGCCTGTTTGCCCTCCGGGGCCTCTCTCTCAAGGCTGGGGTCACTCCCTTCCAGTCCTTACCCTTCCACCCTTCTTGAACCCCCGAAAAGTTGCCCCTGGCCTCTGACTTCACCACGTGCCCACCAAATCTCACAATCTCACTGAGAAGGATAGCAGTGCCCACACCTCAGGTTCACTGCTCAACCAGGGCTTGGTCGGGTTGTACTGCTGCTTTCTATGGCTTTTTTTTTTTTTCCCTTTGGCTTTGTTTGCTTAGGGGTTTTTTTTGTTGTTGTTTTTTTTTTCTTTGGGGGGGGGGGCTTTCCCTTTGCAGAGCCGAGGCGGGCTGTCACGAGCAGACCCAGCACCTCACATACCCTCGTGTGCCAGTGCCAGGGGCTGTAGCCCCGCAACCCTCCCCACACCATGGTACTCCAGACAGCGTCGCCTTCTCCATCCCACAAGTTCCCCCAAGCCAGGCTGCGTGCGAGGCAAGGAGCAGTCTTTTTCCTGGGAGGCGTGGCTGGGATCTTCCCAGGCACTCTGGCTTTGCCTTCCCCTCCCTGTCCCTTCTACACTGGAAAACAGTTACCAGGCTTGCTAATGCTGCAGGAAGGTTTCCCTGGGGCCCCTGGAGCTGTCTGCCTCCAGGGAGGCTCTGTCCCACCTGCCCCCTGGCTTTAATGTCCTTCCCAGGGAATTACCCAGACTGTTCCCATCCTAGGGTCTGGCGGGGCAGCAGATTTTTCCCCTCGACAGCAGTTGACATAAAGCTGCAAAACTGCAGTGTGACAGGAAAGCAAAGTATTTTCGTTTTGTTCTTGTTGTGTTTGTTTGTTGTGGTTTTGTTTGTTTTGGTTTTGTTCTGGTTTGTTTGGTTTGTTATGTTCTGCTTTGTTTGGTTTTTTTGTTTGGTTGGTTGGGTTTTGTACAGGCTAAGAGCATGGAAATGGGGGAGATTTTGCTCTGGACATGCCTGGAAGATGCCCCAAGTAGGCTGTGTTTCAAGCCCAATTGGCTGGTTTTTACCCAATAACTCTCAGTGGTTCTCTCCAACTGGAGCACTCCACCTCTCCATCTCCTCGCTGTTCTACATCTTTTAAGGGGGCGAGTCCCATCTGCTTCAAACAATACAGCACAGGCTAGGAGATTTAAGGCTCAGCCAAAATCTGTGATTTAAGTTTCTGAGGCTGTGTAAGTGGTGAAAAAGAAACTCTCAACTTTTAACCACATTCAAAGGAGAATGTGAGTCCTGAGAAGGAGCTTCTTTGATTACAGATGTCCCCACAGCAATCCCTGATTTCATGCTCCCTAGCTCAGATAATCAACAGAATGGGTCCCCATGTATGACATCTATTTGGCAGTTTTGCCCAATACCTGTGAATCGGGAGCATCTCTCTTTTTTGGGGTACTTACTGTTTCCCCTCTTCCAGGGAAAACTTTTCAGCGGCAGGAAGAGAGACCCCTGAAAGATGCCACATGTAGAAGACGGATTTGTTGCAGCACCAGCAGATGAGCACATCTCTTGCCACAAGGGAAGGGAGAGGGAGGGCTTGCTTCTCCATTAACCGGAGTTAATTTATTTTTGATGTTTTGGGGCCTCCCAGGAGTAATACCTATAGTTCCAGGCTTAGTTTCTAGTTAGTAGCTCAGTGACCTCATTAAATAGGTCCATCCCAATTTCAAGATGATGTCCCTGCAGCCCTGCCCGGGAATCCCTGGTGGCTGCCAACCTGTCAGCCTCTCTGCCCTGGAGTAGGTGCGAGGGGGAGCATTGCTGGTTTACAGCTGTGACAGAAGTGATGGCACAGGGCCCACAAGCTCTCAGCTTGGGAAGAAAGTAAGTCTTTTCCCAGTTCCCAAGGTGTGGTGGACAATGGAGGAACAAAGGTGCTGCAGCCTGAGGTGCTCAGTAATCACTTTTTTACTGGAAGTGGATATACCTAGGCCTGGAGAAGATGGCTCAAGCAACAGCAGCCAATAACTTGATAGGGGTCTTATCTGGAAAACATGCTTTCAAATCTTTATGTGCTCCATTACATGTAAGAAAAGGCATCCAAGGATGCTCCATGTGTCTACATCACTGAGCTTTCTCAGAAATCCAATACATTCTGACAAACTACTCTTGTGTCTGGGCCATCCCTAATGCCACTGCACTGGATTTTCCCCTATTCAGGAGCAAGTCTGTTCAAAGGCTCTTTACTTTTCTCCCTATGAGATAAACAGAATTATTATCCCATCTCAATAAATTTCGGATTTGACATGGAGATAAAAGATTGAGATAGTTCAAATTCAGAGGTTTAGAATTAGAAAGTGCAAATTGCCTGGGTTTATTCTAAAAGCTTTGTTTTGTTTTGTTTTGTTTCCCTGATGGGAAGGTATTTCCCTAGGTGGGAAAGTATTTTCCATCTGTCTGAAAAGTTTGTGACTTAAAAGTACCTGTAATGTAAGTCTATCGCTTTGTCACCTTTAATGTCCTAAAAGTCACACCATACCCTTCCTAAACTCAAGTATGCAGCAAGTATCAATCTCCAATTTTCATACTTGGACAGAAATATCAAGTGTCAAAGAGCATGCATTGGAAAGTGGCTTTAGCAGCCTAACAGGTGTTTCCTTAGTTTTTCAGGTAAGTTCAAGAATTCTCAACTCTAAATTAGATACCCCTAATAGATGATTATAAAATCTAGGGTAACATTTTAAAAAGTTGTTGTGTGACTTGTGTACTGGTGAATTTGACTTTAGGGTATTTTGTTGCCCAAGCATCTGGAGTTGCACTAAAAAATCAAACAACTAATTAGGTTGTAAAAGACCTCTCAGGTCACTGAGTCTACACCTTTACTTTTCACCAGCTTGTCACCCAGACCATGGCACTAAGTGCCACATTCAGTCATTTCTTGAGCACTTCCAAGGATGATGATGATTCCACCATCTCCCTGGGCAGTCCATTCTAATGTTTAACAACCCTGTCCATTAACAAATTTTTACTAATGTTCAATCTAGTCAAAACTGGTTCTAAGTGGTACAAACCAGTTCAAGACTGGATCCAGCTGGTTCAACTGGATCAAAACAGATTCTAAAAAATTCAAACCAAATTAAATTCCAATAATTTCAAACCTGATTTAACTGGATCAAAACAGTTCCAGCTGGTTCAAACCAGATAAAATTGTTTCCACCTTGTTCAAACCAGTTTCCTATGGATCAAGTGCCCCAATCCTCACTGCAAAAGTTTCAAAATTTGATTGATAACTTTGGAGCAGAGATACTCAGGTCTCCTGCGTCATGTGGAATGTCAGCAATGCTGAACAAGGTTTGAACAAGGAGAAGAATCTTATTTTGTGCATTGATAATTGCCCATAAGAATTTGCTAACCAGTCCTCTCACAGAGTGTTGTGTTCCTCGGCAACTACTATCAGCTCTGGCCAACTGACCTGAGGACACATTTTCCACACAAATGTCAGTAAGGGATGTGGACTCAGGCTACCCACCAGGTGACTACAATAGTCAGGATGCTCTCAGCTACTGCGACACCCCTAGCGCAGCTCGGCGTGGTTGATAGAGGGCTCTATTTCGCATGTTCCTGCACGATCTGTTTGCAGTTCAGGGGAGCATGTGGCACACACACCTGCTTTTGGCTGTGCCATTCCCCCAGGCTCTGCCATGCTGCTCTTATTTTATGACAGAGCCCAGCACAATGTAATCCAAAAAGCAGGTGTGTGACAAGCCTCTCACTTCACTGACATGCCTGCCCCAAGCTATCAAGTACTGCAGTTTGCTCTCACAGTTTAGATAGGCAATTACCTCCTCTGTGGTTGCTGTGCGTGATATTGGGGATCAGCAACTGAAACTACCCTTCTGATATCTTATGTTTCAAGAACAGCACAGCTTCATTTCCAGTAAAAACTTCTGAGTGTTTTTTTTCACACTGGGAATATTTCACACTGGACTATTTGCGGTGGAATTGTGGTCCAAGGAAAATTTCTTTCATACCTACTGAAATTTAATAAAATGACTGATTGTGTTTCATCTTCCAAAATCACTACTTTGTCCGCTTATTTATGGCACCAGATTTTCCAAAGTTCATCTGTACTTATGCACTACAGTAGTGTGCTAAATTTTCAGTCTTGGCATTATACTGGCAAGGCCATGGATCAGCATATATGTTAATAATGCCCACTTAAACTGTTTAAACAGTGTTTCATCTCATAACAAACCATCACTACAGAACTGTGCTGAATCACCTGGGAGACCATATGATATCCTGCTCCTGATATATTTTGAGGTGCACAGTTCTCATCTGTTTAATAAATTTATAACAATTAACAACTTTGTTGTACTCACCATTCTTTTGAACATCTTGGCTTTTCATAATATTTCAAGAGGACTTTCATGAACTAAAACTAAAGGGAAAGCCAAATTCTATCCCTATAGGTATACTGGATACTGTACATATCATCCTGTTGCATCTTACTGTGCATAACATCCTCTTGTCATTTGTGCAAGAGGATACTGCTGGAGCTGGGGACTTGTATGCCTAGGGAATAAAGGTAAAAAACATTCAAAGGTTTTCAAGTCTCACTTTCAGGGACATCATATTTTTGAATGGCAAGGGGACTGAGGCTCCTTGCCCATTTTTGAAATGTGTGTCCTTCAGGAACTGCCAAATAATGCAGCCAAAGAACTTTTTCTTTCATTTGAGTTGTCTGTAAACAGATCACAATTTTCTTATTTATTTCTTGTCTCTTCACATGTTTTGGTGAATATCTTCTCTGAGCAGTTCCTGATCTGTAGCTCATTCACAAACAATTTATCAGGAGCATTTGAAGATTGGTGTTCAAACTATGTTCCTCATTCCAATTGCATGACACAGTATCAAAATGCTTCCCACCTACAAATATTCTATAACAACAACAACAACAACAACAACAGCTTAATCATTTCAGTCTCTATCCGCCTGAAAAAAATCACTGCAAAATTACCAAGGGCGAGACCTACTGTCAATCCGCATTTGTTGGGACCCGAAGCGAGCGCTGCCCCGGCTGTTAGTTCGAGGCAGCTGCGACGGCCGGGCGAGTGCGGGGCCTCCCAGCAGAGGGAGATGTGAGACGCCGGCTCCGGCCCCGGCTCGCAGCTCTCTGCACCAGATCGATGAGTCATGAATGTTTTAGGAACATGTCAGAGTCCCATGGCTTCTCATTATCTAAGCATGTTATCTGAGAACAAACCTCTTTTAGGCCAGTCTCTGACAGTGCAGCATTCCACACCAGGTTTCCTCGGTTTCTCCCTTCGGCTGAGGTGAAGGACGTGAATAACTTGAAATGTTTCAGTCTGTTGCACAGCAGTGCTATGTTCTTCTCTCCCGCTCCACTCGGTATTTATTTTTGTAGCATTGCAGCTACATATCTGCCTTTGAGTTGAATATTAATGTGACTGAGGTGTGTCAGACTCTGCCCCAGGATCATCTGATTCCAACTGATGTGAGTTTCTCTTTTATTTACCAAGTACTAATTTCTGATTGTCCCATTCAGGGTACAATACATGTAAATTTCTTTAAAAGTGTCACAAGAACCCTCCTTCTGATGTCTCAATACCACCTCACTGCTCACCTCTGCCTTTGTCGTTTTTCCCCGCATTAGGTACCATGAGAAAGCAACATAATTGCTTTTAGGATCTTTGTTTCAAATTCTCCCTGTAGGTGTATATTCTGAGTTGCTCTTACTACATGTGTTATTTTATGGATTTTCCTCCCTAATGTACTTTGCAGAAAGCAACATTAGAAAGAATTATAAATACAGTATTTATTAAACCACTTCTTAGGGGAGGAAACTGATAGCATGCAGAAAGAAATATTTAAGAATAATAATAAAACACACTGGCAAAAAATGTTTAAGAAGATGCAGGTTCTATGAAGAAATCCAATTTCCAAGAAAGTTGGCTTTTAACAGTGTTTTGGTGGTCTACAATAGTATCAACTTACATAGAGACCTGTGTAGCATTCATTTATCTTCTAGATTTTAAAAAAATGGCATAATTTTAATGGTTACATATTTTCTGTATAGTTCAATATATTGGCAGTTTCATGCATGAACTTTTTTTGTGAAAACTGATCACATTCAGCAAACTATGGGAGTTTGAATACATGGCAGTGTCCCCAGCCTTCCCATTTCTGTCTACTTTGTGGGAAAAACCAGCTACAATAAAAACAAAGAGCCTCACTTTGTGTATTTGGGGTTTTTTGTTGTTGTTTTGGTTTTTGGGGTTTTTTTTGTTGTTTGTTTTTTTTTCATTCTGAATCCTGACCAACTACTCTGTTGTACAGCGGGTTTGAAATGCAACTCTCCTTAGCTACTGCCCAGTAGCTCCCCTACTGTACCTTCCCAGAATGCACGAATGCATTTACTCCTGCCAACGTGTAACCCAATAATCTTTTTTTTTTAACCAACAGAAAGAAGCTTTCGTAGGAAAACCCTAAATTTTCTGAGGAGTGTGTGACAGTAAGAGGAAATCTGTTGTAGCTGCCTGTAATAAAAGCCCAGTTCTGTGTTTTCAGTCTTTTTTTCACTTGGCCTCTTAGTGGCAGGGTAATTAGAGCTCAAATGTACAGGGAAAACTTATCCCAGTCCAGTAATCAAAGCAAACATTATATAGATTTTGATTGCTGCAACAAGAATGAAGCCTTTGTTAACTGAAGTAGCTTTATTGATTCGAATGAGGAGATGTATTTATTCTGTTTTGTGAAGTGCTCCAAGCTGTGTGTGCATTTAATGCTTATGAATTCAGAGATGAAGGACTGAAAAAGTTCTATGTCAAGCTGTAAAAGAGAAACTCTATCATTCCCAGAATATTTATTCTAATATTCTTTTCCAAAGGCTGTTTTAATACTTGCAGTTGTCATTATCATCTTTTAAAAGACCTTAATGTTTAACAAGTGGTGTGATTTGTTTAAGTCACATAATTAACCACATTCTTGACTGTTTAGCAATAATTAGTTTGTTTTCATAGAAATACTGTGTTTTATGTTTCTGTACAGAGGTTGAAAAATGATGGAATAGGAAATACGTTCAGTCTCACAGCTGAGGATGAAAAATTTATGAAAATAAAATCACCCACAGTGACAACATGTTTTAAGTATGTTTTAAGTATGACAATCCTGTTTTAGGTATGACCTTTAGTTCCTTGAAGCACATATAATTTGACACTAGAAAGTAACTTAGATTTGCATTACTACAGTAGTTTAAATTGACAGCCTTTAGATTTCTTTGTTTGACGACATTACTAAGAATTCAGCTGTGCATTTGCTCATGGACAATACAAATAACATCAATAACACATGAAAAATAAAAAGAAGACTCCCCTTGCTTTAAAAGTCTAACCAGGATAATATGCATTTTTTGTAATGCAGTGAAAAAATAGTTTAAGTTTTGTCCCAAGTAGAAGCAGCTATTCTGGGTCTGCTCTTATTTCAAATAAAGTTCTGCAGAGATTTACACAAACTGGCTCAGACCCTTTGGGAATAAATCCTCTATGTGAAAAACTTTGTGGTCTTTCACCAATAGGACTCTACTGTAAAGATAATAACAAGTGCCTTATTTTGGTCAGAGAGCATTGCAGGTTATCTGCAGCTGTCTGCTTTATTGCCACTTCAATTCGAGACCTACATTTTTATTCATTGTTTCTCTTATGAGTAACATTTTGAAAAGTAATATCAAAGAAATGGACTTGTGGCTGTGGCCCCACACAATGCTTTTTTTATTAGATGTCTCAGTTGTTCTGTGTTTGAGGATGATTAAAGTATCTTGAAGAGAGTTTCATAGTTACATAGTTCATAGTTCATTTTATTCCATGTGCATTCACAAATTAGTTGATGGTAATCTATTAATAAAAACTTAATATTCTGCATTATTCTTTATAGAATGTTGCAGGGTCTTTTTTTTTTTTTTTTTTTTTTTTTTTTTTAGCTGGAACTATTCACAGACTCACTTCAGAATATGATAAGATACAGATTACAATACTGGCTTGATAATGGCCAAGACTTTTCCTTCCTCTCTGAGTAACATAAACTCTATGATGAGAAGTGATACTTTACCTTCGTAACTAGCATATTAGCCATTATTTAGTCTTGAGATTATTAAAACCAGTTCTAAAATGTGGAACAAGAATTTACCAGTGAAAAACAGCATATCTGCTTTCTTGCTCCCAACAAATCAGTACCAGCAATCATGTTATCTGCAAGACTAACATCCCTAAAAGCTCCTCCTTCTCCAGACCACAAAAAAGGGAAGAACTCGATTTTTACAATGTTAGACCACAACAGACATGCCTGGGGACTCATTGATTTCTCTGGAGTTAAATTGTTCCAAGTAATAATACCAGCTCACTTAACGATCCCTCTGAATAGCAAGTTTTAATGATAAAGTGACCAAGATAGAAGGTGTAGGCTGGAAGAGAGGAGACACAGGAGTGGGACAAGACAGCACATTACCAGACAGTCTCAGTATTCACAGGGAGTGCCAGTTAGTTCATTAATGACTGAAGACTTCTGATGCTTTCTGCCTGCTCTACATGTTCTCAATGTGTCCTGAAAGTGGAGGGCCTAAACTGGAGCTACGAAGGAGAAGCATTATGGAGACTGCTGGTTGACTTTTTATCCTTTTAATTTTTAGCAGATAAGGAAGATTTGGTTACTTTAGAAGAAAAAGGAAGAACTGATCACAGTTTACAAGGATGAGCATGTGGGAGGACTGCAGGGGATGGAACACTGTAAAAGTAACAGCACATAATACATAGCAGCGAGATCCTGTTTCTTAGAAGAGTCAGATAAATAATATGATCATAACTAGGACAAGATTCACAGTTAGGAGTCAAGAAAATACTTTGTGATTCTTGTTTCTCCCCACACCTCTAACATTTCAGAGATTGTCAAAGTCCCAATAAACCTCCAGGAGCTCAGAACAAAGTAGCTCACAAATCTTTAGCCATTTTTCTTCCTTTTTTTTGTTTTGGTTTTTGTTTTAGTTGCTTTTTTGTTCGGTTTTATTTGGGGTTTTTTGTTTGTTTGTTTGCTTGTTTTTGGTTTTGGCTTGGTTTTTTCCTCCCCAAAATGATTTTATTTTTCACCTAAATTTACTTTTATTTCACACATGCCTTCAATCTTTCTCTGCAAGGAAAATAATTCTCACAGTGATGCCAGGACATCACTAGTTTGCACAGCACTACATTCTGTAAGCTGGGCTACCTTTGAATATGTGGTGGAAAGTAATACTGTGAGGTTTTCTAGCTAGCCAGATCTCTGTGCATGGTGGAACTCTAAAAAAAAAGCAGTTCAGAGCATGTGAAGGAGACACTGTGTAGTCTTACCCCATTCTGGCTTGGATCCAGACCTTTTGTTACCCTTTTAAGGACATTCTCCTGCCCTAGGAGTGCCATGTGTCCGTAATGTTTATAAGAGAATTAAGATTACCAGTGATAGTGGTCTTAGGATCAAGAGGCAAGTCTACATTCAATACCGTGTTTATACTCCCAGCTGGTTTTCCCAGAATAAGTACACACATCAACAATTCCATAATGCATGAGTAAGATCTGTTTATTCCTTTCCACAGCTTCAGCATTAATCATTTGTTCTTCTCCAAACCAGTAAAACTCTCTGTGCTGTGGAAAAGTACTAAACAATGTGTAGTGCCTTGGGTCAGGATCACGCTCAGACCAAGTCCAGATTTAACAATACAGTTTTGCACATGGTCATTACATTGCACTTCAGCTCTCTGCTCCCAGTTAAAGGAATGCCTTCAGTTTGCCACTCAGCTGTGCCCTGCTCTCAACCAGTAATTTTGGAGAATAGATTTTTTAAGACATCCAGATGTAACCAAATACAAATTTTTGAGAACAGGAGATCATTTATGTGGCACTTTTTGCCAAAATCATTGGAAAAAAATTATAAGCCATGAAGATCCCTGCTGTAGAAAGCTGCAAGGCCAAAGCTAATGGTGTTTCCTTGGGTACTGGATTGGTGTCACAATTGTTCTCTGCTGATGAGTGGCATATTTAAGAAACCTGTCTCAGTCTGGGGATTATGACAGAAAGAAAAAGACATTTTTAGATCACTGCATCAGGTGGATTTATTTGGAAGCACTGATAAATAGACACAGCTGGCAGCAGAACTAGCAGCCGAGCTTTATTTCCTGTCTCCTATGAAGTATTAATATCAGGTGAAGTTGATTCATATTAAAAAATAAACTGAAAGCAACTGGAAGGGGAAATAACAAAGAACAGAACTAATATTTGTCTACAGTTGCCTAAAATCCACAAAAAACATGAGAAGTCTTCTCTTAGCTTTGTCTGCTACTGCTTTCCTGAGAACTTCAGCAAACACTGCTCCGCAAGCTAACTCCTTTCACAGCTACTGAAGTGTCACAGAACCTTTTATACCTACTAAAGATTATGTGTTCATTAGCAGATTGGCCGTGCAGCTACACAGCCATTGCTGCAAATCATTGTGGGTGGGAGTGTTTCTTCAGACTCAGGGCCACAGTACTCAGTATGGTTTTCACCTCTCACTGTAACACTTTTCATCTGGACCACCTACCTCCCTGTGGCTTTCAATTCAGCTGGTCTGCAAACAGAGATGCTGTTTTCCCCACGTACAATATTTATGTCCTTCCATGTTTAACCCCAATAGAATCAGTGCTAAAGGTGAACATTAAACCAGAGAATTATTCCTTTAATTACATCTGCTACTGACACAAATGTTCTTTATATCCAGGATCTCCTGCTAGTCCTTTTATGAACTACCATGTACCTTTGGCAGGAAAGCAAGTGTTCACAGGCTTAAGGAATTCTGTATTCATTTTATTTATTGATGGTAATTCTGCTAGTTGTGCACTCTGAGACTCCTTCTGGAGCATGGACTGGCTTGGCTAATGGATTCTGTAAACAGAGCATACATTCAAGACAAATTCTCTAGGGAATCAAAAAATGAGCCGCTATCCTTACACAGACATTAGGAAAAAACAAAACAAAGCAAAAGTGCCCTCCAAAACTTAATACAGCAATATTCGTAAAGTGTGGTTCAGCCTGGATGGTGGAATATCTAGAAACCTTGGTTGAATGTTTGCAATCCAGTCTAGTGACAGACAAGTTTGCCATGAGCACATAAACCATTTGTAGATGGCAACTGCCACAGACTGAGAAACACTGACTTAGAGGATTGCTGGTAGCCTAATCCACCTCACTGCAGAAACCAGTGCCAACTGATGGCAAAAGAAACTACCCAGTTGTGCAAATCCCAGCACACATCAAAAATTGTGGCAATTTATTTTCATATTGATTATAGAGTAAGATCTGATGAACCTGTATGAAATATCTCCAGGGAAAGTCCAATTCCTATCCGAGAGGAGCTCACACAAGAAATGCTTGCTACAGCTTCTACCAAAACTTTGTGAGTTGCCTCCAGAGAAAGCCAAGGGACAGAAGTACCTGTTGGCTGCTGTAAAGTGTCAGTAGGCATGACATAAAGAGGATTAACAATGTCAAAACTTTGGGAACTTGAGGATTAACATTTTTGGTCTAAAGCCACAAAGTTTTGTGCTTCTGGGTTCTTCAGGTTGTGCTTAGTCTGGGTGTGTCTTAGCCAACCATTTGAATTGAACTCATTCATCCCTTGAAAACACAGAAAGGTTGGAAGTTGATCTCACTGCCTGAAGGAGTGGTAAGTTTGCCCGTGTCTCAAGCACATGTTAGGAATGGCAATTAAAACGTAATTCTAATTAGTAGCACTGGATGCTAATCCAAATAAACAACAAGCAAATTAGTTGTGCAGATTTTTAGCTGCAGAAGTAGATATTTAGTAGATAATGTGCAAGTTAATCACTGTTGCAGCAGCAAATAGACTAGACTGTAAATACATCAAAAACACACTTAAGATTTCTTCTGCCAAATGAATTATTGTCAGACCAGACATTAAGGCTGATGCTGAGGCCAGGGCAACCTCTTTAGGCCTTAGTGTCTGGTCTGATTTCTGGTTAATTAGGGCTGAGAAGTTGAAAAGTTTGCAGCTCTGTTATTCCTTACCTGCTCTGAGGAGTTAAATTAGGAGAAACCTCAGGCTGTCCATTTTCTATCTCTAATAATCATCCAATAAAAATTACAGAGAGCCTGAAAGCCTCCAGCTGTCAGTTCACACTTGTGTACTGTGGGGCAGGTCATCTGGAGAGCCAAAAGAAGTGAAGATCCAGAAATTCTAAGCATTAAAAGTAAATTTTATCTTTCATCTAACCATTCTCATTGCAATCTGTGTCCCAAATAAGGCAATTATAGGCCTCTTCATTCGGTCCTCTTAATTTACTACCATAGTCCTAACAAATGCTTTCATTAATTTGAGCAGCACGAGCTCCTGATCCTGTATCTACCCCACCAGGCACTTCAGAAATGTGAGTAGTGCTATTACTATTCATGTGTGTACATCCTGCAGTGTGCCTAGGTCCAAGACTCTAAAAGTTAAGCATCTAAATATCTTCTGATATTATGGCCTACATTAAACAGAATTGAATTGGAGATACATTTTAGCATAATCCCACCAGAAACAACACGAATAATTGTAATAATCCCTAACCTAGCTGTTATAAGGGAGGGGAACCATGTTAGAATTCTAAGAAACAGGAACACATGGAAATATTTGGAGTATGTCACCCAACACTATATATTGTGCATTTTAATTGCAAGGAAGCTGGGACTGCAGTGCAAAACAGCAACACTTGTGAATTTGGACTGCCATTACTGTCACATTTTGTTGAGTACTACATTTATACACATTTTAATGGTACTCGAAATAGAATGCCAGACCTTCACAGCTTTGCTTGCTCTATAAAAAGAATCTGAAGTCAAAGTCTAGAACCAAAGGAAAGAAAAAAAAGAGATGAAGAAAGAATGGTAAAAAGAGGAAAAACCTATGTGATGCCTGTCCTGGAAACAATTCAGTGGAAATAGTAACAATAAACCTATTCTAGAAATAAAGGTAATCCACTGCTCCATATGGAATCTTTTAACTACTGTAAAACATGTGAAACACTACCTTTCATTAGCATAAAACAAAGCTTTTCTCTTCATCTTCAAAACCAGAAATCTGAAAACTGGACTAAATACAATTCCAGGGAGTCTCATTGATCCACTTCTGTACACATTTATAAATAGCCCTTTAAAACTCTGCTTGATTACTATTTTCATGCAAGTCTTATAATAGAGACCTGGGCTTTTACACAAATATGTATTTCACGATTTTCTGACAGCAACTTACTGTATTAAGAAGGAAAAGGAAAAGGATACAATTTATCCCAAAGATGTTTAGATACCTTCTTCCTTGTAATTCCACACAGCAGTAAAATAAGAAGAGGGAAAAAAATGTCCTCTTTTTTCCGTATGTCAAATTGTAGAGCTCTTGTTAATATTCATGGCCTCTCCTCTATCCCACCTCAAAGAGCTCTAACTACAACTGAAAGGCTGAGTCTAGAGCTTCAGCAGAGACCTTTATCTTGGCACTTCCTTAAACTCTGCTTCTCCAAAATGGTAAGAGTAAATTTGCATACACTGAACTTATAACATTAAAAAAATATGCTCTATCTTCCAAAACACTACAATCCCTATTTCGGAGCTTATTACAACTTAATTCAACTCAGCCACGACCGGGCCAAAGCTGTAGAATGAGGTGTGCATACACTAGGGTGATGCATGCTGAATTGCAGACATGGTAGACTTGAATTGGAATTTGAGCTGCATTTTTGACTTGTTGGCAATGTCAGTTTTTTAAATCGCTCCTGAAAATGCAGCTGTTCAACATGTGACCCTAGAAATGACACACCATTATTGAATAATTCTTATTAATTCAAACTTTTATGTCACTGCTGCACCTCTCCAAGTCATGCTGAGTTAGCCTATCAGTTTAATCAGGGTGCAGGCAAGTTGCATCCTTGGGAAATACATGGAGAAGTTACTTTTGTTTTCAGAACTTCTGAAAGGAGTTCCAAGATACAGACCACAGTGTCTTGCCTCACATCCCTGCCTCAAAGATTAATATTTTGCCAGTAATGATTATCTGAGCTCTTCCTTAATTTAATTTGAAGGCAGTGACATATATAAAATTAAAACGTAAAATTAAATAGTTCAAAGGAAAGGACTTCATCTCTCACTCATACAGTTAATGGAAGATGTGTATTATGAAAGGTGTCTGTAAAAATGTCTAACTTAAAAATGTAAATTAAAGTTTTTGTCTCAGACATTGGAGCAACTTCAGAACAGTGCTGACTCTGTAAAAATATTCAGTGATGCTAAGATCTTTCTAGGTTAACGCAAGGAGAGAAATATTGTTTGAAATTTATTGGCATAAGAATTGGACTTGAATTTCTTTAAGCAAAAACAGATTCCTTGCTTTATTGCCTTGAAACTCAGACCTCTTATGGCAACTGTGTCATGTGAAGAGCTGCAGAGATTTGCACTGTAGTTGTGCTGCTTGTGAAGACAGAGTTTGTAAGGGCATACAGACATGGGGAAATTTGTGAGTAGGCCCTATATCCATGCAGAACAACATGAAGATTAGTGGGGCTGAATTCAGCTTCAGGATCTGTCTCACACATACTTCTTCATGGGTCTAGAATGCAGGAAACTGGGGAAAAGGTCTGTAGCAATTGCAAAAATATTGTGTAAGATTTTCCTTTTTCCTATGGCAGGGACATAACAATGTCTCCAATGATCTAGAAATTATTGTAATGATTGACTTACTCAGTTGGGAAAAATACTGAATTTGCCTGGGGGAAGAGGCAGAACAAAACACTATTCTAGTACAATTATTTTCTATGGAATGCAACAGGTCATGTAATCACAACGTGTATTAGGCATTGCATAATTACTTTTTTTCTTTTGTATCATCAAGGCAATGCAGTAGCTGAAGTACAAGACTGCCATGAGCTGAATAAAAATACAACCAAGTTCCAAAATATTTACAATTTTAGCTGAATGTATCCTGCCCAGGATACATTTCCTGCTGCCAGATCTGGATATGACTTCTGCACAGACATTAACCATCCCTGCCCTTTGGTAGAAAGGATTCACAGTATGAGGGTGCAGCAACAAGCTGCCTGCTAATCTTGCTTCCCTGGCGGCTCTGCTGGCTTGCTCAGCACTTAAAGTAAGTTAGATAAGTGCTTATATATCACAGGGACAGGCATTATAAATATCCTGCTTGGCTGTGTGCATATGGAGCTGCATTAAGTCCAGGGCAATATGAATCTGGAGGCAAAACATTCAGTGCAGTTTCACTTGTTAACCACACATAGAATGACCTTCCCAACTATCCAGCTAAAATGCCAGATGTCCAAAGATGCTGATCTGACTCTCCTCTGCCAGCAGCTACCTGGGAAGCACCTATGTTGTCAGTAGATCTGCACTGCAGAAGCAGCTGAGTGCCTGTTCTCTGCACTCTCAAGTGGCATCAGCAAAGACCTCAAGTTGGTGGCCTTGGGGACAGCCAGGACTTCCTTGCTGCTTGTATTCCCTACAGCATCAGTGGGAACTCAAAGTACTTTGAGTCTCCCAGTTCTGTGCCCAGCCCAGCTGTCAACAGAAGTCTCACGCCATGCAATATTTTGGAACCAGCCTCTGACTTTTGCTTCTAATGTGACCTGAAGTTGAGCCACAGGTGAAAGAATTTTCATCTCTGAGTAATCCCATTGTCTGCATCAACATCATTAAGCAAGCAATACATTCAGAGCTTTGCATATGAGATAAATTAAAGCTTTTTGTTCAATGGCACTGAATGCATTTGAGTTAAAAAGGGTGTATAGTGTCCCTTCAGTAACCCTGCCTTGTCATCATGATACACCACCCTGTACTCCTAGGGCTCAGAAAGATTAAGAGAAGCATTTACATCTTGCATTAATGAAGGAACAGATTATGGGGTTGTGCACTCTGTTTCTGTTTGCTTATTTTTATTTATTTATTTATTTTTAATTTTTTTTATTTTACAACATAAGTGAATCAAAGCTCCAGTGGGCTGAAGAGGATGATCTCAGCTGATGTCTGGAAGTAATTTTATAATTGCCCAATAAGTCAAAAATGACAAAACCTACTTCTTTTTCCCCCATGGCACTGAGACCACCAGTTGCTGTATTTCCTGCCATGGTCTATGCTGTTTGTACTCAAGAGGTTTCTTTTCAAGGAGAAACTGTTTACATCCATGACTAAAACAAGACATATTGTACAGAGGAGGATATTTGGTTACAGAAGAAAAAGACTGGAAGAAGGGGAGAGAAAATAAAAACAATAAGTAGTGACTTAAGCCTTCAGACATTCTCTTTTTTTTCTTTTTTTTTTTTTTTCTTCAATACTGCTTTGAGGTTTGTTTTGGAACAATTTCTCAGCAGAAGTCTTGGGGTTTCTCACAGATGAGAGTTCTTATTTCTCAAAATTTTTTTTACTATCTGGTTGCAGAAAGCAACACAGTTACTTTGTCAAGCAAAAGGCACCTGTAACCCTACTATCATTAGAGAGGTTCATAGTGACTCTCAGCAATCTTTGTATGGGGAAACTTTGCTGAAATTGACATTTTAACAGGAAAGTCTGCCGGCAAGAAGGGGAAACCTGATCTCTCCTATTTAATCCCAAACCTTCTGTGAACCCAGCAGATAACACTGGATTACACGATTACCTCCAGGTCTCTCTCCTGAGGGTGAACACATAATTACGATAAATGACACTTCCTCATTGTACTGCTACAGCTAAAGGTAAACACAATGAGTCAGGTCTCAAAATAAACAATTACTGAACTACTTCAGAGCCATTAAAGTATCTTTCTCCCTTGCCTAACATGTGCTGTCTGCTGTCTTCTGCTTGTGTGACAGATGATATGCAGCCACCATTGCCATTTGCAATGCCATGGTCACCCCCAAACTTTTACTTAGGAGTGCATACAGCCCAAAGACAAGCTGCCATGCTAACAGTGAGGAGGCTGGATGCAATGGTTCAAGCATCCAGCCCTGTGCTTGGTATAGTGCTTTACTCCCTGCCCTCTGTTACAGAAAGAGGTTACAGATTACGTCCCCAAATCAGGTCAGCCTTCTGCGGCTGCACACCACCAACCTCATTTCTGTGGATTCTTTGCTTTTTGGATTGCAGAGGCTGTTTGTAGAGCCCGTAATAAAACAAAGGCTGGGTCTCAGGTGGAATCTGTAGGTGATATTGCAACAAACTTAGTAGGGAAGTCATATTTTGTGTTGTCCTTTGTCTTTTTACAAGGGCGTTAGGCACTCTGAGGTTGGCCAGTTAGGATTATTATTTTTTGACTGGCAGGGTCCAAATTATGTCTCATCTGATTAACTCCTTTTAAGTTTATTTGCAGGTGTCAGTGAATGCAGTGGGGCTGCCTGTAAGCAGTTCTTCACTGTGACAAACTTAGAGAGATCAAGTAGCTTGCCAAACAATTTTTTTTCTAGGATGCCTGCTGCATACAATCTGTCTTTTTGGCATCTACAAGCCTTACGATCTGCATGCCCTCCTGTCATCTGCTATTTGGCTATTGTCTTGTTTAAAAAAGGGGTTTTGGAACTTAAATGTCAACAGGTGTGACAGAGTGTATGAAGGCATGCTGTACAGAATCATGACTAATTATAATCTGTCTTTTTGCTTAAATTTTTATTCTGTTAACAATTGAAGTTAAAAATAACGTGCATACAGTGCACTGTGACTTTAGAAAAAGTTCTCTAATTAATAGAGCTTCTAATTAATGAAGTCCTACAATCTGTGTTGGTTATAAGTCATCCCAACTCGTACACATCTTGCTGTTTACTGCGAGTCTGGTATCAAGCTGATCTGTCAGGCATTTCGTACGCGGCGTTTCTGGAGTAGGGGCAAGGGTCTGACCAGCATCTAACCCACATAAGCAGCTTCTGAACAGATGGGACTGGAGACCTGGCAGATGAAACACCCAGTCTGTTCATCGACTGTGGGCACAGAGCATAGCCTGTCCAGACAGATTTTTGCACCTTGAGTTAGAATGCCTATGGCAAAGGTGTTGTACAAGGAGATATGTGAGCATTTTAGAGCTCTGAATCCCAAATATCATGGACGTTGAAATGCCAAATGGTAGAGAGTATTAGTGCCTCATTAAAGTGCTCCTCAGCACATACTTCTGCAGAGCAGTGTTCCACACAGGGAGAGACAAATTTTTGGCTCGTCTGTTGCTTTAGAGGTAAAGAGCTAGCAGAGGAGGTGGGAGCACACACCTCACTACGGCATATGGCAACAACAAATACACACTATCTTTCCATCTTGTTTCTCCTTAGAGACACAAAGGAAAAGAAAATTCAAGGGTTGTGCTTCATCCCGTACAGTTGCTTAGATTGAGGGGAAAGAAAACCACATGGACTCCCATTCATACATCTCAAAAAAATTTACCAAAGGATGAAGATGTGGACTGCCCTTCATATAAAGGACATGATCCAGAATGTATCCCTTGTATCCCAAAGTGCTGATTTGTGCTTATCTTTAAGAATCTGTAACTCCTTGCCCTGTGCAGCTTTGTTAGGATAAATAAGAGAAATATATCTGAGGGCAGAAGATGGAGAGAAGCAAGGCAAAGAAATACCTACATTTTTATTATTATTTGCAGGAGATGGATTCTTCTCAGTGCCCTACCATCAGTCTTATAGTCACTAGCTACTTTGCTACACTCAGGGTCAGAGCAATCATATTTGTCTATACTTCTTTGTGCAAGCATTGGTGAGGTAAAGCAAAGTATGAAATGTCAGGAATACCAGTGTTGTAATTCCACTCTCGTTGCTTCATATTCAGATTTTCCTGAGCTCCAGATACTGACTATTTCTTTCTAACTGTGTCATTGCCTCCCGTACTCAACTTATTCCAGGCAGTGCCATTAGGTTAATGCAGAGGTTGAGCACGGAATCTTTCTGCATCATGCCAAAAAAATCACCGAAATAGGTCTGTGTAAAAAAAACTTTGTGATGAATTTGCAAAGCCTCCTGTAATGCCTAAGGACTTGGCACTCTATAAATATTTAAAACAAATATCTCCCAATACATAAACACACTCATTTCCTGCTGATAAACCTAGACACATCAGCAGGGGTGGAGGGAAAGCAGTTATCTGCATTCAGATGTTGTTTACCATATCTCCAAATACAATGAAACTTTTTTTTGTGTTAATTCTTCTTTTTCACTTATCTGTTTCATCATCATATAGCATTTCAAAATTCCAAGGGATGTAGTCCAGCTCCTAATCTGAGATAATGGGAACTGTGTCTAATTAAAAACTCACCAGTGTAAAAATGTTTTGTTGACAGCAAAAGAAAAAAAAACTACAAAACACAACCCTAAAAATACCATCCTGCAGTATTGCTACTTCTATTTCTTGTGCATGATCTGTGCAATTAGACAGCAATTTACCTCAATTAAACAACATCACATACATGCAAGAGAAGTCTTGTTTACACTAAACAGTTTGGGAAGATGAAAGGTGTTTTCTAACATGGGAGTCAGCTCATCCACTACCAAAAAGTAACAACTCAGGGGCAATAAAGTAGCTCCTTACAGATCAGTCTAGTATTACTCCGGAGCAGAGAATGAATAATAATAACAATACTAAAATGGTATCAAGTACTATCTATCAAGGAAAAGCTACACAGGCAGAATGTTTCTGTGTAATAAACAGAGCATCTGGGTCATAAAGGTCTTCAAACAATTAGGCCTCATCTTTCTGTCTCAGAAGTGCAGTGCCTGCTCTCATTCTGTTTGTCTGCTCTGATTCAGATGTAAGTTGGATTTAGGGAGCATTCAGCAAGTGCTGCCATCCTGTCTGAGGCACTTGGGCTCCTCTCAATGCTCTGCTCCTGAGTAACTGAACCCTGGCTCTGCTCCGCTGACCTAGTGCCATCTCTGAAAGGACACAAGGACAGCAAATATAGAGATCTAGCTCCAGCATTCTGAAATCTGGCACAGTCCCAGAGCTCCAGGAGCTGCTTCACTGCTCTCTCCCAAAATCTGCCAGATGGTGGGTGAAAGCCCAGAGAGCGTGCGGACTGTTGTCTTTGCAATTTTATCGTTTAGATCCACTGCAGAACTCAAGTAGGTATGTTGTTTGCTTACCAGTGCTTGTTTGCATTGCTGCATTTCTACCATTCCTGCTTGGAGAACAGCCTTCCTCTCTCCACTTTTAGAACAATGCCTTGCAGGGAAACACTTACTGATACACTCAGGAGAGCTCCTGCTGCCTTTGCATGGGAATGAGCACTGATTGCATGTGGAGATAGAGTCAGGTTAGATTTGCGCTTTCTAAGGTCAAGTAAACTTCTCTAACTTATTTAGTAATGTGGAATTAACTTTACATTTAAAATAGGTCCTGTCCCCACAAACTCAGAATAGCAGGAAAACACTCCTTGAGTTTTAAAGGCTTTAACCCTTGTAGATCTGGAGAAGCTGCTTCTTTTCCCCCTGCAGCAGCCAAGAATGGCACAATTGGAGGTGGGTCAGGAAAACTGGATGCTTACAAAGAAAAGTGTAGAGACCTATGACATTTTCTGCATGCTCTTACCGGTGGAAAAAGGTTTTATTTTCTACTACTGTCCTTTGCCTTGCTTCCTTTGCTCCAGAGCATGATCTTCCTGTTCAAGCAGTGCTACAGATTACCTTATTTTGGTACCATATTGATCTCTACCTGCAGCTGGCAGCATGCAAGAGAAGGCTGGATTTTTTTGATGAAAGTTAGAAGATTTTTAATGGTGCTTTTTTGCTATGAGACACAGATGAAGCCTGTGCTCAAACCACTGAGCCTTGTTTAAGCATACAGTGATGGGGTCATGTTATTTCTTTGACTCTTTAGGCCAATTTATTCCATTTAAATTAACACTACATCAACAAGTCCTTGGCTTCTCTGCGGTCACCAAGGCTGCCAGTAGTGATGATGACATTTGCAAATGAAACCTTGCCTGCTGTGAGCTGCTGGATTGGAAGCTGCTAGACATTTGAATCCAGTGTTAAGCAGAACCGTGGTGATGTTTTGGGAGTGAATTTGTAACAAGTTTCCTATTTGTCTTCATTTCAGGGGTACTGCATTACTTCAACAGCCTGAATCACACCATGAAGCTTGTCTTGTTACACTGTACAGAGTACATAAATCTCCTTGCATGCTCTATAGGGGCTGGCATCTTAATTTATTTTAATCTATTTCCACTTCTAGTTTTTTAGTTGTTCTTCATTCTTTACCCTTTATCCACATTTGATTCTCACTTCTCTTGTCTGCTCCCACAGATGTAGAAATGAAGACAATTTATTTGGTTTCCCTTCCCCCAGGACGAAGCTGAGGAACACATCTTCCCACCTCTTTCAGGCACCAAACTGAGATATATGGCTCTCTCATAAGCAGGTGATGCACTGTGATGACATATGCTCAGCTACAAGAAACTGTGAAGTATGCATGGTAAAATAATTTACTGAATATTTTATATGAATTGAAGCAGATTCTGTTCAAACAGAGCAATATCCTGCCAACTGTATGGAGAAGCAGGCAGAGGCAAGCCTAGAAAGGCACTTTTTTTCCAGATCTTTGCATAAGCTTTCTACATTTTTGATTCGAAAGTAACAGTAGGAGTTAGCAATTACATACACAGGGCCCACCTCCACTCTGAGCTCAGTGTGGCCATTTATACCTATCCTAAGCAGCTGCAGAGGAGCACCTGAAAGAGGCAGAACGCTGTCCCTGCTTCCTGGAAGTGTACAATGCCCACTTCAAAGGGGATGGAGCCTCACCACGCTCTGCTGTGTTCTCTGAGGTGTCTGATCCATCAAAGGACTGGAGGAGCATTGCCTGTGCAACGGATTGGGAGACATTGAAGGAAAAAAGACTGAAGTATTCAGTTGTTATAAAGAAGCACTTCCATGTATTTTTGTTTCAGTGGTAGAGGATAGCCTGATGAGAGGGAAAAGGAGTACAATATGCAGACATTGGTGCTAGTAGTACAGGGAAAAAATGGAAATTGTGCTGTGGGTAGACACAAACCAGCAAATTGGAAGGGATTTTTTCCTACGCTGAAAAGAGGAGAGCTTCCACACATACCTGCTAATTAATAGGACACCTTTCACTGACAGTATCAACAGGAAGTGCAAATCCTAACTAGTTTGGTTTTCTTTGTACAAGGTTTTAGTCACTGAGCAAGCAGTAGGTAAGTGTACTGTAGAAAAAGCTATGATAAATTCTAAATTTTCATACCAACACAGCTTCTGCCTCCACTTCTTTGCTGACAAACTCTCGCCATGCAAGAAATAGGATAATTAATGGAAGAGATTCAGAGTAAAAGACACAACATGAAGGCAGAGATTCTGCTGCTGCTGTTCTTGAACTTCTCACAGGAATACTTCTGCTCTTTTCTGAACATCTTGCCAATTAATATTAATTTTCAGTTGTTTAAGTGTGTTTCCCCAGGCTAGGTGGCAGAATTCATGGTCATTTTTAATGGCCTATGTAAAGGGAAATTCATGTGCTCCAGTGGGCTGATGGTTACCTGGCATTATGCAAACAGGGAAATTTAGGCTTTATCAAAGCCTGTGGGAATTCTAAACTAGGCAGCAGTGGGGCTGAGCTCTAGTCAATCTAAAAAATTTCCTGATACTACACAACATGCCTGAAAACATTACTTGAAGGTCAGTTGGTGTAAAGGCTGGCTGTAATCAGCTGGATCTCAGAACCAAACCAGCAAGAAGTGGAAATTCCTCTGTCTGGTCACCTAGACCATCTCTTGAATTGCAGAAGTTGATAACAATATTTAAGAAATGGTGGGTAAAAAGATAAAAGGGAAATATCCGTATTTTAAATAGTTGGGCTTTTTCTTTTCTGTTTACTGAAAAAGTTGGCTGGAAAAGTCCAATGTTTCTATTTGAAAATAAGCTAAGAGAAAAGGGAAACGCATTTTCTGTGCACTTTCTTTTGTCTCTGTGTGACTTCATAACAGAATTAATTGTCACTCTGTGCTTTATCTGGGAAGAGGGAAGGTTTTGATTTGGAGCAACATTGCAAGGAACACAGGGAAGCAGAAGCAGGCATGGGTCTTTGGTACTTGGACAGAAAGATCAGTCACTTTTGGATCAGAGGTGCTGGCACACCATTGAAACAATCTGTTGAGGCAAAGAATAAAAGGACTGCACAGTGGATACCAGGACTACGTACTGCCTGTAACACATTGCCTACTGTTCAAGGTTACAAGCCTAATGTACACAAAATAAGGTCAATCACAGCAGCATCTGATGCATTCAATGTATTTTTGGATGTGTGTGACTTCTCAATTTCACACCTGCGCAGCAGGGCTTGATTCCTATGTTGCAATTGCTTCTGACTCAGTAGGCATTACAAATAATCAGTGCTCCTTCATTTCTCCACCTCTCTTCCCGAGGAATCTGTTACCTACATTTGGTTTCATGCCAGATCAAAAGCAACTAATTCCATTTTTAACCCTGAAGCTGTTCAATCATTTCTTTCCTCTTCTACCCTTTTCCCTCACTGTGAGAGGGTAATGACCCATTTTTGAGCAAAGCCTTTTCACCGCACAATTTACTAGTTTACAACTATTCCAAAAGCTCTACTGGATTTACAGAGAGAAAATAACCTTTAAAACAGATCTTAGAATATCAAGAACAGTCAGTCAACTTTGCAGCAATGCTAATCACTTTTCCTAAATTTCATGCATTTGAGTTCTGGAAAAGGGGGTCTATGCTCTATTCCTTTAGGCAACACAAAACACACTGAAGATATTTCAGTTCTGCCCACAGCATGCTCACACGCAGACTGCCCAGCACACTGGCACAGCTGGGTGAAGATGTCTCCCTGCAGAACTATCCCGTCTTCCCCATGAACAAGTGGGGTGTACTTAATTATCCAGCTTCACAATTCGGTACCACAGGTACCAAAACACACACAGGGTACAATTACTGTGGCTTACCCTACTCACCTAACTTACAGCTCTGTCGATTACTATAGATGTTAGTTTGGCCCATAATTGCCAGCCTGCACGTTGTAGAAGAGCTCTGGAAACGAAGCTCTATGGGAAGCAACATACTCCAGGGAGGATAAAGCTTTAAATAAAAATGTTCTCATAGTCAGAGGAAGAATAGCCAGAGTAAGTAGAGGTGAGATATAGGATCACAAATCTGATGATTCCACTTGGCTTACTTTTATTGGTGCAGACAAAGGTGGAAACACAGCACAGGTTCTCACAGCCTTGTGGGTTGCACCTGCTTTGGTTCCCCCTCCAGCAGTACAAGCAGCCAAAGCTGAAGGGTAGAAGTCCCTTACAGATAAGCAGCAGCCACAGCCCATGATACTACCAGGGTCAGCAGGGCCATACCTCTAACTGGAATGTGCATGGCTGCTTCTTAAAGCACTGCTCAGGAATGTTTGCCTTGGAAACTACAACGCTTCAGCCTGTGTTCCTTAGCAAAGTCCTGGAAGAGTGGTCACTGGGGAAACTGCCAGCTAGCAGGAGCCCTTACCTTGCAGAAGAATGAGCTCATTAGCATACTGCTATGGTGGGCATAATGGGCAGGGTTTAGACAGTGCACTCATGTATATAACATATGATGTCAAAAAATCCTCTTGTTCTTCACTGATCCAAACTGCTTGCTCCCAGTGTTCCCAAAGCCAGAGACACAGATTAAACAGATCACTGAGTTTGCGTGAAACCATTTATATAAACAGGGTCGATGGAGTTATGGATTGTTGTCTTGTGGCTTTCAGAATGGCAACATTTATGGAGATGCTCCAAACATTTGTGACTGATATACAGAGAACTAAGTGGATATTGCTGGGGTTAAGTCACCAATTTCACTTTATGAGTGACAAACAGGTGTTTACTAAGGATTGTATGTGCCAAAATTAGTCATGCTTTCCTATTTCATCTGATTTCTGCATTTCCCTTGCTAAGAAAGATCATAGATATTTCAAGAACAGAGGACTAGATACCTGGTCAAATACCATAGTCCTGTTTCCCCTCTGACTCTCATTCGCAATTTTTTTTTTTTTTCCCCATCACAGCTGGGCTTCAGGTGCTAGCTCTGCTTCCAAAGCTTCAGTTCTTTTCAGGCTGTCAGTAAAAGGAGCTCAATGAATTGAAGAATGGCACTAATAGCAGGAGCCTTGACCATGTCTGTAGCAGGTCCTAGTTTATACATATCACACCCTCTTTCAAGGTACTTCATAAATTAATAAAATGAAAACACTTGAAATATTGTAAGTGATATATAAAACAATGGAGACAAAACATACAAATATTTCTCATAAAACTCCTTAGAATGGATTCTGAGTGTCTCATTTTATTAATAAGGATTCCAATCCACAGCTGACAAACATTCCAGGGAAAGAGAAATAAATTAATCAACCCTTCCCTTTTTATAAAGATCAAAACAAATGTTGCTTCATCTCATGTTTAGGCAGAAACAAGGCATAATGTTTTTGAAGTGGTTACTAAAGGATATCCACCTACCCCTGCCATAGGTTTTGCAACTGGAAGGAGCCCAGGTGGCTTAAACAATGTTTATCAATCCCTTCCCTGAGCTGCTGTTGGTGCATTCGAGCAGATCAATTGTGCTCAGTCAAGGTGATGGTGTTCATTCTGCAGTACCTCCTTGACCTGCAGGATATTTCATTTTTCTGCAATGCACTGCAGTGGTAGGACTGCACTACATGGGTAAGACATGTCCCTTTGGCTTGCTGCTTGTCTGGCAAGCTTATGTTTCCACAGGCATGTCAACACCTCCTTGGATATTAGCACAACTATAAATGTTAGTTTATGCTAATAAGTAAGACGTTGAAAAACAAAGGAAAGGTCAGAAACTGTAGTTTTATATTAAGTGTGATTTCCCAAGACAAAATAAACCCAATTCACAGCACATGCTTACACTTTTCCAAGAGATATATTTATAGCTGGGAATATGTACTTTGGCTAACCCTATTGTAAGCACAGAGAAGGGAGGAGAGGAAGGGGTTTTTTTACTTTTAAAGTAAAAGCGAGGTTAATTGGTTCTGCTAGCTGAAGGGCTATGTGCCAGGCAGCGGGAGCATGCATTGTAATAGAAGAGCTACAGAGACAAATGAGCCAGTCCACAGGATGAAAAAATCCACCTAATGCCTTAGAAGAAAGAAGGGAAAAAATATCAAGGCACAAATAAAATAAAATAAAGTAAAATGAAACAAAATATAAGCAAGAAATATCTATCTACTTCAGTTACAGTGATTTTAACCAGCATTTCATGCAAATAATAAATAACTCTTTGCTTAGAAGGGCAAAGAACGTATTTTTTCTCTGCTGTAATTGCTAGAAGAGGCGGTGAAGCCAAGACTGAAGTATTGCTTGCTCGTCGCCATCATATTTACCCTTTCTGGCCCAGAGACTCTAGAGCCCAAAGTAGCTAAAGGCATCTCATCATTAAAGGTTTTTGTCATGATCACAAAGAAAAAAATCTCACTTATTTTGTCCCCTTAAATCAAGGATGAATGATTTGTGTGAGGCAAGCAGCAGTAAAAGCAAGCAGGAACAGATCTCATAGACCTTGAAGGAAAATCACTGAAGAAAGGAACAGTTACTCCATGGCAATGTTTCACAGACATTGGCTGTGACAAGTGTGTACATAAACTTACCACAAAATATTTACAGAAGGAAGGGGAGATCCTGATAGAGAAAAGAAGCTCTACTTAATTTTCTTGTTTATCCAACTTTTTTTTCTGCTTAATTGCAAGGAGCAAAATTATCTTTAATTTTCTTATTTCTTTGTATTCTGTGTAGTTCGGTGTCCCTTTGTCCTTTCTTTCTTTTCTCCTTTAGCAGAAACTACAATTCTCCTTCAACAGAGACCTGCTTTGGAGAATCTCTTGTACTTATCCATTACTCTTCGCTTAAGGTCACACATCCATTTCCAACACTGATTGATGATAGTACCTGGTATCATCCCAAGCTGCACAAAAGCCAACGAGAGCACCTGCAGTAGCCCATCCTCAGGAAAAGTGTCAGTTACCACTTACTGCACTGACAAAACTACTGTTAAAATACTAATAGTTCCTCTCAGGTTTTCATTTCTATTCACAGCATAATAAAAGCTCAGGAAGTGGTACTATCTCTGTGGAACAGATGCAATTTCATGAAAACTTACAGAAGGAACGGTAGGAGCCAGCACTGGTGTGTGACAGTAATTTCTTCCAGACCTAGCTGGAGCCAGAAAGCACAGAGATTCAAAGGTGTTCCATTCAATAGGAATTAAGACCCTGAATAGCTTTCAGGATCTGGAAGAAGCAAGATTAAGATATGAATGTCTGAAAGATATTTCGGTCTGACTCTACACAGACCTAAGTTACTTAGGGTTTTTTAAGTCCCACTTTCAAACATGATCTTAATGTAACTGCTTAGGATCACATCTTCTCCATGATTTTTATAGGTATGTCCACTTGGATGGACAAGAGTTTTCAATTTGGACCAGACATAGTCCTTTCCTTCTAATAGATTTTTGACTTTATTGGATGTCACAGCTTGTGAGCTTAATATTCTTCCTCGTAATTGCTAAAATTGTAAAAATTTGTCTTTCTGCCCTACAAAGTGTAAAACAGTTTAAAAATGTATATCACTAATGCTAATGGAAGATCTGGAAACTATGCTGTGCAAATTCCACAGTGAACTGCTGAGTTCAGAGACTTCTTTTCTTGTGCCTCTTTTCAAATGTACTTGGAGAAGTAAGTCTACATTTCCTTCGGTAGGTCAGCTGTAAAATTTTACTTAATAACTAAAATAAAGTTATGACATTGTTTCCACTGGGATTGAACAGACGTGTAACTGAAACTCAGAGAAGGAGATTAGCAAGGAGTCCTTTTTGTTTCATTTCTTATTAATAGAACACCAAACCATGAAGCCCTGAAATTTCCAAAGTGAAATTGCTGTTATATTTCACAGGCTGTGAAGGCGTAAGTTTTTCACGTGCTTGGCACACGTTAGAATACTTTTTTTTTTTAAGGTTCATCTATTAAAAGGAAATTCTCAGAACTTGTCCATCTGATCAAGCTCAGTGCATTGCTATATGAGTTTCTAGTTTTCGTAAAAAAGATGGACACTGTGAAGATTAGATGCTTTTTTCCTTCATAGAATATATTGGGCATTAATATACATAATCCTCACACACACATAATATTAAAAAAATCATGACTTAATAACCACTTGCAAAAATATCTTCTGTGGAATTTAACAGTAACACTGGAATTATTTTGCTTCCAACATATCATTTTTATTCTTCTGGAAGGGGTAACTGTTGTGCCAAATTTTCTGTTACTCTCTCCAGTAAAAGGCCATGTTAACATTTGCTGAATGACCTAGTTTACAAATTTTCTCCTTTCTCCCTCACCTCAATAAAGATCCTGTGTGCTTGTATTTATGCTAACATAATCATTTCTGTTTCTCACTCCTGTTAAAAAGCACTGGCAAGATATTTATGGAAAAGCATGCAAAGTGCAGATATTTGGTTAGTTTCCTTTAAATTTTCAAATGGAAACTGGAATAGTTTTATTTCTTTACGTATTGTTGTTGATTTGAGGTCTTTTACAGAATGATGTGAAGAATGGCATATCAAAAAACCAGTTCAATGAGAACTAGGCAGAACAATGGAGAAACACCATTTTGATTCTACCAGTCTAAAAAAAATAATATGTGTAGAAGAGAAATTAAAAGCATAGGTATTTTTGAATGAAGACTTAAAGCATTTTCCTTTAAAAATTTTTCTAAAAGTTCTAAGTGAAAGATTCAGACTTTTTCTTTTGTCTTAGTTCTTTTCGTGGAACAATTCAGTAAAGCTTAATGGAATACACATCCCTGCAATTTACATTTTTCACCAAAAGAAATGCTTCAGCTAAAAACTGACACGCTCTGAACAAAAGAAATTGAATACATTCTATTTTGCCCTTACTGTGATTTATTTGCTTCCCTGAAAAGAGACGTCTTTCTGAGTCTTACCATTTGCCCAGGTGAATTCAGGATAGTTAAAATGGAAATATTCTGATAATAAATTTAAAAAAGCCTGGGGAAAAAAACCACCAAGAATTGTTGTAATCATCTGAGAATACTATTGTATGCATGGTTGAAAAAGTGTGTATTTTTATTAGTTTAACTACTGAGATGACCAAAAAACTGTAACTTCTCATTCACTTTTATGGGACCATAAAAGTTAATGACAAAACTTCATAGAAACCTAGCTTCATTGATGTTTTCAAAGCAAGTGAAATATAAGCCATAAAATGTGATTCCATAACCTCTTTTCAAAAAATGTTTAAAATTTTATTTTTATTTATATGACTTAGATAAAAAAAAGAAAAAGAAAGGAAAGGTTATTATATTTAGATTTTTTTCGTTAGAGAGATATTTGAAATCTCCACTGAGAGTTTCTGTTAGCATAAATAACTAAATTATTTGAACAGCTAATTTTTAAAGAATTTTCACAGTTCTGTCTCATAACTTGAAGTTTTTGAGCCTTTTTTTTCAGTTCAAAATTGCTCATTACCATTTTGCTCATAACATCAACAATATGAATTATTTGAACTTTTAAAACCTCTATTTAGGAAAAATATTTAACTAAAGCCTGTTTAGTACATATATTGAGTGAAAATTTATTAAATGTCTTTAGTGTGTTAGAACCTGATGCTAGATTTGTACATTTCTTAGAATGGAAATGGAAATATTTGCTTGTCTACATACATGCTCGTGCATATTCCTTAGAAGAGAAAATGGATTTTAATCATGTATGGAATACACTGACCTTGCACTACAGAAATCCTTAAGTGCACAGTAGTGCTGAGGAAATGAGCAGTGCCCAGAGACAACAAATGTCAACTAGAAATATCAAACTTTGCATTTTTTTATGGTTTCCAGGCAAGATGGAGAGGAAACTGTTCCGTCCTCTATGCTAAAATTGGGCTAATCAAAGACATCAATCAACTTCACTCTGTGGAAGGAGGGCTGTGAAAAACCTGTTACAGTACATTGAGTTGTGGGTTTTAGTATTCAGCCGTGCACCACTGGCGTCAGGGGCTAGAATATCATACAGTGTATGTTAAATGAAGTTCCACTCCATGCAACACTCGCACATCAAAATGAAAGTAAGAGCTCCATTTAGGACAGGATGAGAAGTATAATTTCTGTTCAGTGAATTCCCACAACTTGCACCTTGTGGGAGAAGTGAAGCAGACTGACAGAAAGCTAGGAAATTAGTTCTGATGTGTTTTTGCTTTCACATCAGGAAATATTGAAATAAGTACTCCAGACAAATAGTTACCCTTTTCAAAGCTTCACAACCTTTCTCCTTCATTGCCAGCTCTCAGCCTGAGAATGGGAGAGACATCATTTTGCAAACAGAGGTCAGACTGGAAAGAACAATGCCATGAATGACTAATGAAGTGCTCTGATTCATGAGGAAATTTTGATTTACATTTCAAATCAATAGTGATCTCTACCCAAAGCAGGTTTTGAGCTAAGAATAAAGTGAACTCTGCATTTCTGTTGAGGTAGTTTGTGAAGCGTAACACACAATGGCTAGTTTTTCATATGTTTTTTCTTAACACCAAGGTACATGTTACTCCTTGCTAGAAGAACACAGCAATTCATGAAAGCAATCTTCATTTTACTGTTGGTTCCCTATATGTCTAAAAATTACTTATATTTCAATTACTGGTATTACTTTACATAGTATCCTCTTTTACATATAATTGACATATATTGTAGTCCTAAATACAGGCTGGTTTCCATAATAGCTTGTAAGGAGAAAAGCAAGGTAATGCTATTACTAACCAAACTTTCTTATCAACATTGTATTCCTTAAAATATCCTTCCTTTTATCTATGAAAGATTTGGTTACTATACCTACTCCATAGTTTGACTTTTGCTTACTGTGCAGGGTATAAAACTGGCAGTCTCAGTTATGGGAAAACCAATTTTGTTGGTTTTGCTTTCTTTTTTGCTCATAGTCTTTGCCAAAAATAAGTTCTTCATGCTCAACACTGCTGAAAGGGATGGGCTTTAGTAGCAGGGAGTCATAAATAGATGCAAACCCATGTGGCCATCATCTCTTCTAGGTACTTAAAGAACAACACGCTGAAAGAGCAGCAGAAACATTTTCAGGAGTGGTTTGAAGCATTTTCCCTGCTCTGGCAAAAAATTAACCAGAGAGCAGTCCCTCACTCAAACCAGGTTCAATTTCCCAACAGCAGAACAGGTACTCAAAATGTATTCTTCCATCAAGTTTTAAGAGTGGTTTTTGAAACAAGGTGACGTGAATTAGTGTCAAGGATGTGTCTTACCTTCTGTCTTATTTTGGCTGGTCACGCTGATCTGGCAGGTTGTGCCTGAGCTGGGCTCTGTGCTCTTTCACAACAAACCTGTTAACACAGCCACGGCTGCCAGCCCAGATGTGACTCCAGAATCTCTGTGCAGTTCCACTCTTTACTTCCCTTTGGGGATATCCAGGGGAAAAAGGAACTGAGGCCATGAAGCTGCAGAAATGGTAAAGTAGAAAAAATTCTGCCATGCCCGAATGTTTGTTCCACATGAAGTTATTTGTGCCAGGCAGAATAAAGATGAATTTTCAGATGCTAACACTGGCTGTAGTTGAAAGCACTGGGCATTAGGAAATCCCTAGCGCATTTTTGTGCTAGCACATTTTGCCTCTGACCTTTGTGAGCAGATACTCTGAACTCTCACAATGTTGCCTTCACAGGTACAAGTTTCAAACCGTAATTGCGATTTAAAGCTGGAAGCATGCACACTGCTGATTGCGGGTGAGGTGCCTTTTGCTGGCTGCCTGCACTTCAGAGCTTTCCATTTGCCCGGTGGGGTGCACTCTCCAGGTATGAGTATCACATTAAATCCTAGTAGAAGATTATATGGATGACAGAAAGTACTAAATTACTGAGGAATGTGCTATGTAGAAGGAGGAAAAATGTGAAGAAAAATGTCACCAAAAGTATCACACAAAATTTCTCCAACAATAAGAACTGCCTCAAACCCTGTAGTTATCTTTCCAAAGACTAAAAGGTGCTTTGACCTTGTCTTCAAAGGTAAACCCCAGAGCATCTCGTAGCAAACCACTGTGTTTCCCTCTCTGGAAAATTTTTTGTCTGGAGAGCAAAAAATCATGAAAGCTGCCACTCTGGCCTAACACACTTTTGGAACAGTCATAGGTGCAAAATAGGTACATAAAAAAAGTATTAAAAAAAAATCTGTGGTTAGATACAGAATCAGAGAGAGTAAAGCAAGGAGATAAAGTCTGAGAACTGTGTTTAAAAAATGACTGGAAAAGACAAAGGAAGAGTCCGATCATCTTTGTTTGACAGCAACTCCACTCAACTGTTTTCTTTTTTGAAGGGAAGGAAAGGAAGAATAGGAGTTTGTTTGCGATTTTTTTTTCCCAAGTGGAACTGAAAGTGGAAATTTGAGACAAAGATAACATAATTATATAAGTGGATTTTAGCTCTGACAGAAAAGTTAATGATCCAAGACTTGGAAGTATGCCAGGACACATTAGTGACCATAAGAAGTCATATATTTGGTTTTATATTAAAGTGAAAGAAGGGCTGTAGTACAGCATCTCTTGTAATCCTGGTGAAACATTGGCTACGTGATGAGTTGGGAAAAATAAAACTGTTTTATTCAACAACATCCTTTCTGATGAGACCTAAATTGTATCTGGAGATCACTCATTTGAATCCCAACAGCAATCCTGTCTCAGTTCCAATATTATGTCATTATTGTCATTTTCTTTTTGGTTTTATTCAGCACTCTACAGGGATAGTAAAGGACCTTCTGTTCTGCCATGAGCTGTGTTAAATTCAGTAGTGAACTTGTTTGTGAAGGGGACAGAGAAAAGAGACTAAGGCCAGGAACTGTATTGCAAGACAGATACTGCAACATAAGTTGGAAACTTTGGAAAGGGGAAAACTCACCCAGACTTTTTTTTTTTTTTTTTTTTTTTTTTTTTTTTTTTTTTATCTAGGTCAGCTATTCGGAGAGGAGAGGAGAGGAGAGGAGAGGAGAGGAGAGGAGAGGAGAGGAGAGGAGAGGAGAGGAGAGGAGAGGAGAGGAGAGGAGAGGAGAGGAGAGGAGAGGAGAGGAGGTGAATACTGTCATCCCAGCTGTAAATGATATGGCGGTTCAGCTGTTCACAAAAAAAAAAAAAAAAAAAAAAAAAAAAAAAAAAAAAAAGGTAGAGAGCTGACAAATGCCAAAGGAACAAACATTACGTCTAGAGCAAGTAAGGGAAGAATAAACAATAAGCTGGCAGACCAGACAGGATAAATGAATCAGTCAATCACAAAAATTAAAAGAAGAGCAAAACCCAAAGAACTCTGTCAGTTTAACATAGCTTTTAAAATGTCTAGCTTGACAAAACCTCAGGAGAAAAGATTATTTCAGTAAGAAATACTGACAACCCTTCCTGCTGTACAAGGAGTCCTACAAGGAGGCCTTGGCAGGTTGGAGCTGGGAGGGTGCTCTGAACAGGTCTGGGAATGACATAAAGATAGGAGCAGGCTTAGAAGGAAAACTAGCCTGAAAATCCCAAACCAGACCATTACAATACAGATAGAAAGTCAGATAGAACAGAAGCTGAAGATAAACAGGAACTGATTTCATTAAATAAGCACTCAGCCTATGATAAGCAGGACATTGCTTGGGCAAACCGTGCACAGGCAAAACCTTTTCCAGAACAGCTATATTCAACAGTTATCTCTGTTTATATGCACTGTAAATGTATTTTCCTAATGTACACCACAATAATAGTTCCTAATTTTTCACTTTCACTGGATTTACACTTTGTAAGTACATTGGCTTCATCAGCGGGCCTCTCAAATTGCCTCAGGCTACATGAGAGCAGCTCATACCAGCCCAGTGTAAAGGAATATATTTCTAATACAACCACTGCAAACACAATTATGCTTCACTCCTACTTGAAAATTCCTTGAGCTCCTTTGTGTCATTTCTGCTTCCTGAACCCTTCCAAATTTACTTTCATTCCTTCCATAATTTCATTGGAACCCATTGGTGCTTGTAGCTGGGTACGACAACATGTATTTTCTGAGCCACGGGGAACACAACCATCTCATATCCATACACAAGCCCTGAGAAGTCCACCTCGGCTCCCTGCAAAGCCCTTAGTGGAATTTTGTCCAGAAGAGTTGGGTTTAGGTTATGAGACTGAATCCCAATGACGCTGGCTATCAGAAAACCAGAGCTTTGTTTTCCAAACACATTTTTCTTGTCTTGGTAACTACTTGTTTTCTAGTCCCATTTTAAGCTCACACATAAGTACCCCTTGGGACCACAAATATCAAGACTTGCCTGATGCCCTGTGAGGTGCAAGCAGGGGTCAGGCTGGCACTGGAGCCATAGTGAAGGATGGTTTGGGGTTCAGCAGTACCTGAGCACAGTGCTCAGTTGACTCACGCCCCAACTCTCATTACCTTCCTCAGCTTCCCAGAGCTGTGGCTGCTCCATTCCCTGCCTGGTGGCTAAATGCTACAGCTGCCTGTCAGTATCACAGCACAAGGTTAATGCCTGCATTGGCAGCATGAGCCTTTTCCTCAGTTCACATCAAAACTGATGTGTCCTGGAGAACTGATGGTGAATTCCTTCAAACTTTAAACCCACCACGACTCCACTGGGAAATCTGACTGAACTAGCATTGCAACACAAGAGTTTCAGTGTCAGCTTCAAGAGTCAGAGTAATTGAAGAAAATGCTTTGGTTCATTTTAGTGGTCCTTATCCAGTAAACTTATAATTATTTCTGTGATTATATCGTGTAGACTTTTATAGTTTACAAGCAAAAGCCATTTATGTGGTAAAGACCAAATACTTTCTGTGTTTCTCTCCGTGTATCTAGCCTTACAACAATGATAGTTGCTATGCTCTGCCTCTGAAATAAACTGAATATTCAAACAATGTAATTTTAGTCTTAATTTTTGACTGAGTTCCAGTTAATTAATCTTCTTCCATTCCCCATTGCTCCTTGGCACTGAGAAAGCCTATGCACAACAGTATTTGTATTTTAAAGACATAAGAAGCTGTGAAAGAACAGCATGAACAAGGAAGAACAACATAACAAAGATTTCACTGTTTCTTGAGGAAAAGAAGGCTCAGGAGTGACCTTATCACTCTCTAAAACTGCCTGAAAGGAGGGTGTAGCCAGCTGGAGTCCAAGGTAACTGGCAAGAGGATGAGAGGACACAGCCTCCAGAAGTGCCACAGGATGTTCAGGTTGGACATTAGGAAGAATTTCTTCACAGAAAAGGGTGATTAGACATTGGAATGGACTGTCCAGCAAGGTGGTAGATTCGTCATCTTTTAGGAGTTTAAGGAAAGACTGTACATGGCACTCAGTGCCACGACCTAATTGACAGGGTGGTGTTTGGTCATGGATTGGACTCAAGGATCTCAGAGGTCTTTTCAACTCAATTGATTGTGTGATTCTTTAAAAGGATGGCCACACACTTATGTACAAAGACAGGAATAAATCTGTAGATACTTGTCAATATAATATAGAAATTAATCAAGCTGTATCTAAATAAAGTGCCAGGAAAAAAAAATAATAAAAAACAGTCATGCTGATACAATGAACTTGTGCACAGTTTTAACTTCAATGTTGTTTTGGAGATAAAGAAGAAAGCTGAGTTCATGGTAAAAAGCATGAAAAATGTGAGCCTTTGCTGGATGGGAAGGGAAATATTGGTCTTCTGAATTCCCTGTACCATCACAGCCACACCTTTCTGGGGCTGTATTGGTTGGGCTACTGGACATCCACCAGCCCATGGTTGCGCCTTTTAAAAAGCCCTACTGAAGTGGGTGCTGGCAAAAAATAAGCATGAGCTTCAGCCTTTCATCTTATTTGTAAATAGCAGAAGCAACAGGAAATACCAAAGGCCATTCTCCTTTTGAAGGAATATCTCACCGAGGAGATGCCAGGCACTGTGAAGAGGTATGGTGAAAAATACTGCGGAGGCACAGCTGCTTTCTCACTGCCAGAGCGAGGTGGAAGATCTTTGTATAACTCCTTTTTAAAATGGCTATGCACATAAACTATGAATAATTTAGGAATAATTTAGTAACAAACTAACCAGGAGATGCTCAGAAAGACCTTATTTAAGAAGTTCATGCATATGGCACTTCAAAAATGAAAAATCCATTGCTATCACTTTCTGAAAATCCTGTTTGAATACAGTCCTAAATATAAGTGCTCATTATTAACTTGAAAAAAAGCCAAACCCAACCATCACCTGAATGAGAATAGCAGAGTGTTTGAGAGCCCAGTTTCCACTTGCACTACTCCTTCTGGCTAGAGCTGGATGGAGGTGCAAAATTCAAAGAATCAAGGTGGAAACCGGAAGGGACATTTTCCAAAACCTGCTGGTGACAGTGGGACGTAATCTGTAGGCATTAACTACACACAAAAGGGGTAATGTCTGGTTTTTATGAGGCCTGAAAACTCTGAAAAGCTGGAACTTCTAAGGGGCAGGGGTAGCTCTTTAGCATCTGAGCCATTATTTGTTTCAGGCTGAGCATGCAGAAACTGAGCCCTCCTAAATCTCTGTGCAATCCTGAAAATGCTGACTTTCACTTTTTAAACCTCTGCTAATTTGCTAAAGTAATTTTTTATTTCCCAGCTCACTGCACCTGCAGAATGTACCCTGCTGGATGACTGCAGCATCTCTAGAGGAAATACCTTTTCCAACTACAGAAACAAATGCTATCGAGCTGGCAGACTGAATGGAAAGAGTTCACTTTAGACCCAGACACACCTGCCTCAGGCATCACATCCCTGACATTCAGCTTTCACTGCCGGTGGCTTTCCCCCTCCCGGGCTCTTATCAGCCATCCTCTATTCTCATATTCCATATATCTGCCAACAGATGTAGCAGAATTAAACCACATCTGCTGAATAATGTTTAAAGTTCTGTGTTGTTTAGCATTCTTTGGCCTACAGTCTCCAAAGACAGATTTAAACTTCTGGTTTGCCTACGGCTTTGAGCAGAGCTACATGTGTGTGTGTCTCTGTGCGTGTGTGTGTGTCTGTGTGAGCCTTCCCCTGAAGTAATTTTCCTTGTTCCCTGTTTACAACAACCAGGCACTTCAGCACAAACTGTTTTTGACAGGGGAATAATATGTGTACTGTGCGGGAATATTTAGCACAAAAGATGTTCACTTTACTGGAATTTGCAGAGGAAAACTCTGCCCAGAGTCCTGCCTGGCTGGGAAGCCTCCTCTGATCTACAGCAATTGCAAATGGACAAACAAATTATTTCCATTCCCCAAGACACTGCAGAATTTGTACAATTTCAAAGCTAGCTGGGAGGAGGAGCGTTACAAAGCCTTGAGGCAAGGTACTCAGAGGTGCTGTGAAATGCCAAAAGGATTTCTCAGTGGGCAAAATAAAGGTTATGTTTTAAGAGAGGAAAAAGATCTCAGATAATCCAGAGAGATCCAAAGGTTTCCTTTCATTGCTCACCACTTGATGCTACCAAAACATATGTTTTGTTACCTCTCTGGAGGCATGATTTAACCAACTATATTTGGCTATCAGTGGGCTTCTATTGTTTTTCTACTCTTCAGCACTCACTGTCACAGAGATGTCTCAATTCTCACACAGGAAAGAATGTTTTTACTGATAAAATTCCCCTAGGAACTACACCAAGTAGCATTCAATTTAGCCAAAAATTATGCAGGCATATTATCAAATTATTAGCTATTTGGACAATGATGAATCTACATATAATCAAGTTTGTTTCCTTGCTAGGTTTTTGTTTTTCTTTTCCTTTTTGGGCTTTCAAGAAGCAAATCCCATTTCCCTTCGGGCTTCTCTGCAAGGCATAAGATCTGTCCTCTGTTTCTACCCCACAGCACACTCATCCCTATCCTGGAAGCTGTCATTCCTCTGGCTGTGTGAGACAACAGCCATGGAACCAGACTTGCTGGGCTGTGAACAGAGAATGTTTTTTATTTGTATTAGTGGTGCTAAGGAAATGTTAGTATTTTTGTGATAAGGGAAGTTCTCAGTAATGAAAGAAATCATGTGCCAGGCAGGAACATTGGTGTGCCATTAATCCATTAAATGGGCAAACTGAAGAGACAGTTCAGGGTCCGGTGCCTCACTATTCCTTGCTCTGCCAGAGTAGATTTCTGTCCTATTTGAAAGAAATTATATCTCTTCCAAAAGATAATGCAATTGCTTGATTTTCTGTCTCTCTGTGTCCCAGCTTGAAATTCATAAAGAAAAGATTCCCTGAAGTTATTTAATATAAGTGGTTCTGAGAAATCCAGAAATCAAATACAATGGATATTTTCTGGTACCAAGATGTTTCTGTGGATGTGGAAAAGGATTAGATGATCTCATTAGCTCCCTGCCAGATCATCTCCTATGATTATATGCAATCAAAAGAAACCCCTATTCATGCATCCAATACTTCTCCCCTAAATATTCCATGTTTCCCTTTCTCCCCCCTACGTATTACTTCTAATGGCAGAGAGGGGTGACTTGGTTGTTTTATAAAGTGTGAGCTGAAAGACAGGAGATGGTTTTCATTTAACACAAACTGTTTCACCAGCTCTTTGTGTTTCACTTTTGTAAATTGTGGATCATTGTGTTGTCAGTTCTCTTGCTCTTTGGGCTGATTTCACCTTTACTCTTCAGAAATTTACATACGGGGTATTTGAGCCTTAGTTCCAGCTGCAGCACTGAATTCCTCTATAGCCATTAGCGTATCTCTAAGGCTTCCCATCTCTGCTGTCATGGTCCCTAAATAGCCACTCCCATTCCTTTATTCACTTCCTCTCCTGTTCACCACTGGCCAGCTGTGAAATGCTGTTCCTATGCCACTAAACAGTGGTTTCTATGGAGAAACATAATGCATAGACTTGTATTTATTTATGGATCCACATACTAATCCATCTCCCATACCATCATTCAGATTTAATGCATTTAATCACAATTTGCCCTGCCTCCCAAAGCAGAACACCAATGCCCCCCAATGGTCCCTGTTCGCTTCCCGTTGTCCTACACCATCTTTTCACCCTGGAGGCCCAGTTGTATGCCCAAATTTTCCTTCTCCCCTTCCAGAAACCAGAATCCCAGGCCACAGTTCGGGGTCTTGATAAGAAATAAAATGTGAATCTTGATTATGCTCTCCTTTAACTTAATTGCCAGTTTAATTGTGAAATAATTTCAATAAAATCTGTCATTCTATTTTGGAGCTTGTGTAATTAAGATGAGAAAGCTCCTCTTTCTCCAGAGCTGAGTAAATTGTTATCAGAAGGCATCTGCATGCTGACATGTGTGAAGAGAGGCAGTGGTCCCAGCTCACCTTGTATTTAGCACTTGCAGGCAGTTCTTGCCTGCCTGCTTCTGTTCACATTCCCTCCCTTCAGATCACAACTGTAGGCTCAGTCCCCCAGTTAAATTAGAAAGCTATCATAGTTCTGCAGACAAATCAAAATATCAAATGAAGGTTGGCAAGTGCTACTGTATCCACCCTTCTTTCCAGTTTCCAGCATTTACTGTGGTACCCTTGCTTTAGATGCTGTGGTAGAAAGTGAGGTAGGGCACAACTGGACATTTTAGTTCCTGATTCCTTTATTTGTCCTAATTACAACAAGACTTTGCAAAACCCTACAAGTATACTCACGAAATTATATTTATTCAAAAGTCTTGCAAAATTTCCTCAAAGCTTAAAAAAAGGAGGATTCGAATCTTACTAACCATCATCCCTCTAGCCTGTTTTTTTTTGGTTTGTTTGGTTGGTTTTTTTGTTTGTTTTTTTATTTCTTCTGAAAGGGGAAAATGTTGATAGAAGAAATAAATATACTAAAATGTTTAGAAATAGAAATTAATTTAGAAGCCATTCTGATGACTGCTTAGCTCTGGTTCTATTAAAAAATGTGTGCAGTTCAAATAAACAGAATTTTAATCCAATTTTTTAACTAAAAATGGCTTGCTTTGTAGGTTCTGCTCAACAGGGTTGGATTGCATTTACTCCATACCTACAACTGGTCATTCTTTCTCTTCTGACTTCCAAGAGAAAAGCACTTTCCCAAAAAGTAGTGGTTGGTTTGTAGGTCACCTGCTTTGCTTCCCCTTTGACTTTTCTGTACAGCTCTTCTCAGTTTTCTCTGTGCTTCCTCCCCTTTGTGCCCTTTTCCCATCCTTAGTTTCTAGAGGGCATTATACTATTGTTCCTGCTCGCTTTTCAGCTACTGAGAGCCGTGTATTTTTAGCAGCCATCTCTCCTCTCATCTACTCGGAGGCGAGTGCTCGTGGTGGTGGGAGGGCACCACAGACAGACTGGATCGTCGCGCTTCCTAATGGCAGCTCAGCCTTTGTGTCCTGAGCCTCGGGACAAGTGGCAGAAAGGAGATCGGCCTGACACCCACCCAGCAAAGCCTTCTGCCAACACTGAAACCAGCTTTCAAACAAATCAGACTATGTGCTTCATCTGAAAGCAGCGAGATTTTAAAATCGTGACACAACTGGTGTTCATTTTGTTCTTTTCTGGGTCTTATCAGATGTCCAGATAACAGATTCAAATCTTTTTTTTTTTTTTTTTTTTTTTTTTTTTTTTTTTTTTTTGCAGGTATGAGAAATAGACACCTTTTTTTTTCCTATTGTGATAAAAAAATGGTTTCTGATCTCACATGAATGTAGAACATGAAGCACTAAGTAAAATATACAATGAAATTTTTAAAAAGAGTATTGTTAAAATTAAATTTTAAACAGGGGTATTGTTAACACTCAACCTGACTGGAATATGAAGACTTAGAGGCAGCGAACTGGTAGGTGTGCTCTATATAGCTGAAATGAGAATAGGATGCTTACAAAGTGAATTAAAAAGGTATGAAAAAATGTATTTTTTCCACTTCATGGAATTGTAATGTCAGTATTAGAACTATTAGTTTAATATGTATGGGCTGTTTATCATGAAAAAAAAATCTTTTTTTTTTTTCAAGTAGGGAAATGACCATCATTCTGTAGGTGGGACATACTGGCTTTTCCATAGCACCTGGCTCAGATGTCATCTATTCAAGATGACAGATTACACAGACGGGCAGCTAAAGGGGCCATAATTGTAGTTCAATTTTATTTCTTCTAAAAATGGGGCATTGCAATGTGAAAGAATAATGGAGAGTACATGCAGAAGATAACATTCAAATTACGTTGAAATAACTGCAATGAACCAGGCTGTCAAAACCTAAGCTTCGTACTAACTTAATACTTACTTAAACCAGAGCATTAGGATTTGTAACATTTTCTACATATATTTTTTTATCCTTATGTAGAAGGTGGACTCAATTTTGGGTTTTTTTCCTGATAAATATCTGAAAGGTTGATGTATTTCACACATACAGGCCTTGTTTTACGCACTCAGAGGGATTAGTTATGCAAGTATTAGATATGCAAACTCCAACAGGAGCTACGGTTTAGTATAGTTTAGCGTCAAGAATCTGACACACTGACAACTAAAATAGAATTATTTAAGTCAACAATAATAATAATAATCATCATCATCATCATCATCATCATCATCAGAATAGCGTGATATATAGAGAACAAAAGTTCACCTTTGGTTCCGCTCCTAGTTATAGTGCCATGGATCAGAAGTAGCTTCCACAAAATAAGATTGGGGGACCAGATATCTGCTGTGGGACTGTGCAAGCCCTTAAAAGAGAACTTCAGTGCTTTTGTTACTTACTTTTGAATTTTAATGGCATAAAATTGTCATACTTTGGATTTACATATTTTCCATGTTTCTATACAGATTTAACTGAGCTCTCTGGCAATAACACATAATTATGAAGTTTTCTAAAACTTGTATTATTTCATTCACTGACCATCTGTCGGATAAATAGCTAATTAATAGTTTTTGTTATTTTTAGAACACTATATCACTGTATGTTCCAAAAAGAGCTGTTTCAGTCTTTTGGGTAAATACTGAATTAATCTGAAAAAGAAATGTTTAGGTATTTTTAAAATAAACACACACTTCTATAGTGCAGAAAAGATATAAATTTTTCTTTTTTTAAGAAAGTCCTTCCCTGGTTAAATCCTTGTTTTCCATTTGTTGCTCTTCTACATGTGTAAGACAGACCTCAGACTCCAAAATTCTCTGTGACAGTGCTGTGGAAAGCATTTGGCGTCCCAAGTCAGAAGCACAGAGTTGATCTCTCTTTGCCTAACTCCTACATGGCAAATACACTCTAAGCGGAAGAAGGAAAAGACCAAAATACCAGAATGGAGCCTGACAAGGAATAACATTATTGCCACTGCCATGTTTACCCATGGAGAGCCCTTCATGAACCATTTCACATCCTGTAAAGAGGATTCAAATCTGACCTTGACACTGAGAGGCTCTTGAATGGGAAGAAAGTGAAAACCCTCAATTTTCACTGCATCCACAAGGGCAATCGACATTTGCAGGCCCGAGTGCCTGGCCATGCTGCCAAGGTGTCCACCTGCTTAATTCTGGGCTAAAGCATCCCAGTGAGCAGAGAAATTCCCCCTCACCTATGCCAGCTCAACTAGTCAGACTCACCATCCACAAGCTCTGCAGATTTCCAGCTTGTCGCTCCTACAGCTGACTTCAACCTTCCGTTGAAATGTATAAAGATAATATGGAGGAAGATTTAGGCAGAACAGTTTATTGGGATGGACATGAACTGAATGAGAGAAGTGCTTTTCTCCTCATTGCTGTCTTAGGCAAGCTATACCATAAATCTCTTATTCTAACCTTTTAATAAGGTTAATAATATGTGAGATCTTGCAGAATTGTGTTTTCAGTTAACCTGTTCAGGCCTTCCACCAAACATCAAATCCCTCTAACTGCAAAGATGCTCCCTGCCTGCTAAACAGATATATTTCTGATGAACAGCGTTTGCTTGTGTGCACAGGGGCATTTTGTACATTACATTTCATACAATATTTGCACAGATCTGGAAGGCACTAAGCCATTTTGCCTTACTGGGTTACAGCTGTTCCTCCATGGTTTCTGAGCTGAATATTCATTAAGTCATTCTTATCAACAAATTAATATGTGTGTTTTTTTTAAGAACCCACTCAGAATGCTAATTTTAGGAAGATATTTGAATGAGAAGCAAATTTTCTCTATATGCAATTTATATATCCACTTGAAAATATGGTTTTGTAATGAAATGCTGAGAGATCCTTAATTATTGCAGCTTTAGTGGCACCATTATAATACTAAAAAGAGACCATCTAAAGGATAATTCCCTTCAGCAGAGATTTGCTGACTACACACCTGCTTTAGCAAATGAACACAGAATACAATGTCAAAGCATCCTCTTGACTTAGTGCTGTTTTCCCACCCTCATGGTCTCAGTGTATCTCACACATGACTGACAAGTATATCTGCAAAATAATAAATTGTGTGAGAAAAAAATGCTAGTTAGTGTTTCTGCTGATCTACTTATTCATTTCACTTCTTATGTGATATCACCATTATGTCTAAGCACATTTTATGACAAGGTTCACTGAAGTGAAAATCAAGCCCATGAATTGTTTAATATGAACTAATGAAAACCAGATATAAAAGGCTTTCACAACTGGTTTGAAGCTTTAATTGTCAAGCTGATGTAAATTCAGAGTAAAGCAATGCAGAAAACTGGATCACTTCATGAAAATTGGTTTTAATTAAACAGCCATATAAAGAGCTCTGTCCTGCAAGATATTGACTGAAATAAAGAGTTTCCAAGGTAAAAGTTGGAATTGCTAAAGAGTGTGAAAATGACAAGTGCATTATAATTTTTCCTCCTGCCTTGTACTTCAGCTATTAAATGCTGATGAATGTATCTTGCTATAACTTAATCAGTTTTGTTACAGTGATATTTATTTTGACTTGATCAACAAATGCTTTTTCACTACACAACCTGTAAACCCAAACAAGCTGTGCCTGACTGATTTCATGTTTGAGCCTCTCCCATTGCTATCTTGCAGTAATGCTTGTAGTGCCAAGACATGGGCTTGGGGTGTTTGTTCATCCCTTGACATGTCATACTCCTACTGGGGTGGGATATGCCCATGGACAAATATCAGTATGGTTTCCGTGAGGCACCTTGAGTTCCCACATGGATGGCACCTAACAAATAAAAAACCAAGAAAAAATGTGTAACACCATTCATTCCCCCTAATCATGTTCCAGAAATGCTGAAGATCTGAGAAAAGTATTTTGTATTTTTCTCCCTCTGCATCTATGACTTTGCATCTTACATAACAATCCTGGGAAGGAGTGGCTATGATGCACTCTGTAGAGTTTGTTCTTCACTAGTTTTTTTCTTATGTTGCTGTCATATGTCTCAGTGGGTATTTAATATTCAGATTTGATTATGCTTCCCACCCACCTTACTCTCATCTTGAATTGGTGGAACTAGTCAACCTGTGGATGATGTAAGGGAGGATCGAACCCTATATTCATAAAAACACCATGCTGAATGGCACCTGTTTCTAAGACTATTTAAATTCCACACAGCCTACAAGAACTGAGAGACATATTTAAGCAGAATTCAGAATTATGTAATAAAAGTCATGTAGCCAGGAAGGAAAAAGTATCATACTGAAGAGATTATCAAAGCTTTATATTGTGGAATTTAAGTTTTTATTATGTGCAGAGACTTAACTAACCTCCAGGATAATGCTCTAGAGCAGAATATGTTCTGATACAGTAATCACCTAATTTTGGCAATATTTCATGTTTCAACATACAATTTTAGCTAAAGTAATTTTTAGATTTCTTAGCTAAAAGACAGTTATTTTGAGTTAAAGAGACTTCAGAAGTCATATTCATCTAAACTATCCCTCTAAACCTGTGTCACAAAAGAATTCAAGAAGAGAAGGGATCCTTCAGGGTACAAAAAAGGGAAAAATTGCACATTGGGCAGCCTGTACACATTGATCCAAACTGAGGAAAGACTGCTCTGAACTGTGCTTCACTTTCTATGAGATCATTACACCACCCTGATAAAACCTAAATCAAGTCTTCTCTTGGTGGATCCTGGTCCTTTTCTGCCTACTGTCAAGACAATTGGTGCTTAACCTAGCTAAACAGCAGGGGTCACAGGAAGGTGCTCCACAGAGGTCCTGCAGAAGGACCTTTGCTAGTACAAACTCTCAGCTGCTTCCCACACCATGGTATCTCCATTTCTCTTGCACTCAGGTCCTCATGCTCCCAATTTTCCCCATCTTTAGTTAAGGTTATAGGGGTTTAGTCTTCACAGGCTTTCAGAATGCTGACAGTTCTTTTGCTTCAGGAAGACAACACATTATGTTCCCCAGAGCTTAAACAATGTATGGCAAAAAAGCACAATGTTGCAAATCTCCCTTAAGCCAGAGGACAAAACCCTAAAATGAGTCATGTTAACTGTGGAAAGTCCAAGGGTTTATCTGGTGCTGATAGAACATGGCACTAGCTGGTGCTCATACAGCAGCATGGGCAGAGTTTGATGTCACACCATCTCATCACTGGCCAAAAGATTGCTTAGGCTACTGCTGTCCAGATTGCATCATGATGTTGAGAAAAGGGTCATCATAAAGGGTGTGAGGAAAATTGTTTCATATTCCATTTTTGCAAAATGTTTATGAAGCTGGAGAAAGTTTACACAAGTGTCTTTTAATTCAACCATCCAGCTTTGAAGGGCACTGTTGTTCCCCATGCTGGATGTCCTTTCGCAGTACAGAAGTCCTTACTTCTTTTGGTCTGACAAGGAGCTGTATTGCAGTCCTCCAGTAGCTCTTTGTGGAATGCTGAATTCCATCCTGCCTGCTGAAATGTGTGGTTTAAAATGAATGAGGAATAATGTTTGATAGGTTCTGTTTAGCATGCATGTTCATCGATCTCAGGAGAACATGCAATAGAAGGGTCCATGAGGAAGGTAACAATCCATAAAAATCAAACAGAACAGTGTGCCTAATACTTACTGGTAGAATCAATATTTGAAGGACTTTCTGTTTTGATGCCTTTGAATGATGCCACAGAAACCTTCCTGCTGCGGGGCTGATGAATGGACTCAGGAGAGGTGATCTGACAAATGGGTGAAAACGAACTCAGAATCTGGCCTCCCTGAAGAAGACTGACTTTAATCGTTACATTCACGAAGATAAAGTAACTACAGGGAATCTAGTTTTACCTGGGGCACTCCTGTTTCAACTGACTCATCATATATATTGGAAATATCCTTTAGCCCACAAATATCAACATTTTCTTTAGAAAATTTTCACTTAACTGGCTGACTTTGTTTGGAGATGCAAAAAAAATTTACCACAATTAGTAGTCACTTCTGGAATGGCAAAACATTCTGCAGAACGTGGACCTTTCTGTTTCTGCCAGGTTCATTGTCACTTTCCTCTAGTGTGCGTGTGCTTGAGTTAAAAAAAAAAACAAAAAACAAAAAACCCAAAAAAACCCCACAAACAAAAAACAAAAAACCCCAAAAAAAACCCCACCAAAAAAACCCAAAAAACCCACCAAAAACACAACAAAGCCCACACCAGAATTCACCACTTTTTTTTTTTTCTTACTTTTTTTTTTCTTTTTTTTTTTTTTTTTTGGCAAGAGGAAGTTCACTTTGGGCTTTCCTTTTACATTTTCATCATGCTGGACATAATTATCAGGCAAACCAAAGCAAACTCTTTGTGTAATGCATCCAGAAGCACAAGGGCATATGATCTGTCTCATTATTTCTCCATTTTTTACTGAAAATATTAAAGAGAAGAACAAGCTACAGGATACAGATGAATGAATGAAGGACTCAGCCTTCGGAATTTGTTTCTCCATATGTCTCTGTAATCATATATTATTTTGTGAACTACTCAGCACTTACACTTGAGCATGACTGGCTTTCTCCTGCCTACCCATCACAAATTGCATTTGCTCTCAGCTTAGCACAGCCAGTCTTCTTGGTACAGTGGAGCACCCACGGGGATCAATCCGTGGTCTTGGCAGGCATCAGCCCTTCTGGTAGGAACCTGGTAGTTCCTGCCTCAGCTCTTCGTGGGTAACCTTCCTGGGAGAGCCCAGGCTGTGAAAGCCTGTCACCTTTCCCCACCAGATGGCAATGCGACAGCAAGAGGCCTTCTCCATCCGGTAGGAGGGGAGCAAACAGGACTTTCCTTGCTGCAAGTCATTTCCGTGTAGAAATTCACTCTGTTGCAAGTCATTTCTGAGCCATTCCCATCTCTTAGAAGATGGATGTGCTTGGAAGAGTGTTTTTGCTTACTTCTTTCCTCACTATCTCTTTTATTTCCTTTTATTCAGTCTTTTGAATTTTTTTCTACATTACCTATTCATGTTTACAACTGGACTGTTCTTTTCTATATTAAAACAGGCTTTTCTTCTCCCCTTTGCATTGCAATCATCCACAGTAAAGTATTATAATAACAATACTTATCATGTACATAAGGCCTAACATCTTCAAAGCACTGTGAAAAGTATCCCCACTTCTGTGAGGTAGGTAAGCAGAGTTAGGGATGCTTTACTGAGAAGGCAAGTGAAGCAGCTGGGCAAGTAATCCCACTAAGGACAGACTAACTTTTAGCAGCAACCATGAGTCAGAAGTTATTTCCAATCTTAAGTGTTGACCATTAGACAAGACAACTCTGCTGCTGTATTTACAGATGTTTCTTTTTGTTACCTCTCAAATGCCCAAACTCAGGTTTTGTCTTTGTTTTGCAAGTGGATTTCTTATTTCAATTCATCTCAGAATATGATAGGATTTCCCCCCCGCCCCCGCTTGTATTTCAAGGCGGATTCTTTTGCTGTTCAACTAAAGCAAGGTTTTTCTTACTGGTACCTCTTTTTGTAGTTCAAAGCAGGTTTTTTTTTACTTCTTGTAGTTCAAAGCAGTGGTCTTTCTCTTGTAGTCTAAAACTAGGGTTCTTTTTAGCTCAACCCTAGATAATTTGCTCATCTCAGTGAATTAGATATGCTATACATAAGTATTCCAGACATTAACTCTTTCCTTCAACACCAAGAAAAATCACTGAAGTCAACTTTAAAGTCTTACTGTTTCCCATCATCTCCTTTGGCTGTCCATTTCTCTCATGATCCCTGGTATTTTCAGTTTCATATCTGAGACAGATGATGTATTCAGTGCAGATGTAGACATGCACAGTGCTCAGACCATGTTCCCAAATGGACCTTCTCTATTCAAAACAGTGACATGACTAGAAATATTTCACACAGCTGTCTGTATTTCTAAAAAGATATCCATGGCTTTTTTCCTGCTTTCCAAAATGCAGAGGGGTTACTTGTTGTTTCTTTCCCTCTGTCCTGACACTCCAGAACACCAGGCTAATGGCTACAGCCCAAGTGTACAAGCATTGCAGTGAATTCAGTTACCCAGCACACAAGACACTGCCTAATAAATATTGTACTTTGACAAGCAGCCTTTTTCCTCTCACTCTTCTGTGCTGTCAGTATTTTTCTGTGCATAACATATTTGTTAAAAAAATCTTCTAATCCAGACAAACATTATTTTTTTTTATGAAACATCTCTTACTGGATATTTTGGGACAACATAGAATTATCAAGTGAAATTTGGAGGCATTAGTTTGTTTCACTGATCAGTTTGTAACCCTTATCCTACATTTCAAAAGTCTCTCTGTGGCATGTCACTGGAAAAGATCTGTGCTGACAGAGTTCCATAATACATTATAATGCAGTAGTGAAAAGGAAACAGAAATAACTGGGAAATGTATTTTTAAAATGATACAGCTCTTTGGAGAGAGGAATGAAACTAGAAAGACTGCACAATGGGGTCTCTTGAAGAGATTTTCAGCTCTGGGCTACCTCCTTGTGTGCTTGTTTCATGTAAAGATTGCAGAAACTTCTTATCTCAGTGAATCAACCTATCAAATGCTGTAAATGTGGTGTGGCTCCATCTAGCACAAATCTATGCTGTCCTCATACAGACCATGGTCTTTGATTAATAATACATGAAGCAGCATCATTTTAAGCATGGAAGATTAAAAATCCAGAATTCTTTAAAGTGATTTACAGCTCCGACAATTGAAAATTTTTATTACTTCACTGCGTGTGCTGTAGTCTGAAAGAGCAAATGCTCATCTGGTCCCAAATGCCACCACACCATTAGAAACAAGAGGCCTTAGGATTCCCCATGGTGTGACTGGGACTTTAACTTCTCACATAATTGTCCACTGCATGTCTGCTTCTGTGCTGAAATTCTGGTCTCAACAAAGTTAATTTTTTCACCTAGTACTCCCTCTGCTCCTTTCTGAAGAAATGAAAGTGTATTTCCTGTGAATTGCTAGGAGCTGTGTTAGCTTTCCTCTCTCTCTGGAGGAACGCATTATAGTCGTGGGAATGCAGCTGATAATGGCTGTAGAAATAACACTTCAGCTCAAAGTTTCTTTAAGCAGTACTTTGTCTGTCACCTGAGTATTCTCAGGACCGAAAACTGTTATTCTACCTGCACTGAAAAATGTGTGTTTTTGAAAGCATTTCTCTCTCACCCACAAATATGCACACACAATACCTGCCTCCGCTGAGCTAAAAGCACTTACACTTAGTGTACTCCAGTAAAAGTCCTCTCCACAAGTTTCTCCTACAAGAGAAACAAGTTGGGGTTTTTTTTCATTTTCTAGACAGAGTATCTCACAAATTTTATACGCAGGGATTCAAAGTCTGTATTTTTATTCTTATCTAACAGAAATAGGGAAGATCATGTTCGTGGAGAGATAGAAAAATGAAACCAGAATTGCTCCATCAAGTAGCACCAATGACTCAAGAGTTTCATTCCCCAGCCTTAGTATGTTCATTCAGTGGGAAGCTAAGAAATGCTGTAAAATAATTTTGCATCAAATTCTCTTCACGTATATGTATTCCTAACTCCTAAAAGAGCAGCTGGGTTCATAGCACCGGCCCACAGGAAAGCTACCACTGCACACACAGTTGTGCATGGCAGCTGAACAGCCTACATCAGCTGCCCTGATCTTCACCCCTCTTGTAAAATATCAGGATCTTTTGCAGGTAGAAGAGACATAGGTAAGTCTAAAATCATCACTAAAGAATCTAGTTTGTTCCTCTGTGCCTTATTTAATAGTTGTATTCTACAAAAAATGAGCCAATTTTCTTTACCATATCCAGAATGTGTGTTTTACCCAACGCAGGTGTGTCTTGACATATACAATACACAAAACAAGATAAACACAATGTAAGACAAGACTAGGAGCCCACTAGAAGTAGAATTAGATCTACTGAGTTTACAGGGAGTTTTACCTCTTATAACATACATGCCAATGAGACTGAAATTTCCCACTGATGTTTGTGTTTCTCTCCTTTGAGCTATGTATGTTAAAGGCTGAGGACATCCACACTGACAATGTCCAACATTCACAGACCTAACAGCTCACAGGGAAAGAAGTGGGGTCTTGTTTTCTGACAGCTCTCCGCAAGGTGTCCTGATCATCGGGGTTAACTACAGTTCTCACAGTGATATCTCCTGGTCACTGTGGAAACCTTTTTTCCAGCCACAAGGTATCAGTGCCTCAGCAGTTGGGAGACAGTTGGAGCTGCTGGGGAACTGGCATTAGCTGGATTCCAGGCAGGGTAGGGTGGACACTCTGCTTACCCTACTGCCCGGAAACAGTCCTTTTCTCCTCCCTGACTGCTCCAGATAGCTCTCAATGAAATGCTGGCAAAAGTATGCATGAATGACTCATTTGCAAGGAGTAATTTATCAAATTGATTTAGTCTCATTTCCTGTTTGTGGGACTGTCCACATGCAAGTCACGATTTCCTCAAATTTATTCATTGCCCCAAGTTAATTTTGTTTAAACATGTGGACTGAATATGAACTGTGTTCTGTATTTGATCTCCCTGGCTTCAGGACGATTGGCAAATAATTGTAGGAGATCAAATATATCACATGGCCTCACTTCTGTTTCTTGACTGTATGAAAGCAGTGTTGGATGTGAAAGCTGCATAAAGGCAGTTCAGGCATCTTAGTGCAGACATGAGAACAGAATGGCTTCAGCTCTCACATCCTGTATAAATGACCACAGGCTGGCATGCCATGCACAGGATCACTGTGAATTCCAGTCAATGGCATCACTATGAAAAATTGCTGCCTTGTGCTCATTTCACTGACTGACATGCCTAAGCAGATCTTTCATTAGCATAGATCAAGGCTGAGCCACTTAGTCCAACTTGTTCCTCTCCTTGCTGAGACTTTGTTGTTGTTGTTTTTTTTGGGGGGGGGGTTTTTTTTTGGTTAGGTTTTTTTTTGGGGGGGGGTTTTGGTTTTTTTTTTTTTTTTTTTTGGTCACAGGAAACTATGGAGCATCTTTTTGAAATACCATTATATAACTTTTTTTTCTGTGACTGACTCATCTCTCCATTATGTCACTGTTATATTAGTAAATGCGCAGAAGATGTTCCTGATTTAAACAAACAAGCAAGAGGGCAATCAGTCCCTACATACTCAGGGAAACAATCTAGAAACTGAATTATAGATAGGCCTAAAGTAAATGTATGAGTGTGTTCAAGCTGATTTGTTGACTCAGTTCTATAAACACCTCTTGGATTTTAATCCACACTTTACTGTTTTCTGGTTTTATGCATCATTCTATTTTTTTACAATTCATCTTTTGTGTTAGATTTCTTCATGTATTTTGTCATTCAGAGGCTTATGAATACAGCATATTTCAAGATATGGATGTGCCATATATCTGTTTTTCTCAGGAAAAATAAATAAGCATTAAAAAATGCATAAAGAGTGAAGAATATGTAAACCCCAGTATGTAACAGCAGAATCTGAAATAAAAAAAGCAACAACACTTGCAATTCATATCTGAACCAACTCCTCATTTCCCATTGTACTTTACTGAGGCATCTGTTTTTATCTGGGCACAATCCATCCCTTTTGTTCTCCTGCACTTTCTTTGGTCTACATTTCCACTGTGGAAGTCTCTGATGAGACTTCTTGCCTCTTCCATCCTGCCTACAATCAAGTTAGGCTTGCCATCGAGAGTCTATCAAAGGATTTAAATGGCTCATGTAATTGCTTCCTTTACTTCGCAATTTTCCTAACCTTTAAAACATCAAAAAACCCCTAGAGTTTTTGTTTTCAGGGGAAAAATAGGACACACAGGCTTTTAAAATCATGAACAGCATCTCAGCTACTCTGCTCCTAAGATTATCAACCCCAAATACACACCAGGAGGGAAAAAGAACACAAGTAGAAAAGAAAGCAGTTTCAGAATAGTACCTTAAAAATAAACAGGTGGCTATTCCTAGCAAAGAAAAAAGTAAATTGTATTTTTACCAGGCACAACTGTGATAGGTATGTGAATGAGAAAATCAGTTTGCATGATGTGTTTACCTATTTTTTCCGTTAGTTTGTATGGCTGCACTTTCTTCCCCAAATAAAAAGTCCCTCAGACCTTCCTTCCTCTTTCTCTCTATCTTTGTGTCCATTCTAACAAACCAATAAATGTTTAAACTGGCAAACAAATATTTGTAAATTGTTGCTGCTCCCCATGACACAAGGTGTACACAACTGCACACGAAGTCAGAGCAAATCTGGCCTGAATAAAAAACACAAAGCAAGCCACTGGATCAGAATTTAGCCTCTTTCACATTGCATGGCACCAGCACAGAACAATAAGGTCTCTTATCTGTACAGCATGCCTAACTCTATTGGACTGGTGACTTAGCCAATTGCGTTTGTAAGCGCTGGATTTTAATGCATAAAGGTATTTTCTGGCCTGATCATAATTACTTCATTTAGTTCTATAAATCAGTTTAGGCTATACATTGTTTTATCTAAAATGTTCTAGTTACAGAGGCAGATACATTTTGTATCACTAATTGATTAACCAAATTCCTAGATACAGCATTCACAAATTTATAACTGCAAACTGAAGGCTAGTTTCCTTCCTTCCTTCCTTCCTTCCTTCCTTCCTTCCTTCCTTCCTTCCTTCCTTCCTTCCTTCCTTCCTTCCTTCCTTCCTTCCTTCCTTCCTTCCTTCCTTCCTTCCTTCCTTCCTTCCTTCCTTCCTTCCTTCCTTCCTTCCTTCCTTCCTTCCTTCCTTCCTTCCTTCCTTCCTTCCTTCCTTCCTGCCTCCCTCCCTCCCTCCCTCCCTCCCTCCCTCCCTCCCTCCCTCCCTCCCTCCCTCCCTCCCTCCCTCCCTCCCTTCTTTTCCGGAAGTCAGTTTGGTAGCCAGGCTTCATTATACCCCTGAAATAAGTGCCTTTGACAAGATCTCAACTAATTCTTCTGGCTCCTGGATCTTTCCTTGGGAGAGTGGAACACAGTGCCTCTGTGGTTCATACTTAAACTCTTCTTTCTTTTTTTTTTTTTTTTTTTTTTCTTTTTATTCCATGTCACTTTTATCTAGCACCCATCCTACATGTGTGACAAGCAGCTGAAACTAGGCTGTTGTTGGTTTCCAAATATATATCACTGTGTTAACACTTTCAACTAAGCACTGATCTCCTAGTGAAGAGATGAATTCAGCTGATAACATTTTACGAGACCTGTGCCACTAAATTCATTGCAGAATCCATTTTAGACATGTATGAATTTAAGGTTAGCTGGCTCTTCCTTCTACCAGGGCAAGTTTGCCTCTTACTTCACTTCCACTCCATCTCAGGCATCTCAAGAAATACGTCTTTTAGCACATTTCAAGGGAAACTCTTCCTTTCTTATGAGAAGTGATATTTAGTTTGAATTCTCTGAATATTAAATCTAAATTCTTTTCCATCTGGTGTCATACTAACAAACCTGCCTACACTCTCTTGTCAGTGTACAGGATCAGAATTTCAAGGCTGTTTGGAAGTTCTTTAGGACACATCTCTCACTGAGCTAGGAAATGCCAGGTCCCCACTGGACTGTATAATGGCAATTGTCTCCTTCCCGGCATGTCATAAGGAAAAGGCTAATATAGGAACAGACATGTAAATATCATTCACATTTTTTTTTCCTGAAAACTGTGAGCAACTCAGTTATGCCTGTCCAGAGTTCATGCAGTCATCTCACAGTCTTTGATATACTGATGTGCTTTGCACAGCATTGAGGCAAACAGCAACACCCTTCCTGAAACCAATGGCCCTGTCAGGCCTATTTAAAACCTACAAGAGAAGAGGACATCAGGAACAAAGGAAATACATGAAGACAGAATTCAGATGAAGATTTGTTAATTTTTTTTCTAGTTTGAATTTCATTTTGTAATTTCCTGCTCACAGTTCTACTCTCTGGTTTTCTTATTTCTCTCCTCAGTACTGTTTGAAGCTCCTTCCAAGAGAGGGAATTTTCAGTCAATTTCAGTCCTTTTGACTGCACTCATATCAATTTGAATTATTGCTATTTTTTTTCTATTCAAGAAAGGTTATGCATGACCAGTTAGGACAAAAATCAAGCCAGCTGCCCACAGCCTTCTCATATTGCTTGCTGTTTGTGTTTAAAATCTCACAGAAAAAGAAAATTTTTTTTGGCAGAGGGCATCTGGGAACAACAGACAGCATTCATGAGATCAACAGAAACTTGAGGTGTATTTAAGCAGGTTTTGGTGCTCTGTAACAAATGCCTGACCCAAGGCCTACTGAAGTAAGTGGAAGAAGGTTCCCACCAATTCCTGTGGTCTCATTGGATCAGCCCCCAAGTTACTTAAGCCAAAGGACACAATAATGCACTTCTGTAACTAGCAATACCTGACTTCTTCGCCAATGACACAGCCTCTGGGGGCAGCACATGCACTCTCAGTTTTCTGACTTAGCCTCAGAGCAGGAGCATGGAAAACTCATTTGAGGTAGGTAACTTAAAGTTATCTTAAAGCCTTACTGCAGGCCTGCTGGGCTTGTGGCTTTTGGAGGTTCTACATGTACCTGAAGTGATCAAGGGTCCAAGATAAGCACAGGCTATGGCTCCTTCTGTGCACAAGATTTGTAGTGTTTTGTATCAAAAAGTTGCAGAGAATAAAATGTCAAGGGCTAAAAGAGAATCATTCGCCGAGGACAATAATCAAAATGCTGAATTTATGTCCCAGGTTTGTGCCACAGAAACCCTCACTTGGTGTGTTTCTTATTGTAACTATTTCTTTTTTCTGCCATGTGAATTTCCTGGGCCTGAACCAGACTGGTGCTCATTCTAAACCAAGCACCACACAGGTGAGAAGTTTCTGGTGCATTGCAATGGCATCTAGGATTGCTATCAAGTCTTCTTGTAAAATACCCTGTGCCCTACTCTCTTTCACTGTTGCCAGAGTATATCTGTGTCATTCTGTGGAAAGTTATGGATTTTTTTTTTTCCAGCTAATGCTAATAAGAAAAATCTGGCCAACACAATTAGGCCTTATTTTCTATAAATTAAAAAAAATATACTATGTATTCCTACATAATATATGCAGTTTAGAAACAAATTGATGGGTTTATAATTAAAAAAAAACTACAATGAGAAAATTAAGAGATGCAGACGAGTGCTAAAATGTAGATCTTCAGCTGAGACTTGGGAGAAAATCGAGAGTTTGAGTCAGAAAGCTATACAGAATCAGTTTCAGATGTCAGGAACTGCACAAGGAAAGAACATCAGTAACCACAAGTGGTGAGTTGTACAGAGAGAGAAAGAAAATTCAGCTGTAAGATGAGTATGAAAAATAAGGTTGACGATTGAGAAAGAAAACACCTGATAAAATATCCCAGGGCAAGTTTTGTGTAGCACTCAAGTAACACTACAAAACCAAGTGAGAAATAAAATAGGGAGCTCACAACAGGGGCAAGGCTCTTTTTTGAGAAGGTGGGTAAACCCCCAGGAGCCTGAAGTTTGGGAATGCCATGGAAGAGAGAACTGCACAAACTAAGCACTAATCTGTACCAATAACATGGCAGAGGAATCCAGCAGACATAAAATCAAACGCAGGCAGGCTTGGCCAGTGCTCCATAATTGCAGTGTCAATAGTGTGCATGATGTTTTCCTCAGGAAGAGATTGCTTTGGAGCACCTCTCTTTTTACAGCTATCTTTGTAGCATCACTCCGTTGTCACAGTACCTCGCAAGTTTAAAGAGGGTAATTTGTCCCTAAATATTGTATTCCAAAGGTACAGATGTAGGAACAGAGGCACAGAATCAGATCCTTGCATTGCTTTTGTGCTTACTTGTAGTGTGATGGAAGGAGCAATGCTTGTTCATTAACTAAAATTGCTGCTTCTCTTCAGACTTGCCATTCAAACAGGTGAGCTGTCTCCCTCAGTCCACAGTGCTGTGAATGACCAAAATGTCCAATGAAAAGAGTATCTGCACATAATTTTTGGTTCGGTATTACCCCTGGGCCTGATCAGAAGGATTGGAAATGCTGGGTTTTTCTATCAGCAGTAGGGGCACTTAGGAAGTGAGAGCTCCTCTTTCCCTCAAATAGGCAAGAAACCATGGTACTACATTTGAAATTATCCCTGGCTGTCCCTTTTCAATTAAAGCTGGTCATAGCTGACCTACTCTTTATTAAATGTTAATCCATAGCTGCTTCTGAGACACCAGCGATTCAGGGTCTGGACTTGAATCCCAACCAGCTCCACACTCACTATCAGGCAATGATGCAGAAAAAATGCTGTTTACCTCCATGCTAAGCCTGCTCCTCTAATTATCACCCCGTAATGTGAAGGTTCACAATTAAAAGAGAATGGATTTTTAAAAAGGGCTGCTTGGTGTTTCCAGCCACTGTTTTTACCAATAATATTAAGTATAAACTCTATCCAGTGATTTTCTGTGAAAACATTCTTTTTTTTTTGCAGGAAGAAGTCCAGTCAGGGAAGAATTAGCATTGAAATATATGAATATTTTATGTCTAAAGTGTGATAGGCACATATTTATTCACACAGAGTTTCTCACAGCTCAGCATTTATGTTGTTTGCTCTGCATTTGACATCATCTGAATAATATTAAGTTCACAGGCATATTATACTTGACAAAACTAATTCTTTTCTACTCAATTGTGCTAAAAATTTTTCAGGCTTATATTCTTCAGTTATTTCAGCACAGCAGATTAAAGGAATTAAATATCATATCAGTCCTTTCTACATTTAATTCCAAGAACATAATTTTGTCTTCTTACTGCCTTCATATTTATGTCACGGCTTCTGGTCCACTCACATAATGTGTTGACTAGGCATGCACAGTATTTTCTTCCCATAGTCCAAGTCCAAAATAATTTTTTTACAAGTATTTTCTATCAAAGTATACAGCAACCTTCATAAAAGTGTAATGAGACATGGTTCAGGGATGCAGACAGGACTTTAATTTTTGCTGAGTTGTTAAAGGAACCAGAGTTCCTTCACTTCTTTCTTCTAGTGCCTGGGATAACAAATGCTTGTTCTACACATCCTTCTCCTACTTTTCCATTCTCATTCTCTTCTCAACATTAACCAAGACTAAGCACCCATCTGAAAAGAATTCTTGTTCTTGTGCCATTTGATTTTTTTTTCCTCTATTTCCTCATATCCCTGCCCTATTTCTTCATGACATTTTTCATGAGGCAATGCTGTTCCAAACATAAAAGGTCTCTCCCAAGTCAAGGACCACCAGGGCTCCCAAGCATCACTGCTGCTGAAAAGAGGGACCAAGTGATGATTCCTTCAGAGTAGCTGCTACTCCCTGCAACCAGCAGCAATCCATTTGAGGTGGTTTCTTTAGCTCTGAGGTTTCCCATAATGGACTGAGTGCGGAAGAGCTCAACCTAATCTTTTCAGATTCTCTGCTGTATCAGACATGAGTTGTCCAAAGACTTTCTTAGTCCTTGATAATGACAGAATATAATATATGAATCATTGTGGGAGGGCCTAACTGTACCTTGGTTAAATGGCAGAGCCAGTTAGAAAACAGAACAATTTGACTACCATTTCCTTATCTAGCACACATATTTATCCAAGCAATTTCACAGCAGATGATGGTCACATTCTGAAAATCCTCCTTGTATTAATGTGGGAAAAATAGGGCTCTTAGCTGGGCTTTGTCAGAAGTGCTTTTGTGTGCATTAATTTGATCAGAGGCTGGAGCAGAGCAGCCAAACATCAATGAGGAGACTCACTGTGATTTCCTGTAGTACTTAAAGTTTTTGTGGCTCTGTTAAAAGTCAGAGGAATATTCTAAAATGCCATGAAATCTGACATTTTTGTTTTCACGTGTTGCTGGCAGAAGTTACTTTCCCTGTTTCAGAATAACCATGATTCTCAGAGCTTTGACAGACTGACCAAGGAAGACAAGTTTTCTTAAAGAAAAGCCACAGTCTCAGATTTGAGACTGTTAGGCCAGATGTTATGTAGGAGTCCAAATCCAGCTGCACTGCTCTATATTTTTAACCCCTCCATCTGTCATTCAAAATACCTTATTTCATGCATCTGTTTGATTTTTCACATTAGTTGATTCAAGAACACCTAGTTTGTTGTTTGTTTTTTCTAAAGGCGGTGGTCTTCTATGTATTCTTGCCAAGTGCATACTTCCTGAGGTATAACTTTACAGTGTAGCTACTTCTGCTAAACTGTACACTACTATAACCCTATTGTAACAGCAGCACTGAATAGTTATTTAGGTAAGCACCAGCTGAATGGTTGACATTATCATTTAGGCAGCAGTTGCTACTTTCTAGTTGAAAATACAAACAACACAGTAGATGAGTATGTAAGATTTCTACAGTCATTTTATGTGCTAGATTTACATGAAAGCCGTGGCTAAGCATCACCTGCAAAATAGATACAATGGCCTGTAAACTGGCAATTGCAACTCATGCACATGATGATAGAGTCAGATGGAATATTAATATAACTCACTACTTATTTGTATACGCATGCATATATCTTGAATAAAAAGATCAGGACTCAGTTGTCAGGTTTTTGTTGTCTTTGGTTTTCCCCTGTTTATTTGCGGGGGAAGAACATATGGAATTTAAGAATCTAAAACAGGTCCTTGCAAGATCCATATTTGTTAGACTTTCTAAAAAACTTGGATGCAGGATATTTTGGGACATATAAATAATATACATAACAAAAGAAATTTAAGTGTATGACTGTCCTCTTCCCTGCTCATGATGAAGTGAAAAACACTGACATCCAGTCTAGTGTTTGCACTATAGTTCTGTTCAATTTAGCTTACACAGTTGCATGTGTTGAGAGTAAAGCTCCCCTAAACCTGCCTTGGCATGAAGCTGTGAAAGGGGAGTTTCAGGTTGAAAAGAGAAAGGGATTAGAAAAAGGTTCTAATCTTTTTTCACCCAGAGGGTTGCTGGGTGCTGGAACGGCCTCCCCTAGGAAGTGGTCACAGCACCAAGACTGACAGAGTTCAAGAAATGTTTGGACAATGCTCTCAGGCACACGGTGTGACTCTTGGGGTGTCCTGTGCTGGCCCAGGAGTTGGACTTAATGATCCGGATGGGTCACTTCCAACTCAGCATATTCTGTAATTCAGTGATTTTAAAGAAGTTTTACTCCAAGCAGCTCATTAAAGTAGTGACACTGTCCTCAAGAGATGTGGAACACACTGTGACATTATTTTACAAGCTGTCTTCTTACTCATATGACAGGAATCAATTTGTGTCCAACAGATCCCCCTACTCATATAGGCCTGGGTGCCTGCCTGCCTCGTAACACTGGTCCTGCAGGAGCTAAGAGAAGGCAGGGATGGATGGATGGATGGATGGATGGATGGATGGATGGATGGATGGATGGATGGATGCCATATTTTCTGTGCAGTGCAACTTGCACTTTGAGATCAGGATGTCAAATGTAACTACTGTTCATATTGCTCCTAAAGAAGGGATCTAATTTCTAATCTCATGGCTCCACGAATCAGAGTGGAAACTGTAGTTTCCATAACCAGTTTTTGAATCAACTACCATAGCACTTTACCTGATATAAATGTTGGTTACTGGAATATCCATGAATTATTTAGAATCAATGTTAAGTGTCTAGAAGTACATTAGTTAGGTAATTCCCTGCTCACTTTTTCCTCCTTCACGAATGCAAGAAAGGGTATTAAAAGGATATCCCAATAAGCTTTCATGGGAAACAAAAAGAAGTATAGAAGAGGTATCTTGGATGTAGTTTTCAGGTAAATTCTTATTTTCTGTCTCGGCTCACACAGGCTATTTTTTAAATTCTAAAAGTGAACTTCTGAGAGTAAAATTGTTCTCCTGTAAGTCTTGCCACTGTTACCTTGTACACCTTTCTACAGCTCCACAAATGATCATGTTTATTTGAGGGATGTTATCATTTTTAGAAGTACACAACACAATTCATCATGGTGGCATTATCAGATTTGAAATAAGAGCAGAAACACTCTGCAGGATGCTCCAGAACTAACAGTAGTACTACAAAACGGAGGATTTCAATTGGAAGTTTTCACTAGCAGGGGAATACACTTACACAGTACCAGCAACACATATTCTGACTATAAAACTATGGCTTTCTCATATCTGCTTCCTGGCATACAAAATATTTCATTTAATAAATGCAAACCAGATTCTGAGAGATGAACATCAGACAGTTATTTTGCCTTTTTCTTGCAGATCTTTTCAAAACCCAGTAGCAGTTACTGTATTTATAAGAGATTTTTTTAAAACAGGTTTTCACAGTGGGGTTGGTTTTTTTCCCCATTGATCAAGACAGTCTGGAAGATTTAGAGACCTACTTCTTGCTCAGAGAATGAACAAGTCTCGGGACTGCTCCTGTTATTCTCTTCTTGTTCAATGTGAAGGAAAGCCATAAGTCATTCTGGTTTCTATAAATTGTTATTTTTATAATGAGGTACTATTGTACCTCCTTTATCAACTGCAGGATGCATATATCTCATTCTCAGTTCAGTTATGGCAGAATCATGCCTTGTAGTCCTATATCTTACCAGGGATGATCTCAACACAAATAGAACCCCACGAAACTTCTCCATATAAATCTTTGCTGTAACCCTATGAGTTATTCTGATATGCTTTTGAACCTGATCTTTATACTTCCCTTGCAACCTCTCTCTTTTTGTTACTTTATACAGATCATTTGCTATTAAAAGCACTTTCCAGTTATAAGGTTGCTCAGCTTATAACATTTTGGATCCAAATAGCTCCCAGAGCATATTAACAACTGGCTTTATTGCACTAATGAACTACTCATAGCTACTTTCTCTTGGAGTATAGCCATATTCAAAGGAAAATGCTTCCGCTGCTTAACATTGCACTGCTATCTTAAGCAAACCTTCAAAACTGGTTGCTTACAGTAGGCACAGCTCTGAGGAAGAGGTGAGGGTAAACATCCCAGAAATAGTCCCACTATGCAATGAGCTCATCAGTGCATTTTCGTGTCACAATTTCTGCATAGGGAAGTATTTTATAATGGTGTCTTCTGAGGACACATTCATTCTTCTTTTACTCACCCATGTGCTGCCTTGATAGCAACTAAATCTCCCAAGAGACAATGACGAGCATGGCATGGCTACACAGCTTCTTTGCAATGCAGAGCCCTGATTCCTATGAGGTTATCATATTAAGGCAGGCTGGATTAATGAATGCAAGCATGTCCCTGTGAATACCATCACCCTACATAAAGTCTGTATAAGCTATTTCAGCAAGAAGAAGAAGGCAATCACTGGGGAGAGAATTTTTAATTTTCTTTCATCCCAAATTCATTCCCTTAGCACCAAGTTTGAGGCTTCTGAATTTGACCCTGAATTATCTGTAGCAATCAGCCCATCTTTGGGACTGAAGAAGGTCTAGGCAGAAATCCCCAGTGCAGAACTGCAGACAGTAGGTCTGGATTTTTGGGAGTACTACAATGATGTGAGTTGCTGTCATGGCGTTTCTTCCAATTCAGAGCATATATGAACCACATATAAAGACTAAAGTCCTCTGTTTTTATTCTTCATTGAACTAACCATGAAAACCTAAACCCTGCCCACAGGGAGATGCAGATTCAGAAGCAAGAATTGCAATCTGCATCTCTAAGGATCAGATTAGATTTTCTCTGGAAGAAAGATTCAATTAGGCTTCTACTTGAGAAAAATACTGTAATGTAAGCTTTATTTTGTGCAGGACTCCTTATTAAGCAGGAGGCAAATCACCACATATTACTTCTAAGGAGACTGCCTGCAAAGTCAGATAGTTTTTAGTGTGTTGAAGTTCAGGAGGTTTTAATTATATGTTCCCATTCTACTGGAAAAGTAGGGTGGTTTTTTTTGCAGTAAATAGGAACAGGTTAGAGAAGATTTTAAGTTTGATCAAGTACATGATCTTGTACCGCTATTATTTAACAGTTTTTGTGAAGTAAAAAGGAAGAAACTGCTATAGCCATAGGTCCAAATTTAACGGTCATGGTCCCTTGAGACTGCAGTATAGATTCAATGCAAAGATCTCAAAGCACTGCCTCAGCAAATATGTTTTCCTTGTAAAAATTACAAATAAGATCCATCAAGGAGGAATGACTGGTCTCACTTCTGTACCAAAAGGAGGATGACAGTTTGCAAGCAGATAGAGAAGCCAGAAGCAAGTCTGTACTTAAAGTAATTTCAGTGAGGGGGAAACCTCATTTTCCTATGAAGATCATTACCGCAGTGACTGAAAGTGAGCTGCAGTCTGACATGAAGTGTTGATGAACAAAGAACTAAAAGTTTAAAAGTGGAACATGTTACGCATAATTAAATATGGATCCTTTCTAATCAATAGTGAGTGTATAATTACATTTCTCAAGGTTATTTAGACAGGGTGTTGTAAGGAGACAGAGCGAACAGAGTCAAGTAGGCAAACTAGTGGATCAAAAATGTGCTCTGCAGCTCTACTGAGGTTGTTTGCAGTCAGTCTTGTCATACTTGAATGGCTCACGCTGAAATTTTTGCCAGTAGTCTCATTAAGGAGGCATGAAGCAAGGTTAAGGAGACCTCCAAGAATAGCCTCAAAATCCACTCAATGCTGCAAAACCACTCCAGCAGTGTTGTCTGTGTCTAACTTGTTCCAGGGTATCTCTGCATTTCTGCACTTCGAACAGCAGTAAACAGAGTCAGGTTGAATTCTTTCAAACAGGGAACATTGCTTTGAACAGGTTTGATAAACCCATCTCAAAAATAGTAACAACATGAGAAAACTTTGACATTTAAGACAAAAATGCTAATTTCCCTGATAGAGGGTTCTGTTGCAAGCCTACATCTGAGCCACTGGACATGATTACAACAAAAAATAATATTTAGAAATACTTTAAAGAAAATGACTTAGCAATGGGGTAATTTGAAGACATCAGGTGTGTTTACCAGTATCATTCTGCCTGTTAGACAGAAATACCTGGCAATGTAATTGAGCATTTTTGCTAACTTCAAAGTTAAAAAATCAACACCTGAAAAACTCTCCTCCCACAAATTACATCTATTTAAAAGAGAATTCACGTGAAGCAGCTTTGACACTTTCAATTTCATCATCTTTTTCCCAGCTTTTGGATCCTATTAATTTGAAGAGTCTTACATCCATACACCACCTCTGAAGGGCAAAGGCTCAAAGGCTCTCAGCAGCACCCTGAGCCTGCACAGACCTCCCATCCAGGCCTGGATTGATTTTAGGTGGGTTTTTTTTTTTTTCATGAAACCTAGATCATGTTTGTACTCATACAGATACTCTACTCATACTGATTAAACTTCACAGGAACCCCAAATGCACACAACGTATGTCACATATATTTGTACAATACCTGTACTGAACTTATGTAAGAGAATAAGAGAAAAATACCATCAAATACAAAGAACATTAGATGAAGATTTCACTTCTACGCCTCTGCAACAGTATGGCCTGGGCAAACTGTCGCATTTTTCCCTTGAAAACAAAACCACTACTTGTGTGTTTTGTGTAGCATTTTGGGATTTCCTGATGAGAAAACTTTAATCTCTGTAGGCACTGAAGGTTACTGCAGTTTTCCATTAGATTTTTATCAAAAAGGATTTAAACCACCAGGATGCCAAATAGTAAATATTTTCTCCCACAAAATATTTTATTTACCTAACCCATAACAGTGTTTTCAGCATGATTGCTAAAGTAAGTGAAGGCCACTTAGAAACCAGATTGCTTCAGTTACAATCCTTTTGACTTTTCTCTTTTGAAAATTTCCTATAAATTTTTGTAACTGTTTTGTTTTAGTACCACATCTTCATATTAGCACTAGAATTGTATTTTTCCATCATATTTTTTTTCAAACTCTATAGTTCATGAATTTTGATAAGACCAGATGGGCAATAACTAGCCTATAAGCAGAAAAAGTACAGGCATATCTGTACCCATAAATGCATTCAATTTGACAAAGCACAGACTTTGCTATAAACTGTTAAGGCTTTCTTTTACATACATATTCCCTCCCCATCGGACATGGCTTTACTGGGTGAAGTACAAACACTCCAGGTCCAAGAATGCTGGTGCTGGGTATTCCTCAGCTGGCAGCTGCTTATGTACTGATGCAAAAAATAAGTGTAAGCAAAGAGAGCTGTGTGTTTCTCAGTGTAAACAGCTTCTCAGCCCACATTCTTTTGAGAAGCTGTTTACGAACAATAAAACAGAAGCTATGTTTCTGACGTAGAGGAAAATACCTTATAAATATGAACAGAACATCTCTTTATTTAATTACCCTTTCAAAATAGATACAGAGTTTGATTCAAAAGTGATTAATAAAATTTCTTAAATTAGATTCTATCACTCTTAATCTAAGCATATATAAGGGAGTGTAAATGGAAATAAATTTGATATTACTGAGAAGAAAATTGTTTTTGTTTTAACAGACTGCCAGGACACTCATCACTGGGTTAGATATGAGTGTCCAAGTGAAATCTGGGCTCATGGACTGTGAGCAAGACTTCTTCAAAGCCCATGAAGGACAGGAAGGACAAGAGCCAATGGATTTCACTCAGTTCACCAAGACACCTCAGTGCAGAATTTTGTTATTCAGTTTTTCCTATCTGGGATCACTGTTCAACGCTCACAGCCTGTTTCGCAGTGAGATTTAGTTTCTATATAGCTGAACACTCCCCTTCACCCACCTACCAAGACCAGGTCTGCTTTTTGCTGTAAAATCTGGGCATGTTAATAACAATAAAGGTGAACCCTTTTCTCACAGTTCTTACCTCACCTCTAAGGTATGTCTTGTTATGAATTCTCACAGAAGAAACACATCAGATCCTAGATGCTGGAAAAGAGAAGAGAGGGAAACATTCTAACCAAGATTGTTCTAAAAAGCACTTGAAAGTTTTAAATGCTGCTGCACAGGCTATTCTGCTCCTGAACTGAGCCTTAAAAAACCTTTTCCTTATTTTTCAGAGTTTCAAATTAGACAACCAAGTGCGTTGCAATTGCTTCTGAGCTGCTTGTAAGTGCATAGTAATAGCAAGGCCAGTCTTCGAATACTGCTTGGCTGATGAAAGTGAGCATCACTCTCATTTGCCCTCTTTCAGGCAAAGTCTTAATGGGAAGAGGAGCTTGAAAGAAATTGGCACTTTGAGAAAAATGGCTATGTGGGGAAGAGCACTTTTGTTAATAGTAATTGGAGGACATACTGCAACATTTCTTCCAATTTTCTGAAAGTCTGTGGACAATCCAGAGCCCCATTTACCCCCATCTTCTGCCAGAATAATTCCACTGACTGTATTGTAATGATGCCTACTTTGCACCAGTGTTAGCAAGAACAGGGTTACTCTTCTGAGCTGAAGTCTCTAGTTAAGGTGCAAATGTCTAAAATCCAGAGAGAGTAGATGTCTAATTCAATGCCCACACTATGACTAGAGGTCAAGGTTCTGACAATGAGGACAAAAACTAAAAAGACAAAAGAAATGTTAGTTTGACTCAGTGCCTCACCATAAAATACCAGAAGCATAATGATACAATGTTAACTTCAGCAAAGAATACAGAAGGTGACAAGGTTATTTCTTTTTATCAGCTGAGATATCTTCTGCGACAAAACTACTGTTCTGCAGTGCAACCTACTTCATTCCCATACAAATGCAGAACAGAGAGCAAAAACAGCATTTCTCTCCCATATTCTTCCACAGCATTACACGGAGGGAGATTTCAGCCAAACTATGGGGTTTTGGGACACATTTTATGCAGCAATTTCTTAAGTATGTTATTAGACAAAATTATTTCCAGGCACATAGTTGAACAGTAAAATCTCTTAATTTCTAGACTGTATCATCCCTCAAGCAGGGAAAGGTGAAATTTTTGGCAGTTCAGCTGTGCCTCTACCTTCCTTGCCATTTGCCCATATTGATTCTGCAGTTCTGATGTGTTTTGAACTTATGAGCTAATAACTAAATATTGAGGAGTATTCTTTAACTTAGATACAAGTATAAGGGACGAGTGATGCTTACTTAATACCAGTCTTTAATTAGTTTTCAGAGATTTGTAACCTCCGGAGCCTCAATCGTCAAGCCATCATTCTGTTGTTCATTCCTCCCTGGAACTGAGTTTGGGTGAGGAACAGTTGCATTATTGCCATAAATTACATTTGCTTCTCCAAAGAGAAAACAAGAACTGAAGACCAGAGGTGGCCAGCTGGGAACCAGTTTAAGAGAACTTTGCCCCTGCAATGCTCTGTGCTCTTTATTCTGGTTCTTGCCATTGCCATTCCCTCAGTTCTACTGATTCAACTGTTCTTGTGTCCACACCATTAACAAGACACATGAAAGAAACCATTAAAAAATAAAATAAAAAAGGAAAAGCTGTGATGGAGCAGCTGTTCTGCCAGTGTAAGTGAAAGAACTGAAGCCCTTCATGGAAGGGAAAAGGGAAGAACAAGTGCAAGAAACCAAGCCAGGCTGGGAGCACTAATGGAATAGCCAAGATGTACAGCTAAGCAGGCCTGTGATGGCAAAAATTTGGCTCTTCTTATATCAGGAATATTTTTTTAAGCACTAATACTTCTCATATAATAGTATGAGACCAACCATAGGTAATCTAGTCTACATAACAAAATAAAACATTCTAGTGATCAATCTCTGCAAAAAATAGTTGTAAACCTTGAAGACCTAGACTTCAGTAATTAAATCTGTAGCCAGGGTTTTTGACTAAACGTGATTCACACCTCTCCTCTGTATTAGTACAAAGAGTACCATTGGAGAGACACAAAAGGATGAATTCACACATTATTCCGGTTCCAAACACCATATTTTAAAAATACACTGTAGCACATTTATCAAGAAGTAAAGAATGTGAGTTTGTACAAGTTCAGAGCCTGCTTCAGCAGCTGTGAAGGTGTTATCGTTGCCAGAGAAATAAATATTTTACTTTCTAGGACTTCTTTTACCTCATGGCTTCATAATAAACCGAGGCTTGGAGATATTTTCCTTACATAACGGTTAGGAAAAGTAGTGCATGGTAAAGCAGCTTTTCACAAGGTGTTTCTTTTAACTCTTCAGACCTCTTCATCAGATGTTTCTTCATTTTGAATGATTTCCTTCATTCGTTTAACTAACTGAGCTTATAAGGTCCACCAATAACAACAAAGAAGCTTGCAAGTAATTTCATTTTGCACATGTGTTCTCAGGATGGGATGTTTTTCCTGTAAAGCTGATCAGCTAGATCTTCAGATCTTTTACTGAAAGCTGATCTTTTACTGTCCAAAGCCAAACCCACTATAGAATTAATATACAGGCAAAACTTTTCTCCCCAGTTTTAAGATTTGGCATTAATTTAGTTTATTTGGTTGGATATCTTCTCCATAATTAGTCCGCTGAATAATATGAAGTCAACTTATATGCAGTATTCTGTATTCAGAAATGTTAATTCGGCCACTGAAAGAATAATGTGGCTTTAGTGGAAAAAGTTACCTCTCTCTGATCACTGAGAAAAAGACATTGGAAATTACAAATTCCAATATCTGTTCATAAAGTCATTAGGCAACGTGCCAGGGATTGTGACATGGAGAAGATGAGAAATACACTTTATGTTGATTCCTGTGGTTTTTGTCCATGTGTCTCCTTTTGATTTGTGACATCCTACCAGCTTCTTGTTTCTCATGGGAGTAGAATATTCAATCTTGATAGCATGGCAAGAGAATCAGCCTATTTTTTAGGTGAACTGCTGGGAATATTAGATATGGAATGTACTTAGTAATTTTTGCTTATTCCTGTTTTATGTTTTAGGAATTTTGGATTTCTCTCATGATTCATGTTCTTAAAATGACTGAGGGAAGATAACAGAGCTTTTTAACATTAAGATTCTTGACTTTTGGAGTGTGACACAGTGATAACAAAAGTAATTTTTATTAAGAAAACATACACAGTCAAATACAAAGCATACCACAAATTTCTTGCAAGCTGTTAGCTTCTCATACTTGATGTTTTCTTAAATGTACTTGAAGGCAAATTCCAATTAAGTAATGACTCCTAATGTCCATAGGCTCTTAAAGATAAAACCAGGAGTGGCTTGAATATTTGACCTTATGCCAATAATACCAACTAATAAACAAATCCAATTGAAATGTATGGGAACTATGGATTTTATTAAGTTTTCTAAGGATTTCTTCTCATTCAACCAACTTCAGCTGGGAAAAACTCAATAATCTGATGACATCAGCAGTACAATGTGCTCTCAGTAACAAATAAATGCTGTGGTTGAAAATTTTCTGTAGGGATGTAAGCAGACCTGTAGGCTGTAGGTGGCCCTATTCATAATGTTTCATTCCTTGCTTTTGCACCTGATCCATTGCATGGAATTTAAAAATAATGGATATAATTTCCTAGAGAAAATGAATTACAGTTCTGCCTTTCTTTTTGTTCCTTACATTCTGGTATTCAGTAACATGCTCATAGATTTTCCTAGGCATGATGTGATTGTTTTGCCAATCTCGTTTTGAATTCCTATAGCTGGTCACACACAGCATCCTTCACAGCTTTGTCTTCATGTCATTGCACTGAAATTTTGGCTAATGCAGTCCTTAAAAAACATCCTACTCCTATTTTCCAGTAAAAACTATTTTGTGAGTGTCAAACTCATTTGCCAGAAGCCTTACTGTTCTTGCAACACTTAGTCTTGAATGTGTCCAGATTTATATCAATCATTTGTGTGCTCTTGTGCTCTACTTGGTATGAGGCACTGTAATGTTTTTATAGTATTCGGATATCTGGCACTATGTTAAAATAACAAAGAGCTCAAAGGACAGGGGAAATAAAATCAGATGCACAGGGGAGGATGAACACATAAGAGATCAAATTCTACCAATTTACTGCACATCAATATTCTCTACAGGACCTGAGCTAATCTTTGCGTGTGCATGTGTGTGTGTTTGTTTTTCTTTTAACTCAAATTACATTTATGCTGTGTGTGAGCGGTTTCTCAAGAGTGAATTGTGAATAACATCCTACAGTTCTACCCTAAAACATCTAAGCTCTCTATACAGTAACCACAGAAAGGATTCACTTCCATGATAACAGGAATAAAGGTAGTTTTCCCTTTCTCTCAGACTCTGAAATCAAAATCACAATCATGACAGCTTTCTGCAGCACTGAGTTTAAACCTCAAGTGGGATTATTTAAAAGATGCTTTAATGCTTTCCTGCTCTACAAAAAATAATAGGCAGGTTCTGGCTGTTTCACAAGACATATCACTTTTGGGAGTTTGCAACACACTTTCAGCAAGTGACCAGTCCCTCCAGAGGTGACAGCCAAAATACCAGAATGGTATTTTTAACAGCGAAAGCTGATGTTTTGACAAATATATTTCTCTCATTGAAAATACATAGCCTGTGGTCAATGTAGAGTAAAAGTTATGGTAAGTGACTGTGGTGTTAATAGACTGGATGACAGGTTGGCTGCTATTCCCAGTGAGTGATCTATGTCTATCAGCTCACCCTTCTCCCCCAATAATAGACAGTTGGCTCTTTATCACTTCTCTTGTGGTCCTGGAGGAGTTTAGGTTTAGCTGTTTCTCCCTTTAAAAAGGGAAATATGAGCACAGTGTTAGGAACAGCTCTTGACATTTCCTTGATCAGACCACAAATCCCTCTCGCCAGAAAATCTGATGCAGCAAATCTTTGAGGATCATTTTGGAAGCTCTGTCTTTTGAAGAGAGTCTGCTGTATCACAGAAGTCCCTCATCACAGTGTATGAAACAAGGTGAAAGTATTAGGCATCAGTGTTATCTTCAGCCAGAGATACAATAGATAACCTAACCTGGGAAATTTTGCAGGAGCAATTGGGTCAGCATGTTCCTGTGCCACCTTCTACTCTTCTAGTAATATTGTAGTAGTTTTTTCAATACTGTAATAAATTTTCAAAAATTATTTAGAAGAACTTTACATACTTGATGAAGAACTTGTGGGCTGGAAATTAGCAATATGGGCTGTTCTGAGCACATTACCTTTCTCAAAAAAATTTGCCTTTCTTTTATCATCAGGCATGTGGTTATGCCTTTGTCTATATAGCTCATCTTCCCTTCCTGCAGAGGTATATCCACCATTCAAGAGTGGGACCTGGCAGGTAAAAGGGATTCTCTGAAACAGTATCTAGTATAATAAGTGACACTGCAGAATAAACATGTTCCCTCTTAGACAAATTGTGCTTTGCTTTTTGGGCAGTAGTTAGCTTCAGCAGAAATGGAAGGGATCAAAAAGAGTGGGAAAGATGGTAGGACACAAAATTGCAAGACCAAAGCCTCTGTCTAAGGCCCTTGGATTTTACTATGTTACTTCCCAAGCCTTCGAAATCCTTTTGACGAGTATTCCCTCAAGAAGTTTCTAGAAGCTTTTATGTAGGACTTAGGAGAACCTGAAGGATAATTCTGTGAAGATAACAATAAAATAAAAGTACAATGGTTACCATAGTGGTAGATCAATGTAATGAAATATAGCTTAACTTGCAATAATTAGGTGATCAAGATAAACACTGTAACATGATAAGGAGAAAATACATGAGTCGTAAAGGACAATTAACATAAACAATAAACATAAATAAACCCCAAACCACCATTTGGTAGAAATCTCATTACATTTATAGCTATGGTGGCATTCTAAGGTACATATGACTTCTTTTTCCAGAGCTTTACCTGTGTCTGTATGCAAATGACACACTGAGTACTAAAGTTTTGTTCATTTAAGATATGTACAATACATTTATTCATGTCTTACTGTTTGCTGTGTTGGTTCTCACTGACATAATGACCCCCTTTGCATGTACTACCAGTACTACTCTTCATACTGTCTCTCCTCACTTTCTGCTATTACTGACCTTCTCCACAGCCTCTCCATCTTGCCACTCCTTTCTTTCATTGCTTCCTTACGCACACACACACACACACACACCTCACTCACCACTTCCCTGCTTTTATCCATTTACCCTCATTGACAGATTTCCATTTGTGCCATTTTTGCAAAAATTCTGGATTTTTTTTGCCCCTGTTTTAAGAGGAAAGAATGATCTTGTGGTTAAGACACTAAGTTGGTATTGTCGGGTTCAGATTGTGTTTGCTGGCCTCCTGCCCAGTTAATGTAACATGGTTTTAGTGTAATTGAGAATAAGGAATGTTATATATGTAAAACTTTTAGCAAATCACTTAAACAAAGTGCTTGGATGTCTGAAAGCTTTCTCTAAGGTATTCATTGCTCTGCAATTCCAATGGGATTTAGGGGCATGCAACACTATGTAGGACACATTCATTATGTTGAAGGATTTGGCTTAGTTCACCACCTGCAAAAGGGGCTAATTCTTATCTCACGGAAGGCTTATGATGATGAAAACATTCTATTAATGTTCATTATGTGTTCCTTTGCTACAGTAATGAGTGCCAAGAAATAATTCTCTCAGTAAGATGAATGCCAGCTAAAATAATTCTGTTCTAACAGATTAAATTCAATGCAAGGTCACCAGTCACCTTTCTACAACATCCTTTGTCTTTAATATGTTCCTAACATGGAGTAACTCTTTGGAGGACAAGTTTAACATTCAAGTCCTCCCCTGTAGGAGGAACACATACCAAAGACTTTAAGCAGAGGTGTGTGCTCATGTGCCCATGGTCACAGTTCCCAGCTAGGCACTGTGCTCTTGCTTGTGTCTTTTGGTGGTTAGATTTCACATTACAAGTGTCTGCAAGGCAACAGCAAAGCTACTCCTGTCGATGTTGAGTTCAGAACTGCAGATTCCAATTCATGCTATGTAAACTATCTCTGGATTAAAATACACTGTTTTTATTACTAAAGTACTTTTACTCCTAATCCCACAATTACAGCCATCTTATTTTTGTTCCCATTTCTCTATTATTTTTGAGTCTCCTCTTCATTTCCTATTTCTTTTCTGTCATTTGGCTCCCAGCAATCATTCTATATAATGGCCATTTCATACTTTTCATCATTTACTTTCACTTACATTTTTAACAGGTAGCTTAGCTGCTGAAATCTTTCTCCCTCAGGGAAATTTTTCATGAATTTGTTTTAAACTCACTGTGTTTTGTAATTTCCTTACCTGTGCACAGATCTTAACTTCTATTTTATAAGCTGTTTTGTTTCTCCAATTTGAATGCAAGAAATGGAGTTTGTGCATATTTATGTTTTGCTGCATGTGCCTGAATACCTTGTAGATGTGACATGCTCTTTTTACAGATTTAGAGTGTACCTCTCAAGCGTATTCAGAAGAGTGAGTGGCAAAACTGTAAAACTCCTCTTTTCTTTTTGGCAAATTGGTGACATGAAATATACTGAAATATAATGATACTGTTATTTTCCTTTTCTCAAGTGGCAGAGCAAAGAACTGGAGAACTTTGGAACAGCCTAATCTTGAACTCATTCTCTCAGAACTTAGTTTCCTTCAACAGATACACAGATTTCTGCTCCAGTCAGGAGGATCTGGAGAACTCACCTAGTGTAAGGAGGATTAGGTGACAGAAGTCATGAGGAATAGCATTGTAAAAATGATCTCTGTAAATGTAACTCCACAGACCTGCCTTTCGGAGCCTGTAAATAAACCTAATATCATCTGTAGGGAGTCTGGATGCTTGTATCTCACTTATCTGGAAAAGGGAAAGGCCGGGATAAGAGCAAGAGATAGATCATCATTCTTGGAGAAGGGATATCAAGGCCTGGCAACTTATCTCAAAGCTCTTCCATTTTGCTACTGGCTTTTATTTTTGAAGCTGTCACAGCCAGATTCTTCATACACAGATCCTAATGCTGCCATTGGAGAGCCTGGCTCCCAGTCAAGGAAGCGAGAAGCCACGGGGACACAACTATAGGCAGACTTTGTATCTAAAATGTCTTTGCCTTTCTATTTTATTTTATCTCCCCAGTATATACAGGCCTTCCAATATTTTCTTGCTCAGTGCAACTTGGTGCTTCATACTCATGTCAGGAGCCTCTACTTTCTGAACTTTGGGAGTGTTGAAGTTCAGAGCAGAAAAAACCCAAGGCAGCTCCTGCAGTGGTTCTGACCCAGCAATCACTGCACCCCTCAGAGTCAGTGCTCATGTCCGAGCTAATGTGCATGTCGCAGTCAGGTGCAGTTACCTGAGGAGGTGCAGGACTGTGCCTGCGTGGCCTGCAGGCTGCATTGTGCTGCGCACACACCTCAGCTGCAGGAGAAAATCAGGCAGGTCCTTGTGATAAAGGAGCCCACAGGCAGCTCCTACTTGTATCATTGATCACACCACAGGAGTGGCCTTGCCTTTATCTAGAACTGCAGCAATAAGATCTTGTGTTAGCCTCCTTCCTGCTCAGCAGTAAAAATTGTGGACAGGGTTGTTTTCTTGTAAGAAAATTCTACAGAAGCTCAAATGATCAAAATAAGAGAACCTCTTTCATAGACAAGATCTGCCTGGTGCATGGATTGTGGATTATGATGCAATATCAACTAGGGTTCCCAATATATAAAAGAATAACTAAACTACCTATGCTATTCTCTTCTTGTAGTCTTAGTTCTAACAACTAGAATTTTAAATGATAATTTTCAGAGACTGAGCAACCTCCCGGGATCATTATGGACCAGAAACTCCTTGTACAATGCAGTTCCTTCTTTTACACGTATTGGAGGTTGAACTCACATCTTGTAGAGTTCAGGTTCTTCGTTCCCCAGATAATGACTATGATTTAGATTTTTGTATCAGCAAAACAAGACATGGCATCTGCAGTTTGATCTAGCACAAAACCCAGCGATGGGAGTTTTAACTGACATATTTATAGAGAATGGAACAAAAATATCATGTTGTCCTCTGATATTCTGGCTTGGAGGCATTATAGCACAATAGGTTACACCATGTTTGTAACCCAGCTGCTCAAAGGCTGAGGATCAGTAACGTGCTGTTCTTTTGGAATTGCATTTCCCGGCAGGCTTTGAGCAGCAGAAGTTTGTACAGCCTCCAGTGTCCTTGGCTATGTGAATACCACTCAACACTTTGGCTCAAGTCCTTCTTGCATTTTCTTGGCAGAATACAGAGCCTTCATGAATCCTAATCTTTTATTTAATCACTTTATCTTTTCAATTTCATCCCTTTCCTATCTTAATTCTTTATTTTTCATTAAAGCCAGTACACAAAGATCAAGCTGGTAGAATATGTTCTGTAGCTGTCAATCAGTGGCCACAAAAAATACAAAATGTGAATAGTTAAATCAGCAGCCTTGCCTGCTGAAGTTATCTGCACGGCAGAGATGTCAGAGTATTGTTTCCAAGCCTGACTTCTACATGCAGGGAGTAGCAGAGCATGTCCTGGCCTCTTTTATCTTCCTCAGGAGAGCAGCCAACTGGCATAATCAATTCTTCCAGGCTTTTGTCTTTCACCTGATGTTTACTTACCTCACTGCCTAAGGCTCTACTGTTCTTTTGCCCCTTAAAATGTATTTACTCTTGTAGTATATGAAAAATAATTTCAAGTTTTGCACAGTGTTATATATATATATATAAATGGAAAAAGAAGCAGGATATTTCTCCTTTTCTGTAATTACTATTACAGCAAACTTCCCTTAGTTGTGGACAAAAAAGTCAAGCAAACACAAAACTACCACTAAAAAGTAGGAATAACCTTCTTTGTACAAGTTAAAGAGGGAACTTCAGTAATCCAGACAGTTTTGATAAGCATGTGGCATATATTACTGCAGCTAACAGAGGTCAAGTGTTAGAGATGTGACTCTTCTTGCATCTCCTGGTATTAACAACAACAACAAAAAATTCTATGGCTGAGAAAACCTGAAATGCATTTAAATAAATGCAAAATTTTTTGGCTGGCACACAGTCAATTCATAAGGCAAAATTAAAATTGGGAGAACAAGCTACATTTTACTTTGTTTCGTTTTCTCGTCGATTTAAATTCATGAGGCTGAGGTACCATAACAGGATAATAGTGACAGTTATGATAAGAAAGTATCTTCTTTCATTCTCGTCAGTTTTCTTTTAAAGTCAGTGTCACAAATTTGGGTGAATAGTTGTAGGATATTTCTCTAAAAGCAATACTTTTGCAAAATATATCTGCAGTATAATCTTCCAGAAAATAATAAGTATTGCTGGTGAAATAAAAAGTGGAATTGGTAACTGACAAGTGATTAACGGAGTTGATCAAGTAGGGAAAACAAAATACCAAAGGTAGTGAAACAGGTTTCTGCCTGTTATTATTGAATGCCAGATTTTTTTTTGTTGTTGTTGTTTTCTTTTTTCTTTTTGACTCAGGTCTGTATGTACTCTGTGTTTTGTACCCAAGTCATACACAACTCATTCCAAAGTGAGCTTCAAATGTAGAACAAAATCAGAATCAGGTTCATCATGTAACTGAAAACACCTGTGTTTTATGCAGTTATAGAAGTGCCAGTTACTAAACAGAAATAAATAACAATATTTTAAGTTTATTTTTAAGGTAAGAATCTTTAGAAGACATTTTAGGTTGATCACTTATAAGGCATTGCTTATTTTGTTTTTTTGTTTCATTGTATTAAAAGTCTTATTTTAGACATCTGCACAGAGATCCTCAAGTGAAAGATAATCCTGCCTTATAAAGGAATAATTTTCCAATACTTTCCCTGAAAAACTTTAAATGAGAAGAGTGGAAAAGTGAATTTGGCCTCATTTGCTCAGAGATTGAAGTGAAAATTTGTTTTCAGGAGTAATTTTGGATACACTTATTTCTGAGAAAGGGGAACAAGCACAGATGAACAGTCAAGATTAGAAATAGAGTATACAATAAGAAAGGCTTGAACAGCTGGAAGTACCACAAAAATGCAGTGGTTTCCCTGAAGTTATGCTTGTTTTAGAAATCCCTGAATTTGGTCTTAGCTTTGAGTTTCCTCATTTTCATGGGTGCTATGGATTTTTTGTAAAACGGTCTGCAAATGTAGATTTTTCTAATATGTTACTGGAATACTAACACTGTATACTACTATCACTGTAATGAAAGCCCTTCCATTGTCAGTTATGTCTATTGTCAACTACAAAAAGTTGCTGCAAGATAAAGAAATGTGATGGATAAATGAAGGATCACTCCAAGAATCTATTATTCACAGAGTATTGAAAGAAAGTCTTCTTTTAGAACCAATGATCACACTGAATTCTTGAATGTTGCATGTCTAAAGCTGGAAAAAATATACATATGGATTCAACTTCCAAATATGAAAAAGATCCCAAATAATTTTCTAACCTTTATAATGTAACTTAAGAACAAAAGTATTACTGTTTTAGAATGTAAGTGTCCAGGAAGGACCAGGTAACAGCAAACAAATCCACTCAGGAGAAATCAAAAGAAGGAAAGGAAGATAAAAATATTCCCTTACCCTGTCAATTCCTCAAAGTTTGCAAGGATAATTTGAGCTTCCAGGCAGTTATGAGCAGCTGAATGTCAGGAATTCCTGTGTCAGGAATGCATGCAGTTGTGCTGTCCATGTTACCACTTCTTTTTGCTGAAATTTAACACTGTACGTGCAAAATGGTGCTATTGGCTCCAGTTTACACAAGTCACTCTACCTCTTAGGACACTATATTTAGGTATTCACCCAAAAATAAAGCTAATGAGCTGTAAGTATTGCTACACCCATTCATCCATAATTGTCCTGACAGGGTAAAATACAATCCTGAAAACATTAGAAAAAAAATTCCTCTTTTACTCATTTTAAGAAGTGATGAAAAGCTGAAAACCCCTAGAAACTTCACACAGGATATAGAGATTCTGAAAACTCATTTCTGAGGGCTTCCACTATTTCCCTGGATAGCCATCATGACCAGGATGTTTTATTTTTTAACATACTCCAAGGAAAGAGCCCTAGTAGTCTCCTCACTCCATTGGAACTGCCCAGCAGGGGAGTGTGGGCTATCCTGGTTTTGGCTTCACCAAGCTGCCTGGTTATTTCTCAGGGTTTGGTGAAAACTAGGCTATCTGGACCAAGCTGAGACTGCTTAGAGACTTCAGCTGACAGGCACTGAAACTTTCTAACTTCTCCCAAGAAAGGAAATTATGAAGAAAAAGGAAGCACAAAAGCCATAATCAAGATTTTTATAGCCTGGCATTGCTCCTTTTTCTACAGACTAAATGTTATAATAACAAAAGCTAGGATTTTTAGCTTAGATGATGTTAGTATTATCTTTTTTTTCAGTTTTAGCTCTGAAATTCAAAAACAATTGAAAACACAGATAAGGAATGAAAATATTTACGGCCCTCTCACTGCAGTCCCTGGGCACAGACACCATAGATGTCCAGAGCTGGGAGTTTATGAAGGGCTCTGTCACCACCAGAAAGGCATCACTGGCCATTTAGGGGCTGTGCAATCAGTGAACCAGCTCCTGACCAAAACCTCAGCCCAAGGTTGTTTTGGTGTCCTGAAGCAAAGGGAGAGCAATTCCACCACAGGAGATGAAACAAAGGCACCCAGCAGCACTGAATTAAGACTATGGTCTGGTGGCACTCTCTGCATCCTATCAGCAATTAACTTGCTCCTCATGCTTTTGAAATTGTCTCCAAGCCAGATGTTTTATCTTAGTCATAAAGTACATAGGTTCTTTCCTACAAACTGTTACTGCAGCAGCTGACTGAATAGGTTTCAGTAGCTCCCTTGTGCACTCAGCAAAGGTATTGTTATACATTTCAATGTTTTTTGAAGGGCTTTTTAAAAGGAATTAAGAGGCTAAACAACTGCTGTCTCAACAGCAGAGATGAGGGAGCTGTTATATTTAAAGGTGCAATATGCATAAAAGAAGTATAACCTTTCCAGGGAAACCATATGGCTACAAATACCTTATTTTTAATTATAGGACACGATAGTTTTTCTGATAAAAATAAGACATTCTGAACTTACAGCTGAGACAGTAGCTTTGTAAACTTGCTCATTGTATCACCAAGCTTGAGTCCAATACGACAAGCCCAGTAAACCATGCCAGACTTTACTCTCCATGTCCTGGCTCTTATCCCTTTGTCATCGCCTTAAGGTTATCCAAAATTCCATTTTAATTAATAATGTCATCCTTGTTTTTTCTTCTGATAAAATTTATTACAATGAAACCGAAGTGGCAACAAACCTAAAAATAAAATAGACAACAGCAGCTGTGCAGGCCTGGTTTCCAGGGCTCTAAAAAAAATGTGTAAATAATGGACACCAGAGATGGTCCAGTGGGAAAGCATTAAATTATGGGTGTGAAAGAATACTCAAAGGAGGTGAAAAGAAAGTGAAATGGCATTTGGGGTAAAAATTTCCAGCATAACCTTTATGATGAACACTTCCATTCGAAGAAAACTGAACAATCTCATGAACACACTGAATTCTGCCCCCAGAAAAAGACAAAAATTTGGTGATGGAGATGGTTTCACTATTATTTGTAATGTAACAAGGATACTACAAGAAGTAAATCTGTTAGAAAGATGAAATAGTTTGGTTTAGATACAGTAGAAGTATTTAAAACTATCCAAACATAGTTTACATCTGCTTCTCATACAAAACCAGGATGAGACTTACTGGCACACTTACAAATTTTATTCAGAAAGAAGAATTGCAATGTGTTGGACGTAGTTGCTTGCTGGGACAATTTACTACTAGTTGTGAAATAAATAAAAATTTTTAAAAGTGCACAAAAATATTTTTCTTGCTCTACACATCTGTTAATAATTTATTTCCTAGCTGCTCCTAATTTAGGGAAATGGATAGTTGGTAATCCAATGATGTCATGATGCTGACTATCAAATCAACCTATATTTCATAAAAGATGATATTAAAGTTTATTTAGAAACTCACTAAAGACAAGTGCTAGAATTTATTGCATTATTTTAATAAAATACTCTGCTGACTCAGGGTATTTCTGTAGTTCTTACGATTTCAGTTATTCTGATCACTACATGTAGACACCTCTTCCCTTGATAAAGCTTTCAGGTACTTCCTGCATCAAGTAGACAAAAATGTAGAAAACAGACATGTACAGGTTTTCAATGATCTTCACACAGTCTCTTAAAGATTTACTTTTGTTGTGATCTAGGATATGTCTATGAATAAGGTCTCCCAAATAAATCACGAAAAAAATAATCGTGGGCAGAAGGCATAAGTTGGAAAAGTAACATAGTAGATGTTAGGGAAGATTCATAGAAACATTTAAAATAGTTTAAAAGATTTAAAATTCCTCTTTTTAACTGCAGATTTATATTTATGATTTAGATTTACCCACGTAGCTTCTCATACAATAGCTTAATCTAAAATCCATTTTTGAAATCAGATGAAGTTCTTAATAATTAGTAGGTTTATGGAAATAGAGAAGTTGTCCCTGTGTGGTACAATAATGGAAATGAGACTAGAGATTTTGTGGGCTGTAAAATAAAAATCAGATAAGATTAGAGTGAACACAATGAAATCCCATTGAAGATCAAGCCTGAAAATGCCGTCGTTCCATTTAGTGAGTATATTAGGAATCTGGGAAAATATTTTCTTAATAAATTCATCAGTATGGTATAGGTTTGATAAAACAACCCCAAACATCACTCCTTGCTCTCTACAGGGTTTTTTTTTTTCCTGAAAGTTAAATTTCTGGAAAGTAAGTTCACAGAAAAAAAATCTTCTTAAAAAAAATTAAAGATAAGAATTTAAAAATTAAAATGCTTAAACTAAGAAAATGCATTTTTTGTGAGTCAAATAAATAGGGAAAAGGAAAAAAAATGTAAGATGTCACCAAAGACCGCAGTAAGACCAGAAAATAAGAATCCATTAACTTCATAATACTGACATTTATAGTGAAATATCTTCTGATAGTTTTGCGAAATTCTGCTAGATTTTTAAAATTATTTAGAAAACTTATTAGTATGGTATACACTTCACAAAAATCATGTCATGATTATGAAAAAGTAACAAATAGCCCCTCCCTCATTAAAATTACAAGTAAATAGAGCAAAATAATTACTTAATTACAAGGAGAAAATCCTTTGCTTTGACATTTGCCTAGAAAAATCTCAAATATTTATATTAGCATATGCTAAATGACCCAATTCAATGGCATGCTTATTTTGCAAATTATTTTAAGTGTCAATTATTTTCATGCCAGCAATATTGATATTTCCTAATCATTGTCTTAAAGCACACACTTAAAGCCTACTAAACAGGATGGATGTGTGGAATGCATCAGAGACCTTAAAATTCAATTTATGGGACTTTGTCTCAAGTACAGATATAAATTCATTGGCCCATGTAAGAAGCCACATAGAGAAGTGGTTAATAGGATTTTCTATAAACAGTTGTTTTTGTGGATTTTCCAGAGATGTTGTTTTACACTTGTCTAAAGGATAATGATAAAACCTGTCAGGATGAAAGTTTATATTCACACCAAAATCTTTGTTGGGTTTGTTTTTCATCAACCTTGATACATTAGTTTATTTTCTCCCTGAAATGACCTGTGTTCACAGAACTATTTTTTTCAGCATGAATGCTAATTTATGAACAGCCCTTGTTACAGGGCATTAGTATGGAAGTACAGAGATAAACCTAGCTATTACTTCATTATATATTAATTAGCTGAACAACTTCATCAGCAAAACCACTGTCATCCAGGTCACAAAACTCCAGACTGAAAAGTGAAAACCAATAGAAGATTATAATAAAATATGTACAGTAGCAGTAGTGGGAATATTTCTACTTATTCTCCTTGTGGCATAAAATGCTTGTGAAAAACTCCTGAAAACAAAATGATACCATTATATTTTAGTCTCATGGAATATTAATAATTTTAATTTTAAAAAACAAAGCAAAAATACATTTTCTGGGAAACACTCTGGCAGTGTATTACTGGCATTTCATATGCACTTCAACAATAAATTATCAATGTTCTCATAAATTAGGTTAGCTGGGAAATAATACACAAGAATAAAACTATAAAGATCTTTCATTATTGCACACAGTCAAAAGGTGTACAGTTAAAGCTGCTCTGTCAAGTGGGATATAGGACTGCTATCCATTTCCATTTAAATTAGGCTTTCCTTCTTTAAAATATCTCTGACATGCACCAAAATACCTTTAAAATTCCTCTTAGGCAGAACAGTAGGGCATTTAAAACTTGAAATTCTGCACTATAGGGTCAGAGTTGCATTCCAAGGTAGGTGGCCAGAGAAGGCCCAGGCATCCAATGAAATATTCCTTCATTTCCCTTCCTTCCAGAGTGTCTGTCATGTGTCCAAAATGAGCAGTACCTTTTTCATTGCAACAGATATGAAAGAAAAAGGAAGCAATTTTTCATTCTGCATCAACTCAGGCCCAAAAATTACAAAGAAATATTTCCATAGTATGCATGCCTACAAATCCCCAGCCACCACAGTGGATTTTAAATCAAAATAAATGTAAATTTTCCACTAAAAAAAATATTTAAAGTGAGAAAAAAGGAATTTTCTTTAAATATGGGTTATATAAGCACTTTCAAAAACTGCATTAGAACACTGCAAAGTAATTTGCACTTTTTACCTTCATTTTGATCGGCTTCAATGAGGGTTTTTTCCCCATTTAAGACACTGGCACTGTTTCTTACTTCAAGAAATGTACTGAAATTGGAACCGGAATTGCAATAATTAGAAGTTATGACACTTATATTCTCAGAGTATCAGACAGAATCGGTTCCTGCCTACTGGTAAAATTCACCTGATAAAAATATTAACTGAATAGAACTCTGGGTCCTGATAACACGTATTTACATTTCCATTTTTGTCTTTCAGTTTGAAATTTGACTACATTAAATGCCTCATTTGTTTTTTCTTAAATATTTTCTTGATTTATCAGTAATGATGTCCACTCCAGGAATTTCCTGGCAGTTAACAACCATCTAGAACAGAAAATTCTTCATTTAGGGTTCACTAGTACCTAGATAATTTTAGAAGACTTCCAAAGTTGTCTTGAGTTTCCAAATTTTTTCTGACCCTGGCATGTCTTTCCTTCATGAATGTAATGGCCTGTGGATGGTTGAATAACTTGAGAACTATTGGTGAATATTTCCAGTAGTTGAACTTGATAATCTTTGTGGGTCCCTTCCAAATCAGGTTATTCTATGATTCTAATATTATTTTTTCTTTCTGTAGAATTTTAATTAAGTTCAGGGAAAACAGGGACATTCACATCTCCTTTACTCATTTATGTCCCTCTGAATAATCTGTGCAGTTCTAAACCTGGGAGTATCCCTTGTGGTTGGCTGGAGCAGAATCCTGGCAGGTTTGATGAACTTCCTTTATGGGAAAGGCGTATCACAGCAGTGAGTGGTAGAGTAAGGGGCACTTAAACAGCTGCTACTGAGGCAATAAAATTAAACTATTGGATTCAAGACAACAGTTAGACCCACACTTTACCTTTATTGGGATTGATGACGAACCATTTAGAGAGGCAATCCAATCATATTGCAATGAGAGTGTGTGATGCCGTAATTTTATGGTTTGCATGGCCTAATTTAAATTACTACTATTTTACAGGTACAGTAGGAAATTGGAGCTACATCTTCATTATCATTTCTATGTTCATTAGCAGTAATGAATAGATGTTATGGAATAACATTAAACCAATTTACTTAGCAAAAAGGAAACCAAAGAATACACTGCCAGGTTCCCAAGGGCTGAATGTGTTTTTGCCTTGAAGCACACCAGTATCTTACTGTTCTCTTGGAAACCAGAACCACCCCATTGTTTGCTAACTGGTGAAGGACACTCATGTCTAATCCAGGATGTATTTCATTGAATCATAGAATCATTACAGTTGGAAAAGAGCCCTGAGATCACTGAGTCCAACCATTAACCCAGCACTGCCAAGTTCATCACTAAACCCTGTCTCTAAGTACCACAGCCATATGATTTTTGAACACTTCCAGGGACGATGATTCCACCACTTTACTGGGCAGCCTGTTCCAATGCCTGATTACCCTTTCAGTGAAGAAATTCTTCCTATTATCCAACCTACACCCATCCTGGTGCAACTCGAAGCTGTTTCCTGTAGTCGTATTGTTACCTGGGAGGAGAGACTGGGGGGCCCACTTTGCTCTTACACAGAATCGTAGAAAATAATCCCTTTTTCCAGGTTAAACACCCCCAGGTTCTTCAGCTGCTCCTCACGGGACTTGTGCTCCAGACCCTTCAGCAGTATCTTTGCTCTTCTTTGGAGACACCAAACAACTTACACGACTTGTGTGAAAACTCAGCACAGGCCCAGTCACATGAATTCACAAGTTTTTAGAGCTTTCTGAAATATGCCTCAGTTCACCCTTGTCCAAGTAAGCAGTGACTGCCACGTATACACCTGCTATATGTTTCCCAGATGTCTGATGGGGGCAATTATTTGTAAAGAGCATGTCTCCTGCCATGGGCTGATCATGCAGGACTTACCTGCTGGAGAAATCTGCCTGGCCCTCTACCTCCATGCAAAATGCAATATTTGTGTCCTGCTTTGAGAAGATGCCTTATCCTTGAGTGTTCCTGATAATTACTATATTACTTGATGTATTGTAACAAGCTCTCACCTCCCATATATGCTGCTTTGAGGTCAGTTAAGAGCTGTAAGCCAGAATTCACAGGCAGGGAAACGAAAGCTAAGAGTAAATTAAAGGGTGTGCCCAAAGTCAGATGAGAATTAATAGACAGGTCTACTACTGTAATGAGACATCTTAAGCAGAAAGATATGAAGAGCTTAGGGGTGATATAGAGCCTATGTCTAAGAGATAAAAGCTGGACTGGGATAAGTTACCTCTGGCACAGGTGCAGATAATATAACTTGAGCAGCCTGGACTTCCTTCTTTGAATTCATAGGTCTTTTTTTTCCATTGATAAGGCAATGAATGACTTTTCTTTGATTAGAGGAAAAGGAAGCAAGTTGCATAATTACCTTTCTCTCATCCCAGTTTTCTCCTTTCCTTATGTTAGACCTTACTGATTTTTTAAGTCTGTGCTTTCATTCTATAAAAAAGATGCCTCCAATGAAAGGAGATGTAAAAGTCCTCCCAGAGAAGCTATTACATAAGTCATTATTGGAACTGTAGTTAGCTAAATAAGGAAGACAAAACTAGCAACTCAAAATGGCAATTCATCATCAAGTGTCTGCTGCTTTATGTGCTAACAGCCTTTCTCAGTTTCCTTTAAGCCATCTGCTTGTTTCAGCTATCTCTCCATACCACAAGGCTCTCCTACTGCACTCCTCTCCATCTCACACATTTGCCAGAAGATATCTCATCAGTACTCAGACTGGTAGGACTTTGTGTTTTACCTTCTAGACACTCTTGCCTTTTTCCACACACATATTTGTTTTACCAGGTAGAAGTATCACCAGATGCTGCTTATGCAGGAGAAAAACACTTGAATTAGCTCCTTTCTGTGTCAGGAAGCACCTCGAAAGAGCTCCATTAAAATAAGCACCTCCATTAAAATAAGGATGGACAACAGAGAAAATCATCAGATTTTGACAGGCACAGACAGATGACAGATAGTTAGGAATGACAATAATGCAGTGAAATTAGGAAGCAAATCACGCATGGATTTTTTTTCTCCCCTCTTACTGCTACCAAGAGAAATTTTTCTTTTTTCTATTTTAAAATACAGAATTAACTGAAAAAGATTTTGTTGTTGTCAGAGTAGTATTTTGCAAATGCATAGCTACAAAACTGTTGGGTAGTGGGAGTGAAATGCAAAGGAATTGCAAATGTTAATGTATAGGATCATGAAGATTTGAGTATGCAAGCCTATATTCCAGATGTGGAGAAAATAACTATTACAGCAGTAAATCACAATGTTATAAGGCACAAAAATGAAGGCTAAGTACTTGCAACCATTTCCAAGCTGCAAACACTCAGCTATTAAAATGTGGGTCATTATTTTAATAAATCATTAGGAGGAAAAAAATGGAGCAGGAAAGACAGACTTTAGTACTGAGCTGAAAAGACAGTCTGGTGGAGGTGAGCAAGATGAGGGTGAATGACACACAAAAATGGAGTGCAGTTCCCAAGAGTAGGAAGGACCTTGTCCAAGGAAGCATGTGCCCAGCAGAGAGGAGGCCCTCTGCTATAGACAACCCACACAGCGGAGACAGGCCGAGCACTGCCTCTGTTGCCAGAGATTTGTTTTATGAGACCTGCAAGGGCCATTAAGTCTGCTTGCTCATTTTTAAGGAAGAAAACTTTAAAAGCATTTGTTTGATATTGGATCGCTGTTGAAAAGACAGATGGGCAAAAAAAGAAAGTGCTAGTTTCTTCCCATGATTTATTATTTACTAACAAATACTGTTCTGATGGAAATTTCTTAACCAGAGAGTACCCAGGTATTTCCAGGCTATTTCCATATTTACTTTTTTTAAATGACTAATCAAATAGATATGGAGAGAAAAACTTGAAATAGCTTGGAGGTTTGGGTTGGCAGAAATGTTTTCCTGCAAAATGGATTTTTGCTACAGTTATCCAATATTTAATATAGTGCTCATGACACCCTGGATCCAGATATTGCACAAAACATAATCCAAAAGCCCCTACCCTGACATAGCTCAAGCTTGAAGGCATAAAAAACCTCACAAAACTTAGGAGCACAATTTAGGACCATTCATCTTTAATATCTTAAATTATTTTAAAAACAACAGGCTGTAATCATGGTCATTTAGACACACCTTAAGCAAACAGAGGTTAGCTCTAAATATGCTGGCAATGAAAATCTGAAGAGTTTAAAACTTTCCTGTCAGCTATGGCAAGTGTAACTAGTCAAATAGTATAAGACCTGAGGGATTCACACCTATTTTCCATATATAGTTGAGGTCACTCCAGTGATACTTGTGGGATCATGCTACTACTTGCAAGTATTGCAGATTTAATCAAAAAGGTTTTGAAATCATCTAGAATCTCCTTCTATAGTGATTTTTTCCAGTGATTTTTCTAGTGATTGCTTTCTTCAGTGAACTTCAGTTCCAGATACATTCTTTATTTCTTCTTTCATTCAGATTTTCCAATACACAGAACAAACAATAGAAAGCACATCTTCCTGTATTGAACAAGCCACTGACTTCAACAGTTTGAAAGCAGACCTTGTGGAGTTAAATTCTTCACTGAAACCTGTGAGTAATATAAATGTATGCACAGACAGTGGGATATGTTTAAGAAAACACAAGGCTACCTCTATCAGATAATATATTCACAATCGATATTTCAATTACACCTCCTTAAATCTGTGTCCTGACTGATATGAATAATTTTCAAACTTTTGGGCACTCTGAGGAATGTAAAATGAATGCATCTTCTTCCACACTTCACCCCTTAGTCCCCTTTTCATACATGATGTCTGGTGCTCTGCACTGTCGTGTCAATGCTGCAGGCAATATTTTAAAGACAACTGTAGAAACTACCTTAAATATCATCCATTACCCACAAAATGAAAGATTATATCACAGTGACAGGAATAGCAATTACAATATTCACTATCTTTTATTAAGCCTTAAAGGTAATTAAAGCTAAAATCTGTCACTGGCCTTATAAAAGTGATCTTTTTTTTTTTTAATTCTGCCTAAGTTAAACAAATATTTGATGTTAATTAAAAATGTGGATTTATACTTGCATTTTATTGGAAATAAATTTGTGATAGTGTGCATAAGAATGACTTTTTAGCCCTGGTATAGAATAGACATTTTATTAAACACTGACAAGCAATAAAGCCTGCAGTTCAGAGAAAGGGAAGGATGCCCTGTTGGCCATCATGCTTTTGAGAAGCACAAGGGATTGCCTTGTATTCAGATGGCATAGATGGTAGAACTGCAAAAGAGCAACGAATTAATTAGAGCAATCATTTTGAAGAGCAGTTCCAAACCCCATTTTAATTAGCAAATAAAGCAGAATACTAACTCCTTAAGAACTATTTTTGCTTCCTGATTTACTGGATGATGGTGGTTGTACTCTGCTTTGTTACAAATCACAAAATCTAGTGCCTCATTTTGCATGCAAAGTGCATTAAAATACCTTCTTTCCTATTCTATAGGGGCCTTTAAGATATATTACAATGGTAAAATCTGTACAACCCAGCACAATTATTTTCTAATTAGCATCCTTAAATGTTGCATTGTGGTCTGAATCAGTTTTATTATAGCCAAAGAGTTCTAGAAACAGCCATATCTGTACAACCCAGCCACATGTGACAAAATTAAATTGGCACACTTCACTGTCTAGACCTTGTGCTCCTGGCAGTGATAGCCAGCTCAGTACCTCAGAGAGAAGGCTCAGCTGCCACTCACTGACCCATTAACGCTCAGGTTGCGTCCTGCAGTGTCATAGTCCTCATTCTCACAAAGACGGTGCTCCCTGGAGAACCCCAGTACCTCCAGGAATGAGGGAAGGACAGCCATGACAGCAGCACTGTCCAACAGGGCAGCACAACATAGCCTGGGAATGTCTTGTGCCAGCATCCCAAACTAGAGCTAAAATCCTTTTTGCTGCCCTGGTGAGCCACTTGCAAATACGATATCATCACTAACAAGCTGTAGCTGTCTCCTCCAATGTCATACATACATACACATGCAAAAGGCCTTTGGCACTGCAGCAACACACTTTGCTCAATTTGTGCTGGGGTGCTGGGGTCCCTTCCAGTGAGGTGTCAAATAAAACAAACACCTGCTGCTGCTTTTCAAATGTCACGGGGAATCATTGGGAGAGTAAGGAAAATCATGCAACAAAAAGCCATTGCTTTTCTTCTCTTTATCCAAGGTCCTGTTACTGCCTGTATACAAAATAAATGGAACATACTGCAATGTGCTGTTTAACCTAAAGGTAATATTGCTTCAGACTTTTGTGGGTTTTACCCTCTGGGGAAAAAACCCACAGGTGAATTCACTGCAGGAGAAGCTAGTGTCAACATCATCCTGCCTGCAGAGCTCAGGCACATTTCTCCAACATGCCAGGGATTCACTGCATATATATGATTTAGGCCATGCTCTGTGCACTGGGAAAATAAATTGTATTTTACCTGTAGTAGAGTGTGGTTGTGTGTACGTAAACACATGAGTACAGGTCAAAGAAGGTGTGTGTGTGTGCATGCATGCATGCACATAGGCAGAAAAAGGAGAAAAAGAAACAAATCAAACCAGATTGAAACTTAATGGAAAAGATAAATTCAGACACAATTACAGCTGTTAGGTGAAAACAAAAGTCACAATTTTGTTGGTTATGTGGAAAATAATCCAGTAACAAGGTTTTATTTCTAAAGATTCACACTTCTCATTTTCTATCTTCTCAAAAAATTACACCCATGACAGCCCATGCAAAAAAGTCACAGAAAAGAATGTAAGAAATTAATAGAAACAAAAACATAAAAATAGTTCTTTTCTAAGAAAATAATTCATTGTTGATACTGCTGCAGGGGACTCAAACTCAGTACGTTGCAGACCCCATGCTTCAGCCCCTAGGTCATGTTCACTAATGGACAAAAACATGATGTAATAGAATTCCGCTCCCCATGTTTTGAAAACAACAGCGAAAAGAAAAACCCAATGAAAAGAACAAAGGACGAACACTTGACTCCACTTTTTCTGCTCATACAGACTTTAAAGACAGATGAACTCTGCTACTTAAAGTGTACCATGAAATTATTTCAGGTTGACAAGTAGGCATATGATCTCAAAAAGAAAAGATCAAAAGCCCAGTTTGTAGAATTAAAAATATTGGAAAAATTCTTTTCTGTGTGGCCAGTATACAGAACATGAGTGTTATTCTTTTTCAGTACTTAGGTTTGCCCAGCACTTAAATACGGATCTGTTTCCCAAGCCCAGCTCACTCTTTAGGCACATGCCTCAATGAAGTGTGTGTTTATGCCTTACAAAGTCCAGAGAAACATTAATTTTAGTATATGGACTTTACAGCATGTCCACATGGGGGCCAATTAGTGCTAAACATCATCTCTGCTGTGAAATGTGACCTGGGGTAAACATGTACCCTTGGGCTGAATGTTTGTGTTGCAGTAACTTTAAACTCAAGCTGTCTTCAGAGTGGCTTAAGCCCTCTCTACCATGGTGTCACAGGGGAGTAATGACTCTAGCTTTAAATGGGATTACTTCTGGTGCACACTCCCCAGCAATTGCTCTGCTGGACAGACCAGACAATGAGCACCATTGCTTTCTAATCATATGATCAGAATCATCTGGGTTGTCCTAGTGCCCTTAATGAGATTGAATAGGAGTAGCTGAGATTCAGACAGATGTTATAGAGATTTCATCATGGAGCAATTCTAATTATAGATTTTCATAATAATCAACTACAGAAAAAATCGACACAAATGTACTATGCTAATATATATTTGAGCCACCATTTAAATTAATTAGGATAGAATGCAACTCTCTGTTTCTTTGGGTACTGGCTTTGCAGGGCTACTAACACTGTTAAGCAGGAAGGATCCTATGCAGGCACTGAAGCCAGTTAATGCGATTCTGGTTCCAGAAAGGAAGCAGATCAGTTGAGTATAATGGCACCACATTATAGGCTCTCACTTTTCTTATTAGACACACACTTTGAAGGTTGAAAAGGGGATTTATTTATTTCATGCACCACTATGTGTCTAGAGGTTATTAGTGATTAAAGTACTATTTTAGGATTTTCCGTGACAATTTTCACTGTGGTATAATTTCACTACAACCAGTGAAATTACGGGAGGGAAGAATTTGGCCTTATATACCTTAAAACCAAATGTTTCTGTCTGCATTTCAAGGAGGTTAGATACTTGTAGAGTGTTAAATTTCAAGGTTCAGGCAGTGAACTGCACTGTCAGCTTAATGCGAGGCTGTAATCACACAGCAATGGTTAAGGTCCACAGTGACATGATCAGAAAGGAGTGGGAGGTCCCCTCACTTTAGAGAGGCTGAAGGTTATTCCCCCACCCTGACCCTCACTTTGAGGGGTGAGATGCACTTGTGCATTGCTTTTCTCCACACAGTGGTCACTAGAAGGAGACAATGTGAAGAACATGGAAACCAACAGAGGGTTCAGCCTGCAAAGGTAACTTTTGCCTTCTGGGAAAAAACAGTAGCTCAGCTGCAGCAGAGAGTCTACATCTTTTTGAAGTACAACCAGACTGCGTTACATATTCCAGCTGGCAGCTGCTGCCCAAGGCACAGTGCAAAGAGATCACAAGAGAGCCTGGTGCACTGCAGCTGCAGGGAGTTGGCAGCAGTTGCTGAAAGCACTGCGGTCCTACAGCACAATGGGGTGAGCAGAGAACCGCCCTCCCACATCCCACAACTAACTCCATTTTTCCCTAAACTCCACAGCAATCTTTTTCAATTGGGAGTGGGAATAGACTCAGGTCTAGCACGAAAACTCTTGAGCTGTGACTGTATTGCTTTCCTGAGGCAGCAGCAAAGACAAATGCCAGAGATCAAGAATGACAGTTACCATGCTTGAGGGGAATGAGGTATCAAAAACACAGCTTGAGATTATGCTTAATTCATAGAGGTAATGAATTGTCATCTTACCCCTAATAATAAAAAAAAAAAAAGAAAGAGGAAACTTGAGTCAGGAAAACTCAATAAAACACAAAACTACCAGTTGCCCATTTGGTCAGAAGTGTAAACTGAAATTTACAACACCAAATGCTCATATTATGGTGTTGTTTCATATGTATTTCCTATTCTTATTCATTTCTCGAATTTAAAAAAAAATTCATGTGGTAAAAATTACTGTGAAACACAGCTTATACCATGAAAGGTAATGTTCTCAGACATATAGCTTTTTCTAAATGTTACTTTAGCTTTTAGTCATATTTTAGTCGTACTGCACTAGTATCTTACTCATCTCACTCTCTTTCTTTATATACACATCTACACACATATTTAAACCTGCACTGCCCAAGTGTTCACATGTATAAATACGTACACACACAAATTTGAGGAAGTGAAAATGGAAATAAAATTAGACAATATCAGCATACAACAAAGCTGTCATGCTGATGCCTTAATCATTAAAATAATAATAATAAAAAGAATGCACGGATCAAATAATTTGTTAAAATAAGCAACGGGCTAAGTCCCATTGTCTTTTGGACAGAGGGAAATAGATCATTTTTCCCCACACAAGTTTGGTTTTGCTCACAGTGTCTTGATATCTTGAAACCTGCTGGTTACAGCACTCAAGAGTATAGTATAGTATTGTCTGGGCAATGCATATTCTCCTGCTATGGTTTAGGTTACCTTCCTTCTAGAAAATCTGCTACATGAAATATCACTTTGCAAAAAGAGGGAGCAATTATTTTAACAATGTTGCTGGAGAGTAAAAGCTATTAGATTTCACTTGAATACTTTTAGTTGCACATTAGTGAAATGATACTGTCGCTTTAGGAAGTCTATCATTTGCTTCCATTAGAGACTTGCAGGCTGCCAGCTCCAACAGAGCCCAGAACACTTTCCATCGAAGTTAAAATACCAGTAGTGGTAGCAAAACAACACCAAAACCCTTGCTGAATGGAATTCTGTCTCTTCCTTTGAGCACTGTAACATTTGGGAGCATATGTGAAGAAAAGTTTTTTATATTTAGCATGCAATGAAACTGTCTTTGAAGGCATATTTCTGAGGTCCTTGTCAGTACATCTGATAAATGTATGCAATATTTATGCTTGTGAGCGACAGTATTTACCACAGTACTGTATTTCCATTTAAATTCTACTCATCTACAGTATCACTGTGTGAAGAATTGAGAGGGAATATCATATGTGGTTTAAAAGGCCTGGCAGTAGATTTTCTAGAGAAGGAGTCTTTTCAGGCATTGCTCTAGATGTAGGTAGCTTTACTCTCGTGTCTCTTTGCTCACCCCAAGCATACTTTGCTTCAGGATCCATATAAAAGAAGAGTGTCACCCTTCAAGGAGAGACTATAAGGCTTCCCACCAACGTAAATACTGTGGTGAGCTGATGGGAGACAGAGAGTCATGGAGGACTGGGCATGGAAGAATAAAAGACCTTCCAGACAATTCTCAGAAATACTCATTTTACCTGTAAGTTTATTGGCAATGATGCAGAAAACTGACCTTACCTGTTCCTCTGCTTCACTGAAGAAACAAAATAAGCATCCTCTAACTTCTTTCAAGGAATGAGTTTTTCTGATAAAAGTCCAAATTGCATTTCTTAAAGAAAGGTTTAATTATGACTTTTTTAGCATAACCTCAGAAAAATACATTTGTTTCCAAAATTTTCTCCACAGACACTTTGAGACAATCAGATATGCAAATAGGGAAACTACAACAGTGCACCCCCTCAAAACCACACAGAACATGATTATTCTGAAATGCAATTTTCGCCTTAATTGAAACATCAGCTAATACTATGGCCCTTACTGAAGGAACTCCAATCTGGAAAAAAAAAATCCTTCCACAGGAAAACTTCTTATCAAGACTTTTAGTCATATATTGCTGTACTGTTACAGTTAGATGTAGTTGTGCAAACCTTTTTCGAAACAGCTCCTTGGTTCTAAGCCTTTGAGGTTCATTAATCCTCTCACGTTATGCATAATGTTGTTTTGCGAGTAAGAATTGTGATCCTCTTTTTGCTTTCCCTCACAAGAGCATCTGTACCTCATAAAAGATATCAAAGACAGTTCACTTACGGTACACTCTCATTTTTATATAATATTTTTCTGGTGTCTGTGGGTATTGGCAGTTGTAAGCCTGCAATGGAAAACAAAAAAGAAGCTAAAAGAATCATATTTGTCCTGGTGTCTGTAACTTCTGTGTGGGCTACAGTTTGCAACACACAGTTCGCAACACATGTGCTTTCCAAAGCAATGGCATTAAGCAATAGTATCTATGAATAGACCATTTCTTGTATTCCTTTTTACCTTCCTGAAAACAGCAAAGATGGGGAGAAAACCTTATACAGTATTGAAAGTAATGTATTACTTTTGACATGAAAGATGACTTCCATGGGACTCTGAGGATATCTTCCTATAAGAGTATTTTTAGCCTTTGACAAAACCTGCCATTTAATAAAATCTGTTTACAGAAAAAAAATTATTACTCAATATTAAGGTTTAGAGTACAAGAACAATAACTCATATCTGACAGAAGCTATTAAGAAGTGTTCAAAATGAAAGTAAAATAGAGAAAGTGAGAAAATCATAACAGCCTAAGACTCAGCCTAGTCTGAGCAACATTTATTGGATCTATTTATGGACTTTCTGTAGATGCCTTGCAGCACAAAGGTAAACTTCCACATCCAAACAAAACCTGTGAAATACCTAAGTCCTCATTAGCTCTCAAAATGAAATACACATGATATTTAGGACTTGCATACACTCTGCACAATGTTGAATTTAATTTTTGGAGAAAAAAAGGTAAGAAGTGTTGTACTGCCTAGAAGTTCCCTATTTGAACTCTTTTCTGTGCACAATATGTAATTTCTATTCATGACAGTTACTCAGACATTTCTGTAGAAAATTTAATTCAACTACAGAGTAACTCCCTCTGTTGTGAGCAGACAAAGTCTATGCCATGTTTGTTTCAGAAGAAAGAATACAAAGCAAACCCTTTCTCTGTGGAATAACAGTGGATCCTTCATGGTTTCTTGCAAAATTACATTACAGTAATGTAGTTAATAAATTATGTCTCTTAGTGTAAGCTACCATCCATCTATGGCTGAAATAGGTAAACATATAAGCAAACTTTTCCACGGAATAAGAAGAATTCTACTCTTCTTTGCTTTTTCATTCTCTATATTCATAAGTTCTAATTGATGAGAAAAGACCAAGAGTAGAAGTGAGCTGTTTTTATTATTAGAAGTGAGACCAGTTAGACCACGAGTTTGTATTGGCTCCAGAATGACAACAATCCTGCCCAAAGTGCTACTTCTGCATGTCTACTTTGTGCATGTGATTTAATTTAATTTTGGCGATGCTTATGAAATCATGTTGGATGGAGTGAGCCCTGCTCTTTGCCAGGCAGCAGCATGTAAAAGTTATACAAATTCTGTAATATTCTTGTATATATATAGCTTTTTACACTCTTTATAGCTTCTCAAATGTTCTGCACATTACTAAAATCATCATCTTTTGATCTAGTCTGGAAATTCTTTAAACAACATAGTGGTTAAGGTCTACAAAAAATCAGTTTATATTTTATGATGTTAGTAGTATTTTTTCTTCATCAAGAAATGAGTATTGAAAACCCCCCTATAATAATCCGTAGTTTGACACCATATTGCACCATCCAGATCTACATTCAAACTGGTGCTATGTATTATTACTACTCTATAAGATAACATACAGAAGAATATTACTGAAATAATTAAACATAATAAATGAATTAATATATTAATTATAAATTATCAAACAGAAGTAGAAAGAAACTTAAACAAAGAAAGGAAACCTAATGTTCATGGAATTCTCATTGTGAATAAATTAGCTTCTCATATTTCTAAATAAGGAGGAATTTATCTTCTACCACCATCTTCCAAAAGTAGGGAGCAGGTGGCTGTGTCATACTGGGGAAGGAAAACAGCAGTGTGAACACTCCATTTATTAGCATTATTCATAAACTTTCTATCATGAGGAGCATTGCACCGCTCACTATTCAGCACCAGGGTATGAAAAGCGCACTCAGGCTTCAAAAATCAATGACAACTTGCCCTCTACCAACCGCTTTTCTATGGCAAGCAGCAAAAAAGCCACTCCTAAAACTCAGCATGCCATTTTTTAATTCACAGTTATGTTTCCACTTGAAGAGACAAGCCAAAACAAACTGTTCCTCTCTAAGAAGCACCATGGGAATAAGTACCCTCCCAACTTCAATAATTATTGAAGGCAAAAGTGTTTCTCTGTTCCCTCTTCCACTGAAAATACAACCCATTTTTAAGGACAAGCTTGTGCTTTGCTCCCCTGTTAGCATAATTCGCAGATGTCAACCTGCAGATTGGCTAGGTCCAGCAGAACCCCAGATTTGCTTTTCTATGTCAGGTTGAGCCCTTTCACAGCTGTAAATGGGCTTGTGTTGACACAGAAAGTGTCAGGTGAAGTTCAACAGCCAGAAGTACAACCTTTCTCCACTGAGAATGTGCCTTTTTTTCTAACCATTTCTTTACCATTTACAGAACATGCAGTTAAGCAAAAAGGAAAGTCTAACAGCTGTTTTCGAGTTATTTAGACCTCCATCATTTCATTCCACAAAACAAACAAAAATGAGTTCATTTACAAAACATACTCTTTTTAACTATCGAGGTTTGTAGAGGAAGTAAACTTACCCTGATTCTCCATAGTCATATGGCCTTACAAAGTGGAAAATTATTTTCCAGATACCATGTAACACATTGTTAAAATGTGTTCCTCTAACTGATTTGCCTTGTAAAGTATTCAACTGAATTCTGTCAGCATTATACTTTATTTAGTTTCTGTCTTTCTAGCACCAAAGATATGGTGATACTTGCAAGGAAAGCAATGACAGAATCCTGAATGAAAGCAGAATGTGTAGTGAACAATATACCATCATCCAAAATAAAAGACCATTTGGCAGAAGGAGAAATGAGAGTGGCACTGCTCACAATACACACTGTGATAAGCCTACACAGAACTTCATTATGTCAGAGGACTGAGATGGGAAAGAGATGCTCCCTAGACTCAGAGGCAGCAACAACTATGTGCCAAGTGTTTTAGATAGCCACAGGGATATTTATGGCATAACCACACAGCCTAAACAGATTTCAAGCTAAAACATTGGCTGAAATAACCAGGGATGAGCTTGCTTTTTAAGATGGAAATGATCAATTTACTTTTCAAGAGCAGAATATTTTCTTTCCAGAGCCCTGCTTTATGCTGATCACATCTTCATGCCTAAGGAAACACCTCACAGGGAGTTGACTATTATCACCTGGTGAATGAATCTACCCTGTGTGAAATTTTTCTTTCATAGGTGATGATACATAATTGACTTAATTCTTAATTCTCAAAATTGATTAACTGTATCTGAAGCATGGAAATTTTTCACAAAACAAGAGGTTCATTTGATATATGAGTCCATGAAAACTATTGACAACAGAGTACCGTTTATTCACAACAGTTGAAACTTAAGTGTCTGCAGAATAAGCACATAGGTATCTCATGAGCACAGCTAGTTACAAGTGCTTCTGGAAAATTTCTACTTTCTTTAATAAACTGTGTTTCAGTTTCTATGAGAACCCCAAATCTTCTGCTTCTGGTTCACACAGGAGAAAAGCTTTAGAAGTTTCTAACATAAGGCCTGTCTGAGTTTCCTCTCTCAGTTCCACAGTGAATTAAAAATAGTTAACTCAATGACAGAATTAATGAAACAAGTTAGGAGCCTATTTTCCTGTGGTGGCTTGGTGCCTGTGTTGAGTGGTTGCACTGGGATCATATTTAGATTTTACTCAAGGAAGTACTTAAGAGACCAGAAATGTTATACTGTTCTGTAGCTATTTTTCCAAGTCAATTAAAACTTATATTTCTTTCTTGGTTTTCTTCCATTTATCCATGAAAGATTCCAAGCCACCTCATTTTATTCAGTTTTACATCTTTCTGAGAATCTTTGGTATTTTTTTATAACCCACTGAATACTAATTTCTAGAATGTTATTCTTTCATTAGACTCACCTACCTAATATTCCTGCATTTTCCCACAGTTTCATGGAGGATTTGGTTCAGTCAGTTTTCTCTTTCCTTCCTTCTTTCTTTCTTTCTGGACAGAACAAATGGGCTTTCTAGTGTTTTCTTTGAGTCCAGCAATATCTTCTCCACCTGAGTACTCCCAGGAGATCAGTGTGTGCATACCTGATGTGATAGTTATCAAATGGTGAGACTAATATGAAAGATCTTTTTAAAAGTTGAGTTTAATCAGGTTTGTTTTTGTTCTTCAGCTTAACAAAGTTTATATTCTTCATTGCTTTTACAAGAAGCTTTCTGCAAGTAAAATCTATAAAGAAACTTTTCCCTGGCCTCTGGAATGCCACTGGGGGCCACAGAAATAAAGAGCAACTCTCAAATGAATAGCACCTCTGCTTTTTAATAAAGGATGCTATGTCACCAAGGGAAAGGACATTATTTGCACTGTTTTCCTGCTTTATTGTTTAATACCTGAAAACTTTAAACTATTGATTTCTGTCCTTCACCAAACACTTTGTTAGACCAGTCCCCTTGTTTAAATGTTCATAAGTGTGCAATCGTATTGTGAAGGAAATAAGCAGTAGTGTTCAATTTAAATAATAAAAATGTATGTTGAAAAAGAAAACTCACTCAAAACCACAAAAATGCAGCAGCACTGCACTCAGAATAACTAAACTCAGATTCACTTGGAACAGGAAAACATTTGCGTAAACATCTGTGTTATTCTGTTCCATAAGTGTGGCACTCCTACTCTGCTGGAGAGGCAGCTATGAAGAATCCTTCTGCTGGAAGTACAATGAGCTACAGACCTCTGACACATCTGTCCAGTGTAAGTCAACCAGCTTCAAGAAAGAAAGAGTGAACAATTCTATCTACTGATGGGGAATAGCACAAGAAAAGTTCAAGATGTTCAGTCACGGGGATATGGATAGAAGAGTTCGCTACTCTGAAACTCTGCTACCCTGAACATACTCAAGTTTGCTGCTTTTCAGAAGGCCAAACTTAAAAAAACCAGACTCTTCATTCCAGATGAGTGATGCAAGGATGAGGGCCACAGACCTGCTTTTAAGAAATCTCTCATAGTTCTGACACAAGGACTTATAAGAAGAAAAATCACAAATAATTTAACTGTTTCAAGTAATTATTAATGTTAAATCTGGAAAAAGTGGCTTGTTTCTGGGACTTTGCTTCTCTTTAGAGTGTCTATATTGAGTGTCCAATGCGCTCTACTGAGTAAATGTTGCTAAATTTCATACTGAGAGAAATACAGAACTATCTGAAGAAAAGAGATTCTTGTGTCAGTTACCAGTTTGGTGGATCTTCACACACAGCTGGTTTTTGCTGCTCATGTTTTGTCCTCATAAAAATGCTGAGTAGTGAATGAAGATTTCACCATTTGTGATTTCACTCTATTTTATTTTCCACAAAAATTGATGTTAAAGTAGCATATTAGATTTGGGGATTATATGAATGCAGTCTTCAGAATTCAAAAGGAATTGTCTCAAACTCTTAAGATCAAGACGACAGCACTGTGAAACTATAATTAATTTCATAGAGCTGTAGTTTCAAAACTCTGCTACATATTTCCAGATTGTGACTAATATTTGATCAAGATTTTCATGACTATATTTCCCCAGTAAAACTTCAATCTAAATTTTCTGGCCACCTAATAGTTTCATCGACTTTAATTATGTATCAGTGCTGAAAATGAATATAAATTTTCTTTGCAGTTTTGATACAATTCAGCTGTGAGAAACAACAGTAAGGCATTAGCTCAGTTGATTGGAACATGGTGTTAATATCACCAAAGTCCTGGGTTTGATCCCTGGATGGCCCATTCACTTAAAAGTTGGACTTGATGATATTTGTGGGTCCCTTTCAACTCAAAACATTCTATGATTTATTAGTCTAAAATCCTCTTAACCAGGTTGTTGTGTCTTGCCTTCATCTAGCAGTGTTGTGCCATGTGCATCGCTCCATTGATTATTAAAAATAAAAATTTATATCTTCCTGAAGAATCTGTTTTCTTAGGCTCTCATAAATGTATATAAGTATAAAGCATCATTTTGTCTGTGAAATTTAGCTAATTACAAATCTTTAAATTTGATAGAAGAAGAAATCAAGATACTGTGAAATTAAATGGCTTGTCCAAAGACACACAAGGAATCAAAATTAAAGGTCAGTTCATGGACAAAGCAAGAAATCCTTCCGCTATTAAATTAGTGGAATGAGGCCAGGATCACAGTAAGACCTTCAACTCTTCAGCATTTTCTGGGGTGAGGTTTTAGCCTGCACACTCCTCACACATTTCAAGGGTTTCTGAAGCCTTAAATACATAAGATCATAAATGACATAAATGGGAAATTTTAAATTTCAAACACAACAATGCACATATATCCTTCAATTGTTTTGACTCCTGCATGAAGAGTTCCCTCTTCAGTTATTGTGCACTCCAGGCAGAATGGTCTATTCAGAATAAGCCCATATTTATTAAGTGAAGCAGCTTTCATAAAATATCAGTGTTTTGGCCAAAAATTGATATTTTGAAAGATTTTCCCTACTTAATAAATTTAAGTAACTTGAACACACTGCTCTGTCTATAACACGGTAACGTAAGAATTATTTATATTGGCATTAGAGCAGTGTCAAGAAACTACAATGATCTGCTAAACAAGTCCCTACCTTTAGGAATTTATGGAGTGAATTATTTTGGTGGAATGCTGGTTATTGTTTTCAGAGCTTCCCTCTTTTATTTATATTGATTATTTGATATGTGCAAGTTCATTCTCAGCGAATGTAACATCAAAATAACTGTATCAATATAAAGCAATGGGACTAACCATCTTGGAACTCAGACTTTAAACCCTGAATCAGTGTTTAGGAAAACAAGATAGGAGAGAGGATGCTACTAGCTGTGTATCTCTTTTGTGGCAGGTGTGCTTTATGTTGCATCTTGCTGCCTTTATCCTTGAATTGTTCCGACAGAGGCCACCCCTGAGGTGTGCTGAGGGCCCTCTGTGGGACAGCAGGGCATGTGGGCAATGCTGCACTGACAGCCCCCCAACTGCGGTGTGAAATCAGGACACAGACAAGCTGTTCACCAGAAATGAGGACCTTTCCTGCTCCACAGGGTATTCACAGAGACAGTCAAGCAGCTGGTTCAGCAGCTGGGTTCAGCTAGTTCATAACTTCCTACATGCTTTGCAGAATAAGTTTATTAATTCTGTATGTAACATCCTCTAAATTCCTTAGCTTTAAAAGGGCAGTTAGAGTAGTCAGCTTCTTCACCCTTCACCACTTTCAATTTTTTATATCTTAAACTCTCCAGAATTATAAGTATGAACAGTCTTGCATAATGTGGTTTCAGTCTCAGCTGGGATCTTGCTCAGAAACAACAGTAACTAGAACATTGTACACCACCACATCCCACAGAGTAGTGACATGTCCCTTAATCTCTGAAACAGAGATAGAAATCCTATTCGGAAGTAATTTCTAAGTGAAATCTGTAAGTCAAATATGTGCATATATTGTACACTGACATGTTAAGCCTGCAAAGTAAAGCTTTCAACAGATAGGAAGTACTGGGACAAGAACTGCTTGTACATTTTGCACTGCAATATTTTCTTTAATAATGCATTGAGTGATTTTCTAGAGAATCCTTCCAACATTCAGTTGAAAGTACTTGCTTAACAGGTTATGAATTTCCTCTTCATAGTTGGTGTACACCTTGTACAGCACACTCACTTTCGTCCTCTGCTGAATACAGAACAAGCATCTTTACAGTCTTTCCTATGATGCTACTGTTAAATTATCCAAAAGCTTGTCTTTGCGCATTTTAATAACTCTGAAGCAAACACATGTTAACAATTCCACTTTACAAAAGCGAGAGTCTAAGGCATGGCCTAAAATTAAAACTTCCTACTGTCTTTTAGTGTTACCTGTCCTCTTTGTCCAAACTTCCAGCAGGCAAGGCAAGATTAAGTAGGTCGCCACCCAGAAAGGTTGCCAGTGATACTGAAGTCAAACCTCCCTATTCAATTTTTCTTTTATTCTCTGCTTAGGCACAAAGCATTATGCACTTATGAAACATTGCATGATGCATGGCAATAAATAATTTTAATAAATTCTTGTAATGATAATGATTAGTCATAAATTATCTTATGCTTTAATTTCCTTGGTTAAATATATTGAAGCACAACATCTCATTTTCACTGCTGACCTGGGGTGAGAGTACAGCAGCATGACATTTACAGCAGCTTCTTCAACTGTAATTACCAAAGAGTTAATATATCAATTTAATTAAAATCCCATAGTGATGAACAGCATAAAGTATAAAAAAGAAGTTAACACAATCCAAAACAAACAAGAGGATCAAGGCAGTCAGTTGAGGCAAAATGAATTAGAGTACTTGTCTCACCAGCTCAGAGGGTTATTTGGTTATTTGCTCTTTGGAGACAGTGTCTCAAAAGGATATTCATTATTAGACAGTAGAGAGGGATATTTGGAGTACCAAAATGAAGGAAAAAAAAAAAAGCAGGTTGGATTTTCTACTTGGTCAAAAAAAATCCTGTTGTTCCTATTAAGTTAATTTCCTGATAAATTGAAAAATAAAGGTGTTAAGTCTTGCTTAAATTTCATCTACTGGTTCCACTGTAGCACTTCCAGTCCAAATTCCTGTAATTTCTAGACCATTTGGTTGACCCTGGATATTGTCAAGCTTCTCAATATCTTGCTAACAGTTCCTGCTGCTGCAGTTCTTTCTGCCTGAGACAATATTCTCATTTAGTAGATTAAGACTGTCCAAAGTCAATTAACATCAGCAGAAGAAAGCTGATGTACATCAACAGAAAAGTTGGCAGAAAAATTCTGTCATTAAAATTTAACATCTGAGATTTCCCTTAATTCAGTCAAATTTTTATTTCTTCTTCCTATCTTAAGAGTAATCCATCCTTCTCATTTTGCTGAAGTGAAATATTAATTTTTCTTCAATATCATTTTATATAGCACAGAGAGTGAGTATTTGAGAACCACAGTGGGAAAGATGCATTTAAGTGTGCAATTTGAGGCTTGGAGCAGGCAGAAAAACAGAAGAAATTGCAAACACTACAGCAAAACAAGATTATTGAAGTGGATTTCCTTGTGAAGCGTGAATTCAACTCTTAAGACAAAAGCCTGACAAATAGACTTTCCTTTCCAAGCAGCAGCACATTCAAGGATTAGGTCATGGATCATGAAGAAAATAATTTTGACATATGAAATATCAGTAAGATTCGGTAAATGCCCAAATGGATTATTTTTTTCTTCTTCCCCTTTTGAAAGTTTCTACAATCTCTTATTTACATGATTGGTATGTAGGTGATTTATCTCACCTATCATTGAGCTGGTTCACTATCTTGTCTCCCTCTATCAGATTAAGGAAATCACTGACTTGAAAATGCTTTCAACAATGGTTCTGAAGACTTACATACAATAAACCACATGTTAAATGAAACCAACATGAAAAGTTGTAGCGAAACCCAGGACTAGGTTAGGTGCCAAAGAACAGTAGTGGGAGCCATCAGAACAGGATCCAAGACAAGTAATATGCTAAGCACAGAGCCAAATGTACCCTACAGCACAGCCGAGAAGACCAGCAATAGGAATTGCTGCTGGCAGCAATCTGTGCATTAAATACGGACCCTGGGTTCACAGTGCAGATATCTGGGCCTGTGTTCACTCAGATGTACGTGGCTCCAAAGCTGAGTGTGGTTTTCTGAGGACAGAGGGCTACATCTTGTTTAAAAAATCAATCACGTCAGACTTTTCGAATTTGCTAGTGATTCAAACCAGCAACTCGTAAGTGAAGAGTGTTTCAATCACAAGGCTATTTTATTTGGAAGACCCTAAAAATGAAAACTGAGCCAACAGTCTTTCAGCTCATATCTAGCATTCCCCTTTCCAGGCAAGTGTTCCAGACTATAGATTCACCCTCTAGTTTACTCTCTCTCCCTGACCTAGGAAATGCTTTTGTACTGTGACAGAATTTCAGCAAGAACAGAGATGTCTCTGTTCAGTGCTATCTATGGCTGGTAACACTGTCTAAACATCTATCTTTCACCTTTGAAGGAGAAAAGTAATTTTATATGTGATCAGACACACAGCGGAACTGAGCTTTAAGTCCCCTGCTTTATAGATAAATTCTCTAAATACTTGGTAATCAAACAAAGAGCCTTCACACCAAGAGTAGGAGCAGTCATCACTGGATTTGGGAACACTCTTCTGGGTGCAGATTACAAATATTCTGGGATTGCTCCCTGGATTGACCTTCCTGGATTGTTTGGAAAGAAGCTCTTTCTGGCTCCTGCTCAGGACTGAGATAACACCAGCTGGACATCTGACTTAATAACAGCTGGACATCCTGTCAATGCTTTTGCATTTCTAGGAACACACGAACAAAGTTGCAGGAAAGTTGTCCAAGAACTACCATGCTCCTGGAACTTAAGCGCCTCTGGGTGTAAAGCGCACTTAAACTGAAATTTTCATGCCATAGCTTTGAACCTTGGCACCTAAACTTCACTGAGGTTCTACTCTAGGCAATTTAAATTCGGGGTTTACTCTCTCTATTTCTAAAACATCCAGTAGTAGTTCTAAGGCCCCTTGAGGATTATTCTCTGGAAAGTGCAATTTTCTGTTTACTTTATTTTCTTTATGTGAATATCACTCAAGCAGATTTTCGCACAGTATATTTTAATATACTGTGTGAAAATACACAGTATATTTTACCTAATTTCTGCAATAAAACTTGCAGGGTTTTTTTCTGAAAAAAAAAAGTTTAAATAGTATCCAAGTTTTACTCTGCAAAAGAATTCAACTGTGATTATTTTTATTATTATTGTATGCAAGTATTCAGTTAATTCTTAAAGGACATCATCAAGACCAGCTCTTTACCACCCCAGGGTTCCAAACGCATATTTACACTTCCGCATATTTTCCTTCCTTCTGGCCAGCTCACTGAGTGGAATCCTTTGTTCAGCTGAGCTGTACTTATCACAGGAATTGGAGAGTGGGAGGGAAAAGCAGCTTTAAAACACTCTGTACTGGAAGTAGTGTGGGCTTAGTCTTTAGATGCTGTTAAAATTTATTTTGGTTCCAGCACTCTCCAAGGATCTGCTTCTCAGTGGAAGTGAACTGAAGCAGTGTCCCGATGTCCCCTTCTCTCCAGTCAGCCCCTCAGGATTTGGTAGAGAACCAAGCAGGCTTTTATGCTTGAAAGACCCCTCAGACAGGAGTGCTTGCTAACAGTTTGTATAAGGCAGAAAGAGCACATTTGTGTTGTTGCATTAAACTGTTTATTTAATTTTAAAAAATCTGAATTTATGGCTCTAAAATCTTATTAATTACAAAAACACCAGTCATTTTTTGAAAAGTTCTGTGAAACCATATCCCATCTGCACAGCTAAGACAACAGCTGATGCTCCTATAATACACTTTTCTTTCTACATTTTCAGCATTGCTTGTTCTTGATAGATTTTTTTATGATTATAAATATATATTCTAGTTTTGTAATCTTAGCTACCCTTCACTTCCATATGCACTTTAATAACTTGCAACGGACTATCTACACACAGTCACCATTTTTCAAGGCATTCCTGTTTCTGTTATCTCATAGAATAAATCTTTCCCTGAGGTTCAGTTTGTATCTCAAATCTAAGTCCTGATGGACACTTTTTCTTTACCACTGTCCATGTGTTAAGGATGTGATGAAATGAATCCTATAAAACCACAAGAAGATTTTAAATAACTTCCAAGAATTCGGGAATCTGTCATGGGAGATCTAAGGAGATGCATCTAGCTCTGAGGCCTCTAACATAAGAAGCACATGGACCTGTTTGAGCAAGTCCAGAGGAAGCCACAAAGATGTTCAAGGAGTGGGAGCTCCTCTTCTATGAAGACAGGCTGAGAGAGACGGGACTGCTCAGCCTGGAGAAGAGAAGGTTTCACTGGGACTGTACAGCACCTTCCAGTACCTAAAGGGAGCCTGCAGAGAAGCTAGAGAGAGCCTTATAGTGGCAGGACAAGGAGGGTGCCTTTAAACTGAGAGTAGGTTTAGACTGGATTAGGAAGAAATTCTTTACTGTGAAAATGGCGAGGCTCTGGAACAGGTTTCTAGGAGAATGTGTGGATGTCCCATCTCTGGAAGTGTTCAGGACCAGGTTGGATGGGGCGGTGAGCAGCCTAGTCTAGTGGAAGGTTCCCTGCCCATGGCAGGGGAATTGGAAATAGATAACCTTTAAGATCCCTTTAAACCAATCCATTCTATGATTCTATGATTCCATGATACAGCAACCTGTTAAAGAAGGCATCAAAAATAGAGGGGGAAAAAAACTTATCTGTGGCTTAAAATAGTGGGGTACAAATTTTCAAACTGTTTGAAGTCTTAAGCACCTGTATTCCCCAGTCAAAAGTAAACTCCTGAACTTGCAGTACGAACTCCAATTCCATGTTGAGAAGTTCCAGCTACAAGGATTTGCTTGTAAGGAGTGGAGCTCCAGTCCTCAGAATATCCTGAATTTGTGTCCAAACTATTTTGCAGTAAACTTGTATGGACTAAGGATAAATTGATTTTTTTTTCTATTTCCTTTACTAGAAATGCTTACTTTCAAGGTGAAAGACTCAGAATTTGTACAGATCTATTGTATTAAAATAATATTGAGAGGTTACTTTTTCAAATGGTAGTGTTTGATCAGTACTACTCCCAGAATGGGAAATGGGAAGGAGAGAAGCTGTGCTACTTCTAAAGATTTGCAAATCTATTGCCTTTGAGAAACAAAATAATTGTGGTTATTTGTGACATCAACTTTCAGCAGAATAAAGTATGCTTGGCTAGTTTTTATAGCCAGATGGGACTACATAGACCCTGATCTTGAATACTGGCCCAGTATGTTCAAGGAGAGAGGAGATGGTAGATGAAACATCGTATTCCAATTTTAAGTGAACAGGAGACACTTAGATATCGATGTCGATTGGCATAAGGTACAATTTGGATCCAAGGAAATGTAACCACAAACATTTGGCACTTCAGAAACAGAGCTGCTCTTCTTACCAGCCAAACATGAGAACTCAGATACAAGCATTTTCAATAAGCAAACCTGTAAATGGATTTATTTCCAATAACATAACTTTGCAAGTTCCAACAAAGAAGTAAAACCTACTGTAAGTAAATAACTAGGAATAACAAAGATAGTAGTTCATAAATGCTGGTAACAAGGATAGTAGCTCACAAATGCTGATCTTTCACGGAAGTTAGAATGTCCCTGGATTTTTTTTCTAGTAAGATATAATTTATACTTTATGCCTGGGAAAAACCATAGTCTCCATAAAAAAAGTTAGTTTTAGGTTATTCCATAGCCACTTTTTTTTTTTCTTAACCTCTTCTTGTCACATAGAGTAGTAACTTGAGAGATAACACAGCTGAGGTGCTAATCTCTCCTAAAATCACCAGTTTAAACTGTGGCGGGTGTACTATAGTCATTAGTTATCAGCTTGACTAACTAGTATCAGTAGTAACCAATCTTTGCTTTCATAATTACTACTGATAACTTTAGTACATTTAGTACATGGTCTGCTGTACTAAAAATTCTTCCAGAAAGACACAGAGAAAATCTGTAGCATAGCTGCAGTCACTGGAAAATGATAAAAAAGGACCAGATGCCATAAAGGGGCCTCTTGCTATGTTAAAGACCAAATTCTACATACAATTCTTGCAGTTTTTAAAGTATCCAAACTTGAAAAACATCCACTTATATCAACCAAGTTCCAAGTAGCATTTACTATGGTATTAGCTCCAAATGAAAAAAATACAGCCAAGTGTAATTGGGTGTCAAAACCTAATGAGCAGTAAGTTCAGAACAGGCTATTCAGGAGATCTAATAGTTTTCCAAAAAACTCATGCAACAGGGAAGAGACACTTACCATTAACAATCCTATTTGAAATGACAAAGAAATAATTTTATAAATCATTGTTTGCCCATGAATCTCTTATACTATCCAAAGTGAATTTGAAGAAGGTTGAACTTTTTAAACACCAGCACCAACACAAAACTATTATACCCCATGCCTTAGTGTGGGTCAAATTCTTACATCCTCCCTGGCATAGCTTTCTCTGTTCCTGCTTCCATTTCAATATGTGGGTAGTTAAAAATGTCAAATATCTGAAGAGAAGCTTTTGAAAATTTTTTATGACATTCTGAAATAAAACTTCAAGATATGCAATTGCTTTTACATTATTAAATGTAAAAAGCCTGTAGTCATAGGCCTCCATTAAATACATAGAAGTTATTAATAAGACCAGTTACTTAATCATAAATCAAATTTTTTTCTTTTCAGATGTAGCTCATGTGACATTTAAATTACAGACAGTAATAACATGTGGACATAAAATGAGAAACGAGCCACACAGGACTCTTTTGAGTAAAAAATTTTGTCCAAGGTTCCAATCTTGCAAAAAATTTAGACTCTTAAGTGCACCCACCAGAAGCAGTATCACCTATATAGCAGAATGATTTTCACCAGGTAGCTTTTAAGATGGCCCCCAAAAGAGTGACTTTAAGACCAAAACTCTGTAGAAGAGCAGATTTTCTGTAAAAGTTTTAACATTGTGAAGGAATATAAACTTGATGCCTTTGGAGGAAAAAGTGTGTGACTGTGTCACATTCCACGCAGCAGCAACTTTTACGTGCTTTCTCATCTGCTCTTTCTGACAAATCATTCAGACATTTTTAATCTCTGGGCCACTTCATGTCTTGACTTCCTGGTTAATATAAGCAAGCTGGTACCAAACATACACTTGTTTTCTGTGACACCTCTTATGAAAGTCTGCAGCTTAAACCCAGCCTTATAATTCAAGCCTGTAACATCTGCTGTATGAGTGTAACCCTGTTGCTTTTATGGAAATGGACTACCTTTTGCTCCATCAATCTAAATACCATATGAGCATCCTGTCTTTTATGCTTTCTTAATCTTCCATATTGGGGATATGAGCCTTACTCATAAATTATCACTTTCCTATTAAAATCTTTGAAACTGTTCTGACAGTAGTAGACACTTGTCCATCAGTAGATCAAGGTGACCAGTTTATATCGGATGAGATGCTAATCAGCCATCAAGCAGGTATAATGTATTATCTACTGAGCTGAGCTAGTTTTTATACACGTGGCCTACAGCTTAAAGCTGTGAACATTGACTGCCAACTCATTAAAGTTATCCAGTTTGTCTCCAAATTTTTCTAAACACAAAAGCATAACTTAGGAGGTTTATTTGTTTATTTGTTTATTAACATTTCACTTACCACTAGAAATTCTGGTATAACTCAGCCTATTTTCAAGAAGGTCCTTGAGAGAGAAAAGAATGCAAAGTTGCATTGTCATTTCAGTCCATGTAGAGTGTTGTCATTAAAAAAATATGACCAATAAAATTAAGAAAAAACCTATGGTATGCATAGGTTTTCAACATTATTAAAACATATCTTTTTATATATTAATGTAACATACAGCCTTTAGCTCAGTTAACAATAGATTTCTGAACTGAATTTTGGAAAGATGAAGTATTACCAACTTTTGAGTCGCACTTTAGTATCGTTAACTTTGGAGTTATCAAATCCAGGTAAGGTTGAGGGACAAAAAACTTTTGACAATGCTTTTGATAGCTACACAAATGGTTAGTTGATTTTGAAAAGCTTTCCCTGCATTTGCTTCTGTTTCCTCATGTGCAAAATGATAACTACACCATCATTTTGAAGGTGAAATCATTAATTACTATTAGCTACATGACTAATATTAAATTAGAAGTGTACTTCTGCCTTGGGATAGATCAAGTGGCTTTTAAAGCTCTTCAGTATCTTTGCCTTTATCAGGCTGTGATGGTTATTAATTACATCTTGTCCAACCGAATTACTTAGCAACATGGGTTGTGGTGCAGGCAAGATAACATCCTTTTCGTGCTCTTTTAAGACAGATTTTGATTTGCTAAAAGCTTGCCCAAGTAATATGCAAATCCTCATACTTGAAATCCGATGCATGTGGTTCATCTCTGCATGAGACTACACTGACCACATCTGTTCAGTTCTGTAGTTTACTCAGAAGAAAATCCCTGCTCATTAGTGTCCCTCACTCCTTCCTGATCCTTTAGGAATGCTAATGTTTCAGGTAGCAGCGTAGAGCACTGGCAATTATTTTGACTCCTGTAACACAGAAATATAGAACTGAGCAGAGCAATGGAGTGCTCATACAGGCAAAAGTCAAGGCAGCAAGTGTTAGAACCAAGGACTTCCATTCAAACCACTGCCTTGGGGAGATGCTAACAAAAGCAAACTGCAGTTATTATTTTCAACACAACAAGCTGTTTTAAAAAATTTACTCAAGTCCATTGAACAATTGATCCTGTCTCAGTTTTGGGATTTCTGCAAAGCCTCCTAGCCTATAGAAACACCTCCTGCATGGAACAACTAAACCATTTCCCATGACTTCCTTTGCCTCCCAAAGAAGGAGGAAGACACCCATTTCTGTACAGGCAGGTGATTAGGATTTAACTTTATAATAATGATTCATAAGCAAACAATGGTCAAGGTCCTTCATTCACAAGGTACAGTAGCTTTAAAGTCCTGTCTGAAGAAGTTCCTTCACATGTGAGCTTTGTTATGAAAAGCTCCACTTGATGTGACAGATTGATTAGGTGACAAAGAAAACTGCCTATGACACAGCTTGTGATAGTACTTTGTGAAACAATGTACCAGGAACAGAAATGCCTCTTGATCCTTTTTTCCTCCCTTTTTCTTTGCAAGGTAACTTTTCTTCTCCATGGATATTTGAAATATTCTTTTATTTCAGTTTGGCAACAATGACAGCCTCCTCAGACATTTCCATAAGAAACCCAGATAACTCCTCAGGAGCAAAACAACTTAAAATAATCAGGAGAAATACGGCAATGATGAAAGAGTTTTTCAGACTCTTGCAGAACCAACAGCAAAATTCACAAGGTAACTGCACGATTAATTTACAAGGCAGCTTTACAGGTTTTGAATAAAAATAGCCCCTTGAACATGAAATGAAAGTAAACACATTTAATTTAATGATTAAATTAAGGCCAGTAGCCTGTTTGGGAAGTTTGATTCAGGGATTAAACACAGACAATTTAAAATGGTATATAATCAGGTAGGTACGTTGAAAGACCAAAATTTTTTGAATGGTAGCCAGCAACCGACATAAAAACAGTACTAAAAGCTCAACTTTAAGCCCCTGAATTCTTTCCTTAGTGCTTTGACCATACACAGTGTGAGTCAGAAACCGTAAGGTTTTGAACTCTCACAAATGTGAATAAAAGAGGCTGTACATAGAATAAAGCTCTAATAGTGAAGGCATCCTGGCCCATGCTGGACACCTTGTCTTCTTCCTTTTGAACCACAAGATAGAAGAAAAAATAAGAGAAAAAGCCCCATGACAGTCTTCAAATGGACAGATGAACATATTTTTCTCAAAATATATGATATTTATTTTATTTCCAATGGATTACATATTTGGAAGAAAGTAGGAAACATATAGGTAGAGCTACTCACATGCAATGTTTTTAATAAGGAATCACTCAGGTCATTAACAAGACTGGCAGCCTAATAACTTTTTTTTTTTTTTCTGACTGGTCAAATCTGTTTTATGTCCTTCCAAGTCCCATGTGGTAGCTCTTATTGACTTGTGGTGACATTTACCAGAAAAGACAGAACTCTACCCTCACCAGCCCCTTGCTATTGAACTCAGCCAATACACTGCTCAGGACTAACCAAGTTGCTTCCGAACCCAGAGCCTAAAGTCAATAAAAGCTTTATAGGATTTTCCACTCTCCCCACAGGAGAAAAATAGATGTGAGTTTGTTGTTTGGAAAGGCATTGATTAGCATATTGCTGGAACAGACTGTTGACCTAACTATCACAGACTCAGCATGAAGAAGTCTCCTAAGTACAAGTATCTAGCAGAGTAAGAACTCATTTCTCTCGCCTCATTAACCATTTCCTGAACTTAGAAGTTCTATATTTCATTTGTTATATTAGTCAGGCAACTCAATAAATGCAAAAAAAAAAAATTCAACATCTAACAAAAGCAAACTATCAACTCATCTAGAAGTAGAAGAAATCATTAAATTTGCATTCAGAAAATTAGAGAGGTAGTATTTTCTTGCACTTTTTATTTTTCAAGCCACTTATTTAAATAAAATTGGAAACTATCAGGAGATAGTTCAAGTGTCAGGACACCCCCAGAGCATAAAAAGTGTATTATCAGTCACTCAGCTACCCAATTCAAGACAGCAGGACATAAGCAATGTGGGACTGCTCTATTTGTAACACTCCTGTTAACCCAGCTGAGATACAGAACTCAGAATGCTTGCTACAAGCTTCCAAAGTGTTTAAAGACCCTGTGTTTCTCTTGATCTTGGGGGGGAAGGGGAGGAAAAATAGTTATGCTGAATGAAAAAAATGTATGTGGGACTGTACCAAGAGACAGATAATTGCAATAGCATATTGCAGTGGAACAGAGTATTTTTAGGTTCTTTAAGAATGGGAACTGTAGGCTTTTTGTGTAGAATTAAGGGATGACAAGTTGTGAGAGAACCATACTGCCTCCTTTCTTCCTGCCTGCACTTGATTTGTTTTCCCTAAAAGTTGCTCTAATATTATTCCCAATTCCAATTTTTCATTAATGAGGAATCCACACTTCCTCAGGGAAGATCTAGTTTTAAAGTACTCTTGTTTATGTTCTGTCTGAGTGTGAGCTGTACAGTTGACGTTGGTAACAGTGTAATACTGAAGAATAGGCACTTTTAGCAAAATATTACCCCAAACAGTTCTTAACATGTGTTTGTCTGTCATTGCTGGAGATACTCTATGTCCCTTGTCCCAAGGAATCACCATATGTCTTGTGCAGTTTCCCTAGCATGTTTTCTGATAGAGCATGATGTTTTGCTGCTCTCAGAATGCAAAGTAATGCTTCTTCACCATAAGCAAAACCTTTTAATTAACCAGTTCAGAGGATACAGTGAACAAAAAAAAGGTTGGATAAATAGTTTCTGAATATGTGTTATCATGAATCCACCTGTATGAATGAATTTGAATTAGTTTCATACATACTAGCCCTGTTAGGGTGTGCTCCACTGTGAATGCATTCAGCAATATAAATCAGAAAGGATTTTGGCACATGTATATGTATGTGTACAAACACACACATACACCCCTTTGTGAACCAACAGGACAGTGTACAGCATGATTCTCCCAAGATCTAAGCTGATAAAGATTCTGTTTATTAGCACACGTCCCTGCCTCATGGCAGAAAGCTAAATGCCTCATTACCCGATTATGCCTACAAAATAACTCTGTATCATTCTCATTTTTACAAATGAAGCACTGAGGCAAAACATAAATTGATTGCTCAGAGGCCAAATTATAGCTGACCCAGGATTGAATCCCAGCCCAAATCTTTATGTACCAGATGATGCTTCTATAGTTTGGCTCTGAAGACTAGTTCATAGACAGGGAGAGAAGTCTTTTCTGAGAAAAAGATTCTGTAAGAGTAATGAATCTTTGTAAGGTCATATACTGTTCTTAAACTTCAGTCTCTAAAAGCTGGAAGAAGAATGCAAGGCAAGACTGAACATCTGAATGAGAAAGTGGGCATTTTAGGGTGGTATAAGGGAGGAATCTAACTAAAGGGAGACTTTAAGTAGGAATGCAAGTCAACACAATTATGCTAATGTACAATGGGCATAAATGAGGGGAAAAAGAAGCACCAGAGTAATTTCATCTTGCATGGATTTCAGACGCCCAAAACATTTGTGTCTGTGAACCAGCAACCCATAATTCATCATAGAGAAATAGAAACAAACAAAAAAACCACACATCTAAAAAATGAATTGGTCTGTTTAATATTTGGAATAAGAGAAATTGAATTCTGTAAGTTCCTTTTCTTTCTCTCCCTTAGGGGGAAGTAGCAAATTTCCTCAGATGTAGAAATATATTCCATTACTGCATCTCCCCAGCTATTTTAAAATATGACCCACTAAACACTGGTCATATTTTAAATGCAACTAAGCATCTGAATAAAGTGTGGAAAACTTCTAAAGTGACAAATGAATGAATCCAGGCGCATTTAGTGGTTTCTGTTCTCTAACTCAGTTTGCACCAATTTATTCAGGATTCTTCACTTCGGACAGTTTTTCATTCATTTCATCATCCTCTCATTGACCCTAAGATCCTTGAATTTGCATATCAACTTCTTGTGTGAAACTTTATCAAAGCCATACTCAGATATAAGTTAAACAGACCTATAGCATGCTCAGTCTCTAATTTCTTTGTCTCACTTGCCCCTTGATTAATTCTATCACGTGCTTCTGGTAAGATCTAATTCTCTAAACCCATGGCTCTTGGCTACTGCGTAAGAGACTTTTATCTAACATGCTAACAAGTTCATCCTTTATGAATAATTCTAAAAATCTTTCCCAAAACAGCAGTTAAATCTGCTGGCCTGTTGTTCTCTGCTTCACAACCTGAGTTAACTGGTAGTGAACAAAACGTCAAAATCACACAATTCTGGCAGTGTCTGATCAAATGAAGGTGTCCTTTTAGTGTTTTGTACCTGCTTAGCGTTACATCTATAAGACAAGATTTAGGATGTGCCTTGTCATCTGATCTGCTGCGGCATCAGTGCAAGACAGAGCAGGGAAAGAGACAGCAAATAAATTGACTTCAAAGGCTATGTGAGAGAGGATTTAGGGAGCAGGGATTTCTTTCCTGGGATGATACCACTTTCACAGAGTTGTAGGAAAGCATGGACAAAAACAACACGAAAAGATAAACCAGTCAGCCCGCTTGCCCAAGTCACATTGCCACTGTATTTCGCCAGACAGTTTTTGTCTAACCTGTCTTTGAGGACATACACTGACAGATCAGCATAAGCTCCAGTCCACTACCAAGCTCCACTGCCTTCTTTCTCACAGAAGCTTTTTTGGTGGGACTCTTCACTGAGAGATAAAAATATTCTAAACGGCTTCAAAAGTAATTAAAGTACATTCAACATTTGAACCAAAATGACAGCTGAAAAGCATGATACTGGCACATGACAGCATGATCTTTGAACACAGGAATTCCCTAAATATGCGCTAACTACATTTCTGTGGAATACATCAGGAAGCATATTTCTTTATGCCTAGTTTTTATACTTTTCCCCCAAACACTCACTGCTTGTTAGTGTTGGGGGCAAGATACTGAATCAAATGGATGGTTTAGGCACTATTGCTAACTTTGTGTTTCTGTGATCTTTCTCCTCTGCACTAGACTCTCTCCAGTAGGTCTCCATCTTTCCTGAAAAATGATTATCAATTCCAAAGCTCTCTATGTTACACTGGCAAAAGCTCCATGTTGCAGTCAAGCTGCTGTCATCTTGCACAATGTGGGCCTGCACTGCCACCTCCCCTGTCACATTAATATTTCCTCTTGTTGTACAGAGGCCTTTGAGGTCATGCATTCTTCATGATGGCCTAAGAAATGCTTCTTTATACTGGTACCTTCAGTCTATCTGCAAAAATATCCTGTTGTCCACAAAGGTTCTTGGGATGATATCTATTATCTGCAGTTACCTCATCTTTTTGCAGCAATTTTTACCCCTTTTAGTCATCGTTATCTACTCTTTGTATTAACATTATTTTATCTCTTCCTTTGTAAGGACTCCAGTGAAACAGCTCATCTCCTTTAGAACTGCTTGCCCTCACCTAGGAGAGAGAGTTCTCTACTGTTTTTCAGGGACTGAATTTTTCCCTCTTTCTTCTTTTATCACCAAGGCTACAAGCCCTGGCAACAGGGAAAACAGAACATCTATTTTTAGAACCAATGAGTGAGAAGTGCAAAGACCTAGAGATGGACCAATTAGTAACTACTCTGTGTCTGTAGCATTCAGTTTTGGATGAAATAGAAAAAGGCAAATCTGAAGATCATCTGCATGAGATACTGGAAACAATGAGAGCAATCTGATACTGCCCAAGGGAAATATATAATGACAAAACAGTATGGGATCTAAAATTGGATCCTGTAGAACCCCAGAATTAATGACTGTTTCATTAAAGAGGCTTGACTGCAACAAGCAGGCTCCCCTGAAAGAAATACGATTCATGAAATGCTAACTAATCCAGAAGAGACAGTTAATCTGTGCTGCAGAAACTGATGTTCACTTGTAACAAATGATGCAAACAAATACTAAAAGTGTGGGTTAACATGGTCTTTTTTAGTAAATATGTGATCAGAGTTCTGCTGGATATTTCTATTAAGCATCTGGGGTGAATGACAATTGAAGTCAGCGCTGAAATTCCTTGCACACGTTGATTACTAGAGGATGTTCTTCCACTTGAGCTACAGCCTCATATTGAATAAATGGATGCTAAAATAGGCTGTATGAAAACTAATTCTCCATAAGAAATACTGATCAATTCCGGATCTATCACAGTTAAATCCAAACATGTCAAATGAAACATGGTTAAACAGATATAACACAGGAAATGATAGACTATCTGCAGGGAACTAAATTAATACAACACTAATTACAACCAACCACTTCAGATTAAATGCACAGTCTTCTATTACTGTGCTGCTGACTAACAGGTTAGTTGAAAGCAGGCCTAGACCTAACTTTTCCATAAGAGCTCATTCAAGATGCTGTATTATTCCCTTTTTTTGGGGAACAATTGATTCTGAAAACACTATTTATTCATGCTGCCCAGACAATTACAGCTAAAAATTCTATTACTGGAAATTGTATTAATGAAATACCAGTAAATACTGAATGGCAAATAAACTCAGCTTTAATGCCCTTGTTCTGCCACACAGTCTGAATACAGGAAGCAGTAAGAACTTATTAGATAGGCAATGAGGCTTCACCAAAGGTAGAGTAGCATTTCTGGGATCAGGACTCATACTTGGATCCTTTCTGGAGACATCTCCTACTGTAGTTTTGCCTAGACAGTTTAAAGGCTAAGGGTCTCGCCTACTGTGCTGGTATTAATTGAGGAGAGCTTGCTGCAGATCTGAGGCATCTGATCTGCCTGGAGATTCTTTCTCACTCTTCTCAAATGTTAATATTTAAATCTTTACCATTCCCATTGTATTTCTCAGTCTTTCACAGTTAGACAAGTTTTAATTTCACCAGCAATCAGACTGCTCTCCTCAAAAGGCTCCTGGGAAATTCCATCTGCCACAGGAGCAACAATTCACTCTCATCAACCAGGCTCTTCCAGAAGCAATTTTGGCTCTCTGCATGGGAAGTACTGAGTGTACTACTGAAAAACAGATAATTGTGACTCTTTCTAGGTGATTACATTCATTAGCTGAAAATACAGAGGGAACATTAATGTCACCTTATTAAAATAAATTGCAAGGAAAAGCATTTGGTGGTTAAGACCCTAGAATGAAAAATCAGCAAACTCACCATAGCACCACTCTTTGACTCCCTTCAAAAATTACAGTAGCTTTACACCTAAACTTATCCTGCTCATTCCTTTTTTTGTGGTCCTTGGGTCAGGGACTTTGTGTGCTGAATTTACCGCAGCCATCACTGCTCTGTCACAAGTCTTCCAAAACACAGAGAACATGAGTAGAGTTCACGGCAAAATCATGAAGAAATGGCACTAAAGATACTCTGCTGATGCCTTGGAAGTTCACTGAAGTAGTCATTCAAATACTTGGCTAGCAAAGGACTGTCAGGAGGGGAAGGATTCAAATCAAGTGTGTTGAAAAGATGAACTGTATTATAAAATGCTGCTTCTATGCAGTCCTTTGAAAGAACAGGGTTAGGACTGTACTTTACCAGCAAAGGAGAAGAAAGAGCTATAGAAGTATATGTACACAGACATGTATATACACTCATATGCTTGCATTTGTTTGTCTAAGTACAAGTTCCAAGGGAAAAAACCTCACATTTGTGAGGAACAGGGAAGTGACTAGTCCCACACCATCAGTGTGTTATCAGCCAAGACCAAGCACTGAACTGCTGGGAAGAGCACACTTTAACAAAGCCAGTTTCACACACCCTGAAAACTACTGATATGAACATCCTTCCTCACACCTGAAGTCCCCTAGGCACAGAGCAACTGGCAGTCAGGATTCATGGAACTCACTCGCTGTATAGCACCATGTTCTTCCCTACTCTGGTTCCTCCCACAACTTCATTACGAAGCTGTCTCCAGCTGCTGAGGCCAGGTCACAGCTGTTCTCCCCATGGCTCCCAGTTGTGAGAGCAGATCTGAAGAATGTTTAGAGACCAATACACGGCACGAAAAAAAACCAAACCAAGATAGCAAAACCAAAAAAAAAAATCCTACCTGATTGATCGCCAATGAGAAACTTCTAGTCATACTCCTTCACAACTTTTTCAGTTTCAAGTGTACCCTTTAATTTGGAGATTACAATGAACATATTTCTGATTAGTCTAAGCTCTGCTTTTTATGAACTGCAGCTGAATCAGTGCCTGTATTCCAGAGCTAACACTGTTTACTGATAAAGACTTCAGTAGATTTTGAAGGTTTTAGAAAACATTGCATATTGTTAACCCACCTTTGGGACATTCAAAATACTGAATATGTGGCAGTCATATCGCACCAGAGTCTGGCCAGACTTGAAACAGATCATGGAAGCAAGAATGTTGTTTATTTCCCTCATCCTTCCATTAGGACTACTTAATAGGTAAGAGTTCTGCCACAAAAGAGAAGAACATCTTGTTCAGTGTCAGAAGAAAGCTTGTAACCCCAAACCCCACTCTCAGAACCCGAACCATGCGCCTTGCTGAAAACTGAGCAAGCTTCCTTTCCTACTTACTCAGAGTCTGGTGTTGCTCATTTTCAAATGGGCAGCACTCTTCCCATCTAATCCTGTTCACAGAGCTGGCTCCTGGTTTGCCAGTTGATTCCACCTTCAAAGGACTACATTGTTTTCATCTTGAACTCTGAAATCAGGGAGATTTTAGTGTTTTGGGCTGTATTTATGAGCCTGGGTGGCACAAGCAGCATGCAGGGGATCAGTCACACAGGTCTTTCATGCTTTTATAGGAGAAATAAGCTCACAAACTGAAGGGGCTACAGTTCCACAGGGTTAATTGGTTTTCAATTTGAGACCAAATCATACCATTAATTAAAAAGTTTATTTAAGGTCTATGAATGATCACAAGAATGCCTTCCTTAGTCTCTTTGCAGCCCCTCCCCTAAATACCTCCATTTTCAGGACTAGTTCTCCAAAAATTCTGGAATAAGCAGTGATCTGAAAATTCGCTGAGTCTCTGGGTTAACACCCTGACTTGCCACTATGATGTTAGCTAGCAAAGGTACTCGAGTACACTGTTCACTGATGCAGTTGCCTTGAAAGAATAAACCCAAGGAAGAGCCCTAGTAGGTCATGGGCTTATAGTTTCAAGACTTTACTACCCATTGAAAGGCAAGGTCACAAAACTACAGTTTCCCTCAACAATTTTTTTAAACTGTCAATCACAGCTAGTTATGTAGTAAATAAAGTTGAACTGACTGCTCTACAGGAAAGTATCTGGCTGGAGGAAAAAACATCATGAGCTAATATGCAGACCATGAAACTTTGCAAAAAAAAAGTTATTCACTTGATCAATAGCCCAGCTCCAGCTGTTTGGATTTGTGATGCTGATGGGAAATAAGGACTTTCCTGAGGACACTACCACCAATGAATCTAATTGTTAATTTGACATGCTCTCAAATAAAACTAGCATATCTGAAAAGAAGCAAAAAAGAGATTTGTGAAAGAAGTATACAGGTGATTACTTTATAAGCAATTTGAAAGGTGAAAAAGGGGTGCAAGGAAAAGGTGATACTGGACTTTGAGACCAGTGTCAGAGCAGCAGACATCTAAATAATTTACTTTCTTCTTATCTCCTTTTTGAAGGTTCTGAGAAGTTTTTATCCATGCAAAAATTCAGGTCTATTTGGGTTACCCAGTGATTATATGTCTAGGGAATTTCTGTAATGGGTAAAACTCCCTGCAGTTTATCAGACTTATATGACAAAAAAAAGAGAGCGAAAGTAATAACAAACAAAAAATATTATTACACTTGGGACTCAAAGAAAAGGTGATAATCATGTGTTACACCTTAGTCCACTTTATCAGCTATTTCTCTGACAGAACAATACAATGGTGTTTCCCTAAAGTAGAATTTTATCATGGGACAGATGGTTTTGCCACTTAATTGCTGGTCATTATATCATGGAGTATTAGAAACTATGTAAGTGAAGAGAAAAAGCTTTTTCTGGCTGCAGAATCAGTCTTCAATTGTCATTATAAAGAGTGATAATTAAAATTGGACAAATGTGTAGACAGGTAGGACAGGTCTTTAGAAATACAATTTCTGTGTAGTTGGTTTGGGCTTTCCTTTGTTTTATGTGTTGTGCAGAGGAAGCCACAACCTCACAGTTACTTACTCTTCCCTGCCAGCACTTTTAGTAAGCTGATCATAATTTTATAAATAAATATATGCATATAAGCCCTTATTTCAATAAACTGCTTTTACCAACAACGACTTTTCAACATGTGCATTTTTAGAGATTGTGGCCAAACACACAGACTGGTAGTTCTCTGTTCTCACCCAAACACACTTACAGCCTTAGCCCCCAGTTGCAAATGCTCTGCATAAAGTATTTTTTCATATGAAATAATCCCACAGTGTACGACCTTGCAATTTTAAACTTAAATTAGTAGCAGGGAGAAACCCACAGCACCAGTGAATCAGAATGGATTTTCCCAGCAAGTTTCATTTCCTATCATACCCAATTCAAGATTAGATACGTGATTTCACTTCAGAAAAGTAAAATATTGATTGTTATCTTATGTCTTTCTCCTTTATTCAACGCACAATACCATCTCAAGGATCCTGATGCTTTCGCAGCTGTGTAACAGGTGAGGAGTTACATATATGGAGAGAATTTTCTTTAGTGAATTCTTCATTGTGCACGATGCAGGGTCATGGCTGTTCTTCATTCATTTGGCAAATTGATTATAGCTCCTTAAAACCTCTCAAGCAACACAAAGCAGACAGAAGAATTACGAGCTAGTTTAGTGCATTTTACCTTGATAGAAAGAGCTTGTAGCTCAGAGAAGCAGGTAGGAAATTATATATACACACAGCCTTCAGCTTGAGGCTTTCACTACAAGCTGCATGACTAAATCAGAGGCTTATTAGTACCTTGCTGATGACTTTGCTTTGAAAGTGTACAGGGGGAGTAAAAAGGTTGTTTGCTACTGGCTAGGGGGATGTGTAGCTGGAATATTTATCAAACCACACTAACTGGTTGACATATGTTAGTCAAAGAGCAATCTTAAAAAAAAAAATCATTGAGGTAAAACTGTGCTAACTGATTGAGTTTATCATGTGTTTTTTACACATTTTACATTTGCTAAAATTATAAGCAAGATTTCATAACAAATTTAGATTTGAATCCAAACCTAAATTTCATGTATAGGTATTCCAGCTTTGATATTTGGTAGCTTTTCCATTATCTAACAGATTAGGGCAATTTGGCACCCTGGCACACTGCTGTGATTTTCCCCAGCCATGAACCAAGCCCCTCACAGCCTCTCCCTCACTTCCCCACCAGAAGGACTGGGGAGAGAACTGGCAGGGCAAAACCTAGAAACTTGTGGGTTGAGCTTCAGACAGTTTAATAGGAAAAGCAAAAACTGCACATACAAGCAAAACAAAACAAGGAATTATTTTGGTGCTTCCCGTGGGCGGGCAGGTGTCCAACCATCTTCAGGACAGCAGAGCCTTATCACACATAACAGCAACTTGGGAAGACAAATACCATCACTGCAAATGTCTCCCTCTCTCCCTCTTCCAGCAACTTTACACACTGAGCATGATGTCACATGGTCTGGAATGTCCCTTTTGGTCAGTTTGGGTGACCTGTCTGGACTGTGTCTCCTCCCAACCTTCCAGGCACCCTGACTTCCTCACCAGCATGGCTATATAAAAAGCAGGAACAGCCTTGGCTCTATCTAAGCCCTTTTCTCTATAAGCATCTCTATATTTTAAGCCCTGCGTTCAGCACAATTGAAAACACAGCTCCACACCAGCCACTGAGAAGAAAATGAACTCTACCCCAGGTAAAACCAGCACACACGTGGAACAGGAAAATTCTGCAGAACAGGAAAATTCTGCAGACTGCATATAGCGGATCTGATCTATCCTGAATATGACATTCCATCTAGAGCTGACTGTGGATGCAAGATGGGTATGCCTCAAATATACCAGCATCACCAAAAGTCATGAAACCAAAATCATCCAGAAACAAGTATGTTTTATTTGCTAAATGCCTCCTGCATTGTCACAGACTCACTTTTGGGGGCAAGTTCCCTAGGATATACACCTTCTGCTTTACAAATAGAATATCAATCCGGAAGATAAAATCCAATCAAGACACCTGACCTGTAAGGTTTAGTGAGAACAAGACCAGGCCAGATTAGACTAAGACAGAACAGTAGGTTGGAAGGGATCTCAAGGACCACTTGCTGCAACCTTTCTTGGTAAAAGTGTGGACTAGACAAGATGGGACAGTACCCTGTCCATCTGAATCTTAAATATATCCAACGTTGGAGATTCCAATGGCAGATTGTTCTCATTGTGAGCAACTTTTTTTCCCCTGTTCAATCAGAATCTCCCATGGAATAACTTGTACCCATTACCCTTCCTCTTTTCCACATGACTATTGTTAAAAAGGCAATTTTCATCTGTAGCCACCCCTGAATACTGGGCTGTGGTGATAAGGTCTCCCCTAAACCTTCTTTTCTCAAAGCTGCCCAAACCCAGCTCTCTCAGCCTTGCCTCAAAGGGCAGCTTTCCAGTCCTTTGATCATCCTTGTTGTGGCCCTTCTCTGTATCCTCTCCAGCCTGCTCCTATGAGCTATAATCCTGAGGCACAAGGCCAGATCATCCTTGTAAGGCTGACACAGAATGAGGAGATGTTTAGGAAGGCTATATTTTAATCAGTTGTAGGATAGGGTTCGTAAATTTTTTGAAAGTCAGTTTCATAATTTCCACACATTTATTAAATCATTTATTCAATCTACAGTGTCTTGTTTCAGAAAGTCACTAAACAGGTTCTTGTTAAGACTTCTGGCACTTTATTTCACTGCAAAAGACTGACAGAGTTCCCTCCCCTTCCCTGCCCCACCTTTTTTCCCCCTGAGAACTGCTGTATAACTAGGACTTCCAAAAACATTAATTTGCCCTCTGCTTGTCAAAATTCATGTACTGTTTTCAAGCACTGACAGCAGATACTTACAATTACATCATTTGTCATTTGTTGGGGCCATTTCTTGCCCGTGTAAATAAGTGTAGTAACACAATAAACTGGAAGAAAAGTCTGGTTTGAAAACTAGATGCCTCAATTGAAGATGTCACAGCAGAATCTGTACATTCACTATTTAATAGCAGAATGCAAGTGGCAGCATTTGCAGACAGCAGAATATTTAGGTTGCTCAAGCTTAAAAGAAAGACAGAGAGAATGTCAAAAGGAGAGATAAAACACAGTGACTGCTGTCATTCTATGACAAAAGCATTGTGTATACTGAATAGATAATTAGTGATTGTAAATCTCCTGTAAGTGAGGGAAGAAAGATTTTGAATTAATTTGAGACATCACTAACAATACCTACTACATTTTTGTCGGTAGTGAAGTACAAGAAAGACAGAGGCAAACAGAAAGACTGAGGTAACAAATAATTGAAAATACATCATTAAATCAATTATAGGCATTCATCAAAAATAGCATTTTCCCTCCTCACCACTTTTGAGAGGGAAATGCAGGCATACAAGAAATCCAAACACAGCTAAGAGAAATCTATAGGTGAATGGACAACTTTTAAGAGAAAATGAATGTACAGAACAGAACTAATCAGTCCAAGGAACAAACTAAGAGACAACATGACATAAGTATAGTATTACATTCATTATTACATAATGAATGTAATGCCTAATAAGAACCATGATACATCTACTTATCCACGATCATTCTGCAGTTACAAAATCCACTTAAACACTTTATAGATTTAAAAAAGTTGGGTAACAAGATTTTACAACCTCATATGAATATGACGATCTTTCAAGACTACCAAGAATGTTCAGATTCTGGGGACAATGAGGACACCAAAGTGGGAAAACAAAGACCATAACTGAGTTTTAATATAACCCAAATTCTAATTTATATCTAGAAGACATGATTTTGTGCTCCATGCTGGTCATTCTCCCATTGTAATGTTTAATTTCCTACTTATCTGGATCTGTGAGTTTGATCTGTTATGGTAATTCCATTCCACTAAAAATCAATTAAGTTATTAGCTTGTTGAGAATCTTTCTTTTTTTCCTCCCCATGATACATTACCCTTTTTCCAGAACAATCTGAAGTGTTCTGTCAAATATTTGCACTACTCTGGAAAACAACAGTGTTTAGATAGGTTGAATTATGGAATTTCCACCTTTCCACCAAAAGCAGGCACCACATGTAAAGTAAAACTGTAACAGGGAAGATTACTCATTTGTGCAGGAACCTTAATTTGAGGTGCCTTCTAAGGGTCCCTTTTCCATTGTTCCTTAGGCAGGCAATGGAGGGATGAACCTTATTTGGAATTGTAGACTGTGCCAGATGGAGCAGGCTGATTTAAAAATCAAAGGGACACAAGGGCCTGTTTTCTGTAGGACATAAACACAAAATGTTCTGCACTGCCAGCACTTACGAGCCCTCCTGTACCTTGGTGCAGCAGGAACCAGTTGGCTTTCAACTGCTCTGACGCCCACTTTGGCTAAGCTGCACTAGGTCCAGGAGTACCATTATCACTGAATTCTGCTTCCCAATATTATCAGTGAGTGTGAAGTACTGGTCCTAATCTGCTGTATTTAAAATTGTTAGGTCTAGTGCCTGAAATGTTCAGTGAAAAGCTATCAGTGGGATGGTATGGACTCCCCATACCACAAACATCAGTTCAGCTTTAGAAAAACTCCTAATAAGATATTTCATGATATTTTTTCTTAGAAGGAGTAAGGTGAAGGGAGGACAAAGTGAGCAGAAACCTTAAGCCTTTGAGTCTGAGAATCCCTTCTGTGTTAATACTCAAGAACTGTTTGGGTGTCATTTAGAAGGCATAAGTACTATGAAGAGTTGCAGAGAACTAAAAGTATTGACTACACATGAAGACCTCCCTCTTTCTGATCATAATGTCAGAAATCTCACCAAATCATCGTAAGATTTTTTTTTCAGCTTTTTACTGTACTAAACCCACTACTTTTTCCCTCCCCTGTATATACCACCTCATATCTGGCAGTTATTATGAAACAGCCATACAAATAAAGTGAGTAAAACTCAGTGATACAGGGTTTGATAAAATTCCTATTTGAACTGGTTTTTATTAATTATTTTCATTCAGAAAAACTACTTGTAATATCTTTGCCTCGTTAGGACTTGGTTTCCAGGCAGTAAGATGAAGAATCCTTCATGAACTTGTAGATACACACCTAATATCTGTAGTCAATTATTTTCCAAAACACACAATAATTTTACTACAGTATTACAGTGATAAATAGGAGTTTCTTCTGTAACTCTGGATAGTTTTGTTACTATACTGTTCTTACTGTACAGGACTTAAAAGAATATGGATCAGAAATGTATTCACAGACTACAGCTCCCTGAAAGGAGATTGTAGCAAGCTGGGGGTCAGCCTCTTCTCCCAGGCAGCCTGTGACAGATTGAGAGGAAATGGCCTCAAGCTGTGCCAGGGGAGGTGTAGGTTTGACATTAGGAGGAATTTCTTCACAGAATGGGTTGTTAAATATTGGAATGGGCTGCCCAGCAAGGTGGTGGAGTCACCGCCCCTGGAGGTGTTCAAGATAAGACTGGTCATGTGTAGTCATAGGTTGCACTCAATCTCAGAGGCCCTTCCAAGCTAATTGATTTTGTGTGATCCTGTCCTGCCCATGCTCCCTTACTGTGCACCTGCTCACTGCCAGAGCAGGGGACCCAGAAATGTTATTGATTTAGAGTAAACACTACTCGCAACAACCAAAACATCAGTGTGTTATCAACACTATTCTCATACTGAAGCCAAAACCCAGCTCTGTACCAGCTGCTAAGAATTAAATTAATTCTCTCCCATCTGAAACCAGGACAAGCCAGGACTAGGCTGCACATACGATAGTTTTTCCTGCCATTTAAACTTGAAACATTTTTCTGAACTAGTTCAAATGGGGTGATCTCTAATTTATCCTTTACACATCTTTACAAGTAATTAGTAGACTATAAGCATGAGAATGTGGTAATTTTTTAAGAATTTTTGAACCCTGTAAGGACAAAAATGCCCTATCTAATATCTGAATATATTATTCTGAGCCCTCTTCAGTTTTTTCTTTGAGGGAGTTATGTGAGTTAGTGTCATGGAAAAACATGCTATACAAATGGAACCACACCACTTGAAGAAATTAAGGACTTTGAAGGACTGGAAAAGCATCCCATCTTCCTACCATGATGACAGCAATAACATGTTCTGTCAGAGCTCTTGAATGCAATCAAGAGAATCAGACAATAGTGTTGTAACTAATAGCTGCACCCTTTAACAATTTAACTAGGTAGAGGCATCTACTGAGGAAGAATATGATAGATTATACAAAGCCAGTTTATATTCAGAAACACCCCCAGCGGGATCCCTGGAAACACTCAGGGTCAGATTGGATGGGGCTCTGATCAATCTAATCTACTGACAATGTCCCTGCTCATTTCAGGGAGTGGACAAGAGGATCTTTGAAGGTCTCTTCCAACTCAAATTATTCTATGGTTCCACAACTTTATGAAATACTGTGTTTGAAGTTTGCTGTAATTCATTAGGATAGGAAGTCAAAACAGGGTTCTTCCCACAGTGATGCTCCTGAGTGACCTTTTAGAGTCTCTAAAACAAAGTCTGTTTGAAACATGAAGAAAGTGAGCAATCTCTTAGCACACTAGAGCCCAGACAAGTCATTGGAAGCCTAAGCCATAAAAAAGTTCCCCCATTTGCAAGAACTTGCATCATAAGCAGAAATTTTATGTAATTAAAATAGTTACTTATATCATACCTGTTTAAATGGCACTAGCAGAGTCCCTGAATGACAGATACCCAGTATTTCTGGTGCTGGCAGATTTTCACAAAATGCCATTCATCAGTCTTGGCATAGTTAGTCCTATTGAAATAGGAGCCACACATATTAACTCAACACATACATAGCATTTAGGTTTAATCAAAGTAGTTCTATTTTTGAAATTTTGATTGACAGGCTCTTCTTTCTGCTCTCTTAACTCAGCTATGTCATTATTAGCACACACACTTCTGATCAACATATCAGTAAATTTCTAGGTTGATGTAACCATGATTTACCCACACAAGAGGGTAAATATGTTGTTTGTAATGCAGATCCATTAACACCCCGCATAACAGATCATGCTGCTGTGTACCAGGCATGTAGACCCTCCCTGCAAAGAAAAGTTCATCTCTGCATCTCTTCAACAGATGCTGCAATATCATTAATACAAGTTTTGCAATGGGAAGGCTCTGCTCCAAGCTGGGCTATTGACAGAGATGGGTTTGTCTTAATGTACTTATAAGCAGAATACAGAATCATCTAGAGGCTTGGGCTGTGGTAACAGCTGCTTTCAAATCTTGAATACTCATTTTGGAAGAAGGAGGTATTAATAAAATTTTTAATATATCTTAAAATACTGTTTCAAACCTAGAAAATCAATATTGATTATTTGGCTATTAAAAACAAATAATAATAAACAGATTTATGTTCATTAGCATTTCTCACAAGTGGATCATATTCATCTGAAGGCAAAATGCACTTCCAAGAGTTTTGTTGTTCTCAGCATGAGTTGTGAGCTGATATATGTAAAAATAAAGAAGAATGGTATTCAAACTTTGAGGATGGCTATCAGAACTGGAAGCAACTGCTAAATCAAAAGCCAGAAGCTTTAAAATACTGGCATTCAAGACTGATTTTTTTAGTAAAAGATTTTTTTCCTGGGTACATACAAATCATTAATTCACATATAAAATGCATGAAATGTTGAAGCTCACCTTTTGGAAACCTACCTTGCCTTTCACTTCAAGTAAGCTTACTCTCATAATCACAAAGGCCTGCTGAGTACTAAAAGCAGACCCCTGTACTTCCAAAATAATTCAAATTCCATTTAAATTAAAAATGGAAAAACCCCCCCAAAACCCCCAAAACCACACTAAGTAGGGATGAGTTTAAAACATACAGAGAATGTGAAAAGTACCAAAGAAATTTAAGGGCTTCTTTGTATATGACATTTTCAGTACAAGTTCTCTCACTCCCCTACCACTGCCACAATATCTGCCGAGCACTTTGCAGTCATACTTTCTCAGTGGTGCTGACATTCTTGTACTAAACAACACCACTGTCTGTGCAGACAGTCTCAATTATTTTGTGGCACTTGGTCAGAGAAAAGCTCAGCAAAAGCCATCCCGTTGTTTAGAGAGGGGAGTATGTCATCGCAGAAGGGACTGTGACTATTGCCTGCCAACTGTGTTGATAAAACACAAAGCAGGAATACAGCAAGGGTTCAACTTTTGATCATGACTTTCCAAAATAATGTTACACATCATTATACACATCACAGAGGAACAGGCAAGATACTTCACAGAATTCATTTTTTTCCTCGGGAATTGTATGCATGTGAGACTGTATGAGGGAGAGAAATGACAATCCCACAGCAGCGAGGGGACAACGGCAAGTTGTGCTCATTTCAGTGCTTGAGAGCCCTTGTAGCAAAAAACCTAAAGCAACAGCTATGGGGAGAGATGAAAGCTAGCACAACCAGCAGTGTCAATGCTAATGAGGAAAGACTATCAATGCAAACTCTCTGTTGGCCACATCAGTAGGACAATGAAGCTCAATCTGCTGAATGTTCCAAAAATAAAATTACAAATTAAGCATCATCTAACACTTCCAAGAGTATGAAAACAGCTTTTATGTTTCCTGTCAAAAACCATATATTATTGTGGAACATATGTAAATACACATTGTGTATCACAGAGCCATTCTTCACCCATAAAGACGTGCCCTGCCAAAGTCTGGCAGGCATAAATGAGAAGGTTAAAAAATTACCAGCAAAAATAGCAAGGAAATAAAATACACAGTGGATATCATTTCTGTTGGCTACCTTCACAAACCAATTGATGGACAAATATTAAAAAACATCTATACAGGTGTCCTACAGATGACAAACAATTCATTTTTACTAGTGATCTGTAATGCTTCAGGTTTTAAATTTGAATCAGTAGGTGTGTTGCATTACCACCAAAAGCAAGATCAGAGAAAAGAATAAATGTCCCACTTACTGAGAGAAAGTACAGTGTCTCATGGAAGAGAATGGTTGTGAGAAGGCCTCATTAAAGGTAGATAAGCAACTGATAGTGCTGCAGCTTAGTAAAATATCACAGGTATTTTTATAGGGCAAAAGGGCAGCATCTGTATTATGGGGAAGTGAGTAACCTGCACCTTCCAGTACTCTCCCAACTAAAGCACCAGTTGTAGGAAGACATAAAGATCTTGCAAGAAACTGTAAAAATTTAACCCACTGCACACTTCAAATCACAGAATTATGTGTTTTGTTTAGGGAGAAGCACAACTAATCACATCAGTAGTTCTATTTTGCAAATGTTTTCTTGATCAACTTGGCACATGGAGCACTCAACATCACAACCACCATACTTGCAAGAATTATGCTGAAAAAAAGATGATATGCAGAGCTTGGTGAAGGTACTGTTACTTAATCTCCAAAACAGGTCAGTAATTTGTCACATCAGCCCTTTTATGAACCATCAACCTCATTATCGTAGTTCACTGCACAAGGCACCCTTGGGAGTCCAGTGCTAATAGCGTGCAGAGAGAGGTAAGACACACAGTCCAAACTCCCTCATTATGGATCCACTTTAAGGAAACACTTACATATTAGGGTGAAACAAGCATTACATTTAGAAAAACAAAAATCAATACAAGGTACCCAAAAGCTAAATGTGTGTTTTTAAGTAATACCATCAAAATTAACACTGAGAAGCAGCCCAGGAAACTACTCATGTGACAAGTATCATTGATCTAGCTGTTAGCAAGCCTGTATGAATGGCATCACTATGTACTCACGCTTACTAGTAAAGAGACAGCATGAGAGAAGAACTGCATATTTGAACAGGAACTGCTTTAAAACAATGGATAAAAAGGATCTTCAATGCTGCGTGTAGGTCTGTATTATTCTCCAGATGTAAATGACAACAGTGCCCAAGGCCACAAGCCTTTAAGTTGCTGGCTATTCTGGGGAGCTCTTACTGCTTTTATTGAATTTATCAAGCTGAGGATATTTAATGCCTTCCTGGTATCACTCATACAATTTTTCCCCTATGGAGCTTTGAAAATCTCTGGTACAGTAAAGCAGAGATAAGTTTGCTCATGAAATTTCATTAACAACATTAAATGTTCTAAATAGGTATCACATCTCTATTTGGGTGGGGCTTTTTTTGTTGTTTGTTTGTTTGGTTTGGGGGTTTGTTTTGTTTTGTTTTTCTTTTTTTTGATCTAGCCACCAGCAAGTAAATAGGAGGACAATGAGTCTTTTTCTTATGGATGAAGCTTAGTGAGAGGAAACTAAAAGCAAAACCAATTTGTTGGCAATAACAAAATACATCTTTCTCTTCAGTAACTCATAAGTAGATCACCCCAAAACCTCTAGTGCTTTATCTCTTGTAGCCCACTTGCTCTTTTACTCCTAAATTTCATCTTGGCCCTATTGTCCTCTTTGTGGCACTGTAATATTCAGTAGGAAAAGGGTAATGCATTAAGTGTGATATAACATTTTGAGAATTGAAAAGACACAAATTTTGTGTCAATTTTACATTTTCAGTTTATCTCTAGATCTGAAAACAACTTACCCATGAAGAGAAAAAGAAATATATTGTTAAGACATCAGAAAGTCTGAAAGCAGATTTGCTGCTCATTTCTACAAATTTCATGGGCCACTATTTTACTTAAAATTTAAGTGGGCTCAGATCAAACTTCCCTCATACACATTTTATTTGTTGACATAAAACACCAGAGATCCAAAATAGCCACTGTGGAAATGTTTATTCTTTATAGCATACTGTGACTAGGTGTATCAGAACTACTTTCCTTCAGAAAATACTGTTGAGCAAAAGGAGGTGGGTGAACAACAGGGCATAGAAGGCTAAACAAAACAAATACATTTCAAACACATTTCAATAACTTAAAAAAGAAGAGTAAAGCAGAGTTATCAAGTTCTGAAAGTTTAGTCAGCCTGAAGTTACACTGAGTTACAGCAAGTTGCCTTGAAGGCTGGAAAAGAATTGGAGGACCTACCAAACAGCAGTAAGGTTTTACTTTCAAAATTTCATTCTGCTTCACATGCTAGGTCAGCCAAAAATGCAAGACAACAGCTTAATTTTTGGTTAGTTGCCAGCCCACTGGGGGATCATACACACCCATTTTGAGTTAGTTTTAGATGTGGTGACCTAAACCAACTTCATATTCTTCAGTACATTATTTTTAGTGATGCTTTTTTCCTGTTTTCTTTTCCATGTACTGCCTTGGAAGTAGAGCAATTAGAATTGAAATATGGTCGGTTTCAAACCACATAGATCAAAACAAGAAATGGAAAAAAATTATTTTCCACGTTTTTTCACCAGTCTGTACCAGGTAAATCTCCAGCTCTTTGGAACAATTCTTTCTATTGTGGTGTGATGGTTTCAATTTTAAAATGTCAGCCAAGCAAGTTGTTGTACAAAGGGGTGGTCCTGCTACCCTCCATCCTCCTTCCTTTCAACACTTCTCTGACTGAAGAGTAACAAGTTCAGGGAATCACACTGGAAACTCATGGAACAGGGGTTCCCCAAACCCACTCACTGGGGGGTCAGCTAAACCCTAGTGCCAGCCCTGAGGATTGAGATGATGCATGTGGAAGTAACACAAGAAGCCCCCTGTTTGGTCCCAGCTTCTCATTAGACTGCCTTCCTAGCTGAAGGCACACTCTCAGAAAGCCTGTTTCTTTTCAGAAATGTTCCTTTGTAAAACATAGAATGATCTAGAAATATGTCCTGTAACAGTATTTGCAGAAACTGTCAATGCCTCTAAAACACCCTGGTAAACTCAACACATTGATACAAACAGCCTCGATGCTTCCTTCTACTGTTACAGGTGTTTTACTTATTCCCCCTGCTCATAATTTTTTCTCCACGTCTACGCATCATATTTTAGAATGTGGTGTATGCCAAAATTTTAGAATGTGGTGTGATGTCAAAATTCACATTTTACTACTTGGATCAGCAGTTTGATTATCAACATATATTCTGACAAATTTTCAATACTACTGAGAATCACACCCCCTAAACACACAAAGTAATTATCTGCCTTTGAGCTTTGCTTGTGAAAGCCTGTTTTCTTCCCATAAGGAACTGGCAAGGGGTGAGGATGTCTTCTACTGCCTGCATAGATCCTGAATAAATGTGTTAATTTACTTTTCTTTAGCTGCCCCAAAATAATGAAAACAGTGTCTTGCTTCGTTTTACTGACTCTTATCCCTGAGGCAGAAGAACACAGGTGAAGAAAAAACTGTGACCAAATCTTAGAAAGTGTAATGAATTGATAAGACTGAAATACATTGCGGCCTGCTTTCGTGTTTGTGTGATAGTTCACGTAAAAAACCCCATCAGAATAAATTGAAAAATGCATTTACTGTTTCTAACACTTCAGATGTTATATGAAGAATATATCAAGTTGCACAAAGAAAAAACTGAAACAACATACAGAAGGGAAATGTGTGATGCCAGCGATAAAGATATATCAGATATGATTGAACGAAAAGTTTTTATGAAAGTAGAGTTATTCTTAAGTAACATGAGGCCTTCTCTCTCCTCTTTGCCCTCTTCTTCACGACTCAAAGACCTGACATAAGCAATTTTGAAACTTTCTCTTGATACGAGAGAGAGACAAATCACAGCACCAATAGCCTTGATTTAATTAGAAAGGAGAGAACTTCTTGTAAAGTACCCTCCTACTTGAGGAACAAAGGACACAAAAAGCAGAGTAACACCAGTGGAGCTCGCAATACTCGCGAGGAACAGTGAAAAACAAAGCGCTGGGTGCTCGGTGCGCAAGAGGAACAACAAAACCGGTGGTACCTGCTGATAGGAGCCTGCCGAAGGTCGGAGCGCTGCCGGTGGCCATGGCGATGCTCCCGTTCCTTTCCATGGGAGCGCTCCCGGAGGGCAAGCTGTGCCCCGGGAGGTGCCCTGGGGATGCGCCGCTCCAAGTGTGGGCCCTCAGCCCTCAGCCGCCCCGGGACGGCCCGGGAGAAGGATTTCTGGATTGCTTGGGCTGAGAGTGAACCGGTGCTCCCTGAGCGGACCAGGGGCCTTGTGGTCCTGGGAGGAGAGACAGGAAGAAATACAATCTTCACCTGTCTCCTTGCTGCCTGGGCTCAAGGCAAGTGTTTGAGCACGTTCGCCTGTATTCGAGTGACTGTTTCCCGGCAGAGCCCAGCCTGTGAGTCTTGCGGAGTTGAGCGGGGCTGAAGGCAGAGGGGTGGGAGAGGCTGGGACAGGGGCAGAGAAGGGCCGGTGCCATCAAAGCGAGGCCTTGCCTGGAGCAGCGCGTGTGGGCTGGAGGGGCTTTCTCTGCGCCCCTTTCCCCCTTCCGCGGGCTCTGCCGCGGTACCAGAGACGTCTGTGGCTCCTGTAGCTGAGAGGGCACAGACAAGAGGAGCTCTCCACGGGCTGTACCTCCGTGTGAGCTGGCCCCTGGGGAAACAGCACCAAGCCGAAATCCCCTTGTGTCCTCACCCGGGCAGGGCTCGGCGGCCGTACGTGGGGCGGGCTGGGGGCAGGCAGGCGGGCGGCTCCGTGCGGCCGTGCGGTGAGGCGCCCAGGGCTCAGACCTCCAGGCTCTTGTGCTCATCCTCCCATCTAACGCTGCTTGCCATGCCTGAGCTAATGGTACAAGATGATTAGATTTGAAGCCAAGATTATGGAGTGGCACTTCCTCCGTTTCCAGAATTTTAGTTTTTTGAAGGTCAGGTAATTAGATTACAGTGCATTGCCTTGTATCATAAATTTTAAATCTTATTCCTCTATGTTTACTCTGTTCTTTGGATCACTGTGCCTTTGAACTCTACTGAGCAATAGTTTAATATTTCTGTATTACTCTTGAATAACTATGGTGTAAGCTATGTAAACCAAGAATTTTTGAGCTAAATTACATCAAAAATCTATCTACTTCCCAAATATTGGTTTACAGTAAGAGCAAGACTAGCGGAAGGATGCTCCACATACTCTTTCTTAGCCTTGTTGATATTTTCAAGAGACTTGCTAGATTAGAAGTAGCTCTGACTATTTAGTAACTGTCTGACTTCCTTGTCTGTCATCCTCGAATTCATCTGGTCTTTGATTTGAATCTTTTTTTAGTGAGTTTCATGGATCTGTTTGGTAATATTGGTACTGTGAAATAGAAGTGCTTCACTATGAACAGCCAGCTGTGTTCCAGTACAGACATAATGCAAATGATGCACTATCAATATCAAACAGCAGCTTTTCATACATAAGTTAACTAACTTTTACTCATGTTTTGCAATAAGGAGGAGATAAAGGACAATCAGAAACTCTTTCCTTTGAAGGTCTTGATGTGTAAACACCATGCTTCAATACCTAATGCAAGTTTTAATTTCCCTCCGCATGGCAGAATACCAGGCTAAATTTTTAACATTTTAAAATATTTTACATTTTAAAATATTTTAACATTTTTATCAAATTTTTGCTCCCACTAGGTGGCATACATTGTAAATGCACACTAGTAACCTTTGGGAGAGAACAACTCATTATAAACTTAAGCAATCATAGATTGTATCTTTTTTTTGTTTTCTTTGCCTGTGCTTTCTTAATCCATGCTGCCTCTTTTAGTTACAATTCAAGACTCCTGACACTGCTTGTCAATGGATGTAAATAAACAAACCTTTTTACTTTTAGTCAGCACAACTCACAGGGTATGAACACCTTAAATTTGTTGTAACAACCAAAGATTTAACCAAATTTGATTCCAACTCTCAATCTGAAAAAACAATTCATGTCCATTTGGGAAATTTTCTGCCTGTTTTCTTTTCACTGTGCCAGTCTTGTTCTTTATTCATGAATGCATCACAGTCCCTAATTGTTTCTATTGTGGTGTTCGAATGTGCTTGAAGAAAATTTGAAGAGCGTATTTGTTTTTATTTCCTTGCTTAGGATATGATACCTCTATAAACTGCAGTGCCTGCTTATTTAGTAAGTTGGTATTAGATGAATGAGTCAGTAAAATAAAAATAAACAAAGAACACAGCAGACATGAGTTTTCAAAACCTTTGTTGTCCTCACTGTTTCTCTTCAATTACTTTATCTATGTGTAATCTTGCTGCCATGTATACCCTGCCACATCACCTCTCTGCAGCATTTGGAACACCTTGCCACTGTGTTGTTTTAGCAAACTAAACTGCAAAAAGCTTTCTGCATGTGTGTAAAGAGTATAAATTAAAAAGGATACCTTTTTTTTTTATTATCATGAAGTTTGCAGCAGAGATGATTACCCAAACACCACAGTTCGGGCACAGTGTTTATGAAAAGGCAAAGAGATGAGAGACATTGGTAACAGTGAGAGGGATGTAAAAACCTCATGCAAGTGCTGAAGCAGAGAGGGTTACTGCCTCCTTGGGGGAAAATACTAGCGGCGAAGGAAGCATTTTGCATTGGTTAAGTAGATTATGACAGGGATTTTTTTTAAGGTGTGGATCCTGGTCTGGCACGTCAGCATAAATCAAGAGCAGCATTATGGAGAATTGTAGGCTCAGGCTGGCATAACACCAAGTGAGTGAAAGAAGAGCTACCTCTGCTGCCAGTCAGTTTTCCTGAGAGAATCCCTAACTATTCAGGCATGGTGCTTTATGCTGTGTTGTGTAGAGGGGAACAAGGATGCATCCATGTCAGGTGCAGAGAGGGAGGAAGGGCAGTGTGCCTGAATGTACTGAATCATCACTGCTCTTAGGGGCCATTGGCACAATGCTAGTGCTTGTGGTCTGATACAGCTCAGGTTTTAAACTGCTAATTTGATCAAGCAATCCTTAAGGACCTTCGCTCTGCTGTGGAGAATCTTAATGTCATTTGCATTTTATTTTACTGATAGAGGATTGCAAACCTCTTGCAAGTGTGAGCCAATACACCAGGAAGAGTAGCATCAAATTGAGTTAGATTGCAAGGGGAAGTACTTGTTTATAAATAATGAGGAAAAACTACCGGACTACTTTTTTCACCTTTTTTCCCCTCTCCAATTTCAGATTAAATTGAAAGAAAACTTAGTTGCTAACCAAATAGGAAGTACTATACATAAATACATGTAATTCAGACAGGATTTAGAGACTTCTCAGAGCTTTGCCATGAGTTTGAGAGCTTGGAAAATTAAATTAAAATAAATATGCTATCATTAATTTCAATCATTAATAGGAGGAGATTAGGGAATTAAAATTCCTTTTACATTCTTTTGCAAAAAGAATATTTTTACAAGGAATATTTTTAATAGTGACTCTTTCACGGATTCTTTGTGAGATGAAAGAAGCTTATGCTGTGGGAGCACAAAGCACACGCTCTTTAAAATTCTAGCTACTTTAGGTGTACATTAATAATTTTTTGTCATCACTTGCAAAAGTTTTGGTTGTATGTTTTATCCTCTGCTCCTTTTTTTCCCTCAATGGCTGCTTTTTTCTCTTTGAATATACTACGTAAAAAGAGAAAACTTTTGTTCCTTATTTGTAAAATTGTTACAGTAGCAACAGTAACATTGTTTGGACTTCCGATGAAATGCATGAGACTAGCATGCTCAGTGATTTAGTTTGGCTTCTCCCATGGCTTTCTTCTCCCTGGTTTTGTCTTCTGAGATACTGCTTTGGTGGGATTTAGGTGGAAATACTAAAACAAACAAAATTTGCTGTCATTCTTTCTTTATGCTACGAAAAAAAAACCCCCATGCAAATCCCTCAGCTGGAGCCAGTGCCCACACTTGACTTATGCTTATGAATTCCACAAAGAGAATATTGCATTACAGTTTCAATCCCCAGTTTCCAAGTGCAGACGTTGATATTACCAGAGTTAGCTCAAAGCTATCAATCATTAGAAAGCTTATTGACTGTTCAAAATAGTTCTATCAATATCTCATTTGCTGTCTGATCTAATGCACGGGCTGTTTAATGCCAATGCAATGGCTCCATCTTTCAAATGATAAGACATAATTCCTTTCAAGCCTACATTTTTATGTCTGGCCCATTGAGTTAAATGGATGTGTTTGGCCTACTTTGCTGCTAGGCTGGTATCTGTGAAGAAAAATTGTTCCTACAACGTATGTTTCAAGTACATGTAATAAGAGCATTTGGAGAAATACTTTGATGGTATACTATTCGAAGTTAGGCTTTTGGAACAGATTCATGGAGTCAAGGTTAAACAGTAATCACTGCCTTTATTGGATCAAATCCAAAACAGTGTTTAACTAAAGCTGATCTAGGTGAACCAATGAGATAAGTCAAGATGGTGAGAAAACCCAGCTCTAGATCCTGCTGTGGCTTTGCACCCTTCTTTGGATCTACTGACTTGTTCCGGAACAGCAGCGTGCATACCGGCAGCTTGGCTCTTTCTTTATTGCAATCACTCAATGTGGGATTGTGATCTGAATATCAGACCTGAGCAAATCCAAATGATGCCCAGCTCTCTCAAGATTTCCCACACTGGCTTTCTAGGAGCCAAGTGTCACTATTGTCCACCACAACGACACAAGGACTCCGACTTCAGAAGGCTGAAAAAGTGACTTCTTTATTCTCGGGGATCATTTCCCCTTTTATACTCTTTCACACAGACCAATTCGATTGGTGACAAGAAGACAAACCTCTTCAATCACATTAGTCAAACCAGAGGGACATCAAGAAGAAGCCCTTCCTAGGTGAAATATATAAACATTCTTGCCATTACCAAAACATGTCTCTTGTTTCCAGAAAATTCCCTGGGAAAGGAATTTCAGAAACCAAAACGTGTCAGGCACGAACCAGGGCTGCAGCCAAGTACAGAGCATGTATGCTGATTCTCTGGAGCAGATGAAGCAGATGGACAGAGATGTATTTCCATCCTTTGCAATTCAATGGCCAGCACAGCTGAGCTAATGTTTAGGGGCAGGAGGGGTTAATGATTTGCTGCTGGTATAGGCCAGCAGCTAATTACTTTCTGTCTTCAACAACAGGGAAGCAGGATGGAATAGCCTCTGTCTAATTTGCAGTTATTCCTGTGGAATGCTCCAGTTCAGAAACATGCTGCTCCAGGCTCTGTCTTGGTGACATTGCCTAGCCCTCAGTAAAATATGCAAACACTTGTCAGGTCTTAGGGGGATAAGAAGACTTAGGCTCTGTAGGAAGTCTTTGGTAACTACAAACTTGTCAATACATCCTGGCATCTGAATAAGAAGGATTCAGAAGGAAGCAGATTTTCATGGCTTTGTACAAACATTCAATACAGTTTTCTAGATATACCCAAGCCACAGGGCCGTGTGCCTTTGCATAACTTTGTAAACTAATTAGCTCTTTTTAAGTGAAAGTATGATGTTGAAACCAAAGGATCTCTTCTAAGATTCTGGGTTTTCAACATTTATTTAGGATGGAAGAACAGACTGGCTAACAGGAGCTGATGTTTAATCTCAGCTGAATCTGGGATGAGCAGTCATGCAATGAGATGACTTCTTTCAAGATGACTTGCTGACATACAGTTTAAAGATGCCCAGCAACAGGCATTCTGAAAATCTTGGTTTCTTCCTCTCTCCCCAAAGAGCAGATCAGGGTGCTCAATGGGAAGTATTTCCTTCTGAAATAAATGTAAGGATCATAACATTTTCAGGGATTGGAATTAAAATTTCACAATTGCAAATCTCAAAAATTGCCTTTAGGAAATGGCCTCTCAGTTTTATAATTTTAAAATGTTTCCTGTATCTGTTTTTATTTTTTCATGTGTTTACTCCTTCTAGAACTAAATATGTAAAACTAGGATTTTAAGTAAGTTTTAATAGGGAATGATTTAAAAAGTTTAAAAATACTAGCACGTTTCTCCAATTGCAAAAAAACATACTTAAGAAAATGTAAATTTGAACCTGTTTGTTTCGAATCAGAACAATCTGTTTTTCAGGGGGAAGGGGGTGAAGAAAGCAAACCTGTTTGACTACTGGTAGAGTCAGATTCTCTAATAAATAAATATTTGCTGCTTTGGGGAAAAGTAATCTGGGCTGAACAAGAATGTCATGCTTTTTTTACTGTTTGTTGGTTTTGGGGTTGTTGGTGTCGTGTTGTTCTGTCCCCCTGTGTCCCCATGCCCCCCACCCACTTGTTAACCTCACTTGCAGCTTGGAATACTGCAACTTTCTGGTGCCACTGAGACTTGGAAATGCCAAAAGTTAGTTTAGCTGTGGAATAGACTGTTCTTCAGGTATAGTTGATAAAATTGAGGTTATGGATCTGAGGATTTAATCAGCAGAGTGCAAAACTACCCATATGCAGTCATGGGGTGGAAATCTGTGCTTTTGATCAGAAACACACAGGAATGTCAACCAGTAAATTGATATTATTAAGAACCACAGACAACGAAGTGCAGAATCTCCTCAGGAGACCAAAATATACAGACCTGAAAAACTAATAAGTATCTGATGTTGCTTCATAGAGAGAATACTTAGGACTAACTCCTGAGAGTTATTATCATGATAACTGCATTAGAGATGCAGGAGAATTTAGAAGTAGTTATGGTAAATGCGAATAAATAGAAATGAGTGTTTAAAGCGGTAAAAAGTTGAATATTATCACTTATTTATACTAAATAATGATTATGTGAGGTTTTTCTCCGTTTCCTCAGGCAAATAGCACAGAGTAAGGCAGCTTTGGTTAAGCTACTGTTTACTCTAGATAACAAAGAGTAAAATTTAAATTTTTTCCTTGTGTGTGTGTCTAAGTTTTGATAAGCAGGTATGTACCAGAGAGTTGCCATGGTTGGGTTATTTTCTAGAATCTACAAGCAGTTTCTAGGTCTGTGGCATTAGGTGCTCTGTACAGAGCATCATAGGACTCTGCTAGAAATAAATTAATACGACTTTTCTAGCACAATTTAAGATTCAGTATTACGCTACTTCTGTTTGTTGACTACTTAATGGTGCTGAGAACATCAATGTGACACTGTCTGTATGCATCACTGCACATTGTATTGTGGCTATTTTATATAGGAAAAAAATACAGAGTTGCTCATAGTTCTTGGAGACTCTCAGGGTATCATTGTAAAATATCTTTTAGTTTGTGCATTGTACCGTAGCAAAAAACAATACCATTATTAAGAGTGTGAATTTAAGTACCTAGACTGTAAAAAATGCCACCCTTTGGACTTTCAGTGTATAAATAACAGAGATTAATGACATAACCTTTTACATAATTTCCTGCAGTTTCAGGTGATATAATTAATTTATTTATAGATATGCAGGTTCATTTCTGTTCATGAATGTAGTTTGCTTCTGTGAATGATTTACCAATTGTTAAAATGTTTGGATTATGGAGTGTTACAAAAAGCTCTCATAAGATGAGGCAGTTGTCTGTGGGAGATGCTAGGGTGCAACATTACAATATATATGCTACATTTGTTTTCTGTATATTCTGTTTACACCTCTGTGTCTGTAAGTATTATTGATGACAATGTGAATGTTCTTTCAAAGGCACTATATAACTTATATATTTGTGTAGAGCATTGCCAATATGAGTGGTAAATCAGTATTAGGACCTCCTAAAATAAATGATCTTTTGTCTTTGTGCAAATGCAGTCAGCTATAAAACTGTGGAAGAGATTAAAAAGGTGTTATCTCTGCAGTGCTTATAGGGATGAGAAGCTGTTTTTGTTAGAGCTGTGACAGAAATGTGTACAAGAGACCATTCTCTACTTGTATTTTGCACGGTGCATGAAAGCTAATGTGTGTCATTTTCCTTTTCCTCTCCATGGAAAAATCAGATATAGTCCTAAGCACTGCTTGGGCCATGCAAGGAGATGCTATTTTGAGTGTAGGTCAGTTCTGGACAGGAGGAAGTCCCTTGGAAACAGAGAAAGTAAGCACACTGCAGGTGCTGTCCAGCTCCCCTCCATTGCATCTGGCACGAACTATTGTTGCCTTTGAGTTGAGAAATATGTTATGTTCTCTTTCACAGCAGTCATTGTACAGGCAACTCTAGAAAGACACGTAACCCCATTTGACGACTTGGTGGCAGTGTATGTGAGCTGCCGGTCCTCTCTATAGAGAAACGTGCCAAACACAGCAGCCAACTTTTCAAAGAGAGCCAAGGCCTCTTTGAATGGAACATACTGGTTCCTCAAGGATCTGCCTTGCAAAGTGAGCTGCTGTAGACCCCATAAACTTGCCATGTAAACTGGAGCCACGAGGGGCTGAAAGACTGTAGAGGCATTGCTGGTCAGCACACAGGCATTGCTGAATCCATGGGTGGTTGATGGGGTTGAACTGAACTTCTCCTGGAGATATGACAGAGTTGTGTCCTACAAACATATATCATGCTAAATACAGCAAGATGGTTCAGTTGGAATAAAATCTAAGTACCAAAACGTAATGTCAGGTCTGGTGAGATATTTATTTTTCACACAAAGAGCAGTAACATGTATTGTTCTTTTGTGTGTATTTGTGTGTCTCTCCTTGATTTTTGTGGCTTTGTTTTGTTGTTTGGTTGACTTTCTATTTTTTTTACCATACACATAAATATAGTTTCTTTATATCTAATTTCCTTTAGGATTTTACTTTAAGAACTTAGTGTTTTTATAGATGTTTGGGTCTGCCATGTTTTCAAAAGATTTGGTGTAATGATGTGGTGTAGAGTTGCAGCTTTGAAAAAATCCTGGCCAGTTTTATTTAACTATCAGTGAGTTAATGGAAGGAGGAGGAGGAGGATGACATCAGTGTCCTTTTCAGTCCTGCAGCACTTTGGCAAGGTTTAACCCTAAGAGATGAAGTGAGGATGATAAATTGCACTGTCAGTTATGACCAATCAAGCAATGAAAGGGCAATAAGAGGATATTGCTTTCCAGCAGGTTTGGTTTTGATTTTGAGGGGTTTTTAAGTTCTTTGTTACAAAATTTTGCAAGTGACTGTTAGTTTCATTTCCTCCAGTTATCATGCTTTCTTTAGAATGTTTTCCATTCTTTAGAAGAGAGCTTCCTTGGAATTTGTACAAGATATTCCTTATCTCAGGTAACAACTACTGTGGGAAAAGGACCATACTTTTAGCAGTCAATGAGAGTTGATACAAGTGCTTTGCATTAACTCTTAATGATGTTTATTTTGAACTAACTTTGTATCCTTGTATAGATTTGCCTTGGAAAATCAATTAGTGAAGCAGCCCTTGGGATTTTATTTTCTGTCAGACAACCAGTTCTCAACAAACAATTGAAGAAGTCTGTTCTGTTTATATTTTTTTAAAACAAATGGCCGTGTGACATTCTATAGATTGGAGGGGCAGCTGGAAGAATCACCTTTTCTAACTATGAGCATCAGACAATTACTTTTAAAGCAGAAGAGTTTAAGATGTCTGTTGTGAATCTTACTATCAACAGTCAAATTCCTATGGGTTCTCCTTCCTCCTCTTACAGTTTATATTTAGGCTATCTTGAGGACTGAAGTTGCTAAACCTACTTGGAATGAGCATAGCCTTATTTCTTTGGAGTCCTTGGAAATTATTTTATTAACTTGTGGAGACAGGCATAATGCGCTAATGAAGATTTTATCCTGACATATCCAGTATAATGAAACCTGTTTTGTGGGACTTAGAAAGATTAGTCTCTGAGCAGAGGCAGTTTTCTGATGGAGCTGTAATTCACTAATGGGTGACTCCTGGAAGGGATTGCTGCCTGAGAGAAAATTTGAGGGTTTTTGATTTCTCTGTCATGAATCCTGACATAAACTACACCTGCTTGTCCATGTTCTCTTGCATGGAGAGGCAGTGATGTGGTCCTGTGTGTAATCAGGAAGTATTGACACACTCAGGTCCTTACATATCATGAAGTAGAGCTCCACACATTTCATCAGCCCAGATATGGTGGGAATTTCGAGGGGACATGGCACAACTAAAATTGCTAGATCCATTAACTGTGGTGGGGATTTATTACCTGTGCAAACAGGTGCTGTAGAACTGTTTTCTTATAACTCTGCAGTTCAGTAGAAAGTCTGTATCCTTGGGGGAACTCACAAGTGCAGTTTTCCAGAATTGCATGAGCTTTCATTTAGTTCCAAATGACTTATTTATAGAGGTCTTAATTTGAAGGAAAAAATAAAAAAGGGCTTCAGAATTCTAACAATGCATAAACAGAATATTTTGCAGTATTTCCAGTTAATATCTAATGAGACAACACATCCTTCCTGGAATTCCTGCTTCTAACTCCAATTACTGTTAATGAGAATTTTATGCCCTCTGCATTAAAAGGAATTTGTTAAGAATACACTCATGCAGCAACTCATGTCTGTATAGTCATACTTGACACCTTGAAGGGAGATGTAGATAGTATGTGTGTCTGTATTTCTGTAATTGTCATCAATTATAAATATAGCAGCTTGCTGTAAACTTGGAATCTGGATTCAGCTAGGAACTCGGAGTATCCCAGGCTGTGTGGACTGGAGTGGTTGATAGATAAGATTTCTGAGAAGTGTGCTACATTTTAATTATAAATTTTAGCTGTAACAGCAGCTATGTTATTTCAAAGAAATAAAAAAGACATCTGCTACAGAAGCCCGTCAGCGTAGCCCATCTGACTGTATCCTGTACCCGTAAATGTTATGTATATTTTACAGTCTCGGGTTAATGGAACCTCCTAACTGCTGATATAGGAAAATGTCTTATATGCTTACATTGAAATATAGACAAATCCATAGCATGTGTGGTTGTCCAAGTCTGACCAAACAGAAAAATAATTCTTGCCTGATCAGCCGTTAATCTAATGGGATTTTTGTGTTTCATTTGAATTTTTGAGGTACATTATATGTAACATCAAAGAGGATACAAGAAGTATTAGATTCTTTAATTAAGGGAGAAGTAACATGAGAGCTTATTTTGGACTTTAAAACCTGTGGCATCTTTTGAGTTAGTGGCTTGCACCTTATGATTACTTCTTTTTCACCTAACTATGTCCACAGACTTATTTAGCAAGAGCAATCTCTAGGAATGACTTTGAGCAGTCAGTGAAAACATTTTCTTTGTTCTTATATTGGGAATTTTCTACAGGGAAAAAATCCCCCTCTGATGCTTGATGGTACAATAGTTTGAGCCAAGTGAAAGTAAAATCCAGTATGTCATGGATGGCAATATGGTCATGTACTCATTCAGTCACTTAGGTTCTTAAAAAAATAAAGCGACCTTTTTTTGCTTGAAGTGCAAACAACAGATCTTCAAAATATGTGCTGCACACTGTTTGTTAGCCTCTGACATACTGTACAATTTCTAACGTGAAACAATCTGTGGAGTCTGAAACATTTCACAGGGAGTTGCTAAGACTTTTTTGACTTTTTATCATTTGCTGACGTCCTTAGTCAAGTAGTTGTCTTTATGCTCTTGAAAAATGCCAGTCATTTTCAGCACAGTGAATTATGTGCATGTTAAATTATTTACATTAATTTACAACATAATTTATATTAAAAAAAGAAATTCAAATTTTGTGTGTATGCCAGATTTTTATAAAAGAAATAGCTATTTTTTTTCTCTCCTACTTCAAATTAGATGTTTTTGACATATGGTGAAAATGTAAATACATTGTGTTCAGACAGAATCCAAGTGGATATTGCATGTTTTTATATCAGCATTCAAATTCAGTTACTTTTAAGCACTGACTTTTCTGTGAAGGTAACAGACAAAGAATGGTTTCTTTTCACTCGTGGTCTGTCATGACCTCTAGAAGTGCAATCCTTTCTCTGTTATTGATAGCTAAATGTCAGTTTATTTACAGCTGGAAGATGTATTTGGGACCTATTCATGTAAGCCAGAAATGTTTCTCAGATCTCCATCTAGCCCAATAGGTACAGTAGATTTTGTAAAGTTCTCTGAGTGGCCAGAAGTTCTCAGTGTGATTCTTTTAGACCTGTTAAATTGTCATCACATTAAATGAGGAACAAAGTCCAAGTCTCAGGAGGAGTGGCTGTGCTGGGGGTGTTTAGCTGGAGAAAAAGTGGCTCAGGGGAGACCTTATTGCTGCCTACAACTGCCTGCATGGAAGCTCTTGTGTGATAGGACAGGAGGAAATGGCCTTAAGTTGCACCAGGAGAGGTTTAGATTGGATATTTGTATTTATCCAGGATTGTGAAGGTGGTGTTGTGGAAGTGGCATTGGTGTATTGCAAGGAAAGGAGGAGGGCTGACTACTAGGAAAGCTGGTAAAACACCACCTTCTGGAAAAGTGTGGTTCATTTGAGAGGGGCTACCAAGTCTGTCCCCTCAAGCATCATGAGGACTGGTGTCAGATTTCAGTGAGTGCTAAGCTACAGGCAAGCAGAATTTAGGGATATACTGCTACTTGATTGACAGAAAGGGCTAAAGCACACGATGAGATTCTGTGTGTTTTCCAGTAGGGCTGGCTGATGTCAGGGAGTTTGGACCAGAGGCTGAGAGGTAGTGTAAAATGCCAAATAGGCCTTATAAAAATTTGTGTACATCTTTTTCTATAACCCAAAGCTTTCTTCTAACAGTTTCTTAAATCTTACAGTCAATGACAGTTAAATTTTGGGATAAGAAGCTCTATTCTCCTTTTCAATTTCTGCAAGCTCACTATCACCATACTTAACTGGATTGTATAATAATACTTTTTCCTTTTTTCTTTTTTTAAACACTTGAAATGTAGAAATGGAAAAAAGAAGTCTGTCTGATTTTGCACTCTATCCAAGTGCTCAGCACCAGCAGCTTCAAGGGTAAGTGAAGGAAGTGCTGTAACAGGTGGCTAAGGTGCAGAGAAAGTAGTTCTGAAACAGTTTGTCAATTGAGAAAGATTCTTTTTTTTTTTTTTTTTCCAATATCCACCGGCAAGAAGTTGTTCTAGTCACTGAAGCATAAAGGTTTATATCTCACATGTTGGCTTTTTTAAGCTCATCTAAGATAGCTGTGGCCGTTCTCAGTATGCATATAAATGTCTAAATCCTTTTTGAATCTTGCTAATCTCTTGGTCTTGATAATAATACCTTCAGGAAAATACCACTGTTTAGTTATGTGCCATGTAGAAATATTTTCCCCTCTTTTCTTTTTGAATTGTTTTTGTTCAGTATCACTGTCCACTTGTTTTTGTATTATAAATTGTGATAAATAGTACTAATATGTATTTTATAAAAAAATCAATTTTTTAATTGTCATTTGTAGATCTCCATAGGTTCTATTCATATCTCTCTCATTTCCCAGTCACAAGGTCTGAATCTTCAAACTCTTCATCCAGATTTTAAGTCTTTCGTTTCCAAATACAAGTATCTTCCCTTAACACTTCTAGCTTAGTTATGAACCAAGTTGTAACAGTTGCTCTTATTTCTTCCCAGTAATTTTGATCAGTGAAATTCAGTCATGTGCTCCACTGGCATTCAAAAGAGAGCAAGAATTTGAGTTCTGATCTGAATGCCTCACAATCATGGGATAGCTCATACAGTTGAGCTTTGGGTTCAAATTCAAGTGGACACCTAATTTTTTCCTTGTTACTATAAAAGAATGACCCCCTGAACTACGGTGAGTACTTTGAGGACTCACGTAATTACTCCTGGTGTTTCAGAGGACAGTAGAGATGAAGCATTTCCCAGAAGAGCCAGACCATATGGTTCCACTGACCTTCTGTGAACATGCTGTGCAATCCCATAGTTTTTAGAATATTTGAGAGCATAATTGGTATTTTTATTTTTTTTTTTGTCAGCAGTTCTCCTTTCCTAGTGATTATTCTGTTTAGGTAATTTGGGCTGCTGTTGTCTCCTGCCGAGGGAGTATGAAGGTGTGGAAGTGATGCTGATCACTTGAATATCACTTGAGAAACTGCCAGGTCCCACTCTGGGTACAGCCTGAGAGGTTGTCACTGTTTGCAGAAGTGCAGGATCCTTCTGTGGAGTCAGCCATCTTTTGTTTTGCTGTGTGTGTCACTTTATCCCATAGCTGGATGAATTGAATGTGAGACTCTGAGGTTTGCATCATGGTATACCTGTAATTAATTGCTGAAACATAGATAGAATTTCATGTGGACAAGAGCAGACAAGCAGCAATCTGCAGGTTTAATCTCTGTAGCTATTTGACTAACCCAAGTAAATGTAGTAGCTGGAAAATGCTCCCCACTTCTGTGTTTGTCCCCTCTCTGTATTTTAGCTTTTCTTAACTTCTTTCAGACTGGACCAGCTGGGTTTAGATGGAGGCCAGGGGAGAAGAAGGAAGAATCCAGGGCACCACCTTAAATCCTCCATCTTGTTCCCCATGCACCTCCATACTAAGGACTCTAAAGCTACAAAATTTTCCACCCTGTGACACACTACACTACTGTCTGTCACACCTTAGTGACTTACAGTTTTTCTCTCAGTGTTAGAAACTTTTTTTCCATGGACTGAAGTCAAAGGCTGTGTCTCTCTGGGCTTTGTTCCAGGGTCTCCAACCCCCTGGACCGGCCTCATACCCCCCGTCCAGGATTCAAACCGTCTTGTGCAGATCTCAAACCCTCTTGCTCAGGTCCTAGTCCTCTTTGCCGAGGTCTGTGACCTGCCAGGACACCCAAAGGGATGCCCTGGACTCCTACAGGGTTTGCTTGCATGGCCCAAAATAACTGAAGAGCTATCACTTAAGTATTTCTGCCAGTAGGGGCAAAACCCACTCCGGTTAGTAAATGGAGAAATTAGGACACTCAATGTCTGCCCAAGGCCTCATTGTCTGACTCAGCAAAGCTGTTGCAGCTTAGCCTTCAGTGGTTTCAGGGAGACTACTGGAGCTGAAAGTTGCCTTTGCCTTAGTACATAGCTTGATTGGGTAATAGAAGAAAGAATTCATAGCAGATTCTTCGCACTTCTTTTTCCAAGCACATTTGTGAAACTGCCTGCAGTTTTTGAGTGACAGCATGAGGCACTGTTGGGTGACAGCACGAGGCACTGCACACTGTGGCCTGAAAACAGATCCGTATTTTTACCACCATTCTGTTGTGTGCCCCTTAATAGTTGCTCCTTGTACACACACAGTGTACTTAATAATAGCTGTGAAACAGGTGATTTGTGTATTACTGTGATGAATGGGAAGCTGAAGAGTGGTATCAATAGCACTGGAGAATTCCTGTTAAAGTTTCTGGAAAAATCTTGCTCATTTGTTGTTCTGAGGTTGCTAAGTTTCTTGAGCAAAAAGTTAATTATTGTACCATATGCTCCGTTGAGCATCGAGTAATCTTTTACTGTTGGGGTACATTTTACCTCCTTCATGATATGGATTATTCCAAGAATTACTTCATATGAAAAATTTTCTCACATTTTTTGTGTGGAATCTGCTGGAGTAATTGAGGGTGAAAATTCTGTATTTACACAACTTTTTTTCCTGTAGCAGTCCATGAGCAAGCTCATGTCCTGGATTTGAAGATCAACATGTGAATAACACATTACACTGCCAGGCCAGGAAGTCCCTTCAGTCTGCAAGATACTAAAATTGTGCTCTAAGCTATTCCTGAATTCTCTGCAAAAATTGGCAAGTCCAAGCTAAAAGAATCCTATATTGTTTGGCCAAATTTTGGTTATTTTAGTGAAAGAAGTCCTTTTGCTGTGCCAGTGTTAGAATTACAGATGACTTAATGCAAAATAAAGACTCTATGATTTGATAATTATTTCCTTTAGCAGCAGTGTATGTCTTGGTCTTTTTTCTTCATTGTTGCTGCTATTCTCTTTCTTCCTGCAAGATTTCAGTTTATCTAATAGTTCAGCTCATTGCTGCATCTATTTCCTTTTTTCGCCCTGTACTGCAGTTTAATTAGGAACAACTCTCCATGTTAACTTCTGATAGAAAATAGTACAGGGGAAAAGTTTGTGGGATGTTGGCTGTGCTGTTTACAGAAGTTTTCAAGGTTTCTAAGTAACTGATGATATATCAGCCATCAATCCAAATCCATGCCCAGAGAGACACTTTAAAACTTTAGTGCTCAACAGAGCTCGAAATATCCACCTGTCCCCCAGTCTACCCTGCAATTACAGACTGAGGGAAAGATAGACTGTAATAGTTATTTACATGTCAAAACACTGTCTGCCAATAGCTGTCTCACTGTTGATGTTTCTTGGTGTTCTGTACTAGGTGTTCTCATCAGTTTGATGGTACAAAGCTCAGCACATGCAAAAAAATATAATATCGAAAAAGCTGTCATCTATGGAGGAAAACCAGTGTATTTTAAGGAAAAATAAATATAAAAATTCTTTCTCTGGACCCAAAGGAAATAGGTGACACACATGTTCCCTAAAGGGACATGATATTTTTGAATGATGATATTCCAGAACTGATGCTATAGCATTTGATTTTTTTTGAAACATGTGGATCTTTTTTTTTTAATCATTTTTGTTGAAACTCAAATTTTATCATGAGTGGAGGGTATGAATGAAACAGCAACAAGTTTGTGTTTATTGCTGCCCAATATGTGACTGATGGAAGGTATAAAACCTAGACAGAGGAGCAAGTTAAATGATAGTCATGACTAAATATATTGTAGCTTATAAATTGAGAATATTAAGCTTTCTGGGTCAGATATAGCTTTAATAATAACATACAATGTTAACTGAAAGTATGTGTCTTTCATCTTCAAAGCATCTAAAAAATTTCAGGTAATATATACTTCTGGTGGTGCAGCCAAATATTTTTTACCTTACAAGTGGAAATGAAGGTGCCCATAGGAATGAGCAGGCCTAAGCCTCTAAAGCGAGGATGTTTCAGATCCAGGGTAGTAACTGAAAGTCCAGTGTTGTAATTCTCTAGGGGAATGGTTTCTCCCATTCTGACCCCCTGGAGTTTCCTTACCGCATAGAATGACCCTTCCTTCCTTCTCTGACCTAATTGGCTGAGTGCCAGCCATCCTCCCGGAGTGGGAGACTAGGTAAGACCCCTGTATTTCCCTGTGCTCTCTCTTTTCCCCCTGGAATTTCGAAGAATAAATGCCTGGGACAAAGCTCCTGGGGAAAGGGCCTCTTCTGATATCTTTTATCTCGTCCTTGGTAAAAATTCCCTCTAAAGCCTCCTAATAACTGAGTTACCTCTAGCCCCCGGAGGTGGGCAGGGGGTATTTTTACAGTCCAGCTTCACACAGTTGTACTTAATACTAACTCAAGTGTCCAGGTTTGTGAAGAAACTGAAAAATGTCTAAATGTATGAACAATCTCTTTGATTTTGGCACTATTCATGGTGTTGGCTTTAGCACTGTCCTTGTCCTCAAGTGTTTTCCTAGATTAAAGAGACATCATTTAGTGTATTTCATATTTTGGCATGGAGTAACAGTCTTTGTAAATACACAAGCTCTTTCATTAGAATCTCAGCTTTTCACCATAGGAAGAAGCTTTGAACAACAAAAGGAGATGCTTTTTTTTTTTTTTATTTTTTTTTCATTAATATAAACTTTGTAGATAAAGGTATAAGAAGTAGAAATTGTATTTTTGGAGTGATACACTTACACTTGTTTCATTGGGGTTTTTTTAACAGCAATACTCAAGGGCAAAAACTATATGTAGTTAGTAAGTGAATCTGAGAGATAACATTGCTTTCATTTCCAGAACACAAGTGATGCTGAATTTCTAGCAGCAGCATTTTTCTACGTCTGCTGCTCTTCCCAGAGATGGCTCCCAGATGAACCTCTCTGCATACCAGAGTACACCTCCTGCCTGGTGTGCCATAGGTCACACTTACATTTTCTCATCTCTGCTCTTCCCTTTCCCCATGCTCACAGCAGGGCCTCTGTTTCAGTTAAAAAATATTGTTGTCTGCAATTGTTTGCAAGTAAAGTATTCCCTTGATACTGTTTTTGTGATTTCAGTTTTGGTAATGTGCTTGTCGCTGCTAAAGACGTGTGTTAAAGAATAAATATGGATGAAAAAGTTACCCTTGTAGATCTGGGATATAAAAAACCCAACCCCATAGGAAGGCAGGTTATTAAATTCCCCTGAGAATAAATTAAAGATGTTTCCTGAAAATTCTGGTCTTGACTATCAATGGACTGTGTCTTTTCCATAATTTTTTACAGGTTTAAGAATAACCAATGCCTTACTCATCATGCTGACCCACCAGACAGGTGTCAATCAGGCATTTACATAAGCACAGATCACTCGGGGTTGCTTGGTGTTTTAAAGGGAAGGCATTTTTAGCTTTTGCCTTTGAAAGAGCAGGTCAAGCACTCTACCCAGCGTTAATGATTTTTCCCAGTTCATCACTCAATTGACTCAGTAACTTGACTATTATTAACCCAGACCATTAAATGCTTTTAACCATTTTCCACAGAAAAAGGAGACCTCTCAAAAATGAGCAACTTCAATGAATGTATTCATTTCATGCAGTTGCCATTTGCCCTACAGCATTGCACTGCTTTAGTGATATACTTTATAAAGAAAATTCAAAAAGCAAAAGAAGCTTTTCTTGTAATTTGTTTTGTTGCACTGAAGAATTTTGTTAAGATATGAAGCATTCTGTGTTGGAGATGTCAGTAGAAACTGTAATAGCAGAAGCTGGTTTGTTCCATTCAGATTTGAGAGGTGCATGCATTTGAGGCAGGTTAAGAAGACATCAACGGGTGGGGGTAATGCAATAAAAAATAAATGGCAGTGGAAGAACTTCTCTTTTGGAAACTGTATACAAATAGTGTTCGTCCTACTGTACAGCACTGACATTTATCCATATATTCTATGACCAGAAGTGAGGGCTGTTTCAGAAGTTATTACCAGTAATAATTTAACTCCTGCTTCTCCAACCACGTTAAAATTAAATATACAGGGAGTATAACTCTAGCGTAGTAATGACTGTGAAATGATTAATTACCAACACCCAAGATTAACCAGGAGGGTTGTTTCTTGTGTCCTTGGGAATGGCCACTGCTGTGAAAAAGGCACTGAGTTCTCCACATGTGATGAAGGCCTATGAGATACTTGTTCCTCAAACTGTGTGTGCATTATGGGGTTTTGTAGGGAATGCATGCATGCTGATTGCTTAGGTTTTTATTACCGCTGGGAAAGTATTTTCAAAAGCAGGGAAATCTTTTTTCAAACCAGAGCAAATTTAGTCACTTGCTGTTGTCAAAGAGCAACAAAGAAAGCAGAATTCAGAACAAACTTTGTGCTGTAGTTTTACCAACCAGCAAAACCTCCATCTGATGTGGAATGGGTCATACTCCACTGGTCAGTAGATGCTTGCTAAATGATAACAAAACTGTTCTTACTCAAAGACATTACTGCCTATCACTAACTACTCAGTTGTATTTCTTTTAACCAGATCTATCTCCACCCAGGTGATTAGCCATGTAATAGGTAATTACATGTCACCCGTGTAATTGTAGCTCAGAATTTGGGTCTTCTTGATCAGAATTTCAGCAGGTAGGACCTCTTCCTACCTTTTTTCAGGGAGTGGGTGTGACAGGAAAGTAGCAGACTTCTCTTTTCTTATTGTTTCTTTTCCTTCAGGGTAATCACACTCTGCATGACCATCAGATAAATTGATTAAATTCTTTGAGGTAACAACAATATGATTATAACTGCTTAAGTGAATGAAAAGCCACATTACAAATAATCTGCTTCTTTATGAAAACTTAATAATGGCCTAAAAAAGGATTAGATAATGACACAGGTTTTTATCATTCAAAATGAAATCAGCATTCTCAGATATGTAGATGTTTAATAACACTAGAAATATTCCTGTTAAAGGCAATCACTTCTGTGTGGTACTGTCTTTCCATCTTTCACTGTATTTTGTACTCTAGGCACAAAGGAGCTTGATGCTTTTAGTCGTTTTTATATAACTAGCAAAATATTTTTTGTGGGGGTGTCTTTTGGTCGTAGTTTTTAATGATTTTTTTAGCTTGTCATAAACTTACTTGTAGGTTTGGCACATTGCCATAAAGACAGTCTGACTCATGACTAGAATGGTACTTTTTACCTAGCTGGTGAAAATTTTAAACTCTGTTCAAGTTCAGTTGATGCTTTATAGACATATTTGAAAGATTTTTTTTTTCAGATACATTCAAAATCATTGCACTACTGCCATTGATTTATACATGCATGTATGTTTCATTTTTAACAAGGTTCATCCAAAAGTCCTGCAGATGACTGTTGACTATAGACTTTTTCAGGGCTTTTAAAACATGGTCTTCCTTCAGTGGAATCAGAGAGGTATATTGGTGTATCTGCTAAAACACAGCCCTTACCATGCTGTCAGAGAGTTCATCAGGTACTCCTTTCTGTGCTTGACTTCTTTAAAGGAATCTCTTTCCATTATCTTTGCTCATGAAGAAATACCCAGGAAAACTTGTGTGCTTGTGCAACTTGCTCCAAGTAAGGACAGCCGGGCCTATATGTTGCTGAAATGGAGTTGAAGTTATTTATCACTCAGAGGTGCAATGAAAACAAATGCAGCAGAAAAATGCTGTGAACACGTTTTGTGGTTTGTGGTTGTTTTGGTTTTGGATAGTGTTCTACCTTTCCAAGTCCCAGGTGTGGCATCCTTGCTCAGCACCTGTCTCCACACTTGAATGCTGGTCTCATTCTTCCTTTGTAGACTTTCCCTTTTCTCAGTTAACTTTCACTTTATGCTGCCTGAACTCAGCCAGCTGGGAACTGAAAACAAGGCAGAAAAAATGTTCACTGCTTCCCACATTTCACTCAAAAAGGTAAGTCTTGCTTCATCTAGACTCTTCAGAGACTTCCACAGTAAAGATCCACCAAATGTATGCTGGACATGTGCAAACGATGGTTTTTAAGCCAAAGTCTTACTACTTGATGTAATTTAGCAGAATTTCTCAGGGATGCATAGAAGCTCCCCACTGGGAAAATTCAGTACATTGTCAGTTTTGTAATTCCTATTTTAAAATCAAAAAAGTATTAACATTTTTTTAAAGAATGGTCAATAAAGTTTTGAATGGGGGAAATACACTGGTTTTCTGTAATAGATGCATTGTATAAATTTGCATATTAAAGTTGTATGTGGAAAATTATACATTAAAATTAAAAAACCTGGATTCTTGGAGGCAGTCTTAGGGCGTCTCCAGAATTCCAAAGTCTTTTTTGGTCTAGCAGTGCCACCATGACATTTGCAACATAAACTGTGGAGATAACGTGGAGATGGCTCATTAATCAAGGGTGGGCCGCATTTTCACAGCTACTCAAGAATCTGATACCGATCGCAATGGAAAATCTAGCGATGACTTCATCAAGTGCCCCGAAAGAAGATTCTGTGACTCTTTTGGGACGTCTTTTCAATTCCACAGGAAAAGAACACTCAAAACCTCACTTGGGGAGAAAAGAACACTTAAAACCTTACTCAAGGAGTAAAGAACGCTCAGACATTCGGACTTATCAATGGACATTGCCTCTGGGCAGAAAAACTGTATAAAACCCCTGCACTGAGACTCCGAGTTTGTGGGCAATATCGGAAAGCACCCTTGTTGCTGCCTGGTTGTCCACCCAGCATTCGATTGATGTTGTCCTGATTTATCATGGCATTTCAAAATTGATTTTTGAAATTGCTAAATAAATCTTTGAATTTTGAATTGGCTCTTGATCATTTATAACATTTTCCATAACATTTTCTTTTTTCTGTCTAAAAATTTTAAAATAAATGAAACAAAAATTCACTTCAAAAGAGATTTTTGCTTGTGCAACTGCAGTTTGCCCAATTTTCTAAAAGTATCAGCACTCAAGTATAAATGATAGCTTTCAATAATAGGGAAATCCATCAGTTTGCTTATAATGTATAAGTATGAAGATTATAAGATAACTATCCCTGTCTTTAGAGTTATAATCTTAACTCTCTGCTTTACAGCAAAAAAAAAAAAAAAGATTATGTGCTCACTGAATCACTTAGCAACTGAGATCTGTATTAATTTCAGCATATCTAAATGTTTTTATTAGGGGAAAGAGTTTTGTACAAGACATCCTTAGGCTAACATAATTATAGAAACCCATCAGGCTTTAGGTTACATTTTTAAAAATAATAATACAGTATGAGCTCTTCCATAATTGGAGATAACAATTTTTGCCCTTATGTGCTTTTTCACCTAAGGATCAAAAAGTCTTTTAAAAACATTACATAAGCCTGCAAGTTATCATTTTATCCAAAGATTCATACACTGACTTACTTGGTTTTCAGGAGCTACAAATTAACTAGTTCCCTTGAGGTTCATCTAGAGATTTGAAGTCATTGTGTATTGAACTGTAAGAGGAAATCTTCAAAATGCATTTAACTTTACTCTTTAACTTCCCACTTCTTTCCCCATTTTCAGAAGTTTTATGCTGTAGCTCTGCACATAAGGTGTAAGAGAAGATGTGTTTTGATGGGCCACTGCTCTCAGACTGTGAAAATGAAGGCCTGTGAATTTAGCAGCTCTTCAGCTCCTCAGAGACTCTTAGGATGCTTTTATTCATGGGCAAAGGTTTATGAGTGTGTCTGACTGTTGACACCAGCTATAGATAAGACCCAGTATTTTTATGGATTTTATGCTGTGGCCTAAAGAAAGTTATATGCTACTTCAGATTACTACTGAAAAACTTAGGATCTGCTAATGAAACATCAGATAAAGTACTACTATCACTGTAGTGCCATGAAAGGATTGGATTAGACACAAATTGTTACTGTTTTTGGAGGTTTTTTTACCCCTTACCACTGTAAGTATCATAGTTAAGCAGCCAAAAACAATTGTTTTAAATTCCCGACAGAGAATTATTTTCTTGATTATAAAAAAATAATAGTTTCATTTTTCTTTCCTTGAAGATTTGACTTAACTGTAGCTGATGCAGAGTAAACCTTTTAAAAGCAAAAAAGCCCCAACAAAGCTCTAGTTAAAATGAAATTATCTGTGCTATAAATTATTAAAACAAAGCATTACTTAATAACGAAATTGCTCTCTGGACTAGCAACGGATTTCTTAGCTCTAAGTAAGTTTACATTATTTGTTAGATTACTTCCAAGATTAGGAAAACATGCCAACAGCTTTGTGTATAAACTGCTACAATACGGCTGGCATTTTTTTTCAGGCTAAAGAAATAATTTGTATTTTAAATGCAAAATCCAGTGAGTGAATAGCAGTCACCTGGATCTGACTGTATCCATCATCCATAGGGCATTTGTGACCATCTGCATGGAAGCCAGGGGTTTGTTCAAGCTGGCGACCTTGTCCTTGCAGCATTTCCTTCTTCTTTCTCATTGTGACTCTACCACAAAGAGCCATTATCAAAACAGTAGACATTGGGATGGGAATGAAGTAGACTGAACGTGATAGTTTAAGATTTCGTGAGAGTTCCTATTAGATGCTGGTCCTATTTAAAAGGCGGAGAAATGGTATCTGAGGCAGCTGCATGTCATTGGTGTACAGGTCCTGAGGGCTGATTAAACCTTATTAAACATTGCCCTGCCACTTTTATTTTTCTTTATGGGTGATCTGTGGGCCAGTGTGAATAATCAAGGTTTCTTTTACTCAGCAGGTGAAGTGGAAAGAGTGATTGAAAAGGTATGGCAATATTGCTTGAGATTAATTTAAAACTAATTATTTTTAAATGTGGTGAACTGGAACTATCCATTTCAGGCTTAATCCATTCGGAAGTTAGTTCAATTACTGGGGCATTTTAAGGGCAAAAGGCAGCTGCTACTGGAAGCTTCTCAGTGCTGTCTTTGGATAGCTCAGGATTTATAATATTACCCCACTGAAATGTAATTCATTGCCCCCACAGATCCTTTTCTTGTCATTGGAGGTTGTCTAACTTCCAAGGAACTGATAATTTATCTTTCTTAAACTGCATTTTTATAAACTATGAAAGATAATTAAATTTAGGTTGCTTAAAGGGTGTCTTTTGTTGACCCTCCTGTGCTTTCTTGTCTCTCTGGACTACATAATACTTATTTTAGATAAAGTAGACCATGTTAAGAGGAGAATCATATCCCCAGATTCCCTCTAGCCCACTAGTTCTCACACAGAAGGTGTGACATGTCAGTTCAGGTTTTTGTTGTGGATCAAAGGACGGTTTGAATCCAAGTGACCAACATTCTGCTCATCTCTGAGGCTCCTAGACTGTTCGTTGTTAAGACTATTCAATCTTGAATGTTAAACCACTTTTCTTTAGTGTTACCAAAATGATGAGGTGTGATAGTGGTTTCATATAGGAAATATTAATTCAAATATATTTTCTGAATTTTATCTGAAATGATGCCATTTTCTCTTGATTAAATTTTGCCTGGCAAATATAGTCTTCCCTATTCCTTTCCTCCTACCCTATTATAGCTCAGCATTTGTGATTTGACTCATCAGCCAGCACAGCATGGCTCTCTTCTGAATCTGATGCAAAAGTGAATATCTCTGTCTGTCTGCAAAGGGCTCATCATTATTTTTATTCTACTAACGAATGATTGTTATGATGAAGTAATGCTGTGTGCGGTACACATATTGCTGGTTATCACATGGTTCCTACAAGGGAGTGTGGATAGAGGTAGAAACCCTCTTTTTCTCTTTTGTTAAAAGCAAGTAACCACAGGCTCTTCCCCAGCTGCTGTGACTTGCCCCAAGTGCTGTCCTGGTGCCATGCCAGACTGATCTGATGGGAATATAAAAGTTGGTTTAAGGTCCCTTTTTATACATTGCTGCTGCCTTTGTCAGATACATTTTGCACTACTGAGCTGTGATTGAGGTCTTAGATCTATGAATATATAATACTATATTTGCAGATGTTATGGTTAAAAGGACAAGAAGGGAGGGAATATATGTTAATAATACTTTGTTTCTGCTGTATTAGTAGCAGCTTGCTAAAGTGGCCTGCCATCAGGCAATATTTATAGCAATGTATAAAACATATTAGTGACATCCTTTTTAAATTCAAAAGCTTTAGCTAATATTACTGTCTGCATTCAAAGCAAAGCTCAGTGCCTAAAAGCTGGTCAATAAACATTTTAGTACTGCTCTATTCCAGTGATCTGAATTCAATAATGTTACCTTTCCAGAAACTGCAAAATGGAAAGTGAAAGAATGATTTATGAAGCTTAGCTATGCATGGCCAGATAAGAAAGCTTTAACTGATGCTTGCAGGATTCTCTTTAATGAAGTACAAGTTGCCAAGATAAGTTTAGGTAAATGAAGCCTCTGTCACAATATGTTACAGCAAAAGAAATGACAGAGACAGCAGAGCAGATGGAGGTTATTACAGAACAGTGGTGTCAAGAATTGTAGTCTAGGTAACTGCACAAAGACAGAACAGATGCATTGGGTTTGTTATTAATGATTTCACGATAGCAGAGAGTATTTCTAAAATCTGTTTAAATTAAACCTAGCAAGGTTCTTCCCTTAAATTGTCATTTAGCCTTCAATGAATTCATATTATTCAGCCATCACTCTCTTTTGAGTAGAATTCTTCTCTTTCAGTACCGCCCTCCATTTTTGATGTTGTCATTAACTGCAAGGTCCTGGTACTTTTCAAAATGCTGTTTGATTGTTTTCTAATGCCTGCCTCGTTGACAATATTAAGCAGCATTAGTTCAATTGAGTAAAATTCCTGTTGTCCTTTTTTAACATCCTAATTTATCGTGTAGCAGCCTTTTATTAATGAAATGAAATAGGTGAGATAGTGTTTGTCTCATAGGGCACAGTACCTAGAATTGGCAGGTTTTAGAAACTTATATTGAGTTGTGCCCTTTTGAGGAAAGAACTGGGACCAAGTCAGTGTAGAATCTATATTTGCATTGTGCATTGTCCACTTCTGTTTTATGCTGAGTAGATAAATTGTTTTTAGGGAAAAAGATGGATCATTAAGGAGTTAATCCTAAATATTAGTTTTCAGACTGTAGTTGAAGAGTAAATAAGATTGGTGATTTTTTTTCTTGAAAACATGCTTTCTGCTTCTGATTTTCTTAGAATTTAGGGAATTTAAGACCAAAGCATGAGGAAAATGCAGTTTTGTTCTTTACATTCTGTCAAAAAAGCTTTATTACTTCCAAAGTGAGGTCTGTCACACCTGTAGGATGACAGCCTGTGGTGGGCAGGCTGACAGACAAGTAAATTGTGTTTCTCTACAAATATGCATGAGATTGAGTCTCACAAGGTTGTGTCACACCAGTCATCTACTCTGGCAGGGTGCTTTGTCCTTGTGTGACTGTTGAAACCCCAGCCCTGAGGGCACATTCTGTCTTTATGTACTGATGGGTTGATTCCATAGATTTCCATAGACATATTTGAATGCTGTGTCTTTTTGGTGGAAGGGAAGCAGCTGAAGGTAAAGAATGTTTGCAATTTCCCCTTTTAACAATGAGGAATACTTTCAGAAGAATGAAGATTAAACCAGTCAGGGGAGACTCTCTTTAGTACAATAAAATATAGAAATATCTTTTTTTCTTCTGCTTCTTTATATTTCAAAAGTTTTCCTCTTCCATTCACCCACTTTAAAATTAACGGCTATCATCTATCTATGATACCCCTGTTCCAAGGCTTAGGTTTTAGCCCTTCTCTGATGCTGGAGACTCTTTTCAGCATCTTTCTTGTGTTTGTGTGGAAAGAATAAAAGAAAGGGAGGAGTAGAGAAGGAAGATAAGGGAGTAAAAGTAGGAAGAAGTCAGGGAACCTGTAGAAAGCAAACTTTTTCCCTAAGGCTAACAAAATAACAGGAAGGAGCTGCATTTGTTCTGTTTAACTCATATGTGCTTCTGTAACATGATGTTGTTACCCATTTATTAAGAAAGAACATTCATATTGAGGCAGCAGCCTACCCCACTGTGAAACTTGTGTATTACGAAAGCTTATTTTTCCTATTTATATACTTCTATTTTTATGTCTTCAGATCTAGTCTGATGACTTGTAGTCATCATGCTTTTTAATTAAACATCAACTGATGTCACAAAACTCACTTAAGACAGATAAATTGTGTGTTTTATTTTTCCGGATCTGAAGGTTACTGACCTTGGAATTAAAAAAAAAAAATCTGCTTTTTTGTATTGTTTTGTTTTTGGTTTTGGTTTTTTTTTTTGTTCTGTTTTATTATTAAATATTGAGACTAAGATCTCCCAATGTACAAAGAACTAAAGCATCTTCATCTTGGTTTTGTTGATGTTATGCTTTTTGTAACAATTTAGCATGTATGTAAACAAAGAGATTCCAGTCAAATGCCACAATTGGCTGAGCATCCCATGTGGTGTTTTAATAATAGTTTTAACAGCAGTGCTATCCCTCTAAATCTTCTTTCCAACTCCTGTGTTTGTAAGAGGGGGAACTTAAGGGAGAGAGTGAGAGAGAATTAGAGCAGTAATTCTGTGAGGCTCAGAATTAGCTTCCTGTATTTTGTTCATACATAATTTCTCTTTAGGACTGTAACTGCTGGGAGAGTATAATAAACTTTGGGATTTATTTTTTATATTACAAAATCCAAATGTTATCTGGGTTCTGTGGATCCTCCTAGGCTCTAAAAGAATGAGGGAAATTACTTCCTGCATCACTTGGTCTACACAATTGACAATTTAGAAATAGATTTGTCTCTTAGTCTTTCAATAAATTGGGGATGAACTCTGTACTTGGAAAACAAAAGGAGAACTGTTATTATTGAAATTCAGGGAGTGGTTGTGGGTATGTTTTTGGCCTGAGGAGAGGGAAGATAGGTAAGAAATACAACCTGTGCACCTTTCTTTCCTCCAACACCTTTTACAGGGATTTCAGGAATTGCTGTCACAATTAATTAATGAACATGTGAGGAAGGATAATGGGTGGTTTGGCTGTCAGTTCCCAGTCTTTGTGTTCACTGGGCTGAAATCTGAGCAGACTGGCAGAAGGACCTGAAATTATTTTAGCATCTAGAATTCCATAAATTCAAAGAAACTTCCATTTTTAGTAGGTTGTTTTTTTTTTTTTTTTTTTTTTTTTTAAGTAAGGGTGAAATGTGTTTTCTCCTTCTTTTTAGCTGCCAAAGATTCCTAAGAGAGGTCTTACTTTTTAAAGGATGAGGGATGTACTGAGCAACCTGATGTGCCTTTGAGACCAAGACGTGGTGTTGCACCTGGTAGACAGAACAAGTTGTTAATACCCTCCAAGTAAAGGTTCAGTAGTTCTCTGAATTCTGGGAAGAAGAGCTACCAGCTCTCCTCTGGTTTTGTGTGGCAGGGACAAACAATGCTCCCAAGGAATTTACTTGATTCATTTCCAATGCCTGTCTATGGGAAGAGAAGTTGTTCTACATTCCTTCCTGCCTGTCCTCCATCCATCCCTCCATCCATCCCTCCATTTATCCATCCATCCATCCATCCATCCATCCATCCATCCATCCATCCATCCATCCATCCATGTGCTGTCATCCCTTTTGGTGCCAGGGCAAATCATGGCACCATAGACTCCTCTATCTTTCAAATTAAAAACTTCCACAGAGCTCATACCCTGTACAGGAGGTTACTTATGTGAGGAAGGTGGCAAATCCTAGCAAGTTGTTTCTGCTAGCCTAAAAATTCTTTCTCAAACACACCTCAGAAATGTCAGCATTTTTCAGGTCTGCCTCAGTGTTTTGACCTTCAAAATTAAGAGCTAAATCACATGTAATTTTTCATATGGTTTGGTTTCAATGATTCATGCAAGATGCTTGGCTCAATTAAATAGAGAATTAGATCATAATTAGTTCGGAGTTAAGGGAATCAATCTTTTATTGTATTGGGCACCAGGAAGCTTCTAAGTAAGCAGTGTTCTTTTTCAGATACAAGGGAAAATGAAAGGAAGACAAGCATAGATTCCCTTTGTTCTTATTTTTAAGAACAGGTAGATAAGATTTACATAAAATTCCTAGTAAGTAGTGAGAATAATAATGAAATAATTAATGATAGATTTACCTTGGGTATTCAGGTAGCTGTAAGGAAAATGCTTCTACTCAGAAACTTATAATTAAAAATATCAATAATATACCAAATACCAAAGAGGTAGTCATGCTGGAAACATGTAATTTTAAAAAAAAAAAAAAAGAAAAATTATTCCATATCATAGCATTGACATAAAAGAAGGATTCAAAATAAGAACTTTTGCTTTGCTGAAGTAACACAGGTCTGTCTCACTACTTTAACAAAAGATTGCACCAGTGCTAATCCCATTTTGTTTGCATCATTTTTCGCTCTGTGTTTCCCTTGCTGATTTATAACAACAAATACAAATCCACCAGGTGATGCTTCAATTGTGTTTGGTGTGAAGGTCTGACAAGTATATTGGATTTCCAGATTCGTAATCAGAAAAGAGTCTGAGTGAACATGAATCCATTTTGCCTGGGAATAAATTTTTGCTTTGCTTAGATAAACTATTGTATGACATTTGCTGCAAGCCAGCATTTCCCTATAGACTAAAAGTTTTAGAACTAATTTTTCTTGTAATTTTTTTTAAGTGGGATATATTAATTAAAATACTGAAAATTACTAGTAAGACTAGCTCATGAAAGTTTTACTCTTAGAAGGCATTTGTGTAATATCTTTAATGGTGAAGAGCACAGAGAATTTCTCATCCTGATGCCAGAGATTTTGGGATAGAAGCAGATAGAAAGAAACTGCAGTAATACATGCACTACTTTCTTCATAAAAGCTAAGGTATTGTGCCTGTAATTTTGAAGAATTTAATTTGATGTCTTAAGAGGTTTATGTCTGAACTACTCTGTTTTATTAGGTCCCAGTAGTTTGTGGTATTGATCTTTTAAGTAAATACTAAGTGATGCAAATGGAAGCTTTCTAAAACCTGACTCAACTATTTTTTATTTCTTAAAGATAAGTGTTTATCTTAGATTTTCAGTCCATTGGAAGAGCAGTCCTCTGCACAGTGCTGTTGAATCAATGTGGTTTCAGCTTCTCTGGATGCATTTATCCACAGAATAAAAATTCCCATCCACTTGGTAAAGAAAGAAACTGCCCAATAAGATTTGGTTATATCTTTTCTGAAAAGTGATGACTTTGCTATTGATCCTAAGTAGCCCTGGTTTGTGCCTGACATGTTTTGGTTTCTGAAATTCCTTTCCCAGGGAATTTTCTGTAAACAAGAGACATGTTTTGGTAATGGCAAGAATGTTTACATTCTTTACCTTGGAGGGACTTCTTTTGATATCCCTCTGGTTTGACCAATGTGATTGAAGAGGTTTGTCTTCTTGTCACCAATCGAATTGGTCTGTGTAAAAGAGTATAAAAAGTGACAAGTTTCTCAAGAATAAACGAGTCACTTTTTCAGCCCTCTGAAGTCAGAGTCTTTGAGTCATTGTGGTGGACAATAGCGACAGTCCTAAGTAGAAAAGTTCTAAAGCAGTGGACACAATTTTTTTTTTCCCACCTGCAGCCTTTCATTTTAAGAAGGACTTAAGTTCTTATTTTTAGATACATGTTACAGCATATTTGGCTTTCACCATGGTTTTAAACAGTTCAGTTCTAAACAGAATTACAAAGGAAGCATAGGTTTGGTTGAATATTGAGACATAAATCAGGTTCCTTATGTGACAGTGAGCACATTAATCCTGCCTTCTCAAATGTAGACATTAGCTCATAGACTAAGCAGAAGTTTTCCCACTAGGTGTGCTAATCTTTGAGTGCTGGGTTGCATGACATGGAAAGCCATGACTGGCTCCAAATGAGAGCTTGGCACCTGAGGACTAGCAGGAGATATGTGGGGAATACAACTGTAACGTTCTCAGACTTGAGTAAGTAGGTGTGAGTGGCGCTGAGCTCTGCAGGTCTTCCCAGCTCAGCCCTGTGTGAGGCTTTATTGCACGATGCACACGAGTCCTTTTGTTGCGAGAAAACTCTAAATACACAAATAAAAACCACTGGATATCTTTAATTTTTGCCCAGTGCGTTGCAGATGGAATGCATTTATTTCTGTATCCCATTTGGAACAGCTCCATTAGCAGCTAAGTAATTTGCTTTTTTATGTGTTTACTAGTCAGAATACTGCTGTGCTTTTTAAGCTGTCACTAACTGGAACAGTCTAACAGTATAATCATAGTGGGCTGATGGAATATAAAAAGAGCAAAGTTTTGCTAGAATTAAGTGCTCTTAACCATCTCTCTAGTCTTTGAACATAATAGGGTGATAAATGCATTGTGTGAAAGTGTTACATTATGGAGGATAAACAATATTCCAAGAAAAAATCTCTCACTTCTGATTATTGAAGTGATTTGTGATACCTGTTTTGATCTCTATCCCAAAAGCATAACAATTATTTTCTGTGTGTTTTCTTTGAAAATCAATAATAACAGTTTTCTGAGGAGTTCAAATCAGATGAGAAATTTTTCTATGTTTTGACTTGCCTTTAGTTTTCTAGTTAATGTTAGTTGCATCAGTCTTGAAAAGATTAAAAAATGGGTGGCTTGTGTCACAGATAGTTCTCCTCTCTCTATTACAAAACATAAACTATTTTAATTTTTTCTTTTCTCTCCATTGTTTAAGCATAGTGGATCTTTTCACACAGGGTTAGAAATGAGATTTGAAGGTTTTGTTAAACAAAACGAGGTTTAGTGAACTTACCAACCACACTTTATGGTTATTTGGCATGGTTTTCCCATACATTGAGAAGATTTTGGTGTAATAGAAATATACTTCTCTCCGAAATATGATTTTTTTTTTTTTTTTTTAAATGGGGAGCCTTCACACAATGTCCAGGATTATAAAGAGCTGAGAGAAGTATTAAAATGTTTTAAAAATACAGCTTTCCTTACCACACAAGTTTTGACTCCTGGCCCTTCTGAAAATCTGGTTCTTTAGTTTGGTGGAAGCTGCCTGTGTGCTGCAGAGGGAAAAGGGACTAATGTTCCCAGAATATAAACAAACATTTCTACAAGTTCTTCAAGAAAGGAATGAAGGTGTACAATTCCAGACACTGGTTCAATATGTTTTATTGTAAAATTCCATGTGCCTTGCTAACCATTGTGGTTTGCAGAAGAAAACCCAAATGAGTGCCTGTAAATGTTTGGACTTCACAGATTTTGACCTTTTCTATGAGAAAAAATACATAGATTTGCCTCTGAGATTACAAATGTTAGAAATTCTTGAATTAGTCTGCTCCTACAACAATTTTAAGCACATACACAGCTTTTTCATGTTTTCATTTAAAAATTAAAGGCCTCAGTTATGTTATCATCTAGTCGATACATTCATTCTCCACAGTCAGAGCTAGGTAATCACCAATATAATCTTTCCTTTTTTGTAATCACACATGTCTTGATATTCCTGAATGTATGCTCTGACATGGCAGAAATAACCAAATCTTAGGAAGGCATGAAAGTAAAGGAAGTTTCTTCATCATGAGAAGGGCTTGGTTTTTCCCCACTAAAGGCAGCAAAATGATAGCAGGCAATGAAGCCTCAGTTGAAACTGAAAGAGACAGGAAAATTCAGGGGAAACTGTGGAAAAGATAAAAGTGTAGCAGATGCACCAGTCATGTATTGAAGATTTCTGAAGAGAAGGTGTGACTATTTCAGCCTTTAGAGTGATTCCTTGAGACTGACAAAGAAAAAGATGTTCAAAAAATCAAATACATATTAGAACAAAAACCACTCAATTTTTGTAGGAAGAAAAAAAAATAGAGGAAAGGTGAAGTCTTTGAATGCTTTCAAAATGTTGTGAGAAATGGCAGGTGTAACTGTGTGTCTTCTATTGGGATCAGAAGGCTACAGCTCCACACCTAAAAGACACACTGTTACAGGCAGGTCTTTAAATATTTTTGCTCAATTCAAAGAGAGTTTTAAGGTAATAAGCTTACTGTATGCTCTTAGAACAGTTTAAGGCATTCCTGAAATATACTTGCAAAAAAAAAGTTTTCTTCCCTGTTTCATAATTGGAGGGGGGAACATCCCACCCTCTCCCCTACCTTCCCTCAAGTTTCTTTAAGTTTGATATGGGTTATCTGAGAGTGCAGTATGGATTTCTTGTCTTTTTTTAGTTTCCTCTGAGATGAAAAAAGTGCTCTTGGTATTGAAATTCCAGTTTCCTTAGTTTTAATTTTCTTTTTAGTGTCATTTTACGGTCTTAAATTATTCAGAATACTTCTGAATAATTTTGCTACTTTCTTCCTACTTCTGTTCCCCACGAATTTAATCAGTCACATTATGTGTCTTGGACTTATTTTTTTATCCTGGCATTTGATATTCTATCATTCTTTTTTGTTAGCACATTCTTTTTACAATAATTAAGACCTGTATAGATAAAAATGTCACTCAGCTTTTCAAATGAGTTTGTGTTGTGCTTCTGCTTCTTAGTGTTTTGTTTAACCTTCTCATATTTTTTCAGTCTCATATTTCCAACCTTGAGCTCAGCTTAAGTGTTGTTGGAATTGCAAATTCATTCATATTTCAAACTCCTGTTCAAGACTAGGTCCCTAGAGCTATGAAGTTTTGTTAAATGTCACAGCTCCAGCTTATGTTTTATTGTACTTAATTAGGACTCCAAGTACCGTGTTTTGTTGATGTTTTTAAGGCTGAATGATAACAAGAAAAAAATAATCTTTTGCTCTGGAACTTTGGTGCTAATAAGCTGCAGAATATCAGTCTTCTGTGCTGCATGTACCGGTTTTTAAATTTCTTTATTAATGAACATAAATTAGGTATTAACTGAGCCATAACGTTATCATCAGTTTAATGCATGTCTAAATAGATATACTAGGAAAGCTGTTCCATATATTGAATTATTCAGATTTTTTTCAGCCAATGAATGCGGAGATATGTATTTTTTATACCTAGAGTGAATATTACCTCTAGAGAACACTGTGATTGATTTAAAACTGAAATTCAAATTGCAGTTCACTTTCTAGTTCTGAGCATTCACAAAAACCAAGAATAAAGTTCATCACCTTCAGCTAAAAAAAACTTCTGAAATTCCAGATTTCAATATTTTTCATGTGTGGAAGAACACTGTCTAACTGAAGGACTTTAATATGGAGTCCTACTGGAAATAGCTTTGTCAAGTTACTAAAAAGCTGTTTTCCTTCAGTGTCACTTGAAAATATATTCTGGAGCTCAGCTGCTGTCATTATACCAGACACAGCAGTGTGAGAAGTCAATCATTAAAGTTAGGCTCTCTCAATTTGTGTGTGTCTTGCAATTTACACACATGTGAGCCCGGGCACAAGCTGGGCTCTCTCTGTGGGCTCTTTGTGAAGGCTTGTTCTCAAGCAGAAATTCAGTAATTTCTGACACTATACACGTGGAGTTTGGATAGAATTGTCAGGAGAACTTGGTCAATGGGTGGCATCAGGACAGAAGAGCTATAGCACAGATTTAACTCACTGTAGGAAGCATTCCTCTCTAAAAAGGTGTTTCTTGGATTTGATTGATCCACTGATCCACTCTTACTATTTTGAAAAATGTTCATCATTTGACAGGAGAAAAAGAGAACAATATATGGATTCATGTATAAATATATATATCCAAATACAATACATTTTATGTATGTCAAAGAGTGGCTTTGAAATTATCTGTCAGTGCTGTAATGAGGTGTTTTGGTGCATTGAGGGAAGTCTTACTATGGATGCTTTGAATCCTCTTTATTTATTCTACCTCAGGATTTGAGTTCTGTTTCATATTATTCTAAGAACCAAAACACTATTCCTTTATATTTTTAATAGAAAAATTGGCAAGTTCTAGGTTCAAAGTTAGATTGTACAGCATTTTAGGACTTTTCTTCAGAGTTTCTTTGTGATTGATCCTCAGCACACCCTGTACATTCAAATAGGAGTGCAGGATAACAAGTATCAGCATTTTAAAGGATAAAGCTAGAGATTGAAAAGAGCATTTGTAGCAGCAGTTTCAGATTGTCCTTTCTTTGACATGAATGGTATTGTTGCAACTTCCCACTGCTCCTCTGCCACTTAGATTAAATCTAGAAAACCAAGGATAAGCAGGTGTGATGGGCATTACGTTTACTTTCAGATGATTTCAATTCATGATAAAATCAGAAAAAATGGTACTTTTCTTTCTCACAAGGATTTTCTAAAAGTAGTTCGTTATAGTTCATACGGTATACGGGTGCTGTTGCATATAGGTAAAGCCTTATAAAAAAAGGGCCTTTTTACCCTTGCAAAATCATGGCTCAGGCCTGCTACTTTGGCTAAGTAGAAGAGAACTGTGGGAGAGTGACTCAGCTGGAATAGGACTGGAGAGATGTGAGAGAGGTGCTGCATGGCTGCCTCATGTCTAAACCATGTCCACATGATGCTGGTTCGTTGACTTGGGCTTGTTGTGACTTAAAACTGTGTAAACTGACCACCAGCTGACTGCTTAAAAAGGGGCTGCTTTTTGCAATAAATGGTTCTCCTTTGCGCTGCCTGGGGACTCTGCATCACTTTGTTTCATACAAGGTGCTACTTTGAGGTTGCCATAAATGCATCTTCCACAGTCTTTACTTCCTCCTCAGTCCTCTACACTTTGAGAAATTCTGCTGTTGAAATTGAAAATAAGATATTTGCGCTCCTCCTATTTCTGATGAAGCTATCTGTCATCTGATCTAGTACCCCTTCAAACAGAGCACTTCTGAAAGGATCCTAGTGAATTTTTGCAATTGCATTCCAGCACCAAATAAGACAGTCATGGTATTTTTGCTTGGTTTGTTTGTTTATGACAATCAGAATTAGAAGATTGTCTTTTATTTAGGAAAAATTAAACATGAGATGGGAGATTGCAAGTATATCTGTCTGAGTATCTAAACTACTTTCACGCCTTTATTAGGAAGATAATGTAAAACTGTTTTCGGTAAACACTATCCTTAAATTTTTTAAATGCTTTCTTTGCCACTGAACATCTTACAGGCCATTCTGTCCAAAATTTCTCATTTTTCCTTTTGTGATACTCAGTTACTGACTATGAATGACTTCTGGTATCTACTCTTTTTTTATCATCACAGAATTAAAGGAAGAAATAGCCATCTATTTAGTGTAGTTTAATATCATCAAGTAGAAATTTTGATTTTCCTTTGCTTAGGGACTTTTTTTTTTTCAGTGAAACCACCAAATCTGTTTAGTCTGGGGCAAAAATAAACTCTATGGTCCCTAATGCTTTGACTTAGCCTGAAAGGAACCAGACTTTATGTGTTCTTTTAGGGCTGGTGTTCCCACTAGCTATTGCAATGTGACATAGGATTATATTACTTCTACAAACCTATATTCTGCTGTCTGTTGAAAAGCATCTCCTGTTGTTTGGTGGTGATAAAACAAAACAAACAAACAAGTCAGGTCTACAAAGGTGGATTTTTTTTTTTATAGAGTATAATGAGAGTCTTCAAGCTTTGGTTCCTAAAATTAGGTGTCTGCTTGAGGTTTACTAAATGACATTCAGAGCTCAAATGTGTGATTCCCTTGCATTTCAATAGATATTTCAAGCTACACTGAAAATATCAGCAATAGTAAAATATATATGTGAAAGGAGAGATGTTTCCATATGGTCAAAAGATGCTAGTAACTATTGAGCCTCTAGAGAAACCATTCAGTAATGTCAAATTGGTTTAATATCTGTAAAGGTCTTTTAAGAGGCCAAAAATATTTAGTAATGTTTACTATGTTGCTGAAATTAAAGAATAATAAGTTTGAATTGTTGACTAAACTTTTAATTTTTGAAGAGACATAAAAATATTTGGAAAATTTTAGAAATACAGTTTTTTAGTAGCTCTTTTCCTATCCATTTAAATTCACTGGTCCACTATGTTAATCTGGATTTTTTTAATGATGAAAATAGTATATGGTTGTTCACTACATTAATAATCTATATGGTCCAGTAGTGTATGCAAAAATTGCTGATTTTATGCAGCTAAGGCCTATAGTCATTCTCGCGGTTCTGATGAATAATTACAAATACCGACAAAGTACATCAGCTCTGCCTAGTTGCTGCTATAGAAATAATCTTCTGCTAATCACAGACACTTCATCAGGTGTGAAAGTGCAATAAAGGGTGAGGTAGAAAAAGAATTATTAAAGCATTTGTCAGTAATGTGTCTAATCTTGAGAGGTTGTGCAGATGGATATGCAGATGTGTGAGGACAGAAGATTATCTTTTCATCGCCTGGGTTAATCTCCAGAGTAGGTAGTAATTTCTGACAGGGGTTAAAAGTTGCTCCAAGTCTGTCCCTCATACTCCATTGCTGAGCAGAATAAATAAAGCTCCTTTGATAAGCTGCATGGACAATGACAACTGTGTTAACCTCTTTTCAAACTTAGAAAAAGTGAGTAAATATCAGTATTTTTCTCCAACATTTGTTATTGTGAACTGGAACTATTTCTGTACATGATAGAATGTTCAGGCAGAAAATGTTTGGCTTGGTTAACAATTCCCATTGAAACTCTCTGAGTCTGGTTTACTGACTTCTGTTGTGATTTTTTGATGAAGACAAAGTAGTTAAATATTTGCCATGATGTTTAATATACTTTCCTTTACATATTTCTTTGTACAAATCATTTTAGTTGAAACCTCCAAACAGGTTATTTCCATCCTACTTTATATAGTACATATTTATGAAACATACAGAAATTAATTTTGCTCGCTCTCTATACACACGGGGAAAACCAGTTCTTATTCCAGCAATAAAATGAATGATCTACTATTAGTTACCATTTTAGTGTAGTTGCAGAAAGCAGTGACTCATATTATAGTTGCTCTAGGCCTCTCATCCATGCACTTTCATGGATTGATTTTTGGAATCTAATCAGTATTCAAATGTAGTATAGATGAAAAATATATTATGAAGTTATCTTAAAATAACTAACACTGTGCTTTCCGTTTCTATGAAACAATGATTGGAAATGGGGCACTGTACAGAGAGGAAGTTGTGTGAGAGAAGGCAAACAATTTCACCTCTCTTTCTGTTTTATTCATATTCTTTACCTTCCCTGATAAGATTGTAAGGTCTTCAGAACAAGCAGAGTTTTCTAAAATGTACGTGTTTGTGGAAAGTGGCTTCCTGACATAGCTGGTGAGGGAGCCCGCTAGGGAAGATGTCATGCTGGACCTGCTGTTTGTGAACCGGGGAGGATGGGTGAGTAATGTGACAGTGAGAGGCTGTTTTGGGCACAGCGACCATGAAATTATTGAGGTTTTGATTCTCAGAGAAGTAAGGAGGGAAGTCAGCAGAGCTGCTTGCCTTGGACTTCCAGAGGGCACACTTTGGCCTGTTTAGGAGACTGGTTAAGAGAGTTCCTTGGGAGGCTGTCCCGAAGGACAAAGGAGTCTAGGAAGACAAAATGTGCTTTAAGAAGGAAATCCTGAAAGCACAGGAGAAGGGTGTCCACATGAGCCAAAATATGAGGTGGCTGAAAAGATCATCCTGGGTGAACTGGGAGCTTTGTCTGGACTGGAAAAGACAGGCAACATCAAAGGACTACAAGAATGTTGTGAAGTCATGCAGGGGAAAAATATAGGTTACTATATCGCTTAGGCTTGCACAAGTCTACAAGGTCCAGGTGGGATCCAGTCCTGTTTAATACCTTTATTGATACACTGGACAAAGGGATGGAGTGCACCCTTGGTCAGTTCGCAGGCACAGTATTGATCTCTGGAGGGCAGGAAGGCTCTAGAGAGGGACCTGGGCAGCTGTATTGATGAACTGAGGCCGATGGTAGTAAGGTTCAACAGTGTCAAGTGCTGCATCTGGCCCTCAGGTGACAACAACCCCAGGCATCGCTACAGGCTGGGGACAGAGCAGCTGGAAAGCTGCCCAGAGGAAAAGGACCTGGGCATGCTGGTCCAGAGAGCTGAACATGAGCTAGCGCATGCCCAGGTGGCCAAGAAGGCCAAGGGCATCCTGACTTGAATCCAAAATAGTGTGGCCAGCAGGACCAGGGAAGGGATTGTCCCCTGTACTCAGCATCGGTGAGACCACACCTCAAATCCAAAGTACGTTTAGAGATGGTTCTGTGAGTATTTCAGGCAGATAGCTCTATGCAAGGACATTTCAAAGTATGTAAGATTAGGCATATGTACAAGTGCAATCAGGTCACATATAATGGCCAATCTCCCATGATATCTTTAAGATAATGTCTCAGATTCACAACCTTGCTAATACTAGCTCTGCATTCTGTTCAGTCTATTTATGGACACAGTTAAAACTATGATAAAATGTTATAAGAACGTACAGAATTAAAGATGCTTTTGGCTTTCCCTGGGTTCTTTAAAAGTCAAAGAGAAAGTTCTGTAAAAGAGAAAACACACAGTTGATTGCTAGGAAGTTGCCACTAATCATGTTTCCAGAAGGATGTTGCTCAGCAGCAACAGGACAAAGCAAACTATGCATCTCTATATAATGGTGAATCCATTTTTGACACTAGCTCTTTACAACAAAGACCCACAACTTTTGGTTGCTCACTCTGAATTCCAATGGTTTGTAGTCTTGCAGCACAGGAATCAGATCCTTGTTGTGGCTAAACCTGTAGCTGCGCTGAAGAGTTTTGAGTGAGGAACACACATTAATGAGCATTTCCAAAATGCCCTCTTGGGAAAAGTCCCACTCCCTGATTAAGTCACAGTGGTGCTATTGAATACAACTATTAAGAACTAAACGTGGAAGTAATCAGAATGTTCTGTGAAACAAAATCTACTGAAAGCAGAAAGTGGATTATCCAAGGTAAATTGTGCCTGGTATGTAAAAAGTTGGATTTTGTGTGTATCTAAAATTACATCACTGTGGCCTATTTGGCTAAGTGTTTTAAATGCTTATTGTAAATTTGATACCAAATGTTTTCTTTTTCTTCAATGTGGAACACTTTAGAGATATCTTAAACATCCCTCTCCTCCCCTTACCAATGTTGTGAATATCCAGTCATATTTAAATTTTATCAAGATGAACATGTAAGATCACTGCTCATTTTGGAAAATCTTGTCCCTGGGATATGGTTATCATTGGTTCATATATTGGGTATATAGCTGTGACTTATATAAAATCAATAATTTTATATGGAATGGATCCTTATTCTTACTTCACCAAAGCACTGAATGTAGCCTGTTATGCTGAGATGAATGAATACTGACATCACTTACATTCCAGTGTAGGTAGAGTGTTTCTGTCACCATCTGTTGTTGCATGAATCATGTTTTCCTTATGATTTTATGGGAGAATAAAAATAACAGGAAGGGGAAAAAGCGGAAAAAAATAAGGAAAGAAATTATGTATATTAAAGTCTGCTAAGAGGATTCTTCTGGTTAAGAAAACAGTAATGCTTGTGCTTTCCTTGTGTACAGCTGGCTAATTTTCACCATCTTGGGAAAAAGTGTAGAGGTTATCCTGCTACAGAAGCACAGAATAGTTAAGGTTGGAAGGGACCCCTGAAAGTCATCTGGTCCAACCCCCTGCTCAAGCAGGGGTACTTAGAGCCAGTTACACAGGACCATGACCAGATGGATTTGTAATACCTCCAAGAAGGGAGACCCCCACCACCTTTCTAGGCAACCTATGCCACTCCTCGTCCACCCTCACAGTGAAAAAGTGTTCCCTGGTGTTCATAGGGGGCATTCTGTGTTTCATCTTGTGCCCATTGCCTATGGTTCCATCACTGGGCATCCTGTAGTCCTCAAGCAGCTCTCCCAGTTGCTGAGATCTTTCAAAGACTACTGAGAGTGATCTTGCAATGACATCAGCCAGCATCTCTCTGTTCAGATAGAAAATTTGACTAGTGTGTAATAAACTTCTAAGCCTAGGTTATTTTCTGTAAGTAGAAATGCCTAGGAAATGTACAGCTTGTAAAAGTTCATTGGTGTTTTGAGCCTCTCTGTGTATGTTTCTGAAATTTTTAGGGGTTTTGGCCATGAATAAGAAGGATTCCATGATTTTTCAATATGTAAAATTCATTTAAAAGGAACTAAAAAAAAAATAAATTCGAAGAGTATGTGTGTATAATTTGTTTACACGCATGTGCACACCTTTCCTTGTAAACATGATTTTTTAACCATCTTACTTTCAACTGAGGCTACTGTCAGCCAACCTGTGATGTCTTCTTCAAAATCCTGCTTACATGCATGTTTATTTAATTCATTTTTTGTTATTTTATTTGTGTAGAGACCAGCTGTCAGGCATGTTTGAGTGTCTAAATAATATGCCCGCCCATGTGACTTGAGAGAATAAGCTTCTCTGAAAGTCACAGAGATCTTATGCTGCCCCCAGGGAAGTTTTGATGATTATTATGGAGTAAAGAATGGGACTTATACACCAAATTTTAGTTCAGCAGCTCACTGAGAATGAATTTCCCTTCACTTCTGTCAAATAAGGCTATTCTTTTTTTCAGCATAACTATTTTGGTTTTATCCTGTGTGTTAGTGTGGTGAAGTGTTTGTGGACAGTGGCTTCTTGTTAAATGAAATGTCTCTTTATTACAGTGAATCAATACCTTAGCAAAGTTGGCCAAATGGCTTTCTACCAACACGCCGGGGAAGTGCTACATGCAAGTAACACCCACAAACCAGTAGTCTTTACAAACTGTCGTAATCACAGTTCACTTGCCTGAGATAGTGCTTCTGCCTCGCCCAGAACAGATATGTAGGAGGGTGAATGAAGCAATGTTCTAGAAAGCATTGCCATAGAATAAATCCTCCACACTACCTGAACGACAAGCTGTTAGCTTATATCCAGGGGTTTTTTTTGCTCTGAATAAATGATGTCTAGAAGAAATCAACAGTATTAATCGTTAGAGAAAGACAAGGTTTCAGGAGAAAACTAAAGCAAACAACTGGCATTATTATTGCTCATTAACTTTCATTGGCTCTTAGGCAATTATCAGTAAACGCATACGGAACGGCTATTGTCTAAATGTAGCAGCGATTAAATCCCATTAGGAGACTTCCAAAAGTCATTAACCCAAGTAGGCAGGAGTCAAGTAGCACTGGTTTTCTATTCTGCTATCAGGAATTGTTACAAAAAATGGAATGGCCAACATAAAATGAGCCCATAGAATCCTTGGGAATCCCAAGCCATTGCATTTGCTAGGCAGCAATGTTGGCACAAAGGACTGAACAGACCCTGTGCTTGTGCTGACTGAACTGTACACTAACATAGCTGTGACTTCTTAAAGGATGGCATTCCTGGAGTCAGACTGGTGTGCAGGTACTCCAATTCTGTGTTAATGGCCCTTCAATATATTTGTTTTCCTTACCAGGTTCTTTATTTTCATACAGCCTACAAGATATCCCTTCTGCTTTAGCACTTTCTTCATCTCTTCTGTTTCAATTTTTACTGTTCTGCTTTTAAGACGGTGTCATCCTGGGGACATATCCATTGGTATTTTCATAAAACTCCCTGTTCAGAGTGCTTTGGGACAGTTTTAAATGTTTGCAAGGTAGTAGGCAGATGGTAGCTGCCAGCAGATCAATGGCTGGCTCCAAGACCAGAGTCTCTGGCAGAATTTTCGGTTTTAGATGGGATATACCTGTCTCAGAGTGGGGAACAGGATCTTTCTACAAGAAGGACTCACCAAGAGAGCTTTAAACTAGATTTGAAGGGGGAAAGAGATAAAACCAGGCTCGCTAGAGAGGAACTGGGGCTGCATGCCAAAGTTTGGGGGACGGTGTGTAGCAAGATCCTTTAGTCTGCTGTGTAGCTGGAGATAGGGAATGGGCATGCATGCAGCAGCAGAGAATGTTAGAGGTATGTTAGAAATAACAGAAGCACCTGAGGTTTGTCACATTGGAATTAGGGCTTCTTCTCTCAGAAAAGGTGGTGGAGTCAACAGCTCAGATTAAGTACATCTGCGCCAATGTGTGCAGCACAGGCAACAAACAGAATGAGCTGGAAGCCATAGTGCACCAGGAAATCTGTGATATAGTTGCCATCATGGAAACATAATAGGAGAGGAAAGATGAAAAGGATACTGAGATGCTGGAGAATGTCCAACGAAGGGCAGTGGAGCCTGGTGGAGGATCTGCAGCACAAGTCCTGTAAGGAGTGGCTGAGGGAGCTGGGGCTGTTCAGCCTGGAGTAAAGGAGGCTCAGGGGATACCTTATCATTCTCTAAAACCACCTAAATGGAGGCTGTGGTGAGGTGGAGGTCAGTATCTTCTTTCAAAAAACAAGCAACAGGACAAGAGGAAATGGCTGCAAGTTGTGTCATGAAAGGTTTAGACTGGATATTAGAAGAAATTTATTCACTTGAAGAGTTGCCAAGCATTGAAACAGGCTGCCCAGGGAGGGAGTAGAGTCATCATCCCTTGAATATTTAAAAGACAGGTAGATATGGAACCTGGGGACACAGTTCAGTGGTAGACTTAGCAGTGCTGGCTCAAGTTGAACTTGATGATCTTAAAGGTCTTTTCAAACCTAAACAATTCTCTGGTTCCGAGCTGTGTAAGATACACTGCAGATCAGTTAAAACATCCACCTCTTTAATCTAGGAAGCTGGCATTGGTGATCTATGAGGTTGGAAAGCAAGGTGTGTGGCATTATACAGTCTTAGTCTCTCTCTTTCTCAGCTCCAAAGCAGTCTTTGTGCCTTTTATCTCCTTAGAGGTAGGGACAAAGGGGGATAGAAAAATGGGAAGGTTTCCTAGAATTTGAAATTTCTTAAATAGGGAAGATTTTCTAGAAAATCTTTTGCCTTTTTATTTTTCCAGTCTCTTTATCTGGTATGGGTAAGTGGCATCAGCTGAACCTGCTTCATCAATCTTTATATTAGTCTGGATGAAAATAATTGCTACACTAACATGCTCAAGTCATTTTGATGTTAAGTCGTATGTCAGATCATGAGACATGGTTCCAAATGTTAGTGAAATGACTTTTCCACTGACAAATGGCACCCCTTTCAACTTTCAGTGGTTTTGTGGGGAGCTTACGTCCAGCCAGTCATTTTCACATGCTTGGAAATAGGGAGAAAGTGCATTGTTTTTATCTGGTTTATCTATCACATCGTATGAGCTAGTTAAAGAATACTGAGGTATCTAAATCAAATTAAAATTTTTTAAATTAAATCTAAATTACAAATCTAAATAGATCTGTAACCTGCATTTTGTACTCAGATTATGGATTAATTGTTGTGTATATCTTTTTAATGGTGATGCTTTTAATACTTATAATAGATATGAGTAAATGTCATATATTAAATTTGGACAATTTTCTTTGAAGACAAGTAAAGAGGTTAAAATGCCATACTTGAATGTAACCTATTCATGTCAAGCTCCTCAAAACCATCCAGATTTACTACTGACATGAATAGTCTTTGGATCAAGCCTAGAAGTAGTTGAGGTGTAAATTGTCCTTGCTCATAATTTTCTTCATAATGAGTCATCTCTTCCTTTAAGATTTTTTTTTTTTTCTCTTTTTGTGGGCAATACACATACAGGTCATACTAATTTGTTTTTGCATGCACTATTTCTGCTTTAACATTACAGTACAACTTGAGTTAAAAGAAATTTTTGATTCTATGTCCATAATGACAACTCATGAGACATATTTATCTTTTAGTGTATTATTCAGTTTATTTATTGCTCCATATGTGATAACATGAAGCATGGACATTTCATAAAGTAACTTTTTAAGAAATCAAGAGAGAATTAAAATTAATGTGGCTGAAGTGCTCTATGTATTAAGCTTCCCCTTGTGCCCAGCCCAGCTTTCTCACCTGTTAAAGATAATAGTTTTCCAACTTTCAGTGACGAAAAGAAGAAAGATCTGGAGTAGACACAATTCAGATACAGGGAGTGTTTTGGCATACTTATTAACACGCTTTGTTTTGCAGATAATGAGAACATTGCAAGCTGCTTGGGTCTTTTGTCTAAAAATTCCCACCAGAGGCTCTTGTAAATCACCATGGCTTTCAGTGACTGATTCCTGTGGAGCCTAAGATGGGTTTAACAGTCATTGTCAGCTGTTTCTTCCTCCTGTTGGTGCCTGTTTTGCTATCAGTGGGCAACGTGCCAAAGTTCTGAGAAATCCACTGGCTTTAGGTGCCCCCCCCCTTCACTCCTGTATTTGTGGTACACTTTTGGTCATCTTCTCTGTGGTTGCTATTTTGTTCAGCTCCTCATCATGAGAGCTATCATTTTGAAGCACATCACGTGATGACATAGATTAGCTTGCATTGCCCCATCCTGGCTGGAAGTGAAATGGAACTAATGTCTGGCATATGGAAGAGGAATGCATGACTGTAGTGGATGAAGTGCATCAGACCTTGCTGTCCTTTGAAATCTTCAACAAGCCAATAGTAAGCAGTAGTAGAGATTTTAAAATTAATGTTACAATGTATGTTACAAATTAGAATAGCAAATCTTTCATTTTTGATAGCTGCTAGTTAAGACTCTTAAGTTCTCGAGGTTTGCAGGTTTTTCTAAAAGCCAATGCACAGCAAGAGGCAACAGAAATTATGTATGCGGATCAGACAATCACAGTGGCTATCCTTCAAATCAAGAGAAAAGAGTGGAAAATTACTTGAGCAGCCTTAACAAACAAGTGCAAAGTGGTCCTGTCTTGGAAAAAGACTTGGGGTATTTTCATACAGTTTGTTTTTTCTGTCTGTGGATTTGTTTTTCTTAATATGACTCAGAGAGTCTTGTAGGGAATGACGAAAAAACCGAGGGTGGGGCTGGTGAACAGGAGATTTTCATGTATACCCTTCATGTCATAGAATATAGATGGATAACAATGTTTTGAATCTTGGAGTGTCTTTTTTTCTAAACAAATTGTGAAAGGGCTGCAGATCACCAATGAGGACAAGTTCCAGTTTTGAAGTGGAAACTGTCCTAGGTTTAGTACAAATACCTGAGAAACACCCTTCCTAGAAAAACAGTCATACTTAGAACTCAGAAATAGATTTGTGTTTAGAATACTGAGGGTGGATATCAGGGATCTCTGTGATTCCAGGACTCATCCATACCACTTCTGCCTGGATCATCCAGGAAAGCACTACTTGAAGACTCTCATCTAGAACAGATCTCTGATCTCTTGAGGGTCTCAATACGTGGTAATTTGATGAAATACCGAAGCTTGTTGTTGAGACAGCCTGGTGCTTACCGAGGGCTGTTATCAGAGGCTTTCACAGTCCTGCTAAGTTTCCTTCTGTTTCTGGCACAGTGAATCTCAACACTGTGAGATTTCTTCAGAAAAGAGTTCTTTTTTGTTGAGTGGAGCAATTTCAATGTAAACAATATAAAGAGGTGGACTAGTGGGATGGGAAAAAATTACAAGCAGAGTAGCATCATCATTGCTGCTGATAGATTGTTCCCAAAGCTTTTTATGTTGTGTTTTTTTCCCTTAGATTTTTCAGGAGATGCAGGAGTACAAGCATTTTGGTAGGCACAGGAGAATATGAAGGCATGTTTAAGCATTCTTAGAGCTTCTTAAGCATTATAAGGACAGGAAATAGAACACGATCCTCAGTCCCTAGTGTTTGTTATTGGCCAGGCAATTGTCTGCTCAGCAAGTGTAGGCCAGATACATGAAACCCAGGTGTCTTGCAGGGAATGGAGGTTTCACCACTTGGACTAGCCTGTGAGGAGAAGACTTAGTAGCCCGCAGCTAGCACCTGTCTCCTTTTGAATTCAGCCTCAAACCTATTTGTATTTGTTTGGATTTTTTTTTTCCATTTCCAGTATCAGAAGTAGTGTTGTGAATTCTGTTATTATAAGTCAGTGGAATAAATCAACCTAATGAAATCCGCCTTTATTTCCAGAGAAATTTCAGAAGCAGTTTTTCATGCTCAGTATAGGTAACCAAGTGCACCCTTCTCTGAAAATGTGCACCATTGAACTCCTTAGTTACAGAAGGATAAAGCAGTGTTTTTGAACTTTGGTTCTGTCACTTTGATCTCAACGTGAGGTCTGTCTCGGTCTCAAATCTGTGTTTTGCTTCTGTGCTCATTTCCTCTCTGCTTACAAAGTATGATTTGTTTTGTTTTATATAATAATTGTCTCCACTAAGAATTATATAATTTAGAAATGTCCTTGGGTTTTTTTATTGTTAGTTTGGTTTCCTTTTTTTGTTTTATTTTTTTATTTTTTAATTGGAAAGAGATATCTTTTTAAGAATCTATATTTACTTTACAGAGGTGTTTTGTGTCCTGTACAGATTAGGATTTGGGCAAAGCAGAGATTGTTACTTATACAAAGCCATATAGTTGGCAGTTGTTAACTTGAAAATCCAAACAATACTGCCTCTTGATTTAGCAAGCCAGTTCTACAGCAGAGACGTGTCTTTTACTAGAATTGTAATAGGTATGAAAGGTACCACCTAATGCTCTAATCACCATCCTGTAAAAGCAAGCAGGACACAATCTGTAGGAACATGAAAGCATGTCAGTTTTGAGTACAAGTGCAGCATTCAAACTACAGTGTAGGGAAGAGATGCTTGTGTTAAAAGCATCTGCTACGGACTTTGCGTAAAACAAACCTAGTTGCTGGTTTCCAGTGCTATTAAAGGTTTAGAAAAAGTTGGTCCCCAGCTCTATCAGTCTAATTATTCTCTCCAAACTTTGCCCTGCTTTAAACAGTTTGAATTTCAGGCTGAAAGACAGTTCTTCAAACACACAGTGTGCTTTACTATGTTCATTGCATAACTAATATTGAAAATTAAGTGCTTTTAATATACAGATGTTTAACACTGAATAAATGATATTAATGAGCTCAAGATGAGTAGAAAGACATTTATTTTCTTTTAAGACTCCAAAGAAAACTTATATTTAGGATACAAAGGACAGTCAAAGACAGTGAACATTTCCATTAGGTTTCACATGCAGATTGCCATTGTGATTCATAGTGTTGAAATTACATCCGAAAGATCATTCAATAGGCAAAGCAAAAGCTGTGCAAGCAGGCATAGCAAAACAAAGAATTCATTCACCCATCAGCAGGCAGGTGTTCAGCCATCTCCTGGAAAGCAGGGCTCCATCATGCTAATGGATACTTGGGGAGGCAAATGTCATCACCCCTCTTCCCTCTTCTTCAGCTAGCTCTTATATGCTGAACATGATGCCATTCCATGTGGTATGGAATATTCCTCTGGTCAGTTGGGGGCAACTGTTCTGACTGTGTCCCCTCGCAGCTTCTTGAGCCTGTCCTGTGCCAGGTAAAGAATAGAACTTTGATGATTCTTGTGTGTTCCTTCCAGCTCAGACTATTCCATGCCATCCATGCCATTCCAGTCTCCTTGTGTACCCCCAGCAAGCCTGCAGGTGGGCCCATACAAGAAGTAGAAAAAGGCCTTGGTTTTGTGCAAGCATTGTTCCGTATTTTTTATCATTATAATCCTGTTTATGCTGACAAATTTCATTTTTGAAGGCTGCTAGTGAGAAGAAATAGAGGACAGTCCACTTATTTATATTCCCTTAAAAGTACAGTAAACAATGAAGCTTACTGTATAAATTCTTTCAGGGTGAGGGAGAGGAAGAAAGAATAGTAGAAGAACAGGAGGGCAGTCTTACAATAGAAATTTGAAATTACTTAATGGACAGTAAAGCAGTGGGAAAAGGCAAAAATAAATGCAAAGCATATAAAGATTTTGAAGAGGAATTTTCAAAATACTTCATTTAATATACTTTCAAATTTACAGAGTGGCCAATATTACTGCTCCTAAAAATGGTTTTCTTCTTAAATATTTTGTGATAATCTTATATGCTTTTTCTATCAGATTTTTTTAATTCAAAAATACTCACATGAGGGACTCAACTCTCTTAATACACATGAGCTTTAGAGCACATTTTTTCTTTGAAGTGGTTAATTCTGTGACCTGTGGTGATCAGGTGGTGCTCTGCATTAAAGACTTTCTAAAAACAGTTTGTAATGAGGGACACAATTTTGTATAAACCTAGGAAAAATATTTGGGGAGAAGAAGTAAGAAAGGAGGAGGGACAAGACTGCAGCTTAGAGAATATGTTGCCAGAAATTTTTCAGTGTATTGGAGCTGGTCTGTTTTTTGGGTCTGCAACTTCTTCCCTTCCCACCCCATCTTCTCTTCTAACCCTACCAGCCCATCTAAGAAAAGTGTCCCTTTCCAGACAAACTCTCATGTTTACTCAGAGTTTATTTTGGCCCTCATACAATTAAACTCACCTAATGTTCATCTGCTCAGAAAAACAGTATGTTGTTTTTTGAGGTTTGCTAGCAAGGAAGTGCAGGAGTTATTTTCTTTTGCTTGTCATAAGGGTTTCTGAGATGGAAATGTTCTTACTGTTGCATTCTTCCAAAGAGATCCCACTTCTTTTTTCCTTTTTGCATTTCTAGCTCAAATAGTTTGTTGTTGATTTCCTTTCCTTTTTTTTTTTTAGTTTTTTTTTTTATTTTTGTTTCTTATGCCCCTTAATGTTTCACAATATTTTCAAATAACCTCACAGCACTTACAGACAAATATGCTTCAGCAAACTCTTGTTAGGATGTGTTGCTTCTAAATACTTTTACCTGTACTCAACCTTCTTTTAAATGCATCTGAAAGCCACAGGGAAATGCCTTTGATTTTAGTGTTTTCATGTCTTGATCTCTGTAGATGATGAGGGATGTAGTAGATGAGGGAGCTGTTCTCAGCTGGTGACTGCTGAAAGCATCATAGTGAGTTAAGACAAGATCTGCTTTTTTTTTTTTTTTTTTCCATTTCTTTGGCTCCAACACTAATCAGCTTTGAATATTAGAATGAAGTATCATTTGATACTATCAAAGCCAGAGATTTATGCAACTTTCTAGCAGCAAAGAAGATGCAGGACACCTCCAGGGTGTGCTTCCTGTGAGCAGTGGGTGGCAACAGAAATAATCATCAATGTTCAAATGTATTACTGAAGATATTTTAAATTTTATTTCTTTGGAATCTGTAACACCAGCAGATTTCAAAAGATTGGAGAGACAGGGTGAAGTTCACTGTGAACAGTGTGAAGTTACGACCCACAGTCCATGAGAAGGAGGTGTTCCTAACCACACTTTTGGAGGTTAATCAAATACTTTCTGGTCTTTCTGTAATGATTATCACTATTATTATACATGTTTACATTATCAGAATTCCAAATAGAATTAAAAATGACATCTGCCAAGAAATATAAGGGTTTTGGTCTCAGTATCTGATTGTTTTTAATTGAGAGGACGTTAATGTATGAACATACTGAAAATCATACATGAGCAGGCAGACAGAGCGAGTCAGTGTTACAGAGCAGTGTGTTCTCCCTTGTTTCCATATAAACAAGTTTTTCAGGATAAGCAACAAGTTTTCATTTTGTTTTCTGTTTTATAGTGTAAAGCTTATCCAGCCTCCATCCCCCTCTGTGAAGAGCAGACAAAAATCTCCCCGAGCTCTGACTTAGCAGCGGGTCTCCCCAGGCTGTAGTGAGGCCTGCACAGTGCTAGATAAGAAAAGAGTATACTTCAAACAGCTTGGCATTAATCAGCCAGCAAGGCTTCAAGCTCAATGTTAGAGCAAAGGAATGCAGTTCAGAGGCTCGCTTACGTTAAATGAAATTAAACCAGACAGACTCACTTAATTCTTACTTTTAAAAAGCTCTTGAAGTGCTGTTTTAAACTAGTTACTTTGTGATGCCACGGAGTGAGGCAGTTAATCTGACTCATCAGAGAGGGAAAGCAGCAGAGCCCTTGGGATTCTTTCGGAGAATTGTTTCTCTGGCCTTTGAAATGATTTCCTTATATCTTATTCATACCTTTTCAGCATAACACATTGTATCATCTATTATCTTTAACCAGAAGATTCAGCTCTTCCTTTCATATCACTGCTAGGGCAATCCTCGTAAGGAATGTAGATGGCAGCTTCGTCGCTCTAGGAGGCAACACATGGCCTTTTACTTTGCACCCTGGAACTACTCCTGTGTGATTCAAGGTCAGGGTTAGCTTTTGACTTTGAGGGCAGCGAATGAGCTGACAGTGAAACTTTACATTGCAATGAGCTCCTCATTGTGCTGAGGAAGCACATTGGAGAGTTTGAGGAAATCATTTTAGAAAGCTGAGGAAAAAGTCATCCCTTATCTATTTTCCTCATTTTATAAGCTTCTAAAATTAGAAGATAGTCAATATGATCTGTGGTATATTCATGATATTATATGATTTTTGAAAACAGCAGAAGTAGCAAATAAAAAAACAGTCTAAAGTCTAAACAGAGTGTACCTAGGAAATCCTGTATTTACAGAAACTGTTCCAAAGTGGTTCTCTAGTTCTCTATTAAGGATCTCTTTCCTAATTAAGTGATTAGCCAATCACAGCAATCAATTTATGCTAATGATAGGGCTAATAGTGAATTCCCAGTTGGGGTTTAAATCCATGGCTGTAAGCTCAGAAGCATCTGTTCTAATGATTAAACCATTTGCTCTGTATATATCAGATACTAGCTCCAGCAGCTAAACTAATGATAACTTAACTGTAGCTCTTTCACCTTAGGCAGAAACTAAAGAATCTAAGAAAAAATCTTGTACTGACTAACTCTTCATAGATATATATTTTTGTCATTGTACTCTTTGAACTATTGCTGAAACAAAAGCAGGTCTGCAGTGCTTAGAACTGTTTTCTTTCCTCCATCACAAACAAAGGTCACCTACCAAAATGATGAAGGCTCATACTGAGCATTGAAGCCTTTCTGGAGCTCGTGTATGACACTACTGATATGTGTAGTTGCATTGACAAAATAATAGCCTTAAATACAAACATTCCAGGGATTTGTGGAGGTGGAAGAAATGTCACTAGAATGCTGGAGGAGTTCTGTGTGATTGAGAGGAAAGAGAGCTTCCAAAAAGCAATTGACATCAGATTTTTATGATTCCAGCCTTACTAAAGAAACACTTTAGAAATCAAAATAAATTTTACATTTATAACTCTGTGAAATTAACACCTTTTATCTCTCTGAAGGCCAAATTTAGATCTTGTCCTCCCATCTGTCTCTTTCCTCTAGTTATTGTAATATATTTAGCATTCTATTAAAAATGTGGCTATTTAAAATAGGATTATATATAGAAGATTATATGTAAGACAATTGCCTATATATACTGCCCCATCTGTCTGGGAGATTTATGTAATTCACTTAAGATATGTTTACAGGAATTTGTTGTACCAAGTGGGATTGGTCAGTTCAGTCTGCATTAAAGCATCTATTTCTTATTTTTCACCACAGATGCTTTTTTGGAGAGTTTTGGGTCACTGCCCTACTCTAATATATTGTTTTTGAAGGAGAGCTATTGAAATATGGTGTTGTTGCAAGAAGAAAAATGCAGTTTGGAATACAGCATTAACAGAAAGCAATTTGTCCTCAGAGTGTGAGCACAAATTTAATTTACGTTAATACCTTTTTTGTTTAAGTAGTGAATTGCTACATGAAGGAGGGAAACCTCAGGAGGACTGAGGGATGGAAAGGCCCATGGAGAATCACAAAGCGGAAGAATAGGGAAGGAGTTTCAGTAGACAAGGAAAATGTGGCAGAGAAAATGTAAGGGAAGTGATAGGAGGAGGACAGAAAAGCAGCAAAGTTTGCGAGACAGGAAAGGTGCTTCTACACTTCTGTTTTTTAAGTGAAAATGGTCATGTGGTTAGTAAGTGGAACTGACTGCAAAATCTGGTAGAGTCAGAGGGACAAGCAGGCTTAGAGAAAGGCTAGCACATGAAGCATTTTGTCCTATCCAGTCATTACCCCAGGTTTAGTGTCCCAAATTGAGAGACCTAAGGCAATTCCAAGTCAGACCTGTGCAGCACTCCAGTAAGCTGAGATAAAGGAAACTGGTGGGTATGATGTTAGAAGAGGAGAGAAAGATGTGATAGAGTGTAACACTCCAGACAACAATATGAGGCAGGAATGGGTGCTAATTTGCTTCTATGACAATCATATGATTTGCTTGCAAATCCAGCAGAAGATACAAGATTTTTTTTTTCTTCCCTCCCCTCTCAATCCCCCCACTCCTTATTTCCCATTCAGTCATCTGTTCTGCAGTGTGCTGATCTCTTCAGTCAGGAATGACTGACCAGCTATTGCCAATTCCAGTCTTCTGGGAGATGCTCTTGCATTGGGCAGCTGTCTTCCCAAAGACAGTGGCATCACCTTCCTAAAAACCTCTTGAGAACTTTACTGTTCTCAAGGCTGCAGGCTTGAGTTTGCCCCAGAAAGCAATCATGCAGTCGTCACTCAGCATGCTATCACCATATGCTAACTTGATGGAAAGCTGTCTCCAAAGCAAACAGGATTGTCCACTCTCCCAGTCCGTGATTGTGTGGGTACATATGTGCAGCCATGCAGGTGGTGTCTGTGTGTGTACAAGGCAGAGTTAGCATGAGATGGTTCAAGCATCAAACAACAAGGGAGGGTTTGTTGCTCCCATATGCTGTGTAAAAACTGGCAGCATTTAACATTTTCCATTTCTACTTGCAGAGGATCCGAAGCCCCATAGGTCATTAAAAACCCCAAACAAACAAACCAAAAAAAACCCCAAAATAAAATAAGCGTGCTTGTGTGTGCTGTTGGGGTCAGCCCAATAATTTCAGGTATCATATTTGTGTAAGTGGAAATACTGGTTTATTCACATCTAATAATTCTCATTTTCAACAGCTGGGATGAACTACATCTGGATCTGGATGCAGAAACATAATAAAGATTCCCCTGATACTGATAGTCTGTGAGACTAGAAACTATTTTAGAGCATTTAAATGACAGTCTTTTTCAAAGTTGTTAGCTACTAAATCAGCTTAATAGGCATGCTTCAAAACTCCACTGGGAATCATCCTTCTTTTTCTTTTTCTTTTTCTTTTTTTTTTTCTTTTTTTTTTTTTTTTTAGACACAGACACAAATCTTTCTTTTAAAAAAATATGTAAACACAAGTGAATCCCAACATATTCCAGCAGTCATATTTTGAAATTCCCTTGTGTCACACTGAGGACACTTAATTCATTGGCACTATTTACTTCAGTGAGGCAAGGACAGTAATGGAAGAAAAGTGTAAAAACACCATTTAGGCTTCTGTTTGGAAACTGAAGGGCGAATCTCCCAAGGCTCTATATGGAAATGGAAAGCTCTGCCAGTTTTGTTTTTTTTTCTTCTGTTGGAGGCAGAATCACTCCTTGTATAATCTTTTCTTCCAAAACTGTAGCAAGCATTCTTTCTCTGTGATTTGTGGAATAAGAAATATAAAATTATGTTCTTTTTCACCTTTTATGAGGTGAATGGGTCAGGACAGATGTCTTGTTTTGTGTTTGCATGTAGACATCTGCCATCCTGCCATGGGAACAGTGCTCCCTAATGAATTCCCAAAACAGGTGCGTGTTACATCTTCTACCAGGAGGAGACACCACCTCCAGCACATATCTGCATGTTTTCTTTCCTTATGGGCTTAGAGTGACAGTATTGGCATTGTTTGAAGGATTCCCTTCAAACAATTTTTAAAATGAGAACACTCCATAACAAGGAAACAAAATTATCAAGCTCAATTTTCTTGGACATTGGACAAGTTGTAGCTAAAAGGTAGAGGTGGTTTTGATGGTGGTGGTTTGGAATTGGATTTTAAATAGTGGCACTAAAATCCCATCCCTGGATGTGATTGGAATTAGTGACTGTCTCTAGTGAGAGGAGAGCTCTGTCTCTCAAGACTGTATCCCATGAGGGGTGGGCTCCCATTCCTCATGTTATCTTCTGTCTCCAAGTAGCAATAATCAAAATAGTTGTTGCCGTTGGACTACATTGTGCATTATCAGTTCATTGGTTAATTTAACATTGGCTGGTAAAAAACAGATAAATATAAACCATAACATTTCTTAAGTTAAAAAAATCTTTTTCTTCTTCAAATTCTCAACTGTCAGTGAATTTTCTAATTAGATCACTGGCAAAAAAAAAGTGTTGCTATAACTAAAAGGTCTAAGCAAAACTACTAGCAATTGTTCCAAAAAAGCATTTTTCAAGTTGATAGATTTGTTTTGTTTAGGTTTGGATTTTTTTCAATGTTGTCAGAGTATGACTGGAAATGAAATTTACCCCTTTTTTATTACATAGTTCCCCCTATGAAAATTGCCTTGTATACATACAGATTCTAGAACTGTACAGTTCTGGAAAGTTATTGAAGCCAGATTGCCTGATTTTGGAAAATGCTCATGGATGTCTGGACTATCACAGAGTGCACAAGTTCCTATGAAGCCGTTGTGTGTGGTTGGCATGATGCAAACTTATCATGTTTCTGCAGAGAATGGTGATTATGATGTGCAAATGATGTAGTAGACAACATAAATTAGAGGTGTATTTACATGTAAGCAACAGAGAGTTATACCCTGTCCCAAATGATGATCTTTGTGTCAGAAGTGCTGACAATATTCTGAAGTCAGTCAAGGACCTTAGTACTGATTTTTAAGTAGAAGGTGTGCAATTAGTATGGTGAAGGCAGTGGCAGAAAAACTGCCAAGTGAGGAAAATAAAATGAGGCCTCACTGATGCCTACTGCATCCTGCTAAAGGTTTAGCCTCTGCAACAGTAGAAACATCCATGAGGGAAAAGGTAGAAGCAACCATAGAGGTGGTCTGAACAATGGAAGGGAAACCTGTGGCTCAGAATTTGCTGTCTGGCTTTGGAAATCTGGACTTTTTCTGTTAGTGAAATGGAATTTGATCCTTCACAAAGCACCAAGATGTAAACACTTACAGAGCTGGAAAAATGCATAGAAATCCTGAATGACAGGAATTTTGAAGGAAAATTTGCAGTGAAAGCAGTCATTTAATTGAACAGAAGTTGAGCAGGTAGGAGCTTTTCATTAAATGTGAGATTCTTTTTTAAACATCTACTTTGAAAAGGCATATAGCTGCTGCCTGTCAACTAAATTGGACTAGTGTTTTGATGCCACACATTTTTATGCACCACTGGAGCAGAAATGAAAGCTGTCAATAATAAGCTTGGCCATACAGGTGTACGCCCACTTACATTCTAATCTTTATAAAAACCTGTTCCATACTTCACTGCTAGGAAGTGAGACTGGTGACAGAAAACATGTGAGCCTTCCAGATCGTGTGTGCTATAACTCACATTTCCTCTTATCAGGGAAGAAATTCCATTTTGTTTTATATTCTAAGAACAGAGAAAAAAAGAGTTTAAATACTAAACACATTCAGTGTGTCTGTCAGTGCCAGACTTCTGCACTGGAGGACTTTTGTGTGACAAGAAATCAAAAGCTATTGTTCTCCAGCAGTCCTGCTTGTAGTTCATTCTGCTTCAATAAAAGAGAAAACAATGTAAAAAGTGGCAACTTCTGCAAGTGTGCAAATGATGCCTCTCATTGGCAGTAGGCTTTTGGCTGGGATTCAATGTAGGCACCAAAGCTAGGGTCAGTCAACACTTAGCATGTTTGTTTGTTTACATTATATACACTGGAAACATATGGTCCTTGTGGTTTGTTGCTTTCTGAAGGGACGGGCTTATACTCTTCCAGAATTAGATAAAAGCATATGAAGAAGATGACAGAGGAACACAGATTGTGACAGACAATCACAAATCTGTGATTGATACGGATGTTCCACAGGGCATATGAAATGCACCTTCACTCCATAAATCACCAGAATTTAAATCTACTGAACTTTCCTCTTAAAGAAATACGTATTTGAAAATTTAATTACCAGGGGTTTTAGTAGTTCTTGTATTATTATTTGCATGAAGCAGACTTGAAGTACCTCACGCATTTCATTTTCTTGTGATTGATGTTGTCATATGTGGTCCTTGGAGGGCAAGTGAAGTTCTCTCAACTTCCCACTGGAAGTCTTCCTTTCAGTAGTATTTCTAGCCCTTAAATGTTACTACATTGTCAGACTTAAAAATTACAGAATTGTGCATAAAGGTAGACATAAAGGGAGGGTCATAGTCTTCTCTTGGGAAGTACATGAGATGTGATTATTGATAAAATTTCACATATTTTAATGCTTTTAAAACAATATATGAACATAACGTCAGTTTCTTGCCTTCAGTTTAAAAAGAAAAATAAATTCTTTTTTTTAGGGGATGTAGGAGCACAGAATAATTTCTAGTGTGAGTGACACTATTTTTCTAGTTATTTCAAGAGTTATTTTGAATTTCTGCATTGTACCTACCAAAGGGATTATTTGAACAGGGGATTTAGAGGGGCTCAGTGTGTTGAGTACATGTTCATAAATATGTGTATGGACAGAGCTGGCCTACCACACATTTGTCCAGACACACATTAACACTGCAGCTTGGGGTTTAAAAGAATGAGCTGAATGAGGCCTTTTCCATGATAGTAATATTTAAATGTTTCAGGTTCTTTTTTTTTTTCACTAACAGGATTCAAAGTGCTTTGGCAAATTATCATGTTAAATTCCATGACTCTGAATGCGGCAATTGGATTTATCACCTGCAAGTGGCTGTGAGTCCAGCACACGCTTGCGTTCACCCACGCATTCACCACAGAGCTTGTTCTAGTTAACATCCTATTAGCTGAATTACTTTGTAGCAAATTATAAACATCACCATGATTAGAGGGACCAGACATCTCCCTGTTAATTTCTGCAGAACAGTAGCTCTGAGCATCAAAGCTACCATTGCAATTATGAGGAAATTGGGTTGCTACACTGTATTGACAAGCAGCCCTATGAATAGCACAGGTGTGAATACCTGCTCTCCTGGGGAAAGCCAAACACAGCAGAAAGGGAGTCTCCATGGATCACACATGGGCTAACTGAAGGGACTGGTAATTTAAGCTACTTCCAAAGTAAATGAAATCAGACAAATGGTGAAATGGATTTCACAACTCTTTAGGATGCTTCTATTTAATAATTTGCTGTGTGTGTGTAAACACCTCAGCTCCAATGGAAATGACAGTAGTTGTGAGAGTGGCATCCAAGGGCTAAATTTGGCCTGACATGTAATAAGTGACATAACTACACCTGGGATAAAAGTGTTTGGAATACAAAATGCATCTCTCTAATAATTCCATCTTGCTTTTTCTGCTTCCCTACTGTCAGGGTACCTGCTGGAGTGGGAATCTCCTTGACGCAAAGCTGATAAATAATGTTGTTCTCATAAATGAGCTATTTAGAGTGCCTTGTTACACTGTGGTTTGGTTAACTTTTTTTTAATTTGGGCTATTCTGAACATCACTTTCCCATATTGTAAATTATTGCAGTGACTTTCAGGTAAGCTTGCTAAAGGTGTATGTGGCAATTGTTAGCTAATCTGGTTAATGTCTTTGAAGCAAAATATGAGAAAAAGTTGAGTTTGTGCTACCATAGCAAGAGGGCATGTCTGGGGGTGTCAGTGTTCGCTGTTGTCCAGAGAGTCAGAAATCTCTGCCAGACCTTTTGTAGCTCCTTCCCTTTTTTTTTTTTTCCCCCCCTGGAAATGTCAACTTTAAATGAACAAGCTGATTACGAAAATTGTTGGCAACTTCACCCAATCTCCCACCCAAACTCGGTAAAAGGATAAGGAAACCTGCTGTATGAGGAAAGGCTGAGAGATTCGGGTTTGTACAGCCCTGAGAAAAGAAGGTTTAGGGGAGTTCTTAACAACGTTCAAGTATTTAAAGGGTGCCCACAAAGAAAATGGAGGCTCCCTTTTTACAATGAGTCATGTAAAAAGGCAAGGGATGATGGGTACAAGTTACTCCCAGGGATATTCCAATTGGATAAGAAGAAGATTTTTCACTATGAGAACAATCAACCATTAGAACAATCTTCCCTGGGAAGGAATGCTTTCCTTGATATTTGACAATTTTAGGTTTCAGCTGGACAGGGTGCTGGGCTGTCTTGTCTAAGACACTTGAGACACTTTTGCTGAGAAAGGTTGGACCAAATGATCTGTGAGTAGCCTTCCAAACTGACATTCTATGACTATATGATTCTGGTGTTAGTCATGCCTTATCCCTATACAGCTCACCACCTTGTCTCTTAATTTGCTGTAATCTCCAATTTTAAATAACTTCTTTACTGGATCTTGAATTAGGGAGCTGCTTAATGCAAGTCTACAATTGGGTCTCTGTATTGTCTGAATAAGAATGCGGGGGAAAAACATGGAAGGGATATTTCTTAATTTTATCAATTTATATTACTATATTTATATACTTCTTATTAAATTGTAATTTTCAGAACAGTCATTTTTTATTGTTATTAAGTTAGGAAGTATGAATTTTCACAAGGGCATTTGAAGTGAAACAGATTATAAAAAATCACTTATAGTAACTATTATCTGATGGTTTAAATCATTAGTATAATGCCAGCAAGGATCAAAAAAAAAAAAAAAACAAAACACCCACAAAAAACCAAAACCAAACTTTTCAGCCCTAATACAAGCAATGATACAAGATGAGTAGCAAATGAGCATAACGTGTTTCTGTTAGATCAGTTACTGTACAGAATTGGTGTTTTAACTCACATTTGTACTTCTGCTGATAGGTGAATACCTTAGACTGAGGATTTTGCATGTGACAGCTGCCTTCAAGGACAAACACAAAGGCTTGTCATAGGTCTCAGCACGCTGATGTAATGCTGCAGAAAACATCAGGAAATTGTGAAGAAATAAATAACTGGCACCCCATCATTATGATAGCTAATGGCTTTAGGGATGGCACTAAAGCAGACAATATGGTCAGAATGAAGTTTCCATCTGTGTTGCTGCTGTCAAGGGAAATAGTTTTACATCATTTCTTATCTCTCTTTTGGTCCCTGTGACAAGTAGTCTGTGAGGTGTTCAGACCCTGCACTGAACTAACTAATGAAAGATGATAGGATGGGAATTGATAAGTGAATTTACCTTGACTGTAAACCCTGCAACGTCAGATGGCAACTCCCACTCTTATCCTTTTTCTAATCTTTCTTTTACTATGGTGGCCCTGAAAACCTTCACACACAATTCCGAAATGTCATTTTCACAGTGATTCAGAAGTGATCAGAAAAGGGAACCAAAATGACATAGAGAGCATGGCTAAATTAATGGGCTGTCGAAAAAGTATTCTCACTTGGAAGGATTTCAGGCTTCTCTCAGATCTGATGTTAACCCAGAAAAAATCTTGAGAAAACTGAATTCTGTTAATTTTCAATAGAAAAGTTGGAGTTTCTTTATTAAAAGTTCTGGAGTATATTTTTGGCTCATAACTAGACTCTTTGTGTTTATTCCCTTTTCTGGGGACAAGCAAACCTTAGCACAGTTCTGGTGCCTGATCCCAGAGAGAGGTCAAGAGGGTGATTCATGTGAATGAAGTAATACACAAGCTTAAATGTGAGCACAGTGGGAGACACAGTTTAATGATCAGGTTCACTCTGAGTAAGAACTTTAAATGCTCGTTTGAAATAGTCCAAGCTGTCTGGAAAAAAAAAAAAAAAGGCAAAAAACAAAAAACAACCAGCTAATTAAACAAACATCCCTTGACAAGCAGCCCTTACCTCTCAGCCTAAACAAGACTGTGTTGCAAGGTTGCTGATATATCTGAAAATTACTGCATAAAAGGTATTTTGGAAGTAATGGTCTTACAATAGTTTCAGGCACCAATTAAAGAACAGAGAAGTAAAATCTCACCAAGTGAGGACAAAAAAACAACTTTTAAAAATTACTTCTTTATTTTTAAAATTAGGTTTGTATTTTTAAAAAGTTTCAGGCAGTCTAATTTGGTGTATTTTGTTTCAGTCTCACTTTTCTGGTTTGGGAATGTAATTCAGGATTATTCCTTTTTACAAGACCACCACCCTTATGATTCTATAAAAGGTGGTAGAGCATGATCCTGCTTTTGAACTGACTTGATGGTGTCAAGAAGACATGGCTTATTTCTTCCTCTTTTGAAATCTGTGTTTTGACTTCCTACATTACTAACTTGCATCACTTCATTTTCTTAATTTTCACGGTGTCTAGTGCTGTGTCCTACTTGCTCTGCAATATTCAAGCTCAGAGCCAATGTCATTGAATTATAGCAAAGAGCTCATGTCCTAAATCCTTAAGCCCAGTTGGTTGGGTAAACTCTGAGTGGGTGCTTAACAGTTTTGAAAGTAGTATATAGCATCCAAGTCATGAATCATACCTTACTCTGTACTAACTCTTTGCCAGAAGGACAACAAGGCTTGAATGCACATGGATTGTGGATGGGGTGAGTTCCTGCCTAGTGTGACTCTGAAGAGAATAAAGAAAACTAGGTGAGACTTTATGGATGCACAGCATTTTATAACAGAAAGTGACAAGAGTCCTATCAAATATGATCAAACAAGTATCAGTTTCTGCAGGTTCATAAACAGAGACTTAAACTTGTTCACCTTGATCTGGGTCACCTAACTGAATATAATTTAAAAAGCTGGCTTGTTTGCCTTTTCTTCAATAAAGAAAGTTGTGTATAAGGAGGGCCAAATGTTGGAGAAATGTCTAAGGTTCTCTTACTTGTTTGATGTTGGTTTGAAGGAGAGGAATTGAGAACAGAACACAGAAAGCTGTAAACTTGAACACTTGAATAACCTCATTAATCATTTATGCTGTGGATCGGGGCATATCACCTATAGTTTTTCAGGTAAAGGACCTGAGCTAGATCTTTGTCATACTTTTTTCAATTTTTTTTTTCTTTTTAATATTGAAAGTGAATATTTGAATTAAATGTTGTCTTGAAATGATTTGCTGAAAAAATTTTTTTTTTTTTTTTAAAAACCCAAATTGTACTTTGGAAAATGTTCAGCTAGAATCTTTCGGATACACAGAGATTTTTCCCATTTTTGGGGGTGGGGCAGCAAGGGGTGCATATATTCTGAATTTCTGGACTAGAGTTTGTGAGAAGTTACTAGCTCTCAGTAAATGAAAATCAGCTGCTCCCTTAGCTCCACAAATAGAGTAAGGGAGTAGGAGTTTATAGTCTCCCAAACCTTTTATTTCTGGGAGAATGAGTCAGCCCTCCTACAAATGTCAAAACAATTAGCTATGAGTGTTTTACAGTGAATTTTCTGGATAATAAAGGCCACATATTTGATATAAGCATGGAAGAATTAGTTAGCACTCTTTAACATATGGTTCGACTGACCACAAAAGTACAGAGAAATGATTAAAGAGTATAGGTAGGGGTTAGTTCTATCTCTGAAATCAAGGAGGCTGTAAGTAGTTCTCAGTTGAGTCTGGTCCATATTCTATTCAAAGAAAGTAATGCTTAAGTCATATCTGACAAATTTAAAGTGATGTCTTTGTGTGGCTTCTAGTTCATCTCTTGCAATATGTTTAGATGTGTGCTTCATCTCAGTTTGAAATGTATCCCTTCCACAATGGCAGTTCTGCAAGGTGGCAAATACTGAATCATGCAAACAAGGAAGTTTACAGCCAAAGTGGATAATGACCACAAAGCTGCCACCTTCTGCTAGAAAAAGAACCAGATTCTCTCCTTGCAATTCTGAGCAGCTGAAATAAGAAGTTGCGCACCTGCTTTGTTGTTTTCCTGTCTTTGTGCTTTCTCATTCTGTAATGATTTTTAATGTAAGCCATGGGAAGTTTAGTTTCTCCAGTTTCATTGTGACTTGGATCCACACCCCCAAGCTGGGTGATGGAGCTCTGCACGGCTGTGATGCAGGGCTTCTGGGAAGGTGGAATGATACCCATCTGTGTGTTACAAGCTCCAGCCATACCACCCACAGGTACTCACACTGTGTGCTGAGACTGCTGCAGGAGGATGCATAAACCACGTGCAGGTTCTGTCTGATCTTTCCTTGTCTGAGGCTGCAGGCACAGGCTCAGTAAAGAGGCATGAGAACACCTCTACAGTCACCTTCACCATAGACTCTGCTTCCTGTGCTCCTAAAAGGGACAAAATTATTCTGAGGCCTCCACAAACTTTTTTGTATGGAGTGAGTAGGTTTTAAAAATCACTTGCTCTCCACATGTCCAGAAATTTAAGCCAAGACTTCCATGACTTGAATCTCTTGATTACAAATAATTATATGCTTTGGTTTAATAGTTCTTTTTTGAAGACTTGCATGTTCTCGTTTTGTCTTGCAATACATTTATTTTGTTTGGAATACTATACCTAGTCTGTAATTTTTCATAACTAGTTTTGGAAATTGGGGTTTATGCCATGTTCCACCCTTCTCTCTTTTCTTCTGACTTTTGATCTTAAACAATATCTCTTCATCAGCATTCACTTAAAACCTGCTTTAATGTTTACAGAAGTAGTTTTCTAAGGTGTCTCTGAGAAAGCCATGTCTTATATATCATTAACTTTTGTAGAATCAGCTTTTAACTGATATGGGATATTTATTTTAGTCAAAACAAAAACTGTCCTATTCTTCACCTCTAGAGGAGTAGAAATTCAGTGATCTTCCTGTTGTAAAACAGCACCATAAAGTTATCTGTATGTTTTTTAGTTTTAAATACACACTCATAAATAGTCAATATGTAACCTAGATAGAGATTCCTGTAGTGTATATTTCAGTTAATTGAACAAGGTAACCTACTCCTACTGTGAAGAATTTCTGCTAAACTCTATTGTTCTGCTATTTAAAAAATACCAGGCCAGACAAAACCAAACAAACTCAAAGTGTGCATACATTAATCACAGAGCAATCACAGAATCAGTTAGGTTGGAAAGGACCTCTGAGATCATTGAGTCCATCCTTTGACCAATCACCACCATGCCATCTACATCATGACACTGAATGCCTCACCCAGTCTTTTCTTAAACACTTCCAGGGATGGTGGCTCCACCACCTCCCTGGGCAGCCCATTCCAATGTCTAACCACCCTTTCTGTGAAGAAATTCCTCTTGATGTCCAACCTACACCTTCTCTGGTGAGGCTTGAGGCCATTTCGCCTTGTCTTGCCACCTGTTGCCTGGAAGAAGAGTCCAGCCCTCACCTGACTACAGCCTCCTCTCAGGGAGTTGTAGAGAGGGAAAAAGTCACCTCTTCTTTTCTCCAGGCTAAACATCCCCAGCTCCCTCAGCTGCTCCTCACAGGACTTGTGCTCCAGACCCTTCCCCAACTTTGCTGCCCTTCCCTGGACACACTCCAGCACCTCAGTGTCATTCTTTATTTGAGAGTGTATTAAGCATAGTCTAAATGCATTTTTTTAAAGTTACTCTGTGTTGGTTGGAATATTTTGTGAGGTTTTCAATAATAAAAACAGCAATATTTTTAGATACACGAACAAGGGAAAAAATTATTTTCATGGTGATTTTGGAAATGATTAACATAGAAGATAAAGGTCATATTGAAAGCTTCACTGGGAGAGGCAAAATAAAACAGAGACCAGAGGAGTATATATTAGAAGATGAATCAATTGATTTTACATAATGTTGGGGTTTGCTTGAGATGAAAAAACACCTTTAGAAGAGACTAGAAAAAGAAGACCTCTGAATGCACTTAATGGGTTATTTTTCTGACAGAAAAGGGAATGGTTCTGATTTAGGTTTGCCAGAGTAAATATAGAGGTATAATTTTATTTCCTGCTACTTAATGTTACTCTAGTGCTTTCTTAAAAAGGTGTTTTCTTTTGCTGAATATGCAATTAGAAGCACAGTGGCCACATATTTGGCTTTTGTAAGAAAAAAGCCAACTGGTGAGATATTGTTTTCTATATCCTTTTAGGTATCTGAAAGAGATTAAATACATCCTCTAATTTCTAAAGCCTTTGGGCACTGAAATATGACATGATTAATTTTAATTCTTTGACTTAATACAGAAATAAAACAGCTTTAATAGAATAGTTAGTAGATATTACAACTCACATGGGTTTATATCTTCTGAGTGAGCTATGATTTTTTTTTCAGTGGTGTGCTTATATTTGATCCAGTTCCTCACATCTATTATTTAAGTTTGATATACAAAAATAAAATGCCCTACCAAAAAAATGCCTCACACATATCTTGGCCTTCTCATCCCTGTAATTTATTCATATGGTAAGCCAACTTCTCTCAAGGTCATGAATTTAAAAACAACCCACCAAATAAAAGCCCCCAACAACAAAAAATACCCACAATAAGACCAGCAAGAACCAAACAATAGCTGGCTCAGGTTTGTTTTTGCTGGGTTACACAGTAAGTCTTGTGTAGGCTTTATTTGTTTTAAATTTCGTGCCTAACAATTTCTTAGCCAAACAACCTTGACAGTGTCCCCTTAACGTATTCATAGCAACACACAGAGACATCACAGTGAATTTATTTACATCTCTAAGTGTTTCAAAGGCCTACAGCTTCTTCACAAAAATCTGTGCTGAACTTCAGAATACACTTTGCTGTCCATTTGGATTGATTGATTGATGGGCCTGGGAGCCCAGTTACTCTTCTGACAAGCTGCGCTCGCAGGAGCTTAGTCTGGGTAAATAAACAGGGCAGTCAAGTGAGAAGTGTGTGACTTTGTAGTACGCTTTGTGCAAGCAGGCTATTGTTTCACCTCAAGATTACCTAGAATATATCAGATTTGCACTTGTTAGAGCTGGACATCACTTAACCTTGCACATTGGAATAGAGAGAACAGTTGCTGATTGCTTTGAAATGAGCTTGTGTTAACCAAGCTATTAAATGATAGTTAATACGAGATTGAGAAATAATTTGAATTCATGAACTCATCAGGCATTATTTAGATGTAAGTTTTTTCATTAGCATTTATATTTGCCAAGCATCTTTTTTTGCTTTTCATGTGTACTACAGACAGGTTCCATTTCTTTTTGTGTCAGCAATCATTGGTGTCATGGTTAATACTAATCTTGGACTCATAATGACTCTTTCCATCTTCAGGTCTGCTATGAGCAGTCTGGAATCTTTGACTGGGTAGATCTGTGGGCTCCTTTTAGGCAGTGCCATAAAAATGTAAAAGTCCTGCTGTGTTTAATTAAAACAGAAGCATCAGTATCTCTTATGTACAACTAATGGCATTTTCTTTTAAATTGGGAGGAAGATATAGCAAAGCCGGTCCAGATCCTCAGCTGATAATTTGCATTTATTAAGAGTCTGGCATAGTGAGTCTGACTATGGAATTATGATTGCATTTTTTTTTTAGTTAATGCACGCAGTTTGAATTAGGTACTTCAGCCATTGCACTGTGTTTCAGTAATGAACATCATCATTGATAACTACAATATTACTGCTCCAAATAAAAGATAGACACATTCATATCCTTCTTCAGGCTTTATTAAATTTTTGTGACATTTAGAAAGCAGAGTTTGATTTCCTACTGTTATGCATTAGAGTTTTAGGAGAACTCAAATGGGATATATTTGCACTGTGCATAATCATGGTTTGGGGAACAGTATATTTGGGGAATCAATTTAAAAGTAATTCTTTTGAATGGCATCCTTCAAATGAGGGTGCTTGCACTATGTATGTCAAAGATCCAGCTTTGCTTTTTCTTCTTGTCATTGCCAGAATTACTTTTCTGCTCTTTTCATACAGTGTGCAGCACACAGAATTTTCCTTGGCATTTGCCTTTTCTGCTCAGGGCTAATTCCGTTTCAGTGAGATGTCCTCATAGCACCATGAAGCACTTTGGGAGATAAGATGCTGTAGAGATACAAACTAGTAGGGGAATCTTTAAGCACTTGGCCCATTGCCTGGGGTGTACAGAAGGACTAATTCTGGCTAAGGCGAGCAATGGAAAGACCCCTGTGACATGGTAGATGCAGTTAAAAGTTGATTATTGCTCATAAAGGAGAATAACTGAAGTTAAAACTTCATTTGCTGAACTTATGCAATTTCTTGGGGCCAAAACACTTTCAGAAGGGGTGCTGCAAGCACACCTAGATAAAGTCCAGGTGTTACTTTAGATTGTTTCAAAACTCCCACCTGGTCACAAGGTTAAGAAATTATAAGATCAGTCTATATTCTCTGTTCTTTTTGAACCAGACCACCTGAGTCAATAAAGAGATTGTTATGCAGAGACTTGTGAGTTAAAGCATTTATATACATGGAAAAGAACTTGATTCTTGAGAAGTCATCTGGTTTATGGCTTCTGCCTCAGAATAAGGTCAGGAGTGCATCAAATGCTGACAAATGCTTGTCCTATATTTTATTTGAAATGCATGATAATGGAGGCTCTTTATCTTTCTCACATCAGCTCTTCTATTGGTTCACTGTCCTTGTCTATAGAGAGCTTTCCTGGAAATATCCTTATATCTTCTTTACTGAAGTTCAGGCCTCTTTTGCTCTACATTCTGTCCTTCCTAAGTATCTAGAGCAATTGATTCCCTTTTCTTTTTACACTCCGCTTTTGCCGTCTAGTAATATTCTTCCTTTCATGCTTTGCTTTTCTGGAGTAAAAGCCAGCTCTTTCAGCTCTTCCTTGTGGGTTCACATTCTCCTTTCAGTACTTTGTTTGCCACCCTCTGTGCATCCCTCTTATAGAGTGTGCCCAAAGCAAGGCATAGTGTTTAAATTTCACTCTGCTTGTGCTATAGGGTGCAAGAAGGCATTTCATGTTTCTTGAAGCTGTCAGTGATGGTGTGTCCCATACCATGGTCTGAGAATGTTGATTTAGGTTCACCTTGTACCTGACTATGCTTCTGCCTCATTGCTTGTCACCCTCAGCTGATAATTTTTGCCTAATTGTATCATTAAATGGTCCTATTTGAACTGAATTCTGATTTTTCTCAAATCATTTATCTAGTTTCTCAGCAATGCATATCCTGTCCTCCAGTACATGTGTTGTTGCTTAATGTGGCACTATGTGCAAACTCAGTATTCCACTATTGTGTTATTTAAAGAAAAAAATGAGGTGGTAAAAAACCCCTTTGAATTTGGCAGTGATAGTCTGAACAGGTGAGGCTGACTGTTGAACACCAGCAGTAGCTCAGACTGCCAGTCTATTTTAACAACTGAGTAAATCAGCTGCTGCTGAGCTTGGGGAGAAGGGAAGCAGCCAAGTGTGCAAGCCCGGTCTGCTGTTGCAGCTTTTGTCTGATGATATAGAAAATAAAATGTACCAGAGAAGGCAAGGAGATATTTATGACTTTTCATTAGAATCAAAGTGATTACCAATTTAATCCTATTAGGGTGATAATAATGAAAATAGATAATATTTTGCACTCATCTGGACATAAAATTAATTAACCCCCTGAAAAGTATGCAGTGGAAGAGGATTTGTAGAGAGATTCTGAACTGTAAGGATATGCTGTAAATTACAACTGAAGTAAATTTTACTTACTGGAAAAAATTATTGGGGTACTCATTTTTTAAGGCAATGGTCTTAGTTATTACTGCAGTTCACTTGTTAATTAAAACACCTTTGAGAAAATTTTATATTATCACAGTTTAAAATGTGTATTTTTTCCTAGTTTCTTATGTATTTCTCTGCATTTTTATTAGTAAAGGAATGTGCTGATATTTTCTTTGTTCATTTTAGGGACCATAAATACTGAAACTTGTCAAATAACAAAAGTATCTTCCAAAAGACCACTGAAGAAGTGGTGGCTAATATACTAATCAATAAACATTGTTAATAGTTTATTATGGAAAAAATAGTAATTTTGAAAAGCTGCTCCCACTCATTAGAATTAAAAAGGGGTTTTTTTGCTTGCGTCATGAAGCATACGTGAGGTTTTCTAAGGAGTTTTGCCATCTGCCCTCAGTGAGTGGCATCACTCAGTTGTTTTGGCCAACTTGACCCATTTTCCTCCTGCTCTTTCCCAGAACTCATTCTCCTTTCCATTTTTTCCCCACAGCAGTGCTGGCTGCCTGACACACTAGCATATCCATGTAGCCCAGGCTGGGCTGATCATCTTCCCTCGTAAGAGTAGGGGATACTGGTTCAGACTGGTGGTCTGTTCAACCCAGAAAATGATCTCCAGCAGTGTCCATAAGCAGGCAAAATAGAGAATTATAGGGCAGTCATGTACACTTCTCTGATTCTTTCCAAATCTCTGGCTGGGTTCAGCTGAGAAGTTTCCTGGCCTTTTCATCCCTCAATTAGTAGTCTGCTCTGGATCTTCTTTTTACTTCTGCTGTGTTCCCCTGACCCCTATGAATTGCACCTGCACCGTCCTGTCATAGAGATCTACTGCCTGATGCATGGAACCACCTCCTCCTGTTTGTTTTGAGTCTGTTCCTCCTGCCTTATTGGGCAGCCTGTATTTTATCCAAAATTTTATAGATTTATATATCCCCAAACCATCATCTCCTTTCCTGACAGGATGTTCATCATTCATGCCTTGTATGGAAGCTGTTCACTACATTTTGACAATAGTTGTAAAACTTGAGTAAAGCATATCACCTAGATCAGTCTTGTCCACACAGTCATAAATCTGTTTAAAGAACCCTCATGAGGTTTTTAAGATGGGATTTCTGTTTAGGGAATCTATATTAGGTCTTCCCAAGTTTACGGCATTTATCCAAATGTCATCAGATCTGTAACAGAAACCAAACACTCAAACAAAGCTATATAGTAGCTGAATCTCTGTACTATAAGCAGCCTCTACTTATTGGCCTTAGACGCTTGCCAGGGTTAGAGGACAGTAGCTCATGATGTTCCTCCTCCACCCTACCCCAAACCCCTATTTTAAGATTGGTGATACATTTGACATCTTTCAGCCTTCATGTACCAAAAAAGTTGGCTCCATAAGTTCTCTGAGGAAGATTCTCTACGAGAAGTTTGCACAGGAGGTCCTAGACGAAGAGATGGATGCTTCGTTGGAGGACAGTTGTTGACCTGTAACTTATTTACCTCTTCTTAGATTCCCATGCAAAATATTTATGTGACATTTCCCTTGAGTACATGAAGATCACTGAAGTAACCCCAAACAATTGCGTTTTCTGTCAGCACATTTGGCCTTTCACTGGGGATAGTCAGTAACACAAAGCCATTATCGTATTGTTTAGGCCTGGAATTTAAAACCATGGAGATTCTTGGGTCTTTCATGAGATGGTTGGCTTACTGTTGAGGTTTTCCTCTATACTGTAGTAAATGTGTTGATCTATTCTGATAGCAACACTGTTTATTATTTCTTCACTGAATATTTTGTCATGGCATTACTGTAGTCCAGTGACGGTTTTCCAGGTTTTTGATATGCTTAGTAAATCAGTGTCTTTATTTAGACATAGATATTCCAAGTTTATTTTTAGCCTTCTAGTATTTGTGTAGACGTGTTTACCTCTGTGTTGATTCTTTGCTTGATTCTTCTTAAGTGTTGCTCCATTTGCATTTTACTTCCTCTTTATTTTCAACTTGCAACCTAGAGATGAAGATTTTTACCATATTCTTTCTTCCAAGCGTCTTCCCATATCATATACTCTTTTATATACAGCAGTCTTTCCTTATTGCTCTGAGACCCTTCCTGGTTTCAAATGAAAGCAGTTTAATTTCTTTACTGTTTAGTATCTGTATCTTCTCTTTGTAGTCCTTTTCTCCCCTCATTTTTGTGCCCACTGTGCAGACAGTAAGTAAGAGGTAGAAGAGGCCTGAATACTGTAGAAATCAGGTCACGCAAATGAAAGGAAACACAATATTAACTGCAAAATTTATTTAAATTGAGCACAATCAGGGTGAAAAACAAGCAGAAGTAATACCATAGGTGTCACAATTTCTTCTAATTCCAGAAAAATTATTGCAATCAGATAAAAGCATGAAAAAAGTATGATATAAGAAAAAAAAATCAAACCACCAAGTTTCTGCTTGTGGAACTGTAGATATCTCAGCATCTTGTAAGGCACGTACACCCTAATTCAACAAGGGTCTTAAGCTCCTGCTTAATTTAGAAGGTTTAGATGATTTGGAGAGTATTCTGCTATACACTTAATTTTAATGCATATTTAAGTATTTAAGTGAAGCAGGATCCTCCTAGAACTGACTGGGCAGAGAAATGAACTTGAAAAATTATGAAACAGTATGGGAAAGAAGCTTCTAGAGATATCCCACTTGACTGAACATAAAGCATGAAGGGAACAACCTGTAGAATATAAATTACTAGAAAGAAACCATTAAGGTAAAAAAGTATTTTAACTTGTGAATTAGTTGATGGAAAAGATGTAAACTGTGAACTAGATTATATAGTAACTAATTATGCCCAGAAAAAGAGTAGACGTACAGAAGGATTGGAAGCCAGTATAGTGGTAAATAACTCACATATCTAATTAAAAAAATTAATAACCAAGGACTTTATAACATATAAGCGGTGTGAAATATATATTGAGTGTATTATTAATGATACTTTCCCACGAGGTGCATAAAATTTTTATTGGATAATATATTACATGCTTTCTCACTGTAGAAACCTGTTTCTTCTTATATATTTTGTTCTTTGAGGTCCAGCAGATATTGCCATTATTTTGATTATTGTCTTATCTGTCCTACTGAAGAATTAAGATCACAAAGGGCTTCAATGAATCCAGGGAAATCAATAGTTTTGACTGCATGAGGATTAAAGTAGAAGTTACCCCCAATAAAGATGAGAGATAATTTACATAATCTAAACAAGAGAAGATGTCTTGCACAGATAAATAAATAGGTATCTATTATCTATAAACAGATAGATATAAATAGAATCAGTGTCATGCCCCTTATTTTACGAATAATTCTTACATAACAGAAAACTCTCATTAACATTAAAGGATGCCAGCTTTGTATATTTACTAAGCTCTTTTTAATCTAGAGGTAGATGGGACCATAACTTTATGGCTCTCTTTCCTCATGAGAGAAGGTTTTCTGGTAAAACTACTGGAAAAATATACAGTAAACTAGTTTGAGCTTTGCATAAGTCATGTAAATGCTTGTACAGGAGAAGAACAAAATACAGGTTCTGAAAGTATTCATGCCTCGCTAAGCAAGGAGATTCTTGGAGGTGCCCTTGGCCTTTAGGGGGCTCTTGTCACTTAATCTTCTTTCCACCAAAAAAAGCTTTCCCTTAAAAATACTCAGAATTGTGTAAACTGTTTTTTTCTGCACAACATTGGAAGCTGCAGCTTTGTCTTGAGAGATAAGACATGACTTTCCACAAACATCTGTCTCTCCCTGAAGAACAAATCCTCATAGATAGAAAATAAACACTGGCCTTCAACGTAAGGGATTACAGGCAAAATCCAGAACAAAAAATCCTCTGTCATCTTTCTGAGTAGAGAACTACTAAAATATCTGGTGGAGTTTGGTTTTGTGCTTGTTTTGGCTCATACGTGTGCTAGTGGTCTTTGAAATGTCACTCCAACTGTAAGAGTAGTAGGCTAGGGAACAGATTTCACTGCAGGGTTAGGTGACTTAAAACTACCACAGTATTTTATATGCCAATAGAACCTTGATGAGGTAAAATTATAGGCTTATAGCTCACAGTTTTCTTGTTTACTTTTTTAAAAAAAATCTGATGTTGTATATAGATTCAGATCCAATACCGTGCAGCACAGCCTTCAGCTCCTTCACTGCTCTGACTGTAATCCTATTTATGCTACCTTTGCATCAGTTCCATGCTGGTATCCCTTTCAGCTTTTGGCATGGCTGCACAGGGCAGCTCCATTCATGGATCCTTCAGCTGCGAAGGGGCGAGGGCTGAGGTATGGGACAAGATCCGTTCAGTACCATTTGAATCTAGTCACTCATGGATTCATAGACTTTCTAGGGAACATAATAGCCTTCTGCTGGGATTGGAGCAGCAGGACTCTGAGGTTCGAATTGAAGTTCTGAAGGTGTGTGCTGCTGCAACTTTAAGAATTTCTGCTACCTGACTCAACCAGGTCCTCATTTCCACGGTCCAGCCTAAGGTCTGGCTCCCTTCTCCCCTCACACTGTCCTTGTCTCACTAGGCTGTCTTCCACTTTTGGAAAAACATGTCTGTGTGTGCATCTCTGTCCCACCATTCCTCTTTGTACTCTTTTCAGTTATGTATGTACCAGCTATTTCCTCTCTTAATACCATGAGTTTAAAGAAAACCAAAATCAATTAAAAGAATGACAGCCTTGGGCAGGGATTTGGTGTAACAGTTTCAGCTTAACAAACCAAGGTTGGAGGAACATCTGAGGACAAGAAACAGATACATCTATTTCAGTCCTACTGAGAAGTAGACCAAGATGTATGGCTTGTTTCTGTGAGACATATTGAAGCAGAGAGAGATGGTTGAGAGAAGTATTTTCAGTTTATAGAAGGAAAATTGGAAAAAATAGGAATATTGCAAAGAATATTATGTTAGTGAGAAGATGGACTGATGGGAATAAATAATTGATACCATATAGGAGAAGAAAGAAGCAGGCTTTCAACCGAATGAGTCTGCATGTACTGAAACTGCTTACAGCACTCTGTTTCCTCACAAAGATATTACTGGAAAAATTGTATGGGAGTACTTGACTCGTGGGTGAGGAAATTCAGAAACTGAAACACCTTTTAGAGGACCTGGAAGAGAGGCTGAGATGTAACAAAAAGTTATTCTGGCTTTTCATAAATTCATCAGCTTCTGGTAGATGTGAACTGGCTGCCCCCTGGATTGAGAGGAGGGTGACCAAGCTTCTATCAGCTCTGCAGCAGAAGATGGGGGTAAAAGTGGAATTAAAACAGCACCGTAAAAGTTTGTTACAGTGATAATACTTGACATAGTGCCCTTGCATTAGCAGGGAATAGAATCTGATCATCCAAAAGTTCTCTCCTGGTTGCAGCTTCCTAAGTTCACTTCGAGACCCTTAACAATACTTTAAAAAGATGGTACATACCTGCAAAAGGTACTGAGTAAGCTTTTAATACAGTCTAGTCTTAAAAAAAATAGTTGGCTGTGTTTTAATAGGTGGGAGTGAGACCATTTTATCTTGTTGCCATGTGATGCTGACTAAGTGGATACAGAAAAGGTTTTCATTGTTTTCAGGAAGCAAAATGCATCTGAAAAACTGAGTCCCTACTTGGGCTTTTAGAACATTTGCATAAATGGGTAAGGTTTGAAGTGTAAAATACTTCTGTCCTGTTCTTTCTTGAGAAATCCTTTTTGAAATTACAGAAAAAGGAAAATGCAATCTCTATAGACTGAGAAGAATGCATCATAATGGAAATAAAGGGTAACCTGATATTCCAGGTTGAAAAGCAGCCTTTGACATAATGTTCATGAAACAAAATTATTTATAACCTCAACAGAAATACTCTAAGAAAATATTACAGTGTTAAGTTGTAATACAAAGGCATTAATTTTACTGAAAAATATGGGGTTTTCCTGTCCTACTGAGTCACTGTTAAAACAAAGAATCAATATATTTTTGTAAACAAAGGTTGCTCTTCTGATATCACTTACAACGTATCATCATGTGCATTAAAGATTTTCTTAGGATTCCATGTGCTTTGCTGGCTTTTTAACTAAAGTATTTACTCAAATGTAAGCCAAAAATACCTTCCTAAAAATCACTGGTATTATGCTAGTGTGAAGCAAACAATAAGCTTGGTTTAAAATGGAAGCTGGGCTTTGCTGCCCTAACTTTTCTAACTCTCCTACTTCCCCTATACAAACAGTGTAACTGGTGGGCTAACCCTTACATAAGGAAAGTGCACGATGTTAGATTATTGCACCTCTGGAAAATCGTACCTAGATTCCCAGTGGCTTCAAAAAACATTCCACAACCATATGAGTATGAAAGTTGCGAGACCAGTTCCCCCTGGCTACAGTTATCACATACCTGGAAACTCTCCTCCTAAAATTTAAGCAGAGCTTCCGAAGAAATTCTTCATTTTTGGAGCTGGCATCCCCATGTAATGTTTGGTCTGGTCACTTTTACACGGTGGCTGTGGTGCTGGTGTCAAGGACACATGTACCTTATGCTTGGCATATACCTGTTCATGGGCAGTATGTTGAACGCCTTAAGACAGCTATGGTGCTTTTTGGTCCGTGCCTGTAGGCAGAATCATTATACCAATCTTCCAAAAGCAATGGATACATTTCTGTAATTGCTAGAATTAATAAAAAAAGTAAAATAATTATTCATTTACAAGAGGAATGTGGAACAGGATACCATGACAAGAGCTATTCTGTGTATACTATTATTTTCCATTCCTGTTGTTGTCTGAGGCTGACTTTCTGCAGGAATTTTTAATCCTTTCAATTAAATGCCTGGAGAAGCAGAGGGGTTTAAATGTTCCTGAATTACCCTGAAGATGCTTCCTGTAATTACGTAGGGTCTGGTTTGCCAGTGCAGAATGTTTTGACAGTACATTTCTGCCCAGCTGCCTTCCTTCTCTGTATCTGCCACGACAGAGATTGCATATTCTCTTCGCTCAGTATTTGCACCATGCACTTCGGAATTTGAATCCAGAACAGGGAATCATTTCCTCTGTCACTGTATATCACACTGGTAAATGAATAGCATCTTTCTCCAAAGAATATTAGAGAACAAACCTTTTTAATATTGTCTTTTTATAAAAAGAATTACAAGATTGAAAAAAGGAGATAAGAAGTCTTTCCTCACTTTATTTCAGTATAAATGAATTTCAGAATAAATTAATTCATAGGCCTATATTATTATAAAAATGTATCTGAAGACATTAGCTTAAAAAGATTACATGAGTTGGTAGTTATTGGGATTCTCCATTTATCCCTGTGCTGTTGTGAGATTTTTCAGGAAAACAGTATTTTTGTTGTTTGAGGAGGACACTGAAAATTTTTCATTTCTGTGATGGTGGCCTTTGTTTCTTTGGGAGCAGTTTAAGAGTTTTGCAAAAGTGGAATTTAATACTTTATGTAATAGTCTCCTCTTGTATAAACAAATTTGTTCCTAAGGTTTTGTAAACATACAAAGACAATACAAATCTATTGATGGCATGGAGAAGAATTTACTGTCAAAATACATATACATAGAATTGGAAGAAAAGAGAAAAGAAAAATAAAAATCCGTGTTTTAGTGACTCTAACTGAAGCACAGCCTTATAGCTGAATATGAATTTGTGACATTTCTACACTAGCAGGAATCTTAGCTCAGGACAACTAATGTCCTAAACCATCCTAACAATCTGAGAAGACATAAAGTGCCACCTCAGATACTACTTCATGTTTAGATCCTCTGTCGAACTGCAGTAACTTTGTGCTGGGCAAATGGTATAATTCTAGATCTGGCATGGCTGCAAAAAGGCAGATTAACACTGAGGGAAATCTTTGTGCCATGAAATCAAGTCAGATCTCTCTCCACCATTCCTCTATGGTGTCTTCATATAATAGCTTTAAAATAATGCAAAATCAATGTAGTTTTCACCCTGTTGGCTACTGACAGCTTATTAATTTGGAGTATTCCCTGCCTTCTGTGGTTTACATCTTGGATTGGTGGTCACAAGTGAATTCAGAAGAGTAATGGTACAGGTGAGTCAGGTAAAGTGGAGACAGCCTGCTCTAAAACAATCCAGTCCAATGTGTTTTATATTCTTGCTTTCTGTTGATGGCTCCTCTATTAGACTTTAATGTATTTCAGAGTCATATTCATTTTTTCATCACTAAAAACCAAAATGCCATAAAAATACTGCTGTGAGAATCCATTGATTCCATCCTATCCCTTCTTGCATTCTTTTAAATGAATGACCTCTTACATTTCAGCAGAGGACTTCTGAAAAATAGAGAGCTTTTCTAAGGCAAAGAGGCATTTTTAAAGCATAGAAATTAACTGAGTTGCCTGCTAGTGCAAGCAATATGACTGCTCTGTGCTGCCACAGGTTTTGTGAAAACCATAAGGGTAAAAACCCATCATTGTTAAAACCAGTTTCTGAGAAGACAACTTTTACATACTCAGAATTGTGTTTGTTAAGAAAAATTGCATTCAGATTGAACAGAATGAGCATCTTTATCTGATGTGAACTGATAGAAGAAAGATGATTGACAAAAAAAGAGAAGAATTTCTCCCACAGAAAATGGCTTCTTGATCTGTGAAAACAACAGGCTCCCAGTAAAGTGCAGTCAAGGCTTACAAACACATTGCCATGGTACACCAAGTTTGAAATCCCAGCTGACATTTCAAATGGTATTTAGGGTTATGACAAATCTGATTTATTTGAGTCTCTCTCCAAAGCTGCTATAAAAAAATGCTGATTTGGTGTCACAGCACCTTCAAGACAGCTTCTTTTTCTAGTTATGGAAATTGCTATCAGATCTGTATGCTCTTTTCTGTAGCATAGGTTAATATTTTTTTGTAAAGATGCTGTTGATTTGACTGGATTCTTAGTTTTCCAGTCAAGTTTTCACCAGAATGTATGTTTCCTTAGGAAAATACCCTGTCAAACTACATTTTAGATAACCAAGGAAAATGCCTTGCAAAATGCTGATTTGGGTGATTCAGAAGAAATGTGCTTCATCTCTGCAGTGAAAAATTGACCCTTGTGGTTTTATAATTCAAGTAAAATGTAGTTGAAAAGCATTAATAATTATTGTTGCCTGAACGTCATTTATAAAATTTCTTTTTAAAAGTAAAACAAAATCATTAATTACAACAATCATACTTTCAGTAATGAGGCCCTTAGCAAACAGTTGCATTTTAGGCAATATTTTAGTAAAAAATTCAGTTGCAGTTGTGATCTTTAGGTTTGATCCAATGTTTGAGTCATTACGTATAATACTTGAGTAATGACTGTCAATGAGAATATCTTTCCACATCTTCATTGATTTAATTTAAATGAAACACACTTCTTTCCTGTTTCTCCATGCAGTTTCTTACACCGTAAAGATGCTTTAAAGTGGGGAAATCTGGTGAACTCATTAAATCCTGTGCAAGGCCTCTTTTGTACACGTAACACTTAATAAAAGGCATTGTCTGGTTAAGATGTGAGGGGGACAATGCCAGTGAAGCCAAGATTTTTGCCTTCTCCATTGATGTTTTGTGTGTTGTCTCAGTAGTGCAGTGTGTGTGTTGTTTCACTACTGTACGTTAAGTAGACCCCTGACAACAGCCACAGAGGGGAGCAGAGATAGTTTGGCTGTGTCTATCTACCCATCCTAATCCATTCCGATCCCCTTCATCCCTGCTGAGGCAAGAATGCAAAGACTAATATGGTTGTGCATAGAATATTCCAGCTGTGTTGTCCCAATGGTACTAACACTGTTCTCTTCCATCAAACCTGCAAACAACAAAACCTCTATAGATTTTCAGTTGAGAGAAAGAAATGTAAATGTTAAAAAAAAATCTGGAGACTCTCCTTTTTCCATTATTTATGTTAATTCTATCAATAATTCTGTGTGTTGGTTCAATGAAGAAGCTATTATTGTGTGTCTTAAAAATGCAGAAACAAGAGATTAGTGATGGCTACAAATTATTATGTTTAGCATGTCCTTCACAGCACTTGACCTGACCTAGGTCTGATCCTCATTTATAAGGCATAACAAAAATCTACTTAACAGATGCTCAGAGGATAAATTTTCATAGATTCTAAGTCTCACTGGTGTTAATTTGCTTACATTGCTGAAAGCAGGGGGGCATATGTCTGAAATGAACCATGTGCAACCAAAAAGAGAAAAAAAATTAGAATGGAAGTATGTGTTCATTTTGAGTTAATGAATCAATGAGCTAATAGGTCTGCTAACTGTAACACTCAATGGAAAATCATCACCTTTGCACTCACTGAGTAGCTCACCTGTGCAGTACATCAATTCATGAGATAGCAAAGTAATTTTAAAAGTCAAGAAATTAAGGGAAAATTTTAAAAGCCATAATGTCTTATTCTTTCTTATTTTCACTTACACTCAAATTGCAGCTCTCCCATTGTTCTGGTCAGCAAGGCCTGTGGGCATGAAGCACTGGGTTTGGTAAGGGAAATGCATGGTTTAAATCTTGGAATAAGGTCTGTGTACATTTGTAATGTAAAAGACATATCATCATTACCCAGCATCTCTATCATGAACTAACAAAACCTTTACAATCAGTGGTTGATCTCAGCCTTGCTGGGATTGTTCTAAGACGAAGAAAACCATAACTGAATGTGTTTTTTAGTTTTGTAGCCCTTCTTGCTAAACATAGCTAGGAAAACCTGAAATAAGGGGATCCCTTCAGACATTCTTCAGCACAATTGTGACCTCCCATAGACTGTGTGGATTTTCCTTCACCAGCTCCTGATGCTTCTGGTTTTGCTGTGAGCACTAAGATTTTTGCTGCAATAGCTCAAAGACGGAATAACTACAGCAGGACCAGACCATCCACTGGTGTAAATAGTTATTGCTTCAGTGAAGCCTACAGGGCTGCACTGCATTGTGTCTACTGAAGGTCTGATCCATAAAGTGTCTTGGGAGTTGCTTTTCCACTGTTCTATAAATTACCAGAACACTGTTGTAAGAGGAAAAGTGTTTAGTAATACAACACAACATTTTGCTTTGGATGAAGTGTTAAGAAAACAGAAATAAGACACAAACAAACAAATGGCAATATGTAATAGGTGTCAGATTCTAAGGATAAAGCATCTCTTTTTAAACATTCAGAGCAGACATATTGGGGGGGGAGGGAAGAAAGATTGATATAAAGAACAGCAGATGGACAGCATGTACTGTGTGGAACTCCAGCACCTATCAAGTGAAATCAATCTGACTTTTGTTAAGTTCATGGCTGTTCACTTCTGAATGGAAGGGAGAGAGATGCAAATATAATGGCCACCATACGTCTTAACCCGGAACAGAGACATTTCCCTGTGTCCAGCTTCCAGAATCAGCTGACCTGTGAACTCCCTGACTTGGTAGCTCCTTTCATCAGACTGCAGCATGGAGGCAGTCCAATTGACAGCTGTCTCACAAGCCTGAAAACCTCAATTTTATAAGTCCATCAGATGAAGTTGCCTTGCAGATTCAGGCATAAATGCACAGGCTAGGACTTCCAGATTTTTGGGGTTTTTTAGCAAGAACCTGGGAGACCTGAGAATCCGGGCAGATGCACATCACCTTTGAAACCTGGCACCACATAGGGAGACGGGAATTCTATTTGAATTTGTTATCAGTGCATCCACCCTTCTGAGACAAAGTTGGAGCTACAGATTCCTTTGAAGTGAGGCACTCAGTTTTGTATTAGCAACTGCAGAAATTGCAGATAGAGTGTGATATCCTCTCCCATCCTGTTTATTCCCCTACTCGTGTGGCAGTGTCAGGGGTGCTCAATCTTTCACAATAAAAGTTACATACAGAAGTTACGTAGACTGTCAGGACCAAAACTGGACATACATCTCACCAAAGGACAGCGTCAATCCCCCTGGTATGTAAGAAATGTTGAATGCATGAAGAAGGGTACCGGGGTTGAGGAGAAGGGGAAAGGATTCTGAAAATGGCAGCTTGCTTTTCAGCATATGTCAAGATCATAATTATTCCTACTCTCTTTTCTTAGTTTAAACCCATCTGAAAGCCATTTGTTTTTCAATGCTGCATTGCTACATGCAGTGATCCAGGTCCTAATATCAGTACACCTGTGCCCCTTCAGTAGCGAGAACATGATTTGATCATTTATACCTATATAGAACAACTGTGCATCAATGTAATATTTTTTACCTTTGCATGGTAGTTCCATCTTCTCATTTATTCCATCAATACTTGGTTAATACTATTTTTTTTTTCCTACTGTATATAGTTCTTCTGTTGGATTTACTTGATACTGTGGTACACAATGAACCCTTTCAAGAGTTTGTCTTTTATTCTGTGTTTTCTAAGCATTGCACTTCCAACATCCCTTTCACCAGGGAGTTAGTGCAGGACCAAATCCTCCAGAAGCAAGGAGGAATAATCAGATTTTTTTTTCTCCTGTTTAGCCTTTCATTGAATGCCAATGTGTCCTGTTCTCTGCAAAGACATTGAATTATGGTTTAATGGACTGCTGGAACATGAGAGTATTTTTTTTTCACACACACATAGAGAAGTGTGAGGAATCACTTCACTCAAGGCAACGGACCTATTCCTGATTTATGGTGCTATAAAGAATAGATTCCCTTTTATCAGAATGACAACTACAATGAAGGAAGGAAGCTTTAAAATCAGCATGAAGTGAACCAAGAAGCAGCAGATTTTAAGAGATTCTTCCCTTTATGGTTGATAGTGTATAAACAGTGGTCTAGTGGTACACATGAAAGCTGACGAAACAGAAGGGAGGATTTTTAAGGCAATACTGCCATATGTGAAATGCTTGGATTGTTTCAGCATTTAACACGGGGGGGGGGGGGGGGGGGAAGTATTCCTGAAATACTGTAAAACCAGACAAGACAAACTTGGCTCTACTGCTAGTCATTCAACTCTTCTTCATAATCCTGAAACTGTTATCTGAAGGGCTTATAATGTATTGAGATCATTGCTTTGGCACTCTTAAAACAAACTGAAAAAGAAGAAAGAAATAATATGTGAGGATATTGTCTAAGAAAATTGGCTGTCACAGACCAAGGAGGATTTGTTATTCGAGGGCTTAGATACCAGTCATGCATCTGACTCCTTTTAGTTGCTCTAGTGACACCAGGCAAGTAGAAAACTGGCCCAAATGGCCAGTTTAGAACAGTCCCTGGAAGCACAGCTGCCTCACTGTGATCTTCATCCAAGCACAATGGGTAGATGGGTGGTAAATCTTTTAATTTTGGTTTCTTTAGAAAAGCTGTGCTCAAGTCAGAGGTTGCTAGAAATGCAGTCTTGCATGCTTGAAATTTAATACAAGTTCCATGCATCACTAAATATGGTTCAACAGACTGGATGAGAGCTCTGATTGACAGTTTACACTTACACCTGTAACACTTAATGTTTCTCTGTCTCTTAAAGATTAATCCTCGAGCACTGAGTATTCCAAAACAAGCTCTGTTATTTTGTGTTTTGACCAAGGGTTGCATCCATAACATGGAGCAGTTACATCAAGGGGTACTTAGGTTCAGAAAAAATTTCATGTATACTCAGGAAGGATATAAGAATTAAGCATTGTAGTGACCACAGTTCTGTTGATAGGTGAAAAAATAATCCAGCCTACCTTTCTCTACTGTATTGGCATTAATAAACCTCTATAGCTAGGTCTGTCTCTAAAAATGAGGAGAGGATTAAACAGTGCCTAGTTTACCTGTAGCACCGATGGTGGTTCTAAATATGTGACTTGTCAACCAAAAGCCAATTTTTTCTTTTACTTTCATCCTGAGCAAGCTCTAATAGGAAAGGGACTGACCCCAAACTGTCTATGTTGGCAGTGTCCTACTTTGGAGTCCCAGGCAAATGTGGGCTCCTGGGGGTAGCTGTACCATTAAACAGGCTGGGAACAACAAGTATAGGTCATGCCTAATTTCGACTTCAATATTATATGTTGCAGCACAGCAAAAGAACTAGGGAGATAGAGCATTTCTTTCACTGTGTGCAGAACTTCTGTAGTATGTACACACAGCTTTTGTTTTGTTTGACAGCAAGATCTAGGACGCCATCTCAACCTTCAAACCTCTGCCAGGTCATTCCACTTTCTCATGTTTTCTCCTTTTCTGCAGCTCCATAGTGTAACACAGTGAAGTCTGGTCTCCTACCACTCACTGCAGTAGGCAGTTCAGAAGTTACAACAAGTCTCAGAAATGTCAAACACAATGAAAAATAAAGGAAACATACAGAAGAAAGTTGTTCCTGTTTATTCCACACAATTTGCACCATTCTTTTACTCATCAGTGACTGCAGTGTAAAGGTTCTCATTCCATTTTCTTTGTTACTCTTGTAGCAACAATGACCTAAAGTCCTTCGAAATAACATCTTTTGGAGAAAGAGCAGGACTAGCCACATCCCAATATCTAAAGCAAACATGGTTTTCTGCTTTTACAGATTTATGCTGTAAATTTCAGGTTTGGTTTGCAGGTAAACCGAATGCCGAAAAGCTTAAATATCTGATTTGCATCTTCTGCCACTTAGCAGTATTTATTTGTTTGCTCAAGATGATTGCTTACTTTGTGGATCTCTATGAAATATTAAAGAGTTTTTCATAGCAATGTGTTCTTATTCTGCTACATTGAAACCCATGTCCCTTAAAAATTAATAGTAACAAAAACAATAATAACACCATTGACTCATTTAGGCTCTCGTTTATTCTGTATTTGAAGGATACTTAATCTCATCCAGCTTCATAAAACGAAACATATATCTATTTGAAATAATACCTTTGAGAGGCAAAATAATTGCTTTGTTTCTCCATCAAAGGCCAGCTTGAAGAACAGAGGATCAAACCAATATTTTCTTTTGAAGGCTACCATTCATAGAGCTGTAATTTTGCCCCATAAGCTCTTACAGACTTTTTGCCTAATGTCAAAGATCCATGAGTATGGCTTGGGCTATCATTATTAGGTTTTGGGTGCTTTAGGACAAAAGTAGAATGCGATTCCATGTGTCCTCTTGTGTATTCTGCTTCAGGTGTGGAAGAGAGGCTGTAGGTTAAGTCTTTCTAGATGTTTAGGGAGGTCCCTTTTCCTCACCTATTTTTAAGATATATTGCCTTTGTTACAAAAAGCCCAGCTTTCAAAGCAGTAGGGAGAGATAGAAAGGTACAGAGGACTTAGGATTTTAAAATGTATTATTATACATGAGAAAGCAACTAGCTTGTAGTTTTTCAGTTTCTGTTTCAGATCAAGAAGTGAGTTGTGTGTTGCTGGAAGATGAGATGCATTGTTATGTCTCGCAGATACCGTTCATTTCTAGCCTGTCTTGTGAAGTAATGGGATTCGAAGTTGTTACTATTCCACTGCTGATTATTGCCCAGTTTTGGTCCCAGGCCAGGGTGATTTTATAAGAGAAGTCCTCATTTATGATGAGGAGAGGTAGCCATTTGGCAATTTTTATTTTTAAAACCGTAGTCATTGGCAGCACTCTAAAGTTTGGAATACTGTGGGTATTAGAGTCATATTAGGATTGATGAATTACTGAGAAGGGCAAAAGTGAGATACCTGAAGCTGTGTGGTGACTGCAGCTTATTGAAAAAATCTCTGTGTGCATGTTCCTGAATTGCACACTAATGACAACTGACATGGAAGACATTTAACAGCATCCTATGTATTGGGACTTAATTATGAAGACAATCATTCCCTAAAGCACTGGTACATGTGCAGGTCTTTAGCAAATATTTTTGGATCCCTTGAACTGGAAGGGAGAAAATTTGCTCCAGGCAACCTGCTTCTTCTGGTGGGTTTTAGAATAGCCTCGTGCTTTCCTGCGCAGCCTTTCTGAGGCTTGGCTTTGGAAGTCGGGAATTGTCTGTGCAGATCAGAAGCACAGCTTATGGTTCTGTGTGCTGCTTGTAGCTTGGAAGGGCACTTTTATGAGAGGACAGAGAGGAATTTTTGAAGCATATATAGTTTAGTACTGTTTTTTTCAGAATTGAAAAACCATTGATGACTAAGTGTCAACAGAGAATGAAAAATGTGAGTTGTGAAGATAAAAGGGATGGAAAAATTGAATCTGTAAATATCTGAATAGAAGTCTCATTTTGTGAGAGGTATCACTTAGCTGAAAAGTAAGCTACATATAGTAAATTATTATTTATTTCCTTCTCTTTATATCCCCTATTGAAAGAAAATAAGAACAGCATGCAAATGTCCATAATGATTAGAGTGAGCAGATGCAGTGCTAAGGAAGTAAGAGGTCTTAGTTTTCCATCCAGTGCCATCCCATTGTCATATGCATACGGCATTCACTGTGTGAGATGTCAAAGATCATTATGTCATCTGCTGCATAAATTGCACATCCAAGGAGGGTGGAGGAAAAGCAGTCATGTCACTGGAAAATGCTAATCTGATAATAGTTTATGCAGCATTATTAGTGTCCTCCCCAGAGGACCCAAGAGCTACTAGCTAGCTTTGTATGTTTATGAGTTACTCTAGGAATTAAACACAGCTGGTTGTGGGATAAGGTTTACAAAGAGCTGAAGTTCAGAACAACAAAGAAAAGAAAAGGTAGAATTTCCTTTTGCATCTGAAAGGGGAATTTTGGGAAGTAGAATGCAATTACCGTAATGAAATAGCTGAGCACAAAGAAATGTACACTTTCGACATTAGAGGGTTTTATTTTAACCTAAAGCTGAAAAAGGAGGTGGGGGGAGAAGGTGCAGCCTGTAAAAAGAAGCACCCTGTGTGTCTGTACAGCATGCCACCCCTACTGTTCTGAATGCAAGTATTTTTAAAACACATAATTTTGTAGAAGGTGAGGTGCAGAAACATTACAATCATAATCATATAGTACATTTCTTCACTGTACATCAACTTAAACTGGTCAAACATACAGAAATTTCCACACAAAACTGTCAAAGGGAAGAAAAACACCAACCGAACCATTCCTTCATATTATGTTTTATAAAATAGTGATGACTGGAAAACTGTAAGTACAAAAAAGACTGAGAAGATTGAAAAATAGGAATACCTGGTGCTGTTGATGAGGTTTGGTGACAATAGAATGCAGAATTAGAGCAGGATTCTTTTGCTACAGAGGAGATGACCAGTCAGACTAATGGCATATAACTTGCTTGCCTGCTTGGATGTTTGAAAGTGGAGGGTTGATTTGCTTCTAGTGTTGTGATAAGAATATTTAGAGATTATTGCTGAAAGAAAAGGACTTAATCTTCACAAAAGCAACAGGATTAGGAACTCAAGTGGAAGCAACAGTGAATAACTTACAAGACTTGCATGTAGAATCAATCCGCAGAACACAAAGCCATCTGAAAGCAATCAAGCTCAGGAAAGGTACTGCTGAAATAAAGGAACTTATTTTGTGCTTGTTTGTAAACTTAAAGTTCTCTAGAACTATAACAACTGCAGCCTGAATATACAAGGGCACTTACCAAATTCCACCTGAAATTCAGGATGTGAGTGCCCAAAACTAAGAAAACAAAAAAAACCCAAGGGAAAATAAAGCAGATCTTTTACAAACAATATATATGTACAAACATACACATATATGAAATAAATATTTCCTATTATTATGCACATGCTGCTGTGCTCTAGACATGGTACTTATACTTGAGCCTCTCTTATGACTAAGAAACATCAATTGAAGCTGCAGGTAGCCTGAGTCAAGGGCAGCTGACCAAGCTTGCTGTGCCCATGATGAGGTCTAGTCAAACTCCTGAGAGCAGGAGTAGTTCTCTGTGCTTCCTAAATAAAAATCAAGGGTTGGGGGTATTGCATCATCAGTGCAATTTCCTGAACGAGCTTTGCTTTTTTTGCCTCTAGTTAAATCAGACAAAAATAATCTATGGTACCTATGATTAATCTCACCCCCAATGTATGGTCAAAAATAAGTGCAGCAAGTTGTAAACTGTCAGCATATGAGACTGGAGGGAGACAGGAAGGCATTTACATCTTTAAAGCTCTGAAAGGGCTACTTGAAATGTAGTGGTTCGCCCTATGAAATTGTACTTTGTCACCACCTGGATATTCCTAGAGAGCAGTGGAAAATCTGTTGAAGATTATCTTTTAACACTGGTTTAGAGAGAATTGACAACATTCCTGGAAGAGGCAGAGGTAAGGTTGAACATCTGTCCATTCTGTCTCCAAGACTGGAGACAGTGGGACTTAAAGAAACTTTGTATTTATCAAACTGTGTATTTGATTGTCACAGTAGATGGAGAATATAACCTGCAAGAAGGGTCACAGCAATTGAATGGAACTCAGCTCCCTCTTACCTTATTGAACAATGAGTGTAGTGAAGTTTCATATCATGGTTTCACAAAAGAATAGGCCTTTTTACCAGTCTTTGAAGAATGACACTGCAGACTTTTGAAGAAAGAGATAAGGCAGACTTTTCCAAGAGGCTTTAACAGTGTCTTAAAGTTTTTAAAATCTGTGGTTGCATCAGCCTAAGCAAAGAAATTAATCCTGTCACAGAGATTCAATGTATGGCATGGGGAAGTTTTATCATGTAGCCTGAGAAATTTTGGGAAGGAGTCAAATGGATGAATCGTAAGATTAAAAATTTCTGGGAGTGAGATAATTTCCATCTAATGGAACAAAGTAAAAAGTATTCCACTGAACACTGGGTGAGAACCTGTGACCTGTATAATAGGTAGGAATTTCAGTTGTATCACTGGATGTTGTTTTCAAATGTGTGTTTATGTAATATGCAAAATTTAGTATCAATGTTTCAGTGCAGCTGAATTCAGTTTTTTGCCAGTACAAGGATGATTAAAACAAACAAAAAGCATTCTGTGACATTTCCAGGAGAAAGTGTCTCTTATGAAACACCGTTGATAGTGACACCCTCTCTGGTAAGGATGAACTCAATATGATTCTGGACATAACAGAGGAGGTTGTATACAGAGAAGTATTAATGGAGTGCACATCTCTGTGTGAGAATTAGAAAAAAATATTTGCTTTCTACAGCATAAGACTCGTATCTCACACTGATATTTTTTGCACAAAATCTTTGGTTCAGAGGTATGATTCAACAGGGAGAAGGACTTGGGAGTAGTATAACAAGAAGTACACTGGAAAGAAACCTGGCACTCTTCATGTTTCCCTAGCATGCCAATAGACCTATGAGCCTTATGAACTTCAGAAGCTTGTGGGTTCCTAGGAAGAAGCTAACACTATTGATTTTAAGCCTTCTAGAACAAAAGGAAAAATGCTAGAAGACCTTGCATTCTGAAATCAGAGCTATAGTTATTGTGTGGAAGACAGTTGAGCCTGAATTCTGACTCTTCCAGAATTATCAATTTCTTCCCATTCAGTTTTGATGATCTTACCTTGGCTTGACTCCATGAAAAGTGAAATCCATTTCCTCTTGGTCTTCTTGGTCAATCAACTCATAAGGTTGCCCCAAACAGTTCATTCAAAGGAGCACTGAAACATCTAAATCCAGAATGGGCTAGAGTGGAGCTGACAGTCTGAGGGAGTAAAGCTGAAGAAGGATGGGAGAAAAGTCAGGAGAGAATATATTTACAAAATGTCTGCTGTGAAACATGGGAGTGGGAAATTTCTCCTTTACTGTGGCTGCAGAGATGTTCTGCCCATTTATGGATCTAGTGCAAGTTATTTAGTTAAAAGCAGGTATTAAAATTGAAAACTGAGAGGGAGAAGTCCCGTAGCATGGAGGTAAAGAAGTTACTTACAATACTGCCTACATGGTCACCACCTGTTTATTTCCCTGTTTCTCTTCATGGAAGGATTTTCCCTGGTGCAGTTTATGGTACAATTAAAATAGAACAACATTTTCTAGCACGACTGTGAGCACAAGTTGTTTTAGTTGAAATGATCGATCCGTTTGCATGACTGTGGTTCTGTTTTGTGTGTACCTGTGCTCTTGGTTCTGGCTTGTTTAGATTAAAACTCTTTTAATTACATGGAATCAGACTCTTTTCCATGTTTATCCCATGGAAAAATACCACAGTCCTGCCAAATTGTTTAGATTAAGTTTATCTTTAGATTTGAGGTCAAGCTGAATTCTTCTCTGTTGAGAGAACTTGACAGGGATTTTTGCTAGTTTCATTGCTAGTTTTTGATCATATGAGCACCAGTCTTGTCCTAGGAGCATTTTCAAGTTTTATATAACAAATTTCCTGCTATTTCAAGAATCATAAGTGTTGTTTGTGAGGCCTATGGGCTTGATTTATGTTGTTTCTGTAATTTTCCTATGGAGTGTCAACTACTAATTTCTACAGAGCAGGATAAAAAGCAATGGTTCTTCAGGCCTTCCTGAATGAAACATTTATTGCCCAGACATTTGTTGTTGCAGACTACAAGATTTGAAGACTGATTCACTTCAGCATCTATTTCTTATATGCAGGAAACAAGATTCATTTTAGTAGAAAAATTCCATGGAGCAAGGTGCTGCTCAGTGTAAACAGAATAGTTTTATTGGGTGGTATTATTCTGCCTCAGTATTTTCAGATGCCCTGGATAAATTGCTACCTGGATATAAAGGTTCCACTGGTTTTTATGGATGCTCCATTAAAATGCCAGCTTCCCACAATAGAAAGTTGTGGGATATGCTATTCTAAAAAAAACCAGAAAAAAACTCCCCCCACATATTTATAGGTACGAGTTTACTGTCACTTCCTATACTGAAAGGTTTTAAAATCCTCTGTAAGGCATGAAATACCACTTGACTAATCAAAAGTCCTTAGAGAACATTCTTATGGATTTTGCCACTCTCTAGACTGCCTTAGTTGACTAGTGCCTTCCACAGTGGATTTTATTTTCTGCTTATTTTCTCAGACTATTATTGAACAATGAAGGTAGTCTAAAATTCATCAGAGTATTATTAGTTCATTATAAATTATTTTTCCTGTGCTGACAGTATGTACCTATTTGATTGTCCCCTAGCTGAATGGGAACAATGCAGTCAAGTGACCCTCACACACTGTACATTTTAAAGAAATTGTACTTACAGCTTATTCCTCCTTTATTCTGGCTGCTTCTTCCTATTGTTGCACTCTTGCTCTGTGCTTAGTTTGAACATGGACACTTCCCAGTAAACATAGCTTAGACTTAGCTGGCTATTGAGAATGGCCATGAGTGGCTTGTGAATGAGGAGGTCAACTGCATTTAAAAAAAAAAAAAAATCGATTTTAAGACTTTGATGTGAAGACCATTAGAATCAATGGAAAGTACTTTCCTGAGATTGAATGGAATTGGAACAAGTTTCTTAATGATTTTCCTATCTAGGGTGCTTCCTTGCCAGAAACTTAGTCAAGCACTTAAAAAAAAAATAAACGTCTATGCAGTTATTGTTTGTTCTTGCAACCTCTTGATGAGTCTTCCAGTTTTCTAGTTTCCAGTTGCTTGCATTACAAGTAATGTATTATCTAACAGTACCATGATTGATACCCACTCTCTTTTGTGCATCAAGGCACATCTAACCACTTTCATGTCAACAGCATGGGGGGAAAAAAACTTGCTGCAAATTCTTGTATGTGGCCAGGACACACAAAGCCTGTCCATATGCCTTGTGACTTAAGAATCTGCTAGAAGTCTTCATCCCCTCCTTGCAAATTTCTGGACAAAATCAGAGAGTTCTGGACGGTTCATGCTGTGATCTGGCTTCTTTCCCTGCTGAAAAAAAAATCAGTTGTGAGCCTTAGCGGCCCATTTTAAATTGTTTACCCCCTCAGTGTGCTTGCCCACAATGACCACATGTACTGATGTGAGCAAAGCCAAGAAGCTAAAGGTAATGCATCTCCAATCAGCATTTAAATCAATGGCTTTTCTGGTGGATTATTGACTAGCTTGCAATGGAACAATGCCTCCAAGAGTGACTTCTGCCTGGCTCCATTTCCTCCTGGCTAGACATATTCCCTGAAATTATGCAGAGCCCTGGACCATGCTGTGTACATCCAAAAGAGAATCCACAAGCTCAGAGGGAAGAATATTACTATGATGTGAAATCTCCACTCCTCATCTGTGCTTGTTGGACACATTTGGCAAGGATTATCACCAACTGACCTCCCCCACGCTGAGCAGCTGGGGGAGTGATGTCACCCACTTTGTAAAGGAAAAGATGAGTCAGTCTGTTCTTACTGCAATTCTTAATGCTGTTTATATTTCCCCCCCTGAAGAACAGATAGCATCCAGTAGGTTCTGCTAAAGCCATAAGCAGGCAAGTATATCCTTATTTAGTTGAAAATAAAAACTCTTAAAGCATTGGTGGTTTTCTCCCCCCTTGATCTCCTAAAAGCTACTGAGGTATGTCACCTGCTGTGGCTATCTGGGTAATTAAATGCTGTCATCCCTTCCATTTTCATTGCCATTACTTGTTTGAATTCTGTGTTTGACCAACAGTGAGGAACAAACCATTATGTGCTATTATGTATTTGGTTGTTCCCTCTTTCATCCTTTATAAAGACGGTCAATGCTGTAAACTGCAAGTTCTTGGAAAATATAAACAAAAAACAACAACAAAAAAAGCTACCCAATACTTAGTCCCTAACTGCAATTAATGCTGGCAAAATCATAAACTGTTTTAAGCAGGAGAATGTTTTCTTTTCTCTCCAAAGTTCTTGCCAAATATAAATGTCCAAATCCAGTAAAACGTGAATGCCCAAATCCAAAGCGAAATCTGAAATTCAAGTGTATAAGAATAGCAGTTTTGTTTGCTCTCTCTTGTGTCTCCCAGATGCTGAAATTCTTTTGAAGATAAAGTTTTGTTATTCTTAGAAAAGTAAACAGCAGTTTTGACCATGTGATGCTTATTTCACACTTCAGAACTGGCATTAGAAATGTTGTGATTGAAATACTGAATGCTGTGCTAGGGAATAATGACGTATGCCCATTTAGTTATTTATAAATAGATAGGGTTGGAAAGAAATAGTGATATATCTTAAATAAACCATGAGAAAAGTGCAGATAGATAGCTGGCTGTTCATTTATTCTATGAGAAAAGTGCAGGTAGATAGCTAGATGATGAAACAGCAAGATAATAATCAGGTAATGTTTGCAACAATACTGGTTTTCTGTACTTCTTCCCTCTGGCCCCCACCTCCAAGCTGTTATTAAAAAAAATAATATCAAACTACTGCATATTCTTCAGAAACCATGTGTTTTGCGCACTAGTGGGAAAAACATCCTTATCTAATATTTCTCTTCAACATTAATTTTCCAAATTTGATTCTGCCAAAATACCTGCTGCAAACACACACACAAAAAATTATTGTTCTTTTCTGTTGATGTTACTTTCCAGAAAATAAAACTCCTTTCTTTTGATGCCTGTTTCCAAATACTGTACTTTTAATGGGGAGTGGGAGGTGGTAATAGAGGGTAATGGCAGAATTTTTATATAAACCGTAATAAATTGGACAGCTCATTTTAGAGAGATCTGTTGCTGCGTTAACAATGTGTTTCTCAAATCTCCTGTGTGCAACACCATCTGTTTCTAAAGAGTAATATACCTGTCTAGCCTCAAGCTATTTTGCCAATGACTCAGGCAATCGAACGAAGCATCCAACAGCTAGATAAAGATAGCACTGCTGTCTACTTTAACCAGAGGAGCAATTTAAGCTTCCAAATCTCAGGAAAGCATGACTTTCTGCATGGAAGGCATACAGCAACACCACAGTGTTTTGTTGGTACATATGAGGCTTAAAAATGAGAGCAGTTTCTGGACTGTAAAGCCACTGGCCAGTCGTCAGGCAACAGCATTAGATGTGGCAGAAAATATTTGTCGTGGAAGTCAAAAATCTTTGTTTTATATAAACATTACTGGTTGAATTTTTGTGTCAAAAATAGGGATCAAAGGATAAAAAACTATCCTCTTCATTGAAGTTGTTGCAAATGATTACTTTCAAGGTTAAATTTACCTCAGCAGAGGGTTTACAGAGGTCACCTACTTAAACCCTGACCCTAAAAGCCGTATCTTAGACCGTATGAGATCTAAAGTTTCGTGGATGAGATTTGCATTAGCAAGATTTCACACATGGCATATTTATGTCAATGAAAATGTCACTGAATGAAATTCAGTGTTCCAAACTGAATGAAAGAACAGAATTTGGCCTTGTTTAACTGATGATAGAGTTAGCTGTGTGTTTGGATTCTCTGCACTGTGTTATAGTTATATGTGAAGTAGCCAAGAAAACCCATTTTTTGCTGGTCCTGTTTTAAAGGAGGGATTATAATATGTTCACATCAAATAGAACTGATTTGATTCTTATTGCTACTTCTACAACTGCTCTATTATCAGTATTTATGATGCCATTAACAAAATCAAACCTTTTTGCATCACAACCTATAGTGATGCAAGTGTTTGTCCTAAGCAATGAACTTTATCTGTTTCACAACTGGACAGCAGCTGAAAACAAAGTGGTGTTGAAAGACAGTACTAGTTATCTTCAGGAAGTCCTGAGCAGTGTGATGTGAAGAGTATCCAAGCTGCTTACTCACTCTTGTTTTAAATAGACTTCATGAAAGACACTTGTAGAGAGAAAAGTAGCAGTTTAAGGGAGGAAAATAAATTTTTTTTTTGCTTTTGTTTATGAGGAACTTCTTCCATGTATAAAAAGTACACAAGGAGGCAGGCCAGAAAATGTGATATAAAGCACTATTTGCTGGCATAATTGGCATAGTGCATATCCATTTATTTTTCCAGAGCAAGGTATTGAGATATTATTGAAGTAAAGGTTGAGACATTACTTAGGGAAAAAAAATCCTTTCCTTTCCCAACTTGATATGAATTATTTTGAACTGCAGTATTAGAAGCCATAGGTCCAGTCAGATACTCTCTGTAAACTGGAGGCTGATAATTTAAAGTACACAATGAAATACACATTTGTGGACTCATTTGCCTTCAGAAGCAATTATCCATCTTAAGCAGTCAAGAAGTTGAAACTGTATTTATGGACCTCTGCTCTATGTGGAGTGGTTGGCATGGTTTATAATGATGTTCAATGACAGAACTGATATGTATTTCATTCTGTACTGACTGCATTGTATTTCTTCTTCATATTAAGATGCTCATTTCCTTGCTTCTGATGCAGTCTCTTAATGCAATAGTGAACATAAAATCAATAGCCCCTGTCTCAAAACAGTGTAGATCTTCTCTTCTGTACTTTGTTCTCCAGATTGAAGTATCAACAACTTAATCTATAAGCATGTCATAAAATCTGTGCCCCTTGCATGGCCATCGAATATCTTAGTGACTAAGGACAACCATTTAAATCTTGTGTGCCTCTCTCTCTAATCTCACTCAGGGGAGCCTGAAATACTACTGAGTATTTGAGAAGTATTTTGTTCTCCACAGGTAGAGGAAGAATATTATGATGGGGCAACTAGGGTCCCATCATCCACAGTTCACAGCTGCAGAGAAGTGATATGATGCCTGAGATGGGGTCAAGCTCTCCCTTTGCCTATGGCATGTGCCCATGCCCATGGCATGTGTGGGTGGAGGAAGTGAGGGCCAAACCACACGGATTCTCACCAGCCCCTCCACCAAACTCTAGCTCTCTGCATCAACAGGGAGTGCACATTAACTACATTACCCTATCAATGCACATGGGAAGTGTGCACTGATAGAGTAATGCAGTTAATCTGAAGTAGGAAGCAACTAAGGGACTTGTATTTCTCTTTCTTCTGTACTGGTCAGTTTGTAGGAACCAGATTTGTGATATGAGATCTTAGTGTATTCCATATAAATTAGCACAAGTTTTCAAATTGGCTTTGGTGTATAAATGCCCCAAGAAGTCATGCTGTATTTGTACATTATTGAGTCAGAAATTGTGAATGCGTGGATGAAATCAACTGAAAAAAATTCTGCACTGAATTTCAGTAGGATAATTTTTAATCAAAAAGTAAAAATGAAAAAGACAAAATCCAATAAGCCCCCAATTAATGGATAGGGGATTTTTAAAAGCATTGTAATAAATATGACACATTCTACAAATGCATTTTAGAAGCATTTCAGAGGCCTTGATGATGATAATACACATCTTGGCAGAGGGCAAGAGGAGAATTACAGCTTCATGGAGTCAGTTTACCAGAGCTCTGCGACGTCAAACCTTTGATTTAGAGCTCATGATATATAGGGCTTAAGTAAGCTTGTTGGGAACAACTATAGTGGAGAATAAGCTGTTTCATAAATCTCTGCACTGTACAATCTACGTACCGTATTGCAAATCAAAACAGTATTGAAGCAAAGTGCATTGATTGTCCCTGAGCCAGTACCAGCTTTAATAATAGAATTGCTGCAGATGCATGTTTGAAGTGGCTTTGTTTAAAGCCCCTGTTTTATTTACAGCAAAGATGAAAACTACTCTGCAGTAATAAGCTTTCCCTTCTCAACAGTGTGTATGTGTTGATGCTGGTTACCCCCGATTCCTGATTTTGAAAGAGACTTTGTCTTGATTCATTGGGCAATTTATGCACCATTTACATGCAGTTCCCCAAGTGTTATTTGAAGTAATTGAGTACATATTTTTATGATCTATAAAACAGTCTTTTAAATTTGTACACATGAGAAAACTCTTTATGATCAACCAAAGAGTAACCATCCAAGTATGAATAGCATCTAAAAATCAGGTGCAAAATTTTCCCACAGCACTTCAAGTGCTTAAAACTTCATAGTAATTCTTTCTTTATTGCAGTTACTTACTCTGCATATGATACTTCTCATGTGTAACATTCTAAGTATTTTATCAGGAAAAGTAGCTGCTGTTTTCTCTTCCCACCCACTGCCTTTCATTGTGGAGAAAGAAGGAGTAGAGAAAGATAGACAATTTTCTGAAGTGTTCTAGAACATCTGCCATGCAGATGGGAATAAAATCTTGAGAGAGCAGTGCTGATCTCACCTCTCCAGTCAGAAGACTAGCAAGAACCCTATGTCCTGTGAAGGCACAGTGTAGAGTGGTGCCATTGGTAAGGAGTTTGTTTGGATTGTCAGAGAAGCAGTTTCAATGTCTGCACATGTTCTCTGAAAGGGAAAATATAAAAATATAACCCTACAGCTTTCCTAATTATTTTGAGAAGGCATGACCTGATCATATTAAAGGTCTCCCTATGACAAGGAAACAACAGTAACTGTATCTAAAAAAAAAAAAAATAAATAAATTAAACCCAACACTCATTACCTTTCTCAGTTCAAATTCTCATCATTGGAGGTTGCTGTCTATGCATTTCATTAAATAGCTGAGCTATTCTTTGCATCACCATTTTCTGTACTTATTTGACTCTTCTGAGGAATTTTCCCCGCTACATAACTCTCATGGTTTCTTTGCCAATCAAACTGATAAGCTTTTGTGTGCTGTTTTTCTCTTTGCTGACTTTATTAATGTTTTAAATTGCTAACCTTGTACTTATTTTGTTAAGAAATACAAGCATAATATTCTTTGGGAAGCAACTCATTATAAATTTACATCTCTTTACCAATAAAGTTTCATGCAAATAAAATTATATAGATACATAAAGAAAAATGTGGGTGTGAATCCATACAGGGAAGGAAAGGCAATATGTGTTCCATTATTGATTTCTTTTTATTGCCTTTTGTTTCCTCAGAAACACAGCTATCTGATGTTATAACCTAAAGAAACTCTTTATAAATCTGTCTTTCTCCCCCACCTCCCAGAACCTCACTTTATTAAACTGGCAAAATTTTATGATACTTATTCACTCAAACTTTGTGAGAAAAACCATCATCCTTCCAACATACTTTATTATCATTGCCTTTTTCCAAGAGAACTTGGGAAGTTAATGTTCTATATATAGTAAAGATTTAGTTTAGGACCCTCTGACTTTTTTACAAATGGATGGAAATGAGAGAGCTTTAAAAAGAAGAAATTAACCTGCTTCTAGAAGGACCCTTGTTTTGAAGAAACCCAGCTGGCACCGTGAAAGAAAGAAAGTCATAGCAGGTTTCTAAATTTCCTGTTATCTATCCATCTGCTTTCTGTGCCAAATATGGATGATATTATGAATAAAAACATTGAATAAAGACTGAGTGAAGACCTGCTACTTTGCTTCCTACTCTGATATTCAGGGCTAGAAACTTTATGTAGAAGCTTAGAAGAGGACTGCATTAATTAGTAATCTTTTTGCCTTCAGGTGATCAGACATGGATAATCAGGATGATATCATTAGACCAGAATGCTTAAGGCCAAATATTTATGTAATTTACCAATGGACTTTTTCTTCACTAATTTATTACACTATTGTCACCTTATAACCTGCATGGAAGAACAACTCTAAGAAGTTCTTGCATCTCAGTGAGCACATATGTTTTGCATTTTTGTTTTTATGGTGAAATTTTAATGCATGTTAATTTAAAACAAGTGTTTTGGATGTCCTTATGAAAAGAAAGAAAAATCTTCCACGCTGAGAAGATAGATAAATTAAAATCCTAGTGAATACCCAACATTAAATGAAAGGGCAATAACTAAACTGAAGTTCAGTGCAAAATTAGCATTTCATGTTTCAAGTGTATAAGATATTTTTAACAATTTTCAAATTCAATAAATTATTCAAGTTGAAAAAAATCACTTAAATCCATCATGGAGGGGGATATTGTTTTGGAATCGGTAATGATTTGCCTCCCTTACATTAATTAGGCAAGCTACAGTTTCTTCATTATCAGAAGAATATGCAAATTGGACAACTAACATGAAATACCAACATATACTTTTGTGCCCTTATCTGTGTCATATCTGCATGGGAGAATAACTGCAGCTTTAAAAGGAACAATGTTTCTCCATCCTGAGGTATGTTCTGCATCTGTGAATTTTGAAAAAGACAAATCCCCCAACTCTTTTTAGTTGCCTACAATTTAAGAGGAAGAAGATTAGACCCAATATTTACAAGAATAAAAAACACCCAAATTATTCTGTTACACTATGGGATGCTGACAGGGCTTGTGTGCATGAAAAAATACCAGATAAAACCCCCTAAAATTCCCTAGGGGATTTCTCTCTACTATAAATGGTTTGATAATCCTAATCCTTTTCAATCTGCATAGAACTGGCCAGAAAACTGTTCCCAGAGAGGAGTTACCATCCTTTCACTGTCAAAATAGGTGGAAGCTCAGTTAGATCTCTTCAGATTCTAGTGCTATTCAATATTTTTTCTAACAGAACAAGTGAAAAAATAGAGCATGTGAGTATGTTTCTCGCATGTGCTGCTGACACCATCCTAGGAAACCTGTCAAAATTTTCTAAAGAGTTTACTTCCAAAAGTATCTTTACAAATAGAAGACGTGATCTGAAAACAAAATTATGCTATTTTAATAAGTTCATGACATTGGATTTAGATGGAAATAACCAGCTGAACAAGAATGGGATGGAAAAGATACAAATGTTATATTAATGTTCTTGTAGTTATACCTGATCATAGATTAAAAATGAATTGTCAGTATTACCCAGTTATAAACATGACAAGCAGTAATCAGTATAAAAGAGTTTAACCTGCAAAACTTGTGAATTAGTAACTCTGATCAGACCTGGTGTAAGTCACTAAATTCTTCAGTCAATAATTTATAGTCTCATACTTCATGTCTGCATTAGCATGATGAGCTAAGACTAGAAGGGCCTGGTTTATGATATATTCAAGCATGTCAAGGCTGTTGACATACCTTCTCTCACAGTCACACACATAAATCGATTTTTTTTTCTTACTTGCAATGTCACTATGACATGAAATTGCTTTATTTATTAACCGCCTTAATTATTTTAGTTTCAAAACAATATTAAACACTTTTGTTAATCAATAGCAGCAGTTACTTCAGACAAGAAAAATTATTTTAAAAGACTGATGTAAAGTCACTGGGATGTGCTGGATTATGTCTCCCGCATACAGAAAAGTCATACAAGGCTCATTCCATGTCTAGAAAAGTCATATAGTGCAATTCAGTGATCACAATCAAGCTGTAAAACTCAGAATGAGTACCTGAAATAACAAGGAGTAGTATTGAAATAGTTTCCAGTGGACAAAGTTTGTGGGAGAACAAGACTGATAAACTCCATTTATTTTTATTTTTGACTTTACAAAGACACAAGAATTGAATTAGTTGTACTGAGATATCACAGTAGAGGTTGCTCATAAGCATGTTCTTTGTATGGGCCATTCTGGAAAGAGAAAAAGAAGCAGGGGTCCTTCTTCCAGGATATCATTCGATAAAGGAACCATTGTGGAAGTTTTGCAAAATGAACCCTAGCAACAGAAAAATGTTGCTTTTCTATAGGCAAATAATTGGTCTGAAAAAGATCCACAAAGCTCAGTTGCCTATTTCAAGTGCAGGAAGTAATGATACTTGTGGAGGAAAAGGAGTTTAGGGCACCTTCCTTTAGTCCAATAGCACATTCAATTGCTTCTCTTGAGTCCCTACACCTGCAGGTTACTGTCCAGATACACAAGTTACTAAGGGATTGTGTGTGATTATTTTTAGATCTGGGGAGGGTGTAATTATTCATCCCTATTGCCAAGCAGAGATAAAAATCTTGGTCCCTTCACCTCTACTGGACTTCATTTGGCCACATAAACTGGGAAGAGATTAGGCAGTGCCCCAACCCGTTATGCAGTTCATCAGCAGCTCTCACCATGTCAGACCACTCCTTGCTAGCAACAGGTAGTCACTCTCCTGGATTTTGGACCCTTTCCACTGCAGAGCTGTGCATTGCAACAATTCTGTGATCTGTGTAAGCACAGAAAACTATCCCAGATTTTTTGTGCCATGGGGTCCTATAAAACAATCATGGAGAACACATGCTGTACAATGTTAGCTCATGAGAGAAGCAAGAAGGCAGTAAGTTCAGTAGAGTTAATTTTCCCAGTAACACTGCTTTTCATCATTTTATTAGTTTAGTTAAAAGATTTTACTTTGGATGTTTTTCATTTCTTTTCAGATCAAGCAAAAGTAGGAGTCATAAAAGCCCACAACTGTACGTGTACTTTTTGGATGTATGAAGCAGTACATGTTGATATGAGGCATTTCTCTGTGTAGAAGACTTCACTTTCTACATAGCTTCTCCCTACTCAACTTCACATGACTTAGCATCTCTCAGCCAGCAGATCTGCTGTAGTACCTCTTTCCCTGAAATGCAGTAGGCAGTCTTCTGCTGTATGAGGAGCTGCAGGCACATCAAGCTGGCATGCAGGAGCTGTTGAGTGACAGCCAGGGACCAGATAACTGATGATGTGCAAGTTATGAGAGCTGGATCAGGAGCAGAAGACCTAAATGCAGCACTGGTGGTGGCAGCAGTACGTGGCTCTTTACAGTTGCCTGTTTGAGAAGCAGCACAGCTTCAGTAAATCCTCAGCAAACTTAGTTTTATCCTCCTGCATTTTAATGAAGTCACAGAACAGACTCTTTGCTAAACAAAGAACCAAGACGTCCCTCAGGTAGTAACAGCATGACATTACTGAGACATCCCTAATGCAAATCATGCAATCTGCTGTCTCCACAATCCCTGAAGCATCTAGAGGTAGACATGCTGGCATTCATAAACCCCAGATGTAGGAGTACCAGGCTTTCATCAAAACAGAAATAATTCTGTTGCCCTGAAGCTGAACCCATTATCTGTGCTGGTTCAAGACAGCATCTCTACTTAAAGGCAGCACCAGGTAAAAATATCATGGATGCTGTCAAGACAGAAGCAATAATTCACCTTCTCTTTTGGACTGGAGTGAGGTTTGTCATCTTGGGCTGTGATCTAAGATGTAGCTGCCATTACTGCTGCAAAGGGCGAGAGATAATAGTTTTTTCTAGGGCAGAATCTAGTTTTTACTGACTCTCATCCTTCTGCATTGAAAGGAGGGGGTTAGCCAGCCTTGCATTAGCTGGTGCTCACCCATCTGTCCTGTTTACTGCTTGTTATACATTCGGACTTTCCCCTTGAGACTGGGGCCTCTGAGGGAGGCCTCTTGCCTCCAAGAAGTTCACATACTGCTCTTCAGGACTGAGAAACAGCTTTCACCTACCATAGATTCATAGAATCCTAATGGTTTGGGTTGAAACGAACCTTAAAGATCATCTTTCCAACTTCTCTGCTATAAGTAGGGACATCTTCCACTGGAGCAGGTTGCTCCGAGCTTCATTCAACCTGGCCTTCAACACTTTCAGGGATGAAGCATCCACAACTTCCCTGGCCAACTTGTTCCAGTGTCTCACCACCCCCAAAGTAAAGAATTTCCTCCTAATTTTTGATCTAAACCTACCCTCTTTCATTTTAAAGCTATTTACTCCCCATCCTGTCACTACAAGCCTTTGTAGTAGCTTTCTTATAAGGCTCTCTTTAGGTACTGGAAGGCTGCTATAAGAAGCCTTATCTTCCCCAGGCTGAACAACCTCAAATTTTTCATCCTTTCTTCATAGGAGAGTAGTTGAACTCTTAAGAAATACATCTGGTGTGGCCTCCCTCCTGTCAGGAAGAATACAAAGATGTGGGTCAAAGGGATTCTCATTCACTAAGTTCTCTTTATGACATGGAGAGAGTTGGAAGAATTTGAGTGAAAAGTGCATGCTGTCTGTGCTTTACTATGACATGTGATTTCTGATGCTGGGAAGAGTTAAAAGATTGGGATATTTTGGGTTTTTCTCAGAAGAAAATCTCAACTTTTCTTGTCCATCAAGATACAATTTGAAAATTCTAATTTTCTGTTTGAGTTTAGGAAAATATCTCTTGGTACTAGAAATGAACCAAACTCTCCCCATTTGTTCAGTCAGAGTTACTTACAATGCCCTTTATGATCTCCGGCAGAAGGGCAAATTTGCTTTATGAAGTGTTTCAAAATGTAAAAAGCATGTTGTAGATTCGCTAAAGATGCAGGTACTCATCTTACTACTTTCCTGTTGCTAGGCTACTTGCCTGACTAACACTCGTGCTGTCCTTGAGCAGGCACCCATTTGCCTGGCTCCAAGTAGAGCTCGTGAATCTCCAGGACATGGCAGGAATTTTCGACTGTCTTCATTTAAGGATGATCATGCCTCTACAGAGTAAGCACACAGACATTAGACAGGTACTTAAAAAAACCCCAAACATTGTGACAATGTGGAAAAAAAATTAATTATGAAATCAAAATATACTCTTTAAGTTTCTGTAAAATGAGGTTCACAAAGACATGGGTGACGAAATGGAAGAAAATCAAACTAAATGTAATTACAGTTAAACTCATGATAAACTTCATATTTTGAGGTTAATTTTATGCACATTTAGTGAGGGCAAGTGACCTGCTAAATTGCAGAGTGAAGTTCAGAAGTGACAGCAGCCAGCACAAGCAATGTGACTATCTCTTGGAAGTGGCAATGCCCATTAATTACAGCAAGAATAACTTCTGTGCTTGGCCAAACAACTGCCCAATGAGAGGAGAAAGTTCTTTTAACATGGTTAAGGCAAAACAGGTAATATTTTCTGGGTTTTTCCTGTGCTGGAGCTAATAGTTCACATTAAAAAGTTCCACTCAATGTAAACAAATAATTATTAGGTCAATGCAGGTGACTCATTTCTGGTTAATGAGACAACAGTGGTGCCCTTCATCTGTGTTTATGCTCCCTTAAAGTTAGTTTGTTGATTTTCTGACCACAGCACAAGTTTTGACATAGATTTTCCTGTTGGCAAGGGCTCCATGACTCCTAAAAGATACTGACCAGCTTTTAGTGAGCCTTGGAAACAGTTTTTTCCTTGCTCTTTTCTGAAACAGGGCCTCTGAGCCCCTTAAATGAGTGGGATATATGTGCATAAAATAATCGGCTCTGCAAAAAGAGGAACATTGTATTTGCTGGCCTTTTGAAGCTAGTAAATAACTGTATCTGACTATGCACTGAGAATTAGTAGCAAAATTGTATGGTTTGCAACATGTAGCTGCATTTATTGTTTTCATGATTAATTAGGACTAATCAGGATTTTAAAGTAAGTTTTTTTCAGGCTGTCTCAAAAAATATTGCTTGATGCTTGTTAACTGCAGTCATCTTGGCCTTGAATAAAACACTGACATCTGAACTAAGAATAGAACATACATTTTACTACATGCCACATGCAAAAATAATTTTAAAATGGTATGCTTTCCTTAAACTAATCTCATCTTTCCTGGCTTCTAGTTGTATAAAATAGTTTTATAGTTAAAAGAAAATTTGCATAATGCTCTTTAAAGTCTTAATAGCTATAATAATTTTAATCTACTATGGAGTGTTTATAATGTATAGTTAGCCAAAGAATTTAATTGTGTAAAAAGGAATATTAAGGCACATCTTCTAATCAAAAGAGTAATGGGAATATTAAGTATGATGGGTTTTGTTATTTTTTCCTAATTGCATCTGGACATCCAATTTTATAACTTCTTTCTAAGCTGAAATGACCATGAAAACTGAGGTTAAATCTTCACTATATCAGAGATATGCTGAAATAAGCTCTATGCAGGTGTTTTATTTAGTATCCTCTCTGGGATTGCACCAGTTGGCTCTGTTGAGACCTGATCCTTCTCCCAGTCAATCAATTAATGTTTTTCCATTCATGTTCTTTCAGCTAGGTTCAGGGTTTGTGTTATGATTGGTGGGTTTTATTTATTTACTGGAATATGAAAGAGAAAAATTATGAGTCCTTATCTTCAGTGTGCTATTTAGGCAGCCATCAATCTCATCAAGAGGTGCAGCAGATTTGACATAAAGGACCTGCAGCTGTCCCGGAACAAAACACACACTGCACATAATAACAGCCCCACATAGATTTCCCCTCTCAACTATCCAGGCCAGATACCACAGCATAGAATCTATGCAAATCTCTGAGCAGAGTGTAACATGGCCATTTTCCACAGATTTGATGCAATTCATCTTTTCACACACACTTTTTTCCTTCCTTTTTCTGATGATGGTTTCAAGTGGGAAAGTCGTTTCTTTGGTAACTGTATAGAATATTATGGCAGCTTTGTCAGGAAAGCATCATTTTGATTCAATCTTGCCATCTTTGCAAGATGAGGTAAAATTTCATAGCTGTGCAATGAAATCAGCAGCAAGGAAGAGCAAAATTTCTACCATGCCACGTGTTTGTGCTGAATAAGCTGTACTGACCCTTTTTTAAAAGTGCCTGTCATAGACTGGAAAAGGTGATCTGCTTCAAGACATCTTGGAGGCTTGGAATGTGTGGTGGGGAGTGGGTCAGGCTTTGCTCTGGTGAGGTGGTGTCCTGCCCCAATACCCTGCCCAGCCCCACAGTGTCTGTCAATCATGGCACACTGGAGGCAGCACCCCAGTGTCACCTAACCCATCCCTGAGTGGCCCAGAGACCAAAGTCCCCCCTGGCAGGAAGGCCCAGGATGGGCCAGAAGGGTTTAAGAAGGGTCACCTCAAGGCAAGCATGTTCTTCTTTAACCCTACCCTCGTCTTGGACTACAACCCAAGAGCTGAGAGCTATGTTTGTATTTCTATATCTTCCCTGTCTTTCTGTTTTTCTCCCTACCTTCTTCTTGCAACTCTCTTCTCACAAAATGTAACATTGAATGACTTGAAGATTTTCAATGTTCAGTAGGCTAAGTAGTTTGCCAGGAAACGTTTGTGTGTTTTTAGCTCTTCAGAATATTTGGTTAGGATTACCCAGAGCAAGAGTACCTTGGTTAAGCCTGAGGTTTGAGTGACTGGGGTGTAATGGTACCATAAATTGAGAACAGAATTTCCATTTTATCATGAATTCTAACATCTAAATAATATGTTCTAGATTGGAAGAGAAAGTTGATAGCTGACATTTTTCACAAAACAAAAATTTATGATGTAGTTTGATGGGTTTTTTTCCTTAATTTAATGGTCAAATTATTTTAGTGTGATTTTTTTATTTCTCCTTAATATTTTTACCACACTGAGGCATAAAACATATGTCATATCCAAACTTCCATCCATATGTCAACATGTCATATCCAAAACTTACCAGAAGGTATATTAACTGTATTAAATTAGATTTTGTTGTAAAAATAAGATCTATTGAAACTTTTGTTCTCTTTATAGAAGACTGTGAAAGCTAACCTCAATATTTTTGACATGAAGGGAACAGCTTTTGATTTTAAACAAACTGTTTATATTTACTCATTTGAACAACTTGTCATCTTGCTCCTTATTGTCATTGGGCTGATTAATTTTATCCATGTTGTAGAACAAATCAATGTATATTGTTGAAGTTTCATATTAATCCATTGAAAATATTTAGAATCTACATCTCTATGACTTTTTCCCATGGCTGTTCTAAATGAAAGATCAATATGCACATAAGGATTTATTTGTTAAAAATTATATGCTCTTTAATATGAAAGTAATATGATCTATGTTCTGAAGGTAGAATCTGCTATGATCCACCTGGGAAATAATTTATGTAATTAGGGGATGGTAGTCTTGTTTTTTATCACTGCAGGCAAGGCAGGAATTTTTTACAGAGACAATGATGGTGTGTTTTATAGCATTTGGTATCAGTAAGTCCCTTAAGAGCTGAACATAAATGCAAATAAATTAGGAGCTTCGTTGCATATTTTCAATTTATGACAGAGTGCAGTTTCACCTACCAGCAGGAATACCATAAGAAAAGTAATTCTCTACTAGATCCTTGATGCTTGCTTTGGGATTGTAGGGGAAAAAATTACCCAGGTAAAAGAGAATTCCTGTTTGCTCCAGAAATTTGAAATTTTTACTATCTATGAATGTCAAGTCTGAGAATCATTCCAAGCTTCTTCCTTCTCCCCCTGTGAAGGGGGAGAACTGAGTGTGTGTGAAGGAACTTAAAACAGCAGCAGCTTCTGCTAAGAATTGCTTTCTAAAATCAGGTCTTCCAGTGTGGGTGCTTGGAATTTGGAGTGTTTTTTTGAAGTTATGGCTGAAAGGTTTTGGAGACATCTCTGATGATTTTCTATCTTCACTAAATTTCTACTGTACAAGACTACTAATCTGTTTATTTATTTCCATGACCATTTTTCTTCATGCCTGTCTGTTTGGCTTTTGGAATGCCTATACCATGAAGTTATAATCTGGAAGAGGTCAACCTGAAACTGCTGCTGTTTACTTGGTTTTCCAACCCATCTCCTTTGTTTCTTTTATCTTGTCTATTTTTTCCTTAAGACAAAGTACATACTTGTAGAAACCTAAACCTGATAACCTTCCTGTTTACTGGTACATTTAACTGTCAGATATACTGAAGGCTTTTAATAAACATAATTCTGCTTTGAAAATAGCTGTATCTAGATAGAATGATGTTTTCAGATTATAAGACCATTTTAGTTTGTTTCTTTGAATGGGTAACTCTGAAGTAGCTTATTTTCCTTCCTTCATCCTGCAGCAAGAACAAAAGTGCCCTTATGTTTTCCCAAGGCATAACATAGTTTGAAGTGTTTGAAAACTACATGCTGAAAATCCTCCATTTCTGGCTTTCCATTGAATCCAAACAGTGTGCCAGTGCCTGGTGCTCCAGATACATGCAAATATATGTGCACCTGTCTGCAGTGGAGCTCTTCACATTGATAGAAATGTTGCTGTTTACTTCAGTGATTGCCCATTGAAATAATGATAGTACATTTATATTTAGATAGTAGCATCTATTTCAAATGATCCTGAAGAACCTTATCATCGTTAAGACTCTCTGTCAGTCATGAGGAATCCTTAGGGATTTCAGTGCATCATGTTTGGATTTTATCACAGGAACATGGATATGGGGATTTGGGGAATGATCTTCTGACTCAATTTAAAAATCTTCACTGCTTTAAAAGGCAAAATCTTTGCTAGCTGTTGAACTTAAACATATTTTTGGTAACATGAAGCAATTTCCAGTCAAGGTGGGTAACAAGAAAGCTGGAAAATTGACTGGACCAGGGGGCTGAAAGGGCAATGGTCAGTGGTGTTAAGGTACCTGGTAGGCAGTTATCAGTGTCATGCCTCAGGATCCCATACTGGGGCCAGGAGTATGCCATGTCTTTATTAACAACCTAAAAAACAGGATGGAGTATCCCAGAAGATTTTGAGGTGATACAAGATTGTGGGATGGCTGCACAATAGATAGCAGGGCTGCTACTCAAAGCAGCTGAACAATGATAAGAAAGTGGGCTGACAGGAGTATGTCACATCCAAGTGTCAAGTCCTATAGATGGGATGAGGCACCCCATTTTCAGACAGGTGAGGGGCCAAACAGCTGGAAAGCAACTTGGCAGAAAAAAAACAAAACCCAGGGCTGTCCTTGTGAAAAGCAAGTTGAAGGGGAATTGTCACCACGCCCTTGCAGCAGAGAAGGGCATTGGCATTCTGGAATGCATTAGGAGGGCTGAGGGAGCGGATCCTCCCTCTCCGGACTGGATGCAGTGTGGGCACTGCATACTGTGGGATGCAGTACAAGATAAATAGAGAGATACCAGAGTGAGGCTTGTGTGGAGCCACTGCAATAGTGGGAGACTGCAGCATGAGGTGTATGGGGGAGAGGCTGTGAACTGGGGTTCTTCAGCTTGGAGAACAGAAGGAATTTTTTTCTGTGTACAGCTGCCTAAAGGGGCCTTGTGGAGGAGCTGGAGACTTGAGTTTTCTCAAAGGAAATCAGCGGAAGGATTAGAGGCAACGGGCAATATTTCAGATCATTACTATGAGCTCTCTAAAACAGTCATGTGCACAATCACTGTAGATCTATAAATATCTTCCAAAAGTTTTATTTTGACAGGATTTGGGACTGTATGTATCCAAGGAAACTACTTCTTTCTTATCAAGTGGAGTTGAAACTGCATTAATATCCCATGCATTAATATATATATATGCCAAATGAAAGAATTTTAAAAGTATTTTACAGATGTACATCTCAACTGTATAATTTTATTTAAATACCTTAAGTACAATTATTCTGCACTTAAAAATTACTGTGTTCCTTTTTGTATACTGAATGTTCTTCTATTTCAATTTAGAGCTTGCTAATCTAAACCGTGAGAATCCTTTTCACTGTCATTTCTATTTTTTTTTTTTCTAGAATGTAATGGATGAATTTTTTAGCAAACACAATTCTAAGCTCATCTATCTGCATTTGTTCATGTTACAAATGAGGGAAGAAGAAAACACAAAATTATGTTTCTAAAGACAATTCATATTTTTTCCGTTCTTATGCAAATGGAAGTCTTTGGTATAAAATCATGCACAAGACTTTTAAAGAGAGAGAAAGAGAGGAGAAAAATATGGGATTACAGCTGTTATGTAGTGATCAGCAATTTTTAAAGCTCTTTCCAGACTCTTTTAAAGCTCTTTCTTTTTAACGTTGGGAAAAGGTATTTACCGGATCCAAGTAATACTTTTTTAGTTGAACTAAATACTTCTGAAGACATTAATAATGGTTGTATTAGCAGTAGAGCCACAAGCCAGTTACTGCACCTGGTGTCCTCTAATTCACAAGTACCACTACAGAGAACAGAGAGTGTGTGCAAGGCTAGCTCCCTTCTCCATGGCCTCAAAGGTGACAGTCCATCCTGCCTCAGCAAAGAAAAGGACTGGACAAAGCAAGGTTGGGATACACAGTTGGGATTCATTTTCTGCATCCTCACCATTTGTCTTCCATGATGAGCGGGAGAGCAAAGGGTGCCCAAGTTAATAAAGTGGTGTTAAAATATTACATTGAATTTCACATAAGAAGATTACTGTGGTATTTTGCTTCAAATAATTTACAGAGAAGAAATGCCATTTCTTTGTACTTCAAAGAATAATTTCCTTTAGATGCTTTAACTCTTAGCACCTTTTGGCTTTTAGTTTTAAATTACAGCAGTTCTTTTTCTAGCTTTTTCTCAGGCCTTCTTTTGAAAAAGGCATTACTTCTAGAGAAAATACATATTTTATGACTGCTCCAACTTCCAAACTCCAAGGAACAGGGCATATCTCTTTTCCTACAGGACAAAGTAATGATTTTTTTAGAGGGGTATTAACAGAGCTGAGTGAAAACTGCAAAATATGTCATTAAACTGTTGATAAATGTAAAAATGAGTGGCTTAGCTGCTCCTTTCCCTTCTTCTGACTTTTAGCAGGGAGCAGCTGACCATTACCAGGAGTTCTGCAGAGGAAGCGGAAATATGCTTAGTACTCTATGAAAACATTTTCTCTAAACTATGCCTCTGAAATCAAAATTGTTTAAATTCACAGATTTGAGTCCTTATACCACAAGCATTTTGGATGGAAGGAATTGTTCAGTTCCTTAAAATGTAAGATTTCTGAAAGGGAATTGCTTAAAAAACCTACAATAAACATCTTTCTGCTTTCTTTGCACCTTGCACTGTGATATCTGTGATATTATGAAACACATAAACCATGCTGAGAGAAAATAAGATCTAATATTACTAATACTAGTTATTAAAAAAATGCCACTAGTAAAGCATGTAAGTGCCCAGAAAAAAACACAAACCAAACCAACCCAAAAAATTAGAAAACGCAAACTGACTCACACAACATTCATGATCTTTTCTTACTATGTTTAGATAGGTAGTTCCTTTTAGGTCATTGCCTTTTCATAGCAAAACCAGAGATTTGTTGACTAATTCCACATCTCTGTTATTAATACATTCATTCATTCATTCATAGAACAAAAGCTACTCAGTGATTCTCACAGCATTCAGATGCCCCTAAAATTTGTCCCATAGGAGTTTTATGAGGAAGCAGTGAGAAAGTCATGAACACACAGTGGCACATAAAGCATCAATTACCTGTTTATGCCTTCAGCATTTTTCTGGTAAAGTCAATTCCAAGAGCAAAGAGGTTCCAAGAACAGGCTGGAATCTTCTGATGTGGAAGAATCCAGAGGGGTTTCCAGTGTCTCTTCATTCCACCAAGAGACTGGGCAATCTTTTCCTACTGTGTTCAACTTGTAGGGGAGAAACATCATGCTAACTGTTGAGGGGCCAAATTGACTCTTCAGAAGTGTGATGCTGTAGCTAAGAAAACCTGCTATTTATTTACGAGGTTGAACCACAGTGTCTCAACTTATATGATAAATTAACCCCTGAGATCTCATAATTGGTGAAGATGGGGTTTGATCTGTGTAGAAGATGCTAAGCCCTCAAGAAACAACTGTATGGCAAAGGAAAGGGTTAATCTAAGAGACACTTTTTACATGAATATGCAATACTGTGTTCCCTAATGTCTGTTAAAAACAAACTATATCACTCATTTTGCTGCAGTCCTCACCACTGGTGGTCAGTGAATTCCTCCTATGTATTTTTGTCTTTCTCTATAAGGACTTCTCAAGCATTTTGTCATGTGTGATCACTAATTTGGTATTTCTGTACTCCCTTCTGAAAGTGTATGATGTGATCCACACATCTAAGCCTTGTACAGGCTAATTAAATAAAAGTTTTCTTGGTCTTTACAATCCACAGTAAAGGTCTGCCATATACAACCATCGTAATGGCTGAGTATTTCATCAAGTCAGAGATCTTCAGTCATGACCAGAAATTTTTCTGCTCAAGAGGCGTGCAGAGCAGCACAGTCTTTGAGGCTGGATACCTAAGTAACTGCTGCATTGAATAGGGATCTAAATTTGCTGCAATTTCCCTGTGTGCTGTTGTCACATTCCATCAAAAGTCATGAATGCTCATAGGAAAATAGCAAAATGTCTTTTATACTGCACAGGCTATCAGTGTATTGAGAGATAATTTTGGGAAAGTTAAAGCCTGAGAAAAAACACAACATGAAAGCTGGACCACCTGTTGGGGAAAGCTGCCTAGCATTCAGAGGTCTTTCCAGGGTTTTCACAGTTATCATGCAGTCAACATTTACATTGCTATTAGAAGAATCCCTTTGTAGACTTCTCAGCTTTTCAGTGCCGTGAAACTCTGGTGGGTAGGTGAGGTTTTTTTTCATTTTGAGAGTGTGTGAATGTGCACGCCTGATGAAATAAATTTGGTATGCCAGTTCTAGGGTGCCTATTCATTAGTGTCCTCCTGCTGCTCACATTTTATTAATGAAGCAAACCATCACCCCCCTACCAGCAGACACTTAATTCCTTCCCAGAATCCATCTGCTTTCCATGCTCCTTTGAAACCAGCTTTTTATGGAGTCAGCTTTAACAAAGTCTTACTGTCATGGGTCAATTAAATACCAAATATTGTTATTTCACAGCTACAGCTCCTTTAAAGTGTCTCTTAGCTGTGATTAATTCTAAGATGATTTCTGGGGAGGGTTGGACAACCAAATTCCTAGTTTAAAAGAAATTTTTTCTTTACAGAGATCATGAAATAAAGGTGGAATACGAACTCAAAATAGGAAAATTAAGAATATGATTGTGGAATTCTCATTTAGACTCTGCTTAGACAAGTAATCACACTGCCTGCTTATTATGGGGTGCATGATATTCTAAGGATAGTTTTAACTCTCATGATGAATGTTTCAAACTTATATCAGAAAATACACATATGCATCTAAGATTTTATGATTTGCTATAGACTTAATAAAGAATGACTATACACATACAATTACTTTAGGTGCAATAGAGAATAAGAATATTACAATAGTATTTTGAGAATATCCATGACTCTTTCAAGTACTGAAATAAATTATATTTATAATCAGTTTCTCTTCTAATGACATTTTATTATGTCAACTATAAAAATATGTATTTAAAAAACTTTCTGTGTCTCCAGTTGAACATAAACTTTTGACAAATTTAAATGTTACTTTTTCTTTGACCGGTTCAAAAATCACTTTTTATGTCTTCAATATTATGAGTGTATAAAATATATATTCTAAGCCTTTATTGAATATTAAAAAGTGTCACTTATATGACCTCTCTACTTCTAAAGGTCACTTTTATGTTTCAGGTTGGTGTCGCTACTGAGTTAATAATAACACTTTAATGTATAGAGGGGCATCACTGAAGAACTTGGGGCAGAAAGTTTAACAGAATGGATGTGGTGGGACCTAAAAACCAGTAGGGCTTGCATTTCATTTGTGCTGAATGCCCAACTTTCTCTTCCAGCTCAACATCTGCTGCTGAAGTTTGGGGAATACATAAAAAGATTTGCAATTCACCTCTAACTTTTTAATATAAATTATTGATTTAACCACTGACATTCAGTTTATCACTCTCCTCCTGTTTGCAGTGTCTGGGATTTTTTTAAGTTAAGACAACTCAATCCACAGCACTTTACATAGAGGATAATAAATTGTGAACTGTGTCTATACCGAAATGAGGCGACACATAACCAAAGAGAAAAAAATGCCTGTGTTCAGTAACCACTGCATGTGTGTAACTAATGCTTGGATGGAAACTGCTTCATCTTCCTGCTTGATCTGAGACTCGTGGCATTTGAGATCCGTGAAACACTTAGTGCAGATGCAACTCACAGCTCTTGATAAAGGGTGAAGATAAAAGAGTGATGGGGTTGAATGTACAATTATGTTATTGCCAGTGAATTCGGCAAAACTGTTTTATCTGAACTAGTTGGTGTGTTTGTATCTGGACCAGACAGTGGTGGAGGTTTTGGGGATTGCTCTGGGGTTTGTTTCCATGGTCACTCCTGATACCTTCCTCACAAACTGTAGTGGATGTCTGCTTGTCTCAGCAAGGAGCTGCTGGAAATCCTGCACATGAAAAATCAAACATGATTTTTCTTTCTGGAGGGAATTCTATCAGAAAAGGTGAATATTTCTCAACTGGATAAAGGAGGAGATGGTAATTTCTTCTGGTTTTATTGTAAACTATACATGGCCTATTAATTTTATGCATTAAGTTTATATTATACATGCACATGTACATGCATTTTTTTTTATAAATAAGAAACAAAGCACTCTCTTTTTTTGTTGTTTTTTTTAAACATCAGGTATCAGTCAAGATTCTGGTTGTAGTAAATACAGACGATGTCTTTGAGCCATTTAGTGGAAGGACAGGGAAGTGTTTTTCAAGTGGGCTCTTTTGTTAGCATATGGCTAGTCACTTTTTGTTACCTTGTCTAATTCTGTAAAACTATTGCTAGAATGTTAGAAAGGAGAATGTATTAATGTTAATAAACATCTCCATGTCGAGATCCATAAACAGTACTGCAAAGTCACCATATGCTGTCCTGGTCTAGGTAATTCTTCTGCTTGTCTAAGCCATTAAGTTTAAAAATGTTTAAGGACAGAATATGAGCCATGACCCCTGGTACAAATATTTATATTCTGGGTTAAGTTCTATAAATGCCAGGGTTTTTAAGTAGCAAATATATAACCAACATCTTGAGGTAAGCTGGAGGATTTATCACTATAGGAAAAAAATTTAATCTCTATAAACATTTACATAGAAATCCTGCAGATAGGGAAATAATGGATAGTTTTAAGTAAAGGAAATACAGGACTTGGAAACAGAGGGAGATGTTTTGGTGGGTGCCTAGTGTCTAACATAAACACATTTCACTGTAATTTAAGTAGTCCCTGCTTTTTTATGTACTTTTTTCTGTATTATGAAGGTCTAACAATATACCAGGCTTCACATGATAATAAGAATGAGGATTGGTCACAGTTTGTATCCAATGACCATGCAAGCCAGAAACCTAGATTTCTTTTTCTCCTTCTATAATTTTTTATTCAACACATCTCTAAGAATATGCTGCTGCTCACAACTGCCTATTCTAGGTAAAACTTCAATGCCCAGCTGCACTATATCTCCATACTTTATTTCAAAGCCAAGAATGTTTATTAATCAGCTACTAACTCATAAAATCTAAAAAAAATAAATTTCCAGCCTCCCATGCACTACGCTGGATTGAAATAAGAAGAGATCCGAACGTTTTGCTTGTTTGAAAAAGTTCAGTTTTTAAACAGTGAGTTATGTCATTTTAATGTCACATGTTTCAATTTAGTAAGGAAAATATTTGCTTTTAAGGATAGGAGGCAATGTGCTGGAATATGAAGTAGCCAACATCATGTTGTAATCAATACCTGGAAGTGACTGTTGCAACATTACTCATAACAATGTTATTTTCAAAATTATGTGTTCATTGTACTGCAAGCTGCACATAGAATAGTCATCTCAACAAATTCATTGAGACCCTCATATTCCTTCAAACATTTTTTATATTAACTGTTACATTTTTTAAATGAGTTTTATTGATTCTATTTAGTGGTGAAATACCTACAAGTTTTAGTTTCTAAACACTTGTTCTTACTCCAACTGGGGGTAAATGAACCTAAAAGGCTTGCAAGTGAAGTAACCAAAAACTGTGGCATTACTGTTTGTCTTTGGCTAGTGCTACCATGTTGTCTTTTGAGGTATTGCAAATTTTCCCCAGGTTCCCATCTTTCTTTTGAGAAGACCCTTCTGAACACTTATGAGAATGAATGTGATATTTATTCCATAGGTATTTTACAGAGAGCTTTCAGGCAGATAGTAAGTTGTGTAATGACTTGTGTGTTGCAGCTGAATAGACTGAACATTTATTTCTCTTTGTGCTGCTAAAGTATGAAAATAATCTTTTAAAAAAAGCCCAAAACCAAACAGATTTTTATTGTTCAAATCACAGTAAGGCTGTTTACTTTTTTACAAAGTGCTCTACAAAAACTGTAACTTCAGATGTAAACATGACTCCCAGTGCCCCTGCCACATATACGCCACCTAATCATCAACTTGAAATTGCATTTTAACCATAGCAACCTTAACACTTACCCTCTGAAATGCTTCATTAGTGAAAATACTGGGAGAATTCTTTTCATCTAGAAGATTAGAGTAATTTAGAAATATATGGTATTTCATTTTCAAGCTTCTAGGGCATCATTCATTTTGGCCATTCAGCTTCTTTTATTTTTGTTTGTATCCTTCTTATTTCTGCATTGATTTTAATCTGCTTTTTTAATCTCTGGGCAGAACCTCAGTCTAAACAATTTTTAAGGGATTCTTTTAAATGTTCTATGCTTTGGATAGTTTGGTTGTTTTTGAGGTTTTTATATATACAACTATATGAAGTAGAAATCTAAAATAAAATAAAATACAACCACATGAAATGATAAACAACCAAAATGTTATTTTCATTTCAGTACTTATTAGTCTTCCTTGCTAAAGAAAAAGACTAACTCTAGATTCTTCTCTTTTGCCTTCCCACATGCACATTTTTAATGGCTTGCTTGAAAACTGGGGCCTCACACTCAGGATGATATGCTAAGGGCCCAGATGTGGTAGTGCAAAGTGTTTGGCAGCAGTACCAGTTTTATCATCTCCCACATCCATGATCTGTCCTCAACTCTTGCACCAGCAGAATACCACTTAAAAACTAGAAAAAATAATCTACTGTCCTCTCTTCCTCCCAATCCTCAAAGCAGTAAGTAACACAACAGTTCAGCGTGGCTACTGGAAGGGAAATATTTGACAACATTTGCAGATGATTCAGCTGTGTTCTGAAGAAGGTAGTAGATCATAGAATCACAGAGTCATTTCAGTTGGAAAAGTCTCCTAAGATCATTGTCCACCATTAAACCACGTCCTTGAGTGCCACTTCTGCATGGCTTTTAAATAACTCCAGGGATGGTGACTCATCTGCTTCCCCAGGCAGCCTGCTCCAATGCCTGACCACTGTTTCAGCTCAAGTCTTTCCTTAGCTGAAAATGAAAATAAGAAAGGTGCATTAGATGTTAGAGAAAGGTTAATCAGCTATTGAGAGAATCAGAAGTCAGGTCATACATTCCACTGTTGTTCTATTTGTAGTGGTCCTGGTATTGCAGAAGCCTGAAGAGAACATTGTGTTCCTGTTTCCTTGCTTTAGGGAAAATTAAATTCCTGCTCTGTATTTTTCTCAAGGAACATATGTTTTCTTTGGAAAAGTTTAGAGCTTTGCAGGTCCAAATTTTTTATCTTTTAAGTGTTATGTCTTCATATTACTTTTGAAAATTGTGAATATAAAAATACATTTCTTCTGTATATCTGAATGGAAACAACTATATGCATACATCATAAAAAGAACTCTTGACTGAAAGAAGTTTTGAGTGGAAAATATTTGTTCATGTTTCCTATGAAGTACAGGATTAAAAAATCCCATATTTCCTTCACCAGCTTCACCAGTCCCTAGTTTGGACTTTTGGCACTTTTGGCACTGAACAGAGACATGCCCGTCCGTCAGTTTATCTTTCCAAGCTTCAAGAACCTGAAGTGGAGCAGATGATCCGAACTCAAATATTTTTTAGAAGTTCCTTTTATTGAGAAGACAGGTGAACTGCTATATTTATGCACAACTCTGCAGAGAGGAACTGCTGATATTGAATGTCATCAGTCCAATGCTCTCCATTGAACTGTCCTATCTGGATGAAAAGTGGACAAGGGGAAGCCTGGTTGGTGAGTGCCTGGTGGTGTGGAGGTTGTGCTACATTCTGTGTGATTTGACCAGCTCACACTCATCTCACCGGTGTGTGCTTTCCTGCACAAGGCAGGAACAAAGCTATGAAGATGGATTGCCTTTTAGCTTTTTTGGGAGAGATGAAATTGATAGCATTGATAGCATTCACCATAAAACGTGAAGAGAGTCTAATCAAAGTGGAATGATGTATCAGGGGAATCCAATAGAAAGCAAATAGGAAGAAACAAAATGAAAGTTACACTTTGAAGACTAAAGCAAAGCGAGAAGATGATACTTTGTCTTTCTAGTAATTTTTCATCACATCCTGGGAAAGAAAGCAGTGTCACAGCTGTTTGGGTTTGGAACCAGAAATCTTGTGTTATCTGTCACGTCATAGATGGGGTGGAGGCTCTGTGCTTGGAAATTATGATAATTTGGCCTATTTTATCTGTCTTACATTGCATCTCCTGCTTCTCATGGTTCTGAAAGCAACTCCATTGCTCACAAAAGAAAATGAAGCAAGAGGGGAATTGCACATGCTTTTTTTTCTACAGTGCGTAAAGCTACGCATTATGCTGGTGTTGCAAATATCTGCACATGACTGGAGAAGCCAGCAGGCTGTGGTATGGCCAAAAATAAGTGAAAACTTTCCTAGCTGAGTGGCAGTGGAGAAGCTTTTACACAGCTCAGGAAGAAACTCAAAGGTTTTCTTGAAAAATATCCAATTTAATGTTAAAGCTTTCATTGCATTCTTACATGTGGCTTATTCATGGAGCACTCTACAAAGCCAGAATAAGTATCCCAGCATACCTTTTCAGAATCTGAAAATTGTGTAGAGATGTATAATACTAGAAAGTAAAAGATTAGTCCAGTTTAATGCTGGTCACAGTAAGATACACCTAAACTAAATACACCTTCAAAACATGACCATTTCCTATTGTCAGAGGTGTTCTTTCTCTTATGTTTTAAAATACACTTTCATGACAAAAAAAATCTAAAAGATTTAATATAAAGATACATGAAAAGAATTATACAAGTATCCATGGTTCCCCCGAATTTGTTAAACTTGCTACTTTTTAGAGGGAATTACGATGAATAAGATGTATAATGCGTAATGATTTCTGAAAGAGGACATGATTTTAACTTCACTGTCTTTTATTCTAAGAAACTGCTCATTAGTTGCAGCAGTAGAGCTTTGAAAGCTTTATGCATTGTAAAAAAAAAAAAAAAAAAAATTAGCTGCTGTCCAGACTCATAATAGTGCCTAATGTAACAAAAAATAGATCATAATGCTGCAAAAACCAGTACCCATCAACTCAACAGGAAAAACACAGATGCAGCAGCTCAAAACACTGATTCATTATCTCCCAAATCTGTAGCTAATTTGCACTGCATAAGAATAATTTCAGTACGAGCCCTGGAGATTATCATAATTTAAATGTGTGAGAAGAATTCCCGGTTTCCTGAGGAAATCTTGATCCTGATAAACAGGATAAAATTTTATCCTAAGTCTCAGTGTGTCTTCTTACCTGCACTCTCATACACATATCCAAACTCAACTCTGGTGAACAGCACAGAGTTTAGCTGGTGCAAATGAGGGGCAAACATTGCCTGATGCACTTAATCAGAAAAACCTTGGCTTTCAGATTCACCCAAGGGTGATGTGTGTTTCATTCCTGGCCAGTGTGACATTGCACATATTTTTGCATGCCAAGTTGCATCAGGCTGCTATGGAGAGCAAACAAGTGAAATAACAAGTCCCCCTGGCATGCTGTGGTATAAAATCTGTGACCCAGATACTCCTAACTCTGCACATAGCACAGTTCAGAGCTAGAGGGGTGAAAAGACAGTTTTATGCTGCTGGAATCTGCTCTGCTTAAGACAGATCCTCAGGGAAAATACCAGGACCTTGTTTGTACTGGGGTTCAGTAACTAGCAATCAGCAAACTGCTGGAAATTCCTGGCCACTTCTTTTTGCTAGGGACCAAGGCCCTTTTCCCAACAGTTTATCTGCATGAAATGGTGACTTCTGAGAGTAACTGTATTGGCTTTGAGACTGTGGAGGGACTCTAAGTTGCCTTTTCTAAACTCTAGGAAAACATGAGAGGAAAAAGAGCATGTGGCATTGACCTTTTCCAGTGGAGTGCCAGGATACAAGGAATGTGTTGGAGAAAAGTGGTTGCATTCTTTCTCATAAGCCAGTAATTTTTTGAGACAAGGACATTTTTCCATCTAATTTCTTATCAATTATTCTCTAAGTTGTCCCAAAGTAAAGCATAAGGGCTGGCAGACTCAACCCTCTTGGTGGTGCCAACAGAAATACTGTACCTGTGCATTATCTTTTCCTTCAGGGAAAAATATGAGAAACCCAGAGGGGCCAGACTAGACTCTGGAATGTCCTTGGCAGGAGGGATTGACGTCCTTTGTGTTCTGGGAGTTTGTGTATTTTCATCAGAATTAAGGTCCTGATTCAGGAAGGTAGGGAAAACCTTTCCATGACTTTCAGCACAAGAGGATGCCTGATTTTGCAGTGAATGACCTCAACAAGAATACTGCTATAAAGTACTGGAGAGCATCTGCTATTTCTTTGTATTCCCAGATGGAATAATATCTAATACCCAAAGTAATGTTTCCCCTTAAAGTGTCTGGAAGTTCAGCAGTGAGCTGTAGTTTAACCTTCAGATTTTATGCAGTCTGTGTGATGCTCCTTTAATAAATATTTAATATATGTAGCATATTCAGAGAGTTTTGGTAAGCAAGTCTACAGCCTCTCCCAACATAGCCAAGGTGTTATGACAGAAAAGAGGAGATGTGAGAATATGTCAGGATTAGAAGTGCAGTATAGTTAAACCTTCTGGATTATGCACGTGGACAATGAGCTCCAGGATTCTCATTGTAAATATAACATATGCTGTTTGTCTGAGCTTTCTAATAGCTGAGAGTACAAGTGATTCCAGTTACAATGTAAGGGGAAAAAAAGCTGTACCTCACAGGTCATTCTATACCTCTGCATACTGGATTTAAGAAAAAAAAAAGCCAGCCTCTAAAATAAATTATTCTGAATTGTCCTTGACAATTGTCAAAGACTAATTATTCTGCTAATGTTGTGTGACTTACTCAAAGGCTATTTTTACCATGAAGTCTTCCTCACAATGAGAATGCATCATTCTACTTCAGTAGTTAGTGATATGTCCTTGAAACACTGGTCCTAGGTTTTGAAATTATCAAGGGCTTTCTAAAATGCAGTTTACTTTGTAACTGAACTGATTCTCTCTCTTTCCATCTCATGGCATTCAAAAAAGCAAGTTTTCATAAGCAAATGCAGAAAATAACCATAGTGCCTCGATTTGAATCCATATGTGCTTATGAATACATGAACATATGCAAAATAATAATATTGTATGGATTCGAAAATATCTAGGTTCTCTGTACATGATATCAGAACACAAGTGTTTATTAGTAGACCCAAATATAGTTATACTAGATCATGTTGTCCTTTTCTTCTCTCTTAATTTAGTGCCAGGGTCTTGTTCTGAAGGTAGTGGTATGACATCTCTGTCAACAAGCACTCCTTGAATGGTACAATCAGGCAGAGCTCTGCTGATTTCATGCAAAACATGTTGATTCTTACCTCTGGTGAGATTTATAATTTACTTTCCTACTGTGGACATTTTGTAAGGCACAGAGAACTTTCTGGATGATAGTGAATATTCATATATTTAGTATAGGGATTAAAAATACTAGGAACATTTTGGGAGCGATTTCTGAACAGAGACCGTGGTTGTTCTGCGGAGGAACTCTCTCTTGCATTTGCAATACTGCTTACAGTGTTAGGGAAAAGCAGATCCACAGTGCACATAACAAAAATTTGTTGGCTGTGCTTTAATGTTGGATGGAGATTCCTAGACAACCCTCTTGTCCTAGTCCTGTTGAACTCTCATGAATTTCCTGAACATATTTTTTGTTACATTCAAAATCTTATTTCTGGTTTTTTTTGTGTACATGGGGATGGGGGGGGGGGGAGGGATTTTGGAAGACAATAGTTTACCTCTATCCAGTAATTTTTGAAGAATGAGCTCAAGTGGGAAATAATAGTTGATCCAAAAATTCTGAGTCAAAGTAATTTATTTCTTTGCTGCAGTCGGGCAATATTTTTCTTCAGGCTTGTTTCTTCATACCCATATTCAGTTATGAATAAAAATTTCTAAAACACTTTAAACTGCAGAAAGAGTATGGTGGAGAAAGGTGACACTGGCATTGATGTTACTATTACTGTGCTAATACAAGATCCCGTGATCAAGGGTTTGTTATGTCCCTTTTGAAGCTGTACAATAAATCAGCCTTGCTCTGGAGATATCTGAAAGGGTGTAAGTAAGGATGCTGTACACAAATTCTTGGGGGATATTTACTAACCTCTTCTCTAAAGTCATCAATCACTTCAGCTGGGCCGAAATGACAATGTCTGGAGGTCACTTGGTTAGTAAGACAGAATTAACCCTTTCTACCATGTTATACCTTCCAGGCATTAACACACTTATCAGCTACAAATTCTTATCTTTAGGAAAACATCCTTAAAGACTTGTACATCATCATGAAGGTTGAAATTATAAAAGGCGACTTGAAAGTTTGGAATGAAGAAGAATGAATTTGTGTAGCTTACCTTACTTCGTTGTAATTGAACCAGTAACTACAATATTACAACAATATCTTTATTGTAATACACTTGCAATGATATACCAAGTTGGAAATGGTGATGTTAAATGTTGGGTTAAGGCTTAACTTTGCTCACATTATACCTGTTTTGGAAGCCTGAGGATTGTTTTGCAGTGTGTGAATTAAGACATTTAAATGGGGAAGTTGCAATATGAGTATTGGCACATGAAACAGTGGATTTATGGGTCTGAAGTTAAGATAAGCAATATTAAACACCTCACATTCTGCAGTTCAGATAAACAGAGCAATTCTTGTGTTATCTGTTGCAGATAAGCAGGTCTCTGAGAAATGTATTGTTGCAATCATCTGTACCTGATAGCTTCCAGCTAGATCTGTCCATTTGGCACTGAACCATGTAGTGTAGTCTGTGGATCTAGAGGGCATGTGAAACTGAGTCACAGTTCTAAAATCTTTCCCACTTTGTCTTAGTGTGGGTCAGCGTTTCTTTTAGCACTGCAGTCTGGACAAAATGTTCATCTGTTAATGGGATAACTTAGCTCTGTCAGGGTTAATGTCCATGTTTTTAAAAGGCTTCTTTTCTGAGGAACACTGTAGATTAATTTCATGGCTTCTCCCACCATCTGATCTTTAACGGTAATGGCTTTCAACTGAACTCTTTACCAAAACTTCTGCAAGGGATTCTCTCTTTTATTATAAGGATGACCCTAAGATTCTCACAAAACTGTAGCTTTGATTTTCTTACCAATCATATTATGTAAGCCCGTTTCTGCTCTACCCTCTCTAAAAGGTACATTTTGCTCCTGCACATTCTCTTATGCCTGGAAAAAGTAGAAAATCTGTATTTCAAATAGAGGGAGTTCTTTACATCAGTCTTCTTACCCTCTGCAGTCTAGAAAGACATGGCAAAAGGTAAAAAAGCAAACATCTGTACTTGAGATCAAAGATTTGGGGAGTATTCGTGCTTCCTTTGCAAATGCCGAAAGTACTAGAAATATAGTTAAAACTAGCCCTAGTAAAGGTGAAAGCATTATGCTAAAAGGTCAGTTCTAACCTGCTGCTGCCTAACTTGCAATCCATTTAGATGGGTGGAAAGAGTGTGACTGACTTAATCAGGAAGCTTAAAAGTGAACCATTATTTAATCACACTATCCTAGAAGGAAAAAAAAGAAAGGCCAAAAAACAAAAAACAAAAACCAAAACAAACAAAAAACCCCAAAAAACAAAACAAAACAAAAAAAAGAATGAAGGGAAGATGTTAAAAATATTCTTTAAGGTGATGTTAAAGATTTATCACCTAGGTGATGTCTGTGAGGAGGATTTAAATTTGTTAGCCTGCTAATGTGTGGTGTTTTTGAATTTCTAATCAACTTCAGTCTTCAAGAATTTCTTACAATAAAAGTCCAGCCATAGATCTTCAAAATAAGTTTTGATTTGCTGCTTTGTTCACACTGACTAGCTTCAAGTTTTATTGTATATTATCCAAAATATAAATTTTGTTGAGGAGTGGAAATAGTTATAATAAACCTTGCTTAGTGTTGCACATAAACCACCAGCTTCCTTCCCAGTGGATGGGAACACACCGGAGTATGGATAGTCACCAATATCAATAAACTATTTGCTGCAATAGGTGTATGGAATGCATTGGCATTTCTACATAGTAATTTAGCTTTCCTTTCCTTAATCCACACAAGAGTAAAGAGATCCTTCAGTCTTACTCAGGTAGCTGATAAGGATGCAAGGTGTGAGTAGGATTGATGAAATTTCCTATGTGTCTTCTATTCCAAGAGCTGCTTCTTATTTGTTGTAGTGAACCTGGGTATAAAGAAGCCATGTGGAATGTGCTGAGGGTGCTAATAAAAGATGGTGAGACAGTTGGGATGATCAACAATGTTTATGTTTGCAACAAAGATGTGCATTTCTTAATTGGAGCCTAAACACTGCAGCATTTATGTGGAGATTAATTCACCAAAAAGAGATTCCTCTACAGTTCTGGAAGTTCAACTCTTAAATGTCACATTATCACCATTATCTCCATTCCCTCAAATGCAGAATAAGGAGTATCTCAAACCAAAATTGAAAAGCATCTAAAGGACTAAATTGCTGCCAGTACTGGCATCTGGCCAGAGGAAGCCATTGTAGTTTCACTTTTCGATGACATGTTTCAGTTCATACTCAGACCTACTTATATAGGAAGGAAAAAAAATAGTTAAAGAAGCACAAACTGTGTGTTCATATATAAATACAAAAGGATAAAAATGATGTTATACATTTTAATTACCTAAATTGAGAACAAATTTGTCTGTTATCAATTTTACTGATATAAATTAATTAAAGTAAATGAAACCACAGTTGTCTGGAAGAGACCATTTTTCATCTCAATAAGCATTTTCTACATATGATGCAAGAGGGAATACAGTTTGATTCCCAGACAGAAAAAAAATCTTTAGGGAGCAAGCTAGTAATCTCTTTATTGCAGGGTTGAGAATGTTCTGCCCTGTTGATGGAGGTTCAAAGAAAATCTCAGGGCTGGTGATAATCATACAACTTTGTTCTAAGTTTGCTACATATCCTTTTACCATGTTTCTCCTCTCCTTTGAAGTCTCAGTCTTGTCTTTTACTTTCAATTTTGCAGCCTTTAGCAGAAAAATTTCCCCAGACTTGGTGGTTAAGCAATACCATCCTTCAATACAGATGTTAGCACTGGTTTTAATATTCTTCCGTGATAGCCCTGCAAACTAATAGAAATCCTGGCAATTGTCCTGATTTCTCTCTTCTTCCCTACCACTCCTTGAACAATATTTTTTAAGTATTTGTGGAGTATATGTGAAAGTTGTGTGAAAATGTGTTGATCTGAACTTTCCTAGCTCAGTCAATCTGACTTAGATACGTTATTCAGAAACAAGGGTGTACACTGAGGTTTCACTCTTGCAGCTTTGAATTGTTGTCAAGTCACTCAGCCAGAATATCCAGCGTACAAAACAAAGTGGTAGCTGCAGTAGGAGCCTGCAGAAAATAATGGGTCAATGTTCCTCAAGAAAAGTAAACTGCCCTTCTTAAAATCATTTAAAGTTTTGCAATTATTTAACAAAAACATGGTTGAGGTTGTGTGTGAATTTCTTGGAACAGACTTTAAAATACTTTACTTTAAAGTACAGTATTGGTAACTGGCAATCTTTCCCCCTTCCTTACAGCATTCTGATTATTTCTGTATCTGGTTTTGATTTTTTGCTCCATTTTTAATGCAGTGAGAGCATTACATTTCAGTCAATTACCAGAGTGTGTATTTTGTTTCCTTCTAATGGTTTCTCATATCTTTCCAATGCACGGTGGCTATATGATATCTCTTAATTGCTCGAGGTCATAGGCATACAATACCAAGACAGACAGGCAGAACTTCACATTAAAAATCTGAATTGCACACATCCACATGAAACAGCCTAGAAAAGGCAGATCTTATTTCTAAGATGCGTCAGAGTAGTCCTCTACCTCTTCTTTGTTCTCTTAAGACTTTTATGTGTTGATAATGCAGAGATGCTGAAAAAACAGGAAGAGATCAAATAATTTTGTAGTCACAATTCACCATTTCTTTCGAACTTTCATATTCTGAAGATGTAAAAATGGGTTTAACTCCTGTTTTACATATGAGGTCATGTTTAATCTTCAGTGAAATGAATAAGAGGCTTCATATTAGTTTCAACACACATTGGAACAGATTATCAGATATTTGACACATGACATTCAAATGGCATATATGTGACTGCATGCTAGAATAAAATTATGAAAATTATCATACATTCTGCCAGAAACACCAAGAAAAACAAAAAGAAATGAAAGTAGTAGACATGATTTTGTAATGCACATACAATTTTAAATGCTAAAAATTACAACAACCTTGAAGGTTGTGCTTTTGGAGATAATTAATATGTTCAGGGAAATGCTAAACTTCAAAAGCAGCATATTTTTGGGGTGAATAATTAGCATGTGTATGCCACATATACCACAGGATTGTCTTAGACAACAAGAATATCTCAAAACATTGAATAAGTAACCTTTACAGGAAATTAAACTTTCTAATTATTGGAATTTTGAGTTACATTCGGTGATGTTTATTTTGCGTATGTCTTATGGGGAGTTCAAGGTCTTATAAGAAGAAGAAAATTTTGAATCATAAGTTACCATCACAGAAGGATGTATTTATTCCTTTGGTATTTAAAAACATCAAAGATTTCCTTTTGCAGTGACATACTATAATGATGTCAAGATCTTAAAAAAAGACTAGGATATTAATGAGATAGAAAGCTGGTTCAATGGATGAACTGTTGATAAAATGTCATTCTCACACAGCAAGTAATTTTTCTTAAGATATTAGGAGGCACTAATGCCTCAGGTGTTTGCTCATGAAGACATAACTCTGAAAAAATCTGAAACACTACAGGCATTTTATTGCTAATCTGTGAAACATGAGAAGTGACCAGCTCATTAATTACTGTAATTCACTGACTGCACTCAAGAACTATGACAGGTTTTTAGATTTAAAGATATTTTGAGTAAATGCAACTTGATATATTAAAAGCCTTTAAAATGAACAATCCTGTAAAAAAAATGTATTACAGACAGCTTGCTCACTTTGATGGACACAGTACTGTATGTAATGAGACTTTACCAATATCCAGCAATGTCTAAAGGGGCTCACTTTAAGAAGCAGCCCAGTGTTGAAGAGAGTTGGCAAATGAATGAAGTCTGAAGTCCCAACCTTTTTTAGTTTGATCTGTACTAATATTTACAAAGGCAAGGAATCCCTTTAGAAATAGTTGAAGGAGGAAATGGGAATAGGTGATTTAGAAGCAGGTTTGGTCTGAGGTAGACATACATAGAAAGATTTATTTGACTGGAGACGTTTGATAGGTATTCTTTTGGAATTACCAATATTTTCCTCATTTGCTGCCTACTGGGAATACTACAGGGAAGGGGCTTTTCTTCCACAGGGAAGCTCTTCCATGCCCACCAGACCCTGATCAAATATCCTCTCTGTAACTTCTCTGTTATCCTATTGCACTGAGCAAGGATTGCAGGGTTTCATACACCAGCTCCATGCCCAGCACCACCCTGCACAGGAGATGAAAATGTAGGTGTTGGTGCAGTAGCTCTCAGCAAAGGATCCCCAACAGCTAAAAAGTATTTGGGCTGACACTGTTAAAAAAGTAAGCCTATCACTGTGTTTGTCAGTTCTTGACCTAGTTTCAAGTCCAAAACAAATGCTTGTTTTAGGCTGGTGGGCAGAAAGAGGAAGTTATTCAAGTGTTTTAAAACCGAAAAGAAGAACAAATCAAGTTCAATTTAAAAAAATCATCTGGGACATGAAGACAAAAGAATTCAACTTAATTTAAACTTCATTTGCCTTAGAAGAGATGAAAATTCATGTTCCACTGCAGACAAGTGGGGTGTTCTTCTCCATTCTCATTTATCTCAAGTGCCAGAAAGAGTAGGATCGTTGAGAGGTAAATAGGTCTATTGGAAGAAAAAGAGTATAAATGCTGAAAAATTACATAAAGAAACAGACTCTTTAGTCAAAAAGTAATACGCAAGTGCTGCTTCTGTACAGTTCCATTATTAAAAAATTCATCATTCATTTGTAAAATATCACAAATTCTTCAGTCCTCATATGGAATTTATGAATTACCCTGATTTCCTCATTTCTTTTTTTATTGTAATACTGAGTTCTTCAAAACCTTTACAGTACATTTTTAACTTGATCTGTTTGGAATACTACGAAGTTCAGTCTCAAATATTAATTTGTGGGGTAGTAATGCGTCTTTAAGAATACTTGAAACACCCCTTTAGTGTATTTTACTTCCTATCATAGACACATACCTTTGTGCCACCTTTTACTTTAGCAGGGTTTTAACTCCTTTTAACTGGATCAAGTGATCTTGTATTTTGCCTGGCTAGATTTTCTCCTCCTCCTGTATTGTATTGCACCTGTAGGCATGCCCGCCAAGTGGGGTAACTAGGATATACATGATCTATGCCTTGTAAGTCTATTATTTCTGTGCAGTGTTGGGTTTTAACTTCGGTGGGATGCTGAGCTGCAATCACAGTGGGAATTCCATCCTAACTGAGACAGACATAGGGAGCACAGTGGTGTCCTGATCTGTGAGGGTGTGAAGGCTGCCACTCAGTCTGTCAGAAATGGAGCTTAGCTTTGGTTTCAGTCCCACTGGGGAAAAATAAGAGATGATAATTGCTTTAGAAGAGAGACTGTTCTACACAGTATGATTTGGAGTAGAATATTTATCATTTAGAATGTACTGAATAAATAGCTTTTTGTTACAATCAATAAAACGAATGGAAGGAAAAATTAGCTTAACTGAAAAATTGTAATGTAGCATATCTCCAACATTTCTCTCTTTTTATTTTATCAGAGGCCTGAAGCTTCAATGCTACTAAGATTAGTCTGGAATTGAGTGTTAATTTTAATTAATTGTAATTCCTAAAAGAATTAGCAGATTTTGGATTCCTTCTGTATAAATTAATTTTCTAATGAGTCAGTGTGGTAATTTTGGGAAGGATACATTGTAATTTTCATGTATATCAAAATATAGAGACACTTTTAACTGCGACTCTGAAACAAGTTAGTTATAGGGCTATCCACAACCTTCCTGTACTCTGTTTAAAGAGAAAGAGGTTATAAATTCATGAATCTGTGATTAATGTTATTTTTTACTGGAAATTTTTTGAAGATAACTTTCTAATACACCTGGTAAATAAGTAAGCATTTTCATATTTTCTGGGATTGCCATATGCTTGCCCCTAACTTCCAAAGACATATATATTCTATTCCCCTGTAAATTTACGTGTATCTGGATAAAAACTGTTTTCTAGCTGTATATGCATTGTCCATATGGCTAAAAAGCTGTTAAATGTCTGGAAGATTATCCAGAGCAGCAGTGCGGTTAAGCTTTATGTTCAATGAAGTGTCATTATTTTTTCAGGATAGTAAAAATCTAGGAATATTAAATGGAAACAGATAAAAAGGTGTTATTACAACAGCCCCTTAATTAGCTAGTTTGATTTCCCTTTTGATCTTTTCAATTAGCCAATAAACTGTCTTTTAGGCTATGTTATTGGGCAAGTACATCATGGAAAATCAGTTATTTGAAAGGATTTTAACAAACTCTCATCCATTTTTACAAATGTAAATGTGCTGTAACCCTTAGCCAACTGACTAAGTAGCCATCTGCTGTATAGATGATCACTGTGATTATGTGCAAAGACAGCAGGTCTCTACTGTAGGCTTTATTTTATTTATAAGGCTATATACATTGGCTTCCATTCTAATTAGATTTTGCACAGCTATACTAATGTAGGAGGTTCTTTAATAAATGCTCCACAGTATCTACGACTCTGCCAACTTGGCTTAATATAATGAGATGTCCTTTACAGAAGTGTTCCAGAAGGGATTGTAAAGGGATTGTAAAGGGATTGTTTACCACTTGGTCTTACAAGGAGTTAACCAGGATTCTGTAACAGCAGAGGTTTCTGGATGAAAATCACAGGCTGAATTTCAACTTACATTGCACGATAAAAGTCACATAAAACAAACCTGTGCTGATACATGGCTTTACATATTAATCATCCTTGCACAAAACATCTTTTCTCAGATAACACCATCTCAGATTAATTGCAATAGGACTCTAAAAAAATACTTTTGAATGTGCAACTAATAGCTGCGGAGTGTTTCAACCCTTTTGTTGCTCTGGAGGTATGTGATTCAAGTCTCCAGAATCATAACTGCAAGACATAGTCACAGGGAGTGCAGTTTTGACAAATATACACTGAGATTGTAGTGATTGTTCTGTGTCAAGGCCAATAAGCTTAGACTTCTTGTTTCTGTTTAGCTGGCTTTCATGCTAGAAATTCTGATTCTTAATGAGAACAATCCATCCATTAACTGGAGTAATTATACACTTTTGAGACCCTCTATCAAAGAGATTAGTTGTGAAAGAGATGCTAAAAAGAGGCTGAGGACCTACATGCCAGTTTCATTAGAAGGAAAATTTTCCAGAATGTTTGTTATTCCACTGCAAGCTGTGCTTATAATTTTTACTAAATGTCATTGAAAATTTCAGTGAGCCCAGCGTTGTGCTTCTGAGTGGGAAGAAGAAAATGCAGTTACACATAAAAATGGGTAACTGACCTGACAGAGTGAAATGTCCAAAAGAAAAAGTGTGCTGCAGTTATTAGCTTTTTATGTCCTATTTGTTTTAGTAAGTAAAGATGAAATTTGCTAGTGTGATGAAGAAAAGCAGTACCATGTCCACAACAAGATTTTCTTGAGTGAATACTTTATAATAACTCACCACAAAGATATGATTGACAATAATAAACCCCGTTCCTGTAATTAAATGTGTTATTTTCCCTTTAATTACAGGGGGAAAGAAAGGTCAAAGGAAAATACGTGCAAGCCTAGCAATAAGGGGTAGATAGTAAACACAATAAAATCTCTAGTATGAATAGTACTAGTCAAGTTGAACATGTCTAGGAATATGGAGGTAATAGCTTTAATTTGCATTAAAATAGGTTTAAAAACTGCATTACAGGACTACAACATGATAATGCCATGTAGATTGTCAAACAGGGAATAAAAAGGTTTAGGACGTTTACAACTTATTTATAGCTAGCTAAATGGCAGCATCTTTAGCTTGCCAAGAGGCAAGCAACACCACACACGTGATACAGTATGATAGAGTGTAATCATAGCTGAGACAAAATGTAAGCCTCTTAAAGTAACAAATACCTGATTGGTTTAGCACTGCTGCCAAAAATAAAGACAGTGTGGGCTTCTGGGTAATCTGAATGTGCAAGCAATGAAAAATGAAAAAAAAAAAGTCTTAACTGTTCAAACTGGTGCCAGATTATTAAATTAAAAAAAAAAAAACAACCCAAAAACCATTGTATGATTCAAATAATTTTTCCCTTCACTTTTCATTGTTTTGCCTTTCAAAATATAATTTTGTGATAATCTTCCCAATCAAATTACTTCTTTGTGTAATTATGCCTTTCCCACTGTCAGAGCTTGACAGCCTGTCTCTAGAGTGATGCATGATGTTGGAGATACATGAAGAGGGAGAGCCTGCTGAACTCTTCCATTTGGTGACAGGTTTGGTTCAGCACAGTGGCAGCGTGTAGGGTGCAGCCCATGGCCTTTGAATCTCACATCCTGCTCAAAGGCAATCCCTTCATTTTACTGCTCTATTAGTTTAATAGGCGGGTTGAGGTTGGGGAAGGAATGAGCTGGGGAAGTAAGAGCAGTCCTTTATGCTCAAACAGCTTTCCAGGAGAGAAGTATTTCCCTAGGAATACTTTTCTTTACATTCTTTAGTTTAATTGTTTCTGTAAGACACCAACAGACAGTTTTTACTTACAGAAAACATCTCCGTCTTCTCTTGCTTTTTCCCCCCTTTGTCTGTGTCTTCTCTTGCTTTTTCCCCCCTACATCTGTCTCCTCACTTTCTAACTCAAATACCTCTTCAGCTACAAATGCTACCATGCATTGCAATGAGGCAATTGAAAGTAAAATCTGATATTTAACTGCTTTCTGGGGATAGGCAGAAAATTAATAGGGTGAGTGAGTATATTTGAAAGAACAAAAGAGGGAAATAGCATTTTTCAAATCCCAGAAGCTGAGTGCGATTGCTTATATTATTTCAGCTGAATGGGGGTGGGGTGAGGTGGCGGGTGGTCCGTGTGTGTTTGTGTGTGTAATTGCATCAGTGCTATTAAGTGCTTATGATTCATTTTTTCTGTTTACTGATGTGTCTCTAAACCTAGCATAATTAACTCCACCTCCAACACGAAACTCAAAAACTCAGAAAGACAGACTCAAATGTGGGCAGCATGCTCTCATCTTTCAGAGACAGGAAATACTATAATAAACAGATTTCATCTCTGAATCTTTAGGGTGACAAAATCAGAGGTTTTGTATGACCATTAGAAAACCCTGTGTGTATTCCATAAGCAGCAAGAACCATTGTGCTACAGGCCTGTTTTTCAGAAGTCCTCAAAACAGGATTCTATTTGCAGCTGGTGGGAGTTGCAAGCATTTATACCTTCTGAAAATTTTCCCTGGGGTTTTATTGTTGGGAAGTAACAGGAAAACTGAGGTAAAATAAAGTCCTCATAGAACAGAAACACAGCCTTTTTTTTTTTTTTCTCACAACAGAATGTATTAATTTCTGCAGTACCTTGCTATTATCAATGAACATCTACCACATGAATCAAACATTCAAGCTTGCGTGTTCAGTTACTTTATAAAAACTGTTCACAATAGCTGTCTTTACAGGGAAGTTATCAATGCACCTATAGAGAGTGGGCTGAAAACCACTGAAAGATTTGGCACTTGATTGTCAAACTAGCCTTTGCAAATGACAGCCTGAGACATGAAGAACAGCCTTAAGAGGCTCTGAGGAAGGAAAATAAAATTCCCCACTGAAATTATTTAATGAATTGCTGTAATGATGCAAATTCTAAAGGAGTGGAAAGCTATGCAATTAAATACTTTCAGTGAGAACCCCAGTGAATTTTTCTTGCCCTTTTAAGATATTTTATGCTAGATTTTTGCCTAAAGTCAGTTGGTTTTTATTAAAAGCTGGTGGAGATTCATGGGGCTACAACATTAGTACAATATAGAGTCAAAATATTTTCATATACTGGAAATTACATTAGAAACAACTACTGTAAGCTTGAAGTTTTAAAGTACTATTCTTACTGATTCTTTTCCCTTAGTATAGATAATGTCCCAAGTGTCAGGTAGTGAGTGGATAGGTCTGAGCAGACCTTACAATTTCAGCTGTAAAACATGTTTGAGTTTTAAAACCACATTGGATGAGTACATGAAGGAACTCAGTCTTCTAACATGACTGAGGTGGGCATGAATGTATAAACTGGTTGGGATTTTCCGTCCTCGTGCTCCTTGATTTCTCTGCTTGTCTTCTCTTTTAAAGAGAAAAAGAAAGAATAGAATAGGACATGAATATTACAGGATAATTTTTAACCAAATTGTAATTCCTGATGTATAGCAATGTCCAAGTCAAGAAAATAGCCCTCTATCCGTTCTGGTGAGTTCGAAGCCATTTTGGAGATCAGTGATTATTTCTCTTGATTTATGATGTACGTGTTGCACAATTTTGATGTTTTGTATAGCAGAAAATACCATACATTTTGTAAAAATAAATATAAATTAAAAACCAACCCAACATTTTCCTCCTTTTAACTTGTGTGTCTGTAATTGATCAGGTAAGTCTGCGAGCAGATTCTTGTCTTATGACAAACTCGAATTCACTTAGAATCTAAACATTGTTTCTGAGGCTTCTTAGCTACCAAAAAATCACTTCTTCTCAAGTGAATGTGCTGTCCTCAGTGTATGTGTAGTCCTTGGCAAACATCCTGGATAGATTCTGGGAAAATGTGATTGCACTTCACAAAGTCAAACATGCATATAAAGGGTATTAATAACTACACATTTGGGAACATTCTGAAAAATATATTGGTTTAAGCATATTCTCAATTCTGAGATGACGTTAAAAACATAATTTTGAACTTATTCATGGATTATATAAAAAAAGAAAACTATACCATGATAATAGAAAATGTGATACCTCTCAGCTACTGGCTTTTGTGAGTCACTACTGAGAAAACAGATAATGATCTCTGTCTCCAAGGTGCAGAGATTTGTCCACAACAAAGGGAACTCATTTACATTTTTATCTGTAAAACAGAAAAATAGCAGTGTCTAACCACAAAGTGATCTGTGCACTTAAATGAAAGATTTGCACATTTAAATAACAAGAATTTTTACTTTTGCTTCCTTATCTCAGTTTGACAATAAGTATATCTGAAGTGTAACATTTCAATTATAATGATGACACCTCATGGTTTCCTTACTTTGACCTAGAATGTCATTCAACAAAAGACTTGATAGGTCATTCTCCCTGCCATGCAGAACAGAGTTGATTCTCAGTAATTCATACTTATACTGATTAAGTAAAATGAATGTGAAAAAGTTGTCACAAAAACAATCAGAGACTGAGTCTTTCAGCTCTGCATTTTCTCTTTAGTTTCATGTGCTTTTTTCTTGTTACAAATCATTTTGCTGGCCAAACATGCCAATCATAAGCATCTTACAGCAGCTTAATAATGGAATGGAAGCCTCACTTTCTGTGAAGACACATCAGTGAAAGGGAAACTAAAATTTGAAGAAATGGTAGGCTTGACCCTCACCTTCGTCTCATGTAGCTCATTAACATAGAGTTTCATTTAGTGGCATCAGTAATCTTTCTATTGTCCTTCCAGTGTTGAGGGAATTAGGTTCCCAGATCAGCAATTTCCTTTGAACAGCATTACCAAGCTTTTCTCATCTATGTAACATTTTATATAGTCTCTTTAGGATCATCTATTAATGGAAAGTGGCTGGCACAGTGATGCATCAGAAGGAACAAGACTAATAGCTATTACTTCACATCTTTTTCTTTAAAGCACTTTTACATTTTGGCACAGCAGTCAGGTGATTTTCAAGCTAAGATGTGATGGATTGGTGGAAGTTCTACCTGCTGTAGCCTCTATAATGTACATTTTTCTCTATAAACATAAATTAATATAAAAAAGCTGTAAATTTTCATTTTCCTTTTCAAATGAGTATTTCATTTTGGAGAATGTATAGCCCTGCATTACCACTGTTACATAAATAAAGGATAAGTCACAAGTACTGAGCCTCAATTATTTAAGCTTTTGTAAAACCCTTACCAAAGTATTTCCAGATGACTCATATGGTATGAAATTGTCTCAGTGTTGCTCACCTGTTAGTGATAGGAGACGCACAAAGTAAATCACAGCAATATGATTTGGGAAAAAATTTCTAATGCACCTAAATGGTAGAAGATCTAATTTTGGGGGCTTGGAGCTATACAGCTTTGCAGTCAGACATTGACTAGAATGTAAATGTAGATTCCAGTAGAATTTAGAACTTTATCTTCTTACAAGCATTTGAAAATTCTGTGATCCTTTCTCTGCAATTTTTAAACATCTAAATATTTTCATAAGTCTTGGACTATAGAAGTCGAAGTGTAAAGAAACTTAAAGATCCACAGTGTTGAAGACTATAGAGTTTGATCCAACTGGAATTGAGGGACCAAGATTTATGATTAAGATATTTCAGATATCTAAACCCCAAAAAATGTCAGGGCCAGGATTTCCCCAAGTTCCTAATGTTCCAAATACACAGAAGATCTCAATCTCAATGAGAAGTTAAGGTCTTACCTTTTTCTTAAGCAGTCTTATTTCTTTATCTGCATGATATCAAGGAACCTAAATCATAAATCCATTCATTCCCTTGGGGTTTAGTTCAGGCTGCATTTCCTCTGGTTGTTTACAGTCTCCTTTCATAGTAAAGCTATCACAGATCCTGATTACAAGAGTATGTTTTGTTTATTTATAAGCTTTCAAAAGCTGCTCATCGTTATTTTTCTCATCTCATTTTGGCATTAATGAGGGCTGCTTTAATATACTTTGAAAAGGGAGTAGAAAAATATTCTCCTAGTTCTGAAGATGAAATGAAGTACTAAGAGGTGGAAGGATTTGTCCTAGTCACACAGCCAGGCATCACATCAACAGATGATAAACCAGATGTTTCCGTGGCCCTCACCAATGCAGTACCTGAGCACCTGACCACCTTCAGTCCACTTGCCCTTCAAAACAGCCCCATGAGATGAAATGAAGAATTTCTACAATACTGACTGTAAAAATGGAGAATTGAATTACAGGAAAACTAAGGGTGCAGTACTAAAGGTACTTATATGTTTATTATCTTGAAATTTTCCAATAGCAATATAGGAAGGAAATAGCTGGATCAGGGAATTAAACCTGTCTCCTAAGCCTTGAGCTAGAGGTGAAACTGCTGAACAACCTTCCTCTTTCTCCCTGGAAAACTCCTTCTACTCTTTGTCACACAATCTGGGTCAAATCCCAGCTAAACTTGTTTCTTTTCTCTCCTGGCATGCTGCTCAGATACATGTGCACGGACTGTTAGCTAAGGAAACTGATTTATTGGGATCATCTGCAAAGGTTAATTCTCACATAGGGAATGCCATTAACAGGTTGGCCATTGACTATCTAGATGGTCATGGGGATTTCTATAACAGACATTTTGTGACACCTTCTTCACCTGTGTCAGCTGAGACTCCCTGAAATGCTGGCCCATGAATTATTGCAATTCAACTAACCATGGTCAGCATGGCCGCTCTGTGGCCTATTGGCTACCTCAAGCCATGTACAAAACTTACCTTTTGGAAACATATTATGTTGTGAGTATATAACAAGCATCTGCAAAACTGCATCTGAGCATAAAAGAGAACTGCAAATAGTGTTCTCTCTCTCAGTTGATGCTGATGTCTGTGTGAGGCCAGGACAGTCAAGCTGTGTCCTTTTTCTGTTCATAACAAATCTTACCTGGGCAGAAATAGGCTGGAGAGCAATTGTTACTGCCCTACCAAGGAGAGCATGTGTTTGTGTGTGTGTGTAGGTTCAGTACACCCACCTGCATTATTGTTAAAACTAAGTTCTAGCACTTAAATCTAGTGTGCACCAGCATATGTATTTTCACTGTTTTTGTTCTTTAAAAATATCCACATCCATATCCCGGGTTTTGCAGGGCTTCCTGTCAGATGTTTCTTTAGTCAAGTAAAAGGACTGCTCAGCAGGTCCTTTCTGGGAAGCACTATCTCTGCAGAGCCCAGGTTTTCAGTGGCACCCCTGAGAGCAGCAGCACCTGTTCTTTTGGCAGAAGGGATATATGGAGAGAATGAGCAGAAAGAAAGCATTGTTTTCTACTTACTTCCCCCTCATGTTATTGTTTCCAGATGAGTCAAATAAACAGAAAAGATTCTTGAATGAGTGACTTGTATGTGCTTTTGCATATGTCTTAATGTATAATGCTGGGGAGAGGAATCAAGTTTTGTGCCAGGGTTTTACAGCACAATCTTTTGTTGTTCTTGTTTTTCTGTTCAGCACATTTTATTAGGGAAAAAAAAATGCTGAATTGAGCTCATTACTCGTCAGACCTCAGAAGTTGCTCTGTTTTCCTGAACCAGAAACCGAGTAAGAACTTCAGAACTGGGCCTAATGGTTCTGTAATTACAATGTCATATTATCACTATGTTCTTCAAAATGTCAACATGAGGAGAAAAAAGGCTATAGGCTATTATTTTCTCATTATTGTGGTGTTCCTTTGAATACTGTAAAAAACATCAAACACATATTTAGAAACAAAGGCAGACTGAGTAAATGAGATCATGCTGAGGCCTTTGTTGCTCTGGCTGGATTGTTTTTGATGTCTGAACTAGCTCAGTAACTGGCTTTATCTTTATCTGGGACCTCAATGCAGCCTGCAGCATCAACACACCCGGCCAGACAGCCAATAACTGTGGCTGAGGTTCTGACCTTTTCAGATTTCCTCACAACTAATAAGTAGCTAAGTGAGAACCCCTTTTTGTCTTTTTCTCTCTGGAAGACACTTCTCATACAAAGCAAAACACTAGAAGTGTTATGTTTATGCAAAATTCAACTGCAGTTCAATTTGAATTTTCTTCTTCAGAAACTTCATTATGCAAAGCACCTGTGTGTGTGAAGAAGCACTTTTTGTTCAGCTGCTTTTCCCAAACCTCAGGCATGTTGGCCTCACTGCTCTGCGTTATGGATTGGCCTTTGCAAACAACATACAAAGATTTACAAAACCATTTAAGTAAATTTTTATTGTTCTTTTTTAGTGTAGAATATAGGTGTCCAGTTGTGTCATATTCACTGAGACATATCTGAATTGAATTACAAGGACGAATATATAGTGTTTTCAAGGCCAACTGATGTACAAACTGGTTAGCCCATTTCCTTTGGTTGCTGCACTCCTGGTGAATAGTTGTCACTTATTTACTACGGCTTTCAAGGGTATAATCTGTCAGCAATTTGGTCTCTCTGGTGGCTTTTAGGTTGAAGAACATCTGTCTTTGATTCATTAGGATCGCGCTTCAAGCCCTGCATCCTTAAACATTTGTAAATCCATTCCCAGTGATATTTGGCCTCTGGGCTTCTTGCTTTGCTAACTGATAAGGTCCACTTAGAGTCTTGTAAAGTATGGGTATAGACAAAACAGTCTGGCCAGAGCTAAAATTATTCACTGGATGTTAGTTATATGATGCCTTGAGTGCTGTAGGCCTAGAGATAACAAAAGTAAAACCTGGTAGCTTGATTTCACCATGAGAACAGAGAAAATGCATTCAAAACCTTTAAGAAAGAAGACTTGTCCAATTGCATAAGGAAACACTTCTCACATGTTTAATTCTCCGGTAACAACTTGCAAGTTTACAATGATTTTATGTTCAAAACTGCCTATCAAATGCTTTATTTAAAATCTAAAATGTCATAACTAAAAACCAACTATTCTTTCCCAACATTATTAACAATAATCCCCCCAGAAGACAGCAAAAGAGCTGTAATATTGTATTCCAGTGACTGCAGTTGGATCTGCATGTGAGAATGATGCATAAGTAATAGGAGATTTTCTTTGAAGCTTTTTATATTCTGTGATTTTTTTCTGACATAGGTGAGATTTCTTAGGCCTTTCTTTAATTGGATCTAATACTTCACTGAATAAAGCAAGAAACTGAAATATATAAAGAAATACTCTTTCAGTACAATGTATTTTTAAATACTTCCAGACTTTTTTGTAAATGCTTCTTTTTTCCAAATTTAAAATTATTGTAATTTATTTCCAAGAATTGTTCCTTGGCAATGGAATTTTTTTCTCTGCTTTTGTTTCTTTCTGATGAGTGTAGATGTGCACAGGTTCTGGATGTGCCTAAATGCTGCTCAGTATGGAGAAACTCTACCTTGAATAGAGTTGAGTGACTTCAGTTGAAGACTGAGTGTTTGAGGAGAAGGAGAAATAGTGGAAAATGTTTTGCATCTGGATTGGTGGTGTTGGATGTCTGCAGAGATTGGGATGTGCAAGTGATTGGGACTTCCCCTTGGAGTAGCAGTTAAGGTACCAAGCTGAAAGAGTAACAAACTTGCCCTCTTTCTCTGTGTTTGTCCTTTGCATATACTTCTTGTCTCTTGCTCCAAGGTTAATTTGCAGCAACTACATCAAAATAAATACTGTTTACCAGAGTGGGAGAACTGACATCAGGAGTTCAGTATCCATTACTAATGCAGAAGCCCTACATCTTTCTTCCTTCATTTTGATCAGGAAGACCAATGGCAGTTTTTCATCCAAAATTGCTTTTCTCCTTCCTAAAAATTATAATTAAGGGAAATAGAGAGGAAGGGGGAGAAAAAGAGAGGGAAGGGCCTACTTCGGCATTCTTTTTAACAAATATTTTTCCTTCTGACAGTGTTTGACAATGACTCAGAATGATAAAAAAAATTTTCACAGAGAACATGGGGGTTTTTTTCCCTTTCTCTCTCACTGTCTTGAGAACCTACCTCCTAACTTGAGAACCAGCAATGGCAATTCTACAGGATTGTTGTAATACCCCTGGCCACCTGTCGAACCTGTGGCTAGTTCCTCTGGGTAATAATAATGGAAATGGAAATTTAGAGGGTGCAAGTATGGAACCTTTCCATCAAGTCTCAGAATAATTTTTCAGTTACTGTGTTACTCCTTGGTTCACTCCAGGGATATTTGCCTATATTTGAAGCTTAAGGTACAGGCTGAGCTTAAATCAAAATAGACTGTGTATGCACCTTTCCACAAGGTTCCTTTGTGCAAAGAGATATTTGATGAAAATGTTGTCTGCACACACGTGCAGCACAGGATGGTTTGCAGATGCACACAGAGTTTATTACAAATATCAGTGTCTCTTTGTAAGAAATAAATATGATTGCAAGTTCAGGAACAGGTCTGATAGAAGCAACTTGCCTATTCTTAATTTTTGGATTAAGAACAATGGGATCTTTTTCTCAGCGGTTCAGAGCATGGTGCTAATAATGCCAGTCTTGTGAGTTTGATCTCTGTATGGAGCTGGACTTGATGATCCTTGTGGGTCCCTTCCATTTTAGAATATCCTGGGATTCTATGTAAAAGGCTGGGCTGCGATGAAGCATAGTGATTACAAAAAAGCTAGCTATTATATAATATGCATGTTCTATAGTGTGTCTAGGTATAAAAATATTTTATATGATGATTGAATGCATATTTTAATAATACAGCAATGATATACCTGGGGTTACAAGTACTAACACTGCTAAGAGATGATCTCTTTTAACACTATCCAGCTGTGTTGTAGGAGTTTCCTGTACAACAATGGACAAGCTTTTGAATTAGCTATAGCTGCAAGTCATTTTATGGACAGTATAAAGCACCAAAACATGGTAATGTATTGTTGTCATTAAATAAAGAGTAGAAATTATTTTGCTTATCTCTTCCAGAGAAATTATTTTCTGGGTTGGACAGTCAATACAAGGTGGAGCTGAGTATTCCAAACTGTGTTGCCGTAAAGGCAGGCTGTTGTTTTCAGTAGCTGGTTTCATGGCTGTCACAGAATGATTAAGATTTTTTCTCACTGGTTTGTGCCTCAGCTGTTGATTAGGACTTTTCTTCTATCTGGAAAGGGTCCTTACTGACTATTTGTTGAGTGAACCTCAGCAATGAGGCACCAGAATTGGCTGTACAATGACAGCTTAACTATGCTGTGGGCTAATTCCAGCTCTGGATATACTTTCAAACACCAGAGACCATTTATCTCCTCTATGGCTGCGTTACATTTCTTCTGCAAGGGAGTAGTGTCAGTGTTACTGCCTTGAGAAAATGACGCCAGAGATAAATACAGCAGAGTTTCTGAAATACAGATGTGTTTCAAAGTCTGGTGAAATTCTGTGTTGTTCTTTTGTCCATCCCAGTAGATCATCTAATCTCTAGTATGAGAAAAAAGTCATTTGCACTTCTTAAAGATCCATCTCCCCATGTATTTTTCTGGAAGATGACGATTAAAGATTTATTGGTTCTTATGGTTTAATGCCAAGATAAGGAGACAGCTTTGTCACTTCCTTCTTCTCCCACAACTCCTCTCACCCATCTGATGTGTCTGCAGTGCAAAACGCCCGTTGTTTTAACCTTGTGTAATAAGACACTTCCGATAACAGCGCTAAAGACACAGAAATGTTTCCCTTGGAAGTGTAATTTTCCTTTTGAACAAAAATTAGCATTAGAAGACATGTTTTCTGCCTGGATGGCAGCAATTAGTCAGAAAGTCCTGAGTACTAATTCACTGGAATCAGTTTGGAGTGTGTTATCAGATTTATTTTTTGACTGAATGATCAGACTTAATTTCTTTGCACAGATAAAGTTACTAATGCTTCCTGTTAATTTTCTTTGGTTTGAAGAGGAGGATTTCTAGCATTGGTGGGATTTCTTTTTGTGTTTTGAGCTGTTTTTTTTGGGTTTTTTTCCTATATCAATTACATCTTTGAGGTTCATGCAGCGCTGCAGCTGGGAGGGAGAAATAGGCCCTTTTCCTATTTGCAGCATTCCAGGCCAGGCAGCTTTGCCTCGAATATAATTCTGTTCCCCTGCCAATCCGTGCTAACATGAATGGGAAGAATCACTTTCTGCCTCCCTTGGCTCTGTCTTTATCAGCACTGATGCTTTGAGGGCAGTAATAAAGAAGCACTATCTTAATGATATCAGGAGTGCCCTTAATGGACGGGGAGATTGTTAGGAGAAACTGTTGGTGATTAGTTTTGAACTAATAGTAGGGGGTCTCATGTGCACAGCAGAGAATAAGCCAGGGAAATGGTAACTCTCTAGATGAGGGAGCAAAGGGAAGAGAGAGTGAAAGGATTCAGTAGAGCCTTAGGGAAAACAGCTTTCCTGAATGAATCAAGAAGTGTTAATTTTCTTGAAACTTCAGGCTGTTTCATGGGTCCTACATGTGCAAGTTAGAGAATAAAGACAAATGTTATAGGAGATCTTGACTGATTTTGTGAGTACCAATTGATTTCATAAGTGCTATTTTAGTTTTTACAGTAGAAAAAAGATTCTTTTTTTCCTTTCACCTGATAATTGCTTTACTCAGGTTCTCACGTTCCTTTATGGCATCTTTTACACAGTACACATACAAGAATTTTTAGTTTCCCTGACTAAACCTCTTCTAAACACCTAGATCCTGTGCTGATAGCTGAAGGTGAATTCTTTAGGTTATATGATTATGTGAGAGTAATATCCAGTCTAGCAATAGATCCAGCTCTCCAGGAGTTTATATTATCAATTCTTCTTATAATAGAAGAGCTTTAGGTTGTCATCGCCTCAATTAGCCTCCAGCTTAAAACAGGTAGAGGCCTAATAGGCCTACTTATTTTGCATCTGATATATGATTATTAGAAATCCTGACATGATGACAAGATTAAAAAATTAAAAAAAAAGTAATGCCTAAGCAATCTACTGTATTATTTTCCTATCTAAGCTGCTATAGAGATATTGTGCTGTCACAAAGTAGATAAAAGATCAAGGAGAAGAAGAACAGCATTTCAGAACCTCTAGTTTCTCTTTTTAAAAAATAAATAATTACAGACAAATAAAAATGTGTTATTCAGTATAAAGTTGGGTGGCTTAGGCATTTTAAAGTGTAGACATTTATTTAGTTTTGCAAGTCTAGATCTGGCTCAGTGTGGAAGGAACTGAAGATAAGCTTTGGACTGGCTTGTATGAAACAAATTAGTGCTGTTAGCATCCTTTTGGCTGAAATGCTTTTAATCAAGAGCCGTGATTACAAGTGCTCTTGTTCATCAGAGCATCTGAGAGGGCCACTGACAATTGTGAGTTGAGTATGAACTATGTTCTTCCTCTTGGAAGAAACCTCTTGGCCACGACAGAGGAGATAAATGAGTGGGTCATTCTGAGGGGACAGCTGCATAAACTCTTGCTGCCTGTGGGTGAGAAAGCGACATAAATTTCCAAAGATCCAGTCTGGCAGCTGGCCTAGCCATTCCATCCACTTGATATTAAGAACTATGTGTGGGTTTGGAAATCAAATATCTTTCCTTTACCAGAGCTGCCACTCCAGGGAAAGCATTGTACCCTGTCTGTATTGTTCACCAAAATAGTTACAGAGAGCTGAGGGAGGGAGTAAGAGTATACTTGATGATCAAACTTATTGCTAGGTCTGAAAAATCCTAGATATTTTCCCTGCTGACCTACCTGTCTTGGAATTTAGATATAATTATTTAGGGTAACACTGTGCTTTAGAAGGGTACAGTTTGGGAGAGCTATCACACAGTCTCTTATCTTTTCAGTCTGTCATGGGGATACACAGTCTTACTCATTTGAATGTTACAGTCCTGTAACTGCTTTTTCCATAATTTTTGCACCTTTGCATATCACCTTGAAATGTGGCCAACAGACTTGTGTGTAATCTAGAAAAGAGGTTATATCCTAAATTAATACTCAGCTAAAGCATTATAGCTGTTACATCATCATGCACACTGTCAGGAGAAGGTTCCCCGTCTGCACTGAACAAGAACACTTAGGCAACTGGTGAGCAAGGAAAGCTGTCACAGTGCAGCAAGGGACTTAGCATCACAGATTCTGACACTAGAAATGGTCTACTATATTTAGTCTTGCCTTCTCCCCTCTGAAACCAAGGATTGCACAGAGTCTGACTCCCTTACTTACCTCTATTTTTCCTTATGTCAAAGCTGTTTTTTCAGAAGCAACAAGCAAAAGCCACAACCCCTGGTGCTTTTAGTAGGTCTAGAAAATATTCCACCTCTCTAAAAACAAGATTTTACTTTTTAAGTAATAACCTTTCATCAGCAGAAATAAAACCTGATCTGAAAAACAAGGTAGGTTTTTTTTTTGCTAGATCATCTCCTTACTGCACTGACTATTTTGAAGCTAGCTTTTATTTCAAATTGAATCTGTTTCAAACAGAAAGGCATTCATTATTATCTGGCAGCATTATAGTTGACATCTAAACCGGATGAACCACAATTTTTCTTTGACAGCAAATAATCCACAGTTCAGAATTAAAGACCTCAATCAGGCGGGGGGGTTTTTTGTTTGGTTGGTTGGTTTTGGGTTTTTTTGGAGAGGGGTTTTTTTGGCTTTTGTGTTTTTTTTTTTGTTGGGTTTTGTTGGTTTGTTTGTTGGAGGGGTTAATCATGGGAGTTTTGTTTGTTTGTTGTTTGGTTTGTTTTTTGGTGTTTCAGTGTTTTGTTGTTTTGTTTTGCTTTGTTTTGGTTTTTTGTTGAATTTTTCCCCTATAACCTTGTCATTTACTTTTGAAACAAGAACAGTTATATCTGTAAGAAAATGGACATGCATTTTGCACATAGTTAGTATCCTTTGGATTCACTGGATGAAATTGCTATCGCAAGAAATTTTTGATGGGGTTAAGACTTGTCAATCCTTAATGAAAGCCAAATTGGTTTTTTTCTAAGCAAGTACTTGAAGGCAACAACCAGGTACAAAAGAAATTAAATTATGACTAAATTATTCAGCTCCTCTCTTACCTTGGCTGAGATTTATCAAACTTTAATGGTTCCCTAGAGCTCAAAACCTTGTACTTGTGTTAATGGTTTGCACTTTAGAGCCTGAGATGTTGCCCCTCACGCTAAGCAGCTGTACACATCAGGCCTTTTTCAGGATTATTCCATGGAGTAAAAGAACACACATGAACAAGGTGCTTTGAGGAGACTGGAACAAAACCACCTGGTTTTATTTTGTGGGTATGGTTTATAAAAAAGTAAACTTAGTGTAGGACCTTAAGCATGTACTAAATTTTTCTCCTGTTCTGGGATCCGTAATAGCCAGTGGCCCCAAGGTCACACAGTTGTTCTTCCCCCTGACAGGGCATTGACCATCCATGTCCACACAGCTGCCTATGGCATTTAAACTTGTGCAACTTCATTTCTCCTTGAAACCTTTCATGTTTGGAAGGGTTATGCTGAAATTGGTCTGTGAGTTAAAAACACACACATCCAAATGCAGACAGGCATGGACATGCACAGACACACAACACACATGACCATGTCAGCCTGCTGAAGCTAGTAATGGGCAATGGAAGAGGACAGGATGGGCAGAGAAAAGATCATAGCTGAAAAGTTCTGGGCTAACTGCAATCCTTATTGTTTTTTAGCTGACAGACAGTAGAGAGTCTAAATGTGTTTCAGTCTGGCTCACTACTAAGTTACTGTGTTTTTACTCACTCTCTCTCCTGGGCAGGACTGACCACCTATGACAGTGCTGACTCCCTTCTGATCACTGTGACTGTGCCTCACTTGGCAGAGGCTTTTCTTTTCCCAACGAAATTGCTCTCTGAACAGCATGTTCCCCAGCATGGGTACAGATTTCTGAATTTTGTCTTCAGTGCTCTCTTATTACTGACATCATTGCTTTAATTTTCATTTTTTTTTATTTGGGAAAGTGCCACACAAGACAGTCTCAGGAGCTGCCCTGAAAGTTAGTAGGAAAAACACTTCTCCTGGGTAACATTAAAGAGAACACACACATCCAGTTCTGTGTGGTTTAACATCAAAGACACAGGAAATCATCAAAAGCCTTTTCCACCTTCTTTAGCCTTAGGGACTCTTCCTGGGCTGCCTGTGAGCTTTGGCAGAAGTTGTTAGCATTACCCTGAATGGTCTTCCTCATACTTGCCAAATTCTTTTGAGTTTAGTAATATAATATCACTGTTGGCTATATGCAAAATTTCTTGCTGTCATCTCAAGGCTAAAGTTACTGGAAACAGAGGCCATAGTACTCTTTAAACAAAATATGTCCTGCTGTTTTGAGGGTTATTTTTTCTGAATGTTATGAATTCCTGGGGCTTTGGGGCTTTTTGCCTTAGATCTGTTTAGCTCTGGAAAAAATAAAACAATTCAAATTTGATACACAAAAGCTGTAATTCCATATTTGCTTGGTATCCAATTTAAGATAGAGTTCCGCCGTAGGTACAGAAAGGGTTCCAGGGGTCAGATATGATAACAGCTGTGACTGAAATCAGTAAAAGAAGAATGAAGAATTTATTCACTGATAGGTCACTTTTCTTCAAAATAAGATTTATCCAAAACCTTTATCTGTTGGAACGAGGAATTGATTTCATAGATGAGAGATTAATAAATGCTGTGTTATAGCATAAACAGTTTTCTGCTACAAGTTTATTAAAATCTGCTTGTGGATCTCTACTCAAAATTCCAAGATTCAGTAAATAAACAGATGGAAGTTACATTGCAATTTATCAGAGGTTCTGTGATTTTCATCTGCTTTTAATTGTTTCATTCTACTTAATTGATGCCTAAACCAGCACATATTGCTGCTTCCATTCTTGTGAAAGAACACACGAAGAGATTAAGCTTAATCTTTTGTCCAGAATTTTTCTCAACCTGGTAAATACAAGTTGGATGGACAGGTTTTTACAGAAATGTCAGTTTAAATTATTTGTTGGCAATTTAATGTTTATTCCTTTTTTCTTCATTATTGAATTTATGATTGCAATTATGATAGCATTTATGATGCTTATGATAGCATTGTATTTTGTGTCATCATGGCCATAGACATCCAACTGGCAGCCCACTCTGTCCATGGAAGTACTGTGCAAGCAAAGCAATTGTGAGCTGAGGTATGGGATCCAAGGAGTGGAAGACATGGAAAAGTGACAGAAGCAACACACATATGCCATTTCTAGGAGTATATTCACGTATTAACAATTACTCCCCACTGCCTCCCTTTATTTAGGAAGTTCACTACTCTTTGCATTCACCTGGGCATCAACCCAAACCTTCTCAAATCATTGGTCTAAATCTGTGGACTGCTCTGAACAGCAAGACTTCAATCCTGATCAGAGATGAGAAACAAAGTATATGCATGACTAAGCAGTATTTTCATACCGGTTAAGCTCCAATTTTACAGTTACCAACTGAACGTGAATTAATCCCTGCTTGGTAGGAATTTTGAAGTCATCCTAAAAGAAAGGAAAAAAAAATCCAACAACAGGCATTCTCCTGTGAAAGAAAGAGGAGATGAAAGGAGGTAAGAAGAGTGAGCACATTTCTGCTCAAATGAGCAGCGCTAAAATGGGGTGAGGACAGTGGCATGACCTATAGCTCTTTAGTAATGAGAACATCCTTCATGTGCTCTGTGTGTTTTGCCTGTTCTGGGCTGAAGTCAAGCATTGCCTCAGTAGGCTTTTAATGCCCTGGCTGTTGTACAGAAGAGAGAGACTGGGTAACGTGAAAAGTGTTAGATTTCTGAAGGGACTCCAGGATGATGAAACAGGGAATAACCAAACAGAGCTATGGATTTACATGGCTATTGGTTTCATTTTTATGTTCCTGCCCAATTTTTATTGCTGATGTTTGGTCTACAAGAAGTTTCACATATAGGCCAGAAATTTCATGCAAGAAATTTGGGAATGTTGAAACAAGACTTTTATATCAAAAGAATTGGCAGATCACATCATGTTATGCCTGCCGGTGAGTTGCAATAGGAATGTTCTGTGGAGCATTAGGCACCTGTACTGAAGCAGGGATGGGAAGCCCAGTGCACTTTTAATTTCTTGGAGGGTTACTGAAACCCTGTTCGGCCCTGTGACCTTGCAGTGGGTCACAATAAGCTCCTTGTATTTCCTCCCCTTGTTGCTTCACCATGAAGCAAAGGTATGGTTCGTACAAAGTGTCCAAAATTTAGAAGACACAATGACAGACCTATTGCATCATCCTACTGCAGTGTCACCATGGTGATTTTCATTTACAGTCAAATAATTATTAGTCTGATTTTTTTCATGGTTCTTTTTTTTCTGCTTGCTTGCCTGTATGGAAATTTCACAGTTCCTCAAAACAAGCCCTGGAGCTACACATTAATGTAAACTTAACATTCTTCAGAATGCTTAGGCATTGAAGGAAATTGGGCAGAGGGAGCAGTTCACGCTAAGTATCATAGCATGCAATATTGAGTGGCTTTCTGCAAACTCCCTGCTGCAAAATGCCCCTGGAACAGGTTTTCCTGCAAGTCAGGGCTCAGGACCTCTCCAAAACTGTTAATTAAAGCTGGTTAAATTTGTTTTGGGCAATATCATCTGCACTTTTCTAACAGAGGGTCATATGCCAGAGCAATCTGGGAGGTACGGAGAGGAAGCTGAGAAACATCTGGACTAATTGACTGACTACCTGCTGAGTTTGCTCTGTTTGTCTGTGTCTGTGAAACACCTATGTCTCTTACCCTGGATGTCATACATGAACCTGAATGAACAAAACTGATTCTTAAATTTGGGACACACATACTTCATTCACAGCGAGTAGTCAGAATTCAAACAGTACAGCAACGGACCATTTTGCCAACTGGATTTCTTTCTGAAGTTCGGGATTTTTGCATAGTAATAGTGTCAGCTTGCTTCTTGCCTAGGTTAGTTACTGCTGTCATTGCTGTTTTTATGCAGTGGTGTGGTTTCTACCAGATATTTGGGTGAAGCGACCTACCTAAGTCTGAGTTTTAAAATGAAACCCAGCTTTTCCAATAGAAGAGAGGAGGCAGACAAGAAATGACAGGCCTCAAGGCCTAGGGTCCTTCAGGGCTATTTGCAGTATGTACAATTTGCTCCAGAGCACTTACAAAACACAGCTGTTAAAATAAATCATCCCTTGGGTTGTTCTTTTGCCCATTATACAGCATCCAGCCTCCCATTTTGTCTCCTCTGTATTTAACTTAAGACTTCTGTGACTAGTTACGATTTTTCTCCATGTGTACAGACATTGCCAAATATGTCTCTAGAGACTCTAATTGCATTTTTAATTCATTTCAGTAATGCCACATATCTTTGGAAACCCTTGTGTAGATACCACAGACTGGCTTTTCTCTGAACAGGAGACCTATTTGCTTTATGCACTCATTATGTGGAGGGATATGACACAGCGCATGACGGTTTTAGATGTTAATAGTCAGAGATATCTATGAATAAAAAGCCCTTGCAAGTAATGTGGAAGCTCATTGCTTATCCTGCCAAGTAAAAGGCCACACTGTGATGAACGCTATTTACAGGACAATAAGACCAGGAGGCAGCTCTGTATTAAAGCCTCAGCTAACAGCTTTTCAGGCTTTTTTCAGACCCTTGATCTTTCTTGCTGAGTTATGATGTAGCCTACTACAGATTTCACATGGAAAGGATTTCTGACCTTTCCATGCATTAAATAGTGACCACAAAGTATTTTATTGTAGTTAAATTGAACTATTAATGCATGTCAATTCAAATAATGTATTTCCCTGCTAACACTTTTATAATCAGTTGCATCCCCAGTGTCTACATCATATATATAAAAAAAACGACTCTGTTGCGAAAAGCAGCCCTAAGCCTGCTCAGCACTTCAGAGGCAGATTTTAGGTGTTGCTTTAAGCAAGGTACTTCTTTAACTGAAGTGGAGTGCCATGCGGATGTTTAACAACTCTCTGGACACCAGAGCAGTGTTTCTGCATGTGTTCCTGATATATCAGTCAGATATGTCAGATTCCTTCAGATCAGTAAGGTCTGAAATTACTGTATTGTATTTATTCTGTACCATTAGTACAGAAAGCTAAGAAAAGAAACAGAAAACATCAGTCTTCACTTTTGTCCTACATGTGAGCTGTGAGTAAGGGTGCTGCTGCCTAGCAGAGAAAGGCTGATGGTAATTCATTCATTTTACAAATGTAGCTAGAGATGGAACAAAAGCATTCATTTTACTACCTGTCGAACCATTAGCACAACACTTGCTGAAACGGCTCCAAAACATGTTCTTTCCAACAGGCACCGTTAGAGGGATATTCCAGCTCAAATGAGTCCCTGCAGCAGACACACAAATACATTTTGTGTGCTTTTTCTAAAGCACTGTTCTGTGAATGTTATCTGGGATGTGGTGCCATTCTTAGTATCTTGTAGAAGTGCAGTTATTAGAAACATCCAACCATAAAAATATGAAAGCTATGAGAAAGGATAATGCATGATTTCAGCATTATTTATAAAATTTAAAGATAAAAATTTAAAATTTAAATGTTTCTCTTGGACACAGGTCTAGTAATAAGTAAGGGTGAGTAACAGGGCTTACAGTGGTGGAAATGCTATTATTGGTTCTAGCTCACATTTTTTTTCCCCTGTTACACTGTAGCCTTTTTAAGATTATAATTCCAAACCCATTTCCCAGGGACTCATATATTTAACTGCCAGGCATACAGGTCAAGAAGGGAGCAAAACAGAGGCAATATTTGAAGTTACAAATCAGATAAGGAGCCCAGGAAACCTTTGGCTCCCTAAATTCAGGCTTGGATTCTTTGGCATTGATCTTGGGTATCCATTGGTGAAAACCAGCATAGTGTGCAGATATGATTTACTGTGTTCCTTTATGAAATTTACTCTCTCTTGGGCCTCTTTTCTTTCCTCTGTGGCAGACAGAAAAACATAACAAAATTGGGGAGTCTCCAGTACTGAGCTAGCAACTGGAGAGAGCTAAAATTGAATTTGTGTCAAGATTCTACCACTTCCTAATTCTATTTAGGCCAGAACTATTGATACAATAGCCTATCTTGAGATTTTTTTGAACTCCCATTTCCTGATGAAATAAATCAGAAAGTAAGATAACAAATAAAAGTAGCAATAAGAAAGAAACCAACAACCCTGAGTTCACAAAAGGATAGCAAGACTTCCGTGTAATAGAGAGCAGTAGAAAAATGGTAAGTTGAACTTGAATTTTTCAACAGAGGTTTGAAATAGCCCTAGGTTAGTATATTGTGTGGATCAATTTCTCAGGTAGAGTAAGTGAGCACAATCCCTATGTTCTCAGTTGAGCTGTAGCACTGTGTCACTCTATTTTGACCTGGTTTATCCTCACAGTGCTGTTTCTCATGCCAGCTATCCATACACACTGTTGCAGAGTTGTTTTCTCCAACTTAGGGGGGTCTATAGTTAATGAACCTTATGTGGGAGCCAGTTCAACACATGAGTTTCAAACAGCCCTCTAATTCACTACACTGAAAATCAGCTAAGCCATATACACTTTTGAAAGAGCTTGTTAGGTGCTGGGGAGCTTTGGATACTTTTTTTTTTTTTAAATATAAATTAAAATTTTACATTTTAGACATCTCAGGTACTACATAAATGGTACTGTTTCTTGATGAGCTCCATACATTGGTACCATGAAATTTCTTTCCATTATGTGTCAACACATAGCCCATTAATCTTTCCAGTGCAAATGTATTCATTAGTAAGGAAAAAAAAATCATCAGAAATCTGAGGAGCATAGACTCATTTTCATCTGCAACTAAGTAGGTGTTGTCTAAAATTTCTAAAATAGTTTAACTGACTTGTCAGTTCCACCACTGACTTTTGACACAGCATATTGACCATTGTAGTTGAAGAGGAAGTAGGTGAAAAGGGTGACATTTTTCTGCTGTTGGCCTTGTCAACCATTTTATTAAAAAAAAAAAAAAGTCAGATGAGGGATCCTTTGGTGGCAACCAGTCAAGCAACAAGTAAAAAAACCTACAGAAAGTCATCACGAGGAACTTACTATCTGTGAGGACTTTGTTCAGCCTCAAGGGCAAATCAATGTTAATACAAATCCTGGCACTGAAGAGTGGATAACATGACATCAATTTTTTGAGATAAGCTCTTTAAGAGAGACTCATCAAATCATGGCAATCTGCCTGAACTCAATGGTGAGATAATTCAGCATCTCTGCACTAGCTCATCTTCCCAATGTATCCAGGTCTCACTGGAAGAAGAAATTAAGTAAGACTTTTTTCCCCTCTGTCCTAAAAGGACACAAATGTTCTGTATTTTATATGACTTACTGATTTAGGTTGTCTCAGTACATTTGATTTTCAGTAACCTAAAAATTCACAAACACAGATAATTTGCTGGGAAACTTGACAGACCTGGAAAAAAATCTGCAAAACTCCTTTTAATTATTTTATTTTTTAGGAAGTTGTTCATAGCAACTTTGGCACACTTCTGCCAGGAGCTTCAAATATTAAAAGCATGCTGTTTTGGAGAATATCGCTGATATTCACTGTTATATTTTGACATATCAAAGGGTATGCTTCATGTCAAGAGCATATTTTCTTCTAACAGACTCCTTTTGAAATGCTGCACTAGATATGCATGCAGGGGAGCTTTCCAACAGAAAACAAAAAAAGCCTGAGAAGATTTGACCTAAAAAAGGAACACCTGCCCTGCTGAGATCTGCCTGGCCTTCAGCCAGCAGTGCAGCACACTTGTGAAGAAATGGAGCCTTTCCCACTTCCCAGCTACTGCTTGCATAAAGGGAGGCAGTGGTGCCTGATGCCTGAAGAGCAGGGGATGGGATTCATCACCCTCCCAGTGTCCACAGGGCTCTGTTGGCCTTCTGAGAGAGAAAACAAGGAGTGTGTGTGACACAGTGCTTCAACGGTGCTGCTTGCATCTCTTGGTACAGCATCCGGGAAACTGCTTGGCTGTGCAGGGGAATGGGAAAGGAGAAGATGAATGTGTCCTGACAAAGGAGTGTTGTTTTGGCAGTGCAGCCTGTAGGCTCCCAGATGCTCAGAAGTCACTTCCTGCACCCCTGCTGAAGGGCTCTGTTCTCAGCTGCTCTGTAATAGCTATGGAGTGCCATCTTCCCTTAGATCCCAAAATGTAGGAATGCTGACTCAAACTTGAGCTCATGCTAATTAACTTACCAGTAAAAGTTTTTAAAAATGTGACTGTATCCCAGGCATGTGATCTTTTTTCCATTTATTTTTCTTTCCTTTGTTATTGTTTTAAAAAGCATCTGTGTGAGAATGCATGTTTAGCCGCTAATTAGATACTGAGTGTCTGATATTGTTAGAAACTTCTAAAGAACAGATGGAAATGGCAGTGGTTTAACAACAATCTGAAAATGGAGTATCAATGACCAGAAACAATATAGGAAAATTTTAGTGTACAAGGCACATTGAGTTGCTCTGAAAATCACCTTAGTTTTCAGGCTGTCTCATCTTAATAAAAGGAGGACTAGAGAGAGTTAATATTTTTTCTTTTCCCTTTGTTTGAGAGTGCACTGGCTCCAGTGGCAGCTGCACAGGTGCAACAACAGACAGAGTGGGTTCATTTAAAAATTCAAATTAACGGAAAATGTATACATTATTCACTTGGCCCAAGTTATTACCCAGTTCTGCACAGGAGGCAGAGCCCTGAGAGCAGGTTTTGCCAGCTTTGTAAATCTTGGACTTTTCTCGTGTTTATCTGTTTACTGAGTACACGAAAGGATGCTGTCGTGCCACACAGGCACAGCCCAGCCCTGGCAGAGCTGCCATGCTCTAAAATTAGGTGGAGGGGTTGTAGGCAGAGAATACTAAATCCAAGGCTATCTGGAACATGGATTGCAGAGACCAGGTTCGGTATGACTCGTGTGAAGGCTGAGGGGGGCTCCCATGCACAGGGGTTTTTTGTGTCTGATTTCATTCTGCTCATCGTTCCATTCTCTGGCTTGAATCTGGGTGTAGCATCATTTTCAAACTTACTCTTTTTTCTTCCAAATATAAACATTGTACTGAATGAAAGCAATGGATTCTCCTCTCCACTCTTTAGTGGGCAGAGGTGATGAAATGTTTGTTCACCATGCAAGAAGATACTGAGCAGCATAGAGCTTTAAACAATTGCAGTACATGTCATACCCTACACTTTGTTGGTTGTAGTGATGAAAAGTATTTTTTCTTAACAATTAATCAAAAATATGCCTGATCATGAACTCTTAAATCTTCTGGCCCATTGACTAGTCACTACCACCACAGAATGGTAAGAAAATACAGAGCTTGAAGCTGATTGCTGAGCTTTATTATTGCTTATATTCACAGAATTAAATTTGAGTATAATTGAGACAATAGTTGGAATTTGTGGTTAGCACAATAGGTAATTTAAGAGCCGACACATTCTTACCAACGTATTATACAAAGCTACACCATAACCTCAGGCTCCAGAAAACTCCATACAGTTCTGGGCTTCACTAATCCCTTCAGCCATGGGATCTTTCCTAGAAATCACGGACTGTGGGATGAGTGATTAGCAAGAAACCTCGATTTAATGTGGTTAAAAACATAATGAACCTTGCAAGTCTGTAAACACATTTCTAAGTAACACCCATTTAGTGATACAGAGATTTCAAGAAATGTTAAGATTTGGGGTTTTTTTCTGCAGCTCACTGTGCGATATCAACAAAAGAAGACATTAAATGTGTCACAGATTTCTGTAAGCTGGAAATATAAATGTTTCATTTAGGCCATTGCAAATTATTTAATTTTAAACTCAAGTTTTTTCCTTCTCATTTCAGTCTCTCTCAAAAAGGTTCATGTCTAATTAATTATCCTTCCAGATTTTCATCTTGAAAATGTAAAAACAGGCTGACTTACCTGTTTACAACTCTTTCCCCAAACAAACAGAAATTTAAAGTAATGAAATTTATCAAAAGAGCTGTGAAAACTTCTCAGTTCCAAAAAATTGACTCTTTCTCAGCGTAAAAAACTTTAAACAGCTTTTAGCCAAGACACACACAATATTCCTTGCATGCTCCAAATTCTGTTGATGTGAATTCTGTGGTTTTGTCACTAAAATTAGATTCAAATTGGAGTGAAAGAATCCTATGTCTTTAGAACTGTTGCAGTTTATTATGTTAGGGTATTTGAAGGCCCATACTTTTCCTGGCCATACCTGTTCAATGGAGCACAGCAGCAATACAAAATATGTTCTGAAAAAGCTACAATTTAGTAGGTAGAATCAGCAGTAAAAAAGAAAGCATTCCTTGGATTTGTTGTGTTGTAATGATGTTTTCCTGTGCCTAAATGATATTGACTGTTGCTCTTATTGAAGAGGAAATAAGTATGTGCTCAGAGCTACTCAGACAACTATTCATCATTCTCTCTGGCAACAGAAAGAATCCCCATGCCAGGACGCAAAATCCAGCAGCAGTTACAGCTGCAGAATATCAGAAGCCTGTATTAAAAAACTCACAGGCAAATCAGAACCCAATTTCCAGGCAGGATGCACTTCTTCAGAAGCATTGCTTTAGGACATAACTCAGTTCTCAGAACACCACAGTCTGCAACTTAATTCAAGTATTTAGGGGGAAAATAAGGGTCTTTGAAATATAAATAACACATAAAAAATAACGTATTTTGTTCTTTATTGCTTCCTAGTGAAGCTTTGCTGGAGCACTGTGGTGAATAATAATAACATTTGTTCTTAAAATATGCTGCTGACTTAATAATTATAGCAAATTAGGATGAGGAACCCTGCTGTGAGAGGTGATGAAAAAATCATTTTTATAAGATAATAGTGAATATTGTTGCTCGGTAAACCCACTGTTAATATCTCTAAGGGTAAATGACTCTTGCTTGGTTACTTTAATTTGTTGTGAATTGTGTTGGATCATAATCACTGACTTAAACCTGACTGCTGGTACAAAACAATAGGTTAAAACTTCTGTCACCAAATTAGTGGCTTTATTTGGAGTCAGTTGGAAAAATTGACCATAAGGAGCAAAGGAAAGAGGTGCAGACTGGCAAATTGACTCTCAAGGGTGTCCAGGCTGTCAAAACTTGCACAGAAGGCTCAGAGCATCACAACAGGCTCTCAGGGTGCAGAGAAGATAGAAATCATCCTAAACTATATTCTGGCCACACCTTGATTTATATCCTCTTGGCAGCACATGGAATATGGCTCCTCTTATCTTAAGTTAGCATATTTATACTTACTGCCAAACAGAGACAAACACAGCAAAGGTTAAATGAACACAAATGTCAGACAAGGACCTTCTTCCTAGACCATGAAAAGTAAGGTTACTGGGCTAAGATTAACACCTATGTTACAGGGTACAATTTCTGTCATAGTGGCTCAACCTCTCATTCATTTTTCATAGACTTCTATTATTTGAACATTCTAATGGGAAACACTGTTTCTACAAGATAGTGCCAAAATTAAAACAATAAAAGAAAGTAACCATTAAAGTATTTTTTTCTTAACCAGATTTGAAAGCACTGTAAAATACTTGTCATTGCTAGTTTTCATATATTATTAAAAGCGTCCTCTTCTTATTCTAATGACTATAGAAAATGTAGAACCTAATCTGAGTTCAAGAGAACCCTGGAAACACAAAAGCTTTTTCAAGAAAAATGAAAGCACTGCTTGGAAACAAAGGCTAATTAAAAAAATTCTTAAAAATGCCCTAGAGAGAGACAAATGTATAGATAATAGTCACAGTCTGTTTAATATTGGTAAGTATGTCTAACATGGCAGCACATTCAAACCAGCCTTTGCCTGTACAATCCAGCATCTAGCACGGTTATAATGATTAAACTTCAGAACATTTAATAGAAATCTTACGCCTATTAAATTACATATAAAACCATATAATCTTGAAGTTTTACTGTTATTCACATTTACTGATCAATGTCTCACACATGTTTTCATTTGGCAGTTTAATGTGTGTAATCTCATATTAATTTGTGAGAGCATTAAGGAGATACAACATTTAGGCAGCATACTTCTGTAAAGAAACACAGGTATTTATTTGTCCTTCTTGAAAAAATAGTAGAAAATAACTGGGTTAGTGAGAATGGTTAATATTGCTAAAGCTGAAAAAAAATATTTTATTCAGATTTTAGGGTTTCTCCAATAGTATCATACCATAATATACAAAATCATCCTATGCATCTGTATGAAATGTATTAGCAAGGTAATTTATGGCTTACTCTCTCCAGAATTTTATATCCAAATTTGAAATAATTTTGTTAATATATTTTTCCATGTCTAGCCTTCATTGTTGGGTGAGTAGATATAATAGCATGAAATATTTTGTGTCTTTTAACAAAACAGGTTTTCTTTTGCCAAAATACTACCTACAAATTATCTGCAGCCACCATAACAAAAATCAAATCTGTGCAGTTTTTCTCATTCTCCTTCTGCAGAAAAATAAGTCCTTTTTAGAAAAGGAGTGAACATATTCTGTAGTTTATGTATGGCCTCTCGAACAGTAAAAGAACACATCAAATCACATTGTCTTCTACGGGCTCTCACAGTAACATTGACAGAAGCGGGGCTCTAAAGGCAAACAAACTTCCTACCAAGTGAAACCTCGACTGCGCTAATGAGCCTAATTGCCCTTATCAGCCACACCTGTCCCTCCCCACATTCACCTCCTCGGAGGCTGTAAAGCTCGGCCTGGGGGTGCTGCCCCTTTCCTGGGCTGTTCTCTTTTGGTGCTGGTGCCTCCTTTGAGCCACGGCTTATCCTGAAGGGTGGATTTCTGCTTGACTGCAGACCCACCTCGCCACCTTATGAGCCGACCTCTTGGTTGGACCTGGCTACCAGCCCCAGGGCATTTCCCCCTGGCTGAAGCTGGCATGGTGCTCCCTGGGCTCCAGGCTCCCCCTGCTCGCGGAGCAGTGCTGCCCTGGCTGCTCCCTGACGCACTGAACTGCACTGACCTCACCTGACATGGAAGCGGGTACAGGCACTGGGCTTGAGCATGCTGGCAGGGACATGCAAGAGGTAATTCTATGCTCTTTTAATCTTCCTGTTGTCAAAAATGTATTAATAATTAAGCTGGCAGTGTTTCCACAAAGCGAGGCTGGGAAACACGTTTATTTGCTTGTGTGCCTTGAAAATACATAATGCTAATTATTCTAGCTCTTTTTGTGTATTACAAGACAAAATTTTCTGCTCCTTTCCCTGTATCCAATTGGAATCACAGAATTTGTCTTTTCTATTCTTAAGACTAATATTTTACTTTGGATAGCATTTACCTATCTATCTAGATGTGATAGGTGCATTTCTACCTGTCCCCCTATTTCTGTATATCTTTGCATTTTTACATCTAACAAAGCTTGTTTTTAAGTAACTGCACAGAATCAACTTCTTTATTGTTTAATACTTTTTTACGTTAGAGACCTTGAAAGGAAATTGCATCTGACTTGGAAATTACAGGGATTTTTTTAAGTGTAATGCTGATGAACACACATACAATACTACATTTATTTGGGACTTCTCTCTCCTGCTAATTACTAAACCCCATAAAATCTATTATTGGCAATTTCTCGTGACAGTCATTGGTTTTCAAGCTTTCCGTGAGATAAAAGTGCTGCAAAAATACAACCTGGTTAGTGACAGAAATTAAGTACAAACACTGAAGCTATTTCAGACCCTTAAAACTTCAGTGTATTTATGCTCATAATATAGCATGTGTCTAGTCGTGCTGGTGAGCAGAAGACTTACCTGTCCAGACCATCAAAGCCTCCTCTGAGGGCAGTGAATATAATCGTATTTATTTTAATTTGCTTTTTGTTGAAATAGTTAAAAAACAATAGGGCAAAAGAAAAGGTTTTGACTTCAGAGCCAGATATATGCACCAAAGAAGGGAAATGGCAAAACTGCAATTACTGTAATGGACTTAATTATCATCTTGGGCTCTGGAGTCTTACTCGTAGAGGAGAGTAAGGAAGAGGGGACTAAAAAAGAAAAAAAAAATTACATTTTAACGTGAATACTTGTTTTCAAATTCTGTGTTTAATCTGATTCCTGTATTTGAGGAAACAGTTCATCTATAGAAGCGTTGTTCTAGCGCAGCAGTGCTGCAGACAGCTGTCTATGCATACTTCATGTCACTAAGCAATGACGTGTGCAGACATTGCCATTAACCCATGTGGCACAGATCCTACTGCCAATAATTTTCCTGTACTTCGGCGGTGATGGAGCTTGTGGTATGCATGGGATTGCTATTGCTGCTGTGTGCATGTAATGCACTCCAATGCTGGAGTGTTCACTGGAGATCCAAACCAATTTGGGGTTTTGTTTAGGTTTGATAGGAGTATATTACTATTATAAATTAGTGTTTGGAAGTAAATTCTCTGTGCTTTATTCAGTCCCTCTCCTTTTTAACTTCACCTTTCCTGGGTTTTATGTGTTAAATTTACCTCTGAGTATTAAGCTTAGGCTTTTACACTGAGAATTGTGGTTACACTGCCAGCAGCTGAAACTGTGTGCAGGAAACAGAAAACTCTGATTCCAAACTGTAGCCTTTGTTCTTTGTAGTTCTGAGGCAGGTGGGGAAAAAGGAGTGAGCAATAACAGGTCACAAATTTAAACGAGTTTTCAGTGATCTGGGCACTGTAGTTTCAGAGCAACCTGGTGACCTGTACATAATAAAAAGAAAAGGTTTATATTATTAAGTCAAATGAGTTTGTTTCATGTTTTATCAAACATTTCAATAATCTTCTTTGTGCCTTAAGAGAATACATTCAACATTACAAATGTTATGTTCTCATTCTGATAAGGAATTCCTTCACAATCTCAAATAGGGAGAGGCTGGGAACAGTCTTTGTCCTTCAAGGTATAAAAGTGAAAGTCACCACCAGTACAGTTATGAACAGCTGATTCCTAAAGTTAACTTCGGAATCACATGCAAGTTGTAAGCATGTAGTCGGATATTTGGCTATGTTTTTGATGAGTATGTCCTTACCACGTCATGTAGAAATGTGGTTGTAAATCGTCTGTACTTTTGATTAACTTTGCTATGGAAAGTACTTCTGATGGTTACAAATAATCTGTGACTGGGCAGAATACTCCAGTTAGTACCTATGGTTCAGCAAAACCATTTCAGCTTTCAGTTCAACATTGGATGGTCAAGTCTGTAACTAACTTTATAACTCTTGGCAAATCGCTGCACTGGTCTGTTACTCTGTGTTTGTTTTCATTTTCCTTTCCAAGACTGTCTTTGGGGTCTTCTAGAGTAAAGTTTGGCAATAACTATGTGCCATGCATCATAGATGATTCCAATTGCTCTTTGAAGCCTTAACTAATCATGGGTGCCTAGGAAATATCTATTTATCTCCAGGTGGTTTTAATTTCATGAATATCAGAAAAAAACAGGTAGCTCCCTCTGAACTTTTGCACACATTTAAAAAAAGAGAGAAATATTTCAAAAAGATGATCTTCCCTCTCTGCTTCTAGTCTTGTTTCTGTGACTAATAGTCATTAAAATGTCAGATTTCCTCTGCAGGTAGAATAGTGTGATAATGTTCACAAAAAAGGGAAAAATATGTTTTGAAAGGCAGTGGATAAATTTAAGTCCTGACAAGAAACTGGATGTTGTCAATATTTAAAATAATCTGCCATGACTTGGCAAGATACTGCTGCCATTTGTATTCACTGCTTCAGCTTCTTGTAAAAGCAAACAGCAACAAACCATTTCAGGCAAAAAAAAGCCTTAAACACAAGAACTGCCTATATTCCCCATCACTAGTATTTAGTAGAAGGAAGTGGAAAGTAAGCACTGATAATTACTAGAAGAGGAAAAACCCAAGCAAGCAACATTTTATTCTCATGTCTCTACTTGCTTGGGTCCATCTCATAGGTTTTTTAATTGGTGCAACCACATTTCTCTAATCTTAGAGTTTATAATCCCAAATATTGGACAGAAGGCACCTGAAGGGGAAGGTGGAGGGTCCAGTAGCAACGCTGGATATAAGCTTGATCCATTTAACCACTAGTGGGCAAAGAGTTATGTTACTCCAGATTAAAAGAAAACCAAACCGGATTATGTTAACAGCCTAGGACACCTAATAATGTGTAGCCTTGTTTTTCTTACTGTTGGTATTTTCAGTGACACAGGTGACAAGAAAAAAGGCCAGTAGTTTTGAGTATCTTCTGTTTATGTCCTAGGAATGGCTCTGCCGAATGACAACGGTGTGGATGGCATGGATGCATTCTGAAAAAGGAGGTAAGCATTTACACTTTGCTTTTAAAGGTCGTAAAATATTCTTTATGAAACTTCATTGAATTGGTGCTTTTGGAAGCTGAGTGTGATTCAATATGCAATATGATGTATTTCATTTTAAGCTGCTTGTAAGCATCAAGTCCTCCTGTTCAATTATATTTATGCTTTAACTTCTCAAATAATTGGAGCTTTTACCTCCCGTCATCACTGATTTTTAAAATTTCTGTTAATCTTTCTAAGGTAAAAGTATTAAACATTAATATGGATCTATTGAATTTTTAACATTTTTGAAGAGTAACCCGTTATTTTTGAGGGATCACCCATGATATTTTGAAAATAGTTCTATGGTATGAAGCTTTTGCTAGCTTGTACATAGATGAGATTTATAAAGCAATTTGTAGAAAAAAAATAGGAATGAAAACCCTTTATTAAAGATGCCTCTGTAGATACTTCACAGGAGAGGGGGAAAAAAAGGACAAGATAAAAGCAGAGAGATTAATTCCACAGATTGGTACTGAAAATACAACCCTGTATTTTCTGCACAGATTTACAAACAACAGGGAAACCTGGGACTTAATGCTGCATTTCTCCGTGTTCTCAATGTCATTAGCTCTTTGAGTCAGGAAGCAGATACCAGACTGTGCAATAGCTTTATCAAGTCTGAGAGCTTCACAATAAGAATGTTTGATTATATTTCTGAAATAATTTACTCATCAAACAGTGCTATTAAATGTAGGATACCTTTACAACACTGTTTCTATTGTTGTTTTCACATTCTATTTTGCTGGCAATAAATCATTTTGAAGCAATTCATTTTTTACACATTGAGAGGTAGACAGCAGAACCTGATCTCAGCAGATGACACATTAAATTCAGAGACATGTCAGTCACATTTAAAGCATGCGGCCAACTCCTACAGCAGATCATTCCAGTGGAAAAAATAGTTTCTCTGCAGTTCTCTATCCACGTCAAACTGAAATAGAATTTTATTTTTGTTCACCTGGATGAAGAATTTTTTATGCATGTTCTGTATTTTGTCACAGAGTAGTAATAAAAGAATAACCAGTATCCATATCAAAAGTACAGGGTTCATAGCCCAAAGACCAGACTTTTGACCAACACTGCCTGGATTATCCAGTGTTTCCCGATAGGAGATATATTTGACAAATGAAAATCAAGAATGGTATTTCTTATTACAGTAAGGAAACATATTATTTCAGACATTGACATTCACCTTTGGTTATAAGCCAGGATTTTGAGAATAAACTTCAGAAGCCTTCAGTCTGAGAGAGAAGATGCAGCCAAACTGGAACTAGCCTGGAGCTCTGCTCTCCTACAGACTGTAACTCTCACTGCTGAGCCGGACTGACACCTCCAGTGCTGCTCCTCAGGGCCAGATTTGTTTGAAGAAATTTACTTGTTTTGATAAAATATACATAACTAAGACTATTTAATGAAGTAGGAAAATCCCATCAAAGATAAGCTTTCATTGACAAACATTGGTGTTTGAGTTTCTTGGCACATAAGAAAGTTTGCTGCATCTTCATTTTTGCACATTTAAGGAACTGTTTCTGCACTGTGGTGTTCAAGCCTGACTTATTCATGTTGTTCAGTATCTTTTTGTTGTATGCAGCCAAAGCTGGGCTGTAGAATGTGGATTTTGGCTTTGAACTGTCTCAAGCAGTCAATGTTAAGTGTTAATTTTACACCTTGGCCTGTAAAGGATGCTAAGCAATGTCTGCAGTAATTGTGTATGCTTCTGCTTTCTCTCTTATTTAGTGTTAAAGTTTGAACTGTACAACTCTGAAAATTTCTCTGAACTTATGCATCTGTTATTTCAGGTAATAATTTTAAAGAGAAGCCTTACAGTATCACATGTTTCAGGGCATCACTATTGGAGTTTTATGGGTATTAGGCAAAAAGTTCCAAACCTTGCTGAGAAGCAGTGTGTTGTGAAGCTCAGGTGCTGTTTGCTATGCATCAAAGATGTGCAGATTTTGATAGGAAATGTCCTCAGTATTTCCTTTGTTGTAATTACTATTCTAGTGGGAATGTGATTTTTTTTTTCTCTAATGCAGCCCCTCTCTGCTGGAAAATTTGTGATGAGTGTATTTCCTTTCTTTGATGCTAATCGTTAAATTTAACTGTAAATGGGAGTGAAAATGGACACAAATGTGACAGATGTGACTTTCTAAATTGACATTTGTGGCAGAAGCTTTTTGCACATCTTCATAACAGAGCACCACCAGTATTTCCCTTAAGTAACACCATGGCTCTTGTCAAACACTTTCCCAAAAGGTCAGTTATTTAGGCCATAGCTCTTGTTCTCCTTGGCTGCTGCTGCGCACTCCATCACCAGGTGACATTACAGTGCTGCAGCCAGGAGACTTCCACTTTACTGCTAAAAAGCCCTTTAAGAGAGAGGGCATGGGACTTAAGGGAGGCTTTTTTGGCATATGAGGAAACCCCCAGGATGGTTTCCTTCATGCAGAAAATGTATCTGCCTCTCTCTAAAATCTCTGCAAGGTGCAGCATGTATTCTTTAGCCAGGTGTAATAATCAAGGTATTGCCACATGCTGACACTTTGTATTTCCTGGGATGCATTTCCAATACTTTCAGTTAAAGCGCATTAAACAATAAACATACATTTTAAAAAAAGCTTGTATCTATAATACTTCAAGAAGTTTTATTTTATTACTTTTATTTAAATGTTATGCATACCAAACCTCTGCATTAATTTCCATCTTATTCTGTTCCTTCTTTAAGTAAAAGTGTGCAAGACCTGGGGACAAACGGGAAGAGAAAGTCAAAGTTTTTTGTTGTTAAGCTTTTTGCACATTATATTATAAGGGGGGGCTATATGTCTCTGGTTTGAAAAGTAGTTTACTTGTGGACCTGAAGAAAAGCTTTTATAATTCCATTAGAGAGATGTAAGACATTTTGCAGAGTAACAAAATTGTACAGCCTTTTGTCAAATGTTCAGAGAGCAAGTTAATCTAATGCAGTCAAGCAAGAGAATCAAGGGCATTTCTTAAGCTCTGGAAGTCGAGTATGGTACTTGCAAGGATTTCTAACTGCAGACTTGAGAACTACACATGGATGCATATATATCCAGGTTTTGTGATTTATGTTGTCAGGGCATATGCTACCAATGCTGCGAATTATTTTCCCCTGACATAAAGGTCTCTCAATAATTGAAATTTGACTTGAACGTGAGGGATTGGTTGGGGTAGCTCAGTATTATCAAATTTTCCATAAATTTCTTGAATGGATTGACCTTTAGCATCTTTTTAAAACTCTAATATTTCCCACCGCATCTCTGTGATGGCTTGAATTTGTAACTCTCCCTCTCTAGCAGGAGATGGAGATTAAATGTGTGCTTGTTCTTTTCTTCTCTCCCTCTCTACCCTCCTGCCAAGTTCTGGAAGCATTGGTCATAGGTGACAGTTTTCAGCTCCTTTTAACAGAAGAATTAGTGACATGAGTTCTATCTAATGCACTGACATTTTATGATAAATAAATCTTAATTTACTCTCTGAATCCTTAAATGTTTGAGCTTTCTTTTTGGTGAAGATATGGATCTCTCCCCTTCCTTTTTTTCGTTGTTGTTGTTGTACTGAGGTGCTTTCTCTCTTTAAATTGTTACAAATCTGTTTTGTGCATGCAAACAATTTCAGTACAGTGCTTCTCCATTTCTGGAGTCCATGGCAGTTTCTCATGATCAAAGTAGTCAGTAGGTGTTAATATTTGGATCAGGATTTTCTCCCACTGATTGCTGGTTTTCCATGAGTGTGCACATGGGCATCACGCATTTGTCCTTGTAATTTTTTTGTGAGCTTTTCTGTAGACCAGAAATGTGAGTTTACTTTTGTGCAATGGGTAGTCCATGTACTGAGTGTCCTCCCCTTCAATTTTGATCATCACTGGCTGTTACTGAAAACCTTTCATTTTAGCTGTATTTGTAAAGAATGAAGAATTTGCACTTTTGAAAGCATTTCAGCAGGCTCCTGCTGGTTCAGACTCACAGGGATCCCTAGCATGTTTCTTTGGTGTTTCCTGACTTCTTGAGGTGTGCCTGTGGACACCTCTTCTCTGTTATTTACTTGCACAGGTATGTTGTGCCTTCAGTTATTCTTGCAACCTGCAGCTCTTGTAGGCAGTAGGGATGGTGTGTCACACACCCCTTGAAATGCATATATATATATATATGTATATATATGTATATATATATGTATATATTTTTTAAGAGTAGCCAGTTCTAGAAGGATGGAAACAGCTGTGAAACAAAGCATCTGGGGGAGAGAATTTAGTCAGACAAATGAGAATGATGATGGGGAACTCTTTAAGACAACTTCCTGAAGGTAACGATGTGTGTCTTAAAGCCTTTACAAAAAAGTAGTACATACAGGTTCTTGTTTATTGTTTCTAAGAATGTTCAGTTCACTTCTGGCAGATTTATAGACTTGTAATTTTGGGCAGTGAAATACAAATCTTATTTTTTAAAATTATATCTCATTTTTAGCAAATATACTGTAATGCAATTTTGTCTAAACATATAAAAAGTATATGTATAAATTTTACATGTTTAATATACTTTTTATATGTCTAGATATATAAAAAGTATATTAGACATATAAAAAGTGTTTTTTCTTATCTTTGAACGTATCTGTTGAAGTGGGGTGTAGTAAGTCCTTGGTAAAAATATTTGTAAAAGTTAATGGCCATGTGTTGTACATTGTATATCTGGAATTTTGACATGCCAGGAGACATCCACTGTGGCCATTTGTAACTGTATCAGGGGTTTGTCCAGAATGGTTTTCAGCAACCTATTTTGGTGTAATTCTACTCTGTAAATCTCTTTTACAACTGGTGTTGTGTGCTTGTTATGAACTAAAATACAGTCGCAATAGAACACGGTTTTATTAACTACAAATGTTAACTGCATACGAGCCCATCCTGGAGAAATAGCTTTTTTTCTCAAATATACTTGGGGCCTTTAGTTTGCTGTTGTTTTCTTTTTTTTTTTGGGGGGGGGTGGATTTGTGGGTTATTTTTGTGGGGTATTTGTTGTTGTTTTGGTGGGGGGTTGTGGAGGTTTTTTTGTTGGGATTTTTTGTGGGGTTTTTTTGGGTTTTGGGGGCATTGGTTGGTTTGTTCGGCTTATTTGGGGTTTTGTGCTTTTTTTGTGTTTGTTTTTTTCCTGTGGCTTTTTTTTTTTTTGGTAGCATTTTTGTAGATTTTTTTTTTCATTCTTTGTGCATTTTGGTTTCTGTTTTGTTTTGTGTTTTATGGTGGGTTTTTGTGGTCTTTTGTAGAGTATTTAGTTGGTTTTTGTGGGTTTTTTCTAGGTTTCTTTGGTGTGGTTTTTTGGGGTTTTTGGGGGGGGGTTGTTCTGTTTTTGGGTTTTTTGTGGATTTTTTGTTTCGTTTAGGTTTTTGTGGTTTTATGTTTTGGTTTCTTTGGGGTTTTTTGGATTTTTTTGTTTTCTTTGGGTTTTTTGCAGTTATTTGTGGGCCTTTTGTTTTCGTTTGGGGCTTTTTGGTGGGTTTTTTGTGGTTATTTTCTGTTTGGGGTTTTTTGCTTTGGTGTGGATTTTTGTGGTTTATTTTGGTATTTTTTTGTGGGATTTTTGTCGGGTTTTTCTTTGGGTTATTTTGTGGGGATTTTGAGAGGTTTTTAGTTATGTCTTTTTGTTGGGTTTTTTGAGTCTTTGGTGTGTGTTTTTTCTTTTTTGTTTTTTTTGTGGGGGGTTTATGGGTGTTTTTGTTTGGTTTTTGGGGTGTTTTGTTTTTTGGGTTGTTTGGTTTTTGTGCTTTTTTGTGGGGTTTTGTGTTTGTTTTGGACTTTTTTCTTTCTTCTTTGGTGATTCTGTGTGTTTTTTTGTTTTGTGAGGGAATTTTGGGGGGGGTTGGTTGTTTTTTGTATTTTTTTTTTCCCTTGGTTTTTTTGTGGGTCTTTTTCATTTGTTTTGGTTTTCTGGGTTTTTTATATTTCTGTTTGTTTTGGTGTTGTTTTTTGTGGAGGTTTTTGGTTTTTGTGGTTTTTTATTTTGTTGTTTTTTGGTGGATTTTTTGTTTTGTGGGGTTTTTTGTGAGTTTTTTTGTTTGGGTTGTTTGTTTACTTTGGGGTTTTTGTAGACTTTTGGGAGGGGGTTGTGAGGGTTTTCTGGTTTTTGGTGGTTTTTAAAATGTTTTCTTTTGGTTTGGGTTTTTTGTTTTGTTTTTTGTTTGTTTTGGTCGGGTTTTTGTATTTTTGTGTGTTTTTTGGAGTTTTTTGTGGTGGCTTTTTTTATTTATTTGTCTTTTTGTTTTTGTGGAGGTTTTTTTGTTTTGCTTTTTTTGGTTTGTTTTTGTTTTTTGAATTCCTTGATTTGCTTGGTCAAACAAAATTATTTCTTATATCAGTGATCAAAATTCCATGAATTTAGTTTTCCTTTTTTTTTTTTTATTTTATCCTTTCTCCAGAATTGACATGGAGAAGAAGTTGAAAGTTGTCAGTTTTGTCTCTGATGATTTTTATTCAGGATAGCGACCCATTCTTTTGGTAGTTTCCAATCAGCGTGTTTCAGTTGTAGTGTGAATTATTCTTCGTCTTGCTGGCAAATTATCAAAATTAATATCACGTTTAAAATTAATATCAGTTTTCAAATTACCTTCCCCAAGGCCCCCTAGAGAATTTGGCAAGCGGTGGTTAAACAGTTGTTAATAAACTGCTGTACAGACAAGCCATTCATTTGCTGAAAACATTTTTTATATCAAACCAATAAACAATTCATGTATTCTTGATTCTTACACATTTCTCCTGTCATTTTGTATTTCTGTAGATACAAACCCACCCCTTTCAAAGCAGAAAAAAACTATTAAAATTAGTTTTAACTGTAACTCATGCCAGCTTTCTTTTCTTTGGTGACTTTTACAACAGAGTGTGGTTGTTTTCACTGTTTGGTTACTTGTACTTTTTTGCTTTTATAACCCTTTTATGTGGTGTGCTTGTATTTGCCTTGGAATTGTGTGTCTTTTGCTCTCTCTTATCTGTTCTGTGAGGTATTGCCTCCATTTGTTCTGTACTGCACTATGTATTTTTTTCAGCTTGCATATTCCCTCTTCCTTCTAGGCACCTTTTATCCTATTAAAAAATAAATAAAAAGAAAAATGCCTATATTGCATTGTTATACTATGGTATAACTTCTGTGATACGGCCAAAGTCATCCATGGCAAGGACTATAACTAAATTACTCTCCCTAGCCCAATAAATCTCTCTAATATACACAAAAAACCAGCTGCAACAGCACTTCTAGGCTCAAGTCAGAGCAAGACTTGTTGCCAAAATGGAAATAAACTTCACCATATCACTTCTTCATCATAGGGTTTAAAGTAGGAGTTTGTCTATATCATGTATACCTGAAAAAATACTGCTTCCTCTGTTGTGGAAAATGTTACTAGCTATTTACTGATCTTCTTTTTTTTTTTTTTTTTGGGGGGGAGGAAGGCAAAAAGAAAAGCAAATGCTATCATCAACACATTCTTAGTTTCCTTCTTGTTTGTTGAATGGGTATTTTATAAAACTGATAGATGAGGGGAAATCAGTGAAGGTATACAGTGTCTTATTCCATAAAAGTAGTTGTTTTTAAAGAGGATTATTTGGTTTCTTATTAATTAAACAGGTGCAAGCATAGATTTGTTTCTTAGTTGGAAAATGAATTCAAAATATCAAGCACAAGCCTAAAGAGAAATATACATTTAATTAAATTACCAGTCTTTGGGGGAAGAGACATTTTGTTCATGTTTGAAACTGTTCTTAGCTCACCTTGATCATGACTAAAAATCCTATTTTGCCAATGCAGTACCTCCCATGATGGACTTGGTCATAAATAAAATATTTGTATGTGCAAGTCTCTCAAATGTGTGAACTGGGAAGAACAGAGGGCCATGACAGCTGCTTTCCTGTGTCTTAGAACAGCCCTAAAATCTCATTCAGAGTTCCCAGTTTATTGTTTAACTCCCTTTAACATCTGCTTTAAATGCAATTGCAAATCTGGACAAGCTTACAGGTATGTAAGTGAGGATATAAATAGGTACAACATTATGTATGTCAAAAAAAAAAAATTATTGGTGCAGTGCTTCATTGCTGTAACAGGCTCAGAATCAAACAGGATTTTCTAGCCCCTTCTTAGCAAAACACACTTTGGTTTTGCTGCCGTGGGCTAGTCACTGGTCCATGTCCACCTCTCCAATGAGGAGGAAAAGAGCATCTTCATCTTCCCCTCTGGTTGAGAGGCAGAGCATCTTCACCAGCATTTTCTTTCAGAGTTATGCCACTCTTACAGCCACCTTCACAGGACTGTCTCCCTTTGCTGAAATTCTAGTAATTTCTTTAATACAATATATGTGCTTACCATCACATCTGTAGCTGTTTTGCGTAAGAACGTCTGGCCAAAATGCTGCCTTGCTGAAAGGTATCCTCCCTGCTTATGAGAACATTTCTTTTCTCTCCGAACCATACCTGGAGGAATTTACACCAAAGTTCTGCTTGTGATTATGTGGCTGTGGTCCACCATGTAAAGAGTTTTTGATGGAAAGCATTCTATGCAGTAATGAACAAGGAAAGATCTTTGAATTTATGTTCTTCTGAAGAACTGGTAGTAAGTTAAAGGCAGATAGCTCAACCAATTGCTTACATAATTTAAAGTAACGTAACATTTCCCCTTTCACAGACTTGTTGTGAGTACTTAGTTCTGTATTTCAAAGTTTATTGAATTTTTTGAGATATATTGAAAAATATGAATAATTGATATTTGAAATTATTACTGTTTCTCAGGAAAAGTTGTTTCTACTATGAATGTCTACAATCAGAAATGAAATACATTATATTTTATATAACCCTTCTAAAACAGATTTTGCAATGCGAAATGCTTTTTAGAAGATTAAGCCAGAATGTCACCTTATCTAGTCTTCTGTGACCCTCTGACGTGTTAATTTAAATTTATTCCTATGATATCATGATTTTACTAACCTATAAAAGCAAGTTATTATCACTGTACACATTCAGAATAGTAGCACTTAATCTTATATAATGATTTATCATTTATTTTCTTCCACATAGCACATGCTAATTCAGAAGGTCTCAGTGTGTGCAGAAGAACAGTATTATTAAAACTCAATTTATAGGTAGGTAAACTGGGGCAAAGATTTTGAGGGTTTTGCCAGTCAGCTGACAGCAAGTCAGCTTTAATGAGGGATAGATAGGCTCTGACTGTCTGGATTTTCAGTGGCTTACATATATTATCCCATCAGTTGAATGTAGTTCACATGAATTTGAAGTCATGTAGCTAAATGAAATTCTCCTGTGCTGCTCTGTGTATGTGAAAAATTTGTGTCTTCTGGAAATGGAAGGGTTTTTTCACTAGAGTGAAGAAAGTCAGGGCCTACTTGTGCAAGGTACTCCATTGAAAAATTAGGAAGTTTTTCTTTCATAGATGTTATAGATGTAACATATTATACGGTAGTCTTCAATCTTGATGGTAGTGATTTTTCTCTCTTCTTAATTAAGGCAAATTATCTTTCACTAATCTTGGTCATGCTCTGTTTAGAGCACGGCTGATATATTGCTAAATTGTCTTGGTTTGGTTTTTATAAAGGTCTCCCTGTCATCTGCACACTGCCTAATTTTCCAGGTCACTGACATTTTCTTGTGAAGCAAAATCCATGGCTTTTGTATGCATAAGATTCCAGGGCAACGTAGGTGGTTACAATCTTATGGAAGTCTTGATCACTAGTTGGTTTGGGTTTTTTTTTAAAAGGAAGCCATAGAATTGCAGGATAAGGTTAAAGTTTTAGCTCAAGTCTTCCAGGCAGCAGAACAGTTTTTAGAACAGTTTGGGACAAAACCGTACTGCATTCTTTTCCTCTGAGAACAATAGATAAGAAGTAACACTTTCTAGCCACTGAATAAAAATGCTTCTGAGTTGGTTGTACTATAGTTCTCCACCATAAAATATCTGAATGTTTGTTCTTGAACAATTTGTGGTTTGAAACTCTTCACGAAACACTGTCCAGGTTTCCCTGGTGCACTGTCCACAAGTCAAAAGAAGAAGGAAATGCTTTATTAATTTTAGTTGCTTTTCTCAATAGGCTATTTTATGGTCACATTGCTACTACCTGTTATTCGCCTCATCAACCAAAAATTTTGTTCTTTCTGTCCTAGTTGTTGTGGAAATGAAACAGATAATATTTTCATTCCCCTGGCTCGATAAATGCCACCTCAGGTCTGCCTCACTTGGAGCTGGTACTGCTATCAGAAATTCTGTTTTCATCTGCCTGAAATTTTTTTTTTGATAGATGTGTTATGAATGTTAAGGCTACCTAAGAAAATATTTCTGGAAAAAGAGCTTAGGAAGTTGGCTCCCTGTCTTTGTTTGGAGATACTCTCCTTATTAATTTGGCGTGATCCCAGGATGCTTTTTCTAACACCTCTGATCTGAGAAAAATATATTTGTAATAGATTTCTCTTGTGACTTGCACCTTTCTGCCAGCAAACTCAATGCTTGTAAAAGACATTATTTATGGCACTTCACTCTTGCCTTTGGAGAGTATTGTCTTTGCTGCTTATGGTTTTGGTTGTTTGGTTTGATTTGTTGTTGTTGTGGGGTTTTTTTGTTTGTTTCTTTGTTTGTTATTTGGTTGGCTTTTGGTTTATTGGGGTTTTGGTGGGGTTTTTTTTGCAGAAGTCTTATACTTATTTCCTGTGTCCGTTATAGCCTCCCTTTTTCCTAGCTCAGCCAGTAACCATGTTTTCTGAACTAACCTGCAGTCAGAATCAGAGTTGCATGGCTGATAACTTCATAACTTCTCAAAACGTTATTCAGTTCATGTTGTGTCCCTCTTTCTTCTGGTAACAAAATGTGAGGTTGTTTAGTAATAGCTCTTATCCAGGATCTTTTTACTGCCTCTGCACCCCACCATGGTTATGCATTTCTGTAGTGCATTACTTTTTATTTTGAATGTTCACTGAGTTTTGGAGTCGTTTCACAGAATCTGATTTTTGGATGAAAGTAAATGGAAGACAAATATTGCATCTCTGCTCTTCTCATTGTTTGAATTAATGACTGTCCTGCAGCTATCCATATTTATCTTCAGTATTCTGACTCCAGGGAAGCTTTCTCCTTTCGTTTTTGTTGTTTTTTTTTTTTTTTTTTTTTTTTTTTTTCTTTTTGCCCATGCTGGGGTTTTCTCATGGCATTTTCTTTTCTTCATAGTGAGAACAGTTCAAGGGCATGACCGTTCAAATTTCTGACAGAAGAATAACTATTATAATGGTCGTCAAATGTGCTTGAATCCTTGAGAAAATTAAAGGTTTGGAGTGGACGGTTTTGTATGCCGAAAGTATGTGTGGAAAACTGAAGCCAGTAAGGAACTTAATGTGGCACATCTGCAGGAGTCAAATCTCTTCACTGATTTGTAGGGATTCTTGGTGATGAGCAAAGCCCACAGAAAACATACAAACCATATTGCCCAGCATCAGCTGGAATATACTAGTTTTCATTAATGCATTAGCTACTTAGCTAGTAGCTGGGGTTTTTTTCTATAGAAAGGAACTAACTTGTTATTTTCTTGTAATGCATTCTCCATTTGTGTCTTTTCTCTTTGCCTCTTAATTAGTCTGCATGCTCTGGGCACGTTAAGAAGAGTGAATCTTCTGAGTCATCCTGTAAACTTAAATTCCCAGAGATAAGGGCCTTCTGCTCTCGGGTTCATAACTCATATGTTCAATTCCTGTAGTTAATTCAGTTACCTGTTTGTCTGTCATCAGAGCCGAGAAAGCAGGCCGTGAGCCTTCCCTCTGCGGGTGCACTCACCATCTTTTTTTGGTGATACAGAACAAAAATATAGAAAGACTGGGAATTATGACTGTGCAAGTCTGAAGGAAGCTTTATATGCCCTCCATGCCCCTAAATTAGTAGATGGCAATAACAGCAAAGGAGGTTGCTGAAGTTCTAATTGGTATTTCTACCACTGTCCATTAAGGTAAACAGAGTACATTATTTTCCTGCTGCTGACACAAAAAGGTCATTTGCAAGAGCCACTCACTTAAAAAGCAGTGTCACCACTAATGGAAAGAAAAAAAAAAGAAGATACTTGGGTTTATTTTTAAGAGCATTCCTCAAATTATGTAGGCAGCTGAAATTACATTACTTATTCTACACTTATGAATGTCCAATTGTGTTTATAGAGGCAGACAAGGTTTTTCAAAAACAGAGCTTGAGGCAGAATGGACAGTTTTTCAGATACTGATTTCTCTGACAAAGTGCCATTTGAACTCTTCAGGCACATTTCAGTAGTTGGTAGTAGTAAGATCCTGTAAAGAACAAAACACTACTTAATGAGGTCTGCGTTTTATTTCTGTGTCTTTATACGACACCCCATGGATCTAAGCATTTTGATATATTATTAAACATATAAAACTGGCAGTAGAATTCAAGCTCAGTAATTATAAAACACTCCCTTATCTCTACACAGCTCTAAGTCTGTAGTAGGATAAACATTTAAGAGAATGTTTCATCTTCAGCAGAACAGACAATTTAATTTCACTCTTATATGATATATTTTCCTACCCATGGAGTACCAAAGTGCTCTACAAGACAATCAAGTATATACAAAAGTGAATATATGGACAAACAGCAATTTGCATCATGTTCAGCAAAGCTAAATCATAGTTTCACTCAAAAAAGTGGATAAAGTTCTTTGTGCTCAATGAAAATAGAAGTCATGGACTTCGGTTCTCTTTGGTTGACTTTGAGCTATTCATTCTTACTACAGCACAGAACAGTCTCAATTTTTAGCTGAGTTTGAAACAAAGGTGCAAGGAACATAAATCAAAAGGCTGATAGCTTGATTGGTGGCTATGTTGCAATACAGTACTAGGTTTATTCACAACATCTATAAAGGTAACAATTTTATTGTTTAATTTGTTGTATATTTAAAAAAATTTACTGCACTTTCCGCTAGAAAACTAGAACAGCACTTATGAGGCATCTGGTTCACTATTACTGACTCTCAGCTGTTTTGTCAGAGACTGGAAGATTCCTTTGTAGTTTTGAATCCCTTTAAAGCATAAATGGATATTCACCTTCCATCTATTCAGCTGCAAAGAGAAAGGAAAAAAGGAAGCATGGTACTTGAAACAGTCCAAGTGCTGTTGACTGAGATACTGGTATGGTCATGAATCTTCATGCTTAGAAAAGAGAGTGGTAGCAATGAAATACACTGAAAGGGAGGGGAGACCAACCTTAAATGCATTAATTATGCTGTAGGTACTCTTGCAGTTACAGAAAAAGTCACAGTCTTCTAAAATCTACAGTCCAAACTCTAGATTTGCTAGATGTGAGTGTAATTTCAGAACCTTTACGTTAGAATGTGTAATAAATTGCAACAGTAGGAAAAAACCCTAACAAATGTTCTCACAGAATACTCTGTTTGACATTGGGAACTGTAAGCTTGCAAATGCAGCTCTGCAAGTCAATTGCTTGATATGGTCAGGACAGTTCAGTCTGTGGATTGTCTTATTGCTGTGCTGCAGTTCCTGTTTGAAACAGCAAAAATACACAAGACTATCGTCAAAACTAAGACTTTATAAATGAGCTGGCATGAAAATCCTTGATTTGGAAAAAAAAAATGTTGCTCTCAGTGTACCATTCTTGGGGAAAAATATTGTTTGGTGAATTAATAGAACAACCAAACTTGGCACATTTTCCACACAAGCAGGTTTTAACTGATATTTTTGCAAGGCTCTTTGGTCTGAAAGGACTTTGATCTGTTGAGATCTGAGTTCACAGTGATTTCAGGTTCAGCACCATTAAGAGCTTGATTATTACTGAACTGTTCTACCTATGTAACTGGTGAAATGGGATTTTCATACCATGGTTAAGCCAGACCTTAAAGTTATTAAGTTATTGAATTTAATGTTGGCTTTTTTTTTTTTTTTTGAAACCACAAAATCACAATATTGTTTCATTTGGTTGTGTTATTAAATCCTAAACTACCTCTTCTGTTGGCCATGCATGTGCAGCGCACCATAGGAGGAAAAAAAAAAAGGAAATAGAAAAAGAGTATATTGCTGATTTTTTATCTGTATTTCAGATATAGATTACCACTCTCTTTTTGAAATACAGCCCACACGTGAAATAAGAAACACTGCCCACACTATATTGCTTTATTTTTGCACTGGCCTTAGTGTAAGACCCCCCTATACTCGACCTACAGTCATCTGCATTGTAGTGTTTTCATTGCCTTTCAACATCTGATGGGCAATTGTAGAGCAGCCCTATGACTGTGGTGGGAAAATGATCTGAGCTTCATATAAAATTTCAAGTGGTGCCACTCTTCTGAGGCTGTCTGATTTTTGGTCCGTGTGTATTTTTTTGTCTAGAAGTCACTGGGAACATTTTTACAAAGGTTTACTGGATGTGAATAAATAAAAATTGACCTGAGGGTTTAAAGATTAAAACTAATGGAAAATTATTAATAAAGTCGTTTTATGGAGGAGATTTTACTCAGTCAGCACTATGTGAAAGACATTTTCATATAATGAGCTAACTGCATGTACTTTTGAAAATCGATTAAAGGAAAAAGTTGGCACACTCATAAGGAAACCTAGTATCTCACCTGGCAACTCAGAAATGTGCCTTGTCATTCTCCTAACTATGTCAGGTAGAATCACTTACTCTACTTGTCACTTTTGAACATACTTTGAAAGCTACTGCTGTTCACAGAGAGGATAATGAAAAAGGATATGAAAATATACTTAATTTTGAACCATGATTTGATCAATGCTGGCATGAGGAAAAGTGTCCTGCTTCTAGGACAGGTGGTGTAAATTTAAATAGCTTGGCTTCAAATTTCAAAATCTCAGTTTGTGATTTTTAGATGCCCAGATTAAGTATCCAGGGATGGAGGCAGAAGTGTCTCGTCTTTCACAATACTTATGCTGTTCTTCAGTAAAATTACCACTCATTTTGACATCTTAAACCCTACTGAGTCAATAAAAAGCTATGCACCACTGTCCAGTGCTATAATTACAACAACTTTCTCTCTTCTGGAAATGTTTCTCTCCTATACAGAATTTCTAAGCTGTTCCAGCCTGATTTATGTTCTTTCATGATTTCTGCAAATACTTAGTGAGTTAAACTGCAGTCACAATACCTGTTTCTTTTTCATGCTGCATTATATATGAAAACAAGCTGTTGTTTTAGGCAAAGCACAGATTGATTCATTTGTTTTAGTAGCCCAACATACATTATTTCTTTGGATACTGTTTACTGTCAATATTGATAGCTTTCTAACAAATTCTCAGTGTCCACAGGTTGACTTTTCCTAATGGACATCAAGTAGACAGCATGGCACAGTACAAAACAGCAATTTCAAGCTGTAGGAATAAAATATGAGGTAAAATATAGTCGGACCTGTGATATACTGAATGATGGTGCTGACAGAATGTGCCATTTCTGAACCACTCTTAGAGAAAAAATCTGCTTTTTTTCCCCTTTGCACTACCTACTGTGTTCACGGTAATATGAACTTCTCTGCTGGATAAATTACTATAAACCCAGTTTCACTACATTAATTTTTAAAATGTTTATTGTTCATTTTTGAAATGAAATATAAGTCTAAGGCTACATACCAGCCTTTGTGTACTGGCATTCCAATATCGTATATAGCTTTTATAGCATTGCTGTCGTATCTATTAATCAATGATGTATTTTTAAAAACATTTAATACATTAATTCTTTATTTTCCATCAAGATCTCCTTCAGTAATTTCCTGGAGTAGTAATTGTGTAAGCACCTCGGCAATAACAGTAACACTACACAGTAATTAATACTGCATAAGAGGTCAGATTAGTTGCTATTATTCTTGTTTCTGAGTTTTCTAAATATTTTCTGATTTTCAAGTTTGCAATGTTTTAATTAATCTGTCTCCAATACTCTGTATTGCATCCTGTGTGAAACTGTACTTTTCTTCGAAGAAAATCAGTGAATATTAAGTAAGTAGGAAATACTGCTTTCATCTAATAAATTAGGGTGTAGAGAAAAGTTTGTGCTTTTTTCTGTTGTTGTTTGTTTAAAATCCTGAAAATAGGATAAATCAGCATTTTTAAATATATGGATTTGGGATGGAAAGTCCTGAATTATTGAAGGTGACCCCTCCTAACATCTCTAGATTTATAAATGAAGCTATCTTACCCATGGCTTTTTATGGAGTCTGTGTTTTCTAATAACAGCAAGTATAGGAGTTGGAAGGGAACTTTCTGTTGTATTATCAGTGGAACAAAGCTGGTGGTAGACAAAATCTGTGCAAATGCAAGCCCTTCCCTTCAATAATTAAATAGTAGGAATAGCTTGAAAACAGCTCTACAAGAAATAGGATCCCTGTGGAGTTTCTACCTGCTCCTATTTTAAATTTTTGTTCAGGAAAGTTGTTTCCAGTATGATATAAAACTGATTTCTCAGCACAAGCAGTACTGTAATTTGAAGTGAAACAATCACTAAAATGCAGGAGAAGACATACATACATGTTTTGTTTTTAACTTCCAGCCAGTGTGAGGGGAAGTATATGTCAATAGGAATGGAAAATGAATGCTAACTAGCAAACATAGCAATAAAACATATGCTACAAAAGCCATGGTTTGGTTTTTTTTTTTTCCTAATGCAGAAAGAAATCACATCAGTTCAAGATCAATACTTATTGCTGCTGGATTCAAGTGTAGTGAACTGTACATTGTTAATCATGAGTCCAAATGCCTCACTGCCAAAAGTATGCAAGTGATGGGTGCTGTGCAGCTTGATGGGAGTTACATTTTAACATTTGCAAATGACTGTGCACTTAAGAGAAAAGTTGCAATTTTTCTTCCTAATTACAAAAGCACTGTCTGCCACATAGAGAAGAGAAACTTGCTTCTATGTGCTGGCATGTTATTTTCATAAACTATTAATTGTTTTTTGTTATATTGACATGGATTTAGGATTCAGTGGAGTCAAAGCAAAGTGCCGCTTTAATCTGATTTTTTTGGTCTTGTCAGCTAGGTATATTCTTTTTCTGAAATGCATGTTAGTGTACACATGAGTATGATAGTCTCAAAATACTGCCTTTAACTCATGGCATTCTCATTAATTCTTTAGTATATGTATCTCATGACATCACTGGGGAATATGTTTTGTTGAGGTTTTATCTCAACTATTTAATATGTATTGGTTTGATGGTTATATTTTTTCCCCAAAATTTACAGAACTACTAAAAAATTGAGGTAACTATTTAATATTCTAATAAAGCTCTGTGAATACTTGGTTTCAAAAATTTGTATACTGGTGAGGTTTCCTATAAAATTATCAAGCAGTTCTTACCTGTGAAGTAATTCTTGCCATGTTTTTATGGAAAGTATACATGATGGGAAGTCTTCAGTTACTCTACACAGGTGTGGCTCTGTTGCTTTAAGGAATGGTGTTGGCTTACAGCAACTACAGAAGTGCTCCAGTGTAGTACAAAATGTTTTGCACTAAGGTGCCACTGCCTTGCACGGGACAAAGTGAAGTCATCAAAATATTGCAATGAATATTGACAACCGGCTACATAAACTGAGGGCTCCATCTGTGCACTATGAGTGGATCACATACGGTGTCCTGTCAGAAATTTTTTAACCTCATACATGTGCTGCTACCTGCTGAACTACTCTTTGCTTTTCCTGGATAGCTGGGAGGGGTGAAGGGGGTTGGAGCCCTTTAACTCAATTCTGTTCTTCTCAGATAAATAATAGGATGTGTGTACATATATTTGCACATGCATGTATGTGCATACCAACTGAAATACCTATTATTACTTCAAGGGTCCAATGATTCTTGCTTTAAAAAACCCCATAAATCAGAGAACTTTATCATTTTATGATTTTGGATCTTACTGTTTGCAGCAGATCATCATGCAGACTTTTAGTCCACTAGTCTCCAGTTTGAATGGTTTGGTTTCTTTTCAACCTGGCATTTTTGCCAATGTGAGTGCTTCTTAGTGTGTTCTAAATTACTTTTTTGTTCGTGGTTGCAAATGAGATTCTGAAAGTGAAAGGGAATGTGAAAGGCAAAAGCTAAAAAAAAAAAAAATTAAAACCAGCAGAAATTTTGACTCTTTTGTTGGCAGCCTGAAAACAATTTTCTTGAATGCAGTTATTCTATTAAAAAACTATTTTGCTGTAGTTCACAGGTCACAGGATAATTAATGAGAAAACTTGGTCAAAAAAAAAGAGCAGTTGGGTTTTTTTATTTTGCAATCTGTTTGTAGATTGTGATTATACTTTCAGGTGGTTTACACCTAAAAGAGCTGAAAGGTCCTTGTGTCAAAATGTCACATGGTGAATTTGCAAGAGCAATACAGCAATGGCAAAATGTTGTGGGCAATGTGCTAAGGCAATGCATCATACCCTCAACCAGTGGGGTAAAATGCCAGGCTGTCTTCATTAACCTGTTTAGTCTTTGACACTTTGCTCTAGTGGGGACCTCAGAATTGAGCAACAGTGTAATTCTTGTGACAGGGTCTCTAAGAAAGTGATATAATTTCTTTTGATCTGCTCTCCTTTCTGTGTACTTCTACTGTAGCCTTTGTGTTTCTCTAGCCTTTCTGCTGGACTATTTTTTAGAAAGTAAATAGTACTTTTCTCTCTTAAGGTAATGGCTTCGGACAGAATAGTCAGAATTATTGTCTGATCTATCATTATGCAATTCAAATATGCAGACCATTCTTTAACCTGCTGCTAATGAAAGTCTTGTTACTCTCTTTCCACGAGATCTAGGGGTCAGCTCACTCAGGGGACTCCATCTGCTGCACATGCAGGAGCCCAGGTTTCTACATCCTCTAGCAGAGTCCTCTAAATAATGGTGTCTATTGGCATTTGGTCTGACTCTCCAGGCTCCCTACTGCTATTTCCTTGTACATGTCTCCAGAAAATACGAAATTGTGTGCCATCACACCCCCTGCTATTGAGTGTCTCTGTACACCAGCACAGCCCGTACTCATTTCTTCAGCAGCTCGTGGTACCTTTTGTCTTTCAGCTTTCATTTTGTTGCCCCTAGACCCGTGCTTTGATCTTTTATGATTTTTTTTTCACATTTGTCACGCCAGGAACCTGTCTGTCAAATGTTTGCTTCCTTCCTACTGCGTTCTTCTGGCTCCCCTCCCCTCCTGCCCTGCGTCTGCAGGCAGGTATGCAAGTCCTGCCTCTAACTCAGGTGTCCAACAAGTCCTCGTTGGTCTGGGGCTGTCACAGCCTGGGCACGTGTGAGAGGAGCGCACATTGAGGCCGATTTGTGCGGAGGGACAGCAAGATGCTCTGCATCCTCTCTGCCACAGTAACCACCCCAGGGCAGGTTTCTGCACTTTGCGGTGAGTGCTAAGCAGCCAGCCATTGCCAGTCTGTTTCTTATGAAATACAGCTGCGAGGCAGTGATCAGGGCTCACAGGAGGCAGCTGAGGCGTGGCAGGGCAGCTCAGGTTGCCTCCCCCAGGCAGTGGCTCAAGGAGCCACTCCTGCTGTGGGTGGTTGGCATCTGACCTGTCCTCCTCCTCTGCTGCAGGAAAAACCATCACGGGAGCTGCAACTGAACCAGCCTGTTGGGCCTCTGCTCCCTGCTCCTGTCATGGGCCCAATAGGTGACCTTGGCTAAATCTCTTGATCTGCATATGTGTTGCTTTCCCTCTCTGTGAAATCTGGGTAATGCTTTCAAATTGCTTGGAAAGCTCCCTTAAGATCTAGTCAGAAGTAGACAATATAAGAGTTAGGTTTTCCTAAGTCATCATAAATTTGCTTTCCTGTCAGTCACTACATGTGTCTTTGGGGTTCACTTTCTTCTTTGTTACTCTGAAGTTAATTACTTTTCACGTGTCTTGCATTTGTGTAGATGTATCTTTGGATTTGAGTACATGCCCAGTGTCTACATGTAAACGCATGCCTACTGCCCTTACTTTTTAGAATAATCTTTCTTTGAGTATTTTTTGTCTGTCTAATGACTTATATAAGCTCATTAGTTCCTAAAGTTGCTAATTTTCAATATAAAACTGAGCACAGAAATACTGTGTTTAGTGTTGGCATGAATTTTAAAGTAATGTCTTCATTTTGTTTTCTTCTGAACTTGCCCTAGAAGGTGATGAACAAGCTTATCCTGATGGTTTCAAATGAACTGTTCATGTATTTAAGTGTTAATGAGATAAATATGTGCATTGTTGTATTGGCTTCTGCTGGACAAAACCCATTAAAATTTAGGTCTTTTGCTACACTGAAGATAATGGCTGAAGTCACTGGGGGCAGTATTTAAACATTTGCAAAATGATATGTTTAACTTATATCTATCAAACCTTTTGTAACATAGATGATATTGGGTCAGGGTATTTTTTTTCTTTTTTGGTGGGGGATCATTTGTTTGGGTTTTTTTGAAAGACTGTTTTCATCTGCAATTACCAAAGAATGTGCCTAGGATTTTATTTTTTTTTTTTAAATGAACTGATATGAAACTAGGCACCCACTTTATATGCATCATTTTAGCCTAACACTAGTTTTTACTGCTCATGGAGAATAGAGGTTTGTGGCACAACTGCTGACATCCTTAACTATAGTATGCTACTAGGCGCTGCTATAATACAGTACATATTTCTTTGTGAAAGAAATGAAAGCTGCAATAATAAAGCTTAACTTTATCGTATTGAAATTTGCTGTGTTTGTACCTCCAGGGAGAAAAACAATTAGAGTAAGACAATCTACCTAAATAGGCTGGGAAACTGAATTGCTCTGTCTATGCTTCATTACCCTCCCTCTTTCTCATCTCACACTTTCCACAAATAGCATGATTATGTTTACCTGACATCTTCATGCTTCCCTGCTGAGCAGGCTGAGGAAGCCTTGCAGCTGAGATCCACAGTGCTTTCTATGGGGAATGACTGAGGGGTTTTGTAGTTGTTGTTGTGGGGTTTTTTGTTTGTTTGGTTGGTTTTGGGGTTTTTGTTTTTTTTTTTGTTTTGTTTTGTTTAAAGGATACAATTCTTGAGCTATTTCAGTAAAGAACTTCAGAGTGTCCCTGGATTCTGGTAGGGAGCAGAATAAATGAAGTGCCAATGGGCATCTTTTAAAAAAATGACCCTTGGCTGTTACAAGTAGTATCTTGGCTGATGTTAATACATCCTTGGTTGCCTGATAGAAAGGCATGGCCTGAGATGCTAAACATCATCTTGGTGACCTTCATAACTGATAGAAATCCTGACAAATATTTCATGAAGATGCCTTTGAGCACCAAAACAAGTCAGCCTGAGTGGCACTGAAATAAAATGCCCTTTTACAGATAAAAGCCTTAATAGAGAGAGAAAAGATCTGGGATGAGGCATGCTGTGAATGTTACCAAAGGGCTTTTCATTGACTCCCTTGAAGAACTGAATCATAAATCCAGAACAAAAAGACTTGAGAAACATACAGGTTGTCTTTATAAGGAACAGGTTTTTTTATTTTTCAGACTTCCCAGGTAAGAGAGAATTCAGCACTTTCCTGTTCTGTGTTGCCAAGTTATAACTCTAAATAACTAAACTACAGATAAATGGACGTAATTCCTCAAATTAGAAACCCATGTTACGTGCGAGAATTAATGACATTTCATTATGCATTACCATCTACATTAATAAACTATGACTGTATTAGTCTTAGCAGCAGCATACAAGTCTCTTGTAGCCTTTGGGATCTTGTTCTAAATCTAGTTTTAATCGAATACTGGATGAGCTGCTGAATAACTGAATTTGAATTAATTTGCATTTTAGTGTGAAGCACTCAACTACTCAGTCAAAACAATATTGTGAAACAGCTAGATACCCGTGTATCTATATGTAAGTTCTGAGTGTATATGATATAGGCTTAATATCAGTAACCTAAAATCTTTCTACTTTCATTTGAGTTCAAAATGTTTGGAAAGATGTTGACTGGTTTGGACTTTCTGCTTTTCTGTCTTTGAGTCTTACAATGCACATGAGCTTGCTTGAGCTTGCTTTCAGGTGCCAAAAGCTGCTTCTGATCTGAGAGTCCTGAATGACTAGAATTAGAGCTTTTTTTCTACACTTTACAAAATGTCATCAAATTGCAAGTGTGGTATTAATAGGCACCCTAGCTTTTCTCCCCTTTCACTTGTACTTTCTCGTGCTTGTTACAGTTAAATGACTAGGCAGTTGTCCTGAACTTTCCTTAAAACATATGGACTATGTTAAATTGAAATCTGCGGATTTGTTGGTGTGAGGTTTTGGGGGATGTTTTTGTTTGGGGGTTTGCTTGTTTGTTTGTTTGTCTTTATGAGCAGCAATGTAATGGAGCCTACCTTCACATTAGGGAAAAACCTAAGCCAGGCTAGTTCAGATCAGAATTAAGAAGCTGGATGAAAGCAGGATTCCCTGAAGTTCCTGCACCATCATCTCAAAGATAAAACCTCCTGCAAACCTACAATATGTTGCTGATATTACTGGCCAGCAATCCTGGGTCTGTTAGCAGTCCTGCATTAATTGTTTTGGGTGTCACATTGTTATGAAACCTGTGCACAGACAGTCAGATACCTTACAGTTCATATCTCAAAGGTTCCTGGAACTGATTTATTTTAGGTAAAGCTCTGCAGGACCTATGCAACAATCATGGTCTTTTTGGACCTCGGACAACAGTAGTGACAGTGTGGTTCCCACCTCCAGAAACTCATAAGGAAATATGTCTCAACATACCTGGAAATATCAGCGAGATAGTTACAATTCATTTCATGTGCAATGACCAAAATCAGGCTATTGGCCCTCTGTGTGTGTTACAGAAAGGGAGTAAAGGGCAGCTATGGCAATTTAATCAACCAATGTCTCACAACTTGCTGTTGATCCGTGACAGTAACTGGAGGTCTGTGCATTTTATATTACACTGATCTAGGGTCAGATCCTTCAATTACTAATTCAAGTAATGGATTTAACAGAGAGCAGTATTAATGCAGTTTAAATTTTAAAACACTTGTATAACTGTGTAGCTTATACAAATAGTCTTTAATACATTTCTATAAACAGCACAGAACAATTTAAGGGCCCAGACTTTCAGCTGTGATTTGTATGTCTGTGGCTTCTCTATTCTTAGTGCTGCTATAAACAATAATAACTGGTTACAGTTTCAAGGGGTTTTCATGCCAGCATAACCTGGAACAGAGTGACTCTTTGGACTTATGCCCTGTCTCCTGTCTACAGTTTTTGCTTCCTAGTGCCAAGAAAGTATTGATGGGAGGCAGAATTGCCTTTCATAGACTACCTTAGGCCTTGGGAACAAGCCACTTAAACAGTTTTGTTACCCTTTCTGCTGGTGTGTTTCCCGTGCAGCACAGGTTTGCCAGTAGGAAGTGTGGACTTACATTTTTTGTTCTCTGGTGGAGCTAATTTCTAAAGTTATCACATTCCTGTCATAGGGTTTGACAGCATTTAAATTATTCAACCTTCTTATTATCCTATAAAAAATACAGAATGAGGTGCTCTTTTATGTATATTGAGTTAACTTGAGTGAGACTTAATGCTCAACTATGCATGGAGCTGAGGATCTAGACTTTAGGGTGGAAGGGTGAGCACTATGCAGAAGTATGACCTAGCTCTGAAACAAGGACCTCTAGAACTACAAACCACATGGCCACCTTCAGGGGCTCCTTTGCTGACCCAGTTAGTCCTGGCAGAAGGCAGCGCTGATGTAATTTTGCTGCTTTTAGAAACCAACCTGACACTTCTCTGTAGTGAAGGGCTCTGCCAAGTGGCTCTACCAGGTCATTCAGAAGTAGACTGAAGATTTCTGTGTTGCAGCACATTTTGCAGTGCTGGGTTTACCTGGAGAGTCCTTCCCAAAGGTGTGTACTGTCAGTTAAACTGGGGATTGGTTATATGCATTGGACATTTCCAGGTTTTTTTATGGTATTAAAGAGAAATGAGAGGGTGAAAAAAAAAGGGGGAGGGAGGGGGAAGAAGTACACCTTATCAACCCTGTTTTTTGAGAAATAGTAATAAATAAGTCCATTATTAATAACCCAATAAAAACCTTTTCTGCACTAAATATATTGAGTCAGCTTTGGGATGGGTGCTAATTTTCCTAGATCCACTGATTAAAAGAAAAGTGCAGTGGTTTACACCTGTGTTGACTCAGCACACTTGCCCTTGTAAGTAGCCTGTGATAAAATACTCAAATAAATAAGATAAAAGCACAAATCCTGTACTCTATAGATATTGCTTAAATAATTCATTATATCTGCAGGGATAGAAGTAAATACAAAGAAAACTGCTTGCCTTTTGAAATACTAGCTAGAGCAAAGTCTTTAATTTTTTCCTGTTTGGTGTAGCTCATATTTTCTTCCTGTCTACTCTTCAAGAACTTACAAAAGTATGAAACTCTTTAAGTTCTCATTCATCTATGCAGTGAAGCTGACATAACTCCATAGATCTAAACCTTGTCCACATCTCCTGGTCCTGAAAAGAGCGTGTACATGCAGCACATCAAACTGCAGTTCATTTATTAAGTCAGAGAATAGTTCTGTGCTTTTAAACCCCTGTCTAGCTTCTCACTGATGGCTCTGTTGTCGACTTGGTCATCTTGTCTTGGCGCTGTGATGGAGCTGCACTTCAGCTGCATCACAAACGTGGCCCTTGCACCTGCGTTGTGCTGTGTGGCTCTTAAGGACAATGCTGACTTAATATTAAGTGGTTACCATTTATTGAGTAGTGAAATAGAGAGGGATGGGAAAAAGGTAAAAAAATTACCAGGCTGTGTTTATGTGCACCCCATTTTCACAAACAAATGGCTCAGCTGAATAGAAATCTTTTGTCTGCATGGTGCTACTAGGTGGGAAAAGCCATCTGTGTAGAAAACAAAGTGTTAATTTTTGTCCTTGTAAACAGTGGAAAATATTTTAAAGGTTTAAATATGTCCAGAATAGTAGGGTATAAGAAGTCTAAACTGGTATCTTTTTTGTTTAAAAGCATGAAAAGGAGGGTGTGAAATGGTATAGTTCAAGAGCTGCCATATTGGTTTAGAGCTGCAGTCTCTGGTCTAAACTGTCTGTGCTCTGCCTGTTGTCCAAGATGAGCAGAAGCCAAGCAACCAGGGTGCTGAGCTGAGCTTAGCTGAGGATAGCAAAGCTGTTGCACCTTAGCACCCTGCTAACATCATCACAGAGCCCTTGAGTGTGGGCTGCCTTGTACTGACTGAGTGGGATGTGGGCAGAGCTGCTCTCCCCTGTAGCTGCCTGCACCCTTTGTTGCTGTAGGCTGATGTTACCTGATATCAGAAAAGCTGTGCCAACACAATGCTGGGGCATTTTCCTGTGTGAAGGTGGTTTCAATGCAGTGAGATAAAAGTCCTTAAACTCGGAAAACTATTAGGCCCCAGAACCAGGACTGTTGAGTCTGACAGGAAAGTAGTCCACTTGTTTTTTGGTTTTTTTTTTTGTCTCCCTCTGTTTCTCTCCTTACTGTTGTAAATTCAGTATACCTAAAAAACGGATGTGAAATCTCACCCATGTTTAAATAAAAGAAAAAGTATTTACTGACTTGACTTTGGCTGGGATTTACCTGAGGATATTTATTACCTTTTCCCATATTTCCATTTATAATATCTGCTATAAAAGAACAGCACTATGCTGCCCAACAGGGTCACAGTAGCTGTAAGAAGTATCTTTTTCCAACCACAAATACATGTTACCTGTAAATGATTACAGAAAACTTGCATCTTGTTCTAGGATATCTGCCCTTTCCTCCTCTGACAGTGTTGCTGCTAGCATCTTTTTGCATTTTGGTTTCTGTGACTTGCTGTCTAATAGGATTGCAAAAAGCAGCTGGAAAAGTGGCTCCACTTATCTGTCCCAGTAGCCACTGGAGGAATGAAGATTTGAATGTAGGAAGCCTGCAGTCTTCCTTGTAAACACAGTCTCATTTTAAAATGATGCAACATCCACAACATGGAAGACATTTTCTTCCTGCCAGGTGGCAATGATATTTCCATGTGTATAGCATTCAGTGGAAGCTTTCCAGTCCTCAGAAAAGGAAAGCAAAGGCATGGCAAGACAGCAAAGATGAACAGATGGCTCTAGGACAAATACTGTGAGGAAAAGTCTGAGGATGTCTCACCATTAGGAGGCATTCATGAAAGAGGAGTTCCTCTAGACTGATGGACTCCACTGGAGTAGCTGGGCTAGTACCTTTCTGGGGGTGAGCTTGGCATGGCTGGTAAACATACTTAAATAGGCGGAGGTGGCAAAATAAAAAACATATAATAAAGGGTGAAAGATACTGGAGAGTAGAAGGATTCTCAGGGAAAAAGCAGTAGTTCTTGTGTGTCATGATGAGATAGACGCAGTGAAGGAAAATTAAGAGCTGTTTCTTTACTGGGTTTCAAAACCTACCAAAATGTTTTATAATGATGCAAGACAAATGGGCAAAAAGGTGGAAAAAAGAGATTTGCTGGTGGAAAATGTGAAATTGAGTGTCACGGGATAGCAGAAATATGGAATCACAGTACATGTACTGTGGGGTACATTATATAAAGGAAAGAGAAACATGAAGGTAGAGATCCTGGTGTGTGTTAATGCAGGAATAGATTGTCAGCAATAACACCTATCTGGGTCAAAATCGCTTGCAGCAAGAAGGAGACGAGAGCATTAGAGAAGTTTGACTCTAACAATTATAGAGACATAAATGATGTAGGTGACAAAGACAAATCAACTAAATTTAGCCTGACTTTGAGAAGAGTTGATATTTCCTGGAGCCTATAAACTCTGTTGCAGACAAAGAGGCTCTAGTCTTCGTGACAACCTAGAGAGATAATAAATGAGAACAGAAAGCTTACAAAAAGAATGTAATAGAAAATAAATCTGTGGTTTTTTGCAGAGCATACATTTTATGAGATCTGTTCTAGGTCTAACTTGTGGAGGAAATTAAAACAGGCAGTACAAGACACGTGTATGGAAAGGAAGGGTAATGACTAGAGGTAAAAGTTTGATATGACTCCAAAACTTAGTGAACCAGTTGCCTAGGAAATACATGAGAATGATTAATGTGAATGTTGTAGCACATGAATGCATGGATGGATTAGGAATTAGGAATGGAATGCAGGGATTAGGAAATTAGCATTACTAAATCAAAAGAAAAACTGCAAAAGTTGACACCATCCAGTTCATGAGAAACCTGCACAATCTTCATTCTAGAACTGGAACAGAAGGACATAAAATCACCAAAAAAACCCCCTATTCTCTTTCTTCCTGCCTTCCTCTTTGGATTTGGTTCTGTGTAGTACTTTGCTACATGGGCTTTCAATGGAGTTTTTTTTCAGCAGCTGATCTCTTTTCCTGTAACTGAAAAGGAGCAAAGCCTGTGGGTTATGTAAAATGCCTTTTATTTAACATCTCCTGGATTATACTTCAGGAGAACCACTATGAAAAATAACCAACCTTCTTGAAATCTTCCTTGAAACCAGTATCTGATTTCAAAGCATCATCTCACAGTAGAGTTTGTAGACTTGAAAAGAAAGCTTTTAAACACAATGCCTGTTTTAGTATCATTTTGTCTTTAGAAATACAATTTCAGCCTAGATTCAGAGTTATGCAGCTTTTATATATCCCTTCTCATTCTCAGACATATCTTGATCAATCTAAGCAAGCCTAATTTACTTAAATTTTTGTTCATTTCTCTGAGCACTGTTACCATACACTGTGATTCAGTGTTCTTGAACTACTGCAGTCATACCCATGGCAAAACATTTCCTAAGCAAAAGTATTCCCTTTCTCAGAGTTACCATGGCCACCCCCCAGGCCAGCAGAATGGCAGAAGTGCTGTTTTATGAGAGTCACTCATTTGGACTGAAATTTATTCTTTTCTAAAAGGCAAGCTCAAGCCTCTAGGCTTGTGTAACCTATTTGCAATGTGTTGGGTTTGGACCCTCTGGAGTATTTCCCTCTCTATCTTTCAAGCAGTGACTATACTTTTTTTTTTTTTTAAATGCATATGCACTCCATGTCACACACATTTACTGGTACTGTTTACTGTTACTGGAATATGAAATGTCATAATGTCTGGTCCCAGCCAGGACAGGGTAAATTTTTCAGTAGCAAGAAGTGGCATGGCTAGGACACAGAGGTTATTCTGTACCATGTCTCTCATTGCCAGGGGTAGTGAGGGGAAGGGGTCCCTTTCAGTCGCATAACAGGGTAGTGCCAGTTCCTGGATGAGCAATTGCGTGTGAAGTCTTTGCCTCTCTTGTACCCTTTGTAATTGGTACCTGCAGCTGCTACTGTTCATTTTATTGTTCCATTGCTGTTTCCAGTAAATCGTTCTTATCTCAACCCATGACCTTTACCTTTTGTGCAGCAGAGAGGGGTGGCATGAGACTTGGAGTGTTTTGGCAGGTACACTAAATTGGGAACTGCCATTCCTAAATCACAACACACCGTTGCAGCACTTATTGCATAGGGAATCTTCTCAGTCGCTGGGGATGGGACAACGTTTTATATTTCTGATGAAAGAAAGGGTATTTGACACAAAAAAGACCTCTGAGACTGTAAAGATATGGGTCTGCAAAAAGAGGTATCGACTTTATCCATGCTGATAAGGTCATGGAGTAAGCTAGTTGGGTGTCCCTTACGGCAATGCTTATGTGTTCCTGGATTTAATTAAGAAAACATTTACTTGCACTTTATCAGCTTCCTCATGTTCAGGTGCATTCTTGTAAATGTTTGTCAAAACCTTTTCGCTTTGTGGTTGAAGAATTTGAAGTTACACAGCAGTTTTTACAATTTAGGTTGTCATTTTTGTGGAGAGCTCCATAGAAGTTTCTTAGCAGTTTAAGTCACTTAACTGGAGTTGACCAGGTGTGTGGTACCTGAAAAAAATACAGAGGTATGTTTGACTAAAACATTGTCAGGCTCTTCTGCTGCCTCTTCACAGGCAACAGCATGTAAGCATGTGCCCACATACCTGGGTACGAGAGGGAGGAAGATAAAGATACTTCCTTTGTATTTTGGCTGAAATCCAACATTTTATCCCCAAGAAATGTTGGGGGGGGGGAACAAACAAACAAACAAAAACAAACAAAAAAACCAAACAAAAAAACCCCCACAAACACCCAGAGCTTTTTTCAACAGCTAAAAGGCAAATACAAAATGGTTTTTTCAATTTTTTAATCTGAAAATTAGTCTCCTTCTGGACCCTACAGACTGCGTGTATTTCCACACATTTATCCCCAGCTCTCGCTGATCTTTTTTCAGAATTGTGTTTTGTAGAAATGATGTGGAAATGCCCGAGAGCTCTGCTGGGTCAGGAGCTGCCACAGCTTTGGAGGGAAGGAATCAAGCAGGCAAATTTATGACAGTTTGACATTTCAGATAATAGAGGTCAGTCCTTCAAGTCGCAGTCCCCCTGAGATGAGTGGGTTTCTGCCGGTGAATGTGGGAAGAGCTGGTACCGTTAAATTGTCCCTTTGCCGCAAGTGAAGCATGCGGTGATAGGCCGGAAGAAAAGAATTCCTTTCATTATTGCGAGGCAAATTCTGCTCTCTTTCTGATGTAGCTGAATGATCCCATTCATTTCAGTTGTTGTACCTGCTGCTGGAAGAGAAAGAGGATTTGATTTCCTAGAATAAGGCATAATGTTGTGAATGAACTGGAATGAGATATATTCATGCATTGATATACAAGGCTTCCCCTTGCGCTCTCACAGCTAAGGTCCTGATGGACTCCTTACTGTGAATACTGTTTATGGCATCTGAGACCAAGGAAATTTAGTCCACTTATTAACTGGTTTTGTGCATTTTTTCAAATGAAGATTCGATGCTGCTTAGTCTTAAGAAGTACTGATGGGCCCTGTCCCCACTAAGTTGTTGCATCTCTCTGCCTCAGGCACTTTTGCTGGCAGTGGCAGGAGCTAATAGGATGCAGTGTGATAACAGTATTGGTGTGAGGTTTGTAGTGTAATATTTGCTAACTGTTTTGAAACTGGGACTTGGGAGTTGCTCTGGAAGAGCAAATAAATTAGTATTTGTGTAATCATTTTCATTAAATGTTATGAGAACCTTTTTACAATTGTATGATAATATCAAATTTAATAAACTATATTGCCCTTTTTTTCAGAACTGGGGATAAAGGCCCCAACTAAGCAAACTAATGACAGTTCTCAAATTAGAAATACGGCTTTATTTGTTTGGGTTTATTTAATTAAAAGTAGATTTTTTTTTCATTTCAGTTTGTTCTTGGAACTTCCACTAAAAGTGGAACTAATTTAATTCTAATTAAAATGTCAACAGCTACTCAGCTTACTGCTGTTCAAGTGTGAACTGCCATATTTCTTAAATATCTATTTTTGAATTAGCAGTGGAGAAAATAAAAGTCTAATTTCTGTAGAAAAAGAGGTGAAAATTAATTCTATATTCACTTGACCTTCTTGATATCTGGGCTGAAATCTTGGTTCCACAGAGTTAAGAAACAATGTAGAAGCCTGACTGTGATGTAACACAGTAGTAACTTGCTATAAAGAAGCAAGAAATGAAAGGAGAGGAAATGTGATTTACATGAATCCGAACTGTAGCATCAGCTACAATAGCTCCTACTGCAAAATTACGGAATGATTGCCGTGGTCTTTGAATTTCTGTAGATGGTAATCATTAAATTTAAACATGTCAGGATTGAATCTAGAGAAAATTATCAACCCCTTTTCTGACTGAAGACAAAACATTGCATAAATCTTGTGAGCTTTTCTTTCTAAAAATGAAACTTCAATGTACAAATCTCCATTTAATGTGCCACTGCCTTTATGATTCCTTATGGGAAGCAGTCTTCTGCTTAGTTAGATTCTATTCCTTGGAGCCAAGAATGTGCCTGCAGTAGCTAAAATATGTGCCTGCCAGATAAAAGTGAGAGACTCTCGCCTAATGTCTTCTGGAACATATGGGAAAATAAAAAGTGTGTCTGTGAGGTAAATACACAATAGTTACATTGTATACGTGTTTATATAGTGTATGTAACTGTGCAACACCTCCTTCATGAAGGACAAGTGAAAGTCTCTGAACATGTTTGCAAACATGGTGACTCAGGGAAAAGGACAGTGAATCTTCTTTCTAGTTGGGCTATGAATCCTCAAGGTCAAATAGCCCAACCACAATTCTTCAGATGTATAACTCTTTAGACATCCTGTGTTACTCAGTGCAAAATTGACTCTTACCATAAATGTGGACTTCTCTCCAACCTGGGAGGAAAAGTATGGAGTTGCTCACTGAATCCCCAATTCACACATGTTTTTTTTTATTTTGTAGAAGGTTAGTTTGCTACATTACAACCTACTTATATACTTTCTCTCCGTAAAATTATTTTATCTCTCCTCTTGGCCTTGGGAAAAAAAAAAAAAAAAAAAAAGAGAGAATTATGATGTTCAGATGATGAAATGGAAGAGCTAGGAAAAGAAAAACATTCATTTCAAGGTGCTCCCCTCTTTCCCTGTCACCCTCTAGCATCCCAAGTGTGAGTTCTTGCACAGCAACCACATCATCCAGCCCTCACAGCCAGGCCAACTCCTGAAGAACACAATTCCTGGGAACAATAAACACCATGAACCATACCCATGTCTGTGTTTCAATCAGTATTCTGTTGGATCATCCTTGCTTTCAGGGCAAATTAAAATTTTCAGGAGTTCTCAGCATTTTCTAGAAAGAGGAAGTAAGTAAGGGTGGAAGGCGTAAAGCCAGGAATTAGGGAAACTAGAGTTCTGGTGTTTTGTAAACATCTCCAGATGACATCCCAATACTGCCTTAATGGCTACACATCAGGAATTTCCTAAGGGGGGCTTAAGTAAATTTATAGACTCTTCAGAACTCAGAAAGCATTGAAAAATTACAAAATTAGGATGAGAAAGAGCAAAGCTTAGAAGAACTTATGTTTCTTATGGAGGGCTGTGTTATTCCAAAGCAAAGCTACAAAAATTCCTTTAGATTAGCTGCTATGTCGGTCAGTCTGTCTGACATTCCTTGTCTTTTATGCAGTTCCGTGTAGTGTTGAGGTATGTTTTTCTTACTGTATCCTCATAGCAATTATTTGTTGAAAATGTTCCTTACTATAAATATTGTTCCTGTAGGTTTACTGCTTTCAAAGGTGAATTTTTGTGATGGACAACCAGAATCCCAGTGATAGACTATTTCTTTTGCAATTCTTGAGAACTTTTTCCTTGTTACTTGTCTCTGCCTGACCTTCTCTGTAATTAATATCTTACTTGTTAAAAATTTATTAGCAGAACACTGTCATATATTGCAGCCACAGTTTTGCTTTGTTGCATTGATAATCCTTCAATTACCTTTTAATTTTTAAAGTGGGAGATGCATGATATTCTATGTGTGCTTACTCTGAAAAAAAGATTTCAAAGAAAAGAGAGAAAAAATGTTATATACTTGCTTTTTTTTGTTACAGTGGAACCACAAACAAAAAAAGGGGGAAAGTTTTATTTTGTATAAGAGCATTGTTAAATCTCACAAAAACATTGATAATCATCTGTGTGTTTGTGCAGAAGAGAATTAAATTAGTCTGATATACATTTCTTTTTCTCAAAAAAATCCGGCAATGTTGAGGTCAAAAGTTTAAAATTCAGGTCTTATCGACAGTTCAGCTGAGTTTTCTTGTTGGTCATAGTACTGGCTGGATGAGATTCAGTCAGGCTTTTTTTTTTTTTCTTAATTGTAATTGATTTCTACCTTTTTCAGCCAAAAAGAGGGAACTTAATTGTTTTTGTAAATAAATATTACCTTGTTGATTTGAATCTGTAAACTCTCTCTGCAGGAAATTGATATTCTAGAAGTCTATATAATTAATCTGGGGAACTGGAGATGAGAGCTATGCTGTAGTTCAAAACTCCAGGCTCTGATGCCCTATTATGCAGCATCAAAGGCTGCCGACCAACATCTTCTGTCCTGTGATAATACTGACTACACTACCAATTTCCTTTATTCCTTAAATATTTTTATTTATTTTCTTTAACCCAAGCCAATATTTTCACTTAGTTATATAACCTTCATATTTGTTGCAGTCAGATTTTCCCAGCAAATGGAACATTTCCTTGCTGTCCTGTCTTTCTGTTGCTGTACTGCCATCACTTAGTTTGGTATTTGGGTTCAGCACACACAAACCGTATCTCTTTTAGCAAATACTGCAGTCTGTATGAGCAGGCTTGTATAGCAGAAAGGTCCACTGTGTACGTATTTCAAGGGATTTACCTTGCACTGCTTCAAGCCCCAGACCCACAGTGCCCTTTAGAGCCTGGAGCGTATAATGTGAAGCCCTGGGGCAGTTACTCTAGTTTAGTTTGGAGCAGAATAAATCCAGTTTGTGCTGAGGCCACCCTGTGTTATGAACTGAGGCAAGGACAGTTCGGTAACGGGAGTTGTGGGATGTAAAGCTTTTTTGGTAGGACAGCAAATGTGAAGGCATTTCAGCAACATCTCCTCAGTATACGTAGCTTCCCATAAGGCCAGATTATACATAAATATGTAAATATTTAGATATATTTATGGTATCAATTAACAAGGCCTTCTACTCAAATAAGGAGAATTATTGACATTACCAGACAATCTGCTTATTAATTTCAAAATATTATGCTGTGCATAATATTTATTGTGGTTTCCTGCTTTGGAAGTAATCATAAAAAGGAAGATCCCTTATTCAGAGTTGTATTTTGGTATGAATTGCACTGTTCACTTCAACAAAGTGGCAATTCATCAAACTGACTGGAAACAACAGGTTTCACAGCACCCTAAAGTGTGGAGAGTGGCAGGTTGTATCTTAGATGTGTTCTTCTGACTTTAGTGTGTATGAGAAATCCTGAGATTCCCATGTGAAGTTTATGAAGAAATCTTTCTTCAGTGAAATTTGGCTATTAGAGTATGCAAAAAGATACAATTAATTTAAAAATATAATAGCAGCTGTTTAATTTATCCATCTGAAATCTTGAGAATAACCCATTTCCTATTCTCTGGCTGGGGTACTAAATGAGGCATGCTCAGTAATTACTGAATTATCCCTTTCAGCAGGGGAAAAGCAACATGGGTGCTAGTCTTTTGTTATTTTACATTCACCCCCATTAGTGTTACTTGCTGTACCTAATAGGCTGATAAATGGGGTATTGCAACTGTCAGTGGCTAAATGGCACTTAATATTCCATTTTGAAGTTCAGGAAATCAGAAGTAGCAGGAGAGGCTTTTGATGGCCATTTGCTCAGTGGCACAGACTTATGATCAAGTAAATTGATGTTGAAGGTTCAATTACGTGGATCTTACCACAAAATGGAGTTGTAAAATTGTACAGTTGATGCAACAGACTTTGACAATATAACCCCTCACCTTATTAAGATTGCTCCCAAAAATAATACTGAAAATTAGAAGTAGACCTCAGTCTCTCATTTCTGCAGCTTTACTTCAATATAGGTTATGAAAAAGTTTGGGAGCAGATTGCTGCACTTTATTGCCAAATATAGCAGGCCACTGAAGAAGTTTTAAGGTGACAATTCCTGCTTTGAGGTGCTCAGAGACTGTTTGTAGGTACCAGTCCTCAGGAGAGGGCGGGGATAATGTCTTGAAATAGTTACACCAAGGGGTTCTGTGGACTGCTCTCAGACAACTAATCTGCAGTTGTTAAAGCCAATACACATTCAATAAATCTTTTGTAGCTTAGCAATTGTTATCCCTAGTATAGTTTTCTCTTTGTAGAACTCTAGATAACACACTGGACACAAGAAACAGCAAATTTTGCTTTTTGGCCAGAAGAAAAAGCCACTCTGAAGAAAAGGAATTCAGGTCCAGGCAAGGAAAGCTTGCACAGGTGGATCTGGATGAGAGTCAGGGTTTCAAACATTCCCATTTTTCAGAGTTGTTTTTATTTGGACAGCTGTTTCTGACCTTTCCTGGTTCTCCCACATAGGAACATACTGTCCAGTAGTTCATGAGGAAAAGGTGCTGTAGCAAGCAGCTTAACAGTAGGCAGAGAGTGACCTGTGTAATGTGCAGGCTGAGATTTGAAAGTCTGAGAAGCAGCTTGGCCTCTGCTAAGTTGCTGACGTCCCCCTCTTGGGCTGTGACCTCTTTTCTGGCCCAAACATCATCACAGGTTTAGGTGGAGTCTGAGTCTCCATGCTCCTTGCCACTGGACCTCTCTCTAGGTCTGAATTTCTCAAGTGTTTTGAGAGCCGCCTCTCTGCAGCCTCTACCATCTGGAATAGCTTCACTGTGGCTCTCTGCCTCATTGACTCTCTTCTTCATTTCAAATCTCAGTTGACCATTTATCTTTTCTACCTTGCCAATTTCTTTTAATTTCCCTGTCCATCTGGTTCATCTATTTAACTCAGTGAAAGCTTTTAGATTACATTTTTTATCATAGATGCATGGGGAAATGATACTGTATTATATAAGAACAACTTCCCCAGCTTGAGCAAGCATGCTGGTAGCATCCGCTGCAAAATCCTACATCTCCCGTACGTGCTCAGTGTTACACTTCACAAAGTTAGAGAGGGATGTTGAGCTTGTGCTGACAGCCAAGAAAAATATACCTTCTTTCCTAGGGCTGCAGCAAGTAGAGCAGATGGTATTTTCCCCCACTTCACATCACTCTCTGTCCTTTCCTTCCTTATGCCCCATTGTTCATTTTTCACACTTTTCTGTCGGCTTGGTTAGGATTCAGCACCCGCTGAAGTCCATGGAAAATCTCCCACTGACTTTATTTGGCTTTGCCTCGTGCTCCCTGCCATCTCCCCTCCCTTCAGCTATGCCTAGACTCAAATTCCTGCTCTGACCTCTCAACAGTTCGGATCCTGTCTGCGCATCATCTCTCCTCACTTCCTGCACTTTGCCAAGAGCCTCAGCAGAGCAGGGATGGGGGAAAGCTGTGTGGAATGGATACTGCTTGGGTCAGTAGCTCAAAAGAAAACCTGTGAAAAAATTTTGGGTTGGATTACTCTGAAACATTTTTTCTAGTTTTTTTCCCCTCACTTAGCCAGAAAATAAAACAGGAACGTAATCTTGCATTAAATATTATGGGAATGAAAGTTAAATGCTTTGTTTCACTTGGGTTTTAGTTTTTAATTGAAATGAAAAATCATGTCAAAACAGAAGTTAAGCCTCCCTCTTTTGGAAATATCATAGTGAAATATTTTACCTTTCAGGAAATAATGTAGGCAGTTTTCTATAAATCATTTTTTTCCCAGATCATGGGGTTTGTTAATAACACAAAAACATATTTTTCTTTTGTGGTGAATTAATTACTCAGTTATTTGATGGTATTTCTTCTCATGGTTTTTCTCTGTATTCCAGAACACCAGCTACCCGCTTTCTCTCTGAGATCCTTCCCAATCATCCATTTCTTTTGTAGATGTGAAAATGAAAAAGAAAAAAGAAAAAGACAGGGTCACTCTTGCTCTACCATTGAATTTTGTTTTTTGACAGGATATTTATTTCCTTGATATTTCAATCTAGTAAAAGACTGGAATATTTGTTATTGCATTCTCCAAATAATGCTGCCTGCACCCCAAAGATCACCATCTTGTGACCTCCTGTTTCTCACATCAGCAGTGAATTTCACTAAATTTTCGGTGATATTCTCCCTTAACAAGAAAGCCAAATTCTGTTCTGTTTTTCTGAGTGTTCCATTTCCAAGAACACAACAATTAACCCAATGAAGTCAAACAAAAATTTCCATCAACTTCTCGTGGTCACAATGGCTCCTTGTACATCAAATGACCTCTGTGACTTTGCTCTCAAGTCACTTCAGGAACAAAAAAAAATTTACAGTAATATTATGGTTGTCATAAGTAGTACCTCAAAACCAACTCAACTTTTCTAGACCTGGGAAATGGTGTGATTTTTAATTGACATCTCTTAAGAGTTGTGAGAATTCTCAACTTGCAGGATTTAGCCCTAATAGTATTTACAGTAATTAAGAACACTAATTAAATAACAAAACAACTAATGACAAATTGATTCAATGCCAAATAAAGGAGTCAAATAAATGCTTAATTAAAGATGCTAATAAAATCCCCTTCAGCCTTTACAGTCCACTCCCTAGGGCTAAAGATGACTTTCTACCTCAGAAATCTTTATAGCCCTTTACAGCACCAGTCTCTAGGGTTACTGCCTTTTTTAACCTCTGGATTAAATGCTTGTTAGCTGAACACTGTATAAACCCATTAAAAAACTATCAAAATAATTAAGTTGGATCCAGAACGCTCTGTGTCTTCCAGATATGATACACCATGATATTCCCATCTGCATGAATGTTTCCTTTCACTAGACTGTGCAAGGTTGTGTCTAACTGAGCACCTGGGCAGCAGAACAAATGCCTGACCATCAGAGTCCTTAAGCCAGCGGCACAAACCACTGCTTGAGACCGACTACTCTGTAGAGCCAAAGTCAAAATGAGAAAGAGCACAGCCATAATGCAGCCCACTTTAAGTAGAGCAAGACAGCTGTTTTCTAATTCACTATTGATCCTGTTCAGCTGTCTTATTTATCACCAAAGTAAAGCCTAGCAATAAAAATATATTTTAAAAAATAAATATGTTGGAGAATAGAGCTGCCGTAAAAAAAATGGCTTTTAAGCAGCACTCGGAGAAGAGAGTTCTTTAAGTTCGTATTCAATATTTCTTTCATGTGCCAGGAATCTCTATGCCCCCCTGGCAGATAGCCTCATTAGCTATTTCCCTCCTTATCTGAACTTACAGCTTTTCATATTTTGTGCCAATAATGATGAAACAAATGCTTATGATAGTAGAAAATGAAGAGCCATTTCTCAGCCTTTCATAGAAGGTTTGCAGAAGAACTTTTGAACAGACAGATCGCCCACAGATCACCCGGTACCCAATGTGTAGTGCACAGCAGCCCTTTCCACTTTTATGTGTAATGTTGTTTTGTGATGGGATTGTTGTCTTTGGCATTGCCAGCAGTTAGTCAGTCTCAAAGTTCTCCTTTCTCCCTCTGATGTGTAACACCGTTTCACGTTATCTCATGTAACAAGCCAGTGTGATTTCAGATAACACTGCATGTGTTTAACTTCAGAAGAAGCTCTGAGCCCAGCTTGGGTATCTCTTATCAGCTTTGGTACTATCCAGCTCTGAATCTGGGGCAGATGGAAGTAAATGGAATGTCAGTGAGAAGGAAGGAATTCCTTATGCTCATATAAACTGTCTGTATCTCTGTGCTATTTGCTTATAAAAGAAAGCAGGTTGTGCAGCCTATGAGGAAATTATTACACTGATCTGAGTCATATAATTTGGATTCTGTTGAAAATATTAACACTATATATCCTATATGCCACATTTAGTTGTGGAGTAAGGTGAAGAGTGGAAATTGAGAAAGCTAATTCACATGCAGGTGCTGCTTGCAGTGTGCTAAATTACCTGTTAGATACCTGAGTACTTGCAAATATTGCAAATAACTTGCATTTATCCCTCTGGAAACACAAGAGAAAATGCTTACATAGCTGGCAAGTTAAGAAGTATGAAAACAAATGAACATAAAAGAGGCTTAAGAAAAAAGTGCCAAAACAAAATACAAAACCCTGAAGTGTGAGAAGAATAGAATTAGAATTAACAGCCTTAACTGAAACAGATTTGCTCTAACCACTGGTCTTTCTACACTGCACCACTCTGCATCTTCCAGTTATGTCCACATGCTGCTTTCCATCAAGAAGAAAGAAAAAAAAATCCAGTCCTCCAGGCAACAGTATTTGAAATGATTCATCACATCCTGTAATAGTGTACTACAGTGTCAAACTGGTGTTATGCTAAGTCACATTCTGACCCATCAAAGTTACTTCTATTTCCTTGTCCTTGTTTCCTTCTGGCCTTTAAAATATCTGCTCTTTCTTTGCTTATATTTTCAGTAATTTTAATGGGCTCTTATTTTATGTCATACTGGCATTTCTATTTCCCACTGTTATTCTTTAGCACTTAGTACAGGGTTTGGATTGGGTTTTTTTAGTCACTAGATTATGATGTCTGTATTTCTCAGACATTATGAAGGGCTCAAAATCTTCTCCAGTAATTTTTGAACTTTAGGCAACTCTTCAGAGAAAATATGCTACTCGTGTCTTTTATTGTTTATATCCTTAGACCATTGTGACTACAGCAGTAGGACTGTGGAGCATTTTAAAACCCTGTTATTATTGTTAAAGACACCATGAAAGACTGAGAACAAAAATAGAGCTCTGAGTCGTTTGTATCTGCTAAAAATATATTTAACTTCATTTCTCTCAAAGTTTGTAAAGTAAAAGAACGACAGCAGCAGATCTCTGCCAGAATTTTGTTTTGCCAGAGAAGAAATATGGGCATCATTGAAAAGCTCAAACACAAGGGATTCTTCTGGAGTGCTGTGTCTCTGTCTGCAGGAGTTTTGTACTTGGTTGTTTGCGATAAAATTCTGCAGAGTGAAATGGGGAGTTCAAAGCCAAACAGAGACAAAGCTGATGAAAGCAGAGCATGTCCTAATATTTGTCTATGTGTGTCTCTCTATGTCCTTTGTTATTGCTGTTGATGACAATAGCGATGTCTGTTGAGGTACAAGCAGCTTCATTCACATCCCTGGAGTGAAAGGGCCTTCATTTCTTTACACGGCCTCAGGAGAAGCTGAAATACAATTCCAAATCCTAAGTCTTTGAGCAATTATCTGAATTGTTCTCAATATCATGCAGTATTTCCATGGCTAACTTGAAGAACTGTTCTGTTATCACTCCAGGAAGTAACCTAGAAGGGAAATGCTACTCTGTAATACACAAGATGCTGTCTGGCATAGCTGAGATGAGGAAGGGAAAAAAATCACCATACAGTTCAACAGTGCTTTAAAGAAGCAAAATGATTTCAATCTGAGCAAAATGTCATGGTTGTTCCCAGAAGTGTCACAACACAGGAGCATGGGAGTACAAGATAAAGCTCTGCTGAAAATTGTTATGTCTCTTGATAGCTTTAGTCAGCTGTGGCAGGGAAAACAAAGGCATTTCTTGCTGTGTTTCAGAAATGTATAGTGGGCAGTAATAAAGGAATAAATCTAAGAAGTCACACTGACATAACAATGCAATGCAAATTCCATTGGTTTCGGGAAAAGCATAACAAATTCTTTGTTTCCTATAATAATTTCAGTTATTTTTTAATGGCAGTAAGTCAGGATTCTTCTGCTGAAGAATAAGTTGCAATAGTTTTAAAGGTGGAAAATTTATCATCACTGCATAAGTATATGAAGATTAAGTTTCATCAATAGAAGGAGAAAAAATACATTCTTTAGTTTCAAAAAGGTTTGAATTAATGGCATGGAATAGCTAAGTATTTTCCTGGAAAAAGGAGAGAAATAAGAGGGTGAGAAGATTCATATTCAAAAAATGCAGGTGTGCAACATTATTTTAATTACGGAATTTTGATTTCCAAAATTCAGGGCATCTGGAAAACATTACTTTAAACAGAAGAGACACAGGTAAGTACTAATAATCTAAATGGAATGCATCCACAAAGAAAATGGTTAAAATGCCCTGAGCTGGGGCAGGGAAGGTTTGCCAGGAGACTTTACCTAGTCTGATTTCTCAAGGATGTACCATGGAGTTGTTCTGTTTAATGCCGTTGTTTAAGTTGGTACATTTGTTAGAACTAATGTTAGGGCTTTGCAATGTCTGGTAGTGTGAGAAGTTTGCTGGTGGCACATTCCAAAAGGATATCAGTACAGGGGAGAAACTGAGTATTTTTCAGGAATAACCAGGTGACCTAGGTGATAATCATAAAAGTGAAGGTTAAAAAATCAGTAATGTATAAGCAGAATTTATCCTTTATCATGGGCGTTCCTTGGTCAGAAATTATTAAGGAGGAGAAGGATGAAGTAGTTGCTCACAGAGAACACGAGCTGTTCTTACAATATGCCATTAAAGAGGCAAAGGTTATTCTAAAATACTTTAGACAAGCCATTTCCATGAGAGCTGGCAATGCTAGGGAATGTCTCACTGGATCATCTGGCTGTGTGTCATTCTGTGCATCTGCATATTGAAAAAAAAAAAAAAGAATTTCATCTTAATTAAAGAAGGAGATCAGAATAGCAAATAAAAACAATGTAATATTTTTGTGTGAATTAATTGAGAAACAAATACTAAAGCACATTTAAAATTAGGAAAAATACAGATCACAAGAAAAAAAAAGTGTATAAATTATTGTCGTTGAATAAAATTACGAAGTTTAAAGATCATAAAAATTGGATTCCAGATTATCACCCTGTCTATGTTTAGATAGACAGGTATCTACCAGGGAAGATTGGAGTCTCCCTTGGAACGTAAGCCCCTCCCCCCTTTCCAAATTATTATTAATTTGCAATTTAAAAGGCTGACAGGCAAAGATTTTGGGAATAAGTATAGCAGTTCTTTACTAGGGATATAAAAAATACAAATGTTGTAGTAACAAGCAAACAAATAAGAAATCTTAGAAAACCCTGACAGAGTCAGAAATACAACCTGACCCCCTGTTGGTCAGGGTGTTGGAAGCAGTCCAAAGTAAGCCCTCCTGGAGTGGCAGATATGTGGCTTTGTTGGAGTAGAGATGGTCCCATCGAAGAAGGGTCCAGTAATGGTGAGATGGGTCTGGTCTTCCTCCAGGGATCTGGTGCAAAACTGGATGACTGGTGACACTTGTAGCTGTTTTTATCTAGGTGAAGATGGTTTGGCTCCTCCTCCCTGGGTAGAGCATCTTCAAATGGTATGATGTAATGTGTCATGTCATTGGTGAGCTTTTAATGGCCCATTAGCAGAAGATATTCCCATGGGGGTAGTGGAACAATGAACAGCGATAAGCAACACTGCTCCATCTGATAAGCAACACTGACTCATTTGAGTAACACTGCTCCACCCGGTTTTCAATAGATGTAATAGAATAAACATTTTTTTTGGTTACAAAACCCAAGATACCCCCTATCAAAAGATAAAGAGCAATTACTATTATTTAGGGGAAGCTCTAATAGTTTATAAATTGGTTGGAATCAGAAGCAGGTGCTTGGCCTAGGTGGAAATTGTGGGTACATCTATTGTAACATTTTAGTTGGAACCAGAAATGCACTTTTTTGAAGTGGCCACTGCAGCATCTCTGTGGCTGCTTTGTCTCAGTTGAGCAGTCTCACTCTGCACTCTTTCCTTCCAGCTGAAGCTGAGCTGGAAGGTGCAGTCTGGAACCACATTTGGTGCTGCATCTGCTCATGGCTTCTCAGTTGACAGAACCAGGCTAGAGCTGTTAGGGCGTAAAATCCTGGAAAGTGCATATGCTACGGATGTCAGGCTCTTAGCACAACTGTATCACTATCTCTGTCTGCTACTGTTCCTGTAACTTGACTGAAAAGGAAAATGCTGAATTTATGATTTAGTTTCTGTTGGATTTCTTACTCATAGTTCAGAAAGCCAAAAAAAAGTCTATCTTAATGCCAAAAAAATTAATTTGGCGTTTATATATATGATGTTAGTGGTTTACTGATGTTTGGAAAGTAGGAGAAGGACTGAAATCTTTAATGCTTTCTAGGAAGAATCATCTTTATACATATTTATACACACACAGAGCACATACTGAAATATATGCATTTACATGCACAGGATCTTGCAAAGCAGAGTCCTGTATTACACTATGATGCCATGAAAGAACTAACCATTCATGTGGTCTCATTAATAGTTTTTTTCTTTTGCTTACAGTGTTTACTGCATGCCAGTGTACTTTATTAATTATATATGTACTTAGCCTTCATTTGCTACATTAAGAGAAAACAACCAATACAGTCTTGGGTCCTAACTAGCTTATTGACTTCCATAATAAAATAATTTGCTTGATGTTGTAAGATAATTAGAGCAAAATTTGGCTAGCTATGGGCACATGGTCCACAGAGACAAAACCATCTTACACATATGTGTAGCATGAATGGTTGGTGTTTACACGGTGCCTGATTACATAATCTGCACTTAAACAACTCACTGTCTAAATATTCCAAGGTACACTCAGTAACTGTAAAAGTAGTGATTTATTTAGCTGGATAAGATATAAGGTTGCTAATGTTCAATAAGTATTTTACTGCCGATGCATGACAATGCTGGGAGGCTGCAAAATGTGAGAAGTCTATGGGAGGCAGGTATATACGTCCAGTAAAATTTCACTCTTCCAAAATTTAACTGGCACGTGATGCCTTTTCAACCATTTCTAGATGAGGAGCACTCTGCAAGCATTCCCACTCCTAGGTTGCTGCTGCTAATAGTGGGCTGGTACAACAGGCTTTAAACAGGGGTACCCAGAGCAGGGGGAGGCCAGTAGGGTTCTACTTTGGATCAATCCATTGCAGAGCTGCTGTTCCTCCAGCTTTCATGCTGGGCTTGCTTTCTGCAAATTCCTCAGGCTGCCTGGCTCCCCAAACCAGGGATCTGCCCATCATCTTTTTTACCATTGTACAAACAGCTTCTGCAAACTGAGGCCTTTCAGGATCATGTGGCTGAATACACAAGTGCTCTTGGTGGCTCAAAATGTTTCTTACGAGGTTTTGTTCAATATAGGCGGACAAGTAAATCAAAGTACTTGGGCAGCTAGACAATTTATCCCCTGCAATGTCTATAATTCCTTCTAAGAGGAGCCTTGTGTTTCTGTCAACAATTGATTTTAAGCATTATTTCTGTCGTGAAGAGAAATGATCAGACTTCACGCCTCTTCTGGGAAGAAGTCAGTAACACAGGAAACCACAGATGACTTTTATTAATAGTAAAATTTTCCTGGCTCATTAAGGTACTATTCAGTTTTTTTAGGGTTGTTGTTGTTGATGTTTTGTCTTTTTTCAAAGAATGAAGAACCTGTAGCATTTCATTCCCTTGCTTTCAACTCTGTTGTGTTAAAAGTGCTGTGGGTATGATGGAATACAGACACTGTGCTATTTTTAATTCTTCTGTTTCTACTTGGGCTATTTCACACTTTTGTGACGGGCAAATAATTTGCTGAGGATTGCTGAATATTGCAATGGTAACCCAAATATTTCCACCAGTAATTGTAATGAAAGGTATTTAGCTGTCAGAGCTCCCAGAGCTCACATCAAACTCTGACAGACTTGGGGACTGTGGCTTGCACTGCGGCACCAAGGCACACTCTGTGTTATTAACCAAGGTTTATGCTGGAGAAGGTCGTTAACAGACTTCATAAAATCACTAGTGTTTCCTTTCTTTTCTCACCTTCAGGCAAGACGGCAATTGGCTTTTCTGTTATTTGCAGGTGAGAGAGCCCTGTGATGAGACATTTTGTTGTATAGGGGACCATTTAGAATGGGTAGTCTGACCACATGACAGGGTCAGCAGTGACTTTATTGTAGATTTTCAATTCAGAGCTAGGTTATGCTCACAAGGGAAAAGAGGGTAAATGAGCAATTTTGAATCCTGAAGAGCATTCTAGCAAGACACTGACTGAAGATAGAGTTCATTCATGCATCCTCTGTAACTCAGTCACAGCAGGGCATGGAAATTTGAGTATTTAATACATGCTTCTAGTATTTAAGGAATCATTTTCCTCTATGTCAAATTAGCATTCTACACTCATACACTACATTTTGGTGCCTTAACAGCACTTTGGAGGCTTCTAAGTGCTTTGAATTGTTGATTTGATAAGAACTATGTGTTTACTCCTCAGAATTACTCCTTGGTGTGGTAAACACTTACTACAACAAAATGAGAAAAGATCCTGTCTGTGGCTGAAGACAATTTTCATGACTGAAGCACACAGTCCAAATTTATCCCTTAGCTAGCTTTGACTTAGCTGAAGAATGACAGATGTGTCCTGCTCCGATTCCTCTCTGTGGTTCTTAACTCCAGGGTCTAATGTTTATCTTACCTACATTCATAGTTGCTGAAATATTTAGAAGGGTGTAGAGAAGGGCTGAAGATCTTAGATTATGCTCTGTTTTCATCCTGAATACCAGATGATGCCTCTTTTTCACAGCTTGTCATTGAACAAAGAAGTATCTGTCATAAAATCAGTAGTGGGGGGGAATATTGCTCTTCCTTACCCCCTGGCAGTAGGGACATCTCTTCCTATAGTCCATCTTCTTCTTGTCCATTTCAAAGCCAGTATGAACCAGTAAACCACCTCTGAGACTAGTCTTCAGTGGCTTTAGAAGTTCCACATTACTTTATTTTTCTTTGACAGATTCCACTAAATCAGTTCAAATGCACTAAGTTCAGATATTCTAAAACTACACTTAAAAAGTGCTATGTACCAACTTACGATTGTGCAGGCAATTTCTGAGAATAATTAAAACCAAACACGTTTCAAATGCTTGCTCCCCAAGCACATTTTGTAACTGCTAAGATTTACTGAAATAGCAAGAAATAAATCTTTTCATATCATATCTGTATTTCCAACACACTCTTCAAAAAATTTCCATACAACATAAAATAAAAATCTATCAATATACTGTCCACGTGAGACAGGCTAGAATTGTTATCTATCCATTGTTCCTTGATAGCCTTCCCTTGAGCTTTTTCCCTGCACAAACATTCCAGGGAGAATCCCTAACATGGTAGGCTTCAAGTGTTAATGGGAAAAATGCTGATTTCAGGCTTGTGCGTGTGCACCAAGCTGGTTATGGAGAGACACATTCTGCATACAGAAAGGATGTATGTAATATCTCCTGGTATAAAGTGAGCTTTAATGGAGCAGCCAGTGGGAGTAAGGAAGGCAAAGCCTGGAAACAGGGGAAAAGCATGAGCTAATTTATTTACTTACCTACTTATTTTTAGGGATATAGATTTACATAAAATGACCTAGTGCTGGGAGGAGCCAAAATTGAACTTGAATCACTGCTGAAGTAGCAGAAATCCAGAAGCATTTCCAATCTTCAAACTTTCAATGAGTCTCTAACTGCATTGCATAGGTGTACAGGATTTTTTCATCCGATCAACGAAGCAACTGATTGTGTCAATAAAAATACATTGGCCCATCTCTGTTAAGATTCTCAACATTATAATAGGTTTCTGGTTTACTGCTTGATATTCTTTCATCTGTTTTATAAACAAGTAGTCAAAGACATAGCAAACTGTGACATCCTCCCTTACAAAGATAAATAAGGATCAATCATTTCTGACATTTTGCCTAATAAAAAAGCTACAAACAAGGCAGAGAAAGAAAGCAAACAAAAATGTTTTCAAAAGAGAGAATAAGTAATAGGGAACAACTGTCTGGAAAGATATATGTTCCTCATGAAAAAAACCCAACAAACAAACAAAAAAAAAAGGCTGAAACTGACAGCTCTGTTTGAAAGATACTGAAAATTTTTATTTCCTTGTGACTTTCAACATGTCCTAATTTTCACCCCCTCTGTTTAGTTGCTAGCTTTTAAAACCAAAAATCATCTCAGTGCCTTGAATTTGCAGTTGACTCTTCTTTTAATATGAAAAGGAACTGAAAAAAGTTAGCATTTCTTCCTCAAGGAATTAATAATCAGGTTCATTTTATAGGGTTTGGTATATAGATCGATAAATATATGTTGAAAGAGGATTAAAAATAACTTGTGAATATTATTGATGAATTAAATTCCCATTCTAAAAAACTTTTAAAATTCAGGAGGAAATGGTTGTGTGATTTAAAACTCCCCTAGGTACTTTTGTGAATGCCTAACAAGAACTCATTTCATAAATCAGTTTGACCTTGCGAGAATTAAAATATTGTTGGTAATAATCTTTAATAAAAGGATTTCTCAGTAGATGTTGAAATTAATCTGTCTGCATAGTACTCCTCATGCTCCTGTTTTTTTCTGTTAATATTCTCTTTCCATTTGGTTGTGAATTCCTCATTTTCTACATATGCTTAGGTCATGTCCCAGTGATGAACTTATTTTCAAAAAGCTAAGTAGTACCACACTGCATTATTAAAATGATCATCCTTTTGAGGTAATCACCTAATATATTTAATCAGTAAAGGTACTGCATTGTATGATGGGAATTATGTAAACTAATATTTCATGTGGCAAACACTGGAGCACACACATAGTTTTTTCTCACATAAGTAAATGCACGTACATACTTGAGGGTTTGCAAAACCTGACATTGTGTCATGGATCTTATCTTGGATTGAATTCCTGCAGATCTTGGATGAGGTAGAGCATAGGAATCCACAGGCAGGTTCAATGGCTATTCCTTCTGGAACATACTGAAGGCATTGCTAACATGACTGAGCCTTGGGAGAAGGGCAGTGACGTCCAACCCATGACAAAGCAGGAATTAAAATAACTTCCTTTGTATCTAGTTACCAAAGTGCCCCTTGGAATGTTTTTGTGCTGCTGACATTAAAATGTATAATGGATCTTCTAAAGCAGTAGGGTTTTCTGGTTTTTTTGTTTGTTTTTAATTAAAATTTTAGCAAAAAATATAAAAAGGGATGAATTCTGAAGAACTTTTCCCATCTTTTTTCATCAGTCTTTGTTATGCTGAGATATTGCTTTTTTAGTAAAAAAAAATCAGCATCATCAAATTTCAAACTGGAAAGATATTTGTGTCAATTTCCACTTTTAAAGTGCGAAAAGTATCTTTTAAGAAGTATCTTATGAAAAAAACCCTACCATATCATGAAAGATAGTGGCTTGAGCTGTTATTCAAGGCCTATCTAATTCTGCAAATGGCATAGAATGACATTGAATTTTGAAATGAAAGGTGAAACGATGATAAAAGAAAGTTCTATTGACTCTAGATAAACATGCTGCCTCCTTAGAACCAGAACTTTATGCAAATTTTTCTTCATCTCCAAGTTACACAACAAATAAATTTGCCAAGTATTCTTTCTTTTCTTCAATGTTTCAAGTAACAGGTTTATATTTCAGCTAGATTTTTCGACAGAACATAGAATAAGGATTCTGTCATGCGATGGGAGGAAATAAAACTTCAGTTATTGAAAAATATAAAATCAGAAGATTGTACAAGGTCCTTTTCCTAAACCTTGTGCTAGAGCCATTCAATTAAGTATTGTGCCCTCAAGATGTGCATTAGCCCATTACTAGTAGTATGGAAGGACCATGGAAATACAGATTCTAAGTTAATGTGGTGCTTAAGCAAATAATGAACCTTGGAAATGTGAATAAGGCCATTGAACATTTGAATATATTCATCCATATGTGGAAGGCAGTTGCTTTCTTTTGGAACCATAAGTAAGATAAAACCCTATCGCGTATGCTTGCCTCTTCATTTTATGAAGTGTCTCAGCCTGGACCAGGAACCTCTGGAAGAGGAAAGGAAACCTATTTCTGTGCTTCCCCAGTCTATATATCTGGAAGTTTTAGAACAGTTAGTGTGATACATGATGAAAGAAACCAGTTTTATATTGTCTTAATCCATTTTCTTTAGAAGCGCTAATGACTGAAGAGAAAGTGTATTAATTGTACTCTAAAAGGAATTCAAGCAAAATCCTATGAGAAAAATATGTAGCAGGTTGAGCAAAAGAGGTGAGTGTAGAGCTAGATTTCAAACACAGTCTACACTTAAAACTGTCACTACTGAGATAATGATGTCAAGATTATTTAAAAGAGAACCTTTTCGAGAGAAAAAGTTGCCTGACATCTATGAGCTTTTAATAGGAAATGGACAACTAACTTCACTTTCTGACTTTGAGAAATTCTTGCAATTATGGAATGCTATGGTGCATTTTTCAAATATGTTCTTTAGATGTCTGTCTCTCTGCTCTATTTTTTTTATTGATATCTGTGTAGTAGTTTTAAGATACTGTACAATATTTTTAAAATGTCTGGTCAACAGAAAATCTCATCTATTTCTACCATAAGCATATGAATTGAGAAGTTTCCAAGCACCATTACTGTTCTAAGTAAATCAATAGAAGTATTTACTGTACAGTTTATATGATCTTTTTGGCAGTGTTTTTAGCCACAGTATATTGGGTTAAAATTTTTAAAAGCCTTCTGATTTCATTAAGATAGTGGTTAATTCACAAATTAACTAATTACATGTTACAGCAGTGCAGCTATTTTCAAAATGTGGTCTCATGAGGTATTACTGGTGTGTGGCGAAAATGAGTTGATGTTTTACCCTTTCTTCTTCACTTTACATCCTAATGTGTTCCAGTCAAAATAGGTGGTGATTTCTCTGGTTTGCTATTACAGGTGTGACTGTAACTAAGTTAAAGCGGTTAAATAGGGAGCGTCTCACAGAGGTTGTATGCTGGCTAAATAGACCTGCCATGACAAATGGCACACAAGTGTCACTGCAGTCAGCTTTCCCAGCTAGGAAGACATCTGAAGGTCTGTTTGGTTGCCTGATCTCCCTCTCTCAGGCTTAAAGCTTTGTTTTCTCTATTCAGCAGCTGTATTTTGGAAAAGGAAAGATTCTTTGGTATTTGGGTACCCACGGAGTTTTCGTTTCCCTAGCTGAGTTGAGAGCGTCAAGGACCAAGCTGCTGTTTATGCACAAGGTGTGCAGGAGATAGGGGAAGAACAAAAGTCCCTTTCTATAAACATTAGTCACAATTTCATGTTTGTCAAGTCCTCTTAAAGTTGAACTTGCCTCCCCATCCATTATTGCTGTTCACATGTTTTTGGTTATGTCTAGTCTCTGTTGAGAATTTTCAATGATATGAAGGCATAATTTTCTTCTTCCTTTGAACTATAGTTTGTATGGTTGGAGGTAATGCGTTTTTATCACAGAAGAAAATTGCATTTTGATGTTTCAGCCAGTTAGCTGGGTTGTCTACTCATTTCCCTCTTAATGGAGCCAAAAATGAATAGTCGTTTATGGTTGCACCCTTGGGCTCAAGCAAGTTCAGCAGTGAATTTTCCTTTATGGTTGAACATCAGATAATTCCTTAATTCCACAGTTACGAGTGTCTCAAATGTTGGGGGAAACTAGAATGAAAAATAAAAAGAAAATTATTGTCTCACAACTTGATATTTTGATTAAGTTTGATACTTGTATTTGTAATTGATACATGTGCTTAAACCAGAGAAAATCGTGGGAGGATGGATGGGTTAAATAAGATTCTGACTTGAATCTCAGACAGAAATTGGCACATACCTATACCCTAGTTAAAAAAGCATCACCCAGTGTGTCGTACCTGAAGACTGAATCCGGTTTATAATGTCTGGTAACTCTGTATTTGGAAAACATAGAAAAATCCTGTGAAAATGAATGAATATTTAGTTATGTGTAAGTGAAATTTTCCTTTTCACCTCTGTATGTGTCTTTCTAAGCATAGCAGTAGTGGTCTTGCTATTTAATGTACATAAAGTAGTTATTTACATTTGCCTAGTTTGAAGAGGAACTGCCCTGTAGCTGATCCACCCCAGACAGGCCCTCTTCAAGTCTGGGATGCATAGAAGTATTTGATCTTGTCTTCCCATACTCAAACACAGGCTCAAGATGTTTTTTTGTTGCTAAAGTGCTTTTTGTAGTGTTTGACCTGAGAATGCTGGGTTAACAACGTTGTTTTTCAGGGATCAGTGTTACTTATCCCTGTTACACAGTTGGACAATAGAAGTACCATAACCTGGAGCTCCCCAGCTAGTTTGTGGCAACACCATCTTAAACTCTACTGGTAGCATTTGTGAGAATATTTTTGCATATATTCCCTGTATGATTGTAGCTTTTCTAAACTACCTCTTTAATTACATTACAGATGAAATATCCTGGATGAAATCCTGATTACAATAAAAGAATTTATGTTCTTGATAACAAAATAACCCAGCCAATTTCTATGAAACCTGAAAGCCTGGAGCTATAAATTACTCTTAAATAACACTGTGTGATGGAGAATGAAAAAATATGAAAGAATTTGAGCTTCAAATTGGAGAGTAACTTTAATGTTCTTTGGGGACAGCATCCAAAATTCTGTTCTCATGGTATGTTTTTCAGTAACTGCTTGGCACAGTATTTCTAGCATAAAATGCTGTTATGGATGGCTTTCGTAGGCTTTAGAAAATTGCATCTGTAGGAGAATTGTGCTGTTTTTCCTAGTCAAAACTAGGATGGAAAAACCAATTTACAGTTTGGGAGTTGCTGCCTTTTTTTTTTTTTTAATGTATTTATTTATTTTAGAAAATTTTAGAAAATTGTTTTTAACTTTTTGTGCAAAATCCCTAAGCTTCCATGAAATCCATCAAGCAACACTGTCTACCTCAGACCCTTCCTTTAAAGAAAGATGGTATTGTAATTGGTATTGATAGATGCTATTTCCATTCTTTCACATTAAGCAAACATAAATCCATACCATCAAAAAGAAGGCAATTAATAAGTTGCTTAGATCAGGCTAAAACAGGCAATGGAAGAAGAAAATGTAATTTTCCAGCTTGTGTTTTCATTATTCATTTGGCGTTTGTTGTTAATAAAACATTGCTATACAGAACAAGCTAATACAACTCATAGAGTGCCTTATTATCAAGTATCCTCAAGGCACTTCAAAATAACATCAAAAAGGAGACCAAAAGACAATAGCTCATCTGTATGAAAGGCTTAAGCTTTTGTTTAAAATGTAATGAGTTGGGGTCCCATCAACTTCAAAAGAATTTTGTTTAGGGCTATGCCTCTCCCTTTCTTTTTTTGGTTTATGTTTGTTTTGTTTACTGTACTTCACAGGAGGAATAGTTGCAGAAACAGCAGGGGGTAGAAATAGCTCTTGTACCAGTGATCTGCTGGGCACTGCTTGCAGAGTCATGGAAAAAGTTTAGTGGGAGTTCCATGACAGTGCACTGCTGTCTGCATGTGGAAAAGAGGCCTAGGTTGTCACTTACTACACATTGTTTGTAGGTACTGCATTCCAGAACTGCCATAGATGGTGTATAATTCCATAGAGGATACAGTTTTAGGGAGTCACCAAGTCCAGCAGTTCTGATAGTGGAAGGCAGCCGCAGGTTAGTGCTCCAGGTCCAAGCACTGGTGAGACTGAGCATGTAATCCCAACAGGTACACGTGCAGACGGGTAAAATACACATATACACAGCAGCCCACACAGATGAACTAAGTATGCAGTATTCACACAGAAACGAGCTGTCCCAGAAGTCTCCTCCTGATCCCCATTCTGCTGATCAGGATTAAGACCTGTCCCTTTACTTGTTGACCTAGTTTAGTTGACCTCACACACAGGGTCCTCAGTCTAGCTGCTGGCACTTAGACCTCCACGTATATGCATTTACATAGGTTAGGGATTTCCCTCATCCAGGAAAACAGAGTTTAAGAAGACAGAACCGACTGTGCAGATCAAGTACAGGGCATAGCCAAACAAACATCCTGAGATGCTTGTAAGTCACATGGTTTTAAGTAACTGTTCCCTTTTATCCCCTTATGCTCATTCCCTGCACTTGTTCTGTAGTAAGTGCCATTCCCAAATGGTCTTGCCTATGTCCTATAGTGTGCCCCATACCCTCCAGATCCTGAGGTGCTCCAGACAGCCTCTCCCATAGATCTGTGGTGTTGGGCTTCCCAGCTGGACTGGTGGGACTGCTGGCTGTCCTGTGACAGGCCTGGGGAGTGCGTGGACAGGTACTCATTCCTCTGGCTGTCCTGCAGAGGTTTCTCCCCCTTCCAGGTACTTCACTGTATGGGCTGATATTCCCCTGCGACAGGGCCTGGGTGGTGCCAGAGCAGGGTGATTTACAGTTTCCACATCTCCTATTGTACCTCTACTCTTTGCTACTGCTGCAGATGGGCTATTTCTCACACAGCCTAAAGCTAAGGAGCTTGTATTTTTGAGATTTATTGGCGCTGGATACAAACACAAATAAGGAGGCAGGGGAGCAGGCCCAAGGTGCCACCCAAATTCATACATCTGTATCAGCTGTACACAGTACAAAGCTGCAGTCAAAACTGTTCTGCATGCTAGAGCTCCAGGATTAATGATGATGAGTCAGTCTGTGCTGCAACTGCTGTCATCACTGCAGCTCAGTTAAAATACACATAAGCCCCATTTAAATTAGCTGCAGTCTTGCAAAAGTTGCTCACAATGATGGATAAACTCATAACTGCTTAACTAATGCTGCTGGTGACCTTGAGTACTGATGCCCTACTGACACAGCAAGGCTGCTATGATTTTCACTGAAGATCGGGCTGCTGTGTGACATCTCCACGTGTCAACTGGGGATAACTTCACTGGCTAATGCATTCAGTTAGCCACAAATGACATGAAGTGATTTGTGGGTTACCAAGGGCTTGGACCTCATTTTTCATCACTTGGGGAAGCTAATACAGAGGCTTTGGCAAACTAATATCATAGGAAGGAAACATCACTGGAATAATTTTAAACATCTTTTCATGGAGCAGAAAGCGTGGATAGATTTTCAACAGACTTAGGTCCAGATTGCCAGTGTAATCAATTCTTAACAGTTACTCAAAGCACAATGGAGGATATAAACCCCATTTTACTAGGCACAGGCATATTTAGTCAAAATACTGTTGACGTAGGGATTGCAGTGGTTGAATAAATGAGATCAAAAGACTAAACACTTTCTATTTAATTAATGCCTCAGAAGAAGACAGAAGATTTTGTACCCGTTATGTCAATCTTAATTACTTTTCCTCTGTTTTAGCCAGAATTTTTAGCTGGACTCTGCATTAGATGTCCAACAGAAATCTAATGGTAAATGTGGAGGCTGACCCTGTCATATGGTTTGTACAGGGGTAAAATGCCTAACTGCTCTCTTTGCTCCTTTTTAGCCAAAATTTCAAGTGCAAAGGAGATCAACTGAGGGTACCCAGCATCAGTGAATATAAAATGTACCAATGAATTAGTCAGAATGCACAGACCAGAGAATTTTGCTAGTGCCTTTAGCTAAGAGCTTGTCAGAATTTTTTTATTGCAAATTGCCGGGGCCCTATTATGTAAAAAAAAACTCTCTTGGGTAATTTATAAAATTTGATATAATTTTTTTGACAATATACTTTCCATGAGTACAAAAAGAAGAGAGAGAATTTGAGGTCACTTTGGTGCGTGTGCAAACTTAGTTTACTTCATTATGTTTTCCATGACCAGCAGACAACAGTGTGGATGAGACGTGTCTGAAACTTAATGAAAAAGCTGCTTTGATTTGCTCTGGGACATAAGGGATCAAGCACATTTTGTCAGGTGAAGCCAAGGGATGAAAGTCAATATGACTCAGTTTTAGAGGAGTCACGCCTTTTCTGTCCTTCAATTTATACACCTATAAAATGGAAATAATGGCGAATGGTAAAAATACAAGTTTGTGAAGATTTAGAGTGTTTATATAATGGTGTATAAAGTTTGTTGGATTGAAAGTGGCAAGGATTTCCATTACTGCAGAAGTACTGCCAGTGGTGGTGCTTGGCAAAGACTTTACTGGCAGTTACCAGCATTGTGTTCCCACAAGAGGCCTGAAGGAAAGGGATCTTTTTCAAAGTCAACCATAAACCAGCTCAGAGCATGCTACTTAGTCCTGAGTTCATCTACCCATTTACTGGTGCCATCTTATAATTAATGAATTTGAAAACCATTTCTAAAAATAGGGATGGAGCCCATTAAGAAATCTCTCAGAAGCCTTGATATTTGTGATGTATATCTTATCAAATGTGGCTAATGCATCCTTCATTACAAAAGTTGTGATGTCCTTTTGTATTAAGGTCCTGTATCACTGGCCTCAGACATTCAGCTTCCAAAGTTTTCTTTGGATTAGTATGTTCAGACTGACCTCTTGTAAGCTGATAATGAAGCTGAATCAGTAGAAGACAGTAACAATTTTTTGGTGCAGTTCTGTAAAGTATTACTTGGGAAATAACTTTGCGTTTATCTAGATTATGCAGGACTGAAGCAGGCCAGTCACATGAATCAAAACAAAACACTTTGATAAGGTAACATTATGAATCAGCTGTCACCTTTTTCATGAGATGGATGGGCAGTAGAGAAAGCAGAGAATATGTCATATTTATGAGGCATGTTGCAGGGGAATTTTGTCAAATTATGCAGAACTTGAAACGTGTAGTCAGAGACAACCTTAAAATAAGAGAAAAAACTCAGTTCTGAGCATAGCAAGTAATATTCCCAAACTGTAATTAAATCTTTGTTCTCCCCGTCAGAATTTTTCATGATGTCCCAGTAAATGAGTCTCTTTGCAAGCCTTATTTTCCAACTTTCCTTGCTAATTAAGGAATTTTCTAATAAAACCTGCTTTTATTTTGGCCAAGCTGAATGCAGGTTTTCTGGAGCCTGCAGGCTAGAAGGCACTGCTCCTAGATGTAAAAGAAGCCAAAGTCTTCCACTGGCATTATCAGATTCAGGTACAAAGTCATAATCTCAGTTGTGCGGAGAGTAGTGGTTATTCTCAAAAAAAATACCTTGGAAGGGGCGAACTTGAGAACAGATGCTGTTTAATGACATTGAGGATTTTAGAAAAACTTCAGTGAAATTTATGTTATTAAAAAATGTGTTTTCTTCTGAGGATGAGAGTGACTAATGCATGTTGCTTAATGATGAGATTGTTTGATATTTACATCTGAATCTGACATTTCCCAGAGCGTGCTAGAAAGATGATCTATATGAACATCTCTGTGCTCCCAACAGAAAAGAGCACAGAGTCTGCGGGCAAAAGTGGGGTCCTGGCTCCTAAAATCATGAACGCCACAGGATTTGTCCCAGAACAAAGCTGCCACTAGGGCTAGGACTCTTCTGCCCTTGGAGCCCCAGATATCACCTCTGACCAGATCTTGAGACACTGAGGGGATGAGTATGGTGTCCAGGGGAAAAGGGTCACATTCTGCAATGTTCACAATTTTAGGAGCCCACCATGCCGCTTTTGGCCACAGGCATCTGGATGCAAACAGTGGCCCTTTTCCACAGGAAGCAATACTGATTCCCACAGTGTCTGGGGGGCAGGTTGGAGGTGGTACCTGGGGCTCCAAGGGCAGCAAGAGTCCTAGTTGTTGGCAACTCTGGTCTGGGAGAAATCCTGCGATGTTCACAGTTTTAGAGGGCGGCACCTCACTTGTAACCATAGATGCCTGCAGTGAAGTTGATAAAGTTTAAGTTCTGTATTTCTCTTTAAAACTTTGTGCTTAGAAAGGAGAGTTTTCTATAGAGGAAAACACAGAGCTTTTTAAAATGGCTGTGCTTTCTTTCTGTATTCCTCTGTCAGCTACACTTAACTCTGTAGCTAGATTGCTGGAGGATTGGCGAATATTTTAGAACCCTTAAATAATTAATTTAGACCCTAACCTTGCTCAGGTTAGGTTCCTACTTTTCAGTCCCAGATTTTCAAACTTTATCAGTTATCAGTCCCCTGAAGGGCAAGAAATTGTCTCTGTCAGCTTTTTTTCATGAATCCAGCCAGACCTTTCTCCTCTCACACCTTTCTGCTGTGTTCAGGTGGGGTTCTCCTTTGAAGCATTTATTTTTGTACTGCATTTTCAATTCTGTCAGGCCCTAAGGTTGGTGTATTGGATCACTCCAAACTGAAACCATTACATTATTGCTTCACTGTAGGAGTGTTTTATATCTCACTGTGCCACGAGAAAAATTTAAAACCCTATCTCAGCTTTAACTTTGCAGCATTATAGACATTCTACATACATGAAGTTGCTCAAATCCCCAGAGCACACTGTGAACGAAATTAGTGATTTGAAGTTCTCCCATTTAATGTTAAGTATCTTTAGAATTTTGAAGGTCCCAGCTGAATGCACTCTGTAATAGCATTTTGAGCCCTGTTCTTAATTTCTGCATATTATGAAGTTTTCACCACATTTTTATCAATTGCTCCTTTTCTTTATCTCAGCCATATAATAGAGTAATTGAAGTAATTCACTAGCATGTAACCACTTTGCATTAAAAGATACTAATGATAACACTTCAGACTTATTAAGGAACCTTTTCTTTCCCTTCAAAGTCACAGAGCTGTACATATTAGATTCAAAGCCTCTTTCAAGTGGGCAATTGTTCCACACTGGGTCCTTAAGTTTCAGAACTTAATATGAATAACTTTACATGCAATTTCTCAATATAACTCCATTTAAATGATTGTGTAATTCAGTGTAACTGCATAAAGATGACAATATAGCTGCTTCCCAATTACATAATAGTTACAGAGTAGTCAGTGTTACAGTTTAAAATGTAATTGATTCTTAATTTTTCTACCTCAGAAGAAAGGATACTGACTATAATTTCATTAGGGAGAATGGAAATGACTCTGCAAAAGGAAAGAATCAGCCACGTATATACATGCCTATTTTCTGTTTGCAAAATGCTGTTGATTTACCTGTTTTTCCAGGCCAGGTTTGTAGAATAGTATTGCATTTTGAAGTTGCAGCACTATCCATATCAGAAAAGGAGTTTCAGGGCTATTGCCTCATGGGTATTGTTTTGTGGGTTGTTTTGTTTTTGTTTTGTTTATGTTTTGTTTTTGTTGTCGTTGCTTTTGTTTGTTTGGGGTGGTTTTTTTTTTCATTTGCTTGTCTTTTTATTTGATATGCACTGATTTGCTATCCCAGAAGCAAACTGAAGACATGGCTTTTGATAGAAGTGGAGAGTCAAACACTGCACATGTGCCCTGCCTGATAGTAGCTTCCTGCAGAAGGGCAGGCTTCCCATAATCTTCACCACCATTGTGGGAGTTTTTCATTCCGTTGGCACAATAAATGGAGCCTTTTGCCCATGGGATACAATTATTCTCCATGGTGGAAGCTAGGTCAGTTCTGAGGATACCTTCTACAATGCTTAGATTAGTATAGAAATATTTTCTGTTATTAGTCTACACTTATAGTGAAAATGTGGCCACACTATGCCTTTTGATGTGCCATAGTAACTGTTTTCAATAGGATTATTCAGCTATGGACACTGTTCAGATTACAGGACGTGTATTCAAATGGAAAATTTAATTCTTCTGTGCAGTCAGGTTTGTGTCTTTCTCTTACTTCCACAACAGAAAATAATTCTAAAGGCCACCAGCATAAGGTTAACAAAAGACAGTTGTCAGGTGAAACACTCTTCCACGGAAATGAAATACATTTGAACAATAAGTGAACATCCTCAAGGAGAAGTGGCCTTCACGGATGGTTGCCTGGTGATGAGATCATCCAGTGCAAGGCTGGCTGATTGGCAGCTCAGATCTGGAAAACTGTAAAAAGTCAGGGATTTTTTTTCAAATTCAGGACAGGGAACTGTGTAGGGAGTGTTTTCATTATCTCAAAGTGAAAGAAACCTTCTGAGTGGTGTGGGAATCCATCCTATCTACATACAGAACCTCCTATAAGAACTCCCTGAAGCTGGCTGGGGTGGTAGTGGAGGGGGCCACTATGCCTAGAACACTTTTTCTTCATTTTTTCTCGGTTTTCCATTTACAGAAGTTTGGAGATTCACTGAAATTTTTTTCCAGGCTGTAGCTAACCCCTCACCGAAGCTTACGTACAAATCCTGCTTCTGCTGCTTAAACATATAATTTACAATCATCTCTTTACACACAAATGTGTGGCATGAGAAAGCAAGGTTAAGTAGGAGGGATGTGTTTTTTATTGTGGTGGGGAAGGGCAGGTTTGGGAGTTGAGGGCTTGTTGCAGATGAAAGTGACTTTGTAATTAAGGTCTCATTGTGTTTGCATATGCATTGTGACTCAAATAGGAAAAGCATAAACCTCTGAATAACCAGGTGAGTTGTGTTCAGAGAAATGTATGTGTTTTTCGGAGGGTGGGAATTTGGCTCTTGTCCCACCTCATGAAATAACCTGGAAGGCCTTCTGTATCCACTGACCCTGTCAGTCTCTGCTCTGTTTAAATTACCAGGAGTGAAAATGCTTCTACTTTTCATTTGAAGGAGCTTCAAAGTCAAACACAAAGAAGTTAAATGACCTGCAAAATATTACATGATATTTTATTTTGGGTTGAACAGAATGTTTTAGATTGAACACAGGTAAAACTTTGTTCTGGGGCAACTTTATGATGCTTGTATCCCTAGTTGTCTGTTCTGTTTATGCTGGGTATTAAATTCTACACCTTTAAGACTGGTTCCAAGAGTGAAGCAGGAGGAAGAAGCAGCGTGGAGTTTGTTTTCAGAAACTGCACTCACTCCTCCACATTATGCTCCTGGACTGTGTTGTCTACAGACAGACAACAAGAGAGAGCTCTCCTTTGCCTTTCAGTTAGTTTTTAGCTAGCTGAGGCAGAGAAGTTCCCTGGGCTGGTGTTTTGTGGTTTTTTGTTTGTTTGTTTTGGTTTGGTTTGGTTTTTTTGTTTGTTTGTTTGTTTTTTCTTTTCCTTTTCTTTTGAAAGAAACCCCAATTTTACCCCCATGTCTAAGCATACTTTTCATAGTAGGGTCTACATCTATATTCTGATGATCTAGAATTACATTTACTGTGCTGTCTTTAGCTTTGTAGAATCACAGAATGGTTTGGCTTGGAAGAGACTTTTATAGATCTTCTAGTTCCATCCCCCTTTCCATGGGCTGTCTTCATGGGAGAGGTGTTCTGCTTTCAGATCATTGTCATAATCCTCTTCTGAACCCACTCCAACAAGTCCATGTCCTTCTTATGCTCCTGAGCCCCAGAGCTCAGTGCATCACTCCAGGTGGTGTACTGAGAATCTTTGGTAAAATACTTTAAGAACAAAGGTGCATCAACCTTGTTTTGGAGTTATAGGTATTATGTGTTCCTGTGGCAGACCAGTCTGTAAAAACTGGCAGTGACCCTGAATTCCAGTTACAGAAATGAAGGCTGTTCAGCCAATTTCACTGATCCCTTTGTAGCTCGTGTCTGTTTCCTTTCTTTTCTTTGATACCTCTTTGGCAGCTTAAAAGATACTACTGCTGGTAATACACCAAATAGCTTTCACCCATTCAAAGCATATCTGTACTTTTGTGCATGTAAAAAACTCACAGAATTAAGCAAAACGAACTTGCACAATGTGCATCAAATTGTTTTGGTTGTACAAAAACTTCATGAATTGTACCGGCAGATTAAAAAAAAAAAAGCCAACCATAACCAAGCAACAAAATGAAAACCAAAGATGGAGGGAAAATGGCTCCATTCACCTAATTGAGACATAGAAATCTGATGCCTTGTCACATGAGATTTTACTTTATTTTCCTATGTGAAAGCTGGTGGACTTGTCAACTCTGATTATCCAGTGAAATTTCCACCCAGTTCCTTAGAGAACCAGGCTACAGTGCTAACCTTGCTTTCACCCACAGTGACTTAGCTTGCCCTCCTTCTCGTCCCAGTTCAGTCTGCAGTCTGTTTTTGCCCTCTCAATATGCCAGCTCATCTCCTGAATCTTTTATCATATTTTGATTCCTGATGATCCTTTCTTCAAGATATCTTGAATCACTTCCAGACCTGATCTGACCTGTCTGTAGACACATGGTGATGGTATTAAGTAGAGTGCCTGACGTGTGGTTGTTCATAACATGTATTTATTGCTGTTAGTTCACCAGCATGTCTGAGGCTGGCAGAAGTTTTTCATGGAACAGGCAAATCAGGCTGTCTCACCACAGCAAGTTGGTGCTCACTCATCAGTGACAAATCCTGCCAATAAGCATCCCCTGCTAGCAGTTGTCATAAGAGCAGTGGCCATCTAGAGAAAAATAAGCCGAGGGTGTTGTGTGACACAGAACATCCATGGATACAGCAAGACTGTAGTGGTTCTTGTTTATCATTCCTGTTGCATTAGAATCAGATCTGGAGAAAAAGGTTCTGGCTATCCTGAGCTATAAAGTGCTATGACTTTGAAGGCCAGTACGTTTCCAAGTTGTTGTCTAAACATAGAATACAAGAGCAATGATTTTTTGTAGTTTCAAGTTTCTTATTTAATTTTTCTGGCAGTATAGCTAAGCCAGCTGTTGGACAGCAGAGTGCTGAGTTAGGGACATCAGGCAGTATGTGGCAAAAAAGCCTGAGTGCCAGTGAGTACCACATAAGGCAGAAAATGGGCTTAGAGCAACTCAGAGATGTGACTACCCCTGTGCAGGTATTAAATGCACCAATACTGCAATTAGAACTAACTGTGGCTGTTTTTGTTGGCAAACCAGCAGCAGATGAGAGCTGTGGTGGGTCTCCTGCCTGTGTTACCGGTGTCACCCCAAGGGCAGTGCTCCCATGTTATACCTGTGCTGTGAGGACAGGTGGAGAAAGGGTTCTGCTTCTTGTTCTGTCATGTTAACATGTATGCTGTCAGTTGTCAGATAAACTGAAGGAAAGAATGTCCTTTCATACCAGAAACCTTGAAAAGGTATAAACAGTATAAAATCTTGTATTGTACCAGAAAAGTCATTATTTTTCAAGCACATATTCAAGAGCAGTCCTTTCATTTGGGAGTGATGTGTTCATTTTTGGGTAGGTGCCCAGACTACTTAAAATAATTTCATCCTTTATTTGCATCTTTATGCAATTTATTGCTTATCAAAACATTTTTTTTTCATTCAGATAAGAACACAGGATAAAAATCTGAACCTAAAGTGAAGGAAGTCATACCTGGTAACTGTAATTTTATTTCCTGGTTTAAGTGTTTATGAACCACACACAATAATTTATCCAGGACACAATCAGTACATTGCAGATATCTATCACAACCTTTCAGATGTAATAATTTTTTACAGCTGCTTTGCACTCATGGCCACATATGTCAGTGCTTGTCTACTTCATACACTGTATGAAATGAGCACACAGGTAAATGAAAAAATATTTGGATATTAAAATGCAGAAGTGATTTTACTTGAAAATTGTTCATTTATTTCAGGACTTTTTTTTTAAAAAAGCAACCCTAAATGAGTAATGAGCTTTTCTTGCTCACTGTTTGCTGCTACAGAACCTCAGTTCCCACCTGCTGGCAGCTAAAAGCCACCTGCAAAAGCCCTTGCATGTGACTTACACGTGGTGCTACATTACATGTGTGTCAGCTGCAGCATAAGGTGCAGGGCAGCCAGCAAATGGTTTTAAGCATTTTTACATTCACCCCTTCAGCAGGTGAGACTGGAAGGGTTTTGTGAGCTCTCAGGACAGGCAGAGAAGGATCTTGCTGCAAGGCAGATTTCCTGAGCACGGAGAGGGGAAGCCACTGGAGATTAGTCAGTAGTCTGAGAGCCCAAGCAGTTCATAGCTCATCATTCAGCTGCCAGCTGGGGAAAGGGTGAACACAAAAGGAGCAATGTGCAATGGGAAACAGTTTTAAATTTTAGGATTATACTTGTTTCCTAAGTCATTGTTGTGTTTAACTCCAGCTGGCAGCTAAGTGCCACCCATCATCTGCTTGCTTACTTTCCCCTCACTGCTAGGGAGAGGAATTAGAAAAGAATGGAATCAGTAAGGACAGTTCAGAAAAAAAAATTTTGAGTTTTCCTGCTCTTTGCTCTGTTCTGTTGTGGATGCTTTTTCTTTTCTTCTTTTAAACATATTTTAGCAGAAGAAATTCAAACATGGCAGAAAGTTTGCAAGAGCTAGTAGTGTAGCAGGGGTCGTAACTTCTGATGGTATTTGTATAAGTTTAACTAATTCAGCTGTAGCATACTGTACATATCAGTAAGAGAAGCAGGGACTTTATTTCACCATCACAAGCTGCCAATTCTGCCTGTCATGTAATTCACAGTTTTTATGTGCTTTATCTCAATTAAGTTCCATCTCTAGAGCACATTGCTCTGTTGCATATTACTGCTCTGCTAATGAAGCAATAGCTATATGGCGTTTCCTTCTGATTCCAGCAAACACAGAATAAGCAGAAGTCAAACATTCCCTTGACAAATTGTGTGAGCATAGCTCTCATTTCTATCCAGGAAAACATCTGTTTATCTAAGAGTAAAGAATATCTAAGTTACTATACATCTCAGCTCTGAGACTGTTGGTCTTGGCTGCTTTGCTTGTGAAATTATTCCAAATGAATAAAGGAATAGAAGTCATGAAATACCAGGAGGTGTCAGGATACCACCTGACAGAAGAGCTCATCCCAGGCCCTATGAAGAGACAGGGAGTGGCTCCTGTAGGTGGTGCAGCCATTGTCCAGGACAAGAGGATGAGGAGAATGGTGATCTGCTGCTAGCACACACTCCGGCATTGGATCTGGAGCTCAGGTTTGGTTGGAAGAAAGGTGACAGCATTGGAAACAAAGTTTCTAATAGACTTTTCCTTTTGCAGTTCTCTGCTTCCAGCTCCTGATGCAAGTCTGTATTGTTCTCCTTCATTCTTCCAATGGTGCTGAATTCTGACGAGCTAATACTTGGCTCAACACCAGCAAGTAATTTCCTGGTAATTAATTTGTTTTCTCTCTACCTGACCTGAATTTCTTTCAGGTAATTTGCAGGTTGGGTAACCCATCAGAATCAAACAATTTTAGGGGGTACCCAGGAGTACAATGAGTAATGGTTATTTTGAGTCTGTCTTCCCTCAGAATCTTTCTCGCTCTCTCTCAGCATTAGGGTTTCATTGCTATTAGAGCACTTTGCATATAATTACCAACAGCTTTAGGTTATAATTATATTGTCATTTAGTACATTCGCAATGGGGAAAGAATGAACAAAGCAGTGAATTAAATATGCAATGACTGTTGATGTTTTGTGCCTTTTGCTTTCTTAACAACTTCATTAATATTTTGCAATGTTTATGAGGAGCTACCTGGAAAAACAGCCAATGCTTGTGTTTAAATGTGTCACAACTCTAGAAACTAAAAGGAAAAAAAAACAGGATGAGCAGATACCCTTTAGAATTTAGTTTTAAAAAATTCACTTTAAAAATTACTGCAATCATTTGCATATCTATTGCACATGATATTTTCAAATGGCAGCAGCAGTGGGCTAATGCTTCAATAAGTGGTAGAACTCCTGTTGACCTGAGTAAGAGCAGATGTAAATAGGTACCATTCACTTGAGAAAATATCATGAAGTGGTCACTGTTTGTAAAACAGTTCAAAAGTTAAAACCTATTGAGTCTCTGCCTTTGTCCTTGAGATAAAAGTCAAACACACTCTCTGTTCAGTATTTTCTCTGCAGGTGACCAACATGAAATATAGCTGAACAAGTACATTTTGCCACCATGCACGTGGAACAATCTTATGGTAGTCTCTGGGAAATCTGTAATGACTCCAGTTTTCAAACAAACATGAGTCCAAACATCATGTACGCTTGATAATATTGCATAATAGTGCATGTCTGTAGACCTAAAAGTGTACTCAATTGTATGTGGATTTGCTTTGTTAATTAATCATGCCATCGTATCAGGCTTACCTGTCTCCCCGTCTCTGGACTCTAGCTAGAGAATACTGGCAGCAAGATATTATATAATATAATATAATATAATATAATATAATATAATATAATATAATATAATATAATATAATATAATATAATATAATATAATATAATATAATATAATATAATATAATATAATATAATATAATATAATATAATATAATATAATATAATATAATAGGATTGTAAGACAAAATATATTAGAGCCATTGAAATCATCTGCTATAAACTCTCAGTGCCATATAAGCTTGCTTAAAACACACTTTTCCTGACTAAATTAATTGAGCTTGTAGTTATCAATAAAGATGATAAGTATTTAGTAAAATAACTGATGCTTGTGACATATTTCAAGTCAGTATGAGAGATCAGAATTTGACAGTGTGGATGAAGATGTTTCTAAAGATTGATCTTTGTAGCGATTTAATTTCGAGATAGCATCTCTGTTTAGTGCAAACAGGGATTTTGCAAGTGAAATATGCATGTTGATTTGTGAGCAAAAGACAATTCATAGAGAAGTAGAATTTATTTTGTTTAGTCTAATTCATTAGAAGTAGAATTTAGTTAGAATTTTAGTTTAAAAACAAGTTAATTGAGTAAGATTAATTGGTGATTGAGGGTATTGGTATTGGTGATTGAGGTACAATTTTTTGGTATCTACATATATTTAGGAATAAATGCTTTGCAATGTAACCCTTCATGTCTTTGCCTAGTGCAGGAGAAGGTGTGAAGTAACAGCAGTAGAACACATGGAAACACTGGTTGATGTTTCTTAAATATTATATATAATAATTACCTTCTTCTCAAGTGTTTTGCACGAATACAAGAATATTAAAAAGAAAATGCATTGTATCTTCTGTCTTTTCCTGGTCAGCTAGAGGAACCTAGGAGTTGAGCATATTAAGTATGATTCATAGTATTTTGTTCTATGTAGAAGCCATAATACTCTCTCGACAGAAAGAATATTTTCATCCAAAAAGATGGAATACGGGCATCTTTGAATCGGAAAGCCAAGCTGTCCACCATCAGAAAATGCCGCAATTAAGTTTGCAAGCATGTACTTCAAAATCATTCCACCAAGTCGTTAACTGCCTAGGATTTCTCAGTGCCAAAAGGTACAGGGATATTTTTTAAAAAGGACAAAGCATTTGCTCCCATTTCTGAGAACTGCTGAAACAGTAAAAGGCAAGGAAGTGTCCTGCAAATGATAGGTCAGGTTAGTGAATTGAAATGAGTCAAAATGGTATGTGCAAATGAAATACTGCAGTAAGAGAATCTCACTCATTTTGTCATGCTGAACTGTCTAAAAGGATCTGGCCCAGGGACTTCAGCCTGAATGACAACTTACATTTCTAAAATTATATAGCCAGCAGGAAGATTACTTTGTCCCTGAGATGGCAAACATACTGTATAAGTGCTGGTAAATGCCAGCCTGCTAATTGCTGGACCTGTTGCCATAACCCTAGCAGGATCTCCAATGCTGAGATTGCTTTGTGAATCTTTTCTGGGAAACTTGAGGAAGTAAGATTTTCTGAGTGAAACCCCTGTGAAGATAATGATAATGAGCCACCAAGTAATGTGTTGCTTAGAATAATATTAGTGTGATGGTCTGCAATTCAAAACTTTCTACACAAATCTGAAAGCTGGCTCCAGGTGTGAGTCTGAATACAAAATAAGCACCCAGAGCAAGGCTGAAAAATGGACCCATCAGTTGCTTCTCTTGACAATCCAGTTATAAAATTCTTCACACTTTCCCTCTTTCTGACTCAACGAATACATAGTATTTTAATTTGATAAAAGTTATTCTAAGTTTCATGACCATTGTTATTAATTAGTTAATCATAGCTTTGTTGGCTGGATTTTTTTTTTTATTAGCAGAAAGAGGAATAAACCTGAAGTTTTTGAGCTATATTATTCTCATGAATGAAGATTAGAAAAGTCATTATCTTATGACTGCTGTTTACTAGTTAAGAGGCAACTGATATGAGTTTTCATTTTTCAAATTTTATGTATAAGGCAAAAACTCCATTGAGAGCAGCAATATTCTGCCAGCATGGTCCCTTAGTAAACAAGCCTTCAGAAAAACTGTGATAAATAAAGTATCTGATAGATAAATGAATGCCATGAAAGCTTATGCTCTGCTTAATGGATGCACAACTTCACCAGCATCCATTAATTTGTATATGAATAACCTGTAAATGTAGGTGGTCCTTGAGACAATTATACTTCAGCTGAGCATGACACGAAGAGCACACATTGAAACAGCCTCCTTGAGGATACCATAATGGTGAACAACAGGACAGATAATCATGAAGAATTATCTTACTGGCTCATAAATCCACATCAATTCTGACACAGTTCAGCTCTGGGGATGACAAACCTCCTCTTTCTCTTGTGATGTTGATTCGAAGATGCCAGGCTAATGATCTCACTCCATTAAGGTTTTTCTAGTGCCATCATTTGATGGTGACTTGTTTGCATGTTTATGTTCCTCTTCTTTCAACTTATGCAATGACTTTTCAGGCCTTGGTACATCTGACAAAAGCAGTTCTGCAAACTCTTTTCCAAGTGAGAAATTTGAATCCATAGACTTACTATTGATTCTAGTATATTCTAGCTAGTCAATAAAAGGTCATTCCACTCTCTTCAGAGGCAAAAGTTGTGTGTTTGGATAGGAATAATAAAAATACAATAACAAATCAAACTGGAACCCCACTCCGAAATGTTACTGACGTTCCAGAAGGATGGTTAATATTTTTGTTAATTTATCTAATTGATTAGTTTTTACATTGATAGGGTTCAAAATGAGACTTTTAGGAGTTGTTTTTCTTACACTTTCTTCTTGATGTATTTTTTTATCAGAAGATTTGTTTAATGATCAGATCATTGCAAAAAGTTTCAGAAGGGAATTCCAAAGTTTCTTCTGCATAAAATCTGTATATCTGATCATTCTGTGTCTTCTTACCCATGCGTATTGCATCTATTTGAAGAGAGAATGTTATTAAACATTATATTAAAGGTAGAGGAACCCTGCCATATCACTTGTAATTAATGAATTTGCAGATCATTCCTACCGTATGAATGTGCCTACATTGTCTGCATTTTACCACTTACTCTGTGCTGCCCTTCATTTTCTCACCAGTGAATTTCATTTTTCCTTCCGCTGCCAAGCTGCCTGCCTTTGATAGGCCTTGCAGCAGTACCTCCCTGACATCTCTCTTTTGCCTAATCAAAACAATTTGAATATGTATATATTGTAGTTTATAATATGTGCCAATCTGCTGATAACAAGCTACTAGAAGTAAGGTTTTCTGTAGTCCTTTTCCTTCTAAACTGGCTTGAGCTTTGGAGCTGTATATGGAGATAAATAATGTCTAACCAGTGTTAGGCAGATACTGTATTACTGCCTGCTGTAAGTCAGTGGATATTTGTGACTGATCCAGTGGGTAAAAGCTTTGCTAATGTAGCTAAGTGCCTACTTTCTAGAAACAAATCAATATGACATTACAGACCATTTTTTCCCCTCAGTTTTACCTGCTTCATCTCTTTACCTTGCCTGCTTCTATTATCTCTATATTAATACAAGAACTCGGGAGAGAAACTGAGTGATAAATGCGTCCTGATGTCCTGTGTTTAAAACAAATCATATGAGTCACAGAATTATGTGAATGTTTGATCAAGAATTAAACCCTGAATAATTGTGCAGGTTTGGCTAGGGTACGTTGAATTTTCTTCATAGTAGCTAATATGGGCTATGTTTTGGATTTGTGCTGTAAACAGTGCTGGGTAGAGAGATGTTTTTGTAATTGCTGAGTAAAGGCTTTTTTGCTCCTCAGCGCACCTCACCCCGCCACTGAGCAGGCTGGGGGTGCACAAGAAGTTGGGAGGGGACACAGCAAAGACAACTGGCCCCAGCTGACCAAATGGAAATCCCAGACCATAAGGCATCATGCTCGGTATATAAAAAAATGGAGGAAGAAGAAGGAAGGGAGGCAAGTTCAGGGTTGTGTTATTTGTCTTCCCAAATCACCCTTAGGGGTGATGGAGCTCTGCTTTCTTGTGGATGGCTGAACACCTGCCTGCCCATTGAAAGTGTTGAATAAATTCCCTGTTTTGCTTTTCTTGCACATGCAGCTTGTGCTTTACCTGTAAAACTCTCTGTCTCAAGCCATAAGTTTTTTCAGTTTGACTTTTCTGATCCTCTCCCCCATTCCAATGTGAGAAGACCGAGTGAAAACCTGTGTGGGGCTTAGTTGCTGGCAGAAGTTAAATCATGACAAGGATCTGTGTACATTAATTTTATTTATTTTCATACTCTTAAAAATAATGCTGAAACTAATATTAGAAAAGAGACATTTTTCTGTTGTCATTGTAAAATGTAACAAGCCATAAATTTTTAAATCTTTATTAATTATGCAAACAGTGACTTCTTCTTCAATGTGAGAATTGGTTGAAACTGGTCAGTGAATTAGTAAAGTGGGGATTTGACCCTGTATTTTTACTGCTACCAAGGCTCTGCAATGTAAAGAAGCACATGTAAGTTGATTCCCGTAAAACTTTTTTCTGTCTATACAAGTGAAAAGTATGATCAAAAAGAACTTGCTTACTCATTCCACTAACTTATTATTTCAGTTTTCCCTTTGTCTGTACATCAATTTTCTGGAAAGGGGAACAGCCTACACACTGCCAAGTCGAAGCTATTTGTGAAAAGTCTTGGACAAGAGAGGCTTAAAAACCTTGCTAAAGATTCCTAGTCTGGGTCCAGGAGATCCTGAACAAAATCCTGCTCTGGGACTTTGACAAATTGACAGCTAAACTAGGGCACATTGCTTCCCCTGCCCATTCATTGCTTAGTTTTGCCTACAGAAAGATGAAATGAGGTAAGGAAGAGTTTAGAAAGAGTTTAGAAAGCTCAGTATTACACCACTACTCCTTTTCTTTTGCATTTGCATAAAAATTGATCTAGAAATCCATCAGCTGACTCTGTTAATGAGGTCAAGAAAAAACATGCAGAGTTAATCAAACCCAGATATAGTTTTTATTGGTTAACTGTCTCCAGGGATGGAAACTCAGTGCCACAATTTTTCATCTCTGCTTTGCAGAAACACCTTGCCATAAGTGCTATTGGAATTTAATTTCATTGAAGAGATGCCTTTCTTTTCCCTTTTGCACAAAAGTTACCCATGCATGTCAGTTTTGTCATTTTAATTGAACTTACAGGCATGACTGGCATGTGGTGGAATTTAATCTGTCAGTATAACAATAATAAATTATTGCAGTAGGTTTGATAAAGAAACCTGGGACTTTGCGGAGTATAGTAAGGAATTGGGAGTTGGAAGGAAGTTTCATACAGTTTTGTCTTCATACAGCCAGCTTCTCTATTTTATCCATTTCTTGTCATTTTTCTGTATGTTGTTGCCTAATTATTTCTGACACTATGCCCGTCATATTCTGCATTACAGCTATTAGTCAAATAGTTCAATCTTTTCCAGCCTGCCTTTCAGACAGGATAATGTTTCTAGTTACTTTTACAGCCCCTCTTATATTTCAGCCATTTTTCTTGTACTTTGAAGTGAATTGTAGAAATAAGATTTATCTTGTTGAATTCATGAAGCATATTTGGGAGGAAATTAATTTTAGTTTTGAATCTGAAAGATTAAATTACATTGGTAGTTGTGACCATCTGGGCTGAATATCATGGGAAATTCTTGGGTTCAAAAGTATTCTAAATAATTTCCTGCTGTAGTGCATGGATTTGTTAGAAGTGTCTCTGTAGAAGCCTCCCAGATCTGAGTAGCAGCCAGAGGAAAATAGTAGGGTGCTCATTTGAGCCATTGTGTAACTTAAATCAGTATCAAGAGTTTATGAGAGGTGTGATGGAATTACACAATGAAAGGCCATGCAATTGAGCAGATAATGCCTGATATTTTGGAGAAGAAAGAGTTGGAGTACCTGGGAAAATGACACTGTTTAACAACTGCTGGCTACTGACATAGCTTTATATTTTAAGGGCTGAGAACCCTGTCTTGGCCCCAAATTGTGATAATAGGATCTGGTAACTATTTTTTTCAAAAGTGTATACACCTCTTCTGAAAGTGGAGTGTCAAAAATAACCTAAAAATTACTAGTTCTAGATACAAAAATAAAAAGGCATGTGGATTTCACTAGAAGCTGTCAGAACATTTTTGAAGCCTAAAGAGAGGTTTCCACACATGTCAAAACAACTGAAGATCTTAAATACCCCTTTGCTTCATGTCAGGAGTGAAGTGATACAGCACCAAAAAGCAAAGACACCTGAGAAGTCTGGCTGTGTGTACTATTATCTGCTGCGTGTATCCAGAGCAGATCTATTCCACGGCAAGAAGTCCCTGAGAAAATCCCATCATCCCCACTTGTTGCACTTTGCAGTAGGGCCAGTGGATGGGATGATGGTCCTGCATTCTGCCTCAACAGTTTATGCATTTCGTATTGTACAGAGTTATGAAATGGACTCAACCTCAGCAGGGACCAGATTAACAGTTTGTCCCTCCCCAAGGTAAATAGCCTTACTGCTTGAATACTGCATCATGATTCTTGATTACTGTCATGAATTTTGCTCAGGAGTGTTATTTAGATATTTCAGGGAGTAAATGACTTCACAAGGGGCTTCTCAAACTGTAGAGGTATCACCAAGAACGCACAGGGACACCAGTTTGAATAAGTGAGCTGCTGAGATAATCCCTGAGTTAATAGGCAAGTGAACATCTTGGAGACTAGCAAAATATGAAGAATGAGAGAGAGTGGGATTATGTAGATTGAAGTAACAATAAAGATAGACATTGGGCAGGGAGGACTGCTTCTCTGCTGAGGAGAGCAATATTGCAGTAGCCAAGACACAAACTCAAAAGTTCTCAGGAAGTCATTTTCTCTGCATGCATGTGTAAGAAAGGCACAACCATAGCAGTATTGCTTTGCAAGAACGTGCAAACTTTGTATTTTCAGATTTAGAAAATGGTCCAAACCCAAATTGTCATTTCGTACAATTGCGACAGTAATAGGCATTGCACTGTTTTTTACTCTGGAAGGGATGGAAGAGATAAATGTAAATTTGGAAGGCAAAACAGTTTTTCTGTTTTAGCCATACTGAGCCTAAGCTAACAGCTGCACCACTGCCAGAGATGTCAAAGAGACTGACTGTGATTTTAGTTTAGATGGAGAGAGAAAATTTTGGAATAGCAAAATAGATCCGTGAATTGTCAGAAAAGAGAAGGTACTTAAATATGTGCTTCATGAGAAGAAATTGCTGTTTTAGAGATCTGTGCCTGTCATATTAATTGAACAGATTTTGAAAAAGCTGTTTTTTAAACCTAGATTAGGTAATGAAATATTATTTAAGGTCTCTGTGGATGCTAGGAAAATAATAGGAAAGGTTGTGTTTTCCTCTCAGAGTTGTAAAGCAAAAATAGTTCCTCTTTTTACCACTAACCTTGGTGCCAATTCATTTTAAGTACAAAACAATCAGTCTCTCAGAGTCCTAACAGGTATATATTTGAGTGGTACACATGCAAAGGTAAGGGTTTTGTTTCATATTTCATGATTAGAAACTAAAGCCTTTGATAATGTGATAAGTGGTCCAAATGGGGGTTGCAAGTAATCATGTCTAACTAATTATCTACTGTAAAATCAAAAAACACAAGAGGAACAGACACCTGCATAATGCAAGCCTTTGGAACAGATGTGCCCTTATTAATAGACATGACTTGCCTATTAAAACTCTGTGGTGACAGAGAATGTTTTTCCACTTTATGAAGGATACCCTGCCTAACCTTCAGTTTCTAGGCAATTATAAACACAACCTGCAGAAGTAGTGTGGCTTTCCTCTCTTCTCCATTATGCTACAACATGGTCTCTTAGCCCCCCAAGGTTTTAGAGGTACTGTACTTCCTACCCCGTTGTCTTTAGTTGATTTTGAGGACTATGTATTGTCTGAGGACATGAAAATAAATAACATTCAATGGGGAATATTTTTGCCAGTAAAGAAATTCAGTATTCAAAGTCCATTGCAAACATCTGACAGATGTGTTGTGTGGATGGTTATGAATGTAATAAACAATGTAGTACGTGAGGGTTTTCTTTAAGATACCAAATAACAGTTGCAGAACTGTATAATGATAATTAAAAAAAAAAAAGGCCATCTACTTAAAAATATACTACAGGGAGCAGAAAACTCATACATTTATTGATTAGTATAATATTTTAGATATTAGTAACTGTTTCCTGGCCCTAACAGATTTCACTGGAGATGAGCTTGAATTTCATTCTCTGTAGATGCAGGTGTATAACATGGCACATGTTGCTTATCCTATAGATTTCAATGGTATTATATACATGCCTAAGATTTGTTGCATGAATATGCAGTTACAAAAAAGAAGATTTTATTATTAGAAATATTGCCCATTAAATCCCCAGATACATGCAGCTAAAATTAACCAGAACTAAAAACAAATTAATTCCTTGATGTTAGTGGTCATGAGCTAATCTAATTTGAAATCATTTTCAGAGAATTAATTAAAAATCACAAAGATTAAAATAATTTTTTGAAGAGTGCCCAAAATGGGAGACATTAACACAAGAATCTGGTATCAGTGGTCACTTTTTGCTTTTTTGCTGATTTTTTTTTTTTGTGGTACCCCTGCAACAAAACTGAGATGATATAGAAAAGCATCAAAACATTGCCATTCAGGCTGCCTAAGGCAGACTTTTTTCCTTTTAATATTTTCTATAAATATATATTTTGAGAGGGAGAATACTTTATTCTCCCAATTTTTGTATTTGAGACTAAAAAACACTGGTGTCAGAGAGCAGTTATCTGAAAGGAAAATTATCCTTTTCCACAATTGTGCAGGTGAGAGAAAAATCCTTAAAGAAAATGTAGTAGTGGGGTATTTGCATATGTGGTCTCTCTTTTGGATTCAGCTCTACTGAGCTGAAGAATTAAATGAAAGTGAAGAATTTCAATATTCTTTTTTTTTTACAACCCTGTTTAGGGAACTGATTAACTCCTCCAAAGCGCACACAGTGTTCAGTGTACTTGGACTGCAAATGGGGGTGATGATTTGGGGTGCTTCCCAGCAGAGGACTGACTATGTTGCTCCCCCATCCTCTGTTATCTCACAGCCTCATTAGTTTTACCTATCCTTTCCCTGTTCTTAAACACCATCTGAAGCTTCTGACTTTCAGTAAATCCCTTGCAAAATGTCCTACTTAAAAAAAAAAAATTTACTTTTTCCTCTCTAAACTTCAGAGCAAGCTGATTTCAGTTACAAGATACAATGATCAGTTTAGAATACATAAATGGAAACTGTTGGCCACGGATGTATCCATTCACAGTAACAGAAGCCTTCCTTTTGGAATGATGTGTTATGACTTTCTAAATTATATTTGACAGCATCAGGGCACTACAGTGAATCCAAAAGACAGCTGAGGTTTAGATAGTTTCCATGTCTAAAATATCTTTTTTTGATGAGTAAAGATTAGCTTAAAAGGTCAAACAGAATGTTATATCATGTACTGTAGTAAGTGTAGAAGGACATTAAAAATGTATTCATAGAGAAAAAGAGCATGTGTATATTCATTCAGTGAGAACAAATATATTCAAATATATACAGGAAATCTACTCCATCCATCTAAGTCTCAGACCTAAAGTACTCACCATTAAAAAGTCAGCAGTTGATAATGTTTATCACATAGTGGGAATGAAATTACCTCAGCTTTTTTTCCATTTAGGATAAAAGATATTCTATAATAACTATTTTTTTAATGGATTCATCGACTTAGCAGCTCTCACAAATTGCTGTAGCTACTTTTACTTTGAGATTTTAAAGTCTGGTAGTGCTGAGTTTTGTCTACATGAAGCTAATTTGATAGCCATTGCTTAGGGATCAGAGATTCCTCCCCTTTTTACTGTTCATCCTGGTAGTAGCTCTGTTGCTGACCTACTTCACATTTGAGATTTTCAGGCCTGGATTCATTGTTCCACATAAGGCACCTAATGATTTTTAAGATTGCCCTAGTGTATCAGTAACAATCAGATGGAGCTGACAGATAAAGAAATAGGACCTGCAAGAGCCCTGTGTTTTCTGCAGTGGCAGCCAGAACCCAGGTGAAGTATCTAACAGCAACACCAGTGGCACTGTGTCAAAGTGGCACTTTGGTGTCTACTTGTGTGAGTGTCAACTGAACCCTTAGTGACGGGGTTTTTGTGTGTGGTGGGCTGTAGCTAAGTCTCTACCTGCTTTCTTTGTCTCCTTTCTCCCTGCTTTTGGAGACAGAAATAGCCTGCTTATGTTCAGGTCAGCACAATCCATGTCACAGGAGTATCTCCAGCTGGATGTATGTGTGTGTGGCTTAACAGCAGCAGCTTTAACTCACGAATATGCATTTATGTATTTTTTTTTCTGTGGCCTTTCCACTCTGTTCATTGCTGCTTCCCCCGGGGAAACATTTGCTTACAAAGATTTGTCATCTGTCATCCAGAATTCATCATAATTTTGTTGCACGTTAGATTTGACACAACTATGATGAATACTCAGGGTGTTGCTTTGCCATTCTGTGAGTGCCACTTAAATTTGTACAGTCTGTGTTATCCTGGTGACTCATTTCACTTTGATACCATTTTTTAATCGAGAAGGCTGAACAGCATGTCTTGACTTTGGTTTCTTGCCAACTGCAGTGAGCTTTGCTTTCCCGCATCACAGAAGATCCTCGCCAATAAGCAAATATGTGCAGCTAAAGAACTGAGCTGATCAAAGCAGCCCTGTTCTTTCCCACAGAGGTGGGAATAGGCCATGGAACACTGGAGAAGGGCTTTTCACTAATTCACGTAGGCCTTTCCTCTTCAGCCTTCTGGAAGAATTTCTTTCATCCAAATAATTTCAGCAGTATTTTGTTTAATTCAATATGTCAGGGGGATAGGAACTTCTTTCTTAGATAGGTCTTATCTTTCCCAAACCTGCTCCTAGCCCTCCATGAGTGTCTTCAGAGAGTTAATCCACTTCCCCGTGATTGTGTTTCCTTGTTTGTAAATGGGAACCACCTCCACTGTAGGGCATATCAAGACCTTCAGATGAACTGAGAGAGATGAAAACCCTAAGATACTGTGATGAGGTCTGACTTAGCAACATACTCTCCATACAGTTCCATGAACAAAAAAACATTTGTATGCCAGCAGAACCAGTTATTTATCTTCACAGCCTGTGTCAGAATGATTTCTGAGTTAGAGATGCCATGCTCTGAGGTGCCAGCAGTCTCCAAACAGATATACTATGTAGCCACAATTGCCCATCTGATGCACAAAACAGAAGGTGGGATCTGCATTATTCCATCTACAGAATGGTCCCATGAGTGGCTGGGTGCTTCCACAAGCATGAGAAAATATACATTGACACTGCTGACTGACAAGTCACCCACACTCTTAACTGAAACTGGGGGTGGTCTTCTCTTGAAATAATGTGCGTATCAGGTAGCCAGTCTGTCAGCCAGAGGAGAGTGGGAACTCCTTAGGCCAAAGTAAGCCTCCCAGAGGAGAAGGGGAATAACCTATTTTCTGCAAATATGATTAAGAAGCTTTTATTCGGGATATTTTCTTTTGCTCTCTTCCTCATCCATTACACAGACAGGAAAGAGAAACTGGGCTAAGTGTGGGTTCAAGGTTAATTTATATCCCACCCATGCAGAGCAGTCTCGTGTGCATTTACTGCAGTCACCCACACAGAAAAAGCCTTTATTCCTTGTGGGACACTGAACACTTCATCACAGCCCAGTTTGCCCAGTAATCACATCCTGCTTACATGAAAACAGTTTCAAACCTGTGAGCTCACACTATCATTTTTGTTATTATTCATTCAGAATAACATAAAGAAAAGCCTAAGGAATAAGGAGAGTAGGACTCCAAGAATGTGTTCACATCATGAAGATTCATGACAGTGTTGCTTGATTGCAGTGACTCAAAATACTCAGGGGCTTGGTGTTTTCTGTGACAAAATAACATCAGAAGTGGTCTAGCTTCAGACATACAGAAACACTCCAGGCTGAGGCTTTTGTTCCTTAGTAAATATACACTGAAATGATGTGCAAAAGACAAACAGCATGTAACAAAAGCTATATAAGACAGTAGAGCACATATCGAAGTTGAAAAATCAAGTTACATACATGAGGTATTTCAGTTGACCTTTGAGAGCCAGGGATGAGTCTGTGTTTAATGCAGATGCAAAATTTGGTGGAAAAAGGAAGTTGGAAAAAGGCTGATATGGCAGAGGAAATTGAATGTATACATCAAATACACATTCAGTGTTCTCTGACTCATGACAAGTATGCAAGTATACAATAAATTAGCCAACCTAATGGACAAGCATGCATCCAATGCACCAAGTTTACGTTATTATAAATGGCTGTAACGTTTTCCCCTTCCACAGGTAATAAGAGTTATGTGTTGCATATTTCTGAAATCAAGGTAAGAACTATGCTTGACATTTGTTGAGTACATTTATTAATTTGTTTTTAATTGTTGTCATTCAAACAGATATTTCAGTCTTACAGTATGTTTTTCTAAATAAAGAGTGCAGTACAAAATTGTTCTTGCCTGTGCCTGGTGTAAGGAAGGAGTTATTGATTGCAAATCTTCCTCCATTTGTAAAGGTGATTTGTATTATGTACATGTAAAAATGCAAGATTAAGCATTGCCATAGTTGATTACACTGAAGGCATTGGTCAAAATCAAAGCAACAGAGTGAAAAGGCTGCTTTCTGCTTGAGGGCATCATTGTTTGTACAGAATATATAGCTCTAGTGTCTTACCCTTAGGGTCAAAGCAATTAAGGCAATTCTCCCTGGGACTCATGCTTTTCTGTGCTTTATACAAGATGTTAAAAGCTCTGCCGTGTCATGATCTGCATACACAGAAAGCTTTTCTTTTCCTGAAGGTTTAGAATTAATTTATTGCATGCATTTTTTATGATATTGTAATGTTAACATTCTGACATGTATTTTTGGACTTTCAGAGTCATAATCAGGTACATCTTATGGTCTCTTATCTTTAAAGAAAGGTAGAAAAAATTCAGACCTGCTGCTAAATTCTGTTTTATGGCAATTATATGCTGGTTATACTCAATAGTCATTCCAACCAAATGGAAGGATAATGTCTACTGGCACATCATCATAATGAATTAATGTGAATTCTACTTAATTAGATATCTATATCCAGATTACATTTCCAAATGGAAGCCATCCTATATTTTGGGTTGGGTTCTGTAACAGCACTGTATAAATCACTGTCTGTTGATAACAGACAGTTGAGTAACGGGTGTGTGATTAAATATCATTCAAACAAGAATTTTTCAAATCATGAGCCTGATCCTTTACTTACATATGACAAAAATGCAGTTGGCTTGGTGTGCACTTGGTTTGCAGGCCTTTTGTAGTAATTTATAATTTTCAGTGAGAGAGAATAGACATTTCACTTACGGAAGAAAATCACTCAGGGAAATGATGAATGTTGCAGCAGAACCTGTACTTTTGGGGAAATAAATAGATGTGGTTTCCCTTGTCAATATTCTGCCCCCATTAAAATAGTCTGGGAGTATAATAGAAGAAATATAAAATTAGGTCTTTGTAAATGAAATGTAGTACCATTAACTCACTGTGAGCTGGAGATGAGACAGAAATTATGCCTTAGTATTTCCCATGAGTCCTGATTTCCCTGCTCTGTAACAGAACAACAGGTACTGTTCGGTTTTGCTTTTGAAGCCAGCCTTTCTAAGCAGTGAGTACAAGCATAGGCACACATTTTCATAATTCTACCTAGAAAGGTTAATGGTCAGGACTCCTTACTACTGAAACTACTCAACAGCCAGCCACTTAGTTAAGACATGCATTCCTGATGTCCAAGGTAGAAGAGAATCAAACTCCACCTTCAACCGTTTGGCCAGCAGAATGAAATACAGAGTGTGTTTATTACTTTTACTATTAAGGAATATGGGTCGAGGAAGGCATAGACTTGATTTGCAAAAGGCTTATTGAGGAATAAAGGGCATTCTTAGAGAATAAGTTTTAAAACTGTAATCCAAACTCATTTTAAGGTAGGGCTTCTGATGCAGAAGTGCCTGTCTTAGCTGTGTTGTAACATTGCATGTTGGATGCAAAACAGACAAAAGCAGGTGGTGGACGTGAGTGCCACAGGGGAAGTCATTGTCATTGCATCTTTGACTGAGGAAGCTCTGAAAAGCCCATCTGTTCCCCTAGCAGAATCCTGAGGAAGCAAGATAACACTGTTACATCCTCTTACTATGCAAGGAATCCCATAATAAACTAGGCTTATCGAGATGTAGTAATCAGTACTTTTATTATAATGGAAAGATGCAATCTCCTTCTATAATAAGTCCATTCAGACAGTCTTTCTAGCCATATTAAATCTCCATTCTCTCTCATACACTGGTGCTTTCTTGGATCTTTTTATCAGAGAAAAATGCTTTGGTTCATTGTGGAGTTTGTGTTGTGGGATATCACATGCACAGGTTCCATCCAAGAAAAATTCTTTAAACTAGTGGGTGGTGAATCACATTTCTACCTAGATACTTGAGTGTGTGCAGCAATCTACAGACAAACTCAGTTCTTCTATTAGAGGTTTGTCAGCAAAATCAGTGGTGCTGCAGTTTGCTCTGTTTTTAAACATTTCAGGCTTTCAAAACCCAGAGTCTTTCTGCTCTGCCTAGGGCAGTATTAGCATAATCTTGCCTCCTCAGCAAAAATATTTCCTTTTCCTGATTGCGAAAGTTGTGATATTTAATGGATGATGTTTAAACATATATACTTAGCTGGTGTAGAGCAGCTCCACTGCTCTTCTCAGAGTGGAACAGTGGCAACTTATATCTGACACTCAAGTTCTTTGGTGAAAGAAGGCAGGTCTTTCAGGGAAGAGCTATACACAAGCAGGAATTGTTGTGAAGAAGTTATGTTGTTCTGCATTTCAGCATTTGATTTTTGAGCAAACGTTATAATTAAATTAGAGTTAAAATAGTTAAAGTGCTTCCCATATCCATTCCAGTTGCAGTAAGTAAGTAAGTTATAGTTCTTGGTAAAAAAAAAAAAAATGTACCTCCTAAAATTTGCTCTAACTTTAAATGTTTATTTACAGTCCTAAGCCTAAATACATGTTCTAGCAGGGAACACTTTCCCATGCCAAAGACAATTAACAATCAATACTTTACTATTGTTTGTCAAAAAACAGCTGCATTTGTTACTTGTGGTGTCATTCTTCTGCATTTTTCTTCTTTCCCACCTTGAATCCCCCAGACCCTTTTCTGCCAGCCAAGGGGCAATTACATGTATGTTTTGTGTTATCCGTAAGTCAGTCTACAGATGTAGCTATAAATTCAGAATGCCGGGGTCGCCCATTTCAGAAAATCATGTATTCAAGGCACTGTTTTATTGCTGTGCCTTTTAGTTAGATAACAGTATCCAGTTTGGTTTTCTTTCATCTTTATTTTTCATGTGGAATATCTTTAGAGCTGACTGGAGAGAGGAGAGGATAAATGGCATATAAACAGGCCAATATCAGGTGATGTCCTACAGCAAGATACTTCACTGGATGATTTGTACTGTCAGAGAAGAGTAAAAATCTCATTAAAAGAGAAAAGGAGCTATGTAGATTTCTTTTGACATTATATTTCTAGCTAGGTGAAGAGCTCTGTGATTCCCAAGGTTGTCCAACTACACAGCCTTGTGTCACATCATCGTCTAGTGAGTGCCTCACACTGCCTACTCGCCATTGAATACAGCTCCCATGTAGTTTTCACTGAAGGTAGTCGAAGTACATTGAATACCAACTAAATCATGGGCTTATACATAGTTTTAGAAGGCAAGTGGTATGTGTTCAGGTTACTGAAAGAGTGAATATCCGAAAGTTTTACATTTTAAGCTGTATAAGCAGATGTCCCATATCTAACATAGTGTCTTTGCACTGGAATTTTGCATTACAGCTGATGCTTGGAATTCTCTAGAAAAAATAACACTTTGCATCATATTTTCTCTGCTTGTGTTGATGTTTTGGTGTGACATCTCCTTTTGCAATTTGTTGGATTTGTAGCAAAACTGAAATCTATATGTGTGTAACTTCCATGAAATACAAACTCAGTAATGTGAACTATGAGCTTTAAGATACTGCTAGACTGAAACTATCTTACCTCCAAAATATGACATTATGGGATTGTTTCTGAACCTGGCAACATGCCACCTATTGCTTGAAGTTTTTGGATTTATATTCCCAGTGTTTCTGAATATCTTAGCAGTACAGTTCTAGTGAGAATGTACTAAAATATAATGTGTCGGTAAATCTCCCCTGTCATATGCAAACACTATAAGATCTTCAAGGGAATTGCTTCTTTTTGTTTAACTACAAAAAGACACACTTTGCCTAAATTATCAGTGTAAGGCCCTGTGTGCAAAATATAAAGCAGAGAAAGCATGCCCCAGAATAATTGAAATAACTTTGTCTATCTGCAGTGTAAGAATCATGATGTCAGTATGAATACAGAAGGCACAGGGCCAGGCTCTGTCATCAGTGGCTCCACTGACATCAGGGGTGCAAGCAGGTAGAGCCAGATAATTGTCACCATAAGTGAGGGACTGACAAAACCTGGATAGCAGTGGGTAAGCACTCGTCATCGAGCACTTTGTGTGAAGTTGTAAATAAGAGTTTTCAGTGCTAAATGGCAGCTTAGCAGATGGGAAGACAAGTCCCTCCCCTTCTTTACCTGGTATCTTGCTCCTGTGAAGGGCACTTTCTTACTCACTCTCTGCTGTTACAACCCAAGGGTAAGGTTCTTCTTAATAATAGATCCCCTGGGGTGGATTTGAGTGAAACAACATGCAATGACTAGTGTTTATATACATTTATATGTGTGTGTGTATATATATGTGTGTGTATGTGTATAGTGTTTATTTTAGAACAATTGCTTGCAATGGAAAGGAGATATGTAGCCATTTTGATTGTTATCTATAGTGACATAGAAATATAAAGCATAAAAATAAAACTTAAGAACATGTATGAGGAAAGAGAAAGAAAGGATAAGAGTAGAAAGGTACCACCACCTGTGGATCCAGAAACAAGACTTGATTGTTGAAATTTTGGTGTCAGATGGTCACAGTGTTGATCCCTGGGCATGGGGGAAGCCTACAAGACCTACAGTTCAACAGCTTAATATAGGTTCAGGTTTACCTGGGAACACCCAGGTACCACCCCTGGTGTGGAGTTTTGCCAGTTTTACCCTGTCTGAGGAAATGCACCAGTTTTTTGCTAGTATTCAGTTTCAGTAACATAACTCTATTAGCTGCACTAAGCATCTTGATTTTTAAATGTGACTGATTATTTTAGTGAAACTGAATTTGAATGTTTTCTGAACAACACATTTGGGAAGGAACAGTGCAGATATATTCCTGTTAGGAACTTGTTATTCACTGTATTAACATGTGGTGAGTCAGATTTATGGGCTCAGGCATCCTCTGTATTTTTTGTATGCATGTGCATGTGTTTAAACGTGAAAGAATATGAATAATTGAGAACAATGGTTCTCAAGGGGAAAAACACATTGAGCAACTGCTGTTGGCTCTTCTAGGGGTTCATTGGGGAACAGGCTGTTCTGTTTACAAGTCCAGGGGAAAGCCACTTGTAAAATCTATCCACAGGACGTCTAACAAAGCTGGGGAACCATTGACTACTTGGGACACATAGCCTGAACTTCAGGGTCTTGCATAAGCCCTGCTGAAGTGGTATGAGCTGATAATGACTTGAGGGAGAGAAGGAACTGCTTAGCATTTAGGTACGACAGTGCTCTGGGGTGAGCCAGATGAGTGCCTGCATTTAAAACTCCTGACATTCAGTTCTGGCAGAGGTTCTTCGTTAATGTCACTCTGGTAACCTGCAGAAAACCAAACCTGCAAGTCATGATTCGGAGAGAAGTGGTTGCCTCGGTCATTGGCTTCCCCTGCACATTGCACTCCTCTGGAAGAGATTGATCCCAGTTAAAAGGTTTGTCATTCACCTCTGACCAGCTCTGCTCTGTTGACTAAACTTGAGCAAGGAAATGTTCCAGCTTGCAGTCAGGAAAAACACTCATGCAGTTCTGCCCTCTTTCAGTCACCTTTCAATTCTCTGCTGTCTGGGCTTTCACACCAGACCAGACAGGTCACATCCACACTCTTGCACTAAAGGTCTCAGAAGCAGAGAAGCATGTTTTGGTCAGTGACTTTTCTGTCCATTTGAGAGATCACCTCTGTCCTTTGGGATAATGTCCCAGGTGGAGTCCCCTCCATTGCCCGGCTGGGGAGGAAGAAAGCTGACCTTAAGGCTTGTCAGTGAAAGCTGCTGCATTTCTAAGAGGGACCACTCCATGTCTCAGAGCTGATGATTTTGGGAATCATTGCATGATTCAGGTATTTTCCCACTTTTCACCTGAGACTTGAAGAGGTTGGGATTCGGCTGAGGAGACATGACAGATATCATGGTATTAACCAAGTCTTTCAAGATGTATTTGCAGGATAGATTTAAATTTAGATGCTGCAGTCATGTTGGTTCGCTTTGTACTTAGGATTTTTCTATTTTCTGTAGTCAAGGTTTAAGAAAAACTTATTTGAAATCCAAATGAGTCAAACAAGAGAATAGGCATGACAGATCTCACCACAGAAATAATTAAATCTATTCTATGGCCAAGGACACCCCATGTGAAAAACCGAGTGACCTCCAGCCATTCCTTCTGAGGTCACAGGCCAGCACAGGAGAAGAAACTGAGAGCCTGCTGGGTGATACCACACTGTCCATCCCTCCAAGTATCAGAGAAGGCAGTGACCTGAGAGGTCGTGTGATGTGGTGTCTCCCAGCTGGGCTCAGTGGAACTGGACTGCCTTATACAACTGATTGCAATGCCTGGCTCCACATACATGTCTATTGCTGAGAGTACTTTTCTGCAGATCATAAATAATAGCTGTGTGGTTGTTGACAAATTTCTGCATATTTTTTTCACCATCCATCCAAACTACTTAACCTTGACACGTGAATCTAATGGGGAATATAGCTTGTAACTCCTTCGTTTTAGAGAATACGCTTTAGTGGCTAATCGAGCCTGGGTTATAAATTTCTTAACCTAATGAGAAAGTGCATCAGCTCCAGTTCTCAAGAAAACAACAAACGAAAACTTTCGCACAGTAGGATTGTCAGTATTTTTAAATCATCAGTCTATAGATATTTTCTTAAAGTGATCTAAAAAGAAACCTATACTTTTGTGAGGTCCAAGGCTTATAAAAGCCACTCTTTTTAAAACAAAAACTTAAACAACTGATTTATAATCCTGGCTCACATTACTTGATTAACATAGCTTTTAAAATCTGACTATGGAACAATTTGAATATACCTTATAATGGTCAAAATATGAAGGGAAATCTGCAGTGCCAAAATAGCAGAAAATGCAGTTGTGAGTGGGGAAGAATAGCTAAAAATCTTTGTGTAGAAACAAAATAATAGAGTATTTGCATCTGTGTTTGCACCAAATTAATGAGGAGTAAAAACTGGGATACAGAAGAGGGAAAACTAGGAAGTTTGGAAACTAAATTTTCCTGATATATTGTGGGGAGGAAGTCTTTCTTTTCCATGCTAAACTTGAAGTCATACTGTATGCATAGAGAAAAAAAGGATCAATTGAAGCTAGGATGTTAATAAGGTTTGATCTTTAAAAAAAAAGGATGAGCAAGCAAGAGAAGGAGAAATATAATAATGTTTTGAATTTGAATAACATGTTAGCTAACAGCAATGGAAAGAAACATCAATTCAGAGGGAAGGAAAGTGGCCAAAATTGCATTATGGAATATGAATCATAGAGTAGCTAGAAAGCTAAATATGTAAGGAAGCAGCAGCAACAACAAACAGACTGGACACCCTACAAGGATTCTGCTGTTGAACAAATTATCTATTCCTACAATTTTTCTACCAACAAAATATAACTCAGATTATCCAGAGGAGAATAAATAACTGTATAGAAACTGTGACATTAAAGAAACAAATTATTTTAAAAATAATTTTTAAATAATTTACCATCAGCCTTGGCTGCATACACTGTTAACTTGTACTATGCTGCCCTTTCTAGATATCTGTTGTGTCAAAAAAGGTGTCAGATGAGTATGAGACTATCTTTAGTAAATGAATATTCTATTTACGTCCTTTTTTGCTTTTTCCTCATAGGTTGTTAAGCTTCGCAAAATTTTGAGAAGCTAGCTGGCCAACAGATACCTGATGATTTTTTTTCTTTTCCTAAATAATGACTCTTCCTTTGTTATCTAAGCAAGGTTACCTAAGCAATGCCTGTTTTGGCTGAGCTTCCCCATTCAGAGTCACTTGGATTGCCTCCAGTAAAGCATGTCGCTGTCATTTTAGAAAACTGAGCTGAGATATTTAAGTTTGGGGTTTTTTAATTCATGATTGCACTATCCTTAATGTCTACCCTATATCTCATCACATAAGAACCCACTTTTCCTCTCTGATTTTTATCATGTGCCTGAAGGACATTTTAGGGGTACCTTTAATCTACTTGACTGCTCTAGTTCAGCTTGCCTTTTTCTAATTCTCACTGAATTCTTCAGCATTTTGTCCCTAAAGACACGCATTGTTTTTGTCAATCAATTCAAGGTTTTTTTCCCATTCTCATGTTCAGATTCTCTGTTGACTTCCAGTGTCTTATTTCATGTAATTATTCATCCAGTTATGTGTGGAGCTTTTCCCTGCAAGTTCTTTTCTTCCTTCCAGCAACAGTCTAGGCAGTTTCATACCTTTCACACTGTTTGTTTTCATGGTAAAATCACAAATTAGTTCTCCCAAACCAACAGCCATGGACGAATTAAGGTTTAATATTATCACATTATTTCCTTTTTTAAAGTCCATTGGCAGAAGTAATTGAAAGTTTTTGCTGGAACTCTCAAAATGTAAATCAGACTGCAGTCAACAAATAGAGGATTTTACTAATTTTTTAAGTCCTGGGACTTAACCATTTTATTCCAGGCTTTTTATTCATGAGGTTCTTAACCTGAATACAAATTTCTGTTCATATAGCAACCTGAATACAAATTATTGTTAATATAGCGAGCTAATAAACATTTAAACCCAAAAATATCTCTCAAAGACCATCTGCCAGTGGTTACACCAGAGACTCAGGCAATCTTCTTTGAAAGTCCCGTTAAGCCAAGTGGCTGCTAAAGGCATCTCTCCTGTTACATATCCCTGTGCACAGGGTGAGGTTCAGAGCTATCTGCTTAGTTCTGTCTATCTACAGGGGTGAATAAAGCAGGGCCAGGTAGTGTTCTCAGGTGCTGAATCTGCATTATCTGGACGGTTATGTCGTTAGAGCCATCTTCAGCATGGACTTGGACCACATTCAATAGGTATATAATGTTAGTAATGAAATAGTAATGGGCTATGACAATAATGTAGTAATAATAACAATGACAACGATGATGATGATAATGTTAGTAATTGTTGTCCACACAGAGATCTTCCTCAGGTCTCCCACAACTCCCTTATAATCTTCAGAGTATTTTGTCAAACAGTATTTAAATTCACAGTATCTAAAATGATGCAAGTATTGTGCTGTATTCCACTAGCCATGCCTTTCTGTTATCGCACCAGGTGCAGAATTGCTCCTGCATTTGCCTCAAAGGTGACTAACTAGTCAGTTGATTTTAAAAGAGAGCTGGGAAGAAAACTAACATAGATGTAGCATGGCCAGGCAGGAATGAGGAGCAAACTGGGGAACAAATTACTTGGCCAATCATCTGTAGACACAGACTTCTCTTGCCCACATGCTGATGCTGAACTTTGCTAGCCTTTAATGAATAGGGAAGAAAGCCTGTCTTTGGATAAGGAGCATTTACTTGACAAGAAACCAGGCAAACAGCTCTTCATATTTTGCTCTTCCTTTGGTTTGTTTAGGAAGTTCCAGATCTTTAAGTAAATGCAGCAGCTGTGAGTGTGAAAAAGCTGGAGGAGCAAGGCAGAGCTCAGATCTGTGCTGTGCTTGCACGCTGATGTGCTCTGATGTTTAGAGGGTGACTGGGAGCAATGTTCATCAGCTCCCTTGTGAGAGGCTCAATAGTGTGATGAGTTTTTAGTGCTAAAAGTATCTTGGAATGCTCTGGAGCTCCAGCAGCGTGCATGCCTGTGCAAACACTCCAGGTGCTTGCACAAATGTCTAGCCTTAGATGCATGAACAATCTTGTTGACTCCAAGGGCACTTCTCAGGCATTTAGAACAAAACACATTCTTGTGCCTGTGGGTGAAGGGAGCCAGAAGCCTCCTTCTGCAGTCACACCATATTAGTCCTGTCTTTGATGTCTACAGTGATTTCCAGAGGAAGAGTTTGCAAACACTGAGCCAAGACCAAGTATGTTTACTTACCTTGGGTATCATTACCTCACACTGTTGGCATTTCCTTTCACTTTGGTGGGGCCATTTGCAAAACCCTGCTACTTGATGAGCAAAAACACCAGTCTGGGTGGTGGTGTATGTGTGAGAGCAAAAATCTGAGCCCAAGCCTTCCCTTCCCTAGGATCAATCTCCCTGTCAGTAAGTGCAGGGCATATTAACACTCATGTTACAAGCTACGCAATATTACTTTTCAGCTTCACACCATTATGGGTAATTAAGGGATAATATTAACCACTTGCTGGTTTATGGGACAGCAACCTTGTTCCCAAAGGGACATACTACAAAACTAAAAGGAACCAGATTATTGACAGGAAAACCAGGGGTGACATTGTTCTTAGAACTATATGAAGAAATACTCGTGTTGGATGTTTGGATCTTGTTCTCTTGTTGGAGAGCTGTTCTGTTGGTTTTAAGATAAGAAAACTACCTATTAGGAAGAAAAAATGTCCATCTTTCTGCTGACTTGCTTTTATCCTGCTATGCTTTCAGGGCTGAATTAATAAATTGTTTACCTGTGAAGTCTAGAATCCTATTTATTAAGGAGTTTATTTCATAAAAAATGTGTAATTGAGATGGTGTTTCAGCTTCAGAAACTAGAGCTACTGGAACAAAGTCAACAACAAAACTACTTTTCTTCACGCTGATATAGGCATGGCTTTTACAACCCACAGACTTCATCCTCAGTTTTCAAATTGTTTGTAGTTACTTTGTCGTAGATAATAACATAATGTGGAAAGTAATGGTTTATAGGTAGTTAAGAGGGAATTTACCAGAATGCTTTGATGTTGTTACTACTTACCACTAAGTGCCGTCTATCCAGATGAGACACAAAAAACTCAGACACTGGTAGCAATCCAAAACCTAGAGAATTTTTTAACACAGAAATTAAGAAGCAAATGAAAGAGGCCTTTAAACAGAAGCTATGCAAACTTGAAGGGCTTTCTTCCCACAGCCTATCTTACTGAAATGAGAAAAGTTAAGATAATGTACAGTGATGGAAATCAGACCCATTCAATAAAAAAGACCAAGGAGCATACTGCCTTCCAGATGGGAAAGTGAAAATGAAGGTCACAAACTCAACTGTGCCTACTAATTAGGTCAAATTCACTAAATACAATATTCTTTCCTAGTAGAACAACCTATAATCTTAGGCTGACAATTGCAGGCATACATGAAGAAAACAAAAACCCACAACAAAATCCCATTAAGAGCTTTGGCCTTAACAGGCATAGAGTGGTATTAGAAGTAATCCCTGTTTCTGTACTCAGATGAGTTTGCCTGAGGCCCTGCTCCACATTTTCAGCTGTGTGCTCAACAGATTAGGGCATTTCTCTTTTCTTATATTTGCATGTTGAAATACCCTCTTGGGCTTGTGAACACTTGTTTGTATCTGTCACTTTTGAGAAATAAGGTGAGCGAAACAAAATGACACCCATAGCAAATGCTTGAGTAGGTGTCCAGAACTTGTGAGATACATGTTGTGATTACCGACGGCATTTTGAGACATTATTTGTAAAGCAGGGAAGAGTGTGCAAATGCAGGAGAGCTTCTTGTGAGAGAGAGAAACACGGTGGTCAAAGTGGCTCTGTATGCTGTATCTGCCCCAAGCTTACATACACTGTTGTCAGAAGGAAAAAACAAGGTTTTCACTGGGGTGCAAGAGGCACAAGGGATGAAGCAGAGTTTCTTCCCTTTTGGCCATCTGAGGTATTCAAACTGGAAGAAGTTCAGATTTTTACCAGATAAAATGAAATACCTGAAGTGGAAAAACTTCAGTTCTCATGGTCAGAACTAACTTTGGGAAAAACATTGTAAAAAACCCTGTTATAGATATTTCCTTACAATAAATCACTAGGTTTTAAACTTCTATGACCATCAGTCAGCATTGTTCAAAGCTGTATTACCCTGAGACAAAAGTAGTCTGCCTACAAAATGATAGGGCCAGCGGGCTTCTGTGAGATGTAACAACTCAGACTCCTTCATCAACGCCATCCCAGCAGCTGCAGAAGCACTGCAGAATTTGGGTTAAGCAGAAAACTGCTTGGTGGCTCCATCCTGCTTCCCACAGACAACAAATGTTTCCTATCTTTTTATATCACACTAATCCATCTGCAAAAATCTGGCTATGTGCAGGGAACAGGCTTGGGCCTCAAATGTGCAACTGTGGGCACTATTTTCTAGCAGGATGTGTGAAAACAGAGAGGATTTGACTGCTTGTGCACTTTAATTGTAAGGTCTAACGTTCGAAAGTCTGCTTACTGCTCAGGGTCTAGTTGTTGTCGTCCGAATATTTATGACATTAGGACAGCTGGCCATAGAAAATGCAGCTTCATGTAATCTACCGCCTTATTCATTTTGTGCTACAGTAAATATTCAGGCAGAGTCAATTATAAAAGAAGGGAAGAATTAAAACCTAATGAAAGTTAATCAAAGAGAAGAACTTCCTTCAGGCTGGCCATGCGTGTCTGTAGTTTGTCTGTCATTTATAATGCTGCAGCCTCTGGTTCATAGTCAAGCTGTAATTCTGCCAGTTAATGTATCCAATTAACCCCACTAATGAGCTAATCAACAGTGTAAAATCTGTGTAAAATCACTGAGGGTGTATGATGAATGGGAAATGCACTGAACTCTCACGGTATAAAAAGTGCTTTATTGCACTTGTTAAACTGGCACAGTCTTCTCCCTCTCGAAAGGGTAATTTATCACTGGGGTCTGTAACAGTGCCATGCCCTGATAAGGGAGAGGTGGCAATAAACCCATCATAAAATGATTACTCAGGAATGCTGAGCAATTAAAGTGTCTCTACATATCAGATTCATAGGCTAGAGAACAAAACTGGTATTTTTTGGTGTAGGGTGCTAACAAAAGGTAGGCAGCTGCTTGAAGGTGATCCACAATTTGGGAACCAAATACTTATTTAATACATATATTTCAGTTTAGGGATAAAGAATCTACTGAACCATTTGCATTATGATATATGAAAATAATTCAAGGTTCTGACATCATTTTCAGTATGAAAAATGTTTGCTGCAGTGATAATCCTGCTAATTTCAATGAGCTCGTGTGACTAGGAAAGTAATCCTCCACCCAAACAAGCATAACAGAATCTGGCTGGGAGAAAAGAATCAGATGAAACTATATTTGCTTTCCTGCAGTCATGACTAATGCAAAACATTGATAACAATAATTAATTTCAACTTTTTTTGTTATTTTATTCAATATCTTTTAGCATCTCTTTTTGTGATATACAGTTTGTAGAAAAGTAACATAAGAGAAGATTGGAAGGAAAGAAAATCAAAATACTGGCATGCAAAAACCCTCTTGTTAAGTAAAGGACAATAAAAAGAGATAAAAAGGAGTTTTCTTAACCTTTGAAGGAAAAAAAAAACAAGAAAAAAAAATTTGCAACATACAGGTGTGAATCAAATTATCTCAGGAGTCTGAGAAATTATTTCAATTGAAACAGGAGAGTTAGAGAACTCTTACAGATGATTCATTTTATCTTTACTTTATGCAATTTGATTATGTATCAGAGTAGGATGAAATGGTTTACATGACCTGCTAGAGATCTCAATTCCTCCATGACTAAATTTGATTACTGAAGGTATTTTCCATGCAACAAGAAAACCTTTTTTTAATTTTTTTAAATGTGCAAGAAGCAGCAATGATTTTGGTAGAAAGAAAATCTAAGTTAAGGGTTGTCTGGGATATATTGCGGGATACATATGGCTTTAGGTCTACAGTTTATCCTGTAGAAAAGAAACTAGATTTCAATAGTCACTGCTGAAATATAGCCTTTGCAGTTTGTGTGTATTTATTTTCTTGAATGCAAAGGCAAACTGAATAATTTTGACAGTGTTTGTCAAAACATTCTGCAAAGAGACAAACTGCAGGACATTTTTTCTTGTGGTCTTTGTGCTGGGTTTTCCCAACAGAGTTGGTATTTTAGCTCTTTTTGATCTTCCCTGCCACTCTTGCACTGATAAAAAATAGGAGGTTTGAAATATTTTGTGCAGAGTGTAAGAATTCTCTGTTGGCATGATTATGTTACAGGATGTGAGTCCATGTCCCAGGCTGAGATCTGTCAGGTACTCATGTTCCCCCTCCCACCTTCTCTCTGCTCTTTTCCACCTTGCACTCTTACCTGGAGGGGGGAAAGGCACTAAGTGTGCAGAAAGGGGTCTGTGAATTCACCCAGGGCACTCTCCATCACCACCTTGGAGCAGCTGAGTGGCGAACAGTAAAAGGACATAAACTAAAGATAAGAGGCACATTCTGGGGATGGGAGAGAGCCTGTGAGGAAATGAAATGAAACGTCCATGTGGTGCACAAGTTGCAGGAGGTGTGGAGGTGTCTGGAGAACAGGAGAAGGAAGTTAGCTTTGTAGACGCATTGACATGGAACAGGTGTGGTAACAGAAAATTTTTAGAGGGTAAGAGAAAGAATTTAAATGGAGAGGAATCTTATTTACCAAGAAAAAAAATCTTAGGATCTTTTACTAAATTTACAGAACAATGGACATCTATACCATCCTTCTACCTTCTCTGTGCCACCAAACCTGCATGCAGAATTATTTAATTTTCTTTCTTTCTTGTAAGTTTGGTTACGAATGCTATTGCCATGTTGTGAATCAGAAGGAAAATCAAGACTGTGGTTACATTGCATGGATTGTCCATATGTGTGTTCAGACACCCTACTGACACACAGAACTGAGATAAATCTGCAAGTAATTCCTGAAACCAGTCTTATAAGCTATTATCAATAATAATAACAACAAAAAAAATAATAGTAATAATAATAATGATAGTATTTTGTTGTTTGGCTGCAAGGAGTTCATCACTATGGTGATGAGAAACAGCTTGTATTTCTTAGTTGTTTTCTGGTTTGCTGACTTGAAAAGATTGTTACATGCTTTGAATTACTCAGTTCCCCTTTGGAAGATTTCAGTGCTGTCACAAGGGATGGAAATAGAAAGTGGGACAAGCCTTCTGCTGACACTAGGACGAGTGGCACGCACTTCGGATTGCCAGACACCAGCACGGTCACTGAACCTGGGGCTGGTCTTGCTCCACTCTTCCCCTGTATTGGACAAACAGTCCTGAGCCTTTGCTGGGAATTAAGCTGAGGAGCTGCTCTGGGTTAGAACTATTTCTCATAATTTTCTGAGTTAGTTTTAACCCAAGCCAGTTGTTCCCTCTGGCTCTTTGCATGGAATAAGAAACAGGGAGGCAGACGAGTAGTTGATCTGGGAAAGGTGGGAGCAGGATGCTGCCTTTGAGCATCAGTGCCAGCTCATGCTGCCTTAGCATGCTAATGCCAAACAGCCTGCATGTATGCCTGAAGCAAGCTACAGCCCTAACATCACCACTTAAAAAACATAATGCTAAAATTTGCTGTTTGCACTGATCCCGTAAGGATGGGTTCACAGATACTTCCATGTATGGAAGTGTGGTATGTTTAATATCTAGATTAAAAAATATCACTGCATTGCACCTACTCGCTTACCTGGGAAAATATTTGCTTTTTGAAAAGAAGCCCTGAAGCAGGGGTTTCATATCACACCAACAAAATAATCCAGATTTTCTTTCTTTTTTTTTTTTTTTTCTTAGGTTTTTTTCCCCAATGAACTTTGTAGATGAAAGGTGCAGGAAAATTGTTTACCAAAATCGTGTATCTAGAGTCTGGTAAAACTGATTAATGACCCAGCCTGAATTTATGTCTACTGTAAATAAATCACATTTCTCTGAAGTTGTCTCAGGCATCAGACAAACATAAACTTAAAAATATTCTCTTCAAGTTATTTTTTTGCCTGAAGTAACAGTTAAAACTATATTTATATGCCTGAGGATAAGAAACGTCATATTGATGAATGAGTAATAAGTCTCCCTTTTCCTGGATTGGACATTGGGGGCCCAATTCTCTCTCTGTCCAACTCTGCTGAATTGAATGGCATTGAATTGACATAAATGAGAGCAGAAAGGCAGCTTGGGTGTGGCTTTCACAATCAATAAAAATAATTTCATAGAAAGATGAATTTTTCAAGTGTATCAGAGTCAATTAAGGTGCTACTGCTACTTGAAGTACATGTGCCCAAATGCAGAGTCTATATTCATTCTTCTTTCCTTGAAATTTGACTTTTTGGCCAGAACATTAATACAAATTGTATTCTAAGTGGAAATAGAACCCCTATTCACATTTTATGAAATAGGAGATATTCTGTATTTCCTATGAGATCTATTTTCCTTGGTGTGTTAAACTCCTTTATCACCACAGACCTTGGATAATACTTTCCTGTGAATGTTGCCAGTAACAGCATAGAAAAATACCTGCAGTATCAAACAACAGTTGTCATTAGAGCTCATCTTCATTTCATGCTCAGCAGAGACATGCTCTGATTAGTATTAAAGTTATCTACTATACTTTTTCTGTGTCTTTGTGTCCATGTGCTTTGTATCTGAACTGTAAAGTACTGTCAGTGCAATCCAAGAGGTCAGAATCCTGGTACCCCTGTCCCACAGCAATTGATAAACTGTTGAGCAGCAGTTCCAGCCCCTAAGCCATAAATTTCAGCTTTGTGTCTCCACTAGACAAAAAAACAAACAAACAAACAAAACCAAACAAACAAAAACAAGCAAACAAAAAACCCCACACCAAAAATACCACCAACATGCTATTCCAGCATTTCTACATTTTGAGGATCAAAACTGGGATCCAACCTTATTTTTTTAACATTCAGAATTTTTGAGTCAAGCATTTGCTGAAATTACTCCAATATGGAACAAGTTTTAGGCAGGAAAGATACTCGGAAGCCCTTCTTAGAGCTGGGTTATTCTGCATGCCATGTAAGGCATATTCCAAAACTGAGAGTACTTCACTGGCAGTTGTGACTGGGAATGAAAATTTGGCATTCAGCTGTAGTCCAGTTCCTCCTTTTATGCCATTTATAATTTAGAGGTAATATAATTTAGAGGTATGCTTTTCCAAAGCAATCCTTAGAGGCTTTAACTAGGAAGTTTAATAAAATAAAAACATATCCAAATTGGAATACTGTACAACCTTATTCCTCTTCAACCATATCCCTAGATTTAGCTCAAAGTGCACAGATGCCTGAGGCTCTTTAGTGATGCAGCCTGCTACAGGTCAATGTTATGTTCCATGCAGTCCATCACAGACTCTATGTTGTATTCTAGATGCACCTGAATGGTTCAAGTAGAAACTTACTTTATACCTTTTGATATTAAAGTTTATTTTTCAGTGTAGGGATCTAATTAGAATATATTCAGTCTATAAACAAGACACTGATAGTTGAAGGAAATTTATTTTCCCTTTCAACAGCATAAGGATTTTAGTTAGCAGCTGATATGCAGATCAGCCAACCTTGTAGCAAAGGTAAGCAGTGTGAAATTATACGTGTGTTATTAAAAATTCCTAATAGGAGGAAAAGACCTGACAGAAAGGGTGAATTAAATGACTGTAATAATCACAGAGATGCATTACTTGGAATTCATTTCAGCTCATTTTTGATACTCTGTAATGGGAGAGGCAACTTGTAACTCAGCAAGAAAGCATGTTCTTCCTCATTAACAATATTTCCTCTTGAATTTAAATTTTTCTGTTTCATATTCATACACTGATGCCAGTACTACACTTGTAGGATAGCTTTTTATTATAAAAATGCTTGTCTAAATACATCCTTGAACTATCTCTCCCAAAGTGTGGAAGAGCTTATTTATGTATTTTCTCAGACCTTTATCTGTTCATTTCTTTCTCCACTGAATTCTAAGAAGTCAGTAAAGAATTATTTGTTAAATACTTTATAATGGCAAAAAGGTTACTGCAAGAAAAAAAAAAAAGAAAATAATACATGCTATATTGCGGGGAAAATAGGGTGGGAAACTATTCAGTAATCTTATTATGCTAACCTTATCTCTGTGTTAGAAATTTTGATCCTGCTTTGATCCTGTTGTCTTTCTTACAACTGATTTTCAGATTCTGGTATCTCTTTCTATGTGCACTTGCTTTCAGCACAGGGCTGTCTATACCCTGTTGGACAAAGCAAGATCATCTGGAGAAGAGTGACAGCAGACTGAAATATTTTAAAGAAAATGCTTTCCTTGTACGCCCCTAACCTTATTTCAAGACCCTGCATGTATTTCTAGAAAGGCTGGGTGAGCCAGACAAGCACGCGTGAATGTGTACACCAGCACGTACCCACTGCATGCACCCAAGCCCAAAATAAAGCAAAGCCTTTTGTGTAGCATGGAGGATACATAAATGTCAAAAAGAGAGGTAAATAATGGTCACTAATTTGAGTAAAGAGACAAGAGCTGAGTGGGAAATTAAATTAATAGCTATGGAAGATGCCTTGATAAAAGAAAAGTGAGGAGAAACAATTGAAACAGGCTGAACATGTACATGGTTATGGAGAGCCAGTGATAGAAACTACATGAAAGAGGAAGTATGCAAAGTATCTGTGCTGTTATGTATCAAATTTCATCATAATCCAGGTCTAAGTATAGGCATGAAGTTCCATGCTAGTTTACAGAGAAACTGGGACAAAGTAGAGTCAACAGGACTCTGAGTGAATGACTTCTGTTCTGTAACTTATACAGAAGATGAGTAGGATGTTCATTGCAAATGAACATGCAGTGTTAAACAAGTCCTTAAAGTACAAAAATACTAAGTAAAAATTACTGTTTCTGGTTAAATTGTAACTCCAGTTTACAATGAATTGAAAAATACCAGCATGTGTGGGAATTTGGAGGTGGAGGAGAAGGGAGTTAGCTATTTACTGATTTCTTTGATGGGTGAGTTTTCTTATATTGGTTCTTTTTTATACTTAAAATATTTGCACTATAATTTCTCTGTCTAAATCTAATCTGTTTAAATAAATCTTAGATGATTTCCATTTCTTTATATTCCTTAGCTGGTCAGTTTCTCCTTCTATTAAATTGGCAGCATGCTTTCTTCTTTTGGTTTCACTTATCTGTTGAGAATTGTTTTTAGAAGTTTTGGTGAAAACACAAACATCACAAGAGTATCTTTGCATCCAGTGATCACTTTTTCTGAGTTTTTAGATCTTCTGAAATTGAGAATGAAGTTACCACGTAATTGTGTTTGAGAATAGGTAGATGTATGGAATGGTTAGTCTTCTTGTCTGCCATGACCAACAGATGCTGGTAAGAAACAAATAATTTTCCTTCTCATCCACATCACTGGAATATGTTGTGTCTTTGAGAGCTTTTGCTGACTTTACAAAACAAAATAGCCCAATTATTGTTGCATTTTTTCTTTTGGGAAAATTGCATTTAAATAATTGTTTATATGATCTTCTTGGTAAAGTCAAACATCAGTGACATGTTCCTATTTTGGAAGTTCTTTCTATTTTTCTCAGTAATCTCTTAATACTAAAGGGTTTTTTCTAGGTCAAACACCACTGGGATAATTGTGCACAATTCATTTTTGTTAGGCAGGCAAACAGAAAACCTCCCAGCACAAATCTTTAGAGCTGGCATTCTGCTCTAAAGCTGTTTTCCTCAGTGCACGCAGGAAGGTAGAAAATGCACACGATCTCTTCCTCATCATTTGAGATCGAGCACGTACTTTAAAAATTATCTATTTGTAAAGGAAACAGGTCTCATGTTACTCCTTGAGTGGCAACAGACCATGCACTCTGCAGATGTTCCTTGGTTCAGTAATCTCAGTTATTTCAGGGGATTGCTAACATTACAGGTTGTACCATTAAACTACAGATTTGCTTTACAGCAAAGTCAAGGCTGTTGAAATGAACAGAAAAGAGAGTATTTTATAAATTGTGCCTTACCTTGCTAGGTATCACATGGGAATTTTTATTTAAGGCTCTCCAACATCGTGCACTGTATGGTAACATTCTCACGTGCTTTCAATCTTAGAAAATGTCAATCTCCATGTGAAGAAATCAATGTTGGTCATATTTCTCTTTGAATATCTTGGGGAAAGTATCCAATCAGCCAGACACTTCCATTTTGGATCATTCCGTTGTGTGTTTTAACATGTATCTTAATAAAGAGTTGTCAGTACAACGTAGGGCATGGAGGACTATGGTACCAGACAAGTTTTTCAAGGTTATAAGCTTTTGAAAGCTTGCAGATCAGAAAATCTGTTCTAGCTTCTGGGTGTAGGTCTTTTTTCAAAAAAATAACAAAAAATATGGTAGAAAAAGGAATCAACTATTGGATTCAAGGAAAAGGAGGTAGGAGGAGAAACTAGAATAGAACAGGACCAGGTTTTTTGGAGTGTGGGTGTTTTTGTAGGACACACAAAATTTAATCAAATCAGGATTTAGCTGAATGGGGAAAACATAGGAGAATATAGGTAAGAGAAGATGATCAGGAATCATACAGGGCCCGAAGGAGATGCTGAGACTGGGCAAACTGAAAGATGAAATAAAGAAAAGAAGATTGGACAAGTAAATAAAAAGAAAGCCGGAATCCACTTGTAAATGGGCATGGCAATGTCTGCGTGACTGATTTGTGTCTGACTGTAGAAAAAGAATATACTAAGGGCAAGGAAGCAGCAATGTGAAAGAGAAGAGATAAGAAAATAAAACTGGATGCCAGGATTTGAAGGACTGTGAAGGGCTGGGTGTAGACTAAATTTTCAAGGGATAAATTATATAAACCTAAGGGAGACAGATCAAAGACTAGGGAAATGAGCAGAAGTGCCTGCCGTCACTAGACCTCTTGTACTGAGCAGCAGTAGAAGAACCAATTCCTGTTTCTCTTCATTTGTATTTCACTATCATGAAATCTCCTAATCATTCTCATCTCCTAATATAAGATTGCAACTGTGTTATGCAGTTGCCAGTTATGACATCAGAGATATTTGACGGCTGGCTGGATGTGGTCCTGGGCAGTCGTCCCTAAGTGAGCCTCCTTTAGCAGAGAGATTGGATCAATGACCTCCAGAGGTCCCTTCCAACCTTGAACACTGTAATCCTGTGAAGTCACAGCTCAGTGTCAGGCAGTGCAAAGGAGGAGCAGATCCAGGGAAATGACTTGGTTTTTCTGTGTCCTGTGAAATGCCACACACCCCTCCCCTTCTCTGTCCAGCCCTTGCACAGGAGTTTCACAAAATTAAACAAGCATTAAAACTTTCTTCTGGGGCATTATTTCCAACTCAATGATTTTTTCGACATCTTTTCCAACCTTAACAATTCTATAATATTTTCAGTTGCATAATTACATGCTATCTGTTGACTGTTCCCTAAGAAGCCGGAAAGCCTAACTGGTTTAACAGAGATGGTCATAATGCAAGAACATCGTTTGTAAAGACAAAAATACGTGCCACTAAAGGAAATACTAAGAATACCTTGAGTTTCACTAATCTTCAAACAAACTTGGAAAGAATCTCAAAAATCATGCAATATTTATATTACCTATTTAGAAGTATACTAGCTACCCTGATGTAATATCTTTCCTGAGAACTGTTACTTTTCTAGTTTAGAGAGAGCCACTAACATTTCTCTCTGCAGTCCGGAATTAAGACCATATGAAGCAGATGCTAATAGCACTGCATTTTTGGCAATGCAATAAATATGAAAATGAACCTTGTCAATTTGATCGTGTACCTGTTGAGAATTTATGGAGACAAGTGATCTTAATCTCTAGAAGAGCAATAAATATTTACATATTTAAGTGAGTGCTAACAACACAATAAGGGTTGTATTGATGTATAGACAGGATTTGGGTTTGCCTACTCATTTTTACCCAGAAGCCAGCAGCCCTTTGGGTGTAGCTTGTTCTGGTTTTGGCACAGCTTCTGCTTTCCTCTGTGTTCCCATCTTCCCCCAGTCGTGAAGCTGTGTTGCGGATGCCTACAGGAAGAGAAATATACTGGCCACCACTGGTAATTTTCAGAGATTTGGTAACTCAAAGAACAATTAAGTGAGGCAAGGCATCTTCTTACAAGCAATTTAATTCCTAATCACTAGGGCTTTAAGTAGGAAGAAGCTAAATGCTATCATGGGAAAATGCCAAAGTAATATGGGTTATTTCTAGGGAGATGTAGGGGCTCATTCTCTGTCATCTGTGGTGATTTTCACACACAGCACAACAACCTTAAGTGTTGGCATCAGGAGTAAATAATGACAAGTTTCAGCAGAGCTGTAGGGTAATACAGTTCCTTGTAGATCTTGCCTCTATGAAGTGAAGGGTTAGAAAAGACATGACTCTCATTCATACAGACCAACAACAGGCAAAGCATTAAAAATTTTAAACTAAAACTAAAAATTCTAGTTCTTTGTTTCTGCATTAGAACTGGTTTTCCCTCTGCCATGCTCTACTTTCCTACTCCCCTTTCAGCCTGAAGGAACAACTTTTCTCACAAATACTGACTCTGCATGCCTTGAGTCTGGTTGCTTAAGTGTCCCATGGGCTTGCAAAATAAGTGGTTCTGCTGTGTACTCACAGCTTTGAGTCCTGAGTGTAAGAACGACATTCAGTGTGAACTGCCAAGCCCAGTTTCTAGGACCATTTCACTCTCACATTTCTAAATATCTAATAGTGTTCTGAAGCTCAGAATAATTTCAGGTATGCTTATTTATATTCCTAATTGCATATATGCGATATGTATGTGTGTTTATAATTCTCAAAAGGCATGAACTATGCACTTGGAATGTTTTTTAAAAATTGCTTTCTGAGAAAATACACAGTAACTGATGGTGCTATTGACATAATTCACAAAGGGAATAGTTGATTACCTGTTCTGTAACTGAGCCAATGAATATTCATAGTTCCCTTGGTATGGAGCTGGCATATTTCAGCTAATTAAGTCTTCGGCTTAGTTGGTGCATATGCACACTTTTTATATGATACCAAAGTATGTTTAATTGGGGTTTGGCAGATAATACCAAAGAGAGTTTGCAAACAAACAAACGAAGTAGACTCCACTGCCATTTCCATAAATGGAATGGTATCACTTTATGGACACCTGTAAAAAAATGTCACCTCATTTCAAAAGGGCCTAAAACTCACACTGTTAGGGCCAGTTTCAGTCAGAAAATGGCAGGAGAAATACTTCTTTTTAGATAAAACACCTATTACAGACGTGTATACTAATTTCTACTCAGAGCGTTTATAAATGTTGTTGATAATTACATTATCCCCTTTCCTGAATGTATTTGAGGAATACTATACCATCTTTGAATTAAAATTTTAGGATGTTATTTTTCCTTTGAGAATCTTGGATGCAAGCTGAGGTAAACTAAAGAGCAGAAGTTGAGCTGCTGCCTCAGTTTCAGCTGAGGTGTGACCCAAGCCAGGAGTGCAGACCTTTTGTGCTGTGAGAGCCTAGAGGTAGCCCAATATCCAATCACAAGCAAGTGATACAAGTGATGTGCTCTGCCACTCCGCTTCCATGGAACCTTTGCCTGGTCTCCCAGTTGTCTTTGTCCCTGCCACAGCAGAAGAATTAAAACTTCAGTTCAGTGCCACAATGCTCTCATGTTAATGGGTACATCAATCCAGGCACTGACCTTGAGTTATTCTTTTCTACCTATGAGAATGACATCTTATTAATTTTTGGTCTTAAATTATATTTCCCTCTTTTTCTAGTCTTTCCTCCACCCTGTAACATTTTCCACCCTAATGGACTTTCCCATGCTTTTCCTTGGTATCGACTATTGAACAAAAGACTTATGTGAGTCCACCATCCACAATGGCACCTTTATGTCTAATTGACTCATGACTCCTTTTGGATCGCATCTTTCTCTCTGACCCATGACTGCTAACACCTTCTGTAATCCAAATGTCTTATTCTGGAGCATGGGTGATTTAAGAGCTGGTTATGAAACAGAGCTTTGTAATCAAAGTCATTAGTTCAAACCCACTCCTTGTTACACAGGGCTGGAGTCCATCTGGAAGAATCATATTGTCACAGGTTTAAGGAATAAGCTGTCTTTGTTCTGTAGCTGGTGGGAAATTATCTCCATGTATACAAGCTCTAGGGCATCCACAGCAATATTTATATCAGATTAGATGTGTTGCTGAAAAAAAGAAATCAAATCAAGCCACTCAGAAAAATTCCCCACACTCTGCACTGAGTAAATATAGTGGCACTGGAGTTAGATATCATGTTAGGGGATATGTGGTTCTTAATACAGGTAAAAATTGTTCCTGCCAAACTCAAGTTTACTTAAGCAGTTATCAGAATCTCATCTAGACCTCTCCCCTCAGGAAGGTGTGGCTTTACTTCTAACCTAAAGTGTGAAGCTCTAATACGTATTGAATTCCACTTATGATCTCAGCCATTAAAATTTTGCTCAACTCAATGAAAATCAATTCTACTCTTCATTTTTTGAAATTGCATCATTTCTGTGTATACTCTCTAATCTGCTCAGAAACACCATAGCACTTTCCCGTGTTTGAAGCTGTAAAACAATATAATCTCTTATGATCACAACCAATATGACTTTTATGTTCTCGATACAATATAGCAAAGAAAGAATAGAAGATAGAACATGATCTCTTTGAAAAGAAAGGTTTTCTTTTCAAAACTACATTTTGAATATTTCTTTCATAAAACTAGGAACAGACTGGTTCATGTTCTGCCTCAGTAACTTCTCATGTGGAAAATACATTTAAAAACTGATGAGTCTTTTTCCTTTTCATATTTGTTTTTTCCTGTTTGTGAAGATTTCATTTTTAAAAAATGAAATCCATAATGAAATTATTTTCTCTGTAAAGCTAAGAATTTGAAGCTAATTTTATCTTGCCTACACGATGATTTCATCATAAGTACCTAGCTATTATGTTGTAATGGCCAGTCAGATTTAGTATATAAATTCATGATAACCTTTAGTAGATTTTGAAATAGCAGTTATGTCAAAAAAACTGTAAAATAGCTATTTTTACAAATGTTAAAGCTATACCAAAGTTGTTTTTTTAATTGTTAACCATGCTGCAAAGAGTAAAAGTAATTTTGCGTTCTAAAGAAGGCAGAGCGTTGGGTTTAAGTGTGAAATGTTTTTTTGCCTTCTGGTAGCAATAGGGGACTGCAGCACCTGGGAGAACCTTGTAATGGCTTTGTAACATTTGCTAGCATTCCCCCCCTCCTTTTACCTTGGTGCTTGTGAAAAAAAAGAAAATTAGGAGGAAAAAAAATCTGTTTTTGGGGGTAAATCAAGTCACACAGTGCCTAGAAGTGTTTAAAGTGAGGATTCAAGATTCAAACTGGTCACAGGAAAGTCAGTTGATTTGAAGTGGTCCCCAGGATTTCCCCAAAGTCAGCCACGGCAGGGACTACAGAAAGCAAGAAACCAAGGTGACTTCTCCCAAAGACTGTCCTTCCCATGGGAAAGTAAACACCAAATGTTTAGTTGCCAGTATTTCTGTATTACCTGGGATGCCAGCTTCTACAAAGAAGTTTATACTTACCCCTAGCAAGGGCCTGCAGCAAGGGCATCCCCATTCAGGGGAGATGGCAGGGGCATGCAGCCAAGGGAGTGTAATTCCTCTCTCCAAAAGAGCCTTTGAGCCTCACAAGATGGGTTTCTTCTTTTATAGTGCCATCATTTTAATTAGCGTAAGTGCTGAAATTATCTGATAGCAGTATTGTAATGACCTCAGCTAATGCACTGGTTTTAGCACTGCCTTTTAAATGAGCTAATGAATCTAGATGTGGCATGAAAATATTCCAACAGGCATTTTAGAGTATTTCTGTATAGATGAAACTGGAGTTACAGTAATTAAAATGTTCCTGTAAGCCAGTAGCATTCCAATCCTTCTACCCCTTACAAGACTATTTGGACTAGTGCTAGCTTTTACCACTGTGATTCTCAAGCATGTATTTTTATCCAGACCAGAGCATGATCCACTTTGTCTAGTTTAATCAGTCTCACAGGAGACCCCCTGACCTGCTTGCCCAGAAAAGTGAGAAAATAGAAATTCACTTGATAGTTTTGTGACCTGGAGTCAGATATCAAACTGCAGTATCTCTCAGGAGCAGTAAAATTCACTTTCAAGAAGCCATGTATTTAGAGGCACCAGCCTAAGTTCCTATTAGAAGGTGAGACCTGAGACAAGTAACTCGTAAATAAAACAAATAAGGCTACTTGTATGCTGTCACTCCAAATTAATTGACTTCAACTGTTGAAGGTATTTAATGGAGTTGCCTGATTTGGGGTTTGGAAGTGAGCAGAATTGTGCAGGCCGCTTATTGAGCACTGTGCTCTCTGTTTGCATTGCACATGATCAGTGAATAGTGTGGCCACTTGCGGGTAATTTGCAACATTCTCTGATTTTCACCTCTCCCATTTAGTGGAAAAGACACATGACTTTTTTTAGCTTGATAATAAAATATTGCTTTTAAGGTAAGCAATATATGTCCAAAGATAATGCTTTATTGACAACATGTCCACTCATTAAATCAGTTATGTATCTAAAGAGACATCTGCTAACCAAAGGAAGAATGAAAAATATTTTGTTTTGTTCCCTGTGGAACAGCAAGCATCAATCAGTAGATCTGATCCAGATTCTTTTTCCTGCAGAATTTACAAGTCAACTTCCCATCCCCTTGATTTTATGGGGGTAAAGACATAGTACTGTTGAAACTAGATAAAGTATTTATGAAGTAAGGCAATAATGTGCATAGGAGTGTCAGAATCTAACCACTGAACAATGAATAATTAGAAGTGAGATCATAATGAAATTCCTTTTTGCCTACAGGTGGCTACTTTTTTTCCTTAACCTTTTTGTTAAATGCTGGGAATAAGATGTAAATAAAACAGGCAAAGGCATTAAGTTGCATTACAACTGCTTTTAACTTTGATGGCATTCCCTGAATCTGAAATAACCACTGTAACTTACAACTTGACCTATTTGATCTGGCAATAACTTAGCCCCTTAAGCTGGAAGGTAACATGGTCAATTATACCTCAGCACTGTTTTCACAGAAGACTTGTCCTTCCTAATGTAGACTCAGGAGAATTGATAATGTTTGTCTTAGTTTTTCTTTTGCATAAGTACAGTGTCAAGTGATTTCATTTATGCGTTTTAAATCAAAGATGAAATAATAGTATTCTTCCTGATCCATTGCCTAAACTTCTAGAACTTAGTTTCAACTATTCTTCTCTTACTTGAGTTTTACTCTTTGCTCTCCCATATGTGTAAAATATACAGAAAGAAAAGCTACACAATCAATTCAAGTATTGCCTAAAGCAATCCAGGGGCATGTTAAAAATGTTTGAGAGTGGTGCATTTATATTACAGTAGGTATATATAAGTGCTTGTGATTTGAGTTCTACAGCAGATTTTTCCTTGCAGCCTGGTGTGGTTATGTGCATTATGACAAGAAACCCTTCAGAAATTCAATCTTTCAATTGCATTTCCTACCTTTTTCTACCTGTCTGGGGCTTTCCTTTTTGTCTCACTTCTTACCAAATTAACCGTGGGACATTATTTCTCTAAGTTGCTACCTGTAAAAGAACCCAGAGATCTCCTTCCACCTTCCGTGTGGCAGCTCAGCTTCAGGGAAGTTTCTCTCCCAAGGTTGTGTGAGCTTCCAGGTAGCTATTTTTTAGTTTTCTCACAGCTGAAAAATAGGGCCACCAAACACTTCCTTTCTCCATACCCTGTTAAATGTCTCTGTCTCTCAATGCAGAACATCATATGAGATGCTGCCAGAAGATGCACAGTTTGCATCTACCTTCTACTGGGATAAAGTGTAGGAGTGTATGAAGATCCTCAAAGCTACCTATGGTAGCTGGGGGGCCTTAGCAACTTTACCTTTACAAAGTATGACCAGATAGTCGCTGAGATATCAGATATCACTAGACGTGGTGCCTGCCTGTAGGCAACTTGGTTCTGCAGATGGGGACAGGAATGCCTCACTGTGCCAGTCCTCTGTGAAACACAGATGGAGCCCAGAGAACAGGAAGGGAACCCTCCTGTCGTTCCAGTCGTCTCCAAGGAGGCAAGATGTGTGTGGGAAGCATGAAGGACTCATTAGAGATGGCAAGGTAGTTTGCCACTGAGAGCAGGACATAAATGGTGGCAGAAGAGAGAATTTTTGTGAGGAAAGAGAGAAAACCTCACTGTGGGAGGAATGTATGTGGGAGTCCAGGCATGTTTGCTTTTTGCAGATTCTTGTTTCAGTTTGTGGAAGATATTAGGCTTCAAATAGAGATTAAATGAGGGAAAGACCTAAAAGGGTTCACAGATCAAAGGGTAAACAAACCACTTCAAGAAAGCTGCTTCCTTTAAAAAGAGGAAGCAACAGTTAGTCTTCAAATATAGAGACTTTCTGCTTCTAAGGACAGTAATTTTGAATGTTATTAAGCACTAGCCAGATCCCAGGACTTCAGAATTTAATATGGGGTTTGAGACTTTTGAAAGTTGGTTTGTTTACAAAAAGAACCTGTGTTTTTTTTCTCCTACTCTTGAAAAGGATAGAAAGGCTTCAATGAACTACTGTGACCAACCATGCTTTAGAAAAAAAATACACAGTTCACCTCAGTGTTGACTGCTTCTCCAAGTCTGTCTTTGGAAATATTTCAACTGTGATTAAGATTTCCAATTATGTTACAGCTGGAAGGATAAAACACATCAATAAAAGCAGAATAAAATTGCAGGGCAACCTGAGGACAATAAAGTAGCCAAGCCACAGGGAATGAGAAAGAAATTCACTAATAAAAACCTAAGCTGTTTGTAATGCTTTTCAGTCCAGCTTCTCAGAGCAAAATGCACATTCCTATTGCTTTTAATCTGGAAGAAACTTAGGCACAAAGCACTGAAATGACAACATGAAAGGGCAAATGGAGAGAAATGTCCTGTAAACATGGAACACAGAGATGTCATTTGCCATGGAAAACTGTCAGAAGCCTGTTGGAAGGCAATTTTCAGTGGTCAGGTTGTATTTCTTATTTGCTTTCATATTTGACAGGAAAAAAACCTATGCTTTTCTGTATTGCTTTATGAAGTACAATTCTAGATGGAAGAACAATGAATTTGGGCTAAATTGGAAACATTTAGCATTTAGTTTGATTTCTGCTTCAGAATGTAGTATAGAAATAGGACAAATAAAAATGTCATTAAAAAACTAAATTCTTTATTCAGAGATTACTTCAACGTGACATTTTGACATTATAATTCCTCCATGTTTTATTTCTTTCTTCAATAGTATTCACCAAAATTCACACAGTTTAGCAAAGTATTTTAATTTTGTCTGCAGAACTGCATTTTTTGATGGAAAATCATTCCCTTAAAATTTTTTGTGTCTTGATTTCAGTCATGTATCTATGCTTTCTATCCTTCTGCTTATGCAGAATTGTCCCCTGAAGTATATTTTACCAATCCTTTGTCCAGTCTTGCTATAAATGTCTCAGACAATGAGACTCCCACTGAAAGATTACTCCACAGTCTAATAGATCTGTCAGAAAGATTTTCCTGAAACTCAGACTATATTTTCCTTGTCTTAATTTGGGATGTCGTGGAGCAGCTCATGAAATGCAAGCATAGTAAATCACTTGAACCAGATGGTATTCATCGGGGGGGTTCTGAAAGAAATAAAGTGCAAAAGAGGGAAGATACTGGCAATAAATCATTAAAAATAGCAGCTGTTTCTTTTAAAAAGAAAAATCCAGCCTGTACTTAGAATAAAAATTATTATTCTTTTTTAACTGAATAAAAGATCAGTTTCAAGAATGGCAGCCTGATGAGCTTAATCTCAGCTTCAAGGAAATCTACTAACAATCTAACTACAGTCCAAGTATTAGATGATTATAATTTTAGACCAAACTGTGGCATCTCCCACAGGGGTAAATAATGACTCTCTGGAGTGAGAAAAATCTTTGGAAGAAAAACAGCCATAATTGTGTAGGAGATTTCATTCTAGAAAAAAAATCGTAACTGAATGGCTCTAACATTCTTGGATTTTTAAAAAAAGTTTCTGGAAAGGAGTCTCTAGAAGAGGGATTCATTGGAGGGGGAGTTTGCTATTACTGAGCTGGATGATGTAAATGAAGGTTCCCAACGCTAACATCTTGGGAGGCAGCAGGGAAGGCGTTTATCACACCAGGTGTCCAAACCTGCAGTAGTAATGTCTGTCATGATAAGATATTTATTTCACTTTAAAATGCAATGTGCTTGCATTACAATAGGCAGGGTGAAGGAAATACACTAAGCAAGTGGAGCATGAGCAAGTTAAGATTTGTGATGGTCCTGAGGTCTGATGGCAACCCGTTTTTCTCCTCAGCCTCCAAAAGAATCCTTTATCTCAGCCAGTAACCACAGGAAAATCAGTGCATCCTGCTCTACTTTGGATAAATTTTCCATCAATGGAATTTAAATAACAAATAAACCTCTCCCTGTGAAGTTTGTCAGTTATCTCATAGGTAACTCAAAATGTGGCACAAGGGCATATTTCTGTTTTCTTAAGAAGCGTGCATTTGTATTAAAAAGCGGGAGCAAGACAAATTGGTATTTCCATACAGAGATGAGGAATTACATTTATCATTATTCAGATCTTATCTCCAATTATGTTAGAACTTTAGCAGGTATTCCTGGGGCTTGAACCACCTGTTGAGAAAATCTCCCTGATTAGTGTTGCATGAGCAAATTATAGGAACAGAATTGTGAACAGAGATAGAAAAAGTGGTTTAAGAAAGAGAAGCACAGAGAGCAAAAAGCTGCTGGGAGTCATGTAAAAAGCCAGAGAGGACTGACAGTTTTAAAAGAATTATTCATTCATCTGAGTGCTTTGGGCAAGGAAAGGTAAATTATTTCTTTTCTGCTGTGTCATTGTGGTGCCTACTTGGTTTAGATTTTCTTTCTGTAAGTCTCATTTGTGGTGGTTACACAATTCTGCTAGATCCCTGCCATCAAAGGTGGCATAAACTTCCTTCCTAACATTCACTTTGTCTTCTGTAGGCATCATACATTCAGCCCTGACTCTGGCTGCTTTCATGTCTCATCTGCATTTGCACTAGATAAAGTCGAAGTCTCCATAGAAAGTACACTGGAATCCCTGTGTGGAAGGACTGATCTACAGTCTACAGATAACCCAGGAGGATAAATCTGAAGGTCTGCTTTATTCCTGCAGAAAGGGCCTGGGGGAAAGGGATTGTTGCAAATACTAACTCCAGCAAAGGTTTCCCTCAAGAAAACCTGGAAGGCTGCCCCAGAGTCAGTACCAGCACTGTTCCTATAGTGCAAATTTTACTTGTGGTTATTTTGACTTCAAAACTGTCAGCAGAAAGAGTGGAGAATTCCATCTAAGCATGTGAGGATTGCTACTGAAGTCTTTGGGAAAAAATTTACGTTGGCTTAACTAGAAATGTATCCAAAGGTTTTTCTCCCTAGAAACTCCTGTATTGTACAACAGCACCTTTTACTGTTCAAAATAATCATTAAAAGATAGATTCTTACCATTTCACAAGTATTTCGGCACAGCACTGCTGTATTTTGCACCTGCCTGCCCTTCCACAAAGTGACAGAGCTGCAGTCTCAAAGTAAAGTGTAATTGAGATCCTGTCCCTGTATTACCTTGGTTAAGGATTCCTCCACAAAGTAGCAATTTTAGAGTGTCAGCAAGCAATGCTTGCTGACACTCTTCCCTTCCCACTACTAGCTGATGCCCAAATGCAAATCCCTGTAAGAAATCCAAATTCTGGGACATTTTCCACACAAATCTGAATGTATTCTGCTTGGATTTAGTATTATTAGCACTGAAATCCGTGTGCAAGGAGACTGGAGATGATAAAGAAGAGAATGTGTTCCATTTCTGTGATTTCTCAACAGGACGGTTAAATCTTAAGAACAAACAAAACAGAACGAAAAAAGGAAAGAAGACTCCAAGCAATGATAGTTTCTTTTGCCAAGTGTAAAAATTCATGTGAGTCACATGAGACAGGTGTGCTCTGTGGTCTTCCTGCAGCCCTAGGGCTGTGATTATCCCAAGTGAGAGATGCACTGGAGTGCTCCTTATGCCGCTCACACCCGGGTTTCTCACCCAGGTCTGCAAGGGGATGCTGCCCCTACAAGGTCAGGAAGCAGCTATGGTTCACACCTATTGCCAAGATTTTACTACAAAACAAGCGTGCAACCATTGCCATCCAGTCTGATCCTTACTTTTTTTCTCATACAACCCTTCCAGTATTATGATTATGTTGCCTTCAGCAGAATCTGTTTGATATGCAATGGGCTCCCAGAATATCATCAAATTTCAAAGTGGCCTCTTTGACTGAAAGCTATTTTTGGAAGACTATGAAACCACTCATTCAAAACCTTTGAGATTTCTCAAAATATATTTGTTTTGCTTTGTATTCATCTCTTTTTGAGGTTTGCATTTTTACAGGGTAATCACTATACTGTAAGTGCTGCAGAAACCTCTCCTTTGCATACAATGTTGTAGGAGCTTAGGTTGTAAGAACTGCTAGAGATACTCAGAATTTACCATAAAACAGTGGTTTTTTAATGGTAAATAAACCCCCTGATGATTTTTGGCATTAATTATGCTCTGCTTCTCAGAGATGATGTCTGGAATTTCTACCAATCTATCATAGAGAGTGGCAGACACATAGCACAGTTGGTGATTAGTGTTTTGGGGCACAAAATGAATTCTTCCTGGTGTCTAGATCCACGGTAGGCCATTCAAGATGGTAGACCATCCTGCTGTCGATTTTCATTTAGAGCTAAGTTGTTCATATTAGGTTGTGTTACTTCCTTAGTAGTTAGCATAATTTTCATCTACTACTTTGCCAACATATTACTACCATGATACAAAACCTGGTTGGTTCATATCTCTTTGAAGATTGCTCCCAGAGTTGTCCACTTAGTTTCCTTCCAGGAAAGGAAGTGTTGCCTTGCTCTGGTTGGCTTGGAGTACTGTGGTAATGAGGTCCCACCTGGGTATGGTTCTCCACTTAACTTAAAACAGGTTCTCAGATCCAGAATTCTCCAGAGTTAAACATACAATACACAAATGGAGTGAAGACCTCACCATTTTCAAAGACGCAGAAAAAGATCTTTGATTGGAAAAAAAATATATAGACTTCCAATATAAGGATTATATCATGTGAAAGGAAAACATTGTGCTTTTTTGCCCCTTTTTGTAGATAAAACATTAGTGGATAAAATAGGGGATCACATTCCTCTTTTGAAAAACTTACAACTGAGAGATTTGAAGAAAAATCAATGTGACATTTGAATACACTTTGAAGTTCTTTCACAGCTTGAAACTTCACAACTTTTGTCTCTCCCCTTTTTTATCAACTGTATTCATTACATTTCCATATAAAGCAGCCTCCTTGTTAAATACCATCTCTCTCCTTCTTGCTCTTTTCCTCTTGCTCACTCTCTCTTTTCCCATTTTCCCCCCTCCCGGCACTTTGCTCTCCAGGAGTACTGAACACTTTCTCTCAAAGGTAGCAACACACCATTCAATTAACGCTCCGGCCTTTGTAAGGACAGATAATAACTTTGATCGCTGCATTTGTATAATTAAGGGACAGGCCTGTGGTTTAAAGGGGCTCCTCTCTCGCCTTTGAAACAGTGAGCGCGTGATGAGTTTTCTGCGGCACCAGCGCGGCAGGAAAGTCCCAGTCTCCTTTGGTGTCATATCTATCTGCGGCCCCCAGCCTGCTCGTCCCTGTCCCAGGGCCGACGATTAGGCAGCCTCCCGCTGGCTGCAGATGGAGTGAAGCGGAGCGATAAGGGAAGCTGCCTTTCTGCCCTGCCTCAGATCGGCGCAGGGAGAGCTCCTCTTCACAGGCAGCCCCAGTGTAAGCCGTTTAAACAAGCGTGCAGGAAATATTGGGGTAATTACCAAGCACACGGAGGGGGTCTCCGGCTGTCAGCGGCATTGAGAATGGATTCGAAAATTCGCTCAGCAGATTAATTGATCCTTTTTCTGCAGCCCATCTTTTGAATAATTCTCACAGCAGCAGCACATAGCCAAAAGTTGGGAGAGTGCAGCGTGCCGAGGAGAGGCATCCTCATCCACAGACGTGCGTATTTACTGGCGTCTGCATCATGCTTTCTTCTCCGCCAGAGCATTAGGAATTTTAGCGATAATTCATGCTTGGTAAATTTGTTTTCTGTAATAAGATCAAGGCCACAAAGGGAGAATGAAAAGCAGTGCCGCCTGCGCTTCCTTATCAGCGGTGATGCCAGCTAAGTGCTGTGATCGCAGGAAGCTGCTCCGAGGTGCTCTCGCCTGCTACTTAATTCACTTTACTTAGAAAAGAGTTCGCCGCAGTTTTAATTTTCAGTTTCGCACCAGCGAAGCGGCCGCCAGCTCAGTGGAGCAGTGGTGGCCAGTGGGCCGCCACGGGGAGCGGCCAGGCTCCTCTCCATCCCGGCAGGCCACTCAAATGGAACGTCAGCCAAGTGGCAGGTTTGTTGCTGGGGAGATGAGCACCAGCCTCTCGGTTCCGTCTGCCCCTGCCCTCACTCTTCCCAGCTGGTAGAGGAGGGAAACTGGCAGCGAAAATCTTGATGCTGTACCCACTTGTCACATTTGCCTGGCAGAGGATGCGCCAACAGCAGGGAAATGGTGCGCGGCGCATTTGTAGAGGTGCACGTGTGTCTCCTCTGTAGTTGCATTAGCACATTAGCAGGTATTTTGTGCCTAAAGCAGGGAAGGATGGGGCAGAAAGAAGAGCTTGCAAGGGTTGCTCTCCTGGGTGGCTAATATTAATTGCTCATTTAAGGAAAATAGAATAATGTTCTGTGATTTAGATGCTGTGCTGCAGCATAAAAAACTCTTCATTAGCACTTGAGATAGAGCAAGTGTCAAAAATGTCCCGATCTAATTTTGAATATCTATATTTGCACAGAATGATCTAGTACCTTGGCAGTTTCTGTCAGGGCACTGTTCAATTCAGACTGCATGAAGTTGGCACACAAATTGCTATCATACTAAAATATAGTGAAGAGAGCAATTAAAATCCATTTCTATGATGGTTGTCAGCTTCTTCATACAGGACTTTTCTAGCACTGTAGAAGCTCTCTTTAAAGCCCAAATCTGACAAGCTGCTGTGTGTTTTCCCTGTCTCAAATTTTTCCTGCCTTCACCAATGTTATTGGTACATCTGTGAGTGTCATATCCCTCACTCAAAAAATACCAAGGGCCAGACTTTTGCAATTAAATTGCAAACATTTGTGCAAGGGAAATCGTGTGCTGAAATTATGTGGGCTTGAGAGACCAAAGATTCATATGACTCGCAGCCGGGCAGATGTCCGATCTGCCACCAATGTGTGCACTTCTCTTTTGCAGGCATAGGCACAGACATCCACATGGAAAGTGCTGGCATACTCAGGGTCACACTACAAGGCCCTGTATTCTGCATAATGCCCTCAGCAAACCTCATTTTTTGTTTGTTGTTAAGAAGTTTTCAAATGGAAAATTCCCTATAGTCTAGGCAGATGGATTTAAGAAAATTGCTGCGACTGCTGTGACTACGTGCTTGTACACCTCCATCTTCTGTCCTATAAAATGGTAAGAAACACGTCTGGCTGATTTCACGGGGTCTCCCTCAAGTATTCTTATATGTTTTGATCCACAGGTCTTACATTTCTTCAGCTTTGGATGTCATGACAGAATAGAAAGAATCACAAATCTCATTTGACACTATGAATTTCACCTGTATTTGCACTACAGTGCAGAACAGAAGGGTCCAGCTCCATCTCATTCAACTGCACTCCATTTTACATCCAGGCTTACCTTTATACCTCAGGGACTGGGGTGCCTACAGAGCTAGAAATTACAGTTTATCTCCTTTCTGCCGGCTTTTGGCCATAGGTTGTTGATGAGTAGTAAAGGTAGGTATCTGCTCAGGAAGAAGGCTGAGGACCTGTCAGCCAGCTAGCTCCAAGGGTAGTGACAGTCACAGGACTTCACTTTCTAAGGCTGTCACAGACCAGGAGAGCACAGAGAAGTACTCTTAAATACACTAACCACTAGTCACATAAAGAGATTTTCAACAGGCCAGTGGAGAAAATTCCTTTAGCTGTGCATTTTTAAAAACCCACTTGTATCTGTGCAAACGATTGTTTGCAAGGAAACAGTCATTTTACTGGGGTCTAGCATTCCTAGACCCCAGAAAAGGGGCTGTGGTGTTGCTGTGCTGAGGGCCTGGCTGCACCTGTACTGACGGCATCACACATGTGGGAGCCAGTTTTGTTTGGAAAAGAATGGTGCATCTACAGCTTGCACTCTGTCACAGCATATGTGAAAATAATATCCTACTGCAAGTGTACACAGTGTAAAGCAAACCTTTGGTACAGTGTGCCTTCTTGAAATTAATCTCTAGCTCCTGAAACGTTCTCATTCTGAGGAGAAGAAACAAGGCTTGAAAGCACTCCAAAGAACCGTGTTGACATCACAGCTGCTGTTTTTAATACCCCACTGTGCAGGGTAGCATCCTGAAAGAGACTAAAAGCCTCTGTCCATCTACTCATGCCAAATCCAAAGCAGGTGGCTGTTAGAACTGTCTTTTGCTAGTTGCCAGGCTTTCTTTTGGGGATCCATCTTAGAGCCAAGGGCAGTCTCCAGTGGGGCTTGCACCAATTATTTACTCTATTTATATGTAACTAATTAAGTGATAGTCCTAAAGAATAAGGATATATTTGAAATAATAATTATTACTCACAAAGCACAAGCTGAGAAAATTATTTGTTTGTTTCTTTTGTTTATGCCCCTATGTTTTAAAACTGATGATTGAAAGTTTGTCACTTCACCTTGGGATGGAGTTAAAGATAGAATAAGTTTGGTTGATGGTAGAAAACCCCAGAGTTTTGGTTTCAGGGAAGCTGTAGAGCAAAAAAAAATCAGTGGGTTGGACCCAGCTGTGACATCAGAAATACTTTTTAGTTAAATGTTAAGTTAATTATATGTTAAATGTTAAATGCTGGAAGGACCACCCCTGGTCACAGGAGAGGTTCAGAGATTAGTGATACAGTTTTAATGGCACAGCATCTCTGCAGATGTGTGATGGTCTCCTGGTGTGGCTACTTCAGAGCCCATTTTAGGAAATAACCCAGAAGGGTGTGCCCCACCATGGATTTTCTCCAAACTATTCTATGATGAGAAAGGAGTACTGAACTGAGCTCCTGCACACAAACATGTTTTGTTATGATGGTGTCTGCATGGATGGGATTGGTCATTGTGTTCAAGCCATTATATTGTCAGACCAGGTTAAATAAAATGAGGTTCTTAGTACTCCTTGAGTAAGCAAATCAAATATAAAATGTGCTAGGATACACCTAACTTAGATTCTCAAAGTTTTTTGAAAAATCAGCAAGGCTGTAAAGTGCTGCTTTTAAATTTTTAGCAGTCCTTTGACACCTCTGTAGTCCCAGGTTCCTTCCCAGGGTTAACTAAAGCCTAGTTCAAGATTCTCAACACTGTCAGTAATGGGATCACCAGCTGGAAGTGGTGCAAAAGGGCACTTTGAAAGGTGATAATTTGTAACTGCTTTGCATGGAAATAACTTTACATTTCTTCTTCCATTTCTCTTCTCTGCTGTCTTCACTGTCTTGGAAGAAATATGAATGAGGAAAGATGTTTCAGAGGTTTATTAAATCATATGGGATCCTGTACTAGATAAATCTTCAGGGATTCTCACTAGATAAACTTTGTCTTGGATCCAACATAGCTGTTCTTGTGTTGAGCCTTTTTGATTTAATCACTTTCTTGTGTTTTTCTTTAAAATACCCTATGACTGCAGCTGGGAAATTTTGGTTGTATGACAGTGCTCTTGCAGGAAAACTACCTCCTGCAGTGATACAAATGTAGTGGGCTTTAGTTTTAAATTATGAATTATTGCGGTTCCTTTGATTTATATTGAACATTTTAATGTACAAAAATAAGAGGAAAAGTTTTATTTCTGTTTGGCCTCATGTGATGAATTCAAATGAGAGGAATTTGAGCTTTTAAAATAGAAAAAGCTAAGGACATTTAATTGCATTGTTTTCCACAGTTTTTCCCTTTTATTTCTAAATAATTTATCAGTTGGAGATACTCCATGTGAGAGCAAAAGGCATCCTTTCTGGAGCCAATGGGAACAACCACCTACAGTTATTACTGCTTTAGGTCAAGTGCTGTAGAAAATAACCAATCCTGTGTGCATGGCAACTATTTTAGAGACATCTCAATAAAAAAGTATATAGAAGGATAGACAAGATGGATGGGTGAACTGAGCAGAACCAAACTTTTCAGTCTTTTTACTTGGGATGTTCAGCTCCCTGACAATTGGAGCTATACTGTGCAAATAAGTTTGCAGGATTGAGACCTTAGCTAACAAGCTGTGCAGAAAGTAGGAAAAAAGATCAGTCTTCATTTTGATATAATCAGATTAAAAAAAACAAAACTGAGTTTTTTCAAAGTAAGAAGGGAAAAGAAGAAAAGGATATGGAAAAATATAGCTGAAGAAAAAACAAAGCAGAAGAAATTAATGTAGCAATCAGAAAAAAACCCTGCAATTTAGCAAGGAGATGCATTTTATTTTAACATTAGTTTTGAAAGATTGGTGCACATCTTTTGAACCTGAAGATGGTACTTTCTTCTGTTATTGTAGTCTCTGTCTCTTGAATCATGCAATGCAAATCTGTTACTTGAGATACAATGGCTTGTTTGAAAGGACACTCAGTTTTGAGGTCTCTTTGCTGTGTCTCATACAGAACCAATGAGTTTTTGACCGATCCCTGGAACAGAAGATTTGTTTCTTCAGTATAAAGGACAGGCCTTTTGCCCTCGTTTGTGTTTGAATGCTGCTGCCCATCCAGCTCCTATCTGCTCTCACCCCTGTCTCTCCTTGATCATCTCCTGTTTCAGTTTCAGCTCTCTGTGACAGCTATTTCAGGTAAGCACTGCCTTCCAGTGTACTTCTGGCTCAGTGCAGAAAAAAACACAGGAGAAAGAAAAGATAAGGAAAAGGGCAAGACTGTTTGAAAGGAGTTTTACCATTATTTTTACTTCCAGTTTCCTTAAGGGTTATTTGTAACAGCAGTACATACAACATTTTTAGGATATGTTAAGTCATCAGCAGTGTCTTTAAATTTTATCACACAACTCGATGTGGAAACCTTGTTCATGTGTTTTACATGCTTGTAAACTGCAGACAGTCTTGCTGCAAAATAGAGGGATATGGGTAGACAACCATCACATAAAAATCTGACAGAGCACCACTAGTGAAGTCCCAAGTCCTTGCTGGGTACCATTTTACTTTCAGATGAGTCTCACTGAATTTTTCTATTACCAGGAATGGCCAGTAGATTTTTACAACATCTTTCCTGCAGGAAGATTTCACAAGGGTGGAATTGGAGACAGGAGAGAACATCCCATTTCTTCAGCATTTAAATTTAATCAAGTCCTTTTGTCTCTGCTGAAGACATCTTAATTGAAATACAGATTTTCAGAAGCTGGTTTGTTTGGGATTTTTTTTGCCTGTCTCATACACACTGAGTTTCTGTTTCTACTTGGTTTAAAATTCACTAAGTGAATTTACAGAGTGTTTAGGGATGGGGGAAAGCAATGGGAGCAAGCACAGGAAGCTCTCCAAGTTATTCTCATATCTGCCCTTGTATTTTGAGCTCTGTGAGGTTGGACCTTTCAGTTTGCATCATTGTGCCATATCTCACACAAAATGATCCAAAATAAGTCAAAACAAATCTACTTCCTTTTATCTGCAGCATTAAAACCCAAAGATGCATCATTCCAAACACGTCAGAAAATACTCCTCTGCTATATAAAACCTACATCCCAGCAAAGGCTGATGAGGGGGCTCTGCAGTCCCCACACCTCTGCTTTTCTATTTAGCAGAACCAGACATCCCACACTGTCTGCTGTGGGCCAAATAATAGGGGTATCAAGCTTGAAAGGTGTGCAGTTATGGCCTAGAAATTATCTGGGTGAACACTAGCAATCTATCTCCTCATGTGAAAGTAAGATAATGATAATTAGACTGAACAGTGCATGCTTTCCACTCCACCAGCATCACCAAGTACTTAAATCAGCCAGGATCCTGATGTGCTGCTAAAGAGCCTAGTCTTCCCAGTTTATGTTTTTTATTCATAACTTGCACCTTTATGCAGAAGTGATAATTTCCTAATAAATAGCAAATTCAACCACATTATACCTGTCAGACAGTTGCAAATACCTAGAGATGCTGTTACACGAAAATGATTGTGTATTCTCCATTTTGGGGAAAAAAAAAAAGTGTGTGTCAGATTAATGAGGTTATGAGCAAGTGAGCAGAATAAACCAGTAAAATGTAATTAAGCCATTTAGCACTCCATAAAAACAGGAACACATAAAAAAGTAATGCGAACCACAGGGTGCAGTTACTTACCAGCCCCAGTATGTCAGTAGGACTTAAAGGGCCCCTCTCTTTTTTTTTATTCTTCTACTTCCAAAGGGAAAAAAAAAAAAGTTTAAATCACTTTGAGTTTTAAAGTTGTCCGTCCATGTGCCATCCACATTGTATGTTATGCTCTCCCTCCCTACCTGTTTTCCCCCTTAAAGTCTTCAGCAGGAGAAGGATTTTTTTAAAGAAATCATTTGATATTTTTTCATTCTTTCCAGCTGCAGACACTCAGACTTCTTTAGGATTTCTTACCATGTTCTCCCTTACGTAGCAGAAGGTATAAACTCATCAGGATGCAAACACACCAACCAAAATCGCTAGTGTGTGACTTGCTTTGGTTTTCTCCTTCTGTGTAAGTCACTTCATTAGGGATGCCTGGACAACTGAGCCCTAGGAAGCAGAGAACTGCATCTAGGGAGACAGTGAGAGGGAGTTAATATGTATTCATTTTAGGACTGAAATAGACTCTCAGAGATAACCCACAGCAGATCCAGATCAGAGAAGATATTTTCATTGCAGAAAACAGACATTTCAAATAGTTGTTGTCTATCAAAGATGGTAAAAGTAGATTTTCATTATGCATAAAGCCATTCTACTGCCACTATGCAAGAGGAAAAGGATTAAAGGTAGAGAGAGAGCTTAACTGCTTCCAGGGTGTGTTAGATTCCCTCTAGTGGCTGATCTTCCAGAATTTAATAAATCCTTATTGGCAGGAACTAATACAAATATAGTCCCTCATTTAGCTGAAGTGATAGATGTTCAGATCATGTTGATGATACCTGTGGGGAATTACAGTAAGGCATGGGAAGAAGAGAGGCAGGAGGGAGGAACCAGTGTGTTAGCCAAGAACTGCATCCAGAAAGGGAACTTCTGGAAGAGACACAGGATATGATGTGCCAGCAGTGGCTTGATGTGACAGATCAATGGCTCATGTCCTGCAGAAGCCTGGATATAGTGATGGCATGAGGTTTTACATGCTTTGTGACAATAGAGAGCTAAAGAAGTGAACTTCAGTAAACCCAAAGAAATTCTTTGGCAGGTTCTCATAGGGAGGAGTACAAACACAAAGAGGAGAGTTTGAAGTTTCTAGGGGGAAAAACACAAAAAGCTGACCAGAAAAAAGTCCATCCCAAAGTGAATAAAATAGAGTGGTTGTAATAAAACACTAGAATGCAACACCAGGAGCTATTGAATGACATGAAAATCAAAGAGAAAAAATAAGCAGAAACAAGGTGCTGGAGGCTGTAGAATGGCCATGCATAGACATGATCAGAAAGATTAATGAAGAAATGGAATTACAATTAGTGATGGACATAAGAAACAACATAATATTTCTATAAATATAGTTCCTTTATGGGAGATGCAGAAAAATAGAGTCTCTTGCCTAATAGAGGCAGGAATAGAAACATTCAGCTTGTTTCTCTATTTAATGTTACAAAATAATGAGCTTGTAATTGCACCTCTGATACGATTAACAGCAGTTAATGCGAGGACAAGAGCTCTGGCCAGACAGTCATAGATCAGGTCAAAAACCACTTAGAGTTAGTGTGCTCAGTCCTTAGGCTGGCTGAAATGTACCCTCATTGTATTTAAGAGATTAGGATGAGCTGTTGCTGGGTAGTGATTAACACTCTGTAGGGAAGGGTGAATTCCAGAAGACTGCAAGAGGATGGACACAATTCTTACATTTTTTTTTTTAAAGAAGGAGGAATAAAAGCGAAGGTGAATTAGAGACTAAAAAGCTAGTTTTCTATACCTTGAGAAAGTGTGAAGATTTTCCCAGCTCTGAGAGGCTGCAGTGATAAGATAAAGCAAACATGGATTTATCAAGAATAAAACATATTAAAACAAGACCTTGATGAGCAGCATTGCACCTCCAGTGGGTACTGTGAGGAGGCAAAGGATGTGACGTCAGGGCTTTGGGCCCATTCCCCTGTGTCCTTCTTGTAAGCAGCCTAAGAAACTATGGCCCAGGTAAAACTACAATCAGGTATGATTGTAGTTTGCAATGATGCAAAAATGAAATCAATAATATAGTGTTCCAAAAAGACCAGTGCAAAGTCCAGTCTCTGTTTAGGTGTGAGAACCCTCTGCACAGATGGCAACTGGGAACGGGCTGCTCAGGTACATGGCAGAGGTGTGACTTGGAGCTGGTATTGTGCATTCCAAGGAATACGCTCCCAGTGTGAGTCACTAAGGCAATAATCGCAGCTTCGTAGGAAGCTTATGCCTTCTATAGGGCTGGCTCTTTTTAAAGTCTTGTTGCTGAGTTCTAAAGACGTGCAGGTCAGTAGGAGTTGCGAGTGTGTTGTGAAGAGAAAAAAGAAGCAAGGAGCATGGTTGTCCTCTAAAGTTTCAAATCCTTAGTTAAGGGGCAGAAAGTTTCCAAATTTTAGATGATGCTGACCTTTTGAATGTGTGGCTTCAACTTTTTGTTAATAACTTCTTTCTGGGTGGTGAAAATTGAAAAGACCATTTTTAATAAAATAGCCTGACCTCATACTTACATAGACCTTTCCTGAGTTAATTCCTGTCTTAGTTAACTGAAGAAACTCTTTTTAGAGTAACCCCCAAGTTATTGATAGCATTTACAAATTTAGGAGTCTAGCGCAGATATTCCTTAAATTGTTTCAGTAATCAGTAAAAATGTCAACTTAAATTCTACTTTGTTTCTGACTTTTACTTCTGGATATTGTTATATAATTTTATTATCAAAGTTTTCTTTCCTATTACATAAAGCCACAGATCAAGTTACCCCTTTACCTCTTTGATGAACAACCTACATGGCTGTCCGGGAGTGTACAGGTTTCCTTTCCAATCCTCTAATGAGTCTCACTCACTTTCTCTGAACCTTCTTGAATTTATCAACATCCTTGATGAATCATGGACATATTCATATTCATATTTCATTCATCGTATGAACTCCCAAACATGAAGCTCTAGTGCCAAATCCAGACTTAATATAATTCCCTTCTGCTTGCCTACAGAAATTTTCCTGTTTATTCTTCCAGGGACAGTATTGATTCTTCTGGATGTGGTATCCTGCTGGCACTCATGTACTATTATTTGAACACTATCATTACTAAATGCTTTCTGGGGATCCTCAAGTAAACTCCTGCTATCCTGTAAGTGTCCTACACTTTTTATTCCTGGATATGTTCCTTTACATATAGCTGTGTTGCAGCACTAAGGCTTTGCCCTTTTTTCTAACCTAGCAGGTGCTTTTCTTTTTTATCAGCCATTTTTGTGATTTAGGTTGTGATTTTCTGTGGTCCTCCAGGGCATTGATAAAACTGCTGAACATATAAGGGCTAAAACCTGATCACTCTACAGCTCTGATAAAAATTCCATCTATCATAGATGATTCTCTAATTTGAATCCATTTGTGCTTGTTTTCCATTGCTCCAAATTCTTGGTCAAAGTCCCAGACCAGCCATCAGGTTGTCTTGACTAGTTGCTATGTATCATTTGTGATTTACTGAGTGGGTGGATGCCAGTCTTCAAACGATTCTGCTGTGTGACTGAATGAAGTCGTGCTAAACACTTGGGAGTCAAAAGCAAAACTCACACCGTATATGAGAAATGCTGTGTGTTGGGGGAAGGATCAATAATTACATTTTAGTGTTGCTGTGCAGTGGTAGGTTGTTCATCTTTGACTAGTTTCTGTGAAGATCAATGTGAGATTCGAGGGAATTAGCGTGGCTAAATGTTTGCAACTCAATAGCTGTAAAATTATGATAGATACCTTAATATTACTATATTGACTTTCTAGAACATCCCACAGAGGTTTTAGTTGCTTTCTTTTTTTTTTTTTTTTTTTTAAAAATCACTTTACTTACATTCACAGCCAAGTTCTGAGTCAGGGTATAAATTTTCCTGACATATTTCTTGTGTCTTTTTATCCGCTAGAACTTCAGGCATTATCCTTAGTAGCAAATTTATTTAAAGAATGTCATCAAAATCCCACTAATATTTATGTAGTTTTCTGAAGAAATATTGTATTGTCTTCCTTGATCTAATTTTAGAACTTGAAAATTAAAATATCTAGTTACACTGGATTAATTTACATGCCCTGATTTTTTTATTATATGTATAAAATACCACTATGTACTGATCTAAATGAACTTGGAAAAGGAAAGAATTGCTGATATTCTCACTTTGCAGACCGACCCACTTTTTACTGATATTTTAGGAGTTAAGGGCCACTAAGTTAACATATATTTTCCACTTTAAGTGTCAAAATGCAGACAATTAGGTTTGTGTTTGACTTTGGCATTAAGTCCCGAGTTTCAGAAAAGTGCTGAGCCTTTTCAGTTTCCTGTGAGTGCTGGCAAGTGCCTGCAGAAGTGCACGCTGTCATCTGATCAGGACAATAAGGAGAGCATCAGCAGCATTTCTTTTTTTTATTCCATCATATATAACATGCTTGTCAAACAAAATACAGCGTGGTGAGGTAATGACTGCACTGCGTGAGCAAGTTCCCAAGCAGGAGGCAAAACCCCTGGAGCAGTTATGCTGTTCCAGGACCTGAGCCAGCAGCTCTCAGTGGCTCTGCTCGTGCTGTGCTGTGAGTAGCCAGCGTGGGGCTCTGAAATCATTCCTGCTCTGCGCCGTGCAGTCACGGCCTGGCGATAGCATTTGCGGCTTTTTCAGTTTTTTGGGTTGTGTTATCTCTCAGCTAAACCAAGGCCCCTCGAAGCCCTGAGCAGGAGGAGGGTACCTTTATCAGGTGCCATCCGAGCAGGGGCACGGGGCTTTGGTACCCCCTGCTTGGAGGAGGTCTGCGTGCTCCTCCGGCCAGGCGCAGGCACATAATGGCACAGCTCGAGTTCCGGATGGAGGCAAGGAAAGAGCATGCTGAGAAAAATAATTGAAAACGAAGCTGCATTTAAAAGTAATCAAATTACTCCTTGGGATTAAACTTTTAGAGCCAAATTTTAGCCCTCATTCTATGGCAGTGTGTTGGCAGGGCTGCGTGGCTTGGCCCGGCTCCATGCCTGGGGAGAGTTTACTACTTTTCTGAGTAAATAGAACATATGAAGCCAGACTCTCGTTGCTTTTATGCCTAAGTAAATGCACCCCTTTTCAATTGAGTCTCCCTGATTTACACATATGTCCATGAAAGAAAACAGAAAGAGAATGGCTCCACAGCTGCTAAACCCTTGCTGTCTGCTCCCAGAGTGCTCAGGGAAAGCACTGGTAATGAAAGATAAGAGGGCGTGATTACTTGGGGTCTGATTACTTCAGAGATCTGGACCTGCTCTTTCAGCGACAAAGTGACCATGAGGATGAGGAGTGTAGTTGCACTGAGGCAGCTAAGAAAGGTAAAATTCCATTGTTCAAGGACTCCGCCCTTAAGAGCACCGGGGGATTTATCCTTAACTGTTTGCCTTACTGCCTTTGGACATTTTGTCAATGAGAGCAGTTACTACTACACAAGAATAGGGGGACGCTTTATAGCTCCTCTAAAGGAGAAGAAAAAAGATGTTCAGAGGACAGATGTTATATCTCTGGTCTTCCAGACCACTGCAATTCCCAAAAGCCTAGTCATGGAGCTGCCGCGTTTTGGTGTTCAGAAAAAAATTAAATCTGTCACTGAGTTGCACTGCCTGTGAGAAGATTTCAAAAGGAGCAAAACACTGCAGGTACCAACCGTGAAGATTTTTTTGTTGCTTATTTCTTCAACAGGCATCACAATGACCCTGGGTATATGTATACTATATACATACACATGCATATATTTTTGTGAATGTTTTAGCTGAGCTCAAATTAATAGTTAAGCAAAGATGGGTTAAACTGTTGGGGACAGTATATATGTGTGTATATATATATATAAATATACTACAACTAGCAGTGACAAATACAGCAGCCTAAGCTCTGTTGCACTGAGGTGTTGCATTATAACATGTATCTGTCTTGCCCAGCTCTTATGCTGAGCCCCTCCACATGCTATTTGAAGATTTTTGTGTCATATATCCTACACTGTGCTCTGACAGTATCTAGGCACTACAGAGTGAGTTAAGAATGGACTGACACTTCGAAGACTGTCCCTTGCTGTTAGCTTAGCACTGTTTCGTGTGAAAAATATCTTCAGAATGGCTGTTTCTTTCTCAGATAACAGACCTGCCAACCCTTACAAGTGACAGCTCCATCCCTTCCTCTTCAGAAAACAAGGGCATCATTAAAATTCTGACATCCATATAGGAATACCACAAAAAGAAAACAGTAAATGTAAATACCAGGGTCTGGTATATGTCAAGATTTTAATGGAACCCACACTGTCAAAGATCTCAGAACCAAATAATTGCTCAAGAAAAATGTCCTCACTTCTTTACGATTGTGGTTCTTGAAAACTGGTAGACAGGTCTTAGAAGAATTGGATTTATAGTGCCCCAAGGTGAGAGTCACCACATCTGTGGTCTCATTAGAGGACTTCTGTTCCTCCACAAATGCATCCATCAAAAGTGGTAGGAAAAAATTCATGTAATGAAATTGGATGTGCTGGCTTATTTGGAAACTTGGTTCAATATTCTCTGAAATTAGAGCAATTATTTAATCAGGACCTTGTGTTTATTTTTGGTCTTGCAGCATGCATTCATAAGTGACAAGGCAAAACTTTTTTTTCAGGTTGTTTCCAGAGCACAAAAGAGCTTTGAAGTAATAACTTTGAGATTGCTCTAAGTCCATGGGTGAATTATTACTAAATGTAAGCATTTAAGGGTATAAGAATATCAAAGTTGCTCAATCAGATCAGACCTATTCAGGCTCCGAAAATGGCCACATGAATGACAGGACATGATAAGGAATTGTGTACTAGAAGAGTGCAACTGGAGAGTAATTTTCTTCCTGCCCTTCTGTCAGATAGAAAGAGCTCTTTACTTGAAGTATTTCCTTCTAGGTTTTGTTGCTCTTCTAATATAACCATGAAAGGTCTTATTGTCCACCAGTGAATAAAGTATCTGATGCCCAATTCTGGCCTTTTCCCAAAACTGGATATAAAGCAGTCTCAGCCTCTCTCTCATTAGTCTGATGGCAAAATTCCCATTATGTCTCCTGCCACTGGAAGATTTTCTGTTGAGACTTAATTCACAAACTACATCACAAAGTCAAGCAAAACACTTCTATAATTTTTAAAATTATATTAGAAAAAAAATGGGAAAATCCACGAAAGTATGGAAAATTTAAAAAAACCAAACTTTTTTTTTCAAAATTGTCTCACTACATCTTCATCAATTTATTTTCTACGGTGTTAAAAATCATCTAAAAACTGCTTCATTCTTAGTTAACTGAAGTATAGTTCACTGATCACTAGTCAATAAATCTTGAACAATTTTTTTTCTTTCACCTTATGGTCATATTTTTGGTCCATCCAACTTTTCCTTTATACCAGCTTCTTATTTTGGCCAATGAAGAGGAAATATCAGTCTTTCAAGCATGCCTTTCATCTGTAGCTGTAAAGAACTGAGATTAAGACTGCAATATCCAAAATGCCAAAAATCCTTTCTATCACTGATTACTAATTAAGTAGTCCCTTATCAAAAGACATCCATTCATAGACGAAAGGAAATCTCATCATTGAAAGGGCCAGTAGTCATGAAATATAAATGAGAAGATAACAGTAATGCTATGTTCTCTTAGCATGCATCATATCCCACGGTGATTTTTTACTTATAAAACATTGAACTGATTGCATACTGTTCTGCTGCGTATCACTCACAAGGACTACTCTTGGGTAATGAAGTGTAATTAAGAGGAATCATATCTACCTCTTCATTCGAAGCCAATGATTTCCTTTCCCATTAGTAACACTCTGGAAATACAATTCTTTACAGACGTAATCTTTACCATTGATTTAATTGACTCAGCTGTCTTCAGATGTTAGAGCTGTTTACCAATGGCTATATCACTCATATGTTTTTTCTTCATTCAGAAGTTAAATATAAACTATATTCCTTACTAATCATCAGGACAGATTATTAGATGCAGTGCTAAGCAGCCACCCCTGCCTTTGAAGAACAGAAAAATATGTGCTTTTTTTCTTCCTTTTTTTCTTTTTTTTTTCTTTCCCTATGGGAGGTTTCTTTGCATTTGATTTTGAATTTGCCAAATCAGGTAGTTTTTGTTACACTTTTTTTCTCTCTTTCTTGAATGTAACTATGTTTTAGAACTAATGAAATATCAGAAAGACTCGGGGCTATGTAATTCCTGAGTGCTTGGTTTCTGACTACTGAGAATCTGCAATACGGGTGTGTGATGTTGAGGTGAAGAGCACAGAAACTAAAGGAAGGTTTGTGCTCCTTCAGGAGTGTAGCAACTTAAATACGTGTGCTATTCCCTATGAGTAGTAGGGTGAGGGTAATAGTGGCAATCTTTGTCTTTCACTGGAAATTCACAGTAATTTACTGAGAAATTCTGAAGCCCAGTGAAGATATGCGGGTGAAACTCAGTGAAGACATGCTAACATAGAGAATAATCTAATATTTTTAAAACAGGAGCTTATGAAATTGGACACGCGGTGATTTCACAGAATCATAAAACACCTTGAGCTGGAAGTGACCTTAAAGATCATGTAGTTCCAAACTGCTTGCCATAGGCAAGGACACCTTTTACTAGATCAGGTCTACTTTTTCCATTTTTATTTGACAATTTTTTATCTTGGTCTTCTATTATTGGAAGTACATTTGAGTGAAAGAGTTAATCACCTACTCTATATAACACATATAGACAAAATACAAACCACAGGTTGAACATTGTTTGGCCGCTGCGAATCATATGGTAAATCTGCCTTTTTAGTCCTTTCTGTTTGCCAAGACCACTGCAAACATCAGGTCTGTAGTTTTCTGCCAGTCAGCACTGCCACCACCACGTTAATGGTCGTCAAATGTCAAGAACTACTTTCACCTTGGCAGATACTTGGAACAAGAGGATAATGACTAAATAAAGCCTTAATCTTAGGGATAAATATGTAATTTATGATGCAGCACAGAAGGAAGATTACCTACATAGCATTTCCTGGGTAGGTGTATGCACACACAGAGAGAAGAATCTGTTCTCCTTTAGTCACGGTGCACATTTGTAAATGTTAAGGACAGGGAACAGGTGACTATTTAACATGGCAAAGAACTATAAAAGCATAACTGCCTCTTCTTTATTTTTCAGTCATTTAAAAGGTTTTTTAATGAAGTATTGCAAACTGGCTTCTGAAGAATCATATGGTGTTTTAAATAATTTCCAAGGAAGGAGAGTACTTTTAAGTACTGTATTTCAGAGCTCACAGAAGACCTCACACAGTTTGTTATTAGTTTCAACCTAATGCAAGCAATAACGAGCTTACTGGATAAGGTGTCTACTTTCTGAAATAATTTGACTCTCTAATGCCCTTTCTTAATTTTAATATTTAGGATTCACTGCAATTTATTGTACATAGCTGAACATTCTTTAGGAAATCAGGATAATAGGGTTTCAGGACATTAAAAATGCCCTAGGGAATGTATTTTATTACTTCTCAGCTATCTTCTGTTTTGAAAATATAAATTCAAGAAACTCTTAGAAAAGAAGGTTCATTAAGAGGGCAAAAATATCAGGGTGGCAAAACAATAACATTCTTCATCTGTTAATAGTCTCTGAACTGCTAGAAATGCTTCCTGCCCTCCACATTTTAGAAACCGAGGTAGTGCTAATGATGTTTCATATCCTCAGGATCTTCAGTGGTGTCATTAGTACAAACTCATCTCAGGAAAAGTTTTCTGGGTAGCAGAAGGAGCAGTCTGGGACCTGGCTCCTGCCATATCCCCCAGCCTATGTGGTGGGGATGTTGCCTTTGTGTGTCCCCTTGTGCCCTGTTTGTTCATACAGTGTCACATCCTGAAGCCGCACCAAGGCCTTGCTGGGTTCAGGAAGAAGTTATTATCATTAGAGCTGATTGGAAAACAATGTTACGCATGACAAGGTCTGTGGAAGACAGGAAACATTTTACCTACAAAAATTTCCTCTAATTATGGCAAATCAGAACAGCACTTTTTTTCGTTAACCATTGGACTTTCTTGTGTCCAGGAGCTCTGGTTTTTCCTTATGTCTAAACAAGTCGTAGCACAGCACCATGATGGTTCAGCACTTGAAACATCAGTTCAGTTGCTGAACTGAACTGCTGAACTTCAGTTGCATCATCTCATAAGCTACAGGGACAGAAGTAGAAATAAATAATAAATATAGCAGTACTCACAGCTTCCAAACTATTGATGCTTGCTGATTTTGGAAACCACAATAAAAGCTATTTGTCACATTTCAAGCACAAGAAAACATCGTGTTTGTAAAACTTAAGGAGATGTAAAACCCCTTGTTGACCTTTTTCCTTCTGGCACTGCTGAATTTGGTAAGCCTAATCTTGAGGCATCTGACTGGCTTAACCCTCTCCTGTTTTACTCTTCAAACAGCACGGATTTACATGGTAGTTTGCCTTAGACAGGGCAGTCAGGCTTTGATATTAGATCCCCATGGGAGTGTTGATTAATAAAGCCTGAGAGGAAAAGTTATAATGGCAGAAAATGAGAGCGAGTGAGAGTCCTTTGTAAATGAGAGTCCTGGGATCTGCAATGATTTCAAATTACATTTCTCTCTCTCTCTCTCTCTCTCTCTCTCTCTGTCTGTGTGTGTGTGTGTGTGTAGTCAGTGCTTTGGCATGCCAATAGCTCTTAGTGCACTTTAGAAAAGATGCTCTGAACGTTAATAATCTGTTGAGCTATCTTGGCTCAGGTAATTTTATAAAAATAGTACCATCACTGAGTTAGGAATGAAAAGAGAAAAAAAAAATCAACCTGCAAAAAAGGCACTGTAAAAGCAGGAGACTAAAGAAAACAAAAATGATAGATATTACAGCCAAGAACTAAGTATTTTCTTCCTGAAGGCACAATAGCAAATAATTGGTTCCTTTAGAAGGCAGGATCCAAATCTGGGGAATCAAGAAATGTGAGAAGTAAGCTGTAGGCTTGACACTGGGGCCAGGCACCTGACCTCATTTCTGTCGGCTGTTCGAGAGCAAACAGAACTTTCTGCATTTTCTGTATTCCAATTCTGAAAGGGTCACTGTGTGCTCCAATAGCCCTCGCTACACAAAGCATCTGACACTTTTTCATATGACCCCACACGACCTTCCTTAATGTGGAGAAGACTATGAATCTACCAATTACTACTAAAAAGTAATAATCAGATGTGTTATATGCATGTAATAAGGCATCCACTAAAATATATTGACCAATGTTTGTAACAGATGCTATCCAAATTTCAGTAATGTAGTAATGTCTTTAGTAACTGAAATTGTGGTATGCTCAAATTTTGTTGGTGACCTTCACTGAACTGACTGTAATTTGGAAATACTGTGAAATCTATAGTGTGGCCATCTACGCTTCGCAACCAACCAAATCTTGAGTGTGGGTTATAATTTCCACAGCATGCGAATAGCTTAATATTTTTATTTTATTTTACCTCTGATTAGTTGTACATGGAATATTAAAGCTGGCTTTTTACAGCCAGTATAGCTAGGGGTATTTAAAAAAGAACATAGATCTCTCCTCTAAGTACAAATCAGAAGGACAGACACTTAATAGTTTTGAAACATATGGTTAATAGACCTATATTTTTTATTTATAACTCCATGATTATATTTTATTTTTCAGTTTGTAGATATTGGGAAAGGAATCTTCAGATGGTCCTTAATTATTTTGAATTTAGCTAACGAGATATGTTGCCACAGTCCAAAATCTAGGCTCATAATAAACAAAAGCTAAAAGAAGGAAATACACCCATTCCTGGTTTATTACTAAATGTTATTTAGAAATTTTTTTCTAGTTTCGCAATCACTGGGAGGGTTGTGGTTTTTGGGGTTTTTTTTAAATGATTGATCTTCCTCTCCAAATTTCATTGCTGCTCCCTGTGTTGGGTTTTTGAGAGACCTCAGCTCTCATTTCCACCATAGCAACTGGTATGATTTGGGGACAAAAAAAGGTGAAATAGCTTAGTGTAGGAAGAAAAGGCTGACCAGAAGTGATCAGCTGTCAAAGCCAGTGGGAGCCAAGCCCTCGGGCAGCCCCTCTGACTGGCCGGGCAGCATTGGTGTCCTGTTTGCCCTCCTTGTCCTGCAAGGCAGGGAAACAGGTTCATCTCATATTTCAACTTAGGGCCTGAGGAGGGGAATGGGTCAGGGTGGGGCTGTGCTTCAGGCTGAGCAGCCATCCTGGTTTACACGGTGGGAGCAGCCCCTGCTCACATTAGATGAGCCACGTGCTGGATCTGCAGTGGCCCCGGGACAAGGTGGGGTGGAGTGCTGCAAGGCAGGTCTTAAGAGAAGGATGCAGCACCTCAGTGTAGCTAATGTCATCTCTAGCGCCACTGCTGTGACGGGGGAATAGGGTGTTGGCCCATGGGAGAAAGATGGTTTGGAGGAGAGCAGGGATGATGCCTTAGTCAGTGTTCCACCCCTGCTCCCAGGAAATGCCCACTCAACAGATAAACTGAGTATCCCCACGCTGCAGGGAAAGTCTGACAGAAACATAATATGACACATGCTTAGGGCTGGTATCCTCTGTGTCGAACCACAGATCTTCTCTACTCACAGCACTGTAATTGAAATAACTTACCTTTTCCAGTTAATTTAATGAAGATAGGACCTTGTGGACCATTCTTTATACATCAGAAATGCTGCATCTCTCATGGACCCAAGGCATTTTTGACCAGCCAGCTAAGCATGCCTTTAGCAAAAAGCTGTCACTCAGAATTTAAAATAGATGTCTGTTTATACAGATACTGTATATGCACTGTATATTGTAACATCTTTTTTAATTCAATGTATGTTTTAAATGGTACAAGGAAAACATGGAAACCTGGCAACTTTGCAGCTATTCTACTTCACCATGGCAGGTTTGGTAGATGTTTGGTCACTGGCTGGGCTTCTCCTGACATTTTACCACAGCTCTGAGGGCTTCTTGGCTTTTCTTATGTGTTGTTTCTGCTATTCCTGGCGATTCTGTGGAATAACTGATTGAGGGGGACAGTAAAGGAAAAAGGGTGGGGTGTTTTTGTTTCCTTTCATTCATTGTTGATACTCTCCAAAGAAAAACTGTCAAGAAAGGGAGGAAGGTAACACAGGACTACTGCAGGGGTTGAACACTAAATCTTTTGTCCTGTTCAAGTATCCCTGTTTTATTCTGTACAGGACAAGCTGTACAAGTGTTGGGGGTTAGGTTTGTTCCTTCTTTCTCTAAAGAATTTTTTCCCCATAAGTTACCAAGGAGACCAAGTGTTGGATACTCGAGAGTACTTAACCGAAACAAAGAGGTGGACAAAGTTGGAAGGGGGAGATAATGCAGGGGAAAGACAGAGCTTGAGGCAGCTGCGGGCTCTTCTTTTTTCGGCGTTCGGAGAGAGAGAGAATGGCTCTTGCTGGCTGGAAGAGTTTCACTGTGGCCAAAGGGATCCAGTCCTGGGAAATCTACTATCACCGGTTTGGCCTGAATCCTGAGCTTTCTCTGCCACCCACGGGAGCTGGGCCACTTTCTGCCTCGCCTTCGGCTTCTTCGGCGCTGCTCCTCTTGCTGCAGTGTGACCCTGCACCCCCTGCGCTGCTGGGACGTCCTGCCCCTGCCTGCCAGGACATCCTGCCATCCCATCCTGCCCCTGCCTGCCAGGCCACCCTGCCATCCCAGCTACCAGCCCAAGACTTTTCCACTGTTTTCAGCTTGGCGCTCTGAGGATCCTGCAGGGACACCGAAACCAAACTGCCCTGGGTTTTGTGAAACAAAGCCCTCAAGGTTCTTGGTACTGTTTTCATTTGTTATTAATGCTGTAGTTGTTTGGGTGTTTTTTTTGTTTGTTTGCTTTTTTTGTGTGTGTGTTTGTTTGCTTTGTAATACATACTAGTAAAGAACTGCTATTATTTCCCAAATCTTTGCCTAAGAACCTCTGATTGTAAATTTATAATTGAAAAAGGAAAAAAAAGGGGGGGGGGGTGGTTTACACTCTCCATTCGAAAGGAAACTCCAGTTGTTTTTTTTTATTACCTGGCAGATACCTGTCTTCCCAAACCAAGACAGAGTGTCACTTCCTTATAACATCATTGCTATTTTAATTAAGATGCCTCAAAGGAAAGTGTAACAGAGAACCGTGGACAAAGGGGTCAAAGGCACCTTAAGCAAGTTTAGGGACAATTCAGAACTGAGGGGAGTGGCAGATTCACCTGAAGGCTGTACTGCCATTCTGTGAGACTTTCACAGGCCATTAACCCATGACTGCCAAGTCCAGCACTACACCATGTCCCTGAATGCAATATCTACACGTATTTTATTTACCTTCAGGTATGGTGACTCAGCCTCTTCCCTGGGCTCTTCCCCTTCTAAGGCTTGACAACACATTTGGTGAAGAAAATTTTCCTGATATCCAATCTAAACCTCCTCTAGCACAACTCGAGGCCATTTCATTTCGTCCAGTCGCCTGTTACTTTGGAGGAGGTACCACGTCCCACCTGCCTAAAACCTCCTTACAGGCAATTCTAGAGTGACAAGATCTCCCCCAAGCCCGTTTGTCCAGGCTAGACATGCACAGCTCCCTCAGTCACTCCTCAGAGAACAGGACTGGCCCCAGCACGGAGCCCTGGAGAACATCCCCGGTGTCTGTCCCCAGCTGGATGTGACTCCGTGCCCACCCCTCTCTGGGCCTGGCCCCACAGCCAGGGTTTTACCCAGCAAAGAGCACACCTATCCAAGCCATCTCCAGGAGAATGTTGTGGGAAATGGTGTCAAAGGCTTTACTAAACGCCAGGGAATCGGGGCCCACAAGCTCTCCCTCATCTTCTGAGTGGCTCGTCTTGTCCTGGGAGGAGATCAGGGTAGGGTAGCGGGCCTTACATTAAATACTTCAGATCCTCCTCCTCCTCCTTTGTCACTGTGTTTCTCCCCATCCACGAAAGGCTGGAGATTCTCCTGAGCCCTCCTTTTGTCACCAATGTGCTTACGGAAATAGCTTTTTTCATCTTTTAGGGCATTTTCAGGGCCAAATTAACTTCCAGTCAGGCTTCGGCCCTTCTGATTTTCTCCCTGCACAACCCCATGAAGGCTGTGCAGTGCTCCCGAGTGGCTGCCCCTTCTCCAAAGGTCATGAACTCCCTGGCTCCATCTGAATTCCACCCGAGCTCCACGGGAGGGCCTCGCAGGCGGGGCGGGGGCGCGGCCGTGGAGCCCTGGTGTCTGTGACATCAGAGGGGACACGTCCCGGACACGGCGGTGCCAGCGCTGCAGTGCGGCCCCGGGCAGCGGCGCGTGCGGCTGGCAGGGGCGAGGCCGAGCTCAGCAGGGCCAGGCCGGGAGCACCAGCGCCCGGGGAGCTCCCAGGGCTGCGGAGAGGGTGGAGAACGCCTCGGGCAAGGCAGGTGCCACCCTTGGGGCCAGTGCCCTGTCCCTGGGCCCTACATCTCCTGTCCCTGGGCCCTACATTTCCTGCCCCCGCTGCCCCAGCCGCCCTCTTCCTGCTACCCGACCCCACTGAGCTTCTTCTCTCCCTCTTCCTCCATGGCTGGAACGATCACCAAAATCCTGATGGTGCTGGCTGTCCTCCGGTACGCACTGAGGGCAGATGCTAAAGCAGTGAAGACCACGGCAGAGGCTATGAGCCAGCCTGAGGAACAGTGCAACCAGGAGATTACTTGGCTGGTGAGAAAGATTGTAAATCACTCAAGTGACTGGGCAGCTGGGAGTAACTCCTGGTTAGTCTGTGAACAGCAGGGCAGTTGGGCCTGAGTTTAACAGTGCCTGCATCCTCCTTGGGTCCCTCTGCCCTGCTGTTGTTTCCTGCCCGCTCCTCATCTCTATTTTCCAGTTCAGGGGCCTGAGTACACTGAGAACAACTGGCCTTACTCTAAAAGACTGAGGCAAAGAAGGCCTTAAATATCTCAGTCTCTTCCTCATTCTTTCTCAATGTGTTTTACCCTCATCCAGTAAAGGATGGAGATTCTTCTGAGCCTTCCTTTTGTTGCTAATGAATTCATAGAAACATTCTTATGCTTTTATATGGCAGCTAATATATAGCCAGATTAAGTTCTATTGGGGGTTTGGCCTTTCTGATTTTCTCCCTGCACAACCCCATGACAGCTGTGCAGTGCTCCTGAGTGGCTGCCCCTTCTCCAAAGGTCATAAAGTCTGGCTCTGTGTGAGCTCCATCCAAAGCCCCAGCTGCCTGGGCAGGGTGTTGCTCCAGTGTCTCTGACATGAGAGGAGGGGGACACATGCCCAGATAGCCCATGTGGTAGTGTCACTGCTTGAGGCAGCAGGGAGTGGGGCAGGCTGGGGGAAGGATGAGGGACAGACAAGAAGCACCAGCACCCAGGGGAACTTCTAAGGCTGGGGAAAGGGTGCAGGGGCTGTGGAGATAATTTTGGGAAGGGCAGGCGCAGAGGTGCCCAGGGCTGCCAGCTACGGCCAGTGCCTGTGGGGACTTGCCACCGTCCCCAAGGACTTCCCCAACCTTCTCCCGGACCTATCCCTGGGTCCACCATCTACTGCCCCCAATGCCCCAGCCAGCATCTCTCCATCACCCGGCCCTGTTGAGCCCCTTCTCTCCCTCCTTCTCCTCCTCCAGACCATGGCTGGAAGCATCACTAAAATCCTGATGGCGGCAGGCATCTTCCAATGCACACTGAGTGTGCATCTGCCAGCAGTGAAGGTCACGGAGGAGCTCCTGAGGCAGCACGAGGAGCAGCGCAGCCAGGAGATGGCCAAGCTGCAGAAGATGGAGCAGCGGATGCAGGAGCAGAGCAGACCCACCCAGGGAAGTGTGCTCCACTCAGTCTGCCAGCAGTGGCGGTTCTGGAACTGTGTTGAAATCATCCTCATGCTCTTTGGGATCTACTTGCTCCCCAGTCAGAAGAGAGCTGGTTCTGGCAGTGACAGCCAGAAGAAACCCACCTGCAGTGCCCAGGAGCAGATGGAGGAGCACAAGCCCTTGGATAAGGTAGGGACCTTCACTGCTTGTCCTTCCCACAAACAACATTCTGACAGCTGCATCCAGCCGTGGGAGCTGGCAGCACCTACGAAGTCCTGAGCACCTGGCAAGGACAACATCATCAACCACCTGCTGCTCGTGCCTCTGAGACCAACCACTGCACTTTTTCCACCAGAGCTGGGCACTGGGGAAGATCTGCTGATACGCTGCAGCCACAGGGAGCAGCAGCCACAGAATGAGCCATGCTTCTTCCTCTCCCACCTGAGGAGGCAAACAGAGTCCAAATCCCTGCTTCCTACACAGCCTCTGCAAATGGTCCCAGTTGTGATGGTCCTCGTCCCAGGAGATGGAGATTTCCTGCTTGTCCATCTGTTAATAAAATTGTTGATTTGCTTTGAGAAATCCTGTGTCTGTGAGGGTCTGGGCAAGACTGCGTTGGGGGATGGCTCCATCTCCCCTCTGTAACATGGAGATGAAGTTTGTGCTCTCGTTGATGTCTGCAGTGGTGACACTTGTGCTTAGGCACTTGGCACCTCCCTGCCTTCTCCCATGCTCTTCTTGCCATCTCCTCCTCTCAGCATCCTTTCCCATGCCTTGGAATAGCTCTGAACTTGCTTCAAAAGATTCTGCTGAAATCAGCAGTTCCATCATAGTGTCTTTTCCTCAAGCTGTTCTTTATGAGATGATTAATCCTTGAATTTAAACACCCAAAGGACTGTGGAGGCCATTGACCATCACATCTTAACCAACAGCTGGAGGCTCAGCCACCTCTGGACACAGTTTGATGGGTTCTGGGACACAGCCTTGTGCACACAGACCTCCTGCTTTCCCCTTGCACTCCCCTCCCAAAGTGGGAACATTGCCCATGTCTCCCAGGCCACTGAGAAGTCTTGGCTCAGGCAGAGCTGTGTCTTTGGCCCAGGTGTTCAGGCCTGGCAGTGCTAGAGGAGGCATGTGAGAAGAGAGAAAATGCTGCAAGGGGGAGTGAGAAGGGAGGAAAGAACTGTGAGGGACAGGGAGGAGGAGGAGGAGGAGGAGGCAGGAGAGGAAGAGGAGGAATCAGTAGTAAATATGTCATTTCCAAATAAGTGCTTTTAGGACTAAACTGACACGGCAATCAAGTTGGCTTTTCATGTATTCATTGAAGTTTTGCACCTTTATAGTTCCATGTGTCAAGGGACCTGAGTATGGTCTCATGGTCATCTTCATGGATGTCAGTCCTGAAAGCAGGCGGACTAGTTCCCCAGGCACTATTGTACAGGTAACCTGCACAATAAAATGAGAATAATTTTCATTCCTACCCCCACTGAACACACCAAATTTCAAGACATCCAGCGTCTGTTTGTATAATTGAGAGCATTTCACATGTCAGCCTCTAAACAAAATAAAATATGCATTTTTATTTCTGGAAGAGTGTGTTGGGGGTTAGGTTTGTTCCTTCTTTCTCTAAAGAATTTTTTCCCCATAAGTTACCAAGGAGACCAAGTGTTGGATACTCGAGAGTACTTAACCGAAACAAAGAGGTGGACAAAGTTGGAAGGGGGATATAACGCAGGGGAAAGACAGAGCTTGAGGCAGCTGTGGGTGGGCTCTTCTTTTTTCGGCGTTCGGGGAGAGAGAGAACAGCTGTTGCTGGCTGGAAGAGTTTCACTGTGGCCAAAGGGATCCAGTCCTAGGTAATCTACTATCACCGGTTTGGCCTGAATCCTGAGCTTTCTCTGCCACCCACGGGAGCTGGGCCGCTTTCTGTCTCGCCTTCGGCTTCTTCGGCGCTGCTCCTCTTGCTGCAGTGTGACCCTGCACCCCCTGCGCTGCCGGGACATCCTGCCCCTGCCTGCCGGGACACCCTGCCATCCCAGCTACCAGCCCGGGACTTTTCCACTGTTTCAGCTTGGCGCTCTGAGGATCCTGCAGGGACACTGAAACCAAACTGCCCTGGGTTTTGTGAAACAAAGCCCTCAAGGTTCTTGGTACTGTTGTCGTTTGTTATTAATGCTGTAGTTGTTTGGGTGTTTTTTTTGTTTGTTTGCTTTTTTTGTGTGTGTGTTTGTTTGCTTTATAATACATACTAGTAAAGAACTGCTATTCTTATTTCCCAAATCTTTGCCTAAGAGCCTCTGATTGTAAATTTATAATTGAAAAAGGAAAAAGGGGGGTGTGTGTGTGGGGGGTGGTTTACACTCTCCATTCCAAAGGAAACTCCAGTTGTTTTTTTTTATTACCTGGCAGATACCTGTCTTCCCAAACCAAGACAACAAGTCCTTATTTATGTAGGCCACTTACGCAAGCTGGACCAGCAAAATTTCATGTTTGCTGTTGTGCACAGCAGTCCTGATGAGCACTTCAGGATTTCATCTGTTATCCTTGTCATTGGAATTGCTCAGTGTATCTCGAAGTAGTTGGAGGACAGCTGCTCAGCCTCACAGAAGACAGTGAATGTTTGATGTTATAGTCACTGCTCAGGTGTTACTGACTGACACTGGATTCACTCTGTGGTGCATGAACTGCTTTTCAGTGACAACAGTGGTCTGATCCCTGAAGTCATCATTCTGTATCATTTGTCTCATGTTTGATGGCATTGCTGAGGATCAGCACTCTTTAAACTCTCACCACCAGTCTTCCTTGTCTACTCTACTTCTTTGTGCATGTCTCCTTTATGCCCTACAACCTTCTGAATCCTTCAGCAGACACAGGGCAGATACATGGCTTTGTTTGTCTAAATGGCAACCACCTGCCAGAGTGGGAACTTCAAGATTTTGGTAACTGTCTCAATTACTGTATCACCTGCCTTTTACAGGAATTATCACATTCCCTCTAGGTTGCAATCATGCATAGTTCCTATCCAAGCGGGTAATGTGAGTAATTCCTGGTGCTGGGTCTATTCAAGGATTTTGAATTAAACTGTTTCCTTTCAATCTCCTAAATAATAGAAAAGAATGTTAATATATTGTTACGGATAAATTATCTTAGAAAGACATATATTTTGACTTTGACTTAAATGAGCTCTACTAATAATATAGGAATGGGGAGAATGGGGTTTGACATGAATTCCAGCAAGTTATTTATAGAACTGTAAGAACAGATTTTACAATAATTAAAACAGGGTATAGGTTATGTTAAAGTAAATTAAGTCAATTTAGTCCATCATCATTTTTACAGTGCTGCAAATTAACATAACAATGACAACTATAGTTGTCACTGACTTGAGCAGAAGCAGTTAATCTTTGCAGTTAATCATTATTAACACATAATTCATAATGATCAATCATGCTTGACTCTAAGGATCATAGTGGGGTTGTATTAAATACTATATAAATACATAAGAACATCAATAACTGTCCGAAATCTAGGAAAATCAAGCCCCTATTTTCCATTTTGTGGTAGTGGTGTGAGCTGTTTCTGTCATGTCTCTGAGTTTGTTAGGACTTGCTTAGTTTGAATTCATCTTGACAGGTAAGATGGCTGCATGTATATGCAAATGGCATAAATGACTTGTATTTGTCTAAGGTAGCTGCACTTTTTGCTCAGAATTGAACTGGTGCTTTGGCCCAGCGATTCCCCTCTTACTCTCTTCCCATGGCAAATAGAACTTCATGAAAAGTAACCTGTGGTTTTTCAGATTGCTCTCAGTTCCTACTCAGCTGCTAAAAGTTGCTTGAGTAAGGGCTGGTTCCAAGGTTCACACTGTGCTGTGGTTTATAACCATTGCATCACTCATGTCCAGGAGCACCAGCACCTTTGAAAAGTAGTTTTGCTGACTGCCTGTATGGCTTTGCAGATTGCGGATTACCTGTATTCTAAAAGGCCATGCACTAGACCATGTTTTGGTGTAGGTTTTTTTAAGAATTTCACTATTTATATGTTCATTTACCTCTCAGTGAAGCAGAAGAGCAGTGACATAAATAAAGTGCATTTTTAGAAAGCTTTGGAGAACTACTTTTCAAATTAAATGTGCCTGGACATTTTAATGAGTCTTCTTCACATGAAAGCTTACTGCAGTGATGGTGTTTGTCTTCCCAAGTAACCTTTCCATGTGATAATGCCCTGCTTTCCTGGGATGGCTGAGCACCTGCCTGCCCGTGAGATGTGCTGAGTGAATTCTTTTTTCTGCTTTGCTTGTGTGCATGGCCTTTGCTTTACCTGCTAAGCTGTCTTTGTCTCAACCCATGAGTCTTCTCAGGATTACTTTTCTGATTCTCTCTCCAGTCCCACTGTGGAAAGAGGGAGTGAACTTAATTGCTAGCTGGGGTTATCACAGAATCACAAAATATCCTAAGCAGCAAGGGATCCATGAGGATCATCGAGTCCAACTTCTGGCCCTGCACAGGACACCCCAAGAATCACCTCTTGTGCCTGAGAGCATTGTCCAAATCCTTCTTGAACTGTGTCAGGCTTGGTACTGTGACCACTTCCCAGGGGAGCCTGCGCTCCCAAACACCCTCTGGGTGAAAAACCTTTTCCTGATATCCACCCTAAACCTACCCCAGCTTCATGCCATTCCCTCAAGTTAAAACGTGACACCATGGTTCAGACACAGATTGCAATTAAAAACAAATCAATTTGTTTTATTTGACCTTGAAGAGTGAAGAGCAAATAAATATTTTGATTGGAATTAATTTTAAGTATTTTAGTTTGGGATACAGGAGACAACACTGTGTGCATGTCCATAATGAACTTCAGCAATACTTTGTTCAAAATGAGTGTTATTACAGCATACAACAGTGCTCAGAGAAAGCCAACAATTCAACACAAAATAAAAGCATTAAAGTTTGATAGCTGTATTATTTCTAGACAGAGGGTAGAGACCCACTGGAGGAGTTGCTAAGTGCCCTAGTACTGCAAAGAATGTGTGAAAGTGTTTTTTTTCTTAACCAAACAAAATATTTCAAAAGGAGCAAACCCCTTTTAAATTCCTCCATGAAATGAAAGTCTCTTGAAGGATAGTTTGGCAGAATTAAACCATTAATTCGTCAGATTTCAGCAGCGTCTGATCTTTGAACAGGATGCAAACTGTTTTCTGCCTGAAGGACAAGCAAAGCCATGTGACTCCTGCAAGAGGGTTGAGCTTAGAGCAGCAGGTGGAATTGTGCTGTATTTGCCTCAAAACAGGCCAAGTAACAGGGCTCCATCCATTGTCGTGTAATGAATTCAAAATTAGTCCTCTTACCACAGGTGTAATTTCAATATTTTTTTCAATCTTTTTTCATTCTGCCAAGAATTTTTTTTTCCTGAGTTTGAGAATCCCTCATGAAACTGTTATTTTTATGATGCTGCAGTACTTGTCCTCTGGGAAATCGCACCTTGCTCTGCCAAGAGCACAAGTTCACTTTTCAGCTTCGGTCCAGTCCTTGGCCAACTGTCTCTCCTGTCCTGTCAATAACACTGCTACTACTGTGACTGCTGTGCTCAGAGGAGGTGCTACCAGTGCAAATGATTTATCAGTGTGCTGGAACCGTGCACAAATTCTGAAATATGACACATGGAAGGACTGGGAATAAGATTCTGATGTGCACCAATTTTCTGTGGTGCCTTTATCCCTCTGCACATTTTTACTGTTTAACTGTGCTGAAATGATTGATCACCTAAATTAAATTAAGAATGGATCCCATCTTTGTCCTTCCATTGTTGCTCAGAACGAGACTTAGAACTGGAGGCAGGCGAGGAGAAAATACTTGAAAAATAATGTTGCTATTAAAAAAATATTTTAAGCGTCTTTCTTCCTAAAAACTAATCATTCCAAAAGTTTTCAGCAAGAAAGTAGGCTTGAAATTACCTGAGACAAAAGAAGGTCATATTAAAAAAAAAAAAAAAAAAAAAAGAGACATTAATAAAAAATTCTATTAGGAGTTTGGAAATTGCCTCCATTGTGAGGTTTTGTTTTAAGGACTAAAAAAAAGCTCCTCAACTTCAGTATTGAACTTTTCAGGTTCTGGCCTCTGAGGAAGGAATCATTTGCTTAGTGCCTCAACTTCCTGAACAAGGTGTGGGAAGGGAAGGGCAATTTAGAGTTGAATCAAAAGCAGCTGAACTGCCAGCAGGGAGATCTGCTATGGAGGGGATGAGGGAAGACCTCGTCAGTGATGGGTAAGTACTCTGTCGGTTTGAAGCTTCACCCAGGGTTTTGAAAAGGCCTCTTTGTCCAGCCTGCATCTAGACCCCAGAGCATATCACCAAAATATTTTTTTCCCCATGCTTTGCTAATGAAGGGCTGAGCAGGGTTCACTGTTGTGCTTGAGGAGAGCAGCAGCAGATGTACTTGTGTGAGCCTCAGTGCTTAGGGGATTCTCAGTTAAGGGGAGAACAGGTGCCTCCTGTTGAAGTGGTAGCTGGTGTCTGCTTCTGAATTGCGGTTTCAGACTGAGAGGCAAGTGCTCCTTGTAGCCCTTCTTTGCAATGCTCAATCTTTATTGTGTCCAGCTCTCCATCACTCAGCTCTCACAGATTCAAGAAGAATCTCTTTTTAGGGTCATTTATTTTCTTGATTTATTTATATTGGTCACTCTTCTGTTGATGAACTATTGCTACCGAGATACAAAGAGTAGAGTGAAGGACTTGTCAACATAGATGCTTTCAGGAATACTGGATTGTAAATAATATGTGTGTGTGTGTGTTTGCCTTGTCTGATCTGTTTGTTTAGAAAACTAGCTAGTTTCTGAAATGCAGTGAACCTGTACGTTTTTCAGGATGCTCCTCCTGTGAAGAAAATTTGAGTGGACCTTTAAAAAGACAGCCAAATTACTTTCTTCTGAAGAACTTAATTTTTTTTTGGTGTGGTCCTGAATGTAATAATCAATTTATTTCCCTTCTGTTGTATTTTCCTTTGCAACCCTGTGAGTCTCATAAGTAGAACAAAGGTGATTATTTTAGGGGCAGATCATAAATGCAAAGTCTTTTTTTACAAATGAAATAACATGTGGTAATATGTAGTAGGTGAATATCCGAAATATACAAATAACAAAAAATAAGAAACAAACATAAAAATTAAAATTTTAATTGTATATGCATTTCATCTCTAAAACGTCAGTGATTTACCTAGGAACACAAGAACCAATTAGTGAGTATGTGAATGAGTGACATTGTCACATTGACACGTAGCAGGCATGAGGAATGTGTCGTGCTCTATTCTTCCGTTCCTCACACCCTTTAGGAGTGCACAGAAATTATTTTAAATCCCAACAATTGTAAATTAATGCATATTATCTGCTTAAGGAGATAATATGCTGCAGGCATCTGTTTTAGTAACATGTGTATGCCTATGTATGCAGCAGAATATGAATAGTAATTTTTCAGTCTTTGTTAAAGTTTTGGTAAAAATCTTAGCTATTCAAAACTGAGAGGTCTTGATAGCCAATGGAATGAATGAGAATTGTAAAAATATGCATATTCTCTGTGTGTTCTTCTGCTTGGGTTACCAAAAGATAATTTTTCCCAGATGCCACCTTGCTGTGGGCTTTTTCATAGCTTAAACCTCAAAGGTAACCTGTGCAATCTCAGCATTTCATTGCTCCTACAGGGAGATTGACTGATCTGAAAATGTAGTCCAAGGGCTGGTCTCCAAAAATTCAGGTGCTTCTTATCTAGAGCCACTTATCAGTCAATACTGAGAAATGTTTCCATGATAAGCTTCAGCTGCTTGGAGGGAAAATTCCATGAATAGTATGTGATGCACGTTGCCCCTGTCCTAAGGACCTCTCTCCCTTCTCTTCTGAGCAGTTATATTTCAGTTACAACTCTCTTGATATCTGTTCTCACACGTACCAGTTTTGGCTTCTTGTTTGTTTGGCTTTTACAGAGGTATGTTGGTTGCCAGTGACCTTCCTTTGCACTCACTTTGTCATCTTAGTCACAGCTCCAGACCCCTGGCAGTTTTTGAGTGAGAGGGATCTGTAATATCTATATAAAATCTGCAGTACAGCTTGACCTAGATTTTATTGTTATTATCATTTATGCAAACAGCCTTCCTCACTGCTGAGTCCCTGCTTTGACGATGTGAGCTGAAAAACATCCATGGATGTAGAGCTGGAATCCCAAATTCCTTGTGTTCTTGCAATAATGGGGAAGGGTGAAGCAAGCATAGATAGCACCTTTATTACTGACCTGAGGTGAAGCAGTTGTGATGTTCTGTGGTGCTGTGTTCGTGTCAGGGGCCAGCTGATGGGGTGTCCCCGTGGCAGCCAGAATTTGAGTCTGCAGCCTCCTGAGAAATGCTGTGACCTGGTGAGGCCAGTGTGGCTCAGTGGAGGCATTGAGGAAAGGGGTGGCAGAACTCCTCAAAAGCTTTCCTACATAGTCCTGCAACCCCATCTAGTTTGCAGCTCAGAAACTGCTGCTTAGACTTGGGATTGAGAGGTATGAACATGCTCATTTGCTCCTCACATGTAACCACAAAGAGACCACCATTGCTGTGCCTGGAGCTCTTTCCACACCCAAGCCCCATTTAAATTACCATTTAATAGATTATTTGAGGAGCAAAACACTGTCACTATCACCTTACAAGTAATTACACCTTGGATATGGTTAGAGATAACCTCAGTTATCAGTCACCTGGGTTGATAAAGGTCTGCAAGGAATGATGAATTCTAAATACTCCTTTATTTCTAGTGGGCTGGCTGGCTTTTGTTCAGAAACCAACTGCAGTAGTGAAAGGTTTTTGATATCTGCCATTGCTGCAGCATATGTTTCCAAGAACTTCTTGCTAAACTTGTTGTGAAGACAACTTGTTATGGTAAAATGTATTTCCTCTATGAAAATACAATTTAAAGGTACTCTTAAACTTCATTGAATTCTTCTCAAGTCATTTTTCCATTTAACTCTTGTGATGCAATAATCTTAAAAAAACCCAACAAACAAACAAAAAACCCCACAAAAGCCCTTAGATTTTTGTTACAGCTGGGAACAGGTATAAAGACTCAAAGATCAGGTTCACATAATATCCATTAATTGATTCAATGGCGTTTCAAGCTAGATGTCAGGGGTTTAAGGTTGGTTTATTCTATATGCCTGAATCTATGCGCATTTGTAATTCTATTTTGTCACATAATTTATCATTGTCCATTACCACATTTTGCTTTTAGCCTAATTTACTACCCCTACTTTTAACACTGAGTGTTACTTTGTATAAAAGTGGTCTCATCCAGACCTTCCCAAACACCTTTTTCCTTCTGGGTCTCGTTCTATCTAGAAAGTAGGGTTAGATGATTTGGTTCAGGAAAGCTTTTATAGACTAAAGAGGTTTAAAAAAAATTCTGGTTGAATAGGCTTTTAATTTTTAAAGATTTTTGGAGCTGGCAGAGCCTGCTATAGTGACAGTGTCTGAGGCTGCCATCACTTACACAAGCAAAGGTGTACAAGGCAGCACAGCTAAGTTTGGCTGAAGGTTTGTGAGCTCCTATTTCACCTGAATGTGTCATGCAATCCCATTAAAAACTGTAGTTATGGGCCAGAATATGGACTTTTTTTTTTTTTACATTACTATGAGTCTTGTACCTAAGTTATCCTCTTTACTCTGATAATCTCTACTTCCAAAATATAGAAAGTGCCATCCAGCCTAGGAAAGAGTGGCAGAGCTTAGTTGCCTCATGCAAACAACCAGATTCCTTGAATGTATTTATTACCAAAGAATTCAGACAGAAACCATGGTGACCCAAGGACTTTGGCACTCATCCTGCTTCTGAGCCCAGATATTTCCAGAAAGCCTGCCCTAAGGCAGACCCAGCACTAGCCTTGTTGAACTTCATGATCACCCATCTGTGTGCTACATTTTTCTCTCAGGATCTGAGGATGCTGGCACAGATCTTCAGCTTCCTTTTCTTTTCTAGAAAAGTTTGCATTGACAGTGAAATAAATTACAGAGAAAATGATACTGCAAATTCTCTCTTCTTCGTCCTAAACATGTTTATCATTGTATTTTCTCCTACATTACAATATCACCCAGAGTAATTATACATAAACAAATGAAAACAGAAGTATATTAATATTCTTCATACTATAGTGAATTTGGAAATGGGAAATTTTTGCTTTAAGTATCCTTTTTCCAAACTTACTTTCTTCTAACCTCTTGTATATGCTGCTATACTATAGAAACATTAAAATAAATTTAGATATTAAGAAATTAATATGATCCATTTATGGGTTAAATAGTAAGTTTAGGTGTTCTTTTTAAGCTTTTAATTGTTTGAGGTTTTTTCCAAATCAAAGGCAATGAAGAATACTTGTAGCAGGTAGTACAGTAAGACTAAAAGCTTTCACATAATTTATATACATTTTACTTGGCAAAAATATACATCACAGGTCAATATTTTTTTAAATTGGCTTTTTGGAACTCAATCCCATACATGTGTCATAGCCAGACTTAAATGTTAACTGAAATTAATATGAAGGATAGGCCTTATTTTTAGATCCAAACCAACAAAATCCTTTCATTAGACATCATTTCACTTTGAGTGCCACAAAATCCTTTCATTAGACATCATTTCACTTTGAGTGCCATTGTAAGACTCTCCAGTCTCACAGGTAATAAACAAGAGCTTGACAAGGCTCGACTTCATGCTATAGATATTGAATCATTATAAAAATCCAGCTCTTAAATTTCATCTTTACTTTTCCTTCCCTTTTTTTGGTAACTGAATTTTGTTGATTTTGTGTCTAAACTCTGATTCTGGAGTTCAATGCAGCTCATTTAGCATTTGATAGTTTGGAAGTTCATACGCTTTATTTGCTTCCAAAAAGATTGATATAGGAAGAGAAAATGCTACTCTCTCCTATACCCTACACATGTTAACTGATTATATAGTTGAACTCTATGTCCTATTTATCTTCCTGAAAGAAACAGAAATGACTTTGTCACAAGCTACAGAATATATGCAGGACTGCACAGTGCTCAGTCCCTACTGCATTCTGAACAGTGATATATTTTAGCATGTAATATTTACGTTCATTTCAACTTGTATTCTCATTTTTCATCTGCAGTGCCCTTAGTGATGGTAGAAATTAGTTTTATTACAGCTTCCTCTAAAGGACATCCATGATTGGAGGAAAAAACAGGGAAGGAAAAGTCATCTGGAGGCATGGGCTCCAAATTGATCTGTCAGGGAGGAATATCCATGAATTTCCTGTTGAAGTACAGTGATCCATAATCCTCTTTTGTATTATAGACTTAAAAATTACTTTCCTTTATGGTATGTCATTTAATTATACATGTCTTTGCATCAAAACTCTGGTTTCAAGCCTAGGTTGGAAACATCAGTGCTGTGGAGGTCACCCTGGAACAACAAAACAGGTAGCAGTCTCGATAAGCAAAGACTCCCATCAGGCATGGGCATGGCTGTGGCTGCCACACATCCCTGGGAAGTCTCATGGCGATATTTTTTCCTGTTCCGTGGGGCGAGGCTGACACTGCCATCTGTCACTCACTGCCTTGATCTCGATTCACGTTTGTGCCTCCTCTCATTTTCCCTCAATGGTGGCCTCCCTTCAGGCTGCTGCAACCTAAATCTTAGCAGTGAGCTACTATTTTTCCTGTGTCTAGCCTGTGAGCTTGCATCTTTATAAAACCTCCAGCAGGCCCTTTTCTCCTCCCTTCTTCCACAGGAGAGACATTTTGAGTAAGTCAAGGTTCAGTAAGTGCCAGGAAACAGATGAAATAATAAAACATCTTTCTAATGCCATATGAAGTTGTGGTAAAGGTTAATGAAGGAAAGGGAAATGAAAGGGGAAAAAATGTTCTACATAGCTGAATCATCTACATTCAAATTGGCTAAAAACATCTAAGTTCTTGAACCAGCTGCTACGTTTTTGAATCACTGGCCCTATTAATCTGACATTTGGTCAAATTAGCAGGATCCATTAAATATATATGAAACTGTTTTGCAATATACTGAAAAAAATCTGACCCTTTAGACCTCTTTTTGTAGAAAGAACGATTTGGTGCTTGCTAAATATTTCATATATGTTTCAAACTTCAGAAAGTTGTTTTTCTTCTGATAAGGAGCTAGTGAGTTTCAGTAGGGTCTCTATAGCTCTTTACAGGGAAGGAAAACAGGCAGGAACACTGCAAAATCAAAAGCTACTTAAAAAGAAGGTGAAGGAGAGACTAAAAGAAATTCCAGGACTTTCAAAAAAATTGACAAAAACGCAAAATTTCAGTCAGTGTACCACTTAAGACACCATGCAAGTGATTGCGAAGGTGGCCATTTTCCATGGGAAAAAAACCTCATTCCCCCAGTGTCTCAGGGTCAGGTCAGAGGTGGAGTTTGGGGCTCCAAGTACAGCCAGAGTCCTAGTCGCTGGCAGCTTTGGTTTGGGAAAAATCCTGTGTCATTTGCAAATTTAGGAGGTGGCACCCCACTGTCTCTCAGTGCAACAGGACACAAACAAAGGCCTTTTTCCATGGAACAAACCCTCATTCCCCCAGTGTCTCAGGGTCAGCTCAGAGGTGGCATTTGGGGCTCCAAGGCCAGCCAGAGACCTAGCTGATGGAAGCTTTGGTTTAGGAGAAATCCATCAAAGTTTTCAAATTTTAAAGGCAGCAACCCTCTCTCGGCCAGTGCGAATGGACACAAACGGTGGCCATTTTCCATGGGAGAATGAATTCATTTCCCCAGGGTTGATGTTTGTGGCTCCAAGTGCAGCCAGGGTCCTTGTTCATGGCAGCTTTGGTTTGGGAGAAATCCTACAAATTTTGCAAATTTTTGACTTGGCACCCCACCATTGTCTGGTGTGAGTGGACACAAATGGTGGCCATTTTCAATGGGAAAAAGAGCTCATTCCCCCAGTGTCTGGGGTCATTTCACAGGTGGCCTTTGGGTCTCCAAGTGCAGCCAAACACCTGTTTTCTGGCAGCTTTGGTTTGTGAGAAATCCATCAAAATTTGCATCTTTAGGAGGCATCACCCCACTGTCCCACATTTGAGTGGACGACAACAGAGGCCATTTTCCACAGGAAAAAAAAAACATTCCCCCAGTGTGAAAAAATTTGTGATATTCTGAATTTCAAAACTTAAACATGTTTTTCATGTGACGTTCAATGCCTTGGCTCCTTTCTTCTTTTTCAGTCTGTGCATATTTGGAACTAATACCTGTTTACAGGAATTTTGCTACTCTCAAGTAATTTTCAAAAGCCTCTCGTCACAGCATGCAAGTCTCTACAACAATCTTTAATCTACAGGATCCATGAATAATAACAAAGCATTTTCTAAAATAATTGTAATTCATTACCCTCCAAAAGTAATTTTTACTAGATGAACAATGTCATCAATTAAATTTTTTGCGTCAGTTTTTTTGTTGCCTTTCCCACCCTACCACTCTCCCCATCCCATGGGGTTTTTCAACCTAGATTATTTCAGTCCACACCCTTAAAAGCTGCATTAATTCTGTGTGGAGGAGGCAGTCTAGGTGAGATATAGAAGCAGGACCAAGCTGCAAAGGTGATAAAACCGGGGATATTTTAAGTCAGGTTTGTTGCTAAACGACAATTCACATTGGAAGCTGCACACTAAATCTCCAGAGCCTTTGTTCAATCTATGTTGCAGGTTATTTCCTCTCCTTTTCTCTCAGCTATGCTGGATGTATAAGGGTCACTTTGGAAGACAAAATTATTGGTATGTTTAATGTTACTGCTTTATTAGGGGAAAACTGGCACAAAACTCTTGCATTTCAGTATATCAAAGGTAAGTTGTTTGACCCTTCCAGTGCTGATTAGTAGGAAAATCCAGAGGTGACCTTGTCTGGTGTCCAGGACTGTATGGTTTATAACTGGGTCCTTCAGCTCTGTCTAGGCTTTCTAAATCACAATACTCAGAGAGAACTCATGTAGGGTCTCTCAGTGGTGTTTCTTACAAATTGACTGCTTGGAAAATTACAATAGAATGCCAAAGACCAAGCAGTAGGGAAGAAACAAAAATGCTATTTTTAGCAATTCCCTGTGAAGAACTGGGGAGGAGTTGCACTAAAGAGGAACCCACACAGCCAAGTTCTTGATAACAGTGCTTGAATAGGCAGTATTTTCTTTATTGTAGGGAAAAGTTCAGACTTGTGCTGTCTGGCAGAAGCTGTGTAAGGGCAAGGGGGTTCTCTGTTGGAGCAGCATGGGCTTGGGGTGCTGGTGAATTATTGAGGTACAGAGATGAATTAGAAATACTGGCAGGAGGCCAGTGAGTGTTCCAGGCAGTTGCTTTCAGTGCAGGCAGGACATGACTGACTACAGGCTTATCTTCCCGACTTCACAGTACGCTGTGAAATACTTCATGTGTACCTCAGCTGTACCTGTTTCTGGAAGTCCCAGGCAGGAAGGAGGATTACAGTGCTTTGTGAATGCCATAGCTTCTTCTATTGCTACCCAGCTGCTGCAGGGAGGAGAAAAAGCTCCTGGGCTCTGCCCTGCCCTGCAGGCACAGGCCCTGAGGAAGATGAGTTCAGCCAGGTGCCAGTGCAAAGGTCAGGCATCAAAATTTCTGCACATACATCCTATCAGCAGCAGACCCTCCTTGTGCACTGCAAATGGTTCAGCTGCAAGTGGTGCCTCCCAAGCCCACTGGGAAGACCAGAGGGAAAGCTACTCTCTTCGGCAAAGGTGTGCTGGAGTGTCGGCTGCAAGCCAGATTTAAAAACATGAACTGTAGTGGTTTAGGGCATGGCCTTCAGCAAAATGAAAATGAGATGTCCAGGAGAGAGCTGTGGTACCATGCACTGCATCTCTGATGGAAGAAAATGATGGTCCAGGGGCCACACCTGACCATCTTAATCTTTATGTAATTCTTAATTTTTTTCAGATTGTATTTTTCCATAATAGGGCCTAACTAATTGTATTCTCTAAATTCAGCCAGAAAAATTCTTGCTCCATGTGAAATTGTGTTGATGGATGAGTTTAAGTTATGTTTATTATACTTGTGTTTAGCGACTGTATTCTGAAATAATCAATCTGAATAAAATACAGAAAGACCTTGTTTAGGAAGGACCCAAAGAGAGAAAGGAGTAGAATGAAGATTGGGAATAGAAATTAAAAGGAAAATGAACAGATAAAGCAGTCACTAGAAGGCAGCAAATGTCAAAGAACTTTGGAGAGACATGCAGCAAGGCAGAAGCAGAAAAAAGATATGTGGAAAGAAGAAAAAAACAGGGAAGGTATGGGAAAACAAATATTGTCCATATAGCATGAGAAGAAGTAATCTAACTCTAATACAAAATAAGGCCTAGAAGAAAGCCAGATATCTAAGTGTATCAAAGTCATAACAAAGAATGATAAGAGAGATAGAATATTGAAGAGAGCTGTAGGAAACAAGAGAATAAACAAACTGTAGAACACTATAGGGATTTGAAAGATTTTTTTTATGTCTTCTTCCTTATTAAGCCTCATCATTAACAGGAGTACTGTTTGATCTTATTTATACCATCAATATACTGCTGTTGTAAAATCTTCTCCAATATTGTAGCAGCAGCAGCAGCAAGCAAATTTGAAAGCTTCAGCAGAGTAGTGCAAGATAAAGCCACAATCAGCCATTCCTTTCTCTCATTTCCAATGAGATGATGCTGATCCTTTGGACTTCAGCAGATCAGTTCTCCTCTGCTGAGGGGTGTTTAAGACTCTCCAGCACCTTAATTGGAAAAATGTGCAGAGCAGGCATTCAGAGTAACAAGAAGCCTATTATGGAAATGATTTATGAGGAGGAGAAGAGGAAAGCAGACTGCCAGGGAACCCACATTTGTTAATCAGTGCTAAAATAATGGGGTTAATACTATAAATTAAAAAATGATCATGGAAGAGGGCTATGGCTAATAACAGAAAGAGGAAAGGATAGAATGGGGGAGGGTAGGTGAGAACACATCAAATAATGGGAATAAGGTATGAATGTAGAGAATAGATACCACATGCAAATGAACCTTTTGGAGTAAGATAAATACTGCCATACACTACTGTCAGTTTTGACAGTAATAGTGATTAGTGTGAGTTGATAATTGACAACAAGTGACTACAGCCAGAGCAGAAACTCTGTACCAAAGTCCTGTGACACTATTACTTAACTCAATTAGCTCAAATTACAGAGGTGTAGCTGAATAAGCAATATTATGAACTGTGACTCACATAAGCATTTCACTTGGAAGGTAATTCAGAATCTACTAACTAGAAGCTAATAGCCAGCAGGAGCACATGCACAATTTATGATTTTCATTTAAACAGGACTGCTTAACACAAAATAGCTACTTTAAAAATGAGAGTGCTTAAGTCTGTTTTAACACCTTTCTCAGCACCAGAGAAAAATCTGTGTTAAATCAAAACCACCATTACAACCTGTAAAATTCTCATGTTTTGCTACTAATGTTGGCAAAAATAGATGCAGCTTCATCAACATAGATACATCCTTATGTCAGAAAGGTGCCATTAGCTTTACTTCAAACATCAGCTAAACTGGTTTGAAAGAGGTACTAAAAATATTTCTGAGTACAAGTTGTTTCATCTAACATCTGACGTTGGCTACCAGGTTCAGCTTTCCTACCGCATTGATCCAGGTGGTGTTTCTACTGACTCTCACATCTATTACCTCAAGCAGAGTCAGGTCAATTGAATCTAAAGGTGAAAATATTGTAGTGATGAGAGATTTCTCTGAAAAGCTCTTCAAAACTTTCCCCAGTAGTAAAAAAAATCCCTCAGTATTTATAATTGCCACCTCACATTCACCAACTATATAAAGCACATTTCTTAAAGCAGGATAAATTTTTCTCATCAGCACATCAATTGTCATCTGTATCCAATCTGAGAAAGTCATTGTTTCTGTGGTCATCAGTGAATATGAGACTTCTTTATCTTCTTTTCAAATTCTCACCTCCACCTCACCAGGACTTGGGGGAACTTGGATAGGAGCAGGCAGACTGTCTGATTGGTGAGTTTTTCTGCTTTCAGCTCTCTTCTCATGGATTATTTCCTAAGCTTTCTCTCACTGTTTTTTGTGCATGCCACGTTTGAGAAGATATTTTTGGGTTTAACAATGGTATAAACTGAGCCTTGAGCTTTCACAAACAGATGTGTAGAGCCATGCACAATGCTGAGAGAGAATCAGATTGTCCTCAGAACATCTGCCAGATGTGGCATGCCCCAGGGCACACCATCCTGTTGATCCCATTAATTGACAGTACAGCCTGCTGTGTACTTCAGTAAGTCCAAGAAGTTGGCACTAGAGCACATAGTATTTCTTGCAACCCACTTTCTCCTTGGTTTCCACTCATTCTTGTGCTTAAAAATGTAATCCCTGCTTTGAATATGCACCTGAAATGATGAGAGCATCATCATTCTTGTTTTCAAGTATGAAAGACCAATATTGTTAAACAAACAAAAACACCCACAAAACTCTCTTACGTTGCAAGTGTGCTTCTTCTCATCTAACTTCTCCACAAAGCCTCTCTCTTATAACAATTGCAGCTGATGTGGCATTATCTCATTTTGGAGTACCTGCTCAGAAATTATTTTCACGTATTTTCTTTCTGCCACACTGATAGCTTAGCAAAAGAAAAAAAAAAAAAAGGAGAAAACACTGGAAGTTTTTAGTGGAATATAACACTACAGGTAGAACAACTCCAGGCTGAGAAAAATTTCCAGAGCTGGGCATCTAAATATACGTAATGATTCAGGGCTGAACTACTGATAATTTCTGTTATTAAAAAAATCACAAAAATGGATTTTGAGACCTATATCTTAATGGCTATCCTTAGGTCTCTTGACTCGGTATCTGGAACACTTGGACATCTGAGGAGAGACTTGTTTTTCCCCTTTGAAGTCCCTCAAGTGCCTGAATTTGCTTCTCAGCATTGTCTCAACAATCCTGACCAGACTAACTCACAGCATCAAGGGTGCATTCAAACAAGTTGGTGCTCAGACACCAGGCATTTCCTTTGTCCCTGTGGAGCTCATTCTAGTAGGAAGGACCCAAGTGTGCCTGCTGGTTTGATTGACTTAGGCTTCTGAACTGAGACTGGAATTAGGGATTGCCTAATCAGGGAGATGGAGATCCTAGTCCAATGTATCTGCTACACAAGGATTTTAAACACCCATGTGTCACCTTCCAGGATACTGACCTTGATGTTAAAATGCTCTAAATAGGTGTCAGTAAGATTGCTTGAATAACTAGGCTGTTGTGCAAAGGATGCAGAAAGGAGGCAGAGTCTCTGCAGAGAAAGCGTTCTGCTCACAGCCTGGCTTCACTAACCTGGAAGGAAGGGAAGAGAACTGGAATACATGCTGCTGTGATCTACTGCTCCAGTAGCTCAAAAACTCAGAGGAGCTCATGTATTTTTCAGTGTTGACTACCCTTGTTTTGCAGGTGATGAATTACAGACCCTTTAGCAGCTATGACACTCTCTGTAATTGAGTTTCCTCAATTTAGCTCAGAGCTCTGAGAAACTGGCGTGCAGTGAGACAACCCAGTGGGAGTATGGGATTTTCCTGCCTTTGCATAGTGTGTCAATAAAGGCTCTTTTCTACAATCCTTATAAACAGATAGCCAGCTCCTTGCCTAAAGCTGGTCGGAAAAGATCCAGTGACTTCAGTGAGACTGTGCGTGTTCACATCAGCTGTGAATCTGGCCTGAAGTATTATTAAATTACGTATTTCAGGTCTATAAATAGCCCTGCCCTGCTGAGATGATGTGCCTGATTCATGGGGCCTGTTTTGCTGCATAGGGCAGTTGATGGGCAAGATAACCACTAGTCAGATCATTAAACCACAATTAGACAGAAGGAAGCCAGAAATTCAGCCATGATCCTCCCTCTCCATTTTGTGGCCCGGCATACACTGGCAATTCCTGCAGACAGCTGGAGACACACGAGGTTATTACCTCCTAGCTGCCGTGCCATACCTTCTCCAAGGAGAGCAGCAGCTGAAAAGCAGATTGCCTTCCTGAAAATGGGACATCCTGTCAGCAGGGAAAAGTAAACTGAACAAAAGGTCTGTGTGAAAATAATGCAGTCATCCTCCAGCACAAGGTACATTCAGACCAATTCTTCATTAATTCTTTTACATGACTGGTCCAAATAAAAGCAAGCAGTATGTGAAGCAGCAGGGTATATATGGATATTTAAGGACTTCTATTCATTCCTAAACCAAGGCTTTTTTTGTAGGTAATGATTATTTCTACTGTTCACATTGTTCACAGTCTAGAAACATTGGGACTTCTATTTGAAAAGAATTAAGTTAAAACATACCAGAATCTTTTCCCCAGGTGATATTTCCTAGAACTATGTAATGGCAACATATCTTCCCTAGACAGTGAATTGTCTTGCCAAGCCTATTTTTGTATAGATGGAATTAAAATTGTTTTCTTTAATATATGGTACTACTGTTATCTAAATTTAATGTCTCTGGTTCTTTCATCTCCAGTCAGTGCCAGAGGTCTTTCTTCACCTTTACAAATCTGCTTTCCCTTTTACTAACTTGGGCAAGCAAGTATTGGCAGCTGCCTTTGTCACCTCAGTGTTTGTGCTGTTTTCCAAATCGCCTATGAGTAGTTATCTAGCATAACTTGCTTTTCTTCAATAAAATTGTGCTAAAAAAATATAATGCATTGGCTGAGACCCTTTTGCTCTGCAGTCAGTAGAGTTTTCATGTTGACTTTCATGGGGCTTGGGCTGGACCCATCAGGGTTGGGTTTTTCCAGTACTTCCTTTATTTGATTTTCAGAAAGACAGATATTAATACATTTTAGTTCCTGTTATCCTTTTTTTTGTTTGTTTGTTTTTCTCATGTGTAGAAAGCCTTAAGCAATAGTGAATCAGTTTTAAGAGAATGTAACACACTTCAGGGCCTTCATCATGGTTAATATTTTCTTGCACTGTTCTGCCTTGCAATACATTATTACGGATAGTTTGCAAAATTTTGTCATCTTGCCTTTAAGATAGCCAAGGTTTCAGTTTTTGCAGTGAGATGGTGACAAGCACTGGCAAAAGTACTGGAGAATTATTTAGAAGAAATATGAAGTCATTTATACTGTGGAAACTGAACTTACCAAGGTCTGAAAATCCTTCTTTGTAATAATGCTCAGGACTTACACAGTGTCTTAGATCTTCAACAAAGAATGCAAACATCCATTAATTAATCTTCACACCTTATAGGTAGCCTGGAGCTGCCATTTTTATTTTACATGTGAGACACTAATTTAATATCCCATCTCATAATAGCTACAGGCTCTTTGCATTTCTCTGAGAGAAAAGCTAAAGATTCTGGACCTTTTTTATTATTATTATTCACACTACCTGCTCTCAAAATTGTCAAAGCCTTTGTCACTTCTTCTCACCTCATCACAAGCTTTAAATATGGTCTTTACATGTTTAGCCGTTTTTGGAAACTCGCTATTTCTTTTTACAAAATAGGAAGTATGAAATCGCATATGTAACTTAAAGTTAAAGAGCTACAGCTAGAAGATATGTAACAGTCTGTGAAAAATGTTCCTTTTAATTTTTAATTTAGAAAATGCATAATGACCCACTTTTAAATACAGCTACATGTAGTTAGTTGATCACTTGATCCTTCCTTTATGCCTTTTTTGGCAACAACCTGAATTTGCCAACTTTCCTTTGTTATAATTTAAAAAATTAATTAAAATTAGTTTCAAAGCCATTCTAAATAAGATTCCCAATCTGACTACCAGTTAATCTAATATTAACTGGTTTTATGTAACTTTCCTGCTCATTTATGATTTAAAGCGCCCAAAGTCTATAAATGGTTCTTCAGTATGCCAGGAGCCCTCTTAGTGATTGATAAATCAACATTCTCTTAATATCAATCATATTGTTTTAAGGCTTCTTAGTGCTTTTTAAAAGCAATTTTAGTGCTTTCTTTAGACATTTCTAAGTTCATGTTTTGTGACAATAAGATGCCATGTATTAGTGTGATGAAGAGGAAGGTCGAGTAAGAATACTCAATAATTATTGCCAATGGACTTTAAATCTGAGGAGAAGGGTGTAGCAGGGGTAGTCATCTCTAATGTGAGCTCTTTCTTTTTGAGATGGACAAGACCAGTGTTTTAAGTGGTGCCCCAGACATCATGTGAGGGTAATCTAACTCACAGAATGTGCACATGGGCTCAGGTTTTCAGAAGGGATTTCTCAGTTAGGGATGCTGCTCAGAGTGGTCTTCAGGACCAGTTAGTTGACTCTATTGATGCAGTGAACTCTTCTTTCATTATTACACACTGCTTCAGACACTTCATGTGTGAAGGACAGGCATAGTTAGCCAAATACCTCACTGTCCCATCTGTCCTGTCTGTTCTGCATCCTACCCAAGAACCTGCTTTTAATTTCTTCACAAAGCTGCAGCTTGTCCTTGTCAAAGTCATCATTTTCCTGTTACCCAAAATGTATCATGTTTTAGATCTGATACTTAATTTTGTCTGTACTCGTGTATCAAGCTGGTTTTTCCTCTGTTTTATTTCTTGGCATCCATCAGACCATGGTGGTTACAGATAACTGTGTATTCCTTATGGTGCTGCTGCTGCTGCTGGTAGAGGTGACCTGACACGCTGTTCTCCATCCTTCTCATCCCAACAGATGCTGTGTTTGTCTCCCATTCAGTGGCTGCTATTTGCCTCATGGTATTTGGCATTTGCCTTGCAATCTCCAAATGAGCCAGTGAGGTCTTCTTTGGTGCCCAGCCACTTCTGATAAAACAAGCATGTTTTTGGTGGGTGGTAATAGCAGGTAAACTCGCCGTCTTTGTCCTGTGAGCACTTCACTGACCCAAATGACAGCCTCTCCATACACCCTTCTGGGTTGTGGTTGTTCTGTGATTCAGGAGTTGTCAGGAGGAATACTGGGCAGAAATGAGGCAGACATTTCTAATAAGTCCAACAGTTTGAGAATTTCATATTATTTTTATACTTCAGTTTGTGTTGCCATGGTCACACACACACTCTTGATGTATTTAATGTTACCTTCATCTGAAACTGCTCCTTGCCAAAGGCAGCACAGAAGTACATATGGTTCGAATTTTGCATGGTTGGTGATATTTGTATCCTAAATATTTATAAACATTTCAAAGGAATGTTTGAACTTAAGAAGGGTTGCCCAAAACATTTTTCCAAAAAGTTTTTATATTTTAGACTGGTTTAGCACTGACTGTTGTGAGAGTACAGATGATGCAATTTTTTAGGAACTGTCACAGTTCCAGACAAGCCAAGTCACTGTTCAGTGCTGCTGGACTGCTGCAGGTTGAGGAGCCTTTAAAGCCCAGGTCAAATGTGCAGCTTAAGTAAAGGAAAGTTGCTTTAATTGCAGTTGAAGAGACCCAATACCAGCTTGCTAGTAGGAGGCTGGGCTGTGATCAGAGACCTGCCAGTGCAGTTCCACTGAGAAGGTCCTTGAGAGGTAAAAGAAGTGATACTCAGATTTGTAAATGAAATTGAGATAAGTTGTAAATGAGACTACATATCATGGGAGGTCAGAGGCTGAATACGTGGGCTGGGTGATGGACTCGAGTATTTGGGCACCTACCTTCAAGAAAACAACCCTGGTGCATGCACTCTGTACATAGCATCCAATTACTTATGCCCAAATATATGAAATGGGATTGTCCTTGAGTACCTGATTCATGCCTAGCACAAAGCCAGGACTGATAGGATACATGGAAAGGGAAAATATTGCAATGGGAAAAGAGATAGTGGAGCTGTTAAGCCAGTAGGCTCCTGGGTTCTTACATTCTTCCTGAGAGCTTTTTAGGATTTGTGAGCTACAAAGGAGGTAAAGTCTTTATAAAGTTTCCTGAAATTCCAGTAAGTCCTTTCATAGTACCTTTAGGGTAGTCTACCTTTAGGGCCAGTGATATACTTCTTCCCACTCTTCTTTGCAGATATATGAAACACTGAGGTGAACAGCATATTTTGTAAAAGACTGTTATCTTACATCTTCCATATACCTTGACGGGATTTTTGGCTGAGCCTGTGTGGAGTAATTTTTTTAATTACTGCTCAGAAGCATGTATAAAAATAGAAAATGTGTGGAGAAGGGAAAAAACCTCTATACCTCTATTTTGTTTCTTTTTTTTCTGTCCACAGACTGCTGTTAAAAAATATTAAATTAAAAAAAAAATTAAAAATTAAATTAATGCAGTACAGACTTTTAACTGTCTGACAAGAAGTCAGCTCATCTTCAGTAAAGTTTTAGTGATGAATTGTATTATTGGAAACACAAATATTTAAAATCAGAAAATATTTAACATGTACGCATTATTTAAATGGGAAAGCTACTTATTTTCATGTGCAAGTGACTACCACCTGGAACTTTAGCACCATTTTTTAAAAGTAAGATACATTAATAAAATTGCTAAATATCTTTAAAATCTGATCATATGCTTAGAAATTGAATATGAGTTTAGAATTTTCTGCTAGTAATTTAGAGTTGTTAATGCATAATATAGAGTTGTTGTTCAGAGAACAGTTTTTAATGTGTTTTGCTTGCATGAAGAGAGAAGCACTTTTCCCACCTAGTCTTCTGAAATCAATTTCACATTTCTAAAACAAACTGATGTGCTTTTTATTCCAGGAGCATACACAGACACTAAAAATTCAACAATGTCTCTTCTGGTGAGGCAGGAGCATTTTAGTCAGAACAAGAGTTTAAAACCTTCAACCTATACCTTTCAACCTGCAACTTAACAGCTCTCTTTTGGTGCAAGACCAGGATATTTGATTCCCTCCCAGTGACCCTAGGAGTTGAAAGGTTGGCCCTGCTTCCTTTGTGTGATTTCAGATCCATGTCAGACTTCAAATCGAGCTTCACAGCCACTACAGCCAAAAAGGCTTTACATCACAACACTGGAGAGAAAAAGAGTGCTCCAATGAGATCAAAACTTTAAAAGGCCTCCCTGTGTGGTCTGGGCGCAGTAGCCAAGCAATCCTGGCCAGATCTCCAGCATCACAGTCCATTATTCTCAGCAAATGATTTCCTGCTGACAAGATGCCCCTTTGCTTCTCTGTGTGTTGTAAACAATTGCTAGTTAATATAGAGATTAATTACTGTCTTTTTATTTTTGGGCACCCATGGGCATAAAAGACCAACTGCATACTTGCAGAAGATATTCTCATTAGTGTTACCTTACGATTATTGATCATTCTGGTATCAGTCTTCTGTAACCTTTGATCCCACATGCCTGGGGTATATCAGGTTGATAAATCTAAATCGAAAGCACCACCAGCACAGAGTCTTATTTTCCCAGATAACATTTTTAAAAACTTGTGAATGAAAAGTTCCTCATCCTCCCTAGCTTTCTGTAATACTGTGTCCCAAGAGTCTTGCTTGACTTCCACAAATGCAATAGACTCACATATTCAAACATAACCTGAGCACTGCTAATAATGACTAAGTATTGGAAATAATTAAAAATTTCTCATGCAGTACTGGAACCATTACCTTTTATTTCCATGGAAACTTTTTGATGAATAGCAATCGAGATTGGCTGCCAGACAGAGACAGCAAGCAGTCTGCTACTGCAATAGATCAGCAGTCTTACTCATGACGCTTTCATGCATTATTTAAGTATTTACAGTAGAATTACTTTGCAAAACTGTAATCTGAAGCTGATGAGTATAGCAAGTTTGGGTGACTGTAGACTGCAACTTTTTCCAAGGTTAACTGTGCTAAGCTTATAGCGCACCTGGTTACTTTTTGGTTATTCAACATGGACTTTGTTTAGAAAAGAAGAAATGTTAAAAACCAGGTAGTGCAGTGCCAGTCCCTGTTTGTTTGCAGAAAGATAGAATGATCTGCAAGAAAAAAGAAATTGGGGCCTCATAAAAAATGGCAGGTCTATTACCTGAACCACACATCTTCCCTGGTTTATGTATTCTGTGAAAACTCAACAGCTGGTATTGGCACTGTGGCTACAGAGGGACTCTAAGTTTCCTTTCTCTGAAAAAAATTTAGATCTAAAACTCAGATTTGTGTCCTAATTTACATTAGACTTTTCTATTATGTTTATTGTAGAGATGTGATTCTCCCCCTCTGCTCAGTCCTGGTGAGGCACATCTGGAGTGCTGTGTCCGGTTCTGGGCTCCTCAGGACAAGACAGACATGGAGCTCCTGGAGCAGGTTCAGTGGAGGGTGACAATGATGATGAAGGGGCAGGAGCATTTTTCTTATGAGGACAGACTGAGGGAGCTGTTCAGCCTGAAGAAGAGGTGACTCAGAGGGGACCTTACCAATGCCTATGGAAAATGTAATGTAAAAATGTAAATGCATATTGCTGATAATGCAAAAGTTTTATGATCGTGTAAACAGTAATTAAAAAGTCAAAGAACAAACAATTGGACAATCTTTTCTTCTGACTGATAAAAATTTTAGCATATAGAAAAGGTTCTTCTCCTGAGACTTTGTAAGGACTGGATTTAGGATTACTCTGCCCTGGACATGTGCTGTTGCACCTGGAGAGTGTCAACATCCCATCCTCAGGCTGTGTGAGACTCCCAGCAGGAGCAAAGCTCTGCTGTAGGGACTGCTCCTTTCTTCATCAGCATCTGACTTAATGAACAGCAGGCAGGGTTTTATGGAATACTCAATCTGTAAGGAAAAAAACATTTTGAAAAGGCATCTAAATCACAGGCTGGATCATTTTTACTCTGGTTTCCTCAAAACTCTGAATCTCTAGATGACCCGATTCTGCTTTTGATCCGCTCCTCTGCCTCCCCAGGGCAATGTCTCTGCTTCCTCAGAAGCAGATCCCTGGCTGTACCCAACTACACAATATGTGACAACATGAACCAGTTGGAGAATTCCCCAGCAGTGAAATCTACCTCAAACACCTCCTTCCTCCTGCACAGCTTTAGGGGACTCGTGATGCCCCAGGGTTGCTATGCAAGCATACAGATGGGTTCTAGTTATAGCACTAATTAAGAATTAAATATATGTGTGTTTCCTTTTTAGAGCCACTGCCATTTGGATGACTGCCTGTTTGTGTATTGTATCTTTGTAGTAAGGAGGAAAAAAATTAAGGAAGGGAAAGGAGAATGAGAGGCTTGAGGGTCCTTTGTACCGAATATCGCACTACTAGTAAAGTAACATTACTGAGTGGTGGGTTCTCTAGCAGTCCCTCAATATCCACTACAGTAGAGGTTGCATTGTTTTTAAGTTCTTAATTAATTTCTTAGCATTTTTTAACTTGTAAATTCTTATTGGTGATTTTGAATTCAAAGTATTCCTATAGTCAGAATACTGAAAATTGTGCTATTATTTAATCCTTTTTTCTACATAGAGTTTATCTGCTTGAAACACGTTTTTATGTTTTTCTAGATGCAAAATCAATACAAGTATGGAAAATCAATATAGGTATGCCAAATGCCTTTGTCTTGGGCATAATAGAGCTGGCTGTATGATGACAGTCCCTTTTCAAAGCAGTCTTTGAGATTTTAAAATCAGTTTTTCTCTTTTTTTCTCATTTTTAAACTAAAATGACTTTTGAAGTTTTAGAGAAAAAAATTACTTTAAAGGTCAGTTTGTATGCTTTCCTAATAGTTATGAAAAAAAAAAAACCAACAAAAAATCCCCAGAAAATAAGTCAGCCCACAATTGATCTACTTTTGCAACCTGTAACTTAGTAGTAACCATCTCCTCTCAGATCACAGGCTGCAGTTCATCCAGTATATTGTACAACTCAAAGGTCTGTAAGAATCCAAAGAGATTTAATCTGTAAACCTATTTTTCAACCTGACATATTATTCCTCCAGCTTATTTTCTCATGAAATTATCAAGGGAGACTCTTACGATTCTCAGTGTTGACACATGATTGAGTAAAACTGTGCACTGTTTTCAAAAGATACAAGTTTTTGTTGGTTTTTTGGTTTTTTTTTTAAGGAACAACCTGGCTGGGAAGCATAATGCAGTATCATTTGATTAAGAAGGTATTTTAACCTTTTCCTTTCACCCTTTTCACTTTAATTTGATTTTTTTTCTTTGAATTTATTTCATTTTCAAATATGGCAAGAGGCCCTCTTGATGACCAAAGTATTCTGACTTTTTAAAAATTTGTTTACAGACCTTCAAATAGATTTTGAGTGAGGGAGAAAATTGTAGTAGTATCCTATCACCTCTAACCTGAGTCATTCTGTCTCTCAGCACTGGTGATTTTCTGAATGAATTTTTAAGTGACTTATTTGCAGTAGCTGCACAGTGACAGCAGTACTGCTTCTTCCTGAACAGAAGAAAAGAGCCTCCAATGAGCTTCTCCTTGCCTTCTCACCTCTGTGAAGCAGACACCGTTCACAACTAAAATCCATCAGCTTATTTTATCGGAGGAAGTGAAGGACACAACTCTTGTATGTTTAATATTAGAAAAGAAAAGATGTTCTCTGATTTCTACCTCAGTCTTCAAGCTTTATAGGTGAGCCATTAAGTGCTGTACGTTTTTTAATCCCCTGAGCCTTCATTAGTCTGATGCTCTAGAATGCAGAGAGGAAATTTGTATTTCTTTTTAAAGATTATGTTCTTAATGCTTAATTGGAAGAGCAAAGTATAAAGAAGCATGTCTAAACACCTTATAGAGCCACAGAATCATAGAATCAATTAGGTTGGAAGAAATTTTAAAGACTGTCTGGTTTCAACCCCCCTGCTACAGGCAGGGACACCTTTCACTAACCAGGTTGCTCAAAGCTCATCCAAGCCCAACCTGGCCTTGAACGCTTCCAGGGATGGGAAATCCACAGTGACTCTGGAAAACCTCTTCCAGTGTCTCACCACACTCACAGTAAAGAATTTCTTCCTAATAGCTAACCTAAATCCACCCTCTTTCAGTCTGAAGGATGTTTTGTCTGTTCTGAATAGAAAAGTATGGGCAGTGGAGTGTCTACAGGAAGCCTTAGGGGCATTTTTTAAAAATACTTTGTGGGGGCTATATGTATGTAATGTTATTATATATTGATTTTAGATAAAGATCAAGATATAATGACTCATAATTTTACAGCCTGCCATACGCAGAAAAAAAGCTTGATGCACTTGAAATAGTTGTGTTGCTAAGGATATATTGTATGGTTCTAATCCAGCTGAGTGATGATCAAGGAAGTAAAAACATGTTATTATCCATCAGATAGGAGTACCTCACCAGCCAGAGGCAAAAATCACAAGGTTGCCAAGTGACAATTTAGTTTCTGGAATCTAGATAGGCACAAACCAAATGAATAAGTTGTTGGTGTTCACTTTTATGAAAAGCCACCTTGAATCCAAATTCTTTGAACATTTTCCTATGTCCAGCAATCAGCAATAATATCTGTTGTACTGATTCCTAAACCAGTTAAACCTGCTTCTGAGTCTGATACTTCATGACTGTGTATCTTTTGTAGTCCCTCACTGTGACTATTGGCTGTGAATGCCAAGCATCCTATTTATTAGGTGGGCCTAAGGAACTTTTATATAAGCACCATTTCTTTTAGCCTTTGCTCAAGTACAGGTTTTCCCCTTCTCTTGAACTTTACCTTCTGTTGACCAAGACTAAGAAAAGACATAGAGTTTTTGCTTGCAAGCCTACACCTCACCAGCTCTAAAGCTGTACCAAGAACTCAGAGTCTCTCTGGGACAAGTTGTGTTTTGCATGTACAATTTCTGTGACTTTACTGAATCCAAAATGTATGTGGCTTTGAAAAGCAGCTGCTTCTTGCTAGTTTAGTAATTCTCTCTCAAAGTGCAAACAGATTGTGGAGTTATATTCTCCAGATCATCCCAAATATTGTTTCTCCTTGCCACTGTGGCTGATCAGACAATGATTACTTGTAAAAGAGTTACAGAAGATCTCTATTTTAGACTATGGGATTTTTCTGTTCTCCTGAATGAACTTGGTAAAGATGGATAGGCCCCTTTTACCTGTGGTGCCTACAGCACTAATGCTTTGAAGTAAGCAGACTTCCATCAAGGATGAGTTCAGTCCTGCTGGTTTCCTTCCCTGTGTGAATGTGCCTGTGTGAGGGAATATTTATTTATAATTATGCTTGTATCTGTAATAAAAACACTTGTTCAAATGAGAGGCAGGGGAATGAGTGGCAGTAGGTGTTCAGCCCATGGGTGAGTGACCAGACAAAGGCGAGCAGCCCAGCAGCCCCGCTGAGCCGGCGCCTGCAGAGCGCAGGCTGCCAGGCAGTGCTGCCGGCGGCTGCTTGCTGCGGGCCACTCATCCATTGGATGAACAAGGCTCGAATCAAAGACCAGGAGACAAGCCATGTCCTTTCCCTTTCCACTTCTTCGCTATCTATTAACCCCCACACGCTTTCCTCTAACAAAAATGCACACATACACACACACAACCATCTGTCCTTCTCGCTGTGTTTCGTTTACAAGATGACTGATGACGGAAAAAAACCTCTTCTGAGATGTTCACTGATAATTTATCAGATAAGTCACAAAAATAAACTCACTGTAATGTATTTCAGGATTTACTTTTTCTGCAATACGTGGTCTTTCCTGTCATGAAAAACACTAACAAAGGAATAGGCAGGTACCTCTTCAGCTGTGATGCTAACTGTGAGTGACTTTTAGTGAAAGAACATTATGGAACTTGAAGTAGAATATGTTGCTTCAGGGGAAAATAATGCTGATGGATTATAGCATAACAGAGCTACTTAACACAGGTCTAAGTGAACTTAGGCCCATATACTGGCCTCTATTTGCTCAGTGATAAAGAACATGTACTGCTCACACTTAATGTACTTTTCAGCTGTGCATCTGTAAGTGTTAAAAAAGGAAACTATTGTCTAAAAAATCTAATGACATCTCTGTTTAGGTTTTGAACTGCATGGCACTGCTGGTGAGGAATATTAACTTTAGTGCTGTGCACGAGAAAGAATGCCTAAATCCAATGCAGCTTCCTGTTACCTCAAGTTTTCAGAGGTGTTTGAACCTGGAAGTGTCTTTTTAAATCAATTTTAAATGTTAATGGATTTTTTTCTGATCAATATTATCAGAACTAATATTAAACACAGGAGTAAAGACAAAGAATTTGATTTTTCTGTAATCACGTCAATTGGAGTAGACTGTGCTACACGGGTGGTATTTATAACTGTTTCAAAAAAACACAATGAAGTGGTTTTTTGAAAATTTTACTCACATGACAGAAATTCATCTCATCTAAGGGCAGGATAAGATTGCACTGACTGCTGACATTGTAATCTTGTGAAGGAGAACAATGAAAATTACTACAGATGAGCTGTTAAATTAAGGTTAACCATTACTCAGAATATGCTATGCTGTTTTTTGTTGCTTGGATTTCACATGACACAAATCTGGTGAAGGTCATGTTTCAGGGTGAGAGGCAATAACTTTTCTCCAGAGAGTTTTGTCACATTCAGACTGTGACTCAAAGCCAGACTGCTCTTTACACAGACCTGATATAGAAATCCCAGGCTGAAATTGTGAGCATGTGAAAGGGACTTGCATCTGTGCTTCTGCTATGCAGTGCTCAACCTTTCCCAGAGAAAAAGGGGAAGAAACCTTAAGTTATCAGCAGAAATGCAAGTGCTGTGTAACATATGGTTCTGTGGGAGCCAGTCCCTTACTAACAATCCAGATTTCAAAACTGATTTTTTGCTTCTGGCAAGAAGTTCAAAAACTGCACTCTAGTGTCTTTAGGTTACTGTAACACTGGCTTTGGCCATGATTTTCAAGGGTTTTGAAGGACTTTTAAAGCTGTATCAGGATCCCAAAAGGAAAAAAAAATAGTTCATAACCTTCAAACTAAGCTAATTCCTTACATTCCAAGATTTCCTTCAGCTGGGAAGAGTGTGATCATAGGGAAGTTGCTATCTCTAAGTTTCTCATAGATTTCCTGACTAGAGAGAGGGATCTTTGCCTTCCATGTTAAAGTGCTTTGAAGTAGTTGAATGACAATAACAGGAAATTACTGTTTTGGCAAACATCTTCAGTTTTCAGAAAATTTGCATCAGTGACTCAACTGATAGCAGGATTTATCTTAAGAGAAATGGAAATTATATTTCACTTGCTTAATTATACTGCTTATCTTCCATGAAACATTTCACAGCACACGAAATTTCACATAATATGCAATGTCCAGTAGAAAGGAAACTTTCTATATCCAGTGAATAATAATTGTATCCACTTTAATCAAATGTTAAATCATACTGTAATATGCCACATTAAGGAGACTCTTGCTCAATGTGCCCAATCCCAGCAGAGACTACTCCCAATTTTCTGACATGACCTTGGAAACACTGCAAATGATCTGTCCTCTCATATTCCCTGCATCACTAACAACAGAAAGGTACCTTGCTCTGCAAAGTGTTTGCATTCACCTCCAGCAGCACTGCTGGGGAGGAGCAAGTCACTTGAGGCTGTTTTCTGAAGTTGCACTGCAGTAGCAGGATGTATTTTCATTTTTAAGATAATGTTACTTAAGCATTATTTGGATAACAAATTGACTTAACCCAATCGCCGTTAATGAGTTCCAGTGCACGTAAGTCATACTTGCATGGAAAAAAGGAACATGAAACGCAATAGTTCTCTAGCTGTGAGAGCTGAAAAGGAATTGATTTCTTTGCCCAGTGGCCTTTTGGCCTCTTACTTTTTTTCTTCCTGGAGAACACTTGTTGACTGGGGCAGCTGTGATGGAGAAGCCCGTGTGCAATAGCCTGGGAGGGAAGGAGCACCCTCCTCCTCTCTGAGGTTCAGCCTGTGGTTATTTGATGAGCCTGAACAAATCACCTTATCTACTGCAGCCCCACAAATTCTCCCTACAAATTAGAGGCAATAATGCTTTTCTATGCTGACTGGGAAAAAACAAATCCATATTTCATTACCAAGGAGGGCTTAAGGGCTTGCTTCATGCAGTTAGGGAGGCACATCTGCATGCAGTGTAGGGTGTTCTCCTGTCAGTATTCATCTATGGCTGCTTCTCTGCCTCTTTTTCCCCAGAACTGGGCAGATTATTCTACAATGGTATAGACTGAGAAAAAATAAATCTTGTAACTTTATGGTTCAGTTAAAGGTGCATCCTTGTACCTGTCTCAGAGAAGAGAGGCAGTCCTTTATATCACTCATGCCTTTTTTAATATACCTACAAATTACACTATGGGTTTTACTTATCCACTTCATCCTTGTACTTCAGAAGTGAGTTTGAAATGCTCTTCTCCTTCGAGAAAAATGTACACTCATTTCACTAGATGGCCATATATATTACTGGCAGGTGTCAAAAGTGCAATTCACCTGCCAAATAGCCTCCTATGCATCTCTAGTGAAGAATTTTTACTGTTCTCGGACTTTTGTATCCTTTTGTCCACTTTCTTTGGACAAAGATAACCATAGATTTAGTCTGTAAAGCCTTGGTTTTCCCGCTCTGGGATAATGGCTCACTTCCAACCTGACCCTCCTAAATGCAGTCACTGAAACAGATGGAGATGAGGCTGGAGTTGCCATAAATCTGACTAGTGATGAGGATGGTTTGTAGCAATTTGGATTCAATTTGAGTAATGGGAACCACACTGAACACATCCTTCTGAGGAACACCAGTACATGCACAGAGAAGAAGGCACAAAAAGGTTTTCAGAAAACTACTAATGGGGCTGACATGTTTTCAGAGGAACATGGAGTGGTGGGCAAGTAACACAGCTTCCTGTTCTGCACTACAGCATCTGAAGGCAAAGGGGATTGTACTGAGACTACATAAACTTCTCTGTATGATGCTTCTGCTGATCCCAGTGTGGAGTTCTGATTAATTTAACTTAAAGGTACTTGAAAAAGAGAAAAAGGCATTCAGAACTCACATATAGGGAACTAAAAGGAGATCTGTGATATACTTCAGGCACTGGAGACAGCTGTTGGTTTTCACCTTGAAAATTTGTAGGGAATGTTCAAAGCCTGAACACTAATAGATAACAGTGTCCTCCTTGGAGATGTAGAATTATTGCTATTTACTCCACAACTGTTTTACATTTCCTTATGGCCTTTAGTCAAAAGTAAAGTTGTCCAATCTGAGTAGTTTAGGGGTTTTTTTCTTAGGATTTTTGTATAGACAGTACAGACACTTCTGCAAGTTTTTAAAACTGCAAGTTCATGTTCTTTGATCCCTAAGAAGTGCAGCTGAGCTTGTAAAGAGGGGGGGATTTTTTTTTTTATTTAAATACCTTCAAATTATTACTCCCTGCTTCAGATAGCATTTTAGCTTTTCTTTGGGGGGGAGCGGAGAGGTCTGTAGGTTTGTTTGTTGGAGGTTTTTTGCCACAGATAGTTTTTATTTTCCACCCTACCACCCTGAATTACCGCAACTAACATACTTGGGTTTCAGCTCTGCAGCCTTGGTGGTGTTAGCAATTCTCTTCTTTTTTTCTTTTTGATCCCACATCTGCACTTTTTTTAAATTGTATTTTGAATGCTGGCATAATTAGATCAGCAGCTCCCAGGTGAGGAAAGTTGAAACGAAAAGGGTTTGTGTGCTGGTTGCTGTGGTGTGCTGGTTTTTTCCTCTTCCTTTTTTCTTTAACTCAGGTGTTTTTCAGAGGCACCCTAAGGCCCAAAGGTTACTCTTTTGGTGGTTTTTACTCTCATTATTTGTGTACAGACATATTTCTTGTCTGTTGTCTTATATAACAACATGTACAGGTACTGAAATAAGTTAGCCGAGCCTCCATTTTCTTCATGCGGGAAAACCTAATTCTTCATTCTCATAACTTATTTTATACAGTTTTCACAGACCTTGTGTGCAACACCTGTTGGCTGGTAGTTTTCTTATGATAGATAAGAATTGTTATGGAGTTATAAGTTGTTGGTTATAGAGTTGTAATGTTTCGTTAAATTTAGTTTAAAAATTATAATGCTGTTTGGCAGTTTTGTCCACTCTGTATCCCTTACCCCAAAATCCCACTTACCTGATTCTGTTGCCTTTCCATCGAGTCAAGTCGTTGCTGCTCCCTGGCATCACTGCTCTCCATTTCTGCTGCTGCTTTACCTGCCTGCACCCAGCCTGTCCCATTGGCTTGTTCCCTGCTTGCTCCACTTCCTGTCAGATCCTCTTCCTACTTCCTGCTGACAACCGGCCCGTCAGTCAGGCTGCTGCTGCCACCCTTATGGTAATTAGAAGAGCCCAGCTGCATGATGGGACCATATCAACACCAAGAGCCCCTGGCCAAAACGAGCCAACTCAAAGTTTAAATCTGCCAAGGACAGCACTGGACTGACCATACACAAGGGTATTCATGCCGAGGGTATTCATAGACAAGCTCCTGTATCTCACCATAACTTACAAAGTACTTGAAGAGCAAGACACCCCTGGACTCCATGAGCCAAGAAGAGTTCTTTGGAACCCCTGCGAGGTGAGAACTCCCACTCTGCAGCGCGGGCAGCAAAGTGGATTGCATCTCCTCCTCAGCGGTGTGGACGAAAGGGAGCAGCAGCAGCGTAGGCCACCCCTCGAGACCCTGTTTATTAATAAAGGCATTTAAAGGAGGAAACTGTCTCCTGCCATTTGTAACAATTTGGGGTCTCTTCCGGGAGATAAGCCACGCCCAGAAGAGGACCAGGACGGGAAGGCACCGCCCGACCTCGGATCTCCTGTACCGCTGGCCTTCTGGACCAGAGGACGACGCTCGCTAGCCTCGAGGGACAACTCTGAGGAGAACCGGTAAGAACCAACCGGTGGCAGGAGTGGAGGCGAGCGAGTGTGTGAGTGAATGAGAGGGGAGCCGGCAGCTCGGACCCCCCAAGCGAGTCTGGACTCCTGAGTATCGCGGTTCCGGACTCCCGCGAGGGGGCCGGCCGGGAAAAGGAGGAAGCGAGTGGATTGGTGAGTGAGGCGTCTCCAGGGGCTTAGGGGGCCCCCCTCCGAACGGGCGGAGGAAACCTAGAGTGTGCGTGGCCTGTCGTAGATTGCCTGCAGAATAGGCCTCCCCATTTTCGAGCTACAAGGGTAGGCTGCCCGGGTCAGTCTGAGTGCACGGATTGATCCGAGGGAGTGGAAGGCGCACACCACACTGCTGGGGCTACGGTCCAGGACTCACGGGTGACTCGTGGGGGCTGGCTGAGGTAGCTCACAGGCTGTGGAGAGTGTTGATGGTATGGTCACCTTGGTCAGGGGCACCTGAGGGAGAGGTGTGCTGTCCGGGGGTGAAGAGTGGCATTGGTCGGGGGTATTTCTAGGTGCATTTCGCATTTCTGGAAGGGCCTAGAAGATACGCTGTCCGGGTGCCAGGAGTGAAAGTTAGGGGAGCTTCAGCTGGTGCAGGAAGCTCAACAGTAGTGAGAGGGAGTGAGCCGCACACTATACACCTGATCTTGGCAGTAGGCAGTGCTGAATCCTTGGGCCCCGGTCGACCGGCTGTCTAACGGAGATTTGTCCTGGTGTATAGGAGCGAATGTGGGTACTGGCTGTGGTGGTAGGGTGGTTGAGGCCCTGTAGGAGGGGGGGCCAGTTTAGGCCACTTACGAGTACCAGGGGCTCAGTGGATTAGAGTTTTAGTTGAGAGTTTTTGCATTCAGACCCAGTGAGAATGGGTGGATATGTGAGTAAAAATCAGCAACGGGAGGGAGTAGAAAGTGAGGTAAAGTACATTCCACCAGAGAGCCCCCTTGGGCACATGTTAAAGACATGGAATGAAAATGATAGAACTAGAGACCTGAATAAAGTGAAAATGATCCACTACTGCATTGAAGTTTGGCCCACCCTAGACCTGCCAAATCAATGGCCTTGGTGCGGGACCAGGGACTCGTGGATGTGCAATCTGTTATATCAACACTTAAAGGCTCAGGGAGATTCCAATGCCGAGCAAGTTCATTATGCTGCCTGTTGGCAGAACAGTACATCTGGTGAGGAAGTTACAGAAATCTGTAAATTAACGGAAGGAAAGGAAGTAGATAGAAAAGGAGAAAGAGGAAAATAAACAGTGGGACCCTCTGGACCATCTACCCCCTCCCCCAACTTATCCAGACATTCCCCGAATCCATCCTATAGACCCTCCTCCATTACACTTGAGTCCCCCAGCATTGCCTCCTCCCCCTATCCTGGTATCCCCACCTGCAGTCCCTACTTCTCCACAACTAATTCCCCTCCCACCAAGCCTCACAATAGGGATAACCCCCACCAGCGTACCTCCTCCACTTCCTTCTCCTCAATCTAATCCCCATATTTCCAAAAATAACCCTTTCCATTCCACCACCTTACATTCAACACCTGATAGCAATAACACAGTACCTCTTCTACCGTCATCAGTTCCCACTCCTCCTCCAAGTTGGGAGTCAGAAATGTCAGCCTCTTGTGCTGAAACACCCCAAGTAGCAGAAACCCCTGAGGGACCATACCAAAATACGAGATCAAAGACCAGGTTGTTCCCTCTGAGAGAAGTTCCCATGGGAGGAGTGGCCGGAGGTATAGGTTTTGTAAATGCACCACTAACAGCCTCTGAAGTAAGAAATTTTAAAAAGGAATTAGGGAGCCTGGTAGAAGACCCTGTGGGTATAGCAAACCAGACAGATCAGTTCTTGGGCCCTAATATAATTACCTGGGGAGAGCTTAATTCAGTCCTAAACATACTTTTCAACCCAGATGAAGTGAAATTAATTAGAACAGCTGGAATGAGGGTGTGGGAGCGAGAAAATCGAACAGGCCCACCAGGAGACCAAAAATTACCAGTAGTCAACCCAGACTGGTGTCACGATCCGCTCACACAAGCGGAGTTCGTGATGGTTCGTTTTAGGGATCTCAGAGCGCAAAAGACACAGAGGGGGACAAATTCAGTTTACTCAATCACAAATGCACCTTTATTTAGTGCCAACAAATGCGATAGTGGGGAGAGAAAAGAGAATAGTAAGAAAGACAGAAAAAGAGGGAATGGGGATTATAGCTACCAACATGGAGGGTCGAGTCCTCGAGGCTTTTGAAGATGCCTATAGACGCGAGTTTCTCCAGTGGGGTGATCACAAAGTCTGTGGTTAACTCAGGGGTTCTTATAGTCCTCTCCAAAGCGACAGGCAGTTGGCCAAACAGGTGGGGGAAATCATTGCAGTGTGTTCATTTAGAGAACTCAGAACAAGTCGGTCGTCAGCAGGTACAGTGTCAACCAGTACAAGTCAGCAGGCGCAGTCACTTCACCGTGACTTGCCCATTGTTTCTGCTCAGGTTCTGGTGTTCCCATATGGGTGCTGGGTTTTTCCATCGAACACACCTGCAGGCAGCACTTGGCCAACATCCCACCTCAGCCAGGCCAGAACTCCTGTGTTGAGATTTTAAAGTCCCTTTTAGGGGTTTCAGTCTCTGTCCTTGACGATGGTCGTGAGGCAGATGAGGGATCTTCGGACCGTCTCTTACACCACCCCGGGACTCACGATTGTCATCAAGAGAGCTCCTTCAGCAGGGTTCTGTAGTCTTGCGAAGTCTTCAGGACTCGTCCATGTTAGTAGCATATCCCGGAAAAAAACCAGAGACAGTAGAGAGTGTGTGTGAAAGAGAGAGAGAGAAAGGGGGAAAAAATAGAAAAAGGAAATAAAAACAAAACAAAATCAATCAATATTGATTAAAACAATTTTTTCAAAATAATCAAAACAAATCATAAAATTAACAATTTTCAAACAACAGCTTAATTTTGATTACAACATAACATAATTAAAACAAACAACAATAATCAAAATAAGCAACCAACAATTTCAAATTAAATTGCTGTTGGAGGTCTAATTTTCGCTGTTAGGGTAGTACGTCTCGTGTCAATAACCTTGGGAGTGTCTCTTGCAAAAGGGGTCTTAACTAAACTGTGTGCTTCCATTATAAATGCCAAGTGTGTCAACTTCTTCATCATTTTCCTATTTAGGAGGTATAAAATGACTAATAAAACAAAACCAATCAAAACCAAAACCAAGAAAACAACAATGGGATGACACACTTTGTTCAGGATACTTGTAGCCGTAGGTGACCACCCAAAAAGGGTATTCCACCACCTGCATTCAGCATCCTTTTTGACCCTTTCCATAACATGATGTATTTTTCTCACATTGTGATGAATAGTTACCAGGGTTTTCTGTCTGTTTTTCTTGATCTTTTCCAAAATCTCAATTAAGCCCTGATGAAGCAACAATTGCTTCACCAAAGTAAGATTCATCCCAATAGGGGGAGGCAATAATTTGTGCATCACTGTATAATCAGATTGTAAAAGGTGATAAGAGGTAACTGGGGCTATGTACAAAAAATCACATCCTGTAATTTTGGTAAAGTTACAAACACAATAATTTGAGTGATTCTTAAAATTCACCACTATTTCTTCTACAAACACTACATCACAAGCAGTTTTAAAGCATGCACACCCATTGCCTATATATATTAGCACTGTTTCAGAAGTCTGGTTAGGGTGAATTTCAAAGTGACAGATATTTTGTTCTGTGTCCAAACAAATATCTTAAACTATAATTGCATTAACAATATCAAATACACTAAGGCCTTACATATGGTTATTACAAAAACTATAACTGTGTTGGTATTGGGGTTATAGGAAAAGTTGACCAATTTCAACCAGGATTGGAATTCCCTTTCAAAATCATTTGCATTGTCCCAAATTATTTTCTGAATTTCAATAGGAAAAGTGCCTTCCTCTCCTTCTCTTGTAATTGAGGCGGCAACTGACTGCATCCATAGCTGTGCCTAGATGCAGCTAAAAGCCAAAAAAATATTGTTTTGTGTAGCACCAAGTGTATCAATTATCAATTTATAATAATTCACATTTGTCTTTTCCCAATTTAGTAGTATGTTTGATAGCCACCACTGATGTGTCCCCAAAGCCAGTAAGGATAACTGCAATGGTTGTTGTAATTTGATCAAATCCCTAGTTTTGGCAGCCAATTTTTTCATTAATACTTCTAAAAATTCCCAATTTAAAATATTTATCATGGTTTCTATGGCCTTCATGTCCCTCGGAGTTCTCCTGTAAAAAGTAAGCACAACAGAATCTGCCACCAGAAGGCAGAAAGTTAGAATGATGGAAATTCTCCAGCGTGCATTTGTTCGATACTCTTTCCCTAGAGCATCAAAGGTTACCCATGTGTATTTATTCAGAGGGGTTTTTAGCACTAGTGGTACCTTTCCCACCATGGGGAGGTCCACCAAAACAGGTTGTCCAGGGTAACGTGCTGGATTCTTGGAATCACTCGGTCCCCGTAGTGAGGGAACTATGCTTGGAGCTGTTGGGCCAAAAGGAAAAGCATCAGTAAACCAAGGATTTGCTGACTGTTCGGGGGGAAAGGGAGGGGTAATGACTGAGGCAGGTTTGTCTTGGATGCTATCCAAGTTTTCTATTTCTTGTACTGCCAGTTTTTTCACAGCTCCTTCAGTTATTGAGAAGATGTTACAATAATGTTCAATCTGAGCACACCACTTTCTTACTGAGGCTGTCTGGGCCACCCCATCAGGTGGGGGAGTCCCAGTAGTGACTGACTTAAAAACTTGGAAAGGCCCTCTCCAAACAACTGGTTGTTGTTGTACAATCTTCTCCACTTCCATGAGAGCTAGGCTAACCACAAACAAGCCTTTTTCCCAGGTAATATACCTCTTTTCAGCATCTCTGAAACCACGGGAATAAAAACCAACAGGCCGTGTTGGACCCTCAGGACCCCACTGCCATATGTGTACTGACAACCCTGAGGAAGCAAATCCCCATTCTTCCTGAAAAGGATCTGTTGGGTGGATAGGGCATAGGGCTTGATGAGCTGTGGCTCCAAAAATCAACAATTGTACTGCTTCTTCCTGAGAAGGGCTCCAATCCCATTTTACTCCCTTTCTCAACAAATCATAAAGAGGTCTGGCAATTATGGAAAAATCTGGAATGGGTTTTCCCCAAAACACTAATAATCCCAAGGCATGCTGTGGATCATTCCTGGACTCAGGCACTTTAATTTGATCTAAGGAGGTTAGGGTGTCAGGTGGGATACATGTCATACCTCCTTTCCACCAGATTCCTAAAAATTTCACTTCTTGAGATGGTTTTTGTATTTTTTTTTGAGGGGATTTGCAAACCAAGGCTTTCTAAGGGAGAAATTATTTTCTGTTGAACGTCTCTCACTTGCTGTGTCTCATTGTTTAAACCTTGTGTAAGGGAATGCTGTGGCTTGTTGCCCAAGGCTTGTGGAAGAGGAGGTGCGCTGGGTTGTCGGTTGGATGGTTCCAACACAATAGGTTTGGGACAGGGCGAATTAGAAATTATTTTAGCCAATTTATCATAAGGCAATTTATCCATTACTTCTTGTGGCACTCCCCTTTTCAGCCCTAGAGACCACAGTTGCTGCCGGTTGGAAATTTGTTTTTCCTTTTCTGTTTTTTTCATTAGGAGAAGCAATGTGCCTGACTCCTCTGGATTTTTCTGGTTTGTCCTCTGAGTACTTCACTGGTCCATATTTTCTACTGTAACTTATTAACTCCTCTGCTACCTCACTCCATGTCCAAAGTTTATGACTGCTGTTATATTGTGTCCTAGGAGTTGTGAAAAGTGAGGAGTCAGTGGAACCAGTTTGATCTCTTGTATGTTCAAGAAATCTTTCAAGTCTATCTACCGGAGAGATAGATGCTATTGTTTTTTGAAGAATTGCTGTTGGTTTAAGAGACTCTGGCAAACCTCGAATTAGGTGGGTCATAATCTCAGGTTTAACAGGCTGTTGCATTGGTGACTCACAGCCAGAGATTAATTTTCTTTCATTTATCATTTGCAAGCATGCAGCTTTGTGTATGTTTTCTAGGAGTTGGTCTGAGGTGCCGACTATTGCCAGAGGGTCGCCCCTCTCAAGGGGGTTTAACCCCCCTGCCCAGTAAGCTGCACACTGTGTCAGGGACCATGGAGCATGTGTGTTTCCTGTTGTTAAGAAAACTCCATGTCCCCAATGGCCACTTGCTTCTTGTCCACTTAATTTAATTTGGTCGCCTCCTGTGAGGGAAACTCTAAAAACATACTCCATCTCTGATTCACTAGGGAGGCGGGAGTATTCTTTCTTTAATTTAGCTAATTCAGTGGTTGTGTATGGTATTTCTTTGGTGGTTATGTGGGGATCATGATCTTCTTCATTTATATAATTACATTCTGTTTTAATGAGAAGTCTCAAGTTGGAGCAACAGTGTTCCCCACAATTTTGCATGTGTACTAATTCTTTCTGAGGGTATATTTATTTAATGTTGTATGTCTCCTTTCCTTCTATTTCTGTGGGTGAATCTGCAGATTTTAAGTTTTTACTTCGCCCTTCTGCAAGGGAAATCTGCAGCAAATAAATCTGATTTCTTTCCTGTTCTAATTGTTTTTGCAAAACTTCTACCAAATTTAGCAGGGATTTTATTACTGCTTTTTCTTCACTTACCGGTTTAAAATGGATTTCTATGGCTGCCGAAAGACAGGCCCCCAAAACTGAGCAAAGAATGGTTTTATTTCTGCCGAGTTTATATCTAGCATCATGTTGCAAAGAATATATTCTATCCACAATGTTTTCAAAGTTAAACCAATTATTCTGTGCTCACCTTTCTCCATCTGGAGAAGGTTGAGCACCATGTTTTGCTAACAAGGCATAAAATGCATTCTTATCTTTTTCATTCATTTTGTGAAGGGACCAAAACCACTCTCAGGGAGGTACTCTTAAAGTTACACCAAAGGCACAGCTAAAACTGTGTTTCCCTTCACTTCCCTGGAATGGGCGAGGAGACCAAAACTGCCTGGGAGGTTCACCTTAGTTACAAATAGTTGTCTCCTCAACTACACCAAGCAGCCCAAAACACACAAAAACTAACTACAGTCCCATCTTTTGCACAATGAGATCTTTCTGAGAAATCCTGATGACAGGGAGTTCTATTCGCCTGGGTGTATACAGTTTGCAGGAATTTTCCCTCGCCCCCCTTGCTTTCTAACAGCGCTCACCAAAGTGGCGTGCTAGGTGCGGCTGAGACGAGGGTCCTTCCCCTGTTACAAACTATACAAAACCCGCAACCCCTCTGTCCATCAAGATCCTGTCCGTGACGCCAATTTAATGTCATGATCCGCTCACACAAGCGGAGTTCGTGATGGTTCGTTTTAGGGATCTCAGAGCGCAAAAGACACAGCGGGGGACAAACTCAGTTTACTCAATCACAAATGCACCTTTATTTAGTGCCAACAAATGCGATAGTGGGGAGAGAAAAGAGAATAGTAAGAAAGACAGAAAAAGAGGGAATGGGGATTATAGCTACCAACATGGAGGGTCGAGTCCTCGAGGCTTTTGAAGATGCCTATAGACGCGAGTTTCTCCAGTGGGGTGATCACAAAGTCTGTGGTTAACTCAGGGGTTCTTATAGTCCTCTCCAAAGCGACAGGCAGTTGGCCAAACAGGTGGGGGAAATCATTGCAGTGTGTTCATTTAGAGAACTCAGAACAAGTCGGTCGTCAGCAGGTACAGTGTCAACCAGTACAAGTCAGCAGGCGCAGTCACTTCACCGTGACTTGCCCATTGTTTCTGCTCAGGTTCTGGTGTTCCCATATGGGTGCTGGGTTTTTCCATCGAACACACCTGCAGGCAGCACTTGGCCAACATCCCACCTCAGCCAGGCCAGAACTCCTGTGTTGAGATTTTAAAGTCCCTTTTAGGGGTTTCAGTCTCTGTCCTTGACGATGGTCGTGAGGCAGATGAGGGATCTTCGGATCATCTCTTACAACTGGGACCCGAACCAAGAAGAGGGTCGCAGGAATGTGGAGGACTTCAGAAGGTTAATGATAAGAGGGATTAAAGAATCAGTTCCTAAGCCCAGTAACACCAAACTTGCCTTCGAGGCATCACAGGAAAAAGATGAAACTCCTGCAGCCTGGCTAAGCAGGCTCAGGAAGAATGTTCAACAATACTCAAACCTTGACCCTGATAGCCCAGAAGGGCAAGTTTTCCTAAGGCTACAGTTTGTGACAAAATCTTGGCCTGACATTAGACAGAAGCTCAAAAAATTAGAAGACTGGCAAGGGAGGGAAGTGAATGAACTATTGAGAGAGGCATTAAAAGTATATTTAAGAAGAGAAGAAGAGAAGACCAAGGCAAAGACTAGAATAATGGTAGCAGTAGCAAGGGAAAGTCAAAGATTTGAGAGCTGATAGAGACCCTCAGAACAGAGAAGGTATAAGACCCCTGGCAGGACGGGGAAGGAGTAGAGTGTTGCCACCCTGGAGCACTCCCCAGAGACCAGGAGAAACTAGATCCTGTTACTATTGTGGTGAAGAAAGGCATATAAAGAGGGATTGTAAGAAGGTGATTTTTGATGAGAGAATAGCGAAAGAACAAGAGGCTCTACAGAAATGGTTGAGAGGAGAGACTAAAGAAGACTAGGGGTGTCATGGGCTCTTTGTGCTGGGGGACCTAGAAAAACACCAGGAAGAGCCCATTGTAAAGTTAGAGATAGGTCCCCACCATGGGGAAATTGAGTTCTTAGTGGATACAGGAGCAGAAAAATCTAGTATTAAACAGCTCCCAACTGGACTGATGATAGGAAAAAAGACCTGTGATGTTTTAGGGGCAGAAGGAAAACCCTTTAAAGCCTCTATAGTTGAAGGTGTAGAGATCAGAGGAAACTCAAGAAAATGTATCACAGACCTTATTTACTTACGAAATATTGATAGTAACCTACTCGGACGTGACTTACAAGTGAGATTGAAAGTAGGAATTATTCCTAGAGAAGGAAAGATGGTAGTACAAATTATGAAGTTGACAACCGAAGACCTAGATGAAATAAAGCCAGATGTGTGGGCAGAAGAGGGGAGGTATGGATATTTGAACATCGCCCCTATAGAAATAAAAATGCAAGAAAGAATGTCACCAGTCAGGATAAAGCAGTATCCCATCTCAGCAGAGGGAAGGAAGGGATTGATTCCAATCATAACTAACCTATTAGCTGCAGGAATTTTGGAGCCCTGTATGTCCCCTCATAATATGCCCATCCTTGCTGTTAAAAAGGGAGAGAACAAATACAGACTAGTCCAGGACTTGAGAGAAATCAATAGGAGAACCAACACCAATCACCCAGTGGTATCTTACCCATATACTCTGTTGAATAAAGTCCATATAGATCATGCATGGTTCACCGTGATCGATTTAAAAGATGCTTTTTGGGCCTGTCCCTTAGCCAAAGAGAGTCGCGACTGGTTTGCGTTCAAATGGGAATGTCCTGAGACCCTGTTGGGGGTTAGGTTTGTTCCTTCTTTCTCTAAAGAATTTTTTCCCCATAAGTTACCAAGGAGACCAAGTGTTGGATACTTGAGAGTACTTAACCAAAACAAAGAGGTGGACAAAGGTGGAAGGGGGAGATAACGCAGGTAAAAGACAAAGCTTGAGGCAGCCGCGTGCTCTTCTTTCTCTAGCGTTCGGGGAGAAAGAGAATGGCTGTTGCTGGCTGGAGGAGTTTCACTGTGGCCAAAGGGATCCAGTCCTGGGAAATCTACTATCACCGGTTCAGCCTGAATCCTGAGTTTTCTCTGCCACCCGTGGGAGCTGGTCCAGGCTCTGCCTCTCCTTCAGCTTCTTTGGCGCTGCTCCTCTTGGTACAGTGTGACCCTGCACCCCCTGCGCTGCCGGGACATCCTGCCCCTGCCTGCCAGGACACCCTGCCATCCCAGCTACCAGCCCGGGACTTTTGCACTGTTTCAGCTTGGTGCTCTGAGGATCCTGCAGGGACACCGAAACCAAACTGCCCTGGGTTTTGTGAAACAAAGCCCTCAAGGTTCTTGGTACTGTTTTCGTTTGTCATTAATGCTGTAGTTGTTTGGTGGGGGGGGGAGGTTTTTTTGTGTTTGTTTGCTTTGTATTACATACTAGTAAAGAACTGCTATTCCTATTTCCCAAATCTTTGCCAAAGAGCCTCTGATTGTAATTTTACCTAGCAGATACCTGTCTTCCCAAACCAAGACAGACCCACAGAAAGCAACAACTGAGATGGACTCACTGAGAGTGAGGCTTCACTGAGAGTCCAAATCTGTTTGAACAGGCTTTAGAGGAATTATTGAACTAGTTTATCCCTGAAAATGACACCCAAATTTTACAATATGTATATGACCTTTTGATTTCGGGAAAAGATGAGAGTGAAGTCAGACATACTAGCATAAACCTCCTAAATTTCTTAGGAGAAAAAGGCCTCAAAGTTTCAAAAGAGAAGCTACAGTTTGTGGAGTCTCAAGTCATTTATCTCGGACATTTAATCGAAAAGGGGTGTAAGAAACTAAGCCCGGAAAGAATCTCAGGTTTACTGTCTATTCCTGCGCCAGTCACCAAAAGGGATATAAGGAAACTGTTAGGATTATTTGGCTACTGTCGATTGTGGATTGATAGGTACTCCCAGAGTGTTAAATTTTTATACGAAAAACTAGTGCAACCCGAACCAGTTTAATGGACCATAGAAGATGAAAAGCAATTAGAAGACCTGAAAACTAAATTATCCACAGGACCTGTATTAGGCCTTCCTGACCTCAAAAAGACATTTGATCTATTCATCAATACAGAAGAAGGGGTTGCGTACGGAGTACTTACCCAAGAGTGGGCAAGCCAGAGAAAACGCATAGCCTATCTCTCCAAACTCCTAGACCCAGTAGCCAGAGGATGGCCGGCTTGCCTCCAAGCCATAGCGGCCACTGCAATCCTCCTCGAGGATGCACAAAAGCTAACCTTGCAAGGGAAAATCTTAATACACACCCCACATGACTTACAAACTGTTTTAAGTCAAAAAGCCCAACAGTGGCTGACTGATTCAAGAATATTAAAATATGAAGTAATACTCACTACTACAGAAAATATAGAGTTAACTACTTCAAAAATTTTGAACCCTGCCCAATTCCTCTCAGGGGAACCAGCAGCCGAACTTGAGCATGATTGCTTAGAAGTCATTGACTTACAGACTAAAATGAGGGAAGACCTGGAAGATACTCCCCTGTCAAACGGGAGAGTATTGTTCATTGATGGATCCTCCAGAGTGGTTGAAGGGAAAAGAATTTCAGGCTATGCTTTAGTTGAAGGCACTGTAGGCGAACATAATCTGAAGATCTTAGAAAAAGGGAAGTTACCAGCAAACTGGTCAGCCCAGTGCTGTGAAATTTATGCCCTAAAGAGGGGACTTGACCTATTAGAACAAGATCAGGGGACCATATATTTAGACTCCCGGTATGCTTTTGGGATCGTGCATACCTTTGGGAAAATATGGGAAAAGAGGGGCTACCTCAATTCGAAGGGAAAAGATCTAATTCATAAAGAGTTAATAAAAATGGTGTTAAAATCTTTAATGGGACCAAAAGAGATTGCGGTGGTACAGGTAAGAGGTCATCAAAGAGGAGAAACCTTTGAAGTAAAAGGCAATCGGATGGCTGATCAAGCTGCAAAGCTAGCAGCTCAAGGCCCAGGAGATCCAGTCAAGATTTTTACTTCAAACTGTACTCCAGACAATACCACCAGAGAACCGCTCTATGACGATATTGAACTAAAAACAATAAAAGAATTGGGGCTAAATCAAGGACAACAAGGGGAATGGCTGACCCCAGATGGAAGAAAGTTTTTAAATAAAGCATTAGCTCGGAGAGTATTAGAAGAAATCCATACGTTAACTCATTGGGGGACCCAAGGGCTCTGCGATCATTTCCCAAGAGAGTATCTATGTATAGGTGTGTATAGCCTGGCAAAAACAATTACAGAAGGGAGTCCAATTTGCCAAAAGATAAATCAAAAAGTAATGAGGAAAAATAAATTGGGAGGAAGACCAATAGCCCTAAGGCCTTTCCAAAATGTACAAATCAATTTTACTGAAATGCCACCCGTTCAAGGCTACAGACACCTACTAGTAATTGTAGACCATCTGACACATTGGGTCGAAGCCTTCCCACCAAAAGAGAAACAGCCCAAGTGGTAATAAAAATACTTTTAGAAAACATTATTCCCCGGTACGGTCTAATAAACAACATCAATTCTGACCGAGGTCCCCAATTTACAGCACAAATATTACAGGATACCATCCAGGCACTAGGAATTAGGTGGAGACTACATACCCCTTGGCATCCCCAGAGTTCGGGAAGGGTCGAGAGGATAAACAAGACCCTCAAAAATGTATTAACCAAATTAATAACAGAGATAGGCATGAATTGGCTAAAGTGCTTGCCTCTAGCACTTTTAAGGATCCAGGTCCGCCCCAGATCTGATGTTGGAGTTTCACCCTATGAGATGATGTTTGGACTCCCCTTCTTGTTAACTCCCTACAGCGCTGGAGATTACATAGACGGGGAGGCAGAAGCTCAAAAATATATAAAAACAATTAGCAACACATTGGCTGATCTCAGAAAAAGAGGGCATCTTCCTCAAGCCTCTCCCCTAGACACAGATCTACATCCATTCAAACCAGGGGACTGGGTTCTAATAAAATCATGGACCAACGCATCACTAACTCCTAAATTTGAGGGTCCTTTTCAGGTTTTTCTAACCACTCACACTGCAGTAAGGACAAAAGAAAAAGGCTGGACCCATTTTACCCGAGTCAATGGACCTCTACCGCCCCCAGACAATCCTCCTGACACAAATCCCACCACCACTTCCAAATCATCTGAGTGGACTATAGCCAGAGACCCAAGCACACTCAAACTGACTCTAAGAAAGAAAACCGGAACTCATTAACGAATTAGAGACTAAAGGAAAACTGTTACTGAGCACCGGACATTTTATTATTATAAAAGTTCTATTTAAAAGGTTTCTTTGTCCCCAGTTTAGCAGTTGGAAAGTTTTTTTAGTGTTGCTATAAAGTTTAGTAGTTGAAAAGTTCTTTGGTGTTGATTAAAGTGCTACTCCTAAGTGTTAAAAAAAAAACAACAAACCCAAACAAACAAACAAACAAACAAAAAAACAAACAAACAAAAAACCCCGAGTAATCATGGTAGTCAGAAACCAGAATAGCAGCCAATCTTTCATAGGGCATTACCTAGAAAGAACTAAATTTGAGAAAGTAGGGGTGGGTAAAAGTGGACTGGAGAGATCTCTACGGGTGACATTCAGGAGTTCTTCAACCCAAGAGGCAAGGCCGGGCGGAATCAAGTCGGTTCGTACCGGACTCTTGGGAAGGCTGATAGTGACTTTGCTAGCAGTCAGACTAGCCGAAGGAGCATGTACCAAGTGCTATCAGCCCATTTACAATGGTGAAAGCCCGCAATCCTTAATAAGAGTCCATACCCACGTTAACCCTACCTGTTTTGATATAACAAAGCTCTCCACCTGTGAAGAGGATGGAAAGCAGTATTGGGTCGCCAAAAATACTGCAAACTTTAGGCAGCGCCTTGCTGGGGAATGCCCTATCAAAGAATGGGTTTGCTTTGAAGAATTAAACAATTTAAACAGAGTTGCCGATCTTATTAAAGAAAAACCTGTGGTTAAGAAAGAGGATGAGATGAATGAACCCCTGAGCGAAAATTGGTTTATTGATCTTATTGAAAGAATTAGTCGTGAACTAAATATTACTAACTGCTGGATTTGTGGAAGCACTCAGATGGCGGATGTGTGGCCCTGGGAAGGGACTAGTCTGTCACCAATAGACATCCTTAGATGGAGGCAAATGAGACAAGAACCACCTGAAGGAGGAGAGAGACCAAAAGAGCAGTGGGATTTGAAATCTGTCATAGTAGGGGAAGAATGCATAAGACGGATTGGTAACAGATATAAGACCTTAATAGGGAAAATGCCTTGTAAAAGATACCTAATAATAAAAGAGCTAACCCAAGAATGGGTCCCTGAAGGGCCAGAAACATACTGGTCAATTAGAAAAAGATTCTGGTGCATTTACCATGAAGGATATCAATTGCATGAGTGTACTGATAGAGGTATTAACCCCTTCTGGGGAATTCAAGAGATCTCCAAATATTGGGAGCATCCATTTGACATGCAAAACACCTCCTGGAAGGCTCCGAAACACCTGTTCTGGATATGTGGAAATAAAGCTTACACCCACTTGCCTGGAGACTGGTCAGGTAGCTGCACTGTGGGAATCATAAAACCAGCCTTTCTTCTATTACCCCGAGAATCGGGAAACCATCTGGGCATTCCCCTATATGACACTCTAGGGAAAAACTACTGTAAGAGAAGAGCTATAATTGACATGGGAAACAAACAAAATTGGAAGGGAAAAATTTGGACACCCGAAGAAATCATAAAAACTTATGGGCCAGCGACATGGGCACAAGATGGGTCCTGGGGGTACCGAACTCCAATTTATATGCTTAATCGAATAATTCGGCTTCAAGCGGTGTTAGAAATCATCTCAAACAAAACTGCATTGGCATTGGACCATATCAGCCACCAATTGGCACAGACTCGATCAGTTGTTTACCAAATCAGATTGGCAGTAGATTACTTATTGGCTGATGAGGGTGGCATCTGTGGGAAGTTTAACTCCTCAGAGTGCTGCCTAGAAATTGATTATAGAAGTGAAGTTATTCGGAATATTTCAAAGGAAATTAGAAAAATAGCATACGTCGGTACCCAAGAATGGAAGCCTCTTGCGTCCATGGACTGGTGGGACAGCTTCTGGTCCTTCAGGGATGCCTGCTGGAAGAAGGTTATATTTATCATAGGTGGTGCACTGACTAGTCTCCTCCTCTTTCTTTGTATTCTTCCTTGCCTTATTCAAACGGTAACAGCTACTGTCCAGGCTAGTCTCCAAACACAAGATAGACCAGCACATATCATGAAGCTAGATGCTCAGGAAGTAGAACTCAGCAAAGCAGAAAAGATACATTGTCAATACCAAGAAGAGAGCACAGTCCCATGAAATAAAGAGCAATAGAAGTCCCTGGCATCACTGCTCTCCATTTCTGCTGCTGCTTTACCTGCCTGCACCCAGCCTGTCCCATTGGCTTGTTCCCTGCTTGCTCCACTTCCTGTCAGATCCTCTTCCTACTTCCTGCTGACAACCGGCCCGTCAGTCAGGCTGCTGCTGCCACCCTTATGGTAATTAGAAGAGCCCAGCTGCATGATGGGACCATATCAACACCAAGAGCCCCTGGCCAAAACGAGCCAACTCAAAGTTTAAATCTGCCAAGGACAGCACTGGACTGACCATACACAAGGGTATTTATGCCGAGGGTATTCATAGACAAGCTCCTGTATCTCACCATAACTTACAAAGTACTTAAAGAGCAAGACACCCCTGGACTCTATGACCCAAGAGGAGTTCTTTGGAACCCCCGCAAGGTGAGAACTCCCACTCTGCAGCGCGGGCAGCAAAGTGGATTGCATCTCCTCCTCAGCGGTGTGGACGAAAGGGAGCAGCAGCGGCGTAAGCCACCCCTCGAGACCCTGCTTATTAATGAAGGCATTTAAAGGAGGAAACTGTCTCCTGCCATTTGCAACATTCTTACTACTTCATTTTTTCTTAATGAAAAAGTGAACAATTCATAAGAGAAATAACAGCATGATGGTGTACTGGGAGGGATAAAAGTTGCAACAAGCATATTAAACTTTTAAGTAATTTAGTTATGAGAAAAACCCATAGTGACTGCAAATTTCACGGAAACAGAAATTTAGTAGGACTTTTTACAGTGAAGGGTTACTGAAAAAAAATACAATAACGTAATTTGGCAGACGGCTGAGCAGATGAGTAGCTTCTCGCGATTGTATTTTGTATCATTTCATCTGGCAAATTTGTTAACATTCTTGTTAAAGAAATCAGACTATGTTGAAATCTTTGATAGGTAATAACGCACTGCATTTACTGTTTTCTATCTCTCCAGAAACCATAAAACTGTAAAAAATAAATTAGAATTCAGTCAGAAAACAAAACTAACTTTAAAACCCCTATATCAACACATTTCCAAGGCATTCAAACACAATGCCTTGTAAAGCTTTATTAAACAGAGGCAGTCAGAACCCACTCCGCGCTGGGGCAGAGGGGCTGCGCTGCCCGCAGGAAGTAGGAGAGAAGAAAAGAGAAAGAAACCTCCGGCCGCTGCCACCTCGCAGCCGCTGCCGGGGAAAGGAGACACCAAACGCCGCCGTGCTGTGCTCACATCCGCAGGGATGAGATCCCGAACTCTGCCCTGCCCGGGCAGCGGTGGAGCCGTGCGGACCCTCCCGGGGCTGCCGCATCCCCGCCTGCCCCCAACTCCCGCGGGAGAAAAGCAACACAAAAACCCCCTAAAGGCTGCGAATAGCAAAGGGGAAAACAGCGAGAACGCGCAGAGAAAAGGTTAAACAGGCACAAAGCGCTTGCGGCTCCCACCGCCGGGCCCGGGGCGGGCGGAGCTCCGCGGGGAGCGGCCGCCGGTGCGGGGCCGGGCCGGCAGAGCCGCCGGGGCTGTCGGAAACGCCGCGCGGAGCCCGGCAGGGAATGGGGGAACGGCATTGGAGCCCTCGGCGGCGGGGAGGAGCTGTGAGCGGGGCTCGGGGCTCTCCGGAGGATAAAACTCACCCGGCGGAGCCGCCGCGGCTTTTCCCGGGGAGCGGCCGCCCCCATCGCCGCCCGGGGCGCCGCGTCCCGCCGGAGCCATTTCGCGGGGGCGCCGCACGCGGGTTCCGGCTCCGGGCTCCGCGGCTCGGGCTGAGGCGCTTCCCGGGCGGCTTTTCCAAAAGGCAGCGGGAATCGGCCGGCGGAGATTGCCCGGATCGTACCGCGGGTTTAAACTCTCCCTCTGCGCCTCGCCCCGCGGCGCCCATCTCCATCTTCCGCCGCGCCGCGCGGAGATACCTATTCCGCGCATCGGCGCGTAAATTCATACTGCGCGGCGCGTATTTTTCATACTACGCAGTGCGTATTTTGAGGACCTCAAAATACGTGGCACGTAATTTCATACTACGCAATGCGCATTTTGAGAGCATCAAAATACGTGGCACGTATTTTCATACTACGCAGTGCGTATTTTGAGAGCATCAAAATACGTGGCACGTATTTTCATACTACGCAGTGCGTATTTTGAGGACCTCAAAATACGTGGCACGTATTTTCATACTACGCAGTGCGTATTTTGAGAGCATCAAATTACGTGGTACGTATTTTCATACTACGCAGTGCGTATTTTGAGGACCTCAAAATACGTGGCACGTATTTTCATACTACGCAGTGCGTATTTTGAGAGCATCAAATTACGTGGCACGTATTTTCATACTACGCAGTGCGTATTTTGAGGACCTCAAAATACGTGGCACGTAATTTCATACTACGCAGTGCGTATTTTGAAGACATCAAAATACGTGGCACGTACTTTCATACTACGCAGTGCGTATTTTGAAGACATCAAAATACGTGGCACGTAATTTCATACTACGCAGTGCGTATTTTGAAGACATCAAAATACGTGGCACGTAATTTCATACTACGCAGTGCGTATTTTGAAGACATCAAAATACGTGGCACGTACTTTCATACCCCGCAGTGCGTATTTTGATGTCCTCAAACTACGCGGCGCGTAATTCCATACTCGGCAGCGCGGCGCATCTCGGCTTTCCGCGGCGCGCCCCCTCCGCTGTCTCCCCCGCCCCGTCCCGGTGGCCGCGGGGCAGTTTCGGGTCCCGCTCCCTCCCCCCGGGCGGCGCCTTCCCGGCAGCTCTGTTGGTTTCTCTGTTGGTTTCTCTGTTGGTTTCTCTGTTGGTTTCTCTGTTGGTTTTTCTGTTTCTGCCCGCTCGGGTCCCGCCCCGCCGCCGCTCCTTGTCTCGGTGTGTTCGGGGCCGTCCCCGCCCGGCTGGAGCTGCCGCCGGCGCCTTTCGCTGCTCCGTGTATCCGCCGCTTGAATTCCTTCCCGCTGCGGGCCGCTCGTCCGCGGCTCTGTGGATTCCGTCTCTCGGTCCCGCCGCCTTTCCCGCGGCAGCCTCGGCCTCCGCCTCCCGCGATCGCCTCGGGCTCTCAGCTGTGCGAATAAGTCAGCTAAGACTCCTTTTTCTTCATGCGGGAAAAGCTAATTCTTTACTCACATCACTGATTTTATACAGTTTTCGCAGACCTCGTGTGCAGCACCTATTGGCTGGTAGTTTTCTTACTACTTTATTGTTTGATCAGAAGGTGATTTGCGTGTGTGTAAACAACCTACTAAGATTCAGGTTGTTTACATTTTTCCTGGAAGAGATCTTACTGTTTACACAGATGCACTTACCTTTCAACCCAAGAACAGATGCTTGTGTTAAGGAACCTTTCATACCAAGATTGCTTTTGCATGGGAACTTGCAAATTGCATAACTACACTTAGAAGAGATGACAGGCTAGCTATTAATTTAATAGAGCAGGCCTGATTTTATGATTCTTTTATAATTCTTCTACCTGTCACAACATATAGGCCCACTTTGAGAAATTTATAAGCACTATCCCAAAGATGACTGGTTGGATCATTAAAATTAATAATCTACAATTTGAAGTCCTTTAAGATAGGTTTGGTTTCCCTCTGACCCCACTTGTATGTGCAAGGAAGTAAAGTTTTCTGAAAGTCATTCTTAGTTAAACAAACGAACACACTGCAGGCAATCTGGTGCAATTAATACGAGAGCTGTCAGGGGGATATATTATAATAAGAGGAACTGACAGTGCTATTCAAAGGCTGAAGTGAAAGTTTCTACTCCAAGGAGAAAATTATGTTTATGCTGATTATAACTTGCTCTTCAATGACAGACTTCTTTTATGAGAGATAAATTTATTTTGGTTTTTGGGTAGTTGAGGAAAAATCTCTTCCTTTCCTTGAAGGAACTATCTTAGAAATGTAAATTACAGTGGCTGAAACAGTAGAGAAAATAGAAAGTTCACAACAAACACCCAACAGCTGCTTCTGCTGTATATTTAATATGTACAGCTCTATTAGATTGGTTTATTAATCCATCTGCAGGTATCCTGCAACAGGGGCCAGATGGCTCAGAGGATGAGTAATGGCATAAAAAGTTTTGCAAGTAGCAATCCACTGCATGTCAGAAATAGCCAAATGATGTTGCCTTCAGGTGTCTGTTCAGCAAGCAGCAGGGATCACTCCAGAGGGATTGTCTCGCTCCTGCACCTCGTCCCGTACCACCAGAACTGCTCCAGGAATTTTCCCAAATGAAAAAAGAAAAAACACTAGAAATGGTGACATGCAGTCAGGCAAGTGCTGCCTACATATCGGTGATGGTGCTCCCTGGTAGGATGCTGCAGGATGTTTTATTTTGGGATAAAGCGCAGCAGGTGATTCCATAGACGGCAGTGGATCTGTGTTCACAGCTGTCTCCTGGGCTCTGAAACGTGCACACAGCAGGCTTCCAAAAAGTAGCATCAACGTCTGTGATGGAAAACTGCCAAGGGATTGCGTGTTTTGTACACACTGTAATACACAGATTTGTGCACATAGTAATCTAATAGACTCCATTTTAAAACTTACATGATCGAGTCTGGTCTTGAATTGTAAGTCAAAGTGCATCCTTGTAGCTGGGTTTTCTGAAAACGTAAGCAACAAATCTTAGGGATAAAATGAGTGCCAGGCTTTGTACCTGCTTCTCTACATTTAATTTCTAGAAGTTTATAAGTGGTTTGTTGTTCTGAATTTATGATTATGGAAACTGATATTATTAAGCAACAGGCAAAAAAATGAAAGATATGCTACCACAGTGTTAATAAAGCTGGTATAAAATGAATTATACAGATGCAGTGTAAACATGATCCTGCTTTTGCTATTTGATGGGACCTTAAAGAATCATGGTAAGATTCATCATATGACCAAGCCTGCAAAAACTCAGTTTCATAGTCGGAGCATGCTGCAGGACTATGTCTCCAGACACCCTACCTATGTGTTGTATTATCATGTCACTCAGAGTAGCATGACATAGTCAGAACATATTATTGTATCAGATACCTTGTGTCAGTTCTGGTTTCAGACATCAAAAGTAAAATGAATTGGTCCTGCCTGTGGGGCCCCAGGAAGGCAATCCTTTGCCCTTAATCCTTGGAACTGCTTTTGGAACCTCAGGGAGAAATACTACCTGAATTGTAGGCTTGCACTTGGAGGCTTGTTCTGATGTTAGCAAGGCCAGGTGTACCACGTAACTCTGAGGACAAATGATGCATGCGTGAGTAAAGGGGATTAACTACAGCATGAAAACAGACTCTAAATTACTTTGCATCCAGATGAAGGGGCATGCTGCCTGCCACTGCCCCATTTTGGTCACGAGCTGTTGAGGGTTGTCTAGGGAGGTATCTGTGACACCAAGATAAGTGGTTCTCTGATACCTGTGTCTCTTATAATACTCTACGGTAATTTTACCTTGCAGGTCACTTTGTTATGAGTCACTGATAACTGTTTAGTACAACCATGTCCTGTTGCTGTGGTTCAAATTCAAACAATCCCTTGGTTTCCTTGCTTTTCAGGGCATCTGTTGAAACTTAAGTTCCTCATTCCCAATTGCTAATGGATATGGCTGCCAAAATAAGCACAGAGTGCTTTAAAATTAATTATTGTTTTGGGATTCATGTAATGCTGGCTCTTTGTGTGTGGGTTTTTTTTTTTTTTCTTTTTAACTTATTATGTGTTTTTTAGACTCTTTGTAAAGCTTTGTTGTTGCTAGTGTTGTAGGTTACACCAAAGATAGAAAATCCTGAGATTTCAAATAGAAGCAGGGACAGGGCTGGATTCAGAGCCACAGCTGCATGTGTGTAATTCTTGAGAATGATTCTGCTGAAGCACATCAGCCTTGTGTTTGTGTGTGTGTGTCATGCATTTCTCAGCTCATGTACATTAGTGAGGTCAGTAATGTTAAAACGCAGAAATAAAGGCCAGATATTTAAGTAGTTTAAATAGATTCAACTTCATAGCTTCCCTGGACCTATACAAGTTTGCATTTGCTGAGGATTTGACTCAATATACTAATTCCAAATATCTATAGAAATAACACCTGTAGAAATAATAAAAAAATTAAGACTCATGTTACATAATTTTAAATTCTAATTCTTCAATTAAATAAGATAATTTGACAATGAAAATACAACTGTAATACTGTAGATTAAAAGGTTGGTTATTAATATTGTAATATGACCAGACAGTAAGAACTATTCAGTGAAACATGAGCTGAAGGACTTGGGGATGTAAAAGCAGTTAGTTCAAGTCCAAAATTACATCCTGGATGAATTCAGGTGGAAGAATCAGATTTGAAGTGTTAAATCTGAGTGCAACAAGAATTTATTTCTATTATCCAGTGACTTCTAAGTTGATCTGCTCTAGCAGATAAGTAATTACCATATCTAAAAACAACTCCCCTTATTTTATTTACGTAGCATGTTTTCAGGCTGTCATCTACCTTAGATAAAACTAGAGAAAGGAGAGCAAGAGGGTTCATGACTAAAATTTAGTATATTTGCCTTCACAAGGCAAGAATCTTGAATATTGAAATGGATTTACCAGCAGCTTCATAAATACAATTTCATAAATCAGTAATTAATTTTAAAATTGCTGCATCTATCTTTCATTCATCCTAGGTGTCCTACCTCTAGGGAGCTCTGAAGCTTCCTGTTTGGTGTTCCTTGGATGGCTGCAGATGGTCACTATTTTCTCATCTTTTAGCTCCTTTAGTTTCCATTGAGTGGTTTTTTATGGAGAGTCTATCATGTCCTTTAACTCCCCCCCCCCCCCCCTCTGTTCTCTCTTGGCACTACTTATCTTCATCACACATCTCTTTCAATCTGTCCCAACATTCACTCTTGCTTTTTGCTGTGTATCTCCTCACTGTTCACACACGGGTAATGCTTCATTCTTCCAATCATGTGTTACTCAGTCACTTTTAATGCATGGGAATAAAAAAGGCTTTCCACAGTGCCTGCTGTCAAGTGCATTTAAGAGACTGTATTCATGGCAGGGAGTAAAAACCATGGCTGGGGTCAATTAAATGCACTAGTGAAGCAGAGGAGTTTCCTGACTGCAGGGTCCACATGAGCATAATCCATCCAAGAGCTGAGAAAGTCTTATCCTTCACTGAGGCCATGGGGAGCTGAAAGTCTCTGAACACTTCACAGGAGCTAGTAATGAAATTTATGGAGAAGCCAAGGAATATCACGTAAGGATGACTTCATGAAACGTTACTCTTGCCTTGTAGGGGCCCACAGGTTTTGTGATGCTGCATTGGTCAAGGCAACACCACTGTCAACATAGTAAGAGCCTTGGTAGGACATCAGTTAAGAGAAAAAACTGGAAAATGCTCTAGTGAGACCTAGATTTTGCTGGTTTCTCTGATGCCTTGATAGAGCAGTGACCCTGCTCTGCTCTTCGGCGATAATAAAAGCAAACACCACATAACAATGACAGTAGGAGTGTTATAAATGTACACAGCTGTGCCAATAATCCTGCCCCTATTTTGGTACATGGGTTGAGGTGGTTAGGTGTGCAAAAAGCTGGAATAGCATCTCAAAGTATGATTCTCTAGTCTGAATTTGTTAATAAGCTGATTGATGTGCATATTAATAGAGATTCTTAAGGTATTTATACATGTACAATAGAAGATTTTCAATCTTTTATCTACTTGTCTGCAATAAATAAAATCAGTTAAATGAAATAAAATGCCATCTACCAAGGATTAGTGTTTGCAGAGATTTCATTGCAGTAACAATTTTTCAAGGATGATAGCTTAAACTGGTAAATTTGGGAGATTTTGTTTTTCTTTTTGTCTTAACTGTCTTACGTATTTTCAGATGTGTTTAAGTTAAGTGTTCCACTTGTGTGTTCATCTCCCCATCTACTTCTGTGTTCATGTAGTGGTTTGAAAGCACAACAAATGAGAGGCTTCAAGTCAGAGATACAATTTAATAGGAAAAAAAAAGAAAGAAAGTAAAATAAAATAGATGCAATAACACAAAAGACCACTGACAGAGTCAGAATACAGCCTGAGCGGAGTGATAGAAGCAGTCCAGATGAGGTGGTCTTCCTGAAGCAGTGATCCTGTAGAAAGGTCTGGTAGCTCGGGTCCTCTGGGAATCCAGTGGGTAAGCGCCCCTCTGGTGTTCAGAGTCTCAGCTTATATCCAGGCAGGAATGCTTGGTTCCTCCCTCTGGGCGGAGCATCTCCCAATGGGATGGTGAGTCATGTGATAAGGCCTGATGGGCCCATTAACAGGAGGTAGTCCAGGAGGGGATTATCTGTGAGTTGTGTGGCAAAGGTGCTGATGGCCCTATTAACAGAAGATAAGCCAGAGTGGAGGAGGCAGGGAGCACTGCCTCACCTGGTTTCAACAGTTCATGAAGATGGTGATAGAATATACTTCAACCCAGGACAGTTCACCAAACAAAAAATTCATGTGCTAACACAAGATAATATTGTAATCCTTTAAATCAAGTACAATAGAACTGTTTCAAAATTAACTAGCTCCAAAACTGCAAAATCCTGCTCTATCTTCCCTCAAAAAAACTTGCTTAGACTATTTCATGTGAATGAAAAAAGGCTAGAACACCAGCTTCATCCAAAAATTACTCTCAATAAAACCCTACTCAGAAGTTTCCTCCCAAATTTACCCTAAACCAGGACATCTCTCAATTTGCCTTGCTGACCAGCACTGGGCAGATTTTGTGTCCAGTGTATTCTTGCACTCAGAATGTGAAATCTCATGATACACTCAATATCCTAAGGTGGTATGCCACTGTATTTCTTCTGGTGGTCAGAACAGTTTCTGATGTAATCTATTCCTCAATTCCCACTCATCTTACCATCCACACCAATGAGAAAGATGTCCCACGTTGGTATCCTCTCCTGTATACGAGGAGAGTTCACACCTGTTGTGCATAGACACAGATTTGAGAGCTGCCTCCTGACTTAAGCACCGAGTGAGTTTGATCTCTGACTGCAAAAATCGTTTCAACAAGGTGGTCCTCAAACAACAATTAAAATGATGCTTCAGAAGGATAAATATGCTGCTGATTTAAAAAATGACTGCAAAAGTTTTGCTAAGTGGAAAAGTAGCTGATACTCACATGGGAGGTTTTGCTAACTGAATTTCCTGCTGAATGTTCTCAGATGACCTTACACATTGGTTTGGCTCCCCAGTCCAGGCTGCCTGAAATTTGTATCAGTGTTTCTGTTGCTTCTCAGTAAGTGTGTATGTGTGTGTTTGTTTGGATCTGCATGGCCACACTCAGTAAACGTGATTTTTTTTTTTAGTGAAACGGGGTAGGACTTGAAGGAACATCTTCAAAATGAGGCTGGAGTAATCATCCCAAAAAGCTGCATTTCTAAGAGATGATTTCATGCCTGATGAATTCCTATTCAGTGGGGCTTATGTATATAATATTCAGATCAGAACTATACTAGGGGAATAATACTGAAACATCATGATTGTAGTGAGGTGGAACAATTATAATACAACTAACTACACAGCTTAAATATTAATTTTTATGAAACACATTCATTATGCTCTTCATCTGGTAAGCTTCTCTCACTTAAGACTCATTCCAGTGTTCAATCTCTGGTAGAACATTGGAAAAAATCATAAAATATTAAATGCTCTCATTATGTTTTGGGCAGCTTGTATTGACAGTGAATCCCACACTTCATTTACTACCAAGTTTACAATTTTTGCCACTTAGGCAAAGCTGCAGCTCCTCTGAGTCTTTGCTGTTAAGAGTTAAAATGACAATTGCCGTGAGAGAACAGAGTGAAAGCTAAAAAGCCCTTGACTAGCCTACCATTTTTGAGACCAGCACTGAACCCTTATCTTAATTTATTGGGCAGATAACAACAGCTAGGCACACTGCATAGCATCCAGCATTACATATAACACCCTCCAGCACAGTATGTAACACCAGATAAAAATGGCATGCAATGGGCTTCTTGTATGTTACAGCATTTTATCTCTTCTTTTGTGCTTTGTTCTACCTTGTTCAGTGCAACTTCTGCCAATTCATAATAAAAAAAGCAACAGGTACATCTGTAATTTCATGCAATTATTAAACCACCTATTGTTGTACAAATTGTAGTGGTTTTGCTGTGTAGCTGTTCTAGACATCCATGTCTCTAGCAAAAACACCTTTTGTTTGGCAGGGAGTCTCAGAGATACATGATCACTTTTGTCTTTGTGCTGAAATCTGCTCTGTAAGGATACATTCTTTGAAGACAAACTGACAAAGATACATTGTACAGAGGCTAGCCACAGCAACTCTGAGGCTGCCTTTCACACAGCCTTTCCAAAACTACTATTTCTCTCTGAATATTTTGAGGAAGGCTTTTTTACTACATCTGCACCTGCATTCTCTGTGAAGTCTTCCAGGAATATTCTAAATGCAGAGGACAACCATGATTTCCAGCCACCTTACAGATGCATCCTTGGGCCCTGTCTAATAGCTCAAAGCACAGATGGTGAGTTTCAACACTTTTTCTGTGAATTTATAATGAGAAAAAAGTTTTAAATTAGTATAACTTGTATAATGACTTTGACTTCAGCCTTCTCTGCCCCCTATCTGCATGACACACATCCTGGAATATAGGTTTTTCAGGGTGAGACTTTGTATTTCCACCAGTATTTATTTGCCTTATGCTTTGGCCAACAGTGTCTTATTGACCTGAAGGTTTAGATGTGGCTGTTATGCAAAAATGAATAATAATTTAAGCCTCTGAGAAGGTAAGAAGTTGTTTTCCCCTTCCTAAGGTAATGAGAGCAAGGAATAGTCACAGCTGCTTTAGCTGCATGAACCAGTTGTGTGCAGCCAGATAAACAGAGATGAAGGAGCCACTCAGATTTTAATGGCCATGGGGAATTTAGTGATAGAAAAAACTTAATTGATTGTAGCTTCCTATTCAGAATTTCTCAGTGAAACTTGAGGACCCCATCTTAACACATGTGAACTTAAAATCCTCTCTGTCATGAACTAAATGACAGTCAAGGAAAGGATACTTATTCTGTAATGACGGAAATGCTCAGGTAAGTTTTGGGGAGTACCAAATGCAGCATGGTGTCAGACCCTTTCTGGAGCTTCAAAGAACTATGGCAAAATGAATAACAGGAATACTCTGCTGGGATCTTCACTGTGAGGTGATACTGGCAGAGCGTTTCCCAGAAAAAGCTGTTGCAGGTAACCTTGCACCATGGAAGATAAACAGAGTAAAATATGATGAGACTCTACTATCTGAAATACCTACAGCAGGATGAGGGAACAGATTAGGACCAGGTGCTGGAGGGATGCCTTCATTTTGGAATCATGCTGTCCACTGAAACTGGCGAGATTCTCTGGAAGGAGGGAAGGATCAGCACAGAGGTGATGGAGCATTAGGTTATTAGACATTTGCACTCGAGTGTGATGAACAAACGTAACTCACCACCTTGTCCTGAAGCCGAGGGTTGCATTTTTCCTTTCACAGATGTATTGTCAAGTGCTTTTGAAAGCTGCCCTTGTGAATTTTTTCTCCTCCACTAAGGTTTTTCTCCTTCTTTATACTCATTACTTACAAATGGGAGTGCATTGCTTATTAAGAGTACCTTACGTGCTAATTTAGTTAACCCCCAAATTCTAGATTGATGAACCTGGAATCATTTTAACAGGAAATCTTAGTTGTTTCTACACATCCTTTTTAGCAATAACTGCATCTAACAAAATGGTTATAATAATAAAGCATTCCCTGCTTGATGCTTTTGCAACATTGAGTTACTCAGTAACAATCATGAAGGATTATTCAAAGCACAGACCAGTGGGCAGCATCAAGAACAATGTCTTCACAGATGCAGGGTAATCAATGGTGTCTATTTTTTGAACAAGAATATTTTCAGTTGTACTGCAGACTAAATTCCCTCTGGTTGAATAAGATGCTGAAGTGGAAAATTTTATTTAAGAGCATTTGGTAAGAGTCTTGCAAGTCTCCAGTGAGTCATTAGGAATGCTACAAAGAGTCCACTTTAGCTGAGAGTTGATTTTTGAGTCCTTCCTGGATGTATATTGTTATGAGAGGTTGCAGCAACCCTGCTGGGTTCTCTAACACCCTTCCTGCCCATCCACACACAGCAACAATGTGAATCTCGGTCAAGAGCTCCTGAGTAAAATTGCCCAGCTTTTTAAAATTCACCAGCCTGTGTCTAAAAACTGAAATACCAGGATATTTAAATAAGACAGAATTTGGGTTTATACTGTTAAATGAAAGTTTACCAGAAGCCTCTAGATTTCACTGTTTATCCACAAGACCAAATGTTTCAGCCAGACCAGACATGGTTCGGCAAGGGCCATGTTGATCAGTGATCCAGAAAGCTCCAAAGGGCTAATATCAGCTTTACCTGAATTTCTTAGTTTATCTCTCCAGTACTGTATGCATTACACATGTACATCAGGAGCAAAAGGTTGTTGGATGATGTCCTGTCATGCTTCCTATTGCTGAGGTATGTCCAAACATGTCAGGTATCATCAGAAAAGGCCAACTGATCAAGTTGACCTTACCCAGCCCAAACGTGTGCACAGGATGAGCATTTCCTTAGGAAATGGGAAACGATTTTTCAAGTTCTACCGCTCAGTAGAGCATAAGCTTTCAAGGCCAGACTCCTGTGATGGAGACAGGTCTCTCATTTTGGGGATCTCCCACCTTGTACAGAGTAGCTGTGATTTTTCTGCTTTGGTGCAAACTTTTGCTGTTCCAAACCCCTGGCTGAACCTATGGAAGTTCTAGGCAGTCTGTCCTTCTCTCTGATTCTTCTTTCACTCATATTTGGGGAGCAAAAGGAGAAAAGAAGATACTACTGTGAATATTTTGATTGTATCTTGATACTGGAGGTGAGAAAATATATAATAAAGTATAGGTGGGAAGGGAAAACAGTTTCTGAGAAACTGTATTTCCAGCACAAATTTCCCATGGTTGTCTGGATGAATTAACATATACACTTTCTGGTCAAATTAGAAATCCATGGCTAACCTGTTGCTAACACTTCTATAACATTTGTGGAGATACAACATCATTGTAAAGATGAGCAAAGGCATCCTACAGCTTTTACATCAACTCAACTTGATGGCCCCTCTCTGGGTCCAGCTGTAACTTGGCACAGAGAAAGCAGCAAGAAAACTGTCCTTTCTTCTCTTCCCTCAATGTCAGGCTCTACATTAGCTGACAAGGGCTGGGTCCAGAGCCCCAGCCTGAGCTCCCCTGAGACAGCACTACACTTGCAGCAGCCCCCAGGGCCAGAAGACAAATGACTGCTCCTCAGAAGGAACCTGACTGAGTAATAGCAGAGCCAGCTGGAAAGGTTAAAGGCCACCCACCATTTGCACTGCAGTAGGTTTCCTGTACAAAGAGAAAGCAAAACTTGTTACTTTTAGCCTATTATTTTGAGTTGCCAGAATGTTTTAACTGAAGCAGAGCAGGCAAAGTCAATTCAAAGTGTTGTAAACTGTTTGTCTGCACAGGAGACATCCGGACAGCATGCTCTCCTCTCCTAAAGGGATACCCGAGCTAGCTCTCGGAGCTAGTTCAGCTACTGGGAGTAATAGAACCAGACTAGCGTGGCACTCTGCCCAGACTAATTTATCTGTCTTTCTGAAGGCAGGAAGTCTGACAGATCTGCTTTATTCAGTGCCTTAGTTGTCACTAATGAGCGCTGTGTAACCAGAGCCTCTGAACAGCACAGTAATCAATTTAAAACAGCTCTTGCAAGAACTCCTTGAAGTTGAGTTCTCAGCCCTGTTAATGATGCAAGATGAGAGTCCCTCTATGTAGACTGGCTGCCTAGAGCAAGCTTGAGCAAAAACTACAGAAGCACAACACGAGGTAGAAAATAGGTCTCTGTGGCTGGAAGCAGACACACCAGCTTCAGGTCCAAAATACCAGGGTTGGCCCACCTGTGCACCTACTAAAAACCAAAGCTAAAACATCAAGGACTTGAGAGAGTGCTCAACTTGTGCTTGAAAAAACCCACCTGCTGTCTGCAATGACCCTGTTTCAGCTATTACTGCATTTTAAATTCCTCCGTGTGTTGTTAAGTCAAGCCATCAGTGAGAGAGCTGCAGCAATGTTAGGCCTTACAGTGTGGCCCTGGCACTTTGACATTTTTATCAATTTTTCACTTTTTTGTCTGTTTAATCTATTTCTTTTCCAAAGCCATCATCTGTCTTCCAAAATTACTTTCTTTCCAGGTGTTGTTACTTTTTTTTTTTATTTCAAGGTGTTATTGACAGGTGTGATGCAGGCAAACTGATATCTAATGCGATAATAAATCAGCTACAGCTGAATCCCAGTTTCCTGATATAATCATATTGTAAGAAAGTATTGTGTTATACATGAGACCCTAATGAAGTCGGCATGGCTCCTCATGTGTAAAACCAGCAGAATTTGATCCACTGAGTTCAGCCGGATCTGGCAGCTCTCCAGGTTTTCTGAGCTGAACTATTTTAGTTTCAGAATTCACAGTTGCCAGTAGGAGCCAGCAACATTCAACATCAGAGCAGAACTTCCCTGAGATAGTCCTCTCTAGAGGTGATTAAAATAACATAACCTCCAGACATTTAATATCAACAACTGTATTTACAGTCATTGCTTGAGGGGATATTAGTGTATTGTAACATTCAAAATAATATTTATCATAGCCTGAACCATTTTTTTGCTCAGAGCCATTTGTAAAAGTCAATGAAAGCATGAATTAATCTCCTAACTCTACTCTAATGGTTCAGACACCTCTGTCTCCTTTCTCAAGTTCTTTCCTCTAAACTGCAATTTCAGTTTGAGCTGCTCACCCCACTTTTTTTCCAGTTTTCATATAGAACTCAGAAAGAACAAATTGGTTTATCTAATCTTCCTCTTCAAACTCTGCTATGCCCTCTCCAGAAGATGGTGACTCATAACACCCTCCTTCCTTTCACATTCTTTTCCAATCTGGCATCTCCAGGCATGGCATCCAGGCTATGTCTGCTTCAGAGAAGGGTTTGAGATTTTATTTTTGTCCTTAAATCATAAAAGTATCTCTAAGACAAGAGGCATTTTGCTTCTCTAAATGCCTAATTAGCTCATCTACTCTGATCACATCTCAAGTGCTACAACATCCATTTCAATGGTTTTGAAAGAGTATATCTTAAATAAGCAGCATCTTCCTGAACATGGCATTTACCTTACCAATGGCTACTTCATTATTTTTCTTTCACATCTATTCTCAGATGTGAAAATATACACTTAACTTTCTACAATGCCACAAAAATGTCTAGTCTGTTCAAGTGATGTGATTTCCTTAATGATTTTGGCCATGCATTCTATGCAGATTCTTACCTGTTCATATTATTTGTATGTTGTATCTTGAAATTTATTTTGACTCAGTTCAATAGGATAGAGTGATAGATCCATACAGTCACTAGCCCGAAGCTTTTCTAATAACAAGGATTTCCAAGCACTGCACAAGTATAAATGACAGTGTCAACAGTATTTTTGATTTATAAAGAAGGAATAACAAGTATCAAAGTGGCTTTTTAACTGCATACCTATTCTCTCGTGCTTACCCCTGCTCAAATATGCATTGAAAACGTGGAGCTTCTGAATAATTTGAGATACTAGAAATGCAGAAAATTATTTTAAAACAAACAAGCAAACAAAACCAAAGCAAAGAATAATCAATATACTTAGACGTAAGGAAAAGCAATGAGAAATAAATTGATAGTGATGTTAAATATTTTCACTATTTTCTTCCACGTTTTCATACTACTTGAATGGATGAAACTGAAGAAACTTTCATTAAAGTTAGATATTTTGTCCTGTAACATACCAGGGAATGTAGTAAACTAGTTTTGCCCAAGGTATGTATTGAGTCTTGATTATACAATAAATCCAACACTAGTGTAAGATGGGAAAGTGCATCTGCACTGCTCATACTTGCTGAAATGCACGTGGGCTCAGTACTTTAAAATGTGTTGCCCACTAGCTCTGAAGGACATGCCACAAGAGAGCTGCGTTTGGAACTAATACCCTGGCCTTAGAGAAGAACATACTAACACATATTCTATTTTGTAGGTCTGTCTCAGAATCCTTTTCCTGTCAATATGTAAATAAGATGCTAACCAAGAGGTGTGCAGGGAAAACATATTCTGACATGTTGGCGCGCGGCATTTTCAAGCAATCCACAGCACATTTATCATTATGTTAATGTGAGATCCCAGAGGCAGCACTGCCTTTAAGGCATACTTGAGCACGCCAGTTTTCCCTTTCGTAGGAGGCAAAATAGAAGATAGATTTTTCATTCATGAGAATGTGGAGATTCCCTGAGTTTTGCACAGCAGTCAGAATCCCTAGAATAAAATAATATTTTGCATTTGGGCAGGGATTATTTTTCCTTTTCTTAACAGTTTACTATCCACATTACTTTCCCGCTTTTAGTAATGGCATAACTGAGCCACAGTTTAATGCACCATTTTTGCAATAACTCTGGCCAGCATTTTGGTTGCTCATGGTGTTAAACACCAATAGTTTCCTTGTCCTTTCCTTTGGTAACTTACACCTGAAAAGAAGATTAGCTAGATAAAGCAAACAAAGAACAAAAAATCAAAGAGAACTCCTAAAATGTTTGCCCAAGCCTCTTGCTCAAGGTCACACAGCAAGTCAGTGCAAGGGCTGGGAGAATATTTATGAGTCATATTTCTCAGCTTATTCCAACCCTCAGGTCAGATAATCCTCCAAAAGCTTGAAAGATATTCCAAATGTCATATGAATTTTCTTCGAGAAGGGATGCATATCTGAAGGATGGGGCATATTGTAAGGAGAAGCTTTTTCATGTGAGCTTTTGGTGGTGAGGTTTAGCTATATTCCTGTATCAGTAAATGTCCTCAAATTTTCAGGTATCCCAAGTTTAATTTGAAAATGTAATTGATAACAAGTTAGCCTGTATCTCCTTATGCTTCTCCTACTTTTTCACAAAAAGGCACAAAAATAACAATGAAAATACATAAAAGTTATGGTAAAGGAAAACATTTCAATATAGAAACTCAATGATTTGGTGGTTGAACTCATGTCCCTCCTGCCAAAATTAAATACACATGCATAAAGAATCATGTTAATACCGGTTAGATGCCTTAGCTTTCATCTCTCTTTACTAGAAACTGCTCCAGAAAAAGAGGTGTTGCTCATAAAACATAGATCTTACATATCTGCAAATTATTAGCTATCATCAAACCACTCAGCAAAAGGCAAATAAATCCCATCCAACAAAGAACAAGCACTTTGTTCCTTCACCTCCAGCACATGACAGGTTCAGATGACATACTGGAGAAAAGTGTGTGTTCTGTTTCTAACCAAAGACGCTGAACCTCCTCAAGATGCAGTTTGCTACTGTTACGAGTCATTCCTCTGCCTTCTCTCATGTTGTTTAGTGACAGTGAGCTCAAGTATCAGAAATATGTTCTGGATTGTCGTGGATGGTTACTTATCCATCTATACATTTATGTCATTTTGCTGGGAATATAAATAATGGCAAAGACATGCTCATTAAGGATTTCAGATGTCCTAAAAGACAACTAAATTCAAAGTCAGTAAAAACATAAAAACTGTAAGAGAAGCAATATCTTTTTGGTTCTTGATTCCTTTAACACCTTTACCAACATGTGAATGTTTTAGGTAGGCTTAATCCTGGATCATCTATATGTAGGCAGTTTTCCCCACAGGACAAAAAAACTGCACAAAACCAAAATGTTTCTGGTCAGCAGTGCTAAAATTTGTAAGCGTTGCTTATTTTTATATGATCATGAAAACTTTTTTGCTTCCTCCTACATTACTTGACTTGGTTTTAATCTTATCTATGTGCATTAAGGTAGACAGCATTGGCTTAGAATGGTGAATTTGTGACAGTTAACCAAACAAGAAAAATCAGTATCTGAGGAATGCAACATTCACCAATGACTTTGGCTTGGCTTTCTCTTAGTTGCCAGGAACCTTCAATAAAATGGGATGTATTTATGAAACTGAGGGAAAGCCTTCTAAAATCAAACAGAAAAGAGCGCTATGTTTTAAAAGCTTTATGAGGAATAATGTAAGCTTTTGAGCAGTGGAACAAATTAAAACAATACAAACACAGGAGTATCGATTAAAAAGATAAAAGGAAAGCACAAGTTAACAAAGTAATTGAAAGCAGAAAATAAATGAAGAATTGTTAGTTGGATAGAAACCTCACTAACAAAACAGCACAGTAACTGTGAATCACTTTCATTAATCGTGTTCTTTACTAAAATGAGGTAATTTGTATCTGCACTGCTGCCCCAGAGCAAGTTTTTATCCTGCACGTGCTCTTGACATTAATGGGCTCAAGCTGAAAACCCTGAGTCTGTGTTCCAGGTGCTTTGTAGTATACTTTCAGTTTATTTACCTTCATGGCAATCAGGTGAAACAAGCAATTATTTTCCCATTTTCCATAATCCTCTTATTTGCCAGCCCTTGAGCCAGTAAATTTTTATAAAAGTAAATAAAAACAATATAAAATTAACTATCATCTGATGAAGCACAGTAAGGTTCCCAGGAAGGCAGAACATTCATTCTCCTAGCCAGTACTTTCTTTGGAAGCCCTGCAGCAGGCATTTTACAGGACTGAATGAGATTCTCCCACACACATCAGTAAACAGAGAAGACTGAACACCTGCTGCTGCCTCTGACAGTGCTCAAGTGGCTGTTGTGACCACAGAGAAAACTCGCCTTGTTGTCCCTACACCTGGTCACAGCGCTCAAACTGTACTTGAGTAGAGCTTAGAGGACATGTTGTCCTTCACAAATATTTAGTTGAAGTTCCTTTAAATGCTTCCTTTTCCCAAGATGTATAACTAAAGAGCAGATGCTTTTCCTGAATTAACAAACAATAAGCCTCGCCCTAGCAACCCATACCAGTGAGTGCCCAGCTTCACCAGCACTAGCTGGAAGGTGTCACCTGCCCAGCCAAAGGAGCAAGGAACAACAGAGCTTCAGGCATCAGTGAAAAAATCACATCTTTTGTCTTCATTGCATTGAATTGTAGATTTCACCTATTTATGGATGCATAACTAAATCTAAATAATTCAGAAAATGAAAGTTGAGCTCAGAAAAAAGTGCCATGAGTTCTCTCTTGATGTTTCATTACCAGCTGCAGACCCTGACAAAGAAGGAGGAGGGTGAGGTAGGACAGCACAGAGAGCACAGTCGCTGACGTAGCAACGTGAGCGTGCCCATGAGCAAATCACTGCCTAAATGGGCAAAGTAGACATGGGGATAAACGGGAGGCCAGCACAGGCAGCAGAGCTGAAAGTTAACAACAGAGCCACGATCCCAAGCCCTGACTGCCACGATGCTCAGGCTAGGGAACACCACTGCCAAAGTCCTTGGCACAAGCAGCTTTAGGGCTGGCAGTGGTGCCTCTGTCACCCACTGTGATGCTTTGTCTCAGGGCACGGGGGTTAATTGCTGGGAATGTCAAGTGAGAAGGGTTAATGATGAGCTGAAAGAAATTTCAGTATTGCTAGTGAACCCTCTGATTACTTGGGTAACACTGTGGGAGTAAAAACTCTAATGCTATTATCATTTTCTTCCAGGCGGTAAATTATTTTATATATATATATATATATATTTTTTTTTTTTTCTGTGTACATGCACAGATACATTTTCTCATTCCAACAATGCTGGGACATGAAATAAGAAGCCTAACACTTTTTGTCAGTGCTAACCTGCTAAGATGCCACATCAGCAGCACTAGGAGAAGTGAAGAGCTCCCTGAATGTGTTTTACCTCTTTGTTATGGCGGCCTCATTATTCAATCACCTGTCCTATTATCCAAAACTTATATACATTTTTAACATGGCTGATACTTCTAGGTCATGTACGTCTAGAAGTTTTCTGAATTTTCAGCACTTTTAAGGATTGTGACATTATTATAAATAATAATTTTTGTTCTTACTGCAGCTCCAGTGCCTCCTCTTCATCTGGAACTCTTGTTTGAGTGCTAGTGAGATAACTGGGTGTATCACCTATTCCTAAAGACAGTTTTATTCAAGTACTGATTCAGTCTTTCAACATTATTGCTTTAAATGCAGCTAAAGAAACAAAACATTTTTCAAGGAAACTTCTAGAACTGTGAATAGTATCACAAAGGTGTCCTTTTGTGTCCACCACAAATAGCCAAGTGTAGTTACTCATAGCCTAATTCAAAATCCATGTGTTTTTCTCTCATAATAAATACCATTAATTGTTTGCCACAGAGTGCAAAAATCCCCTTTTGCTTTAGCTATTCTACTGCAATTAGAAAACTGGTGGGTTTTTTTTCATTTTAACATTACTGCATTTCTCAGATTTAATTTATTGCTATGTATTGCCCAACATTTAAAAATAGAATGCCATTCAATCCCAGAACATATCACAGAGGAGTCTTAGCCAGCAGGGGATATCTATTTAATCACTACTTTGCATTGTTACAGTGACAGCAGGAGAACTATAGAAAGAATTGCCTTAAAAATTAAACCATGGAGAATCTTAAAACTGCCAGAGAACGAATTTCTAAAGAAAAAAAAGAAAATTCTGACACTCACAAACAAATCTGTTCTGTTTTTTACGACAATAATGGTTTCCCATAATCATTCAAATGACATTTAGGTTATTTCATTAAGATCAGGATACCCCAATCATGGAGACTCAGAAATTTTCTAGTTCCTCAAGACAGACGTTCAACTTACCTGCAGTGTTCTCAGGCTGCAGCCTAGTGTTACAATGCCCTGAACACACCTTGTCCTCAACAGTCACTATCCACCTCACATGGTCACTAATGTGGCATTCCTAGTCCAGTTGCAGTTCTAAATGCATGGCCAGAGAACCGGATAAAAGGACAGATTAAAAACACCGGTCTTTTAAAAGAGAATTAATATTATTCATTCGCCTGCAGTGGCTACCCTCTATCTTAAGTAACCCACATTCCTAAAGCTGCTCAGATGCTCTAAGCATCTTCTCAAAGGGCCCCAATGACTCTGAAAAAGCTGCAAACAATCTTACTTTCTGCCAGACTTTATTTTTCAGTGAATTCTACAAAGATTTTGTATCTGAAAGACCTCAGGTCCTTAGGTAGAGCAAAGACTCTTTTTTTTTTTCTGTATTATACCCATATTAGGATATTGGCATCTTTATCAGAGAAAGACCTTCTGAAAGCCTAAGTTAGCTTGTCAGGATTTACCAGGAATGCTTTGTATTTTCTCAAAGATCCAGCAGAGTGCACAGGATAAAGCTTATTTTCCTGGGAAAAGTACTTTCTTGCTTTGCATTTCATGCTAGTTTTGTTGTTTTTTTCTCACTTAAAGTAGCATTAATTTTGTTGCTAGAAAGCCATCAAGTAGCATATTTGTCATTTACACTGTTTATTAGCTGATGAGTATTATCTCTGGGTGAACCTGTGCATGTCTGTAGTACTCCAAAACTCCATGGTCTAAGATCAAGTTGAGCAGGGAGCACACCTATCAACACAGACTGACATCCCTCAGTGCTTGCACACTACCAGCACCAGAATTGATTATTCATGATTAAAAAAAAAAAAAAAAGATTCATGATCCATGGTGTGATGGGGAATTTACTTAGAAGACGACTGCATCAACTCTTCCAAACTCATTAACCACCAGGGCATTGTACTTTTGTCTACACAATGGGTATTCCTGCACAGCACAAGGAAGGAAAGTCATGCTAAAACAGAGCCTTGATGAGGCTGCCCCACTGAAGTAAGTACTATATACTGGTTAAAATGGACTAGTGAGTTAATTCATAATATAAATTAGCTATTATTAATAATCCTAGAATCATTAAGGTTGGAAAATACCTCCAAGAACATCAAGTCCAATCTTCGATTGAACACCACCATGTTAACTAGACCATGGCACTAAGTGCCACATCCAGTTTTTTCTTGAACAGTTCCAGGAATCATGACTCCATCACATCCCTGAGCAGCCTGTTCCAATGCTGACAACCCTTTAGTGAACAAATTCTTCCTGATATCCAATTTGAACTTCCCCTGGTGAAGGCAGCTTGAGGCAATTTCTTCTCATCCTGTCACTGCTTGCTTGGGAGAAGAGATTGACCCACACCTTACTAGAACATCCATGCAGGGAGTTGTGTACAGGGATAAAGACTCCAGGCATAAACATCCCCAACTCTCTCAGCCATTCCTCATAGGAGTTCCCTCTAGAGCCTTCCCCAGCTCTGTTGCCCTTCTCTGGACACTCCCCAGCACCTCAATGTCCTTGTAGTGAGGGGCCCAGAACTGGACCCAGCTCTCGAGGTGTGACCTCACCAGTGCTGAGCACAGGGGCACAGTCACTGCCCTGGTCCTGCTGCCCACACTATTGCTGATACAGGCCGGGATGCCCTTGGCCTTCTTGCCTCCCTGGGCACAGCTGGCTCATGTTCAGCCACTGTCACCAGCACCTCCAGGTCCTTTTCCACTGGGCACTGTCCAGTCACTCTGCCCCTCTGCTGTGACCCAAGGGCAGGACTCGGCACTTGGCCTTGTTGAACCTCATTCCGTTGGTCTCAGCCCATTGATCCAGCCTGTCCCCATCCCCTGCAGAGCCTTCCCACCCAGCTTGGTGTGATCTGATTGGCAAATTTACTGAGGCTGCACTCGATCCCCTCACCCAGATCAAAAAAATATCAAACAGGAGTGGCCCCAATACTGAGCCTTGGGGAACCTTATTAGTGACAAGCTGGATGTAGTGCCATTTGCCCCCAGTGATAAAATCCATGCTGTCGCTGCATGACATTACATTACAATGTCTAGCCAACAAAGAACAACATCACTCTAACTGCACCTCCTAAACTGCCTAAAGATGGGGGTCTGGTCCTGTTCTAGCATTGAATTGTCTTCTGAAAATTATGCTTTTATTTTTCACATTTGAAAACTATATGTTTTTTGATTTCACCCTAGAGCTGGTGTTGCAATTCCTTCACACACACCCACCCATCCCATCCCTTTCACCTAAGAGAAGACTTTGCAAATAAAACAGTGCTGTAGTTTATAGTTAATGATCTTTTGCTCTGACAGCATTATTCAAACAAAGGTTTTGTTGCTTTTGCTGAAATTCCACTGGTTAATTAGAGGATTTGCTCTTTTTTTAATTTAAGCATTCACCTAATCCTTTTCAGTGGCTGGAAACTTTTTGTTGAAACAATTTCTGTGTGAGAAATTCCATTGAACTAAACCCATTTTCCTAAATATATCACCCTTTTTTTTTTTTTTTTACAGCATTGTTTTATGGTAAAAAAAAAAAAAAGTATTTTGACAACTTCCAGACATTCATTTATTCAGCTCCTTTGGAGTATGGATTTTAAACAATTAAGAGTAGTGCTCCGTTATGTAAATTGTAGGGATAGAGTCGAAGAAAAAGGTTTACTAGAAATTTTAGCACTGTCAGTAAATTGACTGTGGCTGTGACACATTTTTTCAGATGTTCCTGCCTTTATGAGAAAATAATAAATCCATGTGCTCCCTTTGTTTTTAGGAAGCGTAATTTATGAATGTCTTATAATAGAGGTGAAAAAGTACCCAATGATGCACAGATTTAATTTCTATCTACTTGTATTCAGGAGAGTTTTCTGCAGCATATATTGCTTCTTAGAAATCTCCTGTAGCATATCCATGCATTCAAGTCACCAAAGGCTTGGATCTTGGTTTTGCTCTAAAATCCCCATTGTACACCATGACTTTTAAGTCTTTGAGGCTGTGCATGCAAAACAGCTGGGCAGTCTTAAGGAGGTTTAGATTTAATACTGGACTATATGCCCCAGTGGACTTGGGAATGACAAATGCTGAGCACAGGCAGTCCTGTGGAGCATTGTGCTGGCATGTACTCTGAAGTCCCACACTCCAGGCTTTCTCTTATCTCCCACCCTATGGCCAGTAAGGTACTTGAGAAAGGGAACTTTTGGCATTGAAAATAACTTGGAAATATCATTTTATCTCCTCTGACACGCTCTGGAAAAAAAGGATAAGCCTTTCCTATATTTGACACAAAGCCAAAGCCTTAGCCTTCTTGATGCTCTCAGTGGAGAGGCAGGGGAAAATCTTGTATTGATTCCAGAAGGTTAAACCCAAAGGGACTGTGAAAATGCGGCTTTTCACACAGCTTTATGAAAAACTGTTTGTGCTTCAGAGATGCTAAAATGTTGGTTTGAAGTTGTAAGCCGTGTCTAATGGCTTTAGGAACATTGCTGTGTAAATTTGGAGCTGCTGAAGTTGCTCAACGTGTATGATCTAGATGCACTCAGGAAAGTATCTTCTGTGTGTATGAAGTCTGCCCTATCCTATTCATATTCATAAGACTTCCCTTCTTTTTTTTTAGTTGATTAGGTACAGGAGATAAAAAACAAAATCCTTTAAAAAAAATCTGGACAGCCTCCTTGTGGAAACAAGGTGGTTCGATATGTTCTGTTTGTTTACACCCCCCTTTTATCTATGAAATGGTTGCATTATATATTTTGCCACTCAAAATTTGTGCACACAACTTTTTATCTAGTGGTGTCTGAAAAAGCAACATTAGAAGTATTACACGCTTCTGAAGTTCTTTTCAATGTTTTCCGAGAGCACAAGTAAAAAATGTTCTTGTCTGATACTGGAAGTGATCCCTATCAGTTCTATTTCATAAAATTCCTAGAGCTTTCATTTTCATGCACCTTCACATTCTTCACAACCAGTGGTATTGATATGCCATATAACAGCCTCTCTCCAGGATGACTGCCGCAAAAAGGTACTACTAAAAATATCACAAAGATTGATCCGTTTTCTCCTGCGCAGTTATCAATGTTCAAATGATTAGATAGTCCCCCTGGGCATAAACATGAATAACAAAAAGAGGCCTCTGAGAAGCAGCATAGAACACTCTGGACAGGCACCAAATTTTGCAGACAGTTGGGCAAGCCTTAACCAAAATTTATATGTAATAAATCACTTTCTCTTACGTGAAAAGAGTGCAGATCATAATATCTATGGTCCTCTAGTCTACCCAGGGTTTTCCCGGCCACTTTGTGTTGAAATTTGCTCATTGCTTCATGAGCAAACAAGAGGTAGATTCTGACACAGACTCCACTGGCACCACTATGAATGTGTTTGCTTCAAGGCTACACAGTATCATTATGCTTTAGATGAGCTGGTCTAACCAGTAGTAACAGATAACAGCTCTACATGCATTAGCCTTGACGTGGCAGTTTATGTGATCTGGTGTACCTGCACACACTGGTCTCATCCATGTGTCTCTGACACACTCTTCTCACCGCACATGTGTGCAAATAGTTCCAAGAAGCATCCAGAATTTTTTAAATTGCAGTTTACAAGCCTCTAGTGCCCCAAAAACTAGGAATACCCTCTGCAGCAATACTATTACTCCTGCTGAGTACTGCTGAGTGGGAAAAAAAAGAAACATTCAGTCTTGGTGTATAGATTTCAAGTGACTGCATGAACACATGACAGCACCTACCAGACATGCATGTTTACATTGTCATAGAATCACAGAATGGTGTGGATTGGAAGGGAACTAAAAGGTCATCTGGTTCCAGGGGCACCTTCCAGTGGACTAGGCTACTTAGGGTCTCATCCAATTCGGCCTTGAACACTTTCATAGTTGGAGTATCTAAAAGTTTTCTGGCCAACATTTCCCAGAATCTCACCTCATGCACATTAAGGAATTTCTTTCTAATACCTAATCTAAACCTGCCCTCTTTTTGTTGAAAGCCATTCCCCCTTGTTTGATCACTGTACATTCCTGTAAGAAGCCCCTCCCCAACTTTCTTGTAGGCCCCCTTTAGGTACTGAAGGGCTGTGATAAGGTTGCCCCAGATTTCTCCAGTCTGAACAACCTCAACTCTCTCAGGCTTTCCTCATAGGAAAGGTATTCCATCCCTATAATCATCTTCCTCTACACATTTAACAGCAGCAGGAATAGAAAAAAGTAGAATACATACAGCCGTGTTTCCTGGTGTGATGACATTTATAAGCTTGGGACTGAACTAAGATGATTATGAGCATTTCTACTTCATCCTTTTGATTGGGCTTTTCAGATGTGTGGAGAACTTAACTGAACTCCCCCCTCTAAAAAATGGCAGAGGAGAAGAGAAATACCCTGGACAGCAGCTCAGAGGTGAGGTACTTCCAACAGTCCTTTCGTAATGTTGAATACTAATTTGTTTCTAACAGCAGCTTTACTCAACCACATGCACCAACAACAGATTCGACCTCCTCAAAACACCACACTGGGTACCGGACTCCTACCCTCCAAGAAAAAAAACTTGCTCTCTCTGTTCAGTCAAATAACCCAAGTCCAAGGCAGCCTAATGCTTTTTCTGCTTTTTCTGTAGCAGAAGCAACAGACATCTTGCCATGCCCATCTATAAAAGGGAAGGAATTTCATTTAAGAAATGTGAATTGGAGGCACACCAGGTCTGGAGGATCAGCGTGCAGAGACTGCAGGAAAAAAATGGGGAGAAACTTCCCAGGGAGAAGCGTAGGGATTCATGGGTTTTTTCCTTTTGAAGAGGGGGAATACAGCAGCATTGAGGAGAGCAGAGTATGTGGGATTAGTGGATTTAGAGTAAAACAACAGAAGCAAAAACTGTGGAGATGCATCTTTGTTTAATATATTAGCAAGACCTTGTTTTGGCTTACATTTCCTTTACTAGGTATTGCCTTTCAGAAAGGAGATGCAGCAGTCTGATAACTTCGGTTTAGTATTAGATCATGGAGTACCAATAAAAAGGTAGTTGTGGGGGAAGCCCATTCCTTCCAAATTCCTAATAGCTAATGAAAACTGTGACAGGGTCATTACTGCCATAGGGGTTCTGATTATGTCTGTTGACACAAGATTTTTCTTGGCCCACAGTCAAATGCTATCCCTGCAAACAGTTCACAGCAATGCTGCCCCTGGGGGGTTATTTTGGAGCCGCTGACTTAGGTGGCACTGTTTGGTTTACTGTTTTCTGATGAATGTTCCCAGACATTTTGGTGCCTGCCTAAGTACAGGCACCTCACTAAGAGCAGCCAGTACAGCTCATAAAACACTGTAAATAGAGAATTTCCATTTCAGCCGTGCCTGTGTCCTGAATTCAGGACAGCTGCCTGTGAAGCACTATGCTTAAGGGTGCTTATGATTCACAAGAAGTTTCCAGCCCATACAGTAGTTGCAGCTTTTATCTCTTTGGCTTTGATCTCCACTGTATTCTCTTAAATATAATTAAACCTGTCACACCATTCCCCATCTTCTAGCTTTCTCTCTGAAACAAAACATTTATGCACAAATTAGGAATTTTAAACAAAGACTGTTCCAAAGAGTAATAAAATATAATTGGGACATTTCAGCTCCACCTCATATATCATTTACTGACAAATGTGGTGCATTCCATTCCAACTCCTGAACCAGAACATTTTATTTCATTATTTTCTAGCACAGTGTATTTTACTGCAATTTTTCTTAATGTCTGCCATTGCTAACTTGGAATCTTCTTCTGACATGAATTTGACAACACTGGTACGAAACAAAGCACAAATCTCACTGACAAACTGCATAAACTTCATCATGTAGTTTGAGACATTGACTTAACTAATGCAAAAGATTTTTAAGGAAACAAATTCTTTGAAACTTTCAACAAGTCTGAGCATTGTTCAGAGTTTTACCACAGGCCAAAGCTGTGTTTGCCCCCTTAAACAGCTGCACAAAAGCTCAGTGTCTAAAGAGACATGAAGTGCACATTATTACTAGGAACCATTCATTTTATTCCCTACTGTGTATGCAGCTTTGCACAGCAGAAAGAAACAAAATCCAAGCCATTTTTCAAAGCTGTTTTGCATTGTCCTGTTAAAACAGGAACTCAGTCCTCCGAATCGTTGTATCTTCAGGAAGAATTCTCCACTTTTTATCGGTAAGATTTTTCCTAGCATCTCTAATTGCAATATCCCTTTACATTCCAAGTAGTTACAGGTTTATCCTCACAATGGTCCCTCCTGTCCCATAGCAGCAAAATTATTACCATTTTACACATAAAGACCTGAGGCACCAAGTGATTACATGATTACCCACTGTAGCAACAGGATTTTGAAGCATAGCAAATTGTTATCCCATGTTGAAGGAATGCTTTAACACTGACACTAGAATCTTGTGCAATAAGAAGAAATATTAAAAATAGCATGTTAAGAGGGACACCTGGTATGATTAACTCAACTGAACATAATGGATTACATGACTGATGAATTACATGAAAAACTACAGAAACTACTAAATGCACTGTGCTGAATTTCATTAAAATTGTGCTTGAGTTACAGGACATGATGGATCCCTCAGATGGGTAGGAGCTTGTGGTTAACACTTATAACAGATGAATCACAAAATGGGCTATACTTTATCTTGCTACATCATGTGAAGCATTTCTCTAAACTCTATCTAAACAGGGTGTTGCCAAACCAGAAGCCCTGTCCAAGTGACCTGAGCCATGTGAGGGCAGCCAGAATGAGGTAGAGTTGGTGTGCCCATGCACTTTGGGTGCGATTGCATCAGTTCTTGTGTCTCCCAGGACCACTGGGGCAAATGCACACATGCAAGACCTTTCAATGATTCTGTATGCAGCTATTGCTTAATACCAGCCAAGAGACAAGTCTGGAAACCAGAGATCCTGGATTTAGCTAGTTTATCCATAAGAAGATTAAAAAGGATCCATTTGGTTTTAAGAATACTTAGAGGGGGAAAAGAGTGAACACCAGGTATTTCCTCAAGCTAACAAAAGAAGACACTGCAAGGTGTTGTCAGTGCATGGGAACAGAAGCTACATAAATTTCAGTGGCTTTAATTTATATGATTTTTTGCACCTTTAATGCAAGTGTTGTGATACCAGGATTTTTCGTAAAGCCTCCAACTGCTGTAATTATTTCATTCCTAGCATCAATGTTTCCACTAAAAAAACCGAACAGATTTCTATCCCTCAACTATGAACACTGAAGTCTAAAGTACAGAACAAGAATGAAAAGAAAAATCCACACCTTGTTATGTATGATGGTGGCAATGGAGATATTAAGCTGGGAATTAAATGCACAACAGTTTTAAGTGCTAAGAGGTACTTAGCAACAGATTTTACAGATGTGTTGCCCCATTATGTGGAATCTTTAATTTGTGTGAATATCTAGAATGAAAGAAAAAGTTTATTCGATCTCTTGGATATGAAAATATTACAGGTACTTTGGCTTGTGTTGTGCAAAAAATAGAATTAGATGCCTGTCATGGTTCTTCCCAAACTTTAAAAAAAGCCCACAGAATATAATTCCCAGCCTGTGTCCTGTTTGCAATGCATCCTGGAGAGATGCTCTGTCAGCCTCACGCTGCAAATACCCTGCAAGAGCTGCCTCGTACAGTCTCAGAGGATTTGTTATTTTTTGGTCACAGATCTTTGATACTGCTACTTAACAAAACCTTCAAAGAAAAAAAAAAAAGAAAGGAAAACAGGAGTAGATGCTCAGAATGAAAGGATGAATAAACAAAACAGAAACCCAGCACCTTGAGAATGTGTGACTACCCTGAGTCTGTGTTTTACAGGTAAATGAAGGCTAGACAAGTGAACACACAGCAGTTCTTGAAAACAGCACATTCTCTTTCAGGAAAAGGAAAAAAGAAAAAAAAAAAAGGAAAAGAATAAAGACACATAATCCAGTTCTGTTACCATACATTGCATAAGGGCTTTTTCAGTCATATCAGACACTATCTGATGTAACAGGCTTTGTCAGCAGCTTGATGTGCCAGCACAACGTGACTCAAGAGTACCTTAAAGGAACTGGTTGTTCCAGGTTTGTTTTGTTTAGAAACACAATGTTTTCCCGGGTTCCAGTCTTCAAAATAGTGCCAGGCTGGAGCAGACTCATATTGCTGGAAGACACAGATAGTTTTGCTGAGCTGACAAGAAGATATCCCTTCTAGACATTCTCTGTAAAGCATGTGGGGCTGTCACATGTGTCTCATTAAATGAACTGAAATGCTGAGGTAGCAGCATAGGTTATTATTTATAGAGCCCTACTCTTTTGGGTATGTAAAGAAGATAGTGCCAAATATGTAGGACTATCCATACTTCTTAATTTGAGCACTGAACATACTCATTTCGGAGAGAGAACCGAAAAGGCGAAGTATAATGAATGGAGAGAAAAAAAGGTGAATGAGTTGTGAATGCCACCTTAAGCCTCTACTTTGAGAGCACTGTCCATGCATTACATCAATAAATAGTCTCATTTATCCCATCTAAACAGAATTTTTCTTCCCCTGTTTCCTTGCACTTCACTTGGTCCACTGCTGACACCTTGCACTATGCTAGCAAAACCAGCTCAGTAATTACCAAGGACTCATTTGAAGAGAAGAAGCATGAGCCTCACATAGTTCCTTACTCTCAGAGAAAAGCCTTCGGGGCATGCTGCAGAAATAGAGGAGAAAGTGAAAAGGATGCAGAGAAATATTGTCGATTATTGCCTGTGATTTATTTGGCTAAGAGATAATACCAGTTTTTCAGGTGTCCGAAGTGGGCCACTCACTGTATTTCTAATTATTGTACAAAAAAGGGGAGATATTACATAGGAGGTAGGTGGGAGAATATGATTTTCAGCTTGCCATGATATAGTTGTGGAAGGTTTAAGGTTATTTACTAGAGCAAGAAGAATTAAAATAATTGACATTTATCCCTTCAAACAAATAAGATCTAAACATAGCCCTCTTTCTTGGGCAGCTCAGCATGACTTGGGGAAGGCAAAAGCCCTCTGCAGTGGCTGAGGTATGATGCACACCTAAGCATTGACAGAAATGTCAAAGAGGCTTCATAACCTACTTCAGATCACACAAAAAAAAGAAGGTGAATTCTGTCTTCAGAGAAATAGGTTCAAAAGTTATATTGCTTGACCATTTTCTAGTTGACTTACAGCTACAAAACACTTTCAAAAGATTGTGAGCAACAGTATGACAAATAAACAGTGAGAGACATAGAGTAAGGGAAAGAAAAAAATGGAACAGAAGTCACAAAATTGAAAACAGAATATAAATTGAATAATCATGGCAGTCAATAACATTTCCAGCTGGGGCATTCCCTGAGAGCTGTGAAGACTTAAGGGGCATAAATGGAAAAAAACCCAAAGACAAAAACAACAACAAAAAAAAATCCTACAATTAGAAGAGCCAAATTTTGTTTGAAAATTTCTCTCATCTCTCTCTGCCACCTCTAGATCTAGCTGAAAAATTCTAGTATTTTTGTGGCTGGCCAAAAGTTGGCCGGAAATCTTCACTAAATTTACTTGAATACTTTTAACTTTAGAGCCTTTGGAGGAGTTTGCCGGACTTCACTTCTAATGAATCAGTGAAGCCAGTGTTTTCCAGTGAAGTTCTAAAAAACAAAACAGCGTAAAAATGGGTGTGACACAAAGGGTATTGGAAAGCCACGAGACACCTACAGCATGACTGTTCAAAAACAGATAAGCAAGAAGAGCGACGGCCTAAACCAGTACATATGGTACACGCTTCCGCTAGGTCTGCTATCTTTGCATACTTGTCTCTTGTCTGGATGCAGGTATGGCTTATTCTGTGTTCTTATTTCTAAACAAAGGAATGTCTAAGTCAAATAACTCTCCTGTTGCCCTCAATACCTGAGCAGTGGAGATGAGAAGCCTGTCAAGAACCACTCTGTGTACCGACATCATTTGTGTTGATAATACAGAGAAAATACTCTTTGTGCAGCCAGCACCATCTCAAACACAGTGTAAAGGCAGCTGTGCCTAATTACATTAGGTGGCTTTCTGTCAATGGCCTTGAGAACAAACTGTGTGTCTTATTTGTCAGGAGAGCTCCAATTGTTAGCAAGGTACACCCATTATTCTTTATGGGCTTGGTGTGTTGTTTCTGCTTTCACTGATTAATGAGATAGTGCCCCTTACGGCAGGTCACAAATTGGATTCTGTAATAGAGGACATTAGAGGTTTACAGGTTTTTTGGGAAAAGAAAGAAAAAGCAAGCAAGAGCATGACACAATGGGCATTGACCAGCTCTATTGGGACTTTGTCATTATAGCGCCAAGGACCAAATGATCATTTCTCGAAGACTACTGATATTCTGATCTACAGGGCAGACACATTCAGCGTGCTTTTATCCTTGAGATTTTATTCTCCCTGAATCTTGCATGTAAACCTAGTAAGGTTTTGGTATGCGTCCCACCTTCTCTTACATCCTCGGGAAACATGAAGAGCTGCTCAGCAGCAGGCTGACTCAGGTGCCCCTCCATCACTTCTGAGAAAGGGCCACTTCAGTGCATTGGTAGTAGCATAACAAGATTGAGAACCTCTTGATACCACCTGCACTACACAGTACATCACAGCCTTTGACAAGGCACATTACCTAGGTGATATCCATCTGATCTTTCACTGCAGTGATGGCACTTTGGTGAGCTGTTAAGGTAGGAATTGCTCTTTTCATCTGCCATAGTCCTGCAGTTCTACAGAAATATTTGGTCTTAACTAAATGATATGATGGTCAAATATGCTTTATTTTTAATCACTATTTGGATGATTTATTTTGTGTATGTTCAATCTAATGGGCAAGTACCTCCAAGAGTAAACATATTAAGCAGCTCTTGAAAAACCTATACAAAACAAGATTCTAAATCTGCTTGCAGTGCATTAATCAAATGACAGAGTAAGCAAATATTGATACATAATTTAATCTTACAAACTGTCCACAAATAAAGACATTAAAATTCATACAGGGGGTTTCCATATCTGTCCCTTAGTTCATAAACAAGCATAAGCCCCACTGTGTTATAAGGCAGGAAACATGCTTCTTAATCATCTGAACCAGAGAATGCAAAAATATATCAATAACAGCTTTTGATTAAAAGTGGCATCACTGACAATGGAGCAAAACAGACACTAGTGCCAAAAGCAGCCTCTTGATCAGCACAATGGATTTGTGCATGATGGCTGAACACGTTTTTAGACAGGTTGGTAAGGTCTGCAGTGGGCTTTAGGGGACAACTGTTAACGCAGGATGTTGCCGATCTGCGGAGTTCAGCAGCATTAGCAAAATTAACTGCAATAAGTGACTGCAAGGAATGTGCCATACTGTAGGCAGAGACACACCAACCTCTACTGAGGCAGAGATAAAAAGCTTAAAGATGTCCTACGCCTGCCTAAAGTTAACCATTGCTTTAATGATACACTTTGGATCTGAGTGACTCTGGAATAGACCAGTCCCTTCCACATCTGAGCTCCCACAGGTCTACCATGCCAAATCCTGCACAGGTACAAGGATTCCTTCCATAGGGCTGCTGTAAAACTTTGTTTAAAAGTGCAGCTCCTGACAACAGACATCTCTGAAGCAGAGATTCCCCTGCAATGCCTGCAGAGACCACACTGGAGCAGATATCCACGCTGCTGGCCCATGCTGGAGCAGGGGAATGTTCCCTTAGAAGAAAAAGCCCATGGTGGAGCAGGTTTATCCTGAAGGACTGCTCCCCATGGAGGACCCACAGCAGAGCAGGGGAACAGTGGGAGAAAGAAGCAGCAAAAAGGAGATATCAGGAGATCAGAGCTGCCCATTGTCCATCCCCCTGTGCTGTTGGGTAGGGGAAGGTAGAAGAGTGGCATCAGGGAGTGAAACTGAGCCTGAAAGAAGCCAAGATTTGGGGAGAATCCTAATTTTTGGTTTGCTTAAACTCATGCCTTGGACTGGAATACACAGGACAGGCATTCTCTTTTCCTGCCTGGGCAGGGCATTTGTCTAATGCTCACATAGGTGAATCACTTATATGTACAATTTACAAGCCTCTGAACTCCTGCCTTTTCTGGCTCACAATCAATAAATGGCTTCTGATGTTTACTTAAAATAATTTGATTTAAATACCCATTAAACTATTGCGAAGGTCAAGACCAAGATTCATAAATCTAGGGGCAGAGAATGCATGTGCAGAACACTAAGAAGAACTGGAGCAATAGGAAATAAATTCACAATGCAATAATGAGAGATTAAACAGTTGATACAAGTATGATTGATGAGCTTTATCATAGAAAAATTGCAAAAGCTCACTGATTTCTTCTAGAAAAGGATTATGGGTATCAAAACCTCAGAATTTATTATTCAGATAGGTATCACATTTGAATTACTTCAAGTATCTTTAGCACAGTGACAAGAGCCTTCCTATCAGGACAAACATGCATTTCAAAGACACAATAAGCATCTAGTTTCCTTCATTAGAAGGAAACTGTATATACACAAAAATAAAATATTGAAATAACAGTACTGGATATGAGTTCAAATGAAACACACTCTTCCTTTTCATAGGTCACATCCAGATGAGGACAAAAACCTTTCACTTACACTGGTTTTGATATTTCTATACTACGAAGTCCCAAATTGAATAATGTTTTTTCATAGAACTATTAGTTTCTGCAGGAAACAGTATATGTGGTTGTCTTGCCAGACAATGCATTTTCTGTCAAGTGCATCCACCAGCCCATAACAGATTTGTCTCTGTAATCCATGCCAAAGAATGTTTTTCTCTACCAGAAAAATCCTTTTCTCTATCGGACTCCAATGTAAACTAAAAACTTCCTGTGTCTAACTTCTGAGCTGTTGTGTTCACTCATTGCTGTGATTTTTGCTGGCATATGCTCTGTCTATCCCATGGAGCTACTCACCAGTGCTGCTTTGGCAATTCTGTGCAGGTGCAAGGCCAAAGAGTCACCGTCCACATACAAAGATTTAAATAATTTTAGGAACTGTTGTTTCCTGAGTGTGTGGAAGGGGCATGAAGAGGCAAAGCTGGCTGCACAGGCCATTGAATAAATGAGAAGAGCCTTAGGGCACCTAGAGGCAGTTCAAGCAGAAGGAACTACCCACACTTTCACTTTTACACTGGTGCCCTGTAAAATTTAGACCTTGGAATGCTGTACTCATTGGAAAGAAGTCTTAAAATGTCACTGCTTACAACACGAGACACACATTTAGAACTGTCCTCTAACTGCACCATGTATGTCTCCTTTCTCATACTTCCCAGTGAAGCAGTGATGTCCTGTGAAGAAGGGTGCACCAGGCGTGTTCTGCCAGAGGCTCAGTTGTGCAGCATGCTCGGGGGTCAGGGCAGGTGCACGGCCATCTGTGAGTGACAGCCTGCAATGCCACACTCTGCCCAAAGCTGTGAGTGTCACTGCACACTGTACAGAGCATGTCTTTGCTGTAATGCAACATGAAACAAGGTTCTGGGCTTAAAAATAGTAATTCATTTAATGTAAATGTAAAATGTAAATGTGGGCTCTACAAAGCGTGAGCCACAGATGAAGGCTTCCTGAAGTCCTTTGGAAAAAATATAATGCCTTGTTCCAAAGATAAGAGAAGATATGGCTCCAGCAGAAACAAGAAGAGCAAAAGGTAAATCAAGTCAAAGCATCTTTCCCATGTGTTCTAAATTTATGTATTTTTTCAGTGTTGCAATTCACAGAGAATGGCTGAATTTCCTGATTCTCCATAGTGTAAGGCATTTTTGTAAGGATTTCTAATCACAGTTTTCCCTGGTTGGTTGCATTTGAAATTAATAAGGTATGTGGTGTGGGAACTGTACCAATCCAATCTATCACGATTCTTTAGGCTGAGATAAACACAGTGAATTATTGCCCATTGAAAGGGATCACCATGCAGTGGCAGAGGAAATGGCAAGGCAGCAGAAATCAAGAAAGGATTTAAAGTAGGTAGATCTGGAGGGGGAAAGGTTGCACCTGGCCTCTGGTATTGCCGGACTGCTGTTTTAAAATGTGTGTAGCTTATTCATAAATTGAAGTTTAAGGTGTCAATTTTCATTCTTGCTTGTTTTGATGATTGCCAGCTATAGGGAACATGTTTTTTAGATGGAAAGCAAAAAAGAATGATCATTAGTGTCTCATGCTCTGGCACTGGATGTCATTAAATAATCAGTGTTTTCCAGTCTGCAGAGCTGCAGCATTGGCATCTCTGTCATTCTAGGTACATAAGAGAACATAAGTAATTTATGGATTGCATCATACATAATGAGTTTGTAGCAAAGCGTTTTCTAGATTCACTCCACTGATAACATGCACCTTAGGTGATACAACTGCATCAGTTCATTAACTGGCAGTACCTTCCAAACACATCAAGTCTTCTTTTACAGGTTGTTACGATCTTTTGTGATGAAGAGTTGTAAGAAAAAGTGAAATAAAAATGCGTGACATTTTTGTGCCAGATCTGAATGAATATTCTTCTTGTTTTTTAAGAAAGAACAAATTTTCTAGTTCTTTTCTCTGATATATCATATCATAGATATCATATCATTCAAGGATGATATAATAATATATTAATAATTTAGGCCCCTATTCTTCATGTATTCCTGTCTAAAGTGGGTTTAACCTGATTTCTAATTAACTTTGTTATTTTTACCACATTAAGAAATGAAATGAAAATTTCTAAAAGAAACTGATGGCTTTTAGTTCCTACAAGCTACAGATGTTAATTGGGATCCGGGCTACATTAGGTTTTGGTAGGGTTTTTTTGTTGAGTTTTTTTTTTGTTGTTTTTTTGTTTTTGTTTTTTTTTTTTTTAATCTCAGCATCTCGGACTTAAAGGTAGGGTTGTTAACTGCCTTTAATTAGAAAATTGACTTTACATTCTCTGACATTTGCTCCACATTTTTTTCACACTTGACTCAGTGGAAATTAATTTGGAAATGATACAAGGCAAGGTGTCACTTTCAGTTGCACTTGCTTGTGACTATTCTCTTTTTAAAAAAGAAAATATTAACTGCCTGTCTCTGTAGATGCCTCTCTTATTTTGACATGATTCTCTGATCTGCTCTTACCTTCCTGCTGCCCCCCTCCCCAGGCAGTTTCACAGGAGGGGAACACTTCCTGTCCTGTGCAGGGTACCCCACAGCAGCACTCCCCAGCTGACAAACAGCACAAGCATTAATTGTTGTCGGCATCCATCTGTGTGCCACATCTAGCTGCTTTCTGTCTCTGAAGAAAATTGCATACAAAATCAATAAGCTCAGGGAAAATGGCTATAAAAATACAATTCTTTAAGTGGAAGGAAAGTAAATTGCCTATAGTGCTCAGGTAGGTTTGGATTTGTTGCCTGTTTCCATATGAGAGATTTCCTTCCCAATAACTTAAGTCTCAGAAATTATTGTTAGTCAGTGTAGGCTTAAAAGTCTGATGCATTAATCTTTATATATGTTCCTTTCTATTGCCTCTTGCTTTATTTATGGAAATCATTTTGCTGGAGTAATACCATAAGCTATACAACTTGTTTTCATGAGGAACTGAAGTTGTAAAAAATAGCTCAAAATAAAACTAGACATGAAATATCATTTGAAAAGCACCACATAACAATTACAAATATTTATTAGTTGCAGTAAATATTGTACCAGTTTCTACGTAGGTGAGGCTTTTTAATACTCCTACAAGCCACTATTTATACCTCTTCTTTATCATCCAGTAGTTTAAAATCTCTCAAGTGCCTCCTCCTTATTTTGAGAATTCACAGGCCACCTAGTATCTTTTAACGCTTTGCCCATCTAAACAATAGATTTACAACTCTGAAAACAAACTCAGACTGCATGCAAGAGCTTTGCCCACAGCACAGAGCAGTGTGCATTCTGGATAGAAAAGAAAAACGCACATTTTGCAAAAGTAAAGAAACTAAATCTCACCTGATGGCAGTAAAATATAATATGAGAGGGTTTTATTTACCTCCAGTATCTCATCACCAGCTCTCAAACTGGTTTGATTCTTTTAGACTCTCAGTGAGCTCCAAGCTTTTATACTAGCAAACCAGACACTCAGCTTGGAAGAAACCATCAGAGGAGTAAGTACTGTAGATGCCATAGTGTTTACAGCACCTGGTCCATGAACTAAAGGAGAATAATGAAATAAGTAGGATAATTGAACATGTGCAAATAAACTGAGCTTGATTTGCAAGTGTATCTCTGGAGCTGGGTATGCAAATACCAATATTTATGCAGTAATGTTACACCTGCAAGAATAATCAGAAGCACTGTTTCTGGTGTGAAATGCTTTGCCTAGGTATGAATGTGAAATTTTAATTAAAAAAAAAATTCACCTCTAAAACCTGTGAAGATCTTGATGCTGGGATAGTGAGGAAATGGAGAGGGAGTTAAGAAATTGGGATTTACTTGGCATCTGAAAACCTCCATGTGAATTTTTCTCTCATCTGTCATCCTGGGAAGTATCTCCAAGCCTGTTATTCTGTTCCCACCCATGTCACTGCAATCACAAAAGGTAACAATTACTGTAACCCTGTGGGCACCATTGTGTGTCCCACAGTGGTGCTGCATGTACGGGGTGTATGATGGCAAAAATGTATCAGGGTATTCTGCAGACTTTTCAGGATTTAAATATTCATAAGAGAATAATTAATAAGAGAATAATTTGATCCATTAGCTTCACAGATGTCAAAGAACTTGTACACCTGCCTGATTTAAGCACACTGACATCACTGCCTAACCACACTAAGAGGGCTGATGCTATTCCCAGAATCTCTTCACTAGACTGCTAATTAAAATACCATTTGCACTAGTGAAACTCTGAAAAACTGGTATTTTCTGATTTTGTTTTGAAAATAATGCAAAAAAGTGCAAAATAAAAAGGTACATAAATTGCTGTTAAAGTGACTCAAATCTGATCCATTCCCAGCATCTATGAATAGGATTATAAACAGCTTCATTTTGTGTTATTCACAAACATGTTTAAGCTTTGTTGTGATTGACCAGAGCCATGTTTCACTGGCCCAAATCCCTATCTAAAGATGCTTCTTTCTAGTGGTAGACAGCCATGTAAACAGATCAGAATACTTCTAAACTTCTTTTCAAACTGGTTTATAATTTCAGTACTGATAAAATAATTGTGCTTTTACTTTCCAATAATCTTGTCAAATATTGTCGTAGAATCAGAGAATATCCTGAGTCGGAAAGGACTCACAAGGATCACCAAAGTCCAGCTCCTGGCCCTGTAGAGGACACAAGAACCACACCATGTACCTGAGAGTGTTGTGCATACACTTCTTGAGCTCTGTCAGGCGTGGGACTGTGACCACTTCCCCGAAGGGCTGTTCCAGTGCCTGGTGGTTAGTTTAGCCTTCAGATAAAAGTTTAGCCTTTACATAAGCCTATTAACCTCAGTTTATGTCATGAAATGGTAACTAAATACCTGACAGCTCCCCCAGAGAGATGTGGAAAGTCAATTTTTTTGCAGGATTTTAAGAATAGGTTAAACAAAGATGAAGCAATGATGGCCAACACACTGCCTTTGCAGGAGTTGAATGGAAGTTGGTATTTCTCCCTTAGCCTGCAGACTGGTAATGGTCTGTGATAATTAGAGGCTGTTTATGAAATAATCAGAATAACACACACAAAAAGTTGAATATTCCTACTTTCACAAGCAGCAGATACTTTAAATGAAGGAAAATGAAAGCAAGAAATGCATGCTCCCAGGCCAGTTATCTTTCCAAACCATCCTTTAGGAAATCTCCAGATGAAAGTGTGGCAAGTCTGAGGTTAAAACAGCAGTTCCTATATTCCCACATGAGAACTATAAACTTTAAGCACAACCGTCCAGCTGGTATGAAGAAACATCTTTCAAAGGTTAATCCTTAAATATAAACAGAAGCTGTAGGGTAAGAGTTTGCATTTTAGTTAAGTCATGAAAGGAAAGAGTTCTAAGTATTTTCCAAAGTATATGGCTGCTCATAGATCCTCACCTTGCCAGAGACACCCGACAAAACTCAACAGAGAGAGCACTTGGGCTGGACAAATGAATATCTTGTAATGCAACACACTTAAATGTGAAACTGCCAACAAGGAACACAATACTGCAGCTGGGTTGATCCTCTTCTGTATCTTGTTCACTACAAACCACATCACACTCTCTCCAGACCCACCACCACTGCTCCCTTTTTCTGTGCCCAGTATTCAGCAGACCCTGTCTACAGCTTTGATGTCAATGAAGAAAACCAGCCTGTTTCCTCCAAGTGCTCTGTGCCCAGACCCAGGAATACAATATACAGCAGCTTGCAAACTACCTGGCAGTCACTGAGTGCACACACGTCTTCCTGTGATTCTGCACAGGCAGCATTTTAACATGATCCCATAAAAATACAAATGGAGGATTTAAAATTCTTAACTGAATATTTGCTTTGTTGATTTTTCAGTATTTCCTGCTATCAAACTTGTAACAATTTTGATTTGGTTTGTACAGCTTCTTGCATGATAGGGCTCTGTTGCCTTATGAGGATCAGTGCCTACATGTGCTATTCATGTAAATGGTAATTAACGACTTGAAGAGTTTGTGCTCATCTTTGCAGTGCATTTGGGCTACACAAACATTTTTACAAATGCTGGCAGCTGGCAAAATACTGGTAAATAATGAATAATATAACTTAGTTAATAACAGAAAACCAAACACATTGATTTTATTACAAATCAGCTGTTGGTACTTGCAGAGAGCAGTATCTTTCTCCATATTGCTAATTACTTCAAAACATCAAAAGCTTTGAGCACTCTAAATTTCATAGCTTAATTACTCAAATGGAGAGAGATTTGCATTTCAGGTAGACAGACCCATTGGAATTAGTCTGCTATTATCACTTTATTTTGACACCTAATTACAAATAAGTACTTTAGGTCAGATGACTGCTTGCATCCAAGATCTGCTGACACAGCAGAAGGGCAGTAAAAGAAGGGAAAAGTCAGCTTAAAGTCATCTTTAAGAGCACCCACATCTTGGCATAATTTAAAGTTTTAGATATGCCTGCAATAGCCTTCAGAAAACAATTATTCTAAGCAAAGACTCTGGCACTTCAGCAGCACTTAAGCCCCACTCCATCTTCTTACTATGTACTTCTATAATCTGAATTAGGGCTTTTTACTCAGTTTCTGTGGCAACCCAAAATTCTCACAGCAAGGTGGCTATGGGAACAACCTCTCTAAGAAAGTGCCAGAAACTTCCACATGTCCGGCAGAACCAATGCTAGCTGATTCCAAGATGGGTCTGCCACTGCCCAAGGCCAAGAAGATGGATGGAAGAAGGACTGACAGAGATGTTTTTAAGATTTGGGTTTACTTCTCATCATCCTACTCTGATTTGATTGACAAAAAAAAAAAAGCATTTAATTTTCCCCAAGCCAAGTTTGTTTTGCCCGTGCTGGTAACTGGTAAGTAAGTGATCTCTCTCTGTCCTTAGCTCAAGCCAAGGTCAACCCACCACAGGCTTGTCCCACTGCCAGAATGCCCTAACCAGTGCAGGTGTGTACAAGATGTGCTAAGAAGAAAGCAGGTATGGAGCAAGAAATGTTTTTTTTCTGGGGGATTTTTTATCAGGTAACCACAGTACAACAGTGTTAAAGCACATATCCCACCTTATGTTTTTTGGTTTTAACATGGGGAGTTGGTATAATGTCCTATTGCAACCAAACCTCATTTAAAAATTGAGCCCACCCATTGTGTTTAGAGGCTCTGCCTTTAAAGAAATAGCTACAATTTCATTTGCATGCTGAAAATTTACAGCCACATCCACAGCATGCAAAGTTGCTTCATCTTTCTCTTTAGATGGCAATAACTAGAGCCAGTGGTTAAGCAATGGAAGTTCATTCAAAAGTAACATCTGTTTGTACTTCAGATTTCAAATCACATTGTTGCATTTGCTTTTCATCAACACTTCATCTAAGATGAGCAGTGGCATTTTGCATAATATTCAAGAATTTGCTTATGCAAAACACAGAATAATTACTTGTAAGATTTTGAAAAAAAATCTCATAAGAGCTCACATTTTCTATATTCTCATCTAGATGTAAAATGTGTAAATCGAATATTCTTCCACTCCTTGTTTCTGTCTGAGCTTTTGTTAGATGACATGTGCTGCTTTGCACATGAAAAGTATTCTTTCTGCAAAACTAGCCTTCTCCAGTTCTTTTGGTTTGTGCTGCTCTGTGGTACACGGGTTTCATTGACTTTTACATGGCGTCATTGATCAAATGATCTGTGCTCGTGTGATAATTAGATCCTACAGACTGCTGACTAAAAGACAACTTTTGAGAGTGTTACTGGATAACTTACAAGTCCTTATGGTCCAAACAACATAGAGTGATATAATGGCAGAGAGTTTAAAGGAGTTGTGAAAATTATATCAGCTGGGGGTCAGGATAGCAATTTCTCATATTCACCAGAATACTGAGATTAGAGCAGTGGAGATGCAAAAGTACAGTGCAGCTGAAGGTGGTTCAGAGGAAATTTATACCTGTAACCCGCCGTGGTGACCTGCATGATCCCCCATGCATCTTTGTTCATGTGCTTTGAAGTCCTTCTTAAGGAAAATGCGAACACAAGGAAGGACAAATCTATAAAGGGAGAAGATAAATTTTAAGTTATAACAATTTTTTAAAGTTATTCAGGCTTCAACCAAGATTTCCAATGGTGACCAGTGAATTTATGTTTCTCATCAGCAACACAGCAAAAGGCCCTGATCTTCAGAAAAGTGCTGAACCACCTAGAATATTTAATATACTACTGAACAGCCTTGGAAAGCCAGGCCACTCTTTGCACAAAGGTGAAAAATTAAAAATATCAATTTCATTTGAGCTATGCACTCTTCTAGTTGAGACATTTTGTTTGTTTATTCATGAAACAGTGACAGGCTGCAGTGAAGGCAGGTGGTGCAGAGCTTTCTTTGTTCACAGCTGCCTGTAGGACTATGGCATGGTGCAGATTGGGACTAGGTTTTCTCCTATCCTTAGTAGTCCTTGTAGAAAGCTGCAACGCACTCTGGCTGAGTGGTGGAGGAGGGTGGAGACAGGAGCATGTCATGATGTGGTCATGTCCCTGTTCAGAGCTGAGGATGTCAAAACCAGGGAAACAAGAGCTAGCAGACACCTTACACCCTGAGGAGCCCCTTGCTGCCTGTACAGGACTCTCCTAGCCTCAGGAGTCCTAGCCTCAAGGCTGTACATCCCACATCTCCCTGACAGCCAGGTGACATATGTCCTGGGCCACTTATGTCACCAGTTCCCAGTGACAGAGGCACAACATGACCAGAGCTAGTGCCAGGAGCTGGTAGCAGCTCTCTCTAATGCAGCTTGTGCCTTCATAAGGGCTGTCGGTGCCTCATCGGTGGGACACAGTTATCTTTTTCTTCTCACTTGAGTGAGAAAAAGATACCTAAAAAAAAATAATAATAAAGACAACATTTTAAAAAGTAAAAAGGGGAGAATAACACCCAATACAGCAGCTCAGCAATAATTAAAAGGGAATTAAAAGAAACGGGTCCTACTCACTCCCCAATATTAAAGATTTGCATCTTAATTGCTCTTGAGATTAGTGGACTTGTGGGCTTAATTCAGGGAGAAAAATGCATTTTGAGTGGACTGAAGGTAATATTTCACTTCTTTGGTGTGTGAGACCTGTCTGATTCCAAGCTCTGCAGCCACAAGTGGCTGACAGTGCTGAGGATGTTTGAGCATTGACTGCTGGACTCACATCTGTTTTTCTTGGAATTGAACAAAAAGACATTTCCAGGAATGACCTTGTGCTACGGGCTTCTGTTTGTGACTGAAGCAAAATGATAAATTAGTTTTCTTCTGCTTAGGTCACTGTAGACTATTACGCCCTCTTTAACTGACAGGACAAGGGGCAGTGGGCACAAATTGAAGCACAGGATGTTTAAATGTTTCCAGGGAGGGAGCCTCCTTTCAGAGTCCTCTCCAAACGGCAGGAAACTCTCACTTTCAGGATGACCTGACACAGGTTGCTCAAGGAGGCTGTGGAAACTCTACTTTTGGAGGTATTCAAAGGATGCAGAGAAATGGCCCTGTAAAAAGTGTATATTTTGCTCTGCTCAGCAGAGTCATGCTTAGTGTGATCTACAGAGTGCAGATATTCTCTTCTCTAATTTTTTTCTTATATTGAGGTGTGGCTTCGAGCTGTTAGAGGTTTTAAAATTTTCTTGACAAGACAGCATCATCAGAAACTGGCTAATGAGAACTTGCAAACTGTGGAAAACATCTCTTCCCTGAGAGAATTATGCAAGGTTCATGAAATCATCCTTTCATTTTGAAAATTTTGGGTCAAACCCTGCTCTGCTTAGAGGAATTTAGGGCAAGAACTGGCTAGATAAACTGCTGTGCCTCTTTTTCTTTCTACATGAAAGAAAAAAGGAAGTATATTTCGTAAAAAAAACCCCTTAAAGTCAAAATTACTAAAATACTCACTGCAATTAAAAACAAAACCCCAAGTATTCTTATATTGCTGGGTGATGACCTGAAATATTCCCCCGCAGCTTCCCCTGGGACTAGCTCTTGAGAGGCTTTGGAGGGAAATCTCAGAGGGACAGGACAAAAGATTCCAAAAGAGGCTCTTACCCCAGAATTATTCCAAGGCGTTTATTCTCGAGGGGTTCCAGGGGGCAAGAGAAAGAACAAGGAATTACAGGGGTCTTATCTAGTCTCCCACTCTGGGAGGATGGCTGGCACTCAGCCAATTAGGTCAAGAAAGGAAGGAAGGGTCATTCTATGTGCTAAGGAAACTCCAGGGGGTCAAAGGGAGAAACCATTCTCCTAGAGAATTACAACAATGACCTTTTAGGGAAGCAAACAAAACCCAGTCTCTGGGTATAAAAAAATTTTCAAATCAGTTGCTTATAACGTCCCCTTCTCTTCTGCCTGTCCCACATTGTCTTTTCAGAAGAAGAGCTCAGCACAGAAACTGGTGCTTACTTCGGTTTAATTTTTGCTTTGCTCTTTCAGTTCACCTTTAAAAGCTGAGAGCCATGGCTTTTCACTAGGTAAGCCAGAAGGTGCTGGAAGCAGCACTCTGTGCAGTCTGTCACAGATCCTTCCCCACAGTCAGTAACTGCACAGCTCTCTCTCCACTCCTGCTCCAATCCTTGAGGGGATTCCTCAAGGACGGGCGGTCTATTTTTCTCTTTACAGTGTCCATATCCATCCTAATTAGTTTGAACCAGGCTATAAGGATTAACGAGATCCCCTCAGTAAGAAGCTTTGCAGAAAGGGTGACCTCCCACCATCCCAGGTTGTATGTGTGTGAGCTCACTTGCAGATATTTGGAGCACTGTATGTGGTAGATAGACCTGCATTCAGAAATGGCACAGGAGACTACTAGAGTATTTTCCCTTTTAGCTCTAGAAACCAGACGCTGAATTATTCCCTTACACAATTTTATGCCAGTATAAATGCCACCAAAGTTGACAAAAAAAAATTTGACATATACAGGCCTGACAGGAGATAACAGGTCTCTGAATGTACCCTCTCTGGACTTCAAGGTTCTGATTCTCAAATTATCTGGCCTCCTCATTTCCCTATCTAGGTTACCATATTTCACATGGTGCTATTAATCATATAAACACTATAGAATTTTTCTGTTGTAATAACTGATTTCAGCCTGGAACTTTTGACTGCTTTTATAAAGAGTCTATGTTGCTCTGACAGAAACTAGATTTGTTTTAATAGGGTAACAAAATATGAATGCAGAGAATTTGGAAGCTGTAGGTCTGCAAACATTTCCAGTGACAATGATTTTGGAAAACTGATAAAACCACAAGTGAAGTAGTGTTGTTGGAACCTAATAAGGATTAAATATGAAGACAAAAAATGCACAAAGTGGATTTGTTAAACAGAACATAGGCACAGTTCACAAAAAGGTGAGGTTAGATAGAACATGAAAACCAGGGCCCTGAAGTGAGTTCAGATTTTTGTATCCCACAATGATTTCTCCTTAGTGCCAAGATCAATGCGATTTTGCCTTGCTGTTTTAGAAGTTTCCCATAATAAAACTGCTGAGTTCTCACTATGCAGCTGAGATCTTGAGTATTCTGCAGAACAAGTCTCCTCAGGACAGATTTTGCTTTCCCTTACCAGTCAGGATAACTCCAGGCTTCAGCAAAATGAACGTGGATGACACCAGTGCTAATCAATGCACAGTGTCCTGCCTGAAGGGAACAGCCTTCAGGATAAGTTCTTATATTTGTAACAATTTCTATTTTGAATTGCTATTCTGTTTTACCAATTATTAAAAGAAACAAAAATTATCTTTCTTATTTCTTTTATTGTTCTTGAAGCTTCTACTAATTCTGGCACCATTATTAAACAAGTCCTCCTTATGCTCTTTAGTAAAGGTACTTATGTTACAGGTATATGCTTCCTATCTACTTTTGATTAAATAATTCTCAAGTTGAAGCCTACTGAAGACAGAAAATCTCTCTCTGACAAAATGTATAAAAGTTTAATCACTACAAAATACCACATATATTGTGCAAGCTTCCTCTGCATTTCCCAGTCCTCTTTTATCACCCCCACTACAGTGGGTTGTAACCACATTTGTCTCTAACACCAGACGTAATTGCATGTTAGTTTATCTGTATTTTAGCTGTCCTCTCCTGAATCTCATCTAATCTTTTAATTTCAGTTCTGTGATGAGAAGTCCTTAACTGCACACATTTGTGATTGCATTCTTACCAAGACTGACAGAAAGTTGTTACTCAGAAAGAAGCAAGAGTTTTTTATTTCAGTCACTCATTCTTATCCTTAGCAGGTCAGGCTAAGCTGCACTAGGGACATTTACTTCTGTAGAAGGCTTAGCTAAATAGGGAAACTCATATACCACATTATATCAGTATCACAGATATTAGTCCCCAGTACACTAAGAATGGAAGAGCTAGCAAAATGTTATTTCTTTATAAGACAACTCATTCTTTTTTTATATGTATCTTTGTGTTATTTTTGCAATAGAGCTGTGGAGTCTTTTAACCCTTTCACTCACTATACCTCCCACTAAGTACACCACACTGCAGTCACCCAGTAGCATTTCTTCTAAACTGACAAAACTGAATAAGAAACACAGACTACTTAGTTTTAAAATATTAATTCTCTTAAACCAGTCTAAACCAGCTGGTCACCCCATGTCACTTCTAAAAGGTTACACCATTATGATGCTGTACTCCATACTTGAAACCTCTCTCGGTTGTTGTCACACCATCGTGCCAGCTTAAGACTGATCAGGCTGGTTTTGTCCTATTTTACAGATACAGTGTTAAGAAACACCCTTTTATCCTTATTTAGAAATAACATCCAATTCAGAAGAATACAGGGAAAAAAAAGCCTTCTTGAAATTATGCTTAAGTCACAGAATGTCACAGGAACCATGTCTGACGGGTTAAAGGGATGGGATTAAGGAATGAATAAATGCTCTTGTTTTCTTCTTATCCAGACAATATTAAAACACAAAAATATATGGTTGCTATACACTGGAAAACAACAACAGCAACAACCACAGCAAATGGTCATTTCTTTGTAAACCCTTCCCAAACTGCCCCATAGCTGTTGCAGCCAACCTGGGGGTAGCCAGCAAAAACCCCACTAAGGGCCCTGGCATAAGTGCAGGACAGCAAGAGAATTCTGCTACTTAAAAATATAGTTATGTCCTAGCAGCCTCTCACATATTGTAAGAAACTTTTACATATTGTAGCTTAGGTGTTGCAACAAAATGCAGGAGGTTTGCTGCCACCCCTGTCCTGATGTGATACCTCTACTTGTCCTCTTGAGACAAGATAACAATGAAACACTGTAGGAAGGCCCTCAAAATTCTGGTGAAAATGGGCCATGCTGGCCCTAAGGAAAAGCCATCCTCAAATCAATAACCCTGGATTTCACTTTCAGGAGAAAAAAAAAAAATCATAATTCTATCTTTCATTCTGATTCCTTGATTTCATATTTTATTTTAAATGTATGGTTATAATTTGTAGTTTAACTGTAAGCTGCCGTATTGCATATATACTTATTTGTGCTGCAATGTAATATAACTGTGGTGACACAGCTGATTGAAATCGAAGACACCATAAATTTTAAATTTCTGTGTGTACTATGACAGTCAAGGTGTCTGAATTATGCAGAAGAAATAACAGAAATCATAAATTGCATTTTAAATGCCATGATAGTCTTAACCATAGAAAGCGTCTGATTCATAAATGAATAAAACTCCATAATTAAAACATGAATTCCAAGTGATTTTATTTCTTAAAAATAACCTACTGATTTCAGTGAATTCAAATGTCAAATGGCTTTAATGTCTATGATTAAAGATCTCCTTAGGTATTTCCAAATGTAAAAAAAGATGAACACAAGCTCTGCCAAGGCTGAAAACCAGACAAAGTCCCCACACTTATTTTCTGTTGTATGCCACGTCCACATAATTTTTTCCATTAATATAAAAAAGATTTCAAATATTTATCCAACAATTTTGAGAAACATACATTTTGCAATGCAAACTGTATTCCTTCCTATGTCAAACTTGATGCTAAATTAATATCAGGGAATAAAAGCTAACAAAAAAACCAGAACCAAACCCCCCCCGCCCCCCCCCCCAAAAAAAAGAAAAGCAAACCCAAAAAAAGAAACCAAACCAAAACAAAACCACAAAAACCCCCCAAAAAGCAACAACAAAAAAAACCCCAAACATCACAAGGAAGCTTAGTAGTCCTGATTTTTTAGTATAATTTTCTGTGTTAAAAGATTTCTTGAGGCAATGCTGGACACATAAAACTTCTTAACCACCACAAATCTAATCATAAAATAGAGCTGATTTCAATCCATGCACCTTCAAAGGGGACAGACAAGATCTCTGTAAACAACATTCTCAAAAAAATGTAAAATTCAGCAAACAGTTATATTCCTGAAGCTATGGAGTTTTTCAAACTAATCTTGACCTTTCAAATTCCTGGGCAACTATACCAAAACCTAAGAAAACATGCACACCTCCTCTAATACCAGGCTTTGCTGCAAGTTCAAGGGTCTTCGTGACCCAATTTGATTTTGTGCTCTAGAAGCTTAGTTCTCCTCCATGTAGGACACCCCTAGATCTGACTCTGAAGATCTAGGAAAATCCCAAGGCTCCAGTTTCTGTAGTGCTCATGCCTGTCAGTGCTGATCATAAGTATATTCTCCATCTGACTTTGAGACCAGGTCCCTTACAAATGAGAAATCACAGTTCAATGAAATAAACAAAATACCAAATTTAGAAACTATTATGTATTTCCCATCCAAAAGCCTACCCTTCCTTCACCCACAAAACTGCACATTAACCAAAATAACATTCTAAACTCTGGTGAGAGAGACTCTCATCCCACTAGAAGTCTTTCTGTAATATGTCCAGAAATCAACCCTAATAATACCAGGCATTTTCAGCTGAGTGACACATTCAGTTTAAAGAATTAAGACTACCAGCCAACCACAGTTCAAATTCTTCATGCAGGCTTGTAAGAAGTAGTGAGAAGTGTAGACACAAGAAGAAGCATCTATTCTTTTTTTAATTAGGTGAAAACAAAAGACGTAAAACAGCCTACTGCATTTCCAGACCTTTGGGGCTTTGATTGGAAGGCCACCCACTCCTGCTCTAATTGCTCAAAAAGGAGCTTCCTCCTTATTCATTTGCATCTCTTTCTTGTCCCATTTTTTTCAGAGAGATGATTTAGCACCAGTGTCCAATGAATAAAAAAAGCCTGATTAATGTGCAGCAGATGACACTATAGCATATACATTCATGTTAGTGATGGAAGAGCCTCATGTAATTGGATCAGAAATTGGATAAAATAATGAAAAATTTAACACAGCCTTTTTTTTTTAATACGTTACAGCAGGATGGCTGTAAGGTCAGCAAATGGGAAACAACTAGGGGAGTTTAAAATGCTTCTCTGGTAAAAATTTGTTTAACGCATGCCCATGATTAAAACGAATGTGGTATCCCACTGCGACACAGAGGTACAAGAGAGGGAATAATAAATTGGTGGCATTGACAAGGTGTCATTTGTTATCTGCTTTAAAATGTCAGGTCATGTCATTGCACTGAAATATTTTCCCTCTTGATGTATGTCTTACAAAGCAAGTTCAATGTTTGGCACTTTTCGATTTCAATAAAAGAAAACATCTTTTAATCTGGAAAGCATAGTAACCATCAGGAAAATGAAGTCAATTCAAGGCACCTATTTGAACACTTTTTCATAAGCGTCTTGAAAAAGCCTACCCCAAGTGGCTTGGTTCATCATGGAGCCCCATTCCTACTCACAGAAACCTGGATGGCTTTCTGCCCATTTTTCTCCTCTTAAAACAATATGTTTCTGTGATTTCAGGACCCAAAAGTGAAAAAGAGAGAAATTTTAATTTCATTAGAACTTGAGTCTTGTGATAAATAGATCAACTTTTTGATCACAGAAACTATTAAGGTAATGTTTCCCAGGCTGACATTAACTACATGCTGAAAATACAGATGGGGAATTTAAATAATTATGACATTATATTCATGACAAAAGCCATGAAATAAACCAGACATCTTATTGGAGAAGAAAACATCTATTATGTTTGTATTTTTTGCATTAATGGAGAATAAATCATTTTTCCCATAAATCCATCAAAAACATGGGAAATGAAAAAGTGGGGGAATGGACTGATAGTGATAGAACACAATGCAGCTTCAAATTAAGTCAAAAATTTAACTCACAGGATGCATTTGCTCTGGTGAAGGGTTATGGAAAAAACCTGAAGCTTTCTTCTCAAAGTGTTCACAAGCACGATTCCTAATGAACCTAACCATTAGTTACCTCTTGAACCTTTTCTCCAAGATGTACTTTATGTTATCATTTAGGAAACATGCATAAAATAAAAGCAATGTGACAATGATGAGAAGCGGCAGCAGCAGCAAGTTAAAATCTAAATAATTTAATGTTTTTCTGGGTGGGTGTAGACCAAAGCACCCTGGATCCTGACTTGCCTATTCCTTGAGACCCAAAAAGGCTGAGAGTAGAGGAGGTAAAGGAGAGAATGCAGCACATGCACTTAAGGACAAATTTTGGGAAGTAGGTGACTCTGTTTTGCTGAGGGCGTTGATGCCTCAGGGCAATACTAACTGAGAAAGCATCTAGAAAGTCCTGTTGCATTTGATTTTAAGTGCAAGTATGCTTCTGCAATGTTTTTCATACCTCCACTTTTTTGCAGCCCCCTCAGATTCAGAGCAACATCCTTGCACAAAGCTTTGAGCCTACCTTCTTAGACTCAGCAGCAAGTTTGCACTGGTAAAGAGTGTGGAGAAGGGACAGACCATGACGATCCTGGTTTGGCAGGATGGGTGTGGAAAAAAGTGAAAAAACAAAGGTGAAAAGGTTTTTCTAGCTCATTCTCAAACCAATTTTCACTGAATCCTGCTTCTCTAAACTATTTTTGTGGGTTTATTTGCTTCTTCCCTGTGATACATTCAGCTCATTAGTGCTCAGGTGAATCCTAAAACCAGTTTCTTCCAAATTACATTATTTAATATTTCTGGCCAACTTTATCTTCACCAAGTATATCCAGAGGAAAATTTGGAAATACAAGTAGTGCCATGGAAATGAAGATCTTAGCACTGTGAGTAGGCTTTATTCTGCTTTCTCTGTACATCAGTAGCAGCACAGAATAGCTCCACTGCTATTAAATCAGCAGCTGCTCTTCTTTTTCCTGTCATCCTAATGAAGATCAGATCCTGGTCCACTAAGCCTCTCCTTCTCCAGTTCAATCTTACCTCAGCACAAGTAATATTCAAATAATCTCTCCTTACTGCAATTCCTCTGGATATGTCCCCCAAAATTTCAGGAGGTGAACACAGTGGTGGAAGAGGTGAGACGGAACAGGGTGAAATTGCACACAAAAAAAAATCTATACCAGGTGTGTACTAAAAATTATATAAAGAAATTTGGCCCTGCTTCTTGGGCTCTAATTGCTTTCAGTGTTAATGCCTATTTTGTACAACATGATACTAAGGTCTAATTTCTGCTCAGCACCTCACACAACACATAGCAAGTTCCCTAAAATTTTTCACATTTCTGTACTCCAGCTAGGAAGTGTGACATCACCTTGAGCTGAAAGCCTTGCAAACACTAGAGAAAGCAAGCACCTTCAGTTATGAGGCAATGTTTCACTCCAGCTATTACAGCACAATTGTTTAGACTAGTGGAGTAATAAATGACCCAATTGTCCACAGGGGACCAGGGATTGTCAGGCAGGGAGGATTATTGCTGTTGTCTGTGGCTTATTAGCTAGCATTTTGATTCAATGCCTGATGCAGATTTATAATTAAAATTTAATTTGTGTGTGAACTTGTAATAGAGAGACAGACAGGGAAAATATTCATGTATTGTACAGGTGATAGGGAGAGATATTTTCTCTGCCTAAGGACTGGGTCCATTGAGAGATTCAGGAAGGTTCTAGAGGGTAGCGTAGCAGAGAAACTCAAAAGTGAAAAACACCCTGATCTCTAGGGTAAAGAATCTATTACAGTGCATGAAACATCATTGAAAATGTGTGCATGGTACCTAGAACTAGCTACTAGGAAATACTAAACATACAGGTGCTTGAGAAATCACACTTCTCCAGGGGTTAGGTACCTGCCTTAAGGATGTCACAGAAATGCCTTCATTCCCTTTAAGATACTGGTAATCCATCCTAAAAGTACTAATATACTCTGAACAATTTTCCTCATGGAGGAAAAGGAGTTGCTTCTATCCCTTAGTTATTATTGCAATAATCTAGAAATTGAAGGTACATAATTTTTGGCTTGATTTTGTTTGGGTTTTTTTTTTAAATGCATCATCATATTAAATAAGACCTCTGTCATTTAAGTGGTGGGATGCTAACATTAAGTTTTACCACCAGATATATTTCAACAGTCTTATCCCACTTATTGGAGTAAATGTAAGTCTTACCATAAGCAGTGTTAGCAAGATTACCACTCCTAAACACAGCACACCGGGAAAGATTGTTTTTACACTAACTAAAGCAACATTAAGATAGTTCATTTTATATTTCAGTCTGGGAATATTTGGCATTGTTATTGAAACAGTGAATGTCACATCATTATGACCTGATCTCATTTTAGCAGCAGGAAATAAGTATTTGGCTTTTTCTGCCTGAGAGGAAACTGTGGCAAAGGGAGCTGCCTCCATAGATGTTCCACATGTACCACAACTTCCAAACCACCCAGACATATGCTCAGGCTGTCGTTGGTAATAACTCCTTAGACATTAGAGGTTGTAAGATACAGCTTCTCCACTGCTGCAATCATCTGTCACATGCCTATAAACTCTCTGCTTAATAAGAGTCCACGTATAAATTAGAGATCATTCAGACTTTCCTGGAGCGTTTTCTAACAGACAAATCATAAAAACTAAAGCAGTTACAATTTACTGGTGTGCAGCTGTAACAGTGGACATTATTATCACCTTCCTTTAGATTTCCAAATCTTCCTTTAGATTTAGGAATGCTGGGCTGCAGACTGAATTGTGCAGGCTTCACAGCATACATGTCCTATCTGCTTCCTCATCACTGACCAGATTATGTCCTAGGGCATGTTCTCAGTGATTCTTCAGCTTCTCAAAAAGATGCATGATTGATGTAATAAATGGGCTTGGGTTTGGTTTCAAAGATTATGGTGATATACAAAACTTTCCCCCTTTCTATCTAACTTCAGTTGAATATCATCATTGTGTAACATCTAAAACACTTTCCTTTTATTTCTTTTTTTTTTTAATTTTTTTTTTCATTTTAACAAGCTGTCAAGGACTGAAAATTAACCAGTGGTCTCTACATCCAGTGGCTGTCAATTACTGTTTCCTAGAATGATTACTCTTTTAATAATTAGTAAGAATGAAAGCGAATATCTATGAAAATTGGCAAGAAGGAATAAAAGTTATTTGGAAAGAGAATTGTTGAACATGGCTGAAATTAAAAATGATAGATCTTTTTTATTTTTAAAAATAAACTTTTTTTTTGTTTTTATGGAATTTAATTAAATACTTTGTGGAGTCCAAATTCAATTATTTAAATTCATATTTGGGTTCTTAACACCATTGAAGTTACATATTAGTAACTAGAAAGTGATTTTGAAACATCTTAGACGTTTAATTTGAAATTGACTTAAACACTTTGCCTTCTCCTAAATTTGTGTTTTCTGAAGAAATAATTTGCAAATCTAGGTGAAGTTCCCCACAAAATTCTAACCTTCTGGAATCCTAAAAGTAAACATATAAAACTATGGCTGACTGGTTGCAAGTATTTTTTTCAGCTTTTCTTTAGTTATAAGAATAAGGTATTTAAATATTGAAAATATTTAAAATATTTAAATATTGAAAATATTTAAACATTGAAAAACCAGGAGGAAAACATGGATTTGAAAACAAATACATCTAATTGCATGATCTTACTAGCATAGTTCCTGAAATAAACAGAAAAAAAATAGTATTTGAACAAATGTGAGGTATTTGTTTTTCGAAACTCCTACTGTCAAAATTCTGAAAAAAAAAAAATTACCTCAGTATGCTATTAGAAATTGACAATAAGACAAAAACACTGTCAGGTGGAAGCAAACAAAGGATTTTTGTACCCTTTCTCTTTTAGTCTGGATTTCACAGACAGGAGTCTATATTCCAGTCATTAAAACACAAATCCTTTTACAAGAAGACATCAAAGTTGGTGAGGGTTTTTTTATTATAATCATATACAAAACATTCTAATTGTTATAAGAAGCCTTTTTATGCAAATAGTTAATGACCTTGATAGAAAAGCATCGGGCTACAACACACACAAGGGAAAAGTTTTGTAATAGACTCCTGACATCATACTTGAAAGTTTTAGCCCTGAGGTTTCAGTCCTAAAGTATACTAAAGGTATGGTGTTTGTATTGACAGTGTTTAATTATGTTTTTATTTTCCAGCACTACTCCCTTGATAAAACAAATTCTTTCAAAATACTCTTTACCAAGAAACTGAAAATGACACAGATAAAAGTTCGCACATTTTATTAATGGCTGTGTCCAGTACGTGAATGTACTCGCCCTGCCATTCCCTGCACTGATTTCAGACAGAGAACTTGACTGTGGGAGGCTGGTGACCTTGTCTCCCCTGATTTCCCTCCTGACAGAGCTCACTGCAGAGGAGCTGAGAGGAAGATGACCCCTCCTAACCAAATTGCAGCAGGATAGTGACATGGGAGCATTCATAGGCAAAGGGAGGCAGCCCTCAGTGAGCAAAACTCAACAAATTGGGAACACCACATCCCAATAAAGAACAAAGACCATACCAGAATGAAATGCCATAAAAAGAGGTCCGAAAAAGTCTCCTCTTACTGGATTTAAAGCAAGTATGGAAAGATACTGATAAACTTTCACACCCAACTCAGTGTGCTGGTTTTTTTCTGGGATGGTTAATTTTCTTCACAGTATCTGGTATGGGGCTGTGTTTGGGATTTGTGCTGGAAAGTGTGTTGATAACACAGGGATGTTTTACTTATTTCTGAGTAGCACTTGCACAGTGTCTCAAGGTCTTTTCTACTCCTCATCCCACTCCACCAGCGAGGAGGGTGGGTCAGGAGACAGACAGCTAGGACAGCTGACAACATATAAATCTGGGGGAAGAAGAAGAAAAGGGATAACGTTCAGTTTGCCTTCCCAAATCACTGTTTTGAGGGACAGAACTCTGCTGTCCTGGGGTTGGCATGGGAAGCAGTGAATGAAGTCACTGTTTTGCTTTGCTTGTGTGCACAGGTTTTCCTTTTCCTATAAGCTCCCTTTTTCTCAACCCATGAGGTTTTTTCCTCACTATTGCTCTTCTGCTTCTCTCCCCCATCCCACCAAGGCAGAGGTGAGCGTGCAGCTGTGCAGGGATTAGTTTCTGACTGGGGCTAAACAAAAACACCCAGCAAGATCCAAATACATACTGGCAAAATGTAAGGTAAAATATTTAATTTTTTTTCCTTGTCCTTTTCAGATACTGATAAATCAAGACCAAAACCAGCTATATTTCATAATTTCATTTTTCAAAACTGAAGCCTACTTTTGAGCAACTTTGATGTTTTCTGAGAATAAAATTCACTTCTCTCAATCACTGTAAGACATAACTGTCATCTAGGCATCAAGGAATTACATCACAAACAGCTCTTGAGCTGTACAGCGTAGGAAATCTCTTCTTAGTTACATGTTAATTTTTTTTTTTTTTTTGCAATTACACTTTCTGTTAAAATAAACTATAGGCCTTGGATTTAGGCTTTGTTTGTTTGGTTGGGTTTTTTTTCATTTTTTTTAATGCATGAGAAATAACAGAGCTACCTCCAACCAGGGCAGAATCTCACCAACTGCAAGATCAATTTAAAAAAAAAATCACATTCATGGAACAGCTCCAGAAGTGAAGTGAATTCTTGTAACTTTCATTAGAGCCTGACTGAATAAATTCCTCAATTTTTTATAAGGATACAAAGGACTAATTTTGATCTCATATTAAAGTAAATATTCACAAATAATAGTACTGAATCAAGTGAAGAATAACTTGTTCCCAATTACAGTCCTGGAAATCCAGAACCACTCCATTAATTTCAATAACATTTTTGCAGTTTAACATTAACATCAAAAAGGTGAGAATAGGGACCACTGAAGCACATCTGCTTAAAAGGTGTCTCCCAAGTGATTAAAGTTCCACAAACACTCAGTTTTGTCCAGAATAATTCCACGGGGTGACATTAAAAAGTCTTATTCTGTGTTTGTCTTTGTATTAAAGTCTGGTGGCAGCCAGCAGATCACAGCAGGGGGGGTGGTAATTTATAGGGAAATGCAGAGGACTGGCAGCAGAAGTGGCTGCACTTCAGTGGATCTCCAAGCAGCCATTGCTGCTGCATAAATAGCGCAAAAAGGCAAGACAGAGTGAAGTTGCTGGTGAGGGACAAATACACTAGACTCCAGAAACCTCAGAACAAAATGGTAGTGGAAACCTCTTCCCTACACAATCACCTGTAACCAAACGTGGTGTGTTTCAGCAGAACCCTCAGCCCACAGCTCAACAAGCACTGCCCTTTTGGAAAAAGCCACAAATCCCCAACAAACGTTCACTTGTGCTGGACTGGGTAACGAATACCAGCATCTGTTCAGAGAGGTTGGTGAGATGGAAACCCATGCACCCAGAACTGGGGCAGACTGCAAAGTGCCTGTGAAAGAACTGAAGCAGAAACACCCATCCCAGAGTGCATGATACAGGCCATGAAAGCCATTCCAGGTAGTATTAAAAGGCTGTAGAACAATATCCAAGGGGAATAATAATTTATTAATTTTTAGAGGTGGAGAAGTCCAACTGAAAGCTGACAATGAATTCTCCCTACTGGCAGCAATATCCCACATACCCCAATATCATGATGAAAACTGCTGCTGTGATGCCTAAAGAAAATTTACTGCTCAAAGATGGAAAATCAGAAGTACAGCTGCTCAAGTCCTGAAATTGATAATGTCTAACTATAACAAAGCCACTCACAGGAAGCACTGGGAGAACTCCTCATGCTGCTGAACTGGTGGTACACTGTGCAGAGCCACTGTTCATTTGTTTAGGAATATCCTTACTCCTTGCCCTTTAAAAAACATATATAAAAATATACATGAAATACTACAATGCCAAACGACCTGACAATCCAGCCCTTTACATGAAAGCTAATAAACATCCAGGGGCAAATGTGCATTTCTGGTGAGAAAGAATACTGAGGAATCGTACTCCAGAGGTGCAGAGCTCCTCCAGACATCATTCCAAGACATGCCAGTGGTCACATACAAACAGCTCAGATCTAAGAGTAAGAAGAAAGCAACTCAACTGACTTTTGTGCAAAAGGACAAGCCAAGAGAGATGCAACACCACATGTCCTGCTGCCTGAGCACTTGTGCTAGTCTGACATAGGCAGGTACAATGTGAGCTGATATCTACAGTCTATTTACATGTAACATGAGAGATCCACAAACTGATTTGCACATACAACATAGCAGATGGCACATACATGTTTTTTTCCTAAGCAGGACAGCATGAAAAATTACAAGCCAAAAAACCTCAGGAAATGCTATCAATCAGATCATGGCAGCCAGAATTTCAAAATGACATTTCAAATTTGTCCCTGACATGACTGCAAGAAGTGGCTTATTTTGCCTTGTAAAAATACTTCTAAAATTCAAGTCAGTTGGCAAGTGAAGTGCCTACTTATTCAAGAGAGTTGTCTTCTTATATGGACAGCATGAAGACTATTCACTTTTGCAAGCTTGTCTTGTTAGACTTCATGTTTCTGTTTATAAACCAACCCTAAACTCTCTGGGATTAGCAATAAAAGTGTGACAGGAAGAGCATCTCTGTGAATGATCCTTATTAGGGAAGTGTGCTCTCTAAAAAATATGAGAAATTATTCATCCGCAACATCAATCCTGTATTTTCAGTTTCCCTTGCAAAGGTACTCAGCAAGGCAAGATATAGCAGCTACAGCAGTATCTTCCTATTTTCTGACAACCATCAGTATATGTCTTTCCATTCCTGTACTATAATATTTTGATTTTAGATATCTGTACATAAAATCTTTTACTGACTATGTCGAATATCACTTTAGAAAGGTTTGGGCAAAACTAGCTTCCCCCCAACACAGTTTCTCTGAACAGTTTCTGATTTATTTCTTTTTCATCCAATATTGGAATGAAAACTAAACCTTTGCAGTATTCAGAAGTCAGAACCACAACTTCTCTTCTCTGTTTCTATTGAATGTCAGAGTCCTTTGGTTCAAGGCTTCCCTCTCCCACATTTTGTTACTTATATAAGCAGCCAGAAGTCAACAAAGAGAAAACTACAGCCCACAGAGGCTAAAAAAATCTCCAGATATTACTGGGAAAGTCAAATGTGCAGCCAGATGAAAGACTGGATTCTTAACTAACATTACTATCACTTTATTCATTAAACAGTGAGGTTCATCCCAAGACCCACGCAAAGCAAAAAAAAAAGTGATAACGGAGTCTGGCTAAGATATTGTCCATCTTTCCATGACAAAGCACTAAATAATGCCTGCAAAGTACACAGCCAAACAAACTGTAACTGTTTTATGCCCAAACAAACTGTAACTGTTTTCATGCAGGGATGTACACCCTTTGATTTATCCTTACCTAACATCTGTTTCTGAGAAAAAAAAAAATAGACTTCATGAAATGTTTACTTTCATAAGTAACTTAAAGAAAAAAAAAATCAGGAAAGTAATGTTAGTAACAGTACAGTCAACTACTAGAACAAACTTAAGGGTACTAAAGGGAGTGAATGACAATGAAATCTTCATGTAATTTTACCAATCAATAAGAAAAACAACAGCAATTCCCACCTAAATGTTTTCTTTTGGAAGAAAAATTGTGTGAGCCAAGTGTACCGTTTTTTGCCTATGTATCCTTAACTTCAACATCTGCCAAAGAAAATACAGTTTTATTTAGGCTGCAGCCTAGTTTTTCCAGTCTGTTTATGCTTTTCTCTATTGAAAATTTTATTAGAAAAATATTTAGCCTTAACAGGTTGTGGCTATACATGAAATCCATGACTCCGAGGTGTCTTACATGGAGCATTCTGGTATACACCAGCATTTCTTTGTTATGCCAGATTTTTTTGTCATTTTGTCCAAAATCCATTAAATCAGGAAGAAGCTGTAGAGTAAAATTTATCAGCTTGAGATTTATTTTATTTCAGTGGAGGAGGCGGGGCAAGGAAAATTTATTTGAAACTAGAATTCAGAGAGAAAATTGCAAATTAGCTCCTGGCTGTCAAAACGCTGCACTCTTTAAAGATGAAATAAGTAAACAGTTTCAGAGGGGAAAAAAAAAAAAAAAGATCATAAGAAAATCTGCCATTTTACTTTCTTATTTTTCCCCCTGTTCACTCATTCATATACAGCTCTTCTTATAATCTTTCTTTTCAGCAAGGACAGATTGTCCTTTTAAAAATGATACTTCCTCCTACATTACCACCAGGAAGATAATATTGTGTGGACTCATCCTGAACAGAAGGACAGTTTTTTAGGAGCTCAAAATAAACCAAAGAGATGAAAAAGATGAAATTAGGTTTCATTCAGCTTTTATTTAGTTTTTCTTTTTTTAATTAATGTTCTGATTTTCTTTTCATTATTTATTTTTCACTACAAGCAGAAATTCAGAGATAAAGGAAAACCAAGCAGATTTCTCTAACATCAAGCGTGGGTCAAATCAAGGACATTGTGCACCTTGTCAAAGGCACCTGTGCTCAGCAGCCTGAACACAAAATGAGCCAGTATCACTTGGCAAATGGTTTCTTTACTGGATTTAGAAAAAAATCCTTTGGCTTTTGCTGCTGCTGTCACTGTTGTGAAGCAGCAATAATGCTCTGCTTCTTTTTTCTGCAGGTTTTGGTTGGTTTTATTTTCTTCTTTCATGAGGCAATTTTGAAACAAAAGACAGAATCTCTCTCTGCTGTGGCACTGTGGAAAAGGTTAACCAATTCTAAGGAAAGTGGTTACCCTTTCAAAGGGTTTTTCTAACTGAAAGATTTTTTTTTTTACCCTGAAAAATCTAGGGAAAAAAAAACGGGGGGGGGGGGGGGGGGGGGCGGGGGGGGGGGGAAGACCCTCACATTTGAACAGGGAAAACCCTAAAACTAGGAATTTGTCATCAACATCTCAATCTCATAGTCATCTAAACCAAATCAAGGAATACCAAATCACAAATCAGATTTATTTTCCTTGGCTAAACCCACCTGTTCACTTCTAAAGACACTTAAAATGACAGAAAACAACTGTTCCCCTATATCCTCATGTTCACTGATGACTCTGCACACTTAGACACCAGCACACATACCCTACAAATCCCTCCCTTTTTTCTCCATAGTATAAACTCGTGAAATTGGAGCAGTGTCATCCAACAAACTTCAGGCCAGAACGGGAGCTGGCTACACTCACACAATGTTTTAATTTGGCACCTCATCCTCAGAGAGTCTCTGCATTGATAATGCAACACAGTCTTGCAATAACTGAACTAGCTTTTTCCCACCTCACTTAACCTACAATAATTTTATATTGGTTCTGCAATATAGGAAATATCTGTAAAACCAAATAAAAATAGAAGTATTTTCTTTCTCTATCAAGAAAACCAGGAATCTACTGCCATAAGTACTACCATTTCCTCAGGCTACTTTGTCACATCTTTAAAGACGCTTGGGAAGCTACTGCAACCAAAAAAGAGCACTTCAGAGCAGCTCCCACTCTGCTCCAGCATCCCAAGGTGCTCTCAGCTCCCATCTTGCAAAGATGATACAAAGAGGGAACACTTCTGCAGAGGCAGGAGTCTTTGTCCAAGGTCCTAATGCCCATTAAGATTTAATCTGGGAGAGGAAATGGCAGAGTCCATGAAATTCCCTCCATTCATGCTCATATGATTAATTCCCACTTCATCTGCATAAACTCACCAGCACTGCTACTGAGTTCTTATAAGACTAGAAGTGAGGTCTCCAGATACAAGAAAACAATCAAATTCCTTTCCAGCTGGGAGGTGATTACTGAAAAAGGGAAATTTCTTCAAGCAGCTGCAAGCCTAAGCAGGATTTACCCAGTAATACCAGTATATAAGGGCTTATTCAGAAAACCAAAGGTAAGTACTGTCTGCTAAGAATATTATCACCTCCACAATATGCCAGCACTCCTTGCTATTCGCAGACTAACAGTTTCTTTCCTTTTTTTTTTTCCTCAGTACTCAGTTTTTAAATCCCATACCAAATTTAACACACACATTTTTTTCATCCAAGTATGAGGATGAAGTTTACTAATAGCTGCTCACCAAGATCTTGAATTAGGACATGCTTCTCAGAGAGAAGAATTCCTGAATATTATTTCTTCATCATCTGTAGTAGGTGCTCCTATGCTGGGTATTTTCAAGTTAGAATATTAAGTGCTATCTTCGTTTCTGGATCTAGATGAATCAATAAGACTTTTAGATTAATGTCACTGTTGCTTTCAGTAAGAGCTGAATTTCACTACCTCACAGTTATGTACAAAAGCATCTCACACATTCTCACAGAATGGCTGGGGTTGGAAGGGGCCTCTGGAGATTCTCTAGTCCAACCCTGCTGCTAAAGCAGGTTCAGCTACAGCAGGTAGCACAGGATTGTGTCCAAGTGGGCTTTGAATATTTCCAGAGAAGGACACTCCACAACCTCTCTGTGCAACTTGTTCCAGTGCTCTGTCACCCTTGATGTAAAGAAGTTTTTCCTCATATTCAGATGGAGCTTCCTGTGTTTCAGTTTGTGCTGATTGTCCCTTGTCCTGGGCACCACCAAGAAGAGTCTGGCCCCATCCTCTTGACATTTACCCTTGTATGCATTGGTAAGATCCCCTCTGTCTTCTCCAGGCTGAAAAGGCCCAGCTCCCTCAGCCTTTCCTTCTGAGAGATGGTCCAGACCCCTCACCACCCTTAATGCCTCCACTGGGCCTGCTCCAGGAGCTCCATATCTCTCATGTGTTGAGGAGTCCAGAACTGGACACAGCACTCCACACGCTGTTCCACCAAGCTGAGTAGAGGGGAAGGATCACCTCAACCTTCTGGCCTTCATTAAGTTCCTCAGCTACTTCCTCAGCAAAGTTATTTTTTCTTCTTCCTTTTTCTTTTTTAACTTTTTATTAGACTACTGTATCATAAAAGAGAAGCCATTGACATACCAAAGATCATGAATAGAAGATTATTTCAACCAGGCCTGGTAGAAGGACTGTAGGACTGGCAAAGGAAGCTAGCCACCCTGTGATCAAAAGCTACAGCATGACCTCAAAGCAGAAAGGTCACTGTTTCCAGCTCTCCTCTCACCATATAAAACTTCAATTCCCAGTTTTCCAGTTAGATGCCTCCTTTTCTCCTTTAGTTAGGCTGCTTCTATTATAAAATTCAATTTAACTGAGTCATCTTCTATAATTCTTAAGGCATAATTCAGCCAGTCTCCTCCTCCTTTGACACTGAGACCCCATAGAACTTAATTTCCAGTGTGTAGATTTTTGTGACTGAAAACCCAAGAAACAAAGTTTTGTGAAAGTTCAAAATATTTTTTACTACTGTGGACTATGTTACAATTGCTTGAAAGAAAACTTATGACATATTCTGTCACTTCATCTTTACCACTACATTTTTTTCACTCAAAATTATTAAATTCTGCACTGAAATACATATGTTTCTTCACAGACATTCCCCAGATAAAAATAATTTCATGAGGAAAATACCATTGCTCACATTTCCACCTCTGTAGAAGATTTTGAAGGAACAAGTCACCCAGTATTTTCAGTAAATTTTTTTTTCATTTAGAGACACACAGCAATACAGGGGAAAACCAGAGAAATAGAATATCAATATTTGCATTCAATGTTTTCTGCTCCAACTGAACAAATAATTTGGTGTTGTCTCTGAAACTTTGTGCAGAATCCAGATTAGACAACTCTGTTTACTGACCACTTGACTATTTGAATGGAGCCAGAGAATAATCTGCCTGCTACAACACTCATCTTCCTGCATGTGTGGTTTAATCAGCATGAAATAGGTGAATTACTTTAGCCTTATGTTTGCTTACTGAATTTATCCACTGAAAATATAATTTTTGTTCATGATATACCTCATTCATTACAAATCAAGAATATTCCTGTGTTTTATCCTGATGTTATTTCAATTTACACCAGTAAAACAACAGCAGAATTTAGCTAACTAATGGCTGAACAGGTCTACTACAGCACTTGGTGTTCTGCAGGCTTGATAGTGAAGTGCCTCCCTAAAGAAAATTATATGAGCTATGCTTTGCACATTCCATGTAGGAATGCTGACTCTTCCTCAGATCTGCTTCCAGTGTGAATTGTCTGGTCTTTGAGGCTGTTGCACAACCAGGATCATTGGCAGAGGCCATTTACTGGGCACAATTTTACTCCACGTACCAGATAGCTTGAAAGGCCTTCAAATATGCCCTGTGTGATAATTTCATTATCTTTATGCATTGAGCCTTAAAATTTTTATTACTGATCTGGAAAAATAGAAATACAAATTCCAAAATTCAGGGGATTTACACATCCAAGCAGGTAGACCAAACTGCTAGTTAACTAACCACATACTAACATTGCTTCATTTTTAGAAATGTTTTATCTCGTTTCCCAGAACTTTCACTATTCCTTGTACTGAGCGAACATCTATTCACTGTTGTTATCAACTAATTAAGACTGAACATATGATATTATAAGGGTTCAACTGAAACAAGTTGAAGCAAGCTTTCTGAGCTGACAAACCCTCTTGAGACCACAAATTAGTGAGATGCTCATCGCATGAAGCTCTCCAGTAGGCCAGCTTTTAAGTAAATAAAAGCAAATACACTGTAGAAGAAATAATAGTAAAAGAGACAAAGTGGATTTCTCTTAAAGAGACTTCTATTTTCCCACTGACAAAGTCTTGAATAATCTCTTCAGGACATCTTCAGACTGTTTCAAAAGGTTCTACTTTTTAAAAGATCACCAATTCAATGATAAATTCATGTGCACACACTCCCCCCCACACATAAAAGTATTTAAATACACAGTTTTAAATTACTTGTATCTGTTAAATCTGCTTTGTGTGAAATTGTTTTGGATTGTTTATACAGTGTGGAATAAAACTTTCCAGTATTCTAATGTGAATAAAATACTAGCCAAAAAACTGCTATGTATTTCCTTCTTTTCAGCAAACTTTACGTTCAGACACTTTCAGTCAGATTTTTCTTCTTTAATTTAAGAGAAAGAAAGGATCATAAGCACCCCCTGGAAACTTAGAGCACCCAGATTTACTCATGATTCTTCTTGGTGTGCATTACAAAGAAGAACTGGCACAATTTTAACCAACCCATCCATTTTGTAAGACTCACCACCTACACCACCTGTAATCTACATAATAGAACATGTAATTTGAGATGTGCCTTGCTCCTCCCCACATTCATTTCCAGCGTGTCACTGTTCACCTGTTCAGTGATAGTAATTCATCACCCTCTGACAAACAGCACAATAAAACTGCTCGCTGTGTCTGGTGATGGGAGCCAAACCAAACAAAAAGTCTTGCTCTCACACTTTGGACTAGACACAGACCCATGTAATACCACTACATGGTATTACCATGATTTCAATTACTTTGCACTGTGATTATTAATGACAGAACAATGTAATGAGTCTGAACGAAGATAAAATTCCTGTGGTTAAGTGAGTCCTTGATGCTGAAATTTCTTTACCAAATTAAAGCACTTCTTCCCCAGGCATTTGGGAGTCTCATTAAAAGCCAATTTAAGCCAATGAGAATCTTCCCATTGACAGACATAACTTTGAATTAGGTCCTCACTGTATTAAAATTGAAATACCTAGCAGTCAATTTTTAGGAAAAACAATTTCTTAGTACTGGCTCAGTATTGTTCTGTATCTGCTCATGCATCCAGCACAGATTCCTGAGTTCATATCAAATAGCTATACACAAATGTATACAGAGAAATCTCACTAAACATATGCATGTAATAATCCCATCTTAAGACAGAAATAGTGACAGTAGATACTTTTAAAAAGGCCTCAGAAATCTTTAAAGCTTCTTATCTCATAGGTATCCTATAAACCATATGCCTTATCCCTTCTTCTGTCTTACTATTAAGAATCACATTAATTTTGCACTTAAATTCACCACCCAGAGCTGTATAAATTTATCCAGAGTCTACAGCTACGTAACGGGCATGGTTGCCTAAATCCAACCCAGGTTCCACTGTGATGTCCTAATAAGAAAGCTGCTTTTCAAATTCCACTGTCAAGTATCATCTAGACCTGTATAAGTCTGGACATCTTTGATTTTTATGTTGAAACTTTACAGGTGTCAGAGCACTTGTGGCTTCCCCAATGACTATTTCTCATTTCCTAGGAGGCTGGAAAGGATGCAGCCACCTCCTCTTCATGCAACTACTAATCTATTCCTTAAAAACATATATACGTGTGCATGTGGGCATATATCTACCATATGCATGTACATACTTAAATATATATGTGTGTGTGCGTAAAATAAAACTGAAATTTAAAACAGTGTGCAAAATATTTAGCCTAAATTATACCTTAATTTGGAGGCTCCTTGATTCAAGACCTCCCTCTAAGGGTTGCTACATATAAAAAACTAAAAATCATTCAGATGTTAGAATGGGAATAAAAATCTTTTTCACATGTGCTTCAATGATTACAGACCAGAACTATCCAAAACGTTGTAGACATTGTCCTTCTTTGTCTTATTTACATTGAATTGAAGGGAGTAGACTCAAAAACTGGCATCATTCCCATGCCTACCCCCATCCCAAAACCCTACTGGAAATTATGCAAAGGCTTTTAATGAGAGAAGATCAAGCAATGCAGCAAATTACCAGAGGAAGTGATGACAAAATGATAAATTCAGATCCAGATTCAATATCTTTCTGTAAGGCAATCTTTAGCAAAAAAAAACCCAATATATTTTAGGCAGATTCAAGTTAGCTGCATGAAAAACATAAGTGGCTACCTGAAAGAAGCAAAACTGACTCACACAGCCCCAGGCATACCTTTTGCTCTTAAGTTGTATGACCTTTAGCAGGTAGAATGTGTGTTTACCTAGATGCAGTCAAATCTGTGTTGTTTCTAAGATCACTTTCTATCTTTATTGCAAAACTCTTTCAAAACTCCAAATGACTAGATGAGTTTTTCTGGACTGTATCATGCATATAATCAAACTAGATGATCTCATAGGTCCCCTTTGGATTAAAATTTCATGCACTGTCTCTTACTTTTATCTGCCAAAACCATTTTTTTATGCTCTGAGGATTTTTCTAAAGATAGATGAAAGCTGAACTTTTGTAATCTAGCTGCTCCCTTTCAAATGGCATGGCCAACTTCCCCCTTCCATGCGTGACATTACAAATGGAAATATCAAGTGATCAGAGAAAGGCATCTGAGAAAAGTGACACATTTCCAATATTCTGAGATTATTTTCAGCAGTTCATTCGAACTGGAGGTGCTTCTGCTTTAGCTATATATCTCCTCCTAATAGCAAGCAAACAGCTAAAACCTCTTCCCTCAAGCTGACAATATGCTCTTACTTCTCCAGATAAAAGATAACCATTTGACTGAAGCTAGTAGACTGTAGTCTGCTAGTAAACGTATAGTCAAAGACAGATCGACACCAGCTTTGCCTCATAAAAGAGATTTTTACAGCTCCCTGGAAGCCAAGTCCTTTACATATACTTCCCATTTACACTAAAATTCATAGCCCTGGGAAGAGTTTGGATTCTGTTGTTGTCCTATGCATTTGGATCTGACTTGGAACAGTTGAAAAAGGATATGGTGGTGCTTTGGTGATACAAATAAAAACTCAAGAGTAAAAGAACCTTCTCCTCTTTTTCCTTTCTTTCTTAAACTATTCTCAAACTTACACTACAATGCACATCTTACTTGAATACTATCTTAAGGTGTAACTAAAACAACTTGAGAATTGTTAGTAAATTCTATTCAAGGTATGCATAAATCTTCAGAAAAATTAGGAAAAAAATGCACAGAAGTAACAACATTATTCATTTTGTCTACCAGTTACAGAAAGCAGTGAATAGGGAGGAGCCTGATAGAAACTTCAGTCTGCTAAATTCTACTTGCTGGGTTACTTGAAAATAATGTCGTGCTCTATAGACAAAGATTCTGATATACCAATATTAAGATGAGAGAAACAACAATAAAGTAAAGCAAAAAAAAAAGTTTAAAAAAGATTTCTCATTTCAACCAAAAGACCAAGGTGGTCAAAGTTCCGTTACCCAAAGTTGGTAACAGTTTCCCTGATAGAAGCACATCCACATCCTGAACATATTTTCATGCTTCATCTTTTTTTTTCAGTCCACTTGCATTGTGATTAAAAATCAAATGTAATCTGATAAATAACTGGTTAAAATCTTGCCCTAAACAAGATCCAGCTGGATCAGGAATTTTTCTGCAGATACAATGTGGGTTGAACAATTTTCCTGTTTCCTGTTCTGTCACTATATGTGCATAAGCAGATGCACAACTTTCTGGTTTGGGTTAGGGATACAGAGACACCATAAATCCAGAACCTTTTGAATGTAAATGCTACAGTTTAAAACACAGCTTTGTAAGCCAAAGTTGTAATATTTCACCTCAGGGGTTGTTGCCACATTAGTTTTCTTTATCTGAATAGAAACGCCTCAGATTTATAAAAAGCTTCCAGCCTGTTCTGTGAAGATTTCTAACCCAATTCTGTAGCTCTAACATACCATGAGATTATACTCAACTCTGCATGCAGAGGAGAGGAAACATGTGTAGTCCCTTTAAGACCTTGAATGACTGGGGATGAAGAGGGGTTTCCTGATAAAACTAAAGTAGATATTTTATGGCTCCTAGAGGTATTTGAAAAACAAGGAAAAGACCTAGCTAAATATTAGATAATTTCCCATTAAATGCTTATCTAAAAATCAAACTGGCATAATAGCCATTACAAGCCATTTGTTTTTTTGTGAAGGACTAAGGTACTTATGCAGCCTAGACTAATATAACAATTTAAAAATGAACAAGTTGAACTCCACACTACAATGCTGTGTTCCTTTAATTATGACTCTTTAAATAAACCAGTTCTATACCAGCATATAATCCATATATAGAAAATTGGTTTGAGTCATCTGCTGATCATGCTATATAATGTGCACATAGATCAAAAAAAATTAAAAGTATAACAAGTATAAATAAAAAAATATAATATATAAATAAATATAAATAAAAAACCCCAAGTATAACGGTAGAAGAAAAATGACAGTCCTAGAAGGCAAATGACAGTGTCAGAAGTGTGAGATGAACTTTGCTGACACTGATGAGATAGAAGAACACAGAAGCTGAGTGATCAGAACGAAACCCAACCCAGAACCATCAGAAATGGGGGAGCTTTTTGTTTGTGTTTCTGTTTATAATGTGACCTGTCTGCCAGGTACCACTACTGGCCCATGGCTTCCTGGGTCAGTGTTGCCCTTCTGCTCTGGTTCTTGGACACCCCTTATGAAAATACTCTGAGGAGTATGACAGAGCACCCTGGACATCTCTCCCTGTCAGTATTTCTGTATTTGTTGAGACTCTCCCAGTAAATTTAGAGGTTTGGTTTCCGAATATCTTCTAAACAGAGAAATGCAGTCTGCTTTTGACTACATAAGTCAACTAGAAAAAAGCACACATTGTGCTACAAAAATTGTGTACCTTTTCAAATTATTCCTTATTAAATAATTAATAAATATTTTAATATTTAATTGCACTTTTAAAAAAAATGTAATTTAAAGGAAAGTTACAGAAATTATAATGGTCTACCTTGCAGCAAGAATGTGTTAATTTTCTTAGCAGGTATATCCCACTAATGGAATATTTTCACAACATTACCATATCAGCATGTTAATACCATTTGCAGAATTCAATAAGAGTTAATGAGAACAATAATTATTTGAGAGCGAATATTGCTTTGGGCTTTATTATTCCTTTCTTGTAATGTGGAGTTCCTTGTTTTGGACTCTGTGTAATGGTAAACTGACTACCTCACCAAGTAATTGAATTTCTCTTACTAGACACACACAATTCCCACAAAGAGCATGCAATACAATTCTTTTCTCCTCCTTGCTAAATCACTCAAACTCTTTGTGGGAATAAGTCAGATCCTACTTTTAAGAATTCTACTGAAACTCAGTGCAATATCCACAAATACTGGTAGATATTTTTCATTTTCAAGGGGGTTCTCTAATCAAGATTATTTGCCCCATTGACCACATATTCAAGCAGACTAAAGGCTTAGAGTTAATTAGAGAAAATAATCCCATTAAGTCTTGAACTTAATAATAATCAACTGGTATAGCATTAACATTTTGGTCATTAAACTTATTTAATTAAATTTAATCGAGCTCTCACATTATTATGGCTACAGTAAACTAACAACCCACATTGCCTTGTCCCTCCTTTTATCCCCCACCAAGAGAAAAGATGAGAAAGAGGTAAAATAGAGGCATAATGAAAGGAAAAAAAAAAAAAAAAGAGAGAGAGAGAAAAGTCAGATCTTATCAGAGTTCAGTTTTATCACTGGTTCAAAAAGTGGTTCAAAAGGCCCTCATATCAGAGCTGGGCCTCATAAAATCAGAGAATGGAATTTTTTCAAGCAAAGAGGAAATCTTAGGACAATTTCCCTAACCTCTCAAATGACCTGGGAGTTCTAAATCCTAATTTCTCTTATCTGCTGGTTTGTCACTAACACGGAGTTAGTTTTTAGGGCATCTTCACACTCCTTGGGCAAACAAATAATATAACATTAAATCAGTGAAGAAACTAAAAAAAACAATACTGTTTGGACTGGTGTATAAAATATGACCCAGCTCCTTTTTTTTAAGGGTTTCCTTGCTGTGCTTTTGAAACGGGCCTAATTTTACCTTTTAAAAATCTGCAACACACCAAGTTATGAATTATAGTTAAAAGTGCAAAAGTCTGTCCTTTTGAAATAAAATTTTGTTATAAAGTATTGTTAAGTCAGTATCCACTTTTTCTGAAACTGTGTAGTTTCCCTAGCAACACTACATTTAAAGGCAGAGAGCATACGTATCATAGTGCTGAGTTATGACTTTCAATTTTACTGGCATTTCCACTGAACTAAGTAGACAAGGAAAACTCAGTATGTTTGTAGTTTCACCTCTACACTGCCAGGAAGAAAACTCAGACTTCATTTCCTTCCTGGGTTAACTCTTTACATAAAAAAAGATTATTTACTAACACTAGTTATGCAGTCTGAGCCTTCCACTTTCCAACCAGGAGCTGGCAGGGATGCTGCTAGCAGCAGCACCTATATAGTTTTCCAGAAAAACAAGCTGCTTCACAGGAGAGTGCCAGTTCAACTAAATTCAAGTGTCTGCTCTACACATTTCCATTTAAACAAATCTGGGAAATAATTTTTTTTATTATCATTTAGACATGTCACTGCAGTGTTTCACAGCAGTTACAGACTAAATTACCCTATGCCATCAGTCTTCTAAGGAAAGACAATGATGTCTTCTGGAACATGTAAATTGAGAGGCATAAATGATACAGATAAATGGAGTCATTAGGCACTAAAATAAGAACCCTCTGAGATACCATGACATCAATACCAAATACAGGTACTAAAGATTAATACCAAAATACTAAGGTTTGATTTTTCACCGGAAGTTCAGACATTCCCAAGGAGAGAAAACCCCAGCTTCAATCATCAAGTTCAAATCACCCAGATTTATAACATTTAGAATGGATCCCATCAGATCTTAGTGCAAGACGCTCCACTAGAATTTTCAACTTTCTGAAGTGTCTAAAGGATCACTGGAGATGTCTCTCAAAGGCTTTGTAGTGAAACATTCATTCAATCCTCAGATTTTTTTGTTATGATTCATTTGAAGTCCATAAATACTACAGCTTTTGCTACATCAGACTTCACTGAACAAGTCTGATGTTTCTAAAATTTAATATTTTGACTAAAAGCTTTCCAATAGTAAATTCTTAATATAACTTAAAGATGTGGTTGCATAAGAAAGATTTAAAACTGAGAGAAATAAAGCTTGACTCTTCCTTTTAGACTGAAGAAGTTATAATAACATTTTGTTGGCTGCTAGGTATCATTGTCAAAAACATCAGAGAGGTGCAGATTCAAAGGTTGTCACCCTTATGAAAATAACCTGAGTAAAAGCCTTGTTATTCTAGTGAAAAGGCAAAGAAAGGCTATAATTTTTGTACCTAGTAAAGCAAATCTATGCAGAAAAGGGGATAAAGACTTTTGTTGTTAATATTCTTCACCCCTTGAAAAACCCAGAACCATCAACAGTCAACAACTAATTCAAACATTTCAAATACCTGTAGAAAACTGCACCATCACAGAACAATCTGAAATCTCTATATACATGTCATCAGATTTAATGAAGCTCACTAATTCCTCTCATAACAGAAGCAGAAAACTTGCACTACAAGTAAAAAGTCTTGGTTTCAAACTGATGAATACCCTGTTCTACTTCAGAAGCAAGTGTAAGTCTTTTCCTGATGGAGGAGGTACAACTGACACCGAAGAAGCCTTCAAGCACCAACACCTTGTTACCTAGAAGTCTCTCATACCTTTTCTATGTAGCCTCCCATGGGCAGCTTTGGCTCTTTCTCTCCTTCTGCTCGCTTCCTTCTGCAGTTCCAGGTCTCTCCTTCCTGTCCCTAGCATGACCACCTAACCCTGTCTGTCCTACATACAGCATCTTACCCTTTCTGTCCCTCACGCTACCTCCTGTTCCTTCCTCCTCACAGCACGGCCAGCAGACTCCAACAAACTCCCCCTCAGCTAACTCACTCTTTATCACACCCACAGCTGTGAGGGCAAGACTCTTCCCACTCTTGGACAGTTAATACAGCTGCAATATATCAGGGGCAAGATTGTCTTTAGCACTGTCTCTATCTGTCTTCCCACATTTTCCTAACTGAAGTCAGCTTTTACATTAGATACTTATGTGAATAACTTGTTTACACTTTTCCTTTCTCTTTAGGGTTCCCAGTGTGACTTAAATGAGAAAAAACAATGGAGAATCATCAAAGTGCTACTTGAAATCAACATATAGAGTGAACCAAAATGTCACGCTTATAAATATTTATAAGATAGGATTTCCCATTATATGTTCAGCATTGAATGGTGCATGTTATTCTTATTAATGTTTCATAAACATTTGTGCAGAAAACAATATGCTTTATTTTTCTTCTAAGTATTAAGTAGAATTATAGCAACATCTGCTTTCACCAGTTGAGTGCACAAGCTATTCATGCCCTGTCGTAAATTCCATGATGCATTAAGATGCCATTAAACGTACCTTCTGTGGTTCTCTGCTCATTTACATACCTTGTAAATCATCATGTAAAAATCAAGTGAACTAGGGAGTAATCACCTGCACTCTTCCCTTCTGCCACAGACTCCAGTGCCATCCACATCTTCCTCCATCAGGATCATCACCATTAAACAAAAAGTCAATTATGTCAATGATAAGAAACTTAATTGCTTGAGGCAATTTGAGCTATGTTTTCTTAACAAGTCCATTTTCTATAAGAAAAAATTGAAAGCCAAGCAGTTTAGGCAAGCCAGAAGATGTAAGCAGAGTTGGTAAGCCCTTTCTCCTCAAGGATCCTCAACTGGGAGTGTTGCATAAAATAAATAAACAAACAAATAAATAAATAAAAATTAGAAATTTTTTGAGAAAATTCATTGAGAAATGAAAATAAATTAAAACAAAAGCCTGTCTCTTTGTGGTCTTTTCTCCTCACACACAGTCTTTAGCAAGCTTCCTATACAGCCTCTGTACTTGAGCAAAATAGTGAAGAAGAATGTCTCAGCTTTGGCAGAACTAGAACATACTGGAGAAGAACATCTCCTTTTTTATTATTATTTTATAATATTAGTATTCTGCATACTGTTTTTTTCACTGTGGGTACTGATTTAGCTTCTCCAAGCCAGTTTTTAAGGAGATACCTGGAAAAGGTTTACTTTTATGAAAACCAAGCAGCTTCCTGCATTGGCTGGCAAGATTAGTTTTGTCAGTGTTGCAGCTGCAGCTCCACTGACAGCAGACTCTGTCTCTCTCATCACTCTGGTGATTCAGCCCCTAATGGTCAGGAGCTTGGAAACAGGCATCTGCACCTGGGTACTAGAGTTGGCAAAGTAATGTGGTGCTGGCAGAGTATCCGCTGTGTTTTATTGTTTCCCCTCCAACTTCTAAACATTTCAGTCCCTGTAAATTAGTCAGATCAGCTTTCTCTGAATTTGGCAATTACTTTTATACATTTCTTTTGAGCTTTCCTCTTTCTAAGAAGCCAGACAAAAATATTTACCCTATAGAAACATTGCCCGATATCTTTATTATGTCAGAGTGTCCTTGAAAGGGAACAAACCTGGTGAACTCCCAGGCCTGAAGTCAACAACAAAGGAACGCTGGAGAGGAGCTCTGGAGGGAGGGAGGAAGGGAAGGAGACAGAATGGTAAACACTACTGAGTGCACATATGCATCCAAGGTGAACTGCAAGACTGCCAGAGGTAACTAATTTATTTCATTTTGAGTCTGTCAACTTCCACTGGAAAAATATTTTTAAAACTTAAGAAAATGAAATAATCCTTGATTTTAGTGTCAGGCTTTCACCTAGCACAGACAACTCCCTAGCTGAGAATGCAGCCCATGGGACTTCTTAGCATCTTTTTCAAAGCAACGGCTTCTGAAAATAATCAGATCACAGGGTTTTTTTCCTCAGAAGGAGAATAAAAAAGGGGAGGAGGGAAGCTAATAAATAATATGAAGTTTCTTGCATTTAGTGACAAACGTTATGAAAAAAAGCACAGCCCTTTGTAACTGATGCTTTCTCCTTGCCTGTCATCTGTGTTTATACCGTATCTATCAGTCTTTGCAACCTTCAGTCCTTGAACTCCTTCTGCAAGCAATAAAGGGAGGCATCTACCATGTGCTTCATTACCAAACACCAAGACCCTTCTCTTTCTTTAGTCATTCAAGAAATAGTGAAGGAGGGGGATTTGTCTTCTGGCAATTAGAGGAAACGAATTCAACATATGTTGAATGTGGGGTGATAAGTCTGCTGTAAACATGGATACAGAGAGGACAACTCACAGAAGAAATAGGAACAGTTCTGCAAATTGAGCACACCAATGTCTAACAATTTTTGGTGGAGAGCCCCTTTCAAGTCAGCTCTTCATAAAGGAGGAGGTCAGGTTTGAGTGGATCAGGCACCCTGAAAAGCCCAGGTCGACAGTGGAAACCCCATTTTTACAGATGTCTCTTGGCATATCAGTCATTTATAGACAACAATTTTTCAGCTCTACTAGTAAAACATTTTTGAGGGAAACTTTGTCAGCCTCACACTAAAACAATGGGATCACAGGTAGCAGTGACAAGCCAACAGCTTTGGGTGCCACCACAGTCACAACAGGAGCAACTGCTATTCCCTCTGAGCTGCCACGTTGTTTTGGGTGGACAAGTTGGATGGAGAAGCTTATTCTCCCACAGATTATTCTGGGTCACTGCCTCCATGAGGGAAATCCCTATACTGGCCACCTAGCTGCCTCTGTGCTGCTCCTCACTCTCATTGACCACACACTTATAATCTAGAAACAGAGGCCATCATTGTGCAACTGAGAACATATCTTTGGAAAAGCTGTTACAAATACTTAAACCCTTTCCACATCTTCTTAATCCATTTTTACCAACCTCTCTAAACAGTTTACAGATCAGCCAGCACTGCCAAAGCTTTCCTGCTGTTTTTTCAGCAATTGCTGCTACTGACCTTCTTTATATTCTCATTTAGAAAAGTATTGACCATTGACCCCCTTGCTTTTTAACTCTGGAACCAGTGTTTACATTAGAAGAAACTCTTTGTGATGCTGAGTGCAAGCAGAGCACTGAAGGCATGAAAAATTAGAGCATACATTTGTTATTTAGAGACTGTGGTCAATTCAGCCCCTCCTGTCATGATAGCATCTCTATGCACTTGGCATTTCAGGCTCTTACTGCAGTCACACAACTCAGAATGTTTAAAAATAAGTTTGCATCCTTATTTAAATTCCAAGAACTAGCCTGTCTCCATTGAGAAAGTCTTCAGGTTGGTTTTTTTTGTTTGTTTTGGGGTTTTTTTGTGTTTTTTTTTTTTGTTCTATGAAGCAATTCTCCCTTTCTAATGCTGTAAGCATCTCAAAATATTCATTCATAAGAAGATTAACAATAATCTCAGTATCAGACAGACTTGATAATTTTAGGTCCAGCTGAAAAGCTACACCCTTGCCAATGCTTATACCTGCTGAGTTCAGTCCTTTTCAGTCAAAGGCTACAAAGACACAGCAATCTGCCTGTATGGGTTCATTTCCTGCAAACTGACCCCAGAAATTATCACATTACATTGCCGACTCTCTAAGAAAAACCTGCCAATGTGCATGAATAATTTTAAAATCTGAGAACAATGCTGGAGTCATCTTTTTTTCTACCCATAACTCATCCGGCACAGTCTGACCATGATCCATGACTGATGCTCCTACAAACTACCACTGCATAAATAACTGATGATTCCTCTAAGCAGCTGGAAAATGTAACTGAATGAACAAGCACAGCCTAATATTTAACATCTAAAATTCTACGACTTCATGAATGCAAATCTATATACATATCTACACATATAAATTGTGTCTCTCTTGGTCTAACTTCAGGGATTCTTTTTGGTACTTGTTATAAATACATATTATAAAGTTGGCTTTTCGCAAGATGTGTGCTATATGATTAATAACGTTATGGTAAGGATATAAGTTTTTACTTCTGCTATTAATAAAGAAAGATAGGCATAGTGGTAATAGTTGATACAGTATGCTTAAACTGTCTGTTTGGCCGGGATAACATCCAATGAACATGTAAAGAAGACCCTGCTATTGAGATACCAACTATCAGCATCTACCATCTGAAGAAAGTATGGACCAAGGCCCAAACTGGAGGTGATAATGAAGACATGGCCAAGAAACACGCATGCTCGAAAAAGGTAGACCTAAGGAACATGCAGAACAGTTCCTGGAATATGGAAACTAGTCTATGGAAAAATATGAATATTCAACAGACTGATGCATTAGAAAGGGTATTTAAAGAATGACTATGATAGAGCAGAGTGTGGACTTGGCTAAATGCCAAGTCACCCGGCTGACCATACTTTGCTTTTTTATCTGCTTATTGTCTTATTTTTTTAATTAAATCTACTTCTTAAAATTTACATAGAAAGTGAACCTCGTTTTTCACAGCACTGAAAAGTTAATCTGGCCTACATTGGTATTTAAAGACATAATTGTTCTTTACTTCTGTTTTTTTTCCTCCAAGAACACAAATACATGTTTTGCAACAGGCATATTATATCACTTAGAGAGAAATTTGTCATTACCTTTTCTTTTCCTAGACAAAGAAGCCAAGAAAAATTACTCATAGGAGGACTGAAAAAAACTAGTTCAAATTTGAAATCAAACCAAAACTTTTAACTAAATGAAAACTTAATTTCATATATATTTTCCCAGGTGGATTTTGAGTAAACAAAACAAATCCATTGCTTTTGTATTTTTAAAGGTTTTTTTTACTCCCAGTCAGCTTGATTCTCATAATAGGAAAGGGAAAAAAACTCTCAGAAAACAGACACGTTCTGTGTGCTTGTAAAGTTATATTCTTGAGGGAAATGGAACTTTTTCATGAACATTTTCACCTCTTCAAAAGGAATAATGTTTTGTTAAGAAAAAAAAAGGCAGACAAGTGTTATAAAAAGTACTTTAAGCATATATCAGTCATGTTTATGACTCTGAAATGTGTGCTATTTCAGTACTTCCTGCTCTGTTACATTATTCAGCTGCCAACTGTCCTGTATATCATATCCTTTACAGACATTTAACACAAAGTACACTTCATTCTGGCATTGAATATTCCTTTTTCACTTTTATACTCACATATCATCTCTATTTCTTCCCAGTTCATCCAGATATTTGACTAATGCAAGTAACTACAACATTTAAGAGAGGAGCTTTATGTAGCTACTAATATACTTTGCCCATCACTGGACTCACTCAATACCACAGTTTTGTTATACATTTCCCATGGGAAGTCCCCACTAGACATTATGTAAAATCAGTAGACATTCCATATAATGCTTCTTTTCAATTATTTCATGTTCTTATTTTTTCAAATTTTGTTTCCTTTCTTTCCCTCTATTCCTTTCAAGCCTCTTTCTACCATTTCCAGCTCTCTCCTTCATGGCATTTACAGTCCTCAACCTAAAGTGGCTTGACAGGACTGACATATGAACTCTGGGAGCTGCTGTCCACTTCTACAGGTACCCAGAGCCAAGTAGAACGCATTTAAAAAAAAAAAAAAAAAAAAAAAAAAACAACAACAAAAAAAAACAAAACAAACACTTAAAATATCTCTCTCAGCATCTTAGAGTGGCTTCCTGTTCCTCTGTCTTTTCCTTTTATGCCACCAGTCCGTAACAAAAAAAATAAAATATCCTTGTTACAGGATATGCACAATGCTCTGACCATAATTAAGCTACAGAGAAGCTGTCCTGGGTTTGACTAGACAAACATACTGCTTTTCATATCAGACTTCCCTTTTTTATGGCATAAACACAGAGGGTCAAATCTGTCTTTTCAATATGGAAATTAACACAGAGGGTCAAATCTGTCGTTTTAATATGGAAAGCCATTGTGTGCACCACACAGACACACAAATGCTTATGGTATAAAGCAAATGTTGTAGTTATATGCAGCTTTAGTCTCAAAGCAAATGTGTCTTTCAAGAGATTATATTCTCAAGTAGTGCACTATTATCTGAAATAAAGCATCTATTGTACATCTTCTATAATACTAGCATGATAGCATTCATTTCAGAAGTAAGTAATTTTAGAATAATAATAACAATAATAAAAACAACAAGAGCAACAATAACAACAACAACAATAATAATAAAATAATAATAATAATTTGCAAAGTGCTGGTCACCATTCAAAACTCTCCTGAAATCACTTAAACTACTTGATTGAATAAACAAAGAAAGTGCTTTTTTCTTCCCTCTGCTACAAATACAAACCAGACAAACACATTTCTAACTGATGTGATAATCTAAATGTTCTATTAAATAAATACTACTTGTCGCAGTATGGCTTATGCTAAACTATTCCCCTACTAGAACCTGAGCTAAACACTAATACCAGATTCTTACTGTGGCCTGGATACAAGTAATATTTATTGTTCCTCCAGAAATTCAAAGTGGATAAAATCTTGTTTCAAATTATACTTTTCATTGATTTCAAATATAATTCTTGAAACTTAAAACACTGTGAGCTGCCTTTCTGCACCTGCCTCAAAATATTTCAGGAAAATTATGTTGTTTAACCCTGTATTAGTGCCATGTTAGGGAAATGTAATGAAAATAAACCTTGGAAAATGCAGGATAGATAGCTTGGAAATAGTAAATGGACCAAGAGAAACTTCATACATCATACATCATACACAGAGTACAAAAGTTGGGTTGGTGGCTACTGCGATAGCAAGCAACCACAGCATAGTCTGGAATCATAGTCTGGAATCTACCAGGAAAATGCCTTTCACTATGCCTAGTCCCAAATTCTGTAGGCAGAAAAAAACCACAGGAGAGATGAAAATCAGGTACAAAGCCTACTGGGAATGAATGCATCTGCTACTTCAAAATACATGTGTTTCTATTTTCCAAATTATATCTTTAACACAGAGCTGGCTTCCGCCTCCTGACAGCAAATGGTTTCTTTATTTTAAATTGAGAGGCAGTCTGTGTGAGAGAGAATGACATTTTACTGGGGCATCAAGTTTCTATAACTCTAATTAAATTTAGATCATCTCTGCTATTTTCAGTCATAGCCGGCCAGATAGCCCTATGAGAAAGCTGTTAGAATACTAATGTCTTGGCCACCAAGTTCTTAATGGCTTCATATACTCACACAGAAAAAACAAAGCTTCAATACATTATAGAATTCTATATTAAATCAAATGTTTCCAAAAGGCCTATTTAGGATAATTCACCTGGATTAAGGTCCTGCTTTTTAATCAATGGATTCTCAATTTACATCTACATGCAATTATTTACTGGAGTACTGACATGCTATATTAACAGGTACAGCGCTGCTAGTTTGGTCCATTCAGCCCGAATATTCCTGGAAGCACTCACATGCAGAAATGTGATCCACCAAACCCTGCTCAGCTCCCACCTGCTGTGAGGGACACTTGAATCCATGAGTTCAATCTCGCTCCTCTCTGTTCCCCTTCAAGAGATTCAAAGAGGTTTAAAAGTGGAATTTAAAAGTTCTGGTCTTTTCTTTACATTTTTTTTTTTAAATTATCTTTCATCTGGCTTTAGCAATAACAGGAATAGTCCATGGGCAAGGCAACAAAAGCTTGATGACCTAGGGTTATGTTTGTTTTGTGTGTAGATGTTCAGCGTTTTCCAAATTAAGTGTTGGTTTTAATTATGCCATCCATCCTCAGTGAGCAGACACTAGTAATTTATCAAGACATTTCAATAGACGATGTATTCTCCAAGATATCATAGTCACAAGTTCAACTGGTATAATTTGAATACATTAATGATTTAAAAAATAATTTTATACACATTTAATACTTGAAATCCCTGATTTTAAAATGTGGAATCTAAGCTGCATCTTAGGTTTATTACATCTTTCCTGTTACAACTTGGAGGAATTTGAAAACCAAAAAAATCACCACATACATACCAGAGATTGAATGAAATCTAGTATTTTCCAATATTTGCTGAAAGTCTACCTACCAAAAGGCCACATAATTTAGAAGGAAAAAAGCAAAGCACCGCAGTCACAGTAAGAGCTTGTGAGTAATTATATAGCTTATTCCCTAATGCAAACCAAACAAAAAAGTGCTTCCTTAACTGTGTATTCAGACAGAGCAATTAAGAATATAATGGTACATCCCAAACGAAAGAGAAATAATGCATTTTTTTTTGGACATTCTCACACTCCAGAGTCCTGTCTTTCCATTACTCACATTCTGGTTGAAGTCTGTAACAGCTCTGGAGATGGATTTCATTAATGTGATCTTCATTACTTCACTTCTCCTTCTAAGTCCTCCCTGCTCATTAGCTGTGAGAGCCAGGGCTTGTTAATGGCCCAGCAGTCATATGGTAGATCAATAAACTAGTAAGGGCAAATCTTTAAGTGCAAGGAGATAATAGAGAAAGAAGGAGAAAAACATTTCAAAATTTGCATTTGTTCCTCCCCTGGTAACAGATGAGAATCAAATTCTAGCAATGTGTACAGGCAGATCTGGATCAGGTCCTAAAGCCTACACAAAAATCCAGTTGGATTAGATGATTATTTCAGTTCTAAATCCTGGTGTTCATTCTAACCCTGCTCAGCAGCTGGCAGCAATCCTGGTGGTTTCTAAGGTTGGATAAATTCAAGCTCCCGTAAAAATCTGGTTTAAGGCCATGATCAATCATGAAATGTTGCATACTACAAGACCCTTGTTTAGTACCAACTGTTTTCACAAAGAATCCTTCCTGCAGAGGAACTTGGATGAAAAGTCTTTTTTTTATTATTATTATTTCAGTGAGAATTAGATGTGCCAAGTGATCTGACAGTCTGCATCACAGTGTCTGCTACAATGCGTGGTAATAATACTACAGATATGATGATAATGGTCCACAACAGTGTACATTAGCATATTTTTCTGATCTGATAGGCATCCAACAAGCAGTTATCAGTCAGGAAAATGGTGCAGGGTTAGATCCTTAAATATCTCCTAGGTCAAGAATCTCTGTTTTTCCTACAATGCAGAATACTTTGTATGCAACCAGCCTCATGAAGATGACTGCAACTGTAGTACATTTATGGTATCTTTCACCTCCCTGAATTAGACATTGTTAGTGTGATTTGGGCACATTTGTTATATTTGTTGTCCTTTTCAGCCACAAAAAATCAGAAGCCATATCAGAAGAAACCCCATGAGCCTCTAAGTAAATGCAGGGATCTCTCCTGCAGCAGCCAGCTTTAATGAGGTATTGCAACACCAGCCTGCATATTTCAAAAGCAAAAAATCCAGCAGCTTTCTGAAAAACAACACACTCATCCCATTCTCAGTGGTGCTACAGCCTGACATGTATCATCTAGCTTTTAAGTTTTTCTGGGAGGATACCATTTGACCTAACCCACTGGAGGTAAATCATTATATGATTTAATAGGCACAAGTGCTTGTTAAAAGCTTTGCCCGAGCAGCCACTTTTACACCCACAGCAAACACATCCTGTGCTATTCTAAATATTCATTTTTCCACGTATTGCTTACTGCAAGCTCCCTGTTGCTTTTTACTTAATTACCCTTCCGTGAGCATCATGCAGTTTTAAAAAGAGAAAAAGACATTCGACTTAGATCACTTCTCTTGTGTGGGATTTTTCCCCATCACAGGGTTTACTGCGGCTTTGCTGTATCCAGCACCCAGGGTGGTGGGTTTCTCATTGGCCCCTGTGCACAGAGGCTGCTTCTGTCAAAGAGAACTTTTCTTCCTTAATCCACATCATTCTATCCTCTTCAACTTCCTCTTGTGAACTTCTCTCTGAACACTTACATTTTCACCTAAGGGCAGTAGCTCACACTCTGCCTAAGTGATTTATTTTTCTTCCAACAGATCTAGATTTTCATGGGATTGTTGAAGTCAGCTTGGTTTTAATCAGGACTAATAACCTTCTAATAATATTAGTTAAAATATGCATTTGCTGACTCTTTCAAGCCATGTATAATTAGAAATACTTCTGCTTTTAATATACATAGCATTTTTTATTATTCCCTTATTTCTGGAGGAAATGTGCATCAATTAATAATTTTAAAATAAAATCAGGATTTCTCTACTATAAAGAACTGCAAAGAACTCTTGGGTTTTTGTTTATGAAATATGTTTTTAGTATTGATATTGTATTATTTTTCCTGGCTTGGTGGCAGTTGGATACATGCCAACAATAAAAAAGTGTTCTGTTTTTAATATCCTAATAATTCTGCACTTTATTTCAAATTTATTACTCATTAATGAACCCAAGTATATAAAGTAAATAAAACATTTCATAAAACAAGACAAAACCTAATTGCACAGAAAAAGAAGTAGTGACTTAAGACAATAAAAAATCATTCAAATTAAACTAATTCTACCAATGATTTTAAAGAATGCTTAAAGAATACCTCAGGGCTGTTCTTCAGTGTTTCCATTCAAAGAAATTATATGCCACAGAACAGAGTAACACTGCTATGAATGAGCACCTCTGTGTTTTGGGACAAAGAAACTGACTTCATGCTTTGTTTTGAAGTGCCTTCAGAAATCTACTTGTTAAAATTCGTATTCTCTGCAATTCCCAGTGAGAATGGTTAATCTCCCGTATCAAGTTCAGGCATTAAAAAAAAAAAAAAAGATACACAAAAGAAGAACTTAATTTACTTTTCTTTATTCCTCTAACTTCAAATCAGTGCTGAATAGTTGCACATTGTCTGGATCAAACCATTTAAAATAGTATTGGGGTTTTTGTTGGACTGCTATGGAGATTTCCAAGACTCACATTCCACCGAGCACTTCACATCTCCGATCCACAAAACTGGAATGTTAAAAATTGAAATAAATAGTGAAATCTGGAATGAGCAAAGACTGTAAATTGGAAAGCTGAATTTTTATATGAAACAGAGAAGGTCATTTATTATCTCTCTGCCACAGATGACCCGTCTGCACAATGAGGACACCAAAATACCTCAGCACAGCTCTGCAAGGCTTTCTATTTTATAAGCCTTTTCAAGGTCCCTAAGTATACACTGATGAGGAAAACTTCACTTCTAATTCTAAGAGGCCAGCCTCTAAACATACTAAGAAATAACAGTGCAATTGTAAATACTGCTATGTTTCTTAATAAAGAAAGTTTTTTTCAAAATGTGACGGTTTATGATTCAACACTCATCTTTAGAAACTGACTGTGTGTCCAGAAATTCAATTTAAGAAGCAATACTTTAAAAGGCAGCCATGGGAGAAGCAAGGAGGCTTTAAACTGACAAAACATCTATTTTCTTGGAAGTCATAACAGTTAGATATTTATCTGCCTTTCACAAGTCTATCTGACAATTCCTTTTTTTATTTTCCATCAAGCATTGTTCAGATACAATGTTTTTAAAAAACTGGATTATAAGAGTGGGTAGGGAATTGAAGAATGGGGTCTGTCCTGTTGGCTCAGGAGCAAAGTGCCACGGGTGCCAAGTGGCACAGTCTAGCATTGAGGAAAGTATGGTTGAAGTCAAAGGGAGTAAAATCAGTTTATGCAAGGCTCCTCTGTAGCTGTCTTCCTCTTGAGAAAGGCCATTTTAAAACCTGGAGAACTCACAGCAGTGACACAGATGGCCAAAGAAATTTAAAATTTTCCTCAAATTTTATGCAGAATTAAGGAGAGATTAGTGCTTGCCTTAAGTCACCTTTCGCCCTTTAGATCTGACCCTTAGCTCAAGTTAAGCATATTTAAATTGCCACCTCCCAAAATTCCTCCTCAGAAGTATTCTAATAACTCTCAGGGTAACCTCTGATGGTACACACTGCAGTAGAGAATGTACAATTCACCAGTGACCTACAGGCACACAAACAGAAGAAGCATGGGGAGAAAAATTTAAAAAATAATTAGGTGTGCATTCTCTTCTCTCATCTTGCTCCTACCGAATGAAAACGTGAAGAAAAGGGTTTCATCCTGATCTACTACAAATACCTTTATCCCTCCAGAGAGGGCATCTGAAAGCTCTTTAATGGAAGAACTGTGTTTTCCAGAATTGCTGTTTCTTTACAAACAAAACACCTAAATAGCAGTTGTTTGTGGGTTTTTTAATACATTCTTCTTAGTGTAAAAAAGCCTCAAATGAAAATATCCAAACAAGTGAAAACAAATAAGTAACTAAAACTCAAACCAAATACTCCACTAAATACATATCATTTGCTTAACTGGGGACAGAAAGGGGATGAAAATAGATTATGAAATAAGAAGGGAAAGGAAAATATGAGAGATGGGTTAACTTTCAGAAACCAAGCTGATTAAAACTCAGGACAAAACACTGTATTTAGAATTTGCTATGTTTGCCCTTATTCAGGGGCAGCAGATTTATGCCTGCACTTCAAGAAGCTTCAGAAGATCATTTTGTTTAATAAGCTCAAAGATCCGAGAAAAACATTTGCTGGGAAAAATACCAGAGGAGCTTGACTTTCAAAGTGACTCAAACACAGCTTTTTACTACAAAGTGTCTTTTCAATTAGGATTCTAGGAATCAGAGGAGGATAAGATGTAAGGTAATGAGGGCAGGCATGACATGGCAGCCTTAGGGCTCCATGGGATTTTCCTTCAACATTCGATTCAGCCCCTTGGAGAAACCTGCAGTGAATCTGATAGCTTCCTTCTCTTTCCCCATGCCTCAGCTTTCAGGTCTGGTGTGCCCTGTCGTATTTTGTATCTATTGTGCACAAACCAGCACAACTTAAAGCTTTTGTTTCCAGGAGTTCTCCATTTTATTATTTAACAAAATAAAATAACTTTAATAACATGAACCCAGGCCTGTTTTCTAGTCACTAGGAGGTTAAATGAGGAAGGGAGAGATCATCTGAAAGTCTGTGTGTTGGAAACATCAAGTAATGACCTTTATTACTAATGACCTAGGCCCTCCAGCAATGAACCTAGACAACACTGATTAAGTGAAAAGCCTGCTGGTTTTTACAGGGATATAAAATAAAAGGAGTCTTTGTGTTAATAGAAAGGAGTATGACACAGAAGGAAATGTAAAAATGAATGAGCTATAAAAAGAAGGGATTTTTCCTCCTCTGTGGAAGACAATAAGAAATTAATCTAGAGATATAAAAGTTTGAATCATAGTTTCATACACCATTGCAGAAGCAGATCTTTACAAGCTACTGTTAACTAAATCCTTCGATGCAGAGTTGCAGAAAATAGACAGTAACTTTTTTCCAGGCGTGATGTAGAAAAGCAACTTAGTCTTAAAAACAATATCAACTGCCTCTCTTAGAGTGAATAACTCATCCTAAGGGCATTTTTGCATCATATGCCCATTAATTATAAAAAAAAAAGGTAATGGCAATCTTGCTACAATGTAGCTAAACCTTGCAAAAGGCCCATCCTGCTTTTTTTTTATGTGAATACCAAGTCCTTACACTGGAAGAAAGTTGTGAATAGTGACAGGATATGACTGATTGTTGCAAGACAACATTTCTGGGAATAGATCTTCAATGGAAAATGCTCCTATTTAACCTATGCCGTTCCCAGCTGCACACTATAGGAGGATTAATAACACATAAATCTTTTTATTTTAAACAGTTACAGCTCAATGCCATGCCATCATTAAGAGCCTGAGCAGTTGTGTTCACCTTTATGACAGGCACTAGATGCTACAAGGAAAATTGGAAGAGAATGTTACAAAAAAACCCAAAAAAACAAACAAACAAAACACCCACAAAAATAACTCCTCCCCCCCCCCCCCCCCCAAAAAAAAAAAAATCACCAAAAAACCAGAAGAACCCCACAAACCAACAAACAAAATACAAACAAAAAAACCAATCAAACAAAATAAAACCTTTGGAAAAAGAAAAAGATGACAGAAGAAACAGAAGAAAATAAAGGCTGCAAACAGGGAAACTCCAGAAAGATAAAGTGGATAACAAGTGACAGCTAACATCAGAAGACAGGAGTACTTACTTGTCCAAGGCAATTTGGGGTTTACCAGCTAATAAGGAAGAATACAAACTCCCCAGCAGCTTCATCTGGCTACTTCTAACGCTATGGCTACACAAATCTTGGTAGAACCCAGGTGATGGTAAATTATGAAAAGCTTCTTCTTTGCTTTATTTGCAATGAAATCAAAATATTTGGTGTTCTTGCTAGGCAGAGAGGGGATCCCTACTCTTACCATAAGCAAAGGGTTTTCAGCTTGGAAGTTCAGCCTAAATTCTTGTAAACCAGCTTGGTTCTACAGCTAGTCTGACAGCTTTCATGAATAACTATTTTTCACTCTAAAACTGCCACTCATGAAAACTGAATGAATTCATGAGTGTGGGATGACTTGCATTACATGCTATGCTTGTCTTAAAACATTCGTTTTTAAGGGGTTTTTTTCTATTCAACAAAAAATTTTACTTGGATACTTAAGCTATCTACAGTCTATAAAAAGTTGATAACTAAAAAAAAAAAATCACTTCAATTCCAAAATAAAAACTTTAGATGCATCTATCCAGAATAATTTATTTAGACTCCTACTCCAAAACTTTCGGCACTTGCTAGCTTTCCTATCCATTATGCCACAGCCTTCAGAATAGCATGTAGAGCAGCCAAGTGTCAGCCTGAGTGCAGAGCTCTGATAAAAGGGGCCAAGAAATCTCTAGGCACTCACAGCTGTGGTGGCAGAAAACATGAAATGCCAAAGGGAGAAATGAATTCAAGTATGAAGTCGCAGCAAGTTTAAACTCTCAAGAGAGAATATAAGGTAATCAGAGCAGAGCAAGTTGTCTGCCGAAACACTCAGCCTTTCCTTGTCAGACTGCTATGTTGAACAAGCACCACCCAGGTTAGAAAACAGTATTATCACTCAGCTCTTACTACCACCCCAAGCACAGCTGTGCCTCTGAATTTCCTGTACGGGATCATCTTTTTTCAAATACAGTGATGTTACTTGACAGATGGGCAATGTATCTGCCTTCTGGACAAGGTAAACCAGTAGTTTACACACTCCTGCAAGCTTTGTTTCCATTAGAGAGTCAATCCAGTCTCCCACACAGCTGTAAATATCCTACTCCTTTCAACGACCCCTTGATAATGCACAAACACCTGCTGAGCTCAATGGTGACCCAAACTCAGGCTGCCTGCTTCAGCTGGTTCTGCAGGACAGGGCTTGGGGCACTCATTCCCACAGCTGATGCCCTACTCATCTTCAAAGGTATTCACAGTGGGATTCCAATGCCTTCTACTGAATATCCAGGGCAGACAAATTCTTCAAAACATAATTTCTTGCAAAAAGTTAAAACAAAAAAGAAGTTTAAGAAGTATCCAGCTAACTGGACCAATGTACTTTGAGAAGAGATACCCCAGACTGACTGGACAACTTCCTGCTAATCTAATTTTTGTAGTCAGGCTAGTTTGTTTTTCATCTGGGATAGTTCTAACAAATAGGAAAATAGCTTCAAAAGAAAAAAAAATAGAGATCTTAAACATTTTGTTTCCACTGAAAAAAATTTATTTGAACTGATGGCCAATTGAAATCAATGCTATTTGCTGATAATCACTAGTAATTACAGTTGTAAAAGTCTAATTACACAGTTATTTTAAAAGATTGTTTTTCAAACCATTAAGACAGACTGATGCACATGAACCACAAATTTCAGTGTACAAGCCTTTCTTTTAAGCAATGGCGTGCAACACTGCATTAAAAAGAAGAAATTCCTAGAGCAATAAAATATTGTAACTCAGTTTAAATAAGGTTTCTACTCAGCTTTTAGCTGTGCCCACAAAATACTGGGACAGCACAGATTTTCTTTATTTTGCTGCTGCAAGTTCAATGTATGCCAGAGTTGTGTTGATACCTCTCTCTCCAATAGCATTAGGACTGGGAACAATTCTATTTTTTGTACACATTAAGAAACTAGAAGTATGCATGGCTGGTTACACAGAAGTATTTGTAACTGAAAAACGGAGAAAAAACATAAACATATGGCAAGAATCAAAGAGATGAAACTCCTAAAAATCTCGCCTTCCATCATAGATGGTTTTACTGCACTAAAGCAGTATTCTCAGACATGAAAATTTCTAATAAAAATGCAGGAGTTCCAGTACAGGTCAGCATCTTGACTAGACTAATACCATTAGGTTAGGAACACCTAATCCAACAGCATTACATTAAAAACTCCTACATCTTCCTCACAAAACAGCCCCAAAAACAGAGGATGTGATTCAGTCTCCCCACACTTCTGTGGCATTTCACAGGTATGTCTCTTTCAAGACATTTTGCTAATAAAACAAACAGACAAAAAAAGATAATTCCTTTTTTGCTGACAAAGAATTTAAAAAACACTATTGGAAGAGCAATATCATCTAGAGCTTATTTCTGTTATTGTATCCTAATGAATATTTCTCATAAAACCAAAAGGGGCCCGTTGATGTTTTCTGGGATAAATCATAATATCTCTGTCCACTCTTCCTGAAAATTTCACCATTTTTTTCCTAAGCTTGCTGACTGCAGCAATCTTGTTGGGTGCAGCTCCCATTAAATCATTTGAAATTTTCTGGTGTGTGGTGTATGTGACTTAAGAAGAACTTATGTAGTCTTCTGTAGATCTGTGAATTATACTGTAAGACTATTACTGACTAGCAGCCTAACTAGAAAATATCTGTTAAGTTAATTAAAAGTAATTTTAGCCTAGTTTTTACTACAGGTAGGAGGGAAGCATATTGCACAAAAAACTGTTGCTTTAGAACTGTCATAACTCAACACTGGTAACACTACTCAAATTATAGGTTATAACCAAAAGACTATAACACTGCACCAGGACCCCTGTAAGATATGTCACAGGCACACAGAAATTACGGTGCTTGTCCCAGGAAGTTTATAACCCAACTGTTAGAAATTCAACCCACACAGAATAAGACAGCATGGAAAAACAGCTCATAGCAAGAGACCACAGGATAACACCTACCTAGCCTCAGTTTAACTAAATTGCAAATCCTATTCAATGGGCAAAGCTCTTCAAATGCTACTGCTAGTAAAAATGAAATCCTGTCCTAGGGACAACCTTCACAAGGAAGGTTTTGTTGATTCTCAGCATTGCAGCATCTAAGCATACTATTCATTTTGCTTTGTTTCTTGGAAACTGTGGCAACTTTGCACAACTTATCATAGCTGCATCTATATCAGTACATAAGTACAGGGTAAGAAAAAGTCTTTTTATAACTGAGAAAGCTATTTTCTCTTTATTGTCTTTGTTACATTTCATAATCACTAACAAACCCCAAATCAAAGGTATGCAGCTAGTATAGCAACCCAGTCAAATGGAAGGTTCATGTTTCCTCGTTATAAGAACATGAAGTTTATTATATGGGTGACAACAATAGTAAAGAGTTCAGCAATTGTTAGATAGCAATCATAATACAATTCCTTTTATAACAATCTGAGTAATCTCTTACTAACACCTATCATTTTCCACTGCCTATCACCTTTCTAAAGACAGTTTGGAAAATGCATTAAAATTGACCTGACAAACTGAGCTTCTGCAAACCTGCTCCAAGCACAGGCAATTTGCCACACGTTGGCTTCCCAGCTGTGTTACCAGTTTTCCAGGGAGGCTGCAACCTTCCTCAAATGGTAACACAATATTTCACAACCCTTTCTCATCTTCATCTAGGCACCTGTATTGCTTTGGGAAGGAAGATGTTTTTTCTTTGTGGGGTCAGTGATGATAACCATCTACATGGCAAATCTGCCTGTGCTGGAGCAGCAGGCAGGAGACCCTGCCAGTTTCATAATTAGTGTGAAAGCACTAACAGGCTTCCAGAACAGAAATCCAGGTGGAGGCTGGCAGCACTGAGACAAGGTCATTTTGCAAAAATGCTTCTGAGTTGAAAAATTCCCTGCTCCCACCAAAACCCTATCCAAGGTGGGCAGTCTTGAAATCACACTAATTGAACCTGCTGTTTCTCTCCTGAGTACAGATTAGTAAGACTCTGCTCTGCCATATTATTCATTTATTTGGGAGATGCAACTGTGCCCAGAAAACAAGAACTACTTGATTCTTTTTTTATAGACTGTACTGTGTGCTGTATACAATACTGCATAAATCCTCCAAGGAAAACAGCAAAATAATTCATAAATTGATTTTCTTTCTCAGCAAAGCCATATTAACCAGGAAGAATACACCAGGAAGCAGCAAAAACTGAAAGTCCTGGAAGAATCAGGGCATGCAGTTGACAGGTTGTTCATTCTTACAGTGCAAATTATGCCAGGTTCTGACCTACTGAAATTTAAATAAATGCCACAATCCTTTCATCCAAGATCTTCAAGGATGCAAATAATTTTTATTTAAAATTATGCCTGTACATGTCAGAACAGATCAATTTAGGAAAAATTCTTACCTCTGCTAGTTGAAATTCATATCATCTTCACCAGTTCAGAGGCTACACCTTAGGTTACATCCCTCCTTACTGGTATAGGAACTTGGCCCTGTGCCCTGCCTCAGTCATGTCAGATTCTTAGTCAAGTCAACAAGAGCAGATGGAAGCAAAAGTACTCTTGCTTGGGCAGAGGACTCAAAAATATTTGGATTCCCTTCTTTCAGCTGAAAACTTACTTCTGTCCCTCTCATATCCCCATCAGGCATCTCACCAGACATTAACTTCCTGCAAACAATTTATCACTCCCTAGAGCTGCGTAAGTGGATGGGAATTGTAAGGAAAAGCGGCGCATGCTATTGTATTATTAACACCTCTTACTCAAATTCCAGTAGAAACCACAAGTGTAACATCAGCTACAAAAAGTTTGTTTTCAGTGGCAATTCAGGAACAGCCTGTCCAGTTTCTTTTAAGTGCTTCGCGCATTGTTATCCAAATGTCGTTTGAACTGCTTGTTAATCTTCCTCTGAAACATTTATCTTTTCATGAGATTTATTAAACAAATGCTATCAGTAAAAGTCTGCTTTGCTTTTTTATTTCGCTCATTATAAAAATGAAAGGCAACATTTCTAATTTTTTAGACTTTTTAAACTTTTTATGCAAAGTAGTTGGCTTTCCATTACCAAAAATGCAAATATAACTTGATTTTCTCTTTTTTGATGCTTTGCCATAAATATCTCAGAAAAATAAACAATGTCATTACTTTCTAGTACAGTTCACTTCTTGTTCTTCAGAAAGAGCTGATCTATTTCTGTAGTCAATTTTGAATAACTGGCAGAGATGCTTCATCAGTCCACTTTCAATATCAGAATTTTCAGGCGGAATAGACCTAACAAAACTATAGCCTCAATACATTTTTACTAATAATATTGCCTCAGACTTCATTTGTATTAAACAGAAATGCTGCTACAGAGGCTGCTTCCATTTCAATTCTGTCAAACAAATGAGGAAACAATGAATATTCATGTTTCCTTCAGCTAATGAACAATCCAAACATGGACTGCATCTCTGTGCCAAGCTGAAACACAGTGAATCACTACATGGTCGAAGAGTAATAAGGAATTGGAATGAGAGAAGGATGTACTATTTATTTCATGCTCTGGATTTAAGAGCATCTATATCATAATATAGCCCATTAATAACAACATTACTGTTTTGGTGGACCCTGATTTCCCAGATTCCATGTCACAGATACTATGTTCGAATCATTTTCTCTTCCAAGCACTAAATATTATTTTGCAGAGATGCAACAAGACAGCGCCAAACTTGCATATGGGAAGTAGCCAAGAGTTTTTAAATGCTTCAAATTATTTAAAGAAAGAAATAGAATAATTATATCTTAGAAAGACAAGTAAGAAAAGCTGAAAACTAGCAAAAAAATGCAGTTAAAAACAAGTGAGCAAGTTCCTGTTAAAAGACTTTCAAGTGAGACAAGCTGAAAAATTCCTTTAAAAATGACCACTCAATGCATTCAGATTATGCCTTCATGTTGGAGGATGTCTTGGCAGCACATATCCACTAAAGCACAAAGACAGCTATCATTTACAGTGAATAGTGAATTTGAAGGTACTAAAAAGCCATGGATAAGGTGTTCTCAGGTACGTGGAACAAGGATGCTGAACAATCTCCACTCCTCAGAAGTGAAGGAAAGCTGATTATAGGAGACTATTGCTCCCATAGAAGTCTCTCCCTGAATTCTACCCATCTTTGTTTTTTCCCATTGCCTCACTTGCAAAAAGCTTTTCTTCTGCCCTGTAGCTCTTTGCCAGGTTCATTTTGTAACATCTTGTCTATGAAAAAAATTGCAGATAATTGCCCAGCCTTCATCATCCTTTCATATGTTTCCTTTTGTCTCCTCACCATACACATCTTCTTCTCCCAGCACAAGGATCTGAAACAGGGCTGATTCAGTATTTCTAATCTCTCAAAGATATTTGGCCTTTTTCTTTTTCTCTTACTGCAGAACTAATATCTGAACTGATTGTACTCTATCAGGGTCTTTACCCAGTGTCATGCAGACAGGCAAAACAGATTAAAGCATTCTAATTCGTACTTCTGTACTCTCTATTATCACTTCACAGGTGGAATTTTGGCATCAGAAGTGCTTAAGCTGCCCTGCTGGATGCCTATGTAATATGTAGTCAAAACCAGCAAAGTGCAACAAGGTTGGATTTCTTAAATAAGAAAAAAAAACCCACAATTCTGTCTTGCACCCTGCAATCTGAAACAAAAGTATCAATGACAATTTGGACCTAGGAAATTATAATTTACATTTTGAACATGTGTATAGCACTTCTGTCTGTGAATCCCCAAAGCACGGTAACAGCAGACCAAATCCTTCACATGGGAAAAACAAGAGAGAAAGAAACAGTCTAAAGCTCAATGACCAATGATATTGTTTTATTCTACTATAGCTCTATTCTATTCTATTCTATTCTATTCTATTCTATTCTATTCTATTCTATTCTATTCTATTCTATTCTATTCTATTCTATTCTACACGTACCATATTAGAGCATGCTTTAAATGAACAGGCAGCCATAAAACAGCACTATTTTTCTATGGAAACATTTTAGTATTAGCAATAAATACAGTACACACTTTAAATGCAGGAATACTGCCAATGTGCAAAGAATTTGTCTCCATTATGAACACAGCCACCTGTTTACTGTCTCTAATTCTAAACTGTGAGTCAGTTGGTAAAGAGGAATTAATTGGCCTAAACTTTCTGAGATGTCAAATATTTGGCTTATATGAAGCCAGTGCTACCCAAGCTGGAAAGAATCCCCCTCTCTCCTCCTTTTGCACTGGAAATAGGTATCATAGAAGTCACATACCTTCACACTCTTAGTACAGTCATTATAACATTTACGACAGAAGAAAATAGGCCATAAAATGCAGTAACTTGTTGGGAACAAGACACTTTTTAGAATCATAGCATAGTTTGTATTGGAAGAGATGTTAAAGATCATTTGGTTCCAACCCCCCGGCCATGGGCAGGGACACCTTCCACAAGACCACGCTGCTCGGGACTCCATCTAGCCTTGCCTTGAACACTTCCAAGCAAGGGACACCAAAAATGTTCCTGAACACCCTGTTCCAGTGTCTCACCAGCCTCAAGAAACCAAAATAAGAAAAAAAAAATGAAATGGAGGTTCAGCACTAAGAGACTCCAAAGTTCCAAGATCTGGAGCCAGCCATGCTTCACTGTCGGGCCTTACAGGCCCTGATGCAGAAAAGGGCCAGACAAGTCACAGCATAGGAAATTAAATACTCATCAGCATGTTTCCTAGCTATCAGTAACACTGGAGAGTTCATAATAATCACCTTGCAGTATTCCATTAAACAGGTATTTGCAATATACAAATGAAAATAAGTGTATCTGCCTGTAGAGTGAGAGATCAGTTATGCTGATCTTAATCCTATCTTTTCCCTTATATTAGGTCATCTTCAAACCATTAGAAAATCAGCTCTTGGCTGTAAAAATATTTTCCAACACTGAGAATCAAAAGATATACAGATTTGAAACACAAAAATACTAATTCTTAAAATTTTCTTCAAACCCAACTGAAATAAACAGATTTTTTTTGTCATTGCCTTAATTTAGTGTTTCCCTCTAATCCTGCCTCTGTTGTACAACTGCACTGTGCTGATGCCAAACTAAAGCACTTTTAAAATTTCTCATCTTTGAGAAAAGCGACTCCAATCACTTGCTTAACAAGTTACTTGTAGAAATTGACAGAGATTTCCTTAGGATGAGGTAATCATTGGTTTATAGTATTTTGCCTGATGGCTGCTAATTTTGTTCAGGATGGTCCTGCAAGAGAAGGGACATTTAAGCAATATCATCCTTTGCAGGTTGCAATTACTGAAAGTATATGCAAAGTACAGTGATGGTATATCTGACAGGCAATATGCAATAACCATAGACACTAATTTGTACTCCATTGACTTTGTTTTCCAGATAAAGCAAGAGAGCTTTATACACATCCCACTTACTCATCCTCCCCTATCCTCATTCGCATAAAGCTGCAGAATTATCTCGCTGACCAATCCCAATTCACTGTGTGTGTAGCTATAGACAGAGAATCAAACTCAGGCTAAAGCTGGTGGTTTTCCTGCTGCTTATCTGGGAGATTTTTAATTACTTCTTACTGAGACCAATGAGTTTGTTACTCCCATTATGGGAAAGGGAAAAGAAAGGGAAAGGTGGAAAGGAAAAAGCAAAAAGGGGAAAGGGGAGAAAAGGGAAAAGGAAAAAAGACATAGTGAGCTGGTGAATACCCAGCCTCTGCCTCCAAAACTATTTGTTACACCTAAGTGTGTCACACTGGGCAACAGTGTTTGAGCTGAGCATAGAGAGATTTGGACTGGTTAGAAAGGTAACATTTTCTTCATGAGAACACTCAAGCAGCAGCACAGGTTCCTGGGCAGGTTGTGCTATCCTTGCAGGTTTTCAGAACCCAGGAGAATGAATCTGTGAGCAACCTGTACTGACTCAACAGCTGACCCTGAGGTTACAATGGAGATCTTCTGAGGCCCTTTCCAATCTAAGTTATCCTCTAATCCCTGTGGTCAGAAGACAGTCACAGAAATCTACTGGGTGAAGATGAAGATCAAAGAAACTTTGTGACAGTTATTTTATATTTTCCAGCACTGGAAGAGATGCTGTGCTCTGTCCAAATCTTCTCCTTTTGCCGGTGGTTGCTGCTGAGGGTAGTTTTTTGCACATTTTCATGTATGAATTACTGTCAGTTTGTGGGGCAGCAGTCCTGAACACTCATAGTTAAGAAACAATACTTGCTCTGCAGAAGTTGTGACAGCTAATTGCAAACCAAAACAACCAACAATGACCCAAAAAACTACTCCAAAGGATCCCTGGGAAAACTAAAACACAGTTCTTCACTCTATTTAAGATTATTACCATGCTTCATGGAGAAATGGAAAAAAGAATAGTATGCTATCTCCTTAAATTGCTGAATAACACCTCTATTTTTCCTGTCCCGTTTCTTAATGTATTCAACAGTCACATTTTCTACTACTCTTAGAAAATATTCTGTATTCTAGATAACAGATAATAACAGATAATAAAGATATTTTCAAATAATAGTAGTTTCTTTTTGTGGTAATTCTGAGAAATACATTGAAATGTGCCATTAAGGGAAAACTACCAAAGACTAGAAATGCAATTAAATTTCCTCTCTCTGCTGAAACTCATAGAACACTAGAAAGAAAGAATTTTCATGTTTACTCTTCCATTAAAAAATAAAATATTATTCTCACTTCAAATATTCTCCCTTACAACTCCTGCACGAGAGTTGCCATTAGTACCACTGTTTCTGTTTCTCGCATTGCACAATCAATTCAGAGATGCAGGAACACAATATCTCAGCTGATATACCAGGGCCAAAACTCCCAGTGAGGGCATTCACTTCAAATAATCTCCATCTATCTATAAATAGTGTGCCTGCAAGAGGAGAGGGCAGGGGGACTCATTTCCTATCATTCACCGTGTGTCTGCCTTGTCTCCTAAACTAAGCTGTTTAGATCAAAGACTTTCTCATGCTATTCGGCAACGCAGAGCACAGCACACTAGGACTTGAATCCTGTTTGAGACATATACCTGGCACAACTAGACAAAAAAAAAAATAAAAATAAAAAAATATCAGCTATAGAGGAAAACATAGGCAGATGAAACAGAAGCTTTCTCACCACAGAGATGATTTTGCAATGGTAAACAAAGAAATTTCTATCAAACCATGGGCCATTTTCCCCTTGTTTCACAGGACTGCATAAAAAGAGGATTTCCTGCACTCTGTCATTTTTAGATGCTCTGCTCAGAATCTCACAGAAGAAATGACCAAATTTGATGAGGCCTCACAAGTACTGTAAACAAACTTTGCTTCAGTGAAACTTTATGAACCACATAAGCAACAGGCAGTACAATGGCAAAGATTATGATAGCTTTAGATGCTACATCCTAAGGCTACTTATTACAACACACAGGAGAAGGAGTGGGAAAAAGGAGAAATACCTGAGAGCAGGATTCAGGTATTTGGTGAATAGTTGTAAACCAACACTAGAAAGTGCTAAGGAGAGGGATGATGTCTCATCCAGATTTAAGGTTGACTTCCATGAGAAAATCCCAGCCATGTGCCTGCTTGCAGAGTTCAGCCCTTTGGGCCAAAAGCGATTTCCTGAAGAAAAAACGTGTTAGTCACTCTTCCTACGCATTCTTGTAGGCAATACTTCCACACTCGTCAGAAAGGAGAGATCCTCTTTTCTGCTCTAAACAGCAGCACTATGGGGTGATTCCCTCTCCCTCTGGCCTAATTATTATACAGGCAACTGACCTTTACTGAGGCCTCTTCCTCCAGGTTATTAAGCAGGTGGCAAAGGCAGGGAGGCCAGGCACAGCTCCACTAGATCTGCAGATTCATCGGCTCCTACAGGCACTGTGTGAGCATGGCTGAACTGCTGGCAGGCAATGACCCAAGTCTGTCAGAGCTCTGCCCCTCACTCAAGGCATGAATGAGGCAGCTCAAGTACACTTGCATTGCCTTCCAGAAAACAGATCATCCTCATACACAGGATGAAGCAGACAAATTCTACTTAGAGCAAGGCCAGGTCTGAGCTGTTTGCCCTTCAGATGAAGCTAAAAATTCTTGCTGGACCTGTGCCATGCATTGCAGAGTCAGCCTGGCAGACTCAAGCACCAGTACACTCAGGAATGCCTGAATTACCTGGGATTCTCTAGGTTATTTTTGCCCTCCAGTTTTCCAGATATTAACAATATTTGCCTTTATGAGATCTCACACACAGCGAAAAAGCTTCTCCAGAAGAAATAAAGAAAACCCCTCCTAAAAATTCCTTTTCTTTTAGGAACTAGGATTTTCTTATGATTGGGAAAGCTTGGTTCAAACCACCTCTCGAAGACTGGGTGACCAATACTTCTATAGTCAGTCTTTCAAATCCTAAATGAGTGTCTTAGCTGTGTTCCAAGAGGAGACAGCAGTTACCCCAGTGGTTAGATAGCCCACACTCCTCAACACAAGTATGCCGCTTGACTGGCACAGCTCGATAATATCTCCCAGACTACGCTATGGGTTATGCAGTAAAAAGAAAAACTAGGCTTTGAGACCCTTCAGATATAAGCCCAGAGCTGCTTGTCACCATGAGAACAGGAGCAAATGGCTAGGAAACGGCATGCCTATAGGATTTACTGGCAACATAGTAAAGGCAAAAATATCAAAGTATCAGAATTATGAATACAAGACACCTCTACCCCCCCAGTTCTTTAGACACAGAATTCTACTGTATAGTTAGGCTTCAGAAATTAGGACCGCTGTAAAAACATAACTAACTTTTAAAAGAAAGAAGTCTATAAGTATGGTCACAACGGTAGGGTTACTAAATGGCCAAGTTCTTACTCCAGCTCTGATTCACACTGCCTCTGCAGATACTTCTTATTTATCATCTATCTGCCTCCAGTTTCTTCACCTGTAATGGGAAGGTAGTACCTGTTCTATAAAGGTGCAGGAAAATCAGTATTCAGTTAGGACTTGTAAAGTTTCTGGTGCAAATGGACCACTTGCTTTTTCCCCAAAGTAGACAGCAGTGGGGGTCTCATGTGAAGCTGTGCCAACATAATGCATGTGCAAAAATTAAGGAGCTGTGAAGAATTGCTGTGGCTTTATTTAAATGATGACCACCTGAGGTCATATCTGTGCTGCTAACGCACCCAACTGCTCACAGGAGACCACTCCCTGTTGTGGACGCCTTCACCAGGTTCCCAGAAGACAGAGAACTTACAACTGGAACATGCTCAGCAGAATGCCAGTGAGATGGTTCCAGGTGCGAGGAAAGGCTGAGGAAAGCAGACTTGTCCAGGATGGAGAAGTAAGGGCTTTGATGGAATGTAGCAGCAGCCTTATAGTACTTGAACTGCCCTATGATATCTTTCAATAGCCTTTCTAATCCTGTCAGCTGAGACTCACTGCTCACCTAATGCCCAGAGACAGCGCTTCACAGAGGAGTAGTGGGGTACTGCTCCACAGGAGCCTTCCTTACTGTGTCATAAGAAAAGATTCCACATCTTCAGGTGTGATGGGGAGCTGGAGGTGCCTGTCCTGATCAGTGGCTCACAACATCAAAGAGCAGTTTAAGCAGAGAACAAAGCAGGGTCTCTCACCAACCTCAGTCTCATACCCATAACATCGAGCACCAAAGACAGACTGCCTTCTTAAGGAGCTCTGCGTGTGTGTGTGTGCCTTGTCATATTCCTGCTAGTATCGTACAGACATGAAAAGAAACAAATTCTTATGATTTCATACCGAGATTTACTTCATAGGCTCCTGGCAAATGTCTCCTCAGTTGGAAGGGAATAAAGGAAGAAGAAAAATTCTTCAAGTCATCAGCTTTGCACACATCTTATTATAGCAGCCTCTGCAGTGAAATTCATGCATGCTGATGACAACGCTGGCACACACACATGTCATCTGAGCTGTTTATAGCCATTCTTTCATTTAATGCATCTCATCTGCCAGGTTTTCTTGCAGGTTTTGTCTGTTTTACCATGTTACCATTTAAGCCTTTATCTATAAATCAAAATGAACTATAAACCACTTTGTCATCTTTTGTTTTGCAACAGATGTACAGCAAGCAGAGACTGCTCCTGAATAGGAAAAATGTGAACACAAACACAGGCTGGGATATGCACAGAGACTCTAAAAAAAATCAGTGTTTTTTCTTACTGATAGTCAATGGTACAGAAGGATGACTACTAAAATAATGAGAGGTAGAATAAACCAAGATGATAACACTCTTTAGATCCTCTCTATAAAGAGGGCAATAGATAGATATAAATCTGAGGGAGTGAAGCAGATGATTCAGGGTGGAACTCTTTTCAGAAGGCTCCTAGAATACAGACACAGAAGTGGCAATTCAGTTGCATAAACGAATAACCTAGTATAGACTTCAACCGTGTTAATAAGCTTTCATTGGCAAGCTCTGATATTCAGCAACACACTGACCATTCCAGCATCCTGTGTCACCATTACTACTGAGAAGGTCCTAAGTTGTAGCTACGTAGCTCTTGTTCTCTAGCCAGTAACAGAAAATGCACAACTTAACCAGTGTCCAGTTCAAAGGGCTTCAGAACATCTGACTTTGTGCTGATGGAAAAGTTTTTCTCTGGAGTACAGGATGCTTGGGGTTTTAGGTTTTCTTGCTTTGTTCTGACACTATTAATTTCATTTGTTATTAGCACTGCTCCTCTGGAGGAATTGAGTTGATCCAAAATACAAACCACATATTTCTCCAGGAAATGGGCAGATGCTCAGGTGCAGTGTTGTAGACAACTAGCAGCCTGGCTGGCTTTGGCATAGACAAAATTCAAACCAGAGTCATGGCACAAAAGGTCAGATATATCAGTAGATGTCTTGCCTGGCCCGACGTATCCCATCCATCCTTAACTAAAGAAAGGAAGGGAGGAATAAAAGATATGTCTATAGCAAAATACGTATTACAAAAGCAAATAGAGGCTATTGTTAGGAATCTTCAGCGATATCCCTGATGACAGGAATAGTCATTAGGAATAGTACAGTCAGCAAAAATCAGGAGCGCTAATTAATTTATCATCTTTCTTCAGTCTAGCAAATTACTTAAAATATAAAGTAGCATGAACATTTTTATTTGTACTTTCATGCCCCATCTAAGTTCTAGTCTTCTCTAAGGCTATGTGCCAACCACTGCAAATTTCCAGAAGATTCAAAAGCCATCCTGACAGAAGACTTGGACCAGACAAGTAATGACAAATACACAAGGCATCCATACAATCAGGTTTCCATTATTCACAAAGCTACAAATTGCTATTCCCATATGCATAAATTTATGCTAAGACCATTAAATTGCTAGAAAAAAAAGCCTAATTTCTCATCTCCCATCTCCAGCTGATATTTATCTTAAAGACCTAACTTCAATACTTAATTCATCTGCTGACATCTTTTCCTCCTCTACACAGGAAACAATTCAGCTAGAGATTTCTGAAAGAATGTAGGACACTTTGAAGTTTTTCAGAAAGCAAATCAAAACAAAAGCCCACACCTCCTTCTGTAAGCGAGGTTCTATAACCTCCTCCAGCTTCAGATGTAAGACACTTGACTTGCCTGTGGGATACATATTCACATTCATTATTCCTTTCTGCCCAGGAACTGTATATATGTTATATATTTTACTCAAAAATATAATCCAGTTATCAACTGGAAAAATTCAGAGAGGTGTGGGGAGGAGGCATGTATTTGACTGAAGGAAATTAATCTTAGACCTAAAAATTCCATTCCAAAGTAAAATTTAATGAGTTGAAATTGTTCCACCAAAAGTCTGAGTTTTGACTCTACTCCCCAGTCAAAACTTGTATTCTCTAAGAAATCCACACCAAGGTTACACCACTGCCTTCTCCCAAAACTGTCCTAGAAATCTAATGGTACACTTGGATTTTACTGGATTCTGATGGCAAACTGGTGCTGGAAAAACTTGTTTTAGAGATGTACTAATGCTAATATTTTTAACTAAATATTTAAGAATCCAAAATCTAACCTGGAGTTAGAAAGCAGATTTAAAATTCAACCTTAAGACAATTCATCAGGCACAGGAAAGTAGGTCCTTGCCTGTGCATTTCTTTCTTTCTCTTGAACAGGATTTCTTTCAGAGTTTAATGCAGCATTCTGGTTATCTTCAAAACCCACAGTCTGGGCAGCCAACTCATTCTTGCCTATGTGGGCAAGTGAAGAATTCAATCAGTTATCCTAATTTCCTTGCTTTTAAAAATACAATCTTATGACTCTTATGCAATTCAGTATACTTTTTCTCCAAAAATATTTTAAATTAGTTCATATTTCCTTTAAATTAAATATTTGTGGTTTTGATAGATCATTCTGCTATTTTTCAGGTCTCACACTGTATAAGTCTAACCAGGAGCAGAAGCATTTATTTGGGGCATTTTGCCTCTTCCCTAATTAATTTTAAAATCATTGGGGGGAAACCATCAATATACAATATTTTTAATGTTAATACTTATGAAGATATGTTTAGTTTTGCTCATTGTACTCGCTGTACCTAAAGCAAAAGATATCCCAGTCCTGAGAATTTTATTTTCATATTTATTTAAATTTACTTGGAGCCAGTTATGACCACAGAAGACAGAAGCCATCTTTGCCACAGAGTACTGCAACTGGGGATGGAAATCTGATTCTGAAATAAACAATATTTCAGATTGGTGGATTTTAACATCAAAAATACTGTAGACAAAATAGTAAATTAATTTCCCTGGCCAAAGTATAATTTATGCTAAAACAACCATCAACACCATGTAAAATTTTGTCGTCCAGCTGATGTTTGTAATTTTACAGAACAAAAAACTGATGATTCTAGTTTTACTGTCAGACCAATTTCTGAAAAGTTAACAGTTCTGGGGCTTTGCATGGATTAGTATGGATACAAGAGTTCTAGCAACATTTGGTGCTTGCCTCCTATAATCAAGCTCTTAGGCAATATTTACAGCCACTCTAAAAATTATTCAGGTTTTGAATAAAAGCATCTCTGAGTGTCCAAGTGAACAGATTAATAATGCTTATAATTTTACCCCAGGTATTAATTTTTGTGTTCCTGAGTGCTGTAGGCATGAAACACTTCTTTCTAAAAGGGAGGCCAAGTCAAATATTCAGGGCTTGTGACATGATTTAGGTCTTGCTAGAGAAGTAGCTGTGAGCACAAGGCAAGAAGGCACAGATGGGAGAAATAGCCAGCCCGGCAGGAATTCAGAACTCCAGTACCTGCAGCTATCCAAGCCAGGCAGGCAGCAGCAGCTACTCCATACCAACCACCAGCACTGATCTGAATGAGAAAATGGAGTACTCAGGGAAAAAGGGGGAAATGAGACAATCAGAGACATAACAACTAGTCTAATAATTACTTGATTACTGAATGGAAAAATATCACTTAAGAAACAAGATGTTGTCACTGAACTGAGAAACAGAAACTGCTGGTCTCTGTAGGACTCAGAGTGCTTCTAGTTTTGCTTTCAGGCACTGTGAGATGCCTGCTGGTAACAGGATCTTGCTGGACTTCACTACAACTGGAAATTCTGCAACCAAGCCATGACAAGACATGACACTTCTGCTGAAGAGAATGGGTTTTTTTATTATTTTATTTTCTCAAAGCTCCAGAGCACAAGTCAATTAAGACACAACAGAAGTTTCTCAAACTGAGAGGTTATACTGAAGGGCAGCTTACACCACAGTAGAACAGATAATCATCTTAAGTAGTTTGCAAAGCCTCAAAACAGGCTTATCTGGCTAGTCAAAAATCAATACTAATGTGCCAACCCTCCAGCCCAGCCAAGCACAATTCACTGGAATGTTATTACTCTGCAAAAAGGAAAAAAAAAACTTTATTAGGCTGAAGAGTTTAATTTAGGAATGCGGCTTTCACAGCAGCACAGAGTGCAGAAATACCACCCTGTTTCCTGATTTCAGCTGGGATAAATTTAATATCCTTCCTAATAGTGGCATAGAACTGTGGTTTGGATTTGGGATGAGAGACAATGAGGTTTGTAACACATTGATGTTGTGGTTGTTGTTAAGCAGTGATTAAGGACTCTTCAGCTTCTCATGCTGTCCCACCAGAGAACAGTGAGGGAGAGCACAAGATGCTGGGAAGAGACACAGTCTGGATCACTGACCCAAACCGATCAAAAGGATATTCCGTACCATATTATGCCTTGCTCAGTATATAAAGTTGGGAGAAAAATGCCTGACGGGCACTGCTCAGGAACTGGCTGGACATCTGTTGGTGGATTATGAAAATTGCATTGTGTATCACTTGTTTTCTATATTTTATAGTTGTTGATTTTTTTTTTTTGTCTTCTCCATTCCCCTAGGGTTGTGAGAGGAGCTGTGGTGTGCAGATGCCAGATGTGTACATCTGTATACACCTCATTCAATGCAGTTAACATTGTTGGAAGCTGTATAATATTGGTGTTTTTAATAAAAGACTCACAGAAGGACATCACACTAAGGTTTCTAATTCCCACACATTCATGGTCTCTCTTACTTCTACAGGTTTTGTAGCCAATTTTGCCCTTGATTACTTATGCATAACAATCACTGAAATCTCAACAGATTTTGCATCTATATATATGGCCAAAGGCAAGAAAAAAGGCATTAGTGCTGAATTTTCAGAAGTATAAAGTATAGACTCTTACTGTCCCATTGAAGCCAAAGAAAATTTCAGCATTGACTTTGGGCAAGGAGCACAGATAAATCAATTGCAAGTGCTTAGAAAAATCTCATACCTAATTTGCATGTGTTGTTGGTAGTACAATATCAATATTACAACAGGGCAAACAGATAAAACCCTTGGGCCTGTTGCCTGTCTAGGATACATCTTCTGCAGAGAGCTACAGCACGGGTAAAGAAAGCCAGCGGGTTGAATAAAGGCACCCAGCACAAAACCCTTGTTACACACAGATTTTCCAATGCATCATAGCTGACAACATATGTAATCTTTTAGAGGAATACTACTCTGCACCATATTTTTTAATATCCTCTATTTTTCTCAAACAAGGGGTTCAGCACTAACCCATGCAGACAGAAACACCTCATACCCTCCCGAGAGTGCAAACCAGTGTCCAACTACAAGCACAAATGCTGTGCCTCCACACACCCTAAGGGAATCTCAAAATAAAGCAATGACCCAGTTTCACACTTCATGTTTTTCAGTTATGCAGTATTTCCCGGAGCTCAGGAATCCGTGTGCTGTGAACTCTTTTAAATCTGCTCTTAATATTTCAAGGCACATAATCATTAACACCTATTGTGAAGTGGGCCTGAAAGCCTCCAATATTCCAGCAACTCTGTTATCTTCCTTTAACACAACTTTCAGATGCAGCAGGACTTGTAGCTTGAAGTAATTTAAATAAATATTTTTTCTTTTTCCCTTGTTCTTTAACATAAAAATTCTACTAGGTTATAATTTAACATGTTAGCAAAGGAAACTACCTTTCAATTAAGGTCTAGCCAGGTCTCTTTTGCACACTGATGAGAATTGTCTAGGCCAAGATTATTGTTTACTACAAGTGTTAACGCCTCATTGTCTGCTCTGCTTACAGTTCTCCCTTGTGCTGTGAGCTGACCCAGTCTGGACACCAGTTCTGTGGTGGTTCATTCATCACTCCTTGTTCATCAGTGAACAGAAGTCTGCTGCTCATCGTAATCCAAGCTCCAAGCCCTTTTCTATCCAATAACTAATTCCACCATCAATCCCGTACTGGCTAATGAAATCTACTTGCCTTTTCGGTGGTACTGCGTCACAAAGCCTTCCTGAAGCCATAATACTTAATATCTTTCTCTTTACCCCTGTCAAGTCCCATTGACCATCTCTCCTTCTCGGAGAAGTTAATTGGATATGTGAAGCATGACCTTCCTTTCATTAACCTGCACTGACTCCCTGTATCTGTCCAGCTTTTCCCCAACTTTATTTTAATTAGTGGCTTGAATCTTTCCTAATTCAAAGGTTACGTGTGCACATATGCCATTTTCTCATTTATCCTGCAGTTCTTTTCCAGCTAAAAGCCTTGCATCATGGGGAATTCACAAATTATAACTGATCAAGACTTGAGGAATCTCCCTTTTCCTATTCCCATGCATAAACACACACAGAGTCTCCAAAGAAAATAAATAGAAAAAAAAAAGTCACTTTTTCTTTAAACTCTGGTATCCCCATTTAAGCTAAAAGAAATCTTCTTTATCTTGAATTAGCAGGTAATCAATCTATTATTCTCAGCAAGTCCACATTATGTTACAATGCTGGCAGTTAAATTACCTGCTAGGCCAATATCTCTCTAAGGTTTTTAAAAGTTTAGATTCCATAGCAGATCAGCAGTGTGTCACACAAGAGGGTCAAAGCTTCAGGGATTAAGGAGAAAACTGTTAGGACCAAGTGAGTGTATTTTGATTAAACCACACTCTGCAGAAGTCTATCATTACATTTGCCTAGAAGTTGACTAATGTATCTATATTAAGGTACTTTAATAATGCAGTTTCATTTACTTTAATGCTGTACAACCAGCTAGTCTACTTAGCTTCTGGATATTGTACTTGTGGAACATAATCTGAAATTTAGTGAACTTCAGCCTTGAAATAAGTTTCTACCTTCGGCTTCCTGTATCCTGATCCAAGGTTAGTAGACTTGGATCACATTTAAAACTCATCTCAATTCTACAATTTAATCTGTTTTCTACTCTTCCTTCATATCTTAAGACGCAGTTGACATTTCCAGAAGATTTACTGGGGTTTTATCTATTCTATAGGATTAATAGGAAGACATCTGTAGTCCTGGGCTACTATAGCTGTAGAGGAAACATTGTAAGTACTGAAATCTTTGATCTAAGGACTGGATCAAATCTCTCTTTATCTTCAAAGCCAATACTCCACAGATCCAGTATTCCTCAAGCCAGGCTCCAAAACTGTTTTTAAAATTAACAAAAAAAAAATCCAAAACAAAACCCAACTTGTCCTAAATTACACATTTGAATTCAAATTATAATACCTGTTACCCTGTTCTCTGCTGGGTTTTTAAATTCTCCTGAAGTAAAGGCATTTTCCAGAACTGGAGTTTTGCTCATTACTATTTCTACTTAAAAGCAAGATTAAGATAAAAGTCTTTCAGTAAGTTTAATGATGTTGTCTGTTTTCATCAATTGATACTTGAACATGTAAAGCTGCTACATGTTTAAAGAAGATATTTTCCCAACCACCTAGCCATCCACATAAAATCATAGAGTCACAGAAGAGTTTGGGTTGGAAAGGACCTTAAAGATCATGGAATTCCAACCACCCTGCCATAGACAGGGATGACTTTCACTTGACCAGATTGCTCAGGGCCCCATCCAGCATGGTCTTGAACACCTCCAAGGACAAGACAACCAGATCATGTCAAAAATAAAATGATGTTTATGATTCAAACCGCAAAGCCTCCAAGCCTCCTTGGAATCAGTCTAGTGAACATTGACTCTAAGATGTCATTGTTTCATATAACTATCACACTTCCTATGAAAAGTTTCCTTATGGCCCCACAGTTTCCTTATATCCCTCTCATCAACCTCTTGCTTCTTATAATTTACATTTGTATTGTCATTTATTATTCATATTTACATCCTATGTAATTTTCCTTTCACTTTTGATCTCACTTTTCTTGATAACTCCCTTGTATTTTTTCTTTTGCCTCCTATACCTTCTCTTTCAGAGCTAACACTTCTGATTCATCCTAAGAGATTTCTTGGAAATGAGATGTTAACTCTCAGTGGAATGTTTTTCATCAAAACATTTAAAAAAAAAAAAGTGTAAACATCTCAACTGCATTCCTCCTGGTCTTCATTTCCTCCTGTAGTTTTCATTCATATTGATCATTTCTGCCACTTCCTGAATATTTATGTCTTGAATAGATACAGTATTGTATTTTCTGAGCTCGCAGTAATCTGCCTTTGGTACTTTGTACTCATTTTGCCTCCTGCAGTGTTTTGCTCAGGGCTATGCATGGCTACATTGCGTCAGGAATTAGCAACTCTGTGTTTGCCCACATAAGGAGAAGGACTATAGGTTATCTATCATAGAGCAAGTGAAAGTACTAAATTTTGTGCCTGGAATGTCTTGTTCCCTCGGATAAGATAGTAAGGGGTCAAATTCTCCATTTCATATTTCTGGACATGAAACTGTCAGAATATCAATTTTCCATTTGCCAGTCTGTTCTAGTATGTGGTAGTAATGTATGTTGCAGTAGATAATGCACTTTGCATACTCTCCCCTTCTGTGTGGTATCAAATTCTACCAACCTCTATGGTGAGATTTTACCACAGTCATACTATTTAAAGAATTATTTTCTCCAGACAAAAAAGAGAATTAAAAAAGCCAAAATTCCTCTTAGTGCATCTGACTACTACACACCATTTTTTTACATTACATATTAATTTTCTTTGTGGAGGAGCTATTACTTACCCCTCCTCAGGGAGAGGAAATGCCACTGTAATTTTATATTCCTCAATTCTTCCATGTGTTAAACTGGTGTGAAGAAACTCCTTGGCATTTCAGTGCTGGAATACAGTATCATAGCAATACAGGCTGTGCATTTCACTGTGTTACATTCAACTCTCTCATCTAGTATCAAGATCTCTTACGAATTTAAGTCTTAGATTGAAGACAAAAACACAGATCATTAACTGGAGCTCCTCACCTACCACTCCCCCAGCTACAGTATTTTCGTCCCTACAGCAGGAAGTACTACAAACTCATATAGCTCATCTTGACAGCTGAGAAGAAAACTTTGAAAATGCATGAAAAATTCATATGGTAGTGTGGGATATCTAAAATGCCTCTGCTCTACATATGTTTTTTTAATAGTTTTTCCTATTAGCTGTGTGATGGGTTAAAATAGAGCACTGAATGATGTGTAAACAGGAGAGGTGGATACCTGGGAACTATGTGTGGGTGGATGGATGAATGTTGAGTCAGGAGGTGGACAGAAGCACTTGAACTTGTAAAGAATGGAGATAAAACTGATGCTGGAATTTTCTTCAATACTTTCAGCACTAAAAGAGGGAAAGTAGCATTTTGACATTTCCCAGAGAGATAAAAAAGCATCTCTATTTCACTCCCTTGTATTATTTAGGTTCTTGTATTACTTCACTACTTTGAAAGCCTGCCATTTGTTCTTTCTTTGACTGCTGACCAATACAGAGGATTTCTTTACAGAGGGCAGGCAGACAGCAGAGTCTGCAGCCTTGTGTGTATCACATAAGCACAAGTTCTCATTGTAGACAGCAGCAAACTGATTTGCTGCCTGATGCTTTAAAATGATGAATACACTGGAGAAGGCACTGTAGGTTCTGCTGGAAGTAACAAAGATTCAGTATCACCTAAGACTGGACTTTTTGGTCCTAGGATGCATTTGGGCCATCCCTGGTTTTCTCCCAAATGACACAATCCTAACAACAGGAAGAGAAGTAAATCACAGAGCTTCAGGTTCCACAGTCTCAAGGACAAATCAAGGATGGATGACTCTGGGATTTGGGTTTGCACTTTTGAATAATTTCAGCAAATACTGGTGAAGCAGCCATAACAGTCAACCAGTAAAACCACAATTAATTAAAACATGAAGTGTGCTTATGCCCATTCCCAAACTGGAATCCCTGAAAAGGAATGCTGGAGTTTGGGGATGTTTTGTTTGGATTTTCCCCTTTTTTTCCATATTTGCAGTCACATTACCCAAGAGGGAGGTTCCTCTGCTCCTCATAGACGTAAAGCAGAGCAGCCAGTGGTTTCCACAGAATTGAAAACACCACATTGTGAAACTCAGGGTATTCAAAATGCAATATGTCCTGAAGTGAAATGCACTGTCAGTTTCACAGCAGAAATGCTCTGCAGCATCACTGTCAAATGACATCGTGTTAAACATCTCTAGAACTGGATCATTTGGAAGAATACAATATGAATAATCTTACAGTATTAATGATTTTCCTGTTTAAATAATACCATAATGGCAACTAAATCAGAGCTCTCATTTTGACTCAGTGCTGTATGTATCATCACCACTTCCAGTGAAATATTTTCCTGGGCAAATGACTTATTTAAAGCCTACTCTCTAATCCTCAAAAATGACTTCAGCACACTATAACTGCATTTAGTCTTTTTGCCCAAAGTAAAATTTGTTTTCATAATCTTCTGTCCAGGACTGCTCATTTTTACAGGTTGAGAGAAACACCTCATTTGAAATCCAGTAAGTCGTAGGAGACAGCAAAAAGATATCTAGAGAGAGAGAGAGAGAGCAAGAATGATTCCGGAACACAAAGTGATTCAAACATACATTCTTTTTTTATCCTAACCTGGAATTCCTTCTTTTTAATCATTGTGGCCAAAGATACTTTTCATTTTGCAGCTCTCCTGGTGTCAAAGGCTAACCTGGTCCCTCCAAGTTTTGGGGTTTTTTAATGAATAATAAGTGGGTTTTTTCATGTTATAAAACATTTTTTTAAAATCTTTTAAAAAAAAAAGGTATATCCAAGCAATTTGATTTTTTTGAATTTTTTTGAAATTTTTGAATTTTCTGATTTTTTCTCTTGGAGAATAACTCATCAAACTTTATCTTACGTAATTTTGCAACAAGAGTTTACCCTAAAAAAGTATCACTGCTCTAAGTGCACACTGTACATCCATGGGAAATTGCAAGTTCATTTAATTAAAAATCATTTTCAATGAACACAATAAATTCTGCTGAACACTGGCTGAATACTGAAGAATTGTCCCTTCATGGATATTTATTTTATGTGGCTTTCCAGGTACTGTACAAGTTTTTAAATGCTCCCATAATGTTTTCCTTTGTAGGTCTTAACTTTATAGGATGAAAATCAAGAGTATTCAAAATTGAGGTAAAGACAACAAAATATGCACATTTGAGAGGCACAATGAACAGGTCTACCAACAGTGTTAATATTGACAAGCTACTGACACAGATTAGACATCTGAAATACAATATAAATCTCAGTTGCCAGGTCTAGTAATAAATTACAGTGTGTTCAGTGTTTCTTTCAAACAGTAACCACAGATATTATTGTAAACCAACAGTTACAAAGAAAAAAAAAAAAGCACATCCCTCTTTATTCTGGAAATGGCCTGTTCTTTATGCTAAATTCAGAAAGCAGTGAGTTTTTCTTTTATTTTTATACTTAGGGGAGTTTTTGATTTTTTCTTGTTTGGGTTGGTGTGGTTTTTTTGTTTTGGCTTGGGGCTTTTTTTGTAGCTTTGAAAAAAAATCCCAAAATTTTCCAAGCAAGATTTTCCTGAGATAATCCAATGAATCTGCCATGTAATAGTAATAGATGTCGTGGGACTCATACCATTCAACCCAATAACTTGAGGTATAGCGAAAAATTCACATCCAAACCAAATTTTCAGCTCTTCAAAGCTTAAGAAACTACTTCTTATCAACAATTCTGTGATTCTGTGAATGTTTTCTATCAGTTTTTTTCTTCTCCTTTCACTCTTTATGACACACTTTTAAAGAATTACTCATGTGTCTACTTCTGGTCTGAAAAACTTGTTGAAAAACTAACTTCTAAAATAACAGTCACATTCACCCCACCTAAGACATAATCACCCCTAACTTGACACGATGTAAACCATTCACTTTTAAATTTTATACCCCACTATGAAAAAATAATCGCAGGAGAGAGCTCAGCTCACTAGTGTTTGCCCACAATGTGTATCAACAGGAGGCATTTTGGCTCACATGGCCACTTTCTGAGGTGAGTTTTGAATAAGTGGGATCTAGTTGGCAGGGGCCAAAATACCAACAAAACTAAACAACCAAATCATAGACAAGAAATGGGAAACAGTAAGCGGGAAAGTCAGATGGCTCATTCCCTGTATGTCCACGCGCGCACAATCCTCAACACATGGTTTTCTGCAGAAGAACCAATTTCAGATGAGTCCTCAGGCTGTTGCCCCCATTCCTAAAGCCACGCCTGGCTGTGCAGCAGCGCTGGGTGTCTGTCACACGCTGTGACCAGCAGTGTGGAAAATGACATCTATGCGCCCATGGTGGCAATCAGAGCTCACCGCTAGCCTGGCCACACCCGGGCCCAGCCCCCACACTGCAGCCACCTGCCAGCCCCACCACGGCCACCCCTCCCTGCCATACGCTGCCCTGGCACTGAGACCACCCCACCCAGCCACCCCGGCATGGGCAAGGTGCCTGGGCCACCTGGCAGCAGAGCCAGCCCCCAAGGCTGCTCTCCGCTGAGTGATGAGATCAGACAGGGCACTGCAGGCCCCCTGAGCACCTCAGCTGTGTCCTTTTAATTGAATGTGGCACCAGCAAGGGACCCACACTTGTGCCACAGTATTTGGTCTGAGAGAAGCAATCATTTTAAAATAATCACTGTGGCAGAGGGCTCATGGCCACCGTCAGTAACCTGCCACGTGCTGTTTGAGGGGGAGGAAGGGAACGCTTCACCCTCCACACCTCTCCCACCTGCTTCACCAAGTGCAAACACTGCTGTGCAGCTCTGGTTTGCTTTTTCCATTCCACTGAATGATTCTAAGAATGATTTTTGCAGTGTTCTATATTAAGTGAAAGAGACACCTTTTTTGTTCTGAAAGAGCTTTTGAAGTTAAGCCAAGGTGATTCATAATTAGATTAATTGAGTGCAAGTGTAAAATGCTGGGCCACAGTATTTTTCCACTGCACAGTATTCACAACCAAACCACAACCCACAGACAATGTGAAGTGGCTATAGGTGAGCATAGGTGCACCATAAGCTTTTCCACATTCTCCAGGTTTCTACCGGACTGACTGCCATATTTGTTCTTTCCTCCTGAATTTTTGGAAAGATCAGACCACAAAGTATGACCTTGCCGGTGCTACAGAAGAGTCAACAGTACCCATGTTCAAGTTGTTACTCCTTCACAACAAACTGCTGTAAGAAACAAAGTAAGAAACAAATGTGGCTAGCAGCACAGAATGGACAGGAGTGTCAGAAACTCAAATATCAGTGTTAGAAACCAGCATGGAGAAATGAGCATCAGGGGGAAAAGAGCCCCTTACGCAACTTCAAAAAACTAAAATAGGTACACAGGTATATGTATATATACTCATCTATATAATGATACAGAATTTGTGAGACACAAGTGATCTGAGAGGTGATGGCACCCTCATTGAAGGAAATTAATAAAGAGCCAATAGAAGATACTCACAAGCAGTGGGAGTTTGATCAGAAAGACCAGATACTCCCTGAAAGAAAAGGATCCATTTTGCCAGAGTACAAGACAGCTGACCCCAAATCTCCTGTCTCTGCTCTGTGTGTGTGGTGGTGCATCCCCCACCATGATCCACAGGAGTCCAAAACTATGCTTTTAATTTCTTTTCCCTTGTCTTTAGCACTGATTTTTTTCTAAATAATGCACATAATGCATACACTTTTGAAGGAGGGAGCTGATAATGAAACAAATATTTTCAAGACCTAGGGCCAAATTCTCAAATTTACTTAATGTTGTTTCAAAAAAGGTATGGTTCTAATCAACACAGAAGCATATCTGTAGATTTTTTATGAGTTTCCATCAAGAAAATAAGATTTATTTTTACTGCTGCTTCTGTTTGACTTTCCTAGTTTCAATTATTCCTCATTGTAGTATGATGTTCTAAGTGGCTCAAATTATTTTTGCCTAATGTCAAGGCTCAAAACAAAATAAAGGCATCAATGAAAAATATCATAATTGCCAAAATGACATATTTTATTTTGAGAAAGAGATTACGTGGTAGAAACTTTCTTTATACCATATTACATCAGTTTCTTGATGGTCTGTTTTGATCAGGTTTTTAATTATTTTAGTTCAACAATCTCCCAATATGGCAATGTACATGTTCATTCCCCTAGCCTGGAACAGAACCAAGTACCCTCACCAGAAACAACAGACAACACTCACCAATAACTGATAAAGCAGAACTCCTTTTTAAATAAGTTATGCTCATCTTACAGAAACAAAACTTGATCCTGGACCAACATAACAAACAATGAAGCACAAGCTTTGGAATCAACAGGCGCACACATTTTGATGAACAGGATATGAGCTACAGCACTTTGTGGTGCAGAGGTTTTGATAAAGTGATTATATTCACACAGAGCACACCATAGATGCAGCTTTTTTGCTGAAGATATTAGTTTACACACTGTGAAAGCAGAAGATGACGAAATTGCTTTTCTTTGTTCTTGTGCGGTTTCTGACCGAGTGATATGCGTCAGGAGAGATGCGAGCTCACACAAAGCAAAACAGAAGAAAAATCTGTTCTGAACTGAGGTTTGATGCACCAGTTGGGGTTTGGGTCTCATCTATAAGCTGGCTGAAGAGCCCATGAAGGAGAAACAAGGTGGAAGTCGTTTGTGGTTTCGTCATAGAAATAGAAAAAGTGGAAAAAACTCTGAAAAGTTTTGCCACAACCTTCCTACAAAATTAGGCTGGGCTTAGCTCTCTAGTCCTTGAGGTATGGGACTCAGCCCCAGAGGCTTCCTCACACAGATTTGAAAGAACAGCTGAGGCTGGTGCTTACATCCCAGGTCTTCTATGCACTAAAGACCATCAGAGCCCAGAAGCAATTACACAGGACCTTGGTTTTTTTGCTTAAGACTGTGATTTCACAAGGGGATTTTAACTCAAGCCTTTGCATCATTATTTTGTGTATCCCTTTGCATAGCTGTCCATGACACTGAAGAGTCATGGGCAAAAAAATCTCCTTTTAACAGTAGATTTTGCAGGGAAATCCTGCAGCAGCCCTTTCCTACCTCCTCTTAAATGGGAGCACTGCAGTCATTGTCCACTTTTACCTAGCTCCTCATCAGAGGACCCTGTACTGATCATAGAAGACAGTAAAAAAAACCAAAACAACCTCCCCCCAAACCCCCCCCAACCCCCCCCATCTAGAAAAGAAAACATTTCAAAGTGATTTAAAACTGCCAGCTAGTTTAAAGGAAATAGGAAGATATATAACTAAAGTAATTACCTTGTCTTCCTTTAATATTATTATCTTCCTTGGCTTTTTTTCTTTGGCATCTGGTCATCCTGTCATGATACAGTCCAATTAAAATCATATATTATCACAGGTATCCTTTCCCTAGTGCCAATGTTCCTACTGGACAGAAAATTCTTCTGAGAGCATTTTGATACCCACTATTCAGGGTTTTAATTTCCTGACAAATTTATCATGTGTAATTTATCATCATGAGTGTTCAATCTCACTATAATAATAGGCAGAGCTTGGTGTTTTCCACATTTTTTAATGTACAGTCCCTTCTATTTTTATTTAAACTTGTATTAAAACTGCAGATTTCTGTAATATATTCATTTTTTGAAATGCCATGTTTTGGCATTTGGTGGTGTTCAGAAGATGTCATTGGTCTGTTTAACTAAACAATTCTAAGCAAATATCCAACTTGTATCTAGTCCACAAGGGCCACATCAACAAATGGAAGGAAAATGCCCATTTTAAAAGTTTGTAGCTCAAAGGAGATGTGCAAGTGTCATAGAAGTAACATTTTCCCCATTTTACAGTGTGATAACAGAGATTAACCAAGGAGGAAAAAATAGAATAAAGCCATTTATAAAGTTCTACTGGAAGTTTGTAGATGAACCAAAAACTTGATAACAGTTCTATACTTTCATGACAAAGCTCACTTGTCCTTTAATAAATGTCAAATAGTGTCAAAAAAGCAGGTGACTTTCATAGTACTTTTATTTCTTCCTGACAATCAGCTACAGCCAAAATCCTAAATTCTGTCTCAGTGAATATTTTAGACAATTTAAAGAATTTCCATTCTCCAGAACTTCTTCAGAACTATCACCTGAAACTTAAAATACTTCCTCTTGTGTTCTGTCTGTCAGTAGCAATTCTTCTCTTTTAACCCAGAAGGATGCCTAGTATGTGGGATAATGCACATTTTAAAACCAGACAGAAGGAAAAGACAATAATGAATCCAAAAGAATCACTATGCACTGCTGGGATGGTGATTCACAAAGGAAGATGAGAGTCAGTGATTACAGTTCTGGGTATTGTTCATTTCCCAGCATGCTTAATTTAAAGGCTCTTGAGCAGGAATTTTCCAAACTTACACAAACTACCCGTGGTCTAAGAGAATCTTCCTTTAAAGCTTCTGAGCAGCAAGCCCCTTGTAAAACAAAAAGGCAATACACCCAAGATCAGCTCCAAAGAAACCCTGAAGTTGGATTTTGCTTGTCTACACAAAAGTACACCAAGAAACACTTGTACATACCCTTCTATTAACAGCAAGAAACATTTGCATAATAAATGTGTTCTAAGAAATTAAACTAAACATGTCAGCATGTTATATTGATGCATTTCATTCACCATTAAAGATTTTACAGCCTTATCTGAGAAACACGTGTTCCACAGTACTTGATCTTCTACTATTTAAGAAATTATTTTAAACTTCAGTGTCCCCAACTGTATGCAACTATTACTTTCTTAGAAACTAGAGTGTAAATAATACATAAACCCTTTACCAAACTTCTCATTCAGTATGCACTTCTCTTGCCCTCAGTTATGCTGATCTGAGCCTACAGAATTTATGAGGGATCTACATGCCTACCAAAGCCCCACAGAATCATATTTTCTCTCTTCTACATAAAAAAAAATGCAAACAAGGTGAGAAAGAGTTCTAGAGTTCTAAGCAATATTTTCCTGATTTTCCATTATAATTTTATGATGCTTATGAATTTATAATTCCATAAACAAGCTTATTAAGGTTGAAGGCCCATAGGAGATTCTTTTTATGAACAACAAATTTTTTCCAAGCTTTGACTGGAATGATTATGAAAGATCCCAAGACATTTAATTCCTACATAGTAGCAGGCTATCTGAGGCTATGCTGAGGCTATCAGCATATCCTTGTTCTGGACAGCATTCTAATGACAAAACACAGTACTTCTGAGAACACCTATCACCGGGTGCTGACAAAAAAATTCCCACTGATGAATCTATGGATTTCCTTTTCTCAGCTCTGTGAGTTCAAGGTCTGATTTTTCTTTCCAATACATCAGCTACACACCTTATTTATACCAGGATACAGGGTTCAGAGTTACACCATCTGCATGTGGTTGCTGCTACTTTTAACAATTTATGGATCAGCCTGGACACAAGACACTACATTCTGCCAAATCAACTGGGCCAGCTCAAAAACACAGCCTCATCTGCACCTGTGTTACCTGGAGTTTACCTCTGCCTGTACTTGCAAATAGCCTGGTGCTGCTCATAGGTAAAAGCAGAGGAAATTCTGAGGCTCTGGCCCCTGGCACAGCAATATTTCTTGATTCATTGCGCACACCCCCTGTCTGCATCCACTGTGCATAACCTGAATCCCTCCTGCCCTCACATTCCTGTTACCCTGTCAGCTACAAGACAAGCAATCTGCCCCTAGAACTTCCCACCGAGGGCACGCTCCAGGACAGTAAACAAAACAAACCAAAAAGCCTGTGGGCCCCTGCAGGTGCAGCTAACTCATGGAAAGAGCACTTTAAAGAGTCAGGGGTGCAGGTGCGCATGGCCTGACCACAACTCATTTTCCCACAGAAAACAGCTAAAGCCAAAAGGCACCTGATGAGACATATGGGAGTGACATGGTTAGGGACAAGGTAGTTAAAAAAGGGAATAAGGGAATAAACAACAGAAAAGGTTCTGTTACATGTGTGTCCACATAAAGAGAAATTTCCAGACCTCTTAGAAGCTGCTGGATATGTCCTTACAGTGTCGGTGGCTGTAATCCAAGTTGGGAAGCGTTTTGAAGAGAAAAATCCATAGTAGCGTAAGGATCTCCAAAACCTGTGGCAGACCAAAAACTGCTGATGGGAAAGGGGAGAAGTTGGAGAAAAATAGTGCCATAAGTGTTTAAAATAAAACAAGCAAAGAAAGAAACAAAGACTTTTTACAAGTTGGGAATTACTATTTCTTTTCCTTCCCACTGTTAACTCTTCCCCAAGCTCCTACTGAGACACTTTGATCCTTTTTATTTTGTTTACAAGTACTTTTACAGTATGTAGGTGTTCTTATCCACATTTTGTTTCTACCATTCCAATCATCTCTTCTACTGTAATTCGTTCTTTCCAGTCAGTCATGAGAGAAATAAATGCAAATGAAAGCAGAGTAACAACATTCCTTTTGTAATTCATTACCTTCATTCAATTTGTTGAATCCCTCTCCTTTTGTCTCTCCTTTGTTCCCCAAATAGATTAACATATCTCTCCCCTCCCTATTTTTTTTCTTTATTAGCTGCTACTTTAATTCTATTTCTTTGCCTTTTTTAATAGCCAGAGCCTGTCTTCTAATTTTTAGTCACTGTGCCCTAGTTTCTCTTAGCTGTGTGCAATGCAAACACACATGCAAGCCCTGCCTTCACTCTTTCCCTTATATTGCTGTCTCTCCATCAGCCTACGGGCACCTTCTCCACTCTCACTGTCTCATCTCCATCCAGTTCTCCTTCTCACATGAATCCAGGCATCCCTCCATTGAAGATCCACGTCCCTTTCCTCTGGCCTCTCCCCTGATTATCTTGAAGTTACACTGCACAAATAAGACAAGTTGAGAGAGGAAGGAGTAGTTGGAAACTCACTGGCCTCCTGACTGTTCCTTGGTCCCAACTCTTGCCCTTTCAAATATGGAATAAATGGAAGGAACAACCAATAACTGCAGAGGGGGGTTGTATTTTCAGAAAGCAAGAATAGCTAAACCATAAATATGACTTCAGCTTAGAGAAAAAAATTGTTTTAGTTTTGTTACAAGTAAGAGGAGAGGAAGAAACACAGCCAAGACTCACTAAGACCATTATCAATCTAGATAAGTTGTAGTGTGTTCAGTTACTCCAAATGGAGCACAATTCCACTAGATACCCAAAAATTTTCCTTTTTGTTAATGTGAAGGGACTGGGTTATATGTTAGGTGTACTGAAGACAACCACACATGCATGCATTGAGATACAAGTTTTTGAATAAGCAGGCTGGCAAGAGCAACTTAATATTCACAGGCTGATTTTTGAAACATGAGAGAAAAAAAGAGGTGACAAAAGAAACAGCACAATTTTCTCCTGACAACATCCTGACAGACTTCTTCAGTTATGGACAGAGTCATTTATAGAAAGAAAATACGTAACAATTAGCATTTCACTTTCCCTCAGCATTGTGAGAAATTTAAATATACCAAATAGCAATATAATAATGAGAAACGGCTAATTCCTGTATTACAGGTAATAATTTTCAGAGGCTCGCGGAAGTAATTTATTGCCTACTGGAAAAAATATATGGTGGTGGTGAAAGCTACTTGCTTTCCCACCTTCTTCTTCATCTGCACACAATTTTCCTTCTATTTGTAGTTTGATGTTGCATGTAATTCATGTGGCATTCACATCAGTCATGTAAGAAAAAAGGGTGTAATAAGCCCAGCCAGCAAGACCTCCAGTGAGATTTCCCCAGTACTGCCTACTGTTCCTTCAAAACAGGCAGACTCTCTCCCTTCTCAGTGTACCAGACCTTGCATCAGTGCCTGATCTGTGGCAGGAGTTACAGGCAGGTAAAGATTTCACAGCAATGAAGCTAGCTTGAACAGATTTTGTCTTCATTTTCAATATAAGACTTCACCTCCTCTGAACTTTTGGCTGCTAAAATGTCACATTATTAATTTATTCTTTTACAATTTTGGAGTACAAAATATGTAGTAGGACAGAAAAGAAAGATGAAGAGCCATGATGTCCTTACCCGACTGTTACGCATGGTTGTATTTTCTTCTGCCCTCAACCCTCTTAAAACTGTTTGCATTAGGCAAAAATCTACTTGTGTGAGTAGGAAAGAAAATGCCCCTCCTGCTTTGGAGAAAGCTTTACTAAAATTCAGCCTGAGTACCAGGTGGGAGGCATGGACAGAGAAGATGGTGATATTACCTAGGAATGAATTTATTTTTCTAAGAGAGTACTTATATTTTTAATGCCAACATTAAAAACCTTATTTTCCCCTCTCTTTTTATCTTTTTAATATTTTTTTCAGTTACAACATATTTGTTGTGTTTAATTAACATATTGCACTGAATATCTGATTCTCACACACTCCTTTTTGGGACCATGCTATTCTTTGATCATCTGTGAACACACTCTATTAATCATGTTGCATAGCACACAGTGTAATAACAAATAATGAGATTCCCAAACAAATGGCATTTACTTGGGCCAGTGTACGCCCAAGTCTTCTTCAACATTCTGAAAATCTCTGCAAACCATTCTAAAGCCCAGCTTTAACTTAAATATGTAAACTACTACTGATATTTTACATATATATATATATATTTAGATGGTGCTATATGCATAGGTGGAATGTGAATCAAGTCTGATTAGAAATAATAAGCAAAGTAATGGTGCAGAATGGCTTATAACTCCATTGGGAGCTGCCCAGGAACAAGAAGCACACTTAGGACTGGCATTAGACAGAGACAAAAAAAATTTTTCTATTTAGCACCAGTATCCCACACCTGGATAAGGCAGCAAAAATGTGCAAATAACAAAAGACATCAGAATAACAAATAACGGCAGACAGTCACTCTGGACCTATTCTGAAACAACAGAATACACTTTAAAAAGCAGTAAAACCAATAAAAATCCAGTCATCTTGAAAAAGGAGAGTCTTCGCTGCAATAAAGGCAGTCAATAAAGAAGCTCTCTCATTTAAACATCAAATGCACATTGTTTTGCAACACCTGTTATTCAGCCATAATAGCTTTCTTAACCTGTCAAAGTGTTTAAGCTAAGGAAAAGAAATGGGCCTCCAGCTGTGCACTTTGGTGGAGAAAGTCTGCGCAAAGCGATATTAGTTTAATGAAATGTGTACAGATTGTAATTGTGGTAATAAGAGGGCAATTCCCAGAGGGGCAGTAGGAAGGCAGTGAGTGCAGCCAAGCAGAAAACAGAAGCTGCAGACTGGAGAGAGAGAGAGAGACTGATATCCTGTGTATGGACCCTCACTCTTCAGCCTGCTCGCCTGCTGTACAGCCTAGCCAGATTTCCTGCCAAACAAGCCTCAGCACTGACTCATGCCACATCCTTGCCCATCTTCCTGCTATACTTCCCAGAGAAGAGAGCAAAGACAATCCAGCTCTCAACAGTGGAGCCTGCCAGTATCTGTAACACAGGCTTATGAATATGGGAGGATATGAAAAGGCAGGGCAAAATAAAGAAACACCACTGGAGAACACTGGCATGTCTTCCACTGTTCTGCTCTGCAAGCCCTGAGACTCTGCAGTGCCTGGGAAGACACAAAGCATGTTTTCCCAGGAAAATAAATTCAAAGTCCTGGCAAAATGAAAAACAACACTTAGGGAAGAGATGAGGAAAGAGCAACATCAAAAACACACGGATTTTTCTTTTTGTTTCCTTAAAAGAAAGAAAAACACTCTTGTTTCAGCTTTCTTGCCCATGGAAGTACAGCAAACCCATTATTTATACCAGGCAGATTCCTACAGGAATGCTGCCAATGCCAAAGTCTATCCTAGAGTTAGTCTAAGAGAAAACATCAAGATCAGCAACACTCAGAGCAAGTACTGCTTAGAAGAGCTTCTGAACAACGAAGTCTTTGTCAACTGAGCCTGCTGTAGTAATTTGACAGTGAAATTCAATAAATCCATCCTCGCAGTAGTTTAGCCAGCTTAGTGGATGTCACACAGATCCACCAGCTTCTACAGATGTTTCCATTAGGAAACATCTCTCTGTGTGTCTCCAGACTGTGGATAATCAGTAAGACCTAAGGCAGAGAGGCAGAAGTGAAGACTAACTTTCTTAACATAAATGGGGAGGTATTTGGAAAATATGGGGGGAAAAAATGACAGCCTGACTCTTTCTACAATACAGAAATAAACAATAACTGGTGAGGGTGGAAGAAAAGTGGAGGGGAGAGTTGAAGAAGCAGAATTGGAGACAGAAAAAGAGCAATTAATTTAAGGAAGGATACAGTCATTGCAAGAGAGGAAGAACCTATTCCAAGATGGTCAAACAAAAAGGTATGTGAAAAGAAGAAAAAAAAATTAAGACATTTTAGACTGAAAAAACATACGCTCCAAACCCAAAATCATGGTCCAGAAAAGCATCAAAACAAAGAAAGGGGTAGAAAATGGGAAGTATTTTATTTTCCTGGCATAAAAAATGAGCAGAAAAAAGAAGGAAAGGTAGCTGTGTTTGGAGTTGAGAGTGGTGAGAATTTTCAGCCAGTGTCATGATTCAGGATTAGATAAATAATGATTCATCTAGTTACTCCTAGCAGCAACAAACAGTATGCTGCCTTCATTTTCTCAAAATTGCCTTATTTACCAGCCACTTATTAGGAAAAAAACCCCACAGCTTTATTAGATGATTTGCAGAATAATATTTTTTACAACATGGACAGCTCACCAATGAGCACTGTATTTCTGTCAATCTGCTGAAAAGCAGCAGAAAAACATAGTATGAAAAGCTACTCATCTGACAAAGTGCAACTCCTCTAAGCAGAGAAACCTATCCTGCCCAGTCTTGGTCAGAGCCCTACTGACACCCCCTTGCAGAAAATATATGTGTGATACACAGTAGGGAGAGCACTTCCTACAGCTGCTGCAGGTGAGTACAAAGAGATACTGCAGACAGGGAGAGAATCTCTGCTATTTGTTCAAGATGTAATTGGAAGGTTAACAAGGGCCATCATTGTTTCAGACATTCCCTTTTCCAGCTTCGCAACACGTACCGCTGCTCCTTTTACACAGGAACAAGCAGGAACTGCCTGTTGTTATTTAGCAGCATTAGTGAGCTGGGGACCTTTGTCAGTGCCTGAGGGAAGCTGGTGAGCTTTTTAATTCATTTTCCTGATCGCAAGGAATAGCTCACAACGTGATGGCTGTGATTAGTTAGGACAGTACTGAGGCCATTCTGACAAGGTTCATCAGACACAGAACAACTACAGCTGCCCATGGATAAATTTATGCCACCAGTACAGATGTCACAGGACTCCTCTTTACATGCCTTCAAAACTTCTTCAGCAAAAACAACTCTTGATCCAAGCTAACTTGGGCAGCACAGCAAAACATGCTGTGTGAAAGGGACTGGAGAGCAAGGAAGGGATGTAAGGCAGAGCTCTACTGCTCCATCCCATGCTCCTTTTAATGATGTATGAGAAAATTGCTCAGACTTCTCCAGCTGAGGCCTCGGTTGTGATGTGACACTATCACCTCTCATCAGTCACATCTCCTTCTGAGCCAGAATGTCACAGAAGACAACATGACTGATGTAACCTGACACAACATGTCACCATGCCAGGTCTGCCAGCTGGGAAACCGAGAGGAGGGAGAAAGGAGGGAGAGAGGAAGAGAACAGGCTTTTGAAAAGGCATTCCTCGTGAATTCCCATATTGGATGGGATTTTTAAGAAAGTCCAATCACCACAAAAGCCAAAACACCAAAGATACATAGAGGAAAAAAACCCCAACAGACTGGGAACAAATTAGTGCAATTGAACAATTCAGCATCTACTGAAATCTACTACAGGTTTAGGCAGACCTTCTATGGTAAAGGCAGGGACACAGCAAGGCCAATAGGTCTCTGTGTTGTTTCAGAAATCCACCTCTCTTTTACCCCTTCTGAAAAACAGTGCAAGCAAACTGAGCCTTTCCTCAAAGGAAAGATTCAGGTCCCTAAGGGCTGACCCAAGACATTTTCAACAGACATCTTCCAGCTTTCCAAAGTGGGAAAACAGAGGATGAGACATTTATTTTATCTTTCCCTTAAAAACAATAAAATAATTTTAGTTCAAGACTATGCATAATTATGAAAATGAGTATACACTCAAATATCTGCATTACATTAACTGGCTGGGAGAGCAGAGAGAACTTAGGATGCAGCTCTCCCACTGTTGGAGACAACCCTATTGTTTCTTCACGTCAAAACAGTGAAGAAGCTGTAGAAAACAGTATGACTTCCCTCAAAAAATGTGTAAAAAGTGTCCTCTCACTATCAGATTCTGTAACCGAACTTGGGGGTCACAGAAGCTTCAGTTAATGGCATCTCAGCCAATGGCACTTCTGCCTGAAGTGCATGATTTTCCTCACTACTTAAAATTGAGATGTCTATATAGACAATTTAGCAAAGAAAAGGCACAAACATTTTAAGCTAACAATGCCAAGTCAATTTAGAGCAAATTACTGCTTTTATTTTCTTCTTCATATTTCCAACTATCCCATAACTCCAATAGCAACAACTGGCCACATATAAAAGTGTTGTGACACCAAGCAACCACATAAATGAAAAGTCAAGTAGTGGAACATTCACATCAGTTTCCACTCCAACTGGAGCTAAGCTAAATTTTACATATTGACACAGATTTTACTAAATTTAGACCATGTTTTTGAACAAGAAGCTTTTTGACACAGAAAATGCTGTCATTGAGATGCCAGAGTAATTGTCTGCAGACACAATGTGGTGCATATATTTGCAATTTTAAAAGCATCATACCTGCCAATGATCACAAAGAGAAAAAGTTTTAGTTACATAATATCAGGTTGAAGTTCTGGCACATTACATGTAGTAGTACTTGCTGCTATTTTCATAGCTGAATGCAAATTTGAATTTGCAAATCTGAACTTGCATTTGTGTGACATTATCTATTCTTTAACTTCATAATATTACAAGTACCAATCTTAACAATGTGAGTTTCCTGATCTTGTGATGTTTTAATTACCAACATTATTTTCTTCATAAAAAATAGGTGTCAGCACACCCCTCTCCTTTTTTCCTGCCTACACAGTGCTGAAACATGCAGTCAGTTGGAATTTCTCTGACCAGGCATCTCCATACTGGCAGATGGACATTGCTATCTAGTCCTTCTCATTGTCAATTGGCTTTGAGCAGTTTAGCTGCTGATGCCAACCACTGAGTGAGAGGCTTTATAGTGACATCTGCCTGTCAGTGACTCTGACTGCTTGTGTCTACCATCCAGGGCAATTTTTCTCCTCCTTGAATGTCAGTTTGTTTAACCACAGTCCGGTCACAGCTGCCAACTATGCACCATGGCAGCATTTCTAGAAAACAAGGAAAGAAAAAATTCTATTAAACATGAAAACACTTAATTCTGGCTTAGCTTCAGGCTGCACCATCCTCAGGGACTGACCCAAGCTGAGTGCTGATATCAACAAATTCTTTTCATTGCCTTGTTTCTCCTCTGATTTAATTGATTTTTTGTTAAAATCACACTGACCGTAATTTGCAGATAACTCACAGCCAGACAGGGTGGGCTACTTCAGTTATGGTGCAGTTCCCTTCTCTTCACTAACAGATTCTTGTCCAGGAAACATTCACTATCCCACTTCAAAAGCAAGGTCTTGATTCCATTTCATGGAAATTTTACCTAGCTCTCTTTATACGTAGACTAAATGCCTATTTTATTTGCCTTACTTCCTATCACTGTTGAAGTACTTCAGAGTCCCCTCCCAGTGCACCAGGAGTCACCCCTGCCACGGAGGGAGTGAGCTGTCCTCACTCTGAGGAAACATGCACAGCACCATGTGTTGTGATACAGAGCAAAAGTCACTTACATGTGCTGTTAGGTTCAAATTTCTTATGCAGGTGACTGAGGGATCACGTGTGGCCACAGCTTTCACTCAGAAGCTGAACAACACGGTGAAGATACAAATATATTCAGCAGGATTTTTAAAGAAACTATAAATGCAAGTTTGCATGTTCAATTTCAGCTCTACATTAATTTTAAGTTATTTTTGAGTAATGATTTTTGCAAATGAGTTTATTAACAAGATCAATCACCAAAACTCAGTCTGTAGCTGTGATTTTTTAAATGATCCGACAAATCATATTTACAAGCTAATGGTAAAAAACATCTACTATTTTGAGAGAAAACATAACCAATCAGAATAGAACACATTAAAAATACTGAAAGTTCACAGGAATAGCAGAAAAAGAGAAAACAGTCAAAATGCAGAGACAAAAGGCAAAATCTAGGTCATATACAGTGAGGCCAAATAACACAACTTTCATATGTCACATACATGAGATAATGAGACATACCAAAAATACATGACAGAGATTAAATCTCTAAGCCATTTGCTGAAAAGAAGATGAAATTCAGATCAGGTCCAAACATCCAGATAGCAGGTCCATCAACACTATCATCTTACTCCTTTATCTTTACCACTGCCTTTGAAGGAGACTGAATTCAGCAGCCTGGAAATGAAATGCCGCCTCTACACAGCCTCACTGATTTGTAGTTCAGATTCATTTTCTCCTCTTTCTTTTCTGTTTATGCTTTTCTTATTTTTAATTTCCTTCCTTTTAAAACCCTATCCTTTATGTCAAGCTTCTAGCCAGTCAGCTAATTTTTCTCTTTTTCTGTATATTTGGCACTGGACTGAAATGAAAATTGATAATTCCTTCAGAAAATGTGCATGCATCTTTATATCATGCTGGAGCCTGGAGATCCTAAAGACAGAGCAGTTTATTATTAGTATGCAATTAAAAAATTATTCCCCTCAAGAAGCACTACTTTATTTTAGCCCAATTCTTTAGAAGACCCACCCTGTGAAAGCCACAGTCCTGAGCTAGTACCTAGGACAAAATGAGGAGTGAAGCCATAAAGGGAGAGCTGACTGCCAATGGACCTGGCTCTTTAACTTCTCTCTCATTAATCTACCTTCACTTCTTTCAATCCACTATTTCTGTCACTTCCCAGATTTACTTACTTTTTCCTTCTGGGACTTGGCTGTCTTAGTCTTAGTCTTCCTTCCTTCATGCTCCACTTTTATTTTATTCCCTCTCTTATTCCAACAAATGCTCCACAGCAGACAGATTCATTCATCTCTAGCACCTTATCTGGTGGAGCATATGTTTCTTTTCTTTGAGGTCAGATTAACTATTCCTTATAAATGTTACAAAGAAAAAATATGTGTTGGCAGCAAGTTCTGCTACTCTTAGCCATCATTTTTGTCCACTGCATTAAACCCATTTAACATGCTTAAACATGCCTTTTGTCAACAGCAACAAAAGCAAAAAGCAGCTGAACTCTAGTTAATAAATCATTTTCTGGAAGTAGAAACTGCCTGAGAAATATGATGCCAAGCAGTTAATGCATGTTATTCTTACAGAGAGGAAAATGGAGGAGAAAAAGTTTTACCAGCTTTTCTGATTATAAAATGTGCTTTCTTTGTGTGTATACTCATTGTACTATTTTAAAACAAAAAGATCACACTGAAGTGCATTCACCCACCCCCAGTTGGTCTTATTTCCTAATTAGAGATATAATTCACTAGTATCTAAATTTGAAACGTAATTCTCTACCCCATTAGGCCAGCTCCTATAACTTTTATGTATGTGCATATGCGTGTGCATACCTTAAAATAATAAGAAAAACAATATGCAGTATGAAACCCTGGAATCACATAACAGGGAACCACAGCATTTTCCATTAAGTCATAGCTTTCTCTGTCCACTGGAAAGATCCAAGAACTATAATAACCAAGAAATATTTTAAAAGAGGTCAAAATGTTTAAAAAGTTAGTATTTTAAAACCAGATAAATCATTATTTAAAGGTTGGTATGGACCAAATTTAAGTGAAAAGCAAATGAAAATAATAAAAGCTGATAATGTACTATATTATGGTCTGTCATTAATCTGAACTGTTTATCCAAAAAGATTGGGAAGAACAGACAGGGAGGATGAAAGAAAATATGTGTCTTTCCTCGTCTTTTCTAGTTACTCTATTTTTGTTTCAGGTGCCCAGTTTAAGCAATATTATAGAAAGTGTAGATTTCATACCAGCGCTACTGTTACACTCCGTACTGGCAAACGTTGTAGGAATAAACTATCACCTTAGCAAGCCTGGCCAGACAGGTATTACAAACTCCTGCAAGCTAGGACCCATAGAAAGGCCCTTAAACATAGTAAGAAAATAGAATTTTGATCAGTTTATCTGCCTTATCTAGCTCCGGCTAAAAATACTTCCCAGGTCTCCTGTCTTCAGAGATGGATCCTGCCTTTTTTTCTATCCTTAGAGTGCATCTCACACACTGAGGAAAAGTAAGCAGGTTGTTTCTGAACAGAAAAGTCTCTGTTCCATTCCTCAAAACTAGTATCTCATCCCCTTGCTGAAGAGACTGAAATAACATTTGTTATGCATCATACATGGTTCTGAGCTAAAGACACAAGAAAATTGGCCTAAAACTCAAAGATACTATTAATTTAATGACAGTTCTATATCTGCTAGAGACTGGTATCAAGAGGTGGATAGTATTGAGAAAAAGAAATACCCAGAGTTGGTCTGGCTACACTGAATTTCTAGCATAGGAAGCTTTGCTAGTTCCCAGGAAACTTTGACAGGCTGGAATGTTCATACCCAAATCTGTGACAGCTTCATCTAAACTACATGCAACTACACCATTGAAATGTTTTTATGTTACTATAGCTGCTTCTGAGGACTTTTTTTCATTGATTTTTTTCTAGTGCTAGCCCTTCTTTTCTTCTGATATGAAAATGGATTTAACCTTCCAATAGAAGTTAGAAGGGAAATTGGAAATTTGTGCATATCCTCAGTCGGAGTTCTATAAAAACAGGAAAGTAGCAACTATCATGAAGTTTTTATAAGTACTGAATTGAATATATTTATTTAAAAAGTTTATGAAGCCACATGAGAATGTCTATATAAGAACGTGTACTAGAAAATTGGAAAAAAAAAGTCATCAGTGAAAAACAACAATATGGCTTTTTCCCTGTGCAAAGCAATTTGGATTTAACTGCATTTCCTTATATACATTGTGGCTGGTCTCTTCAGAGTTTGAAATAAAGTTAATGAAAAAAAAAAATAACCATCGATTAAGAAAAAAATTTAGACAGCTAACAAATTTCACCCACAAAGCTTTTTCATTAACCATGTCTCCTCTAATCTCTCCAGTGCTTTTAACTGTTTTTGCCAAGGGATAACAACAGGGAACATTATTTCTTGCAATTTAACAAGTCCTTTCTAAAATGCAACACATCTGCAACCAGGAGTGTGTTGCAGCTTCCAAGCAAACCCGTTATTTTTTGCCCTTCTTCTGCACCTTAGGGAATATCAACTCACTCTCAAGAAATAAAAATGCATAAACAAACCCTTAGTATTTTCACAGATGAATTTGAAAGCTCTGCACCAAAGAATTTTGATTTATGGTGGGGATTTCCCCTGGCAACTGAAAGAGGTTACCTTTGCACGTACTAAAAGTTAGTTACCGGATCTGGAAAAGACAGCTTGATCCAGATCACAAGTACTCAGTGTCTGCGGTATTACTCTGAAACGAAAAGTGGTATAAAAGAAGTCTCAAAATATTTGGCCACTTCTCCCACCTCTGAGATCACTCAGCACCAGACAGGTCAAATTATGAATTATAGAAGAGTGATGTTTGCAGAATGAGGCCTAATACAGAACTAGAGAAGTGGTCACATAAAGCTCTCCTCTTTTCCCTCGTCCATAGCCAGAAGTGAAAGATGGGCCAATGCGTGCAGTTTCTGTCCTCCAAAATAAAGTTTGAAAGAATTTTGGGTCTCTGAAACACTAACTGAATATACTATAGAATCCCAGACATCATTAGTTTGCACACACAGCCTCACCCCCCAACAAATCAATTATTAGGCTTACAAAGATAGTAAAGTTCAATCTTTCTCACTTCTGCCTACACAGGACCTGAACACCTCCTTACACTGTTATGAAATTTGGCTTAATTTTCTCTACTAACCCAGGTCTAAGACAAAGGACAACTGGCTATTCTATCCAGCACAATCTTCTTTGCTCAATAAAAGAGAATAAACACTTTAATGTTCTCACGTCCAAACGCTGCTTTTTGTGCCCACTGTTAATAGGATCACTCAAACCAACAAGCCATCCTAGAATAAAGATAATTTATTGAGATTGCAGGCTTCTGGCCTTCCCACTCTTTCTCTACAGAGGTGACAGTTTTAGACCACATAGCACTACATTTATTGATATTTTTCTTGCAGGTAGTTGTCTCAGTAGTGCAAAGCACTGATACAGCAGATTTTCCTCTCTTTTCCCTTCACCTCTGGGAAGATGAATCTAAGATTTTTATATCTGCCAGCTGCAGAAGTTCTGACTGCAGGAAACAGAAGGCAAGCCCAACTCCAAGTCACAACACTGACAGGAGAAAGCACTGAATGCAGTCATGACAGACTGGTTTGTTTGAATGTGGGGCTTCATTCAAAGAACAGTTGTATGTTTGGAGAGACCCGTGGCATTTAATTCAAGCCTGATCCCTGCCTGTGCTCTCAGTAGGAGGGAAAGAGTAGGGAATGTCAAATACCCCTCCCTCCGTGCTGTCATACTCCCAAAAAGTATGGGCAAAAATTTGGGAAAATAAGCCATCACTGAAAAAAACTCAGCATGAAATAATACTGTCTTTACAAGATTCGGTGAAAGAATTGTACTTTCAGTAAATTGAGGAAAATGAAAAAAGATGCAGGCAGAGGCATTGCTTGCTGCTGAGCTGAAAATGATGCAATGCACTGCTGGCATCAAAGCATGATCATGCCCAAAATCTTCAGGCGGAACTTTGTGGTGCACACGAGACACAGAGAGAGAATCTCACAGGAAGAACTGCAGGAACTCACGTTCTCTGAAACAAGGTCATGTGACTCAGACCTTTCATGTTCAGTGGAGGACTTGAGTGATGGTGAATGAGGCTGTTCTAATAAACAGCAAAATGTAACATTTCTATTGATATCTGATAATGAGGAGGTAACATGCTAACCTTTAATTAAAACTGAAACCACAAACTATTGCCAGGGTCAGCAAACTGCTACTAAAACAACTACCAAGATATCCAGGACTGGCCATAAATCAGGTGAGATTCAAACCCATTCAATACTAATGCAGTGGAATGCCGAGAAGGTGAGTGTATTTCCCAGACAGATGAGTTAAAATCACCAGAGTAAACAGAGCCAGTGTTATTTGCCAAAATAAGAAGCTTAATTCATGGCACCTGGGTGAGAAGCAGACGAATGGTAACCTTAACCCTAAAAGAAATCCAGTTTAAGCTCTCTCTAATTCACAGGCAGAGGTGCTTGTCAGCTTCTCAGAAACAACCTCGCTTCCTCCAGACATGAAATTAAATGGAAGAGACCCACCCTGTAAAACAGGGGAAGATACAAGAGCAGTGCAGAAAGCACTTAATGAGATAGAAGTTAAAAATCGGACTGAGTGATACCAAATTGAAGCAGGTAAACAACTTTAATTACTAAGGGGTAACTTGCAGGGAAGTTTGTGCTGTTTTCTTTTTCTAGGTATAGCAGCACCCCTCCACTGAAGATTAAAGGAAGCAGTTCCAAGTGGTTAATTTTTCATGGTTTATGAACCAGCCAGCAAGGCAGGAGCATTACCTATAAAATTTTTCCAACTATAAGAGGATGTGGTCAAGAGGGAACTCTATTTTAAAGCCTTTGAAGTATGTGAACACACCTCCTCAACAAACCCATTCACATTTGTTTCAATATACAAAGGAAATCAGTTGTACTATGGGACCTGAAGATGCCCTTGAGACTTGGTGTAGACACTCTGATGTATTTTAATGCATGATGTGGTGGGGATCCCCCTCCGTGGGATTTAAATTCAAGATTTGCTGTATATTTCTGCAGCTAGTTCCAAGACATGTTGGGCCCACATCCAACAATAGTAATATTGAGGAATCCCTCACACCCACCAACCATTAAAGAATGTTCTAATCCTTGGGACTCACAAGATGGGGGCAGAGGCTAATGAGAATTTGGTTTATATTGCAGTTGGATTGGCATTTGAAAGACTGGGATAGTCTCTGACTCTCCACTATCTTCATCACCCCCATGGACAACTCATGAATTGAGGAAACATCCCTGAAAAACAGTGTTTGTGCCGAGGGGTGGTGTAAGAAGAAATTATAGAGTGCAATTTGCTTTGAATTTTTTCAGGTGGGTATTTTTGTGGTTAGTTCGGGGTGTCAGTATTAGTTATCTTACTCTCCTTGTAAAAATCATAGTCAACATGGAGCATCTTCCCAGGATGGCATTCTGGTCTGAGTAGAAATTAACAAATGCACCAAACACGAGAACCATATTTTTTGATCATTTCCACTCACTAAAGTAAGTACATTTATAGTAATATTCATGCCAAGTAACTAATTTTTGCAAATAACAAGTTACTCTACTTGCATTAATTCTCAAAATATAGCTAAAGCAATAATGCACATCTTGCCATATTTTTCTACATGCTGATCTGTGATACGCTACAATCAAAGGACTATTTTCCTTGACGTGTACTGCTATAAAGGGACAATGCCAAATGCTGTACAAAACAAACTAGTGCACAACCCTCCACACCGGGTTTACTAAACTGCTTAAAAAGATGAAATGCAGTTGTAGGCCCAAAACCAGAGTTCACAACAGGCACTTTTGCTCCCCCATTTTAAATAAAACTACTCACAGTGACTCTCAAAAGGAAATCAGAGAAGCTTCAAGCAGCAGGATGTGTGTTTAGACTGACTGTGTGAGTAGCCTTTTTTATCTCAATTTTTTTCCATTTTTTTACAGCAGCTCCAACATAGTTTCCAATGGCATGTTTGAAATTCTCTCTTTCCCAGTCACACCAACATATCTGTAAACTTACTCCCACTCTCTGCACAAGTATTGAAACAGATGGTCACACCTCATTTAATTTAACACTATTTGCTTTATCTTTCTTCCTGATGACCCTCTGTGAATCATCGCTGTTGAGCTAAATCACAGTATTTAAACTGCTTTTGCACCATAAACAACACTCCCTAGAGCTTTCTATGACTGACCTTTACCAGACACCATCAGTTTAATTTATATACCTGACCACAAACTCTCATCTCATCTCTATGATACCCAATTGGTAAAGGATTACTGCCTTTGGACAGACTCAGGACTACCAGCAAATCAGAACAATTGACATGCAGCCAGCATGCTTTCAAAATGATGGGACATCATAGTTCTGTCCTCTACTGCTCCCCGTTTCTGTTATATAAACATCCAGCAGCCATAAAACAGAAATACAAAGAATTCCATTGAATTTTAAGTGTAACATTTTCAAGGAGGAAAACAAACAAACAAAAAACCTCAACCACTCAGTTTGTTGACTGGGAGACCATACTAAGATGCTGAAAATGCTTTTGAAATAACAGGCACTCAAATCCCTATAATGGAATTCCACAGAAATTTTCTACAGGGATATGGAGAGAGAAGAGTTGAATCTTGCAGTGGAGTCCGGGAAAGATTTCTGCCCCAGAGGGAAGTGTTGCCAGCTCCCCAAAATGATCAGAGAAATCACTCCATTGCTAAATGCTAATGTAGCATATAGAATTGAAAGACATTGGAAGGTATGACCACAGGTATGTTTGGGGATGAACCATCACACTAAATCTCTGGTGGACCAGTTTAGAATAGCAGGGCAAAGTCAAACTCCTGAGAGTTGCAGCAAGGTCCCATAAATACTGCTCACCTTCAAAACACTAGAAATTTTTCTAAGACACTTCTGAGACATTTTTTTCCCTTTTTAGTACTAAAGGAAAATATCTCAAAAGTCATTTAGAAATAAGATTGCTATCCCATATTGGACTAAGCCTTCTGTGGCTTTTCATGTATCTAAAACATTTCCCCCAGAACTTTTCATGTAGGGTTCTGTAGAACATTTGATCAAATGCAAATATCAGACATGTATAGCCAGGAGAAAAAATAGGATATAAAAACTTTTGCGGGTGAAATTTATATTTTAATCAATACATAGAGTTTCTTAAAATATTTCTTACATAATTCCTAGGCAATTAAAAAAAGGTATTGTAGACTCAACATGTTTCCATTGAAACATGTACAGTGCTTCAAAGCCTACAACAATTAATTTCCCTGTTGAGCATTCAAGTATTTCTAAAATATTAGCAAGGGAAAAGAGAGTAAGACAAATATAGAGATGTCATTTAAAAAACCCAACTTCCATGCAGACGGAAAAAATGACCTAATTTTTCGGCCTCTCATGTTATAAACCTGCATTTCTGACAGAACTCAGATTTATTTAAATTACTTTGCTTTACCAGTGAAATACATGAGATATCTTATGTATATTCAGAAAGTTTGTGTCAGAGATGAATTTGGCACTTCGCTTTTGAAATTGTTTATGTTGAAGCAGGTTGGCTCTGTGATTCCCATGGCTGTAGCAGAATTTTCATTTATAGTTTTACTGCATTTTGGTGCAATTCATTTGAACCCTAGGCAAGATCTTTCTTGTTGTGAAAAATCCAGAACTGACTCTGAAGAGAGCACACAAATTTAAATGGCACAACCTTTTTTTTCTGTCTAATGTCCTTTATTTTCAGACAAAGAGGGTCATGCATAATGCCCTCCTGTGCATCGAGTATTGGTAAAATACTCTTTTCACGTCAGAAAACAGATCTGTGTGTGCCAGACATGCTCCAAAGGTATTGGACATGCATAGGTGGAGACAGCTGACTGAAAAAACTGTTCTATTCTCAACAAAGCCATAGCAAACTCTGCTAGGCTCCCAAAAACTCATCTGTATATGAAAGGACATAGGTTATCCAATCAAAAAAATCAGAGGGGCAACTCAGGGCTCCTAAGTTTTTTACCTAGGAAACAGAAAGTTGACATTTCAAGTCTACTGTCAAGGTGTCTACTTATATCCCATTAGTGAGAATTAGTTACGGTCAAGACTCTGAGAAGAGCCTAAAAGAGCACAAAAATAATAGCTGCATGCTCCAATTCTCCCAAGTCCCAACCAGTTACACCACAAATGCTCCACTCCTTTCAGAATGCACAGCCATGCACAGCCTTTTCTCATCTAGATCCAGTATTCCCAAATTCTATTATTTCCCCACAAATTATATGTCTCACCCATGAAAAGAAGAGGTGAGAAATGGGGCTCTATACATAAACGATGTTTATCTCTGATAAGAAAATACCCAGTGTGGTTGTTCAAGGGTTACAGCCAATGTAAACAATCATCCAGACTGACAACAAATTCAAAGCACAGTAATATACAGAGGTATTTTACGCATATGAACACAACAAACGATTGTCAAACAGTTGTCAAGGTCTCTATCCAAATGCATCCAGGTATCCAGCTAATTAGCCCCAGTAAATAGTCTTATTTCAGGGCAAAAATGACTCAACATGAATTCAGAAATCCTACTTGTAGAGGTGGGAAATCATGGGATGATTTTCCTAGTTGTGGCAATAAAATCACAAGAACTACCCACAGACATATTGAAAGGTCAATTTTAAGATAATAAATCTAAGAAGCTTACTTTAAGCTACACTATTTTAGTGTTTGTGATGCAATTAGGCTTGCTTTTTAAATCTTTTTTCTCTTGCTAGCAATGCTTCTTTGTCATTACATTGAAATAAAACACATGTCTGCTGGACAGCAGCAGAATTTCATAGCCAGAAATATAGTGCTAGCACTTACATCTTCAGAAAATCACGACTACCTTAATTTAAAATTTCTACTACTAATAGCTATACATGTTGTAAATGAAATTCTCCCAATTAGCCAGGAATAAAAGCCATTAGACAAAGAGAGCATTTTATAAGGTAATGCCACTCAGAGCAATTCCAATCTGAAATCGACATGGTAGAGCACAATGCATGTTTACGTTCTTTAAAAATCCTACACAAATTTGAAACACTACAAAAGAAAAAGCACTGGCTGCAGGATTCCTCATGCAACCCTTGCAGTCTCCTTGGAGGGTGTGCAATACACACGCACAGTCCTGCAGCACATGTCCTAGCCAAGGATGACCACCGCTCACCCCATGGGTACTCACCAAGGCAGCCTCTCTGGGTGTGGAATCCCACCTTCTGGAGTGCTCAGTTCAGATGGCCTTAATTCATACATCTTGCCAGGTATCTTTTGGAAAGTACCAGCCTGGGTGATGCAGATTACCACTTCTCCAGTCAAGGTCACCACTCCTGCAATCAAGGTCAGCAGTACTGCCTGCTGTCAAGGCTTGTTTCTACAACTGCACATTTTTAAATTTTGCTTTGTAACTTAAGGTACCATTTAAAATTGGAAAATTTCAGCTGTTCCTGATTCAAACCAAGAAGCCAAAAGTGCACTGTCCCACACCATAGTCCTGAGACATTCAGCCTCTTTGATTTTGAAAACTCATCCACAGACCAACCTAAATAATTTTTCCTGAAACCTGATGTTCCAAGAAGTCCTATGAAACTAATGAGAAGGGGCTAATATTTAATTTTGATTGTAAAGCACAGGTGAACATGTGTACTTTAAAATATAAAATGAAATATTATTTATCATTGTAAGGTTTACCAGACTTAGGCAATGTAAAATATTCCAGCTCTACACGAATTGGAATCTTTGTCACTGTCCCTAAAGAACGGGTAACTTTTAGCCAGGCTGTAGGAGTAACCTTTAAGATGTTTCTTACAAAGGTGCCATGAGAGATACTTAAGGTACAGAGCACAAATCTTCCTTGCTAGTGGGAGGATAAAGGAGAGGGGAAAGGAGAACAGAGCATCCAAGAAGTTTTGTTTTTAATTTGTAGTATTTTACATGCAAAATACTTGTTAATCTAAACTAAGGTATACTGTAGATAAACATTTTAATTATGTCTTCTAGGTATGTTCAGGCTTTCAGAACACAATATTAAAAAATAAAACAAAAAAAAAATCATCTTTAGAAACAGAAACAATCATAAACTGAAGTTAGACAGAGAAGATAAAAATTTTTCCTTGAAGAATTTACAGCCTAGCAAGAAACATGGGAGGTTATGGAGAAGAACCATCTGTATCTCCAAATCAGATGTGCACAGGAGGGAAAGATCCATCAATCAACTTACATACAGGGTGGAAATACATTTGTTGCTGCATTTTAGTGGATAATCCAGAAATTTTACCCAGCTCCTAACTTCACTTAAAAAAAATCTGCCCCTGTAAATGTAATTTTAAAGGCTAACTTTTACCTACTCTATGCTTTCCCCATGAAAAATGTTTGCTGGTGAGGAGCTATTAATAAAAGCTATGGAGTTATCCCTAAGGCTGGTAGCGGATGTGAGACAATCATGTCACAATTCACATGGTCAGCACACCTTACTTTTGAGTAGGCCATTTCAAGAGAATCAAAGTTATGCCTTTAGCTCTTACCAGGGAGAAAAAAAAAAAATTACATGTCATTAATTGCCTGATAATCATTAGGCAATTTGCTGATCTTGAGGTTTCAACAGTAAGGCACTTTCTCCCACCAGTTATAACCTTAACAAGGAAAATTAAAAAAAAAAAAAAGAAAAAAAAAAGCCAACTCCAATAACATCCTAAAAGTCTTGTTTAGCAAAAAACAGGACAGGTCTTAAGATACAATCATGCAGAAAGCTTCTTAATATTGTGATCACAGACAATATGAATCATAAGTGGCAACTGATGGACCAAACTCTGTTGCATGCCAAAATTTTTTTTTAAAGTCTACCTTAGGATGTCTGTACTTGGTATTAATGTGTTGCATCTAAAATGTCAAAATAAAATCTGGCTAATTTTGGATAAGCCAATTCACTTGCTATCTTTGCTGCCAATGCCTGCAGATCTTTCATGAAGATAAATTTGTCCTCTAAAAGTCTATAACAGTTTTATTGACACTGAAAACTGTAGAAAGAGCATTAAAATATTCAAACCATTCCACAAGTTCCAAAAATCACAGATGCTTTTTAAACTTTGAAACTACACCAGAGTTCAGATATCTGGGTGAGAGGCAGAAAACAAATGAACAAGTTGGAAATACTGGGAATGAGGCAGATACAGCACAGGAAAGAGTAGCAGAACTGCTACAGGGATACAGGTTGTTATCTGTCACTTTGGTGACAAAAAATCCGCAAACTTTGTTTGAGAGTTAGGGCCAGAGAGGTACAAAATGTCCAAGTGATCATCATGTCTTGGACATGAGCACCCATTGTAGTTACCATAAATGTAGTTACAGGCTTTCCTGTAGACTTCTGAAAATCACAATCTGTCTTTCCAGGATTAAGGAAATGAACAAGTGATCCTCTTCAGAACAGCCCACAGATTTCCTTCAGCCCCAAATTCTTCTGTGTAGCTCAGTTTTTCTGCAATTGATGTCATCTGCTTCAGGCTGAGAAAAATTACATACTTGTGTCATTTATTTGTGCTTGGTGATTGTCATTCTGCATAGATCAACAGATGCTTTTGTATTGACTTCTGGCAGAAGATTTTAGAAGGTTTAAGTCAAAGGAAATATTTCCTAAAAATCTTCACAAATAGATACGGTGTAGATCAAATATGTAATCAGAAGAACTTACACCTTACCATAGTCCCCAAAAAAACATTTGTTCATGTGCACTGCTATCAAACCTAATCTGGCCTACAGATACTACGGTAGTTCAAGTACAAAAGAGTTATTGTCATAATCACTGTTCCTTTTTAAGCAATGCTTTGTGATCCTAATATTTCACATGTTTCTCCTGAACAGAGTTATCCACACCATTTTATAAAGTCCTCAAATGTTTTCTGTAAAGCTCCAGTATTTTTTTTCCAGGTCTTTTTTAAGCCAGGTCTTACAAAAGCTGATACTTTTGGAAGACCTTCATCAAGCAGACATTCAAGAAAAACAGTAGAACATACAGTGGTTCATCTCTTAGTTCCTTCTTGGAGCTACAAAAGTTATCTTACACTTACCCTTTTTCTTGGCACTTAGTAAAAAGGCAGGTCAGCCTGAGCGTTCCTATTTGGTATCAGTGGGTGGCAATTGTCCAAAAAGGCAGACCAACACATAAAAAGGAGCACACAATTATAACTACAGACAAGCAAAGCAGAATATGGGCACAAGCTATGGCAGCAGTCCCGTGCAGATCAGTCGTTATTCAATGTCACTCTATTTTTTACAGGCAAAGGAAATATCCCAGATAATTTGAATATGCAGAACAGAGCATAACATGAAGAAGATGACTATATATTATTCGTGAAAAGATCAAACCTTTGAAAACAAATAGGGACAATGTCTACACCCTTTCACTGTACCGGTGTCTAAAAATCTCACTGTCATCCAGATTGCTTCACAAAACCAGTTTGAAGCATCTGGGCTGTTTATTTGCAGCTTAGCATTGCTCCCTTTATAAAACAAACTCACATGCTGAGGTGGCTGGTATGACCCAGAGTGACTGACTTGCCCACACCAGCCAGCTACTGCTGTAGCTGGGATGGCAACAGAGCTATCACATGCTCTGCCTGTGTTTTTCCAACTGCATTTTTCACTATACAGAGAGAGCATTTCTACTTTGTGCAAGTCCAAACCCACCCCCTGGAGTGGGGAATTTGTTTTATACCAAGGTCAATCATGCCTGTTCTTTGTAAATGTTAATTTTTTAGGCTGCTTTCACAAGAAGGATACAGTCTTAATCCCCTAGATTTTCCTTTAAAATACAAAATTATTCTTAACCTTTTCTGGTAAGGATTGCAGATAGTTGGATCTGTGAATCCCTCCTTTTTTCCGTGGCCTATTTGCTGGATGCTGTCTCAACAGGTATAAAACGCACACTTGAAATACCAGTGGGCTGCCTTGAGTTACAGCAAAGGGCAGGTCAGAGACATGGGATACAGCAGTTTTAGCAGGCCGGCCACAGAGCTGCAAGCAGAGGGTCACTGTGCCCTCCTGCCAGCTCTAACACCTTTTGTCTCTCTTCATGGTTAACACACTGTTTCCACATTGGGTCTTCTGATTCACTGAAAAAAGCCAGAAAAACAACATGGACCCTAGCGCCTCATTCCAGCAACAGAAATCCTACCCTGAAGCAGATTATGACATGGAAGTTGGCTGAGGACTCCAAATAGAGACTGGAAGGTGTTCAGTTTACTACCATAGATCCTGTAAAGTGTCCCTGAGCAGTGTCAATCATTTTGCGTACCCCTTGCACAAGGATCTGTCAAGGCTTCTCGTTATACTCATGCGTGGTTTGCTCTGCAATATCTAATCAATTTACAAGTCACATTTGAAAAAAAATAAAAAAAGACAGGCAGTCCCATGCTTTCAGCCTCCACAGGGAATAGAAATTGTCTGAGTGCAGAAAACAAAGCTGACAACACCATTTAGGAAATCAAGAGTTCTGAATAATTTGGAATATGTTTCTCAAACTGCTTTTAAGCATCTTTAATGTTCAAAAAAGTCAATAGAGACTAGACAGAAAGAAAGCAAAAAAGGCAAGCATAACCCTGGAGAATATAATAGAAAATAAATGGTCAAAAAGCAGCAGGGAAGAAAACAAAAGATGTTTTCATGAAGGAACTCTGCCCACTTGAGGGAACCATGGGGAAGAAGCCATGGACAACATATGGGGACAGGACACAGATCAGGCTGAGAGAGCACATTTACATGGAAAGCTTTAGGAAAAGAGAAGTTTCCATGACTGGGAAAGCAATAAAAAGATTGCATGTCAATACAACAAAGCCTAAACATGGTTAGTCTGGACAGTACTTGGCACACACAGAACATGATGGACTGAATGCAAAACAGCCAGTGGAGGTGACCAGTGTAATCAGTCTCAATCCAAACTGGGAAGAGCCACCGTAACAGAGGTGTGCTCCACAAAGGGACAAGAGATAAATAATAAATAGGTATGTTATCATAACATCAGTTATTTCACAGCAATGCAGAGAAACATGCAGCTTTTTTAAGGCAGGCAATTGACATGTTGTTTTCCATTCCATAAAATTTTGCACACCCCCAGCGTGAAATTTAGCATACAAGACTGCACCATAGAAGGTAATGAAAAACCAAATATTTTAGGTCCTATGCCCCAGTCTGTTTGATCCAATGTACTAAATAGGAAGGCATTCCTATCACTCCATGTTTAATGCTTTCACAGGATGAAATATCACAATGCACCTGTATACCTCAGGTTAGACCCTAGGTTGGCATAAATAGCTGCAGCCTCACTGAAACCTGTAATTTTCAAGCATTCTACCTTCATATTACTTCCTTTAGAAGGAGGCAGCTGAATTTCAGTTTGCTTGTCTGGCACCTCCACCAAAATCGCATGGTCAGTGTGGCCTAGAGATTTTTCACTTAGCATGCTATATATCCTATTTAACAAACAATTTACTTAATCTGTAGCTGACTCTGAACCTGGTCAGATAATTACATTTAAAATCTTCTAACTCCCCCCCCCCACATGCACTCTGTAATGACTGAATGTTATAAAACAGTAACTGCTTTAAGAGTGACAAAGCAAACAGACTGACTCATCCATCCCCTGACTTTCCTATTAACACAATCAACTGTCTGAGTCAAATTTCTTTAGTTTTTTCAAAGGCTTGAAGGCTCAAGGAGTACCACCAAAACACTCCAGAAATTATTAAGTGTTTATTACTATTCCCTAAAACCAAATCAACTCTTCCACATCTCCAACCCACAGGTATACGTGTCTGCTATCATTCTTGCTGGGCTGAGTCTAAAGTGTGCCTTTGCATCATAACAACCACATTATCACTTACAGCTACCAGGCAAGAGCGACACACAAAGGCACAATGTCTTTAAAACATCAACAGAGTATCAGCAAAGGAAAACTCCAAAATTATTATTTGCATAAGCAGCTGACAGTAACTTCATTGAAACTAATTACTACTTTGTGTCTCTTCAACCAGTTAATTTTGGACAGAGCTGAACTAGCTCTTTTTTTTTTTTTCTTAGTTCAGTGGTTCATCACCCCAGTTAGAAACAAAAATGAGCCACAGAAATGGGATATATGAATCTTTACCAAAAGCTTCCAAGTGGGTTTGGGTATGCATTGTGAATACCAAGGGCCCTAAGAAAAATGAAGGGGAAAAAATAAATAGAGTATTTCACCATGAAATACAGCAATTCATTATCAAGCAATTAGCTTAGTAATAAGTTCCCGTTTCTCACTTTGGGAAATTTCCATGAATATTGGTAATATAATTATGATAAAGGTTGAAGACATACTACAGTACTCAACTGTTAACCGTCCACAAACAATTTGTCTTCTCATGACAGACAGGAGAGAGTCTAATTACACTGAACATTTCAAGGAAAGATTGAATGTTTGGCAGACAACTCTCCATTGATTGCTTTTAAAGCATAGTACTGGACTGCTGAAGGGAAAATACAGAATCTTGGCTCCAGGTAATTAACTTTCACACTGTTCTCTTCTTAAACCCTAATGAAGCTCCCTTGAAATCTTCATTACCAAAGGGTATTTGTTAATAAAAAGCAGAGAGCCAGACAAAGGTCCTATTTCCCTCGCCTTCTTTAAAAATTTCTGACTATTATACATTTCGCAGGACTCAGTAATGTCTTTGAAGGGAGTAATGATGGCTTGAGAAGTGCAAAGGATGAGAGATATGTAATGATAAAGGGCACTATTTCCAGAAATATGGAAAAATCTGGGACCTGAAGAGGGAGAATGGGGGTGTTTGACAAAGAAAAGAGCAGAAGGATAAGGAAGGCAGAGCTATATCAATATTTGGTGAAATGGCATTACCCTGAAGTTAAACCAATGAAGATAAAAAAGCAAAACTTTAGGAAATTCAGCAACTCGGTAGCTTAATCTAGATTTCATACGGTAAGGAATAAGATTGCTTGCTGATACTGGTGGCAGTGCTTCCTCCCAGGAAGCATCTGTTCAGATATTTAAAGTGCTCAGTGTATCTGGCAGGACTCTCCACAACAAAGATTTCCATCCAAGGACAGTGAATCCCCTTGCTCCAACTACAAACAAATACTGTTGAGCCAGATGAGGTATATTGGCTACCTCAGGGAATGCGATCCCTTCCATTGGCTTTGCTGAAGATAAAGTCTTTGGTTTGCACAGGCTGGGTGGTGATATTTCAATGTGTCCTAATGCTACCCAAAAAAGCACTAAAGTGCTTTAATACAAGCTCCCTGTGAAGTCACTGAAAAGCATATTTTGGATTACTCTTAATTCCCAAAACAAACATATGAGCATTTGCATAAATATTGTCCACAATATTACAGTTGGAGATTTTGTTGACTCAGTACCTGAGTGCTGGAGGAAAGTCAAGATGTGCAGTCTGTTTCCTCTTTCATTGTCCAGTTGCCTGAATCTAAGCCAGGACCCACTAGGAGAAAGGAATAAACGATTTTTGTGAATTCATTTTCATCTATTCTGTATGTCAATATGTGCTTTCACTGTATTAATCCACATCCTTCCCTGTGTCTAAAACCTACATTAAAAACAGGAGCTAATCTCCATCCCTTCATTAGGCATTGGCAAGAGAATTTGGCATATGAAGTGCCTCAGCACCATTTGTTAGACAGTCTGTGCCTACATAAAAGATTTTCCTCTAGTTTACAAGTTTGCACAATGCATTTTGGAGAAGCAGTTATCATATTATAATCAGATCAAATGAATTGTAAATAGCACATACGAAAGTACATCCTAGCAATTTCTAAAAGGATTAAGACCATAGTAGCCACTAGTCACTACTTTCAATTATTGAAATGACCTTTTTGGAAGACTAAACATCTGAAGAGGTGACAGTGGTTCCAAGTGCACGAAAAATTTCCATTTCCCAAAACAGAAAGTGCTGCAGATAAAGTATTTGAGGGTTTGTTTTGTTATTTAAAAAAAAAAACAACAACAATACAAACCAACGCAACATACAGAAACCTCTGCTCTTTTGATGATCTAAAAATGGTTCTCACTCAAGCCATTTATTCAGCTTTTGGAAGCATATCTGAATTTTACAGAGCTAAATGTCTTACATCTCCTCAAGTTCCACATACTATTTAGATATAGAAAAGAATGCTATTAGTGATTTCCTTTGCAAAGCTTATGGCCATGGTTTCTACATCTTGCTGCACTCGTTAAGACTCTCTAAAGCTAGGATTTATCTTTCTAATTTCAGGATTACTTTTATTTAGTTGAGGCTGTAGCTACCATTAATCAGTAGCTGCAAGAGATGTTCATTTACAAGAAAGGGTATTTTGCAGCAGGTATAGACTAGTATAATCTCTTGCTTCTAGAAGTATCTATTAAAAATACAGTCAGAATATTGCATTTAACAGTTTAAATGCTAAAACTGCACAAGAGACATCTTAGCTGAAATGTGATAACAGCAGTGCAATTAAGTCCAAACAATTAACAGTGGTATACAGATTAGAAACGTTTCCCCAAAAGTATGAAACATGAGCAAATACCCTATCAATGCAGGCAAGGAGCTTGCACTTAGATTCTGCAGTTCAGGAGTATTTGTAACAGCTTATATAAATTATGAATTATCACAGAACTAGCCTTTGCCTCCAAACCCGTTATTACTTTGCACCACTTCATTTGGCAGAGGAAATTGAGTTCTGTTTAGGACTACCTAACCACCAGTGATAAGCCAAAGGATCCATTCCAGATCTTTGACATTACAGATAAGAGAGAAGAAACTGATCTTCTGATTGTAGCCTAAGGAGCAAAATGTTCTGTAGTTCCCTGCTAGGATGAACAGGAATCCATCACCAATCCAGGAATAAACAAGTAATTTTGGATCAGCCGGAAGCTACATTTTTCAAACGTTTCACTTGGAGAAAAATCCTTTAAGTTTTACATTTTTATTCGCTTATGACCAGCTCCAAGATAATACTACATAGTAATTCCATAGTAATGCTGATCACCTGTGCCACAGGGCATCACAACTGCTTCTATATTCAATTGGTATCTTTGTCCTCAGTCTTTTACAACAAAGACACAAGACAGTGCTACTGACAATTAATAAAAAATCCTCTCTAGCAACAGAGGCCTTTGCATTCCTGCACTTACAAGTCCCAAGTCTTCATACCCTTCCTCACACTGCAGTCTAATGCAGGCTGTTAGGACCTTAGGGGATTTAGGTGTGAAAATAAACTAGCTTCACATGCATTCTGGTGGGGCACATCAACAAGATTATACAAGCTGATAGGAGACATGTTACCCTTATAATCACACTTCCCAGTGGATGCATCTATGCCAAAACTCATTGCAACAGGGACAGTGACAACCAAATGTTCAGTCCTAGGAAGAGAGTGGAAAAAGCTGTTTTGTCATGCTGTTGGTAGATGGTTTGTGCATTTCCTCAGGAGTGTACTTTCATGGGTGGTGTATATTTTAGGCCCAGGAATAACAGGACTGGCTTTCAATTTTCTATTCCATTCTCTTCCATTAAGATCTAGTGTCCATGTCATCACTGAAGCAACTGAGTGCTTTCCAGTAGTTTGTGAAGTGATATGACTGACATCTGTCTTGTGTTCATGCCTTCATTCCCTCCTCAGGTGTAGGAGTATGTGCAGTAGTGTTTTGGGGGTTTTTGCTCTTTTTTTTTTTTTCTTTTTTTTGAATTAGCCATATACACAGACTTGTATATGTTCTCTTAGGAAAAAGAAGTTAAAACTTGCAGTTTTTACTCAGCACAGAAGTTGCTTTGGTTTGTACTGGTCCTTATGGAAGTTCAATCCACAGTCTTAGACCATGTCCAAGAAAGTCTTTATGGTGCTTCACGTCTTGCTAGAGTGACTGGTCACAGGAGCCACCTGCAGGCCTCTGATCAAACTCTTTCCTTTCTTGTAGTAGAAGGACCTATGGCCTCTGGTGTTATGTTACCATAGGAAAATATGGAGGGGAAACAGGCAAGGGAGAACCGGTATAAGAAAGGATTATTATCATCCTACTAACTTCAGCATTTGGCTACACTCAGCAAATACAAACTAATCAAACTCTCCAGAACAGATTTTTTAAGATTTTTTATTTTTTAAGACATTGGTGCAGGACTTGATCCTACCACACTTCATTACAAAACAAGGACAAAATCCAGCCTTTTCCTAAGGGTTTATTATCAACACAAAAAACACGGTGAGATTTAAAAACAAAGGCAAGCAAAGCTGACCCATTTTTGGATGTTAAAATAAAGCACCAGCACCCTCTATCAGGATATTTCAAACACTGGCAACAGAACAGTGATTTATCCTGAATAGAAAATATGCCTTTAGTAGATATTTATTATGTACCGCAATCTTTGTAAGTCTGCTTTAATTAAAAGTTCTATTTCTGTTTTAAAATTGACATGAACTACTACCATCCAGAGCTCTGCTTTGCACAGATATTTTTCAGAGCTGTAGAGCAAATTGTTATGCAGTATCACTCAGATAAAGGCCTGCAATAAGAGAAGTGATAATGAAGACAGCAGCTGTTACTAAATTACAAAAACAAGACAGATTTGTTGGCAAACACTAACAATCTGGGAAACTTTTTTGCAAGTTCAACACTTCTGCAAGCAGTCCCTTTTCGTGTTCCCTCAATGGAGTATGATGACACCAGAAAAATTGCTTCACAGGAGACTTACGACCTTTCTAACACAACCTGCTAGGACTCTAGTACAGAGAAGAGATTCAGAAAGGACACCTGGATGTTTAACGTCCACCTTTTCCAAATAGGTTTCACAGAATCAACAGCAGAACATATTTCCCTGTCATCCCCACCAAAACCCTCAGCCACTAGAGAAACAAATCTTCAGTACAGTTTCACTAATCCTTGTGTCTAAGCAATTGAATAACATCAGCTTCCAGTCACTACTTAATTATGCCAGGTGTCAAGAGGAAATCTCAAGGACAAAGACTTTATAGCCATTCTTCTAGCTTGTGGCAACTGGGCTAATGCCACTGGCTTTTTTAGAGCACTGGCAATCTAAACAACTGGACAGATTCATGAGTATTCCAGCACCCTCTTGTTGCATGTACCTTATCCTTTACAATGACTTTACATAGTCATGGAATTCCTACCTGAAAATTATTAACTCATGCTTTTTGCCATGCATTAAATGAAAGGGCATAATGTAGCACAACTACTCATCCATGAAGATTATCAATCACTTCAGGCTTCTATGTGTCTGCAGGTGTAGAACACAGATTTTGAAAACCACTTTATATTCTTCTTCCTCCTCCCTCAGGTGTTCCCAGTAGGCAGTCAAGTACATCCTTCTCTCCTCAAAGGACCCTCAAGGGCAGCATATTTTTCTTTTACTTCTATCATCATTAAATTTCTCAAAACTTTGATAGGTGTCATTCAAGTTCAAGAAACCTTGCTGAAAAAAAATTGCAGTTGCATCTTCAGTAGAGCACTGGAGGCGAAGTTATGAGGGCTACTGAGATAGCTGCAGTGTGCTTTGAGCAAAGAGGCCAGAAAAAACTCACCCAAAAAGATTTTACTATTGTTGTATCTAGTCTTAGTTGAGACTCAGTGAAAAAATAACATAAAGGAGTTATGGAGAACTTTGTCATGTATGTTTTCAAATGTGGAGATTAATCTAGGATACAAATGCCATGAAAATACATTCTGCACTGAAGCATGCAAACTGGGGTTTTGTCCCACACTTAAATAAAGCCATACCTCCTTGAAATTTTCAGCCCACAAGAGAGGAAAAAAATTTGTGTGTCTACATAGAAGGACAGGGTTTTAATTAGGAAAAGTAGTCAATCACTTTGGAGAAGAATTAAACGATGAATTTTGGAAGAAAAATTTTAATCTATTCTCAGTTCTAAAGATGTTTCACAGGGGAGGCTGCTGTAACAGCTGTCATAATTGCCTATGAGTGTTCTTTGCCTTTTTGCGGTGTTTTTGAAAGCTTTGATATGCAAAATAGTACTGCATGGAAGGAATTTGCTTTGCCACAGTTTCTTTGTGGTAACTTCCCAAATAGATGTTACCAACCCACTGCCTCCTGTCAATGGAAGTTTAGCCCACTCTCATTGAGGGAACTCAAATCTTCCATGGCACTCCAAGCAATACAAACACAGCTTCTGCAAGGCATGGTAAGTCTTTTCTCAAAATCTCTAGCCTCTGTGACTGTTTGCCAAAGCGTCTCAGGACTTCTTATATTAATGCACACCCTGAACCTCAAAAGCAAGTACACCGTGCTGTAGTAACAGCCCCAGTTTGAAGTACAACAACCTGTCTTGGAACAATTGTTTTATTGGTAAGACTTCATGTATTCTTCTGCACAAAATCACAGAAAAAAAAAAAAAAAAAAAAAAACAAAAGAAAAAGCGTGAACCAGGACAGGTCACAGATTCAACAAGATTCTAACAACTTCAACTATCAACTTCTTCATCAATGAAGAAGATATGTTCACTATTGGTTTCTTCACAGGCATTACAAAGAGCAGATACTCAAATGTAGAAAAAACACTTTGCACGTTACAGTGTACAGTCTAGTTACTCACCTCTATCATAACCAAAAAAAAAGGGCACTTACTGAACAAGCTGTTCTCTTCTATGTTAGATGTTATATCAAGTGGCACTTCTTGGACAGGAAACTAGTTTTTTTAAAAAAACTTTAGAAAAAAATAGTTTTGTAATGAAAAAGATGAAAGCGCAGAGCACATAAGGACAGATAATATATTTAAATACAGCAAGTATAAAAAAACATAGAAAGTAAAAAAAAAAAGAAACTTTCTCACATCTTCTCAGGGTGCTAATAGGACTAAATTGACCAGAGAGATATAGATCAGTCAACAATAACATAATGGGTAATTTTTTCAAATATTATCTTAAATGAATTTTTTAAAATGCACATAAACTTTAAACCAATCATACCCAAACAGATTATTATTGAGAGTCTGACAACATGAAAATGATATCTGCCTCTGCTAAAACTTTTGATATAATACACACACATTTTTTTTCATGTCAACTTCGTTTATGAGCCGCTTCCTTCACAAAATGAAGTCAGACAAATCAAAATCACTATTGCATACACTGCAAATTTCTTCATCAGACCTGTTTTAACCAATACAGTGCCCACACAGTCTGGACCTGAACAGCTTTAATGGAAGGATTGTTTTCTGCTGAGGATATAAGACAAACTTGCCCAGCCATGTAATTGCCTGATGAACTTCAAATTTTTGGGGAAGGTAAGTTTTTTACTATTAGCTGCAAAGAACCACTGTCTGTCATCACAGACATTCATTCAGTCCTAACAAAGTTGAGAAGACCTGTGCAATCCCATCAGAAGAATAGTGGAGAAGGACACTAGGGTCTGATCCTCCAAGCATGGACAATGTACAGAGATCAGATTAAGTAAATACATGATTTTGTAAATGCCTACCCAAATAAATCAAAGGAATTAGGCAGCTGGAGCAACTGTCAGAAGAGTAAAGATGAAAAATTCTGGTCCTGGTACCTCTAAAGACACTGTGTAAGTTAAGATTTACTCCATGAACATTTAGAATTTAGTTTCCCCGAAAGCAACATGAATTGTGATGAGATATTCAGTACTGTCTTCACATGGGAGATACATGCATTTGGATTTCAGGGCCCCCAAAACTGTAATCAGATCTGCCTCTTGTGATCATGTGACACTCAGTTAAATTTCAATGGAACTTTTGACTAGGATCTTCACAACTAAATTCTAGAGCTGCAATGAATACATATAAAATTAGTGAAAGCTTGCTGAGTGCTTAGAGTTTCTGAAATGACAAGTGCTATATAAATATAAATACAAATGATTACTGCTACATAATATCTATCCTGAGAGAACAGAGTGACATTCCTGGAGCTGTTCTGGGAGCTGAGGTGAATAATAGACTTTTCATAACTTACTGTGAGATAAGCATTTGTCTTTGAAAAACAGCAATAAGAAAATACAATGCTGGGGGGAAAAGGGAAATAAAAGCACACCGTATTTTTCTGTGTAGTGGAGAGAACTGTTAGAAACCAAACTAGTCCCAACCAAATCAGCCAGCAACTGGAGGTGGCAACTGAACTGCAGGATTTGATGAAGTAGCCAGTGCTGGTAATAGAGTAGTATGCAGAAATAGCATTTTTAAAAGAATTTAGAGTAGTTTTACAATTGTTGTTCAGAAAGGTATAGCTGCACCTATAGCAGGAACAAATAGCTTTCTCTCAGTCCTTTGAGAAAGGTGGTTTGTGGTTCCTCAGAGTGGTAACCCCAGCAAAACACTGCAGGGAATCTGACTGTCAGCAACTTGCCTTTGAGGAAGGCACAATCTCCAGCCTCTGAGCTGAAATGCCCTGGCATGTATATAAGCAAGAGATTTTGTTTAGTAAGACTGCTGCTCCTCGCCTTCAGCTTCCAGTTCCAACCCTACTGTCCTTCACCTCCCCAGGCACAGTCCCCCAGCCAGGGCAGCAAGATGACTCTGTGTCTGAGGGACAGAGCGCCTGTCTCTCATGAAGATACTTAGTTTGTGAGAGGAAAGTGGTTTTGTCTAGCACTGACTAGAATTAAACTTTACAAACCCCAATCTTGGCAGACCCCTGACCAGCTAAAAAGTTGCTTTGTCATTTTTGTGAGAAGCAGTTTCCTGGCTGTAGCTCAAAGAAGTGCTATCCTCCCAAAAACCTTTTCCCCTCTCTGCAAGCACTGAAATCAGCTGTGCCAACTACCCATCCACCTGATCACAAAGCCTTTTTCTTTCTGTGTGTGTGTTTGCAGGGATTTGTTTACTTATCTCAAAGATCTCCAAAGGGTCTGTAAGAACCCTGCTCTGGAGACAGTAGGTGAAAGAGTCATTTCTCACCCTTGAATGGTCTTTATGATTAAACAGCTAAGGTGTTCAGCCAGAACACCTTAGTGATTTTTCAGGCATTTCTAGATGAAACAGAGAAATGGAGACGCTGCCAGGGGCTCAAGTGGGCAGTACTGCTGCCCCACTACCACTAACATTTTCCATTGTCTGACTTCTCTGGAGTTTGATGTCCGTACACATGTCAAAGTCCTGCTCCAACTTCCCAAACACACACGCAAATGCAGCTCACAGCATCAACTCATTTGGAAAAAAGTCTTGATCTGATACATCACAACCATGACCAGGCCTGTCTCTATAAGCTGTGGACTGAATTTTGCCCCACGAGCTGCCAGCACAACTGCCACCCTCTGGGACAAGGCAGATGACTGTGGTGCAGTGGCAGTGGAGTGGAGAGCCAAGTGTTGCCAGCTGCAGGAATGCTACAGTCACAAGCCCAGAGGAGACTTGCTGCACATCAACTATGCCTTCAGAAAACCCTGCAAAACCTCCTTCTGTCAAAATGTTTTCCCAGCGTAACAACGATGACATTCATCCCCAGGTATCCCAGTGGTATTAAACACAGGAAAAAGCACTCACTGTAGTAAATGAATGCCCAGAAAAGTAAACTGGTCTCCCAAAGTACTGTACAAGAGACCCAAATACTGCTGTAGCCCAAGGCCAGGATTTTAAACCTTTAGAAAGTCCAGAGAGTTTATGAAGACTAGTTGCTGTTTTTTACTGGATACTGAACTCAATATAAAATTTATTCATATACTGCAGTAAGCAGTTTCATAGATGCTGAAAGACACACTGCTTCAAATATTATGGTCTGAGAGAGCAAGCAGCTGTGCTACCAGGTAGCAGAGTTTATTCTCACTACTCTGAAAACCAGAGGGGTTACTTTTCCTTCCTCTAGCATCCTACAGTGTCGGAGTAAGGCTAAATCCTAAGGCTTTTCACTGAGTGTTCATTCTGTAAGAGTGCCTGACAATCATAAGGGAATGCTGGCTCCTGTTGTTATGGGCATAATAGAGTGATGGGATTCTTGCTTTAGGAAAAGGGGCAGGCAGTTGTCATTCCTCTCCAAGCTCCTTTTAAGACACCATTTTCCATCTGGGATCATTTTCATCAGCGTGTCTTTTCCCTCCATTTTCCCATTAGAAAAAACTGGGAACAAACAAGAAATTTGTTTAATCGTCTTCTGTGAGATCAGCTGAATTCTAATGCTGTTTGATTACAGCTAGTGACAAAAATGTCAAGTGCATTTCCATTTAGAGTGCTTGCTTAAACAGCCGTGCAAATGGGGACCACCCAAAAATCAGCATACATCATGAGAGATTTGAGCTTCCTTATGGTGTATACTTGTTTCAATCCACACTCTTGCTCTTTAAAATTATGCATTTTCACAGCACATCATTTCCTTAAATGAGGATGATACATCACTGCTGCAGATTGACTCATGAGTCCCATTAATAAAGGCCAGGGTTTTTCAGCAGCTTTTCTCATTGGGAAGGTGTTATCTTACTATCTAAATTTGTAATGAATGTGATTCTCTTAGCCTATGCCGAGCCCACAGTTCCAGCTCCCCTTGTCAATTTGGTTGGAGGTTTTTATTGCACAGGCACTGGCATCATGTTAGAGAATAAATAATGTATTATTCCTTTCCCTAAGTAAGTAACTATTAATTTAAAATGCACCAAAAATGCTTGAAGTGAAATGATTACCCTTTGTCATATGGGATTCACCTCTTATAAAACCTCTCTGCCCGGAGTTGCCCAAAGCATTACCCTATTACACAATTTCTAGTATCATGCTGCTGCATGATGCATTATCAGTACAAAACAAGAAATACTAATATCCAGAAAGCCTTTGATTTTATGTTTGTAGTTTTCCCACATTCTTTTCCTTTCCAAAATAAGTAGAGGTCATCAGAAAATTGGACAGGAGACTACGATAATATATGGGAAAAAACCCTAAAATCTCTGTTTGATCAAATGCTGACTTGATAATTAAAAAATGCTTTAGGATATCATTTTTTTCCATGAGAAAAAAAAAAGAAATCTGATTTTTCTGATGTTATGTTTAAAAATCTAGGGATTGTAGGATTTTTTTAGATAAACAAAATATTTTGGATGCAGTCTGGAAGAGTAATGTGTTAGATATTAATTATTGGCACTGAGAATTTCATAAGTCATTATAAGGAACAAAAAAATCATACAGACATTTTCTAAGTACTGGACACCTGATTCCCTGATTGTTTAAAGTATTAAATTTAATACTTCGAGTATTAAGTATTTAATTGAAGTATTAAATGCTAAGCATACTCACTTGAACTGATCAGCTCCTACAACAAAAGATATCACAAAGGACACAAAATTATTAGCTTTCATGATCTCCTTCAACTATTAGTTTGTGGTCTTCTTTTCTTTTTTCATGTTGTGTCTATGTATTATTTGTATAATAAATTATCCCTGCTTTGGAGCGAGGAAATCTTTCAACACAAACCTTCACTAAATTTTGGGGATGTAGAGTTACACGACAATCTGTATTGTACTCTGAGTCAGCTGAAAACTGTTGTAGGAATGGTATTTCATATGATGGTACTTCCTCTTCTGGTCAAAATTAGGAAGTGCACAGATATTTTTCCCATCCATTCAAATTTAACACAGCACTTTTGAAACCTCAAATGGGCTCAAGCTGTGTTAACTTCCCACAGGCTTTTCAGCATGCAAACTAATTTTTGTTAGTACAGGAAGTACTAACAACATATATATATTTCAGGTATTGGATCTACACAGCACACCTCTTCCGATACAGAATAGGGCCTCCAAGGAATTCATTGTCTAAATATAAAACTGGAGAGATATTTGAAAACATCACTTCCCTATTCATCTGATACAATATAAAGAGCTGCATCTCAAACCTATGTTGAACAGGCTTAGGCTCCTGTTAGGGTCTGATGCATTTTTAGGAGTTTAAGCAGGTTTAAAGGCAGCTTCTCTATTTATCACTGAGACGCAGTAAATAGGGATAGTGTAGAGCTGTTGTTTTAGGAGCACAATTCGTCATTTGTTTGTTTGTTTTCTTAAAGAAACTCTAAAAGGACAAGAGAATAATAGCCAATTATACTACAAGACTCTACAGGTGTAACAAAGCAGTATGTTCTCTTTCATACATAGGATCCACAAAATTAATTAAAACAGATGATTCAGAGTCAGATTGCCAAGATATTTTGAAAATGCCCACAAGCTTAAGATTTGTCTACTTAATTGGACACATTCTAGGTCTAGATAAGATTCTCCAGCCTTCCTTTCACAATTCCCTGTACTCTGCTAAAGTTTCTGATCTACCCTTGTCTGATGAAGTTCAAATTAATAAGAGTGTCTTGAAGACACGAGAGGTTTGGCCAACTTTGCAAAAGGCCAGCGTAATAACTGGAAGGTGCTAGGTCAGTCAGACCTGCTATCAACATTACTGTGCACACCTGCAGGCTATATTGGACTCAGGAGAGGAGTAACCACATAATTAGGTAGACTGACATTTTACTGCAGGTTGAAGTAATTAGGGGACTGGCAAAACAGGAGAATGACTTTCTAAAGCTTACACTGTTGCATATACTGCCTAGGGTTTAAAATTAATAGTGTGAAGGAGAGAACTTGATACCCTCTGATGCAGTCGTTATTACCAGATACAGACAGGCCCAATAAGAAACATCTCAATTCATTTCTGAGATATTTTAAAGTTGTAGGGGTCAGAGCTGGTGTCCTGGTTTGAACTTGCATACAAATGAGTGTCAAAAAATGTTCACAACAACCAACAAAATAGAAGACTAAATATATAATATCATGTATATATGCATTATGGAAGCTCCCAGTGGATCACCTGAGCTGTGAGACATACCTGGCAACAGCCACATGTTGCTTCAAAAGTCATTCCATGTGCTTTGTTAATGCAGAAAAAGGAAAACAGGAGCAAAACCCAATTTGGTCTTTTATCATTATGCCTCGTAGCCTTCCTCCATAATGTTTTATAACCATGCATCAACCACAAGTGGTGAGCATATTTCCCATCTGCTGGGGCTAAATGTGCTGTGATCAGTACCAGCAAGAAGAGACAGAGAGACACTGAAACTGTGTCCAACTAGATTAAAATCTGGAAAGCTATGTTATCCCAGGGATGCATTGATTCTGAGGATAGCAGCAACATTTCATATTGCAGTTCTGCAGTCATAAGCTGAACCATGACACATTGGCTCCAAACCTGAATCTTGTCTCTTTAACTTTAATCAAATATCCAGTAGTAAAAAAAAAAAAAAAAGCAGATACAATAAACTGGAGTAAAATAGACTTTATAAAAGATGACTAATTGTTTGCTAAGCACTGCCATCCATAGGAATTGTGTTTGCTAAACAACATTCCACATATCTTCATATAAAACCCTTCTTGTGGACTTGGGATAAAGTGCGATTGCCAAAAAATACAGTGTATTGTGATAAAGCCTCTCTCTTTGTTAGAAAGTCTAGATAACATCTCATCTCCTGGTTAAACTACTGTCAAGAATTGATCAAACTCAGCATACATGGACAGCTGTGGAGTTTTTGTTCTCTTAGAGCTTTTCTTTGCTTCATTTTCTTCTAAACTCCTTTGGGATAAGCTACTATCCTATGCTCATAACCAAAATACTGAGTCAGACGGTATCAGAGACACTTCAAATGGGCAGCTCATTTCCTGTAACTTTTCTGTGCTTTTGGCTGTGGAAAGAGCCTGAAATCCCACCTTCATACGAAGGACACCTGCCTGGAAGGAGAAAGCAAGAGCAAGACCCCCTGTCATGTGATTGGTTACCCTCGATTTGTAATGCAAAGATCTGTAATAAGAGCCATCTGTCTTGCACAATGCCTCCCTACACTGAACTCTTTTACCAGGGCCCCCAAACCACAACCAACTGAGACTTACCCCGAGGCAGTTTGTAGATGAAAAGAAAAGACTTGGATTAAAGAGGCATTTCCCAGGGATGCCTGCTGAATGGCTTTAGGAAGCCAGCCAAGGCGCTGAAGCCATTACTCACCAAAAAGTCAACCCAGCTGACAAATTTTTAAAAGAACCAAAGCATACTGGCCAAGATATGTCCTTTCCTCTTCTACATCAGTCATCCTCTCATTACACTCACACCACCATAATCTGTTATAACAGGAGGAATCCCTCCGTGGCAGTGTGCATTAAGCAATCATGCTTTCATGTATATATCTGTCATAGTAAAATTTCACCATTCCTGAGATTCTACACTTAAAAAATAAAATAATAACAAAGAATAAGACCAGTGCTTTGTTTTCTTATAATATTCCTTTAAAGTATCCTTACATGAGGAGGTCATTCATAAGTCTGGTCAGTGCTATGTGTTTTCCTCTAACGAAAACACAGCATCTTAAAATAGTTTAGATCAGATGCAGAAAAGCAAAGTAGATTTTTCACTTCAGCTGAATAATCAAAATTTACAGTAGCTCAGGATTCCACCCATTAATTCTGTAAAGTTCGTTAAGCTCCTGTTAGATGATCAAAAGTATTACACAGATTTGATAGCAAAATAAAGAAATGGAAGGTGTATTGGCAAGATGGGGGTCAACCTGTTTTCCCAGGTAATTAACAACATAACAAGCAGACATAATCTAAAGCAGCACTAAGAGGAGGTTCAGGCTGGACATCAGGAAGAATTTTTTCACTGAAAGTGTAGTTAAGCACTGGAAAAGTCTGCCCAGGGAGGTGGTGGAGTTACCATCCCTGGAAGTGTTCAAGAAAGAATTGGACATGGCACTCAGTGCCATGCTTTTGTTGGCATGGTGGTGTTCACTCAAAGGTTGGACTTGATGACCTTGGAGGACTTGTCCAACCTTGGTGATTACATGTTTCTATTATTCTGTGATTAATACAGGACATGAGCAATGCCAGGTTACCATTTGGTTGCAAATGAAGCAAGTTTACATGGGACATGATGTTTAAGTCACGTGCTCCAGTGCAGTGCATTTTGCCATCCACTTAGCCAGCACAACATGTGATGTTGGACTGAGGTGGTATTTCAGGCAGCTCCTTGGCAGCAATGTTTATGGACCAGCCTTCTGTGGTCAGCAACAGCTTGGAGGAAACTTCAGAGCCCTCCCTACACTACCACTGGAATGCTATTTCTGTGCTCATACTGCAAGGATTGTCTGCCTCTCCTCTCTGTGTTCTTGAGTGTGTGTATCAATCTCCTGAACAACTTGTAAGCAAAGTGCACTTAGAGGCAGCACAGGCTGGAGCCTGGCAATGGTCCCACAAATAAGAATGCAGCTGCATATTTTTCCTGAAGTGGAAAACTTGTTTCCTGTTGCTTGGGTATGCCTCCAAATGCAGTGAAGGAGCTATAGCTTTCTGCAGCTGGTGCTGTTGCTAGTTACCATCTGTAATAACAAAGATGTCAAGGTTTAGGTTCGTGCTGTGACAGCACAAATGAATGGTGGCAGGGAGATATGAACAAAGAGAGGGGAAATGCCAAGAGAGGGAAAATTTCAGGGAAGTGGTGATAGTGGCAGTGGTCACTTTGATAAAGATAAGGAAGATAATGATATAGAAAATAATGACTGTATGTGTGCCACTGTGTCTCAAGATGCCAGAAGACTGCCATGTTCATGTGCCTACAGACTCCTGGCAAGAAGGCAATGCTGTGGCTGGGGGTGGCTGGCCCATCCTCTGGTTCTAAGGAACAATAGACCATGGTAGAGTAAAAAGAAAGGATGCAGGGGGATGATTAGAGCAGAGGATCAATGAAATGGTGGCCATCCGTGCCAGTCCTTATGTAGGACAGTGTATTTCTGATTCATGTCACACACTGTCAGTAAGAGCCTTTCTTCAGAGCGGCCAAGTGAAGCCGTGCCAAGGGTGTCCTGATGCCATTCCTGCAGGAAACACACCCAAAGCACAGGCATGAAGAGCAATCTGTGCAAGTCTGGCCATGAAACCTCCCAAGCTGGTAGATGACAGAGGATTGTTATTTTTATCTGAGAGATACAGTTCAATATTTCAGGTCCTAATGCAAAAGCTAAGAATAAGCAGTTGACGACATCTTGAGGCTGAAGTTGGAGGAAGAAAGTAGCAAGGGAATGACAACTACCTGGATGTACTTTTTCACATGAATTCAGTTCAAGATAAAAACTGCTCAGCTGAAAATTGTTCAACATTTCAAAAGATGAGACGATCATGTCCAAAGTGTGGTTTCCCCTTTGGCAGTTTGACCAGAAAAGACTACTCAACCAAATTACAAAAATTTGAGCCCCCATAGAAGACTTCCTTACATGACTGCCCAGTTATTTTCCACATTATGGGCATCTTCTTCAGCACTGATTGTAATGTGGGATTCATTCCATCTTTTGCTGTTTAGCTACTCAGTACCCAGGGCCCAGTTCTGTTAAGATCCACTGCCCAACCCACATTTACTGCAAGAAGTTGTAGGCCTGCTGTTACTGCATTAACAGGTTATTGTTATTGCCTATGTCTAGGCAATTGTTGGTGGCCTAAGAGTAACTAAAGCGAAAGCTACCATCATGAAAAAATATAAAAAAACCTGAGGAAAAAGAAGTCAGAAGGCAGAAACTCAACACATGGGAGAATCAGCCAGTACATTTCCCATGCTGTCATCTTATTAATCTGAGCTGTGGATCAGAATCCATTATGCTTGCTTGCCATGGGAATTCAAATGGAACAAAAATGTCACCTTCACTCCATGTTTTACAACTCAGTTACCTGCTATGTAGGGGGAAAGAATTCCCAACCGCTACTGTACTTTGGGAAGTTTGTAAATACTAAAACAGATCTTTATGACATCTTGGTAACCCCAGGAACTGAAACAAAATTGGCACACGGGGACATGGGGGAAAAAATTATAACTGATTGCAAATTCTTGAAATTCCCAGGGAACAGTGGATCACTGACATTTGGCTTCAGGGTATGCTGTGATTTTCACAAAATACTATTGCACCACTTTTTATCAAATTCATGTGTTCATGATACCATAAACCCAAGCAAATATAAATATAGCATGAGCTTTTACTTCCCAGGCATAAATGACAGTGATTAAGTTTTACCATAGCCTGCCTTTAAGTCACAGATAATTATATAACATATTTGAATGAAAACTAGACCATAAATTTTTTAATATAACACTTTATCCAAGTTTCAGGAATGAACAACTGGATAGAATTGTAATGATATATAATGTGGGAGCATAAAAATTAAAGCCTTCCAATTACCTAGTAAAAATTTTCAGTTTTAAATTTATATTCTCATATATGATTTTTATTAAAAATATGATTAACTTTGGTACTAAGTTTGGCACTTAAGTGCTCTGGCACCTCACAGAGGTTAAGATCATGTGGGCCCAATGGTCTTCATTCAGTAGTAGCCTTAGAGGCTCAGTTAGGCTGGAGAATTCGTCTACCAGCCCAGCTCTGACTGTAGTCACTTGAGCATGACTGAATTATATTTCAGAGAAGGTATTTGGGCAAGATTCATCTCAGCTGAATTTTGACACCTAGAGAGGCACATCTGAGGCATGATTTGTCTCATTCAAGGGTAATCTGCCTGGTGAATCACTGGCTGGAAGTGCCCGTTTCTGCCCATTGACCACAAAGACAATTAACTAGAGGGAGGATGTTTGTTATTTAGACAATAAAGGTATTTGAGACATATTGCACCTTATGCCTTCACCTAAAAACCAAGGACAGAGAATGCCTTGTTTATGCAGCCAGTGTCTTACCCTTTTAGTAGACTGTGCCACTCTCACTGCAAGAGATAGGTGCAATCTCTTGATCAGACTATGCAGGTTATGCACATGTACCTGTATTTTTTCTCAAGAAATAAAAATTCCATATTTTTTCCTAATCAGACAGACACAGCTATGACTCCAGGCAGGTACCATCTCATCCACAGATTTCATTAGTGGTTTTGCAATACAAGGAAGCTTTTAAATAACACTGATCCCTAATCCAGCAAAATTTGTTTCAGGCATTCACTGGCAAGGAAGACTCTTACCCAAACGAGACTGTTTTCCCTGGGGAAACAGGGATCTCATAATCTTGAATTCTTTGAAACTGAGTTTCCTTTTTGTTTTTCAGACCATCATGGAAAGCAAGTACAAAATGAGAGTATGATATAACAATAGGAAAAATAAGGTTGTGTAAAACATTGCAAAAACATTTTTCCGATTTTTGCTCAGCTACCTGTACGTTGTTGGGTTGATGATATGCATTATCAAAGAGAATTGTTTTTTCATACTTTTCAGAATACTTCTTTCTACTCTCTGGTCTTCAAGAGGGCTGTCTGATGACTGGACAGTTGAAGCACTTTAAGCCCTCAGTCTCACAATTACATTAGGAATCCCTTCACATTTTCACTCCCCTAAAAGATTTAGCATAGGTTCAGAAACTTGAAAGAAAAAATATTTTAAGTTCTTACAAGCTTATAATATTATGCTTTTTGAAATTTGTTGCTCCTTCTTTCCAACTTTCCCAGTGCTATAATTCAGCTCTTATTTCCAAGAAATGTGTCCACAGTTCATTTCCAGTGATTGGGGTTTAAAACCAAATAAGGCAGTGAACTTTTTGCTACAATTATTCTTGAAGAAAATCATAACTTTGGTAACATCTCATGTCCAGTTACATAAAAACTAGAAAAAAAATCTAACAAATATCTTTGTCTGAAATTAGTAATCCTTTCATTCTATTAATTTAAGACCAAGAATGTTGCCTGTTTTAATAAGTTCAGTTTAGGTCAGGAAACATAATTCATTGAATTTAAACTATTTTGGCATTTAGATCAGAGATGCTTGCTAGAAGCAGCTGTATGTCTTTTTATGTCTATTTTTGTTTTCAATGACTTTTAATGAACAATGACCGGGAAAAAGACACAAGAAAGGGAATAAAAGGAAACAGATGGAAGAGTCTCTACTGGAATGACACCAGTATAGACTTGAAACAGGTAATTTCATTTAGGCACACTTGCATGGTTTGCTTAGCTGAGCAGAACAAATAATCAGATAAGCTGGCTGGAGCATATTCACAGGCTTTCATTGAAACAATAAAAACAAAAAAAAAAGGCCAGTTCTACTGAGTGTGCTGAACACTGACCCCAAGACATGGAGAACACAGAAAGTATGATTTATTATAGCATTTATATTACAGAGAATAGTATATCAAGGAGAAGCACTGGAAAAATGCTTTTTGATCATCTTGTAGTTCATCTTTTTTCTCTCTTCCATCATTGGAAAAGAAATAATACAGTGTCATTGACCTACAGGTTTCAGGTTTCTAGTAGGACAACACAAGCTGTAAAACATGCTCCTATCTGCTGTTTCTATTTGTTTGCATACTCACGTTGTGCAGTTTTTCACATTCACTAGGCTAAAACAGTAAAAAAAGAAAACAGAGAAAGCAGGGCCTGGCAGGCAATTGGTCCAAATGGATGTGCTGGATATGATGGTATAATAGCCCAGAAAGATAAATTATGTATTAATAAAATCCTGTGATGTCTGTTGTGATGTCTGTTTCTCAGAAAGTACATAAACACATTTTTTTACTGGTGTGCATGTATCAGGTATCCAAAGAAAACTTAGTATCATTTCTTAAAGCGGAATAGGTATAACACAGGGCTATAACATGAGTTATTACACCAAGTTGTAATAACTTTTATTACTGTCTGCCATCTCTGATAGACACTTGCATACAAGAAGCATGTGTATATCTGTACCATGGATTTTTCAGTCATGAGCCTTCCAAAGCTTTAGATTTTCTACAGTTGCTATAGAAGAGCTCAGCAGTTCTAGAAGCAATACTTTTGCTTTGACAGATCATGTTGCTATTCCTTCTCAGTACTGATGACAAGATACACTCATAGCCTTTTTTGCCAACATGAAACATTAGCCAATGAGAGATCCTGCTAAAATATAACGCCAAGACACTGTATCTGCAACAGAATTATTTCCTTATTAAAATCATCCGGTTTTGGAATTTTTATGGTAGATACCAAGCCCTTCTGAAATATACATGATACATTTGTCATATTCAGTGTAACCACAGGTTAGCAGGTATCTCTAAAATCTCCACGCATTCCCCTATCTTTCCAAGTGTACTCAGCAATTGTACTTTAATCTTCACCTTGCAAACAATGTTCCTTCCACAGTCAGACTATTTTTGTACAACAGAACTGATACTGTTTCTCGTGATTAAAGAAATACAGAATCTAACTAGTTCACATAATATGAATCATCTACTATGAATTTCCCTTTTATCTTCAAGTACTAGAGCAACCCAATATAAATCCCTCAGGAATGTAAGGGAGCAGAGCTGTCTTTAGCTAAAGTCTGCCCTTGAAAAACAGAATTTTGTTCAGGCTCCAGCTGTTCTCCAAAATCATCTATGACTGACATTTATTTTAAGTGGTTTGTCTAAGATGGAAGGCCAGACAATGATTGTTAAACACGTTCCAGAAAGTATTACTAACCTTACAAAATATTATTCATGGATGAATAGTTTTAAAAGTTGCTAACAGCAAACAAAGGCCTGAAGAAAATCCAAATGCACTCTCTCTCTCTTAAATATCAAGTTTTCCTTTGGTGACATGACATGGTGTTAAAAGCAAGTATGAAAGTTTTATTTTATCCATCCTAGTCCTGCCTCCTGTTTCATCACCTTTACTCAATTGTTGTCATTCCATGCCAATAAAAAAATGCTGATTGTAGAAAGGACCAGAGGGTTTCTTAGAAGAACACTCACACACGGCGTTTGTGAAAGAGTCAGACACACTACATGCTCCCACATGCACATTCATATATATATACACACACACATATATCTTTCCAGTAGATGCCGCAGACATAAAATGTCTGCTCAGCTTAGCAGGTCCAACTCAACCAATGCATGCACTCTGCCAAACAATAGCTCAGGAAGCTTTTCAAGGAAAATGCCAAGCCAGGTCAGCTGTGGCTCTGTTCAGTCTGTCCTGCCTGCATTACCTGCCAGACACAAGACTTTTGACAAACTCCACTGTCAAAATCATCTTCTTTTTCAACCTATCTGACCTTAGCACTGACCACTATGAACTGCTCCTTTTTGTCCAGTTTAGCAATTAATGTCTTTGCCATCATGGTCCTTGTCCCCAACTCCACTTCAACATGCATTTCCCAATTCATGCTTCAACACTCATCCCAATTCCCATTAAAGTACCAGCATTCACATTCCTAACTTTTTTTTTTGTCTTTTACCGCTTACCAAATGTTTGATGAGCAACACAAAGACTTTCCAAAGTATTCATCCACCTGACTTTATAGTGAAAGACAGGACAGAATCAACTTTATATGTGGAATTAATGCTGAGCACACTGAAATACCTACAGCTGGTATTCTGAACATTTCCTTTGGCACCTCTGATTTTTTATGCATAAAAAAGTCATGTATGCCATTGGGGAAAATCCAAAAAGCAGTTTTGTTTTGCCTCACAGACTACTGGTTTGCTTCTCTTTCCCCTGTAACTTTAATTCTGGTCAATATTGGCCTAGTCTAGAAAATTCTCTCATTCTCTCCCACACAGGCATGGGAGTACCACTTTTTATTGTTCTATTTACTAGTGACAGGTGCTGCTTATGTTATATCCAGCAATATCATCAAAGGGCTTGTGCTAGGTACCACACATGTGGATTCCTGATACTCCTGTGGGAAGCAGTAGTACAGTTCTCACTACCTAAACTGACTTGAAAATCTCTGCAAAGCACTGCTAGGTGGGCAGGAATTCTTATTTATCAAGGATAAGGACAGATCTGAACAGCTTTACTACAGGGAAGGTTTTTAGGAACGTACGTGGCAGCTGGTGGCATTTCTAGCACATGTCTAGAGCTCAGATCTCCTTTCTAGGAAAAAATGCTTCACTGCAGTTACTATCATTATGTCCTGACAAAAAGCTACAATAAATTTTCCTTTCAAGTTCTTATTTGGTGTGACATTGTTGACTACAGCTTAATTATATATGTAAATAAAGTAGTGGCCATCACCTTTCTGTGATGATGTTGCTCTGAGTTAATGATGAAAAGGGACATGGAGAGGCTGTGGGACATGTCAGTGTTAATGAAGATTTATTCGGCAGTGACATTTGATCAAATCTTCTTGGCGAAGTCTTAGGTTTCATTAGTTAAAGATGTAAAGCAGTCTGTCTGATTAAAGGGAGAAAAAGCAGTGGGGAGCTCACATAAATTACTACAGCTCAATTAGGTGCAGACAGTTTAGTGAGTGTTTATTACCAGTAGAAAGGAAGATTTTCCAATTAGATTAAAAGGTTTTGAAAACAACTCTTATAGTGAACAGTGATTTAGACCCATTGCTGGAATAATACATTGTGAGAAGCTGCATTGATTAAAAGTAAGCTGGTAAGTTATCTGCATTGCTTCACTGTTTATCAATGGATCCCCTGCTGCCTAGGTACAATTTACCTCACAAGATCAATGTCTGGACTTGGCTAATTTTCTCCTGGCTGAAGATTTATATGGATGTAAAGGGCATCTACATCATGTCTGAAAATACTGAGGAGATTTATTCAGGACGATCATCAAGGAAGTGAAGTTGTATCAATCACCAGAAGTGTACCCTGGCCATGCTGTGCCCTTCAGGCTGGCATTCCTGCTGCAAAGCTGGATTTAAAGACAAGACATTTTAATCAGAAAGGAACTTCATTCCAGTGAGGCTCCCCAGGCTCATTGTGAAAACTGAAAAGGCATTAAAAACAAAAGTGGAAGTATACAGTGCTCAGACAGTGATCAGCCAATGTTTCTGACAAATGATTGAAGGTACTCAGTGTACAGTGCAAGCCTGCGATTCATGAATCCCAATGTCCAACAGTGCAGAATGTGACTTCCAGCAGTGCTGAGATAGCTGGAGTCCAAGTCTGGACTTTGCCAAAGGATTTTTGGATATGAGCTGTGAAAGGTAGGGGGTCATTGTCCATGGCTCTGAATGACTGATTGATTCTCATGTGGAATGGCATTGGGAGAAAAGGAGCGAAGGAAAAGAAAATGAATTATATTTAAATTCTTTATGCTCCTACTGTGCCCTTCAGATCACACGAAGGCCTGCAGCTACTTCTAATCCCTGTCTCCCAGAATTGTCTATTGTGAAGACTGGAGGAACTGAGACCCACAAGTGGAGAAATAAATTAAATAATTCTACTTTTACAACTTTATTTCAATAATGACAGTGTTCCACATGGAAAACTTTCTTCTACCTTGTATGTAAATCGGACTCAAAAGAATCCAAAAGTTACAATATCAAACTTTCATACCTTTCTTTCCCCTGCACGCTTGCACATGCAGATTTTTTTTCTCTGTTAATACAGGTCTGCAAAGTTTAAACTTAAATCAATGCTATCAGAGATGCTGAAACTTCCATGTAAGCAGAACTGAGCCCCTCCTTTTGGCTTTAACAATAAGCCATTTGGGATTAAGAAACGTGCATAGGAGTGGTGGTGAGGGGGAAAGAACTATGGCATAGTAAGTTCCACAAAAATTAAAAATCTGGTATGTAGGGGCTATTGTCCTTCATTGCACTAACATGCTACATGTTCTCCAAATATGTAAGAAGAAAAGTTTGTTTTCCCCCTAAAAGCTCCCTCATATTTACAGGTAGGACAGGCACACATTTTTTGTGTACAAAAATCTAATTCAAACACAGATGTGTGAGCACAGACTGTCACACAAACAGCCCATAACAAAATATTCCTTTTTAAAAAAATGGTTCAATGAAGCTACAACAGTGTAGTACTTAGTCACCTGAATAATCCCAGGGTCTTACGATCTTGTCCTCACTGCATACTTCTAAATCACACAGTTGAGCCCTAAGAGTCCTAGTTCTTAACTCATAATGAGCAGAGTTCACGTAGTCTGTATTTAAACTGCTTTGTCCTGTCCAGTCAAGCCACAAAGCTTTCTCTGGGGATTCTTCTCTACGTTTCAGCATATGTCACTGCCCTCAGCGTAAGTACACTTCACCAAAACAACCAGCAAATCAACAAACATTTTTCAAAAAAAATATTTCACATTCAGGCGCCCCAAATATTACCACTTACTTTACCAAATTTAATAACTGCTCATGAATAAAACACTAATATTCTTTGTAAAGTAAACATTACATTGCATTGCTGTCGCTTAGGAAAACTGAGCTTTTGGTTCATTTTCTTTATAATTGGAGGGGCTTGCCATTTAAGGAGACAATTAACATTTTTTACAAGCAACAAGATTGTGAATGACACCTTCAATTACACTAAATACATTTAATTATGATTTATTGGCACATGGCAACCTCTTGTAACATTGCAGGCCAACACGCATTTTCGCTTAATTAAACTCATTATAACAACACTTTATTACATACAGGGGAAAAAACCCAAAACAAACAAACCAAAAAAGCTCATATTTCATAATTAACTGTTCAAAATTAAGGTCATAGGGTAATTACAGACCAGATTTCTTAGTATTTAACTGCTACTGTTACTAATGGGAAAAATATCTGGCAAATATGTAGATATCAGAAGAGGACTCAGGCTTTCGGTCTTAGCTACGGAATTGAAACACTCTTGCACTCTTGAAGCGTAGTCGTGTCTTGAGACAAAGGCAACAGCATCCTGCGCTGCTCTGATAGTTTATTGACTTTTCACTAGTACAATTTCCTGTGTCATCTTAACTGCTCCCTTCCAAAAAAAAAATAATATATATATATATAGGTACACCTTTATATTAGAAGCCAAATTCACATCAGTGGTAGCAATTTCATTTGCCGCACAATTGGTGACAATGCATTTTACTATTTTTTTTTATTTCAGTGGTAAAGGTTAAATATAGGAAAGAAGGATCTGAATTATTAATCGTCAATATACCTAGATCCTTCTAAAATTATATCTAACAATTTCAAAGTAAAATAAAATCTCTGAACCCAGTTTTTTCCTGAAATGTAGAGGGACACATTATTTTAAGTTTACCAGCCTTGTGGTTTGACATAATTCACATGAAGAATTTAATAGGGATATGGTCAAAATCACGTGTGAAACCCCTGTGCTCAGATCCTCTTCTTTCTAATAGGATTTACTTAGGCAACTCCTGGGTGGAGATTAAAACTTCACCCTGCACACAAACGCTTTCTGTTCTCCTGTTAATCACAAGGTCAGAGCTAAACTGCAGCCTGTCAGAAGTCCTAATGAATATGGTTTACACATCATAGCTGGTTGCTTGCTCAGCAGCAGCCTGTGCTGTCTGGAGGCCAAAGATAAGTGCTCAGGGATTACCTTTAAAACAATCCACCCAACTCTTTTGTCACTAAGAGCAGAAAGTCAGGAAAAAATGGAACTGTAATCCTTGCTTTTGTGGACTGACCATTTTTTAGAAATTGAAGATTCAAGCAAAAGCTCTTGAAAATCAGTATCAAAGCTCAGCCAAAGTGGTGTGGCTCTTACAAGGTCAGGATGTCTAGTTCAAATCCCTCCCCTCTCCTCAAATAGCCTTTTCGGCTATTTTAGTCCTGTTCAGACTAGAAGAGTTTGCTTAAATAAAGAAAGAAATCCATGACAAACACCTTCAGTCCTGATTGTTGCCATCATGTGCAGGTAGAATCATGAAATCAAAGAATCATTAAGGTTGGAAAAGACCTCTAAGATCATTGAGTCCAATGACTAACCCGGCACTGCCCGAGTTCACCACTAAACCATCCATAAACACCACATCTACACATCTTTTAAATACATCCAGTGATGGTGACTCCACCACTTCCCTCGACAGCCTGTTGCAATGCTTGGTCAGCCTTTCTGTGAAAGAATTTTTTTCCCCTAAAAACCAGTCTAAACCTCCCCAGTGCATTTTGTCCAATTGCTTTTTAGCTGGGAGAAGAGGCCAACCTCCACCTGGCTACAACCTCCTTTCAGGGAATTGTAGAGAAAAGTACAGCCTTTCCTGAGTGCTTCCTTTGCACTGTTGGCCCAAAACTTTCATGGGGCAAAGGAGAACAGACAACTGAGAATGCAAGCTGCGCTGCATGGCCCTCCAGGACCCATGCAGCCCTCCAGAATAACTGGTTATTACTTCAGCCACATCCATAGGGGTGCATGATGTTGAGCTTCAGACTCCTGAAGCTCAGTGACTCCTGTCACTGCCCCAAATTTAAAGGATCATTGCTGAACAAAAACAGCTTTTAAGGCACTGTTTTAACTTCTCAAAGGTGAAGACTCTCAGAAATGGTCTGACTTGGTTTTGCCCCTTTAGAAACGTTCCAATTTGGTTTTGAACATTTGTCATTTTAGAAGTAATTCATAAGATATATATGTGGATACAATTATGACCATAGGTTCTGTAGAATCATCACACCCACTAGTCAGTGCTGGTTTCCATAAAACCTGTTAATTTTTCACAGTGTGCCAGTTATCTCTCAAGGGCCATAAAATACAGTGGAGTGCTTCACACTATTCAGCGCTTTTAAGATACAGAAGTAGGAGAATATGGATCTCTCCAAACTCAATGGACCAGGAATTTATCAAGCAGATTAATTATTATTTTTACTTTGCAATTTATTCCAAGGTATTAGCAAATATTAGCTGTAACTTGCACTTGCTTTTCATTTAAAACTTTGAAAGAGAAAGAAGGAAAATGCTACTGTCTTAAGTCCAGATGAAAAAAATACAGAAGAAACAAATTTTTTTCTCTTCTTTTGTTGGATTACCTGAAAAATCCTCAAATACATTCATTCTAGGAATCCAACTGCGTTCTTGAAACACCAAGGAGGATGAGAGAAGAACCTAAACTAAAAACTAAACAAAAAACCCCAAACAACCAACAAACAAGAAAAGGCAACCACAGAGGAATTAAAAGGATGGCATCCAGTCAAACACACGCTACCCAGCATAAAACCATGGAGTGAGAAACTCCTTAGGAATTTTTAATGACATAACAAGTTTTATGTTATAAACTTACTTGAAAAGAGCAACATCTGCTGACACAACAACCAGCACACCTGGGCTTCAACTCCAAACTCACAGATTTTAAATTCAAAGCTCTGCCTGCAGCATGCTTTGTATATGCTCTGTCTCTTCCATATGCACAACTTTGTCTTGCACATATTTACCCTGCAGACTTAAAATTGCAGGGAGAAGGCACAGGCTGACCACACCCCAGTTCTGCCAAGAAAATCAAACCTTGATTTACCATATTGAAGGGCTGCAAGGTCTCCTGAATGCCCTGTTGTATTTCTTACTCCGGAAGAACTCTACAGGTTAAGGAGCAAATACCCATCCACCTCGAAACTGGGAAGAGCTTAACTCAGTTCTGCCACTGGGGAGCAAGTTTGTTGTGAACCAGTGCTCACTGTTTTTTACAGGTATTATGGCTGCATCTGCCATGCATGCATGAAAATGTCGCAGGCTGCTCTCTCTCCTGCCACCGCTGCACATACATCGTCAGCACTGACATAGGGGTTTTTATAACTTTTGCCAAAAAAGATAAATGTGCAAGCAAAAGAGCAATTGCAAACATAATTGTTACATACATACATACATGCATACATACATACATATATATACACATATATATATATGTATGTATGTATGTATGTATTTAATTTTTTAACCTGGTCTTTTGCAATGTGTGTCCTGAACTGCTCCATTCTCAATTTTCAAACCTGGTCACAAAGCAAGAGCAAAGACTGTCACCGACAGGACACTCCAACAGCTTCTTTTGAGTATTGTCAGTCAAGATGCTTTTCAGGAAATAAAAAAGGAAAAAAATCTCTCTGAGATTTAAATTTCACAAGGATTAATTAATTCTGCAAGGCAGTTAATTGTTCTAATATTTTATACAATTATACCTGCTCTTATTAAAATAAACGGGATGATGACACCAGCCCCTTAAGTCTTAGCACAGATTTTGATGGGTTTTTTTGGTTACCTAAAAACAGAGGCCAAACAAAATTAAGAGAGTAAAAAGAGGCTATATTTTTTGACGGGCCTTAAGGTACATTAAGGGCAGACGAACCCATCCAGGGGCTACACCTGTCATCGGTTTTCACACTTTTATAAGTTTGGTGCATTTGCATATTGGTGGTTAATCTCTCAATTACAGCTTCAGGTAATGAACTAATTTACCCCAGGTTTGCTCCTCACCAACTCACTTTTGTTTACATTTCTTGGGGCCCAACACAGTGAGTTGTCCTTGATTTCCAGGCCTAGGGAGGAATTGTTTTGTCTGACCAAAATGGGAAAGCAGTAGCTAACACTCTATAAGGAGTTAGAGTTATACTAACTCTAATATAATAAGAATTGCAGGATTACAAATATATTGAAAATATAAAAGCTAAAATCCTAAGGCATCAATTTTATGGCAAAATATATTGTCTTCCAACCTCACAACAACAGAACCTATCATTAACACCTTTGGAAGCTCTTGTACTAAGAAATTTCTGTGCTGCCTTTTTTTCTTTTATTTTTGTGGTGTTTAATGTAACAGAAGTGTTTACAATCAAGTTGGGTATGCTCACGACTTCAAAGAAACATGTTCCAGATTAGTGAAGCGGGACAAAACCAAAATGAGTTATTCCAAACCAATGCCTAATCAGAATACTTTTCACCTAAGAGCTGTGCTGTGCTGCATGTTATTTAGTTACCTTATAAATACCTTCCTTATAAATTACCTGCACTTATCTTCAAACGGATCCTTTTTTTTTTCTTTTAGAAACAAAAGATCAGTGGTTTTCATCAGTGTTCTGCTTTCAACAATGTTTTAAAACCTGTTTTCATGGCTGCAGATCTTTGTTCCCCATTTGAGTGTGCTGATTAAATGAAGGGACTTCACAAATAATTTCATGCTATGATAGTTGAGAATGATTTTGTAGTAGGAAAAGTCATAGTAGCTAAGCACTGACTTTATTAGGTTGCAATAAAAAGAAGTTACCACTGACAACAGTGAATTTAAGACACTTTATTGCTGGAAAATGCAATGGTAGATTGCAGTATTCTTTTTAATTGGTGGTTAGCTTTCAGCACTTTGCTAAGACCTGCAGCTTGCATCTATTCAGCACACACAGAAAATAAGTTTTACATCTGCTCTCAAAATCAGTAGTCGGAATTAACAAACATTTCATCCATTTTCAAAAGTTCTTATTTATTAAAGGTTTCTTTTTTTCTTAGCTCTATCCCACATCAAATATCAATATGAAAAGTTATTGAACAACTTTTAAGAACTTATCATCTATCTTGCGGGTGCCCCATTCCAGAAGACCCATGGTTAGGTAGTTAGGGTTTTTTCCTAGGTTGGTGGTTAAGCTTTTTTATTATTCTTTTCAATTGTTCATCCAAATGTCTCGAGCACTCCTAAAGGGTGGTACCAGGGACAATAAAGATGGAGAAAAGCTACTCAAGTTACATAGCTTTAAGCTACATTATGTAGGTCACCTTCTCAGCATATTCCATGAAAAATATTCTTCCTTACTTTTAAAGGGCGTGGGGTATTGTTTTCAGTGTAAATAATTAGGATTATAAGAGTCAGAGACGTGTAATATAGCTTTGTCAGTCTGAAAAGTCTCTTATTCCAGCAATCCCATTTTGAGATTTTTCCAATATTGGAAATTGGTGAGATAACAAATCCCGAAAAGACAATGCCTGGATTTCCAAATTATTGTGGTTTATTTTGTTTGCTTATTTTTTAATTATTTAAATTCCAATATTTGCACTGCCAGTATCCTGAGGATTGCATAAATGAAATCCATAAAACCCTGATGCTTTTTTTTTTTCTTGGTACAGTATCACAATGCCATATTTTAAGTTTAGTATTTTGTAAAACACAAGGAAAACTCTGGTGAAAGTAAAGTGGAGAGCAATACCATGCCATTATTTGGCTTTGCACAATAGCACAGGCTGTCCCTGTCATTATCCACCAACAAAATCAAAAATGTTTACTTTTTTTACATTCTAGTCTCTTTCAGATACACAGTGAAAACAACGAGTACTGGTAAGTAATGACTCCACATTTCTCCCCTTTGTCCAGTTTTACCCAGTTCGCCTGGTCTAGAAGGATGATGTCTCCAGATATCTTTGGAAATACCCTTCCCTTCACCAGGATTGTATTTGCCACCCAGGATGAACCTGCTTTTAATAGCAAGGAAGACTTTGCCTATAGCCAAGCAAGGTACTTGTAGGTCAGACCTTCCAACCACGGTGCTTTAGACCCCTGGTTCCCACGGGAACTCCACAGCTTCCCAGCAGGAGCTCCCTCCGTTAGCTGGGGGCTCTCCCTGGAGGTGTGGGGGAATGGAACACGTGGATTCACCAGCGTGATGGGAGATGTCATTATTTAGCAGAGTAAAATCTGCTTCTGAGTTGGGTCATCGACATCACTCCAATGAAAGGTGAGCAGCTGAATACATTCCAGAAGTACAAACCAGATACTGAAAACATCATTCTGCTGCATTCCTTATGCCCCATCCCTGGAGCTGTGCAAGGCCAGGTTAGATAGAGCTCTGAGCAAACTGATCTAGTGAATTGCATCCCTCCCTATGGCAGGGAAGTTGGAATTAAATGGTGGTTCAGGTCACTTCCAACTATTCCACAGTTCTGTGATTCTGCTTTTCAAGATGTGAATCCCTCACAAGGGCACTAGTGATGCTGGGGACCACCCCCAAAAGAAAGGGACAAAAAGTATTTCCTCTGCTTAGAGGCAATACACATTTCAACACTGAAAGAATATAGGTTTTTCCTTTTCTTTTTCTATGTCTATGACAGATTTTTCAGCTCTCTTGGGTCAGTCTGGCTGTAAATTAATCCCCCATACTGAAGACAGAGAGCAAATGCTTCCCCATTGTGCAGGATTATAAAGCTACACAATTTCCTGGTTACATAGAAAAGAATCAGGAAAAAAATATAATACTTGTACTTTTGTTTTTACTGTGAGAATAGACTATAGCACTCAGTAAGGAATAACAGATATCTGCTAGGAAGGAAAAAGTTTAGAACAGAGAAAAATTCTTGCAAGAAGAGTCTTCCTTTATCAGGAAACTATAAGAAAATCTATTTTGAGCAACTGGGAAAGATCACCACGAAAGGAATTTCTCCTTTAGAAGGAGCTTTCTGCTTGTCTCTGTCAGTAATATACTAATGTTGGATTAAATTCTGTGTGAAAAACAAAAAATTATTCACTAAATAGAACTTAACCTGAATCGAAGAAATTATTTCAAATCCTCTCTAGCTCATTATAAAGAAAATTCTTTGCATCCAAGGGATTTATCCAGCTACTCTACGTAATTAGTGAACCGTATCCAGATCTTTATGTATTAGGCTTGGTTGTACATCTTTCTTTGCATTTACTAGCCATCCTAAAATTAGCAGAATATACCTGGTAGACCACAAAACAGAGATGTTAACTTGAACATTTGTGTAGCCAAAAGTTTTGAGAAGACCTACTACTGCTGAAGCAATTTTGAGAATTCAAAGAAACTCAAAGAAAATCTTTATTGTGGTGTAAAACGTTAAAGTTTAATTGGTTGTCCTGAACGTGTGTGCTTGAGATCGCTCAAAAAATCACCTGCAAGGGCCTGAGCAAAAGGCAGATTTCATATTAAACTACAACGCACAGCAGATTTGTTGGCAAGGTTCCCTCTACTCACAAGGAGCAACTAAGGCACAACAGGGAAAGCAAGCAACACCACCACCATGCAAAATCCAGGCAATCAAAACAGAAATGAATGGAAACTACCTGGGGATGTGTGTGTGTGTGTGTCTGCGTGTAAAAACAGGATAAACAAAGATGAAAAGGAATGTGGCCTAAATCTTAACAACATTTAAACTTAACACTACTTTAACTTATCTTATAACTTAATTTATATTTAACCTTAACCATGTAACAGAGAAAAGGCACTTAACAGCATTTAGCCTAAATCAAAACTATAACTTAATTTCCAGATTTGTTACAGCATACGTGCAAAGGGTATGCACGCAGACAGAAACAGTCAGTGCAAGATAAGGTACCTGTGGAAAAATTCCCCTCAGAGGTCAGTGAAAATAGTCCGGATGTTCTCGCATCTCCTGACAGGCGAAGGATCGGGCCTGGAGGAGTGAGGGGATCAGCCCAGGACATGTCATGGTTCAGTGATCCTCCAGGTACAGCAAACCTGAGGGTCTCCTGGCTCTGAGAGGCCCCATCAGAGGGACATTGCTGGTCTGGGGCCACTGCAGTCACAGGAGAGCTCAAGGGGCCCCATCTTGGACTGCTGCGTATAGGGTCACAAGAGAGAGGGCTTTAGTCAGAACAGTGTTTCATTCTGGCCACAGTTTGGGTCGGCACTTTCTTTAAAAGTGTGAGAATAGGAATGTTATGCCATTCAGGCCAGACAAATATTTACCAAGGCTGATCATGAGAAAAACAGAAGCTCATTAGGAGCTCCTGAGAGCAGACAGCAGAGTTTTTAGATAAGCTCAGAAGGAGCTGAGCCCAGGAGGTGTTTTCAAGGCCAAGGCCTAACAAGCATTTTCTCAGATCACACTCCAGCCTGGAAAGGAGCTAAGGAGGAATGCACCACCACATTGGCCCATTTGCATGTTTTCACAACCCTTGTATTCAGAATCTTGAACTCTAAGTCATCCTTTCCAGTTCACACCTCATTTACATCCTTCAATATACCTCAAGTGCTCACTGTCTTTGCTTGTGATTACTCAACATGCAGAGTGGCATGTTTGGTGCCAGGAAAATAAGTGACATCAATCTGAGATTCAGCTGACAGACCAATGATTCTGAATGCGTCTCACAGCCACTGAAATTTGCAAACATTAGATGAAAAATTACAGGAACAATTAAAATCTTCTCTTCCTTAAAATGCAACGTGGATCTTGACCAATAATAAAGACAGGATGGCGTAATCATGCTACCTTAAAAAAAGAAAAAAGTGTGTAAATTGGTAAGGAAATATTTCTAATTAATATGGGTGGAGAGGAGACATAACCAGTATCAATGCCCAAACCTTTTACAGAAAGAAAAGTAGAAAACTTTCCCATAGGATTCTAATTCTAGAACAGAAGTCTTAAGTTCAAGAAACTTAACAGTATGCTGCATAACAGGCAGTTCCTAGAGAAACATTTCCTGTTTGTGAAGCAAGTATTAAAGTCAACATGGAAAAGTCTGTCTTCCCTATTTTATTTATACATAACTTTTCAGTTCCTCTAGCATACATTTGCAGAAAGAAAACATCTATCTGAAATTAAACAGATGTTTTTTACCCATCTCAGCAACAACTATAGTTTTTTAGGTAAAAGCCAAGAATTCTAATTTGAAAGCAATTCCAAAATGTATTTAGCCAAATATCATCCCTTCTGTGTACACATATGAATATACAGGGGTGGTGAACTGTGAGTCCATTACTTGCTTCTGCATGATACAGAATAAAGGCATTCACTGCCTAGTCAGACAACTGAAATCTGAGTGACTATATTTCTATTTTTGGACAGTATGCTAGCAAGTACAATAATTGATTTTGAAATTCTACAGTTTCTAGGAATATAGTAGTACTCACAGCAGGCACAGAGAGGATCATGATAGGCTGCCTCATGTTTTTGCAAAAGTACTCTTCCTCTGAGCAGCATCAGGATTCTGTAAATTAACGTTAGACGTTCTCTTGAGGCAGGCATCATTGAGCAATGAGCTGTCAATATACAAATGTAAAAGTACCATGTTCTAAATACAGTGGATGGATCAGGATGTAGCACACAGTAGAAAACTCTACAATAATCTTGATTCCGTCATTCCTTGTCAAACTGCCGTGCAGAAGGGAACACCTATATCCGTTGCTCACACACATTCCCAATGGTTCTGTAAGGAGAAATGTTAAAAATCACTCACTGTCCTTGTTATTACTTACTGTACTGTGCTGCTCTATACATGAGCACATGTATATTCTATGTGCTCTATTTTGACTTTAAATAGTCAGAATTTTAAATAGGGCTGGAAAATGCAGAAGCTTTTTTATTTCTGAATTTCAGATACCACTTATTTATGTACCTAAACAAGTATTCTTATCTATGTGATATACCCTATCACACAGCTCCTCTTTGAAAACACTGAACCCTATAGGTGATTCTTCAGGCATGAGTTACTCGACACATGAGCTAGAGTGAATGATAAGACAGAATGATCGCTTTCTCAAAGGAAAAGCAAAAAGAAAGAAACAGATAGAAAAGTACTTTACTACAAACACTGTAACCCACCTTCCAGAAATGTGCTGGCCTCATGGTGACCTCCCTTCTGAGAAAGGGATGCAAAATATAATCTGCCAGAAAAATTCTGGGGAATAGTGGAAAATGCTGTGTGATACTTTCCTACATAACAGAGGAAAACCCACCGCTTTTGCAGCATCCTTAAAGCCCCCCACAGTCCTCCTATATTCAGATTTGCCTGTGAAATGACCTGAGACCTGAGTACACCAGCGTGCTGCCTTGCTGCTCTGTACAATTTTCAGCTTTTCCCCTATCATGGCTGTGTCTCTCTATGTGCATTGCTGTAATAGAAAGTGGGACTATGTAATTCAGCTACAAATGGCTTTAGTAAATCACCCTAAAATTTTACAGTTGGGAAAGGAAAGACGGAGAAGAAAAGGAGAGAACTTCCACTAAATATGCTTTAGGAGAATACTCAAAATGGTAAATGTTTCTGAAGGAAACATGAGAAAACATGAAGAAACTGAGAAGAAGATTTGTGTAGTCATTGCAGGATTGTGTAGGTGCACAAAGGATCTGGATAATATGAAGTAGCATTTGGCCCTAAGTATCTTCCTACCTCCTTACGGAATTTCCTTCCTAAGGGATTAAAGGCAGTAAGCTCTAAGTGTGCATACACACTTTCCTCTAATGTTGAAGTAGCCAAGACAGAAACAGCATGGCCCAGAGGCCACATGTGACACTGAAACACTAAATACAGGCATTTCTTTATTTGCTGTGAAATGGAGATACCTGCACTGTTAAGGAGAAACAACAAACCTTTACAGCATGCAAGGAACAAAGCCTCATCTCTCTGACAATTGAGTGCTTGGCCCCATCAAAAGGGTTATCAATCAGAAAAGATGCCAGTTACGGTGTTTCTTGCGATACAAACACCTTTCCAATAGAAAGCTGACTAAGCAGCAACTCATTGTACATAGGTCGCTGATCAAGCTTTAGATAGCAATGAATTTTAGTCACTACCAACCTGAGACAGACCTGCCCCAGTGACCTGGAGGCAAAAAGGCCTAGATTGCATTACCAGTCCTCTGATCCACCCTGTCCCTTGAATATCTAGTTCCATTTCTACATTTACATGCCATGCAATTTGGTATGCCAATTACTTACATTTTTTTTGCATAACTTAGTGTTAGCAGTTAAATTTGCCAAACCTTAGTCCACAAGCTGGGAATATTTACCTAGATCTGTTAAACTTTCACAGAGTGGAGTAAAATTTCCAGCCATGAAAGACACACTCATCAACAGTAGCTGCAGCCTTGGAGTTAAGAAAAAAACAGCCCACCTATGTTTCTTTTGAAAATGAAAGGACTCAATGAGGAAAAGGAAGAACCCAAGCTTTATACTACTACTGGTGTGAACTCCTGCATGAGGGGTGGGAAATTCAGATTGCAAGAGTATAATTGCCCAGGGAATTCTTTGTTCAATGTCCCAGCTTGAGCTATGGCACTATTAGTAAAAAGGACTTTATGGAAGAGTCTTTCTTTAGTTTATGGATTCAGCAGAAATCTACAGTCAAACCCTGCCACGGTGGCTGGCCTGAATAATTTCCATAACATATAGGGGATCAACCACTACAGACACACAATATGAAATAGCATTCAATGGGTAATCACCATGCATTTGGATCAGGTTTAGTTAGCTCTTGTCATTGATTATATTAAAATGCAATAATTCTCTGAAGAAATTGAACCCCCTTGCACACTAAAACATTATTAGAATTTTTTATTTCCTGCTATATAGCAATTCATCTGCAGGCAAAATGCTTATGACAAAAAGAATTTATAATAAAGCAAAATGTCTATATTAAACAAAAAAGGAAAAACAGTTGAAAAAAGAGAACAATCTTAATTACATTTTTGAATCTCCTAAGATAAGAGATGAAAGCTATCTCAGGAATATGAGAAAGAGATTCAGTTAATATTTTGCTTTGGACTCCTGTTTGAAAAACATAATTTTTTCTGGACAAATAAAAAGTGAATTTTTTTTCTTGTATTTCCCAACCACAAATATATAGCAGTGTCTAGGGGATTTTAATTTATTTGAAGACATTTTCCTTAATAATACCTCCTTTAAAGATATTTCACTGCTTTAGCTGATACCATTTTGCCAGTTTCAAGCCTAGCTTTTAGCAATCAGTTTTACAGGTTTAATTTCTTCACATTCAAGTCTCTATCTGTAATCACACTTCCATTTTTTTGACTGTGCCTCTTAAAAAAACACAACAGAAAACAAAGCTTTTTCTTCACCTGTTGCTGATAGCAAAGTAGTACAGCTGATAGTACCAACAACCACCCGTGACACTTCTTATTCTCTTTCCCTTTAGCCATTCTAAATAGTTAAGCTCACAGGATGCTGATGGTCCTCCAAGGTTTTATACTGGTAGACTGATGGTCCTTTTGATGAAAGAATTGGTGAAAATACCAAATCTCCCATTTAATTGGAGGTAACACAGCTGTAAACTCAGGAAAAAGCCAATATTCCAAAAAGTACATCCACTGAATTATCAGTCTTCTAATGCAAACATATGGGCACATACAAACTTAATGCATACTCACATCTTTATGTATAAATAAATACAGGCATATATAAATATAGTAACTAAATACATACAGCTCTCAGCCCTGTAAGCAGATACTGTCTCTGTCATTCAAGATCTGTTTGTACTATAAAATACTGTACCTATGGACTTTGAAAACATCGCTCAGAATATAATTTATTTTACCATTTCTGAGCCAAGTGTAAATTCTCCCATTTTATAAGTATGTGTACTCTAACCAACTACTTAACTAACATCTTCATCAGCTGTCGAGATTATTTCCTGAGTGCATACAATAAAAGGATTACACACATTACATAAATGTAGAATTGACAATGGATTTATATAAAAAACTACTTAAGGGCTCAGTTTTTCAGAATTTACTCCTAAGTGTACCTTTTATTTCCAGAAGTGCTTAAAGAAACAATGTATAATGAATACCTCTGCCAACACACATTTACATTAGGATCTCTCATTTTTGTGAAGTTAAATTAAAATCTCTATAAATATTTCAAAGGTCTTTCTCTGCTACTAAGGGGTTATTTATACTTTTTATCACAAAGGCATCACTACTCATAATAATAATAACAATGAAGTAATTATCAGTGTATTTAAGTATCTGAAGGGAGGATGCCAAGAGGATGGAGCCAGGCTCTCGGTGACACCAAGCAATAGGCACAGGCAAAGAGGCAACAGGCACAAACAGAAACACAGAATTCTGCCTGAACACGAGGAAGAACTTTACTGTTAGGGTGACAGAGCACTGGAACAGATTGCCCAGAGAAATTGTGGAGTCTCCTTCTCTAGGGATATCCAAAAGTCATCTGGATGCAATCCTGTGCCATGGGCTTTAGGATGAACCTGCTTGAGCAGGGAGGTTGGACCAGGTTCCAACCTGACCCACTCAGAGAGTGTGATTTCAGGGAAAGACTCCTAAAGGGTAAAAGCCACAGTTACAATAGATTCAATAGGTATTGCAAATTTGACATTGGGAATTACTGTCATGTTCTTTAAAGAAAATTAGAGGGTTCTCAATGAAAAAGGGACTGGTTGTAGTGAGTTTGGGGGGTACAGTGGGACATTCTGGAGACCATTAGGGCAAAATAGCGCTTAAATAGTCAGTTTAATGGCCAGGTAAGAGGTGCGCTAAAAAAGATAAATACATGACTACAGGTAAATCAAATGGCACTACTACATTCTGTAGGTAAGATATTCAGAGGATGGAAAAAAGAAATCTTGACTCTTTTTTTACTTTTATATGCTTTAACTCTTTATTTTATTCTAAACCACTTTACTCTATTTTGGCAGAAGAAGGCACTTTAAAAACTCTCCAGAACACAGACAGGAATTTGAAACTGTGGCAGACACATCCTTACAGATTACTTACAGTTTTTAAAGTTTTGGAGAAAGACAAAATAGCTTGCAAACCTGGTCTGGAAACACCTGTGATTTCAACATGTTCACTGGAACAACTTTAAGTTTTGAACTCCTGTAATCTGCTATCAGTAACATTTTTCACCAAGTTTAATTCACAGCCATGTTGCTGAATATGGGCTGAGCTGTGTAACTGCATGTTGATCACTTCTCAACTACAATTGCATCAAATATGAGATTTTTTTGATGCTGATTTGAATTGGAATCGTGCAAAAAAGTGCACAGTTTGTGAATACAAAATCAAAAGAAATGGCAGTGCTTCTGTAGACAACAATGGTTTAGTAAACATTGCATTTTACTTAAAACTCCAGAGTAAAAAACACAGCTCAGTGAAAATTCATGGAGGTATTCTCATTTTGATTATTTTCTAGGAGTTTCAGTAAAAATAGAGGCTTACTGCTTTTATGTGCAAAAGAAATTCCCCTTTACTGAAATGGCATTTATTATACCTTAAGTATATCTTGAAAAAGATCTTGCTTGCTTCTTTAGATTACTATTTTTTTATTATTTTCAATTGTATTCAACCAGTATATAATTACTGTTTACAAACACTCATATACTTTTTATCTCCTGAGATTCAAATGTGTCACTTCAGACTCTGAAATCTGTTCTTTACTAACTCTCCTTGACAGCTCGCTGCATAAAATCAGTTTGGAGTATAATTAAATTCAAAGACAACTAATTTATTAATTCAGAGTCTGGCTGAGAAATACAAGACAAACTCTTAGGAAAGTAGGAAAAGTTCACATGGAAAAGCAATTATAATTTCTCTCTCTGATCAAAGCTTAGTTTTGATATTTGGTCATAAATATTGATTCAATGTGGAAAATAGCAAACAGCAGCTTGCAACAGAAAATTACTGATACAAGTAATTAAAGTTTTTTAATATTAATCAGAGGCAGAAGTTAAATGCATTTCTTTAATATCTAAAGAAACGATATACAGGAAAGTACTTCATCGAACCTGAGCTACCATAAGTTCAAAAAGTCAATTTTCCGGACTGACTGTCAGTGAATGGTAGACCTACAATAAGATCTTTCTTTGGTCCTTCAGTTTTCTTTCTACGTTCTTGTTAAAATGAGCCCAATGAAAAATCACAGCATGAACATTTAGAAATACGTAGCCAGTTACCTCTTTGAAATTAAGCCCTAAGGTTTGCAGCCTTTAAAGGGACCAAAAAAAGTGCGATGCTTTGATATTTGACATTTTAACCATGTAAAACATTTTCCTCCGTGAAATTTTTAACAATGCAAGCAAAGGCTACATTTATTTAATATTTATTATCCCACTCTCCTTGCAGCTAAAACCAATCTGAATGTGACCTTCAGGTGAAGGTGAGTGTATTCCTCCATCTCCAGAACAGAAAGTTAAATCAGAGCCAATGTAGTTTTAATGCAATACAGTAGGTTTTTCCTAACTGCTTTCTCCTTCTGTTCAATAAATGAGCACCTATAAATACCTCTAGATTACTTAGGTATTATTTTTTATCTTGAAAATGGACACATCTTTTCAAGAAAATGTTTGCCTGAAGACAGAGATATCTAATCAATATTGACCACTTATATTGCAGTTTTACTTATAGGAAGAAGTATTGCAACTTGGATCTGTAGTTCACTTTTCCCTCAACGACCATATTCTGTTGCACTGCTGGAAGCCGTAAATCTTTTCCAGAATATGTAAATATGCTTCTCAGCTACAACTTCCTGAAACTAAATGTAAAGAATCTTGCCTCTTAAATAGGAGATAGGAAGGACTGGGGGAATGCTCATAAAAATTCAAGGTATGAAGAGCCAGAACTCTGCAGATGCAATGCATTCACAAAATAAAAGCCAGAAAATAACCATATCTCTCCTTCATGGTACAAACTCAGAAGATTCTCTTGAGAAGACTAGCAAGATTCCTGGCTTCGAAAGGAGAAGTTGAAGAGCATTAATTAAAATAAACAGAAACTCCAGTGTCCTGAATTGAACATCTGTCTGGATTTAGTAGTGAGAGGATTACTGTCCTGAAAGAGTGCAAACTGAAATCCATTTAAGTCTATCAAATTTCACACAAAGGTGCCTTGAAAGCTGTTCCCTACCCTCATCCACAGCTTGCATTTCTTCATCATATGAAAGAGAATGAATGCTTCATAAGCACATTCATTTCTCAGCCCATTTCAGCCAGTCATTTCTCTTCCCAGTAAGTGTAAAATTTGTCTTTTTTGATTCTTAGCATTATCATTTGGGAGAACACAGATTCCAGCTTTGCTTTCCTGCAAATATGCTGGAAGCAGATGAGCTCACACTGGCCATTTTGCTCAAGAACTGTCTATAGATAAGGCATAAGCAGATGCATTTCCCAATCCACAATAATTCCAAGTGCAAAGCAGCTGTCCAGAAACACAGCAAAAATCCAACACCTCAGAAGAAAAGTGAGAACAGCAGAATGACTTCTTTGGAAACAGTCACATAGAACTAGTACATCCTGCTGACCAAAACTCTGCTGTTTACTTTCAAAAAACCCTGCACTTCTGAGATACCAAATATCTTTCCAGTACACACAGTACAATTTTGGGGAGCCAGGAATTTCTGGTTTCTAACTAACGGCCCAGATAGAAACATGTGTGTTTAAAAATTCTGTATAAACAGGCTTTGGTCTCTTCAGAACAAAAACCACATCCCAGCACCAGTTCTGGAAAGACTGGGCCTTACACTTTAAAAACCAGAGTTTTACAAGTGATGTGACATCTCTACCGATCAGGACAATACTTTTTTAGGACCCTTCAAAGACCACAGCTTTTAATATATACTTGGTTTTTAACTCCAGAACAGTCAGATCCTGGCTTTTGCATATCAGAAATGCCACAACTCTTAAGCCTCAGCATGTCATTTTCTCCAAGGAAAAAATCCTCTGGGGATAAAAAAGGTGGTCCTCTGGTCCGAAACTATGCAAAAAAGCTCTGCACATGAATGAAGGAGCATTGTAAAGCTCATTACTTCCCTGACTGAAGAGCTGCCTGGATATGCATCCTGAAATTGTATTCTCAAACATTTATATGCAGAAAAGAAAAATCACTGTAAATATTTCATTCTCTAGAGAAATAATAAGAGACTGGCATATGCAGTATTAGACATGCTGACCCACAAAACCCACTCTGTTCCAATGGGAATACAGGATATTTCTGAATTTGTTTCATCTGGTATTCCAGCCATGCCAATTTCACAGGACATATTGAGAAACTTTACTTCATATCTCCCCCTTCTAGAATTAGTTTAATGATATCTATGTTGCACATCTATAAGACTACCAACTGATATTTTTTTAAATATCCAGGACTTTTAAACAATCATCATAACTGGTCTGGGTACTAATTTCATTTCTTTTAGGACTTCAAAGTGACTATTGGACTGGAAATATTTTTACAACTAACTTTACTCTATTTTCAAGACAAGATGGAGAAGGTACAGCCTAAATTGTATCCTGGCAACAAGGATGTAGTCAAATTTTCATTTCCTAAAAGGGTTGAGCTGCCTTATAAACTAGAACCGGAAATGTCTTTTGAGTAGCAAGTCAAAACTTTCAGTATTTATTACAAAAGGAAGACAATTTCTTTTCACCAGTAACAGTTTAACCGTAAACACAGCAGGGTCTCAGGAAAAGTTGAGCAAAGTTAGTAGGAAGAGGACTGACAGGATAATCCCTGAGGAACCACAAGTAATCAATGCATGAACAATGACCCCCACTGCATGATTAATTTCCCAGCAGTGTTCCCAAATAAGTTAACCATGTTACAGTGCAATTAAACCACATTGTCCACATCATGTGTTTCCTCCTAGATACAAGCAATCTATTATTAAGTAGGGAAAGCAATTAAAGTTACAATACTTTTAAGTGATACGGTTACTTGCTTTGTATATTAAGGAAAACTTTTTTTTAAAATCCTTAATTAGTGAAAGTCTGGTGCTCTAAGGCAATAATCTATCCTAGGAAACAGCCTCAACAAGAAAAGAAATGGGATTGTTCCAAATGTTCCACTTTGAAAAATAAAAAAATCCCTAATTTCTAGAAATTTAAGCTCAATCATCTGAAATTGCGTCTCCTCATATTTAATCTCATAATATTTGCATTCATGAAAAAGTTATGCTAGCCTTAAAGACATCTCAGACTGCACATATAGCATTTCAATGCAAATAGGATGGAAAGAGTTTAAGTGGAAGTATTCTTTGGTACAGAGTTTGGCTTGCTGTACAATTTGCAAATCACTGAACATTTTCATACAGTAATTGCTGACCATAACTGGTGAGTAACACTACAATAAAAAGCTAGGAAGAGGATCTTTAGTAATATTTTCTCATAAGCCTATAAAATTTTTAAATTTATTTTGCCCTTTAGAGCAACAAGCAGTTCTCGTAGTTAATTTTGTTACTTTTATAATCTTTTAGAAACTTGCCTAGTTTTTTTCCCTCTGATAACAATGTAATAATTTGGTAATAAAATAATTCTTTTAACAGCTACGCCTATTACATCCAAAGAAAGGGGGCAAAAAAGCCAAACATGAAACTCATCATTGTACCTGCCATAAAGCTCATACTACTTCACTGCAAACATTCCCTGCAAATAAAGTCACTGCAAAAAGCATTTTTCACTTTGCTTGGAAAAACAAGATCTTTGTTACCAACAGCACTCTAACATCTGTGTTTAAACCCAGCTGCAGAACATTAGTCCAATACATAAAAACCCTTAAGACATGCAAAATCTACAAGGCTACAGTCTCAAAGTTATGGTATCACAAAATATTTATTCCCACAGGAATCATGACTGTGATGGATGCTCTTCTATTTTGCTTTGAAATATTTCAAAAAAATCCTTGCTCTGAGCATTATATATATATATTTAACATTAATATACCAGTAATATATGAGCCAACCACTAGTTTTCCCATAGTTCAGGAAGGCAGAACTGCTCATTTATCAATCAAGTCCAGCCACAACTTTATCTTCTAAGAAAGCAGTGAGCACAAGCAAGTTACTGTTATTATCAGGCAGGCGAACTTTTATTGTCAGTCAGACACACAAATATGATCAAAAATAAATTACTTGAAAACAACCAATTTAATTTATATGTAAGCTGGATCAAGGCCAAATGCATAGCAGAATGAAAGAATGAAACATGTTTTGAGGTTGTTTTCTCTTGCTGCATTTTAAATAAGAGATATTTCCATGGAAGAGCAGCTGATGTGTGCACAGCTCTGTAACTCACAATATTGGAACAGTCCCAGTAAAGAAGAGTAATTGCCTCTTGTACACAAGAGTTTCTCTGTATGCTTGTATGGTCTTTCAGTGCTCTAGGACAAAGTAGCTGAAGCATTATAAAAAAACCCCTCTATGATATGATAAATGTTGAATAGGCAAAATGAATAGATGTTGAGTGCATGGAATAGTGCAACTCACAAGGGTTATCATGTCATCTCTTTACAATTCCTACTGAATAGATAGAACATGATGAATAAAGTACAATGGTCAATTAGGGGCTGAGTGAGTTGCAGAAATATGGATCTACAACCCATGAAAATGTGTTTTAAATATAACGATGACATTTCTCTTTCACTCTTTATTATCTTAATTTTTCTGTTTTCATATTACAGTTTTTAAAAGTTAGTAAAAAAACATTGAAGCATCACTTTCTGATTACAATGATGCCAACTTTTAAATTAGTATGGGCTACCAGGAACGCAATAGAAAAATTAGTAGCTTTTTAAATTTTATTTAAACAGTTAATTTCTGTGCATTTTCTAAAGAATGAAGTTTAGTCGTTGAACAATTCGCCTACTGCAACTCCAGGTAGCAGAAAATAAGCTGCCTCTGGGAAGAAATTTATTAAACTTGTCTGTCCCCTTAGAGACCCACAGTGATCTCAGAATTACGCAGCATGAATCCCATTTCCAGAAGATCATGATTTGCCTTTCAGTCAGATGCTTCCTGCCACTGGTGAAACTTAACCTGCATTCCCTGAAAAGGTTCAGCTCGAGAATTATTGCACTGCCATGGCTACAAGGTGAAATATGTGGTAAGCTCAGGGAGTTACCAATGGAAATTGGTTGAACGAGAAGAAAAATGACCTCTCCATATATATATATATATTTATATTTATATATCTGTGAGACCTTTTGTCTTTTTGCATGCTACACATCCCTAAATCATAACCGAGGATCTCACAAACACCATAATAGAGACTTAATTCATGTGCAGAGCACTGAATGCTATCCAGCAGTTTGCTACCCATTAGTGTTATCTACCAAAGACATTACAAGATTTTTTCCAGACATCAATTCATTAGTAAAGCAATTATTTTTATTAAAAAAAGAAAGAAAAAAAAATTAGAAATTGTGTTTTTCTCAGGAGAAATTTAAATGTCTAACAGAAAACTTTCATTCATTATAACTCCTGCAATTACATGCTATTAACAGCCTCCTGAGGCATTGTCAATGCCTGCAATAAAACAGAAGAGCTGGCAGCTATTTTAGAATCTAGAACAGAATCAAGTCCCCACCTGGATTTTCTTCAAATGTTGGTGCACAAGGATAAAGGGGTCACTTTTGAATGAAAACCAAGTTGCTCTTTCTAATGAGAGAACAGAAAGCTCTCCACTCCTGTACTGTACAGTAATACATGCTATACATGGCAGGACTGGGCACATTGTGCCATTTTTAGGAATATGCTAAGGTTACTTAAGGAGGGACAAACAGGGTATGAAGTTATTAATGCAGACATCACCCATCCCCTCCTTGACTGGGTAAGTACGACATTGGGATTACTATCAAACAGCAGCTTAGAGCCAGTTCCCCTAAATCTGGAAGGAAATACTCAGAACACCAAGCAATATCCTCAGCAATAAGAATTTATGTGATTGGGTGTCCAAAAGACCAAACATAGTCTTTATCCAATGCCTACAAATGAAACAGTGAGAAAATTGCTATTAAAATGAAAACTAAGACAGAAAGCTGTTCCTGGAGGAGATAATCCATGGCTCACAGTCACTTTTGTCTGGGAAGGTTCAGTTATACATAAGGGGACCTAACATTTCTAATAGAAAATAACAAGATTTTTTTTTCAAGCTATCCCAATCCAAAATATATTTTTATATGGTACACGACGTCCAATAACTTTTTTGTATACATATATATACATTGTTATAGAAAATGACTATCATGTATTTAATATATAGCTTCCATTCAGTCTTCAGGTATTGTGCTGTAGAGGGAAATGATAGACACATTTTGCTTGTCTAGTGCCCTTTCTGAATGATCCTCCCAGACACTTGTCTGTTGACATTGTGCAATTACACTTACTCGTCTCCTCTGCCAGATCTCAAATTTTTTATGCCCTTTCCCAGAACTCTTATGAACATCAATCATTTACTGGTTTTAGCCAAACCTTTTTGACTACATGTTTTTGATTCTCTCCATTAATATCCTCTTTGTTTTTTATTTAAAGTATAGATTGAGCAGTTCAAAAGATTTAGGCAAAATATCAGCCAAGGCAAAATGTAGCAGAGTCATTTTTGACCTACTGATAACTGTGAGACTCTTCTTAAAAGGTTTCTATTTTTTCTTATTGCACTCTGCCAGAATTGGTAGGGATAAGATACCAAAAGTAACACAGAATGAAGAGTAAATATATAGATTCAGAATGTTTTTTCATTTTTGATGGTGTTTCCTCATATTTGGAGAAGAAAAGTTATGACACAAATAGAATTGGTTTTAATATACAATTTAACTTTTATACTGATTTAGAAAAGAGACTAATGAAGTCATGCTGTATTATGCATGCTAAGAATTTTTAAAATGTTAAGAAATTACAATGAACTTTGAACTGTCTTTCAAAGAGTGCTTCTCTTCAATGAAAAATTGAAAATCTAGGGTTATAATCAGAAAAACAATCACATTCTCCCTTCTTGATAAAAGAAATTGATGTTGCAACAGTTTCAGAGAAAAATACTATAAACTGATTAGACAATAGAGATTTTATCATTGCCATTATTTCTAAGATTGAAGAATATTATAGAAACTTTCAGACATTCTTTATAGCAATAAATGTGTAAAAATACAATTTTTTAAACATTCATATACTGATTGATACAACAGATGCAGCGTGAAAGTTCTTGTATTCTTGACAGTACAAATCATTTAGGAATATATGATCATATGGCTTCAAAGCAGGTTAGTACACAACCTGGAATTCAGTGTACAGTATCACTTTATATGTCTTTAATTAGTAAGCACACAGAAAGTGAAGATAAACTAGTTTCATATGCAGAAATCTGAATCCATTTTAAGTACAATGTAACTTTTGTCCTCTTCATATATATATATATTCAATACAGAACCCAGTGAGTGAAAACAGCAATCCTGGAAGTTGATAATCAGCCAAACTAGAAGCCTGAGCAGTAAAAAAATACTTTCTTTAAAAAGCAGTTCAAAAAAATTTTAGTCTTAATGATGTGAGGAACGTTTCACTGGAGAGCTGTATTTCCCCCAAAAGTGATTACAACTGGTATGGTCAGAGATCAGGCAAAACTTCTGCAGAGGTAAGAAGGCACTGGATGATTTCTAAGAATGAGCAGCTCACCATATTCCATATGCCAGCAGAGTAGCCTGCAGCAGAAACAATGACTGTGGCATGAAGCCAAATCTTGATGGAGATTCAGCTGAGGGACAAAGAGAACATTCAGCTACCACCACCTTCGTGACATGAGCATTTTGCACACACAGGACTACCCTAGGTCCAAGTAAACCAACCCAGCATTCAGCCACTGTGCTCAGCTCCTTGGACTTTGGCAAATTGTGGCACCACTGTGCTTGTATGAAAGCTGAAGGGGCAGGGGAGTTACAGAACAGGATCATGCATTTCTTAACAGTGTCTGAAGGGAGGGTGCCAAGAGGATGGAGGCAGGTTTTGTCTCAGCAATAGCCAAGCAATAGCACAAGAGGTAACAGGTGAAAATTGATGCACAGAAAATTCCACCTAAACACCGGGAAGAAATTCCTTACTGTGCCTGGAACAGATTGCCCAGAGAGGATTTGGAGTCTCCCTCACTGGAGATAGCCAAGAACCATGTGGATGCAATCCTGTGCCAGGTGCTCTAGAACGACCATTCTTGACCGGGAGGTAGGAGCAGATGACCCACTGGTCCAACCTTACCCAATCCATGATTCTGTAAACAGAAGGGAAGAAAAAGATGAAGCAAGCAAAATGGTTAATCTCTATTTTAGGCACATCAGCTTACATGTACAGCACTCTTCATCTTCCAAAAAATTACAGAAAATTCAGAAATTACGTACAGAAAATGTAATTTTAAGAAGATATAGTGGCATGTTATCATTCTAGATGTTCAAAGAATTCTTACAAGTAAGAAAGTATTTCAGGTGATGACTTACAGCATTTTAACATATCACGGTTAAACTATTTTATTATCTCAGACTAGACTTTAAAATACTGGAGTACTTTAAAGCACTTGTTCCCAATGTATTAAGTTTATGGCACTGCAGTATTTCTATAATGTTACGCTGCTTCTTTGAGCGACACACGTTTTACACAAGGATGGAATTTAAACAAATTTGTAGGATTTGTATTTAACATATAGTGTGTAGTTGGTGCCTCGCCTGCATTTCTGAAAAGGAAGGATTAAAGCAGTAAACTACAACTCATTTCATCCATGATAAAAACGGTGCAGAAGAAAACATTATGTCCCAACTGATTACAAAAGCCTATTTAATGAAATGCATATTTTTGAAGACTCAGAGCTACTGTAATATTTGCACTATTATTTAAGAACCATTAAGTACAATTGTGACAGTAATGCTATTAAACATTTTATAGTCTGCTCAGTGCAGGTTTATTTTCCACATCAACTTCCACTCTTTTACAATATTGTTCTAATAATTCAACATCTAAGCAATGCTTCACTGCAACAGATTAAGGTTAGCAGGACATTTTTCTGGAAAGGGATAAAAAACTGTTTTCTGGCAAAAAGCCTACCTCATCTACATGAACCGTCATTTAAAATAATTTGCTGTCTCTAGGTCTCTCTAACCTTGCAAGGAAAATTTTAAGTGTTTCAGAAGCAAATTTACATAAATGCAATAAAAGTTTCAAACCTTGGATTTGTACTTCCCAAAGCACCTTTTTGCCATTAACATTTGGGTTTAATGGCAACAAGAAATGAAGCCTTTGTTCTAGCTATTTGTTGTAACAACATCTCCTTGTAGTTCTCTAGATGAAAATATCCATTAGCTAAATGAAGTCAGAATATGAAAGTGACTTAAAGGCAAGAAGAAGAAAAGAGTCTAATCTTGATCAGCATGTGGGAAACATCCCCCAGGATGGCCCTGTTCAGGAGCTGCTGCAGAATTCATAGCTAACTGTACCATGAGGGTATGATGCTACTCCTTGGAGCTGATGTGGATGCACTTTTGACCCAAGGCAAATGTATGGCTGTCATAGGTTCAGAACATCATTTGACAGCTGTTAGGAATTCATAACATATCATGCTGTTATGAATTTTAATTTATGAATTTTTGATAAACAAATTGCCTTGATAAACTCTGTAAATCATATCACATTTCCATGTCTATAGCTGGTCAAAATTTAGATCTAGATTTTTGACCTTTGATGCCTGTCTTTCTCATACAATCAGGATCTAAATCTTCCCCAAGTTTATGGTTGCTCAGTTATGCCAGTCAAACCACTTTCTATAGAAAACCAAAACTGCTTTTAGGCTATATATTGTCATGACATTTGGCCAGAAAAAGGAAAAAAAAGCCTAAGTACCTGTACATCACTGTCTACACTAGTTCTGGTGGCAGGAAGTATTGAACAAAATATATTTCCCACTGTGAAGGAATGCGTTTCTGTACAAAGCTAAATGGTTTTCATTTGACTTATATGCCTGCAAAGATGGCAAACATCAAGTATACCAAGGAGAGAGTGGAAAGAATAGGATAACTTTTGGTGAGAAAAGAATATGAAAAAAAATCTCTATTATTAATCAAGTAAACAGTGATTTAAGGCAAGTGCAATGCATTAATAAGAGCAATTAGCACCTTTGGGATAGCTACCCAGCACTTCTCTATGTTAAGACTCTAGTTGAAAAATTATTCTTGTTTCCTATTACAAGCTTAATTCATGTTACATTTTAAGTTCCTGTACATTGATAATTCTGGCACCCAACTAAAACACATAATAAAAAAGACAGTTATTTCTGTTAAGATACTTAGCATTACTCAACAATTCTCCCAAGAGTTCATTTCAGTCACTTCATCCTTGCAAATCCAAAAGATTATTTAAAGTTTCTTTCTGCCATTTTCAAACATGTCCATTGTGTTTTCCTACTGTAGCATGGCACTGAGTGCATTAAAATTAATCCTATAAAATAGCATTACCCCATGTAAGAAAGTTTTAAGACATGTAAAATACTTCAGAAAAAAATATGAGTCTTCAAAAGCTGACAAAGAAGTCTCTTAGATTGAAGATTTTCCCATGATGCTTATGAGAGTAACACAAATTATCTTTTTGGTTTTCTCCACTCTCTTAAAAAAAATTTAAGACTTTAACTAAAGCTACGCTGAATACAAAGACAAAATTTGTGATTTTTTAGAGAGATGTAACACCTAACACTATCATATTGTACACTTATTAGAAAATATCCATAAAATCCCCGATCAACAGGGTGGGTGTAACATATGGTAGATCTTAAACTTGAACTTATAAATTATAAATAATTTTGGTTTTGATGTTTAGTGGTTACCAGTAAAAGTAATATGATAGCAATTTTCTAAACATAGCATGGATAACTGTTAAAGTAAGTTGTGTTTTAAAAAACAACTTTTAATTAAGTTTACTTATATTTTACTTTCTACAAACTTTTCATGGCTCAATTTGACTTTAAATGTCTAAATATTAACAAAACATCTGACAAACCTGCCTTTAGGGTGAGTTCTGTCAAGAATCTTGAGAATAATAACAAACAACGTTCCTTGGCTTTAAAATACAGTGTCTGTATCTTACTGGTCATTATCAGCCTTTGCTGAGATGCAGATTAGTTCTGGCACCAAAAAACCGCAGTGAATAATTGCCCAGGCAGGAGAGATGAAATGTCTGGACTTTATTTTTTCTTTTTTTCTTTTTTTTTTTTTTCTTTTTTTTTCTTTTTTAAAAAATAATTTTTCCCCCCTTAATTGCCATGAATAACAGGTAAGGGAAACAGGACATCACAATTCTAAACACGGAATTGACATTTCTAAGACAAAAAATTTAGACAGGTTTTTGCATACATAAGGATTTTTTTCCCCCTAGGCTACCTCAAAAGTTTCTTTTCTCCCAAGCACAAATCACTCTAATGCTTCCTATAAAGCCACCTACACCCTCAGGCCACCAGAATTACAATAAAAATATTTGAAGAGGAAAGAAATAAACACAAAGACTGAAAAATTTATTTTCCAACTTTCAGCAACAAGCTCTTTCTCTGCCTTTTCACTAATTAAAAATTCATATTACAGGTTTTTCACTTGGCAGCTGGTACTACAGTGAAGTACTAGAAAATACTCCTGGCTCCCCAGTGTGTTTTCACAGCTGTTGACTGAAGGAAAAGAATATTTGACCATGTTGTCAAAAATCCTAACCTTTTAACTATTAGGAATATTACTGAACTCTTTCATAATTTTCAATCCTTCTTCTCTCAGCTTTCCTCTGCCTAACCTTGTCTCCATCTTTTTCTTATTTCTTTGCCTCTTCATTTATAATAGCCTGGTCTCTCATCATCTGCCTTTTTCTGCTTTTTGTTTATTTTTGTTTCTAGTAATTCATCTTCCTTCCTTCCAGCCCTAACTGCTGCAGGAAGATAAGATATATATGAATATATAGAGAAAAATTTTAGTTTCATTGAAGTTGATAACACAGCTCTCTCTGGCATCAGAGAGACAGGATTTTAGTTGTTTTTTATATGACACTTCCAAATAGATTTCCCCCTTGTTTTTCACATGGATTTTTGATAAATAAATTACTTCAGAAAAGTTAAACTGGATCCCATATTCACAATGTTAAAAATTATCTGATATCCACACATAATACAGCACATTTCTGAATGTACTTCCTTTAGAAATTACATTCTTCAAAGTTTTGGAGCAGTAACTGCTTTTGCCCAATCTCTGAAGGGGACTTCCTCTCTCATGTGCTCTCTTCCTTCCCCTGCATCCAGCCAGGAAACAGCAAACTCTACCCCTAATTCCAGGCTGCTGAAGTGGATGGTACACAGAGGTCATAATCCAAGAACCATCAGAAAACTGTTTTCTCTAGACCTGGACAACCATCCCACAGCCCCAGGTATTTTGTGGGATTTTCTTCGCCTTTTTATAGTTAGCTATCAGATATTTATCATTTTAGTTACCAAAGGCTTTTCTTTATGAGTGTATAAATACATTTCACATTAGAATCCAATCCTCACTCATTAAAATTTAACTCAAGACATATTTCCCTCACTATTTGAACTAGTGGAACAGTGCAGTCTTTGGAATTTTCTTTTGCAATGTTAGCAACTGAGTCCTTTTAACTATTCTGTCATTCTGTCTACTTTTCTTCTGGCAGTAACACCCCAGCACAAATGGCACGAAACATTCGTCCTTACAGATTGCTGCTTTATTCAAACAGCTGTTCCTCCTGCACTAAATACAAGGTGGATGAGAGAAAAAGACTTTGTGAAGCCATATTTCAGGATGAACGTTTTTATGGCTTTAGTGTTGCTTACAAATCAATTCCTCTGAGTTGGGCTACCATTAGTAGCTTTTAAGACTGCCTGGAACTGTGTCATTCACTGCTGCTTTGACACGTTAATGCATTAATGGTAAGTGCAGGCTGACATAACTTCTCTGAAGTACTATTACAGTAATTACCAGGAGTCTTCGATATGACATGCAAAGTTAAGAAGGGTGACAAAACAGTATGTAGATACTCATACACTCTTAAAGCATTCATTCAAATGCTGACAGCTCGTAATTAAGAAACTACAAAAACATTGAGGCAAGGACTGTCTGCTATGTACAGTGTCAGAGAAAACAAGTGTGAATGAAAAAGGCAATTATGGGAAAATGATGGCTGGTTCTATCACACAATTCTATTTCACTAAAAAGAGGTTAAGATAATCAGGGTAAAAAGTACTCAGTTGGCTCACTTCAGTTCTTTCGTAGAGAAAAATGTTAAAATCTCATTACTGCTTTGTAAAATGATGCAAATTTGCAAAGCCATTTAGGAGGCAGCAGATGGTAGTAATGAAACCTGAGTCTGTGTTTAGAACCTTTGAAACTTGGAACAAAATGCATTTCTGGATTTCTTCACTTACCACACATGTGTCCAAAAGTAAATTAGTGAGATCATGGAACATTATCTGGAAAAGAGGTCTTCACCATTACAAATCATTTTACTGTATTCTTTCTCAATTGGGTTTATTTTTCCAGCCCTACTCTGAAATACAAATTGAGGAAGCTGAACATTGCCTCCTTCCATCTAAAAACACTCTTTCATCTCCCACATGTATTGTTTCATAAACTGGTTCAGTAGATCAAGTACTTTAATATCAAAAGTTCTCAGCTGTCCTCCTTTCATTTGTAGCTAGGGACCATCATTATTTGACAATTCATTGCCTCATGGTCTGTCGACTGAAGTGCTCTATAGGGGTAATTCCTTGGAAACCTCTTTATGATGTTGTGCGACAGATGGGATTACTTTGAGCAAACAAGAGCTTCTGGCTCGAGGCTGCACAGGTATCCTTGGGATTCTGAAGGCTTTACTGAACATTTAAACATCACACCTAAGATGATGAAATCACTATTCTTAGAGACACATAGCCTCATAAGATTTCTGTAGGTTTTTTGCTCTTGGTAGACATGTGAAAAGAAATGTACAACCACGTGATATGAACTCAAAGAAATTAAACCTTCTAAAGTCCATTCAATACATTTGAAGCTAACTCAAGGGGACTGGAGTTTTTTGCTTGCATATAAGGAGGTGAAGAGTGGAATTGACCTTTTCACAGGGTTTATTTTAAATTGTTGAAACTCTTCCTTTCCTGCCAAAAACCCTTCTCAAACAGACTATTATTTCCTTCACATCCCAGTCTGCAAATGTCAGGTCAAGAAACAGCCTTCCTTAAACTCATACTTGATACTTCTATTATAACCACTTTAAGAATGTAAAGAGTTAACTGTTTTAGGAAAACATATTTTCAAATCACCATAGCTAAAGCTAAATCAGTGTTTTGCAAGAACAAGAGCTGATTAAGGACATCAACATTTGGATGCTAATTGTCTACAACCATAAACTATTTCTATATTTAGCCAAAGACACATTTTAAATCACTGCAGTTTATTTTATAATCTGAAATGAACAGCAAAAATATGAGTGATATTTTAACTGATTCATAAATATTTAAAAGTCTGATGATTTTCAATCATATCTTTCTGCAATCTGTTTTTCATAAAAACTCAATTTAGTGACAGGCTACTTTCAGCAAAAGAGCACAGTTCTCATTCTACTAGGAAAAAAAATTAAAATAACTGAAAATCTTTAAGACTAGGAAGTTCCTTAGCATGATTTATTACTTAAAAAGTACTAATATATTTCACGAGCATGCTAAACCTGTATTTCTGTTGCTCCTATTCAGAAATTCTAGTTTCCAGCTTCCCAGTTTGATATATGGTTCTTCATATGTCTCAAGTTTTCACTGTTGTCATAAATACAAGGTTGATTTGACATCAATAATTATTTTTATTCTTCCCGGGCAAAAACATTTGAACTTAAATAATAAATATATAATACTTCATAAATAATATACTTCTTGAAAAAAAAAACCATCCCAGGGGGCCTTTTGGTGGGAAAATTTCGAAAAAAACTTTCTCTGCTCTTTCTACACCATGCAGAAGTTTTAGGTTTAAATGTAAACTAACTTCATAGACAAAATTTTACCGGTTAAGAAACATCAGCCTGTTTAGGCAAAGCAATGTTAGACATGACATGAATACATGCTGGAACATTCAAACACTACATATGAATATAGAAATATATACATTTAAAAATGCAGATGCTTTGTCTGATATTTCTTTCCCCCACCATAACTTAATGTTTTTGAATAGCCAGTTATTTGAAGCATAAGATGACAACAAGTGGTGTTTCTCTAGCAATAAAATGCTTTGTAGCCACCCTCAGTCCCCTGGAAACTGAAAGCTGACTCTAATGCAATGCACTAATAACAGTACAGTATTAACTATAGCTCTTCACTCACTGAACATGCTGTCTTAACCTCTGTGCAATAACCAACTTGTAATCCCATCACTAGGCCCATAAACAAAGCTGCTTTCAAGAAATGTAATTGTTGAGTGTCATAAACATACCCTTTTTGCAGACCTACTATTCCCCAAACTAAACTAGCAAAAGTAAAAGCCTGGAACGTGCTCTTTCCAACATCGTTAAAAGTATTTAAAATAAAATTCTTCAGATGTCATTATGCTGTGAAGACAAAGACTCATATAATACATAGTTAGTAATTATATTTATATCCATCAGTAGCAACTCAATAGTTTCTCCTCAAAACAGATCAAATTTCTTCTGGAAGAAAGTGTATTTTCAGGCTAAGTGAAAAGCAAGTACCCAAAACAAGAAAACACTTGGTTACCCCAAACTAAGTTGCTTTAGGAGTCACAATTGAAGGAGATCTAAAGTTACCTAATTACGCTGGGCTGTTTAGAAATCATGACAACTTCCTTCTGTAAAAGAAATATAGGATATAAAAGGAAAACTATAGCTCTGTACAACTCACAGAAGAATTAACTACTTAACACAGATCACTGTAATATGAAGATTTAGGTTGAACTTATCCAATTCATGGGGGCAAGATAGCTATGAATTGTCACGCTAATATATTTTGATTTTTTTTTTTTAGATGGGAAGAAGACAAGGAAATCCATCAGAAATACAGATGTATCCAAGTTCAGTTCCATCTTCAGAATAACTTCAAGTTAGAAAATCCAAAACTAAAGGAAAACCTTTGAATTATACAGCACTGCAACACATCAAAATGAGCAGAAGCATCTCTAGAAACTACACATGTTGTGTTCAATTAAACACAGAAAGTAATTCCAGCAGGTCAGACGGGAATAAACAAATATAGAAACAGCTATTTAAGATTTACACAAGCATTTTATGCTGTAGACTATGATCAAAGAGTGCAGTGTTAGAGAACAGATTACCACAAACAGTTTGCTTCAGTGAGCTTTTTCAAGTATATTTAAATTTAACAAACAACACTGCATAGAGGTAGATAATGTTGAAAACAACTTTAGCAAATCTAATATAAAAAGTGTTACTAGATGCCTTAACTTGTTGCACACAAATAAAAAACAGTTTCAACCCTACATATTTAAGAAAGATTCAGATGTATCACTTCTGGAGTTACTACAAATCCTTTTGTAGAGTTTTCTCTCTTTCAACAATAGCAATTTCTTTTTAATGCAGTTTTAGGAACGGTATGGTAACCTGCTCTTTTCTCTAGCACATCATAAATCTTCTTAGTAGCCTGGATGCGTGTTGGGCTCCAGACTAATCATTCAGTGAAGGCTAAGATTTATGAACTGAAAACAGATAAACATGTTTTTTAATTTTCAGATTATGAATTCTGACATTACAGAACATAAACCTTTGACATAAAAATCCATCTATCAGGATCTAATCTAAAACTGGACACAAGACAGTAGAAGGAATGGTTCACTCCATTTCTATCAATACTTTATTTCACAAGAATAAATCTCAAATCAGTACAAACTACTGGGAAAACCTAAAGCCACTAGCAAAGAATCCCCAGGAAAAAATAAGGAAAGAATGTACTTCAGAATTTCTTTGTGTAAAGTAAACATGAGAACCTTGAGCAACAGTCTGTCTGGAAATCTTGGCAGAAGCAAGACATTTATACAATGCCTAATGTACTGCATTCCTCTTTCATAAAGATTTCATAAGTCTGGAGCAAAATAAACAGAATGACTGAAGCAACGGCCTTGGGGAGTCAAGTAAATAGAACTCATTTCATATGCAAAAACAATAATGAGGAAAGATCAGTTGCTGCAGTTCTAATAACAAACAACAGATGGTTCATAACAGAAACTTAAACAACACTGTGTGTTTCAGGTGAGCAATCCACACCAGAGACTGGAGTATTTTCTGCCACTCCCCTAGATTTTCATTTTGCTCTGGAAGTGCAAAGCAAGTGACCCAGCATCCTGGTCCTCCCCACAGTATTTTCTTGCTGCACGTGGGTGTTGCTGTGATACACAATAACTGGAGTGGTCCCCAAGGCTCCCCCCTTTCTCAGCCAACACATACAAAAAGGGTTTCTGGCACCAAAAGCTAATAAAATAACAAAATAACATTGAAAATGGCTGTGCTGGATGCAGTCCCAAGCTATAGTTAACAAAATTCACATATCTGCACCTTCCTGTATGATCATTGTACTGAAAAACAAACTACTGTTATTCTCAGCAGGACCAGAGAATAGGGGAGTATTTGCTTCAGGTTTCAAGAGCAAAGACATTTTATCACTGTGGCAATCTAAGTTACATACACAGATTTTCCGCCATAATCCTCTCCTGCCTAAATTTTACCCCATACCTACAAGGAAGACAATGGTATCTCATTCCTCCTATTTGATTCATTGTTCATCCCATGCAAATTTAACATTCAGAACAGTAGCTACAGCAACAGATAGTTTTTCATATTAGAAAATGAGGAAGAAGGGGTTACAAACTTGAGGTGGATAACAGAGTTTTACCTTATGTCTAAAATCAGTGGAACAAATTAATTAACTATTTCTTTAGAAAAAGCAACTTGTAAATTTTTTTTAAAATATATCTTTCAGGTTTCACACTCCAAAGCCTTGATTTAACTTGAAACAAATCTGAAAGAGGCCAGAGAAACAAAAGACATCATTTGGACTATTGGACAAGTGTCATGCACTATTTCTTTCAAATACATTGGGGTTTATATCACATTTAAAACAATAAATCATAGTATTATCTTTTTTATGGATATATGAAGCAATTGCAATATTCATAATCTTAACACATACCTCCTCTAGGTGAAGTGACAGAACAGGGACCAAGTATTTATGTCTGACTGTGGTATAACTGCAACTGAGATAACCAGTGAAAGAGCTCAGGCTTGGCAATCTGCCTATGTATTTGTGACCACCCGTTTTTACCCATTCCTAAACACAGGGTGGCCACAGCAACCTAGCCCCAACCTCTGAGAATCCTGAGTCTTAAGAAGAATTAGTGACAGTTTTCCTGCGGTACTAAAATATCCCAAGGCATCAATAGTTCAGCTTCTGCATTAGCTCCAGTAGTTTATTCTTTAAAGTAAATAAAACGGGTCATTTTAGACCCTCAAAATTCATCTGATTTTGCAAAGCAGCTTGCACAGCTACATTGGACTTTACTGAACTGTGATAACAACCTTTATCATTATAGCCCAACAGATGTAACAAATTGAAACAAAGGTTCCTAAACAAAGGCTCCAGAATACCCAGAGTATATTTCTACATTTAACTTCATATATTTGATAGTTTTCTTACTTTTATCTTTGCACATCCTTGATTTCAAAGGCAGTTTTTCCAGCTCTATGTGAAGTATCAGTTTATATAAAAGCTATAGTTGCCTAAGAGTAGGAAATACATTCAAAACGAAGATAAATTCAAAGATGCATAAACAGGAAGGTAGAGAACTGCAAAATAACAAAATAATTTCCTAGCTGTAGGTTGTGTAGGTTGTAGTTCACCTGTAGGCTTAAGAAGCAACAACAACAACACAAAAAAAACAAACACAAAAAACCACCAAAACAAAAAAAACTGTGTTCCAACCAACCTGTTTATGATTTATAATACGATATACCAGCACCTGACTCTGAGCAAGCTACAGATATGTGATTACTATACAAAACACAAAACAACAAAACAAGTATCTGTATCTACAAATGAAACACCAAATATTGGAGTCACTCACAAAAACCTGAGGATATATACACACTTTCTTTTTCTTCTCATGCACCTGAATACATCTGCAGTGACAGGCATTAACTGATGTGTGTCTACTGCTAATGGAAATCATGAAACTAACTAAAATTCAACACCGATGCAAATTACATCTTTGGGACCGAAACATCAGTCATGTTCAGAATTTAAACCATGAACATTACTTCTTTAGGTCACAAAATACGGTGTTATGTGATTTAGCTTGGACAATATAACTTGAGAATGCATTTGAGATGTGGGAAATTTTAAATATTTCATGTAATTGCATGCCAAGAAATTCTGAAAACCACACGAAAACATTAAATACATAAATTATTGTCCTAAACCATTTTTTTCTATTTACTATTTGACAAAGAAAGAAATGTTTTATTTATTTTGGAGGAAAGCAACCTCTAAGAGTTGTAAATGAAATGAAAGTTACTTATCACTTTACATGACAAATATATATATGTTAATTGCCACACAGTCAAGCTTTTCCAGAAGACCCTAAATATTTAATGTTTTCTAGGCCTCCTTGTTATGCTGAAGGTGCATTTGGTCACAGGTTTCATACGCTCGTACACAAGAATATGACTCCTGCATAGCAGAGGATAATTCCTAAGCCTTGCATGCCGATAATTGGGCTTCTTTCTGGATATCAGGATGGACAAGTGACACATCTGTGACAGCAGACAGGCCATGCTAAGTGCTGGGCTCCACAGCGTGAGCAGCTCAGGGCACATGGAGAAGGCACAGTGCTAACAAAATTGCCACCCACAGACAGAAGAACCTCACAGTGAATTTAGGAATTTCAAGTTAAGCAGCGACTCTGAGCAAAGATTTTGCAGGATGGCAATTATGATATTTATTGCTTTCTTTTCAGGCAGGCCATCTTTAGATACCTCAATCCTCCAGCAACTCTTAGAGATGTATGTGAGGTCGGCTATGATTATCCTGCCTTTGATTAAAAGAAAGAGACTAAGGTACTCAAGTCCTAATTATTTTTTAAGGAGGTGTTTTTTTGGGGAATCTCTTCAAAGATCATTAACACATTTTCTCAGTATTGGACATGCCAATTAGATACACTCTTTCAATAGTTAATCAAGCAGTGTAAAATAGTAATGAATAAAATTCACATATAATTCCACGTAGATTTTCGTAACAGAGTTTAATCAAGCTTTAAGTGACTTGAAACACTTCAGTTGGTTCCGTTCATAAAAGTAAAGTTCATTCATTTTGGATTCTGATGTAAGTGTCTTTCTTTAAAATGTCACTTTAAAACATTATTTCTACTATCAATTGTTTACAACTCTATTTGAAATCAGAACAGGTTTTATTCCGTAGCATTTCAAGAGGTCTATGTAGTCTTATGGGGTTTTTCCTAACAAAATATTAATGGATATACAAGATGAAAGTTGTAACTTAATCATCTGAATTGATGCAAAATAAAATGTCTCTTCTGGTATGGAAGTGTTGCCAAACCTATGAGAAAGGTTTTCCTGTATATTCATAAAAGACCTGTGTTTGAACTTTCTTTTGAAAGAAAGATACCTTATTTGGAGAAACCCAAAAGATTCAGATAAAAACATTAGAGTTTTGACATTTCTTACTTCTAATTGGATAAGAATCTCTATAGTATAATGGGAATTTCTGAGTAAACACTGCAAGAAGTGGCTCTTTATTAAAAAAGTATATTACATGATTAATGAGATTTCTAAATGTGAAATTAAGAAACTCTAGGTGTAATAAAATGTCTCTGGATTTAATAAAACTGAAGCTTCTTCAATTTTATATTCTACAAATTGTGTGAAAATTCCACATATTTGTGTTACAGCACTCTTATTAACAGTGTGCTTTTAGTCAGTTCTGCGGAGCAAAAAAAACCCCAGCTTTTGATTCAAGAAGACAAGTTTACACAGGAAAATCTTTAAACAATGGCTTTAGACTACAAATAAGCGACTCTATCAGGACAGAAAACGCTCCCATTGGCCTATTTTTTTAAAAAAATAACATAGATAACTACTTTAATTTCCTTCCTGAAATACATTCCTTTTACCTATAATACCCAAAATTCAGCTGAAAATTAACAATTCCCATAGCTGTGGAACAGAGTGTAGTACAAAATATCTTCAGAAATGTATAGGCCTCTTCTACAGGCACATACAAATGTATGGGCCAGCATGCAAAGAATGTCACCTGCATGTTAACTGCTTTTCTCAGCTGCTGAAAATGTTTTCTAACCAGTTTCAGGAGTCTCCATAAAATACTAAAATTTTCTGGAAAAGAACGTCTGTTACCACTTAGGAGGCATTAAAAGAAAAGGCTCCTGTTACATTGTCAAGGCTGTTCTGTACCGTGTCTAAGACAGCCAAGCAGGGATGAAGAGCACACACTTCCCTGCATGTGGATGTGGACAATGGCACGGGGATGCGCAGAACCTTGGCATCAACACTCTGGGAGGTTCACATGTCACTCCCTATTTGCCATTTACATGAGCCTAATTTCCAATTCTGATATTGAAGAAATCATCAGGCATATGGTAAATTGAAGGCATGACAGCATTATTTTATAGAAGCCACAATTCCACTAAAATCTATATGACTAGCTTTTAAGAAGCAAACCATTATTTACAATCCTGAAAAAAATCCATTAATATTTATGACATTATAAATCTCCATAGAAGCCAGTGCCTACTTACAGAGGTAAAAGAATTATAGGTTGTTAGGAAGTCTAATTGTTTTGCCAAAATCCCATGGAATGCATATTGCAGAGCCTAAGTCATCAGCCCTATCTTCATCAGTACATCATAAATGTCACTATGTAATTTATGTATTCCAGTATGCCAAGTCACATTAAGTTTTCTATGTCAGAGAAATATTTTGGGAGGAACTGTGAAAGGACTGAAATATAGATTCATACTCTCTTCAAAGGTTCTGCTAATCTTTAAGAACTTTAAACAATACCACTGCTCACAGAAGTTTAGTAATTTGGTAAATATCCTATAGAATAGAAGAGTGCATTTTCTCTGCCAGATTAAATATCAGTCAAGCACAGCCAAGGGAAGGCTATAATGAAACACCATCCTTTTTACTGAGTGGTATTCTACAGGTAATATTTTGACCAGTCTGTCAAGCTGCCCCATAAACATAATAATTCTTACAAGAATACCTCTGAGCAATGAGCAGAAATATCATAACACCTACATAACACACTCCTGAGAAAGCCAAACAAATGTGGGCAATTAGACACCAAATCTGTCTGTGGAAATTGAAGGACAGTTTTGTGAAGACTCAAAATTCTGACAGAGAGAAATTTGAATTCAATTACAGTGCTTCTTAAGTATTTCCTTGAAAAGTATACATTTAAAACACCCATTATTCTCCTAAACTGAGGAGAAAAATTTTATAAGCACAAAAGACAGTAAAGGAAAAAAACCCAAAGCCACACATATTATCTACTCTCATGAACTTATTTTTTTATAAGAAGCTGGCTAGCATTACAAATGTTTCATGTAACAACTGCACAAAATTCAAGCAAATATGCGTATGCTCAGGAGACTAAAAAATAACAAATGTTACTATTTATTCTAATAATTAATGTATATTAGAGGAAATTAATTAGAAATATTCAAAAAAGTTATTCAAATCCATAAAACTGAGAACTAGTTTTAACAATTAAGGGCTGATATCTGCACAAGTAACTATAACTTCAGAATGACATTCTAGAAACAAGTATCAAATTTTGTCAGACTTGTTACCAGTCTGGCCAAATTTCATACAGATAATCATCTGTAAATAATAAGCACAGAATGTGAAGACCTGTAGGAGGTTTTCTTTTCAGAATTTATTCCTACTCTCCAGGAAAAATTTGCTCGGCTGTAAGAAAGAATAGAAGCTGGTAAACCAGTAGAGTAAAAGAACTAAAGTTAATAGCTTGTATCAAATGGATAGATATTTTTCGTGTAAATGGAAATTGTGTCTAAAAAGCGATATATAGGAAGTAAAATGGTGACTGTAATTTCCTTAATATAGCACATCAGTGGTCCGTCTAGTTCAGCATTTTGTCTTCAGAAACATGCATAAAAATGCTTAATGAAGCAAACTGGACATGCATTAATCATCAGCTGCCTTCGGCAAATGCTTCATGAACTCAGAGATGGCTTTACAACATTAGTATTTAAAAAAGGCAACCACAGACCATCTCAAATTATTATTAGAGGGGGAAAAGCGTGTTTAAATCTGCAATTATCTTTTCTGTAAATTTATTTTGTGTTTTTGATGGGGGTGGGCAGGGACAGAAGTGCATTCCTTATCACTCCTTGGTATTAGGTTGTACCTGTTGATGTAGAATAATATATTTTGTCAGCCTATTTTTTAGGAATTTGTCTTGTCATAATTTAGAAACATAATAAATTACAGATGTAGGGCTACTGCAGGTTTGCATGAATTGCTTGTTCTTGAAGATTATTGTGACTTCTTGTTTTACATAAGTAATTAAACTACCCCTTGTTTGTTCCAGTCCCTTGTGAACAAATATATCCCTACTTTATAAAACACAGGGAATAATTGATGAATTACCCTGTAGTTAATGAATCACAATAAAATCACATTGTAGGAAATGACTAAATTTTAAGATAGCAAAAAGACACAAGATCCAATTAAATTACTGTTTCCAGTAGCGTAAGAGCCAGAGGAAAGAAAAACTGCAGGACTACAGTGATAGAAAGTTTACTCTGAGTCTAAAATCCATCTACCAGGTCAAAGGGGCAAAGAACAGGAGCAGAACAAGATGGTGATTCATTACAGTCTCATTTCAAAATGGTGACACTGAACAAATCTCTGTAAAGTTATCTTAAATGGCACACACCCTGTCCTTCCTCATCCTCACATCCCCAGGGGCCTGGCACTGAAAGCTGCACTGAACTTTTCACAGTGGCATCCTTCTAAATATGATTCAATGGGCATTTACACACTCACTCCTGATTTTGGGGGATGTTCTTCACTTTGTGAATAATTGTTCAGGTAGTTCACACAATCATTTTGAATAGAAGTGTCTACTTCGGCTTCAGTGAGCAAAGAATAAGCATAAGGAAGAAATTATTTAAATAAAAAAAAAATCTAAATGTTATGCCATGCACTTAATGATGATCATCCTTTTCCAGATATATTCCCTGATATATTTCCTTAACAGTATCTCCTCTATTATCATTGTCAATCAGTTTATCCAGTATTATGTTATTGTGGCCATTCAGCTGTACAATTAGCTCATAAAAGGAGGCCATGGGCCTCTTCAGGTCTTTTGTAAACTGTATCTGGTGAATGATTTGCCCCAGTTGGGGGTACTGCCCTGCTGCATGGGAAGGCAGCATCCTTAACTCATGGACAGCCGAATTTTGATGTGGCATTATTGGATTGAGTGAATGAGTTCTTTGTGGATACACCAGGAAGTCAGAAAGGAAAATAGATCTATTTTTCGAACAAATCGTTCCCTCACTAGAATTGCCTGAACAGCACCTTCTCTAAACAAAGTAGGATTCATTCTCAAAAGAAAATAAAGAGTTCTACAGCAAGTAGTATCCAGTTGGTCTCCATATGCCTACTGGGTAGAAATATATGAAAAAATACAAGACCATAGTATGCAATTTCCTTTTATTCAGCCCTAACTTTAACTGCATACTTCTATGACAAAAGTCTGTGTTTGATGTTAGAGTGAAATACCACTGTTCATATGTGACTAAAGAGTTCTCCTAGAAAAGACCTTTTGTAATACAGCATTCCAGTCCAGCTCTAACAAACTCCTTTAATTTATATCACTTGTGGCTGTGTTTTCTTTTTTTTTCCTCTTCTCTCTGGATGTTTCACTTACAGAAAGATTAAAAAAATCAGAAACTTACTGTTTGTTACTCTGCTCGCAGTTACCAATTAACAAGAAGTGCTGGACTTCAAACACTTCTCAAGCACAGAAAAATATGTGAACTGCCTTGTTCTAATACTCTATATTCCCATTAAATTACAGCAATCCTTTATTGCAGGGATCACACGAAAAGAACAACAGAATTTTCTGTAAATGAATGACTGCTTTGGTAACTAGGAATACCAAATTTCAAGTTCATCATTGAAGGAAACTCATTACTATTAACTGTTTCTGTGTATGTTCTCAGTGTGCTTAATATCTACTGAATCCACTCAATTAAGCAATGAGTGAGGATGTTAAATTAAACATTTAAAAAGCCCATTTCTTCCCCTTCTTTCTCCATCTTCAGATGTTTTAAGCGCTGGAACTGGTAATGTCTGCACCCAATATAAGCCACCAATGAATTGTGGTTCCACTCTGATTTACTCTTCAAAAGACAAGGCAAACAAAAAAGTACTTTTTTTTTTTTCCTTACTCGAAGTGGGCAAAAGGTGGACATGATCTACATTTCAGACTACATGGCAATTTTAGTGCCCACAGCCAGCAACCATTAAGGTACAAGTCACAAAGCCTGTGTATGTTTTCCTTTATGGTCCTGTTCTCTGGTCTCTCTTATTTTTCAATACTACAAAACATGCAAGACCATAATTATGCTCAGGGGAGAAACCATCACTGGCTAATGATAACAATTTGGTGAGGTTCAAGGAATAAACATGTTAGGTGATATTTATATGACTGAGGAAATTTCCTTCAATGCGTAGATAAACAAATCCAGTCTTAATAAGGAATGGTGAAGTTACATGGCTTAGTGCCACTAGGCAAAAAAATTAACCACATTGAAAGGGATCTTGTTCCTCATAATGAGCTTCATCTAATTCCATTCTTCAGAAACCTTCATTTATCTAACTTACAAAGACTACGTTAAACAAAAGCGCTTCACAACATTAGTGCAATTTACATCAAATGCACTAGAGAAAATTACCTAATACAATTTTCTAAACCATTTACTGTTATGATCTAGGAACTAAATGAGAAAATTGTATTTTATGATTTGTAGGCTATTGAAAAAAACTACACCTGAATTCACACAATCTGCATTACTTTGATTCTCACTCAGTGGTAAAGGGCCCTAGTAAAGCAGAGAACCAGAAATAATACTCTATGAATTAAACTGAAAAACTGTGTTAAGTCCTTCTAAATCTGCATGAGCAAGACAATGTTTTTGGTTTCTCCTCACACTTTGGCACCTGAGGGGGGGAACTCACCTCCCACCTTGGTTTGGTTTATTTCCAAAGCAAGCAGAAGACAGGCATGATGAAACAGGGTCTCTTTTTTTTTTTCAAGAGCAGAACATATGTGTGAATCAACATTTGGAGATATCATTAGCATTTTTGTTATTTGCCTGATGTTAGCACGAAATGCCACAAAAGTGATTGAGTAACTCCACTCTGCTCCAAAATACTTATAAATATTTACATCAATATAAATTTTTCAGAAATTTAAGCAGATGCCGTTAAAAGAAAAGGAAAAACTTTCAAAAAACTTTTTTTCCCAGAAGGCAGTCTTTGGAGATCTATTGAAAAAGCTTCTAGTAACAGATCTTTTTATTCTGTAGAAAAAAAATTATTTTATTTTAAAAGAACATTTATTAATACAGAACTCACCATGAACATTCTTACACTATTCAAGCAGTCTTTAAAATATTTAAACTATTTAAATAGTAAACCTTGTTTTAAGGTCAAGAAATGAGAAATTCAGAGGGCTTATGATTACAAAATTTACATTTTGATGTAAATTTGTGATCTGTAGTGTCTAATTTGCAGGCTTTCTATCTTAATATTATATTCTTTTCCTTAAGGCCAGAAAAGTGTTTCTGTTCAGTAATCATGGAGGGGCAAAAGATATTTCCAGGAATGTAATGATTACACAAATAGCAAAATGAACAGTTTTCTTCTATTAATTGCCTTATTAAAAAGTACATTTTTTAAAATTTCATTAGCAATAATAAATTATTTTATTATTTTATCATCTTTTTCCCTTTTCTTGTCTGTTTTGCTGCTTTTGCAGCATAAAAGTCATGGGGTTTGTTAAGTGAGATGATAGACATATTTAGCTATCAAACTTCAAATAAATGCTTAATTCATAATCCACTCTATCCAGCAACAGGAACTAAGGTCACATCAACATAAGCCACAGTGCTAATAACAATCTATTACGGTCATCACACTTTTATAATTGTAGAAGTTCCAGAAAGCAAATTTATTAAATTGTGTGGGTTTAGTTTTTATCTGACAGTATTTGGTAAAATGGAGTGGAGCCAAATTGCTAATTAATATCTCAGACTGAACCTGAAATGTGTTACAGATAACTCTTACCACATTTACTTACACAGCAATGACTATTTTTCCTCTTCCCATGTCCCTAAAAGTCTTTGGAATGTCAGAAAAATTGAAAAACACTGAGGTAGCTGTATCTCAGCTAAAGAAAACAGATATGCTAGTTTAGGGATTTGCAGAACTCTCTAGACAGGTTGGTACCAAAAAGAAACAAGACAAAATTGCCTAACGTAATTCTATATATCAGGTCAAGAGAAAATAGAGGCCACTGAACTACTTGTTTTTCCTAAAATAAGCCCTATTTAGAAAAAAAAAAAAAACAACAGTTAAATCACACTATGTTGGGCAACAAAGATAACAAATAAATACTGCAGACTTCACATTTTCCTGGATAGAAAGATTAACAGTTCCACAGTTAGAATTCCTCTCTGTTTCGTAGGATCTGGATCCCATAGAACTGTTAAATCTCTCCAGGGATTTGGAAAGCTTGAACATAGATTGTTGAATGAAAATAAAGTCCCCTAAGTATGCAGCTTTAACAAATACACCCCTGATTATACATGGCGAGCATTGTAGCAGTGTGATACAGCAGAAAACAAACAGCAGTCATGTGAGATTTTATGTGGGATTTATGTCAAAATACAGTGGAACTGCTAAAAGCATCTTAGTCATTCTAAGCTTCTTTTAAGTAGCATCTTTCTAGAAATACAGAACAATAATAAGAAAAAGTGTGACTGATACAACTTTCTGTCGCTATAGCAATTAGTAATATCAGTAGAAATCCATGTAACATTTGCTATAAAATCTTTACACAACAAAAGAAAAATGACATCATTGTTCCTCCCTATCTTATACTTCTAAGTTCTGACGGTGAAAATATTAAGTAGCCATTGCAAGATGTTCCATCCAAGAAGCCTGACACAACCAATATTAAATTTGAGATCAAATTAAAATTTGAAAACTCAAGAGCTTTAAAAGACAGTCAAAGGTAAAGATAAATTATAATATGTAATATTATACTACTAATGTGTTTTACCATGTACAAATTAGAGAACAAATCTTATGATAGCACATTAAGTAAAGTAGTAACTGCATGGGAAGTGTGCAAAATTTTGAGGTACAAACACATTTAACAAAAAGATAGCAAGGAAAGCAACTTTGTGAATATGAGCTTGACATTGCAATTTATTTTTATGAACCCTAGATAAAATTGGCATATAATTGTTCTGTTTATCTGCATGCATTTTATCCTGAACAATTTTACTTTTACTTTGGCCATTGATTTTTATACTAATTTTTTTTAAAACTCTTACAAAATATGTATTTAAACACTTTCATTTACATTTTAAATATCTAGAAATTGCCACATTAATCACTCTGAGTTTTAAAAGGGAATTAACAAGATAGCTAAAGCACTAATTATGGCTCTTTCCCTCTAATAAAAAAATAATATTTCCCACATGTGCAATATACTCCTTCCAAAAGTCTCAACACTTTAAGATGCCTGAGGGTCAAACTTTGTGGAGATGTTAAAGCTGGGGTACATTACATCATAGAAAATATATATTAAAAAATCTGCCATCTACTGCATGCCCAAGTGTAAAACAGTCTGGGCTGCAGTAAAGAGCCACAAAGAACTCTAAAAGATGATGAATGCCTCAAGTCTGCTGTGTCATAAATTCCTTTCCTATGGTCTTCTCAGAGGGTTGCCCTGGTTCAAAACTCCTAAAGTCTATCTACAGACTTCTCAGACCACATACTGGAAAACCTCAGGCGCAGATATTTGCACTGAACTGGGAAATGCCTCAAACAGCTTGTGACTTTCACGGATGGAATAACTTTTTCTGGAGAAGGGTGCAGAGCAGACCGAGGATGTCAAAATTTGCAACCTTCAATCCTCGGCAACTGAAAGAGTTTTTATCAAAATACAGTGCAAAATCACGTCACAAAACCAGGATAAGATATTTATTTTCAAACTTTACTGATTCAAAAATTAATTGATGTGTGTTGGAGGGAATCAATTAGTCAAAAGTAACTAGGGAAGAGATATATATTATTTTTGCAAATACGCTATCAACTGTTTTAATCACAGTCATAGGTTTGGGGCTTCTAAAATCTAAGGACAAATTACTTTGGTTTTTTACCTCTCCTGAGGGGCACCTCTCTTAGACGAGTACTGCCAAATAGGAGAACAGATGTTATAGATATAATGGTACTTTCTGACTATTAGAAAGTATTGGAGGCCGCTGCACTTTGTTACTTTTTCGTGATACCGGTGTCAAACAAAACACCAAATACCAGTTGCATACCAACCGTATAATGTCAAATTCATAACCAGTGTACCTCTCATAATGTTGATGAAGCAGTTTAGCTTTCTAAAAATTTTTGAGGTGTAGACTACTCCGTATCTAAACTTCAGAACTGTATCAACATTAGTTGCTTCCCTTACTAGTAATTACGTTTGAGCACAGAATTTAAGCAATCTTATTCTTCTAGTAGGTAACTATAGCTAATTTGAACACATGGCCTTGTGACCTAGAAGTCACTGAGGAAAGTCTGTTATCTCTTTTCCTGAATGCAAATGCCAATGTTTTTCTCTGTGTTTCAGGCAAATTGTGCTAAAAAAGCATCAGGTCATCTTAAAGTTCAAGCCACATTGCTATAATTTCATTTTTAGCCAGTTCATCGTTTTGCTCCATCTCTATAAAAAAATTCTTTGACTACTCATATTAACTACAACAATTTGAAACTCTTTTCATCTACAGCATTAATATCAATACAAGCATTTTAAACATACATATGCTAAAATGTTTTCAATGCAAATCTGGGAGGAAATTCTTAAAGTGATTTGAATGTCTCTAAAAGGAAAAATGCATGTAGAAATACCCATTTAAAGACCAAAGGGGAAAAAAAAAAAGTTTCTATTCTTCTGTACCTTTCCCCTTGAAATTTAAAGAAATTAAACAGCAGATCAAAAATCACCTCAATCTGGAATCTAGGAAAATGTCTGAAGGCCAATGTATTGAGCTCAGATGTGTTTGAGAATACAGATGCCATCATTCTAAACCACAAATTCTACACCACAGTGATCCCCTGCAAAAGGGAGTATCTAGTGCACAGCATAGTTTCAGTTCCAAACAAAACCTCATCAAGCCAATCTAAATTGAATCTGACTAAAAAATGAAAATCACACAAAACCAGCCCCATTTTTAACTGAAGAAATACCTCTGGCATGTAAGAAGTATGCATCTGCATCTTTTTCAATATATAAAACACTCATGTATTAGGGGTTTTTAGTGTTAACACATTCTGCAAGTGTATTATTGGTTGTGGAAGTGCTATATGAGGCAAACCATCTCTGCTGTCAGTGTAGGAGGACATCTCTACAGCTGCCTGATTTATGACTGCACCTCAGTAGGACAGATAAGTCCATAATTCTTATAAATCCTTTAATTTCCTATTATTTCTGTAATCTTCCTAGTTAGTGATTTATTATCCCTTAAATGCTAGTATAAAATAGCACACAAACAATATAAAACTGTTACATAGCACATGAGAGTTTATATATACAGTCATGGCCTTTTTGAATTAATTATGTGAATAATTTGCCACGTTAAATTATGCTGAAGTTAATATCACAGCTGAAATTCCCATCCAAAAATCTAAGTATCCAGAAGTTTAGTCTCCCTGAATGGCTCTCAATGCTGATCCAAATATCTGCATTTCCAAAGAAGTACCTGATGTCAATACACTCCATGCTAATGGAACAACATTGCTCTGTCTACAGTCCTAGCTCTTTAAAAAAATTCTTTCAGTAGTCAACTCAAAACAATTCCTCATTATCAAATTCATGAAATATTTTCACAGCCTAAAACACCAATTTCTTTGCGTTTGGTTTTTCATTGGAATACACACAAACGAGATACTCAGGTTTCAGGAAAAATAAACAATGCTTCCTGCAGAAATGTAACACTTTTTTAACAAGGTGGCAAAAACTCATTCATGAAACTGTACTTTCTGGTTCAGCAGAGCTTGATACTAATTCAGTTTCCATTTTGATTCCTATTATGTTTCTAATACTGAGCATTCACTTACTTCTACATCAGAATGAGGAACTAATTCTATGGGATATTAACCCAGGCTAAATGCCCAGACTTCCATTACACATGTGGAAAACATAAAGCTGATTTCCAGTTCTGTAGTAGTTCAGCAAGAGTACTGATTACTTCCTTACACTTTTCACTGAAGACTACATCAAAATGAAATGTTATTATGGGATAACATTATGACTTCATTGCTTTCACAGAACATAAATACAATAACATTTATATACTGACAAGACATTGTGATAAATTCTACGTGCATAAATGTATATTGGGTACGTATATCAAGTATCATATAATTTATACAAAACCGCTTTAATTAAAACTTGTCAAATGCATGACTAAAACATGTTTTGTAATTAAGACTGGAGCATTTTCAAGAATTTAGCTTCTTTGTTTCTCAAAATCCCAATACAAAGTGCTACAAGGCAAAAATGGAGCCTAGCAGTGAAACCACTATTGATTTCCTCAAAACTACTCACACGTCTAAAGATAAGCATGTGCTTAAGTGTTTTGCTGGGTCACAGCCCCACTGGCCAAACATGACACTATTAATCATGTTATGAAAGCAATTACTACAAGTTTAGCTTCATTAACTTGGAATTTGAGAAAAGTCAAGGTTCTATGGGAGACATTTGGTAGCCATCCCAAGGACATCCCATACTATCCACTTCCTCCTCTTTGTATACATCCCCTTAGTCCAGCAAGAAACACTGTTTTTTTATGGTTTTTAATGTACATGGAAGTAATTATCAGCAGGGAAACAAAACTGCAGGTCAGACTTGAAGCGACAATACATTACCTCAGCAGTTACCTTGTTTTATGGACAATACTGAAAGAGCCATATAATAAAAAACATTGCACTTCTGGGTCATCCAGTGGCTAGTTTTATTTTCAATCTAATAAAACCATCAAAAGTTTTGAAGACTATTCCTTAGTCTTCATAGCCTACATATGTAAAAATCATTATTTATACATATGACAATTGATCTAAAAAATTAAACTGTCTTGCTCTTGAGTTAGATGATTTCACAATTTATTTCAGATCCTAAAAAATATTTTTAGATAGCCTATATTTCCAAAAGAGAGAGTTTTTAGGTTTTAAAACGACATCAACTCATTCAAGTCTGGATAGAATTTTAATTTCTTCTAAAAATAACCCCAAAACTTCTGAATACACATTCAAAAATTCCAAACACACACAAACACCAAAAAGGAGTAATTAATTCGTGTCGAGAAAAATCAGAGTTTTGCAAAGTTGTGCAAAAGATTCATTTAGAACGGAAACTTGTTCAACCAGTAACTGCAAAAAATAACTGCAAAATTTCATATATTTATGTCCACACTTCATTGTCTTGACAAATCCTACCTTTTGACATTGAGTCCACTTGCTGAAATTATGTTTTAGCACTGTTATAGAGAAAGAAAAAAATGTTATTAGGCAATCACTGTACTGCCTTCCTAAGGGAATAACTATGAACATTTTTTTAATCTCATATATATTCATCAGCTGTAAAATACAATAATTTTTCAGCACTGACAATAGGACATTTGATCATAATCAATAACAATAGTGATCCCTCAAGTAACATTAGAGAGACATGAACTTTGCTGATGTTAACTCTTTTATCACATTCAATTAACACTAAGTGCCACCACACCTAGATGTGCTAGGAGAAGGTCTATAATGAGATGTACAAATGAAGACTTGACAATTGTGCCAGCCGTGCGATAAATTAGGAAAGGTGCACATTTTATTATGGGATTCAGCACAGGCCACTGGCAAGGAAGAAGGCATTAGAAATGAGCATACAGAAAGTTAAAGCCCACAAATTAGGCACACACCAGAGTGCAACAGTCTTTCCAGCAATTTAGTGCCTGAAGCATGCCTTTGCAGTGGAAAAGCTTTGTTGATGAGAGAAGGAGCAAGAGATGCTGACGAGAAGTGGTAAGCTTGCTGACAAATACATAAAAGCATTTAAATAAAGAAATTGACCAGAAAGTGGTAACTCTGGATTCCTGTCCCCAGAGTGTTTGTTGTTTTAGCAACTGGGTTGAAAACAAACAAAAAGTGCAAACAAAAATCCTACAAATCATTTTGAAGCAGGGATTACAGGATTTCCTGTAATCAGGCCGCGTTCTTATGTCCTGACCTCTTACTAATCTAATCTAAAATCAGGTTAAAGTAAACATATTTACTTTCAACATCCAAAATAGACTGAAAAGTTTAAAATGTTTTGAAAAAAGAGGGAAATGCATAAATGAATGAAAATGTAGGGTTCAGTTATTTACATTGAGATTGGAATTGGAATGCTGGTTAGAAATATCTGCCTGTATTCAGCTGTTTTGATATTTTTTCTTTCCTGCAACCCCTAAAAATCCTCTAGACTGCATGTCCTACATCTCTGTTGTTGATACCACAGAGGAAACACAGATGTAATGAACAAGATTTTAAAGTTTTAATGTCTGGGGGGGTTCTCCAAAAACCCGAGCAGGTCTCTGTCTCCCTCTGCACAAACCTACTTACCTCAAACACATTCAGACAAAGTTTCTGACCTCCCTACTCCCTCCCACACTTCTTTGGGGCTGCAATAGTTCCATTGTGACAGGCAGTTACCTTCCCTGCTTAGCTGACCTTTGCTGGACAAGCCCCCCACCAGCTGGCCAACACTTCAACCTGAACACCTCCATTACCTATGCTGCACATGAATTTATAATTGCATACATTAATAAGCTAATTTTCTATAAATATCTATGAGAGATTTTTGTTACTGTGTCATGATGGATGACTGGCTCAGCTGATTACAATCAGACACAGTAGCAGCATCAATCACTTCAGAAGGCAATGGGCCTGGGTGGATTGACCTGCAAAACGTATTTTCAAGGGGTGCTTTAAAACAGCACATTATCAAACAGGGGAGCCCAAATATGTACTTCCCCTGCCTTTGGCAGAGCAGTACAATCCCTCTGCTTCTCAGAGTAAGACAAAATGTAGAATAGCATGATACTGAGCTTTTACTCAAGAGCCCAAATACTAGGGAAAATGGTTATTTGTGACATGACGACACAGTAAAAGCTCAACTCTACAAAAGAAGATAAAAACACATGGGAAATTTCTGTGAAGCTTTATATTCTGAAATCACAGATTTGAGTTCAGCAGGAAAATGAGAAACAAGGGGGAAAAAGAGTTCTGTAATCGAATGACAGCATACAAACTAACAAACTCACCCATTCTCTTAAAAAAATTAAAATACTCTTAAAAATCATTTTATGTAGTCAAGAAAGATTACTATAAACTAAAATTCACTTCAGAAATATTCCTTTTGCTCAGATAGTAATAGACTGACTGTTCATATTCTGGGACTACAACGCTAAAAAGAATTAAAGAACTTGAAGTACTTCAACAGAGACTTACAAGTGATTTTTCTGAGTGGTCAGATATATGGGTTCTTTTCAGGAATAGATGTTTATTCTGCTGTCTTGGCTAAATTCCAGCTTTCAATAGTGACAGTGTTCTCCTCCACAGTTTTAAAATCCTTCTGTAATGCCTAAGGTACTCTGTCCTACCACTGAGTGAGAAATGTCTGCATTTTAATGCCTGAAATCTCCTTCCTCTACCATATATATTATGTAGAGAAATTAATCAGGTTCTGTAAAACTTTCACATAGGGCAATTATTCAATGCAGCATTTCTGAAAGGACCATAGATCTACCTTACACCTACTGCCCTTCACTCCTTTTCCAGGTTACTTTTCCCTACAAAATACGTTCCAGTTGCAGAATAAATCCACAAAGACTGGGGCCAAGGGAAGAAACTGTGGTGACCTCAAGACATACAAGAAAAAGAAAGCCAACAAAACCCACCAAGAAAACAAATTCCAAAGTCTGAGAAGGAATATATCATGTTCATGTATCTTGCAGTAGGGACATCAAGCAGTGGACACAGTACCACCTAGAAGAACAAAGAGGTTTTCATGTTAAAGAAACAAGTAATTATTTCAATGATTATTCAAAACTATGAGACTTCTTCCTGTCAGAGTTCAAGGGACGTGTGGCTGATGCTCTGAGTCATATGGTTCACTTTTAGGTAGTGCTGTAAGCAGCAATGGGACTCAACAATCCTTATGGGTTCTTTCCAACTTGAGATATTCTATGATTCTATGGAATCCAATGGACACATTTATACATTCATAGCTTTAACCATTTCCTGATAAATTGTCTTTAAATTAATTTGCTTCCAATGTTATCTTCATCATTATTATATGTTGGTTCATGTCAAATACTCTTAAATCAACACCTGACTGAAAACTCATCATTAAAATAATCAATAATATTTAAACTATTGACATGCCAGTGAAATTTGGATAGCAGTGTAGTTGAACTCCTTCTGACTCTGAATTATAAGAGTCTACCTGGGGCTTCTTGGCCCTGACTGAGCATAAATACTTACTCTAGAAGGAATCTTCTTGTTCAGTTTGACAGTTTGCTGCAGGTGATGACATTCAAAAGATTAAAAGAAAAAAAAATAATGTTCATGATATGATGCTGATAGATGGTTATGTGATTAGGATAAAAAAGGAAAAAAAGTATCTAGGAAGAAAAAATATCCATAAATGCTACTGAAAAAAATATATTTATCGTTGCACAGACTCCTTAATTTAAACACTAATTTTACCCAGTCATTTTATCAAAGTGTACTGTGTTAATATTTCTGGTGAATGTGAATTTTACTCTAATTATTCTTACATAAACTATAGTTGGCAGGACTCCATAATCCAGAAAATAATATCAAATATTTTCGGTGCATACAAAATATCTTCACAATAACTTCCAGTAAAAGACATAGATGATACAGCCCCACTATTTGTACTAGATACTTTTATGTAAAATGCAAAGCTCAAAATGCCTGTTTGATTTATTAACCTCTTAGAACTACTACTAATGCTGAAATAAAATAATTTTGGTTATTATTACCATATGTTGATCTACAATATTGTTGCTGAAGAAACCCAAGTCATTGTCATAAAACTTCCATTACGTTAGAAATTTATTAGCAATGACTGACTGAAGAGAAAGTAGCTCAATTTTTAGCAAACAACATAATTTACTTTAAAGTACATTGAAAATATGACATCATCTTAGACTGGAGTTATTTTCCTTCATCTGTCATAGTTGATTATAGGAAATAAATTCCAGCCAAGCGAAGCTGGTACTTTTATATATACTTCCACTTATCTGGCTACTGTGCATTTTCTAACTCCTCTCATCAGAAGACGAATTGGTAGACTGGGAAAGTGAGAAATTAACATCGCCTGACTTCTGACATACAACCTGCATTTCTTCCCCCCCTCCCCTGGAATTCTTAGATTATTCTTAGTTCCATACAGTTTGGCAGAAAAGTCATGTCTTTTTAAGGTAATTGGTCTGATTTTCAAGTCAACAAGATTCCAGAAGATTTCAGATATTTCACTATTTCACACCTATAAAGTAGGAACTTAATTTTTAATGAGGGAATGGACTTGCCCAAAACACAGAAGCGTCCAGAGTTCCTGCCCAGGCATACTCAAAATACTAGAGTCTTTGAGTTGGAGTAGATGATCATTGTAGGTCCCTTCTGACTGAAATATTCCATACTGTTCTATTCTCCAAAGAATTTAATAAAGATCCACTGTGCCCAGACCATAATCCCAAAGAGGGATAAATATTCCTCTTTGTATCAATTTATCCAAACTAAGAAAAGAGCATTTGAAACACCACCTAATAGCAATTGCTGCTTCTTCTAAGTTGAGGATAAAAGTACCAACTATTTCTACCATTCAAGTTAAAATTACATCTAAGTCTGTAAAACTTAATTTAATCAAGCATCTCTGAAAATGGGACAATTTCTTTGGGCCCTTCAGTTTGTTTTCATATATCTATTTCCTATAGAGCCAAAACAATCAATTTTAAAACATTTAATGAAACAGCATAGTTTAACAAGGTATATTCAGATTTCAGTTAGTCCTAGTCCTAAAACTCACTTCAGGAAAAAAAAATTTTGATACATTTTGTACATCATCAATAAGTAATCAATGGTTAGGACTCATAGATTTTTTGAGGATAAAATTAAGTTGCTGTCTACCACATGCTGGCCTTTTTTAGCTTCCATAAATAATTTAAAAAATGTAATAGAAAGGTTGTAAAATTAAAAATACATACCATCATTTTTCACAAAATCCATTCCTATAATTTCAGATTCCTAAGGTGATACTTTAATTTTCAGCTGTGTATTAATTATTCTATGGAACAAAATTGGCCTAAAATCTCCACTGTAATTCCATATAATAGGAAGCAACATATTACAAATACAGTGTAGAATTACTGTAAATCCTTTTAATAGGCCCATATGAAAAGAACAAAGGCTAAAAATGTCACTTACTTTAGGAGAGATGCCATTGCTAGAGGTACAACATTGGACAAGCTGTCAGAATAAGATAAATGGAGCTCAGTTGTACCATTAACCTGTGACATTTTTGACAGTGCAAGGCTGTGCACTGTGAGAAAAGCAGAATATGTGTCTTTTGACTTTTTTCCTCTCAGTTAGTAATAGAACTAAGAAAAAAATGTAATGATCCAAGAGAAAAAAAAAAAAAAAAAAAAAAAAAAAAAAAAAAAAAAAAAAAAAACACAAACCAGCTTCTTTCCAGCTCTCAAAAATGTAAGAGCTCAAATAAAAAGACCCATGTGTTCAGGATATATGCAAATATATTCCAAATAACGTATAGAAAAGGAAATTATACTAAGCAAATTAAGTAAGTTGTATTCAAATTTAGAACACCAGAACTAATCTTCCATAAATTTTGACACTATAAGAACAGCAAATTATAAAAAAATCCATGCTTCCCATTTGATTTCTACTTTAAGTAACCAGAAAGAGAAAAAGGAATGCAGCATTATTAAATGACAATCAGTATACACAGGCAACACTCAATCATTTTGTTAGGCTCTAGTTTCAACCTTACAAATTCCAGCAGCTTTTCCTTAAGAATATATGGTCTTACCGAAAACACACACAAAAAAAAATCCACTTTTACAATTATTTTGCAGTTAATACATGCTAAGAAACAGGGAGATACATAGTGAAAAAAATTCTAGATCGTTCATAGCCCACCGACAGCAATACTGCATTTTATTCTCTCAAACTCCCTGAAGAGTCTAATCACATGGAGTAATATTATTGAGATGAAATAGAAAAAAAATAGCAAACAATATGTACTGTCATAAATAGTAACTTAGGAATGGGAAGTGTAAGGATTGTGTGGCTCAGTTGCTGTGATGGCAGGTAGTGAGCCAAGACACCACCACCGTTCAGTGAGCAGTGAGCAGAAACAGCAGTCCTAGAAAGGAGAGCAGTAGTCACTATGAATACTGAAAATCTTTGTTGGAATAAAGAGGCTCTACAGCAATAAGAGGGTGTGCAAACTGATTATCTGAGCTTGATTATCTGAGCTACCAGCCCTTTGAAAAAACATGGATTCTCCTGCTACATTCCAACAGATTGATTGGGTGGTGGTCAGGAGAAGTACATGGAAGAATAAAGGGTCAAATACTGCTGTGTTTCCAGCACTCCTTCAGAACATGAGATTGGTATTTTGCATTTGGACTTGAGTTGGTGCAGTAAAGCTACATGTTTATCAGTTAGAGGATACCATATCTTTGATGAAGACCACAACACCTCATCCAGCTTCTGAGCTACAGGAGTTCAGAAGGCCTGCAAGAAGCTTTATAGAACAGAGAAGGGGAAAGGGTCTCATGTCTCCCAAGTCAGGCTTTACCATCAGCATGACCCACAAGCAGGGATGTTCCAGGAACAGCCCCTGTTCTCCACCTTGTCAAAGCAGGTTGGGTAACTACATCCAGAGTACAAGCTGCTGCTCTGCAAAACAGAACTGAAGAGCTCGTGTGCTTTGAGGTTTGGAAGGCTATACATGGACCTTTGACCTTAGCCTTCCCACAAAGATACACCCTGGAGATAAGATAAATTTGAGACTGGGCTCCCTCTCACAGACACAGCAAACCCAGGGATGTGGGATTTCTTCAGGCTCTTGTACACGGGGCTTTGATTGCAGGAGACAAATACTCTGACATGTATACTTAGTTGTGAGGCAGCTGTGAAAATCAGGTGATTTCCAGATCAAAACAGTACTAGTGATTATTAGCATTAATAATCATTAATACAGAAATTAATTATAATTTACCAAAATGGCAAAAAATATAGGTTTCATAAATGTAGGCAATAAGAAATTACATTCTGGGACAAGAAATAGTTGAGAGAAAAATTAAGTACAGCTGCTGGACTGTGCTCTACAAAGCTCTAGCAACCTCCAGACAGGTTTGTTTTGCAGAAGTTCTGGGCTCAAGCAGTGAGTCACACACTTGCACGAGTGCAGAATGAGTCTATGAGCAGTCATTTGAATGAAACAACACATTTCACTGAATATGGTGGAAAGCACAGATGTGTGAAATTGATTTACTTAAGACAGTACCCCACTCTCAGAAGTGATGAAGATTTTCACAGCAAACCTGCTTTCCCTAGGTGTATGAGCTGGCAACTAAATTCTGTGCCTAAAAAATACTACTGTTTAAAAAATGAAGTGCTTTAAGAGCTTTACAGAAATCATTAATTCAGTCTTGCACATTCCAATCTACCATATCTCTTGTGGAATAAATCTGGAGGCTGTCTGGCACTGAAACTGATGTAATCAGACTGCTTTCATTTAATTTTAGTACTTCACACAGTTTTGAAACTGAAATACATTTCACACCAGAAAATTTAAAAATACATCTCAATTTATTTTATCCTTAAAAACAGGAATCCAGTCTAGGTTCAAAAGATATGGAGAATTTTTACAATTTTTTCTGTATCTCAACCAGAACATCTTCCAAAATACTATCAGATTATTCTGGGACTAACTTACTGGCATTTAAGGCTATTGGAGGCCTTACTAACTATCCTTAATTGTCTACACCACCATAATATTCTACGAAGGTAAGCAAATAAAAGCACTTTAGAAATAACAGGGGGAAAAATATGAAAAAAATTAGAAAAAACATTCTGAACCTTAATCCAGTTTCTGAAAAGGAGGATCTTCCCTATCTCTGTATGGTATAGTGGAAAAACAAGTTGTCCAGGAGAAGGTACCACAAAAGTGCCTAGGCATTCTTTCTTGTAGACAAAACATTCAACATTGGTCTGCTTTTGAGTAATGCAAAAGTCCACAGTATTGCATTTTAGGAGTCACATATTGTCTATATATTAATATAATAACTTAGTCTTATTTAAATCCTGAAAAACAATGGGTCCTTTTTCCATATGGGCATCTGACAATTCAAAAGATGAGCCTGATTTTTTCAAGACTAATCCTGACAAAGAGAAAAATACTAATATAGCCTTATCCATAAGGTTGTCTACCTGAACCTGTCTAGAAAATGTAACTGCCTCAAAAATTATCCAAAACTGGAAGTGAGTCTGTACTACAATACCAACCATTTTAAACCTTAGAATTAAAAATAGTACTTATATTTAAATTAATCCACGATTATTGCAAAGAGAATTTACTAGACATGATGAAAAATGCCCCCAACATCTTTCTGCAAAACACAACGTAGTTGACTTTTCCACAAGCAAATATCAGATACTAATATAAAAGAGGTTTTTTGCATTGAGAAATTCAGCAGGTAGCATCTTTTTCTTTCCTCAGTTTTTCTCTAAAGACTGCATTTAATATGTTTTCTTATTGCATTATAAAACACTTATTTTTGCTTTCATCTCTATGAAAATGGAACCTTATTTATTTCAAGAAATATTCTCGTATTGACTGGCCACAAAGATTCTTACATCCCTTTAATCTGCAAAAAAAGTCACAAACTGCCTGAAACAAAATCCACATTAGTCTTCTTACTTCAGAAACACAATTTAGAGCACTACTATATTATCCCACACAAAGTAATAAATTCTGGCAAAGACTTCACTGGCAATCACTTGCAGAATGATGGCTCTTAGGAGAAACAAAACACATAGGTTATGCAGACGGAGCAGGACAAACCTATGACTTAAAATGGTCTCCACATTTTATGAAAACAGAAAGCAGGGCAACATAAATAAAAACTTTGCAGTGGAAGCTTGAGATCTAGAAGAGCTCTTTTTTTTTAGTGAAATTATGATTTTAAATTATTTTAGCTTCAAATCAATGGATTTCTGGTGGAAAATGGAGGACAGAAGAATCTGAAAGACATTTTTGGGAAGAGAAATGTGGAGGAGAAATTTAACATCATCTTATGAACATATCTGTCCTGAGTATCCCTAAAATTCATCCAATGTCCTTTCTTTCAATGTTACAAATTATTGCTATGGAAATTTAAATAGTGTCATTTTAGAAGAATAAAATGGTATCACACAGCCAAAGATCTTCAGACAGGACTGAATTGCAAAAGGGAAGGAAGGAGGGAAGGAAGGAGGGAAGGAAGGAAGGAGGGAGGGAAGGAAGGAAGGAGGGAAGGAAGGAGGGAAGGAAGGAGGGAAGGAGGGAAGGAGGGAAGGAGGGAAGGAGGGAAGGAAGGAAGGAAGGAAGGAAGGAAGGAAGGAAGGAAGGAAGGAAGGAAGGAAGGAAGGAAGGAAGGAAGGAAGGAAGGAAGGAAGGAAGGAAGGAAGGAAGGAAGGAAGGAAGGAAGGAAGGAAGGAAGGAAGGAAGGAAGGAAGGAAGGAAGGAAGGAAGGAAGGAAGGAAGGAAGGAAGGAAGGAAGGAAGGAAGGAAGGAAGGAAGGAAGGAAGGAAGGAAGGAAGGAAGGAAGGAAGGAAGGAAGGAAGGAAGGAAGGAAGGAAGGAAGGAAGGAAGGAAGGAAGGAAGGAAGGAAGGAAGGAAGGAAGGAAGGAAGGAAGGAAGGAAGGAAGGAAGGAAGGAAGGAAGGAAGGAATTTAAAAAGGGCACCAACACTGACTAAAGTGAAAGAGCATCTACATCTCATGGATATTTTGAAAACACTTTTGCTTCCATGAGGTGGAACTAGAGCTAGCTAGAAACCCACTGTATTTTAAATCGCTCTATACAGTGCCATTTTTCTACACACTGGCAGAGATATCCATGTTCTACCTAAATTTTATTACTTCATATTCATCCACACAAACAGCAAATATGAAGGGAAAACACTGCATAAATGTTTTCACTCTGTTTTCCTCCTTACAGACATGAGTTTCACCCAACTGCCTTACATCTTCCTTCTAAGGAAAGAGTTTAAAGCATTCTTATCTTTTTCCACTTCATTAGCCCTTTGACTACATGACCTTTTGTGTTTTGGGATGTAACTGATCATGGGAAAAGTCAGTAGATTAATATTGCAAACAAATGAAAGTCAGTTTTCAAAAGATTCAATATTCTTCAACAAGCCATCCTAAAATGAGGCACAAAAGCAAAGCATATTTTCCTGAGTGCTTTGTACATAATGCCATGTTGTGTCAAAGAGGTAAAAATCTCTGAAGTCTTTCAATCTGAAAGCAATTGCCTTTTTTCTTCTACATTCCCCTTTACACTTTAATAGGGGTGGAAAAGTATTTTTCAAGGAACAAGTTATGAATATTGAATTCAGCTCTTCTTTATCCTTTTGTTTCATGGTTCATTTTCATCAAAATGTGAAAGCTGGCATGGTACTGAGAAGCTGCAGACTCCCTTTCTTTAAAAGAAGTTATTAAGTTTGCCAGATGATACACTGCTCCTTCCCTCATTGATTTTCTCCTCTCTTGATTCAGGTCTAAACAATGAAATACATCAACTTCTTCCATCCTCAAAAATTAAACATAATAAATTATGAAAGTGACTTGGCTTTATCTTCCGTTACAAAACAGCACGAACTCATACTGAAAGAAAACCGTTTGTTTTCCACTTTAAGACTTGTTTTTTTTATTTACAAATTAATAAAGTAAGCTTTTTAATTATTGTAGGAGAAAAAAATCTCTTATCCATTAACTTCTTTCAAACTCTAGAATTTTCAGCTATTTTCTAGTGACAAGTTAAGGAGACAATGTTTGACCCATACATGAAAATACTGTATCTTCCTTTGGCCTTTTAGTCTAGGAAAAACACATTTGTTAAAAAGAAGTGTTCAGCAGTACAACAAACCATCCAGGATACCTGAAAAGGTTTCATGAAACATTCTAATTGAGAAAGTTCAGGAACAGGTTGTTTAAATTATTCTCATCTGACCCCCATGCACATTAAACCCGCACTCAGTTTATGCTGGAGTTAATAAAGAATGAGTCTTTGCTCTAATAAGGTCTAACTCCTTTTGAGAGTGCACCCCAAGGGGTACAGCACTGAGAGCCCAATAAAAACCATTGTCTGCACAAAATACAGCAATGTTGTAAAAGTGGTGCAGCAATATTAGCATGGCACTCCACCTTAACTAAGGTTATCTCCCAATGGTGGTTACCCCATTATTGGTATCCCGGGAAGGAAAACTGCCACCAGCTACAGGAACTCTTTGCCATTCCATTGGTGAGTATAGACAGGGCTTTAATAAGTTGTGGGTATGTCTCATTTGTAAAATACAATTCTATCAATGTAGCATCACAGCTAATTCAAAATGAGCCCTGTCAGGCACTGGTGACAGCACAGCTTAGCAGTTGTTCTTTACAGTAAGCAGTCATAGGGCAATAATCATTAACAATCCTGAGCCCAGGAAATTAATTGCAGGACTCCTCTTTTCTAGATAAGTGCTATGATCACATAATCTTGTTCCTATTTCCAGAGTCCATTCTCTGGCATGGTTCTTTAACTTTTTCTTCTCAGCCTTAGCAAAATACATAAGGATGCTTGAAGTCACCACCAATTTGGAGGTTGCTCAAAAAGAACCTGGCCAGATCTTTCTCTTCATCAGCAAAGACTGCAATTACTCAGCCATTAGAGAAAAGACAGGCAACATGTTTACCCCTACCCCCCCCCCAAAAAAAAAAAAAAAAAACCTCTAGAATCTATTACTGGATTTAGATGAAAAGATGTTGTTTAAAGGCTAAGCCTCAGTAAAAAGCTTTATGTTCAGCTGGGCCAACCTGAGGAAAGACAAGTTTTCTATCCCTACCACGCCAATACCTTGATTTTTTTAACCATGAATGTAGAAAGAACCTCTCAGTAAGAACAAAGTGTGTGTCACATAACTGCCATAGTTGGCATTAGCATGAATTCAACAATGACAAAAACAACAAATTATAATTTCCACTTTTAGCAATCTTGGTTTGCTATTTTCTTAAAATAATGTGACTGTCTCTTATGAGGAACCAAATAATTGATGCAAATAATCTGAAGCACAACGTTACACTTTTCTTTGCTTAGCAAAGTTCTCTGAAAAACAAGGACACACTATCTGCTATAAACCTGCTACTTTTATATATAAAAGTGTCTAAATCCTGCTTGCTTGAGGACATGGGGTTGATGCAATACATTTGCTCTCTGTGCACAGCGGCACAAGGCCAAGGGCACATAAACCCAAACACTTGAGTCAGTCCTGCGGTATTTATTCCACCCTCTAAAGACACAAGCTGAACATGAACTCTTCACAAAAGCCGAGTGATACAGTTTTGCTTCATCCCCATCTCTAGAGTATCACAAATGTTAAGTAAATCGACATCTTACTGCTACAGAAAGTGTCTAGTTTTGCTCAAGAGAGATATCTTTTAGGTTTTTTAACCTTGCTGGATCTTTGGTAGAAGGTCTTCATCCACTTCAAATTCTCTGTAATCCACACCCCACATACCAGAAAAGTATTTAGTTTAAGTAGGGCAAACCGTTTCCACTAAAAACTTCTAACACAAACGCAGACATCAAGGGAAAATTATTGTGCATTTTACCAGGTGACTCGTACAGTGTCTTATTTCATTTCCTAGTAATTTCATGCAAGAAGATCCCACCGTTAACAGCAGTTACAGAAGATCTCACCAACTATAAACAAGAAACAAAGTTTAAAAATAAGTAATTTACTTCACCAAATTGATTAAATAAGTGTTGCTGATGGAAGGTCTGCATATTACCTAAGTTGTAACTTTAACAGTCAAGAATCTCTTGTCCTAGGTAATATGAACGTTGTAGTTCATAGTTTCAAGATAGAGAAATTCAGACCACTTATCTAGTGCAAAATATCATCTCAACTTCCTTTAGATTTCATTATTGAAAACTTCTGCCACAGTCATTTACATTGACATAGTCTAAATGACAGCTGAGAGCATTTCCCTGAGAAAGAAAGATTTTGAGAAGTGTATTTTAGTTGTGCAAACTCAATGATGATCCTTTCATAGAGTAGCTGCATTGGCCCTATCTGTAATCTACTTATTTGGATAAAAATACTTTTCATCTTTTGGAAGCACATTCTATCCAAAATGAAGTATAATCACATACCTGCTGAAGGTCCATGGAAAATTTTTAACTACAGATACAAGCTGATCCAACAGCTTCACAATATGGCTCCAGGACAGTCATCATGCCATTATCTAAATATCAGAAGAGGACTACTCATCTTCACAGAAAAGATTGGCTGCTGATGAGAAAACAAATACATCCAGACTAGATGCTTGTAAAATTCATATTTCAATATGTGAATAGACTGGACTATAAAATCTTCAGTTCCCTTTAGGGAATTTTAAAACCATGACTTAATGGGTGAATTTAAAAACAACATCAGTAGGTTAATGAATAAAGCCCAAGAAGAGTACGCAATGAAGTAGAACTGATGAACTTATCCTCCTTAAATTCTCATCTGAGTCACTTATTCATTCTGATCGAATCTCCTTGGTAAGACAGATACACAGCTTTGTCTTTCCATACTCAGAAGATGGAGGTTTCTGGAATCAGTCAAGGTCTGAGACACAAATGGATGTTGACTACTGCAGAGCATTATGCTCAAAATCTTGTTTCTACGGAGAGGAAAAAAAGCCAAGAATTTAACATTAGTATAATAACCTAATTTATCATTATTGTTGAAACCTTGAGCCAAGATCCATTATGAGTACATATGTAATTACTACCAGGAAAAGAGAAAAATTCTTTAATTCAAGAAAGTTTTAACAGCAATACAGTTAAAATTATTACGGAATTCTTAGTTTCTTTTCCTGCTGTTCACACCTCCTATGGTCCGAAAGGCAAGTGGTGTTGTTCTGGTGTTGGCAGTGGAGGATGGTACAATTATCATCTGTCAATGGCATCTTCTGTCTAAAACACCCTTGAGGTCATTTCCCTACATTTGGCACATTTGTTTTACACCTTGCTTTCTCTTCATTGGCCTGCAGCAATACAGGGCATTGAACTTACAAAAGTGGTGGGGTTTGTGTAGTTGAGATACATTTTATTTGTCCTCTTTGATACCACTAAACTCAGTTTCCAGGTCCTCATTTCTTTAGCTGACCATAATTCATTTCTGAGGGGTCTGCAGTGCCTGCCTGTGCCCCATCTCTAATCATTCCACAGCAGTGGTCTTCTACAGCGCACTCTGGACACTTCCAGAGTTTATTCTTCCCCCGACACCTGCAGCATTCCAGGACTGTACTTCTCTACACTACATCATCATGTTAGATAAGAAATGTCTTGTTTCACATGAAATGTTTCCTTGTTACAGATATCTATAAAAAACTATTGTCATACTATACAATATTTTTTTCAATAAACAAATTAGCCACAGACACCTGGTCAACTAGAGAAATAGCTGCCACAGAGCAATGAAGTACAGCAAAGTACAAGGAGGTCAAGAAAAGTTCAGAGAAAGCAAGTCTGACACGCTTGAGTCCTGAAGCCTTAAAACCTTCTGATGCAAAATCTGTGGCCAGCTGCAGAAGCGAAATTACAGGAGAGTGCGGCAGGGCCGCACAGTGGCAAGAGAGAGTTCTGGCATCTAAACTGGTAGAAGATTCTGATGGCAACTACATTAGCCAAGGTATAAGTTGAGCTAGAGAGCTCATTGAAGACTTTCCATGTTTGTGAAAAAGGCATTGAAATGACTGCTGCATAATGATAAATATAAGCTCATATAATTAAGAAATAATTTTTGCTTAAATGAAGAATACGATAAAAGGTATTTTCTTATATGGTTAATGAACTATGAGGCTTAAACCAAAGAAGCAGTTCTAGAATTCAGTGAAGAAAGGATCATAGAAAGTTAGTGAGACAGCTTTTTTTTGTTAAAGACCCTTTAATGCAATATTTCTCCTTTAAAAGATAAACTGGATAGAACAAAAACAGCAGCCTTCATTGAAAGAAAACAGCCTAGCAGTGATAAAAGCAGATTAATATAGAGATGAAGAGCATTTGAATATGTTATTTCAAGTGATAATAATTTTATAATGATTTCTGTTCTTTTAAAAGCTGAAATAATTCTGAACACTGAACAAAAACAAAGTTGAAAGAAACATTTCTGAATGTGAGAAAAAGTTACTCTCTTTTTCAAATGTCATAGCAGGTACAAATACTTTGATTTCCATTATGCTAAAAAAATTCTAAAAGAAGAGGCTATCAAGCTGGAACAGCCTCAGAAGTATTAAAAAGATGTGTGGAGTTGGTGCTTTTGAACATGGTTTAGTGCTGGACTTGGCAGTATTCAGTTAATGATTAGAGTGAACGATCTTCAAGGTCTTTTTCAACTTAAACTATTTTATAGTTTTATCTGATTCTTCTATTGACAAAAATAAGTTGTTCTCACATTTTAATAAGTGCTAGACCTACATAGCATCAAAATCAAGACTAGGTAAATTGTAGTCTACTTCTTCTTGTGCATTAACAAGCATGCATACTGTTGTTATAAGAAGCGAAAACATTGTGAATCTACTTTGCATGTTTGAAAGAATAAACACATAAATTAATTCTCAGTAGGAGTTGCAAGTTTCTCTGGTTTAAGATTACTCTGAGGTTTAATATGGTAGAAACAGATTGTAGAAAACACTTTTTGCTAGAAGCCTTTTCCTCAGTGGAGCAGTGACTGCCTCAACATTATTGGAGAAGGTTAAGGTCTTACAAGAAAATAATCTGCTATTTCCTCTTAAAAATACCTAGGTATGATACAGCCTGCTGAGTTATTCAACAGAATTATGAGTAGGCTGTTTCTCACCTTCTATTTTCTCCTTTTCATGCCATCTCCTATTAGCATTTCTTAACACATTGATGTTTGAAGCTGAGACTTTTGAGTCTGAAATCATACTTCTTTGGTTCAGTATCTTCTAGCATATTCAGCTGATACAGAAATGAAATGCATTACATTAAAATGTGTATTAAGAAATAGCTTTTGTCTTTGTAAATGAAATTTTGCTAGACGTTATTTGCATAAATTGTGCTTTGAGGACAGATCAAAGAGGTCATGACAGGGAATAGCAGAGGCGTTTTTACTTACATGGTAAATAAAAGCCTTACACATAAACATGTACAGAATATTACCTACTCCATTAAATACAAAACAGTAGGAACAGAGTCGTGATGCATACATTCAAAACAAACCTGCACATGCTCAGCTATTTCAGAAGGACATCCGTGGGCATGAAAACTGCCAAAAGATGTAACAGCTATACAGCTGTGCATATTTTCAAAATTTGAATTCTTTTAAGCATTAGGAGGTATCTGTAGAAATATACCATTGTTTTCTCGAGATCTAAGAGAAATTCCTTTGCCTTTTTTCTTTAATTTAATTATTGGGCTATAGCAAGATAAAAAACTGGTTGTTTTGGTAAAATTAAACAAATTTTATTTAGCCATACTTGACCTCTGTTCTTCTAAAGATTCCTGCTTCAGAGAGTGATTTCAAATGAAATTTTTATTTACTGAACTCCTGAAGAAAGACATCTCTTTTTTTTGGGACACAGATAAATTTTTCAGACTCAATATTGGCAACTTCTACAGCCAGTACCTGACCAGGGCATTCATCCTATGATACATCAAATTTTATCAGTCACTAAGATGTAGAATTATTCAATGTTTAAAATTACAATCAAAATCCTTTGCCTGAAGAAATACTACTTTCTCAAAAAAAAAAAAAAAGGCAATATAAATTAGTGTTGGATCTGTCCTTTAACTAAATTTAAGGGCTCAGAAAAAACAGCTACTGTTGTAAGAAGAGTCAGAAATATATTAATTTTGATGACTCAAGTTCCTAGCAGCCCCTATCAGAAGAAGTGCAATGTTATCTTCTGCCTACTGCCTCTGCATATTTGTGTCCCATCCAGGAGGACTGGCAAGTATATTTTTGGTAAATGTACTGTAATTGAACAGCTTTTGTAGGCTTCAGTTTCCACATTAAACATGATGGGAGTGAAAGGAGATGAAAGGATCAGAAAACAAATATATTAAAGCAAATTATTCCAGTAAACTATTCAAGGGGGTATTCTTTTTCTGTTGTTTGCTTTGCTTAAATTTGTAATCTGAAAAGTCTTTACAACCCCAAGATACTATCCTACAGACAGTTTTCTGGCTTTCCTTACTTATTACCATGGAACTCAGCTCCATGTCCTTCACCTCCTCTCTTAAGTGTTGGGCAGCATTTATAAAATCAGGAAGTCCCAAGTTTCGAGAGAGAGATGCCATAACTTTTAAAAGAAATATTGTAACAGAAACCATATGGTATTTGTTTTCTTCCTCACACACATGAGCTTCCAGAGAAAATACAATCAACAGTCAGGAAAACAAATTATATTTCAAATGTGTAAAACACTAAGATTTTTAGATTTCTTACATGTCAGACAAAAATGCTTCAGAAGAATCTCAGTTTGGTTTTATCAAACCACACTCAAAAATAATTAAAATCCATAGGTTATATGTAGATATTTAGACAGAGAGATAAATACGGCAAACAGCAATTTCCATTTCAATCATCAAAGAAGAGACTTGGAGGTGATTTGGTCAGCATGTGAAAGTACTTTATACAGTAGGGATGAGATTTCTGATTCAAGTAGATGAAGACATGATAAGGTCTAAAGGCCAGAAATAAACTAAACAAATTAGACTGAAAACGAATTAACACTGATGATAATGAACAATGAGAACAGTTTATCTAAAGATGTACTTGAACTGTTCATCATCAGAGACTTCAAATTGAGAGGTTCATTTTTCTTGGCCAGAAGTTAAGAGCAGGATGTGAGAATTATTGCAAAGCTCTGTGGCCTGGGTTGTAGAAGAGGTCAGTGAGCATCATTATATTGGTTTCTATTGAAAACAATCTCTCTACGTTTTAAGTAAAGCTAAAGAATATGCCTTCCAGAAACATGCCTTGATAGCTATGCTACTGAAACACATGAAGTGTCCTCATTCCTCAGAAAGTGTAAAAAATTATAGCTCTCCTTAAAAATCAGTGTGCATGGGGAAGAAAAGAGCTCAAAAGGATCAAGCTCCAGATCCACATGGGAACTTTTAACCCCCACAGCATGTCCATATAACAACTTTTTTACAAAAACAGTAGTGGTTACTTCCTAATACAAGAAAGCACAAGATCCCCAGAAGAAAAAAGCTGGAATGTCAGGAGTGGCAGCCATTTTCCAAGATCTACTGGAAAAAAACAGGAATGCAGTGAGCATAATGAATTTTAAAAGATATACCAACCAGGAAAGCTTCTGGCACTGTGGGACTATCAATTTGTGACCGTTTCAGTGCAGGCTGAACAACATTGCTAAAAAATTCAGAGAAAAATCTCCTCTTGACAATGACAACTTTTAATTTACTCTTTCTAACGTAAGGGACATTTCTGCTTAGACATTAAATTTTTTAACATTTTCAAAACTCAAATTCTCTTAAATTGCTTGTAAATTCTTTTGTTTCTGTGCATGACCGTTATTTTGAAAGTATTTTTGCAGTGATGACACAATGGCAACATGATGGCAATATTTTTTCCATCAGGTAAAACGTTTTAATGGATAAAGTTTCAAGAAGCTGTAGAGAGGCATAATTTTAATATTAGATTTTTGAGCTACTCACGTTATTGCAAATTTCAGCAGTGTATACAAAATAAATCTCACTTAATGCAGTAAGTGTGGATGGAAAAGTATTTACTAAAATCCTCTTTATGTAACTGTCTTTTCCATCAGCAGAATAGCTCTGATAATGCATCAGCAACAGCACCTTGAAAAGTAGCTGGGGGGTTTTAATGACCAATATTGATTTTGTTTATAATCTATCACTCTGCAAATGCACAAGCTCATTGCTCAAGAGTGTTCTCTTACCATCCCAGAAGAGAGTCCCACCTCAGCATACACAGTGCTTGAACTTGCTCTTGGACATTGTAAAATGCCACACGCTTGCAGACACAGTTTTGGCTGAAGTCAAAAGAAATCCCTTTGTGAGCACAAACATAATACATATACTGCATTGTTGAAACACTTAGGGACAGACTAGACTAGCTCTATTTCAGTGGTCATCTAGTCCTTCTGCCTGACCTCTTCAGGGATGACCAAAAGTGAAAGCAGATTATTATGGGCACTATTCAAATACTGTTTAAACACAGACAGAATTGTTGGACATTGACCACATTGAAGCCTGTTGCCATGTTCTCCATAAAGAAAACCTTCCTAATGTCCAGTCTAAACATCTGCTGGTGAAGTTTTGAATCATTCCCATGCACCCTTCTTACTGGCAGCAGGGAGAAGAGTCGAGCACCTCCCTCTCCAAGTCTCCTCCTCAGGAAGCCAATGAGAGCAATGAGGTCACCCCTCAGAATCCTTCTCTTCAAACTAGACAAACCCAGAGTGCTCTGCTGCTCCTCACAGGACAGGCTTCCAGCCCATTCACCAGCTCACTTGCCGTCCTCTAGAAGCATTCAAGAACCTTCTCATGCTTCTTAAATTGCACACAGCACACACCAACACCGAACACTGCAGGATAATCACCAGGTTTGAGCAGATGCTGTGATTCTTGCACCCCAGGATGCCATCTGCCCTCTTAGCAGCCAGAGGCTGATGTCCCACACTGAGCTGGCTGCAGTTTCCCCTTGGTGATGCCTCTGAAGGAAGAAGCCTTTTCAGTATCTCCCCTATAATACAGAGTTGATCTCATCTGACATGTTTGTGGTTACACATATAAATAGATTGCAGCTTTTAAACAGGGGCACTGGAATTGTCTTTATTGATGCCATCAGCATCAACAACTAATATGTTTGCTCTTAGCCCATTCCTGACAGATTTTGATATCTATGTTTACACTCCAAACATCATATAATACTGTAAGCATGCCACAGATTTTTATCAATAATGCTGGCAGCCACATTCTACACATTGGTAAGCAGCTTTGATGGAAAGAGAAATAAAAATGTTTGCATTTTAATGAAATTTAAAATATTAATCTGAGGCTGTAATAATCAAAAAACGTAAAAAATTACAGATAAGCAGTATGATGAAATCCCAGTATCCTATTTATTAACAGACATGCCTTCGTTGGGAATTTTTTTGCTAACTTTATCCTTATGTTAAACACAAATTAATTTTTCACTAATTCATTAATTACACAATTAGTTTTGTGTTTATTATTTGAATTTACTTTCCACACCCAAAAAGATCTAAGGTACATAGTAAAAAATCCATATTCATTTATAATAGTCTTTTATCACAGTGTCAGGAAAATAATATCTATTTAAATTGGTTTTAGCAATGACAAGTATTTGACTATTATTTTGAAATTTTAGATAAGTATAATAGTGAGGTTGTGATATTAAGATGTGATATTAAGGTTTTCAAAAGCAATAATCTGTTTATTTCCCACTGAACATAAAAAAATAAAATAATAAAGCCAAGTAACTTTAACTAGCATGTTTGACTGCTGAGAACAAAGGAGCCAGTCAGGGTCTGAAATAAAATGTGATTATTACTTCTGAACAGTTATTATAACATCCAAAATCAGAACTATAACTGCGAAACCCACAACTGTGCTTTTGAGGTGGGAAAGTAAGCAAGTGCCTTACAGCATATTTTTACTGCTCATAAGGAATAGTATTCCATTGGGTTAAACACCATGGCACTCAGCTCAGACTCAACAAGTAATTACACACAGTTCTAGTTTTCAGATGATGATATCAAACACATACTACATGTTTTCCTAAGGGAAATTCTTAGTAGCTAACACGTTTGGGGTTTCCCTGTTTATTTATTATTGACTAAATAGCTTAATTCTGTTCAGTGGAAAAATACAAGAAAATAAAAAGGAGACTATAAAAGTCTTCTGTGTGGCTCTTGAGTTCAAAGCAAATTTTCCAGCCGAGTTAGAAAGTCCCGGCATGACTTTCCAATGAAAATGCTAACAGGCATTAGTTTCAGTTGTGCTAGCGGGTGTTGCTAAAGCAAATAGAAAACCTTATGAGTGCCAGAAAAGCAGCCCATCATTAGAAGCGCTTTTCTAGAAGCTTTTTCTTGTATCTGGGTGATGATAATCTTCCCACCAGTGGGCATGCTGGGTTTTGGCACATATCAAGCTTGTCAGAATCATTTTACACATTCCAAGCAGCAGGCAGAATAGACAATAACAAAAGAGAAAAGAAACTTTCTCAACATGGTGTGTATCTTTGTTCTCAGGAGTTGCTATTGCCTTTTGATGGAGCAGACAAAGAACCATTTAAACAAACCACTACGGGTATTAGAGCCATTGTCTCAAGTTCCAGAGGGGATACCAGGGTTTCTGGTCCACCCTCAGCTCTGACAGAAGAGGGCAGAAGCGGGTCTTTGTGTGAAAGTGGAAAACAGCTTTAAGACACTTTTCTTCCCTGCCATACACCCAGTAGGGTATTAGTGCTTTCCAGACCCTAAACCAGTCAGCTACAGCTATGTCCCCAGAAAGTTCTAAACAAAAACCAGGTTCATCCTAACATTAGGCTATAAATGCATATAAATTCAGTCCTGCAGAGAAGACAGCACAGGATACAGTTACTCTGAGTCACCCACACAGATCTTCCTTTTCAGCACAATCAGCAGTTGCCATTCTTATTGTCAAAACAAGGAGAACTGTTACCCAGTTTTACCCAGAGCAGCCAAAACATTACATTTTAAAACATTTAAACATTGTCACAGCTAAAAGAGACAAGGAAATAAAACATGGCAGCTATGGGAACTGCGACCTGACCCAGAAAAAATGCAAAAAGACTGCTCACAGTAAAATGCACAAGCCTCCAAAGAGGTATTGCAAGGGTTGGATCAAACTAGAAGCAAAATCAGGTATGAGGCTGGACTTTACTGATGATGTTTCCCACCCTAGTTGATGCACAGTTCTGTGTTACCTCACATTTTAGGGTGATGATAAGGACACAAGGTCAGATTGCAAGCAATAATGAGATTGCTCACCCCCAGAGGAGAGAAAGTCAAGGTGAAACCAGACCTGTAGAACTTCCATCACCTGTTCTCAAATTAAGTTTAGCATATTCACTCTGGAAATGACTGAGAAATGACCAATATAGGCCCTCTAAATGCTACTGTCAATCAGTTTCAATTTTTCAAAATGCAACAAACAAACAGATATTTGGAACACAATAACACAGACACCAAAAAAAGGCTGTGTCATGGGCACCATGTCCATGAAGAGCATCTTGCATCTAGAAACTATGCAGAGTTCTCCTTCGTTTTGCACAACTATCCCCAACATACTGACTTCCTCATACTGAAATGCACATTGTTCACAATGGCTAATTGATGTAAAAGATACTACAAAGTGTGAATATAATTTCAAAATTTGCACAAATGATTTCACAAAATTATACTTATATGTGAAATATGTGAATTCATTCACTGTGTTTCCTGAATTAATATCCATTGAGGTATGTAACACGTTTCTGTTCTAGGATTTAATTAAAAGAAGCTGCAAAAATTGTCCTAAATTGAATTGGATATTTACTCTTTTCTTTATCATACAAAACTCAATATAAATTATTTCTTTCAAATGTGGCATCACATTACAGTTTTTGGACTGTTCATTCACACACATTCCTTCCTGCAGTTTTGGTTAACAATGAATTTTTAAATGCCAGTATACCTTCAGGCCTTTGGATTCAGTTTTTCAGATGGCAGTACATAGAGGAAGCTTAAATTCCACAACCCTGAGCCTGCCGTGATCCTTTTTGAATGACCATAACAAAATGTACAAGTTAGGGATTTATATTAAGATAATATTTCCTCCTTCAAAGCAGAAAATTTTTTTCTCAACTCCATACACCCAAGCACACTTTTGTGAGCATTTTTCCTCCAGGCTTTCTGCTCACCTTTCAGAAACAATGGAGGGAAGACATGAGAAAAAAAAAAGAAAGAAAAAGCAGCTAGATTAAGTCTTCTAAAACTTCTCCTAGTTATATACATTGCTTCTGCTTTATATATGAAGACTTAGCTTGGAGCAAGTTTCTAACGCTAATTTATAAATCCTTGAAATACAGGGTTTAGAACAGAATGCTAATATAACTAACTATAGATATGCTTGCAGGCACTGCTATAATGAAAGAAATAATTACATCAATAAAATTATATTAGTCTGACATTAACAATTTGCCCAAGCAAACAATCCCAAATGACTATCCAGCACTATAAGTATGACTGCTGTCATAAATCAAAACTCTCCATGACCTGAGTTCATGCAGCTCCTTGGAAAAAATATAAAAAGAAAGAATCATTAGCAATATTAGGAATTTCATTAAATACCCAATTAAAAACTTTGTCTAGCTCTGAAAATTTAGTTGACTATCACGCTTGTAAGAGTAAAAGCAAAAAAGAAATCCAAAAAAACAAAAAAACAATCTAATATCTCTTTGATTGTAGTTATTTCTAAATATAGGAAATTATAGTAGCGTTATTAGCTTTGTGGAAAATTTTAATCTAGACATTACAACATCCAGTTTCTCGCATCAACTAATACAGTTTTTTTGTGATAGCAGTTTTCTGTTTCTTAAAGATATTTTTCTCTCCATATTCTTTAAGGTATTGCAAAAAAAAATAGTTGAAAAACCTTGAGTAACTTTAGCATATGAATGTTTTTGTAAAATCAGAAATACAGATTCAAAAACTGAGAATCCACAGATTCTTCTGCCCACATTCATTAAAACGTCTACCTTCTACATCGAGGTAGGATTTTCTTTTGTTAGTCTGGTTTAAACTAGAAACAAAACTCTCAGAGCTAAACCCACACCATCTCATCTATAAATTTGCTAGAGCGCATCCCAGGAATAGGAATACACAAAACACCTTATGCATTTAGAAACTGATTTGCTGAGTATAAGCTTGTGAACAAGTCCCAGCACGGGTTAAATGGTCACCTTTCCCCAAAAAAGACATGGGTACCAATAAGCTAGCGAGCTAAGGGGGCATTTCTTTTCCAGCTTGACCTAAGAAAGCAAGCACCATCACATTAAAAAAAGGTAGCAAATACAATAAATCTCAAATCAAAAGCCAAATACATTTTCATAAATACTTGTAGCTGCCAGTGACATCTGCCAAGGTAGAAGAATATTTTGTTGAGTAAAGAGGACAGTTTCTGTGGGAACATATGGTAACATTCTGTGGACACTACCAAACAATTTACAGTATTTCTCTTGGAGTATTCCCAAATGTGCTGGATTGATGAGATGATGAGCTGCTATAAAGTAAAGCTTCAAAGCATGAATAAATTCGTAAGTATTTCTCAATAGTTTCTGAAGACTCAATATTTTCTAAGCAGTTATTAGGATGGAAGCACAATGAGTTTTTCATAATCTGGCCCTTCAGTTATGGATTGCTCTCAGTTCCAGTGCACTTAATTTGTGTAATGCATGGTGATGATCTATGATACGTAGCATCATCTCAACCAGAACTAGTGAACTCCTTTTTTCATTTTGAGTAGTGCATCCAGAGGGAAACATACAAGCAAAGTAAAGAGCTTTAGCATGCAAAGTATGTTGCCACAGTAAATTAATGTGTTAAATTATATTGACAATCCTCGTCACCCTGATAAATATCTTGCTGACCTGCATCACTATTACGTAACAGATCATTGCCATGCACAGCCATTAACACAGCTCTCTAACCTAAATATTACCTTCTTCTCTTACAAGTACAGCAAATTTTCTGCAAGTACAAGGGCAGCAGAGCTTGAACTAGAAAGGCCAACGTATTGAGGCGGTAGACAACTATATCCCGTTGAAAAGCTCAAAGGACAAGTTCAAGAAAGAGAAAAATTTCCAAACAGGTCTTATGTCAGGTAATCATTTACAGCTCTGTCATACTAATGGCTACAGAAAAGCAGGGGAGCAGTGACAATAGGTGTATTCATCTTGCTACAATGCTGGAAAAGCTCTACCTGTATCCCCCTGCACTCTGTCTCCCGCTGTCCCCTGACAAGTGCATCCCATGACGGTGGATCTGATAGTGGGGACATTACCAATCTGTCATCCCTTCTTCCTGAAAGGCACCTTGACTGAAAATAATGACTAAAGGAGAGCAAGAAACTACCTCTGGCCTCCAGCCACATACAGGTTTCTTTGTTATGATGCTAAATTCAGAGTCAGGTACTGAATGGCTCTAAGGAAAAGAAAAAGCATCTTAAAACTCATTTTGCCAGCTATGCAGATATATATGAATACACGCAATTGCACTTCCACAATAGTTTTGTAAATATTTGCAATCTTAAACTCTTGTAGTAATTCATAGTAGCAGGATGTCTCTTGTTGTTAATGACCTTCATAATTAATATGGCCAAAAAATTACTGTAGCAAAAAGGAGGTTCCTCAAATCCTTTTAAATTTCATGATAGTCATGGGACCACTACAGTTAAAAGTTATCAGTACCTGCTTTCTGCCAAAGACTGTAAATAGATTTTCAGGATTGTGCCATTTCACTTTGTCTGTATCTAAAATGAAGCAGAATCATGAAAGCTTTCCATTCTTCTATGACATCACTGTCCAAAAATACTGAAGCAAAACAGCAACCAGACCTATCTTGGGCTAAAAACACTGAAAAGAGTCACAATCAGGTGAAAAATCTGGGTTTTAATCGTTTTCCTTTGTTAAGAATGGAGGCAATACCTGCACTTATATTCTTTTTTAAAAAGGCCATTGCTCAGTTTTCCTGTATTTTGAGATATTTTTGCAGCAATTATTGCAATATGAGTGATATGATAAATTTTGACAAGATTTGAAAAATTTACTCCTCCTATCATTGTGATTTATTTTTAAACAATATGTCTTTTGTTGTGCTTTTGCAATCCCATAAAATTTTATGGACAAGTTATTTATTCCAGCAAAGTTTTGCTTGGGGATTTCTATTGGTATGAGGTTTACAAATGGATATAAGATGAGGGAGAATGTTCATTGTCATGATAGTGTGTTTTCCCCATAATGATAATAATAATCTGTCCCATCTGTCTAAATCTAATCTAATAGTGTTTATGAGTGGTTGAAGGCATATTTTAATCAAGTCTTGTAGTTGCACTGGTATATATTTTAGCCCCTTCAGGGATCATTTAAATTTCCAATTTTCAATACAGGGTATGTAACCACTACATCATGTGGGAAGCAGCCTGGGCTTGAAGCAGTTAATTTTGCATCAGGATGTGGATCTATAAGCCAATTAAAACACATTTCTGGGAGAACAGAGGTTCATTGTTCATACCCAGAAGATGTTTTAATCTGCCAAGAGTCAAATAGCCAAGGTAAAATGTGAACAAGTAGCACGTTTTTATGCTGTTTCCATTCCAACAGTGAAGTTATTTCATAGAGCTGTGTTTTGTAAAAATGGATTTTTAAGCAGATGCTTTTCTTTCCTAAATCCATTGAAGCTTCTTACCTAAAACATACTCTCATAATAGTTCTCATAGTCCTGCAAACTTCAGCTGTAATCCTAACAGGATAGCTGTATTCTAACAATACAGTCCAAATCTACTAGATTAAACTACATGAAAGCAAGGCAGTTACCTAAAAAATAAGTCTGAGCTTTTGAAGGAAATTCCTCATCTTTATACTGCCTAGGCCAATGTATAGATAAAAAGCACACTGAGGGCACCCTCAAAACTGGTATGACATTTCTAGTGTCCAATCTGCACCCTCAAGCTTACAATGAATCTTTACATTTGCACTTCCATCAATAGATTAAAAAACCCTGCTGACTCTTTCAGTCACAAGTTACCTCCATAAGGACATATGGACTGGTTATTCAACTTCCACATTTTAAAATAAGGACACTGATTACACATGTACAGAACTTAGGTTTAAATCCTTAACTTGTGCACAGGGAAACCTCTATTGAAGGGAACTGAGCTTTTATTCACAAGCAGGCACTCCACACATTCCGTACAAAATCATAAATCTACTCTTCAGCCATCCCAAAATTTAGGTGGGTGTGTGTATTTATGTATACACAAGTAAAATAAGGGCATATATATTATTTAATTTTAATAATATTGGAGGTCACACAGTCTATGGAGATAGGAGTAGCTTACAACTTTTATATTAAAAACAATATACTACTGAAATCACTCAGGAACACAGAGTGTGACAATCTAAACTAACCTTGTCTGTACAATTACAAATTGGATTTCTGTCCCAAACCAGTCACTACGCTGGTTCTACAGCCAGTAGAGACACTTGTGCCACTGCAAAGGATGTCTCATGCCAACTGAAATAAATGCTCATATGGGATAGATTGGCCTCTTAGATACTTCTACAGCTCTGCTGACTTTCTAGCACATCTCTGAAGCAACGTTAAAAAGGGAAGGCAAGTTGGATAGAACAGGCAAGGACTAGGTTTTACTGCCTTTGGAAGGAATGATGGATGTATGGGAAGAGTAATAAATCACGCCTTCTGAAATCCATAGGAACTTTCCTATGGACCTCAGCAAGAGTCAGATATCCCTCTCACTCTTACTATATCCACTGACGTCCCTTTATATGCCTGTTTACCTATGCATGCTTTTTCACCCTTCAAGAACATTCAAAACATGGAAAACTTGTGCTATACATTCAGTCAAAGCACTAAAGCACAGATTTACTGACAGCTAAATGCTTTCTTTCAAGCTTTTTTCATTTGCTTATTTTGTTGCCCTCACTTGAAGGCATAGGAAAAGCTGTCATAAAACAACATCTAATTAGTGTGCAAGTGCAAAAATTATTGAAAAATAAAGGGTTTGCTTCTAGTCCCTAGTTCTACCAGAGAAACAGATGGATCTCTTTTTTTCATGCTTTTCTGTTTTGGGTTTTTTGAGGCACTAAAAGTCAAATGAGAATTGGAGACTGTAAATGCTGCTACTTCAGCATAAGGTATAGTCAGCAAAGTTAAAACAATTTAAAAATTCACAGAGAAAAAGGATGAAAGAGGGACAAAGCAACATAAGTTTTTTAATTGTATCGTGCTAGTTTTACTGCTAGAAAATTTTGAGGATGCCAAACAAATCATGAACTTAGGATAACCAGTGGACACCTATTATCTTGATCTTTCAAAAGCTTTTAATGAGATTATTAGGAAATATAATGAGATTTTATTCTTTTTATAAGGCTATCAGGAAAATCAGTACACAGGGGTAAGTACTAGCATTGATGGACTGGATATAACCCTCTAACACTGCCAAAAATGTTCAGAATTATTAACAGTCTTTATTAATGTTTGAGGGCCCTCAAATCTTTCACACAAGAATTCTTATTAATGCTCATGTTTGATGGGCTACAGTCACAAGACCAGACAAAATAAAGCAAGGGATCACTGCACAGTTCTGAGAGTACAAAACATCAGAAAGTCAAAGATATACTACATTAAATGGTATTATATTATCTGGTAATTTTATATGCAGCAGACTGATGATTTCCTTTTAGAACTGTACACACAAATATTTACTGCAATAGAAGAGGAAAAAAAAACAATGTTCAATAATAAATGAAAGAGAAAGCATGTTTATTATTTTATCATATAACCACCCCACTACAAATCCAGAGGGACCCACCTATTTTCTAAAGTAATGCCTTCATTTTGACTAGGAATATTGTCTAAACAACTAGTCACTGGAGGTTACTTAAAAAAGAAAAAGGACCTGAAGAATGGGATTTCCTACCAAGATAGTTTAAAACATAAATAGTTCAGTGTGTTAAATTATTGGACAAAGTGACAAGGCTTTTATTGTTTTTTAATAAGGCCACTGTTTTCTTAGGAGACAATGCAGAACCAGTTACAGTTATGAGACCAATTTAATTACAGAAAACAACAAATGATGATTTGAGTATAATACTACTGTGGTTGATTTTGTTCCATTTATAAATTACAGTATCATTTCAACAGAGTCATCCTCCAGTACTTGTTACAGACAGTGCTTTTTCCACAAAAAGATAGTTGGAAAATGTGATAATTAAGCATTCCAAAATCAAAAAACCGAAAGAAAACCCCCCAAGTGCACTCTGCAAACATTTCTCCAGAACCCAGATGACACTCTTTCTCTCTTTTATTGCTATTTTCTGGTTTAGAAACCAAGTGAATTTTATATAAAGGTATTCTTCTCACATCAGCAGCAGTTGCATGTCCCAATCCAACACATGGAAAGAGCACAGATTTGCAAAGCAATCCTTCCCCTGGCTTTTGCAGTGGCAGATCTGTCAAAGTCTTGCTATGACACTTTCAACCCTGAAAATTACACACAATTGTCTGAAGCTAGTGCTGAAAGGGGTTAGTGCCGTAGAGACAGATATCCAGAAAAATTTCCAAGCACAACTTGCCCACAGCAATACCACATGGCCTAAAACACTAAATTTAAGGCCACACTTTGCAGAAGGGGAAATTCTGGACTGGTTTATTTCCCATTATTTTTCACTAATACTAACATACAAAACTGTAAGAATTTCAGAGAAAGGCAGGAAGGGTTACCAAAAGCATGTAACAACCATCAATCACTAAATGTTCTAGGACTCTTCTGAATAAAGAAGGACGGAAAGGAAGATGGGGTTAAAGAATACCTGATTAGGGGACACTGCCATAGTAGAGTTCTATAAAATCATGAGAGACATGCAGAGACCGGGTAAGGAGCAGAAGCTTATTGTTTCTTCCATTAAAGGGCCTAAGAAGCAGCAACTGGACCTACGGAATTTGAAAGCTAGTAAAGAGAATTGTTCATATAACATCATTACACTGCAGAACTGCCTTCTACCAAATTGCTACAGCTTTAAGAAGCTCACACAGGTTCCAAAGCAAGGAGCCTAATGTAGGAGAAAAAGTACATAGAAATAAGTGTTGAATCTCGAGATGTAAATTATTAGAGCAACTGGGAGATTCACACAATAAAGTGCTCTTTACTTGTCCCAGTTTTGAGTGCTTCCTTAGATTACCTGCTTTTAACTCCTCCTAGAGAAGGGATTCTGAGCTACAAACCTTTGGCCTAATCCAGCACAAGTATTCTTAGAGGGCATATGAAAGTGCAGATATCAGCAAAAGTTCATTGTAGTTTCAGTTTCATGAATAACACCGAGCAGCACCACTCACCACACATGAATTACAACCCTCACAGCATATCCATTTACCAGTAACTTGCAGAACATGGGGGCTCTCAGGTGGTTTGTATGATCTGCCAGTTGTATTATTTCCCTCACTCTAAGCAACCACCTCACATACTCATATTTAAAGTCTGGATACAGAGAAATATCATCAGTTATATTGTTATAATCCTTACTGAAACTAATTTGAAGCCAAAATCAATGGTCCATAGTAGCATGATTACATAATTTCCATAAAAAGGGAAAAAAAATCACGGCCCTTCACTAAAGAAATCTGACTTTGCAGCAGCAGAAAATCTAAAATGCCACTAGTCCAAGGAGTTTATCTGCTGTGGAAACAGAAGTTTTCAAAATATGCTTTCGGATAGCTGCAGATAATTTCGTAATGCCATTATGCAGGAATTCAAACTTGAACTGAAACCTTAAACCCAAGTGCTGCAAAAAAATATAAAAATATAATTCTGATCAATTTTCTGTCCCCTTCTGATTCAGCCTAAAGTAGAACTATAGCACAGTACTCAGAGCTAAACCACATAGTTTATGGTTCCAATGAGATGAACAATAATGCACTAGAATCAGATACACTATACCTCACTATTTAATCAAAATGCATACATTTGGAAAGAAAATTATTGCTCTCCGGAAGTATTCTTATGAGCTGGTACTAAAGGCTATCCCAACGATAAGCATCACTAGAATAATTAAGTTCAGATTTGCCAAGCAAATTCAATTGTATTATTTACAAATATTATGTAAAATAGTTAATAATGGGAAAAGAGTTCATGTAATACCATTTTGCTTTTTTGTTTGGGGCAATTGTGGTTGCTTTCTTTAAACACAGCTTGAGAAATCTAAACACCTATAAATATAATTTCTTTCAGAAGTGATGCATTAATAAAAACTTATTCATTAAGGACACTATACAAACACATACATTTCTTAGAACAGGATAAAAAACTTGTGTGCACTATCAAATCAAGGGGAAACTCTAACTATGGTACTTTGATTAAAGCGAACTCCCAACCTCCTGTAAATTTACTAAATACTATTCTTCCCTTAAAAGACGGAAACTCTCACTGACTTTTTTTTTCCTCCCACTTAAATAAAAGAAAAACACTCTTTGTTCTCAAAATACAAACAGATGCAAAGTGATTAAATTACTGTTGCTGGTTAGCTCCCTAAATGTTATGAATGCTCCTGTAAAAGTTTAAAAGTCCTCTGATTTGTAGAAAGAGCATTAATGGTTTCTATGGGACATAATTAGGCTAAATATATTCTTCCCTCAGGTCAACAAAAATAAATACCAAATTTCCAAGGGGAACTTCCCCTTGCTCCTTCTTTTAAAAATACGTACTTCTACTTTATTTCCTTACTTCATAAAATAGTATCATCATCATCATGTGACAAGACCACCTTTAAAATATTCAGAAAAGAAAATCCTCCTTTTCCAATAGGGCTTAATATGTTCCTCTACCTCAGATTACTGACTTTTAAGATTACAGGGGCAGAAATTAGGAAATGATTAACCAAATTTCAAGGAGGAACTTGAATTCTGCTTTATTCTGTATGTTCTTTTACATCTTTATTGCGATTACTACAACTATCACTTCAATAATTGTCTATAGTATCTGAAACAAATGATGAATAGAGAATGAAAGATAACTATTTTTGGTTTACACTACAACACACCATTACATTTCCTCCAAGTCAGTGATGCTGACCAATCAATGCAGAAGAATCAATCAGAACATCTTGATGAACTTCACTAGACTGATGAACACACTAGACATGAACACACTAAGGCAAATTATTTGGTAACTTAGACAAAGCAACTACTTCATTTAATTTGCCATAAAAAGTTATGAAAGCTAGTTCTGATGAAAGATAAAGCGTTTACAAATTGTGATTAAAAACTGTTGAAATATGTGCATTCGGTAACCATTTGCTTTTACATGGCAAGGGAAGGAGTACTCAGATTAAAAACTAAAATCAGAAGCAAATCAGGTTTTTTGCTATCTTCAAAGAAGTTTAAAACACAAACATGAGGCATCCAGTTAGAATAAAAGATAGCTTTGCGGAAGCCAGCAGCACTACAGGATTGGTTTGCTTTCAGAAGTCACTCATTACATTCTGTCCAGCACTCTTCAAAGGAAACAAAAATCTGTGTTTTCCTGATTACAATCTTTTCCATCAGCAGAAAACCTTTGAGTATCTGAAAAATAGCATTTATCCATTGTGCACTAGGAAAACTCTGGAACACACAAAATGCTTGTCCTGCCAGGCATCCACCATGATCAAAGACATTAAATGGATCACCACATTCAGCACTAAAACAGTCATTCACCCTACAATTCATCCCTTAGATGCTTATTGCTGCACCATGTAAACAAACAAATTTCTTTTCCTTGGATAAAGTCTAACATTCTGCTTCCCTTAGCAGTTCACACAAGTTTTCCCTCTTAAATATCTTCAGTTAAGGAGCTGTTAAGCTGACTGTCATGACTGTCAGTCTGTCTTAAATACCACGTGTACAAAAACAAGAAACTGAGTCTGTGGATACACAGGATGATGCAAAGACCTCCAGAGAGAAAGTACAAGCTGGGGAAGGAGAAGGGTACCAAGGTAAGCATGACTTTCAAGACCAAGCACTGGTGAACATATACAAGAAAATATACATGGTAACCCACACTAAAACGCCTAAGATGTCCATTGTAACCACAAATCATCTGCTTATTATTTAACTCACAAGTAAAAGAGTAATTACAGAATGCCTGAACTGCAAAGAGTATGTCAGTGAGGTTAAAAATATATCATAATTTCTTCTCACCTGGTAACTAAACAACAGCCCTTTTCACAGGCCCTTTTTCTTTTCAGATTTACTTTCTTGCAGATTTTACTTTATTTACCTGCTGCCTTTTTTCTTCTGAGAAATATTAAATACGTTTATGACAACACCTCCATAAATTTTGAGTCATACCATCCTTTTTGAATTCAAATACTATGTTGCTTACCACTTCATGCTACATTACCAAGCAACTGTTTCTATCTTTAATGTGGAATTGGTTTTTTTTTCTTACAGTGTATAGTTAATGAAGGACAGAAGCTTCATTATTAATTTAATTTTAACCATAAAAGTAGGACATAACTATACAAGGATGACTAGATAGGAAATCATCCTTTTATAGTTGTCAATTTATCAGTATCAGTCTGAAACTTCACTGTGAATTTATTTTCCATTTTATTCTCTGATCTACGCCCAAGTCAGACATGTAATACTTATCTTCTCAGTGATCTTCACCTTGTGTATTTGTATAGCAACTTGCACAACAGAGCCTTGATCAGGGCTCCCAGGCACTGCTGTGATAAAAATTAAGTGGCTGTTTTTCCTAGACAGTGTCAGGAAATGACTGCATGTAGGGTTCCACTAAACAACGAGGTCTATCAGAAAATTACTGGAATCCCATTTTTTAGGAACAGTGTGTCAAGGTCATGGTTAATCTAAATAGAAAGAAAACATCTTATGATCAAGATCTCCTTAGGTTCATAGAATATGAACACATTTTCTAGTGAACTAGTTTTGAAAATGATTCATCCTTGGTTTGATACCCAACAAGCATCCTGCTCTTATAATTTGTTGTGACCTTACTTTAGAAACCTAAAACAAGCAAAAAAAGCCACAAAACCCAAGAACAAATGACCTTTTCCAAAGCCTGCATATAAGCTTTAATACTATAAAAACATTTTGTCTACTTTATTCATCAACTTTATTATTTTTAAACCACTCTCACAGTTTGAATTCGACATGCTGCTTGAGGTAATCTTTTTTCCTATTCCTGTTTTATACTTGTTTAAAAACATTAAGCATTTCCTGTACAACACAGTTTTATCATAAAATATATTCTAAATTATGTTGTGACTCACATGACACAGGTCAAAGACTTGCATAGCTTATCAGGCATAACTTCCCAGCTAAATTATGTCAAAAGTATCTTCCATTTATTTATTAAAATGCCACACTTTAATCACAGGTCAGTGGAGAATAAAAACTTCTCATTAGAAATTAAATACCTATGAAAAATATGTCTGCATTACGACTTGTATGTAATGGAAAAAATCAGAAAAGTGGGTGATCCTTGTAATTATATAATTTCCAGCCCTATGGTAGCTGACTCTCTATGAAATGTCAACCAATGCTACGGGGCAAAGAAAAAAAAGCAGAGAACATGAGGAATGGGTAATTTCAAATGAAAATCTGTGTTTCTTGTTTCACACTCTGAGCATTCTAATACATTAGAAGAGGTCTGGAGAATCGTTACGTTTGCAAATAAAAGATTTAAAATACAAACTAGCTCAGAAGCATGAATTTTTCTTTTCAATGAGAAAAGAATTTGTTATCCACATATTATTCACTTGTTCAACTACATTACTGGTAGCTACTTTTGCAACATTTTATACAAATACCTTTTATACAAAAATCTGCTGTGAATGGATTCTGAGGCATAAAAAAGTGTATTAGAGGACATACAATAAAGTGCAATTCCATAGGGAACTTTTGAAGAGTGGTGTTTCTGATATGTTCTCATCTTCCTTTCCCCAAACTCTGATGCAGCAGCAAGAAATGGGAAAATGAATGTATAATGGAGATAATACATTCACATCTAAGAGGCAGGAGGTTTATTCTTCTAATACTTCTGTCAGTGATGTACTGGATAAAAACAATATTCAAAATAACAAAGACTTTATAGTAACTAATCTAGATTTTAATAAAACATGAAGAAGTAAAGTAGAATATTGCATAGGAACATATACAAAAGAGACTATACCAGACCGTACTGAACTAGTATGATCTGATTTTTGCTTATGATAAGAAAAGTACAATAATATTTTCAGGACTATAAAAAGGCATTACAGGAAAAACTGCTGAATATTTTAAGTAAAATGAATATCAAACAGTTCCAAATAACAAAAGTCTTTCCCAAAAAAAAAAAAATTCAATATATTGTCTTACCAGGAGAACTAAGCAAAATACAGTTTTAAGTATTTCAATCTGAACCCTTTCTTTTTAGGATGTAGTTGGGGCTACAATCATTCCTTCAACACAGCAGATAATTTGTGCGAAAAACATTACTAGACAATAATAATATGAACTGCTTCTCCTAAGTAAACATGAGGAATTTGAGCAGACCCTCTCTTCTCAGAGACTGCCTTAGTCCCTACATCTGTACACAACACCTACATCTTTTCCAACATGTAATTTGGTAAGTTCTTGCTGCACTCAGTGTCATAAATCCTTTTGTTAAAAATGCATATAGCAAAGTTGCCCTCTATTCCAGCATTCTCTCCCTCTGCTTTCTAACAATGACACTGTTCTGCATGTTGCTACTCAAGTCTCCCGCTTCTGAGAGGGTTCCATGTAGGGTCCAACACACCAGCAAAGAGGGTCCCTTCCTCTCCCACACCTGTGAGATTATTAGATGCTCAGGGAAAAGATGAAGGCTGGGGAGCTGCGTAGGTTTCAGGCTGTAGCCATGCAGAAACACCAATTCACTGTAGTGGTTTTGGTTGGCTAATTTTCGTATATGTGCTGCCAAAGTGAGCAGCACAGGAACTTTTATCTACCCATGAATACAGGTAGGTATGGTATGCAGAAAATGAGTGCAAGTTTTCTTACCCCTTCCGGGCAAGGACTCTACAAAAATCATCTGCGTGACCGTCGTGTCAAGATTAATTTTTTTTTAAGATTTTCTACTGATAAGAAGCTGAAGACTGTAAATGAACTGCTCTGTTTTACAAAGGATAATTCTATAATTTGTAGCTATACCAAATAATCTTCCTCATTTCAAGCTTTATATGCTCATCTAAGGGATCTATCTGTAGCTTATGAGAATATACTAGGAAGATCTGAGGCATACATGAACAAGATGCTGAAGAACCATTTTTGACTAGAGCATTGACTTGTCAGTCCTCTAAACATGCTGCAAAGCACATCGTTTACAATTCTCTGCTTAGGCTGTGAGAGTAAGTAGATACATATATGGTCTCTGGTTACTCCAATTATGTCATAATAAATGCATAAGAGAGGCACGCTTAAATTCTAGATGAATGTAGACAAAAATTCTGGGGAAAGGTAGAAATAAAAAATACTTTTTTTATGGTTTAGGCTCCTAAACAGCAGTAGGAAAGGGGTTTTATACCCTCTTTCCTAGAAACGTAGTAGCACAATTAATTTGCTCACACAGTAAGGTTTTGCAAGCAGTGGAAGAAAGATACCTGATGCCGAAAGGCTTCCACTTAACCACAATACTCTCTCTGAAAACCAGTTAAGCTCATTGACTACTTAAGTACTAGAACAGTTAGGGGTGCCATTACAGTCCCTTTTATATCCAGAGTGTTAAAGGGGAGAAAAAGGAAAAACAGACTTAAAAATCTAAGAGGTTCTTGAATCCCTCATGGAAAACACTTGAAGATTAAGTAAAATGCTTCATTGTTTTAATTTCAGGGTCTGGAACATGTTAAAATATCATATAGAGTTAGTTTGTTCAGTGTTTAGAAGCATAGCTGGATACAATTAAACATATGCATCAATCAATATAATTTTATGGGCCTAGTCTGACTGAAACTGTTACTACTTTGCATTTTTTATATAAATTATTTGTATGTTCACCAACAACAAAAAGGATGCAAGAAGAAAGGATACAGAGTCACATATAAAAGGAAAAGAAATTGTTTCAATAGTAAAAAATGGGAAAATTCTTACTATAATCTACTTAAAAATGAAAAAAAATGCAGGTTTATCAGTAACCACACTATTATATTTCTGAATACAATCCTAGCCCATTCACGTTCTAACTTCCAAACAAATTGCTTGCAATTTTAAAGATTTTGACCACTATAACCAAGACATCCAAGTAAAAAAGGCAATAGGACAGAAGAAGGGAAAACAAGTTCTCTCACCTGTACCGAGTTCTTTCACAGACCTTTTATGGCTTTTCCTTAAAGTTTAAATGAAATAGAAAGTAACTCTTAATACCAGATGCTTCCTTAAACATTTAGAAGTTGTTCACATTGGTTGAAAGTACAACTTAAAGAAAAACAAGACACATAGATAAAAGCTTATTAGTTTTATTCCTTACCTCCTTAATTTTTCTACTCAACTGTCTATGAGCTTAAAAATCTGTGGACTCCTGTGAATGTCCCAAAGGAATCACATAGATTTTAGCCTCCAAGCACTTGGATTTAAAGAAAAAAGAACACAAAAAGTAGCACTGATAACATTAATTTTTTTTTTTTTTATATTTCACCTAGAGACCATACAATATTCTGATGTCGAATGGCTGGAGAAACCCCTTCAGAATGACATGAACAATCACCTAACCAGTCATACCGGTGTATTAAAAACCCCACACATTTTTTAAGCTAGATGATAATGGATCTTTTGTTGGTGGTCTGAGAACTGGACACATTTTCTGATTGGCCTCCAGGAAAGACATGCCATATTTAAAACATTCATGACAACTGCAATGTACTACAACTCTGATTCTTCATTTTTTATTTTGATTATATCTTTAAAGGAAATTCTATTTAGAAAAGTGAATGCAACAGCAACATCAGTTTCTACTTTTATCACCTTTCAACTACTTTCATTCAGTTCAAAAATATCTGAGTCCCTGAGCTCTGACAGCATGATAGGCATTTTCTGCTTGCTCATCATTATCAAATAAAAAAAGATCCTGCCATGTACCCTTTCGCCACAGCAGGCAACATTTCCTTCTCAGTCTCACTGCACAACTCACTGTATTCATATTACATGGGGAATAAATCCTCCTTCTCAAAACACTGCCTTAAAACAAGTGACAGGAATGAAATCTATTTTAAAATACATTTGTAACTAAAAGTGCTAGCTATCGTTAAATATACACAACAAGAAAATCTGTTAAGAGAACAGCATTTACAGAGTCATCAGGCAGAGACAAAAAAAGCATGTAATATAAATTCTAGGTAACCATTATTACTTACTAGCCATTAATAAAGCAGTTAATAAATAGACTTTTTTCAAAAAGCTAGGGTAACACAGAAAGCTACCTCTTTGTGGTAAAATAAAGTTTGCATATTTATTGTGTTGGTTTATATATCTCAGTAAAAAATCCCTATCCTTATACAGTGCAACATTTTATTAACTATATTCCCAGATGGATCACTGTAAGACTACAAGTTTCTGATATGCTTGATCTTAAATTCTCAGTATATGAAGCAACAAAGATTTGAAGGAAAGGAACAGCAAGTGTTGGTAGCCTGGGTGCTTTTGAAGGTGTGTGCTTTTCAATATGCATCTCACGGTACATAATGAAGTTCCTGTCTCCCTTAAAAGATGAAGTAATTGTTCACTTTACCCTGAGTGACCTCTGCTGGCTAAATAACTTGCAGGCACACAGGTTAAAACCACTAAAAGCACCTTCATGGTTAAGTCATGAACATACACACACACACACAGAGTACTCATTCACTTTTCCTGGTGAGAGGTAGATGACACTGAAAATTAAAACGTTTTTGTTCAAGAAGCATTGACTAGTTTTGTTGAATCACTCAGTTTATCTTTCTCTGAGAGCGTTTTAAAGAACTGTAAGCCAGAACTTCATTTAGAGGCAGCATTTTGAAGTAGCAGCTACTGAACAAGTAGTGGCATGTGAACTACAAACCTGGAGTTTGCTCTTACATACAGGTCTGGGGTTACACTATGGTACAGAACAATTTCTTCCACTCTCTTTTTCGGGAGGACACAACTGAATCTGGAATGCAGCTTTGTCTGTTTTGAAAAGGGTTTTTAGATTTCATGAACTGACTTAATCATGTCTTACTTCACCATTACTTTAAGTAAATAAAAGTCAATCTTAGAGTTATCTCTGGTTTCATACATACTTAATGGAGTAAAACTAGAATTCATTTATTTTGAGGTATATCAGAATGGTACTGTGAGAGGTTTCTCTTCAATGCAACTCTATAATATAAAGAAAACTGGTTAAAAACATGAGATCACTACAATCCAGAAAAAAAGAAAATCGCAATATGTTCATTTACAGTGGGACGTTTCCATTATAAAGATATCCACATACTACTAAACTAGAAAACAAATCAAGGTATTAATTAAGAACAGGCACTCAGTTCTGGCCAGTTTTGGTATCTCTCAGTAAATATTTCTGAGACAGCATGAAAAACACTTATATAGAAGCAACAGATGCATCATGGTTTTGGTAGTGTAAGTGATATCTAAACTCTGAGCTCTTCACAAAAGTGAAGCACTCTAAGGAGTTTTGACCAAGAAAATTATTACAATTCATGACTGCTGATCACTGCAATATTCTACCTTATTTAACAATGGCCATGAAAAAAAAAAAGGGAAACGTATTAGGTCTCTGCCTTAGCAAATAGTGAAATCTATTTATATGCAAATAAGCTATCAATTTTTAGTTTGAGGAAAGGCATAGGCATAAAGGAAAAAATAAATTATCACTAGAAACCCTTAATGAAATCTATTTCAAAACATAGCATTTTACAAGAGCCCTCATTCATGTAATATTTGTTCAAGCCTAGAAGGGAATTGGCGTGTTCTGAACTTAGATGAGAACTGATATCATGTTACTTCCCATGCCAATTTATTATATAAAATGCATTTGTATCCTTGTGTAGAAGTAACTTGATAATTGCAAATGTACTGCTTCCTTATAAATAAGTGTATTCTCATGCTACAAAGTAATTTTATGCTCATTTTACTACTGACAACTTTAAATTATTTCCTTTTATTTTTAAATTATGAACACAAGAAGATGTGCAAATATTAAGATTGTACGTAATTTTCAGAGAATAGTTTTCCTTTGAGAAAACTTGATTTTGTGGCTGAAAATCCCAACTTTAATCCAGTGCCTGATTTTTATGTAACAAAACAACAATAAAAAGAAAAAAAGCGAACAAAATAACAAACCCTTTCCTGCAATAAAGAAGATGCCAATAATGTAAAATCATTTTCTCTGGAAAAAAAAGTATTAGATAACTCAGCTTAAGCATTCAACAAAACAATACAAAGCATTCAAACTTAAGCAATACAACAAAGAAAAGCAGGAAATAGTTTAATGCCAAAGCTTTACATTTAGAGCCTTGAATAGCTGAAGGCAAGACCAGATGTCAAAACTCTAAATACCATGTCTCTTTGCTCCTCTGAGCACATACTTTTTTTTCTTCTCAGAATCTGAGCTTGTGTGAACTATGCTACAGTGGAGATAGGCACGGAAATTTTGACACTGCACTGTGATATCTTTGGAAACACAAAATACCTTTTTTATTATTCCATGTTTTCAGCCAACCAGCCCAAAACCCATTCATTCTCTGAATATACCATTTCAGATAAATCCTGGTTTTGTGGAATTCTCTTGATTACCTTGTGAACCTCATTCAGCAGAAGCAGAATCCCTCCCCTCTACTACTTTCAGTCCCACCAGCTGAGGCCAGTGCAAACCACATCCACCAGCACTGAGGACCTGGCATCCACTGGTGGGGCTGTGTCTGCACAGCTCACATGGGATACTCATTAAGAACCATCTGCTGGAATATCACTCAGTGATAATGATTGAGAATGAGCAAGAGCTGACCATTAGCACAAACTGTATGGCTAATGAGCATCAGCCAAGCAAAGGGGCGCTCTGAAATTTGAAACTGGCCTGATTTATCCACCTTCCAAAGGTGCCCACCACAAAAGCTTTGAAATCCCCAGCTTATATACAGATATTCACTTGCTCAGTTGCAAGAGTGCACTCAAATCTGGGGAATGATACCTAAAAAGTGAAATTATTGAAAATTACTACTCACACAGAAACTAGAAGATCTGAATGTCAATGTTATTTTTGTGAAACTATAAAAACCAGAGGGTTTTTAAAACAAACTACACAAAGGCAGTTCAATTCCATCGTGTTATTTAAGCATATCTTTTGCTCTATTTCAATCTTTCATTTCCTAAGTAAAATTTAATATTTACGCATTGTCACTGAGATTCTTCTAGATCTTCCTGAATTAATAATTCCAGACATGACCTTATCCCAAATTAGAGATTAGTTCTAGCAAAGGACAGGCAACTCACTAGCTGCTGTATTTTAAGAGGCACTGTAAGAAACATGGTTTCACTTTTAAGTCTTAGAATTCATTAATTCATAGCAACACATTTAAAATGGGGCATTTGCCAATAATGCCTTCACTCAAACTTTGAACTACCTCAACCTCTGGTTCCCGTACCAGTGGTAAAAAAAGAATGTAAAGAATAGAAGAACAAGAATATTTCCTTAATGGGTATAATAAATCAAAATTACACCAGTAAGAAGCAATTACAGCATATTTAACTTCATAGCACTCTTACCACTCAAGTCAATCTCTAAAATTATGTGTTAATTTTCATTCAAGTGATACTAAAAAAAAAAGCCTAAAATTTTCCACCCAATGCACCTTTTCTTTGACCTTTTCATTGATCAAATTGTCTCATATTCCCTTAAAACCTTTTGACTACAGTGACACCATTAGAAAGGCCACAGCTATTTAAGTTGCTGTCGAAATCTGCCAAGAATTGCATTCATAACATTACTAAAAGGATGTATTTTTCAAAGACTGTGGTCCCTTTATGTCTCAAACTAATGCCATACCTGTCAATTCCTAAGAACCTACAAGCTGCTCAATACCAATTACTTTTTCAACACTAATTTTAAGCTTTGACTGTAAGGTGAAGATGAGGGTAAAAACAATAACTTTCTGACTATTTCACTACTTCTTGAAAGGAAAGATGACCTTCACATTGATATATGTTGAGACTACTGCTTTATATCTTAGAATCTAATAGAAATTGGCATTTTAAAACCATGCATATCCATATGCAAATATCAACAAAATTTAGAAAATACTCAGAAGCACCTCCTCAACATAACTAATTCTAGAGAATACCAAGTAGAAGAAGAAATATAAATTCCAACAAATTCACAGAGAGCAAACAATCCCAAGAGTTGTGGAAACACTTCTATTTAGCCAATAGCAGAGTTGTGCAGTATCAACCATTCAGCACCAGCCTTTAAAGGCAATGACAATAACAATCTCAACACCAGGACGACTGAGTGAGGAGAAACATCACTAACAAAACTATCACTGTTTCACAAATGGATGGAGGAACCATTTAAGTTTTCCATTATCAGCTTAACTAAATTACCACTATACAAGAACACTGAATCTGCAAATGGGGCTCTAAGAAGCATCTAAACAACACATTGATGAATTAGATTTTTTTTCATTGACTAGATTTTTTTAAAAAATCATTCCTCCATCAGTTAAGCAGAACTGTCCATCATGACAATCCCCTCCACAAAAAAAAATAGTGGACATACAGTAGACAAAGTAATCATATCTGAGTCCTTTGCATTAAGAAATGAAAGTGTTCAACAAAATACACACTCATCTCTTGTCTCTGACCCAAAAGAAATCTATGCACATTTTAACACCCGAAACACAGACATGAAACCTGCAAATAGAGTACAAGGTATAGTAACTGAACCACTAAGACTGCATTAACAAGGCTGACAGGCTACTCTCTGACAGTTCCTACTATAAACTTACTTCAAAGAAGAAAGACCTACATAATTATTTAACTTTTATGATTTTATTTGATGATCAGAGTTAAATCACTTCTCCGTAAAGTCTGGGGAAAAAAATAAATTAAAAAATAAAAAAAGGAATCCTTCTTCTCCTTTTCCCACCACAGGGCTATTAATATGTTATCTAGACCAGCAAGCCCACTAACATGTCGTTACGGGAACCCCTTTGTAAAATTATTAGATCATCAAAGCCATCCTTATGGACATTCTCTCATAAACAAAAGAGTAAATTTTCTCCAAGGTACATCCAATCTTTCCTGCAAAGTTATGCATTATAACCCATCTTTTCACCCCTCAAGGCAGCAAGAATGCCACCACCAACACATGTTCCAAATTCCCAGACAATGATGGCATCGTGACCTACCAGGAGTGCTCCTGAGTACAAGACAAAATGTTCACAGTCAAGTCCAGATACACAGGTTTCTACTTAACCCACAATAATCCTTTAAGAATAAACTTCTAGTAATCAATATATAATATCCTCACACAATCCCAAAATACACTGATATGACAAAGAAGATATTTAAAACAGCTGAATCACCAAACCTTCACTAAGTCTGTGAGACACACTTCCAACATTTGCACCATAAGCCTGTTTTTTATCACTGATTTGCTCCATCAAATCAGTATTATACTTCTACCAAGCTGATATATGCCTACACCATCATAACTTTCATAGACACTGTGATGAACACCTAGGGTGTCAACTTCAAAATTGTCACATACAGAAAATCCACAAACACAACTTATTGCTTTGAACCAGTCAGCATCCAAAGTCAGCCTCAAACAAACTGCAACACACAGTTAGGTGCTCTTATATCACCATATTTTCTTCAGGAAGAAAACATATGAGACTCACCTAAATAGCCCTTTATTCAAAAATTTCATTACTGTAAGAAAAAGTTTTTCTAAACTATCAATTGCATTTAAATAATTTTATTTACTACAAAACCCAAACGGAAACCATGTAATACCAGTTGTAACATACTACCCTACCAAGATATTTATACAATAAATCATTAATCATTTTGATCTACACTGGCAGAAAGAAATCATACCAGAATGATGCCTGCTAGCATTCAAATGCTACCCAGATTAACTAAACTCCTCATTAAATGCAAATTCTCCAAAGTCTGGAAAGCACCAAATTAAATTAATTGTGATTGAGTTAGAAATGTAGATCTGCTACTATGCTTCCAAAATCTAGTGATAAATACTTGGAAAACTGACATTTTACTCTTGCATTTCCTGAAAAGTACTTAACTTAATGCTGTGCTAACCAATAGCCAAGCAGACAAAAGTCAAATTCCACAAAACAAATTCAAATAATCCATAAAGATTTAAATATATCCAGTAAAGCATGGGGGGATATCCTTGTAGATCAATTACCTTCCAAAAGTGAAGCTACAAAGAAAATTTGATAACTTTATTGTATACCAAACACCAAAGACTCTAAAAAGGAGCTTCTGTTAGGACATAACTTTCACAGTCCTCCATTAATTTATAATTTGTCTTTTTTCCATAGTAAATAACACTCATACCCCTTCTTTCTGTCTCTTCCACTTGCCAAAATTATCTTCGTGACAGATGACAGCTATCTTTCCTTCAGGATGATGTGATGCACAGTCAGTTACATCCAAAGCAGTGATCCACACATTGTACTCCGTATTTAAAACTGGTGCTTCTCTCAGACCTGAGAATGACTGCTGGACGCAAGTCCTTTCCCTTACATTTGAACATCAGAACTACAGAACAGTCAATGATTTAAAATACAGCATATTTCATTTCTTATTCAAGACTTGAATCCTTTGGGCAGGTGGAAAACAAAAAGACTAAAAAGAAAGATAAGGGAGAAAGGAAGAAGTGAAACAGGACAATTAAAAGAGACTGAAGAGGTTTTCTGGAAGCACTGCTACGGCTATCTGTCCTTTCATACAGATTAGAAACCACTGGAAGAGTCTGAACACCTTAAAAAGTGGAAAAGGACTACAACTACATGTACAATTTGTGCTTGGAGATTAGAGGAAAGAGAAATTTCACCTCAGCAAGTTTTGCTTCTGTCTAGCCGGTTATTCCTAAGCAATACGACCAGATCAAAAATAAGCTTTGTCTGTGTTATTCTCAGTAGAGGTTAAGATTTGATACAGTATTTTCTGAGTGTAGTTCTACTGTTTGAATGCTCATTTTACACATGTGAATGAGTCTATTATACCCAGAGGAAAAAAAAATCAAAGTTTGTTTTTTCAAAGTAAGTGAAAAACACTTGGTATGGCAAAGGGACAATCACCATCACCTTTCATTTTAAATATTTTTTAAAACATTTTCCATTCTATTATTGGACTGGATTGATTATTAGGTTTGCAATGTCTTCTGTTATGTTAACTTCTTTATCAAAATAATCTGAGTATCTTCTTGACATATTCTGTTTTTGTCAGATGTGGCATTTGAAGAGTCTCAAACAATTTGAGAAAACATGAAATGGATTTTCTCAAATTGACCCCAGATTAGAAATGCTACTGTCAAAATCAACAGTACTTTTAGGTCTTTTTTTCTTGTTTGTTTCTATGAGGGCTGTTTTATTTTCAAGCTCTGTAATATTTTCCAAATTAAAAAAGAAAAGAACTAAAGCAATATCTTTCCCTTAAGGCAAAATATCTAGTCACACTCCTATGAATTTAATGGAAATACTATACTACTATATGAAAGTAGAAGAAAATTAAAAATTGTGAAAGACAAATCTGGTTTATATGGAAGAAAATTAGCAGTTTAAATTTCACTTTGGTGTATAATGAGTGGATAATTGACACTCTGGGAACCTTTACTATCTGTAAAAATACACTTCTTAATAGAAACAAAATTAAACACCACACCTTTTTAAGTGGTCTTAAAATATTAGCAAGCCTAATAAAACTAAACAGCTGGGGGGGGGGGGGGGGGGGGCGGGGGGAAGAAGATTCACAGTGAGCCCAGAAAAGTAAGAATGATATATCAACTGTACTTCAGAAAACCTGCATGCCTCCAGAATTACAAAAGGTCCTTGAATATGTTTACTTGAGTTACTTGCAGCATAAGATAACCAGTTCAAAAAAGAATGAAAAAAATTGTAGATTTCCTATGTGATTATATCATAGAACAGGTATTACAGAATAGATTCTTTTAAATAATGGAATCAATTCACATAGAATTCACAATCATCTGCAGTCACTACATCACACACAGCACTGACAAATGTACTGATAGAAAGAGCTGCAGGACTTTCATTATGTGCCTCAAATACACAGGAATAGTTGAAGATGGAGATAGAATCCTGACTATTCCATTTCCTGAAAAGCAGTCTACCAGATCTGGACTTTGGCATGTGTAGCAGTAAATTTATTTCATAAAATGTTGTGGATGGACTGCTCAAACATTTAGGAAAAACCTGTTTATTTTATCTGTTCACAGTGTAAAAATACTCAGTCCTTAAGACCAAACATTAGTCTCACAAAGCTTCCTTTTTATATTAGAGTAATTCTGCCAGTTCTACTGAAAAATCACAGAATCATGAAATGTTTAGCAATCAGAATGGATCTTAAAGGTCACCTAGTCCCAACCCCATCTCCCATGGGGAGGGACACCTTCACTAGGACCAGGTTGCTCAGAGCCCCATCCAACCTGGCCTTGAATGCTTCCAGTGTTGGGATATCCACACTGGAACTTTTCTGGGCAACCTGTTCCAGTGCCTCACCACCCGCACAGTAAAGAATTTCTTCCTAACATATACCCTAAATGTCCCCTCTCTCAATTTGCACCCATTACTCCTTGTCCCGTCTCTGCAGTTCCTGATGAAGAATCCCTCTCCAGCTCCCCTACAAACCCCCCTTCAGATACCGGAAGGGAGCAGTGGGTAATGCTGGTTCAGAGCTGTCACATGTGAATCATTTGCCCTCGTTGTTTCCAGTAAATTGTTCTAATCTCAACCCGTGATTTTCACCTTCTGTGCCTCCAGTTCTCCTTTCCAGCCTGCCACAGCAGGAGGGGAAGGAGTAAGCAAGAGGCAGCATGGTTTGAAGAGTCTCAGTGGAAGTACTAAATTGGGGAGTACCATTCCTAAGTCACAAGATGGATGAAGCAACCCTCCTTTTCCTACATGACATACCATATCAATTTCATTGACATTCCTTGCCATTCTTGGTCAAAAGCAATCAATATTTCACAAACTACTTGTTATTTCACCACTTATTTTCTTTAAAAAGGGAGTTTTTTAAACAACAACTGACTATTTTCAAATAAAGATTCTGCAAATACAGACAATGACTTTATATCCATTTAGAACCAATCTGGATCTTTTCTTCTGGGTTCTTTTCCTTCCACGTCTTCATCTAAACCCAGAGTCAGCTGAGTTGCTTTCACCTTTTAGGCAACACTGTTTTAACAGCATGTTTTAAGAAGGATGTCTCTTGCATATTTCTGGCTGAAACCATTTCCCCGTTCTGTTATCATTAAGGAACATGGCTGACCCATTATAGCTATCTAGACATGGATGTCTAGCAGTGCATGAGAGATAAGCCTGCAGGTAAAGAGAAGGGACATTACTGCAAGAATAGTTGATGTAAACTCATCCAAACCCACTTAACAAGAATTAAAACAATAATTCTTCGGAAAAAGTAGAATTGTTTTCTCCATATGAAAAAATATTGTTATATTTATATAGTAAATACAAATGGTTAAACATTTATAATTCATAATAGCTAAATATATATAATTCATAATATGAAATTTGAGACTATTTAAGGCACTGTGGTAGAGCTTTTATTACAGCACAATTGTGTGAATGCATGGTGATTTAAGAACCGCACTTCAGAAAGGTAGTAAACGTTACTGCACTGAAGTATAAAACCATAATATTCCCTCTACTACCAACAAAGGCTAAATTCATTCTAGCAAATATTACAAGAATTACTGGGAGAAATAAATGTCTCCAACAAGGAGGATCTTCAATAGTTTATCCTTAAACATATTAGTTTATAATTTTAGCACTAATTTGATGTCTGTATCTATTTTCAAGGCAAATTATATCATTCATGCTTTAGCAGAGGCCTTTTTAGGCATTTTCTCTATTTTTTCCTATTAAATATATCTTTACTTGTCATAAAAGAGTTGAATGCTCTTTCTGCAACTTTTGCTATTTTCTTTCTTCTAATTTTTTTCAGTTTCATAGAATAAGGATACTTTTTTGGTTTTTAGTCTGTGAAAAGAAGCAGATTTAGGAAATAGCAATAATGCCTCATTACTCTCACAGTGTGTTTTGTTTACATCTAGTTTCCAAGAACAGGATGATAAACACTTCCAGCAACACTTAAAAACAACAAGCAACGAAATCAAACAAAAATAAATTTTAAATTTTTAGAGCCAGGTAAACAAATTGTTGTCATCCTCAAACTAGATGTTTTTCCTTCACAACTGTTGATGTTAAAGAATCATTCGTGGAACAAGACATACATAAACTTACAGTAAGGTTCTTTCAGCAGCAAAATTAGAAATAGATCTTATCTGTTAAAAAACTTAACAGGATGTTCTTGCTCATTATTTTAAAAGTGAAGACTAGAATTGAAACTTGAGGTGTTTAGGATGCTGTCATCTTCGTTCCATAATTCTGTCCTTGATAACAGTTTAATTCTATCTTAAGTAAAAGTGTTTCTTATTAAAGGAAGTTCCTTAAAAAGAAATTGAACAACACTGCTTTTAAAATGAAAGCGGAATCAGTGTACACAATTTCTTGACACTTTTACCGCTCTCTGACCATACATAGAAATTACTCCTTTCCAGCTTTCTGTTTTACCTGCCAACACTTCAGGTCAATGGAGTCTCACTATTACGTTCTTAGAGCTTGGACTCCCTTTGGGGATATTAAAGAGCATAAGTACTTGCTTCACATGTACCTCACTGAACATATTGGACAACCTGAGAATTACATTAAAGACCCCCAGATATGTCTAGCAGACAAAGGTGAAGCGGGGGTACAGAAGTCCCGTTGCATTTACATTAGACATGGGAATTCTCCCTAGCTAGGGTCCGTCATTCTGGACTCTGGAATTCAACAGATGCTGGCAGCAGCTTGGAGCAGGTTCAGGGGACAGGTTGAAGGATAGTTGAAGGACTGAAAAATTAATATTATGCCAAAACCTGAAGGGTTTAATATAAGAAAGAGTTAAATTATTACATGACCACATGCTCTGAACTGTGCTGGCTTCCTTAGATGGATTAGTAGAGGTTACTGTACCTTATCACACAAATATATAAACATGGAAAGCGGAAGGGACAGGACCAAAGAAACCCACAAAAGGTGAACAAAAAGCACTAAAGCAAGACATATTCATGGTAAAGAGATAAGTATGACAGTAAATATAGAGGATTCCTGAAATAACTTATTGAAATCAAGATAAATCACTTGAAATTTTGCATCAGCAAAGTGAAGTTTTTGTTAAGAACAAGATCTACATTGACACAGACACTGGAATCAGGAAACACTGTTATCTGCGACACTGCCACATGAAATCAATTACCATGACAAAACAAAAATATGGTGAAGTGGTGTGTTTTGAAGTTTTCTCAGTTTTACATGTATCTGCTTGTCTCTTATCGTTTCAGAATGGTTTTTCCCATATGTCCATGTATTGTCCCATAATGGTTTGCCCCAGCTATTTATCAATACATCATTGTAATGTGACACCTGAGTCCTGCCTGTCACTTTGAAGCCTCACCCTGATCTCTAGAAAGTTCTGGTGAGGACTTTGAGTGATTGGTGGGGTCCAGGTTCCCCTTCCCCCTGTGTTTTATGATTTGTTCTACAGTTTGTCATTTCAGTTCAGGGTCACTCCCTTCCTGTTCTGGATTGGTTCCAAGTTGTATCCTCCCCACTCCCCCACTCCCATATTTAAGGTAAAAACCCCTGGGTTCAGTTGGCTTCGGCAGGCTGACTCCTGGGTGAAAGGAAGTTGTGTACATTTAATAAAACCCAGTTGAAGTTCCCCACCGGAGTTCCATCCCTTTATTTCTCACATGGTTCACGCTTCTGCTAAGGCAAGGACGCACAGGATCGGAACTGTATTCCCAAATACAGAACCATACCTTTTTTGCAACGGTGCCAGAGCTGACCAGGAAGCACGGGCGAAAGCCCCAGGAAAGGCACCGCTCCGTCACAATACGGTAATAATTTTCTGAAGGTGGTAAAATCTTTCTTTTATTGATCTTACTATATTTCAGATGAATAAAATAAGACTTTTACAGTGATTATGCATCTTTTGCAATACTGACAGAAACATTTTCTATTGTAAATTTATTTAGTAATTTTGGAATCCAATAACAAAGATCCCACCTAATACTGTTAAACAAGGAAAATTTCCTACTAGATTCTAAATACTCCTTATCAATTAGAAATAACATATATATGATTTATTTTTCTGAATAGTGAAATGACAATCTGATATGGATTATGTAAAGAAAATAAGATTTAAAACATGGGGAAATATCTTTAAGAGTTTCTTTCAAGTTTATTTATTTTAAATTAAAGCTTGTCAGACTTCTAAATGCCACATGCAAAACATTTTTCTGATCTTAAATGATGTTAACATTTCTCTCTGTTCAGTAGGTCACAATGTCTTTTCAATGCAATTTGGAAACACATGTTACTTACTCCTACTTTTCTTTCTAATGTATTAAATAACGCCAGTGTTATTTTCATACAAAGAAAATAAAAATCACTTATATGTATTCTTTGTTTCTTAGCTTTGATCTCACATTTAAATTCATCTCAAACAGTGCCATCTTGCTTTTCTCAGACCACAGAGAGCATCAAGCCTTGCTGCAGCAGCAATTTGATTACAGGAAGAAAGGCTGCACATTTAATGAACTCCTTATTTGATCTGCAGATGCAAATGGATTTTGATGTTATTTCTAACATTGACTTCTAAATACTTTCACCATTGGTCTAAGCAAGGAGGGAAAACAGAATGGGAAAGCTGAATACCCACAGACACCATCTTATCTGCATGTAGCAGTACAGAATTTTCAAGGCAAAGACTTCCATGCTAAATACGTTGATTAGTATAGGACACGTAAACATAATTTTCCTTGGCACAGCATAACTGACACAAAGTCAAATAAGTAACAACAGAGAAATAAAATAATAAAAGGTGAAAGAAATACATTTTAGCTGTTCATAAAATTTATGAGGCACTGAAATTCAGATGATGAGAAAGTTCATTCTGTATGATAAAAAATTCAGAGAAGAACAGTACAGAAACCACTGACAGACAGTGGACTCACAAGGGCAAAACTAAACTGGATTTTGAAAGAGGGGTAATACCAGGCAGGAATGTCTAACTTCCAATCCACATCAGTATAAACCCACGTAATCTGTATATTTGGGGGGAGAAAAGTTAGAAGCTGAGAAAACTTGTAGGGCAAAACTACAAATTTTTAACTCCTATATATCTCTAGATTCCAAAACAAGTGTAGTAGAGATGTTAAAGTGTCATACGTGGAAACAATTCCAGAATGAGTGAATAACAGGGAATGTCAATAGAGCCAGCAAGCTGTCAGTTTTTTCTACTATGATTTCCTGGTCAGGAGTTAATTATGGAAAATAACGAATGACCCACAATATCAATTTGTTCAACTGTTCATTAATTTTCAATGTTGCATGGGAAATTTAGAAACTGTGTATTATATGACAGAACAATGGAAAAGGCAGAGAAGTACTAAAGTATAAATTTTATGTTCATATGAAAATATTAAATGGTTATATATATATATATATATATATATATATCTCAGAGCTTTGACACAAATGCTTCCAGACTTCCTAAATAGTTACCCTAAGCCAATTTAAAAAGGCTTCTAAATTCTTCTTTTGTTCCAAACCTATCCTTCCTCAAGTTTTATGCACATAAAAAATAAACCTCTTTCTGCAAATGAAATACAATTTTCTACAGTTAGATCCTTTTTATATCTCACTCTAACATAAGTGGAAATAACCTTTTGAAAGGAATCAGCAACTCCACTATAAAGACACGTTAGGCTGAGTATCTAAAAAGCAGAGACTTAGTACTTTATCAACAAAATTCTTGCAAAATTTAGTGTTACATAGAATTGCGTATAGTGCATATATATAACATATACTGTGTTATATAATAACATACACTATGCTAGATAACATACATCATACAGCGTTGATGACTGAAATGTGTATGCTTCTGCCTTAAAAACTTCACCAGTCATACTTTATATTCTTAGAAATTACACACGAATTGTGCATTGCCTCGCACATAAATTTAGCATGCATTTTCTCCTGCTTAATTAGCCTAATTTAGTAAAATATTCCATACAAACATTCTTTCAGAAAAAGTTCATCAACAACTTTGTTCTGTTGAGGTATTTTATCTCCAGTTGATTGAAAGTTGTTCACTGATGTAGCTTTTTTCCAAATTAAATACAGAATTATCTTAGATGCTCATAGTTTTGTTTTGTTTCTACACACTTCTGAAAGAAGCTTTAATTACTTAGCTGATAGCATATCTATCATCAATCTTGTTAAAAAAAAATAAGAGCTCCTTAGGGGAGGGAAATTGTTATCTTTATACTGTCATTTCATGTAATCAGCTATGAGTACACCAATAAAGAAGCACAAATAACCTTTCTGATTCTTTTTTATTCTTATTGTTGTAAATAGCATCACTAACCAACAAAAAGGAAAATACATCGAAGTCTTCCATGCATAATGTTTGGGATTTCAGAGAATATATTTTCCTAATTCATTTTTCCTTTTGTTCTCTTGATAAAGAAAAAGGTTTCTGGAAATTATGCTCTTGTAGATTTATAGTCATGCTTTTCAACAGCTCAGAGGCTGCTCTGAGTTTTTCCCTGATGTTAGATTAAAAGATGTTTTTCTAAAAAGAAATAGGTGAGCATTACAAAGTTACAACAATGTGTAAGAAACTTTTCTCAAAGGAAAAACAACATCCTGTTTCCGCAGGAATAAAAAATGTGTAGAATTGTTTAAAGAGAATAATGATCACTTTTTTTTGTTTAATTATATAGAATTAGGAAAAATAATTGGCCATGGGATAAAGAATGCTTTGCATTTAAATGCTAAATTCATGCAAGAAACAAAAACCAGTGATTCTGCACTATTGTAAAGTAACATTGAATTGCCATGGAATTGGTATGAGGAGAGCAATTTAATATTGTAAACATTTGAATAATTACTTAGGATAAATAGTGATGTTTTATGGTGATGTAAAAGTTTTGCTGATTTCTCTAACTAAACACCATTACAAGAAATTCCAGCTACAAATACAAAATCTGGATGCATAACAAAGGCTGATAAAATTAACCTTTGGATCCATGCAATATTAATTAGGAAAAAAAAACCATTAGAAGTTTCTCATATAGAATAGGAATTCCAAAACAAGAGTTCTGATCTCATCATGGGCTTTGTCTTTTTTTTATAGCAGCTGGAATTTATCACTTTCTAGCTACTCCTGTGAACTGAAACCAAATCCAAAGGAACCACAGAATTTTTAAGTGATAGTCTTGACCATTAATATGACTGAGGTCTGTAGAAAAACTACAACAGAAAAATTATTTACAGGTGTTAGTGAATGCAAAAGGAGACCAAGAAAACTTTCTGTAGTGTGAAAAGAAATCATCAATGCCAAGCTGCAATAACAAAGGAATTTGAAGCCACAGTCCAATCTGGAACTGAAGTTCCTGTGTGGTTTCCAGCCCTTCTACAGCCAGAGCAGCCAGAAAAGCCAAAGCCACAGCCACAGGTTGTTTCCTATAAGGTTTTACACAGATTGCCATGTATGGTGAGCTAGAACTCCCCAGGAGAATCAGTAATCACCTGAAGAATGAGATCAGTTCATTTGGGAGGGAACATTTTAAGCCAAATTAATCATTGTTTTCCATATGAGGAAAAAGAGATCAATCCTGAAACTAGAATAATCCTGAAACTAGAATTTTCTAAGATATTCTCAAGGGCAATTGCCTCCATGTCTATCTAAATCTGTAGGGCAAGACATACATTGCAAGAAAAACAGACTGTGAGACTGAGACAGACACTGTAGACCTCACAGATCACTTATTTGGAAGTAACTGATGTTCAATATCACATAACCAGAGATTTTTAGTTCTAAATTTTCTTATATTTATAGACAAAGAGGGAAAAGGAAAAGAGGAAAAGAAAAAGATAAGGAAGGCTAACTGGCCCAACACGACCAATAGACCACTCAAACCAGTGGCAAATGCCATTAAAAAACCCATGTATTCAATGGGTTTTAAAGGTTCAGTGTTCTCTCTAGATACCATTTTATGGCCTGGGAGATGTTAGGTTTGCATACCAAACAATTAAAAATCTTTTTAAAGGAAACAGAACAACTCCACTTAGCCCCAGCTAATATTATCTGTTGCTGCTTCATACACTTTTATCCATTTTAGGAAAAGGAAAATCTATTATATAAGTTTTCCAGAAATTATTTGCAAGATAAAACATAATCTTCAGAGGAGCATTAAAACCCACAAAGAATCAAAGATGAAGAAATCCTGTGATTGTGCAACCACTTCAACGCAACATTCCAAAAAAATAGGTAACATTTGGCTATACCTGAAGAGAATTCAATGACTACATCAATTTTGGTTAAAACTGTTCTGAGGAGTGAAGAGCCGTTCAACACTCAAGGAGGAGAGGCCTCAAAATTTAAAAAGCATATCAGATTGTTTATTAATTCTGTAATTATCCAGGAGTAAAATCCATGAATCTTTCTATCAGCCACTGCAATAATATCATATTGAAAATTAGAAAAAGAAGTAAACATTACCTTAGTATAAATATACACAAGAAATTTCAGTCAAAAATGCAAGTTTCTCTGGGATCTGCCAAAGACAGGGCTTATTTCTGCCAGGAATGAGGGTTCTGAGATTCAAAAACTTTTTATCTCCAATCTTTTCCTATTGGAGGTTAGCAAGATGAGAGTTATGTTTCAAACTAAAAATATGCACATACACTTGAACAGTCTTGGATTTTTACTTTATTTTTTAAACAAATAAATAATAATAATAAACAAATAAAATAATAATAGCAAAAGTACTCACAGCATGGATCTTTTGTCTTTTCTTACAAAATACTGTTTACTGAGCTTCATAAAAGCATTATGAAAGGGGTTTGTTTGTTTGTTTGTTTTTAATCCTACACATTACTTTTAGAAACAAAGATTAAAGTGCTTTACAATTGGTTTGAGTACTTTTTCAACCACTTTCCTGAGTTCTGCTCTGTGCTTTCAGATCGGAATGACTGATGATTCATTCTGATATTCTTTCTACTCTACACAGGAATAGATGTCTTCAAAACACTGGGAAAATTCCTGCAGACATGTCTGCCTTTGACCAATCAATTAATACAATATTGGCATCCTGTGCCATTTACAATGTGAGATGGCTCTTGAATGAAAGCAACAAAATGAAATTCAGGTTGAAAGATCCTATTACTCTCTGGAGTACGTTACTTAAGAGAAGGAAACAGAAACCCACTACATCAAAGTATCCTTAGATGGCCTACAACAGTATTTATATTTATTTCCACTTCTCTTAGCAATGACAAAGCAAATCTGGTCATCTCTAGGAGTAGAGAGCTAGAGATTTGCATCTTCCCAAAGCTTCCCATTTTTCTTGTGAAAGGTCAGACAGAATGTCACAACTGAGTCTGCTACTTCTGCAGCAAGTAAATCTCATACACTAGAAAGGACTTGTGTAGAGAAAGGACTATTCATTCATATTACTTTAAATACAGCTATTACTCAAATCTCACGAACCTTCTGCCTGAGTTCTCAGTAATCACAGTGGTGACAACATTTCTCCCCACTTGCAAAGAGCAAAGTACAGCACCACTTGATTTTGCAATTTCCATTCTGACATACGTTCACTTCAATTTGTATTCAATAAAATCCCACACTTGAAGTACGAGTACTTCTATGAAAAGAAGCAATGAGGTGGAAAACTGTCTTTTGAACTTTTTCTTTCACTGTTAAGAAAGTCATGGTATATTCCAAACCAGGAACTGTTACAATCTCTGAAAGCATGTACCCTGGAAGGAATTTAATTTAATCCTTACAAAATAACTTGAGTGGAAAACTCAGTTCAGAAAGAGATAGTGTACTGTGAATTTAATTTACAATAAAATAAATTTATTTACTGTACAACTATAAGCTGTCCTCATACCCTACTGTGATGTTATGATTATATATAGTGCCATTTTCTCTCCTTGTAGTGAATATAATTTTTGACTTGTCAAAAATTATTTAGATTAACTTGAAATACATATAAACCCTTGACAGATACTCTGCATGCTGTGAAATAAACCCAAGTTTTGAGTTTGCCTGGTTTCTTTAGAGAGGGAATTGTTCATCTTAACATGAAGTAAACAGGAAAAGATTCCAGAATAATGGACAACAGCAAATAATACGGAGTTGTTGAATAACACATGATGCAATGAAAGATTAGCAATTACCTCCTCCCAGAAGTTTATTTCACCAGCAGTTTAGTTCCCATTAAAGATTACCTCAACCTTTATTACTCTACTCAAATATAACTCAAAAATTTGTCCCTTAGCTAAAGGTTGCAAGGCCACGCAACTCAGTGAAATTCATGTGAAGCTCCATGAGATCCACTGAATACACAGATGCCTTTCCAGAATCTCCACCTATTTTTAATTACATTCTGTAGAAAACTTTGCTCATCACTTGAAAAAATTAAAGAGTTTACAAAGAAATTATATTATAAAATCCACCTTTGTGATTCCTTCCTTAAAAAACAAACACGCAAAGGACTGAGTACCCAATGGAAGCCCCCAACAAGCAACTGGGAGGGGTCCCTTTCTGAATCAGAAAACGGATAAGAAAAAATGAAGAAAACTGTTTCTGAAAATAATAAAACAGCCATACCTGTGAGCTTTAAGCATATTCCTAAAGCTTCATATTTTGGCTGAAGTAATTCTCCACTTTCTTAATAGCTCTAACAGGTTATATTTTTTTTCAGTGTCAGAAAGATAAGTAGTACTAGAATCTAGACAGGTGCAATTCAGTGCACCCCTGTAAACCAACTCCATATTACACAGGTATCCCCTGGGCATCATGTGGCCAGTGGAAAGCATACTGCACTAACATACTCCGGTAAAACAAACAACAACAAGCTACACAGATAAATCCAGACCACACAGACAAAGCTCCACAAACACACATCACCAAATCGTGGTGGTCCACACTAGACCTGCATTATATACACCTTCAACTAAATACTGTGTGTCAGAAACACAGCATTGTATCTCTTATGGGCATATGGAAGAACAATGTGCAGATGTTTTTATAAGTATACAATAAACAACCCTGCTAGGGAGTTGCCATTTGTTTCAAAAGGTAATGCTAATGTTGAAATGAAGACAAGCAAGGACACAGGAGTGCCTCCTGACTTACTGCTAGTAGCTTCAGTCATCACTCATGCAATGACCTAGAAGCCAAATAAATGGGAAAAAAAAAAAAAAAAAAAAAAAAGGAATTAATGGTAGATACTACAGCTGGGGAGAGACAGATTTGAGGGTTTTTCCATCTTTGTTCTAGTCAATGGGATAGCACAGCCCAACAAGGCACAAATAGGAGGTTAGTTCAATGGAATCTGAAAAAGTGATCCTTTGTTAACCTCATGTGCAAACCTTTCAAGATAAAATTGGATAATGTCAGATAAGTCCATCCTTACATTATCTCAGTGATTAAAATTTACCATGGATTCAGACTTTCTTCTGCACCTAAGTCAGCAAAACCACAAAGTAAACATTAACAGAGTTTCAATCCACCAGTGTACCCACATTTCAATGGAAAAGGATTTCAACACAGGTGTATTTGATAACCCATCTAACAAAGATTTGGAAACCTCCAGATCCCAGAAGCCTGGAGAAAAATGAAATGTTGACATTGAGGGATTCTGTAAAAACATCAAATGCACTGCAGAGTTCCCCACAGAGCAATCCTGTACTCCCAAGTAACATATGATGGAGAAACATAGGGATTTGTCCGCCACAAACACAGATATTAGAGAATTATTGTCTCATATAAATTCAGTAGCGAGGCCTCCTTAGGGGATTAAAAAAGTAAAGAATTTGCTTTTGAGTAACTGAATGCAGTATAGCTTTGAATGTACATTCAGATACTGAATAACAGATGATTAAAAATAAGGACATGGAAATACAATTATAAAAAAGATTATGCAGGGTCACAAGCTTCCAGCTTTAATCATAATTTGGAACAAATTTCACCATGAATAGCTCCAATTGCACTACTTACAGGAATTACTGCAGATGACAGGGCATCACTAGAAGCATCAGGACAAAACATTTCCAATCTTAACATTTACAACACCCATATTTACCTAAATTTCCATTTGAAATGCAGCTACTCATCTACTGCAGATGGTCCTTTCCTGAGTTTAAAATGAGAAAGAATTAAAGAATTATCACCATTCATGCTTTGATTTTCCCATGAACTTCAGAACATAGAATTAAGCCTTTTCATAAGCCTGAATGTATCCTAAAGGAGACAGAAACAAATTGCAGGCACTGTCAAGACATGGAGCTAATAAGTCCAGTGAAGATCACCATCAATGTCACATAGTTCAGGCCCTAAGAGTGTGAGCTAAACAGTTTTACAAAAGAACACATGGAATCAATGATTCTTGCGCAGTTATACAGAGAAACATTTTAACACAGTACAGAGTTAACACAAGTACACTAATAATTAGAGGACAGTTTTACAAGGAATGCTAATTCTTTACCTGGTGAGAGAAAACTGGTTCCACTATATATTAAAATAAAGGTAAATTAAAATTTAATTCAGCAGAAACATAAAATCCTATAAAAATTATTTGCAGCAGTGTACAAGAATTTCTCACAAAAGTATGGAAAAAGATATTTTCATCATATGTGAACATATCTACCCAAGAAGAGGATGGTCAAAAGCAAATTGAAGAGGGCCCCTACTAATTTAAGGAAACTACAGAGTAGGCTCAGAATGTTAAATCTTGCAAGTAGTCTGCTGTAGTGAAGTAATACCAGAAAGAACAAGAAATAAAGTCTATGCATAAAAGGCAGGACATGGAAATATTTTTCAGCTTCTATGTTACCCTCAAAATGTCTTCATTCAATCCTGGGACATATTTGAGGATCATTATACCATCATCCGCCCTTCTGACTTTCAAGGAACGTTAAGCCAAAGTGCAAGGAAGTAAAAGCCTTCCCTAGCCAGCTTTCTGACCTGAATAATCAAAATCTCAGACACCCGCAACCAGAATAGAAGTACACCAAGACACTCAGGAAAGATTTACTTCACTGTGAAACATTCATGAAGTTTCATCATAGCTCAAACAGAACATGTAACTAAGAAAATAGATAGATACATTTAGTAGCAAGTACCAGGATGAAGTGATAAAGGTTACTTTCTGAACTGAAAGACACCAGCAATACAGTGCTGTAAACAAGAGAATAATTTCTTCTGAAATCCCTTAAAGACAAAGCTTTGTGAGAACTTATCTGTGCTGGAATTCAAACAGCTACTTTTCTGCCTCTAAGAAACATATCCAACCATAACTAGAAGCTTTCCACACTTAGCATTGTCACACACCTTAGCATCAATGGATGCCTGTTCCCCTAGAAGTTAAACTTCCCCAAAAAGAGAAACTCCACCATAACCCAGAAAATAATCTCATCATAAGTAGTTTGAAAGTTTCATATTCAGATTTTTTTAAAAATAACTAAGAAAAAGGATGCAGCTGTCCAGGGAAGCTGTCATATGCACTTCACTACCTCTAGCTAAAATGGTTTCTCTCATTGTCAAAGTCTTTATACAGTTAAGTAATAGCAGAAGTATCAAAATAATCAAAAGTATATTCATAATCTCATTTTAAAGTGTTCCCAGTAGCTTTGAACAATAAAGGAAAAAGAGAAGGAAGAAAACCCATGTACATTAAACCTGAGGATCCACTCCAAAGTCCACTCATCAATGAGAACCATTTACTTTATTCATCAGATACCAGATGCTACCTATTAGAAAACAAATTCTAAATGTCAGTTAAGTATCATTTTCTAAACTTGTATTCACTTAGAAAGACATCAGAAGCAACCAAAGCAGTTCACCATTTATGTAGAGTCCTCAGGAAATAAAAATAGTGCAGCTCACAAAATGAATGTTTTACAGGTTTTTTTCTCCTGGTATTTGTTATGTCACTGGGTTTTGCAGCTGAAAGCATCTAACAACACAAAATAATAGAAGGATATTCCATGCAACAGGTCACAGCAGTTTCACATGTATTTTATTCTTTTGAACCTATTTTCTCCTGAATTTGGGGAAAAAAGCAAGACCAGAGCATTACATTTTGCTCTGACTTTGTCTGATGTTGTTTCCTCTGATTACAAGCTTCATTTTACATAAAATGCATCAAAATAATTCTAGAAGCTTTTATTCTGAAGCAATACAAAATATAGCAAGAATTCACAATCCAGAATATATAGGGTTTATGTTGTTCTTAACCAGTGTAAACCTTCAAACAACATCCCATTTAGAAGTTAGTTTGCCTTCCTGTGAATAAGCTGATTGCAATATGATTCTGAGATATGATCTAATATCTGGTTAATAATTATGAGACTAGAAAAAAGTATTAAAATTTTTTTGTACCAATTTTTTTGGGTGTTATTTCCTTGAGCTGATTATTTAACATTTCCTTTCATCAAAGATGAATAGCATTATATGAAAAAATTGTATCTGAAACATAATTTCAAATCTGCTGACCATCAATGGGGAAGACGTTGCACAGAGAAAATTATCATAAGAAATATCTTAACCTAACATTTCTTGCAATTTTAAGGTTACTAAGGTAATTAAGCTTTCTAAGAACTTTAACAGTTCCGCATAGACTAACCTTCAGCAGTGCTTGTTACACTTACAGCATCTACACTATTCAACTTTTGAAAGCAAATTAGGAGAAATTAGGATAAAAATTTAATCTCTGCAGCACCAACAGTTACAAAGTGCCTTCTACCAATGGAAATCCTTGTCAAGATGCAAAGGGGAAAACGACTAACATTTTTCATTATAAAATAATGCTAATAATACATAATTATAATTTACTAACAGATAGATGTTAATAATTATCCTAATCCCCTTAGTTGTATATTCTGATTCCTTGATCTCTCCTCCCAATATTTATACTTTTAGGTTGCATGGTCTATAAATTGAGACAATACATTCGAAAAATCTGGCACATTTACTCAAAAATATTCATTATTATCCAGGTGTTGTTCAAACTGCCTCATTTGCAAAATAGACTTTCTCTGTTATACAACTGGGGTTGCCATTATCCACCAAGAAAAAAACTCATTATGAGTTGAATATTTTCAGAAGTCATTGAACTTAGAAAGGTTTTGGGTGGCAATTGGAACACCAGGACCATATTATTTAAAAATGGATAAATAATACTTGTGAAGTTTATGCTCCAAATTTAAAAATTGTTCTCAGTTCCCTTCTACAGCATTTTAAAAATCTGGTTTAAATGTGCAATATTAAAGAAAAAATAGAAGTTAAGGCAATTCTTTTAATGAGACAGCTCTAATACAGATGCCAGAAAATGCAGTGTTTGGAATAAGTAGTTGTGAGATGTAAATTTGAGAAAACCCTTCAGCAATAATCACTGCATCAAGATAAGATTTCTGGGGTCTTTTTGCATGAACAAATCCTGCTTAGCATGCCTACAAAATTCTGTAAGGACACTGATTGGCAAGCTGTTAATGATGCACATTTAGAATCTCTCCTTTCATAAAGAATGTGCTGAAATAGGAAAGCAAATTAAAACATGCATATGTCCATTACTAATACGTGAACCTGCATACCTATATTTCACAATTGCCTTGTAATACGTTGCAGAAAAACTAATTTTTTAAGCCACTGGAGCTGGATAATGTCTTTTCATATCTGTTTTGCCCCATTACATTTAATTTGAATAAAAAAATAAATCACAGTCTTATGTTAAAATTGTATCACAAATAAAACACAGTGCAATTAAATAGCTAACCTTCAGTGTACTAAGCAATAGTTGAAAAATGTAGGGAAAGCATTAGATGGGGTCTCTGACTGTAGATCAGGGAAGGAGGTAAGAGTAGGATCCTGCTACTCCAATAGTACACTTTAATTCTGAAAGAATTTTTGCTGAAAATACAGAAAATCTTACTTTCCCCCTCAACTGTTGTAGATGCTTTCTTCAGAACCACCTAAATAACAACACATATTGTAACAAAGGTCTATTGGTTTTCCCACTACATAAAAAATAATCAGAGCTGGTGTGTTTACTCCTCCTGCTGGTTCTAGGCTGGGGAAAGGACACACACCAGGAGAGCCAGGCTGTGAATACACAACCTCTTCCAGGCCCATCTCTTCCCCATCAGTGCAGCAGGAGGTGCCAGCAGCTCGAAGGGGGAAAAAATGAGTACTGTTTCCTGGAATAAAAGGATTTGCATCTAAAGATCCACTGGCACAGCTTACATTCACAACATCCCATACAAAATATAGCTATTTTCATAGACAGATAATAATTCCACTTTTAGAAGACTAAAAAACAGGGCTGTACTTGAGAAATAGAGCAAGTACTCTGCAATTCAGGATGAATATTAAGGAATGAGATTATTCCTTTCAATAGAGCCGAGAACGCTAATACACATGAGAAAAATGGCTCAAGAATTTGAATAACACTTGTCACTTTCAATTTTTTTCCCCCTTAATTTTCATGTATTTGTAACACATATATAAAACATCAATAAGCAACAGTTGATCAACACTGGTTTTATTGTTTAGGTCTCCAGATATCGCCTTATACAGAATTAACCATATATCGAGATGTGCATGAAAAATTTGGCTGGAGGTATCATACAGCATAGGCTCTTCAGCATTCATTTTGTTTGATTCAAATGGGACATCTACTGCAAGTTAGAATTTTTCAAACTGCAACATGATTTAAAATTTCTTAATGTACCCAAGGTGTCTGGAAAATTCTGAAGTTGAGGGAAGAGTAGCCAGCCATCAGACTTCAAAAAAATTACTGATATCAAAGTAAACCTAAGGGGCATCCTACAGAAGTCTAAATGTTTATGCTATTTAAATTATAACCACAATCACAGCAATTTTTAATTTTGCAATAACTATTATGAAAAGAGCAATACTGGCCAGATATTTCAGTATGAAGGACTTTGTGCTAACAGCTACTGCTGTTTAAATTGAGTTCTTAGCAACTGAAAACTACAAGAGGCAACTCTTGAACTGGCTTCATCCCTGTCCTGCCAGAAGGGAAATGAAAGTATTCTAGGAGAAAAAAATACTGAAAGAAAAATATCTGAGGAAAAGGAGCACAGGGGAAAACCTGAGCTGTAAATTTTAGATTATTCCAAAAATAACCTCAATCCTTGAGATTCAGAAAAAACAGCAGCAGTACTATTTGCATATTTTAGCACCTTGTGTTTCTAATTTGTATCATGCCCATCTAATATATATTTCTGCAGTGTCACACTGGGAATACCAATAGAACTATTTTAATATCTTCCTAAGATCAGGATAAACCAGGGAAATCTTTTCCATTTTCAACCTTTGAAACATGAAATTAAATTATGAAGTACAGCATTCAAATATTGATCCTTGCCATATACATGAAACTAATACTGCCGCTGAAATCCTGCTGTTGAATATGAGTTGGGCCATAAGTACTGCAGCAACACAAATTGCAGGTAATTATCAGGATTTTAATGCCAGGCACAGTAACTTGATACAATTTCCTCTTGTTTAACCCTCATTATTAATGCATTAGCAATCATTTTTATGTTCTTAAGAATGACTGCCCTATTACTTTAGGAATATTTGAGAAGGTATTAAACTTAGATTTACTGATAAGTAGTAACACTCTGAAGATTCCCATTGGAAAAACAGGTACTACACATTCACACTATGCTGCTATTCCATGATGTGTCCCATTCTGATGCTGTTTTTTAAAGTCTCTTCAGCAATTTTGAAAACCATCTCATGGATAATTTTAAGCTGATTGAATAAAATTAGTTGAGGCCCCCAAAACTGCTCTGTAATAGCTATTATTTGGCTTCAGTTCAGTGTAGGATCTTCATTTCCTTTCCTGGATCCCTCAATTATCCCTTTCTCTGCTCCTTTTAATTTAAAAAATAAATTGTTTCCACTGACACATTGAAAGCCTTAAGGAAAAACGTTCACAACTTCAGTATAGCACAAAAGCTGTTAGAGATGAAATCTAATCTTTAGGCTTTATGGTGTCTTTTTAATACACTTAATGATAACTGTTATGACCATTATTATCCAACCATATTTTAAAAAAACCCTAAACATTAATACCTCCCAAGCACTCCTTCCCTTCAGTTCCTAAATTGCAGACAAATGTGGGTTTTTTAAATTTCCTTTCATAAGAATTATTTTTAGTAAGAATTACTTTTGAAAGACATACAGAAATATGGAAAGAGCTAACAAATTCAATAGAAAAATTAATCTCACATATTTTATATTATATTAATACAACTTTTTTTCCTTATTTGGGTCCTGGCTGTTCACTACATTTCAAAATTATATTTTCACAACTTATGACTACCTTTATAACTGGAAAACAATTTCCATTAACCAGACGAAATTATTTCAAATATCATAGTTGTTAACTGAACTTTCTGAAGAGGGAATAAATAGTATCCGCTCATCAGTGACACTTTTCATAACCAATGGTGCAGCCTTCTTTTTTAGTGGTACTCAGAATAGCTCTCACCCAGATTCCAGAAACTCAAAGTATGTCATACCCACTCCCATTATTGCATTACACACTCAAGACTTGAAATTATTCTTTCACTTGAGCTAGACCAACATCCTTATGCCATGAATTGTATTTCACTGGGGAACAGTGAGACAGTGGAGGGAATTTATTGCCAACAAATGTGCCAAGTTATCATTACTAAAGGTAGCAGATTTGCACAGTATTTTGGCAGGGACCACAGCAGCAGCTCTATGTACCAGAAGTATCTGTCAGTTCAAAGTTTGCAATTTACTTCACTTAGTAACACCTCCCTGCAGGAAATGATCAACAACTCCCAAAAAAATCTGCTTAAAATTGGTATGACTAGAATTAATATCTGTATCTAGATCTCAGCACAGCTGCAGATCAGTATCAGTCTTAAAGATGTTCAGACACACTGAGACTGTATCCTATGACATTTTGGAGCATGCCAACCTAGCAACAGCAAATGCAACTAGAGTTTTGTTTGCTGCTGAGTGCAGTAGCAAAGACAGCAGCAGCAGCAACACCGAGCAGCAGCTTAAAAAAAAAGCACCCCATAAAAGAGCTGCCCTGAATTATTGGAAGCAGCAGCTGCCTTTTGATATATTGCTCTTTTCAATTTCCTTGTCTTTCAAATATTGTCAGAGTAGACATTTTCCCAAAAAACAGCAGTGGAATTTGACATATAGGGATGATAAACTCAAGACCAGCCGAAAAGAAGTAGAGGAAGGCATACTTATCCAATATAAGGTTATTTCAGAGTATACAAAATGGGGGGGGGGGGAACCCCCACTCATGTATAAACAAGGAAAAGGAAGACAAGGAAAGTAAGAGAAAAATAATAAAGGCACATAATAGCCACACTGAGGAAATTGATAGTGCCTTATGCAAAAGGCACAAAAACGAACAAGCAAGACCAAAATATTGTGCTGAGAGTGCATTAACTTTTTTCTGGTATAAAAAAATTGGAATTGGTGATGCTATTATTTTTATTTCTTTTATAACAGACTTAGATAGGATCAGAACACCTTGCACCAGATGTAAAATTTAAAACTTCCAGCACTTAAATTCAGATTTTCCGTCCCTGTTATTTCTGCAGAACACTTCAAAAGAAAAATGCTGTAGAGATACACATATTGCATGCTGAAAATCTACATGACATTGCACAGCACATTCATTTTCATACCTACAAAGTGAACACCTGTTGTAGCTATGCCATGTCAAGGCTATGCTGATGGCTTTAAAACTATTTCACTAAGAAGCAGAAAACCAAGAAACAGTGACATGCTTAATGTAAAATGAGTACAGAATATTTGCGCAATATAACCTTCAAATAAAAAGTATCCCTGTAACATATGACTGATTTGTTTAAAATACTCATCTGATTGTATCTAAAATGTCTCTGTAATTTGTATTTACCCTGTCAACAAGTTTGATTTCATCTGTATTTTTTTCACTTACACAAATCTTGTATGTTTTAGATGATATCCTGTAATCTACTTTTAAAGTGATATGGTATTTTAATAGACACCTTAACAGCCACTGCTCTCTAAAGAACAGGATCATATGGCAAAACTTACTGAAAAATGCACTGTTTCGTTGCAAAAAATATGCCTATGATTTTATTCCAATCACTTTGACAAAACCCTCATAATTTTGATTTTGTTTCCCCTCAGAGAATTTACCCCAGTTATACCCACAAACCCTTGTGCATTTCCTAACACCTCTCTGCCTAATTGGAGCACTCCTCCCATTTTTATTTGCTAAGCATTTCTTTATGCCTCTCAACAATGATACCTTTCTTAGATGATTCTTAGAGCCATATCTTAAAGTCAGATTCACAGCATCTGCATGAATAACTAAAATCAGGGACTCTCACCCTGGCAGTGGATTTGGCAAAGTGGATAGAAAATAAAGTACTTTTTATCAGCAGTATACCCTTATAGCAATGAAGGTTAACTATATTCAGCACCAGGAAAAGGACAGTGCAACTGTGAAGGCAGCTCTGCTTGGAGTCAGAGGTGGGAACAGGAGATCCCTTCCAGCTTAATTTTTTCTATATAACATTTGTGAAAGGCCTTTAATCTTTACATTTTTCCTACACACCTCAGGAAAACCTCAGAACTGATATGACGCAAAAGGAAGAAGATGGCAGCTGAGATCTTTGGAGTACTGTGGGAGAAACTCTGTTCCATTACATTTCTGACAGCACCCATGGTCAAGAATAACCCTTCCTCAACACTGCTTAGTTTCACACAAAGGGAATAATCAGCCACATTTTTAGGTCCTTCAAGCAGATTCCAAGTGAAAACAAAATCCAAGAATCTAGCAAAACATCTTCTAAAATGGGATAACAGGTTTAAGAGTCTGTATACCAGGCTATGACCTGAAAATTGTGGTAATTTCTGTAATCCCAAGGAGAAAAAACACAATCCTTTTACAGCCTAAAATGTGCTTGATACATGCCCTAGATAAATAACACTGTCTGACCATTTCCATAGTACTGGAAAAGTTCAACATTTTTAAGCAGATTGCTTACATTGCAGCTATTTTAGAAGTTCTAATGCACTTTGAAGAGCTTAAGTAAGCACAGAATTATCTTCATAAATATTAGACAATAGACTACAATAATAATCTTGTTATGAAGTTCCAGCTTTATTTGCCCTGTTGGAATGGTTCATTCTACAATACATGTCTGGTGCTTTGCTCTAACAGCCAGAGACTCTTAGAATTCCTGATTACATCACTACACTCAAAAGCCTCATTATTTGAAAATGTTTTATTATCAACTGATTGCTTTTAGATTACTGTGGGGACAATTCCATAAGCCTGTTCTTACAAGATCAGCATCACACTCTGTAACTATATTTTGTTTACTTAACTCTACAGACTCCTAAAATCTAGAAATTTGGGAGAGGTAGATAAAGAAAGAAACAGGTAGATAAAGAAACAGGTAGATAAAGAAACAGGTAAGTACTTCATCTGGTAAAGTATCTTCCCAAATATAAAGGTTTATTTTCCTTTTCATTCTTAATGTGCTACTTAACTTCATTTGTACATGGTGTTTTAAACAGTGTACAAACAAAGAACACAGTACAGTACAGCTGTATCACTCCGTGCTGTGTTCTAATTAGACTTTAGCAAGTAAATAGAAAAGGACTGAGTCAATATTTGAATGAAGGATTTCCGATGAACAAGAGCATCTGCAGTGACAGTTCTGTCATGTTTTACATGCAAATCTGCCTTCTGAGCCAGTGTCAACAATCTGACCTACTGTTAACAATGCAGAAATATTTCTGTATTCCTTAGTTATTGGTAATTCTTTAGCCTTATCTTTGTAGTCAACAGCTGGGAGACAGAGCATTGGGCTGAATTTAAAAACTCTTCTTCCTTCACTGCATTTGTAGATCCCAATCCATTAAAATTCTGCTGGGGCTTGGGACTCAGCAGAGAAAACAGTGTTTCCTCTCAGCCCAAGCAGTGCAGCTGGTGAGCTGAGCCTGAGAACTAGATCCTCCTTCAACTGTATTGGTAATTCCCTGTCTCCTTCTCATCCCTATCTTCTCACAGCTTAAGGAGCCAAACAGTTGCCTGACATATTTCTGCAGCCTCATTCCTCTTTAGGTAACCTCACAGTAATTCACTGCCTTTCCTAGAGTCCACATACAGCCCTCTCCTTGACTCATTTATCCTACCACATCTGCTCCTTCAAACCGGCCACTAACACTTTCTCTACACAGCCAAGTCTCTCTGGATCAGCCTAGAGCTCAAGACAGGAAGGTCATGGCTTCCTATAATATCCTCAAGGAACTTCCAAAGTCATTTATCTGGGTCGATTTCACATGATTTTACTGATCAGACTCCTACAGTTATGACTGAAAAGCTGCTGTTCCTGTTAAAAGCAGCGAGACATAGAACCCTGTCCATGTGAACCATGTCCACAGTGAAAACCTATAACATTCTTTCAAGTGCAAAAAAACTCTTCACTTACCTCTCTATTTTCAATCGACTGCTGGGAAAAATGTCAAAGCAACCTTTTTGTATCAGTTATTGAACAATTGAACAACACAAAATGCTTTCTGCTATTTTTTACAGCCTCAGGAAAAAAAAAAAAAAACCTGTAACTTTTCGTATACAACTGGCCAAGCACAGGTAAAATAGTAGACTAACCTTGAGCTTCACTTAAGAATGCAGAGATGTATCAGATGCCTTTCTAATAGGAAAAGAAATAGCTGAAGTGCCACAAAGAAAGACCATCTATTTAAGACTTAGCACAATTACATAACTTGTTTTACCTCAGGACTGTGAATAGATTATTCATTGTTGCTGGAGAAGACTTCCAATTCAGGGTTTCTTTCAAATAGCATGCAAGATATTCCAGCATTCTGATCATACACTGTGCTCTGAACCAAAGTAAAGAAACTAGGGATGGTCTGCAGATTCACCTCAAAATGTTGTGTTCTTGAAATATTTCCAAACTGAAGGGAAACAGTAAGTGTTGAGGGTATTCAGCAGATGCAATGCTACTGGAAATGGGAGAAGATCGTCATTATATATCAAAAGGAAATATTGAGAACACTTAAATACACCAAATCTAAAATGAAATATTTGTGGACTTCATGCTCTTGGAGAACAGGCCTATATCCAGAGAGTCATTTTCATTGTGGTATTTTTATACCAAAAGATGGAAATAGGTAATAATTCAAAAACAAATAAAACTTTTTGAAAGTAAACATAATTCTTACATATACGTTCCATTTGCATATGATTTTGACTAATTTTCCTTCTCTTCCATTTTCCCTAATTTATATTCTTCAATTTCATATTTTAATACTTCATGGGCAAATTATTTCAATATATTATAAAGACAAATTGTTCCATAAGCAACAGAACTAATGATACTCTGTTCCCTATAGCTTCATGTTTCATGGTTGACTTATTTGATGTCTAATAAGCACTCCAATGGAAGTTATTTCTGTGCCTAGGAAATCATAAAACCTCTCTGCTTTGTTGATTTTTCCTCTAGAAAGGGGTGAATTTGCACCGTATCCTGTACTACAGTGAGAGACTAGGAGCCTTTGTCTATCCGACTGCCAAAATTCACAGGAGCAATGTGTTTTGAGAGTAACACTTTTTTAAGTTGAACAAAACATACAAAGGACATAGACAGATCACGCTGACACAGAACACACACAAACTAAACCAAAGCCCTTAAGCTATATTAAAGGAAAAAATATTTTATCAGAAAAATGTTATTATTTCTAGAAATTTTAGTACAGCATTTTAGAGTAAGAGGCAGGTTAGAGGTAAAGCTTTTCTGTTAACATCCCCAGTCTCTTTTTTTTTGCAATTGACAGTACAGACTTTTCCAGAGTTTCATTTCATGTCAAAATTATCACAGTCTGAATGAGGAAATTATGCATTCTCTCTAGCTTCTTTTTGTATTATTCATACTCCCTTAATAAGTTTTGCACTAAACTCTGCTTTTTAAAGAGAAAATATTTTTCTAAATATTTGAATACTGCTTAGTTTTCTCCCTCTTAGCATGGACCCTACAGAAAAATCAACAGCCATTACAAGTGGGTTTGTATTATAGGCACAGCTATATCCTAAGGATATAAGGGATATTCCATACCATAGAATGTCAAGGTCAACATATAAAGAGAGAGGAAGAAGAAGGGGACACATTCAGAGAAATAACATTTTGTCTTCCCAAGTAACCGTCACACATGATGGAGCCCTGCTTTCCCGGGGATGGGTGAACACCTGCCTGCCCATGAAAAGTGGGGAATTAATTCCTTGCTTTGTTTGCTCATGTGTGTGGCTTTGCTTTATCTATCAAACTGTCTATATTTCAACCCATGACTTCATCCACTTTTACCCCTTCCAATTTGTTCCCTCATCCCACTGCAGGGGAGTGAGGGAGCAGCTGTGTGGTACTCAACTGATGGCTGGGGTTAAAACAACCCCAGCTGATTGGTTTGGTTTGGTTTGGTTTGTTTTTTTTTCAGTACTATAAATACAGAGTAGCAGAAAATGGAAACCAACATGATTTAAAATAGGATTATACTTTAGTACCAAAAGAATTTTCCTCAACAAAAGGCCAATTCTAATTAGCTCACTGAAAATCCTAGTAAAAACTTTTGGATGCACACAATGTAATAATCAAAGAACTGAACAGTTTTAAAAACTTTTCAATGTTTCTGGGTGAACACTATTACAATCCAACTAGCAACAAGAAAAAATAATTAGTTTTCACAGAATACTGACTTTTATATCTAAGTTGCTGCTTGTAGTCATTGAAAAAAAAAGTGGACAAAACTACCTCAGTGTGATACGTTCAATTAATTTTAAAGATAAATTCTATTCCCCAAAGTAATTTATTCCAAGACTGTCTCAAACATATTTTGCTGAGGATTCATTATTTTTTTTCTCTGTAACAAAGGGAATGTGTGGTGTGGTGCAGTACTTCTTTTTGTCTGTTCCACTCTGTATCTGCCACATATTCTGTGTTGTACAAGACATGTACAGAACAAAACACAGAACACTTCTCATAATAGATTAATAACGCAATGACTTTCAAATCATTCATGTAAAATCATTTTCAAAGCTATGATGGAAAATTTAGTAGACTTACTTGATATCACTTTCCATGATGAAATCTTCTAAGCACACATGCCCATTTTTCTAAACAACTATTGTAACAAGCATAAAAAGTAGGATCTTCCCAGAGAGGCAGACAAATATAAAATATTCTTTATCGTGGAATAAACTAAACTTGGCCTAACTAGCATCAATAAACTATCAGAAAAGGACTTGTCATAAAAGTATAAGAGCAGTTTCAAGTTCCTCTTTTGTGATACCAGGAAAGGTGTGATCAAAAATAACATTCTAAACCAGTATTTGGTTCTTACCATCTATTGCCAGGCTCTGAGTCTTATAAACCAAATCCACATTTAAGCTTGTCAAAACAGTTTTCAAATATTAACTGGCAAGATGGGAGGAAAAGCATGGAGGACCATTTTCAAAGATGACTCTAGAGAGCCACTGACTTCCATTTAAGGGAAGGCAAGTGATATGACTAAATAATGGAGAAAAGCCAGAGGCTTTTTATAGCAGCTCTCTGGTCTCATTTTGTTTTAGGAGTGTGGTAAAGCAAACTCCAAACACTAAGAGATGAGGCAACTTGTTAAATTTCTCCCTTGAGGTAGAGTTCAAAGTGGTTAATTACAGACAAAAGGAAATTCCTAATTGAATTGTGCATCTTGAACCATGGTGAAGGACAAGCCCATGACAGAAAATATATTTTGCAGTGACCTAGAAGACGATAAGGTTTGACAGATGAGACAGAGAGCCATAGACCTGATGAATAAGTGTGTCTCTTTTCCTCTTATCCCTAATAAAGCAGATAACCTGGGACCCACAATGAGTTAGCATAGTGACATCTGCACATATACACTCGCAACAGACAGAGTTTATGCCTTGATGCACGCTATTGAAATAAAGAAAGCAGGAAAACAAGCTTGATCATTCTGACATGCTTCTACGTGGTGTCAGAATAATCCTGTAATACTGACAGGCAGCAACAGCTTCCTACTCTGCATGCAGCATCTATTAAAAAAAAGCCAGATTGAAGTGCTGTTGCTGGCAAGATTTTAAGGGGTGACACGTTCATTCTTCAGACTAATCACCCAAGACGAAGCTGCAACTCACATGCTTCTTGAAACACACCTGTGTACAGGGGCAGGAAGGTACACACACATCCCCCCATTTGTAAAGAGGGATCTTCAAAGAGTGTCTGGGCAAGTGACAGCAGTCCAGTGCTCTTTCTCCTGGCACATTCAGCACAGGCATTAGGAAAGACTTGTGCCAGTCTTGTGAAAGACTGGCATTAGGATCATCCTTACTTTTCTAAGTCTGCCTTTTTAAAAGCTGTAAAACTTCCATCAAATTCAGAAATAAATATGCTCTCTCTACTGATTCCATAGCATTTAGGTAAACAGGTAATTTCATTTTTCTGTAGGAGCTGTATTTATTTCACAAGATGAACCTGACCCCCTTTAAGTTTGCATTGACCTTACTCTACACAAAGGCATAATTCCATGTCTCTGACATTGCAGCTTCCACAGCAACCACCGCTATGATCTTGAAGAAAACAATTTTGAGCAACAAAAAAGGGAAGAAACAAACACATTAAACAAGTTTAATCTGGACTCTTCAGCTGCAGAGCCTCTTTAGAGCTTCAAGGAGGATAAGCTGTCCTTCTCCACCCTGCATGTCACAGAAGCTATAATAGTTATCAGCCTTATGTACTCTCACAAAAGAAACTATGTATTTTCACTAAATCTGCAGGAACAAGCTAGAAATTTACTCTGTGTGTACAATAATTCTCTGTTTATATATCTCCTTTCTGAGAGCAGATGTTCTCAGAAATGACCTAATCCTTCTCTGACTAGATGACAGTTGTCTCACAATTCAGACATTTCAGCATCTGAGCACTTAATGACAGAAATCAATCAGAGAAATCATAAAAGAATGCAAAGCCTAAAGGGCACACCAATTGCACTACTACTCAAAAAACCTCCAAGGCAAAGGAAATTCCCATCAATATTTTCACATGAAAAGTGCAATGTTCGTATCAGTAAATGGATCCCAGAGAGGCACTTGCCAAATGTTCTTTGCACACCTGTGCACTGCCAGGCTTCCTTTTTTACAGTAAGACAGGACATAGTGCTTTCACATCTATGAATACATTGATCACTAAAGACTGAAAACGGGCTGAACTGCAAGGCTCAAAGGGTTGAGATCAGCAGGCCAAAAACTGACTGGTGGACAGTCACCAGTGGGGTTCTTCAGGATAAATACAGGGCCAGCAGCGTTTAACATCTACCATTAACAACACAGAGGATGGGACAGAGTGCACCTGCAGCAAGCCAGCAGATAACGCAGCCAGGGGAGCAGCTAATGTATCTGGCAGAATGTTGCCACTCAGAAGAAACCGGACTGGCTAGGGAAAAGATCTGACAGGAACCAACTGAAGGTCAACCACAGGAAATGCAAAGTCTTGCACGTGGGACCAGTACAGACTGAGGGCTAACTGGCACCTGTCATCCAAAGAGAGGCTGAGAGATGGGGTTGTTCAGCCTAGGGAATAAAAGAAGTCAATAGATCCATGTTAAAATACAGTAAATTCCATTTAAATAGAAGAAATGGGGGAGGAGGGGACGGAAGAGGTGTTTGGTTTTTCAGGGGTGTTTTTGCTCTGTTGTTTTGCTTTCCACTTTGGGTTGGATTTTTCCTTAGGGTGAGGGTGGTCAAACACAGGCTGCCCAAAGTATTTGAGAAGTCTCAATCCTTGGACATATTTAACACACAACAGTAGGTGGCCCTGCACAACCTGATGCAGTCGACCCAAGTTTGAAGAGAGGAAGGTTGCACTGGGTGATCTCCAGAGGTGGCCTTCCTTCCTCAGTGCTTCTGCAAAAGAGCAGCTATATAAAGCATCCTTCCCATGAGAACAGCAGGACTGATCACTTTCTATATTGAACAATTCCTTGAGCATTATCCACGGTGGAGGCTGCCTACATTGCTGGTATAATGAAAACTGTTCTTTTCTCCACATAGCTCCCTGATTATACTTGTTTCTAGCTTTTCACTAGTGCTAGCAATCATGAGGCCATGGAGAGTCTAATAAATGGGAAATTAAACAGGTAGAAACAAAAACATGAAACCAACTGAATTTTCAGTTGATGCAGCCAGCTACATAATACACAGTCTCTAGTAAAAAGTAACAGACCATTATCAGCTTAAACTCTCTTAGTGTCACCCTAGACAAATTTACAAACTACACTCTCAAAATCAGGATAGAGTGCCTTAATCAATTCAAAAAGACTACTGAAGAAAAATCAAGAGTTGAGAGAAAAGAATACATAAGTAGAAACTTCAGCTAAAAAAAAGATCGCAGAAAAAATAAATATTCTCCATTCCTGATTAAAAAATATATGGGAAGGGAAGTCTCTAACAAAACCAAATACTCAGAAGTAAAATATATAATAAAGTATATGCTAAAAATATCCATGTTTTCATCACCCAGATTTATACTGCTTGTCCTGCTCAAAGCAAAACATAATGGGTTTGCCAGCTTTTCCAAAATCTATATATACATGTGCGTTTTAAGCTGCAAATATGACTTGTTTCTAGAGGTGTAAACGGCCATTTCCTAGATCAGTTCCAAGATTGGAACTCTAGAGAAAAGGTAATTTACTGCCTGGTCTGACACACTTTTACCTGGACCCTTAGCGGGTGTCATAAAGAGTGCCTGTTAATGGCACTCCTGATTCCCATGTGCCGACTGCTCCATACAATTTCACTCTGCACAAAGTATGGCCTCTTTGCCTGCCAAGAAGTGCAATATGCACCAAGCAGTGGAGGAGAGTAAACAGATTCCTAGTAGGATGCCATATAATATAACCAAGGCCTTCATCCCAGAGCACAGATGCTCAGCAAAGCAACAGGCATAGAACACTGGTTTGGGAAATAATATTTTTCCCTGCAAACAAACACCAGTTGCAGCAGGCTGGCAAACAGAGGGGAATCATTATTCATATACTAAATATTCTGCAAATGGATAAATGAAATCTTTTCACTATTCCCTCTAAAATTCCATGTTAACTGTATATGAGAACATAAAATTTCTTAGTTCAGAATACACAAGCCAACAAGACAACTCAAAAAAAGCCCATTAATTGTTGTGCTCCAGCATGGTATTTCACCGTTATTACCTTAGACAAAATTATGGGAGGTTTTCTAATTTGGGGGATTTTTGCTACCATATACATTTATAAGTTCAACAGAGAAGTTTAAAGAACTATTAATCAATACCACATTTTAAAAAATGTTAGAGGCAAATTATATATATTCCATGTATTGCAAAACCAAGTTCACTTCTCATGGAGTGTAATTTTTATGTCTTGCATTTTGGGCACAGCAATTGACAGAGCATTAAATTTGAAAGTTATATAGATGGTGTACATTTTTAAGAATATAATCAGTTTTGCTTCTGGAAATTTCTGTGCTTTCAATTTATAACGGATTTAATCAAATCATCTCCGTGAGTTTTTCCTTAAATATTACCATCAGTGCAAAATAAGATACATAGGAGAATGAAAGACAGCTTTGGGCATTCAAAAAATATTTTTTTTCTGTGGTTTTTATTTCCCAGGAGGTTGGTTTGTTTGCTTGCTTGCTTGTTGGGGGGGGGGGGTGGGGTGGTGGTGCGGGTTGAGTTGTTTTGCTCATTCTCAGAGACACTTGTTTCAGAAGCCTCTTTCCTAAATTTCATGAAGTTGTACATAAGACAGAGAAAACACTGAAAACACTGGACTACGCATTCTTTCATCCCTTCCAACCTTTGCAACTTCTCCCCTCATTTGCTACATAAATAATTCCTTATATATCCAACTCACTTCCAAGTAGATGAGATCTTAAGTCACAATCTCATCTGCATTAAATGAAAATGCCTGCTATAGAAATAAAGCAAAGAAATTTCCATTATGCTATTGGCATATCAGAAAGTCAATGGCTTTAAATCCTTTGTCATTTGCATCATTCATGTTTCTCTAAGTGAAACATCACATGGGAGGAAATCATAAAAGTGAAACCATGTGTCCATCAGGATGATGTCATACTGAGTGTACAACAGCCTGATCATAAAGGCTGCTACAGTTGGGTTTCATTTTTCACTTCTCCAGGAAACAAGAAACTGAAAAACAAACATTCTGTTGGATAGCAGTCACTTAAACTATATGCTAAGGTTCCTTTTCTTAACCTGTATCTTGAAAATTGTCTTTAAACCAATTAGAAATATTGTGTAGGGCCAGACTGGATGAAAGAGTTATTAAAATACAGCTAGTCATAGAATTAATGCTTTATTCACCATCTTATTTGCAAAGTCGTAAGTATCTAAAAATCTTCACTTTTCTCACTTCCATTCAGAGTTAGAAGCTCTATCACACATGCAGTATTGCATTTGCTTTAAAGGGAAAAAAAGAAAAAACATTCGTAGCTTCTAACTTGCAGTTTTGGATAAGCATGATATAGTTTTCCCCTACTACAAGCAAGAATTTTAATATTTTAAGAAGTCTGGTTTGCACCTGTTATTTTTTTCCTGCTTAGGAATTTTTCTCATGGGGGTATGAGATTTTCTAGGCCAAAACAAAACAAAAAAACAGAAATACCAAAAGAAAAGCTGGAAACTCTCTTAACTTGAAGTTGTATTTTTTTCCCATCGTTATTCCAAACTGTATATTGTTTGGGGGAAATAAAGTGAGAGAGAATATGAGAGCAGAAATTGTCTAAACAATGCTTCTTTCTTAACAAACTTAGCTAACAATGAGACTAAAACAACCACTTGATTTAAAGACATTAACAATCTCAAATGCAACTGACCATAATTTTTTCTTCATCAACTCTATCCAGTTTACAAGAGAGATGAAGTGAAAATTCCTTCTCTCATGAGAACTGTAACAAAGGGACTTTGCTAAACTAGGTATTCCACCTGACCACTCAACAATGTTATCTCACAGAGACATTCAAACACACTGTTGGGAGTTAGGTTTGTTCCTTCTTTCTCTAAAGAATTCTTTCCCCGTAAGTTACCAAGGAGACCAAGTGTTGGATTCTTGAGAGTACTTAACCGAAACAAAGAGGTGGACAAAGTTGGAAGGGGGAGATAATGCAGGGGAAAGACAGAGCTTGAGGCAGCTGCGGGCTCTTCTTTTTCCGGCGTTCGGGGAGAGAGAGGACGGCTGTTGCTAGCTGGAAGAGTTTCACTGTGGCCAAAGGGATCCAGTCCTGGGAAATCTACTATCACCAATTCGGCCCGAATCCTGAGTTTCCTCTGCCACCCGCGGGAGCTGGGCTGCTTTCTGCCTCGCCTTCGGCTTCTTTGGCACTGCTCCTCTTGCTACAGCGTGACCCTGCACCCCCTGCGCTGCCGGGACATCCTGCCCCTGCCTGCCGGGATACCCTGCCATCCCAGCTACCAGCCCGGGACTTTTGCACTGTTTCAGCTTGGTGCTCTGAGGATCCTGCAGGGACACCGAAACCAAACTGCCCTGGGTTTTGTGAAGCAAAGCCCTCAGGGTTCTTGGTACTGTTTTCGTTTGTTATTAATGCTGTAGTTGTTTCGTGGGGTTTTTTTTGTGTTTGTTTGCTTTGTAATACATACTAGTAAAAAACTGCTATTCCTATTTCCCAAATCTTTGCCTAAGAGCCTCTGATTGTAAATTTATAATTGAAAAAGAAAAAAAGATGGAGGAGGGGTTTACACTCTCCATTCCAAAGGAAACTCCAGTTGTTTTTTTTTATTACCTGGCAGATACCTGTCTTCCCAAACCAAGACACACACCTACAAAGCATAATATAGAAATGTCTGTTATATGTATCATGTAACAGTTTGCCAATTTTTCTAAGTCTTTGAAATTCTGTTTATGTGCTAATTACAAAGGTGCAACAAAAGGTGCACAACAGAAATAGCAAACTGGCCAGCCTCCTTGATTTCAAGTAAAAGTACTTCTGCCCACTCAAACTAATGGTACATAACGCTTTGTATTAGAAGATGCACTGAGCTTCAGCAGAACTGATTTTTTTTATCTCTTCATGCAAGTATAAATGCTTTTGTCCTATAAAACCCTCTAATGTCAAAGATACTCCTTTATCTGTCAAAGTGCCATCTGGATGTTCTGCCAATATAAAAGCTCCCCACTTCGAATGAACAGAGCTAGAAGCCCTTAGATCTTTTCTCTTCCTGTGTGACGCTGCCAATGTAATTGTAGTTACTTTGAGTTTATACTACCTATGCTCTCTTTCCACAGGCTGTGGAGGAAAAATGACAGCCTGAAAAAATCCCAGGGAGCAAAAGAAAGGCAGCTGTTGCATACTGGGGATCAAATCTTCAGTAGATTTTCAGACATTCATTCAGACTTCCTTCCAGGTAGAAAAAAAAGATTTAATTTTTTAAAAGCATCTCTCAGTGTCATGACAAGTATGTAATAATCCACAGTGAACATTTAGAAACCACATTTTCAACTAACGTCACCAATTTCAGAATTGTGGTTTGGTTTTTCCCATTGAGTGCAAATCATGCTCAGACCCAAATTTAATATTCAGGTAGGTATTCCTGTGTTCCAGAAGAAGCAACCAAGCAATTCCTTCTCTCTTGAGTTCATATACAAGTGTGGAAGAGTCAGTACCAGAGCAATGCTTCTAGGAAGGTGTTTTATCCTACTCGATGTGTTCTGTTTTGTGTTTTAAAAGCTTTTACAAAATACAAACAAATTAAGACATAAACCAATAAACTCATACAACACTCACTGTTCACCTCCTTTCCTTTTTACTCAACGTTCTGTACTTAGGACATTACTGGTTCCCAGAGAAGACTCTGATGTTGCATTCTGCTGCAAGTCATGAGCTATAAATTATCCTGGTGAGGAGCTGATCTCACATTGCCTCTCTTAACACTGTTCTACAGTGTTCAAAATACAGTTTTTAGTGACCATTCAGGTACCAGAAGGCACAGTTGATTTCATTTTTATGCAAAGCACCTTCTCCCTACCTACACAAGTCCCAGGTGATCTGCTGGCTGAGTGGACCTTTGAGATTAGAGACTTTTTAAGGCAGGGTCTGTCAGCTTCAGCTCAAAAAAATTCCAGTGTTTGTACCAGTTGCTGCCCTTACACCTTTGGGGAGGCAATGCTGAACTTATTTTAGGCCTTTCTGGGTCACAGGCTTCTGCTTTTCATCACTACACAGCCTTGGGCATGTCACACTCATCCCTCCTGACCCATGCAGAGGAGCTGCAGAGTTTAGCTCCGTTCAATTAATGGATACATATTAGGTCTGGAAATTACAGCACCAGCTTTGGGACACATAGGCTCCAATTCCCACTCCAATGAACAGACTTGTTCACTCTCCATAAAAAGTAAGCAAAGCGTCTTGGGAAAAGAGCTAACAGTGTAAGGTTTTGAAATGGCAGAGTGAATGTGACATCAAAACCAAAATAAAGCAGTAATATTGACACCATAAATAAATAAATGAGGGATAAATAAGTGAAACCTGACCTCATATAAAGCATTTAATTTGCTTCACTGTAGTAGAACTGGGACTGAGATTACATAAACTAAGACAACTTTAATGCTTTTACACAGGAAGGCTTCAGAGGGGCACATTCACAATTACTGTATATGGCAAAAAAATGTTTTGTAAAATGAGGTTAAATGTTCCTGATCTGTATTTCAAGTCCTACAACTTCAACTCAGAAACACAGTGTCCTCAGAGTCTGCCATTTTTGCAACCTTGAAAGTCCTTAAATAAAGGTTGTACACTAACACAACACTTCACATTTCCCTAGAGCTTGAAAAGCAAGATGACAGTTTTTGACAATGGAAATGGAATGCTCCCACTGAGGAATCTGAGCATAGACCATACAGGTGATGTGATGAGCTCCTAAGTGACTACATTACAATAGAAAATGAAGCAGCCTTAGTTCCTGTGCCCTGCCTTTTCGTGCACTGACTTTGGAACATCTGTAAACACACCACATGCCAGAAGGACCAAGTCAAGAAAGCCTCACAGTACAAGTTAAAGGCTCTTTTATCTCAGTCCCATATGTTTCTACATTTTATTCTAATTTTTTGCTTCATACACAGCAGAGCTGAAAGTTGACAGATCCAATAGATGCTATTGTATTCATTTCAACACCAAGCACCTCATATTTCACTATTTGTATTAAAGAAAGATTTTCCATTCATGCCATAGGAGGCTGATAGTTCCTGGTCACCTTCCATATTTTGATTTTGCTGTCCATTTCCACTGGGCAATAGTCACAATAGATTGATTGGAATATCCATGATGTGCAATAATTATTAAGGGACAGAAATTGTTCAGTGAAAGACCCTTTAGAAATGCAATTATATTCCCATGTAGTTTCCTAATCAATTTCAAATACCTAAATGCATAAGGACTGTCATGTAATCATAATTCAATTTGATTCAGCATGTAATACAATTTTACTAATGTCTATATAAGTCATAAAAAGATGAGGTACCTTATACAGGAGCGTACCATTCATTAATATTATTGAGGAACTGTCTTACTAAAAAGTTGCTTCTGAATTTTACCATGTCTTTTGAGGGATGAAACTAAATTGTCTTTTGCATTATTTATTGCATAATTTTTGAATATCTCTATCACATTCATTGTGAATCTATAGCTTCATACATCAAAAAGAAATGGGGAAAAACTGGGTATAATATTTAGGACATGTAAGTAAAAAGTACAGATATTGTCAATTCTATCAACTACTCAGAGTCCATCAAAGAATGGCTCCTTAATTTCAAAATCTATAAAAGTAATATTTTAATATTTCAAAGGTGCAAGAAAATGTTATATCTCAGTGTCTCAATTCTTATGTAAGTTATAGAACCATAACATAATTCAATAGAACTCTGAATGTCATTATACAGATTAAAGTATCGATACACATAGGTAGGCAGCTGATATATGCACTTCTTAAAAATGTGGAAGTTTTCAGTATAGTTTGGGTTCTTTAATTTAATAAATAGCATATGCTAGCCTCTGAAAACTCTTTATGTAAGTCATATATCAAAATACACACCTACCCTTATTCTTCTTAAGAGTATTCTGCTAAAAATCCTCAAATATCACAGAGATGCATTTAGACTTTTTCATTAATGTACTCTGCTGTTTCATAAGGTTTAAGAACATCTCTGAAAGGAAAGACCGATTTTCTTGAGCTGGACAAAACTTTATTTACTGTTATTTATTTCTTCTAAGCCATTAGATTTTGGGCATCTCTGTCTTTAGAAAGAGTCAGCACCAATACCTGGGCATGGGGCTGTGAACAGAGAGAAGTGTTGCAATTATCACGGAGTCTTGGTAAACTTTACTGTTCAAAATGCATTGAATTGAAACAAAGAAACAAAATTTTAATTAATTTAAAAACGCCAACTGTGAAAAATAGTTGTCAAAAATATACTCAAAAAGAAGCTACTTTAGAGTATTTTGAGTCATAACATACACAGTGAAAATATAAAGGCCAAAAGTAAACTTATTAGAAGGACTCAATCTACTTCATGAAAGAAAATAACAAAAAAAATTATTTACCTTTGCATGGTCCTATAAAAGCAATTCTGTGGTGTTTTTGCAGCTCAGTATGTACTTTTATTCAAATGGTATGACTTCCTTGAAAAGCTGACATTTCTGATTTAAATATATAACCTTACTTTTAAGTTAACTATCTCAAAAAAGTCCTTTTCTATGCTTATTTTTATGGGAGAAAATAAAATGGGGAAAAAATAACCATGAAAAAAATTAATGGGTTGAGACAAAGTCAGGGAGAGATCATTTGCCAGTTACTGTCACAAGCAAAGTAGACTTGATATGTAGAAAATTAATTTATTGTATTTCAAATTAAAATAGACCTTGGTAGTGAGCAAAAAAGACTAAATTACAACAATTATTTCCCTCGACTTCCTTTTTTCCCAGGCTCAACTTCAGTCCTTCACTCCCATGTCCTCCACAGTCTCTCCATCCCAAGTAGTGAAGAGTAATGGGGACTGAGGGGCTGCAGTGAGTCCTTGGCAGCTTCCCTCTGAAATTGTGTTATATAAACATCCACGTGAGAGTAAATCTGCATCCATAATATTTCAAAACTATTTATACAATGAAATAAATGTATTTAATTAGAAAGAAATGTAAAATCCTCAGAAAGTCTGATAGGTTTGTTAAATAAAAAAATCCTTACTACCTTCTGAAGTCAGTAGAAGTTTCCCCATTACCCTAATACAAAAGACAGTCAATAGGCCCAATAAAATTTGCCAATAAAAAACTCCCAATAAAATTTGTTGTCAGCATCACCATCTTTGCGTTTTTTTTTGTTCAGCTCATACTTGGCAACCACTGAATCACATCAGTTGCCTAGCACATGGTCACTGTTCACTGAAAACACAGCCACCCCGCCGCCCCACACTAATGCCAGCAAACTCCTTACTTGAACTCAAAAACACATCTGATTTCATCAATAGATATGTAAACTCTTATTAAGCAAAAAACAAAAACCCTCATCAAGCAAAGGAAAAATAACCAGCAAGACTACAATTGAAATAAAACCACCTGCATATCCCGAAAAAAAAGCAAAGGCAGCTATGGTATACTGCATTTTGCTTATTAAAAATCTTTGCTATCCCCCAATCCTCTTTCTTATCCTCTACAGCTCTTGGGGAGTGAGGTTAGGCTGGTTTGTTTTGTTTGCAAGTTCAAATAATTTTTTTCCATAAAACCATGATTCAACTTTATAAAATATTTTACAGGTTATATGGGGCTTTTGCCTAGTTCAATACATTTTCACATTCATTTTAATAGAATTAATCAAGACAGTATTTCTCAAATATGCAACGACTGTGTATGAACAGGATATGAACAACTGTATAAGAACAGGAAATTTCACACAGAAGTATTCATCATTTTCTCTAGTGTCTGAGGATAAAGAATTTAAAAATAATTTTTTCCACAAAGATTCTATTTTAATTGGATATTAAAGGAAAATGCTATGCAAGCAGTGGCCATTCATGGATTGCTACTGTAGTAAATGCATTTGCAAATCCTGCACTGTAGCACCAGCTAACAGGAATTTATTTCAATGAACTTGCAATTTTAAAATATGTATATATATATTTTACAAAGCAACATCCAAAGCAACGTCCAAAAATCCGTGTATTATGAAAAAAACCTGGAATGAATGAGCTTATTTAAAAACTTTAAAATGTCCAGTCTTTCCCACAATCTTTCCCACAGCCCTTCATGCTTGCAAAAATTAATGATAACTACACCACAGATGAGAAAGTCAGAGGGCTGGGCTGGGACAGAGGAGAAGAGAAAGGAACTGGAGCCTCATACAATGTAGAAAAGTAAGGGAAATATTGTTAATTAATATTATTTTATGTACATATTGTGGTACAGAAAACCTCTAGCTGGATTAATTTTACAGCTGAAGATTCTGTAAAGACCCGTTGCTTGGAAGAGACTGCCATGAAATATCTGCTCCAATTCTGCCCCAAATCAGCAAAATTAACAGAGCAGAGCAGTCAATGCAGAGGCCTGCAGGACTTAGAGACCATTTTGGAGATCTGGTTGAAAGTTCAGGACAGGATTTTTGAGAAATCCGAGTCCCAGTGCAAGGACAAGGAAAGCTTTGAGATCTGCTGGGAAATATGACCAGACTATTGCTGAGCAGGAATCATGAACTGAAACGTAAAACACATAAATCAAGAAACCAGACTTCCTGTACTTAAGTAAACAGTATGGAATTATTTTTTTAATTGTCTATATTGCTTTTGGAAGGCAACAATTCTATGTTCCTTCCTGGTTAAGGTCTGAGGAGTAGAAGATTCAGGTTAGCTTAAAACTTCGGTTATTTGCTAGAGAAGGAGCATCTAATTTAAAAATACATTGTCTATGTACCATATACACAGATAGTTTAAATATTCAACTAAATCACCTTGCTCTACAGCCAATATTTTTATTTTTTTAACCAGTGACAGGAGTTCCCAAACTTTAAGGGACTGAGAACATGAGAGCACTGTACAGACATTGTACCTTGAGTCCAAGAAGAATTGGAGTTGGGCCTGTGGCCTAACAGCATACTGAAACTTCAGAAGAAATCACAAACACTACCTCTAAAATAATTTTTAAAAATGCAGTCACCTATCTTCGTGCTTTTTTTTCTATTATACTCTGCAAGCTTACTGGAAACCACAAAGTGTAAAAATAATTAAGTTTTAGAAAGTCCCCAGCAGTTGAACCTATATTGAACACCCTTGAAACTCCATAGTTCCTCAAGCACTGTAATAAATTCTTTTGGGATTCTTCATCCTAAATGCAAAGACCAAAAAAAAAATTTTTAAAAAAAAAAAAAAGGGGACACCAAGAGGACAAATACTTCTAAGTGATTCATATTTGGCTAAGAAGGTTATCTGAGCATAAAATACTGCTTTGTATTATATCTATGGAAACCAATAGACAAAAACATTGATAAAGGCATCTATTTTTCTCCTGCTCATCGAGTAGAATTTCAGAAAGGTCCATTCAAATCAATAAATTTTCAGAGTAGGCTGCAAATCAAATCATTACTTCCTGCTCAGAATGCCTCAGAGTAGCTCCACACTGACAATCATAATGAATAGGGAATAAAGCCACAAAATTGCTATTTAGCAATTCCTAGTTCCTAGGCATGGTGACAACGAACAGAAACACAGGGGCACCCTCCAGAGGAAGAGGAATTGTATGCAATTGTGCCTCAGATAAGGAATGTAGAGCTGCTAATGTACTTTATTAGATGCTATTTAAATACCTCACACCATGAAACACAAGGAGATGGTAAAAGAATCCAATAGGAACTGCCACAACATCATGCTGATTTTCATTAAATTTGTTGAAAAGGGACTCAGCATGGAATTATTAAACTGCTTTCAAAGGCAAATGACTAAAATGCCTCATCTATTTATAGCCATTCTTCTCAATCACTGTATTTTTATGGTGACACCTGCTAGCTCCTGCTATATTTAAGGTTCTGTCAGGCTTTCCTCAAATCCACCGTTTTTTCAGTCTTCTACATTGGTAACAAAATAAACTATCTTCCTTTAAAATTAGCAATAAAGCTATTTAGGAATGGTTTTAAAAACAAAATATAATAACATCTAGTAAGCCTTGTCTTCTATTTAAAAATCTAAAATTACTATCATGAACTTCCAAGTTTCAAAATTATCTTTGCTTTTTAATGACTAAGAAACAAAATTGTTTTTCAATAACAAATCTATGGAACAGTAGTTTATATATAAACTAGATACATCCTTATAGATACACACACATAAATAAAAATGTTTATATATATATATATAAATTGTAGAATGATGTGCTTCTTGAAAATATTTATAAAGAGAAATGTTCCTTTATCAGTGAACTTAGTGGTAAAAAAGAAGCCCAGACATCAAAGGTTTTATTGCAAAAATCTCTGCATTCATGTATTTAAGTGATAGGGAAGGTGGCTGTGATTGGGGGTCTAAGTGGAAAAGGAAGTGCTGCTGTTACAATTTAATATATGCAAAATAGTCTGACAAGGTAAAGCATCACAATACCAAATACACTCTTATTGCTCTACTGTCAGAGTATCTGCAGTGTGAAAAGAGTTTTGAAAACACCTGGGGTTTTAGACTCACCAAAGTTTAGATCTGCATAGCAAATTTTATCCTCTTATGAGGACCTACAGTTGTCATTTACTTAATTCAAGGCATTATTGACATAATTTAGAAAAACAATAGTTACTTTTATATAGCCTTTAATCTACAAAGTCAAATAAATGATCAGCATTTTAGTCCCTTTCCTTTGATCACCGACACATTCAAAATATGGCCTTGCCTCCTTAGAAAATCCTACTTGAGATGCTTAAAAATTGGTCTGTGCTTATAAGGAAAAATTGACTTATCAGTTGGCCCTACAGATCCATCGGAGCTACTTCAGATCTTGAGATACACCACATTATAAAGAAAAATAGCCCTTACAAAGGGGAGAAAAAAGACTCAGGAGAAACTGCTTTTATGAAAAGGGTGTTGAAGGTCCAATATACCCAAGATGACTAAAAAACTGGCAGAGGCTGGATGTGTCTAAAGAACAGACAACTACAAAAAATTTTCAGAGCATGAAAGCATCCAAAGAACAATTCTAGAACAAACCACTTCTTTCTTAATTTCATGGTAGAAACATACCTGAATACCCAGCATTGTTCATCTAATCTGCTGAAATGTCATTATGTAATTAAAACGAAATTAATTAAATTAATAATAATATTTAAAAACACTACAAATCTTTCATCAGGTTTGAATTTTGACTAGGCAAGAGCAGCCATTGTGACTTTTTATTCCTAACAGTACCCAGGGAACAGATCCCAGCCTAAGTAAACCTGCATAATTTCATTGGTACATATAGTATCTAGATAACACCTTTGCTATTAATAATCATCCTGCCCTTTTGCTTAACTCAACTTCTTAAAGCCATTTGAGCATGAATGTAACTTTATTCATTCAAGAAATTGTTGCATTTTGATATTTAGATATCAAAATTGGATGGGAGTTCTGAGGCTTCAAGTTACAAATTACCAAAATTAATTTTACAAAGTAACAGTCAATATAAAACCATTGAATCCTTTGCAAGCCCTTGCTGCAAAGCAGTTGATAAACTCTCCAAATTCAAATAATAAAAATACATTTTACAGTAAGTTTTAGGTGATCCACTGTTTAGAAGCTTTTGAAAAAAAATCAAGTTTAGGCCTACTTGTTTAATTCATTGTAGCATGTAGTAACAAGGGAGGATTAATAAGAAACAGATTTCCCTCAAGACACAACTTGCAAACAAAAAAATAAAGTTTACAGGAAGCATGTGAAGATACTAATTGGATTTGCATCTACAGAAGATAATAGAAATACATCAATTCATCCTCACTATAGAGCTTGTTCATCTAAAAATAAATAATAAGAATAAATTGATTAAATTCAAAAGCTGTATGCAACCACCTGGAACATATATTGTACCTGAGTTTTTGGATATATTCTTTTGATTTAACATGATCACCCGCACCCAGGGGTGGGACCTTGCACTTGACTCCGTGGAACCTCAAGAGACTGGCACAGACTAATGTCTTGAGCTTCAGCCCCGCACTGAACTGAACACTCACCCAGGTGTTTGTATGTTCACACATGGGCTGAGGAGGAATGCAGCAGGCTTTGAAGTGATAGGAACAAGAGGCAGAAAGCATTCCACAGGGATTTAGAGCTTTCATACTAATGAATATTTTGCCAAGGATTTGCTTTCAAAGATTTTCCCTGATTTTTCATTCGGACCTGTTCAAACAGGGAGAATGAAATATTTTTAGAAAGATGCAACATCTCATCTCTTCCGAGAGCACCTGCTACAATCAAGAGAAAAGATAGTCAAAAGGAAAAAAAAAAGTGTTCTGAATCCTAACTCTATACTGATCTGCTGTTGGGTGGCAATAAATGCCAATATATAAATGCCACACAGATTATAGAGTCCAAGTGCTAGAATTTTGCTTCTTTGATCAAAATAATTTTCCTGAGTTCACCTGCAATTGCAATTATCCTTGGACCAATTATGGTGAAGAGGCAACTTCCCAGACTGTCTTGTCTGCAAAGGCCTTAACCTACAATGCTTTTACCTTGGCAACATTATTATTGTTAATTATCTGTATGGGATGATACATATATATTCATATAGGTAATGTCTTACCTTGATAACAAGCAATTAAAGAGTTGGGGCTTTCCATTTACCACATTTTCTGAAATCTTCCTTTGTGCTTACAAAATGCACAAGTATTCCATACACTAATTCCAGAATAGGTGTTAATTGCAGAAATACGTGAGTATGTCTCAGTGAAATCTCCAAATATGAGGTTATGCAGCTACCTTCTATGGAGGATGGTAGCACAAAACAAGAACTCAAAAAGCCACAATAGCTATCATTATTGTTATTACTATCAGCTAATGTTTTCAAAGGATAAACATAAGTGAAAACACATTAAAGATCATGTCTTGGTCAAATTACCTTATTTTATTACAACTTCTTGCTCTATATTTTGTATTAAAATGCAGACTATCTACAAATCCAGAAATATCTTCTCAGTCAGATTTTAAAAACACAATAATGAGCCTGTATTGAGGGGAAATCTTTAAAGGACTGTAAAATGCCTACCTGAGCAGGAATGCAAATTCTTATTGTCACATACAGAGTTCAAAACTTTTCTCCATATTAAAAATATCTTTAACATTTTATGAATTGGCACTATCATGAGCTTTGCATTTAAATGTGTGTAAATGGCAATTAATAGCAGGCAACTGCTGAGTTGAAATTGATTACTATGTCTTATTTCATGATAGTCTCAAATTTATCTGTGTAACATAAGTTCCGTAAAAAATAAATTGACTTCCTAAACAGCAAGACGTGAGGAACTTAAGCAGCTGGATGCTAGAGGCATATGCCAAAATCTCAATTCTATAATGTTGTAGCAGATTTTTTTCACAAAGATAGTATGTGTTTAAGTACAGAAATAGACCGTTATTTTTCACTTCCTCTTCATGTACTGATAATCAGCTCAAAAGACGCTTTGTATAAAGACGAAGAGAGTAAAATCAGATCTCAGGGCAACTATTGTGCAAAAATATAATGCCTGAACATTTTAAAAACACTGAAAAAAAAGTGATATAATTGATTATTAATTTTTTAATCACAGTCCATTTGTAAAGAACGATCCCAGTTTTCACAGCTACCATAGCCAATAATCAACATTTCTTCCTTATAGTCCTCAATGAGCCTACGCTGCCAGGACTAGGCTTCTCAGCTTAATATGGAAAAAAGATGGACTAAACCTAACAGTTGACACACTCATGACCACTGATATGAGTATAAAGCATGGGGTTGGGTTTTTTGGTGTTGTTTTATTGCAATAGTGAAGATTGCTCTTTAATTTTCTCATATACCTAATTAGATTACAACCACCTAAATAAACTGTAATTTTATCAAAAATCCAACCAATTTTTGTATATACAAGAATAACTGGCCAGTAGAAAGCTGCTGTATCACACTACTTCTTAATTTTTTGTCAGGCAAGACAGAAGGTGTGGAATTTCTGACTTCAGTGCAGTGACTTCATCAGTTTCTATCTTTCAATTAATCAGCGTAACACGAAACATTTTATGCTACTAAAGTAAACCTTTAAACAGCAGGTATGCATGAGAATCATAAAGCTGGAATTCATGGCTGGCCATTGAGACAGTAGGTTCATTTTCTAAGGGCTGCACTGTAAAGACATCAAGAGTCTTTTGGGACACTCTTGATTTAATGTATGCGTCACAATAAAGTATGTTTGTTACTAAAATAATACAGAAGGTTAAAACACTCCATGTCTCAATAAGAATTATCCCTTCAAGTTTAAAAAAGAAATCACATTCCAAATCTGACAAGTTAACTTCTACACACTACAAGTCAACTTTTTAAGACAAAATTTGTCTTAAACAAAATTTAAACTAAAAAGGACCTTGGACATGAATTAACTTCATAGAAATACTCAGATCCAGAGCTTGTCTTTTTTAATCCTCAATGCGTATAAAAATGGCATTTTTGCAGAGGACCATCACCAAAGATGCTACTGTAAGAAGTAAGACAAAATAAAAAGCAACCTTCCATCACTTCTATCCTAAAGTTAGCATATATAAAAAATTAAGCCACCAATAGCCCAAGGACATTCCTTGTTCATGAAACTGGCTGCCTGGGAGAACAGACACTATTTTTGCATTGCAGAGTTAACACACACAATTTCCCAAACACCAACTGAGCATGGATTTTTCAGAAACCAAGTTTGGAAAGTAACAACAATATCTAAATACCATCATCCTAGCTACATAAAAAGCACTCCTTTTCAGAAATACAATTTACTACAAAATGACAAAAGTAAATGTAAAGCATTTAGAGGCTCACAGATCTCCACTGCCATATGGTATCACAGCATTAGATGAGCATAAAATAATAGCTACCTATTGTAAAGTTAATGGAGTAATTTATCTCATAAAATGAATTTGAAAATCCCACATGAAATCATGCAAGAATTTCCTGTAGCTAAATACCTTAGTAAGCAGAAAGCCTCCATTGCACTTGGCTTTGGTATTGTTTTAGTTTTTATACACCATGTGTTTTCAAAGCACCATAGTCCCAAGAAATTACCAGTATCATAAATACCAGACAACGGAATTTTTTATTAATCCTACCTAACAAAATTTTAAACTCCAAACAGCCAGTTTAAATGTTTAAACAGGTCTGTTTCCCTTCAAGGGGGCAGGGATACAGCTCTAATACAAAATAAGAGAGGTAGAGTAGGTAATGAAGTTGAACTGTGCGCTCCTGTGACCGCAAAGCACGCGGCTGTGAACCCAGAACATTCCCCGAGGCACAGCACACCAGCCTGGTGGAGTATTTGCTCCCAAATGAAAAGTGATAGTTAAGAAGAGCAGAAGAAAAGTAACCTGCATGCATAATTCAGCCTCAACTGGAGATATTTCTTTCCTGGAGACCCACCTTTTCAAAAACAGAGGGAAGGAAAACTGAAGAAAATGCCTGAAAGGAATGGTCTGTCTTTTGCATGACAACGATGCTGCCTTTCAATACCTGCTCCATGTTTAGGTGGTAAACACTTACACGACTTTTAGCACATCTCGTAATGTAGGTCAGTTTTAGTCCTGCATTTACCCTGAGCACATCCCCTGTTACTGCCCCAGGCTCATAAATCAGTTAGGGGTGTTCTTTTCCATTCTAGCTCTACCTGCAGCTGCTTCAGCTGGAGACAGTCATATTAAAATTTTCTCTGTGAACGGACATCTCCAGGGAAATTTTCCCATTTATCAGCCCTAAACTCCCATTCATCTCCAACTTTGTTTTCTTTAAGTAAGAGGTATTTCATCCAGCATCTCTAGTTTCTCTGCAGTTGTGACCCTCGGAGGAAATCAGATGACTGCTCTTCCTCAGCAGGCTCTGTCTTCTCCGAGTTTCCTAATTTACTACAACAAATCTCCTACAAATTTTTCTGGACAAGAGAGAGAAAGCACTCTTCCTTTGCACATTCCAGAAACAAGTCCAAGAGCAGCATGTTATGCCATAGAGTCGGCATGTTACAGAGTATGACACCTCAACTATTAGTTATGTTATATCCATTTCAGCTGCCAACAAGGTAGTTGCCTAATAATTTTTTTAGCCACTGTGCCGCCTTCTCTCTTAATGATCACCTGTGGAATTTCAATCTTTACCACTAAATTGGTAGAAAGTATGCACACATTAAATAAAATGTTTATTAAAATGAGTAAATATTTACTCCGTGTACTGATTTTGAAACATGCATTATAATTCCTGCCTTTCAAACCAGTACTTTAATAATTATAAATTTATCCTGTTTGTTTTCTTATCTATTAGGCCAAAGTGTTGTGTTGTGTGTTTTTCAATAAAGAAACTGTTTTGTAAAAACAGGAAATAGACTGCAAATTCAAAGTACACTAAGAAAATGCTTAAACAGAAGCAAAAAATGGGAACCTTGTTACTGTTAACTGTCGCTGTAGGACACGAAAGAAAGACTCCAAATATTTCAGAAGGCAAAGAGCATAGAAAAAGAAGGCTTTTATAATCTAATTCTTACTACTTTTTGTAAGGTGTTCTGATACAGACTTAACATGATTGGTGAATAGGAACGACACCTCTCTAATCCCATTGGTTAAATTACAGAAACAGCAAAACACCACCTGGAGAGATTGTTTTGAGAAAGGATGGTTGTTTGCCAAGATTGTTTTGAGAAGAAACTTTCTTGAGAAATTTTTCCTTGGGAAAAAGTTAGCAGCTGCTAGCAGGCTAAAATCTCTCAGACCCAGAAATGTGAGGCCCAGAGTTAACTATAATAAACTTCTTACTTTTACTTGAAGAAATGAAAACATCTATAACCTATTTCAAGGCAGAGATGTCATGGAAAGTCTGAGCTGGGTCTCTGTATTATGGATCTACAGTCTAAATTAACAATTTTGGTCAGCAAGCCAGAATTGCACACAATAACTCACCAAGTCTTGCCTCCCCTATTAACTGGAGCAAGTGGTGTACAGTAGTTTTAGTATGGCTCCAAAGTGGTTCTATTAGTGATTCAGTATGAGGCTATAAAATTCTGACAATATATTTAAAATGTTCTAGCTTTTGAAGAGAAGCCACTTAACTGCTTGAGCAAGATATGTTTACAGAGAGAACAGAGCTAGAAGCAATCCGGTCACTAAATCACTCAAAATGCTATATGCTTTCTGTTCTCTCTGGATATAGTACTTCAGCTTTTTACTCACATTCACAACTTGATAACATCATAAAGTTCAAGTTACTGAACTGTTATTTTTAATAAAAAAGGATATTACTCATTAAAAAAAGATAGCAACAATGCCAAAAAGACTTGGTCTTTTCAGAAATGTACGTAATCCCATTTTGCACATTTCACACCCTGAAAGGTTTAGGTCTTCCTATATAGGTACAAAAAAAACCCCAAACCAGTGTTGGTATTCTATTTCTCCATTAGTAACAGAGCCAAAATTCCAAAGGAAAAAAAAAATTTGAACAGTCCTTTAGATTCCACCTAATTATAGAGAATATCATTGTTATCACATTCCTACACTTGTCTTTTCCATTCATGATTAAATATAAACCTGCTACTTAAACCATGAAACTTTTTGTTTAGTTTTTTCATCCTTCATTTTGTTCCTGTTTTTCAGTAAATCAAGTGCAACTTTTTTTCCTGATTTCTTTTTGTGTCTTTTCCTCCAATCTCACTTCATCACTATCACCCTGTCTTTGTTTTCTCCCCTGTCCCTCTATGACTGAGACCCATATCAAGCTAGTCCACACATCCAGAATATTTGCTCACTGGAGAAACTTCTCTCCTTCTCCTTTAAAACCCTTAGTCAGCATTTGCTTCCCTTCTAATAATTTCTTTTAACTTTTTTAGACCCTTATTTACCTGCCACAGGGTTTAGAGTGCCTAATTAAATCAAGAAGCACATAAAAAACAGAGTTCTGCAGATCTATGTTTTACATTTTCATGGACTTTAAACTATTCATGTAACTCAGAGAATATTCTCTAGAGTACTTCTTTTTCTACTGTTACCTAATTAAATAGCTTTGCTGGCTTCATAAAGTGGTATCCAGAAAATTATTCCTCCACTGCCTTAAAAAAAAAAAGTGTTGACAATACTTTCAAATATTAATTAAATTTTTTGTTACATCATTCACTTTCATAACTGATCTTGTTGAGGTTTATAACTAATGTAATTCTAAGATAGAGATACCAGAAATCTTACAAAAGAATTTCTCAAAAAAAGAAAAAGCTTCAAGCATTTCTGAGCAGCTGCGATCCCAACTTCAATTATCAGGATTTATAGTTGGGTGTCCCTGGAAAATATCTTAGCTTCAAAGAAAAGCTGTTCTAGGACTGATGCACACAACTGATTGTGATCAATCTAACCATACCCCTTACAGTTAGATAATTTGGATGTTTATTTCACAGTTCCCAGTAGGCAGATGTCCAGCACTGAGAGATGCAACACTTGAATACAATAAGATAAAGTTCTCAGTGTTGATTAAAATATAAAATTGTGCGTTGAACAATTGAACACCATTCAAGGTATTTATTTTTAGGGGACAATACAAAAAGCAGATTTTATCATTCAGTTTGTAGAGCGTTCTAAAAAAGAAATATGAAAGTTTTTAACTAGGTATAACAGGTTGTAAATTATTTTAGCATTTACTAAGGTTACCATCTAAAACATATATAAAAGGTCACTATTAATTCTTTTACTTTTTTTCCAGTTCCTCTAAGTTCTGGACTATCAGAACAGAGAAGATGGATTTGAGCTTGAATTTTTTTGGTTGTTTTCAAAGAAAAGGATTCATGGAGAATACTGTAAAAGATGAGTGAGAGGCATGTTCCCTACCTCCTGGAAATATGAATATCTCCTAAAGCATCAGCTACTGTTAAAACACAAAAAAATATAAATACATATCTTCAGACTACTAATAGATCCTCATACTGTGTTATGTAGACTTGACAGACATTTAGACACAAACAATAAAATTTAGCCCTGTCATTGTAACAAAAATAACTTTATGGAGATACATCTTTAACCACTTTCTGAAGAATTTATTTTACTTCGTTTCTAATTCAAGAAAATTATGTTAATCAATTTCAGTGCATTTCTGGTGCATGGAAAGGGAAAGAGCAGGTAAAGGACAGAACCAGCAGTACACTGTACTGGGGTACTGGTGGCCATGAAAGACTGTATTTAAATAAGTACTCTTTAGGAGTACTGCAGACTATGAATATCTCAATGGCAGCCTAGCAGCAGTTTGCAAGATTATAGCTTCAGAGGGGATTAAACCTGCCAACTTCTTTTTATAGCTCCTACTTTACAGAGACTTTCTTCTTTTCCATGGTAGATTTCAATAAATGGATTAATTTTTAGCTTGCCGAAAGCATTGTGAAGAGAACTGTCCCTTTTAACAGTTCCAAAATGGACACAGAGAAAATAATGTTGCCATGAACACAGGTGTATGTTATGCATTTAACAGTCCTAAATCCATCCTCTTCCGACAGGTTATCTCCAGTTCTAAGCTAGACTAGAATTATCTAACTCATTCTCATCAAATGGTGGATGCAAGTCCACCCCTGACACAGTTAGGAACGATGGGATTCTCTTTCACAAGGCAAAATCATTCACCAAAAAAATTAAATTGTGATTGATGAAAGTTAAAAGTAGAGCATTGACAAACATTAAAATACATATTCTGAAGTCCTGGCCTAAGGAGGCCTTTGTTGTGCTTTGCTTTACAACTAATCCTGCTCATTTCAATGGCCCATGGCTCAATTGGCTCAGCATCCTGTTGAGGCCACAAAATTTACACACGATATCCCTTTTCCTAATGTGACCATCCTGGAAAACTATTTCTTTAATCACCTGAAGAAGCACTCAAGCTCCCAGAAGCATTTGTTCCCTCTCTCATACCTCCTCACACATGTACCTACTTTACACCCACTGTTCTAACAAAAGTAATTTTCCTCTTCCAACAGACATGATCTCATGTGTAATCCCAGATTAGCATAACTACCACAATGCAGATGCTGTTAGCTGAGCAAGGACCTGCAACACAATGCTAAAACTTGAGCACTCATTCATGCGATTTCCAATATTTCGCTGCAAATGAGAAATAACACAACCAAGTGTCATCCTCAAAGGCTATCAGCCTATAGAGGGTTAAATATTTTTCATAATTATATAAGAATGTGTAATGTAGCCTGATTTTAGGAGGTTTTTTAACAAAACACAAGTATCATGGCTGAAGTAGATATGCTGAATTAAAAATGAGACTTAAGGAATATTTTGATATATCACAAAGCAATTTTGCATATCATTTAAAGCCCATTTGGCAGTATTTACTCCATTGACAATTGAAAAGGACTACAATCTTTTAATAATTTCTTCTTGCATATGCATTCAAATAATGACAGAGCAAAATAACATTCTGAAATACAATTTTTCATTCTTTGTGTATTTATTCCTCCACAAAATAATGTAATAAAGAATAATGTATCAAGAGAACTGCTAACACTCACATTGTGGCCAGTAAAACCATGTCTTTGTATTCTACATTCAAATCAAATTAGATTTAAATATTAAAATAGCAAAAATGGTGAATGAGCATGATTGTCTTAGGGCAGAAGAAGTACCAATTTTATTTTATATATCTGAAAAACAATAGTCTATTCATCTTTGAGTATAGACAGAAGATAATTTGCTCTCAGCAACATAAATATGGCAATAGAATGTTAAAATGCTTAAAATGAATCATGTTCTTAAATGCTTCCCTTCAGTAGAAGATTATTTATAAAGTAACAGGTTGCAATATGTTATAAAATTCTGTGACACCTGAGGCAAGTAGGGAAGAATATATTTTAAAGTATCATAATTTTGAAGTAGAAGGGAAGTTATGACAAAGAAAAAAAGAGCATATAACAAAAACATAAAAGCAGGAAATCTGAAGTCTAAGAACACATTATTTAAAAAGAACAAGTAACATGTCTGATTCAACACCATTCTTTTGTCATTTCATCTCTAGCATTAAACAACTTCGTAAGTTGTCGTTTAAACTTCACAGAAAAGCCTAGATTTCACACTATTGTGAGTAAAATGCTTTGTGTTAAATGACAAGAAGTGTCAAAACTGATTGGTTCTGCCTTTAAACTCATCAATTTTACAAAACGGCAAAAATATACATTTTTGACCAGAAGTGTAGACATGTTTGGCTGAGTCAGTACCTAGCTCTCCTCTCATTGGTTAGTTTTCTTTTTCACTAAGTACAAACAATTCTTAAAACCGTGCTGTTCATTTGGGGGGGGGGGGGGGGAACCTTCTAAATTCTCCCACTTTTTTTGTCTTTTTACTTTCTTTTCAAAGACGTATTTTTTAAAATCTCTTGGATAATCAGCAGAATCAGGAGCATAAAAATCTTGCCTTTCAAAAAAAGGCAAACATTGAGGACATGAAGATCCAAATACTGCTGCCCTGACACATACCAAATGTACGTTTTTTTAAAACTTGCATTTTCAATACTATAGGGATTTCACCATTACGATAGCATCACAAGGGAATGATTGGGCTGAGTGAAGAATCACTGTTAAAGGTATTTCCAAAAAAATAGGGTTTCACATAAATTTGTTTTAGAGAATCATTCAACCACTTCTCCTCCCATCCACATGCCACCACTAAGTTGGTGTAAGAAACAATCTGGCCAGTAGAGTGAAAGTATAATTGATTCTCATGTATTCACTTAAGCAAAAGCATATTCAGTGACCATGTCTTTCTCCAAAGGGGGGGGTCACAGTACTTTTGCCACAGGCAGTAACCACATCCACAACACCCAAAAAGGCTTTAAATGTGTTCCAATTAAACCCCTTCTGTATTTCATTATTCATATATATAGCGACAAAACCACAATTAAACTTTACTTATTACAATTTTTCAGTTTGTGATTAGACTCCCCTGTTTGAACACTTTACTGCAAAACCAAGGTTCAGTGGAAAGATTTAAAGCTGTGTATAGTTCAAAACACTCAAGTGAATGATATTGCTTATAGCACAGACAAAGGTAATTCTACAAAATTTTAATGTACAATTCTAATTGGAAATTTTTGCTCATGCAAGATTTGTGTCAAAGACTACATACAGCTCATATGAACCTGTTTTACTTTGGAGAAAACTAGATCCAAACCTGTGACACATAGTAGTCCTTCAAAAGAACACTGCTTGTTTTGTTAGAATATAAATGTAATAAATTAACAGTAGATCTCTGTATTTGAACATCATATAAAAGAAACAACTCACGTTACATGGTTTTACAAAGTTCTGCCATTCCAAGTTGTATTTTGTGATGCAATTTATAGGGAAAAAATTGCGCACTGCAGATTGAAATCATTTTAGATTAATTTATTCTTATTTAACAACCACAGTCTGTCTTGCACACTTGTCAAAGTGTTGGCATATTAAGACATTCCTGAAACATTGCTGTTATCATCTCTACTTCTTGAATCTACTGAGACCATAATTTCCTTCTCAGAGGTGTTTTGTCTCATGTTTCCTCAAAGAAAAGTACAATCAACTTTTTTTAAGTGCAGTTTAAGGGAAATGTTGGTTGTTTAAATTATTTCTGGTATGAATCTTTTACCAACTCAACAGTTTCCTAAATTACTAGAGTATTGTGTATGTTTAATAATAGGAAAGTTTTCTATTAGAATACAATACTCTAATGGGTTTTTGTGATCTGTAAGTGGTGATTGATTGCCTAATTCATAGTATATTCTTTTCAACTTACATGGCTGCAGGGATTTTACATCTTCAGAACTTCTTCACGCAATTGCAACATAAATTACGTTAACCCAAGTTACCATGGATTTTGCTTTTCAGAAAAAATATGTCCTACGTGGTCAAAACACAGCCTATTTTTAAAAATCAAACAGCTTTAGATCAAACAAGTATAAAGATATCGTATGACTAAAAAAGACAGAAAAACAACTGTGGAATTGACCTGAGATAGTGAAATAAAAGATGCTGTCCCTAAAATTATGTACCTAGATTAAAGAGTTAAAAAAAGATCCTTCAGAGCAAAACTAAATCACAACTGGTCTATAAATTGCACAAGTACATGGAAAAAATTCTTTTATACCTTCAACCAAATGGTGTGAATTTGACTAGCAGCAAAAAAAAGTTCTTACTAAGTTTTTACTCAATCTAGTAACATCTGTTTATGTTACAATTGGGGTTTTTTACAAAGAATACACAAAAACTGCTGCTTACAAGTTAATCACAATAGCAAGCAATAATTAATTTTGTTCTGAGTAACCCTGCTATAAAAAGAAAGTAGAATTAATTTTGATGATTAAAATCAGTCAGTCATTCCCATGTTTACCCTTTCATTAAACTGCTATCACTCTAATACAAGCTGTCCTATTGAATCATTTATGATGAGAGAATACTTATATTAACATCAGATTATTCTGGAGCCAAGAGGGAGTGGAAACACATCAGACAAACAAATTTAAGGCTATTTAAGCACACAATTACACTTGCTATCAGCTATAGACTATGTGAGAGTTCAGAAACTACTTTTATTGTATGCTGTAGGACAAGTAAAACGTGAAAAACTGCAAATTTTGCTTGAGATTTACACATAACTATGAAAAGAATTACAACCAGTGGTGGAAATACAAATCAGAGTGACATTAGTGCTTTAACTTGAATGATTTTTTTTTCCCCTGACAAAAAGGGTCATTGGATATTTCAGAAGCATAAAAATACTGAACTACTCCAACCATGAATTAAAATATATTTATTTTGTCTAGCCGAAAAATTTGTTTTATATTTATATCGTCTTGAATATAAAAATATGGAATTCTGCACATGCATATTAAAATCTTTCTTAGTAACTTCCCTTATGCTGGAAAGCCTTTTCATCCGTATTTGACTGAAGAAGCAGGAACCCTAACAGATTAGCTACATCCTAAACAAGACAACACAGTGACCATTTTTGGCTTCTTTTACCTACTACATCCTGAGCTTCAGTCCATTTGTCAGTAACCATGTACAGGGAACACAGGCAAAGTCCCACTGAGGATCTGCATGGAAGAAAGACTCTTGGGCAGGAAACAGCACAGAATTAAATTAAAGAGCACCATTCTTTCCATCACCTCAATTTTCTGGTTCAGCATTCTTTATACACATAATTTTCAACTAATCCAAAAAAACTACTGGTTTTCTTAAACTGAATCTTTATTTTGTTTAAAGGGACAGGAAAAGCAAATGAAGAAAAAGCTTTTAGATCAAGATAAAAACAGGGAGATTACTTAGCAAGTACCACCACGGACAAAGCAGAAAGGAATCTTGGGGAAAGTTAACTTAACTTTTGAGAAACAAGACAAATGTTAAAACAACACTTCCCCTTTCTGCATTTCCCAGGCTCAAGTTCACTGTCATTCCAGACTCCTCTACCCATCCCAATGTGGCACAAGTGGATGGGAGCTGCAGTCAGTACACATTGGGTTTTTTGTCCTCCACTCATCCTTTCTCACAGTTCTACTCCACTCCAGCATGGGTGCCCCACAGGCTGCAGTCCTTCAGAAAATTTTCTCCAGCATGGACTGTGCATTGGCTGCATTCCTTCTGGAATACCTGCTCAGGCACAGATGCTCCACGTGCCACAGGGAAACATGTGCCCTGATGCCTGGAGCACCTCTTCCTTCTCTGCTGTTTCTCACTCTTATTTCCTCCTCCCCCTCCTCCTTTGTCTGTCTGATTTTTTTTGATTTTTTTTTTTTTTGCATGTTCCTAAATCCATTTTCACAGAGGTACCAACTTGGCTGATGGGCTCAGCCCTGTGTGTGGTGGGTCCACTGCAAAGAGGCTGTGACAAGCAGGGAACAGTCCCTGACCTCTTCCCACAGAGGACACACTTGCAGTCTCCCCACCCACTCTGCTATCAAAACCGTGCCACAAACATCCAATACGAGAGTCAATTAACAGAAATACAGCAACATCAGATCTCCCTCAGGAGTTTACCTACTGGATAAAAATCCACTGACAACCTGAGTAAGACAGAAGTATATATTTAAAAATAATAGATGGGCTGAAAAATGGGGACTAAAAATCAGAATGCAACAGAGGATATCAGTTATATGAAACTGAGAGTTCAGGTAAGAGCTGGGAAACTACAATCATTTGTGAGATTTCTTAGTGAAATTATTTGTTTAAATCAAGCCTTTTCCATTGTCCCATTTTTTAGAAAGTTGCTGCCAAAGAACTTACTCCTGACAACCGGTCTTGGACTTAGCAATGCTTAAAAAGCCATGCTATGGTATAAGAAAAAAAAACCTACAAAAAACAATCAAGCAAACCAAAAGAACCACAACAAAAAAAAGTCTGCAAAAAACCAAAACCACACAACGAACCATGACAGCTTCTGTCAAATTTCTCAAAAACCTTCTTTCAGCTGTGGGTAGAAACTAAAACCAAAATTTCAGCCAACCACCAAGCTAAAAAAAAAATTCAAAGTGCAGTCACAGAAATCCAAATTTATTTATAGTCACAATATGCTTCTTTCAACAGTGAAGCTGAAAGATATTGAAATGGAAACAATGAATTCACCTTATAATGCTAATGGATCATATCAGATATAGCTGACAATTTTCAGGATAACAATTCACTTCAACAATACAAACAAATTCAGTGTTTATAGGTCAAGCAGTCCATAGAGTATTACAGCAGGAAGTTGTGTAGTCAACTAGATAATATCTCCTGAAATGCTTGTAACAGGAAATATGGAAAACAGTTTTGTAAAAACTGGGTGAAAAAGAAAGTGATGAAGGTAAAGATGGAATGATATCTTCCAAAGCTATAAAAACACATGCTGAGATTCTGGGGGAAAAAAAAATCTCAGCATCTTTAATACTTTTTTTTACTTTTAAGACACAGAAGTCTTCATTCTGGCAACTGAAGCACCTATTTTCGCATCTGCAGTTTTAACAAGAGGCAATCATTTAAAAAAAAGAACATCTCTTGAGATGTAAATTATTACAAATATCACACTCTATTTTGAAAATTACTCTTCCCTTATGTGCAAATACTACCCACTGTAAAAATCATGTCCCACTCAATGATTCTGTAAATTTCTTTTTGGTTTTCTGTGCATCAGTAGCATTTTGTTGTCCTATAACTTTTTAAAGTTTTCTCTCCAAATTGATAGTTCCCAAAATAACAGAACAGAACTGGAATACAAGATTTTGTTGTAAGACCTGCCAGATGTCAGTTTTGGCATTAATGGATTTTACAATACTCCCTGAGCCTTTAATATCTTCTATACTAGGAAATATAAATCAGCTCAAGACAATGTCATTGCCACATAGAGCTGAAGCATTGCTGAAAAGTGTATACAGGCAAATGTAGACTAAAGGGAAGTACCTTAAGCTTACTTCAAAAGGTCTGTTGAAGATCTGCTGACTGTAAAAGGGTTTTTGAAGGTCTAAAGTACTACTGAATTAATTGTCCTCAATTATTAGGAAATCTACTAAAACAAAATCCTGATCCAAAAACCACTTTAACTGTGTGAACTACTATAGATTCACACCACATCCATTGGTACTGGCTAAAAGGAGACTCACCGTGCACAGGATGAACCTGCACAGCAGTCATGAGCATAAAACTTACACACAGATGGAACAGCCTATATCACAGTACTTTTTTGTCGTTTTTCATTTACTGCCTGATAAAATAAAAAAAAACAGAAGCCGAAAATGACAGCAGTTTTATGAAGTCCCAGCACTTTATAGCTCCTGGATCCTTCAATGCACAGACACACACAAACCAGAAGTTTTTTGCAAATCCTTATCCCCTTACATTTATTATTACACACTGAATAGGGAAAAGCTAAAGTTCAAAGTGTCTTTATTCAATGCATTTTCCAAAACTGAAAACAGGGGATTCTCCCAGAGCTTTCTCTTATTCAATCTACATTTCTCATTGAATGAGACAGATTATTCCTAATTTTTTTCCAGGTAGTATCCTAATCTCTATAAACCATATGCTTACAAATGCACTTTGGAAGTCTTCCGCTGTTAGAATATTCAAGTGATTTGTTCTGTTTGTGGTTAAGACACACAATATTACCAAATAAAGACAAAGTAGTCTAAATTCCATTAAGTAATTAAATTCTTCCTACTGAATCAATAAGGATTGGATAAGGTATTTAGATTCCAAGTTTAGATTCCTGTATGAATTCCAAGTTCTGAAGATCTAAGCAGTTTCTCAGAACCTTAAAAAACGCAACTTAAACTGCCAAACTTTACTCTCTTGAGACCTTCCCATGCTTTTGCAATATTAATGTAAGTGAAACCACTGTGACACTAAAATACTTTTAGACCTAAAAGTGTAGTTCCTCTCAGCTACCTGCCCTGCCAAAGAACAACAAAAGTTATGTCTGTGTTCTTTGCAGGGTCACTCCAGCAGCTGCTAAGTACTAGAAGACTTAATGCCTAAAGACAAATTGGTCAAAACCTCCCTGCCTCTCAAACCAGACTAAAAGTTTAGAAGTGACAAAAATTTGCTGTGAGCATTAAATAACCCAAATTTTTCTCAGCCTCTGATATTCCATTTTTTGAGATGCAATGACACAAATTACAACCTAGCTGTAGATATCAAAAGCTACTTCTATTAAGATTTCTCCATACAAAAAATCAAATATTATACAAGTATTACCTTGTATCAGTACTGTCTCCATTAAATTAATTTAATCTCCAGAAAGCTCAACTAACTTGCATATTCTAATTAATATCATGCTGAAAATAGTTAATGATGCTAAATTACAGCAATCTTTTTAAAAGGGTCAAATTTGTCGATCTGCATTTAAGCTATAAACATCAGGCATGAAAATGAATTGGTTTTGAAGTAACACTAATTCTGAAAGGTCCCACTTAAGAAAATTATTTCCTTCCACAATTTTTCTAATGTCTAATCAAGCCACCCAGCAGAGGATTATGACTGAATTGCAGTGCTGTGCCTCTCTTCGTATTGCTTTGAGCAGAACCACCCATTTTCTTCCCTGGAGTTTCAGAGAAGTCCCTGTCTCTCCACCAGGATCTATGTAGACACATAGCGGAGCGCAGCTTTAAAACTGTTAACAACAGGTTGCTTCCCCACATCTTAGAGATATTTTGATTAATGTGTAATTTTATGCCATCTTATATATGTTCCCACAATATAACAATTTCACACTGCACAGATCAGCACCAGTAATTGCCAAGTACTAATTCTCATAATGAACTAACATGATCTAGAATTTATGAGCGCTAGTTCACATACCTCCACTTCCAATAAATAGATGTCTTAACAACTCACTCCACTATCTGTTGAAATTCTAAAAGATAACTCGTTGGAAAAAAGATGAAGCAGCTATAATGAATGATCTGCAAAGCAGCATTATTTAAAATCAGTGTTATGTTAGCAAAATACAGATAGCTCTACAGAATACGTAATTCTTCAGTTTCTTAAACACTGAAAGGTAATTCTGCATTGGTACATGCAATTATGAAGCCCCTGAAAGGTATTTATCTTTCCACTATTCCCTAACTATGAATTGCCATTCTAAATACAAATGTTCACGTTGTCAACACAGTAGTAAAACACTGCCATTCTTTCACGCAATATTAAACTCATCAAAACAGAGTCAGTGGTTTTGATCATGATAAAATTTCAAGAGACTATGCCCCTTTGCAGATATTCAAAATTAAACAGCAGAATGAAAATTATTCATGTAATTTCCAACTATTATCAGGCAAGCTGGCTGCTAGAGGGATAAAAAAGTAGTTTTTAATGGTGGAACAGAGAATCAGAGATGCACAAAGGATGGGAGTAAGAATGAAAGATCTGATGCTAGTTACCAAAAAAAGAACAGAGGATGGAAGCAATGAAAATTTACATGACTAGGAGTCATTGAAAGATGGAACATTTCATGCTTGTAGAGGAGGTTAAAATACCTCTACAACAAGCAGCAGAGGAATACTAGAAAGGAAATTAATCACCTGAATTTCAGAACACGGTGAAGAAGATGTGCCATATATAGCATGGAGTTCACACAGATCAAGGAAGATAAAAAGGAAATAAAGCAAAAGCACTTCACTCAATGAACACTATCTATTCTGTATACCCTAAGGCAAGATTCTCTGCAAAACATAATGTCATCACATAATTAAAGATTGTATCACCAACTACATGTACAACGCGGCTGTATTGAGGTTACCTGAATCATCTTAAATCACAGCCTCTCAGATCACTTTAATGGCTTCTGCAAACAGGGCAAATACATGCAAATATTCCAGATGGATGCTGAATGTCATCTTTACTGCTGGGTAATCAGAGATCATAAATACATAGAACATGCTAACACAGGATGCTATTTCTCAAAATCTGAAAGGATGAATAAATTTTAGTATTTTCCTTAAGTTACAGCAACAAGCTTCTGCCACCTTTTATTGTGCGTAACATAGAGATGAAATAAACTTCGTTGAAAACAGCTACAGCTACAAGACATTGCACTTATCACCAGAAGCTATTAATGCTCCTTTTCACGTACCAAGAGGAATTAATCATCTCTTCTGCAGGTAGAAAGCGTGTCTTTGTTTGGTGTCCAATATAGCTGTTATACATCGAACTTCAAATACTGTTTTTTCATTCAAGTGTATTACTTATGACAACCTCATTAATGGTATTTTTCACTAAATATATAACATCTATTTTGCTTTAAAAATCTATTCAACAAAAATGGTTTCTAGTTTTTAACCAAAGAAGATGACTCCATGATTTTATTTTTTTAAATGTAAACAAAATAATCAATTATTATTCTTGCATGAAATTTAAATGTAGGACAATGCTATACCTGCCTAAAGGGAATGGTCTCTGTTACAAGAGGCACAAGCTCCAAAAATACTTTTAGCCTTTAAATTCTCTTTTGAGTGCCACAAAAAGAAAGCAGAAATTCACACACAGCATCATAGAATGAACATTTTCTTACAGAAACTATTTTTCACCAAAGCTCAGTAAGAGAAATATTGTTTATAAAAGAATATTCTTTTATAAAAAAGAACAAACTGTACAAAATTAATATCTATTCTAAATTATGAAGAGAAAAAATACATTTATTATTTAAATGCAGCGAAGATCTGCCCACTAGAAAACAACTTACTACAAAAAGCTACAGAAACAAAAATGCTATGATAACAAAGTCCCTTATGGTAAATATGATTAAGTGGAGGATAATGTTTGTCCAGTAGAGGAGAGCACAACACCTTGTATTTCTTTCAATACAACAACAATTTCTTTCAATACAACAAAACCCTCTTAAGATGGGAAAGGGAAACTTTCTTCACCAGTAAAGGCAGTTCCTGTTTCTTTTGGAAGAGCATTCCAGGGAAAAAGCCAGTGGCATGACCAGGCTTTCCAGCTGTAATCAGTTTGCCTCACATTTTTGAGAGTTTTACTTAAACACAGTGACATATGGAATCTTCTCCAAAAGACACTGCAGTGGAATGTCAATTATAATGCTGCTAACACTGAAAATACATGTTTATCTGCTCCAAAATGTTGAAAGAAGGCAACCCATAGTAAATAATTGACACATAGAATGTGGATTTTTTTTCAGAAATGTCTTTAACCATGGTGTTAGAATGAGATTTAAGCTCATGCAGTGTAAACAGCATGAAGCAATGAGGAAACAAGGCTTTTACTTTCCTCTCCTGGCAACAGGATTATGAATGTATTCTATATTCAGTCTTAGATCATAGAATTCTTCTCAAAAAAAAAAAAAAAATCTTAATTTAGTCTGTACAGAAAATATTCCAGTTCTAGAAAAAGAAAATGAGATGCTGAAATAACACCTAGAGTTCAAATGAAAATACTGATTAACAGTTTAGCATCAGTGTGTGTTATACTCCATAATATTTTTTAAGAAACGGTCATGAATAATTCAAGTCTCTGTTTTAGCCCCTTCATGTTCTCAATTCTGGGGTCATTCAGAATAAATAATAATACAAATGATTCCACTAAGTATAAGCTAGCTTGTCTAAAGAAAAAGACTAATGTTATTAGATTTATCATAAATACCTAGCCCTGTTTCTATGAAGAAAACATGGATGTGTGTCCTGTACTGGACGACTTTGTCTGTCCTCCAGGTATGCCCAGAGGGCAATGTCGGCTGTAATGACCCATCTGTTCACTACTGGCAAGTGGCAAACTTCTAATGAAGACAGATGTGGGTCACCCTGTACAAGAAGGCTGCAGGGTGCTAATGAATCCACCTAATGGTCACTACCTGCCTCTGCTGACTGATTGATGAGCAAAAGGGTTAAGCTTCAAAAGCACAGACAAGTATTTCAGGTAATCATTAGTCTTACTAGGAGATCTCTGTCACACTGCTTAAAACACACACACGCTTCCTTTAATGTTGTCTTCTCCCATTAAAAAAAAATACTATTATTTTATTTCAGACAATGTGAAATAACCTGAAAAGCTCAGCAAAAGACCTCATGAAAGACTCATTGCTGTTATCACCCAGAGAAATGAAAGTTTCCAATATTCATAGGAATTCATAAACATGACCTTGGACACTAAGAGTAAAACCAAAAACCTTAAAGGAAATAGCTACTAGTTGCAAAACCCTACAGCTATTCATCCTTTCTAAACACTACAATCTGACAGTAGTATATGAAAGAACTTCTTACAGTGAACTCTATTCACACAGACCTCAAGTTAATGGATTTTTATTTTTTTTTAAATAACAGTTGCTACAGAAGCAAGTGAGGATTTGACTCATTCTGTCAATTTCTACATGAAGGTTATGGCACCACAAAAGCCAGACACTTGTGACAAAATATTGCCTTAGATCCAACCATTCATCAATTCAAGCAGTGAGCAAATGTCAGGAAGAGTTATGATGGGGAAACTCCAGAGAGTGAAGTTCTCTAGAGATAAAGCAAGGGGAGGGCAGGGAAGAAAAAAAACCCACAACCAAAACAAACAAAAAATACACACCACAACCAGCCTGTAGTGAAAAATGTTATGACTTTGAGCTAGTGTGGGGTGAAACCTGCAGAGCACATTGCCATCTGCCAGGATTCACCAGGTTTTGTTAATAACCATCTGCAACAAAGCGAAGTCACAGCACTACCCAGAAGTACAGGGATCTAATAAAATGATTCATAAAGCTAACACCAGAAGGAAGTATTTTTATGCAAGAGGTTTTGGGGAGAAGTGGCTCTCTTGCTTTCAGAATCAATTAATTTCTATTCAAAACACCACACAAGAGTCTACCTATTTAATTTTGAGTGTAACTCTACTAACAGTAGACAGGAAGTACAAATTCACCAAGGGCTGCAAATCATCCACTGGGAAAGATTTCTTACCAGCTATACCAGGTAACAATATGCTAAAATACAATCCCATAGTAACATTAAACCAATAATACATTGCATCAATATCTGGTCTTATAACAAGGCAGAAGACATCCTTACTAGAAAACAACATTTTATTCCTTGCCATGCTCATCTGTTGAATAATCTTTAATAGAGCCAGTGACATCCACATTCTTAACTGTAAACTGAACATCAAGATCCCAGCACTTTCATTTTACGCAGTTCTCTACATTCTAAAGTGGAGAGGATATTCTGGTATTTTAGAAAAAAATGTATTTGAGAAGCAAAGAGAGTTGCTACATGCTTATCCTAGGCTAAAAATAAAAGTGAAGTTATGGCTTGATAGGAATCATGTAATGTTTATCTAGGTCATAACCAAGCAGAAATTCCAGACGTCTTGATAAACAAAAGCTAACACTGAACAACCTTTAACTCCCAGAATAAAGACAAAAAAATGGCCATTTCCATTTTTTTTTTTCCAAATTGGACATAGTTGTAAATCTGGTCTATGTGTTTAACTTGTTTTTACACCCATATAAAACTAATGAGTTGGTGATACTCAAAAACTTGCCTTGCATATAAACAATGATTTCTAGTAAATATAAGGAAATTTATGCCTACTCTGTGAGAGTATAAATTACAGTTTTGCCTAATATATGCCAAGAGTGACTCCAGTGTAAGTTACCTTTCCAAACAGATTTAAATTCACAGATGATTTACTGTTGTTCCCAGAAGAGAAATGATTAAGCAACCTCAGAATTTTGCCTGAGGCAACAGAAGCGCTTCAAGATCCAGTAACTCCACGAACCTGAGAATTTTATTTTGCAAGAAGCTACTAATGTTACATACAAGATAAAACTAACTCTATATGATGAATTCATTTATGACAGGTGATTCCACTGATCTATCCTATGAAAGCAAACTAAAAGTAGTCAGATAAGGGGGGAAAAAACCACACCAAAAGAAACCTCTGGGAGCAAGGGGCATCAAACATAGGTGAAGTATTGCAAAAACAGCAAGTTCGTATTCATGGGCTTATTCACAATTTCACTGGCAAATAAAAGCTACCAGAGTCTAGAAAAATATCCTTTAACATTTAAAAAGAAATTCAAGTGTTAATATCATCATAATAGCATGTGTGCAGAATATTCTGAGGAGAACTGCTGTGTTTGTCACATAGTTCACTTGCCATATGAGGACCTGCAATTTATTTGTGAGAAAAACTTACAATTCCAGTTAAATCTGGTTGTTAAGCACACATTAATCTGTGTTCTACTGTTCTCTATTATATCCACTTTAGTTTAAAGGTATAATTGCATTGACAAAGCATACAATAGCTTTAAAAATTTACAGTCCACACAGAGAAGACATTCCTACGTGGTTGAAACATAGTAATGAAATGGCAACTAAACTGACAAGTTTTTACTACATCCCAACCTGCCTCTCCCTCAAAGAATAAAAGAAACTATTCTAAAAACCTTTCAGAAATTTGTGTCTAAAAAATCCAGCCAAAATCTGCATGGAGAAAGGAAGTTGATTAAATTTACAAACCTTAGGCAAAAACTCTTTCAAAAGGCGAAAGAATCTGTGCTTGGCCAAAGCTTTTCTCCTCAAATCTTAATTATAGATGAATGTAGCAATCACATTATTGTTTCCTGCCTCTTTTCAGAAAACTTTTGTATAAGTGAAGATTACTAGTAGAAAGATTATTTCTAATAAGTCCCTCTTTATTCTTTACAGTAATGAATACAGCTCATTCATTTTTTTCTGTGTAGGAACCTTCTCTAAGTGTATCATTACTCATAATTTTCCTCTAAACTGGCTCTGATTGGCCTCCACATTTTGTATTTGAAATAAGCTAGAGGTGACATCATACTGTAGGTGGAGTTTGCTCTTTGCAGCAGCTCACAAGAATTATTCCACATCCATTGCAGCCCAAACTTCTTTGTACACATCCTAATACAGCATCTGGCCATTTTCCCTTTTTCACAACAATAACAATTTTTACATGCATAGAGCCTAAAGATTATTGTTCCTTGGCACTATTTAAAGTATTTGGAACAAAGCTACCAATAAACACATCTGTATTATGGAAAAAATGAGAAATTGGCAGCACTTCTCCAAGCTGGATGCATTTTTCATTTTACTGTAGCAGTAGCACTACCAACTGAAGGCTGGGTCTCCAGTCCTTTCCCTGAAATTATCCAAGAAAATATTACTTCGCATTTGCTGAGTGAAAGTTATTACAAGAAGTGTCTTTAAAAGCCTCATTTCCTTAAGGTAAAGTATCTTACTGATAGTAATACAAATGAAAAAAGACCCCAGTTCTATCAACTTTTCACCACAAAATGGGATGGTTTCACATTTTTTAATGTATCCAGGTGAATGCTTCACAGTTTTAGTTCAATTCTTCTTTTTTCTGAGATGGTATACGCTTTCTTCATGCTTCTTAGTAGGGAAACAGCCTACATATGCTTCTTAATTTATAAGCCATTTCATTAATTCCAAGGTGATAGTACTATATATTAAGCACATATTTAACAATACAAAAAATGGCTATAAATACATCAGGATCAACAAACTATTTACAGACTGATGCAATTCCTCACAAACACGTACATAACTCTCTCACTGCATAATAATTACTTTCTTGTAATGCAAAGGAATCAATTATACCACATAAAATACCAACATTAGTTATCTGTTGAAGTTTGATTTAGATTCTGTACACACACACCTTTTTTTTTTTTTTTTTGCCAAAGTCTACATGGAAATTCTCTAGCATAGCCAGGTTGAATGCCTCTATTCTCTCAACCCTTCACATAGTTTTAGCGTATATATTTTTAAAACTGCAAAATATACTAATGTACATGCATAAACCATTCTTTCAAAATTCAAAAGCTTTTTACTTTTTAAAAAAGTTTTTTTTGTATTGTAGATGTATCAGAGAAAGAATCTCTTGTCTGCTCTTTTTAAATACATCTGCTTTTTAAGATGTTATTGTGAGCACAGAGAGCTAAACAAAGTAAGAAAATTAATGGACAGAAGTCATTGTAAAGTGTTCTTTAGTTTGTGTTTGCCTGGTTTTATTATCCTTTCACTTTAAAACAAAATTGCAAGTCCATCCATAGTTTGAGAGATTTTTTTTTTCCAGCACTTTCAGCAAGACTGTTGTACCTCCCCAACTGTACTACTCCATTTTTCATCTGCTTTATCTAAAAGATATAACTTCTTCCCCCCCCCCCCTTCCTTAAGAAACCTTCAGGATTAGAGGAACAGGGGGACAGAAAGAAACAGTTCATAATGAAACAAAGTTATCATGCAAAGTTTTAGCTGGCAGAAATCACGTTCTAAAATCAGGGATATCCTTGTAAATTGCACTGCCTCCTTTTATTTTTTACTTGTTAAGACACTTTTAGAAATTTATTCATAAAAAAAATAAGGGGAAATTTTATATTGACCATATTAAAAAAAAAAATTAAAAATAAAAAAACCACACACACACACACACATCCCAACAACACCAAAAAACAGCACCTAAAACTCATTATACAGACATTACAGCAAAACTAAACACCGTAACCTCTGGAAATCCTAATTCATGCCCAGTTTAAAGAAAAAAGCAAATCCAAATATTTTAAGACATCAAAACCTCAATAAGGTAATTAGGGAAATCCTTGGGTTTTTTCTGATGGGACACTATGACAAATAGACATTTACAGCTGCACATTTAAACATTTGTGAATCTGAATTAGAATGAATTGAGGATTAAAATCACTGCAATTTGCAGCCTGGTCTTTAGAGGAAAAAATGGATATGACTTCAGGTTCAGCAGTCAATTCATCCTTTCTTGATAGTTTTTAACCTATTAGTCACTCTTAACCAAATTTAACTGAGAACTTGCAGACTTGTTGACATTAAATTAAAGTTTTGAGAAAAGGGCTATACTGCTCTGATTAATGGGCTGCACTGTAAGCTCAAGTCTTAGCATAAATCTGTGGATCTGCAGCAAAGTGCTATGAATGCCTTTAGAATACAAAAAGCCTCCATTAGCATGGAATATTTCCTGGGCACCAGCAAATCCAATCCCAAAGCTCAGGGTTAAGTTTGGTTCCAAGAATGAGGTTTCCAGTTCCTGCATTCAATCCCAGAGCACACGGTTGAGTTCAGCTAAGTGCTCCCATGACTATTTCCCACACACTCATTTGAACTGTGGGTCTCATTCCAGCTAAGGACAAAAAGCTGGTTTTTGCCTGGTCAGTTGTTCTTTCCATATCATGAAGAACTGAGATCTCTAAGATAATTACAACATATTGTTCATCAGCTTCAATTACTGGGATGTACTCATGGTTTTAATTCTCACTTAACATGTCTTTTCCTCATAATTTTTTTATAATAAATTTGTATGCCTTAGCACGTAACAGAACCTGAAAAGAATATTGTAATCAGACATTTTGTTTAATTTGAAAACATGAGGCAACATTTATTCATCAATTCTTTATTGAACTTTAAAGCAAGATAGGGAAAAAGAAACCACATTCTCTTCCTCTGCTAACATGCAGTAAAAGACATCTCATTTTTTATCAGTTCCTGCCTACAAAGACCAGTTTTCCCCTCCCTCCCAAATCTACCTACTTTTCTGCTTTGCTTCTTCCTTAGTAAAATGAGTTCTAGACTATCTCTCTGTATCCCTTTACATCATTCCTTGTTTTCCTCTCATGTCACAGCAGATTTACACACCCAAGGAAGACTGAAGTACTTTACTAGGAGTTAAAGAATGCTGCATAGAAGAGCCAAGAAGGTAAAATTGTACACTTAAATCCGTTAAAGCCTTTAGCTTGGCAAACATCTGATCAATGCTAAGAGAACAGCTGCCTCCCACCAGTGCTATTTTCCCACCTACATCACTGTTCAGTCCTTCAGTCTTTTTCTTTCAGTGAGACAAGGTAGTAAATTCTTCTTTATCACCTGAGAGTATTCCAAATAAGTAACCATGGTTTACAGTGTATATTCGAAAGACATCATTTGAGTTGTGAGTCATTCAGGAAGCGCGGGGTGGAGCTCCCTGCGTTGCTGAGTGGCCCATTGTAAGAGGTCTGTAGGGAGCGCGGCGAACAGGAATGGGCAAACAGGGGCGTGGCAGGTCTCTAGGGCATGGCCAAGGCAGTCTGCGCGGCAGTTCGCGCAGGCAGGGCAAGCAGGCAGGGTTGCTAGTCTCTTGCTGGCAAGGAGTACTGTGTGTTGTGCTGTTCGAGGTTTTTCTACTGGCTGTTTGGTCTTGCGGTTTCTGTTAGTAATGGTTTCAACACGGTCAAAAACTGCTGTTGGTATTAGCACATGTGACCAAGTGGAGCCCTCCAGAAAGGATGCGTCTGCACAGACCTATCCCTGCCCAGAGTGTTTGAGCTTATCAGTTGTTTCAGGGAATAATGTGAAGGAGGCGTGCCTGAGGTGTGAGCAAGTGGATGACCTTCTTTCACTGGTGGCTGAGCTTAGGGACAAAGTTGAAGGATTAAGGAGTATCAGGGAAAGTGAAAGGGAAATGGACTGGTGGAGTTCAGCCCTTCCATCTTTAAGGGATGCCCATCTGGACTCAGAGGATTTGTATACTCCTACTCCCAGGCAATAGAAGAGCACCCGGTAGATGAAGGGGAATGGAAAAGGGTTCCTGACCAGGGAGGTAATAGTAAAAACTTCTCCCAACCTCCATCTCCCAGCCAGGTGCCACTTCAGAATAGGTATGAGGCCCTGGCTCTAGAGAACCAGCTGGACGATTTAGAGGGACATTTTCTGCCCAGTGAGCCTCCCTATTTGGATTCATCTATAAGACGAACCTCCACCTCTAACATCAAGAAGAAAAGAAGGGTAATTGTAGTAGGAGACTCCCTTCTGAAGGGAACAGAGGGCCCCATATGTCACCCAGATCCATCCCACAGGGAAGTCTGCTGCCTCCCTAGGGCCTGGATAAAGGATATTACTAAGAGACTTCCTGGGTTGATTCAGCCCACTGATTATTACCCACTCCTGATACTCCAGGCTGGCAGTGATGAGATCGAAAAGAGGAGTGTCACGGCAATTAAAAGGGACTTTAGGGCATTGGGCCATGTGGTTGATAAGACAGGGACCCAGGTAGTGTTCTGCTCAGTCCCTCTGGTGGCAGAGAAAAATGATGGAAGAAATAGGAGAACTCACATCATTAACAAGTGGCTTAAAGGTTGGTGTCATTGACAAAAATTCGGATTCTTTGATCACAGCGCAACTTTCATGGCACCTGCTCTGTTGGAACCAGATGGGATACATCTCTCTGTTAAGAGTATGAGGTTCTTGGCTCAGGAGCTGACAGACCTCGTTGAGAGAGCTTTAAACTAGGTTTGAAGGGGGAAGGGGATGCAACTGATGCAACTGGGCTGCCTGGAAGCAGGGCCAAGGGTGCTAAGCCTGAGTTAGGGGTGAAATCATTAGCCCAGCTGAAGTGCATGTATACCAACGCACGCAGCATGGGAAACAAACAGGAAGAGCTGGAGGTCATGGTGCAACAGCAAAGCTATGATGTAGTCGGCATCACAGAAACGTGGTGGGATGACTCACATAGTTGGAGCACTGCACTCGATGGCTACAAGCTCTTCAGAAGAGACAGGAAAGGGAGAAGAGGTGGAGGAGTGGCCCTTTATATTAAGAAGGTTTTTGACTCCATAGATATTGAAACTAATGAAGATGGAGTTGAATGCCTATGGGTGAGAATTAAGGGGAGAGCCAACAAGGCTGACATCGTACTGGGACTCTGTTATCGCCCACCCAACCGGGAGGAAGAGGCGGACAACTTATTCTACAAGCAGCTGGAGACTGTTTCAGGATCATCAGCCCTTGCTCTTGTGGGTGACTTCAACCTGCCAGACATCTGCTGGGAACTTAATACAGCAGAAAAGAGACAGTCCAGGAAATTTTTGGAGTGCATGGATGATAACTTTTTGTCACAGCTGGTAGGTGAGCCCACCAGGGGAGAGACTATGTTAGATCTGTTGTTCACAAATAGAGATGGGCTGGTGGGAGATGTGGTGGTTGGAGGACGACTGGGACAGAGCGATCATGAAATTAGAGAGTTCTCAATACTTGGTGAAATCAGGAGGAAGATCAATAAGACTTTTACATTGGACTTCCAGAGGGCAAACTTTGGCCTTTTTAAAAGACTTATTCAGAGAGTTCCCTGGGAAGAAGCCCTTAAAAACAAAGGGGTTCAGGAAAGCTGGGTGTTCTTCAAAACAGAGTTTTTGAAGGCACAGGAACAGACTGTCCCTGTGTGCCGGAAGACCAGTCAACGAGGCAAACGCCCAGCCTGGATAAGCAAGGAGGTTTTGGATGAACTCAGGTATAAAAAGAGGATGTATTGTTTTTGGAAGGAGGGCCAGTTCCCTCGGGAAGCATTTAAAGGGGCTGCTAGAAAATGTAAGAAAAATATTAGGGAGGCCAAAGCTCAATTTGAACTCAAAATGGCGACTTCTGTAAAGGACAATAAGAAGTGTTTCTATAAATACATTAATGGTAAAAGGAAAGGTAAGGCTAACCTTTGCTCTCTGTTGGGATAAGGGTAACTGCTGATGAGAAGGCAGAGGTGCTTAATGCCTTCTTTGCCTCAGTTTTCAGTGGGAAGACAACTTGCCTACAGGACAACTGTCCTCCTGGGCTGGTAGATGGTGTCAGGGAACAGAATGATCCCCCCATTATCCAGGAGGAGACAGTCAGAGAACTGCTGAGATGCTTGGACACTCACAAATCTATGGGCCCAGATGGGATCCATCCCAGGGTTATGAGGGAGCTGGCAGATGAGCTTGCGAAGCCGCTCTCCATCATTTACAATCAGTCCTGGTGCACTGGTGAGGTCCCAGAAGATTGGAAACTGGCCAATGTGACACCCATTCACAAAAAGGGTGGGAAGGAGGATCCCAGTAATTATAGACCAGCCAGTCTGACCTCAGTACCTGGCAAGATAATGGAACAGTTTATACTGTGTCATCATGCAGCACCTACAGGATGGCCAGGGTATCAGGCCCAGCCAGCATGGGTTTAGGAGAGGTAGGTCATGGTTGACCAACCTGGTCTCCTCTTATGACCAGGTGACCCGCCTGGTGGATGCAGGAAGGGCTGTGGATGTTGTCTATTCGGACTTCAGCAAGGCTTTTGACACCGTGTCCTACAGTATACTCCTGGAAAAGCTGGCAGCCCCTAGTTTGGACAGGAGCACTCTTTGCTGGGTTAGGAGCTGGCCGGATGGCCGGGCCCAGAGAGTGGTGGTGAATGGTGCTGTATCCAGCTGGTGGCCTGTCACCACTGGTGTCCCTCAGGGGTCTGTGCTGGGACCAGCTCTGTTCAATATTTTCATTGATGACATGCATGAGGGTATCGAATCTTTCATTAGTAAATTTGCAGATGACACTAAGCTGGAAGCATGTGTCGACCACTTGGAAGACAGGATGGCGCTGCAGAGAGATCTGGATCGGTTGGGTCAATGGGCAGAGTCCAACAAAATGAAGTTTAATGAGTCCAAGTGTCAAGTCCTTCACTTTGGCCACAATGACCCCCTGCAGCGTTATAGGCTGGGGACGGTGTGTCTGGACAGTGCCCAGGAGGAAAGGGAGCTGGGGGTTCTGGTCAGCAGCCAGCTGAACATGAGCCAACAGTGTGCCCAGGTGGCCAAGAGGGCCAATGACATCCTGGCCTGTATCAGGAATGGTGTGGCCAGCAGAAGCAGGGAGGTCATTCTTCCCCTGTACTCGGCACTGGTGAGGCCACACCTTGAGTATTGTGTCCAGTTCTGGCCCCTCAGCTTAGGAAGGACGTTGAGATGCTTGAACATATCCTGAGAAGGGCAACAAAGTTGATGAAGGACTTGGAAAACAAGCCATATGAAGAACGACTGAGGGATCTGGGGTTGTTTAGCCTGGAGAAAAGGAGACTCAGAGGTGACCTTATCACTCTCTATAACTTCCTGAAGGGTGGTTGTAGACAGCTGGGGGTTGGTCTCTTTCTCCAGGCAGCAACTGACAGAACAAGAGGACACAGTCTCAAGTTGCGTCAAGGGAAATATAGGTTGGATATTAGGAAGAAGTTTTTCACAGAAAGAGTGATTAAATACTGGAATAGTCTGCCTGGGGAGGTGGTGGAGTCACCATCCCTGGATGTGTTTAAAAGGAAACTGGATGTGGCACTTGATATCATGACCTAGTTGAGGTGTTAGGGCTGGGTTGGACTCGATGATCTTGAAGGCCTCTTCCAACCTACACATTCTGTGAGTCTGTGATTCCAAGAGATCTCATCAGGCAGCTTTTGGGAGTTTATGCCATATTAATACAAGTACTTTCAGGATTCTCTGTAAGCCAATATAACAATCTTAGTTATATTAGCCTTCAGTTCCAAGGCTTGTGTGTCAGAAATAGTGATGTTTCCTCAGTTTTGCATCCACATACACAGGTTTTCAAAATTCACAAGTCCCAAAATTCACAAGACAAAGTTACTTGAATTTTAAGAACATTAACTTTATACAGGTGGAAAGTTATTTGCAAGTTTTTATCAAAACTATCAACATTTCAGTCCTTTGCACCAGTAATACTTGAAACCCTGTTGGTTACTTCTAGTGCTTAGCTTTCAAAAGCAATGCTTGGTGCTCTATCACTTCTCACTGTAAGCTGGTAGTATCTGTCCAACTTACTTTACAATTCCTTACAGTCACACTAGGTGAAAGTGGAAAAAACTGAGAATGACAATGACTAAAGTTTTATGCCCAAAACACATTTGGCAGAAGACATGGAAAACTCAGTCAAAAGAGAACATACAGGTGGATGTAGTGAAGTATTGATTTTTTAAAATTTTTTTCTAACTGCAATCACTAAAAATATAAATATATAAAGAAAATCTTATAATAAAGTACTTTTACGTAAGAAAAATAGTATAGAGAAGCTAAAGCAGTTGCCTGTAACTCAAGCCTTTCCCCTGCATGCATGCCTAAAGGCTCCAAAATTCTGCCAAGCAAGGTAAACCCTCTCCAATATTTCATTTGTTCAGTTTAAAACAAAGAAAAACAACAGCAGAGGCAATTTATTCTTGATGTATTTTTCATATCTATTTATCAAATCTTGATAAATTCCAAGAGGAATCACAAGTCATTTGATTACAATTTTGACATATTCCAAAAGTGTGTGAAAATACAGAATCACACAGTGGGTGAGGCTGGAAGGGACCACAGTGGGTGGGTGAGGTTGTGTCACCTGGTCCAACCTCCCTGTTCAAGCAGGGTCATCCCAGAGCACAGTGCACAGGATTGCATCCAGACAGTTCTTGGATAACCTGGAGACTCCACAACCCCTCTAGACAATCTGTTCCAGCCTCACCATTTCTAAACATGAAAAGCTTAGGCTGTTAAATTATTTCACAGGACTTACACCAAAGAAGGAAAGGAGGGGCAGGGAAAGAACCTTATGGATTTTCATTCTTAACTAGGTGGAGGATTTTTTCATTTTCAATATAAATTGCAGGGAGTTTTTTTTCATCCTCTTATAAAAGCCTTACACCTGGAATCTGGGTATAAATTAGTTTTCAAAGAGTAGGGAAAAGCTGAAGTGCCTTTGCCTCCTTTTCTCCCTGTAATTCTATTACTGTGGGATGAAGAGGTCATATTTTTTCTTGCCTCGTTTTTTCTTGCTGTTGACTTTTTCATAATGCAGTTTAGCTTCCCTTTAGAAAGTTAAAGGAAAGATTTATGGGTCTTCATTTCTAAATGCTTATCTAAATACATTTAGTGGAAGCTATTCTATTACAAACAGCTGCTCTTTGCAATAACTAATGAAAGCCAAGATTACTCACTAAAGGGAGGGGCCCCACAATATTGTTGTACAAATATGCAGTAAACCCAAAGATGGAACACAAGCCTTGTTCCAAAAATGGCAAAATCATGTAGTTATTATCACAAGATGATTCTAACAACCACTCAACGGAGAAAAATAAAGCTTAAAGAAAAGAAAGCATAAAATTTTTCAGCTGTTACACTAACAGGTGTCAAAAGCTTTAAGTGAGTTATGATTTTCTAACTCTAATTATGAGATTTAGCACTGTAATTAGCTAAAACAGGTCTAGCTACATCACAAATTTTTAAAACTCTCTTTATAGAAGCAATTCTCTAGAGAGCCCTTCTATTACTAATTTTAGGAAAAATCTTCAAAGGAAATCACTTTAAATACTCAAGTAGTTTTTATGACCACTTTGAATGACACTCAAATCTGGCCAAGACACTGGAAAGGATTTAAACCATGACAGATGCTTGCACAGCTAATGAAGACCAACCAGCCTACAGATAACTGAAACTGAAGTTTATTTTTAAAATTTCTTTTTCCAACTTCTAATGAATTTAGAGTTGCAGCCTGAAATCTTACCTCAAATCAGCTGCTTGGTTAAATATACCGATATAATAATCTTTCTTTTTAATTTTATTCATAAGTTCCATAGATCCAGGCCTCTGAAATACGTGTAGGAACTGCTAAGGCACAAAAATCAACATTTAATTAACATTACATTTTTTAAAAGCACCAACAAGGTGTAAAATCCTATCAAAGGAATAGACAATTCAGGCATTAAAGGTCAGAATCACACAAATGAAATCTAGCAATCCTTGGGATTTGTGCCAAAGTGCCATTTATAATAAACACAGGAGCACTGCTTACCTGCAAACACAACCAACACCAGGCAGCATATTGATCATTGTGCTGCTTAAAGCAAACAGCAGAGTCACTGAATGAGATTCTAAAATCTTGTTTGGGACAAGATGTTGTTTGTTTTCACACTAAATTCCCTTTTAGTTTGAGAACAGGATGAAAAATCTGAAACTGGACGCCTTTCTCTGTCATTGCTGCTTTAAAAGAAATTCAAGCTGGTCATTTATACTTGTAAGACACACAGAGGAGGAAGCAATGGTCATACACACATTTTCTAGTTTCTTAATGACCACTCATACAGCAGCAGAAATATATGGTCTGGAGTACCTTAATGAGCACCTCTACAGGAAGTTACAGACATAAATGAGATGCCTTCCTCTTAACACAAGGCAATAAGCTCAATGAGGAAAAATACTTCCTTACATCCTATTTAACAATGAGCCATTTGGCAGTCAAGAGAAGGGGCTAAATTAAGGATTAGTTAAATGAGGATTAATTTTACTATTTGCCTTCCCCACTTCTCTCAGGATCTTAAATTCCACCATCACTTTGACCTTCACATTCCTTAAGAATTTGTCCTTTTTTCATCAGTAACAAGCCCAGCAGGGCATCCCTCCCAGCTCTGACTCACTCAGGGATGTTTGACTCTGTCCCAGAGGGCTGAATGGCCAAGGGGCTCAGAAGAGCTGATTGATATTCAGGAACACTCTCCTCAGAGCACATTCTAATGTGCAAAAAGGCTATCAAGTGTGGCAGAAGACCAACATAGATGAGTCAAGAGCTCAAGTATGTTACTGAAAGATCATATTTTTTACAAGCCATCAAGTATAAAGTAAATTGGCTTTCAGTAAAGGAAACCTTTAAAAATGTGTTCACTGCTCTGAAACCACAGCAAAATTAATAACTATAAGGACTAGATTGCCAGTGAAATAAGGAGAAATGTCTGCACATATGAAAAGAAAGTCTTCATGAAGTATAAGAGCTCAGGAACAGCAACCGAGCCGGATTGCTGCAACCAAAAGGCTAAAAACCAGAAAACAATTAACATATATCAGTACAATGCTAATAAAACAAAAAAAAAAAATATCCCAATTTCATTCTAAAGAATAAACACCTAATTTTTGAATAAACAGATAAAGAAAATAAAATACCCTGGCTGATTATTATTTACTAAGTTACATTATATTGCCCAGACCTGGCTCATCTTGAGGTTTAAACTCACACCTTTTTCCACTAAAATGATTGAAATACATCCCTTATATTTCAGGGAAGAATAAGCAACAGAGAGAAACAGGAAGGAGAAACTTAATTTGTCAAAGAATTTTGCAGTTCCTTGGCCATGTTTGTGCCCTATCTACAAAGCACAGCTAAAACTATAAAAGCTGCCAGGCAAAATTATTGTATAAATATCACTTAGATGCTTGCAGTGCATTTTATTCATAGAACTGTTTGTTAGGGAATTTCTTTGCTAGTTATACCATAATTACAATATAAACTACACTCTAATTTTATTCCCTTCTGAAGCTCTTCGAGCAACTTTTCTCCCAATTTTCTCACTCACACATCTCCCACCCTCAACCCACCCTCAGTCTCAGTGTTCTGTGCAAACAAATAGCAATTGTTAAGCTAATAATTCTCTACTACTAACAAGTTTACTTCACTAACAGCATTGTAATGGGTACAGAGAACAGTAACTCCAGTTATTAGCTAAGAGGGCTTTGAGGATTTACAACTACAGTGGCTCTCCAGCAGGGAAGCAGCTTGTGATTCCAGACAGCTTATTTCACTTTAGAAACAAAGCTTTTAAAAAAAAATGTTCTCTTATTTAATCAAGTTAGATTTCTCATTTTAATTCCTGTTCAGAGCCACCTCTTAAGTCATACACATACCCTGAGCAGCGCAGATATGTCTCCCAGAAATGTAGTGCTGGTTGTCATAGGAAAGTCAGTACTGACTAATAATGTAGCTGCAAACTATATGGATCAGAATCCATAAAGATAGCAAGAGTAACAAAATTCAGGTTATCATTATCCACATCAAGCAGTCAGACCTCAGCACTGCAAACTTGCTCAATGGACCACTCAATTGTCCAATTACACTTTCTAGACATAGTTGCATTGTGGCATTTCAGCTGTCAAACACATCCAGCTGTGATCCATCCAACAGATGTTATGGAAGTTGGAGCAGCAGAAAAAATTCCTTTTTGTGTGAGGTATATAAAAAATTTACAAGTTTTATGTTTATGTAGAGTAATTTTGTTCTCTTACGTGCCTGTGTCATACTTTCCCCTCCCCCAGTTGGAACCTAAATTTCTGGTTTCTACATGAATACATTTAATAATAGTCATAGATTGGAAATAGCTGAAAAAAAATGCACTAAGCTGGATGGAACACATCTACCTTGAACTCACTACAAAGATCTGTACCAATATTTCCCTTTCCTTCACTATGAACTTTTTGGTTCCATGCTCAAATCTACAAATATATTTGAAATTTGGTGGCCTGTAGACAGAGTGTGTCGTTAAAGATCCGAAAACAACTAGTTCATCAAATACAACATATATCTAAAAATTCACCCACTAATGTTAAATCCATCAAAAACGATTCACAGTGAGTTTTAGGTGATTTCTAACAAATCTGATACATTGACTACAAAGAGAACATTCAGTTATATACTGGGAATAAGGGTGGTTGTCACAGAATATCATCTTTCTAGTATTGGGTGGGTGGGTGGGGGGGAACCCAAAACCACTTTGCTGTCAATAACAGAATATGCACCCAGGATCAGCATGCACATTTCTATAATTCAATAATTTTAGCATTGAAGTCAGTCCCGTTTCAGAAAAACAACTCAGTCATATTTTTCCTTCATTATTCAGGATCATGAAAATAACAGTTGGTGTCTTCCTCAATTTAGATTCCTTTTTTACAGATATATAGCATCTCTTTTTCCAGTGTATGCATTCTCACAACCTCACAATAACAAAAAAAAAAAACCCACAGGCTTACATATTTATTTCTTAACATGTCACCTTCTCCTTATAAGAAAGAAAACAGAAGAGAAAAAGAAAGAAAACCAAAAATAGTCTCCTTACTCATACAATTCCTCCTCCTATGCCATTTAAAGAAATTTAAGATGATCATTATTGTAAAGGAAGCATGATAGCTAAACTGAATTTTCAGACAAAAGGGTGACAGCACCATCAAGTGGTTCAGTGAGGCACTACCTATTACTGGTTTAATGCATGGTAAAACAAAACATACTGTTCAGCTATGTACAAAATGTTCTTTTTAGAACTAGTTTTAATTGTGACAAATTAGATCCTGTAGAAATATAATTTATTTTGAAGTCTGTAATAAGGATAAACATATTGAATTTTTTATATGGTTAATTCTGTGGAATTACTTATATTTGATTACAATACTAATAAAGGAAGAGCACAATATTATTATTAATGGAGCAGAACCTTTCTCATGGCAGGAAAAGTCTTGTACATTCTAAGCACTCTGGTGGGGGTCTCCAAGGGTTGGAGGGCCCTGATCTCCAGCACCTCCTCTATGACCAGGGAAAATGTTGGGCAGAGAGCAGCCTCACATCAGTTAGACCTCATTGCTCCAGCAGCTAAAAATGTGAAATGAACACCAACCTGAATCCCACCCAGAGGGGCATCAGCTCTTAAAGAAGAGAAGTCATTTGTGTGCCTAAAGGAATGAGATTAAATTACTAACAATAACCTGCAAAAATATACAGCCCTGCTATGGAGATTAAAAGGTGGAAATTGCCGTTTTAGTGTGAGATTTATCTATACACCCACTGTATCTGGACTTCCGGCTTCTGTCTTCTGGGGGCAGCACTTGAAAAGCAAATGAAGTTTACATAGAGCAAGAGTAGTACATTTGGAAACATATCTTAAATATGCATATCTCAATACCTATATTTAAGATATCTTTAACGCTTCTAATACATTAGTATCTGTTTCCATAATACTGAAAAGTATATATTTCCACAAGGTATAAAGCTTTCTGTGCTTTGCAAATCTAAATTTAAAAAGGGGGGGGGGGGGGGGGGGAAGCAGTCATTCTCTCATTTTATGCATATGCTGCTTTTTTGTGTATGTACCCTATTACAGAGCAGTAAACCTTACATGACTGAAAAAAGAATTGGAAATTATGAGCAATTTCAAATATCACAGCTGACTGCACTGAAGAATGAGGATTTTTCCTGAGTAAAAACTGAAATGCTAAACACTGGAAGTCACGTCTGCTTTTTAAACGCTAGTCACACTCTGCATTCTTAAGGAAATTTATTTATTTGAGTCCCCCACTAATTCAAATGAGCATGCTTCCAAATAAAAATACAGTGAAAGAAAACCTTGCCATGTAAATATGTCATCCAGTCAGATGACTGGCATTTCTAGCCATATTCTAACATCTATAGAAGAATGCTCAACACATTCTCACTCTACATTTACTCTACTTACTGCATAATTGAAAAAAATACTTTAAAAGGCATTTTTAACAGAAAGAGATAAACATCATTCGTATACTTAAGTCTATGTGTATAATTGAGTAACTTAAACTGAAATCTGAGCATGCTAGGAAGCCAGATATATTTACATACATACATATATATGTACACTCTATTATTTAACATTTAACTATTCAAAAGATCCTTGACACCTCACAATCTCTAGATTCATCAGTCCAAAGCCTCTATGATGTTTTATTAGGCATGATACAGAAACTGTGAGCAGTTTCAGAGTTAAGAAAGAAACAGGTAACACCAAATTAGATCATGTAATTTCTCAGTTTCGGTTTTGCACATAATGATGACTCAATTAAAGTAAAATTTTATGGTGTAGTAACTCAATTCCTGAAAGTAAAACAAAAAGAGTATATTGTTAAAAGATCTGCTTGAGGTAAGATGGCAGTTTGATCAGTTCTTTTTAAGTAGCACACAGTAAATCATATTTTTGCATATGCAATAATGTTCTTAACAAATAAAACGTCATCCAATTTAAATACATCAAATCACAAGATGGAATTTATGATAGAGTATTTTTTAAAATAATGACATCAAATTCTTTCTAAAGTCATTAAGGTTCTTCCCTCCACCTTGAAGACAGATATGATGTAATATGAAAATGTGAAGAACTAATGATAGTTCCCTGCAAATAATGTTCATAAATTGATAGAGTAATTATGTATGCATCTGGATTAAGAGAACATGTGACATCAGCTTCCAAAAGGACGAACATGACAAAAAACAGAAAATTGGTAAGATCGGTGATACTTTTAGTGACAAAACAGTTAATTAGCGCACTCATTTGTGCAAAACTCTGATCTAAAATGTTCAAGATAGTCCACTGTAAAACTCTTCTAAAGGTACATACATTACTTAATTTTAACTATGATGTTATAAGCATTTCTAAACTATATAAATGTAATTTTACTATTCATTTTAAATTGCCAAGAAGCATTCGTAAAGACTATCTTACTCTGTTCAGTGACACTAGTAGTGAAATACTCGTGATGATACTACATTGATACAGTACTAGTGATGTTACTACCAGTACAAGGATACCACAGTGAAAAAAATTTTACCATGATAAAGTGAAATTCAGTATCTAAGTATCCATAAGTGTATTTATATAAGTGAGTTATGGCCAACAGTAATGTCACAGTAATAAATTGAATCTCTAGTTATTAAAGCTCCTCAGTTTTAAAGATTGTCCAGTTCACTACACTTTTGTACACTCAAAAACAATAAAAGTGTTGTTTTACATATACAAATCCTTAAAATCTTCAGTAAAAACATTATAAATTGACTGTTACTTAACTTTCTAACCTGTACATTACTCAGGTAAAGTAACGTATCTGTAACGGAATTAAAAATCTTTCTAAAAAGTGACAAAGACTGAAGAATATATTGATGCACTTTTAATAACTGTAAATCATCCAGCTCTTTGTGCCAAGAAGTGTTGACAATACCAACTTCAAGGTCATTGTCAACTTGGTAAGTCATTAGCAAATAAAATATGGTTTAATTGGAGCAAACTCAGCAAGGAGCTGCATTATTTTAAGTGAACCTTGCAATATAACTTGAAGAAGAATTACTAATCGCCACTCCCGTTGACAATGAAATGGATGAAGAAGGTGCTTTGTAACTTTTTTTCTCTGACTTTCCCGTAATTAAATATGGAAATAGATTCTGTGAAGAATTAAAAGTCCCTGAGAGCATTAATTCAAGCACTAATGGACTGCCTTCCAGTGTTACAGCACACAGGTAGTGCCCAGCATGTCGCCAGCATTAGCCAATGTATCAGTGTCAGACTCCAGCAGCACCTTTTAGTTTCAATACCCAACCTTGTACAGCAGATTTAGGCTGATTATACATGCTGTTTTAAAAGGATGTGTTTTTCACATTCTCATATACTACCTGGAACTTTAAGTTTATTGATGAAACAGCTGGAGTAAGACCTGAGATACCATTGCCTGAAGATGTGTGCAGACGTATCACCGATACACAGTGATTATGTAGCCTTTACAGACACCTCAAAAACCTCTAAGCATAGCAATTGTCACTATTTCGGGTTTTAATGCTTCTTTTTATAAAATACCAGTCAAAATAACCTCATACGCATGTTGTTCATCTTTCCCAGCACAATATATCACAAACTCCCTAACACAATCACGCCATCGAGGGTTATAACACTCAAACTAAGGCAGTGCCTCTCAGCACAGACCTTTTACTGCTGCTGCTTTTTTCACACACTCCGTTTTCTCACATTATGCCACAATTATTCACTCTCTCCAGCTCTTCTTCCAAACCATATTTTATGGGCAAGCAGCTCTAGATCTGCAGAGCTCCCTGGTCCCAACCTCATACATCGGGTCCTTCCACATTTTCAAAGCAACTGCCAATCTTAGCAAAGCACAGAAATACTCCCATAAGAGCAAGTGAAAATGAACAGCTGGTTTGTTGGGGTTTTTTTAAACTAATTCTGCGATATTTATAGAGTGCATATGTTGTAACGCATATGTTTTACCTATTTAAAAACAGGAGTTCGGGTTTATTTTTTTCTAAGTGAAGGCTTTGCAGATATTTCTCTGTACCAGAGGGCCTAGCTCAGTAACACATGGCAAATTGTTTGCTCTTCCTTGGCATCGCAAGGAGGCACCAATCCACTAGAGCACTTCTGTATGTCCAGAGCTTAAAATATGTAAGCAGTCCTAGTGCAATCAAATGCAACAGCTAACTGTGTATTTAACTATTAACATCCAAGTGCTTTCCTGGACTTAGGCCTACATTTGTTTGACAGTAAAAATGTGCTTTGGGAATTCATGACTTACCAAAAATACGTATTCGCAGTAAGAAAAAAAGGAGCACTCAGGGACTTTTAGGTAGATTAGGCTTTGAAGGCACAATGAAGAATCTCTGGCATAAAAAGAATGGTTATGTAAAATAAAGGTATGGATTCAACAGTTTCAGATAGTGGCACTTCTCCAGGGAGAAGAAAGGGCCAAAACAGCTGCTGCAAGTGCTATAAAAACACTCAAAATAGTTTATGATCCACTTATGAACTTATTTATTGCATCTGCTTTTCATGTGGTTTCTTGTTGTCCTACTATATTTTAGCAGTAAAATTCCTTAAATTATTAAAGTTTACTTACTGCTTTTATTTAAGCAAATTTACAATAAACAAAACTATCAAATAGGGTGTCTTGCTTACAAGAAGGCACCATCAAAACCCCCAGAAAACAGAACTGGCTCCAGACTATTTGAAAGCTCTTTCTCTCCTTAGGATCATAACACACTACCTCTGTGTCTTCTGATACACTTGATGGCTATTATTGCTCATAAACATTTTCACAAAAAGTATTACCTGAGCCCATTGATTCTGTAATATTTTTTAAGAAAAACATGCAGATGCAGCATGTTTTCTGCTGATAAATATAACCCTGCAAAGTAGTCCTTGAAAATAATGAAAAATTATCTGATTCTAAGAGAAATAGGAAGATGACAAGACTCAGGCATGATTAGCTCTACCCACAGTAGAATCAGAAACACTAAGAAAAATAAAATATTTTATTAAAACCAACAGATACAGAACAAAAGGCTGAATATTTGAGTAGACTCCAATGAATCATTTCAATGTTTTCCCTTCTATCCTTAGTTAGGCCTCTTTAAAGTAAATCTTAAACTAGACCAGCATTTCTATCTGAAATCTGACTAAAAAAGGGCAATGAGTCTGAAATGCCAAAAAAAATTACATAATACACAACCAGAAACAAAGAGGAACTGAACAAGGAACAGAGGCATATCAAAACTGTGCAAAAGCATTTCTATAACTTATTCATAAAAAAGAAGAGTAGTTAGAGAATGGGCAATGACTGCTGAGATAATCTACAGTAAGGACTTAGAAAAGTAGTGACCCACTTAAACATTTTGGTCTGATTATGAGTCAGTTCCATAAATAGAAACTAATAATTAGCCTTGAAAGATGACCATCTTTCCCATGAAGGTGTTCATTATTTCCCTAGAAAGACAGAAACAAAACTCCTCTTTGTCCTCAAAAGTCTTACTCAAAAAAAAAAAAATTCATAACATAAATATTGTAGGTAAATTAAAATTTAAATCCTTAAAAAGCTTTATTATTATTTTATCATTTTATGTGGGATAACTACCTCAGAAGTAGCCAAACTTCTTTTAATACCACCATTCTAGAAAATAAAGCCACTGAAAGCTGTTGTGGTGAAACATTAAGATACCTTACAGTCTCTAGAAACACAGATCCAACAGAAGTTTCCTGCTGTTCTTACAGTGTTTTTCAGCTGCACTGTATGAATGTTGGACAATGTTTCTTCTATACCAATAGTAATACTTAGAAAATAATTTGTATTCGTACAGAACTCTCCACCAAAGAGTTCTGAAATTATTTTACACTCACATACACCAGAACTCAGAAGAAAATACTCCAGTTCTTAGATTTTTAACAGGGATGGAATGGTCAACTTTGCTGTTTTAATTCTCATGACAAGCTGTCTTTCAAAATCTTCAGTTAAATCTAGATTTCAACAAACTTTTTAAAATAAATTATGCAAAAGAAACACAAATTTGCAATAAAAAATTCAGTCGCACATTCTATGAGTTCCCTTTACATTTCATATCTCCCTTCCTAAAAGATGAAGCATACAGGTAGCTAAAATACTACCTGAAAGCATCCTAATCTAGAGATGGAAAGCTTACTGCAGACTGAAATTCTCATATTCCCACCCACATTTGCAGTATTCCCTTGTTTTAATCCCCAGGTCAACTGAGAACCTCAGAGCCACTCACCAACTCCCCCACCAGCAGGATCAGGGAGAGAATTGGAAAAGTGAGAAAACTCGTGGGTTGAGATGAAGACAGTTTGGTAGGGAGCGCAAACTTCAGGCACATGAGCAAAGCAAAACATGGAATTCATTCGCGGCTTCCCATGGGCAGGCAGGTGTTCAGCCATCCCGGGCAGAGCAGGCCCCATCCCACGTAACTGGGACTTGGGAAGACAAACGCCACCAGCCCAAACGTTCCCAGGCTGAATACACTGAGCATGATGCCACCTGGTGTGGGACAGCCCTTGGGTAGGGGTCAGCTCTCCCAGCTGTGTCCCTTCCCAGCTTCTTGTGCGCCTCCCAGACTCCTCTCTAGTGGTGAGTCAGAAAAGGCCTTGACATTGTGCAAGCTCTGCTCAGCAATAATGAGGATTTCTCTGATTATACATTTGATTACTCAAAAACTATTCATTTTGCTTATTCAGTGTTGAGGAAACACGATGCCTCGTATTTGGGCAACAGCATCTGCAGAAAATACAATTCTAACAAAAAAGTGGAATACAGGTCTTCGTGTGGCTCTGCTGCCCCCTAATGCATTTCTTGGAAGAATAATTACAGGGGAAAAGAGTAACCGAAAAGAAGGAAATCATTGTTCTCCTCTATATTCTGTTTAATTATGAACTGTAATCCACTGTATGCAATTATTGCTACTCAAGCACCCCCTTAGCATTTATGACAATCTACAGCTGACGTTGCTACTTCAGAATCATCTGTAATAAGGAACAGTGAACAGTAGCTATTGAGGGCTTTCAAAGGGACCCTTAATCTGTAATTTGAGAAGATGCGAGAGAAACACTAAAGAATGTGGTTTATTACAGTACTGTAAAAAATCTTACAACAGAATTTGAGAGTTATAACCCAGAGCTTACAGAATTTAAATCTGTCATGTCTCAGAATGGTTTTTTAAAGTGGAATTGCTAATCTGTGAAAGTTCTCATAATATGAGAATCTTTTTTTCCAGTGTAGATTTGACAGCAGACTTACAGCATACTAGCTCTAAAAGTGATTCAGCAATCTAAAAATTTTAAAACTTCGAAAATTAGCTTTTGCCACAGATTGATATAGACCTTCCAACTGCTCTATTAGCAGGAGTCACACAATCAAACCCCAACACCTTTTGAAAAAGACATTAATATATCACTACCACGACCTACAATGATACACTTTAACTAAAGATGAAAGCATCAAGAATTAAGAGGACATAAAGGTGTTAAACAGGCAAGAAATCACTGATAGGTTTTTGACTGTGATACTGACAACCCTGCAAGCAGATTTCTCTGCAAGATGCCTTAGATTTGGGATTTGTATTTTTAATATCAAAGTTTCCAGGCATTAGTGTAATGTCTGACACTTTTGAGAATAATAACAATTACCACAGTATATTAGCAACCTGAAAACACAACAGAACTATCAAAACTCATTACTTTATAAATCATTACTTTCCTAAAATAATCAAATTATGAAAAAATTTATTTAAATAATTCAAGAATGCCTATTATTCAACAGGTCTCACATTGAAATCTTACATGAAATGCCAGAACATCAAGAGTTTTTTGCAACAGCCCTCCTGTAGCTAAGAAAAGAGTATCGAAAGTCAACATACTGCAGGACTTTAAAAAAAGTATGAGAAAGAGATTTCATGTTTCATGTCTGTAATAATCTATTACTCCCTTTCTTATGAAGGGATTAAAGGGAGGAAAAAACTTCATTAATTAATGAGCTATTTGTTCTTTTTCCATTGTAATTTAAGGCTGAGGAGGATTCAGGAAAAAAGATGAAATATCTTCATTGCTCATCAATGTTTTTCATAGATTATGACTGATTCTATCGTAATGGCACAAAATTTAATGTAAACAGCTTTATCACTTATTCCCACTTGGGAATATGTATAGCAGTCAGCTTGTCCTAAAGGATCATACAGTAAGAAAACACATGAAATACACAACTGTAACATGGATTTTTCATTGCCACTTAGCTCCATGCTTCAGACAGTCTAATTCTTTCTCTAGTGGTATTGTTTTATGTATTTTGCAGCTGTGGGCACTGATATTACTTCAATCATGCTATGCTCTTGTTCTGTAATATTTATCCTGCATATTCAAGTTCCAAAAGCTGAATTTGCAATTTTCTTCTTGTCAGAAGAACTTAATTACGCATCTAAAATGGGTTCCATTTCAAGTTAAAAACATCACTCTTCTTTGAGAGTAATAAGAAGTACTGCCTGAGGCAAACAGCATCCCTGCTCAGCTCCCAGTAGCAAGAGACACTGTTCCATACATTTATCTTTGCTGGTAGCTAGAGAAAAAAAAAAAAAAAAAAGAGTCAAAAAGCCTCCATACAACACTTAGGGAAGACCAGACATCTGCACCACCCCTAGATCACTTAAAAGACAAGTAGATGTGGCACTTGGGGACATGGTTCAGTGGCGGACTTGGCAGTGTGGGGTTAGGGGTTGAACTCAGTGACCTTAAAGGTCTTTTCCAACATAAATGATTCTGGTTTTCCAGGAACAGGATTGCAATTGCAGCACTTTGTGGTGCAAGGATGAAAGAGAGAGAAGAACTTAAAATGCAACTCTTCCCACAGATTACTCAAGAGTCACATCCTCTTCTGATTTTTTTCACCTCATCCCCACTTCACGCTTCCCAGCCAGAATACTCCCAAGTCCACATGGTACCAACCTGGAACCTTCAGCCTTAAGACCTCACAAGATTTCCACGGGCATGTCAGGCTCCAAGGCAGGAGAGAAGAAAACATCATGCAGCAGCCAGAATTTCTGCTTTAGCCATTCTCTCCGATCTTTTCGCATAACTCTGCACCCTTTCGTTCTGAACATCTCACTGGAAAATTTCACAATAGCCCTTGGTTTTCGCATTAAGAAAAATATAAATCTTGAACAGTGACTTCCCTTCATCTGTTATATGGAACTCAATACTACATAAACTTCCATCCTGGCTGTAACTTTTTCAAAATGAGTAAACCTAATCTGTCTAATGAATCCTTTAAAAAATGTCCTTGCAGATCTGTGATCATCCTTGATATCCTTCTTTGTACATATTTAAATTTTAAGATACACTTTCAGAATACGGGTAAACAGAACTTCAGGTAACAATGATTCTGCAGGCAAATTATGGCATTTATACAAGGGCCTAATCTTTTACTGTTTGTTTTCCTTTCCTTTTCTAATACCCCTTAATAGTCTAGTTGCCTTTTCTTTTTACTGCTACTGTGCTTTGAGCTAGCATTTGTTTAGAACAAAAGTGTTAAAATTTTAAATTCTTGAGCAAAAATTAATTCAGTGTCACTAGTTTTAATGCAGAAAATCAAGATTGGATCCCAAGTGCATTTATCTGCACAAAATCTCACATACCATTTTATCACTCCATCATGCATTACCATGAAGCCTTTCTACGGCTCTTCGCAACTACATTTCATTTTTGCTACTTTGTACAAAGGAGTGTAGAGTGCAAACTTTATAACCTTGGTCATCCCCTTTTTCCAAATCACTTATGGGAATATTAAATATCAGTGAACCTAGAATAAACTCCTTGAGACTCCCTTACACAGTAAAATCAGGATTTTTTTTCTCATATTGTTCTCTATTTCATTGACAATTACTAAACCTTGATACACAAAACTTTAGTTCTGTTAAATTTCATTGGTAACACCAAAGTCTTCCTCAAAATGTTTATAGAATAGATTAATTAAATCAAATTTACTTCTTGTTTCTGTTAGAAAAATCTTCAAAAATGTGCGTCATGCACATTCTCATCTCTTCTCCTGTTATTAACTAAATTATAATAATTTGCATACCATAGTTACTCAAGTCAGTAGTTTCTTAAGAGAGATTCATGAAAACAATTTAGTTATAAGTTCTTTATTATATTGTTATTATTTTTAAGAGGTATGTGTAAAATAAAGTGGTAAAAACCTGTGTACCTTGGGAAGGTCTCCCTCAGCATCACTAGAATTCACCTCTCTTTCAGAGACAAGGATTTAACAAAATTAATGCACAATTTCTTTTTCTTTAGAAATTGTTCTCTTCTTAGTTCATTGAGCTGAAATGACGTTTTTAGCTACAGAAAAATCTGTAAATTCAGATAAGTAGCAAAAAATCATTTAGCAAATATGACATCAAAGCCATCAAAAACAACAAACAAAAAACTGATTTTTAAACATCAGATAACATTCACCTTCAGGGGCTACATTATAAGAATCTTACTACAGAAAAATAAAAGAAGAAACTAAAGGAAACAGGATACATGAGATTAATAATTGTAGCAAATGGTTCCTTCCTACATTTTTTCTATCGTTGGCCAACTTACTTGAAAGAAGAGGATATTCTAATCAAATCTGTTATAAGAGTGCTGATGACTGTTGCCACCCTAAGCACAAGGTTTTAAATTTTAAATCTCCAACTCCCCACTATTTTTTACCCCTGAAGTTGCAAGGAACTTAAACAGGTTAAACTGGGATCACTGTGATCACATACAGTACTGCAAGTAGAAAGTGTTAAATCCACCAAAATATTGAGAATTATTTTAAGATCAGATCTGTTTCTCTATGAATAAAGCAATTCCCAACTGTAAATTTATTTTCAGCTGAGATTTTGTTGTGCTCGTGCTACTATCTGGGGTAACAGTGAGAACTATTGCAGTAGTTTCAATGTATTTGTCACTTTATTTCTAAACAGCAGTAAAAATGAAAGATCAAGAGAAGAATATATTATTATAACAATTATCATTATTCAACAAGGCTAAATTATCACCTGGAATGATTTTTACTAATGGTTATAAATCATTATTATTATTATTACATGTGCTGTTTCCATGTTTGTTTCCCAAAAAGTCTGAAGTGACAAATGCTGACCACATTACATTTTCAGCTCCCACACCCCAGTGGCTGAGCTACATGGACACTTTAGGCCTGGACAGCGCTGATTTCCAGGCTGCTACAACGGCCTCAGTGTTTGCTCGCAAAATGCAGCCCCTCTCTTCAAACATGCCCTCTTTCTGTTGCACCCCAACTACTGCTAAATGAGCTGTTTCTTTGCACAAGGTCTGTCACTAAAGAGTACAGATTATTTCCTAAAGACACTTGATACCACACCCTGGAAGATCTTTTTGAACCATGGAGAAACATGGGAAGATAAACAGAGGAACACATTTTCTCCTTTGACACTAAATTCAAACTTGGAGGGACTTCATTCTGCATAGAATTGTTTTTCTGTACCATTAGGCTGGAGGTTTATCAAGAAAAAAAAAAAAAAAAAAAAAAAGGAAGCATACAAAGGTCAAAAATATTCACTGTCCTTCATCGGTACTAAGAGGTAGCATTTTTTGCCAAAGTTTTCAACAACAGATTTGTAGAAAAGACTGAAAAAGCGGCACACGAGCGCAGGAAAAGAAGTACTACAGAGGCTGCTATAGATGGCGCATTTGCCCAATTTTTCTCAGGCTACGTGGGTAAACTGAATTCTGCCCACAACTCCGTAGCAAATATGATGCAGCAGAAAGCTCTCCCCTTTACAGTATTTTCAGGGGGAAAAAAAAAAAAAAAATTATAAATAGTATCTTCATGCTACTGCAACTCCAAGCATAAACATATCCATACTGCACCCACAGGAAGACGTCACACTATCAACATCTGTTCCAGAATTACACACATTAAGGATCACTCTAAAAAGCTGCTACAAGTGGAAATCAATAATGAAAACTCTTCCCTCATAAGTGATATTCTTCCCGTTTAGGCGAAGTATTCATGATTTTTATTCAGGTTACATATGTGAAATGCTAATGGAGCTCTCACACAAAAAATAACTTGGATGCGGATCAGAGTTCAGCCACTGTGGGACTCTGACCCAGGACAGCCAGCCCCTGTGCCAGTAACTGCACTCAGGCTATGGAAGTCTCTGCTTCTCTCATCATTTCTGAAGGAGCCTTTGTGCAACAGAAACTGCAGACTTCTGCTCCTCTCTTTCTCTGGTATCGCCCTTATTTGAGTTTGATGTAGCCGTGTATATCTACCGAGGCTCAAAAGAAACTGCTGTGATATGAAAGTCTCATAAAGACAGTAAGCTAATTAAAATAGAAGCATTTTTTGTCTCCAGTGAAAATTTACACAATCCACACAGACATCCCCATAGAAAACTGATTTCATGGCATGAAACTAACAGATAAAAAGTTTGCCAAAATACCATAATAAAGAAATTAAAGTAGTTGTATTTTGGCTGGTTTACTTGAGAAGTTCCAGGCTTCAAATTCAGTATCAGACACAGAGCCATTAGACATGGAGGAAAGTCTCCTGGTTAAGAGTGTTTTATAAAACCTGTAGAAATAAAACCATGCAAATAGATATTTTTAAAATAACAACTTAAAAAATAAATCACTAAATACATTTAAATGAGGTGCACACTAAAACAAGTGTAAAAAGGTGCATTAGGAATGCTGCCTTACTATTCCTGATGCACCTAAGATCATGTAAACTCTGAATTTAATCTACTCTGAATTTCACTATACAAAGATGCTGGTTAAAGACAATGTAGCAGTGAGAGATGAGTACATTTAAAGTTAAAAAAAAAAAAAAAAAAGAAAAACAGGGAGGAGAAAGACAGGAAAAATGGCTTACTACAAAAAGAACTGTGATCAGGGAAGCTGAGGATCATCAAATCACCATGAGAATAAATTATAAGTGTTTTAAGACAATGCAGATGGAATAGTCCAGATTTCTAATCCTGAGCCAGATGTTTTTCTTTTTGTTGGGAATATTCCCAAGAGAAAAATTTCCTTACTCTAGCATTTCTTTCTACATCTTGCTGCAAATTTGGCATCTGTTTCATTTTTCAAGCTTGTCATGTGAAAATATCTAGCCATAGCTTTCCACCAGAATTCTTTCTGCAGCTCAGACCTCACTCTGCTCACATTATCTTCTTCCAATCTGCTGTGAGATTTTTTGATTCATTTTCTTTTCCCATTGCAGCTGAAACTAATGTAACCAACTGGGTTACTGAATAGATAAATTGCATGCATAGGGTTTGTCTGGAGAAAAGGAGATGCTGGTCTGGTTGAGGACAGGTCTAGTATAAAGACATACTTGTTCCAATTCTTTTCCCTAGTTCCAATACTGTCTTCTAATTTTTCATGCATCTTTTCTATTTATCTTTTTTTTTTACATACATTTCAGTTGCACCCAAAACGTCAAACTCGGGATTAAATTCTCCATGCAGTTAAGTACAGTTCATACACATGAAAAACACAAAGACTTCTGCAGATGGAGAAATGCCAATGCCATCACCAGAATAATTTTTAAAATAAGCAAGATGCTTTGATGAGTGCAGTTCCAGATTTGCACTTCATACTGCCAAAATATGTTACTAACATTTGCACAACATCTACATGCTGTGGAGGGTGTGAAAGATACCATGTTGTGTTATTTGCTGAAGCTGAATATTAAATTTCTAGAGTGGAGGAAAAAAGCTAAAAAAGTGGGATTTGGGGTTTCATTTGCTTATTTTAAAGGTTGTTTACCCAACTAATGATTCTGTGAAAGAGAAAGATGTTATAAACAAAAAGCATTATATTATATTACATTATATTATGGCTGTTGTTCAGGAGATGGTCTCAGTTTTCACACCATGTAATATAAACACATAAAATACTATAATTCTCTCCAAGGGGGTGGGTATTACATATAAATTGCTTTGGAGGTGCCTTTGACCCATTTGTATTTTCCATTAACACATGTAATGTGTGCATCTATATATCTATACCCTTTGTATTCAACCATGCATGTCAAAAAGAATTACTGGGGGTTTTGCTGTTCTTTTATCACATGAGCACTTCTAGAAATAAAAATCTATTACTATAAATCATGGAGTCTCTCATAAGGAGTACTGAAAATGGATTCATATTAGGAAGAAAAGAAATGCTTACTGGCATCCAAGACTGTCACAATCCCACTCTTCTCAAATGAAGCTGCTTAAACAGTATAATCTACACAGCTGGTTGAATTTAGGACATTCTATCATTTTCATCAGGAACCAGAAAAGCAAATACTGAAAATATAAATGTGTCACCAGAGAAACGTCATCTCACCTGTAAACTTTCCTTTGTTAATAAATTGGTGGGGGGTTTTTTTTCATCTAATAGGTGAGAAACTTCTCTTTGAAGTTAAGTTCCATAGTCTTACAAAATAGAGAAAATATATTAAAATGGTGGGGTTTAATAATCACTGTGTTCAGGATGCTGGAATTTTTCTGTATTATGTTAGAACCATAGTAATTCCAAAAGAAAAATAAAACTATTCTGGAAAATACAACTACTAATGAGTTTTATTAGGTTGAGTAAGACCCACTAAAGTATACCATGGAGACTACACAAACATGATATTGAAGGCTTTAGTAATGTTGAATAGTAGAGGGAGGAGGGGGAAGTCAGTCTTGTCTCATCCATAATGCCATGAGGTGCAAAGCAAGCACAATGAAATCAGTGCACAAATTCATACTCATAACTATGAATGAGATCAGGATCTAGCACCAGCAGTTACAGAGAACAGGTAACGGGATCCAAAGCCACTCCTGATTCAGATGCAGTCTGAAGTCTTAATAGAAGTCAGCCTCCCCTTGACAACTGCTCAGCAGCTGGTGGGAACAGAGAGCATAGTGTTCTTACTCCAGTTGCCAGTGAACAGCTGCCTGGCTTGGAAAAAAAGCAGCATCACACACTGTCAGCAAGACAAATCAGCAGACTCAGCAGTTCTGTCCTTATTTTGCAGTGGCTAAAGCCATGTGGCTGCAGTAAGCCTCACAACTGCCCTGAACTAACTAACCCTTCAAAAACTTCAGCGTCAGCCTTAGCTCAGGACCGTAGTGGTACTGTCATATAACTTCTGGTTGGCTTTAAGAGCAAGCAGTGCTTGTGCATGGCTGCCTGTAACACACCTTGTGGGTATATACGGTGCATGTCACCCCCGGACATCCCTTATCACCTTTCATCAAGAAATCAGTGAAGTAGAGTATTTTGTTCATTAAACCTTCTGCTAAATGGGCATCCATAAAATTCTGGACTAAATAAGTTAAAGAACTAAATAAATCTGTCTCCTGGGAAATCTTGAGCCTTTAATAAATCCAAAATGTGCCTTTTCCCAGTAACTTCTTACCACTGGAGAAACAAAAACCCGAGAGCAAGACAAGAGCCAGAAGGAAAATGACTCAAGCTTCCAGCTCCTCAGTGTTCTGGGCACGCAGAGGTATCGCTTCAGTGCCACCCAAGATCCCACCCACATTCAGAAGCAGCACGGATTGCTGAGCCTGAGCTTGGATGTCTGAGTTGCTGTTACATTCCCCAGCTGCAGGTTTGCTAGGCTGCAGCTTTCCTCAGGCTGTGTCTACAACTCACACCTTATGAAATCACTCACACCACCTCTATAAATTGCCACCAGTGCAGAATACCTGTGCTCAACACTCACATCACCCAGATGAAAACCATCACCCACACTTGAAAGCTGCAGGATACTTAGGATCACCTACTTCCAAAGGAAAAATTGGATTTAATCTCGGAACAGAAGCAAGCTGAATTCAATCTTTTTCACCAAGTCAAAAGACGAATGCAAAAGAGAACAAGACCTTCCCCTATTAAAATGCCATCAAACTCTACAGCACCACTAGAATTTATACTCGGATCAGTGTGTGTCCTGGACAATTAGAGTGATGTTTGTTCTCAGTCCTACACTTATTATTCTAATTTAGGAACTAAAAGGCTTATCCCTTCTCCCTTGTCTCATCAATGGCTTTCTGCAGCCCATGGCCTGTTTCCATGGTAACCATAAAGCCAGGTGGAAGGTACAGATGCCATATGGAAATGCACTTCCAGCAGCAGGCAGCAAGGGGTCAAGGTGAAAGGACTTCATGGATATATATTTCTCAAAGCCTTTAGAAGTTAGATCAACATGACAGCGGTGAAGGGAAAAGGAAAGGTCCAAAGCTAAGCAAAAAATGATTACAAGAGGAAAAAGAAGAAAAAATAATTGAAAACTAAGACCACTAAAGTGAAAAACTAATTGGAGTATAAGATGGAGAACTGTGACCCATCTCTAGGAGCAACACTTGTATCAGCAAAACCCAATATTTGTTCTTTGTTCTGCAAAGACACGCACATAACTGAAAAATGACTTGCACAATTGGGGTTTTGTTAGGTTCTTCCCCTCTACTTAGTGTTGGACATACTTTTATTTTTAAAAAAGTACTAGTTATTTTACAGAGAGGCTTTGACTAAAATCCCACTGCTAATACCCTTTGGGATATTTGATAGCATGCCAGCTGTATTGTGAGCTCAGAGGCAAGCAATGTAGGCATTTTACACGGCAGGCACTATAGGCTCTACAGCTGCATTCCATAACTTCCCCCTCTCTCCCCCCTAATACCCAAGCAGCACTTTAGGAGACTCTTTTCCCTGTGCATGAGCCCCCTTTCACCTCAATTGTAAATGAGCTTCTCATTCCCATTTGTGAAAGTATAGCACCAGTTGGTAATTCAGCTCTTAATTACAGGCCAAGTTACATCAGAAAATGCTTTTCTGGAAAAGTAACAGGAAAGAAACAGCAAGTCAGCAAAACTTGCGTGATCACTGTGGACAAGGGCTTGTGAGGCTCAAAAATCTTTCAGTGTGCTCCAGCTAGCAGCCATATGCACATCTAATGGTAAAAGAGTCTGTTAGAGCTGGCAGGAGAATAGAAACAGCATTAGGGTGAATCCAGTGGAATCGCAAAAGGCTGACTTTGTGCTTCTGAGCCCCTAGGTTTTGGCCTGCCTGCATTTATTTACTTCCATCCCTTTCCTTCCTCTGGAAAATAAAGTGTAAATCCTCCTTTTGTCTTTCAGTTTGAGTCAAGCCTCTCCCAGGCAAAACTCAATTCAGTATTAATAAATACAGAAATAAAAGTAATGCATTGTAGATCTAAGAGAACACTTGCAAAATAACATATGCTGTTATTCCACTAATATATGTACAAAAAAATATGTGGAAAGGAGGACACACCATATTAGCTCCTCTAAAAATGTAAATTTTTCAGGGAATGACAGACCTTAGCTAAGGTCTATATGTGCTGCTACAATACCTGCTTTGTAAACAATGATAAAGACACAGCAATGGCACAGAATTGAAGATCCAGCCTACATGCCTGAAGGTTACTGATGAGATTGGAAAGAAATATTTCTTTTGTTTGAAACACATTTATAAAGACAGTTCAAGTATAAAATTTGAGTAGTGACTGATAAGCCAAATCAGCACTTTACAGAAATAAAGGTCATTCTGAGAATACTAAGCAACATTGTGCACTTCTACTGTTTTACTTGGAAAAATATATTATATAAATGTTTCCTCTGACATGAGATTGAACTTTTACAAACATCTTCTGAATTACTGATGTTTTTTACAAAATGCAAATGTTTTGCCAGGTGGCTGACTTCATATGATAAAAACTTTTCTGGAAACTTCCAATTTTGATCTCAAATCGTATCTTTAACTGTTGCATTTGTTTCAGTTATTTAGTTTTCAGCAAATTCATGGATTTCTCAGACATCTTCAGAAACATATCCAACTTAGTTCCACTTCATTATATATATTTTTTAAAAACCACCAAACCCATAAAAACTTTTCAAATTCAAGAATAGAATAGAGCAATTTTAAACGTGGGGAGGAGATTAGTGTCCCAGAAATTGAATATGAATTGATGGTTAGTGCACTTTTTTCTGCTTTCTGGTTACCTTCTGTGCCTGACTTACCATGGACAACCACAGCTGCAGCTAGCCTGACCTGGAGTCTCTTTTCTTCTCCTCAAACTAAGTTTCCATTCCTTCCACATAAGCATTCACAACAGAGGATCCCAGGCAAAGACTTTTGAGGTTTTAGCCATCTTATTCAACAATGTGTTCTGACTGTCACTTCCATTTAGCTTTTAGGAAGGATGTCCATGCACTTGAATTCATCTTGAATGAAGTCCACAATTGCCTCTTAGTGCCTGCTCTGACATAATGCAGTTTCATCCCCTGCTTTCCAATTCTAGCTCACAACTAACTCAGTTTGCAGAGTACATTCTGCTTAGATTCACTGGACCTTTTGCCAGACCTCTGGAAATGGAAAGGTTAGTGTATAAACCATGTATATTGCATCACAATTCATCAAATGTTACTTACTGCTTGCCCTAAAACCACAGAAGCTGACAGGCACCCTCTCAGCAGTGTACAATGTCTGTGTTAATGATATCAACACGAACTTGCATGGGCAGTTTTAGCTGCTGAATTATCTCTCAAGTACCCAAAGGCTATTTCAGCTTTGACATTACACACAATGAATCAGTGAGTCCTCATACCCTGCAACACCTCCCAGCTTCCACCCCCACACGGCCCCTTCCTTCTCCAAATCACCAGAACAGATTAAGCTTCCAGCACTTCCCTGTGCAAGCTAGCACTACCATCTCATCAGAGAACTGAAAGCAGTCTTCAGCCTGCTCCCAAATGGAAACTGAACTCTAAGAGAAGGTGTTTTGCTGGGTTGGCATGCATTCAGCAGAACAATTATGGAATGAAAGCTCATACGTCTGGCTCTTTCCAAGCTAATTTCTTAGCATGTGCTTAAGCGGCATGTTACTTGGGGCTCTATGCTGCATCAAAGGCTTTACATATCAGGTGCAGTGCAGTGCAAAAGCCTGCAGTCACCTTAGACCCATCACTGCAACCAAGCTAATCAGGTCTTTTTAAAAATCTGATTTATAGGGAAGTCATATTTGTGCACCTTAGTTGCCTGGTGAGAGACCAGAGGAAACCTGGGCAAGGTTTCAAGCACTGGCTCTTGGCCAACTCTGCAACATTCTTTGGTCCCTACATTTCAACACTCAATACCTGAATTAGCCAGGGCTTTTTTTATTTGCAAAGATATGCTATTTCTTTGCTACTCTCAGAAGTTGAGAGCAGACTGCAAGAGATTATAGTCTGGCACACTGCTGACAGTTGAGCATGTCATCAATAGAAACAGTAGTTAACAGATTCGCATCCTTTTATTTCTCTGTTGACTTGAGGAAAGAGCTAGAATGGCTAACATTTTAATGTCTTTTTTTACCTACTTGGAATAAAATAATTGTAAATTAGAATCTCAAGTTTAATGAAGAATTTAAACAACAAAACACCCAAGGCAGCATTACAATATTTTTGACGCCTTATGGTAGAATTTCCAACTGTGTTATAAAATACTCTTCTAGCCCAGATATTAGAGAAAAGTGACTTTCAGACTTTCTGAAAGGCCATATCACATCAGTATTCATACAGACAAAACACTTCTTTTGTATTCTCACTAGAACTTGCTTTGTCTTATGCTGAGGTTCTTCGTCTTTAGCCTTAAATTCCAATGAACAAGAAATTGGCATGCTACCTATTTTGAATGCCTCATAGGGTTTTGGCTAGGTAAGGAGCAAATATCACTTCATACCTTTAACAGTTCAGATGAAGTTTCTTTTTTCTTTCTAGTTCTCAACTGTCTCTTGGCCAACAGTGACAGATGAGTGGTTCTAAGGTGCATATTACAAACTTGTTTGAGCTTTGGATAATGAGATTTCTTTTCCTGCAGGTAAACTCTACAACATCCTCAGAGGTGGGTCACTTAAGTTGTCTACCAAAATTCCACTTTTCGCCCATTACAGTAAAATAATCATCACAAGGAGTTCTCTCTTCAAAGATAAAGTCATTTAAACTGAGGCAATCCAAGTTCTTGGCTCTGTCTTCTGTACATAGGATATTTTCCCAGCCTGCTCTTATTTGACACCCTGCTTACGTAAGCCCTTTGGATACTCAGCACATCTTATGCAGAAGGCAGTCCGAAGCCTTTTTCTATGTTTGCAAGCTAATTATTTAGGTCCTGCACTACTTACAGCATCTTATCTCAGCATTTTCCAAGCTGACCGGCAGCTTCCATGTCTCCTTCATTTCCTGGACAACTTTCTGGGCCATGACAGCCAGGTCACTGAGCACCTCATCAATCTGTCTTGCTCTTACAGACAGAGAGCTCTGTGATTTGGCTTCCACATTCACTCAGACACTTTAAATTGCAGGATCAACAAAGTTTTTATCTCCCCTGACAAAGCACTGGAGGTATCCCAGAAGAGACTGGGAAAGAATATTTTAATTCATTTTTCAAAATCTCTAGTTTTCTGTGTCATTTCTTGGACTACTTTTAGCTTTTTTTTCCCTTCTTTCCCCTCTCCTCCTTTCAGTGCGTTCAGCACTGAAAGTTCTAACAGTTCCGTTTGGGCTTACTGGGAATATAACCTCAGTAACTTTCTTCCTGGAAACACTCTTACTTTGACACCAGCACACCAAAATTTAGCCTTCATCTAATGGAAAAAATTATAGGGTCTCTGTGTAGGCTGAACACCTTGGGTAGCCCTTTCATTGTTGCAGATGTTATGGCCCTTACAAATTACTGAAGAACAGGGACAGGGTTAGCAAGGCTCACTATTGTCCAGGTGGACAAGTCCATCTATCTGTCCAAAAACCTGGTTTTGTCTGTCACTAACATAGCACCCAAGCAGCAGGCTGGCTATGGAGGGCATCAGCATGCAAAGCCAGCAGCCCAAGGTTACTGGGATACAGCCACACTTTCTTTACCTGCCAATTCCCTCTCTGTTGGAGAATGTAGAAGTCATCCCATAAGCTCTGCATCGTGCCTAGGCTCTGATGCTGCTGCTAAGGCACCTGTAGGGCTGTCTCCTGTCTGGGACAAAGCAGAGACTGCTCATCTGCAGGGCACCATTTCTGTTTGGTGTCAAATAAATCTTAAATTCTGTAGCAGAATTTCTAAGAGAGTGAGGGCATGATTTATATCTAGATTGAGGTTTGAGCTACCCCAGCCCGGGCCCCAAATTTAGGCAGTTAAAAATTATGTTAAGGTGTGGACACAGGACAACGGGTTTTCTAGGTATTAGTAAGTATAGTTGTAGTGTGAATACTTTAGCCACCTTCAGAATAAGATAAACAATGTTCGTTTGCATTTTTTCCTTATGCTGTGTACCAATGAGAAAATACTTGTAACTGTAAACTATTGCAAAGTGTATATAAGCTGCCATTTTAGATAGAATAAATGGAGAACAGTTGCTCTGGTCCAGCTTCCCATATATTTTAAGGGGTTCCCTGCTTCAGAACCCCACCATCATAACCAAACAACATCAAACTAAGCATGCCCAGACAAAAAGAAGAATTGTACTAGTCAAACCTCTAAGCTGTTGTCTGGATCAGTGCCACAAGATATCAGACATCAGAAGGAACTAATTGAATTCTAATTGCTTATGATTCCTATAATGCTACAAATTCCAAAGCACTCAAAACCTGAGTACCTCACCTTTCTGATGCTGATAAATCAAGAGCTGTGTTGGCCAAATGCCATCTATTTGCAACAGCACAGGTTATACTCCACTTTTAATAGGGAGACCCCATTTTCCTGTAAAGGAAATTTGAATTTGTCTTTCCTGAACATGGGCAATCACAGTCATGTAGAGATCCTAAATAAAATCTAACCACTAAGAGACAGTTTACAGCTTGAATTTTCATGCTGGAAACTGATCAAGACATCAGTGAGATGCTAAAGAGGAGGCATTATTAAGGATCTGTACATTTGACAACCTAAGAGGAGATAAAGCCATGGATTAATGCACATGTCCCTCCTAACTCAAGTCTCTTAAGCCCCATGTTATCCACTGCAAAAGAAAAAAGCAGATCCTTGATTAGAGGCTAGACAGAAAGAAATGCAAAATGCAGCCCACATTTATTCCCTTGTTTCACCAAAGTAGAAAGACTGAAAAGACTAAAGTATTGGGTTTTTCCACTTTCTGCCGGTTTAACCCTTTGCTGGTCATGGATCAGGTTAATGCAAATAGGCTCATGAAGAACATCAAGTTGCATTTTGAAATAAATTTTTGTTGATGTTTATTTATACTTATTTGTCATTTCTGTCTTGTCCAGACAGATTTTGGTGCTGCTTTAACGAAGTACCAGATGCAGCAAAAGAGATACAAAAACACACATACAGAAGGATTCTATCTACACCAGGGCAACATCCAGTTCTAATGCCTGTAAACAAAATTAATGTTGGCAGAAAATTTACACTGAACTAGCAGATATTAAACTGGACTTGGTACTGACAAAACTGAACTGTTACACAACTCTTGAGCTTACAAGCACTGTTCCTATCAAAATACTTAATTTCAGCCATTCTTGTTCAAGTATTATGAAAATTGTCTCCATTATCATCAGTACTAGAGTGCTTGATATCTTTTAGATCCCTTTCCTGCTCAGTCTAAGATGCAGTAGTCAAAGCATTTCCCCAGTGTTGTCTGAGGGCTGTATTTATGCTCAGTCTGTGCCTAAAACCTCATGCCCAGTCCATTTAATTTCTCTGACAATCTCTCATGAGGCACAAGTCTGTGTTCCCTCACGATGCTCATTAGTATCCACTCCCACTTCAGCAGGTAGATCTCAGACTTCCAGGGTCTTTCACTTAAAAGGCTATTTTATTGACAACTATATACAAAGAAAAGGATTATTATGAATAAAAGATTAAAGGAAATCAGTGGCTATCGACCATCCAATAAAAGTAACAACAGCTATTGCCAGCAAAGAATTGTTGCGCAGGTCTGACCTAAATGACTACTTGAACCAAGTTTGAGAAAGAAAAGTGGCTTTGCATCCTAACACACAATTGATACAGTCAAACAAAACCTATTTTACTGACACACTGATGTCTGCATAAAGGTGACAGCTACTGATACATTTAAATGTATCTCTTCCTCATAAAATTCCTTCCACACTCAGGATTTTTTCAGTATGCCAGTTTTATATCTAAAGGAAAAAAAAATCGTATCTTTATTTACTAAACTCATAGCACCACACAATATTTGGATCTGCTCTTTAAAGGTTTGCATAAGATAAAATTTAAATGAAGCAATTAGAAAGACAAGGACAAACACCCTTTCCATCAGCTACAGAACACTTAACATTTTCCAAGGTTTAGTCATGCTTTGATAGCTATTCCGTCTCTCCACAGAAAAACAACATACTTTCTTCCAACAGATATATTTGCATCTCAATATATGTCCTTGGTAACAGCCAGTAAGACTTTAGTAGGTTTTTCTAAATGAAAAAATTCTCTTTATGTCTCATTGCATACTCTTGCATTTAAATGTATGTTAAGTAGTATAATATGTACAGCTCTGTCTCTGAATTGTAAATCATTTTTAAAAAATCATCTCACAGAGGACTGGTAAATTCAGATGCTGGAAGAGGTACTAATTCATATAGGAAGAATGACTCATCTTTTGTGAAAAATTATCTCAATGTATTCAGTCAGCACCAGCCTCATATCTGTCAGGCTTAGAGAATTTCTGGGAATCTAAAGAGCCTGACATTCCTGTCAGCTCCAACAACATGTACCCTTAATCAAGATACACACACATACATTGATGAGACATCATTCCTGTCAACTGATCTGAGGGTTTGCCTGCAAAGAGAAGCTATCCCAGAACTCAGAAGGGTGTGAATGTAGCCTGTCCACACCAGGAGCTTGCATTGAACTGGTATCCTGTGGCAGCTCTTTTATCCTTTTTTCCCTTTAACAAAGGACAAATATGAAAGCAATAAGTATTTTGCTGGTTTTTATCAACTTTGAGTCAAATTTGATGTCTTATTTATGTCCAGTTCTAGATTTTAATAGGGTACTTTATGTGCTACATTGGGGAAAAACACAGCACTTACGAAAAAAGAAAAAAAATTAAAATATGTTCAGATTAATTAATACTCAATAGATTCAGAACACAAACAGATACATTTAATTGAAATATATTACCCATGGTGTTAAAGATGCTTGCAGCACTACAGAAATCTCATGTTAAAATGAAAGACTAAGAAGTTTTACTGGGGATTACATGCAAAAAGTTTGCTGCATCTTTTTCTGAATATATAGGATAGGCCACAGACTCTAAGTATTTGCAAGGAGGTCATCCTTAAAACAGCTTGAGGACTAACTTCCTGTATGTCTTGTGAAACCATTTATTTTAGATTGTTTCAAATATAAATCATGTACAGAAAAAGAAAAAAAAGAGAAAAAAACAGCAGAACCACAACAATCCTTGTGCTTGCTTTCTGGAGTATTCTCCAATAAACTGAGAAGCGGAACATAAAAGATGGTAATTTGATAACCTGAATCTATAGGCCTGGATTTTCTTCCTCCAAAGAAAATTAAAAGGAGACAGGGCATTGCATACATCCCTCCTCGCCTGGATACTTCTGTGGTGCATGTTCACCCTAAAATAGAGGCAGACAGCATAAAATGCCTGGAACGCAGTCTGTCTGCTTGTCTGTCTTCATAATTACTTTCTTGCGCTATCTGTGATGAGATGCAAGTGACAGTCTCAGTTTCAATCTGGAATTTCACTTTAGAAAGCCCAAGCATGACAAGTTAATTCTGCTGTACAGAACGTCTGCTGAACACTTTGCAAACCCCTCAAAAATAACATCTTTGATGCGTGCCTTGGCAGGGCAGCCAGGCAGCAACCAAACCTCGCTAGCAGAATACAGTCAAGATCACCAAGAGTCCTACAACTGACCAAACACATACACAGGAATTACTTTGATAAGTTTTAGAAGGCAAAAAATTAGAACAATACGCGTTGGCCATCCTTCTTATCTTAATTTAGCTCTACACTACACAGTGAAATAGCATAAGTTCCCTACATATTCCAGGAGTTAAGAATAAGTTTTTTTTCTCAGACTTGTTTGTCACCACTTTGCTCATTTAACTCGCCTTAGAGAAATTTAAGCCTACATGATGAAAAATTAACACAGTTCTTATCCGACTGAACAAAACTACTATAATTCAGCAACTGCACCAAAGAGTAGGAAGTAAGATTAACTATTATTTTAACAACAAAACACAACCTCAAAGGCACAGTAGTCACAAAAAACCAAGATAGCAGGCGTACCATAATGCACGTAGCTGTCTGTATCATTATAGGGTTCCTCTCACTTAACAATTACAGGTTTCAATCTGCAGTAACTCTGTTTAAAGATCTGCTACAAGATCCAACAGCAAGTATTCAGCCCTCCCTGAGTACATTGGTTAAACCACTTAGGATCATACTGACCAGCTATACCTGGAGATTATTGTATTATGTATATATATATAAAACACCAAGCTTATTTCTGGTACATGGTTAAAGTTCAGAGTGGGGAAACAGTGGGAAGAAAAAGGATTTTGCAGTGGGGCAAGACAAAAGAGAAGGTAAGGGAATCTACAGGTGTTGACAAACTTACCAGAAGAAACAGTCCATAATTCAGTGTATCTATAATTTAAGTATAAAATATCAAGTTTAATTTATATACTTCTAGTTTCCTCCTAAGATTCTAAAAATCAATTAGCAACTTTAAGATGCCATGAATGATAAAAATAACTTAATAAAGCACCTTTTTTAAGACCAGTCATGGAGGTTTTATACACTACATGTTCGATTTCTACATTCAGGCTTTTCAAAGAATAAAAAGGGACTTTTTTTCTTGTTGTCCAAAAGCACCATATAAAGTGTAGCCTCAGTGTAAATAAAAGGTAACCTCTTCAAAATTACAATATAAACCAGCATGAAAGCAAGCTTAAGAAGCAAACTCCATTTTAATCTTAGGCACATCTTATCTATTCATATTATCTCCTTTGATTTAATTGGAATTGCATCTTTTTCACTGAAATAAGAACACTAGAAAGTGTGGTTAATTATACTTTGATTTTTCTATATTTTTATGGGGATGTCTTGTAAACACAAAAATCATGGCTACAAACATGGAAAAGATTAGAAAAGTTCATTCTCTTTCCAGAAAAGATAAATCTGAGTCAGTAAAAATGCATGGAAAGTTACAGTAGGTTATAAGGACTCTGTGAAGGGGTTATTTGAGCTCATTTTCAATATAGAAAACAATCATTTTTCACATCACTGGCCAATTAAATGAGTTCAAACAAACCTCTCATATCCTGAGGCAATGCAAATTTGCAAGTTGAAAAAAAAATAGCACTCAATCTTAGAAATCCAAAGTAGGAGATCAAAGGAAAACACATAACAATACCATAATGCAAATGAGGTTTTGCCTGGGAAATAAAAAGCTCTGCAAAAAAAGTCCACGACAGCAGAATTCCTAGAGCTCAGAGTTCTATAAAGCCAGTTAGCAGGGTTTGACTCATCTTCTTTGAGAACAAAAGCCTGACCCTGAGGAAAAGGGCTGGGCTGTCGGAATGGCAGTTTCAGCTCCCCAATGTTTGAAGCTTTGGAAATGCTTAACTTCCGCTAAAATATTATCTAAGGCTTTTTTGGTTCATTTTGAAGTGATTGTATCCTATTTGCCCTGCACAATAAGAACAACAACAAAAATCCATTAAAACAAGCAATCTCAGGAACAGTAGAATTTTTCAGTCAGAATAAAGACCTAGAGGTCCAAAAGCCTCCAAGGAACTGCAGTACATTATTCCCTTACTTTAGACTCTCTGACAACCATCTTAATAAACAACGCTTCTAATTTTGTAGAGTAAGGTATCAGGGGAAAGTGGATGAAATATTCCATTGAAACTCCGAGGCAGAAGTTACAGTTATTGAAGGCTCCAGTTATTTATGTTTGTTCCCTTCTGTAAAATTACCCAAGGACTTTCTACTTGCAAGCCTTCCAATTTATCAGGGTAATAAGCTATCACTATGCCATTCAGCCGCTATTGTTTGCTCTCCCTTCCAGATACTTTATGTAGATAAGACGTTTGCAATGCTGAATTTTGATAGCCTTGGATCCCGCAGGAGTCTGAGCCCATGCGGGCTCTAGGAGGCTCAGCTTAGATTTGGGTGAGCATTGATGTTGTCAGAATCACACACAGCTGCTTCAATCAAGGCTCAGGTCTCAATGTTAGCCCTAGAGGAGACACAGAGGTCACCTGGAGTCAGGCAAGCACAAAGAAGAGAAGAGGTTACCCTGCAAAACACGCAGCCCCTACAGTCTCTGCAGAGGAGGTGAACTAGGAAAACTACAATGTATACAAGACAGTACAAGGGGCCAGGTGGGTAGAAGAAAAGGGAACAAAAAGATGAGGTCATCTCTCTACACAGTGAGGTAGGCACAGCTCTCAAGCTATGCAATTTTAAGCCTTTTGGAACAGAGGAGTTCTCAGACCTACATCTCCATGTGATTTGCAGGTGAGATTTGCATACTTCACTTGAACGTACTTGTGAATTACACATCCAAGTCCACTCTTTTCACAGTATTGGCACAACACACAGGTGTACCCACAGGCCCAGCTCCAGCTACACCCTGAACTATTCCTGGCACATCATCAAGCAGCAGTGACTATAATGAACGACAACAGCAAAGACATGATAGCCTTATCTTTCTGGCAAGAGCTCTGAAAGCTGCAGAAACTCATCATCACTAATGCAAACCCGAGAACAGAGGGAAATATGCTTTCACTAAGCAGCAGTCTCACTGGGGCCTCCACTTACGATAACATTCACAGGAGCTTAGAAAACTTCCTCTAATGAAACAGTCAGTAAAGACTCATACAGGACAAATGCATCAAAATAAACAGAAAAGTAAATAGCCATTTTAACTACACTGGTTCATAACTTTTTTTTTCCTATTAATTTTTCATTTATTGTCTAGGCCTGTGGAAAAAATAGTTCTAGGGGCTGTTAATTAAGAGATCTTAAGCTAATTTAGAACTTAGGTAGTTACCAGATTCATACACAAAGAAAAAGGACATAACCTCAAACATAACATCAAAAAATTCTACATTCAGCAATGCAAAGCAGCAATTAAATTACTTGAAACCCCTTCTTTCACTTAAACATTCTTGCAGTTCTTGCCATCAAGAAGAGCAGCTCTAGTCAGCCCTGCAGCAAGACGTTTAAGACTTCAATGATAATTTTAAAAAGGCCTTTCAGTGTGTTGTTGAAAACAGTGGTTGTTTCAACTCCAGAGGTCCTTATAACTAAAAATACTAAGCTATGGGTACATATATGGGTGTCCCTGAACGCAGACTAAGATCAAATAAGAGACTTTTTTATACAGAAGCAATCAACAGGAAAACCACAGTACCATTTGAGGTGATTGGGAGCTCAGGGCTGCAACGCAGAGCTAGAAAAGCCAATAGCAGACAGCACTGGGAAACTGCCATTTCAATTAAAATTTTCTTTGTAAGGCTAAAACATAACACACCTCTTATAAAACTTGTGTTTTTAAATCTCCTTTATACGGTCTCCCTGACACCACCTCCCCTGCAGCGTCAGCGTGTCCCCTCGATGCGGGGGGCACTGCATTTCCTCTTACAGATTGCAGGTCCTGTGCTGCTGCAGCTCTCCTCATCATGCCAAAAACCATTCAGAGTGCACCGAGTCAGCACTGCTGACTCCTACCTCCCCCTTCTCCCCCGAGGGAAATCACTCCTAACCACAATCTCCACTGCCTGAAGATCAAGATACTTGGTAATTACCTTTGTTGCAACTTCCACCCCCACCTGCAGTGCTCCGGATAAAGTTTTCAGGCATGACAAGCACCTGCACGGTCTTGCAGGGTGTCACAATGCCTGACAGGCTAAATTAACACTGCTGGTGGGAAAAATATGCTATCAGAGATACACAGCACTAAATAGGGCAGCTTCAAATCAGCTCCAAGCTTTAAAATTAGAAAGCCTGATGAGTAAAACCAGTATATTAATACCTGTTATTAGGGCAAGGCTGTATCTAGCAGCTTTTAGAAATAAAGCCATGACTGTGAAGACAAATGTACCTGTACAATACATGGCCTACATCTATACTCTTGAAAGGTTGTCACAGCATTGCCCAGGAGTAGTCCCAAGCACACCTGTACAGTTCCTGGGAAACAAGGTCCAAGTTCCTTCACATGGAGTCAGAATACAAATCTGTCACAGACTCACATCTGTCCCACAATATTGTCCTCAGTAACAACAAGAACAATGAAACTTTCTAATCTTGCACCTTCTTACATCAACTTTAAGGCTTCTACACGAGTAACCCTAATGAGACTTTGGCCTACACCACCAATGAAAATAATTTTTAATGATTCAACAGTATGGATTTGAATTAACTGGAATTTAATTTTTTTTCTATTTTGTTTTGGCAGCTTATCTAGTAGACGATGAAGAAATGAATGGAAATTTTAAAGTTTCTGCATTTCTAATTGCACTGGCATTCACTACTGCCTATAATCTGATCATCTCTTAATGCTGTTATAGCCCGGATGTCTTCTAGATTAGCAGCTTTCCCTACATGTCAGAATACTACTGTTGACCACAAATCCTTTTCCATCTTGCTTTGTAAATGTCAGATTCTTTTACCCTCTTTACTACATTCTTTTCTCCTGATTCATCAGATCAACTTTCTCCCACAACTTGGAGTAAAATAGATAATAATCTTTTTTCTTGATCTCAAGTCTAAGTTTACACTTCAATTGTAAACTCTTCATGGTCTGTCTTACTCCCTGTCCCTTCATAGTCCAACTGCTGCATCAGCTATCAAGCCACTGTCATGTACTTGGAATCATCATCCATCAAACCCAGCCATCCTCACAGCCCTTTCAAGTCTCATCTTAAAGATTCTAGACTAAGCAACACCTCTTTCACATTCATCAGCAATCCTGATACCCTGTATTATCCTTCTGCTTGTTGTATTGAAATTTTCATCTTTCCAAGTAAGACAAAAGTCCCATGTATAACCTGAGGAACCTAGCAGCAACTGAACATGTTCCCAGACACATGATTTTTAACAATACCATTTTTGTATTTCTAGTCCCACTGGGGAAAGTAAGAATATTTTTTGACACCAGAATATCCTTATGTTTATTTTTTAACACGGACCAAACCTTAGAAGGGCAAACAAGAAGTGATAAATGTGTCTTAGTGAAGTTGGTTTAGCACATTTGAAAACTTTCGAGATGTCCTACTACTATATGCATATATGTAGATAATGCCCTTTTTGAGGAAAAGCAAACAGCATTAAGGAAGGAGAAACTGATACCAACATTTTGAGACATAAAGCCCTCTGTGGATGCAAATCTCATGAAATCTGCAGAATCAAACATCTAGATTTAACTTTTCAAGCAGTGACAGAGTGAAATGCTTCAACATCTTGAGAGTAGCTCTTGTGGGCATTTGAGAGTCTCAGAATTGCCTTTCTGAAATTCTCAGCCTCAGTGAACAGGCAAGCTTGCTAAGCACTTGCTAAAATATTCAGAGGAGATAATGGCCTCACTGCTCGCGTCTAGGTGAAGATCTTCCCTAATTCTAGTTTTGGAAGACACTGTCTTTCTTTAGAAATGCTACAGTTTATTCTTATTACTATAATGGTTGTGAGTTTATTGGTAATACAATTGTTGGTACATAGATTTCAACACTAAAAACAATTTCAAAATTCACAATCTGAGGCACTTGCCCAACCCCTCATGGAGACCAGCATCTTCACTGCCTAAAGCAGCACTTAACAGTTATAGCTCCATCATGCACATTTTACACACACACACACAAGTCCCCTCCTTTTACTGATACACATTAACCACTTTCACAAGCATAAGGTGCTTTCCCACCCCAACTTCTTCAGCAGTATGGTCTAAGGAAAAAAAAAAAAAAAAGAAACTTGAGAAAGAGCAGCTCAGGCCAGAGCTCAACATCTATCTGAAAATTCAGTCTTCTCAGATTTGCCCATCTGCATGATTTCAGCTATAGAAATGACAGATGTTATTGCAGGCTAAGTTTCTTGCGCTACCTCAAATACATTATGAATTTTGAGAACTTGCCCAGGAAAAATGACAACTGAAAAAGTTACTTCAATCACCAGGTTTTACCCAGAGTTGCCTGGTTGTAGAGGAGGCTCTATCACTGAGACCTAGAACAACCCAGAACAAACAAGATGCAACTAATTATTTACATTCTGGGATTCAGTCAAATATGACTTGCAGCAGCTCAAGGCATAGAAAGATGAAGAAAAAAAAAGAAAATGCACATAAAAACCAGAAACGAGGAAGGCATGCAGCTGCCATAAAATGCTGTCTTCAACAGGAATGTGAAGGCTGTAACATATTTGGGAAAATGACTAATTCTGTAGCATAGAAAAATGTAAGCCTAAGGATTTTGTCTGTGGTATTCAAAGTCATTATTTCAGGCTCCCACAAATGCAAAAAATCCTTTTTTTCCATTTATATGCAATTCATACTATTAAGATATCCCAGAAATAGCTATGTACAAACGCATATTTGTGCACATGGATATAGGCATACACATTAAACATATGCAAAGACAGGTAGGTAGGCAGACATATATATATTGAGTGAAAGTTATTTTAGTGAAATCTATAGCCAGTTTTACAGTTAAGGAACCACAAAACATACAGGATCCTTCACATAAAATACACTGAACAATTTTTGCTACCTTGAGACTTAGCCTGAATTCCTATACTAAGGAACCAAAAATGAAATAAACTCCAGAGTTCATATTTTATCTTCCGCGACTAAAGACAGGCTTTAAAAGGACACAGTCCAGGCAGTCAGATCTTCCTTTCTCCAGATTAACATTACCAATAATGTTGTGGGATAACAAAGCAAGTCACTACCTCAGAGTTGCAAATTCCTCTGAAGAGAATCATCTGATAAATACATTATTCACTTCCTAAATTCAGTCATCACATGTGGCAAAATTATTTCCTGACAGGGACAAAGCAAATGGAGTCAAAATAAAGAAAGAGCATCAAGGAAGGCCAAGCTCACCGAAATACAGTGCTGAAAAATGGCAAGAAGATTTAAATAAAAAAGGCTGGCATATAAATCTCTGCAACGTCTTATGTAAATTCTGAAAGCTTACTGATGTTATTAAAGCACTGCAGTATTTTGTCTGGCACTGAGGGATAGTGGGGTTTTTCTTGGACTTTTGAGAGTTTCGGCTATTTGGTTCTAGCAAAATACAGGCAGTAAACAACAGATCACTTGTTACCCATCAATTGTTGAATAGGCACGCTCATGACCATACAATCACAGACCAGAGTAACTTGCCTATACCACCATTTCCCATAGGAAGTATAAAGGTGATATTTCAAACCAGATTTTTTGTAACTCTACTCTAAAATGTGCTTTTCCTTGTATTGTAATCTTGTGGTTTAGGTATCACTAAGGGTTACGTAGCAGCATTATCTAACAACAATTTGCCATTATAATTGTTATTGCTCAGGTAGAATTCAAATTATGTTCACTGGTACTATCATGTCTAAAGTAGTTTTCACAAATTAGAAATTACTTACAAAGCTTACTTTAATTGCCTTAAATTAGAGAAATTAATGGAAACAGAGAAACAAATAAGGCATCATTATCCTAATGGAAGAGTATTATTTATGCCACACTAAAGAATATTTAAGTATAAAATGCTTCATACTACTAAAATAAAATTCAGCATAGCAAACTCTGCTGCAGATGTACTCCCTTCACTGAGTTTAGTCCAAAAACATTTATTTACAAATGAAGAAGTACTAAAGGTATACAATTTAAAATAAAGAGCACTGTATAATTGCTTTGTACATCTAAAAACCCCCAAATAAGCCTTTACATAACAACATTATTGTGTATTAACACTTACTCAGAAATAGCAGTGTGAACCAATAAAAGGGATTTTTCCAATTTATCTCACATGCCTCTGATTTAAGTGGGAAAACTATTAAAATAAGGAGATGATAACCCATATGATGAAGAATATACTTACAGAGAAACTGGAGTTATCCGCAGACAAACCCCATTTTTGGTGAATATTTTATCCCCTTTCGTTCTATAGCATTTAAATTTGCTGAGGGAAGTTAAGTTTTCACCAACCTTGAGGGGAAATATAAACTCCCCAGGACTCTTCTTCATCCTCTTCAACTTTTTGTCTCACAGCTGGGATGAATATCTTCTATAAGCACAACAACAGCAGAGGCTATTGGGCCAACAATTTAACCTAGAGGTTTCATAATTAGTCTGACTTTACTCACCTGAACCCTACTGGGATTTAGTCAGATCCAGCTGTGTGTCATCACTGAGGAACAGCAACCACCTACCAAAATTCTCCTACCCAAGACAGCTGCACACCTGGATGCTGGTTAGGTGAGATTTACAGTCAGGAGGCCAGCTGGCAAAACCACCTCCAGAGTGAAGGGAAAGGAAAATATTGGCAAAGCCCCTACCAATCTCACCTGGAAGCAAAGTCCTTCCCAAGCCCAGATCTTGTGACTAGGTCTTTCAAAGAGATATCAGACAGACAAAATAATCTTCGAACAGTTTTCCCCTCCAGCTGGTCTCCTATCTCTTCTTGAGGTTTGTAGAAAAACCATAACAAATACAAAACCATAGCAAGAAAACAAAGCCCAATACAACTGTCCAGTTAAATTTGGGGGCAAGGATGAAGAAATTCCTTTTTGAATATGCAGGAAATCTCTTTTAGCTCTAAAGCGTGAGTAAAGCCTACATCTACTGTAACTTCATGTGTTACAAATGTACTAAGTATCATATGCCATTTTTACTGCCCCCAATACATGGAGACTGGTCATTGAAAAAGCCCCAAATTTTTAGGCCAGAAAGGGTTACTGCAGTCTTGCAGCATGACACACAATACATACAAACTCATACCAATCTTTTTTTTCTTCAGACAGATTTAAGCTTTGTTTTTTGAAAGTTTGGCATTTAAAAACTAGTTAGTTTCTCAGATTTTGTTTTGCAGGATCAGCCATTCTTGTATCTAAATCGCACTCACAGATAGAAAGGGTGCCTTTGGTTGGGTACCGTTGGGTGCGGTTTGGTACCTTTTTCTAATTTCAAATTACCAGAAAGGCTTTATCATGAATACTTACACAGCAGATAAAGGAATGCGAACGAATTATCACAGAAGAAGTTACGGTGTTCACTTCTCAATCAATGACTGCTTTTATCCCATGGACCATGTGAGGCAGCTTACCTTCAGGAAGAAGGCTGCCAGCCAGTTGCCACTCATCCCTTGGCAACACTCTTTTCTCTGCACACTTTTATTGTCTCCCCATTCACACACCACAGGAAGGTTTCAAGAAGTAGCTTGTCCTATTTTCCACATTCAAGCTCACAGATAGCCCTGCAGCATTTTCACCTCTAGTTTTACAAGAACTGAGATTACTCAAGGTGCAAGGATTCAAAAGGCTGCCTGTGCCTCTAACGGGGGTAAAGTGCTACCCACACTTCTGCTTTCTTTGCCCTTCATTACTGAGCAAGTTTTGACAGCCCATTCCCATCAGATGATGTGACTTCCACTAAATTACAGTACCACATCGTATTTCCTTATGTATTTGAGTAACCCAGCACACTCCTGTTACTCGTGGCGCCTTCTAGCATTCGTACAGAGGCAATTTAAAATATATTCCTTACATGCACCTTTGTGCCAAATTAAATGATATAACGTATGTGAGAAGGTTTTCAAGGAGATGTGCTGAGAATTTGAAACTGGTGCAAGATCTGAGAAAGAAAATTCATGAAGTGGTTAGCACTGGAAGGTCATTTGGTCAAAGAAAATTTTCCATTTCCTTGCAGGACATCAGACACTGTCAATGTTTGTGAGTGCAGAGAAAGCACTTATTAATAACTTCCTAATTTCTGTAGTCTACAACTCAATTTTCACAGCTGTGTTAGAAACGCAGAAAAAAAGCAGTGATAAGCTATTCTAAAGGATATTTTTATGAATAAATTTTTCAGTCTTCCCCCACGGCTGAAATTAAACATCTTCTGAAATCCACAGAATACACTTGTACAGGTTCCTTCCCAATTTCTACTGCAAATTTCACCAGTAACTCAATACATTGCCTCTAATTGCCTGTTTTTCTCAAAAACCTGGGTTTTAATTAATTTTTTCCTTCATGAATATGTCAGAAGCACCCTAATTTCATTGTTTCTAATGAGATATTCTCACAGGTATCACTGGACCACATTTTGCAGGTGCTGATCACTTAAAAAAAAATCAGCACACTGATTTTGGATATTATTTTTATACATATGTAATCTCAGCCTAAGGGTCCAAAACTCTTCTATACAGTCTCTTGGGGATGGACCTTCCTTTCATGAAGATTCCTCTCCCTTTTGAGCTATTCCATGTGTTGGCATACATAAGGATCTTGCATTCAACTGTAAGAATGGCAGGACTTGATCTGGAGGGTTTTTTTAACAACACCCCTTTTTTCTGTTGTAATCTTGTGCCTAATTAAGGGATTGGCAAAAATCAAGTCATCAGCTTGTTTGGAGCTTTCTTTTTTCTGTTCTAGAATTAATAAGTATTCAGTCAAAAGAACAAAAGGTCTCCCTAGTTTTGCATGGTTCTTTTCGATCCACTGAAACTAATTACAATCAAAGACATTCTGTAGTCTCTTTCTGGCAGTATTTTTGAAAGCAGAACTCTTTAGAAGTCACTGCCCTCAAAATCCTTTCTTGGAGCAGGCAATGGTCCTACCTTTCTGGGTCTTGCAAAGGTATACGTGTGCATTTCAGTTAGGACGTGCACACGTACCTTTGTAAGTAAACTAGAGAAATCTGAGCATTTTACAGTTTCTCCAATTTATTCTAGGTGGGATTTATCCCACGTGAAATAATCTGTGGAATATGTCTTACATGATCACTCAAAGACAGATCAGTAAGAAAAGAACTTCACTGCTTTTTTCCCAGACAAGCAGAGGCGGCATTTGGGACATAGACATAAAGTCAACGCAAAATTTATTGCTCACTGAAAGAAATAAGGACGTAAAAACATAGGACAAAGATGAATTTCAGACAAGGTTTGAAAATAGAGGAAGGCAGAAAAAACCTACAGCTTTTCACCTTTTAGACTCTTCTAAGAAACCCTGTGTTTTTTTTAAAGTACTGAATTAGATAAACCCTGCAGTTAAAAACCCAACATGTTCTGGTTTGAATTTCCTGCAGTCTCAGTGCAATGAAAACAGTAACAAAACTGGTTGTGTTGCCTAGCATTATAAAACATACTAATTTTCAGCATCAGTTGATCATAAAATTACATATCTTCAGTGTCAAGTTCTGCATACTGGGACAGTGGTTAACCCTGCTGAATTCAACTACAAAATTCCGCTATCTCCTACGGAAAGAGGTGGTGAATTACAGGGCTACACAAAAGTAAATGGATAAACCCCAACGTGTTTAGTCTGTACTCTGCAGAAAGACTGATGAATTATTCTTTGCTTGTCACATCACACTGCCCTTTTACAGGCATGAAAGCTCCTGGGACGTGTTCCAGAGAGGAAATCCCTGGCAGCTGCTGACTGCTGTTGAGAGGGACTACTGGTGTCACTTGGGAAGCCACTGTGGGGGATGATTCAACTAAAACTTTTTTTTGCATCACTCATCAGAATTGTCCCTGGCCTATCCATTTTAACACAGCAAGTAAACCCCTCTTAACACGTTCTGTGGTCCTACTCTATTTAACCATACTTTAGGATTTACTCAGGCAAAACCATGAATACATAACCATGAGAAGATTTGGAAAATGTCACAAAAGCTACCCAATTCAACATCTCCTTCCCCCTCAAATGTTTCCCACTGAAAAGGCTATGAGGACTGTAACAGCAAACAGTTCCTCATTGTTCCAGACTCTAGATACTGAGCACTCGAGGGCAGAAAGGAATCGGGACCACTAAACACAGCCCTTCGTTTTATTGTTAAAAATGCCTTCCACGCAGAACTGCCTCGTGCCTTTCAGTTTCGGGTGTAAAACCTGTCCTGCTGGTTCAGCAAAACGTGCGGCACTTGGACATCACCCGCCGCTTCCTCCACTGATCCTTTTCCTCGCACAGACCACCTCAAAGAAACCCAAACCCTTATCCATCCAGCATAATCCCCGCCTTGGAAAAGGCTCCTCCTTTGAGTCCGTATCATTAAGCATGAACTTAAAAACGGTGAGCGCCGTGTTTAAACCACCCCACGTTCCGAGGAACAGCGCACAGCAACGGCGCTGCGGGGACGCGCGGGGCGCAGTACGGCGCGGCCGCTCTCCCTCCATCCCGGCAGCCGCCCCCAGGACCCGGCGGGCGGCCCCACCCCAGCCCCTGTAACAAAGGAGGCCCGAGGGGCGGCAGCCGGCGCTGTCAGCGGGCCCGCCCCGCCGCCGCCTCCTCCCCAGCCGGGGGCGCTGCCGCCGGCCCCGCGCCGCCTCCTCTCTCCCTGCGCGGCTCCCGCCCTTCCCCGGCGGCTCGGCTCGGCTCGGTGCGGCCGGGCGGGCGGGCTGTCGGGCGGGGTGTCTCCCGGCCGTGCCCGGATGTGCCGCCCTGACTCATAGCCCGCCGCACGCAGGCTCCGCGCCGCGCCCCGCTCCGCGCACACGCCTCCCGCGCCTCCCTCCGCGCCGGCGGAGAGGCGGCGGCTGCAGGAGCGGCAGCAGCAGCAGCAGCAGGAGGTGGAGGAGGCCGCGGCGGCGCCATGGGTAAGTCGCCCCAGCCCCGCGCTGTGCAGCCCCTGCCGCCGCCCCTCTGCCCCCGGAGGCCGCCGCTCGCTCGTCTCCGGCGGGCGGGAAGAGGTGGCTGGTGCAACTTTCCCATCGGCCGCCTCCCTCGCAGCGCCGGGGAGGAGGCTCGGGGCTCTGCCGAGCCCCCCCGGTTCCCCCGGCGCTGCCGCGGCCGCTGCCCGGCCCCTGCGGCGCAAAGTTTCCGCGGCTGCTGCTGCTGCGCTGCCGCCGCCCGCCGGCTGCGCCCAGCCCGGGGAGATCCCGCACGGTGCTCGCGGAGCCGGGGCTGCGTTCGGGGATTAGGGGAAAGATCAACTCCCCCGGGTGCCAAGGGGCGCTCAGAGCACGGAGTTATGTAAGGCACCCCCAGGACGCTTTCCCAGTTACTGTTTGCATAATGGGGATAAGTTGGGATAGTACGGTTAGATTGTTTTATAATCTCTGCTCATTGTTTGAGGAAGACAAGGGTCCTCGTCTTTCTCCGTCTTTTAGAGCGTTAATCGTGCCTAGAAATGCAGCCATGTTACCTCTCCCTTTTTTGTTAAGATTATAAATTAAGTAGTTTCACGCTGATTGACACTTGTATGGAGTGCCCAACAAATGCCACACGAGATCAGGAAGCACGGTATTTGGGTTTTCTTGACAGAGCTGCCGCTGAATTTCTTTTGCCTTCTCTACCTCTTCCTCTTGCACAAAGCTACAGCCCTTCCTGCATGAAACAGCCACCATAAAACGGATTTTCCAGAAATCTGGCTGTAATGTAGATCCTAGGGATGGGTAGGAGGTGCCCACGTTGAGCTGCCAAAGAGCCAGCCAGTCTGCCAAACGTGATGGTGGATCAAGGTTGCGCGTCCAGAGGGCAAGGAGCTGTGGTTCACAACCAGGCTAAGGAGGTGGCAGCTCCTGAATTCGGCTCGGGGATTTGACATCAGCATTTCCTGTGGCCTTAGGTATATCAGTAGTTTCTTTGCAGATCACATGCATCTTTCACTTTTAACTAGAAGTTTCCATGGAAGGAAGCTGTTGCTGTGCCTCTTTTTCTGGTTGTGAAATGAGGTTAAATACTTACTTAACTCCTTTAAAACACTGGAAAACCTTTGGAAAATTGCTCAAGCTAGAAGCTGCCAGGGTCAAACATGAGGAATAACTGTCAGATTTCATCAGAGTTAATTTAAACTCTAACAGTGTAGTGAGGATCTCTTTTTCATGAGGGTTGAAAAGGCAAAATACCAAAATTTAGTTTGCCTATGCTTCCTGCCTCCACAAAGACTATTAATCTCATCATTCTGGTCAAAGTCTAGCTATTTTGGCTTCCAAAAATAGTAACTTCAAGGCATCAGCTAAAACCTGCTCAGAAAAGCTGGTGCAGAATGAGCACATCAGTCCTTTTTCGAGGAAACTACACTTCAGTTGCAGGCAAGTTTGTAAACAGCTTGAGAATCTGCTAAAAAAAATCTTGCTGCAAAAGTAAGAGTAGTTATAATTATTTTCAGGAGGACTGAAATAACTTGCCTGTAGACTCTGTCAGCACCTGTCCATAATAGCCCAGAGAGATTGCTTGTGAAAATACTGAGGAAGGGTTTTTTGGGTTCTTTCTCTTCTTCACATACCTGTGTCTGATGCTACTGTCTCTAAAATCAAAGCAAACTGTTAGTAGCCTCTGCAGCAGCTCTTGTGAGTGGCAAAGATTGAAATCAGTTTCACCTTGGCTGACAACTGTAATGACTTTTCATGTTTAAGCTTATACAGTCAATGTAGTAGATTCCCTCATTCAGGTTATAGCTTTCTTTTTGGTAACACATACCATAAAAGCTGAAAATCCTTAGAATTAAATCAGGGATGAATTTGTTCTTCCCATGGCTTTTATATCCTCCCAGAAATCATGCTCAACAAACAAGTGTTTCTGGCAGAGAGCGCAGTGATGTCTTACATTTAAACATATGGTCTTTTCAGTATTTATGAAGGTTGGCGTAGTATTAACCGGTTTGTATACTAAAGATATAACATGGAAGCCCAAGCAGATATATTCTAAGTCAAATCAAAAGATTTCTGTAGTTAAAAATACTTGTTATGCATACATTGATCTGCCTTATCTTTACTGTATAGAAATATGTCTTCTGCTACACTGTTTCCATGTGTGTGCTCCTCTGAAGACATTACCATGGCAGTTGTCTTCTCCTGAAGGGTTGCTCTTTCCTCTCACTAACACAGGTTCTTTCCAAAATTGTAACTTCTGTTGCTTGCATTTATAGTTTTAAAGCTTGTCTGAGTTTGAACACTGTTCAGCTTCTGGCTTTGAGAGGTAGGTGGCCTTAAGTAGAGCTGGCAGTAGAGAACTTTCAATACTTCAGGTGACATGTGCACCACCGCTGCTTTATTTCTGTTGTCATGAGAACACTTCAAAGGCTTTTAGTTTTCAGTTACTAATGTAGTGCTTCAGTTTTAGAATGAACAGTCCCTTTTCTCAGTCAATTCTTGTTTTTAACCTCAAAAAACACAACTGTCAAATTTGTGCAATCACACCGTATTCCAAGAAAGTCTTTCAATTTTAGAACAGTGACCTATGGTGGTTATTGTAAGCAGACTGCAATTATTCCTCAGATGTAAATTAATGAAATAAAAATTAGGAACTCTGTTACAGTTTAACCACTCAGCAGTAATCCATTGAGCCCAAAAGATTGAAAAACATCATGTATGAGAGTTTGGATGCGGAATGCAAATAAAGGACACAGTTGTTTTCATGGCACTTATCACTTTGTTTGAAGTGTCAGTTACAGTCTGTAATAGTGAAAGCTCATAAAAATATTCTTCCATTTTGAGAGTCCTGGTCTTGTTAGCAGGAAATGGAAGGCAGCCTCTGCTCAGCCTTAGGTGTTTCGTTGGGCAACAAACTGCATAAGCAGCTTGTTAGGCTGTCTTTACAATACCTAGCATTAAAGGCTCAGTGACAAAATATGTAAGATTCCCAGTCTATAATGTAGATGGATTTGTTTTAGTACTGTCCATTTTGTTGTCAGAACAAAGATTTCTACTATTGCTCTTCTCCCAGATAGATACATTCAATTTTCTCTCCCACTTTCCTGGAAGAATTAGCATGTGCAACCAGCCTGGTGGTTGTGAAACACTGAATTCAAACTGAACCCCAGAGCAGGCTGTAACAAACCATTGCCTGTCTTCAGGATGGTGGCTCATGAAATAGAGAAGGCAGGAAGATGTAAAGCTTCAGGCATGACTATGTCCATTATTGCTTTGGGGTAGACGGAGTAGACCAACCCGCTTTTGATCAAAAAAATGCAATCAGTAGCTTCAGGTGAGACAAATGAAAATTAATGGGAAAAAGTCTTCCATCTTGAGCTGTTTTACTAGTTTTCTTACATGAAATTCAATTCTGACAAGAGTTACGTCTATTGCACAAAAAGATAATTTGTAATTCTTTTAAAGTTTTTGCTAAAACAATGAGACTTCTAACACAACCAGCATATTAGTTCTAGCCAGCCACAATACACCAGTTTAAGCCACTATAATGGGTTGTTAGCATTTTTTTAAAAATGAGGCAGCTTATGGTAAAATTCCTCCCTTTAAAACATAAACAGAGAAGAAACTGCTTTTAGACTGCATTTCTTGCTTCAGTAATGTTCATTGAAGTGTGCTTTTAAAGCAGCCAGGAAGGTTAGGTTACTTCTGACTGACCTCCCTCAGTGAGTAACTGTTCCTGTGATCAGGCGGTATTTGTGATCTTCTGTTACTATGTGAGACTGAAACCAACCAATTTTGTCTTTAGCTTCAGGTTAAAGGCTTCATTCACAAGTATGTTTCCTGAGAACAGAAGATTCAGAGTTAGTTTCAGAAGTTTGTGAGGAACGTCTGGCTCTCTGTAGCATCAAACTGAAAGAAGAAAGGGCAGAAGAACAGCTGAAACCTGAAGGAAACAAAAGCAGTAATAATGGAAATGACAAAGCTACCAAGACAATAATAGAAAGGAACAAAAATCCCTCAAGGGAAATGCATGAAGGGAGAGAAATACTAGAACTAAAGATGGATGAATTGAACAACAGAGAATAGAAATAGGAGGAAGAAGGGAGTTCTACTTTATATCCCTCCCCAAAATGTCAAGAAAATAGCCTGGATCATGTAAATAAAATCAGATAATTATTACTTTCCCTTTTTTCATAGTACCAACTGTATGCTGCTGACAGTCCTTGAGAAGACTCATTATAGTTTTCCATCTTTCTCAAGTAAAGCTGAATCATTTCTGGAAGTTCTCAGAAATTTATTTATTTATAAATATGTAAAACAAAAAAAAAGGGATTAGCATAAATAACTTTTTGTTCAAAATAAAGGGAAAATAATGTCATTACTGTTTGACAGGAGGGAAGGCTATGGAGATTCTTTGGTGGCATCTGTCAAGGCGGTTGGTTGTTATCCCTTCTTAACTCTGTCACAGGATGAAGTTCATGTTTTAGGATAACAAAGAGACATTAGATGGTGACCTAGTTACTTATGTAAGAGAAAACCCACTTTTCACTGCTGACTGGTCCACCTGGGTCTGTTCACATGCTGTGCTCGAGAAAGTGAGCATTCCTGCTGTCTTGATACTGTTGAAGGCATTACGGTTCAGATGCTAACTTGTTTGCAGATTAAAATAGATTAGGAACTACATCTAAGCTTCTGGAAATTAGGTGTCTTGAAATGTTAATACGTGTTCTCCAGCTAATGGAGAAGTTTTTCTAATGGCAGTTTGAATTTTAATTAGACAAGGAGCTTTTCCTACAAAGGGATTTTATAAGTAGCAGCTTTCACTGCAGCACCAATCTCCCAGGGTCTCTTTTTGTTAAGAATATTGTATAGAAAATTGTTTCTATTTACAGATTTTATTATAATGGCAACCAGATGAAATTTGTTGTGTTAGAGTAAAATGGTAGTTAAAAGCCATGTATTTCTCAATGTTGAAGTTCCTTTTAGTGCAAAAACGTAGCTGATGTATATTAGAATTTATGTGTGCTCCAGATATGCCTAATAGCATTTGTACACCCTCTGGAACAAGTGGCTGTGTTTCAAGGGGCCTCAAAGCTGTGCACAGAGCCTCACAACGTTTGTTCAGCCTGAGAACTGCACGGCTCTGGCTTCGGGAGCTTTGAAGTTGTGCAGAAACCCTGGTGATCTCATATGGTTCTTAAGCTATAGTTGAAGCAGATTACAAAGTTGGCAGATGCCCAGAAGAATTTGTCAAATCTATAAACTAGATAACTGCTGTTCATTTTATCTCCAGGTAGAGGACATAATTTAGTGCATGATGCTTTGGGACTTGCAAATAATTACAGCATGCCTTAACTGTACAAGTATAAGTGTGCACAGGCAAGGCATGAGTCTTAGAAATATCTCTGACCTGAAGCACTTTCAGATACAGCTCCACAAATTATGAGAAATGTCAGGGAAAAAAAAATATGCGTTTGTCTGAAGTAGTTGAAATTAACAGTATGCATAAATTGACAGCATGGATGCATGTATAAAGTTGTGTTAAACTTTGCAGTTTAAAATAAGTGAAATGCTTTCATGATTTCTATTTCTAGGTCAAATAAATGTATTATAAAAACCACATTTAAAAATCAGGGGAAATAAATTTTTTTTCAAAATCACACTCTTGCAAAGGAAATTTTTTAGTGATTCACTTAAACAGTAGGTCCCATTTCCTTCATGTTTAATAGCTCGTACAAACTTACTGCCTCCTAGTTGTGTACTATGGGAACATCTGAGGCATTTGTCAGTTCTGAGCTTTTGTCAAAACACTGAGCTATTCATTGTGTTAGTGATAACTCTGGGAAGTTCATGAAATTTAATCAGTGTTTGAATTCATCAGTCGGTTCCATCCAGTGATACTTACCAGCCTGACAGACACAATGATTTTGAAGACATACACAAAATTTATGTATAATTTAAATGTTTTGTTGACCTTTCCTATCAGTTGACTCAGGTTTGACAAGTCTTTTCAGTATCTGATTAAATCCTGTTAATCAAGTGCTTAAATTCACGTGGTGAATAGCAGCTTTTCTTTCAGATTTCCTGTCTATGCTCTGCAAATGTTTTTGGGAATAAGACTGGACAGAGAGATGGAGACTAAGAAGACTGGGATTGAAGGAGGAAAGCAGCTGAGCATTATAGGATGGATAATGTGATGAGGATTGAACAAAACCCCTTAGAAATTTGTCAGGGCTGCCAGTGAGCGTGTGGGGAGCAGACCTGTGCTTGGGAGACCTGGGGAGGTGACGGCTCAGCATCTCATGGTTGTCTTAATTTCCTTTATTTCCACTGTCAGCTGCCTGTATATTTATGGCCTTCATGATGTACCAGCATGGAGCATCAAGGCACAAAACCTGCAGTTGAAACCCCTGTCCTTATTGCCTTCTTTACCTTTTAGTAATTGCCTTTACCTCTAGAATACATCAGTCCAGAAAGAACACCATGTACAACCGAGTACTCACCTTTCTCTCATCCTGTCTTCTGTACATTGGAGGTCTGCACTTGGAAGAGAGCTCTTATACTCAGCACTTGACAAACTGTTCTACCCCTTTTGCCCTTAATTATACCTAGGGAACTAAAATTGTACTATATGGGTTAATTCTGTGAATGGAAGCTGAAAATGCTGCTAGCCTAGATCTTTTACATAAATATCAAAATCAGACAACATGAACATCTTTGAGCCTTTGTAATCTCTAGGGTGAGTGGAGTGTTTGGCTGGGGAGCTCTGCCTGTTGCTGAGGGTGCCTTGATCTCTAGCAGCTGGAAACTCCTCTTGGGAGCATGTTTAGAAATGCTTCCTGTCTTTGATGTTGGATATAACAGTCCAGTGACTATTTAGACTATTTTAACTTTCCTAGCCTTAAATGCAACCTTGCAAGTACATGCCACTATTTACAGGACCAGTAGCATACCTCTCCTTGCTTTAGCCTTGCTAAGTTCATTCCCATATCCCTTTCCTGTGGAGAAATCCCATCATGTTCACTGTCAACAGCACCCAGTACCCTGCAGGCAGAGCTTGAGTTCAGTACTGCCAAATAGCTACTTTTGCTACATGAAGGCTTTGGAACAATTCCTTAAATCAAAATGCTGTTTTATCTTGACAGCAGGAACAAAGCAGGGGAAGAGAAAAGGGTTTTAAAACCAAAGCAGGATTGTACACATCTTTCTTATCTAAATCTTCCCTGTCCACAGAATGTTTAACTTGCCCCTCCTGGGCTTTTGGAGGAACTAGCTGAAGTCAGTCTTCTGAGTCTGCTGTATTGGTGATAGCATCTTCTGTACCTGACCACTTCCTTCAGCAGTCCTTCAGTGTGCACTCTGGACATGACTGGATCGCTGGTCATGGTGGAACTCTGTTGTTTAAATACCTAAGACACTCTGCTTGGACTTCAGTGAGCAAGTTTAGAGAAAAAACAGTGAGTGAATGTGACCATCAAGAGGAGTGACAGCAGCAGTACAACAGATACGAGGCGTTTTCATACTTACTGTTCTCTCTTCTTTTCCTTCTCCCTCAAATGACTGGGAGCCACAATTTTTCCTCCTTCCACTTCCTTGCTTGTGTTGAACTGATTTTAGGATCAGGGCGTTGTTCTGTGGGAGGAAAAAAAGGACAATGAGAACAGAAAACCAGTCTGTGAACACATTTGTTGTAAAAATGTCTGGTACAATCAAATGAATTTAGAAATTGACTAATACGCTTCATACAAATTTGCTCTCATCCTCTAAAGGCTCTGTCAGGCTTTCTTACCCATTTCTCTGCGAAGCTCAGGGAGAATATATAGACGTGCTGGCTTCTGCCATATGGGATTACAGGAAAAGCAGGGAAGCATTGGTGATTGAGAGAAAGAGGAGGAACATGTATGTAAGGAATTGCTGGCAGGAATCAAGCAGGTTTGGGGGGCAAGAGGGTTGGCCCTCTTTTTTTGTTAAGCTTTTACAATGAAAATCCCATCACCCATTTACAGCAAGACAGTGCCTCAGTTGAATCAAAGATAGTAATCAGTACGTTTATGTGCCCAAAATACAGTGTACACTTTGCAGGCAAAGCCCACATATCTCTATCTGATGTTACAATGTATTTATTCAATTCTTTTCTAGTTTGCCTCATACTCTTTTTTTACTCTTCGTACTCTTTTCGCTGCTTTCCTGTTCCTTCAGACTTCTTTATTTTATTGCACAGTTTTCTACATTGTCTTTTTCCAGTTACCTATTCTTTTCCATCTTCCCTCCCACCTCACATTCTTTCCTCATCAGGTTCTTTTTTTATTAGTTAAATACATGGCAGCTTCTTTTACCATATATCCTTTTCACCATCTTTGTTACAGAAAGAATCGAAAAACTGGTGCTCAGTTTTGTAATTTCAAGAGCTTTGAAGTGTTGGATTTTGGTTTTGTTTTTGGAGGTTTTTTTATGTTCTTCTCTTTGGTTAAATATCAAGTTATTTACAACCAGCTTAAAAACATGCTTCAGTGCTGCCTGATGTACAATAGGTGACTATATATGAAAGAATGTATCTTGTAGGAAAGAAATTGTACAGAATTGAGCCCTATTTGTGTAAATCTATTTATACAGCATTCTTGTACCCCCACAAAGCCCACACTGAGCACCACTGAAGTCATTGGGCTCCTGCTTTTTTGACTTGGCTGTGCTACAGCTTAAACTCTCCTGTTTTGGTGGAAGCATGTAAAATGGCGTGGATCACTCCACCCTTCCATGGCATAGTAATATTGGCTCCCCAGTTTATGCAGCTGGGAGAGGAATGCAGACGTTGGACTAATTTTGACCATCAGAAGCACTTTTAACATGTCTTCTATTCCTAGATATGGCGCTATACTAATACATAGCCCCTGAAGGAACTTGGTAAATGAAGAAAGAGCTGTATTTGATGACAGAGAAAATGACTTGGTAAAGTTGATTTTTCTCTCAAATTGATGGAATTTTGTAGTTTATATAATTTGTTATATCAAAGAAGAAACCAATTTAACATCGAGATCATCATGTTAGAACATCCTCCTGTAAAAGGAACAGTAAGCACGGTGCCATAAGCTATTAATTTACATACACTGACCTTTGTTCTAACTTGTAGCAGCATAGAGAAAAAGGAAATACTGCATTTTCAGAATGAAATTCACTTTGTAGACCTTAGGTGATGGCTTTTGATGCTTTCTCACATTCCTAGAAATTGTTAGGAATTTCTCTTTGCAAGACTTTTACATGTTATGCTTCAAATCACACATACATTAGCCTGGACGCTTTCTTCTCTGAAGGCAAGAATGGTGGAAACAAACAAAAAGCAATTCAGTAGATTTCTTCAGAATGCAACTTCATCCCAGACGTGATCTGAAGTGTTTGCTTCTCTTTATGAAGGTCATAACATCTCCCTCTACAAAGAATCACAGTTCTTTTTCCTGCTGTTGAGAACAAGGTAGAATTTGAGACTTCTCAGGCAGCCTCTGGAAGAAACTGGTAGAGTTCTCTTGTGAACATAAAATTTGAGTTCAGTGCATGCACCCAGCTCAAAACAGATGGCTGGAGAGAGAAATGCCCTAGATAGTGCAGCACTTCAGTTAAGCAAGGGGTGGCCTGTTTAATGTTTTCTTTTTTTTTTTTTTTTCTTTAAATTGATATTAAATAGGCTTTCTGATAAAAAGCAACAGCTGTGGACTACTGGATTGTTTCTAGCCTACTTTTAGCTTTTCCACTTCTGGACAGTTTTCTGTACTTCAGTGATCACAACAGTGAGGTATCTCTTGGAAGTGAGCATACCTAGCAACTATTTAAACTGCTTTATTTCTAAAATCAGAAGTTGTTATCAACAATACAGGATAGTTGGCTGTACATAAAGAAATTACTAGATTTTTGAAAGCTGGTCAAGAGGCACATTTAAAAAATTACTTCATTTTGGCAGGTTTTTTGAAACACAAGACTTTTCTGCTTGACCCTTTCTATTTTAAAAAAATATATAGGTGAGCCTATTATGTTTTTCTTGTCACCAGAAGTTTATTTTTTACAATCCAAAATATGCTGAGGAGCCTGCTTTCAGATTAAGATTAGACTCTCTTTTGGCAGAGATGTAAATCTGAGATAAAGGAATACATATCAAACTTGAAAACTCATAAATTCTTGCAAGCTCCTGATTTTTAAATTTCTTTTAGCTCCCTGACTTCTTGCAAAAGCAGTTTTATAACAAAAAGGCCTCTTCTGAGTTTGGTCACAATTTGGAATAAAAATATTTATGTTTTAACAATATTTATTCTAACACTCACTTGTCAGTATCTCAAAGAACAACCAGAAAGGGGCTTTGATGTCCACTGTGGAGTTGTGTTTATGTAACAGATTCTGTACCACTCGGGCTTTGATCAGGTAGCATGTGTTGGACTTCAGTTACATTCTAACTTTCCAAGGCTCTATTCAAGTTTAGAAGCCCAGTTCTGCTTGTTTGGGTGAGCATACCATTCTGCTCTGTATCTGAGGAACTAATTGGTTCCCAGAATTCAGCATATTATCTAAATCTTTTCATTCTAGATGTTTCTGCTGCTTCATCTAATGTAATATAAGGCCGTCAGATAAAAAAATTGTGGTTGCTTTGACATGAGAGATCTGCATGCTCAACACAGCTATCAAGAGGCATTGAGGCATTAATTGAATGAAAGTAAAACTTATATTCAGTGCTGAGACATGACTTCTTTAAATTGAATACAGAAAACTCTGTCAGATAAATGACGGGTTTACATGTGTGTTGTAGGCTTAAGTGATGCTGTACTGCAATGCCTTAAATGACCTGGTTGCAGAGCATTTAGAAAAGGTAATCTGTTGTAACCAGCTTTGCTGCTGAAACCTCAGTGTAGTCAGATTATAGCCTCAGTTTCCCATTGCCCTGTATTATGCATAGAGACTGCAGATTTGATTTAAGATGGTATTTGGGCCCAAATTGTAGTTTTATATTCTGCTTGAGCATATATGACCATAGGATAATGGGTAAAGTGATGCATAATAAAATGATGCCCATAGTGCCTTCATATTTGAGATGATTTGTTGAAGTTTCATGTTTAAATAATCATCATGGTTTAGTAGAATTAATGGCTTTATGATCTACAGACAGAGGGTTTTTTTGCAGTGACTCACATCTGTGGAAGCCAGAAAAAGTTGCAGATGTTTAGTACAGTGGAGAATTTGCGGCACAGGAGAATTAGTTGTATTCTCAAATGACAAGTCAGTTCAGTGTATCATGTTGTCATATAAAGACAAGAAAATCTGACTTCTCGTGTTTGAGAGAAAATGTAGACATGCCAGCAAAGGGTGACAAACAGTTTCTGAAAAGATAAGAGAACTTAGCTCTGTCTTTAAAAAAAAACCTCCTCTGAAGAGGTATCTATAAACATTAATTCATCTAAATAACCTTTTAATTGCAAGAGTGAAGATATTGTTTAATTGTGTAAAAAGTGAGGCAGGTAAATAAAACCAAGCTTAAATTTAGCCCCCTCCCATTTGTTTCTTTTAAAAAGGGGGAACAACAAGACAAGACAGTGGATTGTAAAAAGTTGTCTTCCTTTCTACTCCCATTCTCATGCAGGATTTAAAGGTAACGTATTGCAAAAGGTTGTAATTGACTTAGATGGGGAAACGGAAATTAAGTGAAAACTAGATTTTTACCTTGAACTCTGAAATGTGAAAGTTAACAAGTAACATAACAAATGAAAGGCAGGCCATGCAAAAGAAATATTGGTTTGAAACATGAAAACATTGGCTCCTAAAATGTTGTTTTCTAGTGTGACATTGCATCATTAATAGATATTTCAAGGTGCAAAATATGTCACAATGACAGCTAGGGGTTAACCCGGCATTTTCAAAGGCCTGCTTTCAGACCAAAACTCCTTATTCACTACAATATAAAGTTTCTAGGTATTATTTCATTATATATGCATCACCTCCTAACAGTTAATAAGCTGTGAGGTTCCTAGCTGCTTGCTTTAATAGGAATGTGGAGAGTTAATATACTTTTGCAACTCTACTAGTAAACAGTTCACAAAATAGCCTCTGTGGTTCTTATGTTCCATTTGTGTCATGTGTACTGTCATCTCACAAATTCTGAGGGGTTTTTTTTAAACTCGAATTCACATTTTTAATGCATTCTTTTTCTCTTCAAAGATATAAATAATTAATAATCTTCCCTCAATATTAAAATTCTGTAACAGAAATCAAGCCTCATCCCAACTCCTTTTATTTTGCCTTTACAACTGAAAACGGCAGTGAAAGGGAGTCTTCAAAGTTGTGCTTAGACCATTCTGGAGTAATATGAAGGGCTTACCAAGTCGAGCTAATTTTACATCATAGTCACCAAGTTGCTTTTTCCTAGTAGTAAGACTTAGCTTGCATGGTATTTCACAATCACAGTCTATCTTCGTATATATGGGAGTTCAAGCAGTACCAAAACTGCATACACTGTTGAGTAAATATCATAATAAATGAATCATACTAAAAATCTCATACTAAAAATTAACATACCGTTAGCAAGTGAAATGAAATAATTTTAGATGTAAAAGGAGTACTTTTTACTTGTGTTTGAGACCTTTTCTTCATGAGCCCCAAACTGCTACCTGTTTTGTAGAGCAAGAGTACTTAACCTGTTTGGAAAGAAAAGGAAAAGATTTATTAAATGAAAGTTAGATGGCAGGAATAGTCAGATGAGGAATTTTCCCATCTGTGCTCTGCTAATTTTTAGAAGGACCAAGCAGTTACATTTGTGACACAGCAAGACTTAGGCATATATGCATATCCTACTTGGAGAGACTGGAGTAGAAAAAGTGAAAGTGTTTTGAGGTGAAATTTGAAACAGGCTCATGGAATTGTGGAAGAAATACAGAACCATAATTTGGAAGGATTTTGAGGCAGTTGAACCAGGTCAGCTATGACTTTGTGCAGCTACTGCTTGAAGCCTCTCTAGTTTTCTGTAACATGCCGGCAGGTAGTTCCAGGCTTCCCCCTTAACCTCCTCTTTGCCAGACTAAAGAGGCCCCCAAGCTCTTACACATCATGAGTTGTGGGAACATAACCATTTTGATAGTTATGCCCTGTTTTTCAGTGTGCTTGATCTGGAAGATACAGAACCAGACATAGAATTGTGGGAGACACAAACCCTTGCAGGCATCAAGCAGAGCCTCAATGTGCTGGTCGTGCTCCTAATGTAACCAGTGTACAGTTTCCTTTGTTTACTTTGAGAACATGCTGCTGCCTCATGTTTTACTTGGCATCCCCTGTAACCCCTGGGTCTTTACAGCAGTGTGTTCCCAGCCTGCACTGGTGCTTGGGGTTATTCTGCCATAGCTGCAGAACTTGACACTTACCCCTGTTGAACTTCAGGAGACTTCTGTTGATCCAGTCCCCAGGTTTCTGGACAGTGCCTCTGGACTCCTCTTTGGTGTGCCAGCTGTTCCTCCAAAGTCCGTGTTGTTTGCAAAGATTACAAATGTGTATCTGCCTTTAGGCTATAGTGGTTTCAAGCACAAACTGCATACTCAAAATCTGCTGTTCAGCCGGTCTGAATTGGGCTGGCAGATTTATGTTTGACTTCTTGATAATATGTAAAGCAATGATGAACCCTTCATAACAGTGACTCCAGGAAAATTAAAATTTACTTATTATCTAAAAAATATGAAAGCTATTTATTTATTAAGGATGGTTAAAGTCTGTATACTTGAAAAATTGCCTAGGAGTGTTAGTTGGTTACTACTGCAAGTAACTGTGCCTTTTACTGACCACAGTTATAAGTAAACACAAGTTACTGCAAGTGGATAGAGGATGGCAAACCTTCGACTGTACACGCCCGACAGACTTAATTTTGCAGAATCACACTGGGGATGAATGATGGATTATCAGGTGTAGTCTAAATAGGATTTCAACTCTTTCTGTGCTACATTACTTATTTAGCTGATGAGAAATGCATTCAGATTGACTTGCAGCAGCAATTAATTGAAAACCAATGGGTCCAGATGTCCCAGTCATTCTCACGAAAGCCCTACTGAGCTCCTGTCCTGTCTACATATTGTTGATCTTTTTGGATTTTAGTACAGCTTTCGGTGCTGTTTCTATAATTCTATGACATGACCATATTCCTTTCCAGCTAAGCAGGGGAGAGTTCATACCTTGAGCCTTCTCTGACGTGAAATATGACGAGCCAGAACAAGTACTTACAAGCTCTCTTGAATCCCATACTTTAGTCATGTCCACAGTCTGTCTGTGGTAAAAGTCTCTACCCAAATTAGGTTCATTTATTCCAACACATTGTGGTTTTACTTGTGTAATATTACTAATTTATTTTTTTAGCTTCAGTAATAAATTTTTGGCAACCTGGAGGAAAACAGAACTTTTCCAAGATAGATGAATCTCGCAAAGTTACTTGGTAGTATCTTCCCGCTTTTATCTTTCTACAGCACCTATGGTGTTGATCTGTAGGACTATCAAAAGTTCTGCTCAACTAGATCAGAGGATAGTTCCTTTTGACAGAGGCATTTAATACTTCTCTAGTGGGGCATAAAACTGGACTGTTTTGCAAGAGATTATCACAGAAGGCAAAATTCAGTATTAAAGGGTGGTGGTGACCAGATGTGTTTCTGTCATAGTAGAGACAGCCACGACACTCAGAGTGCTTCAGTAAAAACATCAGAAGGCTTCAAGCATCAGCACCTGGTTATCTAGAAGTCTTTCATACCTTTTCTCTTTAGTCTCCCATGGACAGCTCCACACAGCTCTGGTTCTTTCTCTCCTTCCTTTCCTTCTCTAGTTTTGACTTGCTCCTTCCTGTCCCCAACACGGCCACCTAACCTTGTCTGTCCTACATACAGCATCTTATCCTTTCTGTCTCTTCCATGGCCTCCTGTCCGTTCCTCCTCACAGCACAGCCAGCAGACTGCAGCTAACTCCCTACCAGCTAACTCGTGCTTTATCACACCCACAGCTGTGAAGGCAAGGCTGTTCCCACCCTTGGATAGTTAACACAGCTGCAATATATCGAAGGCAAGATTGCCTTCAGCACCGTCTTTATCTGTCTCCCCACAATCTGTCTCCCCACATGTTTCCTGGGATATTTTAGATTTTTAGCACTAGTAGTTTTTAGTTCCCTCTCTCTGGGCTTTCCTGTACCCATTTCTGTGAAGGAGTCTGGCTCCGGTTACACGTGAAAGTGCTGATGTAGAGTGGGGGAGTGCTTAGTCTGAGAAGGTCTGATACCTTGATGAGATACAGAAGGAGCTAAGCAAGTCCTTGTGCTGGATTTATAGCAGATTTCCAATTATCAGCAGTAACCAAACTACTATTCATTGTGCCCAGCTGGTTCAAAGGGACCTGAGGAAAAGGAAAGACTTCTTATATCTTGTCCTTATAGCCAAATTATCGATTTTCCTGATGAATACTGCTTTAGCGATCAGTTGCTTACTGCATTTATTAATGACATTCAACAACACTCCATATGATGCTTTTTATGTGTTAATAGAATGGATAGGAAGAATATTTCACCGAATAATGTTCTTTTAATTTCTTATTCTTATATGCAGCTTCTGGGAGTAATTAGGATATGGCCAGCAACAAAGCTGCTTTGCTCTGTGCCTGCTGATACAGAAACATCCTTTTCTTTTATTCATTTCATTAAAATATCAGCATATCTCCAGCAGTTAAAATTGACAACAGCTTTTGGTTTGTGCATAATCCACACATTTACTCCATGAAATGGCTCTAAGCTTTACCCTGTAAAGTGTGACAACTTCTGAACTATTGTTTTCTCTCCTTCCCCTTTCTTCCACTTCCGAAGGAATTATAATAGTGAACAAAAAGCTTCAGGAGAAAGAAAACAACCATAAAACTTACTAGAAGAGAGATTCTTTCCTCAACTATGGTCCCTTTGTGGCTGGCATCTGTGGGAGTTACATATGCTGAACTAGAGAAATTTCCGTGGCATAAACACTATAAACATAGTGTATAGAAAGGATTGTGCTGTTCCTTAATGTTGGTGCAAGATGCAAGTGGAGGATGGCCTAGAGCAGCACGTGGATGAAGTTTTTCAGACTACTGACATACCATTGCAAAGATTTTTAGTGCCTCTTGACTATTTACCAGTCCATAAATAAGTGTACTCAGTTATGCCAAAGGCTGCAACATCCTTGTTACATGCAGAAGCTGGTCAGGAATTGCCTCAAAGATCATGCTGGGTTTTGACTTCTGTTCTTTGTGTCTTCCTTCTGAAGTATCACTGCTTCTTTTTTTCCTGTTGGCAAAAGGACTGGCAGCTGATCAGTAGCTCAGTCCTCCTAAGAGTCTGTATAAAATAGATACCAGGAATATCCTGGAACACTGCAGTGGCAGTTTCTCTATAGACGCCTGGTTAGGGGCAGACTGCATTTTGCGTATGCTCTGAATTTTAGGTGCTGGTTTCCAATGTGGCATTCACATTGAGCCAAGAGTTCTGGCTGTGTAAATAAAAAGTGCTTGGAGAGTCCAGAATAGGATGAACTACCAAGCTCAGCAGGAAATCACCTTTAATTAATATGCATGCCATTTTCTGATCAGCATGATTTCTGCCTTAAGCCCAGGGCTTGAAATTATTTCTTAGAGCTGAATGCCTGCATGTTTTCTAAGGAAAGTTTGAAACCTTTTCCTTTTCAAATGCAAGAAGAGGTTCAAGTGGGTTACCAACTTTGCCTTCCTTGGGACAGGCACATGTTTGTGCAGGAAAGAGTTCCAAAAGTCCAGGCTTTTCATCTGCCTGAAACTGAAGCTGTACCCTCAAACTGACCAGGATATAAGACCCAATAGTGATATGTGTTTACAGTGTGTTAGATAAAGCGTATTTTTTAAAGGTGAAGGGTTTTAGTTCTAGCACTTTTTTCCTGTGACTAACTCATTCATTTTATGCAATGACTGTTTAATATAGAATTATAGAATTGGTTGGGTTGGAGGGGACATCAAAGGTCATCTAGTTCCAAGCCCTCTGCCATGGGCAGGGACACTTTTCACTAGAACAGGTTGCTCAAGCCCTATCCAGTATAAAATGTGTTTCAACAGAAGTAAGAGGTGTTTCAGTCCTCACATGAAAAATACAAAAATCTGATGTAAGTATGTTTTGGAGAAATTTTGTTTAAATCCTTTCAGGTAGAGGATAGAATTTGGTTTGTTTTCACGTTCACACTAATGTGCAAAAGGCCCTTTCACATTTTTGCCATGTGCTTTGTGTTAGATTCTTTCTCTCGAGAATTCCTCTGTTGCCTGTGTGTACAGGGCACGTTGGAAGCAGGACCTAGAAAAGCCATACCTCAGAGGTACCAATAAGAGTAGTATATGAATTTGGTTAATAAGCTGCCTGAGAGAACTAAGAGAGTTCTGGATTTGGGCCTAAGCTAAATGCAAAGGTAATATTTCTCCAGAATCTGGTGTCTAGTAAAAGAGTCCATGGGAGGTAGGCTTCCTACAGTCATCTCTGCATATAAACTTAATTTTTTTCCTCCCCTGTGATTTAAGGATCTCTCAAGATCTTCATGGTCATCAGAGGGATAAACATCTCTGAGTGGCATTCTTGTGTGTTGTCATCAGTCGGCATTCTTGATCTGAGGACGTAGCATGTGCAACTGTATCGAGCTGACACAGATCCTTACATCCCTTGTGAAATATATCCCAAGGACTTGTTTGTACTTCCGATCTGCCCTTCATCCTTGAGACCTGCAGACTGTGTGCAGAACCTGACCCTTTCAGGTTCTGTCATTATGACTCTTTGCCTAGTCTGAGAGATGGTTGTTAAGCAGTGAAAGCAAAGCACTCCTCCACTTTGCACGCAGTCAGATCCTGCTTGTGGGGGAAGCAAATGACTTGCAATTTAATCTAGTGTGTGGCATTTTGCAGAATTTTTTTGTCTTTAAAAGATCTATTTCTTTTAAAAAGAAATAGAAGTCCTGCTTGTCTTTTTTTATTGAGCTTCCTGTAAATATGAATCTCTTGGGAGCATTTCACTGGTTTTGGGATGTTGCCCAAACACAGTTGATTGAATGGGGGATTAATAGTTTAATTAAGAGTCCTGAGATTTAAGACATAGAAAGTAGCCCTTTCTTTTGGAGATTTTCCCCCCTGATTTGTGCGGGCAGATTTTCTCTCTTCAAAACCATATTTTCAGTGCATACCTATTGCATCATTTGACTCATTCAAATGTTCATCACAGTTTTTTGAAGTAATACTTGAGGACTGTAACAATCGGATTGTGATTTACCCAGCTGTGCCCATGTACTGTAATGTGCTGCCTCAGAACATCAGTATCATATTTACTGCATTGTCACTCTTGTACGAATTTTACTAAATAAAGCTCTTAAAGGCTGTGCAGAGGTTAATGATCACTTACAACCACAGCAGTCATGCAGAATACTAGTGAGTTTTGTGGAAATCTTTATTTAAAATAGGGTTATATTGGGCAGTTTGTGCACCATTTTAATTTGGCCATCTGATTCTGCAGTTTTATGTCAGTCTTACACAAAGACTCAGTTGAATCCTTTTCCTTTAGAGGATCTGAGCTGATCCTATCACTGCAGTGTTTTTATCGATGCTCTACATCCTATGCCTTCCTAGGTGAAAATAAGTAACTGTATTAATAGGCAACTATTTATCACTAGAGGGATTAACCACTGATGTCTGCTAATCTTAGTAATACCAGTTTAAAGCCATACATGATATCTATAAAAGCAAACTAAAGGCTCTAAAGTACATTTTGGCCCTAAAAGCTTATAGATGAATGATGCTGACAATGTAGCCTTCAATTTGAGATATGTGGGCACCACAGTCTGCCTACAAAGTGCATATTGTTGATTTCGGGCCATTTTAGTAACTTTTGCTAAACTGCTAAATTGAAGGATTAGTGGCATTTCACCAGCCAAGAAGCAGGGATTTCCAAAAGTGACTTAATTTTCTCTGTATCCTTCACTGACATTAGAGAATACTAAAAGCCTTTTTCTCCAAGGCATGAGAAGACTGTCACACATCTATTGGTCCTTCTGTGGTCAAAAGGAATTTTTTAATTACAGGTCTTAACAGTTGTGTGTTTAGATGGAAGGTGCATTTTTATTTGATAGTCTTTCCCTCTCAGATTTTCTCCTTGGGACAAAAATGCATTGATGAAATTAACATTAGGTAGGATTATACAGGCAAACAAGTACTTAAAACCATAAGAGTGTTTAATTGTAAGACATTTGTAAATAAAAGGATCTAGAAGCACTTATTAGATTTGCAACTAACCTGTTTCTAAGAAACTTTCACTGAAAACCTAACAATAACACAAATGGCAAGTCACTTCCATTAGGAACTTATTTGTACACACTCATCAAATTCAACCAGTGTATTTTCAGCGTTAAAAGCTTTCATGCATGGGTTTGTAATTATCATGCAGCTTGTAATTAAAAGTAGGGACTTTCTAGGTAATTTGGGGGAAAAATAAAACAAAATTAAGTGCAAATTTTGAAGTCCTCTGGGAACAGCATAAATCACCATTAAGACTTTGTATCTAAGGAATATGTACCTTTTGGAACATCACTGTGAAGTCCCCCAGTCTGACAAGATGCAGAGGCTGCATTCAGCCTTCTGCTGGGATAGAGAACTGGGAGAAAACTGTACGTTTCCATAAAAAGATAGCTGCGGGGATGACTGTAGTAGATCAGCTGATTTAGGATATGTGTCTTGTCAAGAAGGAAAATGGAACTTGCATGAGTGTTGTTGCATAACAGAATGCCTTATGTCTTTTTAATTAGGAACTGCTAAGCTAATTTAATTGCTACCTTTTAAATTTTGTTTTATTTTATATTTATATTTCTATGTTAAATGTAAAAGAATAGAATACAAAATGACCTTTATAAGTATATCAGGGTAAATACTTACTTTCCTTGCTGAGATTTCATTGAACTGTGTTGTGTGAGCCCCCAGGCTTTTCAATATCTGGTATCTGCTCTGTGCTGGACGTCAGAGAGGTTTCTCACAGAGCTGACATGCAAAGGGGACTCTTTCAGCACCAGACACTGTGGTAGCAGCTGCCACAGAGAAATTCAAGCTGGAAGCTGGACCAGGAGAAAATTGGTTGCTAGAGTGTTCTGATCAACCTTGAATTTAAAATGAGCTGCTTGAGGACCCAACAAACAAGACAGTCTCTTTGCCTGGAAAAGGACTGGAAAATTCAAGTTATTAACTTATAAAAATATAAGATCACAGGACCAGGTGTACAAAAGCAGATTCCATAAATTATTTATTTCAATTACATCTTCCTTTAAGGTGCCAAGATACCTTTAAAAATATAGCACTAAACAAAGCAAAAATATAGCACACAGAATATGTGTAGAAACATTATTGTGTTTTGTTACTGGATCTATAATAGTCTTACCTTAAATCTTCACAGCTTTTCCTAGATTAGTCTCTATTTGCCACTGCTCAGATCCATTTTGTTTTCTGTAGTAGATTGCTCTTTGGGTTCTAATCATATGTTATAGCTTTGAAGATTGGAGTAGCTAGTTTTAATTAACTCCAAAGTAAAGAACTGAAAGAGAATGTCAAAGCCAAGATCTTTCTACTCAGATCCTTTCCAAAACTTCATTTGGTTGAATTGCCCACAATTTAATTAAAACAACAGTAAAAATACTCTGTATTTTCATGGGTTTATTCCCTTTATTATCTCATTGTATGTCAGGACCTTAGAGTTTATGCAGATGTGTAAAACTACTCAGTTACCCATCGATAAATAGTGTCAGAATCAGACCCTTACCTATATAGCAAGTGCTTATCCAACAGAGATTTAAGATAGAAATTGGTTCCCTTAACTTACAGGTTTTATACTTGATTCAGTTAAAAGATGTTGAGGGATATGAAAGAGGAGAAAGTGTTCCTAGACCACTTCTTGTAACTGAAATAGCATTCTTCTCTGACTGGATTTCTTGCATCCCAGACAACTGATCCTCGAGCTGAGAGTGTGGTGGACTGGAGTGTTGTTTCATCTGTCCCTTTTGGCTCAGTATTATGCAGAAATGGATGACCAGCATTACCCCTGCAAGACTTGCAACATTTTGAATCCTCCCTGACAAGTTGGCTATTACAATGATTGTTGAAAGCAATAGACCAGGACAGACAAATTCACTGTTATGTGTTAATGATTTACACAGCCTCATCACATGGACTAATAGCTTCACACAAAAAATGAAGTCATTGATGGCATCACCTAATACAGCCTCCTGTGCCAAGCTGGGTGACTTTGAAGCTGATCAGATCACTCAGAAGATTTTTTTTTTTTTTTTAATGGAAGATGGGGTTTTTTTGGCCAACCAATTTTGATTTTCCAGTACAAATTTGAATATAAATTACAAAGTGAAATTTATTTTTCTGTATTAAATACACATCTTTTATCACGATGTTGAGAGAATAAATGTAGAACTGATTTTGGCACTAAAAGATATGCAGATAATATACACTGAGAATAGTCTCCATCTGCTGCTGAAGTCTCTCTCATTTCCCAGAGTGGTTCTTGGGGATTCCTTTCCCTTAGAAGATTTTTGTCAGTGAACATTTCTTTAACTTGCTGTCTACTGAGACTTCATCTCCCTGTCCCCTACTCCCATTCTGTTGGCTCTGAGCAGGTTGAGCAGATTCTTACTATGGTTGCAGTTTTAGAAAAACCAGGCAACAAGTTTTCACTTTCACTTTGTATTTGCCTAATAAGGAACTTGGAGCAGCAGTAGACTGAACAATCCTAAATGCTAGAAAAAAAATGTATAACCCAAGCAACACCCCAAAGCAAAACCTCAGCAGTTTACTTTCAAGGTTAGTGTTGAGATTGCATGTAAGTAAACTTGTTAGAACCTAGCCATCTGTATACTATTAGGTGCATATCTGACAAAAAAAAGGTAAATAAAAAAGCTGTCAAATGACTCTTGAACATTCAAACAGCTTAAAAGCTCTTTGTGTGGTAATGTTGGCACAGCTCCTAAGTGACCAGATGGAATTTTATTAACAGCCAACAGGACAAGGGCTGAGATTTTGTTTCTTAACTTACTATTTTTGAAATGCTTGTAGAGGATGTGTCAGAAAGCTTGATGTACTTTCATACTACGCAAAATTACACATATACCTTCCCTTAATGCAAAGATGAAGACTGCTTCGCAGGTTGTCATTTCTGTAAGGTAGATAAGAAGAGACTAATGAGGTATATGGTAATTTAGGTATCACTGCTCTTCAGTGAATATCGGAAAGGTGTTTTAATAGACACGATTTGTGGTCATGTTAAAAGCAGAACTTAGAAACAGGCTTTCTAATAAATAGACTTAAAGAATGAATTTTATTAAAAAGAACAAAAAATGACAAAGTATTAAAAGAGACTTGATTTCTGATATCAATAACCACTGATAATAGTGATGTCAAATTACCATGTAAGGATTCTGGTATACCTATTAAGACCATGTGAATTTATGTGACTCCTCTTTTTCTGGCATCATCATGGATTTATTTATTATCAGTAAGAAAGACCTGAAAACTGAGAATCTTCATTGTCTCCAGTAAACCACAGGATGACGATTAGTCCTGCAGGGAGTATCTGAGGAACCTGAGGTTGCTCAATCTGGAGAAAAGAATGCTAAGAGGAGACCACATCACTCTCTAAACTCCCTGAAAGGAGACTGTAGCAAGGTGGGTGTCGGCCTCTTCTCCCAAGTAACTAGGAAGAGAAAATGACCTCAAGTTGTGCTGGGGAGGCTCAGGTTGGATATTAGGAAAAATTTCTTTACTGAAAGGAGGAAAAGGCTCCCCAGAGATGTGGTAAAGTCACCATCCCTGGAAGTGTTCAAAAAATGAGTGCATGTGATGCTTTTCAATATGGTTTAGTGGGCATGGTGGTGTTCAGTCAATGATCTTGGAGGTCTTCTCCAGCCTTAAAAAGTCCGTGATTCTATGACCTTCAAACCAGACAGCTTAAAAGAAAAGAAACAGAATCTGTAACAATCTGTGGACTCATGGTTCACCCTATTCCTTTCAGGTGCTTCCTTTCCATATTTAAGGTTTTCAGGGAACTCATGATAGCTAGAAAAAGCTGTGTAGTGAGAGATTAGTATTTCATAACATCTGACAGAAGAGCACTGATGTGACATACAATTAGAGCAGGCAGTACTGACTTTGAACCTGAGTATCTTACCCAGACAAAACTGTCACTGTTTCTGGTGAAAGATTGCCTGAGGGCTTTATACAGAATCAAACCCTGATTTGTTCAGTAACTCAAGCTGGTATAAGTATAGTTATGACAGATACTGCACCGTGTACTTGTACACTTGATATGGACTTAATTGCAGAGGGTAGGCCAAAGAGCAGAACCGGAGCTTGTTGAAGTCAAAGAGAATTTTTCTTAGTTCTGGAACTTTGTATCCTCAGCTTTGTATTACCTGGTTTCTATTTGTTCGTTCGTTTGTTAATTTTTAGGCTCAGTAAGAAAGACAAGTAATTTTAACTTGTTTATTAAAAAAGCTAACAGTAGAGTAAGCTGGTTAAATTGATTAGAAATGTATACTTCAAGTCTAAATTGCTGTCCTGCATTATAACATCCTAAAGTCCACCCAGACTAACTTGTAGCATTACAGATGTGTTATTTTGTTGGTTAATAAGCCATATTTTGTACAGAACTTGGGAAAAGTACAGGTGATTGGCACTCTCATTAAATTATGCCACAAAAGAAATCAGTGTTCTAATATAGTAAGGGAAATAATTTAACAAAAAATTCAAAAGCTCTTCAGGAGAGTGGAAAATGTTTTCCTCTTATTTGTTCGTGTAATGTCGAGGTTGGCATTTGTAGTCAGCTAACTTGAGTCACGTTAGGATCAAGACTTTTAGAGTAGGAACAGTCAGAAAAGGTTAAACACACACAGTAGTGCAGGCAAAGATCATCTCAAAGAAAAGATAAAGCTGAACAAGCTTGATATGTTTCATTTTAAACGTGCTGTTTCTAGACTGTACTGTTTCAGTAGTTTAATTTTCTTCTGTTTTCTAGCACCTGTTCTCTGTTCTTGCTGTTGTGACTTGACAAAGTGACTCTTGCTTGCTAGATTAAAAGTGCTTCAGGTAGAAATCATCTGGAGGAGCAGAAAAGGAAAAGAAAGAAGACAAAAGAACATAATAAGCCACCTAAAATAAATCAAAAAAGAGCCAGTAGAGAGATGCAAGCCCTGCTGGCTGCATGTGTGTGTATGCGTATGCATAGATGCATGCAGACATGCAGCTTGTCTCTTCTATACTGCTCCATATGGTTATATGTAGTACAGCATTGTAGGGAATGATAGATTTGATTAGTATTAAGAATACTCATTTTTTGCCAAGATCCTGCTTCAGTCATTTACTGACTTCAGGAAGAGCTGTATTGTATTCCAACTGTCTGCTTTAGGCTGTCCATTTTAATTCGCTTGATGAGTTTTTGCTTTAGCATGAGCGAGAAATGGGTTTGGCCTATTGTCTGAAGTAAGAGTAGTCATTTAAGATACTATTTTGTTCCTGTTGTTTTTTCCCCCACTAAATTTTTTCATTCTATGCATAGGGTGGGCAGTAATCTGGAATAATCTGGTGGAGGAGACCTTCCCTTGCCTTTTATGTTGCAGTACTTTGAAACCATGTCATAACCTAAGGAGGGGTGGGCATGTATAGAGAAGCATTTACAGTTGAATATTCCCACAAAGAACTGGATCCCCTTCTGCCCCATGTGATACCTGACACTTTCTTGATACCTGCCCATGACATGCTGTGGTCTGCTTTATAGAAGTGCTGAGTGCAATCTGTAACTGCATCAGAAGACTCCTGAAGAGCCCAGAGTGTGCAGTAATTCTGGAACCTGAAAATCTCACGTTGAAAACCCACTTCCCACACCCTGAATTTCCAGTTCTCCCATTCACTTACACAGTGCATTGCTTCCCTCGTACTTTATAAATACCTTCTGAAAGCAAGCACATTCATAACCTTGAAGCATGATGACATAATGTAATGATAGTAACTTTATAATTGCCAGTGAGAATGGAAATGATCCTTCATCTTTTAGTAGTACCTGGTGAAAAAAAAAAAAAAAAGGAAGAACCACTTGCCAAGAAGGAGGATATGAAAAGACATTCAGCTGTTCTTTGACGGAACATTTGTCCTGAAAGAGAGAGGTGTCCCTTGGAAAAAACAGTATTCTTCATGCGTACATCTTGGCACACACTGTATTGTATGGTAAATATTTCACATGGTGAAATATATGTGGGTTGATTTAATTCTGGAACTTGGTGTGTTTAAAACCATTTTTGTAGTATGACTCAGTAAAGAGCAGGTACCTGGAGAAAAAAAAGCTATCCGAAAATACGATGTGAAAAAACAAATGCAGTCTTGTCAATTAAATTGTGATTCTTTATAAATTGGTAGCCATCTTGACAGTTTCTTAAACTACTGCTAGTAATAGAATACCAGAAAAGATCTTTCCATAAACTGAGAACCAAAGTATTTGAAATAATTACTTTTTCTATAATTAGCTGATTTTTAAATGAAATTTATCCACTACAGACTCCCTCTATCAGGCAATTTTCTATTAAATGAAGAAAATCTATTTCATTCTTCATCTAGGACTGGTTTTAAGCAAAATCTTTAGGGCTTTTTGTAAAGCAGTAGAGTCATGTTGATTCCACTGAATTTTGATCAGTTTCTTTAGACCTTAAGATAATTCCAGATCTGCAGTTTTCAATTGTGAAATACAAAGATACCTAAATCTGTACATTTTCCTAGGAAAGATTTTTTAATCTTCCAAGGTTTTGCAAAATCTTCTGAAATGTCATTCTTATAGTCTAGCCTTTGCAAGTCATGATTTAAGTAATAGAGGATCATTAATGTGCAGAAACCAATTACAGCAGCTACAGATCCACATGCCTTGGTATAGTGTAGATGTTTTTTTATATTAGAATCTATTGTTAGTCTGCGACTGCAGTAAAAATAATATGGGAAATTATTTTCAAAGACATCAAATGTCCTCCAAGGTGGAGGGGGGGACACAGGGAAAGCAAACAGAAAATTTGCATTGGCTACAGATTCCAAGTGTACTGACTGCTGGTTGACGCCACTTTTTTTTTCAGTTTCTATCCTGATTTTGAATACAGATTGACTAAGTAGCTGTTAATGTGTATAGGCTGATCTGATAATTACAAAAACTAATTAGGTAGCTTAGTGCTCAGGTGGCAGTGAGTCATGGTGTGTCAGTATTTTCAGGTAATAAAAATGAAGCCCCATGTCAGAAGAACAGATGCAGAAGCGAGTGGATAAATGAAAGAGTAACAAGTCTCTAAGACCAGATGGCATATATCTAAGATTCAGAAAGTGTTTAAGAATGAAGCAGCTGAACTGCTGTCAAAAATAGACACTCTCATTGAAATTAGTTACTATGCTAGAAAAGTAGAGCAAATGTACCTAAGTAAAAGACAGGTTGCAGAAGGAGCCCTGCAGTTAATGATCCATCATTATATCTCTGGAACTAGGAAATCTGTTGGGAAAAAAGCATTAACCCACCTCAATGAACAAGGTAGGACAGAAATAAACAGGGCTTCTGTTTTTAAAAAAAATGTTCTTTCCTGATTAAGATGTTGGTCTTGTCTGTCTGTACCAGGTCTTCTGGCATTACTAATCAAAAACTACTTCTTCACTGCTGTCCTCTGACAGCATAAAGGTACCTCCTGATTAGATGCCTGGTTTAAAAATCTCCTGGATGGGCTAGGAGCAAAGAGTTGTCTCTAATGATGGGTTTGGCAGAAGATATTGTACACTTGGGAGCGCTTGAGGGCACCTGCTACAAAGAAAGGAGGGGATGGAGTATTTTTTGGCAATGAGCTGAATGTGAGAACAAGATTCTCTGTCCTCAATAAGCTCTGTATTTGGAGTATTTTGAATGTCCATGTGAACATTTGTATGGGACTAGGTATCTTCTGAAGAATTACCCAAGAGGATGTGTCTCAGTTTATATAGGTTCAAAAAGGACTCATGCTGTACATTTCTGCAAGCTTATTCAATGTCCTGGGAGCTAAGGGGCTCTCATAACTTTGCACCAGTCTTCTGTTTTCTTTGGGGAAGTGGCATCTGGGGTCATTAAAGACCAAAGTTGTGCTACAGATCTCACCAGGTGCTGGGCTTTCTGCTGCAAAAATAATTCAGGCCAAATATATAAATCTCACCCAAACGCATTATGTGTCTGATCTTTGCATCAGGTTCTGAAATAATATCACATCAGACTACACTTTTCATCAAAAACAACTGTGGTGAGCCTGGGGTGGATTGTCTCTATGGGTTAGTTTGGACTGAAATTCTAGTAAGTTCAAGTCTGTGCAAGAAAATGAAGTAGTTTCTGCAGTCTCACCCATGTGCATGTACGCACTTACATTTTTAAGAGATTTATGCTATTATAACACAAGGAGACACATAAAATTGCATAGTTCCTCCTGCTCAGTTTGATGTCTCATTGTTTCCTGAGAGGCAGTGGAACAGACTTAAAAGGCTCTGAAATTGGTACAACCACCATACTGGGGAGACTGAGTTCTACCCGTAAGAGCCGAACTGCTCAAACTTTTTTTATCTGATCAGAATGTTTCAGTATGCCCCATTTCAATATCTATTAATTTTGAATTCCTTATCTGTTAAGTTGCATGTATAATGCAATAGTCTGTTTAATAACAACATGTCTACATCTACCAAGTGTCAATCAAAAGATACAGTCAATGTTAATGATAAGTTCAAAATCCTCATTTTGTAGAGAAAATATCTATACTGGATAAAATGTTATAAGATATATGAAAAACAAACAGTCCAGACAAAAGCTGACCATCTAAGTACTTAGCGAAGATGTTCTAAATAGTTTATTAACATCAGTCTTGGAATAGGTCTTTTCCTGTGAATTGGGTGAAGATGCTATGGACTCAGAGCAAAATTGGCAAGTTGGTTCTTACTCTCAGAAGCTACTAGAAAGACTATTGGATACCTTTTCAAACTTTTTGCAGTCTAACCAGCACTTCTGTGGCCCTGGCCCTAAACAAAGTTGATCAACTACACATTTTTACTAGATGAAAGAACAGTTCTTTTGTATAAAACAAGTCAGTGACTGCAAATAGGAATGAGTCACAGAAAAGCTCTTCGAAAAGGAGTACAGTGAAGTGAAATGGAATATTAAAACATTCACTAATGTTAGTTTCTGACTAAATCTCTCCATAAAAATGCCTGCACAAGAGATAGCAAAAGGTTGCGAGAAGTAGTAGTAATACTGTGCTACCAAAAAAAAAAAAAAAAAAGAAAAAAAAAAAGTGGGCAATCAAAGTATTTAAACTGCCTCATTTTTTACAAGTGTTTTGTGCAGGAGGAGTTACTGGGGAAAACAAAATGTAACCGTAGGTGGAATGGGCCAGACAGGTCTGACAGATCTTGGCAGACTCCACTTGCTAACTTATCAGTTTGTAACATTAGGATATTTAGGATTAAGGTGTGTGGGATTCAGAGCTTTTTGTCCAGATAAGGTAACTAATTTTTCTGAAAGCAATACAGTTAGCCAGATATGAAAGACTGCCTGTGCTTAGGGTCATCAACAAAACAGTTGACACTTTTGTTAAAGTTCAGTCTTCATGCCACACATATTCACAGTATGATACCACATTGTTGACCAACTGTACCCCAGGGAACATTACTAGCCAATTTTTACCTCTGCTGTCCTGATCTTGCACCCTTGGATCCTCCTAATGTGAGCTTCACATGACTTGCATTTTGACACAATGTACCAACTCACGTTTCTCTGATACTCAGCCAAAAAAATTCCTGATACTGCTTTTATTTGATGGGGTTTTTCTGCTGAGAATCTGATCAGCCTATGCAGCCACAAGCCTATTGGAAACAGCTTCTATAGAAGGGGAGGAGGAGACACAGAAGTAAGCAGGAGATGATCACAAGAAAACAACAGGGGTTTTGTACTTGAAAAAGAAGCATTTGCAGCTTCTTCCCTAAACAACGGGTTTAGGGCAGCTGTGAAACAGCAGGAGTCCGGAAGCCGTGTGTGATTATATGGTGAGAGCCCTCTGGAACATTGCAGCACTTCTCTCTGAATAGCCCTGTCAGTGTCATCTCGGATTATAAGGGTTTGTTCTTTTCAGGACAACAAAAGAAAAAAATAAAAAGATAACAAAACTTCTGAATCTATTGAAGATCTGTTTGCACAAATCCAAGATTCTTGGGTTTCAAAAGTAACTGTCTCTTTCAAGGTATCAACTCAGTGTAGAAAGGAGACAGACTAGGACAGAAAGAACTAAAGTAAATAAGTTCTTTCTTGAAGGATGGTTTCTTCCCTCGGTGCTCTTGGCCTCGTGACATTGTGTCAAGAGATCGGTTCTTTCTATAGTATTCCAATTACATTTTCTTCTTTAGTACAGAGTGATTAAGCTGCAAGAAGTTTAGAGTTGTAGGCTTGTTAGAAAATCAAGGATTATTGTAATTTTTTTTAGAACCACACATAATGCATATGCTTTCTAAATGAATCTCTAATGTTATGTTATTTTAAAAATACTCACAGCATCCAAGTATACCTAGTGGAAGGGCAATTTAGCACACAGTGCAACATGTTTCTTAAGATATTTTAAAAGTAGTATTCCCACAAGTACCATTGTCACAAGTGTCCATTGATAGTTGAAGTGTGTCTAAAGTTACAGTTGAATGTCCGTGTATGTCAGTGGAGTGTGCACATGCTTAGTACCATGAAAAATTGAGTTCTTTGTCCTAGGGAATGAAATATTTGGATAGTCACACTTGAACAATTTTGCCCAAAATGCATAATTTTGCTTATCATCTGTAATGGTGTAGTATTAAAATAGTGGACTTTCCCCAGAAAAACTTTACATGACACTGAGCAGTAAGGGGTGGTGGGAAAATAGACTGGGGAGACTTCTAACTCTATCTCTATTGCAGGTTCTGATGTGGCACGGAGTAAAAGAAATAACAAGTATTTTATATAAAGCACTCATCTCTGCACAGAAAAATGAAATAATAAGTGGATCTTGTGATTTATTGAGCACAAGTGAAGTAGAAGAGGCTGTGAGAAAGAAATAAAATCTGGGTGTGCTCTGTGACAATAGTCTGCAAAAACTGGTGTGGCGGTGAATTTCTTATCCTTGTGTTCTTTTCCAGGTTATAGGAGCCCTTGCTTTTCTATATATATAGAAACCTACTATATATAGTAGGTTGGGTCTTATTTAAATGTTGCTATAGCTCAAAACTAAATGTGTGAATTTACAAGGAGAGGAGATGCCTATAAGAAAGGAAGAGAATTAGTGCTATGTTAGCAGAAAACTGAAGAGAAGAATATAAGAAAGAGGCAGATGAGGAAGGTATAAGAGGAGGTAGAGTGCACACTGTTAAACTGTAGTACTGGTCATTGAGTACCCTACATCTGTGGTTTTTGACAAATTCTAGTGGCATATCCTGATTAATGTATTTAACCAATGAGACTTTGCAGTGTGTCAACTTTACTCTTGGCTAAATGTGATTCAAGAAAAGTGCTGCAGTAAGCCAGCTAGAGAGTAATGTGAGTATGAGGGGAAATAAAATTTAGGGTTTTTGTTTTTTTCCCTGATAGCTTGTTCCAGAAGGTGACAGCTCAGCGTGGTGAAGAGGTAGTAGGGAGGAAGGTTTTTAGTATCTTGAGGAGCCATAACCAAATGTGGTTGCCCAAAAGGCTTTTGCAGAGTTGCCAGCATACTGCTGGCTGTCTGCATTTAGGAATACTGACACTCTGGCCATAGTGTTGCTAAGAACGTGTTCATTACTGAATAGACAAAATAACTGCCTGGTCATAGAAACATATAAGCAATTTCATATATAAATGCTGAGCACTTCAAAAAGTTAGGTATCTCACCTTTATCTATATGGAATATTGAACTACAAAAGCATATGCTAATAAAAATTAGAAGTGGAACAAAAGCCACAGCTTTGGCTGAGAAGGGAAGCAGCTTCAGGAGTGAGATTCCACCCTCTTCATGGGATGCCTGCTGTGTCTCCACTCTTTTCCTTTGCACCATCCATACATAGGCAAGTGAAGAGGAGGCAAAGCACAGCTGGTGCCAGCTCACCTGTCAAGGAGGCTTCCTACGCTGGTGGGAAGCTCTAAGGCAGCACTGGCTGCTAGTCAGGCTCAGAAGATACCAGTGATGCATTGAAAAGAAACTGCACCTATGGCTGTGTCAAGCTTGGGTCAAGGCTCTTGATCAGCCACTGGGAACAAGAGACACTATTTAACAGTATTTGTTTTGAGTAACACTTTCTGCTTGCTGTCAGAGTTGGCATGGAAACTGAATCAGCACTCATTTTTAAAAGAATAGTCCATTCAGAGTGAGGTTAGTCATCAGTGGGCTTACCAGAGGCTCAGGCTGCAGCTGCCAGCACTTAAACCTTGCTCAAGAAGGGATAGAATCCTCAAAATGGTAACAGTCATACCACCCCAACCTTTACTGGGCAAATAGGTGTCTTTTGAGAATGATTTCATCTCTTTGCATTTGGGTGGTGGTGGGGTTTTTTTAAAGAGGGAAGAGTTAATAACCTGAAATCCACAACAGAACTTTCTTATTTCAAGAAATACGCCATCTGTTTTTATGGATCAGTGGAATTTAAAGAGTTAACACAATTCATATAAGCAATGATGCTTGTAACATTGTGGTGGTAAGTGGCATCATTCTTAAAAGGCTCTAAGCTTAGCACTAGGCATCTGTGAATAGTCAAGATGGAAGCCTACACAGCATGCAGAAATTGGCATTTTCAATTACTTTGCCTCTATTGATGAAGAAGATCAGGATATGCTTATTTCTCTTCTATTTTATTCCCACACACAAGGGAAGAAGCAAAGAAACGGCTGCTGGTTTTCTGTACTGGCAAAGCTGAGAAAATACTGATGGATAAACTGCTGTTCGATGGCATTTCATAAAGTGCCTGCTGTGACATCCTGTTCTCAGATGCAAAATGATAAATGTATATATAAATTTGAGAAGTCTAATTTCATCTATAACCTTTGACTCCTGGCTTTTTGTATCCTCAGAACACAGACCATGCATGTCTTCTTCATTGATACGGGAACTGTTTACTTTACACAAACTATTCACATTCAAGACTATAGTGCTGTTACCAAATTGTTGAGGACACTGATTTCTTTTTCCTTTGTGTTTATCAAGCAGATAATTTAAGTGAAGCCCTGAAAAAGCTGAAGATAACATCCACTGACAGCACAGCAGATAGCTTGGAGGGATGCTTGGACTGCCTGCTTCAAGCTCTGGCACAAAACAGTAAGTTGTATGGACCTTTAAAATTTTAAATCATACGAGATCAGTGAATTAAAATGTGGCAGAAAGATTGACTCAAGCAGTAGGCTGCTAGATTGTCTCTATTGAATTTTGGGAGTTTTTAACCCATAGGTCTGCAACATTCCAGTAGCAATGAAGACAGTGACCTGAATGTTTGGTACAGGTGTAGTCCATTCCTTTTTCCAAGATGAAGTAGAACACTTACTTTTTAAATTGATCATTCAGGAAAAAAAGGAACAGAGATGGAGAAATAAGCCTGATAAGATGTGGAAGAGGATAATGGAGCTGCTCGCTAATTCTGGTTGAAAGACCATAGTTTCCCATTTGTAATGCATTTCTCCTCACACTTCCGATCACAGATCTCTTAGGATATCCAAAGTTGGTCCGAGTTTGATACATAGTATGTAACAAAAATAACATCAGAATGGAACAAGATGTCATTTTCAACAAAAACTTTAGAATGCTTGTCCCCACTCCCAGTAAATAGAAAGGTAAGGTTAATGAGGATGACAGCTTATAAGACTTCTCTGAGTTTAACTTTCTTAGTGCTTCAGATTGTGGCAGAAAAAAAATACGTGTACAATTTCAGGTTGAAAAACTTCTCAGGATAGGTACAAGCCATGATTTAAAAAATTATTTTAAAAAAGAGTACTTTGGAAATATCGGTACACTCAAAAGTACAAGTTGTTAATAAGTCTTGGCTTTTTTCACATAATGGTGTTCTACAAATCAAAGCCTTTTGGATTAGTTGGTGTAAAATACTTGCTGAGGTTTTTCATGACTGAATATAGGCACCATCCAGATCAAGTGAAAAATAGATTATAACAGTGTCTGCATTTAATAGTAGTCTGTTTTTAGTTCTCAGTATTTTAGAAGGAGATTATCATCCAGAAAGTAATAAAATCTTTAAGGTTTAGATCAACCATTTTTTGAAGGTTCTGGATTTATTTATAGGGTATATCCAATACTTTAATTCAAACTCCAACTGGATTCATTTCCACTACTTTCAAGCCTAGTACTTAAACAATAAATACTAAAAAGAAGATCATATGAAAAGTGACAACTTACTTGTGTAAATAACAGAGTTTGCTATTTTGCCTATGAAGGTCACATAGCTGTGTCAGAGAACAAGTCTGGCAGATGCAAAATAATTTTACTAATGTACATCAAACTTACTGATGCTTCCTTGCATCATGACTCTCTTCTGTCTCAGTCTAGCGCTTTGCTCTTCCTTCCAAAATCTTTTCTCTTCTAGATTTGTAGCTGCCGGATCAGATAAACAGATTATTAGGATTTTGACCTCTCTTTTTGGGGTAGTTCTAGAAAATGTATTCTCTCCACAATTTCCCATGTTCTTTGTGTGTAAGTCAGTGACATGTATATAGCCCTGCTGAGCTGCCCTACAATGCATATCTCCACATGTTTACATTTGCCCAGGATTGAGGGCGACTGAAATAGTGCACTGAAAATTAGATGGGTCAGATAGGACAGGTTTTTTAAACAGCTTGCTAGTAATTTAGAAACCAGTATATCAATTCTGTTTCAAGGGAACTGGACACTTCCATACCTAAGTTTTGCCAAGTCTCTTTGGACAATGGGCTTTAGTTCTCATGGTCGTCTGATGATTTGGGGAACAGACTTCTGGCTTGAGACAATTATATGAGAACGGCAGTAAATTCAAAAGACTTCAGAGACTGAGGTAAATTGCATATAATGGATTGATTCAACAAATAGATACAGAATCAGCTTTCTAAATGCTTTCTCATAGCTCTCATCCATCCAGTTAACATCTTAATATAGATTTGACTGATTGATTTTTAATTATAGTGTATATCATCAAAAATATGATACCTAGTTATGAGAGACACACTGTACCTTTGTGTCTGTATATAAATTATCGCACAATAATAATGAGAAATCAAATTGTTTACATAAAAGTGCATGTTAATTGTAATGCAGAAATAAATAATACTTCACAAATAGTTATTCTGCTCTCTTTTAGTGTATTTCCATGTGTGTGATTAAATTAATGAAGTATACATTTATATTATAGTTCACTAAATCATCATTTAATGTGAGAGAAAAAAGCCATGCAAGGAATACTTCATTTTAAGAGAATTTTATAGGACTGTGATTTTGTTGGGAGTTCATGATGGTATTGTAAATCACAGAAGCTAAAGTTTTATTCACTGCTTTAAGACTTGGAGATAAAAATAATATTTTCTCTTATATAAAATTTAGTACATTACTAATATGGTAATGCAACCCACTCCCATCTACTGCCAGCCAAAATCAGTAGTTAAACTGAATGATATTACAGCAAATTGAGATTTTCAGTAAAGGTCAATTTCGGTTTTGCATAGTGCATGTACACATGAATGTTTTAGTGACCATTGCACTGCTTTTAATTGGTATCTGCATGCAGCATAGTTTTGTACCTGCTGCAGAATGTTCAATTCCCTAGTCTCTGAGAGTACAGTGAAAATTATACTTCCATTTATTTTGCACACAATCTTTATGTTTTCATTATGCTACAACATTACTTTCTTCTCATATTTTCTACTCTATAGAAAGAGATGACAAAGTTATGATGAATATTGTAACTTTTTATTTCTTTCTATGTAATGTCTGTGTTTTCTTTTGGTTTTCACTCTCCTTCTCAAAATGGATCTGTTGATAAGCCTAGACAGGTGTAATGCCCTGGAACATGATCCCTCCTGCCTGACTTTAGGAGCTATTCTGCCATTTGTCACACCAGTCAAATTAAGGTGCATGCACGCACACATGCTATACTACCGAAGGGTGAGTCAAATACTCAGCTGAACGTGATAACTGCTGGTAAATATTTGGCAAGCCAACTTCAAATTGTTTTAACTACAATTTGTCTAGGAGAAACTTGAATAGCTCTTCACGTCTGAGACCTGGGTCTGAAAATCCTGCACAGATGGTTTCCTTAGGAGACATTGTTTGGAAATATATATATTCCTATTTATTCAGATATTTTAGTTCTTGTCTGTCACCAGCACTTCTGTCTGAGGCCAGTCATATATGGTCTGGTTTGTGGCACTAGAGAAAACTGAGGAGGTTAAGATGAAAGATGCAACAGTGGCAGAAGAATAAGATATAAACATGTATTAGAAATGCTTTAGAATAAGGACATACCTCATTTTGTGTGGAGTTCCTTCAGCATTTCCAGTGAAGTTAACTAGCAAATCTGGGGACTTCGCAGCCATAAAGTTGCAGTAACATTAGTAGAGATTCATAGGTAGTGTAAGAGCTCCTTTCACCTCTGTGGATCTACCTCATTGGCATAAGCTGAGGTTCTGTCCACCTTGCTTCTGAAAGAAAAACACGAATATTTGATCTCTGTCCACCTGTAAGCACTCACCATCTGCTAAACTTCCCATAATTCAGATTTTTTAAGGAAAGGCTCGGGTACATGATCCATAAGCATTATTAGCAGTAAAAAAACAGAGCCAGCCATGCACAAAATGAATTACTGGCTTATATTCAATCAAGAGGTGAAAGTCATGTATTATGTGTGTTTTCTTTTAACAACTATACATTAAAACAAATTACTCCATTGTCTGCTCCATATAATCTGGATTAGTGCTATACAGACATGGCTTGATGTGTTATTGTCTAGAAAGAATTTTGCTGATCTTGAAGCAGACTGGTTTACAGTGACATGGAGTGTAGAATGATTGTAACAATTAGAAAAGGCTCAAGCCTCCTCAAAAGTATGAGCAAGACACATACTGAAGAAAAGTTATTTGAAAGATCAAATGCTTACACTTCTGTAATGTAATTAATTTCTGTAATTTCTGTAATGTAATGTACATTTCTGGAATGAAGTGAGGTATAATTGCTTTATTTTGTATCCCACACCCAAAGAAAAATATGGGTATGTAGTGCTATTGGATATTGGGAAAATCAGTTAATTTTCTTGTATGAGAAATTACAAGAGAAAACAATATTGGCCATTATTTTCAATCAACATAGACGAATTTATACTTGTTAAAAGCCATTTCATAAATACTATGCCTATCAAAAAAGCGCATTTATCGTAAGATCCCTAAATAAATGTCCACAAGAAAGGACTGCCTGACAGAAAGAAAGCAAAAGGGAAATAGAGGTTTTCTTTTAAACAGCAGGCTCTCTGGGACATAATTATTGCAGTAACAACAAAAAAAGTTACTGCTAGTCCAGACCTGCTGTGTTTCAGATACAAGAAGTTACAGCAGACTTCTTAAATAACCCAGTTTGATAAATGAGAAATCTGAAAAATCTGCTGAGAATGTTATTTTTGGCTCTGCTGTACTCAGCGTAAGAGGCTGAAAATGCCCACTAATCCCAGCTTTCAGCACCTGGCTCTGAAAATGTCTGACATGTAGCTGAAGTGCAAAGGCTGGCACATGCATTTGAAATATTTTTTACATACACTTTTTAGGAGACTAAGAATGTGGTTTTCATGTTTGTTTGAAGAAATGGTTAAGCAAAATCACAGCAGTAAAGATGAGCTTACATGAGAGGGCAAGGCCTCAGTTTTGAAAAGGATTTAGAAACATTGGAAATATTTGAAATAATGCACTTAGCCTTAAAGATGTGGGTGACTAAGATGCCCTGTTTTCTACTTGTTGAGCTTTGCTGATGCCTGGTAACTCAAAGAACCATCACATGATACATGAAAATTTTAAATTCATGCTTGAAACTGGAAATCTCAGCATTATTTAAAGGCTACTTTAGAGTGCCATTTTTCTTCCCATAATAGCATTTTGCTTTGCCCCAGAATGCATATGCTGGAGCCACGCTTGTTTAGAATATACTGACTGTGCTGTATCAGTGAAAATAACATTGTTACAAATTACCTAAACAATTTCTAGTAAACTTTTGCCATCAGTTTCTGCTGTTCCAGCGACACCGTGGGTTTATCCCTCCTACCTAAAGCTTCTTGTTCAGGTTTTCTCTTGGGAGTCACCAGTGAGTTTTCTGAAGTGTGGTTGTTCCTATATGATGGCACCTCACAGGAGGATGTGTTAGTATCTGGAGTGCTTAAGAAAAACTCTGATATCTGGAGACACAGCAGAATTCTCACATTCCTTTGTCAGTGGTGAAACTTTCCATTGAAAGCCCTAAAACTTTGGTAGGCACCTGCTTTAACAGGCATCTAGTTTTCTCTCTTTAATTATTTTGGTGGATTTCCAGTTCTAACAACCATATGTTTACACAGAGGTTATATTTCAGTTGGAAATTCATTTTATTCTGTTCTTCATAGCCCTGGCTTCCATATGTTGTTGCATTTAGTTAGTACTTGTGCTTCGTATACTTGATGTTCCTTTTTCTGATCTTCACTGGCCGTAGAAGGTGGAACCATTTCTCTACTGGAGTGGAAAAAATCACGAAGAATTGAGAATTTTATAATTCTGTAATTCAGGGCTCAACTAAAAAAAACCCTGAAATTTTAAAATATATTACTGTTGCTATTAACCTGTGATTTGTAAAAGAAAAAAGCAAGATTTACCTATTTTTATCTATTTACCTTTTTTTTGGACATTCTTGATAGTTCTGTGTACACACTCTTATTTATGCATTCCAGAGTCAAGTAGGCAGCTGTCTGTTTAACTTGTAACACTAAGTGCCATCTGATTTCAGTGAAGCCTTGTACCTCTGTAATACACAGAGGATTAAGAAACACTCATTTCATCCTTTGTTTCCACAGCCCTCTCACATTAGGATGAAAAAAATCTATCCCCCTGTCCCAAACATAGAAAAAATTAAATTGTAGAACCTTTTGTCATAGCAGAGTTGTTCTAAGGCACAGACCACTGAAATTACTTTCATTTTTTCCTATTGGCTAGACATCTTAAGCTTTCTCTGTTCCCTTTTGTGGAATGGAGCATGGAGAAAAAGCTCCACATTTCAGAGCTTGCCCAAACAAACATATTCTTAAACATCAGCATACTAACCTTTATCTATTTTGAAGAAATTGTATGAGCAGAATAAGAGTAAAATGATGCAACTGTTGTTTCATGCAGATTGTGGGCAACGAACGATGCTTTCCCGAGCGTGAATGCTTGCACAGTGTTAAAGCTTAAACCAATAACTCTCTATCGGCCCTATTCTGTCCCTCTAACTTCTGACCACAGTTGTTTTGGATGAATGAAAAAGAGCTTTCAGTATCCTTGTAGAGGCAGCACACTTAACAAACATGTAAGCTGTGACAAGGCTGTGCATAAGCACATCAAGGGAGCTTAGCACTACCAAGGGGGTAGGCAGTGGTACTAATTGGATCAGTGGCCTATTAAAACAACTGATAACTAGTCGAATTAAGTTCACTGACAAATAGCATTTCCATGCTTTCTTATTCCTCTTTGATCTTTAGCATCTCCCTTTCTTCTTAGCAGCAGTCTCCCTTCCTGGAGGATTTTTGATCCTCCATGGGTGTGCCCTCCAGTGATCCCCAGTATATGTCTCCCACCTGTGATCTTGGAAGGAAAAGGAGGCCACACATGGATGTATATTCAGACCCAGTAGGCACAGACCTGCACGTCAGTCCTGACATGTAAATGTCTCAGTGTGAACGTTCAAACAAGCAACAGACATTTATGGTGTTATCTATGAAAAGGAAATACACAGATGAAAGCTAGAACGGCCTCCTCCAATAAGATAAAAACTAAACAGTATGATTGTTAACTGTCTACTGAAATTTATAGTTATCTGCTGAGATTAAAGTATTCTTTAGATAGATGGTGTCCTTAGCCTATGACAAAGATTTTAGGACTTAATTACTATTCCTGGTTTCTCTTGGAAACTACAAAAATATTAAGAGTAGCACTAAGGCATCATAGTACCTTGTAGGACTTGTTTACTTTATGTATTGAAGACATGAACTAGTGTCTGTTTAGCTACTACTAAACCTTGATTCAGCATCTTTGGAATTCATTGGAGTGGGCATAATGCACTTAATGTCTATTCAAACCAAAGGAGGGAGAGGGAGTAGAAATGAAAAAGGAAGAAATGAAACTAAATGGATGAGTAACAAAGAATACGTTGGAATACAAGATTTTTATTTTAGAGGAAGAAGAGAAATTGCAGAAGGGAGAAACAGATATAAAGATAAAATTTTTGAAAATAAAAACAAACAAGGTAAATGCACATACCTGAGTGGCTGGTAGGAAGCAGTCAGTCCAAAACCCCACATCTCAGACCAGCAAGAATTTCTAGTCTGTTTCCGACACAGATGATCTCTTATAACAGAAGCAGGGGTTCAAATTTAATTGGGCCAGCACAGCCAATCAAGCCATTAAGCTTACCTGCAAAAATTTCTAGTCAAATGCCCTGCTAGAAGGGAGTTGGGGATCCTGATGAATATTTTTAAAAGAGAGTTTTGGCTCAAACACTGTGGAATAGATTGTTCCTTCTTTTTGCTGAAGAAGGATGTTTGTTGCATCTTAGCTCATGGGCTATTGCCTTGTCATGATATTGTACACACATAATCCAGAAATGTTTCCTCATTAAGAGCTGTATATAATATATATTTTACAGTATAACTATACTAAATCAAGGTGACTGCTTTTTATTGGACTGTCTCCCAGTAAACTGGCTTACACTAATGATACTGAACGGTAATCACTGCTGCTTAGTGGGATTATATTTTACATAAATTCCCCTTAATAGTGATGTATTTAGTTAGTGCCAGATAGTTAAATGTTTATCCAAGTGTTAAATTCCAAGTGCTATTCATTGAATACACAATGTGCCAAATAAAGATTAACTATTACATTTTTTTCTTTGCAGAAGGCATCAGTGAATAGAGGTTCCAGAGAATAGAATTGACACATCTTTTTTTTTTTTTTCAGATTGCCTCTGTGTTGCATTTTCAAAAGGCAGGCCTTTTGCTTCTATATTGCATTTCAAAAGTGCAAAGGAAAACGCCTACCTTTTACCAAAAAAATTATATTTAGAGATCATGTAATTCACATTTTCAGGTCTGCAGTTTCATTCTTAGCTTTGCCCCAGTCCTTTCTAACTTGAAAATGTGGTCTTTTTTAGATTAGGTTTTCTTTAAGCTACTCTGATAGCATAGCTCACTAAAAATACCACCAGATTAAAAAATTCCTTTATGTGTAGGTGCACCTTTTCAATAAGGAAAGGGTGGAATATCAGAGAGGCATTTCAGCTCACTTAAGAGCACTCTTAAGAGATTGCTTAAAAGAACATGAAACATTTCCTGCATATAAAATTATCAGCTTTCAAATTTAATTTGATGGTAATAAACTAAATCAAGTTTGGGGAAAGGATTTTACTCCATAGGACTAGCATTTATTATACATTTTAAAGAACTAAAGCATGAGAATACCCTTTACCCTGGGACCTGTACTAATTTCAGTCAGTACAAGTAAGGGAGGAGCCAGGGGAAAATGTCCACGGAGACTGAGTACAAAACACAAAGATGTGAGTGTATGACATTTGTACTAAGATGCCAGACAACAAACTTGGCTGCTGAGGCAGTGACATCAAACTCTTTCAGCAACCTTGCTACTGAAGTTGTTACATCCTGGAGCGGGTGAGTCAGAAAGGGGGAACAGCTCAGATAAATCCACCAGCTATGTGCCAGGGCTTGATACTGGATCCAGTTCAGGAACTCAGGGGTGCCAAGCTGCCTAACTTTATTATTCTGCCTTGTGCTGTGACCTATTCATGGAAGTATATGTGTGTTTTTCTTCACTGAAGGCAAAGATGTCACGTATTTTTTACTTCATTGGTACCTGCAACAGGCTATTCAACGGGTAGAATCTAATCCTGAAATTCACTTTTATACTTTGGATGTAGCTTTTGGAGAATTTAATCATCAGGACTCATGCAGCTAGTTGATTGATAAATCTGTCTCTCCATCTGTCCTTCCTTCCTTGTTAGAGCTGAGATTTTAATTACAAACATCTGTGTACTGTCTCTTTCTTCGTTAAAAATAGGAATTGAAGTTGCCCTGTAGCTGCTGACAGAGACAAAACAGAGCAAACACCATGATGGAAACATTTGTGCGGCTAAGGGAGAATCCTCCCTCTTTGCCTGATAGGTGTCTAATTTCAAGGATAAATGAACAGACAGATTTTGGGGATTTCCCCATGTGAGGAGGAGCATGCCAAAAAGAAATCAAATATCTACAGTTATTTTTATACATTAATTATTATTATTAAATGACTTTTTTTTTTCCCCTGTTAAAATAACTCTTGATAATTGGAGCAGACTCTTTGGTTAAGGTTTGTTAAGCAAAACCTCCTTATCAGTGGTGCATTCTTTGTTTCCTGAGAGCATAGAATTTGTTTTTCTGAGGTTCTTTTACAACTCACTTTTTGTTCTTTTGTAGCCAGACTAAAATCTCCCTTTTGTGGTTTGAAAAATGCAGTGGGAGGCTGTGGAGAGAGGGAGAATGTTTCTTGAGGGAGGCTGGAGAGATCATCAGTGCTTACACTTGGTCACATGAACCTTCTTACTGTGGTGGTTAGGAGCATGTGCCAGTTTGAAAGATATCCCTTGTTCCCTTCATTCTCTTCCCTTCTGCCTTCTGAAAGAGCAGATGGAAGGTTCCTTTCATGATATATGTGGTTCATCATTATTTATTCATGTGCTCATCTTTCTCTTTCTGATGGGAGTACATGTAGGAAGAACATTATCAAGCCAAGGGAAATCTCTGCAGTAGTTCCAGTAGGTTTATAAAACGTCTTTGCAGCTAGAAAGACATGCATTTTTCAAAAGAGTACCTGGCAAACACAGTCTGCTTAATAAAGAAGACCCTTTCAAAGCTGTTTATTTTTAATTCTGTGGTGTGAAGCTCCACAACATGGGAATTATTGCAGTGCTCGCCACCCCAACTGTAGGATTACTAGTAATAGTGTAACTTAAACTCATTGTTCATAGGGGGTAAGGAATGGTGAGTCTACAGCTTTCTTCTGCTGGCAGGGCACTGCTGAGAGATATGCCTTGCCTTTCCTTTCCCCCTTTCTGCCTTTTATTTCACTTGAAGGTGAACAAAATTAAACGGAGAGGAGAAAAAAGTGAATAGAGGGAAGTGAAATTTCAGAGGAAAGAGAGCTGAGAGAGAGTGTAGAATTTTAATTTGAAACACATTAGATATTTTTCCTGTGATTTCTGCTACTTAATTAGCCAGTCTGATAGCCACGGTGCTCAGCTCTCCAGCTCTGATCTGTGGCATTAAAGATTTTCCTGCCCACCCCCTTAACTATTCTGACTTCAGGCACTGCAAAACCCCAAAAAGCAAGCATATTGACATTTAAATCACTCAGCTATGACATTAATAAGATTTTGACACTACGTGATCTAACATACCCTTTGTCTTGATATCAAGTGATACAAGGAGGCATCTAAAGCAGCAGGCAACCTTAGAGGGTTCTTCCCTCCAATTATGCTGTATTAGACTGTGTGCAAAAGGGCTGCTTTTAATGCAGCATTATTACAGTCCTATAGTTTCTTTGCTTTAAGATGGGACAGCTCTAGGGGTGGGCTGGTGTAAGCAGACTGAAAACCAGCCTTTAAAAGAAAGCATTTGAAATCACAGATACATCACAGATACATCACAGATAGCAAATGGATTATGATGTATGGCACCCTAATGTCAGGCTATCTACATGGCTAGGTTTCTTTCAGATGCAAATTTAATGGATTTTAAAGGGGATGTAACTCTGCTAAAGGAATGTTGGCTGTGGTTTCCCTTTTGGCTAGTATAGAAAGCACAGGAGGAGAATATGTGGTAGAGATTTGCCTAGGTCTTTCTTGCTCCTAGAGAAATTTTTTGGGTTTACATGCTCCAACTACAATTGAAATAGCAGTTTAAAAGAGGACAACTGATGTAAGTTTTCAAAATAATTTACCCTCTAATAATTTACTAGGAAGCCCAGAATGAAGCCAGCATGCAGAAGATTAATATCCTCAATAAAGAGTACCTCTTTAGTGCATACACACAGAGAGACAGGAAGCCAGGTGGGCATTCTCCAGCCTCTGAAGAAAACAAATAAAGGCAGGAGTTGAGGGTTGCCTATGCTAAAGCCACTAGCAGTTTCTAATTCTTAGCAAACCCTACCTTATTTCTCCTAGAGCCAGCCAGTGGTAGGGGTACCAGCCCTTTGGCAGCATCGGTGTGTGGTCTCCCAGTCTCAGGTTCTGCAGAATCAAAAACAACTGATGGTTTTTACAATCATAGTGAAAATACTGCTGCATAAACATGACAGTCTATTGTACACTCCAAAGAACACCACCACACACACTTCCCTTCATTCTGTTCCTATGTCCGTGTATGTTTTATGTATTTATACAGGACACGTGTTATGTGAAGCTGAGCACAAAGGAGAGTCACACACAGGACTCTTCACTCAGGTTTTGTAAGTGAAGCAATTGTCCCATTTGGGCACTATAAGAAATGCTTATATACCTACAGCTGTGCTGAAATCATCTTCAAGACCTCCAGCTTGGTATTCTCTTCTACAGACATGCATTTTAACACTTAGCACCTGAACTGAGTGTACTGTTGACTCTGCAGACAAGTAAAGGGTAGTTGAAGATCTTCATTTGGACTTTGCAGGGCAGCCCTGTGTATCATTTGCCTGTTAAGTCTTCCTCCTTTAAAAGAATATAAAAAATACGGAGCAAAAATGCTATATTTAACAAGGCAATTTTAGGTTTATAAATAAGACATCTCGTTCCAATTAAAATACCCTTCCTTGTTTAAGCATTTCAAAACTCCAGAAAGATTGGTTTCCTATAACAAAAATATCTGCTAATTACATGCAACTTATGAAATTAATTTGTATATTACAGCACATTATTTTTTTTCCACCTTCTTTATTAGAACTTTATTATGATGAACACAGAATCCCTGAAAAACAGATTTTTTTTGCAGATACAAAACAGAGTAATGTGCATGAGGATGAAAGAGTAATTTTCCTGGCACATGCTCTTAGGATGCCTTATATGGAGGATCTACTATAAACTACTTGCAAAGATTTAGTGTCATACTGTCATCTCTCTGTTTTGAAACTGAATTAATTTGTACATTACACCAAGTGTAAATTGTATGTGTTCTGGAGAGGAAGAGCAGTGCTTACTTAGACTTGGAGTAGACAAGCTGAAGCACCCTGTGGCATTTTTTACACCTAAGGCAATTCCTGGCAAAGATGCCTCAGTGGGCTTATAGTAGTAATTCTTCTGCCTGATGCCAGACAAACGTGCTTTTCCCCAAAATAATGATGCTCGAGCACTCGCCCAGGGTAGAGTAGAGGTAGGGGTGTTCTGCACTCACTGATTGTCAAATTAATCCATCTTCGCTCTTTTATGATTAGCAAAAGTTTGACATTGATACCCAACTGGCTAAGAAGAAACATGGATTTTGGTTTGAAGAGATGAGTATATGCAGGTGTGCCTCCTCTACTGCTTCAGAGCAGGGAAAAGTCATTGGTCAGTTTTCATCTGTGTGATCCCAGGTAGCTGATTTCCCAGTTTCTGAGAGATCTATTCGGCCTGTGCTTTTATTGGTGCTCACTTTTCTTAGTAATATAAATCAGGGTGTATCTGCTGCACACAACTTGCCTGGAGAAGCATTTAATTTTATTTTCCCACTTCTTGCAGGATATATTTAGTTCTACTTATGTAATTTATGCTTTGCACAGTAATGAGTCCATCAAACTACAGACTAAAAAAATATGACTGGATACTGTATATCTCAGCAGCGTGACAGGAGAAAATGCATTAATGTCTTCTGCCTACTAATGCAGGTTCACATATATCCACATTTTGCATTTTGAATTCTGTACTTTGAGTTTTGAACTTAAGGCAGAGAGAAGCTCTTCCTTAACAGATGTCTAAGATTTCTGGACTAGTCTTTAGTCCTGATAAGATTTTGTCTAAATTCAGACTTTCACTTTGCATGTCTATATCCACTGGAAAATATCGCTACTAAGTATATGCTATGTATCAGAGTTTAAAAAAGCTTTCAAATAAGCCATAAGCTCCTTTATTTTGTATCCTTTGAGAGGGTTTTTCAGTGTATTTCAAAAATTGCTGTTAACTAGATTGCAAACAGGTTAATAATAATTAGCATTTATATTATACATGAGATGTTGAGATTACTCTTTACTGATGCCTAATCTGTTTGTAATCAGATGTCATCACTGACATATTGTAGCTGAGTGGTCCTAGCCAAACGCCAACATCCCAAGTTGGAATTATATACAGAAATGGGAGGCATAACTGCAATACAGACTTGAAGTTCTTTTTTTTTCAGTCTGTTTTCTATCATGTAGACGTAACCAGCTTCCAGACACTGAAGCATGTACATACTCTGTGTGAGCCACAAAACCCATGGGAGTCACCTCTGCCAGGCTTGTGCTGGCTTCTGTTCAGGGGCAGCTTGAGTGGATCTCTCACACTCTCGGAGGCAGCAGAGTGGGGCTGCCACAAATCAAATTCAGTTGCAGCCATGAAAGTGGGGAAAGGAAGGAGGAAGAGGAGAGAGAGGGTGGTATGTTATTATCAATTTACAGGTGAAGCGCAGCCAAAGAGTGGTTGAAAACTGCATTCAGATGGATTTGTTTTGCTTTGCAAAAGTCGATTGGAGCATCTCACAGTAAGCTCTGAAGAATGCAAATAACTTCCCTTATAAATGGCTTAAGAAGTCATGCTGCTTTCTAAAATGATAGCTGCCATTTAGTTGTACTGTGTGTCACACTAATATTCATCTCAAATATGCCATTTTTAAAGGCATTAGCAAAATATGTCATAGCATCTAGTACCTTGTCTTTAACTGCAATTGAATCAATGTTGGTTTTCAGTTTGTTACAGAGCTTTGCAATGTTAGGTGGGGCCCTGTTAGGGAGCAGCTGCACATTTCCTTTTACTACATACAGAAAGGGGAAAGCTTTTGTCATAAATCTTTGATATCTACTACAGGAAATACAGTGTTTTCCTCTTTCCCTTCTGCTGAGTCTATACTGGAGCTACTCAGTAGCAGAGTAACATAGAAGATATTTAAGTGAGTCTAAGAGGAGTCTATAACCAGGATCATCTTAGCTCTCCCTCTTCTCCAGTTTCTGATTCCTGCACTGCCTTAAGCTGTACCCTAAACTGTAAGAACTTTCCCCATCATTCCTTGAACATTTCCAATAATTCACCTCTTCAAAGTGTCATTCCTTGACTTTATATAATACCTTTATCTGCTGCATATCACTTTATGACCTTTAGTCTTACAGTCTCTCCAGTATTTTCCCCATGTAAGCATGAGTATATATCTGTATATACTTATATAGCTGTCACCTTATAAAGGTCAATTGATTAGAAATGGCAAAGTATTAAGTTCTATGAATACATCAGATAAAATAGGTATGGTTACTGAACTAACAGTTAACTTCTGCTATAGGAAATAATGATTATCATAATTACTTTTGAGAAGACTTCCCTTCTGCTTTTCTTTCTGTTCTTCCCCAAAGCAATTTGATGCACAAGTCATTTTTGTGTGATGTGTTTTTCAGATATGGAGACAAGTGAAAAAATCCAGAAAAGTGGAGTTCTTCAGGTGTTCGCAAGTCTGTTGACGCCTCAATCTTCCTGCACAGCAAAAGTAGCTAACGTCATAGCAGAAGTAGCCAGAAATGGTGAGGTTTTCTACAAGAACTTTTCTGCTGGAACATCTTCAGTTTTTCACCTCACTTGTCAGTATGTTTTACTTCATTTATGTTTTCATTTTATAGATTAGACACCTTTCATGTCCCTCCCTTTCACGCTTTTTGTTTTGTCTAATTTTTTTTCTGTACTTTTTAATACAATCAAAACAGCAGTTGGCTGCTGGAATTTACTTTACTCTTACTTTCATTCTGTTTAGTTTTTAAGACAGTAATGTAATTTATTGGGCAGAAATAGCTCACCACTGATGAAATGCATTTCTATATGAAAAGCATGTAGAAAAACAGACATGCACAATGTGTGCAGCCAGTTATGCATAATGCCCATAGTTACAGCAGTAGCATTACACCTTAACAGGTGGTTAAGGGATAGTAGATCATTTCTTTGGTCTGAGATTTATCCTAAGGTTATAATCATTATGAGTCCTGTGATACCACATTAAAACAAATTAGTCCTACCTAGAGAGCATTATATGTGTTAAGACTAAGAACCCAAAGTTCCAAATAAGAATCAGGTCCATTTTGGTTTGTATTATATACATACAGTATATGACATAACATCAGAGGTAATCAAAAAACTATTTAAAATTTTCTTTAGACAGGATTATCTTAAAGATCGTCCAATACCTGCATATCTTTAACCCAGAAGAATAGCCTCATACCTGCAAGCAGACACTATGGGCAGACCCTTTGATGAGGGCAGAGGACATTTGTGGCTGACTTCTCTCACTCCTGGACTTGCTGCTGTCACAGCTGAAGAGGCACAGATTCTGTTTTGGACTTCCCCTTCCCAACAGGCCAGACAAAGAAAAGTAGAATGTTTCTTAACTGCTCTCCTTGCAGCCTTATCCCTCTCCCTTTGTAAATTCTCATGCTGATGCCTCTTCAGGGAAAGGGCCATGTCCTTACTGACTCCTTTAACATTCTATTCCCACCTTTTCTGAGGAATCATAAACTACAGCTTCTTACTGATACCTCCATGACCTCCACCCAATTTACTGGTTTTAAGACAGAGCTATATATGATTATTCAGAAACAACACTAATGAGAAAAGAAAAGAGATATGTTTAGTTTTTAAGTGTTTAAATAATTTAGATAAAGAGCCAATAAAAGATGTATACACAATAATTTAAATTTAGAAATGTTTCAGAATGATAGAGATTTAGGCAAATATATCATGGGGCTTTTCTGTACTTAATGAATTCATGATAAGTATTTTTAGAACAACACTGTCTACCATGTGTCCTCACAGTTGGTCCTTTTAGCTCCTATCTGAGAAGGGAAAAGTTAAGAATAAAATCAATGTTCACAATAGCTAAAATGATTACTATGTATCATTTCCTCAAAGATTCCCTTACAGACCATCTTAGCCAGTATCTGAAACCACGTATGAAATGTCTGAATAGTTTCTAATGTGTCCTTTTTCCTGAAAACTTTTAAACTGATGCTTTATGTATACTCTCAGAAAAGTTGGCATTTTACCTGGTTCATCATACAAAAAAGCTTTTGTCTTTTCCTTAGAGTTATTAGCAGGTGTAACTGGGACCTCTGTCAGCCAAGGTTAAAATGAAGGTATTCAGAAATTATTTAAGGTCCCGGTTGAGATCATCTGAGTATTTCTCATTGGAGTCTTAACTCCATTGAAATAGTTGCTTAAGCAGGATAGCAGAGAATAAGTCATTTGAATTCTATTCTTTTCTTTGTTTTATTTCATAAAAATACAAGAGTTTAATGCTTATATTGTACCTGTTTTCAACAAACTTCAGGGCACTGTGAGAAATTTGTGTAATCAACATTCAGTGTATAGTAAGATAGATGGATTAAACCCATTCCCTGAGTGGTCATGCCATGCAGTACTGCCAGAGCTGGGAGCAGAGACTGTGGGTTTGGGTGTTACTGATACAAGAGCATCTTTTCCTTCCCCACTTGTTGTTTTCCTCTTATGTTCCCCTCATCTGATCATACGCATACACACATCTGATCACATCAAATCTCTCTACTTGCCTTGGTGGCTTTGTCGTGTTTCATCTTTTCACCTCTTCATGCTCTTGCTCTTTCACTCTTCTGCTCACATGACTCTTCCTCCTCCCAGCTTGAGCTTATATTTGTTTCTCCTATTTTAAACACCCAAACATACAAAACTCCCTAGAGTCACTCATGTCTCTCTGTCTAGAGCCGTTTGCCTTTCAACTGTGAGCATCATGAGGGCTCAGATGAACTTGTTACATGGAATTTCTCTCTTCACTGTGGACCTTTTAAACCCGGACCTTTTCAACCCTCTTCCAAGGTTTTTAGTCTTGTCTTCTTTGCCAGGTGTAGGAATGAGAGAACATCATCTTCACAGTCTGTAATACTATAACACAATTGCATTTCACTTTCAAAATCTTGTCCTTCTTTTGGTTTATGTTACTCTGTCCTCAATGGTTCTCCTCCTTAAGCGATTCTTCACTGTTTCCTCAAAGGATCTGCTTCATTTCTCTCCCAGGTTAGTGGAAACCTTTTCAGGACCCTGTTCTCAATTGCTTTCTCATTCTTCTATTACTTCTGTGTAGTATCAGCTGCAAAAGTAGTTGCAGTAACTCATCTTTGTTCCTGTTTCACAGATCTATTTTGATACATATGGCACCGTTTCTTTCACTTCTTGTTCTTACGTGACCTTGATAAATACAAGTTTGCTCAGCATACTGACCAATGATTTTGTTGCTGAAAAAGCTTCTGCCCACTCCAAATGGAGGGAGGGTGGAGGAAGGGTTTCTTACTCCTTTTCACCACGTGAGGAAGAACCTAAACAAACAGCAGAACAGATTGAGACCTCTCAGACTTTTAGGAGAGAACAAGTTTCATTTCCTGATACAGACTAGGAGAAAAGAAACCACCTGACTCTGATGATGTAGATACTATGGTAAGTTAGTGGATGCAAAGGAAAGTGATGAAGGGATAGCTGAGGAACAGGGAAGAGTTTTTAAAGGCAATTGAGAGGAAGAGGCTGAGGGGACAGAGAAGACAGAGGAAGAAACTAAATGCATCCAATAAATAAACATAAACAATGAAGTTGAAAGTGGGCGATAAATATATTGAATGTTACAAGGACATGGCAAGACCAATTTTAAAGACCAGATGTATCTGATACTTGTTATATTCATTACAATGGATACTATCACCATCTATCACACTATAGCATCTAGCCACAGTTCTAAAATGTTACAGTACCTTAGGAGGGTGGGTAAATTTTGCTCACAACTATCTTCTCTTGGACCTGTGCAAGTGTATAGACATTGCTGATTCTTCTTAATCTGCGTGTTGGTGGATCAGAGTTATATCATCACATGAGAATTGCTTACCTCTGACAATTCTTTAGCTAAAATAACACTGCAGGATTAAATACAAAAGAGACTAAATTTTGTCGCCACCAAAACATCAAAGAACATTGTAATAGGTGCAACAAAGGGAGTATTTGAGAAGATGTATTTGTACTTCAAGCATTGTATGAAATCTTTGAGTTATTGGCAAGAGGAGTTCTGTTGATCCAGAATCAGAAAAATTTTCTCATCTGTATTTAGGGAGATTGTACACCCTGGTTCATTCTGTCTCATAGATGATGAAGTAACACAAAGGTAAACTGACTTGGAATGATGCAATGTTGTTTAGGATCAGGAAGAGACATAACTGGCCCCTCCACTCAGCCCTGGTGAGGCTGCATCCTGATTACTGTGTCCCCTTCTGGGCTCCTCTGTACAAGAGAGATGTGGAACTCCTGGAGCAGGTCCAGCAGAGGCCACAAGCATCTGTTAACAAGGAAAGGCTGAGGGAGCTGGGCCTGTTCAACTTTGAGAAGAGATGACAAAGAGGGGACCTTACCAATGTATGAGGAAGAACTTCTTTATTGTATGGGTGACCAAGCACTGCAACAGATTGCCCAGAAGGATTGTGGAGTCTCTTTCACTGCAGATATCCAAGAACCATCTGGATGCAATCCTGTGCTCTGTGCTCTAGGATGACCCTGCTCAAGCAGGCAGGTTGGACCAGATTGTGGTCCCTTCCAATCTAACCTACTCTGTGATTCTGTGATAATTTGCAGTTCAGAACAAATAAAAAACATATTGACCATTTGCCTTACAATACTACATCTCTAAAGGGTGCTCTGTAGTAAACTGAAATAACACTGATGTTATCAGGTGGTTCCTTCTGTAAACCACCTTTTTAAAATGTGCAGCACAGTGCCTGCCTAGCTGTATCTCCTTCTGAAGAACAGCCCTTTATGTCTCTCGCACCAGGATAGTTCCCTATGACATGCACAGATGTAAAATAATTCTTTGGCTCTCTGTGGTATAGCAGGAAGGAAGGGCAGAGAGCTTCCCAGTGGATGGATCCTCTACTCTTCCTCCCATGGTGGGCATCCGTTAGATTGTGGAAAGCTAGAGGCCTTTGGGCTCACATAAACTCTTGTATTTCTCATTCTCTTCTTCTGTTCTTTTCTTCACCTTCCAAATAAAAGCCTCTTACTGAGCTTTAATTTTTTTTTTAATTCTCTTAAAGGAAAAGCTTTCCCAGAATTCTAATTAAGGCAATAGAGAGTAAAAAATGCTGCTTTAGAATACTAGTTTTAAGTCAACTTATGAACAAGTTTTAAGTTCATGATGAATTTGTTGTGAATTCACTGTTCTTTTCAGCCCTTCTTTGTGATGCTAAAAATATGCTTAGTCTGAACTTTATTAAATTAGTTTCCATGGAAGTCAATTAAATACCCTTAATTCCTTCTGAATTAGCAAATAATGGAAAGAATTAAGCCCAAATCCTGACTTGGGCTTATTGTCTAGAAACTTGAATGAGAATTTACAGTTTGTCTGTGCACGTATTTAGGGCACACAAAAGGCCCAGTTGCCAGGCCAGTGTAAGTGGATTTGATGAAACTGGGAATAGCTGGTCTGGCATTAACAGGCTTTGCTTTATTTGCAGAATTCATGCGGAACCCTTGTGTGGATGCTGGGTTGATCCCTCCCTTGGTGCAGCTGTTAAACTGCAAAGACCAGGAAGTATTGCTGCAAACAGGACGTGCCCTGGGCAATATATGCTACGATAGCCGTGAGTGTTGACATCTGCTGTATTTTGTACTTGTTCTTGTGGAAGGGAGGGGAGTGTTTTGGTCTTCTGTACATTGTGTGCTGGGGGGTCATTTTCCTCTTTTCTTGGTTTTTATTTACCCCACAGTTCTTCTAAATGGATAAGAAAATTGGACATCACATTTGCAATAATGCTTTTATGACAAAAAATTAAAACACGTTTTCAATATTGTGATACAAATGGATATAAGAATAGAAAGGTTTTCTGATCCTGGGTTTGGCTTTTTGGGGGTTTTTTTCAAACATAATAAACTAGGTTTTCAAGGAGCAGATGCTATATATGCAGAGGCACTGAAAAGTTAATTTTTCCTCAAACAGAATGTGTTGGAAAGGAACATAGTCAGGAGGGAACACTCATATTCTAACCAGTCTCAAATCTGTACAGAGCTGCATGTATGGCTGAAATGATGCCTGAGTTATGTTGCTGATTCTCAAAATTCTTTGTGGCCCATCAGTTGCTCTGGGATTACATATTGGTATTTTTGATAGTCAAGGGTGGTGGTGGGGAGATGTTGGTGAGGTTTTTTAGCTTTTTATGGCCACAAGAAGTTTTTACAATGACAAGCAATTGAGTTTTGAAATGCAATTCTGTCTCCATGTGCTGATCACATGCCTGGCTGTGTCATCTGCAAAACCAAACCAGTGGTTGGAGTGTTTTGAAAATGCAGCCTCATTATGCCTTACTTCAAAATTTTGAAAAAAGCCAGTGCACAATAAATATGGTGCAGAAGCAGAGACACCAGGAACATGTTGCACATGAAGGAATTATGGATGTCTGCAGACGGAAAGTGAGATGAAATTGTAAAATCATTTTGTTATCCTGAGAGTTAGTGACTTATTTTACATGGTGAGAAATTTTCTACATACTGTGTTGCATTTACCAAAAGTTCTGCTGTATGAATACTGACTGTAGTTTTTTTTCATCTGAGATCAAAAGTTTACATTTTATGTTGTTTTAAATTACCTTGCCTTTGGCCTCAGGGAAGTTAATCATATATTGGCATTTCCAGTTACAGACAACTACTGCTTGAGGATGTTAATGTATAATTCTTTCATTTAGGATTTTCTTTAAGGTGACCAATCAACTGAACAGCTGCTTCCCCATGGAAACTTCTCATAGAAGCTATTAAGCTTCCTATAACATAATTTATTTACTATGTTCTGTTTCAGGATTATGTATGAGATCAAGGTCACTCTCAGGTGCACTGGTATATTTCATATAAGTAAAATCTATGTAACTGTTCATGTCATTATTGTTCATCCCACTTTTTTTTTCATAAAATACAATGAGGACACACAGAAATTATTTTTTACTGTGAGGCTTGGTGGACTACTGCTGGTTTTTACAGTGCAGAATTTATCCTGTACAGAAAACTGTATTACTCACCTTGTGTTGTCCTTCTGTGGAGCAAAGCTGGCACTAATGAAATCTACAGTAGGCTGTGATGTGTTGCGTGCCATGTGTTGTCATGCTCCTGTGGGAGGACAGTCACTATCTTCCCTGTGTATTTGAATAGAATCACTGAGTAAAGTGTAATAAAATGTGACAAAAATCAAGGTTAGCATATTTGATTTAAGTGGAAGAGGCTATTTACAGTGCCTAGATGTCACATCCACCCTATCTGACATTTTCTGTTAACTTAATGTGTAATTATTAAATCGTTATGTACTCTATCCTAAATTCTTATTTAGGACAAATACTTTCACTATGCTTATTACTAGAAAATTTAATGTATTTCAGGTTTTTTTTACTATTGGTTTTCCCTAACAAGGAGATACAAAGTATAACAAAGACAAGATATGGAAGCCAGTAATTCTAATTTAAAATGTTACATATCGATAGTATTTTTTTTCTAATTGAGACAAAAGCATCTGTTACCCTTCTGGTTATTGTAATTTGTATAAGAACTAGAAATACATCAGTAACTATATTTCTCCAAATACGTGAGCTTCTTTTGCACTTCTACTGCCCATATAACTTTAACATGCAGCAATGAGAAATGTCTCTAAGTCCTAAAGCAATGTTAGGCTGAGCCTATGCAATAAAGCCCATATTGGATGGCTCACAGCAATATTACTTTATACTGAAAGCCCAGTTGTCCTGTACTTCATCCCAGCAAGCGTGCATCACTTTGTTTAGTGACAACTTGTGCCAAAATGAGTTAATCAGGTCTCTGTTTTCTGAGAGAAGTTGGCATGGTGCAGGGTGAAAGTTGTGGGACAAACAGCTGCTTCTGCAGAGAAAGCCCCTTAAAACTGGCCTTGAAGAGGAGAAGGATTTCCTGAATTGTTTTTCCAAAGGAAAACAGCAGTGGTTCCTCAGTGTTCACAGATCCCAGAGTTGCTGCATGAAGGAAAGACCATTTCCCTGTAAGTTCAGGAGTGGCTACTCCTGGAACACAGCTACTATGGAAAGGTAATTCATGACTAAGTCCCAATGCTGAAAGAGATTTAGTACCTTCCACAAGTTAAAGGGGAATTTTATCAGAACTATAATTATTAGGTGCAAATCTCCTAGCCCATTCTTTCCTTTTAATCACCAGTTATGTGGTTTTGCTTATAATCAAAGCTCAATTCTTAGTAATTGTCCAGCCAGAGCATAACAGCTATCCTAGCTGCTTCACCACTCTTTATCCATGAGTCAAACTATAGGTACCTTTCTACTGTCTGTCTGTCCATCCCCTCCTATCATTCTTCCCGGTGCTGTTTCTTTAGTAAGTTTGTTCTTTAAGGGATGTTACAGAGGTACAGATGTTGCAAATAAGGGATACCTCCCAAACTCTTCTATGTTCTCCCTGCACTTTGGCTCCTACATGCAACGTAAAGATCTCATCTCCATTTTTTTGGAAAAGGTTATGTTTGATATGGTTCTTGCTGAAAAAAGAAATGTCTTAAATCAGTGCAGAATGGCTAATTCTGCCGTAGATAAAGCCTAAGGATTATTTGCTACCATCGTCTCCGGCCATTGGGGTTAAAGAAAAGCATTATCCAAATTGCATCTCGTGATCACGCAATGAGCACCCTGGTGAGGGTACACCCCTCGGCTCTCTCTGGTGGCTTTTTTCACAGACGGGGAAGAGTCTGGTGACTGGGCTTATGTGGCTGATCAAGTGCATGGGAGACAGGGAAACTGAGACTACAGTTTTCAACTTAGGCCTGCTTTCTTGCAAGACCAACAAGACGATGTCGGAGAAAGACAAAACCTGTCTGTAGGCAGGTCTCTCTCCTACTCTGACACCAGTGCAGTTTGTCTAGATGAAAGATCAGGCCAATCAAATAAAATTTATCAAGAATTTTAATGGACAATGATACTATATTAAATCAGTATTATTTTCTTAGCAAATAATAGCCTCACAATAATTTTCATCAAGAATTTTGTGATGCACATGCTATCTTAATCTCAGTGATCTTTCTACAGGTAACTTGTAAATACTTTAGTTCTGAACTGATTGAGAAACTGCTTTCCTGTGTTTTTATACAGCATTGTACACATGATAGAGGCTGCCATACTATGCTATAAAAGTGATAATTCTAAGAGGAAATGAAAGGCTGGGATATTTAGAGCCTGATTTAGAAGCCATACAAACTAGAGGGAGGCATTCTGATTGACTTCAGATGAGATTAGATTAGGCACTTGCCTATTATAAAATACTTCCTTCTTGCTGTTTTGAGCATTCACATATTCTGAAAGCTAGCAAAGGGAAGTAAGCTCTCCATATATCTTGTAGTAGAAGTGAAAATTTTCCCATTCTGCCCTTCCATAATATACATATTAATGGTAGTGCTTAGAGACCTCCCTGTGCAATCCAGAAGTTACTTCTTTTTGTGCCACAGCCTTGTTTCTTCATGAAACTGCCAGCTTGGGTACATGTTCTTAGCAACCATACTTGGTGTATAAGCATCTTATAGAGCTGGAAAGAAGCTAAAAATACCAGCTCATTCTATAAAGGCTCTTCTCTGACAGCTGCTTATCTACCTTTCTCAGCAGGAGATTTATTGGATCCTTTTCTCATTTCCCAAGCTGTACATGTCTTTGTTATCTATGCAGTCTTACTTGTGTTGATGGCAAGACTCCTAGCCGAATTTCAGCTGTGTGGCCTTTCACATAAAAGCAGATCCCTCTTCATCTCAGCCTCGACTCCACAACATGAACATTTTATCACTTTTTGTTAAAAATATCTTATACATGCTATAATTCTGTAAACTCAGCTGCCTATCTTATAAGAACGTACAGATCTATTGCAGGGATCTGCTAAGAAAGGCTAAGTACAAAAATAAGAAACAGCTCAATTGTACAGTTATGTTCTCTCAGGAGATACAATTAATTTCAGCTCTACAGGAGACAATCAGACACTTTAAAATGAAACATACTGGAAAGAAGTCAGTATCAGTTTTCTTCAAAAAATGGTGTAACCTTTTTCATTACCATATGAAAAACCAGCAGAATCCTAGAACACAACTGATGTTGATAATGGCACACTACTGGCTAATCATTTTTATGAAGGTCACCCTGATTCATGCAGCTAGGCAGCATCTTACCACGATTTTTCACTTATCATTGTACTAGATCCTACCCAATGCAAATGCCACCTACTAAGCTGTTTCCTAAGAAGTACCATGAAATCAGACCAGAGTCCATAAATTGTTGCTTGAAAAGTGTTTTGATTGCAGAGAATTCAAATCCAAGGTTTTGATTGTATAGTAATAGTGCTTTTCCTTTAGATCTGTCCTCTCTGAGGCATGCCACAGTCTTAGAAAAGTATAGCATTTTTACTTTAGAAGTCCTTGATAGTGCAGGTTTTTCTCCAAGGCTCTGCACACAAGTATTGCATCAGCTAGAAACTAGTGTGTATGTATGCCAACATAGACATCCTCTGTAATATTGAGTTCTTAGTAGCAATTAATCATGAATGTTCTTAGGAAGCTGTTAAACAATATTATTCTAACTTCTTATTTTACAGCTGGCCTGAATGGAATCAGAATGATGAGGAAATCTTTCTAGATCATCCAAAAAAAGATATTTGAGAGGTGATGCAAAACCTGAGTTCTCAGGCTAGGCTTCATGATTTGGGACAAGTAACACTGACCCCAAACCCAGGACTTACCTCAGCTGTTTGTAGACCCCAGGTCCACTTACTACTTTTTCAATTCTTGGAATAATTCTCTTTCTTTTTCTAGCAGGGAAAGGAAAGTACCCTGGTAGAGGCCACAAATATGCTTTATGGTGAATTCTTTTAGTTTTGTTTTACTTCTTCCTTCTTGGGCTTTTCACAAGTCCCTATCCTACTCCAAATCCCCATGGGTTTCACACTTTCTGGGACTACTCCTATGGCTGCTTTAGTGGAGACCCACAGCTCATTCAGGCTCCTTTCAGCAGCAGCCATCAGCACACCTCTGTTCTGCACCAGACTGCGACCATGCCATGCTCACTTCACACCCTTCCTCTTGGAGACTTTGAAGCTGAGAGACAACATTGCACTGCAGGCCTGGGAGTAGGAATTCTAAATTAATTGTGGTGTGCAGGTCTATTCTGTTAATAGCATGAGATGCTATAAATGCCTATTTACAAGTGTAGAAAAACTGCCTGCTCTTTTACTGTGTAATTGGGTTCCATGATTTATTTCATGCTGTATGAAATACTAAGCTGGCTTCAGCTCTGACTTACACTCTCATAAACCTAGAGTAATTTATTTGACTGCAATGGAATTACTAAGGAGTTTCATAGCGTTTTAAAATCAACTGAAGAGTCTGTTGTAAGCATATTCCATATGAAAAGGAAGACAAAGCTACATTCAGCTTTGGGGACCTTTACCTGGCTTCAGTATATCTAAGTAGAACATTCTCTTCTTCTCTAGGTTGGCTGCTTTAATTTCAAACGGAATTTGGTAGCAGTAATTACTACCTTTTAATTACACACTGAAGTATCCTTGGAATCCAGAACAAATTACTTGCCAATCCTGAGTCTAGTAGTGTTGTATGTCTGGTTGCTGATAAAAACATTTCTGCTGCTATATTAGCATCCCAGATCCACTAGCAGCATTTCATTGGAAGTGAAGTATTGAAGTCTTGAGCAGTAAATTCATCACTGTTCTTTTGTCTGAAATCAGAAACACATGATTTTTCTTGTATTAATATGACATAAGGGGAATATGACTAATAAGCAAATGTTATGGAAATTAAATTGTGGTGTTGACTGCAGCTTACATTTGACTGTTACTTCAGCATAGCATTAGGGAGATTGCAATACCTGCATACTTCCCTTTCCCTTCAAATGTTCTGCCAAACTCCTGGCTCTGTAGACGAAAAAGTCATGAAAGAGATTAGGGCTTGTTGACATTGGTATCCTGTGGTACACACATTGAACATACTATGAAGAAGCTACCAAAAATACCCCTAGATCTCTGTTAGGCTACATTTAAAAATTGTAGTTGTTTGTTAGAATAAACTAGTTGCATAAGAGGACCAATACACTGCTGCATCAGTTGTCATTAGACAAAAAAATTGCTGGCAACAGTTTTATCCAAAAAGAGGAACTCTACCTATCTTCAGTTCTTGAAGGGGCTGTATTAAAAGATAGTGTACTGTTTACATATTTATTATTTTAGCAATTATTCTAAAGGAATACCTTATGCAACAGTACCCTCAATGCTTACCATTAGGGCTAAGGATAGCTGCCAGCATTTTAAGACTAACTGACTACAGGACAATTCTGTTTATCTCTGAAGCAAGCATAACTAATTCAAGATTGTTTTTTTCTTTATAAAGCAAAACTTGTAAGATTATATTGATTAATTTTCACGAGTAAGGTAATAAAACAAAACTGTACTTCTGGTAATCAGCCTTATAATTCCTAAGGGAATTAATAAAGGAAAGAGAAGTTTCAGTACAAGACAGAGCAATCCCAACAATTATCTTTCAAATTACTAAAAAATGAGTCTCAAAATACAGTGTTGCTGTGTAATGTCCCTTTCAGATAAGTGCACAGAAGACATGGAAAAAGCAGCAAACAATAGTAGTGCAATATAATCACATGAAGCTTACTTTCCTTGAAAAATAAAATTAATGAAATACTGCTATGTGTTGTGTAACCAGGGTTATGGTCTGTAGTCATGCAGTCAGAGCTCTGACGGGGCAGTGACTAAAAAGCATCCACAAACCAGATAGAGGATAAAAAGTAGAGTCAAGTGTTAAAACTGAATGACGGCATTGCATGGAAAGTTTTAAACTTACAGTGTTCAGACAGGAAAAGAAAAGGTAAAATCCTGGGTTATATAAGTGGCAGTATTTTTCCTAGTGTCTAGATAGATAATGTCATTTACAGTAGCTCAGGGTTTGCCATTGCTATTTGAATATTTTCTTTCTTTTTTTTTCCACATGTGAACAGGATATTTCCTTTGGAGTCCTACTCCTGCAGTTATTTCCTTAAATGTTCATAATATTCTGTCATATCATAATTTCCATGCAACGGCCAGTTTGCTATCACAGACCATTGTGGTTTCAGGTGAAAGAATAAGCAGCACGAGCAAATGAGTGCCTCACCACAGAAGTCTTGCAAAATTAAAAAAAATGGGATAATAGAAATAGAACACGTAGAAAGAACTGTCTCTCCCACCCTCCAACTTGGGCTAATGTAGATTAGTTCATCTTTTTTTTAATTAAGAAAATCAAGAAAGAGTAATCTGTAAAGCACTGTCTAATCTAAGCAATATTTTCGTCAAAAAAATGCAGGATTGTAGCCAAATGCCAAATAACGATGAATTAATTAAAGTAAAATGGCCCTATGTCACTTAAATTATTTGATCATTACACAAGTAAAAAGAATTTTAATATAAATATTATGTTTTTCCCATGTCAGCCAAATTTGCTGTCTTGGCAATTTGGTTTATGCAAATCAGGGACCTTGATCCTTTCCCTCCCTGACTTGCACCATTTATATCAATGCAACTATATACACCAGTAAACTTTTGCAGAATGTGAATTGGGGAAAGGATAATTCAGGTATCCAGTTGCAAGACAAAACTAGAACATTTCAAAGTATAAATTTGATACTTAAATCCCAAAAGCTTATTTTTAAGAAATGCTGTCATATTGTTTTCTAGCTGACCATCTGAGAAATGGATGTATTTTTTAAGTCTAAATATTTTCTGATATCTCTTGCTATTATGTCACAGCCCTTTTGTCCTGACTTAGATTTTTGTCTTGTTACCATTTTGTGACTTAATGATTTGTTTTAAGGCTCGGTGAATTAGGGACAAAAACTCAAGGGAAAGCGATGCAAACATCTTGGGAAAAGCAAATTCAAGCTACTCTTAAGTGCTACATTATAAAGAATTAACAGTCCTGCACATTAAAAAAAGTTTGGTTGTTGACTTTGGGCATGGTTGAGCAACAGGAAGATTTGACAGGACTGTTCATAGAGGGAGTGTGAGCAGTCACAGTAATTTGATAATTCACTTAAAACCCTTTTTTTTGCATAAAACTCCTCTGAGCAACTCAGGATAGAAAAGGGGACTGTACTAATTCTTAGAGACAATGGTGTTGAATTGGGCTAAAGAACATTGTGAAGTAATAACTCATTCTGTAATAAATCTTACTGTACATTTTACAGGGGAAAAATCCATCTGGTTTCTTAGGTTATCATTCTGGCATCTTTAGACAGTATTACGTGCTATACAAGAGTATTGCCCTTTGTGAGCTGCAGTGAAGCATTTTTAAGCAGAAATGTGAATGCTCTCATTAAACTGTTCAATCATTGTTCTCTTAGGAATAGCAAATGTTTATTTAAAAAGGTCACAGCAACACAGCTTCTGGGAGGCTTGGAAGCACGTTAAGTGTGGGAGTTCATAGAGCTGCTGAACTGCAAGGTAATAGTTGGATTGAGAACAAGATGCAGCAACATGCTGTGGGCTTGTTTTGACTGTAAATGATTTGGAGTTCCATGAGTTTTCTTGTGTGCAAAATCTGTTCCTTAGCGACAGAGGAGTAGTGAGAACCAAGTTGGTGAAACGCACACGAAGCATTCTGAGTCAGGACTATGCTTTCTGCTTGGGGATGCAGCCGCGTGTCACAGCAGTGCTGGCAGTGGGTAGGCAGGACCTTCAGGGCTTTCCTCCTACATATGGCACAGGATTCTTTGAGGCCCCGCACTAATGAGCTGAGTTAATCCTCTTGGGCAAAGAAGGCAGCACCAGGAGATCCTAATTCTAGCACTCACCCAGGTCTGTTATTCACTCAGCTGCCTGGGGCAGAGAAGCAGCCAAGCAGGGTGAGCTCCAGCACAGGAAAGAGGGAGAACAACAAACTCAGCTATGGCATCTCCTTCACAAGTCTACTAGCATATATAGTCCTGTCAAAGGCTAGCTCTTACAGCCTGCCACCTTCTGAGGTTCATTTGTACCTACCTTTTTGAGTATACCATAAAGACAGACGTTGTGTGGAGTGAGATTTGTTTCTGAATCTCCCTGCTTTACTTTCACTGTCACTACAGAAGAAGCTGGTTATCTGTTTACCTAAAAAAAACCCATGGTGTGGATAAGAGATTAATCATGTATTCAAAGTGAGAGACTGTACAGCAGTTTTTAACAAATCAGAGATATTTGAATTTAAAGGATATATTACTTAGACTTTTTGTAAAATATTTTCACACAGTAATTTTCAGTAGAGTTCTGCCAAATTCTGTCCAGGTAAGGAACTTAGCTTGTAACTATTCTTTTTTGTGTTTTAACACTTGCTTCCAAACTCTCACCCAACTCTACCTTTCTATTATACTTTGCTTACATATTTTACCTGTTGTTTACAGAACACAGGGTTGAGCTTGACATGCAGTTCTTCTCCGAATTTATCATCTTTGTTTGTTGATTTAAGTTGCATTATAGTAATTTGAGGACCACAGTCAGTCCATCTGATCCAGTATCAGTAATTCAGTTTCATTTTGCGCACCTGTTTTGAGTCAGAACAGATGAGTTAAATAGAAAATCATGTATTTGCATAAATTTTCTAGTAAAAAATACCAGAAGAGGATATATAAAGCAGAATATTTGAAAATTCTTACCCAATTACATTTTATTCTCTGCTGATTTGGTAAATGTAAGCACCAAGTCTAAACACCTGACTATATTGTTTCACTATATTTTGATGTAGGACTTCCTTTTGTTTCAGCATTAGAGCTATGTTTGTTATGACATCAAGGATCTAAGAATTTTTTTTTATGTTTGTCCTTTTTTTAATCGTTGTTCCTTGACACAGAGTTCTACTATGAACTTAACTTTTTAATAGATTACAATTTCTCCTTTTTCAAAATGAAATAGACATGCCTGCAGCAAAACACAGTTTTCTGATGTCCAGGTCCTGTCTAAGGTGGAAACAGTCATGGCAGTGAATTTATTCTGCAAAACTCTTACTACTTTGGTAATAATTTTAAGTTAAAACCTGCCAAGAATTACCATTCCTTCAGCTCCATTTGGCAAATTTTCTCAAGTTCCGATATGCAATATTTAGAATCCTGGTTTTTATACATATAGTATAAGGGGTGTGTGTATATATATATATATATATATATATATATATATAATTAACAAGAATCGGAAGATTTAGAAGCTTCTTTTTGCAGAGGTCTGGAACACTTTACAGTGGAAGATCATATTGTAAATGTGTCCAGCCTTGCGTTTCACACTCAATATGTTGCAGAATGATGAAAACTTGGTAGCTTGACCTGCACATATGATGGGGAGAGAGAGGAGGAACGGTAGAGTGGTGAATAACAAAGAACAGAGGAGATTTGCTTTGGGGCCATGAAAAAATTGAGGAGAGGGTTGGGTTGTTTTTTTTCTTCTTATATTGAAAAACTTTAGTGATTCCCTCCTCATTTCCCCCCAAGGTTTTGTTTTCATCCAGATTTTCCAGCTGATACCAGTGGTAGCTCACATGGAAATCTCTCTTTTTGGAACCCTGGAATTTAGTTTATTGACTGTTGTCTATTGCTTATTGCTTGCAGCTGGGGAAGGAAGCAGTATTGATGATTACTGTAATAGAAGGCCTGTTTTTCCTTTATTCCTACACTGTTGCATCAAATCTGATTTGTTATATAGGAAGAGTTCCATACAAAGATTAAGATACGTTATTTACAACCCTTCAGAATGTTGTAGTCTTTTACAGATGCGGAGTAAATTTTTCTGTTAGCCATACGAAAAGTATCTGATAGTGGTATTAAATTTCAGCGATAGAAGTGCAGAGAACATGCTGTGTGGCAGAGTGAGTGCATGAACAGTTGCCACTGGGAACTAGCGCCTCTGTCTGCTTTGTACATTTTATTCCCCTTTTTTTAAAGTAATCAAAGAAATTTATTTTCTGTATTTCAACTTCTTGATCTGCGTAACAGCAAGAGTAATTTACCTGTATATGGACTAAGCTGTGTCAAGCGCTCAGAACCTCCCTCTGGCAAAACTCAGTGCATCTTCAGAATATTATTTATCAGCTCCAGCAGCTCTGCCTCAAACACTGAACTTCTTTACGAAGGTATTAGTGCCAGGTGGTTAATCCTTTTTGTTGTAGGTGTTTTCACTTTCCTAGCTCTGTTGCACTAAAGGTTGGCCCTCAAGCATCTCTCTAGATGAATTTGACAACACTGGAGGAATGACTTCACTCTGTTTAAAAGCTTCATTTTGTATGATTACTGTTACGTTCGGGATTCGACGGTGGGATTTGGTTTCATTTTTTTTTTTTAATGTAACTCTTTGTTTTACAGATGAGGGCAGGAACGCAGTTGACCATGCAGGTGGTGCACATATTGTAGTAGACCATTTAAGGTCACTGTGCAGTAAAACAGATCCAGCCAGTGAGAAGCTCTTGACTGTCTTTTGTGGCATGCTGATGAACTATAGCAATGAGAATGGTAAACAACACCGAAAATTTGCTTTATGTCTACCAGGAGAACAACCCCAACAAAAAAAAAGATAAAAAGTTAAAATGATCATCTATCTATAGGTTTACATTGTGGATGTTTAACACTAAGTTATTCTGAAGAGATCAGGGACCTCAATTCACATATACAATTTTCTGTTTCAGTAAAATTATGTTCCCAAAAATACTAGATATATTCCTGACAAAATTCCATATAAAATAAATTGTGTAAAGTTTTAAGATCAGCAACTGAAATTTACTTCTTTGTCTAAAAGCAAAGCATAAAGATATATCATACAGATTTACAGAAGTTAATTAGAAGGCTACATTAAGTCCTCTCTGTCTTATTAGTATCAAATAACTAATTATAAGACTAATTAGTTGCAGGCATGCAGTGTTGTTAAGTATTTAAGGGTATGTATGCCAAACACTTAATGATTTTTCTCCTTGTGAAACATATATAAAGCCATATGTTACATTGTTTGAAGATAAATGGAGAATCATTTATAGGTATGTTCAAATACTGTTCTGCGTCTACAAATTATTAGTTTATGTTCATTATCCCGTTAATTGGAGATGTTTAGGAACTGGGACAAAAACATGAGAGTATATTAAATAAGAAACCCTTGACCACTGAGAGTAACACAGTAGCATTTTACATTAGTAGTACAAACTAGTACCTAGCTTGCTACTGCACGCAAGTGTTTTAATGTGCCAAAATATATTTACAGCATTCACACATTTTCAAGTTTTCAAAATGTGAAGAAAATTGGAATACATTAGGAAGGCCACAGAGAGACTGTTCTCCTGACTTGCAGTGGCACAGATTACAAATACAGTTAGTAATTACATTGTCTTCAATCATACCCATTTCCTGAATTGCAGTGTTTCATCTTAGGAAGAAATATCTTCTTTATTAGTTACTCACCATTTCCTGAAAGACAGCACTTGCTGTAACTCACTTTCCAATCCTATGTCCCCAAAATGTCTGCTTTTCAGGATGCTCCATAGGCTTTATTGTATACATTTTAAATCTGCTTTATCATCTCTTCTAGCATAGCTTCCGTGTGTGTTTTCTGTGCCATCTCTCTGGAGATCTCAACTCTTTGTGTTACTCATCCAGCTCCAAATATAACTGTTGTATGTGTCTCAACTCTTTTGCTTGTTCTTACATTGAGTTTTTTTCTCCTCCTTTCTTTGTATTATCTAATAATTCTTGTTTACAGTACTTCCTTCTTCCATCTTCTCTAAATAGTAACTTTTTAGTTCCTTCATTTCATACAGTACCAGGAACTGTTTTGCTTTACCACTTTGCATGAGTATCACATTTATTGTATTTCATAGTGTTAACTCAGTCCTTTTCTTTGTTACAATATTTGGAGCAAATAGATATTCTCACCTCTAAGCTACCAGAATGCTCTGCATTAATTAAAACTAATGAGTATGCAGTATACTTAGTAGCTCAAGACAGAGGAATCCAAAAACGATGTGTAGAGATACTGTTACCAGTTTTGCTTCAGTGACCAAGCTCCCAGCAGATCTTCTGTAGGAAAACTAATTATGAGATAAATCTCCCAAACAAGCTGCTTCTGAACAATTTAACTGTTAGGAACATTGAATAAATGACTCATTCCATCTAGTAAGATAGCTTATTCTGATGCAATCAATAAAGCAGTTGTGTGGTTCAGTGACAGCCAGAGGATTCACTAGCTGCTCTCTTCTCTGCTAAACATCTTTCATCTCCCACACACTATTCACAGAAGCCACTGATGCAGTGTCAGAAGTGAGAAATGCAGGAGTATTCCAAGCTCTTGGATCAGGGTCACCAGCCCTGTGTTCTACCATCACATCAGGGAGGAGTGCTGGGGGTTATCAAACCTCCATCTTACCCCACATACTTGGTTGTCTCCCTGAGGAAGGGTCCCTTTTGTAGGAATCCAGCTCTTGTTTGGCCCAGCGTTCATGGATAGGCTGTGTAAGATTTTTGTCCTCTAGTTCTATTGTGAATTTGCTCACTGACTGGGGCAACCATTGAATTAAACCCCAAATAATATGCTATAATATGCTAAATCAGTATTTTTAAAAAGTGATTTAGAGAATTGAATTTTTAGAAAAAAATTCAGTGACCATACCTGTAGCATGTGAATGGAGAAATGGGTAGTTGACCTGTCTTGCCAGTTTGAAGAGTCACAAGTGCAATTAGACTGTAATTGTGAGCTGATCTAAAAATATCACCTGTGGGCCATTGTAAATTTTCAGGACAGTAGTCAAACTCAACTAGGAGCCCGAGACAACCACTTGCTTCCATGCATTGCAACAGCAGGTGAATAATATTCTGACTAAATGCAGTTCTTTGCTGACCTGTTAAACATCAAAACTGAGATTGCCCTGACAGTTAATTGTCCTCGCAGCTTAGTGAATACCATTTTTGGGATTTACTTGCAAAGGTTTGAACCCAGCCACTTAAAAAGAAGATAAAATACTGCATTGGTTTTGCTGAAGGATGAGCAGTATAGGATTGCAGCCTAGAGTCACAGATGTCTTTGTCCATAGTTATGGAAACCAATTGGACAAAAAATAAAGGAAAAAATATTAGGTATGGAGGAAGTGTTTCAGTCTTTGAAATAGCACTTCTGCATTCTCTTTTCATTTTTCTATAATCTTTTCCAGCTTGGCATGCTGTGTTAAAAAGTTACAGGAGGGGGCTTGGAAGATTTCTTTAACTGCTCCTAATGACTTGCACTCTTTTAATTTGTACTAGCTGTCTAGATAAGGACCATTACAGCACAGTTGGTTCTTAGTTGCATCTAATTATCTGTGAACACCCTAAGATTTCCTAATCATCAGCATTTTATGAGCAAAAGGGTATATAAATTGGTTTTGATCCGTTTGTCATTCCCAGTCAGCTAATTGCCCTCTTTTTCCAATAGCTACTACTTTATTATTAGTAACTATCAACTGCCTTATTTTTTTTAACATGAGAAACTCGTCTTGAGTACTTTAAGGGATTTATCACACATGAGTTTTACAAAAAAGGCAACTAAGGAGCAGCTACAAGTAAGATTTCCTTTTCCTTAACAGAGCAAATTAATGGAGTATTCTTGTATCTCATCCTGATTCTGGACACTCAGCTTGCAATTGTAACTCCAGTCATAACAGTGTTGTCTAAGCTTTAAAAATAGGATTCCTTTTATAAAGTTCTTGTGTCATCTGCTTGTGTTCAGGAATTATTTTTGCTTACTGTCTCTCAATTCTTTCTTTGCTTCCTTGGTATCTTATCATTTCATTGGTAACTACGATTGTTAAGACAACAAACTCAAACTTTGGGATTTCTTGCAGTTCTTTTAAGCTTTAAAAAAAAGGTGTTGATATTTAATTGCACTGCTAGAAATAAGAGGGGCTTTTTCCTAATGGAAATCATCCCTTTGCCTTCAGCCCAGGTTATCTCAACCCTCTTGTCATAATTGTATTTTACTACCCAAATTCAATCAGACACAAATAGCTCATCCCTGCTTTCAGTTATTAGCTTCTATCTAGCCATTAGTCTGCTTGAGAGCAAGAAGCAAAGCAAGCTTGGATAAAGAGGGGAAAACTAATAACTAATCTAATAAAACTAACAATCATATGCAAACACTCACGTAAAAGAGTTAGAAATATGAGTGGTTATTCTGCAGATCCCATAATCCTGTGAGCCAAGACTATTTGCAAATTAATGGAATCAGTCCATAAGGTAATGAATTGTCTCTTGAGGATCTCTAAAACAAACCATGAAGGCTTTTTAAAGACATGCAGAAATTATGGAAGAATTAGGCCAATTGGCTTATTAGATGGTCAAATTGGAGATCAGAAGTTAACTGGATACAGTCTGCATGTGTGAAAGTATACATACATTTATATTTTTATATATATATATAAGCATATATATTTATAGACTGCTGCCTCATTTCATTTCATAGCAAACTTCAGTCTGTCAAGATTGTCTTTCCTTCAGCACCTTTGTAAAATGTGAAATCTTGATGTTAAATCATACAACCGCTGAGCCTTTCTTATTCTCACAAAACTCTTAGCACCTGGAATGGATGTTGGGATCTGATGTGCACTGTTGACCATCTGCAGAGGCTATGTAAATATACAAGAAATGAAAGGGAGATTTATGGCACCATTACTATGGTCTGACAGCAATATTTCAGTAATGCTTCCTAAGACTTACCTTTGCTAATTTTCATGCTTGTCATGGGTTTTGTTTCATTTACATCACAGCTAGAGATGCCTAGCATGCTTTCGAGACCAAAGTACACTTAATTGCAAAGTAACCTGAAGTATGTAAAAGCAGATATAAAGTATGTTCCTTACCATAGTGAGATAATCAATACAATCACTTTTTTGTTTTGTCATGATTTAACATATCTGTGGGGACTGCAAGCAGGTTTCTCTAGGGTATGAAATAATGCCATCAATTTGTACAAAACTTTTCCTTCAGCATTATAATCACAGTTATTGATGGGACACAAATGATGAGTTGTTTTCTGAAATTCTTTTCAAAATCATGAATTAGCCTAAATCAGCATTTTTAATTAAAATTCCCCCAAATAAAGTTCTCAATTTGGGATATTCTCCTCAGATCTTACTCTTTGGAGTTTCCATGTGTGTCACCGAAGGACATGGAGCCATTGAAATTCAAGTTTTAGGTAGGTAATTCTTTGTGCTGGCGCATGTATTGATTGCCTTTTATCTACCTGTATATGCATCTGTACAGCATTACTGTCAGTGCTTTTCACCCCAAAAAGGACACACAGGCATAGTGCAACATGTGGTAGCAGTGTAAATTGTGGTATTAAGTCATAAATTCAGAAGAGGCATTCAGTTTTTCATGCTTCCTGCTCACTGTGCATAAAGTTCTGCTTAGGAAGTGGACAGAAGTGCTGTTTCATCCTGAAACACAACGTTGCCTGGTTTTACAACTTGCTTTAGTCCTGTGTCAGGCAACTGATTGTAGGATGGATGCATATTTCCCAAAATTGTCTCCTGCTCTAGTAGGGCATTAACACTTCCTGGAGTGAAAGGCCAAGATACGCAGTTAGTCCAAGTTACCCAGTCTGAGGTTTTGCTAGGGCAGCATCTCCAGCTGAGACTGAGCCACTTAGATATGTGCTGAAGATCTCCATACCAGTGAGATGCCTGATACTTTTCTCTTAAAATGCTTAACAGGCTTTGCTAGAGAAAGAGCCTCCTGTTCGTGATAATGACGGATGTAAATGTCAGGTCCAGAATTTGTATGGCAAGGCCAGGCTTAAGTATAAACATAGCAAATAGCTGCTGGCAGCCTTTTATTTTCAAAGGTCTTGCTTCCTGTGCAGCTTTGTGACTCATAGGATTGTCCTGTCTTTGTCAAAGGAGAAAATATATAAATTTTAAATTATAACTCACTGCTGTTAAGGCAATGTTGACCTTATTGTCAATTCTTGTAATGCCGTTCTTACCACTGTAGATATTTCCTGTACTCAGGTGCCATCCTTCTACTCTGGGAAAATCAAACTGGTATGGAGTCTGGTGTAATACCTGACTTTTGACCCAATACAATTGTTCATTCTTAGTATATGGGGTTTTTTTTTTAGTTCGGAAATTCTAGAGGTACTTTAGTCAGTGCACTCCGTGCTCTCAACAATATATCTTTCTATCTGGCTCTTAAGATTCCTATTCCCTTTCAAAGATTATGTGGTTTCCCTCCATGTTTTTTATATATTTTGTATTAAAAAAGAGAAAGCAGAAAAAAAAACCTGCTCAAAATGGAGAGTTAATACTTCTCATGTTGGAATGGAGTCCATAGAGATTGTCTCTTTATCCATTACAGTTGGATAAAGTGATTTTTAGACTGACTAAAGGTATAGTCTAGTAACAAACCAATTTCTTTCCAAGTAATTTTCTATGGCATTTGTGGTTTGTGTCTTTGTTCACCCACTCTCCATGACGACCAGTTTTCCTTCAGAATTTTTAAGTGTTTGCAGGGGACAATCACAAACCAAGGACAAAAACAGATTATTTACCAGTAACTTGAGTTCTCCTACACAACAATTTTCTCTGTAGAACCATTCCATCTCCCTCTCTGCCCAGTTTTCCTATTGAAAGACAGATTTTTCCAGTCAGTTTGGAATGAAGTAGGAGGGTGTAGTAGTGACTCACACATCTGCCAGAGGTAAAATGGCATTCAATGCATGCGCTAGTACAATTTGTACTTACCTGAAATTTGACAACTTCAACAGCTCTTTGGTGTCTGACATGGCATTCTCATTAATTTCACTAAAGACTACGAATCTGTGGAAGAGGTAATCCCTCCCCCCAAAAAAGGAAATTCAGTTACTGGTAAGTAATACAGTTTTATTAAAGATGTCAAGCCATAAGGATTCATGCTCATCCCCAATAACCTGTAATAACCATGCCATTTACTTACTTGGTATACCAAATCCATAATTATTATCAACATATTTTATACTCAATACAAATGAGCTAACCATTCTGGAATCATATCATAATTTTCAGTATATGAAAATTTCAAACACGCTTGGCAGAATTTTGAGGGCAAAGAGTTTTTTGAGAGCATGAGATGAATATAAATTTGCTAAACTTCAGATATCATGTATTTTTATCTCCCTGTAAAAATCTGTAAATTTTTATGGCTCTGATGCCACAGATACAGGAACTCCAACTGATTGCAGTTGCCTAGAATTAATTCCTTAACAAGAAAACCACACTAAAAACAACAAACAAACCAAAACCAAAACAACTCCACCACCCCAGAATTCCCCAGTAGGGCTTGACCAAAAGCTAAATGAAGTAATACAATTCTCTTGACTTCACTGGGCTTTGAATCCTTGTCTTTTGAGTCTGTAACATTTAAACATAGTTCAAGTGTGTCACAAACAAAGGAAAAAAGATGCTTAGGAAGATCACTAAAAAACATCTGGTGTGTTTATGTCTGCTTCATTCTATTCAACTATGAAACAATGTTTTTCTTCTTTGCTATTTTATAGGTAAAATGTGTAAGAGGAAATACTGTTATAAATAATCTTTTAAACCAATCATGTTTCTGCCTAACCATCAAAGCATCTTTCTATTTGCAGACACCTAGGAGCAATACTTTTCTTACTTGTAAATACTATAAACTTTCATCCTATGCAAGAAATTATCAGAATGGCTTCTAAGGACTTTCCTTAAACCTTCCATTTTTTTGTCTTTATTAAACTTCCTTTTTTCTCAAGCTCTTCATAATCTACATTGTGACTTCCTGTGTTTATAAAACTTTTCATGTTTATTTCAGTGCCAGTTTATATTCATTCTAATTTTAATTTTCCAGTTTTGATCTTTAATTTAAAAAAGAGTATCTAGAAAAAGCTCTCAGATAAATCATTGTTTCACTGACCTAGTTCAGGTCAATTTCAGTCAGCTAGTCTCAGTGAGCCCAGAATCAAACCTGACATGTATTAGGAACCTGAAAACCACAAAATTGTCAGTAGCTGCATAACTCACTATACCCTATGACCAGATCAGGAAGGAATATTTCTGGGAATACATTCTATTGCCAGGGACAAGGAGAATTAAGAGTCCATATCTCAAATCCAGACCAAATCCTAGTCTGAAGAGTAGAGGAGACAGGCATTTAAATACTGCTTATCTAGAAGTTGCTTTGTGTGAAAAATGCTTTTTTGGTTAAAAGAACAGTACTATGAAAAGAAATGCTAACTCACTGTTGTACTCTCTTTTTATGTAGATACCTTGCAGTCACAGCTTATCAATATGGGTGTTATTCCTACGTTAGTGAAATTGTTGGGTATTCATTGCCAAAATGCAGCTCTGACAGAAATGTGCCTTGTTGCATTTGGCAATTTAGCAGAACTCGGTAAGTCCATGATACTAATCTCAAAGTTATGTACACTTTTCATAATGCTAAGTCTTAGTTAAAGACTAACAAAAGCTCATTCAAGTCCTTTTGGTACATTCAACAATAATAGACAAGAAATTTTTGTTTATTTTCTCTAGAATATTGAGTTGTCTTTTTTTTTTCCCCCTTCAGTAACCGAAATTTACTGAAATTTTGGATGCTTAATTCAACCTTATGTTTTATGTTAGTGTGCTTCAGTGCAACTAAGCACATTTTAAATCATCTAAACAGTATTTCCATAGCACTGCTACTTAATGTGAATTATTTATTAAAAATATAAATATTGTATCCTGGTGTAGCTCCACAGAGTTTTAATGATATTAAATTTGGCTCATGAAAATCTCTGAATGAAACTGAGACAGGCACAGTTTGCTAATCTGCATATACAGTATTATTTTAGGTGCAGAATTTTAACGTATTCTAATCTAAATACCTCAATGTATAAATCATGAATAGATGTTAATTTTAGTTACGACTTCATTTAAATTGAAGTTTCTGGCCCTGCTGTGATCTGATGTCTTTGCAAGGGGATCAGTTTTCATTGGAATTCAACCATGTGTAAATCAATGGGTTGTTAAGGCCTTTGTTTTATTAACATTTGTGGTTTATATTGTTGTTCTTTTGCTAACCTAGTTGGTGAAATTCTAGTTTTATGAGTTGGAGGTTTTTTGCACTGGAGTAAATAATACACAGCACTTATGATATCATCTAAGAACATTCAGCAGTTCAAAATATGAAAAATATATCTCTGAGTTTGTAGTATTTGGTGGCCTGAGTTCATAGATTTCAAGGCCAGAGAAAGTATGTTACCTAGTTTAGTCTGTTCATACACATAATACATTTATTTACAGCACACAATTCTTCTTGACAAATCAACAATAGAAAAAGCCATCAAGGTAGCACTAAAGAAATTTAAGAGATCAGAGGTCTTCAAGATGGGCACTAAGTACTGTGTCTGCACAGCAGAAAGTATACATACACTGAAAGTTCTTGTGCTTAAATGCAACCAAAACCATAATGATATTAAATATAATAAATGGTAGCCTCACTGAGAACTCATTGAGAATTTCCTTTCCCACTTTGGGAAGATCCAGCTCTGTCTTGTTAAGTAATGAGAACCATGGGAAAGAAACTTCACAGCAGCTGCTTCCCTTCCATTTCATACACACTGAGAAGGTGCTCATTCTTAAAGACTGGCACAAAATCAATTTACTTTGCAATACTTTATTCTCCCTTAAGCAATAGTCAGTCACATTGTATCTGTATTATTTTATTTTTGCCTTGTAACTTCAGGGAATTTTTTTGTGAAGTTGCCATTTTTCATCATTTAGGAGACAAGAGCATTGCACAGAGCCCTTGAAAAGCATTATATGACTTTTATTCTGTGTCAAAGCAGGGCACAAACCAGTGATGGATCTGCTAAAATACTGGAAAGATCAAAAAATCCACATAGAATATACTATGCAACCATGCATAGTGGGAGAAAATAATGAGATGTGCCCAGAAGTGTCTAGGACTGCAGTTCATGCTATTCCCAAGTCCCTGGGGTCAATTCTATAGTAAAGTAAATCCCTAACATCCATCAGAGCAATAGCAAAGGTGCTGGAAGGTTTTCTAACTACAGATGGCCCTCAGGAGGTGGCAACTGGAGAATGCAGAACACCAGCCCTACCACCTGCATCCCTTGTAATGCTGCCAGTGAGGAGGAATATGATACAGGCAATGGAATAAGAGATGCTTTTGTTGAATGTACATTTGAAGATCTGCTGGCTAATCTGGTAGGAATCTCGCTCATCTGTAAAACTGCTTTACACTGTATCTGTGCAGTATGAGATGGTCCAGCAACAACCACACACAGATTTCAAAAGAAATGTCACCATCGTGCAACCATGTAAATATTAAAGCATTCATGCAAATATTCATCTCTACCATAGAAAATGCTGTATGTAACCTGCTCTTCTTTCTGTTAAGATGAGGGAAATCAAAGACTTCTTATTTTTGTACTATTACTGTTTCTATAGCTACCTTACATTTTGTTGGGCAAAAGCAGACCCAGCAGCCTTGAATCATATATTTTTATATTTTTAACAGCCTTAACCATAACTAATTCAGGTCAGCACATTCAAAGTGTTAGACATTTATCTTTTCATTTTGTGACAAGCATGAATCTATTGCTCTTGTCTGTGAAGAGCAGTTAGTCATCTTACTGAATAAACCTGGTAACAAAGAAAAAAAAGTAGTTCTGCCTTTTGTTGTGGTTTGTTTACTTTATACTGAATTTCTCCTTTTGCTTCACAGAATCAAGTAAGGAACAGTTTGCCTACACAAACATTGCTGAAGAGCTTGTAAAACTGTTCAAGAAGCAAATAGAGCACGATAAGAAAGAGATGATTTTTGAAGTTTTGGCCCCCCTGGCAGAAAATGGTGAGATTTTTTTTTTTCTTACTCTGTCTTTTACTCATTGTCTTATGTATATTTCTTATTTCAGTATATCGGTGTCTTTTTCAGGCACTAAATGCAGAGTGCTGAAACCCATTGGCTGCCCCCTTCTGAAGCCACCACGGCTGATCCTTGTGATTTTAGTTTCATGAAAAGTGAAAAGGTCTTAATTGTTGAGCACATGACAAGAGCTAGCACATGGTTGATGCTAATTCCATCGCTGCTTCACTTTGCATACAATTATGATATATTTTATTGCCCTGTGCCCACAGTGCGAATATCAAAAGCTACTTTTTAGAGAGCTTCACAACATTTGTCTGCAAACACTGGCTCAAGTGTTCACAGACGACCAGAGCACCAGGACATCATTTCCTGGAATTGCAGAGCCGCTGGCAGTTCCATTTCCTATAACATTATTTTTGCTAGGGGCATGTCAATTGAAGAGCTAAGGGCTGCACACTCTGCCCTTACTGTTCATTGAGAGATCATATGAATTTAATTTGGGGTGTTTGGTGGCGTATCTTCCACAGCCCCAGGCAGCCCCTGGGAGTTTGACTCACTGCTCAAGCCGGAGCAAGAATTGATATGCACCCCTGGTCACCCCTACAGGATGTTCCTCCCAGAGAAACAAAGGATCAGACAAAGGTAGCTTGTACAATGTATCATTTGCCCTTAGTGGAAATAAAGAAATTAGTTAAGAGGTGGAAGTGGACTGATGTGGGAAGCAGTTCTGTGTAGGAAAGACATCACAGTATTTGATGGCTCTCTAACCTTGTTTTAACCACCTCAGCATTAAAGGTTTTTTAATTGAACAGACTGTTACATAGAACTGCAAACTCGGATTTATGGTTCATTCTACTCTGTTGTGCATACACACTCTGCGTGTGTCTGTTTTATGAAGTACAAGTCAGGATAAATTTTCACTTCAATTTAAAAAGTTATTCTGACTTTTAGTTTAAGTGGCATGAAAAATCAATTCCTTTTTTCAGTTCTAAAAATACACATTTTTTCAAATTATTTAATTTATTATATAATAATTTACAGTTTGCGCTAAGATAGTTCCATCCTCAGAGACTGGCACAAAATAGGATTGAACTTTTTGTGTATTTGACATATGTCAGTTCAAATGCCTAATTTTTCTTCGAGTATGTTTTTTAGTTGCAATAGGATTTGAGAAATTCATTGCTGCTGACCCTAACTCACATGCTCACATGTTGAGAGGTAGTCAGAAAAACATTTCCACTATGAATTCAGGGCATACATAAATGAGTTCACTTTGCTGGTACTGTTTAGGTGCTTTTGATTGTAGGTAATAAGCAATAGGTCAGAAAGGAAAAACACCTCAATGATGTATTTGCAGAGTCTGGATTTTGGTGTTTGGGGTGTTTCAAGCTTTTTTCCTAATTTACTTGTTGATTACGCGTACTGCTGTAGCAATTTTAATTTCAAATCACGGAACATCTGCAACCCAGTATTCTATAGCTAAGGGAATTCTCTATTCTTAAAGCACCTCAGTCCAAAAGTGCCTATTTTAAAAAAAAAACCCAACTGGAGATTTTGCATTTCCTTACAAAGTTCATGAGGAGGTCAGCTGCTCTTAGAGGAACAATGAATTTCACTGAGGTAAAAAGCCTAGTGACACCAGGAAACTGAGAGTCAGACACATCCTTCACCAGAGGTAGAACACACTTCCTCTCCCACATGTGGCTTGTAAACTGTATGAAAAAATATTTCCAAAGCCCTGGCCTAAAAATATTTTAACTTGGGTTAAACACCTTTTTGTTAAAATACCATTTCATGTGGAAAACTGAAAGAAATCCACTTCTTTTGCACACTTCTGCCGAGCTTTGTGACTATTTTTCAAAATCGGCATGCAAAAACTACCAGAATCACTTCCATGTAAGGAAAGACCTAACATAGCATAAGACACCCTGCCATTCCCTCTTAACAGAACGGGAGTTTAGGGAAGATTCCAAGGGAAATATCTGTAAAATATTTTGTTATTTTAGAAACAAGAGAAAAAATATTGTTCCCAGATTCTATGTCACCTGAAAAAAAAAATATTGCCTTCTCAAGCCTTGTTTTGAACAACCACCAAGAAATAAGCTTGCCTCATCAGTTTCCAGAACAAGCCCAAGCTTTTGGATTTGGCCTTTCTGCACTCCTCCTGCAGCCCTTTCAACAAATGGCAGATATACTGTCTGTGAAAAGTGTGAACACAGCACGGTCCTCGTGAGTCTGCTGTGCCATCACTGAGGTGCCAAAAGCTTGCTGTAAATATCCACATTTTCAGAAGGGAAGAGCTCCATACACCTTCAGCTTATGACTGTGCTCTGAAGGCAGTCCAGAGCCAGGGAGAGCCTGTTAGATGAACAATAACAGAAGTTGGCCATAAGAATTTCAAATATAGAAGTTGCAGGTTTATGTACATAAGTTGTCAGTGAAAACACTGACATCACTGTTTCTTACAGTCCATCCTGCATATGTGTGTATGATAGATGCATTTAAAATCCTGATTCTGACTCCTATTTTCCGTGCTGTTTTCCAGATGTCATTAAACTGCAGCTGGTTGAAGCAGGTTTGGTGGAGTGCTTACTTGAGATCGTCCAGAAGACTGTGGACAGTGACAAAGAAGATGATATTGCAGAGCTTAAAACAGCTTCTGATCTTATGGTTCTGTTATTGCTTGGAGGTAAGTATGGGCTGTCACTATGTTCTGCCAAGCAGCAGCAGATACTTGTAATGCTGTTTGGCTGCTGAATTCACTATTTATTGATTTTCTAAATAACCGAGATGGCCTACTACCCACCATGCAAACATTTAACAGGTTGGATTTTGTCCCTCATTGCATGACTGGATTAACTGTAGTGGAACCAGCAGAGCTTCAAAAATATAAAGAGAAGTTTCCCTAACAAACACTTCGGCTTGCTGACTCTCTGTGCTTTTTACCCCAGATGAATCCATGCAAAAGTTATTTGAAGGAGGAAAAGGCAGTGTGTTCCAAAGAGTACTTTCATGGATTCCTTCCAATAGTCATCAGCTACAGCTTGCAGGAGCACTGGCTATTGCAAATTTTGCCAGAAATGGTAAGAACATGCCATAATAGCTTATGTAAATTTATGTATGTCCCTCTATCATGCTCTGTCTGTACAGCTACAAACAAGAACTGTGTTGCAGTAAAGCTGCTGTTGAGTTACACTGCAGCATTACTAGTTTTAAACTTTACAATCCTCAAAAGCATTAAGCCTACTTTAGAAATATAATTTTGCATTTGTAGAGAGGTATAGGGGGTTTCTGCCTTCTTCAATATTTCTTCTATCACTCTTGGAAGTTTGTCGTAAGCACTGCAATTCTAACAGATGATGGTGGTCAAATTCTCAACAATGAAATCTAGAAAGGAGCAAGGAAGTTACCCTTCTATTCTTAAGCTATTGTAAAAATCTTAGTCATCTTTCCTTCACAAGTGACTTGTTACATCTCGCACAGACGGAAACTGCATCCATATGGTGGATAATGGCATAGTTCAAAAGCTGATGGATCTGCTAGACAGACATGTGGAGGATGGAAATGTAACTGTGCAGCACGCTGCACTGAGTGCTCTCAGAAACCTGGCTATTCCTGGTAAGCCTCTCTTTGCATTGCTAACTACGCAAAGGTGAAATTCTGTTCTCTCACTGTACCCCCCAGGGAATGTGGGTGGTAGCACTGACTGGCAGTCCTAGAGGCAGGTCAGACTGCTGCTTTTCATTCTGGCCCATCGCTGCTTTTGTGTCTGTTGCACAGCAGTTGAGACAAGCAGTTCTGAATACATCACGGGCACAGTGACTGTTCCTTGCCACTTTGATCCCATAGTATCCCCCACCCCCAAAGAAAGGGCAGCCTTGTAATTGACGAGGAGCTCTGAGGAGGCTTTGAATATGATTCCTCAATCCTTTTTGTCCAGAGCACTGCATATTTATTTTTCTTTTTGCTTGCTTCATTTTTGCAACCTGTCTCACAGCTGAGGGTGCCCACCAGAGAACGGTACCCACTTTGTTAAAACACTGCATCTTACTTAAGACTTTGAAAATTGCCAAATTAGAGCTGGAAGTAGACTGACAGAATAGCTAGCCTATTGCAATTAGTTACTGTTCGTTGGCAGTAAGCTGAATGCTAATTTTGTCATTTTTAGTAACTTAATTTGTATGAGTTTTGACTACCCAAGCATAAAGGTAGAGCACGCACACGAAACAAAGCAAATCTGTAACACTTCTGTTTGATTTCTTGTGCCAAGCCAAAAATAAGTCTTTCATCAATTTAACCTTATTTTACTGTTTTCAGTTTTAACAAGTCATAACTTTTAGAAATGATCATGGATACATAACTAAACCCACTGAGGTCTAGCAGTATTCCATTTGCTTACCTTTCTCAGGTGAGTTATTCTTTTCACTTCCATCAGTCAGCTTCCGTGTAGCCTATGCTGAAGGGTGTCTGCCAGAGACCTACATAACCATCCCTGCATATTGTTAGAAAGAAACGAGCAAGTAATAACTGACCTCAGTGATGAGCTCTGTGTCAAAACACTATTTCAAATACCTAATAGATACTTCTTTCCAAGTACACTACTGGGCAATATTTGCACCTTAAATGCATTTCAAAGAGCTCTGAAAGTGGGGAACATGGACTAGTGGAAGGGATGAAAGAGAGGTTGGAGAGGGGAAGAAGGCGACAAAAGACAACTGACTCAGGCCACAGTGTTGTTTGTATGAAGCACTGGAACTGGGTAAGAGGTTATTCTGCTAATTAGATGCTTTAGTTCCTTTGCCTATGAGAAATAGAAGAGCGTGGTTGGGACTCAGAGAAGTTTCCTCATATTTGAGCGGAAGTATTAGCCTGGGCTTCTGCCTGATGCATTTTGTGGAAGATGCCTTTCCTAGACCAAAGGGAGGAGTCTTCCACTTTAGGTGGTGCTCAAGCTGAACACAGAAAGGTAGATGTGCATACTAGGAAAAAGCACTTTATTTCACAGGAACCGTGACATTTTTCCACGGCACAGTATCACCAACGCATACTGTTCCTGAAGTCTGTGCTCACAACCTTTTTTTCAAGTCGTGTCTGAAAATTTGCTTCAAGACCAGCACTGAAATAAACTGCATCTTCCAGAAATGTTTTTGAGATCAAACCCTGTTCTTTATTCATGCAGTTGTAAATAAGGCTAAGATGCTATCAGCTGGCGTTGCAGAAGCTGTATTGAAATTTCTCAGATCGGAGATGCCCCCCGTTCAGTTCAAGCTGCTGGGAACATTAAGAATGTTAATAGATGCACAAGGTAAAAATAAACTGTTCTCTATGTATAAAGTGATTCTCTTTGGTTCAGTCTGTGATATGCTGCCAAGATTCTTAAAAGAGAGAAGCAGAGTTTTTCTAAATTTCATTCCTGAAGTCATGGAATAAATCTAATATATATGCAAAAGGAGAGGAATATGGGTTGATTTTTTTTCAGAACTCCTAAACTGACTACCAGGGACCCTCCAAATTGGTGTCAAATGCTTATTTACTTTCGAATTCTTTACACTGTCACAAGTGTGTATTGAGGTCTGAGTGTTTGGAGCTACCACTCCTATTTTGCTGTTTACTTACTGTGTTCTGTGGCTGTACCTCAGTCCTTGGAACAGGATAATACTCTATTAATTGATAGACTGCAATTCCAAAAAGAAAAAGCAACTTGTTCCAGGATGAGGATTTATAAAATCAGAAGTCTGTTAAAACCCAGAAATAGTTCTTGAGGAAATTAGCTGTGTATTTATTTTTGACTCAGTCCTACAGATTTTTTCAAAAGATCCATTCTAGTTCTAGCAAAGCTACTGGATGTGAAATAGAAATATTTTGAAGAAACCTACTTGACTTACAGTCTATCATCAAACCTGATCTAACTGACCACAGTGCTCCCCTCTGGCAGCAGTCCCTCCTGGTTTTTAATTCTTGAGCTGGCTCACAGCTCAGTTGGGGGTGTGATATTACCTGTATTTTCCCTGCTTTTAATCAGTGCACAAGCTTCATTAACGGGGCTGGTAAGCTGTTTCAAAAACTGGATTATGAATGTTTTTCTGGTGTTTGTTTTGTTTTGTTTTTTTTTTTTTTTTAATTTTGACTGGCTTTACTTGCTTCAATGCAAATTAGACTTCCCACTGGTAGTGCAGGCTGGTGAAGTTCTTCTAACTCCTCCAAGTTAGTAACTTTCAGCTTGTTTTTCTAGCACTTGCTTAAAAAAAGTGACAACCTTTTTGTTGTGTTGTTGGCTCCGGCATCATGTAGCAGAGGCAGCTGAACAGCTGGGCAAAAACGTAAAACTGGTGGAACGATTGGTGGAGTGGTGTGAAGCCAAGGATCACGCAGGTGTGATGGGAGAGTCCAACAGACTACTTTCTGCTCTTATACGACACAGCAAATCAAAAGTAAGTGAGTGGACAAAGAGGTCAGCTTGTCAGAACCAAGAGTTACCTGTGCACTTGCTGTTGGTAACCAACCCTCCAGCTTGCAATCCTTCTAGCGAGCCAGCTTGGGTATTCACGTGTTACATCTCCTCTGCCCAAGGCTTGACTCATTTTTATTTTTAATGTATCCTGCAAAAATTCAGCATGCTGTATTCTCTATGTTATAATGATGCTATATATGAAGAATCAGTGAACTCAGTTGTTAGGATCTTGCTATATGTTTATATAAAACTGAGATCCAGAAATAGTCTGTCTCCCTACTCTTCATACAGCATATTTCAGAGTTTTAAGATTCAGATGCACCATTAGAAATGATAATTTATTCCAAATTCTAACAAAAGCTTGCTTGTATATGGCAAAAAGTATAACATTAGGAAAAATTCATTTGCCCCTCCCATCACCTTCACCTCAATCAAATATCTTTACCTAAGCAGTCCAAGTCCACTATTCTTGTTCAGCTGAGTATTAGACAAAGCAGCCTTATAGAGGACAAACACACCTCCTCTGGAGACAGGCTGTTTCAGGCTTGGACTTCCTTTAGCAGGGTCATGGATGTGAACACAGGCTATATTACTGAGCTTAAATAGAAAGTGTGATTTGGAGAGCTCGGACTGTAACAGTGACCTCTTAATTCATCCATGGCATTTATGAAGTGAAAAATATAGGAGGGGCCTGCTGTGTACTGAGCGTCTCCAAGAACAAATCAACAGGCCTTCCAGGGATTTAAATCTTTGCTGATTTCTAATATCACTGTCTTTGTCTAATAACCATTCTCTATCTTATGTTCAGCCTCTAAAACTGATCAGGGTTCATCTTCCTGGTTCTCAGTTTTTCTGGCCCCACAGTCCCCAACATGCACGCATAGATGGCAAACACCACCACAGATGTGAGACTTAAATATTCTCTATAGGACAACAGAATTCTAACTCTAAATATGGAAACACTACTGATGACATCAAATAGATATTAAGGCAGAAATTAACAGCAGTATCACAGGTGAAATAATTTTTGTGGGGTGCATGTACTCAATAGAGGAAATTTGATGTGAAGAAGGTAACAGAGCTCAGAGGGTGGGGTTTTTTTAGCTTTTGCTGCCCTCTAGGTTTGAATATTAGTACAGCTGTATAGTTCTTCACAACATCAGGTTTGAATTTGGCTTTTAATTTTAAATGCTTTGGGGTAACATTTACAAAGGCAACAGTCAATTTTAGTCATTCTAAAAAACTGGAGTAGGTACCTGTGATTTTAGCCACACTAGCACCAAACCTGCCATTTATTCAGTACTGCCTTTTAAAGGGCAATGTTCACCTACAAAATAAAAAATTTTGATGTCAAAGATGCTGATGGGTTTGTAAGACTTATATAGTCAAAATTACACACCAATTCAAATAGAAATTAGCAGTTCCCAGATTGTCTCAGTCTGAAAACTACTTTGGAGTTCCAGAAGAAAATCACAAATAATAAAATCATTTCAAGTACAGAAAAATAAAAAAATACTAAAATACATGCATACATTATGTCATTTAAGAAGAAAAAAAGGTTTTAAATGTGATATTCTTGGGTCATTAGGCTGTAATTTGGGCTGCTAGTATCTTCAGGATGATTAAAAATATTTTAGTTTTCAAGGAATATGATTATATTATGTCTGTTTCCTTGCATAAACAACACCACTGCAAAACCTGTGCAAGGACTGAATAAAGAGTTCATTCTCAACACATGTCAGTTTATCGGTTTTGGCCTGTGTCTGGTGTAAGAAAGGGGGATGTGTTTTAAATGGAAATTTAAGATATAGATAAAAAATTTAAATCCTATTCTTGTTTCAAGAAATAAATGCTACTTCAAACCCTTGTGCACTCATAGAACAAATAGAAATTAATAAAACCCAATCCACATTTCCTCAAACAGTTTCCTTTCAGCGTGCCAAGTGACCTGAATTTTCAGGCAAACATATTGCAAGTATTTTTTGGATATAAGATGGTGAAAACATGGAGTGCATAACCACCCTTGAACTTATAACTAACAAATACCTGTAGAGACCATAAATCCTTATTTATCTCTTGTCACGTAAATTGGATCAAATTCTGGACTTGAAAACAAAATTCTGTGTATTTTTGATCTGCTTTAGACACATTTTAACCCAGTTAAATGACATTTTAAGTTCCTAGATACTGGGCAGCAGTACTGCACAACAGTTCATTTTAACAGCTGGCTTTGGAACAGAAACCAACACATTGGTGTCCCGTACCTACCTTTTCCTTACCTGCTTTGTATTTGAAGAAAAAATCCATAATAAGAGACCACCGCTCATTTTTCGATTCATGTCTAAAGAGCTTTTCAACTACACCATTTCTGTTACATAGTAAGGTGTAATATTTGTGATATCACCCCTCTAAATATTTTGAAGAAACTCTGAAAATTCATGGAGATGAAGCATTTAATTTTATTATAACTGTATTTGTGTGTTTTCTTACTGCAAGTATAAAGTTTGTTGGATACACTGAACCCCTAAGTATTTGATGATTGATGGCACAGCATGAGAACTTGAGTTACACCATATAACCTGGAAAAGAATTCATTATGTGTGTCTTAACTTAGTTACAGGGTTACCTGCCTTGGTTTAATACCCTGTACCTTACAATTGCAGAGCAGTAACAGATAATATGTAGGCCTGCATGTGTGTACATTGATGTGTGAAGTAACTCTATGTGCATAAAGGCAACAAGTACCCTTACCCAAAGATAATACAGCTTCCCTGACAATTCCCTTATTTCATACAGTTTGTATGCAATGCAAAGTTTTTTCATCTTTGCGTTATTTATTTTAGGATGTAATTAGGACCATTGTACAGAGCGGTGGCATCAAGCATTTAGTAACCATGGCGACCAGCGAACATGTAATTATGCAAAACGAAGCTCTTGTTGCACTGGCATTGATAGCGGCTCTAGAGTTAGGTGAGTATCCCAGCAGTTCACTCCACCTGTTTCCTTTCCAGTCTGTGCCCAAGAGAAGTTATAGAGGGAGAATGCAATGTAGAATAGCCTCCTCCTTCCATCTGCCTTTCAGTATTTCCATGCAGACACAGGCAAGCCATCTCGTTATGCAGGAAACTGGAGAGTGCTGGTTATATGGGATCTACTCCATCATTCTGGTAGGTGGTGGTGTGATCTAGAAAGGCCCTCCAGCTTAACTTTCAGATTTGGGGTAAAACCCAGAAGGGAAACATACCTTAGACTAGAGACTGTATGACCTGACCCCATTCCTACACTGGAATGTTAGTCTGCTTCTGAGAGAGCTTATCAAAGTGAAGCATCCACTTACCTAATAAGAACGAGCTAGAGAACACACACAGATATGGTTAATGCTGCTAACATGTCTTCATTAAACTACCCAGAAATAAATGCAAGAATTGCCATGGGAAGGCAGACATGACTGCATGTCTTGACCTGCATGTGTAGTACCTAAGCTTTTCTAACAGGAAAGTAAATGCTCAACAGAGGTTTTGTTTATCGTATTTGCTTACTTATTAATTAACTAAACAAACAACCTTAAATATTTTTGTTCTTGATTTCATCTCTTGCCATTGTGTACTACAGGAATGCTCTGTTCAACTTTCAAATCACTGCCAATACATCAAGGAATTGTTTTAAATAAAAGATGTTCCTATTCACATGAATCATCTCTTTTGTCTTCAGGCATTTAAAGGTTGAGCCCAAATTCAATACATGTATCTTAGAAAGCTACAGAGGCAGTAATTCAAATGGAGATCTTGAAAAGTTTTCCACAGGCTTTATAATGGACCCTGAGCATCCTCTACCATGGAATCAAGAACTACACAATCTGTATTTACTCAGACAGAATTTCCACAAGCGAATTCAGGCAATGGAAGTCTTGAAAGCTGAAATATTCCAGGTGTTGGCCTAAATGGCTAGAAAGCCTCACGGCTTTTCCATGAGCTTACTGCACATTAAGACTGGATTTCATCATTAAACTCTGTGACTGTCCTTTCAAGCAGTTAGACAACTTCACATTTTTATAGCAAGAGCTGTGATTCTTGTCATCATACCATCAAATATGTGCTCAAGTTTTATACCGATGAGTTATGTACCACAGCCTCACTTTCACTCTGGTGAGAGATCATGTGTCAATGAAAGGATAACACATGGAAGTGTCAAAGTAAGTGGCACTTCCAGGCTTATAAATTTTCACTTGTATTTCAGTCACTGCTGAAAAGGATCTTGAAAATGCTCAGCTTGTTCAGATTCTACACAGACTGCTCTCAGATGACAGGAGTGCTCCAGAAATAAAATATAACTCCATGGTGCTGATCTGTGCTCTTATAGGATCTGGTGAGTATTCAGGAGAGGCTGCTTCCCAAGATGTATGTATGCAATATAGTTCTTTCCTACACAGAGCATGTGCAAACACACTGACTGGTTCTCTGTTCACAATGGGTATAGACACAAAGGTTCAGTTTACTATAACTCAGTAGGGTCTCTCTATAGGGTCAAGGATGAAGTTGTTAAGTCAGTTTTGGATATTAACTGCAGAAACTTCACCCTGGCTTTTGCAGGATGCAGCCAGCTCAAACTTTGACAGGAAAGAAACAAAAAGCATTTAAAACTGTACAATATCAAGTTGTCTTTGCAAATATGGAGATCACAAGAACTTAATTTTCATTTCTAGCTGCAAGTTCCCTGTAATTGATGTGTGATGGTGCTTTAGGAAGGATCCTTACATTTATGTCACTAGGAAGACTCCTTCCCTCAACAGCCCTCGTATGCTCAGCCTAGCAGGCACAACATGTACTAACACACATCCGTGCTGGACACTGTAAACTCTCATCTCTCTGAGCTTGCCTACTGCTAAGGGTCAGGCTGTTTACAGGCTGTTGGAGCAGGCTGTGGTTTGATATTGCAACTTTCCATCTGTGTGTGGACAAATAAACCACAAAACAAAAAAGAGCAAGGTGTCATGGGGAAATTACATTCAAGGTTTCAAGAAGTTGTTACATTTCTTTCATTCAGTTCCTTAAGAAAGATTGAATCTGTGGAGGGAGAACAAATTTCATTCCATAAAGGTTTACACATTTATAGACAACTAAGATGACAGAGAACTGGAATAATTACAGAAAGGTGGAAAGTCAGAGCCTGTCTGTGCAATTTGCCAAGTGTGAAACATATGAAGGTTCTCTAGAGATTTGTTTACAGCAATTCAATTAACAGATTAAAAGTTACCACAGTTAAACATGTGCTGCCTCTGCAAACAAAGATGACTTTTTTACTTAAACAGAGTTCACCAGGCCTATTGCAAGTGTAATTTTGGAGACCTGTGCACCCATGCAAGTGAATATTGTATTCCTGCCATCTTATACAAATACTCCGTTTTAGAGAGTATACACATCTCAGTGTGTAAAGATTGTGCTCAAAAATTGCTAACAAGCCTCAGCTCGTAGTCAGCATGCACTTCAATGTTAAGACATGTAAACTTAGTTGTTACTCACAACCTTCTTGAGCCATTTCATGCTTGGGAGTATCCATGCATTTTAGAGCAGAAGCCTTTTGCCAAAGGTTCACAGTCAGCCTCACTGTCTTGATCTTTATTTCCATTGCTTCCAACTAAAATAATCATCTTCAGAAAATCTGCCTGACGGTTGCATTTTCCCTTCCTGAATCTTGTCACCTGCAATACTGACAGAGTTATTTAAAGTCAAATACATGTCTCTTGTCCACCAGAGTACAGACCAGTGTTATCTTAGGGGAGTATTTTAGAGTTATCTGAGTGGCAGAGTTCAGTCTGCCACTGCATTGCAAGCTGTGCCTAGGCGTAAGGCTCCTTACCCTGCTCCCAGAGAACAGACAGCAACATGTCACTGCAGTATGCAGCTGTGAAGTTAAGGCCTGCCATTTGACTGACCCAGTGTTCTGCCCTGCCCCCTGATGGACAGACCTGTGTAAAATCAGTAAGGACGCAAGAGTAACAACTGAGCAACCCTGGTATTAACTTTTAAGTTGGGGGGGATTTACTGTTTTAGCCAAGGAGAGGAGGATCAGGGAGCTGATTGGTCTTTACATGTTCTTTACATGGGAAAATACCGAAGTACACTTCTTACAGCTCTGTTGCCTCTAAACTGTTTTCATTACCATCCTCACATTGTGAGCCATATTTCCTTATTTTACTGTGAACAGACCTGTGTAGTTATTTTTAAAGTAACTGACCCCAGTAGAGTTCCATAAAGACTAAAAGCAGTTCCACTGGTTTAGCTAATGGTTTAGGTTAATTCTTCAGTGACCTGCTGTTGTTACTATGCTTTGTTATGGGGTATCTGGCACCACAGTTAACTTGATGTTGCCAACATCTGCGTGTTCACAGAATCATAGAATGGGTCAAGTTGGAAGGAACCACAGTGGTCCAACCTCCCTGCTCAAGCAGAGCCATCCTAGAGCACTTGGCACAGGACTGCATCCAGAAAGTTCCAGTGAGGGAAACTCCAGAACCTCCCCAGGCAATCTCTTTCAGTGCTGTCACCTGCACAGTAAAACAGTCCTTCCTCATGCTCAGGTGGAACTTCCTGTGCATCAGTTTGTGCCTGTTGCCTCTTGTTCTATTGCTTGGCATCACCAAGCAGAGCCTGGTTCTGTCCTCTTCACACCCTCCCTTCAGATACTCACAGACACTGATGAAGTTTCCTTCTCTGTCATCTCTTCTCGAGGCTGAACTGGCCCACCTCTCTCAGCCTTTCCTTCTGAGAGATGTTCCAGTCCCTTAATCATCTTTGCTGCCCTCCACTGGATGCACTCCCGGAGCTCCATGTCTCTCTTGTACTGAAGAGTCCAGAAGTGGACAAAAGCACTCCAGATGCTGATTTATCAGGACTAAGAATTGACCTACTGTCCATGTTCTTCCTAATGCACCCCAGGATACCAATGGCCTTCTTGGCTACAAGGACACACTGTTGGCTCATGGACAGCTTTTCATCTACCAGAACACCCAGGTCATTCTCCACAGAGCTACGTTCCCCAGATCAGCCCCCAGCCTGTGCTGGTGCTTGGGGTTATTCTTCCCTAGGTGAAGAACTCTGCATTTTAGCCTTTGTTGAACTTCAGATGGTGTTAAGCAGTAGATACCTATTTTTACGTGATTCTTTTCATCTGGAAGTTCCTCTTGCAATGGATAGGGAAAGAAAAATGAGGACAATGGAAAATGGAAGAATCATCCAAAGCAGAGCATTGTTAGCTAGCACAGTCTTCTGTAGGCAAGAGTCTCCATGAAACTGGATGTTAACAGCCATGGTAAAAGCACAGTGAAAAGCACTTTTCCTGGAGAAAGCAGGAAGTGCACTCATAGCATAAACACCCCAACAGCTTCACTGACATCAGTCTCCACTTACACGTTCCCAGGTGCACAGAAGCACGAGAGGGTCCAGCTCTTACATGGTAGGGGAAAACTGCATGAGAACTAAAAACATGTGAACAACAAAGTAGGTAGGGATGGGAACACGTGCCAAAGCTTGCTTTAAAAACAAATAAATAAATAGCACAGCGTAAAGCATAGCTATCTGAAGCAGGTGGTTGGGTTTTCTCCTGGGAAATTCAGAGATTAGGCCCCGAGCAATATGTGGAAAGCAAAATTATATGTATTTGTTGCTGAGTGGGATTTCACTAGAGAGGCATGAAAAAACCAAACCATTTTAGATCAAAATTGTGAGATTTTCAGAGTACAGGGCTTTGACAAAACCCATCAAATTTCTTACAAAACTGCTTAATCTTATGAGTTGCTCCCAAACTCAATTAATACAATAAGTAAGTAACATGCAATCCAGGATCAGAATCATCAGACAGTGTGTCCTAGTTTTGAGTAGAACATAAACACTGCATCCATATGCACAGCACTGGGCAACGCTCTGTGTGTTGTGTTTGCATTAACTTCAGGGCTGAGCTGTAAAGGGACAGCAATGACCAGGTGGTGACACATCCATTAAGGACCCATTTCACACCTCCACACAACCAGTAAGAGTTGACACACACCGATGATGCAGTGAGCCTGTCATGGCCAGCTCACTTGGTCAGGCTAGTTTAAAGAATAAACAAAAAAAATGTTTTCACTAAAAATACTTCGTAAGTATCTGTTTTGGAAGGCAATCCGGGCAGATATTCTTAAATGCTACGCAGCAGGTTCATCATTCATCATTACCTGAAATCCATGGAGTTTGTGTGTGCTGGAGGCCTCAAAAAGTTGTCTCTCCATCCTCAAAGGCAATTCAAAAAAGTAAATAACCAGGTTACACATACTCACAGCTGCGTGCTTGTGTGTACAGAGTTTAGTAGAAAAGTTTCTCACAGTTTCCTTCTGCCTGTCTCTGTATACAAAGAACTGTTTCTTTTAATATTTCCTTTTCCAGAACCTCTTCAAAAGGAAGTGCAGAGCATGGCGTTTCTAGAAGTCATATCAAAACTCCGGAGCCATGAGAACAAAACTGTTGCCCAGCAGGCCTCGCTAACAGAGCAGAGACTTGCTGTAGAAAGCTGAGGAAGGTCTTGTTTCCAGTGCATCCCATCACAGATCTCACCTTTGTCCTCCGTCCTGCTGCCGCTCCTGCTATGTTTTCCACTGTATCACTTGTGCATGCGTGTAACGTCCCCACACAAATTGATGAACTGCTGTAGGTACCCATCCAAAAAGGTTTCTACAAATTCATAGGTGGTGTTAACATGAACCTGTCTCCACCCGTAACTGTTCTACTTGTATTCTTGTTGCTTGGGCCACATAGTAGAATGTGCATGTTGTAGTCCTATGATGATGTAGAAGTGGTACTACACAACTGACTCTTTCCTCATGCCCCCTAACTGCATAAAAATGTACTACTAAATTAGGGACAATACACGATGCAGCAAGTCCAGACTAGTGTGCTGACTATAGAATTAAGAAGAAAATCTAGCTCAATTTTTGGTGCTTTGGAGATTCAGGTTTGAATGCAATGTACTGCTGCTCATTCACTGGTCTTGCCTATTAATGTCAAATTCGTGGTACCTAGAGGTAACAAATAAAAATTTCAGTGCTCTCACTTTACCCTGTGGTTTGTCCTTTTTTCTAATCCCACGCAGAAGCCGTGACTGCACCACCATGCACTGGTGAGTTCTTTTTGTTCCTGGCTCTGGCCCGATGCAATCACTGCCTTTCAGCTGAGCAGATACAAAGGAAGCTATTCCAACCACTCTCACTGTGGGTGCTCACACAGAGGCACTGTGTGGCATAACAATCATGCATTTTAGCAGCAATGCATGATACAATCCTTATCCTATAAAGCCATGTGCGTATGAGTGCTCTTGGGCTTGCTTGGGATTGCTTCTTTGTTTACTGGGGGTTTTTTAGATGGAAGATGGATTTTTAGAGAAGTATCTTGCAGCAGCTGTTAAACAGAAGCCCATCGAGTAAGAAATGGAAGATGCAAGAGACTTGCTTTTTCTTCTTTCCTAGGTAAGGGAGATGGAAAACTGCCAGTCTGAGCATCTTACTCACAACTGCTCTTTTGTAGGTCTATAACATGCCAGTGAGCAAACCAGCAGACAGCACTTTGGCAAAACAAGGAGCCAGTTGGGATAGTTTCCAACAAGCCAGCAGATGTTATTTTGGACTGTGTAATACCATTGCCTAGCTTGATCAAGCCCACCATGCAAGAAGGTCATAAGATCTAGAACATTTTAAAGTGAATTCAGCATTGCCAGAGCTGAAGTGCCAGCCCCAGAAGTTTCAAGTTCCTTTTCTTACCAGCAGAGGCAGCAAACCCAAAGTCCAAGCACCTATGAGATCCCATGCCAGGTAATTGCAAACCACTGCTTTTGACCTTCACAAATTCACTCCCCAGCTCCATGAGACCACTGCCTATCCCTCAGATACTGGAATGGGAAGATGCCAGTCATGAGGGTAAGGGATTGTTTACACAAGCTGGGTATGAAAAGAAACATGCCTTCTATAGTCAGCTTAAGCTCTTAGATTGTAACAAAAGACAGCAGATGCTACTAGAGGTTTTACCCTGCAGAGATTCCACATCCATTTAATCCAGTGCCAGAAACATGCAGAAAAAGACTCCAATACCAAACTGCACAACAGGAAAAAAAACCAAGACAACAAAACACGCATTCAAAAAGGCATTTGCTAGTAATAGTGCAATAAAGTCACTGACAGATGGCAGAGCTGTCAACACAGGCCAGGACCTCATGACATCAGGCTCCAAATAACACAGAACCTCTGCACTGCTGCTGAACATAACTAGCATATTTACAATCACAGCTCACAGGCCCTCACAAGCCCAAGTTTTCTCAGGAACAGAAACTATTTATTGACTTAAACAGAACCCAAAATAACATTTGAAAGGCCAGTTATCAACAACCTGCGTGGTTCTAGAATGAGACTATTCCTTTTGACATTGGTATAAATTGCAAGTGCTCACACAAACTGATTGTGACATTGACAGAATTCCCATTTGGTTGTCTAACTAGAGCTGTGGTTAAGCATTAGCTCTATTCTCATCACCAAATGTTTATCAGGAATACCACTGTCACAGTAAGCATAAACACAGGCCAATGGTGACACCCTACTTTCAGATGGTTTCCCTGGATGGAGTACCAAATTACTTACATTCCTAGATAAAGTCTGTTGTGAGCCTAGGAAGGAAAGCCCACATAAGGGCAAAGATGGATGTATGTCACAGTAGAAGGAGGTAACTAAAGAGACTATCTAGCCACACAAATGCTGTGTTGTCCTGAGGCATGCTGCAGCCTGCAGGTCACTTCTGTGTAGTTGGTAAATCATTTATCCTCTGAACACCTTTAAAAACAAATGGGATTTAAGGATGTTACTATCACATGCATTTCACTACTCACTGGACTGAAGTCAAGTGAAGCGAAACTGCTGATGGTAATTCCAATTAAATGTTTACTAGCTACATTACATCTAAGCAAAGCTTGACATCTGCTGCTCAGACTATTTCTATGATGGCCATGCCAGACATGGGGGCTTTATCTTTGTCTTAGTCCCACCACAGCCAGGCCAGAAAGATCCCTACGGCCACACCACAGGGCAGGCAGCACCTGCCTTGAGTGTCACACTCATTGGCATCTGTACAAACTTTGCAAGGCCCAGCCATCTCACTGTCAGGAAGGTGAACACATCCACTTGTTTTTACATTTCAGTGTCAGTATTACAAGGAGAAGCTTCACTGTGGGTAAGGCACAAACCCCAACAATACTGGCCTTGCGTCCAGAGCACCCATTGGAAAAGGTCATTTGTTTCAAAATGGTAACTAGCCTCAACTTCAATCAGTGCACAAGTCTGTTAGAAGTTTGACAGATGGCAGGTAGCCACTCCTAGTCTCCCTCTCCATCACAGAATCACATCTATTAGGCAATGCCGTTGGTTTTTCTTCTTTTTTGTAAACTTCTGGTCATTCCTGTGTTTGTGTGTCATCTGTCCCCAATTTAGATGCTTATTTTGCCAAATCATTTCCATACCTACAGATAAATATCATACGCGTGAAATACGCAAAAGGCATTAGACTTCAGTCTGGGTATAGACATGATTTTAAACTGATCACAGTGCCGTTTTATGAACAAAACCTAGAGGTTTTGAAATACTTCTAAAAAGAAGTCTGCTTCCTCTTCTATCCAAAGTAGCACAAGACATCATTACCCATTTTTACCTGCACAATAATGTAAGTCAGTTCTCAATATTTCTGTTTAGGGACATGTTGCACTTATTTAAACTTTTGGAAAGGAAGATGGGAATTTCATTTGTCTAAATCATGTAAAGCAGCAACTTCTGAACACACCGGGGTCACCAGAATAATTCTGGGGAGAGCACAGCCACTGCAGCCTGAGGAACATTAGCAACCTGTTGGAAAGAAGCAGAGCATGTTCATTAGGCAGAGACTTCAACAACAGCTGACAGCAAATAAGGGATCTCATCGTGTGGGGACATGCTCTTCATGTCTTAGCTTACTATTCACCTAAGGGCAGCCACTGGTGGCATGGGCATGTTCTGTGATTTGATCAGAACACAGTATTCTACAACACATATGAAAGATGAGGATTGGAGGAAAGGAGGTAGGGATCTTTTCCTGGAGGGACTTTGCATGAATGTATCTTTCTCTTGTTAACAGTAAGTGCTACATCAAGAGTACATACACATTCACAACATCATATTTCACACAATTTTATTTATAAAATTGTAATTATCTAACAAATTGCATATAAAATGATTTACTTCAAGTAAATACAGAATACTGCACGACTATTAAAACTATTGTATTGTCCATCATAAGTGTATTAAAACATTCCTAAAAAATGCCTCTATTAAAAAACAAAAACCCAAGAACACAAGTAGCATGACCAAGACCATTTTCAATAGCTTAAAATGAATTACCAGGAAGTTGCATTAACTTCCTAAGTAGACTCCAGTTACATCCATTGAGATCAGCATGTGATACAATACCACAGTCTAATGCTAAAGATGACAAGTAATACATTATGCACCTGATCTATGCTTTTCTCCTAGACTGAAGGGAACCAGTCTGAAATCAGAAAACTAAAGCTCAAGTCAAACTCTACAGGGCATGCAGTTCTGTAATAGCAATACTTTCAATTGGTAAGTGTAGTTGGCCTTTACAATCAATTTTACAACTGATAGAAAAGGAACACAAGAGAATACATTCGTATAAAAAGGAATGATACACAAAGGGTAAATATTGACACCTTGCTGTACACCTTCAGATGAACCAGAGAGAAAGATTCAGCTGGAACTAATCTGGAATATACATAACAGAAATGGCTCTGAGTCACAAACCCACATTCCAATCTCCCCAGAGCTCAAGGTCCATCTCTACTATGTACACAGCGTGAACATGAACACACATACAGATGGAGCTTTTTATTAACACACTTATATTGCCAAAACACAAAAGACAGCTAGCAGTGCTGCCTCGTGCACGCTAGTAGTACAACACTTCTTCGTATACTGCATGTTAAGGGAGATAGTTTTTTTTTTATTTCTTTTTTCAAGGGGCAAAATTCAGTAGCTAATGGATCAGGGTAGTATTTCATTTATTTTAGACAGTTTCATCACCTGTTACAGGTATCTGAAAAAGATTCAAAGAAAAAACAAAAATGGGAGGAACTGAAACATTCAGCAGTGCTTTACGCCTTTTAAGGTCTCCTCTCCTTCCTAGGTATTTGCAGAACTGCTATTTCAATGCACCCAAAAGACATACATAGCAAGAAGGAAAACAGAATCAAAAATTCAGACAATAGTTTCTCTCACAACCAACCATATTAATCAAGACCAATTTTAACAAGGGCATCTCTAAAGTAGTAAAAACACAGACTGACGTCCAGGACAGTTCTTATAGCACCATGTTTAGTCCCGCCACAAGTGATGGCAACCTCCCATAACTGGCAGGAGGTGCTGCCACCAACTCTCCACTTTACAGTCGAATGCTGTTCTAATGCCAAGCAGCAAAGGGAAAAGGCAAGGGAGGCCCTGCCACGACCCAGGCCCAAAGGGCTGGCCAGGGCTTCACTTTCCTCAGGTGCAGCCAGCCACACACTGGGCAAAGACTCAAGTGCAGGCAGCTGAGGGACTCCTGCTGCTCCACTGGGGCGAGGGACAGCCCAGACAACCACTCAGGACTCATCAGCAAATTCTCCTGGCAGACACCTTTCCTCTCCATAATAAACACTTTCAGGGTGAAAAGCAGTCATGTGCAAGAATCATTTAATCTGCATGCTACTATTTACATTTCAAACACTATTTACACACCAGAACTACAACGAGCATCTCTCTCAAAGGGGAGAGAAGAAGGCTTTCGGGACAGAGTACACTTGAGCAAACACCCCCACAGCTTCAAACTCTAAGGGGCACAATCAAAATTATCCTACTGCTACCAAAATAGACACAAAGAGATGAATCAAACATTTGTCCATTGGGCTATTAATAAAAAAACAAAAACAAAAACACCCCAAACCCAAAGAACTGAAAGGCTTGTGAATACAGAGGGTATTTAAAAAGCAGAGAAGCAAGGACTGTGATGCCCTCTGGCAGGGCTCAATGGGATATATGGAAATAGCTTTAAAGCTAGTGCTGCTGCTGAGCTACCAGAGTCCTCGTTAGCAATGCCACTACTCCACAGGAATCACCCAGCAAACAGAGCTCTTTCCCACTCTGTAAGCCTGACAACAATTTCTGAACAACTACTGCACATTAAAGATACTTAGATTGATCTTTGAACTCACATCTACCCCACCATGACACCAGGCAGGCTAGAAATTGCCATGGAGTCAGTCCTAGCACCTACCACATCTTATTGCTTTAGACACTGAGCCCATGTAGCCAGCAGTTGTGCTTTAGTTGCAGCTCACGTGAACTTTTCAAAGTTTCCTGGAAGAAAGTTTGCTTGTATTTGGCAGGCTCTGACAATAATACAATGATTTCCAAGGCCTCCCACAAGTTTTCCAAACTGGACACCTAAGCTGCTGAGTAGCTGTTGATGGGACATTTCTAGTACATCATACCTGACCTGTAGATAAAAAAATGTGGGATTTAAATGAGTAACATAGACAGCTAATGCCAAACATTCAGTGCACATCCATTAAACAATGCAGAAATAAGTAAATAAGCATCCTTTTGAGAACAAGGGAGGGAGAAGGATCAACATTCACAGCAACAAAGACAAGCTCTAGAAAAGTAAGTTATTTAGTGGTTTTTGTAAAAACAGTCAGTCATTCTGGGATTCAGCAGAAGTGTTGCACATTTGTGTGTAAACGTGCAAGTTGTGAGAACAAGAATTGCTCATCTTGGAGCATTTACCCTCCTCTCAGTCTGACGCTGCCAACAGCACAGCCAGCAGACTGGAACTCAGAACAGCATGACCACACAGAAGGCCAATACAGTACAACTGCAGAGATTCAAGTAGAAGAATGAAGCTATCTTCAGAAGCTCAGAGCAGCAACAGCAGTATTCAAGATCAGTGGCAACAAGGAATACTTCTGTAATTAGGCTTTTTGTTTTTCCCCAAACCAAAGCCCAGAATCACAATCAAGACTCTTTGGTGGAGGGGTCAGTTCCTCAACCCCACTTCCCTGACTCCTCCGTGCACCATTTTGTCTCAGTGCAGCAACACTGGTGCTGATGATCTATCTGTCCTGCCACTATCAGGAAAAATGGTATGTCCCTCTTGGGGAAAACAACCAGTAATCCTCAAGCAGAGGAGTAGCTAAGTAAAACATAACATTGTGCTGAGGTGGAACCAACTTTATTATGGACAATGAATTACAATTGTTTCGAAAGGCTTTAAAAAATACTCTGAGTCATGGCTGGCCTTTAACAGCAGATACCAAGGAATATAGAGGCTGCCTGATTCAGAGCCAGCCAGTGGGAGTTAACCAGAAGAGGATGAGGTAATGCTCAAAGATGGGAGGAAAACAGGTCTGTCTGAGGCATCTGTGAAGCACCGGCGTGCCCATCACCAGCCTTCAGAGGAGAGAAAAACCATGGCCAACTAAAGCACAGAAAGGCAAAATGTGCAAGGGTACATATATTCGTTTAAGAGTCACAGGACCAGAAAGGGCCTTAACAAGTCATCAGATCAGCCTTCTATCTATCCCCCAGAACAGGGAAGCTTTGAAAGCAATGTGTTCTGCTCTTCTACCCCATATGCCTCCTGTTTCAGGAAACTCAACTCAGAAAGATGTTACATTCTTACAAAGAGGTGCTATGCACCCTTTGCCACTGTCTAACCAAAGCAGGACCACAGCTTTCAGGACTGGTATGGAGATATTGAGAAGGTCATAAATTTATACAAAGTGCAATCAACTACCCAAGCCATGGCCAGGTCTTTAAGTTCACTATTGTTAATGAAGAAGAACAAATCAAAAGCGCTAAGCTGATGGAGTCTGATCTAAGTCTTCTTCCATTATTTGTGCTTTTTTCCACATTCTGTTTTCTTGTGTCCAATTCAAAAGGGTCTGTCTTAGAAGCATTTATTAGGATCATCTATTTTACGACTTATTCTGTTGCTGCAAGAAAGTTCTTTGTCGTCTTCAGAGCAAGAAAGGGAGACATCTCCATAGCATGGAGGTAAGCATTTACTCTGGCAAAAACTGTTCTCTCCAACTTCCAAGAGAATGGGATATGATCTTTCCATAATCACATGCATTTATCAATAAATAAGTTTGGATTAGACTGTATTAAAACATATGCACATATTTAAAGCACTGGAGTGTCACAGATTCTTATGCCACAGCTCATGCAAGTAAAAAAGAAATAAAGAAAAGAAAAAGAAAAAAAGAAAGACCAAAGCCCCAACTAGGAACAGACCAAAGAAACAAGCTTCACATGAGTATGTCAAAGCATTAGTATTAGTGAGATCCCTAAATACATTAGGTAACACTAAATTTCAGAAAAACAAAAGATTTTGCCATATTAGATACATATGTTTTGATTTTAAGTTAATATATAATTCATTCTTTGAATCTTATTCTACACTTGGACCAACATCCACACTGCTTTCATACATTTATACAGTTATATCCCATCCTTGCCTTAAGAGACTGATATCCAAAGATATGGCAGCAACCCTTGTTTGCCAAATATAAAACTTCTTTCTCTTCATACAAGGGCAGAGAAGGAAAAAAGATCTTGACAAAATTAAGCAATTCTCCCTTCTGCTGATTCCAATCTCAAAGTACTACAGGGAGATATTTGGAAGCTTGCATAAAAAAAATTTCCCTTGTTTTAAAAACAATTTCTTTTACTGTACAATAGATGCATAGAAAGTTGCTTCCTGCTTCATGGGTTTAGGCCTGTAGCTATGTTTAGCTGTGAAAACAAGAAGATTGTTCCTTTACAGAGTGGTGAGGAGATAGACCATCTCAGGAATATTTGGCAGCTATCAAAGAGCTCATGACATGAAGAATAAACAGCATATCCACAGACTACAACAATGCAACTCTGTCTCACTGAATACACCAATTTAAAAAAGTGTCCACTTGTTACTCAAAATCAAGAATACAGTAGAGATTCACGGCTCAACAGCTTTCAAAGTGGTGGTTTAAAAGAAAAAAAAATTGTCAGTGAGCAGCAGATTTTCAATAGCCCACTCTTCTTTCCCCCACCCCAAAGAAACACAAGTTCACTGCAATATCAGGAACTTAGACTTGAGGCTACTTGGGAGAGAAGTCTTCCCTGTCACCCATGTCCATACAGCTTGGTGTCGGAGTGACACACTGGAGGTTTCAGAGGTTTCGGTTGTCCAGTGTCTTGCTGTGGTTACTTCAGCAGTTTTACCAGCTGGCTCTGACAGCCTCAATGTCACTAACCAAATTCTGGGCTAAGCATATCCCAAATATCTGGAAGAGACAACAGTTTATTCATTTGGAGCATTGGACAACTCCTTTCACACAGGCAAACTCCTTAGGTTACACAGAACTTAGATATGAAAGAAACAACAGAGGTAGAAATTAAATTAACAGTAAGCGTTGGAAGAAGTAAGAAGATTACAGAACTCCTGTAACCCCATTATTTTTATGGTGGCACTGGGTTCCAGTTAATTAACTGTCCTAGTCCTGTTTCAAAGCAACCCTAAAGGCTCTCTGTTGTTCATTTAAGCACCACTGGAAACTGTAGGCCTGTACAAGTTTGAAAGACTTTACATAAGCTTTATCTAGCAGAGTGTTAGTTTCAGCCTGCTGAGAGTTGAAAAGAAAAAAATGCATCCCTGTAGATAAAAATTAAATATTCCTTAACACAAAGAAAGCCTCATACATTTAGTCCCCACTGCTAAAACCCACAAACAGGCAACTGGCACTACATTTCCCACTCTTATACACCATTTCCCCCGTCATGTATTCACTTTATCTATTATTCCTCTGTGCAACTTATTCCAGGGAACATGTTTACCTGAAGTAATGCTATCCCAATGAATATACCAGCAACTATGGTAAGGTTGTCCTGCAACCATTTCTCAAACTGAGGGACACAGCCTTTAGTGTAGATAACAATCTGCTGATCAACTTCCTGCCAAGGAGAAGAGGAAAGAAAACAGAGATAATTACATTTAACTACACCATCAGCAGAATAATCTCCTCTTGGAATAGGAATTCAGATCCTTAACATATCGCATTAAGAAGGGGGGGGGGGGGGGGGGGGAAAGCTTACTGGTTTTTGCCTTGCATCGTAGCCACACTGAGTATTAATAACATCTTCCTAAAGGAAAGAAAGAAGAAAGGCAATCAGTAAAATGTCACCCAAACACCTTCTTTCAACTCCCTGGAGTTGGTCCTATATGTAACAAGACAATCACGCAAACTTTGGTTAGCATATTGCTTTAATCAAAAACCTTCCTTCCTTCACCCTTCGCTATTAATTATTTGCAGCAAATAAGAGCACACAGTCAAAAAACTTTTTCTCTCTCAAGTCAGCAAGCTGGGAAAACCAGCCCTCCACCTGGGTGAACTCCATGTTCCAGATACAAGCATTTAGTAAAGGGAATAGGGAACATCAATGGCAAGTGAAAGAACTTCTGCTGAAAAATTTTGTCTGTGCTAAAAAATATGCCAAGAGTATTGTTGTCATTTTCAGGGTTCAGTCTGTGCAGAATGAAGAGGTGACAAGGGGCAGTTCTTTTGCAGAAGCTGCAAGTTCTTTCTAAGAGCATCTCTAGAAATAAGTACAGTTCCTTTCCAAAAACCTGAAAGAAAAAAGAACAGATGGGGTAATGTGTTCTTACTGCCTGTTCTTGATACCAATGAGAAAGGAGGGGTTTCTTTCCTACTCCCTTTCCTTTAGTACTCCTGAAGCACAGGTAATAAAATAGGCTCTGGCAGACTTTCCCTAGTGAACAAATGCTTCCCATTGGCAGCTGAAGCTGTATTTTTACTTTGTATACAGTTATTTCATGGTATGATATTTCATGGTATAAAATGAAGCATGAAACTTTTGGCACCAGCCACAATGGCAGCAAAATATTAAGTTACTGACTTATATAATGACAGTGAGCAGAAGAAGGACTACTCAAGAAAGTGAGAAAATCAGCCAGTCTTAGCTAGGTGTACCAAACACCACAACTTAGTCAAATTCTGGGAAGTGAGAAAGGCAAGCAGTGAAGAAATGGATTTTAAAAAGCAGTTATATGGAAAAAAGTATCTCCTATCAGCACGGAAAGCTCCTTTGTTTCCTCACTATGCAAGAAGTCCAACAGGTTGCATTCCATCAGCTGCCCAAACTGGATTCCCTTAATGGACCTTCAAAATTCAAGCAACTTTTATCTCTTAATGAGATGAATGCTTCTGTTCCAGAATCTACGTGTCACACACTACAAGGATGTAAAGGCACCTAAGATTCTAACAGAGGGATTTTAAGTTTTCCTCCTTGTACTAAATGCCTACTTGATTCATCATTAATGTCTTCTGCCTCTAGTCTTGGAGTTTGTTAACCAAAAGAAGGTACAAAAAATGCAATGGAAATAAAAAAGTTTTCTAAATTTGCCTGTACAGATATATGGAACACTTCAACCTCCTTAGCTACTTCAAAATGAACTACAATAGTTAAAATTTGTTTCAAGAGACTTATTTTAGCCTGCCTTAAACTTACCACTTCCTGATTGAAGCTAAACTAAAAACAGTAAGGCACCCACGTAACTGTTTGCATCAGTCCAACACTGAAACCTAATTCTAAAAGGACAAATTTGCTTTCTCATAGAATAAACCTGTGTTTATCACTGCAATTGAACCAATCACAGCTTGGTTACGATCATTTTACTTGTATGCATGACTTCTAATGTTTTCACTTTTTAAAGGCCATTAAGGTTGTTGTTTCCTTACAGTGAATGAGATTTATCTCTAAATTTCTGATTGCTGCCTCACACCCTAACAAACTGCATAGTCATTTACACAACAGAGAGAAAGAGAGAACTTTAGGATGGATTATGTATTTATAGGATTACCTTGTACTGCTGTCACTGGTTTGGTTTTATAACAACTATATTTTTAAAACTGGGTTGTGATGACCTCTGTGTGGGTGGGTGGGCAGATAGGCAAACAGCAGAGGAAATCCTAAGTACAAGGTAATGTTGAAGTCTAACCTACATTTTGTTTTAATATCCCATTAAAACATTTTCAGCTACGTTTGTGAGAAAAATTCGAACCACTGTAAAGACACATTCACTGCAGAGGAACCACAACCAGCTTGTGCAAGTGGCAGTGCCTTATCAGGAGAGGGGCAGAGCAGCAGCAACTGGATGCCAGGAGCAACAACTGCATCGCATTATTAGCAAGGCAGGAAGCACCTGAGGTGCCTTTTGGCAACTCGCCTAACTTCAGTCTGTGCTATACTAATACATTCAAGGAACTATAAGTTATTCCAGGTGGAGAAAAAGCCACAGCTGAATTGCTAGATAATACAAGCCAACTTCTCTCAAGCTATATAAAGTCAAACGTATCCAGTGCACATAACAGTTTCCATGCACACACCTATCCCTGTTCCAAGCCTTTCACTATTAATGAACTGATTCCCTACACTTCACTTTCCACTTCTTTATCATATCCATATTAGCAATGCACAGCTCCAACATTTTCCACTTGATGATCCAGAACTATAAATATTTTAAAAGACATGAAATTTTACCAAAAAAGCTGCTCCCACAAACAATTTCTGACCTTACAAGTCTGATTTCAAATGACTTTAGGACAGGCAGTAACTTTAAAGGTAAAAAAAAAAAAAAAGAGTATGTAAAGATACCCAAGTCAAGATTCTAATGCAAACATGTCAGTTCCTCAGGGCACAGACTGTCATTCCTTGCCGTACCTGGCACAAACTGGGTCAAACTGGTTGCAGCCTCAGGACACTGCATTAAATAATGAATAATACTTCCCTTAATGTGTCTGATCTTAAGGGTTCCTGTTCTGATGAATTTCAGTTGAAAGCTCACATCCTTCAACTCATTAAGTGCTTCTCCTTTTCATACTTGCCAAAATTAATATGTATGTTCAGCCAAGCCCATGGTTACCTCTTTCTAATAAAAGCCACAAACAATAAAGTTAGTTATCTTATGAGTTTTGCTGACTGCAGAAAATTTAGTGGCTAAACTGAGCTGCAAGAACAAAAAAAAATACAGGTTGGTGACAATAATAATAATTAGGCTAAATTTCCAGAAATAAAAAAGGAAAATCTTGGAGCATCATTTATGATTGGAGCAGCAGACCCATCCTACCCTCTAGACTGTCACTTACAGCAGGGTCTTTAGTACAGCAAGAGAACGGTACACCACAGCGCTCTCGACTTGCGTTGGAATCTGTACAATTGAAGTAAATATTAAGGTTCCAGTCATCGGCTCCAAAAGCCCCACAGCACTGCCACTAGAACAAAAAAAGAAGAGCTGCTTAAATTTCAGAATGGAAATCTCAGCATTAGTAACATGCATCAGTGCTGCCAGTTTCCCCTCTAGCTTTCAAAACAAAATCTGAGACACCCACTGCTTTCATTGAAACTGGCTTTTTTTGTTTGGTTGGGGATTTTTGTAATTTTTTAAAAATATGACATTCCAAATGTGTAAGTTGATCCAAAGTAATCATGTGATTAAAGTTACGTTCACACCCTGCTATGCTGCTCTCTGGAGAGAAACCTGTGGGTGAGCTGATAAGCCTACACAATACTACGGAGTTGCACAGGCCTACAAGCTCCGGCCCAAGGGACAGCAGAGCCAAGAGTACAATATCCAGTCTAATGAGCCCTGGATTTTCAAAAAACAAGCTACAAGGGCTACACCGACTGGTACAGCTACTCCTCTTGCCAGTTTGGGTGAACTTTACCTTGGCTGCACATTGGACAGTGTGAGCACATTGTTCCCTGAGCACCACACACTGCACAATTAACACCTTTCCTGAATCCTTCAAAGAGTAAATCTGCCAAAGGCAGGCTTAGTTTCTGGCAAAACATGTTGAACACACATGGAATTGATGTGTTTTGCTGAACATACAAAGAATGGATTGGAGGACCAGTGAAGCACTGACGCTTTACAGCATTTAAGGAGCTAGACCAATCTATCCATGAATCCATTCATGTCAACTTAAAAACAAAACAACCAAACCAACCATGTCTTTAAAACCATTGGAATAGCCATTCTCTCTTTTCAGATGTCGCAGTTCTCTCTGCAATACCTGACATGCTGTCTTCATGCACTATCTCTACTGGTTGAAGAAGTAACTTGCTCTCGCAACTCGGGCTGCCCCTGGCTTATCTGCTAAGTGCTACTCCAGTTAGGAGAGAAAGCTCAGGAGGTCACTGCAAAATTGGACTGTAGCCTTTGGCTGCATACAAGTGGACCATTACTTTCAGTTTGTAGCAACTTCTGACCTTCTTGCAAAAGATTCAAAACAGTGCAAGGATCCACATCCTGTTACTTACCATTTTTCCCCCAGGCTTGGGGAAGCAAATCAAGCACTGAAACTATTTTAATTGAAGAATGAAAAAAAATTAGTAAATATTAATTCAACCAACACTTAACCATGTTGGCCACACAGTGCCACATTCAAAGAGGACTTTGTCAATACAGGGCAGAACTGAGTACTGGAGAGGGAAGGTAGTGGCAGACCGTGTGTGCAAAAGTCAGTGCAAGACTTCTTCACACACATTGATACATTACAGAGCTTAATCTGCACAAACAGGTGTACTACTGGTTTCACCCTTCCCTCCCAAGTGCCGATGTGGCATCACTTAGAGATGCCCTACAAGAACTGTAGAAGTGGCCCACTTCATTAGGCTAATTCCATTAAGTCTAATTGAGAAGAAATAACATTGTGGTTTCGTTTGGACCAACTAAGTACCGCTGCCACTCTGCAGTGTGTTGTAGCACATCTAATGCTGCTAAAACTATACCAACATTCATCTTAGGATCAAATGAAGTTGGAAGAGGAATAATTTCTTAAACAGATGTGATAGCTTCTACAACAAAATATTTTAACTTTGGTGCATTTGACACACTATCTCTAAGTCTTCAAGAAAAGTCACCCCAACTCTCCATCTTGTTTTACTCAGTCATACATCAATAGAGCCACTTTACACAGGTGCTGCATGTTTGCAGAAGTTCTGTAAAAACAAATATAAATATTGTCAAAACCACTATATGCTAGAATATTTCTGTTGCTCCTTGAAGAAACAGAACAGATGGAAAGTAAAAAAATAAGAGCAGATATTCCTTAAAAGTAAGCTTTACAAAAAATAAACATAGTCCAACTTACATATTCCTGTGTAAAGTCTATGAGGTTTTGTAAATCAATGTCATCTCGGTATGCTCTGATGTTGTTGTTTATAAAGAAATACAGCTGGTCCTTTATCCAGTCTTTGAAAACAAATGCTAGAACACCAGCAGTGAGCTCCAAGAAGAAAATAATTCCAAGAAAAACAGAGAACTATGAAGAAAATAAAAAAGGCTAAGATTATTTTCCTTTATGACCAAAACTTTTCCAAAGCTCACAATTATATCCAGTGATAAGGCTTTATCTGTTTCAGTGCAAGTTCAAGCCATTTTGGCATATAGGAAATTTTAAATTAAAAACACACCATTTTTACTGGAGATGTAGCACAGAAATCTTAATTCTGTTCTAACAAATATGCTAACAAATGTCCAAACGTGGACATTTCACTGAGATTTTCAAAGAGATCCAAGAGAATTCACTGTAAATATCAAGACACAGTTAGTCACTGCCACATGTAGGGCCCTTGAAAACCCATCTTAAATTCCTGCATAGGCACTTACATTTGAGAAGGCATAAACAACCAATAGTGCCAGTAAAATGCTTTCTACATGACTTTTGGTTTAGATCCTCTCACTGGCAAACCTTCACCTAAGTAGACAAAGCAGAACCCGGTAACAGCAGAAATTAATTAATGACTAAGTCAGAGCGGAATGTCTATGAAATGACTCACATCCACATTAAAACTAAATGAGGCTGCTATGATTAATGCAAATGCAATGGATGCCAAAGGCATTACTAATGATCTGCCACTTTCTCTAAGCATTTCCACTGAGTCTACACTGTTTTAAACCACACAGGGGTCCTGGTATACTGGAAGTCCATCCCCTTTGCAACTGTGCTTTTGAGTTTCATTTTAATATGATCTCTGTGTGTGTTCAGATACATTTTTAATTTCTCCTGCAGCTGCTGTATGGGAAGCTATTTCTGGTACAGCAGATGGGTTCATTTTAGGCAAGCTAAGAGAAGCAAGGAAGAAGAAAAAAAAGTGTTACAAGCTGCTTTATAAATGTCTCGAGAACTGTGACTCTCAATTGCCTCCTCCCCTTACACAACACGTCTGTGGGAGCCAAATGTGTCACTTGGAGGCAGTTATTTCACTGGAAGCTTTTTCATGTATATATTAACAGTTAATGGTTATGAACACACAACTGTGTCCACAGGCTGCGCCCATCTCTGGGAATGGGAGTGATGGAGGAAAGAATCTTCTTTATTTTAAATCTTCAATTTATCTAAAAGTGAACATGACACTATTACCCTCAAAGTCACAGGAGGAAGTGTTTGTGCAAATACAGAACCTGGCTACTTAGCTAAAGAAGTTCTGCATACTGAGGTACGTTTGTATACCAGCAGCTCCTTCCCTAAGCAATAATCCAGTCCAGAGTTCAAGAAAACTTCAATTTTCTTTCCCCATCCTGGACACATTCTCCTCCCCTTCTCCTTCTCAGGCCCCAGCACTGAAAGCCGTGACGCCTCTTCCAATTAGCTGAATGGCACGGACTGAGGATCAGGATCTTTTAACAGTCCTATCTCCTTTGTACCATGAGAGGCCCTTGCACAGCAGAAGTCACATGGGTCACATTCACTGCTGCATCTACATCCCTCAGATTTCATAGGCAGCTTGTTACAGACTCCAAGTTTAACACGCAGAATCTCACATGAAATTTCTCCTTTTGTGTCAGGGAAGCAAAATGTTAGGCTACATCCATATGAAAAGTAGTAGTTCCATGTTATGATAGTTACCACCAACAGTTTCGAGCTTTAAAAAAAATCAGTAAGCACCAGAGACTGAAGAGCTGTAACGTGTTAAAAGCTAAGTGCTTTCCTAGTACTCTGACCCTGGATAACACCTTCCTCTCCAAAATACATTTTAAAAGCTTAACACAGTTAAACAGAACAGACAACATGGCATGCTACATAAATAAGAAATGTCACAGTTGCAAAAGCTACTTACAAATTTGAGAAGAAAAGTGTTTTCTCGTAAAGCTCCAATGCATCCTGCAAATCCCAAAATGAACATAACTCCTCCTACCACTAGGAAGAGCCAAACAGGATCAAAGCCTCCCAGGTCAGTGATGGAGGAGATATTGGACAGCACTCCCTGAGAAAGAGACAATGCCAAGGGATAAAAAGTATGTTCAGCTTTTTGTTGTATAAATTCTGCCTGCATTTTTCTTCTTAAAAAGGAAGAAGACTACAGGAAAATAAATGTTCTGCAGTACGGCAAGAAAACACAATTAAGAAAATCTTTGTGTCCCGAAAGAGATAAAAAGTGCGATTATGTGCAATATCTCTGAATCAACCTGTGAATGAGTAACAAAATGTTCTTGAAGAATTCTCTGCGAGAAACCCACAGGGCATTTCCTGCTTATGTAGCTGTAAGAAGCAGTCGGCCAGAAACTCAGAACAGATATTTGAACAAGACTTAACTCACTCTTATTATCCATTTTACGTATCATATACATCATCTATGTAAACATACAGTTACATGTTATATAGAAAAAACAGTTGAAAGCAATAAAACCCTCTGAATTTAGCATTTATTCTCAGTATTTACAGCAATCGTCAGAAATTAGAAGTGAGCTTCTAGGTTGCAGCATCTTGCAAGAAAAAGTTGTTCAACAGATTACGACAAACAACACATCTGGCCAATTCAACTTCAGGCATCTACAGTGCCAAAACCTCATTCCAGAAATAAAGTGTGGCTACTGACTACTTAGTTAGCAGGAAAAATTTTAAAATATCGAGGTCTCTTAGTAGGATGAAAGACAATTCAAGAACTTGTCTCGGGGCAAAGTTTACACTAATTTAGAGTAGACCTATCATATGTTAAACCACACATGCTGTGTTTTATATACGACAGCACAGTCTGCTTGTAATGCTACTTCTGCCTTGGAAGCAAAGCTTGGGTTGCGACTCCAGTAATCCTGAGGAACTATTTTAATTTTTTTTAACACATTTTAGGCAGAGTTTGGCTGATGTTGAACAGATGGGTCGTATCAAGAAGCAAGTACAAAGTTTACCCTGTGCAAACTCACTGGAATAGGAACAATTCCAGTTTCCCAAGGCTTTTTGGCAGAAAAAAAAAAAGCTCAAGTGTCACCATTTCTTCATTCCCCTCCCCAGTGCTGTAGGTCAATTCAAAGCACACTTCTGTGTTTCCTCACAGAAGCCTGAACCCAGGCTGAGTGCTTTGGACTACTTCTCCCTCTAACTCCTGCAGGATGCTGTGGCTTAAGAAACAGCAACAGAGATCTAACTCTACAGTGCCTTATTTGCAAAACTCTGTGGTTCATTCTTTTTCTTCTTCCTGTTCATACCCCTTTGTTTCTTTGAAATAGTCCCAGAACAGCAACAATTTAGAGGGAAGTTACCATAACCTCATATCCAGAATTTCAAATTAACATTGTTAATGATGACTGCTCACGAGTGTGGCTTTAGATCTGTGATTATACACACACAGACACACACACTCATTTTGGACCACTCAAAACATATCATTTATCATGTAACCAATATCTCTAATACATTACTTCATGTAGTCTGCAACCACTTTCATAGAGTTTCCCAAGTAAAACTTGAACAAGTAGTAAATGAAGACAGTGCTCAAAGCTTTTAATTCTGCAGACAAGAACGGAGTAAATAAAATATACATGTGAGTTTCACCAATGCACACCTCAAGGAGCAATAGGAAAGGCTGAAACCCAAAGAAAAATCTGACTACAAAGCACTCCTAAAGTACAAACAATAATCCAACAGCACGAATAACGTTCTCTAAGTATATTCTTTTCCCTCCTACTAGAGAAGGCTATTGCCAGAGAGGGATGGAAAAAAAAATTTTTAAAAAATCACATTCATCACTTTCCTCCTACATCGCATACTGTACTAGCCTTACTGTCATTCATTTAAAAAGCAAAAAGAGATGAAATGAACAATGTAACACAACTCAAAGCCAGCACTGCTACTAAAGTAGAGCAGCTGGCCCGTCCCTTTTTCTGGTACCATCTCAGTGGAGAGATGATACACACCAAGACAAAATGAACACTTACCTGTCATTAACACTTACATCAACTTGTGCAAAAGTTTTTCCATTACTTTGTCTTCATTACATTTGTCATAGAAAAGAAATCCAAGCCAACTTTCTGGCTAAGAATATCAAGCAATACAAACAGGATAATCCAACAACACAAAACCTTTGAAAAAATCAAGGCCTTGGCCCTACACAGGTCAAGAAACATGAGCTCTGCTTCAAGGGGAAAAGACAACTACAAAAATGATTTCTTCACAAAGTTTTAAAGTCCTTTCCTCTGTGCTTATATAGTTACCATAAGATGAGAATAAATTCTGTCTTAAAGCAAGCACTACTACTCTTTTCTTTTAACATTAGCCGATTTTGGAATTACTGGACTGTGGTGTAGTGGAGTGACAAAAACTAGTCACTGGACAAAGGATGTTGCCTTTGTTATTATTTGTATTTAGTTTAAAAAAACCCAAAAAATATGAAGATTTAAGTCTCTCTTCATAACACACTTTGTCTTTCTTTAAAATAAAGCGAACAAAACCAAATAAATCAACAAAAAACTCAAAGCAAATTACTACGCTAAATCAACTTCTTTCCATATCAAAGTAGTAAAATTCAAATGAAAAGAAATCAAAGTAAAATTCAGCTCGCATTTGTGGACAATACTGTTAGAGAAGACAGTCATAATACAAAAGTAGTGGTAAGAAACACACCACTCTGCATTTTGTCACAGTCACATTAAATTCCATGGCAATAAAATTTATTGAGCCGGTTTTATACTGATTTTCCCTTCACTTGATTTTCTAGAACTGCCAGGCTCTCAGCATCCTGTAATGCCACATGTTGACTGGCCACTCCTCAGGGTATCTGTGATCCAACACAAACTGCATAGATCAACACAGGCTTTAGCTGCCATTGTTTGCTATCCTTGGAAAGCACCTTTATATGCATCTGTTGCTAGTCCACATATGGCTATCATAAGCCTAGCTTGGATAAATCCCAAATAACACATCCTGACAATGCAAAGCACATACTGCTTACTTCTCATTTGTACTCCGTATGCTCTCTGCGTATCAACCACAAGTTATCAGTATTCGGGAGAGACAACTTAGGATCCACAGTCTTCAGAGAGGCTTTGTCAATTAAACAATAGCTAGCAGTGGGAATGAGAAACACAGACAATGCTCTGTGATTACAGCTCGAGATACAGAGGTAGTCTGATAGAAGATTACTGCTAACTGCTTAGAATACAATTTTCCAGTCTTGTACTCTGGACATTTACAAATAAGCTCTCTGAAGAGGCAGCAGTGCAATACCCTGAAGAAAAGCATTTTTTGTTTCAAGCAGCAGGGCAACAACTGGGGAATAATATCTCACTTTATATTGTTAAGAAGATCTAAATGTACAGTCCTCTAGGCACATACTCTTCTTATCCACTACAAGTTTCTATAATGCCTACTACACCTACTACCACAATATCAAATATTTTTTGGCTGCAACAGCTACTCCTGGGAAAAGTTTGACACAGATGTACAAACATCTGGCAGTGATCAATTCTGTCTTCAACCCATCTTTAGCCAAAAGCAGAAGTAAACATTTCCAGAGATGCTTGAGCAGAGGATCAGTAATCTCATATTCTAACAGTGTACCCTCCAAAACACGCTTTGAATCCTCAGGCTGAGCAGTCACTCATGGAATATATGGTGACTGTCCACCCCCTCATGCATCAGTGCAAGACCTAAACAAACCTTCTGTAAATACTTTAAAGTAAGGCTCTCTGCAAATGCAAGGTATTTTTCCTCAGCAACACTACTGCAGTTGCCCACTAAAACCAGGACTGTTAAATCATTTCAATACTCTGGTACTTTAACATCTAAAAGGAGGAACAATTTTTTCCTCTAGACAAATTCTTGCCTTGAAGTATGGTTATTTTTGAGGTACATGCACAACACTTTCTCGATAGTTTAGGCATGTGTGTAATCTATATTTGGCAGGAAATGCTTTGTTTGTACAAAGCTACATACTCTAGTAATTTACTTCTCACAATGGTGTCAACCGACGGCTCTGCTGTAGTCCCACAAGGAGAGTCGGCAGGACATGTTCCCTGGCTGATCTCCAGCTCATCTATTTGCTCTGTTCCTCCACCCTCCATAGCCTGCTGTATCTTACAGTCCATGAGTCACTATTTAATATTTTAATCCAACACAAGCCAAAATTTATTTGGCGTAGTGAAACAACAAAAGCATCATCCATAAGTGAACTAAAATAAGTAACAGTAAAGTTGTGGAAAAAGTTCCTTTATTTGTGAAATGTACTTCAATCATTAGGATACAATGACACATGGATGGAACAAGAAAGACTGACCCCACATTTCTACCCCACCCCAAATTCAGAAGAAGTCAAATGAAATGGTAAGGACCTGGGTGCATTCCACCCACCAAAAAATGTGAGACAACCAAGCCAGGCCCAACAAAAACTCCTGCAGAACTGGAGTCTTCTCCACCTGGTATGTGAGCACAGGTAGAAAAAAAGCCTAAGAGATGCCTGACAGGTCCTCTGTTGTCATGTCATGTTTTCAAGGCCAGAGCCCTCCATGCTACAAGCAGGATCTCATGTATAGCTCAAGGGAGAACAAGGCAAAGGGAAAATGCTGGTCTTGAACACAGGAGTTCCTGAATGCCCCTCCTGATGTTATAGCTGCACAATAGTTTCCCTATATCCCATCAATCAAGAATAAGGAAGCAACGGTTACATACAAAAGCAGTAAGGATGCACACCTCAGCCCTTCTCCATCTCGTACTCTTTAAGATCACCAGAACAGCTTGTACTGCTTTCCAGAGACAGACCTCTGACTCCAGCTCCTGCCTTTGGTGCACATGTGCATTAATATTTCAGGTCAGATCCAGCAGTCCTTTTGAAGTGATCACACACAAGCTGTGCTTCAGTTCACACCAGGAACAGTCTCGGAGCACGCAGACTGGATTACTTATAAATGAAGATGAGTCCCTGGAACACAACTCATGCTCCAACCACTAGCAAGCATTCAGTCCACAAGATCACACTAGAACTAGGTAGAAAAGAACTCAAACCTTTCAAAACCTGCAGTGTGCAAGCTGGATCTTCAGCACCACTTCCTCTCCTGTTGGTCCCCACTGCCTGCATTTAGCAGTAACAGCCCTCACAGGCTGAGCCCAAAGCCAGACACACACGTCAGCTGGAGCAGTGACCCAGTGTTATCACACCTACACAATCTGATGCGTTCCTGGACTCCTAAGAGAGTCACAAGTGCACGAACAAACCAGTGACACTTCCAGATCATCTGTTGCACAACAGCTGCTGCTCTGACAGGCACAGTAGCAAACTGCAGGACAAGAGAGGGTGGATCCAACTGAAAACACTCCAGGCAGCAGCAATTTCGAAAAGCTGACCCAGTAATGAAAATTCAAGGCATAATGAGTCAGAGACAACTTAGGAGAATCATCAGCCTAAGAAACAAATGGGTGATACAGTGAGTGGATATGGAATTTGGCCCACAGGATACATATAAAAGAGTGGGACTCAACACTACAGGAGGATGGGAGAAATCCTTTTTATTTTCCATTTCCTCCAGGATGGGGAAAAAAAACTTTTCTGCTGCAATATCTCATTACTGGGATGACAAAACAAACAAAACCAACCAATCAACCACCAAAACACATCACAACACCCAAGAAACACAGATGATCAGAAAAAGATACATCAATACAAGGTCGTCTGAAACATACATTTTTGCAAACAGAGGGTTAGCCTTTTCACAGGCTTGTCTCCAGGATTTAGTATCACTGGCAAACAGTAACATTTGGGGGGTGATGGTAGAAAAAAGAATTTTCAAATGCATGATTTTAAACCAGAAAAATGTCTCTCTGCTTTGTTAGTCACAAATTCCATGCAGTTCCTCCATGCTGCGCATTGGAATGAACATAGGGAACAGAACAATACTCACTGAAACATGCCAAATTAATTCTACTCCAGAATTTTGTCTCTGCAAGCAAGAAGCTAGGTGGTGGATGTTTACAAATCTTCTTTCCTTGATTTTTGTTGTTTCTGCATTTCCCACAGTAAACAGTAACAGCAGCAGAACTTTATTTTTCAAGTGTCTAATGGAAGAGAAGAACTAGTCTAGCTTTCTTGTCCTGACAAAGCAGAGTTCAATAGGTGAATAACTGGAATAAACACATACAAGACACAGATTTTTAGACGTTTCAGGATTAATGACTATAAAGTGTTGAAACACTAGTAAATCATTGAAGAGCCTGCCTGTTTAGATTACACATCTTAACGTACTAAAATTTAAATGAAGTGTAATAGTGAATCACCTCCTCTCTTCTCCAGTCCTACAAAACCCACACAACAGCCCTGTCTTGGAGGCAAGATACAGGCTTTGGGTATCCTTCAGCCTATGAGGAACATAGGATATGTGCAGTTTCCTTGTTGGCAATAATTTTTAGAAGAACTGTGTGATAGACATGTATGCATTACAATTATGGAGTGACTAGTGCATCACTCCTTCCTGATGTCTGCCACTCACTGGAACAATAAGTGAGAACTTTTTCTTGAAAACAACTTTAGTTTTCAGGGCAAGGAAAGACAGATTTGATCTTACGAATTGTGATTGTTTCCATGGACAGAGTTTAGCTTGTCCAAGAACACCAAGCAGACCTAAATCACCTCAGACAAGTAAAAGTCTATCTTAAAACTTAAGATCCAGATTTTGAGCTCCTGCTTACTAAGAATGCTACGCTGGCACCCAGAGGTACCATACTGGTACTCTAAACTGCACACAACTTGACTTCTGAGCTGAAGCAACTTATTGTTATGCTGATTTAACTGGAAAAGCTGAGAAGCCAAACTCATACACATTGTCAGCTTCTTCCACTTCTCCATCTTCATTTCAATTAACTTTATACACAAACTAAATTTAATCAACAAAATTTGAAAGATTTCCTCCCTACTTTACTATCTCTTACTTTTGCTACCTCCTACTTAAGAGTTTACCCCAAAACCACAGTGCTTTCTTTCTAAAGTCCCACTCCATGGACAATCTTGTAAGGTCTCAGATGATGTAACAGCAATTCATCACTTAGGCTCACTACTCTTGAACATAAATCTCCTGCAGATAGCTAGGAAACTTATTTTCCCAAGCACCTACTGGTATCACACCACCATCAGCCTTAAGACCACAATATCTAATATATACAACCAAGGAGGAAAACAGACATTTTGTACAAGTCTATTTTATTTTTAAAGAGCCAAGAGAAGACATGACTTGAAGTGGTCAAGAAAACCAATGAAATATAAGCATTTTCCCCTGCTGCTGAGCAAAAGTGCTCAAAGTTGTTGAGGTTTCGCACGGACTCTTTGTATGTTAACAATGTTCATGTCTCTGTCGCGGGGAGGAGGGTGGAAATCAGCTGCCATGGATGAACTATTTAATGGTACGAGCCCAAGCCTGGCATGCCTGAAAACACTGTGAGACTGTGAACTATACAGTACCACCATGTATAGATAGCTTTATTCATCCCCAGAGTTTATTGCCCCCACCCCACCCCCAGCTCTCTTTCAGGTTCATGGCTCAGAATGCTAATTGCCCAGCTTTTGTTTAGGGCTGGCTGACTGGCTGTCAAGCCAATTCTATTGCCTACTTGACAAATGAGCTCTTTTGCCTCCCTGTAAAGGCCGTAAGGAAGGCCACAAGACTGGATATTGTGCTTTTCTTCTTCACAAGAAAGTTTAAAGGGGAGAATCCAAGCCAACTTAGCAAAAAAAGAGAAACTAAGCACCAAATCCACAAATCTGTCCCAAACTGGTTTTAGCCAGCAGCCAATAGGACTCCTGTGAAGTCTGGATTATTTTTTATATCCTGCAGTTTTAATGTGGCCTGGAACACTATCTTTTTACCTTGGAAAGATTCTGTGAAGCAACAAAAGCATATACAAGTTGATGGCCAGGCTATAAAACCACACAGCTAAATATAAAGCCACACAATTCAAAACAGAAGTTAATCAAAATCCTCCCCACCACCAAATGAAATTTACAATAGGAGTCCTGAAGACCTACTCCTGCAAAAACCCCTAACAAATTTACACATTACACTACAGCAGTGTCAAATCCAATAAAGTCAAGTTCATTGGGGCAGCAGCAAGTCTTCACAGAATGGCTGAGGTCATCTGGCCACCTAACTCTGGCTGCATAGAACCCTGTCCTGATTGCTTTGGAAAAATCTCCAAAGACAGAGACTTCATTCAAAACATCTCTGGGCAAACTGTGCCAGTACTCAGTCATCCTCGCAATATAAAATAGGTGTTCCCTGATGTTCAGGGGAAACACCACCTGTGTTTCATTCTGTGCCCATTGCCTTTGTCACTGAGCACCACTGAAAATAGCCTGGCTCCATTCTCTTTGCATTCTTCCTTCAGGAATTTCCATACATTAAGATCGCCCGAGCCTACTTGTCTCTGGACTAAACAGTCTTAGCTTTCTCACCCTTTCCCTGTAGGAGAGAAGCTCCAGTACCTTAATCATCTATTCAGCCCTTTGCTAAATTCTCCAGTATGTCAGCATCCCTCTTGGACTGGGGAGCTCAGAACTGGACTAGGTGTGGCCCCACCAGTGCTGAATAGAGGGGAAGAATTCCCTCCCTCAGCTTGTTGGCAACACTCCTAATACAGCCCAGGACACATTCGCCTTCTTTGTCCCAAGCACACAGTGCTGGCTCATGGTTTGACTTTGTGTACACCAGGACCCCCAGGTCCTTCTCTGACAAGCTGCTTTGTTGTTGTACACTGTACCGTTGCAACAGCCCATAATGCCTAAGGATATCCATCCCAGCCTTAGACAAGCAGCAGCCTAGCTAGGGAAGTGCTTTTCAGTTATGTTACAGATCTCTCAAGCCCTGGGCTTCACCTCCTTGGCTTTCATCTTCGAATCCTCATCAGTAGTAAGAACAACTCTGTCTGGGATCTAAGTGATCTGCCCCCCATCAAATAACCAAGGGCCTTTGAGGACCTGGAACTTGATCCTGCTAACATCAGCTTTTGGCCACTGCCTGTCCTCTAAAGAGCTGAGTGAAATAAAGGACTCAAATTGTTTTGACACAAGTCAATTTTTTCATAGTTCTTCTACAAAACCCAAATCTGTCTGTGCTCAAGAGCTCTGCAGTTCAGCTATACCTATACAGCACTTTGATTGCTACAGCCATGAACTAAGACACTCCATACTAAGCATTGCAGAATAAAACAGTTAAAGAAGCTGGGGAAACATGGCCATTTTTCAAGGAAAAACCCGTGCTTTAAACCAATAAACAGTACTTTATTTTACTTGCTAATTGGAGGGGAAAAAAAAAAAAAAGCTAGAAAACCTACTACATATAGAGCCAGAGTTAATGCATATTAAACTGCGGTGGTTCTATTTGCTTGTCTTAAAACAACATGGCAATTTCTCCCCCTTTCAGAATCTGATTAAAAATGGTTTAAGATGACTTGGTAACAGATGTCCAAACCTCAAGTAAAAACATGAGCTTTGGCTTCTGGCTATTAGCAACTATGAACTGAATGCATTTTCCCTAGGAAAGGGTACATGCTTTCCCATACAGAAAATACGGAAACCCTAACAAAAAAGGATTCCACTAGAACACCTTCTAGCTGTTAAGACTGGCATACTTAGGACTTCAAACATTACAGCTGTTTTCCCTTACCTGCTCATTCACTCTAAGGAGGAATCATTTGTGTTACCTACTGTAATGACACAAAAATGTTCAAATATTTTTTCTATAAAGCCACTCCCAAACAGTGCAGTTCTCTGGGGCTTAGACATAGCTACAAACTCTGAGAGTATGTTCAGAGTATTAAATAAAACATATTTTTACATCTTTGCTGAATAAAAAAAGCCACAGCACCTCTTTCTAAGGTTGAGCTATCCAACATCAGTATTACATGACATGTAAATACACATATACATCTATATAGGTGTATACAGTGTGCATTAATTAATATCTCATCACTGTTTGTAATGATCTACATCCAAGGCACACACAGAGAGCAATTAGAATATAAGTTAACAACTCAAAATTTGACCTGAATTTTTTAGAGGCAGAACTCCAAAGCTTCCAAATCTGTTACTTGTTCTGCGGCAAGCACCGGTTACTACGCCTTAAGTGAAGATCAATTTATAACTTACTCAGTGTTTTCCATTAAAAGAAGAAAAACTTATTATGTAACTGAATAACACAGCACCGTTGTTAACAGCCAGGTTTTGCAATTTTCAATCTTTTAAACTAAGAAGAAAAGGAAATACTGGCTTTAATTTCAGCTGTTGCCTTTTAGCAAGCCAAACTCTTCATCCAGTGACCCAAGACATGCTGACTTGTTTTGTAAATTACGCCTTGACATTTTATCTTCTTCCCAATTTCTGCAGCAAGCAAACTAAAAATTAGGTTCTGGTTCAGAAATGTTTTCTCTTTCCCTGCCCACTCACCCCACACACACATACACTTCCCACTTCAAAGCTGATTTTAGAGTCTTGGAACAAAGGGTGCTCTAGTGGCCAGTGTCATTTGCACAAGAAAAAACAACAGTTATTCTGCCTCAGGTTTGCATTGGCTTTCAGGGCTCATCTTGATTTTCAGTTTTCTGGGTTTGTTTTTTTTAAAAGGAAAAGCAATTAATACGCCATGTTAAGGCAAAGCCTAGTTGGGTATTTTTCAGGAAGCTGTTTTCTAAGATATGTAGGCTCTCCCTCCATTTCTGGGGACACACTGCCCATAGTGCCCCAGTGGGGTGCTCTGAGCTGCGGTCTGAGTGTGCAAGGATTGAAATGGTTATTTTATGGGCAAGTGCCAGTCACCGCTTCTTGCCAAGGTATTCTTGGGAAAGATTCCAACAGTGTTCCTTCTAAGTGACCCAAGCTAAGGTTTTATTTGACAGACAGGCTTGATTTTGTTTCAGTAGAAACTGTGTGTGAACACAAAATATGCAGCATATTACTGTTTCAGTATTTCATCAGAAAAAGAGAGACAAAGAAGAAAAACAGTCTGGTGCTATATTCAACTTACCTTTTCATTCCATGCCCACAATCCAATCCCAAGAAACGCTATGCCAAGGAACTAAAAGAAAATGAAAAAAAGAGCAGGAATTAGAAATCTGTGGTGGGTTTTGTCTATAGGTTTTTTTTGAAGATACATACTGACTCATCCTCTCTGTCGGATAATAATTTTATCAGGACTGAGGGGCGCACTCAATGAGTTTTACAATATGTTTCTGGTTTATTTTATAATTCAACTACTTTAAGTTGAAGAATTTAAAACTTGCACAACTCAGGGATGTCCCACACAGGAACAGTAGGTGCAATAGGTGTCACTTTATCAGTACTGAGCAAGCAAAGTTCTTTCTGAGTTTGTAGGAGTCAAAGCAAACTCCACAGTCAAATAACATTTTTGTTTGCTATTTTACTATTGCATCAACACTGCTTGCACAAAGCAAATACCCTCATAGCGCTCTCCCAGTGGGAAAGTGATTTCAAAAAATCCTAAATACAGATTTATTATCAGTTTTGGTAATGCTGTCCACAAAAAAGAGCCCATAGTTTCTGAGGGGAAAAAAATAATTTAAAAATACTTGTGTGAAAGAGTAAGAATTCTTAAAAGCCCTGCAGCTAACATTTGATAACTTTTCTGATACTGATTGTTGCATAAAGGAAGTTCCATTCCCTTTCTTCTCCAAGGGATTCAACAGCACAAAACTCAAGAGACAGTCTTTCCCTCAAGATGAAAAAGGGAATGACATCTTTGATTTTGTTACATCCCTGCATTTTCCATTCAACTCAAAAACTTAAAATGCATCATTTCCCTCCAAATCTACTGGGATTCCATACAAAAGTTACACTAAAAACCAGTGAAACAAGCAAAACAGGCCTAATAAGCACTCCATCCCCCAACATCATTACTGCATATTTGGCACGATACAGTATCAATCATATAAAATGTTTAAAAAACATTTAGTAGATGTCTGAGCACATCTCTAAATGTCCATCTGTCCAAGTTGCATATCTGATTTTAAAAGTGCCAACTAAAAAGCAAACTATTTTCACTGTAGTTTCAGGGCATGTAATAGAACGTTGCTCAAATATAAAACTGGTTTTGTCATTTCTCCACACTGCAGTGTACAGACTTATTTTGGCACATAAATACCCTGTCTCTTAAGATCTGTGTAAACAGTGAAGAATTCTAATGATTTCTCTTTTGCAAACAGAACACAAGTGTTTTTCTGTTGAAAAGTGGGAGGAGGCAGGAACATAAAGTTTAAAACCTTTCCCAGAAGTGATTTCAACAGTTTCAAACAAAGGCTCCTTCCTTAAGTGCACTTTTTTTGAAGGGGCAACTTTAGTTTGGTATTACAAGGATATCTGTAAAGCATAACCAATTATCAAGTGGAATATACTCACTACAATGCCCTGAAGTTCCTAAACACCCCTTGCATTTCTGTAATTTTCTCCTCCAAGTGTGCTGTGCCAGCTACCCAAAGGACCATGCACGCTGGGAATCAAACTTTTCCTTTTTGACTTGAAGAGTCATGACTGTAAATTTAAACAATACTAGAAGTCAGCATTCTTCAGAGGAAACTGTTGCAGGCTTGGCTGCATTTTAACAAAAGATAAATGGAATTTTTTCTTAGATGGAAAGCAGAACTGCTGGTCAAGAAAGTCTTATTTCAACAGCCTTAATAATTTATAAAGTACAAGACATAGATTCAAGAAAGTCAGTACAGCCTCTTGTGATACACCACAAAAAAAGCCAAAAAAGGGTCACCTTACTTATATCAAGACTGCTTTTTTTTTATGGTTATAAAGCTTGCCAAAAGATAGTGTGTAATCTTCCTGACTGCAGTGATTATTTGAAACTTGAGATAAAGCTGTTCAGGTTTCCAAATCTCTCTCAGACGAATGCAGCTCTTTTTTTGCAGTAACAGGCTCCTTTCCTTCTTTCTTACACAGCCAAAGGCACCACAGCTGAAGGAACAGGAGTGGAGGGGGAAGCTATATATTATAAAAGTCTGTAAGTTATGTTTGTAAGAGGCAAATTGTTATATGTAAAGGGACACAAAACATCACGCTTTGTGAACAGTTTAATATGATATGAACAGAACAAGCATGGAAAACTAGAATACAAATATGTGATCAGTGCATATGAATGTAGCTTTACATTCATACATATCAGCTGCAGCTCTGTCCCAGCTTCACTGACTTTACACAAATTTAATCCAGTCAAGTGGCCCGATCCTTCACCAGAACTTGAGACTTAAGGATAAGATTACCTCATGGGTTGCAAAAGGTGACTTAGAGTAAACTACACAGGTCTCAAGCCAGGCTGAGCTCATCCCCATTTACAGACTGGGCGATCAGACCAGCTGTGTTAAACTGAAGCATCTAAGAAACAAGACTGTGTAGCTTCTGCCTAGAAAAAACAGAAAACTCAGTTCTCAGAGTTTTCAAAAGGAAAAGAGAATGACATACTCTCATCCTAAATGAAAAATGCTTTTTTGAGCAGATGAAGAACAGATGAGGAACAATGAGCAAGAACCATTAGGAGAAAAAAGATTCAGAATGGAATCATGAACTCTATCACAGGATGCTGTGGAAATTAAAAGCTTAATGGAATTCAGAAAAAAAAAAATAGATAATTAGCAGAATGGCCCACAGCTATTGAAATGTGATTCTGATGCAGCTTCTGGCTCAGAAAGTTTTTACACTGACACTCACTGGGAGATTAAAATCAGGAGAAGATTGCCGCATGCATGTTTTGTTGGTTAAATGCCTCTTGCCTTGGAGAAACTTTACTTGTTCTACTTGAGACACAACACGGAGGTGGGCAGACCACTGACCTAAGCCCCAGCAGTCATGCCCTGGTAACAGCCCACCTCTGGACAAACACAGCCTGTGATGGGGACAAAGCACACAGGAACACTCTCCATAACCCCCCTGGCAGAGAACACAAGTTTATGAGAAGACTTAGACCTCTCACCAGGATTAACTTTGAATTTTCTTGACAATTATGAAAGAAACTGCTGCATAGCCTAAAATTATTTGGAATCAATTCCAATGAGCAGTTAAAATGGAGAAGTTTACCTCATTATCAACAAAACACTTGACAGAGAAAAAGCCTCAATTCTCCACAGACATCTAATAAGACCATCTGGCCTAACTATAAATGGTCACTGCTGCAGAGCATGTAAAATCTTGATTTCCTTTTTTTCCTTACCTTTTTATGCAATAATTTTCAGGAGAATATTAAAACATTTCTCTGGAGCATTAGCCTTACCAAAAAAACTTGCATAGCAGGATTTTCCCAGCCATAAGTTTTCTACTCACAAACAAAACCCAAATGTTTTCATATTTCTCTTCTATAAAGATTAAATGTATTTAAAAGTAGAAGGTGTAGCAGTACTTGTACTGCTACTCTGCTTGTGAAATTCACATGCTGCTTTCCAAAGCGAACTGACCAGCATTTCAAGCTGTACATATTTTATTCTCAGTCTTGCCTGCATGGAGAAATTTTTTTTATATATATATATATATTTTTTTTTTTTTTAAGGGATGCAGCAATCACACAGCATTGCACTGAAAGGCTACTCGGGCAAACACTAACGAAAAGGCCAGAAAACCTTTGAGCAGCACTTAATTGAAGAGAGACCAGCGATTACTAAACATAGGGAATTTCTCATCACAGCTGACACTCTCAAATAACGTGACACCAGTTTTCAACCAAAAAGACAACAGAAGAAGGCCAAGCAGTAAGAGGTTGGTTAATGTGCCACATGCATCAACCAGCGCACCTTCAAGTGTGGTTACATTAAACACTTGTGAGAGGTGGAAGTCTTGTGCAGGCAGCTAACTTCAGCTTCCTTGTGACAACACAAACACAGCAGCCGAAGCCTGCCAAAACGGCCAGAGCTCCGAACCAGAGTTTTCTGCCTAGAGCTTTTCTGGCTTGTTGGGGTGGGGGCATGGGGGGTGTGTTTAAGTCCTGTATTTTGGCGGTGTGAAAATTTCCCACATGCCCTTCCTTTGAGGTGTCACAAGAACTTTGTGCATGGTGTTAGCATGGAGACTACCAGGATTCCTATGGGAACTTTGGTGTTTTCTCCACACCAGTGTGCTGTAGGTTATTCACTAAGCAAGACTTCCAGCTGTGATTCAAGCACACAAGGTACAGTATTTGACCAAGAGCACAGCAGTGCTCAGGACAACATGAAGTACAGCATTTCACATCCTGAAATATAGTCAGGAAAACACATGGCTCCTGAGCTTTGTGCATATATAAAGCAGCACTGACAAGTTCCTAACTGAACTCCAAAACCCCAAATGGACAATTTTTCCCAAAGAACTTCCTCTGCAGCAGTCTATGCTCAGACTAACTTGAAGTTATTTTAGCTGCAATACTCACTGCTTCTTTAAAGTATTTTATGCCAAATAAGTAATTTTACTTTTTAATCCAGGGCAAAAAATGAGCTTAATGTGTGGATCTATTTTCGTCCGTGTCAGAAAAGGATTTAGTTGTTGGTTTTGTCACTTGTTTGTTTTTAAGTAGCTCTGACAGAGAAAGAGCACCTAAGTAGAAATCAAAATGAAGTTTCACAGTTTTCCTCTCTCCTTCATGCCACTGATGTGTACTCTGCTTAAAACATGTCACTTAGCGTTCTCAAGCAGAACAGATAGGACATCCTCTCAACTCTACAGCTCTCACCTGCACCAGTAACATCACATGGAAGGGAAGTACCAGAAGTCTGCTATTATTTCTTTTTCCATATGCCCCAGCTTCAATGACTTTTCCATTCTCAACATAAATTGTTAACACATTGTCATATGACTAAAAAAGTGTGCTGATGAAAGGAGAGGCAAACTGCTCAAAGCACACCTATACATTCCCACATCTATGCTAATGCTTACAAAGAATATTTTCTACTAAAGCCCATTTCTTGTTTGCTTTGAGACTGGCAGCAAGAAAACTCCATGTACTACAGTCAGTGAACGAAGGTGCTGATAAAGATGCAGCGTAGGTGACTAATTACCATTTTAGTTCATGGTGATATTCAGACATAGAATACAAGATGTCAAACCTATCTCCATTTTATGTGCAGTCTCTAAAAACATCAAACTATATTTCACAGAGAACTGTCTTGGTAAATATTTTCCCTCCTGACACAAAACCCACACATGTGGAATTTGAAAAAAAAATAAATAAAAAATTTCTTGGTTTCCTCACATTTTTCTCAGCTAAATTAGAGACTTGACTGATTTTTATAGAACTATCCAAAGGAGAAAAACAGACCTGAGAACATAATGAGAAAAGCTGCCTGCTCCACCTTGCAAGATCCTTTGCATGATGTTTTCTAATGAAAAATCAAGCACACATGACCCCAATTTCCAGAGCAAGACACTATGGCTGTTAATATATGTTTTGTTTTCACCAGTATGGGGTTTTCCCTTTTGTCTGACAAGAAAGCAATATATATATATATAGATAGATAGACAGATAGATACACTCCCTGAATGCAGAGTCAATTGCCATCAATTTCTTACTGTCTTTTCCAGTTTTTTAATAGTAAAAGCAAGACATCTGTTTTCTGTTACTGTTGCTCTACATATTGATTTTATTGCTTTCTGGTGGTGCAATTGTATGCACTGCCAATCAGCTTAGAGCAAGAGTCCCTTAAGACTGAAGTCCCTCTTGCCCATAGAAATTGATATTCTGGAAAACACAAAAAGGAGAATGAATTATGCCCTATTTCCCCTGCTCCAACTTTTGAACAACTCCTCTCAAGCCTAGACAAAAAAATTTATCTCTTTTCAAATGCACACTGAGTCTTCAAACTCAGGTCCTGATGCCTAAAGAAAACACTTAATTTGGAAGAGATTTATTTTAAAGGATAAAAAACTTTAACATACTAACTTTAACTTTGTAAAATTCTTCAATAAAACTTTTGGGAGTTTAATGTTGTTTCTGTGAGATCTAGCTCATTTCCTAAAACTAGTACCTTTTTCCTCATACAAAACCCAAAGCCCATTAAGGTCAATACCACACCACTACCACACATTCAGCAAGGCTAGAGCTGAAGTAACAAGACATCTCCCTTCACAGTCACTTTGGTACACTCATCTCACATGGATCCCATCCTTTCTCTTCTTTCTACTGGAATTTGTTTTACCACACTCTCTCGGCTCTCCTTGAGCCCAAAAGACTTTGCAGAAAGACTGAGAAATTCTGCTGTACACACCTTTCCAAGGATGTCTTCCATGTCTTCATTTCTGAACTACAGTAAGTGCTACATGTCCTTCTGCCTTTCCTATCCAGCCTTATTCTGATCAACAACATCCCATCTCTAGCTCAGTCTTCTCCACAGCAGCATCCATGACTGAAGTCGGTTTCTATCTGCAAAACCTTCCAAAAATTATGTATGCGCTGCTGTAGCAGCATATATAAACAGAATGGGCTTAAAATACAAACACACTCAGTAGAAAATTGTAAAACACAATAATTGGGAAAAAACCTAAACCTGAATTTGACATCCTCTATCATTATACTCATCATTTTTCTTACGCAGTTTGACAGTGGAAAGACATAAAAGTCTTCTCATTCTGGCACACAAGGCAGGTATAAGAAGACGTATAAGGGCAAAGAAAGCATGTTTTGCTTCAAGCCAGGGTGAAGGAAAAAGGTCTGGAAGCAGAACTGCAAATGGGTCATTTTCCAGGTCTGTTTTTCTGCCCATGGTTAGCAGCTTCCAGGCCCTGAGGACAGCTAGACTTCTTCTGTCTTCTTCCTGCTGCTGTGCTGATCTTTTTCATCTCAAACCCCTCCACCTGAGCTTCAGACTCTTTAGGTGCATCCCCACCATGACTCTTCATGTTCTTTTTCTGAAGCCGCTGTTCCACTAAAATTTTGAAAAGTAACACCACATCAACAAAAAAGCAGAGAATACATTAAAGTCTCATTAGGAAACTGATACACAAGTGCTCACTTCTTTCAGCTGCAAGCAGTAAAGCTGTAAGGTCTACTTCAGGCATTTGATACAGCAAACAGAAACAACATGCGCTAGTCTTTTTCCCTAGTAACAAATGGGCAATTACATTGCCTACACAATTGATTGAACAGCTGAGAACATCAAGAGCGCAGAGCCAGGAAACACAAACAGGTTGGCTTGTCAACACAGTGGGATACTCTGAATGTTCAGCATTTCCTTTTGGGAGAGCAGCTTCAGCTTCTAGCTGTGCTTGTAGGCTACAGAGTGGGAGTCCCAAAATCTTTTATCCCAGCTACACAAGCTGCCACATCCCAGGAGATGTTTCATAGGAGATTCGTTCTCAGAGATTTCATAGGAGATTCGTCCTCTTCGCTTTGCAGAGAAGCAACCACATGTGGAGGATGAAGGAGGAATGAGTAGACTGAAGCAGTCTGAACAGAGGGGCAAGTGAACACCACCAGCTTTACAAAAAAACTTGCGCCAAGCAATTTAACTTTGCTCTCCTTCTACTTAAAAAAGGAAAAAACCAACCAGCACAGAAAAGAGTGAGCGTCAAGCAAATGGCGAACACACCCTCAAAATGCAAATGCACACAGAACCTTTCCTAGCAACTTTCTCAATAGCTTTATTGCCACTTCCCTCCACCAAAAGCTCATCTCTGGTTCTCTTTCTAGAGTCCCCCACAGTAAGATATTCAAAAGCATTTACAAAGAAACTGGTACCACATATATGAAGAAGTCATAGTGTGAAAAGTTAGGAAGTTACCGCAGTTCAGTAACATGCCAGAAGCCAAGCTCAGATGTCCAAAATCCTGGCCCTGACATGATGTGCTTGTAGCTTACCACACTTCCCCACCCCCGATCAAATCTGACTCAGAGTTACAAATACTCTAAGAGCAAATGCCCAAATGCATGGCATATATTAATACAAGAAATAAATCAACTTCCAATAGCTACAACACTGAGTATGGGGCGATGCAGGAGAGGGGCAGACACCAGAAGGGCTGTGGTAGCTTTATCAAGAGTTGACAGCCTAGCAACACTTTACTTTACAAAGGTGCACCAAGATGTAGAGAGGCCAGCAGTACTTCGTCAACATAAACAAAAGGAGAACCTCAGAAGTCACACCTGTGCAAAACTTGGTTTTTCAGAGAGATGTAGGGGAAAAAAATGAAGCCAAATGCTAAATAGGAGGGGAGAAAACTTATTTTCTAATACCCACGCACAATTGCTATCAGCAATCCAGACTCACTAAGCCAAATTACAAGACACACATTGCATAAATACTGACCAAAATTCTCCATCGCTTTGATTTTGCAGTCGTTGCAAGAGAGAGAAATGTCTCAAACAGAGAAGTATTTTAAGCCAATATCAACATTTCCTGTGTTTCACTAACTGCCCAGAACCAAAAAATTCAGATTTTGTATTAGAAATGGTTCTACAGACATCTGAGTGCAGCTTCCAGAGATACTAGAGGGCTGTTGACCAGAGCTTTTAAAAATCTCTTCCAGAAGGTAATTCAGCTCTGCATTGTCCTGCAGCGTGTTGCTTCTCACTAATTCTAAAGGTTACTGTACATAAATTAAACAAGACTGTTCACCAAATTAAGCTGTATTTTAAATTATGTCGACATTAACCCATGCTTTAGTATCTACATTTATACTATCAGATATCTTCCTAATTTCCAATAAAAGTAAAATATGCAGGGATTTACATCAATTTGTCCTTTCTGCAAGAGCACACTTTGCAGGGGCAGAGTAAACAAAAACTGTGATTTGAATTTCTTTTCAAACACAAGCGACATGGAACAAACCGGCAGCAACAAATGGTGGCAGTGCTGTTTACCTGAGGGGTTTCTTCCTAGGCAAAAGTTCCACAGTTTGGCAGTAGGAAAAAAAAAAAGGAAGCTATAAAACGGCTGCTTGGCTAAATGAAACAACTGTTGACCCTTTGTCTGATCTGCAAACAGCACCAAAAGCACCTCTGTGATTTGTCATTCTCAAACAAGGTGTTGGGGGCTTGACTAAACACGCGGACAAAATGCTCTTGACTTCTGTTCAGACGCCCCTTCAGGTCACAGCTGTTTAACGTGATGTGGCAGCCTGGGGTGGCTTTGCTGCCAACACCTTTGCTGGACTCGGGCTGAAGATACAAATACAATGCTATCACTGCAATTTAATTTGAGGGTTAAACTTGCTTTAGGAATAAATACATTTGAAAAACAGAACTACACTGGAAGATTTCCAGTTCACTATGACAGAGCCTACTCTTCTCACATAATTTCAGCTTAGTCAATAGTATGAGCAGTATCACCTCATCATATAAAATGCTCCCTTGCTAGCACGTGCGAACTTTTATTCCCAATTTTATTTATTTACCACTTTGAACTACATTATTTCCATAAACTACAGTTCCTAAAGAATCTACCAGTTTACTTACTGTTTGCACAAACCCTCTCTGCGTTGCACAAACACTAACAGCTGATTCCTCCACCGACACCTAGCAGTAAAAGAGGGACTAGAAAACGATTTGAGGGATCTGGAAATATAACTGTAGTACATGCAGATGGCTCCCTAAGAGAAAAGCTATAAAAAGCAAGTGACTAAGACCCTTGTGCTGCAAAGCTGGGCGCTCGCAGTCAGTCAGTCTTTGCTTACCACTTTTTCCAAACAACATCCCAATAAAAAAACCCCCAACAACTGTGCACAGAGAACTGGATTTGGTTTGACTTCATGCACTCAGCCATCACTTAAACTTAGTCCAACAACTGCTACTCCTCATACGAAAGCTTTCTTTCTTTCTGCTCAGCCTCAGAAGGGTTTCAAGGCATCAGGTATTTCAGCAGCACAAAGCAGCCATTTAATCATAAAAATATGAATACTGGGTAAGTTTCCATGCCCAGCTGGACATTGTTATAAAAGTGAATAAAAGAAAGCATTTATTTTTTACTTTTGAGTGCCAGCAGTAAAACTCATTTTAAAACTTCAGCTGTTTCCCATGGAACAGTCACCCTGCACAGAATCTCAAAAGGGACATCTGCAGTCCACAGAGTCTCAACTTCAGCCTTCCAGGCAAAACCCGCTACACTTGGCTCGATCCACTGGAAGATAACACCATTTTCTAGAACTCTGCCATTAAGAATTCCACAGAATCTTGTTGGAATAGTGATGCCTTGGGCATGTTACATGATAGCAATGTGTTAGGGCAAGCAGATCTCTGTCAGACTGAGGGGCTCAGAAAGCCTCCTGACCACCCCGATAGAAGACTTCTCAGCACCAATAATACAGTCAAGGAAAAAAAGAGATCCAGAAATGTGTGACAGAAATAAGGGCAAAAGCACCAGCCAGGACATTTCCTCAACTTTGCTTAACAGGTTTCATGCTGTAAAGAAGTACAACTCCACACTACAGATAATCCTATATATTAGCTAACAGAGAATTCTAAGGATGCATTTATATGGCAAAGAAGGCGTATCTCAGCTGCTAACTGGAGACAACTAATTCCTGCTAAAAACACCAATGTCAAGAGGGTACCCTGGCAGAGGAAAGGTAAAAACTTGAGTAAAGGAGAACATGCATAGCATCAAACTGCTAAATCAATCTTGTCACCTCTCTGCCTACACTGCAACTTCAATCCATGCTAGAAGAGAAAATAAACATTTTGTAACACAAAAGTTCAATCAACACTACATAGAAAAACGACTTACTTGGTTTTTTCCCCTTATCTGAAAAATAACACTTTAGTTTTACCCAAAGTTAATAGTGTCAGAGTTTCACTTTTCAGCTACTAACTGACAAACACAAGCAACAGGAAAGGATTCAACTTGAAAGGCATGTTTTCCCAGAGAAACGTTTAGAAAGGAAACCATTCTTAAGATAGCTTCACCTGCTTTTCAGCCTTGCTTTTATTTAAGAGCAAGTACATTTGGAAGCTGATTCTAAATTTGAGACGTAAATGCAAACAGAACAAAATAAAGTTTCACTGAGCAAGGAAAAGCAATATCAAACACATTTTTCCTGTTTTTCAATAATTCCATTTACTGATCCTCTTTGAAGCAACTGAAACAATTTGTATATTGACAAACACGCCCAGGAAAGTCCAGAATGCTCTGCCTGCCTTCTCTTCCATTTCAAAACATTTCAGTCTAGAAAATTTCCCCATTAACCTTGTAGTTCATCCAATGCAAGGACATTAGAAACCTTTCAAAGCATGAATTGTTTTCCTTTAACTGTATTTGCATACTTTTAGATATTTCTTTATATGAGCTGAAACACCAGGAAAGCGAAAGAGACCTTTAAATCTGGTCCTTCCCTGCTGCAAAAACCCTGCAGTTACCCCAGCACTGGGGCTACCCAGAGACAGAGTAAGAGGAGAGGTCTTCAACAACACACAGCTGTACCAGCTGTGACCACGACTGTGGAGCTATCAGCAAGAAGCCTTTCCAGCTACTCATGTCCTTTCCCTCACGCAGTGAAGAGAAGTGACCACAAACAAAATGGAACAGTAGGAGGGCTGAACATATGGGACATACAGATGGAATGAAATCTAACAATCCAAACACAGTGTCATATACTTAAAAACTAAGAAAATATCTCCTATAAGCTCAAATTTTTTTTCACTGGTAACACAACAGAAGACAGCCTTGAAATTGTGTGCATCAATCTGTGAGCTAGCAAGTTGATGGAATACAGAAGGAGAAAATACTTGACATTTAATACAACATTCTCAGAGACAATGTAACTGCTTCCTGTGAGTTTTTCTCACTTCCATCATCTCTGCAAAGATGTAAAATGGCCAGCACCACCAGTACAGCGGTAGCCTGCTAAATGTTTGTGAGCTCTTCTTTCAAGTGTCACATTGCCACTGGCAGTACCCAACTGTAGGAGTTACAGCATATGGATTACAACTCCCATTAGGAGACCCCACTGCACCCCATCAACACTCACTAATGAAACTGGGTTCTCAGGAATTTTGTACATGTATCTGTAACACCTTGTAAGTGGCTGGGCATTCAGCATAAAACTGCATCTTCATTAACTACATCGCACCCCAAACAATGCCAGGGACACGGGGCAGCCCAGAGAGTGTAGACTTAAATGCAAACACAAACAGAAGCATACAAGATTACACTCCCTAACTCGTTTGAGTGACAGGGGTTTTTGATTAAGGAACATGTCTTCAACAGCTCCTTCTGTAACTGCTAACTCCTTGTCTCCCTGGTAAATCATCAGGCTTGTGTCCCACAAACAGCAAGTAAGAGGGTTTTCTAGGATCAGGCTCGTAATTGCTTTCCTCCAAAGCCACTCTCATTCATTCACCCACTCACGGTTAGCCCTTCCCACCTGCCCTGAAAGGACAACACATTGTTTCCAGCGTGGGGTGGGGCTCCTCACTCCGTCCCATTTCGATGTGTCTGCATAAAATCACCACTTAATTCCACGACATTTGCTGCAGCGCTGACCCCTATTCACACAGAAGGCATGAAAGGAGCCCAGTGTAGTGGAACTGCGTTCCCGGCACGGCCGCGCTCTTCTGGCTGCCCTCACATGACCTCTGCTTGGTTTCTGTCACTGCCAAATGGGCAGAGCACAAACAAGTGCAGGGTGGCGTGTCACATCCTCTCTCTCGATGCACCAAATCAAGCAATTAGACTCTACAGCAGGCACCCTTAGGGCACTAAAAAGAGAGAGCAAGGGGAACACAGTGTGTGAAGACTGAGAGACACCGCTGACTGCTTTTTGTCTCTCCTTCGCTTAATCTGGTAATTAGCACTACCAGCTCTTGCCTCAGGCGGAGCAGAAGGAAAAACCCTGTACGAGTTGAAATGATGCGTCCCAAATTAAGCAATGGGGTTGCTGCCCTGCCTGCCATTACAGTCAATATATATGATTTTTATGTAACAATGCGGGACAACAAATCCATCCGTAGTTTCCTACACTGTCAGTGTGGTCTATCACCGACTTGCTCGGAGCTCCTACTCCTGCCCTTCCTACACAATTCCTACAAGATCCGGATGTTTGACGCTGTGCTACAAGAACGTACCGGCCCCAATTTGTAACACGCACAAGCCCCTGCACTCTCAACCAACATAATCACATTTCTGCACAAACAAAGAGCTTCTGATCAGCCATGAGACCGTGTGGAGGCTGGAGCTGCGAAAGAAGCAGCAGAAGGAGAAAGCCCACACTCCACAGCGCTCCAGTGACTAAGAGAGATTGGATTTGGCTGCTGGCTAAGCTGTCTGTCCCCATAAGACACTGCATCTATTATCTATCTAAAGGCATGAAACACAGCTAAGTTTGGGGGTTTTTTAATGTTTGAAAAAATTACACTGTTTTGGTTTTCCAGGCAAAAGATGCACAACAATCAGCATATACAAACGTACCAAATTGTGGCACAATTCCCTCTAGTTTCCCTTTTGACTTTAACAGTAGCCAAGAACTACTAGAAGTTTTTGCAAATTCTCTCCATAATAATTGCTAATGTCCACGGTGCCTGATTTAAGAGAAACTATTTACTACCAAACTAGTAGTTAAAACAGAGAAGTGGACCAAGAAAGCATAATGGGAAACCAGTAAACTCTCCTTAACTCTATTGCCAGTAATTCACATCACAGAATTAGAAGGCTAAAACTGGTGCCACTGTCCTTGAAGCCATCTGTTCCATCGCCTCTTAAAATATATTTTTATTTAGAAAGAAAAAAATTTAATGAGTGTCCACCAGCTTTACCAGATTTCCTGTTCCTTAAAATTGCATGCAATCAGTTTTACAAATGAAATTGGTTTAGCTCTTCATTTGAGAATAGCTACCTGTACTTTTGTATTCTCACACTGTTTATTTTTTAAAGAGTTAATCCCTTGCAAAATTAAAGCATCTGATAGATCACAGATTCCCTGGAGAAGAAAAAAAAAAAAAAAAGTTCCATGAATACAGCTTCCGTTCTTTTCATCACTTGAAGGATTCCCTCAATTCCTGGCTCCCAGTAAATATGAAATAACTTCATTCAGTTTGAGTCCTAAGATATTCATCCATGTTTATAAAATACATCAATTTCTTTCTCAACAAATCTCATTAATCAATGTAACACAAGCAGATCCTTCCTATTTCTGCCACATGAATCAGCAATAACCAGGAGCAAAACCAAAGATCCTAAGCTGCCTGACACTATGTCCTATGCACAGGAGTCTTTTTTGGCTACTTCCCTGCATTTCCATGCAGCCTTCCCATAAGCCAGGGGTGAAAAGACTGGAGGTTTGCACCAAAGTAAGGAACCAACTACTCTGTGGGTCAATCTCCACTGACAGAAGCAGTGCAATTAAGAGCTCAGCTTAAGCTCTGACTTATACTTTCTACTTAATTCACTCTTCCAAATCCCTTCACCAAGGGCTTTCCGAGTAGTGTAGGCACCCCAGAACTCCAGGTGCACATGAGGAAGGTAGTCAGACAGCTGATAAAATCACCCCCAGTGTACACTGGCCACAGGCAAGCATTTAGAACTTTGGACAAAACATCTCCCCCACGATGCACGGCCTTCTAGGGTAATGAGACATACTAGTAAATGCACAATCAGAACTTTGATGCATTTTTATAAAAATAATTTTTTCATATTGATCAGAATATTTTTCTGGCTTTAAAAGAAAAAAATGTGATCAGACACTAACAAAAATACTACCTGGATCTCAGACTCTTCTATCCCTCCTATTTTTCTTTTCTTTAGAGTGTGTGGCTCTGAGTCCTTCCTAATAATTGTTCTGCAGTTAATCTTACAAATTGAGGTTTTTATTCCTGTGTTCAATGATGCTGAAAATTGCCCATGTGAAGAACTCTCCTAGGAATTACACCAAAACTCCTGCTATTCTCAGCACATACAATGCCCAGTATGGTGAGCTCCGTGGTATGCATTCAGTTAAGTCTTCATTTGCAAAAACCTCTCTTCATAATGAAAATCAACATACCATCCTGCCATAACTTGCAAAGCAGAACCAAAAATATAATAAAGAAACCCTGACAAATACAATATCTGTTTGTAAAAATTGATTAGATGAGTTGTGCTCAGTGATCTGCCCTGAGTCCTGCACGACATCTGCCAGTCCCAAAGCAGTATCTTGGCTGTGCTGTGTTTTTAGAGGCGGTGCACTTCAGTAGTCTGAATAAGTAATCAATGCAGCACAGTCCACCTCATGATTTAGAATTATTTTTTTTAAATGCATCCATGCATGAAAATTTTCACTAGATTTTTTAACCTGAATGTGCACAATAGAGACTTCTTTGATTCACTGTAAAAAGATAACAAGCCAGTAACACTGACATCTTATCAAAGGCGATATAGTCTCACCAGTAATCCCTCATCTATCCCTGTTATGCCCTCAGGAAAAGGCATTGAGGAACACCTTCTAACTAAAATGTATCATTTTTATCAGTCAAATTGTAGACAGACACCTATTTTTAATACTTTTGCATAAGGCCATCGCTACTGATTTTGCATAGGAAAAAAACTCCCTGAGGAAGCAAAATTTCTTTCACCCCAGGAGTTGTCACCACCCATATTCTTCTACTGCAAAAGAGCTGCCAAAAAAATGTTTATACAGAAAAAACCTCATGTCCCCATCACCTCTCCGTTTACACAAGAGCTCTGCTAGAAGCATGTGTATGAACTCAAAGTCAGCAGTTTTCACACAAGACATCTGATGTGCTTTTCAGTGCGTCCTCTTTGAACAAGCCATGTGTCCTGCAGCACAGATAAATGCATTTCCATTGACTTTTTCTATCAATTGTTCAATTCCATTCCACAAAAGCAAAGCTGCAACTTTGACAATAAGAAGGATCAAGAAGTGTTTATTCTATTAGCGAGGGGAATTCTCCACTGAATTATTACTGATTGAATATTGTATATTCTGATATCAAATTACAAAAAATAGGGCACGCTTCAGTGAAATAATATGTTTTTTAAAAATCAAAGAGTGATTGGGAGCAATAGATTGAGATTGATACCATTGCAGCAGAGATAAAGAAAAAAACAAACCAGCCCCAAGTAAGGGCAATGAGCTCTTTTACAATATTTTAGAGTCACAGAAAAACACCTAACAAGTGTAGTATTTCTCCTGAGAAATACAACACCTAATATTATATATATATTTTATTCTATATCATTGTTTTATTCTATCACTGCAACTGGTAACTCTGACAAGCCTTTTTACAAATTTTCAGTTAAGATTCTGGTAGAACCTGTGAAATATGAAAGACAAAACCACTAAAACAAAGAATACAGCATCCAATTGATATGTTTGGCTGAATGAAGAACTAAAAGCAAGCCTTTTTTGTACTCCCATGTTTAATTTAACATTCAGAATGCTTTATGCAATATCCAAAAGTTTTATCTATTTGTTTTAATTTGTAATGCTTTTCATTATTAAAATTTGATCTGTCTGCCAAATTCAGCTAACTGGGGATTAGGCCAATTAACCGTAAGCATATTTCCCTCTAAAATAAGAGCAACACAAGCAGTAGAATTGCAGCAATTCTAAACAATATGAGAAGAATGAACTTCCAGCTATCATCAATTTCTTGTGTAAATCCCCAGTAAGAAAATTTATTTAGCACAAAGGTGCATGGTCAGTTCTGTTGGGTTTATTCACTTTCCATGGTCAGTTACAGACGCTCAGGACTAAGGCTGCAGCTTGGTTTTGAGAACTGTTTTTTTCAAACATTAGTTTTAATTTGCACTGTGGTATGAAACACAGAAAAGGTCAACCGTATAAGGACAAGAGATTGCAGTGGAAATTCCAGGGGAATAAATAAAGTAAAGTAAAATAAATAAAATAACTGTGGCCATCGGAACTTGCATTCTGCACCAAAGCTACCGCCCTTCACACAGAGCCCAGGAGCTTCTTCCAGCTCTGGCGTGCCTACCCCAATCTACCTTGGGAGCAAAGCACTGAGCTTAGGGCAGGGGTGACCACACAGCTGGTTTTAGAGAAGGGCTCTGAACTGTCTCTAGTTTAGATGCTCTCACACCTTTAATTGGGAGAGAGCTGACAAGCAAAATGCATTTTGTCTTGATGTATAGAGGAAGATGCTCTGTTTTCTGTTTAAGACCATCTAACATTACAAACTGAGAGCAAATCAGTTTTACACTTGCAAAGACACATGGGGTTAAACAGCAACTTCTGTGCAGTGCTTATAATGTACATAAAAAAGCATGAGAGTTTACTACCATGAAACAAACAAATGCCTAAAACTACACTCATGCTGCTAGAATCCTTATTATGCCAAAGGAACTTGAAATAACTTCAGAAAACAAAATCACCAAAAAGAGGATTACAACACAACATAAGGAAACTGTTGCATGCTTAGCAAAATTGAACATTAGCAGCAGCACAGTGTTTGAGTTGCTGAGAAAAAGCCTTGGGCCTGAACTACAAAGCACTAGCTCTTTACCTTTCACTAACCTTAAAATAAAAACTTCAAAAACATATATATATCTTTCTTTTTTAGCAGTAGTGACCTGAATGAGGACCTTTTATTAGCAATCCCTAAGGTCATGAACTTTTATTTACATACCAGACTGTTTGCCATGTAGTGTCCATAATCTGCTGATTAAAGGTCTCTCAAGTCCCACAGACACAATAGACCATGACAGCTTAATGACCTGCTTATCATAATCTGATGTAAAATACTTCTAGAAATTAACATTTTCTCATTCCAAACTAGTCTTGGAATTAATGAAGAAGTTTAGAAACAAGAGTGAGAGACCTGAAGCTATAAATCAGACAATGAACTGAAAGAACAGATGGCAGCCCCACCACCAGAGTTAATGAGCAGCCTGACCTGCAGTACACAAGTTACAAGTTGATTAGCAGGAGTCCTGGGAAGTGGCCGCCCACAGTGAGCAGGGGCTGACCCAGCAATGACACAGCAGCTACAGCACCCAAGTTCTCACCATGGATTTGCCACTGACCTGCAGCAAGACCCTTCCGTGCCTCAGTCTTCCCCATCATCTTTTGTCTTGTCCAAATAGACTGAATTCTTCAGGACAAGGCCTGTCTCAAAGCTGATGGTTGAGTACAATGCTATCCCTGTTGTATAAGCAAAAAACCCCTGCAGTTTCTCCAGCTCAGGAAGGGTAATATGTTGATGAAACATTGGCTTCTTATTGTCCAATTAAACGAGACTCAGTTTAGGGAATCATGATAGATTATTGCTAGTTCCACTTCCACTTTAAGGTACGGAGCACACAAGAAAGAACACAGCATGTGAAAAAGCATTTAGCAAAGGTTTCACCTTGGCAATACTGCCAGCACTCACTGGTTTTGGCCTTGCACTATTACGGTGGGTTACAAATCCACTATTTGATAGAGTTAAAGTCTAAAGAAAGGGAAGGGAGGGAAAAGGGAGATAAATGTAGGTGTAAAGGAATGGCTCTATGGTCATTTGATTAAAGTCTCTTGGAAAATCCCAGAGGAGACATGAGAGAAATGCAGAGACCCATCTTTTCTAGTGGCCTGTTCTAAATGCCAGTAGAAAAGTCTAAGAGCAGCTTTATCAGCCATTCCCACCTGACAAACTTTCAGCAGCAGCAGGATATTCAAGGTTGTTTTGGTACCTTTTAGTCACAGCAGGCAGCTATACTTTAAAAGATGCAATTAGCTTGTGTGACAAAGCCAAACACTTTTTTTTTTTTTCCATTACAAGTCTGAGAGTCAAAGAAGGAAGAAAAATAAAGCAAAGAACATAAAAAGCAGGATAGAGGGGGTTCATGTGACTTGTGCTGTCTAGTTCATTTTCTCCTTGCCTGTCCTAATTAAAGTGCATTTGGGATCAACATAATTAAGTCTAATAATGCCACAGAGGATCCTAAGAGAGCAAGGTCACTAAGCTTGTTTGCTCCAAGCTGCATGTCCTTGCCCTTGCCAGAATAATATGAAGTGCTGACCAGATTGAAACCTGCCCCTTGTGATATTTTCTGCCACTCTGGGACATCACAAATACAATTCAGGAAACACCAAGCTGGTAGTGGCCAAAATCACAGACGGACCTCAGGCAAGTCAATGAAAAGATACTAACTACAACACAAAAACAAAATAAAAGAAATCCAGAATTGTGGTAACATTTCCTTCTGTGGGCAGCACTAGCTACCTACTATTATGTCTGTTCCAAAATTCCTCATCTGGTTTTGCATGTCCACCCAGTTCTCAGAAGAGGAGAAATTCCCCTGTGAAACAAGGCTTGGAACAAAACCCTTGTTTTGGGACAGCAGATTTCTTCCATTTCATTTGCACTGCAGATTGCATTCATTGCATTAGATTTTAAAAACAAACAGAAACCCTAAGAAACAAGAACAGAAACTTGTTCCAACATGCCTTTAGGCAACAACCAGCTTTAATCAGCTCCTCCAGAGAAACAAAAAAAATCCAAACCTCACATAATAATAATCCCATGCGCTGAAACATGACATAAGTTTACTGCTCAGTGACAAAATGTTCATTCTTTAATGTTCCCTGACCGTGTTATTAGCAATGAAGACTGCAAAACAGATCTATCTAGTTTTCCATATGAATTATCAACTTTACATTAAATTAGTAAGTAGTCACTTAATTTTAACTGAATACTTGCTGTGCAGTCCCAAAGGTGTTTAAAGGATAATTTCAAATTAGAATGTTCTTGGAATCTTTATGTTGAATACCTTTATGTTGCTTTTGCTTATTTTTTTTGTTTTTGTTGGGATAGGGTTTTTTGTTTGATTTAATAAGAAAAAACAGTAAGTTACACTTACAAATAGAAGGCTTCCTAAGAGATTCATGTTTTCATCCAAAATGTTGACTCTGCTCACTCAAATACTTTTATTCCTTCCCACAGACTGTCAGCAATGACAAGACAAAGTAAAGTCTACATCAAAATTGGCAGAGTAGTCAAAGCAAGTGAGCGGCTGTGCGGCGCACAGTTGGAGGCTGAGGTTAAACCACAACAGCGTATCAAAGATGTGAAATAACACAGAATTCTAAAAGCTTGAAAGCTTCACAAGGTAGCATCTCCTTAAATCACAGAACCAGTTCCAGTGTTTTACCACACTCTTGCATGAAGCTTCTTCCTTACATCTAATTCAAATCGACCCTCCTCAGTTTGAAAATGTTACCCTTTGTTCAATCACAACAGGGTCTCCTGAAATGTGTGTCCCCAGCTTTCCCACAGGCCTCTTTAGGTACTGGAAGGTGCTGGAAGTTCTGCCCAGAGTCCACCCCTTCTCCAGGCTGAGCTGCCCCAGTTCTCAGACTGTCAGCACAGGAGCTCCACTCCTCTGATTCACATTCATGGCCTCCTCTGGACTTGCTCCAATGGCTCTATGTCCTTCCTGTGCTCAGGACCCCAGAGCTGGGTGCAGTACTCCAGGTGGGGCCTCATGAGAGCATCCTTTAAAATATTTTTAGGAATCAATGGGGAAAGGATTTTAAACCGCTGTTGCTGCTTTACAGCTTACAGAATGAAAACACAGGCTCCTGATGACCAGCTTTGTCATGTTTGCCATGTACCAGGGCAAACTGCTGCCAAGCCCAGCTCCACTTGGAAAAGCAACTGAGGAACCACTAACAGAGATATTTACCCATTTCCAAAATTAATAATGACTCTGAAGCAAATCAAATAATGAATGGAACTTTCTTTTCCTCCATTCAGAGGACAAGCAACTACAAAAAACAAAGGCCAGCAATTGTCTCTGTATTCGTTAGAAAATAAAACCTGACAAATGGTGTCCCTGCCCATGGCAGGGAGGGTGAAACTAGATGATCTTCATGGTCCCTTCCAACACAAACCATTCTGTGATTCTATGTTGGGAAGACTACTATTATTTAATGCCACAAGACTGCACTTCCCTCTGTGCACTTCGAGCGCTCCTAATGACACCCACTGCATTTAGATCAAAAATGTTTCCCAGGGGACGCTGACAGTGCAGCTGTGCATTGTGCTGTTGAAATTATTTTGATTAATGTCAATGTACAAAGTAAAAACCTTATTTTAACAGCGTTATCCCACCCACAAGTTCTCTGGTGCCTATTCTGGGCCCCACTATCTCCAACAAGACTAACTAGTCTTAAGCATTTTGAAAGAATTGGAATTAAGAGATTCTTATTATCAAATTTGGGTAAGCAGCCTTAGTTAATCTACTAGCACACGACAGTGAGAATGGGGAGAATAGGCTAAGTAAGCAAATAATTACCATTATCTCCCCACCAAAATGGAAGGGCATGACTAGTAATTTCCAGGTGCCTGTCCTGGATCATTCAATATTTTTCTTACTAATAAGATAAAAGAAAACACGACATTTAATAGGTCTTCCTATAGCAATCAGAATGAGACCTCATGTTTATTTCAACCAAGTCCAGAGATCTAGATAGAATGGAACCATCCATTCAGCAGAGGCAACATACAAGGAGCTACTCAAAAGCTTACACAGACAAGCGCAGCAGTGCAATGCAGAGAGCAGCATGTGGCAGCTCCTCACAGAATAGGATCTAATACAGGATTATTCAAATGGCTGATGCTGGTTAAGACTCTCAGTGCAAGTAAACTCTGCCCAGACTTCAAGATCCCAGCTATATATATACATATAGCATGTAGACTTCTCAGGATGATCCCCCACTTCCCATCCTTTTGCTCCCTCCAACATAAACACCAAAGCACTGCTGCAATTTCAGCCACAATAACTATGTGCTTCTCTGGCAAATCCAGATGATTTGGCATCATTAAAAAAATTAAAGATCAAAACCAATAAGTTTTTTAAAGAGCTAAGGTAAATTCCAAGTTGAGTCAACAAGAAAAAGCCATTACACAAAAACCCCACTCCATACAGGAGCTTAAAATTGAAGCCATATATCCTGCAAAATGCAGACAGTAATCCTTATGTTCTATTTAGTCCCTGTAAAGCTTAGCTGGATGTTATATCTAGTTTTAGGCACTTAACTTTCACAAAGACATGGATTGCTTAGAGTGCCTAAGAAAGCAAAGAATTAACTGTTGGCCTAAAAAAACCCCAACCGGCTTAGAGTCTTTATTTACAACACAAAGGACAGCAAACTGGCAATAGATTCCAACCACTGCATAAGGAAAAAGGAAAAACCTATACTCTCTGATCACAACAGAAACAGCAATAGGCTGATATTTAATCAAAGAGGAGTCAGATGAGGCATCAAGTAAAGCTCTAACAGGAGGACAGTAGAACACATCAGATTCTCTGGTAAGATCTCATTCTATTGCTTTCTTGAGCCAAAAACATTGAGTACTTGAGCCTTCCCTGTATAATCCATTGTTAAGCTGTCTCCCTACTCAACAACACACTTGTCTTTTCAAAGAACTTTCTTTTGCTGCTGGTATACTTGTAGAGGCCCTCCCTAGCAATTTTTAATGTCCCAAGACAGTCTGAACCGCAACCAGGCTTTGGCCTGCTGGGCGGCACCCACAGTGCTCCACGTCTGCACACACCCTCTGCCTGTCTTTGCTCATGGTTCTTCTATGCCCTTTTTTTACATTTGAATTCACTAAAATTCCTTGCTTAGCTCAACATCCCTTCTTCTGACATTCTTGGTACTCTGCACACTGGGATGGTTTGTTCTCGACCTCTCAATAAGCTTTCCTTAAAGATCTCAATTAAAACAAACTATTAACAGTTCTCTCTTATCAAGTATCAATAAGAGAAGCTGATTTGTCTTCAAATCTTTTTCCATCTGAGATTCAAGAAACAAGTAACAAGGTGGTGTTAAAATTTCTGTTAAAGAAAAGCTAATACTGCAAAAGCAAGAAAAAACTTGTAAAAATAAGAGGTAACTAAAGCTAGTACAGACTAACTTACAAGCTGTCATTGTAATTATGTTGCCATGTCTCACTCCATGTCCCATGCCTTCAATGAATACATTCTTTGCTTTTGAGCTGAAAGCTTTTTCTTCAAGGACAAGAACAAATTGAATGTATTGAAAGGTTTTGTGAGTGAAACAGAAATTACAAATAAAGAGACTAATGTGGACTCCAGATCTGGCAGTACACACTAAGGATAATAATCCTCTACACCTCAGCACCCTCGGTGTTATTGTTTAAAGTCATATATTACGAGTCACTATAAAAGGCTTCATGCATGCTGCAAATGATCACTTGGAGAAATCTGACAATCCTGCCTGTCTTTATCCCCAGGCTGGAAAGGGAGCTAATTCACTCCTCCAAACCAGCATCTTGCTGAGGATGTAAATGCCAGACAAGAGATCCACTTTAGAGTCATGGGCACCAAAGGCCTAAAATAGTTAAATGGATTTTCATGGTGTGTAAATCACATACCAACTAACTGCTGTTTATAAGCTTTTTCTCATGAACCTTGTACCTTCCACACAATACCATGGTCTAGGACTGATAAAATATTAGTGCAGTTTGCCTTGTACTAGCACTAGATTCACTTTTTAAAAAAAGACACAACTCCTACTGCTAAAAAGGGGCAAAGAAGTTGCACCAATTGGAGAAATCTGAGAGAATATTCTATGGCAAAATGCTGGCAACTGTCACATTCATCAGCATAATATCAACATCAAGTTCTAACTCTCTTTAGCCACTCCCCCTAGAAGAATAAACGGAATATGGCCATTTTTAAGGACCACATAAGAAATACCTATATTAGCAATAAAATTTATTTGCAACATTTCACTGCTTTATCCCCTAACCCCCTTCTTCTGCATGCAGTCTCTATTTCCATCAGCATGCTGGTTTTGGCTGGGATGGAGTTAATTGTCTTCACAGTAGTTAGTATGGACTATATTTCGGATTTGTGCTGGAAACAGTGTTGATAACTCAATGATGTTTTCATTCCAGTTGAGCAGCACTTGCAGAGCCAAGGCCTTTTGTGCTCCTCACCCCACCCCACCAGGGAGGAGGCTGGGAGTGCACGTGGAGTTGGGAGAGGAAATAGCTGGGACAGCTGACCCCGGCTGACCCAAGGGAAATCCCACACCAAATGACATGTTTGGTATAATGCAAACACATCATGTGAAAGAGCATTTTAAAAGTTTTCAAGCAAAACCATATTAGACCTTGAAAATAAGACATTTAACTGTCCTGCAAGGGTCCCAACAACATCCAGACCAAGAAATCACCGGATTTCTTGGATGGATAATCATGATACTTATCACCACAGAGTAATTAAGAGTCTAGCTGCTTGGAAACTTGTTTAGGATGATAAAGACATTGTCCTGGTTAATTTCTCAATTTGTCTGAGCCATGGGCTGAATCTGATCAAAATATCTTCTGAAAATATTACCAGCCAAACAAACAATTCCATATTGAAACAAGAAACTTGGAAGAATGCTTTCCCTTAATAAATAAAAGTAAAAAATTAGGACACTTTCTTGGTAATATTTAAACGTTTTTATTTCTTTATTTAGAGATCCTCAGGAAGCTGGTTGATTTTAGAAAGGGAAATTTTCCTTAATTTATTACTATTGGAAATGGTTTAATTTGGTAACATACTGAGATTAGCAAAGAGCCTCTTCCCCCACACACCGAAACTCCTGCATATTTTCCCCATCTGTGCTTTCACAGGTGAATGCCCAGTTTCCAGGATCCTTGCCTGGACAGATACAGCCTTTGCTCAGCTTCTAGCTCGTTGCTGGAAGATATTTGTTTAGGGGTGAAGCTACTATAAAACAGCATGACAATAAGTAGTGCAGTGCATAGAGGCACAAGGCACACTCATTGTCACAGTGAAGACCTGGCTAAAACAAGCAACCTCTACTGCTTTGCACTCCTGCATTGCTCTTGCTATGAGGAACTTCTTGTAACTTGCTCAAGTAGAATTGTCAAGGGCCAGACTGGCATCTACCACTGAGAATAAAGTGTGGTGTCCAGATGAAATCACTTAGTACCTCTCCAGCTGAGAAACAATAGTGGCATTTGCTGAAGTACTTCTGCTGCGTATTTCCTAAAATTACTTCTTCAAACCCTCATCTGTTTTGATTGCTAAAGGTCCATGGCTAGCAAGGAAGCTAGTACGGCTTCCTTCGAGGAAAGCAGGGATATAGCTTCACACAAAGAGGCCTTTAAATAAGAAGCACATTTTGCAGACAAACTGGCCAGTGCTCAATATATCCTTCTACTTTTCGTTGGCATTACTTGAAATGTTGTGTTAGCAGAATTCCATCCCTCATAAGTTTAATATCTCCCTAACCTTGGCCACCCTACTTACCATGACCTGTATCTGAATCCCTGCCCTGCATACTATCTTCACCAGAAAAAGTAGAAATAAGCACAAACATGATACAGATAGTGAGCTAGAAAAAAAGCTTTTCTCTATCCCTTCCCCCAGGATGATGCCAGTCGAGGAGTGACCTGTGGCAAATTGCCCTTTGGATACAGAAAGCAAATGGGTTATGAGCTACTGGATACTGAAAGGCTTAGACTTAGGTAAGAAAGGACATTGTTTGTTAAATCCATTCCTTAAAATCCTCATCAAAAGGCAACTGTCCTTTGCTAGCAGGCAGTTCATCTTGATGTCAGATCAATCAGGGCCACTGGTGCTTCAAAGGCTGTTGTTAGGCTGATGCCTCAGAAGTAGCTGCCCAGCTCATTTCCATTTCTAACAACTCTTTTCCAGCAATCTCCAATCTTCCCAGTCCACTCAAGAGTCATGCAAGAAACATCCAAGATAACAGCTGAAGAAATGGGTATAAAATCTTGGATGAAAGCCAGCAGCTCCCAGAAAACAGATCTTATTTCTATATTCCATTCCTCCAAGGCTGACTACAGGGGAACATGCAGTAATCAATTTCTTATGGGAACTTTAATATCTTTGGACAGAGACTGGGAGGAGTAAAATAAAGGGAGTTCATGAAGGCAAAGAAAAAAGCCTAAAAGAGACAGATGTAAGGGAGAAGTGACATTTTCAGATTTATTTCACTAGAGTGGACAGAAGTGCACATCACTTGGGCCTTTCGTCCAGAACAAGGGAAGACTAGAAGTGACAAGTGAAAAAAATAACCCAGACTAAAGAACAAATTCACCCAAGAGTTTAAGAGGGGCTAAAGTAGATCCCTGTACTATTTATGTAACAGAAAAATACTGAAATGACTGGCTATTTATGAGTAATTATCACAGCTATTATAAAAAGATTTGTTAAGGGAATTTTGGCCGTTATATAATTATTCTATGGGACACCATCTGTCTTTAAGTCTTCATAAAATTAAACATATGTTGTTTTCACCAACTGCTGTAGTAGACTCACATTCTCATCCTGCTTACGTGCTGCAACATAAGAAGTCTATTCATATCACTGGGAATATGTCTGAGCCAAATATCAAGTAGTGCTAGCAGTTCCTTTGGAAAGCCAGTCCTCCTCCTCCCATGCTCAACTAATAACTGGAGGGTAACTCAAGGGTTGCACTAACTCATCATACACAGCTTAGTCTCTTGCTTTGCTGCAGCTTTCCTTTGGCAACAGAGCCAGGATATGAATATTAAGGGATCTTTCTGCTCTTCTTAGCTGTTTTATTTTTCCCTCCTCTTTCAAGTTCAGGAAGAGGACAACTCAGAACTTTGACAGCTCAAAGTGTTCCTGTTAATAAAACAGGGTCCTCTGCAGCAGCTTCCTACTCCATCTCTTCAGAGAAGGTTTTTGGATAGGATCAAAGGTATATATTCATTTTCCTTCCAATAAATATTGCAGATGCGGGCCAAAGGGCTTCAGAATTATTACAGGGGGGAGAGAAGGGCATAACACATTTAGCACCTTACTTCCCTTGTGTTCTTGACAAGAGGACAGCAAAAGTTTGAAGAGCGGTGGTACAAGAATTGTCCTACACCAATGCCATCTTTCAGTCCACTGGTAGGCCATGGTACAGGGCCAAGGCTCTGCAAAACACACCTCCTCCTCCTCTAAAATTAGTTCCAAGTAGTAACAAATTATGCTGGCTACTCACAAATAAGCTTTGCTATTTTGTGACATCAGTATAACAAAAAACCCAAACAAATAAAATCGAACAAACTCAAAATAAGACAAAACAAAATGAGCTGCTGAATCCAGAAACTGCATGGAAGACCCAGCTGAGCTCTCCAGAAGCAAGATTACCTACAATATAACACGTGAAACAGAATCCTTTACGCATACCTGTCAAGGCTCTCAACTCAAAAGGCCTTAGAAACAACTACATATCAAAACCTCAAGTGCTGCTGAAAACAAGTTTAAACCAAAACACATTTTACCAAATAAAGCCGGCCCTTTGCATCTAGTCTTTATTTCCCTTATTCATTATTTCCCTTAAGTACAGAAGAGTTATTACAATTTCTCATAGCCACTAGGACAGTTGCAACACAATTAGCTGAAGTGGGCTGCCTCTCTTTCCAAGAGCTCACAGAAGGAGTAATAACCTCAGGAACTGGACAAGCAGAGTCTGATTTCACTTCTTAAAAATTTTTAGAATGACTAGCAATTACAAAAAACTGTCAGATGTAAAATAATCCTAATTAAAAATTGAACACACTGTTGATTTGGCACTGTACTTGACACATTAACATGTTAGAACTGATAAAAAGTCCTGCAAGTTTAAGCCTCTTACAGAAAATTGTCTACAAGGCTTTAAACAAAAGATGTGCCGTGCAACCAAGACTATCTAAATGAGAAGAAACAACAGCCAAACACTGGAGCCTTTAGGCAAGATTTACAAAAGGTATTTTGTACAGACCCACACATGCTAGCCACTACTGGGAAGAATTACTGTCACAAGTCATCAGCTTCAGGTCTGAGCTACACAGCACTTCGTGTAGCCACACAGGTGCTGCTGATAAGCTTGTGAGTTCCATCCCTATGTAGACCATCCACTTAGGAGCAGGACTCTATGATTCTGGTGTGTCCCTTCCAACACACTAATTCTGTGATAAGTATTTTTAAAAGTAGCACTCCACTCAGATGAGAAGGAAGGACAGTGTGTGGCAACAGCACTCAGACCATTTTTGTTCTGCAGGAATAAAAGGAAATTAGCAGGGCATAGCCCAAGGCCAGAGCAGGAGCTGCCTGGGCCCTGAGCCTGTCACAGGGGGGTGGGCAAGGCCCCCTCAAGCCCCCTGCAGTGCCTTCCATCCAAGCCTCAAATCAGTATGCTTTCTGTGACTGGGGCACCGTATGGTGCTCAGCCCACACTTACTGCTCAGTCCAATCAGTCCTACTGTGTCCAGTATAGAGCTGGGTAGCAAACAGACCCACAGAGTGGCCCTTTTACCCTTCAGACTTCAGGCTGCGCAGATGTGTTCCCTCATGGCAATCCCCCGGGATCAGCCCAATTAAATCAGTCTGGTTGCAGCACTGGGACACTTGGCCCCAAGAAACCATTTACCTCCTAGCACTGGGCAGACTGACCAGCTTCCTATCAGAAAATCTACTCTGTTAAAAGATGCTTCTGGCCAATCTCCATCAATTCTTTCTGTCCTTCCAGATCCAAATAAACTTGAATGTGTTTGGCTTCACCACACAAATAAGTGAGAAAAAAGAAAGGCAAAATTTGTGGAAGACGTTTTTTAAATCCTCCTCAACCTTCAGCATTCTCTGGCTAGACTTTTTAAAACACCTAATAGCAAATTAACCAGGCAGGGTTTCATCATCCAAACTGACTATATATTAAATGTTTATGGTTCCATCAGTAGTATTGAAGCTGGGGGGTGGACAGTGGCAATAACCACACATCCAGCACTGCTCCACAGTGTTACATCTTAAGAACTGTACTAAACATATATTTCAAATATTTAACAGTCCTGTAACCGAAGGGCTAAAATAATTCCACCTGCCATGATCTGCCCAGTTTCAAAGCAAAAAACCTCCACACACAAAAACCAAGAGACAAGATGATCTTACAAACTGGCACACTTTTTTCAAACACCTTTGCTAGGCTTCCCCATGCTAATCCCTTTCTGGAAATGCATAATTTCTGAAATATTTTAGATTAACCTCCCCTTGGGAAAGCCTATTTCCCTGCCTGCTGCCTCTCCCCAGACAGTGATGGCACAATACAGCAAAGCAGCTGCAAGTCTGAGGACTGCCAGCTTGGGGCAGCTCCCCTCAGGAAAATAAGGAAATGAATGCTGCAGGACTTCTGTATTAAAAGCTCAATCTCAGGGCTGATACAGAAACTCCAACTTGATTATTAAGCACAGGACTGGAGCACAGCAGTATTTCTAGTATATGAACAAAATCAGTCCAAGTAATTGAATACCAGGGAGCAATACGTAGATTCAGCAACAAATTCATTGTTAAAAAGATTATTTATCACTAGCTGCTATAGATGTATTTTGATGAGCTCCTGTTTGTTGATCTTGAAATTGCTTTGTTTCCCTACAGATAATACAAAGAAGGTAAAAAATATTTTCTTTGAAACACAACTCAAGAAAAAAATTATAGTGTTGAATCTCAGCTCTTGTGAAAGGTTTTAAAAGCATTCACCTAAATTTACTATCATACTGTCATGTAAAATAGGCTTTCAATAGCATCAGTGCCAATACATCTCACACAATAAAGCAACTTCCAGCACACTGAGAAGTACAGCTTCTGGAAGAAAATGTAAAGATAAAGTCTCACTCCAGCTGATGAGAAAAACCCATTCACTGTAAAAGCCTTTTCATATGCAGGTAGCTCTGCTGCTCTTGAATATGAAAAACGAGTTCCATCACATCACTCTTCCCCACAGTGCTGCTCCTTTCCTTGAGCTCAGCTGAAAGCATGAGCAGCTAGGAGTGGCTAGTGAGGGCAACTGGAGTACACCTAACCATATCTGAAGAGAAACTCAAATTCACGGATCAGCTCTGCAGAACCTCTGCAACAAAAAGTTTTCCATCTGCTGTTTCAGGAGCATAGGGTTGCATTTCATGTCATTTCCTTGCAGGAAAAGCATATCGCTAGGAGAAGGGCAGGAATGCAGTGTTCTCGACTAATTAAGGAAGCACTGGAAGAGAATGAGTGAACACAGATGAACACAGCCATTCCACGTTCAAAGTGCAAGTAGAAAGAACACAAAGATCATCTGTCTCCACCAGCAGGCTGGGGTGCCACCAAGAGCCAATAGAAGTGAAAGGGCAGCACAGCAGCCACACAACCTCTCTTGGCAATGCTCATGCACTTAATTCATGATCATGGCTACATGTCAATGAAGTCATCTACACTGCAGCAAACTCAAAACACAAATTCCCTCTCCCCTGCAATTCTGCTGAGGAGAATCCGGTCTAAAAGTAAGAGAACCTTCCTGTCCTATTCCATGCAGTGTGCATGCACTAGCCACTGTGCAAGCAAAAGAAAGAGAAAAATCACACACTAGTATAATCCTAAAAAAGATACCCCAAAAATTTCAGGTCTAAATGACCCAAATCACACTTGCTATTCTGCAGGTTAATCACTCAACTCTATTTCTAAGGTACAAGGTAAAAATGCCAGCTGCATTTAAAAAAAGGTCAAAGCGGGTTACAAAATAATGCTGAAATCCAGCGGTTTAAATGGTATAAGAATTGATGATACACTGGAATGAAGCAAGGAATAAAATAAAGCTCACTGTATAACTACTAATATACAGCAATTTACTTGGGAGTAAAAATGATTATGTAGTGCTGCAGTGGGCAACTTGCATTAAATGGAGAGAAAAGTGAGGACAAGCCTAAACTACAGGCAGCTAAAAAGCAACCAAAGCATAACAGATTTAATACTCCTGTTAAAAACAATCTTCAGTAAACTTGTGATAACTGCTTGATGTTTGACATCTGCATGCAAAAGAAATCTTTTTAAGCTCCTACTATTTCAAATTCCCTGCACCACTGCATTTAGCCTGCAAGCAGAAAACTGACAGCACCACAGAGAACCTCCACTGCATTCTCTTATAGTTGATCCTGATTTCCTTTCCAGGAATATGGAATATGTATGGGCACATACTGATGAGCTTTCTGCCAGGGTTTGGTCTGTGCCTATGCAAGTGACCTTTTATCAGCAACAGTTCTAAAGCCTCAGATCTTCCCTCCAATGCTCATTCCTCCTCCACCCTGGCACAGAGGCTGCTTCCTCCTCAAGACACTCCTTTTTTAGCTGTACTCTAAACTGGAACTATGAATTACGTAATTTTCAAAGAAAACAAAGTAAGACATAAGAACAATACGTTTGCAACCCATATAATTTCACCATTTCAGCTGGAAGAGCTGTCAAACCAACAGAGACACCAGTACAATTAACAGTGTCGCCTGCCAGCAGGTGGAGAATCTGCCACCAAGGCAGTCACTTCACATAATACAGAGCTAAAACTCACCAAAATTTTTCTGAAAGGATGCTCCTCAAAACAAACTAAGCATGATTAAGGTGGACAGGGTTTTCTATTTTGTTCTGCAAGAAGTAACTGAATGTAACTGGAAGCATCAGGAAAAGCCAGTATTATTACTATACAAAGATTTGGAACTTAAGAGTCCTAATAATCAAGTACTTTGGATTAAAACAGCAGATGTGTCATTCGCACCTCACTACTCTCTTGCTGATCTGTTCTGCAGCCAGTAGAACACACTTGACAAAGATCTGGATGTAAAACTTAAGCATTAATTCTGCACGCACAGCACTTAGCAGAACTAGTTTTGATCAACAAATGAGTCACCAGTGCTGAAGAAAACAAAAAGAACTGGCACACTAGAGCAAAGTCCTTATCTTCTGCTTCTCCTTCCACCAGTGTGTCCTTCAACACCATAGAAGAAATCCCAGTAAGGAAAGCAACCTTTCCCAGCAGGCACTGCCACATGCAATGCACTCCACACCAGGAGAGCCCAGTAACTCTACAGCCGCTGTGAGAACACATTCCCACATCGCCTGTGCCAGCTGACACCAACCTGGGACAGCTGCAGCCACTGCTTGACACTGCTCTTTTAGCTGGTCACCAGCTTCATTTCCTCACAGCACCTGGTTTCCAAAACCTTAAGCAGAAGCTAATTTTAGCAGTGGTGAGTAATCTTAGCAGATTTAAGAAACTCAGTGTGATTATGTTCCAGTATCCTTTCCTACATTTCTAAGCGCTCAGCTGACTTCTCTGTGGTCCTTGCGGTTGGAGGCTACAAATAGAGCTCAAGGAAGGAGCCCACCAAAGTCCATTTTGGTTCTCCTTAGCAAGCTACAGTAGGGAACAAACAGAAGGGAAAGTCCAGGAAGATCATCCTGCTATATAACCAACAAGGTAGAATGACATTCAGAGTGACCGCTTCCTTACGTACACATCCATCCCAGATTTTCAAATCTGAATTTTTTTACTAAAAGGAAAAAAAAGGAAAATTTCCTATGCTTATATCATTAAATATAATGAAAAGCATAGTGAAACTAAGTGAAATAATAACTTTCCAGTAAGAGTGAAGCACCCTAACGCTGCATCAGCGTTGCTTTGAGATTCACACTGCACTGTGGAACAGTGGGATGATGCTAACATATAAGGACAGCTCCTCTGCAAGTTTTTGGCTTTTATTGTGAGAAGAGATTTGAATAACAATAATCAGATGCCCTAGTTATGTAATGAACTCTTAAAACATTTCCACGTGTATTTTCTACAACACTTGAGATCCTGCCCTAAGTGGCACATTTATTTGTTCCACAGCAGATCGGGCCTTTACTTTGCATTTGTGTGCGCTCAAAAACGGCTTTACACGAGTACCTCAAACTCACCACAGGTCACAGTTTTTATACTTGCATACAAGTGCTCTTAAGAGCAGCAATAAACGTGCATGACATGTACTATCCAGAAAACTACACTAAGTGTAGTTTTACATAATACAAGAGAAGTATTAAAGAACCAACAGATGGGAACACTTCATGCAGAGACTGAAGTTACAGCCCTATCTGCAATTGCCACTCTGTTCACCAGAACATCCTTCCACCTTCTCTCAGAAAGTGACCATAAGAAAGGCAACCGAGGTAATCACTGGGTTTGGGGAGGGCAGTCAGCATTTTCAAAGAAAACAGCTTGTAACAGTGTTCACTGATTTACTCATAGAACAGGGACTCACATGGTTAACACAGCATGTTGCAAAATTTGCCACGGTCATTGCTCACAGGCTTTAATCCCAGCTGAAATTACAAGATCTTCTCTCCTAGACACTTGGCCTCTCCATTTTGTGCAGTTTTAGTTGCTGCATCCATGAGTGTTAATAACTGAATAGTCAGGCACAGAGTTCTCCCTAAGACTCTCCCACCATCACTGGGGGAACAGAGCAAGCTAACCAGCAACCTCTCATGAAATCGTTTATTCATGTCCTGAGTATTTATCACACAAAGGGACAGTTCAGTTCAGTTCCTACATCAAGAGATCTACAACATCTAGACCTGTTTTCTTTCTCTCCCTCTCTCTAGTCCTTAGAGGTGAAAATCTACTTTAGATGCCTTAGGTGCGTGAGAACTAAGGTTCTTTCATGTTTTGTGTTGAAACCTGAAATTGCTTGCCTATCACTGAGTCTATCTGTTAAGAAAGTCTTATATTATGCACACAAAGATAAGAAAATCAACAGTTCCACCGGCACACAGCTCTTACAGGAGGTCCAGATCACATCATGTACGGCTGCTTTCACAAGAACTTGAATCAGTCACTTCGAGAGATTGTTAAACAAGGCTTGTGTCTTCAGATTTGGGTTTCCTTTGATCAAATCTACTGGTAACTAGTGAAGAGGTGCAGTGCCATAATGTACTCTCAAGTCAAAAAAGCTGGCATGTGCAGAATTCAAAGACTTGAACTTTCATAAAATGTAATGAAAAAAAAACTTGAAAAAATTCAGTAAAATCTTTTACTACTAGCAGTCAGTCATCTTCTTGACCAAGCCCAAGTAGGAACAGGTACTCATGCACAGCAGTTAATGTTGGTATGGAACATCCAGAGCAATGTCAGTCAGCGGCGTTCCTTCCACTAGATAAAACCTCTGGATAAAACCACTGGGGTAAGGTAACCTGAGCACCACCTGGGGAGAGGACCATCTGATCCATTTGCAGAACTCACTACAGAGAATCTGAACCTCCCCCTAACTCCAAAAAGAGCTTTCTCATAAGAAAAATCCTAATTTCTTTCCCTTCACAAAACATGCTCTATTGTAGGAATCAACCATAAAACAAAGTGCAGATGTGGCACTCAGGGACATGGTTTCATTCTGCTTCACTCTCCTTTCACCCCCAGTTCTTGCATTGAAGTCTACTTTGAAAACTTAAATTTTTCATTATAAAACAAACAAAACATCACATTTAAGCAGAGGCCTTCATTGCAGTTTATTATGAAAGGATATTTAGCTTTTTGAAAGTTCTAACCCTTAGAGAAGGCCAGAAGTATGCATTATATCCCTCCTACTGGCAAATACAGACAAAATTACCTGTTGAATCTCAACCCCTCAAGCACTTGCGAACAAACAAGCTCCGCTACACAGCACATCCCTTTACTTTGCTTCCCTTTCTATGCAGCTCATGATCATACTGTCAGCTACCTGTCCTTCCCTCAGCAAGGGGCTGAACAAAGGCAGCACAAAATAAAGCCCAGGCAAGGAATTGCAGAGCTCCATGGATTTCTCTTGCCCTGCCACTATTCCCTTCTCAACGTGCTGTGGATTAAGAGAAGAGAAAATTCTGAGAATAACAAGCACCAAGCCCTGGCAGCATACAACACAGGCACCAGGGCTGTGTGTATTGAGGCTGGCACCACAGGCTACACACTTAGCTAAAGTAGCCCGGGGGCAGCAGAACAAGGCACAGATTTCCAGAGAGGCAGCTCTGAGTTACCTGCACTGCTGAGCACTGCTCCTTACCAGAGCTTCTGAAGTCAGCGTAGAAAGACCGAAGGGGAACTGTGCAGCACTTTCAAAGCTAAGAACTCAGCTTTATTTGTCACACACTAGCAAAAGCTCACAGATGCCCCCTTATTCTCTCTCCCCTTCAATGTGCTCAGTATTCTCAAAACTCAACAACACTCTCCTAACCACTCGTTAGCTCACCAAACAATTCAAGCTGTGAGCCAGTTTTTGTACATCACTTAGTAACATTCAGCATTACCAAGCCTAACACCATTACACCATCACAGCTCCAAATTTAACATTAACAACCACACCTATTCTTTAACACTGCAACAATAAACATTGGGCTAAAAAAATAAAAAAGGAGGAAAACAAACTTGAGACAATTTTTACATTTAAAAGGTTTCCCACCCCTCTCTTTACCTACTCCACTAACAAAAATACTACTTCCTGAAGTCTCCCTAATGCCAAATTCCACACTATTGTTTCCATTCCAGATATTTCAAAATGAAACACTTTTAGAAATATGCATCTACAGCAAGGATGATAATAACAACCATTTATCAGTTGTGGTATGCCATCAATGGGAACATACACAGCGATTTTACTGGATAAGCCATTACAACACTGATACTCCTACTGAGAAAAAGACAAATATATTGAGGAGTTGCACAGCAGTCTGAAACACATCCTTGTGCTATTTCGGTTAATAAAGATGTTTTTGAAAACTCCAGCTCTTTCCTCTTTAAAGCCTTCCACCTACAAAAGAACAATGCTCAGACAGGCAGCAGACTCCGTACAATAGCTGTTCTCTAGTATACCAGGGCATTTGTCTCCTAGGAAACAAGCAAAAAAAAAACCACCAAAAAAAAAAAAAAAAAAAAAAAAAAAAAAACAACCAAAAAAATACCCGCAACCCAACTAACAAAAAGTATCCAGTATGTTAAATTTGCAAATAAAGTAGGTCACGGCAGTCATATTTCACTCAATGGAGCAAAGAATCCACAACTCATTATATTCTGGAGTACAGGATTAGTTTTTCAGTAACTGCTCAAAACTGAATGATCTGTTTTTCCACAGGCACCTCTGAAGTACAATGCCTTTTAGGAACAAATGCAAGATCAGCAAGAAAGGACTTTACTTATAGCATGAACGTACATGTTGTTTTACTGCCAACATAAATATTCTTAATGCAAGTGTATTGTAACTAGCCAGCTATCTGCACAGCCGGACCAGTTCTGCCCAATGCACTGACAACAGCAAGGCACACCAAACCAAAGCGTATTATTTCAGTCCAAAACCTTACCAAATCCTGGGCAAGTTTTCACTGTGTCTGTCTATAGCCCACAAGAGAGAGCCAGAGTAATTGGCTTCTTAACAGAGAAAGCAGGCCAAGCCTCACTGCTGTAGGAAGTAGAGGAAACAGAACAGAACAAACTACCCTTTTCAACAATACTTTTCAATATCCTCAAGGTAATCTATCAGCAGTTGTTTCCCAAGCTTACATGAAAAAATGGAAGGTCCTGGGAAGATTAGCAGGTCAGTGTCAAAAAAGAAAACAACCCAACAGCTGCATGCCTCATTCTTTCTTACTAATGTGTTCTTCACTGCTACACTTGAAATAACATTTCAAGAATATACTTGGTGAGAACGAGAAGCCCAGTTTTTTTACAGTATTACAGTACCCACAGCAGTACATAGGCCAGGGCAGTCAACCCCAACCAAGTGTCAAAAAACTCAAAACGTCACAATCAGCCTGTTTGAAAGCATTGCAATCATCCAGCACAATACTAACAAAGGAACAAAGTATCTTACGTTGTGAAAGGGCCATGCCAGCCAAGCATAAAAGCTGTCAGCTGAATCACACCAGTGCCAGGCCAATGAATTCTACACTGCAGCTCCACCCTCCCTCTCTGACACTGAGACTCTTCAGCTCATATCAGACAGGGAGCTGTAATTAAAGGGCCCTGGTTATAACTGAGGGTGGAAAGAACATTTCCTGAAAAAAGGAAATCACCACCAATGTTACTTATATTGCTTGTACAATCTTTCCAAATCAGAGTGCAATAGCAGACAATTACAGTCTAACAAGTACTTCAGCTACTGCCCCCATTTGCTTATTTTCCTGCCTGCAGAAGAGAGCAGCACAAACATCAAAAGTGCCCTCATGAACTCTTCATGTCCATTTTTTTAGTTATGGGATTAAATAAGAAGAGGATGTAGATATGCTTCTCAGTTCTCTTCCTCCCCTTATAAGGGTAACACAAACACAAAGATATGCCAAAAGTACAAAAAAATGTTATTTATTTAATCAGCCAGGAAAGGACAGGGAGGAGCTTTACACAGAAATCAACCTTCTGAACCCACAAGCAAGTCAAGTGACATCGATTCACAAAAACGTATAACGTATTCAAGGATAATACCATTTCAGAACAAACAAACAAACACAAAAACACAACCACACCCATGAGCACCATCAGCTGACAGGAACAGTAAAATTTCTGCAATTAATTTCACATGCCTTTAGCAAACTTCTTGGGTAATCTCAGCACAGCCTGGAGTCTTCGTACCAAAATACTCTTGAACTGATCAGAATTAAGCAGACAAACAGCAAACCATTTCTCATTCTCCCCCTGTAGAAAGCTCAGTTTAAGATTAAAAGAAGGCAAAAAAAAAAAAAAAAAAAAAAAAGGAAGAGTCAACCAGTTGTTTACAACAGCTCCCTAGAAGAGCAGCTCAGAGATCTCAGTTCACTCAATGCAAGCCCTGGCCGGCAAGTTCCCATGGCAGACTCTTGTTTGTGCCAGCTGGGGTGGAGTGACAGGGGAGAGTTCCCAAGTGCTACAGAAGCGCTCTGCCACCGCACCTCAGCGCGGAGGCTGCACAGCCACTCGCTGTCCCACTCACCCTGCTGTGTGTGACACGGGGACACGGGATGCCAGCTCTTCATCCGCACCTGCTACTAGCATGGAACTTACTGAAGGAAAAGGACACACACGTTTTTCATCACCTGTGCATTTTGCTTCCATTTAACAGCTCATTTGCACAATGTTGTCCCCTTGCCCCACCACCACGGCAGCTTTCACCTGCCTAATCCGCAGAATAAAAGGAACAGTGTGAGCAAGTCCTGATGCTTCCCTCCCTCCAAATCCATAAAGCCAATTCTAGAAATCAAGACATTTTAAATGTAACACAACGGTGGATAAAAAGGTTCTGAGCTTAGGCATGTTTTGCTTTTAGGCTTTCACAATGTGGAATATTATTAGGAATGTCAAAATGGTATTCAGCCTGTAACATTCACTGTTGCAGAGCCTTGCATTTAAAGCCAAAATGTATCTACACTAAAGAGAAGCAATGGAGTCACTGCACAAATCATGGAGAACCTCCACATCCATAATCCAGAGAGCAGTGGATAAAATGAGCAGAGGACCCAAACAAAGCAGCATTGAGGACTAGCTGACAATTATACACATAGAAATGAAAAAGAGCAGGTTCTCATTTCTTATATTATTTTCAGGCACTGAAAATGAACCCTTTATTGAAATGCTTTTCCTTAGGGCTGTCTTCCAATCCTGACCATGGCCTGAAGACAAATCCAACACGACAGAAGCTACAGGCAAGAGGATGCAAGTTTAACACTGAATTCCATGGTGGGGAACAAAAGGGGGAAAAAAAAAAAAAAAAAAAAAAGGAAAAATAGATATTTCAAGAAGAGTTAAAAATATAAAAAACCAACACTCAAAATATTAGTCAGTTAATTTTTTTGTCCCATAAAGGTGTTCGAATTTAGACTCGGACTGACATAGTTAAAACAGAGAAGAGGACTAGCAAAAACGTGAGCACTCTATAAAAAGAATATTCAATGCCATTGGCATAAGTCAAATGCCCAATAAGCCAAACCAGCCTGCAGAGTCTAAGGCAGGAAAAAGCACGGGAAGCAAAATTACTTTAATAGAACAATTAAAAATAATCATCATCCTCACCACTTTCCACCTACAAGGAACAGTCCTCATATTTAAGCACATTGAGCCAAAAAACATCTGCTATGTCCAAAAAGCACAGGGCAAAAACAAAACAACCCAAAACAACTTTAAAAAAAAAAACACCAAACAAACCCACCCAAACAAAAACCACCCCACTGTTGGGTCAGGAATTCCACACCACAGCCAGTTTTGTGGCATGGCATTCCATCCCACCACTAAGTAGCTCCCCCTCCACCCTCTGGGGCCGAGACCCCCAACACGAGCGTTGTAAGACACCAGGTTGCAAAACAATAAAAGCCCATTGGAGAAAACACTCGGGCTCACTGCTGTGCCCTCAGTCGCACACACACAATAGCAGCACAATGGTTCTGCTGTTTCTAACACTACCATTCACTTCGTGGGGAGATGAGAACAGGAACTAGCCCTGGATCTTCAGCAGCCATGAAAAGCACACAAAGAGTCCATCTCCTCCAGGCAGTATGAAAAGCAGAAAGACTTGAGCTTTTGGTGAAACCCACATCTCTGATTCTTTTCTCTGCCAACTGCTCCAGTGACACAAGTACATAAAACATTTAGAGTTACTAGATTGCTGCTGCTATTCAGCTCAGTGGCAAAAGACTGTGACTGAGACAAATGCAGAGGAAATTCTTGAGAAAAAGAAGAAAGTCAAGTGAAGATGATGTAGGAAGGTCTGATCTGCCATTGCACTGCCAGCCAAGAGTGGCCACAGGAGACCTTTGTATTTTAATTTATGCTCCCTCAGTGAGGCTGAGGAGCAGCAGCTGCTGCAGTCGGAGCAGAGATGGCGCGGCTGTCAGCAGAGCAGACGGGAGGGCAGTCCTTGTGCCTGCTGCCCTGCGGAGAGAAGAAAGAGCAGGAAAAGAAAGGCTTCCCCAGCAGGGACCCCTCACTGCAAAAACAGATTCTGTCTGGCAAGAGCAAAAGCTGTCCTCTTACACGAGTTTCAGCGGTATTGGTATGGAACAGAAGTGAAAAAACAGAACATGGAGAAAGAGTTAAAATATATACATATATACACTCACAAGCATACCTGTGTGTATATATACATGTAAAAGTAAACATGCTAACACACAGTGTCTACACTAGATTTTATTAATGCTAGAAAAATTCACAGTTTTCTAGCAATTACACTTTTGGAAGTAGAGCTAGCCTATAGCCTTAAATTCAATTTGCAGGATGGGTTTATTTCTCATTTAGTAGAATCTACCATATGCAAGATCAAGGCACAATGCAGAACACGGTTATACAGAGACAGGGATGGGGCAGAGAGGGAACAGCTCTTGGTTGCTGCCAAGAAAACAAGAATTAATTCAAGTACTTCGCATATATATAACCAAATAAAACCACAAAACCACCCACCCCCCCACAAAAAACCCACAAAACCACACAGCTAAAAACTTTAAAAAACCAAAACAACCCACTAAAGTGATACACACTGAAATGCTAAGCCTCAAAGGGTTTTGTTCTATTGTCCAACTTCTGACTGAAGTACTTCCAAAACACATCCCCATGCAGCAAATAAAACAGATTTCAAAATGGACACCTACCAAACTGTTTTCTCAGGGCTTTTTCCTTTTTTTTTTTTTTTTAAGCTTTCCTACAGAAGGACTAAGTTCTTTACCTGGAAATCAAATTCCCAAGGGGATCAGATCATGGACCTGAGCCCTGGGAATAAGAATGTACAAAGGCATTCAAAAGCATTCATTTATTATTTTTAAGTTAAAAAAAAAAAAAAAGTCTTAGAACTCTGTAAGCTATTTTTTTTTTTCTTATTCTCAAGTCTAGTAAACTAGCTTAAATCTGAAGTCAGTCTCTGTATGGTCACCTAGCTTTAAAGGATCTGATCATGCCATTGTGTTTATGTTGCTCTCTCGCCTCTCTCTTCTTTGTCAGCCAGTTACTACCAGTCGTCATCCGTGACACATCCTTACTTCCTTCCTTCCTTCCCAGGACTACTATGCAAATAAACAAGAAAAGTCTCATATTTCATTTATCAGATATCCAATGCTGTGGTATAAGGTAAAATGACTTTTATAAACTTGCCTTGCTTAACAGATTTTCTTGGGCTACAACACAACCTTCCAGCAGTCACACTTACACAGCACCAATGACTCCACTCTCCTGCCTGGCCAAGGATATACCTCTTGCAGCCCCTCAGGGCTCTGCTCCCAGCACAACACTGATCTCTGCCTCACAGACAGCCTGAGCAGCTCAGCCCAAAAGCCACACATTTCCTTAGGAGCTTTTCTCAGGGACCAGTCAAAAAAGGAACTTAACACCTTTCCTTCCAAAATAACAGGTAAATGCTACATTTGACCTTTTATGTTACAGCCAATTCCTGGAATCTTCCAAAACAGCAATCTAAGGAAGGCATAGTCTGGTGTCTGCCTGAGAATACCCTTCAGATTCACCCGCCCATCACAGAATTTTGGGTTTTTCTACACTGTTTTGTTACTTAGTAAGAATGCACCATAATCAATAGCAAAGTAAGGACTCAGGGAGTCTAGGCTTGCATGTTTCCTCTTTTTGTGAAGCACAGGAAAGAGGATGAAAAAGGACAGAACTGCAAGGAATTGCAATCCTACATAAAAAACTGCCAACTGTATGTCATACTGTTAAACATGGCCTGGGCTGAAAATGGTTATTTCAGTGTAACTGGAGGAACTGTGAAGAGATCCAACTAGGTCACCATCTGGAAACTTAAAGCTCCTCTTCCCAGCAGCAGTTTTTTCATCTGTGACATCCAGCTGTAGTTGCCTTGGACTGCTACACTCACTTGACTTTACACGCCTCCTACATTTGTAATTCAACCACCTGAACCACTGAAAAGGAAGGTGTCCAAAATTTGTTTCTTAATGGTATTATGTGGAAAAGCCAGGGGCAGGGTACAGCAGGGAGCAGATAAAAGGTGTTTCAAGCTACATTCTTCAGATGCAGGATTTTCATTGTGGTTTCACAGAAGCTAAGCAGATGAACATGAAAGTTAATTGACTCCAAGCTGCAGAATGCTTTATTAGATGCCTGTTGGAACTCCACCTCTCCCAAAGTAAGCCAATACTAATGGAAAAAAAGGTACGGCTAACAACTGGATGTCACTCGCTTCAGAAAATTAGAGATTCAACGATCAACCAGATAAATTCACAAAGAGAAAATCATATAGTGATACCAAGTATAAAAGATACTAATTCTGGATCTGAAAGGCTGGGGATTCAGAGCATATCCCCAAGATTTATTACATTGTACCTGCCTTGTTTCTTACACTTCTCAACAGCTCTCTACCACTGGGCACTTTCTGAGGATATTTACCTTAAACAGACCTATTGCCTGGCCAGCATGATCACAAGTATGGCCTCTTAGCTGCACATGTAAAAAGGCTGAGGTCCTCCTAGGCAGTAACACCTTATTTTAGTTTTCTATTTGAGGAAATGCTTCAACCAAGCATAATATTAGGTGTCAGAGAGAACAGACTAGAACATCACAGCACATCCCCCATAAAAGCTTCAAAACAACTTTCTGTCTAGCCCCATGCAAGTTTTCATTCTTGCATCCTATCCAAATCCAAGATCATTCCCTTTTAGCTTAAATGCAAAATACCCATAATAAAGGGAACTGATTAATAGTGAACATGTCTGAATTTAAACCAATGTTTTAAAGCCATATATTTTCATTGAAGCAGCATAATTTCTTGAAAATGTCAGAGCTACCTTTAAAAAGCTCACAAAATTACTTCCAGTACTAGCCTCTGAAACTTAGGAGGATTTACTCCTTTTGCTCCCAGTTACTTTACTGATGATTATAATTTGTTTGGAACATTGCACAAACAACAAATACATAAACCTCACCTTACTCTCACTGTGAATACTAAGAATCCATTTTGAAATTTTGCAACAGTTTACAGACCATGAAGTACAAATTGCTGGCATTATCTCAAGTTAAACCAGAATGAAAAATTTTCACTGGACACATTAATCCCAAAAGTTCAAGGGAGAAAGAAAAAATCTCACTTTTATTACCCTTCAGCAAAGTACAGCAGAAATACCATTCCAGACAAACTCCTACTGGGTCATACCAGACCAGTATTAATGGTTTCATTTCCATAACTTCTGTAGTAACTGTAGCTCTGCAGATTTCAACATTCCTTTCATACCTTAGGCTTTCCTAACTCAGTCAGGGGTTGGACCAAAGGTATCAGACTATATGAAAACAATATGAACATGACAATGTGGCCACAGACTTGAGCTAATTAGGATTAAATATTCCAAGGGACATTGCTCAGTGTACAGTAGGCAGGTTTATTTCAGATTGGGTCTGTCCATAGAAATGAGTAATTATGCCAAATACTAATTGCAGGGTTCGTGTTTGACATGGGCACCACTCAGAAAAAAAACCAAAAACCCTACATGGCTTTAAGTCAGGACAGGCAAACCAGTCTGGGTGTTTCAGCAGCAAAAGGTTCTCCCAGCCACATCCTCCCTGAAGGAAGCTGCTCTCCTCCCACGTCACTCTTCACCAGCCCCTGACTGGTTCATGAAACCACATCTTACACAGGCTTTAAGCTGCTTTAGCTGGCAAGGACACCATCTTCAATCTCTGGGACACAACCATCAAAACTCCAAACTACCTTTGGACTGTATTGCACCCCAGGCAGAAATTAAAGATTATTCAAAAATGCCCTTTTATCGCATCTTTCACACCATACCAAACACAGCCAGATATATTTTAAAACAAACAAACCTGTTCTAGATATTTAAATTGTTAATCCAAAGGTAACAGAAATCCAGATTACAGGATCTTTAAAGAAACATGTTTTTTGCTTCTTTATCACTAACACTTCAACTCGTTTAATAAGAACTGTAGATGCATTGATACAGTGTCTCTTCATACCCTAGAGGGAAAAATAAGAGTAAGATTCTTTCCCCTAGAGAACTCCCTTGCACTGGATCTCGTGAAAAGGCAAGGGTCAGCACTCTCCTCCAAAACCTTGGAGCAATTTTCGGCCATGAAGGTTAACCTTTCACATAAAGGTTTGTGACAGTGTAGCAGACTAAGGATTCAGTGCAATAGCTCAAAGTTCTTCATCTCACTTGGTGGTATGATGAATCTAAAATCAGGGATTGTTAACCTTGACATTTTTTTTTTCTAAATCATCAATAAGAATCAGTTTCACATTTCTTCAAAGCCCTCCTTAAGGGCGAAAAGAAAGGTGGCTCTCGTTTACTTTTAACAGTATTGAAACTATTGGTACTAGCACAAACTAAAACTACCTACTCACACTGCTTTACCACAAAGTGCTGAAACAATCCCAATAGTAGGAAATAAATGCAATATTCTAAGTGCACTCAAGTTCTGCACTTAGAGAGACTGTTTTTACTTTTACTCCATCAATCACCAAAGCATAAACAAAACTAGACCTAGATGTTCAGTCCCCATTCAGCTGCAAATTGATTTTCAGGCATGATTTATATACACATCTTCTTTCATGCTTTGTTTACAAAAATTCCTCTATCTGACACACTAGCTCACTTAGTAAGATAGCATTAGTAGGAATAGAACATATTTCATACAGAAGCCATTATCTTTAGCCAAAGCTGTTGTTAAAGTTCAGATGCCACTAATAAAATGTGGAGGTTTCTTATGTGGCTGCTGGTAGAGCATGTCAGTGGTGGTGCTTTAGAGCTGGGCATTAGCAGCTCCCTGAGACACAGATGCATCACGGAGTTGCTGTTATTATGGACATACCTGGCAAAAGCAGGACTCAGTACTCAGTGAAGTGCTGGGAATCTCTACTTATAAAAAATGAAAGCAGTGACCAGCTGGCTGTCCAGACTGAGAGCAAGGCACAGCCTGCAGAAACCACTGTTTTGTGCACATATTCCAGCACATGTAAAGGTATTTCATACAAGCAAACCACTGCTCTGCAATGAGAGAGAACACAGCCACAATTGCTTGCTGAGGATGAACTCTGCCTCCTGCATCAACTCAATTCTCTCACTGCTCCAAGGATTAGAGTCTCACAGAGCTCCTGTTGCTGCAGGGAAGTGATCATGTAATGGATGGCCAGGCAAGACACTTACTCTGAAACACAAAGGAGCAGGAAGGCTTGAGCAGGAGCTGGGTAGGCTTGAGCTTCACTGCTCTCCGCCAGAGTTTTTAGTTAGTAGTTAAGATCTTTTTGCCAGGTCTTAACTACTTAGGCAACTGAAGTAATTGCTCCAGCTCCTTTGAATGACTTTTCAGTGTTTCATTTGGGGAACCTCTTTGGGCTTTCTCAAACATCCTCCCTTTTTTTGTTTTTGTTTTTTTAAAAAAACCCTACATTGTTTGAAAAACAATTATGCAGCTGCCAACAAGTGATTCCCACTGAAGTCAACAGGATCTGCTTTTATGCAGAGGGTCGTAGTAAGTGCCCAGCCATTTCCAGTGCTGAAAGCCTTTGTACTCTATACTCTAAGTGCATGAAGGGCTAAGCAGGGGGCTCATGCAAAATTAATAACACATCAGGAAGTGGATGAGGGAGAGGGAAGGCACTGAATAATTGATCCAGGTTTTTTTTTTTCTGTGAATTCTGAAACAACTTTTTGGATGTTTGTTTTGGTTTGCCTTTGTGTTCGTTTTTTCTGAGGTAGAAAGTTTTTGAAGTTCGACTAACAAAACCGAGTGAAACAATGACAAGAATGGCCCTTTGAGAACAGTAACTGCAGAAAAATATCTTCCCAAAAAGAAAGATGGAGATGCAATAAAAAACAAGGCAGGTCTTTTTACAGACAAAATATGACTACCCTCTCACTTTTATAAACTTACATTCTTAAACACTTTCTGCTCCATGAATAAATGTGTGTATTCCAACCCTCCTTGTTCTGTGAAAATTTACAGGTTCCTCTTCTCATCATCAGAAGTCCAATTACATCCTACAATGCAAAGTCCATCCTTCCATCTTTTAAAGTCCTTCAAACTCCTCGAGCTGGGACTCTAATACTGCTCACTTGAACAATTTTGATAACACAGCTACACCAAAAGTGTTCTACCCTGCTCCATAAATCATCTGCAGTCATTTTAAGGACACATCATGGTGGCAGATAGGAACAAGGCAGCCTTTTACCATAAATGAAAATCTGACCCTAGTACACTGAGATTTAAATAGCAGTACTCACTGGAGTTCTGATCTGTCACCAAAGATACAAAAAAAGGATTCCCACCAACTCTCAGCATACAGTACTTAGGACTTTACAGTATGTTTCTAACCCATATAGCAGCAGCAATCACCAGCCTATTTAAATGTCAGTCCTGTACTCTGGCCTCAAAACAGCACTGAGATCCTGTGCTTCAACAGCAACAGGCCTTCCATGTGGTGCAAACAGGAGACACAGCACATCCCTCAAATCTCTATGATCATGCCAGTCTCTAAAACAGCTTCACCCCTTCTCCTTCACTTGATTCCACATGGCTCAGTCTTGCAGCAATTTTTTATGAATTGTTTTGAAGCGTGAAAATCTTCACATCAGAGCCAGAGCTGTGTGCACGGCTTTGATATTCAGCAGACTTACAGTGTGACACAACTAAAGAAGGATTATCTCCCATAGGTGTTATTTGGGAGATCTTGCACCAACACAAGGCTTGCTGTTTCACAAGGAGAAGCCTGCACATGACCCTGAAAGGTGTACACATGTTTATGGAAACAAAGCTGTCAAATAGGAACAAGTACCTTATAAAATGGTACAAAAAGCAGCCAGTGTTGGAGTTTTACTTCTCCTTCCCACTTTCCTGTGGTCATGTGGCTGGACTCCAGTAACAGAGAGCACAAACTGCCTCTCTGGCAGCACCACAGTGACTATGCAGAGGCTCCTGCGAGCTTTCTACTCCAGGTGTAAGAACAGACAGATACATGGAGAGCCACAGAAAGGGCTCCCCCAGAGAATGGAACAGAGAGAACAGCCTCTGCAAGCTGCAGCAGAGCACAAACTGAAAGGAGGGCAAAACCAACAAGAATAGGATATTTACAAGAGGCAGTAGTGAGCTGCTATTGACATGAAAACCACAAGTAAGTGGAGTACTTCATCACCGTCATTTAACAGGCAGGATATCTAAAACAATATATGAAATACCAGATGACAGAGAGTTCACTAGAAATCCTATACACACCTCTATTTCTGGGATGGGGAAATTGAAGACAAAAGCTACTGTAGCCCACAGCTGTCCTTTCCCCTCTGTCAGATGTCAGCCCCACCGCAGGACAGCTGATAGGATCATGAACCTACGGGGCAGAGAAGAGTATTCAAAGCAATTAAAATTGCCAGATGGGAGTCACAAGTCATTCACCTGCTACAGTGGCACAAACCCCTGAGGGTCTGTCTCATCAGGATTTCGACTGGTTTCTTCAATATGCAAAGTTACTACCTGCATCCACTCAGGAGCTACTTCCTCTCCCACAGGTATGAGAGTGATTTAGAAAAAAACGTAGGAAAGCCAGCAAGGATATAAACAATGTAAAAATGTAATTGGCTTATGTTCCTGAGTCAAACACATGCTTATTTGCATGAAGAAGTTTCTGCAGAATAAAACATTGATTCAAATATCACCACAAACTTTTAGACTACCCAGGCAGTGGTTTTACCCATCTTCAAAACAAAGAATACAAAAAGAAAGCAATGTTTTCAAACCACACCCAGCCCCACACAGCTGAAGCAGGAACATTACTTGTGACCATGCCAGAGCTCCCAGCAGGAGCAGAGCAGGAGAATTCAGTCAGAGGAAGCAGAAGTCCTTCTCTGCATGCAACAGCAGTTAGATGGGTTTCCAGTCCCTTCAAGTCCTGCTTTTAGGTACATAAGTTAATAAACTTCTACTCTAGCAAATCAGAATTAATTTTTTAAGCACTGCATTATTTTGTGTACATATTATGTATTTTTATACACGGGTGTGAATATATATGTATATGCATGTATAGTGTTATATATATATATATATAAATGTATCTCCGACACTAAATGCATAGAAACCTTTTGTTTGTAACAGGCCACCAGAAAGGACACTACTTGGGAGTGGATAATCATGACAAACCATTTCAGAGAGGTCATCTGCTACCCCACCTAGCAGGCCACACCAAGGAAGGTTTAGCACTATTGGAGGGAGTGGCACAGTGTTTGCAATAACATTTATGGGAAGGAAAAGAAACCAGAGAGGTAAATGATGGAGCTGTCCACTCAGGTTCAAATTAAGTTCACATTACAACAACCTTGGAAGACAAGCACTGCTTTTTGTTCCTCTATCACTGAGCAAGCAGGAGTAAATAGATAACCACCATAACTCTTCCAAAACCAGTGAAGATCAAAGTGCACCAGAGGGGCAGTACTTATGTAACAGTGCTCACTGGAGCTAACCATTGACCCAACACCGTGTCTTACACCTCTGGGTACTCCAGACTCCAAAACCACTTCACTCAGAGCTGAAACAGGCCGTGCTTGTACAGTCACTTTAAGTTGATCTCCGCAGGGAAAGGACAAGACAGTCCTACCATCTTCCCACACTTCATTCTTGGAGCCAAACAGCAAATCAATAGGAATTGACCCAGATGAGAAAGTTCTCAGCCAGATCTGGTAATAGACTGCTGTCGGCCCACCGAAACTGCATTAGCACATTTAGCTCCGCAGCCTTGTGCCAGCCTCAGCTGTTTGCAGCCTCCTGCTCTTTGGACACCAGAATTTGCAAGGCCACACATGAAAACCAATCCTGAAAGGTTCCCACAATCAAAGTGGGAAGGGGCCCTGCAATAGAAGCAGCTCCACCTCAGCATTCAGAGATGAAAACAAAAAAAAATTGAGTTAGGCAGCAGTTCACGTCTCCCCTTAATGGCCACAGAACGAAAAAGAAACAAGAGAATGGTTGTGATATCAAGCAATATTCATTAAAAACCAGACCTTAGTTATTTTTTTAACTGCAATCATACATATTTTGTATTTGTGTATATATTTGATAGTCTTCACAAGCCAGATGGATGAATTTTCATCTGGAAATTAATTGAATAGCTTCTTGGAAAAGGGGAATTTTAATTTTACAAGTTCTACCTCTTCTTTTTTCACTTTTTAAATTATATATGTAATTATTGTTGGACTGACTGAATTCACACATATTCTTTCAGACATATATGCATGTGAACTGGTGGTCAGGAAGACAATTTCTAAAAAATGCTTTCTAAAAATTTCCACTTGGAAAGGGAATCTTTCTGGTTTTATATTTAAATGGCAAAAATTAAAATTAAAACATCTGAAAGCCTTGCTCTGTGCACAGTACAACACTCCAGTACACTCCAAGCTGAGAGCTGCCCAGGATACTTGGCAACCCTTCTCATTACCTGGGAGGACCCACTGCTTTGAAATGTCACCATTTCCAAATTCTGTGCTGAAACACTCCAACCACATGGCACTGCAGAGACATCTTCCACAAGGTGACACAGTTAATTGAAGCACAAAACCTTTGCCGCACATTTTCTGGGAACTTTTTTCCTCAGTGTTTCTGCTCCTATATAAAAACCATTTACAGCACGTAAAGGAAATTCCCTTCAAGCTTTTTAAATCACAACATTTTAAAATCACAGCCCACTAGAAAACAGAGCGTAGCAGAAGAGATGCAGCTCAGTGAAAGGGAAGCACAGAGAACCCAGCCTCACCAGGCTAAGTGTATGCCCTACATGGGTAAGCATAGCAAAGGTATCCAACAGGGAGAACCTGTGGTGCAGGCACCGGGTGGATCAGCTTGGGCTGACATCCCACACGGTGCTGCTGCACCTTTGCTTGAGGCACCAGAGCCCAATTGAGAGAACCTGCCCTCTTGACACAGAAAATCCTGACACAAAATAATGCTCTGTGCCATATAAGAATAGCCCCTAAATCAACAAAAATTAAGCTGGACTCCCATCAAATGTAATCCTAACACTAGGAAACACCCCACAGGCCAAGTTACTGCATCCTTGCAGCAACACTTATTCCACACTCAGTACCCTCTATGAGTAGTCAACTAGAGCAGTGACAGCAGACACCCTCAGGTTATAACTCATCAATATCTTGTAGATAAAGTGAGCAAAACAGAATTCTCTATGAATCCAAAATAGTGCACATATCTAAAGACATCTGGTCTTCTTTCCATGTTTTTTTCTGAATTCAATACCACAAAGGAGGACTAAACACTTTTGGAAATAATGTTACTTGCTTACTGAGAAGGAAGAGAACCTATTTTTAGCAAAAGTTCCTGTAATTCTTTGGTTGTTTTTTCCCTCTAAGAAGTTTTGCTGTTGGGAAAACCAGGAGGCAACAGCTACAGAATAGGTACACAAAGCGTTTTCATAATATTTCTTTGCTTTGCTGCAAAAGGAAAAAAGCTCTTCTGTCACCACACATCAAGAATGTTGCTTGAAATGGTTTTCAACATGATTTGATGTAACAGAGTCTTCACTAGCAGCAGAGGGATTTTCAAGGCCTGGAAGAGGCATATTGATTTTTCCCAGTTCTGTGGAAAATTGACAGTTCATTCATAAGATCCTCTGTGTGTGATGAAATACTTATTCTAAATGCTGTCCAGAGGAAAGTGACTGGAAAGCTGAAACATTAGCTGAAGAATCTGATGCAGAGACTGATGTGTATTAAAATAAACACTGCTACAGCCTCATTTAGTTTATAAAGCTAAAGGAGTAGGATCTGACTGTTTTTAGCATCTCTGCAAGTCAGGCCATCTGGAGGTTATATGAGATCACACTGAGTCAGAGTTTGATACCAAATCAAGCACCCTTGACTGCAAGGCTCAGTGTGCTGGTGACATTTTTAAATGCCAGCACACAGAGAAGGCTGAACTGCTCTAGATCTCTGTGTGTGTTACAGAAGCAGCTACACTGAGCACAGTGCCAACACAGACATCCACCCACATCAAGCCTTACACCTGTACAAAAAACTGCTGAAATCAGGGGAAATCTCTATCCACAGAGAAGCACATGTGAGAGACTGGAAGGACTGCTGGCTCCAAGTATTTTGGGTGCATGTGTGGGAGAACAGGTAGGTCAGGCCTTGCTCTGGAGAGGTGATACCCAGCTCTGCGCACACACACATCCCCCTCTGGGCCTGTATCCCAGCCGCACCACGGGCAGTGCTCCACACCCAGCCCTGGAGCCCCAGATCAGCCCCAGAGGGGCCGGATGACCTTAAGTCCAGCCTGGGGGATGGGCCCAGGAAAGCCAAAGGGCACTGAACTGAAGCATGAGGCAAGTACAGGTCTTGACCCCACCTCCTCCTGGAATTTCTCTCAGCTGAGCACTGCTGGAACCAGGTGGGGTAGGGAGCTATACTTGCTTTTTTTCTGACTTTCTCTTCCTCTTTCTCCTTCTCACTCTCTCTTCTCAGATCAGACTCGGAGTTGCTAAGTTGAATGGGCTAAGTTAATGCTTTATGAAGTGTTTTGAGTGAACGCTGCTCTGAACTTCTGCCAAAGTTCTCTGATTTTCTGAAGTTGCCAATGAAGTTTTTTGCTGTTTTGACCTCTTGGCAACATCTTGTCAGTGTTTCTCCCATGCATCTACCGCAGCATGTGAAAAACCATAAACCTTTTCAGGAGCCTCATCCAGCGTTTTTTGGGGCCTTACATCACAAGATATGATATTTTGTGGCAGAAGCAGCAGCACAATCAAAAGAAAAATGGGATGTTTTCCAAATTCACATGACAGTACGATGAAATAGAAACAGATTGTTCTTTACTGATTTAAGGCCTAATGTATTGCTGGATTTTACCGTCAGACTGCCATGAAAAGCAATTCAGTACATCCATTAAAATTTGGACAAGCTTTTTTTGTTTTAATTCTTTACTGCATTGTAACAACATTTGCTAATTTTTAATGAGAAACAGACAACTTGTACATGAGTACAAAGTCACTATAAAATTCAAGCTAATGGAAAAGTCAGATATGAAAAAGTTTAAAATACCACCATACTGGAAGACACTTTTATGGCTCATGCTGACAGTGACTTCTGGGTCATCTCTAACAGAGCTGGGTTACTTCATGAGCTGTTCAGCTCCTCACTCTCCTGTCTACATCAATAAAACAAATACAGTCCTGTTGACAGGCTACCAGCTATGCATTTGAGAAGTGTGCTGCATATTTTGGGCAAAACATGGCTGCCCTACAGAACTATAGTTTTAGACCAGAATTTCCTAATGGGTAGAATTAGTCAAGTGATTTTTTGGGGTCAAAAATACTTACTCTCACCTTTGGTTTTATGTGAAAGCAAAACAGGATATTCTAAATGCACACAGCAAATCTTCACAGGTTACTGCTTTTAGTTAATGGAGTATGAACTGCTTAAGTATTTAGCCCAAGCACTTAACACATCGGTTTCTTGCTCCAAATTTATAACTTGTAGCAGTCCTGGTGCCAAAACCAGTTTATATTTCTTTTTCAACACAGACTTCAAAATGTCTGTTTGCAGGAATGGGACTCAAAAGAAAAGGAAACGATGTTTCACTAACTGTAAGCTCTAGTTTCTCATCCTCTACTAATCATTAACTTGCATCTTAGAGAGTTTGAGGAATAAAGAATAAATTAAAGTTCACTAAGAAGTACATCAGGATTAATGTAATCTATAGAGTTAGGGGTTAGAAAGTATTCTTAAATAACAGGTTACACACATACTTTCAAACTCCTCTCCACTGCAGAGAATAGAGAAGTTCCTTCCATTTTTCTTCTTACTGCTCTCTGCACAGAAACAATAACAACAACAAAACCTGAACCCCACCACCCCGCTCCAAAAAAACCTCTCCCACATTTCCCATCTGAAAATTGTCCTACACCAACTGCACCTTGGATGCAGTTTTTTTGTTTACAATAACATGTCTTCTGGGTTCCCATCTGAAAAAAGAAAACCTGTCTCCCCTAGAACAGCTCATGTCTTCCCTACACACCTATTACATCACAGACTGCAGTTGAATATGTACATACCTAATACATACACCAAAAAGCTCACAGTGCAAAGGCTGCCCCTTATCAGAATTAAAGCAGCACATCCACCTCCAAATTCAGTGTTGCAGAACATGAATTTGTTGCCTTTATTATGTGATATTATCAACATGCAACAATGGCAACGGGGATTAGGAGCAGTGCTAACTTCTCTTCACAGACACAAATATCCATAAGATGTTTCACAGAAGCGTTCTGTGCTCTGGGTGCCATTCACATGGATCAGCTTTTCTCAGACTGGCACACTGAAGATTCAAAATTGACTCTTCATACTTTGAGACAGATGTGACACCAGAGAAAATGTACTTTGATAAGTCAATCAAGGTGGAAGACTGGTAAACATATTTACCAAATTCATCTTGAACACAGAAGGAAAGTATATAAGCTGCACATGATAGTTCCAATAATATTCTCTTGAAGCACACTGACATCAAACAAGAGAAGTCACACAATTAATCACAATGGGTTTTCTCTAGTTCTAGTTCCCTTGTGCTTCTTCAATCTTCTAGAAGCTAGAAACATCAAATAACTTTAAACAGTAACATATTTATAAACACCCAATTTTGGCAAAACAAATATTTATGAGAAAGGAAATAGTTTCTCCCATGTTCCTCAGCTACTTCTTTTTATATTACCAATGATACAGCCTACCACAAAGTTGTGAGGGAACACAAGGCCAGGAATATTTTCATTCTAAGAATGACCTCTACAGATCTGAAGCAAGTCCCCCAAAGCCAGCAGTTACTAAATTTTTATATGCATTTGAAAGACTGAGGCTACATCTGCTGAAAGAGGCACTGAGGAATTCAAGAATGCCAAGCTCAAAATAATGCATCTATTTCATCAATATATGCACTCTCACCTTTCACTGCTGCAAACCAGTGGAGTACTAGCCCAAAACAAGCATTGTTCTGTTTCTGCCAAGACCACTGGTGGAATGCTTAGCTATGCTTCATCTATGCTATGAAGAAATGCAAAATAAAAAAGTCATTTGATCATAAAAGGGGGAGGGGAGGGAAACTAACAGAATGCTTCCACTTCCACTGCAAGGACATCCTCCCAATGCAAATTTTTAAAGATCAAATGCTACGGAATGCATTTCAAAATTGCATGGAACAAGCGATTCACATTGATTTGTTTGGGGGGTTTTTTTTAAACACTGTGGCAAGAGAAAAACGATAAAATCAAAACTTCCTTGTGGATATCTGAAAATCAGCCTGACATCAGAGAATTATCCTATCCCCCTTTGAAAAACAAGCTATCAACAATGTACAAAATTTAATAAGCGATATATTGGTTGTCCTTCACAGGTCAGTGCACTTGTCCAACACTTTCCCTGTAACACACTGACATAACCTTATCTTCTTCCTGCTACCTTTCTGTAATTCAGAAGACTGTCCAGATTCCCATATGGTTGCCATCAAATACAGCAGATGCCAAGCAAATTAAAACACAAGTTATGACTTGTAATATGCTGATGTATCATAATTGCAGCATAGCTCATAACTACAGAGTGAATCACCAGCTAAAGCAAAAGTTTGAGGTGTTACTGCTTTTTATCCATCTTTCCAATGAGACCAGGGTCAGTGGAATCAAGTGAGGATTGAAATTTAGCTCTTAACAACAGTATATATCCACCATTTCCATCGAGTATAAAAAAAGCACATAGAACAATTCAAAAACATCTCTTGGAACTAAAAGTCAGCCTAAAGCTGTCTTCCCAAAGCACGGGGGAAATAGTTCTTGCCTTTTGTGAAGCAGGGCAGCCTACTTTGACGTTTTGTACCACACCTTTGACATCGTTCTACATGGAAGCCGAAGTGGGAAGGAGGCATTGTTTGTTTGCTCGCTTTGAGTACAGGAAAGTGTTCTCTGATACCTCACATTACAGCTTTATGCCTTACCCAGACAGGAGCAGAAAGGCTCCCGACAAAGCCGTGCCTATGGCAGCGGCTGCCCGCCGGGAGAGGGGGCACACGGAGCGTGTGGAGTGAAGAACAGGCGGGTGCCCCGATGCACAACCGGCAGCCCGGCAAAGGGAAACACCGCTCTGACTTCCAGCTTTAGATTTAGATGCATTTGGGCCTGTTAGTTCTCTGCTCCTAAATATTGCTTTGGTGACTGCCCAATGAGCTTTCCTTTTCCACAACAGCATAGCAGTGTTACAAAAGAAGTTTTTTGAACAAACACTTCCAGAGTATTTAACAAATTTAACACTGAACGGCTAAAAGAAATTAAGCCTGCAAATATATCTAGAACATTAATTATGCATAGACTCAGCAGATAATAATATTGTCTTCTACAACAGTATGAAACACATATTTAGGCAAGAATAAGTTACCTGGGGTGGTGCAAGCCTGAGAACCACCTCCTGAAAAGTACACTGTCATCTTTAGTCACAACTACAACACACAGCACTGGAGTGCAACTTTCCCATACTCATTACCCCAATAATTCTGTGGTGGCTTTTAAGGCATGAAATACCTCACCAGCACAAAACAAAAAAGACAAAAAGGTCAGGCCATTTATTTTGCCCCTGTTCTGTGGTATTTAAACCTTCAGATTTTTTGTAATAACTTCAGTTTAAGTAGGAAGTACAATCATTCCCTGCATAATTTCAGCAGATCTAAAATATTCCTCTACTCAAAGCACTGACAATTTTCTTGTCAAAATCATTACACTTCCAACTGAGTTCTCTTTATTTTTAGTCCATTGTTTTATGATGCAGAATAGAGGTATTTTCTTTGTTTACATGAACATTTTAAAAGATTGCGATATAAAAAGACTGTATAATAGTGTTCAGATAGGTGGCCTACCAAGGTGTGCTCCCTGTTTGCAAGATCCTGGAAAGTGTCACGGGGTTAATACAATGACCTCTTCACCCTTTCAGTCTATTTAGCCGCCATTAGCGGCTGTTTTTGATTATCACTTCCTGTAAACAACCAACCAAATTTGCAATTTGCATTTACAGCTTTTCTGGCCCAGTTATTGAAGAGTTTACTATTACTTCAGTAAAAGCAACATAAGCATGCATTCAATAGGAGTATCTGCCTATGTTTTCACTCCAAATCATGAGAGACATGATAATAAAGGCAGGCTTCTCATAAAGAGATTACAATTTTCTAAAGAAATTACTAAACTCTCAAAGCGCTTGGTCTTCATGAATTTCAACAAGTTTAGCCAGAAACACAAATGAGACAACGAGAGTTCTGCAAAAGCGGAAATCTGCAAGCAAGGGCCTCACATCAAGCAAGTAGCAAAGTGGGTGATACACAACTGTATTTTTTCAGGCTCTCAGATCAGCATTCCAGCAGTGCAAAGCCTTTGGCCCATTCAGTTAGAACACAGGCACTACCTGCCATCATGCAGAAGCTACACCAGCCTCAGGAACATGGGAGTAAGAAAAAGACTAGTTACAGAAAACCTAAACCATAACCACTTCCTCACTGGCACCGCCACACATTCACTTTCAGAGAATAAAATGAAGGAAATGACAGGATACAGAGCTGCTGAGACACTGACAGTGTCTGGAAGAGCGAGCTAACATGGTTATATATTCCACCCTAATCTCCCTCTACCCAAGGACACAGCACACAAGTGTTCCTCACACTACTTGCTCCCTGCTGAAAAACATCCCTGTTCACGGCAGCATATGCCTAGCAGAAGCAAAACAAAGAAACAGACAAGGGCAAAGAATCATGGCAAACTCAGCCACCGAAAACTGAGCCAAGAGTACAATCACAACAGCTCTGTAGGGTCAGAATACTACAAAGCTTGCTACCGTTCATCTGCAGGGGTCGGTCTGGGGCCAAGTAAACACTGACATAAAGACACAGTCAGCTTCACTCTGACAGCATTTCTTCTGGTTTAAGAAAAGGTAACACAGTATAAAAGTGGACCTAATCAAAACTCCCATCCTTTCACAACATCTTCAGCTACGTTTCTTCTCCAGGAACACAGACCTGAGGCTGGCTACGGATACCTGCTATCCATGCAACCTCTTTCTTCCCAAGGGCACAATGAGAAGCTCAGCACTGCCGAAAACGTTTCTCTCCTCTCTTCTTCCCTACCTTCATCCACAACCTCCAAGGTGGTGTTGGGGCTTTTTTCACCAATTCTCCTTTCTAGTCCAAGCAAGCACTACACCAGATATGTATTCAAGTTAATTTCAAAGGCCCTGAAGAACACATCCTCACTACCTGGGTTTGATCCAGAGCTGGACTCGAGGATCCTGGTGAGTCCTTCCAACTCAGAATATTCTGTGACCCTGTGAAGCTGCGTTTGGGCATGTTTCTGATTGCTCTGCAGAATATAACATGTGAATAGGGAAATGTAAGAGCCTTCACCTGACTTTAACATCCTGGGCAGTGAGAAGACCCCATCATTCACACGTGTGCGAGAATGCTCACCCCTCCCCCCCACCTTGTGGTTACAAAATTTGGCGTGAACATCCAAAACCAGCTGCTTCTCTTCAAACCCAACACCTTGAGAAGATGCTAGAAGTGCTGTTACAGGCAGGTTACATTTCACTATGGAGTTCTGCCTACTCCACAGCCGTGGGGAATGGTGCGACAAGATACTGTGCAGGCAGATCAAGCAGCACAGCCAGGAATCCCAACAAATGCCCAAACAGGCCTCCTACGGGCTTGCACTTTAGGGATGGGTGGAAATACCATTTCCCCCCTCCTCCATCCTATTATTACTACTACTACTATGTGTTAACAGCTAACCATAATAAACCTGTGCCATACCTAATTTCATCATTGTGAAATCACTGAACAGCATTGTGCAGAGAACCAGAGCTATGATTCTTACTATTATTTGCATCTAACAGGGATGGCAGCGTGAAAACACGCAGATCAATTCGTTCTCCAGGCCTGGGTGCCTGGTTGCTCCCTTCCTCTCCCACCACAAAGCAGAGGAAGGAGGGAACAGGAAAAAAGGAAAAGACGGGGTGGTGGAAAGAAGGCACGAAATCCGCTTCGTACTAACAACAAAAGCAATTAGGAGGGCCGAAAGGGAAGAGAACCGGCACCCTCGGGAGGTGGAGGAATGCAGCACCACAACTTGCCCGGGGAAGGCAGGGCTGACGGGGGTGATCGGCTCGGAGGCGGCGGCACCCCTGGCCTCGCACCCCATGGAAAATGCCCCGCGGCCTCACGCCGGGCTGTCACACGTCCCTGGTGCTCCTGCCTATGCTCAGCCCGGGAGCGGCGGCGGCCGGGGACGAGGAGGAGGAGGAAGCAGAGGAAGACACGAAACCGGCCTCACTTACCCAGAAAATGACATTGAAGCCGAAGATGAAATATTTGATGCAACAACTGACTTCAGGCCCCTTGTAGTGCTTTCCGGACATCCTCTGCGCTCATGAAGACGCTTTGCTCGCAGCCAGGGTGAGAACCAAAGGGGTAGGGGGGGGAAGGGGGAGAATAAAAAAAAAAAAAAAAACCAAAACAAACAAAAAGGAGGAAGACTAGGAGGAGGGCTCTGGGAAGACTAGAAGGAGGGTGGGGGCAAGACTATGAGGAGGGGTCCGGGGGCGGCGCGGCGGGCAGAGCTCAGGGCCGGCTCCGCGCCGCGGGGAGATGCGGCAGGAGCGGCGCGGCGGCGGGTCGGCTCCGACTTGCCGGGCGCCGGGGATGGCCGGCGAGCAGCTCCCACCTCCTCCTCCTCCTCCTCTTCTCCCGCATGGAGGAGGCCCCGGCTGCTCGCGGCGGGAGGCAGGAGAGAGCGACAAGGAGCGGGGACGCCGCCGGGAAAGGCGCCGCCGGGGCAGGATCGGCCCGGGCAGAGGCCGGAGCCGCGCGCCCTCTCAGTGCCAAGGGCCGCCGCGCGCGCTCCGCCCCGCACCGTGATTGGCACCGCTCCCCGCCAATCCGGCCGCGCCAAGGCCGCCGGCGAGGAGGCGGGGCGGGAGCGGCCCTGAGGCTCCGCCCGCGGCGGGCGTGCCAGGCTGAGGGGCTCCAGCCCGCCGTGCCCGCCGCCCGCCGCACTCGCCCCTTCGTGCCTCCCCGCCGGGAAACAGCGAGGACTGGCCCCGTCTGACACGGAGAACACCGCTCCGCAGCGGGAGAGCTGCCAGCGCCGGTTCTAGGCTGGCTGCGGTAATGAGGAGGAGCAAGACCGTAATCGCACCGTGCAGGTTGTTCTCAATGGGCGCCGCCGGATCGCCTCCCACATGATCTCGTATGCGCCACACGCGCAGGAACACATGAAGAACCATTTTACAATGATTGCTAGGGTTTATGTTTTAACGTCTCTTGAATTCATATTGAACCTGACAGCTGTGAAGTTATGTGGTTTAGTTGTATTCATATGCTGTTCGGGATTCAGAGTGCACATGGTCTGGCATTTACAGCATAATTAATAGGTTTTCTTTGCTGGACGATGTCGTCATTTCAATGGATCAAGCCTTCAGAGTTTCCTGGTCCAGCTCTAAGAGAGAGGCTGGAGAAGAGGAGGCTCAGGGGTGGCCTCATCCCTCTCTACAGCTCCCGGAAAGGAGGTTGTGCCAGGTGTGACAGGATGAGAGGAAATGGCCTCAAACTGTGCCAGGGAAGGTTTAGGCTGGACATTAGGTGGAATTCTTTCACAAAAAGGGTTGTTAAACATTGGAATGGGCTGCCGAGGGAGGTGGCGGAGTCACCGCCCCTGGAGGCGTTTAAGGAAAGACTGGATGTGGCCCGTAGTGCCACGCACTGGTTGATGAGGTTGGGATTTCTTAAAGTTGGACTCAGTCTTGGTAGTCTTTATGTGATTCTGCATTCATCTGATTCTGCATCAACTTTTGATTCAATGGATGGAAGATTTCTTTATAATAAAATACATTTCCCATCTCTACAGGATTGCAAGGTAACACACTTCAGAAGCATGATACTGATAGAACTATGGAAGACAGTCTTAATTCAAGATCACATATCAGTTATGGGGCCTTGTTATGAGTCTTTTTTGAGAGCCAAGAGAAATATTTGTCTGTTGCATCTGGTAGACAATGAGAAGAAAAAGCACCTGCTGAAATGGAGCCAGGAAAATAAGCGACGTTTTTGATAAATGAGAAATTAATGCAGCACATATATACACTATAACCACAACTGTGTAGTTTATCACGACTGTTATCCCTGTGTCTATTAACACTGTTTTTGCAAGGCTGTCCATAGGAAGAGAGTAGAAAAGGGTGAATAAATAGTAACGTACATGTTCTGTACCAGTGGATAAAGGCACATCACCACTTACAGTAGAGTATGGTAATAATGTATTATATTAAGGTGCTGGTTTTATAAGTGTCTTCAAATATTGGTGACAACCTGTACAAACGTTTATAATATTGTGGTCATAACGTGCTCCTGATATCATGTGTTGCACCCTTTAGCATTTTAATTCTTCACAGGCAGGAGCAAAATATTGCAGAGTAATATTTATTATGATAAATTCAGTAACGATATCAGATGTTTTACCTATCAATCTATTAATTTCCAACAACTCAAACAGAAATGCAACCTACATCATTTATAGCATCATATTACATGAGTTGAGTGTAGTATTATAATTGCCAAGTGTCCTTTTAGAGCCAAAAGCATTTCACATTGTCCCATCATCTGATCAGCTTAAGGATGTCTGGTTTTAAGGGTTAGATTGCTCACTTGAAGAGGGTATTGAAAACAGAACCCTGCTCTTTTTAATTCACTGTGTGTGTAATAAGCAAGCAGATAGCAAAGGCAGCGGAACAGCTTTGGTGTAGGTAATTGATCTTTCAGAATGCCAGCTGTAGCAGAGCCTTCTGCACCTGCATCAGCCTCTCTTCTTTGCAAACACATTTTGCCTCCTGTCCTAAACAAACAGGGATAAAAAAAATCCCCATCCTTCGGCTTTGTGCCATCTCTTGTGGATTGCTTCTTTGGCCACCTAGGCCTAGAAGCTGAGCAAGATGACTGTGACAGCACTTTAAATTCACTGTTAGTTACCAGTCAACACTGAATTCTACTGTGATGTTTTGGCACAAAAGCCTGAGGCGATACTAAGCAGGAGCAATATTACCTTTTCTTGCAGAAGGGCAAGACAGTTATTCAAATTCCATCAGTTCATAATTCATCTGACAAGGCACAGGAGGACTAATGGGCGGTATTTCAATGACAAAGCTGGTTCCAGCAGCACAGTGCTTCATAACACCAGGAATGCTTTGATTTGCTACTGATGTTGAGAAAAAGTCCCATCTGAATGACTAAATCTACTTTCCATGTCTAAGATGCAGATATAAATGGACTTCTTCTGACTAAAGACTGGCCAGCTCTAATATTAATAAGTGTGGCAAGTTGGAGAAGTTTATATCTTAAAAGAGGTATAGTTGAGGACTCTGAAATTCTTACTTCCCACCCAGTAAAGAGTCCTCAACCCAATTCCTCAAGTCAATCATTCCTTAGATCCAGTACCTCTGTCTTTGTGTCAGCTCCTGTTTCTTGATCTATGAATTCTTTAACATTTTCCAGGGAAAAAGAATTGCGAGCAGGAGTGACTCAAGAAGAGAAATGGCAGAACAGCACAGTGAAGGCTGTAGTTCCATGAGTTATCCCATTTGCCAATCTCACCTTGTGCCACGTGCACTGAGATAAGGAGCTGTGGTCTAAGAAAAGTTCAGTGTCTGTCCACAAGTCTACCTATTTCCTGGACACTCCATTTTAGTGAGAATTCATAGGCTAGCAATCTTTTTCCATGAGGAAACTGTAGAGCTTTCTGAAAGACAAGATTTATAGAGTCAGAGGTATTATCTACCTCAGAATATTTTTAAATCTAAATAACATACTAGCTCGTAATGCCATTTGTGTTAATTTTCTAGTTTTGCAACCATAAAAGCAGTTTGTTTTCTGCTTAGCAAAAGTGTGAGCACTGATTAGGGGACATTGTTTAGATTTGGAAGGAATTCTGAGATAAGAATTTCGTAGAACTAAACTCAAGTAGTGATACAAGTTAAATTGGCCTTGGTGGAAGTACATGCTCTGCCCCAGATGTGAACATAACTTCAGCTTCCCTCAAGTATAACAAGTGCAAGTACTGACTAATTACTGTTATGCGTGACACTGGTGAGCACTGAGCTGCTTTTTCATATGAAACTTAGCTCTCAATACTGGATAATAATATCTTCTTGCAGGACCAACCCAACATCGTTATAATGTGATAAGAACAATGTTGTTAGGATGACTCATAAAGCATGAAGCGTGTCTATACACCTACCGGGTTAGAGGCCAGAACCTGAAACTAAGGCAAACCAAATAACAACCATCGTGTCTGATTTTATTTTCTCAAGACAATGTGTATCTGAGCCTTTATTTCTTTTCGTGTCAAGCCCCCCGAGCTGCTGCCTCTGCTCCTTGTGAGAGGAAGGGGTGGGAGTGGTGGCACACTTCCTGCCCACGGCCGTGCGGGCCGGGGCAAAGGAGCGCCCGGGGCTGCAGCTGCACCAGGTGCTGCCTGGGGCAAACATCCTGGCACACAGCTCTGTTTCTGTAGTGGGTGCTGTGCCTCAGCAAGCCTCTGTTCTGGAGTTTTTTGCAGAGCTCGCTCTTATCAGGGATCATCCCCTGACAAGTCTATACAACAGTGAAGCAGGAATAGGATAACATACCTGGTCCATAGCTCACTGTCACACAGTGGCTGCAGGTGTAGTTCCAGGAACTCTTACAACCAAACTGGCTCCAAAGGGCATTGATTGTGAGGTAGTTCTTACAACCATTTTATGGACACGACAGTGACAGGGTTTAATGAGATAAAACATTTGCATTATTCTACAAAAAGTGACACAGATTTGCAGTCCTAAATTAGAGAGAACTGCAATCAGTGTGAGTAGTCACCTCCCCTTCCATTACTGGTGCTACTGGACCATGGTCATTAAAATGAATATAAACTTAGACTCCAGTAAGTGCCACATTTATCTTTTTCACTTTGTATTGCTAAAACCACTGGACAACGTCTGCAAATTTGGAAGCTTCTCACTTCCCAAACATGGACTATTGCTTGTGTATACCTGAAGGTTCAGGTATAATTCTTGACAATGCTCTGTCCAATAGGACAACCAGTGTTTATCCTGTAGCAGAACACCATATGATCTTCCTAAGGTCCATTAGGTCTTTCTAGGCTCTGAGTTGCTTTCAGTCATTCTTCATCATACAATACAGGACACTCTCAACTCAGAGGTTTAGCTTACAGTGTTTGCTCTGTAATACCACTCAGGAGAGTGACTATCTCCTCTGAGTGTGTTTTTAATGGTGATAAGATTTTCTGCAAACCCACCATTTTAAGTAATCTTTGAGAATGTTTCTCTTCACGGGTTTCCTTTACTTGGGCCTAAACCACCTGAGCTTCTCCCATCCTCCCTGTGAAGATTTTTGTTTCTCCTGGCAACCCTTGATCAGAGTTTACTGCAAGAACAATCAGGAATCATCCTGGCACCTCTTTCCAAGAACATCTGTAAACCTGTCAGAAGTTCAGGGAGTGCAAACAGGTGCTGGGATGAGAGAGTGCAGCACAACAGCTAATCTGGCTGTTGTAGGCTTTAAGTTCTGCCAGAGTGGTAGGAAGAGAGGCTAGCAGAGCAATTAATCTCAGAGCCCAGCTTCTAGAGGAGTTTTCCACCATGGCCTAGCCAATAATTGAGACCTCTGTGCAAGCAGGAACATAAATTGTCTTGCTGAGAACAGAGTGGAAAAAGCCGACCGTGCAAAAAACTCTCATTTCAAATCCAAGCAACATTTTTTTCTTTGCTTTTTGATTCTAATGGCTACAGAGATGCTGTGATCTGAAGAGACTCTATGTCCTTGTCTTCACAGCAGAGAGCTGATCCAGAACCCTCTGGGGAGAGCAATGAGGTACACAAGGGGTCAGCACCTGCTGGAGGAGGGCCCAGATATGCAGTGCAGCCTGGCTGCAGGGAGCCACCTCCTACCCTCTGTCAGGAACAGGCTTGCTCATTTGGGCTATGGAAAGAGCAGTGACAAAAATGCTGTCATCTCTGCTGTGACACTGGTGTCTCCTGTCTGTCAGCCTACACGACAGGGTGTATCCAGGGCCTCTTAACAGTTTATTAGGACCGTGCAAGTGAGCTGATAATCCCAAAGTAAGGTTGGTGATACATTTAAGCTGATTTCCTCACAATTTTCTGTCTGGTTCTTCAAACCCACCTTCTCTATTCACATCCAGTGACAGCTACCACATAGCTGGATCAAAGATACCAGTTTCCTTTACCTTTGATATTGACACTTCTGATTTCTCAGATGTTATGCAGAGCTGCCACAGCAAACATAGCACTCGTAACAGCACTAGTGAACAGGTATTTTACAGTAGTATTCTGTATAGCTTATATCAGTGGACCTGATTAGGAACAAGGTAAATAAAAGAGATTTATTTTAACATCCCCAAAAGGCATAAAATAGCACTACTAGAGTGATTACAAACCATGGCTTTTTGCTTCTCACAGTGTCATAGGAGGAATACACAATGCCTGTGATTATGCTACATCTGACATTCTGTGATCAGTAACAACATTCTGCCTGTGACAGGATCAAGTAGGACTTTGTTTCTGAACTACTTCCAAATGTGAGGTTGCTCTTCATAAATAATCTGCACGTTACCCTTCAGGCACCTGTAAAAAGGAAGCACTTTGAAAAATTCACAATTTACTTGTTTGCAAGTCCACTAAATGGAAATTTCCAAGCCTTTCTTACTCTCTCCTGTTGCATTAACAAAACCAGAAACCTTGCTGCAGATAAGAACAGAATAGCCACTAATATTCTTGTTGGGTTGAACAATTACTTTTGAAGACTATGTATTCAGTGGCTCATCATTTGCTGTATTCTTCACTACCTGTGTTCCTCTGAGTCCTGATGGGTGGAGTTCATTTGCATTTCCTGCTCTTCCACCACACTAGTTAAACCATCAGCTTCTCTCTCTCTCTTTTTTTTTTTTTCTGTCATAGTGTTTTAAGAAAATTAAACTGTGAGAGACTGCTACTTAGAAAAGAAAACCCACCCCAGAACTATTTCTATATTCATCTTACTATTTCATGTATCATCGTCTTTAGGCACATCCTCAGGCTCCCACAAAGGTGTTTAAGTGCCTTAAGATTTCCAGGTGTGATATTTTAGATTATATTTACCTTGGAAGCAGGGTCAATGATTTCTCCCTCTTCCTGCAAGTGGCAAGTGTAAAATGGCAGTGCTGTGACAGCAAAACAGCTAAAATAATTTTAATTTAAAAACATACTTCTCCCTTGTTTTGAACTCAGGACACAAATACATCTATAGACACACAATGTGAACCCAGTAAATACAAGTAACAGAGCTGAAAATGTGAGGAGACTGATAAGGGGAAAAAAAGTATTATCTTCAAGAAACAGATTCTCTGCCTATTCCTCTTGTCTGCTTTCAGGCAGAAGAAATTTTCTTTTTGAAGTGGGCCTTCTTGCTCTGTATAATGTATCAGTCTGCAATCATCAGGGAAGTTGACATTTTTCATCCAGAGGTATTAATTTTTTGAAGATATTGGCTGTGGGCAAAATAATTTTTTTTCCTAAAGGAAAGACATTGCTGTCCCAAATCACAGTGACATGTATGTCAGTGTCTAAAAGTTTTACAGATTTTTATATCACCAGATTCACCAGATCAAAGCACGTGGCTGTGACTATTCAGGACACTATGATGCTGTTTTCCAGTCTGAGTGGTGAACTGTTAGATGTGTCCCACTTACGCATACACCTACGAAATAAGACTCAGTGAAAATAGTATTATACATGGAATGGAAAAAACCCCAAGAAGAGAGTCCGCTGTTCTGGGCTAAGCAGTCACTGAGCTGGGCACAAAACTGAGAGCTGGACAAAGAGGAGGTCCAGCCATCTAGTGGTAAATTACCCCGCTGTGCAGCCTGCTGCTGTCTGCCTTCCACTGGGATGCTGCAGCTCAGGGCCTCGGTGTACTCCAGACAGGGAGAAAGGGACATTGCCCAGATTTTGATTGGTTCAGGACTCGGCAGTAGTGAGGACATTTAGGGAGCAAGGCAAGGTGCATAGGACCCTACAGCAAATCTGGGAGAAAGGGTGGCAGGAGCAGTGACCATATCCAGCACAAGGGCAGCTTGGGCTGGTGCACTCAGTCAGTTCTGCACATAAAGAATATCTTTTCACAGGTGCCTGCTTACAGTGCTTGCTGTCTTTCAGAATACATCTTTGTCCTAATGAGCTTATACTTGCTACCCTGCCCGCCTCTGTACAGCAGCAGTCAGAGAAAAATTTGGGCGGTTTTCCATAATCCCGTAGCAGAGAACAGCATGTCCAGTAGATACGCACAACCAAATGATGCAATGCACTCATGTCCCACTTCACACACAGGAAAAAAAGGTTTAAGCCAAATTGTTACATTTGGAACAAGGATGATGCAATCAAACAACTACACAAAGAAAGCCACATGCTGAGTCCAAGCTGGAATGAAACACTTACGCATAAATTTATTGAGTGTGAACTGTTTTATATCTTCTATGTGGTTACAAAGTAATAGAAAAAACTTAACCTTGGCAAAGCCAGAAGAGACATCAAAACAGTAAACCATTAAATACTTCAAGGAAAGTTTAAAAACCAAACAATTTGTATGCCTAAATACCTCTCAGAGTTCAGCCCAGTATGCCAAAGCTCCCATTGCAAAACTGATCTCAATGCTTAGAAGACCAAGTCTCCTTGAAAGCAGTCACATGCAAGTCCTACAGGGCTTCGTTTGCAACTTGCTTGGGCCCTGAAAAGAGGTATCCCGTGGGATGGTGTAAGCAGTCTGGATTTGAAATGACCATCGGTGGACTCATTTGACTAGCTAATTTCACTGCTACACAACACTTTTGAAATATCAAATTTTGTCCAAAGCACAACCCTTTCTTGGCTTACAGACACATGAAGCTGCATTGCAGGTTGTTCTCAGCTTCCAAACACTGGCCCAAGCGCAGTCGTGGTTGTACCAGGCATAGTCAGGTGAATATGAAATAATTCTCTGAAACTCCAAATGGTCAACTTTGTGCTATGAGAATTTTTATAACTGAGACCAAAGCTTTGTTTCAAGTAGTTACCACAGCATGAACTGATTTTAGCAGAAACATTTGTTCTTTATCAGAAAATACAGTAATAGAGGGAGCACAGAGGATAATGCTTCCCTTGAGGTAAGAGAAAGCCGAAGTCAGCTCAGTGTTACTTGCTGACAGCCACTAGTGTAGAAAAGAGATACAGCTGTGTCCTCCCAGAGTGGTATCAGCTACTGTATCTCAAACCCTTACTGTTCTTTGTGAAATGTTTCTGTTCCTCACAGTGGATAGCTAAAAACAGCAGGGAGGAAACATCTGGTTACTACTTTGAAGTGGTACTTGCCATTGATTTTCCAATGTAACACTAGAAAAATAGAGATGCAAATTCATCATGCATGTTTTGACAAAATTCTGGTCTAAGGAGTATTTGGCCATGGAAAGGGTGAATTTTCCAATGAGCAATTATGCTCAGTTTTCATCTGTCCCAAACATGCTCTCTTACCTGGCTAACAGGAGAAATTAACTGCCGGTGCCTGAAACATTGTGTTCCCCAGTGGGATGGCTCATGCCATCTGGCTTTACTACTTTCATTTCACCTAATGGATCACACCTGATATTTGCATTGAGTCCTACACCACAACACTTTCAGAGCTGTCTGAAACCAAAGACTTTAGAAAGAAAATAAAGATAAAAGTTGTACTTCTCACTTCTCTGTTTTACCCACTGGGAAGCTGAAGCAACAGGTAAGATGTAATGGACTTCCTTAAAGCATTCAGTAAATCAGCGGCCAGGTTTGCTGCCTGTTCCTGTAGTCAGAAGTAAATAGGCTAGGGTAGAATGCTGGATATGAGCATCTTGCTCCAAAATCTGACAGTGTGCTTTTCCTTTCTTTTTCTGGTGAACAAGACCTCATCTCTGGGATGGAATAGTACCCAAATCTGCATTCTTTTGCCATATGTTTTGGAGATTCATTGAAACAGAGTTATTTTTTAAAGACTTGGAAGTGGAATTTAAAAGCTGCTGACTAAAGAAAAAGGGGTCAAGAAGGAGAGCAACAGAAAAATGGATCAATATTTTTGGGCAGAAAACATGGAAACAGCACCTCCTTCAATTTGTAAAACGCCCACTGGGGTCAGGGTGGGGTTGTTTGGCAATGAGTACAAATGTACACAATCCTGGAGACATTTGGGGCTGTCTGCACTCGGGGGGGGGGGGGGGGGGGGGGGGGACCACTGCTGTCTCGCTTTCCACTGCTCTGCAGGTCATCTGCTGTGCTCTGCAAACACACTCCTCTCCTGTGGTTATTTTTGAAGCAGCTCCTTAAAACAGATGTCCTCATATATGTCTCTTCCCAGATACACAAATAACACTTTGCCTCATGCTCCTGCCATCCTTTTGAACTAAATTAAAAAAAAAAAAAAAAAAAAAAAAAAAAAAAAAGGGGAAAAAAGAAGAATATCCTTTCCCGTTGGTGATTCCTGTTGTAACTTCCATGGCACTGTCACTCTGGGGCACATGAGTTGCCCTTGTGCCCTTCATAGAGCAACAAAGGTTTTTTTCTTTCTGGTTTTCTTCCTTGCCCTTCCAAGGATTCTTCCCTCTTTAGCCCCTTTCCAACTCTCTCCCTCTTCTCCTTCTCTGACTTCCAGCTGCACTGCAAACACCATGGGTCTCATAAAAACTTCCTCTTGAGTAATACTACCAGGGAAGGATCCACATGTACCAGTTACACTTTGTCCTCCTTGCATGGTCTTCCTGCAGCTACCAGTACCATTGTTTGGCACCCAGGCATGCCTGCTTTGGGCATCCCAAACTTTTCCCTTGGAAGGAATCACTTTTTTAAAATATTTTTGTCTTCAATTCTCTTGGTGATACGAACATAGGTATGTTTCTAATGAAGCAAACAGAATGTGTGCAGGATGGACTAGCTTGAGATGCAATGATTAAAGGAGGTGCTAAATTGTGAACAAGCAGAAATAGTAAAATACCCTTGATAGAACATTTGGCCTAAATGTCATTATCTGGTACCTTTTGTGCACACAGGCACTGATTCTGCCAGCCTTGCTCACTGAGTAGGCAGGAAGTATCCTTAGGGGTTTAAAGGGAACTGATCAATAAGGTGCTTTCCATGAGTGGAGGAAGCAAGCACAAGCCAGCAGAGGTAGAAGCAGAGGAATTCCATAAATCTATGAACTTTGAGCCCACATGTAAAACCCCAGCTTTGAGAAAATCATTAAGAGTGGGGATTTTGGCTGGGGGTGGAGATGTTTTACCACACAGCTTATTGGGCAATGTTTCTACCAAAGTGCAAAACTAAACTAATTTGCAGAGCCAAGGGCTTATAACAAGAGAAGAATATTCTCCCCTGTATCCAAAGTCCTGTGTGTACAATCAGCAATGCCAACCCTAGAAGCTAAACCAAGTAGCTATAGTTTAGAAAATGCAACTTCTCAGAGACAGCCCTGGTGGTATAATAGCATTCCTGAATAGCTGCTGTAACACTGTTGTTAACAAGGCCTCTGGAATGCCAAACAAGGTTTCAACAATTGTTAATCCCACTCAGTATCATTTGCTTCTTCCTAGGGAACTGCAAAATTTTCAGGCTGTCCATTTCTACTCCTCTTCTTTGCCTGATGTCTGAGGTCCTTCAGTGCCTGCAGAAGCTTTGTTACTGGTGGCACAGGGATTATAAACAAGCCATTGTGTAGGGATAGGGTTTAAAATGGACTCTTAAGGTTCAAACTTGTTTTTTTCAGTTTGTGAGTTATTCTTTTTTTTCCAACCGTGTAGCCTCTCTCTCAACAGCCATGCTCCCCCTAATGCTAGAAAAGGAAAACAGCCTTCTCTAATTCAGTGCTGTCTAAGAGGAGAGGGAAAGATGCTTGACACACAGACAGGCCTTGCACACCCTGTGGAGGTTTTTTAGCCTTAAGTTACATCTCCCAGCATGACTTGGCCAGCAAAAGAAACCGAAAATGGGAAGTGTTGCCTGCTAGGCACAGTTCTGTGCTACGCTGTGAACTATTACATCTTTGCTGTTTTAGCACAGAAAATGGGTCACAGTTGTGATTTCAGGAGGAGGTCATTGGCCCAATTGCTCAACAGTGAGAAAGGGAAAACTTTAGCTGCTGTTCTGCTGCCAAAAAAAAAAAAAAACCCAAACCAAAAAAAACCACCACAAAAATCAAAACCCACACCCAAGCACAAAATCAAAATGAAGCAATTTAATTAGAGAAGATAAAATAAAATCAAACACCCTGAGCCCCACAAAGCAGCTATGCTGGGGAATATGGAGGCACCAGCCTCCTTATGCCGGCACATGCAGCCCATTGGCAGGGATACAAACACGGCTACACAGAGGTAGGAGGACACACTGACAAAGGGTCAGCTCATGTAACAAGAACATGGGCACATAATGATAGGAAATGGGGAACAGTTTTAAATTAAAGGAAGAGAGATTTTAATTAGATAGTAGGAAGAAGTTCTTTACTGAGAGGGTGCTGAGGCACTGGAACAGGTTGCCCAGAGCAGCTGTGGATGCCCCGTTCCTGGGAGGCCCTGGTCATGACCAGGCTGGATGGGACCACCCTGGTATGGTGGGTGACATCCCTGCCCACAGACTAAGGAACACTCAGCATAGCTGCAGTACAGCACCTTCATCATAAACACTGAAGCTCTCAGCATGATAGAGAGAGCAAAGAAGGAGAAGGCAGCAAAGGCCTCTTGGTGTCCTTACCCACTGCAAGAGGAAGGGGTTTAAAGTCCCCCCCACACCTATTCAGTTACAACTCTAACATTTCACTGTCAGCACAAAATAGAAGAGAGGAGGACATTCTCTTTAGGGGAGCAGGTTGAGGGTGGTAGACAACAGCATAGGACACCTGCTGTTGGTGGCTCTCCACCAGCCCTAGGACATGCATTCCCACCACCACCTGGATAACACTTATCCCTCCCTCTCCACACAGTGCAGAATTCACCTCTCTCATACAGCCATCCAGACAGGAGGGAAGATAGGCCAGGAAAACCTATCCAGGGTGGATGTGACACCATGCCTCTGGCAATAGAAGGAGCTTGCTGCAGGTCACAGCTCTCTTCACAAAAGCCTGAGCCACCTCCTCCAGACACCTTCTGTCCCTTACTATCACCAGCTGAGAGAAAAAAGACTAGTCCTGTTTTAGTTAATTTTAAACCAGTGAAAGCTGATTACTGCTTAGTAAACCTAATACATGCCTGCTTTCTAAACACAAAGGGAAAAATATGTATGTTTTCCTTTATATAGCAAAGAAGAGTAGACTGAGGCAAAAATCTCTTCAGAAACTACAAATCAGAGGACTTGGCGAGAGCTGACCAATTTGATCTTCTTTTTTTCTAACTACCACTGCAACCAGGAGCTGAAATTCTGCTGGGCTAAAGCTTTCAACAGTGTGGTCAGCTCTGTGCTATCAACACCCTCATTCTGCAAGCTCACTCACACTTTGAAAAAAAAATATATTCCTGCATGTCAGAAGCAGTAAATTTCAAGAGCAGCAAATTTCACGAGCAGCAAATTTCACAAGCAGCAACCAAGGAAAAATCAGGGAAACTTAGGTGCCTGTGACAGCTGGAACAAAGGTTTAGCAATACATGTCATGCTGTCTGCATCAAACCACGGGCAACAGATGCACTTTGACACCAAATCCTCTTTCTTCACATTTAGGTGTATTAACTGAGTAAGGGCTTCCTCCCACATACCTATTTTCCACTGCCCTTAATGCATGGCATTCTGCCACCCATAGTGTAAAATGCAGTCACCTTTTTCTTCAGATCACAGAGCAACTCCAGCCATGCTTGAAGCTAAGCAGTGTCCCAGCTGCCACCACTTGAGTCTCATAGCAGTTGAAGCTGATTTAAAGGCAGCAGACAGCAAAGTCACATCAAGCAAAACTGATCCATTTCTGCTGCAAAATTTACACAGGGGAAGGCAAGGGCAGGCAGTAGCAGTCCACGCATCTCTGAAAGAATTTGGTGCAAGGTGCAGAGTTGCACCAAAATGAAAGCAATGCAGGAAGGCTGCTGGGTTGCCCACATGGCCGGGGGACAGGGGAAGGTAGCAGCTTCATCTGCAACTATTACCTATCTCTGGCAACAGACTCAGAGGAAAAAGAGCAAGATCTGCACTCTCATTTCCCTTCTCTCCTGCAGATGCAAATACTCAGATTTTCAGACTGCTTTTCTACCTTCCCATGCTTCATCACATCAAATATTTGCAGGAGACACAGTGCTTCTTTTTGAGCCATCTCCTCCTTAAACCTGGATTCTCCCTTCACCCTCTTCTGCTTTGTAGTCTTGGCTTTTCTTTTTGCGTGGTTTGCAGGAAAGATAAAGGTGTTTCTCTCCTTACCCTCCCTGCAGGGGTGAAACCTGACAGGTTTGACCTAAAGCCATTACTTCACTATTGCTGTCATTGTAACAAACCCACTCTTCTTTCTCAGGGTTTTCATCACAGATGCATACCAGATAAATTTGGCCTACCTGTGCAGGGGTGAATGACACTTAAAATACCTGAATCACTTAGAATTTAATCTACAATACAATTTATAACTAGCAAAATGGCAGCTGCATGTCCTCATAGGTCTATAATCCCTAGCTGAAAAAGCTTATATTAATCCTGCAAGACTTGAAATCAATTTCAGGTACAGACTGAAGAGAGTTAACCAGCAGTTGTGTGGATCCAGCTGTCTCATTCTAGGGGCAGACACCTTGTCTAGTACAGGCAAGAGGTACATGAGTAACACTTTGATAAGCATCACCCCGACTGGGCAGGAAGGGGTTTGCAATTGTTTGGTTTGTTGCAAAGAGCCACAGAGAGTTTCTTGTGGGCCTGTGAACCAAAGCGGGGAGTTTGATGAGAACAAAACAATGAGCATCTGGGGCTTGATGACACACACTGACAGCAGAAAATCTGCAGATGGGTGCCATCATCAGCAACGAGAGGCTATAAATGTTCACAAGCTTGAAAGTGCTTTTCTTCACACATATGCCAGAGCAGTACTGGTCTGCTCCCCTACAGATACCAGCATCTTCCAATCTTCTCCAGTGCAGTTGCTTTATCATTATCAGCAGAGCCCACAAAATTCTTTACAGAGGAGCAGGCTGGTCAGGTTATCTGGCAGCCTTAAAGCTGTCACATTCTGACAAATACCACACGTTCTGCTCTAGGAATGGGCTGGCCCTTACTTGGAACAGTAAAACAAGCCTAGTGGTTAATAAATCTAAAGTCAGATCCAATGAATATATCCAAAGCGAACCCTCCCAGTGTCAGGCAGATAGGTGAGTTTGAAACCTGAACTTTGACAAAATAATAACTGATAGCAGCTGCAAACTAGAGCTGGCAGAGCTGGAGGAGTCACGTGCACTTTGAAAGTGGGCTTTGTCTTTGGTTGTGAGAAAAGGAGCGCTCTTTGTTTATATCATCTAAGGCAAGATAACTAGTGCAAGGTAGATGAGGGAGCAAGCTGGCCTTATTTTTAACAACTAACAGAATGAAACCACTGATGGGCATCATGCAGTGCTTAGACCAATGCGACTCATACTGAAAGGACAAACAGTCCGTGACAGGATATGAACTATCACATACAAATAACATCTTCTTTTTCCCCAACCAAATGCATGTCTATAAAGCCAGGGAACAGGAAGTACATCCTTGCCCCTGGCATAAACCCACCTGCTGACAAAGAACATCTGTCATTATGCAACTTTTCCATGGAGCCATTTTCTATGGCAGATATAAATTTGCAAAAGGACATCCTGTGGCAGATACCACAAATGACTGACTGGGGGAGAAAACCCTTTTGTCTTATGATTCCATAAGATAAAAGTCCCATTTCCATTGGTTTTCCATGTGCATGATTGAGTTTTGACCTGACTGGTTACAAGAAGAAAGTTCATCCATTCACAGTTAACTCACATGTAAATAGTATTTCATAAATATTCCCACAGTCCCTTGGCAGTGCTGGCAGCCTCCATTGCAAGAGTGCCTAATCACATCTAAGGAAAATTATAAAGTCACACCTTGAGCACCATCCTTGAAGTCAGTGAAAATTTCTTTACACCCCTAGTGACATCTGACAGCAAAGGAACTGTTCTGATTGCTTTAAGATGTTCTGCACCGAGTCCAAAAGCCAAAGCCCTAATTACAGTACCAGAAACCTGAGGCTCAGCAGCCACATTCTTTCCCTTACTGTCAGCTCAGAGGCTGGCACAGCAGGTTCAGCAAGAAGCAAACTGAGCACCAGCAGTGCCTGCAGGACTTCCATGGTCTTACCTCAATGCTCAGAGATGTCCTGTTCCACTTTGAACCTGGATTAAAGCTGCCCAGGCTGAGCTGTCAGTATGACTCAGCAGCAGCACCGATACCCACTGATCACACTGAGCCTCTCACTCGTGTGCAGAGTTCACAGCTGCATTACAGATCTCCTCAGAAACTTTATGTAACATAAAGGCACCAAACACAGCCTATGCATTACATCAAGGTCCATAACAAATACAATTACCTCAATTACATCTGAGGACTGAAAAAAATTGCAAACTTGATGTACCTCTAAATCTTGCAATCTCCTCTCCCTCTACATTTTTTCCAAAGAAAGTAAGTTATAGCTGGAATTCTCTATTATTTGAGCTTATCTTCAATCAGTTCTTGAACGACTTGTATCCCCTTACTCTTGGACTGGAGAAAATGTATCTTCAAGAAGTTATTATGTGGATTGGCTTATATTTTTATAAGCTTAATAAATAAGATTTTTTTATTAATAAATTACAGTAGAGATGCATGAAAGTTAATTTTATGGAGGTAGGATGAGGGATGTTCATTAAACTTCCTTTACTGCTAAAACTTGTGTACATATAACGCACTATTAGTTTTAAGAGGGTTTTTATCTTCAACTGAATTTGTCTAGAAAGGAGTTAAGTTTTTCAGGAGGCAACATGATGCATGAAATCTGATAAGACATTTCTTTGGCAGAGAAAAATCCACAGTTCTTTGCAGAACAGTTGTAGCAATTACATCAAGGTCAGGCTTTTACTCCTTTGCAGACACAGACCCTTTCAACATGGAAACTCTGAAACTGAGAAATTTAGAAACCTGAAATTCAGGCTGCAGTAACAGGTCGAATTCCCTAAAAAGTTAATACCTATGTGATTGAGGGTTTTATATATAGTAGTATTTATCAGTAACAGTAGTTCCTTCCTTTTTGCAAGTTTCATCATTAATTAATATTCTAGAATAACCAAAGGATGGAAAAAATCCCCCCAAAAACCCCACAAAAAACCTTTCTCTCAAGCAGACCCAAGTTTTGCTCTTGTTAATTCATACTTCTACATTTCCAGGTCAGCCATTCTGTCATCCAGGATAGACAGGATCTTAATTGGGACATAAACAAGAAGCAGAATAGAAAATAAAGAAAAAATAATCGGGATCTTCTCAAAACATCTCTCTCACTTCAACCTTTCTTCAAACAGCACGAAGTAGGATCCGGCTGACAGCATTTATTCCCTTGAAGGTCAGCTTTAGAAGAAGGAGCTACTGTAGCTGCCTCAAAAGGCTGTGAAGCTTGGGGTTTTTTTGGGGGGGTTGGTTTTTTTTTCAGTGGAGGAGGGAGCCTGAACTCTGGAAGAAGGCAACAGGAAGAGACAGGCATGTGCTCACCCAGGGAGATGCTCCCATGGAAATATAGCTCATGCCCCACAGCTGGGGTCCCGCTGCTGCTGGGGGTCCTGATCTGCAGAGCCCCTCGAGAGGGGAATGTAGAAAGCTCCCTCACCGTGACAGAGAAAGATGAGTTTCCATGATGAGTCACCTCTGTCTCAGTGCCTCTCCTATCTGACAGTGTTGAGCCAGCAAACACTGACTTTCCGTGGCAAAATGCCTGAGTGAGGAGATTAGGCTGCCTTTGTTTATGGCTGTTACATTTATTAGGTCATGAGCTTCCTGAAGCCACCATGGGGCTGTTTGAAAACAGCAACACACGAGGCCAGAGCACAGGCAGAGAAGGTTCCTCTGCAAATATGCACAATTTGCATTTGGTGACTTTTAACTGAAAGAGGATTTACTGCATCAGCAAAGTGAAAATTACACAGTACCTACAGACAGCTCTGCCAAGCGACATCTGGACTTAGTGATTTGACTGTTATCAGGGTGCTTGCATTTGAAACAACCCTGGCCCTCTTGATCAGGTGAGGCAGACTTGCAGAGGGGCACATAGTACTACTTTGGAAAAGTTGTGCTAATTATCAGGAGTTGCTCTTTTTTTATCTGGAGTCAGATTTTCTGCTCCTGTAATCCCATTCTTTTTATGGCATTTATGGCTAAATTGCAGGACTTTTATTTACATACTGTAACAGTATGGTTTGCATGGCCCTAGGTGGAAGACATTAAGTTGACATAACGAGGCTTCCAGTACTCAACAATTGAAACCCACAAAAAATATGCAAACTAAACTGCACAGTTAAAAAAACCAAACAAAACCCAACAAATTAAAGCAAAGGTATCTCCACCCCCTTTTGCTAAGTGGTAGTTCTGACATGTCTGCCACCAGACTGAATTGAAAGGGGAGGCTCAATCTGAACTTTTTTGTGGGGAGCTACAATGACACAAATGGAAGTGCTTTCTCGCAATGCATCACTGTGCTGGAAATTCAACTGCTGTGTCAACTTCAAAAAACAGTATAATAAATTCATTTAGAAAGGGACTCACCAAATTAATGGAGACAGATCAATCAGGAGCTATTAAGCACAGCAGTCTTAGGTGCACAGTTTTTTGCCAAAGGTGGATAAGGTGTCCCAAAGGAAAAATCATACCATGGATCTTTCATTCCTCAAGCTGTTTCCTAATCATCTGTCACTGGTCACTGTTGGAAACAGGACATAAAGTTCAGACAGTATTTTAACCAAGTCAGTAGGACACCTTTGCTGTCAGCCTCAAGTTTAAAATAAGCATGGTTGAGAGTACAGTATGTGCCAAAGGAAGGCAAACAGCAGAGCTCCTGGCTCCCAAGTGGGCCAGAAAAGTAATTTTCTGCATGGAAAGCTCCAAGTAATAAAGTATCTTTAAAGCTTTACTAGCAGTAATGAAACTCTTGCATTGGGGAGAAATTTTGTGTTTTTAAACTGCCTCCAGAAAAGAAGCAGGTTCTGGATCTTACCACATGCAGACAAGTAAAGCACATCCCCTTTTAGTGACATTTGAGTCTACAGAGCACAAGTTCCTCTCAGCCCAGTTCAGTGTTACAGTTACCTATAATTAATTTTTCCTACTTGTACCACAACTCATAACAATAGATAAGAATTAACAAAGATGTTACATTTTTATCCTCCTACATTTTATCCTACATTGAAGGGAGAACAAGAGTCACATGAAACAACTATCAGCATTTTCAAAAACATCCACTATGATTTATGAGTTACCTTTCTAATCCAGTCAGCTACAGAGAACTGCTCTAACTATGGTATTTCCAGTTTTGGACTGTGGCAAGGCACAAGAACAATTTCTGCAAGTTATTTTCCTCTCGAACATCTCATGCCACTAGATAAAAGAAATAAGCTCTCTCAAGGGCTCACTGCAAAAGGCAGCCCATGCCACAACCCCCACAGCAGAAGCCTATTGATTTTTCCAAATGTGTTAAGTCCTTCTTGCTGGGGCAGATAGGAACAGCTTTATAGGAAAACACAGTGAAGGTGTTTTTAGGTGATCCTAAACATGGCAAACACAATACCAGCTGGTGGGAAATGGCAAGGCACTACTGGCTTGTGTGTCTCTTTTTACTGGAGTTCCATTTGGGATACGCTGCCTACTGCTGCATTGCCAAATGCCTCCTTCCAGACATGTTCACCGCTTGAAGCTTTTTATAGACCCATCTTATTGCTGCTTGAGGGCAGATGGCAGCTAGAGACCAGCACCTGGAAAATGTGCACTTGCAAATATTTGAGTCAGCATCCAATCATTTCAGGCAGGAAGGAGATGGGAACAGGCCCAGCTGTCAAACCTTTCCAGAGCCTATCTGGAAACAAAATACACACCTGGTGAAGCTCCCAAACACTCCTGTGTGTGTGATTCATAGCCTGCTGCAGGGAAATGTGTGGCCACATTCCCTCAGCAGAACAGCCTAGCACAAAACAGAGGAAAGAGAATACCTAAAAGCCAGGAATGGCACTGGACTCAGGGAGTTTGCAGCCTGGGTGGACTGGAGCTGTTCTTACCTGTGCCTCTGGCAAACCATCTCCCCAAGAGAGCATATCATCTCCCTACTATCTGCCCATTCTGTGTCATTGAGAAACTCCTTTCCCCAGGGCAAAATTCTTAAGCCACATATTCCTTTCCCTGACCCTTTCTAGAGTCTCTGCAGCAAAATTTAGACCACCATAAATTGTCCTCGTGTTGCTTAATGACAAAGCAAAAAAGAAACTTTGCCAAAAGAGAAAAAAACCCAACACAAACCAAGTTTTTTAAGTTGTCAATGACTGTTTTCTCCATGGGTAACAATGTGGCAAGAATGGACCAGACCAAACACCACAGGGCTGAAGTTACTGGAGAACAAGAACTCAGTCCTCAGTGCTCACTGAAATTTGTAAAATAACCCCAAATGACTAGGTCTCACTAGATGAACAAAAGAAAAGATTTAAGTAGCACCTTATCTGACTTGTTTCCCTTTCTACAAGGCCTCAAACTCAATTGAATTACTTTTCTATAAAATATCACAGCAACTGAAGAAAGTTAAGGAAGTCCAGTGATTGCATTTTCTACCCCAGCACTCCCCACACAGACATGAAGACCAGGATGGACTTTGGCAGACTATTAGGAAGTGACAGAAACTTTTCTCTCCCTTTCTTCCTTTCATGTGACCTCAGAGTCTTCTCCTAACACCTGAGCTGAACATTGGACCAATGCTACAGCAAACTCCATCCAGAGAGCAGAAGTCTTTTCTTGTCTGGTTGATATTTACACAGAGACTTTGCTGCATAGAGCTGCAAGCTTATTTTCTTCCCTACTTTGTCTTCTTCAGTTAAAAGGCCTTTACAGCCAATTGTCCCAAGGGAGACCTCAGACTACAAACTGGAAAATATGAACTGCCCTGTGCAACAAAACCATTTCAGAACCTCTGATTTCTGCCCACTGTAGTAAGGGAGCAGCACAGGGTGAACTGGAAAGACCAAAAACATTGCATTAAGTTAAGCAACCAACAGAACCGACACGTGCACAACAGTCACCTCACAGAGCAGCTGCAAAGGAGGAATTACAATGCTTACGACAAAACCTATAAAGATTTGAACAGCATTTCAGGTTGACCACTTCAATCCAGGAGAAGCTGTTTCAGTGCCCCAGTAATTCAGCTGCTTTTTAGTAATCGTTTCACTATCCTCTGGCACATTCCTGTGAGAATGCTCCTCTGTCTCCTGCTGGCCACCCCCTCTCCGCTGATAGGCAAGCTGAAAGAATGCCTTTACTATCTGCAGTCTCCATTTTAAGGTTATGGCTCAGCTTTGGGAAAGAAAAACCTCCTCAAACCAACCCTAAATAAATGCACCAGGCTGCTAGGAATCTCTTCTACTCCAAGCAAACCAACCCAGCTGCAGCCAGCATGCAGGTACATTAACCAGCATGGTGCCCCAGAACTGCTGGAAAATGTAAGCACTCCAGTAACAGTTATATATATAAAAAATAGTTAATAGTGCCAATAATAGTTACTACTGAGGACAGCTCAGCAATGCTGAAGAAATCCTCAAAAACTGTTAGAAAATGGCAAAAATAAAGCCTCTGAAAACTGACACAACACAGGGAAGAAACCAGGATTTTAAGACAGAATTATTCTCAATTGTCATTAACACCTGTACAAACCTCCTCACAAAGTCTGGAACCAGCACTGCAAGGCACAGCACTTGGCAACAGGACAGCTAGCAAATGATCTCACTGCAAACACTTCACACTGCTAAGGCATTTTATTCCCTTGCTGACACATGCCAATTCTGCTGCAAATTCCTTTAGTGGAGAAGAAGGCAGACCTAAGCCATAGCCCAAGCTTACCTGTTTTAAAACAAAGGCGTATCTACACTCCAGCATTTCCAAGAAGCTGAATCTCTATTGTTCAAACCTAGGAAAACTATAAATTTAAAGGCAAGGAGTAGGACTGAGTTGCCTCAAGGTAATTTAACTAGAGATGACCCCAAACCATACTACTTCTAGTGCAATTAAGTTGTAGCCTCAAGAGCATAGAAGAGGAAAGGTTGGTTGGGTTGCATTCAATTCAGAATTAATCTCACTGTGGCACCTAGAATTTCACATGAATACCCATCTTGGAAGTAACAAGGGGCGGAGTTAGTGTGACAACATCAAGTGCACGGGACCAGAAGCATGTTTGTACACGACAGAAGTGCAGTTGGAGATCATGTCAGAGAGTAGAAGTGAAAACCTCATCTCTCAGTCCTGGAGCTTTACTGGAGATAACCAAGAGCACCCACTGCACAAGCTCAGAGAAGAGGAGCAGCTCCCAGCTGCCAAGAACTGCCTCAGTGCGGGTGTCCCCTCAGTAGTGCCATTGCTCCTGCTGCCATCAGACAGCTGCACACAGCTGTGCAGGGACAGCACCACCTTTACCGAGAAACAATGGCCAAGGAAAAACATCAAATCCATTACAAAATATAATTCTTCCCTTTGGACCATTTGCACATTTTGCACAAATGTGAAAGAATCACCTATTTCTTAAGAAGTCATCCATAGCCAATGTGTTTTTTGCAGCATGTTGCTCAAACATTTACTGCTGTTACAGCTTATGACCACTCTGCACCACTATGATCCCCGAAAGACATTGGCAAAGCACCAGTTAAATGAAGACAAAAAAAGAGACATTTGTGTGGCCTTGTCACACTCACAAACTTTCAATTTAAACACTGAGGGTTTGGTGCTACTTTAGCTGTAATTAAAAGAATACCAGAACCTTGAACGGGGAAATTTACCTTAAAATTCCATAAAACTGTTGGTGCTTGAATCTTTTTGCCAATTTTTATTTCTCCCCAAATGACCTTTGAAAAACCCTCAGAGCCTGAGGTGGAAAAGAATAAAAAAGAATCAAACCTCAGTTCTGCCCTTGATGCCCACCTCCCCCTGTCCCCCCCTAACTGCTGGGTACAGGGAAGACACCTCTACCAATGACACAATAAACACTTAAGAGACCTTTCTAAGCTTTTTTTCTTTTTTTTACCCAAACAATCTGGGCTGCATCTGTCCCCACATGTCAGCCTACAAATTTCTCCCTCACTTTTAGGTAATGTACTGAAGGATGAATTTTCCAGGTACAGTGAAACTGCGAAGCAGCATCCCCCACCTCAGGACTTTGCTCATTGTACAGGAGCACTCCCACTTCAAACACACAAAATGAACTGAGGCCACAGAGTGAGGTCAATTTACAGCCAAGTCAAACATCTGCCCTTGTATCAGAAGACCTCTCTGGTGCCGAAGTGCACAGCTGTGCAGTGATAACACCTACACAGAGTTTCTTTCTGATGCTGAAGCCCCCAATGGACAGCACAGGCAGACCAAAGCCCTCCTACAACTTCCCGGCTCTCTCCAGCTGTCTGATGTCGCAGTGCATCCTGAGGTGCTGTGCTCCTGCAGTGGCACAACAGGAGCTCCCGTTAAGGGTTCAGCTGCACTTCCCTACTGGCTGATCCACTACACCATATTTGGACTACTTCCTACTGGAGAAACTCTGGTAAACAAGGGAAGAGCAGTGATTTTGCAATCGTGTTACACCAGTTCTGTCTAGAACAAGGCTGATGAGTGGGCAAGCTGCAGGAGCCCCAGTGACACACAAGCTCCACACTGAAGAGTGAACACAGGTTTCGGAGTAGTTCCATACTCATTTTTGTTTGATCTGCATTTCTCTACATCCCACACAGAGTCAAGAAGCTGAGACATTAGTTCCTCAGAAACTTTATTTTCATTCAAACTACAGAAATAAAGTAGTACCTTCCAATTTCCCATTATATTTTCTGCTTATTTGTACGGCTCAGGGCAAGATGCACTAGGATAAACTACCCTGTACATATGGAGGAAGATAAGGCTCAAAAACTATCGTTACTTCAAAGAACGCCAAACCTTACCTAAAAGGTTGGCTCCAACTCTTTAATAACAATAATAGGCACAACATAGGAAAAAAGATTGATCTAAACTACCTATTGTAAGCAAAATCCAATAATTGATTACAGAAAGTCAAAGAAACCTTTTAGAAATAACAAAACAGTTTTCTACTTTGAAAAAATAGATGAGTCATTTTTGCTTTATATACGATATATTCACACACACTTTCAAGTATCATTTTCACTATTATCATACTTACATGGCTAAAGATAAAAAAATGAAATCCCATAAGCAGATTATTATGCAAAGAAGTCACAAACCGTCTTTATCTGGGTTTAGCAACACCTGGAATTCTCCACGGTATCACAGTGACTAAAAAAAGCAGTGACTAGACTCAGTGTAATTTTTCCCTTTATTAAACATGTTTTAGTAAGGCTTGAAAAGCATCAGGATTTAGAAAAATGGAGACATGAAAAGCATAGGCAGTCATAAACCCCACACACTCATAAACCCCACAAATTCACAGCTAAGCTTGTCACACGCTCAGTACTAGCAGGGAATTAAAAGAAAAATAATTCTGAGTTATGTTTGGTTAGCAGGCAAGCTGATACCAGCAGGCAGACTTCAGCTAGGATGTTTTTACATTTAAGGCATCACACAAAATAACAAGGTAATGCTGGGAAGCATAACAACCATCATGTGCACAGCCATAATTCACATTTAGCTCTGGACATCAGAACCTGCTTTATTTCAAAACAGAAAGGCTAGGAGGGAATCCCATAGTCTTTTGGGAAAGAGCCAGGCAGCCACCAGGCAAGAGGAAGAGTGACTGTGGTTTTTATCACGGGGGAAGGAATTTAAGTGCTTATTAAAGGCTTTGCTGCGGTGCCAGAGTCAGACAACAGAGAACAAATTCCAGCAGAATACAAAACTTCTAAGAGCTAAAAGACAGCAAATCTGTTCAAGCAGCTGCAGTGAATGGGTGTCCCACAAAGAGATGAGAAATGGCAAGCCTTTGGGATTGAACAGCTCCTTGAGCTCTGACACGATGACGGAGGCACAGCAGGTGCCTTCCATAGGACTGGTTCCACACTGCTTGCTAATGTACTTTGCACTTCTGCCCTCCAAAGAATTTATACTGACAGGTGTGAAATGTCTCAAAACTAAACAGTTATACCTATTTCCTTCCTGCTCATGTCACTTCCATTTGCCTGTTTCTTGTCCAATGGGAAAAGGCACAAATTCTGCTTAAAAAAAAAATATTTTAATACCTAAGTAAAACCTATTCACAAAAAATTCTGCAAAAACCACTGACTGATTTTAAGAGGGCAAAGTCATCTAAAAGTTAAGTGCCAGGCAGCCCGAAAGCTTTATGGTTTTAACTACGAAGCTTAACTGTCTGGTAGAGTATCTGAATGCAGGATGTTCTGAAAAATTACTTCTAAAACCATCAGACCAAGACTCAAAAAGAAAGCTTCTTGGGAATGTGGGAGGTCACATACCAAAAGGAAGATCCATGTCACTTTCAGAGTGTAAAATGCAATGTTTAAAGGTTGTTTTTTTTTTCACATTTAGTAAGAGTCCCAGAATGGAGTCCAGAGTACTTTTCCCAAGCAGTTTAGTAAGAAAGGATTCCACTAGGTAGGATGGAAGCTTTGAGCTCACTCCGAGCTTGGCTAAAAGCCACTACCCCCAAGTTTCCAAAATTTGGGTAACAATAAAGTTTCCTGAGCTAGAGACAACTTGATACACAAGACAGCAACAGCACAGCAGGACAAACAGAAGTGACAATGAAAAGGATTGCACAGCCCAAGATTTAACATTATACCCAGAAGCTGACAATTCACACGTATTCCTCATCTGTTGCCCCGTCTTCACTGTAGGCTGTATTTTGGCACATTCTTACACCTCTTCGAGCACAGCAATTTCTGCTGTCTTTCCTTGCTCTGCTGGTTTTGTACCACATAACCCCACTCCTGAAAAGATGCTTTAGACATTTACTCTGTAGTCTTCCCAGGCTTACTAAAACCACACATTGACAACAGCCACCCCTTTAGCTGGGAGTTTAATCACACTGAATATTCTGCATCAATACAAGATACTACAACACTTACTGCTCTGTCCTCTCCTGAGCCTGTGGCTGTTATATTAATACGCAGAATGGAAAGCTCTCCGCTTTCTCCCTTAGCACACAAATACAAACTACACCATTATAATCAGAAGAACATTAGTATGCAGCACAAAGTGATTTGCAAGCTGGAGAAAACAAGGTTTGTGGTCATTTGCTTCCTCTAAAAACAAATTAAAGGCATAGGCTGTATATTTGATAAACCAACCATGCCAGCTAATTTCCTCTCAAGTCTTCTAGAAACACTGCAATTGTTTTGTGAGAGCAATGAGCCTCAAATCAACCTGCCTGCAGTTTCCATACTACAGGCAAGTTAGCTGGCTGCTTCAATAGGTTCAGGCTCAAAGACCTGAGGCCATACCAAAAGAAACCTATCAATTGCTTTTCTAGATGAACAAAATGCTGCTAGCCTAAATAATACTCAGGTCAGTCTTGTAGCAAAATGAACAAACCCAATACCACGTAGTTCTCACAACAGCACTCAGGTAATGTCAATGCTCTTTACAAAGGGCAGCACTACCACTGTTTCCAGTGACACTCCTTTGAAGCAGCCTGGCCACCGTGCTCCCAAATTATACACACGCACTCACCACTCAGGAGGCTGATTCATCTTCACATTCCCATGCATGCAAGCATTACTGATGATTAACTGAAGCTCGGAAACAGGCATGGACTGCTATATTCTACTATCAATGGACCTATAAAACAAACTTGACTTGCTCTGCACGCCTGCTGAATCAGGACAGGCAACCAGTTACACAAGAATCCACAGAAACCAGCACACAAACAGCCTTGATAGCTCTCTCCACGTTCACCAGCTACCCTGGTTAATGACCAATACTGAAGGCATAGTATCTTTAGATAGAGATGTCTACTCTAAGTCTTTCTATTAACAGCTGTAATAATGATCCAGACATTTTTGGCATAGTCTGATATGCTCTTTATGACACATTTCTGATCAAATGTGCAAGGAAAGTGTTCAAGTCTATTTCAGCACACAGACACTTCAGTGCCTTCATCATGCAGATTCAACTAAAACTTCACTGCCAGTGACTAAACTTGCTTTAATAAGTTATCACAAAGATCAAAACCCTAATAAGCACCTGCCTTGACACTTAGCTGAAGAAAGGCTCCATAGCCCTGGCAAGATCTTTAAGTACATCACACACTTGAAAAAAAGTAAAAAATCAGCAATAAAGCACTGATTTTGCTGCATGCTCTGCTTTAAGAGGTGGAAAGAAAAAGCCTCTCATCTTTTGCTCAAAATCAGTGAACTCGACCCTCAAAATCTCCTTCATCCTGTGAGCTTCCAAGTAAATTTACAGCTCTCCTGGAGTAACTTTCAAACAATGAAACAAAACTTCAATTAGTCAGACACAGTAATAGCAAGCCATCTAGATACTCATACTTTCATTTGTAGCCATGTCTCTGGTATGCTCTACTTGGACTTTATGTATTATATCCTTAGAGCAGAATCGCTCACTAAAGCACTTTTACTGTAGCTCCTACCTGAAACTAAACAGCTTTCTGTGTACCCTTGAAATTCTCGGTTGGACATAAAACAGAAGTCAAAAGAGAAACAACACAAACCATGATCAATTAGACCAAGCACTAAGAAAGAACAGTAGCCACATTGATATAATTCCACTTTGATTTAGGGTGCTATCTAATAGGTTTATTAAAAGTTTCAACAGACTATAGCTCCAGACTTCATCTCTCTTGGAAGACACTACAATAGAAGCCACAGTAGAGACTGCCTTGTCACAAGAGGTACAAATACTTGCTGTATAGCTGGAGAAATAAAAGGACAAATCTAGTTGTCTAAAAGACAATTCACTGTACACATTTTATTTACAGTTTTGTACACTGTCTTAGTATGAATGGGACCGCTTTTCTACTTGAGCCATTTTAACCAAAGCAAAATAACCTAAGTAATACAAAGTGTTAAAATACAGCGTAAGATACAAAAACAGACATACTATTTCTAGTAAGGAATGTAAATTATGGTGTTACATCAAAAAAAAAAAATCCACATTTATGTTCAGGAAATCACAAAAAATATGACTGATTTGACTGAAATGCATAAATCTGTAGCAAAGTTTTGATGTTACAAAAAAACCAAAAAATTACCAAAGAATGCACAAAATTAATGTTTATTCCACCTTTGTCATATTCCCAGATTCTTCACCAAATGTTACATGAGCAAAAACAACTGAAATCAAAATATCACTAATGTTACCAAATAGGGAAAACAAATAAATTAATCTAGCAGCCATCAGCATAGGTTACAGCAAAGATGATGCTGTATAAAAAAATGCTAGAAAACTGTATGCACCATACTTTTTTTCCAAACCAGCGAAATCTTACTGCATACAATGCAAGTGTAAAACAGAGTTATTTCCTGCAGGTACAGAAATGCAACTTCTTCTCTGAATACTGTGGATAAACAAATTATTTCTTTGCAATAGTAATGTTTCTACCAAGCTATTACAGAGTGGGCCAGAAACACACTTATGGATTTGGGGGGGTGAAGTGTACTAAAATTCCGATTGGTAACGGTTACTTCGGCCAAAATAGAAAAACTGAACATAGAAGTACAAGACAAAGGCGAATGAGACTTCTCACAAATCTTAGCAACATTTAGATGGAAATCAAATTTAAATGTAGTCCACTCTGCTTTTGAAGAGGCTTTGGTTCAGCTCCCAATCTCGATTGCTTGACGCAGTCTCCTATGAAAGAATACTCAGAAGGTGTCGTCTTAAACAACAAACCTATTTTTAGTGGTGGAGCCGCTCTTAGTAGCTGTGTCTGCATGGGACTGATAACCAATCACTATCTTTGGAGGAAGTCCTAATCTTTCCTTGTATACTCTCCTGGAGAGGAAAAAAAAAATAAAACAACAGTTTAAGCAAAGTCCTTAGGAAGGAATTAGGATCAGGACACCTGCTTTTAAGATCTGTGGACACTGTAAGAAAAAAAAGCTGCCTATTTAGAAACAATTTCTCAGATATGAATAAAGAACTTGAAATACAATTTTTCTAGTGTACTGTATCTAAACCCCACTTACAGTTCTGTGAAATTACTTATCAAATATAATAGGATAAGCTCTTGCAAAAAATAATTACCAGGCCTAAATAAATGCAAAATGCGGGGACTCTACACTGTATTCACGTGAGTATCATTAATACCAGAAAGCTGTATTTCCAAACACAAAAAGAAAACTATGAAGTACTCATGGTTCACGATTCCAGAACTGAGATAAAGTCACCTGAACCAAAGAAAACAGCAATTCCCCAGAACAGACACTTTTAATCACCCCACACATTGTGGCTCCAGAGAGTTGCTGTCTTTCCTTTAACTACTGATAGAAAGCAGACCTCCACAGACCTGGTGACAGGCACCTTACCCAACAGAAGCTTCAAGAAAAACCAGCTTGGATCGCACGTTTAAAGAAAAAGAAGCAGCAGTACCTGCCTTAGACACAAACACACACAGTGTTCCTTAGCACAGAGTAAGATGCAACTCACTAATGGCCACTCCTGCTGGGAGTTAGCATAATATAGGAGCCAGCAGGCAACATAACTTACCTTGGTCCTTGCATCAGTTTGCAAAAATCTTAACTTCTTCACAGTTCTCTAAAGGAGTTAACTCCTTAGTTAATGGTTAATACCATTCTAAAATGCTGTCTGATGCCTACTAGGTTTATTGCAACGTTCTGGTAGCAGAAGATGAACTCCATAGCTTTGCTTGGTTATTATTAAACACTTACCATTAAAACCTGAAAACATGACTGTGTAATAAGATTGCTAGTAGAAGGCAGACACAGATTCTTAAAGGCCCAAAAGGGGCATGTGTCAAAAGAGCCATCCTAGTGAAACAAGTAAGCTGCTATGCCTGACAATTCAAGTTTGGCTTAGGACAGATGCACTACGCCAGGAAGATAAATATTTTCATTGGTTTGCATAAGGTAAATGGCCTACAATGACAAATTTAACAGCAAGTTATTCCAAAGCATCAGCATTATAGAATCCAATAAATACTTGTGTAATCACATAATTGTGTAAATAGTAACTGTGTAATTAATAATACTTGCTACACACTAGAGCAGAACACGCATTTTCCATAGCACAGACTCAATCTGAGAGAACTACTATTGCTTAAAGACTATAGCATGCTATTACACAGGTCAAATAACCCATGAATCTCAGCACTGCTTTATCTGTACTTAAACAGAGGCAAAATGTAGGAAAACACCTGCAAAGTTTCACAGCACATCACTGCACAACTTTTTTTGGTTTTTTTTCCAAATTTAAGTATATCCTTCTGTGCTTAAGATCTGCAGGACCTTTCCTTTCCTATCTTATTTGCAAGTACCACTTTTCTTGAAAAAAATCTTATCAATGCTCTGCTCTTACTGACTACCCACCTTTTACATACTGGCAGGCTGGAACAGATTGCACATTACCTACAGTTGTTAATTACAATGCCTCCTTGTGAAATGAGCATTTTTGCCAAGATTTGTGTATGGGCATGCATTAGTAACTACTCTGTACTACTGCACTACCTTCACTGTGGTTTAGAAATGAAGAATTGAACAATCTGGCACAGTTACTTAAGCTTGGGATACAGCTCTGCACAGGCTCCACTTGCCTGGAATGCCTCCATATCCAGCCAACTGGCTTTACATGCACGGTTACACTTCACGCAGCCCAGGCACTGATCACATTACTTACCCTATATGCGTAACAGCATCCCTGTTTTCACATTCAGTTGTCCATATTGCTATTTTGTCACCCTTAGTTCTAACATTAACAACAGCACCACACACATCATCACTGTAGTCATCAAACGACTCTCCAATAAGGCACAGCAGCTGGGAAAGAGAAAGCAGTTCAGAGTCAGAATACTGTTCTGTAGGCAAGCATTCAAGTGTACACAAGGACTGGAACACATTTTACAGCCTACAGCCACTTGCCATACAACAATCATTTTCTATTTATTGCAGTGTCTTCTTGAAGTTCCAAATATTTCGAGTGAACATAGTCTAGTAGGGCATCTTCCTTCTATTCTGAATTTTCCATTCCTCCTCCTCTGCCACCTGCTGCAAGTTCTGACACAGCTGATCATTTCCACAGTGCTGCCTTCCACCCCATCCTCCAAATCCAAAACAAGAGAAGAATTAAAGCACTGTATTCTTCTTTCTACGGTACACTTAACACAGATAGGGCAATCTGAAATTTTAGGTGTTTCCATCCATTATCTAAGAATAACCTGGTATGGACTATTTGCACAACATCAGGTACATAAGGTTTAACTTCAATGCTGAAGTCTATCAATTCAGAGGTAAATCTGACCACAGCCAGATGGTAAGTGCTATCCAATGAAGTGTTACTTCCTATTGACACAGGAAGCTTCAGTGTTTCCATAAACTCTAAAGTGGGCATTAATGATCATGAACAGGGTTTAATACGATGCACCAATGCAGGTGCACAAGTAACACAAGGTTCTTCCTCCCAGGTTTCTAGCAGTGAAGCTTGGAATTGGCCAGGAACATCAGACTGAGCAGGGTCACAGCGCTGTGCAACATGCTAAGTGTTAGAGCGGTATTTAAAATCTTCAGCTTGCCATCGTAAAACAAGTAATCCTGATATTCAAAACTACTAGTTTCTTCTGCTTGGGACAGATTCACCTAGACTATGCTGAATCAAATATTTCTGCATGGCGAATCTGCAAATGGACACTTGTTTCCTCCTCTTCCACAGTACATTAAATTCTGTTATATCAGTTTTCTGGTATTACTTGTAACATTTGGAAATTCAATATGTTTGCAACTTTTCAAAGCAGGACTTCCAGTACCCATGTGACCCACAAGGGCTGGCTTACTCAAGGGAATACAAAAAGGACAAAGTGTGCTAATGAATAAATCAGGTATAACTAGACAAGCTTTCAATGTTACACTCAACTGCAGGCTACACATACTCACTGAGACACTGAAGCCATAAATGCTTAAGATCACACCACACACAACCATGCAAAATATCAAGTGTCTTAGTTTACATACAAGCAAAGATGACTACCATGTTCAATAAACACTACTCAGGTACATTTTTCATGAATGTTGCACAACAGGGAAAAAAGTCTTCTCCAGTGAAGTTTAGTTTACAGTTAAGATTATATTATAATAAAAAAATTGTTCTGAAGGGGAGTTATAATGGCTTTGATTTCTGTTGCAGAAAATTGGTTGCATATAATTACTGGAATTAGAAGTGACAGGGTTGTTTTAGGGCACATATCACAGTCACCTGGGTATTCAGGCTCTGTGCCATTGCTCACTGCTAAGCAAAAAGCAGAGCCCTCTAGCCTTCAGTTTACACAGTCTATGTACATGTTTCCAAGCCATACGCCATGGCTATTGGCAGTCAGGACTCACACACATCAGGCCAAGTACATGCAGCAGGATGTTAATTTGCTCACAGGCAGTCACACTGCCCAATATTATAATGCACTCTTCAAATCACAACTACAGTGACTATAAAGATCCTGAAAGTTCTGACATTTTGGACACCTCTGCTTTGATTCCAAAGGCCATTTCTCCCTTCCAAAGGGGTGCAATACTCCTTGCTTCTCACAAAAACAAGGGCAAAAATGAGAGATTTGCCAAGACCGCTGTGTATTGTCCTGTCTGCAATCCACATCACTAAATCCTAGATTGCACTAGACTAGTCTGGGCTATTCTGAGTCAGTTCCCAGACAATATATTTCTGTGTAATACATCTATTGCAATCCACACTAGAAACATATTTACCATTCAAATCTATTCCAAAGAGATAAGAGCAATGGAAAAAAAGGTACTTTTATGATGTGTATATAGAGGATGCATGTGCTATTATTGCCTATGCCAGCATTAAGATAAATACAGAAAGAAAAAAATAAATCTGAAAGTCCCATGTTCAAAGTGAAAACCTGAAAACTATTCACTTTTTTAAAAAGTATTTGTAAAACAAATTGTTTTATCAATTGAATCAGCAAGTTGCACTCACAACAATGTATTACTTTCAGAGTAGTTCAACAGTAATGTTCTGTACAATACATGGGAAAAGCTTAATCTGTCCTGCAGAACTCTCCCTGTTGCTGCCTATTACAAGGAAATATTAGACAGAATACACCCATATGAAGGATCACTATTGAAAAAACATGCTTCAAATACAGCCTGACAATAAAACCCTACACGACACTGCTGCCAAGAAGTTAGAATAGTGTAGCACACAAATATCAAATCAGTTAAATATATTTTGACACAAACATAGGACTCCTCAGCTGCCACTGGTGCTTACTGTCTCTAGCCAGAAGCGATCAAGGTCACTTCGTCTCTGCTGCTTGTTTAGTGTGATTAGCCATCGGCCTCCTCGCTTGTTTTTTTCATCTTCCCACATGGGTTCAATTCCATCCTGCAAAGAAAGGCCACAAGTTAAATCAGACTCCATCTCTGTTTTTCCTAAAGAGCCACCAAAAGGCCAGTGATAACTGCAACAGTAAGTTAAGAAAGAAGTGTACAGTTTAAGATACACACCAGAACGTCCAGAAATACTGTCTCACACCAGTATTGAACTTCGAAAACAACAAGTACACATTCTAATGAATTTTTAGTTCTACAAAAGCATCACTGTCTGGGCAAAAGTCTTAGCTACATATTGCATTAAAAAAATCCTGAGGCAACAGGCAAAGACAACCACTTGCTTTGCCCTGCATGAAACCAGAATGCAGCTGATAATTTTATCTGGAGTCCTTATTTTATGTCTTGCACTTAGTGCAAGATTTGCCAAGTGCTTCACTTATGCATACAGATTATTTCACTGAAACAGACACCTTCAGCAGTCTCTCTCAACTTCCTTCACACACAAGGTAAGAGGTTTTCATTGTTGGTGAGGGAAAAAAAAATAAAGTCAAGATACCCTTTCAGAGCAAGGTCTGATTCACATTCTACCAGTGGCCCTGCACTGAATTAAATGATTATGCATGTGCTCATACAGCAAAGCAGCCAGCTACTACTCTCATATCAACCAGCTATGCTCACTTCAGAAAAGCATTTAAAAAGTAAGCAATTGTCTAGACCAAGGCATTCTGTTAAGAACTGCACTACAGAACTCATGGCTGGAAACTAAGTATTCAACATGCAGGATGGAGTGGTGTCATCTCACTTTAAATATAACACCCTCATTGGCAGATGCAGAGCTTAAACTACTTCATCACATTTAAGAGGACTTCTTAAGAGGTCACAACTGAAGGACAGCAGTGAAAGATTGCCCAGAAGCCTGAAACAGTTGGCAATTCTATACCTGTTCCATGGAGTTATGTAATTATTACTGCTTGATGACAAGCAAACACAGAACAGATGCACATACTTAAAACACAAATTAAGGATTCATGTAAAAAATACAAGCATTATCCATAGATATCCTAATCTCTGAAGGGCCTACAGCTTCTCAAAATTCTAGTAAAGTTTCTCAGTCACCTAGAACACCCAAGCAGCATCACCTCTTCACCACAAACCCACATGCTGGATCTACAAGCAGCGCACAGCCTGTTGAGGAGCCTCAGCCTATGGCTACTTTTTATGAGCAAAGGAAGAACCAGGCACCAGCACTCCAGGGACTATTTAGGTGCTGGAATCCAGAAAGGAAGCTGCATGATAGAAGCACTACCAAGAGGTTAGGGTTTAACTTAGAGCCCCAATTCAGATCTCCACCCCAGCTGAGGCATGATTTCATGTATGCTTTCCCATCAGCATTTCCTACTCACTAGTCTGGACACTTCCTCAGCATGTTCTTATTGACCATGTTGGGTGCACTTTTCTATTTCATACTTGAGTAATACAGCATTTAACTGTAGCATAAAAATTAATAGGGATACTGTGCAACTGGATAGTAGTACCCATAAGGAATAGTGGACAACATTGCTGCCTCCCACAGACATTTTAACTCATTTCACATCAAGTGACAGAGCTGGAAAATCTTTCATATTGAAGAATGTACACTTAATTGTTTGCACAAACATTGCAAACACAGAACGAAGACTAATAGTCACAGATTAAAATCCACTGTCTGTGGTATGCGTTACAGCAAGTGCTGGCAGTTTCAGAAGTAGTGACAACCTGATTATCAGACAGCACATGTTTGTGACTTCCTCAAAAAAAAAATTAACACCTTTATGACATTTTCAACCATGTCCCTAGATGTCTTAAGTGAAACATTTGGACAGTGTCTTGCTTAGTCAGGAAACCATCCATCAACAGCCTCAACTAAAGAAAAAATATTACCAAGCCTACCTTAAAGAGCGAGTAGTCACAACCAGGCATTAAATTACTAGAGAGCTGGATATGGTTGTATAAACTATTGGAGGGAAAAAAGCAGGATTAGAAACTAAGCATGGTTTTAAGGTACAAAATTCTTAAAGAATTTAAGACATATGACCAAACAAACCCCCAAAATTAAGGAGCAATAAAGTTATTTCAGAAGTAACCCTATTTCTTAAGTATTTTTTAACAATCTAAAAGTATCATTAATAAGGTGTTCTATGCTTCAAGCAGAACGTAATAGGAACGCCACAATTGCTTTTAAACTCAATTTCCAGTGCTTCTTTAAAACCTAGTTCTAAGGTTTAGAATTAAAGTTCAAATTTATTAGGAACATAACTCACTGAGCTTTCATGGAAACAGGTTCTGTGTCCATGTGTAATCTATACATTTAAGGAATAAGAATAATAGTTTATATCTCTAGGGATGCTCACTGCTGAGAGTTTTTAGGAGGAATGTTCAACCTTGCTATTTGATACAGTACTCTAGGTATGAATGCTGTAAGCCTGATAATTCAAATTAAGGACTCAAAAGGAAAGAAAAGATGATAGACAACAAAATATATATTCAGAATTAAATTTACAACTGTGCAAATGAGAAAAACAATCAAATAGTGTCTCCTCCTTAAAGAAGGAGACAGATGCCTTTTTTCACCCCTGCACTGTTAGGGTCACTTCACAAAGAGGCCTGCACATATTACAGCAACATGTAGCCCCAGACCAACTAACATTGAGGCACAGCTCAGCATCAAAAAGAAAACTGATTACTGTGATGTTCTAACAATGAGAAATTACAAACAGGAATTTGTAACACCAGTTACAAGTTTAACAGTTTGCCTCTTAAGCTTACCTTGACACTGAAATTTTCTCCCCAGACACACCTATTTCCCACTCCAGCCACAAAGGAGGTGTAACTTAACTGCTGGTGGCTGATTTTATACCTTCACTGCAGGCATCTGGATTAAGCACTTCTTAATTACCAACACTATATTGGTTATAGAAGCTCAAAAACTTAACCTTAACCAACTTTAGTAGGGAGCTTCAAGCAGCTCAGCTGCCCATCAGATACCACATCACCCTCAGCTGAGTGAACCAGAGTTTGCAGTCACTCCCCACAGCAGGAATACAAAAGCTGCTAACAAGCCCAGAATCCCATTCCCCTGCCAGAACTGCACCAATAAAGTTACTGAAAAGGCTGAAGCATTTTTCCTCCCAGTGCAAATGGGTCACTGATGGGTTATTTCTTCTGTAACCTCTAATGAATTTTTACAAGGATGCCATTAATCTCCATGAATCTCAAGTACTACACTCCAGATTCAGGCACTCTTGAACATGTGACATGAGCCAGTGATCAACTTAATCAAGGAGGAAAACGTGGGGCCATTGAAGTGGCCATCAGTTGGCCACCAGAACTTACAGGTTCATGTTACCATGAGATAGCTACTGCACAAATTAAATGTTCTACATGTCTGTCGTGTACACACCTACATGGCTCTTATGTACACATAAGCAGTGCCGCAGTGTTTCAGCAAGACAACTAGCATTGAAAGGATGGACTTCATTCATATTTTCTTCAACAGACTTCAGTTTTGCAAATATTTCAGATTACACAAGAATTTGCAGTTAATGGAGTACTTTTTTGACTTGTACATCAGCTTTGTGAACAAATCCCAGAATTATTGTGCAGATTGAAAAATCTTTACTTACGCCCAAAAATCTTCAACAGTATCGAACTTTGAGATAAGACGAAGATTTGCTTGCCAAGTTTTGCTCTTGTCATTTTTAAAAAACCAGAGTGCCCATCTAAAGGAGAGCAAAATAAAAACATCTAGAAATTAAAGTATATTAAAAATGTAATTATTTCTATTGTTATGTTCAAACTAATTGCAAACCTTAATATATTACGAGCACAGAGGTCAGTTTTCATCAATAAGCTACCTGATCAATTCTTTACAGACCAACAATATTTATCCTTTTAATACAAGAATCCTGGCAAACTTTATCAATCCATTAGGTAAACATTTTAAATAGCTTTGGAATTCTTTTAAGACTCTAAACCTCAGATGTTTCTCCTTGCTGTCACTGCTAAACTGCTATCCCCTACCACAAACAACTGATTATGGTCTAAAACAACACCGACTATTCAGACTGGGCTCCCTGGCCAGTAATTTCCCTGTAAAGGTTACATAAGCAAATTATATCACTCCACAGCTATGTATGACATGAAAGCTTCCCAAGCACTCACATACTAGGAAAGCATAAAGTTGAATGGAAGCTGCATTAAACTTACTAATGGCAGCCACCTCAAATCCACACAAATTGTTTGTTTCAAGTTTTAAAATTAGCATATATAATAAAGACAAGACTAAATGAAAAAAATCATCTCTGCTGAGTACAAGTATCAAGATAAAATTGAACCTTTACACAAAGCAGCTCTTTCTGAATCTAAAAAGCATCATTGCAGCAATTTAAAATGCTGGAAGAGGATACCTAGTGAAGCATTTAAGCAAACAGTTGGGTTTTTTTCCACTCTGATAATTTCAGTAGTGTTGAAATACTCAGGTTAGCACTAGACTAGATTTATCTTCTCTCAGCAGAGAGCTTTAAGTCACGAGGTGTCAATCTATTGTTTTGAGTCCCTTCCTGACATTTCAAACCTAGTTTTAAAAGTTTATTCCTTTCCAGTAATAGCCTCACTACCACTAGTAAAGAAGTGTCAGCATCAATTTAATCAAGGTGTCCAGAGGAAAGAGGAGGACAGAAGCTGAAAGACAGCAAGGAAAATGGGATATGTGCAGCACAGCACCGCAGGGAAGCGTTTTTTCCCACACTTGCTCAGAACTTAGAAAAAGAGTAAGGTATCACTAGCTAAAAGCTACCTGCCAACAGTGAGTACTGAGCATTCCACAGTAACTCATCAGCTCACTTGGAGAAAATTATTTCCAAGCCGGTCCTTTTGAAGCTGTAGGAGGGCTTGAATTTTTCACTAACTTTGAAATATAATTATAACTACAAGTTTTTACCACTGGCACCTTAATTTATCAAAGTCCAAGGCAGAATGCAAGGTTTTCCAGTTCTAGTGGGCAGCAGCTTCACCTCAGTGTCAGCCTCTTAAAATACACCACACAAAAGCAACAAAACCTTTGCTTGCCTCTAGCTAAAAGCAAAGCTATGCTCTTTCTATGTACCTGGCTGCATTTTGAAAACTTGCAAAGATTTTCAGCTTCTGTAACTCCCTGAAGAAGACACTGAATATTAACATGTGGATCAGATTTTCCTTACTCTGCAACCCCACCGCAAAAATCTTCAAAAAACCCACCTGAAAACTCCCAAAATCCTGCTAGAGAATGTAAGGTCTACAAGAGCTGCAAAGCCACAGGCATTTTTCTATCCCTGGAAAAACGGCAATCAGTTTTCTGTGCCACTTACCTGTTTTGTAGTGGATGTTTAATATACTGTTCAGGGCTGGCAACCTCCTGACTAGGTGCTGGCTCGGTTTTCTCCTCTTCTGCCGGTTGGGGGTTGGGAGTGGTTTCCTGTTTGAAAAAAGAAGTTATTAATACATTCCTTCCCAATTTTTATTGAAGTAATTTAATTCCCTGAAGTTACCTCAGAAAGGGTGAAGCTAAGAGTTCCTATAATTTATCTTAATTAGGGGTCCAAATCACATAATGGAAGCACAATTTGCATCCCTTTATTCTTCAACATCTGAACAGGTCCTATGATAAACCCTTAACCGCAGGAATACGAATTTTGCTGTTCAGAAATTTGCTTCCCATTAAATTTGTTTCCAAAATGGTTTACTATACATACTTGTCTAATTTTGCAATAGTTTAGAATGCTATTTCAGAAATATACAGTCTATGTTACCTAGAATATGCGCATCTAAAATTCAGAGAGTAGTAATTTCAAAATGAATATTATTTTTATCAGCTTCTGACAGAGCATCGTTTGAAACAGGTGTACAGGCCCTGTTACTTAGAAAAAATTCTATTAATACAAGTAGAAGATACAACGAAAATTCTCAGATCTAAAATCAGCTATTGCAAGCAACTAGAAGCCGTGGCAGTGCATAGTTATCTTTGTATTTGCAACATCACCATGATCCAAATAGCAGAATTTAAACACGCATCAGTACTCAAATTTCCAACTGAAATAAATGTACTCACGGGTTTAGTATGTATTGGGTTCATTTCAAGAGTTATTTTTTCAACTTTCTAGATAGAGCTCTAGAAATGTTAAATATACTTTAACATAAAGTAGTGAATTATATTCTCCGTGCATGCAAACCTCCTCAGGCTTGTCATTCAGTTCGAGAAGTCCCTGTGTCAGGTCTGAAATTCTAATGCCTTTCCTTCAAGCCAGGGAATACAAAGCTTTATTGTGAGGCCAAGCGTCCCTGCCAGTTACCACCATCCCTCCCTACTCTGCAATCCATGCTAGAATATGACAAACATGGAAGGAGGACTGTATTTCCTTCTCAAGAGCTAACATCAAAATGCCTATACAGCTGACTCTGTGAAAGAAAAAGCACTTCAAGAATAAAAATAAAAGCTAACTACAGCAGACCCATAAACTCTAGACATTTCCAAACATGGCAATGTAAGAGTAGTATTTAAAATTTTATTTAAACTTTGTGGCTTTAACAGAAAAAAAAAATAGGAGTGAATCAGGTAATGTTAAGTAATTTAATTAATTGAACAGTTTACTCCAGGCTTCCATACATCACATCAAAGCTGTTGAAAAGGGGAATGGATTTGAAGTGATAACACTTTTCAATCTCCACAGACCCAGCTGGCAAACTCTTCTGGATAACACCTAAAGATCTCTCTTAACAGGGATTTTCTCTTCATTATCAATATATTTAGCATTAAGCATGATATTATGTTTTGTATCAGAGAAGTTACTCCCTTATTGTCGAAAATAACAATCAAGTGTGCTTTAGTTTAACAACACACCTAGAACACCTCATGACATTTCAGAGCACTCACATGCACCTCCACTCAGAGTAGAGAGATCTAAAAGGAGCACTTGGCCAGTGCTTTAATTTACACAGTACAACAGCACAATTCCCCTCCTCTTAATAAAACTAAATGCTTTCTGAGGATTCCCCAAAGGGATCATCACTAACAAACCCACAGAAGCACAGTGTTGAACAATCTGTCACTTCTCCTCCACTGTAATACTATAAAAAGCTAAGTAAACCTTAAAAAAAACTCAGTAAGTTCTTCAAATTCTGTCTAGAATAGTATTTCTAGTATTACCCTCACTTATTTTTGGTATCATTCATCTTTAATCACACAAAACCAGCCCACTGAACAACTCAAGGCAGCACACAAAAGCTGTAGAATTCATCAAAGCAGCACTTTAATACTACCTCCTTCATGTTATCTGTATTATATTACAAAGAAACAAGTAGAGACAACTAAAGCTTAAGTGTGGCTCCTTCAGGAGCTTCTAACTAGAAAATTCAGAAAAGTTACATGTGCAAATACAACAACCCTACAAGAAAAATTCTGCTGATGTCCTGGAATAGCACTAAGGTTTGTGATAAAGCTGCTTTCAGTCACAATATTCTGCAGTTGTGACAGCTAATATTCACAGCTGATTTACAAATGCTATTACACCAGGAATTTTAACATCAAACAGACTCACTCTGGCTGAATGCAGCTGCAGAGTATCTTCCAAAACCAATTTCAGTTGAGAATCTCATGTTTGCTCAGCAACTAGCTTTCAACATACAAAGAGCTAATCCCAAAGTGTCCCTGGTCACTCTTCCAGAATTATCACAACCACAAAAACTGGAAGAATCAATACAAAGCCACTGAGCACATGCACAGCTGAACTGTTTCGTAACTTCTAACAAAAGACAACATTAGAAAGGATTAAGGCAGCACATCCAGACAAAAAGAAAAATGCAATGAGCTTCAACACCTGTCTGGTACACTGATGATCATCCTTCACACAACTACAAGAAAGTCTGTTTTTTGACAAACAGAAGACATCTGACTCAGCACAAGCATTTTACTTAAGGCACCACAATATCAAGTCCCTTTAGATATTCTGAAATCTCCGTGGCATTCACGAAACTTGGACTAACCATTATTCAAGCTCCTGTCCAAAACAGAAAATGACAGCTCAGCTCCAAGGCCCAGCTAACCATGACCTTTACCCAGGACTGTGCCACTCCCCTCAAAAACAATGCCACCAGAACACTTCTGTTTTTTCAGCACCAGGTTGCCACATCAAGAATAGCTACAGGTCTACACACCAGGTGTAAAGTTAGAAGCAGAACTTATTAAAAAACATTATTCCTGGCTGGTCTCAGAGAGAAGCCTAAAGCAGCTTATTTTCACTTTCTTCTATTTCCCACAGCCATCAAGGAAAAAGAACCATTTTAATTTTTGGCTGTTTAATCATTATCAGCTCCTCTTTCCTTTCATCTTACTTTTATCTCACTATTCTGAGTACTAAAATGAAATGTTTGTATACCAAAGCACTTTTCACTATTAGTCAAATAGAAACTATGTAAGTTCATTAAATGGACTTTAAATACCAATTAAAGTCCTGGTATCCAAGAAACTCTACAAGAAATCACATAGAATACTATTCTATAAATACCACACGAATTAATGTTACTGTCTACATTTTAGCAATCCACAGATTGAAACCCTGCAACTGCAACACTATTAACCCAAGTCAGACTGACTCCACCAGTAGTTTCTGATGTAGTTTATTTAAAATCCTTCATAATACATTACCATTGCTCATAACTAATGTATTCTTCAACCTAAAATTGACGCTACACTAAGTTACCAGTGAGTTGCTGCTTTTAAACTATAACTAATAAAACAGGGTAGTATTACCAGATAAACTGGAAAGCTTCACATGGCCAATCCCACTTCTCATACACAAGGCAGCACATAATTAAGTGACATTTATTCACTACCCACAAAGGTTTTGATGTAGGAATCAGCTTGCAGGATTCCATGAAACATTTGCCTACTCAGCATTTAATGACTCTGTATATCTGCAATTACTTGGATTCTGACACTTGCAGATTTAATTGGGGTTATTTGCTCTTTCTCCACAGCAGATAATGACCAACATATCAAGGTTGCATGTCACCAGGACAGGAAACAAAGAGCATTTACAGTACAAACTGCTTCATCAGGTTTGTCTATTAGGGAGAACAAACAGCCTGACTAGGTTTTACCAAGGGTTTTCAGATGCTGCCCAGACTACATTCATGTCATTAGCTGTCCACAGAAGTTGTTTAGCAAGTCCAGTTGGAGTGTGACAATTATTGCCCAAAAGGACATACCCCAGCACTAGTATGGACTCTTGGCGAAGGCTAAGAGAATTCATTAGTGGAAGAGGCTTTCCAAGTCTTCCTGCATTAACCAAAATAAGTTACATCCCACAGTTTTCACCTTCTTGTTTAGGGTTTCCAAAAGAAGAAAAGTGCATGCCTCAGTTAACTGATGTCTTAGGAAAAACTATTTTAACTATCTGCTGGTCCTTATACTTCTTGCAAGTAACTGCTACTACACTACAGCCATGAAAATTCAAGAGCTATTTATTTAAAAACACTCTGGACAAAAAAAAAAAAAAAAAAAAAGCACACCCACAAGCAAGGATTATATCCTGTAAAAAAACAAGCCAAGTGATTTGACACACAATGAGGGATGAATGTACTGTGGTAAAAATATGTGGTACATCTAATAGCAACAGGAAGAGAGGTACTAACAGCCACCTGTTACCAATTTAAAAGTGTGAAGTAGATTTCTAGTCACCAGGACAAAGGAAGTATTTCTATGTGAGATATAGCAAGGCCCAACAGAGGGCAACTCTCCTAACTGCATACATCATTACTTAGAACACCACAGACTTCTAGAAAGGCAATCACTATTAGAACACAAACATGGAACCTGATTTTAACTGAGTGACAACCCCTCAAATCACAACAGAAGTGCAACACAAGTACAGGGGAACAGAATAAAAGACTAAGTAAAAAAGTCACACACTTCCTCTAAGGTCAAAGGTTTTCTAGGAAATATCACCTCAAAAATATTTAAAAGATACAAGGACTATTTATACCCCTCATGACTTCTGCAAAATGGGTAATTGACACTTGAAAATACCCATCAGATTTTCACCATTTACCTCACAAACTTCTAACTAGCATTAGCAAATAGCTTTCAAGGAATATTCAACTACCTCAGGTATCTTTGTGGGTTTTGTAGCTGCCTAAGCAAGTTGCCCTTGTGCTAACACCTCCTACCCCAGCCTGCATTTTGCTGCTGCCTTTGCTACTGGAATACAAAATCTACCCATGGGATGAGTTTCTACATCTAATATTCTGTCAGTTCTAAAGCACTCAGACAAGAAAACTTCCCCAAACTGCTGGGGAGAACAGTTCAGATGATTCAAAGAACAAAAAGCCTCTAGTCTCCCCAAACACTCCTACACAAAAGATCTCCGTGTTTTGTAAGTATACTGAGCCCCTGGTCCAACAAAGTATAGAATTTTATATCTACCGAAAATTTAAGACACGTTCAATCTTCAGAAAAGAATTTAATGTAGACTGTATGAATGGTCCAGAGAGGTCTTCAAGGAAAAAGTACTGGATGTACTACAGGTATGCCCAGTGAGTGCAAAGGATGTCAAACATGCAGCATATCTGAACAACAGCACAGAGCACGAGAGAAACAACTTCTATTAAAAAAACAAAACAGACTTTTAAACAGTTAAAGCTTTTCTGCCTTACATCCACTATACAGAACCAAGGACAACTGGCACTTTAGGGCCATTAACACCACTCATGACACAGCACACTTACATCTGTACATCACACAATTAAATCCTCCTAACGTCAATGTCCTACAGAGGAACAGGTTTTCAACTTCAAGAAACTAGGACTACCACAAGCTAATAAACAGCTTCTAAAAACAAGTTTAACCTTGACTATTGAGTATTTCAAAGGTGAAAGAATTTATCTGAGGAAAAGGCACATTACTATACATTTTTCTTTCACGATGTAGGCACTCTACCAATATCCCTTATTTAATTCTCCCCTCTACCTCCTCAACATTCAAACTAATTTTCACAAAGCTGCCAAAAGAGACATATTATCTCATCAAAAAGTTTCCCATGTACCTCCACAGATGCAGGTAGTACCAATAACTGAAACACAGCTTGATTTCATATGCTATTTTTATGCATTTCTTTGAAGTAAGTTTGGTATTTCATATGCTGTGTGAAACGTATAATTATTCAAAACTGATTTCAGAGAAGTGTTTCTCTCGAAAAATTTACAAGATGTGCAACACACTCCTCTTAGAGGAAGCTCCATACTCAGAAATGTTATTTACAATTCAAAAGCTTATGATAGATAGTCTCAATCATTAAACAGCAGGAAAGATACATCTATCCTGTATCATTTCAGAAAAATGCAATGAGCAAGCAACTGTGTCCACAATACTGCAGTTCAGTGCTACACTGACTTCAAACAGAGCAGGTCACTGACTTCTACAGCAGAAATACCCAGCAACAAGAATAAGTCTAAAGTAAAATTAAACTTACATGTTAACAGTAAATAATACAAAATAAATACCTTTCAGCCTTTGTTGAATTTTTGGAGCTATTATGAACTTCCCACAATTTTAAGGTCCTACACCACTATCTTTGTAACCCCTTGAGATAATAGTTTCATTTAAATAAAGATTTGATTCCCACCTGTGTACGATTACCTTCTCAAACAAGCACTTTTCAAATTACAGATAACTTTTTTTAGCATACAGCAGTGACAGTTATCTTGAAAAGAATTGCATTTATAAAAATAATTGCCATTATGCAAAAATATAGAGGAACCACAATGCCATTTCCAATTTGCACAATGAGGGACTAGATTTATATGCACCTAGAAGTTACAGGCTTTGTGCAGCTTTTAAGTCACATTTAGTAAGCTACTGCTTACTAAAGCATTACTACTGGTTTTGTTGTTGACTTTCTCGACTTCTGCATGGTGTTATCTGAGTATGTATGAGTACTCTAAGGCTGTATGAGTACTCTAACAGGTGACAGTTCTGCATATTTTCAAAAATTAATCTTGAGTATTTTTAAAAGAAAAACCTAGACACCACAGGAAAACCTGAGACTTTTCACCTGTCAGTGTTGCAAAGGCTTAAGTCTTCCCTACAGTAGAGAAGTAAATCCCTGTGCAATTGGGCTGTATTTATTTAGAATCATCTTGCTTTCTTTGACAACTATTATCAGACTCTCTACAGAGCTCTAAAGTCACGTTTCCGTATTTGTTATATCTGAAACATTTTTCAAGCCTCTTAAAACTTTCAGTGAATGCTACTTTTGAAACCATGACAGTATTAGAAACAACATGGACCTTCATAGAAACCTGTATTAAAAAAACCCAAAACCAACCCATACTCAGTTGTATTTTCATTTCCCAAATCACATTCTCCCACCAGGAAAGCATTACAGATGGCATCACTACAAACCCAGGTCCAGATTTTGCAGGTGAGCAACAGAAAGGCCTCCCTATGATCAAGAGGTAATCCCTATCCACACGTGCAATTAAATTGTTCAGCTGCAAAGCACGAAGTATTTCTGCAACACCGTGCACCTCTGACCTCAGCCACTGTACAAGTCTAACTTTAGGCTTAGGTAGGAGAAGGAGCCACCTAGGAGGACAATAAACAAAGACTTTGTTATTTACTTCAATTTGAAAATGAGCAGGCACAGGTGGTAGCTGACCCCTGAATGCAAACATACTGCAGCTACAGCACAACATTCAGCAACTGCATTCATTACTTAAACTGTTGGGAGTGCTGCCCCATCTTCTGCTTTCAGGGGCTCAGCACAACTGCTCACGGTGAGCTGGATCTCAGAAATCAACCTTGCTGGGACACAGCAAAATCAACTGTTCACCTTCTGCTACATTAGGCCCAGATCTACCTCAGTGTGCAGATGGAGTTAATGGAGAAAATGGTGCAAAGACAGTTTTTCAGCCAGCAGCACAGTGAAGAAAGCCACAAGGGCCAGGCCTTTAGAGTAATTTCAATTTCTAACGGCCGTATTATAAATTATTTACCACAATTCTAAGCTCCACACTGAGAGGAAGCCCTCATCTTCAGACACGCAGGCAACAACTCAAAGGTTAACTTTAGGACGTGAAAACAAGTGTTTAACACCGGCTGAAGAACACGGGAAGGGTGCTGCTGCTGGTCTGTCTTGCACTCTTAACTGACACTCTGCCTGGACAGAACTGCTGCCACCCAATTTATAAATGCTGACCCCCTTCAATCTGTTCCTCAGAGGTAAAAGTATGGGGTTTGGCTCATGGAAGAAAACCATTAAGAGAAAAATCAGTGTCTCTTACACAAAAGGGCAAAATTAGCCTTATTTAAACCCCCTAAGTTTCAAACTTTTTTCACTTTGTCTAAATGTTACAAGGTCTCCCCAAACAGCACACTGGCTATTTATTCACAGCTGGTAAGCACAGCAGCAAGAGACCAGCGCTCCTTAACGGGGTTTTCTTGAAACTCTAACAGAGTCTTCTCCTGCCCTCTCCTCATGATACACAATCATGTGGGATTAGAATAACAACTGTACTTGGATCACTTCCAGCTGCTCCAGCTCATTATGGAAGTGCAGGCTGGGGCTACGTTTATAAGACCTAGCCTAATACCAAGAACGTAATTTATCACCTGGAACAACAACAACAAAAAAGTATTGAATTAACATAAAAGGTCTGGAAAAAAAAAAAACCAAAAAAACAAACAAAAACACAACAAAAACACCCAAAAAAACCCCAGAAATCCTCGAATAAAAAATGACACAATTTCGTCTGCCTAGCCTCACCAGCCGCGCTGTGGCCGCGGCTGCCCCAGCAGCACATCTGTGACTTACGGACCCCAGGCTCCCTCACGGCGGGGCCCTGCCCGGGGCCCGTCCCCGCCGCCGGAGGAGCCGCCCCTGGCTGCCGGCCGGCCGCGGCGGCGGGAACCAACATGGCCACCCCCACCGCGCCACATGCGCCGGGCGGCCGCCGGGGCCGCGGGCGGGGCGCCACACAATGGGCGCCGCCGGACGGCCGATCCCGCTCCCGCCGGGCGCTACGGCAGCCGCGCCCGCGCCCGCCGTACCCGGGCGGCGGAGCCGGCACGGCCACGGCGTCCGCGGCCCCTTCCCCCGCCGCGGCCCCTGCCAGCGTGCGCTCCTCGCCGGCCTCCCCGGCCGGCCGCCTCCTGCCTGCATGCCCGCCCGGGCGCCCGCCGCGCCTTTGCCCGTCGCGGTTGGCGGAACGGCGCCTCGACGAGGAGGAAGAGGATAAGGATGCGGCAAGAGGAAGGCTAGGGAAAGGCGGGCAGGAGAAGCGAACGCGGCACTCACCGGCTCCACCGCCGCCATCTTAGAGCGCTCGGATCGCGGACGCACCGCGGGGCGGGGCGGGGGCGGGTAAAGGCCCCGGGCCGCACGTGATTGGCCACCCGGTGGTCACGTGCGGCCGGAGGCCGTTTGGGGCGCGATGCCAGCCGGGAGATGTAGTCGTCACGCGCGGGGGCCGCCGGGAACCCCTCCTACTGTCGCCCGGGCCGGAAAGGGCGGGCGGGAGGGGAAGCGCCCTCTCGCGGCCGCTGCGGGAGCGGCATCACCCGCCCGCCCGCGCTGAGCACATAGAGCGGCCCCGCAGCCCGCTGTGCCCCGAGCACTGCATTCCGTGGCCCCCTGTCCCCCGAACACTGCGCTCCGTGGCCCCCTGTCCCCCGAACACTGCGCTCCGTGGCCCCCTGTCCCCCGAACACTGCGCTCCGTGGCCCCCTGTCCCCCGAACACTGCATTCTGTGACCCCCATGCCCCCGAACACTGCGCTCCGTGGCATGTGTAGTCCCTTGGTCCTGTCCGCGGAACAGAATCAGAGAATCATTTAGGTTGGAAAAGATCTTTAAGAACTACCCCGTCCAACTGTTAACCCAGCACTTCCAAGCCCAGCTCTCAACCATGCCCATACGCGTCACTCCAAACATTTTTCTGAACGCTGTCAGGAATAGTGATTCTACCACTCCCCTGGACAGCCTGCTAAACCAGGTAGACCCAGCCATGGGATTCACTTTAGTGCTATGATTTGATTAGTACTTAACAGAGGGTTGGATAAAGAAAAACACAATAAAAATATATTTAACTTCCTAACCTTTTGTAATACTGCTTGATGAAACAAATACCATAACAGTTTTCAAAGTAAAAGAACTGGGGCATATCTTTAGCCCAGTGACAAAACAGAAATTGAAAAAGAAAGTATTTCTTCCTAAACTGTATAATTCTAAATCACATTATGATGGTGAAACAATAACATAATCGATGAAATTTGTTCATTCCACTAGTACATCAACACATGAAGAACTTTTTTTTTTTTTTTTTTTTTTTTTTTTAAATCTGGTGACATACTGTTCATTTTACCTATTTCATAACATTTGGTTTCTGGTAATTCTTTATAGATGGTTTGACGCAAAATCGTAACTAATAGATCTTCCTATTTATTTGCCTAATATGCTGCCATATGGATCTTATATTCCATTTTAATTGTTTGGCAGCCATGCACATTCTTTGACTGTCTGTTTTAATCCTGCCTTTAAGTCTTTTAACATGAAGATAATCCATCCAGAATAATCTTCCTCCTTGATCATTTTATCTTCATTTCCTTCTCTGTTTAACTTTGTATTTTTATTCTCAATGAGTCAAGTGTACAGACCTACATTTTACAGCCTTGGACGTCATTTTACTGAGAAGAACTGTAAGTGAGTGCTAACCACCAAATTGTATGGAATATCATTTGGCATTTGGCTATTTCATTTCTCTTATGCAAGGTAGGGAGAACAGCATGCTATAAAACAGCTATGCTTATTAACAATGTTTAATTAGCTAGATGAAAATAGCACAGCTGAATTCAGAACATGGCCTACCTGATTGCCACACAAATGGGAAGTAAGCACGTGTTGTGGTTTGGGATATGTTTTTCTTTGATTTGTTGAGTTTTAGAGGCAAAAAGCCTCTAAAGATGATATCAGAAGTTATCCAGCAACTTACATAGCAATGAGAAGATTATGAGCTACTGTAATCTTTTCAAGTCCCTAATACACATAATAGACAAGATGCTCAAAAGTGATGTGGCTGCCTTGCAGGTGATGTAATCTTCAAACTAAAAGGAAATTTAAGATAGAAGGCAAAGAGGTACCATAGATACAGCCAGGAAATCCCATCGTTTGATGGTATAGTGGAGAAAAGGGGCTGAAGTAAAGAAATGCTGAGTATCTTGTCTTCAGTAATCCTTCAGGGATTTATCAGTTTCTGGTGTGAATTGAGGTGGTTGCTGGGAACATCTTCATTCTGCAGACTGGCATCCAAGTCAGAGGTGTGTAATGTGCTCTAATTGATCTTCTCGCCTGTATCTCACTGATTCGAGTGAAATAACTCTTTTAGAATCACCATGTTGTAAAAAAAAAAAAGTGATGAAAAATCTGATTAAAAATGTGATTGAAAATCTGATCATTTTAGTTTGATTTTGAAACCTGAAAAAAAAAAATAATTGTCACACAGTATTGTCCATGGTATCTAAAGTGGAAATAAAACACTGATTGTATTTTACTACTAATAAGTCAATTTTTATGGCCCTCTGATGACACAAACTAAGTGAAATCTCATTGGAGATTAGTAACTTTCCTGTTAAATTCATTGGGCCAGAGCTTCACTCCATGACTTCTACTGTGTTTCCATAGCAAAGAGTAAATTTTTTCTCATCTCCAAACATATTCATGGATTCTTTAAAATATTTCCAGCAGTGGAATTTCTCTCTTTAAAGCTTGCAACTTACTGGTTAAATAGGAATGCTTTTTATGAAAACACCTTTTTTTTTTTTTCAGAGATGCAGCTTGTTTCCCTTTGATCTTGTCCCATGATAAAACAACCAGTTTCATATGCATGCATTGGAAAATGCCAAAATTCTTGGATACCAGAAGAGTGTTTTTGAATGCAGAGAGAACCACTCTTACATCATAGTGCAAATTTGATGCCCTATATTATCACAGATTCTGCAAGAGGCAGTGCAACTTGAACAATCAAAACAAAACAAAACAATGTGCAGGATCTTCCTTTTTAGCACAGCTAAAGCTTGCTTGGAATTAGCTTTGAGTAAGGCTGCTCCAGCCTGGATCGTGACTGGAATGGGCCTTTCAGGAGTTTAGTTTGCTTCTGCACCAATGGAGGGGAAAAGAGTGATGCAGGGGCTTAAAATATATTGCAGCCTCTTTTGACTTAGAGAATTGGACAGAACCTGAAATCCCACATAATTTTTCCTTAAAGAGGAAAATTGGAGACAGGTATTTCTTCAATGCAACTCTGTTCATTTACAAAAGATGTTTACAATGATTTTTCCCCCCCTATGCTCTTAGTAAGACTATTTTGCTTTGAGCACAGGCTTGTCTTTTTCCTCTGGGCAATGTTTTCTATAGGGCTGTTTTCCATTCACTTTTTAAGATCATGCTTTTGTGGCCATCTCTGAGGTGTTTGTGATGGGTTTGCGATTTCTCTTTTTTGCATGCACATACAGACAAACACAACCTACATAACTGTTGCATTTGGTATGAGAAACTCAGTAAGTGACTGTACCATCTGGCCTAGCCACAACAGTGCGCATTTGCATGTGGTCTGGCTCCTGGGTGGCATTTTTGCCTTGTTTCGGCCATCGCTAGACAAAAGAGGCATTTAATTGCGTCTCCAATGAGCCTGAACAGGAGACAGCTACCAAGAGCTTCACTGGGAAAGGGGGACTGCCCAGCCCCCAGTACTGCAAAGTGAGGAGGGGGGACCCAAGGTGCTCTCTTAATTAAGTAATGTCAAATTCAGTGGCCATTTTCTGCCTAAGCAGCTGCTGTCTCTGCTGCCAGCTGCCCTCGCTTTTCTGCAGCTGCTCTCTGACCCATGAGACACAGCTGACCTCCCCTTTTGCCCTCTCTGCTGCCCTCACGTACTCCCAGCCTTGCATCACTTCGGAGAAGTTGGGAGGACAGGAGTGGACATAAATCAAGCATCATGAATGGGCTATAAAATTCGTGACTCATGTGCCTTTGTGTGCCTTGGTCTGTAACACAGGGGGACAGGCGGCCAGAAAGGGATGTGAAAGGCCTGACAGAGAAGAAAGAGCCCTGCTCAGGTAAGGTCACAGCAAAGGTCAGTGAACTTCCCCGGTGAGAATGAGTGTGCCACCACATAATGGGAAATGGCAGTGGATGGACCTCCAGGAGGCAGGAGTCGGTTTGCTTTGTAAATCAGAACATCAAGGCCAAATTGGAAAACAAAAGCATTGAAATACCACAGAAACCACATAATTCTTACCATGGGGATGATGATGTAGGGCTGTTTAAAAACCATTTCAACAGCAAATCCTAGGCCAAATCTTTCAGGGTTTGTTATTCTAGGCTGATCTGCTGCTGCAGTCTGTGTTCTTTCCAAAGACTACGGAGGACAAGTACGTAAGATTGCGAATTCCTCAATTAGGGGGCTTGCTGTTCTTTAAGTTACACGTATATTTAAATTGTTTAATTAATACATGCATCCTTGGCTTCTATAAGGAAGCAGGGAAACAGCATGCCTTTAATTTGCACTTCAGAAATACAGCAAATAAATGAAACTGAATAACAGAAGGCTCTGTCTACTAGTTAGAGCAGGAGCCCTCTTTTTTCCTTACATGCCTCCTTGTTGACCACTACAAAATGAGCACAAGCGTATTCTGACATTGTCCCAGTAAGGATGAAAGACAAAAATAGGAATAAATCGTGAATTTATGCTCAGATATGAATTTGAATGTGAATTAGATGCTCATAAAATTTAATAAAGTATCCTAAATTATTAATGACGATTGTACTGGAATCTCATCAAGAAGCAAATGATGATATTTGAGCAGGAGACACTGAAACTAGATCAGCCAGTATACTTCATGTTTTTTATACGTCAGTGACAACAGGTATTTGCAAACCCTGCTTAACCAGGTAAATGATGTTTGCAACTCCTTAGGGTTCTTTAAATGGAACAAAGAGGCAACTGAAGTGCATGCAGGTACCTCCCCTGCTTTGCTTGATAGCTTGGTTTATTGGGTACTTGGAAAAGCAGCACTGATTTTTCACAGTACTATACCTGCTAGCAACATGAGTCATTAAGGAGTGATTCTGCCCATTTGGTCACATTTTGCTTTAAGAAGGTTAAAATAAGCACATAATGATGTGTCCTTTAAAGATATTTCATTATGCTGGTTGGCAGTTGGTTGCCTGTCTTCAGAATTTGGACATAAATACTGTCACAGCGTGAGCTGCATGAATCAGAACAGAGCTATTTTCACTTGTTTTAGAAAATAATGATTGTAATCTTTGCGTTTTGCAGGCATCCTAGAAACATTCCTAATTCACTCTGACAGTGAATTCACACTTTCTACAAATGGTAGGCTGATACGAGTATTATCAGTACTGGAGAAATGAAGGTGAGAACTGTCAGAAACACAGGTGTCCACTTGCAACTACACTTCAGTAATAGCACGCCATTAAAGTCCTTCAGTTAATTTGCCATGCTAAATGAAACTGCTTATCACGCAGCAAACCTGGATCATACACTTTATCTGTGGCCCTTGCCCTATAGTCAGCTGGGCTGCTTAGCCACTTTTTGCCAATTAACACTATCATAATGCATCAAGTAGATTTATATGAGTACACTTACTCTGAAAAAATAGGATGTGTGCTTTTCTGTTCTGGAAAAGCAGAACTCTTCCCCTAACCTCTAAGCCTAGGAGATAAAGAATTTTAAATTTATTATTATTATTATTTGTTAAAGATGGGGACAGAATAAGACAGTTGCAGAAAATACTGACATTATAGTTTGGATTTTGAATCACTTTCTGGGGAGTCATCTGGATGCTGGGAAATCAGTAGAATGTTTTGGGTACTAAGATCAGAATAAGGATTGGTGTCATTTAATGAAAGTTAATGTCACTGAAGCAGAAATACAGAATCTCATCCTGCAAAGTTTTAATTGAAATCATAGTCTGTACTTGCCAGCAGTGGGAAGACAGCTGAAATTTAAACAAGGAGTGGGATCCCAGTACTAATGGCTGGATCTTGCAGATACATGCTCTGAAGTGTGTTGCAGCTATTCTCCCACTCAATAGGCATCTCCCTGTGCTCTTTTTGAAAGCAACTGCTTAACATGAACCAGTAAAAAGCACTTGAACTGATATTAAGTTAGATATGTTTTAGTACATAGGATAGTGATCACTCCTCTGTGATGCCGTTGAGGCACCTAAAATCCTGTGTTCAGTTTTGGGCCCCTCACTACGAGAAGGACAATGAGGTGCTGGAGCGTGTCCAGAGAAGGGCAACGGAGCTGGGGAAGGGTCGGAGCACAACTCTGGTGAGAGGCAGCTGAGGGAGCTGGGGGTGTTTAGCCTGGTGAAAAGGAGGCTCAGGGAGGACCTTATTTTTCTCTACACCTGCCTGAAAGGAGGCTGTAAGCCGCATGGGGGTTGGTCTCTTCTCCCAGGTAACAAGTGACAGGACAAGAGGAAATGGCTTCAGGTTGTGCCAGGGGAGGTTTAGATTGGATATTAGGAAAACTTTCTTAGTGGAAAGGGTTGTAAAGCGTTAGAACAGGCTGCTAAGGGAGGTGGTAGAGTCACCATCCCTGGAAGTGTTCAAAAATGTGGATATGGCACTTGAGGACGTGGTTGGTGGTGAACATGGTGGTGGTGCAGTGTTGACGGTTCGACTTGATGATCTTAAAGGTCTTTTCCAACCTTAACTCTCTGATTCTACGTTGACACTAGGTTTGACAAAACCTAGAGAACATAAGCAGTCATCTTTACAGGCACAGGTAGTATCTTTCTTCACTCTCTAACCCATGCAAATAGGAGAAACATAATATGCGCATTAATCACATTTATTTTTATGACAGATCATTGGTTTCTAATCTTTCTCTTTCCAGGAAGACAATCAGCATCCTTCATGTGACAATGCCACCTTGACTCTGCAGCCTATTTTTCTAATTTTAGTTACTGCCTTACTGAATATTGAATTTGTGATGGTTTTACCTGGGCTAAAAATAGGGTGAAAGAATCGTTATAAACCACACAGACAGACCTACATACCACAGCCCACACTCCATAATAAAGAAGATATGCTTGAAAAACTTCTTGTACAGCCTCGCAGATGAAAACTATGGGAAGTTCTTCACGGACGCAATTAGGGTTGGAGGGGACCTCTGGAGATCATTCAGGCCAACTCCCTTGCAAGGCAGGGTCACCCAGAGCAGGTGACACAGGACTGTGTCCAGGTGGGTCTGGGATGTCTCCAGAGAGGGAGCGTCCACGACCTCCCGGGGCAGCCTGTTCCAGCGCTCTGCCACCCTCATTGTAAAGAAGTTCTTCCTCATGTTGAGGTGAAACTTCTTGTGCTTTAGTCTATGGCCGTTAACTCCTCATCCTGTCACTGGGCACCACTGAAGAGAATCTGGCACCACCCGCTCGTCACTCACCTTCGAGACATTTGTGAGATCCCCTCTCAGTCCTGTGCTGTGGGCTAAGTAGGCTAAACACCCTCTTTACTGTGAGGGTGGCGAGGCGCTGGCACACGTCGCCCAGGGAAGCTGTGGATGGCCCATCACTGGGAGCGTGCAAGGCCGGCTCGGATGTGGCTTGGAGCCCCGGGGCCTCCTCCCTCTCCCCGTCCGTCCGTCCGTCCGTCCCTCCCTCCGTCCCGCTCTCCCCGCCCGCCCCAGCCGGCGGCAGCTCCGGGCGGCGGCTCCTCCCCCGTGGCCGCCCGGCAGCATGGCGGCGGCGGTGGAGACCCGCAGAGTGTGCGAGACCGCCGGCTGCAGCAGCGAGGCCAAGCTGCAGTGCCCCACCTGCCTCAAGCTGGGCATCCAGGGCTCCTACTTCTGCTCCCAGGTGAGGTTCCCCGCGGCCCAGCCCCTCGCGCGGCGCTCCGGGCGTGCGGCGGGCGCAGGATCCAGCTCCCCGCGCCGGCTCCCGGCCGCCCGGGCCCGGCCCGGGGTGCCCGGCTCTGCCTCTGCCCGCCCGCTCCCGGCGCAGCAGCGCCCAGCCGGGGGCCCCGCACCAAGTTCCCCCTCGGTTCCTGGGCTGTGGGAGCCGGGCTGGCGGCCCCGGGCGGGGCGGGAGCCCCGTTTCTCCTCGTGGCCGCGGGCGATGCGGGACCTGAGCGGCACTGAAGCGCAGCCGGAGCGTTCGTGAGGGGGTGCACGGATGTTCCTCTGCCTGAAGGTGCGGGTGGTCCGTGCGCTCCCCTTAAAAATAAAGGCTTAGTGGGACAAAGTGAGGACGTGCTCATCAAATTCCAGCGGGTGCGTTTCTCTGCCGGCGTCAGCTCTGGAGTTGCTCGGCTTTGATAGACACCGGGAGACTTGTTGCTCTGAAAACAGATTTTCTTTAAGTTATGAGTTTCTGTAAAACCTATTTGGTACTCTTCCTTTTTTATTATTATTCCCTTTTCATTCCTAACTTTCTTTTTTTCCACTGTGTCCTTTGATGTTCTACTCCGAGGGTGCCAAACAGGAAGGTTCAGGTTAGGCCACATGTCATAGAGCAGTCGGCTCCCACGTATAAATGTGAGGATTGAACGTGTTCCGTAGGCTACAGCGTGTGGTCCTTCCATAGAAAGAGCTGTCTGATAACTGCTGAGTGTGTTTTTTTGTTGGTGGGGTTTATTTTGGGTTTTTTTAATTAACTTTAACATGTGCCCTAAAAGACATAGCCTGATCCTTTGATCTTTTTGTGTGGGTAATTCTGTCAAAATCAATGAGGACATGTGGGTTTAGTTCAGAGATTAACACTGGCTCTCCTTGTCACAATTATAATTCAGTGTAAAGTCATTGAACTTTTGTAGATAAACATATGTAAATAATTCAGTCACATCAGCTGGATTAATTTATTAATTGGGATTTTTTTCTGAGTCAGTATGTAATCTGATGGTTATAGTTTGCATAGGACTAGGGGAAGATTTCCCACGTGCTTGTGACACACCCACTGCACAGTTTCTAGTAGTTTCCCCTGGAGTCTGTGCCCTATGCTGGGAGCCAATGCCAAATTAGAGCAACTGCTACTCAGAATTGTTCTGACAGTTTTGTATCTCTAGTTACCACGTGGTGCTTGTGGTAAACTTCTAGGATTTGCTCTGCATTTTACTGTGTGTTTTGACATGTCTGATATAAAACTCATCATAAATGCATCATTGGTGTATACAAATATTAGTGGGTGATGACAAAACCATTTGTTAAGAGAATGAACAGGCCAATGTGAAGAGTTCCAGTTACATCTTCACTCCCCTCCTTCCTATCTCTAACTCAGCTAATTCCATGTAAGATGCAGAGATTCTTGTGTTCTGTATACTTAGTTTAATTATTTTGAAATATCTGCTGCTGTTTTTAGGTAAAAGGGGAATTACTGGAAATACTTCCTGGCTTGTTAAAATAGGCTGCTGGATAACTGACTACATGCTTGTAAAGCTGTCCTGCCTAGAATGTGAAATGCTGAACAGGGAATCTCAGTCATTTCTGAGTGACTTGGGGCGTGTTGTACCTTGCTGTCCCAATCAGGAATGTGGGTGAGCACGCTGAAGGTGCTTCGGAGGTTTTGGGGCGAGGTGTTACAGAGAAGGACATTAGTGACAGCCTGTTTTAAAGATGTGCATGAAATGTCACGCACTGAAAGAAGAGTCCTCACGTTCATCCTGTAGCAAGGACCCTTAGCCCCACCTTAGTACCCTGTGTGGGGCCCAGCATGGAGCTCCATGCTCTCCTCATCGCCTGGTGTGTGCCGAGGAGGAGGCTTGCTGCCATCCTGCCCCGGGGTCTGGCAAGCACACTCAGAGGAGGGTAGGTGAGGTGCTGCTGACAACCTGGCTGCCTCTTCCAATAAGCACATGGCAGGTGAAGAACTGTTACTTTCTCTGAACTTCCAACAAGCTTCAGTTGACTGCAGTGGACTGGTTAGCATCAGTGAAACTTTTCTGGAGTTCTCTCTTTGGTGGTTTTCTTTCCATTCTGGTCTGACATGGATAAATAACTCCTAGATAAGCTAGAGAGGACCTAGGATGTTATTCCACCTCGCAGCAAAGCCTGTGTTGTAGCTGGCTTGGTGCTATTCCCTCCCTCTAAGGATGCATGCTTCTACCCTTTCCCTTAGGCTGTCCCTGATTCCTTGGTGAGCCGCTTCTGAGGTCTTCAGGGTTTTCTTTTCAATGGAGGAAAAGCAGTTGCATTTTAATTGTTTTGGGTTTTTGGGGGGTTTTTGCTGGTTTAGCACTGCAGGGTCATGAAACACTTGAGGAGTGTGCTGCTGAAGAGCAGGCTTGCCCACTGTGGCCCAGTTTGGCCCAGCCATAAAGTCAGCCTGTCCTTATGGAATGTACTGGTGTTAGCCAGGTGTGTGGGCGCTTCCTTTGGGCTGAGGGTGGATTGGGAGCCACAAGCTATCTGGCATGTCCTTGACAGGTAAAAGAATCTGTATGGGCCTGGACACCAGGTAATTAATCTGCTTGGAAGCCTACAATGACTTTTTCATACAGCCAAAAAACTCCAATCAGAGCTAAAACCAAATTTGTTGGAATTTATTTTCACTCGTGCTGAGAATAAACAACCGAAAATTGTGAACTACTGTCGGAAAGTAACCATGTGAAGCCATGTGTTTGGATTATAAATTACTAACATATCATTTGCTAAGAAAAAAGTGGTATAGGACTGAAAGGTATAGGAGGTATAGGAAGTATAGGACTGAGAATCTCAGTGTAGTGTTTAGATTGATTAAAAATTATTTTTCATGACTGCACATAAAGAATTGAAGTGAACTTTCCAAGTAGATTGCATCAAGACAATGATTTTCCCCCGTGGATTTATCATTTGTGTTTCTCCTTTCCTGGACAAAGAGTGTTATTCTGGTCCCTTATTTTTTTCTCCCTCTCTGCATCAAAATGTGTGCCTCAACAACATGCCCTGAAAATGCTTATGCTGGAGTAATTTGACATTGTCTGAGCATGAGCAATTTGACATTCTTTGAGCCAACACTGTTTCCTCTCTGGCTGTTGGGCATCTTGGAAACTGGGTACAGCTGCTGGATAATAGTTGTGCTTGTGGGTCATGGATGGAAAGGAGGCCATGTGGCCGGGTTCTGGCCTAGCAGGGAGCTTTTGAACTGGTCATGGAGACAAGGTAAAAATGGCTTTTAGCAGCAGAGGAGCTCCTGGGGATGGTGTGTTGGACCCTGGGGTTTTTTTCCCTTTCACGTCAAGGTGTAACAAGAGGAACTGTTCTACTGAGGGATTCTGTCTGCTGTTAACCCTTAGTAATATTTTAGGCTAGTAAATAAAGTACTGTCCCTTCCAGCTGCCTTTCTTCACCGTCTTTTCTTTTTTTTTAGAGACTTATTGCAGTGCTGTGTGTTTTTATGAACTTGTGGTGAGATACAGTAATTCAGTCTATCTTCTGAATGCGGAAATCACACAGATGTCCAGCATCACATCTCAAGTGTAGAGTTTCTCTTGCTAAGATAAATTTGCTATTGTGAAATCTGCCTTACAGATACAGTCACTTGCATGTACATTGTGTGTAGTATACATAAAGAGTTTGTGTTTAAGTAGACAGTTTGTCTTCTACAAGTGGCTGAAGGATAAAGGGGAGAGTAGTGACTGCTCTTGAGATCTCCAGTTACCATTTTTATATGAGCCTTCTAATTGTGAATGGATCACTTATTAGTGACTTTGTGTTGCTTTTGTGAAAAACCTCCTCTTTTGCATTGCTTATAAAAGTGTCTTCGACAAAACAGAGTAAGTTTACTGTGGTATGGACTAGATACTGGTGCAGGGCCATTTCTCCAGGCAAATTCAGAAATACCCACTTGTAGACACTTACTGGAAACATTCTCTTACTCTGAAGTCAGTGGCCTTTGCCATTTTTGTTTCTCTTGAGAGCTGGTGGCTGTGGGTTGTACCATAATAGTAGTCATAACCTACTGGAGGAGAAGTGTTGCCTCTCCCTGTTTTGTGTGCCCTTGTGTTGTCAGCCCCAGGTGTATGAAGTGGCCTGGTTATGGAGTCAGGAGTGAGGGCTGGAGTTATGTGGTGGCTCTGCCCCGTGTGTTTAAGGTGTTTGAAAGGGAAGCAGTTTCTCTGAACTGTACACTCGGGGGCAGCATCTCTCTTGCACTGGCGGGTGCCTCCCAATATCTCTTGATACCTCTCGATATCTGAGGTGGGGTATGACTTGTTAAATTCCAGTGACAGGAAAGAAATGCTGTTTTGCTCTCTCAGTGAGTTTATATTTACTGCTTTCTGGAAGGCACATTTTCACTGACACTCAGTTCTGGGCCGTTGACTGCTTTGGATGCTCAAGGTCACAGTAATTTGTGAAAAATTGTGGACCTGAAGAGAAGATTGTTGTCCCATATCCTGCTTTCTGTTTCCTTTCACTGTTAATGTGTTGGGGCTGGGAAGCAGGGAGGAATGGACCTGGATGAAACTATTCTTTGTCCTCTCTCACATCAGATCATAGGACATCAGTGCAATGTTTTGCCCTTGGTTCACTGTTCTTTGTGCCTGAAATAGGCTGAAATCAGCTGCCTGGATTCAACTGCAGCACATAGCAGTTTCCTCAGGCATAAATGGCACTCAGCTGATACCATCTTCTAGAAAATCAGATTTCCTTCATCAGGAAGCTAACATTCTCATTTGCCTATAAATCATCATGAATACCTGTGTCTGAGGTAAGCACCTGATTGTTGGTGAAGTGTAAAAGCTGAGCCCTCATGACTTTCTGGAAGTAAAACTTCAGACTCTTGTAGGCAGACTTGCTGAGCTAGTGTTCCATGTATTGACAGGATAGTCCAGTTGGAACTTCTCTGTTCTGTTGCTCCTTCACTACTCTCAAAAATCAGTTGTATGTTTCTGTAAATCTGAAGAGCTGCAAAATGCAGTCCCTTCCTCAAAGGAAGGGCTGGGTCATGAAGGACCCAGGAGTCTCAGGGTAAGATCAGGTCTTGGGTGAAGGAGAAAGTCCATCAACCCTGCTGAGACCACGGTTCTGCATGTAGGTACTTCTCTTGGAGTGGAATCTGCAAACACATATTTGATTCTTCTGAAAACCTGACTACTCACGTATACTGCTTTGGCTGCTCTGGGAATTTTGTATGGAGTTTTTCAGACCAGAGGCTGTCTCTCTGGGCTTGTACTGCCCTAGAAGGATTTCAGCATGCTGAAGAGTCAGCTGTTTCATTTAACATCAAATGTATTAACACCTCAACATACTTGTACTTAGGGATAAAATGTGAGTTAATCTGTACTGTATTTAATTTATATATATATATATAACTGATAGCCTGGTATTAAGCTAAATGCTGTACTTCAGGGGTTTTTTTGGTCTTCTGTTTTGCATACCTTTAAGGTATTTGGTTAAAAACAAGTTCTCATTATGAAAATGACACAGTCTCAGATTAAGCCCCAGACAGTCTTACATTCTAAAGGACATTTGTAAATTCTGTTAAAAAGATTGCTCAGAATATTTTTAAATACAGTGTGCTGCTTGGCATTGTTTCCTAGATGTTTGTCCATTGCAATTCAGGGTATAATGACATGCAAAGAGACAGACAGTCTGTTCTCACAGTCTTGATTCCAACTATTCTTTTTTTTTTTTTTTCCCCTGTAAAGTAGGTAATTTTTGAAATTCATCACAGTGGCTGTAAGTGGTGACCATAGAGGATGGAGGGGGTAATTTTGTGGAGGCTGGACACAAGTTGGAGTGCTGACAGGGGTTGTCAGAGCTAGCTTGAAATGAGCTGCTGCCATGCAAATGCAGTTCAGAAACACAGTCTATCACCATGCCTGGAGTTCTGTGCTGTGGTGCCTGCGTAGCTCCTGGGCTGGATATCACAGAGTGGTCTGGCTTGGAAGGGATCTTAAAGACCATCTAGTTCCAATCCCTTGCCATGGGCAGGGACACCTTCCACTAGACCAGGTTGTTCAAAGCTCCGTCCATCCTGGCTGGAACACATCCAGGGATAGGGCATCCCTGTCTCTGGGTAGCTTATTTAAATCTAGTTTGTTATGTCTGTGCTATACAGAGGTTTGTAGTGTAGTAATATCCTTATCTTGTCTGAGCATCCTTTTCTCCTCTGGAATTTGCAGTTGGCTGTACTTTCCCACCTCTTAATCAGATTGTATGTATACATAAACTGAAAAAATAAGAACCTTTCTGTTATTATTTTAAAGATGACAGTAAACATAGCACAATTTTTCCCCCTAATTACTCCAATAACTGTTTTAAAGGGTTTTGTTTTTCAATGGTTGATTAAAACAAACAAACAAAAAAACCCAACAAACCCCAAAAACTAAAGGTATTTGGTAGTGAGCAGTGTATTCATAGTGAAAATGCACAATACTATAAAACAAATGCTGCTGTGCCACATGATTCTGTTGACACTGGATAAGTCCTTAAGGTAAAAATCATTTCCAGAAATAACACCGCTTCCACAAGGGGATGCAACAGGAATCTTTCCAAATGGTAGTGCTGGTTGTGCCTTGGGTTACCTTGTGATATATTCTGGTGAACGCTAGATTCAACTTGTCTCTAAACACAAAACCACTGGGATTGGCTTAAAAATGTCTTGAAGCCAGGAATGTTGTTAAAGGTTTCAATATGTTGACACTCCCTCTAGAAGATATATTTATATTTTCCTTACTGATAGAATAGTTGTACCCAGAGTTGCTCTAAACAAGTCAAGGATTACCCCTCTGCTTTCTTTTTTGTCATACATTTGACCTCTCTTCCTGTACAGTCCTCTTCAGTGTTTCCATGTCTGTCTTAATTGAGGTGTAAAAGTCACATGCAGTAAAAAGAAAAATGCTTTAGGTGAGAAGGGTGGGGATATTAATATGAGGCATGCTAATGGATAATGTAGTGCTTGAAATGAAACCCAGGAAGTCTTCCAAGAAACTTGAAGCCAAATTCATATTGTTCCTGTGTACTTTCTCCCTGAAGCTATTTAATGTTTTAAAATATAGCCATGCAGTATTGTACGTTCCTTTTTTCACTGTATCTGGAAAAAAAGCCACTTTATTTTCTTAATTTTAATATTAAAAATCACCCTGGGTATTTTTTCCCCTGGATTTTGTTTATTTAGTCATTGAAATATTTCTATCCTGACCTGGATAGGGCATAGGAACACAGAAGAATTGTCAAGAGACAGGAATGGTAGTAGCAAGATTGAAGCAGATGTTTCAGGAGAAGGCTCCATGGAAAGTGTAATTTTCTCCAGAAAACACTCCAGAAAGTGGCCCAGATGGAGAGAAAGAGGAGATTTCTTCCATGGCTTGTCAGGAAGTCTGCAGTGTAGAAGGTGAGGGTGTTTGCAATGTGCAGTGCTACTTTGGTAGTGCTTTGTTGCCAGAGCTATGGTTCTCCAACCTGTGAGATGACAGCTGCCAGGTTTTTATGTGGAATTGCTGAGGCAGAGCTCTGCAGTCATGTGCAATGTGGTGCTTGTGCAGTCGGTTGTTGAATATAAATAATTCGTATGTACACTGTAAGTCCAAAGCGTGTGACTGATCCTACACAGAATAGATGGGCTGTAGGTGGATGTGCAGCATATCCCTTGAGTGCCTTCCAGAAGTGTCAGACCAAGGCAGAGAGATTCATTGATTGTACATTGCACTTGTAACAGCCCCTGCTCACAAAAATACTTTGGACTTACTGTGTGTGCCTGTTGCAGTTGATGGATGTGCACATGGTGCACGTGTCTGGGTTGTGTTGGGGTAGAGCAGCTTTGGAGCTGTGCCCAGGAGTTCTGGCAGAGCTACTGCTCCTCTGGAGATAGAGGGCAAGTAAAATCTGGGAAACATGTTTGGGAGAGCTTAGGCATATGGCAGCCTTATGCAGAATCATCTTAGGTTGTCCACAGCTGCAGGAAATAAAAAGCCAAAAGGGAGCCTCTCAGGTTATGGTACTGTCCCTAGTGCTGGGTTTGCCCGGTGTTTCTTGTTTGTGGGCTAGCAAAGAGGAAAGGCTGTTGGTGTAGGACAAAGCAAGGGCTTTGGAGAACATTCCCCAAAATTTCATGGGAAAGCAGAGGATGAACTACTATTAGTAATTACCACAGCTGATGTATTCTTCCTTCCCCAAATACTCCTTTATATTCAAAAAAGTGGATTCTAGGTTTGCAGACTTGGTAGCTGCTCTAAGTCCTTAGTTGTGTAATCCTTCTTATGCTTCAGAACAAAGACCTCGTGTTTGAAAGGGGACTAAAACCAAACTGGTGCTTCCAGTGTCCTTGAAATGGCATTTTTAGTTTTTAAGGTTTTTTAAAAAACTTTCTTTTCCCTAAAGCAGGCCTCAGTTTAAACCTGTTCCTTTTCTCGCAGCTCCCCAGCAGAGAACAGTGCAGTGCAAAGGTCTGTGTGTGCAGTGGGTTATATAAGCGTGACAAAACCTTGGGCTGCTGTTGGAAGTGACGTTCTCTCCGGTCAGAGAGGTGTTGGTTTCAGAGCTCCTGGCAGTGCAGTCGCTCCTGCTGTGTGGGGTAGCAGAACACAACGAGCAGCTGGTTCTGGTCATGAGGGGAACAGCACACACACACGGCAGGGTCTCTATGAATGTGGGTGTACTTGTGCACCGCTGTACTGTGTGTTTGTGGGTGCCCTTTGGTAACTACTGGTTGCAAGACTAATGAGGGAGGAGGGAGAAGGTGGCTCAACAGGAGCAGACAGCTCAGACCGCTCGAGAGCAACCCTGAAGCAAGGGTAGAATGTTACAAGCCAGGCTTAGTTTGCAGATGTGTTGTCTTGGACTGGTTGAGTGTTGTAAACTTCAGGTTGAATCAGTTGTTGGCTCTGGATGGTAGTTTTACAATGATGACTCAGCGTTAGTATTGTTTTTCCTTAAAAAGAAAAACAGTTTGCTTCCTGCCTCTTTCTTCAGAAATTCAGTTGTAATTGTCAATGATTGGAATTAGCAGTCCCTTAATGGGTGTTTTGAGTGCACATAACCATTGATTTAGAATTTCTGCTACAAACCCAAGTAATTTGCTAATTAGCCCCTTAAAGGATCACCTTTAATGCTGCCTTCTTCGGACTTTCCACTTAAATCTCTTTTCTTTCATGTCTTTTCTTCATCTTAGTCCTTCTTTATTCTCCAGCTGCTAGCCATTTCCATCTGCCCCTTTCCTGATTCTTTGTTCCTGGCATGAGCTGCTCTATTTGTGCTTGGGAAGAAGAGAAAAGACCAGACTCCTCCTGAGTTTGACTCTTTCCTTGATTTCCATTTCAACTTACTCAATACTTTTTTTTTTTTTTTCAATTTCCTATCTCCGTTTTGTAGCCCTCATTTCCACCCTTTAGTCTGCTTCATTAGTTCCCCTGTGGTTGTGCTAATTGGCCTCTGTTGCTTTCCTGTGTTGGAGCAGGAGGCAGAAGGGATGCAATTAGGCAGGAGATGGCTTCTTGTAGGAGTCAGGGGAGGACCTTGCTGCTCACTGCACTGCTGTAAGATCAGGTACAGAGATAGACTCTGTTTCAGCCAACCTGCAGCCACCATGGTGTTTAGTTACTCATTTAAGTGATAAGGGGTCAATAATATATAGGATTATATCAGTGTATTTCACTGCCATGGGTGTTGTCTGTTAGGCTGTGCTTTTTCTGCCTATTCTGGTTGGTAAACTTTTAAATGTAATAATTTCTATTGCTAAGACTAGCAGTTACAGTAGCATTTACTGCATATTGCTACAAGGGTTAATAAAAACTGTCTTGCAGTTTTCTTTTAAAATACATTTGCTTCTCTATTTTGTCAGGTTGGCATATCTATCCATGTAAATACTGCTTAAAACATGTATTTATTCATTTTGTTTGCAATTCTAGGAATGCTTTAAGGGAAGCTGGGCCACTCACAAGTTATTACACAAGAAAGCAAGTAAGTCCATTACTTTTTAAAATCCATTTTCATATTGCTTTGAAGTGGTTTTGTCCTGTGCAGTGAGCTCTAGGTGGCCATGCTTGAGCTGGGGATTGGACCAGATGACCTCCAGATGTCCCTTCCAACCTCACCTGCTCTGTGCTTCTCTGCCTAGGAATGGTATTGGGTTGTTTGCCAAGATACCTGGCACTGGATGATGCATATCTGAAATTTTGTCCAGTTGTCAACAATTTAAGTGTGTAAAATTTTAGAGGCAGAGGTTCACAGAAGTGTTTGTTTCTGTTGACTTTTCTATTTGCATGAATTATTGCTTGAGCCACATTGCCAGCTATATAAACACAGAAAGAGGAGTCCTGAAATAAAGGGCAAGGAGAATAATAAATCACTGTTGTAAGGCAGTGTTCCCTCATAGCATTTTGATGTCTGTTGCAGTCAAAGGCAGTACAGTGGGAAAGGTTCTTGCAAAGTCTTTGTGATTAGACACTTGCTGGAACACAAGTGAGTCAGAGTACAGCTGTTCTGTACATTTTTGGGAAAAAAGGGAGAATGCTTGTGTGCAAGGTGCAGCCACTGATACAGGATCTATCATAGCTAGGATTTTGCTGAGTTCAGTTCAAGGTAGTAAGAGTGTCTGTGTGCCTTAGTAACCGCTGGTAGCTCTGGCACAGAAATACCAGAAGACTGGTAGATTCTACCTTATCTGAGTAGTGAAAATAACTCATGAGTTTAAAACCAAACAGGAGAGGGCAGATCTCAGTTCTGCCCCCTTGGTTCCTCCCTGCCACCACCCTGCCTATCTTCATTAAGCCCTGCTAAAAAGGGAAGGTAGGACTAAAAAGTGAAATGGCAGAAACTAACATCCTCAAATAATTTACCTCCTTTCCTAAAATCCAATAGAGCTTCTTTCTCCACGATAAATGTTGAATAGTAAATAGGTTGGAGACTACAGACCTTTACAAATGGCTTCCTTCTTTCTGCCTTCCCAGGGCAGGGATCTAATAGTTCACACTTGCATTCTGTATCCTGTAATTTGTGTGAATGTGAAAAGCTTTGGACTTTTAAATTGTTGTTTCTGAGTTTCATCTGAACTGAATGTCATTTGAACAGATGGCTCAGATATCAGCCACGGAGGCTCTGAGGAATTGACATTAGGGCTTGCAGTGGCAAACCTTTTGCTACCTCTTCATCTTTCTGAGATATAAAAAGAGAAAACAAACAAGTTATCCGGTTATGAGTTAAAGATTAATGGTACTGTGCTCTTTCTTAACCCTTGCCTTCTCTTTCTGAGTAAATACTTCTTTTGGTATTGCTCAGGATCTACTTGTTTCAGTCCTTTATGTAAACACCTTCAATTTGCCCTCATAGGAATGTGTTATTTGTGAATGAAGTCAGTCATTGGACCAGGTCAGACATGAATTTCACAAGGTTCAGAGAGCTGGGAAGCTCCAGCAGTTTGGGACCATCTTCTAAGGTGTGAGCACTGCTTGTCCTGAACTGCGCAAGTGGCAGGACCTGCACTCTTCATCAGCTCTGGAGGGGTAGCAGCCTCCATGTGTTGAGCCTGACAGTTGAATGGCCTCCCTTCCACCTTTGGATGGCCTCCTGTCCACCTTTGGATGGCCTCCTTTCCACCTCAGTCCTTTCAGTCACTGGGTGCTAAGGGACATCACAAGAAAGGAACGTTCATCTGCAATGCAAGGGTGTTAATTGAAGGGATAGTGAGTGCCTCTGTAGAAACAGGCTTTTTCCTGGGCATGAAAACAAGCACTGTGTTATAAAACTGCAAATGAAGAACAACTTAATTGCTACACTTCCTTTGTACATTCAGTCCTGACATTCCCCAGTTTGCTATTGAGTAAGGTAGGAAGAATGTGAATTTGGAATGGACAATACAAAATGATAACTGCTACTTACACTTTGATATATCAGTATCTAAAATGCCAGACAGAGTCAGGTCTAGACTTGTACACTTCTGAGTCACTTTCTAGACCCCACAGTTCTCATTCTTAGTAGGACAGATTTTGCTGCTGCAACTTTTTTCCCCCATTTTTTCTTGTCTTTTCAGAAGATGAAAAAGCTAAGCGTGAAGTTTCCTCCTGGAGCCTGGAAGGGGACATTAACACAAATCCCTGGTCTGGTTATCGATACACTGGGAAACTCAGGCCACACTATCCACTGGTAAGCAAGAGGTGCCACTCTACTCCAGCACTGCTACATTCTGTAGCAACTGATGGACCATTCCTGACCTGATGACCTCCCACATTTTAGCTGAGAGCGGAGAGCTTCTTGATCTGAACCCGATGGCAAGGACACGCATGGCTGTTGTTCCTGTGGTTCATTTTAGTTTAACTTGTCCTATCTCCTGGTATATTTATAATGAAGGGAGTGCCTGTGAGCATCAGTAACAGGCTTTAACTTTTGGATGTACACTGTGACATTTATTCTGCAAAAAAGCTACTGCTAGTTCAGAAGATGTCGCCTAGCTGTTTGTTGGCCTCATCAGTTATGGAGCAGTCTGTTTCTGAAAAGCTCAGGTGAATTAATTGAGAATTTAAATAAATGGTTTTATATTGTATTATGTAAGTGGTTTAGAGTAACCTGGTGAGTGAACTGGTGAACAGCTGAAAGAATTGAGATTACAGTAATCTCCAGCACTGGAATGGTGAAAAAACAACACAGGTCAGTAAGATCTTTGGTTGTGAAAGGTGAGTTTAGAAGATGATGACATATAACTGTGTGTATAAATATATATATATAAATAAATAAACAAATAATATATATATATATATGCACACACAGATGTAACTGTATTTTTAAGCTGGTACAAGTTTATACATGGAGTAAACTGCAGCTTTCTTTTACAGCAATAATGGCATTTTCTTTACATTTGTCTTTTCTAATTGGCCAGTGCTAGAAAAGCTGCCCCAGTGGCATCCTCTCTCTAGTCTTCTCCATCTGTTACAGGCTCATTAGAGAACAGATTAGGAGAGCCTGAGCGCATGTGTATTTGTTAGTGATGTTGGAGAAAAAGATGTTTGAGATATTTCACTGGCTAAGTAATTGAGTTGTGATGTCTCTGAACATTGGCTTTTTTGTCTTGTGACTGCTGTGAGACTGATGCAAATGAAATTAGAGATTTTGACTAAGGTGGTGATCAGAAGTAGCAATCTTGCTAAAGAGAAGAGGGATGCATTTGGAACCAGTGCACTTGCAGTCTGGAAAGCAGCAGAAAAAACCCACTACAATAAGGCATAATACATTATAAAACCAGTGTGATTCACTTGACAATAAAAATTTGACTTTTTACAAAGCTGTGCAGTTGGCTATTAAAAGTTGCATAATGTGATAGCAATAGAGATCAACAGCAAAATGTTTGGGAATGAAACTTGGAACTGTGGCAGTGTTTACATGCTTTGCAACTTTTTCTAAATGGGCTTAGCCATATTTCACATGAAATATTTCATATTGTATTTAATTTTGCCATGTGGCTCTATTTTTGTGACTATAATAATTGTTCTTGCAACCTAACCAGCTTTGCCTGTGATTTATTTAGACGCCAACAAGACCTGTGCCAAGTTACATTCAGAGACCGGATTATGCTGATCACCCACTAGGTAACATGGAACAAATCACAGTTATGAATGTTATGTTTACTCTCTATTTTCCTTTTCATTGAAAAAGCCTTTAAAGCATCAAGGAGAGATGGGAACCTGGAGAAGGGAACCTATTTCATCTATTCTCACTTGCTTCTTTCCCACAATAACTTCCCGATTTTAAAAAAATCATGGTTGCAAGTATTTTCTGGAAGTCCAAAGTTTGTAATGCGTTGTCTTTCAACGGTGTACAGAAAGTTAAGAGTTAGTTAATTTGGTTTTGAGTTTTTTTATCTCAAACATACAAGTCCTAGTGCTGTTGTTAATTTGATAACAAACATCAATCAGTTGACTGTCACAGATGAATTCTGCTAGACCATTCTCTGTGGCATCGGTGTATCTGTTGAAAATGCATTATTTTATAACAAAACCAAGAAAACTTTGCAGTATGCATCCCCCAGAAGAAAACTGGTGTATGAGTTCCAGCTGCTTTTGGACAGAGAGGGAATGCATTCAAAATTACTCACTTACTGGATTGTTTTGGTATTTTCCCCTTTTTATACCAGTGTTGGAGCTTTACATTTCCCTAAAAGGCTGCTATAAAGTCTCTTAGCATTATTTTTTAATCTTAAGATGTTACATAGTTGTTTTTTAAAGAGTGTGAATATTAAAACAACACAAAATACTGGATTTTAGGAGGTTGCTCATCTATAAAGCTGAGATTGCACAGAATTTAGTAGGGAGAATTTGCATGTTTTTGTCAGCTGATTATTGCAGTATTATAACCAGATATATTCCCAAGCTTTTGTAACCCTTTATGACTGTTTTAGAATGTAATTTTCACTAATTATTTTCTAAGAGCAGCTGAAAAATGCTTTTCTATGAATAAAATAACTTCCTTGTAAACCTGATATTTAAGGTTGTGTTTTGACTAACTGGACATGATGATTTTATGCGGTAAGTGAATGGTCTTCCTGAGCACATGGGGCATTATGGTATTGTGGAAGGCTTATGAATTCCAATTAATCTGAATAATGTTGAAAATACTATGGCTTGGTGGGTTTCTTACTTTAGGCTGTGGTGAGAAAGTCTGTACCTCTATTGCTTTTGGTAAGCTAAGGAAGTTCCTGGATTGGATATGTCTAGTAATCATCACCCTATATAACATGGGGTTTTTTCTTTCATTTTTTAATCTTCTTCCTTTTTTCTCTTCAGGAATGTCTGAATCAGAACAAGCTTTAAAAGGAACCTCTCAAATAAAAATTCTGTCATCTGAGGATATAGAAGGGATGCGATTAGTGTGTAGGGTAAGGGGCTTTTGATTTTTCTTACACAAGGTGCCTTTATATTCTTTAAAAATCTGTAATGATTTTACCACTTTGTCACAGCACATTTGAGAGTACAAACTTTCAAACCAGTTAGAGCACTGAAAAATAGTTTGGGAAGCTCGATATTTTCTGGCTTTTTCTCTTCTTGTGGCCCCAATTCCCAGTAAAGTATTTTGCAAACAGAAGGATGACTTTTATCTGTTTCCTGCATTTGTTATTAGTAGTAAAACAATCTGTGCCTGACACATTGTTACTGTTAAGAATATGTTTTATAGTGCATAAAATGAGAATTTTTCCTCTTCTGGAAATGGTACTAAGTAAAAACTAAAAAGTAAAACAAAGCACCATCCCTAACAATTTTTGAAAAAGAGCTGTTAAATTGGAATCACTTCCTTGTGCATAAAGTCAAACTTTGAAATGTGTTTAGGTAATCTGATTTAAGATGATGGCATTCAAGGAAAATGTGGTCCAAACCTTAATTGGGGTATTTTCAGCTCTCAGAGAGGTGCCTGAGTACATGACCTGGAGATGCCTCTAAGTCTTTCTAGAGCCCAACTCCACACAGCTTTCCTGGTGATCTCAGTGTAGCTGTCAAAAATGGGTTACGAATCTTGTCGAGAGTAGTCCTGGCCTATTTTAAATCAACTTAAATTAAGCCAATAGATCAATTTTAAATCTGTTTTAAATTTTAAATTGTTTCGTTTGCAGCTTGCTAGAGAAGTATTGGATGTTGCTGCCATGATGGTAAAACCAGGAGTAACTACTGAAGAAATTGATCATGCTGTCCATTTAGTAAGATTAGTTTATTATTCTTCTGGTATTTATAAGTGTTAAATTATTATTGTGTGGTTTTCTTTGTTGCATGAATTCCATTTCTTTATTTCAAACTGTTTCCCAGTTGGAAGCTGGTGGGTAGTGCAGATGACAGAAGTGTTCTACAGTGCAATGGTAGGTTCAAAGTGATTTAGAAACTCCTGGGCCTCTCTCTGTATCAATTGCTTCCATGTTTCTGGCTTCAGATTTCTTCTAAGTTTCTTCACTTGCTTTCTCAGTTAACATCATATTATTTTCTTTCTTCTAAACCCTTTTTGCTCCACGGATACCATTATATAAAGAACATCATATGTAGGCCATGGACTTCCTGTACTCTCTGTGGTTGGTTAAGACATATAGAGGAGAAAGTTAAATTATTTATGATTGGGAACCAGAACTGAGGTGCCTCAGAGAGAACTGGACCAAGATGTTTGATGCAGTCTGACAAAATAAAGCCACATTCCAGTGAAGTGTTAAAAAAACATGCTCAAGAATCTTCCTGCTTTAACTTTCCATAGATATTTGAATTGTGTAATTTTTTTTCTTTGCTGTCTTCTCTATAAATCATGTAATCTGGTACTTGAGGCTACTTCTGTGCAATGTGGGAAACGAAACAATTTTGGTATAGTTAAGTTTGTTAGACAGCTTTCTTTTTATCTGCAGCTGTTGAGCCAAGATTGTCTGCTTCCATTAGGCTGGAGACTTCTGTTGAACTGCATTAACCCCCAAACTACTTGCTTAGGCATAATGTCTAATATAAACAGCTAGTAGTTAACGTGGAGTTACCCCTCATCAGCAGTTTATGGAAACTTTGGCAGGTTGTTGATACTGACTGATATTCCTAATTGATATTTTGCAGTTTTAAAAACAGTGTTATTTTTTAATTTAAAAAAAAAAAAGTGGACACTATTTTTTTTCAGTACTTTGCTCAGTATGTCACAAAGTATGTGTATGTATGTATGTGCAAGTGTATATGAAATGTGTCAGTTTTGCAAAAATACAAAAAGGTTATTACAGTGCAAGGGAAGCAGCTTAAGGTTTTAAAGCTGGGGGGACGAGTAGTGCTAACTATTATTTTGTTTAGCTTGTGTGTCTTGCAGACATCTTGGTCTGGGTGCTTAAAAGTGGTAATTGAAAATGACTTTTTAAAGCTGAGTAAATATTGCCATGCATTGTTTCAAACCTGAATATCTCAGCATTCGCAGTCAAACATGAAAATTAGTAGAAACAAAATTAAAGTCGCTTTAATTTCTTCCTGGTAAGAAATGCAAGGCGTAATGAAAACACTGCCAAGAAATGCTTGAAGAACTTTCTTTTCAAGAGTCACTGCTTTTCAGCCTATCATTCTTACTGTAAAGCTGTTGCACAAATGTGTTCTTCTGTGTTTTTTCTTTGTACAAAACTTATTGGTGTAAATTGTATCTTCTCTCTTTAGGCTTGTATTGCAAGGAATTGTTATCCTTCCCCTTTGAATTATTATAATTTCCCCAAGTCGTGTTGTACGTCAGTGAATGAAGTGATCTGTCATGGAATTCCTGACAGGAGGCCATTGCAGGAGGGAGATATTGTTAATGGTGAGTGCTGTGAAAATTAACCTTCAACAATTCTACCTTCTGTACACCTAAGCCATGCAGTAAAGTTTCAGAAGCAGGCAACATCATTTGAATAGCTTCCTAAGGGGGCCTTTTGTTCTCATTTACCAGTTAGATTGTTCTCATTTACCTCTGCTCTTCATATACTTAAATTAATGAATTCATTTAATAAAATAATTTCAAGAGTTCAGTCCACTTTAAGAGCTTTATAATTCTTCTGCCCTGATCTGTGCATTAGTATAGTGACTGAGTATTCCAGCTGTGGGCTAGATTCCAGTTATTCCAGACTGTGTGTATATATAGTGAAAAAAATGTATATTGAATTATTCAACTGGATTAGTTCTGTGTGAATTCTTGATTAGATGGCTCTAGATTCTTACAATTTTGCTTTGCTTATGATGATTAGGATGACTGTAAGGGGTCCTAATGTGGAGGCATTATATAGGTGCATGTTACCTTTCTTTGAGCATCTCACTGCCTAACAATACCAGCTGCTTCTTATTCTTGGTACTAAAGGTACTTAGGCCTTCTTGGGTGGTGAGAGATACTTTTATAAATTATTTGACCATATCTTGTTTTAATTTCCATTTCTTCCTAGTTTGGCAGTAAAAATTAATGATGCTTTTTTTGTACAAACATTTGCACCTTTGTTTATTGCATTGGTTTGCTTTTCTCTTACCTGTAAATACACAGCATATGTTAAGGTTTGACCTGCCTCTAGAAACAGGTTGTAATCTTTTTAGATTATCAGATATTTGATACATACTAGCTTGTAATAATAGCTACTAAGTCTGCACCTCAGTGCTGTGGCTACCAGCCTTTTCAGAACAAGTCTCATGATTGCTGCCCCTGTCTAGGTAAGGTGTGGTCTGGTTGAAAGCTCTGAGCTTGTAGGGTACATGTAACAATGTATGCCAAAGTGCCTTTTTCTTATTTTAATTTCAAAGATGATGATTTTGCACAGCTCTTTATTATTGCCAGCTGTTCTGGCATTGCTGGAGTCCAGTTTAAAAGCCCAACTCATAGAATCATGGTTTGAGTTGAATGGGACCTTAAAGATCATTTGGCTTCAACCCTTATGCTGTGAGCAGGGACACTTTCAATATAAGCCGGGTTGCTCGGAGCCCCATCCAGCCTGGCTCTAAACATTTCCAGGGGTGGGGCATCCACAGTTTCTCTGGGCAACCTGTTCCAGTGCCTTACTACTCTCACCATAAAGAATTTTTGTTTAGTATCTAATCTAAACCTACTCTCTTTCAGTTTGAATCCATTCCTCCTTGTCCTGTCCCCACCATGCTCTTGTAGAAGTTCCTCTCTGTTTTTCTTCTTGGCTCCCTTCAGGTGCTGAAAGCCACAATTAAGTCACCCCAAAGCCTTTTCTTTTCCAGGCTGAACAATCTGAATTCTCTCAGCTTTTTCTAACTGAAGAGGCGCTCCAGCCTTCTAATCAGCATGATTGGCTTCACCTACCTGTTGCCTTACCTCTCTGTTGGCTGTTTGCATGCCAAGGCTGTACCTCAGCCCTAGAGAACACCTTCTCTAAGAGGCTTTAGTCATACCTTTGTCCACATTCCTGCACTTGATCAAGCTTGGAGCCTTTGTTATGATGAGAAAGAACTGGGCCTCCTTTCTGTAAGGTAGTGGCTCAAAAGCCTCTTGAAAAGGAGGATCAGAACAGGTTACAAGGAGAGAAAGACAAGGTACCTTGGAAGGGATGTACCCAATGAACAATTAAAAGGAAGTGTCCATATTTTTCTTTATTTGAAACTTTTTAGCCTGGAAACCATGACAAAGTCCAAAGCAGGTTTTTTGAATCACAGGAGCATATCATCCAGAAGATACTTGCAAGTGATGTCTAGTTGTTGACACCAAAGTGTGTTTTCCCACATCTTCCTTTCAAGATTGTATTGGTGTCTCTCGGCAGCTCATGTACAATATTCCTATAGTATTATTGTGCGCTAGTTTCCTTCATGATTGTTTACCTGTGAGAGGATTTGGGTGTGGGTTTCTTCATGAATAGCAGAGCAATAACTCCTCTAGTGAGTTTGGTGATCTAGCAGCTATTAGACCTACCAGCTGACTGAAAGACTTAGAAACAAAAGTTCCCATTCTGCCACAGCAAGACAATTTGGTAGGTAAAACCATGATTATATACCTTTTAAAGTGTAATTTTCCCCTGTTAGTGCTGGAATTAATTCTGAGAAAGTACTTTAACCAGGTAAATCACCATTGAGCAAAGAGTTTCTCTTTCCCATTTTTACCTTTACCTAAAAAACTAGTGCTGTCTTACTATGTCTCTGTTGCATTGTTGGGGGATTTTTTCCTCCCCCTTTTATTTCACTAAACCAGACTGTTCACCGGTGAAACACTAACTTATAAATTATTATATAGAATTGACAGGATAAGCATGAAAGAGCTGATTCTGCTGGAAGAGTCTTCATAAGGAATTCTTGTGAAGTAATCACTTCACAACTAGAATCCCCCATTTGTACACATTGGCTCTTTCACCAGGTGAGAGGCAGGAAACGAGGAGTGGAGTGCTAATTTTCTCATGTCTGCTGTTGTTTGCAGTGGATATCACCGTCTATCGCAATGGCTACCACGGAGATCTCAACGAGACCTTTTATGTTGGCGACGTGGACGAGGGTGCCAGGAGGCTTGTCCAGACAACTTATGAGTGCCTAATGCAAGCCATTGATGCAGGTAAAACATGTCTGAAGTGAAGGGTTTGGTTCTCAAAGATGCTTGCTCGTATTGCCACTGCTCAGAGTGACTTCTGGTGCAGCACACAGAAGCAACACTGGTGTGTTGTCATCAGCTGATGATGGGTGTTGTGTAATGCAGTGATCCTTCAAATGGCACAGCTCTGTGAGTGATGGCTGCAACTTCTTTTTAAACGTGGGCTGGTGAGGAAAATGTATTTGATGCTGAGCTGATCCACGGATGCTATTGACATGGAAACAGCCTTTTTTTGACCATTGATGAGTAAGACATCCTTGATATGAGTGACTTAGAGAATGTAACAAGCAAAGTATGTTCTGGAGAATCCTACTTTTATTATTTGTATGGTGTTGCACAGTGAACTGGTAAGGTAAAACACTGTGTGAACACATTAACATATCTCTTTAGCCCTGCCAAACCTGATGTTTATTTCATAGAACTAGTTTGAACTCTTGGTTTTCTGTGGGAGTGTGGCAGAGAAGACAGATCCATATCCTCGAGTACATACAGAATTTTAATTATCTTGCTGCACTGAGACATAGGACAGCTGCATTGAGACATAGAATGAGATAGAAAGGTAGCTGCAGAGTGTTATGTTCAACTTCGGAAAACAAAAGAAGAATTCCTCAAGTCCCTGGGAATACTTGTACCATCTGTATCTTTTATACCCTGCAGCTTCTTAAAATCCCCATTATAATTTAATAATTTCATGGCCTCTACAGATTGAAGTTTAAGGTGCCATATAGTAAGGCTTTAAACTTGCATTTAATCAAAAGTAAATGTAAATAAAAGAAATTAAAATTAACATAATTTGAGTTAATAATTTGGAGATAGCTATTCCAGCTGAAAAGACAAAAATCCATAGGACTGATACCTTGTGTATCTGTTGTGTGATCAAGAAAATACTGCCAGGTTGAGCTGTGAAGAATAGAGATTGGCTCTTTATGCGGGATTACTGTTCTGAAATGACCACTTTGTTTTTCAGAGCTAAACCAGAACAGTGTGTATCTTTGGTCCTGTACTTTTTTATGGCAAATGTTACATGTGTTGTTTCTTATCCTTTGTATCGTGGCTTTGATGTAGAAGCTGTGACAGAAATTTCCCTGTGTTCCTTACAATGAGATTAAAAATCTCACTGTAAGTCTTTTAAACCAATTTTTTAGATGCTGTAATGTGTTTTAGAAGATTTTAGACATTGCATGTGACTAGGAATTCTGGCAGCAGGTGTCTCAGTTTTTAAAAGGGGGTCACCTTTTGCCCCTTTAAATCATCTTAATGTCTTGGTGTTGGACCAGCGGAGCTCTACCTGGGAGAGCTGTATGAGCGAGAAGCACAGGGCTCCTTGCTCCATTGAAATGAGTTGCACGTGCTGTCAGGCCCATACTTCACAGCTATTTAGCACTAATGCGACAGATTCATCTCTTCCCCACCATGTCCTTTTTTAATTTTTGGAGGAGCATGTATATTTCAGTAATATAAGTTTCCTGTTACTTCCTGTGAATTCAGCTTAGAGGTTTCAGTTGTAGTCGCTTACATTAGCAGAGAATTGAACTAAATGGTTGCATCACATAAAGTTTTAGCTTTATGTGAACTCTGCTTAAGATGGCTCCACACAAGCACACATCTGGCTCCTGAAGGAACAGCAGATATTCAGGGAGTTGGGAATAGTCTTGGGAAAGCTTAATATTTTGTTTTGAGGGGCTCAAGGTTGTTTTTGGGATGAATCTTCATTAGCTGAATGATGAAACATTGTTGCTTTTATGGTATGGTTACTCCCTTGTCCTAGTATTCAAACTGAAATTTCTTACACCATTTTCATGTGTTTCAAACTCTTTAACTTGTAAGGCTTCCTAAAGGGATTGTCAAAAAAAGTTAAACCTGAATATGAACATTCTTATTTGCTGTAGCGTTGTCAGTGAGAATCTTGTCTAAGAGTAGAGATAGCCATTTCCCTTTTATTTATTTTTCTAAATATTGGTCCTTTGTGTGTGTTTTTCACATAATAGAGGGATAACTGTATACTAAAATATAGTTCATACATTCATTGCAAGAAGCACTGCAGCTCAGGGTGTGAGAGCTCACCAAGTACTTTGAATGTCCTTTGTTTTTCATTTCAAATTTCAACATCCTTTTAATGTGAGCACTTGCATCCCTGGAAGGAAGGAAGTAGTATTCTTGTGAAAAAGGCATTTTCTTCTGTCTCTCTTGGATTTTTTTTAATATGATACAGTTTCCTCCCTCTCTCATGTTATAACACACACACACATGCTCAGTGGATTAAGTGATCATAGGAAGCTGCATACTGGAACAGATGGGCACACATGTCATGAGTGCTACAGAGATGGTGTTTGATGGTTAGTCGTGTTGAAAGAAAGCTCTCTAAATTTCCTTCTGTATCTCTTTACTTTTGCAGTAAAACCTGGTGTTCGGTACAGAGAACTGGGGAACATAATTCAGAAACACGCTCAAGCAAATGGATTTTCAGTGGTTCGGAGCTACTGTGGGCATGGAATCCATAAACTTTTCCATACAGCTCCTAACGTGCCCCATTATGCCAGTGAGTATTTGTTCCCTTTGTGCTGTCCTGTAGACAAGGAGTGATTTGCAGTGAATGCACCCAATTTACTTGAGCCATCAAGTCAGCATTTTGGCACTTGAGAATTTTTTTTTTTTTAAACTCTGGACTGTAGCATACTTTATGAACCTGTGCTTGCATTATTTGCCTGCACTAATGATTAGTGTTAGCTGTCATCAGTTCTGGGTTAGTGCTCAAAGTTTTTTCCTGAATTCCCAGCTGAATTTCCTTAGACATTCTTGTCTGACATGAACTGCCAAATGTTTCTCTCCTTAGAAGTTCTAAGCAAAACCTTAGTGCCACTTACAGATGCAAATAAAAAGCTCTTTGAATAGTATAGATGGGTGTTGTGTCTGGATCCTGTTTTTTTTTTCACTTCTCTTCATTTGAATGTTGTGATTTGGTATTTCTGGAAACTTCATCCTAGTGTGTGGCAGAGGAGGAATGAACATTCCCCCAGCAGTGGTAGTTTTTGGAAATGTCCATGGCCCTGTAACAATTTTTCCAGCAAGACTAAGAAACAACATCCTCAGAGGCAAAGGACAGAAGGTGTGGAGTGGACAGTGGAAGGACAGTGGACAACTCAGGGCAGAGTAAATATCATGAAGCAGTGATGAACAGTTCACACTCACTTCAGCTGTAAAGCTGCCCTGATTGATAATAGGACACTTATTTCCTCAGACCTGACAGATGCCTCCACCTTCCCATCTCCTAATGAGCTTTAACACGTTATGGGTATAGAATATAGTCTAGCAATTCCTGACTTTCCATGTCATCATTTCCCAAAGTTATTTTTTCTGACCACAGAGAAAATCTGTTAATTGCAGGGTAAAAGGGTATCAATTCCTGGTATGTACTTTTTGTTGTGTAAAATGAAGAAAATATGGATTCTTTGGAGAGCTTTTTAGGCCAATTAAAATCCAATCCAAGACAAAGGAAAAAATTAAAATCCAGTCCAAAGACAAAGGAAATTTCTTATCTTTCCTGGCTATTTGGAACTTTGAATTTTTTTTTTTATTTTTTATTTTTTTTTTTTAGCAAATATGTCTGTTCCCAGAAAGAAAGATGCTGGATGTTTTTTTCTGGTATTTTTAAATACAGAGTCAGCGCAAAAGCAAAGTGGAAAGATCTGAGGGACTTAAAACCTTCTGGAGGAAAAGAATGCTGCTGCTTATTTTTAGCCTACTATGAAAGGAGTTTGAAAAGCAAAAAGCTCATTTTCTAAGAAAAAATGTTCTGTTGCTGTTGTGGTAGCTTGATGTCTGAGATTTTTAAAGCCTCTAAGTGATTTAGGCAGTGTAACAAATTTACATAATTGAGGTTATGTTTGTCCACAGCTGCAAAGTAGCTGGGAGCTAATGGTTCCTGTGCAGTTCTGAGTTCCAGCTCTCAGGCTGAGTTATATCAGAGTTTTGCTGTCCTTCCAGGTGAAACAGGGCAGAGGAAATGGGCTGAAGCCTTTCTTCAGTCAAACAGCACTCCTGGAGTCAAGCTGTCAGTTCATGTGCCCCCACATAAGCATTTTTGCTGCATTTAACATCAAAAGATTCCTGTTATTGTCCTGGATGCCTCGAAATGCTCTGCTGTTTTATGTTAGCTAATTAACACAGCATTATCACTCTTGACACCACTTATGACCCCATTATCCACGGTAGTAAGGGGGCAGTGTGTCTTTCATAAATGGAATCATGGGATTACTTAACCACTGTCACATTTTGACAATTTATTGAAGCTAATGGCTCCATGCAAAAAAATTAGGAGATTTCAAGCCTTCTCTGAATATCTTAAGTGCTTCTTACTTCTGTTGTTTTTAAATTATGATTTTTCATTATAGAAGTGTGTAGAAATTCCTGTATTTTACTTGTTCAGTGTTTTTATAGAACTAGAGTTGAAATTCCAGTTGTTGTAGAGAAAGACAGCAATTAATTTTAAGCTGCTTGAGTAACTATTACAGTGTTGGTGGATGGGGAGGAGGAAAGAACTCAGGGAAATCTTTATGCATATGTAAAAATGGAGAAGTGAACAGATCATCTCAGAAGGGCTTTTCTGACTTTACTGTGTTTCTGTTGTGTTCTGTTAGGACAAGGATTTGTTCATTTACTAAGATGATACTCTTTTTTCTAACCTGAGTGTTTTGTTTATTGCAGAAAACAAGGCTGTTGGAGTCATGAAGCCAGGTCATGTATTCACAATTGAACCAATGATCTGTGAAGGTGAGCAATTGAGCAGTAGAGTAAAACGGCTACTCTTGCTTGCTCTGAAGTAGTGATGGAACAGACTGCTGGTTCTGTCCTGTAGAGCTGATAGATTTTCATTTCTCTTTGGGGAACTGTTATTTAAAAACTGGCAAGAAGTGATGCTTTCTGTTTTCAGGTGGCTGGCAGGACGAGACCTGGCCCGACGGCTGGACTGCGGTGACGAGGGACGGGAAGCGCTCGGCGCAGTTTGAACACACGCTGCTGGTCACAGACACGGGCTGTGAGATCCTGACGCGGCGCCTGGACAGCATTCGCCCCCACTTCATGACCCAGTGATAGTCCACACTGAGCAGGTGCAGCAGAACGAGAAATATATCTAATTTTTTTTGCCCCTGTACTATGCATTTTTTTAAGAGTACAGAATACAAAGATTTCACCATTTACTTTGCTCTCAGTGATTGTAGATAAGAGGAATATCTCGAAGAACCCGACCCAATGTCTGCAAAAGCAGAGAAGAATTAAAAGGATTTCCTGCTCTCCTCCTACCTACAACACTCACGCTGTACTTTCCTTTTTTCTTCAATTATCTCTTTAGCACCTTTCTTCCAATTAGACACACAATTGCTTCTGTTGCTGCCATGATATTAGGTAGAAAAGCGTGGGTAAGCTTTCCCACTGGGACTTGGTATTTTGGGATCCAGGTTTTTTTCACCATTTCAGTGTGCCCTGTCACTCTTGGTTTGTGAGCGGCACAAGTGGCACCTGAGATTTTAAGTATTTCTTATTCCAAAGACTTGCTCTTGCTTCTGCAGATACTATTCTGGGCCTTGTTTGTTTATCAGTTGAGAAGGGGGCAGAAGGGAGAAAGGCACGCACCTGCAAGAGTGGGCTACCTTTAATTCTGCCCCCATCTCTCTGCTGGTGGCTTCTGTGGGGATTGCCACTGTGGGTGGCACACTGTGTTAATGGCAGGACTTGTTCCTCTTGCTGGAGTTTTGATAGGATGGGAAGTTAACAAAGTCTATCTTAAATGCAGTTCCCTGGAATAAGCTGCTTTTTGGCAAAGCATTACTTGCAGGCAGCCTCCTGCACCAAAAGCTTAGTGAAGCTGATGTATCAGACTTGCCTAGGTAAAGGAATGAAATAAGAACCAAAAAGATCCCATGATTCATGGGATCCCTACATGTGTTAACTGTGGGGTGTTTTTTAAAAGTACATCCACAGTAGCTCTGGGGGATTGGATTTGCAAGTGAAGTATCTCAAAACAAGTCTGAGTGTGTGAAAATGAAACATGTTCAACACTGTATTCATTTTCTTTTGGTAATTTTTAAACGGGTCATTTTCTTTCTCCTCGGTTGAGTGAGTTTCAGGCTTTTGGAAAGTCTTAGGGGGGCAGCTATGAACATTGATCTTTTCTTCCTCAGACAGGCTATAGAGTGGGCAGCGTTGCTATATATACCCCTTTATATTTTGTAAATGGGTCATAGTGAACTGGAAATGGTTATGTTAAGGAGTGTGGTTTGAATAAGCCTATCTTCTCTCTACCCTTTCTTTTTCCATGCCCATTTCCCTTCCATCATCTTTGGTGTCTCTGCTGAGGAAATTTATTTTTTCTTGTAATGAAAAGTTTTTCAGACCCCATTGTAGACTTCGTCTTATACCACTGTAAAGCAGGAAATACTTAAACCAACACAGACATTAAATCATACAATCATGGGCATAAAATACACCTCTTACAAAATACTTGGTGAATTTGTTGCCACATGAAGTGCTGCATACCCTTGGCTCCCTTGGCACTGCAGAATTTAGTGGGGAAAAGAGGTTAGTGCTTCACAGAACTGGACTCATCTACTCCCAAATTTATCAGAAAATGTCTTCTCTGCCCTGAGTGCCTCAGACCTCTGTTGCTGTAAGAGTATCACTGCAATGTTTTCATTACCTTTATTCTTGTTTTAATCATGCAGTAAAGTGACCTGAAACGATGCACAGAGAGCGCGTGTGCGTGCGTATGCGTGTGTGTGGAGATTTTTAACAAAACAGACTGTAGTACTTGAGTGGGATTACCTGTGCTGAATGATCTGTGTTGAGGAGATGCCTGTCCTGGAGGTTTGCCCACCATATCCTTCACTTGAATGGTTACAATGGTCTTGCCTTTTCTATGTGTGTGTATGATGCGGGGGGTGGGGGGCTTCATTTTTGGTCTATGAAATAAAAGTTGCAGCTGCTTTTAACAGAAATAACTTCTTTTTTTTTTTTTTTTTGGTCTTGTAATCCAATTCCAGACACAGAATTTTCAATTACATCCAGGTTTGCTTGCCAGTAGTGCAAGCCCCACTGATACGCATGCACCTAGCTTGAACTCACCCTTAAACCCACACATGTGCCATTTGGATACCTCTGTTGCACTGATACAACCAAATTTAGCATATTTTTAATGCAGGTAATCTATGGTGCTATGCATTTCTGCCTATAAATTAAAATCACAGCATGGTAACTGTGATTTCATACTCATTATAGTGAGTTCATACTACTGCAGTATTTTTAAATTAGTGGAAAGCTTAGTTATCATCTACACCAGATCTTTCAACATGAGAGGGCACATCAGCCTTGAGAACAAGACTTACTAAATAAAAGTATTGAGAAAAGCTTTTTTTCACCTATCTAGGTGTGTCTTTGCTTGAACGTGATGTACTAGGCTTGTACTGACTGGAATGTGGAAATTTACTATTTTTGATTCTTACGTAAGTTGCTATCCACTTAAATAAAAGATCCCAACTTAAATCTACTTTTTAATGAGATTTTTGGCAATTGTATATGCTTTACCAAAACCACAGTCCTGCACTTAGTTCCGAATCAATCTCTTAATGTATTTCCTTTTTGTTGTTGTGTAAGTCAGTGTGGAAATTCTTCATGCTGTTTCTGCAACTTGACTTGAATATTTAAGGAGAGGTTTGGTAGATCATGTTGACTAAGATTAACAGCAGGAGGAGTATGGCCAGCCTGCATGTTTTACATGACAGCCAGCACAGTACTTGCACATTTCATGCACAGTGATTTGGTGGAACATTTTTGTCCACTGAAGTTCTTACCGTTGTCAGGATGGTGCTGTTCAATACTGCACCTTGACTGCCAAAAGTGGGGTACAAGCTCTTGGTTTTGAGTCCCTTTGCTGAACAACTTCCAAAAAAACCCCCATTTCAAACATGCTCCATTCAATCAAAAGCTTTGCAGGATGAAGTAGGGGCTGTGACATAACTGCTCAGGCTGGGAAGAAGCTGCAGGTCTTTGACCCAAGTGCTCTGGTATCACTACATTTCTTTGTTGTTGGTATTACAGACTGGCTTCCCACAAACACTGCAGATTCTCTGAAGTAACAGTGTAGTGCAGACAAAATTGTGTGGTCTTGATATAGTCTGTGCAGCATAGAGGAACAGCTATTCCAGTGTAAGTATTTCACATCTGTTAGATCCAGCTGGGGGGGTGGTTTGCCAGGTTAGCTAGTATTGTATTGATACCGTCTTGTAATTATGGAGTACTCTCACTGGAGTGAGTTTTCTACTGGATTTTCTGAATTTCAGCCAGCCCTCCTGGAGCTACAAGGTACTGAGAATCACCTCATTGCTGGGTTCAATGGCTATCTTTCTTGGTACAAATACAGTTTTATTTCCTCCTGATGCTCAAAATAGAATTCTTACAGCATTCACATTCGTTCTTTACTGTCTGAAATGAAGTAGAAATGCAGTACCTCAACTATTTTCAGAATGCTCTAGGGGGTATTTTTTTAATGAGAGATGGAAAAGATGTAATTGTCCCAGCTGTATAGCAGTGGCTTGGAGTAATTGTTGGTGGTGAGAGGGAATTTCTTCTAATGAGATTACTGTTTGCATTCAGTGTTCAGTTAGAAGTTGTTTTGACCAGGGTTCTTTAAAACATGAAACTTCACTTAATCAGTGTCCTGGGTTCACTGAAAAACACTGAGTTTCTATGTATCTAACTTTTTTTTTAACTGGCTGGGCTTTCTGCCTCTGCTTTGCAGTCTGTTTTCTGCTATTTCTCTGTGTTTTCCTGGATGTGAGGCACTGATTCCAGGTTTCAATGCAAAAAGAACCTTATCCAGTCAGATCACTTCACCTAGTTAAGAAAACCTGCAACTCCAAAACTGAGACATAACCCTTCCAACAAAAAAACCCCCAAAAAATCCTGAAGCCATCACCACACAATGCTCTTTCCTCTTCCCCTGCAGCCCTCAAGAGCAGACTTGCTCTGATAGTAGTATTTCCTGTTTCAATGGCATGATCAGATTTCTGACTAAAGGTAACAATGCCACGCTGTTTGTTTTTGCAGTATTGGCTGCAAAGTTTCTTTAATTTGCCAGTAAGTTAAGGAAATGGGACAAGTGTCCTGAAGCCTTGGAGGACACTACTAGAGAAAGTAACTAGAGGACAAGTAACAGTTGTGCCATGAACTTTACAAGAGGCCTGTCAAAGAGGCCAATAAGAAATAAGGCAGAACATGGACCACCCCAGTGAACATGGGTACCCCTGGACACCAAACTCTCTGCTCTACATTTGGCTTCAAGGTTGAGTTGGATGCTACAATCCACTGTAGTCCTAGAGTAGCCTCAGAAACTTGACAAGTTCTGGCCATTCTCAGCACAGTTGCAGCAAATGCATGCTGCTTCTCACCCCTGTGCTTAGCTGTGCCTTGTGCAGTGAATGCCACATCATTTGCTGTAGACTCTGCAGAACACTCTTCCTCTGTCACACATGCACTGTAAAATCACTAGAGCAAAACAAGTAAAACACAGCAATCACAGTCACTGTTAATGCTAAATAATTCCAACACTGGGTTTAGAAATAAGCTTTTATTAAGTAGATTGAGTTAACCACTATTGAATTTGAAGAATGAGTATAGAAATAGAAGTTCCATAATCAGGACTAATTCTGTAATGCTATTCAGTGGTTAACAATTTTTTAATTAAATACCGAGAATGCTCACCCTAAGATACATGGTCTTCCTAGTCCCAGTGAGTTTTCAGTTGCTTGATTCTATCTTCTATCAAAAATTCCATTATAAAAAGGCAGTTAACATGGTGCTGGTCAATTAGAAGGTCTGCATTTGGCTCTAAAATTTTAGGACAGCTCGAATGCTTAAAATAAAAAAGAAAAAAAAAATTACCAAGAAGTCCATTTTCTCTCCATTTGTCCCCTCCCTTTCATTGCTGAGACATATTTTAGCTTCTTTTTTTGAAGAATGAAGTCATGCTTATGCTTATAGTATTTACTAAAAATCCAGGATAATGCTTGTTATCTCCTCCAGTAAAATAAACTCCAAATGAACACTTTTTCAAACTAGGTGTCAGCTCTCAGTAGCTAGCAAAGATTGATCAGGAGTAGTAGTATCTACAGGTGTTCTCTCTTTTGTCTGTTTGAAAAACGTTAGGTAGCTTTCATTATTAGTTTCCTAGGACATGCTCATGTATGACTAAAGCACCGAAATGATACTGAAGTTTATAACTGGGACAGGGATCAACTGCTGGATGAAATTTGCAAAGATGCAGTGTTTTTAATTGTAACAAGGTACAGTCAACTGATTTATCCAAAATAGAATCCATATGAGCTAAAGCAGATAGAACTAGTATTTCCCCCAAAGTTATATACAATAGATAGATACAGAGTGAGATCAAATACAAAGACCATGCTGGTTTCTGGAGATAATGCTCATAACTGCAGAGGAACCTAAATATTACTGAATATGTAATCTTCAGTCTCTTTATATTGCTTTCTCTAAGTTGGAATGGTTTAGCAACAGTGAAAACCTGAGACTGACCTGTCCCCTTTATCAGCTTTATATCTGTGTGTATTTCTCTTGTACACTGTCACCTGCTTTTTACTGTGTTTTGGCACGTGCCTGGAAGCTCAGAGAAGCATGTTTATCTCAGAATCAATGCATGTGGTCTGTCACCCTTTAGCTTCCCTGTTGAAAACATGACAGTGGGCAGGGAACCTGTACTTTGACAGTGTCTGATCAAAAAGTGTCTTGTATACCTTTCAATATTGTGAACATTACCTTTTTCCTGAATGCATCAGCTCAAAAGCCTCATTGATTTTGTCAAAAGGCAGCGTGTGAGTCACAAATTCATCAACCTTGATCTTTTTGGACATGTATTCAGTCACCAGTTTCGGTACATTGTCTACACTCTTCCAGCCTGAAAGAAGGAAAACATGCCATGTTTTTCCCCTTTTCCACCCATCTCAGAAAATTAAAAACACAGCCCTTACACCGGCACTTGTATAATCAGTATGAAAAGGAACAGAGACAAGTGACATGTTTGTCCCTCCCACGGTGGTCTGGCAAAACACATTATCCAAACACACACAAGTATTGATGAAGAATCTTTCACTAGCTGTTCCAGCATTCAACATTAACAGCAGCCCTTACCTAGGAAAGTATACACAAGGCGTATCTATCAGGCCTCCTACATATCTTTATAACCCAACCCAATAAGGTCTGTATTGCTTGGGCAAAGAGCAGTGTAATAATTCGAAGTCTGAATACTTCCATCAATTTCAGTAATTACTGAATTCCCAAAAAAAAAGAACTCAATGTGGCTTTGAGTTCACAGCAGAAAATGTGTATCAAGCACTTGTTCCCTTTTTATTTTAAAGGTCTTTATAGCACATTGTCATGTTGGCCCCACAATTTACTTAGTGGTAAAGCAACAAACATACTGATGTGAGTTCCCATCTCCCTGAAGACCAGGTCCTTTCACTGGACCAAACTGAACCAAACCTTCACTTGATGACAAGGCAGTGTCCCTGTCCCACTCCTTTAGTAGTGAGTAGTATATAGAGATATTCTCTCTTCAAAATACGTTAGATATCATACCAATGTGTTAATCTGTACCCTGTCTGTAGGAATAACAGATTTTTTTAAGAGTCTTTATCTTAAAAGCCAACATAACATTTGTGAATAGCCTGTCAACAATACATTTCTTGCAAAAGCCAAACCAAGGGAGCGTGTTCTTCCCAGTTTTAGCCCAGAGTAAGTTATTTTTATCCCCACAGGCAAGAGAGAGTTACCTCCAAATGCAGTCCCTTTCCATGTCCGCCCAGTTACTAGCTGGAATGGCCGTGTGGAGATCTCCTGGCCAGCAGCAGCCACTCCAACTATCACACTAACTCCCCAGCCTTTGTGGCAGGCTTCCAAGGCAGCTCTCTTCATGGACAGACAGGACAAAGCAGAGTGTTTATTGCTCAGGTTTATGCTGCCTGGACTGGTAGTCCAGTTCCCTTCCCCCAATTAATGAATCACCACATCAGCATTTAAGGAACAATTAATATACTGAACATTACATTATATTTGTTTTCCATTGGTTCAGATACCCTTATACTGTTAAAGGTTCACTTTGCACTTTTTATATTCCATCTAGACTTCAAAGAAGTCACTCTGAACTGCCACTGAGAGTTGGGATAAACTGTAATCACAGACCATATCACCAACAGTCAGGAATGCTACTGTAATTCCTGAAAATCTAGCCTTACATTTAGTAATACTTTTGCATTTCCAAAGGTAAAATTAATTACACAAGAAATCAGGGAAATACTGAGTGATCCCCGAGATTTTACTGTTCATTGCACAACATATTTTATGTGAATTTTGTTAATTTCAACTGTGAGCACAAAGAAACTCAGGATCTCAAAAACATCTGATTAGGGAAAAAACATTTGTTAAGTGCCCTTTTCAACCCAAGAAGTAGCGGCTGCTTTCATTACATAACTAGGGTTGAGTGTAAATTGTCCTTTTTAGTCATAGCAGTTATTACTACTATTTAAAAAAAAAATTAAATTACTGAGTCTGGCATGTTTTGTGTTAAGAAAGCAGCTGATCTTGCTATTTAGCTGAACTGGTCCCTCCCTGTACATGCTCCTGTTGGTGAAGCACTCACCATGACTCCGACATTTCCGATGCACTCAAATGAGTAGTCCACACCACCATCGGTCATCTCAACCAGAACCTCCTGGATGGGCTTCTTGGAGTCTTGGGGGCTGATGCACTCAGTGGCTCCAAACTCTTTGGCTTTGGCATACTTATCCTTGTTAATGTCGATGCCAATGATCCGGGATGCTCCTGCTATTTTGCAGCCCATAATAACGGCCAGCCCAACTCCTCCCAAACCAAACACAGCACATGTAGAGCCAGGCTCCACCTAGGAGTAAGAAAGGAGTCATGAGCAGCAGAAAAAGAATCATCCTTCCATGGGAAGAGGAAATGCAGGTTAAGGAAGCTGTAAATAAAGGAAAAAATGGAAGCAAGTATATATGGCTATGAGATTTTATAGACAAGGGAAACTATATAGAAATTTAACGTGTAGGTACTAAGCTTTTTCTTTTACTTGAAGACTCATGCCCACTCACCTACCACCTCTGTCTCACCCTGAGCTTCAGAATGACTTGCAGCAAGATGAATATGAACAGGAAAAATAATTCATATATAGCTGCTATCAAAAGGGATGCAGAATACTCTGCCTGAATTTCCTCCAAAGGGCAACAGGTTCTTCTAACCTGATGTGGCCTCTTATGGGGAAGTTAGAAATTCTCAGCTAAACTTCATCACTTGAAGAGGAAGAAGGAACACAGATTTGGTACATCACATTTACAGTCCTGATGTAGTTGCTAAGCGGTGTGTGCCTTGAGCCCAGCCTTTACCTTAGCAGTGTTGACAGCAGCCCCATAGCCCGTGGAGATGCCACAGCCCAGCAGGCACACTTTATCCAGAGGTGCTGCAGCATCTATCTTGGCTACAGAGATATCAGCCACCACGGTGTACTCAGAGAAGGTGCTGGTCCCCATGAAGTGGTAAATCTGCTTTCCCTTGCAGGTGAATCTGCTGGTACCATCAGGCATGACTCCTTTCCCTTGAGTAATTCTTGAGGCGAAAACAGGGAAGTGCAGTCAGAGTTTTAAGCAGCAGATATTCTCATCAGACAGAATCCACTGAACAGCACAGAGAGGCAGTTGCATACTTGCACCTTTATATTTTGACCATTTCAATAAACCTAGGAGTTCACAGAAGTGAGACGCTAAACTCCTAAAACTTCATGAGTTTATTCACATGTTCACTGTGTTAGTTACCAATACTAACTGCATGTGCCACAGTACCACACCACTGTCTTGGCCTGCTTCAGTACCCTTCCCTTGGGCAGCACCTGTCAGTTATGCCACTGGAGCTTTTCTGGAGTTTGGGAGAATTTTTTCAGAACAGGACCTGCAAATTTATCTGGGAAGCAGGTGTTAAGGAAAAAAGAGCTGTCTGTATGATTTTGTACCACTTGAAAGCTTTGGTGTTCACTCCCAAGAGCTAAATTCCCTGAAGTGCTTCCCTTAAGTATGGATTAAATACACAGTCAGAGCATTTATGTTTTCCAGCCTGTGAACACAAGGTAATGGTTTGCACCTTCACATACATGGAAAGAGAGAAACAGTTTTATTTAAGGGAAGAATAGAAATTTTAAGGAAGAGTGGAAAAAAATTGCATTAGTGACTCCTGAAACACCTACTTTCCAAGTCATTAAATGATGCATCAACAGACTTACTCTTCAAAGAAAACTCCTGTCAATTACTTCTGCTAACTACAGCAGGTATACCTTCAAAGAATACTATAGCCTGTGTCAAAGTCATACAAACCTTATCTTCTGGCATAGGTTTGTTTTAGGATTCTTACAGAACTTGCACTCTCCACACTGAGGGATGTATAGAGGGATAACAGTGTCCCCTAAGAAAAAAAAATATTCCGTGTCTAGTTATTGAGTCAAGCAAAGCATTCTGGAAAAAAAATGAAGGTACTTGATTCTCCATGTTTTTCTTTGAGCTTGAGTTCACTTAAAACCTCTGCATACTAAAAGCTGTGTATGGTATACAGTGGTATTACAGAGTGCTAGATAAACCACTTTAATCCCAGCTGAGAGGACCGCCCATCCAAAATTAATCATTTCAGAGCAAGTAGCAATGGTACTGTAAAACCAAACAACCCCAAATCAACAGTGAACAACATGACTAAACACTTAAAGCCTTCTAATTAAACCAAAAATAAAAACTAATTTGAAAAAATAATAACCCCCCAACCCTCTTCCAACTATACATTGATCTGATTTCAAGTAAAAAAAAAATGCTATTCTGGACTCTTTCAAGCTTTAAATCAAGAGTTCATTGAATAGATTAGTGTTGTGTCTCACAAACCACAGAAATCAACACAGGCATACACCCCAGAATAAAATATTGTATTAACTCCTGCAATGTGGCATTTCAGTGGCCCAGTTTGACAGTTGGTCTTCAAATAAAGTAACACTTTCAAAGAAGGCAGAAAACTTGTAAGGTATTTCCTTACCCTTCTTTACTTTTGTTACTCCTTCCCCAACACTCTCTACAATTCCTGCTCCTTCATGTCCCAGGATCACAGGGAAACATCCTTCAGGATCAGCACCACTCAGAGTGTAGGCATCAGTGTGACAGACAGCAGTGGCAACGATCTGTGAAGAAATATATAATCTGAGACACCCTGAAAAACAGAATAGTAGCATAGATCTAAAGAATTCCCTTTGGTCAGAAATTCAGAACAATTGCCAGGTCAAAGTTCTGGCAGCATTTGGGATATGGGCAACATATTTTCAATTCCTGGCAAGGCAGTTTTTCATACTTTGAAAAAGCAAAGTCATGACAGTACATTTTTATAATTTCCATCAACCAAAATGTGACCCTGAAAGGGGTAAAAGATGACATGTTTTTTCCTATACTAGAAACCAGTGCTCCAAGTCATCTCAAAGTAGTTTAGCATCTCAGATTTGAAATAAGTTAAGACTTAAAGAGGTAAAATACCAGAGAGACCATGCAGAACTCTCAGTATTGCAAAAATCCAGCTTAAGTATTCAGCTCCATGCAGAAATCCTTTCCACAGAAATAAACTTCAAATGAATGTATACTTTTTGGCAGATACAGGCTCCTGGAAAGTCCTGATGAAATCAGCAACATGGGTATAGGGATCCAAGAGACCAATCCCAGCTCAGCAGCCAGTAACTTATGGCCTGACTGAAGTAAAATCCAGCATGTTACACAGCTGCCACAAGTGACAAATTGCTGCCCTTCAAACAAGATAAAGATGTTCCCAGTTCAGACATTTTGAGGGAAATTAGTCTGTAACAACTGGAACTGATTCTCACACCACACTGTGAAGTGAGACTAGTAGAAATTAAAAGTGTTTTTCATTAATGGAAGATGTAAATACTGTAATTTTCTTCTCTGGAAAGCCAGCTGAGATACTAATGAACTAATGATATCTATTCAACATTTCTTCTGTTGGCAAACAAACCATTCATCTTTAATACTCAGTTTCCTAAACCAGAAAACATGTAGATAAGAGTTGATGTAATTACCTTGATACGAACTTCGTGAGCTTTTGGTGGAGCAACCTCCACCTCCTCAATAGAGAGAGGTTTACCTGCCTCCCAGGCAACAGCAGCCTTGCATTTAATAACCTAAAAGACAAGAATGACAAGAAAAAGAAAGAGGACATCTGTTGTATGGTTCGTTTAAAATAATTCTTGTTCAGCCAAGTGAGAAAATAAAAGCAGCACTACTGGCTTTTGGAAAGAATCCCAGATCTGAAATTCATAATTTCAACACAAAGGTTTAATTGCCCCACATTTGCTTTCATGAAGCTAAACAATAATGAGTAAGCCAAGATCTGAAATTTGGATGTCATTCTCTTACTGAGTAGAAAATATAATAAGCCTGGGATTGCTTGGGAGACACGCTGTAGTGAAGTGAGCACCATGAATAGAAAGGTTGCATAATAACAATAGTGGTTTAAAATCAAAGACTGCCATTCATTTCAGATATGTTCATTAAACACAGTGTTTGAAGTTGGAAAGTTCAGAAAGGAAACCGTGAAGACCCACATCAAGAGTGAATTTCCTGTTCCTTATCAGGATGGTTTCCGAGTAGGATTCTGGCAAGGAGATGTGTGTGTGCAGCTGACATGCAGAGCCCCCAGTGATGCAGAGGGACCTGAGGGACTTGGCTGTAAGGCTCCAACACCACTGCAGTGGTCACAGGGATCACTGTTAGCAAATCTTCGTTCACTGCTCTCAGCACCAGGACAAATCCTGCTCTGCGACCACACCTAAACATCCCAGGAAGCTTTTCAATCCCAACGGTGCAGAGCCTGGATGAAAGAGCAGGATTTCTGGATCTGTAAACCCTATTGATAGGTACATACACACAGCTGACTGAGAAAATCAGCAGGCATTATAGCCATACACTCTAGAGCAGCTTCAAGATAAGCATCTGGATTACCCTTAGAAGTCAGTTTCATGATGACAAGGTCTGAACCATTGCTATTAGAAATATAAAACAATAGAAGAACATGACATTTTGTGTGTTTAAAATAGCTATGGTGTTCCCATGGAATGCTTGAAAGAAAGAGGATTGATTAAATTAATTAAATCCTCAAGACCATAAATTGCCAGGTCTGATTCATCACGTGTGATCAGCAGAAAATAATGGCTAGTCTATGCCTTTCTGTAGTATTTCTGTTGTACAATAAACAGTACCAGGCTTTGCCAGAGCCAGTTAAAATCCTCACTGTACTTGTAATAGCAGAACTTAGATACTTACCTTAGCTTAAATTTGGTAAAATACATACTACAGACCCAAAAAGCTTTGTAACAGAAAACAAGTACCCATTCCAATAGCCAGCATGGGTCTAAATTAGACAGAAACACCTCTAACTAGAACCATGAAATCTTGTCCGGCTTTTTAATACCAGGGTAAATACTACAAAAATGCATGGTATGTGCCATAGTAACTACGTGTGGAATCACAGTGTGAGCCATTGGTCCTAATCTCTAAATCTACCAAAGATTTTGCCAGAAAATCTAAATTCAAAGCACAAAGTGCAAGAGGAGCCATCATTCAGTAAATCATTTACTGGTTTTCAATCCATCCCCTCATCCTCCCTTCATTAAGTCATCACTTGTTATTGCATTGGAGACTGCGCATTCCTAAAATTTGATTTCCACACGCTTAGTTAAACACAAAATTAGAGACAGGAAGGAGGAAAAAAAGTCTCCTTACAGGATAAATGCTGAACATCTAAAACTAACTACGCCTCTGGAAGCACATTTGGAAATAATGATTTCTGATTCAGTTCATACAGCCACAGAGGCCCCTGGAATATTCAGAGTGGGTATCAGGAAAGCCCCATCTTCTTCTGCCCCCTTATTATTCATAGCTTTCCACTGCTGCTTTGCTGAAAGTCTTGAAGCCAACAGCTGGGACTAAAACCCAAAACACCAACTTCCAGCAGAGTTCTTCATTTCCTCTATTACCGTGCTAGCACTGGAGCACAGCTGTTGGGTTCCTTGTGGCTATGCACACGATCGGCTATCTCAGTCGGGATGAAACCGAGCTCCGGGCGGTGACAGAAGCTGCTCCAAACCCAGTGCCAGCCTGGAGCAGCCTCAGCGTCCGGCCAAGCGCGGCCACCGAGCCCGCTCGGCCGCGGGCACTGACCGCCTGTGCACAATTCGGACAAATCTTGGCAGAAGGTCTGGCCTATCGCGCTGTTCCTAAAGCAATGCAGCAAACGTGCCAGGCAATGGCTTTGTGAGCAGGCAGGGGCTTGTTTTACCCCGTCTTTCCAGCCGATTCGGTCGCACCTGCCCGAAGCCCGCGGAAAACCACGCAAGCTCAAGGTCTTCTGCTTGTTCCTCCACCGCCGCGACCCAGGGGCGGCCGGAGCGCAGCCCTCAGACCCACAGGACGCGCACGGGGGTCGAGTACGACACCCGGCGGGGAACAAACGCGTGTTTTCCTTCCCAACCCTGCAAATACAGCGGGAGCCTCCCACGCCTAAGTAGCGGCACCGACTCCGCCGCACGCCTCACACGCGTGGGCCAGAGCGCGGAGACGCCCGCACAACCCCCGCACCCCGGGAGCGGCCACGGCGAGCCCTGCCCGCGGCCCCGGGCAGCCTCCGGAGCCCGGCGGCGAGGGTAGGGCAGGGAGAGCTCTCCCGCCTCATCCTGCCGGGTGCGGGACCCTCCGCCCGCCCTCGGGCGACCTTCCCGCCGCGGCACGCAGACGCTCACCCCGCTGGCCATCGCGCACGGCCACGGCTGCCAGCGGAAGGGGAAGGGGAAGGGGAAGCCGCCTCCTTCTCCGCTGCCTCTCTCCCCGCCTCCCTCTCAGGGGCGGGCGAAGGAGTTGGCTCCTGCCTCCCTCTCTCGCCTCCCTCCGTTGCAGGGCCGGGGCGCGCTGTGTCTGTCACAAGCGCCGTGTAGCGCTTTTCTTCCCGCAGGCCGCAGTGCGGGCCAAGATCTCTGTTTCCTCAGGGTGCCCGCAGCGTTGCCTCGCGGTGCGGCTGCGTTTGCGGCTGCTGACGGCTGTACCAGCGTCTTCCATCGCGGCCCCTTCAGTCCGGCCGGCAGATGGACATTACTGTGCCTTTAGGGCAGCAGGCCCGCCGTCCTGGCTGTGGGCCTGTTCCTGCCGACACCAGGTTGCCCAGATCCCTTCCCGACTAACGGGACGCCATGCCCTCCTCTGCGCCTCGCCCTGAGGGCCGCGGCAGTGCCTGGATGTGCCTGTGCTCCCCATGCGGGGGAATCCCTCCCTGGCTCCCGTTCTGGAGGTGCTTGGTCCCGCCTGTGTCTCATCCGGACACAGGGGGAAGCTGACCGTGCCTGCAGAGCACGTCCTTTGTGCCTGAATCTGTTCCTGGCTGGATAAAGTACAGTGGTGGAGGCTTTACTTCAGGGTGAAGGCAGCCCGCTGCCAGGGTAGGGGAAGGGATCTGCAGTGGGATGGAAGTTTCGACTGGGCTTCTTGACGTTCCATCCAGCAGCCTTTGAAGCAAAGGAGCTATTGCTGCAAGATGGGATCATTCACTCGCTCATGCTGTTATTTCATTTTCTGAAAAACCTTTTTTTCTCCAGGCCGGGTAGGAAGGGCTTCTTGTGACGTCTGCAGACATGATTTTGTAAGATGAGGAGAACAGTTCTGTCATGAGCTGTTGGGATTTTCCATGAGAGGTGATGGTGCTTGAGGAACTGCAGGGTGTAAGTAAGTCCCCCTCAGTAATTAAAGGAATTTTTATTTTCCAGTGACATGCTAGCAAAAGCTTAGGAAATACCACATATAGACAACAATGCCGGTATGTGGGAAATTAATAACAGGACATAAGCAACTATGGCATTTAGTAAATAACATGAAAGTAACATAACATTTAATAACAAAACTAAAATGAGGAACAAAATCTGTAGGCTCATTAAAGCTGGCATGGAACTTGAAGGTAGTTTGGCCAGTGAGGGTGCTATACTGGTTACACACACTGTTGATATCAACACAGGCCTTGCCTATTTCCTTGGTTAAATTCAGCTCTGCCAACCTCTCCTGTGAATTTCATGCTCTTGGCCACCCCTGGTGTGTCAGTACTTCCGAAAAGCCTCAAAGTATTTTATGTTTAGCTAAACTCCAGAGATGCTCTGCTTTTTTTTAGTATCTTTGGCATTCTGAACATTGTAGGCACTGATTCTAGGGGACAAAGGGACAGATACATAAATCAGACCTCTTTAATTCTCCAGTTTAGGTGTCCAGTTTCAGAGATGAAAGAGGTTGTTTATGTTTTCATATTTCCTTGCAGTTTTGTGCTGCTGCCCCCAGTGTTGCTGTGTAGTTTTGGAAGCCCCAGGATATGGTGAGTGGTTTTGCAACTTTCTTTCTGTGCTCAGCACCATGAGTTACCACTCCATGGTCTTGACTGAACTATCTAGGCTTGTCACATGTTTCAGGCTTACGTACCTAAGTTCCTTCCATAGGTGAGGACTTCTACTGCTGCTCTGAATTTTACATTGGTTTGGTTTTGGTGTTGTTCTATCAGGCGTTACGTGTTAATCAGGAACATCAATTTGGATTGGGAAAAGAGAACGGCTTGGAAGCACTTTGAACACATGGGGCAATCATGTTCTTGTTTGGTGGATGTAGTCTGTTTTGTGTGCCAAGTGGGGAGAAAAGTCCAAAACAACTACATTACATTACATTAGTTTTTCCTTTTTTAAAAAAAACTGTATTATTATGCCTACCCTAGAGGCATTAGTTTTTTAGTGAGGGTTTTTCTGCACCTTTATTTAACATTGAAGCAGGAGAAGATGTGGGGCAAGAAATCCCTTGCAAGCTTGGCAGGCAGTGTATGGCTGAACGAAGATGCAAGTGATCTGCCAGGGTGCCCATCCTGGGCCAGTCTGAGTGCCAGAGGCAGAAGCTGGCTTTGTGCCTCCCTCAGAAGGAAGAGCTGGCGCTTTGGCACTGGAACTGCTGGCTGCAGCCTCACACACTGGTGAACAGATGGGTAAGGCACAGGGAGGCTGGAGCAGACTGACAAGCCTACCCAGAGGCAAAACTGAAATGCATTAATACAAACGTTACCTGGTTTGTTTTCCCCAAGCAGATATGATCCTAGATTGACCCACAGGTAATTTTCCTTCTATTAATACTATAAATTTTCCAAATAAAACTGGTAGTTTTGATAGAAACATTTCATTAGAGCAACCCTGTTGGAGCTGGGATAACCTATGCACAGTGGATGCTTGAACGTAACTCTCTTTTTGTGGGGCATTGCTCTCAAAACCATTCTTTTGAATTCTGATTTAAGTTTTCTACATTTTCCTCTAAAGTACTGGAGGATAATACTTGTGCAGCTTGAAAAAAAAGCTAGAAATTCTTGTAATTCCTCAAGGCAGCATCAATTTTTTTAAATAAAGTATAAGTATAGCTGGTTAAAGAATGGAAACCTTTTAGAAATCAGAATTGTTTTTATTTAGAAGCACAGAATCATTTAGGTTGGAAAAGACGTCTGAGATCATTGAGTCCAACCTTTGACTGAACACCACTATGTTAACCAGACCATAGCCCTGAGTGCTACGTCCAGTGTTTCATTAAACACCTCCAGGAATGGTGACTCCACCACTTTCCTGGGGAATCCATTCCAATGTTTAATCACTCCTTCTGTGAAGAAATTCCTCCTGATGTCCAACCTAAACCTGCCCTGACGCAGCTTGAGACTATGTCCAAAAGTGCTCAAAGCTGGTTGGTATTTCTTTGGATAATTCCTAGGTAATTGAAATATTCTGGTTTTGTAAAAATAAATCTAAATATTGTCTGGTAACTCAAGCAATGGTTTGTTCCAAAGGAAAAACTTTAGGAATAATTTCACTAATTAATCCTAGTATAATTCTAAAGTATACTAGAGTAAAGTAACTTTTCAAAACAAATCCAATGTACCCAAAATAAGTGTGAAAGTGACCATGACAGTTTTGAAGTAGAGACACGTGAAGCTGAGATGCTGAAAGATGTTTTATATTTTAGATATGGAAATAAGTAATTTGGGGAGTTTTGCAATTAAATATTCTCAGGTATCTGCATTCATTGAAAACCAAATAAAACACAAAAAGCTGATCCAATATGTGCTGATTTTAATATGTTAATATTAAACTAACTATGCAAGGGAAATTTGAAAGATAGAAGTGGGGAAAGTTGTTCTGTCACCTCCTTCTTTGCACTTGGCAGCATTTTCTTCTGGTTTGTATAGATGTCTTTGTTTTCAAACGTAATTATTTGGCCAGCTGTGAAACAAGTGATGTTTTAGGAATCGATCAGAATTTGAGGAACTCTCTAATTATCTGCTGAAATCTCAAGTCCTGCCCAGCTGGTGATGTTAAAGGGGTGGGAGAATCTCCGAGATCTAAGGCAGCCGGCCCGGAGAGCAGGGACAGTCGACCACCAGGTGGCCCTGCTGTAGTGGAGAGCTCCTCAGTACTCAGAAGGGCTTGCCCGATTTTTCACGTAGCATCAGTTCAAAAAGAATTGGTTAAGTGCGAGTTCCAATTTACTTCAGGCAGAGTTTTTTTATACTGATGAATTTTTTTTTCATCTAGGTTTAGATTTTTTCCCAAAAGGAATATTATCTTTTGTCCCAATCCTGTACAGATTTATTTGTGTTTATATTCGGTAGACAGATACTTGGCAAATTGCTTATGTTTTTGAGACTTGTCACTTGTATAAAATAAAGACGGTGCAGATGCATGTGCAGTATTAGGGAAACATTTTTTATTGGAAGGAAGTTCTTGGAGTTTTCTCATTAGGGAAGTGCTAGAACTCAATCAACATTTATTGAATTATATTGTCTTATTGTTTAAAAAGTGGTTAAGAGAATTATAGCTAACTTTTATGTCATGGCAGTGATATGTGCAGAAGTCACTAAAAATTGGCGAACAGGATGGAATTTGTTTACCTTTGATAACTGATTTGTGTATTCTTGATATTCTGTGTAATTGCTCATTGTGCTAAGGGGTTTCCAGAAGTTCAAAGGGCTGTGGGATGTGGTAAGTGTTGCACAAAAGAGGTCAAAAGGCCTGGTAGTGTTGTGGGTCCACTGTTCAGCACTGAAAGAAGGTTCTGTTTAGCAGAATGAACGTGTTGGAGTGACAATCCTGTTATTTGGGGAAAATTTTTCAGGGTTGTTTTGTAATTTACTGTGGGACTTGGTGTGGAAAACATATTAAAAGTACAAGAACATTTGCCAAAATAAAACCGCATCCACGGATGCTGTATGAGAGCTACATCGTAATAAGAAAGTCATCTACTGCTTTATATAATATGGTTCAGAGCAGCAGCAGCAGGGGTGGTTTCCTTGCTGGGCTTTGCTGGAAGCTGCAGCATTCACCCAGCTGAGAGGGAGGGCAGAGAGGAGAGGCCCCACGTCAGTGAAGCAGATGAAGGTGGGAGACAGCAGAGAGGAGGAGCAAAGGCCGTTGCTCACTGCTGAGACTAAGGGTGTGAAGGAAAGGCCTTCTTTGTGAGGGGGAGCACCTCATGTCCTCTGGAAACACTTCTGATGAATGCACTGCATGGGACAAGTTTGACAGAAAACCTTTATTAGTAAAAGTGTTTTCTTAAGAGAGACATCCTTCTGGATCGTGTCCAAGCACAGTGGGAGCAGCAGTGACACCAGCACAGCTGAATTCCTCATTCTCATCTCCCTGTGCCCTACAAGGAGATGCTGCTTGGGAAGGGCCCGGGCCAGGAGAGCATCTGCTGCGCTGGTCCCTGTGCTCGGCTTGGTTGGCTGCGTCCTTCAGAAGAGCAGGACAGTGCGGATACTGAAAAGTGGAAGGGAAGGGAGGGTTTGCTGCAGCTCAGGAGCAGGCAGTGGGGCAGGCAGGTGTGCCTGGGGACCGGCCACTTCTTTGCCATCCAGCCTCTTCCTGACTGAGCTGCATGAGGCGTGCAGGAGCAGGGCAGCCTTCAAATCCCTGCTGAGGGGAACCCCTCAGGGGATAAGGCCACAGGATGTGTGCTGAGCTGAACCATGAGCAGGAGGGTTCCCTGTGCTGAACGTGGGCTCTTCCCTTTGGGCTAGGGCAGGTCTTGCCACCGCTCAGCTGTGAGGCCCTGCTTCCCCAAAAGCAGAGCAGCACCAAGAGGCTCAGGTGCTCTTTGGGAAGCCAGTGTTACATGCTTTGCCTGTTGGAATTTTAGGAGGAGGAGTTGAGGTGTTGCTGAACCTCACTGCTGCTGGTCAGGGTCTCACCTTTTTCCTGCACGTAACAGCTCAAATCCCTCGTTCACTTTAGCGAACGGCAGCGTGTGCGTGATCAGCAAATCTGGGTCGAATTTCTTCTCCAAATAGCTGGAAACTAATTTGGGGATACTTTCTCTCATCTTCCAGCCTAGAAACAGGGGAAAGCAATTGCATGAATAACAGGAGAAAGGCTGTTTTGGTAAGGCAGTGTTAGTGTGAGGGTCAGGACTGAGTAACCAGTGGTGGTGCCAGACTCCTGTGAGAGATTTTCTGCTCTTTAGGATGAGTGGGTTACTGTGTCAAACAGGTGGAGGTTTATTTGCATGTGTCATGCTGATTTTCAGTACAGATAACGCAGTGCTGCTCTTTAGTTGTTTTCTACTTGAAAACCCTCTTTTTACTATTTCTGACTTGTCAACAACCATGAATGGAAAAGCTAAAATATTTAGGCTGTATTCTTAAGTTTACTACCTCCAATTACAGTCCCTTTCCATGTACGTCCAGTCAGCAGAAGTGTGGGATCGATGGAAATCGTTGAACCAGAATCCAATACCCCAACCATCACACAGACACCAGTGCTCATATTGCAGGAAGCCAGGGCAGCAATCTGATGGGACAGGGAGGAGAATTAGAGAAAGCCCTGATGAGTTGTTCAGGGGAATGCTCTTTTTGTGCCATCTCCTGCTCCTCCCTGGTGATCTGAAAATACACATCCCCCCTTGGGAGCAGACCTGGAGAGCTTGTGGCCTCTTTTAAGATTTGTACAGTTTTATCCCCAAGCCAACAGCCTGCCTTTCTGCATCCAGCAGTGCAGGCAGCGGGTGTGGAGTTTCCCATGGGGATGGATTTTGCCCTGAGAGGATCCTGTGATGACCTGGCAGTGAGGACAGGTGCTGAAGTGTCACCTACCATGGTGTCCGGGTGCCCGATGACCTCAAAGGAGTAGTCCACGCCCTGCCCGGTCATCTCAGTGAGCACCTCCTGGATGGGCTTCTGGAAGTCTCGAGGGTTGATGCAGTCGGTGGCTCCCAGCTGCTTGGCCTTGGCAAACTTGTCCTTGTTGATGTCCACGGCAATGATGCGGGAAGCTCCAGCTGCCTTGCAGCCCATGACAACAGAGAGGCCAACGCCTCCGAGGCCGAAGACGGCACAGGTGGAGCCTGGTTTTACCTGCACAAATGGGACCCTGTGAGTCTCCAGTGGGAAGAGGAGGAGGAGGAGGAGGAGGAAGTGGGGAGGTTTCTTTTGCACAGGATTGATGAGGTTGTGAGGGTGGCTGTGGTGTGCTAAACACGCCTAAATACCAACCTTGGCTGCATTAATGGCAGCCCCATAGCCTGTGGAAAACCCACAGCCGAACAGGCAGACTTTGTCCAGAGGTGCTGCGGCATCTATCTTGGCAACGGCGTACTCTGGGACCACGGTGTATTCTGTGAAGGTGCTGACCCACAGGAAGTGGTGGATCTGCTTCCCTTTGCAAGAGAAGCGGCTGGTCTTGTCTGGCAGCAGGTTTTGTAGTTCATAGAAACTGCGGGGAGATGCAAGTATTTGTATTTGATTGACTAATGTCCTGTCGGATTTGTCATAAAGTCAAGTGTAGGTGTAGGGGATGGCAAAGGAAACTTACTGGGACTTCTGGCAGAAGTTGGATTCAGGATTCCGGCAGAAGCTGCATTCCCCACACTGAGGATGGCAAAGCGGTATGACTTTGTCACCTGGAAGAAAACAATATCCCATGTTAGGTGCCTCTGAGGATGCTGCCTGCTGTGTGAGAGCTGATTCCTTGGCATGTGTTTGTGTGTGTGTCAGTTACCTGGCTTCATAGAGGTCACTCCTTCTCCAACGCTTTCCACAATTCCAGCTCCTTCATGGCCAGGGATAACTGGGAATTCTGCTTTGGGAAAGCAGCCTTGCAGGAGGTGTTCATCTGTGTGACAGATGCCTGTGGCCACAAGCTGTTTGGAGAGGGAAAAGTAGATGTCCTGGCCTCTGTCTTACTCAGTTTGTGGAAGGAATTTTCTCAGGGGTGTTACGATGTCCGGTCAGTCAGTGCTGGTGCTCCATGGCAGCAGACTGAGCCCAGGCTGGGCTTTTGCCTTCTGCTCACTCTGAATGCTCCTTGAGGTTTTCCTCTGCACTGAGCTGCAGGTGGAAATGGAAGAGAGGCCCCTACCAGGGCCATGTCCAGCAGAGCAAGGGCTGGAGAAAGGAATTCCTGTGTGCCAGCTTAGGCAAGGATTAGTCCCAAAAGGAGCCCCTGGCAGATGGCGCATTTGAGCCAAGGCAGCTCTGGACAATTAAAGCCCCTTGGAGGACACAGATCCCTGAGTTATACTGAAGGTCAACCACAAGAAGAGCAATTCCCACAAGGAAGGAAGAAAAGGTTATTGAAATGTATTTTTACCTTGATCCGGACTTCCCCTGCCTTTGGGGGTGCAACTTCCACCTCCTCAACAGAGAGTGGTTTTCCCGGGGCCCAGGCAACAGCAGCCCTGCACCTGATAACCTGGAAGGAGCCGAGAGGAATACATTGCATGGGAACATTTGCCTTTAGCACAGGGTTGGGGGAAGTCATCCTGCAATCAGCTGAGCCCGAGGTGTTCAACCTTGGTGATGCTCAGCTTCACCTGAAACCAAGTGATGTCCAATAAGCACTGGCCTAGTTCAAGGTCTGAGGGAACTGTGTTTGTGGTTTGTCTCCCAAGGAGTGTCAGGTATAGCCTTGGAAAGTTACTGGGTTTTGATGGCTTTGGTGGATTTTTCATAGTATCCCCATATGTTACTGGCCAGACTGTGCTGTCGTGGGGACTGTGGCCCCACTTTGTGGAAATGCCTATGGAGAGCTTTGATGTCAGCCTTGTGACACACTGGGCTGAAGGTGAGTGAGAGGGTTTATGGCATTGTCCCATCTGATTGGCAACTGGATAATTTTTTCCCTTACCAAGGTTTGATCAGAGTGTGACATCGCTCAAACCCTTCCGGATCAACTCAAAGCAGTTTGGCATCAGCAAAATGGAGCTTGCAGCTTGAAAAGGGTATTGCCATGGACAAGGCTGAGGGCAGGAGAGGGGTGGCTGAAGAGGGCACCGCTGAAGAGCTGCGTTTGCTGCCAGAGCAGGAGCACAGAGTGGGATTGAGCAGGTGGATGCTTTTCAGAGCAGCACAATTCCATATTTTGTCTCCTGAGCGGGTGGGCAGGACAGAGGGGGAATGCACTACCTAACGCAGGTCTGGACACGTGCAGTTGTCCGAAAGCAGAATCTGGTGAAATTCGCAGGGGTTTGGAAGAGGTGGGGGAGTGAGGTCAGAGGAGAGAGGAGGGCACGCCGAGTGGTGTGCAGGCTGAGGCTTTTTGCAGCGGATGTCACCAGGAGCAGGGCACCTCCGGAAGAAGGATGGGAAATGCGATGTCCTTACTTTTCCCGCAGTGGCCATGTGGTCTTAGCAGGGCTGTGTCTGTCGCTGTCACAGGCAGGAGGGAAGCTGTTGCCTCGGCGTATTGCAGAATCCCCCAGGCGTGGAGCGGGAGCAGTCCCGGTGCGGCACCGTCGCTGGAGAGCGCTGCTTAATCTGTGCGGATGCTGGATGCCGAGGAGCTCAGGGAGTGCTGAGGGGCGGAGCTGGATAGCGGCAGGGAGATGGATGGGGGCAGAAGTCCTCCAGGGAAGCTTTTATCCGTGACTCTGACCTTGGGTCATTCCCTGCCCTCTCCACCCTAAATGCTCGGAGAGGTCAGAAAGCTTGGTTTATTTCTTCCAGTTGCTTCTGGTAGGTGTGGAGGGAGATTTGCAGCAGTGCTGGGGCTTTCTTTGAGTCCCTTTTTGCCACGTTGGAAGCATTTGACCTGGTGGCCGTTCACACCACAATATTTGCAAAAGGATTAAAAATTAAAAAAACAAAACCAAAGGAAACAAATGGCAGTGAAAATATGGTGTGGTGGACAAACTCACATGTCCTCCTGGGCTGAAGCTTTACTGTCTGTATTATTGCTGCTATTTTCACCAGAGCAGTAAAGGCAGAAGAGGATTTTTTTCCCAAGGAGGCATTTGCTCCACTCCAGTGTAATGAGGTTTCTAAGTGGGTTCACCCCACCCAGACTTTTCAGGTTCCTCCAGAGCTGTTTTCTGCTGAGGCATTGGACAAGGTGATGTCTTGCAGGGATTGGATGAGCAAGAGCTTGTTGGAGGAGCAGGCTAAGATGAGCACTCAGAGTGTGATGTAATCCCCACAGTTAGAAAGGAATCTTCTAACTGAAAGGAGAAAGGAGCCAGCTGAAAGTGTGGCTGAAAGGAGCCTTTTGCAAACCTAAGGAATGTGATAATTTCCTAGACGGCTGTCACTAATGACTTAACCCCCTTTTTGGGTCACTCACCATTTAGAATGCTATAATGAGGAGAAGTTAACTCTTTGGGTATTGAGAAAAATTATACCTATATATAAATATACTCTTTTAAAATCAAAAGACATCTGTTGACATTTGGAATAGCAAAAGGGATTAGACATGATCAGGAAAAAAACGTGGCATTCCTGAATCAGGAGGGCATTACTGTGTAGACTCAAGCTTGGCACCCTCAGCTCTCCAGTTGATTCACATGTCCTTCACAAGACCACAGAATGCCTTGGGTTAGAAGGGTCCTCTAAGATCATGTTGTTCCAACCCCCTGCCATGGGCAGGAACTCCTCTGACTAGACAAAATTGCTCGTAGCCATATCTGAGTGGCCTCGAATGCTGCCAGGGATGGGGCCTCCACAACTTTCCCTCAGCCTGTTCCAGTGGTTCAGCCTGTGAAAAACGAGGTTCACATTGTATGTAAATTTTAAGAAATAGATTTAATAAAATAATAAGACAATAAGGAGATAAAAAAGCAGAGTATGGCGGCCGGGTGACTTGGCATTCAGCCAAGTCCACACACTGCTCTATCATAGTCATTCTTTAAATACCCTTTCTATTGCATCAGTCTGTTTAATATCCATATTTTTCCATAGACTAGTTTCCATATTCAAGGAAATGTTCTGCATGTTCCTTAGGTCTACCATTTTGGAGCATGCGTGTTTTTTGGCCATGTCTTCATTATCACCTCCAGTTTGGGCCTTGGTCCATACTTTCTTCAGATGGTAGACGCTGATAGTTGGTATCTCAATAGCAGGGTCTTCTTTACATGTTCACTGGATGTTATCCCGGCCAAACAGACAGTTTAAGCATACTGTATCAACTATTACCACTATGCCTATCTTTCTTTATTAATAGCAGAAGTAAAAACTTATATCCTTACCATAACATTATTAATCATATAGCACACATCTTGCGAAAAGCCAACTTTATATTATGCATTTATAACAAGCTTTCTCACAGTAAAGAATTTCTTCCTAATATCTGATCTAAACCTACTGTCTTTCATGCCTGTTATCCTATCAGGTCACCCAGCAGACAGTGTGGAGCAAAAAATTTGGTTCCTCTCCATGATTTTCATGTGCTTTCCCATGCCTTGCAATCCTCACTTCAGCCTGAAAGTGGGCAGATTTAAGTGGTCAGACAAAGCCAAAAATACTCTGTCGGCTGTTCAGACAGACCCACTTTACAGAACTCCTGGGACATAGACTAGTTGGCTTTGATTCCCATTCTGTTTTCTGCATTGCACAAGAGCTGTAAAGCAATTCCAGAGGTCAAATGCTGTATTGCTGATGGCTCATATGGTTGGCAGTGTTTGAAGTTGAAACCAACAAATTTAAAAAGTCCTGTAACAGAGAATGAAATCATTCACCTGCTTCCTAGATAGCATTCCATACATATGGCCCTATGATTTCATCTCACATATAAGCACATAGATGTGCTACTTGTGCTAGCATTCATTTCATGGCTCTTAAGACATGTCTAGTGTCTGCTGTTAAGTATATAACCTACACAATGGTGGTAAAAAGATCTTTCAGATGTGTACTGTTATTATTCCTTAAAACATCCATGTCCTACTCCAGTCCCCCAAACTTGCAAACTCACCACTGATGTGAGGACAACACAGGTCTGAGAATTGCTGTCTGCCCTGCTTGCAGTTGTTAAGTGCCATGGGGAGCTGGCACCTCTGCAGAACATTTGAAATGTATGTAATTATTGCAGGGAGTTGATACTGAGATCCAGTTGCTGTGCAGCTTTTGGTATAGGTTTCAGACAGGAGGTTGTTGTTGTTTTCTTCTTATCCAGGTAATAGAGGGAAAATAGGATCAAACTTGTATGTCAGCAGGCACGGATTTAATGAGTAACTTTTTAATGGCAGATCCTGTGTATCTACATTCTACAATAGGTGCTATCCTGACTTGCTGTACATGTGCATATATTTTATCAGTTTTAATATCTGATCTGTGAGGTCAGATGTTAGTACACACAGACCTCAGAGTGTTTGTGTTCATCTTGGTAGTCAGTTTTCTGTCCCCTTCTTTGTGTTCTGTTTGTTTGCTGCCTGTATCAAAGAGGTGGAAAGATGGAAGACAATATGAGAGAAATCTGTGTGGAATAGACACTGAAATGCAGTAATGAGGGCTAAGTACAAATCTTATCTTTTCTGCTGCCTGCAGCAGGCTTCAATAATTTTTTTAAAAGTCAGAGCCCGATATTGGTGCCTTTCTTACTGACTCAGCATTAAAATTCTGTCCACGGTTTAACTGGGCACATGTCTCAGAGACCATTTTTGCATGCTACTGTGAATGACAAACTAGATCATATCCTAGCTGATATGGCTTTGCATTTGTTAGGAGTGTTGCTAATTCACTATTCTATAAGATGCCTTCCTGCTTTACTTTCTGTTAGAACAGAAATATTGTGTAGCTTGTAGAAAATGATAGCAGAATTAGGAAAATGATGTAAGGAAAGTGGGAGTTAGATCCACCCAAATATATTGTACCTAGCAGGGATAAAAAAAAATAACCCTAAAAAAGTCTACTAAAAAGAAGAATTGATTCAGTTCACCCAGATTAAGGAGAAAGTTTGAGGGGGAAAAATTGTTAAAATAGAGAACAGGACTGTTACAGCAGCTGCTGATTTTGAGTCCACGCTGCCATAGACTGATGGAATATCTCAGCTTGGGGGGCAACCATTAGGATCATAGCCTTGCTGCCTTTGTTGTTTTTTGGGGTTTTTTTGTGTGTGCTTAGAATGAATTACTTTGTCAGACCAGCTGTGATCATCGTACGTCCTACAGAATTTCCCTCTGCAATGTAAGGAGAAAATTTTTAATTTATGATTTCTGATAGCCTAGGCATAGCACCTCTAGCACCCACAGTTATATGTGATGAAACAGAAATGCACGTGTAATGTGTCTCTCCCATTATGGTCTGTAGATTTCTCTGAGGTTGTTCCAAGATCTAAACTGGACGAGGAGAAAAGCCTCCAGACTAAGATCAGGATGTAAAGAGAACGAATCTGAATCAAAGAAGGAAAAATTAGGAGAGAATAGTAAATGGCAAAGTGAGAGGTCAATAGTAGATACTCATGGTGACATCTCCATTATTTGTTTGCCCCTTGATTCTCACCCAGAGCCTCTCAACTGTGCCATTACAGCTCCATACATTCCAACCCTTCTGTTACATACAGTGCCACCCCCTGGCCTCTTCGGCCCTGCCCTTCCCTCCTGAAGAGCCTGTAACCATCCAACAGGGCACACCAGTCACAGGACTTGTCCCAGCAGTTTCACTTATGCCAACAAAATCAAGTCTCTGGCACCGGGCAAAAGCTTCCAGGTCAGCATTGTTTGTTCCTCAAGCGGCATTCCTTGGTATAAAAGCATTTCCATGTGTCGTACTTCGTAGCCGACACTTGTGAAGCAGATGGAGGGATCCCATTAGTGCTCCTTTCCTCAGGTTTGGGCACACAATGCCACTGTTCATCACTGGCCAGCCGGGCATTTTCTCATTCCCCTTTCCAGCCTAGTTTAAAGCTCCCGCAAAGAGCCCTGCTAGCTCCTGTGCTAGAGCCCCTTTTCCCCTCTGAGAAAGGCTCATGCTGTCAGATGTCTGTAGACCAGGTGTTGAATAGATCAACCCACAGTCAAAAAACCCAATATTTTCTTGCTTACACCACCCTTGGAGCCATGCTGATGGATCTGCCTATTCCTGCCAGTATAATTCCTTGTTACAGACAGATCAATGAAATCACTACCTGTGTTCCTGCTGTCAACCGATTGTCCCATGGCCATGGAGTCTTTTTGATTGAGTGCACTGTGTCAGATGAGTTTGTTTAAACGCCTTTATTAGTAAAAGCATTTTCCTGTGAGAGACATCCTTCTGCATCTTGTTCAGGGACAGCTGGAGCAGCAGTAACACCAGCACCGCTGAATTCCTCATTCTCATGTCCCTGTGCCCTACAAGGAGATGCTGCTTGGGAAGGGCCCGGGCCAGGAGAGCATCTGCTGCGCTGGTCCCTGTGCTCGGCTTGGTTGGCTGCGTCCTTCAGAAGAGCAGGACAGTGCGGATACTGAAAAGTGGAAGGGAAGGGAGGGTTTGCTGCAGCTCAGGAGCAGGCAGTGGGGCAGGCAGGTGTGCCTGGGGACCGGCCACTTCTTTGCCATCCAGCCTCTTCCTGACTGAGCTGCATGAGGCGTGCAGGAGCAGGGCAGCCTTCAAATCCCTGCTGAGGGGAACCCCTCAGGGGATAAGGCCACAGGATGTGTGCTGAGCTGAACCATGAGCAGGAGGGTTCCCTGTGCTGAACGTGGGCTCTTCCCTTTGGGCTAGGGCAGGTCTTGCCACCGCTCAGCTGTGAGGCCCTGCTTCCCCAAAAGCAGAGCAGCACCAAGAGGCTCAGGTGCTCTTTGGGAAGCCAGTGTTACATGCTCTGCCTGTTGGAATTTTAGGAGGAGGAGTTGAGGTGTTGCTGAACCTCACTGCTGCTGGTCAGGGTCTCACCTTTTTCCTGCACGTAACAGCTCAAATCCCTCGTTCACTTTAGCGAACGGCAGCGTGTGCGTGATCAGCAAATCTGGGTCGAATTTCTTCTCCAAATAGCTGGAAACTAATTTGGGGATACTTTCTCTCATCTTCCAGCCTAGAAACAGGAGAAAGCAGCTGCATGATTAACAGGAGAAAGGCTGTTTTGGTAAGGCAGTGTTAGTGTGAGGGTCAGGACTGAGTAACCAGTGGTGGTGCCAGACTCCTGTGAGAGATTTTCTGCTCTTTAGGACGAGTGGGTTACTGTGTCAAACAGGTGGAGGTTTATTTGCATGTGTCATGCTGATTTTCAGTACAGATAACGCAGTGCTGCTCTTTAGTTGTTTTCTACTTGAAAACCCTCTTTTTACTATTTCTGACTTGTCAACAACCATGAATGGAAAAGCTGAAATATTTAGATTGTATTCTTAAGGTTACTACCTCCGAGCACAGTCCCCTTCCATGTACGTCCAGTCAGCAGAAGTGTGGGATCGATGGAAATCTCTGAACCAGAATCCAATTCCCCAACCATCATACAGACACCAGTGCTCATATTGCAGGAAGCCAGGGCAGCAATCTGATGGGACAGGGAGGAGAATTAGAGAAAGCCCTGATGAGTTGTTCAGGGGAATGCTCTTTTTGTGCCATCTCCTGCTCCTCCCTGGTGATCTGAAAATACACATCCCCCCTTGGGAGCAGACCTGGAGAGCTTGTGGCCTCTTTTAAGATTTGTACAGTTTTATCCCCAAGCCAACAGCCTGCCTTTCTGCATCCAGCAGTGCTGGCAGCGGGTGTGGAGTTTCCCATGGGGATGGATTTTGCCCTGAGAGGATCCTGTGATGACCTGGCAGTGAGGACAGGTGCTGAAGTGTCACCTACCATGGTGTCCGGGTGCCCGATGACCTCAAAGGAGTAGTCCACGCCCTGCCCGGTCATCTCAGTGAGCACCTCCTGGATGGGCTTCTGGAAGTCTCGAGGGTTGATGCAGTCGGTGGCTCCCAGCTGCTTGGCCTTGGCAAACTTGTCCCTGTTGATGTCCACGGCAATGATGCGGGAAGCTCCAGCTGCCTTGCAGCCCATGACAACAGAGAGGCCAACGCCTCCGAGGCCGAAGACGGCACAGGTGGAGCCTGGTTTTACCTGCACAAATGGGACCCTGTGAGTCTCCAGTGGGAAGAGGAGGAGGAGGAAGTGGGGAGGTTTCTTTTGCACAGGATTGATGAGGTTGTGAGGGTGGCTGTGGTGTGCTAAACACGCCTAAATACCAACCTTGGCTGCATTAATGGCAGCCCCATAGCCTGTGGAAAACCCACAGCCGAACAGGCAGACTTTGTCCAGAGGTGCTGCGGCATCTATCTTGGCAACGGCGTACTCTGGGACCACGGTGTATTCTGTGAAGGTGCTGACCCACAGGAAGTGGTGGATCTGCTTCCCTTTGCAAGAGAAGCGGCTGGTCTTGTCTGGCAGCAGGTTTTGTAGTTCATAGAAACTGCGGGGAGATGCAAGTATTTGTATTTGATTGACTAATGTCCTGTCGGATTTGTCATAAAGTCAAGTGTAGGTGTAGGGGATGGCAAAGGAAACTTACTGGGACTTCTGGCAGAAGTTGGATTCAGGATTCCGGCAGAAGCTGCATTCCCCACACTGAGGATGGCAAAGTGGTATGACTTTGTCACCTGGAAGAAAACAATATCCCATGTTAGGTGCCTCTGAGGATGCTGCCTGCTGTGTGAGAGCTGATTCCTTGGCATGTGTTTGTGTGTGTGTCAGTTACCTGGCTTCATAGAGGTCACTCCTTCTCCAACGCTTTCCACAATTCCAGCTCCTTCATGGCCAGGGATAACTGGGAATTCTGCTTTGGGAAAGCAGCCTTGTAGGAGGTGTTCATCTGTGCGACAGATGCCTGTGGCCACAAGCTGTTTGGAGAGGGAAAAGTAGATGTCCTGGCCTCTGTCTTACTCAGTTTGTGGAAGGAATTTTCTCAGGGGTGTTACGATGTCCGGTCAGTCAGTGCTGGTGCTCCATGGCAGCAGACTGAGCCCAGGCTGGGCTTTTGCCTTCTGCTCACTCTGAATGCTCCTTGAGGTTTTCCTCTGCACTGAGCTGCAGGTGGAAATGGAAGAGAGGCCCCTACCAGGGCCATGTCCAGCAGAGCAAGGGCTGGAGAAAGGAATTCCTATGTGCCAGCTTAGGCAAGGATTAGTCCCAAAAGGAGCCCCTGGCAGATGGCGCGTTTGAGCCAAGGCAGCTCTGGACAATTAAAGCCCCTTGGAGGACACAGATCCCTGAGTTATACTGAAGGTCAACCACAAGAAGAGCAATTCCCACAAGGAAGGAAGAAAAAGTTATTGAAATGTATTTTTACCTTGATCCGGACTTCCCCTGCCTTTGGGGGTGCAACTTCCACCTCCTCAACAGAGAGTGGTTTTCCCGGGGCCCAGGCAACAGCAGCCCTGCACCTGATAACCTGGAAGGAGCCGAGAGGAATACATTGCATGGGAACATTTGCCTTTAGCACAGGGTTGGGGGAAGTCATCCTGCAATCAGCTGAGCCCGAGGTGTTCAACCTTGGTGATGCTCAGCTTCACCTGAAACCAAGTGATGTCCAATAAGCACTGGCCTAGTTCAAGGTCTGAGGGAACTGTGTTTGTGGTTTGTCTCCCAAGGAGTGTCAGGTATAGCCTTGGAAAGTTACTGGGTTTTGATGGCTTTGGTGGATTTTTCATAGTATCCCCATATGTTACTGGCCAGACTGTGCTGTCGTGGGGACTGTGGCCCCACTTTGTGGAAATGCCTATGGAGAGCTTTGATGTCAGCCTTGTGACACACTGGGCTGAAGGTGAGTGAGAGGGTTTATGGCATTGTCCCATCTGATTGGCAACTAGATAATTTTTTCCCTTACCAAGGTTTGATCAGAGTGTGACATCGCTCAAACCCTTCCGGATCAACTCAAAGCAGTTTGGCATCAGCAAAATGGAGCTTGCAGCTTGAAAAGGGTATTGCCATGGACAAGGCTGAGGGCAGGAGAGGGGTGGCTGAAGAGGGCACCGCTGAAGAGCTGCGTTTGCTGCCAGAGCAGGAGCACAGAGTGGGATTGAGCAGGTGGATGCTTTTCAGAGCAGCACAATTCCATATTTTGTCTCCTGAGCGGGTGGGCAGGACAGAGGGGGAATGCACTACCTAACGCAGGTCTGGACACGTGCAGTTGTCCGAAAGCAGAATCTGGTGAAATTCGCAGGGGTTTGGAAGAGGTGGGGGAGTGAGGTCAGAGGAGAGAGGAGGGCACGCCGAGTGGTGTGCAGGCTGAGGCTTTTTGCAGCGGATGTCACCAGGAGCAGGGCACCTCCGGAAGAAGGATGGGAAATGCGATGTCCTTACTTTTCCCGCAGTGGCCATGTGGTCTTAGCAGGGCTGTGTCTGTCGCTGTCACAGGCAGGAGGGAAGCTGTTGCCTCGGCGTATTGCAGAATCCCCCAGGCGTGGAGCGGGAGCAGTCCCGGTGCGGCACCGTCGCTGGAGAGCGCTGCTTAATCTGTGCGGATGCTGGATGCCGAGGAGCTCAGGGAGTGCTGAGGGGCGGAGCTGGATAGCGGCAGGGAGATGGATGGGGGCAGAAGTCCTCCAGGGAAGCTTTTATCCGTGACTCTGACCTTGGGTCATTCCCTGCCCTCTCCACCCTAAATGCTCGGAGAGGTCAGAAAGCTTGGTTTATTTCTTCCAGTTGCTTCTGGTAGGTGTGGAGGGAGATTTGCAGCAGTGCTGGGGCTTTCTTTGAGTCCCTTTTTGCCACGTTGGAAGCATTTGCCCTGGTGGCCGTTCACACCACAATATTTGCAAAAGGATTAAAAATTAAAAAAACAAAACCAAAGGAAACAAATGGCAGTGAAAATATGGTGTGGTGGACAAACCCACATGTCCTCCTGGGCTGAAGCTTTACTGTCTGTATTATTGCTGCTATTTTCACCAGAGCAGTAAAGGCAGAAGAGGATTTTTTTCCCAAGGACACATTTGCTCCACTCCAGTGTAATGAGGTTTCTAAGTGGGTTCACCCCACCCAGACTTTTCAGGTTCCTCCAGAGCTGTTTTCTGCTGAGGCATTGGACAAGGTGATGTCTTGCAGGGATTGGATGAGCAAGAGCTTGTTGGAGGAGCAGGCTAAGATGAGCACTCAGAGTGTGATGTAATCCCCACAGTTAGAAAGGAATCTTCTAACTGAAAGGAGAAAGGAGCCAGCTGAAAGTGTGGCTGAAAGGAGTCTTTTGCAAACCTAAGGAATGGGATAATTTCCTAGACGGCTGTCACTAATGACTTAACCCCCTTTTTGGGTCACTCACCATTTAGAATGCTATAATGAGGAGAAGTTAACTCTTTGGGTATTGAGAAAAATTATACCTATATATAAATATACTCTTTTAAAATCAAAAGACATCTGTTGACATTTGGAATAGCAAAAGGGATTAGACATGATCAGGAAAAAAACGTGGCATTCCTGAATCAGGAGGGCATTACTGTGTAGACTCAAGCTTGGCACCCTCAGCTCTCCAGTTGATTCACATGTCCTTCACAAGACCACAGAATGCCTTGGGTTAGAAGGGTCCTCTAAGATCATGTTGTTCCAACCCCCTGCCATGGGCAGGAACTCCTCTGACTAGACAAAATTGCTCGTAGCCATATCTGAGTGGCCTCGAATGCTGCCAGGGATGGGGCCTCCACAACTTTCCCTCAGCCTGTTCCAGTGGTTCAGCCTGTGAAAAACGAGGTTCACATTGTATGTAAATTTTAAGAAATAGATTTAATAAAATAATAAGACAATAAGGAGATAAAAAAAGCAGAGTATGGCGGCCGGGTGACTTGGCATTCAGCCAAGTCCACACACTGCTCTATCATAGTCATTCTTTAAATACCCTTTCTATTGCATCAGTCTGTTTAATATCCATATTTTTCCATAGACTAGTTTCCATATTCAAGGAACTGTTCTGCATGTTCCTTAGGTCTACCTTTTTCGAGCATGCGTGTTTTTTGGCCATGTCTTCATTATCACCTCCAGTTTGGGCCTTGGTCCATACTTTCTTCAGATGGTAGATGCTGATAGTTGGTATCTCAATAGCAGGGTCTTCTTTACATGTTCACTGGATGTTATCCCGGCCAAACAGTTTAAGCATACTATATCAACTATTACCACTATGCCTATCTTTCTTTATTAATAGCAGAAGTAAAAACTTATGTCCTTACCATAACATTATTAATCATATAGCACACATCTTGTGAAAAGCCAACTTTATATTATGCATTTATAACAAGCTTTCTCACAGTAAAGAATTTCTTCCTAATATCTGATCTAAACCTACTGTCTTTCATGCCTGTTATCCTATCAGGTCACCCAGCAGACAGTGTGGAGCAAAAAATTTGGTTCCTCTCCATGATTTTCATGTGCTTTCCCATGCCTTGCAATCCTCACTTCAGCCTGAAAGTGGGCAGATTTAAGTGGTCAGACAAAGCCAAAAATACTCTGTCGGCTGTTCAGACAGACCCACTTTACAGAACTCCTGGAACATAGACTAGTTGGCTTTGATTCCCATTCTGTTTTCTGCATTGCACAAGAGCTGTAAAGCAATTCCAGAGGTCAAATGCTGTATGGCTGATGGCTCATATGGTTGGCAGTGTTTGAAGTTGAAACCAACAAATTTAAAAAGTCCTGTAACAGAGAATGAAATCATTCACCTACTTCCTAGATAGCATTCCATACATATGGCCCTATGATTTCATCTCACATATAAGCACATAGATGTGCTACTTGTGCTAGCATTTATTTCATGGCTCTTAAGACATGTCTAGTGTCTGCTGTTAAGTATATAACCTACACAATGGTGGTAAAAAGATCTTTCAGATGTGTACTGTTATTATTCCTTAAAACATCCATGTCCTACTCCAGTCCCCCAAACTTGCAAACTCACCACTGATGTGAGGACAACACAGGTTTGAGAATTGCTGTCTGCCCTGCTTGCAGTTGTTAAATGCCATGGGGAGCTGGCACCTCTGCAGAACATTTGAAATGTATGTAATTACTGCAGGGAGTTGATACTGAGATCCAGTTGCTGTGCAGCTTTTGGTATAGGTTTCAGACAGGAGGTTGTTGTTGTTTTCTTCTTATCCAGGTAATAGAGGGAAAATAGGATCAAACTTGTATGTCAGCAGGCACGGATTTAATGAGTAACTTTTTAATGGCAGATCCTGTGTATCTACATTCTACAATAGGTGCTATCCTGACTTGCTGTACATGTGCATATATTTTATCAGTTTTAATATCTGATCTGTGAGGTCAGATGTTAGTACACACAGACCTCAGAGTGTTTGTGTTCATCTTGGTAGTCAGTTTTCTGTCCCCTTCTTTGTGTTCTGTTTGTTTGCTGCCTGTATCAAAGAGGTGGAAAGATGGAAGACAATATGAGAGAAATCTGTGTGGAATAGACGCTGAAATGCAGTAATGAGGGCTAAGTACAAATCTTATCTTTTCTGCTGCCTGCAGCAGGCTTCAATAATTTTTAATTAAAAGTCAGAGCCCGATATTGGTGCCTTTCTTACTGACTCAGCATTAAAATTCTGTCCACGGTTTAACTGGGCACATGTCTCAGAGACCATTTTTGCATGCTACTGTGAATGACAAACCAGATCATATCCTAGCTGATATGGCTTTGCATTTGTTAGGAGTGTTGCTAATTCACTATTCTATAAGATGCCTTCCTGCTTTACTTTCTGTTAGAACAGAAATATTGTGTAGCTTGTAGAAAATGATAGCAGAATTAGGAAAATGATGTAAGGAAAGTGGGAGTTAGATCCACCCAAATATATTGTACCTAGCAGGGATAAAAAAAAAATAACCCTAAAAAAGTCTACTAAAAAGACGAATTGATTCAGTTCACCCAGATTAAGGAGAAAGTTTGAGGGGGAAAATTGTTAAAATAGAGAACAGGACTGTTACAGCAGCTGCTGATTTTGAGTCCACGCTGCCATAGACTGATGGAATATCTCAGCTTGGGGGGCAACCATTAGGATCATAGCCTTGCTGCCTTTGTTGTTTTTTGGGGTTTTTTTGTGTGTGCTTAGAATGAATTACTTTGTCAGACCAGCTGTGATCATCGTACGTCCTACAGAATTTCCCTCTGCAATGTAAGGAGAAAATTTTTAATTTATGATTTCTGATAGCCTAGGCATAGCACCTCTAGCACCCACAGTTATATGTGATGAAACAGAAATGCACGTGTAATGTGTCTCTCCCATTATGGTCTGTAGATTTCTCTGAGGTTGTTCCAAGATCTAAACTGGACGAGGAGAAAAGCCTCCAGACTAAGATCAGGATGTAAAGAGAACGAATCTGAATCAAAGAAGGAAAAATTAGGAGAGAATAGTAAATGGCAAAGTGAGAGGTCTATAGTAGATACTCATGGTGACATCTCCATTATTTGTTTGCCCCTTGATTCTCACCCAGAGCCTCTCAACTGTGCCATTACAGCTCCATACATTCCAACCCTTCGGTTACATACAGTGCCACCCCCTGGCCTCTTCTGCCCTGCCCTTCCCTCCTGAAGAGCCTGTAACCATCCAACAGGGCACACCAGTCACAGGACTTGTCCCAGCAGTTTCACTTATGCCAACAAAATCAAGTCTCTGGCACCGGGCAAAAGCTTCCAGGTCAGCATTGTTTGTTCCTCAAGCGGCATTCCTTGGTATAAAAACATTTCCACGTGTCGTACTTCGTAGCCGACACTTGTGAAGCAGATGGAGGGATCCCATTAGTGCTCCTTTCCTCAGGTTTGGGCACACAATGCCACTGTTCATCACTGGCCAGCCGGGCATTTTCTCATTCCCCTTTCCAGCCTAGTTTAAAGCTCCCGCAAAGAGCCCTGCTAGCTCCTGTGCTAGAGCCCCTTTTCCCCTCTGAGAAAGGCTCATGCTGTCAGATGTCTGTAGACCAGGTGTTGAATAGATCAACCCACAGTCAAAAAACCCAATATTTTCTTGCTTACACCACCCTTGGAGCCATGCTGATGGATCTGCCTATTCCTGCCAGTATAATTCCTTGTTACAGACAGATCAGTGAAATCACTACCTGAGTTCCTGCTGTCAACCGATTGTCCCATGGCCATGGAGTCTTTTTGATTGAGTGCACTGTGTCAGATGAGTTTGTTTAAACGCCTTTATTAGTAAAAGCATTTTCCTGTGAGAGACATCCTTCTGCATCTTGTTCAGGGACAGCTGGAGCAGCAGTGACACCAGCACAGCTGAATTCCTCATTCTCATGTCCCTGTGCCCTACAAGGAGATGCTGCTTGGGAAGGGCCCGGGCCAGGAGAGCATCTGCTGCGCTGGTCCCTGTGCTCGGCTTGGTTGGCTGCGTCCTTCAGAAGAGCAGGACAGTGCGGATACTGAAAAGTGGAAGGGAAGGGAGGGTTTGCTGCAGCTCAGGAGCAGGCAGTGGGGCAGGCAGGTGTGCCTGGGGACCGGCCACTTCTTTGCCATCCAGCCTCTTCCTGACTGAGCTGCATGAGGCGTGCAGGAGCAGGGCAGCCTTCAAATCCCTGCTGAGGGGAACCCCTCAGGGGATAAGGCCACAGGATGTGTGCTGAGCTGAACCATGAGCAGGAGGGTTCCCTGTGCTGAACGTGGGCTCTTCCCTTTGGGCTAGGGCAGGTCTTGCCACCGCTCAGCTGTGAGGCCCTGCTTCCCCAAAAGCAGAGCAGCACCAAGAGGCTCAGGTGCTCTTTGGGAAGCCAGTGTTACATGCTCTGCCTGTTGGAATTTTAGGAGGAGGAGTTGAGGTGTTGCTGAACCTCACTGCTGCTGGTCAGGGTCTCACCTTTTTCCTGCACGTAACAGCTCAAATCCCTCGTTCACTTTAGCGAACGGCAGCGTGTGCGTGATCAGCAAATCTGGGTCGAATTTCTTCTCCAAATAGCTGGAAACTAATTTGGGGATACTTTCTCTCATCTTCCAGCCTAGAAACAGGAGAAAGCAGCTGCATGATTAACAGGAGAAAGGCTGTTTTGGTAAGGCAGTGTTAGTGTGAGGGTCAGGACTGAGTAACCAGTGGTGGTGCCAGACTCCTGTGAGAGATTTTCTGCTCTTTAGGACGAGTGGGTTACTGTGTCAAACAGGTGGAGGTTTATTTGCATGTGTCATGCTGATTTTCAGTACAGATAACGCAGTGCTGCTCTTTAGTTGTTTTCTACTTGAAAACCCTCTTTTTACTATTTCTGACTTGTCAACAACCATGAATGGAAAAGCTGAAATATTTAGATTGTATTCTTAAGGTTACTACCTCCGAGCACAGTCCCCTTCCATGTACGTCCAGTCAGCAGAAGTGTGGGATCGATGGAAATCTCTGAACCAGAATCCAATTCCCCAACCATCATACAGACACCAGTGCTCATATTGCAGGAAGCCAAGGCAGCAATCTGATGGGACAGGGAGGAGAATTAGAGAAAGCCCTGATGAGTTGTTCAGGGGAATGCTCTTTTTGTGCCATCTCCTGCTCCTCCCTGGTGATCTGAAAATACACATCCCCCCTTGGGAGCAGACCTGGAGAGCTTGTGGCCTCTTTTAAGATTTGTACAGTTTTATCCCCAAGCCAACAGCCTGCCTTTCTGCATCCAGCAGTGCTGGCAGCGGGTGTGGAGTTTCCCATGGGGATGGATTTTGCCCTGAGAGGATCCTGTGATGACCTGGCAGTGAGGACAGGTGCTGAAGTGTCACCTACCATGGTGTCCGGGTGCCCGATGACCTCAAAGGAGTAGTCCACGCCCTGCCCGGTCATCTCAGTGAGCACCTCCTGGATGGGCTTCTGGAAGTCTCGAGGGTTGATGCAGTCGGTGGCTCCCAGCTGCTTGGCCTTGGCAAACTTGTCCCTGTTGATGTCCACGGCAATGATGCGGGAAGCTCCAGCTGCCTTGCAGCCCATGACAACAGAGAGGCCAACGCCTCCGAGGCCGAAGACGGCACAGGTGGAGCCTGGTTTTACCTGCACAAATGGGACCCTGTGAGTCTCCAGTGGGAAGAGGAGGAGGAGGAAGTGGGGAGGTTTCTTTTGCACAGGATTGATGAGGTTGTGAGGGTGGCTGTGGTGTGCTAAACACGCCTAAATACCAACCTTGGCTGCATTAATGGCAGCCCCATAGCCTGTGGAAAACCCACAGCTGAACAGGCAGACTTTGTCCAGAGGTGCTGCGGCATCTATCTTGGCAACGGCGTACTCTGGGACCACGGTGTATTCTGTGAAGGTGCTGACCCACAGGAAGTGGTGGATCTGCTTCCCTTTGCAAGAGAAGCGGCTGGTCTTGTCTGGCAACAGGTGTTGTGGTTCAGAAATACTGTGGGGAGATGCAAGTATTTGTATTTGATTGCCTTAAACACAGATGTGGCTGACAGATTTGTCATAAAGTCAATCCAATGTGGGTGTAGGGGATGGCAAAGGAAACTTACTGGGACTTCTGGCAGAAGTTGGATTCAGGATTCCGGCAGAAGCTGCATTCCCCACACTGAGGGATGCAAAGTGGTATGACTTTGTCACCTGGAAGAAAACAATATCCCATGTTAGGTGCCTCTGAGGATGCTGCCTGCTGTGTGAGAGCTGATTCCTTGGCATGTGTTTGTGTGTGTGTCAGTTACCTGGCTTCATAGAAGTCACTCCTTCTCCAACGCTTTCCACAATTCCAGCTCCTTCATGGCCAGGGATAACTGGGAATTCTGCTTTGGGAAAGCAGCCTTGCAGGAGGTGTTCATCTGTGCGACAGATGCCTGTGGCCACAAGCTGTTTGGAGAGGGAAAAGTAGATGTCCTGGCCTCTGTCTTACTCAGTTTGTGGAAGGAATTTTCTCAGGGGTGTTACGATGTCCGGTCAGTCAGTGCTGGTGCTCCATGGCAGCAGACTGAGCCCAGGCTGGGCTTTTGCCTTCTGCTCACTCTGAATGCTCCTTGAGGTTTTCCTCTGCACTGAGCTGCAGGTGGAAATGGAAGAGAGGCCCCTACCAGGGCCATGTCCAGCAGAGCAAGGGCTGGAGAAAGGAATTCCTGTGTGCCAGCTTAGGCAAGGATTAGTCCCAAAAGGAGCCCCTGGCAGATGGCGCATTTGAGCCAAGGCAGCTCTGGACAATTAAAGCCCCTTGGAGGACACAGATCCCTGAGTTATACTGAAGGTCAACCACAAGAAGAGCAATTCCCACAAGGAAGGAAGAAAAGGTTATTGAAATGTATTTTTACCTTGATCCGGACTTCCCCTGCCTTTGGGGGTGCAACTTCCACCTCCTCAACAGAGAGTGGTTTTCCCGGGGCCCAGGCAACAGCAGCCCTGCACCTGATAACCTGGAAGGAGCCGAGAGGAATACATTGCATGGGAACATTTGCCTTTAGCACAGGGTTGGGGGAAGTCATCCTGCAATCAGCTGAGCCCGAGGTGTTCAACCTTGGTGATGCTCAGCTTCACCTGAAACCAAGTGATGTCCAATAAGCACTGGCCTAGTTCAAGGTCTGAGGGAACTGTGTTTGTGGTTTGTCTCCCAAGGAGTGTCAGGTATAGCCTTGGAAAGTTACTGGGTTTTGATGGCTTTGGTGGATTTTTCATAGTATCCCCATATGTTACTGGCCAGACTGTGCTGTCGTGGGGACTGTGGCCCCACTTTGTGGAAATGCCTATGGAGAGCTTTGATGTCAGCCTTGTGACACACTGGGCTGAAGGTGAGTGAGAGGGTTTATGGCATTGTCCCATCTGATTGGCAACTGGATAATTTTTTCCCTTACCAAGGTTTGATCAGAGTGTGACATCGCTCAAACCCTTCCGGATCAACTCAAAGCAGTTTGGCATCAGCAAAATGGAGCTTGCAGCTTGAAAAGGGTATTGCCATGGACAAGGCTGAGGGCAGGAGATGGGTGGCTGAAGAGGGCACCGCTGAAGAGCTGCGTTTGCTGCCAGAGCAGGAGCACAGAGTGGGATTGAGCAGGTGGATGCTTTTCAGAGCAGCACAATTCCATATTTTGTCTCCTGAGCGGGTGGGCAGGACAGAGGGGGAATGCACTACCTAACGCAGGTCTGGACACGTGCAGTTGTCCGAAAGCAGAATCTGGTGAAATTCGCAGGGGTTTGGAAGAGGTGGGGGAGTGAGGTCAGAGGAGAGAGGAGGGCACGCCGAGTGGTGTGCAGGCTGAGGCTTTTGCAGCGGATGTCACCAGGAGCAGGGCACCTCCGGAAGAAGGATGGGAAATGCGATGTCCTTACTTTTCCCGCAGTGGCCATGTGGTCTTAGCAGGGCTGTGTCTGTCGCTGTCACAGGCAGGAGGGAAGCTGTTGCCTCGGCGTATTGCAGAATCCCCCAGGCGTGGTGCAGGAGCAGTCCCGGTGCGGCACCGTCGCTGGAGAGCGCTGCTTAATCTGTGCGGATGCTGGATGCCGAGGAGCTCAGGGAGTGCTGAGGGGCGGAGCTGGATAGCGGCAGGGAGATGGATGGGGGCAGAAGTCCTCCAGGGAAGCTTTTATCCGTGACTCTGACCTTGGGTCATTCCCTGCCCTCTCCACCCTAAATGCTCGGAGAGGTCAGAAAGCTTGGTTTATTTCTTCCAGTTGCTTCTGGTAGGTGTGGAGGGAGATTTGCAGCAGTGCTGGGGCTTTCTTTGAGTCCCTTTTTGCCACGTTGGAAGCATTTGACCTGGTGGCCGTTCACACCACAATATTTGCAAAAGGATTAAAAATTAAAAAAACAAAACCAAAGGAAACAAATGGCAGTGAAAATATGGTGTGGTGGACAAACCCACATGTCCTCCTGGGCTGAAGCTTTACTGTCTGTATTATTGCTGCTATTTTCACCAGAGCAGTAAAGGCAGAAGAGGATTTTTTTCCCAAGGACACATTTGCTCCACTCCAATGTAATGAGGTTTCTAAGTGGGTTCACCCCACCCAGACTTTTCAGGTTCCTCCAGAGCTGTTTTCTGCTGAGGCATTGGACAAGGTGATGTCTTGCAGGGATTGGATGAGCAAGAGCTTGTTGGAGGAGCAGGCTAAGATGAGCACCCAGAGTGTGATGTAATCCCCACAGTTAGAAAGGAATCTTCTAACTGAAAGGAGAAAGGAGCCAGCTGAAAGTGTGGCTGAAAGGAGTCTTTTGCAAACCTAAGGAATGGGATAATTTCCTAGACGGCTGTCACTAATGACTTAACCCCCCTTTTTGGGTCACTCACCATTTAGAATGCTATAATGAGGAGAAGTTAACTCTTTGGGTATTGAGAAAAATTATACCTATATATAAATATACTCTTTTAAAATCAAAAGACATCTGTTGACATTTGGAATAGCAAAAGGGATTAGACATGATCAGGAAAAAAACGTGGCATTCCTGAATCAGGAGGGCATTACTGTGTAGACTCAAGCTTGGCACCCTCAGCTCTCCAGTTGATTCACATGTCCTTCACAAGACCACAGAATGCCTTGGGTTAGAAGGGTCCTCTAAGATCATGTTGTTCCAACCCCCTGCCATGGGCAGGAACTCCTCTGACTAGACAAAATTGCTCGTAGCCATATCTGAGTGGCCTCGAATGCTGCCAGGGATGGGGCCTCCACAACTTTCCCTCAGCCTGTTTCAGTGCTTCAGCTTTCCTACAGTAAAGAGTTTCTTCCTAATATCTGATCTAAACCTACTGTCTTTCATGCCTGTTATCCTATCAGGTCACCCAGCAGACAGTGTGGAGCAAAAAATTTGGTTCCTCTCCATGATTTTCATGTGCTTTCCTATGCCTTGCAATCCTCACTTCAGCCTGAAAGTGGGCAGATTTAAGTGGTCAGACAAAGCCAAAAATACTCTGTCGGCTGTTCAGACAGACCCACTTTACAGAACTCCTGGGACATAGACTAGTTGGCTTTGATTCCCATTCTGTTTTCTGCATTGCACAAGAGCTGTAAAGCAATTCCAGAGGTCAAATGCTGTATGGCTGATGGCTCATATGGTTGGCAGTGTTTGAAGTTGAAACCAACAAATTTAAAAAGTCCTGTAACAGAGAATGAAATCATTCACCTACTTCCTAGATAGCATTCCATACATATGGCCCTATGATTTCATCTCACATATAAGCACATAGATGTGCTACTTGTGCTAGCATTCATTTCATGGCTCTTAAGACATGTCTAGTGTCTGCTGTTAAGTATATAACCTACACAATGGTGGTAAAAAGATCTTTCAGATGTGTACTGTTATTATTCCTTAAAACATCCATGTCCTACTCCAGTCCCCCAAACTTGCAAACTCACCACTGATGTGAGGACAATACAGGTTTGAGAATTGCTGTCTGCCCTACTTGTAGTTGTTAAGTGCCATGGGGAGCTGGCACCTCTGCAGAACATTTGAAATGTATGTAATTATTGCAGGGAGTTGATACTGAGATCCAGTTGCTGTGCAGCTTTTGGTATAGGTTTCAGACAGGAGGTTGTTGTTGTTTTCTTCTTATCCAGGTAATAGAGGGAAAATAGGATCAAACTTGTATGTCAGCAGGCACGGATTTAATGAGTAACTTTTTAATGGCAGATCCTGTGTATCTACATTCTACAATAGGTGCTATCCTGACTTGCTGTACATGTGCATATATTTTATCAGTTTTAATATCTGATCTGTGAGGTCAGATGTTAGTACACACAGACCTCAGAGTGTTTGTGTTCATCTTGGTAGTCAGTTTTCTGTCCCCTTCTTTGTGTTCTGTTTGTTTGCTGCCTGTATCAAAGAGGTGGAAAGATGGAAGACAATATGAGAGAAATCTGTGTGGAATAGACGCTGAAATGCAGTAATGAGGGCTAAGTACAAATCTTATCTTTTCTGCTGCCTGCAGCAGGCTTCAATAATTTTTAATTAAAAGTCAGAGCCCGATATTGGTGCCTTTCTTACTGACTCAGCATTAAAATTCTGTCCACGGTTTAACTGGGCACATGTCTCAGAGACCATTTTTGCATGCTACTGTGAATGACAAACCAGATCATATCCTAGCTGATATGGCTTTGCATTTGTTAGGAGTGTTGCTAATTCACTATTCTATAAGATGCCTTCCTGCTTTACTTTCTGTTAGAACAGAAATATTGTGTAGCTTGTAGAAAATGATAGCAGAATTAGGAAAATGATGTAAGGAAAGTGGGAGTTAGATCCACCCAAATATATTGTACCTAGCAGGGATAAAAAAAAAATAACCCTAAAAAAGTCTACTAAAAAGAAGAATTGATTCAGTTCACCCAGATTAAGGAGAAAGTTTGAGGGGGAAAAATTGTTAAAATAGAGAACAGGACTGTTACAGCAGCTGCTGATTTTGAGTCCACGCTGCCATAGACTGATGGAATATCTCAGCTTGGGGGGCAACCATTAGGATCATAGCCTTGCTGCCTTTGTTGTTTTGGTTTTTTTTTTGTGTGTGTGCTTAGAATGAATTACTTTGTCAGACCAGCTGTGATCATCGTATGTCCTACAGAATTTCCCTCTGCAATGTAAGGAGAAAATTTTTAATTTATGATTTCTGATAGCCTAGGCATAGCACCTCTAGCACCCACAGTTATATGTGATGAAACAGAAATGCACGTGTAATGTGTCTCTCCCATTATGGTCTGTAGATTTCTCTGAGGTTGTTCCAAGATCTAAACTGGACGAGGAGAAAAGCCTCCAGACTAAGATCAGGATGTAAAGAGAACGAATCTGAATCAAAGAAGGAAAAATTAGGAGAGAATAGTAAATGGCAAAGTGAGAGGTCTATAGTAGATACTCATGGTGACATCTCCATTATTTGTTTGCCCCTTGATTCTCACCCAGAGCCTCTCAACTGTGCCATTACAGCTCCATACATTCCAACCCTTCTGTTACATACAGTGCCACCCCCTGGCCTCTTCTGCCCTGCCCTTCCCTCCTGAAGAGCCTGTAACCATCCAACAGGGCACACCAGCGTAGTGGTTTTGGTTTGATTTCTCGGCCAATGCACCATTTACGTGGTGGTTTTATGTTTGCTGAATTGGGAGAAAAAGGTGAAACAGGCTCAACTTAAAAGTAAAAACAGATAGATTTTATTAATGTACACTAAGAAAAGAGAAAAAGAAAAATGAGACATTCAAACACCTTCTCCTCTGTTTCTAGAGGGTATGAAATGAAGGACACGCACGCAGTCACGAGTCTGGGCAAAAAAGAGGGGAAGTTTATTTCTCGACCTCGATTTATAGAGATTCTGGACATTGACCAGGGACTGGACAAATGAGGTTGACACCTCTTTTAATTACACTGGTCAAACTAGAATTTATCAATTGTCCCTCCTCCAGAGAGGAATGTAAACAGGAAGAACAGTTTACAACACATTACTTTTGTTGACATAAAAATCTATAAAAAACTCTACTACAAAAATGCAAACATCAGAAGGCTGAAAAAGATCAGAGGGACACTTGTCTACTACAAACTGTTCACTTTTTCACTCAACACAGAGAGAAAACTATGATTTTCAGTCAGCTGCAACTATTTAAACACAATTTTCCATCACTTTAGGAGAGGAGCTTCTTTAGTTTATGGAGACATGCTACAAGAAAAGGTCTGGTGGCTTTCAACATCATAAATCTGCGACTACTTGGAATTTTTGCAGATTCTGTGCAGTCCTACCCATATAACAGTTTTTCAAGCTGCTTATAGGCTTCTGTATGTTTGGGGTACTGTTTTAAGAATGCTTTTTTAGTATAAAGCAAGGATTCTCTTCTTCTGTATCTAAAATCATCCTTATCTCAAAAGAAACAAGAGACCTCTTTTTATGCCCAGGACCCAGGGCTTCAAAATCACTTTCTCTCTAGAATTATTTTTGTCTCAAAGGCTGAGACCTCTTAATTTTTCCTCAGGAGTGGGGGACATACTCTATTAAAATTCTCAGTTAAATCTCATTTTTATCAGTACACACAACCCTTTGGCTAGAACTTGCATTCCTCCAAACAGCATTATGATATTACAAGAAATAGTTTATTTCTCCATAATTCACATCCGGAGAAGTTTGGTCAGAAATGTCCACTTTTTCCATCCTTTCTTCCAATAGTCTTTATCAGTCTTTTTGTTGCCTTTTGTCTCATACTGTTTCTCTACATTTAAAATCACTCTGACTTCTGTGGAGGAGGGAAAAGGGTTAATGTCTTTGCCCAGAGGTTGTTTTTCCCCTCCTCTCCAGCTGACTCCTGGAACTTCAAGGCCGCAGGTGAAGGTGGGGAGGGGGGGGGAGGAGAAGGAGCATGCTCAGGAACGCTGATGGATAACCCTCCTCCACACCTGGTCATATCTAAAGCAACTCAAACTTGGATCAGCTCCCTGGAGCTCCGGAGAAAGATTCTCAAGATTTTCTCCTCCCTCGGACCAGAGGCTACGGCAGCCAAGCCAAGAGCACGGCCGCCGCGGCCCGTGGCGCAGGGCCAGCCCTGCCGGTCTGCAATCCTCCTCCTCTCCCCGGGGGAGGAGCCGGGGGACAAAGGGGACACTGCCGGCCCAGGCAGCTGTCCCACAGGCAGCGGCCCCTGCTCCAAGGCCTGGCCCCGGGGGGCCTAGCTTGAACTTCTGACAAGGTCACGTTAATTCCTCGCCAGCCGGAAAAGGAAAACGGCCGAATCGCCTGGGACCTTTGATTTAAGCCAGGGTCTCCAGAGGCGTGGAAAACACTCCTATTCGTCAGCCAAGCTATCAATCCATGCTATAAATTCCTTAAGAAAAAAAACCCCTTCACATTCATGCTAAACCACTACACCAGTCACAGGACTTGTCCCAGCAGTTTCACTTATGCCAACAAAATCAAGTCTCTGGCACCGGGCAAAAGCTTCCAGGTCAGCATTGTTTGTTCCTCAAGCGGCATTCCTTGGTATAAAAACATTTCCACGTGTGGTACTTCGTAGCCAACACTTGTGAAGCAGATGGAGGGATCCCATTAGTGCTCCTTTCCTCAGGTTTGGGCACACAATGCCACTGTTCATCACTGGCCAGCCGGGCATTTTCTCATTCCCCTTTCCAGCCTAGTTTAAAGCTCCCTCAAAGAGCCCTGCTAGCTCCTGTGCTAGAGCCCCTTTTCCCCTCTGAGAAAGGCTCATGCTGTCAGATGTCTGTAGACCAGGTGTTGAATAGATCAACCCACAGTCAAAAAACCCAATATTTTCTTGCTTACACCACCCTTGGAGCCATGCTGATGGATCTGCCTATTCCTGCCAGTATAATTCCTTGTTACAGACAGATCAATGAAATCACTACCTGTGTTCCTGCTGTCAACCGATTGTCCCATGGCCATGGAGTCTTTTTGATTGAGTGCACTGTGTCAGATGAGTTTGTTTAAACGCCTTTATTAGTAAAAGCACTTTCCTGGGAGAGACATCCTTCTGCATCTTGTTCAGGGACAGCTGGAGCAGCAGTAACACCAGCACCGCTGAATTCCTCATTCTCATCTCCCTGTGCCCTACAAGGAGATGCTGCTTGGGAAGGGCCCGGGCCAGGAGAGCATCTGCTGCGCTGGTCCCTGTGCTCGGCTTGGTTGGCTGCGTCCTTCAGAAGAGCAGGACAGTGCGGATACTGAAAAGTGGAAGGGAAGGGAGGGTTTGCTGCAGCTCAGGAGCAGGCAGTGGGGCAGGCAGGTGTGCCTGGGGACCGGCCACTTCTTTGCCATCTAGCCTCTTCCTGACTGAGCTGCATGAGGCGTGCAGGAGCAGGGCAGCCTTCAAATCCCTGCTGAGGGGAACCCCTCAGGGGATAAGGCCACAGGATGTGTGCTGAGCTGAACCATGAGCAGGAGGGTTCCCTGTGCCGAACGTGGGCTCTTCCCTTTGGGCTAGGGCAGGTCTTGCCACCGCTCAGCTGTGAGGCCCTGCTTCCCCAAAAGCAGAGCAGCACCAAGAGGCACAGGTGCTCTTTGGGAAGCCAGTGTTACATGCTCTGCCTGTTGGAATTTTAGGAGGAGGAGTTGAGGTGTTGCTGAACCTCACTGCTGCTGGTCAGGGTCTCACCTTTTTCCTGCACGTAACAGCTCAAATCCCTCGTTCACTTTAGCGAATGGCAGCGTGTGCGTGATCAGCAAATCTGGGTCGAATTTCTTCTCCAAATAGCTGGAAACTAATTTGGGGATACTTTCTCTTGGCTTCCAGCCTAGAAACAGGATAAATCAGCTGCATGAATAACAAGAGAAAGGCTGTTTTGGTAAGGCAGTGTTAGTGTGAGGGTCAGGACTGAGTAACCAGTGCTGGTGCTAGACTCCTGTGAGAGATTTTCTGCTCTTTAGGATGAGTGGGTTACTGTGTCAAACAGGTGGAGGTTTATTTGCATGTGTCATGCTGATTTTCAGTACAGATAACGCAGTGCTGCTCTTTAGTTGTTTTCTACTTGAAAACCCTCTTTTTACTATTTCTGACTTGTCAACAACCATGAATGGAAAAGCTGAAATATTTAGATTGTATTCTTAAGGTTACTACCTCCAAACGTAGTCCCCTTCCATGTACGTCCAGTCACCAGAAGCATGGGATCGATGGAAATCTTTGAATCCAATACCCCAATCATCACACAGACACCAGTGTTCATATTGCAGGAAGCCAAGGAAGCAATCTGATGGGACAGGGAGGAGAATTAGAGAAAGCCCTGATGAGTTGTTCAGGGGAATGCTCTTTTTGTGCCATCTCCTGCTCCTCCCTGGTGATCTGAAAATACACATCCCCCCTTGGGAGCAGACCTGGAGAGCTTGTGGCCTCTTTTAAGATTTGTACAGTTTTATCCCCAAGCCAACAGCCTGCCTTTCTGCATCCAGCAGTGCTGGCAGCGGGTGTGGAGTTTCCCATGGGGATGGATTTTGCCCTGAGAGGATCCTGTGATGACCTGGCAGTGAGGACAGGTGCTGAAGTGTCACCTACCATGGTGTCCGGGTGCCCGACGACCTCAAAGGAGTAGTCCACGCCCTGCCCGGTCATCTCAGTGAGCACCTCCTGGATGGGCTTCTGGAAGTCTCGAGGGTTGATGCAGTCGGTGGCTCCCAGCTGCTTGGCCTTGGCAAACTTGTCCCTGTTGATGTCCACGGCAATGATGCGGGAAGCTCCAGCTGCCTTGCAGCCCATGACAACAGAGAGGCCAACGCCTCCGAGGCCGAAGACGGCACAGGTGGAGCCTGGTTTTACCTGCACAAATGGGACCCTGTGAGTCTCCAGTGGGAAGAGGAGGAGGAGGAAGTGGGGAGGTTTCTTTTGCACAGGATTGATGAGGTTGTGAGGGTGGCTGTGGTGTGCTAAACACGCCTAAATACCAACCTTGGCTGCATTAATGGCAGCCCCATAGCCTGTGGAAAACCCACAGCCGAACAGGCAGACTTTGTCCAGAGGTGCTGCGGCATCTATCTTGGCAACGGCGTACTCTGGGACCACGGTGTATTCTGCAAAGGTGCTGATCCACACAAAGTGGTTGATCTGCTTCCCTTTGCAAGAGAAGCGGCTGGTCTTGTCTGGCAGCAGGTGTTGTGGTTCACAGAAGCTATGGGGACATATATACATTTGTATTTGATTTACTAAAGCACTAATGGGGCCGTCAGATTTGTCATAAAGTCAATCCAATGTGGGTGTAGGGGAAGGCAACGGAAACTCACTGGAACTTCTGGCAGAAGTTGGATTCAGGATTCCGGCAGAAGCTGCATTCCCCACACTGAGGGATGGCAAGGGGGATCACTTTGTCTCCTGCAACAAAGTGGATCTCTGTTAGGCAACTCTGCAGGCCCTCAATGCCTGTTGAATCACCTGTCCTGAGCCTTCTGAGGGCACAAACCTACCATGAACCCTCTGCTTTCTCTGTGAGGATGAATGCTGCAGGCCCCACTTGTCTACATGAGGATCAGACCAGGAAAGTGGACCTGTGTCTTGGTTTGGGAAGACAGGTATCTGCCAGGTAAAATTACAATCAGAGGCTTTTTGGCAAAGATTACAACCTGAGAGTCCAGTGCAATGAGTGTGCACTCAGCTTTTTAACCACTGACTCAGGAGCAGGGGGAAGTTTCTGAGCTTGGCAGAGCTTTGAGGCCTGAATCCTGGGTGTGCATCTGAGTGTGTGTTGGTTACCTGGTTTCACAGCGGTCACTCCTTCTCCAGTGCTTTCCACAATCCCAGCTCCTTCATGGCCTGGTATAACTGGGAATTCCACATTAGGCATGGAACCTTTAATAACGTGATCATCTGAGAGACAGATGCCGGTGGCCACAATCTGTTTGGAGAGGAAAGAGTAAATGGTGATTTCTAGAAATAGTCCAGCTTCTGTTAATCTCAGTTTGTGGAAGGATTTTCCACAGAATGTCTCTGGACATTTAAGACTCATGGGTGGACATAGATCACTTGGTTATACCCAAGGTACAGCCACAAGAAGAGCAATTCCCACAAGGGAGAAAAAATTTTTGAAACGTATTTTTACCTTGATCCGGACTTCTCCTGCCTTTGGAGGGGCAACTTCCACCTCCTCAATAGAGAGTGGTTTTCCCGGGGCCCAGGCAACAGCAGCCCTGCACCTGATAACCTGGAAGCAGCCGAGAGGAATACATTGCAGGGAAAGGTTTACCTTTGGCAAAAGGCCAAGACAATTGTCCTATAATCATCAAAGCCAGAGCTGCACAACATGTGTCTCTGCACAACGCAGCACACATTTCTAGAGCTACACAACTGTCCTGTGCTGTTTTCTGGGGGTTGCTGGTTGGGTGGGATGTGCTGGGAGAGCAGAAACATTGGACTGCTCAGCTGTATGTGAAGCCAAACAATATTCACTAAACACTGGCTTCGTGTGAATTGCAAAATGAAGTGACTGGTTTATCTGGTGTACGGGACAGATGTGACAGCAACATGAGCACTTCTGCAGCTTAAGGCAAGCAGGACAGAACAGTTTCAGTGGGCTGAAGCTACCTAAAAAGAGCTTACAAAACAGTCCCAGCCTGACTGCCAACTGAATAATTTCTCTCCTTGCCAAAAGGATGTTTTGAGTGTGACATCACTCAAACCCTTCTGGATCAACTCAAAGCAGTTTGGCATCAGCAAAATGGAGCTTGCAGCTTGAAAAGGGTATTGCCATGGACAAGGCTGAGGGCAGGAGATGGGTGGCTGAAGAGGGCACCGCTGAAGAGCTGCGTTTGCTGCCAGAGCAGGAGCACAGAGTGGGATTGAGCAGGTGGATGCTTTTCAGAGCAGCACAATTCCATATTTTGTCTCCTGAGCGGGTGGGCAGGACAGAGGGGGAATGCACTACCTAACGCAGGTCTGGACACGTGCAGTTGTCCGAAAGCAGAATCTGGTGAAATTCGCAGGGGTTTGGAAGAGGTGGGGGAGTGAGGTCAGAGGAGAGAGGAGGGCACGCCGAGTGGTGTGCAGGCTGAGGCTTTTGCAGCGGATGTCACCAGGAGCAGGGCACCTCCGGAAGAAGGATGGGAAATGCGATGTCCTTACTTTTCCCGCAGTGGCCATGTGGTCTTAGCAGGGCTGTGTCTGTCGCTGTCACAGGCAGGAGGGAAGCTGTTGCCTCGGCGTATTGCAGAATCCCCCAGGCGTGGAGCGGGAGCAGTCCCGGTGCGGCACCGTCGCTGGAGAGCGCTGCTTAATCTGTGCGGATGCTGGATGCCGAGGAGCTCAGGGAGTGCTGAGGGGCGGAGCTGGATAGCGGCAGGGAGATGGATGGGGGCAGAAGTCCTCCAGGGAAGCTTTTATCCGTGACTCTGACCTTGGGTCATTCCCTGCCCTCTCTGCCTTAAAGGCACAGAGTGCTCAGAAAGATTTTTTTTTTCCCCCTCCAGTTGCTTCTGGCAGGTGTGGAGGGAGATTTGCTGAAACGCTGGGGCTTCCTTTGGCGTCCCCTTTTGCCAGGTTGGAGCATTTGACCTGGTGGCCATTCACACCACAATATTTGCAAAGAGGTTAAATTTTTTAAAAAACACATGAAAACATAAGAAATGGCAGTGAAAATGTGGTGTGGTGGACAAACCCACATGTCCTCCTGGGTTGAGGCTTTTACTGTCTGTGTTATTGCTGCCATTTTCACCAGAGCAGTAAGGGGAGAGTCTGTCAAGAAAGGATTTTTTTTTTTTTTTTTTTTTCCCCCCAAGGACACATTTGCATCACTCCTGTGTAACCAGGTTTGTGTGTTCACACCCTCTGGGCTCTTTATGTTCCCCCAGAGCTGCTTTCTGCTGAGGCCCTGGGCAAGGTGATGTATTGGGGTGATAGGATGAGCAAGAGCCTGTTGGAGGACCAGGCTAAGATGAGCACCATGTGTGTTTGGGAACTGCTTCTGTGTTTGGCAAGATGTCAGCCCCATGTTTATGTGCTCAGTGGACTGCCCGCAGAGGTTTGTGTTGGTGCTTGCTACTCAATGTCCCAACCCTGTTTCATGATCTGAGGAGGAAGGTTGGTAGCAGCTACAGGACTCAGAGTTGGCAGGCCAAGGCCCCAGCTCTCAAGGTCCCTGAACCCATCTCCAGCTTCAGAGGTGCAGCCCAGCTGCCCTATCCTGCCCCAGCAGCTGTCTGAGCTCTTGCACAGAGCATGGCAGCCCTGTGGTGTGACAGTGGTCCCAGCCACATGGAAGTGCTGCTTGGCATTCAGTTCCCGAGCCCTGCTGATCAACCCAACCTCTAGGTGATGACATACTCCTGTCTTGGAGGTGAGCAGCTGGCTCTAGAGCAGACATACATTGTGGATCATTTTTATCTGTATTTCAGATGCACAGGGATGTTTAGCAGTTTTTTCCAAGAAATTTCTGCTTTTTCATACATTTGTTTGCACACCTCTGGTAGCCTCAATCAGACCATGAACCATTATGATGATATATAATTTCACAGGCATAAGGAGTTTTAGAATGAAGTTTTAAAGATTTTCAATATTCAGCCTGGTCAACCTGCTGCATTAAAACTAAATAAATCTATCATGACTTCCAGTATGATTTATGTATCTTGTTAGAGAAAAAAAAAATCACTTATCAAGAGCAATTTTTTTCACTTGTCCAAAGATGTGATAATCCCTGAACAAAACATGGGCTTGTTGTCTCCCAAGTATCTGTGTAGCACATTTGTTTTTTTTACTGGGATCTGTGGTCTCCATCTGATAACCTGGAAGCATTGGAGGGAATTATGTTGCTTGGGAATGATCATTTGGCTTTGATGCACTGTTAGGGAGCATGATCTTAAAAGCATTCGAAAATAGAGCTGCCCACTGGAGCATGTGCCATTTCCTGGGGGTGTGTCTGGGTGGGTGGGATGTGGTGGGAGAGCAGAAACATGGGAGTGCTCGGTTGTATGCAAAGCCAAGTGATGTTCAGTTAAACACTGCCATATTCTAAGGTCTGAGGAAACACCATTTGAGCTTTGGCTGGTAGTTAGATTGTTTCTTGGGAAATTACTGGATTTTTCATGTCTTTTGTGGATTTTTCATGGTGTCATCATGTGCTAGTGGACAGTTGGTGCTCTGATGGGGCATGTGGTCTCTATTAGCTCCCAGGAAAGCTCCTAAATGGAGGCTTACACAGAATTTGTGCATGAGCTGTCCAGAGCTGTCCAGAGCTCCTGGACCCCCCTGGAGTACCTCAGAGCCAGAGTCATTAGAAAGGGCTGTCAGAAACCTTCTGTCCAAGCTATAGAATCACACAAACAAATTCATCTTCAGCTGAGTGCTGACGAGGGTCTGCAGGGCAAAATACTCTGGGAAAGTATGAACTTTTTGTTGTTTCCCAGTCAGAATACACTTCATTCCTCCATGTGAAGACTGATCTAGATGGCTGCCTTATAAAATATCCCTAATAAGAATGATTTAATGGGTTTATTATTTTGGACTCCAGCAACTATCCTATTAAAGATAGTAACATACTATTCTTGGCAGATGACAACCACAAAAATGGGCTCTGCATCATCCTGAAGAGGATAGAAGTGAAGTTTGTTGTACTTTAGCTCTTTTACACTGACAACTGAAGTTCAGCTCTCAATTCTTGTGTAAATTCGACTGAAGTTCAGCTCTCAGTTGTTATGTAAATTTAGTTTGTAGACGTGTTTAAGGATCTTCATCTGTTAAACTGTAATTTCTTCTCCTCAAAACATTAAACTAGCTGTGCCACTCAAAGACTCTTTCTGCTGACACAAACAGGTATGTCATCAGTAGCAGAGTCTCCTTGCTTCACAGGCTCTTTTACTCAGCTGCCATGCGTGTGAATGCCTGCAAGCTCTGATTAGTGCGTGCTAAAGATATGTCAATGGTGACCATATCTGCCAAGATACAAATAGCCTCTGTTCCTGTTTCTGAATTGCAAAATCAGAAAACAGTAAGATGCTTTATGTTTGAGTTGTTGCAAACTGTTACCTGTCACCTGTTTCTTCCCATTTATTCTGTATTCATACTTAAGAAGTTAAGAAGCCTCCCCTTTGTATAATGGAAACAAAAAACAATACTTGATGCACATTGGTATTTCTTCACACTGCTTCCCAAACATGAGAGGCACCTGTATAAACTGGCCAAAGGTCTAAAACCTGATCAACACTGATCAACAAATAAAACAACCCCAAGAAAGAGGTATAAAGGTAAAAAAAAACCCACAAAACCCCAAATACAAACCCCAACACAGAATAACAACACACCAGTTTTACATAAAATGTTTGGGAGTGTTAATCTGGTAAAATACTCCATGGAGACATGGGAGTATCTGAAATGGAGATGTTCTCCAGTACCTCAGTCTATGATTTACTTAAATTATTAATTCAAACACATGGTCACCATAAATTTTAATTTCTGCTATATCATTCCTTGCTTATTAGGCACTGGAATAATACAGTCATTCAGGATGGATTCACAGTTCTAACCTATAGTTTTACTATGCTGAACTACATGTACAAATTTGTTAAGCTTGCAGTGTTATGGAAGCCTAAAGAAACACTTTCATTACTTTTTATTTTATTAAAAGATTGTATATTATAAGTAATTTTTAAAAATCCAACAGGTGTTTTTAAAACACCTGTGACAGGAGCAAGTCCTGTAATTCATAACTGGCTATTAAAAAAAATTGCAGCACAATAGAAAGGATTTAAAACAAGAATGAGGAGAAAGAGGTAGAAGGAAAAAGATGGTTTAATTTATAAATTCTCTGCTTGAAATGTGGGGTTTGAGCTTGATCCTTTTATTCAAGAGTACTGGTAGATCTTTCAGGAATCTCTTGGTTTCATATAAGTTGTATTGGAGGGTGATGAAGTTCATACTGGTGCTGAGTCATCTGCTGCTTAACGTCTGGGAATCTTAAAACGTCAGGACACTGCGGATGCTGCAATACAAAATGATAAGTTAGTAATTAGAAAATCCCCTGGGCTGACATCAGCAAAACACTGCTGTTTTCTCTGATAATCTGCGCTACTGCTTTCAAACAGTTACTCCCTCCCTGCCTGCCTCTGCCCCAGCTTGCAGCAAAATGACAGAGCGGATGCCCAAACTTTGCTGCAGATGTAGAGAACAAAATTCACAGAAGACTGCAAAGCAGTCACTGATGAAGCCTAGAGCTTCTGGTAATTAATTACCAGCTACAGCCTGAGAAGTTCCTCAGAGAGGGGCTTAGACACATCTTTCCACTTACAGGGTAACGGGTACAGCTTATTCTGCGCGGAAACACTGAAGTATTACACTCTGTAAAAATGATCAGCTGCAACATGCCTACATCTTCAGGCTGACTACCAGTATTCTAGCAAAGCTGCTGACACTTCTGTCCTCACCACTTTCCTATTTGTTATACTAAGAACTAAAATGAACGTTTATGGCCTGTGTAAAATAAGGACAATCAAAAAAGGAAGTGCATGCTGCATTGTTAGAACCTGAGAACAAACCTCAGGGGCTAAAATTCTTCTGTTACTTGTTTTTTATATTCAGAGTGAGTAACGTCTAAAATAACTGCTAGCAAATTTCAATGAAAAGAAAACATGAATATAATTCTCCAGACATTGTAAGTTATAAACACTTAGAACTTTCAAAAAACGTAGTCCCCACACATACTAAGATATACAAATGTTTTTCCTACTTCTGCCAAGGACAATATTCAATTCCTGTGGTGAATCTTGTCAAATGTTTTTGTCAAAAAATATTTCCAATTTCAATACCCTGTGAAAATAGTCTGAGCTGAACTTTCACAATATTTGAGGAAAGCACAAGAGCTAAATTCTGATTTTGCAATGTAGATGCATACCAAGGACTTTCCTTTTTAAAAAGCTCTGAAGTTCAAGGTAAAGTACCCAGTGACTTTAGGACCAATTGGACTGGGACTTTATTCCCTAATTCACAAGAGGAATAGGCTATTTCTGTTTCTGTGTTCCTGCTTCTCATCCTGAAATGTTTCTTGGAATATGATGTAGTTAACCCTTGGCATTCAACAACTTGGCACTCCCATGTTCACTTGGTTGTGTGCTTTTTTCCAATGGGTACCGGGAAGGGACTTCCTTAATTGTGTAGTCTTTTCTCCCTCTGACATCCAGTGTCTCTGCCCAAACTTAGAATCTGAAAGTTCCTCTGCAAGGGCCCCCTGCATTTCACGAGCTGAAGGTTTGCTGGCTTTATTACTCCAGGTGCAACCCATGGGAACACTGGGAGGCATTAAGGGGCATGCTGGGCTACCTTCCCCATTCTCTGCTGTGAAGTCAGACTTTGTCTTACCATACATCTCCTTTAGGTTATTTATACAGAACCTTTACAATGAAACAACGTTTACCTCTTTCCTGTCCTTAGAAGATCAAATCCTTCATTGATCTTTGTCCAAGGTAGTGTGTGGGTTATTAAGGGATCCAGAACAAATGTTTTCTTCATGTAATCAGCAACCAGTTTGGGAACTGCATCTTTACTCTTCCAGCCTGAAAAAAAACATACAGAAAATGCATAATGAAATTAAAATGCTTCTGAAAATACATAAAACCCAGGGCAGCTTAAATTTTTAGATAAACTTTCTGTTGCAGTCTAATAGGATGAAATGTGGCAGCGTGGCTTTACCTTTCTAACACAGTGTGCCAGCAGGAAACATAGGACAAAGTGCAGCTATTCTACATATGACAAACCTAGCAGAATACTAGTACAAATGTCAGTCTTTGCAGAATCCAAACTTTCCCCCACATTAAATACTGTTTCAACTTAATTACATTTCATACAAATGCCAGAGTGCTGACATCCATGTTGATAAGTTGAAACTTGATTGTCTGCTCAACATTGGGGAGTGGGTGGTGGATGTGTCTCTCTTTTCTGACAAGCACCACTAGATAAAGCTGTCATAAATAGTAGGATGCCCTTCCAGAGGAACCTGGTTGGTCTCTGCTATTTTATTCAGGTGTCTTTTGAATACATGGGAGGAACTGGTTATGAGTGAGAAAACCTGTTTTTGGAAATAAGTTTTCTGTGGCCTTTGTGTTGACTGAGCTAGGACTAGCTGAGTGTAGGAGTGCTGAGAGAGCTCCAAAAAGAGAAAAAATGGGAAGGGACTGTTGGCAGCTGGCCAGGGGCTAAACTGGGGTCTGACCTCTCTGGAAATCAGTTGAGTATAAGCCCTGATGTCCTTTAGTCCTGATTCTCCATCTCTCCTGCTGTCTCTCCCTGTCTTTCTATTCCTCTTATTCTCCTTTTTGCACTTGCTCTTTTTCTCCCTTCCCTCTGTCCTCTCTTCCTCTTTATGATTTTCTTTATTTTCCCCTTTATCTTCTGTCCTTTATCTCCTCTTATCTCTCTCCTTATCTTTTTTCTTCATCTTTATTTTCATCCATCCTCCTCCCTCCCCTCCCCCTCATTTTCTTTTGCTCTTTTGCTTCTCTCCCTTTTTTCTCATTTTCCCTTCTTCTTTCTTCTTTCCTCCCTCTTTTTCTCTATTTTCTGCCTTTTTATGTCTTTCTTTCTCTGTCTCTTCTTTTCCTCCCTTTCTTCCCCCTCCCTCCTTTTCTGTTTTTTTCCTTCCTTCTCTTGCCATTCACTAACAGTTCCCCTAATTAATTCCTTTTCAACTTCTTTGTCAGCAAAATAGCCATCAATACATCAGTACCAATACAATTACTTCTAATAAGACAGCCTAAGCAATTAATTTGATATATCATGTTTCATTCAAGATGATTTACAAGTTTCCCAAGACAGTTAAATCACGTCCTTACCTCCAAAGACGGAGCCTTTCCAGCTGCGACCAGTGAAGAGGAGCATGGGATCAAAAGTGATTTTTTGTGCTGCAGGGGGCACTCCCACAATCACACTGACTCCATAGTTACACTGGCAACAGGCTAAGGCTGCAGTCTGCATTAGAAACAGAGAGACACCCAGAGTCAGGCAAGATTTGTCCTTGGGCCACAGAAGTTTGAACTCCATGTCCTCCTCTCAGGGCTCTGCTTGCAATTCAGTTTTTGTAACTGAAACCACATAAAAATTGTCCATTGTATCTGCTCACACCACTGTATCTACTCTCACTGGTTAAGTATATCTTAGCCCATTTTGTCTAAACTATTAGTGATAACCCATTTCTGGAGAGCAGATAATGGGCTGTGTGAAATGTAGCCACCCTGGTTTGGCCAGGGCACTACAGTGAAGTTCCCTTTCCTAAATTTCTGAGCATGCTTCTGCCCCTGCATCTCAGTGGCTGATAGCTGGACTTAACAGGTTTGAAGTCAGCTTGGTACTCTGCCAGTGGCTCCCAGCTCCTCCTCCTCGGTGCTTGGTGGCCTGGTGAAGACAGTGCTGACGAGCTAATGCCTCCTGTCACCCCATCTTTTGGTTACATACCATGGTATCTGTACGGCCGATGACCTCGAAGGAGTAGTCCACACCCCCGCCGGTCATTTCAATCAACACTTCGTGAATGGGCTTATGGAAATCTTTAGGGTTGATGCAGTCGGTGGCTCCCAGCTGCTTGGCCTTGGCAAACTTGTCACTATTGATATCCACGGCAATGATGCGGGAAGCTCCAGCCACCTTGCAGCCCATGACAACAGAGAGGCCAACGCCTCCGAGGCCGAAGATGGCACAGGTGGAGCCTGGTTCCACCTATAATAACAACCATGTAAACATGGCATATTGTTACAGGCTAGGGAAGGCACCATGCATTTCCTCATTATCAACATGATTTCACTTAAGCCACTTCTTGCAATTTAGAGTTTACCTGCTGAGAAGGAATTTGTACATGCATACCTGCTAGTGCAGTAGCCATCTGTACAGTTACAATGCTACATGTTGACTAAGAGTTATTGTCCCTAAAATACATTTCTGAGACCAGGTTTTCCTTATATGTCTCAGCTTCAGGTTTAAACACACATTTTTTAAATGATGCTTTATATTCCAGTGATGTTAAGATCTGTAGGGTCACTCAATTGGAGATGGTGCCGGCTCTAAAACTCACATTCATATTTTGCTACAATTGTGAGTGTTGCCCATCTAGGCCTCTGTGTATTCCTAGACTTCAGTTACAATTAAAAAATGAACTCTGTTGTAACATTTTTCTAGGGGTGATAAAGCTATGAGGGAAAACAGTATAGATTGTAGTAAACAATTTTACTGGATTTTGAAGTGAAGACTTCTGAGTACTCTAGAGACAGAATCTGAAGTAGGCAAAGAACTAGTATCTTATTTCCACACTGAACTAAACAGTCTATGCCTCCTGGCTGCTATGCTGGCAACCCACTTGCAGGCTACACAATCTTGAACAGACACCATAAAATATCAGAAACACCCACCACCATATTTACCTTGGCAGTCTGCAGAGCAGCCCCATAGCCAGTGGAAAATCCACAGCCAATTAGACAAACTTTTTCCAGAGGAGCAGCAGGATCAATTTTGGCCACAGCAGATTCATGCACTACTGTGTATTCAGTGAAGGTACTTGTACCAAGAAAACAGTAAACTGCTTTTCCTTTACAAGTAAATCTGGTGGTGCCATCAGGCATTAATCCAGCACGTGTACCAAGGCTGTTTGAAAGATGACCAGAAACAATGGCAAGTGAAATTTGTTCTTTGTACTCAGTTTTGGATAAAGTCAAATCAAATTAGGGTTGTAAGTAATCCAGCAAAACTTACTCAGTTTCACTGCACAGGTTACCCTTGGTGCTTAAGCAGCTCTTGCACTCCCCACACTGTGGAACAAAGAGTGGAATAACCTTGTCTCCTAGAAATAAAACAGTAATGACAGAGGATTAAAAAAGGTAAACAAGAAGCATGCAGGTAAAAACATGAAGCAAATGTATTTAATCCCCAGGAAAATATGCACTAGGTTTTATTTCCTTCTGCTGCATTTGTAAGATGAACCATCTCTCTGTGTTTTATATAAAAGACATAATTAAGGCAATGTTATGACAACTAATTTTGATATGCAAAATTTCTGGTGTCTTTCCAAAGAAATGAGTTAGACCTGTGTCACAAAACCATGTTATTTACTGACACTTCTGAAGTACTTACTCAGCAGTTTAATGCACCTTCTGTGTAAAAAGAAGGTAGTAATACACCTTCTTTCAGTAAAGCAACAGAGATAAAAATTGACATCCACTAGACAGCAGATTGCAGTGCCAAGATAACAGGGCTGTAACCTATGCATACAAAGAATGGGGAATTAAGCATTATTTTGCCAGTCTTTTTGAGCACCTTTGCTATATAGCAATCCTATTACTGTTGCATTGAGTAATAGGCAGGTAAAATATTTGTCTGAGAAGCAGTGGCACACACAGTCTAAGCCAGCATCTCTAATTCTTTAGCACAATTATGTGATTAACAAAGTAGCACATAGTTTCCCAGTGCAATTTTTTACTCCTACGCAATTTCCACAGCAATGGTACATGGTAAATATCTAATAATCTCTAAACAGGTATTTCCTAATACATATCAGTTTATGATTTGTCCGTTCTAAAATGTGGCTAATCCTTGACACATTGAAAGTCAAGGGAAATTTTTTGATTTCCACCAAAAACTGAAAAATACCTACAGAACATTAAATCCCCCCACTACCTTGACCCTGATTAAACTTAGAACTGTGATATGGGCTTAATAATGATTTTGCTAAAGAAACATTGCACAAGTTGAAACCTTTTTTTCAGAACTTGGAAGTGTAAATTAAGCAACATCTGAGAAATGTGATTTTGTGCATGTATGTGTTCAGGTCAGCTATTTCAGCTCACCTGGAAACATGGGGCAGCTAGAATTAGGCAACAGAGAGATTTATGAACCCAGACATAAGAGAAAAAGCAGCTAGAGCTGTCACTGAAATTTGAAATATGCATATTTGTTTAGAGTTAAAGCAGAATTCTCTAATAAAATTTTCTGTTATACACACCAACCTGCTTTGGACAGACTTCATACTTGTCAGTATGGGCAAAGACACTGGAAATACAGAGGTGTTAAAAGTGGGATACTCAGGTATCATAACAAACTGCCTGGAAATTGAGTGATTCTGTGTAGATTATTTTCACTGCAGATTTTCTCTTAATAAATTAGCCCTTGTTTGAACTTCTTCAGTCCTATAAAAGTGTAGAGGAATCCCATCTCATCTTGCAGCAGTTGGCTGAAAATTGTCATCTTTCACTGACTATCCACGCACTGTGGTTCAAAGAGAATGTAGGGAGAGGAGCAGCTGGTCCAGATGAGTGTCCTCAGAGCAATCCAGCCCTCAGGGAGCAGTGCTGCCTCACCTGCACTGGTGCTGCCCACATGCAAAGTCTGCAGCAGAGTGGGCATCCAGTTGTTCCCTGATGCTTTTAAAGTGAGGTAAGACCTAAGTTCCGGTCAACTGAAATCAATGGATTATTTAGCTTTTAGGAGAATTAAAAGGTGCTTTGACATGTTTGTCATCTGGTGCTTTGTTTGCCTTATTCTTGAGAAAGGTGAGCTGTATAAACTGTGTTCAGAGAACTTCAGCTAATGCCTGATATCATATGAACAACAGCAAAGACTGCATGTTCTTAGTCTCATGACAGGAAAAGCACCAAGTAGGTGGAAAGCAAGCTGCAGATGTTTTTGCCAAAACCAAAAGAAATTGAGTAGAAAATTCTGAAAGTAAATCAATATTGGGGACACAGAAAAGCGTAAACAGTAGGTTTATATCCTTTGAGGTATCGTTGAAAAAATTGAAATTGGAATATTTTTCCGTGCAGTAAAAGTACTCATGAATATAATAATCTTTGACTTAAGGAAGAGTCTGGAAACTCAGCACAGGGTTTGTTTTCACTGTTGTTTCATACCTGGTTGGACTGAAGTCACTCCCTGCCCAACACTCTCCACAACACCAGCTGCTTCATGCCCAAGAATTATTGGAAAAGGCATAACCAGTGCACCAGATACCACATGGTCATCAGAGCGGCAGATCCCAGTGGCCATGATCTGATTCACAGGAAAGAAGAATATTTCTGCATTTAACTATGTCAGGTCATGTGCAGAAGTGAAATGATATTCTGCATTTGGAGAAGCCACTTGTTTCTCTCCAAAATCCAATATACATACAATAAATCTACAGGTAAAACAAATTTACTTGTGTGATTGAAGATTTTCATGGTATTTATTAGTCATTAATCCACAGGGAAAAAGCTACTTTGTGAATATTTGCTATGCAGTACTGAGCTCTATAGGGAGTTGGATGGATTTTCTGTAGAACCAATGTTCTAGCAACACAATTATATGGGGAGAACAGAATAAATTAAATTATTCCTAATATTTATATAGAAATACTTGAAAAGTGTGTAATATTATATAAATATAGTAAAATTGTGTAAATGCATGTTAACTATCACATTATTTATAGACACAGAAATATTGTGTATATTGTGTGTTTATTATATCAGATTATATGACAATATATAATAGACATTTTATAAAAATGATGTATTACACAATGATCTTATATTCTAGATAATACATAATAATTATATTATTGTATTATGTATATATTTAAAATATTTGGACATGTTACATTAAAAAAATTAGGCTACATAATGTTTTATATGACATTTTGCCTTTTCTTGCAGCTACAACAGCACTATTTCTTTTGAAATATTCAGGTATGTTTACAACTTTTATTCTGACAAATGGATTTGTCAACCCCATGGGAAGGTTTTCCTCATGTCTGTAACACTTGAAACTGGTCAAAAATTAAGGCAGCTGCTGAATTCCACTGAGGCCAACATGCAGGTAAAAAAGGAAGCTCCCAGGCATAATGAGCTATTTCCTAGCACAGATTCAAACAAAATAAAAGAAATTATCCTGTTCCACACTACAGGAAATTCTGATTTTTGCCTTGTACTGTAATTTTTTCAGGCTATTACAAAAAGAGATGTCAGTAAACAAAAAATACAGCCCTGAAAAACTTTTTTTTTTTTTTAAAGAACCTCATTATCAAATTAAGGACTTTAAACAGGTTCCATAGGAGCTCACTGATTTGTAACTACTTTCTAGTAGAATGTTTTCTGACTGGGTTTTAAAAATTTATAGAACTAATTCTGATTAAAAGCAACATAGATTGAAAGTCATAGGAGTTGTTTTAAATTTTATTTTCAATACCTTTATGCGAACTTCATGTTCTTTTGGTGGGGCCACTTCCACTTCCTCAATACTGAATGGTTTATTGGCTTCCCACAGCACTGCTGCCTTGCATTTAATAACCTGCAAACAGAGCAAAGAGAACAGGAATGGCACTTGCTTTTTCAAGTCACTACACAGACATCCATTCTGCATGTGAAAGTCCTGCTCATATTTGTGGAGAAGATAGGGAAGCTACAGGGAAGAAAACCAAACCAAACAACAAAAAAAGTCAACACCAAAGGTCAGTGTAAGCCTACTTTTCCCCCCCACCAAGATCATGCCTGACTTTGCTCATATTTCTGTCACATTAAGTTTTCAGCTGCATGTGTAATAATCTCCTAGGTAATAGGATACCTTACCAATTCTCACTGCTCCTTTGCTAACTTCCTTGGTCAATTTCTTTTGCTGTATTGGATTACTTGTCTGTATTTGTTTCTTCTTGAAGATGGCACACTAAATGATGTCATTTATCAGGCTGTGATAAAGTCTGTATTGCCTAGAACTGCCTGTGTTGGGAACTGACAAAATTGCTAAAAACGGAATTCAGAACCTAGTACAGATTTATAAACATTCTAGTAGAGCCCAAGTTCTGCCATGAGGTGATGGCTGAAAGGTCACCTGTGCAAGCTGATGTAGGACTACACAGAGATAATCTTGAGGAGTCCCTTTAAGTGCAGTATTATCCACCATAAGGTACCCTCCTTCTCAGAAGGGTTCTCTAACTCAGGTGGATTTACTACCCAACTATCCAAGACAGGTTTTTTTTTTCATCTCCGCGACTGAAGTTTTTGTCCACTAACTCTTCAGGCTTTGTCCTGGTAATGACAGGTCTTAGGGCTCCTCTGACCATCTGCCACTGAGAGAAAAATGCCCTCAGGGAAGAGAAGAGTATTGCCCACACACATCCCAGGCTCTCAAACAGATTTCCTCCCTGCAAGCTCAATCCGAGTATATTCAAAAGCAGTGGGATCTCTCTGTCCCCATAATTGCTGTTCCTCCTTGGAGGTGTTTAAAGATCTCATCCTAGGTCTTTAAACAACCCCGGTCCCTGAAATACGATTTTCCTGGGTGACACATTATAAAGTCCTCAGTCATTCTGTGAAATCTACTGCCTGCAAGTGTTCGAGTGGCATTATCTTGAGAAGGAAATGGAGGGGAATCAAATCAAGGATGCAAGAAGTTTACACATGCGTATTTATCCCGTGTGACTGGGACAACTTAACACCAGTATGCTGCACAATTCACAGGGGAAAACAACAAACGAATTTTTAGTATCAAAGCTTTTGAAGTAGAAGTAGAAATAATGTCTGATTATCCACAAACTGAAAATTGGTAACAAAGAAAATAATTACTAGGAAATACTAAACGTATGAAATAAAAGAGCAGACTTTCAGCAGCTAGATACAGAAGTGGGATGGGCACAATGCTTTGAAAAAACTGCCTCAAGAGATATTTGCAGTAAATTTAAATTTAATGTTTCAAGGCAAATGTGATTAGTGAAAAATTCACGAGTGTGGTCAAAGGTCACATTTCAAAGGGCACCAACTTACTTTAAAAAAAGAAGGCAGTTCATATATTTATATTGTATCCAGTGATGATTTCATGACTTGCAAAGCACATGTAGTGTTTCTAGGAACAAAGGTGGCCAAAAAGTGTGGATTGCCGAGAACAAACAAATCTTCCCTATAATTAGACATTAGTTAATTATGCATTGTTCTATCTGTTTAGTCCCTGTGAGCTTTTACCGTTTGCAGCAGGATCCCACAGATGCAGCAACAACACACTGTCACCCCCTTCATCTGCTGAGACAAACTGCCTTAATGGTTTTTTCTCTGCTCCTAGGTTCTACCAGCCGTGTGAGTTACTGTGGCAGGAGAGGGCAGGTGTAGAAACGCACCCTTGTACAGGACACAAGGACTATGCTGCTTGGTTACATGAATTGCACTGTAACTCCCGTGTTATTCCAAGATAAACGCAGTAAAATCAAAGCAGTTAAGCTACATCACAACATTTCATTTACTGTGCTCCATCCAATGCTGAGTAGAGGACTGAACTTGGTGAATTTACCTACAAGTAAGCTACAATTAATTTTGCACTTGCAGTATTTCAAAGTTAAAGAGATTTCTTTTTTCTTTCTCATTTGGTTTTAGAATAGTGAATATGGCTGGCAGTAACAGCAAATGATCCTGGAACTATCTTAAGGCACATTCTAGCAAGGCACATGCATTCAGTTGTTTTCCATTTTGCGTTGCTTGTCCCTTAACCCCTGGGTGTCTGTTAGCATCTCGCCAGCAGTGCAAGAAGGAACATGTACTGGTATCAATACCTCCATCTCTCTTGTTATCTAATTTCTAGCAATGATGTAACTACTCATTTCAATTCCAGCTCAATATTGCATTGCATGTGAAATTCACCTCTGGTATTTATTAACTAAAGTTTGAGACTTGTTATATGCATATTCAAATTTAATGACTGCCCTAATGCCAGCACAATTCACCCTGAAATTTAACACAGTATTAGCTTATCTTCTTTTTAGAAAACAAGATAATAGAAGTATACATAAACTAAAAATTAAAGCTAATGTAGGATCTCAGAAGCTGATCTGTAGAGCAGATAAATGCATTGATCTATTCTGGTGCTGTTACCTTTTGTTGCCTCAAATAAACTATTGCCTTGAAGAGTTAACAACCATTTCCTAGGAAACTACAGCACCCTGAAAATAGAAGCAACTCTTCTGTACCAGCTTCATCCTAAACTCTAATCTGTGCTATACCACCAGGACTTACAGTGTCCCTGCAAAGAATTCACATTTAAAAATGCATTACTCAGCTGCAGCGAAGAAACTTTCCTAATACAAACTATTGCTTACTTTGCCTGCTGTGCTCATGTTGACCGGTGTGTCTGTTTCAAATCTTCCCACTGCTGATTTCTTGCACCAAGAACTCAGTCACCCCCAGAGCAGCTGGGTTGCTGGTACCACAAGTCCTCTCCAGCACACTGGAAGCTGTCTGTGCGAAGCCCTCCCGCAAGTGGACTGCTCTGATCTTCTAGCCAAGCCTCCCAGCTCAGAGTCCCACCCCTTAATCAGAAAAAGTGCTAGAATAAGAGTAAACACTCATCTGATGAAACCTCACTCTTTCAGTGCCTCTGTCTTTCTGATTCCTTTGTCATGCTTTTCCCTACCCTTTTTTGCAGCCCACTGTGGTTGCCCTCAACATCATGGGACAAAAGCAACAGCCCTAGCTGGAAGCTATTTCCCTTTTTCCATCTCCATGGAAGCTGCCCTCCAAACCCACTACTCTCAGTGGCACTGTAGGTGCAAAGAGAAACAGAGAGAGTGACTCTTGAATTCATAGCAGCAGGGACACAGTGAGAACATGAAGGCTTTGCTGATGAACTTTGGTGACACTTACAAGAGCCCAGCTCATCTATCAAAACATGCGATCGTGCAAGCTGCTTAAGAAACATACACTGACTGGGTGGCTGTGGCTCTATCTGCTCCTGAATTCTTAGTTTTACAGTCCAGCTACTCATTAATCTGTTGGAATAGCTTTCACTTCACTGTGTCCAAGGACAATGTGCCAGCCATGCTGATGGGAAAACAAAAACCAGTAAGTCAGAAGTGCTGCGACACAATGTTTCTTCCCACATGCAACACCCTGCTTGTTTTGTGAGTGCCTGACCTGCTGGTTCCATCAATGCCCACAGGCACAGCCCCCATCACTGCTCAGATGCCTACACACTTGCTCTCTCCTGGCACTACATGCTGGTGCAAGGGATTGGGTTGAAGTCAGCACTGCATGCTGTTCCTGGGGACTTCAAGGCTCATCCATTTTTAAATTATGCCCTGCATTCTGAAATCAAGATTTTTCCTTCAGAAACAAGTAAAAAAGAGGTAAGATGCTGCATATAACCTGACTAGTAATTACTAAGTATAGCAGTCTCTCATGTTTACCTGTATGACTGTAATTAATTCAAGAAGAGATTCTTCTCTTCCCTAGTTGTGCTGGCTGCACTATTTCTGATCCAGGCCAGGATGCCATTTGCCTTCTTGGCCACCTGAGCACACGATTCCTCATGTTCAGCTGCTGTCAACCAGCACCCCCAGGTCCTTTTTCTCCAGGCAACTTTTCCTGTAGTGCTGCCTGGGATTGTTGTTACCAAGGGCAAGACTTGGCCCTTGGCCTTGTTGAACCTCTGTGCTGGTTTTGGCTGGTGCAGAGTTAGCTTTCTTCACAGTGGCTGGTTTGGGACTGGGTGTTGGATTTGTGCTGAACACAGGGCTGATAATGTAGGGATGTTTCTGTTATTGCTAAGCATGGTTTACAGAGCCAAGGCCTTTTCTGCATTTCATATGGCCTCACTGGTGAGGAAATTGGGGATGCATGGGAGGTTGGGAGGAGACACAGCCCAGACAGGTGACCCACACTGACCAAAGGGCTATCTCAGACCACATGACATCATGCTCAGTATACAAAGTGGGGGAAGAAGGAGGAAGGCATGGACGTTTGGAGTGATGGCATTTATCTTCCCAAGTCACCATTACACATGGTGGAGCCCTGTTCCTGTTAATGTATTTATTGAAATATTTTTTATTGTCTTTAATGGCAGTAACCAGGTTAAGTTCTAGTTGGGCTTTGGCCCTTCCAATTTTCTCCCTGCTAAAACTCATAACATCCTTGCAATCCTCCTGAGCTCTCAGCCCTTTCTTCCAAAGGCCATAAACCCTCGTTTCTTATTCTGAGTTCCAGCCAAAGCTCTCCAGTCCTCTCAGGAGGTACAACCTAGAGATTTACACTTCCTAAAATTACTTGTATTAGAATGAAGTATTTCTAGTCCACTCTACTCTTTGATGTTTATCTTTCTCCTTTCCTCCCTTCTTTTGCACTTAATGATTTTAGAGGTCTTTTCCAACCTTAAGTGTTCTATGATTCTTGTAAAGTTCCCATCCCTTTTCCTTCTTGGTTTATTTCTCATATCCCTTTAGATTTCCTTTCCCCTCAAAACTTTCCTTATATCTTTAACTATATGCATATCAAGGCCGTGACTTTTTTTCTCCAACTGAGAATATTGCATCAGACAGTGGACGCTGTCTGCAGCCTGTGCAGGGATAGATGTCATGGTCTTCAGGCAAAAGGTGACAACAAAAGAGACTGCACAGGGTTCCAGTGAACATGAGCAGACTTGCATAACCATGCTGCAGGAGCTACTTTATTTGTCTTGCTCCGCCCGATTCCTGAAGATAAATGAGGGTGAGGCTCCAGCTTGGGGCATACAGTGCCCTTGGCATGGAGGGAAACCACAGTGCCACCCCTTTATAACTTGCTTACACAGGCCCTCGGCTCAACCCTTTGCCAGAAAATACTTAGCTGATTCCTAGCCCCCTCCACTTTTAGGGCTGCTCACTATGGAGAGAATTTTTCTTCATGGTTATCTACATGTTGTGCAATTAAAATCTCTTCTTTCTGGTGACCAGTGGCATGACCCAAGGGGATGGCATGAAGTTGTGTCAGGCGAGGTTTAAGTTGAATATTATGAAAAGGTTTTTCCCCCAAAGGGTGGTTGGGCACTTGAATAGGCTCCCCAAGGCAGTGATCACAGCACCAGCCTGACAGACTTCAAGAAGGGTTTGGACAGTGCTCTCAGGCTCAGGGTGTGACTCTTGGGGCTGCCCTGTGCAGAGGCAGGAGCTGGACTTTGATGCAGGTCCCTTCCAACTCAGGATAGCCCATAATTCAATGGAAATATGATACATTCTTTTATCATTTTTTAATCTCACTTTATCCAACTGAACATAGTGCAGTAATATTCCCTCTCCAGTGATTTATTAACCTCAGCAGATTCAAGTGAAATGTGTGCCACAGGCTGAAGACGGAGAACATACTGGAGGTGTTCATGGCTGGTGAGCTTGCACGCAAAAAAAGGTTAGAAGCAGTGGGCAAAGGCCTGCTCTTGCAACTCCACGTTATCTTCACTTGGGGACTGTAACTTGGGCAAATGTTATGAAACATTGACCATGCTCAGCAGATTGTAGCCATAGCTACAGTTTCTGAGTACAAGGCACTTGCAGGGGAAAGTGGTTCTTTACTGCCACTTCACAGGCAGCACAGCCTGCTTCTCACTCCTTACTCCTGCCAGGGCTTTGCAGCCTTGCATTGCTTGCTTGCCTGAAGCAGTGCATGATGTTGACTCCAGCTGAAGAGAGCCAGTGTTTTCTGAAACAGCTTTCTTTTAATGGAAAATTAGTTCTGCACTGAACCTGGCTCTATTTAACAGGACACTATTTTAACCACAGCTCAAGTGACCTAACTCTTTACAGGAAAAACCCCACAAACTTTTAATGGCAGTAATGCATCATAGATTTTACTGACAACTATACTGTTCTACAAATAATAAAATGCATACTAGCTCTAGCTAAAACTTTAGCATTTTTAAAAATAGGTTATTTCTTCCTTATCTACCATGTTGATTTTTAAGCTTACCAAGGTACCTTTCTTTCTTTCAGACAGTGACTTAGCTGTTAAGAAAATAAACCTTCTGGAGGGTGTTTAAATGGAAAATCCATCATTTCATCCCACTGTGTGATAGCAATTTCCAAGTTACCCTCTTATGAGCCACTTCTGAAGAACTTGATAACACAAAAGCTCTGGGACACTCATGTTAGTAGAAGATAGGAACAAAAGAGCAACATTTCTGAAGTCCCACCCCACACAGTACAGGAGCTGTGACTACTCCAATCCCTTTGTATTTTTCCACCTGCACATGTAAGGATGTCCAAAAGATTAGGTATCAAAACCCTGCAAGTGCTCATTATTACTGAAGCACCGTGATTGAGCAAAACTAGCTGGCAGGGCAGGTTATGCCCGTCAAAAAGCTTAGGGATCATATCTGAAGATTTTACAAATGTGCATGACATTACAGTGGAGCTGAATTCAGCACATATGGGATGGCATCCAATTTTGTGAGAACATGAACAAAGACATCCAGAAATAAACACCTTTCCAAAACACACGGGGAATAAATCACCTGCTCATGGGACAATGCCTTATTCATTTTAGTAAGCTGAAGAAAAGCTAAAGGTGGAAGGTGCAAATTACCTTGTGGGTTTAGAGCAAGTATTAGAAGAATTAGAAGGGGAAAATAATATCCAAGGGGAGTACTCGATCAAGTATTAACACCCCTTTTTTAAATAATGCTTTTTCTTCCTTTTAGGTCTCTGGAAAGATCACAGTCAAACAAGGCAAACAAGAAACGAAAAAGCACATCCTTCTTACACTACTTGAAGTAAAAATGCAGCAAAAGGGAATGAACATGAATCAAACATTTGATTATTTGGCTTTAGGATTGTCAGATGCTGTTGCTCCAGCTAACAAAGTCACCTTCTTGGAAGAGAGACAATTAAGGTACACATTTCAAAGATGGGCCAAAGTTTATTCACCTTTTGAATTGGGAGTCACACAGAAGTCTGTCTCTGCTTTTCAGAATAACTTATGACAAGAAGAATGTGTGCTTACTGATAGCTTATTTAAAAACCCTCCTGTAGAATAAATGGATACTTTACAGTAATATGAACAAATACCAATAATGGTGCAGTGTACCTGTGATCTTCAGTGTGATCTACAGAACAGCCTGAGCAGTAAAAAGTTCTGTTTAAATCAAAGAAACACTGGAACTCTTCAGACTTCCCTGACCTTATCCTCCAACTCTAAGGATTTTTGGAATGCCACATCCTACAAGCCTGCAGCTGACAGTCACATTGCTCCAAGACTGCCCTGAGGACATGTGCCTTGTCATACACACTGGATTTTGGAATAACCATCAGTGTGAATCCCCCTGGACAGCTACACCCTGTGCAGCATGGCAGTGTGCACTGCAAAACCCACCATCATTGTCAACTTTGTGAGCAGAAGCCTCTGAGATGGGGCTGTCCAGAGAGGCTCCTTACACTCAGATGCTGTTCTGCAGAGTCATTTCTAGAATCAAACGCTATTGCTCCATAAGCAAACATAGGGGCAATGAGCATATATTATGAAATGGGGCATGTGGAAGCCAAAGCAAAGGCAAATTGACCTGAATCCAGGAAATAGACAAGGGGGAAAATAAAGTAACCTGCAGCAGTACAGTGTTTGGGAAACTGTCACAACATGGATGCAGATGAACTGCTGGGGTCCCTGACTTCATAAATCTGAACCAAGGGGATTGAGGCTCAGTGGGAACGGAACAAAACAACAGGATTACCTATGGCATCTTGCTGTGACCTCCCCACTGCACATAACTAAAAGAAAGTTTGCCCATTTAGCCAGAAGGTTTGACTTTCTGCCATATCCCCTTTCTGTTTCTTTCCTTTCAGATTCCTTGAGCCATACCTTCTTTATTGCCTTTTTAATGCTTTACTACACAGACTGAAAGACCTTTGGATGTATTCTGCTGCCCAGCATTGCTGAGCAATAGTTCTGGCAGTACCTGAAACTTTACAAAGCTTAGTGATGAAAGAGCTTTCTGAAGCACAGCAATGACGCCTGGTGGTGAAACACAGGGATCCTGTTCTTCTGGAGCTTCTGTGCAATTGTCTTTTTCATGTTCTCTTCTTCAACATCGTGGTGGCCCAGGAACAAATCACATTGGAGGTCTCTAAGTTTTGGTTAGACAAGCATGTCAGAGCTGATCTTCCCGGAAGACAGCAGGGTGAAGCAGAGAACTTCCAGTGTGTTTCCTTCTGTTTCATTAACTTTGTACAGTTAAAGCTAGTTCAAAGAAAGATCTTGAAGAAGTGCCCTGAAGCACTCCATGTAAGTATTTATTTTTGTTATCAGAAACAAATTTCTTTTTGTTTCTTACTGTAAAACAGGATAGTGATTTATCTCTGCTGCCAGTGTAATGCATTAGTGGGCCATGCTGAAATATGCAAATGGCCATCTTGAAAATATTGAGAACACCACCCAGGTCTGTAGATTTAAAAAGAAGAATAAATGTGCTTTCTTAAGTAGCATGCCACAAGCCAGAACACCAGAGTGCCAAACAGGGCTATAACTTGTATACAATATGTGAATCCAAAATGAAAAACAATTAAAAGTCCTCATCCTCACAGTGAAGAATTTCTTCCTAATATATAATCTAAACCCACCCTTTGTCAGATACAAACCAGTCCCCCTTGTCCTATCACTACCTGTACTTGTAAAAAGTCCCTCTACAGCTTTCCTGTAGCCCCCTTCAGATACTGGAAGGTGCTGTAAGGTCTGCCCAGAGCCTTCTCTTCTCCTGGCCTGAACAGCCCCCAGCTCTCCCAGCCTGTCTGCAGAAGTGCTCCAGCACTCTGCATCTTCATGCCCTCCTCTGAACTTGCTCAAACAGGTTCATGGGCTTCATATGTTGTGAGCCACAGCTCTGGATGCAGCAGTCCAGGTGGGCTCTCATCAGGGCAGAGCAGAGCAGAGCAGAGCAGGAGGATCACCTCCCTTGAGCTGCTGGCCATGCTTCTTGTGATGGGGGACAGGAAGAGCAGATGGGTGAGACAAACACTGTATACAAACAGGCAGCAGCTACTGAGCTGCTGTGATACTGTGCAGGTGGCATGAGCAGCCTCTGAACAGCAACACACCAGACCGTGTTTTCCTTCTATTTCTCCACAGACAGGTAAGCTTCAGATTTAAACAGCTGAATTTAAAACACCTGTATGTGTGCATGTGTGTGTATCTAATTTCACTGGTAAAGTTGGTAAGGCTGTGTTTTAAGTTGCACAACAATTCTGTAAGATGCTTTGGAACCTTTTCAGCATGTCTCTGAAAGTTCCCAGATTGTCTAAGCCATCTGCTCCTACACTCTCAAGCCCAAGTAAATGAGGCACATGTATGAAGTGTTCTTAAGTAAACTTTGGACAGACTGAGAAGTCTTAGATCAGGCTTAATAGGTGCTACATGCATAAAGATGCAGAACCTCAGCTGTAAAGGTGTAATTCCTTGCAATTTTACACATTTCAGTTGGAGAATCAGTGTAATGCATGCTGGGTACACTTATGCTGCCTTTTTTGTTACAGAAATTAAACCAGCAATGCTTTTATGAAAAGGCTGAGCTAGTTTCTGCAACAAAGCAATCACAGTTTTGTAAAGCCTAAGAAAAGCCCTGTGGAACTTCAGCAACAAACCCTAATCAATCCTTTTAACAGAAGAAACTTTTCTATTGGCCTTTTAGAAAGTGTAGAGAGAAGTGCACTAAGTAAATCATAACCAGTTGGTTGCCAAGCCTTTACAGACCATAGGGACCCACAGGGATTCCACTTGCAGTCTCCACTTGAAAGCAGTAACAAGGAAGAGAGGAAGAAAAATGGGCACAGACAAGTCAGACTTTAATCAGCCCTCTGACTGCAGCTCAGCAGAGAGGAACACTTAGGATGCCGTGTCCTCATGCTCTTCAGGCATTAGAAACCTGTGTGAGAGCTGCACTTATTCAGGCACTGCAGCTCCCTGGCTACTCCCTGGAGAAGAAAGGGATAGGCAGGCTCACAGGGCTGAAGCACAGCCTCACTTCCAAGGTTTCCACTTCACTACTTCGCCAAAGCACTGAAGTCAGTTGATGAATCAGAACATCCAGCCAAGACTAACATTTTTTTTTAAAAGGAAAAATATTTGATAGACAATACAATACACAGAGGATCATATGATAACACAGAAATACTGAATCTGAGTGACATGTAAGGAAGACTTCCTCTCTCCTGGTGTTGTTCTGAGGCTGTGTAAATTCTGCTGAGAAGATGAAGAAAAAATTAAAAGTGATTGAGTCACCTCAGTGAGCCCTGTGTGCCAACCAAGGCACATGATTTGCACCTGTGCTAACACCCATCCCACTCAAGCTCAAGTATAAAGCACTGGCTTAACCCCACATTCATACTTCACCTACTGACCCCAGCTAACTAAACACAATATATAAATCAGGCAGTTCAGCTGATTGTCTGTTGAGATGCTCAGGAAAGTCAGAATTTTTGAGTGTTCATGCACACTTTGCAGCAGGCACTAGTGGTACAGGTTCTGGAGCCAAAGGAACACTTGTCATTCATTGCTTTTAAGAAAACTTTTGAACAGAAATGGAGGAAAGAATGTATACATTAAAATAGTAAGTACTAAAGCTCATGGCATTTACGCCAAATTTGGTATGTATAAAAAATAATATTTAAAAAAATTAAATTAAACAGCTTCCCTGGGAAAAAATAAATGCTGCATTTGTCTTTTTTTTTTTTTTTTTTTAAGCTATTATATTGAAGTTTCAGGGTAAAACCCTGCATTTAACTTAACCCTTCATGCACAGAAACAGCTCTGGGACTACTGAGCACTGAGACAATTCAGCATTACAGGGGCCGCAGATGGTCTTTGAAGTAAAACTACTTCATGCCCCAGTTTTCTTCCATCAACTCCATGTCTCATCTTTCCCATCATCTGGTTCTGAAGCCTAGTTGCTGTCTGAGTCATTGTCTTCATCTTCTTTTCCAGACAGAGCATGTTTGGATGAATCATTGGCTTCTCCCAAAGGAACAGCCCCTTTCCTCTGTGGCAGGACACTGAAAAAGGCCTCCTTCCAGTCTCTCTTCTCCAGGTATGCAAGGATGATCTCAAACACTGCAACATCAGAAAAGCCCATCAGCTCTTTTACAGGGAGGTAAGTGAATTGCTGATAGCAAGACACACCCAAATCCATTTTTTACAGACGTTTTTGTGCATTCTCTTGTGGCATCTTCAGAGCAGAGCTGTTGAAAGGCAGGCAGGAACAGACTCTGCTACTACTGCAGCCTGAAGCCCCGAGTCTCCAGCTGCATGACAGTAGTTCTCCCAGGGACTGAGACAAATACTTCAGTCTCACCAGTGCCTTCTGTACAGGCACCAATCCTTTCACTTGCTTGACAGGAATCCTGCTGTGGGTGCACTTTAACAAAGATTTTGACCCCTCCTATAATTAGCTCTAATTAGCTCTTCCTTTCTATATAAAGCAACAGTGAAAGATCTAATTTTAGAAACATGTAAAATCTTACAAATACAGAGAATTTGATAATTTTTAAGTCACATGCCATACTATATTCTCCTCCATGCTTAAATAACAGTTATCATCATGCAAAAGCCACTCCCATTAATATGGCACTTTCAGAAAATAAAGTCATCATTGAGCAATGTATTATATAAAAAATAAACTTGAAATAAAGCAAGGTAAGACAAGCTAAAGAATGTGCAGTAGGGCACAATAAAGACTTTTGACACCATGTCAAAAATTTCCATGAAAGTCAGAGTAGGCTCCATTTTGCATGTATTTTTGTTTAATGACACTGACAGACAATCTAATAATAAAGCCAGAAGTTTAAAAGGAGCAGGATTCAAGGCTTGGTTAAGCAACTGAATACTTCAATCAGAACCAGCAAATCAGGTAAAAATACATTTATGAAAATTCACTAGCTGGGGTACTGCTGATACCAACTGAGGAAAGTCTATAGGTACTGAGACAGTTACTGCTGAACAAAGCTGTCCAAAAAGGTGAAAACATCACAGACATTCATCCTCCCTTGGCACAAAATGTGTACACTACAATAAAATACAATGTTGGATAGTTTCCAACATTTTACTCACTTATACAGTAAGCCTGGAAACAAGACCAGTATGGTAAGAAAGCCACAAGTAATTCTCAGACAAGCCAACAGGATACAATGTGCACTTCTAAATGGCTAAGACACCATCATTTACATTTAACCATATCTGTAATATTTAAAGGTCAAGGCAATTAATGTATTCTGAAGGCAACTAAATTCAAGAAATATCAACATAATAAAACAAGGTTTAGGTATCTGCACTACAGTGCAGAGGGTTCGAACTGTGACTGTCAGAGATATATTCTAAAATAATGTAGTTACTTTATGACTTAGAACTTACCATGATTGACAGCTAACACTTTCCGACTGTTCATTTTGACAAAGTTTCCAAGTGGGAGCTGTGCATGATCAATTCCCTGCTCTACAGCTTTTTTGTAAGTAATTCCCTGGGGAAAAGATACCAAAACAAGTGGATTGTGTATTACTGTTTCAGATCAGCCCATACAGATTTACTACAAGTATCATTTTCTGGCAAGAGTTTTGCCTGTGCTGCCATGATGTTGCTTTAGAAGTTGCTTACAAAAAGAAACCTACCCCAATTGGACAGCACCTGCCTCAAGGGCTACTACCTCTGGAAAACTCACTGCTTTCTATATCTGTGAATATACGTGCTCAAAAGGATTGTAAATGCAACCTGTTCATGCAGCTGCAGCTCTAGAGCCATCAGCCATAGCCTGCTTTAAAGATGAGCTTATGTTAAAGTACAAAGTTATTCAGGTTGTAGTCACTTGGTATTTCTTCAGAGGAAGATTAAAGGGTAAGAAAACTCCGGAACACAAAACCACTGCTACCACCACAAGGATTTTTCACGTTTCTTCAACATTTCTTGGAATTCTTTTTTGAAGAAGCTTTCTCATTATTAATTATGTTAGCTTACACATGAACAGCAATAATGTCAAATAAGGTGCCAAAAAAGCTACAAAGAAACAGACCCACAGTTTACCTTGTGGTGATTGTGATCCACCAGTCCTCCAATCACATAGGCTTTCTTCTCATCAAGCTCTCTGAGAACATCTGGGGAATCTGAGGTAAGATATACTAGGTCTTCTTTCTTTATTAGCTCACTATAGTGCTCTGTTCTAATTTGGATATCCTCAAAAAAAGGTAGTTAAAAGAAGTTACTGATGAATTGCTGACCAAGCTTTACATACCCAAGATGGGACTGGTAAAATAAATCCAACAGTATGTGGTCATTCCACATTCCTTCTCCACATTCAAATACGTAGCAGAGTGCAGATTAATTTTCTGTGTAAACAATCCAGTCCCTAGAGCACTGATTTGTAAAAATCAACAGGAGATTTTCTGAAATGCCAAAAGAACTTTACAAATTGAGAGTTCTTGTGATTCCCTTCAAACGTTGCCATATTTCTCCTATGGATCCAACTAATTTTCAAGCCCATTAAAAAAAAGTGAACCCAGAAGCAAATGCTTAGTTAACATTAATTGTTCAGTAAGAGAAGTTTATGCTAAGCTCTCATGAAGCAGCTATTGTTTTTCAAGCAAAAATCAAATCTAGATTCAAGAAAAGTAGTCTTTGGCTTATTTAAGTTAAATCAATTAAAAGGACAAAAAGCTGCACTTATTCAAATATGCCCTTGCTCGTATGTATTAGAAAAACCCATGTGGAAAAAAATTATATTCTTCACAACTAACAATAGAGTTAACAACTACAATCAAGACTTTAACTTTTTACAGAAATACTCAATTATTCACCTTCCAATTCACCCATCCTTTGTCATTTTCATTCATGTTGGTCTTCAACTGTCCCCCATGGCTGGTCAAGTAAAACTTCAAACAGAACAAACAAGAGGTACAAAATACAGAAACGTCAATTTGCTACAATCTGTTTCCTTCTCTTTTTACCCTTAACTGTAAGCTAAAACTCTTAACATTTTTTAGATGGAAGTAGTATTAGTACCATATTCATATAGTTAGTGATACATTTACAAGACAAATTCGGACTTAGAGTGATTTCTTTAAAAATCTGCCACAGCTAAAACCAAGGGTATCAACAGCCTCTTAGTGGCACACTTGGATCTGGTGCTTTTCATCTGCATGCACATACTGTTCCATATATAGGGGTATCTTTTTAACATCTGGGTGTTACAACAGAAGTAATTTTCTTATGAAAGAGGCAGCTTAAATATTTTCTTTTCCTACTACAGTTCTCATGTTTGGTACTTGGCAACAGACAGTGTTCAGTTTGTTCGAACATACCTGCACAGGATGAAATGCCTTGCGGTTTTCTGCGTAACATCTCTGAATCTGTTTGTGAAGCTTCTTAACATCCTGTACACAACACAATTTGTTTTTATTTCGTCCTTCATACAGAGCATCACAAAATGCTTTATCATGACCCAGTCAGAAACTAAAGAGAGAAAAAGGAAGCTTTTGATTTGCAAAAGTGACTACTCAGAGAGTGTGGGCGCCAGATCCCGAGAGAAAAAACACCCACTGTGAGGGCATTATGCTGACAAGGAAATGCACACATCTTCCACACAGGTGAACTTAGACACCTCTATGCATGTGCTTGATTTACATTATTCTAGGAAAAAAAATCACAGGTATTTAATTAGCATAAAAAATTAATCTGAGGAATCAAACAGGTTTATCACTGTGACAATACTCAGTCTTTAACCCATGGGAAAATCCTGAGAACATACAGTCTATATTTAAGAAAATTAAATATACCTAGTTAATCTGAAGATCCTTTTACCTTTAACACCATCAGGTCATCAAAGCTGCAGTCCACGATGAGGCGAAGTGTGCTAGGAACAACTTCTCTGCGCATGCACTTCCTGTCATTCCCCTCACTGTTGGAATCCAGTTTTGACTGACGCTCTAGTTTTCTCTTCTGGCGTTTTTCTTTTCGTTTCTGCCTAAGTAAACAAAAAAATCAATCTTCAAAAAGTGCTGCCAAGCCTGCTGAGGTGCTGTGTTATGCACACAAATGCAGACTTCTAGGGCCAAAGTGGTTGTCCTGTGACTGTGATAGTTTAAACTCAGCCTGTTGCCTGCATTTGTGCTACACTGAGACCAGCACAAAACACGCCCCCACCTTTGTGAAGTTCTGTAAATACCTACAAAGACACAAATTCAATTAACTCCATACTAGGAGTCAAGGGTGCTCTGAGTCAAGTCTCGTAACAGAACTAACCAAAAAGATTGACAAAATCACAGTATCAGGATCAGAATGAGGAAGGCAATTTACTTCCTGTTTCACTTAACAGTTTTTCAAAAGGCTTCTGAAGAAATTGTTCCATCCTCCTGTCCTCCTGATAGGAGCAGGCAGTAGGGAGATCAAATTCCAGAGACAGCAACAACCACTGTCTGGGAAGGAGCACCAGGCAGTCAGTGGGACAAGAATAAACCACCATCAGTGCATTTGCAGATACACTTTCACTCAACACAACAAAACAGAAGCTCTACATAAGTCAGTGTTACTTGTAGCACAGCACTTCACGTGTCAAACATAGCTGCTTTTATTCAGTGTCTTTGTAAGATTCTCAAGTCTGACAGCACCAGGAAAAGAGGTGCAGCCCACTGCGAAAGGAACAAGGCCACACGATCTGTCTCCCTTCTGACAAATGAAAAACATGCACGTTTGAATCCCTCCTGACATCCTCTTGAAACCGAGGAACAATTCTAGTATGAGGAGGGGATGCTTACCTCTACAGCCTCTTCAAGTGCAGACGAAGTAGCCTGGGGCTACTGCTTTTAAACTGATGTGGGAGAAAACCGGTTCAACTGCCTTGATTTGATGAAGCAATTCACAAGTAAATTCTGCTGACACGTCGTTACTATTAGCACTAAATATTACATGTGAACCACGGGAAGCTCCTTTGCAAACCATACCTCCGTAGATCTTTCTGTTCTTCCCACTGCTTCTGCTTCAACAGCTTCTTCCTTTGTCTCTTCGACATGGACTCAAGGCAATCTTCCTTGCCCGAGCCTGCCTCCAGTCTCTCTACTGGATTGTCATTTGACTTCGCCTTTCCTTCCACATCAGGAACTCCAGGGAACACGGTATTTTCCATTGGCACTTCTGGACTGTCTGTGGGTGTTTCAGACGACATTAGCTTTTGGCTGGGTTTCTCCACACGTGCTGGATATTTCATTAAAAGCAAGTTTTCTGCTCACCAATTCTCTAGGAAACAAAGTGACATGAGTGTCATTAACAAGATGCTCAACTAGACCAAGTATCACTCAACACTTACTATAAGCCTGAATAAAGAATAAAAGAAGGCCTGTTTTGTTTGTTTAAAGCCTCTGCAAATAGTAACATAAAACATTCTAGAAGGATTATAATCTATATTCTGATAGTCTAAAATTCTGCCTGCAAGATCTGCAGGTAGTGAATAGCTTCTAATTAATAACTTTGCGAAAGAACAACAGCATAAAATTAGGGAATCATAATGAATCAAATGTAATAATAAAAAAGCATTAGCAGTATGTGTACACAAACACAAAAAATTAAAGACGTATCTTGCAATATAAATACAGCAGCATGTTAGAGAAATGTAATTTTAAAGTCACTAAAGCCATTTGGGAGATAAAAAAGAAGTGTGAACGAGCTGTACTCCTTCAAAATGAATTTTTATTTATCCTGAAAACAGAAGACACTGGACAGTAACAGACACCGGCCACTGTCAGTAAACAAATACAAGTAAAAGGATGAACAATTGTTATTCAGCAAAACACTCTCGGTTCACATCAATTACAATTATAACGACTCCTTTCCAATGGCAAGCACGATGTTTCCGCACTTGCAGCTCCTCTGTGCTTGACACCCACGCAGTTCCCCAAGGACAACTTCACCGGAGAACACTGCGTCTCCAACAGGCAGGAAACAGCAACCCCGCGGCTTCCTGCAGTGGCAGCAGAGACAGGAAACGCTGAGGACGCCACAAAGCCAGCGGAGGTTTTGCTGGCACACCCCGATTTCCCTGTCTGAGGGCGTTCACACACCGAGCCCTTGTGCGCACACCTCGTGCGTGTATATGGGCGCACGGACACACAGATATACACACGCAAGCACACGTGTATCTACACACGGACACGCCATGAGCCGCTCATGACTGCAGAGGGCCGGCCGCGGGCCCCCGGAGCGCCGTGTCCCGCCCCGCCGGCTGGGCCGGGCGCAGTGCGGGGCCGCGCTCAGGGCCCCGGGGGCCGCCATGTTCCCCCCCGCCCCCGAGGGGCCGCAACGTACCCGCGAGCCGCCCCGAGCGCGCGCCCGGCCTGGGAGGGGGCGGAGCCGCGCCACGCGCAGGCGCGCGGGGCGGCGGTCACGTGACGGCGCTGGGCGGGGCGCCCCCCAGCGGCGGGCGGTGTGCGGGCGCCGGTCCGCAGCCGTTGCTTTGGGGGCTCCGTGGGGATAAAGGGGAGCGAAAAGGAAGGGAAAATCTTAATATTAACTGGTGGTTTTGATGGCACCGCTGAGTTCACGCAGGGGCCAGCGACGTATTTTTAACCGGTGGCATTCCTCGGGCCAGTTTTGTAGCTGCAGAGGTCCCCCGGCAGTGCCGTGCTCCCTCCGCCCCCGCGAGAGTGGTGCGCGCCTTCGTGCTTCCTATTTTTAAAGGCCACCGACAATCAGCGTTTTCAACTCCGGTGTCAATGCCCAGCGAAGGGCAGCGTTCTTTCGCCGCCAGATAACTTCATGAAAGAATGCTGCCCTATTACAGGAGTCGGTTCTGGAGACTGGGATTATATTCTATGGGAACAATGTATTTTGGGCAGCCTGAGTATGTAGATGGTCTGTTTGCCCCTGGTTAACGAGGCACACAAAGTTAGCAAGCACACGAGCGTGCGCTACCATAATCCCCTTTTCATGTGCATCAGTGTTTATCTCAGGTTTCATTGGTGCCAGATATACACACTCGTACAGTTTTAGTGCTGGTTTCAGGTTCGCTACAGCTGTGTTGCACTCACGAAACTCTGTGGTGTCACTATAGTGAGACACTGACCTTTCAACTGCTGTTGGAATTTAGTATTTGCTGTAGTATTTGATCTAATTTGTGATTCCTATTCAGTGCATTACCTTAAAAATAGCTAGATTTGCATTTGCTGGGGTCTATTTAAAACCTCACTCACGTTACTATTAATATCTTGCTTGACATGCCAGCATCACAAGAGTCCAAAAGCTCCAGCCTCCCTGTGGAGAATCCTTTGGTGTTTTTTGGTCACTGAAAGGCAGCAGACGACTAACAGGTAGAAGCCCTTTTTTAAACAAAAGCAGAAGACATCTGACAAAGTCGCACAATACTCAGATGTGCTTTTTCCTAGAATGAAGAAACTGCTTACACAGTTTGTTTTTCTCACAGTGCACTCTGCAAAGCGTAAGTATTGCTCATCCAGCCCCCTGTGTCCTCAGGCACCAACACAGGGTAATGCAATGTTTTCTGAAGTCTGCCAAATGCCAAGCAGTGACAAAATGGAATGAAGAACGGAGCAGTTGCAAATATTGGGAAAGAGCTGTCTGTCTAAATTTCATTATTTTGATAGGGTCTTAATGTGACTTTTTCAAGATGCTGGTCCCAATGGTGAGTCACCCTCTCCCCCAGCTACAGAAAGAACTAAATACACCACAGGTTAAAGCTGCAGCTCAAGAGGCAGACCACGGAGAAGAAAAAAGATACTCGGGAGGCTCAGGTGTGGACAATGACATTGACCTCTGTGGGCTCGGTCTGACTGCAGCACTCTTGAGGAAGGCTTAGGGTGCAAACCAGCTTTGGCCAGTGGCTTGAATGGGCATCTCTGACCCCCTTTCCCCTGTGGCAGAAATAGGGAGGTCTTATTTACCCAAAACCAGGGAGCTGGGGGCACATGGGCACCCGCTGAAGGGCAAAGATGCACTTGGGTACCTTGGTGATCGCACCTTAAATTGAAAAGGAAGAGCTTTGTGCTGTTGCTTGAGAAGACAGAATGAAACATTTTGTTGACCTCAGAACATGGGAGGAAATCTCATTAGTTTTATTAGGCTGTATAAAGATATGAGCCCTATAGTTTGGACTCTGGAAAATGTGCAGCAGCAGGAATACTTTGACCCCTGTCCATATGCCAGCATGGCGTGAAGCATCCATGAGGGGCCGATCCCACAACCTGTACGTGGTGTGGACTTTGGTGGCCACTGCACCAGTTTCACTGGTGTAATCTGACTGAAAGGAAGTCACTGCTGATTAACTCTGACCATAACTAAGGTGAGGCTCAGGCCTCCTGTTTCTAAGACGTCTGAAGGACACTCCAGCTCTGTGTTATAGGTATGCCAATGGGTGTATAAATGTGTGTGCACGTGGAAATGTAGGTACAAAATGTCATGGCAATTACATCCTTACTTCTGTAATTGGCACTGCTGCAGTGGTGTCCAAAGAGAGATGTGGGTTTACAGCAGCAGGAGATCTGGCCAGGGATATTTTAACAGAGGCCTTTAAAAAAATATTTTATTTGAAGGAAGAAATAAATTTCTTTGTGTCTCAAGAGCATAGAAAGAGGACAATTGCTCTTCTACAGATTTCAGACCAACATCACCTCCCTCTTCTGACTAGAGTGTCAATGCTGCTTTTCTAAAGCAGGGTCCATATCTCTGGTCTTCCTCTAGACAGAGTTGGTTTTGCACCAAGATAGTGTCCTTATTTTTTCAAAACAGCACAGAAAGCCTGGCAAGCTCCTTGTTTACTAAATGCAGCAAAAGGAGTCCTCTGGCTCAGCCCCTTCAATTTGGGAACATGTCACCTGTGCTGAGAAAGCAGCATAAACAACCACAAATGGGGAAGAAGCAATAGCAAACCCTTGGGGTTTTCTAATCTCCTCCCTCCCACCTGTGCACACACACAGACAAAATACAGGAAGAAGCCCAGGGAGAACTTCCACAAGGTGCAGATGAGCATGGGGGAGAAGCAGTGGCATGGACCTGTTGTTTCCCACTGATGGGCAGTGATTCACATCCACAGTATTTAACTTCTCTTTTACCACAAGAAAACAGAGGAGGCATTTATACCACTCAGGGTGAAGGCTGTTCTCACTTTACCATCCCTTACAGAGGATGTGGTGGCAGAAATGGCTCTCTGGGAGCATCTAAACACAGCCTGGTGTGGCACTTTATGGGTTGGGGTGTTCGTAGATCACAGTCTTGTGAAAGCAACCTGTGGAAGTGGACTGGAAGACTGTGGTGATGGCTCATTTGTGTGTTTCCTTTACAGGCAGGAGCAAATCCTGCCTCCTCACAGAGCTGGGAAGGCTTTGTGTGCTGGGAGAGGGGCATGCAAGCCTCACAGGCTGTGTGCCAGAGTGTGCTAAGAAACACGGGAGGTTGGCCTGCTGCCCCACTGACACCTGAGGGACAGCTGTAAGACTTCCTTTAACCAGCCCTGTGGCCATGAGGTTAATGTGAGAGGGCCTGGGATTTACTGTCAGAGGAAACAGGGAAGCACATGGGTTAGTCAGCCAGGGCCTTTTCAAGGGAGGTCATGAAGTAAGCACAAGAAAAAGGGAAAGGGCTTGGTTTGCCCTGCTCCCAGACCTTGCCCAGCAGGTACCCTTCACTGAGATGGAACAAAATGTCTTGGTTTGTCTCATCTTTCAGGCTCTAACCTCTGCCACTGCAATGATGTAAGATGGGGGCTGGGGCTGCTGAAAGAAAGAACCTTGATTTAGTATGGTACAATGTAGCAGGCACTGACATCACATCTGAGTCTGTAATGAAGTAGGATCAGTTTTTGGGATGGCTTGATCCCATGTACTTCTGCTTCCAGGAAGACCCTTAAAAAACCTCTGCTTCTGTGGTTGCTCACAGAGATGATGACAGATGATGCAAGACAGTGGAGACAGTGGTCCGGAGCTGGTCCCTGGCAGCAACAGACCCGATTGCCCTTTTGTTCAGAGAGAGGAGTGGTGGCAGGATCTCCCGGTTCTTCCAGCACTGGAGGTGGGCTCTGCTGCATAAAAATGGGTCTGTGTGGGCTCAGTGTTCAAAAATGAGGTGATCAGTAAAATGGGGTAGAAACCACCAGTTACCTTAGTTCTTAATAATTAACTGGAAGTCCTTTCATGAACTTAGTACCTGAGTGTGGAATTTGGAATCTGACCTTTACTACATCTAGATAAACAGTGTGGCTGAGCCTGTGGCTCTCTCTGCAAGCTCCACTCTCAGCTCATTTCTTGGAGGCTCTCACACTTCATGCTGCAGTCAGGAGCTCTGCAGAGTCCAGCATGATTCTCCTTACCGTGCTGTTCCTTTGCATCATTTCCACCTACTCAGCCTCTGTTAAAGGTAGGTCTCTACTGGGCTTGGTTCAGCTTCTGCCTCAGCCAGAGGCATAATCAGTCTGTATATGTAGATCTGTTTTGCCTCAAAAATTATCAACTTTACTTAGACATGCTTGAGTAATACAAGATGCATTTAGTAGTTAGGTTTAAGTGCTTGTGGCATTCCTCTCAGGAGAGGTGATGGAGGAGATGATGTTTTCAAGTGCACAAGGGCCAGTGGTGTGCCCAGGAGATTAGGGATCTTGACCTTGCTTAATCAGGACATACTGTGGGGGCACCAACTTCAAAGGGCCTTTTCACACGCTCTGAAGTTAAACACATGGAGTGCTGTGATGGAGCAGAGCCAGGAAGTGCTCAGGACTCTCCAGGTTTCAGCTTCTGAGCAGTTGACTCAGCTACCACTGAAGTCAGTAAGAAGCATCCTATTAATTTTGTGAGAACTTTGCTCTGTAGTAAGTCTTGAAAATCTGGATGTCTGCAGAAACCCTGTGAGCAGAACTTTACCCAGGCATCCTGACAAAATCTAGGGTATGAAGACTTGGAGACTGCTTCTACAGTGCCAATGTGTGAAGCAAGGAAAGGTGTCTGTGGTAGTGATTCATCATGTATAACTTCACATAAAATTGAGAGGAACAGCAGCCTTATAACACAAGCTGAGTTTTTAGTTTAATGAGGATGTCTCCATCATGATGAGAAGCAGGGGGGACACGCCATCCTGGGTTAAGCTGTTAAAAAGGCTGTAGAGGTGCTCTCATGGGTGCCACCTCCTGCTTCCTGCAGGGAATCCAGGACACTGTGTAAGCACAGAGTAGCAACCCGCCTTCCTTCCTGCTTCTCTACATCCTCATGACAGGAGTTATAAAGGGGAGAAATTTGCAGGCAGTGCCTTTACCTGTGAATTTATTTCATGAGACTGCCATGTTCAGTTTATGGCTAGGTACCAGTGTGCCACATTTCTGGTGTCTGATCTTCCCAGCTTCCCCTTAATATCAATTAAGTAAAGCTTCTTGGTGTGAAGTAATATTTGCTTGTCACATCCCCAGGATACTGAGCAAACATTTTCTCTTTAATTAGCCATCATTTCAGCTCTGCCAGATTTCCTCTCTCTCTTGTGCAGGGAGATTGAGAGCTAAATTACTAGCCCAAAGGCCACTTAGGGCCTTAGTGTGAGAGCTGGGATTAGTATTAGTATTTTACCTTTTCATCAGGCCATGCTGCCTTTTGGAAATATTGAAACATGATTCTGTTCAGTTCAGGTAGGTAAGCACACATAAAACTTTCCTGCTGCAGTTCCACTTGAAAAATGTTTTCAAATAAGCTGATGGGGTTTGCTTTTTAAAGCTATCTGCTATCAGAGACAGTGGCAAATATGATTTATGAAGGTAGAGCTAGCAAGTAGTTAGAGACACACATGCTGTGCATGCCATATGTATTAATAAAAGGCACAGGACTTGACAGCTGTCTCTACTCATGCAGTGTAACCTTCTGTATTATACAGTATCATGATTTAATTATAGACTTGGCATGTTACCCTTAATGACAGACACTAAACATTACTAGTCAAACTATGTGTTATGCACTCCACCTTGGAAGCAGCACTTCTGACCCCCAGAGAGCATGGCTGGGCTGATGGCAGTCTGTGTGTCCGTCTCTCCTTCCTTCTCAGGCAGTGGGACACTTGCCATCAGCTGAAATGTCAGTGGCTGCACAGGCAACAAGGATTCCAGTGCTGTGCTGAATACAAAGGAAGGAGCTTCTGAAAGGAGGGCTTTCTATTAAGAAAAGTTTCTATCAGAAAGATGTTGCAATATTCCTTTTAAAATAGTACTGGTGTTTACTTCATGGAAGTTGGCATGAAAATTTAGTTGTGCTGTTTTGAATACTGGTTCTGGTCAGTGGCCCTGTATCTGTGTCTCTCATCAGTGAAGATCCCCCTTGCCTCTCAGCCTGACCACACTATTCACTTGCCTCTCTTGGCCTCCCCATTTCCACAGAGAGAAATGCTAACTCTTCGGGACTGCTTTCAATACTGCCTCATCCCTGCTGCTTCTCATATCATGATCCACTCTTGGCCTACCTTTTCCCTGTCTGGCAACTAAAGGTGTCTTCTGCCGTGGCTCCTGCAGTGTTTTCTATGTGTGAAATGATGAAAGCTTTCAAAACCACATGTTCTTCTAGCTTCCAGGAATACTTTGCAATTATTTCTTTCTTCCATGACACTTGCAAGAAGCTGCTGCATCATTTGTTCATCTGTTTGCTTTAGGATGGTACAGCTCTTTTGTATGTGGGGACAAGCAAATGCTGAAAGGGAGGAAGAGGGAAGGAGCTCCTACAAAAGGAGAATAAAACCATGTATGTGTTCAGTTGTGGGAAAAGGAAGAGGGTAGGTGAAAGGTGCTTTCAACTGAAAATAGGAAGGGAGCAAAACCACAACATACACCTTAACTAGTAAGACACTTGTCTCTGAGCACCCAAATAATTTCTCTTGGATGTGTTATTCACCTACTTTTTTCCTTTAGATAGGACTGTGTTTAGAATGCACCTAGTATGTGGTATTCTTAAAATCTCTTTGCACTGCAGTTTCTGCTGCAAATGAAGGACATTTTGAACCAGGAAGCAACAGGCTCCAAGGGACTGCAGGGAACCAGGGATGTCCCTGAAAGGCATAGCCACTTTTGAGCAGGCACTGAGCACCCTCTGCTCTCGAGGGTAAGGTAGCTTCAGAGAATGGAATTGGGGAAGGAAATTGCCTAGGTAATTCACAGTAAACTTGCAGGAAGGGTTGTATGCCTCTTGGTGACTTTGTTTTGAAACAGACACAGGACATGCAAACCCCATCGTGCCAACATGAATCCTTCAGCATCCCTGGGAAAAAAAAAATCAATAGTTACAGCTTTGGCCTCTCACATGCAAACAGGCTGCGCCCACTGGGATCACCAGATTTGCTGCACCACATCCCCAGCTGGCATGAAGTATAAGTCCATTTAGTTCCGTAACTTTGCCAGTTTACACAACTTGCAGACTAAACTTGGTGAAGTGTCAATTTTGCTCAGGGTAAGGTTCTCTGAAGCTGACCTTAATCCACTGCCATGGTATGTGAATGAACAGAGGAATGATGTGAGCAAAATCTTAACGAAGCAGAGGTTTTGGGCTCTTTAAGAGCTGCAGAATGTATCCATCCAGCCACAATGGAACTACCCTGTGCACCCACCTAAACGGGCTTTAACATATTAAAGTGAAATAAGACTGATTTTCCTTTCCATCAATGCAGTGATTTGAAATTTATTTAAGTGAGTCAGATAAAAGAGAGGGATATAACATAAATCTGGATAGCCTGAAGAATCTCTGCAGGGGACTTTGAAGACACTGATTCCATTACAGCATGCTTAAGAATTTTTCTGAGATGTTGTGAGAGATTTTTCTTCTTTCCCCCGCCCTTCCCTGCACTTGTCATAAGACTGAGATTCATCTCCCTGAGGACAGCACTTTGTGTTTCTTAGATTAACTCTGTTGTGAACTTGTTGTTTCTGCTCTGTACCTCCTGAACTCCATGAAGAAATTTTCAGTGCATTCAGTGGTGCAGCATTTGGGAGTGTGAGACTGGTGCTGTGCTGCTTACAGATAGCACCTAAGGTCACTCTGTGTCTGTTTGCTTTGAGAATGTTAAGAGCACTTAGTGTACAGCCAGCTTTTTTTTTTTTTTTTTTTTTTTGCTTCCCTTCCCTTTTATATTCCTTAAAAGATATAAATTAAGAGCAGAGACACAGCTATGGGGACAATTATTTAGTAGAGAGAAAAAGAGCTTAATTAGTTAATCTAAAAAATACATTCCTAACGTTTTCATTGAATTCGTGTCACCCTTGGGCAAGACTGCCAATGGGAAGATTCCCGATAAACATACAAAAGATGCAGAGAATGATTTCTTTTGGCTCCAGCAAATCACATCAGCGCATTTCACATTGCTAAGCACACAAATTTTGTGATTACTAACAGTATTTTGAGTTGCAAATAATTTTAGATTAATTTGTAATGCTAACATAACTGAAGAAAAGAATCTCATTTTGTGGCCATTCTTATGTTAAATATGTACAATCAGTGAGAACTAAATCACAAAAAACCCCAGCTGCTTCAGTGGGACAGCCTCTGTAATCAATACCAGCAGGATCAGTCCCATAAATCTTTTGCTTGTAATTAAATTTTTAATTTTTCTAAAGGTGTTTCTTAGAGAAAATGGTAGATTGTGTGAGTTAGTCAGTTCTAAAATGCTGTTTGTTTTTGCTTTCCAAACAGGGCACACTACTGGGCCAAGCCTCAATAATGACAAGCTGTATAAGTTTGCTTACTCAGCTGAAGTCTATGTTGATCGGGTGAAAGCATCACTGCAGAAAAGTGCAGGATATCGGATTTCTTCTGCTGTGGATGTCAACCTCTTATGGAGAAATCCTGACAATGATGATGACCAGCTGGTCAAAATTACGGTAATTATTGCCACCAGACAAAACATACACAATTTTTGCTACACTTACCTAGCTGCTAATCTAATCTCAGAGAGCTCACTTTCAGAACACTAGCTAAACCTTTTATTCTCTAGTCTCATCAACTAAACCCAGCTGCTTTGATGATCTGATTCCTATAGAATAAGATTTCACAAGTGTCTATCTAACATCATAAGCCAGAACTTCAGAATATCTCCTGTATTTAGAAATTGCTTCATACAGCACCTATAGCTTCAAACAACTGGTGTGCAAGCCCTTACCCATGGGACAATATGTTGTCTGAAACCCTCAGTTCTAGCTACAAATCATGACATTTTCTAAATAGAAACTGGCTTTGGTACTTAGCTTTATGGTGAGATTTTCTGGCATTTATTTCCCCAGTGGAGAGCACTGGCTTCTTTTGTAAACTTTGACATAGTAATCATGAAAGATTATTGATCAGAACCGGAAATGCAGAAATAAGAACATTTATTATGGGATTTAGTCTATCTAGCCTGCTCCAGGCTAGTTCTGCACTGCTCTCTACATTAATTTTCTCTGCTTTTACTTTGATAGATAAAAGATGTCCAGGTTGAAAATGTGAATGAACGTCCAGCTGCTGAAAATATCTTCAAAGGAAAAAGCACAGAGAAGATCATCGGGAAAGACTATCTGGAGGCTTTACAGAGGCCCATAGTGATTGAGCTAGTCCGTGGAAAAGTAAGACCCTGTCTTTTAAAACTCAGTCCCTAGGGAAACATAACACAAATCTTTTGTAACAAACTTGAATAATTTAACAGTTCACAATTCACTCAGTTTTTGATAAGCTGTTGTGTCCTATCACTCTATGTGAAATACAGTAGTTTAGAACAGACTGTAATTTACCTTCTATCCCAGGCCTATTGTGCATTGAGAACACCACACAGTGGGGAAGCAAAGGACAGATTGTCCACAAATATACAGGTACACATGTGGATATGTACACAATTGCTACCTGGGATTTGTGCTGTTGACTTCAGCAAGGGCAGGATTTTGTCCAAGATCTGGAGGCAGAAAAGGAGATACCATTTATCATGAAGGATGTTCTACTGAGTCTATGAGGAACGGTGTTAGTCACTTTAAACCGTTACCAAATATTTTACCAGGACTGCTTTTCCCAGCTCTTTGGTTTGCTTAGTTACTTCTGTGTCACCTGCAGTTTCAATAGTCCCAAGTTTAATGAGCTTGATGCTGAAAGAGCTACAGCCTTACATGTTTTCCCCCCACTGGAAGACTGTCTCCAAAAATCAGTGGAGAAGAGTCAGAGAGCAGGTGTCTCTCAACACATGCCTGGGTTTTATATCCCACCCTGAGAGAATAACAAAGCACTGTCCCAGCACAGGAGCACACATGTCCATTTGTAGCTCTCAGAGTCCCCATTTCTCTGAGAAGAGGATTCAGGTACATCCATCCCACTCTTTTTTTCTCTGCAGAGCTGCTTATGTGTCCCCTTGTACTCAGCCTACTCTTCTGGCTGGGGAGTGGTGAGGCTCAAGCCATGGCTGCTCCTGCCTCCTTGCTCCTGGTCCTTCACCCTCCTGTTGCTTGTAGCATTAGGCCAGGAGCCCCATTTTCCCCTCTACAGCCTGAGCAATGCTCAGCAGATGGAGCATGGGCAGAGGGACTGTGAGAAAGGAGGAAGGTTGAAGGTCACACTCCCTTTTCCCTTCTGCAGAGCCGAGTGAGGGCTGTGACACCCTATCCCAGCAGGATCTTTACCTCCTGCTGTAAATAGGCACTGAGCACATACCCTGGCTGCCAGCTCAGCCTGCTGAATTGCAGCTGCTATCAGACCTGCTCAGTAACTTTCAGACTCAGCCTTGTCATCAGTTTTACACAACATAAAAAGAAACAGGACAGCACTGACTGTGAACTGTACACATCCGTACATGAGAATAGCGGTACCAGAAGAACACAGAATGCATCTGCTCCTCATACATTGCACGCTTTCACATGCTAAGGCTAAGATGTAGTATTAAAAATTCGGGCTTTTTCTCAGGTACTACGGTCTATACACTCCTTTTATGGTTTCTTTGAAGTGTGACACTTTCATCCTTGGCACAATAATTTCACTTTCCAGGATTGCCCTGAGATAACACACTGATTGTACTTGCAGTTCCAGAAAAAGGGGCACTTTTAAAGCACCCTGAATGCAAAGTGGAGGGGCAAAGTCTTGTTACCAGAGGAGAGGCTCAAGCACAACAGTTGACCCATGAAGTGCAAAGGTTGTGATACGTTTGACACGTCATTGAGGTCATTCTGTGATTTATCTATGATTCATCCTGAGTTTTTGTAACCTGTGATTAAAGTGCAACAGATATTATGCCCCTGTAATTGCCTGAGGATTATGCAGAGAAATGAGTCGCCTGTGAAATTATGAAGTTTCCCATTTCGCATCTGAATTTTCTGTAATTCCAGGAGAGATGCTCAGTGCACTGAAACTGTACTTAGGTTCAACTGAAGGCTGAAACATATTTCTACTGTTGTTGTCAGGCCCTGCAGCCTCTGCAGTTTGCTTAAATAAGAGCAACAGCTCCAAATTCAACTTTCTAATGAGAAAAAAGTAAAGGGAGTTTTTCTAGAGTGGCTCCTCACTATTCCTTTCTCATTTAACCAGTTTTTTTACACACTTTTGAATGCTTTTTATAATTTTTTTTTTAATCCCTACAGGTCAAAACCTTCTACTCTTATCAAAATGAACCTGGTTTTACTCAGAATATTAAGAGAGGTCTGGCTAGCCTTTTCCAGCTACAGCTGCACTCTGGCTCTTCCCGTGAGGTATGGTGCTCTATCAGGCAAGAATATCATCACCTTAGGATCTGCTGTGAAAGGCAGACCTGTGGCTCCTGCTGACTTCAGAAGGAGTGAACTGTGATAGAAGTCAGCCCTTTGATCACATGTGATGTTAGGGACATAAAGACAGACTTCTGAATATTTGGTGACACAAGTCAAATTGCTGCAATTAGCATAAAGAAGTAGTGCAATCTGTTTGATTTAAAATGCCTTTATAAATTTAGCACACTTTGGTAATAAACTACCTTAAACCAGGTCACTATAAAAGTGATTATACTGCTGTTTAAAGTTGGTTGATTCCTAAATTCAATTCAGCAGAGTCCCATTCTAAATCTGAGTACCCACACAAAATTAACACTAGTTTAGCTGCATCCATTTAATTTGCCTTCCATTGTTAAATTTCTAAACCTGTCCCCTTGAACAAAGCTTGAATTTAACTAAAATTTGTGAGTATAGTGTGAGTTGCCCGGTATTTCCTAATTATTTTGTTTAAACGACCATTGTTACTTTTCTTCATAGCCATCTAATGAATAGTACCCCTGTCAATCCAAAGCAAATAGTTAGAACCACTGACATCCTCAAAAAGCATCTCAGGTACAGGATTCCAACAGTGGAGAAAATGCTTCATCTTTGGAAGGTGTTGTGGGGTCCCAAAGATAAATTCAAGAAATTGTCCTAATCTAACTCTCTTTTCCAAGGTGGACATTTCTGGGAAATGCAATACTACTTACCACGTGCGGCAAGATCAAGTGACTAAAATAAAAGACCTGAACTCCTGTGAAATAGAAAGAAAAAGATTTACCAGCCACAACCGGGTATGATTTCTTTAACAAAATAAAACCTATTCTTCCTATTAAAAATACATTCTTAGCAGCTACTACTCATCTTCTCAGAAGTTCTTCTTGCATTAGAGAAAGCAAATTCTATATGTAAATTTTATAGTTTTACTAGCCCAAATGTCGTATGTAGTTTGCATGGAGAGAACAGGGAACGGATTCTCCTGTGGTGTAAACCACTTTGGCTCAGCTGATACAGACACAGTCATAGTGATAACAGTAACCTTTTTTCCCATTTGCTGTAAATGCCAGGCAAGATGCTGACTCCTGAATGGTTAAGCCTGGTCAGGCTTGCCTGGAAGGTCAAAGGCTTCCCTAATACCCAGGTGTAATACAGATGTGCCATAGAGGTAGCTGAAGCTCTAATGGTCCTCCACTATTAGTGAATGTCTTTCTAAGTAGTCACTGCTGAGGGCAGGCTGGACACCTGCTGAAGGCACTGGGATTCTCCACATCAGAAACTGACCTTTCTCAGCTCAGAGAAGTACAAAGACAGCACACACTCTCTTAATAAACTGCCTTAACACTACGATTGGGTTCCAAATTTTCACACTTACCACAAAGACATCATCTTGTTTACAAAACAAGAAGCAAAGCCAGCCACCTTGTTTGATATGAGCGTGAATGTGACAATCTCATTTACAAGACATTTCTCTGGGAAAGATTCTTGTCTTATTTAAAGCGTATCTTAAACTAAATGTAGTACTGGGTGTGTTCTCAGTTGCAGCCTACACCATAACTTCCCGCCCTGCTTCTACTGTGTTTTACCCTGGAACATACTGAATTTGAAGCACATGGTGTAGAAGTGAGTGGCTCCCTCCTGCAGAGGGAATTCTCGAAAACCTGGTTCATTGGCTTAATTTGAGATGCCAGCCTATATGCACCTTCCTCATATGGCTCTACTTCATTACAAGTCTTACCCTCCTTTGGAACTCTTTTCCTATTTTGCTGTTTGTTGAATAGCCCTCTTTCTGTTTTATTTTTTAATAATTTTCAGATCTTGGATGTCGGTACAAAAGGCACATCTGCTACAGTTTATGTGCTGGAAGACAGTTTCATTAAATCCATTAAGGCAGAAGAAAATTTTGTTTTCGTTCTGAATTACCGACGAAAAACTGGTGCCAAAATAGTTTCAAAGTAAGTTGGGCAATTGGACTGTCATTGATGGTAGCAAAACTAGTGGTTCAAGTCAGGTTATATGTGTAGGTCTTATAGAATATAAAATTATTAATTTTAGAGACCTAAGGCTGTGAACTCTCCAGGCAAGGATTTAGGTCTCTTTTTTATTTATATACAGGTCCAGCTGTGCCAGGTACCAAGTCTAACTTTGATTAGGGGTTCTACCACACCACAAATACTGCATAATGACATTCATAAGAAGTCAACTGAAAACAGCAAGAATTGACCAAAACCTTTTAATCTACCCATTAGTGCTATAGGTGTTCTGTCTTCCCATTTATCAAGAAATACTTCTGATGGATTTCCATTTCTAGTATATGAGAGGTTGGAAGTATAGAAAATAAAATCTACTGCATAGAAAGGAAACAACAGTGAAACCTAGATCTGTGTTAGACTCCAGACTCCAAAGCACTGAAGGTGTGGAGATACTCATACAAGATATATTATTCAGGCATTTCAGTAATAGTAGATATTTAAAAGTACATTCAAAAATCTCACTTTCCAGATCTTTTAAGAGCAAATATATGAAACATTTCAGAATGCACATAAATACTGAAGGCTGTTTATCAAGTGTTATAAATCTGTGCTTTAGAAAGTTTCTCATACAGATATTTTATTGCACATAAGTCTAGCAGTAATTTTGCTGGTGTCAGAAATTTCTGTTACCTTAAAAACCCCACAGACTTGCCATATTCTGAACATTCTAAAATAAGGCTTCAATAAGTCTACATTCTGTATTTTTTTGCCCGTGGAGGGGTTTTTTGTTTTGTCTTGGTGTGATTTCTGCATCTCTGCGCTGATGGTTGAGCTCTAATGGTTTCCTCACTGTGTGGATGTACAGGCAGAGGCTGGAACTGAAGTCAGTCCAAGCTGGGATGGGACTGATCGCTGCAAAGCAAGTCGCTGGTGTGATCAAGACCTTGGACCCCAATTATGTTGCCATTCCCCTGGAAGCAGAGCCAGTGAAATCCGAATGCAAAAAATGCCCTTCAGTAAGTAAACACAGGTTCATTGGACAGCAGGTTGCTTAGCTGAGCAGGAAAAGTGTGAAAGCAAATTTTCTGTCTAAGCAGAACTAGGTCAGGTCCAACATATCAATATAAAATACACCCTGGAGTAGGGAGTATGGAAGTGTTGCAATGGTGCTCATCCCACAAGGGTGTCATAAGATCTACCACTAAAAGTACCAACCTTTTTGCTCTCTTTTAAAGACTGCAGTATTTCTCCAGATCACTAGAAAATACAACACCCTGTTGTTTTATCTCACCTTTGGCAACCTTGAGGTGGCAGAGGCTTACTTCCTCTGGGTGGAAAATTAATTTTAAGATGGTTGACTGGTGTTTGTAAACAGCTATGTCATGGAGGAGCTGAACTGTTCCTAGGAATTCAAATTCATTAGCTATTCCTCAGGCAGGCTAAGCATTTGTTGGTAGTATATTTAACCTCTTCTTACTACCTGACCCCGAGGAAGTCTTTTGTTTAAAATATTTTATAAGTATTTTACAAGTATAAAATGGGGCTTTAGTAGTCTTGGGAAGTCCAATAATATTCTCATTTTTCCCTGGAAAAAAAAAATCTGCCTTGTTTTTCTTATATTTATGACATCTGAAGGCTAAGAGCATGGCACTATAAATGCATTATCTTTTGTTTTACTAATGATGTTCGTCATAAACTAAATAAATTACTACAGTGACTGTTGGCAAACAGTATTAATGCTATTACCATTGAGGAATGAATGGGAACATTGATTTAAGGATCATTATTCTCTGGTGCTGATAAGCAAGATATAGCTTCTATTCAGCACACATAATTTTAGTCCTCCAGAGATACTCCTTAAGAGCACAAATATATTGCTGTATCGGAACTTGTGCTAGTTATTTGGAAGTAGCATTACACTGTAAAAATTTATCTTGTTTAATACTTGTTGAGCCACAGAGAAGACCAAAACCACATATTTGGAGAATATAGAAATGATGCTGCATGTGTGCTGGAGCAGTTCTGAGCAGGGAATATTGAGGCATCCTAAACAGAGTAGGGACATGTGGTTTTTCCCTGACTCTACCATCAGGGTTTGTGCTGACCAATTTGTCACTTGGGACTGAGTTTGTCATAACAGTTATAATTTCAAGACCAAGATAACAAACACAGGGTATAATTCTAGAGCACTGCCTGGGAACTGAGCTATGTCATTATAAACCTAATGGCACGAGGAGAATGAAGTTCTGCTTTCTCACTGTATTTTTCAGTAACTGCTATGAAAAGATGTGCTCTATAAACAGCACTGTATCCAAAGCAACAACATAGCATATGGTACTTATATATCATAGTATACATTAATGCCCTGCTGACATGCTATGCCTTAGAGTTTTATATTCTCAAAGTCCTTTTAAAATTGTAACAGGTCTTATCTCTATCTTTATGGATTTAGTAAAATAACCATTACTATCCTCATTTCCCAGATGGCAGCACTAGCTTCCCTGAGGTTATAACAAATGTTTGCACTTAAAATGAGGTCTAGATTTCTGTGTTTAGACAACATAAAGCATGCTCTTTTCAGAAGAGCTCATGCACCTTACATTCTTTTATGCTCATGGTTCCTATGGGAAAGGCTTCTTGCCCCTTCTGAAGGTGAGGTGGGTTTGTTCTGTCTTGTGCAGCCACCCTTTGTATGTTAGTAAACAGCTGTCAGACACTGACATTCAAAACCAACTCCTGCTGGTTTTAGAGCCTCTTGGTTTGGCTGGAGTTTTCCTAGAGTGCTCACAAGACCTCTGTTCTGATCTCTCTGTCAGAGAAACACAGGTCCGTGTCCATGCTGAGTTGTCATTTGGAAGGGTGTGCATCTTGTGCCTGAATGTTTGGGTTATTGAATCCAAACTGCCTGACATTCACATCAGGAGAATGAGTGCCCTCATAAAAGTCAACTGTGAATGGTGTTTTTAATGCCATGGTCACTGCAGGAGAAGGTAGCTGCTCCTTGTAGCTATTGAACAGTTTGAACTCCTCCCCAGAGAGGAAGGCTTGGTCTCCACTCTCTTTCGCTTGAGATGACTCCAGCTTGCATCTCCCACTTTGCTTGTCTCTAGGGTATGGGCTAGACTGACTAAGAGCAGCCCACACAGCTGGGCTCTGCACAGGAGAAAATACAGGAGTAATGAAGTTAGAGGGTTTTTTGCTGGACTATGGTGCAACTTCAGCAGGGGGAATAAAAAGTGCCCCATATGTTTATCCAATTTCAGTTAATAATAGCAACAGTGACCTTGGTGCTAAGCACTAATCACCAGTTGAGGTTAAAAGACCCATCTGTGCCTCTGAACATGAGCTCCTCCCAGCTGGTCATTAATCCTCAGGAAATATCCTATGTCTCAATCATTGTTGCCTAATTATTGTTTGTTACAGTCGATAGAAGTTGCACTCTGTACTGATGAATGATCCTTCTAATTGCCAGCAGGTTCAAGTGCTATTGCCCAATACAAAACCTACAGAAGGGAAGTATTTTAGTAAAGGTCAAATGGGTGCTACTGTTATTTCCCACTCAGGAAAACTGCAGTAAAGACTGCTGCAAAGAACAGCTGAGTTTTCCCCGAGGAATGTTCTCGATAATTTGAGATAACAGAGGCAAAGGCGAGGGAGAGAGGAAAGGTCAAAATACCAGCACCAGTTTCTTATGGGAGTGCATCTGGAAGGACAGATATGGGTGCTTTGCTACCATGTTGGCTCATTCAGGTAAAAAATGTGGTGTGGGAATAAATACAGCAACCACGAGTTACTTGTTCTAATACCATCTTACCTTTCATTTTTTACAATAGCTACAAATCCCTTAGTATGCAAGCTTATGAATAAAAAATGGGAATAACTTCTTGGACATTTAATCCTGTTCTATACTAACCCAAAATTACCGTCCTCTCAGAAAATATGATTAATTGGTGAATTGGGGATCCTGCATCTCCCTTTTTAAAAAATCTACTTGGGAAAAAATGGGAACATAAGGCAAAGACCATATTCACCAGAAAGCACAATAAATTTGCAAGGGAAGAGAATTCACTTTATTCCAGTTACAGTATAAATAAATTTTATTGTTCCAAAAGAGATTGCATTTAAGGTCATGTACAACATCAGGAAAATACCAAAGCGTTGAAAGAGAGACAGCTATAGAAATGTTGCAAAGATATTTGTGCTGGGATATCATAAATTAACTAATACTGTGCCAAAGGATCATCAATCTGTTGGACTTCAGCTAATTCGAACTACAGCTGGCCTACATATCTGTATTTACTTAGTCTCATTTTGAGAACTGAAACCACAGTCTGAGAGATTTGACATAATATGAATTGTTTTGCAGCTTTCTGAGCACTGGCAGAGCATCAGAGAACATATGCATCCTGACAAACTTTCCAAACCTGAAGCAGCAAAAAGCTTTTTGTCCTTCATTCAGAACATCAGAAAAGCTACGAAAGAGGAGATACTGAAAATTATTAGAAGTGAAAAGCAAGAATTTCTGTAAGTTACCATGAACAGACTTTTAAAAGGTTTAAGATACTGAAAAATTCAGAAGGGAAAATTGCATACAAAGCGATTGACTTCTACTGGTGATGCCCTAGTGCTGCAAACCCAGTGTTCAGTACTGTCTATAGGAAAAGGATTTTTTTTTTCCTGTTATGTTTGTTCTTGTAATATAATAAATTTTCAGCAAACCCTTCAGCCATCAGGGTTGTATCTACAGTTCAAGTCCAACATGCTTTGTAGTTTAACTTTAAAGGTTTTCAAACCAAATGCTTGTTCTGAAACACCCTATAACTTGTTCTTGAGTTCCCACTTGTTTCCTTCAATAGAAAATACAACAAAGAAGGGGAAGATTAATGCCTGGGAATTGTCCTAGTATTAGAGTTTGGTTGTGAACAGCATGCACACGGAGACTTCAGAGTTGAAAAGCATTTCTGAGTCATATGGTCAGGATCTTCCAAATAAATTGCAGCAGTTGTTAGCAGTGGAGATAAACCTTAGAATCGCTCAGGTAGAAGCCTTTTCACTATGTGCCGTTGTGCATGCAGTAGTAACACTTCTTTATATTTACAACCTTGTCCTGTAGACTTTAATGCATTTGTGATAGTTGGGTTTTTTCATACTTTTTTGGTCCCCTATTTGCATAAATTCAAAGATTATCCTGGATGTGAGTTTGTTTACCATTTTGAGGTGTGTACCATTTTGAGAGTTCAGGGACACTTTTCCCAAGAAGAGTAAAAGATTTTCTTATGTGCAATGAAGAGTTGTTTCAGTATATTAGCTTATTTTTCTCAATATGCAGCAAAGCCTTTTTCAGTATTGACCGGCTCATTGCAATGATATGTTCATTTAATTTCTACTTTTTGTAGTCCACAGGTAGTGGATGCTGTAACCTCAGCTCAGACGCCAGAATCACTGGAGGCTGTACTGGAGTTTCTTGACTTTAAGGATGCAAGCACTTTTATCCTGCAGGAGCGGTTCCTGTATGCCTGTGGATTTGCTTCTCACCCCAGTGAAATGCTCCTGAAATCACTAACTGTAAGTCCAAGGACAAAACAAATACAACAGAGCTAATGCTCTTATGCCTCATCCCAGTCAAAGGGGAAGAGAAGAAGAAACAAGGGTTGCTGTTTCTAATTTTCCTTTCTTTATGCCTTCCAGGGTTTCCTATAAATGTGCCATTAACATAGAGTCTGCAAACAACGAACATTTCTAGGTCCAGACTGAAAGTCTATTTACTTTCTAAAATATTACCAAAATCCAGTACTTAGAAAAGAAACATAATATTGAATGTTAGGAAAATAATTTGAGGATCATTTGATTGTTGCCTTATCAAAGTCCTGTAACCAGAACTGTAAATCCTTTTTTTTTTTCCCCCAAATGAATCTAATTGAGATGCTGAGTGTACCTCAGGGTGAAAATGGCAGTGAGTTATTATATGTAATACCTATGTAATGATAGAGATGTGCAGTGCTTAGCCTGAGCCCAGGCCATTGTGGTAATCACTGCCCTTGCATTGCATTAATGTTCACAGAAAATGAAGGAGCCTGTTGAACCCACAGCAGAGTGTGGCTCGTCATGTTTACACTGAGACACTAAACAACTTCGCTTTTGCATGACAGGAGAAGTTCAAGGGGGATGTTGCCAAAGAAGAAATCAGAGAAACTCTTGTCATTGTCATGGGAGCGCTCATTAAAAAGCTGTGTGACAGAGATGGCTGCAAGCTGCCAGTGAGTATCTGATGGTCACTGCTGCCCAAATTCTGGTCAGGTCCGCAACATGCCTGACTGAGCCCTGGTGATGTTACTGGTAGAGCATGACAGACATGGGAAGCAGATTCTCCCATTTAAAATAAGCCCATGAACTCCTATGTTTGATAGAGGATTGTAATTTTTTTAAAACAATGACTTCTACTTTGTCAGATTTAGGCTTTAATCTTGTCTCTTCCCATTTCTGTGGCTGAATCTGTCAGCAGAAGCCTTTATGCTGCCTTTTCCAAAAGCTTTGCATATCCACAGAGAAACAGTGGCAAACTCAGGATCTGTTTATTATTTGCAATCACCGTAGGTTATTTCACCTCTGTGAAGAAAATTCATTGAATCAAGTACTCAGTTGTGCCCCAAACATGCATAAAAGGAGGAAGATTTTTACTCTGAGCATGAACTGAGTAGATGCTGGTGTTAGAGGATGGGAATGATGAGACAAGGCTGCTGGATCTGTGTTGTTCAGCACTGCAGCACACCACTGAAAAGAGCACTTGAACAGGCGCTCTTAATTTCCCTTGTCAATTGCCAGCAGTTTTATAACATTATGTTATGAGGCACTGAAGAACACTTCCCTTGCCTTTTTTTGTGGGGACTTGTTGGCCCCACAGAAAAGATCTGTGATGTCCCTGAATCAGGGCAGGAGCAGCTGGCAAGTGATAAAACTTTGGATCAGGTGTCACTGTGGCTGCAGGCACTTTGGTTATGCTTGAAGGAAGCCATCAACATACAAATGACACCTTTGCTAAACCTGTGCAACAAAAACATGCCAGAACCCTGCCCTGCTCCTTCTACTCATGCAAGGGGAAAAAGGGAAGTTTATGATCACCATTTAATGTGCTGTTGATTTTCTTAGGCTGTTATGGAAGCCAAAAGGTTGATTCTAAATAGACTGGAGAAGGCCAGTAAAGATGACAATGTGCAGATGTACCTGCTGGCACTGAAGAATGCGCTCCTTCCTGAAGGAATTCCAGTGCTTCTGAAGTACGCTGAGTCAGGAGAAGGGCCCATCAGCAGCCTTGCTGCCACTGCCTTACAGAGATATGATCCTTCTTTTCTCACCAAAGAGGTAAGAAAATATACAGCCCAAGAAATGAGGTGCAGGAGACTGTATTAAAGAAAAAGGATAAATTAACAGAGTTCATTTCTTGTCATCAGCAACGTGGACAGTGAGGTTGAGCACAATTTTAGTAAGTTTGCTGATGACACCAAGCTGTGTGGTGCAGTCAACATGCTGAAGGCAAGAAATGGACTGGTGGACAGGTGCTGGTCAGCCCTTGGCTCCAGGGTCACGCACAGCCATCAAAGGTGGCCTGCAGTCTGCGGGGAAAAGCGGGCTCTGCTCGCCAGAGGGAGCACTTGGGCACCTGTGCAACCCCTGTTCTTTCTTGTGCTTTCACACAGCCAGGGAGAGCAGACTAAGTAAGAGAAAGGTAAAACAGATGCATTTTACCCTGCAGCCTCTAAGAGTAGGAAAAGACATAGAAAATAGTGGGACAAGAGGTCCTGCCTCTTCTGCATTACCTTGCTTTCCATTTCATACCTGCTGCTGCCACCAGGATGGAGGCTGTCAGGGTGCTGCTCTGCAATGAACGTGCTGGAGGCCATTCTGTCAGCTATGTGGCTTTCCATGGACTCCCCTGTAATAAAGATGTGTCACAATCTTCTCAGGGACACAAGGCCACCCACAGGCACTATGTAGAAAATTAAATTAACAAGATTCTTGATTTTTAAAGTACATATTTCCTTAACAGTCAAGAAAATATCTGTCTTACCACTGCCACATTTGTTCTTAGTGCTGCTACTTATTTACAGCCCCACTTTGAAAACCAGTGTGTAAGGCTGTATTTGGACTGTGGCTGAGAGAACATAACAGATGTCCCACTTGTCCTTGTGGTCACTGAGCTATACATGTCTCAACATTCCAAAAGGACCATGAAAAACATGATGCTGAAAATATATCCTTATGTATTAGCCATAGCTATGGAGCTAACTTAAGCTAACTTAAGCTGATATTATAAACGAGATTCCAACCTGTACTTTGCCCAGTCATCTGCATGAGCATTGAGTGAATAATGTGTTTCCTGACCAGGTGAAGGAAACAATGAACAGGATATACCACCAGACTCGCAAAGTCCATGAAAAGACAGTGAGAACCACAGCAGCTGCCATCATCTTAAACAGTAACCCATCCTACATGGAAGTGAAAAACATCCTACTCTCCATTGGGGAACTGCCTATGGAAATGAACAAGTACATGCTCTCCATGATCCAAGATATACTGCACTTTGAAATGCCTTCAAGGTACATTAGGTTCAGTGTAAATAAATATAGCCCTTCCTTACAAAGAACACACAGGTTCTCATGAATTACTAAAGCTTAATGAGAGTACAAAAGGATATCTTATTTTTGTATCCCTTGTAATGTTATTTCAGAATAAATCCCTTTATTTTAACGTAATTCTTTTAATAGTTATTCACATTTTCACAGGTACAAAAAATAATTAGGCATCTGACTTGCATTACTGTGAAAAATGTCATCTGTTGATCTTAATTCTCTCAGTGGGTCCCTTGCTTTTATATTTTAAGAACCAGTGATGTGGAAAAAATTTAAACATCACAGTGTGAGAATGAAAATAATCAATATATATATTTTTCTCAAAACCATTAATTTTCAATCAAGACCTTTCCTTGCCTTTCTTCCTATGACTGCAGGAACTGAAATTGAAAGAAACACTCTGGGTTAGGGGAGATTTTTAGTGGGAAAAGGTAAGGGTTTTGAAGACCCTCTTTCCTACTGGAAAATTCTCCCTCTCTCAAATTTGATCTTTTACTTTTGAAATTAAAAATAACACATCTGGCACTGTAACATTTTTGTATCTCAGTGGTTTTGTTTGTTTGTTTTGAAATACCACAGCAAAACAATTCGGCAGGTTCTGAAGGACATGCGTGCCCATAACTACGATCGCTTCTCCAAGACGGGCTCTTCCTCTGCCTACACCGGATACATCACACGTATGTAACCATGAAACTGCCTTTGAACCCTCCTTGTATTCCCAAACATTTGATTAATCCACTAGTTTAGTCACAGGTACCTTCTTTCTTTTTTAACCAAGGTGGTCCTGATGTGTCATCCACATACAGCCTTGACATCCTCTACTCCGGCTCTGGCATTTTACGAAGAAGTAACATGAACATCCATGTTTTTGACAGAAATGCTGAACTTCATGCCATCCAGGTAACTGCCACACTGTACATAACCACCAAGCCAGGCTGTGGTCCTTTTCTTACAGCTTCTAAATCAATTCAGATAATGCTTAAGACCATAAGGTTTGCTGCACTAGGCAGAGAACAAGCCAATAACAGGGGGAAATCCCACAATGTGGCATGTTTGCCATAAACAAAAGAACAAGTGTTTTGTTCTGCATCATACATCAAGCTCTGTGTCTGTGTAAAGCCTATGCTGTTTATCTGATGTAATCAATAAAAGCTTTGTGAGTTTGTAAAAGCGGGTCCCAGTTTAGGTATGTCACAGAATGGAAATTTGAAGAGCAGAACAAAGGTACAAATCAAAGAGATTTAAATGTCTGTGTTTTAGACTTTTCTTAATATTGGCAAGAACCTTCACTATTATAATTCTCCTAAATTTATGCAGGACAAAAATTGTGCTGTGGAACATCTCTGGCTTTTTCTCCCAACTGCCTATGAAAAATAGTTATATGAATAAAGGAAAATCTGTTTGAAAGAAAACTAATCTCAGGATTGTGATCTACATGTGGGTAAATCCTGCTCAGCACCTAAAGGGCAAAAACATGGCATGGGATTATTTTATTTTCCATTTTTCTGGGTGCTCTGCCTAGTTCCATTAAGTCTTAACCTCATACCTTTTCCACTACAACTACATAAATTAGAATTAGGCTCTTAGACCTTAAGAAAATAAGTGGTGTTGTTAATACTCTAAGTCAGGCAGAATTTTTTCATTGATTCTGTATCACTGTTCCTTTGTAGGTGGTGATCGAAGCTCAGGGTCTAGAGTCCATAATAGCTGCAACTCCCGATGAAGGCGAGGAAAACCTGGACTCATTTGCTGGCATGTCAGCCATTCTGTTCGACTTCCAGCTCAGACCAGTGACATTTTTCCAAGGGTATGGTGATTTAATGTCTAAAATGCTCTCGGCAACTGGAGATGCCATGAACGTGGTGAAAGGACTTGTCCTCCTCACAGATTTCTTACAGGTACTAACAGCACTTTATTTGCTTCTTTTTCTGTCTCTTAAGCACAGAAGAGTGCTTTAGAGTGGTTCCTCCCCCATGCTGCTATAGTAGGACACCTTATTTTCTTTCTTTTCAATGCTGATAAGCCTGACCAGTGTTACACCTGGCTACCTTTACTAGGAGAGCAATAGAAAAGAGTATTAAAAACCAGAATAAAATTACCTGAAAATCAACGTAGCACAAAGGTGAGAGTAGATGTTCTAGAAAATAAAGTGACACTGAATAAAAGCAAATCCAACTGAGTTTCCTGTTGAAAACTCACATTGCTTTCAGCTATGACCTCCCCTCCCACAGTTTCTTGGAATATAGTATTGGCCATGTGACCACCTAAGTTTTCCTCTTTACAAGTTGTCCAGGGACCTTGTGTCCACTTAGGCCATAATTGTCAGGTGAATGAATCAGATAACTATCCTTCAAAGAACAATGCTGCGATCTCCAAATTTCAACTGTTTATTTCTAGGCAAAACAAGGAATTAAAATGAGGATTACACAGCTTTTATGCAACTGCTACGCCAGATGATTTGCTAGTTTTGTGCATAAATAGATTCACATATAAATATAACTGGCTACACAGTGTGTTATTGGAGGACTAAGAATCTAGACATCTCTCTCAAAGTGCAGGGTCAGAACTTGGTTTGATATCTTTGCTCTTCCCAAGCAGGGATTTCCTTAGAATCTAAGGATTTAACAGCTGTACTCAACTCATGAAACATCTGCAGTCTCAAACTTTACTTTTGGCTTTTCCCTTTTAATTCTTGACAAAAGAAAATGCCAAAAGTAGATGATGAGACAATCCACTCTGCTCAAAATTATACAGAAACCCCCTCTGCACATGTCAGGTTTCCCCATCCAGAACCCAGCTCATCTCCTTCTAATGGTATTTTAAGTCCAGAGGGCTTCCCAAGTAGTGCCCAAATTGGCTAACTAAAGCTCATTCCAACAGTGCTTTACAGTTCACACGCAGATTATGGGCAGAAACTTTACCATGACCTATTTAACAAACAGACCGCAGAGGTGAGAAAGATAATCATGTCTAGTCCTGAGCATAGAGAGCATTTAGAGAACTAAATATTTCCAACTGCTGTGCATGCACCAAGCTCCAGACATACTCTGGCTGAATCAGCTGGCTGGGCACCCCTAGAGCTCTGCCCGCCAGCAAATTCTCTACCTCTCGTCTTTGGAGAACCTCTCAAAAGCCTGGGGCAGCCAGGGCTGGGACTGTGTGCCATTTTTAACAATATCAGGGTGCAGTATTTTCAGTCAGTCACTGCCTTTTTGGGGCCTCAGCAGCAGTGTCTTATCTCCACACCCCACAAGGGTAGGAGGGGTTTAAAGCCCTGTTAAACACAGCTTCAGGCTGAGCTGCCTTTTAAGCACAGCCTATCTTTTTAAGAATGGTCTTATAGCTATGCTCCAACTCAACAGCACATCAACATGGTTTTGGCACTTCCCTCTGGCCACAGTATTGTTTGAGGGCTAAGAATAACCAGAAGTTATATTCCTGCTATAAAATAAACAGCTCTCATAAAACTGTTTTCAAGACTCCTAAGTCACCTGCATTAAAGTTCAGCAGTGTTAATAGTTCTCCTAGGCAACACACCTGCCAGAAGCCCAGAGAAATTAAATACTGTACCTATAGGTCAGAGAAGCCACTTGCAAGCCAGACCCCAGTGGAAGGTAGCCAGTTCTCAAAGAACTGCTTCTTGCAGCCATCTCTGCATTGCATTACAGTAAGGTTGCATTACAGTGCGGTACATGAAGACACTTTTTTGTTGAAACATGGCACGTTTCAGTGTTTTAAACCATAACAAATGAGTGATTCTGATGTTTTGGATCACATTTTCCACCGCAAATGAGACACAAAGCTTAAAATAGGAAAGGGAAGGAAAATACTTCTCCTGAGGAGGCTGGGTCCCTGTGATTTACACCTCCCATCAGCCTGGATTGGATTTGCACATGAGACGAGGGACAGGGCTGAGCTATAAATAAGGAAATAGATGAGCTAGTAAAACACAAGACAAGTGCTCCTTAGCTTCTCTGCTGGTTTCAGTGACAAATACAGCTTAATTCTAGGTAGCATTTAAGTCTTGAACCATGCAGCCTTTGTAAACCCAGCCTACTTTAATATTCTTGGGTGCAATTTGACAATACATCTAAAAATATCTGCTGCTCTGGTTGTGTGTACATATCTCTGCCAGCATGTATACTGTTACCTCCTCACTCATTAGCAGCTACCCACCAATCCAGTCCCAATTAAAAGCAAAGTAAAATAAAGTAACACAAGCTTTATGTCCACACCTAAACAGACCAACAAGGGAAGTATTTTATGCCTCATTGCAGTCAGTATAAAAACTCCCTTTGATTTCAGAAAGACCACAGTTTCAATCCATGATTGTAACTTGGGTGAAAATAAGAAATCAGAGCATCATATGACCACACTTGCTGGGGTCATGCTGGATTTATAAGCCACAGCCAGCCCACTGCATTCTTTAAATCTTGAGCCCACTTTAGCATCAACTGACTGCCAAGATGGCTCTGCCAAGCTCATTCTGTCAAGGAAATAATTTCAAGGATAGTTAACTTACCCTAAAAGGTGAAGTAACCATGTACAGCTACCATAATTATCCAAGTCTTCGATTACAGCCGGATAACTTTAACATTCTGAACAAAAACCTTCCCCGATGTTGCTGCTTGCTATAGGGATTAGGAAGTTAGACTGACTCTCTGCTTGCTTCTTTCTTAAATCTTGGGATAGCATTAGTTGGAGCCACTGGACTACTGAATAGCTAAGAAGATAATAGAGACTTCTAGGGTGCCTGGACATCAAAAAGGGGGAGGAAATTCACATTCCCATATGTCCTATAAAGGCCTGCAACATTACAGGTGCTGAGAACACCACAGGCACAGAAACCTGGGAGGAGGGAGAAAACCATCTGTGAGACTGGAGAAAGTATCCTGTATGTGAGGCACATGATCAAAATAAGCATTTCCCAAATTAATGTTTCTTTTTAAATGGTGAATTAATCCACTAGTTCTTAGGGAAGCAGGACAACTATATAAAGAGAGCTAGACTGCCAATCTGGGTGAACCTTAAAATCTTGGCTGTGCGTCAAACTTTAAAAGTAATGAACTGCCATGACCCTGAGCTATATTACCACTTCCGAAATGGACTTTATGGATGTGTTTCCAGTCCAGCCTTACAGGTTTCATAAAGCCATGAGCACATTTGATATTTAATAGAAAATGCATTAAAGGCAAATTAGGGTGCATTAGCTGATGGGTTTGGCCATCCAGCCACTGAAGACATAATTCCTGTCATATGGTGGGTTTGGAGCCACTACAAATCTGCTCAGGGGTGCTGAAGTCACACCAAGCTGGGCTTCCATCAAGGAGTTTAATCTGATTTAGCTGGACTGCCATCACAGCCTCCTTGTGGAACTTCTGTGTTAGCTCTTGGAGACTGATATTCCCTGCAGAAATTATGCCAGTTGGCACACAAGGGAGAGGGGAAGGATGCAAGGCACCCTGCTGTAGCTTCATCCCATTTTTGGGGGAGGGAGGTGCATCAGGATGTTTTTTCCATCCTTTCAGAAAATCCCTCTGTTCCTTTTTGTTCCTGCAAAATGACAAGTGGTGTGAGGGCAGTACCAAGGGGAATAAGGAAACCTCTGAGGTCTGCAGTGAGTGACCTGTGCTTTCCCGTGGCTCCAGGAAATCCAGCTGCAGTCTGGGCCCACAGCCAGTGCGGAGTTCATGGGTGGACTGGCCATCGACATCTCTGGAGGGATGGAGTTCAGCCTGTGGTACCGGGAATCCAAAACCAACGTCAAGAACCGGTGAGATACTCCCAGCATACGCTGTGGCTGTAGACGGCTCAGGCTTCTGAGCCATGGTAGCACCAGTGAGATGAATTTAAGTATAAAAGACCCTGCAGATGAGTTAGAATTAAGCAATTAAATAAACAGAATTAAATAGTTATGTGCATGGGAGAATGTTTGTACTTATATTTTTCTTTCCTCCTGGATAATACCAGTTCCCACTATAAATGTGAATTTATATACCTTTACGTGAAGAACAGGCTCCTTTGAGGGCAGTTTTTATGTATGAATGGTAGGACTGTTTATAATTAAATTTCCTCTTTTTTAATGTGTTTTGAAATAATTGTAATGCCTGATTTTTTTTTTTTTTTTTTTTTTTTTTTTTTTTTTTTTTTTTGTAGGATAGCCGTGTTTGTAGCTGGTAACGTCGAGGTGGATTCCTTCTTTGTAAAAACTGGTATGGAAACCACTTCGGAAGCAGAAACAGCTTTAGACTTCATCTCCACAGTGCAGTTTTCACAGTACCCATTTTTGGTCTGCATGCAGATGGACAGAGTGGACTCTCCATTCAGGTAAGAACTAAGAGTACACACTTTCTGAGGTGTCCTTCCAGCCAGCTGCTGGACGTTTTGGTTTTCACAGACACAAGAGATTAACCACGGAGGCCAAATTCCAGCCTAATACAATCCGGTGCAGTGCACAACACTGACCTCTTTGCTAACCCATTCCTGCCTGTCCCTCACCCCTGAGATTCAGAAATAACCTTTTTGAAGATCACAACTGATCAGCTCTGAATGTGCACTTCCAATTTTTAAATCTGATTTTGCAAGTAAACTAATTTAAATGGCAGGACAGTAGTGCCCTCGTGTGCAATCAGTTCTGATGGTGATCTCAGGCTTTGCCAGCAGTAGTTCTCTATTACACTGAAAGAGGAAGTGCAAAGCCATAAATGAGCTGAAGTGGAAAGTTTTCTTCATCATCTGCTATTTGGTAGTGTCACCAAAAGTACCTGGTCTGTTAAACTCCTGCAGCCATTATGTTCTATTCTACTTTATTAAGGCACCAGTTTTCCTGAAAACTAAACAACCGTGCAGTAAGGTTAAAAAGATGCTCTTCAGCAGCCAAAGAATAGTATTTAAATTGGGTTTATTTGGTTTACTGCTTTCTCCTAATTCCTATTTGCTAAAACTTAAGGAAGATAACATTTGAAGAGCCTGTGCCAGATTTCCATTCAGGGTTTTCTCATCCAAAAGATGTTTAAAAACCTGAAAGGAATCAAAGACCTTAAGAATCTTCGGGAAATCCTAAGAAAACAGTGTCTGCTATTCTGCACCTACTAAAACATCTGCTGATTATATCTGCTCACTGGGGAAGTGCCACCTCACCTGTGTGCAAGGTGCTTGTAACAGGGTGCAAGCTCTGCATAAACCTGCTAATGCCAGAGCCCGGTGCTGTGTCTTTGCAGGACTCACATGACCAAGTACGAGAGCCTGCCCTCTGGCAGGCGCTACACTGCCCGAAGGGGGAAAGCAGCCATGCTGGCAGGGAATGAATACCCTCTCCACCAGGAAAACTCCAACATGTGCAAGAAGGTGTTTGGCACAAAGTCTGACTCTGCTGGCAGCTGGTTTTGAAAGCAGGACCTGAGCTCCTGCTTTCCTGAATCCCTCAATGACTTAGGCCTGCACGTACCCTACCAGCGTGGAGCTTGCCCTTGCACTGCTGCAGTTAATGGGAAATTTGCCATTGATTTCAACGGGCCAGGATCAAACTGTCAGTGCGTGCACAGTGTTTACATATTAACCTATATTTAAAACTTTTGTAAAAAAAATATATATATAATAAAACCCTAAGGCAAATAAAGACCAATTTGCTGGGATTCCATGCACTCCCTTAAGGGTGGTGCTTGTTCTTCATTTTCACTTTTTTGTGCCGAAAGCAAAAGTAATTTTCATTTTTCTTTCTTGGGAAATACAGAAGTCTGTGTTTTCAACGTGCAGAAAGAACAATTATGATGTATAAAGAATGATTATTTATAAATGTATTTTAAAGTATTTACACGTTTTAGGCCTATGACCAATCCCCATTCAAATATTCAAGTACAATTAACATCCAGATAGGAGCATGAATTTCTGCTTACTTAGTATTGCCTCTTTACAAAAAAAGCAGATTTTATTTTACATTATTTTAAAGGATTTTGTGGGTTTTTTTAAGCAGGCAGAACTCAATTATTTTTATTTATCTTTTGGAGTTTTTTTATTAACTGCTGTAGTTAAATGCAATTGATAAACAGTGTGGGGTTATGTTTCCAGAAGGACTTACAGTTGCCTTAATTCTGTTCTCATTGAAATCAATGGTATAATTTCTGTAGCTGCAAGAAGAAGGAGCAGAGTTAAGCCAACACTGGCTGTTCATCAAGGTTGCCTCCTAAAAACTTGTGTCCCTGTGTGTAATCAAGGCAGGGCAGGTGCATTTCAAAAAAATTAGCACCCCCTAAGGCAATTCTGAACTACAAAGAAGGAAAGGATCTTGAAAGAAATAGATTTTAGATTTTTGATGTACAGTCTAGCAAAGCCTGTGCTGAGCCAGAACATTTTCTTCTAGGTAAGTTTGGTTTGTATTTCAATGCAAAAAATAATCACTACTCAGACAAGTCCTCTGATTAAAATTACTTATATACTTCAAGCAATGTCTTTATAGGATCTGTAAAAAAAAAGTTTTACATTTACATCAGCATTGCATATTAAAAAGGAATATACCCCATCCCAGCTCAGCTGATCTCTGATCAATCTAATTTTTGTAGAACAAAGTGGGCAAGTGTTGTTCACAAAAAAAAAAGAGTAAAATAAAAAGTCAAGAACAATAAAAAAAAACCAAATGCAAAAGCAAGCAGGAAAACCTCATAAATTGTCATGAAAAAAAATTTATTACAAGATTAAGAAAAAAATCCAAATTCTTTTGTGTTGTAAAAAAACAAGAGTGCAGAAATTGCAAAAATCAAACTGTCAGTGGGATGAAATAGTCTGCTTGTTGTCTTTCCTGAAAATGCTGGCACATTTCTAGTCAAAGCCTAAATAAAACAGGTAAAAATACAGTGTGAAGAAATTGTTTCCGGTTTTATTGTCTGTTACTTTCTGGGTAGGGAAAGCTTCTTATTGGGGAAAGAATACTGTTGATTGGGGTAAGAGGAACCATTTTACTCACCTTCACAATATGAAGCAATAACTTGAGCTGGCACACACTTGTTCTGGGCTTCCTCTCTAGCCAGGAGACCTGAAGCTGGATGCACCATGGGCTGGAGGTGCCTGCCCAAACCCCCTGCCCAGAGGGGAGGTGAGACCCAGGCATTCCTCCTCAGTGTCAGTACTGCCCTCAGCATTCACTCACAGTCTGCACCCTCTCTGTCGTAGACACTCTGATACCTCCACTACTGTTTCAGGAACAAACTGAAGACAAGCTTTTGCATCTGTTATTACTACTTGCTCTCTGTGTCACACAAAACAAAAATAAGAGCACAGCTACTTACTCACTCCCCTAGCAAGAGGCAGTCTCCTCCTGCAGTGACCTGACACTCTAAATATAGTAGGTGAACAATATAATAGCTGCCATCACTATTTTACTTGGAAAGAGTTGAGATATCACCAGATGACACCTTAGCCCCACTCTGCCAGGCTTGCCTATCAATTTACAACCCAAAATCAGAATAAAAAGGTTCTAGATAATTTAAATTATATCTGTAAGATCTTTGTCTGATACCAGCAATCCCACTGCAAGGCTTATCCCTTCTCAATTTTATCAAATTGAAGAACCAGCCTGGAAAGGAAAATTGTGGACCTCCCACAGCTTTGACCCTTAAACAGAGCCCCTGGGACCCACACTGCTCCTTCAGAAGTGATTGTGTCTTTGTGGATACCCCCTGGCAGCAGATGCTTCTGAAGCTATCTGACCCCAACAGCTGGACATAATGGGGATTCCAGGAGAGGTTTAGTCCAGCAGCTGGGCAATGGAAGGCCATAGCTTCCTTACTTGGGCTCCATAGCTACAGAAACAACAAAAGTAACAAACTTCTAAAAATAAGGTGAAATTAATACATTGCTCGAGCCTGCATTTGAAGGAAAAAACCACTTAGGGTTACAAACAAAGCAAATGCTCTGTTTATCAGATCAGTGGGGGTTAATCAAGATGCAAAATACATATTTAATAATGATACTACATGTACTTTTAAGTAGTCAGCAGTGGTAGCAATTAAACAATAATTCATACCTGAAGTTTAGAGAAGCAAACAAATGCTCAGTCTTTTCTAATTGGGAGCCACAGAAGGAACAGTACAATGATAATCCAGCTAAGACCAAAAAGCAACCCACTTGCAATAGAGACTTGGAAACTTTCCCCTCCAGGTTTCCAGGACTGCTAATTTTTTAACAGTAGTTTTCATCTACTCTTAAAAAAAAATATTCATATATATAGGGATACAGTTTTGGTTTGGCAGGCATATTACATGTTCTCAGTAGTGACAAGCCCAGGGTCAGCAATCCTAAAATAGGTGCTTTTTTTTTTTTTTTTTTTTTTTTTTTGGCTTTTTTTAGTGTTATGTTCTATGTTTGGATAGTTTGTTTAGATCTGACATCAGGGAATAATTTGGTTCTCATTCTACTTTGTTCCTAATCCTTTTGACAATAGAGTTGCACTTTTACCATTTTGGTCTCATCATTCTTACCAGTGATATTTTAATGATTTTGTAGAAACTTATATAATTTTCTCCAACAATCCTTGAAAATCCCACACATATTCCACCTTTCAGTTTATTTAAGGTATCATAAGAAATCCTCATACTTTAATTTCAGTGGATTCGTGTGGTGTGAGGCACTTTGTGGTTGGACAAACACTAGTTGCAAGACTGGACCTCTCAGGGAAATGTTAAAGTTCATGTCTCTCAGTTTATTTACTTTTGGCCTCTCTTTTGTAGAGGTTTCAGCTTAAATTTTCCATCTATTGTGAGAAACCAGCAGTGCTGTGAAGATCTTGTAACAGAGCTCCACTGAAATCAGGCTCCAGGAGCTCTCCTTCAAGAAAAGTATAGAGTTCCCAAATTTTCCGGTTCACAACCCCAGGTCCCTGTGCAATTCCAGACTTCTGTGATTTTTACAATGTGACCCAAGGCCTTTCTCTCTGCTCTACACACCCACTATTATTTTGTGTCTGTTTCGGTCGCCCTTTATCTCCTGGTAACTCAGCTTGCTCCTGTTCAGCTCAGCCGGTGTGGCTGCGCTCTTCCCAGTTCGTTCCTCCCTCTTCCCCATTCTTCCCTTCAACATCTGTTCTCATTCCAATCTTAAGTCTTTTGGGGCTGCCACGTGTGTCTCTGTACGGGAATCACTGCCTATACAATAGCAGTGAAGCCACCAATGATATCTAGTGTGGATGCAGTGCTAAGGTACAAATACCGATGAATCTGGAAAGAGAGGGAGGGAGAAAGTCACAAACACCAAAGCAGTGTTTTACCAGTGAACTTCTGCTTTCAGCAAAGTGGGAAGGTCATGTAGCCATGTCTCGGAATTGTAAGCAAATTCACAGCAGATGTCTTCATACTGTATTGCTTGTAGATAAATGATGAGGTGGGAATCAGTTTTCCTTTATGTATCTCAGGCATATGATTAAAAGGAAAGACCATTTTAATGTGCCCCTTACATACTGAAAACTGAGAAGTGAAAGTGGTTTTTTTTTAACTGCAAAAGTAGTAATTTAGTTTTCAAATCTATTTTGGGATTTTTTGGTGTTTGACTCATGCTTTTCTAAACACTTGGACTTAACAACAGAAACCTTCTCAATCTCCATGAAGATAGAAGGAACACACTAAAGCAGCAAAAGATTTTTCCTAGTAATAGTTTAAGCAATAATGCTATCCACTAATAAACTCATATTTGCAATTTAAGGCAATGGAAATAACACAGAGAGTGAGCAGGAAAAAGCTATTCACCCAACCAGCTGCTCTCTCAGAACACATTACAACAGACAAAGATGCAGTTCTTTGGATACCCAAACCCATACTCCAGTCAAAGTTAGTTCGCTGAAACTGGGGAGTTCTTATACTTGGGTAAAAAAAATAAGCAATGCCAACTTTCCTTTGTCCTAAGAGGAAAGAATAAAGAGAGATTGGATCAGAAAGAGAGTCTCAACGCTGGGACAAACTCAGGGAGACTCTGAGTGTGGGGTTTTTGATCTGCTCTCTGGTGAAATCCTTTCTTCTGTTGCAGTTTACATGTTGAACCAAGTAATGCCTCTGTTTTCACGTGTTCTGCACCACAGCCAAGGTAACTTTGCAAATATACAACCAAGCAGGACTGCAGGCTTACTTGCAGTGTGTCTTTTACTGAAAAATACATTTTATTTATCATAACATTCAAGAAAAACAAAACAAACCCCAACGTAATACAAATGCCAACTCACTCAGTGACAAACTTTGGTACTTGGCAGTTTCAGACAGTCTGTTCTCCTGTGGCTGTGATGCACTGAAGTGTTCCCACTGTGCAATTCCCAGAGCGACTCCGCCGTCCTTCAATCCCGGGCCCACGGCACCCTGCAGTGGGATCATTTTGGGTTTCAGCTACACACTTGCCACAGTGTTGTCTCCATTGAGAGCAGCTCAGAGTCCATTTCTCTCCAGTTACACATCTTCTGTTTCTTAATTCTTCCTCCACAGGCAACAATCATCAGCACGATACGTTCATGGCATTTTCCCCCTTGCCTTAGAGCCCACCCCTCTCTCATCAGACATACCACCCACATCCTCTTAACAGTCATTATCCTTACTTCACATTTGCACTTTTAAATATCTTACACCGATAACTAACCCACCCCTTTAAAAATGAGAGGAAAAAGAAAGGGGGGGGGGGAAAGAAGAAATTAAAAAAAAGAAATAGATGAAAAGAAAGCACAAGCATTTTTGAAGTATGTGTTCTCAGGTTCTTAGGCCACAAGTTAATGGCAATATATAAGCATAAGGAATGACACTTTGGCCATCAACACTAAAGAATAAAGGTAGCATTGAAAACAGACAAGGGTGGAAAACACCCCACACAACCCATAAATACATTTCAAATCATTCACCAATTGATTCACCAAGGGCTAAATTTGATACCGAGTGAAACCAACCCCATTGCAAAAGAACAGAACAACATTCTGGTGCATCACTCCAGTCCCACTCAAACTTTCAATCGGATCCTGACCTAAAATGCATGGACAGTTGGCTGGTGCAGCCCTCAAACCCTGACAGCATGGCTGGGAGGGAACTTGAGTGGTGCACAGGATTTTGCCCTGCTTTGCACATGGGGTGAATTTCAGCTGTAACATACTATGACTGCACCGTGAAACATATAATACTAGCAGCTTGTGAGCCCTGACTTGGAGGGCTTGACTCTAATCCAAGATATGTGGTTACACAGCACCCCATCCACTGGAGAAATTCACCACTGGTTATACATGGAGGAGCACCATATTACCAGAGTATTTTTCTGGTGACCTTTTGTGGCATTAGCTGCTGGGTCTGGCTTGACTCAAGCCCAGAGCTCGGGTTCTGTGAAGTGAAGAACCTGGTGCTCAGGTCTGCAAGGTTCTCAACACTCTGGGATGAGCTCAGCAAAGCTTTGCATAGATGGGTGAAGGAAAAGATCCTTCCACTGAAGTCCCCAGGAATCTGTTAGATATCTGAAGTTGGAGATGCATGTGAAGGCTTTGCTGGGTTTGCGAAGCGAAGCACCTTGCAAAACTGACCCCTTGATGCAAACAAGAAGTCTTTTTAGTAATAGACAAAATCAAGTAAACACCATTTGACATTAGGATTGACACATTCCACTGAAGTAATCTCCCCTGAGAAAATAAATAGCTGTTGGTATTCCCTCATTTAATTGCTTTCATCTCCACAGGCAGTGAAAATAAAAACCCTGCAAAATTTTCCTCCAACAAATACATGTTGAAATCCTAGGCACTTGTTTTCTATGCATTTTTTTTTTCCTTTCAAGTACACCGGGTGAAACTGTAAACCTGAGGTTGTGTATGCAAACCTATATCTTGTAAACTGCAATGTGAAACTCCGCTTCGAGCACCGATACAGGAAAAGGTAGGACAGGAACATTTTGGAACAGGGATGCTAGTATTATACTGAATGTCCTGCACACCTGTGTGTCACAGGGAACCATCTACTCTGGTACCTGCACTGTCCTGCAGTCCCAAGTACTGTTCTGTTTAACACTGATACTCTAACCACAACACCTACGGACTTATCAGTCATGAGAAAGGTGGAGAAGCATTCATCTCCTTTAAGAGGCAGTCAGCCCAAATCCCAGTGGGAAGTTAAAGCTTGCAATGTAGACTGTACAGCTGAAGAGCACAGGAGTTAGCCTTACATCATACGTGCTCTAGCTGGGCACACCAAGCTCTTTAGAAAGGGTTAGAATATTCACTGGATTTCCACAATGATGAAAATGAGTGAGAAATCACTCGCTGTCTGCACACTTGTAGTGCATTTCAGCCTGAGGGCGATTACAATTTGTGCCTGTAAACAAATAAACTGCATTGAAATACAATCTCACACAGATGGTTAAAGACAGTTCTGCCTGAGTTTTCTGTACCATGTGAGTTACTCAGGAAAATGAAAACCCAGGGCTTATTTTAAAAATGGGAAACTCTGAAACTTCCCTAGCTGCAGGAAACCTCGAGAACAGGTGGAAGAAAATCCTGCCTGTGGGCCAATGCTTAAATAAAGACTTTGGGGGGTTGCATTTAGACTTTAAAATTATAATCTGTTACCTCAAGAAAGTTTTATGTTATGTAATTTAGGTTTTCTCTTACATTTATTTGTTTCCCCAAGTGCTTCACTTAAACAAAATTTTGGGCAGGGAACAGAAGACTGAATTTTAGTTTTACGGTCATAATGACAATTGTCTTTTCCTGAGAAAAACTAGTCGCTGGAAACAAAATAATCAGTTTGAGCAGAGTTAGACATATAAATCACTGCACTGTCAGTAATCTTATTGTATATTTTCTTGATCAAAAAGTAAATATTTTCTTAGCAAATTGTAATTGTGGCCCTCAGATAAACCTGTCAAACAGCTAAAGAAACAACTACATGGTACTGAGGCTGTAAAACCTAAAAATTCCTCTCCCAGGGCAGTGACGAGGATTTTGTTTTCAACAATATTGCAATTTAAGGAAGAATAGACTGCAGTCTTAAAGAAAAAGAAATGCTGTTCTCTCCTTTAGAAGCAGGATTTTAAAATACTACATTCGATTTCTGGTTTCCCAGTATTTAAATGCTATCATAATTAAGGCAACTTGTGATATTCAACACAGTACAGAGGAGCAAACAAAAAATGAAAGCAATCAAATGTGTTTTCTGACATTTACACAGTTTGTTTTGAACCATGCCAAAATATAAACACTAAAGATAAATTTAACACTACAGCTCTCTTCATTTGCAATTCCAAGTGAGAAGCAGAGAACACTAAAAACCATCAGATAGCAACTTGTGACTAAAACCTATATGGAAGACCCTCATTTACTGCAATAGGAGAAAACTGAGGGCTTTATTTTATTTTTGAAGAGCTGCAGGGCTGCACTTGATATCACAACACATTCCAGGGACCTGAATGAAGCTGTGTGGTGATCCACACTGAAACACCGCTGCATTTACACCCTGCATTTTACAAACAGCTGTAGTGGCATCACTACCATTAGCTACCAGCACACAGGCAATGCCTAAAGCCTGCAGACTGGCTTCAGTACAAAAAGAACTTTGCACAAAATAATGCAGTAATTTAGTGTTGCTCACATAATTAAATGTAGGCATACTCCAAAACGGGGGGGCATTTAGGAGAAAACAAGGCACTTACATGCTTGTTTTGTATGATGAAGCAAAAAAATTGAGAAAACTGTAGAAGCAGTTTTTAGAATTAATGTTGAAGAGTTACCAAGTGTATTTCAAATTAAAGAAGCATAATTCTTCTTTATCCCTGTGGAAAAAAACAAACAAACAAAACCAGAAAATCATAATTAATACAGATTGTTAGAGAGCTGCCACAACAATCAGAACAATCTTTGCTCCTCTAGAGAAGTGCATAAACATCTCCTTAGTCGTCACACTATCCTTGCCCCTAATTTCCTAAGCTACTGCCAACAATCAGACAAGGGTACCCAACTTTTTAAACTCAGTCAGTTGTCGGGCAGCCCTGGCTTTTTGGACAGAACCCATCCTTGCTGCTCAAGGTGTGGAACATGCTGTTCCTTACAAGTCCACAGCTCCCAGCAGGCTGCTCCTGGGGAAGCCCATGGACATAGGTGGAAAGAGGGCAACATGACCTATGTGGGATTTAAGTGATCCATCTGCTCAGTTGAAGACCTGGGCACTTTCCTTACCAACACAGCATCCAACGTGGAATACATCAAGAAAAGGGAAACAAGCCATACCCACATGCTCTAAGGTCTGTGGAGTTAACACTTAAATGCTGGCTCAGAAAATCACCCGGGCAGGAGGAGTCATTAAGGCCACCATGAAGTTTTATTGGCACCAAGGCTCCGCACTATTGAAGTGTTTCCTAAGTAGTCACAGTTCTGAACACAAGGTCGTGCTTACTTCCATTTGTAGACTGATTTACTAGATCAAATGTTAGAGCCTGTTTGGTTCTTGGAATATTCCAGTATTTCCCACAAAAGTGGGATAAATTCTTTCCCAAATTCTCAGCAAAGGCATCAGCATAAGTAAATCCTATGAACTGCATAGTACACTGTAAGTTGACTTCTTGACTTAGTAATGTAGAACATATATTCTGCTGAACAGGGAACAAATAAAACTAAGTTTAAAATATCAATTTATGAACCTTTAAAAATCATTTTTATACACTATCCCCACAAAATTAATTTTTAAAGGCAGGCATAGATTATTTGATACCAGTTAGGAAGAAAACACAACTAACAAGTGTATTTGCATATGTACTCCTGTACCTATAAGGTGTTTATGCTCACGGTTTAAACAGAACAATGAAAAATACCCTTCTAATATCGGCAGTACAATTTACTACAGTTGCTTTCTACTTTGCTACCTGTTCTTTTCTCATTTATATACCTAACATAAGACAGCAACTCCAGAGAGTAAGATGTGGGAATAGACAGAAAAGTTAAAAACACAGTTTCATTCACTCATGCTGGGAATGAGCTCCTGTCAGGCAGTTCACTCTCTACAGGTTGGTTCTGTCTAGGCTTGGATATAAGATTATTTGAACTGAAAATCAGCATCAAGGAAGGAGTGCAGCAGGCAAGGATGATGTTGCTAAAAATCCCCATTTACTGTGAGTGAAGAAGAGGAGGGAGAGAAGCAACCTTATGATATCACTCAGAAATACACACATATTTCCCACTATTTTCTGCATATCAAAACCTTAAGGATAGTTCAGAAATGACAGCTTGGATTTTGTCAGAACACAAATCGATGGGATCCATTTTATCATTTTATCCAATGATTATGCAGAAAAGAGCACCAGATGCAAAGGGAAGTGCTGGAAGAGCAGCAGATGTGCAGAGGATTTGGTGTCAGTCCACCACAGGCATCAGACCATTACCAAAACTTCAAATCACACTGACCTCCCGCAGGTGACATAGGCCAAGAAGGAGTAGTCCTTAACACAGTGATACAGTGTGTGAGTGAAGATGTGAAAGAAATAGAGCAAAGAAGGGAAGAAGATAGTACGTGCAGTGCACAAAGGAATTCAGGAATGGAGAAAAAGAGCATTTATTTAGCTAATTTTGTCTAGTAAAAAAAAAAAAAATTAAAAAAAAAAAAAAAAAAAAAAAGGACCTGAAAAGACAGTACTTTATTCAACTCTCACACTCAAAGGATGAAATCTGGCTGGTTTAAAATCCATTTTAGGATCTGCACAGCATTGCTGAAATAAAAACAAACAAACAAATAAAAAAAAACAACAAAAAAACCCAAAAAAACACCCCAACAACAACAAAAACCAAAAAACCCCAACCTTGGTGTGGTGTGAAAGCAACTAACTGGAATTAAAAAAGTTAACAACTTTTTTCATGCTTAGATGAAAAAAGTTCATCCTTAGATTGACATGAAATTATACTGCTGTTCTTGTTAGGGGAAAAAAAAACCACGCTGAGCAAACAAATGCTTTTGATTAGGAATGGAATAACAAAGGATAGAGGAAAATAATGGAAAACAGAAGACAAAGTAGATAATGAAAGAGAGAAGAAGAGGAAAAATTATCCACAGGCACATCAAAGTTATGTAGGTGAATGAAAATAACAGGAAGAAGAAGGCCACAGATGTGATTCCCCTCTGGCATATGCCTAATTTTCCACTGAGATATAAGATACAGGAATAACCGAAGTCTAATGACAAGTTAAACACATCCTGCAGCATGCAGTTAAAATTATTTATTTTAAGACTGTCAGAACAAGTCAAGGGAAAAAAGTGCATCCATAGTCCAGCAGCAGGACACTTCCCTCCACAGGTCTGAGACAGCCCAGAGGGGACATCCCTGTCTGTATTAGACAGTGAGCACCTTGGCACAATCAAAGATTGAAAGGATGGTAAAATGAAGCTAAAGTCTGCACGCTGCTGAATGGCCTTCTGTACTAAGTATGCAAGTCTTTGCATCACCAGTCTTTTTGGGGCAGCTGTCACAGAGTTTTGCAGTGGTAGAGCTCTGACACAGCTCAACAAAGCAGAGCTTCTGTTTTAACTTCACCAGTGAGAAAGAGCAATTTGGTGAGAGGATCACCTGCCTCACCAGGCACTGAAGGCAAGCTAAATACATGATAACAGGATAACCCTCTGGGAACTGAGGGGCAGGGCACACCAAGAAATATGATGTTTTTCACTTTTAAAGAGTGACACAAGAAAAGCTGGAAGTTTTTGTTTAAATAGGTACTGTTACAAATGCATCTACTGTATACCCCACCTTGCCCAAAACGTCAAGTCTCTAATCTGAAATCTACCAAATGCCTTCTGCTAGCAGTCTCAATGCAGCCTCCAGACCAAATGGAAAACAATGGACTACTTTCTGCCATTTCATCTAGGTCCTCTTTACTGGCAAGATGAACTCAAGTAGCACAGCAGAGCTCAAGTTAAACTGGCATGTTGTCTGTCCTGGGTGACCCATAAGGGCCGATGAAAACAACTTCATCCACAGCCAGGATAAAAGAATGGCACTTGCAAGATAAAATAATTACAAGCAGAGAAGTATGCGTATAAATCACATCGAAAAGGTTTTCATTCAACAAATAATCTACTATGTAGTAGATTAGGCAAATTTTTAAAAAAATTAAAGCAAAATAATAACCCAAGTGCTGGAAGACAAAATTTACCCTCAAGCACGCAACTGGACAAAGCACAAACTGGTGACAAACCCAAACTTCTGACTGTTGCCACTCTTCCACTCTTTCTCTTTGCCTTTTCATATACACCAAAAAAACGACTCTGTGAGTTCTTGGTAGGCCACAGAAGATTTGGCAGCTCTGCCTAATACTGCACGTGTTAAAGATGAGCCATGCATTCCATTGCAAGAGGCAGAAGGAGCAGTGATCCCAATCCTGAAAGCACTTCTGTAATGTTGCATGTCTTTTAAAATGAAATGTCGTTATTCCTTGTTTATTTTTCAGATGACATCCTGCACCCATGCTGGTTTCAGTGCACGCTGTATGCCCAATCCTGTGCCCCCCTCCTTGCTCCAGGATGGGTATTCAGTGTCCCTGCACACACATCCCTGAATTTGGAGGCTGACCCTGGGTTACAGCCCCAGGTAGGTAGACACTCTCAGGACTCTGGCACTCCAAGCTGAGCTGCTGTGTACACCTGTGCTTTGCAGCAGTGCCCTGGGGAGCCCTCCTGCAGCACAGGCAGCTGAAGGCACCTCTGCCCCTGCCAGCAGCCCCAAGGCTCCAGGAGAGCACACCTGGGACTGCTCGATGCATCCTGCTCCCTCACCCCACTAACAGGAAGGACCCAAAATAAGGGTTTACTTCCATCACACCCCTCTCCCTCTCTTCTTGAGGTTGGGGAGAAACAGGTCTTCAGGAGAGAGGTGCTCACCTCCCCCTGGGAGGAAGAGGTGAGACAAGAGGAGGATGTGATGCCAGGGTGAAGGGGCTCTTTCATGGCTTTCATGATGGGTCCAGTTGATGGATCCAGAGATGCCCAACCACACTGCCATCCCCGGGAGCGATGGGAGGTGCCCCAGCCATGGGGCTGCACAAATACAGGCTGTGGGATGAGCAGCTATGGTGTGCTTCTCTGAAAACTGCCAAAAAAGAAGCTTCAAGGAATACTGAACTGCACCAAGGGGTGTGCCTGACCTTTCTATCTTTTACGCCCTGGTGAGGGCCCCTTTGTGGACCCTCTCCCCTGAGGAGAAGCTGTGGCACTGCTGTCATTTGGCCATTAACCCGCTCTGCCCTGACCCGTCACCGGCGACTGCCGTGCCCGACGGGCAGCACGCACTCACCCCGCTCTTCACCGGTGCTCCACCACAAAGCGCATGGTGGTGCCGTCGAAGGAGGGCGGCGCGACGAGCCGGGGGCCGGTGGCCGGCGCCGTGATGCTGATGACCGGCTTCGCCTCGGCTGCCCCGTGCCGCGGCGGCGGCGGGCCCTTGCTGGTAGCCACGTAGTAGGGACTCTCGGCAAAAGCTGCCTCTGGCGCGGCGGGGCTGCCAGGCTCTGCCGGGGCGCTGGCTTCGCTGCCCGGGTGGGACAGCGGCCGCTGCAGGGCTCCGGCGGGCAGCACGGTGGCGGCGGGCAGGAGCCCGGGGTAGAGCATGTACGTGGCGCCATAAGCACCGGCATTGAGGGCAAGGGGCGAGAGAGGCAGCGGGACGGGAGCGACGGCCGGCTGCTGGGGCACCGGCACCTCCACGTACTGCCCGGTCTCGGGGTCGAAGAGGCGCCGCTTGAGGGGCTGCTGCACAGGCGTGTCCACCAGGTAGTACTGCCCGGTGCTCACGTCCAGCAGCACCTTGCGCTGCGTCTGCGGGAAGGGCTCGGCCGCTGTGGCCGCGGAGGGCACGGAGGGCGAGAAGCAGAGCAGCGGCGGCGGCGCGGCGCCGGGCAGGGAGGCGAAGGGCAGCGGCGGGCGGTACAGGGCGGCGGGCGGACCCTCGGCGGGCGGCGGGGCGGCGGCGGGGGCCTCCTGGGCGGACGGGGGTCCGGGCGGCGGTCTGGGGCTGCCGGAGGGCTTGGCAGTGCCGAAGGGCTGCAGGCTGCACAGCGCCGCCGCCGCCGCGGACGCCGACACCGGGCTGGGGCGGACGCCGCCGCCCGCCGTCGTCCCCGGGGACGGGGGGGAGCCGGGCTCGGCGGGCGCCTTCAGCGGCAGGGACAGGTAGTTCCCACAGTCGGGGCCGCGCTCCGCATCGCCGCCGCCGCCGCCCGCGGGCAGCCGAGGGGAGCGCGGCGGTGCCGGGCCCCGCAGGCCGCCCTCGGAGGGGACCTTGGCCGGCGCGGGGGCCGCGGCTCCGCCCGCCCCGCGCAGCGTCAGGAGGGCGCGGGGGGCGGCGGCGGGCTCGGCGCGGGGCGCCGGCGGGCCGCGCTGCCGCTGCCGGGCCAGGCTCTCGAAGGCGGCCGCCTTGGCCGAGACCTTGTCGGCGGCGCTGTTGGAGGGGCGGCGGGGCAGCCGCTCGCCGCTCGGCCCCTTGCCCGACGGCTCCTCCGCCTTCTCTGCCGGCGGCGGCGGGGGCGGAGCGGCGGCGGGTCGGGACCCGGCGCCCCGCTCCTGGCTGGCGATAAGGGAGAGGACGTGGCTGTCGGTGATGGGCAGAGGGTCGCTCTTGCGCTTCCACTCGCGCTTGTTGAAGCTGTAGAGCTCCTCCATGCTCCGTACCGCCGCCGTCAGCTTCTCCAGCGCGTTCTGCACGGGCGCTGCCTTGCTCTCCTCCCGCGGGTCCTCCTCCGGTCCCCGGGCCCTCTCGACGGGCGGCGGCGGGGGCTGGTGCCGCCAGGGCGCGGAGGATTTGGAGACGATCTTGAGCACCGCCGGCTGGCGAGCATCGCTCTTGTTGGGGGCGATGGTGGCCACTGGCAGCCTACCCGAAGTGCGGTGCACCAGGACGGTGCCCTCCGGGGGACAGGCGGGCGCCCTGCCCGCCGCCTTGGCCCCCGCCTCGGTAGTCTTGGTGCCGGTGTGGCCGACCGCCTGGCAGGTGATGACCACGGGGGAGAGCGACCGGGGGACACCGGCGATGACCAGCTGCTGTCGCGGCTTCTGCTCCGGGCCGCCTTGCTCGGAGGCGCCGCTGCCCTTGTCGCTGCTGTTATCCCCCGAGTCAGCGCTGTAGGAGCTTTTGATGAGCTTCCGCACATCCCGCACCTGGTGGAGGATCCCCTGGGCTCTGTATTTGCTTTCCCTCACGTCGCGCACCAGGAACTGTGGCACTTTGTCGGGGCCGTCGCCGGCCTTGGGAGGCTTGAGCGGCTGTCCCCTGCCCTCCTCCGGCGGTCGGCCTGCGATCTGCGGCGTCAGCAGCTGGGCGATGCTGAAAGCGGCGTCCCGGGGCTGCTGCAGGCTGCCCAGGCTGATCTTGATCTCGGGGGCTTTGGGCTTGGCGGCGGGGGGCGAGGTGGCGGCTGCGCCGGCGGCGGGCGAGGGCACGGCGGGGGCCGCGGCGGAGCACTTGGTCGCCTTCTTGCCGGGTTCCTTCTCCCGAGGGGTGTGCTGAATGGCGGGGACGAATAGGCGGGACATCTTGGTGGGCTTGCCGGCAGAGATCTCGCCCAGGTCGGCTCGCCAGTCGTGCTTGGGAGAGAGTTTCAGCTTACCGACGGGCGCCCTCTCCTCCTTCCTTTCCGCCTCCCGCTCCTTCCAGGACCTGAAGGCGCTGTTCTGGCTGCGGAGGAAGGTGGCCTTGATGGCCTCCGAGGCGCTGCGCTTCACCTCGCACAGCTCCTCCGACAGCGCCCGGTCTAGGCTGCGGTTCCCCTCGCGGGGCGTCGACGCCTTGGAGGCCGGAGACCGGCCCCCGCCGCCCTCGCCCGCATCCTCGGCCGGCGCCGCGGTGCAGTCCGAGCCGCCCTCCGAGTGCCGGGAGTTCTGCCGCTGCACGCCTCCCTCCCGCTGCCGCTCCCGGCCGGCGCTGCCGCCGGTGGGTTCCGGCTCCCGGCCCGCGCCCGGCCCGGTGTAGGAGGTGTCGGTGATCTCGCCCCGCTCCATCTTGAACTCGTGCTCCAGCTGCATCTTCTTGGAGATGACGTTTTTGAGGAGGCTGGAGGCGAACCTGGACTTCTTGCTGGACCCCTTCCCGCCGCCCTCCGCCGCTGGCGGCTCCCCGGCCTCGGCGGCATCGCCGAGGTCCAGCAGGGTCACCACCCGGGAGCCCGCCCGCAGCCTCCGCGGCGTTTCGACGTGGGCGATCTCCCCGTCGAGCTTGCTGACCACGAACTCAAGGGCTTTGGTCTGCGAGCGGCCGGAGCGCAGCAGGCTGGGCTCGGCTCTCGGCCCCAGACTGCCGCACTTGAGGTCCAGGTAGGTGGACCAGCGGTTGATGCCCAGGGCATTGTCGGACAGGGAGGCGGAGGAGGCGCGGGAGCCGGGGCGCAGGGTGTCGAAATAGGGGTACGCCAGGCTGCGGAAAGCTCTGGCCGTAAGGTTTCGCACCTCCTTGTCGGCATCGTCCAGCTCGCTGACGGCGCTGGAGGCGCCGCTCGAGTGCTCCCCTGCCCTGGCGGCCCCGCACCGCGTCTGCAGCCGCGCAGGCACCGCGATGAACTTTTTCGCGTGGTCGCGGACCGCATCCTGTTTTAAACTCGCACTGCGGTCGGGAGCCGCGGCGACGCGGAGACTCATGTCGCCTTCATGCTTGGCAGCGTAAACAGTGTTTTGCTTTCCGTGCACGTTGCTAGACTCATTTATAGCCCGGGAAGCGGCTTTGATTGATAGGAGAAGCTGGGCGCCCGGACTCCCGCCGGGGCGGCCGGGCTGCTTGGACCGGCTTTCCCCCGAGCTGGCGCGCTTGTCCCCGCCGGGGGTGTCGTGTTCGGAGGTAAGGCTGACGATCTCGGTGCTGCTGGTGTTGTCGATGCTGTCCGTCTGGTTGTTGGGGTCGCTGGTGGTCGTGCTAAGGTAGCAGCTATTCTCCTCCTCCTCCGTCAGCGTGTCCCCCGGGGTCTCGTCGCTCCCGAAGGAGGCGTAGTCAACGAAGGAGTAGATCACGTTGTTATCCTCGAAGTCCCAGCGGGCGGCCAGCCCCGCGTCGAAGTCCATGTCGTGGTCTACCTCGCTGAGCTGGATCTCCTGCGTGCTGATATAGTGCGCCTCGTCGCGGCCGCCGCCGGGAGGGGTGCCCGGGGGGGCGCCGGGGGGAGTCGCCTTGCGCCCCGCGACCTCATCCTCCACTTCGCTTTCGTAGCCGAAGGAGGACGAGGAGGTTTTGCCCTCCGTCGACACCGGGTCGCCCATTGCGGGAAAGTCATCCGCCTTGGTCACGGGCGAAGGGCAGGAGGAGGAGGAGGACTCCGGGCAGCCCCCCGCCTCCGGCGTCCCGCCGCTCCCCGCCGCTTCCACGGAGCCGGGGCCGGTGTCAGCACCGCATTCCGCCGCCACCGGGGAAGGAGGGCGATCCCGCCCGTGGTCCAAGGATGCTGGTCCCGCTCCCTCCCCCGGGGGTCCGCCGCTCGCCGAGTCGCCATCCCCGGTCCCACCGGCTCCGCTGTCCGGTGCGGGATCGGCCTCTCCCTCCGCGCCGCCGGCCGGGGCCAGTTCGGGCTTCTGGTGGCTCTCCTCCGGCTCCTGCGGCGAGCCGCGGATCTCCGCGTACGCCGCCGCCTCCTCCTCCTGGACGGGCGCCTCCGGGCCGTGGTTCGGGCTGGGGTTTGTGCTGGGGTCCCGTTCCATCGCCGCGCCCCCCGGGCCTGCTCGGGGGCTGGCGGGCCGCTGGCCGGGCGCGTCCATGCCGGGGCCGTCGGGGCGCGGCAGTGGCCCGCGGGGGCGGGCAGGCACGTGCCGGAGGGGACGGGGGGGCAGCGGCCTCCCACGCCCTGCCCTCCCTTCTCCTCCTTGCCCTCCCCTCCCCTCCTCTCTCGTCCCCTCCTCCGCTCGGCGCGCCGGCTCCCGGCCCGGGCGGGCATCGCCGCCGGGGGGCGGAGGGGTCGGGCGGGGCTCAGCTGCCCCCGCTGCGCCCCGCGGCACAGGGCAGGCAGTCCGGCCCCCGCGGGGGAGCTTCCCCTGCACATCCCGGGACGGGCCCAGCTCCTACGGGTTTTCCGAGATGGTCTTCACTTGGGCGGCCCCAGGCGCGGACTATACATAGAGCGGGCGTCACTTAGGCCGGCTGAATGAAATCCTATTTTAAACATCTGTGTTTGCCGGAATAAAGGCGCCCGGACACCCCTTGGTAGGGGAGAGCTGTTCATGCCTACAAAGATGCTGCCGCTACGCACCTTCCCGGGGAGCCGCCGGCACCGGCTGCAGAAGACAACTCCCAGGGCACCGGGTGAGCGCGCAGCATGTCAACATCAAGTGCACCGTCGGTCTACAGGCAGCAGTGGCTAAACAGCTGTTTTCTAAGCTATCGCCCTGCACCCTGTGTCCCTATTTTCAGGAGGTGTGATTGCATAGGGACACCCTATGGATGGCAGCCTGGCCCTGCACCTTTACAGTAGTCCAGAGAGCCACTGGTCTCCAAGAAATCTTTCTCTTTCCAAGAAATGCCAGTTTAGACACAACCAGCACCCAAGACCTATTAATAGGCATTTCTATAGCATGCCTGACCTTTGGTGGCTGAGAGTTTTGCTGAGCGGTCCCCAAGATGACAAACCAAAAATCAGTCCATCACCACGGAAGTTTTGAAAAGGCAAGCTGTTAAACAGGGAGGAGGAGAAACAAAGGAAAGCGAGCAATGTTGAGGAGCAGCCCTCAGCAATACAATGCAGATAACGTCCTAAATTCCCAGCCTAAAAAACAACATCCCAAAATTACGGTACCCGAACACTTAGGTGAGCAAGCTGGCATTGGGCTGGTAACACTGAACTGAGGTGGGAGAGAGTTGTGGAAATCCCTAAAGCAATTACCAGGATCCAGGACCTTACAGCTGCATGCACTGGCATGGTGTGCAGCTCTGCCAGGGATGCCACAGGAACAGAGGAGACAAGATGCAAAGCTGATGCCATCCCAGAAATCTTCCCAGCACTGTCCATGTCAGAATAAGGGTTTCTCAATGCTCCCAGCTCCTCATCTCACCCTGTAGCCAGGCTGCTCTGCTGCCATCCTCCCCATGGGCTTGCACTGTTCCTGCTCCCTCCAGGAAAAATGCCTTCTTTACTGAACCCAGGCGGAGCCTTGTGAGGCTCCCTGCAGCAAGGGCAGGTTCATAGCCTGTCTCAGATAAGCTGCTCTGCTGCTGGGAGGAAAGCAATTGATGTGGCTCCAGTTTTTAGTACTCTACATAGGTATATGGTTGTCTCTTAGGCTGTAGATTGACAGGATGGAAAGTATTACTGAAGCATCACTGATATTTTAACAGAAAGACACATCCTTCAAACATGGAGGATTTGGAGCAAGTCGAGTCACGTGCAGTGAGGCTCTCCCCAGGCAGCAGTGGTAACTGATTTCCATCCTTACTGAGTCTGTCCTGCCTCCAGTGTGCTGTTAATGAGAAGCCAGGCACCAGCTTTTATGAGTACTAGGCTTCCTCAGCCTTAATCTTAGCCCAGGTTTATGTAGCTTCAGCTCCCCCGGTACACACAGCAACTGCAGCTCTCCACAGAGCTGTGGTAAATGGCATCCTCATCCCTAAACACCTTCACTGGGGTTTGTGTCCCATCCACATGCATTACAGGCTTGTCCCTCTGTCTCAAGCAACCACAATAAAATCATGACATAACTAGAGAAAGAATATTTTAGCACATTCTTAAGAGACATCTTAGTTTTAATTGATGATGGGCTAAGAGTATACCTTCAAATACAGTCCTTTCCAAATGCCTGGGATGCCAAGGAATGCATTTTAAATCCTGATCCTTCATCGTACTTGGGTGACTGCTGCCAGCTGTGGCAGCCTGGCCTTCTGCTCTGCCTCTGCCTTCTACCAGATGCCTCCTCTCAAATAAGGTCTCCACACCAAGTTCTCAGTGCCCCCACATTCTGATCTCCCAAACCAGGGTCTCGGGTGTCAGTCTCTCACACCTTACTCTCCCCTCTACTGTTTGGTTTTCCTGCATTAAGAGTACACAATGATCCAGATCTTTGCTCCCCAAACCTGCACAATTAAAAGTGGTGGGTTTTTTTTGAGTGACAGTTGTTCGTATATGCCTGCCAAGATCCCCAGACAAGATCCCCACCAAAAAGAGCATCGAAACTTGACTCTTTATTTATCTATTTTTACAGTCTAGTTTCTAGCTGTGGTCCTGAGATGGTTTTTTTTGCCCTTTTCCTTTGGTGATATCTTGAACTTAATCTATTCAATGTTACAAACCCAGGCAATGACTGTCACAACTGAGGCAGAAACCACAATGGAGCACTCATACGTGTATGTTTATAACATACTTATGTCTCCAGCACAGGGAATTTATGCCTCTGGTGACAAAAATACATGCATAAAATCCACACCTGTTCTTCTCCACTTTCAGTCGTGGCTAGCCCTGGAGGCCTGCATGCCTTAGGCTGTCAGATCAGGGTATTTCCCATAGCAGTAAGACATTGCCACAGGGTACAGAGCCACACAAATCCTAATGCCATTTGTAAAAAGCGAATCTCTGACACACAGCTTAAGTGTTCTAATCGCTGTATGGTGTTAGAAGGGCAGGGAAAAATGAGAAGGATTTCCTTCTCTTTTTCTTGTATCACAAATTTGTGCACTGATGCGGCACCAGCTCCTCAGAGATGCTTTGCTGAGAGTCTGGCCCCGAGCAAAGCGTAAAATTCCATGGGGTTTAGGCTTAATGCCTTCTCTCCAGCCTTTCCTCTTAGCTACCATAGTGTCAGCTTTTATAAAGCCTGTTTTGGAGGTGTCTAATAGCCTCCATGCATCACATCCCAAGCTTGGGTGCACAGCTTGGACCCAGGGCTGACTCCCCAGGACTACTCCCCTGTGGTGCCACATCACAAAGGATCAGAGTGCTTCAACAGCTTTTCAAAGGTGTAGATGATTTTGGGTTTAACTTTTTTTCTGTGTCTATTACAGTTGTCAGAAAAACTACGGCAAGCAAAGTGATAGACCTATTTGGTCACAGTCAAAAGTACACAGGAAAGCTGCAGCTCCATCACATCTTCTTGCAAATAGCAATTTCCTTCTCTGTGCTGACATGACATCTCCACTGACTAATAATCAGATCAATATGATTTGGTTAATAATGTGGGATATAAGTAACTAAAATGTCATCCTTATGATTGTAGCCATACTCAGCTGAAGCATTCATTAGCATCAATTACTCTCTCGTTTCCACCTTTAAATCTCTCTCACTCCCTAAAGGTACCAAAGTCTAAGATTTCTGCATCCAAATCTGTCTTGAAGACTGTCCTCACAACCACAGAAACCCTGAATGTTTAATGCCTTTTGTAACGTAGTAGACGCTCTACTTTTAAACTCTTTCTGGTAGAAATAACAACATATGCTCTGGCCAGGGTAAAAGTGTCCTTTGCCCATAGAGGTTAGGTCAGACAGGTAAAGGTGATGGGGAAAATGCAGATAGGCTGAATTAGCTCTGCACCTTAAAACACATTACTCATGGAAGTTGCAGGGAAGTGGGATTTAAAAGGGATTTAAGAAGAGGCACTTAAAAGCAGAATCAAGAGATGAAGAATGAGGTTAGGGAGACTAAGTATACAGTTACATACAGAAGAAAGAATAAGGGGTTTTTTTTTTCCCTTTAACTGAGACAGACAGTAAAGTGAACAACAAGTGGAGGAGTATTTAGTTGAGCTTTCTCTGACTAGGGAAAGGTAAAATATGAATCTGTTAATTTAACCTTAGGAAATGTTAATACCACTTTACATATTTTAGTTCTTACAATGTTGTCATCAGAAAGGAGTTATAAAAATCAGACCCATACAGAAGAAAAATAAAAATATTATTTTCAGGGAGAAGACAAACACTGTTCTAGTAACTAAGATGGTCTGCAGGAGAGGCTATGCTTCTTGCATGAAAAGCAATGTCTTTCACAGAAAGTAAGGAAACAGCACAAGGATTCTGTTGAATTCTGTGCATACAACAAAAGACACCCTCTATAGGTTCAGAGAGAGATGAAGAATGATAAAGTCATAGGGAGGAGCTTTAATTTTTGGATGATTATTCTCTTGAGTAGTATTTGAATACTGCTGGATTAAATTTTTCTCTCACTAGTTTTCTGGTAACATCCCACATTGTCAAAGTGAGCTCTGTGGTAAACTTCACCTTTGAAATAGAAGCAAAAACCTACATTACTGGAGTTTAGATTTACGTCTTTGTGCGTGCGTGTGTTAAGGAGAGGGAAAACAAAACAGCACCCAAGAAGGAGGGAGCCAATGCCACTTTGAGAAAGAAAAGGTGGATTTGTGGTTTATTAATAAACAGTGAAACCCAGAACACGTTATAAATCTCCAAGTGCTACCAGGTACACTGAAAGGAAATAGAATACCCATACGTGTGTGTTGGCATGGAAGCTTTCGAGCAAAACCAAGTGAAAATAAAATGAGATTTTTGTGGCTTGCACTAAAATAGTCTTTCTTATGGCATTTAGCAGGGGACTGACTGAAAAAGTACTAAGCAAAAACTAAGTGAAAACCAACACCTGGATGGCTTAATCCTTTCTCTCATAGAGACTACACTAACCAAGGGGATCTTTCCTTTTCCATCCGGAGCCTGTTGAAGAGATCGAGGGGCTCTTCTTAACACTCAGCCTGCAAATGTAAACCAAATGTGTGCGCCTTCCTGGCAGAGAGAGGCAGAACCTTCAAAAGAAACTCCAGAATTGGGTGGATTTCAAGACCCTAACCTGAGTGCTTGAGCTTGCAGGATTCAAAGACCTTGGCATGGCTCTCCGAATGGGAGGCCACTTTTCCTCCTAGGATGAGATAGGATCAAGTTCTGGCCACTGCCTTACGCTCAGCAGAGCATTCCCGTGTAACTGAGCCCCTGTGAGCAGCAGTGGCTGAAGTGCTGGTGAAACAACAACCCTCGCCCTCCCCACAGCTCCCTCTGGCCCTTGCTATAAGCAGCTCCTGCTGGATGCCTTACAAGGGCTGCAGAAGGTATGTATCTTTTTAAAACATATCCTCCCCCTTGCTACCCATCCTTCTCTTCCAGACCCCAAAATCTCACGCCAAAACAAACAGGCAGGAACGTAATCCCAGAACGAGTTTAGATTTCGGCCAGTGGTGCAAGTACAGTCTAAATATGTGTTCATGTATTTTTATGGGGTGTCTGCTACTCAGACAAAATAAATCAAATACTTGCTGAATTTTGTGCATGTCAGATTAAACTGTGTCTACAATGTGACACAGGAGGGTATTCTGGTGGCTATTACATGTGGACAGCAATAGCACATGCAAACTGTGGGAATCTATTGAATAAGACTAATTATAAACACTTCATTGCTTTAACAAACATCCTGGCAGGTGCCTGTCCATCCTGCACTGACAAACTCCTGCTGGCAGAAGCTTCATGGCTTCCACAGGCCATCTCCCTGGTACCTGATTGTCCGTATACCATCAGAAAGATGGTCCTCAGGTCTTTCTGGCTTCTCCTTGCTGGAAATCCATTATTTCTCCTGCAGATGGAGGAAGAAGGTGATTGCTACTCTATGCTACAGGTGTTTTTTTCTTAACTAAGGGTGACAAGTGTGCTTCCTTCGATCTCCAGCTTTCACTAGGCCTAGGTTCACTTCAGCTTTACCCGTGGGCCATACCAGCTCCCATCACTGCTCTTCAGATGTCCTTTAGCCCATCTGTAGGCCCAGTGAGAAGTGGTGCCTACAAGATACCAGGTGAAGCCTCACCCATGGTGAGAATAGGGAAGGAATAATTTTGTGTCCTGCTCATCCATCCCTGAGTAACATCCGTTGTTTTCATGTTGGCATGGTCCTGTCCTTCAGCTTGGGCCCTATCCTGAGCATGTTTTCCATTCTTCTGCCAGATACTAATGAAAATACTGAACAAACACAGTGGTGTTGACCCCCATAAGTTCACTGCTAACACAAATGATGCAGTATTTGTAATTGACCTTCAAGCACAATCCGAACAGTCTTTTCTCACCTCATAACTTCAGCAGCACAGTGCTTCCCTACCTGGCTAACAGAAGAGAATCATGTCCTGTGAAAGGCAAACACCATTTCTGCTCACTCTGCAAAGCCCGTTGCCCCATTTTAGAAGAACTCACCAAGAACAAATCCCATCAAACTCACACTGCTATCTATCTGTTCATTATGTTTCTCTCTCTTTGCCCACAGAGTGCAAATTTAAGCCCACATTTCTCCAGGAACTAAAGTTACACTAACTGATTTCAGCTTTGCTGCTCCTTCCCCCAGGTCTCTCAAAGTCCCTCTTCCACAGGAGCAACTCTCCCAGGTGGCTGGGTCTGTTCAAATCTCCAGTCATGGGCCTGCTTTGAAAATGAACTTTCCTCAGTGAGCCTATTCTTTGTACAGTATTATTGGGTAACCCGAGAACTGCACATGTATCTGATCATTGGAACTGTGGAGATGATTGCCAAAAAACCTGAAACCATGACCTTTCCTTGAGTTGTTATCAGCCCAGCTGGTGGGGGGAAAGAGGTGATTTGTGACCATTCATTAAAATTACACAAAAACTGATTATAGACGTAGATTTCAGCTGAAAAGTTCATGCTCAAAACCAGCTTGCACAGTTCAGGGTATTTGGACATGAGAAAACTAGGAATTATCTCTTGAAGCAATATGAATGTAAATGGACTATATTTTTATGATGTTTTGTGTTATATTTTAAAATATATCTTATTTATACTCAAGCTATTTTTCTTAATTTTCTTACGGTTTGTTAATTTCTTATTTTTATTGCTAGATTTTGTTCAATCTAGTTTTATTATCTTAATATTTTATAAAAATCTGTTTTAACTGGCCAGGGGCCATCACATGAAACCATAAAGCGGTACCATTTTCTTCCCCACTCACTTTAGAATTAAAAATGCAAGCAGTCAGTCTGGATTTTATATGGGATAATACCATTGCTTTATGCAATCAGCTGCTTTGCAGAGGGGGTTTTGAACCCCGGCAACAATTTGTTGACAAAGAAGAGCTCCTGCAGGGGAGTGTGCACTGGAGCAGTCAATTGCAAATCTGCTCCGAGTCTGTAACATGAAATTGCCATGCTTTGGAGAGCAGCCAGCATGGGATTGGGATTAATTTGCTCCCAGCGCTCAATAAATAATGTCGGGAGGGCCCCGTGGAAAGCGATCCCCGCTGGATAGGCGCAGCTCCTGCCGCGGGGCTATGTTTGGGCACCGAGCTGGGTGCGTGCGGCGACCGTCCCGCGGCATTTCTCACCGGGCTTACAGTAAAAGCCAGCTAAAGTGCCTCCCACCGCCTGGCAGTGAGCAGGGGGATCAGGCAGCCCCCGGAGAGAAGCTCCCTCGGGACGGAGGGGCTATATATAGGGGAGCTCAATAAACACCGTTTTGATCCGCATGCGGTGTGCCTGCCCGGAATTAAGGTCACATCCATGCTTTTGTGGGTGTTCCTCCGCTGGCTCGCTTGGCTTACAAATTAAAGAATTGCAGGTGAGAAGCTGGCTACATAATGAGGTGTTATAAATCCAGCCAGTTGCCATCTGACAAAAGCTTTTAGTCGGTACATGAGGCAACTGCAGAGCAAAGTAAGAATAAGATTTTTAAATCCACGTGTAAAATCCATTGTAAAGGTCAGGTTTATAAGGAGACCATCCCAAAATGCTAATGACATGACAGTTTTATGAGGCTGGAAAATGATAGCTTGGCAGAAGCTGAGTAATCCTAGAGCAAGGGATTTATTTAAATTGGACTACTTTTTTTTATTTATATTTTTATTTTGTCCTTGATCCTTCCAGATCTCACAGAGATGAAAAATGTATAAGTAGCTCCCCACATTCAGCTGGCAAATGAGGTAAGAAAAGGTTATTTATGTGAGGCATTATTCTGTAATTTTACCCTCCAAAGGTTTTACATATTCTTCTGCAGAATATGTTATTGAAAGTTATACAAATTTTAATGCCTGTACTTTGCAAAAACTACATATAACATCAACTCTTAATAGCTAGCCTCAGAAACAGAAATAAGAGTTTCTACAAGAACTTTAACACAGTTTTACTTAGAGAAACTAATTTCTCCATAGAACTGGAGCACAACCTGTCCAGAAGAGCTTGTCGTCAAATATATTCGTTTAACAGAGGTGCATATGCACCGTAAGCATAAGCCTTTGTGTAATCTAACCAGAGCAAATATACTTTTTCATTTGCAATATAAAAATCTCTCTCATCTTAATACTGTTTCTCCCAAAATCAGGATCAGCACAAAGTCTGGATGATTTGTTGGCTTTTTTTTTTTTTTTCTTACCTTGTGCAGTGAGTTAATTCACCCTCTAGAAGAGTGCAAGCACCTGAACACATCCTTCATCAGCTGAGCAGATCCTGTCATGCTGAAGCTTAATGCAATTTTCATTAAACTGCAGTTTCATCTTTGGCCTCATAGCATACAATATCTCTTAATCAAAACATAGCTATAGATATGCTATAGCATGTTGTCTACAGCTATACAAAACATACAATATCTATCTATAGCTATGCTAGATATATGCATATCCACTTCTGTGTTTCCCACAGAAACAGAGAAACATAGGAAACATTTTTCTCTCAACAGAGAAAAATAGGAGTATTTTAAAAAATAGGAAAAATAGAAATACTTTTGACACAAAAATTGTGTATTCTCTTTTTTGCAAGGAGGCTGAGGTTCTCTCTCCAGGTCTGCTACTTTCCTTTACCACAGCATTATGAGAACACAGATGGTGTCTCGGCACCCAGGGGTGTGGAGTTCAGTAGGGTGCTCTGCACAGAGCGTGCAGGCCTGATCCTGTGAGGTGTTGAGTGCTTCCCAGGAAGCGATGAGCTCTCTGAAATCCCTGTGACTTACATCCCCAGGCTGGGCAAACACTGAGCACATCTCTCCCGACACCCTCCAGGGAATCCTCTCTGCAGCATGCATCAACCTCGTCCTCAAGTGTCGCCTTGTGGAGGTTCTCCATTAATAAATTGATCATCCTGGTAAAGAGGCAGGGTGAATTTTGGGCAAATACTGGCTGCTGTGGAGATCATTTTGCCAAAATACAGAAGTATTTGTCCACTTTGTGCCTAAAGTCTGTAGCTGCTCAGCAATGAGGGTTGGTGTGCAGACCCTCTGGGGTGATGGGCTCCCTGTAGAGCCCAGCTGGATGCTGCAGGTCACTCCTCTTCCCTCAGCCCCAGAGCCCAAGGCCAAACCAACCCCCATGGGGCAATGTTACTCCTCCAAAGAAGCCTCTTCTGCTCAGAGGCTCTTGCAATTGCTGAGGGGCTTCTTATCCCTCCACCCGCACCAGCACACCATGCCTGGGGATCATGGAGCTGAGCATGGATTGTATTCTGCTTTGGATAACTCTCAAGGCTGAGGGAAACAAGAAGGAAAGCTTCCCCCTTCCTGTCTCTGAATGATTTCCAAACCTCTCTGTGCATCAAGTTTGGGGAAAGCAAGCAAAAGACCCTCTCCGTTTCAGGAAATTTGAACCTTTAACAGCTCTTTCTCCTCTTATGAACCATTTGCTGAACTTAAGCCAGATTAACAGATAGGTCTGAGGTGTTCAGTTAGTAAAGTGACAAAGGGAGATTGTGTTTGGCCACACTCTAGTAATTGTTATCTTTTGCTACCAGTACAGGCCTGGATGGCACAAAAGGTTGCTACCCAGTGACACAAGTAACAACTGTATTAGCTGCTGGCTGCAGGGCAGCACGTAGCACAGAGATTCTTGAGATAGCTTTAAATTGGCTAGCTGGGGTGCTGGCCATCTGTTCACCTGCAAAAGCAGAGCAGTTAAGTTGGGGTATCTCATCTTTGGATATCTTTATGTGGGCACTTTTTCCTCACCATCACAACACAGTCCCTTCTGCAACAGTGAAGACCCTTCAAGGGCCAAACCTGAGAATGTGCTCCTTGTCAGAAAGATTTTGTTTGTTTTAGCACTTGTGATGGGAAAGAGATTAAAAATAATTTTTAAAAAAGAGAGAGCCTGGATTTTTTTTTCTTCGCAAAATCTATTTCACACCTGGTACCCTGTACCTTAGAAGATAGGAAAACTAGAACTTTAGCTGAGTTTTATCCCTTTACTTTACGTATTTCCATTCCTATGTCCTGACCCTGCCAGGACTAAGCCCAGAAAGAAGAAAATGCTTCTAGAGTATAACTTTTCACCAAAACTTAAAGAACAGCCAGCAAAGGGAGAGTTCAACCCAACCTAAAGTCCCAGCTAATCTGTCATTAGCAGACAGCAATTAACATTTTTACTTCAGATGAGTCACTTTGCTGCATAAAGGCATGTATTGTATACATAATTATGTATACTGTGGGGTCTCAATAAAAAGATCTGCCGGATGAGTAGCTCTGTCCCAGCTAGGATCAGTGATCTGGCTGAGCCTATGTGGTTAAAGGGAAAGCAAATGAAATCTTCTTTGTGCTTTGGGCTGTTTTATTGGTTAGTATAAAACCACGGAAGTGGATTTGTATGGAAATAAAGTAGTTATATATAAACTTAGTCCCTGATACCTTGACAGAACTGCATGGATATATTTAGCTTGTATGAACTCTTGAGCCCTGGTTCAAATGCATTCAACTAGGGCATGTTCCTCTCCATGCTGGAAAAAGAGGAGTCCATTAAGGTCTTATTCTGGTGCACCAGCAGTTCTAGCCACTTAACTTTCCATGCAGTAAGTCACATGAATTGAATATATAAAGCAAGCAGAGAACACAGTGTAATGATTTTTTATCCCTGGCTGATAAAAGGAAGCACATGCTGATCTTTTTGGACAAATCACTGCTCTCAGCTGAAACCTCCATACCTCCTCCTGTGAATATGTTGAAGAGGATGGGCACCTAAAGTGGCTGGGCAAAAATCCAGCATCACTTGACAATAAAGCCTCACTTAACACGTATCCTGTTGCGGCTGTACAGTTGTTTTAGTGATCAGATACAGCCAAAAGCAGTTACAGGGATATGATGGCAACCTGAGAAGAGCTGTGCAGCCATGGAGAGAGTAGAGCCCATAGACTGAGCCGAGCAGACCAAAGCTGATCTCTACTGTACGTGGCCAGGCTCTCAAGTTACACGGTTTAGGGCATTGCTCACCGGGCGTGATAGAACTAATCACGTGTGTTTGGGGGAAAGGCACGGTTTATCAGATCCCAACCCACAGGTTCATGTTCTCTACCTAGAAAAGATGGTCATCCAAGGTTATGGGGGAAGTAGCTGGGAGATCAGCAGCAGCTCTCCTGGCAGCTGCCCTCGTCTGTTAGGCAGCTCTCCCACCCCACAGCACACGGTTTTGCAGCTGGCACAAAAGCCAAACAGACAAGACAGAGGCACACGTACAAAACCTTTCTGTCCCCAACATGCATTAATGCCTGCTGAAGAGGAGTCACATTGGGCTTTCACAGAGAGCTCTCTGGGTACCAATGTGGAAGAAAGTCATGACATTCTTGTTTTAAGGGAAGTAGTTTGGTTCCCAAGCTTGGTTAGTCAGGAAATGGTTGGGGAACTGAATATTCAGTACTGTCACAGCATGCTGTTGCAAAAGGCAAAGACATGCTTGTCCTTTATCACATTCTGCCCAGATCTTATTTTCAGATGTCATGTTTATAAAGTTTAATACTAGAAGTAGTGAAAAAAATACTTAGTAAGAGCATATTAAAAATGCACTTGTGTTAAAAGAATATCTCAAAAAGGAAACCACTAAAAGTTCAAGAAATAGCTTTTTCTATTGTGCTTGTCAGAGGATGATACAAACTGTGACTGGAGCCAAAAACTGTGGCTTTGTTTTAGGAGGACACCATTCCCCTCTTCCATTAGCAGTCAGAAAAGTCAGCAAAGCTATTCGTATTCCTTATAATGCTCTGATTCACAGATTCATGGAAAATTCTGAGTTGGAAGGAACCCACAAGGATCATCGAGTCCAAAGTTTTCTGCAATTGTATGACCTTGCTGTTCTTTTTGTGCAGTGTCTCCCTGAAAATTAGTATCATTTACAGAAGTAAAATGCAACGTCCTTAAAATAAAAAAGTTTATCTGATTTTTTGTATTTGCAAACTAGAGAAATAAAATGGTATCCTGGACTCTTATCTGGGAACTTTCCATCGATCAGGTGTCCCTGAATGTGAACCTTCTCCCATTCTGACCAGAGGAACAGCTGTTCTGTTGGTTTTACAGCACATGTCCAGATTTACACCAGCAAGAAAGCACAATTGAATGCTTGCTCCACCTGCTAAATAACCTGCAGCATTGGCTGCTCCAACACTTTCACCAGGGACCAGGTGGAGATTTCCACCCAGCTGGACATTACCTGACCTAAGTTTCTAAACAAAAGAGCATGGCACTGTACCATGTTGGATTTGTATTGATCAGGCAGCATTTTGGCAGCTCTCCTCAGTCTAATTTTAAATGCAGTGTACCATAGCAAGAATCCCCATTATCTCCTTTGTGCTGAACAGGACCAAAGTATATCTCAGTAGAAGATAGGAATAATAATATGTGAGACATATGAATTTTGTTTTGCCTTAAGAACCTGGTATTGTCCACAGACAGTCTTTTTTTTTGGTCACATTAATGTGGTTTTGTCACCAAAGTATTGAGGTGGGGATGCAATAGCTGCACTAGCTATTTATAGAGGCACTGTATAAAGATCAACAGATGTTTTCAGCACAGCCCTGTACTTCAAAGGTTACTTGTGAGGTCAATGCATTAGAAAAAAAGTAATTCAGAAAGTGGCAGTAAAAGCCCTGAATTTTTGATGTTTTTGAGAGGATCCACCAGTTGTTAGGCTGATTGCTGTTGTAATATTGAATATTTTGATCAATATTGGTTTAAAACATGGAAGTGTAGAAAAAGCAAGCCAAAATTTGTGATGCTGTCAATAATCACAGCAACATGTCAGCCAAGGTACACGTTAAATTCTCGGCTCTTGATTAGAAGTTAATTTTGTTGCCAATCCCAAATATTTAAAATTGAAAATGAATCAGTTTTTTTAAAAACTGTGTAGATAGACGTACTCATCTGGAGCATCCATTGGTCATTGTCAAATTCTGCTATTAAATCGCAGGTAATTTTTAAATGAGAGCTGACGCTGAAAACCAACCTACATACCAGAACACAGCACCAATTCTACCACGTCCTGGCAATGTTGCAGTGCAGCTGTGGGGTTTCGCTAAAATCATACAGTAAGGACAAAGTATCCCGTTCAAAATACAGCACATTTTGGTGGCAGACTGATTGCAGAATGCTTCCAAGGCAACTTTCAGCTAAGTCAGTACAAATGCATAATTATTTGTTTTCTCTTTGAGAACTTCTTTCTCTCTGGGTTTATTTTACTCAGTCTTGTTTAGTGCTAAAGACTCTTGCCTAATTTGCAGGGTGAGCTGTTCTAAGCAATAAGTTATTTCAGAGTGCTTTAATCTGCAGGGTAAGTAAATGCACCATGTCTGCACCAGAGCATAGGTAGAGCACGCTGAGCAGCCCTCAGGCATCTACGTGCTCAAGGCTTTTATATCGGGACTGGGAGCTAAGTGTAAAAATGATCATCATTATCACTGTTAATGAAGGATGAAGAGCTCCAGCTAACCATGTGGTAGAGCCATCAGGAAGGATGTCAAAAATTGGCTAATAAAATTTAGTAAGTGTGAAGTTCATTTGACCTTTCCATATGGAAAGTGAGCTCTCCATACAGACCGCGCTCTCAGAGCTGCCAGATGGGAGGAAATATCTGCTACAATACCTTCCCTGCTCTCAGTTTAGCCTGTTGAGCAGAACAGAGCCTGAGCTTTCACACATCTCTCGTTACATCTGACCAGCAGCACGGACAACCATCAGGGAGAATACTCTGACCTTCATTAGACATTCAGGGAGCCGTGAGCCAGAAGCAGCCAACTCTACCGGCATCCTGATAAAATTCACCTCCTTGCCTTGCAGGCAGCCCAGAACCGAGCTGTGCTTGGGGCCTTTGCGTGGTCTGCTTGTGCAGTGGCACAATGGAGAGGCAGATGAAAAGTTTATGTCCAGGAGGTCCCAGTGAGGCTTCAGGAGCCTTCATCAGGTGGTCACTCTCCTTCTGGTGTGCTGGTCCTAAATTACAGTCCTTGTTGCCTTAAAAGGTTCCAAATGGTACAAAGAGACGGAAGGCACAGTTTCCCACTGAGGGATTAGAAGTGACCTCTGCCCAAAATGCTTGACTACTTTTGCCTAAAATGAGGCAAAGCTGAGCAGCTTTTGCAGGGTAAGGATGGGAAGTTGCTTTATTTGAAAATTTTCAAGCTGATCTGACCGTCTCATGGAAAGTCCCAGAAAAATTCAGGTTGTGGATTTCTCCAACACCTTCTGGTCTCCCAGCTGTAATTTATGGCTTATGATCAGTTTCAATGTTTGCCTCTTGCAGGCAAATTATTGTAATACTCCCTGATGCAACCACATTTTAAACAACCTAACTCCTGACATTCTCCTGGACGGGGCCAGGGTCTGCAGGGACCTTGCAGAGTCCCCTGTGAAGCAGCAACAAGGGAGATGTATTTAGGGGCACCTAAGGGGCAGATTGGCACCTGTGGGACAGAAGAGACATCTGTTGTGCCCATATTTTAGCAGCACTAATCCAGGTCAGGAAGAGCAGGTTTGAAGCCCTCAGGGTCTAAGTCAATCATATTGAAATGTTGTGGGCGGTGGACGGTCTAATCAAGCTCTGCATGGGTCATGTTCATTCAAGGCAGAAGACATTTGGGAATTTTAAGGAAAGCTAAACCCTTGCCAGCCGTGCCTGGCTGAAGTAGGTGGCAAAGGGGAAGAGAGATCAGCTGCAGCTGTCTTGTCTTAGTGCAGGCGCGCGGGGGTGCCTGTGCAGCCCGCAGGAGCTATTTGAGAGGCTCTGGCTCTGGGCACGGGAACAGTGTGCGTGGCAAGAGGTACACAAGGACACCCAGAACGTGCCCACTCCCTATAGGGCGGTGCAGGATGAGTGTATCTTCCCATCCTGACACATTCCTACACCTCGTGACCTTGCTGTGCAGCAGCATAGACCCCAGGGGCAAGGACTGGATCCCCCGGTTGACCACGTGCATTCAGCCAAGGCAGTTCCCTCCTGCACAGTGCTTGGGTGTGGTGCCCACATTGCTGCTGACTCCAGAGCCAGCTTACCGGATGTTAACTTTGGCCCCTCAACACCCTGCTCCCTTGCACGTGTGCTCTTCATCACTGGAAACTCTGAATTTACTGCCGGTGCAAACAGCTTCAGTCAGGCTCACACAGACATGGAGTTCATGCAGCTTTTCTCCCTACAGCCTGGGAAACCATGCCACATCACGACTTGCCTTCCACTCCCTTTTCTAAGGAACCAATATATTTCCTAACGTGCCCCTCAGCATTCAGCAGGGCAGCCTAGCCTAGCTAAGTAAATGCTACTATAATAACACCTCATGCCTGCTGTACTGCACTGTTCATATCCAAGGGCATTTAAAAGTATTGAGTTTCTGCAGTGCTGAGGTAGAGACATTTATGATCCTGATATCTCTAGGTTGTTAATAATTTCTGAATACAGCAAAATGTGAGCAGAAATCATTAAAAAGATTATGGCTATAAAGTCACTAGCAGTTTGGGGGAGAATATAACACATAGGAGTTCTCTGAAAGTAACAGGACAGACCAGCTTTGACCACATTTTTGATGAGAAAAGCTTCCATGTCTTTGTACAGAAATATCCTTTTCACTTCTCTTGCAGTTTATGGATGTGATCGCATTTCATTCATTTCCTTTACAGGCCACAAGGTGGCAAAGACTGCTTGGTGCTTGGCTTCTACACAGTGAGATGACAATCTGGAAACCGAGGTCCTCAGCACTTGGATCGGTGGAGCCAAGTGGAGCTCCCACTGCCCTGGAGTGAACAGAAACTGCAGCCACACAGCATGAACTCCATTGTTTTGGATGTGCAGGTTACAGGCCCTTCCCACAGGAGGGACACAGGACAAGGAACAAAACAAAGATTCAGATACTACAGCAGAAGATGGACTTCCAGGTGGAGTCCATAAAAGGCCAGGTCTTCATGTGTTCCAGGTCTTCAGAGCCTAAAATGGACTGATGGCACTTCAAGGCCCTGCTGATGATTCATGCTGCAAATAAACTTCAGGAGGCAGCAGATGCCAGCACTCATCAGAGGATGAAGTGCAATTGTTTTCTAGTCAACAGAGTAATTTGAAAAGTATTTGTGCCATCTTGCTAAAAACACAAACTGTGTCACATTTATTTTTAGGTGCAGATATCCATCCAGGAAGAAACCACAACCAGTTATGTCACATATAAATAAGAGCTACCTGCTGATACCATCGCAGCATTTACTACGGTGCTTTTTGAAATGGCCGCCTACCCAAAGCCAAGGTTATTTCTTTCCTTGCCACATGGCAAAGTATCTGAACTTTAACTTACGTCTCAAACTACCTGCTTTCTCAGGAAGTAAAATACTCCCTGGGATGGTGGTGTTGGGCAGGGAAGAGGGACTATGAAAAGCAGGATTGCAGCCCTCTACTCTTCGACACCCTTCTATCCCACACTTTTGTCTTTTTAATCATAAAAATTCTCCTACACTTTTTTATCATAAAAAACCCCAAACATCTCCTTTATCATCAACAAAGCTTGTGCTACAGAGCAGGCATGAGTCTTAGAAAAGGATGTGTGAATCTACTTGTATACAAATGAGGAGGGTTATGTCAAAAGAAAGAACTTTCTGAAAGACTTCCTTAAAATTTTCTTTTTCTTCTTGTGTCATATGCTGTTGACAGTACTGACAGTACCAGTACAATGTTTATCCATTGTCTCATGCTTCCAGTCCCAAAAGGCTGTTTGACCCTCAGTTCTTTCTGAAAATAACCATAGCATTCATGGTGCAAGGTTTTGAAATTATGCTTTCACTATTGTCACCAAAAATTAGCATTTTTCTATATCCTCTTCACTTTTTTGAAAATTAGGTCAGTAAACCCCACGTGAACAAGCACAACTTAATTCAGTGAGGCCATATGTTTTCTGACTATATAAAGAATTTTGAATATATAACTTATTTTGAATACTTAACCAAAAGACCAGATGCAAACCCACACATATCAATGGGTAACATTTAGGATTCATAGTTGTAGTTTAATGTTAATGCTGGGGGGATTAAGAGCTAAGAGCTCTGATGTCATTTTTTCTTCTTTTTCCTCTGAATTTTTATCATCATCCCTGCTTTTTATGGCTACATAATGAGATAATTTTGATGCAATTACTGCATTGACAAAAAGTGTTTGTATAAACTCATACAAGTGCCCTTGAGAGGTGCACAGAGAGTGGGCAACAGACTTATGGATGGATGTTTGACTGGATGATCTCTGCAGGCTGTTCTGGCTTTAATTTTCCCTAATATTTTTATATGCTTGTATATACCAACCTTTAATATTACCCTTCTGTACCTCAGTTCATCCAAACAGAAATCCTCCCACAGGGCAGACAGGCCTTGGAGGCTGACACTGCTCCACTCCTCTTGTGCCTGATCAGACCAAGCTCTGAGGAAAGGTACTGTGCTGCTCTCTAAATACCACATGGGCCACATCCCTGGGGAGCCCAGTAGCCGTGGCATCCGGGAGGATGGGCACACAGACCTGGCAGCTATTGGCATGGAAAAGACCTGCAGTGAAAGCCAGTTCCTCCAGACACCAGGCCTTTCTTTCTCCTTGCAGGGCAAGGATGAGGCGCTGCTGTGCATCGTCACATCCCCTGGGATGAAATTCTCCCGCATGGGGGATGCTCAGGATAAGGAGCACTGAGCAGAGTCTCCCCAGCCTGTCCCCTGCCATCATACACCTCTTGTCTTCTACCTTTGTCTCTGTCACTTCACAGCTGTCAGTGGCCTCCTGACCCTGCTTCAGGAAATGTGAGATGGAGTCTCACGTTTCTGAAATCCCTGGTCCTTTTGGCCCAGCCCATAAAACAGCAGGGATAAGCCGTTAGTGCTTTGGCACTGAGAAAAGCAAGACGGTCACTTCCCTCTGTTAAAATTGTTCTCCCAAACAGGCCCTTCTGCAGCATGATATGGAGAATGGTGGGCACTGTGTTCAGAGAATGCCATCCCTATCCTGTTTTCCAACAGTGCAAGCAATGTCTAGTTCCAGTGTTTTCCAAAGCACAGTCCATCTTGGATACAAAACTATAAAAATAGCAAATTCTCCTGTTCCAAATATCCACCAGCTCACTACCTGCCCAGCACCCAGGCAGCACTTTACAGGTAGGCTGGTATCCCTGCTTCTTCCTCAGACAGCTTTCTCCAACTCCTGCCTGCTGGTGTTTCCCTCCTGGGTACACATACACATTAATGCCTCACAGGGACTTCTTTGTTATACTATGTCATTTTGGGAGCTACAGATTGCAGTGGAACCTCAATTTCTCTACCACAGATTGCACATGATCCAGAGACACTTAGTGTTAAGGCTAAAGAACTATATGATTTTAATTAAGCTAAAGATTAAGATTTTATTTCTCATTCTAATGAAAATATGTATTCCCTACCACCATTCTTGAAGGAGTAATACTATTTTCTACTTAAACCCAGGAGCAAATTCATCAGATATTCTTAACCTATAGGTTGCATTAGGATCCTCGAGACTGACACATGTTTACAAATTCCCTTTTTTATTTCTCCTCAATGACATTTGCTTTGAGGAGGAGCAGCTGTTTATACCATGACCCATAGGTAACGAAACCTATTTAAATATAGTCTGCAAAAAGTAATTGCTAGGACTACAACTACAACCAACAATGAGGCTCTGGGCTTTCTCTTTTATTATCTGCCTCTCACCTTTCCACTCCAGGCTGTTTCTTTCTTCTGTCTTTCCTTCTTCATTACTTCTAGTTCCTATCTACCCTGTCATTGCTCTTTTGATAACTTGTCTGGCTCCCTGACCATTTGCCTGCAAGTTTGATGGTGCATGTCCTGTGCTGCAAGAAAACATCTGAGCTTTCCTTTGCTCTCGTGTTCCCCAAGAGTTCACAAACTGCTTTCATCAACCAAGCCCCCCAAGTGTGTTATTATGCTGCTTCAGTGCCTGGGGCTACTCTCATCCATCTTTCCTCTGCTGGCATTATGGAAACACCTGTTCGGAGCATCATTTCCACCCCTCAACACAGAAAGCTTCAGTGATTTAAAGGCTCTTTCTCCATGTGGTATCTCAAAGGATTTTTTCCCCAGTGGTATGTCAAAGCATGTATCAAATGCACATAATTTTTCTACCTAACGATTCAGAATTAGATATATTTTATCTACTCTAAAAAAAAAATACCGTTCTCATGCTTAGTTTTATAAAAGGCATCTGAGTTTGACATTGCCTGCATTTTTCTTTTGGTAACAATTTTTAATCCTTCACTGCTGCTTTAGTGCAAGTGGTAAAAGCACCTAAAATACCGTGGACTTGTAGGTTATGAAATTAAAAAGATAGGTAAAAGAAGTGTGCTTGGAAGACTGTTTTCTGTCCTCATCATTTCTGCACTCTTTTACTTCCTCTCATGGTATTATTCTTTTCCTAGTGCCACAGAAATGCTTAAAGTCTTTGATTTTGATGAATGACTTAATGGTGGCTTGACTTGAAAGGCCTTTTTTATTCTGTCTTCAGTGAGAAGGAAGGGGTACAGCCTGGTGCAAACAGAACTGCTCACACTTCATTAAAAAGGCAAACCAGAAGTCCCTGGCTAATCCCCAAAATATGGATGTGTCCATCTGAAGCTCTCATTCTTCCCACTCACCTCCTGTGCCCCAAAGCAAGGCAGCCTGGAAGTCTAGGTGCAAAGTCAAGAGCAGCATCAGTCGGGTTACATTTGTTTGGTCTGCAGTATGCATCCTTTATTTTCTCTTCCTGCTAAGATGAGGCAAGGATGCTGTGATATGACAGCTATACAGAGAGCACAACATCTACCTGAAATCCTGTTTTTTCCTGTTTGTCTCCTCATTAAAACATAAAACGAACAAAAGACCAATCCTGACTAGGTGATGAGAAAAACTGGGCAACTCTAACTGTCAGACAAAGCCCTGCCAAGAAAGACAAATCCATTTTTCCACTCCTCTGGCTTCAGACTTCATGCATTAACCCCAGCTGCAGAAATTCAAATCTGGTCTTTAAATTTATGTGACAGGCCACCTTTATGGCTCATCTGGACAGCTACAAGTCTATCCCAAGTGGAAGGGGAGGGGTTCAGAGCTATTAGGAATTGATTAACTACTAGGTATTGCCTCAAAGAGTTTTGGGATGCTCACAGCCCTCAGAAATTACAAACTGTCATTACTGTCTCTACTCTCCGTCCACTCCCTTTACACTTTATTTCATATGACTATATTAGATGTATTCAGGATTACTCACAGAATAACAAGTGCCTTCATTTGTGCTTATAGCATTTACCTTTCTGATTAATGTTCCCCAAAAAGGAGCTGAGAGAGCTCCTGACCATCACCACCACTCCCACCATCACACCTCCAGAAGCCTGTGGCCACTCTCCAGGGATGCCTGTGACTGATTTTGCTGCTCAGATGCCTGTTTGCAAAAGCAGAGGTGGGTGAAGCATGACTGCCTCAATCCTGTGCTCTGTACCACTTGGAGAGAAGCCAGTTCTGCCCAAAATTAATAGTATGTTAGCAGGCCCATGAAGGTTTGTACTCTCCTTCACTGCTATAGGAGCCACAAGCCTTACAGCTCCTGTCTGTCATGGCACAGCTCAAAACAATGCTGTCATCAACAAAAGAGGTTTGACCCAGGCTTGTCCCAGCTTCCCTGAGTGTACATGCAGGCACTGAGTCCCAAGCTGGGAGTTCAGCAGTGGGAGAATTGATGGCGTCAGAAAGCAGCTCAAAATTCTCCCACCATAGAAACCCATTGCTAACTCACATTTGTGCCATCCTGGAGCCTGCCAGTGACAGGAGTGACAGATAGCTGTCTGGCAGTATTTATCCCACAGCCACCACTGCAGTATCTGGGGAGTGCGGTATAAATACAGACCCAGCAATAGCCAGGGGAGCCCAAAGAGTGGGCGAGGAGGGGGAGTGGCCAGGACAGCTGAGAGGCATGCTGATTTAAGTGCATCTCCCTCAGCTGTCCTCAGCAGCAGGTTGCCATGGGTTAGAAGTTGGGAAGATGGAAGGAACTGATCTTTCTTTTGTTCCCCTCTGCTTTTAACAGCTCTTTCTCACTCTTTACTTGAGCCCACAAGGTTCTTCATTTGAGTCTCCAACCACAGCACTTCGCATTCCTACAGAAAGTAAACACGTTACTATTTCTCCTTAGGAGATGATTTGGCTCATGGCTGCCAGCACGCAAAAGGTGAGGTCAGAGTTGTCATTCCTGCCTTACAGATGGGGAAATCCATGCAAAAGGAAAGTACAGAAAGCACCTTCCCTCAGAAGGCCTGTAGCTCTGCTCAAAGGAAAGAGGTTCATGATCTCACTCAAAAATCCAGTCATAGGGCTTTTAAGACAACAGGTAGAAATGGGTTGAAATGCAGGGGAAAAGAAAATGGTTGTTCAAGGAAAAACTCCTGGATGTGCATCTCTCTGTCACATGTTTAGTTCCTTCCCAACACATACTAAAGACAACTATTTTCAACTGTCTGAACAGCTGACTTTCAGCAGTAAAATCAGTGAGAATTTGAAATATGAGCTTTGCATGGTGATTTCTGTCTTCTCTATAAATAAATTACAATTCTCTATTCTCAAAGGAAAGCTTTGAAATAAAGAAAATAAAATATAGGTGGGGAAGAGTCCCTCATACAAGCAAGGGATTTGCCACAGGTATTTGCAAGCACGTAGCTGGCATGCTACATCTAGTCTAACAATACTTGAGTACACCTTGCTAGAGAAGGAAAGGCACTTTGCTCTATTTTTTGACTCAGGACACTGTATTTTCTTCTGAAGGGATGTGACTGCCACAGCAGCCTAGCTACTTGCTGCAATTCCCACAAGAAGGGTTTCTTTTTGGACTCAGCTGCTCTGCAGGGAGCTGGACTTGTCAGCAGGGCCCTGGTGCACAGACTAAATACTTAGCAACTACTTTTTGTCACTCCTTCAGAGCCTCTTGTACAGATGGAAAGGCTGGAATGGCTGTTCTTAAGAATAAGATCAGATTGGGGAGAGTGAGATCAGATTTGGAAGTCCCTTTCCTCCTGCAGCTGTGGAAATGGGGGAATGCATGGACTGCATTTACAGTGCAAAACTTACCTATGGCTTACAGAATTATTATCATTTGACTAATTTGAGCTATTTCTGCCCTTGCAAAAGAAATATTCTACTTTGATGTTGCTGAAAAACACTAAAATTATTACTCACCTCTTTGCATTCGGAAGGGCATATGGACATTACCTCTTATGAGCAGCATTTTTCTCTCTGTCCTGGCCTGATCCACTTAACAGCCTGGCTAAGGACTCTCCCTGTCTGGTAATTTGGCACTCCAAACTCTTTAGTAGGTCACCAAGGTAGTCTAAACCAAGCCCAGCTTTATGTGAGGCCCTTGTTTCCATGTGTACTGGGAGAGCTTTTGGGAAGAACTCTTTGACAGATGCCTCCTTGGCCCACTTCTCTGAGTAACGTGCTACAGCACCAGCTTGCTTTGCCTTGGCTTGACTGCAATGCATGCTCAATAATATTTTTCAAGTACAGGATATCTTTCCAAAATATCTCAGTCCTAGACATCTTTTTCCCAGTTTTGCAGCAGACTTCAGAGGCAATTTCCACAGTGACTTTGCTGTGGATGTTACCTTTTTTGCAAGACAAAAATCTGTAATAAGAAAAATCTATTTATCAACCTGACAGTATGAGGGTTCCCCGAAGCCACAGAGTTTGATCATGAAAGATGATGCAGCCTTTATTTCCTTGCAGTGTGTGCTCCTGTAGATAACCATCTGCTCCTGAGTCAGTCTGAAGGGCCTGACAGACCCGCAGTACGAGTTATGTATAATTTTTCCTCTTTCTTCCCTTGCTGCTGCTGTTACTCACCAGTGTGAGTGTATGTTTATATTAGGACATCCCTGAAACAGCTCTGCTTCAATGTATTGTATTTCTATACATTTCTAAGGTTAAAGCAAAATTGCAGGGGAAAAAAAAAAAAGGAGTTTTCTGGTGTCAAGGTGTTAAACTTGCAAGGAGAATTGTTCACACTCCCTGTATTTTAGATCCTAAAGGAAGCATAGAGTACTTAACTACATGCTGGTGGCAGAGAGCAGCCAGCTGAACAATGTGAAGCAGCCCAGAAATCTGAGCAGAACCTGCCACTTAAAAATAAAAAAAACAGTTTTCACCTTGAATCCCAAACAAGCAAAAGCTCATTTTTCAAAGTACTGATGGGGGCTGCTGCTGCCTAGGTTATTTCTTGTAACCATGATAGCAGATGAAGAATCAAAGTGACATTTTACTTCTTGGCATCAACTAAACTTCCCCCACCTTCACCCTCGCACCTGACTCCACAGTTTGGGGGTTTTAAAATTTTTTTCTGGAGATGCTGATTAAGATCCCTATTTGTGCACTAGTGAGACATCCCCAAGGTATGCTGCATGTGCAGCTCCCCTTCGATGAACATGATTAGGAACATGCAACTGTTATTTAAATGGATTTTTATCACTCGCAAAATGTACTACAGAGTAACTGCTGTTCAGCTTCTTGGAGCTTTGTTACATCCAGCTGAATTGCTATGAAGTTATTGCTTGCAGCTTTCCCAGAAACACTCTGACATGACTTGCAACCAATACAGAAGTCAAAATAATGTTCACTAACTCAAGCAGATAAACATTTTGCTATATTCTGAGATCTCTACGTTGAACTTGCATTTTTTATACTGAGTGGTTTTGTTCAATGAACTTTTCATTTACAGGATTTCAGTTTATTTCTGTCAGCCGCAGGATTGCTATTAAACCTGTACTAAACCAACCTTTATTTTCAGCAGCATTTCCCAAACAACTGAGCTTCTTTTTAGCATCTTAAAAATAGTTTTAATCTGATCAATGCTTTTCTCTGCCATGCCATTTCCATCCCAAAAGACGACTTTCAAACTTTCCTTAGTGATACAGAAAGGGATTTGTTTGTAAAAACACCTGTGTTCTGCTCCTGGCTGTGGTACAGGTTGCTTGGATTTATCAAACCATGCAGCCCACCTGGGCTTCTAAGTATTTCCAATATTTGGTGCTATCCTGTTCCCAGTTTGGAGCCATGTCAGAGCATAAAAGCTGGCAGATCTCTGTCTGACACTGGCACATGCTGTGAAACCCTCGGGTGGCACATTTCTGAATGTTTGAAGTGAAACAGCAACATACATGTGGCGAAGTGCAACAGGGTCCTGCCGATCTGTAGTAAAGCCTCTTTGTTTTGGTGGGTGTGACTTTTATCTGGTCTGCAGGACTGAGAGGATCATTCCCAGGAGCAGGATCTCATGATCCCTACAGAAATACGGCAGGGAAACCTGATTTATACATGAAGCTCTTATGATTTTTGTATTTGTGCAATATTTAATTTTTACACCAGTTAGTAAAATGCTTTCTGTGGTTATAGCACATATACTTTGGCCAGCACTATGTGTTTTTTTAAGGCTGCAAAGGTCTGGGTTATTATAGACAAGAAATGTAGTTTAAATAACTTAAGTTTCCTGGATGTAAGTGGGGGCTTTGGACCTTGTTCATAATTACACTTCTCAATAGACTACAGACTATGGGGTTTTGGTTTTATTCCAGCTCTGGCAAAAAGACTCCTGGACTAGCAAATCCTTTCAAAGCAAGAAAGAAGTTAAATAAATTGTAATCTTCATAAAAATAATGATGTAGAGAGCTAGTACCTTATGAATTGCATGTTTCAAACCTAGGATATCCTGAGAGATCACACGTAGCCCAGTCCCCCTCCAACCCATGATATGCCCTAAATGTAAAAACTGGAGAAATGTCAAGAAATAAAGGTGACCTACAAGAAGTCCCAAATTCTGGTTCCAGGTATCACAACCTACAGTCTCTCAGAACTGAGGAAAAAAGCTGACTCACACACTGAATAAACATGCAAATTGAATTTCTGAGTTCAAAGAGGAGATTCTTAACTTCCTGAAACAGAATCAGGCCATAGTAACAATGAAAGCCCCATGTTTCTAAGAGTCTCCTCTTTGTACTTTCTTTACAGTATCAAGGTTGTTTCTCAAATCTCAATTTCCTTAATTCTTCACCTTCAACCATAAAAATCCTCACTGGTTCATTCTTGGGTCATCCACAAATTCTCTCTTTGTTCAATTACAGCTTGCATTTCAGTCACCTGTACGGCAGGATACAACTGCCTTTTGATGAGTTTGGCCTACCTACAATGAAATCAGATCAGTGGCTGGACTTGGAGCACACCCACAGTGTTGACAAGGTCTGAGATATATCAGCTTTACAGCGGTTAAACATGAGTGCACCTGCTCTGCTCTAAGGTAGCAGAACCAAAGACCACTACCTGAAAGCTGTCTTTCATTCAAACCAGAGCCAAAATCAAGGTGACAAGGACACATCTGAGCAAACTCTCCAGCCCCTCACTATTTTACTTGTTTATGTCAATCAGTTTGGAGATTTTTAACATTCGAGTTATGTTTATCTGAACTGGTTTTCAAGGTCTAATTATAACACGTGGAGTGGGGTGAGGTTGCTGCTATGAAAGTTGCAGTATAAATAAGGGGGCTCGATGGGCTGGATGTTGGCACAGGCCAGAGCTGTGTGTCACGTGGGTGCCCAGTGCAGCTGTTGTGCTCCGTGGTACAATAAATAGCTATAGGGAAGGGAAGTGGTGCAGTCAGGCAGGATTTTTTAATACCTCCTACTGTGCTACTTGGCCAAATGCACTCGCCTTGCAAAGAAAAAAAAAAAAAAGCATTATCTGCAGTTTAAATTTAAAAAAAGCAAAAACAAAAACAAAGCAAACAAACAAAGAAAAAAACAAACCAAAACACAACAGTCCTGGTGCTTTTTGAAGGCTCTGCAGGAAAGCATGGCATGGTTGCCTGCCTGCATCTACTGCCCTCTGCTCTTTTCGCACAACCCTCCACAGATGACCCAAGCTTGGCTTTCCCCTCACCAAAAAAACCGTACTCTCATCCCCTTGAGCAGAGAGAATGTGCCAGGCACAGCATTGTGCACAGCCTCTCTCACCTTTGCAGGAGAGATCCACTGCAATCACCCAGAAATGGGCATGCAAAGATCATGCCTGCAAGCACGGGCAGATGGACATCTCAGGTAAGACCAGGCTTCTGGAGAGGATCTCTATTTATAACCTGGACCCTGCCAGGAGACTGCTCTTGGGTGTTAATGTGACAGCGTGTTGGTTTTTAAAGTCGCTGAAATGCCTGAGCATATGGAATGGAATGGAAGATGAAACTGCAGCCGGCTTGCAAATGATCATTGATGCCATGTGCTGGTAGGAGAAGCAGCCATCCATACCAGGCATTTGCAGTGCATTGAACACCCATTAGACCAGTTAGAGTCCACAAAATATTAGTTATAAAACCCCTGCACCCTTTCTAAGGTTAAGCTGTTATTCATTTTAGAAAAAATTTACCTGCCACAAGGCATACACATCTTTAAATTAGCAACTGGCAGTGAACTGTGCTTTTGACAAGGCACTGGAAAATGCCAGACGTCTATAATTTCAGCAAGATGTCTTCTGGCATAACCCTAACATATTACACTCACATAATGTTAACATATTAACCCATGCTTCCTCTGCAAGGAAAAGGCACTGTAATTGCAATCACTATTCTCAGAAAGCAAGCTGCATCACATTTTTGACCCAGATTCTCAGTATCCTGCTTTTGCATCAGCAGTGCCATAAAATGCAAAATGATGTGACATTCAAATGTTTTCAGAGCTACGGATATGACATAATTTTATTTGGGTATTTTTTCTCCTGAGCTCCTTTCTACTTGGGTCTTGGTATTACTCCTAAAGCTTATCCCTGTATCCATAAACAGTTGCATAAGGTGACAGGGCTATCAAGTTTGATAGTGCACAGATATATTTATATATTATTATTGGTTATTGTATTTATATGTTACCTATTATATATATAATTTATTTATTATATGTTATTTAAAGGTAAACTTTGAAGTTTCAAAAAGCAAAAATGAAAAAACCTAGTTTATGACCTGTAATAAGATCGCACAACAAACAATTTTACAAAACAGCAAGTATGACTGTTCTCAGCCTTTTCTTCCCTTATCCTGTCTCCAGTTTAAACAGTTTCATTTTGTGTTTTATGACACTTTTACCTAAGCCTAGCTTTTCATGAGACTTTTACCAAAGCCTAAAATCAAAAGCTGCATCTCCATCAGTGTTTGTGTACGGTGTACACCGGTGTGTGTGGTCAGTCCTGCTCCGGGTGCAGTCTCTACCTTAGGCTTAGCCATGGGTACTGTAATGCAATCTGTGAGGAGCTGGGAGCCAGAACAGAGGTGGAGCTGGGACCCTGGGCTTTGCTGCAGGATGGAGTTATGCATTGGCTTCACAGGTGAGCAGGGATCCCTGGAGCAACTCCGGGTGCAAGGACATTCAGGTCTGCAACCCTGAGGGTGCTTCCCACCCCAGACCACTGCAGCCAAGAGCCATCTTTGAGGGAGTCTAGAGAGGCTCCTCCTCACTACATCTTTAATTACTGGGTGATCTCAGAGCACAGAATTGCCAGCCAGGTCTGATTCCTCTTGGACAGAGGCTGAACCGCCAGCAGGTCACTTGGCTCAAGGCACCACATGGCCCACAAGAAGAGCTGCCTGTCTCCAACCTTGCCCCTCACCCTGGCCTTTGGCAGCAAGACACACTCTCCCCCACCTCTCCATGTGTGCTGCCACTAACAGCCACTGAAACCCACATTTTCCAATTTAAAGATAATTTATAGGTGTTTGGTTTTATTTCTGGAGATAATCCTGGGGTTTGGCTGGACAGGAAAAACATTTTCACATCATCTATTCAGAGAGCATGACTGTCTTGGTTTAGACGACAATGACATTGCTCAAAAGTGAGAAGCTTTAAGGAGACTTTGGCTGTGTCTAAGAAGACATGAAAAATGTGTTGAAGGCTTCAAGCACACATGAACATTAAACAGTGGATTGACAAAGTTCCTAGAAAGTTTTCTTTGTAGAACTGAAGCTGGAAACATGAAATCTTCACATTATTATCCGCATTATTGAACTGTGAAAACCAAACCATGTGCAATAACACAGCTGTTCTAGCTAGAGGGATTTAATCTCCCACCATCATCTCAAAATATACATGGTCCAGCTCCTGGTTATGCACACAGCAATCAAGAGCTTGGAAAAAATTTAGCAAGCATCAGGGGAAAGTTCCTGTACTTATTTTCATGCCCCTGTTTAAGTTCAGAAAACAGAAAAAAAAAATCCTCCTGTACTTAGCCCTAGAGGAGTAACTGAATTTCCTACAGCAAACAAGAGGAGAAAGTGTATTATGTTGGAGATGTTAACTATGTTTGCTCCCAAAAGTCACATCATGAAGAGTATGAAGAATGCTAGGGTTTTTTACTAAGAGCAAAGTTAAGAGACTTTTAAAGCTGAATTATTAAATTAATATCTCTGGGATCCCATACATAATCATATTCCTTTGTGGCAGGGCTGGGCCTATCCTACTTGGCAGAAAACTCCACAGAGGCTTGGAGGGCGTGGCTGTTGCACCTCTTGCTGTGCTTAGGTGGAGACATGTTCCTAATCCAAGTCTGGGGAATGAACCCTTACAGCAACACAACTATTGTGATCCTTAGATATAGAAGCCCTGTCCTGCCCAAACTGTGGAGAAAATGGGGCAAGAAAAACCCTTCCTTTTCCACAATTTGTCTTCAAGCCATTTTCCCCTAGGAACCTGGGTAATTTTAAATTCCTTTTCTCACCCCTGTTCTGTATTTCCTATCTGAACAGATTGCAGTCAACACAGGGCTAGCTGGCATGTTCTGGAAATGTGTTTACTGTAGACATTAGAAACACATTAAATAAACACGCCTTAGATGGCTCAAAATCCACAAAGTAAGCTCATCACTATGCTGATATCCAGTATCTGAAGTGTTTTCCAGCATAAAAATTGTTTCCGATAAACACTCCAAGGCAGTCTGTACCACATTCAGAAGGGAAGAATAAGGTTAGTTTCAGAGGATGATATTAGTATGCATCCTGTGTTTGAGCACAGTGGAAAGACTTCTGTAGCTGCTTTAGAGAGTTTCACAGAATCCCATGGAGTCATACCTGAGTGTAATAGGGATTAGATGTCTTGGGCAGTGTAAAATTATCAGATACAGTCACCTTAAAAGGAGTAAATCTATGGCCAGCTCTCTGTTGTGTACAAAACCTGTGGTCTGCTGGTGCCCACTGTGCTCCACCCCAACCTGCCCCTCATCCCAATTGTGTTAACAATGGCTTTCTAAAATATGTTTCTTTTACTTTTGTTTGTTTGGGTGAAATCACTATCTTTGTGATTGACCATCTTTACTTGGATCGTTCACAGCTATCTATAATCTATTCAGGTTATTGGAAGGTGAAATGGTAAAAGGAAAGAAATTCAATTTTGTATTCTTTCCTGCCAAGTTCTGTCAAGTAACTGGAATTATTTAATGATACTTTTGCAGCAATCATGTCTATTTATTAGTCACATGCCTATCTAAGCCAATTTTTCCTTTATTTAGTATATTTAAAAGTACAAAATTACAGCTACTTGAAAAAAAATAAAACTTTCAAACAGTTTTAAACAATTGCTGCATAAAAACTGGAAAACCTTGAAGAACCATCATGATTCTGGGATCTGACCATTTGCAGGATGCATGTGATATAAGGTCACCTAGCAATCCTACAATTTCTGCCCAATCAGAACACACAATCTCCAGAAACACTATCATAAAAGCAAACACCTGCTGGCTGCACTGTAAAGCATTTACTGGGTTTTGAAATATGGGAAATATGGCATTCTGGAATAACCTAGTGTAACACAACACAAGGAATAATTGCACATGTATTGATCATTACTGACCCTCCCCATTTTGAAGGCCATAGTTCTCCTGTTTTTCAGGACCTAAATTTAAAACAAGAGGGGTTTGGTGTTTGTTTCCTGGGAGATGGTGCAGTTATTCAAGAAAGACTTGAAGAGATTGCTCTTTTTAATTAAATCACACTCTGGTTTTTAACTGACAGCTGTGAGGGGATGAGTAGAGATCCAAACTGTCTTTTGGGGGTGCTCTGTGGCCAGCAGTACTGGGGCTGAGCTGTGAGCAGCAGAGCACTGCTGCTGTCTACAGGTCTGCTCTACACGGCACTCACACCGCACACAGAAGCACTCCTCCAACAAGGATGCCTGTGCTTGGGAGCAGGACCAAAAAGCAGACACTACCGTATTCTGGCTTTGGGGAAGTGCAAGGTGGCAATCTGTAGCCTTTCTGTCCAATGGCTAACCTGTGTCAAAAACCTAAAATCAAGCAGACTTCATTAAAGGGAAAGACAGCCTCTGCTGCATGACAGTACAATTTCTGCCTTTTTTTTTTTCTACAAATGAAGAGGAAACATTGCACTCTCAGGTGCAGAGTAAGAGGAAGCATCTTCTCCCAGATGGGAACCCCCTCCCACCACAACACACTGGTGCACAAAACACGATGGTGTACACAAGGGCTGGAAACCACCTTTGAGCCTGCAACCACTGAACTTTTAAGACTATTTATGATATAATTAGAATTCACTAAAATTTAGTTGTGGATCTTTGTTGCTTGGAATTTAATTAATTTTTCCTTCTGTGCCTTTTCATCTGTAACCCATAAATTTTCATAGGTGCTTTTTTGCTTCTGCCAGTAAGACAGACAAGGTAAGCTGGAATGGGTTCACCACTGCTGAAATCAAACACAGCATCTTCCAGAACAGGAGAACAATAATAAATAAACCTATCCAGCAAATACAAGCAAACAGTGGAGACATCAAAGCATCTGTTTAACCAAATGGTGTGGATTTCAGAGTCAGGTTACCAAAGAGAGTATCAGATCACAAGCTTTCAACAAGCAATAGAGGAAGGGGTAAACCCAGAAAAAGGAAAAAAGTATTTTTCCCCACTAAAAAATTATCTTTTCCTAGTAAAGAAAAAAACCCCAGCCTCTTCGCAAAATCTTTATCTACAACTGAATGTCTGCCTGTTGACCTGAACAGGTAAGTACAAAAGCAAAGCACCTTGCAGCCACAATTAGAAGCTCAAACAAAGGACAGTCTGATCTGACACACGGAACCTCTCTGAAGATTTTCCCATTTGGGAGGCTAGAAAAACATTTTCAAAACTGATTCCCCACGACAATCAGGACCTGCAGGCTAAAAAAAATCCTGTTCCAAATTACTCTTTGTTTCACACTGAGCATGCAGTTCATACGACTGCTTGTGGGAAAATAAGTACCTGTTCCATCCTCTTTAAATACCAGTTTTTCTGGAAACAGCTGATTTTCAGTCCTGGATACCTGGTGAAAACTTCAGTATGACTGGAAAGGAGCATTCTGTCTTTTTTTTATTATTATTTTTAGTGGAGTGCTGTCCTTTTGTCAAAAAAGTTTAGTAAGGAATTTGCCACACCTATAATGATTACTGTCTAAGAAGTATTGGGGAGTACAAATAAGCTCTAGTATTGCAGGAGGTCGTTTAAGCGTTGCAAAGAACAGACAGCAGACAACGCTTGGAAATTCCTCGTCCACAAAGCTCAGTCCTCTTGATACTTCCAAAGAGGGAATGAAATAGTAAATATCTGGCACTTTATGTTCCTATTCCTGTTTCAGAAAGAGAGCGTGGCTCCTTCAAAGCCTGCACGGAGGATCACCACAAAGAGCAGCGGGTCAGGGAGTCGGGGCCGTGGCGAGGCAGACGCCGGGCAAGCAGCATCCCCCTTCCCGGCAAATCCAGCCGCAGGGCCATGGAAAGCTGCTCTCCGAGGGACAAGCCCCAAACCCCCTGGGCTCTGAGGGCTGGCTGGGGACAGAATAATCAGCTGGACTTACAGAATAATCCACAAATTTCACCTCCACAGATTTCCTCTCTGGGTACTTTGGCGGACGCAGAAGAGGCGAGGGGCATTCACTGATTGCGGGAGAAAAACGAGAGGACAACGAAACCCTTTGGAAGTATCAACTACGAACTTCTGGGAGGGACAGATTAAAGCGACGGGAAGTATGAATTATTCTGGCGAAAAACCAAAGCGTTAGCAGTATGGGAGCGACACCGGGCACGGCTGGGAGCCGGAGGGCTCCTGCCGAGGATGGGGGTATCCCCCTGGGACGCTGCGGGGCGGCGAGGCGGGCCGGGCCGGGAGGGGATGGCCCCGCCCGGGGAGGTGCCGGCCCGCACTTCCTCAGCCCCGCGGAGGCGGCGGAGCTGCCGTGGGACCATGGCCCAGCGCCCGGAGCCGCGTCCCGCCGCGCCGCTGGACCGGGAGCTGATGGCGCTCGGGTAAGCGGCGCTCGGGGAGCCCCAAGGGCGCCCTCAGTGCCAGCCCCGGGCCAGCCGGGACGCCCGGCGGGGCTGGCAGGGTGGGAGCTGCTGGGTCTGGATTGCGGCGGTGAAGGGAGGGGTGAGGGAACGCGGGGGTCTGCCTGAGGGGAGCTGTCAAAGGGCTCCGTGCGTGCTGTGACCCCGGGAGAAGCCCAGCGCCTCGTCCCGGGGGCAGGGCTGAGACGCTGGCACAGGGGAGCGGGACAAATAAAGAACACTTAGAGAACCGAGAGCGCGGACACACGGTTCGGATGCAGTGGAAAGCTGGTGGCAGGGGTGCAGCTTCCCTCGGAGAACCTTTGCGGCCTTGAAGGCATCGCCATGGGATGGAGCCCAGGTTGTGCCGCGCCACTTCCCTGAGTTTCCAGGGAGCACCAAACCCAAAGCCTGTCCTGAGATCCCTGTCCTCCCCGAGCCATCCCTTCAGCTGCCTCCTTGTAGCTTGGCCTGGGGAGCCACTGTCCTTCCTGGGCCCCGGTAGGCAGCAGGATTCCCAAAGGTGCCCGGGGCTTCAGGAGGGAGAGCAGCGGACAATACACAGCCGCCACGAGGACATCGCACTGAAAAGCAAAACCCCAGGGGCAAAAAGGAAGGCCGAAGGTTGCAACAGACCTCGCTCCCTGTCCGATGTGACTCGCCCATTTTTTCTGCCAGTTAGTTTTGGTTTTTACGGGAGGAAGGCTCGGGTCATTTTGTCACCGGCAGCATTGCCGTGGGCAAGAGGAAACACGGGCTGCTGGAGCAGCATAGGTGGGCGCAGGCGGGGTGGGAGCAGCGGCAGCAATGCAAAGGGGAGCCAAAGCATAAGAAAGGCCAGTGATCATTTTGACAAAGCAAAAAGGCTCTGGTGTCGCCTCTGCATTCAAAAAGAACCGAAGAAAAAAAAGTAAAGGTGTTTTGCTTCCTGAGCACTTGTGGATTAGGACCAATGCATTGCTTATTTTTGTGATTCATTCACCTAGTGAACAAATTGGAGTGCAACAAAATAGCTTGGAATTACTATCTCCACACTGGTGCTACTTTCCCATATTGAAAAGAACCTTTTAATGAAATGCCTGTTAACTGAAGCACCTAACAGGTATGAAATTAAGTAAAGTCACTTTGCAGCTATACCCAGAGTAGCCATTATATAATTTTTCTTTACATCTGTAAGATTACGCTCATCCTAAAACAGTATCTTACAGGGAAGAAGGGAAGAAAATGAGTTGCAGCTATTGAGAAGCGTGATTCCCAATTACCAGATTTCTATTGATTTACACAATGTGGTCTGAATTAATATATGCCAGTAACACATGCCTATTAACAGCAAGGAGTCCATCCTCACACATAGTCTTGAAGAAATGCAGCTTGATGTGGTACTTAAAGTGATATCCATCAGAAGGAAGGACTACAGATGAGCAGGCTACAAATATGCATTTTTGAACTTGTACCTTCTTTATTTTACTTCCACTTGGATGGAAAACCTAAACTTTTCACTCTTCCACAGAATGCTAAGCATCTCCTTCATGGAAGTGTGTTGAGTTAAATGCATTAAAGGTAAACAAGTAACGCCAGGCAGAGTCCTTTCAAATTATTAAACAAGGCCCTTTCTTTTCAGCTAGTACTAAAGCCACTTTTATTTTCTTTTTTTCCCCCAAATATGAAAAAGAAGTTCTCATGCAGCAGACATTCTTGTGGCATAACCTGAAGGATCTCTTATTGTAAATAGTTTTTCAGCTGTGACAAGTAGGTGTGTCACTCTCCAGACTGTAAAATGAAATTCTCAGTCATCACAAGGGTTTTCCATCCTAAACTTAGTCCCATATTCTCACAGTGCAGAGTTCCCCTGACAACTGATGCAGTATCCAGCACAACTGAGACCCAGTTGTGGTGAGGAGTGTGTGTCTAACAGAGACCGCGGTCATTCAAATGAGAAGTATCTTCAACATTAACGTAACTTTGGAGGGGGGGGAGGTGTGTGTGGAATTTGAAGCAGTTTATTTTAAAGCTTCTGCTTTCTGGTGCAAAAATCAAAGAAGTTGGATAAGGTTTAAAGAAGTGGGAAATGGGAAGGACTTCACTCTTAAGAGAAAAGGCTGAGTACCAGGATATGCTCAGAGTTTACCAGGTTGGCTGCTCAACAGAATGGAAAGTTGTCAGCAACGTAGTGAAAATTCAGATTACAGTCAGCTTCATTGCATTGATGTGTATATAGGTTTCCCTAATGCTTAATGAAAAGGAAGATCAAAAGCAGAACACATTGTTAAGAAGTCGATGCCTCACCGATAAACTTAGTCCCTCAATCTACCAAAATATTTAAAAGGGAACACTGATGTTTGCCAAGAGAGACATAAGCACCTTGGCTGAAAGGAAAAGGAGACTGAAAACACTCAGGATTCTTCTCTGAAGGCCTCTTTGGTTATTCCTGGAGTCAATCCGTTTTCCAGTTGCTTTTGCTGCTGTTAGATCTGAAAGCAGAGCCGGCACACGGCAGCGTGGAGCTCCTGCGGCTGGGCACGTACTGTGTGAGGTTGGGGAATTCCGCTTGGTTCCTTGAGCAAGAGAGGAGAATGTGGAGTATCTCGTCATCCCAGTAATTACGGGCTGCTCTGGGAGCACGGTTTGCATCCCAATATAGCATAGTTTGGGTGACACTCTTTGTCTGTCGAAAGTGAAAGGCCCAGGGCAAGAGGAAACAAACTATTGTGTCCTTTTGTCCTTCTACGGTCCAAGCTTTCTTTGTCACCCCTTGCAGCAGAGCTTTTATGCTCTTCTAGGTCTCACAATACCATGACAGGTGATATTTGTAAGGCTGGACATTACACTTCATGCTTAGTTTTAGTAACAGAGGAGAAATTAAGCCACAGGCTTAGATCAGATAATAAAATGAAGGAACTGAGGAACATGTTAGATTGGAACAGGGTAAATGGTCATAGGATTTTTTAATCTCTATTTTCTAATTTAAGCAAGATAAGAATTAATGGGACTAGAAAGTGGGCCAAATAACTGATGAAAATGAGGATGAAGGCAGTTGAAAGAAGGGGGAGAAAAATGAAAGTGAAAAGCAGAAGCTAAACTAGTGAAAGTCTACAGTTAGAAGACAAACCTTAAGACTGGATACAATGATGCTATTTCCTCTTATTTCCATTTTAAAATTATTTTCCCCCATATAACGACATCTCTGTGGTCCAGCAAAGTACTTTACACAGGTTTGTTATTAAGCGTTTCAGTGTAACACATTGAAAGAATGTTTAATAAATACCAATTTGGTTGCCTGACACCTGTAACTTCTGTCTTAGCATTCTTGCCCTTTTAGAGATTGTCTAGAGCTCTGTCAGCTTATGCACCATTAAAAACATGACCAAAGCTTCACTTTAGTGATGTGAGGTACAGAGAACCCTTTTGCAATTTTCAGATGATGGGCAATGCTTCTAGGGTGTGATATTTGGAAAAAAAAAATTAAAAATCCAAAACTACTAAACTTGACAGATAAGAGCTGGAAGTTGCTGAAATACAGAGGGCCAAAAATAGAGAACTAGTGAGTCAGTTTTACAGTAATTTTTGGAGCACAAGTGTGTGAAGAGCATTACACTCAGCCAGAGGAGATAAGTCAGTGCTTTCCCATGCACTCCATTGAGCAGTACTGTGTACTACTGCTTTAACCTAAGAGTGGGAATGCATCTTTGAGGCTAGGATATAGTTTCAAAGTGTAAGCAAATTCAACTCCTTGTGGTAGAAGATATATTTAATTAAAAAACCCCAACAAAACAAAACAGAAAACTTGACAACATCTACCACCCCCCACCCCCACCCCCACCCCCCAAATAAACAACAAAAAAATCCAATCAACCAACTGAGGGTAAATAACTGCTGTGAGTCATATTGGAGTGAAGTCCTACTGGGAGCACATGTGGCTTACCTTCCCAGTAATATGGGTCATTGTTACCTTTCAGAGGTGGGCAAGAGATGAATTAGACTTGCTGTGTTTCTGCTTGGCTTCTGCAGCTCAGAGAGCACCAGCACTATTGCCCCTGCTGCAGTAGGGGAGGGAGCTTCTGGGAAGAGAGCACAGTTCACCCAGCTGAACACCAAGAATCTCCTTCTTGCTTCACCGAAGGAACTCTGAATTGCCTGACTTTTTCACAAAGCAAGCCAAACATGCACACAGTTCCTAATTCTATCCAGGCCACACCTGCCTGAGAACATCTGATAAGGACACCAAAACTAAGTGTGACCTCTGCCTACTGCAATTATCTGGTAGCTGGGCATACCACAGAGTTATCACCCCAAACACTTACACCAAATAGCAGCCAGAACTTCCAGCTGTGCTCTCTTCTGGTGCTAATAGCTTTCATTTCTATGAGGAAGGAAAGCAAATGTTTCTACTGGATGTTACACAGTTTGCACATAAAAATGGCTCAGAAGAGAATTATGCAAGTCTCTCAGCATTCAGCCTTTCATGGATGAGTGTTTGTGTTCCGTGTGTATTCTATTATTGTTAAAAAGTTTATCCACCTGATGCCATCTACAAGTTGCCCCTATTTACACAGGCAGATTTTTTTTGCAAAATATCCACAGCATTTCTTTGAAAACAGCATTATCAGAAATGACAGATGCCATACCTAAGGGCTCTCATCCACAAGGAACACAGAAATGAAGTTTCATTAGCATTTTTCATTGGAACAGCTTGGGTTTTTAAAGAATGAATGAACATTTTGAGGATGATGTTCTAACCCAAACAGGAAGTTTCCCACCCCAGACTTTGCTGTAACATATTCCTGATCTTCACCATATTGTAGGTAGCTCTAGTTGCTGCATTAACTACACAGAGGTCTTCTTAGGAAGAGATTTTAACATGCATCCAGTTCTGGAGCTGTGATGATTAGCACAGCTGCAGGGGCACACCTGGTCAGCACAGACATGGCTTGTACTGCAGTAGGCACCAGCTTATTCCATGGGGAAACCCCACTGGGGACTGGAGGGGCAGACCTTCAGGGCAAGGCTGTGTGCTCTGATGAGTTTGAGCATTCTGGGGCACTGGGTGTCTCATTTCCTTCTCCTTCCTGTAAAAACTGTCAGTAAAGTCCTTCCTCATTGCTCTCATCAATGCAGTGTGGCCTAAAGATTAGACTGATACCTGAAAACGCTTTCTTTTTCAAAGTGCAGCAAAAGTGATCTCACTGGCTGTGCTTACCCACCCTAAGACATGCTTTCACTGGCTATTCCAAAGAGCGGGAAGGATGGCATGGTCATTCAACAACACACACTGACAGCACTAACATGCTTACATGGGCAGGATACAGATATTTAATGTCATTTAGGATGACATTAAAGTAACAAGAATGGGTAAGTGACAGCAGTTATAACCTCTGAACCTGAGATTGCTAGTCAAATTGTAGAAAAGGAACCCCAAAAATTTGACCACGCTTTTTTTTTTTTAATAGAAGAAATGAAATAGTTAGAAAAGAGAAACCGCCCAGAAGTATGTATACATATCAGGAGGGTGTACAAAGCCAAGGGCAGCCAGGAGAAGTGCCTTTGAAGCAGAGAATGAATTATATCTGTCTTTTTTTCTTGTGTTTCTCACATCAATCTCCATCAAGAACCTCAGGCAATTTTTACACTACTGATGATTTTCAGTCTGAAAGGTGTCAAAGTACAGAGCATGTTTCTGGACTTGTTTTGCAGTGAATACAAGACTCAATAAAGATGACTTTTGGAAGGACATTCAGAAATGTCCTGATTACCCAACATTATCCACCATGTTCAAAACTGAAGATTTAAGGCAATTCAGCTTTAGGAAGGACTTTCTAGGGTCTTCAAAGAGATGGGTGTTTGTAGAACATTTTAATTTCCCTAATGTCTCATTTTAAGACAGAATGAAGGTAGATGCAATATTGTGTTTTGTATCAACAGTTTCCTGCCCCAGGTGTATCTCAGAAGACAAACAAAATTTCAGCTGAAGGTGAACTGCCTTTTACAGTTTTGCCAAATTAGCCATAACTCCCATCTTGATTTGCCTGCCAATTTCAAAGGACTGCTTAAAAGTTTTTTTCTGAGACAGATAAACAGAAGGATTCTCCCTGTGAAAAATATTTAAATTTACCTGAAGTATACTTAATACTGTCTAACCACAGGACTGTTTGGGTTTATTTTTAGTCCTGGTGATTTCAACTAGTACTGTCAGCTCAGGCTTGACTGTGTGAGCAGACTGCATAGGTGTGTATTTGGTTACCTTCCTGGTGGTCTCTGGTACAAATTGTAAATTTTCTACAGCATTTTAATATTTTACCTGTGTTTATGCAATTGGAACAAAGTTTTTGTGACCATTTTCACAGTGGAACATCGAAGTAACCTGATCGAACCATCTGTCACAGTCAGGAAGAGAAAAAAACCCAAAACTGTGTTTAACAGTCCCTTTGACATCAATTTCTGCATTACTGTCTCCCATCCACTTCTATTTTTTGAGATGAACAAGAGGAACACAGTAACATTTGAGGGATTTTTGTCTGAGACAGAATATTTAGGCAATAAACTGGTGCAGCCTTGTCAGCAAAGTTTTAGAAGTGCACTTTCAAACAACATTATTTTCCCAGTTAAGGGTTTTGTTGTTGGTTTCTGGTTGGTTTATCTTTTTTTTTTTTATTTTAATTTTTTTTTTTGTGTGTGTGTGTGTGTGTGTGCGCATGTGCGTGCAGTAGTAACATTTTATTAGTCACTGGCCTTTTATGTGTAAAGAAAAGTATAAAAAATGCTGTGTTTAAATCTACTCTAAGTGACTTCTCTTTCAAAATTTAGTATAAGGAGTTTTTCTTGGAAATAAGGTAATGGCGCAGTTATGAGCAACCTCAAACTAAATTTGCCTCCTTCGTGACAATAACCACTCACAGATTTTTCTCAACATCTGCTTCTTTTGCACAGAACTGAGCCAGAGAGTGTTCTGAAGTCCCACCCAAAACACAGTGCTGCATTCCCTGCTGCAGGTCTGGCCATGCTGATATGATCCTTCCCACACCAGGACAGCTCTGACCTTTGCCTGTTACTTACTTGGGCAGTTAATCCCAAAGCAGATTTTGGCTAACAGGTGTTTCAGACCATGACACTTCGCTCCTTAAATATTCATTATTTTATTCTACTGTGTAAATGGACCACAGTCTAGAGCCAAAGCAGCAATACCCTGCCTGTATTGAATTTCACATGGATCTTCTCTTCCTCTGGGTTAACAGTCTGGAGACTTCCATAAAGCAATTTATCAGCCAGCTGGCCTTTCAAATAGGCAGTCGTCCAAATTCAGAGTTAAGGCTTTGTGTGAGATGCCAAGTTTGGTGGAAAGTTGGGATGAACAACTAAGGAGAAAGAGGATACAATTACAATTACACCTGGCTTCATTTAGAAGACTGCCAGGATACAAGTTCTGGAAAGTGCTGCAATGGCACTTCTGCTTTCAGTGAAACTGTGTTTCTTTGGCTGCTGCAGTGACAAGCTTTGATCTCAATGCTACAGGCATTTTAAAGGAAGGGCAAGGTGACCTGGCACCACTCCACACACAGACAAGGGAAGCTTTCTCCCAGCAGAGCCTTGGGAGTAGTCTCCCTCCTTCCTTCTGCTCCAAAACCTCATGTGTGTGTGCATGGCTATGGTTATCATTGTGTGCCTTGCAGGATTGCAGCTTCAACCTTTTATAGCTCCAGCTTTTTGTCTTCAGTCTCAGGTTCATTTCCAGTGAGATCCTTGTGTCCTGTAAAAAATTGGCTGTTTCCATTTTGGAACATTTTGAATGGAAACAAACCCATAAACTACACTTAAAACTACACTTCCTGGACCTCTTTGCAGGATTTTTTTCCTGTGAAGTCTTAGCAAAACTTTTTGGATAAAAATGAAGTTAATTTTCACTGAAGATAAATTGAAACAGTGCTTAGATATTTTCCTTTATTGCTCAGATCACACCTGGCCAAGAGGCAACAATAGCAAGATACCTTAATTTTCACTGAAATTCTGTCAGTTAATTTTGATCCCTTTAATTCTAAGCTTAGGCAAGCATGTTTAATTGCAGATCTTGGCAGTGAAGACTCATTGAGGGAAATACAGAGTTTATGAGGAGTTTAAGTGCTGTCTGTTTGCCCAGAAGAGGAAGTGTACCAAAGAATATACATATGTCAGGAAGTAGAGCTTCTGAAAATAGACAAAGGATTCTGTATAACCCCCCAAACTGCTTTCACCTTATCAGCACAGACCTGGCTAATTTGTTGCTCATGCAAGTAGAATTTGCAGGGTTTTTAGATCCAGCCAAACAGCTGTTTGTACACAGCTTTGCACTAATGGAAAATAGTTATTTGACTGTGTTAAATGGAGGCCACTGCAAGGGGCACAGATCTGTATAAACTGTGAGTGCCTGTGAGAAGGGTGACAACTCTAAATTGCAGAGGAAGAACTGAATCTAATGCTGCTTTTTCTAACCCTGCTCCAGACAGCAGCAGCAGCCTGTTAAGAGCAGAGTGGAAGATGCTTTAATCCCTTGTGTCTCCCCAGGTGGTACCATGACAATCTCACCCGACATGCAGCAGAAGCACTGCTGCTCTCCAATGGGAAGGATGGGAGCTACCTTTTGAGGAAGAGTAATGAAAGGGAAGATTTGTACTCCCTCTCTGTAAGGTAGGCTATGGACAGAGTGAACTAATCTAATGCTGCACTTACTTCCATGTTTGAATGTCCCATGCATTACAGGGTTTTTTTTCCCTAGGACTTAAACTAGTTTGAAATATATTCCTATTGGTATAATCCCACTGAATGACATTTTGCTAGAGGAAAAAAATGGATTTGATTTGACCACTGCTCTCATTTCTCCAAATGATGGATTAATCTTTTTTGGTAGAAAACATAATTCTATAGAAGGGCTGTAAATTTTCAGCTTCCATGATAAAAATCCGCATGTCAGTTAAAAGAGCTTAAGAAACAGTCAGTGGGGGTAGAAAAGTTTTATGATGAGGACAGCAGCAAACATTTGACAGGTGCTAACCTTACTAGTTTCAGAATCCCTGTATAGGAACCACCATCTCTGAAGGATGATCCAGTGTTTGACTGGCTGGTTTTACTCCTCTGTTCTGTGCTAAGATTCAGTCTTAGCCAGGTCTGTGTGACTAAATTGAATAGCACCTTTTAAGTGATTGATGTCAATTACAGCAAAGTAGAACACAACTGTTCAGGACACAACCTGAGCAGAGGCAGCCTGGCCTGGTTACTTCACTGCTGAATCACATTTAAAGAATCTTCCAGAAGGAGAGAAGCCACAACATTTTAGTGAGGCAACCTAAGAACACATGCATTAGACACACAAGGTAGCTCCTGCACATTAGCTGGGCGAGGGTAACCAGTCCTAAAAACATTGGTAACCTTTGGTAACTGTGTGATACGAGCAGCCTCTAGAGCAAAATTTTAAGCTGGTGCATGCAAGCCCATTCCTGCTGCAAACTGAGCCTCTGAACAAGTCGTGGCCACAACTCAGCTGAATCACAGTAACTTTATAAAGTCACTTTGATCTGTGTAATGTTGCTGGTTATTTACAGCCCTGACAGGAGCACAGCATATGCCCTTGAGATTGTGGCTTTCTGCATATTCAGTACCAGGAGCTATTACAATTTGGGAGAATAGTTGCTTGGGAACTGAGGAAAGTCCAATCTGCACATACCCTGTTCCCCAGGAAACGCAATGATGAGGTGTTTCACCCATTTCTGACAGAAGATCTAGGAGCAAGTGTGCCTATACACAAACTTTTGAAATTATTACCACTACAGGCAGTCATTTATACAAAGGGTGCCCAACAGATCTGAAGGTGATGTTACAAAATGAGCATTCAGAGTAGCAATGACTGAATTGAGTAGAAGTGTTGCCAAAAAGAATAGTGGCATTTATAAGTAATAGCTTTCCTTAAAAAAAAAAAAAAAGTAATTTTAAATTAATCATTGTTTTCCTGGTAAATATTTTTTTTTAAATTTTAAAATGTTAAGCATTATTTGAGATAACTACCTCAGACAGTTAAAAAAAAATGTATGTTGAAGGTAGTTTGAAAGGGCATTCAGGAAACAATTTATCGTAATAACCCAAAATTTAAATAGTTCTTTTAATAGGAAACAGAAGTGTTAGTTAATGAAAATAAATTTGCTGCTTTAATAGATCCTAGCCTTAGAAGACCTACAGAAGTTTATTTTGGGCCCATCTCTTGTATTCCAATCTCTTGTTCAGCTCTTCATTTAGCAAGAATTACTGCATTACCATATGAACTGAATAGCCCAGTCTGAAGTTTGATCTTTTATTCTGTTCTGTTAGTTTCTGTTGTTTCTGCTGGTACATCTCCTTTGAATACTGATTTTGATTTTAAAATGTTTTACCATTTTTCTAGTGGTTAATTTTACATTTTCTTTCAGTTTTTTGACTAACATTGAAACTTAATTATAGAATAAGTAATTCAATTTTGTTCTGATACATTTCTGTAGAAAGGATAACTTCAGCAATTCTAGTTGTCATTTTCCTTCTATCCTAAAATACCTTCTGTAGCTTTTACTTTATTTTCTGCCTCAGCCTCACAAAGGAACTTTGGTCATGATTATAGTTTGAGGTTTTTCAAGGAAAAAATGCTTAGCCATCCCTCGAGGTTTTAATTGACAGCTGTAGGAAGAGAGATCACATATTGCCTGAAATCCCCTCCCCCAGCTACATTAAGCAGTTTCTGAAAAGGAAGTAGGAAGCAGAGTAGAATTTGCTCTCATTGCAACGTTGTCTTGAGAAATTAGACAAAAAGATGGAAAGCCCTGTAATTGCAGCAGAGTCACAGCAGCTCTTCCCTGGTGAGGAGCATTTGCACTTGGCTTGTTGTGCCCCAGCTGACTGTAGCACAAAATACTTGGGAGGCCCATAGAGGTGGTGTCTTCTACAGTATCATAAATACTGTTCAAAGATAAATATTTAAATACCTGTTTGAAATAATAATCTTCTTTGGAAGTGGCAATAAACAATGAAAGAGATGCTATAATTCATTTTCTTCACATTCTTTCAGTATATTTGCTATATAAGTTTTTCCTCAGACAAAATTTACTCAACTATTTTGGGTGCTAGTACCATTAACAAAAATAACTTTTTCACTGGAGAAATACTTGCAATAAGTGCCTCACTGTCTTTTGAAGTCAAAATAATTGCCTACCCAGGAAGTGAGACCTTGCACACTTCTCTAAATGCCATCAGGTTTCATAAACAAAAGCTGTTACTTCCCTTACAGAACAAGGGCCCTGGTTCACGTTTGTCAGTGCCCACCCTAGTGGAACCAATCACCCAAGTACAGAGACAAAGCAAACAAATCCTAAAGCCCTAGGTATTTAAAACTAGGTTATTAAACCCCTCTTTGGGTGCGAGATGGAGAGAGCCCTTTTTTTTCAAAGGGAAACAGAAAACAATTTCAATGACATTGGGATGCTACTTGAAAAGCAAGACACATACTGAGTACACCATCAAGACTAAAGTCCACTAAGTGAAGGGGTTTCACCCTATTTAGGCAGAAGGCTTGAAATCTCTTTTTGAGTCTTTTTGCTGATGAAAGAGCTAAATTAACCAACTTGGCCTTTCTAGGCTTTCATCATCTCATATCTGTAAATCAGCAATTAAAATCTGATTTTCAGATATGTTGAGTATTAGTGAGGGACAGTAATGGTAGTAGCATTACACTAGGACAGTGATTGTCAGCCTGTGATCTGGGTCAGATTCCCTGCAGTGAAAGCTGCTATTTAAGGATTGTACGTGCCAAATGCCTTTGGCATTTATGTCTTGACAAATTTTCCTCTTTTATTTTAGGGGAAAAGATTCTGTGAAACACTTCCATGTTGAACATACAGGAACTTCATTAAAATTTGGATTTAATGAATTTTCTAGCGTGAAGGAAATGGTCATGCATTTTGCAAACCAGCCTTTAATTGGAAGTGAAACAGGTAAGGAGAGCCATATTGTGTGTTTGAACACATTTGTAGCCATGCTCCACAAAGTTCTAACTAAAAGGAGCTTCTGATGTGCTAGCAAATAGATCTTCTGCTGAAGTGTTCATCTTCATAAATTCACATTTGTATCTAAAATATTCCACTTCAAAAAAACTTTCCAGTTCTTTGAAGATAAACCACACATAAGCTTATTGGGCTTTTGCTAACCAGGGCTATGAGCTCCTTTCAGTTTCTCAGAGGAGGAATCATTTCAAAATATTGGGAGGATTAGAACATTCTCAAAAATGGTAAAACCAAAGCATGGTGTTAGTGAGGAAATAAATACACATCTATGAAGCTGAAATCCCCCAATAAGAATAATTGGAAAAGCAACTTGAAATTGTTTCATCTCACTATTCTTTGTCCCAGGAAGGAGTCTGCAGTGTTATGCTCCTCTTTCCTGTAGGGAATGTGTTTTTAACTAGCTCTCCTGTTCTGCCTGGTGTGCATCACCATGTTGATGCCATCTGCTATCACAGTGATCTTTCTCATTTTTAAGAGGAGAGAGAAAAACATAAGTTTCTTTAACAACCAATGTGCTGTCTGAATTAAGTGTCAAAATATTAAACTTGATTCCTACATGTGAATTGAACACCATCAGACTAGAATCCCTGTAGAAACAAAGTGGATATTACCATGAAAATGTCAGTTTTATGTTTAGCTTCAAGTGTAGCAGTTGAAGACACGTCAGTACAAGTTAATGCCAAAACCTCCTGTATCCTCTGTGGCAAGTGTATGCAAGTAACTCAGAGAAGAACTAATTATATATGCAAGAGTCCAGTTAAGTGATAGTTGGCACATGCAATAACTGTAATATGTCACACACTAAATATGCACCAGTATTCTGCTAACACAAACATTAAAGGGCTCCTTTGCCAATTTCTTCCCCCAAGAAAAATGCAGTTGTACAATCAATATGGCACTTGTATCTTTCAAGACACTCTCTTTTTAAATTGCTTTCAAGAGTGGTTTAAATACAGAGCTCCTACGGGTATCCTCTGTGCCAGTGATATATTTTTCCAGGGAAATCAGGCATGCACCCACAGGCCTATCTCTATAAAGATTTCAAATGACATAAAACTTGTATTTCCCCATTCCTCACTCCTTCACTGCATGTGTTACAGATATTAATAAGCGAGACATTGGTTTTATCTGATCTCTATTGATGGGATCAACACTTGTCACCTTAAGGTTTCCTAATCAGATTCTACTGGCTATGTGAAACATCTAAGTCAGATGTGCTACAGAAAAAAAATAAAATAATAAAAAAAAATTAAATTTGAACATCATATCAAGAAACCTTCCACCTTACCATACTATGGAAAACAATAGAGAGGAAAAAAAAATTAACACTCAGGCAATATTCCTTCAGATACAGGCGTCAAATTTTTCCTGGGTCATAACCATCTTTTGTCAAAAATGGGATAGGGCCTCCTCAGAGTCAACTCCAATCCAAGCATCAGCAGATGCAGGCATGGCAGAATAGTCTTGCTACAGTGCAGCTTTTGCTAGATCTTGTGTATAATTACCAGATTATTCTGTACAATTGTCTTTGTGGAGGAAAAAAAAATCCACAGAAAATTAATTAGAAAACAAATACTATATAAAATGTTTTATTAGTCATTCCTGTTCTGCCATTGGCTTTTTATCCATGGTATAAAGATGATGATACCCTGATTCTATGCAACAGCTTGGAAGTAGTTTCTCTGGAATGGTGATGGAGCTGTTCTCAATTTTATTTTAAATGGTAAAGCATATATTTTCTGCAAGGCCAGATAGAAATAAACCAATGTTGACTTTCCACCTACAGCAAGTTGAACAGATCACATTTGCATACACCCCTGTGCCTGCAAACAGGTTACTTCAAATACAACTTTTCCACTTCTCTTTTTAGCCCTTCCCATTACAGAATACTTTTAAATTACTCATACATCTGTAGGTTTCAAGTCCAAGTTGTTACCAGTTCTAGCACCCCTCCTCTTAAAGAGCTGCAATATCAGCATGAAATGCAAATGGAGCAGCATTTGGTATGCTGTGACATTATTTTTAAAGAATGGAGTTAGATGGTGGAGCAGTTGCTGTTTTAAGGATGTTCTTCACTATTTTGCAAAGTACAATAGATTCACTATTGAGAATGCAGCTTTTTTTCAGGGAACATGCTATAAACATGACTCACTTGGAGACAAAGAAGGATGGCTATAATGAAAAGATTTAACTGGGAAGAGCTGTAGTAAAAACAGTTGAAGGCGATGGTGACGTGATTAGGAAGCCTGTAGCCAAAGCTCTCACAGATTAAGTGATTTAAGCACCAGCTAGTGGGATGTTGGCAAACCCAATGACTCTTATGACCTCCTATCTAGTTCAGCAACCTGCCTACCCTCCAAGCCAGCCTCTTGTGCAGGAAAGGAATTTAATGGTCAAGAGATTTCATACAAGCATTTGCCAGGGTAAAGGTTTTGAAAAGGTATACATATATTTACAGTTTTCACAGCAGTCTTTTTAATTTTAGGAAAAGGTGAAGTTAACCACTCCTCAGAGATGTAGCTACTGACAAGTTATTTTCTAAGCTGGACTTGCCAGATGACTTACTCCTGCTCTTTTCTCTCCAGGAACTTTAATTGTATTGAAGCATCCCTACCCACGGCAAGTGGAAGAACCTTCCATTTATGAGTCCGTGCGAGTTCACACTGCAATGCAGACGGGAAGGACAGAAAGTGACCTTGTCCCAAATGCTCCCTCAGTAAGTTGTGTTCTGGTGGCAGGGGTGCTTCTTGCCTGATTCTAGCATGATTGCTGGAGTGAGCTATGGAGTAAGACTGGTTATTAATCCCTTTACAAGTTTGTAAATACAGGAAGTCTTTGCTAGGCAAGGCAAAACAAATACAGACTTGCTCAATACAGTCCCATGGCAAATAAAGGCTTTTATCATTGTCACTTCAGTGATGTCCCTGGAAAAACATTGTCTGCAGCTGACCAGGGTGAGTCTGACTATCCTAACAAAGACTATATTAAAGAGTTTCATTCTTATGTTATCTTTTAGAATAATTTATCATTATTAACATTATCATAAATTTAAAAAAAAACCCAAATGCACACACACACACACAGAGAAATCATATACATTTGGGCCACCTATTCTGACATTTGAGAGTCATTTGAACAGCAGTTAGAGTCTCTAAATCCCTTGTAACTCATATCTAAGTGAGACAAGTAGTTTCTCCAGAACAATTTAGTCTGAACAGAGAGGAAAGTATTTTAATTACATACTGTATTTTGTGGGAAAAAGAGGAAGAGTTATGTTAATATGGGTTAATGAAGTTGCTAGAGGAACCACCTCTGATGTGTCTCACAACAAACCCTTCATCACTGAGTTACACTTTAACCTGCAAAGAAGCTTGACTTTCACATACCACCAATAAAAAGGTAGTATTTTTTCAAGAACAAGTGGTAACTTGGCAAGATTTTGATTTTTATGAGGTCTGCAGTCTCACAGCCAGGTCCCTACACAGAGTTTCAGTATCTAAGAAGTCATAACGCCCAAGGGTCACTCATGATGCCAGAGAAACTGTTCAAATTCCAATTTTTCAAAAAGCACATTGCACATAACAGGTTTTTCCTCTCAAGCATGGGCCTGGTTGAGAGAAGAGAACAGCTCGGTAAAACAGCACTTTCCCCTGTTTGAGGAGTGTTTTCTGGGGATGATTCCACTGTCTGTTAAACCCCATGTGCTTTTGGTCACAACATGTACTGAGGCAACCACCCAGTTTACTCAAAAAGTGTAACTGCAGCTCCTTTGCGGTGTTTGGCTGAGAAGGTGCAGGCCAGAAGCTCCCTGAGGGAGGCACAGTCAGGGGGCTGCCTTCAGAGCCAGCACAGCTCCATGTTTACCCTGAGATGGCTGGATCTGCCCAAGGGGAGCATTGACATGAGGGCAAGTGGCTATGGGAAATTTCCCAAAGAACCGATCCATCTTCCTCATGTAGGCAAAGAGGGGGATGTGGGAAAAAGCAGAGCTCAGCCTCTAACCCTAATCCCTTTCTTTGTTACTTCACAGCTTGGTACCAAGGAAGGATATTTGATAAAACAAGGCAAAATAGTCAAGGTAAGGAAAACTCTTACTTGTTGCTTTCACTCTGTGATCACCCACAGAAGCTAAAGACAATGTGGAGCTGAAATTGCTCCACCTGTTATTTCCCTGCAGAGAGGAAAAATTTGTGTTTTGAGCAACAACAAAGCACAACTGTGAACCAGAGCAAGCCAGCAGCTTTGAAAGTTTTTCTTTCCTAAGAAGTTTTAGACTAAATTCTCCCAAGACCATTACCATTTGTTCTTGTTCTTTCAGAACTGGAAAACTAGGTGGTTTACACTGCATAGGAATGAACTTAAGTACTTCAAAGACCAGACAGTAAGTAGCAAACACCAATTCTACCTTTTAAACATCTACACAGGCAGCTGCAGCCTCCTTGTATCTCTGGCTTCTCACATCTGTATCACAGCTTTCCAAGCTAAAGCTCCCCAAACTATCAGAGGGTCAAACTTGTCAAGTAAAGTCAGTTTTGCTGATGACTTCAACAAGAGAATGTTTTACAGCTGGAAAACATTTACTGTGCTCTGCTAGTCTTAGCTACTGGATAGAGTTTACAGGGCTTTTTTACACAGAATCACAAAATAGTTTGGATTGGAAGGGTCCTCAAAGATCTTTTTCTTTCAAGCCCTCCATTACGGGCAGGGACATCTTCCACTAGACCAGGTTGCTCCAAGCGCTGTCCAACCTGACCTCGAATACTTTTTTGTGTTGCTTTGTTAAGTGGATTTAAAGCTACCAGCACAACACAACCTTTATTTGTAACTTAGACACAACCTGACAGAGAGCGTGCTGCTAAAATAGTTCTAAAAATACTGGTAGTATCCTTTGCATTCTTTTGAGTTCATCCTTTTATTTCAAGTGGTCTCACGGGATACATAGAAAACTGTTCATTTAAAAATTCCTTCTGACAAAGATTAACTTGCAGAATCCTTACAGTTGCTGCTCCATTTCTATCTTAATCTGAATAAAGATAAGAAACACCTCTGGAATTTATTTGCCCTTACAATGCCTCTGTTCAAGGTTACTTCATAGCACAGCCAAACTGTTCACCTCTGCCAAGCCCTGTTTCAAGCCTCTAACAGATTTTTACACAAGAGCAGACACAACTGCCTTCTCTCACCAAACATTACCATTTCTAAACAGCTATGTTTTTGCAGGGCTTTCCATCAGTTTTCATTTCAGTTCAGGACAACTTGAATTAAGTTTGTAGGATAGCACTTCAAAGAGCAGCACTCCGCTAGTGACTTACCAGGCAAGAAGATTTCCTGTCTTTGTCAGGAATAGGACATCCTTCCAGGCAGCAGCTCCAGTGTCTCCTGACACCCCTGTTGTTGCCGTGGGGTTGCAGGTACCTGCACGTGAGCAGCCTGCAGCTGAGCCTCGGACAGCATTTGCTATCATAGCACAAGGGGCTTTCTTCTAACGCAGGGTATTACTAACAGCCGCTGAGTCAGCAAACATACTAAGGGAATCCATACACCTGATGAAGGACCAGGGAAACAGCTAAGTGTGTTTGGGCAGAAAGCAATTAAGCTGCCTCTTCTGAGGTCTTGACAGTGTGAGGCTGAAACAAATGGAGGAAGAACTCTCACACCTAGGGAAAATGAACTCCTAAGGAGATGGGTTTCTGTTATACACAATCCATGTCCCTGCATCTGAATCTGTCCAAAGAAACTTTTATATATATGTGTTTGTGTTCACATACATGCATATATTCTCAGGCAGCCAAACATATCACTTCTGCTGCAAGCACTACTTTGGCTTTGCTTCTACACTTTTCCTTACCCAGATTCATCCTTTTAAGGCACTTAGGAATTAGTTAAACCTCCAACAGCTGGCTAGTCTGAGAAGACCTATACCCATGCCTTTGTCTCTCTAAACCTTAGCTGAAAGTGGTACCAGATTTGCTGCTGTCAGTTACATTACAAGGCATCAGCCAAACCCTCAGCAGCCTCCATGTAGCTCAAACATTCCTGCAATAGAGATCTCCTCTGTTGTTTGTCCAGATGTAAACTGTCCTGTGTTTTTCATATTAAGCTCACTTCATATCATGATACCACTGAAGTTATGCTTGTTAGTTTGGGTTTATAGTGTTACAGCAATTTTAACTATGCCTAGAAAAACCTGTGGAGGTGCCTGTAAAGGTCCAGATGCACCGAAGATGAACTGAGATAGCCTTATCTTCTGTTTTCATGTGTCCACATTTTAAAAACATTTTCTCTTCAAGGCTACGGAACCAATTCGAGCACTTGACTTAACTGAATGCTCAGCTGTGCAATTTGACTATTCCCAGGAAAGAGTCAATTGTTTCTGGTAGGTTGCAGGATTTTCTCCATGTTTTTGGGAAATTCAAAATAGAAAGGGAATTTTGAAATGTAAACGATGCATGCTTCTGAAAGGTCCCTTGGTGGTTGTGACCCTGCTCATCCTCTAACTCACAAGTCTGTGTCAGCCAGTCTCTGTCAATGCTGCATGGCTTTGGCAAATTACTCCTGACAAAAGGTGGGCCCATGTGTAGTGGGCATATCTAATTCTGTAAGCATCTCTAATTGTCACCTAGACTCATGGGTCTTGGAGTCAGACATTGGGACAGGTCACATGGTGACCTCTTCTGAGCCCAGATGTAGATCTTTTATCCCTATGGACCTGGGGTGGCATTTCCCTGGGCTGTGAATGACTGTCACCCATTCTTGGCTAACCCTCCTCCTGGTGGCTGAACGGAGCACAACCTCCCTGCCCTGCTCTGTCTAAGCAACTGTTGGTACAGGCCAGCGGAACTCAGTTTTGGGGCAAACTGCCAGTTGTTCTAGCAATTTAAGGAAGCTTTGTTTGCTTACAGTTTAGTGTTCCCACTAAGGACATACTACCTGTGTGCAAAAACGGGGATAGAAGCTGACGAGTGGATTAAAATCCTGCGGTGGAAACTGGTAAGGTGATGTGTGCTGTTACACAGCGCCCCGGGCAGCAGCACCTGGTACTGCCATCAGAACCCCCCAAGACTGTGGCCCCTGAGTGCTACAGCTCTCAGCACCTGCAACCAGGGATTATTACTTGTTCTGGCTGTCAGGCCAGCTAGATTGGAATACTGCAGATTTCACATAATCATAGAATCAATTAGGTTGGAAAGGACCTCTGAGGTCATCAAGTACAACCTTTGATCAATCACCACCTTGTCAACTAGACCATGGCAATGAGTGCTAAAGACACATCCTTTTCCTAAGTACCAGGGATGGTGCCTTTCTGGGCAGCCCATTCCAATGTTTAGCCGCTTCTGTGAAGAAATTCCTCCTGATGTCTAGTCTAAACCTCCCCTTGCACAGCTTGAGACTATGCTCTCTCATCCTGTCACTGGCTGCCTGGCAGAAGAGACCAATCCCCACCGGGCTACACCCTCCTTTCAGGGAGCTAGAGTGATAAGGTCACCCCTGAGCCTCCTCTTCCCCAGTCTAAACACTCCCAGCTCCATCAGCTGCTCCTCATAGAACTTATGACCTAACTCCTTCCCCTCCACTGCCCTTTTCTGGACTCAGGCACCTTCCTGAACTGAGGGGTCCAGAACTGGACACAGCAGTTGAGGTGTGGCCTCATCAGTGCCATGCACAGGGGCATAATGTATCTGCCTGCAAACCCACTTCAGTGTTTTTGCGATGCACTTTTAATAGGCATACTCATTAGTAAGAAAAAATTACTCCCATCTCTAAGGATGTCATTGTACGTGCTTGGTAAACAATATGGATCATCATGTCCTGGGTCATGATGGCAGGATGAGAAGACAATGCGTAGGCTTGAAAGCACTCTACTTCCTCAAAATATCAGGAATTGGGTTGGCTGTACTGACCCACATCCACATGCAGGCAGACAAACAGTAATGGACTGTCTTTCTGTTCCAGTCACAAATACGGAAGCAGCTGGAGGAGCGCAATGCCACCCTCAGTTCCTAGCTGTGTGCCAGCCCTCCGGCTCCACTGGCAGGAATTGCCTCTCTCCAAGGGAAAGGCACTACTCACCAGAGGGCAGCCTCACATCTCCAGTGCTGTGTCCCCAGACGTCACCCAGCCCTTCACACATGGGATCCTGCAGCCCTGGGGCTGCTGAGTCATGCATGGGGACGGCTGCAGAACCAGAGTGTGGGTTTGATACCTCTGGTGTGTGCCTGTAATGCACTTCATTCAAACACCTGCCAACTAATCACAGAAGAGGTCACTGTTCAAAACTTCTGTGGTTATTCAGAGCATTCAATAATTTATTGCAAGTTCCATCACAACTAAGCATCAGTATCATGTTCTGTAACTTTGAACCTTTTATTTAAAATATGTCTTTTCTGGAAACATTAAATATTTTTAATTGCCTGTTTAGGCTTTAAACCAAAAGAAAAATGACAGAATTACATCTTGTAAATATTATCTATATTGCAATCTAGAGAGTAGTGTTTCAAGGCCCTTTTCAAAGTGACAGATGTGTGACACAGTTCTGGGCAACCAAATTTTTATCTGGTTTAGCTTTATACCACAGTGACGGCTACAAGGGGACGTCTGTTTCAAACAGCATCTGTAGGTAATGGTGAGCAGCATCATGTAAGGACACTTGTATACAAACCAGGGTTATGGGAAACAGTAGCTGCTTCCTGGCACTCACAGGACACACATTTAACAGCGTTGTGGCTCACTAGAGAGACAAGAAGTGGAACGCCATGATATTGGTGCTGTACTCAAAATAGATGTTACAGTTTGGAAGCAAAGTTTGACACACAGGAGAGGCTCAAGACCAGCTAGACCCAGCTGCAAGATCCCCTGAGCACTCCTGTGCCTCCTCAAGGCGTGGGCAAAAAGGGGGGACTCTCTCTCCCTGCGTAACAATCAAATTTATGCTGAAACAGCATCTGCAAACCTCTCCTGCTATGCAACACTGCAGTCTGTGTTTGGTATTGCTCATGCAGAAGGTGTTTGATAATTGCCTTTACTAGGAGAAGAGTGCAGAAGAGAAAGGCAAAAGCACATTGGAAGAAGAAAGGAAATCTACATTTGGACATATAAATAGCATTTTATTTCAACTTAGAAATTCAAAGTATTTGTAAATATTTTTATACAGACTTTTCTGAATAAAATGTCATTATAAAACTACCACGGGTCTTTTATATCCCTGTACTGTATTGTTAAAGCTTTGTCCTCCTTTTTCCCTTAATGAAGCTTTAACAAACTGGCATCTCCCATTTAGTTAAAAACCTTGGCTAAATTTGTGTGAGAGAGAGGCAGCATAAAGGGAAGCCAGAGATTATATTCTCCAACAGCATCACTGTCTTTTGAACATGGCTCGGAAATGGAGCTTGTAGGGAAACCACAAAGGTAGCCTTCCCTTTTTCACAGCAATAGGCTGCTTCACAAAACACTGCAAACAAGTTCAGCACATGGTGTCACAAACTGAAGCCAGTGAAAGAAATGGTGCTTGGGTGGCCTTGGAAGCTGTGACAGACAGGTTGAGCAGAAGCAAACAGCAAGGGGAGGCCTTTGCTGGAACACAAGCACATTTTGCCAGAAATACACACACCTTCCAGCTGCTTCTGTAATGACTGGCTACAGAAGTCCTAATCCACCTTATTTTAAATGGAAAAGGGTTGACTGACAAGCTGTAATCTCTTTTTGAGCCAAGAACTCCCAGTTGTCATTTCCAGCACTGCTGTTTCCCCCCAACCTGCCTGATGCACCAAAGGTCGATGAGGCGTGAACATGGCATTCCCTTTCCCAGCCTGGGGCACAGACCTGCCCAGAGCTGTCCCCCAGACCTGCTGTGCTTGACAGTTATCATAAGGGGACACGGGAGGGAAAAACAGGGTGGGGCTAAGAGCACAGGCTTGGTCCCCAGCAACAGGATCTCTGCACTGCCCTGCGACTTGGTATCCTTACTGCCCAACTGAGAGACACACTGGTTAGTTTTCTGCCTACAGATTAATGCATTTTGGACATTTACAAACAATTAAGAGACCTGTTCTCTCTAGAGACATGTAGATGTGCTGTGGGGTATTATAGTGCAACAGAAGAGTGGACCAGGCTCTGTCATTTAAAAATACTGTATTTTATTTATATTTATTTACTTCAGAAAACCTAAGGGTAAATAAGCTGAGAGTGTCACCAGTGATGAACCCACACAAAGACTATGAGACATGAGATCTTCACAACCATATTACACAAAAAAAAAAAAACCATGAAGAAGTGAGACATTGTTTGGGTGCTTTTAACTAGGCATCATGAAAATCCCTAAAGCAACATCTTCCATAGAAACAGTTTTCTTTCTAGTGGAAGCAGGATGCAGCTAGCATCCAGATTAGTAGCACTCCCTTGCCAAAGTACACCGTGTAAGAAATCTGGGATATGGACTGATTGTACCGACACATCACCGCTAACACACCTGCTCTCACAATGCCTCCAACCACATCTTTGCTCACCCTCTCCACCTGATCTGCTTTCCCACATGTAGTGGTGACCGGCCTGAGGACACACCCTGCCATGTGCCTGGTGCCCTGTAAAGGAAGAGATCTGGGGGCTGCACCTTTGAGCCAAGGGCATTGCAGCGACCTGGCTCAGCTGGCTGAGCTAAACTCCATGGGAGCTATTTTGGTGGGCTCTCCAGTACTGCACAATACAAGAAGCGTGGCCTAAAGTAACATCCACCTACAACACACTAGTAGATCATTTCAGATTCAGTACTATGTACAATTTACTCTTACTTAGTATACTAAGGAGCTGTGGTATTTCTTCCAAGACGTGTTATTTGACTGACGATTATTGAATCTTTCTGTCCACTGGGCTGCAGAGGAATGCTGCACTCTGGCAATACCATCAGGTTAAGAAACTTCGACAACCTGCCTCAGTTCTTCAAACAGGGGTGTGAGCTCCTTCTCCAAACTTACAATCAGCCCTGGAAGGACAGAAGACACAGAATATTCCATCAAACAACATCACCAAGAAGCCTCTTTCCAAAGCCTGCAGCTCCCTTCTCTCCCAAGTCACAGGCAGTGTTTTTCAAAGCCTGAAATGTTTTGTGTGAGCCATCCACTTTCCTGTGAACAGTGGGCAACACCTCCAAGCAGGGTGTCTACAGCCTCTGGCACTACAAGAGGCACCCAGTGCAGCACAGCTCTCTCCCACTACTGCCTTGCCACTTCCCATAGCTACTGCAGCCCAAGAAGCTGTACCAGAATTAAATCCCTTCTGCTCATACTCATTAGCCAATGTCCTCACGAGCAAGGCTAGGGTCTGGCTGAAGGACTTCTCCACCCCACAGAACTGAAGACAAATCTGCACATGTTCCTGCAGAATGTTAACCTGACTGACAGAAAGAGACCAAACAGCTGGCTTGTACAGCACAGCACCCAACTGTGCAGCAAGGGCAAGGTTAATCACAGGAGAAATATGCTTCAAGAAGAATAACCACTCCATCAAGCCACCCAAAATCTGTGGATTTTTACTCACACCTTTTCGTTCTCACCTTTCACAATATGCTGACAAAATTCACAGCAAGAGAAAAGTTAACATAGCTTGAAGTGAATTCACGGAATTTATTCTGAATTATTAAAATATCCTGGCCTTAAAATACTGCCATCTTTAAAACAAATGTGCAGACATACCTGTATTGGCATTGCTGCTAGCAATGAAACTCACTACCAAAGGCAAGCGATTGAACTGCACCACCTGCAAGCAGAGAGAAGTGCTCAGCCAGCAGCTAACACACCTTGGATGTCAGGGCTCTGATAAATTCTTTCCACATAAATTCTTTCTGCAACAAGCAGCCTCCTCAGTTTAAAGGACAAGCAGGAGCAAGAGCCACAGAGGTGACTTTTCAGCACATCTATTTCTTAAGATTCATAGTTAAAAACACCAACAGAACTTACGTTACAGTACAGGGAGCTGCACATGGAAAACCTGACGTTTTCCTCCACCTCCACATTCTACAGTGTGCTGTCCACCCGAACCCTACCTCAGCTGCAGATCCTGCAGATTACACTGTGGAGACCACATCCTCCACAGGAAACAGGAGGGCAAGCAGGTTCATTACTTTAAAATACTGTTCCCTGTAAGGAAGTATCTGTTCTTCCATTAACAGGGAACTGGCACCTTGTGCACAACAGTAAGCTAGCAGAGTCAAAGCAATGTACTGATGTGGGCAAACCAACTCATTTACCCACTAATTTCCAAACAAAGCTTGACACACTGTAGGCTAAACAGCTGGTCAGTTTACTGCAGTCACAATTAAAAGCTCTCAGGACCACCAGAACTCATGAAGGAGCAGAAATGTAGTAATGATGGACTTCTGGACACAAATAATCAATTTATTTGTGAAAAATCTTGGTATTTCAAAGCTTTCTTACCTCAGAGCCATGCTGGCAGCAAGATTAGCTATGAAGTAGGCTGCATCTGCTTTAATTAACGTTAGGTGTCACTAATTATAAACATTGTTTATAAAAGAGAACATAAACCCTTCATAAAAGATTCAGAAGACCATATGAGCAACAGCCCCTGCAAATTCAGAATTACTACACTTTCCCATTGTCAACCAGTAAATCTCAAGTTTTGAGAAATGTAACAGAAGTTTAATAAATACTGTGAAAGTCTGGCTTAACCATTTGAGCTGTGTAAGAAATAAACCAAAATAACATCAATAGCAGCCTAGTGAAAATCTACTAGACCTTACACAACCTTCTTTCTCTTGCTCCATGTAATGCAGGAACAGCTCAAGTCACTGAGGACAGGGCACACTTGAGGTTACTCACCTGGTATGTACTGTAATAGCAGATGATACTTTTGTTTTTAGAGAGTCCTAATTTACTGCCCTGATCTGTGGCAAGGGCAAAGGTGGACAAAAAGCCAGGTCGCAGTGCGTGTTCTGGAGCATTATCATTGGCAACTAGAACAAAACAAGAAAATCCTTATCTTTACGTGGTGTCTCTGACTGCATCCCAAACCCTCATCCAGCTTAGTGCTCTGCCAAAAGCAGAGAAACATGCAAGACACTGAGGTACTCCCACAGGAACACCAGACAGTCTTCAACGAGCGGTACATCATTTAATGCTCTCTGTATGATCAAAGCTCGGTACAGCAGCATCCTTCCTAGACTGAGGGTCTTTTACTTTAGGATGCACGGCCTGTGCTGATGTCCCTTTGGTGTCCACAATGTTTGCACCCATTCCAGCCTTTGAACTGATTACTGGCACACAGCTGCTTGATTGCAAACAGCTGAAGATGTGCAAGTTCTGCTGGGTGTTTGAATACTCTGGGGCACTGAACAAAATAAATCTGCAATACTTGAATGTTTGTATCCTTAGACTATTGTACACACAAGCCAAAAACATTTGAAACAAGGACTGCAGAAAACTACAGTACCAAAAAAGCCAAAACACTGCCAAGCTCTCTCTACTACTTAGTATCAATCAGCCTGTGAGGGATTTGAAGACACAAGGACCTTACAGCACTCCAACCCCTATCACTCAGGAAAATTTCCATGGACTACAATTCCTGAGGGCACAAACAAAAGGATATACTTAAAGAGGTACATAATCAACTACTGAACTTTTATTTAAAGTGTAATTTAATTCTACCACTTGGAATATTTGGGTACTTGGCATAACCAGGAAGACTTTCCTGTACTTCTCCACCCCCTGCTGTTCAACCAGGATTTCAGCTGTGGAGCACAGCAAGAAGCTGAAGTTACCTTTGATAACAGGCACACCATCTCTATCTGAGACTACAATAGCATGAAGACCTTCAACACTGGGAAAAAAAAATAGAAAAAAAAAGATTAAAAAAAAAAAAAGAAAAGAGACACCATTTTAAAAACACAGTAATTAGCAGGAGACAGTATTTTGTGTGAACAGGAAGGGGAAAACATTGAAAAAAACTGATGCCTTCGCTAATTTAGTATTTGCTCTGTTTAGTACAAGTCTGGTGACCCCAATAATAAGAAAGACACGGAACTGCTGGAGCAAGTCCAGAGGAAGCCATTAAGTTGATAAGAGGGCTGGAGCACTTCCCCTACGAAGACGGGCTCAGGAAGTTGGGGCTGTTCAGCCTGGAGAAGGGAAGGTTGAGTGGAGACCTCACAGCAAGCTTCTGGTATCTGAAGGGGGTTTTCAGGGGAGCTGGAGGGGGACGCTTCATCAGGAACTGCGGTGACAGGACAAAGAGTAATGGGCACAAATTGAAAACCAGGAAATTTACGTTAGATATTAGAAAGAAATTTTCTGAGGGGGGTGAGATACTGGAACAGGTTGCCCAGGGAGGCTGTGGACACCCCACCCTGGAACTATTCAGGGCCAGGCTGGATGGGGCCCTGAGCAAGCTGATCTAGTGGGAAGTGTCCCCGCCCGTGGCAGAGGGTCGGCACGGGATGGCCCTCGCCGCCCGCCCCGTACGGCCCCGCGTACCTCGGCAGCTTCTTGTACAGGAACCGCTTCAGGTCCTGCGGGCAAAGACGGGCGGCGCGTTACTCACGGCTGCTCGGAGCGGGCGGGCCGGCTCCGGAGCTCCCGAACCGGCCCAAAACACTGCCCGCCCGCCCGGGCGGCCCCGGCCCGACCTCGGCATCCCCCGACCCCACCCCGCCAGAAGCCACCGCCCGTGTCCCGCCCGCCCCCCGGAGCCGCACTCACGTCGGCCATGGCTGGGGCCCGCCCGGTGCTGCCGCCGCCGCCGCCACCTCCGCGGGCCTGCGAGACAAGACGAGAGGCCACCTCGTCACCGCGGGCGCGGCCACCGCCTCCGAGGAGGGGAGAAGCCGGAAGGGGGGGCGCGCTCCGTCCCCGAGGCCCGGCCGGCCGCCACCCCCCGCCCCGCTGCCATGGTAGAGCCGCTCCCGGCCGCGCCGGGAAGGGCGCGCGGTTGGGCCGAGACCACCGCGCAGCGGGAGGGGGGGGCGGGGGGCGCTCCCTGCCGTCCCGCCGTACCTGTCCGCGCCCCCGGCGCGCCCCGCACGGCTCCGCCGCCGCTTCCCCCTGGAGCCGCTGTCACATGAGGCACGGCACCGCCCTCCCGGCCCCGGAACCGCTTCCCCGGCGCCTCCGCCCCGCTCCGCCCCGGCAGCAAAACAAACCTAAACCAAAACAAACCGTGGCGTTTCAGTTAAAGAACATTAACAACAGAAAGCAAATGTCTTTTTCTACCGCGAAGAGTTACTGCCGGTTTTACTCTTCCATTGCTGCCTATTTCCCCTACTTTTGGATCTAGCCCATCAAACCATGGAACTGCAGGCTAATAATTTAACAGCTAATGTGAAGAAATAAAACAGTTTAATTTAGTAGATGCCTACAGTGTAACAATGGTAACTGTATATATCTGTTTTTAAAGTCTTCTATCAGAATGCAGGACCCTCGTGGTAGATCTAACAAACCCCCAAGCCTGCTCAGCACGTAACAATGCTTTTTCTCTAAAAAGGAGAGCTGCTACAGGCCAAGCACAGAATCCCAGAATCATTTAGGTTGGAAAAGACCTCCCAGACCATTGGGTCTAAGCTATGACTGAACACCACCAGGTTAAGCAGACCATAGCCCTGAGTGCCACATTCCAGTCTTCCCTCAAATATCTCCAGCAACAGTGATTCTGTCACCTTACTGGGCAGCCCATTTCAGTATGTAGTCACCTGTTCTGTGAAGAATTTCTTGCTAATGTCCAACCTGAGTCTCTCCTGACAGCTTGAGGTAATTTCCTCTTATCCTGTCACTGGTTGTCTGGAAGAAGATGCCAACCCCCACCTGGTTAACACCTGTCAGGGAGTTGTAGTGCAGTGAGGTGACCCCTGAGCTGCCTCTTCTCCAGGCTAAACACCCCCAGCTCCCTCAGCCACTCCTCACAGGACTTGTGCTCCAGACCCTTCCCCAGCTCCGTTGCCCTTCTCTGGACACTCCCCAGCACCTCAATGTCCTTGTAGTGAGGGGCCCAGAAATGGACCCAGCTCTCGAGGTGTGACCTCACCAGTGCCGAGCACAGGGGCACAGTCACTGCCCTGGTCCTGCTGCCCACACTATTGCTGATACAGGCCGGGATGCCCTTGGCCTTCTTGCCTCCCTGGGCACAGCTGGCTCACGTTCAGCCACTGTCACCAGCACCTCCAGGTCCTTTTCCACTGGGCACTGTCCAGTCACTCTGCCCCTCTGCTGTGACCCAAGGGCAGGACTCGGCACTTGGCCTTGTTGAACCTCATTCCGTTGGTCTCAGCCCATTGATCCAGCCTGTCCCGATCCCCTGCGGAGCCTCCCTGCCCTGCAGCAGAGCAGCACTGCCACCCAACTTGGTGTTGTTCATGATTTTACTGGGGATGCACTCAATCCCCTTATCCAGATCATCAGTAAAGACACTGAACAGGACTGGGCCCAATACTGAGCCCAGGGGACACCACCGGTAACTAGCGCATTGTTGATACCTGTAGATTTTGCTTAGATTTCAGCATCAAATCAAAATTTTAAAAAGTGTAAATTAAATATATATAAATTTATATATTCACTTGGAAATTGCTAATGTTTCTGAACATATAGGTCCAGTGACGTTTCCAAAAAGCCCAAAACAGAGGTAAGCCAGTTTTTGCAAGTAACAGAGGAAAAGGTCATTCAAAAGAACAAATTTATTTGAATATTGAGAATTCATACCTCCTTCTTAATCCAAGCCATGCACACACAGCAATTTGGTAAGGACTTGGTCATATTTGAGAGATACTTAAAAGAGAACCCCACAAAATCATTACGTGAGCTTCTGATAGTATTTTGAAAATGCTAGCTGGGACAACTTTGGTCTTCTCATTTATTAAAATAGTCCCTACTATATAATAAAAATGTTTAAAAAATGCAACTGAGCACAGGATGCTCAGTGATCTATTTTACTGTCACATTTTGATTAAAAGCTATGCAAAAGCATCTATGAGATGACTCCTGTATTGCCGTTAATGGGAATTTATTCTCCCATCCCAATGACAATCTTTCTATATACGGAATAAACCAGTACTGAAGGGAGAAGTGTATTCTACATGAGGGATAACATTGTAACTAAACAGTGTATTTTAATATTATTTCCAAAAATGTAGAGAAGCCCAATACTCAACTCTAATTCCTGCCAGACTGAGAAGCATGGGAAGTATAGTTTATAATGGTGTCCTGCTTTCAGCTGGGATAGGGGAGTTACTTTTCTTCCAAGCAGCTGATACAGTGCTGTGCTTTGGATTCAGTATGAAAATAATGTTGGTAACACGCTTACACTTTGGCTGTTGCTGAGCAGTGCTTACCCTAAATCCAGGATTTTTCCGTTTCCCTCACTTTGGCAGCAAGCAGGTGCACAAGAAGCTGGGAGGGAGCACAGCCAGGACAGCAGACCCAAATTTGTCAAAGGGATATTCAATGTCATGGAGCATCTCATGGTCAGTGTATAAACTGGGGAGGTTGGTCAGGAGCTGCCAACGGCTTGTCAGGGACAGGCTGGGCTTTGGTCAGTGTGGGGAGCAATTGTACTGGGCATCACTTCTGTTTCTTGGGGTTTATTCCTCTCTCCCTTCTTGTCTCCCTTTTCACTGCTGTTGATCACTGATATTTGATTTTTTTTTTGATGATTAAACCACTGTCATCTCGACCCACAGGTTTTACCCGAGTTCCATTCTCCTCCCTGTCGCGCTGTGGGGGTGAGAGCAGCTGCCTGCACGGCGCTTAGTTCATGGCTGAGGCCAAACCACAACAAATGGCCTAGTTCTTTCCTATATTTATTACATTACATGTAAGTAAGTTATAGCTTCAAGAATTTATTTAATATTAGCTGCTTTTTAAAAAACAAAATGCTTTTACTATTACACTTCTCTTTGACAGAGCTACAAGAAGTCAGAATAACAACTACTTAATGGCAAATGAAATTTATGAACAAACAAACTTAAAAAATATTCTTGCTCTCCCATTTTAATCCTTTTACAGCATTTGTTACAAAATTATATTAAAAATATTTATAATTTGAAGTTGTCTCAGCTGTCTATTTAAATGCATCTGTTACATTTTTAGTGCTGTAATGTCCTACCATTTCTTGGAAACTTGTAAAAGAAAAAAGACCATTTTAAAAAAGGTAAAAAAATCCAATTTAGACTTATTTTACCCAATCAGAGAACTTATAGGGAAATGTTCATCAGATGTGAACACTGAACTCGCTTGTGACTCAGGATGCTCCATAAATAGAACACATACTGATGTTATATTTCAGCAGATGCAAATCATCTCCTTTTTTCATTAGGCTTTGTCAGAGTCATGCCAAGATTTTTCTCTTTTTGCAGGGCTTTTCTGCCTGCCCTTTTAAAGGATAAAACCAACAACCCATGTTTGTGCTATCCTTAATTCTAGATTAAATGAAAGGTAATGACTAAATAAAAACAGTAAGGAGCAGGTAGCTAAAACACTGAGAGATTTTTAGTCAGGCTGTTCAAAACTAGTTTTGTTTTCCCCTTTTCTTCCCAACATCTTATTTTAATGAGAACTTCGCCTTTTGAAGAAAGGTCATCTGAAAAGATTTAAGTACTCCACCCTCTTCAATTTGCATTTTGCTCATGAGAAAATGAATTCTGAACTTTCCAGCAGATTCCCTCAACAAATCCAGGTAAGATATTGACATTTCTGAAGAAAAAGACCCTTCAGACTTGAGGAAAAAAAGCAACAATCATGAGGAGAAAAACACCTACTTGAAATATTATAAGAATGTTTGCAGGCCATATTTAGAGCAGCTTAATCTTTAAGCCACAGGAAATCACAGCATCCTTTTGCACATTACTACATATTTCAAAGTGTGCAACTATTTAATCTGTTAAATGCCAAGCAGCATACCTCCACCAGTATAAACATATTATTTCCTTCTCAGAAAGTGCCAATTGCAATAGGTAGTCAAATGAAATGTTGCAGTCTAGGTCTCAGTTTTAACCTCCTGGGATGTCTGTGTTGCCATAGGGCACAGCCACCACATTATTCCAGTTTACAGAGGAACTGACAGCAATGGAACCAAGCTGAGACAGCTCAGCATCCATCCATTTCCCCACTTCTCACCTGCAGCACAAGTGGCTGCAGGGCAGACACAGCCCATGGGATTATTATAGGCAGCTTTGCTAAGACCATCTGTTCACTCTGATTTCACAGTTCCAATATTTGATAAATGTGTTATATATCCTTCTTCCTGTTAACTAAAAGATCCCTTGAAAGCTCAGACTCATTTGTAAACAGGAAGGCCCAAGTACTTTTTAAAGCCTTTGGAACAATTTTCTTCCTTTAAGAAGACACAGGAGTACCAGGATGTATTTCGATAGTTTGTTTTCGTTAATATAATTACAATACATTCTGGACAGTTACAAAATCTGGGGAATCTCATTTTCTCCACAGATTTTGATTGCACATTTCAAACAACTGGATGTCTTTCTATTACATCTGAACCCTTTTACTGTAGTCTTAGCAAGAACATTCAGTACAGCAACCCTATTTTTGTTGTTGTTTCAGGAACCTCTAGTTCTGTTTTGTGCCCCAGGCTTTTATGTCCACCTTGAATGCTGGTTTAGCTGCTCAGTTAAAAGCCTGCAGCCAGTCTCTTGTTATATGTTACATGTCAAGAGAAGTCATTTTCACTGGGACAGTTTAGAAAAGGGATATATGCAAAATGTTTTCTGGGTTACTTGGAGCAATAGCATTTAGTGTATTTGTAAAGTCATATCCTGCTCTAGATCAGAAAGAATTGCAATGAAGTCAGACAGAGTATTTAAATTTTCAATTTAGGAGAAATATTTGGCTCCACATGAACTGACAGCATTGTTGAAAGAGCAGTTTTCTCAAACAAAATATATTGCCCATAATACAAGCTATCTGTCATTGTCAAATACAAGAAACATTCCCCTGCATAACACTGTTAAAATGTAAAAAACATCAGCTACTGAACCTAAAAACATTTTCAACACACTTTGATAAACTTTAAGTACATTGTACTTAGCTGCTTCAGGACACCTCTTTGCATCAGCAGGTGTGGCTACATATAGTTTCCATTTCCAGGCCACTGAGTTACATGATCTTCTATGTAGCAGCCAAACAGTAGGCTTGCTCATTTCTAGGAAGTCAGTCCAGCTACATTCTGGTCCTAAAAAATGCATACCCTACCTCTTCTGACAAGTGATAGGGTTCTGACCATAGGAGCACACTGCAAAGCAGCAAAGCATTTAAATAGTTGGCAAAAGGGTTGAAAGGCACATAGCTTGTCCTTAGCAAAATTTCCCTGTTCCACTTGTGGTGCCCATTGAAGAATCAGTATTGGGACCTAGCTTGAAATAAAAAAGTAGGAAAATGGAAGCCTGCCAGGAAAAAAAAAATTAGGTTGCCTTTTTATTTTAGTGTTAGGATTTTAGTGTTGCATGTTTTCCTCTACCTTTCCAGTGAAAATTAAGGAAGCTATGGATGCATGTTAACCATATGTATGGATTTACTACTACTGGAATACCAAATGGTAGAGCTGCTGTAAACTGTTGCAAGTACTAAAAGCAATGTTTATAATGGTCTGTACAGCATTTGCAAATATTTACTTTGAAAGAGATTAGTGTAGTTCTTATTTTTCTCAGCATTGCTTAGAAATGCTAAAAAACTACAACAGCTAAACTGCTACTCTACACCAGATCAATATACCCCAACAGTTATTTAGGAATATATAGCATTATATTTAAAAATACCAAGTTCCTCTAAGCAGTAAACCTAGAAGATTTTACATAGAGTTAGAGATAAAATATTAAAAATTATTGTTTCAACTCCACACACTTGACATCTGAATAGGAGTGATGTAATCATACTATTTATTCCATCAGTGAGACAAAATGTAGTATGGAACTAAATTTCTGAGATTTTTAAATAGAAAGTCATTTAACTCGTATATACACAGTGTTCTTTCCACAGATATTTACATGGCAAATATGTTAGAGGAGAACCACTATGACTAAGTCTCTACAAGTATAGCATCCTTTCTGAGCTATTCTCTCTGCTGAAAGAATTCACAGAAGCTTTGAAGTAAAATCTAGACAATTAAAGTTACCTATATTTCACAGTAGGTAAAGAAGCCGTTAAATGATATTTCAGCATAAGGTTTCTGGAAACAGCTACACAGTAGAGTTTTACATCCACCCTCTTTTCCAGCATCCATGGTGAAACTAAATCTCTTGTCAGTTTACAGGAGAGATAACAGAATAGGTAAGATGTGTGTGTAACTGTAGCTCATCCTCCTCGGAAGAGGCTGGTCAGCCGTTCTAGCTCTTTGCAGTTCTCCATGGACATGGACTCTGCTTTCTTTCGGAGGCGGTCATCTCTATATACTTTTGCTGCATAAAGTAAGTCTGTTTCTTTAAGGAGAAAAGAGAAAAGATTTTTTTTTTTGGTTACAAACTGAATACTTGGCACATGAAAGAGTTGCACAAAACACCTCAGGTTTCAACCCTTGCCAGGTTTTCCTTCTCTCTATTCTAACTTCCCTCAGACACCACCTAAACAGCACCGCTACCGTTTTCCTTTGCTGGATCTTTGTAACAACTCTATCTTTTTGAGCAGGTAATACTGTATCAGCCTTCCAGCTTCCTCAGAGTTCATGCACCTGTATCTGATTAAAAAGAAAAAACCACACCCTAGAAAAATCCCCCACAACAACAAAATAACAAAAAATCCCCTACTACTTCTGTCAGACCTCATTAAACATTACAAATATAGGCCACTCTCAGTGATCCTGCATTGTTATTGATAGGTCTAGCATCTTGTCTGTGCCTCCAAAAATCCAATCTGAATGTTAAGCCCGTTACTCCAACTGATGCTGATTCAGACTGTCAGTGTTCAGAGCTATTAATACTTAAGAGCTCTCTGTATTATACTGGTGCTCAACAACTTGACATTGCTGAGCATTTTAATTCTGTAAAATCCTTTTTGTCACTTCAACTCAAAAGGCAAGACATCTTTAAATGTCAGTCAATCCCAGACAGATTTTAACTGCCAAGGAGATTTAACACACAACAGGTATTTTTAATCCATAAAACCACAAGATCAGCCGTTTCTATAATCAGAAAAAAAAATTAAATTAGGACTCAGTTACTCAAAATTAGTTTGGGTAGTTTTCACAAGCTAATAAATTACAAGTACCAAACAACTAAACTGCAGAGACTAAAGCTGGGCGGGAACGTGTGATCAGACTCAGAGAACTGCATTCTATTTGCTTCTGATCAGTTTACTGACAGTTCATTAACAAATTATTTTTCCAGTTAGCTATGACTGAAGTTCACCACCTGAAAAGTTAAAACCATCTGGTTTCAACGCTGATGTAATTTTAGCAGTGCTGTTCCCACATAGCTCACAAAATGGTCACGTATAACAGAAAAACTGGTTAAACTTGATGCTGATTAGAAAGGGCTGGTGCTCTTCAGTATTTTTATGCTTTAACACTGAATTCTAGGTTTCTGAGAAGAAGTAACTCATTGTGTAATACTAGACTGGAGAAACAGATGGCAAACTAAACCCCCTTGTTTTACAGGACGTGCTGCCTTGTCCTTAGTTGCCTGGAAAAGCAGTGTTTGTATGTACTGTTGTCCAATGCAGATTATGTTTTCGTCTCTGGAAACACCTATGTAAGCTTCTGGTCTATTTATTTACTTATATAAAAGCACCTAGGGAAATGAGCTATTGCCTCAATAAAAAGAATTCTTAGAAATTGCAGTTAGTTACGGACAAAAGCTTTGTCATTATCAATTAAGCGTAGTTTGATTTTCTGAGAAACTGCTATAGATAATAAAGCAGCAGGTTAAAATTGCTGATAATTTGCAAATGGTTGTTAGATCACTGAGTAAAATTCAAGAACTAAGTGACTCTGGGGACAATTTTAAAGGGAGAAATAGCAGGAGACCTAATATTTACTTTTGCATTGAGATATTGTAATCATACAAGCACTTCCTTCTTGTCCAAGGCAATTTATTTTATAGTAATGCATGATTTAATAAGATTACACATATTACCAAACTTACTTTGTTGCCTCTCCTTCCAACAGTTATTACGAATGTTGGACACATAATCCTCTTCCACACTCTTTTCCACTTTCTGTAATGACACTCCTTTGTATTCATTTCTAAAGTCCTTATTGACATAATAAATGACACCCAAATTTTCTGTCTGCATTTTTATGGTCTGCCCCGTACTTCTGCAAAAAAGGAGGCAGGGGAGAGAGAAAGACTAAATATTAATTCAATTTTTTTTTTACACCACAAATAGACTTAAAAACAATACTGCCATTACAGAATAATACCAGCACATTCCTAAATTTGCCATTTTGAGACAAATAATGAAAAGAATGGCTCTAATAATCTGCTAGAGAATAAAATTATTGCATTTACCTGATCATTAAACTTCTGCCCCTTAAACACTTGATCTCAAAAAAAAATTCCACTTTATTAAGACACTTATTTCATACCTCCTTAGACAAATTTAAGTTTTAATAATAGAAAGTTACATTCAAACTCCACAGAAACAGGTCACTATTCTGTAGCAACCCAGTGCAGGCATCTCCATTCTGAAGTGTTTGCTGCCAGTCCTGATAAATTCATTTTCCTGCTGGCATTCCACAGATTAAAAATCAAAGACTGGATGCAAACATTTTGGCAGAGATGCTTTTCTAAGCCTTACAACAGCTTAGTTGCAGAAGGGAAAAACATCCTACTCCAGAAATAGAGAACTTTGAAAAACAGGAGAAAAGAAACCTTTCTGTTGTGGGGCGAAGAGTTCTGCAAGGAACTAAGGACCTTTAAAACCACTGTGGTGAGTGGGCTAAGTCTATCAGCTAGCTGCAGTCTTGATTCAAGTTATTTATTTCTCACAAGAAGAAAAGGTTTAAATATCCTACTGTACAAAACAGGTAAGTTTTACAAGTAGAATTCTTCACAAGAAAATGAAGATTTTACCATCACCTAGAATGAAGAACAGACAATCTTGCCAGCTGTCATCAAGTTTAGCACTTAAATAAGGATGAGAAGATTGCTTTCAAGTTCTTCATCTTCTCCAAATACAGAGTATCCCCAAAAGAGTAATGAGCCTTAGCAGATTTCAGGTTTTGATTAAGTGTGTTGGAGATGTAAACACCTTTGCAACATGCCACGTTGCATGGATCCACTGCCTTGTACTAGACCTCCTAAACTCCAAGTACTGCTGACCTCTTTTCTCCATTACATTCTTAAAGCATGTTCTTTGCACCTCAATTTTTTGTTCTGCTTCATCTACACCTTCCTTTCCTTTCTTCACTGTGGGAAATCAAAGGTCAACTAATGGAAGACTCTCCACAATGTTTCTAAGTGGGAGATGGTGATTACAATACCTTCCCCTCTGTTTTAAGGTGATGTAATTAAGCATTACTTACGATCTTGGGTATAAGGCATAAGGAGGGTTAGATACCATCAACTGGCTCAACAAGGAGACAAAGATCAACACAATAATAGGCATCAGCTGAATGACCATAGAGAAACCTCCCTAAGGAACAAAACAGATTCAGGTATTTCATAAATCATCATGCAAACAGGTAAATTTAACAATACTTAATGCCAAGTGTGACTTTCTGCTTTAAGCCTCAAAAGCTGCTAGGCAAACAGTAACTGCGAGCACTGTGGTATTATCTGAACTTTCAAATGCATATGCACAATATTCAGAGTGCTCAAGCTGTGAGAGTTCATGGGTTAGTGCATACACACAAGCAACTACCAAATAAAAGCTGGATTCAGCTACATTGTATGCCATGATTTGGTCTCATCTATACAGTGATACGTGGTTATACAGGACTAGAGATAATTCATGTAGGTGAATATTGAGCCGTAAGTTCAATTCTTACCTCAGCCCAAATAAATTTTTAAATACATACAAGGATTAGTGGCCAGAATTAGTGGCACATTTAGGTTAATAATACCAGTCACTAGTAAGAGAGTGACTTACAACAACAGGTTTACAAAACCAGGCTATTACCTTCTCAAATTTGCATGCCTATTTACCAGTCACGAAGCCAACCACCCACTTAAGTTTAGAATACCCAACTGGCAGGTACAAATCCTCCTCTACAGTACAGAGCTCCTGTACAATCACACCACTGAAAGCAAATTTCATAGTTTAAAGCCAATGGTGCTTAAACTTACATCACCCCTCTCTTCCTCCCTCTCGTGCCCACTCTGACGGTGCTGGTTCGGATGGCTGTAGCCAGCACGACCATTAGAAAATGAGTGTACACTACCTGAGGAAGGAACATCCACATTTAAATCATGTACAAAAATACTATTTAGTGGTCAGTACAGAACCAACATAAAGCACTTTACATTACCACACAATGGCACATAAACTGACATTAAGATATCTCACAATTTCAAAATTGCTTAAAACATGTATTTTAAGCTCTATGATAGTAAGCCCAAAGAAATTACATTATTGGGATTTAGCAACACTTGAGAGAAAAATGCAGATTGTAGAGTTGGGGTTCAAGACTGGCTGGAATAATTCTACTATTTTATAATGTCATACACTCTAATGCCACTTGACAGTACATCTCAACAATTAGACTGATGTATACAAATACCTGTTGGAAAGGCTCCTCCAAAAAACATGTTGAACAGATCTTCTGGAGTAATATCTGCCTCACAACCTCTATGGAAGTTGAATCTGCCGTTGCTAGGGTGATTGCAAGTTTGCTCTTCGCTGCCTGTAAGGTCATACTGCTTTCGTTTTTCTGGATTACTCAGCACAGCATACGCATTTCCGATTTCTGAAGCAAGGAATAAAACACAACTCCCATAAATGCATGATAAAAGCTATTCCAGCACGAAAATTGCAAGTTCAAAGTCAAAAATAGGCAGCAAACAATGTAATTTACTGTATGTTACAAAACACATACAGTAGAACAAGGTCCAGAATCATCTGCAGAATAGCTTCCACAAAGTTTCCCACCAACACTATTCAAAGGCCTTTCATCCTGTTAAATAAGGCAGAAGGCAGGAGAGCTTTGTTTCTTTTTCTGGGGGAACACCTACACCTGTGGAAATGTTCTCACTCATTGCAGTTATAAAAAAAGCATCAAGCATTACAATGAGATTCTGAGGCTGGGTAACTGAAATTTGCTCTAGCAGCCTAGGTTAAAAAACCATCATAGACTTGGCAGGTTTTCTTTGGTTTCATTTGGTAAGTGGGCATTTCTTGAAATGCACCAACTTCATTGTCTAACAGAGTGTAAATGTATTTTTCTTCATGCTTCTGAAGGTATTTTATGGATTACATTAGTAACACAAAGTTTTGCATGATGTAACATGAGGAGTACAACATGCATGGATGACAGGAATGTGTGTGATCCTCGGGTGGTCAATATGACCGCGGTGTTTGGAGAGCCTGGCCTGGATGCTTGTCCTTGTTTATGCTATGGTATCACAAATTAACAGCTTCAATTTTGGCAGTAGAAAGGAAAAAAACCTCACTTAGGGAAGCATGGAAAAAGTCAGCAAGAAGACCCACATATTCGGCTGACTTTAGAAGCTTTTTTCTTGCTGTGCACAGACATAATGATCTTGCAGATTGATGGAAAGTTTGTGTTGTCACTTGATGAACAGTCTTCACTCAGTCCTTCCTTCATTAAACCCTTTCTGTCTTCCTTTCTACTCACTTCTCCAGTCCCCTCCAAAAAAAGACTTCTTTTGCAGCCAACCAACCCAAGGCACAGGCATTACCATTTTCAGTGTTGAAAAGCCATCAGTCATCAAAAGTTCGTGAAAGGTGCAACACTATAACCTCAACACAGGCAAATAAGACCGTGGCTTTGTAATTATATATTTTAAGCATTATCCAATCCAAGAAAAAATTAATGAGGTTTAGCTATGTGTCTTTTAAGATGCCCTTAGGAAAAAACATAAGCAATTCCTTTAAGTAGAGGAGAAAACCCCAAAAAAATGAAGCCTGGTATTTTGCCCAGAAAGCATGATATTAACTGACATCAAACATTGCTCTGTTGCTCAGTACAAGGACAAAATTTGGAGTAATTTAGATATTCCCAACAATTAAAAACTTAGAGAAATCAATCAGGTGACTGCACATAAAATGAAGTTACCATACTGTCACAATATGCCTGTTTGCTACTTGCTCTTGATTATCTGGAGCTAATTCACAACAGATTTGATTCCAATATAATTTTCTTTTCAAAAAAGGACATAAAAATGAAAAAAAGCCACTGCCTAAAAGTTTCAAAGGAAAGATTTATGATTAGATTGGTATAAGACAGCAGAACTTATTATATTTGCACAAACTTTTTGATTTAAAATTCACTTCAGTGAGAGTGCTCAATATAATAGAGGGGTAGTACTAGGTAGGTCAAGATCTAAGTACCTTACCTACCATGAAACTCAATTCTGTTTCATAATGTGACCTTCCCTTAAAACAAAGCATTATTATGAAATAAAAACTATTATTATGAACTCCTTTTCTCAGGTAGATATCAAAAACTGATCAGACACCTTTACAGGAAAACTAAACCATAAATTTACTCAGCCATACAAAAGGATTATGATCATTTCAATGCAAGAAAATGCTAATTGTCATTAAATAATTTTTGGTCAACGAGATTCACCTACAAAGTTTTCTGTTCATTTACTCATCTAGTTAAAAACCAGAAAGTGAAAATCAGCTGAAGAAATCAGACTTGTACAAAGTGCTCATGTTAAATAAAATATTAAGAAACTGATTTTTAACATTTTAAAGATAATTTGAAATGCTGTTAACAAGGAAGAAGTATTTTATTCCTAAGGCCTGAGACAATTTTATAGGAATAGCATCTTTTAGATAAAGACATCACTTAGCTGTATTAAATGAATCAAGAGCCATCAACTTTCCTGCTCTGCTGTATCTACTTTTCACCTGGAATTGTTAATATATTATTATAATTACCTCTTCAAGTCTGTACCGGAAGTCTTGCTCAGGACTTTTTTTTTTCTTTTTTTCCCTCCCCAATTTAAGTGTTTTATCCGAATGATTTTTTCAAATATCTGCATGTAAACCTCACACAGGAAAAAAATAAAAAGATGTACCACAATCAGATTGTTTATGTATCATCATTTCTTACAGATTCACATTTTTCTTCATCTGAGATGAAGGTGTCGTTTTCTTTAAAAAGCTCTTCTTCAACAATTTACCTTGTGCAGGGCTAAGCTGGACAGCCTTAAATAAGGTCAAGTCAGACTGTAAATTTTACCTAAAAAATGGTCAAAGGCAACTACTAGTAAATCCATGATTGAACTCAGGTGGTTTTGTGCAGAAAACGTAGTAAAAGTACACACATACAAGAAATTCCAAGGAAGAGGTAACTTACTGTGGCACATGATTCAGTAAAAACTGCATTTTGCTATCAAGGATTGCTTTCTTTTTTTCTAGCTCAAGTACAGTAAAGATCCAAGGTAGTAAAATTCAAAGGCTACATTAAGTCAACAACAGTAAAAAACTGCAATTGGGTTTCAGAGATCAAGTATTTGTTCCCTGTACTGAACATTACAGTCCGTTTTCTGAAACCAAGCCCTACTGCCAAAGTCCATGTTATTTATCTATACTTCTAATATAACAAAGGTCAAATATTTTCTTGACTAAAAATGTCAGTTTAACAATAGCTAAAAAATACATTTACATTTGTAAAAATACAAGTGACCAATGCAGATAAATATGTTTTGTTTGGATGAAGTTTAATCATAAAAGAAATTTAAAGTAAAAATAGTGTTTTACTTTTAAAAGCCTCTGTTGCTCCAGGTGCATGGTTTTTGTCTGGGTGGAATTTCAAAGCAAGTTTTCTATAAGCCTTCTTTAGGTCTTCTTCACCAGCATCCTTTGACACTCCAAGGACTTCATAATAATTTTTACATTTCTTTATACTGCAAAAGAAAACGATGCAAAATGTTGCAAACAAAAAGATGTAAAAATAATGGGTTAACACACAGCTGCAGATGAGGTCATACACTACACTGGTGTATTACATTATATCTTTTGCTTTCAATATAAAATATTTTTTAAGTATCCACTCTAGAAATAAAGAATGTAATTTCTTCATAATAAACTCACTATTGAGCTTAATTACATACATTTCTTTTACTTCTACTGTAGAACTACCACAGTTGTAAGAAAGGATTTCAGTTTGCAATTACTGGAGCATTTCCTCATCCACAACTACATTAATATTGCTGTTAATAAGGCATAAAAAGAGGGTCCCAAATTTACTGTGTATAACTAGCAGGTAGGAAAATCTGTTTTGACTGTAAACAGCAAATGCACTTCAGTATGAAGGATATGAAACAAAGCAAACAATACCTCCCTTTCTCCAAACAAAAGTCAAATCATATCACCACTCAAGCATTCACTTTTCAGGGAATAAAACATGTGAGACTACTTCTGCTGGGAATGCACCTGGATCTTAATAATCTTTTTGCAAGTATTTATGTAAATTCAAAGTCACAGTAGCAGCTCCAGCAATTACACATTTAGCTCATCTCACATAAACAAGTGTAGCATTTTTTAAAACTGAAACCTCAGAAATATTCTTTTTGTAGGCTGTCTAACCCAGACAGGAAAAGCAGAATGTGGAAATGATGTAATGATTTAGTATACTTTACAATACCCCAGCAGAAAGAAAGAGCACTTACAGGAAAGAGAGAATGTTAATTCTATGTGGGCAGGAAGAACTGATCAAACCAGTAAATACAGCTTAACAATCAAACCACGTTACTTGGTAAGAATTCAGAAAAAAAGGGCTGAATCCCAAACTTGCACTGCAGAAATGAGGCACACTGACACTGAGTGCATGCCAAAAGGATGGGCTGGTCTGAGCAAGACATAGAAATTAAATCCATAAATATTTTAAAAGCTTCATGTGAGTCTCTTCACATGGCTGTAATTGTATCTGCATTCTCTTATATGCACAAATTTCTATGTGAATTTGGGTTTAATGTTTCCAAGACTATACACAGGGCAGCCATATGGAAAAGGGGGCAAGCAAGCCTTTGGCATTCTCATGGAAGAAGTATGGGTATCCCGTAATTAAGGGAATGTGAGCAAGTACAAGTACAACCACACCACCATGTGTGGCCCGTCCTACTTCACAGATTGATCAAATCAAGTTTCATTTGAGGGATCCTGTTTCCTGTGTTCAAATACAGGAGCTTTTATGGAAGCCTCAGTGTAATGCTCACAAGAGCACTGAATTGAATGTATGCAGGCAGCTGCCAACACAAACATCCTGTGAAATAAATATAGCTCATTATATTGAAGTAACATTTAATAAGCTTCAATTAGGAAGCTGATAGAGCTAACTGAAAAGAACACAGTGAATCCATCAAGAAAGGATGGAAAGAAAATACATTAAATTATACTCTTGAGTACTGGGAGCGGGTTTTTTGGGGGGTGGTTTTTTTTTTTTTGGTAATCTGTACAAGCAGAAAGAAGTGTGGTAGTGTACAAATCCCGTAATGCATAGCCTCAATGCCTGGACAACTTAAAAACTGTATCAAGAGCAGGTAGCTTTATTTAAATGTGTAACAGTATCAAATTAAGCTTTTATTTCATGAAATTGCTATCTCAGCATCCCATCTATGTTCTCTTCAATAATTGTTTCTGAGCTATCTGTCTGTGGGCCAGACTCTTCAGAACTTTGGTTGATACAAAATTACATAGCAAGCCCTCAATGTTTAGCAAAGTTTTTATTTTTCTAGCATTAAAACTGGTGTTAAAGATTCATCCAAGTGTTTTTAAGCACTGTACCTGCTGAACAACTTTCTCCCTCAATAGCATATTGTCATTTTTCATGAAAAAAACCCTAACATGAAAGTTTATTTATTTGCAGACCCAATATACATTCATTTCACAACTCTAAGATGCCAAGAGGAGAAATATGAAAAAAAAAAACCAAAAAAGAACAATACAATAGATGCCAACCTGTCCTTTTAACTCCCCAAAACCCACTTGAGACATCCCCCCTGTTCACAACCAGTGGATGTTCCACAGTGGACAACCCTCAGAGGAGAAGCAGCAATGGTGGGCATAAACCAAAAGATCTAAAGGATTCATGCAGTCACCTCCATGCAACAGCTATCCTGAACCTGGTCCACAGATCAGGTATTGTTATTATCAAAAATTGTGTTCAGCTGAGGTATAACACATTTGTTTTTTCTTTGCACGTCTTTCCTAGTGGTAAATGAAAAATTCTACAAACACAAATATGGAACATGCATATTCATATGGAAATTTTGCAGTTTAGCAAGCCTTTGGATTAGGCAGATCAAGCTTTAAAGCTAAAAACATTAAATGATTCTACAAATGCACAGGGGCCAAAACCCATACCTAAACCTGGAATTTTCAGCAGTGACCTTATGCTATGAAGCCCTTGCCACACTCTGCCATTAGCCAACAGTTTTACACCTTTGCTTGCCCACTTCAAGGCAAAAACCACCTGGACTGTAAGTAGCTAGCATCTGGTTAATGCAGTGTTCTCCTGGGAGGGAGTCAGTGACTTGCCAGGAGGTTCCTGACAGAGCACAGTTCAGGGCAACCATGACAGGATAACACCTCCATTTTCCCCCCCTCAGCTGAGCTCATCTGAGTTTTGCACCAAAACTTGGCACTGGGGATGATGGGACAAGCAGAGATGATTAGAAGGTGCTTTCCAGTTAAACAAAGTTGTCAGTGTTTGTCATGTACTCCTGAGTGGCAAAACTGCAATGCATCACAAACTGAACCTGGTAAGTCAGTTTATCACAGGACAAACTGTGGGGTCACCAGGACTCAGGTCATACATGGCTGTGCAGCCACAAGGCTTCTCTAACACTGTTGGAGCATGCAGCCCACCACACTAGGGCCTCACATGCTCCATTCCTCCTCATCCTTTTAGAGATGCTCCAAGTCTTCTTCCCCTAAAACTCCACTGTCCTGATGAGAAATTTGTCTCCAGGTGCTGGAAGCTGTTAGAAGCCATGGCCAACTCAATCCTTGTCCCTCGGAAGATGCAGACCTTTTTGGACATATTCCTCACCTCTTTCGTAGACTGACCCCTGACAATCCTCACTCAGCCAGGATCCCTCATCACTGCACCACTGAATTATACTGTGGAGAATTGTCATGGGAAGGCAGGTGGATGGAAGGAACCACTCCTTTCTCACTTTTTCTGTTATTACAGGGCACACAAATCAGCCAGTAAAGGCAGGGAAAAAATTAAGGGTAAAACCAGTGGAGGTTTTGGAAAAGGCCCATCACTGATGTTACTGCTGTCTTTTAACTGCACCTGAAACCCCTGCAACACTCTCAGCATGAACAACTTTCTGAATGCTCCATTTCAAATTGGTTTTTGTTTGGCCTTGCTGCCCTTAAGGTGCTGCAGTTCCTACTGCTAATTTTCTTGCATACGTAAACTCCACGCAGGCATTTCTTTTGAAAATTCTAATGTACACATCACTTGCTTACTAACTGCCCATTTTGTATTGAACGGGTTATTTTCGTTGTTCTTTATTTCTGGCATATTTAAAGTTTGGGGTTTTCACTGATACCTTGCTTGGGGGTTTCGTTTTCTGTGAATTGCTTTTCTTGTACTTTTAATTTCTGGTTGGACTTCTGTATCTGAATTACTATCAAATTATTTCTGTTGTTTAGGTAATTTCTTTCTTTGTTGAATTGTTAGTCCCCTGCCAACACCCTGGCATTGTCCTTCTGATTAACAGATTTGCTGGCTGTTCCTGAAGTAACAGCTGACTTTTACAGAATAGACTTCTCAAACAGCATGAGAGCAAGTGATGGCCTACATTCATCCCCAGTCTGTTGACTGAGGTATCTCCTCACGACTTGCAAAGCTCCACTACCTCAGCTTGCAGCTGACGAGGCACCTGCAGTAGAACTGGTCAGCCAGCTTCAAACTGCAGCACCAACAACTCTGCTGGATGCTGGGCTCCTCTCCATGCTCTGATGGCTGACAGCAGAAGAAGCCTTTAAGGTCCTGAAATGTCTCTTTCTCACCTGCAGAAACCCTAGGGCTACCACCACTGGTTCTCCTGTGACTACAAAATTATGAGATCCTGCTGCTGTGCTTGTCTGATCACCTTTCAAATCTACAATTCAGATTAGGTCAGCACTGCCAGCTTTTATCAGATTAACAAAACCTATCAGAGATGCTTGCCTTACTGTATCAAATACTTGCAGCAATGCAAAATCATGAAATTTGGAGTATGATGTATTTCAAAGGGTCTTCCAAAGCCTCACAGGAACAACCCAAAAGACAAATACTTCAATCGGAAGCATATCAAGGGAGCCACAATTATTTCTCTCAATGGCAATCTGAACTGCAGTGAGCAGCCATGTGAATGTCAGTGACAAAGAACCCAACAAGAGAAAGCTATACTGACTTCTGATCCCAGAGTTGAGCAGAAAAACACAGTAAAATGCAGACCAAAATCTATGCAGGTCAAATTTCCAATTATGCCAGAGAGCCTGATGCAAATGGTATCTCACAGCTGAGTTGGGAATGTGCCAGTCACAGTTTGGGTGACATAAATTTGGCCTGAAAGAAGTGTTCTAGATTGGGAAGAGAAAGTCACAGCATTGTCAAGGAACTCAAGATAGGTACCAGCATATCCCTAGCTTCTGAAACAAATGCAGCAGAAGTCTCAGATCTCTGTTGCACTGATAGATTCAACAACACATTAGGGTGCTTGTCTTACTACCTTGCTCTTGGATGTACCTGATCAGTTTGTTTCTACTGTGTGTATTACGTGAAATAGTCAAGGCTGTGTTTACATCAGCATACTTTTCTCCAGATTTTATTTAAGCTTTCATTTTAGTTATGAGCTTTCTGACAAAGTCTATCATGTCTTCTCTGCCACTTTTCCATGAAAGGCTCTTTGACTATGATTTCCACCTTAATTTCTCAACCATTCAACTGGATATTTCAACAGTTCATGGTGGCTCTACAGCCTAATTAAAGGCATGTCCTGATTTTCTTTGCTTTGGTTGTTAGTTTTTTTTAACATATATTGACTGCTCTTATTAATCCACTTCCAGTTAATTATCTTCTTGACACCATGCTAGAAAAGAACCAATATCTTTTTCCTGGATTGACAAAAGTGTCAGCAGAATGTCTTGAAAAAGTCAGTCACACAGCTTATACTTAGTGTGATCCATGAAATGTGTAGAGGCAATATTTTGGTTCACTATGTGAATTCAAATCAAGCTACTGATTATTCCTGACCACTACGCAATGGCCCTTAATCCTGCCTTGCAAGGTTTCTACAGAACTCATTGCTCTATTTGTTTGGTTTGGTTCTATCTCAATGGTCCAAATACAAAATTTGATTATTGTGCTTTTTTCCAAGAACCAAGCACTGGCAAGGCAGGAAAAGCAGTATTCCACCATGGTTTTCACAAGACAACAATGCAAATTTAGCATATTACTAGTCACGGCAGTTTTCTTTCAGATGTCAAAAAGGCAATAGGGAATACATGCTATAGCTTATTGACTAAAAAAAAAGAGACCAAAGACATCAAACACCATGTGCATTTTAATATAATTTAAAGAGAGCCTGTATAAAACATACAACATGAAAACACTTCCTTTTTTTCTCTGTTGTGCACATGATTCTCACACATTTGTCTTAAGCTGACATTGCTTGGGTAGCTTTCAGCTGCCCAGAGACTTGTAGGGCACTTGCTCTAAAAAGACGTTAAGTCTACTGTGAGTCCTAGCATATTTCTGCTAGTCTCCTGACAGTATCTCCCACATGCAGGTCATCTAAGGGTGATAAGGCAACTTGATCCAGTTCTCAGTGACAAGGTAAGAATCATTAAGAAAAAGATGCATGTACTACAGATGGGATTTTCAAAGCATTTCCATTTAAAAGCAACAAAGTCCTGTGGTATCTCTCAAGCTTCAAACTGTCACACTGAAATAGCGAGCATGGCTCCCACAAAGAGCATCATTATCAAGCACTTATGCAATCAGAGGAAATAAGTTACATCTTACGCTTCTTCCTGTTGAGCAACTTGCAAGCTCTACAGAATACCCTACAGAATGTAGAGTAATTCTGTAGTAATACAATATGTAGTGTAATACTCTACAGAACTGTTATGGTAACTTGCTAGTGACCAGTGTCCCCTGTGTGTGTGGAAAAAATGAAGCCAGCACAGAGGTGCTTGTTTGTACTCATACCTACTCACATTACTAGAGTAACCCTGATGAAAATTAATGCAGCTAAATTAGTTACATTGCTCCAAGCATGTCTTCACTACGCTTCTTAAATCTGCTGTCACAAGCTTATTCAAGATAGCTGTACAACTCCAGGAACTTTAATCAGTGATCCAAGCCAGGGAGCTCAAAGTCAGTCCCCCTGTCTGACAGCTCACTAAAACTTGTAACAAAAGCATTGCAAATGGCATGGAAGTGTAGTTGAAAACAGAAACGTTTTCCCTATGTCTACATTCAGTTACTGAACCAAAAACTCCTAAAGGGAAGGATATTTGAGGATAATGACCTTTCGAATCATGCACATGCAAAGCAACTCTGTTTGTCCAATGTCAAATTCATGCTAAGTGTCAGAATTTATTGAAGACTGGAGATTTTGCTACCTTGCTGTCTATAAACTTCTTCCCTTACAGGAAAAAAGACAAAAATCATGCATGAAACACTGTTTAAAACCACTTCTTTTCACACACTATTTCTTTAACCAATTCAAACATCTGAAAACCATTCCACTGCGGTACAGCAGAAGCATATGGTGATGACAAACTCTATTCTCTAAAGAATACCCTCCCCAAAGGGGCATGTTTCATTTAATTGGAAAAATCTGGGGCCTGACTGAAGCAATATCATATGCTGCCCGTTAGGTTTCCGACTAGAAAGCTCATTCTCACGGTGGTTTAAATGTTAACTTTCTCTCAGTTATCATCACTGAATGTGTTATATTTTTCCATTTAGTTTTAGCCCATTGTTTGTATTTAATTCTGTTCTCCTTGGCAAGGCAAACACGTTTTTTAATTCTTAACCACAAATTTTTTAAGTGGTTTGTTTATGCCACTAACAAATAACATGACAAACATTTCCAAACTTCCAACATGAACTAGAAACTTGCTCTGTTGATCGCTGCACATCTAAAAAAAAAATTCCATCTCCCTCTAAAGGTTCATGAACTGCTGTATTAAAGGGCGGCAGCATTCCACAAGCAAAGGTGAAGATGCTGCTTTAACACATGACTTTAAGTGGTATGTAAAGCAAACATGGGTTGTTCTGTAAGTTATTACAATTGCTTATTTTGCAAAGATCTTGGTAGGTTTTAAAACTCCATATTGAATATTCAATATTCTTGAAGCAATGTTGCATCAAGATTATTCTCAATGTGCAGTTCTCAAATACCCCTAACTCTGGTCCTGATCTCAACAAACTGGATTAAGCTTATATAGCATCTAACAAATCCCTTCAAGAAAGCAATACCCAATACCACAAAAGCCTACCAGCGCAAAACATTAGCTCTGCATTTCAGTCGATACAAAGTAGGCAACATACCTTCTGCTAAAACAAACAAACAGACTGATCTTGCAGGAAGCCTGAAGTGGAAGCAGACTGCAGCTCGGAATGGCAGGTCACAGGTGAGTGACTACTGGCACCAATACAGCTCTCCCTGCAGCAGCTTTCTGGGAGTATGTTACATGTCTTATTTTGACCAAGGCTGCATTTACAGAGGACATCTTTCTGGATATTTTGTCTCACACACGTGTGCATACACACACATTCTGCATTCATTTTAACAGTTGGTATAAGGTGGACAAAAAGGTACAAGCTTATCCGGGTTTTAGTTTAGATGTATGACAAAAGGCAATAACATTAACTAAGCAGAGATGATGGTAAATTAAAAGCTCTAGTAAATAACACCAAGAGGATAACCATGTGAGAGCTGCTGCTGCCTGAATGCAGAGCTTCTGTATCAACAAAGGAAAGCTACTCCTTTCCTCACTGGTTAGCACAGCTGAACAAATTATTCAACTTCAGGAAGATCCCAAGATAGTATCAACAGGAACATACATTTCACAGATGCACACATAAAAAAATCCCCCACAAATTTCTGTTGTGCACAACAGTTCATCCAACATACAGAAACTAGGAGACAGGGACCTATTGGTTTCCCTGCAAGCTCCCTTGAAAATATTTGGCCTAGACATATCTGAAAATACCAGGGTTTGAGGTGCGCGATTTCCTTTCCTTCCTTTCCTTTCCTTTCTTTAGCAGAAACCTGGGCACAAATCAAACAATATTTTTCTTCCTCCTACAGCCAGCAAGTGTGCAGTGATAACATGACTTAAGAGTTACTTGCCTCAAAAGTACATTTTTATTGACCTTTGTTTCTTCTCACACATCCTTACCTGATGCCTCTTATCTTAATACTATCAAGCTGCACTAAGCAGAGTTTATACTGCAACTCAAGACTATGTGTTCCACTGTTTCTCAGACACCTTTATATCCAAACCAAAATCATTTTAACACTTGTCTAAGACCAGTCTGTACAGCAAGATTATCTTGAGAATAAACTTTAGAAGTGAGCATGTATCTTTTGTATAAAAATATTGAATAGAACTACTTTCCTGCAAGTTGTTGATTTACCATGAGATCTACTCAATAACTATTTTGATTATTATTTTTCCATAAAGTAACCTTGATAGTTTGAAGAAAGGAGTAGCATCTTTCTTGCAGAAAGTGACAGTGTCTCATTCGATGTTTAAAACCAGCAAAACTCTCCTCTTCCTTCTAGTCAAAGTTCAGTACAAGTAACCCTGCTGAGCTAACCTCAAACTTCCTGTGGCTCCTTTACATGATAGAGTTGAAAGGGTAAGTACAAAACACACAGAATGAAAAGCAGTGACATATTTAAGCCATACCTTAATACTCCTTCCATTTGTTCTTTGTTGTAGCCTTTTCCACTTTCACCTGCAGCAGATGCATTGTTCTCCTTCGTGCTATTGGGCTTACTTTGATCACTGCTATTGGCTGGTTTTCGGCAGTAAGCGCCTCCCCCAGCAGTACTTCCATTCTTCATAATAGCTTCCAACAAAACTATAAAAACAACAGTATATCATAGTATCATTACAGGTATTAGTGATTAAGTCAGGGCTCTCAAGTATCTTAGATGAGAGTAGCACATTACAAGATCAGCTGCTACATCCTCCTTCCTCATCGATTACCACTTTGTGCCACAAATGTTTCTGCAGCCAGTCTAACAATTCCTTTTCGTGGCAAAACTATGGAAAAGTGTTGCAAAATTAGTGACTGGACTGCTCCCATCTATCTCTGCCAAGGTAAGGTAACACTGGAGAGAAATTTTCCATGTGCTTCATTTCTAGATGTTTTTCAGAGGCACTGAACCTGTGCCTTGGGGTGTAAACATCTGAACACCTGAATTGCAACTGTAAATTGAAGAAGAGGAACTAACCTTACACTCTATAGAAACTGCAAATTATTCCACACAGACATCAAGTCCATCTCCAGCACATTTCAGTTCCTATACGACATTCCTATCTGTAACCTGAGTCATTAGTGGCCACAAACTGATGTCTATTCCTTCCGGGCAATATCAGCTGAAATTTAAACCACTGTTAAAATGCCACAAAAAACTCCAGATCAGCCAAGTACACCCAACTCAAGACCTGAATCTTGAAAACCAGTTGGCTTCTGCTAGTTCTGGAAATCCTCTTTCATTCCATGTTCCAGCGGATCTCAAAATTAGCAGTTTTAATAAACATTATACACAAAGTCTGGTTTTTCTTTCTGTATATAATCCTGTATTTTGGGAGTATCTGTCTTAGCAATGAATCAGAACCAATACCGTTCTAACATAAGGGACTGCACACAAAGTACAGGATAGATCAAATTAGTAAACAGTCCACCTCTCCTGAAAACAGATTCCTTCAGAGCAACATGGCAAAACTACATAGGCTAAATTTGTTTAATAAAGAAAATGAGTTATTATCTACATTAAAAAATGCACTAATAAAAACTGCTAAGGAAAAGTGTCGCGTGCCCTGTGAAAGCATAGCACTTTCTTCTAGAAGCCAGTGGGAAGAATCCTTAAGAATTTTCTGCTAAATTAAAAAAAAATATTCTCCTCTGCCTAGCATGGTATTTCTCAGAGCAGCAGAAAACTGGGATCCTACACATCATAGTTTGTATATCACAGGAAGAAAAGAAAGTGGAGCTTTGTTGAGAAGGAGAGCCACCACTTCTTGAAAGCTCCCCAGTATTTACTTTTACATTCACTTATTAGTGAATAGCTACACTCAGCCTGAACAAGAAAGTCAGCTGACTTCAGAGCCGGTCCTGCCCTCCAGCTGCCTCAGCAAGTCTCATTTATCAGATCAGGCTCTTACAGCAGATATAAGGAAACAACTAAGCTTTAGATGTCTAATTGTAACTGAGGAGATGCTTTCACTCGAAGTGAAATCTGGAGTTTGAAAACAGGAGAGCTACAGTTGCATTATATGGATGAAAACTGAAGGACATTCAATATTTGCAATACTTTGTTCTAAATCCTCCGTTGTGGCATATGAAGTTCTGAGGTAAATGAAGTAATAACAAGTCCAACGAGGTGACCAGGTCGGCCGGTTAAGAACCATTAAGAACAGAACTTTGAACAGACAGTGCCCTCAGAATGAAGTGTTTCAGTCTGAATGTGCTCCAAAGAAGTGCTACCAGAAAACAAACCAAAAAAAAATTATTTTTCTATCTAGTGAATATGACATTTAACAATGGCATCCTATAGAATCCTATTGAACATGTCGCCTTCTTGAAACAATTGCTTATTCAAAGTTTTGCAGTTCCTCCTTTTATATCGGTATTGCTCTAGGAATTTCTCATCCCTGCACCAACATTAATGCAGAACCTGTGGGAGCAGAAATGGCAGAAACACAGGTATGGGCAATGGTTTGCACTTTCAACATCCAGTGTTTCTTCTTCACAGCAAGTGTGGCTCTAAGTCTTTTAATGAAGAGGTCTGGCTGCAGTATAGTTGAAACATTACTATATTCTAACCCCCTTCTCAGACCTCATAATGGAGTTGCATTGCTGAGAATACAATGCAGGATGCTTAAAAAAATAAAATTCAAATGTATCAGTGGGAACTTCTTAAAATAGCAGGACACAACATATACAAACATGATATTGTCCTACACTGAAAAAGAAAATCACACAAAGGGTATGGGGCCATTGTTTCCTTCAAAGAAAAGATATAGTTTAGACATTCAGAAAAAAACCTCTGACTCTTCCATGAACTGCTGGTGGTAAAATCAGCTGTTAGAACTGTAGTACTAACAGTGCATTAAAGAAAACTTTCACTGTGCATCTACTATTTCAAAACAGGGCATACAGCCAACCAAAGACATATTTTGTTAGCAGGTAAGACAATGAATCTTATCTCTGAATGTCTCTGACGCCTCTCTTGTGGGTACTATTACCTGCTGTCGAATGAAAGATCCTTGGACAATATTTAATTCCATTATGCATTGAACATGACCCCTACATACACAGTTGCACTAATGGAAGAATTCTATGTAATTCAGAAGTTGTCCTAACGCAACAGCCTAAAAACTAAGCTGATATGCTCCCAAAAAATTGTTTTTAAAGGCAGCATCAGAAATGGGCAAAAAAAAAATCTTAAGAAGCACTGAAAAATAAAGTTTTTCTTAACATTCTTTTCTGCCTTCAAACAGAATGGCACCTAAGTTTGAAAGGGACATCCTGTCCTTTGTTGTCTTTGAACCCACTCTTAAAAATATTTTCCAGATAAGACATTAGATTCCGTTCAGTTGCACGATGAATCATTAGCAAAAATCAAAACCAAACCATTTTTTGAACAGCTGAAGGGTAAAACAATTTTCTAGCAAAGTGACGTCAACATGAACACTGCTACTATGAAGTCATTAGCTCAGTGCCATTAAATAAGCACTGACCTTACACTTCACACTAGTAAAGCCTTAAAATAGCACTGCTGCAGTCAGCGTATTTCAGGCAGAAGCTTTGTTTGGCAAAACTAAACTTCACTGATGACTGAACTAGTGCTGAATGCCCTTTAAATGTAAATGTTGCCAAAAGCAGATCACACATAGTATTGTTTCGCAGACAAGAGTTAAAACCTATTCTCTGTCCTTTTGTAATCCACTCTAACATGAGGAGGAAGAAGCTCCCACCAGTAAACGATTCAGCATTACCATTCTCATTGCTTTTATGACTGACAGAACTTTGTGAAATGGTGGGCAATTGTTCTCAAAATGATGCTAAAGGTACAACACATGAAGAATCTGCAACTTTAGTGAGAAATTAGTTCAACTACCTTCTAACCCACACTGCAGAGAAAAATAAGTGAGCAGAGTGACATCTGGGGCTGCACCACATAGTCCTAGCACCATATAAACACAACACATTATGACTGTAGAATAAGGATTTGTGCTTGAACTAACTAGGCTCACAAAACCTTAAGTGCTTCTTTCTCTCTGGTATGTGCTATGACAGATTTTTGATTACCTGAATTATGAATCACGGGTTAGATTTTTTTCTTCAAGTGGATCCCCCACTAAAGGATGCCAACGAGAGCAATTTAATTTGTTCTAAGTGTAAAATGCCAGCCGTAATTTATTGCACTTCTTCCAGAACCTGTCCTGAAAAAAAGTTTGTGTCCTTGCACCTTACTGCACTTTTAAGAGGACCATTTAAGTGCATCAAACTTTAAAACCAAAAAAAATTCAATGAGTTGGTGTTTTTTTGGGAGGAAATGAGATGAGTTTAAAAGATTTAACAACCTCCACACCTGGAAAACTGAAGCACAGAGATATCAGAAGTTTACAGAGTCCCCTAATATCTAACTACCTAGTTCAAATCAGGCCTAGGGCTTTTTCTGTGGTGTTAGGGCATCTGCAATTCTCTTTAGCTTCAGGTGGGGTTTTAACAGCCCACCAGTTCCACAAATCAGGCCCTTGTTTCAAGCTGAATACCTGAAAAATGAAGTACAAACAATTAGCTAGTCACTAATGGAAACAGAGTGAACTTATTTAACATCACAGAGAAATTCTGTGAAGTTTTTCGTTTAAAAGACACAATTCCTCAGATTACAGCCCACTACCTACCACAAGGCCATCTTCTTTTCCCCAGGTCTGTGCCTCATTTGTGATTGACTTTGCTAATTTCCACAGTGAATAAAACAAGTGTCCTACAGACAATAGCCTAATTAGCCATCTATTTCTTGCACTGAATACTTGATAGTTGTGGTTATGTAGTGACAGTCCTACTTAAAGAAAAAACCAAAACCAAATGCTCAAAACAAGTCAGATGAAGATTTTTTTTCCTGAAAGCTACTCTAGGTCTTATCTTCGAGATGTAAGATGATAACAAGCTGTGTGAAGCAGACAAAGCTATTTCCTCTCTTTGGTGGAAGAAGCTGAATTGAAATCCTCTGCCTTCCTGCCTCCCAACCAACACAGATTCCAAAAAGCTCAAAGTATTTTCATACATGTCATGTTCTCAAGACATAGAAATTTAGGGGAATATGGCAACATCCATCCTGTCTTGCAGGAGAAAAAACAAACACTTGAAAAATTAAACACTAATTAAAAAAAAAAAGTGCCAGTGAAATCTTCATTTATTGTTTGCATATAATAAGAAGTCAGGAGATAAATGGCCCAAAAATATTCAATGCATCTCCTCACAGCAACTTCTAGTCAAGATTTTGCCTCAAACTTATACTCCAGAAGTGGCAAATGCCGAGGCCTTTAAGTGGCATAGAGCACTGAAGTAGCTCCTTCCACAGCACAAACCAGTGAGAACCAGAGAAATGTAACAAGTCCCTGCTGTGCCCAAAGGTGTCTTGAGCTGACTTCTGGCACTGTGTGACAGAAAGGCTCCAAGACAGGTAACAGCTCTACATACACTGAAACCTTACTACTGTTCCTTATAAACAGTTATTTCTAAACATCTTTTGCTAAAAGGTTTCAAGTGTTTAGTATGGAATAGTCAGAAGAGCCGACTACATCTTGGGGGGAGCCACATACTCCATTTTCTCTAGGAAATGTAAACTCGTGCGCAATTCCGATGTGGCTGCTGTACAACCAATAGGGAACCAAACCCAAGAAAACCCAAACCACAAGTATATTGGGAGAATGAAGACGTGGTCCACTCTGTAGCTGCAGCTCTCAGTGCAAGCTGTTAGAGAGGGGGTGATTCACAGTGACAGAAAAGAAGCCAACCCAGCCTGTCTCGGCCTGGGGCCTGAGATGTCCTGATGTTAATCGGGGCTAAGCCTCGTCTGTATGGCCGCGCTTTTACTGATGGCTGTAGGGAGGAGGGGGAATGCAGGCAAGGAGCTGGGTCGGCCCTGGGAGATCCCCGCTGGCACCGGGGGACATAAACCCACTCCTCCGCAGCGCCTGACGCCAGAGTCATGCCCTGGCGGGGGGAAGGCACCTGCCCCGAGCGCTGCTCCTGGGCACGCACTCCGGCCTCCTTTCCCAGCCGAGCCGCGCGCCCCGCCACAGCCCCGGGCTGCCTCTGGGGCCGGGTCCCGCTCGCCTCAGCCTGCAGGGCCCCCCCTGCGCCCGCCCTCCTGCGGGCCCCGCGGGCGGCCCGGGCAGAACAGACGGAGCCGGGCCGCGGGCGGCGGGGAGGGGGCCGGGCTTCACCTCGGGCCGTCTCGGTCGGGTAGAGCTTCTGCGCCTTGCCCAGGAAGCGGAGGGCGCGGTCGCGGTTCCCGGCCTCCAGCGCCTCCCGCGCGATCCCGATGCACTTCTCGGCCTCGTCCCGGTTCCCCTCCATGGGCTTCTCCTTCCGCCGCCTCCGCCCGCCGCAGCGCAGAGAGAAGGGGCCCGAAGCCAGAGCGGAGGCGGGCGGGGCGGAGGAGCCGAGAGCGGCGCGGGGCGTCAGGCGGGGCTGCGCTCACTCCGCAGGGCTCATCCCGCCGCTGCCCCGGCGCTGCCGCAGCCCCAGCGCGACGCTCGTACCGGCGCCAGCCCGGCCGCCCCTTCCGGGCCACGCCGCGCATGCGCCGCCCCGCCCGCCCGGGGCTCCGCCGCTGCCCGGCCTGGATCGGCTGGAAGCGCTGGGATCGTCCCAGCCGGGAGCGCAGCCGAGGGAGCCGGCTGCGATGGGAAGGTACCGTGCGCGCTGCCGCAGCACTGCGGCCCCGCACAGAAATGAGAGCAGTCCGCGCGGTGCCACTGCTTCCCGTGCCTGACTATGCCTTAAGGCGCTCAGTAGCACCTCGTAACGGCTCAGTGCAATTAGTGACACCAATTACAGCCCGGCAAGAACTGCTTTGCCACGAAGGAAAAGCACTCGGGTGCTCATCCAGGGAAGCACCGCAGCGGCAGAGGAGTACAGTTAGCACAGGTCTCACCATCCTCTCTGATCTAGGTCACCGTCTTCCAGCGACAGTGCTGCAGTAGAGATTACCGTCTCAGCACAAGCATCTCTGCTTGCAGTATTTCACTGCTGACTGCAGTTCTGGAAGGCAGGGAGCTTGCTATCCCCAGCCACACGCAGTAACCATTCCCTTCCTCCTTACCAAAAGGAGCTTTCCCTTACCACAACCGACAGGGCTTTGCTGTACAAAATGAACTGGCAGAGTGGAAGACAGCTGAAGGTGTGCCCACAGCCCCCTGTACTCCACTGCTACTGAGAATTCTACAGCAAGACACAACTTAAAGGCTACTGCAGCATATCCCTGGTGTCATGGATGTCTGTCCAAAACTTCTGCAAGCTGAAAGAGTAAGAGGGTTTTGTGAAGCATGGAATTTCAACATCCCTTCAGCTTATCTTAGCCTCCTACATGACAGAACCTCTCCCTCGATGGGGGTTGACAGTGAGTAAAACTGGCCTTAAATAACATCGGCCTTTTATCGGCCCTGCTGAAGACAACTTCAGCACATGACACAGCAGGTTCAGTTAGGAAGAATGTAAGTTTACAGGACAAAGCCCTGTGCCCCTTTTCACTACATGGTATTTACTAACTGCACTATTCTCAGGCTGTATTTTAAGATGCCCCAAGCCCAGCAGGAAGGGCTGTCAATTAATGCTCTGGAAAAAACTTCAAGAGCTGCACAGCAGAGACCACATTTCCCAGTTAATGGAAAAGAGACAAATCAGTCTTGACATAACATTTATTGAGCATTTCCACTCTAGTAGATGAAAAGTCTGTACAAAACCAAACATTTCCTTTACGTAAACCAATCTAAAAACAGTCAGCTCAATTACAACCCACTACAAACACAATAGCTTCTTTGAAGCCATGGTAACACTTAAATATGGTTAAGACTCCAATGCAGAAATTTGGTTTGTTAGAAAGCTCAAGGGAGCTTTAGCTTCTCAAAGTTAAAAAAAGGCAAAATTGTGTTTCACAGATACAGTCCACTGGAATCACCAACACTGGACAAATTAAGTACTTTGAGTCCTGAGATAACAAGGAATCCTGGTATCCTTTAGACAGTCTTCTGTTGTCCTTTCTTGCCAATGAGGGACTTGTGGATATGTGGTATTACACCTAAGAAAGAACAACAGTTAAGACCATGCTATTTTCTCTTTAACCATTTTCCTAAACTTCATACTTCAAATAAAATGAAAACACTAAGGAACTTCACGTCTGTGACAGTTCATGCCACCCAAGTACCCATGAACAACAAACAACTGACATACCACCACCAGCAATTGTTGCCTTGATCAGGGAATCCAGCTCTTCATCTCCTCTAATGGCAAGCTGCAGGTGACGGGGAGTGATGCGTTTCACCTTCAAGTCTTTGGATGCATTTCCTGCCAGCTCAAGGACCTGAGAAATAAGACCATTTTTCAACAGTTAGACAATCAAGTGAGACCAACAGCACAGTCTTAGCTGTTTAATTCTCTCTTCCAAGTACAGTATCACTGTTAGTGAGACCAAGACAGCAAACAGTGTCTCTTTTGAAGGGGCTCCTCATTTAGAACTCTGCATTTAGTTTTTCCAATGAGAGAGTAAGTGCTCCACAGCAGATATGAAATGCAATGCCAAAATAATTTTTAAAAATTATTTCACAGACTGCATTTTTCCTGCAAGCCACACTGGAGGATTTGCATGAAATGGAGGAGTTATATTTCATGGCCTTTTGTTGATGTATGTGCTTATAGTGTCTCAAAGCACACAAAGAGCTCACAATCCAGTCCAAACTGGCAAATACAGGAGGCGCTGGTCATTATGCCCTTTGGGGGTTGACCAACTTGGTAGCACCCCTTGCAGGCACTTTACCTCAGCTGTCAGGTACTCCAGGATTGCAGCACTATATACAGCAGCTGTGGCTCCTACACGCCCATGGCTAGTTGTCCTAGACTTCAGGTGCCTATGGATGCGGCCAACAGGGAACTGGAAAATAACAGAAGTAAGAACAGGCTGTGACAACAGAAAGCTTCTGCATAAAACCGCATCCTGGGCAAGGGAATCCCAGTGGCAAAAGCACGGGCTGCATTTCAGAATTTAAGAATCCGCTTAAGACACTGCATGCCAAACTCACATCACGATTCTCAGCAACAGCAATAGCAATGGCAACAAGGGAGTTACTTTTCTCCCTGCAGACATGCAAAGGTCTAAAACCAGTCAGGTGTGCTAATATTTTATTAATTTTAAATTTTCTGATTTACGATCCTTACATTATTCCAGACAACAGCCAGACAACAGAGTGTGAAGGTTTCCCACAATCAAACCAAAAGACAGCCAGCCTGACTTTCACTCACCCACTCCTCAGCCCCTGCTCACCTGCAATCCAGCCCTTTGGGAACGGGACACTGCCTTGGTCTTGGTCTTCCCGGAGTCTTTCCCAGCTTTCCCACCAGCCTGGCAATGCCAAGAGAAGAGCAGGAGCTGACATCCCCCACCGCACACGCGCCCCACCCCCACCCCGCGCAGAGCGGCACGCGCGGCTGCAAGGCGCGTGCGCGCCGCCCACCGCACCGCGCGGCACAGGCCGCTCCCCGCGCGCATGCGCGGCCACCGCTCCCCGTCCGAGGGGCGCCACTGCGCGTGCGACCATCCCCCGGCCCCCCAATCGCCTCCGCCCTCCCCCCACTAAGCCCGCGGCGTTCCCCCCCACCATCAGCAGCACGGAACCACCCCGGCCCCAGCTACCGCCGCCCGCCGCAGGAGCGGCCCCCGCGGTTCCTCACCATAGCGAACCGGAGCGCAGTGTCGCAGAGGGGAAGGCTGAACCAGAGAGTGTCTCGTACGCACCAAGCCCGGGCGACAAGACCAACCTACCCCAACCCGCCGCGATTCAAACTGCGCCCACTCCCGCCTTCCCCCGGTCCTTTATATCCGCACCGCGCGGCCGCATCCGGGAACTCCGGCCTCGCCGTCAGCCAATGGCTGCGGGCGGGGCGGCCGCTCTGCCCCAGCGACAACCAATGGAGAGGCGGGGCGGGGCCAGCCGCGAGACGCGGGGGGCAGGCGAGGCCCCGCCTCCACTTAAAGAGACAGGAGAGGGTGGCGGTGGGGGTGTCCTGGTCATGTTGCCCGCGTTTTGGGGTTCGCCTCGGCCCCGGCAGCCTGTGCTGGGGATGGAGCTCCGTGGGGTTACCGGCGGGACAGGCCCTGCCCAGAGTCACTCCAGTTATTTTCCCGGGGTTCTGTATCGCCAGGTCCCGCTCCGGCACCGAGCCTTGCCTGTGTACTCACATGGCTCCAGAGCCGCCGCACTGCCGGCGAGGCTTTCTTTTCACAATGGAGTTAATTGCCTTTGCGTGCAAGGCGCCTCAGGAGCAGCCTGAAGGAGATTACGTCCCGGGTTTGGGATGAGGGGCTATTACACTGCGTTAGCGAGGGCACGACGACGCTCTGGGGCGTCGAATAAAGCTCGCATCAACTCCTCAAGATTCCGGGGGTGGGGAAGTGCCAACAACTACACACGTGCACCGATTTTTATTTTAAATCTCTGTCGTAATCAGGGGATGCGCCAATACCTAGGACCACCCAGCCTCAGACCCCCTTTGTGTCGCCGGATTTCACAAATCACAGTTAAAAGCAGTTTATCATTAATTCTGTTCCAAATGTAACAATTAATGCAGTGCAAATTTCCTCACCTTGGGAACTTCTAATCCCTGCCTGTGTTTCCCTAAAATGAAGACTTAACCCGCTTGTTTTTTCAGGGTGCCATTTTCGGTATGTTACCATTTAACCGAAGAGCTCAGCTGAGGGTGTTCTTGGTTAATCCAATTCTTTCAGCTTCAAAAAAGTAACAATTCACTGTGCTCTTCCAGAACACTCGAAGTCTGTATTATCTGAGAGACAGGCTGTTCAACTGTGAGCATGCAATGAGCTCAGGGAGAAAACTTGGCTCTAAGATGGCTGAATAGCTCTAGAGGGAAGACGAGCTGGATCTGTGAGGCACTTTACCAATCTGGTCACAAATTCACCACTTTGGTAGGTGTAGCTTGTAAATACAAGGTACAAAATCCTCTACCTTGATATTGAAGGGTCCTGAGCACAGTGAACACTCTTACAGCCAGACATTTAATGGGAGGTAGAGCTGAGGGCATAAAGTTCTCATGAAGATTCTCTCCTGCCCATAACTTTCCCCATCTATTGAGGTCTACAATAATCGAAGTTCTCAGAGCTCTAAGACAGGAGGACCCCTAGAGCTTCACTTAAAAGTCTTTCGAGCTGTTCACGCAAGTAATAAAGATTTAAAACTTCGTGTCTCTTCTTCTCCAATGTCAGACTGCAAATACTTGGTCCCCTGGCTACAAAGGACCCTTTGCTTGAATCTCTACACAGCCTAAGGCACATCATCAATGCCTTCCACACCCTGTTTCAGTTCGGGCATCTAGTCCCAGCTGCTGTCGCCTCAGGGTGGGGAGACCTACTTCCAGGCATTCACAGAGAGGCAGGACTGAATTGAGAGCAGACACTCCTCCATGCAGGGATCTGGCTGTTTGTTTTTATGTAACTGTCTGGTGCTTCTCTCTATTTGAAGCATCCGTTGTTTATGCTCTCCTTCACCAAGAAAGAAGACAGGACGATTTGAAGGATTTGGGGGGGGGGGGGTGGTGGGGGTGGTTGAGGGGTTACGTTTAAAAACAAACCTCAAGATACTACAAAAGCCTGCAGAACCTACGATTTAATTCAACGTGCTGTTTAAAAACTATTTCTGTTAAAAATCAAGGATCAATTTGCCCTTCACCTTCCAGGAAAAGATAACCAAGTTGCAGGCCATAATACCCCTGTGGAACACCATTCAAGATGTAGGAAGAAAAAAAAACCCTCTTTATTTTCTGTCCACAGAAGTGCTAGGAAGAGAAACAAGAAGGCCTCCTATCAGATGGAGACAATCCTGCCACCGGCATCCCCTGGTTCACACGCGAACTTTCCACACAGCTCACTTCGGCTGCACGCTTTCAGCTGCTCGGAGCCCCTTACAGATGGGATTACCAGCCAAGGCAGCCTAGCACCGAAGGTTAAGCTAAAGCAAGGGTGTATATTTGCCATACAGATCAGGTTAGGGACGTGGCAGGTGGAGTACATGGAACCAGCCTCAGATCACCTTTTGCCGGCTAACACGACCTGAACTCCCCTCTCTGCTATGTAAAGAGATAAATCGAAGCAAACTTAGGTACACAGGAACAATCCCAAAGCAACTTCAGACCCAGCTGTGAGCACAAAAAACTCAACCTCAATCCCACATGCACAAAAGGAGACAAAGGGAGCACTTTTCACCTCCATCTTCCTAAAGATACTTGTACTGGTATTTGTACTGAAGGCTATGTTCTCAGAGCCTTAGAGAATTGGGGTGTAGTGTTGCTTTCTTTTCTACTCTGCCTACTACTTGGTATTATTTCCTTAGAAACAAGGACTTACTTCCAATTGCCTCAAAAATATAGACAAATTCTCTGAAGCAAGTGCTACTTCTCACCCCTCAGTAAGTACTGGGCTATGAGCATGGTATTATTTGGACTTTCCTGAATTCATTTTTTTGCATGATCTTAGTTTCTGCAGAAGTGGTGGAGATCGTCTTTAGTAGACTGATGAAGCATTCCCAGAAAGCTCTTTGTACCACAGCCTTCAGAACCCGACATTTTCTGGATCCTGCATAAGTTTAGGTGAGAAATACATGTCAAGGCTCTCAGCTCTGCCATGGATACAAATCTGGATATCTGTGGAACTTCAAAATCCAGGCAGCAAAAGGCATTTGAGAAATTCATTTTTTTAAGGCGACAGTTAAGCAGTTCAGTTTTTAGTACCCAGTTTTTAGTCAGAGGTTTTAGTATGCCATACTCTGAACTAACTCCTCTTAGGTGAGTAATATATTTTGTTAGGGTTTTTTTTTTTAGACACCACTTAAATAATTTAGGCTTTAGTTTTTGTGGTGAGTTGAATTCCAGTATGACTTGTATTTGCCCCCAGGGTTCTTTCCCTTGCAGGGGCTTCCCATGTGCCCTTTTCCAGGATCTCTATCAAATAACAGGGATCTGCTCAACGGGGTCTACCTGCTGGCTGCTGTATTTGGGTTCAGGAAAATCGCACCCTCTCTGGCTGTACTGCTGTATTGTTTGTTGTGATGAATTAATTCGATTGTTCAGCTTAACGGATGTATGTTTTCTCTAAACAGCTTCACACCATGTAAGAATGAGATATGGTGGGAGATAGTGGTGGAGGGATTACCATGGGCATGATGGCCTGCCGATGGGGTGATAGGTTATCTTATCTATAGGCTGTAGGTGATTCTCATCACTGCAATCCAGCTGGAAGAGGGAGTAACGCTCAGGTGTAACAGTCCTGTTCTGCCCTCGCCCAAGACATACAGCCTTTGTAATCTCTCTTTTTGTAACTCTCAGTATTCCTCATTTAGGTATAAAGTGTCTGCTCCTCCCCTTTGTGATAGCAGTTAACATAATATTTGACTACATTCGCACCTCCACTTCTACAAAAAGGTGATTCCGTATTTTTAATCCTCCGTGGCAGAGGTTGAGAATATGACCACCTTGCAGACAAGTCAAAGGGCTTACTCCTCTCTCAGTTGAGATGCCTCTGGTAAGGTTTGCACCTCTAGAACATACCTGGAAACACTTGTACATAGTACTATATATTTGTATTTTGCACATTTAGTGAATCCATCACTGCCAATCTATAAGAATTTACAATCTGTTGTTCCAATAAACCTACACTGTGAGTCTGAGTTCTTGAAAGTTCTTCTGAACCCAACCAGATTTACAGTGTCTCATTGGTAAGCTGCACTATTTGTGAATCTGTAATTGTGAATGAGACCCACTGTATTGGTGCCTCGGGGATCTTACTGAATGCAACTGAATTTACAGTCCTGAATTGGTTGTAATAAAAAAATTAAACCTAGCGGCACCCAGCCCCTGTGAGGACCAGCTGGAAAGCAGAAGAGTTTATTTTCTGACAAATTTCTATACTCGTAACAAAATATAAGTCTCTGTAATAGTTCTGCAGATAGCACTTGCATACTGATTTCAGAAAGACTTGAACTACCCCTATATCTACACTGTTCATGGTACACCCTTGTATTTGCCATTAGTAGTGTCATAATGACCAGCCTGAATAGATTTTTATCTTGCTCTTGTTTAGCCAGCTCTGAAAGGAAACTACACCTAGTTAGGCAAGGTGAAATGAGAGTCTGTCAGAGACAGTGACAGCCAGAACTCCTTAACCTCATCCTTCCTATTGTCTTACACCGAAATTTATATCTCAACACTCTCTTTTTGCTGTTTGTTTGGTCCTCCCCCTTCCTCATATCTGAGCCCTGTTCAATATAGTAATTGAAGCTATATTTACATGATATTTTGGGTTGGCTACAAAGTAATTTGAAAGCACCTACTCCAATGATGTTAAAGTTGAGAAGCTCTTGGGTGAATCTAATTTGCCTTGTGATACCTATGTTCCGAGGACATTGTAATCAAATAAGCTTTTACCAGCTATAGAAAATTCGTTATACCCATTTCTTTGCCTGAGAAAGCAACCTGGAAAACATGAAAAAGAAATGAGAAGAAAATTGCATTTTCCTGAAGGTGGCTTTTCCCGAAGGTGGCTTTTCCCAGGTTTTCAAACAAAAGGCTCCCTTGCAGGAGCTGGAAATGGTTCTACACGACTTGTTCTGTGAAAACGAAAGGAACAAAGAAATGCCACCTACCCTTCAGAAGTTTGGAGAGAAAATTCATCAAGGGTCTTGCTTTTTCCTTGCCAAAGTCATTGCAAGTAGAAGGGATCCAGCTCTTCTTAGGTGGCAGGAGGCAGCTACTATAGCTATCATTTCTTCCTCATGGTGTAAATTGGGTTTTGTAGAGAAGTAACTGAAGCTCACAACTGGAATGAGATCCTGTACCACACCTGGCTTGTGACACAGACAGCCCAGCCCACACTGAATAGTATATAATTAATAATAACATGTTCTCATTTTTAGTCATCTGCAACAAAGAACTGCAAACTTCAGGGCATGTTTTATACTGAGAAATTACCAGTTTCACAGAGCCGGTCGAGGTGTAAGCACAAATTCCACTGGATTCTGTACTTTTCGGCAGAGCCCCAGTGGTGGGGGAAGAAGACGACTAGATGGAGGGGAGAAACAAGATGTTGTTGGGACCCCTGGAAGGGTGGTATGTTTCTGCCTAATCCCTGTCATTCTCTCCCTGTTCCCTGACCCTCCATGCACACTTTTTTTTCTATTCCTTCCTTCCTCTTTGCTTCTTTTACTATTATGTAAAACATATCAATATTTTGGCACCAACATCCAACCTTATTTAGTTTTAATCATGTTTTTTGGGTGTATTTCAAACCTTTCTGGGTTTGATCCACTTTATTTGCAGAGACTTAGTTTCCTCTGCTCTTCTGTGTTTAAACCGGATCGTAATTTTTCTCTCCAGTTTAAAATAAAAAAAGAGCAGTAGAAAGTCACACCGTCCCTAAGGATGCCATTTTAGCCCTCGTAGCAACAGCAGCAGCAATCCTAACACCAGGACAACACCAGAACCCTCACAGGAGGACAAGACCACACCAAAAGGGCAGGGATGACATGTACAGGCTGCAGAGTGACAGGCAGGGGATGGGGAGAGGGTTATAGAGCAGGAGTTCAGGGTTACAGGACACAGCAGCAGATCTGGGTACAGACAGGGCAGAGTAGTTAGGGACCAGATGAGGGTCCAGGTCAGAGTCCAGGCTCCAGAGGCAGGGGTCAGGGATAAGGGGTAAAGGGTAAGGGTTAAGGATCAAAGGTGAGGGGTCAGAGGTCGAAGATCAAGGGGGTTGTTATCAACATACCTTTACAAACAACAGTAAGATTAACTCAGGAGTTCACTTCTACCAAAATTTGGGATTATAGCTAAGGGCATCTCATTCCCAAGAACAGTAACTCCCAGAGAGGTTGTTTTTTTTTCTTTGTTTTTGTTTTTTAATTTATCTTTAAATTTTAGCGATTGTACCTAAAGAAGAAAAAAAAAAGGTAAGTAGGCTCCTCACCTTCTTTCATCTCTTCTTTACTGATTGCTGCAGTGAAGGGCCTTTTGTGCTGGACTTGTTTTGGAAATTTCCAAGTCTCCTTAAAGCAGAGGTTTGCACTTGGAAGCATTTCATCTTGCAGCATGACTATTACTGCCCAGTTAAATTGGATATACCATGAGTGTGAGTCACACTTTGACCAGGGCTATAAAGATGAATCTCTTCAACTGTAAAGGGGCTGTGACTGACCAAATGAAACTGTCCCAATGGTGGCAGCATAACATAAGAAATAAAATACGAAAATATAAAGGGTTTCCTCTTTTTCCTCTTCAATAAGGCTGAGTCATCGTCACCAAAGAGGTATCCTTGTTCTCTGGGGGTGGGGTTGCCGTTAAAACCAAAGCACAGCACTTATCTTCCTGTAAAATTAGAAAGAAAGACATTTTATTTTTTGCGGTCAGGAGACCAGGCAAGGTCAGCATTTCATGCTAGATGGACCTTGCCTGGCTGCCGTCTGGTTAAGATCCTCTGCTAAGACTTCAGAGCAGGAAAGATAACATGCATTAGGGATCTTGTGTTACAAAGGGATTTTTTTCCTTAGATGTGAAAGCAAAACAAAATTTAGCACGTGAAATTCACTAGGTGAAGTTTAGTGCAGATTCACTGCAGATAAATAGAGGCATAATTACGCAGCTATAAAACAATTGACTTTAACAAGTGAGCGCTTTTCTAGCTTAAAGAAACCCTCCCATCCTGTCAAATTTTGTGGGGGGTGTTGGGGGGGGGGGGTCCTGATAACTTTTTATTATACATCATTGCATCTTTTCTAATTTCCTTACCTCAGCCTGGGCCTGCGTGGTCTTGCATTTGTCCCAAATCCATGCATGTAAAAAGCAAAAAAAATGTAAACAAGTTTGTCAAATACAATGATTTACTGGTGAGGCCTTGCAATACCTGAGAGCAGTCTGAAAGAAGAGAAATATTCAGCACACAGAGAGTTAAACATTGGTGGTTTGGAAGGTTTTCATCAGGACCATCTTTTCTGTGACTCTTCAAGGGGATATGTATCCATCCCTCTTATCTTAGCGAAGCAGCTGGGCTACTGCTGCTGTAAATCAGGAGCAAAACTAAGGGATGATGATGGGTAAGAGTTATGGCAGGGCGGTGGTGGTGGTGCCTGGTGAGAGGGAGAGAGCAGCATAAAATGAGGTGCTTGGACCTCCTGCGGGAGGGAGAGATGGGGGACATGAAGCCTGCAGCGCAGTGGCGATGGCAGGGAAGGGGCAGAGTTGATACCTGTGGGGCAGATCCTTCTCCGGAGACTGGGAATTCCCATCCCTCGAGCTTGGCATGGAGCAGCTGGGAGGTGAGTGTGGGGATGGGCTCAGGGCGGGGGTGCTGGCAGCGGGTTTTATGTCACACCCTGCCTCTGATAGCTACTGGTGCCAGAATGGGTCAAGCCACAGGAGCTGCTCGCACACAACAGCCTCTCCAAACTGCAAGGCTTGCAGTGCCTCTCTCAGAGGTTTTTACTAGCACAAAGTAATGTAGCATCTTCAGATGCAGTGATTATGGGTGGGATTTTTAGGCATTCCTCTTGGTCATCATTTTGATCCTGTTCACCTGGCTTTGGCACATGGGTGATGGTGCACTCAGGATGCTGAGGCTGCTGTGTAGGAACCAGGTTGCATAAATACATATGCACAGCCTGATTTGTCTCCGTCACTGCCTGGTTCCCCAGCAAAGCCCTAACAACAGCACTGGGCTTCCCATGCTTTAGAGCAGTCCCGAGGATGCAGGGTTCAAAACATTCAAAGCAGTTTCTGATGTGTCACCACAGAAAGGAGTGTGATGAACAACTGAGAAGTGCAGCCCAAGACGACAAAGGTTGTTTCAGTGCAGTGATCTGCTTCACATCTCTGCTTGGGACAGTGCAACAGGGTCTCCATGTTCCCATGTTCTAAAGGAACTCCCTGTGAAATGTGAACTTGCCATACATGTCAGTGCCTACACAACTGCAAAAAGCTGAAGGCCTCCCCTCAAAAAACAGCTTGGGACAAGAAGTGAACATCCAGAGGTTCCTGCGCTACACTGCCTGTCTCAGAGAAGCCAGGCACAGTGCCTCTGCAGTACTGAGGGTGGAGCCTGCTTGCAGGGCTTGGCTGATCGTTACGCATATTGCTGAGGAAAGGTGGTGTGCCACAGAGAGCATATGCCAGAATGAACCCCCATGACACTGGTGCATGGTCACAGAGGTTTCCCCTGTGACCTTGCTTCTGACCATATCCTTTCCCTTTCGCTTACTTGGTCATTTGTTTGCTGTTATTGGATGTACCAGACTTGCAATAGAAACAGGTCCTCCGAAATGTTACATTTCCTACTCCTTTCCTGAGGCTTCAGGCAACCTATCATGGAGCACAAAGGAGACACCAGAGCTGTGAGCATTTTGCTGGTCACAGATCTGCGCCTATAAGAGCACTGTCACTGCCTCTTGCAGTATGATGCACTCTATCTCCTGCAGCCACATGAAATATTCCCTGATGTGTTCCAGCCCCAGCCACTGCAACAGTGACAAAATAGCACAGTAACAGCCCACAGACACTGTGTGAAACCAGACTCTTACTCATCAGCTTTTGCATTGCTTCAGAAACACTGTCCCACCCTTCACCATGGATCCATACTCAGCTTTGCCTGAGCTGGACCTTTAACATCAGCCATATCTCCAGCAAGAAGCACTTCTTACCAGGAGTATCATTTCCTCCTCTTAAATAAGATCAAAAGCATTCAACAATAACCAGTTTGATCTATGACTTGCATTTTCCCTTGGGCTTGCCATTGGCTTTCAGGGATTTACATACCCATCAGCACTTTCAGAACAACACCACACAGGCTGAATGCGTATGTGTGTGTCCAAGTTTCCTACATCCCTAAACTTATCAGTCAGAATATCAGATGTCGGGGCATTTGCATGCCATTGTTGCTTACCTATTTTATCTATTTATCCTAATTATCTAACTAGGCTAATTTAATCCTCAGCATTCACTAATCCCAATTAGAGATGGGCCCAAACCAGGATCTGGGTCCCAATTAGGAAATAACAACTTCTTGGCAATCTGCTGCCTCCAGAAATCCCTGCAGCTGATTGTGATGTGTGGGAGTACAGGAGCCCCCACGCAACAGCAAGGACTTGCAGACCCACATCACCTCTGTGCTCAAGCTCTAAAGACAACTGAGCAGCAGATCAGGATCTAACTGCATCATTTGCTTTGCAGTGGTCTGCATATATCTTGAGCACTACACCCTCTCCCCCTACCCCCTAAAAAAGTGAAGGAGAGCTGGTTTTTGCACCTGTCTGTATCGGTTGCATCAAACCATTCATAGTGGCCAGAAGAGCCCCTGACTATTAAAGCTCTTTTATCTCGTCATCCTTTGCAGCTGCTTCTTGTCCCCTTGGCTCATTCTGAACATGACGCAATGATGAAGGCACACACATGCTGTAGTCACTAGGCAGAAGTAGCTGAAGCAAGATATTATGCCCAGATGAAAAAGTGAACTTGTTCTGCAACACCTGTGGTCAACTGGACAGACCTTGGGGCTCGCTTCTGACTTGGCTGTTAAAAAGGGCTACTTGTGTCTGTTTTGCTTCTGTGTGCGCAAGGGAGGGACAGTGGCATACAGAGCACCTGCAGGCACTTCAGCATGTCCCCGTGAACATTAGCTCCAAGAGTCCATCACTGTTTCACCAAAGCTACAGAGCGGAAGGAATTAGTGGTCTCTGCAGATCCTACACCATCAACATGGTTTCTTTCAGCACAGAGTAGCACAGAGACACTGATCAGCACTTGCCTCCTTGATGTTTTCGAAAAGCCATGTCTTCCGCTCAGGACTGCACCTAGTCCATCTTTCCCTGTAGTAGGGAAAGGTCTAACCTTCTGCAGGGCTGGCACCACTGGTGAGACATGCTGCATTCCCCTCCAGGGAGGCAAAGGGTTTCTGATCACCTGTGGAGACAAGAGGCTCCACATGGGTCTCCTACAGCCTTTTCCTAAGTATGTTCTTCTTCCCCCAGCCAGGAACATGTGACTCTGCCAAGATGTGGTTACGTAAGTTGCCAGCTTCTCTCACTGGAAGCTAATAGCTAGCTCACTGAACAAAGAAAATCCAATTTGGCACCAAAAAAAGCAAACAGTATTATTCTGGTTTCTCATCTTTTTTCCCTGCTGGTTCATTACATCAGACTTTTCACTGATTTATACCTCGGATACAAGAAGAGTTTCCGACTCAAGGTTATTCTCCTCTCAGGTGTGGGCATGTCCTCACTGTAACCCAGAATGAAAGGGTTTATGAGCTGTGGATGTTCAAAGGGAGAGAGACATGAAGCTCCTGGAGCAGGTCCAGTGCAAGGCAATGAATATGATTAAGGAATGAGGACAAGCTGGGGAAGCTGGGCCTGTTCAGCCTTAAGAAGAGACAACTGAGAGGGGAAGTCATGAATATAAGTAAGTATAGTAAGTAAGTATCTGAAGGAAGGATGTCAAGAGAATGGAGCCAGGCACTTCTCACTGGTGCCAAGCAATAGGCTAAAAGGCAACAGGCAGAAACTGATGGACAGGAACTTCCATCTAAACATGAAGAAGAACTTTACTGTGCAGCTGACTGAGACCTGGAACCGATTGCCCAGAGAGGCTGTGGAATCTCTTTTCCTGGAAATATCCAAGAACTGTCTGGATGCAATCTTGTCCAATGTGCTCTAGGATGACCCTGCTTGAGCAGGGAGGTTGGACAAGATGACACACTGTGGTCCCTTCCAGCCTGACCCTTTTTGTGATTATGTGAGTGTTCACATCTGTATGACAACTATGTGAGCAGTGGTGGGCCACAAGTCCCCAGGTGCCTGGAGAATGAGGCTTCTTCTGGCAAGTGTCTTTGATGAATTGTTTCTAAAAGCCTGATGGCACCTTAGGGTTTCCTTTTTCCCTTTCTACAAGAGCACCACTAGAAAAGTACATGATTGTAATTTCTTTTGCTGTAGCAGAGCTTAAAGGGGAAATTAACTTGGGAGCTCATACACTGCTCACTGAATCCAGCAAGGCCTTTTCTGCCAGCTTCAGTGGAAGTTTTGGAACCGGCTCTCTATCAAAGGTGACTTTGATTTTCTGCGGTGTGTGGGCTTTTCCTCCCATTTCTCTATGGGAAATAGCTTTGGGAGGCTTCAGAGTGCAGATGAAATATTTGCTGTAGCTAGCCGTCAGCTTATTTTCTTCCTTGCATCATGACTGTTCCTCCCTTTTACAGCTGGCAGCTGTAATCACTGCTGGCCTCCTCCTGCTCTACATCCCGCTGTGCTACAAGGATTTTCATTTCCATGTGGCTCATGTGTATGCTTGCCTGGGGTACCCCAGTGCCCAGCACATCCTGGGACAGAGGTATTTGCAAGGTAACATTTCTCTAGTCTATGGCTAACTTGCTGCCAGAGTGTGCATGCTTATAAGCCAGAACCACAGATGTGGCTTTGTGGCACCAACTTGCTGCTGGATTTTGGACACTGTATTTTATTACCTATCCATGACTTTGCCACCTTGTCTCACACCCAGGAACTGGAGTGGAAAAAAATGAGGACGTGGCCATGTACTGGTTCAGGTGAGGCACCAAAATCCCCCAAGCAATTCCTGCCATGGGAAATTGGCTTCTTCTGGGGAAAGGCTACTTGTGGTATGGGAGGAAGAAAAAGCTGGCAGTGCTTTGGGGATTGAAACCTGCACTGAGTTGTCCTGTGCTGGTGGGAAGGAGGTTGACAGGTAGCAGCAGGGACAGCAGGAGCTCCTGACTTCTCTCTGTGGGATGCATTATGCTTTGCTCCACTTTCCCCACCTGCTACTGCTAATTTTTTTTAATCAATGGGAGAAAAGGAAGTATCTTGACAGCATGAGTGCAGAAGGATGCTGGTGCTGCTGTATGGCCTTTTAGGGAGGTTTGAGCTGCAGGTGGGCAGCAGGAAGAATGCACAGGTGAAGGAGGGGAGTGAGCCAGGAGCTACTGAGGGAATGGGAAATCAAGCTATAGCAGAGTATTATTTTCCTGTTCTCAGCACATCCTCCCGAGAGGCTTCTGCTACGAGTGACACAGCCATGCCTGTCTGTGCATTTGCTGTGGTACCCATAGTAGTAACACCTGTGGTGGAAACCTGGCCTGTGTCCCCTGAAATCCTACCATTCTTGGTGAGAAATGGAAAGGATTAGGGATAGGCAAATTTACTGTGCTACCCAAAATGCAAGGGGAGAGGAGTAGGCATGTTGGATGGTGTCTCTGCCTGCCCAATGCATAGAAGAGTATTGAGCTGCAGGACTTTTAGGGTTGATGGAACTATGGCTGTGACAGATGGAGATGTAAATAAAGGAGGAATCATTGAAGATATCCATACCTTGAGACATGCTGAAGCCTTCATGCTTTTCTGAATAAGAATGTTTCCCAAATCAGAGCCTAAAATTTCAAAGGAGTCACATTTCAAAAAGTGAATTATACATAACTTTTCCCTTATTTGCTCTGTCCTGGTTTCATCTCAGCTAGCAGCCAAGTACCATGCAGCTGCTCACTGGTTTCTCCCCTCCTCTCCCTCTCCTGTGGGATAGAGAGGAGAATTGGAAAAAGGTAAAACCCATAGGCTGAGAGATAAGACCAGTGTCATAACTGAAATAAAGTAAAATATAACAATAGTAATAAAAGAGAGGAATAAACCCCAAGAAAAAGAAGTGATGCCCAGTACAATTGCTCCCCACACTGACCAAAGCCCAGCCTGTCCCTGACAAGCAGTTGGCAGCTCCTGACCAACCTCCCCAGTTTATACACTGATCACGAGATGCTCCATGACATTGAATATCCCTTTGACAAATTTGGGTCTGCTGTCCTGGCTGTGCTCCCTCCCAGATTCTTGTGCACCTGCTTGCTGCCAAAGTGAGGGAAATGGAAAAATCCTGGATTTAGGGTAAGCACTGCTCAGCAACAGCCAAAGTATAAGCGTGTTACCAACATTATTCTCATCCTGAATCCAAAGCACAGGACTGTATCAGCTGCTTGGAAGAAAAGTAACTCTAAGTCAAAACCAACTCTTACCTTGCTTGAAAATATTCAAACTCTGGTTTTCTTCTTCTGTACTTCTCTTACCATGCTTGTCTCTTCCTGGTTGTAGGCAGGCTGCGGGGCAGGGCCATCCCCACTCCTCCTTCAACCTGGCAGTAGGGACACTCAGAAACATGACCGTGGCACTTGAAGAAGGGTAACCTGAGATAATCCTCTTCCTTCCCATTACAGCTTAATTCCCAGTTTCTCTTGGGGGGGGGCGGAGGGGGGGGGCAGAAAACCTGGTGCTGTGGGTACTCCATGCATGAATCCACTCCAGCATTTCTAATGCCCTCTTTTTGTATTGTCAGTAATGCAGCCCTGCCTGCAGCAGGGAAATGGAAAAACACCGTTAGTCCAATGACATTTTAAAAATTAGGTGTCACAGTACCTAAAACACCCATGGTCTGATTGCATATGTTTTTGCATGATGATTTCTTAAAGAAGGCAAGGAACAAGACCTGTACTGGTATACAGCTATTGAACTGACATGTGAATTTTCTGCTAAAAAGACCTGTCTTTCTCTTTTAAGGGAGTTCCCTTTTCACTCTCCTTCCATCTAGTGGGGTTGATGAGAAGGTTCCTACTGACTCTCTGGGGATTGGGTTGAAACTGCCTGGGATGAGTTTCTCTCCCTGATGTGCATGTGCACATTGCACACCAGTGTTCCCAGCAAGGCCCACAGATAAAGAAAACTTGCCTTGTGCTTCGTACAGTCACTGTGATGACTTGTCCTGGGGCTAAGTGAAGCTGATCCCATCACAGTGAAACCCAGCCCTTTTTTGATTTTGGGGTATTGTTTCATTTTGATTCTTTTCATTTGCTTCAAATCTGAAAATTAAAATTTTTTGGTTGGAGAGAGTGGTTGTACGCTAAATGAAGCTAAAAAAGCATTGCTTGGACAAACCTACTGATTTGAAGCCAGTGGATTTTGTTTCAGTCTCCACTGCATTTTGCATGATCAGACTCACATATTTGGTGGTATTTCAAAACTTCAAAACCATTTCTCCTTCAACTAAGATGAGAAAATCACCAAATCTAGAACATGAGTGCTCAGACCACAGGAAAAAGAAGGGAAATCAGATAATTTTCTGAATAGGGGAGAGTTAACTTTACAGATGTTTTCATACTTAGTGGCTGTGTTCCTCTCATAAAAGCCTGTGTAATTAAAATTTAGCTAGGAATGAATTTAGGACTTCCTCCTAGACTTTCTTGATGAAGGTTTCATGTCCTTCAGGGAAGTGGAGAAACTCCTCAGTGTGGCAGCAGCCCATGGGCTCCTAGAAGCTCAGCAACTTTTGGAAAATATCTTCAAGAGCAGAAACCTTCCCTGAATGACTGCTGCAACACCGATGCTGCAACAACCTTGCCGCCTTCTGCACTCAGCAAGCCCAGCTTCTCCTTGCTGAGTGTCTAGTCTTCAGAAATTTGAATCATTCACTGGACATTCCATTCACTTTGTGCTGCATCTACATGGTCAGGTCTATGCCAGTCATGTGCTGCTGCTGCTCCTTCTCTATTTTCTTCCTAGCTTGCCAGTTCTGAAGACCACTGGAAAAGTGAAGTGGAGGAGACCAATAGTCTTCAAGGTTATACTGATGAAAAGCATATGAATATTTTTGAAAAACTCCCGTTGCTGTTGCATCAACTCATCTGTTAATGCTAAGTAAGATCCAAATATTGATCTGCAGTGTTGCTTGCATGTTTGTTCCACCTTTCATGCTCTGTTTAGGCATTGTGATAACTGATCCCGACTAAGGCTTTATCACTGTAAATCCGCATGACATGCATGCATGATCCATTTGTACTGGAAATGACAGTGATTTAATAGAAAATATAAATGATGCTCTCACTTAATAGCTATTGTTTCTTATCAACATTACCTCTGGCATGACAGTTCTGGGGAAAAGTAATTCAATTTAATGGAAATTGCATTCATTTTCAGGGTGGTCTCAGTTTAAAACCACAGTGAGCAATTGCTTTTCACGGGTGGTGCACTCACTAAATAAGGACCTGCAGAGTTTTGCTAGCAATAAAATTGTTTCCCAGGGCTTTGGCTGGTGTGCAATGTTTCCCTTCCTCCTACCATGATTATTCAGCTCACTTGTTGCATGACATAAGGTTGTGCACTCCCCCTGGGTACCAGAGGCCACAGTGGTGAGCCTGAGAACAAGGGGCTGCCACTGAGGGAACAAATGGGACAGCAAGCCCATGGAGGGGTCCAAGCTTTGGTTTTTGAGAATTGCTATTGTGCCATGACTTGTAGGCAAAGGTATGAAGGTTTTTATCCAGGGTCCCATTTTTCTGTCCCCTCCTGGATGTCAGCCTCAGTATCTTCCTATAGTGATGCTGGCAACAACTGGGGGGCATCCCACAGGCACAGCATGCCAGCACCCTGCACAGTGGAGACTGATGGAGGCGGTGTGGTGGCTACACATTAAGTAAGGAATGGCTAGGGTTTGCCTCTTCTCCAGCTGGCTGTCCCCAGGCTGGGCTCCTCAGGGCCAGATCTATATCCTGCTCCGAACAGGAGAGGACTGAGAGGAGGCCTATGGCCAGGCTCTCCTGCCTCCCTCAGCTCATCCCTGTCAGCATGCTGCACACCAATGCTCTCTGGTGCAGTGCAGCTGCCTGCTCTTCCCTTGTCTCCTTTCCCTTCTGTGCTCTCTCCTACACAGCCCTTTATTGAATCTGGTACCACGAACTGCACAGCAGAGCAGGGCTCCAGGTGAGTTTCTCTGTCTCCTACTCCTCAAGCAGAAAAACAAGACACTATTTGCCAACTCAAAAGGGGGCTTATTTCCATGGCCTCTGTGGTCCATGCCCTGAACTAGGACCCTTTGAAGGCAGGGGAATATTTTCCTTGACGTGAGGCTTGTGCTGCATCACATTTCATACCCTGCTCTTTTTTTTCTCATAGACAAAACGTGCATGAACAGTAGCTCCTGATTTAGAAACCAGACCTATGCTTTACATCTCATATATAGAGAGATGCACCAATTAAGTGCACCAGGCATCCTTTCCAGGCCTGTGGTACTTTCTTTTCTGTGCCTGGGAGCAGGAAAACCTTGTCTTTGTCTCCACAAAACAGCATCCACTGGGCGAGTAACATGAGGAGCTGTCTCAAAAACCCTATTGAAACCCAGAACCAGTGTGTGCTGCCACTTTACCCCCAAAATCATCCTCTTTGTTTCCTCCATCCTCCCATACTGCAGCAGCCAATGTCAGAGGGACATCCAGACACGGCTGCAGAGAGCCAAATCCTATTGCACACTTCTGCCAACCAGATGGCCAAACTCATGCACCTTTCCTATTACCACTGGGTCCAGGATGATGCTGTTAGTGGCCCAGATATGACATAAGCCCAGTGAGCTAAGGCTCACCTGGATATGTGAGGAGCAAATACACTGAGGGCCTGGTGAGCAGGGTCGTTGCATTTCATGGTGTGCTGGATTGCCCCTGGCTGGATGCCAGACACCCATCAAAGTCATTCTCTCACTCCCATCTGCATCTGGACTGGGGAGAGAAAATATAGCAAAAGGTTCATGAGTTGAGATAAGGACCGAGAGACAACACTCCTCAAATACTGTCATGGGCAAAACAGACTGAACTTGGGGATATTAACTAGATTTATTAATAAAAAAATCAGAGCAGCGTTGCCAACCACCCAGGCCCTGGCGGGGGTCTTCTGGGTGCCACAACCTTCCCGGTGAGTCGCCCTGAGAATGACGGCTTCCATCCCAGGGGCACAGGCACTCCTGCCCTGTAACCAGCTCTTTTGTGAAGGTTGTCGAAGCAACCAAGCCTGTCAGCTCTTTCAGGCTCTTGCTGCTTCTGTAGCATCTTCTAGGCAGGGCTCCTCTCAGGCGGTGCAGGAGAAAATACGGGAGGCAGAATGGTCTCCAGAAGTCCTCTTTATTCCCAGGAACCGACAACGCTGAAGACCTCAAAGCTCCTGAGAGCCGGGGTTATATAAACACAAAAGGGAGCAGGGTTTATCAAAACAACCAATAGGGACAAGGATTCAAAAGCTAACCAATCAGGGGAAGGATCCAAAATGAACCAATCAGGGGAGAGAACTTGAACCAATCAAAGGGGAGAACCAATGGGTACTACAACAGCCAATCACAGGCCGAGACATTTGCATACTAACAGACTCAGATGGCTGAGCAACAGAGGCGTGACCAACTGCATTAGGGACTAGATGCCCTCCATGGAAGGGCTGGGAGCACTGCTCCCCCTCAGTTTTCCTTAGGGGCCTCCACAGAGGAGAATAATTAGAAAGAAAATAAATTTTAAAACCAACTTCTTCCTCATCCCTCCCTCCTTCCTCTCCTCTCAGCAGTGCATAGAGATGGGGAATGGGGGTTATGGTCAGTTCACTACAGGTATTTCTGCCACTGCTGCCACCTCAGGGAGAGTAGTCCTGCTCCAGTGTGGGGTCCCTCCCAGAGGACCAAGTTCTCCATTAGCTGCTCCAATGTGGGTCACTTTTCAAGGGGTGCTGTCACCAGTAGGGACATGAAAGAGCCACACTCACTCAGGTTCAGAGGTGAGCAGAGAAGGAGGAAGTTTATTATGATTTGGGATTTAAATAGAATTTGGAGTTTGATCAAGGATTGGTAGATGAGAGGAACACCTTTCTGACCCTAGTGGTCAGTTCACCAGTCCATCACAGACTGGTATGAAAACAATCTACTTGTTTATGTTACATTCATGAGAGACTCCATTAGAAATATTTAAACATCATCAGAAGGGTAAAGAATCAGGGCGACAGGGTGCAGTCACCTTCTGCTCTTCTTTGGCCACAATTACATCTGTGCAATAACTTTTTCCCCTTCTTAAATATGCTATCACGAAGGCATTAGTCTCATTCCTGACTAGGCCAGCCTTGGCCAGCAGTACATTTTCCTTGGAACCAGCTGGCTTTGGCTCTGTCAGACATGAGGGAAACTTCTGGTAGCTTCTCACAGAATGCATCCCATAACCCCCCTTACTATCAAAATATGACCACACAAACCCAGTCTACACATAACTTAAGAAATCACCTTTTTCAGTCCCCCAGCCAAAATGAGAGAGCAAGTTTCTGTATGCTGATCCATTTTCCCACCTGAACCACATCATCACCCAGCAACAAAATGGGCATCAGCACCAACCATAAGATTCTGCAGCTACCAGGCAAAAAGTCAGCCTCAAGGTTCATACTGCCTTCGCTTCAGTGACAAGGTGTAATTCTTTTGTTCGCTTTCTCAAAAAAAGCTGTTTTGGAATATAACATATCAGCTGTAATTTCCTTATTGGTATACATGGTCTTGTATTTTGGGTGAGTGACCTATCCAGGTAGCCCTCTTTACTAAAAAAGAGTACCAAGAGCGGGACAATAAATCTTTCCAAACAACTTTGCATATGATTTCAACAGAAAGAAAACAATTGTTTGTTTAATAAAGTCTGTCACCAAAAAGCAACAGGGGAAAGCCATTGGAACTCAAGGTGGTGACAAGATTTTACCAGAAAAAGATGTTCAGTTTTCCTGCAATTTACAGGATTACTGCTTGCATTTTTAGCCTTGCACCACCTCCCGTTGAAACACAGGTGTTTCTCACCCCAATTGCTGTCCATACAATTTCGCCCTGGATTTTCTTTCAGTTGATGGTTTTGCAGTTGATGGCTGAGAGTGTACACATTCACGTTCCTCGTGTTTTTTCCCTTTTTCTCCCCAGATCTGTCTTGCCATGGCTGTTCTGGCTGCTGGTAGATGTAGGTACTCTGTCCCCACTTCAGGGAATGGCCTCCACTTGTGGGGCACTTGTCCCACACAGCACTGGCTGGACCTCCCTGCCAGCTGCCAGCCCTCCCCTCCTTGGCACTGCCTGTACTCAGGCAATTAGAAGGATTTTCTTTCCCAAAACACAGCTCTAATTATAATCTAATTCATCTTATTTGAAGTACAGTTTGGTAGTATTTCCATTATGCAAATATCAATTTATTATCCTCACATTATGTTTTGACTACAGTTGTGTTGCTAATTAGAGGTAATTTAAGTGCTTTTAAAAACCCCATCCTTTCCTCTCCATGCACCCTTACTTCCTTGCAAACCACACAGTGCAGATATGTAGCACAGAGTCAGTGATGAAAACCTGCAGTTATCAGCTCCGTTTGCATCACTCTAATTGACTTTCATTATGTTAGAAACCACTTAGAAAGCACGATTTTTTCTGATTTACTTGGGATTGGGGATGGAGACATGAAAAAGGAAGGTAACTTTCTCCAGCTGCATTTCTAACATATTTCTGCCCATACTTTCGAGTGCATTTGGAGTGGCTCTTCCAGTAACTGACCACACTACTGCCTTTGGCTGAGGGGAAAAATTAGAATTATAATAATGCTAGTCTAGGAGTGACAACACATTCCTGTCGTAAGAGAGAGAAAAGCTGACCCCAGGAATCTGGCTGAAAAAATCCTAAACGTGTCTGTTGTGGAGGTATTTGTGTGTCCTGTATAGCCCCGCTACCAGAGGCACTAGGAAACCAGGATAAACCCTATAACAGCAATTCCCATTTGCCCTAACTGAAGGCAGTGGGAAGACTGTAGGTTTTGGTCGTGGAGGCTGCCCAGCTTGGTACAGGTCCTAGAAGGGGAGCAGTGGAGATTTTCTGTGGTGGCAAATGAGGCAGCCATGGGGAGATTGTGGGAATAGAGACTAGGCAGTGGGTGTTTGTGGTGTGCTAACACAATCTGTCACCAACATCCTTAAAATCCCCACAGGATTACTCTTCCCAACCCCTTTCACAACGACCACATCTTCTATCCATTTTTCTTCTGCAGACTTTTCTGCTGGGCACGTTAGGTGTGTCTGCTGCCACAGCTCAGGGCAGGGAGGGATCCTGCTATGCAGGTGGCAAAAAGATTTCTGCCTCCCAAAGCATCTCCAGGGCCATCCCAGTTTGATTTGGCTGGCATGTTTTCTGACCACAGAAATGTTGTTTTACCAAACACTTTGAGGAGCTCTCAGAGCTTCCCAGAAAGATGACTTTTAGCAGGGGGATGGCAGTGTTATTGCCCATAATAAAAACCCACCAGAATGATCAAACCCATAGATGGCTCAAGAAGCTGTGCAGCTCTGGCTTTGAAGTGCTTGCTCCAGCAGTAGCTGAACATTAGGGGTCCTCAACGGACTTTCAAAAGCTTTGTTAGAGAGAGAGGGGGAGGGAAAAAAAAAAAAAAAAAAAAAAAAAAAAAAAAAAAAAAAAAAAAAAAAAAAGAGTGAAGCTTTCCTGAATTTGTCTACAGTATAAATCCCAATACCCCACCCACCTACCAGGCAAGCTCTGTTAATACCAGGGGCGAAACAACAGCGTTAATGCTCTGACGTAAAAAGAAGACAGCAGCTGCTGTGCTGTGCCTACGGAAACCTGGGGCTCTCAGAGAGGGCCTTTTCTTTCTGCCCAAAGTCAAGCTTCAAAGCTTCCTGTTCCGTTTTGTTCTTAATTGTAAGTGCTATTGCAGTGGGTAGGGTTGTTTTTGTTTTTACCCTTCACTGCTTTTAGTTTATTTTCCCCAGGAGACATTATCTTTCATTTGCAGAGTGAACTCAGTGTCCTGTAATGGAGACTTAACGGTGGTGGGTGGCTTTCGGGGAAGCTCTGCTGTGGCACTGCCACACTGCACCAAACCTCCTCCAGCTGGGAAGGAGCTGGGCTCTTCCCCTGGGAGAGGAGCCGGCAGCGCGATTAAGCAGATCATTTGCACTTTTTGCACCCGTCATTTGTTGAAAGGGAAAGGGCCACAAGGCCTGGAAAAGTTCCCGTTGTCTTGGGACCCCTGCTCAAAGCCTCTGGCTGTGGCATTGGTGTGGTTCCTGTCTCTGGGAAGGGAAAAGATCTTATCTACAGTGCAGACAACTTCAAAAAAGCCATTTTGTTAAACATCCCACCACTGAATAGCAGTTGTAATACTTTAAGGAGACCCCCCAGAAAGGGAAGACACAATGAATTCATATTCTTGAGGCTAAAATAAGTATTATAATAAAAAGTATCCACCAAGACCTGACAGCACTTTGAAGGGCTGTCATTTCAGTGTCCCACAGTTGACAGCTCTGTCATTCAGCTCTCAGACATTATCACTTATGATACTCCACATCATTTTCACTCAAGAATCAAAAAGGCACAAATACTGTAATACTGTAAGACAAGTGTCCTTAGTGTGCTAAGAATTTCTTAAGGTAAGATAGATGCAAGGTGAGCTTTGCATTTCAACTTGGTTCATTTTCTGCATGGGATGCTTCCTGGCAGCTGCGCCCAGAAGGATTTACGACCTTTTGCAAAACCATCTCTGCCACACAGTGGGTACTACTGGGACAGCACCTAGCAACATCCCTTCTCCTATGGCAAATTCCTTATTCGGTTTTTTTTTTTGGTGAAAGTCACAAAGCCCTGAAACTACTCAAGGTTATCCAAAGCCTGGATGGGACGCTGTTAAAGGTGGGTGTGAGCCCTCAGGCCTCCCTGGGAACACACTTTGGCACCAGGTTGAGTGGTGCAGGGAATGCTGCAGCTCACAAGAACTGGCAGTGCATGGTCAGTCCCAGGGCAGCTTTGCATCACAAACCCACAGCACAAAGCAAACACTGAGGCGTGTCTGGCCTCATCCCCTGCCCTGGATGTACAGGGGAGAAAAGCAGTACAATGCAAAAATCCAGTCCATCTCTGTCTGCTCCACCAAGTGCCCTGGTGCATGTCCTTTTAGAAGAGCACTGTAAGATGGAGGGGCTACTGGGTTGGTACCCAGAGAAAGCCCTGGGCATGGGAAGAAGGAAAAAAGACCTTCAAAGTAACAAAGAAAAAGAGAAAACAAAGTGTAGTTCTGTTTCTCCCATCTTTACTATGCTTGCCTTCAATTTGGGATAAATAAGAGACATTGAAATATTGTCACAAATACAACCCAAAATGAGTTCATAAAAGGAATTAAGTTGTCCCTTAGGAAAAGACAAATGACTGGGCACTGTTTGGAAACTAAAGGCAAAATTATCCTCTCTAGCTGTGGTACAGCAGCAGGTGGCTATGACAGAAACAAGGGGATTCCCTCCCCGCTTTTGCCCGGGGAAGAATTGGTAGATTTTGGGAGAAGAGCATCTCAGAAGTGGAAGATGTTTTCTCAGAGTTCAGAGAGAATAGATGAATTGGGATGACAGCCTCTACCTGTTGCTTCCACACAACCAATATTTCTCCAATTCCCCATAAAGCAACCATTTAATTAAGGAGTCAACTTGACAAAATTAGAATAAACTCTGCTGGAGCTTAATGATGACCAGATCCTTTTTACTTCCAGCTTTCCTCCAAAATGAATAGCAGGCTATCATGGACTCTGTCATAGCTGACTTTTGCCTGGCTCTCTTGTTTGCCGCTCACATCGATATTGGCTGACTGCCTTCAGAATAGCAAAATCAGCCAAATTTCCCCCTTTCTCAAATGACTCATCCAGCACAAAACTGGTTGGTACTTGTTTGTTGCCTAAAATGTCTGTGTGGTGGTGTCCACGTTATCACCAACAGCATTTTTATGAAACACTTTTAGCCAAATATTGGTGGCTTTGCCCAAACTCTAATATCTGCTCAAGATGAGCTGAATCCAGCAGGGACTTTACTCCAAAGTCTCAATTCAACAACAAAATTAAGTCCACATTTAAATTATTTTCTATCAAATTATTTTATAAAGTGGGATAAGCAAATGAGTCAGGGTCTTTGGTCTTTGGCATGTTGAGCAGTTCCCAGGCTATTTGCCCAAAGCTTAGTCACAAAACAGCAGCAACAACTGTTCCTCTCACCTTTTCAGTGATGAGAGGAAAACCCAGTTGCACACATTTTCCTTCTTACACCAGGTAGGAACCAAACCAGTAAAGAGTTCCGTGTAGCCATTTAAAGACATGATTTAGGATATTTTTTTCCCCTATATATATATAATGGCTGAAAAACTGTAGAATGAAAAACCTTTTGTAGATGCTGCAACATTTAGTAAAACCTGACTAAAATGTATTCTCGTCATCCGCAGGATGAGTGCTTGGCAGAGGTGGAGGAAATGCTCCACTGCCACTGAGAACTGACACAGCATCGCTGTGCAGCTGGTCCTTTCCTGACCATGTTTACAGCTGGCTCTCTGAGGGCAGTAAGTTTTGTGAGCAAATCTCCCTTCTTTCTGATACCCCATGGGCAAGGACCATCTTGTCCTACCCTCTTCAGAGGATGAGGAAATGAATTCAGTGTGAGAATGGAGATGAAGAGCCACCTCATTCTGGTAGCTAGCTCAAATAGCAAGATTTGTTTCTCACTTCATGGCATGAGGGTGCCTCATGCTGGTTTCTGCTCTCCAGTACTGAGCAGGGTAATGTACTTCAAACTGAAGTAGGCTCCTCCAAGCTTAGCATGGCTCTGATTGCATAGCCTCTGCAATCCTGAGTAATTATCATTGCCAAGGGCTCCTCGGAGTTCAGCACAAGGGTCTCCAAAATTGCAGTGCTGCAGTGGAGTCCCCTCCCCCAAAACTCTTTCTGGTGGTCTCTTGTGTTTCTGACCCCAAGTGCTGCTGGGAGAGTTGGGAAGGGAAGGTCAGTTCAAAATAAGAGGGCTGGGTAAAAAAAGTCTCCGTTCTTTGGTTTCAAGGGTGCAGCACTAACACACCATTTTTTTCCTGCTGCTCAGAGCACATCTCCACTGTTCATGGAGCTGTTCATCAAGGGAGCAGCCGTGGTCCCCACTGGCTGGGGCTATGAAGCACATCCTTGGTGGTGAGCAGGATTTCACACTGCAGACACCTTCTGTTGAAAACTAAAAGTATAGTCTAGAGTGTTGACACAGACAAGTTCATTTCTTGAATTTAAGGGACGGGCTATGCCAGCAAGGAACTGCCTTCACGAAAGTAGAAAGATGAGGGTGGCAGAGGAGGCGAGCAATTCATGGCAGTGCAAAGATCCAGCCCCTGCAAATGACATCCCACTTGAAGACACTGCTTGACATTAAACCCACCATGAGTGCTTGCACTGGGGGCTGGCTGGGGGGTGGGCATAGGATATTTTCCCATAGCTTGAACCACAGCTCAGCTGTGACTCTTCTGCAGCAGCTCAGGAAAAAACAGAAGAATTGCTGGATATTTCAAAAACTGAAAAGACAAAAAAGCACTCATCAGCCTGGGGTTTGGGAAAAAAAAAAACCCTTTAGCTTGATTTGCCAAAGAAGAACAGAGAAACCAGAAGGGAGGCTCTGGAAAAAGCCAACAGAGGAAAGGTCAAAATGCTGATGCTCCGCAGTGGAGCTAAGGGATGGATGCCCAGGGCAAAGCCATAGAAAAACCTCAGGGCCAGAAGGTTCAGTCACTCTGCCACAGGAGCTGCCTTTCACTTAGTCCTGTCCCTGAACAGTGACAGGACAGACTGTAAGGTCAGGAAAGCCCCTCTCCCTAAGGGCATTGCTCTGATGCTGCCCCTCCCATTCAGTGTCTCTTCATGCCTGAGGAAGCACCAGAGCAGTCTGCAGAGCCCTCCCACTGCCAGCATCCTCCCTCACCCCCTGCACGGCATGCTGGAGCTAACCCTCCTCTGAGCTGTGCTTTGTTGAGCTGTGCTTCAGCAACTTTAACTATTTATTAGTCCATGCTTCACGAAGCCATTCACCACTCAAGAGGTCTACCTGGAAAGCCCACAGTGTTTTACTTGTGATGAGGAGGCTGTAGTCAGTGCTGAGAGTATCCCTGTGCGAGACCCAAAACACAGGCAGCAGCTGGGCCACTGCAGGCAGGGTTGCCACTGTCCTGGGTACAACACACAGGCTCCACAGACATATTTATATTCGGTTTTTTAACGGGGTCCTTTCCCAAAAGTCTTTAGGCAACTCGATGATTCATAAATCTTCTTCCATTGAGAGCCTTTAGGGTGGATGGGTGACCGGAACACCTCCAAAAGAATAAAAAATATTAGTCCATGGCTCATTAGTACTGCTCATCTGGAACACAGGAAACTGCTCCTCCAGACCAGGAAGACTCCTCATTTTAGGCACCAAAAGGCTTTCCATGGTTTCCTGCTGGAATAACTGCAACCACTAAGCAGTAAATTCACGTCAAGGAGAAAACACTCAAGAGTCCATAGGGATTCACAACTGTATGGAGAAACGAGTGCCTCAAAAATTTACAGGTTTTTAGAAAAATAAATGTTTGTTTTGTGTCCCTCTTGGAAAGAGAAAAATAAAAAAAGAGAAACATTCAGGAAAACAATTCTATTAATATTTACATAGAACACAGGTGTATATTTGCCCCATAATGTGTTAGCTAGAGAACAAACCATCTGCAGCCCTCCCCACCAGAAAAAAAAAACCAACAAAACCAAAACCAAAACCAAATCAAAACAAAACAAAACAACAACAACAACAAAAAAACAACCCAGGTGTGAATACCTAAAAGTCCTGCTAAAAGTCTCCTGAGCTAGTGCAACCCTAGGCCAAGAGTGAGAAAATAAAAGCACACTACTGCTACTCCCTAGGAAGTGGTTCATATTAGCACTGGAGGCTTTGCTCCTCCCTGGAGCCACCTGTGGACAACTCCCATCAGAGCCAGCTGGTGCAACTCACCTAATCACAAGGCTGGGTTTGTTCCTCTTTATTTGGAAACCAGCTTTGCCACTGGCTTGATTGGGTCCACGTGGAGGGAGCATTGTGCTCCTGGTACTTACGTTATGGTTTTAAAGGCAGTCACAGTGACTGACCTGTGAATGATGTTTACTGGGTCCCAGTAGTCTGCTGAGGTCTCTGTGCAGGACCTTGGTCCCAAGAACAGAAGTGATAGGCAAAAGTGCCCAAGGAAGAAAAGCTGAGAGGTTTTCTTCTTTTTTTTTTTCAATCTTTTTTTGCTTGTTTTAAAATAAAGTTTCTGCTTAAGCCAAAGGAAAGTCTGAATTTGTGACCTGCCCACTCCCTGTGTACAGCAACAAACCTGGCCCTCTCGTGCGCTGGGCTCAGGACTTGGGGCTAGATACGATGAAACACAAGTTTCAGGAGCACTTGTTTATTTTCTGCCTTCTCCAAAAATTATTACTGATGTTTTGTAGAATCTGTTGAAGTATTTAGGAGATTGAAGTCATTGACCATGATTTCTGACAGTAGATTCAAAACAGATTATAATCTCTCTGTGTAAAGTTTTGTATTGCTGAATTAGATCAAATGCTGATGCCTTTGGGGGAAATAAAAATAATTCCAGTTTGTGACAGAAAATGAATTATAATTCAGAATAATTCTTGTTAGAAATCATATATTGTATAATTACAGCCATAATGGCTATTTGATTTTGAGATAAGAAGTGGTTACCATAGTGACCCAATTCTTAAAGATAATTTCTGCTTAACACTGAATAAACTGCTATATGATACCTGCCTTTGCAAGAAAGAAATTTATGAAGATGAGTTTTCCTAGTGTTAGGCCTGGGGTATGAGCAAGCAACATAGGTTATATACGGAAAAACATTCCGTGTTTGGTTATTGCCTGAAAAGCCCTATATGCACATTTCCCAGCAAGCACACTCATAGATGTTGTCTCAGATTCAGAGCAAGCTACAAATCTTACTCAGCTTTCAAGACCATGTAGACTCTGTGGAGAAATTTCAAACCTCTGTGGAGTGTGAGAAAAAAAATGAGAGACGGAAATCAGAGACATATTTGTTCTGCAGAACAAGCCACCCCCTACTGCCTACCGTCAGGGAGGGTAAAAAATGTTTTTACTTTGAGCAGTCTTTGAAGAAACATACTCTGAAATCACAACCATTGCTAGAGTCAAGCAAAGGTACATTTTGACACATGAAGTGAAAAGCAATCCTCAACGAGACTGGTACAAATTATCATTTGTCAAGACTATCGTCTTTTGGGGCTTCTTTTGGTAATTCTTGCCTATTTCCCTGCATCCCTGTGGTGGATTTAGAGGGCCTGGTCTGCAGGATTACTCTAGGGATTGTCCGTGTTCCAAGCTGTGTGGGAAGCTGGGTGTCTGGCTGCCTTCCACCAATAACGTGTCCCTGGCAGCCCGTGAGGGCGATGCGGCCCTTTTTTGCTTGGATTGCCCAGTAGTGAAACCAACTTGCCCGTGGGCAGGACCCCTGGGGGCAGCCACAGCCATGGTCATGGGGCTGAAAGCCCGGGCTGGTTGCCGGACCTTTGCTGCCTTGTGGATTCAGTTGTTTGTCTACCCTCAGATCAAAGTCATTTTGATTTAAAGAGAGTGAGTCAGAGAGAGAGAGGCAGCGCTGATCCAGCTGGGGTGGAAAGTGGGCTTTCTCATATCATTATAGGTTTTCTTGTCATCAGTGATTGCCCTGCAGTGCTTTGCTATACAACATTCTATACTACATTCACCCTTCTTAAATTACTTCATGGTCCTTGCTCTGATCCTCAGGGTAGCCCTGATTTGGGGGAGTGCAGAGCTGACAACCCCTGTCCAGTGTACCCCGGGTTTCTCACTCCCTGAGGTGACTTCTCCTGCCAAAAATTCCTGGCAACCCATAGCTGATCATGTGAAAACACCAGTGGTCTATCTCCAGGTGTTTAATACACCAAGCCAGCTCAATTTGGGCTTCATTTAGGCTGTTGGCTTTTATTTTTGGAAGTTAACAGATACAAACTTCTTCCTTCCCAAAATGGAAAGGCAGTGGGTGTTTCAAAGGTCTTGCACCTTGCTTCGAAGGTGACCCACATGGGAGGAGATGAAACAGGAACGTGGCCTTTGCAACTTCCCTGGGATGTGCAGTGAAGGGGCAGGAAGTTTCTCTCCCTCTCACCACTGAGCAATGAATATTTTCAAAAGCAGTCTAATTAAAAAGTGTTGTGCCTTTAACAGTAAAGGTCTCCCAGCCCCTGCTGCCACTGTCCAGCAGGGATGAAGGAGATCTGCCCCTCTTCCTCAGTGTTCCCCTGTCCCTTACCCATGATGTCACATTTCTGCTAAAAACCATCCAGTCCTGTCCCAACATACACATGGTGCTGAGTCCAGTTGGACAACGTCAGCTGCACCTGGAGCATGAGTGGACAGGCTCTCTGATTTAACACACAGGATATTTCAGACTCCTGTAAGTCCACTTCATCTCCGTCTAAACACTTTTGCTTTCCCAAAATGTTGGGTCCAAAGGGCAGAGGATTAGATAAAGCAAAATCCTAAAGGAGATTTAGCACTTCCAATGAAAATGCTAAGGTGCTGAAGCAATTCTAAGTATGTATTTAATATCTAAATAATTAAGTACCTCATATTAGTCTCAAAGCACTGAATATAAGAAATGAAGGATGTGGATGTGATGACCAGAGCGACTTTGCTTCAATTCCCAGGCACAGGACTCAAAATATTGGGAAAGTCATCCCTACCCATTCTTCAACACTCAACATGTTGCCAATTACCTAAAAGCAACAATTGTAATAACTGAATTGTTGTAAGAAATTATTTTCCTCATGTAAAGCATGAGCCGAAAATATCCTTATTCAGCACTGGATGAATTTCCAGGCCTCTTCCCACACCAGAGAGTACCCGACGGGACTAGGTGCTGAGGAGCATCCCTGCATCTGGCAGGGCTGAGACAGGTTCCCCGCTTCTGTCAGGAGCCCCAGCCCAGTCCACAGGTCCAGTGGCAGCACGTCGTGAAGGAAAACCAACTATTAGTTCTGCTTTTTTTGCTGAGTCACCTTTCATAGCAGAGCAGGGCCTCAGGGGGAAGGTGCTGTCCCCGGGAGCAGAGCAAAACTCCTCAAGCCTGTTGTGAAATGCTGTCAGAGGAATGGCTGAATGCCTGAAAATGTCAAGACCTCAGAGACTGGAAATAAGGACCTGAATTGTTAGACTTTCAGCAGTTTGGGGAAAAAAACCCAACCAGCTTTGATTTTGTTTTAATTGCTGTTTACTAGGGTTCAAGTTGAACACTCCCATAAGAGTTAAAGCAGCAACAGACTAATAAACCTGGAGGAGGAGGCGGGTTAAGGAAGGGTTCAAACTTCTTTTAGATTTGGGGAGGTGTGGTTTGGTGGGGGTTCTTTAAGCACAGGGAGGCTCCAGTGAGGCTCAGGCTCCTTGGGCCGAAGGCGGCGGGAGGTGCAGCTCTGCCCCTGCTCTGGCCCGTCAGGCTCCATGGGCAGAGCTGCGTCCAGCTGCGCCCAGCACCAGCAGGATGTGCCTGTGGAGCAGGGCTGGAGGAGGCCGTGGGGACGCGTGGAGGCCTGGAGCCCCTGTGCTGTGCAACCAGGCTGGGAGAGCCGGGGCTGTGAGCCCGGGGAGGAGCAGGGTCCGGGGAGGCCTCACTGCGGCCTTGCAGTGCCTAAAGGGGGCAGAGGGCCGTGGGCGAAGGGAAGAGTTTTAGACTGGAAGGGGGGAGACGGGGCTCAGATGTTTGGAAGAACTGTGAGGGTGGCGAGACCTTGGGACAGGCTGCCAGAGAAGCTGTGGATGCCCTGTCCCTGGAATGTTCCAGGCCAGGCTGGACAGGGCCCTGAGCACCCTGATCTGGTGGGTGGCAGCAGAGCCAGGTGATGGTTGAGGTGCCTCCATGGCCTTCTGGAGCCCCACGGGTGGGCAAAGCAGACACCTGTTACCTGAGCATGGAATGTTGCCACCGGTTGCCAGGGGCGCTCCCGCTCCCCCGGAGACCGTAGGCACAGAGTCTGTTGAGGCAGTTGATGGATCCTGCGCTGCGCAGCAGACGTGGAGCATCCGTCTTCTCCATCCCGGGTGGGAATAGAGAGCGATTTAGAGTGAGACTTGCGAGCCGAAGCCTGGACTGACTGTACAGGTGAGTGCAGGCAAATATTGAAAAGGCTCCTGATGCTGAGGGGCTGGGCTGGGCTGCAGGATGGGCCGCAGGTGGGCTCAAGTGCCAACGGCATGGACTTTCCCTCTAGCTTTGGACCAGAACTGGAGACTTGGGAATGGGAGTCTTCGGGCATGGGGGTGTTCAAGAAAACTGGTATCCCAAATAGATAATCTCCCCTCTTCTTTTCTGATAGGTTTGGAAGAGCAGTTTTTCCTGTCACTCCAGCAAACCTGCAGTGGGCCACCTAAAAGAACCGAAGGGATTGATCACATCCCTGGCGTTTCTTTTTTAGTCTTTGTCCCTCTTACTTTCTTGGTGCTTTTGGATCACGAAACACCATGAGCTCAGTAAGTACTTTGCTACTCAATGCAAATCTGATTCTTGAAACGTTTTCCAGGGTACTTCTAGAAAGGATTTCAAGAGTTTGCAGCAAATGCACAGGAACAGAACCCTTTGAAAACTTCATGTAACTTGATGTTCTGGAATACTGAAGGTTTTGAATCTCTGTGTGTATAAGTAGTAGTTCAGAAATGCTTACAGTGTGAGCAGCAGCCTGATAGAATTGGGACCTGGTCTTTTTGTTTTCAAGCCATTGGGACAGGGTCTTTCTTGGGGAGGCGGCTTGTCAGAGATCAGGGGCGATGTCTTTTCCTCGCAGTGATGTGCTCAGGTGGGAACGGCCCATAGCACCATTTGATGCATATTCCAGCCTTGGCAGGAGCATTTCCTGTATCCTTGTGTGCTGTCGTTGGTGTTGCAAAGAATGAGGGCGGTGTTAATGTTACTGCCCCAGGAAATGCTCAGGCTTTGTTCTCCCTCAGGGTCAGCGAAAGCGCCCTGGAGGGGCCGTTGATTCCAGACCAGCTCGGAAACGGAGCAGGCTGCTGCCCTCCAGAGCTGGTGGAACTTCACAGACCGAGGCAACAGACCTTGAGCAAAGCGGAACACCTGCTTTTGAGCCTGGTAAGAACAGAAACTGCTTCTGGAGGGGGAGGACCTGCTGGCCACATGCTTTTGCCGGTTTCTGGGCCCTTCCATGGGGAGGAAGGGAAACCTTGGGGTTGAGGGAGAACCTGGTATGGCATCCCTGAATAACAAGCCTTCTGACAACTGTTGTGGTTTGTTACTGAGCTCGATACATTGTCCCCTGATGGGAGATGAGCTGTGTAGCAGAGGTCCTCAAGTGCTGCTCAAACACCTGAAGGTGTGTTCTGATGAGCTGCCAGTCACTGCAGCTGCCACAGTGGAGGTGGCAAGCTGAGTTACTTTGGGATCTCCCAAGCTGGACAAAGATGAGCAAAAGCTAGTCATCAGCTGTGGCCCATCCTTCAAGGAGTGAATCTACAGCATGGTACTATAAAATTAGGATCCCCTCTAGTGTTTTGTTGCTGTTGTTTTGGTTTTTTTCCCGTGTGCCAAACATTCCCCTATGTGAGATGATTTATCTGTTGATGTGAACCTCCCTTAAGGTGTTGTCATCCAACAGAATTTGTCAGGAGCTCAGCTGCTCTTCCTCTTGTGCTGTCCCTTCAGAGGACAGGGCTGGCAATGCTCCCTGTGGACTGCTGGGGGCAAAGCTTGAGTAAAATGTTGGTCACGTTCCTGAAAAAAAGAGACCTAGGGCAGAGTGAATCCAAGACGCTGCCTGTTCCACACTGGCAGCCCATTTCTTTCCTCTGCAATCTCTGACCTTGACTCTCGTCTTCTGTTTTTCAACTGGTGAAGGAGTCATCGAGGTCGCAGGAGGATCTTCTCAGCCTGAAGTCATCGTTATCCATGATGATGAGTCTGCTGTGGGAAGCAGTGACTGGCACACTCCTCTCCAGCTTGCATTCACAGTAGGTTTTCTTGCCTGTCTTCTGAAATCTTACTAACTACGCTGGCCTCAAAGGTTGAAAGATGGCTCTGATTTACCACTTTGGACACAGTTCCCAGTCTGCCCCAAACACACTCATGAATACATCAGCACGCCTGACAATCACTTGTAGGGAGTGAGGGAACAAGCTAAAAGAGGTTGTTGCTTCAGTGATTTAAAGGAGAGCACTGGAAGTCTTTGACTTCCCAAGTAAGAAGTGTTTTAGCTGCAGCATCAGTTTAAGGTAGCCCTGCCACTGAGATGTAAAATGCAATTGTAGCTGACAGGAGTAGACACTAATTTTGATTCTTATTCCAAGAAGTCTTTAAAAGGGTCACATTTGGGATTTTTTTTTTCATTTTCCCCTACTATTTTGAAAGAATATGCTTTGCTGCAGCCCACAGTGCAGTGTATCTGCTCAAATTTGAGATGCCACTGCTGCTGTGCAAAGCAGAAACATGCAGCAAACATAGCATGGGAGTTATAAGCAGACAGGATTGTTCCTGAACCTTTGCAAAGAAAAGGCCTCAAATTTTGCAACAGAAGTTGCATGACCCTGCTCCACTTGCACCAAACACAAGAGGAGATTTGGACAGAGGGTTTTTTTCTCTTCAGAAGCTGTTCATATAATAAGTAGTGTTCAGGCTATCACAGGTGACCTTGCCAGTTTGAGGGAGAAAGAGGGAAAGAAATGGCTCAAGCCCAAATCCAACTGGGGAACTGAAACGGGAGCAGGAATTACCATGTCCAGGTGGTTCCTAAGTGCCTCCATTTCTACCCTGTTTCAGGACAGAGAGCAGAGCCAGCAGCAGCCACATCTTTTCAGAGCATCAGAGAGTTCAGCCGAGCCGCTGGCAAGGGATGATGAAGAGGAGCCAAGAGAAGATGATGGGTATGTGTGAGAGAAAGTGTCTATCAAAACTCTCATTTCAGATATGTGGTAGAAAGGTTTTAGCCAAAGTTTTGGGTTCTGCTTAACTCTGTGCAAATGCTTCAGAGCTGGGATATAGTGGCCTGCCTGGAAGAGAATTAAAATAAACTCAGCAAAATCCAGCAGAAGCCTATCTTCTCTGTTTGTGAAGGCACAATTGAATATAAGAGAACCACATGACATGCTGAAATGCTTGCAGTACATGAAAATTCTTTCAATGATTGTGTTTCTGGGCTGGGATGTTGCTTAATCAGAATTGTGGGTATTTTGAGAGCCAACATTTTCTTTCTTGGTGACCCTTGGTGCCCATTGAAATTATCGGCTCCATGTTCTTCTTCTGTTCTCTCTAGAGACTGGCTACTATGGGATTTTGATCCTCCATATTGGTCAGATGAGGACTCAGAGGTGAGGATCCACGTGTTCTTATCCTTTTTGCTCTGTGGGAGGGCAGGGGACAGAGAGGGAGCTGCCCAACTCAGTTGTCTCAGGTGGGATGGTATGGGCAGCTGGCTGGAAGCACAGCCCTTGCTGGGAAGCTCCAACTTGCACATTCCTCCCCAAGGCCCTCCTTAGAGGTGGTGTCTGTAGAGGGAGAAGCCCTTGCCAGGATGGCACTGGCACATCTGTGTGTTCCTTGTAGTTCTAACATTGACCGACAGAGTGCACATACTCCAAGTTCTGTTTGCCTGGTGCCAAAAGAGCAGCAAACTGGAATTCTTTACTCCTAATGCCTGTTGTGGTTTCCTTTCTTCAGCTGTTCATCCAACATGAAGTGTTTAGGGCTATGACCGCAGTAATTGCTCTTTTTGGGGCTAACAAGGGAAAGAAAAGGTTCTAGCCCAAATCCAGTCAGGGAACTGAAACAGGGAAGTAGGACAGAGTTGTTTCGAGCGGTTCCTAATCTGTCTCCATCTTTACCCCACTGCAGGACAGGGAGCAGAACCAGCAGCAAATACACCTTTCCCAATCTGCAGAGAATTCAGCTTGGCCACTGACACTCGTGACGAAGAGGAACCAAGAGATAATGATGGGTATGTAAAGAGAAAAGGTCTCTCTAAATTCTAGTTCTGATATAGGGTGGTGAATAGGATTTTTGCCAAGCTTTCTGGGTTCTGCTGAAGTCTGTGCAGAAACTTCAGAGCCTGGAAAACAGTGGCCTGTCTGGCAGAGAAATAAGTAAAAAGAATCCAAAAAACCATTATAGCATAATCCAGCTGAAACTTCTCTTCTCTTCCTCTTCTCTCTCTTCTCTTCTCTTCTCTTCTCTTCTCTTCTCTTCTCATTCTCTTCTCTTCTCTTCTCTTCTCTTCTCTTCTCTTCTCTTCTCTTCTCTTCTCTTCTCTTCTCTTCTCTCTCTCCTCTCCTCTCCTCTCCTCTCCTCTCCTCTCCTCTCCTCTCCTCTCCTCTCCTCTCCTCTCCTCTCCTCTCCTCTCCTCTCCTCTCCTCTCCTCTCCTCTCCTCTCCTCTCCTCTCCTCTCCTCTCCTCTCCTCTCCTCTCCTCTCCTCTCCTCTCCTCTCCTCTCCTCTCCTCTCTCTCCTCTCCTCTCCTCTCCTCTCCTCTCCTCTCCTCTCCTCTACCTCTCCTCTCCCTCTCCTCTCCTCTCCTCTCCTCTCCTCTCCTCTCCTCTCCTCTCCTCTCCTCTCCTCTCCTCTCCTCTCCTCTCCTCTCCTCTCCTCTCCTCTCCTCTCCTCTCCTCTCCTCTCCTCTCCTCTCCTCTCCTCTCCTCTCCTCTCCTCTCCTCTCCTCTCCTCTCCTCTCCTCTCCTCTCCTCTCCTCTCCTCTCCTCTCCTCTCCTCTCCTCTCCTCTCCTCTCCTCTCCTCTCCTCTCCTCTCCTCTCCTCTCCTCTCTCCTCTCCTCTCCTCTCCTCTCCTCTCCTCTCCTCTCCTCTCCTCTCCTCTCCTCTTCTCTTCTCTTCTCTTCTCTTCTCTTCTCTTCTCTTCTCTTCTCTTCTCTTCTCTTCTCTTCTCTTCTCTTCTCATGAAGTCATGGTTGAATATTTATTACAGTATGGCTTGATACATGCTGAAATGCTTGCAGTACAAAGCAGCTCAGGGAACAATTGTGGTGTTGGACTGAGATGTTTTTAAACCAGAGTAGATGTTATGGGTTGGAACCATAGTGGCCTGTCTGGAAGGGAACTAATGGGGAAAAACCCCTAAAACCCCGCAAAATCCAGGAGAAACCTTTCTTCTCCATTCAGGAAGTTATTATAGAATGTTTCTTACATTATGGCTTGTGATACCCTGAAATGCTTGTAGTACATAAAAGCTCTTGCATTGATTGTGTTTCTGGGCTGGGATGTTTCTAAATTAGAATAAGGGGTTGTTTAAATTTCTGCAGTTTTATGATTTGGTAGCCCTTTGTGCACTGTGAAATTAATCTGCATGTTCTTTTAGATCTATTAACTCGAGTGAATGGCCAGACCGTTTTGAGAGTCCTCCGACATGGCAGGATGACATTACAGAGGTGAGGATCATGTTCATATTACATCTTTTTGTTCTTCCTGCTCTGTGGGAGGGGAGGAGACAAAGAGGGAGCTGCACAACTCAGTTGTCTCAGGTGGGTGCTATGGGCAGCTGGCTGGAAGCACAGCCCGTGCTGCAAACCTCCAACTTGCACATCCTCCCCAAGGCCCTCCTTAGAGGTGGTGTCTGTAGAGGGAGAAGCCCTTGCCAGGATGGCACTGGCACATCTGTGTGTCCCTTGTAGTTCTAACATTGACCGACAGAGTGCACATACTCCAAGTTCGGTTTGCCTGGTGCCAATGGAGCAGCAAACATTTTGCCCCGTATTCCTGTGGTTGGGGTTTCCGTTTCTCAGCAGCTCTTCATCCAACATGAAGTGTTGAGGGCTAACGAGGGAAAGAAAAGGTTCTAGCCCAAATCCAGTCAGGGAAGTGAAACAGGGAAGCAGGACAGGGTGGCTTCAAGCAGTTCCTAATCCGTCTCCATTTTTACCCCATTGCAGGACTGGGAAGGGAGCCAGCAGTACTCACTTGGTTCCAGATCAGCCGAGAACTGGCTCGAAGCAGTGGCGAGCAACCTTCAACAGGAACCAAGAGATATTGAATTGTATGTGACAGATGAGGTGTCTCTCCAAAGTGTAATTTCTGATGTACGGTAGATACAGGTTGTTGGCAATCTTTTGGTTCTACTTGATTCTGTTTGGAGAACTCTGGCTTCAAACATAGCGGCCTGTCAGGAAGAGAAGGATTGGAAAAAACCCCTAAAAACTAGTAAAATCCAGGAGTAACATCTCCTCTCTGGCAGGAAGTCATTATTGAATGTTTTTTGCATTTTGGATTGTGATACACTGAAATGCGTGCAGTACATAAAAGCTCTTGCACTTGCTTGTGTTTCTGGGCTGGGATGTTTCTAAATCAGAACAAGGGGTTGTTTCAATTTCTGCAATTATATGTTTTGGTAAACCTCCATGCTCTGTGATATTGATGGCTTCACGTTCTTCTGGTTCTGCTCCCTCTAGTTATCCGCCAAGAGGTCTTGTTAGTTCTCCAGACTGGGAGGATGACAGAGCACAGGTGAGGATCCACATGTTGTCATTTCTGATTGGTGGGAGGGAAGGGGACTAAAAGGGAGCTGCACAACTCAGTTGTCTCAGGTGGGTGCTATGGGCAGCTGGCTGGAAGCACAGCCCTTGCTGGGAAGCTCCAACTTGCACATTCCTCCCCAAGGCCCTCCTTAGAGGTGGTGTCTGTAGAGGGAGAAGCCCTTGCCAGGATGGCACTGGCACATCTGTGTGTCCCTTGTAGTTCTAGCATTGACTGACAGAGTGCACATACTCCAGGTCCTGGTTGCCCGGTGCCAATGGAGCAGCAAACATTTTGCCCCATATTCCTGTGGTTGGGGTTTCCGTTTCTCAGCAGCTCTTCATCCAACATGAAGTGTTGAGGGCTAACGAGGGAAAGAAAAGGTTCTAGCCCAAATCCAGTCAGGGAAGTGAAACAGGGAAGCAGGACAGGGTGGCTTCAAGCAGTTCCTAATCCGTCTCCATTTTTACCCCATTGCAGGACTGGGAAGGGAGCCAGCAGTACTCACTTGGTTCCAGATCAGCCGAGAACTGGCTCGAAGCAGTGGCGAGCAACCTTCAACAGGAACCAAGAGATATTGAATTGTATGTGACAGATGAGGTGTCACTCCAAAGTGTAATTTCTGATGTACGGTAGATACAGGTTGTTGGCAATCTTTTGGTTCTACTTGATTCTGTTTGGAGAATTCTGGCTTCAAACATAGCGGCCTGTCAGGAAGAGAAGGATTGGAAAAAAATCCCTAAAAACTAGTAAAATCCAGGAGTAACATCTCCTCTCTGGCAGGAAGTCATTATTGAATGTTTCTTGCATTTTGGATTGTGATACACTGAAATGCGTGCAGTACACAAAAGCTCTTGCACTTGCTTGTGTTTCTGGGCTGGGATGTTTCTAAATCAGAACAAGGGGTTGTTTCAATTTCTGCAATTATATGTTTTGGTAAACCTCCATGCTCTGTGATATTGGTGGCTTCACGTTCTTCTGGTTCTGCTCCCTCTAGTTATCCGCCAAGAGGTCTTGTTAGTTCTCCAGACTGGGAGGATGACAGAGCACAGGTGAGGATCCACATGTTGTCATTTCTGATTGGTGGGAGGGCAGGGGACTAAAAGGGAGCTGCACAACTCAGTTGTCTCAGGTGGGTGCTATGGGCAGCTGGCTGGAAGCACAGCCCTTGCTGGGAAGCTCCAACTTGCACATTCCTCCCCAAGGCCCTCCTTAGAGGTGGTGTCTGTAGAGGGAGAAGCCCTTGCCAGGATGGCACTGGCACATCTGTGTGTCCCTTGTAGTTCTAGCATTGACTGACAGAGTGCACATACTCCAGGTCCTGGTTGCCCGGTGCCAATGGAGCAGCAAACATTTTGCCCCATATTCCTGTGGTTGGGGTTTCCGTTTCTCAGCAGCTCTTCATCCAACATGAAGTGTTGAGGGCTAACGAGGGAAAGAAAAGGTTCTAGCCCAAATCCAGTCAGGGAAGTGAAACAGGGAAGCAGGACAGGGTGGCTTCAAGCAGTTCCTAATCCGTCTCCATTTTTACCCCATTGCAGGACTGGGAAGGGAGCCAGCAGTACTCACTTGGTTCCAGATCAGCCGAGAACTGGCTCGAAGCAGTGGCGAGCAACCTTCAACAGGAACCAAGAGATATTGAATTGTATGTGACAGATGAGGTGTCACTCCAAAGTGTAATTTCTGATGTACGGTAGATACAGGTTGTTGGCAATCTTTTGGTTCTACTTGATTCTGTTTGGAGAACTCTGGCTTCAAACATAGCGGCCTGTCAGGAAGAGAAGGATTGGAAAAAAATCCCTAAAAACTAGTAAAATCCAGGAGTAACATCTCCTCTCTGGCAGGAAGTCATTATTGAATGTTTCTTGCATTTTGGATTGTGATACACTGAAATGCGTGCAGTACACAAAAGCTCTTGCACTTGCTTGTGTTTCTGGGCTGGGATGTTTCTAAATCAGAACAAGGGGTTGTTTCAATTTCTGCAATTATATGTTTTGGTAAACCTCCATGCTCTGTGATATTGATGGCTTCACGTTCTTCTGGTTCTGTTCCCTCTAGTTATCCGCCAAGAGGTCTTGTTAGTTCTCCAGACTGGGAGGATGACAGCGCACAGGTGAGGATCCACATGTTGTCATTTCTGATTGGTGGGAGGGCAGGGGACTAAAAGGGAGCTGCACAACTCAGTTGTCTCAGGTGGGTGCTATGGGCAGCTGGCTGGAAGCACAGCCCTTGCTGGGAAGCTCCAACTTGCACATTCCTCCCCAAGGCCCTCCTTAGAGGTGGTGTCTGTAGAGGGAGAAGCCCTTGCCAGGATGGCACTGGCACACCTGTGTGTTCCTTGTAGTTCTAGCATTGACTGACAGAGTGCAGATACTCCAAGTCCTGGTTGCCCGGTGCCAATGGAGCAGCAAACCGAAATTCTTTACTCCTAATGCCTGTTGTGGTTTCCTTTCTTCAGCAGCAGCTCACCTTATACTGAGTGTTTATGGATATCACATTTGAAGTTTCCCTTTTGAGGGAGAACGAGGGAAAGAAACAGCTCCAGGCCAAACTGAGTTAGGGAACAGAAACATGGGAGGAGGGTGTTTGGGTGGTTCCTAAGCTGCCCCTGTTTCTACCGTGTTGCAGCCATGAGAGCAGAATCTGCAGCACCCACTTTTTTGTTTTCAGGGCAGCACCTCTTTGTGCTACTGCTTTGAATGCTCTTAACCAAACTTAGAGGGTGATAGCCTACCCTTCCTCACCTCCCCCGCTATAGCTGCTTTCTTAGCAGAGGTTTGCATGCAGCACAGGGGGGCTCAACAAATCTAACTGTGTCTCCTTTTCTCTCCCTTCCCATGTGCATCGATGGAAGTTTCTTGAAGGTGAGTTGATGTTTTACGGTTGGTAATGTAATTGTCCTAAATACAGCTGTTATTTTGGTTTTTTTTTTCTTTTTCAAGAAACTCAGGCAGCAGGGATTGAAATTGCCTTTAGCAAAAAGCAACGGACAGTGCTTTAATAGAGCAATAGAGCAAATGTTTTGTGTTGGTCTGTAGCAGAATAGTCACAATATCTGGAAGGGTTCAGCCTTACTCTTTGGGAAAGTAGTTTGGTTAAGATTGTTAAGTTTGGTTAAAATAACCCAGCTGAATAGAGTCCATTTAAAATAGGAACCATTAGTGACTATTTACATAACTAATTTCAAGGGTAGCTCCAGGGAGAGAGAGAATAATCGATCTAACTTCTGAAAATTAAATTACAGTGCATGAACAAGAAAGGAGAAATGTTACACTGAACAGTCAGGAACAGGTGGATGGCTCTAGTAATGAAACAGGAGCTAATGATGCACCTGTGGCTGACTCAGCCCCTGCAGAACAGGGAGCAGAGGAGGTGGACACTCCGAGTTCAGAGTACGTATGGCTCATGCGCCACCAAACACTGAATTTTGTGCCTTTTTTTCTTTTCTGTGTAGGACTAAGTTACACAGCTATGCCTGGTTTATCTTTGAAGCCTTCCCATACTCTACTTAGTTCCCTCCTTCTCCCATGTTGCATGGTGATCAAACGATACCATTTGCATTGGGGAGGAAAAGGCAGCCCAAGGCAGATGGACAGAACACAGTTGCACAGAACTTTCGAGACCAGTGCGGGGGTGTGGCAAGGGAGGGGGACTGGTCACAGGCCATAGCTCAGTATTGCATTTGCTTTTTCTGACAAGCTCTAGTATCAATGTTAGACATGGAAATACTTCCATTGTTATCTATGAGGCTTGGCATCATGGGGCCAGCAGGCTCCAGCCAGGCAAATTCCAGCAGAAGTTCCTTGCTGGAACGGTGCCAGCTGGATGCCTTTCCCCTGGAGCTGGAGCCCTTCTTCCCAAGGTAGACTTGCACACAGGCAGTTGTGGAGCTCATGCTTTTATGGCCAGCGCTGGATGTCACAAGCCCTGCTTTGTTTGCTTCTGTGATGGAGATCTTGCAGTTCAGGTTGGGTGCCTGCACAGTCAAATCCCCATTCTGCAGAGAAACAGGAAAGTCCTGCTGTAGGAGCACTCCATCGGGATAAGAAAGATGCAATGCATGAGACTGATTAAATTAAACCAGGTGTCTGTGTCACTAGGGAAGACAAAGAACATGAGAATTGTAGTATAAGGTTTTCTAAAGTGTTTTTTTTTTGGGGGGGGGGGGGGTGGGTGGGTGGGGGAAACACAGGTTTTAATAAAGCTGGTGAACTTTGACCCTTTTGGAAAGGCAATGAAGGAGAGAACTTGAGTACGGAACTTTCAGGTGTTAAATATGCCACCTAAAGGGCTTCTACTATTCTAAACCATAGTGCATTTTGCCAATGAATTTGTAGATGTTTAAGTTTTGGTGGTTAAGTCTGTAGGTGACCAAATCCCACCGCTAGGTTAATACAGAAAAGGAATACTTTGTTCCTTCAGTGTCAAGCTTCTCAGTTACTGGATGTAACTGCTCTGTTGAGGTAAAGCTGAAAGAGCTCAGTGCTGCAGCATTTAACATTGACCAAAGGCTCCTTCCCAGGGCTGAATCTTGCCAGAGCCATGTTACTCTGTACCTTAGAACTGAGTCCTGGAGTGAATATTCTGGGGTGAATAGTTCCCAGAGGACAGCTGGATGCTGTAGTCACAAAGCTGTTACTGATCACCCGCTGGAAGTCAAAGTTGCCATACACGAACTGGCCAGTGCTAGAGACTGCTGTTACTTCAAATGCCAGAGCAGGGTGACTGACTGCACTTTTCTGCTAGTGAAAACCAGGACACTCCTTCCCTCAGGACAAGGAGACCCCAACTCCTCATTACATGCAGCAAACAGAGACTTAAAGGCAGCAGGGCTCTTCAAAGGGAATGTGTCATGGCTAGTCAGTGCAGTTGCACGATTAAGGGAGATTTTACATATCAATAACCATTGAAGTGTGGTGATATTAACAGCTGCACTTTCCTTCTGGTTCTCTTCCCTCTAGTGCAGAGGCAGGAGTTGTTATCAGGTGTCCGATTTGCCTGAATTTTTACTCGGAGGTAAGGATCCGCCTGTTGTCATCCTTTCTGCTTTGTGGGAGGAGGAGGAGGAAGGCATTAGGAGAGCTGCACAAGTCGGTTGGCTGATGTGGGATGCTGTGGACAGCTGGCTGGAAGCACAGCCCTCGCTGTGAAGCTCCACAAGCCACTTCTTGGTGGCGAAGGTAGAGGGAGAAGTCCTTGCCAAGATGGCACTGGCAGATCTGTGAGCCCCTCATTATTGTGACTCCAGATGCTCTAAAGTCTCATTTGCCTGGTGCCAATGGAGCAGCAAAGTCAAATTCTTTCCTCCCAATACGTGTTGTGGTTTTCTCTCTTCCAGATTATGCAAAGTGGACAACAGCTAGTGGCAACCTTGTGTGGCCACGTTTTCTGCAGCGAGTGCCTCCCTGTTGCCCTGGACACTGCTCCCATGTGCCCAACCTGCAGGGAGCAACTCAATCCTGACGAGTATTTGCCCATTTATTTATGAGTGCTCCTGCTTGTCACGACACACTCGGATAGATCTTGGAGAATGGGCAATGTAGAGACTTATTTCTTGATGTATATCGTTTTTCCTGTATATAGTTTCATTGTTGCTGAATTCAATTATAAATAAAGTTTCCATAGATTTAAATATAATCTGTCTGCTCTTCTGTGCTGGACTCTGCTGATAGACAGATGTTGTTTCACAGGTGGAAATAAGGCTCTTGGTCTGAGCAGTCAGAAGCTCATTCTTTTCCTTACACTGTAGTCATTGATTTGGGGGAAATGTGCTGAAGCCATAAGCTTTGTAGTTCTTGTGGCCAGCGTGTGTTGCACAGGGAAAAAGAAACAGGCCCTGCCTTGGGGGGCAAGGCCTTGTATTTCTCAAGCCAGACTCTGGTGGATGTTTGGTCAAAATGTCATGATTTTGGTGCTCGGAAGATTGAAAGAGCAGCAAATTGTGCACAGATGCAAAGAAAACGGTTTTCTTTGAGAATAACTTGTAGGTATCCAGACAGCTTTTTTATCGTCCAAGCTGCTCCATTACGTTGTGGTTAAAGCATTCCATTGATGACTGCCAGCTGATGACAGGAGCACTGCCAGCTTCTCTGAAGTTCTTCACCCTCCTAAAAAGCCTGTAAGCTTAAGGGCAGTCACAAGAATGTAGATGTGTAGACTGCTGTGTTCAACACTTAGCCTGCAAAACAGAAGATAGAAGTAAGTAGTCAGGTAAAGAAATAAAGCGACTGCCGTGAGCATCACCGTCCTCATCATCACCATTTACCTTTCCCACTGCAAAGGCAAATTGTCTCCAGAGGGGATGCGGAGGTAGCAGCAGCTCCTAGACCCGGGGTGCTGACGTGGGCTGCCAGCAAGTGGCCCCATCCGTCACAGGGAGTTACATGGGATGTGGCCAGCGGGTGCCAATGGCATGTACCTGTCCATATGCTTGGGACAAAGCATGGTGCTGAAGGCACAAGTCTTTAACCACCTGCAGGGCTTCACTACACTTCCCAAGCTCTGGTTTCAGTACTGGTGAAAATTTTCATTTGCCAGCCGGCCATGGTACTTCACAGCTCAAGGGCTGCTGAAATATCCTTCCCTGCGTGGGAACTCTGCACAAGGGCTTGTCATGCATTTCCCCTTGAAAAATTCTTCTGTTTCATCAGTGGAGTTTTCATTCCCCGGGGATGGAAACCCCAAGGAAAAATAAACCACCATGGACTTCACTACCTACCCACCACCACTGCATGTGATGCACCTGGGGTTCATCTAAAGGCATTTGCAATCAGAAGACCAAATTTCTTGGGGCTTGAGGAGAAGGGGGAAAAATAAAAAAGATGGTTATTTTGTTCCACTGGTATCTCTAGTCTCTCTGGATTAAAAGATAAAAGTTTGCTGCAAGTTGTCCAGTACAAAAAGCACTGCTTCCTTTTGCAAAGCAAGATTTAAAAGGTATCTTTAGGATAGGAATTCTTTAGTTCCCTATTGCAGTTTATGTATTTCATAGGTTGTATATTTGGGGAGCTGTGCTTTTATGTCTTCCAACAGATCCAAACCACTGCTTTGATTTTTTTGCTTGTTTTACACCTGCTGCAGAAGTTTTCAGTATTTCTCTAGCAATTTGCTATGAGGTGCTGGAAACTGCAAGTCAGCTCAAACAGGACCAGTTTTGATTATATGGGAGACTAAAGCAAATGGCACAGGAGTGATGGATGGGGCATTGATGGTCCGAGGTGGCAAGAGGCAGTTTTGGAGGCTGATGTAGCAAGTTTGCCTGCCAAATATTTCTGGTAAGGCACCTGCTGTCACATAACTTCAGGTAAGCCACAAAAACATGGAGGGGTGAACAATTAAAAATTTAAATTAAATTTAAATTAAACCCCCCCCCCCCAAAAAAAAAAAAAAACAGAATGGGGTGAACGTTATCCCAATATTAGCCTCTAAAAAGATGACTAGCCCTTGCAACTTTCCTTGGTTTCTATTCCACTCATAGGACACAAATATGTTTTCCTGGACATTAAACCTGCAGAACAAGACAGGAGTTGAATGGCTGCTGTCCCTGTCCCCACCACAGGCTTGTGCCATGCCTTGGCAATGCAATGCACTTTCACTCTTGTTTTTCCCCTTGGTAGTGTGGGAATAATGTCTCTCATTTTCTCTTAGAAAACACAGACTCTAAGTATTCATGTGCTGCGTTGGAAAGAGACCTCTGAAAGCCATGAGATTATTTGATCCATAATAGTTAGGGTTTCTTCTTCCCTGAACATGACCTTGAATACCTGAAAATCTTTCTCCAGTACTTATGGTCAATAACTTTTCCTTATTTTGCTCTACCAGGTATGCTGTCTACACTCTACACTAATTCTTGCTGCTTCCAACACACAGGGGCAAAATAACTAATTTAATATGTCAGACACAGCTATGGAAAATAAAAACCTTATGTGCCTAATGACTGAGGCTCAGCTAAAGTTAGTGCATTGTATTTTCACTGCAGCTGAATCCTAATGATTATGTTCCTAAAACTGGCACAGTAAAGGAGCACGTTAGGTGTCCTCCTTTAATGAAGAGGGAAATAAAAAAAGTCTGGAATATTTTAAAGTAAACATTTCTGGATCTAGAAGCTACCTCCATTCTGCAATCAATGGCAAGGCTCAGAAAACTGTAGTTTTTTCAGAGAAGGCTTTTTCGAAGTGCAAGAAAACAAGGCTCATTCTCTCCTCTTCAGACCCACACCTCTGCCTTGTAGTCCCTCAGAGACAGCTGCAATATTATAAGATCAGGAAAATATAGATAGACCACATGCTTTAATTTTTTTCTTGCAGAGGATGCACAGGTACATAAATTCATGCCTGCTTGCCCCAGGGATGCAGGAAACCCACTGATGGTTTCAGTGTCTAGACTCCTCCTTCTCATACTTTGGATTTAATTTAAGACCTGTGGGGAAGTAGAAAATCGAGTGTGTGGACAAAGGACCACCACAGCTGAGCCAGCCCTGCTGTGTTGAAACGGGCAGTTTTTAAGAAAGCCATGTGGAGAAAGGCAGGGTTGTGTTTTCTAGACTACAGATAGCACAGGAATGACTCCTGTGCAAATTCCTCCAAGGAGTATATGGTGCACACCCCGCCAAAGGGACAATCCCCAAACAGCTCATTCCATAATTGGTCTGTAGGCACAGAAGAATTGTTTCTTTAGAGCTTTGAAAGGCCAGAAAACAGAGATGCAGCATACTGGCATTCTTCATTTATCAAAAACCACACCTTACCTTTGCTCCCAAGATACTGCATGACCCAAAAAGGGAAGGAACATGGCTACAGAACAATAACAATTTCCCCCCTCAGTGAGACCCATCATCATCCCATGCCAAGGACCAGGAACTGAAATGTACTGAACTACTGCACAGATCCCCAGTAAACCCTCCTTTCAGTGCTCAGCCTTCTGGCTTCTGAGCTGGCAGCCAAGTGTGGCCAACTGAAGGCAACCCAAACATATCCAGGTAGGATGGAAGATGCCCCAAAGCCTCCATCCTTTGCAAGAGAAGCATTTAGGAGGGTGCAAAGCAGCCCCAACAATAAGAAATCTACCTGGGAGAGAGGGAGTGCTGTACATGAGGCAAAATCTTCCAAGTGATTACACAGTAGTGGCACCTGAAAGAAATTATTGGGGTGTTGGGGAAGATGAGTGCCTCAGGGTCAGCTTCCTTGTGGGGTGGGCACCTGGTGTTTCTTCCAGCCCCTCAGCCATGCACAGTCTGGCACAGGAGTGTGACAGCTTGCCATGTTTTCTAAAGCACCTGGCTTAAGCAGCGTGAAAGCTCAGTCTGGTTCACATCCTGGCCCCATTTATCTCCCAGAGGTGCAGGCCAGGCCCTTCATGCAGGGCATTCAGCAGAGTTTAAACTGTAGTGCAGTAGGATAAAGTTTTTTCTGTCCCCGTCTGCAAAGAATGCCCACAGATTTGTGGATATGAGGGAGGGACCTAGGGAGAGTGTGGTAAGCAAGACCAACAAGCCTTTGGCAGATGGGGGTTTGTACCCAGAAGGTGCTTTCCCTCCCATCCTGCCTCTTCCTCCCCCTTCCATCAGCTGGGGAGAGCATTTAGGCCTTTCTGTAGCTCACCTTTGAATTTTGACCTGCAAGTCCAACGCAAGGACCTGATGGTCAGCAGAGCAGCTGCAGGTACCCACAATCATCTCCTCTCTGCCCTTTCCATCAGGTATGTGTTCCGATGTGCTCAGCTGCTAATTTCCAGGGAAAAGTCTCCCTCCAATTAATTTTTTTTTCTAGTAGCAGCTCTTTGTTCAGCTTCCTAGTACTGAGTCTTCTCTAGAGATGTGCACATGGGATTTGTGAAGACAGGACTGAAAGTGAGTGTGATCAGACTGGCTGGCATGGGACACCTGCGGCCGCAGCCTGACCTGCAGCACACAGCACTTACCATAATCAGAGGGCTGAAGGTCTGATATGGTTTCCTCCCTCAAATGTTTTTTTCTTGGGTTGATGTGAGATGCAGAGTTGAGCTCTGGCTCTGAACTCCACCAAGCTACGTGGATTTCTTCTGGTGTGCTCTTCTTCACCCTTCCTTCCTCATTTTGCCAGCTAAATTCAGACAAGGTGCCTGTATGCATAAGAGCTGTCAGAAGAATAACTTACATGGACAGGAGCTAGAAAAGTCTTGAAGTGCAAAGCTGGCAGTCCCCAAAGACCTGCAGGGACTATCCAATCCATCTGGTGCTCCAGGGTGCAGAGCAAACAGGCTTTTGACTAGTTCATAACCGCAGCATATGCAAAAGGCTCAATTATTACTTCTTAAAAAGCCCAAATTATCTCCTGGAATCAGAGACTGACAGCCACACAGTCTCCACAGCGTTATGCACGACTGACTTTTTGCTGGCTTATTCTCTGCTGTTCTGTACTGCCTGTAATTGCATTGCATTTTAACTGTTTAGCATCGCCAGAACTTCAGCCCCAGGGGCAGCGGAGGTGGTGAGAGCTCAATACATCAAATTACTACCCAAAGAGCAAGAAGACAAAAAGCGGAGCAGGGAGGGAGGGAAACAGACAAATGAGCCACATTCATTAGAAAAACAGCAGCCCTGACCAGGGAAGCATCCTACTGATGTAATGAGAAAGGTGAAAGTTGTTAATAATAATAAAGAACACAGTAACACAGTTGCTTTTCTATCAGAAAGCACCAAATCTGGAGAAAATAAATGCTCTGTGGAAAGCAGAGAAGAAAACAAATGAAATGCTCCTTGCCCACATAGCCCTTTCTTTCTTCCCAGTTTTATTTAGTGGGTTTTTTTGTGGTATTGAGTTCTGTAGCTGCACTGTTTAGTGCTGCTCCCTAGAGTGCCATGATATGGCCCCAAAAGCTGGCATTGCTGCTACAGAAGCCCCGCCATGCGAGGCAGTGAGGCACTTTCCCACAGGCATGTTTGTGCACCCTTGGACAGGCAGAAGTCCTGATTGCTGCTCCTCTCTTTGGAATTTTGCCACCCGTGAGGGTCCTGAAATATAACAGAGCTCTTGATGGGGCTGCCTTGCGGAGGCACCTCCAGTAGCTTTGACCTCAAAAAACTGACTAAGCTCTGTGCAGCTTGACACCCTGAAATTACAGGACATTGTTCCAGGGAACAGGCCCAGCACAACACAGAGGCCACAATGATAGAGCCACGGAATGAAGGGTTGGTTACCTGTGGAAGCCTGAAGAACAGCCCCAGATCTGCACACCATGGCATGGGGTCCACAGGGCCCAGCAGGACCTGCTGGGTGTCCCTAGTAGGCCACCAGCAGGCTGCTTGTGGATCGCTGTCCTACCTCCCTGCAAAGGCCTGGGAGGAGAAGACCACAGAATAATTTGGGTTGGAAGTGACTTTTAAGGTCTAGTCTAACCCTCAAGATGAAGCAAAGACAGAGGGACAGCACCAGGCACAGCCAGCACTGCCAGCAATGAAGATGGTTGTGGCAGCAGAGAGGTTTCTGTCACTGTCCCAGTGCAGCCTGATAGGGAAGTGCCTCTGCTGTGGGTCTCCACAGGGAATGTGCAAGGAGGATGTGAGGGAGCTGACAAGATCTTTCAGCTGTCTACGCTGAAAATTTTGAGGCTATTGACGTTTCACGTTAGCTGCATTCACCAGGGTTAATTAAAGTCTGTGTTTTATAGATTGCCCTTGGCCATAAGCGGAAAAGCTGCCTCAGTTGGAAATCAATATAGTAATCTTTAAGCTCTTTTATTTTATTAGATATGGAGTTCTAATTTGAAGAAATTGAGGATCCATAATTAATGGTGCCAGACAGGTCCTGAGATGTACGTTTAAAGCCTTCTGAGGAGAGGGCTTTGCTGTAGGCAGTGTGCTGGAGTTGCCCAGCATGCCGGAGCACACCGAGGCTGGGGAATGCTCTGGCGAGTGAGGTCCCAGGAGCACTGCAGAAATCCGACCTCAAATCAATAGCCAGCACTCTGCCCAAAAATTGAAGGGAAGGCTGTGAAGGCAGTGCTGTCACCACAGGGCACAGCAGAAAAGCCAGATCCTGGGCTGCTGACAATCAAGGAGTCTCACAGATGCTGCCAATGGCCTCCCTGCCCTGAGCCAGAGAGACCAATGTGCTTAATGCCTTTCTCTAAGTCTTCTGTGCAGTGGTATGGTTAACCCCTCTTCAGTGGGGTGGATTCATTCCAAAACCACAGACGCCTTTAGGGGTTTTGGAAGGTGAAATATCCTGACAGTGCTACTGCTCTCCCTTGCAACAGCCTTGCTGGCAGGCTGTACAACTTTCCCACAACAAACAGGCCAAGGCCAAGGAATATTTTTCATTTAAACAGCTTTCTGAGCAGTGCCTGTAAAATAATTCTGTCCACAGACAATGGAGTGTCAAGGGCCAGAATGATTCCTGTGATCCAATAAGCGGAATAAACCCCAAAAGACTGGCCCATTCATGAGCAACCCTCATGAGGCCCTCAGCCAAACGTGTGAGAATAAATAAGTAATTAGAAGGCTAATAAGCTGTTTTTCCTTGAAAAGTACTTAGCACTTGTGCCTATCTTTTCAGCATCTACCTTTTAGAAATAATTATTTTCAACTTTTCTAGGTTGTTTTTCTCATTTCTAGACCTTTTTCCTGTAAATAATAACGAAAGTACTTTTCATTCTGTGAATCAAATCACTTACTTGATACAGCATCTTAGAGTAGAAAGCCAATGGTCAATAGACAGTGCCACCCATTTTTTTGTGCTTGGTTGGCTCTTTTTCTTCAGTGCCCACTTTTCTTGTTTGGGACTGCATCCAAAATCCCAGCATAGTGCAACTGGTCACTCCCAAAATATTGTAAATCTTTCTACTGAGCAGGGTTAGACTCTGGGAAGAGCTCAGGGAAATTTTCTGTGCTTGAAGATAGTGACTCGCCTTCCCAAGTTAAGTGTGTGATAAGCAGTGCTGAAAACACTTTCTCCTGGCAAGGCTGAGCCCTGCACATTTTGCTGGCAGCAATTAATGATACCCCAAAGTCTTTGCCAGCCAAATATGTTCTGTAGTCTCAGATTGTAACATGTAGTTCAGAATTACATACTCGACCTACAGACTTGTTTAACAAGTAACTCATGAGCTGAACTAATTTGTAAGCAGATCAAGTTTAATTACATTTCTGTGGGCATGTTCATTCCACAGTGAAGTGGATGTCATTCACTTCTTTAGCAAATTAGGATGCAGGAACTGAAGAACATTAAATTTAGATGGGACTGTCCACGGAAGATTTAGTCAAACTTTGGTGAGAGGACTTTTACAAATGTAGATCCATTTTCCTAGTATTTTCATATAGACAAACCTCGCAGTGAAGGACCAACTTTAACTTTTGGGGTTTTTTTGACATACTAGAGACTAGAAAAACTCTGGTGGCTCTTTTAGACATGTATTACAGCGGAGCTGTTGAGTCAGACAACCTGAATTGATTTTTCATTTATTTTTCATCTACCTGAGCCATTGCATGTAACTTCTTTAAATAGTGAGTTCTCTCTGCAAACAGTTCATCAGCTTCCATTAAAGGCAATTCCAGCACCTCCAACTCTGCAGAAGAAAAGCACCATAATATTCTTCCAAATCCATTCTGTGCTTTACAGATAACCTTCAAACAAATCTGTCTTCTCTCCTTCATACAAACAACAATTCCCTCATGAATCTTAACAAGAATGGAAGTTCATTTGTCTACCACACGTTTTGTCATTTCTGGGGTTAAGAGGATCTCAGGCTCTTATTTCTGCTGTCCACTAAACTCACCTCTTTTGCTTCATACACACTCAGCACAAACCAGTCTCTTTGAGAGATGTTTCCCAGCCTTCCAATGAGTGCTTGGTTGTCTGCTATGCCCCTTATCACGAAGAGCCCAAACACCTTCCCTGTTGAGTTGTTTTTAATTTTTCCAGAATCAGGATTTGCAGAGAGGCCTGTCCTCTCCCCATCACTGATTGTAATGAGAAGATTCCACTTGTCACCTCCAGCACGCCTCCTGCAAGATCTCAAGGAGCCCCTGCCACCACCATGCCCAGAATATCCGATGTCTGCTCTCCAGGCTTGTCATAAAGGGTCCACCTCATTCTGTGAAACAGGAATGTGGAGTAAACGACAATAGTTGTACTAGACATGGGCAGTGGATTGCATTTCTGCAAACAGAAAAAGACAGATACTTAATAAAGATAATAAATTTTAATAGGCAGTAATTTTTTTTTGACACAACATGGTAGTTTCTGAACAGATTTTGCACAAAAATACAGATATTTCACAATTTATCTCTGCTTTTCTCTACTGTCCTTTCACTATGATACAACACACTACAAAACACCTTGGGTTTTTAATCAACATGAAAATCCACAATGACTGTTTTTTTCTGAAGGAAACCTCATCAATCGGGAACCAGAGTAGTTGCAGATGCCAACTAGCATGTTTTAGATGGCCTGACCTTTCCAAAGTAGGCATCTGAGACTTCTCTGCTCCTGAGGAACACAAGAGATCCAGGAATACCTGAATGAACCACATAAGTTCAGCTGCAGCATGGACACTTGTTTGTTCCCCATCTTTCATCGAGCTTCACCAAAAGTCTCTCATGGTGCCACTAACACGGAAGATTATAAGACCCACCAAACTGGAAGTAAGAGCAACGGCCAAGCACAGGGAAATAAACACTTTTCAGCTTTGTCTATAGACATGAACTAATAAATCTGCTCCATCTTTCACCATAGTGCTAAGCAGGTTTTAATATTTCAGAGAAGGAAATTGGAGAGAAAAGTTCCTCAAAAACATTGTATCAATACGTATCAAAACTCAGATGATTGTCCTGCATCTTGGTCCTGCGCTTAGACCACCAGTTGTCTTCTTTCTATTTCCCAATTTAAAAAAAGGTAATTCTTGGAATGCTATAGTCAGTGGATTAAGACTGAGCAAATACTCACAGTAATATAACTTTCAAACATTTATAATTCTAGAACGGTAGGGTACATGCAGGTAGAAGCACTACTTTATATTTTGGAACTGCCAGCTCTGTACAAATTAGGAGTGTCTGTAATTAGCACTTGAAACACTCTTTGAACTTCCAGAGTTATTCAGTAACCCGCAGGAATCCCATGCATTACACAGAACACAGGGAAGAAGGCTCATCTGTGAAACTGCTAACCTTGTGGATTCCCACTCCGTGCCCCAGGCTACATGGGAGTTGTATTTGTAGCACACATAAAGCAATTAGCCAAGGAAGAGGTGAAAACCAACTATTGCCTGCTACATTGCAAGGATTATATTCAGTAATTTACAGAATTTCAAAGAGCCTCAGTGCAAGGTGTATTACTCCCATCACAGAAAAGGTGCACACACTTCAGCATCTCAGCCAAGCATCCCACCCTGTAAACATTCATGGCAAGCAAAGCATGTGCTACAGTGAGGAGTCTCATGCAAATCACTGAATTAATTTTCATAGTGGCTGTTTGCCCAGTCCTGTTTCAAGGGTCAGGCCTGTTTGTATTCTGCTACATACAATTAAAAGATCACTAGCTACCATAAGTTCAACAAAGTATGCTGACGTATTCCTTCCTCTGTGTGCAGAAAACATTTTTGGTAGCTACTATGCAAACGTCACCAAATTTTTACATTATCTTCACCTTTCTTGTTTTTACATTCTCTTCAACCTTATTTCTCTGTTTTATTATATGCGAAAAAAATAAATATACATGATAGACCAATTATTAAGCAATCAAAAAAATCACATGTCGTTCCAGAAGGGAAAGGAGATGCTTGAGATTTAGGAGTCAAAACCTGGTCATTAACACAAGGGTCCTGACGGTAAAAAGCTTCAGCTTTTCCACATTTCCCATTGAAACGCAACTTCGGTGAGATGTTCCTGCATATCGTGATAAAACAGGCTGCCTCACATCTGAAATGACAAGAGTATCTCAGAATTATTATTCCTGGTAAGGTTGTTCAGGAACACAAGAGTAAGCTAAAATGGAAGACAAAGAATAAATCCAGTATGGGACAGACAACAAGGATTAAATTCATGGTCCAGGCCCTTGTCCTGGATCCACACAGATTGAATCATCTCTGGGTTTTCAGAAATGTAGGCAAAACTGTATTCTGCTGCTCTAATTCAAGGAACAAAGGAGGTAATTTTGTCCTTACTATTGGCACAAGGAAAGTTTGGTCTCTACCTAGGGGAATTGAGAATGGGTCAAAACTATCAAAGATGTTCTTCACATTTCTGGTCAACCAGGTATTTCTCAGTGGAGGGTGATGGGAGGCATTCTAGAGGAGCTTCATTCTACAGTGCCAAGGGGAGTCTGGGCTTTGCCAGAGCCTCTGTTGCATCCACCCCACGCATGCTGTGACACCCAGCTCCTCAGGCCATCCTTATCCCCTGCCTCCTGCTCTACCCTGGCCACACAGGGCCCTTCCACAGCTGCTTCCTTCTCCCTCCCTCAGAAAAGGACCACAGCTCTCCATAGTTCTCCACAAATGAGAGAAGTAGTTCCATGGGAAGTGGCTATTGTGGTGCCTGAGAAAGCTTTATACATGAAGGAAAATGCAGCACCTAACAACTGGGTTTCAGAGATGCTGAATGGTCAGAGGTTTCTCATGGTCTCTGCCCTCTCACACATAAAAATACCATCCAACATTTGCTATGTATGTTAACCACCGAGGATTTCAAGCCATAGTAAACCACCTCAATTAAAAAGTGCTGGCTTTTGCATGAAGTGAAAAAGATTCAGATTTTTCATGGGAAAAAAAGGAGTAAAAACTTCTGGGTACAAAATTTATTTTTTTTTTAAATAGGTATCTGCCTTTAAAAATCTGTTATTTCTCACACAAACAGAGAGAAAATTCACCCAGGGGTTTACATCCAGGAAATCCTAAACAGTTAAAGTCACATGCTTGTGCCTATAAAGGTCTGTCTCTGTGAGCTGGCAGCTCCTTCAGCCCCCCAGTTTGTCCTGTGAATCTGATCATGATGGAGTACTGCAGCTGAGCTTGGTGTAAGCCATTTTCCTTGAGGCTGCTGCCAATTAAAGGAATTTCTCTTTTTGGCTCGCATTTTTAACCCTTTTTTTTTTTGGTTACATGGCACAAAACTGAGACTAAAAAGTATTACAGGGACTAAAAACCACTGATGTTACAGGATGGAAAACAAAGGCTATAAACTTACGTATTTATTGTTGAGATGTGAAGAGTTGCCGAGTTTTATTCTTCCCATGAGATGAGTTCTCTCCTAAGAAACAGAAAATACATTTGCATCAGAAAAACACGGAAAGAGATAAACATGGAAAGGAGTCTAGCAGGAATACATCACTGGCCCGTGTACAAACTAGCCAGTCTCCTTGGCAGATTTACTTAACAGCAAAAACTGTCCACACAATAATTTTTACCAGTCTTCCTATTTTATAGATGATTTCCCCTGTGATTTGCTCAAAAATGGTGGGTTACTACAACAAAGTATTTTCCAAGGCAGTTCTCAAGGGAGTTGAAGAGGAATAAGACTTTAATTATAGCTATGATTAGAACATTGAATTATAAAAATAAGAAGATAGAAATATAAAATTAATTTTTGCCAGTAACATGTACATCAGGTCAGTTCCTCCAAGGCAGAAGGATGAAGACTTAAAACTTCACACAGTTCTCAATATTCCTTCCCTGGAGAAGCCAGTGCCACATGGCATGAGGGCAGGAGAACCCAAATATCTTCTTCTCCCTCCCTGCTCACCTACAGGAGACAATTCCTCATGCTCACATGAGAGGTACGGAGGTGATGTATTACATTCCAGGAGAAGTGAAGATGTATTAAAAAGCTACAAATGATCAATGGCCTAGGGTTGCAAACTGTAATACAAATTAGGGTTATAAAAAATTCACTGATTAGGCATTTAAATAATTATCAGCCAAATGAAATAGTTGCACTCCTGAAGAGAATGGAAAAGACTTATCAATAGTTTTCAGACAGCTTTTCTTACAGCAAAAAAAAGGCTCTTTAATTTAGTGCAGCTTTTTGGAGATGAGTACAAGACTTGGTATCTGCTGAAAACTGTTCAACAATAGTGTGTTGGAATGGTGTTCACTTCCCAAGTGTACAATTTTGGAAAAAAATATTTTAAAATAATTTTGAAGTGTTGCTAAGATAGTTTCAGAAGCTCTTATGTCAAATTTCAGATAGAGCAAAGGAAAGCACAAGTTTCTGCTAGGAAAAAACTAGAACATCTTAAAAAGACATATTTTTGCTAGGTGAAATGTTTTTGTCAGATAAAAATCTTGTACTGAAAAGCTAAAATAAAGTGAACCAGTCCAAATATTGCACAGTTTTATACTAGCAAAGGAATGAAATTTTCAAGAACTCTCATTTCTTTTTTAGTTTATTTTTTTATTTTTATTTTTCCTTCTGCATGTTTCTACTTTCCTTGTTTATTATATATAGAAATAGAAGCACCCCAGCGAAATAACATGTCTAAGGGCAGGCTCGAGAGTAACATAGCTTTTTGGACAATATCCCATTTATGCCAATAGACCAGAGTATAGAATGGGGGAACAGCACTGGCTGCAGAAGGCAGAGTGCCTGAGACGTACCTGCTGACAGTGGTGGCCGGGCCAGAGGGGTCACTCTGCCTCTCTGCAGACCCTGAGACCACAAGCACTTACATGCCCTATCCAGATTTCCTGGTGCTAGGCACCTTATCCCTGGAACAGTGAACTGCCCCTGGCTATTGCCTGGGGCAGTGTTGCCCTACAATATCCATGTCTGGTAAAGGGAGGGATGCAGGCAGGGATGATCTACATTGCTTTGCTGCTGCACTTCCAAGAGGGCAGGAGCCGGCAAGCCTTGTGAAACAAAAGCAAGTTATGGCTACTCCATGGTGGCAGATGTGCCTGAAGATACTTGATTCATAAGGTCTGTAATCATTAGTGCCAGCCAACAATTCAGTGATGAAGAGACAGACAATGATTATACACTAGAGAAGAAGTAGTCACGGATGCTCTCTGTTCAAGAGATAGAAGGGTGGTGGATGGGTTTAGATACAGGGCTGCAGTGCACCTGGAGAATGCATAGAGATCGATTTTGAAGTTCCATGGTTCAGCAGTTTGATATTCTGCTAAATACCCAGTTGCAACTCAAAGGGCAAACCAAGAAGAACATTCAGGTTAGCTGCAAGTAAGGAGACATTTATATTGATCTCAAAACAGCCTTAATGGACACAAACAGATTCCAAGAATAAAAACACCCCAAACTTGTCCCCAAACCATCACCCACCAAAACAAATGGACTAAACCTTGCTTCCCATAAGGGAAAGAAAAACAAATACTTGTGTTTTGTAGTTTTTTAGAACAGATGGCATTTTAATAGACTGAAGAAGTTATTTCACAGTGAATTTTTTGCTGATTGAGAAAACACAGGATGCAGTGGAGGTGCTCAACCAGTCCACATACATTACCTGGATCCTTTGAAGGTTGTCACAGGATCATAGAATTGTTGAGTTGGGAAAAGACCTTTAAGATCATCAACTTAAGTTCAACTGTCAGCCCAGCAACATCTCCATATTCACCACTAAACTATGTCCTCAAGTGCCACATCCACACATTTTTTGAACACTTCCAGTAATGATGACCCTACCACTGCCCTAGACAGGCTGTTCCAATGCTTAACAATCCTTTTTGTGAAGAATTTTCCCCTAATATCCAATCTAAACACCCTTAGCACAACCTGAGACCATCATTGAAAGAGAAAGGGTATTGTTCCATAAAATATACCAACAAGAGCAAAATTGCTGCACAACATCATCAGTGAAAAACTGGGATTTTATTTACTCCGCATTATGCATTTAGAGAAGAATGACACACAAACTCTAGTGTTATGTAACAGGAGATGGACAGTATCAGGAGAAACTTGAACCATCAGCTTCCCATTATATAGGTATTAAGTAGCTCACATAAGGTATTTGTTGATCCAATTTGACGGCTACTATGGCAATAACTTTCTGCTAATACATTGAAAATTCATTGTACATTTGTCTACCTTGAAAAGTAGGTGAGCGGCCTCAGAAAAATGGGAGATGAAGGGAACTGGAAGAAAGTACTTGGTGCAGTTAAAGTGCTACCAACTTCACAGCTGCAAGTGCAACATGACCTCCTTTACTTGTGGTCCTGCCATATGACACCTCTCCTGATGGAGGAGGAGTTATGGACTCCGAGAGATTGGCAGAGGGCAGTGAGAAGCCAACATCATATGTATCACACACTTCTACAAAAACTGAAAAAATTATGCACAGTTTGAAAAAGAGGCCTTAGAATATTTGGAAAAAGAAATCAGATACTGACACAGAAGTTTTAGCTGACATGCAAAGCCTGCCATTACACCCTTTATTCTCTCTCTCATCTTCCAGTGTTGCACCTGTTTGTTGATTTTTGTGTCAAATTGGATTGCAAAAACAAAGACAGAGGCATCATGAAGTCTCTAACTATTACTATCATAAAACAGACAGATTTGTAGTTAAACTGTCAGGTTTGTTGCTGCAGGAGGCTGCAGATACCACAACAAGACAAATTTGTGAAATTAAAAGCCACTGAAAACTATGAAACACCAAGTGATAAAAAGGATTAAGGATGTCTCCAAGCCACAGGCTGCTGGAAGACTATGGTGTAGGACACATTACTGGACTCCTTTCCTGTTTGTCACACTTCCTTTCACCTCCTGTGATCCACCCTCTAACAAATCCTCCGTGACTGAATTTGAGGCTTCAGAGATCCAGCATCCTAGGAAGTACAGTTGGCTCAGCTGATGATTCCTTAGCCTCAATACTGAAGGAGACAGTTCTCCAGCAACCTACACAACACAGCACTGGTCTTTCATACACACAGCCTCCATGTGGCAGCCTTTGAACACTTCTGCCAGAGCCTTGGTCACTGATCCACCCAAAGAAAATGGCAGTGTAGGCACTGGGCCTGATCCAATACACCCTGCACACTTCCTCCTCTAAAACATGCTCATGGTTCTAAAGGATAAAGACAAAGAAGACGTACAAGAAAAAAAAAATTGTACTCATAAATCCTCATCCTTTAACATATTTGTTTTAAGTGCATGGAAAGTGGACTTGGTACACAGCTACTGAAGGCTCTTCCAAGCTGAAAGATAACCAGAAAAGAAATAGTACTGCAGTGAAAATGCAGTGTTTTCTTTTTAATTAAAATTTCACTTGTGCAGTATTTGTTTCAATTTTTCACTCACATATATACTCATTTCCAACCATTAACGCTGCATTCTGATGCCAATGTATGTAACTAAGTATTGGGTAAATGGCTAAAATTACAGATTGCAATAAGGTCAGTTTTGATGCTCTGAAACAAACATTTCTTTGTCTCGCCGTTGTGGAAGGATATTGTATTAATCTCACTGCAATTTTCCCTCTCCTCCTGCCCCTCCACATTCAGAATATATTATTCAGAATACACATACAATGCAGAACATCACAACAAAAAAGAGAGTACAGACTGAGTACTATGAGTACAGAAAGTCTTTGCCCTGGGTGAAGCCCTCTGACATTACTGGGAAGGCTGGAAGAAAAAGGATGTAGAAACAGCCTTTCACATAAAAAATAGATTGTACTGCATCTCAGATTACATTGTCTGTAAGAAGAAATTAGTTGTGCTGTTATTCCACTGCAATATCTGCTGCTGAGAAATTGCTTGTAAGTGGCAATCAGATTTGGAGCAAAGAATTAAAGCAAGATTTTCATAAAATCTGATTGCTGAAGCCAATCTTTTATAAAAGTATAAAACTACCCCTGCACACACAGGAATCAAAATGTCTATTTTTACCACACTGAACTAAGAGAAAGATGCTGGAGAACAGCATTAAGTGGGAACCAGTGGCGGGGTTTGCTGTGGGCCAGTGGGTCCAGCACTTGCAATGTGCTGCAGCTTCCCTGCCACACACTTCACCATTTTCCTGCAAACTGCTCCTTAGCACTGTCAGCACGACAGAAGGATCTGAACAATCAATCCACCGTGGCAGAGAGACGGTGTGTGGAAACGTTCAGGTGAAGGCAATTGCTGCTGAAGAGGCAGCAAAGGGCGGGAGGTGGCTCCCTCACGAGGAGCATCTCAGAAAACTGCAGGCTGGAAGGTCAGCAAGTGCTTCACAGGGGAAAACATCACCTGACCCTCAGCAGGCTAAATATAAGAAACTGCTTTAAAAACCCTTGAAAATATGCACAGCTCACAAAACAAATTAGAAATACAGAAGGAAACATATGCTATTTTGACTACAGTTTGAATATGTTTTTGACAACAGTTTTGTCCAAAAGTTTCAGCTGGAAGTGTGTGCAGTCAGAACTTTGTGGTGTGAGTAAACACAGAGTCCAACCACAAGCTAAGAAAGTTTATTCTAAAGTTTCTGTGAAGAAAGAAACACAACTGCAGGCTATTATATGATACAAGGTTTAAAAAATAGAGTATCAGCAAATGAGAAAGAAAAGGAAAGGGAGGGAGGTACTTGATACCTTTCTCTGTTGCAAGGGGACACTTCTATAAAGCAGCTTCTAGGTGTTCTTCATGAAGGAGAAAAAGTGTAAGACCCTGAAACTACATCTCAGACTAAGAAGCAGAAATAATCAATATCATATCCTACATTAGCAGCAGCACCCGCATTTACCACTCCTAAGCACACAGCGTGCCAGCAGACTGCTCTTCACTGACCAACACTGCTTGTCTTGCAAGTAAGTGGAAGAGGGAGAGGAATTTCCATTGACAGAGTGACTCATCTAGTGACTCAGATTCTTCACCTGCTCCTAGAGATATCTACATAGATCCTAGACATGATGAGAAAGAGGCCAAAGTCCCAACGCATATTCGGAAACCTCATGGCCCACCATGGAGTCATGTCCCCTCGCAGGGGTAAATTTCCTTGGGCTGGGTCCCTAATGAGGAAAACCCCAAAGATTTCTTACCTCCTTAAATGCCACAGCCCATGCTCAGATGTACTCCGCATAACAAGAAACAAGGTCTGCACCAGCTCCTGATTTGTCCCATTGTACCAAAACCACATCTGTGGTTTGATGAGTGAGGCAGAACAAACAGCATTTTGGAGGGTTATGGAAAGCAGTGATGAAGACACTGTCATTTGACCACACTGTTTCAGAACACCACAGGATTTTCCATGTCCAAGCCCCAGCACCACAGTAGGTTTTCTTGAGGTACATTCAGCTGAAGCAGGAGGTAACAGCTCTAAGGCCATCATTACTGTTGAACAGCAGCAGCTTTTGGAAGAGATGTGGAACATATGGAGAAGGCAAGTTTTCCTGCTTCCTCGGTTCATGCTATCTTTGCACCGCACTGCGATCAGAGAGCACCTCTAGGTATTAACTGATCTCTTTCTCCAGTGTGATTGTAATAAGTTCAAGGGGTTTCAAATGGAAAAGGTTAGGTGTCTCCCAAATATCCATCTTTGCCAGATACATTTTCCCATCTCCATTTAGTAGCAACACTTGAATTTTCAATTTTTGTCCACAGTGGGTATCTCGGGAAGCCCTAATGCAGAAATATGCCACAAATCCTTCTTCAGCCACTTTCCATTTCAGGTGTCTCACCAAAATCTGAGCTACCTCAGCTCTGATACATTTAACACCCTTTCAGCAAATTCAGTTCAGAGCAGGCAATATCTCTACAAGCCAAGGAAGTCATATCCTACCCTTTCACCTCAAAACAGCTCAGTCCGGTTATAAATCATGCTTTATTGGATCAGCTAATGCTTAGGCTCCAGGATTATACCCAACATGACTGAAATATGATGTCACCTGCACACACCTATGAGGCTTTACATTGAATATTGAACTGGTGTTCTTCTACTAAAAGGGCCTTTCATACATTTTACCTGCTTTGGAATAGTTATTCCAGGCAAGGCCCATAAAAGAAAATTCTGAAGTCATTACTCAGGTATCAATGCTTCTATCACGTCATACACCTGTATGGAGTAGCCTTACCCAAATTTCTATTCACCAACTTTTCTGTAACAGAGAAATTTTCATCCCTCAACATTTTTCTTGAGTCCTAAAAAGGTGATCAATACCTTTGCTGTTTTTCAGTGTAATACACAAGAACCCTTATAGAAAAAGTTAGATCTGTTTTCAAGACAGGCAATACTTTAACCTCATGGCTGATGGTGTTGATCTCCTAGTCATCAATTAAAAGCCTACATCTTATATTCTCAGCAAATATAATTATCACTGATAAGCTATGTTGAATCTCAAATAAATATTCTTGTAGGTAGATTTTCTAGACCACTGTATTGTGAAAGATCACTTATTCCCCCTAGGAAGAGCCACCCTAAATTTGCCTGTACTGTCAACATGAAATGGCTGCCATAAGTCCTGCATTTGTACATTAGTGTAAAACTTTTGAGATGATTTTTATCCAAGCTGAGTTTTCAAGTAAGATGCAAGAACAGGCACCTATCTTGCATCAGGTGTTTCAGTTCACTGAAAAATATGCATGAAAATTTTTCTGAGTCTAGTTTAGTTTTCTCTGGTTTTATACTTTACATACCTTCTATACTAGTTGTGCCATAGAGTTCAAAGCCATTAGCAATTCCATCTTTCTAAGAAGAGTTATAAAAAATGACAATATTAAATCCCTATTTTACCTAGTGTTCCTGATAATACTACTCCATTAAAAAACATGACTTTAGTCTAGGCTTAATTGAAAACTATTCTTTTCCAGTATTCTTTCACATTAATTGTTGGTATTTGAAATAATATTCCTGATTAAAATTAATTCAGTTGTGCCTCTGAAAAAGGAGTCTTTCCTTTTTCTTTCATTTCATACTCACAACCTAATTTTAGAAGTCCTCAAATTGGATCCTTCAGGAATCAATAGACCGCCACAGGTCAGCCCAAGAGAGATGTCCGAGGCAGATGGGATAAACAGCCCTCTGGACACATACATCTCTTTCAACTATGTGCAGCTGGCATGGTTTTCAGACAGATAAAAGAAGGCAAGATTAAACTCACCATAACCTTTGATCAAGATCTATGCACAACACTGAGACAGGGTCTTTCTAGGTTGCTTGTTTGAACAGTTTGTAGGTCCTTATTTGCTCTGTATGTATTTTACAAAAATTATACAATCTCAAAGTCTTCTGTTTGTAATGAAAAGAAAAAAATTTTAAAAACCCCAAAAGTATACTTTAAATAAATCTTAATTTGAATACATATCAAAGGAGAACTTCATTGTAGATATGCTTGACTTTAGGGAAGAGCTGCCTCTGGATAGTGAGAGGATGATGTAGACCTGCCTGTAAAGTTACGGCTGCTCTTTAGATCATTATAATTCCAGTCTTTCTACTCACAACTTTTTTGTAGTTTTGTTGGTACGTACAGAGACAGCCACAACATACTAAGCTGTACTCTAAACAGCTGGACGAAGTGAAAAGAAAAACACTTGTAAAAAAGTTTTATGCAGGGAAATTATTGTCAGGAGTTGTGAGAAGGTCCATGAGTCAGGCAGTTCTTGTGTCTATACCATGAGAAACATTTGCCTTTATGCCTGAGCTTTTAATAAAGCAAGCAAATCTGATTCAAATGGGCAGACATCCTAACATATTTAAAATATCTGTATGAGTGACAAATACTCCTGGAAGAAACAGACCCCTCAGCTGGAGTGCTTTTAATTTAAGAAGTAAAGTGACTTTAAAAACCTAGGCAAAAGCAGGACTTCAATTTCTGTGAAAGCATGTTTAATTTTGAAACATATAACGATGTAAGAATTCAAGTGAAAATGGCAGCCAGTTTAAATATGAATTGTATTAATGAGAAGAGGGCAAGAATCTTGTCTTCTAAGTGGTTATGATTCAATCCTTCTAATCATAGCATGCAGACATCATAGTTCAGTAAAAAAGAATATCAAGCATCCTCTGGATGGAAGATGCTCAGATATTTGGTGAACCAGTAGCTGACTAACAGGCAACAGAGCTCACCTTGTGGAAAAAGAAAAAAAAAGTGAGCCTGTGTCTTTTCCCATTTACCCTGCTGTAAACCATAAACAATTCTGCTACTGTCAGTGAAATCACTTTATCTTTGAAATAGTATGATGGGGGCAAAACTAATCAAAAAACATCCATTAATTAGTTTCTAACTTAATTCATCTCTCAAAAAAACATTGCAATCTTAAGAAAACCTACACACAACTTCATATTAAAAATAAAGCCAGAAGTCCATTTCCAAAGACACACTCTTTAAAAAACCACAACCAAACACAAAAAAACCCTTCCCAAATCATGAAGCTCAGAAGTGCAGCCTCTATCATGCCGAAGTGTAGTTTGCCTTTACCCAGCAGCAGTGGGGCAGAATGACATGTTCTGTGATGGAGCATGCCCTTTCTGACCCCCTCTAGCCCCTAGCTCTGTGTCGAGAGGCCACGGGGACCTTGCACAACTCTGGTTTGCTGCAAGGGCTCCCAGAGATGCCCTTTGGGTCTTTTGGATTGCACAAAAGCTTCTGGGATTTGCAGAGAAGGCTGGAGAAATGAAACTGTGCCTCTCTAGCAAGCAGAAGACAGTTCAGATCAAGTGCTGTATTTCAGAGGACCTCCCAAGGATTTGGACAAAAGGAGAGAGCAGATATTGGTCAGCCTCAGAAATATCAGTAGGAGGAACAGATGGCCGAAAAGCTTAAAAACAAAAAAAGAGTATTATACCTAAGAAGTAAGAGACTGTTTTTCTGGAAGGACTTTTGCAGATGAGGTGGGACCTACATGACTGAGAAATCATTGGGTGAAGGTGTGAAGTTTCACCACGACTAGCTCTACCATGAGAGATTTAGGGGTTTTGATTGATTAGTTAGAATTCTGTTCTGCCTCAGTCTTACTTTGTGCCACTCTATTTTTTTGCAGAACTTATAACAGCACCCATCTCTCTGAGATTTTTCTTTCTTCTATACATGCTATCAGTAACCTTTGCTCCGTTAGGCTTTATTACCACAGATTTTCTAAGAACCTGAAGCACAAGACAAGGGGATTTGCAATGAGAATAGGATTTTGAATGCAAAGGGTGACTGAGTACGGGGCTGACTGAACACTGCTGACACCAACTGCAACAGAATCCTGACTATATACAGCAGACTCCCAGACCTTTTGAGCCCTGGGATATTAGTTCAGTTGGTTGGAACATGGTAATAATAACACCAAGGTTGTGGGTTTGATCTTCACATGGGCCATTCACTTAAGTTCACCTGAGGGTCCCTTCCAACTCAGAACATTCTCTGGTTCTGATATTACCAGTCCTCAAATTTCCTTGTACAGCCAGATATAGCTGATAAATACCACAATCACTGTTATTCCTGAACATCCCTAGCTAGATCACTTACCATCAGTGACTTAAATAAAATATTTTCCTAAACCAATCATACTTCTCACTCCCAAATACTGACAGCACTCACAGTACAGCTGACTGCAGCTCTACAGGATCACAGTCTGGGAATTTTCTCTGTAGAGGAATTGTTCGCAGTGACTTTAACCTGACAGGAACTGAAGATGGGTTTGCTATTGGAAATGACATCCCAAAAACTGCTTGTCTCTGAGCTCAGAGAGGGAAACAGACATACACCCAAAATACTCACCAGTCTCAGGAGAAGTTGTCTTCACAGAAAGAAGTTTGACTCCTTCTTTATCTGACTGGGTCCTGTTGAAGACAGAAAACATTTAAGCAGTCAGCACACATGTTGGTCATACAAACAAAACTCTGAGATTATGGTCCTGAGGAGGCAGCATCTACGCCAGTCTAAATTGGCAGGCATAAAATGGGCTTTGCATGGGGTCATGTAGGAGAAAATACCATATACCAACATCTCTGAAAATGCCTTTCTCTTAAAATATGTAATAAATCAAGTTTAATGATTCCAGGTTTAATCTAGGACTTCACAGAAGAGGTGTATCTGGGGGAAAAGGACTAATGTTTTTTCTGTCAATGCAAGCCTTTTAGCCATGTTGAATTGCAAAGAAGGACCACTTCAGATGTCCAGGGAGTCAGGGCTACCAAGCAAATCAGCAGCCTAAATGTTGCTTTTGGTCATACAAGCAGCCACTGCCAGGCTCAATGGTCTTTAGTTTGTATCTTCCAATAGATCTTTCTCAGTTTCCCTCTCCTCACACTCCTTATGCCACTACTATTTCAACTGAGGCTATGAAAATGGTGCAGTGGAAACAAGATGGGACAGAGAAACATGATGTAATGGGGAAAAAGAGAAATATATATATAAATAATCCAGAATAAAAACGAAACACATTAAAAAGAGAGAAACCATGAACAAAAGAAGGGAAGTGGGAAAAGATGCAGGGGCAGAGGAAAAGGATCAATGGGGCAAAAAGTGAAAAGAAAAAAAAGAAAAAAGACTGGGCCAATGAGTCCTCTGGTGCAGCATAAGCTGTTTATCCATTTCAAAAGGATCAATTGCAAAACAGTTGAGAGTCACCATATTTCTATCCATGCTGAAACAGGTGCTTATCATGCATACAGGTCTACAATAACTACAAGTGCAGCACTTTCAACAGGATATTTCTCTTTGGGATAGCAACTGATTACTATATTTAAACAGAGAAAGATCAAAGAAAATCCTATGCAAAATCTGAATTGCCCTGTGATAGATCTCAAAGCAATGAAAAGGATTCAACCTACTGTTCAGCGCCATTCTCTTGTCTCTCTGGAAGAAGAAAAAAGTTAATATCATTTTGATTCCTGGAATTCAAATCCCAAATATTTAGACATGGCTATTGCAGTTGCTGGCAGAAGGTTCAGTTGCAATTTTGCAGTATTGCATTAAGTTCATAAACAATCAACCAGCTTGGATAGTAATTGCTATTTTTCTGGTTGTCTGTGGAAGTGAACTGATGTTTCTGGTACCGACACTTCTGGAAACCAGGGAGAATGACATTTGACTTGTCCAAGAGCACAACAGAAGCACATTTTTCCCTGCAGCTCCCAGATCCCTGGGTACCTGGCACAGAGGATGTGAGTATGCAATGGTTCTCAAGTACACAACAGCTGAGCTAAAAGATACAGGGTAAGGGGACTGAGGGAACAAGGGTGTTCCTGAGACTGTACCCCCTGGGGGTACAGCCTGGCATGACGTCTGAGAACAGTGTTTGTCATCCCCATTGATGAGGAACAGCTTTGTCTCCAAAATGAATCATATGCTGAATGTATTTTATGCTTATATGCAAGTGTGAGCAGATGGAAGGGGCCAGGGGGTTACATCAGAGACACGGAGCCAACTCCATGGCACCAAGCACAGGGGAAGTGCACTGGATAGATCTGGGCAAATCCTACAGGAAGGACTACATCTATCTACATCTTCCAAATTATTTTGCTAATACAGTGCCTGATGACATTTGTGCATAGGGAGGCTGGTAAGGAAATGTTCTTCATCTCACTTTTTTATCTCTTGACTCTGAATATTTGGTAACTTTCTTAGTAAGGATCACACTTTCCTCTTTTTATCTGGGTCTGTTTTTCCATGTCATTGGCTAAATTGGTTGTGACACACTGTTTGTCTTGGTTTACAGCTTCAACACCCTGTTGTGATTTTGTATTTCCAAGGCCTGGTGATTTCACAGTTCTGCACAGGTCTCCTAATTCATGCCAGCTCACAGGGACAGAAAAACCACAGTCTGGATTCAGATCTGGGTTTTCGCTTAATGGAAATTTACACTTACCTGTGGCCTACTTGGGGAACCCTGAAACATTTGGCAAATGGACTTTGATGGAACTATAACCCATTATCTTAAGTATTTAATGGACAGCAGAGAAACAGATACTGACTTTAGCTGTTCTGTCAAAATCACTATTTCTGAAAATACTGCTTGCTCAGGGATTTTTCTCCATGCACATTATACTGTAACTGGAAAATTTTACTCATGCATCATGTGCATGTGCGTTTGTGTGTGTATGTACGTATCAGGTATATCCCAAAAGAAAACACTGATATTTCCTTGCCTGTATCTAGGAGAAAGATAAAATAAAGTGATTTTGTTGAATATCTTCAAATTTAGTTTTCACTGTCTATTTCTATCTGATTGATTGTGTTAGCATAGGCGTTTGTTAGCTCTTTGTAGCTGCAAAAGCATGAACAAAAAACTTTACAGCATTATATGTAGTCCAAAAATCATTTTTGCTCACACTGGTCTTCCTACTGATTTTGAAAATGAAGTGTTAGTTTCCCACTTGAGGCAAAACACAAAATACAAAAAGCTTTCTCATCAGACTACCACAACAGTGACGGTTAAGGTAATCCAAAAGAGATCTTTTATTAATAAAAAGCACGCTGATTTCTCCCACCCTGCAGAGAAAGCAAACCAAATACCTGGAGTATTCTTCTGGCACATTTTGTACAAAGCCACCAGTGAGAAGACAGAGAGAGTAATGACTATCAGGGTGATGACAATTGGCAAGATAACATCTGCAAAAGAGGGAGAACATAATTTTGGATGCTGCCTCTGACTTAAATTGCCTCTGTGTATAGTACTTGCACACACTAAGGTGAGAGGCACTTTCAGCTCCACTTCACCAAACCTTACCCACTTCCCTGGAGAGGGTAACCTACTGCTCCTGTTATTCTTCCTGCAACCACTGAGTCTCAGGCATGGATACTTTGTGGAGGGAAGACTTAGGCTTCTTCCTTCTCCCACCCTTACTCCTTCCCTGACACTCATGCTACCCTGTGGAACTGGTTTCACCCATTTTTCAGTAAAAGAGCAAGGTTTCAGTACCTGCTCCACTGGGCCCACCATAATTTTGATGAAAACACTCAGCATTCAACCCCAGTGCTGATGGCCTCCGAAGTTTTTGTGAGAAAGTCATGCTCTAGAAATAATTTTTTTAAACAGGCAATTTATTTTTTCCTCTTTTGGGGGGGAAAAAACCCCCAAAAACAAAACAAATCAAAAAACAAAACCAAAAAAACCCACCCCAAAACCCAAAAAGCACCCTGTCTGAAATTCAGCAACTGAAGCGATTATTTTGCTTTTAACATTGTGCACCCAGAAAGACACCAAGGAATTACATAATTCAGTAATATTCTCCACAACGCTTACAACCAGGGATAGAAAATGCAAGATCTCCTTTTAAAATGAGGACATTTCTTTCCTTTTATTATTTCCCACCATCTGCCATTTCCTGACAGGTGTTTCCCAGCCAAGAAGCAAAAAAAGGAAAGAATTATGTAATGAAGAGAAGCTTTCCCTGGGAAATATATAAGCCCAGCTTCTCCCTTTTTATCATTTCTCTGGCAGCAACCTGCCACATTCAAATTCAGCAGGCACTCTGCTGCCTGCTGGCCTAAGCCCTTTGTCAGGGGGAAGCTGCATTCAATGGCTCTGGATGCAATTAATGTTTAATATTCATATAGATGCATCTGTGCATCTATGGAACTAGAGGGAGACAGTTTATAGTGGGAAAAACATCAAACATATTTTGCTTAGTCAGCAGTCTGAGTAAGAAATAGCAAAGCTGCAGCAACACTCTTGCCCCAGAGATGCATAGTATTAAAATGAAAGATTAAGTAGCATGCATCACGCAAATATCAAGGGCTTAAAGAGTCTGCACAAGACTGCCTCCTAGACCTTCTCTCCCATGGTAATATGAATCATACATTCATATCATACCTTCACAATGACATATTCATATAATATGTACAACATGTATATGAACAACTTTTTCATATGTTGCCTTGTGTCTTCTCCAAGAGGGGATGACTCTCTTTTTTTTTTTTTTTTTTTTTTTGGGGGGGGGGCGCGTTTCAATTTTGCCACTTTGAATCAGTACGTGGGAATAATTGTGCTGCTCTACAGCTCTCTCTGAGAGAGGTGTCAACTTACTGGGCTCTGTTTCTCTTTGAGAGGAGTTTTATAACCACCATTTAAATTTGGTTTGTAATACGGCCTAAGTCTGGTAAGGCTACAAATAAAACTGCCAGTTTCATTTGTCTGCTACTCCAATCACTAATCAAAAGCAAAACTGATCAATTAAAAACCCAAAAGCCAGACAATTAAGTAAGAATACTCACTAGAATAGCTGATATCACTCCCTGTCTGAGTCTGGTTTCCAGAAACGCTTTTAGGACTTTCAGAAAATGCCTCTGCAAAAGAAATAGTGCCTTTTAGGCAAACATGTATTGCCAGAATTTGTCAAATAACTCCCTCTGAAAAACTACCCTCCCAAAACAACTACTGTGTCCCCAGTTCTGGAGCTTCACTTGGTGCTTCACATCTATATTTCTTCTCAATAATACTTGGATAACTTGGCAAGAGGGGTGGAAAAGTTTATCTAGTGTGGCCTAAAGAAACATGCACTTTGTATAGGTGCAGATTTCCCTAGGATCCTCTGCTTGTCCACTTGCACGTTATGAGCTACAAACTTTTTCACTTTTAGGAGGTTGTGGGACTCTTCAAGAGGTACTTACAAGAGAATTTTTAACAAGTAAATAAACAAGAAAGAGGGTGAAAATTAGACCTGTCTCCAAGAGAAGAAAGACCAAAATATTTCACTGCTAATTAAAAAGAAAAAAAAAATAGTGCTAATAGTAGATGAAGAAGTCCGAAGAGATGCAATATTAGTAGAGAGCAAGTTTCTTGAGTGCTGTTATGGAGGAATGTGCCTGCTCTCTGCCCCATTTGGAGAGAGCAATGTTGTGAGCCTCTGGGACATTTTTTAGGGCTGGGTTTAAAGGAATGCATTTCTACCTTCAGGTGCTAATCAGAATTTGAGTCAGGTAACAACAACGCAAAATATTATTACCTTGCTGCATACAGCCTATGAAAAACAATCACTGAACTTCCAGAGAGGAAACAGAAAATGCAAACATTGGCATTTCCCCAGATACATTATATAGCACATGGGATTGGGTTCCATATTGGATGAAGGCTTGAGTAGACAAGTGCTCACTGCTACTGAAGGAGCTGACTGGCTGGACAGATGTGATGCAAGGTCATGCATTTCCATTGCCTGCCTAAACATCAGAAGTGGCTCTCAAACAAAGGTGTCTGGGAAAGGTGATCTGTTAAAAAAGGGTCCTAGAAGAGGTTATAGTTCCATATATAAGTAGTGAGAACATGGGGTGGCAGCCACTGAGGTTTTGTTGGTCAGGTACCTACTCACAATCCACACCTATAGGATTGCATGGTTCCTCTTCCCAAGAACAGGAGAGGGCTCAAATTGTAGAGTGGAAGCTATGAAATTAATCAAGTCATTAAAACCGATGTCCTTTGGCCATTTTCAGGTCTAGAATGCAATTTTGTTCTACTAAGTCTCTGAAAGACACATCCCTATTTTTACAGAAACTTTTATGTAGGCAGTACTTGTAACTCAAATCCATGGAGTTACAAAAACAAACAAGGTTTGTTTGTCCCAACCATGTAGAAATTCCTCTTCCTTTAAAATCAGCAAAACTGATTTTAAACTCATGTCCATTATAAAAAAATGTTTTAGTGGTTGTTTTCTTTCCCCCTTCCCCTTCTACCCTCATTTGTCTGGACACAGACAGAAGCCTTTTGGAGAAAAATTCGCACTTACTAGGTGCTTGTGTGGTGCCTAAACAATACAGTCATAGCTGAGACATTCTGATGCTATAGTACAGGAAACAATCATTGTCCAAGACTTTATCTCTGAAAAATCACTGTTTCTTTAAAGCAGAAGTTCTCTTTCCCTTGCTGCCTGTCTGCTGAGGGGTGATAACGTAAGGCTGGAAACTGAGCCATCATCAAGTGACTAAAATAATTCCCATGCATTCTTAATTCCATGTGATTGCTTCAAATTTCCCAAGGAAATATTACTGCCTTTTTGTTACCTTATCTGGTATACTACATGATATACAGGGCAAGCAGGCAATTATCACACCAGTGAGTTACCCTGGATACTGACTGGAAACGTCAACAGAAACAAACTGCACTGAAAAACAGGAATGCGTATCCCTGCACTAGTGCAGGAGATGTGTGTCTCTCCTCAGGAGAAAAACTGAGGACTGAAATCCATTGTTTTTTGTTTTTCCTGGTTATATGTTAATTGACCAAGATGTGAGTAATGAAAGAAAGAAAAATCCATAGGTTAGCATTTTACCTACTTGTGGCCATCAATAAGAAATATGACAGCTGAAAAGAAACATTACCGAATAAAACAGAGTAAGGAACTAAAACCTTAAGCTCATTTCCCCACTTCTTTCATTAAAGTTTCTTACAAGTCAGCCCCTCCTGCCTAGTTTGTCTGGATCTGGAAGGTATTTTCCAGTTATGGAATAATCTGGGACCAGAATAAAAATGAATTGGAGAAATACATCCACCATGGTAGCAGGAGGACCAAGATTTTGCAGGCAGCACCAGAAAGAGCTGCAGGGACAGTACAGAAGAGACTGTTTCCTGATAAGCCCAGAGAAAGGAAAATAGGACAATACAGGTTCATCAGCACAGGAAACTTGCATTACTCTGGGACTTGCTGCTTCTCACTACAGGATGAGGAACAAGAGCCACTGACAAGAACGAGCTCCTTGGTAAACACTCTATTTATAACAGCTTCCCATTGCATCACGTAATATGCCAGGCCTGATTTTTTCTGTGGTCCCACCCTGTTTTCTTTCCAGTATCTGCTAATCCAACATGGTATTCAGTTGAAATCACAGCAAAATTACTCAGTGCTACAAGCTGAACATCATTCTTCCACTGCTCTGTACTCTGTTTCAGGTACATTGTTCCCCAGATCCTTCTTGCTCCCTGAACATTTCCTTTCCTCAGGCTGTCCTTCTCCCATCCCACACCAGCCTTTTTCATCAGTGTGCATAGAGCAACCTTTTCTACAGCTCTTACTTGTTGAATTTGTTGGAGAGATCATGGGAAGGCCTGCAATAAAACAGAAAGAACAGTTTTGTTAGCATCTGTTTTAGATGTCCAGTGTCTTCGCATCATGCAAACTGGCAGAGTCTAGGAACATGCTCATTAACCCCCACAAAAAGTGCTGCCTCAGAAGTGACATGCTAACACTGTTCCCAAGCCCAGAAAGTCTAAGCGGTGAAAGTGTCCAGCCATCCCTTATAGATGGGAGTAGAATCCAAAGCCCAGCCTACGCTAGGTTGTTACTCTACTAAAGAGAAGAAAATCCTGAATTAATTGATACATTCCTTAAAAACTTTTTCCAAAACTGAAAAAGTGCCTGGGAGTGAATAGTTGACATTTAACTGACAAGTAAGAGTTTTAATAAAAGAAACTAATTGAGACACGTCTTCAAGAGTCACAAAACCCTTAAAAAAGAAATCTTTGTTTATTGTCTTGGTGCTTTTGGCTAGCAGACTGCCAAACAACAAAAGCAAGAGGCACTGGTAATGAGGAAAAAAATTGACCTTACAGAGCACTGGGCACAATGCTTACTGGCTCTGCTGTCAGCTTCCCCGAGCTACTTCACAGGTTTTTGGTGCACAACATATTTTTTTTTGTTAGCATGGTGCTGTTCCCGCATGTCTAGACTGTGGCAGGCTTGGAAATTAGAGTGGCTGTGTCCTCTGTGTCCCAGCTGTGCCAGGTTGGGGTATCAGAGAGGCAACATCATGAAGGCAGCTGTAATTCCTTCAGCTGTAATTCCTAAGCCTGCCCCCTGACTGCCCAGGTTGCAGTGCTCCTCTAAACCAGTTTCCCCGGGGAGCACAAATCCACTCTTTTACCCTCACTACACTTTCTGTGCTGTGGGCTGGTGCTTTGCACAAGACAGCTCCTGCCAGCAGAGCTGTAACACACACTGTTCTATTGCTGTGAACATACTATTTGAAAACCAGAATACTGCTCTTGTTTTTACTTCTCTCTACACACAATTAAAACCATGGATCACTTCAGCCACTGGGGTGCAAATAACTGCTTTTGCTAATGGTACATGTGACAAAACTTAAACTGCATTTTAATCACAAACTTCCATGAAAAGTATGTTTAGGCTGAAAAGCTAAGTAGTTAAAAGTCAACAGAAAGAGTTCTTCTTGAACATATTAAATATTTGCAATGCTAAGTATCCTGAATGTATACAGTTACCTCACCCTGGCTTCCTAGAATGCAGAGGAGACTGTTTTCCTAAGCTTTTCGTCATCTCATCAATCCTTCTGCAAACAGCAGTATCACTGTGCTCTAAGAGGATCTCTGTGATGAATCATTAGGCAATGTTTATAGCATGTTTGGGCAACATTATCAACAAAAGCAAGCAAAAGCCTTCAGGAAGTTAATAAATCACTTGTCAAAGGAACAACACAGTACAGAATGCAGGAGGACACACACCTGGCATTAAGGAAACATCCAAATATGATATGATTGCTTATTACCAGAATACTGCCTTCAGCCTATAAGGTGTGGGATGCCATGATAAAAATACGATGTGATCACACAGTGTGTGGGCAAACTAGCAAACTGTAAGGCCCCGTGTGTTCATATTCTCAAAGAAAGGCAGAAGACTTTGTCAAGTCTTACACACAGGTCACTTCTCTAAGAAGTCACTTTGAACATTGTCTCTCAAGTCTGTGGAACTTTCCTTTGAATGAGCTCCAATATTATAACATAATTGAACATTTTCCTTTACATTCACTTTTACAAACAAGTAGAAGCATCTTGGCTCAAATTAAAATAAATAAATAAATAAATAGAAAAAGCGTTTGAAGCCCAGGACTGATACTCAAGTTCACCTCAAAGACTAAATGGCTTTTCAAACTGGAATGCAGGTGACATAAACACAGGTGATATAAGTCTCTGCAAACAGGAAAGGCTGGGGGATATGTGCTTCAGTACCCACTGGGACAACCAAAAGCCATGCAGCTGTCCTGGTCAGGCCTTGCCTATTCAATAAACCCAGACAGCAGAAATCATCCCAGGGAGGAAACATGACAGCAGCCACCTGCCCTCTCTTTCTGGGCCTCTGTTATTTTTTAACAACTGCACACACCTACACAAAATAAAACTACCAGCATCTTTCCAGAAGGTATCTCACCCAGGTTTTGCTGGAGCATGAAAAATTAAATTGGAAAAATCTCATGCCTTCCTCTCTCCCCATCTCCAGAATGCAAGCAAGGCACCGGTTCACCCTCTGTTCAGAGATCACTCAGTCCTGCCACGCAAACAAAGCTGTGCTTATCAGAGTGATTCAGCAGGTGCTTTCAGTTTGTGTTTTCTAAATAACCATCCAGTGCCCTTTCTGGTGCAGGCTCACAGGCTGCTGCTCTCCAGAAAGAGGACAGAAGGAAAACCAGCATTTCGCTTGGTAACAGTTACTGTAGTTGCTCTAGCTGCCTGTACAGAGCTTGCTACCTCCTTTGGGGCTGCAAGCAAGATGCTCTGCATAAATAATCTGGGAAGATTTCCAGATTCATCATGAAAGTAAGGTGTGCAACACTGGCTGTGCTGTGTTCCTCCTTGTGCAGTAAGGAGGACAAGGATAAAAAATTTGGCTCATGACCATGGTTTGATTTGAAATTGCCTGCCTGAGTCGGTTCAGCACTGATGAGAAGCTCGACAGATGGAGAAAGAGACCAATAACTAAACTCTCCCCACTCCGTTCTCCAACAGCCGCTACCTAAGCAGCCTGGATACCCTGCAGTTTGCTACTTCTGGTTTTTGGAGTGCAGCCACATCCAACTGTGTTCACTGGCAAAACAAACGAATACATTTGGCTGATTACTCAGAGGGGGTATACCACAATATAAATCAAAGCAAAATTAAAAACTTGAAAAAGCCTTTCTTGGCCTGACCACACCATAGACCTGTAATAGTGTTAACTGAGGCTTTGCTATGTTTTCCATCTCCCACAAACTTCTGGTTTTGTGCCTCTCTCTTTGTGAAGGAGCTGAAGATACAGTGGGTAATTTTTATCTAATATCACTATCCAGAGTTCCTGCAGTTTGTGTACAGAAAGAGTCAAACCCTACTAGTCTTACTCATAAAAAATTTTCTTAGGGAGATGCGTCCTGTGAATCAAGTGAGTAGGATTTATAATTGGAGGAGTGCAATAAAGATATCAATAGATGAAGCAGGTTGATTCATCTGACAGTTTATTATAATAGATCATTTAATCTTACCACCCTGCTGGGTGAACTTAAGCTCATACTGCTTTATGGTTTTTTCGTTGTTTAGATCACAGAATAAAAAGCCACAATACTTGCAGTTTCTCAGATGTATTTAGACTCTAATCTCCAATTTTCATTAATTAAACAAAAGGAGAAAATTAAATATTAGCAAGCAATCCTCTGTGGAGGCGGAGAAGGAGTGGGAGGTATGTTCTACATGACAGCCAAAGTTAGAGAAGTGCATGTGCCAACAGCACGCATGCAGGTTGCTCTCTTTGCTAAAAACAGTCTTCATTGCCTCCTCTAGCCTGGGTGAGAACTATGCAGCACCTCCTCTGTGACTGTGCTTTCACTCTCCTTTAATACAGCAATACTGTTCTCCGATGTTCCTACACATTCTTTCCCAGGCTCCCCCACTCATCTCAGTCACTCTCCAGCTCTCTGTAGCACTCCTCCCACACCCTGATCTTTTGATATGGCTGATTGGAAATTTCTCTGCGAAAATGTGCTTTCTTCTTTTTCTGCATCAAGAAAGGAAGCTTTCACCAAAATGGCTTTTTTTTAAAAAAAAATGGAAAATGGTCTCAAAACTAAACATATTTAGCCAGCTGGATTATTTTGGTTGGGCATACCAAATAGAAATGTTCTGGTTTGGATCCATTTCACATTAATTTGTCTTCCTCTGAGCTCCCACGCAGAAGACGTGGCTCAGACACCTCCAGCTTGCAAGCTATTGTATCCCCCAAGGGCTGCAGCCTTGGCACACACCAGCCCCTGCTCTGGTGAACAAAAGGCATTCAGCCCCTGAATGTGAAATTCTGGAGAACTAGAAATAAATAATCTAATGGCAGTGTGAGAGGTGGCATTTCCTCTAGTCTCAGCACAGGATGAAAGAACTGGTTTCACACTTGCATTGCCTTAAAATTATTAGGGTGCAGCATATGGCTTCCCCTGGGCCTGAGCAATTGCACAGAGGAGAAGAAATCTGTTCAGAAGGAACCAAGACATTTTTTCTTTTTTAGCACACACAGAGAATAAGTGAGCAAGGGTGGTCTAAGGCTTAACCATTTGGGATAGGCTACCTACCACATCAGGGTGAGAAAGAGGATTTCTTGTATATACAAGCTTCAAGAAAGAAGCAAGGAGCTGGTGCTGTGAGGAGACAGGAAAGGTGATAGTGTGGAAATGGTACAGGCAGAAGTGATTCTGAAATGGCGGTTTTATGGGAACTCAGAGCACTGGCTATGCCAATGATACCTAGACTGACTGCCCCTGGATAGACGGGTTCTTTCTGTCTTGGCCAGGCAATTATAGTTCTGGCATCTTGGGTAGTCTCGGAGCTCAAGAAGATTTACTGGTTTTACAGCAAAGTAAGCTGAGTAAGATGGTGACTTTTACAACCAGACCCCAGGAAGGTTGTAAAACTTTCTTGACAAATCTTAAGTGTAAAAATGTAACTGTATACACAGCATAGTAGGTAATTCAATACACATGATGCATAGTCAGATATGCATTACAATTGAATATTAACCTGGAGAATTTACCTGAGTGAGAGACCCTTTAATTAAAAATGTTGAAGTAAAAATGATTGAAGTATAGCAGTGGTGAGGTTTCTGTACTATGCCTATATTTGCCAAAAGACAAGAAACCTTACAGGAAAGTCAAGTAACCACAGGTCACAGTATATACATTATGGGGAATGGGCTTATTGAAATCATTGCAAAGACTTCTCTCTGAGTCAGTGGCCTTGAGTTGACTTTAACTTCCTTAAAATGCTTATAATCTTTTTTGCATGCTTCTAAGCATTTCAGTGCATAGTGAGCATATGATATTGCTCCAGTTTTATATCCAATCCTATCCTTTATGAGGAAAAATTACAGTACACACACGTGCTTATCTCCCACAAACACAATCCAGGGGTTGCATAAAGAGTCTTGTACCCCTTGGGGGATGTTAAACATTACTATTAATAATAGGGATATGCAAACAAAGACAGTGTCCTTGTTGGATTTACACACATGTAGCTAAGAGTTAGTACTAAATGAAGTGAAGGCCCAAGAGATCTTAAGGAAACCTGAATAAGTGGTTCTTCAAAACCTAGGAAAGTAAAGCCAGCTAGAAGCATAACAAATGATCATGCACATGACCTGGCATCTGCATTCACCACAGTGTTTCTTAGAGAATGCATATACCAAAACACACCCAGGAAAACAATAAAACTAGACTGGAGCTGGGAAGAATTAAAGTATTTTTGACCTTGCATGCAACCATGTTGTACTTTGAACAACATCATTTAATTGGTAATGTGCATTGAATTTCTCTCCAGATTTTTTAATAACTGCCAAAATTATAGCTGTTTTCTCCTTTGTCTCCTCTGCTTTGCAGCCAGGGAATTTATCTTGATGACCTCCTCTGACAGTCAATGCTACACAATTACCTCACACAGCATGTGTGAAGATTACTATTATCACTTGTAATTTATATCCTCCTGTAATGACACCATGTATCTCAACTGAATGTTTGGAAGTTCACCCATCACTCAACATAACTTCAGGGCTAGATGACATGGACACAGTGTACTCTGCATGAATAAGATGTGGTCCTCATTCCAGAACAATGCACGGCAAATGAAGAAAAGACTCAAAATTATTTGCATCCTTTTACCTGCTTGTATAGAAAAAGAAAGTGTATGTTTTCAAGACTTACCTGAGGTTCCAGAAGGAGGAGTGTTTCTTTCTGGAGAGACCGTAGAAGAAAAAGACAGTCCTGAAGTAGGTGCAGCACTCAAATTCTCATTTTGTGCCAATTGTGTTCCATTTGCTTGTGTAGCTGGAAATGAGAGAGATGTTCAGGTAAGAGGCACCTGCACAGGCATTGTCTTAGATCCTGGACCATCCCTCAGACAAATGCTCTGACCATCAGAGAAAAGACTTAAGGTAAGAAAGCGCTACATATTCTGGTCACTGCCCCTAAAGGAACAAACCATCCTTATGGAATTGTTACTCCTGGCATAGCTAAGGCACCTTCAAAGCACATCGTAGCAAGAGAAACAGCCTCATAGCTGCGCCAGCAGACAACCCAGAGCTCTGAATCTGGACCCTAGAATAGTTAGAGTGTTGCACCAAGAGCAACATGAGCAGAAGAAAGAAGTTCAACTTACTGCCCTCTATATTTTCCTTCATTTTAAAATCAATCAATCAAGCTTCAGTTACAATTGTCACATAATGCGATACTGTAAAAAGTTTAAGGGTTGCAATTAAGCAAAGAGTTAATTATTTCATTCTGTGCCGTTAAGGCCTAGGAAACAACATATACCTGAATATTAATGTATGAAAAATAAATTGTCTTATTTCTCCTCTTAATCAGTCAACAGGAGATCAAGGCTATTGTTTCACAAGATTTGCAGCTTAAGGTGAGGCCAAGACAATGGTGCAGGACATGACCTGAGCCCGTGGAACTGAAGGTCACTGAATGACCAGAAATAATTTAAGATATGCCAGCACTGCCCATAATTCCTATGTCTATACTCGAACCTCAGAAGAAAAACAGGCAAGAGAGTGCCTACTGAATGAAACATAGAGGTGCCCAAGAGTAACCTTATACTTCCTGTCCAATACAAATCAGAGAGGTGACTGAGCTGTAAACTGTTTTCAGTGTCTCTTCATATTAATTTTAAAACCTGGAACTAAAACAAATTTAAGACGTTTCAGTCAGCAAGCAACATCACATACATGCAATATGTAAATCTGGAGGAATGCTTCATCACTCACTTTATCTAGAAACTGATTACCAGTTTGGCCTCTCAAAGAACTCAAAGCTTCCTATGCTAAAAACTACACACCTTTAATTTGGCCTTTCCCTTTCCCTCTTGTTCATTAAGTGCAGCACCTTAGAAAGGCAAGCTCCAAAAATCAATAGGCTAAGAAAGAGTGAGCTGAGGCCACTGGAGCCAGGTGAATTCATAAAATTTTGGAAACTGAGAGAAGCTGGGCAGCCAGGGATGATGTCTCTCAAGGTTGAGGCATGAACATTATGCAAAACAACTGAAGTGCCTAAAACTTCCATTGGAATTCTAGTGATGAGAAGCAGCATTTCACGTCAGCTTCCTTCAGAAACTTCAGCATTGTACCCCTTCAATACACAAGTCTTACCTGCAGTAGAGAGGAGTGCAAAATCCTCTTTACCTCATTTTTTACTATGGTATAGTGCAAGGATCTGGGGATGTTAACAATTCTTACATTCTCTTAATGGAAGCTTTAAATCAATCTTTAGAAGCAAACTTTTTCGATATTTGATTCTTATTGTTGTGGCTCCAGACTCAAAATTTATATGTTGAATTTTAATCTGAGACTGATTTTTAAAAACTGAAAAAACCCCCAAACTGAGGTGCCTCCCTCTATCCTTATAAGATGCAGAGGCTTGTAGCAGTAACAGCAACTATCTTGTGGCCCCCTTGACATAGGTTAGTAGAGGATTGCATGGGAAAATGAAAAGTAAGTCAGAATAACAGTGCAGGGACACTCAAACACAAATATGCTTTGTGAACACTGCAAAACAATCAGGTGTGTGGGAGAGAGGAGGAGTGAGGCAGCCAGTTACCCTGTAACCCCACAGAGGGCTGTTTTCCCATGGGGATCACTCATTCCACGCATCCTATCAGTCCTGGCAGCAATCCAGCCTCGGGTGCTCCTCTTGTGTTTGGGAGCTGTGAGAACAGATTGTTCTCAGGAACACGGGCTGTGCTCTGGATATGCCTTGGCAGGGGATTGGGAGGGGAGGGATGCTGGCATTTCCATTTCATTGTTTTTTTAATTTTCCCTGGGTGAGATTCTCCCAGTGACCCAGCTAGCACCAGGTATGACTTACACCTTTATCTAGGGCTTGGCATAAAGCTTGTTGCATTTTTTTTTTGCCAGACTGCAGAACAGGCTCAGTGCGCCCTGTGTCAAGGGGCAAAGTAGATGTGCTGCAGGGCAAAAATCCGTGTGCCAGTTTTCACTGCTTCCAAGATGGAAGACGCGACCTGGCGGGTAAGGCTCCCTTAATTCCACTGCAAGATTAAATCCTAGCAACCCAATTCTCTGCCGACTTGTGGCTCTGAAGCAGCTTTTAAGCAGCATCCAAGCCTCACGCCTAATGCACAGCACAGGCTCTACCACCAGCACATTCAGCAGATGAGACAGCTTCTGCACCAAAAGCCTGTGGGAACAGAAGCATCCCTACCCAGCCACCGCTCACGTACTCGACAGCACGGAACGCGTGCTAGAGACGTGCCTTTTCGGTAAATCCCGTAACTCGTCTCTCTGTGCGAGCTTTAATTCGGTCTCGGCGGCAGGAGACAGCGCAAGCCCTCGCTGCGGGGACAGGCGGGGGACTGAGCGCGGGCTCGGTGACTCAGCCCTGCCATCCCCGCTGACACATCGCTGCAGTCATTCATCACGCCTCGCCTCAGCCAGCTGCAGCGCGCATTCCTGCCCGCTGCCAGGGGGAGGCCTGGCCCCGCAGAAAAGCAACACGGCGCACAAGGGCGGATGCGGCTGCTGCAAAAGCGCTCCCATCATCGGATCGTGGGTTCGTTGTCAACAGCTGATTATGAATAAAAATGGTAAAGCAGTACAGAGCGTAAAATAGCTGGGCAAATGGGGGTGATTGCTGCAGCAGCAGAACTCTGGTGGTGATGCAGCTCTCCCTGCTGATATTTTGATAAGATAAATGGCAGTGTGTTAACACGTATTTGGTAAAGGGAGATTCAACAACAGAGAACCTGAACCTGCCCTGAAAACTGCTGTCTGAGCTTCAGGAATTTCCTTACTAGCTATGCTTTGAAAATCCTTCATTTTCTTTATCCAGCTGAAATTCAACACATATCCTCACTTGATTTTAGTTTTCTACTCTACTTTCTACCTATGTATAATTGACATACATTTTGGCATTTCCTGACGGTACTTTAAATTTTCTTTACAGTAAGCTGCTACCTAATTAGTTTTGACATTGCAAGATGCTTCAAGTAACCCACAAATACACTGCATATATCTGTACTCTGCAAAGAATATAGACATCTCTATGTGTGTTGAAACCTTTCCTGACCAATAAATCAATCAAGGAAACACTTTTAAGGGGTAAAACGAACTCCACCCAAACCACATTAAAATACCAGCACAAAAGCTTTTTTAAATGGAAGACTAAAGCTTGAGCTAGTATTTTTAGCACTAACACACATACAGGCCTTGCCCTCATAATCAGTAGCCTGAAAAGCCATTTGCATTAATGAGTGCACAAAAGCTTTGAAAAATCCCATTGTAGCAATTCCAATGACATTTTTGCCCATTCAGAGGAACGAAAATTGGCTAGGGAGGTAACCAAACAGATCTCAGTTTTAATGTTTACATCCACAGTTGATTGCATGTGCTGTCTGCAGCTTTATGTTTTCTGGTAAGCAAAACCCCAAAGTATTTTAAAATACATATTTTAAAACTTCTCTCTGCATAAAATATCTCAGCAGCCAATTATACCCAGTGTTCACCTACAGCATGTGCTAACAAACTGAGGAAAATTGAGCAGTACCTGTTATAAGAATGCTTTTCTGGTAGTGTTCCTGAAACAAAACTTATTTTTTAATTACCAGTAGTTTGATTTAAAAAAAATCCTCCACTGCTTCCCTTTGTTGCATTTTAATATTTAATACACTACTGCACCATAATGCATAATCATTCCGGAAAGTGGCATGAGATAACTCAGAAACACAACAGTCAAAAATCTACTCTTATTTGTCACATAACACCTTGAATACTGATCTTAAGTAAGATGCTTGCTCCATGTCCAAGGGAGGAAGAACAGAAAATTTTGTGGCATTTCATTTCTTATTCTCTTTGATAACTTCAAGTGTCCCAGGAAATGAAATCCTGATTGTAGATGCAATGTGTGATACCATACACATTCTTGTTTTAAGGGCCTGAACTGCACAAGTGAGGTCACTGATTAATGTGAGCACTTAGATTTGACATCTTATATTGATAAATAAGAAAGCTAAGGAGACCAGTCTAACATTGGCTTCTAATACAATAAACAAGGCAGGAAGGCAAGCAGGAGAGATTATTTTTGTGGCGTGAGAGGAAAAGAACACTGAAGTTTGAAAAAAATAAAGGACAAAGATGTTTGCTAGATTTCAGTGTATGGAGCACTGGGGGCTTTTCCTGAACCTATAATAAAAGGTGGCAGCAGCCACAGAAACTGCAGCAGAGACAGGAAGCCCTGTCAAATCTCGGTTGTGTGAATGCAATCATTTGCTGAAGCTTTCAGAAGGGACTGAAGCAAAGAAAGGGATGACTTCCATTACAAAACAGCAGAGCTTTTTTATTAAAAATCAGGTGTAGCAAAAGTAAATTCTGAAGTAAATTTTGAAATAAAGGCACCACCAATTTCTGCCTCAGTTTCACACAGCCAGTGCAAAAACGGGGAGAAAAGAGTGCTAGTGAAAAAGAAGGAGAATGCAGCCAGCTTTCCTCCCCTGTCCGTTTTGAGAGCAGGAGTGCTGCTGTGCCGGCGCTGGCTTCAGGGAGCGCAGCTCTCGCCGCCCGACGCTGCAGCCGGGGGTGGCGGCACGGGCTGGGAGGACGCAGGGAACGAAGCCAGGGATACTCTGCTGTGCCCGTGCTGCGGTGGAAACGCAGGCATGGCTGTCTCCAGCGGCCAAGGGTGGCCGAGGGATCTGAGGGTTTTCTGCAAGGCTGGTCACACACACAGAAGCCCCAGTGCCACGTCTTGTCCCAACACCTCGTGCCTCGTCCCACTCCTTTCTGCTGAAGCCAAGGCTATGATTTTCTCGAAATGTAGACCAAAATTTTGTCTTTAAAAACCTACTAAAATTGGGTTTCACATACAGATATTTCTAAGTACTAGTTTTGCATTAAAAGATGATACAAATTTTTTTAATGCCGGGCATTTTCAATGTCCTGGACATGCTGTACCAGTTTTCCTTCTTATGAAGGGGATTGAGAGGCAGCAAACCCCTGCTTTTATGTTAATTTACCAAGCATTTCTAATACCACAAATTTGGGGCGGAGGAGGGCTTAGCTTAAATAATGAATTTTAAAACCAAATCACAACTCAAGCAGCTAGGGACTGAACTCTAGCTGGTGGGAAAAGAATGCAAGAAGAATGGAAAGGAAGCACGTTGCTGAAAGCTTCTTGCCCAGTCCCATCACACCTCCAGCACGAGTTTTTCAGCTCAGGGCAGTGGCTGGAGCTAAGCTGCACTGGCAGGCATGCCTTTCCTCATTAGCTTTCCTTACCCTGCCGGGAGCTCTACCTATCACCAAGGTTTAGTTCCAGGTGGCTGTGCTGCTCAGGTAGCCACAAGCCAGGAACCTCTGCCAAAGTGAAAGGAGCAGGAATTACATCCGTAGTGCAACGTGCCATGCTGCGGGCTTCTGACAGGCCTGCAGTGCCACAACTGCAAGTTTTAAGAGATTTTTGGGGCCTTTGGTATCACTTTGAGCAGGCTGTGCATTGGCCAGGGTGTGTGTTTTCTGTGACTCGTAGACAGTGGCATTTAAAAACCAAGCCAAAACCCCAAAGATTTTGGGCTGAGAATCAGACCACTCCTTACAAAACACACAGAGGGAAAGCTGCATCAGTAGAAAATGAAACCATGAAGCAAAAGGGGAATAGTTCTCCAGGAAACTTAGCAGGCTTGGGTCCATGAGGGGTGGCTTTAAAGGAAAATTTGCACCAAAAAGCATGCAGACTGCTTCAAAGGAGTACTTTTCAGACAAATAAGCCAAGGGAAGAGAAGTCACACTCTTACAATTTGTAACAGTTCAGCATGCTCTAAACATCAATTCTGAGTGTATTGGTGTACCACTGACTGCTGAGTTAAATATCTGGAGTATTTATTTTTTTAGTCAATTCAAATAAAAAAATTTGAGTGCTCCAAAGCTCTGTTCATCAGAAGACTGGAGCAAACATTTATGGTGCATATCACAGACAAGGGAGGCTGAATTTTATCTTAAGTTTATCTGACTTCCTTTGGAATGTTATTATACTTTTTAAAATTAACCCAGATACTTGCTGGATATGTGCGTTTGATTTTTTGTTGGGTTGGGCTTTTGTTTGGAGGTTTTGTGGGTTTTTTTGTTTGTATCGGGTTTTTTGTTTGTTTGTTTTGTGGGTCTTTTCATTATTACTTTTTTTTTCTAAAATCCAATCTGATATTCCAGGCCAACGCATGTTATTCTGAAGAATTATGGGAAATAAAAATATATCCTTAGATTGATGCAGAGTAATTAGTACCACCTCTCTTTCAGCACTATGATTTGCAATAATATGAAACACAATGCTTATTATGCTTATTACCACTCTGACCACATAATTTTTTTTTTTACATTTATTGAAAAAAAACCCAAACAAACAAAGAAGAAAGTAAAAAATTTAAACCCTTCCAAATACATCTCTCCCACTTACAAGGAGATGAACATCCTATGTAGTGGCTTCCGATCACCTCCATTACAAACTAAAGGTATAATATTTTTTACAGAGGATTTCAGGGCAAGCTTCATTAAAGATATCTAATATGGTAGGATGAATGGCTCTGCTTCCCCAAACCACCAAACTATTCTTTTTACCTCCTTTTACTGTTTTGCAGGGTTTTATGGAAATGTAGCATAGAATGACTCAGAAATGGCTCAATGAAGTCATCACTTACTGTTTGTTGTGGTGAGACTTGTACTTGCTGCTGCAGTCACTGCTGGTGGTTGTTTTGTAGTACTTTGTGTTGTTTGTGATGTAGTACTAGCCGAAGAAGAAGACGTGGGGCCTAACACAGGAAAGACATTCAATTTATTGCCTCAGTTTCGTAAACACACATAAAACACACCTACTGACCTGCTTGCAGACTAATTTTAAATTATCAAAAGGATATTTAATTGAAATTCAAGATCAACAGCAGCAGGGCCCCACTGACTGCAGGGAAGCCACTCCCTGTCCCACAGGTGGGTCATCCCACTGCAGACAAGCCAGTGATAATGCAGCTGGGAGGTGTAGCTTGGAGCTTCTTTTAAGCCTGACCAGAAGGAAGCTCCTGCACACACCTGTTAGGTTTCACCAAAGAGTACACTCCCTGTAAAACAAACTCCCAAACCAAGAGGCACTGCTGCCTAATTTACTCAATGACCACTAGAACAGCATCAATTAACTTGGAGATTTTCACTTACTGCTTGTGATGGTTTCAGTTGTAGCTCTGACTGCTGTTGTCAGCCCTGGTGCTGCCAGTGTCGTTGTTTGTGAAATTGTCATAGTCACAGGTTCCACTATTGCAAGAAAGGCATCCACATCATTATGGATTTATTTTATCATGCCTAAATAAACATCACATTCCTCTAGCCCTGTTCTCTTACCAAGGCAGTGAATTTCTGTTTAAAGGTTGGCCCTCACAGAGCTTTATTACCCACACATTTTGAATGAGGATTCAAAGTACATATGGTTGGTTTCAGAGGGGAGGTTTGGCCTGTGAACAATCTGCAATTGCCTACTGAAAGGTAGCAATTGTACTTTTCAGCCAGCCCCTAAAGGAGAAGCTCATGATCTTTGGGGGTTAACAGAAGTGCTTGGTTTGACTTCCAAGGGAAGAAGCAAGGGGAACAGAGCCTGGTGTGGATGGATGGGTTCCCTGTGCTGCTGGACTGCCCCTCTGAGCAGCATTTTGCTGCATACCTGCCTAGTAGGAGGAGGGATGTAAAATCTCCATAAAGAAGTGTAACTCATGGGAACACAGCTTATAGATCACAGGAAAAGAGCTGAAGGGGAACAGACTCTACCAGACTTTGGGCAATTTTTTCCTGTCCTTGCCCACCTTGAGACATGTTTGAGTCTTCTTCATTGACCAGCCTTCCCAGACCTTCTTCCTCAGCACCCAGACTTCGGGGGGAAAAAGAGCACCCAGCAGGCCCTCCTCTTTGGAGTATAGTAAAGCTTAGGACATTGTGGATGATGATATGAATAGTATTCTCTAGTAAATGATATTCCTTGGGGTGAACTCAGTGCCCCTTGTAAGGTGACTTCTAGTTCTGTCCTCAAGAGGAGTGAGACTTGGATGCTGAGGGGAGGGGAAAGGGCTCCTGCAAGCAGCAGGGATCCCTTCCCAGCCACTGCTGGTATGGAAAGATGGGAGCAGAGTTGCCCAAACATCACTAGAGCAATACAAGGTTTACATCACCTTGTCTTGCTGTGCCTGAATGGTGTACGGCAGGTCCCATGTATCCCTGGCATTTGCTCAAAGGAATGGATTTACCAAATTAAAGCCAGGGAATCTGGACTAAAAAACTCCATAACTAATCAGTTTAAGAGTCCAGTTTTCAATTCCATGATCTAATGTAAACAGGAAGTACTACTGTCAGCTACAGAGGCTCAGCTAAATACCTGACAACTACTACCTCTCCCTACATACTACCTCTTCTAGCATTTTAATGGATGGCATTTGTGAAAGAATAGGAATAAATCATTACACCCCATGAGAGTTTCTCTCATATGACTTAAGTACTTCTAAATGCAATGTTCACACTGGAACTTTTGAAATATAACTTATACTTTCTTTCTCTGCTTTCAGTTTTCTGACTGTTCACCTAGAACAGCAATGCCTCAAGGAATGGGCCTCCTTGTTCCACACTCACAAATTGCCTTAATCTCATACTGGCTTTTTAATTCTTTTCTCATAGCAGCATAAATACCAACATCGCTTTTCCTTCCATGACAAAAAGCTGCAAGAAAAATTTCAGTGAAACTTTCAAAGAGTTAATTCACTGTGAGGTGTTGGGTGTTTCTGAAGTGTCTTTTGAACAGACATAAACATCAGGGGTTTTGAGAAGTGCATAAAAGAACTGCAACACAATTTGAATAGGTCTAAATCTTCTGCTGTAACAAACACAATACACTCATATTGAAATACAGTTGCATTTTATCCTCCTCCATTACTAGCATTTCTAGTGTATACTTCATAATCTCAGTGCTTTCAGCAGACTCATTAGTATCCCCAGTAATCAAAAAATAGAATACTGTGTCCATGTTTTCTTCTCTCACATGTATAACTTATTAGATGCAGCAGTTTTCAATATTCAGACTAATAAAGGAGTTCACATGATCAAAATATGGTCAATATTTATTTTTCATGCATTTTCATAACGAAGCTGCACAATAAAGAAAACTGAACATAAAAGTCAAAGATGTAGACCAGAATCACAGGCTTTTAACATCTGAAGCAGGTTTTCTCTGTTAAGTCCTCTTGAACTGGGAGTGTTTGGTTGTTTATTAATCTCTTATCTCACTTGAACCACTCCTTGAGAGCATAGGAACTCAGAGAACCTTTTTCACCTGAAACAAAAAGTGTAGCTTGCTCAAATTAACTGTCTCCATATGAAGATACTTCAATCCTTTCTTTGCAACAGAGTTTCAGAAGAGATTCAGAGAAATACATTGCTCAATGATCATCCTCTATGAAATAATTCACCTAATTGCTCCCAGAAGTTGGAAAAGCTGAAAGCTAGAAAGACAACAGGATCTTCAGAACACCAGATAACAGCAAATTGGAAGTCTTACCAGCTTTTGATGTTACTGCAGAAGTGGTTGGCTTAACAGTAGTGGCAATAGTGGTTTGAATGCCATTTTCTGAAAGAAACACAGAAAGAATTGTATCACTTCTGCACCTTCCAGATCTATTTAGCACTACATAGTCATCAGAGCAGAGAGCAGCAGGGATCTTCCTGGAAAATCAAGTTCAGAAGCTTATTGGCAGAAGCAACCAAATCATATAACTCTGCTACCAACATTTTCAAGCTATAGCCTAAATCTCTTTCTTGCCCTGACTGCTGTAATGGAGAGCATCTGCTGCTGCCTTCCACCTTGGACTGCATGCTCTTTTCCCACTGGTTTCTCACAGACTAGTTGGGAGGGGGGAAATGGAGACAGTTAAAGTGGTTTTTGCTATCTCCTCCTCTTCTTGAATACAACCACAGCTTCTCTGAGTCTTCAGGGTGGAGGATTAACTAAAATAACTGGCCACAGAAGTAAGCAGCCCTTCTCCTGCCTTGAAGTAACAAAATTTTACTAGCTCCCTGGCTAGTACAAACACTTCAGGGAGGCTTTTCAGCATCACCTTGATCCCTAAATGTGAGAGGAAGAGAATTCCCAGAGCATGGCTCTAGAAGCACCACATTAGAATACTGACTTGCCCCATTGCCCTCAATGCAGTGCTCCAGCTATTGGGGTTTTATTGCCAGTAAATGATGCCAGTCTTAAAAAGTCATTAGTAGGTGGCTCTTCAATATTACAAAACAAATAAATCATCCAAAAAAGAAACTTCAACAAACGAAAAGCTAAATAATTTCCGTCTCTAGTTACTGTGTTGCAAGGTTGTAACATCATAACTCAGAAAGTGTTTTGGCTTCAAACAAGATTTTCAATCTTATTGCTGAGGTGTTCATATTTTTCTACTAAAAGATGTTAAGGGATGTTGAAAGGGGTGAAAAAGCTGCACTGACTCAGAAACAGGCATCTCTGAGCCATTTTAGACTGCTGTGAGACAAGTATGGGTACATTTGTGGAGGAATAGATCAACTCTGCAACTGAATGGGAGAGGAAAATGGCACAGGCTAATCCCCATGTGCTGTCAAGTTTGAAGCGTGACATCCTGTCAGGCTGCATTAGCATGCTGTAATACAGACATGCTAAACTGAGTCAGGACAGCATGTCAGTATTCTTCTGTGACTCCATTCATGGTAATATCTGCTGGCATTCTCTCTTTTTTTGGCTACAGGGCAGAACAGTCAGTTTTGTTCCCTTTGCTCAGTGTACTGCACTCTGATTAACATTTCACGAGCACCACCAGAAGCCAGCAAGAGCCACAGATCTAACCTGGAAAAAAAAATAATAAATAATACAATTGCAGGGGCTCTGCAGAAAAGTATAAAGGTCTAACCACATGAGCCCTTACAACTCCCCTCCAAGCAGTGTGTTTTCAGCCTTCTTGGCAGCTGCATGTTCTGAATGGGTCTCAGCCCCTTCCCAGTGAGCCCCTTTCTTGGGCATATTTTCTAGCTATGCTGTTGCCTCCATAATGCCTTGTCATAGCACATGCTGGCCCAGTCTGACATGGGCATATCCTACATAAAATTAAATGAGTCCCCTATGGGCCTGCTGCTCCCCCGGCTCTACTCCCCAGAACACGTGGACACAGTCACACCATGCACAGACTCGTGCACACTGCATTAGAAATACAGGTTTTCTTACCATTTGGTTACCCAGTCAGAGTAATGCTTCGTAGCCCACACTTGAAATACTTGGAAAACAAATTTTATCCAGAGAAACCTAAAGGCAATCTTGTTTCCCTAAACGGTGAGCATTTTTCCATCTCTTCATTCTCATTATGTGCTGCTTAGAAAGCTCCTGTAATCCCCCACACCACAAGGCCACAGCACTAGAACAGAATGTTTTTTCAACAGTGCCTACATTTCATATGGTTTTGTTTTAACATATCTCAGTAGCTACCATGTCTGTAATGCCAGCTAAATGTACTAGCTGGCCAATCAGCTCGTTCCCAAACTCACTCTTCCAAAACTCTTCCTCTAACTCAGCATGACTTTGTAGGAGGCTCATTGCAATACTTAGATTATTCATCCTTTAAAGGTGTTCCATTTAATAACCGTGTTGATAGGCCAAGGTTTCTTTAAAACTAAAAAGTAATGTGAGTATAAGTCACAGTTTTATTATGACTCACTATTTGTTGATTTTATCACGGCTTAGAGATACACTAAGGTAAAATCAATTAACAGAGTACAATAGAGTGTTATGAATTAAGTGTTTTCTTAAAATGGTGAATAATTAAGTATACTTTAAAAATAAGTTGAAAACACCATGCAAAAATGTTTAAAACTTGACAGGATTGTGGGGGGGAACTGTTTGATTAAAAGATATGATAGAACTAGCACCTTATTATGCTCTTATTTGCAATGTTAAATTGTAACTAAGAAGAATCCTATGGGAGATAAAAGCAAGAGATCAAAAAATGATAAAGAAAAGATTTTTCACCATTAGAGACTGCTGACAGACAGAGAGGGACAGGAATCTCTCTTTTTCTGCTCATGGCAAGTTGGCTGCAGCCTCAGACGATGGACAACTAAGTAAAGTTACAATTGCCTGTTTTTTCACCAAATTGGAATGCAGTGATCCCTTTGACATGAGAGCACATGAATGTACTCTGATGTAGGAGAAGCCAAAATCTACTCAGCGATTGTTCCCACACAGAAACCACTGCCGTTTGCTGTGTTTTCTGGCAATAGACCCGGCTAAAGAAACATAGACGACCTGTGATGCAGCACCCTTGTGTCTGGAGAACACAGGTGGAGCTAAAAGGCTCTCAGACTCAACACTGTGCTGAGTAAAGGGGGGATGCTGGTGGTGGTAAGATCCAAAACGAAAAAAAACCCAGACCAACAAACATGTCTTAAAGCAGATAATAAGGCAAGAAGAAATCCAGACTGGAAGAAACATAACAAGAGAGGAAGAAGAAAAGGGCAGAAAGGTCTAGAGTCAGTAAGACAGGGAGACAGGGAAAAATATGAAGGAATTAATAAGAGATCCAAGAACATGTGACATATGGCCACAAAACCAAACTGAAAAGAGATTAATTGTTGTGGCTTGTTTGGTTCTTTTTTTCAGAATTTCCATTTGTTGTCTTTTCTAGGTTGGATTTAAACAGTATATTTCTTCTAAAATGAAAGCATTGGTCTCCAGATTTCTAAATGGATGAACTGAAACACTGAACTTACTTTCTTCTTATAAATTCCGAAGGACTCCTTGAATTTAGACAAGACTGACCTATGGCCACAATTGTCCTCAGACTGCAACTTTTGATGTAGGCTTCAGTCTGTAAGACCTGAGCTTGAAGTTCTCATAACCTTTTTTCTCTCTCTCATATTTTTTTTACCTTTACACTGAAAAGATACAAAGGTTCTGATCATGTGTTAATTATTGCAATAACCGGCACCTTAATTAGGTGCCGGTTATTGCAATAATCAGGACAGAAAAAAAAAGGAACGATTGCGTGTTATTACATTAGTACTTCTGTTTATACCCTACAGGATACCACAGGTCACAAACCACAAAGTTCAAAACACCACATCAAACAGATAATACAAAAGCAAATGCCAAAGCAAAAGCATTTTTAAAGATTAATATATTGTTCAACATATATATTGATTATATTCATTACACAAATTACTGAATTTAAGTGCTGTCTTTCTTTGAAAAGAAGTTATTTTTATGAAGAAGTCACTACTGTTACAGATAACAAGTGGAATGGCCAGTTTGACATTTCTTTCACTTGACATTGCACTAGCTAGACAAAACCATATGGCTAAATTCCTTTCATTCAGACAAACACTTGGTCCAGCTTTAGAAGCGCGTTAAGAAGGATGTGGATTCCTGGAGGTGGGGAGTTAGCAGAGAACCATAAAAATAATCAGGAGTCTAGAGAAAAGGATGAAAATTTTGTGAAGAATTGCAAAAATTGCATTTGTTCAGCCTAGAGAGGGAACGATTAATAGAAGGCACAAGAACAGCAGTCAGTAGGTGAGGAGCTGCAGCCAAGACAAAGAAATAAACTTATGTCCACTGAAGTTTTAACGAGAGGTAATGGACAAGGGAAATTTGGACTATAAACTCTGCAGGTATTTCAATGCCTGTGTCAAACTGTTGGCATAACAGCCAAAAGCTGGTGTCTTAACCATTTTGCTGATGAGGGTGTAATGTATTCCCACTCAAAACCTGACCAGTGCTCTATAGGCTGTACCTGGGAACAATTACCACAGAGGTGTCCTGAGGAAACCTGCACATGATAATTCCTAGCTTCAAGGTTATAAAGCAGAAGCTATAGGTGTGTATATTATGTTTGTCTATTATGTATTATCACAGAATCACAGAATGGTTTGGCTTGGAAAGGATCTAAAAGATCATCTAGGACCAACCTCCCTGCTGTTGGCAGGGACATCTTCCACTAGAGCAGTTTGCTCAGAGCTCATCCAGTCTCGTCTTGAACACTTCCAAGGAAAAAGCATCCACAGCTTCCCTGGGCAGCCTGTTCCAGTACCTCACCACCCTAACTAATTCTACTCTAATTCTAGTAAAAAATTTCTTCCTAATATCTAATCTAAACCTAGTCACTTTCAGGATGTTATATTATGGTTTTTTGTGTGACCCTGGGCCTTTGCAACTACACACAAGTCATGGAAAAGCCAAAGTTGGTTTTTTGACTTCTGTTTTTCCACACCATCAGGAATAAATATTGATCTCTTTCTAGCCCATGATAACTCTTCCAGCCCTCATGACCATGAAAGAGCCTCCTATACTCACTGTTCCTGCAGTACCCATGTAAAGACTGCATAGTTCATTAAAAAAAAAAATAGAAATTGTCCTTTTTTGAGAAAGTGATAGCTGCCCTTGTAAGAAAATATGATCTGGGATCTGGGTACTGATCTGGGAACTCAGAGTTCCCAAGAAATAGCTGCTGCCTGACAACATACACAACTAATTTACTCTTACCTTGGAGCTCTGTTGTCTGTTGTGTTTTCTCTTTCATTTAATGCTGCTTCATCTCTACATTCTCTTATCTGATCTTTCCCCATACCCAGTACAGTCCTTGCACTTCTCCCGTTTCTGTTTTCACTACTCATTTGTCTTTCTTTCCAGTGTAGGACCATTTACCCTAAACCTTGAGATAAATTTATTTTTTTTTCTTTTGTAGTGCATTTTGTGTTAAGGTTCATAGATTGTCCAAAGAACAAAATACAGATGTACTGTTAGAAGAGGTTTAAGTGCAATTTTAACAGTGTTGTTTGAAAACATCAACTCCTTTCTTCTATTCAAAGATCAAAAATATAAAATCTATTAATGAAACACTCCAGAAATATTCTTTTAGAAGAAAAGGAATACCCTCCCTCAGATTTTTTTTCAGAAAGAATTAATTTTATAGAAGTAATACTGTTTCTAGTGCATTTAATCAGTAAGGACTTGCACTTAAGATTTCCTTGTATAATCATATAAACTAGATTTCAAATGGAAACCATGGTTCTGATGTAATCCTGTGAATGGCCAAAGCTGACAACAGCTGACACAGCAGATCAGTGTGTAGTGAAAGGTATTAAATTAAACAAAGCCATTTGCAAACTTCATGAATTTGAATTAAACTCAAAAAACCCCACAACCTTCATGTTTTCATATTTCTTTAGTATGCAAAGCAATACTCAGAGTGTGGCATGCCTCACACACACATTCAGATGTGCCTGAAACAGGACCTGCACACAACCACTCAGGCTGCGACAGCCCCTGTTGAAAGGAAAGCTGTGTCCCCAGCAACAGCCTCATGCTGGGTCACTGCCACTTTGCTATCATCAAAAGTCAGAACTGCAAAGTGTTCTTCCAGACTGGTCTCACAATGGTTTTGCACTGCTGCAAAACCTCTTAATGCAGCCTCCTGCAACATAAGCCATTTCCCACCTCAGGATTTTCTCCGCTGTGAAATTCTCACATTGGCAGCTGGAAGGACAATGCAGCCCCTGAACAAAGTTACACTGGCCATGTTGAAGGTGAACCCCTGCAAGGTGTATTTTGATACTACAGGAAATACTAAAACCATAAGGTAGGGAGAAAGGCCACATCCTTTGCTGCCTGATGCCAACTAGCTGGAAGTCTGTGATTCCTGCTGCCTAGGAGGTGGGAAACCACCTCCGGTCTGCCAAGCTGTTACCTTCCTTTCAGTCACGTCTCTCTTCAGCAACAAACCAAAAACATACTATACAAATCCTACATGTGGAGATCTTACATTTAAGGTCAACTTTCTACTTCTTCTCTGTAGCTGCTGGTCCTGGTTTGCAGCCTGGTGTCACACGACAGAGACAGCCTGCTGCAAAAGAGTGGGAAAAACTTACAGGCATGAGCACAGGGGAAGACACAAAGGCAGGCAGAAGAAGCTTCTGAGCCAGCGACACATAACGCTTTTCCTGCAAAAGGCAAAACCATCTGAAAACAAGTGGAAGAGATGGACATTGGAGAAGGGAGAACATAAATGTAAAGCCCTGAAGCTGGAGAAAGAGACAGGGACAGGGCTCCTGCATGGCATGGGAACTGGTAGCAGCAACTGGGGCAATGTGGGATTTGGTTTCTGCAGAGGAAACATAAACTGGGCGGACTGTAGGCAGCTGGCAGCAAGAGCTGAGGGGAGGAAGGAAAGGGAGGTAGCTGCCACAATTTTTCCAGCAGGGAACAGAGAGAAGGCAGGAAATGCAACTTTGGTGCCAGCACTGCCCCAGAGCTCCTCCTGCTCACCCAGGCGTGGGGCTAACATGACCCAATACTAGCAGAGAGCTGCTGGGAGTTACCAATCCCCAGGCAAAAGGCTCCCACAAAACCTGCTCACAGCACCCAGCAAACTGCTCCTGCTTAGGGACCTGCTGCACAGAGAAATACTGACAAGGCAGCTGCCAAGGAACAGCCCCAGCCAACATGGCTGTAGGTTGTCGAGGGCTCCCCTCCTCGAAACGTTAATGAGAAATGTTGGATGAGTGCCCCCGTGTTCCTGAGCATTTGAAACAACACAAGCACAGCATGATTTGCCTCTCTGCATGTGTGGATGTAGAAATCTGGACACTTAAATAGCCAGTTTTAAGGGTCATTTTTATTGCCTTAGAAGAAATGCAAACTCCCTATCAAAGGCTTTTAATCACAAGCTTTCTCAGCGTGCCTTCTGCTCACGTGAAGCTTGGTGGATCTCTCTATTACTGCGTACTACAGAGGGATGAGTACATTGTTTGCACTCCATAGAACAATAAATGCGCTCAGCATGCCCATCAGCACTCCAGCCTGCCTTGAATGAAGGCTGCAAGCTCTGTACTTCTCTTTATTTAAACCTGTTAAAATTATTTAATAGGTTTTATTAAACCCTTTAAAGCTATTTAAACCTGGTGATTGCCACCCTTTGATTGTTATATATTTGTTTGTCCATGTGTAAGATAAAAGGTTGGAGTTTCTAAGGACCATATTATAGAACAGAAAATGAACTGCCAGACCCCCCCCCCCCCCCATCCTTGTGTTATTCAAGCTAAATAAATTAGAAAAATGTCCTTCGTGGGGGCAGTTTTATATAGAAAGCTTTATACATATTGTGCATTATTGAGCAGAAGAAGAAAAAGAAATGAAGGAGAGCCCCTTTCCTTGCAACAGGAAGGAATAAGAGTGTTAGTGCAAGTCACCCCCACCCAGAAGGCAGAGAGAAAACTGTGATGCTTACAACGCTTTTTCCTTAACATGCTCTTCACAAGCCTATTTTTGTTTCCCATGAAAGAGCACGTTTGGGTAGGGCAGATAGAAAACAGCCAGGGCGGAAGCTGAGCCCGGGTCAGTCAGTAGCTCTCCTTTTCAATCTGCTGCAGAAGTTAGGAAAGTCATATAGCTCTGTGCTATGTTTGTGACCCAAGTGCATCCCCAGCAGCATGACTAATTGTATAATTCAGGAAAGGGTCACTGCAGTGTCTGCTATGATGTATTTATTTTTAGAACATCCGGGATCAGCCTAGACACTCATTGTAGCCACACCCGCCCATGCCACTCTGTTCCTGACAAAGCTCTGAAAGCCTCTGGAACATCAAAAAGCAGTTCCTGTCAGAAAAGTCTGTGGAAACACTGTAAATTTCTTCTATAATTAATGTAACTCCATGCTCAATGGTCCATTGAGACTCTCTTCATCTTTTCCACCCTGCCTAGAACAAAGGTTAAATGCTACAGAATTTCCCAAAGGGAAGGCCTGAAATGGGCTATGCAAGCCCTGAGTGCAGTACAGTCTCACTGGAGTTATTTTACATGCAAGGGTGAAGGGTAGACTTGGAAAATATCTCATTTCTCTAACTGGCACATACAGCTGATGAAGACCTCTTCATCTCTATCTTGCCAAGCTGATGGAATACTCATGTGATTCTGAATTTCTACCAATCTGATACAACTGCTAAGATCAGATACAAAACTGAAACACTTCTTACAAGCCCTATGTAACGAAGCATTCTTATTTAAAAACCAAAGCTATTACTACAAAGAGCACTTGAAACAGAGTGTCAGCACTGAGGACGTAGCCTGTCAAAGAGCAGTGGGAACTCCTGCATTAGCCACGCTGGCTCCCACTCTGAGAAACAGCTTCCTAGTGGAACAGAGTGGCCCACATTCAGGATGCTCAGGCCTGTCAAAATCCCAGCTCCAGTCAGTGCACTGGGAAGACATGGGGGGCTGGGAGCTCATCCCATTATGCTGGTGAACAGCTGTAGACATCCCTTGTACTTTTATTGGCAATTAGAGCAATTGTATTCCCCATGACAATTGCAACTATTACAATTACAGTCGTGAATAAGCTGTTCCATTCCTCCACAAACCTTTCTGCTCTTCTTCAAACTTTCCTCCCATGAATGATCAATCCCCACTTTTCACTTCACATATGGAAACAGTAGTTTCTGCCAGCTCTTGGAAATGCAAGGTGAAAGCAATTAGGGAAGAAGCAGACAGTGCATTACAAGAAAGCATCTCTAAGCCAGTAAGATAAATTGTGCACTAGTTCACCTAAATTCAAGAGCATTAAGACATGCCGGCCACATGACTCCATTAGCACAGGGAATGGCTTGCAAAAATAGTGGAATCCTCCAGAGCCGTTTGAACTAGACAGGATAAAATGTGCAGAGAACCAAAAAACCACCATGCACTGGGAGGGTTTTTTACCTCTAGTATGTGTACCATGTCCTTCCCTTGCACATCTCAGGGACCGGGTTATTTGGCATAGATCTTGAGTAAGTCCTTTTGTTTTTCCCATGTGGGAAACTACTGAGTTGTTGCAAGCCCAACAGTTTCTTAAATACATTTGCTATCTTCTGAATTACAGCAAATATATTTATAAACTACTCTTATAAGAAAAAAGCCTTCCTAAAGAGAACCTAAAATTGCTCTGCTGGAAGAGTTTTTCTGGACAGTCAGCCTTTGGTGTAGCTACAGCTCCCAAGCGTTATGTGGTGTGAGTCAAAACAGAGGACACCCAGACTCCATCTGGACTCCATAGGATGTCCAGAAAGCTCCATAATTCAGAGAATTCAGTAGTTTTCAGAAACAGATTTTAACAGTCCTGTGCAAGAATGAGTAACAACAATGGAATTGCACACTGGTGCCAAACATTTCCTTCAATACACCACACATTTCTGACTTTATGAACATCTGTAGGAGGTAGGGGCAGATAAAGTTTGACAACTTGGCAGGAGTTCCAGAGTGTCTAGAATTCCTGCACATTTGTGGATTTTGTGGACTTTGAATGACCATGGAAGCATTGGCCATGTATCATGTCAAAAGCTGCCCTCTCTACTGGACATGAGACCAGGATTTTGGGTGTAAAACATTTAAATTTCACATTTCTTTGCAGAGTAATCATCACCCATTTTTGCATTTTGTCAAGAAATATTTGGTAATATTTCTGCTTCTGTAATCTTTGAATGAGTTTGCAAACTCCTATATTTACATCTATATTGTTATGATATATAACCCAGGCTGAGATGAGGAGGAATTTTATTTCCATCTCTCTAGGAAAGATGATTTCAGGTTATCCTCATGATGGGATAGATAACACCCATATAATAATGTTTAGAGGGTTATCAACACTGGATTTCAAATAAAACCTTCTACACAATGTTAAGCATGAGAAAAAGTAGGAAAAGCGGTAAAAAATTAAGGAATATATGGGGTTCTGATCAATTCAAGTAATTAATATGCAATGGAAAGACATCTCAACAAATAAGTATTTTACAGAGGAAAATAATGCAAATTGGCCAGGAAGGTTAGTAAATCTCCTGGCATTGTCTTCCTCAGAGCAACAAAAATCCAAAGCTTTTGCCATTCTTATCAGCTGTTGTTTCAATACCCGAATTTCTCAAGCCCAAAACCAACATTTATCACCTGCTAAAGATTATGAAAGAAGAAATCTGCAGGAAGCATAAACATCTCATTGATTGATTTAACCCTAAAGTTACACTGACACTCCTCAAATCAAGTACCACACTGAGAAATCATACCATTAGGAGTAATTGAATGTGCTTTTTAGAATGATTATTTATCTTGTAGAAACCTTCAGACAGCAAGGTTGGTGTAGTGCTCCTATCCCAGCAAAACACATAATTTTGTCAGAGTGATAAGGCAGAATGGTTACAGCAGATAAATGTGATGCAAAATTATGTGCCACTTGCTCTGTGGTCTCAGAAACCTGAGAGGCATTGCTATCTACAACATGCAGCTAACACCCAGAAGCACCTTACTGCCATTGAAAAAAAAACAAAAAGGGATTCAAAATTGTTGTAAAACTACTCTACTGAACTACTGATAAACAGGATAGAATTTGTACTTGTACCAAAGGCAAGCATCCACTTTCCACATAAAAGCAGTCAGAAAATCCTTGCCCTGCTCCGAGTTTGAAACATAACCTTTGGAACATCAACTAGTTAGTCTGGCTTGAAAGGGGTTGTTGGCTACTCTGACTGCTGAGAAAAAAAGTATTTTGAAATTAATTTGGACCCTTCCTGACCAGCCTCTAGTACATGTGTGGGTGGCAGCAGAGAGCTTCCTACCCCTTCCTACAACACCCCAGCAGATGACACTCGCTGAATTTTATTCCAAGTCATCATGTCAGCAAGTGATCATCAGCTCAGTCTTCTCACACAGGGAGGTAGGGCCAGAAGGCACAGTGGGGAGATAACATCACATTAAATTGTGTCAAACCTCTTTTCCTATTGCAGGTAGCTCTGGCTGTTACTACATGCCACTGTTAGGGCATCCAAGGATCCACTTGCACAAGAGGAGTGCCAAGGTATTGCTACCTGATATGTTAGCTGTTGGAACAATGACAGTGACTTGCAGGGCAGGACATGGTGCAAATCAGGGCTCTGACCCTTCTGTTTTAAAGGGAAATCAATTTTAATAGAGAAACCCATTTTTAGAGTGCTAGTTGAAACCAAAAGTAGATGTTTTCCTAAAGGAGCCAGGTCTTTAATTCTTGTCTTGTATTTGGAAATAACACCTGCTACACAGACAAATCCAACTTTGTCTCTCTGTTTACAGAGCTGCAAAACAAACCCATTAAGGAATCTTCCCTGAGCTTCTGCAGCAAAAATTACAAACAACACCATCCTCTCCCCCTTTCATAAGAGCCATAAATAAAAAGTACGGCTTTCAATGAGATTTTACTAATTTTACATGTTGAACTTAGTCTGGCTATCAAATAGTACCAGTTAAAACCACTCCCATCCCAAGGTTAAGAGTTTCTTAAAGATTATTTTCAATTTTTACTTTTGCAGTACAAAATACAGTAGAAAAAATAATAAAAGTTCAAGTGCTTTAGCAGGTTTTTCCCCACAGGACTCAGATGAATAAATAATCTGAGTCCAAATTCTAGGTACTTTCCTATTTAGGAAAAAAACCCCACAAAACCAAACCAAACCAGATCTCAGCAGATCTTTTTTCCTAATTTATAAACCAGTAAAGAATAATAAGAACTCTAGGTTTGAATACAGAAAAAAACAGTCAGCTAAAGAAAAGAGAAAACATTCTGGTAAATTTTCAGAAGAGACAACCAATTTTTGGGCATGTTATACAGCTTTATGTGTTCCCAGGTTTGGAGCTGAGTGCTGTAGGCAACGTGCCCTTCATATTCAGTTTCCATTTATTTTGGCTGTAAATCATAACCAAGCAGGTATCAGGCCATCTGCTTCTATCCTCAGTAAATGCAGTAAACTTGCTTTCAGCTTTGGGGATGCAACATGCAGTTTTCTTCTGTCCAGTAATAAATACACCTTTAAAGTCCATTAGGCAAAAACTGTCCCAATATGCAAAGGATCTAATGAACTAAAGGAATGTGGCAGCAGGGGAAAAAGATGAACAAAAAAATCTGCACGGGAATAAAAATTCAATATTCCATTAAAGGCTATCATAAGGTCCAGCACTATAATTTGATTTTTGACAAAGCTAGTCTTGGCAAACTCCTAGAAACATTCAAAGCACCAAATGCAACTATTTTTTTTCCACAACAGGGAAATACTCAAGATATCCAAAGTTTTGGCTCAAACAAGTTAACGGTGTAAGAAAGTAATATCTAAAGCCTATTCACATTTCTCGAATTTCTAGAAATGAGACAATGATCCAGCTTTGACAGTCTGGGCCTTGCTGGTTGTCCAGAGAACAAACATGAATTATAACCCAGAGTGAGGTGAGACCATTCTAACAAGCTTTTACTGCTCAAAACAGTTTAGTTAGTATTTAATTTTAAAACTTAATTTTTAAAATACATGTAGGCTTGTGAGTGGAGAGCACAGAAGATGGAAAAGGAAAGGGCTATCTATCTCCTCTAATTTACATCAACAAGAGCAGCATTCAGACAGCTGCAAATGTGTGTAATCACTACAGGAGCCCTGTCTTAGTGGAACTTTTCTCAAGCCATCAGCCTGGGAGTCGGGATTAATCAGCTGTGCTGTAGGCTTAGGATGCTACACAGCATCCCCTTAATGAGGAAGGGGGCTGGGAAACTCGTATTTTAGGGCTGATCCACAGTGAAATGGAATAGCTCCAAATTACTTCAGAGGCATTTGGACCAAACTCTCAATGCCAAGATTTGCTCCTACCTTTCAAAAAAGAAAACCACCCTTGTTTCTTTGTGCCATCAACTTTGACAGAGCACTCGGATAGAGCTACTTCTGGCTGTCAGCAGGGGTCAGCAGCTGGGCGTTAATACCCCACCCCTGGACCTGTCCGACGCAAAGTGATTCATTCCAGCTCCTCTGCTCAGGTGCACAACCTGGACACATCCAGCCCCATGCCAGGAGGAGCACAGCCCACTCTCCTCTGCCATCATTTCTGCAAGAAGCCAGCCTGGGAGCTGTGTGAGAAGGATGCAGTGCTGTGCTACCAGCACTTTGGGGAGAATGTTTGCTGTGCCGTGCAGCCACAGCCATGCTGTATTCCAAGATCAAGGCAAAAGAAGATGCAACATCTAAGCACTTACATTATAAGCACAAGCCAAGGCTTCTCCTCTCATCTTTAGAAGAAAAAAAGTTCACCTTTACACATTTTTAAAAGTAATTACATCCTAAGGCAGACTCAAGAGCATTCATATTTGATTACTATAATTTGACACTGTATTTTTTGACACATTTCAGTGCAGCCTGCTTAAAGCTGAAAATGCTATGAACCAACCTAGAAAGCATTTTTATTCAAGCTACATTTTGGAACAGATAAGAATAAAGGGCAATATGCCAGGAGAACTGAACACCTTGAGATGAGCATGAAGGAATTCCTGTTTTAAGCACGTAATTTAACTCCCAGAGGGTTGAGAAAAGTCTAGGTAGAAGGAACAAGTTGTCAGGGGGCTATCAACTGAGCCTCCAGTGATGTGCTGGCATAGGGTAGACTCCACCAAAACATGAGGGGCTTTTGAGGAAGAAAGATCCCAAGACAAGTTAGAAAATTGCATAGAAAAGCACTATGAGCATACAGCTGAAGACAAAGCATGAAACTTGGAAGCCCCACAGGAGATCAGGTATGTTCTTTACTAACCACAGTGGAAATGTCATAGTCCTCTTCTACATGATATACAAAAGATACACGGACAAACACCTTGTGTGTGGTACAGGAAAAAGTTGGAAGCCCACACATTTGTCTTTGTGAGCTTTGAAGGCAAACTACTCCAAAACCTGGGGGAGGGAGTATTAAAACACCAGGGTGTGATTTGACCTTCTCTAAAGATTACTGATCATAATTTTAAAATACTAAAAACAGCTGCAGAAAAGTCTTGTTGCTATCACCAATGCTCAAAAAAGGGAGAAGGAGCACAAGGGACACTGGTGTGAGTCTCCTCACCATCACTTCCCAGCTGCAGATTACATGATTCTGCTGTTACTGCCCAGATGACCAGTGCTTTTAGGGATCCCAAAAAGTGAAAATCCAAATACTTTGGTCCAGCTTTGCACAACAGACAATAAAACCACTTCTGTCTTAACAGGTTGATGCATGGGGCTGCTTGAAGCAAGCTTGACCAGAGCATGTAACTTTACTTTGACAAGGTAGACAAAACATACTCCAAATTTCCCCATAAATGTTCTTCATTTTCTAATGTGAATTTGCAAAAAGAATTTCACTACTACATCTACCTTGCAATTAAGTGTTTAAAAATGCTTTTTTTTCTGTTTATACAGAACCAAAATTGTTCAGAACAAACGTATCCTATATAAAATCTGCTTATTCACTGTCATCGGTTCTGCTATGTTCATATCACGCAGAGGAGGGAAAATCCTTTTTTAAGAAAAGACTGTACAAAATTAGCAGGATTCCTCCCACCTTTGCATGTTGCTTTCCGGTAAGCTTTATGGACTGTTGTGTTAAATATGCTCTTTTTGATGCAACTCCACTTTGCTTTTCAGAAATTGTGAAATTAAAGCTTTGACAATGACAGGAAGACTATTTTTACTAGGAGTAGCAGACAGAGAATAAATAGCACTTCAACACAGGGTTTTGGGACTTGTACTTACTTAACACGATTTTAAAAGCAGTTCCTTCTGTGGCACAGGCTTATTTTCAATCTCCTTTATTGATCTGCTTTCCTAACAGCAATGAGCCCAAGCAATAGCATAAGATACACCACAAAAGACTAGATTTCAACACATAACCTGAGCAAAAGTTGATTGACTTCGTTTAGATCAGTTAATCTAGTATTATCAAATTTTTAAGTTCTGGTCAATAGATCCTTTTCAGGCAATTTATAGGCATTTGTGGAAGTTTTAGCCCAGAGAGACGGGAAATGAAAGTACAGATAAAAGGCAGCTTTTACTTCAAATGTATCTCTTGACAAAGGTGATGATAGACTCTGGCCCTTGTTGCAGTTTCTTCCACTCTTTCAGGTTTTACTAGTTAATTTCATTCTAAAATCATGATTTTTCAAGCTGAAGAATAATGAAAACATCAGTTCAGTGACTACCTAAACACCAACAGTTTTATTAAATCTGTGCATTTAAGAACCAAATCTAAAAGATATTGTACCCAGTAACCACCATGGCCCGTAGGATTGCACTCTTCATTATCTGACACTTGATAAATGTTGTAAGCCCTTATATCTTTGGGGCCAAAACTAAGATCATTTCTGAGAGACACTCTTGGCCAAACTTACTGCTGGCATAGTGCCAGGGAAATCTATCAGGATGGATCTAATTTCCAAGAGCAAAAATTGCAAAATCTTTCAGTCATTTCAATTCCCCCCTTAAAGCCATCTTTGCAAAAAATGCTTTAACATGTAGAAGAAAAACAGAACTGAAAACTTTTGTAAATACACCTCTGCTTTTGACTCCTCTCAGATTTAGGAGCTTCATGACACCTAGAAAGAAAGCTGTCACAAAAATACAATGGCAGGAAAGTTTTTCACAGAACACATATAACTCAAATGCCAGTTAGTACCTTCTCCTCCAACACACAGTCTTTCAATCACTGCAGTAGAAATGAAAAAAAGTACCCAGCAAGTGACAGCTGAGCTTTTGTTCACAAACCACTCAAGAGATGTGACAAGTCTATCCAAAAAAGCCAAAGAACTTACCTCCTACAGTGCAAACACAGAGTACAGCAAGGAAAAAGAAGGCAGTCCCCAGAAGCTTCATGGTTGGTGGTAGTGATGGTAGTTCTGTCAGTTCTCCCTTATGCAGCTGGGCAGGGAGTGCTCTCTCACTCTGAGGCAGGCCTTAATTACTCCATGGAAAAAGGTATGTGGTGACTGTGCCTGGTCACTGCCCATTCCTGCTTATTTTAGGGACTTCGATAAAGAACAAGAGGAAACACAACATACTCCCTCTGGGAGTTCAGTACAGAGGAGATTTATTGTTTCAGTCCTTACAGGAACTCCTTTTCTTTGGCAGTGAACCATGTTTTTGTTAATACGTTATTTTGTTCTTCTTCAGTCACGAGGTCAGGAAGGTTTTTGAACAGAGGTAAATCTTTCCTTAGGATATGCTATACATCACCAGCTTTCATACTGGAGCTTGGGATACTTTAAAAGTACGTGTTTGTGAGCAGTGAGTGAGCCCAGGTAGTGGGGGACAACACAGCCAAGAAGAAGCAAAACAAGAAACAAGAGCCCTCATCTGGCTCTTTTCTGGGCTGTGTAAAGTAGCCTTGGGGAAAATCACAGCTGCTTCATGTTAAAGGTAGTGAGTCTCCCTGAGAGAGCTGCCATCCTGCAACCAACAGGATGCAAGGGCCACCAGAATAGGAAGTGGCTCCAACAAGGCGCCCCAGCAGCGAGAGGCTCTGGGCTGTGCAGTTAGAGTTGGGGTGGGGGGTTTTCCTTTAAAATTTGTCTTTTTTTTTTTTTTTTTTTTTTTTAATTTATTTTATTTTATTTGGAAAGTTGCAACTAGCCATAACTGTATCTGCTCCACTAGTAATGGAAAAGGTTTTTTATTATTCTGTTTAGGAACTTGCTGTGCCATGGGATGAGAGTACAAACCCCAAAGCAAGCCTCTTACCTGAACTGTCTAATCAGCCAGCACAGATTCTCTCTCTTCTCCTCAGGACACTGCAATATTTTGGTATCTCCCCTTCTCACAGCAATTTCTCCAACTTCCGTGGAAGAAACCTAAGCAGAGCTGTAGAGTTAAAGGCTATCAAAACATGATCTTGTAATAGTCCTGTGCTCTGCACCTTAATGATTCAAGGCAGCTGAGGGCGATTAATCACAAACCTTCAACCACAATGAGAATGAAGTGCAGTATGTTTGATCTTCTCCCTCTTTGTCAGCTCTCAGGAAAAACTAACCTCATAAACAGCCTGAATAATTAAATAGTCAACTCTACTTATTTCAGTAATTAACATTTTTTTTCTTCATGACAGGTTCCAAATATGAGGAGAAATTATGGAATGGCTTCACATGCATGAACTCCAAAAAGCTAATCCACAGTGCTTCCAGCTACAGTGCTGTTATATCCATGGGATGAGGAAAATGGTAGCAGCCTGGCATTGTGTGAGGAATCATAGAATTCTATGGAACCATAAAACTGTTAAGGGGTGAAAAGACCTTTAAGATCATTGCGCCCAACCACTAACCCAACACTGCCAAGTCCACCACTAAACCCTGTCCCGAAGTGCCACACCTACACATCTTTTGAATATCTCCAGGAATGATGAATCAACTGCTTCCCTGGGCAGTCTGTTCCAATGTTTGAGAACCCTTTCTGTGAAGAAATCTTTCTTATATCCAGCCTGAACCTCCCCAATACAACTTGAGGCCACTTCCTCTTGTCCTATTTCTTGTTAATTGGGAGAAGACTGACCCAACTTTTGTTTAAAGAAATTACATTGCTACATCTTAGGACTGTGACACATCCTCTGCAGGGGACAGAAGCTGGTGCTCAACAAAAATCTGATGGTAGACAATGAATTTCTGGCACTTCATTTGGACAAACTTGGATATTTAAACCCATGAGAGATGCAAACATGTAAGTTCTCCATAGCTGGACTGTGTTCTCAGCATTACTGAAAAGGATCCCACAGAAATAAAAACTTGACTCAGAAAGTGGTGGGCCACACAGTGACACTTTTGCCAAGTTCATCAGAGCATATGGCAGGGAGTTGCGCCAGTGCTCTGTTTTTGTGCTTGTTTTCTGCTGACGTAGGACCTAAAGTTAGACTGGGCTAGGAAAGCAATAACTACTGCAGCAGAAAGCCTTCAATAAAGATGACAAATCTGAACACAGAGAGTGAATTCATCCCAGGTTAGTACTGTTCCTAATGCAATAAGAAGGACTCTAACCTTTTATTGCCACCTGAAATGTTAATGCTGAAGAAGGATACAGAAAGAGATATTATTTAATTGACTGAAATGAAATCTCTGCAAGATCTAAGAGGCATGAAGGCATGAGGACAGCATCCTTTCCTCGGGTTTTGAGACCCAGAGAAACTATCTGAATGCCCAGATGAGTAACGGTTTGCTGTTTATCTGAACAGCAGCACCCCAAGGAGTTGATGCAGCTGAAGATGCTGACTGTGGTGGTTCCCTGCAACTCACTGAAGGCAGAAAGGGCACAGGGTGTTGCAGTACATACCAATATAGGTGCAAAAACCTCCCTAGACCCATACAAGGGGTTGGGAGGGAAAGAAAGAGAAAGAGCCAATTGGCTTTGCCTTACATTATGTCATGAAACTCAGGTTCTAGGTCAGAGAGGCCTAACACAACTTTCTGCTCCCTGAAACATCAAGAGAACCATGTCCCTCACAGTTACTCATGTCAATTTCAAAGGCGGCTAACTCCTGCTAGATCAAACTCAGGCAGCAGCACCATGCATGTAAGAAATAATAGGAACAGAAAAGGGACAGCTCAAATAACTCACTGAAAGAAAAATTCAGGCTAAAGCTGAGTTGTAGCTTCTGACTTGTAATATCTGAGCTCCAGAAGAGATTCTCACAACTCTTGTCAATGGAAACTGCTTTTTTCTTTAACAAGAAATAATTTAAGGTTCCAAAAGCTTCTAGAGATCTTTGCAGAAAAAGATAATTCTTCTATGTGTTCACTGAAAAGAATTTTTTTTTCCTTCCTATCAGCAAATAAGTTTTGCTTATGGAATAAATAGTTTTCTTACTTTTGTTCAACTGAGAAACTTAGCTTCAGTGCCAACATGTGCTTTGTTTTACAGAGGAATTTGGTCATTGGTACTCCAGCCAACTGTGGTGTTACTGCCAGTGTTGGGATATCTGTAGCTTCATTTCAAGCACCATAACAAGTGACTGCATAACTCAGTTTCCACAACTTTTCAAGTAAGCTTTTAGCCTTCCTAGTTGCAGAAGAAAACTTGAAACATGACCAAAGAGCACTCTAGAGAATGAAAGGACTCTCTGTTTTAAAATAGCATTATTTTGTAGTCCAGTAATGGTTGGGGTAGCATGGGTTATATATTCATTTTTGCCAGCGTGGTATTTCATTATTAAAGGGAAACCATTTACAGCCACAGTGGATTTGCAGTTACAGCTTTATTGGTCTCTGGCTGTATTTATATATTCTTTCTTAGTTCACATTGCTTGGAGCATAACATTACCTTTTCATGCACAGTTTTCCTATGAGGTTCATATAATCCCCTTCAGATTTAGAGAACGTAAAAATTTTACATATTGTTCAATATCCTTGAAGCACCACTGCATAAAACAGGTAATAATGTGGACAGCAAAGTGCTACCTTGCTGTGGGCTGCTGACAATTTCCAGTGTGGGTGTGAAGAGTCAATTTGTCAAAGTCTTTACAAAAGCAAAAATAAAAGGGTGCAAACAACACACAGTCTTTGGTGTTTTACTAAAGTGAAGAAGCAAACACACTGACTAAATTTTTCAGCCTTTCCCACTGATGCTTGCTATCCCTTCTCTTGATGGTTATTTTAACTCTTACAGCAGAACGATTAAAAAATAGCAAATTACCCTCAAAGTCTATTGTTTTGCTTCATCCGTATTTTAGCAAACACACCTAAAGCAGTATTGCACCAGAAAGTACCTATGACTTACCTGTATATTTCATTATACTTACTTCCATAAACCAGGTAAATTTGAACTGAAAAATGCAGTTGTAACAGTGCAGGAATATTTTGTTTAGTTATGCTTTCTGTCCTTTTAAAAATCATTTTTAAAAGTACTTGGGTTTTAGCCTATTACATTTATCAAAATTTTTGTATAAAGTAGAACTTCAAAGAACTTGAATTCAGCAGTAGAAAACCAAGATATTTTAATGGCTACGTGTAGAATTCTCTCTAAAAATTCATGCTGAGGGACATACTAAAATGTAGATAGTTTGTTAGGATTTTTTAAATGGAAACATTAGAATATTTCATGGACTAGAAATGTCAGTATCCAAATCCTTCTGCAAAAATAATATTAAAAATATGGAAGACCAGCCTCATAAATGTATTTAAGTGTTTAAAACCCCAAGATAGCCACCTTTTCTTTGTAGGATGAAACTGCTTCAGTCTCATTGACTTGATATAGAGACAGCTGCTAATGTGAAAAATTCCACTAAATCTCTAAGTGCCTTTATGCAGGCAACTAAGGAATACATTTAGTCTGTGGGGTTTTTTTTTACAAAAGATTTCTTCAAGGCTGGTAGAATTACTGCATCTCTGACTATCACAGAATTTTTTATCTGCTCTACCAACAGACTCTGTAACAATATCCAGTACCACAGAGCATGTCTTTCCCACTCTTACACACCTGGAACCCTACTGATACACCACAGGGACTCAAAACATGTTTGAAGGATCTGGCTCAGTGTTTATTCACTTGCAATAGGTATAAATTTGGATCATATTTCTAGAAATGGAGTTGCAATGTGCAGCTTAACAGCCAAGGTCCTTCCAAGGGCAGCATCCTAGGTTCATTCTTTCACTATTGGTGAGCTACTGATGGGTGGATATTTTGATTTTGTTAGTCAGAGAGAAGCTTAAGCAGAACTACAGAGGGTGAAAGAAAAAAGTTATGAAAAGAAAAATACTGCAGTCCTAAGTCATATCTCATGCTTAGATATGGGCAGTCAGAAGTGCTGGGAGAGAGTGAGAGACCATAAACAGTTGTTCTAGGGATATAAAAAACAGAGGGTTTGCAAACTTAGAGCAAGGAACTTCATGTCATGTAAAGACTCTAATGGAATGTGTTTATAGGATCTGCATCCTGTCCAGAGCTAATGAAATGGGAAACAGTGAGTCAGTCTCAGTTTCTCGTGTTCTTCGAAGTGCATGGAATCATTATACGGTCAGCTATCTCAGAAAAAACAAAACACAAATATGTGTTTGAACTGTGCCTTAATTTTCCAAAAGGATGGATAAATCCAACTGCTATCTATCCAGAGATATATCTCATCTTTATTGCGGTAAACTGCAATAAGCTCATTCTTCTCAGGCAGTATTATGAGACTGCAGTGGACCCCAGAACTGAAAAGCTAGATGTATTTTCTGTTCCAATTGTACTTGTCATTTTTACTGCTCAAGATGTTGTTAGACATTCAGCTTCTGAGCTGAGTTTCTGTGGTTTCTCTTCCATTTGGTTTCCTCTGCACAAGCAATGGAAAAATGTATCAGATTTCTTGTCAGTCTTACGAGGGAATACTCTGTGCATTTGTCTGTCCAAGCTATAGTTTCTAACAGTGTCAGCTTTGTTTTAGGCCACTAGCATCTGAAACATCTTAGAACATTATAAAATATCTGATTATAAAGAGCCTATTGTACTTAAATACAAGCATTTATAGCTTTCTAAGCAGCCAACACTATTACTATGTTAGTATCCCAGCACGTATTATAAACCTAAATTTCCATCCACTCATTAAAGGAGTCACTGATAAAAATGTGTCCAGATTCCTTATTGCTCAGTTTTGTTTCTGTTCATAAATGTTGTGAGATTTGGAGGGTTTGGGACACTTAGAAGACCCTGGGAGCTTCTGAGCTACAGGTCATGGGGCTGGAAAAAGGAGAGCTACAGGAGATTTGGCAGCTGCACAGAATTTAATGTTGGGCAGATAGAGAGTACACAGGAACAGCTGGGCCAGCACGCTCATTTCCTGCATCTCTTATTCCATAAAAAAAAGTGAGGTAAAGAGATGTTTCATAATGAACAGCTTCTTCTAGAACTTACAGCAAAAAGGCAGAATTCACATATCATGAATCTGAGACTAAGTTATGCTCCAAGACAAAATCTATCAGACTTTTTTTTGAACAGAGCCTCTCAAACTTAAGGTGGCTCTTCTCTGCTTGGCATTTTTCCTTGTCTTTTTTTTTTTTTTTTTTTTTTTTTTTTTGGTTTGTTTGTAGCTAACTACAATCTCCTGCAATCCAACTTCCAGCATTGATAGGCTTGAACTCTTTGTGGCTTAACCTCCTTATCCAGAACAGCTATTACTGCTGCTCCTCTGTGTCTGGCTTCCCAAGCCTTCATTCCTTTGGTGTATTTCAGACTTCCTGTTGTCGCTATCAGAATGAGTCCTGCTGGCAAGCACTTTTTGACACATGCAAAATACAATGCATGTCTGGTCTGATAAGGAAACAACATTGCCAAGAAAAGTAGGTAAAATCCCTGTGCCAAAATATACCCCCAGCATTCTAGCTTCCTAGAAGACTGCGTATCTGCCCCTTCACAGATATCAAACATTTTCCTGTTCTCTGCATTTCTAGTTTCCAATTTATTCAGCAATCCAGAGGAGAATAAATGGTTTCCACAGAATGTAGGAGTCAGGCAGTAAGTAGCCAACTGAAAATCAAAGCATGTTGGGCAGCTGCCAGAAGCAGGTATTTTAGATCATCCACAAATAGCTGGAAAACACACAAAAATATTTCACACATCCATACTTCTGGCAATCTTTTATATTGCTGGGCAGTTTGTCATCAGGAATGCACCGACTGACATTCATCTACGCTCATCTGACAACATTAAATTCATCTAAACTTTTCTTCCAGACAGCTGGGATAAGACTACAACTTTTTTAAGGGGGAAAAAGCCCCACACCAAACAACAGGAAAAAATGAACAACCAGCATTCTGTGCTTCCACATACTGCACATCAGGCAGTCCAGGAGCAATGAAAACTGCCTGTAGTAACAAAAAGCTCTTAATAAACCACTACATATTATGCCAATCACCTTTTAAAACGGACTTTATGGTATACATTGTCAGATATTTGGAGTTCTGAAACTATGCTCAGGGACATTTCCACCATGGGTCTTTGCAGCAACAAGACCCATTCGCAATTTAATAATAAGAAGTGCTGATTTATAGACAAGACCTATACAAATTAGTTTGTAGTACATGGGAAGATGGCTAGGCAAAGAACACTTTGAAATTGCTTCTCTCCTTCATCTCTCCATAAATCACAGCACCACATACAACCTACATGTTACGCTCCAGCAGGTTAAGATAATTTATTTTCCCTTACAGCTGGATTAGATTAGGAGACTGTTAATTCCCATGGCTCATCTCGAATGCAAAACCCCAGTGAATTCAGGTAAATCAACAGGAGCTACACTCAGAAGTTCAGCACTTTAGACACGGAAGTTAATACTTAGCTTTCATTTTTGTTCAGTGCTGGGAGTAGCAGGTGGACAGCAATTACTTCTGCAGACCAGTTATTTTTGTTCCCTGAGGGATGGGCAAAGAAAGGAGGAACAAAGTCAAGGCTGCCACAGTGCTATTCACACAACCATCATTTCAGTCTGAGCACCCACATCACGTTAATGAAGGAAGTAGGCACTCAATAAAAGGATGGCATATTGTTTTCATCCGACTTTCTACTGTCTGAATAGTTTGGCTGAAGATGGAGAATTGCCATCACTGGGAGCACGTAAAAGAAGGTTAAGTGTTTATCTGAGTTTAAGCATCATGGTTTGAAGCAGAAATCTGACTTGTATTTCTGTAGAGACCTTGCTATTCTGAGAGTCTTGAGGTAGAATTTCAGTCTGGAAAACGTATCGTGCATCAATTTATTAATCCACTACTTATGTAATTTCTGTCATCACCCACAGATATGCAGAGCCATTTTCAGCCTGCACGTGCAGACCATAGCTGGGGATCCTGGGGTCTGGTCCATCAGAGTACCAAGAAAAAGTGCAAAGTCTACCTTTGACTGCCCTAGGTGTCAATTCCTCCACATGGCCTGTCAAATCCATATATTAGCAAAAGATGGGGAGAAACAGCCTAGACCTGTGACATGACATCCTGTATTGTCACATTTCCTGAAGTGGATATAATGACTGCAGAAAACTCCTCCTCTGCAGGAGTATTACTGTACTGACAGAAAGTTCACTTTTGCAGAGTACCTTCATCTGCATTAGGGGAACTGTAGAGTATTAGCACTTTTTCAGTACTCCTTGAGGAAACCTAGGATTTTTATTTCATTAAATTGATACAACCATTTTCTGTCATCCTCACTGCACAACAGAACTTTATGAGAAGAGACTGTTTCAACCTAGCTTATAGCTGCTGGAAATCACTATATAATCTCCAGAATACTCCAGTCTCATACTGCTTTCCCACACACATTACTATGTTGGCCTCACTCAGGGTGGGGACTATATGGAATAGGGATAATCTTTATTTCCATTGGGCATTAGCCCAGTTTATGTGACAGAACAGAACTTACAAGTTAGAAACAATACCAACAACAACAGGAATTTTCTATCACATCAGATCTGGGGCTGAGTTAGTTGTGAACTCGATGAACCATTACCCTGTGACATTCACTGGGCATGAAAACAAGCAAGCATATGCAACTCTAAGTATCAGGGCATGGAACGAGAAGCATACATCACATTTACTCTGAAAGGTGAGGCAGATGTGATCTATACATCAATAAAGCACCTGATATTGCCCTTCTGCAACTCAGCTGCTCCTTGTGCAGGAATCAGCTCTCTCTTATAACCACACATGGCCTTGCTAATGTGACCTGGAGATACCTGAGTCTCCAGCTGTTACCAAATACACCCCCTTCCATACAGACTTGTCATGGTAATAAAGAAAGCACTCTAAGGTGGCCAGTTCTCCTGGTTTCTATACCTCCCATAACAACATGGAGCTAAAAGCTTGGCTGAACACCTCTTTTTTCTTGCTTTGACTTTTGCAAAACTTCTAACATTTTGTTTCACAAAATGTTTTCAACAGTTTTGATATGCTTTCCATTTCCCTGTAACAAATGTTACTTCTCTTGGCTTTTTCCCCCTCTGTTGCACCTCCATCGATTCTTCTCCCCTTTGTACCTGCATTGAAAAGAAGCAATATTTTTCCATGTTCACACAACAGGCAATACAGTTTATACTCAGCTGGAGTGGGTTCTGGCCCTGTGACTGCCTGGCAGAGTGACACAACTAAGGTCTCCAACTAAGCAAGCCAAATTATCTTCTTGGAGACCATGAAAACATGAAAAATAATTGGCCAGGAGAGAAAAACTGAAGATAGAGCTCACACTTCTGCAGCTGGCTGATATTCCTACTTAAGTTACTATGGAGAATTATATCAGATGTGAAAAAGCTGGGGCTACTTTACTGCTAACATCCTCATTCAGTTTAATGCAGTTTTCACTTTTTGCCAAATGCATTTCCTTGGTCTGTAAAGCAGGGAGAACTGCTGGCACACTTCAGTCAGTAAATCTGAACTCCAGTAATATCCAGAGATTGTCTTTGGGATACGTTTGGGCAAACGGATTGCCAACACTATCTATTAACACAAGACATTAAGAGGAATTTCTGGTACTTGGAAAAAAAGCTTCACAGAATTAAAAATACATAAATCAGGAATGAGCTAAAACTCAGTGTCAGCATGTTCCAAAAATGAGTGTCTAATGTGAAGCTCCTAAATCCTTCTTAGCCACTAGGATTAGTAGCTTGATCTTTGGTACTGGTAATTTCCTGGCAGGTTCTGGGAAAGTAGCTCATTTAGGCACCTAAATGTCAGGTTTAGGAACCTAATTCTGGCTTCTAAAATAAGAGCACCAGGATTTTCAGTTACTATTAAGAGTTTTACTTTAAGGTCAGACACAAAATCAGAAGGGCTCTAATTTTCTACTTTCACTTTAGGTATAACCCCAAATGTCACCAATGCCATAATATTCTGTAGGTGGATGAGCAGAATGATGGCAGGGCCTGTGGAGGAACACTGAGCATCAGAACAACTCTGGCACCAGAGCCTTGCTTCCTTTCCTCTTTCTGGCTTCTTGTGAAGTAGTCTCAGGTCTTGCTGCATTTGCCCCAGTTGCTTCCTTCCTTTCCTCTCGTTGTCTGTGCAAAAGGCACTCATGGCTTATGTCTGCCAGGGCTTCAGCAGGGCTACACAGGCTCTCACGTAGCTTTCAGCCCATGCAGTGGCACCATTCCCACCTTCTGCAAGACAAGGGTCCCCTGAGGTCCCAGGGACCTCCTACACTCCAGCAGCTGAAATGACCTTCCTTTTTCTGCTGGAGAAAAAATGCAACTGGTAACAGGATGCTCTACAAGGAATTTGAAGAAAAAAAAACAAAAATAAGCTATTTTGATTGGCTACTTTTAAAGAGGTTCTGTATTCCTTGTCAAGACCCTCCAGAACACAAAAAGCATAACTTCAGAGTATGCTTGAAATCAAAACCAAGGTTAAACTTAAGCAGAAGCCAAAGCCTAACCAGAAGCACAAATCAAAACCAAATGTGTTGCTCTATTCCTAGAAAGTCCTCTTTTCAAATAAATTGTAATTATGCTCTTATTTTGTCATGCCTCGCCTATACACAAAACTGTAAACCATTTTACTAACCTCTTTTAGAAGCTGATTTTTATTTTAATTAGTACAGCCCTTTCACATCCTTTTGGTTATCCTCAGAACACCTTGCACTGATTTGTCTTAATTTATTCCTTACAGACCAGGGCAGCTTTTGTCTCTGATGTCCTCAGAGTGCACATACTACACATTTTCTGTCTGGAATATTTTTTTAGCAAGTACATTTGAATAATTTTACACAGAGTAAAAATCTTTCTGAATTCCTTAATTGAATTTAGTGTAAGATGAATTCACGGAAGTCATCCTCTGCAGGACTGCAACGCAGACTGTAAGATTATAGTGTTGTCTGGTCATACACAAGTAGGGAATTAATCCAAAGAGGCACTAAAAATAGCATGAAGAAGCAGCTTTTTTAAAATTTAGCCACCCTAATCAGTGTGTAGAGCAAGGTGGCAAATGTTTTTACTGACAGGACTGAGAAAACAAAGATTAGAAAGGCAAGTCATGTGAATTTGACGAGTTTAAACCTTTAAATATTTCCCAGATAGAAGTAGAAAACATTTCTGCAGGAGATCCTATTACAGGATCTCCAGCTTAGTAGAATGACTTTGGGTTTCTCTTCTAGAACTGCTTACCATCTGAAAAAGGGCAGAAAGCAGGGTGAAAAACTAAATAAGGATGGATAGGACAAGGTGGGATGGCTTTAAAGTGAAAGAGGGTAGGTTTAAATTTTACATTTGGAAAACATTCTTTACTGTGACGATGGTCAGACACTGGAACAGGTTGCCCAAAAAAGTTGTGGATGCCTCATCCCTGGGAGGGGTTTAAGGCCAGGTTGAATGGAGTTTTGAGCAACCTGGTCTAGTGCAAGGTGTCCCTGCCCATGGGGATGGGGTGGTAGAGCTGGATGATCTTTTGAGATCACTTCTGACCCAAACCACTCTATGACCCTCTGAAGTGGGAGATAACATGAAGTGAACAATCGCAGTGCCTTGTTGAAGCTGTACCTTCAAGAGCTCACCCAGGCACAGTTGCTGCAAGGATTTTAGTGCACACTTGTGCTCAAGTACAACATTAAGAAACTTTACAGACCAAGGACTTCCACTTGGAGCATTGCCATGTGTGTAAGACTCAGATCATTAATTCAGGAATGGCCAAATCTTAGCTTTATTTTTACCATTCTTGCTAGAAAAATAAAGTTAGTAATCTGATAGGAACCATTTTGTGGTAGACATCTGCAGTAATCAAGTAAGAATTGGATTTGTTCTTTCCTAATATGTCTGATTTGGTTGTGATTGAAGAGTGGTTCAATATGGCAGCAAATGAAGCTATAAGAGCCAACATTATTACAATCATGAAAATATTCCATCTATGATTTGCTTAAAGCATAGGCCCAGAGTAATTAACAGGGCCTTATGTGTTTTCAGCTCTATCATTACTCAAAGTCTTAACAAAATCTCTCAAAAGAAAGCAGGAAGGGCTGTGCATAGATTCCTGGTGATTCATTGACTTCCTTCCTTCCATCCCCAGCTACTGTTTTACTTGACAAGTCTGCATAGTAACAAGTGCAGACTTGTGGTGCTGCGGTAAGTAATGGCCAGTACAAGAGAGAGCCACCAGCTCCTCACTCACCTTCCAAGGGAGAGCAGTGGCAGCACCAGCACTGTCCCACGAACACCCCCAGTGCTGCCAGGTAACCCACTGGGCTCTCTGAGAAACAATTCTCACTTCCAGGGGTACTCTGCAGATCCCTGCAGTAAACCCTGCAGCAGGCAAGCATGCCTGTGGCCACCAGCCTTGTCTTGCTTTTGTGGCCTGACAGACCTCTCCATTCTGTGTGTGCCTGAGAAACAAGGAAATTCATTTACCAGCTCAGGCTATCTCCCACAAAAGCAGGTTGTAAAATAAGAAAACATAAATTTTAAGTAAATGTGAAGGTGTTTTCTTCCCCCAGCTGCCCTACAGGATTTCTCCAAGGCGTCTATTTGCCGCACTAACTCAGATAAACACGGTAAAACCCTCCCACAGAGACCTGGCTATTTCAGTGAGATCAGAGATATCTGGTAGGATGTTACTATGTACAAGTAATAGCTCTGGAGTCCTGATTTTTTTCTTCAAGCTAAAAATAGAAATATAAATAATTTAATCCAGGGGATCTCCAATGTGTGCATGGTTTAAATGAGCTTGTGGTACTTGCAGGGGTGTAAAGGAAGCAGTGTTCCAAAGTGTTCTGGAAAGGTCCTGCAATAAACTGATTTCTACAACTGCACCCCAATGCTTCTTACAAAACACCCCAAAAAACAGACAAGGATGTTTGTCTATTTCGTGACCATGAAACACACCAGGATCCTCATGTCCCAGCTGAATGGCTGCTGGATAGTCCAGCTGTGTGCACAGAATCAAATTGTGTTTTGACCTGTGTTTTTTGAATTCCTTGATTATTTATAGGATAACTTCAACAAAGTAATTAACAAAGTTAATAATAATGAAGTTATTATTCATAATATCCTATAAATAATAGTGAAGTTATTATTTACAGGATAACTTCAAAGATCAAGAGCCTTTCAAGGTGGCTGGAAAAACTTTTATCAAGCTTCTTGTACACTAAGGTCTCAGAGTTTTTATTACTGGTCAGACTAATAACAGTAATTAGATGTATCACTGCAGTCAACCATAGAAAGTTTAAAGAAATTCTAACCTTTAATTTTTTTTTTCCATTAGGAATTGACATTGGGGAAGGACTTCTACTGGACTAGTGGTTGTAAGTGGGCTTTGATTTAGGTTATGTTCTCTCTATAAAGCATTTCCCTGACCTGCCACTGTGAAAATCCAATTGACTTGAGAAGGAAATCCCTGTTGAAAAGGCCACCCTTAGTCTTCTTTTTATCTTCAAGTGAGACTATTTCAAAAGGAAGTTTTAACTTAAAAATGCCAAAAGCAGCTCCGTAGTTTCACTGAACTGATGTTTCAACTTGTCATTCCTCGTATATCTTGACTCTTTTCTTGTAGCAACTTTTGCACAAAACAAATAGACCAAATATAATCTACATGTTACCAACTGAGGGGCATAATTCCCCACTTTATAAAGTCAATTGGAGTTTTTTCAGTAATGTGGAAAGGGGAAAAACCTGATCTCTAATGGCTGTAACACCTGCCCTATTAAGAGCCATAGCAAAACAGCTATGGATTTTAATGGAAGCTAGAGCTGCCATTAGGTTCCTACATCCTCTATTTGCATTGCAAGAATGATTCAACTGCTCTATTTTCCCTCTCTTGAACAGGATTTCATCAGCTACTCTTGTCCAGACTTTTCCCTATATCAAAGTTCTGTATATTCAATTTCAGAGTCCTACTGCCCAGTTTGCAGTGGCATAATGCCACTCTATCTTGTAAAAGGACTTGGCTCAGCTCCCAGCAAAATCAGTGGAATCATTTCCATTCAGGTCCCTGCAAGCTGAATCAGACACAGGTTCATAACTCTGAGGTTTCCTCCACAGCCTCTCTGCTCTTCAGCCTTGAATTCCTGCAGGCTCTCAGGAATTTGCACTGCTCTTTCTTTCAAAGCTTTCAAAACAAAACTGATAAAGTGATTTTTCTCTCTGTACCTCTTCAAGGTTCTTTAGACAGAGCAACCAAAGTGTGAATGAGGAAAAAATATTTGGCATAATGGTCTGCAAAAAGAGGTCTCAGGAATGATGTAAGATGGGAACTGCTAAGCCAGGATACACGAGTGGTGCTTCTGGTCCTCTGTTATTCAGTGGATTTCAGATCACAAAAAAATTGCCGAGCATTATTTCCTCATATTTTCCTCCAAATCAATATCCTGGATACTGAATTAACTCTACACAAGAGGGTGTTTTTATGGCTGTGAAAGTTAAAGAGCAGCTATAGCCCTGGCCTGAACAGGAGGGTAGGACACAAGGAAGAACCATTTTCCATTGGATTTTACACAAGAGCCACAGGACATTGGAGGCACTGCTAAGATTCACAACTGACTTGCTGTCCATCAAAGATCCAGCAGAGCAGCAGGGTTTAAGACAATACTCTTGGAACTGTTGAAAGGGACACACAAACCCAGCCGCACTGCATAACTTCACGTGTTGCAATTCCTCGCTGGGAAGGAATGCCTTGCTCTGTTCTTATTTCAGACTGACACAACCAGCCTCTGAATACTTGTTCAACAAACCAGCAGCAACACTGTCTATCCCTACAGGTGCAAGTCGTGAGTCACACTTTAGTTCTCACTCATGTTCAAACCTAGCTGTCTTCTCTCACTGCAAGTGGTTCAGGATGTTATAACACATGTAGAGAGGATGTGCATCATTGTTGTAATAATGTTAATTTATTTTTAACTAAATTAATGTTTAAATACAAAATATTGTCTTTTTTTTTAAGTTTCAAAGGCAATTTTTTTTAGTTAAAATACTGGTTAAGCTTCATTCTTTTTCATTCACTTGTTGCAACCCTTCCAATTCCAAAGTCAGAGGTGCCAAGCTGTCCAGAAGGAATTTTCTTAACAGAATTGTGTTCCAAATACTAATAGTATTAGTATTGTCTAAACTAGATAATTGTCAATCCCCAAAAAACAGATAGGATCTGTTGCCTATATATTACTAGCTCAGGACTATGTAATGGCCAGCACTAATTGATTTTCTTTCTTTCCAGTCATACAAGTATAAATCACAGTAAATAATTATCTCAAGTCATTTCTAAGATAGTGTCTGTAGTAAGCATGCTGCCACCACGAGCAATACTTTTGATATGCTTTCCTCCTAGGAGAGACAGAAAAACACCATTCTTCATCCTGTCATTACGCACAGACCGGAGATTTAAACATGTTTAGCCAAAGCTCAGACTACAGTGGTACATGATATATAGCAGACGGGACTGCATATATCTGAGTTCCACCAGAAAAAAAAGTAGACACCATTAAATGTAACGATCAAAATGCAGCCTCCCTGGCTCCCACCACACTCAACCACACTTAACAAATCACACAATGCAGCAATAGCTACTCTCACAAACCTTGGCACAGAAAGTGTAGCATAAGTGCATTGAGGACATCCAGGACGGTTAAAGCCGGTTAATTGGACCTTTAAAATGTATTAAATGTCTACTGAAAAGCCGACTGTAGCAGCCCCCATAGGAGAAGGGCCTTAATAGCTTTACATATTTATGTATATGTGTGTTTGGGTTCAATAAATATATAATAGAAACATTGCTGTTTAAACATGTTAAAATAGGCATAGGATGAAAAACACTTTTTACAGAAACATAAGAGTGTGTGGATGCAAGAACGGCATTGGTGAGCGCAAGGTTTAAACGTACAACAGATTAATTTGCCCAAGGAACTTAAAAACAAAGTGTCAACGCTTTTTGTTTAAAGACATTCTGCAACATCCCTTAATAGGATATAAACAACACAGCAGCTACTATGTTCTATCTCCTCAAACGAACAAATGACGTTAGCTAGCAATTGTGAGAGACTGATGGAAACTGAAATAATATCCCAGATCTTTTAGAGCAGTTGAGCTGTGCTGGGTGCATATCACAGTGGGAAAAGCAAGCAAATCTGGCAGTAACACAGTTTCCTTCTTTCAGAGCTGGCTGGTAGCAGCAGGAGTGATTCTGACATTCCCCTGCACCATGCCAAATGCCCACTGCCCTCATGGGCCAGAACAGCAAGGAGAAAACATCTGGATATAAAAAAATAGTCCTTCTTTCCACCAGATTTTAAAACAGGACTCCTTGGCAGGTATAACCAGGAACAGGTCCATCTGAATCAGTAAAGCAAATGCATCCCACAGCACCCACACGGATGTAATCATTACCGTGCATAGAATCAACAGACTTCTTTATGCTAAGCTCTTTCCATATTTAAATGACAGTGCTTATGGCAATTGAGGCAGGTGGACCAATGCCTGAATAAATCTAGACTGTGCAGTCTCAGATTGGACATCTGGTCACTGAAGCTATTATTTGTTTAACCAGAGGTGTGTTACCTTCCACAGCCTTTTTTTTTTTTTTTTTTTTTTTTTTCTTCCTCTCAGTCTTTACTCAAGCAAAGCAAGTGGGAGTTTCTACCAGGGCAAGAACTGAGTTGAGTACTAAGTCAGTTAAGCACTCCTTTGTTTTGGGTAATATCAAATTAATATTAATCTAATTAATATAAGGTTATTACACTGCATACACACACAGATGTATGTAAAAATTGCAAGTCATTTTGTCACAGTTCGCCTTTCATAAAAATTCAGACCAAAAAACTATGACAGTGAGAACTTTCAGGTGGCCAGCCCTGGCCTGCCTCAAATTGGAGGAATTAGGACATTGTGAAAATTGCCTCTCGTTCAGGTCAGTCACCCTGAGACTGGTGCTAAATTGCATCCCATTTCCAAATTAGGAATGAAGTTTCTGGAAGGGGTTCCTGCCACTCCAATCAGCATCTCCACCCACTGATTTCACAAGAACTATGGTGAAGGCTTAAGTCAAATGTGGAGAAAAGTGGTTTTGCGTACTTTGAAAACTCCCTTTTGCTTTTGGACATCAGGGTACAGAGGTTCAGATGGGTGAAGAGGTGGATCACAAACAATGATCTGTGCTTCCATACTTACTTAGGAATGCTGTACTTGGCAGAGCATGTTTCCAGTGGCGGAAACCTCACTTCCTGATGTAAATATAATATTTGGCAGCAGTTAACATATACTCCCTGAAGAAAACCCTGCCACAGTTAGAACCAAATCTGCAAGGGACTTCAGTGATCAGACGAACTGGCTAAGCTCTTATTTTTTGACAAATCTTACACCAAAATGTTCAATACAGAAGGGAGGAGGCTTAGGCACACAACCTAAACAGACTTCAGACTGTTGTTCCAAAAAACACTGAACAGCAACTCTTGGCATATTTTCTTTGCATATGAATGAATTGCAATAATCCCTGAATAACAGCAGGTCTTTGGTTATTTTGTGGAATAAATATTTTCCTTTTGTAATACTGCCCAGTGGATTAAAAATCAAATAAGTACAAGCCTGTGCCTACATTACCTAAAGCTCCAGGATCCCAGGAACCACTGTCTTGCACAGCATCACATGTGCAGAGCATCATTAAGAAATATCAAGGTCATATTTTACTCTGCTTCCTTCATACATACAAGAGGAGGATTTTGGTCACAAAATAACCCCCATCTCCCTATTATACGTCAAAAGTATGAAGTTTCCTTGGGAAAAATCATGAATTCTAATTTGGTTTTGAAGGAAGTAATCTTTTTTCCTTGGCAGATCTGATAAAAGCAGCAGCCCATGATTACCTAATCTGAAGGTCATGTCACATTCCTAACCTATCCACACAGTGGATGGAAACTCTGCTGTCACAACCCATCATGACAACTGACAGCAAAATAAAAGAATGCCGCTCCCTGCCTTCCTGGTACATTCCAAATTGTCTGGATGATAAAGATAATTCTTAAGAACAAACAAACAAAAATCTGTAATGTGTGGATATACCAGTAAAGTTTCAGAGAGGAGATAAGCAGAGGTCAAGAAGAACAGGAGCTTAAGTAATAACCACATGTTTGCACCTGCAGGAATTTACCCATGCTCAGTTTAGGCAAGTAAGAGGGGAGGATGGTGTAGGTCTGAGAAGCCAACACATCACACTGGGAGATATGTTAGCGAAGCCTGGTCTTCCAGGAACCTGAGCAGCTCCTCTTTCTCCTTTCCCCCACACTTAAAACACTCTCATTTCCCCTATTCCGACTCCTCCCCACTTGCTCCCAGCATATATCCCTTGTACCAGCACTACCTTCTTTCTGCCTTGGCACCTCTCCTCAGCCCGGCTTCCAAACACTCACTCACCCTGGCTGGCCAACGGGGAAGGCAAAGCACAGGTCAACAGTGTCAATTTCCCTGACCAGAGGCACGACTCGGGGATCTCCCTTCTCTCTCCAGAAGTCAGCTTCCATTTAATTCTTCAGGACTTCGTGTCTCTGAGACCTCTGCTCTCGCTGCCAGGTGTGGGTGACTTTAGCCCAGGCACTGCTCTGCGGGAGCCGGCATTCCATGGGGCAGTGGCTTCAGCCTCTCCTAGGGAAACCACAGAATAACCACATTGTCGAGCATGACGCCTGTTAATAAATACCAATAGTGCTGAAGCACTCCCTAACAGTGGCGGACGCTGTGAATAAGCCCAAGTGCCCAGGCCTCGCTGCCTGTCCGGCCGTCCCCAGGAGCCCGAGTCTGGGTTATTCCCGCTGTCCCCGTGGGGACAGGGCAGGGAGGAAGGGGCAGTCCCCGCCCCGGGGGGACACGCGATGGCGGCCAGACTGCAGGGGATGCTCCTGGCTCCTCACGGCAGCTAGCAGCCAAGAATGCTGCCCGCAGGAAGATCCCTGTCGCTTCCTCGGCCCTCAGCAGGTGGCACCAGCATTCAGCCAGGATTCCAGCCGGGATTCCAGCCGGGATTCCAGCCGGGATTCCAGCTGGGCTGCTTCTGCTCGCCCCGGCGGGCAGCCGGCGCTGGGCTCTGAGCCCCACGATGAGGCCCTTCTGAAGTGAATGTAACATTAAAAAAAAAAAAAAATCAAAACAAAATAAAAACCCCAAACATTCCTTGCCTATACCTGAAAATCGTCTTTGGTTTTTTAAAACTGCATGTTGCCTTCTTCCGTGCAATGTGAAGGGAGCCAAAGGCAGCAGCTCTGGTGACCAAACTCTGATGCCAGGCTTCATTTTTCATTTTCTGTGAACCTACTGCTCTTAGCTCCTTGTTGCTTAACCATTCTTATACTGTTAGTTTGGTGCAAAAGGAAGTGCAAGACTTGATTCAGCCAAACCTTTTCCAAGCAAACCCAGCAGTACAAATGTTAATTAAATCACCTGAACTAATGAAACTATTTAGAAAAATTAAAGAAATTGAAAAGCAAGTGAGAAAGAAAAACCTCCCTTAATGTTGCTCTACTGAAGTGTGCACCTGGAATCGTGTATATGTTTTCCTCCTCCGTGTTTTTGCAGGCTTAAAAACAGCGTAGTCCCCAGATCTTTTGTCTTTGCACTTCATAACCTGGCAAGGAAATAGCAAATGAGAAATAAAACTTCTCATGGTTAATATTTATGTAAACAGTAAGTGTTTGCCACACAGTTGCAGCAGCAGGGGCTTTGTGCAGGAGCTCACTAAATGACATGTCCAAGGCTGGACTTAGAAGTGTGCTAGAAAGCCAGTTTGCTTTCTATTACAGCAAAGTCTGCATGCGAAGTAAAGAGAGGAACAGAGATAGAAAATTAATTTTAAAACGTCACTAGATTGTCCCTTAGGTCCTTCATGGCAGACTACAGATCTGAGGAACCTGAGCCTAGTGCCCTGAGCAAAATCCTGGGGAGGAAAGGAGAAGAGATGTTTCCCTCTCAGTGAGGATCCAACTGGCTTCATCTCCACTGAGAGCTGCTGGTGCTCCCCAGCCCCCCTCATTGATCAAACCCCCTGTGCTTGGTATCAAAGCACAGTGGTTTGCATTTAAGTGGTATCTTTACACACAAAGGCCTCCATGTGTCTTTACAGTGTTTGTATCTGAATTACATCAGCTCCTGCTGAGGTTTGAACAGATATATTTGATATGCAAAATAGCTGTAGTCTAATTAAAAGCACTGCAGCTAGATTGCTCTGCATGCCACACTTGGATCCAAACAGGACTTTATCCTGTATATTTCATGAGTTAAACAGCAGTTGTATGGAAGGAAAACCACATCATCAGGACACAAATGCAAGGCAGAAAGAAAGATGATGATGATGATGATGATGATGGTGATGATGATGATGATAATAATAATAATTACAATCTTCATGAGTTTGTAATTAATTATAAAGCTCCATTTAGAATGAGATCACGAAAGCACTATCATAGTTATGCCCCAATTAAGAACTAAAGGTTCTGCGAAGGTTTTGGATATCTTTCCTTAGTTGTCAAAGAAATTCCAGAATTACATTTGACATTCCATTCCATCTACTTGGAATATATATTCCCACAATCTCGTTAACTTTGTATCCTTCTCTTGGAAGGTCTTCATTAAGGTTCTACTATTAGAAATTTATTTTTTCATTAAATAAAGACTGTACAATTGCAGTTTCTAAGAAATTCAGAATGTAGAAGAGAAAACAATAAAGAAACTTTTTTGGTGTCTGAACACAACCAATATTTCTTTCTAAAGGAACTTTTAGACTTTAGCCTTTAGACTTTGTGCTTTGAAAAACAGAGCAGGTTTCACATATGATGGAGTTCATGCTAATAGATTGACCGAGGTAACTGCAATGAAGCATTAAGAACTAATTACTGCCTCATAAATAATTTTTTCTTAATAAAGAACCCATATCTTAGTGTTATGACCTGACCCTTAAGTGAGAGTAACTCAGGTTCTCCTTAATAGATCCCTTGGGGTGGATTAGACTGAAATACTGAATGATCAGTGTTCATAAATAAATAAATAAATAAATAAATAAATAAATAAATAAATAAATAAATATATATGTAGGGTTTATTTTAGAGCAATTTGGTTGCAATGGAAAGAAGATATGTAGGTCTTTCGGTTATTAACTGTAGGAACACAGCAATATAAAAGCATAAAAACAATAAGAAAATGTGTAAAAAAAAAAAAAAGGAAAGAAGGAGAAAGAAAGGATAAGAGTAGAAAGATGTTACCACGCACGGATCCTGCAATGAGCTGTTGGTTAAGCTGATCGTTGCAGTCTAGATTCATCAGGGGTGGGGATGAAAGGCCCCAGAAAGAAGTCTGTGGGCACTCTGGGAGTCTTTGATGACCCCTTCTAAGACATGACAGCTTCCTTTCAGGTCAGTGTACATGAGTCAGATACTCGCCTCCACAAATGCCTGATTGTTTTGAGTCATTAACCATTATTAACATTTTGGTCTGTCACGCAGAGTGAAGCAGGAACACTAGAAAAGAATTTCCTTTCAATGCAATTAACTCATACTGTCTGTTAGGCAAAACAAATCACAGAAACACAGGTTGGAAGAGACCTTCAAGATCATTGAGTCCAACCCATGCCCTAAGACTTCAACTAAACCATGGCACCAGGTGCCGCACCCAATCTTTTTCTAAACACATCCAGGGATGGTGACTCCACCACCTCCCCGGGCAGATGATTCCAGTACTTTATCACCCTTTCCATAAAAAAACTTTTTCCTAATATCCAAACTGTGTTTCTCTTGGTGCAGCTTAAGTTACCTTAACAGAGATTTTTTTTTCCCAAAAGAATCTTTGTGGGACATTGCAATGTTTTTTTAAGAGTTCAATATCATTTGTATGAGGAGTATCATACAATGTGTATATGCTCATACTTGAATCAGGAAATAATCTGGTATTTCACAGTTTACAGACAACTATAAACTTTTGTTTATGTTTCCAGAATTTTCCTGTCTTATACTTTACATATTCCATTAAACTTATGGAATCTTTTCTTATGTCTATGCTGCTGAACAAACCACAGGAAACTTAATACCAACTCTCTGTGAGCAGAGTGCAAAACTGAAACCAGCTCCAGCCATTTCTCTAGAGAGTCCCATAGTACATATATATGGCTTCAGTGAATAGAGAAATCTGAAATATATTTGAATCAATAACACTCCTCACTGGTGAGCAGAGGAGAGAGAGAAATAGAAGAGGAGGAGACAAGACTACAGCCCAAGGCACACTTAATAAACTGAGATGTCGGAAGAGCAGTGTTAGGAATGTAGGAGAAACTAAAGCAGTTAAAGTCACTCTGGTGAGCTTTGAGACACAGTGCAGCAGCCTGCTGCTATCACAGGCCATCTGCTCTTTACAAAGTCAGGAGCCACTCAAGGCAGATGAATATTATGTTCAAGTACTGAAAAATATCTAATTTGGAGGGATGGGAAAAGTTCTGGCTGCTCCTCGTAAGGGCAGGACCACAGAAAAAATAGAATTTTGCATAGAGCTAAGATTTTCTTCTATTTGCAGCTTCTGTGAAAAGGCTTTTTCTATTTTAATTTGCCAGTGCATGAGCTAAATAAATATGTGGGTAATGGCAATCCCTATGACACTGGGGCATGCCGGAAAATACTTTTTTCAAAAAACACTCAGTGGAACAAAAATACAAAAAAAAAATCATAGTTAAGAGGCCACAGAGTTCAGTCACATTTGACCAACTTACTGAATGCTGATTCAAGCTTGCTGAAGACAATTTGTTGAAGTCCAGTAAATACCTGACAAATGATGGTGATGCAGAGTCAATGCCATATAAGAGCTTTTTTCAGATTAATTCTTTGGTAGTCAAAATTTTTCTATTGTGAGTGCACCCTGGTCACCAACATTTTCACAAAACTTCGTGGTCATCACACCTGATGGTCTAAACTCTGTTTAAACTAACAGGGACTTTTGTGCTTCAAAAGTCCGTGTTCAAATTTTGGCTGATGCCCAAAAATCACAAAGAGCACTGCCTTTCACAACACTGGGAGCTCTCTGAAGCTGAGCAATGGTATAAGTATGGCTTTCAGGAGCAGCTGCAAGTTGCTGTTCTAGAACAGGCAGTAGAAAATGGGAGCTTAACAACCCCCTACCTACTGATCTTTTGAAAAGGAGTCACCAGTGCCACAAAGATTGCAAAAGCCAGTGTGTCTAGCAAAAAGAGTGGCTCCTGTGCTCAGCCAAAAGCTGGAAAGGGCTGGAGAAAACTTTATTCTGATTTCTAACCATCCCCATGAATGACCCTAGGATATGAACTACACTGAGCTGGATAAGGAAAATAAGCACTTGGCATAAATGTAAAAGGAGAAGGAAAAGATCTCTTCTCTCTGGTTTTCCTTCCCTGTTCTGGTAATTTCTTGATGTTGGTACTCTACTGTAGTCATTGCTGATAGTCATTGCCTCTGTGCCAAGGCCCTGTTTTAATATGAAACTGGTTGGCCCTCCTCAGAGCACCAGATTTTCACAATCTGCTTTCAGATTTTACTCAGCACATCTCCCTTCCTCACAAAATCTCCTTTGTCATCTTTGCTATCTTTTCTCCATCTCTTCCCATCAAACAGACTGTTTCCCAAACCTCCCACTCCAGGTTGCCTGGTGTGTTGTACTGGTGCTGTGCTTTGTTTGCAGTGTGCCATCCCACTGCAGTCAGCCCCAGCCCAGGAAGGCATTGCTACCTAGCAGAGAGCAGTTATATTTCAGTTCTGGTGGAAGTTGCCCAAGCTCCAGTTCTGCTCTATTTTCCACTCTCTGCACATAACCAAGATGTGCCTCCTACACTGAGCTCCAGGCTCAGCAGACAGGTTTGTGGGGAGAGGATCCACACTCTGCAGAGCTGTAAGTTGGGGGAAACCCACAGGACACTTATATCAGGAGCAAATCCTTAAGCAGTGAAGTCTTGAGAACCAAGTCTCTGCTGAATGCAAGTGTGCTCTGCTTGTGCTTTAAGGGCTAATTACTATTTTTTTATTTTGGCTAAATGTGCTTGGTTTGCCATATGTTCAGCAAACAGCCTTTCACCTAACGGCTGCCACCACGCCAAATCTCAAAGCAAAGAAATTGCAGTGATCTTTTAATATAGAATAAAATATTGCCCCTCGCCCCCTCACTTGGCTTTAATCTGGAAGAAAATTACATCACTTTTTTTTTTTATTTAAACTTCTATTTCACAGGTGCAGGCCTGCACCATCCCAGCATGGTCAGTCTCATCCTAAATGGTTAATGCTTGGCTAAAATGTAAGCATCCTAAAAACAGGATATTACAGCAGAAAACCGGATAAGTGCAGTAACAGTAGGAGCTGCAAGGCCCTTTGCAGCTGTCCCCTCTCTCCTGCCCATCAAAACAAATAGAGATAACATCACAGTGCATTCATGTCTAGCTAAAACCTGTTCAAGCAAATAGACAAATTTAATGCTAATTTCTGACTTGGGGTAACTTTTGTTTGTGATTACCAGTGCTACAAAAGTCGATGCAGACGATCAGAACTGTTGTGGAAAGAGTGCTTCTCGAAGGCTTTCTCATCCATACCACTGAAGCAGCATTTCCCTCCCTCCCCCCAGAATAGGAAACGGTCCATGATGGTATCAAGAGACTCCAGGTGTGATGTGTCAACCTCCTTTCCCACTTGCATTTTTCTGGCCAACTGGTGGGTTCACCTTTGCTGTGCCCTGCAAGGCAGAAGGTAAACATGCATCCCAGGAGGGGAGCAGCCAAGAAGTGAGATGATAAGAAGTGACAATTTCTGGCTTCATTCCCTTCCACACCATTCATTTGTGAATGGAGGAGGCCACATTTGCCACTGGTCTGTGCAGATGGCCCTGCCTGTGTGAGCACATTCACACCCGAGATGAAACCAGCCCAGTATTTGCACAGTTGTGAGGTCAGGGACACCGTAACTCAAAAAAGTTCAGATTCTCTGTTCCCTCTGTGTAATGATCCATATAGGAAAATGAAGGGGATTGTGTTTCTCCCTGACTCCTTTCCTACCCTGAAACCAGCACTCTCTCTTTATTAGATTTCCATTTAACTTTGTGTTTTGTTTTGTTTTAATGTAGATGTGCCTGGAGCTATAAAGCAAGAGGCTGATCTGCTTTTCCATTGCATTTAGCTACTTCTTTGCCAAATCTCAACGTGTCCCAAGTCATGCACACTTCTTCCCTGCTTTAAAAGAAGGAATCCGTGTTTCCCAGAAGAGTAATGAAAAGAAGAGAACCACTATGATTTCTTCCTGAAAGGGAGAAGTAGCAGAGAAAGGAAGAAGGAAAATCGCTGATGTAGGATGTGTTCATCCTATTAGCCTAGCAACAAAACACACTGGAAGGCAGCAGCGCTTTCGGCATTAAACACACTGAAAGTCCTTATGTCAACAAAACAAAACAAAACTGCATTTGTGATGGGGAAATTTCACCTTCACTTGATGTATGCAATTTTGCCAGTGCCACCACTAGGGAAATAAATCCGGCAATATCCATTTTATGTGAGTCTCTATTTACCATAACAAGATAGATTTGTTCTGGAAAATTTTTTGTCAATATATCCTTTGTTAGGCATTACCTTCATCTCCTAGCAACAGTGTGGGGAAATCCATCAGAGACATGGAATTTAACTGCAAAATAGGATGGCTCACTGTAGCTTGTATGCTTCTGGAAACCTGCACTGGCATGCAGATACTCTCATGCACTTACACTGTTTATGTCCATTGACGGACTGATAAATCAAACTAGAGCATGGAAACTGGAAAAAAAAAAAGAGAACAAAACAAAAAATCCCACTCTTTCTCTCATTAAAAACAAATTTACCAAGGCACATGAAAAACTGAAATAACTGCTCTATCTCTTGCTCTTGGGAAAATTCTTTCACACCCGCACACATTGTCCACACTTCGTGGGACATTGGATACATACACACACAACGTTTAAAATTTTTGTGATGACACTTAAAATGTTTAAATGTCATCAAAACAGAGTTTTTCCAGCCTCAGAGATTTGTGGGATAATTTTCCTAAAGGTACAACAGGAATAATAAACCTCTTGCAAACGGCACAGTCACTGAGCAAACAGGTACAGAAGATGGCAATACTCCTCAGGTGCCTGTGCATTTCAGAGCATGCACCAAATTCTGCTTTTCTTCGTCTTCCAGAGAGAACCTGTGCTCCATTTCAAGACAGTTAAGGGTGAGCTAAAATGCTTTAAAAAGTCTCCAAGGGATCTCTTGCAGCTGAGCTCTGCAATACCCCTTTGATCTGCATGTCATCCTGCTGGCTGTTTTTCAAGGTTGGATTTGTCCCTCAGGCTGGTCCCAGGAGGTGGCTCCTCGCCTGGGGTGGAACTGACATTGTTGCAGCTCAGCCTCTGCAAGCACAGAAAAGAAAGGGATGGTACTGCAGCCTTGTGGCTTGTCTGTAGCATAAGAAAATGGGAATTCCCTGTCCATCCCAGTCTGGCCATATCTGGAGCCTTGCAGCTGACAAAGCTCAGCCATGTCTCAGGACACTCCTTGAGGGTGTGAACATCTTGGCTTCATTGGCTGCTGGGCTCCAGAAACACACAGGCTGCAAGAGCAGGTCCAGGGTGTGGAAATACTTTGCAGAAGGGACATTGCCAGAGACTTTGGGGGAATGACTGAAAGGATTTCCTTTGCTCCCCAGTTTCCTGAGCACATTACCACATACAGAAGCCTCCATATAAGTAAGGGTGACTCATCCTAGTGATCCCCATGAGACAGCACTGTCTGAACCAGTCTGTCACCTTCAACAGGTTCTTATGGACACAATTCAAAGCCCAGTAAAAATTCCTGGAGTCTTTGTGGGTTTATACCCATACTCCATGAGAAACCTGATTTTACAAGTAAATTACAGTTTAAACTCCTTCACTAGCACAAAAGCAATTTGTTATTTGCCAACCAGATATGAGGATTATTTCTGTGCCCTTTACCACATCTTCATAAAGGGGACACTACAGTTGGAGATCGCCTTTAGATGTGCATAATGTCCCGCACATTGGAAATATTCCAACATACATTGTAGAGGGGTTTTTTAATAAAAGAAGATGTGGCCCAGAGGTACAGTCAAGCATTCTGAGGGATTGAGGTAATGTGCTGTTCTCAGACATCCTTATTAGTTCAGCTGGGGAGAGAAGAGGCAGCTGAGGGGACACATCCATGTGACTGAGCCAGCCTGAGATTGAGACTGTTCCTAGGAGGACATTAACAGCATCACCAGATCAAAAGGACTTTAACTGTGCCGTATAGATGTACGAGGGCTGTAAGGGAGGGTTAATTGGCAACCAGGTAAGTAAGTAGCTCCCAACACAAAACCCATTATTCAGATATCTGCTGAACTCTGAAAAGGTAGCTGGGGAGACAGGTGGGGGAGAAAAACAGTTTTGGCAAACGTCTGCATTTCCGAGGGAAAAATAGCACCCAATTATTGCGTATTACTGCTGCACGGGGAAAATCTGAGCAGTGACCCGAACTCCCTTCTCCCCATCTCTGAAATGAAAAGACTTTTGCTGCAAGGAAATACCAAGACCTCTTTTCACATTGCCTGACCCTCAAACATTGGTAGAAGACACAAGAACCATTCCAAGTAAAACTTCTCCTTTGAAAAGACATTTATATTGTTGTTTCTGACTTGGGCATAATGATTTCAGTCAATGTGAATTTATTTCCATCTAAGCTGTGTTTGTTCTCGAACTTCTTGCTATTGACTCGCACACGTTCAGTATACAGAGCAAACACTTTGGTGTGAAACAACATCATACACAATGAGTCATCTGTGCTCTGGTCCACAGCCATCCCACAGAGAGCTGGGGCTGTCAGTAACTCTGTCAATTGCAAACATAGCTACAAACACTCAGAACCAGACAGTTATCTTGTATAACACCTTATGGAGCCGCTGCCTTAAGCAAACAGGAGCCACGTTAATGTATTTTTGGAAGAGCTAGAATAGAAAGATAGATTATTTGGTAAGGAAGATGATTTTGGACAAGTGCTATCTACACTGATGCATCTGAACAAGATGATTTTAAAAATAATTATAAATTAACCTTTGACTTACAGAAGAACCTGTCCTGGTTTCTATGGTGATGTGCAGCTATCATCAAGAGTTAACTTCAAGTATACAGAAAAAAATACATTTACTCCTTCTAGGGAATATCACTAAATAAATAAACAATGTTAATTCCAGGTATCCTGATGACACAGGCAGGTGAAAAGGGGAAGAACGGGGTGGAGTGGGGCACAGGAAGGCAGGGGAACAGCAGAGGAGATGGCAGAAAAGAAGGGAAAGGGAGTTGGGGTATGTCCTATAGTTATAGTTTTATAACATGGGGAAGAGCAGTGTAGAGGAGATGAAGAAGGACAGAGAAGGGGGAAAAATGGATGACAGCAGTGTGTAGAGATGGACAGGCAGTGACCAAGGGGCTGAAAGGTGTGTAAAGGGGGAAAAGAAGAGTAATAAAATCAAAGAATGTCAAAAAAAGGCAGAACATGGCAGATCTCAGGTGAATGCTCCAGAGAACAGCAAAGAAGGGCAAAATATTGGGAAAGAAGGGTGAAAAAGGAACAGAATAATGGCAGAAAAGCAGAAAAGAGTGGAGATGGGCAGAGGTTAAAGAAGGGCAGAGGAGAAAACAACAGAAGTGAAGAGAAGGTCAGAGAAGTTCAAAGAATGTCAAGAAGGCCAGAGAGAGCTGGGCAGATGGAACAGAACAGCAGAGAAGAGGGGTGGAGATGAAGGAGGAAGAAGGACAAAGGAACAGGAAAAAAGAGAAGGTCAGAGAAGGCTGAAGAAGGGCTGAGACGGGAGGCAGGCAGAGAAAGGAGGGAGAAGGAAAAGAAGAAAGGCAGAGAAGAATGAAGGGCAGAGGAAATAGGCAGAGAGAGACGGGCAGAGAGGGGTGGAATGGGGGCTGAGAAAGACAGAGAAGGGAGAAAGGTGAAGAATGACTCAAAGAGAAGAACTCTCAAAGACTGTAAATTCACTATACCAAATTGGCACTAAGGGTGTACTAAGGAAATTTGTCCTGTGATTGATCAGAATAGCATAAGAATCCACGATAAACAGAGTGAATCTCATTTCCCTCAATAATGTACACACGCATACCGATAACTAAATCAATATCTATATGCATTTTTCAATCTGAATGGGAAACGTGGGAGTTTTGCTCTCCACTTTCCCAACCCCATTCCTTCTGATTTGGGAACAGAGAATTCAAATTCTACTCAGCCCTGTCACTGCAAACAATTTCCAAACCATCTGCTATCTAATAAAACCACTCATCTAGACAAACCTCAAGCCAGACAACAAATCAGATATTGTACTTGAAGTCATCTAAGTATTAACAACCTGCCATTGCTAACCTGTCAAACTTCTTCACTGGGAAAAGGATTCACATTTAGGACTTCTGACAATCTTAGGCAGAAGGTCTGGAAATGGGAAAGATTTTTTTCCATTGTTAGATACAGGAAAGCTGCTTAGAAGATGGGACAGGATCCAGGCTGAGCACCGTTTATACCCACGCACTCCATGCCTGTGAAAGCAGTGAGCAGTGGAGAGAGGTGGGTGCTTTTGAAGGGACCCATCTGCTCACAGTGGAGCTCCTGAAGCAGGTTTGGAGATAGTCACATAGCTGGGGGCCCATCAGTCTTGCCTACTCCAATAAGATGGAGAGCCCAGTGTATTCAGAGTTTGCTAAGAAATTGCTTTTGTTTCACTACATCTGAGAGAGTGGAAACAGATCCCAGGTTCACTGAACTCAGACTCACTTGTGAGATTTGGATTAAAAATATTGTCCGTCTCCAGTGACATCAAAAATAAGCTTTGTGTTGTGTGAGTTGAGAGGTTATCTTTCCTGTTCCTCTTGTGTATTTTTTTTTCTCTGAGTTGATTTGAAAAGAAATAATTGTCTTGATGACAGAGCTCTTAAATGCTCAGAAGCACTGACCAAACCTGGCTCCAGTTTCTGAGCATTTCACTGTGCAATTCAGAGCCAAAGTCAGAGGGCGGCAGTCTTTCCAGGGAAGGGCCACAGGGGCAAGAGATAAGTTGAGTTCCAGCTACTTCAGAGAAGAGGTTTTGAAGCTCCATTTTTTTTTTTTTTTTTTTTTGTCAGGAAACTAGGGAAATCAAGTTATGGAAGTATGTAAGCTGTTAAAAGGCTTTTCTGAATCTTATTCTGTTTAGAAAGAGTCAGTCAGGAGATAAAAAAGGCATGAAATAAAAAGCATAGTGCTGTAACATTTAGACATGGGTTACTTGTCTGGAAGCTCTTATTCCCTAGTATTTATATCAGCTTTGTCCGATAGAGCTACATGCAGAAAGAAAGTATTTCTGGTAGGGTTTGACCCAACACCTTCGTTCAGGCTTCCATCACTCGAGCTGAGCAGCAAGAGAAATTAAATTAATAGGAATTAGGCACCTATTTTCAGTGAGAGCTTTTGACTAGCCTACAGTGACAGTCTCCCTCAGGATGCCATGTCACCTCGGATCAATGAAACGGTGTTTATCCAAGGTTTTGCTCAAACATGCAAGTCCAAAACTCTCTCTCACATGATGGCTGTGAAGGCAACAAGGGAGGGTTTTTGAGAGGGAGAGAAGTTGGTCAAATCTATTTTGGGTGCATTTGGGCTGGCCAAGTCCCACAGTATGCCCAGAAAGGGCCTGGCAGTTTCTATGAGCAACCTATCCCAAAATTATCCTGGTACCAGGTGGGTGAGTTTTCTTCCCACAAGAGAGCAAAGAGGGATATCCTGAGTAGGGACTGGTGCCCTCTAATATGGGAACAGTGTGTGCCTGAGGCACACTCAGAAACACACTTGGGTCCTCCCATGAAACACGGTAAAACACTGACAAAGAGTGATTATTCAAGATGCAGACAATCAACTTCACTACTCTGAGAGATCTGTGATCTTCATTCTAAGTACTGAGCTGAGTTTGAGTTGCAGCTCTTCCCAGTGAAATTGAGCTTGGTTTTGAGAAAAATATAGGTGAACTGGTAGACACAAATTTGGAACAGAGAAGCATATTTGGATAAGTGTAATGAAGTGACGAGTTGTTATCGCCCTGAGTTAACACTCTGACGGGATGATAAGAGAAAATCTATGATCCTTAGGGGTTAAAGAAGGAATCAGACAGCTGTACCCACCAGCAGCATCTCCTCTGCAGTAGGCATGGATGTGTTATAATGATGATGGATTGAGTCATTAGATGTTTTGAGATTCTTTCATGATATGACACTGCTGCTCATTAAACCAAGCCTAGGTGAAGGAAAGGCACTGGGAATTGGAAAAAGAAAGAAGAGCTAGTAATTAAATCTTGCTGGGTTTGGTAACTGGAATTAGGATGAAACAATTGACTGGGAATGGATTCTGCAGTAGCTGGGTGATAAATTGCAGGACATCCATGTCACCTTTAGCAGCACAGGCAACACTTAAAACCTATTTAAATTCTAAGAATTACACTTATATTGATTAGGAATTACAGTCAATTTAGCAGTTTCCTTGTAGCAAATGGAAGTAAGCTGTTAATCTAAACTGTTGTGTTACAAACACATCCAATTTTGATCGAACTGTTACCAATGAAAACATATCATTTTAATGAAATTTAAGTAGTAGCAAGAACTGTGGTACAAAGTTCTGGCCAGATCTATTAGACCAAGATAATAGATAGAAGCCTATCAAGTATTGATCTTCTGTGACTAATAGGCTGCTCAATTCAGAGAGGACTTACACAGCGAAGAACTGAAGATTAAAAAAAATTAATAACAAACCTGAAGTGTTGCTTCAGTGCATGCTTGAAATATCACAAGATATTGGAAAAGCTCATTTACAAATTAATATTCCCTTTCATATTTATGAAGTATGATAATCTAGGGTACTATATCTGGTATTGCTACATAGAACATTGTAATGATATAAATTAGACATAACTGTACCGTGAGGGTTATACACTTATATCTGAATATAAAGTAAGAATGTAATTCTGTTTAGAGAGAGCAAAAAATATGATTTTTTTCTTTCCTTTTTCACTTAACACCATATATCATGTGTTTATGTCCTTCTATTTTTCCATTTGTAAGTTGGAGCTAATATTGCTGTGACATTTAAAAGGACTGTTCTGAGAAAAGAGTCATAAAAATAACAGAGAATTCAGCTATTGGAGCACTGATTACCATCTTAATTATGTATTTTTTCTCATTACGTCTGATAGAATGGAAACACTTGCTGTTTATTTTCCATCTGTGAAAGCTATGCCCAGTTCAAATTCAAATTTCTGCCCTGAAGATAACTCTTGGAGAAATACTTCCAGCCTCTACATCCAGCACGTGAGAAGTGAGGGGACCCTTACCCACTTGTAAATGCTGATAAATGCTCTCCCAGGTTTCACAATGCTGGGTATGACCCAGCTGCAAGTCACTCAGCCACAGCAAGACAATAACTGTGCTCAGAGGAAGCCATCAAAGGCTTCCAAAAGAAACCTGCTCGGAGATGAAAGAGAAAATTATTACAGTAATCAACTCTGCTAAGAGTTGTTTCTCTTTGGGAAAATTTCCAGTGCTGAAGAAAGGGGGGGGAGGGGGGGGGCGGGGGGAGAAGGTGAGAAGGGAGGATGATAAGGTCTCACGTGTTCAATTGATTGTTCACATCTAACAAAAATAGCCCCAGCCTGTTCCCATTGTCCTGCAGCTGCTGGCTTCATCACACTCATTGTGCATTTCCTCATGGCCAAGCAGTGCAGTTGTCCAGTTTCCTCTCCCTCATTTCCTAAAATGATCTGTGATGAACTGTAGGAAAAGCCAGCAGCCCTTCTAAACAATGCCTTTCAAGTTTCCCTGGGTCCATCTAGAAACCCAGGCTACTGTCTTAGAGCAAAGCAGAGCAATTTCAGACAAGTCCCAGTGCTGGATCCTGTCCTGAATCAGGATCCTGTCACTTGCGTATTTTTATTTTTTATTTCATTCCTGGGGCACATTTGCATTTATGTGGACTTCAAGCTTGCTCATGAAGTGACAGGAGAAGCTTCCTGCATTCAAGACCAAAACATCTTGAGAAAAGAATCTGCACAAAGATGTGAACATTGTGTTTAAAAAGTCTCTCTTTCTTCTATGTATTTAACAGCCAGTGTTAATTCTCCAAGGACACATTCCTGTATATGAAAATGGGTTTCAGATATAGAGCAAGATGTGAGAGGTGTTCCTCCTCATTCTTTCAGCAGTCTTGGAGCCATTAAAACTGAATTGGTCACAAACCTGCTCAGCCTGTGGAAATAAGCGATAGAAATTAAATTATCATTCCCCAAGAAAGGTATTTTTGTGCATAGAAATTAAACATCAGAGCATAAGACTGAAAGGTTTAAATCATTTCTACAAATGTTTTAGAATCTATTAAACCCTCTTTAGCTGAATTTCTCTCTGCCTTTCATTCTATCCCCAGGAAGTTAAGGAACAGTTTTCTATAAAGAGTTTATAGAGACCAGTATTTTGCATCTATACCCTCCTTCCAACATGGATACCAAATGCAAGCTGCTTTTCACACCATGTGATACTCCTTTTCCTTTAAGAAATGTTTTCTTCATTGAGGAGTTCCACTTCAGCAGAAATAACATAAGATGCTTCAGATAAAACCAGCTGAGAGAAAGATTTCCTCTTTCACAGTACCATAGAATGGTTTGGGTTTGAAGGGACTTTAACGACCACCCAGTTCCCACCCCTCTGCCATGGGCACAGACACCTTCTACTGGAACAGGCTGCTCCAAGCCCCACCCAACCTGGCAATGAACATTTCCAGGGATGGGGCACCTACAACTGACTGCTCTGGGCAACCTGTGTCAGTGCCTCATTACCCTTGCAGTAAAGAATTTCTTCCTAATGTGTAATCTAGACCTACTCTCTCAGTTTGAATCCATTCCCCCTTGTCCCATCACTACATGCCCTTGTGAGAAGTCCTTCTCAAGCTTTCCTGTAGCCCCCCTGAAAGGACACCATAAGGTCACCCCAGACTCTTCTCCTTTTCAGGCTTTCAGTCTGGCTTTCAGAGCGCTTTATTGTTATTCTTTACTATTTGTCAATACCTTAAATGATCTGGATTAAATCAACTTGAACAAAACCCTGTGGGTGAAACAGAATTAACTTCTGGTGAGAAGTGCTGGATAAAAGGTCCAGACAGCTACAGACCAATCTCAAGGCTAGTGGGAAGCTTCCTGCCTCAATATATCAAGAAATGGCCCTTCAAGTGGAAATTTCTGACACCCAGGTGCAGGTGAGCCCAGCACACAGCTGAAGGAAAGAAGCTGCTTGGGAATAATTGTCAAAAGGGAAGAGCACCTGTAAAAGTACCCTCAGTGAAAAAATATTTTTCCATCCCCACTCCTCCCTCGGGAATCTGTACACTTCCTGGATGGGGGACTTGTTAGCCCTGGAAATCCAGCCAAACAGATAAGCTGCACTTCAGTTCACCTTATTTGCTGCCAGATCTTCAGTCTCAAAAACACTCAGTGTTCAACAATTCTTAATCCAAATGTCAGCCTTCTCCTCTTTCCTCTGCTCAAATATTTTGCATAGCTAGGAGCAAGGAAAACCTTTGTAGGCAATTTCAGAGCTGCTCATAGCCCCTGCTGCAGACCTTTCCTGCTCACACTCAACCCTTGAAACGTTTATTTGGACTCTTTAAGAGGGATCTAATGACACATCAAGCCTTTAAGAAAAATTGAGAGGGTGAAAATATGCTTTTCTGTGTTTCAAATTTGAAAAGAAGAAGGGATAATATAATGACCAGTTTGTGAGTTATCCATGACTGCAGGTAACATCTCACACAAAGCTCATTCAAGTAACTGAAACCCACAAACTAATCAGGGTCTTAAAATTGCTCCTAGGCTCTATTCAGAGCCTCTTTTTACTGTAGTTTGACCCAAATTCTCTAATAGTCACCAAAAACCCTCCATTTGACTGGAGAGAATATAAAATAAGCTCACTTCAAATGCTGCACTAATGCTCTGGCATGGATTTTAGCAGCTTTTCCAATACTTTAGTTCAACATCCGAGCAATGGAATGATTCCCCCTGTATTAAGTCCGTTGAATTTGTATTCCAAAGGAAAGATGAAATTAGGAAAAAGAAGAAAAAGCATTAATTAGATAACAACAGGAGAAAAACCCCAAGAAAGCAGTTACCCTATCTACCTCATCAGCTATATGGTTGTTTCAAACATGCAATACTTCATTAAGCTGAACTAAGACCACTAGAGAGCAATTAATATTGATTAAATGTGAGAAAAAAAAGAGAGATGACATTAAATAAATGTCAGGATGATTCCTACGGCATGAAAAGTGAACTGTGGTGTTTAGGCAAGGCATTTTCTTCTGAGTTTGTCTAAACCTAGTTAAAGAAGGAAGCAAATTTGTTCAATAAACAATCCCTGTTGGTCTTGGGAGATGTAGATATAAGAGCAAAGAACAGGTGTGCAATTTGATAGGGACTGTGGCTATGTTCTGAGGTGCACAGAGAAATAGCATCCAGAGAAGTTATCCAGTAAGATCTCCTCCTAATCACTTCTTTCTTGGACTAAATTATGCATTTGTTGTCCCTAAAAATCTTTAAATCCTTACAGATATTTGTCATTACTATGGTAACTGTTTAGAGAGGAGCTGGTGATACAGTCAGAGGAAACCATCACTAGAGGAACTAAATCGATCATTGTTTTATTAGCTTTATTGGTTCCTCCATACTCTCACACAGCTAAAATTTGAAACAGAGAGTCTGCTTGCTCCAGGGCCTGAGGAAATTTGCACCTCAAGTTGGATAGGCTGCCTAATGAGAGGAACTGGACTTTGTATCCCACCAAAACCAGTCCTATCAACTGTCTAAAAATATTGAGTCCTCCAACAGAGCACAACTTATTTAGTTTTCCTGCTACATCTTACTCCTCAGGCATGCCAGGGCAAGCCTTCAGAGGGCTGTGCTTGAGACGCCCGGCTAACTCTGCCTGAACTGAACCAAGAACTGGAAGGAAGCCTTGCGCAAGAAGAGGTTCCCATCTGGGCATGAGCACAGCTGCTGTATTTTAGCACCTCGTGCTTATGCCTCCATCAGCCTTAGGAAACTAAATAGGGAAGCTCCAGAATGAGTTTTGAGGAAGATATCCCTTTTTCATGCTTACAGCTTTACAATTACCAAACTCTTTGGAGATCACAAATGTGGCTTTAAAATTTCTTAGGCTGACAGGAGATTTGAATGACACACTTCTAGTATATTCAAAATGCTTTCAAGCAAGAGTTACGACAAGCCCCCTTCATATTTTCCAAGGCAAGAAAAGCCCTCACTGCTTTCTGACAGACCCTAGGGGGAAAAGCTGCATTCTCAGGAGAGGCAGGCAGCTGCTGTTGTTCCTCCCAGTCCTGAGAAGACACCATGGAAGCAAGAGTGATAATAGATATTAAAAACAAACATTTGTTTTTCCCAAGGACTACTCTGCACAGTGTTACTGTAATATTTTCAATCAGAACCAAAACTTGGGCACACTGACATCTGATTATTCACTTCTTATTTTAATTCTCCAATTTGTTTCTTTCCTCGCTCACATATATGAGAGTTTTAAAATAATTTTGCAATTTTTAAACAGGATGCCTCCTGATATCTTACAGAATACCAACATTCATGATCAAAGTCTGAGAAACACCTTGAGTAGGATTCCCTACTCTGATATCTGTTTATTCAAACCAAGACAAAAAGCACTTACCCTGTCCCAGATATCTAGGAGTCATGCAGTGCAGTGCCTGAAGGTATTTAGGCTGCTTTTTGCTCTAGTTCTACAATCAACACAGAGGAGCCCAAAACCATACCAGTATTACTTCTGCCACCCCCAGGAGCACCAGAACTTTCTCAGGCATATTTTGGAAGGAATAAGTATGTCTGACTGGATAACAGTTTGATGATGTCCTGAAATACTATAAATGCATTAGGGAACCCTGCTACTGATACTCTCCTCGCCTGCAGCTACTCATTTTTCCACATCTTATGACAACTCATAAAACTCCTGCACTGCCATTTTGAGACTGAATTAAGAATTTTGGCTAGAGACAGGCTGTCTCCCATTCTGCAGGTAGCTAAATAAAGCTAAACCACACATGTATGCACATCCTTTTTGAAGATTTACACAACTGTAGTATACTTTGTATCAACAGAAAGGTTTTACTGGCCGGTTTTCTGTTTGGGTCTGCTGCAGTTATCCCTGCAATTATCAGTGCCACCTCCTGGTACAGAAACATACTAAGATCCAGCCACTCAGGAATGGTAGGATGAAGAAACACAAAATATCCCAACCGTCTATTCCTGCCTAATATTTGTTGTTCTCTACAGCCTTTTATAAATAGCTATGTATCCTACAGGCAATCAAAAACTTAAATACTTTCGTAGCTATATGTATCGAATGAAACGGCAGGGGAGCTGTCAAAGGCAAGAGGTTACTGTGGATTTTTGTTTCCAGGATATCCATAACAAAGCTAAACCCAAAAAAGATACGTATATATGTGCTCATCAAACCAGCTGAAGCTGAACAAGGGAAAGCTTGTGAGTTTTAGGTTTTATTCAGAAATGTCTGTATTCATCTCAGGACTGAGGAAATAATTCTTGCAGCATTTATGGACCTTGGATACAAAACCTGAGATTATGACTGAAGATTTGAAACCTGGGGGGATTCCATATCCCCACATCTTAGGTATAGAATTTCCACTAATTTATCCAGGCAAATGAGAGAGGCAAGACTACAGGTTAGGACATAGTTGCTGGCAGGAGGCAGCAGTACAGGACTCTACTCAGGGCTTTGCCAATTTGCTTTCTAAAAGTGACCAAGATGTGCCTTTTCTTACCACAGCAAGTAAGATTTTTTCCTTAGCTCCTATCTACTTCAGTAACCTAATCCTCAAGCAAAACACCTTCCGCATTATTCCTCAGTGCCCCCATGGGACAGGTCATACTTTTACCAGCCTGTTTACAAGAAACCAACTCCCAAAAATGCAGGTGAAGGGGAAACATATATCCAATGAAAGCAAACATTCCCCAAAGTTGAAGCACAGGATCTATCCTCTCAGCAATACTTCCCATCCTTTTCCCATCTGTCTCGCTCAGAGCCTCAGAGCAAGAGAAAACACAGCCTCAGGTCTGAAAAAGCAGAGCCCCTGTGCCCCTAATACTAAACACATTTTTGCTGGTACTGGGGTACCAAAAAGGCCTAGAAGGCAGCAGAGCAGGGAGTCTCTCACTCCAGGAGAGGGCAGTGAAATACGGTTTAACTTGTCCAGGAAAGGGCAAATGCGCCATGAACTGCTCAGCAGCGCCTGCTTAGTCAACCCAAACGCTGACCTTGGCAGCACAAACACGGGCAAAATCAACAGCAGGAGTCGTGAGTGGGGTTTCACATGTCGCAAGCTCCGTAAATTGAATTGGGTCGCTATTTCCTAGGAAAAAAACCTATTCAACCACTTGTTCACTCCCTGTCCACGGAGAGGAAAAAATGTCATCAGGAGGCAGTGTTTTCTTGTGCTTAGGTTAACAGGTCTCATTTGTTCTGCCAGTGTGGCGGGAGGCAGAACCAATGGAAGAACTTGTAATTCTCTTTTCTAATTAAGATAATGTGCCACACTGGCCCTCAATCATATTTTTGGATGCTGCAATGTCCATGACACATCTCAGAGAGACCGCAGCTGTGATTAAACATTTTTGATAACCCATAAATATAACATTAGTTGCCTCAGTTAGGTTTCTGATAATATCATTCATTTCAGATCATTCAATTAGTGTAGACAAAAGGGCTCTTTCCAGGAGACATAATGTCATTGTCTCTGGAAAGGAACATACTTCCCAATCACTGTTTATCACTCTGTAATTACAGTGCTGTAGCAGCCATACTCTATATTACAAGGAGTCCTTTTTGTGCCCAAGGATCCAACAGTTCTTTGTTTTAATTTATTTTCCTCTTAAATACCTCCTGCTATTTAAGCAATAATTCCCTGTAAATCATTTGTTAGCAGCAGTTAATGACTGGTTGGTTAATTAATAGCTGAAAGCAAATCTGAGGGTGTTTGCCACTCTAACAAACTAGCAGCCTTAACTGTGGGGTTATTGCTCATGTACCCTATAATCAAGGACTTCTCACAGCCTATGTATCATTTAAAGAAGGGACTGTCTGGGTTGCAAAAGGTGGTGGCATTAGGGGTGTCTGTGTTCTGCTGGAGAGCTGCATTAAGATGTTTTTAGTGCAACAGCCTGCTCTGCTGCTCTCTCCAAGGGACAGATTCTCAGATAATCTCTTTCACAACATTGTCAATTAATATTTATATAAGCCTGTTTTGTCTCTTCCACAAAATAAGGCTTGGGCTGATGCTGCCATGGAGAAGGAAGGAGAGTCTAAAGCAGGCAGTAATTGATGTTCACAAAGAGGGTATGTGTAATGGACCAGCTGGCTTATTAGGAACTAAAATACAGCAGGATCTTCAATACAGAGGATGGTAATGGGGAATAAATGTTGACATTTTCATGGTGAGCAATGCAAGACCATCAAATCGAACAATTTCTGGCATATAGTCAAAGCAACATTTAAATGGTAACTGGAGAGATAAGAACATTTTTACATATTTCTTTCTGAGTAGAAATGTGCAGCTGTAGGAGAAACTGCATGGCGTGAGTTCCCCGCACTGACACAAAGCCAGGAGTTCCCAACAGGGAACCATCTGACTTGTCCTAAGGAGAAGAAAAAAAACCAGCAGCAAGGAGCATCCTTGCATGACTGCCCTAGCCCTTCTCACCCTGACATCAACTGGTAAATCTCGACAGTTTCTACTCGCTGTCCTCTCCACAACCAAAGAGAACAATTGCTTACTGTTTCGTTCACAGCTCCAGCCTCTACCCTGGACATCTGCTGCCATGTTACTGTCAGCCTCCCCTTTTTTAAAGTGAACAAACCCAATTCCCTTGGCATCTCTTGACACTTTGTGCTTCTCTATGCCCTATGTTCTGCCTGATTTACCTGGATTTTTTTGTCCTTCTCTTCATCTGCAGGGTGATAAATATTATATATTGATATATAAATATATATAAACAAATATTGGTTGTATCTTGAGGATGATGATCCTGGAACATAACCCAGAACATTTAATTCATGATTCCCTTCAATACTCAAGTCTTCTACAAGTATGCTGCTGCCTAGTTATTTCCCCACCTTTCACCCACCCCTATGAATCTACATCTCTCTTTCCCAATCACAGAACATTGGACTGTTCCTGAAGGAATTTAATTTAAATATTTGGGAGAAGTTTCTCCAAGTTGTGAAGATCACTTCAAATTCAGATCCTGACCTCCTAGGACTTCTATCACCTCCTAATTTTGACATCCACAGATTGACTTTGTTTGCTTGTTCAGCTGTCAATAAAAAAAACTATTTAAAAGAACTGAGTGCAAGGAAACTGCTGAATAACCTTCTTGAAATATTTTCCCTGACAGTGATCCAGTGATAGCTGTTGCTGAGGAGCTATTTTTCAACAGGCTCTGCACCTACCCCATGGTAATTATATCTATACCATATTCTTTAGTCTGTCATATATGTCAAAAAGCGCTACTAAAAATCAAGCACCAGTGCATTTGCTGCTTCCTCTTTTTTCATAGACATACTACTGTGACAAAGAAGGAAATTAGATTGATTTGACATCAAATGTTCTTGACAAGCCTATGTTTTCCTGTATCAGCTGGCTACTTCAAAATTCATTGTTTAATGATTTGTTCCTGAATCTTTCAAGACTTAAGTTAGATTGACAGGTCTGTAATTCCCTGGGTCCTCCTTTTCCCTCCCTTTAAAATATAATACACTGTGTTTGCCCCTCTCTTGTCTTCAGGGACCTCCTCTCTCCTCTGTGAGTTCTTAAAGATAATCACTAATGGCTCAGCAATTGCTTCAGGCAGCACCTATAAGTACTCTGGGGTGAATTTCATCCCTGCTGACTGGAGTACATTCATCTTATCTAAATATTCTTTAATCCATTCTCCTCCTCTTCCAGTCTGTATTTCTGCCCCCTTGTAAAAAGTAAGTTTAAGCAACTGGTTGTATACCCTGCTGACTGATACATTTCATAATTCAAAGGAATTGAACATTCGTCAGTACATTTTAATTTTTTTAATATTTACCAAGCTTTATATTTCCGTTCTCCACATTACAAATTCTAAAAACCCAAACTCATCAACCCTTATTCACTGGATGCTAAACTGTCACACCACTCTTAAGGACAGATTCATTGCTGAGGATGAAGCAGAAAGAGGATATGTGACTAAAACATCGTGTTTTGTCACACAGAACTCCAGCATTCACTGACAGACCTATGCTGATTGCAACAACAGGTTCCCATTTCTGCCCAAGCTCTTCCTAAAATATAACTGGCACCTTCATATCTGGGAGTGCAGCTGCAGCAGTGTCCGTGAGCTGAGCACTGTTCTTTGAACTGGTGAAACTGCTAGGGCTGTTGTTGTCTAGATTTGCTCTAAAATTACCAATATTAAGGCCATGTGTTGTTTGGGGTTTTTTATATTAAACATGAAAATCTGCCAAAAGCCATGGTGGGTTTTCCATGTAAGTACTACATGGGAATCTACGTCCTGTGCTCTATCAGACACCTGATGCTATAGTACTCAGTGGGAAAATAATTCAGGTTTCCACCTGTGATAGGACAGAACAATCTTTATGGCTGTCTTTATTAAAATCTTCTTTTATCCACCTTTCTCCTCAGTTGTTCACTGTCATTGCAGACCTGAGTGACAGTGTTTGCATACCAAGGCTCTCTCTAAAGCAGAGCATTTGTACAGGCAACACTCTCAGGTTTTGTTTTCACTAGCAATTAAGGGCTTTCTGCCAGAATAAAAGATATTTTATGAGAGAAATTAACTTTTTAGAGGTCTGTAGGCTTAAGTCCCATCCCATTCCTTACAAGTCAAAATCATTGCAAAAAGGCACCTTTGAAATGAGAAAAGCACTTGGCTCAAGTGAGTTTGTTGACAAGCCAGCCACCAAAGGTGGAGGAGAAGAAAACTGGAGAACCACTGAAGACATTCACTTGTCCTGGCTGTCTCTTGCAATGCACATTTTCTATTTAACCCAGCAAAGCCTGGATGACCAGACAGCTTTTTTTTTGTGTGTGTGTCTTGGAACCCTGATCAAACTCTTATTTGAGAATTTACCCACAGTGACCCTGATCCATGGGACTCATCTGCAAACATCCTCTTTACCTGGTGCTGCATGTGAAGATTATATGAGGGTACCAGCTGGGAGAGGGTACAGGGTTGCTCGCTTCTTTGCCTTCTCTGTGTCTAGAGAAATACAAGAGATTTGTCCTGAAGCACTTCTAAGTTTTACCTTAGTGTGCTTCAGACTTTAAACTCAAGGTACAGCTGTGCCGAAGTCTGAATTTTAATGTATCCCTACCAGCAACTGCTGTGTGTTTCCAAAACAAGGCAGCCATAAAAATGTAGGATAAAGTTTGTGACGGTTCAGAATAAGCATTTTCATTTGAAGGGATCTGTTTCTGGGAATGCATATTTGGAGGAAATAGGTAAAACAAAAACTTAATCCTGCTTCCACAAAGCTTTTCCTTTACAGAAAGAATGACACTGACATTTGAGATAAGAGCTGGTTTGAGAATTTTCTGTCAAAAATTTTCATCAAAAAAAAAGCATTACAAGTCAAAACTGACCCTTTTTGCAGTAACATGTTGGTTTTGATGAAATTTAATGGCAACACTGCTCAAGTCTAGAACAGAAATTATATGACATTCAAGAAGGGGAGAAGCAAACCACAAAGGTGGCAATTGCCAGTTGGAAGAGCACTCACCCAAGACACAGGATATCCTCCCATTTGTACTTCTAATTGTCCACATCCTATATGAATACTGCCCTGGTGTTCTGTCATCAGACCTACCTTCTGACAGACTGAAGATTTTGTGAAGCCCCACAAACAGACCAGTTTCCTGCCTCTTAAATAAAAATAGATTTGAAATTCTCATGTCTGGGATATTGTCCTATGGAAAACAACTTTTGAGCCATATTTGAAAGAATTAGCTGCCAGATACAACTTTCTTATAATGCCCCAGACTTCCTTTCTCACTTCCTTTCTGGAAACAATACTGTTGGGTTCCTCATCTGGGACAGCTGGCTGGAGTCTGTTCTCTGCTACTTGTGTGGAACGAGCATCATGTTCATCTCTATTTTCTGAGTTTGGAAAAACCATATAAAGGGAGTAATCTTCTTCTCATGAATCTTCTGTACCTTATCTGATATAAAAACAGAAATGCTGCTTAAATGGCCTTTTTTTTTTTTTCTCTGAGCTGTACTGCCATTTTCCTTTCTTAACCCATCCTCATTCTTTCAACTATTTTTTCAGATATTTTATTTTGAAGGACCCCTAGCAGTCTAAAAATGTTCAGGTTTTTTAGACTGAAGAATCTGTCCAACCTACACTCAGGTTATTATCTCAAATTTTGCATTTTTATAATATATTTGCATTTTCCTGCCTAATTTTAAACTCCTACTTGTAATTTTGACTTTTGTTATAAAATCCCCTTCATAACTCCTCGAGTGAGAAGACAATACAGTCTCCACTGCCATCTTCCTCAAAGTTCAGTAACTCAGCAGGCCAGATTCAGCAGCAGCTTTGAGTTTTGAATTTTCCAGTTCTCCAAGCACTGGAGGAGCCAAGACTATAAATCAGTTTAAGAATCACTTGATAATGACCTATCAAAGACTGCCAGGTTGTTGGTTGACAGGCTGTCCTTAACCAAATGTTGAGTCAGTTTAGAAGCATTCATTTAGCTTTTCCCTTGTCTAGAATGGCACTAAACCTTTGAATCAAGGTTTTCATTGTAAGTATCAGTAACAAAATAAAATAAACCTCACCAGAATGAGGAACCTCTCTCTGTTTATTAATATCTTCAGAGAGCAACAGAATTTTTTTGGAAATTAGTTGTCCATGGGGCTTTGCTCCCCACTGAAGACTCCCTAGACAGGCCCCTTATCTTCTCTGCATGAATTTGCTCATCAGCAGAAGTAAAACTTGACTATACTCATTGTCTTGAGTAAACAGCATTGCTTTAGTGATTTTTAGTGCTACACTTCTCGTCCTTACGAATGGTAAATTTTCCACTAGAATAAATTCCCTAATACTGCATGAAGGATTCAGAATTTCCCACTGAGCAGCTCAATAAAAGGTTTTTTGAAAAGGAGGGGATTCACTGTTATCTTTATTGGGAGGAAAAGAACATAGCTCTTGGATCAAGCTGCTGTGCATGGCATCCAATTATTTGTTTCCACTGCACAAAAGGAAAAAAAAAAAAAACCCCAAAACAAAACAAAAAAACCAAACCCAAACCAGTAAAAAAAAAAATTAGCTACATTGATTGCTGGCTGGAGTTTCATTTTGGGTTTCCCCTGGGACTGCAGCATCAGCAGGAACGGTTACTTAGTCATGAATGTGCTGCACAGCAAGAAATCAGATTGCTCCACGTGAGAAGCATGGCTTTTTTTCTGGTCTCTCAGTTGTGTGAGGAGGAAATCCAGCTCCCCTTAATCACAGCCTGCCACCACAGAGGACACATAACTCACTGCTACAGCCTTTATTATATGGTTCCCCAAAATGAAAAGAGCCTGTAGATCTTGGCTGTGGGGTATTGGAAATTAGTATTATCCAAAACAAAATTCTAGCAGATCATCTTAATACTGCTTTTTTTAGGCTCTTTTTGAAACCAGGACATTTTTTACTGTATCTTGATAAAACTCCACCTCTATCTATAATGCCTTCCTGATTATAAAATCCTTATTATAATATGATCATGTATTTAAGCTGCAATTATGCTTTGTTTCCCCTTGTGTCAGAAGCCCTATAATAGAGGGATAGGGCCCTTTCTCAAGTAGCAACTACACAAAAACATAATTTAAAAAAATACAATATAATAAATCATTGGAAGGAAAAGAACAATTCTGGGTCAAGCCAGAAGAAAACATTAGGGCAAGTCTCAAAGCCAAAGTTAACTTGTACCCTAGTCCCTGTTTTCAGCTAGAAAATGGCACTAAAAAATCTCTACTCATTTAAAGGTTACCTCCCCAAAAGTGAGTTTGCTACTATTTGTAGCAAACATATTTCACTTACTCACTGATACAGAAAAACAGTGATTGTCAGAATCTAGTGTCCCAAACTAATCATCAATGATTGCAGTGCACCTGGGCAAAAATCTGAAATCAGATTTTGTTTCTATGCCACAAACATGAAATTTCAGTCAGTGCTAACCCTACAGCAAATGAAAAGTTTAATTTGCATTTTCCTTTCTACAAAATCAAAACTCTTCCTTTGTAAAAGTTTGACTGTGGAAGAGCTACAATTCAATGTGAAATCACTAATGAACAGTATTTACAAGCAAATGACAGGACTGCAACGAGCCTAACAGGGGCTACTCAGCTATTAAAATATCCAGTAGCAGACTAACAATTTTTCATAATCAGAGCAGTAATATCAAGTGCAAGAGGGTTAAATAGATGGCAAATGGCAGAGCGAGGTGGCACTGGCTCCTAGTCCCTTACACAGCCCCTCCAATAAAGATTTTTTTTGTTTTGGCCATTCCCTTGAAATATTCATGCTCCTTAAACCCTCCCTGATATCCTCAGGGACATCTCACTCCCTGGTTCCTCTTACAAAAAACCTCACAGCCGGCATGCTAAGGCTAAATAACACCATCATCTCTTCTAAGGTAGCCCCCACCCTGCAGTGTGAAGCAGTAATTTTCCACTTTATGAGCTGCACACAGTACATTGCCTACAGCAGCTTGTTCAAACACCCTGTCCCTCAGAAGAGAGATGCTCAGAGGGTAATTCCTTGTGCTGCACCACCAGTTTCTCCTCCTCCTCGCTTGGCTGAGAGGAGCCAAGGGATGCCCAGAGCAAAACAGGGAGGCTGCAGTACAGGCACAGCACCACTGTGCCTCAGCGCTACATTATTCTCCAAACTGAAAGAAAAATAAACACAAGTAGCACAGCACATCTTAATTTTCACTGCTGGTAGTGACAGTTTTACTCAATTTTAGTCAGCTATCAAGTAATCAGAATGAATTAAGCAGCAGAAGGAAGGGCTGTGCCAAGATCCAATGAAGCAGTGGGCACTGGAGTGCTTCAGGGAGTCACTGCACATCTCCCTCTTACCATCATCCCCCTGGGTTCCCCACCACTGCCATCAGACCGCATCTCTGAGCAGCTCCAGAATCAGGAAAACCAGGACCTCCTGCCACTCCTATCATCAGGTTTCAGAAACAGCTCTCAGTCCAGCTTGTCTCTGTGGGATGGTTCCACACACATGCCTGCCTGTCTTTATCTGCTTTGAAGAGCCTAATAAGAAGGCTTGAAATTGCAATTAACTCCCAGCAAGCTCCATTCACACCTTTAACTGGGAGCAGTGCTTGTACTTGGTCAGCACTCACGGTCCCTCCTGTGTTCCGCCAGCTGAGATGGACACGGTGGGTTGAACAGACTCATTAGAAGGCCAAAGGCAATTTCTCCTTTAGATGTCCCAAGGACAGGAGAGCCTGGGAGACACTTCATTCCATGTTTGCACTTCTCTGAATATTACTATCTGCTTTCAAAGGCTTTGATCTCAAAGGTCATCTCAGCTGCAACCTCCCCATTGCAGGGTTCGGAAATTTTTTGCTGTAGTGAGGGGGGTATTTTTATTATCTCCCTGTGGTCAGAGATCGACTTTCAATCCCCGGTTCTGCGTTTTGCACATTGGGCAAGCCACGAGGGTATTTACAAATGCAAACTTCCAAGGATGTCTTTAGGGCACGAATTAGAACGACTCTGGTGAAACTTCTGACTTCAGCTGTGTTTTACTACTGCCATTAAGCTGTCACACACGGGCTGTAAGCTGCAGTGCTTTCATATATAACTGCACACACAAGGCAAATGGTTAATGGCTCCTTTCTAAATCCTGATGGTCAAGCAGTAAGGAGGCTATGGGCACAGCCTCTGTGAATTCAGTCAAGCACAAACCTTCTCTTTACAACACTAATAAATAACTATTACCCTTTGGGACAGGACTGAAGGCACACAATGGAAAAATGTCCTGGCAGGCTAGAAAAGGGCATCTAAAGAAAAGTGAGTTTTGGCTTAAGATGGTCTTTCCTTATGGCTGTGACACCTTTCCTGATGTGGGGCAATCCTAGCCCACATTAACTGGTAAGAAAATAGATTTAGCCAGATAATGGTCAAATTTATACTGAAAGGACTGGAAAACACTTCTTCTCTTGCATGAGGAACATGAAAACAGCCTTTAATTATGGAACATTACAAAACTACACTGATCCAAGACCCTAATTATTTTTTTTTTCTCCAACAGTTATTTGCCTCCTCCTACGTGAAACACCCCCACCTCTCGGCAGCTCCTACTTCAAGCTCTTTGCAACATCTCAAGAAATTCAAATGCCTGCTCTTAGAGGAAAATAGTTTCTAATTAAACATAGAGCGTGGGTGTGAATGAAGCTGGGCCCACTCCTTGCCTCACTGAAGTCAACAGAAAAATGTTTTTCTTTTTTACCATGGGCATCAGCAAGACAGGGGTGATAGGTCATGGCTCCCAGGCACAGTCTTGAGGAAACACAGGGTCACTGGTACCAACAACTAATGTGGCTTTTCTTTAGGTTGGGTAAAAGAGCCTGAAGTTTCCTAAATTTCAGACTTAGGGTGCAGTCTTGGCTGGAAACGTGTACACTAAAGATTGGAGCATGCCCAATGGGCAACAGCGAGCCAAGAAGAGGGAGTGTTCATGTAAACATTAGCTACTTATGGGTCCACTCCAGGTGTGAACATCAGAGATCATCTTACTAACCCTCCTCTGCACCACATCAGAGCACAATGTTGTGAGTTTTGAACCAAAATTAAGTATTTGGAAAATGCTATTCGTCCTTTTCATGGCAAAGTAAGGTATTTTGCAGACTCAAAATCTACTTACGTAATTTTCAAATATATTCTTTCATCCATCTGAGGTCTAAGTTTAAAAGAAAATATTCTAGTCCATAATTTATCTCTTTCTATTATAATTCATCCACAGAAACATCCAAAGAGTAAAAGAAAGTGTTGGATGTGTGGACAAATACAGATCTTGGCAGCATCACAATGCAATAGAGAGAGGCAAAGACAGACCATGGTTTCTGTTCATCTGCGTGGCAGTTCTATCAGGCCAGAGTAACTGTAGATGGTGTTTAAGCTCCTGATGATTTGGTCTCCACTTCCTCAGGTCCTCCTTAATCTTCCTCCACATCACTTACGCAGCTCTCTGCTGCTCAAGCAGCCCAACAGCATTTTGACCAGTGTGGTTGTGGCTTACGTTTGGTAGTGACTCCACAGAAAATACCCACTTGGAAAACTGGAGGGGAAAAGATAAAAAACTGAAAGTTTTCCTGACACCAGTAGGACCCCTGTAGTTTGTTTGAGATAGTTTAGCTTACAACAGCACAGTGGATCCTGGCAGAGTTAGAAGAGAGGTTCTGCCTCTACTCCAGATAATGCTCCTGCACTGTGTGCAAGAAAATCTGAGTGTGCTGACAGATTATAGGATCTCATATTCCATTTAAATTCTCAGTTATGAACACTCCAGTTATTTTTTGCAACAGTAGCTGGTAAAGTTAGGGCCTGTGTGAAGTAGGAAGAAATAAGAAATTGATTTTATTTCAGCAACACAAAATTACATTTTCCTTGTAAAGCTACTCAGACTCTCAGGAAAAATAAAAAAAAATCAGTAGCTGATCTCCAGAGGTCCATCTAGCCCTATATGCTCATCAAAGTTCATATTCCTCCAGCTAACGATATATTTTCCTTCAGAGCTTAGCTTGTCTGGAGATGGGAAGGAGAGATCTGTTTTTTCATTTTGATGAGGCTAGCACTTTTCAAAGTTCACCTATGCATAATCTTGGCAGCGAGATGTGCATCTAGCTGATTTAGAAGACACATTTGTGTCAAAATCCATCTCTCCTGATTTTCACTGAAGTGCTTCAATATGCTGTGGTACTTCACAAGATTGAAATAAATGCATTTCATAGCTCTCATCTCCCTCAGCTCCCACCTTCCCTATAACTACATTTCCATTCTTTTTTAGCAGAAATACCTGAGGCTGCTTTTGTTTTTCTTAACACCAGATTCAAACTCAGGGTGATTTGAAGACTTCTCTCTTGGACTTGTTTCCCCACAAGTCATAGCTCATCAGCATGGCAGCATCTCTTCTCCTGCATAGGAGTGGCTTCAGGGCTTTTCAGGTGCTGAGTTTCCCAGCAGAAGAGAGCAGTGCCAAGATAATCTTCTCTTGCATTAATTATGCTTCCTCCGCCACCACCACACCACCCCCCCAAATGTAAACATGTCACAATGCTTGCTCTGATTTAAGGCTCAGATGGGCTTTTGGGGGGGCGGGGGAAGTGTTTTCCCTTGTCTGTAACAGACACCATGGCAAGGTTTTTGACTTTTCACAGGATATATTTATACCCTTTAAAAAATCCTGCAAAAGACAAATCACCTTCAGGAACACCCTGAAATTGTGGCTCCAGCTGTTTTAACTTCCTACTCAGCCTATTGGAGGAGTGATTAAAGCCAAAGTCTGAAAGATTTAGATGCAAGGCTTAAAGGTATTCCCACCCTCAGATGCATCCCAGCAAGAATTATTTTTCTTGCAGGGAAGGCAGGAGACTAAGCTATGTGACCACCCTTTAGCTACCCTGGTTCACAGTCTTACTGTGATGCAGAGAAGTGATCAGTGGTTTCACACTGTGTTTTCAGTGTCTGAACAGGCAGAACATTTTCTTCCCTCATCCCTGGGAGAGGAGGATGCTATACAGTAGGGGCAGAGAAACAGAAGGTGCTGAAGGGAAATCTGCTACAGGTTCTGGTAAAACCTTGGGCCGACAGCACAAGCCCTGAACTGCAGGTTCTCATTCTACTGAACACAGAAACCCTTTTCCTTTCTGTCCCCCGTGCAGCATGAGGGGACCTACAGAAGGACTGAGTGTTGGGGGCAAAGCATCCTCCAGTGGGTGGTGTCAGTGGACTGGGCCCCATTACCTACGCTCAGGTGGCATTTCACTCTGTCTTCTTAAACACCACAGTATGCAATGTTAATGACTTTCATACTTCTTATTAGAGTAAGCTGAAGGATACAAGTGGAATACAATAAATTTCTTTACCCGAAGAATGTTTTTCCTGTCTGTAAGGCTAAGCCTTTATATATAGCACAGAAATGCTATAATGACATATAGAAAGGGTCAAAGACACTGACAGCAAAGGACAGAAGTTTTTCTATGTTAACTGAGCAGCATTATTCCTCAGACTTATTTAAAACTGAGCCAGTTCCATCTAGCTTAAAGAATCCCCCATGTCTTGGTTTGGGAAGACAGATATCTGCTAGGTAATAAAAAAAAAAAACAACCAAACAACTGCAGTTTCTTTTGGGATGGAGAGTGTAAACTCTTCCTCCCTTTTTACTCCCTTTTTTTCTTTTTTCAATTATAAATTTACAATCAGAGGCTCTTAGGCAAAGATTTGGGAAATAGGAATAGCAGTTTTTTACTAGTATGTATTACAAAGCAAACAAACACAAAAAAACCCCCATGAAACAACTACAGCATTAATAATAAACGAAAACAGTACCAAGAACCTTGAGGGCTTTGTTTCACAAAACCCAGGGCAGTTTGGTTTCGGTGTCCCTGCAGGATCCTCAGAGCACCAGGCTGAAACAGTGGAAAAGTCCCGGGCTGGTAGCTGGGATGGCAGGGTGTCCCGGCAGGCAGGGGCAGGATGTCCCGGCAGCGCAGGGGGTGCAGGGTCACACTGCAGCAAGACGAGCAGCGCCGAAGAAGCCGAAGGCGAGGCAGAGCCTGGACCAGCTCCCCGCGGGTGGCAGAGAAAACTCAGGATTCGGGCCGAACCGGTGATAGTAGATTTCCTAGGACTGGATCCCTTTGGCCACAGTGAAACTCTTCCAGCCAGCAACAGCCGTTCTCTTTTTCTCCGAACGCTGGAAAAAGAAGAGCCTGCAGCTGCCTCAAGCTCTTTCTTTTTCCTGCATTATCTCCCTTTTTTACTTTTGTAAAAAACCCCAAATGATACAGTGCTGATTTGATCTAAAGCAGCATGAAACAGAGACAACCCATACTCATTGTCCTTTACACAAAGCACCTTTTTCCACTGCCCTGATTTTTCCAGAGGATGCAGCACACATGTATGCCTTGTCACACACATATATCGTGGTCATTATACCCCCCTTGCCAAGGGTCAGCTTTGTAAAATGACTTTAACCATTCCATGTAGCTGTCCAGTGCAAAACTGCTGTATCACATATGCTCCTCCATTTAAGCCTTCAGGGACTAAAGCTATTCATAGGTTTTCCACTGAAATGATGGAGAGGAATGAAATTCAATTCTGGCACAGGGTCTCTTTCGGCATTACTCCTTCCCAGTTGGTAACTTCCTGCTCATGCTTTTCCCCTCTCTGTGGGGGAAAAATAGCCCAAACAATCTACACAGAAGTTTAGCTGTTGAGTGAAATTTCACAGCTTTTTATGGGTTTCACAGAATGACTCAAAGAGCCCATTAATTTGCTTTTCAGATTTTGTCGGTTTAAAAAAGAAATGTCTAGCAAGTCCTAAAATCCTTGTACAGAGCCCGGCTGCTTATGTTCCTCTCGGAGGCAAGTCTTTCTGTTCCTCTCCTCGGCTGGAAACCCACCACCTCCACCACCTTAATTTAGATTTTACTTCTAACAGAGCAATATGAGTTGCACCACAGCTTCCTCAAGGGACTGCATGCTGGTCCCCATGAAAAGCAGCAGAGTGAAATCTCCAGGACCCAGGGAGAGCGAGGGATGAGCTCTGTACCACATTGGATGGAGATGTGCTCTCTCCCTTCCACAGACCCCTTAGGCCTCTCAACTTCCTTGGTTCAAGCTCAGAACCAGCACAGCATTATTTTAACTTAGATTTCCCTGTCAAAACTAGACTAAGCAAACACAGAAGGTTCATCCAGTCCTGGAATTAACTTAATTTTACTTTGGTGAGAGAAGGTAGGGGGAAAAAATCCAGTCTGTGAGTTTCTGAAAGATGCTGATTAAATGCAACTTGGCAACAAATCATCATGGAGCATCTCTAGCCAAACGTGATCTGGTACTTGCAACTTCCACTGAATTTTGTTCCTGTTGTAGCTGAACCTGGGGGAAGAGACAGGGGAAGGATATTAATATATTAGGGGCTGAGAGAGAGAGCTGTTTTTCAAGCGAGACAGGAGCAATGAGTGTTTTGAACCCCTCATACTTCAGTGAAATCCAATCTTCTGTCACAAATGTCACACTGAAGAAAGAATGCACTTGGAAGTTGGAACCTGGGATGCTAAGCAGCATCTATAAAATGCCTAGGAGATAAATGCTTTCTGTGCCCCTGTTGCCTGCAAATGTACCCTTCCGTCTGCAGCAGGAGCAAACATTAGCCACTGGTGCAAGGCTTTGTACTCAGAGGGCTTTGCAGAGAATCCAAATTGCAGCTTATAGTTCTCTGCTAAGGCTGAAGAAAATGGCTGTAAATTCCCATGTGCAGGAGTAATGTGTGCCTTTAAACATTTCACAAAAGTAGGGATCTCTGCTGATACAAAAGCTCACGATGGCAGGCTCAGCCTACAGCTGATATAAGCTCCGGCAAGCAAATTTCTGTGTTTAATCCTTGGAGAGTCCCCTGTGTCATGCCTGCTGGCAAGCTCCAGTTGGCTCTGAGTAAGACCCAAAGGGCAGATGGAGGGAGTCTATGTGATGGGTTACAAGCTTGGATTGTTTGGGATGGGATGGCAATCTGTAATCTTCTGACCAAATTTGTCCTGCCAAAGAACTTGATAATAATAACAGCCGTCTTTAAGGATAAAGGCAAATCCCAGCACAGAGACTGGTGAGATCTCTAAATTCTTTGCAGCTTAACCAGGGCGAAGCAGTCAACCATGAGGTTAGTTTTTAAGGGGTATGTGACAAATGTGCTGGCCTTGAAATACAGCAAACCTACAACTATTTATTATTTCCTGTCTGTTCTGCAGGCAAGAGACCACAGTGACAGCAGCAAGATGCTGCTGCCCCCGCTCCTCAAATCAAACACGCCGAAAGCATCCATGGAAAGACTCTCATTGCCCCACTGAGGGCAGTTCCTTAAGTCAGAGCCTTCTTGAACTATTTCTTTAGCTTTGGCTGAATTGGTTACAGCTAAGCCCTCAGATTGTGTCCAGAAGAAGCAATATGCATTTTACCTCCTGCCCAGTTCACCACAATAAAAAAATTAGAGATACACTTTAAGCATGTCATAAACCACTCCTGGCTTAAATTTATGCAGTCTTAATAGCACTGCATTCAGAGAAAACTTCTAAGTGAGATAAACACAGTTAGAAAACAAGGCTTTTGCTCTCCTGGAAACAAAATATATTCTTTTGTCACTAGTAAATAATGAGAACATTAGTTCAAAACATCAGGAAACAACAGCTCATAGGACTAGGAGAAGGATTTAGTAAAAAAGAGTATTGTAATGACAATTCTTTTCTCTCTGGGGAGGAACCACCTGGGTGAAGCCATGCCACACCAGACACCAGCATGTGACCCTAGCTGTCACTTCTGCCTTCCCATCCTAGGAATGGGAGCTACGGACAAGCACAAAAGCCTGTTTCTTAAAATAGGGTCGGTGACCTGAATGCAGGAGCCACTGGAGCTTGAAGCTTTGTTTTATTAATCAGTTTTCATGCATTTACTTGAGGATTAGCATAGGCTGCCAGCTTTATCAGCATTAATTTAGAGTACCTTGAGGTATTGAGGACAGAGCTGTCTGCTGCTCATACAGTGTCAGCACACCACCCCTGCTCCCCTCCTGCTCAAGATTAAGAAACCATTAGGACAAAGTGAACACTTCAGATACACACTGCTTGCTACAGCTCTACACTGAGACACAGCAGAGGGAAAAGGGAACATGCCAGAGGGAGCACCTGCTGGTTATTTTGCAGATAGAGGATGGCTGGGGCTGTGAGGCTGAACGAGCAGCAAGCCCTGTGTGCTGCTGTTCCCCCAAAGCAAATCTTGTTGGATACCTCCAACAAGAGAGCACAACTTTCCAATAGCATGGAAGCCCCCAGAGCTCAGTACCTGAAACATCTTTAAAGCACAACACTAAAAAGAATAGGACATGAGATATGTCCTCTAGACTGTGGTAGAGAGGTTCAGCAGGCACCCCTGCAGCTCATTCCACTGCAGCTAACTCCCCTTCTGGCTGCCTAAACACCTCTTGCCAAAGCCAGTCCAGCAAGCCTGAAGGGGCACTCGCTCCCCCTCCATCCCACCTGTACTTTCTGGGGATCTTCTGCCATGGCAAAGGTTTCTGTGCTGCAGCAATCCACATGGACACCAGGAAGCATCTTGGGGGTGGAAGGTGCTGTGGTACAGTTTGCTTACAGCTTCAGCTAATCAGCTGTAGCTGTAACAACACAGCAATTAATGCCTCCCTAGCTGAGCAATTAATTGTTCTCTGCCTCAGATGGACACCTGGACAGAGATGCACTAGAAGAGCTGAACATCTCCAGTCATTCTCTAAATCCAAGGGTCCTGAATCCAGGACCACCACCCACACTGGCAAACATCTCCTGACTCAATCCAGGGAGCAAGTCACAGGTGTTAGTAAAAAGTCTGTAACAAACCTCTGACACTAAGCAGCTCATCCACCTGTGGAGTGTAACTGTCTAGTCTTAATCTAAAGCACCTGTCATACTGGTGCCAGAAATACAGTCCGGGGTCTTCAAGCAGAACGACTGGGAACAGTGATCAGGGACAGTTTAGGCTCTGGGAGTGACTGAACATCCACAGAGGCCTCTTCTTGCCAGAGCATATGGCAGACCTGGAAGAGCAACTGTACTCTTGTGTTCGTCTACAGCACACTTGTCATTTCCTCTGGGATGTAATTATGAGATAAGAGCAAATTAAATTCAGAGGTAGGTGCACCAACTGCACAGCAACATTGACACCCTGCCATAAAATAAAAGACACAAATCCCTAGAAAGTCACACAAAGAGGACGCAAGGAAGTAGCAGCTATGGTTTGTCCAAAGCAAGTTTCTTTAGACCCAAGCCTTACATGATCCAAGAGGTTGTTTTGCCAACACTGAAGAAAAGAATGAAGGGCTGCCTTGGGTGAGGCACAATTGTTGGCTGAAAACCACAGTCCCAAAACCACCAGAGTTTTACCTCAGGCATCCACATAGTTTGGGATCTCTCCTACAACAGCTGTGCCCTCCACTGATCTCTGCCAGATGCTGCAGCCCTCTCAGATCAGTAGTCTCTTACCATATCCCAGTTAGAACCTGCTGGGATTCTTTTCTCAATTCCTTTGGATGGAAAGGGGTTTGAGAGGACCTACCTGATCCCCCACACTGTTATGCTGGAGGTGGCAGTCACAGCATGTGAGGGACAGCAGCTTCATCCAGCACCACAGCAGCTAGAAAAAAACACGAGATGAAGTTATAAACCAGGAAATATTTTCCCGGGGTGAGGTACCTCCTTGGCTGGTCACACCCAGGGCCAGTATATCTGGGCTGCCTACTCCTCAGGAACTTTGTATGAGATGGTGTCATGCATTTGTTCCACTTGTAGATTTTGGTGTGTCTCAGTCTGAGAAATTACTTCTGAACTCATGATTGTGACTTTGTGCTGATCATGCAGGTGAGGGAAAATCTACTGACTTACTGTTTGGGTCTAAGACAAAAGCTCCCTTGAAAAAATAGCTTGTGACCTATGGAAAGAGTACATTATGCAGTCAGTGCTGGTTAGCCTGCTCCCTTGCAGGAGGGGGCTGCTACCAAAAGGAATGACCCAGCAGGTATTTACTAGTGTTGTGTACAGGCAAGGTGGGACTGAAGACATCTGCCTTCATCAGTGCCTGAACAACAGAAATGAGGAGTCGCACAAAGACACTGAAGCTGTCCAGGAGAACTGTTGTGAAGATGTACAGAGCACTAAGGCACAAACCCTCTGACCACTTGAGGAAGCTGGTTGTGGTACTGAAAAACAGCTGGCCAACAAATCAGGTATTACATGGGGCTGGGACCCAAGTTAATACAGTTTTTGAATTGCAGTTGGCTCCACTTTCATTAGCTCAGGACACAGGTTGTGTGCCCACCCCCAGGCACATCAGCATGCCCTGGGACAGTCACCATTGACTACAGCAGTGACAGTCACCGACACTGAGCAGCAAATAAAGCCTTCTCAGGGACAAGCTTCCCATTAATCCTTTCTTTGAAACAATCAATCCATCCCCCCTTCTGTCTAGGAGGGTTGCCATGAAATCCAGCCACAGAGTAAGATGATTGCTCTCATGCCACCTTGTGTGACTCACCAGAGAGAAAGGAGCACAGCAGTACAAGGAGGATAATTACTCTTTTGTGAGTTGGTGCCTGGTTTCAGTGTATTTAAGTGTTGGTTAAGTGTCTAGTTCTTGGCCATTGTATTCAATCTTATTTTTATTAAGGTCTTAAAATTTTTACAGCATGGAGAAGTTTGTACCTCAATGGGAGCTTTCAGAATACAGAGAAAAATACAGCCATAAAGGACAGAAGTACGGGTTGCTCCCTAGCATTTACCTATAGTGCTTTTCTCTTGCCTCATTAATTTTATAAGCATTCAGGTTTGCTAGAAATCATGGTAATTTATACTAAATCAGTAAAGCAAGCGAGCTAAAATGCAAACATGCCAAAGCCAGTCTTCCACCATGCACGTTGCTGCAGAGAGAACACTGGTTGCTTGAGGGAGGGACAGCTGTCAAGGCCACCACAGCTGTGCTATTTCCCTGACAAACATCTCACTGGACATGTACCGAGGGGAGCTGTGGGTACACGCATAACTCATAATGACAAAAATCCTGGGGTCAAGAGCATCACCACCCCCCAGAGTCTGAGGTGTCTGCCAGCCCATGGATCCAGGTGTTCAATATCCTGTCTCGGGTGCACTTTCTTCTTTCTGTAGTTCCCCCCCCTCCCCCATTTTGTTCAAGTGGTTCAAGTCTGAGGAAAGGAAAAGGCCAGCCTGTTTTGCTTTGTGGGCTGTTTCTATGGGATGCTGCTCCTTAAAGAGCACAGCTGCATTGCTGCCAGGCAAACACACCCGTCCACCAGGGCTCAAGTTTGTTCTCTATGGGTGGCCAGACTAAATTCTCTGAAAAACATCCAAAAAACACCCTAACTTCACAAAAAAAATTACCAACAGGCATGTAAGCCTTTCCACATTCTCTGCTTGCTAGTTCTGCATAAACAGCAGAATTTTATTTTTCTCTCTGCCATATGCATTTTTAACCAGCTGTATATCATTCCTGTTTTAGAAGACATTGCACAGAAAAAACAGAGGGTGCAAAGAGACTTTGCTTTTTATTGATGGAGAAATACATTATCAGGTGTGGTTCACAAGGCTAGTCCCCCCGGTCTACCAAGAAGGACACTTCGAGACTTTGCAGATTTGTTTTCATATTTCCTTTGACTAAATAGGTCACTAAAATTAACACATATTGATGAAGTCCGTCCAGCTCATTATCCACTACTCCCTGGGAAGGACAGCCATGAATGTTAGGAAATAAGAAAGAGCATACCTGTAAGAAATTCTCCCTGTTCAGCTTCCTCATACGTGAGTTGCTGTTCATGTTACTGTTTGCTTCCAATGGGCAGTCAATTCAATACCACTTCTAAGAAGAAAAAGTAGATTTCGGAAAGAAAATTGTTCAGCATTATTGAACATAGACTTCCTCCCTCTCCCCTCCCAACCCCTTTTTACAAAAAAAACTCATCTAGCAGGGTCTTTACCTTTCTTAGCTAGAGGACACAGGTTGGCTCCTCTGCACCACAGGTCAGGAGTGCTGGGTAGCAGTGAGAGGGTCTGCAAAGAACTATCAGGACATCACAAGCCGGTTTTACTAAGTTTCACTCCGCATTATTCTCTGAGAATACCTAATTTTTCTATTTCTAAAAGCAGAAAGAGACAGCAGTGCCATAATTACCTCGGAAGGGTATCAAAAAGCTTAATGAAGTAATATTTTTTAAACACTGAAGGATCTTTGAATATTGTGAGTGCTTTTGTGGCTTTACTTTCTCCTGTGGTGATTGTCCAGAAAAATACTGAAATGAAGGGCAGAATTTGAAAGTGACTATTTCCACAGACCTCAGCATCCCCCCCAACCTGCTTGTCTGAGCCTGCTCTGAGGTAGTTAATATTTGCCAGGTGTTAAAATGCTCAGACACATTTCTCCCCAAGGTATTTAGAACTGCGATCTGTGGAGGCAAATGGAAGGGACATACTAGGAAACACACTGGAGTTCTTCCTGTGATCTTGTGATTTTTTTTTCCCTTAACGTTTTTGCACAGTTTCAAACCAATGATTAACTTTCCATTAGCAAAATGAGGGCCATAAATGACCGGGGGAACTTGCCAGACGTGCTCTTGCACTCACGGGTGCCTAGTGGGAGTGCGCAGGCCAGAAAATGTGCTGTTAGTGCATGTAAAAGCCAGGAGAAACTTTAGCTGCAGAGAGACCAAAGACTGGGCCTTTTTACCTTCACAGTAACTGATCAACCAGATTAGGCAAAGCTGGAGTCAGCTGCCTGTGGTGTGGGCTGCCCACAGGGCACGAGCCTCCCTGAGGTGCAAGATACTCCGGTGACATTCCAGTGGGTCCATTCAAGACAAGCAAGAACAAGGATCCTCAGGGGGAGGAGGAGGGGACTTCTGCAAAATGATCTCTCCAACACAACCAAGAAAACACCCAATATAAAACAACAACAAAATCAGCCAGGAAGATAAGAGCTGTAAGGATCTTGAAATAGTGGTGGCTGTGGCAGATCACCATGGGTGGGAGTGGGGGGAAGCCTGCTGGGGCAGCAGGACATGGAGCCACTGCTGTGGCAGGGTGGGCAGGGGGCACCACAAATCAGAAGAGCAGAAAGCAACTGCGTGGTTTTCACCCTCCATTGATGCTGACTGTGGTGGCCTTGCAGCCTCCAGGATGCTGATCATGGAGGGGTGACACACAGTGTGCCACCAGTGCACCATGGTTTGCTCACCAGCTGATATCAGCTCTCAGCAGTTGCTAAAATATGGGGAGCAGCGGTAAGTATGGTGAAGCTCAGTGTTTTTCCACTTCTGTTCAGCCACACTGGAGCTCAGCTTCTGTGCTAGGCCCCTTCATACCACGGGTGGTACACCAATAAAATTGCTCACAGGAGAAAATTCTACTAGGTGAGGGGAAGAGTGGCAGAATGAGGTTCTTAACAATCTTGATAGAGGCTGTAAGCAGTCTAAAGAGAAGCCTAATTCAGATGCCTCGGTATGCAGCCTTTTTGATTACACCCACAAACCACCCACAACCTCCAAATTGCTATTCTTTCGAAACACCCTGCAGCATTTTCTGGTTTCCAATATACAGCAGTGCTCTAGGCTTAGCTGCTGGATTTGTGCATGCACATGCAAAAATAACTAATCGAGAGCTTGATCAGACAGCAGGATCTTTTCTCAAATGACACATTTTAGTAATAAAGGAAATGTATTCTGTTATCCTGCTAGCATGGAATAATGAAACCATAGCTTTCCCTTCCTAGCTTTTTTCCCCTCCTCTCCTTTGAGTCTTGCAAAGCAGAAATGATCCTTGGCTTGTAGGCTGCAGCAGCCCACAGGAGCTTTAAGAATAGTGTCAGCAACCCACAAAGCCATGCCGTTAATTGGGGACTGGGTCATTGTGACACTTTGGAGAGCTGTGCTCTCATTCCAAAGCAGCAAGGCACCCTGCAGGTGCCAAGCCTGACATTTCCATGCAGAGGGAGGAGGGTCCCGTGCTGCTGAGAAATGTTAGTTTGGCAGCTTTGTCAAGCACACTGTGGTCTGGGAGATCAAACCCTTCTTCCTGCAGGTCTGTGCCCATAATCTCTGCCCTTCACACCTCTGGGAGGTAAAGCTGTCACAAGGACCAGTGAACATGATGTTTCCATGTTTTCTTTGTAAGACATGTGTGCTGTTATTCAAATCCCTGTCCTCACTCTGCTGCCTGTATTGCCCAGCTGCTGTGACTCTCAAGGCAGAAGGCTAAAGGAAAACAAGATGAGGCTGAGATTTAGGCCGCCTTGTGAATTTCTGTTTTGTGTCTTGGGCAGCTGGGGTTTCATTTTAATTGCAATCTCAACTTAAGGCACAGGACAGAGGGGGATTGAAGGGGAAAAAGAAAACCTCAACTTATTTTTTCCCTTTCTTGCTGTTAAGTGTGGTTTAAGAACAAAGTCTTCCCAGAGAGCTTCTGTAATCATAAATAAATCTAAGAAGGGCAAGAAAATAAATGTTATGCTCCTGGTAACACTCCTGAATTTTAACCATATTTTAAAATTATTTCAGTGTTCTTCTCATGTTCTTCTCCTGTTCTTTTTAATTTCAGACCTTCATATCACCTCTTGTAACCACCATCCACACAGAGACCTAATAAGGTGGAAAACTGCAGAATCTGCAAAACCTCCAGGTCTATCAGAGGTAGAGAAGCATTGCTGGTAGGGTTCTGCTGTCATGTCAGAAGCAACTGGGGAGGTATAGCTACACATTTATTGGCCTTGTCATCAAATGAAACTGACAGCATGAAATGCAACTTATACTCTATAATACAAACTCATCAAAACAAGAGCACAGGAAGCTCATCAGCTCACAAACTTAAAATTAACTCTTAACTGAAGCTCCCTCCAAGGCTTCCCCTCCCCCCAGACTTCTGCTTCCTTGGTTCACAGCTCTTCAAAAAGAGCCTCCCCTGCCAGCCCCATGGCACGAGAAAACCCCATCCATCCTCTTGCAGAGAGTTTTCCCAGTGTAACTCACGCCTACACGTATAACTGAGTTTCTTGCCTTGCTAATGATTCTATAAGCTCTCTCAGAGGCCAGCTGCCAGAAGCTGATGTCTCTGCAAAGTGAGAATTGTTTGGAGCATGCAGGAAGGTACTGTGCTCTCCTAGCAACCAAAGTTGTAAAATAATGTAATCATATCCAAGATAATGTGATAAAAGATTATATGATGCTTGTATCGGGTTGTTATGGCGACTGAAATAAGCTTAAATGTGTTGTATCCAGCATTTCAAACAAATAATGTAATTGTCTGCAAAATTATCTTCCTAATTAACCCCATTCAGTTTGCCATCATCTCCATTCAGATATGCCTACTACAGGGCTGTTGTGAAACCTTATTTTCATAGAATCATAGAATGGTTTGGGTTGACAGGGACGTTAAAGATCATCTAATTTCAACTCCCTTGCCATAGGCAGTGACACCTTTCACTGGGTAAGGTTGCTGAGAGCTCCATCCAGCCTGGCTTGAACACTGCCAGGGATGGGGCATCCACAGAGTCTCTGGGCAGCCTGTTCCAGTGCCCCACCACACTCCTAATAAAGAATTTTTTTCTTATGCCTGATCTAAACCTACTCTCTTCTAGTTTGAATCCATTCACCCTTATCCTGTCACCACAGGCTCCCGTAAAAAGACCTCCTCCACCTTTCTTGTGATCTGCCCATCCTCTAACCCACCACCACCCCCACTTCCTTCTCTGCAGGGCTGCTCTTGATCTGTCCATCCCCAGCCTGTGCTGATACCAGAGGCTGCTCTGACCCAGGTGCAGCACCTCACACTTGGTCTTGTTAAACCTCATGAGATTTCCAGCGCCCCACATCTCCAGCTTGTCCAGGTGCCTCTGCATTGTACCCTATCCTTCAGGGCTGTCAGCAGCACCACTCAGCATGGTGTCATTTACAGATATGCTGAGGCTGCACTCAATGCCCTTGTCTATGCCATTGATGAAGATATTAAATAACACTGGTCCCAATACAGATAGCAAGCTCTGACATCCACTGACCACTCAGAGCCAGTGACCACTGCCCTCTGGAAGTGACCATCCAGCTGCTTTCATATCCATCTAACAGTCTGCACATCAAACCCCCCTCTCTCCAATTTAGAGAGAAGGATGTTGTGGGAGACCCCTTCAAAGGCTTTACAGAAGTCCAAATAAATGGCATCTGCAACCCTTCCCCTGTCCACTGATGCAGTCACCCCATCATAGAAGGCTACAGGGTTGTACAGGCCAGCCCAGGACTTTCCCTTGGTGAAGTTGTGCTGGCTGTCCCAAATCACCTCTCTGTTTTCCACGTGCTTCAGCATGCCTTCTAGAAGGTTCTGTTCCATGATCTCTCCAGACACAGAGGTGAGACTGACAGGCCAGTAGTTCCCAGACTCCTCTTTTCTACCCTTTTTAAAGATGGGTACAATGCTTCCCTTTTTCCACTCACCTGGGACTTGACCTGACTGCCATGACTTTTCAAACATCATGGAGAGTGACTTGGTAACTACATCAGCTAATTCCCTCAGGACTCTGGGATTCATCTCATCGGACCCCCTAGACTTAAGTATATACAGGTTCCTCAGACTGTCATGAACCAGATCTTTACTTACCGTGGGAGGGACTTTGCTCCCTAGTCCCCATCCTGCTGTCCATCCACTCCAGAGGTGTGGGAAGAGAGTCTGCCATTGAAGACTGAGACAAAATGTTCTTGAGCACCTTAGCCTTTTCCTCATCCATTTTTCCAGCACAGCTTACTTGGATTGGGGGCGGGGGGGGAGCATTGCACCCTCTCGAACCATTTTCAAGGCCTTTATCCTGCCCCTGCCCAACCCTGTTTTATTTTGTTTGCAACCACCTTTTTTCTGACCCTGATGTAAAATTTGTTATTTCATCCCTGCACGTTTGAGTCAACAGCTATTTGCATTTCAGTGCATCATCTAACATGGGCTTATTTTATTTTCCTTTCTAAACAACTTTGTTGCTTAGGAAAAAGTTGTCCTAAGGTGGTAGGATTTACTTAACTCCTCTCCCTCCCTGTATCTTGATGAATAACCAAAACAGAACTTCCAAGAAGTGAAAATAGCCAGCCAAAAGGCCAAGTGAAGATGACCTACCATCTCAGCCATGCTGGCAGCAGCCAGGAAAAGAAAGATATCCAAGAAATGGCACATTGCAGCCTCAGCCATGCTGGCAGAATCTGGCATCGTCTCCTCAATTTCAGCTTCCTCAACCAAAATAGTAACCAATTTCTCAAGAAATCAATTGCCTTGCTCCAAAATTTCCAGTTCTTATCACAAGAGACACTTTTAAAAAACATTTTCCACATCTTTTGATTCCTTCCCTTTGAGACTTTATGAAGTCTAATTTCCATAGAGTGCCGTTCTGAAATCAACCCATCTTCTGTAATAGTCCCAGTGGGCTGATGTGGGGAGATAATTGTTTTCTGGATCAGGGTTTTAGTCTATGGTTCATTTCTGAGCTGTAATTTTTAAAGTGATTCTAAAAGATACAATATTTAAACTAATACCTCTGTCAAAATTTTGGGTTTTCTGTTTTCTCTTTCCCACTTCCCCATCCTTGCTGCACATGGGGACAGTGGTGATGGATGGGAGCTGGGCCCTGTGCCACAGCTGTGGGCAGGAGGGTACAAACTGCCCTGCCAACCCACTGGAGCTGTGCCCTCCACAGGCTGCTCCTGCTGGAGATACCAAGGCAGCTCAGCCAGAGGTGGCTGTGCAGGTGAAGTAGGAGCAGCCCCTTCCCCCCACCCCGAGCAGAGGAAGATGGCTAATGATCTTTTCCCTCTGTTTTTCCATTACCTGCCCTCGTGCTGAGAGCACAACCTGCACTCCAGGTGCTCCCCCTGCACTCGGTTCTTTCTAACCTCCTAACCACTCACCCGTGGCAGCACTAATGGACCAGCGAAAGCTTTGCCACTTTCAACACCTCAGAGGAAAGAAAGCACCCATAACAAAACAAAACAGCGGTAGAGAAGCTGGAAAGCAGGAAATGGGGTTGATGAATAACCTCAGCTGCCCCTGCAGAAGTGTATCAGAGGGGCACCACCTGCCCGGCCAGCGCTGTGCCTGCCTGCCAGGAGAGCCCAGCTGCACACCCAGACATAACCCACACTCTGTGCCTGCCTTCCCATCTGCTGGAATATTTGGGGTGTTTACCCTGCACTTCATGGGCTGGCTCCAGGCTCTTCCCCATGTGATTGCCGTATCAGCCAAAAGCAAAGATAACCGAGCCCAGCAGGTGCTGTGTGGAAACTGGAGTTAGCAATGCGCTAAGCCTAAAAGCATCAGAGCCATTTGCCATGTAAGCCTGACATGCTGTTTGGGTTTTAGCCCTACCAGCGGGTTCATTTCTACGCTGCAGAAAATGCCCCAGAGGACATATGCAAAAGGAGGTAAACAAACTCTTTGAAAATATAATTTATCTAGCTTGCATTTCTTTTTTGTACAATGATGAAAACAAGACAGGTAATGTCCTTTCTATAAAGGCACAAGTAGCTTTTTGGATGCACTAAAGATGCTTTTGTGAAGAAGTAACATAAGGGCTTTTAAAACAGTATGCTCTACAACCAAATTACAGTAGCATCATGTGTAATATTCCTTAAAATTTACTGATAACTTCCCAGCTTCCCGTTCTTCTTGGGAACAGGAACTAGATTAATTTAACTTTGATACGGCACTAAGACTCAGGGAAATGCCCGAGTGATGTTGTGTACATCATACATTTCACACCAACTGCACCATCCTTCTGCACTTCAAATTGCTACCACTTAACCCTGGGCTGCAATGCCTTTCCTCTAGCTGAGCATGATCCAAAAAGCCACCCCACTAGATTCAACAGGAGCAGCCAACACACGATGGGAACTCTGAAAGACACAAAGCATATTGCAAGGTAGGCATTGCACCACACAGGTGGCCTTTCTGAAGCCACAAACCAGGAGCTTTAATTCCCTAAGCATATGCTGAAGAACACTTAGAATATGTGCAGCAGGATAACATTTTCTTACTTTATGACTTGTTTAAGTGCCTCCAAACAGTTAGGGTTAGGATTCATATTTATTAGGAATTTACCTAAAAGGGGATACCTGGACATTAATTTAATCTTTTCATAGGTATGTTCTGCAGAAAAGAAAATATCAAAAATCAGCCTACAATTTTGTTTGCTCACATATGAACACGAAAGTGAAAAGAAAGGGAAAAGATCTATAATTTTTGCTTCCTTAGAGCTGAAAACCTTCATTTGAAACTCCAACATCTCTGAGCACTTGATAATAATCCTAGTGGTGATATGTAAAGGGTTGGAGGAGTTTCATATAAAACAATCTTCTTTTAGCTACTTATTTCTGTGAGGCTCTTTGCATGGCCTCATCAGAATGAGTTATGCCGGCTTCATGAGAGTAGATCATTTATAAAGCTCATATAAATGATGTATTCAGAGAGTGTTTTGTGTTCCACTTGGTAAGCATTAATTGTATGCAAAATGGCATACAGCAACTAATCACACCTCTTTCTTGCAAGGTAGTTGTGGCCACTCAGGTAGGAAGTCCATATTTTTGGATATTTCCAAGCTAGTCTTACAAGCATTTAAAGCTCTTTCTTTAAGAAATGAGCAAGGTAAAATTTGTCCAATTGTTATAAATTAATAAAAGATGCAAATCTAGTCATCTGCATGAAGAAAATGGGAAGGTAGGAGAGGCTGTTTCTAAGCCAAATCCCCATGCTGACTCCCTCTGCAGCAGCAAGGAAATGATTTTCTCTGCTCTCAGCCCCAGTTTTCCCCCTCAAGCGCTAGTGCTAATTATACCTGCCTCACTGAGGTTTTGTAACAAACAGCCTGCGCGTGAAAACTACTTTGATGCAAGCAAGCGCCAAGTTTTAGTAATAAACATATGGTGAATGACATTTTGCCTGGATTTATGCACTGGAAGAGTTTATTTAAGTCAGATTTGGAAACCGATAGCGAGTTGGAGAGACACTGCACCATTTCTCAATCAATAAATAAATACTTGCTTGTATCCTTTGCTCTAAATACCTGGAAGCCTGGCCCTGTGCCAGGCATTAGACAGACGGTGTGCTTGAGTTTTTGCCCTTATCTTCATTTTTTTGGAGCTCATCATCCTCTTTTCCAACGCTTAGTTTAAGGCAGAGGGGTAAAGTGTGGGACCATCTAGGGTAGTATTCCAGCACCCATGAGCCAGGGCAACACCCTCGCACAGGGAGAATTTTATAGCCAAAGAGCATGAGGAAAGGAAGATGGACTGCATCTAGATCCAGCCATTCCTAAAACCAGACAGAGATGGAAATATGCTTTTTAAAAATTTTCTCCGATAACCAGGCTACTCTAGCCAGAAACACCCTAAAATAAAACTTTATCTGGTGTCTGTAATCCTCAACTTCAAACTACTGTACAAATTATATTAGTGCACTTAAAGACTCTATTTTAAAAGGGTAGCCACTGACTTGGACAATTTACAGACTTAAATTATTTACAACTGCCTCTTTGTCAAAGCGGGAGAAGGCGGAGGAAGGGAAAAGACTGAATCCTGACAACACTGCAGTAACCCTGTGCAAAACCATGGGCACACAGAGGTTTTCAGCAAAGAGCTCAACCCCAAAATGCTTTGTTTTAACTGCAAGCCTCCTAAGAGGGGAACCACTTTTCTTTTCAGTCTGTGCTCTGGAAACTTGTTTTTCATTTTCAAATTATTTGAGCCAGGCTGACTTTGTGGCTGCCATCTCAGCCCTGCCAGGGTCCAGTTGCCTTCCATGAGGCTGGGAGCGCCCTACCCTGGGCACGCAGCTTCCCACAACTGCAACCTCCTGGGAACCCTTTCCTGATGGCTCCACAGGCACACCAGGAGTGCTCAGCAGAAACTGCTCTCATTCTTTCGTTAATATTTAATGCAATATTTTCTTCTTGAAGGAGAAAGACCTTTTGGTTCAGAGGCAAATCTGAAATGATTTTCACATTAAGGCTCTCAATTACTCCTTCTCAAATAAGTGTTTCCATATGGACAATTGTATGACAAGTGGGATAGAGTGGTTTCTGCTTCCTTCAGCTGCAGTTGCTGATAATTTTTGTAGCACAGGATGGATTTCTTCACTTCAGACCCAAATTAACTTTCCAAGATATGTGCATCTTCTTCTCCTCTCCCTCCCCCCAGTCCTAAATTACCAGTACCACAATCCCACTGGGGAACTGGGAAAATGAGGGTATAAAAATGTTTAATTTTTCTAATAGTTTTAATTACCATGTATTTTTAAAGCCCTGTGATTTTTCACGTCGCTGTGGGATAGCTGTTCTAATTTGAGTGGTGACAATGTACGTGGGTATGGAATTAAATTTAAATCTTCCATGGTTACTAACAGCTATCGTCACCACCCTGCACAGGATAACCCTGATGCTTTGCTCTGGGGCCTCCCTTTCCATGGCCATTTTCCAATCTCAAGATTTAAAAGGGAGTTCAGTGCCTGAACCTCACCAGTTCTAGCCAGGCTCTGGAAACCACAGTCACTTCCATATCACCCTGGGACTTCTTCATCTGGCCATGGGACTGCTCTTGATGAGAAAATGAGACATCAGAGCGCCCAACTGAGCCACACTGTGGGCCTTTTGGACAATTTTCCTCTGTGCCTACTTCTTCAGTCCTGTTTTCTGAGGTTTGAGACACACAGACATGAGAGATGGGTTTTTGGAGTTACTCAGGATGGGCATGACCTGGAGAACAGTTCTACCAGACAGAGAAGGGGAAATAAACACCAGCAGCGTTCATCACAGAGGCCCTTCTCTGGAATTTGTAAGTCTGAGACAAGGAAGGGGTTTAGGGCAGTTTGTCACTACCCAGTGTGGCAAAATTTGAAAGCCCCAGTGACTGCAGAAGGGATCTGAGGGTACCAAGGGTCTGAGTGGTAGAAGTAGAAAGATCTCCCTTAAGAAAGGTCATGCTGGCAAAACAGCCTCACTCCTTGCAGCCTAAAAGCACTCAGAACAAGATAACCAAACAGCTTTCCTTCAGTAAACACAATGATCACACTGCCTTGCCTCCTTTTTTGTCTGATCTTAACATTTATGAACGCACCCAAGCCTACAGGAGCAATTGGGATCATCCCAAAGCACAGACCAGGGAGTCCCACCTGCAGCATGCACGAGTGTCCCAGCTTTTGGGCAGGCAGCCGAGTAGCCTATCCATGCATAGAAGATTAACGTGCAAAAATAAAAGTCAAATTGACAACAAGAAAAGTGACAAAATAACTGCATAAATTACTATGTAATATGAACATATTAATAAATTACAGGGGTAATGATGTTTAAATTATCACTTCATAGCTGATGTATTTCTGCATTAGAGGCAGTATTTCATAATCTATATGAATTGTGCTGCTTTACAGATGTTAGCTTTTATAATTCCCATTGAAAAACTGAAATGCTGATCCAGATGACACAGCTGGTTAACATAAGTATTGTATTTTCAGATTTCCGAGAAAACTGTCAGGATGACTTGAAAAAAACATTTGGTTTATTATTTATAAGAAATGCTAGTTTCCAATGCCAGCTAATTCACTTAAGATGCTATACCAATGTGCTAGGTTCAGCTGAGCAAGGGATTTCCAGCTTTGCACAATTATGGCTTTGGCAGCTAATACTGCTTGCAGCAGGGGTTTTTGGTTTTCATTTTTTGCTTTTTTTGTTTTGTTTTTTTTCCATGCAATTCTTGAGTTTCTTTGTATGCCCTAGAACATAAATCTGCTGGTTTCAAGGTAAATTCGTTTCATTTTAAATCACGTTAATTTGCTTTTGAAGGTAAACCAATGATTATTTAACTGCTTGGAAATTCTCAGATCACACTTCTGGATGTGTGCACGCTGTCTGTCCCGCACGTTGAAACCTGTGGGACTAGAAGACCAGTGATAGGAGAAAGAGGATGAGAGGGGAGGGGAGATGTTGGGGTTTGCAGTGCATGTAACTGCAGGGAAACTCTTCAAACCAGGTCCTGTAGTGGCACAGCTGAGGTGAGGGCAACTCCAACAGAAAAAAGTAGGGCCTGGAAAGCAAAAAAGCAGCTTTTTTTGGCATCAGACACTGCAGAAGCATGAGCCTTGAGTGCATTTTTAATACCTAATGGAAGACAAGTAATAACATTAATGATCATAAGCATTGGTAGTTTCAGCCCTCCAAGATTTTATGATGCAAAAAGAATAACTGCACTTGTCAAAGGTTGGAGGGATTTGGACTCTTTGCTCTTCCATTGAAAAATACAAATACTGACTTCCATTTCTCTCCTCCAACACTCTTGCTCTCTGAAAAAACAAAGGCTGATGGAGGAGCAATAATAAAATACGTTCCAGTGCTCTGTCTTCTGAAGATGAAAAAAAAAGAAAAATACCTCAATTTTCAAAAGCGAGATGAGGGCTTTTTTTCCTCTATGCATATTTAATTCATTAGGAGCTGTCAGGTCTCAGGGGGCATCAGAGGCACTGGGACCAGTCAGCTACCAGCTCCCAGGCTGCCTCTGGAGATGGCACAGAGGCAGAAATGGACATCACCAGCACATCCCCAAGGACTACAGCTTTTGCACAGCTCCTTGCCAAAGAAATGGACTTTTTTTACAAGAACTACCAGGCATGGGGGAAGGTTTGTGTGGAAAAAGCTCCATTATCCCCAGAACTCTTGTGAGTGCTCTGTTCCCTGACAGAGGGAAGAAAGCAGATGCTGTCCCACAGAAAGTGCCTCAGGAATGTGTGTTCTCCCCCCATCCACCAGCCACTTGTGCCTATGTGACCTCGTGCAAATCAACCGAAAGCCCCCGAATCCCTCCCGCCTCCCCCAAAAACCTGAAACAAAGCAAAAGTACCCCACCCATGGAGGGAAAACCCTGCTGGCAGCTAGCCACTGCACAACTACTCTGAACCATGCCAAGGTGATGGGCTCAAGGAAATGATGCAGAGAGCTCAGCCAAACTTGCAAAGCAGAGCATTGCGCAGAGGAAACACACATCACACCCATTTTGAGAACAGCTTGCCTGATTTTTCACTGGCCTGAGACAGCCTGCTGAGGGACCTGCAGCCAGAAAGAAAAGTGAATAAAAACAGTCACGGATGACTTGCCGCAGGGAGCCTAAACTGACTGAATCGTGGATCTGATAAGGTGCCAGAAAGCTTTATTAATTAATTGACTAGCAGTGGGAACCATGCAGGCAGCAGCAGCAGCCCCTACTTGCATCCACTGACAGCTCCCTCTTGCCAGCCCCACCAGCCAAGACACCAGGAGTTTGTGGGGAGAAAGCAAAAGGAGCATCCTGGGTATGCACGTGCCCACCACTGCTCCCTTCCTCACTCCTCACACTCCTGTTATCAAGGCTTGAGTCCCTGCCCAGAGGCAGCGCAGGTGCCTTCACGTTTGTTTTTTAATGAAGGATACAACTGTGCATTCCAACAGCACAAGGATGAAAGGACAGCCTGGAAGTTTAAACATAAGCTCTTGAGATATGCTTGCAATAAAAGCAAACATCCCTGCCAGTGTGCAGCACTTCCCAGCTTCCCTGGGCATCCCCTAGCAGCCACCTGTCCCACCTTGCAACCAGGAGCAGCCTCAAAAAATTCCTTCTGGCCCTGCAGGGCTGCGGCAGACGCACCACCCTGGCCATGCAGATGTCTCCAAACAAGACCTGGACACTGACACATTTTATCTTGTCTCAGCAGTGCAAATCATGGAGAGCAAACGTTGCCACCAGCCCAACCCTGAGCCAGCCAGACTCTGACAAATTGCTGCCAGTAACTTGCAATCTCCCTGGAATACAACTTCGGGCTTTGCAAAGAGTGGGACCCGCATTCATGCATTATGGTGATGGGACTTTTCATTTATTTATTTATTTCTCTTTGCCTCTTTCCTCCGTGTCCAAACAGCCCTGGGCTGTAACTAGCAGCGTGCTGCTTTCCCAAAAGTGCAAAGAAAAACCAGAGCATGGTGGGTAGGGGAACACAAGCAGGATTAAATACCAACATAAATCATTCCGAGGGTGTGGGACCAGGAACAATTTTATTTTTCACATTTCACTCACTATTTAAAAAGTACAACCACCTCCAACCTCCAAAAGGCACCTCCTCGCCTCCATTGTGAAATGGAAACGAGGGTGATGTGTGATTCCCATCCTCCAGGCTCCCTCTCTGATTCCCACCAAATTCTTCTCTGCCCCCTCGGAAGCTACCAGCTACAGCTCAGCCCCAGCCCCATGTGCCCCACACTTGGCTGAGTGCCTTGGACCAACCTGGAGACCAGACACAGCACAGAAGCCACTGGTCCTGTACTGGGGTACCTGCTGAGGGTGGCTGCCCCTGATGGCCTTTATGGCATCTCAGTCATTCCTGTTCATGACCTCTCTTTATGTACACGTGTTTTTCATCTGCAAAACAGGTGTGCCTGGCCCTCCTTTCCTCTCTCTGCTTTTCTAGCAAGCAGCTGCCCATTTCAGGGCTGCCTCACAGTATTCTTTCCCTCCCTCCCTGCCTTTGCATCTAGGTTTGTTATGTATCAGCTGCAATGGCTTCTGGAAGTTTTGCAGCATCATATTTCTCACTCCTTGCCCTTTTTCTCCCAATGCCTCATACCTCAATAATGAGCTATTTGTCTCTTTTTCAGGAAATCTGTCTTAGAAAGGTTTTGGCTGCTCCAAGAAGCTGGGAAGCTCTAGGGGACAGCTCAAGCAGGAGCTGTAACCTCTGACGTATTCCCTTCTCATCCTTCACATGCCACGAGGCATAGGGGGATCCTCACCTTGCACCTCTTCCCTATATGCTCCAGCTCCATCTCATCCCACATGCATCTCCCACAGCTTGCAAAGATGAGTGTGTGGCTCCTGCTGGGCCGCCTTGCTGGCTCCAAACCCTGAGCAAAGCTTTTCATCAGTGGGGGCTGGACCCCCGTATCCTGCCCCACACTGTGGGGAGCCTCGCACTGAAATCTGTTGGGAGGGGAGCCCAGAAGCTGCTCAGGCTGTCACAGGTTGCTGGGAGCCCTGTAGACTCACGTCCTACTGCTCCAACAACCCCCAGCTCAGCATGAGAGCTGTGCAGATGGGCAGACAGCACAGAAAAGCTCTCACCTCCTGTGAGCAAATGCCACCCCCATGCCTGGGAGGAATGAGCATCATGGGGACTGTCAGTGTGTGAACCTTCTGCCTTTCCTCAGCGGGACACTGCTGAGCAGAGCCGGATGGACACACGCACGGCCAGCCCTCCAGCTTCACACACTGCTGCACTTCACACCACAGCTTTCGCAGAAAGCTGCAGGAAACGGTCTGGCAAATACAGTTTTCCTCAGCCTGGAATACTCCCCTGCCCGAGTCTTACTAGATTTGTATCGTAAACCCAAGGGGGTGTCGGGGGCTGCTGCATGTAATTACAAGCCTGATAATTGTATCAGGTGTAATCTCGTCCTCCCTCCATGCAGCCCTGGACAGATAAGCATGGGAATAGCTACGTCACTTGAAGCAAGGAACCCTGCCATGTCAAGGAGTGAAAAGGCTGCAGGTCCCCCCTGCACTTGTAAGATAAATCTACTGCAACCTCTTATCAGCCACAGTGCAGGGTCCCCGAGGCAGTCTGCACGATCTGGGGGGCACCCAGGGCGCTGTGGAAGATAAAAATCAGCAACCCATAGTTAACACCACCACCAGAACAGGGGCTTCGTTCATTCACCACTGCAAACACTTCCCCTGTGGTAAGCCACACCAGCAAGTTCCTGGTGTCGGCAGAGACCCTGCGCGCACCTCAGCTGTTACCACCCACGAGATTTTGGGCAACAGAGGCCATATTCAGTAAACCCCGCTGTCACCATGGCAACCGGTTTCACTTAAATGCAGGGATGGCTGCACAGGCCCGGGACGCTCGGGACCTCGCGTGGCAAGGGGTGAGGGCACCGCCAGCTCCTCACCGGGTCCATGCCAGTGCTGCTCACCGTGCAGCAGGGCCCCACTGCCCAGCCATAGCCTGGCCTCTCCCAGTGTTTTTGCTGGACGTTTGAATGAATTGCCTGCCATGACAAAAGGAAAAAGAGAAAGGAATTACAGTTCCTTTTTTCCCAGGAGGTACAATTCAGTTCAGGGAAGGTTCCATAACGACCTCTTTGAACGATGTACCTTGCAAGCCTTTGTTGTTCTGAGCTACACTCTTTGAAACCGCAGCTCCAGGAGAAGGCTGTGGAAGACATGAGGCAGCCACCAACCACCCTGCACATCACTAGGGGTAGTGGCAGCTTTTGAGGAGGAGAAGGTCCTCAGTAAAGGCCCAGAAGTCTGGGTGATCAGCAGGAATTATTAAGGTTGTAAAAGAGTTCTATCATCGAGTCTAACCACTAACCCAGCAGCACTGTGTTCACCTCTAAACCACATCCCTAAGTGCCACATCCACATGGCTTTTGAACCCTGCCAGGGATGGTGATTTCCAAGGCATTGCATCTCTCAGTTTTCAGCAGCCACTAGGGATGTATTCACTGCGATCCACTGATGGAGCAGCAGCCTGCCTGTAACCAGGCGAGCCCATCCTACAACAGACATCCCAAAGACTTTAGTACCCAAGCCAATCACAAAGCCCCAGGGTTTTATTCCAGTGATGTACAAATGCTCACACAAGCATGACTTAATTTAATTTTCAGTGCTCAGCAGAATGCATTTTTTGTTGCACCTCAGCTGTGTTGCAGAGATAAATGATGTGTTTAGTCTTTTGACAATTTTGCTAAAGCTTCATTCCCAGCTGATGTCTTTTAAATGATGTATATTTCAGGAATTTTTATCCTTAATTAATCTTTGTTATAAAAAGAAAAATAGGAGTTTTGAAAAAAAAATGCATTTTCTGCTATTAAAATAATATTTTCTCTCATTCCTCTTATTTCCTTCCATTCCCTGAGCCTTGGCCTTTCACTGCCCTTGCAAACAGACAATCCCTGAGACCTCTCCAGTACATGTGATACTGCAGGAGGACTGGAAATATTTCAGAGCCAGGAAATAACGACAGTTATTCCATTAGATACAAAGCTCCAAAAGCTTCACTAAAAAAAAATTCACACTGTTAATAATATTACCCAAAATTCCCTTCCAACTCTAAGCAGCCCAGATATCCATTTGCCCTGCTGCTCTGCACTGTATCGCTCTCTTCTCCTGAGAATGCTCTGGCAAAGTTTGCTGAACTGCACAGAAAATTTTTGCCGTAACACATGTGCTCTTGTCATCCTGATGTGAATCCCAGTGACTGACCTCATAGCCCCCAAGCTCCCACAAGCTCAGGTTTTCTGCAAACACGTGCAGTGTGCTCTGAGCAGGCGAGCTCCTGACTGGGCTGCTGGCTTTGGCTCCTCTGCAGCACATCCTCACCTTACGGGGTCATGTCTGGTCTCCTGCTTCACCTGAAGGAAGTGCAGTTAAGGGCAGGCAAGGCTGCCAGGCCAGCAACAGTAGGAAAAGTAACAATAATGTTACCCACACATACACTTTTCAGCTCTAAAGTGCTGTTTGCTGGGTTGTGCTCTGATTCCTGAGAAATTCTAGCTTACTGAACTGCAGTTATCTCTCCCAGCCCCAGTCCCCTTGGACCCGGTGCTGTGGGGATAGGCTGCAGGCGTTTTTGGTGCTGGTGCTATTGCCAGACAGGCTGAGAGGCTTTAAGCTATCACTGGGTCATCTCTGTGCTTCAGCTTCCCCAGAGAGGGACTAGGAAGTCCCTTGGTCTTTCTAGGAATGGGCAGTGAAGAAACCCAGAGGAAGGGCCAGATTACACATGCAGACACAGCAAGGCGAGGGAGAAAGGCAGACATGGCAATATCTGACTTTCACATCTTGTCTCTTGATAACTGTGTGATACTGAGACAATCTAAATGTGAAAAAAGATCATATTCTCTCCCCAAAACACCCGTGGCTAACAAATATACACATATCGATATATGTAACTTCTTGGAGGCAGAGCTTGTGCTGATGCTACGTTCACACTACTGATGAAGCTCTGAGGAGCTAGAAGTAATTTTGATGCACTACAGACAAAGGTGAACTTGGGTTAACTGTGTTAAAAAACAATAATAAAAGCACAATCCACAGGAAGCGGAGAAAGTAAAGTATTTCCATCAATAGTTTTACTTAAATCTTCATACTCTTGGACTGGCATGGGAGCAAAGATGCCAAAGTTCAACCCAGCAAGAAGTTCCAGGCAGTGCAAAGCAACTCTCCATTCTGTAACTAGTGCATGGATACCTTTATCTTACTGGCTATCTGTATCTTAACAGAACAATCACTGTAGATCATAGAATGGCCTGGGTTGGAAGGGAACTCAAGAGTTCCAACTCCCCCAGCCATAGTGGGGGGAAGGTTGGAATTAGATTCCAGTAGATGTCATAGGACATATTCTCAGTCATTGCAGAAGACCACCCCAGAGGTGCTCATTTGTTGGATGAACCCCTAGAGTTTCAGACAAGCCACATGATGGCTTTGGTGGTTTTAACAGAAAACATGTCATTTAGGAGCTGCCAGCCGAGCCACAGTGGGAACTGTGGCTGGGAAGCTGAGTGAATCAGGACCACGAGTACTGACATCGCTCCCCACATTCCCCATCAGGAAGCTGCAGACACACATCCCCAGGGAGCCTGGGCCAGGGCATGCCTGCTTTCATACCCCTTTAAAGTGTAAAGCTCTTGGCCCCCACAGAAGCAATTTGCTCTGACTTGGTGGGCTGGATGGCATCTCCTGCTGCAGCCCCTGCCAGGAGCTGCTTCCCTGGCAGTGATCTCTCCCTGAGCTCCCTGGCAGCAGCAGCAGCGGGGCTTTCTGGGGACGGGAATCCCTGCACCCCCCAAAGCCTGTGTGACTCATCGAGCTCTTAGAGATGGAAGGTTATTTCTGGATTCAACTTTCTGGACTGAGGGAAACACTGCGGTGTCAGCACCCAGCGGTGCTCTTAGGAGGTGCGTTGTTTGGCAAGTCTTGCAAATCTATTTCCATATGCAAGCACACGCATGAATCACTCCTTGCAAGAAAAAGCCATAGGGGTGAAAGGGCCAAGACAGACTTTGCTGGGAGATAGTGAAGGCAAAACCATTATTTTTTTTTCTTCAGTATAACTAAAATAGCCACAGAGGCAGAAAAGGCCAAAAGCCCCCTTCCTCCCCCTACCCAGAGCTGATCCCTCTGCTTGTTTTCCCCACCAGCTCCTCAGCAAAGATCAGTACTATCACCCACTAAAGCCAACCTACTTCTGCAGCAATGTCAGCACTTTTCACAAGCTATATCTATCTGTAAATTTGTTATTATTTCCCCATCTGCTAAGAGAAAAATTATCTTCTTTTCCTGTCCAGTCACTTTACCCACAAATATTCATGTTTTCCTAAAATCACCTATTCCCAAGGAACAGTCCTGATTCTGTTAATATGAACAAAAAGCTTGAGCCCAGCATCCAGGCAGTGCCCCAGGGGATCTGGGTAAAGAAACCAGGGGCAAAACGGTGGCTGTGATAAAGAAAAAGAACAAGGGACACAAATGAAAAAGGGGCAAGAGGGGAAGAAAATAAGGAACAGGAAGAGAAACATGTGGAAGAACTTCCCTCCAGCGGCAATCGCTCCTAGGAATCCTGATGCCACTCAGTAATCCTCGTCTCCCAAGCAAAGCTGAAGGTGGACAGAGAGGCAGATGCAAAAAAAAAGGGAAGCATGAAACAACTTACAATGCCACAAGCATTTCTTGCTTTGCTTAATTTCTATCTGCTACATCTGAGGAACCTTTCTGGTATCTGTAACTTCCTCTCCAATATCGACAGTTGTGACCTTCCCTCCATCTGGCTCCTTTCCACTTCAGCTTTCATTTATGTGTACCTAACATTCATAATTTGTGTTTGTTTGCCACAGTACTGCAGCAAACAGCCCCCTCACACACATTGTGCTCAGTCGTTCCTTCAAGATCTAAATCCTTGCATATGATTATGCTCAGACCAATCACCCTATGGTTGCTCCTGATTTATATAAATTTCTGTACTTACATATTCTCCGAGTATATTTTCAAAACATACTACCCATTCAGAGAGCTGTTAGAGAGCACTTCTATTTCATGAGCAACCAAATGTGGTATTTTCTGTTGTGACTAGGAAAGAAACTTTTGCAATTTCCTGGAATAAGTGCTTTCAGCTCTTAACTTGCTTCTGTCTCAATTCCTGTAGTCCTTTTTTCCATGCCCCAAATCTCATTCTTGGCTTTCCTTCCACAGTCCTTTAGCCAATAATTTAGACCTCTCCCTTATCCTCATTGCTTCATTTCCCACTTATTTAACCTTGCTTTTTCTATTCAAGTATCTGGAAAAGTTTTCTGCTGCTTTTCAACCATGACCAGCAAAGATAACCTGCACTCACGCTGGTTTTCACTGCATTCCTAGATTTTAATGGCCATGTTCAACTTACTTGGCTAACAGGTAATTTTTCCATTCCTTATTAGCTTTTTATTTTTCTCTGAGATGGTTAGTTGCAAGCCCTAACTTACAAGGCTAGTTGAGATTTAAGGTCCTCATAATTCCTGCCCTCTTATCCTGCAGAGTGCCCAGGCTTTAGCCAGTCATCCCAGTTGACTTCATGACAACTCCCTTGTACAAGGTCCAAACTCCTTAGCAAAAGGCATCCTTGCACTAAGGCTGAACTGATTCAACTCTTCAGCACGTAATAAATGTATCACTCTAGCCCACAATCCGTGCTTCTTCCTCTGCCAGGGCTTTGAACCCCAGCTCATTCCTTATCACGGGTCTGTCCTCTAAAATTTTACTTCCCATGCCATTGCCTGCTTTCCTTTTCCACATGACTGCCTTCAGGTCAGTGCCTGAACTCCACCATAATTTTTAAGTGTACATCTAGTCTAAAATGAATTTTATCAGCCTAGTTTCTGTTGTGGGCCATCCAAAGCCCTGAGAGGCTTGGTACAGCTTCCTTATCTCGTCATCTCAGACTCGCAGTGTTGCACTGCTACCACCGTCTCTTCTCCTAGATACCTTGAAAAAGGAATGAAATAAATAAAACAATCGCTCCTCCCAGTTCCACTACTCATTCCTTTCCTTTCTCTGGCACTGTGGTCCATGGCTGCAGGGCCTTCTCAGTCCATCAGCTCTGCAGCTTTATTTAAGCTCAGCCAGAGTGTCAGACCCATATTCCCTTCAGAGTGCTCTTTCTTCTTAGAAAAATGCAGTCTGAGTACAAAGCTTATTAAATATGTACTGAAAACAATAAGCAACCAAGTGACAGATAAACAAATTACCTCCTCAGGCAACCTTGTCAGAAGGTTACTTCTCCTTCCCCAGGGAGGCATGAGATCTCTCATTTATGTGATGTCTAGACAACACGCAGATCTGCAACACGATAATGACTTTATACACATCACATGCTTCAGGGCTACAGCCACTTGCTTGCTGAATGCAGGAAGGAACTATTCCCCTCTAAAAATTTGGTGAGATTTTTTTCATGACTACTTCACCTCCTGAAGGATCAGCAGTAGGTAGAACATAGTAGTGGACAAAGAGTGAAGAGGGTCTTCCCTCTTGCAATTGATACTTACCAGGATAACCTCGCAATCAAATTTATTACCAAACCTGGCAAACAACCATTATTCTAGTCTTTCATTGTACTCTCAGTCTGGCAAGATGCTCATTTTCTCTTACCTTCTTGGATCTGTACCTCAGTACATCTCAGCTCTGCACTTGCAATGCCCCTCTGCTTCTTCCACTTTCTGAGGTATGGCTTCCATCTCTTCAACTTACAATGTCAGAAATGTCTTCACTTGTCTTAAATTACTGGCATATGTTGTAGAAATTTAATGGCACATATGGGCAACCAGGTCAAGTCTTTCCAACCCCTCACTCTCCACTGGTGAGACACTCCTGGAGAGCCATATTCAGGTCTGGGCTCCCCAGCACAAGACAGACGTGGAACTAATGGAGTGAGTTCAACAAAGGACCACAAAGGCGATTAAGGGACTGGAAGACTCAAAGAGATGGAGAGAGCAGGGACTGCTCAGCCTGGAGAAGAGGTCTATAAATACTCAGTGGGGGAGTAAAAGGAAAGAGCCAAGCTCTTCTTGGTGAAACCCAGCAACAGGACAAAAGCCATTGGACGTAAACTGAAATACAGCAAAATTTTTAATGTAAGAAAAAGTCTCTTCTACTCTAGGAGCTCTCAAGCACTGGCACAGCTTGCCCAGAGAGGTTGCAGTCTTCATCCTTGCAGATACTCAAGACCTGACTTGAGACAGGCCCCAATCAACCTGTCCCAGCTGATCCGATGTGAGCCATTGGGAAGGTTGGAGGAGCCAAACTCAGCAGTGCCTGCTGGCCTCAGTTACTCTCAATGCTGAAACATAACAGCAGTTATGTTCTATGCCAGTCTCCTCTGGCATAGAACACTGGGAAATTAGCCCAAGTCACAGTGTTCAACTGCTCATTTAAAGCAAAAGAGATAATTAAGTAGCCAAACGTTGAGTGCAATGGGCTTGCTCAATCACAGCATGGTAATCGGCATCAACTGCCTCAGGAATGCAAAAGCTGAAATATGAAACAACCACCTCCTGCTCAAGTCTTGCTGCTGTAAGAATTGCCTAACTGGGTATCCAGACCCAAACTTCCAGCAAACAACCATGCCAGGCTTTGCCCAAAAGCGAAGGGGGGCCATGGGGAATCCCAGAGGAACTAGTGATGGCCACAAGTGGGGCTTCATAAAGGAGTAGACACTGTGGTGTCTATCACCATGCCTGCAGGCTTCCCACTGGTGGCTAAATCAGTCCTTTAGCACATTCTTTGCCAAGTTACTTTACCTAAAACAAGTTTCAGACAGGGATGACAGAGCCAAGGCAGCCCTTGCCTTTGCAATCACTGGCAGAATACTGCAGAAAAGTGCCCAGAGCACACAGCTAACTGTCAGCCTGATGAAACCTGGTGTCACATGTAAAACTGAAACTGCTCTCGAGTTATTTTAAAAAAATATTTTAAAAAAATCAGGGCCTCACAAAACTTTTTATTTTACAAAGTTTTGCAGGCCTGATACTGCAAAGTCAGCTCAGCAAGACACAAAACCCCAACCCCTATCTCTAGCTCCATCAGCTCATCTCTTTTACTGCCATGAAAGTGCCTACAAATATGAACATTTACATATGAAAATGTGAATGTAGATATATTTTTTCCTAAATCATTGAAGACAAGAAAGCTCATCCTTTTGCACACCCAAAATGACCACTTTTAAGGGGATTAAACATCATTCTAAAAGCAACTAAGAAAGCAAACAGAAAACTATTTTTCAAATGGTTGTTTTGGTGCTTGTGGTTTTTAACATTTGGAATAGCTGATTCTCACATCCCTCTCCTAGTGAAAGAAGTGGGAAGACTCATCAGTCTGACTAATCTGAGGAACAGTATCTTGATTAAAGAAGGGAAACTGATTTCTAAGGACTAAAATTGTAAATTCAGCTTGTGCCCAGAAAATGTCCCCAATTTTCATTATTTTACACTCTGAATGCCACTTCACTAAAAACTAAAGCTAGGGAAGAGAGAGATCAGGACTACTCTAAGGCTTCAGAAGAGGAAAATGCTGAAAGAATTCCTACCTGTACTCAAAAGCTGGCAACACTGGCACAAGCTTAAGCAGGGTTAAATCTACCGCAGTTTTGGAGGAAAACACAGATAAAATTTGAATGTTGTCTTCTGCAGAAAATATACACTAACAGCTAATGCACTTCATGCTTAATAGCCAGTGAAAAGCAAAATTATGACAGTGCATAAAATATAAGACATGTATCAAACACTACCTCACACAGCAAGATTCAAGTGGTTTAAAAAATACAGTAAATCTCTCAAGTAGGCACCAATGATGGTTTTGGAAATAAGGTGGGGTATTTTGTAAGAAGAAGAAATCTGTACTGGGAGACAGTCCAGAGCATGACATGGCACTGATGAGGCCACAGAATCCAAAACTCAGCCTTCAGTGACAGCAGGGTTTTTCTTCAAATTCATCCACACTTTCTCCTGCATTAGGAAAACAGAAGGAAAGCTGGAAGAGATTGGATGCCCTGAAACAAGACAAGCTTTGGAAATTGTTTTTGATCCTTCCAGAAACATTTGAAACACAGCTTAGACTATCCCTTGGAGCCATCCAGAAACTGCCCCACAGCAGCACAGCGGGGCTTGCTTCAAGAAGGAGCCAGACCATCCTACATGGATATATAGGACACTGCTTTTTTGCATGCTCCAGACACTTCTCATTCTTGTGAGATGTAAAAAGTTCCAACATCTCCTTTGCGACCAGACACTTTGTACATTCCCTGGTGCATCACTCATCTTAGGGTGATTTGCTCATCTAAAAGTCTTCAGCAACTATAACGGACACTTCAGGCCCATCTCTGATTTGCAGCACGGATCTTTTGGGTTAAATCTACCAAATGAGAGGCCCACGCAAAGTCGCTGCTGAGCAGAAAACCCCCTTTCTTACTGTCATACTGGCTGCTGGAGCTGCCAGGGCCCAAGTAAAATTGAAGCAGACAGCAAAGGCTGCTGTGCTGCCCAGCAGCGCTGCTGTGTGCAGCACGGGGCGTCTCCACAGAGGAACTTACCTCAGGTAACCTGTGGTGTTCAGCGAACATGCACACAGGGCTCAGCGGGCAAGAAAAGCGGTCATGCAAACTGTCACAGCTCCCTTCTGCACACACCGTGCCTGTGAACCAGAGGGACAAACAGCTCCACCCAGCAGATGAACACACAGACTTCTATGTGTCTGTGCTGTACCTCTACACAATCTGAAATGAAAAATTACATCTGAAATAGTCCCAGATATTATGAAACCTCTTTATTTTTGCCATCTGTCATATTTTGTCAAAATTAGCAAGAGCTAAAGTGGGAAAAACATATAAGAAATCAGACACTGAGCCTATATTTAATAATGATACCTGAAAGGAGGACTAAGGCAATACCCACATCATTGCACCATTTGGCAGCATCTGTCAGTTCTTCGCAGGATGATGGACTTGGGAAGGATGCTGAGCACAGCTAGGGAGAAAGTGAGAAGGCAGAGCTTTGACAGTTCTTCTCTGACTAAAAAGAGAGAGCATTTGAAATAAAATTGTAATCATTGTAAATGATACTCGTTGACCTTTTCAAACACTCCAGATAAGGGGAAAGCACACAGAGTGCTTTATTTTCTTGTGCACTCTACTTGTGGGTTGCATCCTACTCATTTCTGTGAAAACCCAAAATTCTTACCAGACCTTGGGGGAAGTCTGCAGACATTCAGTAGCCTAGAACAGCTGGATAATGCACGGTTTGTTTCTTAGTAAAGAACTGACCTTGAATTGTGAAACAATCACTCATCTCTTACACCAGCGCTCTTCTCCTGTCCAAAGCAAAAGAGACTGAGAAGCACATGCATGTGGTGCCTGCGCACTTCTGCCACTGAGACAGCAAGAAAGGGATGAATGCTTAAGTTCATGCACATTTTTATTGAGTAGTAATATAAAATGCTTCTTTCATTGTTACAAGTGCATGCTTTGATTGCCAACATTTCGAAGTCAAATTACAAAGGCAAGGCTGTAGGCTGTAGTGAATTACTTGGGCACTTATACAATTGTTAAAAAATATCAATGGACTGTTTGTTTTGTTTCCTTTTCTTTTTTAGAATGAACCAGTTGAAACCCGTAACTGATATACAAAGGGAAAAAAGTGAAAAAATTACACATTTTGTGGCACATGACAAAACAGAACAAAATGACTAAACCATTATGACATTAACAGTTATCATGCATTTAGAATTTCACATGTAACTACAAACTTATTTAGATTTCACAAGGTTTGCTAAACATGCTACCCATCTATATGTGCACTGACAAGCTTATGTTAAAAACTTTAAGAATACTCTCCCCCCTTAGATTTTTCAAAGCTTTTTTTTGATTACAAAATTTCAAAGGCATTAAGCATTTTCTTTTTAGAGAATATAAAGTACGCCAGTATACATACATTTCCAGTATAAGTCAGACCACTAAGCGCATTACAGTCCCATACAGGCCTATACAGCCATTTTTTCTTAAAAAACATGCATAGGCAGATTTTTACAGAATATAGATGCTTTTCACTGCACTTAATATGGTGTCTTGTTCACTATACTTAAAAATGCACCACTCATAAATATTTAAATTCAGCAAGCCACAACCAAGACTTGTTTTACCAAAAAAACCCCAGAAAACCTCCCAAACCAAACCCCCCTAAATATAAACAGCAAAAAAAGATAAATGTTATTATTCCAGTTTCTTTTTTTTTAACAAAGAAAAAGATAATTGCTGCCAAATTAGTAAGGTGTTATATTTAAAGAAGGGCATTGAAGCACACTAAAGAAACCTGAGGTAAGCATAATCTGTACAAAATTAAACTGTCGCTCTCGCTCGCTCTCTCTCACTCTCTCTCTATTTTTTTTTTTTTGGCATTTTAAACAAATTTCCAACTTTTTTTTTTCTTTTTTCTCTATATTTTTAAAGAGTGCCTAATTTATTTCATAGCCTTTGTCTGACAAGAGTAGCAAAACATTATCAATAAATAGTCCTTATTTAGTTTGTACATTTTGTTAAAAATGTTTCGATGTTGTAGATGTTGAGTGCTGCAACTGTAAACGTACAATAGTTAGTAAGAAATTAAACAAAGTTTTCATGTCCAGTAACATAATAAAAGGCCTTTCAGTAACATAGCTAGACTTTCCCAATGTAGTAGGAAAACATGTTCATTCCCCTAACTTTGCAATATATACCGGCATGAGCTTCCATTTTTCTACAAGCATTTAAAGGCATATCCAAAGGAGGTGTCTCTCCCCCACCCGCCCTCCCACCAAATTAAAGTTGACGATCTCTTTGTTGATGATTTTTGTAAACTGAATCCAACACCTGGCCCCCAGAGCAAGTAAGCTATTATCAGAGGCAAGAACATCCCACTGCTGACGTGCAGCAACCCCATCGCGCCCTGCAGCTCAACCCCCCTCCCGGACAGTGGTCACTGGATATTGCTGCTATTACTGCCGTTGCTGTCCGTGCCATTAGTCTCTGTGGAGATTGCCTTGTTGATGGAGTTAAGGTTGGCATCGGATGGCACGTCTCTGCGCGGAGGCATTCGCTCATTAATTCGATCTAAGCCTTTGGCCTCTTCGAAGCTAGTGATCTTATGCTGGGGTGAAAATCCTTTGATAGCTAAATAAAGGATTATTGAAAAATAAAATTAGCAAGATAAAACTCTCAGCAGCTTTCCCCCCAATTTAGCAACAAGTGCGAGAGTCCTTCTTTGGGAAGGTGACAATGAGAAGATCTGACACCACCACCAACTCCTTACCACACTCAGAAAGAGCTGGAGGCTCACCACCACTGTCCCTTCCAACACAACTATTGTTTCCAACACAATCAACTTCCAGTATTTTGTTGTCCACTGGGGTTCAGCTTAGAACACCCAGACGCTGACATGAAACTATAGTTTGCATTTTGGAACCATCCTGAAGGCACAGCCATGAGCTGGTGAGTTGGCATTTGCTGTCATCACTTCCAGCCATAAGGACACTGTGCCTTGTCCTAATGCCTTTCATCAGGCAAAGCCCCCACCTGACCTTCAAAGATCACGTAAAAAGTGCTGGCTACTTCCAAATGGTGATGACATGGTGAGGCCACTTTGTGGGATATACAGTAAAGCTAGGGAAGATCTGCGGTGACCCTACAACAAGTTGCCTTCTGTTCTCAACACAAGTGAGCTGCTTGTTGATTGCTTGGGGCAATTATCCTCCCTGATACAACCCTGGGCTTCTAGAAAGCAGCTTAAGTCAAATGGCAGGAACACCGTGCAACACAGCTCAGGGATATTGTCATTTTGGAACAGCTATACAGTTTAGCTTAGGAAACGCACTGACAAAGGACCAAAGTTCCAACTGGTCCCTGAGAAGTTTTGATCTGCCTTTCAGCAGTGACATTAGTGAGGCCACACCAACCTCAGAAGAAAGCCACCAGCTGAGGAATGTATTCACAGACTGTGATTTTTATTTAATTTTATTCTCTCTCTAATTGAAGTGTTGAAGATCTTTAGATTTAAAGTAAAAGAGAAAAAAAGCACTGTAGGCAAACAGCAGGTCACAGCCCCGTAGATAATCTGTCACAGCCTTCTGTGTGTTTTTTTCTCTTATCTGTACCAAATCAATGTACTGCACCTCCAGAAATGGAATTTCTGCTAGGCCTCGATCATAACACGCTATAGAGCAGAAATGGTGTGTTAGTACCAGGAAACTGCAAACTCCCTGGGGAGAAAACAGTAGGGGAGTTCCAGAGATCAAATTCAGTATTCCTTCTCCCCTTTTCTTTTCTCCTTACCCCCAACTACTCTCCTTCCAATACGCAGTCCCAATTCTGGACAAGCTGGTAATTTCTGTTAAAAAAAAAAGCTAAGACACCCCAAACCCCAGAACATCCCTGGTACCAAGCTACCACTCCTTGTATTTAGTGGGGAGCAAGAAAGGGCATTTTCATGCGGATTGTGCCAACCTTTCCTGTGAAAATTGATAGATCCTGTTTGCTTCAGGATTTAGTTCTTTAGCCAGTTTCACTAATGTTACACTGGAACTTTGTGAAGTGCATGATTTTTAACATGTACTATATTTCAACTCAGAAAAACAACAACATAATGGTGATCAGTCAAGTGAGCAGGGACGGAGCAGTGAAAACAGAACAGGTCATACAGTGAGTTTTCTTAATGTTTGCCTTTTGGGTCAGCTTTTTTTAATTTACCTTCTACCACAAAATGAAGATGTCTAACAAGCACCCATGCCAATCCCTTAAAGCAATAGTTTAATGGATGGCTGCATTGAAGCTGAAGCACTTGCCATGTCCTGGAGTTTGCCAGCAGCACAGCCCAGTTGGTGTTATGGGGCCCTGAAGGACAACTGGTAAAGGGTGAAACTTCCCCTTCATCAGAAGCTTCACCTGTATAGAGCGGTAGTTGTGACTATGGTGACGGTGTCTAACTAGCAAGGATGGCAAATCAAGAATCAACTTGAGGGGTGCATATTGCTGGCACGGGGGCACGTTAAGGGATTGTATTTCCAGTAGACACGTTACTGTCGGTAACACTAAGGAAGGTGCTCTGCTGTAGTTGCTGGACAGACAATGAATATTAGCAGGTTACATTGAGAGTCTACTAAAACACAACACATAGTCACAGAAAATCACAGAAAACAGCCAAACTGTCAACAAGAATGCACACTGAAGATTAGAGATTGCCAATAGGAATAGATAATTCCAACATAAATAGCAGCTTACTCACTGCTATTTAGAAAGCAGTTGTATTTTCTCTTACTTGTTTGTTCTGTAATTTTAATCACTGCTTTACAAAATTCAAAAACAAATTCAACTGGCCAAAAGGGCACATCTTACCAAAGGACAACAATGACCAGATTTTTTTTAAATAACTAAAAAAAAAAAAATACCCACAGAAAATTTGAGAGGGGCAAGAACAAAATACAACTGAAGAATTTTGTTTTAAAGGGGAATTCTGAAAATTCTTCTTCCAAAACTTTGTAACACTCAACAGATATTGTACATCAGCACTGCAATACATAGTTACTTAGATTTTAACTGAAGTGTTAAAAATTGTTACGGGTTAAATTAGAGGTCTGTCAACAAAACACCAGTTTTCAATACTGAAAGTTCAGAAATCTTCTAAGGCAGCCAGTCACTTTATATGCAGCTAAAATGGTGCCTGTGTTAATGGTTGCTCTAATGTAAATATCCAGTGTGTAAACTGCCACTACCAAAAGAAGCAGACATCTTGCAGACAAATGTCTCATGTTGTTTTACTTTTAAAGGGAAACAGAAACATGCTGTACTATAACAAAAGACCAATAAAATCTTTTATTAGTGACCTAAAAGAAAGGAAACAAACTGAAGCATAAAGAAAGAAAAAGGGGAAAAGAAATAATAACAAAAGGAGAGAATATATAATAAGCTAAGTGTTTTCCTTGACCAGAAATTGCTGAGAATATTTTGAGCCAGCCTCCAGCACACAGCTTTTGAGCTATGTGTCACAAAGCATTTATGAGCTGCTGCCAAGTTGTCCCATGAAATCCAAGTTCCCTGATCTCCTCCTGTGGCATTACTCAGTGCTTAGTTCAACATACAGCAACTCAAATGTGTTTGTAACTTACAGAAAGAGAAAAACCTCAACAGCAGCAACAGAAAGAAAAACCAAAAAACACTTTCCCCTTTAAAGCAATTACATTTTGGTTAATACCGAGCCACAATTGTTAGCCCAACACCCACACAATCTGTACAAGCTACAGCAAAATGAATACACCCAGCAGAGCCCTTATCTGTTGTGGCACCAACAGAAAGGGGACTGGCCAATTTACCTTCATCAGCCTCAATAGCCTCAACAGTAGCTGAAGAGAAGAAAGGGGTAGCAAAACGAATGAGAAAAAATGAGCAGAGGATTTCAACTCTAAGAACAAGTCAGTGAATAGCAAAGGAGCTACAACACTAATGTTACTGTAAGTGCTGGATTTTGGCAAAACAGACACACAGAGAAATGCTTACACAAAAACAATTTGCAGATTGAATTAAGGTAGAGTTTTTGTTTTAAAGGAGAAGTCTCACAAACTACAAGTTTTTAAAGACACATTTAAGAAGTCTTCCTTTGACTCAAAAGGACTACAAAACGTTAATGCCCTCCATATTGCACATCTGACCTGAAAAGGTCGTTATGTAATTGTCCCAGCTCTCAGTAAGAGCAGTTTGACTTGCCCTGTCAAAAGAGAACGAAAAATGGCATAAAGCCCTCGCACGAAATTCATGCAACTTACAATATCAGCCTAAAAGGTACTGATGCCAGTACAAGGCAAAGGAATTCTAAATACAACTTTACAGAACTATTTTTTTCTCTCTCCTGACTAAAAGAAACATCCCCACAGCATGGGATGCTCAGAAAGCTTTGCCTTTGCTTGCAACCTTGTCCAGTCTGCTCCATTTGTAAACTTTATTTTTGTCAACCCAGTCTCTGAGAAACAAGATTTTGCTAATATTTTATTTAAATCAATAGATGTAGATGCAAGATTGACTGTTGGACCTCCAAAGTTGCAAAGCCTGGTCAGAGAGAGCAGAGCTTGTAACCGGGAGACTGCTGCAATGTTATGAATACCATGTTACCACTGTTGCAAAACCATTAATTGTTCTTAAACACATAATTTCATTTAAATTTTACCCATCAGCCTTGGTATGCATTTTTTTTAACAGTCAGAGATTTTGAAGCTGATGCAAATCATTAAATGCAATCCAATATAGCAAATATTTTAAAAGAAATTTTGATTTTCAAGAATTTCTGGTTAGAAGAATAGCTGAAGAAGTCAAGTTTTTAGGAAGTCCTTTCCTCTTTTTTGTCTTGTTTTCTCCCACATAAAACCCAAACTTTTTTTTTTTCCATTTAGAATGTTAAAAAAAAGGATTAAGATGTATTCTAAAATATCTATACTATTATCTTGCTGCATGGGGAAAGGAGAGGATTTAACCCTCATGCACCAAGGTAAGCCTATGCGTCTCAAGCAGCAGAGCAAGAGAGATGGCCAAAAAACAAGGAACAAAACCAACGCAAACCTAAAAGAAAAGGAAACATGATAACTAGGATGAGAAATTAAAATAAATAACCAGATCCAAACCAGCACTGAAACATTAGAAAAAATGACGACTAAAATGGATACTTTCACAACAGAACATACTACTCATATTTTCTGTTAATACATGTGTGTGCTTAACAGAAACTATATGAACCTCAGAGTGTTTGGTGAATGGGGTACTATGTGCTAACTAATGCAGAAGCTTGTGTATAGTAATGTTTTACTGAGCCAGAATACTGCAGTATGAGGAGATTTTCTTTTTAGCCATTGTAACAAGAACATTCGGCAATTTTCTCAAATTCATTTCTATTTCTAATATTTTGCCAGGGCACCAATAGCACTTTTCTCAGACCAAATTTTCTGACAAATGTAAAGCGACTGTGTGGAGAAAAGCCTAGGTGAAGACCACAAACCCAGTAAGAAAGGCCTCCTGTGAAATCATATTGCAGCATTTTCAAAGCAGAACGTTACTATGTCCATAACACATAAGTTATCAACAAGAAAAAAGAGAAGGGATAAAAGGGAAAAATGAGGTTTACCACCATATACCTGAATCTTCTAGATAAAAGAGACAGTAAAGGGAAAAATACAGAGAAAGAATGCTCCAGGAAGGAAACAGGAAAACAAGAGGCTGAGACTGTGTCAAGGTTATAAAGCATTTCTACTTCTTACATCTACTGCCAACAGAACCTCAAAAAATGAGAGACCTTTATGTGTGCCTGCAACATACTCTACAGCAGTACACACGGAAAAAAGAAAGGAGAGCTTCCAGTAATAAATTAAACACTTTGCACTTCTTATTCCAAAAGGAAACAAAGGCAGCCCTACTACAGACTTACTAATTTCCTGTAACAAAAAGCACTTGGTATAAAACTGACAATCTGTATTGTGTTTGTGTACAAGGCAAACACAGTGTTTGTAAGAACCTCCCTTCACTTGGACTTAAATCAGAGTGAAATTGTTCTCATGTTGTCACCTAGAATTTCTAGGAATGCAAATTTAATTCTAGAGCTATTTTCCATTGGTGGCTCTCTATGCGGAAGAACAAATCAGATGAAGTAAGAGTTTGAGTGTCATTAGCTAAGCTGAACCTTCAGTACTGCATGTATCAAGAGCTGCTCTTAAAAAAAACAAACCCAAAAGATGCTCCAAATTGTGGAAAAAGTGCACTTCCCAAACAATCCTGAGCTACCATTCTGAACAGTTGATTTTCAGATCAGAGGCTCTCCCCTCCCCCTTTTTCTCTGAAAATTGATGGTATGTAGTAAGTCCTGAAAAGTGGCCTTACATGAACTGCTCACAAATGCTCCAGCACAACAAACTGCCTGGCTTTTTTCTCTCCTTTTTTTTTTTTTTTTTTTTTTTTTTTAAAGACAGCTGTGGTTACTTTTCTTAGGTTCTGCAGTTGAAAACCAATTGTTTTTTTCGCACAGGACAAGACACACAGGCAAACAGGCTTACCGCTTTGCAGTGTTTGTTTTCCTCCAGAGAGCACACCACTGGGCAGCATTCCTGTTGGAGTCAAACCTTTCAGCGTCAGCACACTCTCACTCTCTTCTCTGCAAAAGTTAAAAAAGAAATGAAAAATAAAACCACCAAAACTAAGTATCTTTTTTAAAAACACAGGATATGTTTTAGACATCTTAAGCTAGGCATGCCCTGCAATAATTTTGTCATCTCCAATGTCCTTTCCAAGACAGATTGAAGTTGGTGGTAACATCAGCACCAGCAAGTCCCTTTCACTGCTGTGTACATGGTTAACCTTTGCATCACACCATATTCAACTCCTACTGTAGTTAACATTGTAACCTGCATCTATGGAACAACATGCCTGTAAACCCAAATCTGAGAGGAGGAGGACCAGAAGGATCAGATATTGCCAACAATGCATTTAGGCATTTTACTCTGTGGTCCAAAATCGACTTAAACTGTTAGTCTGCTCTTGTCTACACTAGCAGGCAGGTACATTATCTATTGATGACCTCCAGCCACTTAAAGAAAGGCAGCTAAAAGTTCATTAAAATTAATAAGCACTTCCATCCTTGCTGCTATTGTCCTTAATATTTTTGTATGCTAAAAACAACATAGATTCAAGAAAATTGTTTTAGGAAATTGAAATGTATGTTGCTGGTCTCCAAATACATAGAGTTTTTAAATACATGGCAAGAGAAATACAACAGCTCTATCCAGAGAAGCCTTGAAGTAAAGCTTTCTACAAGGACTGTAATGCTGCCTGTGATGACATACTTTCTCAGCAGCAAAACTGACCCCAATTCCTTAAGAGAAACCTTTTTTGAAGTGCTTTACTTTGAAGTATATAATGACATTAAGCTGGAGGAAGCAAATACAAAGACAATTTAGTTTCACATTCACTTGAGGATAATGTGGTTTTGTCTATAAAAACTGTCTCTCAGCAATTCAACTACTTACAATTTTCTTTGGACCTATATGCCCTGAATGACTCACGTATTTTAAACAACTCTTGTTTACTTACTACATATAGTCTTCAAGTTCTATTTTTAGTTTGAAAATAATTCTGCTTGCACTCACTTTTCATTATGTAATAGTCAAAATCAAATTGTGACCATCTTGCTTGCAAGTTTCCCAAACAATTAGAATTAATGCAAGAGCATAAAATTTTCAGAATTAATATAGTATTTTTATCATCAGCAATTACACAGCAAAGCTTTTGCTTTCTCTCATTTATTCAGTGCATAACATATCTTTTTCTTTTTTTTTTTAATTAAACTGCAATGGCACTTTTAGCTTCACCCTCATGGGGTAAGTTTAACAACTGTATTTTTATTATCTTTAAACTGCATATGCACACAAAAGATGTGTGTCACAAATATTGAGATGTTTTAGCCTTCAGTGTTCATTAATTTCTATTTGATGTAATTTATTTCTATTTCAAAAAAAGGATAACAGACTGAATAAGTATTTTCTTTACCTGTCTCCAGTCTAAACATACCGAAAGAAAAGTCAGACTTGAGAAATAAATTCGGAGAGAGGCAATGACAAGGAATTATGAAGTCTTCCATTTAGTTAAGCAAATCTTTCTATAATATCTATTTTCATCAAAGCTCATTTATAACATTTGAAACTCAACACACTATTTTGATATCTAACTTTTTACACTGAAATGGCTGAAATTATTTTAACTTTATATTCAAGTTACATCTTTGATGAAAGGGACCAGTCCAGCACAAAGAAGAGACAACTAAGTACTTTGCAGATAGTCAGATTAGGTGATAGTCACTCAGAAAGCTTTCTTTTCAAGAATCAGTGAAATAAACTTCATAAAACACAATGACTCAAACAGGAACTTCAAAGGTTTCCAGAACAGGTTGGTATATAGATAGATGATGGTGCCGCTGCAGTCTTCTTAGGGTTACACACAATTAACCTCACACTTGTGTCTTATATGGATTGTTCTGGCAAGACACCAAAAACCCCCAGGCTTTTCTATAGGAATAGTGTTTGCAAGATTACCTTGTGCAATTTTTGCTGTCTAGCAGCCTGCCACCTAGCTGAGGAGAATCAGCCTTTCTCAGAAAAAAAGAACAGGTATTCCCAGTGGTGGCTGTGATGAAATGTCACTCCTGGATGACTGGTCACCAAAACCATGTACTGCAGGTACCTGTTTATTTGCTGAATACGCCTTGGATCACAGGGAGGATGTGCTATATTTGCTGGTTAAAGCTAAGGGAGAACAAATTACTCTTCGTCTTCAGTCTTTCCTGCAAAGGTCTCAGGACCATCAATACTCAAGAGCTGTAAAAGGCTGTGCTGGTTTTGGCTGTGGTAGACTTAAGATATGAGGCTTATGCATATCATTGTAGACAAAGCACATGCAGGAATTACTCTGTATCCCTCTTCCATCCTTGAAAGCATTGAAAAGCTTCTGCCCTACAGATCCCTTTGAAAAAGTCTTACACATGGCTGATGTTAATCATCTATGAGTTGTAAAACCCCAAATATATCAGCTGATCATCCAATTTCAGATCCTTCTGCTTATTAAAGTTCACAATTCTTGTGAATTAATCCTGTATTTAAAAAGGTGGTTCACAACGGAATACAGTCAACCCAGAAGCTGTGGTTCAAGGTTATGGCAGAAAGCCAAGTTACCCAAACTTTGTTTGCTCAACTATTTATTAGAGAAAAATAGTTGTGCTGTTTTATGAAGGTGGTAGCAGCCACCTCCAGGCTTTCTGCCAGACTTGGTACAGAGGAGCAGGTGGAAACATTTGATTGCTCCCCCATCTTGCTTAGGGAAAAGGCAAGATGCCAACCTTTTTTTTAATTTTTTTTTTACGGGCACTACTTTTAAGTAGCTCATGCATCACCAGGAAGTCACTTGTAACACTTTGGGAACCCCAGGTACAGAGTCCTCTATCTCAGTTTGCTATTTAAAGCTATGCTGCTGCCATCTGCAAGGCGTGGGTAAGCTGCTGTGCCCATGCAAAGCCCTACAGAGAACCTGCCCATTGCTGGCATGCTGCATTCAAAGCAAGCAAGTTGGACAGTTTCCACTGAAATAAAATAGTACAGTCTTCAAATAACTATTTTATTTATTCTTCTCATATCAATCATGTAATCATAACAGTAAATGCTTTAGAAATCCCTTGATTCTTCACTAAGCATAACAGGCATCAACTGACTACAGCAAACCAACATACAGCTTCCTGAGGAAAAAATCACTCTGCTGGAAGGGAGGGAGAACTGTATTTTCTATATTTAGACTTCAGCATAGTACAGCATGTTTTCTCTTCTGCTCAGAGACATCAAATGGAGAGTTCTAAACATTGGGTAGCAATTAGTTACTCATGTTCATGGTTTGCGGGAGTGCAGCCCAAAGGGACAAGCTGCTGTTGCCTGCACAACCATTTCCTGGATTTCCAGGTAAATGACCCTAATGCTTTTGTCTTTAGTCACCTTTACTCATGGCTGTAGCAACATCTGTGGGTGACAAAGTGTGACAGCTGATTTCTTTTTTAATGAGAGGTGAAATATAACATACCCTTTCCCCACATTTAACGCTTTCCTCGCAGTGGCTAAAAGTTAATTAGTACACCTGGTGAACCAAAGTCTTTAAAAATGCTAATTGGAATTTTTTTTTTGCTGATCTCTTTTGTTTGTCTGTTTTATATTCAGCAAAAGCCCTGAGGAAGACTATTCCGAGCCAAAATAAATAGCAGCATTGTATAAGTAAAACAGTCTCTAAAAGGTTGCAGTAGAACTCAGTTGGGTGGTATACTAAAACAAATTTGCTGTTTGATTAAAAGTCAAGTGCTCTAAGTAACCGTTCAAAGATATCCTTCGACACTAAAAAAAACTAAACCAGCATAAAGCCTTACCTCAACACTGAGAAAACTCTTGCCATTTTTCCTATTGCTCGTATCTTGTTCCTTATAACCTCCTTTCGAGCAGCAGCTGTTGCTCCTATGGAAAAGAAATTAAAAACAGTTATAGGGATTTGTAAACAATTGATCACTAAATACTCTCAACACTAAATACAAGAAACATCATATTAATGCTACAGTTTGCCAAACTAAGCCACATTTGTAGTCAAAACTGCAAACACTGATTTGTCATTCCTAGTTAAAAATTATTTAAGAGATAATAAAGCCTAAGGGCAGAGTCCTGGAAATGAGCACGAGATGGTAGGGATTGTGTTGGCTGGCAGTGGCTAAGAGTTCCACATAGCAGCTTCCTTCTAATCACTGCTATATCTTGCTCAAAATTACAATTGCTTTGAGATTTGTGAACTCACACAATGTTCTGCCATAAAAAAAAATAGTATAGTGCAACACAGACTACAGTTGAGCATGTACAGGCTGAGTTTAAGGTGTACTTGTTACTTGGGTATCATCAAAATCTGTCCACGCAAGAGAGAACTACCTGAATGGAAAAAGCAAACAGTACTTATTACAAAGGATCCCCCACGTCCCCAAGAAAATGTTCTGTTATACTCAGAAAACCAGTTTCATTTATGATCACAATCATTACCATGTACATCATGAAGATTTCTCCTGAAGGTTTCTGAAGGACAGAACCTTGACTAGTGTGGATGCTGCCTGACAGCTCCTGCCTGTTCAGACACCACCACATATCACAGTAACACTTCCTTCTTTGTTACTCCAAAATTCAAGGGCAAAAATGAAAATTTCTGTTTTCAAATCCTAGCAATTTGACTCATTTTGTGGCGCCCATCAGGGAAGTCAAATCAGCAGAAAGGGGCAAAAATGAGGAGGACAACATTAGTGACGAATATGCTTTAATGAAACTGGACAAGGGGTGATGGAATCAGAACTGACTTCAGTGTGCAACAATCCAACACCTCACAACACCACACCATCTTTCCTGTCCTGAAAAACTGTTATGACAGGAGCTCAAGGTCATGGAATTCATGAATTCAATTGACTTTTTTAGGAATAGCCCACAGATTAAGGGGAATGATATCTGTGTGTTTATCAACCAAAACCAGGACAGGTGATGGTGTGTTGTAAAATGTAGGACCTCACATGATGTGATACCACTATACTGTCCTGGTTTAGGGTGGAATGGAGTTATCTTTCTCTTCAAAAGATACTCAGAATGATGTCTTTCAAATATCCCACACATCAAGATAAAAATATAAAGCAAATATTAAAACATTGAAAGATAAAAAAACATATGAACACTTGGGCATAAATGTCTAATTCTAGACAATAAAGAGTGGGAGAAACAGCTGTAATTCAGCTGTAACTGAATTAATGTAATATACTTCTAACAGCTGAAAAATTTAAATAAAACACCACTGATTCAGCTGAGTTCTTCAGGAATAGAAGGCAGTACCTTCCTGCCTCAGTTACTATGATCTCACAGAACTGTATTCTCAAGACAGACAAGACATGGTCTTCAGCCCTTCCTATCCTGAAAACACTTAGGCGTGATTTGTCTTCCTTTCTTCCCCCTAAGGTCACACTCCCTACCTGTTTATTACAAGTTGTCGTGGGTTTTGTCCACACTGTTCTGGTATACCTTGTAAGGATATTCAGAAGTTGAACAGCAACTAAGACTACAGTCTAGAATATTTGAGAACTGAAAAGTGGAAATATAATTTATGACTGAAGTGATATATGTCCTACACTTAAATACAAAATAAGAACAGAAAAAACAAATCCTTAATCATAAAACGCAACAGGCTCAAAGGGAGTATTTCGTATCTCACTGATACACACAAAGGTTACTAAAATAATATACTTAGATTTATTTTGGTCTCCACTGAATTTCCTAATGTATCTAATCCGTGAAAATTACATATGTTTAGTAAATATTAGTAATAATTTTGTTTATCCTCTCTGACTTTATTAACATATTTTCTAAATCATGCACCTGATATTCACAATGTTTTATTGCTCTGTTAGTTTGGACTGAATACCACTAACCTCACAGTATGTGGATTTCTTAACTATTTATACATAAACCTTAGACTCACATTCCAAGTGTGTCTAGTTTAATATTTTGAAGTTCACTACTACTGCAAATCCTGATGAATTACTTGAGTTACACTTAAGCACACATCTATGTGAAAGCAAATGTGTCAAAACCTGAGAACTGGCTGCAGGTAAAATGGTTAATTTTAGCCCTTGCAAACATTGCCTGATATCCACTTAAGATTTTACCTTCCTTTCTTGGAATCATAAATTAATTTAGGCTAGAAAATATATTTAAAAGATCTTCCAATATCTAAACAAACCCCTTTTTGACTGAAGGAATTTTAAAAAAAGTTTAAAATTGAAGTGTAAAAATTATTTTGGGGGTAAAATAAAAGCTTTGCATCTTACTTCAGTAATTTAACAAGTTCTATTGGATTTCAGATTGGTATCAAAGCAGAATCAGCAAGCTGGATATGAAGGATTTATATGAAATGTAATTTAAACGTTCAGATTAAGAAGCACAACAAGGAAATAAAAGACTATAAATGCTGACAATACTCTGAGATATAGGATTGAACAGACTCAAAACAGTGCTGAAAAATGTGCTGAAAAGGGCTTTTTTTGCTAAAAAAGTCAACCCCAAATCTCTCACTGGTATGTTAATATATATTATGTAGTTAAGCATTAGCCAAATTAATAACTTAAGCCTTCCAACTTATTGAATACCTTTCTTCTGTGCATAAATGGGATCTTCTTATGAATTCCAAAGAGGGGGGAAAGAAAAATATCAGTGATGTTTGTAGAATGAAAATAAAAAAAAAGAACATTTGACAACATCAATGGAAATGTAATGTTTAAGTAAAGTCTGAAAAACAGAAAAGAAACAAATTAAGCAGAGAACATCCAAAAGGAAAGAAACAGATTGAAAATGATAGGAAAAAAAAAAGAAACCCTTTCAGCTTAAAGCCTTGTTAGTAGGTTTTGCAGTAAATCAACATGCGGGCAGGAGACCAACAGTGGTGTTACCACCTCTTGAACGCAGACTTTCTCCTACATTATTGCTGCTGCTGCTTTGATAAGGCTTAATCACTTCTCAAAACCAGCCCCACCCTGGCCATATGGGGTGTGCCTTTGTGAAGATGCCTCTTTTGGTCAGATTAATTCCTCCAGTTTATTTACATGTGATATCTCACAGAGCAGCTTACTGTCACAGCCACGTCTGCTGCTCCTACCAGCACCTGTGCCACCCACTGCACACCTGCACTTGTCCAAATGCTCCAGCAGCTCTCACTGAGCAAATTCAAATGCCACCACCATGCAAGGCACTGCATTTTAAAATCAACTGTTTGAGGGCAAGACAAGTGCAGCACTTGGTGCCCAGGCCAACTGTAACATGCCACGGTGTTCTGGGGACACTGGTCATCCAGTGCATGCTGCTAGCTTGGTCCAGAGGCAGAACACACAGATGTGCTGTAATAAGGCTCAGAGGAAAAATGCTTTGGGCATGGAATCAACCACATCTGGCCAAATCATAGAGTGAATAATATACAAAAATCACATTAAAATGCCACTCTGTCACCAACTCACAGAAATCAAGTATGCATTGCAGTCCAGCCTTGTTGGTTTGGAGGAAGAACATATACAAACCACTGGGAAAACCCCTCAATTTCTCTCCCGGCCAAAAATCAACTCATTGGCAAGCTAAGACACTCTAATCAGGCAGTGCCATGCACATCTGCATCAAGGCATTGGTAAGTAACAGACCTAAAGACAAGACCCTTGCTTTTGTTCCATCAGTCTCTGTTAGTTACTGCTGAGCCAGCTCCAGGCACAGTTTACAGTTCTGAGATGTGGCAAATGTCACATACTACTGTTCACAGCAAAACCAGCTTATGATTGGCAGGAGACATTTGACTTTGGCTTTAGGCTGGAACTACAGCACGGTATTGGGAAGCTGTTTTCCAATGAAGGAATAAATGCTGTAGCTAATGCCTCTGACAGTGGCTTTTCTGTGAGAAGACTGAGAGCTACGATGTTGAAGGCAATACAAAAAATAATGTAGGTAATTTTGGCGTGTCTTCATGCCAAATCATGATAAGGATGCATACACAGCAAGCAGTGCATTTGTGTCAAGCTGTTTATTGCATTATTGTAACCCTTTTAATTAGCAGTTTAGTTTATTCAATCAAATGCATGAGGCCAGAAATGTTGCTAATTAAAACAAAACAGAACTTCAACTGTATGCTGGCTAGGTAGAGGCATTTGCAGCTCCTGTTGCTAAGTGATATGTTTGATGCACAAACATACAGCACACGAACTAACATTTGCCCAAGATATTTTTTTCTGGATCAGATTATATTGCAACCACCACAGCAAACAGGAAAGAGAAAGTACAGCAAGAGGAAGCTACCAGAGATAAGGAAACTTGACCTATCATGTTCTCTCATTTTTAAAGTGAGTGAAACCAAAAGGCCAATACAGGCCAGCAGGGACATATGGGATAAAGTGCATTATGATATTTAGGCTTTTTTTACAGTAAGCTTACACAGAAACTGCCTACAACAAATTGATCAGAACCCCATGATATGTTTCCTTAGGGGGGAAAAAAATAGTGAGGCGGGCAGGGAGGAAAAAAAAAAAAAAAAGGAATACATGCTGTCCAGCATCCTGCTCACGGCTAGATGCAACATACATGACTCAGAACTAAAAATAATAATAAATAAAAAAGGGCTCACAATAACACCATGCAGTGAAGTCAGGCAGTACTGATGGGGCTTTGTTTTGAAGGAAGGAATGAGAGGGGAAGACAGAAGGCAAGAAAGTGTAAAAGAAGGTAACGAATGAATGATCAGTGCAAACCATGGTGATGGACCATTCGCATTACATGTGGGAACCCAGGTCAGGGTATGTTCAAACTGCAAGGAGAGAAAGGAAATCAGCAGCGAGCCCTGAAAACTGTTGATGATCTAGAAATAGCAATGATTTTTAAGAATCATTCCATAAAACAAAATGCATCTGCTGTTGCAGCTATCAGGCATTTCCTCCTATGGGAAATAATGCTAAAAAAATGTCAGCAGGTAAACAGGATTAGTCCTCCAAGGAAGCTGAAGAAGAACGGTGGAAATATTGAGCCACTACAAGACTGTCAGTAGACAGTCCTTACAAGAAACAGTTTTGATTGAGCTGGTAATCATTCTGGTGGTCTGTTTCACTGATAATATGAAAGAAACACATCTTGTACTTCTCTCCCCCAAAAGGCAAGGCTTTCAGAAAAAAAAAAAAAAAAAAGAAAAAAGAAAAAAGACAAAAGAGAGAGAACTCAACTTGGAAAAGGATTTTTGTTTGCTGTACAGATAAGAAGTTAGAAACCACTGAGAAATCATTACAGGTATCAGCTTCTATTTAAATCAACCTCAAATTTACTGCTACGTCTGAATCCCTCAGTCTCTTCCACGTGTACAATCCACATGACCCTAACATGTACAGTGAGCTGCAGGTGTAAGTGTGAGCACGCAGCACCACTGCCAGAGTCCATTTTACAGCTCTAAGGGGACTAATTACCTGGGAAAGCAGACATGAACATATGCCAGCTCTGGTTTTCAGCTACACGTGCTAAAGACAACTACATTTCCAATATCTTCCTTACCATAACATTTTACACAGAGAAATCATTCATACCGAAAAAATTGAGAGCAGATTTAGGTTACAGGATTAGTGTTACAGTAGTAGGAATGGTTTAGTTGCTCCTCAACTGGAAACTTTACTGCTGTTAGATATTGTTACACAGTGCACACGCATGCGAGCCCAGAGGATTTCACCCTGTCTCCCCTGCTTAGACACCTGCAATGCTGCAAACTCCACGTTTGCAGCAGTGCCATGGCAAAACTCCCAAGGAGGTGGGATTGGGGTTCACTCTCCTCTCAGAAAAAAATACAGTAGATACAGAGACCTCCTATGGCTGGAGAGGGGTGCTGTTCCCCAAGACCCCTAACACCTCCCTATTTCTGATTCTGCTTTTGAAAACATGCTCCTGGACTGTAACTTAGGGATGGGAATGATGACGCTGCAAAATTTTAGAAAAAGAGTCCGAGCATTGGCCTGTCTATGCCCAATGGAAGCTTACAGTACCACTTTAATAGGAAGTATTAGGCCAAAGCTGAATTAATTTAAAAATCTTTTCCATAAAGTCTTTGCTTTGGCATTGCAATCAGTGGGATTTCAGTCCATGCATAAGAGTTTTCTTGAGCCAAGGATTTCAAGCACATGGTTTGTTGCTACTGTATTTAACTTGACACAGTTTTTACTCATCATATGCCTCTATACAATTTCACATGCTATTTTAATTACACAGTAGTGACTTATTTAAATTTCATGAGGAAAAAAACGGGCATAATATTCAAACAGGTGTTTTCTTCTCTTCACTGATTACTGGTTTCAATAATTCAGCCTTTGTCCCAAGTCCTGCAAGATAATTGTTCATGTCCACACTCTGTGGCCGATGCAGAACAGGGAATTCCATCTGGTTTTTCAGAATAAAATCAAAGCACTATCATCCATACCAGTCTTCTCCATCAAAAAGGAAGCATTTTGCAAAACCTGTGATCTAGCTTCCTGTTCCAAAGATTAAAAATAAATACTTTGAAAGAGAACCTTAATTATTAATTACAGCTTCATTAAATATTTGTCTTACTTTTAAGTTCTCCGTCCTCGTTCATTCATTCTGCCTAAAAATGTCTTGATAGTATTCAGTAGTGCTAGATTTTTCCAGGTTCTTCTTTTTTAAAATAATTTTTTAGTATTTCTGTTCTTTTCATAGATTTATTTTTATTAGATAGGTTATCTATTATTGCTTTCCATAGCTTTCTTTTAAACAGTGAAAGCATTCGGAGTAAGAATGTCAGGGATGCACAGGGTTTTTTTCAGCTTTTCTCAGTTGAGAAGGGACATTTTGGAAAGTTGCTATTTCTTCTTGCACATTCTAACAGAAAATTATGTCAAGTTGTAAGAGGTAAAGTGTCATTTACAGTAAAACCAAGAGGTACAAGGCAACTAATCATCATATAAACTTCAGCCCAAAAGATAACAGAACTGACCACTTCTCTCCTAGCAGAAATGTTAGGTTAGAACATTATCCGTGGTTACACGCTTATTTTTAATGTTTCTATTGCTCTTTAAAGCCTTTTAGACCCTCAAGAGCATCAAAAGAAGTGACTAAAGAAATACCTCAAGTACAGGTCTTCCAAGTCACAGTACCAACATTTTGGGAAGGAGCTCTGCAGGAAGTTTTCTTCGTTGCAGGCAGAACATTTCACTGACATAATTAAACTTGCTATGAGAATACCTGCGACCTTTCACATGAAATCATCTGACCCCTTCGTGACAATGCAACCCAGACTTCATGGAGGGAAATGCAGATTTTTTTAACCATAAGACTGAGATGAAGAAAAGGGTTAGAACAGGGCAGATCTATTAATTCTTTCTGAAGCATATGGAAACCAAATCCACTGGAGTCTAGCACAACAGTTGCTTTCAGTGGCATAGAACTCAACTGGGACTCAGAAAATTATTTCACGGTTAGTAAATAAACTTTTAAAGTAATTCCAAGGCAAACAATCTCAATCAAGGGTAGAGGCTCTTACCATCAAATCCATCTTCCTCTGTTCCCAGCTCATCATCTGAGCAGATGTTCAGCACATTTACCAGCATCTCTGTCACTAAAACGGAAAACAAAATGTTGATATTAAGCTTCCCTTGTCTGTCAGAGAGCCAGTTCTAGCTGTAGTAGTGTAAATAAAAATTCAGCGCAATAACAGCACCCACTTTTTAAATAGGACCTGTAGTAATAGAAGCAGAAAGTGTCCTGTGTAGCTAATAAAAAGTACAAGTTCCCACAAATATTTTTCCAAATACAATGAGCCCAACAAACAGACTTAAAAAAAAAATCTGCTAATGATCTCTATTTTTGCAACTGTCAGTGGTGTATGTAACATCTGTTTTCTCCCCCTCAACACATTTTTTGCCTTTCGTTCAACTTGGATAGCAAACTGACCTCTCTCCTCTTGCTCCTAAATTGCAATAGGATTTGATTTCCCCGCTCAGGGAATGTGATCAACATTCCAGTGGAAAAAGGTATAACAAGAAGGATCATAGAGGATTTCTTTATTTATCCAGGTTTTCGACACTACCTCCAGTACAGCAAAACATTAACCTTTGTAAGACGTCCTCGGTGTCCCTTGAATTCCAGGACAAATAGACCAGACAGTGTACATTCCTTAGAAGTGGAACTATTCTATATTCAATAGATACATCATTATTAGAGAATTTAGACTATATTCAGCTTGCTTGCTTTGCAACTCGGGCATAAAAGGGTCAGCCACGCGCTGTCCCTACTCTGGTCTCTTTCTTTCCAGGGAGACAACTGTGAGACACTAACCAGAGAGCACACAGAGTAAGAACAGTGAAAACAACAACCCCAGCTAAAATCAAAACCAAGGGATCAACTCAGAGAACAAAAAAGCCAAAGTTATGAGGTAAAATGTGAATCAATTAGCAGATTAAGAAAAACTTCACTACACCTACATGTAGTAAGCAATATTAAAAGTGTTACTAGGCTTGTCTAGCCTTGTACTAGCTATACAGGTTGAAACTTTAAACATTTTAGTCAAGCAGTTATTAAAATCCTCTTCTGTGGCTACTATGAAGGCTTGGAAAATTAGAAGGGTGGGACAAAGCTAGATTTTTTTCCTACTTTAGTGAAGCATTTAATGTTTTTCTCTGACAGCATTAGTGGAAAGACTTTCCACATTAACAACAGCCATTGAAGCTAACAGCTTCCTACCTTGGTTGGCCTTTGAGGGAAAAATTCTATATTAAAAAAAAAGCAAATAAATAAGTTGTGTAGAACACCAAATCTTATATCTTTGAATATTGCTTTGCATAGAAAGGCAAATACTGATTTCACTACTTTGGGCTCTAGAATTTCCAAGAAATTGGTAAATGTGACCACTGGAAGACGTGAAGGAGAAAAAAACACCCCCAAGACGTTAAGAAGAGTGAGGAACACCATGGTCTCAGAACCACAACAATTCTGACCTGAGTAGGCTGCTGATGGGAAGCCTCTGAAAAAGTGACCTTACAGAACATCTTACATGACTGCAACGTGTGTGGAGAACACGCTCAACCTAAAAACAGCCTGGCTGAGTTTACGGCCAAAGAAAATGAAAGCGTTTTATCTGCTTCACGAGAATCTGCAACACACGTCAGTGAGGATTATGTAATGTCTCCATTAGTGCAAACAGCTGCCTATTGCCTATTCTTTGTTAATCCCTGCTTCATTGTCTATCTGCTTTGTTCACAGAGACCTCAGGCGTCTCACCAGCACCTTTCCTCAAACAAAAGAGTAGCTCAAAACAAAGCTGGTCATGACTGCAGGTACGAGACACAGCTGGCTGTATTTCCAGTTGCCTATTAAAAGAGAACTGTTATTCCAAGCAGCTTTTAAGAGTTTATTAGAGTTTTCTGGCAGTAATTGCTGTTGCAGCAATACTCTATAATGGAAGGATCAAAGCAAGCTTCATCTCGGGCACTGAATAAATGACTTGGGGTTTAGGCCGTTTGTATTCTGTATTCATTTAATATGCTAGACCAAAGTGTTTTCATGCCTTTTGTGCGCTTGCCATTCATAGCATGAAGCTGCATTTAGGCAACATCAAGAGCATCGGGTTTCAATAAAATATAATTTGCCTTCTTTAGACTCTTCTTGCCAGTGATGAGACACCACAGGTCCTGTGCAGAGAAGGGGCTGAGGAGCAGGTTTTCCTTCCTATTGGCATCCCTCTGCTCTCTCCAGGAACAGTCAGCCAGACTGGGCCTTAATATCACCAGCTCTGTGTTTGCTGATGAAAAAGCAACCCACCTATAAAGGTAATGTGAATAAAGATGTAAGCCCATGTAGTGAAATATGCTGAGATGTCCATTCAGCAGTAAGCAATATCCAAGGGAATGTTCAAGAGCTTATAACAGAAAAACAAATCAGAATTTTGTTTAGTGAATGCACCTCTGGCCTACAATGGCATAAAATCTGTCTCTAAAGCAGAAAGATAATGGCATCATCACCTGGAAAGAGTGGAAATTATAAAAAAAACGAGAAATGTGATTAACCATCGGTAATTGCTTGTCCCTGTCAGGTCCATTTCTACAACTTTGTCCTCAAAAGCAAGACATGTGTCTTCAAATTATTCTTACCCTTAAAAATAAATGAGGCCACATGCACAGTGACTAAGAATCAAATTTGCAGTTTTTATGAACAGAAGTGATTTACATACATACCCTTCTCCCCAACAAACGGCAAGGACCAGGTAAACACATCCATGAAGTTTGGAAGCCAGTACGGATGAGGGGAGCAGTTGAACTGCCTGATATTCATAACGTTGTTCTCATATTTCAATACTGCAGCTAGAAGGGAGAAAAAGAAATAAAAGAGACATCAGCCATGTGAGTGACTGGCTACCAGACCAGGATCGCTAACAGCACGCACAGCCCACAGAGCTGCTCACCAGCTTCCACCCACTTGATCCAGTGTCACCACCTGAATGCTAGTTCCAGTAGCATAAAGCCTCACTGAAGTGGAAATCCATTTTCAGTCTGAAACCAGTGTCAATAGCTTTCCCTGCCACTAAGATGGGCTGGTAAGTCAATTAATATCTCTGAGTAGTCAAGAACGTGAGCTCTGGGATCTGCCACCAGTGAGGAATGAAGCAGAGTACTCAGAGTGCCCCCATTTCACACAGTTATCTGAGTTCCTCACAACCATGCTTGGAGATAACAGAAAAAAGCATTTATGACTCAGAGCCTGAATGCTGCTCTTCTGATGGACATTTTCAACATATTTCATTCACAGTATTATATAAGAGATGACACTTGCTTCTCACATTATGCAAACTCCAGGCACACAAGACTGCGCTCCCTATAATATGAATCAATACTAATGCAATTTGTCTTGCACCATTTAACATTCTCGTCATTCTTATCAATACACAGACTACGTCTGTTCATAGTCAGAAACATAGATATGCCACACCCACTTTTTAAAGCACCGCACCAAGTTCAGTGTTAACTTTTCTTATTTGACTTCAGGCTCATATCTGAAATGGTAATCCAAAAAGGCAATTTTGAGATTACCAAAGTGATTCTTTAAACAATGCACTTACAGGAGACTGCATGCAGGATATTTAATCAACACAAGCAACAAAAATAGGCAACACAAGAAGAAGGTGTACCATTCTATGCTTGCTCCTTTCCTCCCACCTTCCCAATTCTGGCTCCCCAGCGAGGAATATAGCTCCAGGGGCTGGTTATCACTTAATAGCCAGCAATAAAGTTGCATAACTGCAATGCAAGACAGCATTGTAGGAAATGCAGTGTTGGCTGAAGGGACTGAACAATTTCTTCTGATTATTTCTCTCTTTTCACTGACTGTGTGTCAATCAAAGAAGAAACCTTTTCTGTTGCACTAGGCTGTTGCTTCACAGACATTTAATAGGATGTTAAATGTCTTCCATTTTGTGGTCAATGACAGAGTCCAGAGTGACCTGGGAGCTTCTGAAAGATACTCACTGTCAGACACAGAAAACAGCTTGCTAGCAATAATGAACTTTTGCCAAGCAGACACCCTCCCTTTAAATAAACCACATTTGACTCTTGCCCATCCCTGTCTGACAACTGGCAGTCATTCTGCTGCTCAGCAGAAGAAAAAAATGGCTTAATATGGCTATTAGCAAAAATGAGCAAAGTAGTGTCAGTGCTCAGAATATTTCCAACAGTTTTGGCTGAAATCACACGCAGCAGATTGAAATTCATTCGTCTTCTATTACAGTGACACAATTGCATAATAAAAAATAAATAGTTTGTGGCTTTACAGAAAAAATGAGTCAAAACCACACAAAAAGGACCACTTAATGGTAGCAAAGATTCATTTAAAAGGACTAAAACTTCAAATTCATCATCTTAGTGAACTGAGATAGTTCCCCTTCCCACTACTTCTTCAATTTATCTATTAAGTCTATTTCTAAATTCTGTGAAATTTAAATAAAAAAATCATTTTTACAGGGAACTTTTAGAACTGGCCTCTGAAAAAGCCTGAACTGTATGCAGAACAGCTGCAAAATGTAAAATTAAATAAAAATGGCTTTAGTTGGGTTTTCTTCGAAAGGAAGATAATTTAAGATTACTATAATAAAAATATCCTCACAACACCTTATTTATATACCTGAATACCTTACAAAACAAAGTTTTGATAACAGTATTTTAAAAAATTCTCCCCTGTAAATGACCTGCACATCTCCTCAACAAATTACTTAAAAATAACTTTATACAATAAAGCCGGGTAATGACAGAGAAGCTTAGTAAAACAACTTTCCTCTTCATAAAATAAAGAAGGGTAGTTACCAGTATCACAAATACTTTTTGGCATTTTAAATTAAAAATCTGTAATTTACAAGCACAACGCACACAAAATATTTTTATTAGGTACGTAATGAAGATGATATTTCACACGAAGCAAGTCAGCTCTTGTTATGATTGTACAGTTCTGATCGCTATTTAGTATTCAGAAGACGAAAACCTCCTCTGGACCTAGTAGAAAATGCTTCTCAGATAACAGCAGGAGTTTTCCCGAGTGTATCTGCCCCCGTGCTTGCTTTTGGTCATAGCTTTATTTTTCCTCTCTGTTGGCTCAGAAAAAGTTTGGGGGTTTCACCTCTGCTCCATTCCCTGGTCCACATTAGCTTGATGCCTGAGAAGCTACAGGAAAACCAGCAGTCCTGAAAGAGTACACAGCTTTTGAAGGTTCTGAGAGTGGAGGTCACACAGTCACTGATGGAGGAAACAGAAGTGGGATGGGTTCCTTTGTTTATAAAACCCGTAAGAGAGGAAAACCTGACTCTCTCCAACATTTGCTTACTATTCCAGGATGCAACCTCAATACTTTTCTTTCCAAACACATACTCAGATGCTAGCAGACCAAGCCACCAGCCATTATCATCCATAATCTCCAACCAGAGCGAGAATCTTACTTTATTATTCTTAACAGACACACACATTTTAATCTGATTTTGATACTTGCTGTTGTAAGTAAGTTTTAAAAGCTAACGATTTGTAAAGTGAAGACGTGCACATAGCCCAAATGACATTACACTTCTTTCCAATGCTAGTAAACTGAGGTACTGGACACTGACATCACATCAGAGTGAAATGAAACATTAATGCAGAAGGCAAAGGGCATTTGAACTGTTTAGCTTGAGGTGTTTAACATAGCTTCCCTAGGGCTGGAAATATAGGTGTTGAAAACTGTGCAGGTAAGAAACCTTCTCCCCTTGGCTAGAAATGGAGACAGCTCTTCTAATCTTTCCAGGATTAGATACAGCAGCTAGCACTGTACCTCCTTGGTCTCCCACAGTTAAAGACGAGCTTGGAACAACTGGGTCACGCCTGTCAGATCTGAGTGGATGTCTCAGACCTCCTGGCATCTCAAAAGGCGCTTTAAAAGATTATATATTTGGAGGTAGGTTAAGGCCTGAAGCAATGTGAACAACATTGAACTGGGCTACAGATAGTTCAGAATTTCTCAAAGGCATTACATATCCTGCCTCACAATCTGCTGAATCATTTTTCCATGTAAATTAATTGATAACATTTCAGAAAAAAATAATCAGAGGAAAAAAATGAGCTTGGTAGAAATACTAGCCCAGAATATTTTTAAATGAACAACCTAAAAATATTTTTAGCAAACAATTTAACTGATTTTCTTGTAATTTTCTTTCAGAAAACTCATCCTGCATTTAGAAAATGAATCAGTGAAAAATCCCTCAAATTCTTCAAACCTAAGAAAGAATTTCAATTTCTGATTTAATGCCAAATTAACTTCAGCATTAACTGTGCAACCGGGAACAGTGCCTTCTCAAGAAGAGTTGCTAAGTAACCATAGCATTTTCTGCCCAAGTCAGGTCAGGGATAAGGGTTAGTAAAATGCTCAAGGAGTTTAAATATTATCAAAGGACAAAAATTATTTACTATACAAGGTAATTGTCTAAATAATCGAATACAGAAGTGAAGATAATTGTAGGTAACATCTAGGAAACATCTTTCCTTATAAAATTTTGAAGATTTTTATTTTACATGTGCAACTGCATGTTGAAAAGAAACAGTGGAGTAACATTCAAGATTATCTGCATCTTGCAAAGAAACAGCGGAGTAACAATCAAGACTTTATCAAGAGACTGCAAAAATCACTTTTGGCGAACTTCTCTGCATCAGCAATGAGATGGCCTGACAACTCTTCTGTAAAATCTTTTGTTTCTGTGACAAGAACTCATTACAGCAGTGGAGATAAGGCATTAAAGAAAAACTGACAGGGCAAACAGAGGTTACATTTCTTTTCTTCCCCTCAAAGTGCTAATATTTCTCACAGACCATCCTTGTCTTCCAGGTATACTACTCTTTTTCCAGGTGAAAATAATTTTCCCCTTAGATCTATCTCGATCAGGTACATTTCTTCAGGTGTATCCATGGTATACTTCATGCTGATACTTCACACAAACTTCATTGCCATATTATGTATGATACATAAGCAGGCATACAGATTTACAGATGGTTTTCATTTGTCTATTATCCCAAACTCTCCTGCATGATTTCTTTTCCTGCTTTTCCTTTCAGAAACAACACAGGTATGTTGCAGCATGTTGGAAGAAACTTCATGCTGGGGATTTTTTTGATAACTTTGGATTCTCTGGTGGTTGTCCCTCCACTACAAAACCTAGTCTTTTAAAAGTGTTCAAAAGATAACAGTCTGTCTTTAAACAGCAAGTTAAAATGGCTCACTCAGCCGCAAAGCACACACTTACTGAAGCAACAGCCAGACATGAAAAAGTCAGTATTATCCGTGCATTACAAGTAACTTTTCTGCCTCTGTAGAACTTCTGTAGAATCTTTCACTTGATTTTTTCAATTTTTTGGGGGGATGTGCATAAACAGCATTACAGTAAGCCCTAATTAAGGCATGAAGAAATACTGAATACAGGAATCAAAGTTTAGACCTAATACAAGGCCAGATCATAGCACAAGGTAATTTTTGGCACCCTCTTATTCTGCTGCTATTGAGGATTTCTCCTAGTTATGGGTACCCTTGGAACCCAGGGGTAAATTTGTACATACACAACTCTCTCAGAGATTTCTTGATCAGCACAGATGATCTGAGGCCCTGCAGTCACTGGTAACTACCACAATTCAATTAACACTTATCTTCTTGCATAAGCTTTCTCTCCGGAAGCAGTAGTCTTAGAAAAATCACCAAACGCACTGGTATTTCTTGTAACAAGTATTAATAATAAAGTATCTTTATCTTTATGCCTTTTAATAAAATAAATGAAAGCAGAAATGTTTGAGAAAACTATGAAGACACTGAACAGTAGCTCAGATGTTGCCAAAAAACATATAAAAATTCCTTCTCTTTGCCAATGCTCTCCATTGTAATGAACATGGAAGGAATTAATAACAGTAATGGAGAAGGATAATAATGGAAAAATGGAGGACACAAGGCTCCCAATATTGAAGCAGTTTCTGAGTCTCTGAATCCCCCCCTGAAAGCCTCTCTCCTGTCTCCATTAACTACAGAGGGAAGCCCTGACAGGAGCCTCCTAATTGAAAAACCTCACTTTGGCACCCGAAGCTCTGCGTGTGTGGCCTGGGGCTGTGACAGGAGCTGCAGCCACGTGGTGCTCGAGCAACACACGCAGCCTGCACCAGGCAACAGCCAGGAACCAAAGAGTCACAGAAAACTCCCTTTGGTGCCAGAATCCAGCAGCGCAAAGCCGGAAGAGGGCTCCCATGGTGGGTCAGCACTGCGAGACAGCCCACGCAGAGGCTCCATGGCAGCATTAATAACAGCAGCTACACTGAACATGGGATTGTTTGGGTAGCTTATCTGCAACCACTCCTGTCAAACCTTCTTTTGGACCGAGATCATTGCCTTTTTACTGCTGTTTGAGGACATATCTGACCCCAGATCTGATCCCATGGCTGCTCTCCAGCAGGGACTGAAGGAGACCCTCGACAAAGTTGGCAAACAGGTCTACTCCTGAGGTGCTTTGAAGAAGCTCAAGAAACTACATCTGCTTTAATGGGCATGAGAACTAACAACCCAGGGTAGAAAATGAGCATTCTTAGCCTCCTGCAGCTTTTTAAAAAAATTGTATCTATCTTAAACAATAGTGCATTTAAAAACGACCCATTTCTTGTGCTGGAGCCTCTCAGGAATTTATTCAGGGTGACTTTGTTGGCTGACAACCAGGGGAACACTGAGAAGGCACACTAGACAGGAAGCACTTACTAGTAGAAGAGGAACTCCTTTTCCAAGGACTGACAGTAACCAAACCTCCAAATGACCTGTAAAAATCAATCAGGTTCTGCACCAGTGCATGATAGGTCTGCTAGAGCAACTGCCTTGACAACACCTGTAGATAAAAATACCTTCCTTTTTCTCCTGAAATCAGTCAGAAACTGTGCCCTCAGTTAATTAGTTTGCTGCAAACCAAGGAAGCCAACAGGTAGCCATGTTTTGGACTCACTCTATATGATAGTGGGTTTTTCCTTGAAGAGAGAAGCAAGCACTCAGAGACTACCCAGATAAAGATGTATGAGCAATGCAGCATGAAAAACTATGCATGATGTACTTTAAATGTCAAGAGCCAGTGCAACCAGTCACATGAAATAATGCATCAAAATTTCTAATGAGAGAACAGGAGGCAGATAAACTCAATGGAGATCCATCACAAAGCTGCTAAAGGTCAGCCTCTGAATTTACAACAAGTTATATATTAAGCAGTGGCACACTGGTGCTGATGTCACATTGGTGCTGATTTGCCTGAGCTCACTCTGAGCAGGTATTGCTGGCAGTGCACGCCAACTCCAGCTGTGGCCACAGATAACCAGCACCTCTCAGAAAATGGTGTACAGCTTTCCACCATATGTAAGACCTGCCTGCCACAGCGGAACACTCTGGAACAAGGGAAATTACCCTCTCTTTGTAAATGGAAGTAACAGAGAGGCACTTCTCTTTACCACTCAGATTCTGTGGTTTCAAATTCAAGCTTCTGAACATTGTAAAAATGATTGTTTTCCATTTAACATTTGCCTTCAAGACAAAGTTTCACATAATTCACCCATTGCCTTCATGGCAAAGAACTGTTTCCACACCTAAGAAACAAAATGTGAACACTTTCTACCACCTTCCTTGTACGGGCTCGTGATTGCTCAGCCGTCGACCCAAAGCAGCCAACCGGGAGAGTAAACACACTTCTCCACCAATGGCAATGATCCTACCAAGAAAACGAACATATCCCTTACTTCATCCTGCACTACTTAGGTTGCCAGCAGAGCTCCTACATCATTAACTTTGACAAAAGTAGCTACTAACAGTTCTGCTTGCATGGTTTTTCAGAGTAACGTATTAATTTTTCCACAAGTTAACAGGCATATTGAGAAATCTGAGGTGTACAAGCCCCATTATCTACCAGTGAAGTGTTTCCTTCCCTTCCATTCGGTTCATAAAAGCTTTTACATTATAAATTTCATAATGCAAAATGATGCCCAAAGAAGCTTTCTTTTGCAAGTTTAAAAATAAGTATTGCTTGCTTCCTCTGAAAACAAGAATGCAGATTAAAAATATCCCTTCTCAAGAGAAGCTGATCTCTTTGCAAGGGAGCAACTTTCAAGAATATAATTGAAAATTATTTTACTTTGTTCAAAGAAGAACAGGATAATTTTATCATTATGAGGACTAGGAGAAAGTAAACAATACTGCTCATTTCAAGATAAAGGAGGACAGGTTTATTAGAAAACTTTATTTTTAGAAACATGACTCTTTTTTCCAGTTCTTTACAGATTTCTGGAAATGCAAGAAATTAATAAATTCAGAGAAGCTGCAAAGACTTGTATTCAGTGGAGCCTTTATACAGTGACCAGTGACTCTTACTTCTGCAGTAACCTTTTTTTTTTTGACTATTTGTATTTAATTTTCTACACTTCAGTGGCCAAGGATTAAAAAACACAAAATAGAGAGGAACTCAGACATCCATCCTACGCTTTATCCACTCATGATCTGTCAAAATGTAACTGGCTAGACAGTTTGCACATACAAACTCCAGTAATTTTATTGGAAAGAACCAAGAAACAGCTAATTAATTGTAAGGAACACTGGGCTCTAAACATCTCACCCAGAGCATTTCTTAGTACACTTCTCTTACTTAATAGAGGAGTTTTAAGTTTTGTTTCCCATGTAACATTTACTTAATATCTTGCAGTCAAAATACGGAAATATCCTAAGGCGTATTAAAACACACAGTTATGTTCAAAGCATACATCTCCCTGTAACAAATTTAATTAGGTTTGTATTATATAATAAGTGGAATGGGCACAAACTGATAAATAAAGGAATGAAAAGACATCAACATATTTGAGTAAACAGAAGTCGGGCCTACTGTGCAATAACAGGAATTGAATTCTTACCTTTGTTATTGTATACATCTAGATAGTTTGGTGCTGAAAAAATTGTGATTAGCGAAGGGAAGCCTGTTGTTTGGCTTTTCCTGTACATACGATACCTAAGAAGAAAGAGAAGATACTAATTACTACCCAGTGTCGAATGTATATTTGTCACTGACCACATACAGTGCAAAAAACGCCTAGCACATTAGTGCTCTGGCTGTTAACAAATGCCAAGACTGAAAAACACCACATGAGCTCTTTAAAAGCCACAGGAAAGAAGTATTTCCTGCAGACTTTCTCATTATAACCATGTGACATGACCAGGGATCCATGCTTGAAAGTTGTGTCTCTGAAATTCAGTGAGCCAGAGGTGGGTTTTGTTGTAAATTGGCTCGGTGCCCAGGACATTCCCAGACTTTCCCCCTCTGCGGGACTGCAGGTGAAGCAGCCACCAGCAGGTGCCTTGGAAGGGTCCTGCCTTCAGAAAGAAAGTGCATGCCCCCATGACTCTCCCACTGCCTGCCCTCTCCAGGCATGGAAGCAATGGCAAGGCCAGGGAACATGGAAGGTGGGAGAAGGGAAGCAGGAAACAGGGCATCTGATCCTTTCAGTGCTGTGTCTAATCTTATCTGCTCTATTAGCCAGTTTGTCAGTGTCTGCATGTTTTCATTACCTAACCTTACTGCCTCATGAAAAGTAAAAGGCTTATTGGACCAACAAATAATCAGTCAAGCATTAAACCTGCAAGTAGTTGGAAAGAAAGCAACCAAACAATACTTAGACACAAGTACACCAAACGCTGATCTTTAGTCTCGGTCACAAGAAACCAAAGAATTTTGCACTGAAACTGTTGTATAATTTCAATGCAATCTCTTCCACAAATTTTTTTTTCACCCTTTATTGGAAAGCAATACAAAAAAAATGAAATTTCATTACCCTTGCGTATTTCATGCTAGGTATTTCTGGCATAGTAATAGCTTGCTTTTAATTGCATTACCATTTTGAAGTCATGACAATTCAAACATTCAGAATAGCTTTTTATATGCATAGTGAATATTGACCTTATTTCTACAATGCTGCTAATTTATCTTTTATTGCTGTTCAGGTTGGGTAAAGTTTCTACCTCCAAACAAACACAATAATAATAAATTATGCATGATATGCAAAGCTATTTATTCAGATTCCAATGCCTCATTAATATCTCCCAAGCATGGTACATTTTAAATGAGAGGATTTTTTAAAGTAATTCTTTAAAGCAGCACAAAAAATTCTATCTTTATAATGACAATAGTTTCATGGGGAACCATCAGCACAACCTGGACTGGTTTTGCATACACTGGCCTAGACTTCTTGAATTCATTAATGATACCCCAGCAGAAAAATTTATGTGCCTATTGAGTTCTATAATTTATTTATTTTTTTAATGAAATATAAAACCAGGAGTCCCAAAAGTTTCAGGTAGCTGACAAAGTCCTAAAAGATGGCAGTTCTGGCCTTTGCGAGCCAAACCACTTCTCTGGCATCATGGCAATCAGTGTGTCAAAAGACTCTGGTACATCTGCAGACCTTTTTCTGAAATGAATTTGTTTTTCTTTCCATGTCTGGCATCGTCTGGAATCGAAATAATTTTGGCCATTTTGTATCACTTAAAATCACTAAGGCTAAGTAAATGGCATATATAATTATTCATTAAACCTTGTAACTCACTAATAATCATGTAAAAGACATAGTAATGCCAGTATGTATTTTTGTAGCATTAGTAAGAAGTGAGAGCTGTTGCAACTTATATTTTCCAGTTCACTGTCATTCATCTGCTCTTCATTCATCTTTCTGTGCTCTGTTTGGGAACGGTAGGACATAATACGTAAGTATTACTATCTCCCCCTCTCCACACATACTTACCCAGCATCCTGGGCTTCATGAGCTCGAAGTATGGATAACAAGTTATTGTGCTGTAGGAATTCACATACAGCAGGGTAACTGTAAGAAAAAAAGTAATAGCACCTGTTATGCCATTATCAGAAGCAGCACAAAGAGCTCTAGCTTTTAAAAATGTATCATAAAACATGCATCATTCATGAAATCAGCACCTGCTCTGCAGGCAGATTTCAGTAGAGACAACATCACCAGCAGTGTCTTTTTAAATCCCATCCCATAACTGCTTGGAAAGGAATGCTAGAAACTGCAATTCATTACATAACAATAATCAGCTTATGGCTTGTCAGAAAAAAGGTACTTTCTTTTATTATTCTAAGATTTAATGTATTCCAAAAAAGCAAAAGGTAATTCAACCGTTGCTCGTAACAGAAAACTTCAGTCACTGACTACTGTATGCAGTGGTTGCTTGTGGACACCAGAAAATAGGGTGGTTAAGTGGAAAGACAGAAAGAAGAAAGGCAAATCAATCTTCAAACTGAGTATGTTTACCTTCCTGAACTTTATCTCCTTGATAAACAAGTTATCTTTCCCCTTGGAAACTTAAAATCCTGTGACTTCTGAAACCCCAAAAATGTGCTCACTGAATACATCTGTGCTAAACATACTGAGCAAGATAAAAAAAAATAAAAAATCTCAACTATACATTATACAAAAAACTGCTGTTCCAGGCATGATTTCATGGACCACCTTAAGAGCCCACTTGCAATCAGTTAACAGTCCCATCAGTTTCTAATTCCATGCATGAAAAAGATGAAAACTTACACACCCCCTTCCCCAGTCTAATGCATCATCCTCCTTCAGTTTATCCAAGACAAATTATACTACTTGCTTCCAAACCTTCCTGGGTATTTTGAAGGTGAAATGTCATCTGCAGCTAGAAGCTACAAATCCAGTAGAATGCTATATTGCTGTTTCTGGACTTGAGCCACCTAGCACATATTCTCAGGTGCAGGCCTGGTATTTGGAATTGTCTAAAAAGATTGCCATTATAAAACAATTTCAATTCCCAAATTATGTGGGGTATCGTTTTGGCAACTGCAGTGATCTCAAATGCTGACAGGCTGCCATTCAAACCACTGGCAAATGAGAAATGATTTACATACATTTCTTTTCACAATTAATTGTGACTAAATGTAGACTTATGGTACATTTTCTTTAGAAATTTTTAGATTAACTTCTGAAAACTGGAATCTATCATGAAAATCTGATAGACGGTTGATTATGTTCATTATCAGTGCAGCTGTTCAAAATGTCTAGGCTATTACTTTTTTTTCCTCCATAGTATTCTTTTCATCCAGTGTTAAGTACTGCTTTTAAAGACGATACAATGAAGTGGTAAAAAATGCTCCTAAATAGATATGATAGGTTCTTCTTTCCATTTCAAGTACAAAAGTGGTGGGGTTATTTTATTGCTTAATTATCTTGTTCTTCATAAATCTGTGGAAAGTAAGACTTCTGCTAGCAAAATTTGGCTGATTCTACAGGGCCCACACCTACAAAGGCAGAGATGTCACACAGCACTCCATGCAAATTTACAAAAAAAGAACCTGCCTGCCTTCTTTTCTTACAAGTGAATAGCATTGGGACCTTCAATGTGCCGACTGCCCTATTACCCCGACCACCACAACGCATGAGCAGTCTATCTGGACATTTTATTTTGAAATAGGTAAAGCAACTTGCAGGCATTTTTCTAGAGCTTCTTGTTGAAGCAGGGGCTGGGGGAGAAGCACACTTTCCATCGTTTGCAGCTATTACATATGCTATCCAGCCTTTCTTTAGTATCTGTTTGCTTTAGATTAAACAATTTTTCTTAACACAAAAATACATGTCCTAAAAAGCAGGTAAAAATAAGAAGTCCTACAAAGAGCTAACAAAATAGACATTATGGCAAAAGTTATCAAAACAAACTTTTACAGAAATTACTTCTGCTTGGAAATCTTTTTTCTAATCTTTTTAATGAAAATGACCGACTTGCAATCAAATTCCTTACTAGTTTTCCAGAGCGCTACCCCTCCAGAAACACTCTCCTCCTTGCCCTGCTTTGCAGAGCCCAGACTGTAATTCAGATGAGCCAGAAATAAAGCAGTTGGCCAAGAGGGAAAACAAACAAACAGAAATCCCCCACGCAACAGGCTTTTCCAGAGTGACCCAGCCTCCTGCCTGCATGTGTCATGCTGAATCACAGAGGAGCAGTGACTCACAGAGAAAACAAAACAGCCCTCTGCTAAGCTAGAGAGATGTTATTCCCCACGGAGTACTTGACTGTGATATTCCCTACTTGGGCATCTTCTTTCATTAACATGCCTCATGCATAGTTTACTAGATCTGAGGTCTCTTTTGCATGATCGCTGATTACTTCTAGGCAGTTTTAAAAGAGATGAAATACTTTGCTAACATGAACCAGAATGGCAAATGTTTTCAAACTGTTTTTTCACCAATAGGTCGAAAAAAATAGATGGAATTAACGATTTTTTCATATCCCTCATCATGCCATTAAAAAGAGAGGCATAAGCATTTCTTTCAAAAGAGAACATTCAAATTTAGTCCAAAAGCTTCTGTAACATTACATGCACATATAAAATAGTTTTCCTGCAAAATCCATTGACCTTGCACTTGAGTCTCCAAAGGTAAATGCTTTTGCTGCTGTGCTGTCCTAAACAACTCTCAGAACATCCCTTTCCACCAGCTTTTGCTTGCTCTTAGCTGTGCTGTCTGCAGAGCTGCACTGGGAAGTAGAACAGGGAACTGCATGGGATTAGAACAAATAAACACTTTTTTTTTTTTTTTTTTGCAGAGTCATTCTTTTAAAACTGGACGCTTTCCCAGGCCTGATAGAGCATACAAGCAATTTTACCAGTACATCTGGGCAGACCATGTGAGGGCAGCAAAAGGCTTCTGGCCTGGGAGAAAGAAGAGTAGAAAAGTGGGCAAAAGAATCTGTTTAAAATGCTATTACTAAAAAAAAAATAAATTAGAAAAAAAACCCATACAACTTTGCCTCCCACCCTGAGCTGAAACACTCTACACTAGTCTTCAAAAGCTTTCAGCAGACATTTCTTTAATCTTTGCATATTGACAAATTTAACTTTCATGTCAAGTGCACCCCTGAAATCATCTGCTTAGGGTCAAAATTACTACTCTACCCCAGACTATCTGTAAGGTTGAACCATTTCACTGCTATTCAAGGCTGGCAAAGGTTTCTTGAACACCTCCAGGGAGAGGGACTCCACCACCTCTCTGGGCAATCATTCCAATGCCTGGCCACCCCTTCAGTGAAGAAGTTCTTCCTGGTGTCCAACCTGTCTCTTATAAAAATGCCTGAGAGTTACTGTACCACCAGCTTATGAAAGAAGCACAAAGGGTCATTGGCAAGATCAGTACAAACTGCTAGGTACAAATAAATATTTGCTAGAAAAATTCAAGGCAAGAACTAGATAATCTGGGAAACAGGAAAACTTCTTTACTGGCTGGATCAGCTGAAAAACAGTGTGCCTGTGAGTCTAATAACACTCTGGGACAAATTAATTCACTCTTGTTTATAATATACACTGAACACAACATTATTTGGGATACGGATGAAAGAAAAGCTTAACTCATAATAAAAGAGCAATTTAAACAACCAGCACTCCATTAATTCTTTCTACTTTTGGACAAAATTGCATCAAACATGACCACGACTACAAAGGACATACAATTTTAAACTTCAGATAAGGAAAATGAAATCCCATCCCTATCACTTTTTGTTCTCTTTAAGGTACAGAAACTTGAATATATTTTCATGAATTCCTTATACTCCACAGTTAACATTTCACTTTGGCATTGTGCTGTTTTGACAATCCACAGGACAAAATGCTGCTTGATGCTAAAGGCGTGCATTAAGCATTGACTCAGAGCACTTCTGAAAATCAGGCTGACTATTCTTTACATCTCTAAATGACAGGTTATGCCTATGGTTTCAAGATCTGACATTTTACAACTAGCCACAGCAGTTTCAAGAACCCTTACATAAAAGAACGTTTCTTGAAGAAATACTGGATCAGATTGAAATTCAATAGGCTGTATGAGAGTGATCATGTAAGGAATGCAGTGAAAAGCTTGTCAGACTACTGTAAGCTACAGTCTTCATACTTTCTCACAGAAATGGCCCAACATTTCACGAACGGCTTTTGGCTGAATGCAGATGATTTCATGCACTTCTGAGATGGAAGGTCCAGTTAATATGGTGTATGGACAGTCAGAAGGCCATACTACTGTTCTTTTCCTCACAGCATTTTTGTATTAGGAAATAATTTTAAGTCAGAGCAAAGTAACTTGCAATTCATCATTATAATGAACATCTCTGATAAATAAAATCAATAAATATAAAAGTAATAAAATATTTATTTCAAATATTTCCTGCAATTGATTTTAATAATCTAGAAATCCTTTCACCAAAATCTTCCTGACCCTCATCCAAAATCCTCATTGCTATCTTTTAACTTCCCTTTCTGGAAATGACTGAAGAAACTTAAGAAATCTTATTCAGTGAAGAATAAACACAATCATTCTATTAACAGGCATTCTTGAAGGAGGGCTGAGTAATTCAGTCCTTACTTACAAGCCGAGCTGCCTGTTTAGGGAAATTTGTTCCTTTACTCAGGACGTAACTAGGAACGGCGAGGAAAATTAGACATTCCACACTGATGGATACATTTTACACCAGGTATTATCATTAGGCAAGCAATTAGTCATCTTCCCGGGCAACTAGGTACTTCTTTTAAAAGGAATGCTTGCCTTTATACAATCTCAGATAATGTGACTCCAAGCTAGCCTTCTGACTGAATAATTAAGCAGTTGTATGTCCCTCACACATGACCTGATAATTAGCTGTCTTCTGAGTATTTTCTCTTCTCCTGAAACACATTTTTCTGAATATGCATCAGGACACAGACTAGGTCTGATACATTTTTTGGAGGAAACTGATATATATATACTAAGGAAATCTTATGGCAACTGTATGGAGAGGACCTCTGAAAAAAAAAAAACAACCAACCAACCAACCAACCAACACAACAAAAAAAACCAAAACCAAAACAAAAACACAAAAAAAACCAAACAAAAAAACCCCCAACAACAACAACAACCCCCCACAATCTAAAATCTAGAAGTTTTTTCAGTATATAAGCAGCTCTGTATTTAAGGACAAGCCATGTCTGCCAGGCTACTCATGAGGGGAAATCACTACTACTCCCCATGTGTGCAGTGCCTGGTAGTCTCAGGTACATCCCAGCATTTGCTGCTGCTGAGAGGACGAGCAACAATTTTACCCATCAGCCCATTTCTGCACTGATCAATTGCTTGCAGCAGTTTGCCATCCCTTCCACGATGTGCCCTCATCTACTGAGCACCTCCCAGATGTCATGGACGCGAGCACGGCCATCGGCCTTCCCCACCGGAGGTGGGTGACAGCAGCCCAGGCTGCAGGGCAAACTGCTCTGCTCTTAGCTGGCCCCACGCTGCAGCAACCACGGCTCCAAGAAGGGAGCAGGAAATCTCATTTCTGAACATCAAACCACCTGCTACCTTCTAACATTACCGACAAGGAGGTTGAATCCAGCGGCTCTGTCACCTGGTTGCTGGTGGAAGCCGTTGATTTACTTTTGATATGTTATTAAACAGGTATAGTCAGTGTTCAAGGTGAGATTTTCTAAGACAAGAGAAAGAGCTGGATTCCTCCCTTCTTCTGAGTTTGCTGAGAAAACCTAGATTTGTGTAACTAGCATGGGCTGAAGCAGAACTGCTTCACTTCAAAAAGTTCAACAACCTCTTAACATTTCAATAGCATCTTCACATTTCTCCTGAACAGAAATGGATTTTTTAAATTAATATTTCACTGAATACATTGCTCATTTTGCAATTTAACCTCCTCCCCTGTTAGTTTTGCTACTCTGGTGTCCTTGTACGTTATTCATAAATATCATAATTTAAAAACAAGCCCAAATTCCTTAAAATCCCCACACTGTCAGAAGAAGGCAGATAGATGTTTCTGCAAGAATATTACAGGCACTTATCTGCATTTCAGATATTACTAAGTCCCACTTAACAAATGCTCTTCAAATACTGAACTTCTTAAGAAAAATTATTAAACAAAAATTTTTTTAATCAAACTGAGCGAAAAAAAAAAGTACCTTTTTTGGGGAAATCACAGTTTTTATTTACCCTGCAGAACAATAGGGAATCAGTTTTCCAATGCTGGCATCTTTTGTCAGAAATTAAGTTTTAATTTTCGAACTAGAAATGCAGTTATGTACCCCTTTCAAAAAGTCACACATTCATTCTCTAAATTTACAAGAACAGAAAGAAGCAAAATACACATGCTTTGGTGAATAAAATTAAGTAATTTAGTTTTCCCAATGTGGCATAGCAGAAGAGATTCAAATAAAACCAGCATGAATTTTTCTGAAAACAAGGCTAGCCTGCAGAAAAAACGGCCTAATTACCTAAGCAGTGACACAAAGTTCAAGCAAACATTTATACTGCAAAACCAGAACCAGTTCACCAACAGAAATCTATTCAAAGTACTAATAATCACCTGTAGAAGTACGAGCACCCCCTGACTGTGTTGTGAGTAAAGTGTTCCTGAGTCTTCTCGTTTCCAAAGTCCTCCAATGGGTCTGACCACAGGATGTCACACATAGGCCCATATGCAGGTGGTTCCTTGAATCGATCTAACTAAGAAAAATAGGAGACAAAGAAATACTAACTTCTTTCAACTGTGTATCACAGAAACATTGAAGCAAAATTACTATTTTTCAATCCATGAGCAGGTGAGCAAGAGACTCATAGCAATCTGTTCTTCAGCTTTAATGCAATGGAGTTTGAGCAGCAGCAAAACACTCCTCGTAAACACTGACAGGGGAAGGTAGGAACAGATATAACTGAAAATTAAGAGATACAGTGGATTCCAATTCTGATTCCATGAATTTTTGTTTGCTTTTTTTTTGCCTTTTCTACTGGCTTGTGCAAGTATTCCAGTGGACAAGGGAGAATATAGTATTTCTGTATTTTATGATTTTTCAAACCTTGAGCATTCCATTTATGTAAGTGGGGCACCTCAAGAAAATACAGTAATTATTTCAAAACAAGTTTCCATTTAGATTTTTGTACATTTTCACAAAAAATTGTATCTAAATATCATGACAATATTTCTGCACTACAGTATCTTGGCCTGACATTCCTGCTGTTCCCATAACCTCAACCCTAATCAAGAAGCTAAACACTTCTCTTTCTGGTCTTACCATGGCCATTTAAAATTTCAAATGACATAGAATCATACTGCAAATAAGATGAAGTATAGCAAAATAATAAAATAATAAAAATCAGTGTTCTCCTGCAAGAACTCTTTAATACAAAAACACCATGTGTTATCTCAAGAATTCTTTCACATAAGAACGGTCCTGTTTAGACGGTGTGTGAATAAGGCTTGCAGTCTGAAATATTCTCTGTTTTGACCAGAAAGCTCAAACGATGATTCAGTAGCTAGTAGATACCTTCTCCCCTCAAAAAAAAAAAAAAAAAAAAAAAAAAAAAAAAAAAAAATTTAAAAAAAAAAAAAATTCGAAGAGAACAAATTGGTTTTGTAAGTTTTCAATACTCAAAGTTTTAATAAGGGACCTCTACAATTTTACCTTTGCGTTCGCGACACATTCACAGCATAACTACACTTCTTATTTAGCCCTCTCCAATTAATGCTTATGTAATTACAATTCGTTTAAATTAAACAAAAATTCATAAATATGCAAAACCAATTTCTGCTGATTGCCAAAGATAAATAAATCTGCTGGGTTGGGCAGGGGGAAGGGAAGGTGTTAATGAACCTAATCTAGAATATGAGAGCTAAACAACTTTACTCTGCCATTATGCTGTTGCAGAGCCAGCTAATTTTTATGCAGAGTATTTTTGTTTACTGAGATAGTGAATCTTTACCTCAGAAACAAAACTTTGCATTCACTAATTTTTTAAAGTGCAGTTAATATCTTAAGCTAACTGCTTTTAAACCAAAACATGTAATTACTGGCTCAATTTGGGATTTTTAACTACATTAATTTCTTAGTACACTACAAATTAACCTCAGAATATAAATTACCTTGAAAGCTCAGAAATATGTATCCATGTTTGCAAGTCAAACAGCAAAAAGAATTTTTTTTCTGGGAACACTAAGAATGAATGGTTTAAACATCTCTTAGAAATATCAACTGATATCTCTTCTACAAAACATGTGAATAAAAAAATTCATCCTTGATAACATGCAATAACTGATTATGTGAAGAAGCTGTTTGACATTGTTCTCTGTACTTCCATGAGATTTCTGAGAAACTTTTCAGAACATAAGAGTACGACAAGCATGAACTTATTAAGCCTCAATTAGACAATCTGCTGGGCACTCAAATGCAGAGCTATTAAAAATACGGTGAGACCTATAGAGAATGAAGCTCTTGACTATTTAAAAACCATACCAACTATATTCACTGCAATCATACGAACCATTTTCGTTACATCTTTCTGTATTGTGAGGTTTTCTAGAGCTCTTCTGTATCTTCTCCACAAAAGCACAGACCACTGAACAAGGCACAAGGAGTCGTCAGATGGTGCTTACATTGTGCTAATAGGTAATAGCTCAAAGACTTACTTTTCTGATGTCATCCAAGGTGTTGATCTCTGGAGACAAGCCACCATGTACACACAGGAATTGTTGGTTCATCAGAGCAGCCAAGGGAAGGCAGTCAAAGGCATCCATGCAGGCATCATATACACGTTCTGAATATTTGATTTTACCTTTTAAAAATTAAGATGGTAACACAAAGCGCCATCAATATTTAAAAGGAAAAAAAGGAATACGCTTAATATCTCCAACTTTTTCTCACACTATTCTATCTGGTATTGAGGACTGTACCCAAACTTTGGCTTCATACAAAAATATCTTCAGGAATCCACTGTTGGAAAAATTCTTCCTGTTCTGGGGGGAAATTAATAAAATTTCATCATATTTTTCCTACAAAACTGTAAATAAACAACTGAATATACCATTACAGTCTACCATTTCTACTCGGTATGAAATCTGTAGAGCAAGCCTCAAAACATATGCTGAATGGTTATCATCATTATCACTCAATACACTCTCTATGAAAATAGTCAGAACTTTAGCCCAGTCCTTTATAATTAATTAACTACGGAAATGCCATTATGAAATGAACAAGGTGGCACAATGAAGCTGAAATGTTAATTTACCAATATGAATATTAAACTCAGTAAACCATGAAGCCTTTGAGCCAATTAACATTTCCTTTTTCCCCAGAGTAAAAAGGAAACACACACTTATGGCAATAGTTTCATCTTACAGTGTCACATGGAAAAAAAACTTCATAGTGCAGGTAAAGGTCTACATCTAATGAGCTTTTACATGTCACTGCATCCTTTCTTGCAACACAGAAAAGTATTCATATAAAAAGAGAATATTGAAAAGTTTAAGCCTACACACAGGATAAATGTGAAAATGCTATACCTAAAGGAAAAAGAAAACCAAAATGAAAAATCCCTGTGTTTCTCTCCTGCTCCATGAGATGAGGCCCTCCTTAACCAGCAGTCAGGAGCCTGTCACAGGTGCCAGGGCTGGTGTGCCAGCAAGTTTTGCCGGCCAGGCTGCTGTGTGGGGCAGCAAACCCTCAGCTGCTGCAAAAAGCATCAGCAGCAGTACACATTTACCAAGGGCATCCAGGCCCAGACAGACGCACAGCAGCCCCAGGATGTTCCCACACCAGGCTGGCACGCTCAAATGTTGGGGGGTCTAAGCCCTTCCATTCCACACCACTGAGAGGTGACTGCCCTCTCAGGGAACAGGGACTACCATTTAAAATCAATGGCAGTTAACATGAAAAGCACATGAAAATTTACTAATAGTGAACCAGTATCAAATATTTGCAAAATAACAAACTAAGCTGCTGAAAATGGAGTTAAGAGGAGAAAGGTAAGATAAACTTACATTCTTGCTTAAATGTGAAATACTCTGTTAAATGTCTACATTCATGGTTCCCACGAAGTAAAAACAGTGTTTTGGGGTAAAGGATTTTCAAGGCCCACAAGTACAGCACACACTGCAAATCAGAACAAGAAAGAAAAACAGAATCCATAATCAATGACAGAATAATTTACATTCCCCTCCCCCATCACAAAAAACCAGCAAAAAAAGTCAAAGTAATCTGTGCAAAGCATTTGTTTTTAACTGATAAACTTCATTCTTCATATACCACATTCAAACACTTCTCTGCACTTCAGCATCAACTGGCTGAAACTCACCCTGATACATGGTATATTCTGATAGAGTTTTACACTTTTTGCTGTATGGCACTTCCCGGGTCAGCAGCCGTGCGCCGCCCCAGCTCCCACACAGCAACTGCTGTGCATCTCCAGAATGAAGCGCATGCTCTCCATCTGCAAGGTTAGGCAGAAACCTTCCATGGAAACAATTTCACCGGAAGACCTGCATTTCCTGGCTTAAGGAAAATTTGCCTCAGAACAATTTAACACACACTTCAGGAAATACCTCAGCTTTCAGAATTACAGTTTCTACATGAAAGTTTGTTCATTTTTCACTTAACATTGCTCCCTACATAGAACTGGGTTAAAAAGATCCACAAAGCTCTTGCATTAAATGAAGTTACTACAAAGCTTTTATAATGCCTTTTCTCTTTAATAAAGATTTCTATTTGAGATGACATTTCTTCTAGACATGTTTTTAAAGATAAAATAAAAGACTTAGAGAGGCTAAGCTCTGCTCAGATCTCTCTAAACCACTCAATTAAAAATATTTGTTTTGAAAACAAACTCACAGCTCCAAGAAAGCTGATGGAAATAAGACCCACTCATCCCATGAGATGAGCCCACTGCCTGCAAGGACACTGTATAGACCACAATGTCCTCTCAAAAACTAGAAAGCTAGAAAAACTGTCTGAATGGTTTTTATTCCAACCTCTCCTTGCTTAGGTAACCCTGAACTGCAGAAATGCTGCACAAGAAACAAAAGGTGTCAAAGAAACCCCATTTTCATTTACAACTACTTCCTAACACTCCCTTTGTTCCACTGGGAAAAAAAATTCATTAAACTTAATAATCAATTCATCAGAAATTTAGAATATACTCTATGGTTTCAGATTAGACCAACATCATCAGCATTGCTGTCAATGTAATGCTTCTACATTATAGTGTGAACTCCCTTCTACAATTCAGAGTGTCTTGAAAAACAGCTGAATAACAACTTTAATCATCTTAACATGTAGATTTCAGCTCCCTTGTTTGCTACACAGTAAATTTATAAGAAAAATGAAAACAAGAAGGGATTCAACATTTTAAAGTCTGTGCTCACACTATCCAAAGATAATCATAGAGCAGCAGGAGTTTTATACTACTACTCATTGCCTTGAATTTATTACATGTAAACATCTGAATACTCTGTCAGTTCTTTATCTGTAATTTCTGTTCTTCTACTCAGAGGGTCTACAGACAGAGGGAAACAGCAAAAATACAGGCAGTATACTCGAGGAATTGTAAAACTAATTCTCCCCCTTGGAAACACACGGAAAACCTTGCAGCTCATGCCAATTCTTCCGCCTCCCTGGCGCTACTGCCACTGCAGGAAGCAAGAAGGGATGTCAGAATGCCAGGGAAATCACGCTAACATAATCCAGCACGGAATTATGGTGTAAGGTCCCAAGAATCATCTGTTGTGGCCCAAAACAACCACAAAGGGTGTGCCTGGAGAAAGTCTTCTGCCTCTGTGTAAACTCCAGCAGACTTGAGTTTGAGGGTTTCACTCCAATGGGGCACAAAACCTGAACTTGTCCACACCACCAGAGCAATTCTCTCTCTTTGATGATGACGCCTTCATTCATCCAAGAATTTCCAAAACCTTCCACTTTAAACTTAGTGACATGCAAAAATTTGATGCAAATGTTGTGAGACTGGAAGTTTAAAGTGACACCCCCATCCACGCAAGAAAAGCTCCAGCTTTTGAAGTCATATCCAAGTTACCTTAGAGCTACTAATCCTGCCAAAACACCTTTAGAAAAGCACAATTAGTGATTAGATGAAATGGCGTATTTAAAAAAAAAAAAAAAGGTGTTTTACATTGCCTTTGTAACTAAGTTCTTCATTCTTCTAAAGCTCTGGCAATATTGTTTAGATGATTCCTTTAAGTTTCTCCCTTTTCCTTTCTGTAGTTCAGTGAAGTAATCTTGTAATAGTAAATAGGAACTAATTAGATTTTTTTTTTCCCATGCAAACTAAAGAACAAATATGAGGGCAACGATTTTCATGGCTTTTCAACTTACAGTAATTTACATACTAAAAAATCTTATGTCCAAACAACAAATCATGAGCAAACGTTCTGGTTTTGATTTTTTCCCACCTGTGCTTCACATATCATAATTCTTACAGAAGTCAAAAGATGATGATAAATTGCCCTTGTTGAAAGGCTGAGCCTAAAGTCTTCAAGTATTTAGTAATATTGTTTCCCTGTCATAAAATTTTAAAATACCTTTCTTCCTTTAACTTTTTCATTAAGAACATCCTATGCATTAGCTCTGCTGTGACTCTATGCAAAACGTACAGCGGGGGTCTTGCGATCTAGATATCCGTAAGGTATTTTTCCCTGTTTCATTTCAACCTATCAAAAAACTATATATATATATATGTAGAGAGAGAGAGAGAGATCTGTATATTTATCTATAGCTATATAAAAGAAGTTATGCTTCTTAACTGAGGACCCTCGAACCCCTCTCACTTGTTTAGGGTCTTTCAGGGAGATATGTTAAGTTTGTAACAAAGAGGTAATCTGTCCACCTCCCAGCTCTCACAGTCAAGCTGTTTTCCTGCTGAGGTTCTGGCAGTCTCAGCTTCAGTAAAAAAAGGTTTGTGCAACTAAACACTGTGTAAGCCAAAGGCCCACATTTTCAAAACAGACTTGGGACTTAACTCCACTGTTGCATGCTGAATTTGAGCATTCGCACAATTCCACATCTCAGCCCATCCTGGAAAGGAAAACCAAAGGCCCCACACCTCTTCTATGCATCGCAAGTTATGTGATTAAAACAAGGAGCCTTGAAAAATCATCACCATGGCCACTTGAGTACAACCCCAGCATCACAGTGCTCACTTCTGGGTGCTCTGGCACTGGTAGTGCCAGGAAGAGAGAGACGCAGCTCACGGCCAGTTGCGCGTCTTTGCATGGGCCGTAAAAGATGAACTCCCCCTCCAAGTGACTGACAGCACTGGGCACTCCTCCAGCAGATGAAATAAAGTGTGAGTAAGTGTGAAGTAACTCATGCTCGAAAGGATAATTTGAGCCACACATTGCTAAGGTCTCTACTGATGCTCTGTGACCTGTGGAACTGGCAAAGCTCCTGCACTCTCTAACACACACCTCACCTAAATACAAAAATTGCACTACTTAAGGTGCACTGACAATATCTAGTACAGATACAGCTTCCTAAAATGGAGTAACTATCCCAATGGAAACCATGCACCTTTTTAGATACATAGCTGCATTCACGCTATTAGGATGACTATTTATTACAGCATGATTTCAGAGACAAATAAAGATGCATTGCAGCTGTAACCAGAATACTCATGAGATGCAACTTAATGCCATTTCTGAACTACTATCCCCTGAGCACAAAGAAAATTCTGAACACTACTGCAAATAAAGGAAATGTCATATTGTCTTCACTACAAGTGGGATTTCAGCAAAATTGCAATGTACTGTTTGTTAATGTTTAGACCACAACTCCCATTTCAGCTTTGAAAAAGAATATATGAAAATATAAAAAATATCCAAAAAAAGTACATCTTTTTCAAACAAAAAGTGACTAGGAAATTATGTTTTGCAAATGTTCCTCTAATTCTTATAGCTAGTACCTTCAAAACAGGTATTCAAGTGATAGCTTCTAACTCTCCTTTTTGGGACCTTGTGTCAAGGGCACAGCTGTTCTCTGAGAAGATGGGTCCCACAGAGAGATGGCATCAGTGCAGGAGAAAAGGTGCCATCACATGTTCTTCTCCTGCAGCCAAAAGGGGCTCTTGGCATGCTGGGGACTCACACTGGGAACAGCTGGCACAGGACCAGTCAAGCTGCAAGGACAGCCCTGACACAAACAGATGTTCCAGTCTGGGAATCTAATATATATAAAAATAATCTGAATTTGCTGAGTTACTGAATATTCACAACTCTGAGGAGCACTGCCATACAAAAACGAGATTTCACAAGATGCAAATTGTTGCTATGAAGAAAGATGATTTGCTACTGGTCTACAGAAGAAAAGGGCAAGGAAATTCAGGAAAATTAAAAGTCTGATAATTTTCTTTGCTCTAAGAGGACTGAAAAAATGATTGACTTCACTGGTGAAGTACTCCCAACCAGCCAAATTATTTTCAATCAAGCTGTTTACTGGAAAATGTTAACACACTACAGTAAAATACGCTGAAAGGTGTTCATTCCTCCAATGAAGTCCTCAAAAGTTCACAGAGGCTTGAGAGATAATAAACACACAACTTCAGCAGCATTAACTACACCCACGGTTTACTAACATAAATTTATACGTAATTCTTTTCTAGGGAGAGACCATTTAATTTCCTAAAGTTCACTCCATTCAGAAACATCTCAAGCGCCAGATGCTTTTTTTAATTGGTGCAAAGTCCAGTGATCAAATTCCAGACTCACTCCAAACAACTCACCTTGTTCTCGCTGGAAATAAAACCAGTTTCACCTCCTGAAATTTCAGTCTGTGCATTCAGGAGGGGAAATGTATGCAAGTTCTCAACCTTAAAACGTAACTCTAGTTTAGTTAGTTTTGAACATTGGTTCAATTCTCCATATTTTAACTCTTTCCTCTGCCAAATATGATCACTATGTACATCATTACTATGATGGTCAAGTGATACATAAGACAGTATGCTGCTATATGGAATTGAGCAAGAAAATAATTCTAACGGTTTACATATCGTTATTATTAATGCATTATAGTTGGTTTTTACTCTGTAATTTTCCTAAAACTGTGATGAAAAACAGTCTGTAAGTACACTCCTCTCTACACTGCACAGCATTTGTCTGCTTTTCAAGAGAGTTTTCAGACTCAGGTAGAGAGATTAGTCATTCTCCCTTACAACCTATTCCTGCAGAACTACTTAGGCTCTAACTATTCTTTAGATTTAAAAATAGCCCTCTGTTTTGATCATTTGGGTTTCTACTCTCCATGACCATAAAACTTACTTGAATGTGAAAACCAAGGGGTTTCTTCTACTCTGGAGTCAAACCCCTGGAGCAGTGCACAAGCACAAGAGGGAAATGTTATCACTTACATAGCCAAGCAAACAAATGCATTGTATTAAATTGTAGAAATTTGTTATTTTAAGTGAAGAAATGCCCAGGCTCTGCCAAAAGGTCAAATGCAAAAGAGAATGTAGATATGGAATAAAGATTCCTTCCATGCCCAGAAACCTCATCTCATTCTACCTACAACTTGACATTTTTTCATTTTACCTGTTGTAACTTCTCTATCAGTCTCTCATCCTTTGACTTGTTGCTAAGATCTAACATAAAAGACACAAAACACGCAAGCCCCTTCAAGCAGTGAAGCTAACTGCGATAAAAATGGAGCATGCACATGCAGAATTGAGCCCATGGATGAAAAGCTCCATAGGACAAGGACTGACATTTCTGCTGAGTGCCTTATACAAATACTTTTCTCTTTTTCCCTCTGAATTATCAAATGCCTTCCACCTACCTTATGCAATTTCTTTCTCTGCTCTTAATGATAATAGCTTGCATTATGTAGTACCTTTCATCCAGAAGAATCCCAAATGCTTTGCAGCCCACAGAGAAGGATTATCTCGCCCACTATCAGAACTCAGCTCGGTCTAAGCTCAATGGTGTCACTTTTACACTAGAGATCACACAGCAATCAAGGGGAATTTTTTTAAATCCTGTATTACTCATGATTAGTACTTTGGACCAGCTACTTAATTCTTTTGGAAAGACCCCAGAACTGCAGTAGTCTCTTGTCTCCATAGCAGAGAGAGGAGCCAGCAGATAGATGGAAGAAAGATCAGTACGTGATTGGCATGGTAGAAATAAGAACTGAGACTAGGGCTGTTTACCAGCATGACTTCCCCAGCACAAAGAACCAACAAGAGCTGGTGCCCGATCTATGTACTTAGGTCCCCTTCTCCACCGAAAACATCCTCCCCCTCTAAATGCCAAGTTGCATTCTTCACAATTTTCCTTTCCTTGTCACTACTTATTGTGCTGAGTTTGTGCCTGAATGCACAGCTCTACATCCAAATACACTTATGAAACTGAAACTTGCCTTTCCTTTCAAAGACATTCTTTAATCAAGGTGACAGGTGGGGAAAATCAGTTATGTGACCAAAAAAAAAGGTAGTGATTCGAGAACCTAACATACAAAAGAAATAATATAAGTGACAGCTGAGATATTTCCTTGGCACTGGTAGAAGCCAATACTGCTTCCAGTGAAAAAGCAATGTGCCTGAATGGAAAAACGGAATTCAGAATACGATTTGCTAAGTATGCATGCACAGGTTGGTAAATGAGAGATTTTAAGGGGATTATTGCCCATACATAGGCCGTTTCCTTTGTTTTATATGGCTTGCTATTTCTTTAGTTGGTAATAGCCCTGGAACAGATTTTGGTAAACTCTCAGAGAAGCACTTGAAAGCTGTAGCAAATCCACTTATTCTGTTTCTTCTATTAAAAGCCTATGTATATAGAAGTGAAGACAAACCTTTCCTCTTTCAGACACATCCTGTCTCAATCATAAGACTACAGGAGATAAGAATGAGATTATGACAATTTAAAAATGGTAGTTCAAGACAGAGCTGCACAGTGGTTTAAGTCTGTGAAGCTCTTCCTGCTCCTCCTTCCCAATCTTCCCCAAGCAATCTAGCATGGTAATCCACAGACATGATTAAGCTCATAGCTCACTGTGGATCAGTTCTCCAGAAAGTCATGAACTCAAGCTCAAAAAAGTGCTTGAACAAAGTGCTGACTGCAGTATGATACTTAATCCAGACTATATTGATTTTTAGCATGTGGGTGAAAGAACCTTGCAATTTTTAAATTTTTAGAGCATCTGTACTTGGAATAGCATACTTCTATTTGTAAAATGTGCCAAAAGATTCTGTTAACACTTGAAGTTTTAAAACAAACTAATAAAGCAAAAGCAGTTTTATTGAATCTAATTTTTCAGAAACTCTTAGTTTAAACATAACACTGGCAAGATAATACACTGATCTCTTTTGCAAACACATAAATAACTCAGCTCCTTGGCCTTATGTACTTCTTTACCAATATGGCAACAGTGTGCTTGTGGGATGTAGAATGAAACAGCAGTGGATGTGTTCTCACAGGATGCCATCTAATCTAGTAGTAGTCACAGACACACAGATGCGTATCATAGGATCTAGATTGCTTCCAACAATTAACAGGCATTCTGCCCTGACTCAGAGGGCGTCCAAGTCTGAACTTTTCACAGAAACAGGCAAGCTGTAGATCAAGAGTTCAGCAAGGGTTTCTGACAGACTGTTCAATGACTAGATCAGCTATAACCTGGACAAACAAATCCACATCAGGTTTTATTCAATAGTTGTGCACTTCATCTTGTCAGTCTGTAAAATCAAGCAATAGGACAGGATAGAAGAAAACATCTAGTTTGTTTTACGAGCACTGGAAAAGAGGATTTGGGTTTGGTATTTGACTCACTTCTAGTCAAAGCTGGCAGGTTGGATAGACACTCTTTCTTTCACAAACCAGCGAAAGATGTCATTTGACCTCCACATTCTACAGCCTGACCTGGAGAGACTACACCAGGTCTCAGCACCACCAACAGCGCACTCGTGCACCACTTCCCTGTGGATACATGTGCTGCATCAAAAGCCAGAGATCATGCACTCACTCCTGCATGCCATATCTAAACAGAACTTATTCATTCTCTCCAGCACAGCATGCTGTGTGCTGGCTTTTTGTCCCATTTACCTCTCATCTAGCCCTTCCATTCTCCTAAAATTTCACATCCAGGAAACTCAGATCAAATAAACCTGAAAGTCAAACTAAACTATGGGTCGTGGGTTAAGTTTTTCTGTTATGTCTCTTTTCTAATAGCTCACGTCTACTCAGGCTATTTTGCTTTTGCAAGCTGCAGAGCATGCTGCCTTCTGTGTAATATTTAGATTGCCACTAGTTGGCACCATTCTGTGTCAGCTTTCCAGCACAGATAGAGTGGGATTTGGCTGGATTTCAAGGAGCCTTTATAAAAACACCACCAGCAACATTAACATGCTATTTGTGAAGAGCCTCAGTATTCCTGAAGAAGTTAAGACACGATGGTAAATATACATGATACACTGCAAGCAGTTTTGCATCCAAACCCAGAAATTAGAAACTTACTTCAATGCTGAAGTACCCTCTGTCCACGTAGTCCCCCAGGAAGAGGTACCGCGTGTTGGCAGGAGAACCTCCCACTTCAAACAGTTTCATCAAGTCAAAGAACTGACCATGGATGTCTCCACAAACTAGAACAGAAGAGGAGCAATATTTAGATTCACCATACAAAAATCATCTTAGGTACACAACGTCCAAAGTCACTGTTTTTTAAGACGTGTTATGACAATTTTCTGGATCATTCACTAGTTAAACAGCAGTTGAGCACTGGCAGCGGCTCAGCAGAAGGTGTTTTCTATGATATACATCCATATATGTGTGTGCAAAAGGCTATCAAGTAACTAAAGGAGAGCTATCAGGTAAATCTGATCCATGATTATTTTTATAGATATCTGTCCATTCCCGGTACTGCCACCAGAGCACACAATACTGGCAGCAGCAGTAAGACAAACCAAAGCTGCCCTGAGAAAAGAATATGTTCAAGAAAGGCTACTCTTTCTTTTAAAAGTACTCCTCTATTCTTCTTAGTCTTAACCCAGACAAACAGCAATAGGCTTTCCATAAAATGCAAAGCACACCTGTCCTGTGCATGCCTGCTTAAACTGACACATTTCTGACTTCTGTTTTCAAAAGGGAAAAACATCCTGCCAGCTTTCCCAAACCACACCTTACACAAGAGGACACCGGTGTTTCACACTTTAACCTCTACCCCTTTATCTAACCTCCCATAAGTATGATTTTTTCACCTTCAATGCAATGAAGTCAACCTAAGAGGCTGTTTCCCTAGAAAGAGCAGCCCAAATAAACATGACAGACCAAGCACAAGTGACACGCAGCCTGGGCTAGGCTGAGATGCCTCTGTCTGTGCCTTGGGGGCAAGAGTTTGGCTCTGCTCTCCTGTGAAACTGCAAACTCCCTGGTGGGTGATTTCAAGCATCTGCAGGAAGGCAGGCAATGCTTTCGGAGAACCCCAGGGACGCCTAAAAGTGAAGTCTCAAAACCTGCTTTATTTCTTCTACTAGAAGTTTCCTTCTAAAAGGAAACTTCCCCCCCACACATCCCATTTAGGGTCAAGCCCAGAGTTTTTATAGCAATGATCCTTAACCAAGGTTATGTTAAAAGCCCTGACTGGTACTCAGGTCAGTTTAAACTGGTCTTTCAGTGACCAAACAAACAAATCTATCCATATAGATACAAAAGGACTATATACAACAGCTGCAATACCAAATGCAACAAACTCACAGTGCAAAGTGTTCATATGCTATTGTCTTTCATCTCAGTCCAGTTCACATTTTAGTTTTATACTTGTATCACTTTTCACTGAATGTATACACTAAGATCCATGAAGTGTCATTCCATCAAAAAAGCTAAATACAAAAGCCAGAAAGAACCCCCAACCAAACCGAACAACCGCCCACCCTTTGGGTACAGAAAAAACCCACGGATACCTCAGTCACTGCTTTCATGAATATTTATGTGAAATTGGTGACACAAATCATGATTCCTGGCTAGCTGACCATTCTTCTGTGATAGTAACGTATTTACCCCATAAAGTAGCATATTTTAACTCATCACCACTGTGATATACATTGTATAATCTTTTAACTAGTTGATTCCCCACTGTGAGTTTTAGATGGCAACTTTCATGCTAAAAGCCATCAACAGCTACAATTGCAATCTAAGAATAATATATGCCATCAATTATGCAAAATAAATAGTATTTAAATCCCGAAGTGGTAGAACACCACCACTGTTTCTCTAAAAAAAATATTTGTACCCCAAAGGATATTTTTTGGTAACATCTTTATTTGAACACATTAATCTACCAAACCAATACACACTTCTTGACTGTACTCCTCTGCATGGACACTGTGGGAAGATTCAAAACACATGTCGTAATTTGATGGCCAGGCAATCTGCTCTCCTAACTTGCAGCAGAAAAGCTCTTAGTTACATAACTGTACAGCTCTACCAATTATCGCCCGCCCCCATTTGCTCCAACTGCAAAAACCTGAAGTCGAACAAGACTGAAAGATTTTAAAATGAATTTAACTTTTTAGCTTTCACTTAAAACACAAAGAAACTATACTTTTTTTTTTCTTTTGGTATGCCGATGTGTGAACAGGTAAATACGCTGGGTTGATTAGAGAGAAACCAGAAAGGTTAGAAAGCTTTCTGCAAGGAGCTGCATTGTCCCTAAATTTGACACAGGTCAGAAAAGCGGTGCGCAAATCAGTGAACAGGACAGAAATAAAAAATGCAAAGCTCTGCAATCCCACAAGTTGCAAAAGTCTGAATTGGTCTCAAAAATGGGTACTTGATGGATATTCTAGACACTTTGCACAGAGCAGCCTACTTCTTTTATACTTAGCAATAGATGCCAAAACGTACCCAGGGAAAACAAAACAACCCCGCCCCCTCCCAAGATAAAAAGCTGAAAAGCCCAGCACTCAGAATTAACCTTGCGAATTAAAGTAGTTCCAAAAGAAAAGTTTAAAATCAGCAGGTAAAAGGAGAGGGAGGAAGATGCTCAAAGAGTTAGCATTATATTTAATTTATTATCGTCATATCCCAGAGTGTCTACTGGAAAACTACAATATTACATACAGTTAATCCAATTAGTATTTTGTCTGGAATAGGATGGAATAGCTTACAGACTTTACACTTTCCAGGTTTGCATGTAGGCTTGAAATGGCCTTGCAATGTAAAACACATATATTCATATTCTGATGAATAGCCTGATTTACAAATGAATTAAAGGAGAAATTCTGCATGCATACAGTACTATGCTTTATTCAGCATTTAAAAAGAACTGCGACTGCTTCTAAAGCTATAGTCCTGCCACCTTTCTTTTCCAACTCTAAATTCCCGTGAATCTCAGATCTGGAAGATTTCCTAGGCAACTGAATCAATGCTTTATCTTTCATTAGGTGGGGGCAAAAAAGATCCAGCATCATATTTCCATTCATAAAGGCAGAAACATCCACCAGCCAATAACTCTGTCATAGTCTTCATGTCATGTTGCAGCTTCACATCACTAAGAACAAACTTGCAGCACTGTCCCACCAAGAGCCCGCAAGAGAAGTTCCATACCCACTTCACACTGCTAAGTCCACCACCTTCATCCTTCTTGTTACAGGAAAAAAAATAATTAAAAGCACACTAGTTATCACGTACTCAGGTTTACTATCTTACAAGCATTAGCACTGAATCTGTTGTTCCTGTTAATTTTGCCAGACACATCCTGTTTCGTTACACCAGTGCAGGCCCTCTTTTGGTACTGAAGCTCTTACTATTAAACAACACATGCAAAGAGGTATGAACATTTTTTCATCAAATAATAACAAAAAAACCCCCAGCACAGTAAAGCAGGAAATTCAATTTTTAATGAAGATCTCCAGGATCAACATACTTATGGATTTAAACTATGAACACAGGGAACGTAAAACATGGTTTCTATGTGTGCAGGATTAACATTAAAAGCAGCCGTGTTCACATTAAAAAAAAAAATCCAGAGGAGGAATTCACATACTTTCCAATATCACTGATTTCCTGAAAGTGCCATCAAGTCATGGCCTTTGTATATTTAATAACTAATAATAACAAAGTAATCTGACAGCAATTTTTTTCTCCCCTAAGAAGACAGCACCGCTTAATTTACCCAGTGCTTTTCAAGTTCCTTTGTATTCTAGAATTGCCAGCTGTACAACAACAAAACAACTTCTACTCACTATTTTCCAGGGATCAGTTCAGGCATCAATTTTGTTGCTTAAGAATTTGTCACTTAAGAATTTGTCCGAGCCTGTCAACATCCTACCTAATCTCTCAGGGCGGCTAGCTCCAAAACTGCATAACAAATTCCATTAAGAAATTTTTAAGTTATTTGAAACTAATGTCCTGATCTCCAACAAATTAATTGGTACAATCAGAAAGTTTGAGAAACACCAGTTGCTTGTAGACTCCTTAGAAATTTATTTTGGTTGAGGAAGTTTGCAATGAAGACATGGGCCCCTTCACAAGATTCAAGTTCACAGGACTGCTCTCTTGCAATTCCTGAGAAATCATGTTTCTAGAAGGGCAGCTTTTTCTACCTGTTATGATGGGTACTTCGATCCACTACACAACTTTAACCTATAGCAGCAGATTTTTTTCCAATTTAACTGTCTATAAAATACCATTCTATTGTAAAAATAGAAATTGGACAAGGGGAGAGTCAGGAGAAATGTTTTTATCAACCTAATACAAATAAAATTATGCTTCTGATGGCTTCACTGTAAGGATTTTTCTTTATGTCAAAGGAACAAGCAATACTGAAACAGGAACCACTGATTTCAAGTGATACTAGCAGTGAAGGAAATTCAAAGCTGAGCAGTGCATTTGCCAGTTTATTTATAGGTGACAAAGTGGTATAACAGTGATTTAGAGTGCAATGTCTACTGGCACATATAAAAAGTCTGAGAATGCTCTTCACATACCTTCCTTCAGACAGCGAAGTGCTCTTCACTATGTACAAACTCAGTCCAAAGATCATTCTGTACGGTTTCCCACTCCAAATGGACATTAGGAACAAAATATGTATTCACACTACATTAAACACTGTCAATTCAAAAATTTTCTATCTGCAACAGTTTGGATATGCTGCACTTATTTTCTCATTTATCAGGTACATACATAATTGGTGTAACATTATAGGCTGATGGAAAAATACAATTACTTTTTCAAGTGAATTTTCATTCCATATATTGCAAGATTATATTCCTGCCTTCAAATGCCATGATGTATTAGGAGCAGATATTTAACACTGTATCACCAGCTCCAGAAGCAACATTTGCAAACTCATACATGTATGACAAACAGCAACAATCAAGCAAAGATATCTTTTAAATCACTGGAATAATAGGGAATAATATCCACCACTTGACAACTTGTTCTTTACATTCCCTGAGCTAGGGATGTTTTTGCACTGAGTTCCAAGAGACTGTGTTTGAGCAAAGCAGCACACAAGACTAAAAAAACCTAAGGGAGGAAAACACCCTATTGAATTACACTGCAGAATGCAGACTGCAAATCCCAAAGGAGGTTGCTTTGTACAATGTTTTGGAAGCATTTAGCTGCTTACCATTCCATTAGCAAGCACATGCCTCCAAGAGCTTACTGCTTTTCAAAGACACCTGGTACTTACAACGCCTTACTGACAAAGAAACATTGCACCATGTAAACCTGCACGCATCTGAGCCAACTTGTGGCCGGTCATTTGTACAAATCTACAAAATAAAATGGTAAAGAGGCTGCATGTACACTGAGAAATATGTCCTAAACCTTTCTCCGGGCAAGTGGTTAGAAGGAATTAAAAGTTACAAAAGGCTACGTGAAGAAGCCAAGTGGAAAAGAGTACTTACAGTGAACACACAAAGGCAAAGCAAAATCAACTAGACCAACTTTTATAGCTGAGTCATCAAAGACTGGGCTTCCTCAGAAAACTCATGAATATGAGGGAAAAGAACTACAAGAGCTATATGCATGAAATTCTCATGTACTTCAAAGAACAAATACTGCATTGTTTTTGAAGGGTTCGGCTATTAACCAGAAGGCTCTGACTTTCCTCAAAACGTAATAACAAAGCCATATATAAGGGTCGCATGTCTTTGATTACACAATCTTACAGCTTGAATGAGGTTTGTGCGCAAGTGTGTCTCTGAGGAACATTATATATTGCCACAGCAATATGAAATTTTCAGAATGCCAGTTTTATTCCATATATTTTCTTTTTAATCACTAAAGAAAGCAATTTTCTTCCATACTTTCTGGAGAACAAACAGGAAGAAGTACAAAATAAAAGAAGAAACTACAGAAATTTTTATTTACATCTGCTCACTAAAGGGCAGCCCAAGACACAAAGCTTGTGGTTAAGTTACATACATTGTTTCACTGCCATGCAGTTCTGTTCCTGTTTGCGAGCTATTTAAAGAACTTGCAGACTTCATTACTTACTGAAATTAAGGTCAGAATCATATAGACAGCTAAGTAACTTGTCCTAAGAAAACAACTACAAAACTCAACATAATGGGCTTTAATATAAATGTTTGTTATACTACGTCTATTGAACAACACAGCTCTATTTCCAAAAGAAGCATGATCTCATTCATATTCATATCTGGTTATCTAACGTGATTATAATAGGCTTTCATCTATCTTTTCCCTTCAATCACTGCATGCAAATTGATGAGTTTATACTACCAGAGTGAACTGGCATTAACAAAAATCTGCAATTGCGTATTTTCATAAAGAGGCCTGGTTAACCAAAGATAAATCCAGAAACCATTGACCATACAGGTATACAAATGAAGTATCAAGGCCACATTTGCCAATGTTATTTCACTGACAACTTTCCTTCTTTGCATAGAGAAAAAAAAACGCAAAGAGCATCTTGGGAAAATCTGTTTTCTGTGCAACACATGAGGACACTATACTGTGTTCTGCTCTGCCAACACTTGCAGCTCCAGTGTCTGTAAAGATCACCCACGCTCACTCCTTCTAATAGGAGTTAGTTTTCTCCCACCATCCCCTGAAGGCTAGAACAAATTAATGACACTTGATTTGAAAAGGCAGAGTGAAAAAGAAGAAAGAAGAGAAAACACCACATCAGAAAAGACCTTCAGGACAAGTCATTAATCTCTGGTGAAGGAGAAAGCAAAAAATACCCCAAACCCTAACCTGTGTGAAAGGGCAGAAGTCCTTGAAAATGTTAAGCCTATGTCCTGGGTTGTAGTATAGGATGTGCACAAAGTATTCTAACACCATCTTCACGAACTGTTGAATCCAGGTGGGCAGTGTTTTCCCAGACCCCCTCCCTCTGGGCCATTATCTTCCGTTAATGGCCCATCAGATGCCTTTCCCATGACTCACAGATAACTCCCTCCGGGAGCTATCTCTGTTTAATGGGCCATCAAGAACCCCCTGCATGACTCATCATCCCATTGTGAGATGCTCCACCCAGGGGAAGGAACCAAGCATTCCCACCTGGATATAATCTGGGGTTTGGGACAGTACAGGGGGCCCTTGCCCACTGGATTTCCAAAGGACCAGAGCTACCAGACCTTTCTATGGGATCACTGCTTCAGGAAGACTACCTCATCTGGACTGCTTCCATCACCCTGCACAGGTTGTATTCTGACTCTGTCAGTGGTCTTTTTTGTATTATTGCATCTATTTTATTTTACTTTTTTTCCTTTCTTCCTATTAAATTGTATCTCTGACTTGGAGCCTCTCATTGGTTTTGCTTTCAAACCACTACAGCCTAGAAAAATATCTGCAGCACAGAGATTTTAAAAATAGCTCTACAATATTATTTTTGTGTCACAATATTATCTGCAGTGTCTCAAAACAAAGTAAAAACCAGGTACATAACCTTAGGCAGCCTTTGTGTATACAGGAAAATACCAGAAACAAGTCTCAGAAAACAGGCTCTACCAAATGCTGTAAAACCTATACTGGCAGAGAAAAATCCTATCTCTCCATGCCCCTACCCCAGCTGAATTTTTCAGAAAAGTAAGTTGGTATCACAGCAGTGAGGTGCCAAATGAAAATTTACAATTCCAGATCAAAGCCACATAATGGAGTGGTAGTAGAAAGAGGATGGTGATCTAATGAATATTTTACGGATCTTTTTTTCCAAGATCAGCAGAGGTAGGTGCTTTCATCACACATACCAGAAGGTGCTGAATTAAGTCACAGAGGGAGGAAAAAAACATGACAGGACTACATCAGCATTCATTCCCATATCCATCAGAGTAACAACCGGCTCTTCCCCTGCCACCCTCCCAAGGTCAGCACTGCCCCCGAGCATCCTCTTCAGCAAATGTAAAAGCAAGCATACTGTCATTATCTCCTGTTAATGCACCCTTAGGATCAGAGAGCAGTGAATATTCCACAAATAACCCCATCAGAAGGATTACTTGTGAGGAAAGTGCTTCATTGGCGTTTAGGTCAGGATTTCCAGCTCATATCCTGAGATCAAGGTTATTTATAGCAATGGGGAAATTCTCTTATCCTCAGTTTTACAGATGTGAAAAACAAATGCCCAAGGAATTTTAACCGTTTGTAAGGTCACAGGTTCTGTCAGCAGGAAGGCTGGGACAGCCTGAGAGGGAGCAATGCATCCTTATATTGCTGCATCCAATTCAATACACCAGAAGCAGACTGCCCTTTCAAGGAGGAAGGAAGATCATGCAGAAGAAGCAGACACAGCCTGACTGTAAACACAATGCTCCAAATGAATTCAGGGAAGGTGAAACAAAGCAAAATGAGAAAAGGACTTTTGAAGAGGAGAAGCTCAAATAACAGGATAATTTTTTTTTGCTGATGATTTAATTCAACTCTTAGGAACAAGTTTCTCTACAACCAGTATTTCTCCCAGCAACACTAATCCCAACGCCAGTAAAGTTAAAACACAGGCACTAGTATTACATGGATACTGTAATAGTTATATAAAGCCCAAAGAAAGCCTCGGTTATTTACAGGGACTTGATGGATAGTATCCTTGTTTGCTCTTCTTACTACAGAATTTTAGAGCAGTATTACCATCACAGACTGCAATCCAATCACCTTCCAAGCACCCAACAATGTACAAGACTTCACAGAGAGCAGTGTTAGCATGTCAAGCTTTGGTATATGAATGCCTAGTACCGAAAAACCCAACCACAACACCTTCACGTTGGCTGGTAATGCAGGTTTTCCATTTTTATCTGGAGATAACATTTGCTGTTACAGTTTCCTCATTCTGTGCCATCATAGCCGTACTTTATGCTTCATCACACCCCCACTAACTATTTTATTAAGAATCAGAAGCAACACTATTACAAAGAGCATCCTCCTTCCTTCAGTGCAACGATTTGTCTTATCAGTGGAAAACAAACATTTGCTCACCACAAAAAATTGCATTTGTTACCTTTGTATCTGTAGCACCCCACACTTCCCAGAAACAGAAGGGAAAATGAAAATAGTCTTTCTCAAATTCCTGTGCTCCTAATTAGCAACCATCAGTATCCGCAGGGATACTTGTATGTATCCTGAGTTGGAAGAGCCAGCACAATTAGCTTAAAGAAATTCAGTGAAGTGCAGCATTTGGGCTATATGAATGAAAAGAACCAGCAGCAAAGACTTACTGAGCTTTTAATCTTGTTTTTTTTTTCCACTCATCTTAGTGGGCTTGAGCCATTACTGTAATCCAGCCTCTCTGTACCATGAGTGTTCATGTGATAGTATATGGGTATAACTTAAAGGAAAGCAAGCAACGTGCAAGTTTCCCCAGTTCTAGTTTAAGACACAGAAAACGACTTTTTGAAATTATAAAATCTAAATTACATAACCAAAGTCTTATGCAAATCTAATTCTGGTGAAAAATGCTTAACCTCCAAGGGAAGTGTTTTCAAAAGAAAGCTCTCCAAAGTAATTTTTCATCCTGGTAAAAGCTCACAGGATGGTTAGTTAGGAGAACCAGTGCGAGGAGGAGTTGACCACACTGATTTCCACTTGGTGAAAACATAAACCTAAGTAGATGGTTAAATCCATATGCTGATTCTAAACCAACATGAATCATAGAATGGATGGGATTAAAAGGCACCTTTAAGAATACCTAGTTCCAGAAACAAACTGCTATCACTTAATGATGATTATTAAAATAAACACAAAGAAGTCATGATGATGAACTGAATAGCCTTAATTACGTTTCTTTGTATAACCTTGTTATTAGGCACTTAATGAGTGCAAGCAAGTTAGAAAGGACTCAGGACTAGGGGTGGCAGCCAGGCAGATTTGGGCTACCTCTTGCTCTATGCTCCACAAGCAAGCTAACCAAGCCCTCACAGAGAGAGCCTATACTAAGAATTGTTTTCCTAATGTCTGGCTGAAGAAGGAAAAGTCAGAAGAGGGGAGTGTCAGGAAAGAAGAATTATTTTAGCAGACAGCCACCAACCACATCACATGCAGTAAGTTATTCTGTGAGATAAGAGAGTACTGCTATTCAGAAACAGAGGTAAGAAGAAAAGGCCACCAACTTGCAAAGAGAGCATCAGGTGAAAAAAACTTAAGAAAAATTCTGTTACACTGAATTGTCATTTATGGCACTCTTCTGGTCTGTAGTCTACCAGTAATCTCAGATATGACATCCTTTCAGGCTTCTAATACAGAGTTAGTAAATACATTTTTAATGATTACAGACCAGACATTTCAAGGGGAGATAAGAATTTAATGTTGCCTATCAGTCAAACAAGATTTCATTGGTATTTGAATAGTGAATTAAGTGTATATGAATTTGGTATCTCCAGCCAAGGATCTCCACACCTTATACTTTGCATTTGCAGGATAAAGGTCTCTGCTGCTTGAATCAGCCCTAGTCAAACAGATAATACAAATTATAAGTAACACAATCCCATCAGAGCCCACAGCAAAATAATGCTTGAATGGGGCATTAAGAAATGAGCATTTATTTCTCTGTTCCCATTCCATGCAAGTTGGGTAACGGTGATTTTTTTTTTTTTTTACACAACACTGTTCATGCAGGGATTGAAGAAGTTAAGCCCTTATTTCAGAATAACTTTCTTCCTTAACTCTCTTGCTATCTAGAATGACTCACTTTTCAGAAAGAACATTGTCTGCTTTTGGCTAAGATCAAATACATAATCAGTTTAAATCATTACAGAAAATGTTCTTTCCAACTATAATAAACTACAATACTAATCCCCAAACCACCCATATATTAGTTTACTTTTCTCCTGAAAAAAGAAAAAATCCTTTACAAGATATTAAAAAACTGCATTTATCTTCCTCATCTCTCTTTAGCATGCAGTTCCTGCAGCTTTAAATTCAACTCACAAGTATAAGAAACAAGGACCATGAAAATATTCCTGGTGAAAAATGATTTGACAAAAGCCATCAGTTGGAAATGCTCACAGTAAGAGTTTTTTACTTAAAATTCTTCATCTACTGTGTTATTAATCCGTGTGGTGTTTGTGACTCCTTATAACCACTAAATTTCAGAGACAAACGTCACTTTTCATCACCTCTTACAGGCTGTGAGGTTCCATCCCATGAGGGCTGGTGACAAGTTGACCTCTGCAGTAGGTCCTTCTGTTTAACAAAGCAGAGTCAAACCCAAGGAAGTGCTCTAAACCACAGACCCTTATCAAGGCAACTCCAGGAGTGTCTCTGACCAGAGTACTTCACTAGAACAATTAAATCATCAACCAAAATGGTGAAACATCATGGGAAGCTGAACTTTCACTAAAACAAAAGCTACTATTACAAAAAAAACCAAACCAAAACAAAACCCCAAAACAAAAAACCCCACCACAACTCAAAACCCAAATGCCAAATGAAGAGAGTCAACTTCCCCACACAGTCAAGGCAAATGCAGCAAACCCAGCAGTGTTACTAACTTTCTTGCAACAAAATCCCTGTCATTGGTGAGGAAAACAGCCAACACACAAGATACCATTGTGTTTTTAAGCAATCATGTCTGCATCTACCCTGGATTTATAAGGCTGTATGGGACCATTGATACTTAGAGACGCTTAAATTTTACACTGTTGCTTACTGCCATCCACATATTGTCAGACAAAGTTTGGACTCCAGCACCTTGAAAGAAATTGTAACTCCAATTCAATAGACATTCACTACACTAATGGGTTTCCTCAGATTTCCTATTCATTCATTTCTTTATTAATATCTAATTCCCTTTGTTTTCTGTAATGAGTAGCTTAACTGTTGTTTTTACAGGAGAAGAAGAGTGAACCTGGTATCTTCTACATTGATGGCATTTATATTATTTTTATGCGTATTTCCAGCTATTCTATTCCTTGCTTACAAACAGGCAAGAGGCTTTATTCCCAAGAACATGCAGCCTTGACCTAATGAAACCAAATCCTTTGCCCTCTTTATACATTCTTTTATGAAGCACAGATTGCTGCTGCTGCTTCTCCCTTGTAATAGTTTGCACAACTGATTGGTCAAATTTGGCTCTCAACAGTCCAGCAGTCCAACAGTTCTTTTGTGGATTCGATACTGTCAAGTGAAAAACGTGTATGAACAAAAAAAATATGTTATTTGCACTTCATGGACTTTCCAGGCTGCTTCCTTCTCTTTTGGACTGGAATAACCTGGTTATTTGAAGTGACCTAAGGCAGAAACCTCTCAGGCACACAAAAAGAATAAAACTCTAATGTATTCATATGTTTGTTAGAGCTTGCCTGTGCTTTACTGAAACTGTAGAAATTGCTTGGCAATCTCTTTTTTAGAGTCTTGTATCTGGCTAAGTAATAAAAAAAACCCCAACCGTCTTGGATCGTAAACTTGTATTTATTGCATCCAAAAGTTTTCATGTACTCCAGAAGTTTTATAACCCATATATTCATTGAAAATTTCATACAATATTCTTGTGTATCTATATTTCAAACTGAAATATTTACTACTAAACTTGGTACAGAAATTACAATTAAGACCTTCAAAAGTCTGTCTACTATAAGTAGACTGCTAGAAAGCTGAAAAGCATGCGACCAAAAGGAAAAAAAAAGAGCAAATCAACAGAAGCTTCTTATAAAAAAAGGAAGATATATCATTTTAACAAAAAAAAAAAAAAAAAAAAAAAAGAGTCAGTGCAGACAGGGCCTTATCTTCAGAAAACCCACAAGTAAGGCAATCAGGTTTTAGAAGATCATCACCCACAAAAGATAATTACACGTGCATCTTTTCGGTGACCAAGCAAAACAGGGATATGTATGCCTCACAGTAATTAGAGCTGATGAATGTGGTATGAAATAATGCAAGTAGAAAAGAACAGGCTTTCAACCTATTTTTCTTCCTTTTTCATGCTGTCTTGGACAACAGAAAATTCTAAAATAAAAAAAAAAAAATTAACTGTCCCCCAAAAACTAATTCTCTAACCTCAAAAGAATGCACATACATGTAGGAAATATTTGAGGTTTCCCACCAAAGAACAGACATATATATGTTAGCCCTTTGTTTAAAAATTAGAGAAGTCTAAAAGACTATTTTAAGAATTAAATACACGAAAAAAGTCATCTTTGTTAATTTCAAATACTTTTTCAGCTTTGATTAAAGGCTCACTGAAACTGGACGACATAGAAAACACCTAAGACTCTGGAAATATTTTGACAATTTCTCTTAGAGGATCGAGGATTAGGAACTTTAGAAACTTGCCATGAACAACATTACTTCAATCAACAGTGGACAATAGTCATCTCTTTCATTGAAGACTGACCAAGTATGCAGCTACAAGTGATCCCAGGATCTGGGCAGGGTCTAGAAGATCCTCCTCCAATTCTGGAAGCGTCTAAGCTGTCCCTTACAAGCTGAGCAAAGAACAATTTCCAGTCCTAAGCTTCAGCAGGAAAGGACTCAGGACTTCCTTTGATCTACACTGATCTACTCTGAGAAACAAACAGCAGCAATGAGGGAATGGAAAGAACAAAGCCACATCAGAATTCTACAACCTAGCAAGGCTTCTGCACCAGGCACAAATCTTGCAGGTTCAGAAAGCAGTTTTCTCCTTTTTTTCCTTTTAGAATTGTTACAACAAAATTCTACTGCATGCATTCGTATCTCTGCTAAAAAATCCCAAACCAACAAAACAAACAAATAAAAAACCCAACAACAAAACCACAAAAAAACCTATTTAATGCTATTTAAACTGCACATTCTTAGCAAGCTATCAGTAGCAGCATGGAAAACAATAAGGATCAGATGTGATTTCACTGGAGCAATGATTCTTAATATTCCATGTCACGTAGACCTTACTTACGGACTAGTGTCTCAGAAAAAAACACCTCCAGAAATGCTTGCAAACTAGAACAAAATACTTAAATAAACACTTACTGCTTGCTGGTTTTGTGGGTTTGGTACTCAAAATTAGTAAATATAATTGTCTTTCTTGTTTTGCTTTAATTATACTGTCCTTTTGGGCATAGACCATGATATTGTGAAATGCCGAAAGTCTCATACCCTTGGAAAGGCATTACAAGATAGCATCATTGAGAACTGGACTAATCCTGTCATCTTTCTGTAGATCATTCGTAATAATGATTTGTGAGATTATTTCACACCTGACTAGCCAAAATGCTTTTCTATATTGAGGTTCTGTCTTTAACAATGGTTTTTATTTTGCCACCTACAAAAACAGTATTCTGTGAAGTTCCTTTTTAAGTAAAAGGATAAATAACCATAATTTAAGATCATTTTTCAGTGGACTGTAGCACTGCTGTGGTTTTCAAGGCAGCCCTTGAACATAGACACTCTAATTATCTAAGCTCATTAACTAGAAAGATATAAATCATCATTACAGCAGGAAACAGAGTGCAACATTTAAAACTCAATTAGCAACAATGCAAGTAAGTGGTAAGCTGCAAAATCTGGCTTTTCTGTCAAATCAAAAATTTAATAGAAGAATCAGCACCTGTCTCTTTTGCTACTTTAGTGTTGGACAATCAGGAGATACTTCTCTGTTGCAAATGGCAACAGTAAAAGTTTATTTGGTAACTTACAAGGCCATTTCTACTCCTTGTACTCTCACTTTAGTTTTATAATTCTTACCTACAGTACTCTAATACTAATTATTGCCTGATGCAGTTTTTGAGCTGCCAACCATCCTGAACTCATTTTTTTGGCATTTCTAAAAAGAGAAAGCGATTTAATATTAAAAGTGTATGTTGGTTTCAAAATACATTGATTCACTAAACATTCACATTTTGCAATTGCTGATGGATACGTTCCTCAAACCAGAGAAATGCAGTGTCAAGAGAAGAGGAAAGCACAAGGTGTAAGAGGAGTAATTTCTAAGCTGCAGTGGTCACTTTACCTGTTCTTCAAACTCCCTTCACAAAGCGATCATTCCACAAAAGAGAATGGAAATTTTCAGCATTCAGGAGGAAACAAAAAAGGCTGTATTTTTCTTCAAAGACCATGTGTATCCTGAGCAAAATACGTATTAAATAACACAAGTAAAAACATTTGTTTCTGCTACTTGGTTAGGTAATCATTACAGGATAAAAAGGGTGCATAAATACAAACAGGGGAAAAAATATGTTGATTTAATCCCGGTTTAGCTGTCTTTTGTTGGCCTGACTGTTTAGGAATGGACACAGTGAGGGGTTCAGTGTGACAAATGAAGACTTCGCAAGAAATTACATAGAGGGCAGCACTAAGGGAAAAATATGATTATGCAAATATATATATAAATTTTTGAAATAAAGTATAGACACAGGGTTAAAATTGTTCTGAATACATCCCTTACACCTGTGATTTCCTACTTTAGCTTTGCTCTTACCCTTGTGCTTCATTTCACCCTGTTCTTCAATATGACAGGACAAAGACAGCAGAGCTACAGCAGAAGAGAAAGAAGGGAGCACAGTTTTCTAGGCTCTTGCTTGTCCTGACACTGGGACTGCATCAAAACCTGTGACACACAAAATTGATTCCCAGTCTCAACGGCAGAACAAGTTCACACTTAACTGAAAGGCCAAGAATAAATGAAGTACAGATGCGGGAAAAAAAAAAAAAAATCCGGAATAGAATTTTTTGACAACAGCTGTCATCTAATAATCTACCACTGTATTTTATTTTTTAAATTATGTAAACCAGAAAAAATCTGCCATTCTGAAAGGAATGAGTAAACAAAACCAGAGTATATTCAAAGTCAGAATCAAGTTTCAAGCTTAGTTTAAGGCATTTTTTACAGAAAATGGGTTCTCTGTAATCATCAATCTAAAGCTACCCATGTACGTGAGTCATACATAAATATTGCATCCCAGACCAAAATTCTCCCTCATTGCTGCTGTATTATTAGACAGATACTTATTTCAACAGAAAAAAAAAAAGAGAAGTATGCTGCTGTTTACAGTGCAAACCATCAGGAAAAAAGGGTGAAAAATAGCAGGTTCCCAACACAGAAAAAATGCGTATGAGGCTGCAAAACAGCACTGAAGTTTAATACTTTCTCCAAGCCTTTAAACTCTGCTAAGTCCTGTAATTTTTATACTTTATCTATCACAAAAAGCTGAATCAGCTCAGACTCTGATTTGGTATGAATCAAGCATCTGCATAAGAGTCAGCATCAAGGCCTCATCATGAAGGAGGCCTTACTGGACTTACACTGCAGCATCGCAGGTGACACATTCATGGTGGCACTGCAATGACTGGTGTGGAGCCAGGTCATCCTGCCTTGTGCTGCTGGGCTGAGCAAGGACCAGAATGGATGGCCAGTAGACTCAGGAACTGCTGAAAAACATCTGATGGCCTACAGCCAGTGGTATTCCTTTCCATGTCTATCTACATCTCCTTTTTTCTTGTTTAAAAAAATAAAAATACTTCCTCAGAAAGACTTTGTGCTGCCAGTTAATCAATGCATAACACCCACAATGCAAAATGGCTGCCAAACATCAGGTGGCTACTCTGCAATAAAGTAAGGCAGTATCGGCTGGGAGCATGTCAAATGCATTTTTAAGGATTGTGAAGGGCAGTGTCCGTATAATGCAGAGGTAGGTACCGTGCTACACTGAGGAGCCCCATTTACACTAAATGGAGCAGGTGTACAGCCTACAGCACAATACACTCAGCCCTCACTTCAGAAACTCGTGCAAATTCTTTTTCCTCTCAATTCAGCTTTATTTGATTTTTCCATTCAAACCTAATTCTGCTTCTCTGCACACCTCCAGGGGAAGCAGTTCCTGCTGTATTAGGTTTAGAGAGGACATGCCTGATGTTAATACTGCATGGGAATGCATCAGATAGACACATTATTGGAAAAGGATTAACAGCATTCCCAGTTGAAAACGAACAATGTAAACCAGAAACTACTAATTCTAAACAAAACCTGTTTGCAAGACGCCTTGGCATGAACAACAATTAAGGGAAACATCCTGAGTACTACGTAATTTTTACAACTAATTACCAAGAAGGGTCATTAGAAGATTTTCCTGCACCTCAGCTGTTCATCTCAAGGGTTTACCTCTGGCAGGGTGACAGCAAAAGGAAGATTAAAAAATCCACTTACTCCAAGCCTGAAGTCAACTTTTGCTCAGAAAGCTGAAGCTCAAAATACAATCTACTGCATAGCACAATAACTTTAGAACAGCATTATATTTAACTTAGATTAGTAACAATTACAGCAGCTATGACTAAAACCCCCAGACGGACCTGTGATACTAGAAGAAACATCATCTTATAGATTTGAAATAAAGGAAATGAAAGACCCATATGGCAAAACTTTACTTCCATAAGGTAAAGATTTAACATCATCAGTGGCATAATCCACACAGGATTAAGTACTAACCAAGATGAGCTGTCACAAACTGAAGACAGACCAAGAGACTGTACAACTAAATGGAGAGTTCACAGGAGGTAACATGCTCCTCCTGCTCCCATCTCCTTTGTCCTGTCCGTGCCTCTCAGATGCTCTAATCCATGAATGGATCAAAGGCATATTAAAGATTAACAGCAGCTGGTCAGCAGGAATAGGGAATCTCCCCCAAAAGCAAGGTAAATTCGCCCACCTGAAGTTCCAAACTCTGCAATCAAACCAGTGCAGGTGTCCATACTAACCTGTTTGGCCAATGACTCCTGGTCTCCTGCAGCAGATCACTGCAACTGCAGGTAAGAAGAAAAAGGTTTCCAGGTGGAAGCTTTCACTTACAGGTGAGAAGTGCTCACTGAGGGAGGCACCTATCTCGAGTGTGTGGTGGTGGGGGTGTTTTGGTTTTGCCTATCCCTTTGCTTTTTATTAGAGAACACACACACACAAGTTTAAGCAAACGGTCCAGAGCAGACTGTCAGCAAACTGACAAGCCCCGGACAAGTATATAAGCAATGACTGGGGAGGAATCATTCCCCACAGTCTTATGAAATACTACCCCAGTAACACCAGCTTTGTGGAAATCTGGACAGTGTTACTGAATAGTATGTTGCTCTGTGCAGATCATGTTGCTCTCCCACAAAAAATCTCTTATTGCACACACTAAGATGGAGAAGAATCCCATTAGCATTTCTATTAAAAGGGCTTTGAAACCAAATCCTGGAGTTAACAAGCATGAAACAACCACAAAACACATCTAAAAAGCTTTTGGGTTCCCAGGAGGGTTTTGGCTTTTTTTCCTCACTACTTTCCTTAACAGCAAATCAAATAATAATAACAAATGGTTCTGATAATTAAATGCCTCCACATGTTACTGGAGGCGTTCATTTCATTGCACTTACATAGAAGTACAATAAGTGTATGGTATGCTGCTTCAGAGTTTATTCTTCAAGAGTACTCCTCATGCACTTCCTCAGGAAAGAAAATCATGAACTCACCAGATGCAATGGATACTGACATCTCTCCATTATCAGGATCAAGCCAAAACACAACATAACACAAATTATTATATACTAACCTAAAGTCCTACATTAAAGAAAAAACCAAGAGCCATAAATAAAAAGATCTATTCCTTACCTGATGATATTTCCTAACTATATATCCCTAGAAGAGTAAAGGAATTTCAGCAATATCTTCTTCACTGCAGACTTAACTCACATCTTTATGTATTAAATTCTGCTTGGACTCATAAAGAGGACTTGGTTGGCTTTCCAAAACAAAAGCTATAAGATTCAAAGAAAGTCATAAAAGACTACATGTTGCCTAACGACTCTTAGCAGAGGACTAGGCAGGCTACTGTAAAGGACAAAAAAAAAATCTAAGTACCAAAGAAAACATTTTGTCTTCTATACTGTTAGTGTAAAGAAAGTGCGCATGACTTTATGATACCGACAGTCATAAGAGGAGAAAATAACTTTCAAGACAGAGCCTAGAAAAGTGCAATGACTTTGAGAACCTCATAAAATTAATAAAAATGCTTCAAAAATATCAGCACCCATCCTCTTACTACTCTTAATTACTCATAATCACTGTTACTTAATAGTGAGCAATCTTACACTGGAATTTGTCCTCTGTTTTTCCCTTACTGAACTGACTTAAGAAATTATATACCGGAACTGTAATTTACTTCATGGGTTGTAGAAAGCTGACTGCCTTTCCACCTTTGACAAGGCTGTATCTTTCTGACTCACAGTAAAACAAGAGCAAAATTCACTTGCAGAAAAGAATCTGTATCTCCTTCAAATAAGCTCCTTGCAATTCATTCTCCCAACACATAATAGCAAGGTTTGTAACCCCAGTGGGAGGCTTGGTTAATAGCACTACTTTTCCCACATGGGAACAGCAGCTGTAAGAACATGTGCACTAGCATACTCAAAATATGCAATTATTAGTTTGAATAAGATACCTAAGTGTTAAAATATCTTAATGGGGAAAAAAATAATTTCACTTTGATGGATCCACAGCAAAGACATCTTTTTTTTTTTTTTTTTTTTTTTTTTTTAAACTACCAAATTGATAGCATCCTCTTCTGGCACATATTGTTGTTATTAGTCACAGAAGCTTTTTTAAGATTTATTTATTAAGTCAAGTTTCTCCAGCCAAGAAATCACAGGCATGTAACCTCATCAGCATGAAGAACAGATGGACATTCCCAACAGGGTCTCCTATTCCCCCTCAAGCCCGGCCTCCTCCTCCCAGCATGCTCAATATTCTTAAGGGATGGAATAGAGGTTTGGCTGCCAGCACTACTACCCATGTGCCCAATTTGCAGAGTGCCCACTTCAGTTACCTGGCCCACTCAGTCATGTTGCAAGAGCCAAATATCAGTGACTTACACAATGTTCGGGCTCCTCTCATTTTCTGCTTACAAAGCACTACTGTGCCTTCACTGGATATGTATTGCCAAGAGACAAGAGTAAATAAAAATAATGCAACTGACCTAGTCTTTTAGTATACCTCCAACAGCTTAAACTACAGTTTTCCATACAGTAAAAGTTCAACCCCGAAAGTCTGCCATCAGTTTTGAAAAGGAAATCCTACCAAATTAAATCAATAGCTCTTGGACTCCTCTGTTTTCTTAATTCTGCACCATCTCCAGTGAAACCCTGTAAAACAGGCAGAAGCACCAATTCCCACTAGCACCTACAACTGGAAGGCTTCCCAAGAACAGACTTGTTCTTCTAACTTTTCAATATACTGGAGCAAATTTACTTTCAAGATTTATTGTTCTCCAACAGGCCCTTTTCTCACCATACTCTAAAGCCATTTCAGAGATGCTTTAAAGAGGCTTTTGAATTATTTTTTCAGATCTGCATACAGTTCCATCTTTATACTGCAATATGAAATTGTAAAGGAAACCAGCAAGAATTCTGGCTCATGTGTTAATTAAAAAAAAATAAAAATCACGTGGCTACTTCTACCCTAATGTTACTTTCTGAAGCCCTCAGGGCTAACTAAAGACTAAAGACTTTCCAGTGATATCACACGACGGAGAGATATCATGCGTGCAACTGAGAACAGTTCAGTCAACTGTGCCTCTCATCATAGACAGGGAACTATTTCCAATTCTAAGCTGACCTTTTATCATTATTAATACGTGACCACCTATTTTTGTACCACCACTGGCTTTTAAAGAAAAAAAGGCCATTGTTCCCCTGGCTTTTTCTCCTCAACCTTTCTAGTATGCACTATTCTACTGCCTCTGCAGCCTTCATCCTTGGAGCACTTCATCTACTTGTGTTTTGTTGAATTTCAACCTGAATACAATCAGAATTAAGTTCACTATTCCAGAAAAGTTTAGCCAGGGCTTCTAACCACACATGGATGAAAATCAGCGCAACACTTGCCTGTGTTTATTAGAAATGTCTTGTCAGACAAGACAAAATTTATCTTTTTCGCACTTACAGCCATTCTGCCATTAACTGTGAAAACTAGGACTTTCTCCTCCACAGACAAACTGATGAGCAGGATGCTAACAACAGAAACACTCAGCTTCGTGAACAAAAGTAAGGACTTCATCCCATTTTTACTACTGCAACCTTTAATGTATTCCAGTTCTTCCTTTATTCCCAGTCCTCTGTTTGACAGTGCCTCCCACAGAGTGTCCTCAGCAGAATTTATTAGCACATGCCCACTCTCTTATGCCAAGATAATAATGAAAATATTATATACAATTTGCCTCCTGATGAAACTCTAAGCCTTCTGCAAAGTGGCACTTCCTTCAGCAGGGCTCAGGGCGCCTCATTTTAACATTTCAAGGTTGGTAGTTTTGTTGAGAGCCACAAGGCCGGTGACCTCAGTGATGACTCAACTTCCTAGATGCTCAGTCTACACCAAAGCTCTCATGCAGGCTTAGAAAAAATTGACTGCAATATTACAAAGGGAATATCTTCACCCTAAATTACCTTATCCTGTGATACTCTCCTGGAAGGAATTGTTATGCCCAGTACTAAGCTCCAGCTCAGAAGGATGTGACTGAGTAGCTTTTTCTGTTGCTGTTGCTCTTCCTCAGAGCTGTCTCCCGTCTCCAACACCTGCACACAGACCAGCAGCTGCATTTGCATATGGAGAGAACAAAGCAGATAACTCTGCAAAATGTAATCTATCTATAGTAGTGAGCCACTATGCCTCACTTTCCTGCCTGGCTTCCCTCTTCTTTCTGATAAACCTGTGTTACCCCCCAGTACATGTTGCAAGGGCAATCGTTTCATACTTAGCAAGAATGCTGCAGCCAGCTTTGTAACAGACCACCCTGATGGCCAAACTCATACTTCCACATCTTTTCTCCATAACTCTGAAATCTGTGATCAACATTGTCCTCAGCATCTTGTCCTTAATTAAGATTCCACCTGTGTCCAAACAACAGAAAAATGAGATCACACAACTGCGTTCACTGAAAGCAGACAATGCAATTGTCAGTGCAAAATTGCTGTCTTACCCTCCCCTCAACGCCTAAACAAGGACATAATATAAGGTCTGTAAAGACACAGCATCATATCAGTTCTGAAATTGTAGGTAAGAAACCTGTAGTTCACGCAGCTATTCACGAGACACAAAGGTGGATAATTTCCTAATGCTACCCTTAAAAAAATCTGTGCGCAGCAAGCCTAAATCACTAGGGGAGCTGGCCCAGGTAATCTTCAGAGGTCCTTTCCAACCTCAGCCATTCTGTGGCAACATGAGAGCAGGATGCTCTAAATATCTTAGAAATGCCTACAATTCTGCCTCTCCATCTCCCCTCCTCCTATTTGCTCTAGAAACACAGTACAGCTGTGACATCTCAGATGCACAACAACTAACAGTCACAAGCCTTCTAACTACTGACCATCAGTCCCTTTGTTTTGGAGACAGCATGGTACTGCCAACACACCTTTGGCCCAATAAAAAGCTTTACTAGCTGTGGTACTACAGACTGACTACCATACATACAGGTAAAAGTAATAAAAATCAAAGCAAGTCTCAGGAAAACTTTAGCAGCGCATATTAATTCCAGTGAACCACAGCACCTACAATGAAGCAGAATAAAGAAGCTCCTATTTTTTCTTATCTGCCTGCCAGATACCTGCTCTCAGAAAATGCTAACAAGCTTGCTTTACCTCAAGCACACAAAAATTATTAATTGGACCTTGAAGACCAGCAAGGTTTCAAAGATGCACTGACAGCACCCTCTTAACAGTAGAGCAAAGCTCCTACACAAAGGCCTGCCACTGGTTGGTTGCATATGGCTCTTCAGCTAATGGTTCATTAGGATGACCAAAGTTCAGCTGGCAAAAGTCCAGATGGACTGCAAAAGCCACATCCTTCTTCTTAAACACCCTTCAAGGTAGGTGGCTCCCGAATTGCACACTGCTGCAGTGTCCTGGGGCCTCTTTTAATATCTGCAGAGAAAAGTACCTTGTCATCCCAAATGTTTGTAACCCATATGCACTAGATCATCCCCGGTTTGACACATACTCTGCTCCTGTCAATCAGCGTGTCTCACATGGGAGAGGCTTTGCTCAGGAGGATGACTACAGCTCTCAACAGCTGGTTGACCCTTTTAACCTTATTTCTGTTTGGTGCAACTTCAGACAAGAGACATTGCTGCTTACATTCCTGCCAAAGCTGTTGGTCAAGTTCATATGAAGTTCAGCCAGGGAAAGCGCTGGACTCTGCACTGGGATGGGGCAACCCTGGATGTACAGACTAGGGAATGAGATGCTGGAAAGCAGTGCTGTGGAAAGGGACCTGAGGGTCCTGCTTAACTGAAAGTTGACTATGAATGAGCAATGCCTTTGCAGCCAAGAAGGCCAACCATGTCCTGGGCTGCATCAGGCACAGCATCTCCAGCCAGGCCTAAAATTGTGTCAGGGGAGGTTTAGGTTGGATACTAGAAAAAGGTTTTTCACCCAGAGGGCATTTGGGCAGTGGAACAGGCTCCCCAGGGCAGTGGGCACAGCACCAGCCTGACAAAGTTCAATAAGCGTTTGGACAGAGCTCTCAGGCACACGGTGTAACTCTTGGGAGTGGTCCTGTGCAGGGCCAGAAGCTGGACTTGATGATCCTTAAAGGTCCCTTCCAATTCAGCATATTCTATGATTCTGTGATTCCCTACCAGCAGCATGACAGCCATCTGGAATGACACAGCCACCACACAGAAACAGGGCAAACTCAGCACAGCATCCAAGTACTTCCTCTGGCAAGGGAGAATACTGTTTACCAGCAATGATCTGTCGCCTCTTTGACAAAAGCAGCAACTACATATCCTGAATCAGGCAACTCCATCGGTGACTCCAGGGAGGAATTACAGGTTGGTTTGTTTTTCTTAACATCGACACCCAGGCACAGAATTTCAAACTCTATCTTCACCCCCACAATGCATGAAAACCACCCCACAGCACAGACAATCTCTCTGCAGCAATAAGCAGCATGGGCCACCCACTCACACCACTGAGCTCACAGTTTAGAAGCAATTTAACCCTTCTAGAAAGAAGCTTGCACTAAATACAAAAACTTACAAGAGGCACCAGCTCTATACTATTTAGTACAAAGACATTGCCATATTCTTGTCAAAAATCCAAACACTTCTCATAGCTAACACAATGCTATTTTAAATCCCATTGTTTGCCTAGACCTGGCTGGTGAATGTCCAGATAGGCATACTGGCCCTTCCACACAGGTGAAGTCATGGACAAGGGATTCCTCTGCTGGCGTCTGAGGAACACAGTCTAGTGAAAGGCGTCCCTGCTCATGATCTTTAAGGTCCTTTCTGACCCAAACCATTTTGTAACACTATGATTTCAGTTACTGTTTTCAGTAAGTACCACACCTGTCAAAAACTCCTCACCTCTATCTGTACCAGGTAATGGGCATCCTGCCCTAGCAACACGCTGCTGATATTCTAGGGCACTCCCTGCAACCTCAACTAGACACCTAGGATCTAAGTTGTGCTCCTCAAAGAATGTGCTAGCAATGACCAATCAACTGCTTGTATGGTTCTTAGCTATTTTTCCAAGAACAGCACGTTTAATTGTTTTCAGTTTCAAGAGACTAGTCACAAATATTTGGTGTACATATCTAAATGTAATAACACAGTATGCACTAGCAATTAAGATAAGAGTGATGTAAAGTAATATTCCAAGAAGAGCAAATTTATTTCTTTCCATCACATTCAAAAATCCCTCAGGTCACTTTCATATGCATGCATTTTGTTGAGACAGATCATTGTTAGTTTCCACAATAGTCCTTAAATAGTCCAATAGTCTTTAAAATTCCTTGATTCCTCTCAACCTTGTCTGCAGATGCTCAATGACCCTACAGAAATGTATCTGGAGTCAAGATCTGTAATGGCCTCTTGAAAAAAAAAAAAGTTTGCTTGTAGATGAGCATTAAAACTGTGAGACTCAATTATGCACTGTCATTCCAGTAACTTCCTACTGTGTAGGTGTCTGGAGATAAAGAGCTGGAACACCATTTCTCCTTTTAATTCCATTTTTAAGATCTCTGTAATCTCCACAGCCAGTTCTTCAACCTTCTGCAGCTGTACCAGCTATACCAGCCAACCTTGCAAAGCTGCCTTACACATCTGTAGAACCAAAATGGTCATAAGGTCCATATACTGCAATCTTGACATCATTTTCATGATACTGCCTCTACTGAAACTCTAGATCTAAAATCTGATTGAGACAGTGGAACTTTGTGAATCAAAAATTTGCAAAAATCATGGCAAAGGTGCTCAAAATAGATTTTCTTGAAAACATTAAATTGAGCCATTACATATATGCTAGATATGTATATGCCAGTCTTTTTGCTGGCTTTATACTACTGCAGATTTATTCTTCTCTTTCATGTAATGATCCCAAAGCAGTTTCCTCTTCTGTGACATGGGCAGCATCACAGATTACTACAGTCTCACAGCTGAACCTGAAAAAACTGCCAAACTATTTGTCCTGGTTTTAGCTGGGATAGTATTAATTTTCTTCTTAGTAGCTGATATTGTGCTGTATTAGTGTGAGAATAATGTTGGCAACTGCACCAAAATTTGACAAGTAATGTAGTACAAAAAAGCATTTTGCTCCAAATGCTATTTAGCTCAAATTCTTATCCTGATTACTCAGCACCAAAAAGGACCCCCGTGCCCCAGCCTACAACAACAGAGGGGACAGGACTTAGTGGAAGAGATTGATTTGTGAAGCAGAAATTGTCTTTTACTAGATGACTGCAGAGAGCTTGGCATAATGCTACCGCAATCTGATTAGCATGGCTCACTACTTCTTTTATTAAATAATAATTTACAATAACAAACCCTCCGTTGACAGAGATTAAAATAATTCAATATTATAGTAAATTCAGGTGGTACTAAATGCATGACCAAATTTGATTCTTAGAAGAGATTTTGTGATATGTTATGTAACCATCAGAAGTCTCCTTCTCTGAATTCACCGCTCCGTGTCAGCGGTGTGTACTCCTCACATCAGGGTCAGTAACCCCCGCTGCCTCATCCCCATAGCAGCTATCTTGCAGACACAGTGACACACAAACACCCAGCAACAACCTTCCTCTGCAGTCGATATAAAGATAAAATGAACCCACCCAACACCCCAAGCCCTGCCCCTCACACACAGCCAGAGGCTGGGCACTGCAGAGCCCCAGTGGCAAAGATGAAGGTCTGGTCAAAAGGAGAAACCAATCACCCCACCCTAGTGCATGGACCAAAATACTCCAAGGGAGATGCTTGTGTTTCAACGCTGCATTTAGCCCCATGACCACCAATTTTTTGCCAGAGTCACCTACAGCCACATAAATAGGCCACCACCAGCAAAGCTTTGACAAGAATCCCATGTGTCCCACCAATGGATAGCACAGAGGGGCCCAGGTTCAATCCTGGAAGAAAATAAATACTGGTACCTGCTCTCTCAAATGTTTCAGTACAGAAAAATGAAAAAGTCTTATTCTAAACAAGACAATAAAAACTCCTATTTCTTTCTGACAGTCTCATGCATACATGAACAAAAGGATACATAAAAGCAAAATATTAAAAAATACCTCAAGTAGAAGGCAACACATACTTTTAGATTAATTATAGTCCTTCCACCATCAGCTGCTTGAAAAGGAGAACTGCACAGATCAAAGCACTGTTACACACCAGAATTTTACTGCTGCCAAGAGCATTAATTCAAAACAAAAATCACCCCACTCAAATTTTAGGACGGAATAACCATTAATCCTAATTTTCATCAATAAATTCTCTCTAGCCAGGGATTGTGTAAGCCACATTCCTTCTTTCTTTCACTCCTAGTTGAGTGTCCATCTGCTGCCAGACTTCCACCAAGCCTAGCTACTTGCTACAGAAATATTAAATTAACGCTTGCCTGCATTTGTAGCCTATTCTCTGAGATGCAAACCCGTCCCTCCTCTCAGACAGGACACTGTAAGCCCCCAAGGGAAAGTACGATGCAGATGTGCCAAAGGAGATGAAAGCAGCAGCTTATGCAAGCAAGCCTGAATTTCTTGCGCAGAGGCTTACAAGTTATACTTGTATGTCTACTAAAGAGAAGGGAAATTTTCTCAAAGGCTTAAGGAAAAGATGTTCCCACACTGAGAAGGAAACAACCACCATTTTAATACAAGGCACAGTTACATTATGTGCAGGAAATTCAGCAGTTTAGATTACAACAGAAATGGCAGGAAAGAAATCCCTCACATAAATGAACATTTGACTTCAGAAAATGACTGGATTCTCCCTTCAAGGAAGAGAAGAAAGCAAAAAACACAAGATTTACAGGGTTTGCTCCAAGATCAGGAAGGGAGGTACTCCTACATCTACTAGCTGATGCTCAGCAAGCCACATATTTATGGGTTTATCACAGAACAGGGGGCATGGATTTTAAAAGCAGTTGTCCATTCCCACTGTACTGTTTAGCAACTCAATGGGTAAGAGCAGCAAATTAGCCTCAAGCACAATTACATATTTAAAATTCATTCTCACCTGCTGCTATTCAAGTACTGCTTTGGGTTCCCCAAGAAATAATCCAGTAAATTATGTTCTGCCCCAGTTTGGCCTGTGACCATCTTTCATCTGTTAATTCTGGGTTATTCCTTTTCTGCTTTTAAGGCAAGCTCAGGCAGCAGATTGTCCTGCATGGTCTGGCACCATTAGATTGCACTCTGCAATTCTGCATTTCACTCTCCTGGAGAGAACCATCTGGTCTACAGGTTTTAGATGATGACCACCTGAGTGGAAGCAACTTCATTAAAAATTTAAGACAAAAAAAAAAGTACCTCTGCACAGTACTTCTATTCATTTAGGATGCACCTGTAGAACAAATACTCTGTTTTTAATACATTACATAAACACTTTCTTGTTACTACAGTGTTTAGTAATGAAGGAGTTCTTGGGTTTTTTATTTTGGTTCAATTTATTTTTCGACAGTGCTTTAAACTCATGCAGAAATTTGATCAATCTTTTCACATCAGCACCACTAACTTCTCATTGGAGCAGATAGAAAATATACACATTAACGCTCTAATTTAATTTAGAATTCCTAAGGTGTAGTCAATAGTGAAGTCTGAACAAGTAAACAAAATATTTGTATTAAAGAGAAGGAATTAAAAAGGGATTTTTTTTTTTCAGTTGAGAAGCATAAACTGCATATAAAAATTATGCCCTGAGCTGGGAAGTGCCTCTTTAATCTTGTCATCATGTATGAATGGGGAGCTTTTCAAAACCTTTTAACATCTGTCTGATTCTGTCCCTTGTAAATCCTTATCCATTTCAGGAGGATGAGACAGACCTAGGCAGACTACTTTCTAAAAGCCTTTGGTTACAGACAGCCCACTGCACACATTACTATACACAAATCCTCAGGGTGGAATAAATAAAATAGAGTACAAGGAAATTAACTCAGTTTTCATATCCTACCATTTGCTGGGATGTTTCCTGGAAGTTCATAATCCATTTCAATTTACCTTTTCAACCCCTGAAATCTTCTGTTTTCTGGAATGCTACCATTGTAATTTGTATTCTTTGTTTGACATTGTGTTCCTCTGAATAGTAAAAAAGCAAACTACATATTTCATCCATATCCCTTTGCCTTCACAGAGTACAACATGTGGGCCAGCTCCTCACATAACCTTTCTGACAAGCACCAAATTAACATACCTTTTCAAAGAATAAAGCCTCAAAGCTCCATATGCTTCAAGAGTATACAAATTACCACCTAATTTTCCAGGGTTTTTTTAACATATGAGTGTTTTTAAGTCTTCAGCACAAAGATTGGAGCAATGTATCTAGCCATGCTAAAGAGAAAACACATCCGGCTGTTCCCAGATGTACATGATCCTTTTCATTTCCATCTCAGTATTTGAACTGGGTCAGTCTTTAGCGCTTTCTTATCTCTGCTGGTAAGAAAAAGCAGCCTAAATGAACAGAACTAGTGGGAGGGGGGAGAGATGCATACATACTAGAGGAAACTTAATAAAAACTAGAGGTTAAATACCCCTGAGGGTCCATCTGTTCTGAAGAGCATTTGCAACCTCTGTGCTTGACCCCAACGTTAAAGAAGGAGAGCAGCAACGCATCAAAGAGCAGTATCACCAGGTATGTTTAGACTAAGGAATTAACAGGTTGACATGTTCTTCTTAGGTCAACTCACAAATAAAATAGGGCTTTGCTTTTTTTAGCCCGCCTCAGAGAACTTAAAACTAAATGTTTAGTTTATTAACCAAACATTAATTTTCCCAGTGATTACTATGCACCCATACTTCTGCCCTGCCTCAGAAACAGCTGCATTAATATGCAGCGTCACTGACACAACCACAACAGTGTTCACACACTGTTCCCCCTACAACCTCTGCAACTCACAGCTACCACAGGCTCAGCTTAGTCTAAGAGAAATAACTGTTTTCTTCTCCTTTGAGAGACAATCCAGTGGCAAAAATATCGTTACAGGAAAGATGCTCAGTAATACAGCCACCTGAAACTGCGTTAGGGACCAATACAAGTGGTCACCTCCACAGAGAGGATACTGTGGCAAAGCAAAAAAACTACTGGATGCCTATGAGCTGCTTATGCTAAGAACAGCAAACATCTGCCAAGAGCTATCAGTCTGCCCAGGCAGTATATATTGAGCTGACAAACAAAATAAGGACTGGAAAAGGCACATTACACTCCAGAAGAAGTTGCTACTAATGTAGGAACCAAAACAGTGTTAACACCAAGGTCTCTATGATATTTCCTGCTACACACCACAGCCACCTCATGGAATAAAAGAATTAACAGAACTCAGTATAACTTTCTCTGACTTCTAGAAACACCCAGGAGGAAGGTTGTACTGCTACTGTACCTTGGGACACCCGTAACTTAAAGAACACTTCAAGTTTATTTGTGTGTATGCTATTACAAAATTATAAGACACCTAAAACATGTCTGACAGAAAAATATTTGGAATAAAACATTAATAAACAAATAAAAGCACAGCTGAAAGCTCTGTAAACATTAGCAGTGACACAGAGTGATTTGTGCTCCCTCTGTCAGAGTTCACATGGTACAGAGCCCTTAAGCTGTTCCCAGGACCAGAGCTCACTACATTAAAACTCTCCAGCAAACTCTGCCTAGTTATGAAATATTAACTACAGCAAAACTCATTGCTCAGGACTAACAGCAGCCAACCATTAAGCAGGGATCCAAGCTTTACATTTCCTTTGAGAATGAGAGCATTCATTCATTCTTATTTGAAAAATCAACCTCAGTAAGCGAATTAGAAGTTCATTCTTCCTCAGACAGAAGAACACAAAAGCCCAGCTTCCAAGAGGGAAAAACGGTCTTTTAAAATCTAATTCCAGAGGAGAAAATACATTTAACATCCCTTTAAATAAAATATTATACTAGGTGCTTTTGTGGTGTCACATCTGTTACTACCGTGGATAGACTAGTAGTGTCTAAAATCACTACATAGGATTATTCCAGCACTTGCTGCAGAACTACTATTAGCATTATCAAATGCAGAAAACCATATTTCATACTATGGGACCCAAGGTGCAAAAAAGTGCCTAAAAGCTTCAAAAGTCCAGCCAGGAGCTAATGCAGTTTACCTGTTTAATTCCAAAACTGCACAACTTATAAGAAAAGTCTGAGATGAAAACTGTAGTAAAATTTAAGGTCCTTTGTAAAGAGAAGTATTTTAATTGAACTTAAAAGAAAGACCCTCAAACCCACAAAGACCTCTAATTATCCCTAATTCAGGGACATCTAAAGCAGGCTCCTTTTTCCTGGAGGGAAGAGGCAGGCACTCTCTTTTACATTATGATTTTGTCAGCTTTTTTTTTTTTTAAATGTTGCATCTTCCTACAGAATTTACTAAAAAATTTTAACAAACATGCTTGAGGATTAAGTAATGCATCTTCACATTTCCTCACACCCTGGGAGTCAATTTAAACAGCTTGTTAAGCTGAAGCTTTGTGTTTCCTTCATGCAGATGAATATTCAACAGGTACTAAGGCAGCTCTGTTAGATTCACTGTGAGCCTCTGAAGTGACCTGGATTAAAGGCGGAACTAAAAAGAGGTTTCTTTTCTTTTTAAGTCCTTTCAACTCTGTTTGTAATGAACCTTCGCAAAATCTATTAAAAAAAAAAAAAAGTAAAAACTGCCTTTGCATTGCTGCAGATGTAACTAGCTGCCGCCACAGGCAGTGGCTGGAACTTTTCTCCAGCAGTTGAGAGGCGGTGTGTGCCTTGAGGCTTCAAAAGGCACCTGCCTACATCCAGAGAAAGGATGTCTCAGCCATCTGTCTTTGGAGCACCTTGCCTCCAAAGACATTCCCCAGACTTTAAAGAGTAGATCTGACTTTCTGGGGCAGGGTATGACTTACTGCCTTGCTCCTGACTTTAGACTACCGAGCTTTGCAGGCAGAAGATCTCCACCATCTCTATGGGGGCTCTGATGTTTTAAACCTCACATATGGACCATGACAGCTGACAAAGAACTGGCACACTGGTATCAAAAATCTGTAACTCAGTTTCACCAATCTAAAAAACTTTCAGACTAAGCTCTGCATTATCTATCTATCTATCTGTCCATAGACAAAGCATTTAAAGGGCAGCTGAGGTAAAGTGAAAACTTGCAGAGATTTCACGTTTCTGAGGAAAGAAAGTGACCAAGAGAGGAAAAGAGCTCCAGAGACAGCCAAGAGAAGCATGGGAAGAACCATGTCCAGATGCATTGAGGAAGCAGAGAGATGATGTGAACAAAAGGTTGGTTGCTTTTAGCTTTGAAAGTTGATGCAGAAGGGAGATGCAGAAGACAACTGGATGAGAATTTGCATGGGGCTTTTGACCAGGCAATGGTGCTGTTCTGCTTTCAATATGAGATAACTTAATACAACACAAATTGCTCCAAAAACATGTTGCATGATGTTTTAAGAAACAGATATTTCTGAGTGATTTAGATTTTCCTGTCTGAGAGACACTGTTTTCTAACCTAAGAGAGCACCTGGAAGAATGTGCATCAAGTTCTCCCCAGAAAGAGAAGTTTAACTTTCCTCACCTCACCATACTGTCAAGCAAGAGGTTCTGGTGAAAGAAAATGGCATTAAATAAACAAATTCAAACAGAGTTAAGTAGTTCTCAGTCTAGGTATTTAAACAGTCTTCATTCAGACATGAAATAGAAACAGACATAATACTGAGTGCCTGTTCCAGGAAGGCTGGGAACACCACAATAACTGCCTATGATTCTGCAAAAGGAGAAGACAGAGAGAGGACAAAACATCAAAAAAAAAAAAAAAATCACTTCAAGTCTCCACTTTCTAGATCAGAAACTCGGCATAAGGCTTCCCACCAGAAATGAATACAAAGTTAAATACATGTTAGCATTCCTTAGATGAGGCTAGCTGGCAAGTTAAGGGTATCCTGGCCTGTATGAACAATAGTGCGGCCAGCAGGGCCAGGGAAGGGATCATCCCCCTGTACTCAGCACTGGGGAGGCAGGCCACCCCTCAAGTTCTGTGTTCAGTTTTGCAGGCCTCCCTATAAGAAAGACATTGAGGTGCTGGAGTATGTCTAGAGAAGGGCAACCGAGCTGGTAGAGAGTAAACCCCATGAGAAGTAGCTGGGGGAGCTGGGATGGTTTAACCTGGAGAAAAGGAGGCTCAGAGGAGACCTTGTTGCTCTCTATAAACATCTGAAAGCAGGTTGTGATGACCATCTCATGGAATGTTCAAAAAACGTGCGGATGTGGCACCTGAGGACATGGTTTAGCATTAGAACACAGTATTGCTGGGTTACTGGTTGACTCAATGATCTTAGAGGTATTTTCCAACCTAAACAATTCTCTGACTCTATGACAAAGAGGATATAACCTAGAGCAAGCATATCCTTTATCACCAGAGACAAAAAGTCTTCATAATCTTTGAAAAGGAGAAAAAGGAACAAATGGATGCTAAGACACCAAAAATTACTTTTTAAACTGATACCGCTCAGAGTATTACAAAATGAAACTTGCAAGGATGCTGTTCAAAATGCTGGGGAAACTGCAGCAAAATATGGGCATGCCTCATCAAGAGATGCATCTAATATATAATCAGCTAGTATTTAGTATAGAAGTAACAAACACTATTGCAATCCACACCATAATTTTGAGCACTGGCACATGCAATATTGTTTCTTTTGAAGAAAAGTGTTAGCTTATTTTCTATAAACATCACAAATATAGAGTCACATACCCACAGAATGGCTAGGGTTGGAAGGGACTTTAAGAATCACATGGTTCCAGTCCCCCAGCCATGGAGAGGGACAGCCTCCACTAGACGGGACATCCACAACTTCTCTGGGCAGCCTGTTCTAGTGCCTCACCATCCTCTTAGCAAAGAATTTCTTCCTAATAACTAAACCTTCCTTCTTTCAGTTTAAAATCATTGCTCCTTCTCCTAACATGCCAATATAAAAACTCCTTCTCCCTCCTTTTTATAAGCCCCCTTCAGGTATTGGAAGGTGCTGTAAGGTCTCCCCAGAGCCTTCTCCTCTCCTGGCCTGAACAGCCCCAGCTCTCCCAGCCTGTCTGCAGGAGAAGTGCTCCAGCACTCTGAGCATCTTCATGCCCTCCTCTGGAACCATTCTAACAGATCCATTTCAAATAACTTTTACGTGTCAATTATATACACTGTCTGATGTTTCACCACGATAGAGTGCAGTATGTATGCACATATACAGACAAGTGCATGAAATCCAACAAAGGGTGTAAACTTTGTATTCTGTGTGTTCATACACACACACACCAATTTGATTTTCAAGCCTAGAAGTGAACAGCTCCTCCCTTACACTGGTTCTACAGAGAATTATTTCCACGAAAGCATATTCAATCTTTTTATGTTTTGAGCAAATTTCACAAGTACAATTTTTGTGTATTTACCGGATAGAACTCATAGTGAAGAAGGGTCATGCTGTACTGAATTTCTTGATGACAAAAGCAGCACAGTTCATTTGACACAGGATGACTCAAATATCGAGTTTAGTATTATTCTGCAAATATTCAAAAAAACATCAGCAGATTTTCCATTTAGTAGCAACTTAAGGATTATAACTAATTTCCTTCCAAATAATGTTGCACTACTCCTATAATTTCACTATCATAACATAGGAAAATTTAAAAAGCATTACCTTTTATTTAAAGGTATTATATTATTATAAAAAGCATTACCTTTAAATTATGCACAGCCAAAGTGTATTGAACATGCCCAGGCTATACATTTGACTACCAGGTATTCTCTCTCAAGCACTGAGAAAAATACTTTATTTCAAAGAAAAGACAGAATACCTTCATCTTCCTTAATAAGAAAATGTCATTTCAGCTTTGGGGTCTGTGGCAGCAGCAGCCAATCATGCTTCTGGCCACTGCAATTCCCCTTGCTCCCTTACTCCAGCTCCTGGTCTCAGACATCCTTGAGCGAAATGAACTGCTTAAGCATACTAAATCTGCAAAAAGCCATGCACTACATTGAATTACATGACTTCTACCAATTTATACTTCAGTGGGCTTAGGAAGCTAAAAAAGCTGAACGCGAGGTGGGTCCAGGGGAGCTCCCCAGCCCAGGGGGCCAGGACAGCCAGTGGGCAGTTCAGGCTGCTGCCACAGAACAGTCCCAGCCCAGGTGGCCACAAATGCTACTCAAGGGGTCAACAGCCACGCTGGAGGAGAAGGTCACTTACACTGGCTCAGCATTTCAGGAGGTGAATGGAAAATGGAGGACCTACACGCCCAGTTCTACTCAGCTGAGGAAACATCTGCAGGCCTTAGTTTGCTCTTTTCAACCGACAATATGTATAATGGTATTATAACAACTCAGTGATTGCATCAGACCAAACAAGGTATTTGCAGTTACGTGGCTGGCAAACTAACAGCAGTGACAGTACAAGAACATGCTCTAAAATCCTTATGTAATGAGCCAAATTTACTACTACAGCCAGTTTTACAAAACTGTCTCAGCATTTAAGCTTTAAACTCCAAAAAAGCATCAGCGTATAACACTAAAGTATGAAGAGCAATCTCTTCATACATCTCAAAAAAGGAAGCAATTAAGACTTGTACTTTTTCCGATATCATCAAGGACACTGGAAAATTGCAGAGAAAATAAGAAGATTGCCAGGAATTAGACTACTCTGGTAGATGAAAGGATGGGGAAGATGTGGGAGGGGAATGAGCTATTTTCTACATTGTGTCGTTAATTTTCCAATTGAATTGTCATTGCAATGCTTTTACTTGAAAGTTTACCACACATTTGCAGAGACATGAACTGCTATCAAATCTTCCAAATGCAGTTCAGATTTTCAGTCCAAAACTCATTATCATCTTCATATTAAACATCAAAAAATAAGCCATTCTGAAAACTCACAGACAGGTGAGGTTGCTCCAAACCCCAATGTATTGCATGTATTGATCAGCTAGTTTCTCTCTCTGCTTTTTCTATCCAAAAACTGAGTTTTGTTTTTTTTTTCCTTTTCTGTATCTAAAATCAAGACACAGTCTACCAGCCATAACCATCGAATTACTGTACTTGTCAGGCTATAGATCACATTATGTTTTGGAGGATGGAGTTCTCTATCCTGCAAAAAGTACCAAAGGCTACTGAATTTGGACTCAAAAATGCATCGCACAAAGTGCTTCAAGAGAGCATTTATGCAATGGAGAAGAAAACATGGAGGGATAACAAAAAAAGACCATCAAGCATTAGCATTGTCAAAATCCTCCAGCAGACACATTTGCACAGCTTGACTGCATCTGCAGAGTAAGAAACTACTGAAAAATATACACCTGCATGGTATTTAAAAAATATACTTGCTCCCTTCTGCTTGATCTAAGAATCTTCCCCACACCACAGCCCCCTCAGTTTGATCAATGTATTGAAATAATGTACACAGCAGGTACCATGGAGACCCAGGTTAAGGAGCCATGGAAATTAAGACTTTCCACATGTGGAAACCAGTGGTATTAATATACCAATTATTTTTTCACAATCATATTTAAATCTTCCTAAACAGTCGGAAAAATTAAAGAAAGGACAGGAAACAGGATTTTTTCCTATGACTGTATTAACATTTTTTGCATGATTAAGCTAAAATGACAGCCATCATTTATCATAATGTCTATCAAAAGATTTACAAGTCACTGGAATTGTATGATGATAATAGTGAATTAAAAATTCCTCATCTCTCAAATAATCTTTCTTGGACCACCTTACCCTCCTTTTATCCTCAGCAAAAGGATAAAAGGCTCATGTACTAGACAACATTTAGTAAGTGAATTGCTGGTTTCCATTACATAGTTTATTAAGAATGAAAATATAGTCTTAGTTTTAAAACCTCTTCATAGCTGAAAAGACTGAGTTTTCCTTTTTCAAATGATTTTCACTATGTCATTTTTCTTCTTGATTCTTTTAAAACCATACAACTGTTTTATTTTGACATAAAATGCATGGGATTTCAGCAAAAATAATGATTCAAAAATCCTATCCTACTTAACTGCATCATAATGAAGAGTTTTCTTCTGTTTGTTTTATAAGTTCTTCTGTCACAGCAGTGAGGAATGCACACTGGGAACATCTGATGGATCAAAATTTGAAGGAGCTGGGCAGAAAGTTACTTCTTCTGTAAGAAGTCTTATAAGATAAAGGATTTTTTAAAAATACATCAAACTATGAAACTTTTCTCTTTAGTCAAAGTGTCAAAGCACATCATACAGTTCAACTACAAAAATCTCTAATACCCAAAATTTTGTGATGAGGCTTTCAAGCCCCATTACTCAACCTCTGGTAGATTTCTCAGTGAAAACTAACTGAGCAATTCAAAGAATCAGCTTTTGATTTCCTGTTGGTTAGGTTTTCTGAATTATTCTCCTTTTCTTTCTACTTTCTAATATTTACTTCTACAACAGGCTTTCCATGCCTTTTTATAAACAACATAGATATCATGTGAGTAATCTCTTCTGGTTGAAAATGTAATTTATTTTAATTGGAACTGAAAACCTGTTTGAGGGGTGGCAGGAGGAAACTGTTCCTACTTCCTGCTATAGTTCTCTCAGCATCTAATTACATCCATAAAGAGAAACAATGGGGAGGCTGTGTGTTATTCAGTTTAATGTGGTTAACTACACTTTGCCCCCATGCATGCAAATACACCAGAGCCTTAGAACTGATACAGCCCCCACACAACACATTCATCAGCTGTAACAACTGTGCTTTGAGATCACATATGATACACACACTAGATAGAAGTACTTGTTTACTGGAAAAGGTTTCTAGATCACAAGAAAAAATGTAAAATGCAGCAGAACAGACACCAAATAAATTCTAACAATTAGCATCTGTATTTTCCATAAAATTCTTGTCAATACGAATTCAATTGCTGCAACTAGAAATATACTCTTCCTACTGAAATACCTTTCTCCATGTTTTTTTGTGAGTAAGATACTTTGGGGAAGTCCTTTTTCACACCCACATTTCCTAATATACCAACAGGAGTTGAACCAAATACTAAAAGGTAAAAGGAACTGCATGTGGTCCTATTTATGAAGAATCAAATAAATACTTCAGAGGCTTAGAATGAAACAGTCTGAGTTCAGATGAGTCACAGGGGTTCTTGGAGCAAAACAGACAATATGGATAATTGATAAAACAGGGACAGACAGTAAGAAGCATAATCACAAGGGACAGTCGTGATGCTTGAAGAATATGATAGCTTTTGTGAGGAGTTAACCTCCCTCAGAACACAGTTGGAATAGTAGGAGGTCTGTTCAGAAACATCGTGTTACGAGGGAAGGACAAATGTGTGTAAGTTGGAAAGAAGAAGATGGATTAGATAAGAAAAGAAGAGGAAGAATTTACTCTGATCTACCTTTGAACCTGGCCCTGCTTTGAACAAGAGGCAGCACAATGGGATTTTCAAAGGTACTGGTCAACCTAAATTATTTTAAGAGGGAGGCTTAATGTGGGAAGAACAAAACCAAAATAACATTATTTTCAATACTGAATGAAACCTATGCTGAAAAAAGCTGCAGTCTGCAGAGTAGGTCACTGGTGCCTAGGGAAAGAGTGTGATGAATTAAGCGCCAAAGAACCTGCAAATGTTATGAGAAGATAGATGCCTTTTGGCAGACTAATGCTTTGATTTTGTTTAAACTAGCTAAAGTGAGTAACTTAGCTTCAACAGCACAGTGAAAAACAGCTACTGCTATAAAGTTTTAACCTTTCCCCATTCAATTAATGTTACACCTGAAAAGCTCTCTTCAAAGGAAAAAAGCTTCACTGAAAAGCTAGGAAAGGTGATATTCATATTCCAGTTATTCTTAAGGATAAAAGAATATACAGACCGTGACATTTTAGAACACACACACCCAAGCTTTGTTTACGCAGCTGAAACACATTTCCTTCTAGCACAAAAATCTGCAGCAAGCAAAGGCATCAGATCGTCATCATTTCATCACTGTCTCAATCCAAGAGAAACCCAGTTTATTCTTCATTTCCTCCCCAAGTAAGATAACCTGAATTTTTTTCCAAAAGCTTATTTAGAAAATGAGACTTTAAAGTAAAAGGCTGACTTGCATTAATTGCTTATACTTATCTGCTCTCCCACAGTTGTGGTCATCTTCCAGCCTGTTCCCCTAGCAACAGCTGGAGACCTGCGTGTTCTGGCCTTATCACTGTGGTTACTCTTCCTCTCTCACATATTGAAGAATATACGGCCTTGATGGCAGGCGCACCAGGAAGCAGCCAGACACACCAAATACATGCCACCAGATGCCATCTTCAATCAGTTACATTTTAAGATCCTGCCTTCAAGAGGATCCTCCATTTGATAAGAGCCTTGATATTCTGAAGCCGCAAGCTTCTAGACTAGAAAAAGTAGAAGCACTAATGAGGACCTAAATTGGCATCAATGATCTGAAAGTAATTTTTCCTTGCTAAAATCACCGTTTTATTGAGGATACATTTGTTCCCTCAACAAGGATTCTGGGAGCCATAGCAATATTCTGCACCATGATGTCTTCATTGATGTCTTCTCCCCACACATCTCCTTAATGATGTGTCTCTAAGTTTACTACATGCAATCCACTGGATTTTCAAAGAGGGACTACTGATTAACATAGGATTTAATTACATTTGATACTGGTCCTGTGTTAAGAGGTGGTTTGGCCATAACAAACCTCTACATGTATTTGGAAATTTCACTTTTTTCCACTATAATGAGAAAGTCTATTTACCTTAGCAGATATCTTAATGAAAACAAAGCAAGCAAAAAACCACCCCGAACTCCAAGTAATTCTACAAGAAACAGTAGACTACAAGCCTGTTCTTAATCAGCTGCCATCCATCATTACAGTAACAAATATAGCACAAAAACCACACCCAAATCTATAACAATGCTATCTATAACAATGCTTGCTTTATTGTACTTACAGAGCAACCGAGTCTCACCTCAACACTCTAACCATGCTCTTCTCCTTCTAAGTACAAGTTATTGCTATTTCCTACCATAGGCATTGCTAATTAACTGCCTTTTAGAGACAAATATTTTCTTATTTGTTTAAAACCTAAACATGATTTTCTCTTCAAAGGAGTTTTACCCCTTCAACTGAAGTTTTCTAGATTGTTTGGGAAAAAAATATAACCTAGTTTTATGTATGCAGGCTGATGTCACAAACAGCTCTTAGGTCTTCTTCTCTATACTTTCAGTTGTGTACCCTGCACTGAGGCTAATTTTTCCCCCCGACCCTCTTAAAGTCTGATGAGAAGCAAAGGAAATGAAGTGGAACAAAGAAGCTACATTAGCTTTCATAATTTATTGCTCTAGACAACTCCAACTACTGCCTGTGACAGGAACCAAGCCAAGCAGAAAGCAAATGAAAGTGTTCTGCCACTTTGTCAACATCTGAAGTTGCAGGACTCATTTCTATGGCCACCAGCAATGTCCTCAACCGCTGCTGCCACACTAAGCTCTTGACCTGTACGTACAGGGGGCACCAAATACAATGAAGAACATGCATGAAAAATTAACTGAAATGTGTTGTGTTGTTTTCTTCAGGTTTTATTAAATTATACATTTAACTGTTCTTTCTTACTTAATATAGGCTAATAAAGAATAAATCTGACACAGTTCACTGCATTTTATTTCCCTGACTATTCAAAAGAACGTTTGTTTGTTTCCATGAATAAATTCCTGTAACGAACTCTCACATCCCATCCTTTTGACATCTAAATTCAGCCTATTCTGATTGAAGCAATACTTTTGCGGTGTTTTCCACTTGTAAAGGTAAATTTTTTTTGCAGAAGTAAATTTGGAGTGAGAAGAGATGTAAGAACCACAGTTAAAAATTCAACACGGCAACTTTCAGAAGTACCATCTGAAAGCAGTAATGCTGGTACACCTAATGAGCAAGAAGGATTCTCCACAGCACCTTCTCTTGTGCTGAGCACCATGGCTGGTTTTGACTCACACAAGGCTCTGAAACTGGAGCTTAGTTCTTTGCAATTTGCCCTTGGGTTGCCTGTTTCAAAGATGACATAGCTGGATTATGAAATCTCACAGGAAGGAACAACACTGACTTAAGCCAAGTAATCCACAAGGTTCAACACAACTGCTAAACTCAATATGCAATACAGAATGGGAAAGACAAAATGTCATAGGACACAGACTACTCTTGAAAATTCTATTTGTTCTGAATCTTCTTTAGTGGATGAGAAGACCCTCCTCACTTATCAAGAACATTTTATCATGACACAATTAGCGCCCCAAGTGGTATCAATACATGAATTTCAACTAGATTTAGATGCCCAAAGCTAAGAGAAGAAAGAAGCAAGAGCAAACACAGTCAATGCAGAGAGAACACCAAGGAATAATTTGAAATTCACCATTTAATGTTTTAATGCCCTGAAAGATGCACATAATGACCCCCACCTCAAAAGAAAATGTTATGGCTTGACATACTACCAGTACAAATCAGGTACATTATTGCCAGAATCCTTACTGACACTTCCTAAGACTTTCTGAAATCAGCTACAGATTGAAAAGACGTTCCTGTTCAGCAAAACTGACCTTCCTAATCGGTACATTTATTTGGAGAACGTGGATTTTTTTAGGCTGTTAAGAACATTTGAAAATATTATTTTTAAAATATTAATTAAAATGTTTTGAACTATAGCAGCTTTCTTTTTCATTTAAAACGGCAGTATATCTTCACAGAGGATATTATATACCTGGAAATTATTCTAGAAATATTTTCTCCAGATAAATGCAGAAAACCAAATAGAGAAAGCATCTGTCTCAGCTCTGGTAGTATTTCTTAGAATAATTAAAATGCTAATGCAAAAGCATGTAAAGGCAGGAAGAAGTAGAAGAATCACCCACTCCAGAATAATGTCCTTGTATCATTTCCAGTGTCTAATGTTCTCTGATTTATCCTCTAAGTGATGACAGGTATGTTTATAGTATCTCTTTAAGAAGGAACCTATTAGTTATCTCCTTTGCACTTGTCAGTGCTTCTCAGCAGGTTTTGGTGAAAGGTTAGACACACAAAAATAGGGCACAGAGGAAGGCAAGAGACAGCTGGTGTTAGCTCCAAATGCACAACCAGACTCTGAACAACAGAGGCACACCTCTGCACAGCGATTCCCAAACCAGATAAACACAGTGTTACCTCCAATGGCAACAAGCAGCTGACACAGAATGCTGTTTGCCCCTGACTTGCTATTAGTCCACCTCCTCACACTCCTCCGACTCCTCGTCTTGATTTCTTCACTGCATCCACTCTACAGCGGTTGCAGGTACAGTGTGACTAAGACCAAATCAATCCCCCTTTTAGCCTCACACCCATAGAAATCATGACTCTAGAATTATTCCACATTTAAACAAAATGGGCAACTTTGGTTCGTTCACCTGTGACTGGCAGATTTTTTATTTTCCATGGGAGAAGGCAAACATAAGTTGGAATTTCCCTCTAACTCCTTCTGGTTCTTACCCATTTCAGCAGCTCCTCCATCCAAAATGGATGGAAGGAGGAACATGGGTGGCTGTGATTTCAGCAGTGATCCCACTGCATTCCCACATCCCTTACTAATATAGACTATGACCTAAGACTGAGTTAAATTACCCGAGGTGAGAATCAAAAGGAGGAGTAACTGGGCAAGCTAAGAGAACACAAAAGGCAAGAACAAAGGTTCTTTCTTCTTAATGAGGATTACACAGTACAAACATCATGGTTATTTTCAAAAAAGAACCCAAGTGTCAAAGACCCAGTTCTAACTCAAGCTGTGCCACTGACTACAAAGCTGCAAAGTAAAAACCCTGATTTACAAGTTTCAGAAAAATATTTGAGAGGCTATAATAAACAGCACTGCTATAATGTACTCGGTCTGCTTGGAATAGTCCTAGAAGAAATGCTAATGTGCTATACTGTGCTGTCAGTATTTACATGATGAACCACCCACATGCTAAATAAAAGATGGCAAGAACAAAGTCCTAAAGGCCTAGGTATTTGCAAGCAGTTGTTTTTATATTTTTTGCTGGTGGTTATTTTTTTAATCAACGCAATTTCTGGGCCGGCTTGAAGCTCAAAATATATTTGATCTTCCATTTCACAGCATCAAATAAAGCTCCATATCTGAAAGAAATCTCAGATTCCACAATTTCAGTTTGGCTTATTTGACTGGAGTTTTTTGCACCAAATAAGGTGAACTACAGATAGATCATTTATAAGAACAACTGAGGTAGTTGTAAAGAATATCGTCAGTAGAATTCACTGTCTCAGCAATAATGATAGATTTAAGCACCTGCTACTAAAAAACATCAGCTCTGCCGAAATGTCAGATGTTAATGGCTGAAGCAGCTCAATTAAGCTACAAGACACAATTGCTTTGTTCTACCAGGGATGCAGGCAGACATATTTCAATCTATACCTGGAACCAACAGAAGCACTTAGGGAAGGAATAGATTAAAAAAATCTTAAAATATACAGTCTCACATGTTCACCTTCTTACAGAAGCCCCAGATTTTAAGCCACAAGTGATTGGATGTATTATGAGCTCTCAATAAAGCATGCAAAATAGCTGGAGTAGTGTCAGTTTTAATCAGCAACCCAAATAAAGGATCCAATCAAGTTCACTTTAGCAGTTCAACAGTATGTTTATATGGTAAATTATTTATAACAAGTTTAAATGCAGGTTTTCTGTAGTTTAATGACATTCAACAATGATAACGTAATGGAAAATAATTGTTGCAACGGCACACTGTGTTTATGGCATATTGAGAAGAGGAGACACCTAACACATTTCAAGAAATTATGGCAAACATTTCTTCATAAAGTCTTATTAATTTGAGAAAGCATATTTTCCTTATATAGTAAAAACATATAAAAACAACTGGACTATCATTTGTTTTCAAGATGGATACAAGAGTAGGTGGTGCTATTAATACTTTCCCTTTCCTCTATTTCCCAGTTCCAACCTGTTCTGCTGAAATCTCATCTATGCAAATGAGACTGTGAATGGATACTAAGAAAGAAACAAGTCAAAGTTCACTTCAAACATTTACCTCACTCCAGGCAAAGTCAACTTCCCTGTGATGAAGGAGAATTAGCTGCAGGCCACTAAATCTGAGAGTGAGACTAATTTGCAGAAATGTGTCCACATCTTAGGTGTTACTGGCAACACAGCAACTCAAACTGATATAGTTATACCAGGAACATTTGCAACTCTCTTATATCTCCAAGACACAGAAAAAGGTATTGTACCGTAATCAGCATCCTGTTCTGAGGGCAGACCCCATCACTTGCTCACTCTTAGTATCACAAACAAAATTAAAGATGCTTTTAACAGATAACTATACTGAATGTCTTATGGCAAAGAAGAGAAGTGTAATTCTTATCCTCAGAAGTTGCAGGCATCTAGACTTCAAAACAGCAATTAAGCTTTAAGACTTGTGTGTCTGAAGACACCAGCCATCATAAACACTTTACAATTCGATCACGTATGAGATTTTTTTTATGGCACGTATGTAAGTATTTTAGTTATACATCTCCTGGGAATCCAATAGCTTCTTCAACAGTGATCACAGTACGTAGGGCTTAACCCTAAGGGTGAAATAAAGAAATTTTAACTATAAGTACCTTTACTGAACTGTTAATTTCAAACAAACTCTGCTGTGCAGATATGGATAGATCTAACAATATTTGCAGGTCTCTAATAAGTAACCTTGCTTATTTTCCATACTGAAATTTTATCTTAAACACCTTAAAGGTGAAAGTCATTAAGAACTGGTTTACTTTGACACTCAGATTGGATCAGATCACTCGCATGGTACAATTCAATGCAATTTTAAATACTATTTTCTTTTACTATAATGTCATCATAAATACTTTTATTAACTCAATATTGATCACTTCAGCTAGAAATTCTTGCTTTTTACAAAGTTTTAGCTTGCACAGCACTAGCAAGGTACTAATGTTATTTCATGCTACCAAATGAGAGAAATTGGGCAAAGGAAAAATATATGTGGAACATGAAGAAAAATTCAGGCCCTAAATTCAGGACACCCTAACATTCCACGGAATAATGTACCCAAAGAATATCTGGAAGCCTCAGAGATCATAAAGGCACATACTGGCAGGAAAGGGCTTTCCCTCTAGTTTTTATGGACCTGTAACACACAAAACTTTCCAAAGGTCACGCAAGTTGTCACAGCTGTTCCCACACAGGCTTATCCATAAATGCCTACAACCTTTTCCCTCTCATTAATTTAGAGTTTGAATTGCAAAAACTCAGTGTGTTCACAAAGACAGAAACATTACAAGCAATTCAAGTATTTAAGCTGGATCTCCATAATGCTGTGGCATCAATCAAGCCACTGGAATTTTTTTACCCAAAGACATGGCAATGATAGTGCAAGTGGGTGCATTCCCCCTTAGCGTGCACAAGGTTAGTGCTTCCAAACCCACCGGATACAAACACCCCACCTTACATTATGTGATGCAAAAAGAATAGCAAGGAAGGCTCTGCAAAAAACGGTAGTTTCCTTGCACCCACCACAGCCATAAACACAGGAGCTGCAAAAAATCAGGACTAGTAGAGGAAAACAACATGGCCAAGGAGTTGTGCAAAGACTGAGACACTTTCTACACTACAAGAATAAGCTTTTTTCTGTCTTCCCCGATGCTCTCCTCTCTTCACCTACCAAGCCACATGCACCTGGCAGTTCAGAAAGCTTTGCACACAGGCTAGCACAGAGTCAGCAGAGTCAGAACTTCCTCAATGAAGCATGTGAAGGTTTAGAACAAAAGTATATGCCATTTCTACCTATTTTCCATTTTTTCTAAATGAAGGGATAACAGATGCTGGGCCCTGTGCCTGCACATAGCCTGGCTACAGCCACCAAGCCAGAAACCACTGTCATGGACACTGCTGTGGGGGCAGTCACACAGAGTTGAGAACATCTGTACATAGACAGCTGCCTCGGTAATATTCATACATCACATTTCAGTACATATACTAAAAAGCAGAGTTTCATAAAGATGTATATGAGTTAGGTTTTCGTGTTCTTAGTTTACTGGAGGACATTCTTGCTAGTACTGATGGGCAGAAATAGCTAAAAGGACTGCAGACTAAGTACAAAAAATGAGATATGTCAAACGTGAAAAGAAAAAAGAGCACACATTACTTACTTTTAAAATAGATATCAACAAGGAAAAAAGGCTTATCTTAAAGCACCACTACACATCTTTCAAGCTTATTCACTTATGCAGTCATATCTGCAAGATGTGCCATGCTATTTTCAGTCAATATCTGTACATCTAACAGTATCCTCAAGGAAAACAATCTAAAAGTACAAGAAAAGGTGTGCAATGACAGCTATTAGATAAATACATCACTTTACAGTTCTAGGCCTATCCTGTATTATGCATGCCATTTAAGGAGGTATATATCAAAGTATAAAGCAAAAGTCACCATGCACTGAAGTCAAAGGGACACATGCTTGGCATGCAGGTAAGAATGGTCAGTTCCCAAGTAGCATATTTTAGATTTGGAAGTGAGAGCCCATATAACCATGCAGTCAGTCATCATGCAAAGAAAGGGCAATGCATATCACTTGCCCAAAATCACTCTGTATAGTAATGAACCTCTGTAATAAGGGCACCCAGTCAATTATAAATCTAGCGTTCCCAAGTGTACTTTGGAGTGTGACTTCAGTACATATTGCCATCAGAGTAGTTCAGAGATATACATCCTTAGCCTTCTAAGAAAGAAAACAAAAAACACCCCAAGATTAAAAATGAGCCAATTTCTCCATGTGTCATTATACTGTTATGAACATAACACAGGTCTAGAAATTCTAATGCTGCCATAAATACATCTTTCCACCGAAAACCTGTAGTCTAGTGGCAGATCAACCTCATTAAACACACAAGCTTCAAAAGAAGTTCGCTTTTCTCCAAGTGAAGAGGTTACAGATTAAGTCAGTCAAGACAACATTGCCTCAACACTTCCCAGAGGCAAGAAGAGTACTGAGAGCAGAGCACTTGGAGTCTCTTATTTCGGGCTCTGCTCATATTCTTACCCAGTAAGCAACAGCCCAGTGTAACTGCAGGAACAGCTCACCATGTCTGTTAGCCAGACCTGCAGTGAACTGTGAGGGTGTGTACAAGTAGAACAAGCGATGAGAATTTGAGCTACCCTCACAAAAGGGGTCATCAGGAATCCTTCAAAAGGCTTATAACCTTGCTAAATTTGAAAATAAAATGTATTAACTCAAACGGCAATCACGTTTATGGTCCAGCTGACCACAGACACAAAGTAAGTTTTATACATAAATACAAATTAATTGATTGTGCATTTCACATTAAGGCTCTTTGCATGACTCGCACCCAATTATAATTTTCTTGCTCAAAGTCAGGTTTCTATGTACCCACTTCATTGCACATGACTTCACTTAGAACTCTAATACTTCTTCTGAGGACAATTTTATCACCCCTTAAAATAAAAAAAAAGTGAAATTTCAAATAATTGGATGGCTGTACAAGGCTTTAAGGAAGAATTTTTTGTATTCTTTAACATTCATCAAGTATATCACTCTAATAATCCACAATGCTATTACTTCTACAGTTAAACTCTTCCATTTTTCTTCTTTTTGATGATCAGCATCTTATAAACCAATGGCAGGAATATATTTCTAAAAGATTAATGCTCACCCACACAGAATCCCATATTAGGGGGGTTTATTAGTGGTTTATGACTGTCATTCTTCAACAAGGCTGCTTTCTCTTGTATGAAACCTAAAATTTATTTTCTTATCCACTCTATCAGTGGTTTCATTTGTTCTTCCCAATTTGTTTGGGGTTTTTTTGGAAAAAAAAGCTTTCCTCTACTGCATAGCTATTTCCTGACTGCCTGTATATCTGGCACTTCCACTACATCATCAGTCAATTGATATTCTCTTTATCCAGTCACCTGCTGTCACACTACTCATATAAAGAAAATTGTCAGGCCCACAACAACATGCCTCACAAGCTTTCTCAACCTCCCCCTAACAATTTAAGTTCTTCCTTCTTTTGATGATCACTCTCATAACTACAGCTTTCATGTTTGTTCATACAGAAGAACAGCACTTCTCAGCTACCCTGCATACACACATCAGGAGCCCAGCTTTCCTACGCTGGCTTAAAAGAAAGCAGCTACCAGCCACTCTGAAGAATGCGGCAGTATCATAATCACTGCATGAGAATAATTTCAAAAGCAGGAACAAAGCAAGGTGTAGGCTTAACTGAAAATAGGATCAAAGACCTACATTATACCAGTGTTATAGAATGGGGTAAGCTTCAGGAGATTAATCTCCAAAATACAATTCAGAGCAATTCCAACACCTTCAAATGAATTTAAGAAATAAAATTTTAATAGAAAAATTAAGAAGAAAGAAAGAGAATGTTAAACACAGGCTTATGGAGATCAGCTGGGACACAACACACCAGAGCTGTCCTCCCACAGTCTACACCTTTCAGTGGATAAAAAAATGGTAAAAATCACACTCAAAAAAAAAAAAAAAATCCATAAAAGATAGAATTTTCCATGTGTCTGCCACTCAGTTATGGACAAGGCTACTGCACCTCTACAACTTTTTCCCTTTATCCTGAAGTGTCAAAAAAAATCTGTAGAACTTTATTCTCCGTCAGCTAAGGGTCCTTTTATTCATTCTGTTCTCTTTATTCATCCATGAGCTGCAACATGATTGACATCTTTTCCATCAGAACTGTACAGCAGCATGACAAGCTAATTATTGTATAAAAAAATGATACACATTACCTCCCCAGGTCAAGCTACAATCCTCTAGTTGGATGTCATTTTTAAAATTACAAGCTTTAATAAATGGTGTATCATTCTAGTCTGGACACTACACTCAGTTTTAGAGAAGGTTTCCTGAAAATGAAGGTTTTATTATTTCTGTGTAGTTTTTGGTGACTGCTACCAGTACTGCTAATAAAAACTGGTAACCCTTTCTCTGCAGCAAATGACTATTTCTTGCATTTTTGTCAGGGCTCTAGAGAAGCAAAAGTGACAAAAGGACCTGACTTCTTAAACCAAGTTTTTCACTTTGGCTTCATAGTTTTAAACTGGCTGGAATTAAGTATCTTTTTCCCCCCAGCTAACTTTCTATGCCACAGATCAATGAGTTGTCAAAAATGCATTCATATGCAATAGCAACAACAAAATATGGGAGGAGACACATTAGAGCAAGCAAATGCATTCATACATTCAGAATGCAGGCAGAGGTAGGAGACAATTAGAGAAGGAAATTCAAAAATAAGGCATTTCCTGAGGATTAATGAGTGGGTGGTAGTGTTTGATAGTCAAGGGCAGGATGGGCTCTGCAACCGGCACAATTCATTAATCCCCCAGGCAACACAAACTGCAAAATTTTTTCTGCACTTCTAATTTTCCTTAACATCTAATTAAAATTTCCACTAAATCTGACACCATCATTCTCTTACAGAATCACAGAATGGTTTGGGTTGGAAGAGACCTTAAATATCACCTACTTCCAACCCCTCTATCATGGGCAGGGCAAGTCCCACTGAACCAGATTGCTCAAATCACCATCCAAGCCTGGCTTCGAACACTTCCAGAGATGGAGCATCCACAACTTCTCTGGACAACCTGTGCCTCACCACCCTTATAGTGAAGAATTTCTTCCTAGTATCTCATCTAAACTCACCATCTATCAGTTTGAGGGCATTCCCCCTTGCCTTGTCACACTACATGTTTCTGTAAGAATTCCCTCTTTCACTCTCCTGTAGGCCCCCTTCAGGTACTGAAGGTGCTGCATGGTCTCACCAAGGCCTTTTCTTCTCCAGGCTGAACAGCCCCAGCTCTCCCAGCCTGTCTGCAGAGGAGAAGTGCTCCAGCACCCTGAGCATCTTCACAGACCTCCTCCAGACTTGCTTCAACAGGTTCATGGGCTTCTTATGCCAGGAGCCCCGGAGCTGGATGCAGCAGTCCAGGTGGAGTCTCACCAGTGCTGAGGGGAAGAATCTCTTCCCATGCTCTGCTGCCCATGCTGCTTTTGATGCAGCCCTGGGCACAGTTGGCATTCTGGGCTGCAAGTGCACATTGCCAAGACATTTTGAGCTTTTCATTCACCAACATTCTCAAGTCCTTCTCATCACCTCTGCTCTCAGTCCATTTTTCGCCCAGCCTTTATTCGTGCTTAGGATTGTCCTAAGCCATGTACAGGTCCTTACACTTGGCCTTGTTGAACTTCATGACATCCAGATCCCAATGCTGCCTGTATGTCTGAACAGCCCTATGATAAATAACATCTATAAAATTATGCAATTAATCCCTGGTGCAAAAGGCCAGGTAACTTTTCAAGTTTCAGAAAGCAGTTCTAATTTTCTCCTAAAGACTAAAAATGTTCTCAGCTTTAGAAACAGAAATGGCTCAGCAGATACAATCCTGTCCTTTAAACTACAAGCTCTTTGATGGCCTCCATTATCCAGCAATAGCAGAAAAAGAGTAAATCAAGTATTGGAGAGAACAACTGATTTTCAAGCTGCCTTTCAGTGCCTTAGGAAGCCCCATACACTAATGCATTACCAAACATGTCCCAGCCAGCAATCATTCCTCTCCATCACCATAACTCCACACTAACCTGTGACAGGTGCATCTATGTCCAGCAAATTTTTTTCCTGGCGGAGAATCGAAGCTCCCTCTGTTATTATTCTCAAAGCAACGCTCTCTTCCAGTCTCCCTTCTTTCATAAGGTGTGCCTTTAAGATATCCACACGAGGTTTTCCATCATTATCAAACACTTCCTTAGCTGTGAGACGGTGACTTGGAGGAAATGGGACAGCTAGATAGATTTAAAAAAAAAAAAAAAAAAAAAAAAGTGGTCATTTTTTACAGAAAAGCTTTTATTACTGACACATTTCAAAACACACCTTGGCTGCAAAACAAGTTACCAAAGATTTTCTACTGCCTCTTACAATTTGTGGTTTAAATTGTACATAGAATCCCAAAGATACCATTAAAGCACATGTATCCTGCAAGATATATTATTCACACATGCAGGAAGTAATTCATGCTTATAAAAGAATTGAGAGGAGTATTTAGGCCATAATTACAGGTAGATACATTCAAGCAAGTCCTTCAAAGGGCATGAGAATATCAGGGAAGGGAGGGAACAGAGTTTGAACTGCTTTGGTAGAACTAGAGAACATTGACATCCCTTCCATTAACAGCATAAAATGCACAAACAAGTGCAATATTTAATACCTGTCCATGGACATGCATAGATACATTCCAATTAAAATTCTAAATCCAAGACAACGCTCTCTAATGACTTTGGGTAGAGGGATGTAAGATATTTTCCCTGTACAAGTAATAGTTTGCTACACAGGTACATCTGAAACCCATCAGTGCTGAATAGACCATTCCAGCACAGACAGAGCAGAGGACATATCAGGCTGAAGTTAGAAATAAATGGATAAATACGAAGGTTGTCCTGGCAACATGGCAGCAACCAGCAAGCTGCATACAGTCCTCACATAAGGTCAGAGGCATAAACTTGTATGTTCCTGCTCTCCTAGAGCCAGCTGGAGCAAGAAGGCTCAGAGGTGATGCTGCCAGTTGCCAGGATCAGGCTGGAACATTATCCCAGCTTAACCCCCTTTCCCTCGCAGTTGAGTCGAAGTGGCATTAGGCAGCACCTGCCTCACCAGCCACAGGGTAATTATCCTGATCCCTGCCACAGCTGCAAGAGGGTCAGGTTGTTACAGAGCTCCAAGCAGGGACAGGAGGTGGCTGCAGGGCCGGTTTCAGCTGGTCACATCTGCAGTGCAACCCTGTCCCAGCCAGAGGGTCTTGTCCCCTGTGGAATGTCTTACTGGCAGCTTTGCCCCATCCCAAGACTTGAAACCCTAACACAGCAAATCAACATATCTTTTAGCTTAGGTTTTCTTCTAATTTCACCATCAGCAGACTTCAAAAACTCATAACTCACACTCATTATTTAAAGTTCAAACCAAGCACTCTTCTCTTATACTACCAGAAGTAACAGTGCAGAAAATAAAAATTTTTCACTTGATGCAGTTATCTTCCACTGATATTTTTGACACAAGCAGCTTCAGAAAATGCCTTTCCCCCATCTCAATCTTTTTTTTTTTTTCCTCCTTTTTGCTGCTCCAGCAGTTCATTCACTGAAATAATCTGGTGGGGACTTATGAATGTGGGTATCTGAAATACACTGAAGCCTGACTGCTCTCAGACTCAAACATGGGGCAAAAAGGGGAGAAGGTAAAAAATTATGAAATAAGCAATTTATTACACAACACAGAAACAGAATAACCTTTTCATAAAAAACGAAAGGTGAGTGATAGCTCCGAAGACCTCCAAGCCTCCATGCTCTTTTTTAAAAAAAAAACAAACCCAGGAAGGTTACCTAGTGCTAATGACCCTGCATTTCCAGCATGGAAAAAAGGAGAAAAGGTTAAAGTTGGTACATATCTGCAATCACTTTAGCTGGAAGAAGCACATACCATTAACTTGCATTCCTTAGCAAGACAATGGCCACTGTTCCCCCCCCAAAGGCATGATAATGCACAAACCTATGCATGCACCAGTACTTTGAGGTAACTACCATATATGCTTGTATGCTGAAAGGAGATTTTTACATTTATAAAGACAGAGCAAAACACAGATGCAACGACAGTAGCAAACAAAAGCTATGACATAAAACCTAGAAAAAAAAGATATATGCTACAGCACTGTAAGAGTTCTGCAGGCAGAGCTCTAACAAATATGTACCCATACCTAATTAAAGAAAAAAAGATACTGTTCCAAAAGGAGATGATTCATGATTAATTAGCAAAACCATGAGTGACTGAATAGACCACAAATTGCATCTTTCATTATGAGAATATTAACTTTGCATGTACACATACACTGAGCTTCCACAGAAGAACAACGTAAGAAAGGGTCATGTTCATGCAGAAGTCAGTTAAATGTAATTTTTACTAATAACACCACAAATGCCTGTATCAACCAAAATCCTTTTATAAATACAACAAATACTTCCATTGCTTTATAGAGAGTAATGTTATCATCTGAATACACAGGTATCCATCTGTTTCTCCCTTCCTTTTTTTCTTTCTCTGGTTTTTTAAATCTATGGTATTAGCATATATAAGTAAGTAACAACAAATGCAATAAACTTGACTCTTATCAGAAATAAACCCTGGAATCTCATCAGACACCAACTGTGCACACAGAATACACAACAAGGAAAAACATGGAACTGGGAGAGGAGGTCACCAGGGAAAGGCAGGAAGAGGAAGGAGTGGGTGACTGAAATGCCAGCATTGAGCTCCTCACCATGGCACAGGCCCAGGTGATGTTTTTGTAAAAACAGGCAGGAACCTGTATTAAGCAAAGGCCATAAAAAGGGGAGAGGCAGTAAAATGTGTGCTTACATCTAAGACAAATTTTTAGAAGTTTAGCAACAAATCTCACTACAAGACCACCACACAAGACTCGTGTATGCCTAATCATACTCTGTAAAACTTAAAACCTGGACTGGCGTCCACCTCATTTCCATTACTTTCTTTATGTTGGCATAAAAAAACAAACAAATAATTCACCAAGTGAAATACCCCGGTGGTTTGGTCATAAAATACAGACCACAACCAAATACAAAGAAAAAGTTTTAAACCCCTGACCTCAGCCTGTCGGTAACATTCTCCTGAGATCTGAAAACACAAGAAAATACTCTTTACCCACTTACTAGTGGGGATTTTTCCACTTGTGCTTTCAGGTCTCTTGGGCATGTTCCAGCAAATGAAGGAAAAGATCAACCTGTCCTTTTCCTGTTCTTGCAGGCTTCTGCAAAACCCATCTCATCGTTAACACAGCCACTGCAAAGGTCAAACATCATTACTGTTTCTCTCAAATATTAAGCAGCCACTCTGGAACAAATAAATAAACCATAAAGAGCTCTGCTTAATTAGAGTGGACCATGTGTGCACGCATAAATAAAATACAGCATGTGGCAAAGCAAGCATTATTTTGTTTATATATTATTCATTTTAAAATGAAGCTGTACACTAAATTAATACTCTCAGAGGAGGCTGCCCATAAGAAAAATTCTCTTTCATCAATATTCAAGTTCCCAAATTATCTCCCCCTGTAATGCCTGTCCTATAATTTTATATAACTTATGCTGTATGCCTGTACATAAAAGTATGGCGTGCTATAAACATAGCTATGACAAATAAATGTTTGTGTTTTTACTTGTAAGGAAAACACACAAATAACTGCTAACATCGCAATAACCCAATGCACTGTATTTGTCTGACTGCAATTCACACTTCTCCCTTTTGGGAAACATTTGCACTACAGCAGTGCCTAGAGCTCAAGTTGTTAAACACATTGACACTTATGCCACAGGTGCAAAACAAAATTAAAAGGTCACTCTGCAGCTTTGGGTTTTTTACGTCTACTTCTTCATAACCTTCAGACTCAGTGTGCATAGAAATTTCCTAAAACTATGATAAAAATCATCTCAAACCCCAACAAAACTGTGTTTTTCAAAGACAGGAACATTTTTAATAGTTAACAAACAGGTTTTGGAGTCTGACTTTGAAAATCTACACCCATTTTATAATGTGTTTGAACATACAGCATAATCTTGAGCATTACTGCTGACCGCTAACACCCATACTGGAGTTTTTAGTATTTAATCGGAGTTCTGCATTTCTGCACCATACTGGGTCTGACAAAACCTCTGTGGCAACACAAAGGAGCAGCCAAAGATCAACTTTTAAACCTAAAGACATTGGTTTAACATTACCTAATTCCTGTACAGTTGCCTACAGACTTCTGGCTTACTTGGTTTCTATGAACCTAAGAAGAAAGAACCATGATTTTTTTTTTTTTCAAGAACTCTGCTTAATTCAGGTGACAGACTAAAACAAGAAGATGATTCACTACCATCCACAGCTGCTAAAGGGGAACAGAGTGAAACCCCCAGGCAGTGCAGTGGCTCACCAAAGCAGTGGAAAAAGGAAAGGGCATTGCCAAAGATGCTCAGCCATGCAAGACATGGAGTTCTCATGTGACAAACATCTCCCTTTGACAGATTTCCTCAGGCACCACATGGATAATGCTTTCATCTCCATACACAAGTTTTCTGGAGACAGATTCAACCATTCAAACACACTGAATCACTGGGATCTCTTTTTAAATCTGCACATTGCTTCCTTAGCAGGTATTTTTAGGAGTACCACACAGAAGGATGAGTTTTTCAGAGGACAAAATTTCTTTTCAATATAAAATTTTGTACTACAGCATTCATAACATGTGCAAGTTCTTATTAGCTTTTTGTGTACTTCGCAGGAAAAGATGTCTACACCTGATAAAAAATATAAAATCCAACTATTTATATGACAGCAAAAGAACCAAATCAAAGTCATCTCAATAGAGCTAAAAGTAGAACACAAGTTCTGATGTTTTCTAACAAAAACTATCAGGTTTCATTTTACATTAGCTACTGTCATTAAAGTAGGCACTTGAATTGGCAATTTCTCTCTAAAAGATCAAGCTTTCACCTGCTATTTTAAGATATGACGTATTTGAGGACTGTTTTTACTAAATCTGCTCACCAGATGGTGAAAGTGTTGAAAATTAGAATCTGGAAAAAAAATCTACAGTATAAAATAAGAAGCAGCTATGAGGATTCCTACAGAAATTTAGCATGAATTATTCTTCATTGCCAACAAGTTCTTGCAGTGTAATCAGAAGTGCTCACAACCGTATTTGCTAAAAGACGTAATTAAATTAACATCACTCTTGAGTAAGGCACTTTGCTTTGCAGAAAGCTGAAGTTTTCACTGGGCAAGCCAGTCAATACTGCATAAAGAAACAGTCCATCAAAAAGGATGTTGCATGAAGACACCTTTGAGTAACAGCACCTGGATGTGAACCGAACTGGGAGCAGACAAGAGTCATACCTCAACAAAGCCCACATATACCAAATTTAGAGAAAGAGAAAGGAGTCCCTTTCATGGATATCTCAGCTAACAACATGGAAAACAGGCCACTTGACATGAGGCAATAACACCTGTGGCCTAGAAAAAAACATAAGGTACTACAGGTTGGCAAGGAAACTGCTTCTCACAAGACTGAGATGAGCCATGCTAGCATTATTTCTGATGTACAAAAGTTGAAACTGTAAGAATTTTAAAAACTAACAAAAGACACTTCATCAAATATCCCAGCTCCGATGTCTTTTTTTTTAATATACTCTGACACATCAGTCATAACTGGGGAACATAACAGCAAAGACAGAACTGCTTTCAGAGAAGCATGCCTAACTTTGGACAAAAGCTGTGATAGGACAGTATTTGTAAAAAGAAGGGCTGTGTCAACCATGTAGTGATCCCAACATACTGCCATGTTGTTCCCAGGCTGTGGCCTTCTAATCAGTAGGCTTCACTCCCCCTTCACTCCTCCAGTGAAATCTCCCACTCTAAGAAAGCAATTCCCAGCACACTACAACCAGTCCTCATGCAGCATAACTCCATGATACCTTAGGAAGCAAAATACCTTTACAGGATTTGAGCCTTAAACTTAAAAGGGAAGGATGAAGTCTCACCCCTGTGCACTTTGTTACTTCACAGGCTGCCTGTGACTGGCTGTGGAGCTGGGACTCACCGGCACACTGTGCCACGAGCTGTATCAGTACATCTCAACCATACAGGTAAGTTTTTGACAGGATGATTTCCTCTCAACTGCCTCTGCCATTTTAATGAACATACAGGAATCTTCAGCAAACACACGAGCGGCACAGCAGAGAGGAAGGACAATAAAAGACACCATTAACTTGGAACCACAGAAAGGGGATGAAACCCTGTCACTTCTGGCTAATTACCAACCTGAAGTATGATGGGTTGCCTCTGCCTGGATGCCAGGTGTTCTTACAGGATGAAAGGCTACCACTTCCCATCACTTAGGAATTGCTATGGCCTTTTCAAGGCATTACTGGTATCCTCCAGAATACACAGTACCTAACAATAAGAAACCCATACAGCAACGCTTATCTTCAACTCTTTAGAAGAGTATAACCAATCTTCTCATAAACTCAGGTCAAATTATACTTGGAAAGAACCACTGTAAGTAGTTGTGTCACCTTCAGTCACTTTAAAAACATCCATTAAAAACTACACCCACTACTTTAGGATTTGATTTTCTTTATATTCACCACAGGAAGCTTTAAAACCCTAAACAAGAATTTACACAAAGAAGTTCTTCCAGGAGGTTAGAGCAGCGGCCCATTATTCTTATTCTGCTCTCAAATGAAGAACAGTTATAAAAACCACCAAGGTCTGGATAAATACGCAAGATTCCCTTGGTAGTTTGACTTTTGACTGGTGAATTGATTGACATGTACCCATCACAACCACTCTGGACACTTCTGTAATAAATTGTAGCATTGATATCAGCAACACAGATAAACATATATTTCTGTAACAAGACAAATCTAACTTTAATTTTCAGTCATGATCAAGCAATGAGCAATAAAAATGGTTTTCAGCTTTTCAGAAAAAGTCAGAGAAAAAAATGACATCAGAACTTTTCCAGAACATATTCAGGCAACAGACACATCAGAAAGCATAGGAACCCTGAGACCCCAGGAGGAGGTACACGCTGGAAAGGGGAAGGGAAGGAGGTACACTTTAAAAAAACTGCATGAAAGAAAAGCTCCTAATTCAAAGAAATAGGTCTGTATGAAATATAAAATTGTAGTGTACATGGTTATACACTGGCAGCATTCCCAGAGTATCTTTTGGCGAACTACTGGGATAAACAAACAAATACTATCAGTCTTAAAGAGCACAAACACACATCCCTATAAAATATTACAAAAGAGTATTCCTTCCTTGTGTTTGAGATCATACAGAAGGAAGTGTCTTTGACATTTATGATCCACTCCTGTCCCCAGTTCAGGGATTAAAAAATCAACTACAATATCAAGTAGAGAGGAAAAATTCAGTTCAACAAGAAACATTCCCAGTTAGGACCAACACATACAGTAAAAACTGGAAAATGTGATCATAGCTTCCTGGCCTCATCAGAAAAGTTTGTTTTTCTACTTTGTTACACCCAAGTTTTTCCATAGGCCTCGAACTCAATACTGTTGAGCTTTGTTTTTATTAGCTTTTGGAATAGAGAACAATAATTACCCAGAGTTTAAATTCCTTTAGGGGAACAATTCATTTGGAGAAAACAGTCAGGGGAAAAAGAACCCTGTAACAATGGAAAATACCAAAGGTCTTCCAAGACTTAGATAAGGAATCAGGCACAGTTCTCCATCCCCCAAAATACTTCAGTGATGGATAATTTCTTTCCTATGGTAAAGCTTCACTATTGTTCCTAATTGGAGGCAAATAGGAAGTGATTGTATCTGAAATTTTTTCAATCTACAGGGAAAAATCCCCAAACAATCAATTCTAGGACCTGAAAAACCTTCAGGTACCAATCCAAATTTATGGCATCATTTTCTTCTGATTTTTTGGTTCAACTTTAGTCAGTTGACACGGCCAAATTTCAGTCTCTTATATGGCCAAGATAGCTAAAAGAGGGACTGCAAATAATTCCTCACCTACAAACTGAATAGCCTCTCCAACCTTCTGAGCACAATGACGTACCTTTACCAAATTTGGCCAGAAATCAGCTAAACTTTGAGGACTAACCCAAAGTTTCTAGTGACATGCAAAAGGGCAGGGAAGCAAACAACATTTCCTTTCCAGAGGTTTTCTATCAGGGCAAGGTTTAAATACAACCAAGATACAGCTTCCAAAAATTGACCACAAACTGGCACTTGTCAGACAAATTTGTTAAAACAAGTCATAAACTCATAGAATAGTTTGGGTCAGAAAGGACCTTAAACAGCATCAAGTTCCAACCCCTCTGCCATGGGCAGGGACACCTTCCACTAGACCAGGTTGCTTAGAGCCCCGTCCAGCCTGGCTTTAAACTCCTAAAATGAGAGGTGAGTAAGTGCAAGTAAAGCAGCCTTTATTTGGAGATACTCAAGTTTCCTAACGCTCCTTAAATGCCACATTACAGAAATTGCTCTGCTTAAATGTCAGCCTGCAGAGGTTGATTCCTGGAACGAGAAACGCCAGCACATCTCTTGCTGCTACAAGAAAGTTTACAGGGCAGAAGAAACTAAAATTCCTGCTAGCATCACTAAGTAATCAATAGAAAAATAAAAAATACATCTCATATTTCAAATTTAGGGCTATTTGGCACCTAGCAATTGATAACTTTCCCAAAGAATGTGCAGCCTAAGGACAAAGGACAAAGACAAGGGGGTAGGGATGCTAACAGACCAAGGTAGTTTACTGTCTGTCTCTTCCAGGTCCAAGCTGTTGAATGCTGACCAAAGGACTTGCAAATAGCATCTTTGAATCACGTAAGTTTTATTTTATTTGAAATTTTTTTAAAAAGCAAAGCTTTGGGAAAACAAACAAATAAAAAACTCAAACACCTTACCTAAGTCAATAAATATCAGGATGTGAAAAACATTCAAAGCATTAATGCCTGAACTATGCCCTTTGAACTAAATCAAAAAGACATGTTGACCTGCAAACGTTAACCTGGTTTATTATTTTGCTGATCATGAGGCATGCAGTAAGTAGCAGATATACACCAGCACTTCATAAATCAGTCAGACAATTCTAAGGAACAAGCCTTACAAATATAAGCATGTGTAAGAACCAAGTGTAGCTGGAGCAAAATTAACCTTAAGAAGTTGGAAACAGCAGTTGATGAGTGGGTGTTTTGTTTGTTTCAGGTTTTGTTTGAATTTTGGGATTTTTTTTTTTAATCCCAAAGAGCTTTGCTTGTTATAGTAGCATTCTAGCCTTTGACAGAAGTTTTAAATCAGCATACTTCTGGATGAGTCAATCTATACTGACTCACACTGGTTTATGGTGTACAAGGAACTGGCCAAGCTCTGCACATACTAGTGTGAAAAACATTTCAGAATTCCACTAAAACTGAATTCTGCTTGTTCAGCCATAATCAGCAGACAGGAAACACAACGGCATAAAAAAATCTGCACCTGATTATATCATAAAACTAATTTGTACTAGGCCACAGGTATTACTGATCCAATAACAGCCCCTTCTTATTTAGGGGTCTGGTCATATAACTGGAAAAACAGCAACAAAGAGGTACTAAGTCTTTTTTTTTTTCTTTTTTTTTTTACCCTATGCAGTTTAATGTCTAGATACCAAGCAGTCCTCACAGCAAGGTTTGGCTTTGTTTCCATTAGGATTTAGGGGCATACACTCCATGTTGCACAGTGTCATACTGTAAATGAACAAACAAAACCCCCACCTCAGTCTTCACTGTACTCAGAGTTGAAATGGCTGTTTTCTCTCCCGGAATTCAGCAAATGCTTAGTACAATTTGTTTCTTCTTGCCTGCTTACCCATCCAAACTAACACCCCAGTTCAAACTAGAACATTTAAGAGGGGAATTCAAGCCTTTGTTTACAGAAAGGGCATGAGCAGAGGGCAAAGTAAGCCCTCCACAGGCCCTGTAAGTGATGGTGCCTTTCTCTCCTCATGAAAAGAATTGAAACTCTTCCATGAGACTCTTATGAATAGTTTCATATAAAACTTGTTCTTCTTCCAACATGCTCAAAGGACTAATTTGCCTGTGATGTTATTAAGAGTTCACACAGATCACTACTAAAGATTATGGACCACATTCACCACTGTGCTATGCTCTAATGCCAATAAACAAATGTCCTTTCTAATCCAGCATTAACAGATCATACTGAGCTTTGAAACTGGGTTCAGCCTGCTCACAATGTCTAAATAAAACTTACCAAACCCAGTGACACTGATATTAATCTCAAGCAATGTGGCTGTGAATCAGCCCTGGTATTTTTGTTTGGTTTTCATGGCTTGCCTCTACCAGCACTTGTATCACGGAACATCCACATGAAACTTCTGCCTTGGACTCATCATCAAAGCACATTTATTTCCATCAACTAACCTGGACTTCCGCAAAAAGTTGTTTTTATTTTAAAAGTAACACAACCAGAATTTGTATGGAAAAAAAAATAACATTTTTAAAAGGCAAGTGTTTGATGACTGGAACATTAGGTAGTTTGATAGGCACTTCTTTTTTTTAACTGTTTCTCTTTTTTTTTTTTTCTGGGTACACGTGGCAGCAATAGTTTCAAAGCTCTCAGTAAAAGCTTCTAGTCCTGTATTTAAAAGGATATTTAACCCAAAGCCTCCTTTTATTTATAACAGATTTTTTTTATCTTTTGTAAACCATATCTTCCCTCAAATCTCACTTGCTGCTTAATAAATGTTAGATAAAAATATATCTGTCTAAATTTACCATTTTGCTCATACTCTGAAACATCCTGTTCTTAAGTAGAACGCTGGAGTTTAAAAAAAACAGCTTAATGAAGCAGTAAGAGAATCTTACTGCACACATCTGCGCTTTATTCCCAGATCTGTTGTGTAAAAGCAATTAACTTTTTTGCCAGAGACTAAACATACAGAACGAGCTCAGCACTGGGGTGCTCGGTTCTGTCATGCACCATCGTGTGTTGGTCATGGTGACTCTGTGCGATGCCTCTATGGAGACCAGCACAGCACAACAGGACTCCCAGCACACTTGCCCCCCAAAAAAGTCATTGAAGGAGCAGTTACCAGAGAGACACCAGGAAAATGGGACTCTCTCATTTGCTAATGGTGAGGTGGCATCAGGCAGTTTCAGTCACATCTTGGGTCTCAAATCCTTTAATGCAGAACAGGTCACTATTATTTCAAACCAAGATCAAAAGGGATTTCAATCAGCCACTTATCCAGTGAAGTGCTGGCTGAGAGACCTTAGGTCAAAATATCATCTTCCCCCACCTTGACCAAGGCCAAAATATTTTTCCACAGATGACTCAAAATCCCTGGATGAGACAGCAAGAAAGGAAATGTGATGCTGCAGCCTAGGCAGATGCAGGCATCAGGGAAACTAAACTCATGCCTTTGGCTACAAAGGCCACTTCCACATTTGACATTCACTAGATGTAAAAATGTTCCCTAGATGTAAAAATGGCCTCATCTGTTGGAAGGTCAGGAATTTTGATGGCAACATTTCCCTACTGCATGAATAAATTTTCTCTGGTCCTAGGGAGTTTGAATTCTTCTTTTACACTAAGCAGTTAACTTCTTGAGACAAACTGAAGACACTGTTTTTTCCTCCAGGAAGAAATAATGGAGTAATAGTGCAGCTTTACAGAGGCAAGTACTCTTACTCCTCTGTGAACTCAAGTTTTATCTAACCTGAGATGAAGGTATGGCTACCAGATTAATGGGGGAAGAACAACAGAGTGACAACTGTGCAGTTTTTGCTGCAACATGGCAGTATTGATGTCAATAGAGATTAGTATTAATAATGAGTGTTTAGACAAAAAAAACACACATATTTTTCACATAAGGAACCATAAAAAGCAAAAGCAGAAAACAGGATTCAAATGCTCAAGAAAATAACTCAAGTTTCTCAGATTTCTGCTTATATGTGAAAGTAAGGACCATTAGCCAGGAGAAGCCTCAGATGGTATTTATCATGGAAATATACAAACAGGTCCATTCACCAATGGATTGCAAATAACAAGACAGAGCCTACACTTTTTATTGGTTCTTAATCTCTCAAGGCCATTCACTCACTGTATTATCAAGAGATGAGCCTACTTGTAAGATTCATCAGAATTTTTTAATTTAATTACCTTAGCAAGAAACAGGACTTTACATGTGTGATATATCACTATATCAACATTACTGATCTAACTAATATAGCTAACCTTCTACATTATTATATATTAGTATAATGAAGGAAAGCAGGACCTGGAGAAACATGCCATAATCACAACCTAGCACCAAAAAGCCAACCAGCATCTACAATCAACGATGTGCTGCTCAGCTTTTCTCACTCAGAGAGTGCTGCACTGATCTGTTCTGTTCGATGCATTACTTCATTTCAGTGCATCATCCTGACCCAAGGAAAACAGTTCTGACTTAAGTGGAACACGGGGTTGTTTCCTTCAAATAGATTCAAAGGTCTAGTTCCTGCTACTTGCAAATCAAAGCAGCATCTTTCCAAGAGCACAGTTACTTCTCATACTGAGCATTGGGCTTGCACTAAGTATCTAATAAAGACCTGCAGATAAAAGGTATATTTCATGAACCAAATGATGGGGTACAAGGACAGAGAATTTACTGGTACTTGCTTCATGCAGATCTCCCACTATTGCAAGAGCTTGCAAGAAGGTCAGAGACGCTCAGGAAAACGAACACTTTATAGCCTAAACAAGCAGTGGGAAACAAAAAAATATTTCGGGAGCACAACACTACCCGGAACAGATCTGTAAGCACACACACAAGACTTTCTCCTGTTTGCTGAACTCTTCTGCAGTTTTATGTAACAGTTTGCATGTTTCCTAAGGAAACAATTATCAAGAATATTACTTCTCACAGACTTCTATTCAAAATCATCTCCAAGACCTCTGGTGTACTGCTGGCCTCCAAAATCAAATGGAGTTACAATACCAATGTAAAAATGGATAATTCACAAGGCATTTAAAATTTAGGAATATTTAGCAGTTTGGAACTGTCTCCTCTTGCATTCTGTTTCAAAGGCAAATTTCTAATGTAGCACACATTCAAAACCCCTGGCAGGGCCTCATTGGGTTGTAAGCTCAGCTTGTGAAAGGCTGAGTCAAAATCCATGCCTTAGTAACCTGAAAGGTACTTAGGGATTTGCACAGCCAATACCACTTCTCTGCCTATGTTGTGACCAAGGCAACAGTTACTCTGGGGACCATGGTAACAAAAGGAAGAGCCTTTACAATCTGCAAAAGTATCCCAAACTGAGCAATGTGCCTTACAAACTTCCTATATCAAGAGGTTTGTGGAGGGTTTTTTCAAATACATTCAGCTCTGCACCATTAAAAATAATTGCAAAAATTACAGTGATTACACTTCCTGAAGTGATTTCTAGCTTGTTACCCTGCACCACATGCAGCAAAAGCATTGGTACTTGTATGGGGGACAGAGACAGCACACCGACATGATGTATTTGTAACGCTTACCTACACGCTATTATTCTAAACAAAACTCTCTGATATGTTTTGTATTTAACAGATAATCTATCAAGGAAATAATACACACCATGGTGGTATCAAGACAGACTGCGGACACCCTTGTTAGACACCCTTACATGTTTAATAATAAAGGAGTGAATTACGATTACAGAAATTGAAATGAACTTAAATACTCACCAGCCTGTGTTTGTGTGCACACAAGTGAAAACTCTACAGATTACAGGCTTTATCTATTAAAGCTACAGAGAACTAGAAAAAGTATCAAAGAATATACTGACTTGTACTTCCTTTCCACACAAAAAAATACAGCTGAAAAAATTAAAATGCTTCTTCGGGTTTGCTGACAGCTAACATTACACTGCACTGATGTGAACAATTGGTCACTTCTGACAGTGGTACCCTAAGAAAATAAACTAGTTTTGTAGAAGTTTGGGCACATGCCTTAAAAGTCTCCCCACTTCGCACAAAATTCTATTTGAATTCAAAAGGTAATAGAAACTAACCCACAAAGGTAATGAACACTAACCCACAAGCTCCCAAAAGCCTCAAGGATCATATTTAGCAAACACAAAGAACGGCTGCAAAGGCTTCTAAACTATACTAATTCTTGATCAATACAAATACAAGCACAAACCCCCCAAAACACACAACCACCAGAATTATCTATTCCATTTTTGAGGGAACTTTTGAGGGAATAGTTAAAAAGAAATGCATTTCAGGGCTGTGAGTGCCCCAGGCAATTTGGATCCTCAGAATCTTCCCACATAATGTATTATACCCAAAGTGTATACTGTTGCAGCAGCCCTCTTATTAGAGGGTAAAAATGAGCTGAGGCACAAACTTCTTGTTCAACACAGCATAAAAAGGGTCCTGGTTTATTCCTCTTCATAGCTTAGTCATCTTAACTCCAACCGTTCACTGACTCTGGCTGCAGCAAGCTCCTACAGTAGGTTTCCCTTGCAGCCTCTTGACTGTTGGTTATTTCCTGCTAAACTATGACTGCAGGTATTGGCTTGCAGACTCTGAATGCAGGCTTTTACCTAGCCAGACTATGACTGCAGGTTCCAACACCAGGCTCTGACTGCAGACCCAGACCAACCTCACAGCAGTGATTCTCTCTCCTCAGGAGCCTGCTTCATGATTCTGTCCTTCATGCTCCTCAAGGTTCCTCCTCCATGATGATCCTCCCCTGACCAGCTCACCCCCTCTTTTATCTCACTCATCCTTATTGGATATAGCTGTTACTCATCAGGAGCGAGGCTTTATTGGTTAATTAATGCAGCTGTTACTTATCAGGGGTGATGTCACCTGTATTCCCTTCTCCTACATATACCAGAAGAAACTCCTCAGTACAGGCTACATTCACCTGGACCCAAACCACTACAGCAGCCTTGCCTCGGTTCACAGAGTTATCTTCAGCAAAGCCATTATCTCCCAAAGCAATACTGCTCTGAGAGGAGAACACAGGAGTCTCTCATGTTTTATGGAGCAGCCAGCTCCAAGCCTGAAGTACTGAAATGCTATCTTTTATCACCAGAGAACTTGAGGGAGACAGGTCCTGCAAAATCCCTCCATGTTCCACAGAAAAAGCACTAACAAACCCAGGCAGACTTTGCAGGTAAGGGCCCACTGAGGGACAGATGCTTGTCTCCTCCCTACCCTAAGGACTAATTGTTTATTAGGTATAAAACATTTGCCCTGTTATGAAGATCTTCAAAACACAATAAAAAACATACAAAATGCCTTTGCTTCAAACTTAATAATCTAGTATTTTAATAAGTTTTGCAGCACAGAACAAATTAGTGAGATGGTAGCAGTTCCCAGCCCTCCCATTCTGCTAACTGTTCCTCAGGAATACCACTGGAGAGCTGAAATAATATTTAAACTTGCTTCCACACTTTTTAAAGAGCTTTTTTAATATTTGTGACAAAACAGATACTAAGCACAGTGAAATCTCTGTTTTTCCTGACTTGACTGCAGCTTTCCAGAATGGCCTACAGTACTTCTTTGTAAATGCAGCCGAAGTGTTGTATACTTAATCTGTATGACCATCACAAAAAATATGAAGTATTCCAGTATAAAAAGAAAACAGCTTAAGGATAAATAAATTTATAATTAGTCAACAGGGATCAATAACCACCTCTGCACTGAAAAAAAGTTTGTTTTTTTTTCCCTAAAGCCTGTTATGACCAGATACACAAAACCATTTTTCTATACTTGTTAAAACCAGCTCCTTATAGACTATGCAGCAAATGTCAGAACAACAACTAAAAAAAAAAAGACTATTTGAGACCAAAATGTCCCCAGCCCATTAATCAGGTTCCAGTTCTAACACAGAGCAAAGCCTATCTTTTGCCATTCACTTCACACTTTTCTAGCAATATTAATCTAAAAAGACTGCAAAATCTGCCTCTCTTGCTCTGCTTCCTCCCTTCCCCACATACTAAAACATCAAAATTACTATAAAGTTGTATCTTTACAATACTTATAGTGGATTGCATCAGACTTATTTAACAGGACTGATTCCTGTCACCTAACACAGAAGATCTCAATGGGAGTTGCAAAGGCCTAAGTGATTTTCATCTAATTTGGTGCTGAAAACGTGTTACCATGTATCTTCTGAACACTGAAGCCAGATTTACATCTTTTTATTACAATGCAGTAAACTGCTGTGACCTAGGGGTGTGTATGTGTGGGTGGAGGTGTGTGTACCCATTACTCTCCAAAATCCAGCTAGCACTGGACTGTGTGTAGCTAGTTCCATGCATTCCACCTACCACCCACTGGTGACCACCTAATCTGTTGGAGTCTCAGAAAAATAAAGTTGTTGGTGTGGTGGTTTTGCTGCTGTTGTTGGTATGGATTTTTTTTTTCTATGTGGGGAAGAATATGTTTCACCTCAACTGGCAAAAAAATTAGATTTCATTTAAACTACAAAATGATAGATTTAATTACAGTCATTATTTACTTAAATGTCTTTTCTTTCCCCTATCTAGCTCCTTCAAACTTTGTTAATCTCTTACTGTTCTGTTCAAACCATATCTAATCTTTCTTTTCTTGAGAGACATTCTGTATTCCTGAATAACTTTAAAGAACAGTCTAGTCTTTAATAGAATTATCATCACTTTGTTAGACAAGAGTGAGGCTACTTCCCAATAAAAATAGCAGTGAACAAAAGGGAAGAAATTTGCTCTGTTGAAGGTAGATTAGTATTTCTAGTATTGTCTTCTGGGTAAAAAACATAGAACATCCTATACTGAATCAGAGTCACTAAGTGAAGGCCGGGGGGGGGGGGGGGGAACAAAACAAAAAAAAAACCCACCACAACCCCAAAAAAATAAAAAATAAAAAAACAACTGGACATGCACATAAGACAATAAGACAAGAGCTACCTTTTTCACTCTTTCTACTGCCAAGATAATGGTAATGATTGGGATGATAACCGTTAAGTCAGAACCAGCACCAGTTTGCCTTCCAGCAAACTACTGTCTATTGAATTTGCAGCAAAACCAATCCCAACCGCTCATGTGTTCCTTCCAACCTCTCTGAGTTACTTTTACAAATTAATTAAAAGACACTTGTTAGGAAAATCTAGAATTCATCAGAAACTGAATCAACTATTAACCATCTGGCAGCCAGCAATACCTTCCTTGTATTACCAATTCACTGTTCCCACTGTAAGACAGAGATTAATGCAGCAAAAGCATTTTAGATGCACATTTAACTGAGGGCACCATCAGTTCTGAACTGAGTCCATAAATGGCTTACTCTCCAGCATAATTCACACTACAAATAAGATTCACTGACTTTTAAGAGGGCGCAGGAAAAAAGAGCAAACCAAAGTCTGATTTAACTACAACTTTCTGAGCACAAGTTGAAGCCTTTTCAATTATCTTTTATCAAATACTCAGCGAAACAGAGGAGATTAAATTAAGTGCACTTCAACTGAATCATTTTCTGCAAAATCAAGCAGTCTCAAATTGCTTTGCAACTTGATAAAGAGTAGAAAATCCTACATGTAAGTGAAAAGCAAGTACAAATGTATTATATATTATATTTGTATGACACAAAAGGCTTTTTTAAAATTAATATTATCTTAACATTAAGAGCATAAAGATAGTAATGTTTACTAAGTAGGATTTATCACATGAGAAACAAAATCCTTTGTGCTTAATTTCCTGAACGTGCATTAACAAAGTCCAAAACTGCTGCTGGGAATTTCCCAAAGCACCAAAGAAGCCATGCCTTATCCAGACGCGAGTCAGCCAGAAAGCTCTAACTCCCGTTTCTCAAGTTTTATCATTGTCAATCATGTTGTCACAGAACAACTTCCACATTTCTTCTGGTTTAAAGATTAGAGTAACAACAACCTCAAAGATTGCTGGGTTAATTGCAATTTTCATCCATAAAGGAGGAATGTTGGTCTAAAAGACCTATCCCCTCTTCTCCCTTAGATGCACATAATGTTATAGTTTTCAACCTTCCCCGTGTCAGTTCAGTATAGTATGTCTCAATTAAACCTTAAAAGTTAAATAAACACATTAATTTTTAGCATTATTAATTTTTGGCTCTTGCATTCTTACTATTTTCTACTTGGGGTACCATCAGACGTGCTTTGGCAAAATGTGCATCATCTCAAGACCCCTGCCCTGATGTTATCTGGTACAAATCTAACCTTACTGAAAGCCTGTGGAGAAAATCTGAAAACCAAGAGATTTGGCTGCACAAAGGCAGATACCACACTTTTAAGGCTACTGAGTTCAAACTCAAACCTCTTTAATGGTTGTGTTCTGTGGGATACTTTAAAGAAACACAGTACATGGATATCCAGTCTTTTTTCATTATCTGAAGATCTTAAAACCCACATTCCTGCCCTAATAATTTAAAGATATTTAAATATTAAAATGAATATGTAATAGTGAACTCAGAAGGATAAATTCTTTAATTTGAATACATTCAAATTAAATACATCTAAATAAAATAAATACATTTAAAGGTTTACAATAAAACTTAACTGCTTCTGATTTAACTCCTTTGGGAGAAAAGCCCCACCTACTTACTAGAATCTCAGTCTTACAAAAAAAGTGATTTCTAAATTACTCTAGTCCTACATTCATACTTTGTACCACTGTCAGAATCTACCCTGTTTATAGTCAGGGGCAGATACACAGGAAATCCATTAATCCCATTTCACAAACTGTTAACCAGCAACCATCAGTTGAATCAGCTACCCTAGCCAACAGGATAAACAAAACACTACTGAATTTATGATCTTAGTATTTCCCTCTTCTGCAGGCAGCCAGAATAATTTTGAAGCATTTATGTACATCAACTTTAGAAGCAGATGTCAAGCGAGCTAACTTGTTTGTCTACTCCCCATTCAACCCAAGCTTCAAACCTTCCAAATGGAATCCTAGAATGTTTCCTGACTACAAGCCATGTATGAAGCTAAGTTTTTCAAGAGGGGAAAAAAAACCCCAAAATTGTTTGGGCTAATCAAGCAAGCAAGAAGAAAATATTGTTCCTCACACCAACACAAGGCAGGGGATGATGAATGGGTTTTCTGAGGTTCACAACGTACCAGAGAAAGGAAAGAAAATACTGCGTATCCATCGTTTCCATATGAGGGACCGTGATTTTTTTTTATATTGAGATAACACAGATAAAACATATTATGCCTTCCTCTACAAATGGAGGGCCTTGGCAGAGATTCTGCAAAAAAGAACTGATCTAGTTTCCATAGCAGTCCCTCTTACTTCAACCTAAAGATGAGGTAATTTCACCCTGAAATTTTTGGGATGCAGGTTGGACTGCTTCCAAATTTGCTCTTCTCTTTGGAATTTCGGCCTCAATAATGAGATGAACATTGTGAAATCACAACTCCAACATTGCTCAAATACAGCAACTTCAAAATGAGTTAGCTGTAACTGATAGACAGTTTAGCACAGAAGGGCTGCTTCTCTGTGCAAGGAAGCACATCTGTAAACAGGGAATAAAGCATCACTTTTCAACGGGTATGGGAAGAGCTGCATTGCATGAAATACTTAACAATTCACTTAGCTGAACTTCTTACATTTTCCAGCAAAACACAAGACAGAAGCACAGTGAAGATGTATTTATTGCAAAAATCTTGCCAGAGGGAAAATAATGACTGTCAAAAAGCAAAATATATACTCATATAGACATATGTCAATGGAAACAGCTTAAAACCCTCTCCTCTGGAATTCGGAATGAACCAGCAATCACACTGCATTCCATTTTCTTTCTCTGTCACTATGAAGTCTGCCATTTGCATCATTTAACTCTACCTGGTTACCTGAGAAATGACATTTCAAATACAGTATTTGAAAGACAGTCTTGGCCTCCCAGTGTTCAGAAGCACAAATTTGAAAAGCCCTAATGGCAAATCACAAGCACATAATAAATGCATCTATGAGGCAAGGACAGAACAGGGCTATTTCTCTGAATACCAGGCTGGTACAATTAATTAAAAATAGAAAAGAACAAATTAAAACCACAACAAGAAACAACAAATAACTTCTCCTGAAGCAGTAACAGACAACACACTATTTCCAAACAAATACTGAGGAAATCTATAAAGATAACTTTATTCATGATGCACAGACAAGGCTATCATTCAAAGAGGAGCCTGCCTTTGGCCTTTTTACTATTGATGTTTTTTTCCTTCCCTGAATTCCTTTCCATGAAGGCTTGGGCCCAAGGAGAGTCTTAATCATTTACAGAATAGAAAATAACCTCATCATCTGGTACATTGCATTAGCTCAGCCCTTCAAGGTTTGCCACAGAGCCAGGCAACATTCACCCTCACAGGCTCCACCAAGAAAATTCTCAATGATTTCTTCCCCTTAATATAAGGAGTGTCAATTAGAATATTTTTCTTCTTAATAACTAATATTTGTAATATTCCATGTCAGCCTACAGGACTTTATAGCTCTCATGGCATCAGAATAGCTGGGGTTTGGATGAGGTTTGTATGGGGTTGTGGTTTTTTTGTGTTCTAACATTTCAAAACAACCATCTAACATCTCACTACGTTTATGTAAACAAGAATCGTCATCATAATACAGCCAAGCCTTTTGGTGGATTAGGATTAATTCCTACTTTTAAAAACAGAAGAACAGAAACACCTGGAGTTAAGGAACTTTCTACACCAAGTACATTTTTTGTATTCGCTATCAATGTCTCCCAGTTTCACATTTTGAACTTTCACAAACTTTCCTCATGGTTTACCAGTCTTCAGAACAGTCTTGTAATATAACTACGCTGTTTGGTAATCCAGAGCTGCTCTAAACACGTGAGACATAGGCACACACTATATCGATGTCTTGGGACTTGTCCTTTGTCTCTCCCCTAGTGACACCTGCCACTCCAATTGCTGAGAACTACTTAGGCCCACTGAGCATCAGGGTCCTACCTTCCCAGAGTGACCCATGGGAAGATGCTCCTGGAAATACAAGGGCCAAGAGCCAGGTCAGAACCTAGCATGGTAGAACTGTAATTTTCTCGTGCTTTCCATTCCCATGGGCACAGTCAAATTTATCTACATCAAACTTCATTTACAGTTTTGTGGCTTAGTTAAACAGGATTGCACGAGTGTTGTGCAATTCTTTAGAGCTGGCCTTTAACTACCCTGAATAAATTAGTACTTCATTACCTCACTGTTCACCTGCTCTTCCAAATCATTTATATAGCCAACACAACAGGGAGTAGAAATCTCATTTTTTCCAGTATGTTATTACAACATTTCCAGCTTTCCACAGTTGATACTGCCTATTTCAAAATTTATTTATATTTGAAAGTTACTGTTTAATTTGACATTTAAGGCTACAGAACACAGTGCTTTTCTGCAAGGGAAAAACACCCCACTGTCTTACTCATACTCTTCATTTTTGGCAGTCTCTCTCAGAAACACTTAGTCTCATCACAGAGATCATTATCCTGAGATGATGCAGCCTGTGTGCAGGAATGAGCTATGTGCCATTATGATGACTCTTGCAGTAACAGACCTGATTCCAGTTTCACACTGTTACAACACATCACACTGTCCTTATTTTATTGTGCTTAAGTCCATTAAGAATGACAGCTTGATCTAGCATCAGGGACTTGGCTCAAAAGGAATGTAAAATAAGGAACTCCAACTTCAGGAAAAGTACTCCACCATGCTACTTAGAAAACTAGAGTAAGCTCATTTAAATGTCATTTCAGTACACAAAAAGTTTTTTCCATGTTTACAACACCCATTTTGGCTTTTGCTAACATCCTATTTTATAAAATTTTGAGTCATCCTGCTACAGCAGCTTCACTGCAAGATAAACTAACAATCTGGTAGGCCTCCTGTTCTGATGACTGCTGAAGCACAGGGATTTTATTCTGAAGAGCTAACAAGAGTTAACAAAATACAGAATGCAGACCTGGTAAGACTTCACACATTTAAGCAAGGTAGTAGGTAAGAGGAGAGAGGAAAAGCAGTGAAACAGTTGAATGCTTACACGTGTAAAGAAATCTAACTTAGCAGCTTATGCCTAGCAAGGAGACAGTGAGAGGCCTGCAATTCAGTTACTGAAGATTAATAAAGGAAGAAATTCTCAAACTTGAAGCATGGCCAAAGCCTAGATTAATGCCTAAGACCTAACAGATGGAAGATGAAATTGACAGCCACCGAACTGAGGAATAAAACTTCTAGACAGCATAACTCAGTTTCACACAACACCCTAGTTAAAGATAATACTGGATTTGCCTCTGTGCCCATTGGCTTCAGCAACTGATAATTTTTAACATAATAAAGAGCAAGTGGAAACTAAATTAGTTTAGGCTCTAATCAGAAAAACCATATGGGAAGTGACAATTTGCAGAGAAGTAAAAGGTTTACCTGAAGCACAACAGCAAAAGGTGCATATTACATGTTATAGCAGGCAAGCTAGGAGGAAAACAGGTCTCAGAAGAACTGAGAAAAGGCAAATTTTGAGCATGTAAGTAAATACTTTGCAAGTATCTGCATAAGTCAGGGGTGTGAGGGGGAAATCAAGGGAGTGATTATTCTCCTGTACAGTGAAGAATCCCAACTGTTCTTGCTGTCTCTTCATACTACACAAACATTTCAGAAGAAAATATGAGGCCAGCATAAGAGGGGCCAGGGTCCAACTCACTATGGCTTACCATGTCTCATGGCTAGAAACTGATTTGAAGACTGAAACATGAAATGAATCTATATTCATACTATCATCTCCCTGTATTGTAGCCATTTAGCATCATTCATTAGCAGAGATTTCCTGAAATATTTAAAGAGGAAGATAATGGTAATGTGGGATAGAAGGTACAGGCAAATATGAGCAACCACTGTTAGTTACAAGTTACTTAATTTAGTATTTCCTAAAAAGATCTCCTCCTTCTGTGATTTTCTTAGTTGTTTTTCAGTTTCATCTGGCATCTGGCTTTCCAAATTTTAACAGACACTGCTGCTTGTACTAGAACGCAAGAGAGACAGTGCAAGACCTCAATTAGAAATTCAAAGAATGGTTTTGAGGAAAACTGCTTTTCCTCTTCTAACTCTGAACTGTACATTGGTTTTGGTCTAACTTCTTCCCACAGGTAACTTATCAGTCCGTCCCCCCCCCCCCCCTTCCCGCTTAATACAAAAGACAGGAGTGGTCCTACACTTCTGTGTGCCCTTTTTTCATTTAACTGATTGTGTTTTAGACTCATACTCAGGAGCATTTCAGAGGCCTGCATAAAATAGTTGGTTGCCAAAATACTTATTTTAATGACTTTTCAACCCATTGAAATGTGCTTATCATGGTATCATTAAAAATCACTTCACACATCACACTTTTACGGTCTTTCACTGACAATGCATCTTCATAGGCAGAATATTTTCAGCACTTCAGTACTGGGAGGAAGGGAGAAGAAATCTGAGAACTGCAAGCACGCAGTTCAAAGGACACGAGCAGCACGGGGTATCCAGACCTTGGCTTGTCAGAGATGCAGTGCCTGCACAGTTCTGTCCCTGTGCACTCAAAGCACAAGGCTTCTGACCCAGAGATGACTGTTTGCTTGCATGTGGATTGAGACAGCACTAGCAACACCCATCTGGCCCTTCAGTCCAGCAGCAAGAGGAGCATCAGCTAAGAGGGACTGCATGGGAAGACACAAGGAGGTCAAACAGGAGGAAAGAAAACCAGAAGAGGCAGCAGCCTGTGCTCCAGTCTCCTGTCACTCCAAATAAAGTGACTGCAGAAAAGCCTGCACAAGAGCATTAATTGAGAAATGTGACTGAACAACTTAACCTAAAGAAGAAATCTGTACTACTCTGATTTTGAACCTTAGTCTCTAACATTTTCATTAATCTCGCCTTATTTATCATTTATATCTTTAGAGTCTCACAGGTGGAAAAAGTTCTGAGGACTGTGTGGATAACTGGGTGGTGAGCATCTCCAAGGATGGAAACTCAGCAAACTCTCTTTACCAAGCTCCCGTACCCAGGGGACCAAAATCCCTAGGCTGGTATCAAAAGCCAAACTACACAGGGCACACTCAGCATGACTGAGGGAGGAATCAATTCAAAGAGAGACACTTTAATTTAAATATACCTACAGAAGAATGAAGTGAGGGGATTATTATTTCTGAAAGAAGAAACCAACAAGCATGTTCTTGGAAATTAAAATGAGGTAATGACAGGGTTTCAGGTATGATACTGCTGCCTCCAGAAGAAGGTGGCCGGTCAGTATTTCTCATTCTCCGTTTTAACATATCCTTGCAGTTACAGCGAGAACGAAAAGATGTATTGAACCATTTCACAGAGCTATATTTCCTACTGCCCGAATTTCTAGGAACTGTCAAGAGAGTAAAGTGTGGTCTTCTAAAACCTCTCTCTTCAACACTGTTGACTTGTAATCACAAAACCGGGTGACAAACATGCACACACAAGACAGAAGAGCTGTATCACTTGAATAATTAGCCTTTACACAGTCAGTCCCTCCAAAATCCTTGTTTTTCAGTGACTACCATCACCAATCATATTTAATATTACTACCCATATACATAAAATTCTCTTTAAATGGAACAGACACTGCAAGAAGCCATGAGAAACTTCATTCCTTTGAGCACTGGCATTACTGTCCCTCATTAACAATCAAAAAAATAAATTCCTGCACGTGCCCTTCACTTGGCCACCATGAGAAATCAATACTGAGAGGAATGATGTGCTCACCTGCCCCTCTCAATGCTGCAGCCAGGGAAGGGGAAAACAAGCTGTCTGGGGGACCTCTGGCAGCTACTTCAAATCTACTTTAAAAATCACCTGCAAGTGCCAATTGCATAGATTACACAGCTTTTTATCTGCTTTACAGCAAACAAAGCAGTTGCCAAGATAAAGCCACTGTGTGCAACCCAGCAGGGTTACAAACGCCCAACAGCAAATTTAAAAGGTAACAGGAAAAGCAATAACCTGCAACTACCCATCCTCTCCTGCCACTGTAAGACTATACTGGAGTCAGAGTCATTGGTTTCAAGCCAAGGGATAAAGAGAAAAAGAACTGGATAACCTTCAGGTCTTTATGCAATTCTGCTGTTCCGACAGAGCTGTTTGTTACCTTCTGTACCCTGGCATGAGCGTTTGATCCTGCCAGGCGTTCTCCTCCACTCCCATGTACTTCTATAACATTCCCACTCACAAGGGATTAGGACAACCCACTTCCATCAGCAACTCTTGCCAAACATTAGCATTTAAAATTAGGTTTAGATCATGCAACAAATCACAAAGGCACAAACAAAAATATTTTATCTAACATAGTGTTCATTCCAGTCATATTTTTCGACGCTTTTCTTTTTCCCTGTCAGATTTTTTGGGACTGGGATGATAGGCAAGCTTACAGAAAATGAGGTTTTAGCCCAAACCCCAACTATGCCTGAATCTAACAGCAAAATATCTTCCTATCTCTTAAATATCTCGTTATCCCCCATTGAGAACAGGGATTTACAAAGCAGAAATTAAATGTCAGGTTTTTAAAACCACAGTTGTACACTGGTTTCAACATGCTTTCGTCACTGTAAATCCGTTTAGCTTGCTGCTGTCCCCATAACTTTCTTGCAAATGCAGGTTTCCAGTTTGGGTTTATGTCTAACAGTAGCAAAAGCTGTCTGTTTTCTGTGTTTGTAGACAAAATACAGGAAATTATGCATCTAATCTATAGATTAGCATAAGCAGTATAACCATCTTTTCACAGCACTCAGGAGAATGCAGCTGAAACTCAGATGAACATACCAGATATGCTCATTTCCAAGTAAAATGCAGAGGAAGTAAGGGTTTGGTCTGAGTTCTTTTACTTAGAAAAGAGGAGTAGGGGGATGCACTCAGGGTTTTTTCTCAAAATGTTGGACCTTCCTTGTTTTACTGAAAACCTCTTTACATTCAGTATACTAAAACTAGAACGAAGAACTCCTCTAGCTCTGCCTGACCCAGATAGGAAATTACTGTTAGGTCATATTTAGACTTTCATAGATGACCTAATATACTGAACACCAAAGTCAGACCAACCTGTTTCTTTAAGCCTTGTTAGATGAATCTAGAAGTTTGTTCAGTCAGAGGACTGGCTGTCATATGTTCTAAACTTTTCTGACTCTGAGATGAAGCTGCTCTATGACAGCAAGCGAATTTCACCACTTTGCCATACCCTGTTTCTTTGCCTACTCTGCATTTTGTGTGAGAACCCAAGAAAACCATAATCCAGATCACAAAACCATCTGAGTGACCATGACAGACAGAACTATGTTAAATATCTTTTCAAGTCTCTTTGAATTCTCCATTGACGCAATAAATGCTGAGACACCATCCTAAAGTCAAACGTGTTCCAGAGTAGAGACTTCAAATGCAAGACCATCCAGGCAAATCTCATTCCTAACATACAACTGCCAACAATGCGCATGACTAACCCAGTATCTTTAGACTCCATCTATCAGAACTTTGACAGCACAATTGAGCTCTTTCTAGGGTATGAATCTTAAACAGGTTAATTTTTTCTGCATGAGCATGTTGCTCTCCACGGCCTAGAAAAAGAGATGAAGGCAATTAACTAAGGTTGAGACAAAAGGCAAAATGAATCCAGACCCCGGACTCTACACATCCCTCATAAAATCATCTCTCCTCTCAGCTAAGGAGCTACCATCATATATTTTCCACAGTCAAGCCTGTTAAAAAGTTTGAGTCAGGTGAGCAAGCCAAAGAAAAACAAAACCCCACTAGTCACAGTCCATCCTCTGGCTATATACAATGTGACATGAGTACAGGTATACCTCTAAATGTAAAAGCTGGGCTGTCCACCCATTTGATTTGAACACTTGCATGACAGTAAGGAGAAATGAGAAGCCTTTTTTTCCTCCTATCTATGGATCTTTCTGTGAATTTCTTTTGAAGATGGCAACCACACTACCCACATGCATAATGCCTACAAGCTGAAGAAAGTGTCAATTTCCACCAGCCTCCCACTAGCACAACTGACACCATCTGAGCTCTGAGGTTTAATTCGATTCAAGTTAACCAACCTCCTGAACCACACTCAGCAAAATATATTTTACTTTTTCCCTTTCAGGAATCCCTTCTCCCCTCCCAAGGCTTTAGAACACTGCTCAGAGTGACTAGCTCTTTTGAGAACAGATTTTTTCAAATTATATGACAGACTGATCTGTGAGGAACACAAAAGTAATGCCCTCATTTTCAACCCATATACTCAAGACGTAGTTTTCCATGTCTTCTACTAGACAGCAAAAGTAAGTATAAAACCCTGACAGTATGATAAATACAATTTCAAAGTAATGGGTACATTCTAAATGCAAACTTAATTAGAATAAAATTGAAAAGTTAAGAAGCCATAAAAAACATGAATAAAATATTGTCAAAAAGTACAGATAATGGATTTAAAAAAACCCTACTCTTTTTCTTCCTACTCCTTTGCTCAAGTCTTTCTCTGAAGCCTTCTGCCTTTTTTTTACAGACATGTTTTGCTCAGTCGTGCATTTGCTAAATGCTGAGTGCTGTATGGCTTTGCTCCTAGGTTAAAAAACTGAGCTGATTTCTTCTGGTATAAAAATCTTCTACAACAAAATAAATTCTAAGAGAGAAGCAGCTTTCCACCCCACCTCATGGATTTTCACACAGACACCTCCCAGCTGCGGGACTCTAAACAACCCCTCAGAAAGAGGATGGCGAAGGACTGTAGGAGCAGTACAGTTAAGCCTACATTTAACCTTCAAATCACTGCTTTAAAAAGACTTGCTGATGCAACCCCACATTCAAATTACAGCAAGTGTAATGTTCAAGTTGAGGACTGTACAATTTATAGGCTAATGCCTTGAAAACAAAACAAAACAAAACTAGCCTTGCATATGAAATATTTTTAAATCAGGAGATGCATGACTAGACAAGCAGCAAGTTTTTCTCAGTATTGCAGCTTTAGTTTCAAACCTGTGTTGATGTATTTTTCTTTTAAAGGTAATAAGAGATATTCAGCAACAAGGCAGAGTTTTTATAGAGGCTGTCAAGACAACAGTCTACATTTCCAGCTTTCCTCAGAGCTGACAGGAGAAATTTTGTGTACTTCTACTAGGTAAGATTAGGGTCACCTCAGCCACCCATAAGAATTCTTGCACTTAACAAGCCCTTCTTCCCCTTTTTCTGTTCAATTACTACAGCCCAGTCAGAGTTCAGAAGCACCAGTGCAAGTAACAGAAGGCATCATTTATCAGCACCCAAAACAAGCAAAATACTTCATATGCAGGCAACTCTCATTTCATTCGAACATCACAAAGCTAAAGACAATTTATTAATTTAGTTTAGTACAATGCAAAGTTTTGGAGTAGCTGCCCCATTTATTGCTTGTTTCTCAAAAATAAATTACGGAAGTCTTCTCTTGTGCAAATGCTTTAGTTAATCTCTTGCTCATTGTTAAACTTAAATGCCAAAAGAAAAATAAATGCAACTTCCTGCTACTGGGGAACACTGTACTGATGTTTCATATATTTTCTTTATACTTCCCTTCTTACAAATTATGTATGTGAGACTCAGATGATGAGCAGCAATTTGGCAATACTTCACCATCTGCTATTTGCAGATCTAGTCAAATTCAGAGTTAATTAAAGATTAAAAACAAGGACCAATACTGTTGAAGCAAAGAGCTATCTTCTTTCCTGGAATGACTGTAAACAAATAACTTGGGTAGGTTGTTCCCACTCACTCCAACACAATCATAAATCTGCAACATCATAAGGGCAACACAACTTGCACTCATAAAATACCTATATATCTTCTATTTTAATATAAAAAAGATACTAAAATCATGCCAGCTTTTTTAGAATGCCACAATCACAGCAGGCTACAAAAAAGCCCTGTTCAGGAAAAAGTCTATCTATCAGTAAGAAACAGAAATTATAACTGCAAAACTCTTGTAGATAGGGCTAGAGAGAACATTAGAAAGATAAAAAAATTTAGTCAGCTTGTAACATCTTTTACCTTTTATTACATACATATTTAATCAAATAGTATTTAATTAAGGGTAAAAGATGAGGAATAAGATGACCCTGATGGGTCCCTTAGGTTACTACATTAATAGCAGGCTACCTTCTTGTCATCCAGTCTACATCTCCTACGCTGCTTCTGCAAGAACCAGCTCATATTAGAATACCACCCTCCCTCCTTGGGGCTCCCAGACCCTATTCTCTACCGCCTTACTTCACCTGCCTTCCTCATTTACTGAGCTTTTCTGACAGAGCTGGGAAAGAACAACAAAAAGATACGAAACTGGAAAGGGTGCAACAAGTCCTCCCAAGATGCTGACTCAGGTGTATGAAGCAAAGGTTCCTGCTCAACTCTTAAGAGCAGTAACCTGAGCCTGGTGTTTCAGAAGGGGTCAGAAAGCTCTGCTCTGTTTCCTCTGCTACCTGAGCCCGCAGCTGAGCTGTGCCAAGTCCAAAAGCTCACCAGGCTGCTGCACAGCAGCTCACTGTGGCTGGCTGCCAGGGAGAGTAGTGCTGGTGGAGCTGAGCTCCCTGGGATGCCGGCTGCCAGCTGCCCCTGCCTGCTGCTCAGCGCTCCTCAGCCAGCTGGAAAGCGATCCATGGAAACATCACAGCTGCCAGGGTGCAGGACGCAGAGGTACAAAAGAGACTGAAAGATGGGAAGCCAGCTTGGAGAATGTTGGGGGACAGAGCAAGAGCTGGCTTTGAGCTGAAAACATGGCAAACTCTGTCCTCTTCCTAACAACCACAAGCTGGTGATGGATTGAGAGATAATTACTGAAGAGTAATTATACTAGAAACAGAGTACTTCGGTAGATTGCAAACAATTATTTTTTTTTTAATTAAATGTCAAACAGTCTTCTTGCTTTCTCCTCCTCATTTTTGCAGCAGTAAAATTTTTCAGAACTAGTTGTGCAAGCATCACGGCAGCAATCAATCCAGCACTTCAGTTCACCAGCACTTCACTGAACCTTACCTCCTGTGAGACTGTTACACAGGATACAGGGCAAATAGGACTTTAGGGAGCCTGATTTGGGTTAAATACTCTCTTGTTTTGACTAAGGCTTAATCAATAAAAGTTTGATGTCAAAAATATTTCATTTTTAAATGCCACCATTAAATTCTTCCCGATTTTCAAAATATCTCTCTGTAAGAAATAAACTACTGGCTAAAGTCAAATGAGCCCAGAACTGCTTTAGTATTTCTAAAACTGCACTTTCTGCCACAAATGCCAACTGAAAAGTCAGCTCAGTTGGTATTAGGCGTTGAGCTCAGTCCTGGCTGAAGACTGTCATGGTCTAACCCCAGCTGTCAGCTAAGCCCCACACAGTTGGGGTTTACTCAGACCCCCCATGTCAGGATAGGGGAGAGAATTGGAAGGGTAAAGTGAGAAAACTCAGATTGTGATGAGAATAGCTTGATAGCTAAAGCAAAAGTCATGAACACATGCAAAGAAAAACAGAGAATTCATTCACCACTTCCCATAGGCAGGCAGCTATTCAGCCTTTTCCAGGAAAGCACAGCTCTATCACACGTAATGCTAATTTGGGAACACAAACACCATCACTACGAATGACTGCCCCTTCCTCCTTGCCCCCGCTGCATATTCCAAGAAAGACGCAATTTGGTGTGGGATATCCCTTGGGTCAGTTGGGGTCACCTGTCCCAGCTGTGTCTCTCTATTTGTGCATCCCTTGTCTTCCTGCTGGTGGGGGGGAAGAGGCACAGAAAAGGCCTTTAGACTCTGTACCAGTGCTGCTCAGCAGCAACGAAAACATCCCTGTGTTACCAACACTGTTTCCAGCACAAATCCCAAAAACAGCTTCATACCAGTTACTCTGAAGAAAATTAACTCTATCCCAGTAAAAATCAGCTGATTATTCCCCTCAAGCTGGTTACTGCACTTAGAGACATGGTGTATCACATCTAAGACCATTTTTAAAGCTGTGTTTCCATTGCAGTCTATTTAGTTCATGCTGTCTCCGTAGATTTCCTGAAGTGAATATCAATGATATATTAGAGAAATATTGAGGTTAAAAAAGAAAATGCTGATTGCATCACTCAAAGCATTCTCCTGACAGGGCATGATTTCAGCTGTTTTGCACAGTCAAATTTAAAAATATCAGGTAGTAACTTTTCTTCTCACTGGTATCAATTATTCTTCTCACTGGTATCAATTTATTAGAGAGGTTTGAGGGTCGTCTGCTTTCTTCCTGACAGACTTCAGTAAAAGTATTAATTTCATTAGTCAAAGTTTTATATTTCTACTTCTTAAACTTTCTAATTTCAAAACATTCCTTGGTTCCAGAATCTAAGCATCAGGTTATTGCTCATTAAGTTAGCTACATCCATTCAGCCTTTCAGTTTCTAAATATATTTAAGAGAGAGGAAAGACAGGTAGTAAACAGCACGAATTATTTAATGTGTACAACCCTGGAACATAATAGAATTATTAAGGTTGGACAGACCTCCAAAATCAAGTCCAACCTTTATGACGCAAATTTGATAGATTATATTTGGGAAGGCTGTGGTGAGCAATCGCTGAGAACACCATACACAGCCCTGGTGACCCTGCAATCAAGAAATAAACTCATACCTTACAGGGTTAGCAGAGCAGGGCTGTGATGATGGTAACAGCAACCCTGGGTGTGTTTTATGAAAAGCTAAAAGAATTTGCCTCCTTCGGCTAGGCAAAAATGAGGGTGGGGGGGAAGAGAGGGAGAAGATGGCTCAGTTGTCCCTACAGCAGGCAACAAAAGGGGAAGAAATATGGGCTGGAGAGAAATATAGGAAATCTGGGTGGACAGTACTGACCAGAGAACAAGTGGGTATTAATTGGGTCATCAGTGAGAAGCTTACTAGACTTGAGCACTAAGGAGGTCTCACACAGTCTTTGAATCCAGGTGGACTGAGAAATAAATCTCAACAGCGTTAAAGCGGAGCTTGAACCATTTCTGGAGAGGGCTGCAAGAATGCTAGAAGTGACAGATGAGTGGACTCAGTGCTCCAGAAGATGTTCTTCCCAGTCCTGCAGTTCCTCATTTCTGCAATTTTAAAACAATCCCTCCAGACTCCCCATCAGCTGCCATTAACTGCTCTGCTAATCTCATCACTGGTGTCATGCATACGGTGCTCTGATTTTGCAAACAAGCCCCAGAGTTCACAAAAACAGCTTCTCAGAGGACTAGCACCTGCTTGTTCATTATCAACCAAGGATTTACTTATGCAGAAACACAGGGAAGAGCCCTAACAGCCATAAGGCTGGTAAGGCACTGGAAGAGGTTACTCGGGGAAGTTGTGGATGTTCCATCCCTGCAGGTGTTCAAGGCCAGGCTGGTCAGGGCCTTGAGCAACCTGGTGTAGTTGAAGGTGCGCACACAGGGGAACTGGAACCAGATGATCTTCAAGGTCCCTTCCAACCCAAGCCATTTAAACTTTTTTTAAAATAAATTTAAACCAGCACTGCCACAACAGAAAGGAGAGGACAGAGGCTCCAGATTTAGAGGCAGGAATTTAGTTGGAAATCAACGCCTATAGACATAGTCTGGCGGCAGCAATACTGCCCAGCACAGGCACTCTTAGGCAGCTGACACTCTAGCAGCTTTACTTGATAGTCACTCTCTCTATATTTAATTTTGTAAATATTTCCTACACGTGATTTTAGTAATTTCATAGTGTGGACACACATGCAATGACTTGTTTTACATACATACATGCATGCATGCATACATACATACCCACACACACACACACATATATATATGTAAAACATTCTTATCCAAAACTTAATAAATATTTAGGAAAGTACTAGTGTATAGTAACCTCTCTGCTAAATATAAGGCTGAAGACTATTCACATGCAGTTCTACTGAAAGAAGAATTCTTACATTAGATATAAAAGTATGAATAAATTATAGATAGTTTTACAATGTGGTTTAAATAATATTATGCCCCGTATGCCTTTCCTTAGAGTGCTTTCTATAAAGGAATCCATTTTGTTGAGTGAGACACTTGCTTTTTGAGCCAGCAAGTCTCTTCTAGCTCAAAAAGCCAGAATAATTTTTCTATCCAATTTTTTTTTTTCTATTTATAATATATTCCCCTCAGAGATACTCTTTCTACTGTTTCCATTATGAAATCCTGCTAGGTGTTAGATACTGCCACTTCAAAAAACTCATCTAATATAAGAGGACAATTATTCTTATTTTTACTTTATCACATGGATTATTTCTACAATTTAAGACACAGATGCAGGGAGAGTTAATGATCTTAAGACCAGCATTTTCATACAGGTATTTGTTTATAAAACTGACTGCTTCCAACTTGTACTTAAGTCTAACATTTTCAAACGTCTTCCACCATTATACATTTTGTCACACTTAACTATGAAAATAAAGAACGTTTCAGCAGATGTCAGCTTAAAAATCCTAATAAACAAAACCAAATGCTCTACTATTTATCCTGAGAGGATAAAAAGCTTTGCATTGGATAGAAAACATTCTGCCATGTTTCTCTGACAGTAGTTTGTTTAGGGTTGGAGGGTTTTGCTTTGTTTTGGAGCAACCTTACTTTTTATCACTAAGATTCATTCAATAGCTTGAAGCACACTGAACACCCTGGGTTTAGGAAACACTGTTATTAAGTATTTAAAGACTATTCATGCCAATATTTTTTTCTCCATGTTTAAGCATTTCCAGTTCCCTAATACATCCTATTTGAAAATGCAGGCATCTTAAGACTTTCCATTTGCTAGACTTTTCTGTTGTTTTCTTTCTCTTAGCAATGTATCATCACTATAAATACCTGATTTAATTGTAACTATATTTTTAATAGTGGCATATATTTGAAACTGCATCACAGTGATTTGAAAGTTCACTTTCTGAACTGAAATGTCGATGAACCTTTCAATAAAACTAAGGTGAGTCCCTTAATAAGATGACAAGAGAGAAAATGGAAATTGCTCAGAATTGAGCATTTCTGTGTTTACAATTCACGTATTTCCTTTCATTCCCCTTTGGTTCCTTTTTCTCCTTCCCTTTTCACTAGGAAGACTACACACAGATTTATAATAAAAGATATTCCATGTTTTGGGTTAAGGGTTGAAAGGATAATGGTTTACCAGTTTAAGAAAGGAAAACAAACCATATGTCTGCAGAACAAACTGAACAAGCTTCCTCTATAATCTCATGTTTTGCCCAATTCTATGAACTGAAAGAAATGGCAGACAAAACTGATGGCCTGCATGCAGCCACAAACAGTAAGCAGATACAGTTTTGAAGCCTATACACTGATCAAGTCTCTTCTGTGGGAAAAGTTTTCACAAAACATACAACAACAACAAAACCCCACAAAATAATGAGATCATCCAGGTTTGTTTCCAAAGGGATAAGGAGGAGAAGGGGCCTCCCCTGTGAAATACTTTCCAGCAAGGGCAGCTCTGTGCTACATATGACAAGGATTACAAAGGTCAAACCATACAGAAGTCTGAAACTAACAGATGGCATCAGTCTACTTTTTTCAAACTCAACAGGAACAAGCAAATCTAAGCTAGGAAAGCAAATACTTAAATAGTGCTAACAATTATCTGAGTAAAGAACGAACACAGATCAAAACACCCACACATTCATGTCCTGGTACATGCACAGCATGTTACTGCAAATGTGACATTAAGAAACCAAGAGAGAAAAATTTGGTTAACTTTAGTTATAGAAAATATTAGAACAAATGCCAAAAGAAAGCTAAACACCAGCACTCAGACAGCGAGACCAAGTAAATTCTAAGTATTTGATCCTGTAAGGACTATTCTGAAAAAACACATAAAAACACATTATCAGGAGATCACTTGCATCTTTTTCATTCCAGCACAAAGGACTATCATTTTTGTGAACTGGGGAAATATTTTTACATGTATTTTTAACATTCTGCATATTTCATACTAAAAAAATGAGGTGGTACTGACTTCAGGAAAATTGACTTCAGGAAAAAGGTAAATACCTATTTTATCCCTCCTTTCCTCAAATTATTTCTAGAAGTATGATGTATGAACATTCAACTCCTACTTCTGATTTTAAAATACATATAAGCCTTCTACATTTTGAAGCAATAACACATCAGTTTAATACTTTAAAGAATACAAAATAGTAAGCCAATATCATCATCAGAATTCAGAATGCTTCGATTTTGTTCCAAAATGTTTTGAGGCCAGATACAATTAAAAAGTGTAAGCCATAAAAGGCAGCAGCTCATCTTCTGTGGCCTTGAAGTAGCTTTTATTGACTTCATCTGGCTTGATATCAAAGAAGTGCTGAAAAATAATAAAAGCCATTCTTTTTAGTTTCAGACTCCTACCACACTATTAAGTGGGTTTTTTTCTTTTAAATACACAAGGAGGGGGAGGTGTTGGGGGTGTTGGGTGTTTATGTAGCGTCTCCCCTTACAGTTTTGAACTCAAATGGCTTGATTGTACGAAGTCTGATTTGTATGTATTACCTTCCTAAAATAGTGTTCACTGCTGTTACAGTCTTAAAATGCTAAGTCTGCCTTGTGCAGAGCTTAGTCACTTTTCCACCTCTCCATGTGCCTTCCAGAGGCTGAGAATTACAATTCTGCCTAATTCCAGCCCTAGACTCTGCACTCGAAAGTTGATTTGCAACTTTTTGTATTTCACTAGTCTCCAACAGTGTTCTTAGTACATACGGACTAGAAACAGGCCAAAGAGCTACACTGAGCTCCTACCACACTCACAGCAACAGAACTGCGCTGTGAGTTTAACACAGTCATGCGTGAACAAAGTGTGCTAAACCAAATACATTTTGTACACCCCACAAATAATCTCTCCTGAGGCTCAGCACTTCATCCCCATACATCTGCACTTAAGTAAGACGCCCCTCTCCAGCTGGAAGGAGATGCACGTGTTGTTCCTCATTCCAAACACACAGCTCAGAAGGTTGCTTGAGCATGACCAGAGCTGATGGTGCGTGTGGCCGAGTGCTTCGTGTTCGTGGGGCTGGGACCCCCGGTCGCACCCAACACAGGCACACGGAGCGCCGCGCTCTGCCGTGCTGTTATGGCAGACATCACTGGGTGGCACTGTTAGACAGTGTTTGTCTCCCTGTCAAGGTAAGGAATATCCTCTCTCCCCACCTTGGCAATTTTTAGCAGCTGGTAGAGCAGCCATGCAGGTTTTCCAAGGATGCTGTTGCAAATGGCAGCAGCAGCAGCACTGCTCTCCGACCTCCCTTTTCCCATTACACACTTGGGGAAAAAAACAGCACTTGCTCATTGAGGAAATGAAACCTGGTGCTTTGAAAAAATTCTAGAAAGCAGTTTTGCTTTTTTCCACCTTCACTAATGTAGGTGTTGAGTGTTATATTTACAAGTCCTCAAATACAAAATAGTTGTACTGAAATTCCAACATTATTCCCTATAATGTTTAGTCAATAAAGTCAAGTGTCTCAACAACCTCAAAAGCTGATGTCCGAAGGGCTACGTGCACTAGTACTGTTAGAGATGCTCCCAGTCTTATTTTGTCTGCATTTAAAAGTTCAATTTTGCCCAACCAGACGAAGCACTTAACAAGTATTTTTTATTGGTCTACTCTTTAAGATGCTGTCACAGGTTGCCTAGAAAAGCTGTGAATGCCTCATCTCTGCCAGTGTTCAAGGCCACGTTGGATGGGCCTTTGAGCAATGCGGTCTAGTGGAAGGTGTCCCTGCCCATGGCACAAGGGTTGGAACTAGATAATCATTAAGGTCCCTTCCAACTCAAACCATTTTATGATTCTGTGATAATTCTTAAATAGAGGTAACTTAGTTGCAATTAGAATGCTTGTAAAAATTATTTATTAATGTTATTTATAACTTAGCTTATTTTCAGCAATATGCTCGGAACTGCAATAAGATACTTACTGAAAGGTGGTAATGCTACTCCTGATGGTCCAAAATGTGTGGGCTATCAATTATCAGAAATTCTATGCAGGTTTTTCAACATCCAGCACAAATTGAAAGGTTAATGTAATACTACAGGATGTGGAAAACTAGAAGCCAGTGCCTTGATAATGACTATAGGGCTTCAAACACAGCTATTTGGCTAAAAGTAGGTTTGAGTCACACAAAAAAATTTCAACTCTACAAATATATCTGAGGCTCAGAAGTTGACTACTGTATTTCAGATTGCAGATAATATGTTAATAATAACAGCTAAAAGTTTACTTCATACTATTAACTGTGTTCACATTATACAATTTCATAATCAAAACCAACAGCTCTGCAGAGAAAAGACCTCTTACTTTTCCAAGAAATAGGATGGGAAGGAGGTTGGAAAATTATGTCAAGAGATAGCAATTTGACAGTTTACAGGTTTTCAATGCTGCATCACGTACAAGGAATTTGGAGAAGGCAAACACTGAATTCAGATCTGCAGAGGCCTCATTACATAATGTCACAGTGAAGTGGGGTATTAGAGATGTGAATGATGAGAGTGTGACAGCCTTGGTCATTTGAGGATTCCGCCACAGCTCCCACAAATACATACACTGGATATTACACATGCTATTCGGCTTCCACGGACAACAATGGCAACTTCTGGGTGACTTCCACAAAATCAGAACCCGATGCCTTGATACAACATACAGAGGTTTGTTTAAAATTATAAGAAAAGTGAACTTTCACACCAAAACTGATTTGGCAATGAAAATGCAACCTTAATTCTAAAGGTTAACTGACCCTTAAAATCTGTTTTATTCTGGTTTTTAACTTCACGCAAAGAAACCAAACAACCAAAAAACAAAACACACAAAAAAAACCCCCAAACCAAAACAACAAACTCCCCCACACGATTGCTTCAAAAAGTGGAAACGTTAGATCCTCCTATGTATTATCTCCAAACTACGTGGCATACACCTTTTTGAACAGTCCTAGATTAGTATGTTATACCATGAAACCAGGAGTCCAGACCAGCAGCTTGCATCCCAACATCAACATGAGCTGCTTTACATGACACAATGCCTTCATTAACCAAAGCAGCTACAGTGAAGAGTTGCCTTTAAAGCACGTTGAAAATATTTAGCCCTCTTGTTTTCCCTCTCCCAACTGACAAATGTTTGTCTTCTGCCTTACACTGTTTTCAAGTTGGTCAAAGCCACAAAATTTTGACTCCACGAAATTATCAAGGACAAAAGGGCCACTAGCAGAAGTTTTTTAAAGAAACAAATATTTCAGATCTAATAGAATATATACATTAAGGGTCTATTTTTGAAAGAGACAGATGCATAAAGAGATACCTTTGTTTTGTCAGAAAGCATAATTACCTGGTCTCCACACATTTTCAGGTCCCAGCAGGGGAATGCTGGCCTTCGAACCAATAAAAGCTGTGCTTTGGGCAGTTACATTTGTCTTTCCTCTCCTTCATTTTTTACGTCTTCTTGAAGATATAGGATAAAAGCCTAACTAAAAAAAATTAAGAATCTGCACTGTACACGGCCCATTACTCCCTTTATTTTAAGGTTCACAAAAATACCCGTTTCCTCACAGAGCAAAGGACTGGGCTGCACAGTATGACTAATGGCCCTGGCTGAAGAAAGCGCTCAGCTCCAAGCACACACTCATGGCCCAGTGAGATGAAGAGGAATTAATTGTTTTCCCTCCTCAGGATGGCTGCCAGAGAGAGTGCAAGGCATGCAACACATTTACAATTTCACTCGACTTTAAAGTCCAGCACACAAGAAGCAATAAATGAAACTCGCAGTGCTTACTTGGTCCTTCTCCCTCCCTGCCCCTGCAATTCTGAAAACAAGTAAATTAGCATCTCAGAGTGATAGAGCTCTGCTAGCATTTATGGGAATTAATACGTTCATTGAAACAATGAGCAAGTTAAGAGACAAGAGTTAATTATGACTGAAAGTGAAGGAGTCTGAATACAGACTTCACCTTACACAAGTAAATCTTATTTTGATTAATTTAAAGCCAAGACTTTTTTTATTCTGACATTTAAAAAATACTTTTTTTTTTAAGGATATGCAAATTATTGTGTTAAGTGGTATAATCTACACAGCAGATTCTACCAACTTCCAGTCAGCAGACACCTTTCTTTTGCACAAGCTTAAACCACACAGGCGTTTTGCGAACTGTGTCCCATTTATCTCTCCTCCCTTGGGTACGGGCTTTTATTAAAAGCACCGAACTGTTGCCAGCGTGCTGGTTTAAACACCGCCACTAATTACACTGGAGACAGATGATTTCTTGTAGGGCACACGGCCAGGGCAGGGTCCCCATGCGGCGACTGCACGTCCCTCTTGGCAGCAGTGCTGGCCACTGCTTCTTCACACGGCTGGACTAAGTAGGTCAGCTGTCACCTGCGATGGGGTTCAAGCTTCTCACACAAGAGTACGTTATCAATCCTATCTCAGGATCAGTTTTCGACAGCTGAGACTGAAATCTTTTTGCCTTTAGAAAACCCTCGTGTATTTTTCAGCCAAGAAATCTGCTTTCTTTCCCCTTTGGTTTTGTAAGGGAAAGACAGCAGCTGGAGGATTGCTCCAGCTGCAGTGTTGACCATCTCTCCCCATACCCACCTTTAGCCACCTGCTTTACAGGAATCAAGATACAAGAATACATCATTTTAAAGCAAACAAAAATATACCCAGTAAGGTATTTTCATGTTTGAAAACACATCCTAACAACAATTTTTTTTTCCCCCCTCTAGATCACTTTGTGCCTCTAAACAGAACCAAACTGGGGAGGGAGGTCATACCTGCTATTTCAAGTAAACTGCCTAAATACTTCTCCATTTGATACACATCTATGCTCTTCTGATTCTGCCAGCAACAATAAATGCTATAGCATCAATCAGAACAACAAATAGTTTGTTTTCTAAAAAGCACCTCTCCCAAACTACTTTTTCCTCACCTGCATTTCTGAAATGCACAGGTCAGCGCAGGTATATTATTTTAAAAAAACCTTGTTGTTTCCATGTTTTAGCTACAGTTTTATCCCTAACCTGATTTATCATAACCAACATCTCTAGAGCAAGCACCACCCTAAACTTGAGATTGCTGGACCATTGTGGGACAACAAACAGGAAGGTGGACTGGAATTCAAATGTTCTGGCACTCAGGAAAGTGAATTGAGGATACAGTTGGTTAGGTTCAGTAACTCCTCAGCTGCTGCTCTAGTCCTGCCGTGCTGCAAATCAAAAATCATTCTGGGGTGCCTGAGTGCTGCTTTTGCTGAGTGGTCAGCTCCACTACCTGGGCTCAGGTCTCCAACAAAGGCAAACATCAAAGGCAGAAATCTGTATCCCACACCATTTAGGGGGATAGAATCATTCTTTGAAAAAACAATATGTCCCTGGATTTGTCCGCTCTAAATCCTTATCTGCCAAACAGGACAAGGGGGCTTATCCTTCCTCCTCAAGTACTTTCCCTGAAAATGAGGTCCATACATATCTCATCAAAAAACCATTTTATTACATACCATGAATAAGAAAACGTGTTCATTTCCTTTCCCGCCCCCTATAGAAAGCCTTTGTCTTCCTCATATAAAAACAAACAGAGGTGCCAAACAGCTACATATGGGCTTCATGTATATGCAAAAGGAGAGATGCTGAGTATCCAAAAGGTCCAGGACACAATAAAACACATATCCCTCCTTTGCCATACTTGCAACGAAGGCACATTTATTGTCAAAATGAAACTTCTCAAGTGCCATCCACTTGGAAAACAAGGAAGTTAGAATATCTTTTCCGTTTGCTTCAAAAAGCTTTTAAGTTCCACTTGAAAAGAAATACAAGAGTCTTCAGGACAGAAAAGAGTGGGTGGACAGTTCAAAAATTCAAGACCAAGCCTGCAACAAGAGTTTTGAGACATTATTTCTTCAGGCAGTAAGAAGCAGGTAAGATACCACATCTTTGCACATATGCTCTATAAAAGGCATTTTACAAGCTCTCTCATCTCATCTGTAGTAAAGGGGTTTTCCCTTCTTGCCATGCCAGCAAGAGAATGCTGTGCAGATGAGATGATGTCACCTCCTGGAACCCCCCTCAAGCCCTGCCAGCTCAGTCCTCCCAGTAACAGAGATACTGGCTATAAATAGTTCTCTGGTGAAAACAAGGTTAGCTAGGGAATTGTGAGGAAAACAAGAAATGACGAAGACCCAAAAAAAAAACCCAAATCCCAAACCCCCATATTTTAAAAGACACTGTTCTTCACCTCTGAGCATCAATATTTAAAATTCTTATGAAAAGAAGAGAACCTTTGGGAGAATACCTTTGCCATGTGATAACTCTACAAAATCCATCATCTAAATTTGCTACTGTTCATAAAATGGTCCCAGAAATAGAAGCAATATGAACGTACGCAAAGTTACATTCACATAAATGTACTCCTGTCATACGAATCTGCTACTCAAAACAAACAGGGATATTGCATACTGAGAAACATCACTCCATGCTTCACAACCTTGAAACGCAAAGCTGTACTGAAAAGCCTTATTTAGGCAAGTGCTGTACTGTTTTCTCAGCATGGCATACATTTCAAACACTAGCTCTGCATGTCTTAAAGAGTATTTCAAAAGCCCTATAAAACTGTAAACATGGGAAAAAATCTCTAAAAATATGTGAAGTTTTAGTAATTCAGAAAGCCTGCAAGACATTCTGCAGAGAACTACGTGTTTAAAAGCCCTTCTATGCAACTGTTTTGGTGATTGCCTATTGTTGTTAAGTATACCATATTCAAAGAGGGACTGAAAGTAAACACCACTCACAAAGAATTTCAGCAAACTTCTACCAGGCGGGGCCTCAGATTTGTAAGACATACAAAGACATACATTGAAAATACAGTGTCTCAAGCATTAAGTCAGCGTATCAAGGCATGTGACATTTAAGTAGTATATTTACATCCCGTGAAAGTAGCAGGCACTGCTGGTACATACAAGCCTATCAGATGCTAAGTAACACATGCCTTTCACCTAAGGTGAGAAGTGTTCAGAGTGGTTTAGGCGGATTTTCACAAGTGCTAGTGTGCAGAAACCCATGCAGAGATCGGCCTAGGCCGGCAAGAGAAAAGTGGTCTCATTTTAGTGAAACAAGCCTATGTCAGATGCATATAAAATATTTTTGAAGCTGGAATTTACAAGACTTAAATTATTACTCCGGGTTTTCAGGGAAGTCAAATTCATCTCTGATACCATTTGATATTACACCTGCCAAATCCCTTGATGAAATACCTGCTGCAGCTTGTGAGAGCAGAAAATGTCAAAGAAATCAGAGAATGGACTACCATAAACCAATTGTCTTAGCAAAGAATTGGCAAAACAAGCCAAATGAATTAATGAGTTAGCTTAAGAGCACAGTGTCAGGGTAGTAAAAATATCCTCTTCAGTGCTGTACTGACTAAAGGAAACAGCTGTCTAAATATTTGAGTTTTTCTGAAAAAACATTACTATACTATGGCAAACAGTGAAGCTAATACTTTCACACAGTGAAGAAAAAAGAAGTGACCAGAAGCAAAGGGAACCCTCACAGTGATGTTAGCTAATTAACAAAGCTATTTTCACTGGAGATAAACTGCATGAGAAACTTCTGTAGGTATTCTGGCAAGGAAGGAAATGAAATTAAAACGGACTAGGCTAATGCAAGCTGCTAAATGAAGGCGTCAGTTCAAGTGAAACCAGCCTCACTGCTGACAAAGTGCACTGAAAGAGCTCATTAGAAGAGGACTGACATTTTATCATTCAATCTGCATCTCAATGACTGCCACAAAATATATCTAAGCCTACCTAGGTAAATCTTTACATTATCAATTTTACTCTGAGCAATGAAAAGGAATTTCAGTGAAATCCTGGAACACACTGAAGAGGCAACTACATCAAGTATTGTATCATATCAGATCTGGAGCTGAGATACAGAAGCCCTAAAAAAGAGAAAATGTGGGGATTAAGACTAGTCTTCATTTTATGCCAGAAGTCATGCAGTCTGAGTACCACCAGATCCAGCTGCCAAATGAACAAGGTTTTCCAAAGTAAATGTTCCCTTCTCTGCAAGAAGCACCTCAGTAAGGAATTAACAGGAGCAGCATGGAAATTACAATGCCATAAAATAAAATAGTCCTATAAATATAAATAATTACTCCTGTAAATTACCCAGAACATGTCCCTTCCATACCTGACACTTTAACTTGACTCTCCTGAGAATGAAATGGCAAATGGGCTCAATGTTGAAAGTCAGTATTTTGGGTTTGTATGCTTTCATTTGACTAAAAGTAACAGAGGTAGGAATTTCATGTTTGTAGCACTGGGACAATCACTTACGAAGTGACAAACTTACACAAATATTAGAGTTTTAAAATTTTAGCCCCTGCAAATTACATAATCAGAGTATAATGATTGAGTATAAACATAATTTCACTTCTATGCACTTCCCTCCCCCCAAGAATAAATTAATTTCACAGAAGGCTCAGATTAATCTTCCCCTCTCAATTTACCAAAATAAGCATTCTTCTCATTTGCAATGGCACCTAAATTGAAAGCAACTTCACGGCGCTCAAAAGCCAGTCTCAAGCATGCCTCAGACTAGAAGCTCCATACCTTCTATAAAAACTATTAATTTTCTTTTCCCCAAAAAATGTCTTCATTTCTCCATTTTTGTACAAGTGTCAAGACACCCATTTCAAAATATCCTATCTAAAAAGTAAAAAGTTATAAGGATCTGTAGGATCTTTCATTCATCAGTGCAAGCGGCCCCTACTACAAGTCACATCAAAAGCCAAGTAAACCATTTCTCCAAGTCTAGTGCTCTGTGCAGTTGGATAGACCAGGACAGGAAAAGAAAAACCTTCTGACTCTAGCTACAACCTAATACTTCTCCAAACACAGTAGTTAACATTGTCAGGCTGGCTCAAAATGAGTAGCCCTGCCAAACACAGGGCAGAGGAAAGACTGCTTTTCCCTACACCGCACGGCTGCGGGAACATGCCCGCCACACAGGTAGGTCACTGCTGCAGAGACTCCCAGGCCACTACTCAGTGGTATTAGCTCAGGTACAAGAACCAATTTAGCTACTGTAGCACAGAGCCTCCAGTAGGCAAATGTACCCAGCTGAGCAGCTAACCCTGTGTTGACTCAGATGCGTACACTACAGCCTGCTTTGTTATTTTACCTGCTTCTGAGCCGGCTAGTGACAGCCCTGGCAATCATCCCAGCCTGTTCTTCCCAACTTGAGAGGTGTAACTCACCCTTGAAACATTGCAGAGAACAAGTGAGGCACGAAGAACCTTCCCACTCCAAGAACCACATACTATAATAAGCCAAGAATTTTCAATAGTAAAAATTAGATACAGACTAGAAAAAGCTGAGAAACCCTGACTAATACCATCCCCTGCACACTCTGCCATCTTTAGACCATCTCTACCACGCACAGCGTAATTTCTCTGCAGAAGAATTGCAGGCAGCTACATGAACAGAAGCAGATATCCCTGGCTACATCAGTGTAGCTCTAAGGCTGCGCGGACAGGCTCTCAGCAGGGTTAACTTGCTGCTCTGTTACTTTCAGAGTCCAGCTACAACCTCCATTTCCACACTGCATACCATGGCTAGGGGAACAAGGGGGCTCCCTACTTAGGCCGGCTTTTATATGTGCATCTTTGCAATGGTGTCAATGTTTCATCTAGCTCTTGTAAGTCTCTGGAGTATTTTTTTTTTCAGACTGTGAAACATATTTGTAATTGGAAAACTTCACTCTTGTGTAATCTAAATCTCCACCAAAGCAAATTAAAATAATTTATTTTAGCTTCAGTAGAAATGAAGAATACAGAATAGTTGATCTGTATCTTTCTTACATCATCTTTTCGTAGCCTTGAAGATTCAGACATTCTCAAACCTTTTTGTTTTCTAGGCTAAAAAACCTCAAAGCCTTTACATATTCCCTAAAGGCTGAGTTGTTCAAACCTCATGTCCAAGGCTTGTTGGTGCCATTGAGATCCTGCCCCTTTATCTACTACATCCTCCTTTAATTATAAGTCTAAACTAGAGGCTAAAAGCACACTGTTAAGCACACAAGAATAATTATCTCCTCTGCCACTTATCTGACACGTTTCATCACTTATACAGCCCTAATGAAATCTCAGTGTAATGCACACCACCCCTGACAAGTTCAGTTTGCAAAGCCACTATGATTCCTGGGTCCTTCCTGGCCAGCATGCTGCCTAGCCCATTTATATCTGTGCATTTGATTTCTCCTAAGCATAACACTTTACAGTTGTCTTTATTAAATTTCACCTCATTGATTTCAAATCATTTTTCCAATTCATCATATGAAATTCTAAATCTGTCCTAACTGTATATAATCCCTTCCCGCTTCATCTTCCAAAAATACTCAAATTATCCTCTTTGACAGCGATAAATGGATGATGAATACTGAGAATATAGACTAGTAAACAACTTAAGCCAGCCTCCTCCAGGAATTAACTTAATAGTCTGAGAGCAAACAACCGAGCCTAGCTCAACATTTCAGACTGATTTCTCAGTGGACTGAAGCATTGCCTGTCATCATCCAGGCATTCAAAAGAAACAATTTCTCTGGCATCTGCTTTAACCAAGCTAATGTCATCTCATTTCTGTAAATGCTTCTTTCCTCTCACAGTTTGAAGATGGAGTTTTAAATGCTAATATTTTGTTTGGTGGTCAGAGTTTGAACAGAGCCTATTTTCACAATTATATACCTATTCACGGTCCTAAAGAACATTATCATTGCCAAAAAGTATGTAATTAAGCAGGAACCCAAAAAACACATCAAAAAAGAAGTTACTTTTTACGGAATGAATCTAGCTACGTGAGCTGGAGAACCCTTGCCAAGTTTTCATGTATAAGATAACGCTTCCAAAACCATGTGCTCCCCTAAGCGGGGAAAAAACAAAAATCACCCACCCTCTCCAAGCACATAAAAGACACAGATAATAAAAGCATACTAAATGATCCATGCGCTTTAAATAAAGCAGAAACACACTTATGTGGATTAGAAGATGATTCATCTGGCCGAGGAACTATTTCATGGTTGCAAAGGTACACAGAAAAACCACTTACTGTTTTAAGTCCCAAAAGAGCAACTCTTCTTCAGCCAGAAAACTATGCAAGCTTCAGCTTTGTCAACGGAGATCAAAATAATTTTATTTAATTAAAGAGCTATATCTTCAATTTAAGTGACAGAACCTTGGAGAAAAATCCATATAAACAAACTGCAGTTTAATCTATCAAAATTCTGTAGCATCAGCAGTCAACTGTAACATTATACAGATCGCTTCAGCAGGAGAAGTGCCAGGCTTTTCAGGAGCTATGCTTATCTTCCTGTTGCTCTGTCTGGCACACAAATGCTCAGTTCTTCCTTCAAATGCCCACTACTGGCACCATTTCTTAACTCTACAACCCCTTAGATTTGCTTCTGGGTTTAAAACAAGATGATGATGAATAATATCCCTTCTCATAGCTCAAAATCCAATCTGTGAATTCCCTCACATCCTGAATTTTATACATGGGACACATTCAAGCACCTCTTCTTGAATCAGGAGAGCTTGTGAGGAGCCCAGCTGCAGGTGCCTTCTGCAGCCCACCCAGGATCCTGCAGCTCTGGCCAGGCCAAGGCTGCACAGCACCCAGGCATCCTGCCAGACACCACGCACAAGCTTCCTCCTGTTGGAAAACACAACGAAAGAGAGCCTGGCAGAGGGAAAAATACGCTAGTCATAATTTCTCATCCCGAGACAGAGTCATGGTGTAACTGAAACACGTATGTGGACCTGGGAAGCTTCGAACCCAGCGCTTTGGATGAGTCCAGGCATAATTCATCTCCTCATTCTTCCATCTCACCACTACACCTTCTCTGTAGTCCAAAATCAAAAACCTATCTTACAAGTCACATCGGTGTTTTTAACAGCTTTTATACAGTGCTGTTTTTGTAGTTTGAAGAAAAGCTTTGCATTTCTTTTTCCTGTTTCATGCAAGACTGACCAAGGGAGAACAGTAATGTATCTGTTACATTCTAAAAGGAGGCATACATGTATAAACTAAATCCTGTTCCTTAGGGGAGCAATTAAATCCTTATTTATTCATACAAAAAGAGAAATGCACATTTCTCACACTTCAGTCATGCATGTTTTTTCTGTAAGTTATATGCCAAAAAGTACAAGGATCACCCAGTACCAGCTAACTAAATTAAGGTCATCCATACTTCACTTCCTGTGAGTGGGGTAAAACAAAGCAGTATTTGATAATTCACAGTATCACGTATCATAATAAAAGTGAGCCTTTTCATGAACGTACTCAGGAGTTCTTCAAAATGCAGAACAAATAAGCACAGTCATACAAGTTGGCAAATTAGCTTCAAAAGGATGTTTTAGGTCATGTGAATCTTGCCACTGACAAGTTAAACACAAAATAATGATAAAACAGGAAACACATGAACACTGGTCTTCCTTTTCAATGGTTTCTATTTCATATCACTATGCTTCTGCTTAACAAGGTTTGGAAGTCCACTTGCAAAAAAAAAAGAAAAAAACATCCAACAAAAGCATGCTTAGAGTTTAAATAAATTTTCTATTCTCAGTTTCTAGAAACTTCATTTTAATTGTTAAAAGGTAGCCATCTCAGCAATCACAAAAATTCCAAGAGCACTGTTTCTTTTTGTCAACCACTAATTGCATTAATTAGTCAGATTTTATTTATTTTACTTTTAAGGTGAGAGACAACATTTATACAGAGTGAGCAGCAAGACAGCCATCTGACAAGAAACGAAATCCCATTTTTTGGATCAAGTCAAGTTTTTCATGTTACATGCTTCATGCCAACGCTCCCTCAGGCTTGAGGGAGAGCATGGGCTTTACACTCTAGTGGTAAAACACACAAAATAAAAATTTATCAAGGAGAAGGCAACTAATAATATCCAAAACTGCTCTGAGAGCACGTTAGCACCTGCATTAATCTGAAAGGCTGACAAACAGAATGCTCAACAGGTCAGGTAGCTGAAAATATCCTCAAGAAAATATCCAGCCAGAGGCTCTGCTGTGCTGCCAGCAGAACCATACACCGCTGTCACTGTGCTGCTCACCCTTCCTGGGGCACAGAACCTTCAGCCTGACACCTCTTGGCATAAATACCCAAGGCAAAAGGCACCGACATTACTGGCACTGCTGGTGAGCCATATGCTACATTACACTGCATGGGAGCAACCCTCCCTCCCCTCTTTTACCATAATTACAGCCACACAGCCACAGCTTGAGAAGACACGAAGCCGTGTACCAAAAAACACGGTGTACTTTCCAATCTGTGACCCAGGCAGATATCTTCACACTTAAAAGAAAAACGAGTTGGGAAATCTACTGAGGCATCACCCATATAACCCAGGTGTGGGAAATATCTGTCTTCTGACTTCATGACCCCAAATACCTGGCCAGGCACTAGAGCACGGTGTTCAGAGAAGGGTGGGAGATGCCTGCGAGCAGCTGGACAATACTCAATAGCCACTGCACCAACCCTGGAGGAGCTTTACACCTCACTGCCAGACTGGCAGGAAGCACAGGGATGCAGAGGAAGGTGGTCACTACCCCATACCTGCCATGCATCCTCCAGCCTTTCAAATGCTTTGTGCTTTTCATGCTAATTTGGAAGGTTACAGTATATTGTACATATAACTGATGCGACATTAGTGTGGGATAACTGTATTTGTTTCTGGTTTGCAGTTAGCAGACTCCAATGGACCTTCAAACAATTCAATACAGAAATAAGGAGTAAGACCTTTTATCCATTAGATTCATTTCTTCCAAGAGATATATATAAATAACATCAGAATAAGACAGCTAATATACTACCCCCAGGAAACCTGGCATACTTTAGAACATTATGTGAAATATATTCATAGTGCACCTGTAGACATTCAAGTACTGTAATTATTTTTTCTGAACTTTAAAGGACAGAGTCAGTGACTAAAATCATAGAATATGCTAAGTAGGAAGGGACCCATCAGGATCACGAAATCCAGCTCCTGGCTATGCACAGAACACCCAGAGAACCACATCATGTGCTTAAGAGCATTGTCCAAACACTCCTTGAACTCAGACAGGCTTGCTGCAACAACCACTTCCCTGGGCAGCCTGTTTCAGTGCCCAACCATCCGCTGGGTGAAAAACCACTTCCTGATATCCTAACATTCCCCTGGGTCCTGCCACTGGTCACAAGAGTGAAGAGATCAGTACCTGCCTCCTTGCTTTCCCTTGTGAGAATGTTGAAGACAGCAATGAGAACTCCCCTCAGCCTTCTCCAGCCTGAACAAAACCAAGCGACCTCAGTTGCTCCTCATAAGGTTTCCCCTCCAGACATTCACCAGCCTCGTTACCCTCCTATAGATGCTCTCTAATACCTTAATGTCTTTCTAATATTGTGGTACCCAAAACTGCCCCTAGGACTTGAGGTAAGACCACTCCATGGTAGAGCAGAGCAGGACAATCCCCTCCCTGGCCTGGCCAGTAATGTAGTGCCTGATGTACCCCAGGACATGGGCGGCCCTCCTGGCTGGCAGAGCACGGCTGGTTCATCTACATCAACGACTACGAGAAGTCTTCCCAGCATTGTAATTCCAGCAGAAAACAGTGTTGGTCTTTTGTGATTAGCTAGTTTCATTCTTCTGCTTTGGAGTTCCCTTGCTGTATTTCCAACATATGAATGATATGGAGATTTTATATTCAAAAAAAATCCAATCCTAATGAGGCACAAATCATTAGGCCAAATGTAACTTCTGTTCAGCCTGGATTATTTGGTCACAAAGAGAGCATGCAAAAAAGATCAACCTGGAAGTCCAGGTCTATAATCTTCCATGCTCTAACCAGTAAATCAGGATATCCAGGATTACAGAAGACTCCTATAAACACAGGACCCAAATAGTTCACCCCTCAGTGAGCAGGAAAGCCTTCCCCAGGGAAGGTGGAAATCATTGCAGAAGGTCAACGGGCAAAGGTCTGGCCAGTGGCTCAGCTTTCTCTACTATGAACAGAGAATAGCACTGAGATTTCCAGCTAGGTGAAATTCAGCTGACCATGGACAGTGACAAGGTTGCTATTAGTTTCTAAATATCAGCCAGAGAAGCGTGTCTGATTAATTCAATTTTGAAGCCCTTTGAGTGATGTTAGAGGCACTGCAGCTGCTTGTCTCAAGATATCAGATTAAAAAAACACCGTAAAACCTCACATGTTCTCACCCACAAATATGGAATTGGATCTATTTACAGAGGCCTCATTCTCAGTGTTGCACTCATAAACAGTAAGGATTATATTTTAAAGTCACAAGAGCCTATGCTCTGAACACAGCTAGAAAAAAGTTCTGTTACAACAACACTGGTAATGAGATTTGAAAGGAAATGTCCCTAAACACAGACAAAGGTTCCAGCACAAGGGCAGCTCTGCATCACTTCAGGAGTTTCCAGTATCGGAAAAAGATTTCTCTATGAATCCAAAATGTACAGAATATTCTATTTAAAAGGCAATATAGCAAAGCTACTTCCTCCTCTGTTGATTTTAAAAAATGCATATGACTTCTTTGTTACATTTCATCTTTGGAGAATATTACAGTTCATATAGTGCATGTGGTCATTTAAAAAGCTGAAATGCTCAACCTGATGAAGCCTTTTTAAAGAAGTTACTGCAGTTTTTCAAATATGCAGAAGTTAACAAAAAGGGACAAGCACATCCATAGCTGTACTTTACAATTTTCAGATGTGCTATCAGATGTTCTACAAAACGGTCTTATGATTCCTCATTTTAGAATAGATATTTAACAGTGACTTTAGTTACTCTAGTTGGTTATTTAGCTGGGTAAACAGTTAGACTTGTGCCTTGCATCCCAGACGAAATCATTCTAAGTTTTAGCAAACAGCTAATGAGCTTCACACGGGGAAGCAAAAAGCAGAAGACCCTCAGCTTCTCTCTTTCCTCCTTCTACAGAAATAAAAACATTTTAAACTGGCACAGAGGCTTTTAAGAATCCTACACCATACAGAGGATCACAAGACCTTCCTAACATAACGTGAGTCTCCTGACCTGTATTATGTTACAGGAATCATGGTAACAGCACCAGAAATGCTGAAGCTGCTCTGTCTAGGTGGTGGAAGACTACAGAAGGAGCCAGGCCATGTGCAGCAAGTCCTGCTCTCACATGGAGAGAAACAACAACCAAGACATCCTTGGCAAGCAGAGGTTACTGCTATTCAGTAGTTCAGAAACCCTGGGCAATCATCCTCCATCCCCCCAAGAAGGATAGGTGGCAGCGGAATTCATTTAAAACATACTTTTATAAATTATAAAACCAAAAGCATTTCACAGATCATGAAAAAATGGATGTCAGAGATGTTCCCAGTAATTTATATCACCAAGTTAAAGCAGGAGGATGACAAAATTTAAAAAGAACTGCAACTTTTTTATTAATCAGCAAGACATCATAAGATGAATAAGACCTGGCACCAGCACCAAAAATACATCATTAAGTTACTAAACCAGCATTCTGCACTTGGCTTTAGGCAAGACCCTGAGAAAACAGGTCATCTCCTAGCTTTGCAACAAAATTTCAAGGGTTGTACCTCCCTCACAGACAGGATACCATGCCTCTTAATTATCTTTCAGCTGACCATGGAACAGAAAATGACATATAAGCACAAAAAAGCATTTTAGTCCAACTCCACTTCTTTAAAACAAAGTATCAAACTCCAGCCTCTTGCAGATGTTTACAAAAGCGCTACACTGAAACTGTTCTTCTAATCATTCTGAGTGCATACAAATTTTTTAGGTATTGGTAATAACTTTTGTGAAAAAAACAAATTACATAATTCTGGAAAAAAAACCCCTAACCTTTTAAGAACAGAAAAACTAAAAGAGAAAACCTGGTCGTTGAATTTAAGATTCCTACTACATTTAATTAGCCGTCTCAAGACCACCCATATATGATTTTGTGATTTATTTGAGAACTTACCATCACAGACAAGTAAACTCCTGTTGGCCTCTTGAACTAATCTAAAGCTAAATACTTTCTTTTCATGGAACTTAGTGAAGATCATTTACCAGCAGCCACTTACAGAAACTGTTTAGGTTAGCAAAGATAAGGCAAACAGTATTTACCAGTCTTTAAGTGAATTTACTCAGCCCTCTATAAACTGTTTTGCTTATCTGATACATTTAGAAAGGACTGACTGCTAGTACAGAGAATACCAGAGCCAATGTGTGGAGTCACTGGTTTTTCACCCATACTGCAAACCTGTATCAGCAAGTAAAAAAAAAGAAATTAAAAAGGGGGGAGGAGGAGAGAAATGGCTGCACTTGTCACTTCAGTTAGCTGGCTCAGGCATAAACTCAAGCATAAGTTTGTCACCCTCCCCCAGAGAGGTTTTCTTGCACAGAGTCCAGGTGAGCCACAAGGGCTGTGCTAAGCCACAGGCCCTTGTGACTGCTCTGCAGGTTCAGCAGTCAAACCACTGCTGCTTGCAGATACGCAGCCACTTGACAGCCTTCACTGGCTCTTACATTAGTTAAATTGAAAGCAAAACAGTCTCTGTACAGCTGAAGTAAGTACTTTATTAGACAAGATTGAAGAGAGCGGTCCATTTCTGCTCATGTCCAGTCTAGTATGGAGAGGCTTAGGAATACTGTTCCAGTATGAAATACTGAAAAAGTTCGATAAACATCCACAAATATCCCCTTCAGCTTCTTTTCAGCTAATTGAGTTTAGATGGAAAGTTGGTTTTGGTAAAAAAGCAACAATAATTTAAAAGTTACATATATATAAAAGGAATCCCAACTTACAACTACACAACCTGTCTTTTCTACTCCTGTATGCAAATACCCCCATAAGGATGATTCTCCTGACAGCCCACCTCAGCCAGAAAAGTGTTATAAGAATATAATTTTCTTCTTTTTTGCAGTGACCAAAATGTAAGTAGTCTCTCACATAATATTTGATCTGAATTTCTGTATTTGCTAAAATTGGGTATTAATCCAAAAGCCTTCTGTCACCAGATCTCAAAGAACACCAACCTTTCAACACACTTTGCTTTCATTGACTTTGGGATCATGTCACAAATCTACACAGTTCAACAAAAAGAAAAAAAATGGGGGAAGGAGAGCAAGAGGCAAGGCAGAAAAGGGGAAGGAAAGACAAAGTGGGACAGGGTCTCCTCTCCAGACACCACCATCACCACTCCCTCTGCAAGCCATCATCCCTAACCCACAGAACAAGCTGTTCTGCTAACAGACGGGACAAATCTCGGTCCTTCTTTTAATTAAATGCACAAGTCATAAGCCTTTATGAATAGCAATGTCAACTTCTACGTGAAATGCAAAACCACTTTTTAAATTGTTGCCACCCGATCAAGGTAAAAACAGGAGCAATTACTTCTTAGTTGCCTTCCCTAACGCTGTAAACTTATGATGCTTTCAATATTTTACAGCACTTTCTATGAGAAGTTGCAAGCAATTTATTCTCTATATACAGCTCTTCTATTAATTCCACACAGATTTTCTAGGGGGAGAAAAATCACCACAGGAGATTCAGATCTTAAAGAATAATCACTTTGCCTTAGGAAGGTTTCTCTTTTATATTAGAGAAAATAAAACCTCTTCTTTCTAAAATTTTAAGAGGTTTTTCAGAGAGTATTTGTCTTAATTAATCACTGCTATATAAAAACAAATCACTGCAAACTATACTGGGATCCAAGCAGTCTTCAAGGGTCAGGATAATCTCTATTTGGCTGAGTGCCCATGAACATCCTTCAAGTCTGAGGATATACCAGAGTAGTGTGCATTCAGTTTTAAGATACAACAAAGCCTTTGGAGAGTTAAGTGACTGCACATCTGAGTCATTGTCTGAATGAGACATTTTGGCCTTTCACACACTTCCCAGTGCCAGAGAGACTCTGGCTTTCAGTGAAGTTATATCAGAGAGAAGACAAATCAAAAACAAAAGCAAAAGACTCTAAAACTTTTCTCACTGTAAACTTTTGAGTATTATTCTGCAGGCAGCTCCACTACATTCCATCCATAACAATTCAAGTAAAGTTAATAAAAGGTAACAAATATTCCAGTTTAAAAAGAAACAAAAAGGGGAAGCTGTGACTCCCCTAGAGAGGATGAAGAAGAGATTTGCTACTGAAAAACAACAACAAATGACTATATTTGGAGTCAAGGCTTCACATTAACAATTCATACTCTTATTTAAAGATTAAACCTTGCTTTTGTTCCGGAATCCTAGTTGTGGAGATCGTATTTCTTACACCTGAGGGGAGGTAGCAGGGAATACATATACTCTTAGTTAAGAAAAAGACAAAACTGTACATGGAGAACACACATACATGCATGTCAAATCCAATGCTTTCACCACACAGGTGAACACAAGTGACACTATTTAGAGAGCAATACTGATGTAACAGATTAGGGCACTAGACTCCAAATGAGAATAATAAAATGCCATTTGTGACTCTGCTGCTGGGATTTTGGAAGACTTATTGTAAGGAAAATAAAAGTCAACATTGGATTATATTCTACACAAAAAAAAAAAAAAAAAAAATAAACATGATTCATGACAAATCTTCCTGGCTGTTTTACAAGGCATAGGAGTGAACAAAACGGAAGTAAAAGGAATACTACTGACCTCACTGCACTTTTCTCCTGGGAGGACTAGTGGGCTTGCTTCCACTATTCTTTAAGAAAACCTTGAGGTAGTTTATGTACATCAGCATACAAAAGGCAATCTTTAGGGGAGGGGACTGTACACCTAAAAAGAAAAAAAAAGCCAGCAAAATCGGAAATTCTCAGAAAGAGATTAAAAAAACTTGTCACAGCCTGTTAGGGAAGACAGACTGCACAGCCCAACCGGGGAGGGCACATCAGTCAGCCAGGCATGAAAGAGAAACCCCCAGTTCTGAAGGAAGACAAAAGCTACACGGCCATACATCTACACGAGGGCATGATTTTCTAACAGTATTTCTTTTCACTCCTTGTTCTTACATCATCCTCTTTTTACAAAGAACATTAATTGAATTAAACAAAAATAATCAGCATCTGCAATGTCAGGCCTGAACTCTTTTCCTTAGGAAGGGGGGCAAGGAAAAAAAAAAAAAAAAGGCACTTTAATTTTGGTACAAGTTATTTGAAACCATCCAGGTTTAAACAGACTATAGACTGCATGAGAAAAGGAGAGGTCAAACATGAATGTTTTACACAGGTGCACAGAGCATAAGATCTAGGATCATCCTTTGTCCCAGCAGGAAAAAGGAGGACTTTATTCCACAATTTCAGTCTAGCAGTAAAGCAAAAATCCATATCCTCTTGCTGTGGCTATTGCCCTCGTGCCAGGAAAGCAAAACAACTTACAACAGCCTCATTTTGGAGCTCCAGGCACCTGTAAAAAAAATTCTACAAGATCCCCAGCAAGGAGTAATCCAAGTTTCTTTGACAACCACTGGGTGGGCACATTCTCTCATGCCTCCTGCACAGGCAACAGATGCCTGGCAATCCAGTTACAGGAGAACACTGTCTATTAGTGCCACCAAATCCTCTCCAGTTTCATGCCCTGGACTCAGTCCAGGTATGCCCAGTTTAGAATTTGAGATTCAATTAAATGAGTTTGTAGTCATGCTTTAGAAGGTTTTCTGTGAACTTTGCCCATCAGACAGGAAATACTACAACTGTAATTACTCTAGGATACCTTATTTTTTCCCATTGGACTTACTATCAGGATTTGAAAAAAGAAGTAGGAGTAGTGTCTACAAAGAACTGGCTTTTTGAGCCAAGCATGGCACCAACTGGTCACAGCTCTTGCACACAATAGAAATAAAACATACCAGACCAACAGCTCTTCCCCTGAAACTCTTCGGCATCTCATACCTACAGAAAGTAACATGGATGGATACTTTTCTGTAGGTTGGTCCTGGCCATTTGAGGTGTCCTTCCAAACAGAGGCCTTTCCAGCAAACCTGTTCCAGGACTCATTCCCCTGCTGCTCAATTCAATTCACTGGATCCATGAAAAGGTTTTAGACTCTTGACAGACAACCCCCTAAAACAGAATTTGGCAGCTTCAGTAGACATTGAAGTGTTTGGATTTGGCCAGTGAAAAGCTTTAAACTTTGCTCTTTTCTCCTGTTTCATTTCACTAGGCCATTTTGTAAGTTCCACATGGCAAACCTCACAAGGCAGATAAAATAGTTCATATTTTATTCATTTTTGCCAAGCACCTTAGATAAAAAACAAATCAACTCCACACGAGATTAGGAGACAAATGAGGACTTAAACTTGAAAGGCCAAAATATATAAGACAGCTACAGTGTGTGTGTGTGTGTGTACATAAGAAGCTTTACTGTAATCATGGTATTGTAAATATTTCAAGTACCCTGATTACAGAAGTTGACGACATGCATTCCAGTCATCACCATTTTCTTGGTACAGGAGAAAGGCATGACATTAAACAGTCCATATTAATACAGGTAGCAGTTAGCCCACCAATGCAAGAAAACATCCTTTTTTTTAATGGAGACTCATAATTTCGCTATAAAGAGAAAGAAGAAAAAAAGTCACATGCAGACGCGTAAATTTTTTTAAGGTGTTTGTTGATTTGCGGAGAGGGGTTTGTTTTTCTTAGGTTTGGCTATTTTTTTTTTTTTAATAATCAAAAGGCATTCATTTTGGTTAACTTAGGAATAAGAGTTAGTAACCTGTGACTTAAGGCTCTTACAGGATTGAAAACAGGCAAAAAGTCTTCTAAAGCTTTAGAATCTTTTCAGTACATAGCAAAAAGTATTAATGCTTTTGCCTCTGCAACATCTGCCTGGCAACACAACTACCCACACCTATTTCCCTATCTGAATGGGAAGTTAAATGCTTCAGAGGAAATTGGTGGGGTTTCAAGAAGAAAGCTTTTAACACTCACCTTTCCCTAATAGAGCGCTTGTGGTTCACATACTCCTCTCCTGCTGCAGTGCCAGTGAACCAGAAACAGGCACACTTACACAAACGGGATGCTGTTCTATCAGAAACTAACTAGCAGCATGCCTTGTACTTACCATTCAATAGCAAACATCCAGGCTTTTTCTATTTCCAGTTCTACAGCAAAGTTTGGGAGCACCTGCTGATCTCAGGAAGATGTTTGCAGGATATTACAGTCCTACTGTGTACAAACACATTGCCTATATGGACCTTTTTTGTTCTGGTGGTTCCTTTGAAGAGAAACTAGACCTTCGACAGAGACTTCTAGAGTGTTGCAGATACACAATCATGAATAACTAACTATCTTCTCTGGTTCATTATCGTACTCAGCAGTTCTCACTGCTGAAGCTTAATACGCCTTTCTCCTTTGAATTACTTAAATGTATAGATGCTGAAACAGAAAACAAAAGGTAATTCAAAAGTCCTCTTGTGATTTTTCCATAGCTTCATGCACCATCCTTTCTGACCACTGTTGTATACTGAACTGGTAATAAATTCAGCCTGTTGCTTTCCCAGCTTCCTACCACACAGAATATTTCAGAGCTAACCCAGCCTGCTCCTTCCTAGGTCCTACTACACTGAAACTTTCAGAAGACTCACCTTACTTAGAATACACCTGATAAGGCTTAGCAGATACTCAGCAAGAAATATGATTTTTGCATGTCCAAAAGGTGACGGGTGGGGATCAACAAAAAGGACAAAAAACACCAACACACTGCTTTCAACAAGGACTTCAGCGGTTAAAAAGTTGCCATGTGTTATTCCCATGGTTATAGATTATTATTTATAAATGCTCTTTTAGTCATTTTTTAAAAGGTAGTTTTTGTAGAAGACTGATGCACAGGAGGGAAAAAACACTTTAAAGAAACTGTTTACACCACAATAATCCATGGCACTGGATTAACATAAAATCAAGCAAAAATAATTCACTTTGTAGTTAAAATATAGTTGTGATTTTGTAGCATTCTCTGGCTAGACAGGTAATCTAATCTCACCATTGATTCAGCTGCTCTGCTCATTAGAAAAAGTATTATTACTGCCACCACTTGTTATCTTTGAATAAAGATAAAACCTGCATTTATTTAAGCCAAAATATGTTTCTGCTGAACCTTTACGGAAGGAGTTGAAATCCTGGCCCTGCGTCAAAGCACAGTAAGAATCCACTGCCCTCCCACAGCACTTTATTTTTTGAGAATCGTGATAGAACCAGGGTTAAGTTTTGCCAGTTTTCTTATATTAAAACTTCATTTTTGCCTGAAGTCTTATGAAACCATAGCAATTTGTTAGCATTTGATGATAAAATTATTTATGAGAAGAAGTTTGCATCATCTGTTCGGATAAAATTAAGGCACACACTTTTAATCTCGTTCACCTTAAGAGGCATCAGGATACACGAGACTCCCAACAACAAATTCCAGCACCACGTGTCTTCCATCAGAAATAAAGATATTTTAATAGCTATACATTAACCTTTCCTCCACAGTCGAATAGCTTCTCATTAACATAATCTATAAAAACAACTTCTTCTGGTGACTTAAAACTAGGAGAGATGCCCACTGTGCTAAAAAAGCTGTCTCTTTGCATGGCTGTAGCTGATCAGGAGATGATAACATAACCACTTCAAGAGAAATGTCCTGCAGTACAACTAGGCAGATATCCCTGGAATAGCCATTCATGCTTCAGGTAAGCGAACACATGCTACTAACAGCACCTGCAGCTTGTTGGGCTTTCCCATCTGCTCTTCATTTACATGTATTCAAAGCACCTCTTCAGCTCCTTTGCTGAGTTTACTTGCCAGGAACATCTTTCCAGGTCATGGTATCTATGTTAAACCTATCTCTATCTCTTTTTTTTTTTCTTTTTTTTTTTAGTGTATTAGAGGTAAATCTTTAACATTACTCACCTTTAGGCAACCAGTAAGTTCTCCAGAATTATATTTCTCTAATTACAGATAATTAAATCAAAGCTTATAAAATTAAGTTAAAGGCACTAGCAAGCTCTCTCCCCAGTTATTGTTCAGTGTGTTGCAAAGACAGTAAATGCATTTAGACTTCTTTCATGGGGATGTTTGCCCCGTATTTAAATTACTGTTTTGATTTATATTACACCGAGGCAATTCATGCTCTAAATTACAGTATCTATCTTTTTCCTCAAATGTAGTAAATCAACTGAGCCACACTGGAAACTACACTTCCAAAACAAAGTATTACCTCCATTATTTAGATTACTTATCCATGAAGGTGATGCCACCTACAGAACTTGCTCAAAACTTCTAGTATGGCTGCTCTACTAATTTTTCTGAAGCAGTCAGCACAATTTTGTCATATTCCGAACTTTTCCAGATGCTTATTTTCATTTTCTGTTACCCACACTAAGAGATTCCCTTATCTCAGGTTTGATTTTAGTTTTACACATGCAAGGTTTAGATATTTCCTAGTCAGGTTTAAAGGGCAACATTCACCCTCATAAGGAAACAAACGTGAGAAAGCAGCAAAGAAAAAATAGGCCAGAGAGTGTCAGAGCTGAAAGACAATTGCCATCCCTCTCAATTTCAACTGTCATGCCACTGTGAAAGAATCAGATGAACTAAGGACTAGGGAAAGATAACTACTTCCTTCCAGTAATTAGAAAATGGACTTTCTGATGGTCATACTAGAAGCACTGGCAATAACTATGGAAGATTTATATAAAAGCTTTCTTTCTCTTTTTCTTACAGTTGCCCAAAGCGAAGTACAGTGGTCATACTATCTGTCCTGCTTTCAGGCTACACCAAACTCCAGCTGCACGTGCTCGGGGGATTCTGAAACTTCTCAGGAGTGATCTATCCAAATATTTTGCCAACAACACTTCGAGCTACATATGGATGCATTAACTCGTATACATACATGTATATATATTTATCTTCTCCATGCAACACATCTTGCTGCTATGCCAAGATAATTATCTATATGGTGGACCCTCAATCACACAAAGCATTCTTCCTGTAGAACACCTTATTAGCAAACATAACTTTGCATTTTTAAGGGAGATTTTCTCTTCTGTACTTGGTCAAAAGGTCTCCGAATTGATCAAGTGTTTTAATTATCCATTTAAGAGAGTTGAGTAAAAGGTGATCGCAGAAGGTTTGAGGTTGAAAGGGGACTTCTGCTGGTCAGCTGCTCCAACCAACACCTGTGCTCAAGCAGGGCCAGCCAGAGCCAGCTGCACAGGGCCCATCAAGAGTCATCAAGATGGCTTTTGAATGACTCCAAGGATGGAACTCCACAACATCTCCGGGCAACCTGTGCTAGCGTCTGAAAAGCAGAAACTCACTGTGAGAGCTGTCAATTAGTGCCTGTTACCTCTTGCCCTGTCCCTGGGCACTACGGACAAGAGTTTGGCTGCCCTTTCTCCATTTCCTACAACCAGCTTTTATACACCCAGATAAGGCACCTCTGAGCCTTGTCTTCACCACACTCAGTGTCCCCAGCTCTCTCGGATTTCCTCAAATGAAAGATGACCCAGTAGCCCCAGGGCCATCTCTGTGCACCAGCATGGAACTTGCTCCAGTATGTCAATGTTTTTTCTCACACTGGGAGACCAGAACTGAATCCAGTACTTCAGGTACAGCCTCACCAGTGCTGAGGAGAGGATTCACCTCTATCAACCTGCTGGCAACAATTCTCCTTATGCAGTCCAGAAGGCTCTTGGCAAATTCTCTAAGACAACCCATAAAAACCTCTATCTCCATAAATCAAGGGGTGAAGACAAAGAGTCTAACACACTTTCAGAAGCCATAGCAACTGCATTATAACCAAAAAGATATCTGCAGGATTACTTGCTGATAGGCAGTACTTCTGAGATTAGCCAAGGTTATACAAATAACCTACAGCAAAATATCGTCTGTTACAATAGGATACAAGAAGTGAGGTTAATAGTGTACAGAAAATTCACGTGCATTTAAGGCTTGTGTTAATGACAGTGATATCCCTCATCTTCTCTGTGGTAAACAAATGGTATTTACATGGAAGGTAAGCGTCACCTGAGATGCAGAGCTCCAGGGAAGGAATATCCTTGTTAGAAGGATTAAAGCATGCTATTCCCTAATGTACAAGCACTCTGTATGTATAAACTAACTTTCAAATGTCACACAGAAACTGTGAGATATGGACCAATTAGTAAGAGCCCAACAAAGTGCCGCAAATACAACTTACGGGACCAAGGCATCTCTCCTGTGATGAAAGGCTGAGAGAGCTGGGGCTGGGCCAGATGATCTCCAGAAGTCCCTCCCAGCCTTAACTACTCTGGGCTTCTGTGAAGCTGTCAGAGCTTGTGCTTCTTCATTGAGAAAGGTACTTTGACACATCACTCATAAAAATTACAGATATACTATTTCTCCAGTGAAGTAGAGAGCACAAGATTAAATGATAAACATAGGGAAAAAACAAGCAAAAAAACCCAAACAAACAAAAAAACCCAAAAACAAATCAAACCACACCTGATGAGGTAGTCAACAGCCCAGAAGCTGAAACTGATCTCTTAACTGAAATGAGTGCAGGTTCATCCCCTTTTTAGCACAAGTATGGGATTTTTTTGAGTTCACTTCTTTCCTCCAACTACCAAAAATAACCTTAACTCAGGATGCTCCAACACAGCATCCTAAATTCATATTCCCCTCCTTGTTACTGATAAAACAAGCACAAATTAAAAGTTGTTACAGTTAACAGAAACTATAAGCACTTTACCTCAGCAAACTTTTTTTAAAAAATATGCAGAAAGTTCATTCTCTGACAATCCAAACCAAACTAAGGACTAAACTATATACATGGAGTATAGGACTAACTAAAAATTTCACCAACTGCCTTTGCCAGTTCTCTGCTTGTTGAGAGTCGAGTTCCCCTGAAGCTACCACCCAGCTCCCTGCCCTGCTGCACAAGCACCTCCAGGATACTCACCTGAGCCAACAGGGCTAGTGAGGAAAAGCAGCACCAAAACAGCTCTCTGCTTTGGATTTCTAAACTACCTTAGTTTTAAATTCCCTTAGTAACATTCCACTGCACTGAACACATACCCCCTTGCCCACTGTGCTCTTCATTTCTTCTTCCCAAATTCTCCATCTGTTGTACTAATACATGACGTTATGCCAGTAGGCTTCCCTCTAGTAATCACAGGCACCACCACTTGGGCGACACAGGAGAGCAGGTTTCTCAGGAAAGTCAATAATGCCCCCACTATCTGTCTGGCATGTACATCTTTAGTACTACTCATGTGATTTTAAGTTACTCTATTATATCCAAAAAATAAGTTAAACAGACTTTATTTAAGGTGACCCAAATGTGTTCATTGCTGAAGAAAACTTCTTCAAAACAAGTCTTCCACTTGTTTTTCCAACAATAAAGAACAACCTTTATGCAGACACAGAACACATTTTAGACTACAATTCTGAAGAGAGAGCAACAGCAAGGCAAACTTTCTTGGCAAACCAGCCACCTACAAACAGACAACCCTCACTTAGTAAACGAGCACTGCAAAGAAGAAAGACACTTAGCTCACTCTTAAAATAAGAGCTAATGCTGTAAAAGATCAGATATAACAAAGTAGTTTAAACCAAAGAGAAATCATGCACTGAAAAAGGATGGCCAAAACAAGAAATCCTAAGATGACAACTTGATTCACAGTTTACTCAAGTTAATGAAAGACTCCAACTCCCACAGATTTCAGCGGGTTATGAAACAGGTCCTGCAGAGGGAAATGTTCCAAGTCACAAACAGCAATGTCGTATTTTGATACGTAATTGCCACCACTGCCTATGAAGAAATCCCTGGTGTAAAATAGAGAACAAATACAATAATCTTGCTTTCTCATTTTTAAAATGGCATGAAAGAAACAACAAAAGAAAGTTATTGAAGAGAACTAGATTGTTCCCAGCTGTTGCCATAAAATACTACAGCTGTTCATGTCATTGCAGCTAATGACCAGTTGTACTTTTTTAAAGATTGTAACACAGTATGACCATTGTAATCTACATCAAACTGAAACTTGGCAAGCATCATGGAAAAAAGACTAAGAAATTATTTAAATCCTGTTTGATTTTATTTTTTAATTTCTGTTCACGGGCTGGTGTTGAGTGTTTTGGGGGGATAGGAAGGGATTTTGTATGAATGGTTCTTTATTCAAATTGTAAATTACATTAAACTGTTCAAAAAATCATGGTAAATAACAGGTATTAAATTATCAAAATCGTCTTTTCCAGTTATAAAAAGAGGATTCAATGAATAAGTCCTGGGATTTTTTTTGTTGTCGTTGAAAAGAGGTGTGCTGACTAAAAGTGTCAAGTTCAAAGATGATGGTAATGAAACATCATTTCTCTGGAGCCAAGAATAGGGTAGGTGTCACTATCTAGAAGTTTTCAATTGTTTTGTTGACTGAACTATACAAGAACCAAATCAGATTTTTTCATAAAGATTCAAGTACACAAATGCAAAGAAAAGGTTAAAATAGAAAAACCCACATATATAGGAAGAGAGAGATGCAGAAAGAATTTTCAGATACAGCTCTCTCTAATGGAGCATTACTCCTTGACATATGGAGAAAAAGCTAGAGGAAAGCATGTCTTCCTACACAGTCTCCACAGAACCTGAAAAATACTATTTCAAGTGATTTCATGTAATTTCACATGAAAATGAGAGAGTACAGGTTCCTCTCTAATCATGGTTCTTCCCCTCCAAGATCATCCATGTAGAGCTATAGGCCAGAAAGAAATCACAATCCTGCACTTTTTATCTTCCCTATAGTTATCAAGAAAATCAGTAATTCATGAAGAAAACTAAAATTCATTTACCACTTTCTCCACTTTAAGACACAAAAACACTGCCAGAGAAATTCCAAATACTTTAGAAAGAAGACCAACTAAAAATACACTGCTTCAACCCATTTTTGTGTCACCAGCCTGGGACTCATTGTAACAAGTAACAAACACAGCTGCAACAAAAAAACCTATGACAATGAAGCTTCCTTATCCAAAGAAAAAAATAATTGCTAAAGGTGTACCAGACATAGCAAGAGATAAGTTAGAAGCTGAGCCTCTTTTCCTCGCTTTGGGACATCTATCTAGTCTGCAAAGGATCTCCTTCCAAATGATGGTTACTTCAAAACATGAACAACTCTGAAACTTTATGCAGCCACACAGTTACTCATTTGTCACTATCAGCAAATTAATAAAATAATAAAAAGTAAAATCATACACCCTACCTTCAAAGACACTCACAAGTCTAAATTAAAAATAAAAATCTAATCACACACTACATGGGGCCAAAACTCTGTAGTTTGAATTCTATTAATTAAGCCTATTGAATAATGCCCAGAGTGATTGTTACAAGATTCTCTGTAGCATCACATCTGCATAAGCCATTATTAACACATGTTATTTTCACCATTCCAATCAGAAGTTCAAAGTGCATTTCCTTTCTTATGGCAACACTGTGCAGAAAGATCAAGTCTGTGCAATTAGGAAGTATTAGACAAACACTGCAGCAGAACTCACTCCATAGCAATTTTGGGGTTTTTTTTTCTCCTTCCATCAGCTCTACATTGTGCAACAGTCAAGATAATTCAAAGGATTCTGGCCAACAGCAATCCAATGCAATAAAATGCCCAAGCTGAATGACTCTAGAAGATGGGATGGAGGAAAGAATATAGGGTAGAATACTGTTATACCGATATCTGTCTCCCTCAGTACATGTTTAATCACATTACAGCACTTTCTAATTTTGAAAGCTTGATTTTATTAACCCAGATATGCCTATCCAAAAGATGAAAAAATAGCTGCTCCTTTTTTCAAAGATTTTATAGAATACTTTTTTAGCATGGTTTTTCCCTTTCTTTTCTACAAAGGTGTGGTACAGCCTCCATACAGATTAGGTTTTGCACCTTCTACACCTAAAGTTTAGGGTGGGGATTTTAAAATTCACTCATCTCTGGTGAACCTTAGGATTCTTCTCAGTATTACCAACTTCACCAAGTCTTACCTTTCATTGCTAACTAACTTCCATGTCTGATTATAAAAGTACCAAAGCACAAGGGCCCATAGCACCTCCCTTCCAAGTTAACCAAGAACACGCTGTCCATGCTATTTTTGCAAACTACACAAGTTGAAACTAACAGTCACACTATGAGTGTTCAACATAAACTGCTAAGAAACCGGCAAGCAGCAACTGAACTGCAGAATAGAGACATCCTTCTGTGACAAGCTGGGTAGTGCTTGAGCAGCACACTGACAGTGGAGCTATTCACTGAAAAGAAAGCTACAGTCAGCAACTGGCGGCAGAGTTACAACAGAAGTCTGGAAAGAGGCAGAATATACTTCCCCAGGCACCTACAGATGCACCAAAAGGAAAGATACAGAACCTCCTCCATTAAATACATGCACCCAAATCACCCAAATCTACCAGGCAGCCCTTAGGCTGCTCATCATATTTAGCAATAAGCAAATAAGCATAAGAGCAATAGGGAAAGAGTTTGCAGAAACACAGGACAGGAATAGACAGGGGAAAAAAAGGGCACTTGGCATGAGAAGGGAAAAGCATTATAACACCAAATTGCTGAGAAGAAAAAGGAGCTGCAACAGAAGTTGAGCACAGCTTTTAATTACAAGTAGAAAGAAGTCCAAATGATAGACAATTTTCAAATTAAATGTTTTCAAAAACTGGCTGAATACACCCTAAAGTCAAAGGATTCCATCTACACCTTAGACACATGCATGCCCAGACACACAAGAAATAACTTCTACTTCAAACCACCATTGCTAATGCATGGTGCCTTTCCACTCTGCTTCTCTTCCTCTCCAGTTCCAAACATAAATGGTGTTATCTGGAAATTTGCTGGAAGTGATGCTGACATCCTAAATCAATCATAAATAAGACAGTCATGTTCTCCTCATACAGCAATGTTGCTCTATCAACGCTACCATGCCTAAGATCTCTTATAAATAGAGATATCAGTCAGTTTAAAACACAAGTGGATGACTGTCAAGGAGGTTCTACTCTGGAGGTATTATCTCAACAGCAGCAGCTTTCTGGGAGAAGAGTAAATAGGGTAGGAATTAGTTCAGACTTCTACCTCTAAAAGAATGATTTTCCATCGTGGCACTTATCGTCTTCCTGGTTTTCCACATATGATCTCTGGTCTCTCCCTTTATTCAGTAACTATAGCAAAACAGTAAGTATGTATCTGGAGTACCACCTCCAGCAATTATACATCTCAATCTACAACTCAAGTGGCAGACCACTCAGTGAGCCACACACTTAGGTGAACACGCATACTTAGGCTGCACATGCAGTATAATGGTTTTCAAAACTGGGATGATACTTTCCACCATTACTGACTAGACATAAAATGATCTTTTATGGGGGAAAGCCAAGATAAATGATTATCAGAAGAGGAAATGATTTCAGTGTTCAGCTGAAGAACCACTGTGAAATCATAGCATATATTTGATTCATGAAACCACATACAAAAGAATATAAGAAGGCACCTTTTCATGAAGATGATTTGAAGTGGCTTTTACTTCAGAAACTTGTGGCTTCTTTTATGCCATGCTTACAGTAAGTGTTAAGCAGTATCTCTCCATCTTAAAATACTCTTAAGGAAGTACTTTTCTCCACATTCCTTGAAGCTATGAAAAAGAAACTAATCCCCACTATATACTGCTTCAACATCACTGAAAAGCCTAAGATAAATTATTATTCACACTTAAATGGTGTACCAAATTTAACTTGTAGCCGCGCTTTTCTACTCTAAGTAGGAGCCACTCAGCAAAACAGAAGTAACTAGAAAAAAACAGGAAAGATAAGTTGGGAATATCCAAGTTACAGGTTCTTATTTACTGATATTACCTAAAATTACTTTTGACAGAAAATCCCTTTCGAAATACCAGACAGAAAACACTATGCTGAGTTCTAGAAGCCTAGAACTACAAAAAGATAATTCCATTTGTCAAGTTATATAATCAAAGGTAAATATATTTTGTATGTGATCTCCTGCCACAACCTGCACTGAAATGCAAGCATATCCATGCAACAACTATCATCTCTAAGTGGCATACATTTGATGGAAGTAAATACCTTTCAATTTGGCTATGGATAGCAGAGAGAAAACAACTGTTCTCCACAACATCCCCCTATAGAAAATGACCTCAACTGGCTCATATTTTCCAATTAAGTTAAATGCTGATATCATCCAGTATGTACTCCTCTTTCAAGATCACCAACGGTGGTATTAAAAGCACCAGCTCCCTAGCGAGGCTCAGTCAAAAAGAGCAGGCAACAGAAGGCAGCTTTAGCCGACATGGAATTCAGAAGCATACAAAAGGTTCTTAACACACAAACAAGGCAATTTTGTGCCTCACTTTGTATCAGTCCTACGACTCAGCACACTCAGCAAGACATTCTAATCATACAGAGCATGAGAAAAGCCTCCCACCTATGCACTGCAGCAATAACTCTGTAAGAAAGGCACCCTTCAGCATGTGCACAATTTTCCCCCTATACAGCAAAGAACTTGTTTAACTAAAGGGCTTATTTACAAAATGATCTTAACGACTAAGAGGCTCAGTGAGTTCATAAATCAAAACAAATCACCAGCTTTATTATACATAGTCATCAAAGACTGTACTTTGGTTTTGTTTCAGTTTCTCAGCACCACATTCATAATCCCTCACAAGCATTACACAAGTACCACATACACACACAGGTTTACACAATGTAAAACATACAAAGACTACAACACCTAAGTGTAATCCAGTTGATAAAATCTACTGGTTTTACAAGCGTTAACTTAGTTTTAAGATGAGGTAAGAACAAATCAGTTCTATACATAAAAAAGCAAAACACAGCAACCTTGTTTTCTTTCCGAAACAACCATTATATCTCTCCAAGTATATTCAAATGTTTTCTTAGGTGAGAAGCTCTTAGGTGCCCCTCACACAGTTTGCCTCATAAAGGTAACAGGAGATTTACAACAAGGGAGTTACAAAACCTGAGGTGGATATACACCTGCTCCTTCAAATGAAGGTAAAAGTGGGTAGGGAAGAGAAGATAATCAATCCCCAGCTGTACCAGTGCCACCTTTCTGGCATAGCCGTGGGTGGATTCCCTAGTTAATGATACACCTTGAACTCAGATGCAGTCTTCCTCGGAGCAAACAGCATATTCCTAAGTACTATAACAATAAATTAATTAAAACTAGACTCAAGTCAGCTTTCCTATGCCAATAGAAACAGCTACAAAGCAATTCCTTCCTTTTCCTCATACGGATCAGGTAGACACCATTTTCAGCATCCTCAAAAGAGAGGCATATCATCCTTTACTCTACTGTACTACACAGTCATAACTATTTAAGTAACCCTTGTCCTTGTCATAAACAATCAATACTCAAATTTACACCAAAATATATACCAAATCCACCAACATTATAGACATTCAGGTCAACACAATTGCTCAAAAACCAGTGAAGCACTTGCAGGACACATCTATGCTGGAAAAATTGAACTCAATTCAGACAAAGACAGAGGCAGGTTTCTGAAATTCACCCATGCTGGATTCCAGCCTGGAGCACAAGCGTTTGGTGAATACACAGAAGTCTCCCTGAACTAATGGGAATTAGCAATGAAGTTTAGAGTTTGCATTATTGACAGCAATTTTACCTCTCACAAATCTGAAATTAACACTGATGGCAACATATCGATCGTGAGCTGGCACTCATATTATATTACAAACAACTGTCAGCCTGCACTTTAGGAGAGCATTAACAATGACACAGTTTGAAATTCAGAGACAGCAGAGAGTGGTATCTCGTTTTATTGTGTGCTGTCAATCGCTGACATAACCATGTAAACCTCCCCTTGCAACACACAGGAGGAAAGGAGACTGCCAACACCAAGGATCATAAGCCATGACTACAGCCCTTCTAAACAGCTGAGACAGAATTATTTCATTAAAACTCCACTTCCAAGAAAAAAGCACCAAAAGAAAAAAAAAACACACAAAAGCATACAACCATCTGACGTGCCCAGAAAAAAATCAAAACAATTATTGTACCTAACTAACTGCAAGATTTCCAAGAAATTCTGACTTCACTTTTTTGTAGGACTACTCCAGTTGACTTTCAAAGCTTTTATTTAGGATTACTATGCTTTAATGCAGTATTCCTCAGAGGCACTAATGTAAGACTAAATACGTTGAGGAGGTCAAGTAACATGGTACACGGCTTTTCCTTCCCAATGGGTGGGGTTCAAATCTTGCTAATGTCACTAGTGAGCAAAAGCTGTTGACATCAGGCAGCTGAGCCATGTGGAATGAACTACTATCCTCAGCCCAGTTTTTCCTCGACAAAGATTCCTACATTCACAAGAACAACCAAGCCCACACTCTGGCTGGCTGGCAAGTCTCAAGAGTCAGAAGCAGCATGGATAAGAAATAGCTTCCTCAGTTCTGAAGAAGGGCACGAACTTTTAAGATAGCTCTGTTCAAGTGAAAGCTACGCACTACTGCATACCACTAACAAAAAGGCAAGGAATTTCAATTAATTAATCATCACCTCCCACAACAACAGTATGCTGTCCTGAGCCTTGATCCCAACAAACCTCTGAATGCACCTGAACATAGAGTTTATCACATTTGCAGTCGACAGACCAAAGTGTTGCTCCTCTACAGCATCACAAAATCCAGAGAGTAAAGATGAACCGCGTAATTTGCATCACAACATACATACCAAATCAAGGAGAGCACCAGAGTAAATTGAAAGTACCCCTCAAACCATAACTGCATTCTCTGGATTAATTTTACTTTTTCCTTTAACTCAACAAAATAGATGGTTTTGTCAACTTTAACAGGAGTTAATTTGCTTCTGGAAACTTAACATTACACACAAGCTTGAATTTCATCTTTACACTGCTCATGGTAGGACAGTGTAAGATCTGCATAACAAAGCCAGAAGACCAGGACGTTAAAAACATTAGGGGCTCCTGAGCCTTCTTCCCCTCATCCCAAAAGCATGTTTTATTTTTGAGTCAAATCAGTTGAAGTACAGTTCAGAAAATTCAAAAAGCAAAGCAAAGCAAAATGAGTGTGAGATGAAATCCCCGCCTATGGAAACACTCCACTTCTCCATATATTTGAGCTTTTTAAGCACAAGAAGCAAAAAACAAAACCAAACCCACAGCAACCCCCTGAAGAAGCAGCTCTCAGCCACACACAATTTACACAAAGCTGCTGGAACTGTAATCCCCCCAAGCCCGTCCCACTGTTACGTAACAGTGCCAAGCCAGGATTTTTCACCAGCCAGCTCAGAGTTACTGTTAGAAGGAAACATCTCTCACACATCAGCAATATAGAGAGTTAAAAAAAAATCAACAAAACATAATAAAATCAAATCAAAAATCCCACACAGGCAAGCAGAGGAAAAAATTTAACCCAGAGACGACATGCACGTTAAAGGCATTTCCTTTTCAAGCAAGGTTTTATATTATATTATTACTTAAAAGAATTTAACTTTCTATCTCAGGTTACACCTTACCAGTGTTAGAATATCTGCTTTTTCTCTCTAAGGTAACAAGATTTCAACAACTTATATAGGTGCTCACAATGTACCTTTTTATTTAATTATTCTTCATTAATTTAACATTGCAAGCCCATTTCAGTTGTTCATCTCAAGAGGGTACAAATCACATCCTATATGACAGAAACAACAAAGTGATCTTTCCTTTATTACCACCAGTTGTTTTCTTGATTTCCTTAATGTCCATACGAAGGCAGTGAGAAGTGCCTATGATGCAGCAAAGAATAATCCTATTAACAGTTTACTGTGTACTACACTCTTCAGATGCTATTTTAAGACCTTAAAAGGATTTCAATATTTAATAGAGGCCTCAACCAGTTAAGCAGATCTTCACATCTACACTAGAACACTGACATTATGAGACAAACAGTTAGCAGGGGCAATGGACACCCAAGCAGTATCTATGTTCTTCTTGCTCAATCCTTGAGCTCAGTTTAACCAAGTTGACTTCTCCCTGAGTTGCATTATAAAAGTATTTAACTAAACACACTGCTAAGTTTTCTTAGAAATAGTGGGTTTAGACGTTTGAGACATTTACATGTATAAAAAATGCAAAGAGTGATTCCTGACAAATCACATTTAGATGAGCTGAAAGCACTGAAGGTTTTGTAAATACTGAAATAATTCCTCTTCATGACAAACACTGTCTTAAGCCAAAGGAAGTTCTACCACAGCAAAGATCAGACCAAGCAGATAAAGGAAATTAAGAAAGAAAATGAGACACCTGAAAATCAGAAAGTTCTAATAGGATGTCCATTTGCTGTTTCTACAGGAGACAAGTATGAGCTTAACACAGGCTTTAAAGCCTACTCTTAGTGTGATGTAACTGACAAACTTAAATTGTAAATATTCTAGGTATTACAAGGTAAAGGTGAATTTTCAAGTGATTTTCCAAAACTTCTTGCAATTATGTTTCTTACACTATCTGACTATCTACAATTTCCATTGGAGAGGCATAAAATGAAGTAAGAGGGGGAAAGGCATAAGAAGGTAAATACAAACGCAAAACTATAACACATCTTCCCAAATAATATTTACACTGAGTGTTTCATTCTGGCATACACTTAAGTAAATACAGAAGGGTACGCATTTCAAGGCCATTTCCATTTCTAGCTTCCCAGGCTCTGGACACAGGCATGCTGCACCTAGGATCTGTGCTGTACACCGTAGCATACGGGTTACAATGTAACTGGGTGAAATATACCAGAGCTGGGTACACTTGGCTGTGTGCCCAGTGCCGAAGGAAAGAAACAAACAAAAAACAAACAAACAAAAAACCCAGACCACTAAATACACGTGCACTTCCTACACACCGAGAAATGCACATGTGCAATTTACATCAGGCATCACCCCAGTAAATAAAACCTTGCTCTGTACTGCGGGGTACAACGTGTTGTTAAGGCAAACTCTAATTTGTTTATACGGCCGAGGCTGGCAGCACAGGCGTGCCTCCGAAACAGAGAAAAAAATCATGGAGCCCATACGTGTTTGTGCCGAGGACCCCCACGCACATTTGCACGCACACGCGGGAGCACGGCCACGGAACGCCCGCTGGATAACTTCACATCCTAGCAGGCCGGGCCGTCAGCAAGAGACGGCGATGGAGGAGGAGGAGAAGAAGGAGGAGGAAGCAGCCTTCGCCGCCTCCCACAACGCCCGCGGCCCGCGCCCACGGCGCGCTCCCCCTCGCCCGGCATCCCCGCCGCGGGTGCCGCGGGGGCGGCCCTGCGGGAGCGGGGCACGGGGGAGCCGGGCGGCGCAACCGGTCCCCCAGCAGCGGCGCGCGGTGTGGGAGCGGAGCCCCGGCTGCTGGCGCGGGGAGGTTTCCAGGCATCCTTGCTGCATGCGGGGAGCAGAACGGCAGTGACAAGCGGCGGCGGCGCAGCCTGCGGCGGGGGGGGCTCCGGGGAGCGCGGTCCGGAGGAGAAGGAGGAATGGGGGATGCCCAGAGGAGCAAGCGGGCTGGGGGAGGGTGGCCGAGCCCTGCCCTCCTCTCCCCCAGGCACCTAGGCGGGGGAGGAAGCTGGGGCTCCCCCTCTCTCTCACGCCAGCCCTGTGCAGCGCCTTCAAGGCGGAGGGGGGGAGGCGGCGGGGGGAGGAAGGGGGGGAAATGCTGCAATGTAGCGCCGGGCAGGCAGGCGAGGGAAGCCGCAAACCCTCCACTGGGGCCCGGCGCAAGCCCCCGGGCCGAGCCCATCCCTCCCAGCTGCCGCGCCGCCGGCAGCCCCGCGGTACCTGCCCGGGGCGGGGAAGGGGGGACGGACGCGACCCCAGCAGGGGGCCCGGCGGGAGGACCCAGCCGAAAGGGCGGCGGGGGCGCAGCACCCACCTTTCACCACCCTGTCCGTCGTCGATAACTTGGGATCAACGGCCTTATGCTCCGACATGTCCGGCGGCCGGGGAGGCGGCGAGGCTCTCCCCCCTCGGGCAGGGCAGGCGCGGGCTAAGGCGGCGGCGGCCGCTGCGGTCACGGCTCCGGCTCCTCCGCTGCGGCCGAAGTTGCCGCGTCCCGCCGCCGCTTGCTGGCTCGGCTGGGCTCTGCCGCGCGGTGCCTTCCTCCTTCGTCTTCCTCCACCCCCGTCCTCCTCCAGTTAATTATTGCTCGCTTTCAGTCACGCCTCCGGGCTGTGCAGGACTGCTCGCTCTTCCCCCCCCCGCCAAAGACCCCGGCGACAACACCCGCGGCGGGCGGCTGTCAGGCAGCGCCGGCAGGAAAAGCCGCGAGTGGACGCGGGCAGCAGGAACAGCCAGGTTGCACACGCAGCGGCCAGCCCTGCGCTTCCTTCCTCCACGGAGCGCCGCTCCGGCTCCTCCCGCCGCCGCCGCCACCACCACGGCCGCCGCACTGGATCGGGATCCGGATCCGTGTCTTCCCCGCCGCCCCCCGCAGGGTCTCTTCCCGGCTCGCACCGACACCGGCCGCGGCCCCGCGCGCCGCTGCACACGCTCCGCCGCGCAGCCCCCGCGCGCCGCCCGGCCCCGCCCGCCCGGCTCCCGCTCCCGGGCGCCGCCATTGGCCCGCGCTGCGCTGCCACTCACTGCCAGCGGCCCCGCCCCGCCCGCGCCGCGCCGCCCAGGTGCGCCCGCCCGCGCCGCGCCGAGCGCCGGGGCCGCGCAGCCCCCGCCGAGCGTCCGCACGGCCCGGCCCGGCCCGGCCCGGCCCGCGTGTGGCCGCGGGAGGGAGGCTGCTACCTGCCGCTCACAGGGGCGGCGGCTGCGCGCCGGGAACCGCGCCCGGCGGCCGTGCCTGCGTGTCCGGCCACCCCGCGCGGGTGCGGAGCGCCGGCCGCTCCAAGCGCCTGCCCCGCGGGGTGCCCACTCCGAGCTGGGGCGTCCCCGGAGAGGTGACACGGAGGTACCGGCACGGGCGCAGCCGGGTCTGACCTGGGCGAGCGGGGAGTCTTCTTAAATGGCATCCTTGAGCCGGGGGATTGCTGATCCGTCCCCTCGGATAAAGGAAAAATACATCCATCGCCCCTAGCTGTGCGTCTTGCCCAGCGCACCTGGCACACGCCAACCCGGAGCATGGGCTGGCTCGGCCTCAATGCTGGGGCACCACCGTCCCCTCAAATGGGCCTGCAAGGACGAACGGAACGGCCAAACATGGACGAGCAGTGTTCACCACCCCCAGCTGGAAGACAGCAACTCTTTCTTCATGTTTGTTAGAGGATTGGAAAGTGATTTACATCTGTGAAGGTGTCCTCCACCATTCCAGACAACATAAATATTGTTATGGGCTTGTTTATACATGTTGTTCAGGAGGAGCTATTCCTGACTAATTTCATGACTAATTTCCAGAATAAGGGTGAGCTGTTCCGGTTTAGTTTAACACTGTGAGTTTTAATTAAAGAGGAAAATAGGGCACACCTGTTCTGGAAGAGGGATGTTTACAGAATTGCTGTTGAATAACTTCTGTGTAGATCAGCCAAGAATCAGCAGACACCTAACCTGGCTTCCCATTTCCCTCTGGGGTGATGCATAAGTTGCTTGCTTAGCAGATACTATTGCTTTAGAAGGCCACAAAGAATATAAAATGGCACTTGTGACACATACTTTCTGCTTTGATTTGCCTGACATTTTTAGGGGACGTTTTTTTGGCTGTCCTTGTGGTATTTTCTCTGAGCATGGGAAGACATTGTATGTGACTGACATTTGGTAGAACACCATGAGTTCTCAGCTTGTTCCAACAACTGTAGTGAGCTCCATGTGCTGTGACCATCCTCTTGTCTCTGGAGCACAGACTAGCTGGGTAATAAAGTTGCTATCTGAGATTCCTATTGCAATGGTAACCAGAGAATGTGAAACAGAGCTAGGGCTCAAGCAGGGGTGTCTTATATATGCCCATAACAATCCTGAAGCCCATGAGAAGTAAGCAGACATCTCCCCATATGGTAGGAATACTTCATGAAGCATGAAGTGCACAGAAGAATCTGGACAGAGAAAAACCCCTACATCTTCATCCCCGCTGCTGGGAAACACTGCCCAGCGGCATTTGGTGCTTGGACTGGGAAGGAAAAGCAGCATGCGAGGAATGCAGCATGGCCAGTATTGCCTACACGTTGTGGGCCCCAGCTTCATGAGGTGTGGAGGACCAGTTTGGATCCGTTCTTCTGTGACTGCAGGCTGCTTGCATGAGTCATCTGGATTTGTCTTCATAGGCTGGAATAACAGAGACACTGGGTCTCTCGAGTTTACATTTGCTCCTCCATTTATCACAGGACAAGACTTCAGCTCTGATTTTTTAGCAAGAAAGTATCATTGTTGCTGCTGCTTATATAAGGACATCCAGTGTCACAACTCCAGCATGACTGTATTAATGAAGGCTATATAGGAGTTGTTTTCTTTAACGATTTTCCTCTCCGTCTAGTTTTCAATTATAATATGCCATCCAGGCTATGTAAAGTTCTTTCATTTTATCTTATGGTGGGTCTTGATTATTCATCTGTTGAATGTGTTTAGTCATCCTTTACAAGGCAGAATCCCCATTTCAGGTCATCTCTTCTTTAGGAGCGTTTAGATGAGCTTTCGTAAGACAAAGGTCAGCACCGCAACCAAATACCATGTATCATGCCACTTCTGCAAGGTATGATACAGCCAAGATTCAGATCACGGGTGTAAGACTTCATAACTACTCTGTCATGGTCTGGTGAAATCCTAACTCCATAACTTGTTTCAGTAGCAAAATCCTTATCTTTGCTGTGATGGAGGGAAATGAAGAGAGAGAAATCACTGAAAATGGTCTTTGTTCTCTGATAATGGTAACAAACTAGAGATATTGTTTCAGATTTGTGTTTGCAGTAAAGGTTGTATAGGCATTCCTTATGACTTAAATCTGTCCTTGAAATCCACCCACACAGGTGGCCCTTCAGGTTTTTCTCACACTCCTTGGTCACAGGATTTCTTTTTCATAGGATCTGAGTCCTATTAGATTCCTTTTTCTCATTTAACAGCAGGAGGAGAATATGAAGATCACATTTTTGAATGAAAAGAACACCGTCAGTGGATTCTGGGAAAATTATAACACACTTGACCTCTTGCATCAGTAATCCCTAGTAGCATTGTTAGTCATTTCATCCCCTAGTAAAATAGAAGCCCAGCACGATACATTGGAAGCTCTGATCTTCCAAAGAGCAGTCACTCCTGATTACTGATTTTGAGGACAAGCTCTGTGAGAGCTGGGGGAGAGATTTTTTCAAGTCTGGAATAAGTTAGTACCCACCTCTTTGCCTCAGATGAACAATTATTTTCCATTTTAGCTGAGACATGACAATTCTTTTAAGCACACAGCAGCTCTGGAAAGTAGCAGCGTCCAGCTGAAGTGGAAGGAGGAATAAATACCCATACAATGAGAAGCCAGTAATTTTAATCCAGACACACAGACTGAGGGATCTCAAACTGTATCATAGATCCCATGAAAAATCGGCAATCAAGTTGTCTTGACTCTACTTCAGCAGCAAGGTGAGGATTATTTTACAGATGTAGCAATAATTTTGCCCACAGACTCAACCAATTAAAATACTGTTCTAAAATATTGGTTGCAAGAGATAGTGTTTAAAATTTTAATCATTATTATTAGCGAATGACTGTTCTAGCTACAGGGAGTCTGTCCTTCCTGCATTATTGTTAGCCTCTGGAAGTTCTGGCTTCACATGTAATAAATGTAAGTTTGACAGTATCTTGGAAGTAAAAGGGAATTAGCAAGGGCCCTTAAGTACTATGATGACTGCATGGAAAATTTGCGCAACAAGGTTAGTCTGGATGTTGATACTGCCTTAACTAATGATTTTCCTGTTTTTTCTTTCAAGAGGGACATGCAATTGTTTTTGTTTACTTCCCTCCAATATAAAAATTACTGGGGATTCTCAACATCTGTGTTTTGAGAATCCTAGGCCATAGCCTCAATAGCATCATTGTCTACAGGATTAAAACCACTACATCCTTGTCTATGTTGATAGTGTGTCTTGAGGAGATGCTCCAGAGTGAACTCAAAGTTCTCTTACAGCTCACACAACAGTGACAGCAAACACCTAAAACTTTCAAAAGAACTAGATTCATCTACATTTAACTAAAATAAATTTGATACCAAGTGTCATATGCTACCTTTGTATAGACAGTATAATTTATCAGTACTGCACGTCATTTGGTTCCATCATATCCAAGAGAGGAAATTCATCCCATTGTAGCGAGCCTACACAAAGGACCACATAGCAATTTAGATCACCATCAAGGGGCACTGTCTGAGGATTTTTTTGACAATAGTTTCCCCCCTCTTGTTCTACCTCAGTACACAAAAGGAAGATAGGGCCTTTAGCAAGTAAATTCTTCATATCACTGAAATGCTTTGTGGTTATGTTTGCAAGGAGACGGAAAGTTCAGATGGCAAAACACAGGCATATTAAAGTTCAGATGGCAAAACCCATCACTAAATGTATCCTTTCTTCACATAGGGTCTTCAAGTATCCACTGTGGGCACTTAACCTGTTGATCATCAGCCTCTCTGGAGCGCTGCATGTTTTTCCCAGCATACTTCTGTTGGGCTTTTGGCTTGGCTAATTATGCAAGTTCTGGATTTGGTCCTGAAGCCTTTAGCAGAATTTATACACACTGTGTATTAATGATACTGTGCCTGGTTTAGAAAGCAAAGCTAAATGGACAATTCTATAGAGAGTCATGGAATGGATGTTAGCAAAATGAATTGTGTTGCAATAAAATGCAAGCAATGGCATCTGGAATACAAAAGAGAGAAAAGTTAGATACAAATTCCAAGATGCTGAATCAACATGGAAAACTGTAACAACTGGTGCCATGAACAGTTATATAGAGCTTGACTGACATTTGAAAAGTCAACAAATAGTAAAAGAGAAGAACACAAGTGAGAGAAAATAACCTTGAGCCCTGGAAATCATTTTACCCCATGCCAAAACTGGCCTGTTTACAACAGATTTCAATATAAAAGAAGCATAACTGTGGTCATCTAAGGCTGCATATTAATATTTGCATTCAGATTATGCCTCTGGTGCAAAACTGATCCACAAGTCATGCCTGTAATCCCTCACAGCATGCAGACTCAAGAGAAATGACGCAAAGGACTTCCTTATCTGTCCCCATTCCAATACTGCTGAGAAGCAGCATAACACAAGTTTCCTCCACTGCTGTTTCAGATTTCCTAAGAGGCACTTACTTTCATCAGACTACTCCAGTAAGCCCAAAGGTGAAGACCAGATAGGAATTGAGTTTGGAAAGGAGTGAAGCCAGCATAAGAATAACTCAAAACACCAGAGATGGAAAGAATCATCTCAAATTGAAAATCATAGTCAGAAAGTTACAGAGCCAGGTGTTTGGAAACCAGAGTCCCTATTGTAAGTCAAGTCAGGACTGGGACAAGGTGAGGTGTAGGAGCATAATACAAAGGAAGCAGGAACCAGGAATCAAGACTAAGCAAACAAGAATGAAAGGCAAAGGAGTCAGAAGCAAAACCACAGCCAAATGGCACTGCAGGCTGCCAAGAACAACTGGTGGAGTTGCCTGACACATCTGCTATTAGAGGAAATTAGCCAAGCTTTAGCTCCTGCACAGCTGGGCCACAGTCCCAGTTGCCCTATTGCATCCAGCTGCAGGGCCAGTAGCCCAGACAAAGCCCAGCAGTGTGGTTAAACATTCATTGACTTAAAACTTGATCTGCAGGAGTAGCTTGTCCCTATAAATTTACTGGTACAAACAGCAGGTTTAACTCAATTTATGTGTCCAGTAGAACACTGCATAGATTTGCCTAAATGTGTTTAAAATTATTGCTTTAATTAAGCACTGCAAGTTTGTGCAGTGAAAATGTGTTACTGTAGAAAAAAACCAAAAAGCTGGATCTGAAGGCAGGCAACAGTGCCAAGGTTCCCAGAAGTGGAAAGACATCCCCTCATCTCCCCCTACTGGTACGCCCGTCCCCGAGCCTCTGCCTACGCCAACACGTCCTGGAACTGAAAGAAAAGACCCTTGGGAGCAGCTTCCAGCATCGAACTGTTCTCAAGATGTTGGCAACAGCTTAAAAACACAGTCCTGCTATCAAGAATTAGTCGTTTGCTCCCAGGGATTTCATCCTGCAGGCTTTGCTTGTTAATTAGACATAGCTTTTAATGGGAGTCTACAGAATACAGATTTTTCAAGGAGCTTTAGGATGTTATCCCAGTGAATATAAAAATCTTCCAGAAAATATAAATTAAGAAGGAAATATAAGGAAAGCTCACTGCATTTTAAAGATGTTCTTGCAATAGCAAACATCATGACAGACCAATGCCTGTTGAGAGAAAGAAACAATATTTGAAGGAAATGGGAACAGCAAAATAACAAGATATTTATTAATTTTGTATTGTAAGTATCTATATATAGCTGATTTACCTCTGGTGTGTTATTGAAAACTGCTAGTGACAGAAGCAGCTGAACATATCCTGAAATAAGACATGATATCCAGGGTGTTTAATACCCAGGATGCTTTTCTGCCTCCTTTTTCAGGAGTAATGCTGATGACAGAGACACAAGAACAAAGAGGAATGTGTGTAATTACTTTTGCAAGAGTAAGCCTTATTTGTTTTCATAGAGATGCCATGATTTATTATTTAGTTTTGCTGCCTTTATGGCCTGAAAACAGTATAGAGTAAATCCCTACCACTTTAAAGGTAACATGCATGGAACACATCCTGGAGTAAATGATTTATTCAAGTGCCATCAGTGCCAGCTGAGGGCTCAGTGGTAACAGACCATAACTGGTGCTGAGAGTGACATAATTAATCACAATAAGTTGATACTCAAGGAAAAAAAGCACTGAAAACTTTGATTTAGTTGCCAAAACTCTCAGAACGTTAAGTGTCTTGTGATGTATTATTTAAAGAAGCAGAGTGAATATGAAAAGGAACAATGGACTAGAAAGTGTTTTCCAAGTTGACCTCCTGTGCTATGTCTTTTCTGAGAAACTTTGGAATGGATAAAAAAGGATAGAACAATCTGATCTCTGAATACAAGTTTGTAAAATTCCCAGGTATTTTCAAAACAAAATACTGAAAACTAGAGATTACCATGCAGTTTAAGGAGCTCTAATTAATAAAACTTCAATATTGAATTAAATGTAAATAACTTTGGTTGGCTTAGTGGTAGCACTACAAAATATAAAAATCTACAAATAATTTTCAGACTGACCATAATTTACACATTGGAAATCCAGATTCTCACTTACCCCAAGGCTTTAAACTGCTGTACAATGCAAAGCTACTTTTTAATGGTTATAAGTTACACTACACTCACTTAAAATATATTTTATGTTCCCAGGGTGATGTAGAGCAGCCCTAATGTAAGGGAAAACAGGTTTCTAATTGACTACAAACATTCTCAACCAGGGCTGCAAATTCAGTGCTGCTGTCTTAACCAGCTGCAGCAAAGGGACTCTGTCACTGTAGCAGTGCCCTACGAGTTCCATGAGGCTTTCCTGCAGGGCAGCTTGCAAGAGTATTAATCTCATAAAAAAAAAAAAACAACCCAGAAATATTGATAACCAATCTCTCCCCTTCTCCCCCATGCACTTATATCATTGAAAAACATCAGCCTTGGGCATGGCAGAGAACATCCTTTCAATCATATTTTAATCAAATTGCTTTTCATCAGCTCCTCAAATTTTATGTAAGAAGCACATGAGCCCCTTTAATCTTTCCTCCTCCTCCCTCGCTTCTTAAAGTTTCAGTGCTCTGTGCTTGCTCCAAAGAATGGCATTCAGCACAGCAAGAGATGCATAAATCTCCTGAATTGCTAAAAAAGTGGTACCCAGAGGCCATTTTGGCTCTAGATGATGACAATCGAATGCACAGGACTGGAGAACACAGTTTAAAAATTCTCAGATAATAAATTTTCCTTTTAAAGTATCCTTAGCAGCAGAGATGTGAGTTACTGATGTGTTAGAAACAACGGAAGTGCCTGGGAATGATCATGTAGGAATTAAGGCTTCACCCCTTAAAAGGTGGCAGGATCAATAGCTCAGCTGAAGTGCATCTACACCAGTGTATATGGCATAGGCAATCAAAAGGAGGAGCTGGAAACCAAGATGCAGCAGGAAAAATATGACATAAGTTGCCATCATGGCAAAAGTGTGGGTTGATTCACACAGCTGGAGTGTTGTAATTGATACTACAATGGGTGTAGGGATAGGCAAGAAGGAGAGGTGGTGGGGTAACCCTGTGTGTTAGAGAGTGGTTGGATTCTCTAGAGCTTAATGATGGTGGGAGTGTTGATCTGCCGGAGGTAGGAAGCCTCTGCAGAGGGATCTGGACAGGTCGGATCCATGGCTGAGGCCAATTGTGTGAAGGTCAACAAGGTAAAGAGCTGGGGTTGTCAAACTTCGGAACAAGCTGCCCAGAGAAGTGGTGGAATCACTGTCCCTGGAGGAATTTAGAAGACTTGAAAATGGGGCATTAGGGACGTGGCTTAGGATGGACTTGGTGGTGCTGGGTTACCAGTTGGACTTGATGACCTTAAAGGTCTTTTACAACCTAAATGATTCTATGATTCTTATTGGTACAGAACACATCCATTCTGTAAATAAATGTGCTCTATAGGATGGGACAATTTCATAATCTTGACTTTAATGGTTTGTGAAAATAATTTAAACTTAAGGCAAAGAGCAGATATTAACAATATTCAAAAATATTAGGACGTTTATTATTGAGTGGAAGCAAACGCTTTTGCTATCTTAGCTTTGCCAATAAACTCAGCACTTGTGTTTGTTCCTTTATATGACACTGCTTTCTGCCTAAGAAGGAGATATTTCTCTGACTCTTCTGGAGTTCACAGCTATCCCAAGAGTAATGACTTCTTGCTGGTTGTCTTCCAAAGGACGTTGTCATCCCCTCAGTAGTTCATTTCGGGTGAAAATAACCCTTGTGCCAAGGCCAGGCCAAGATCATATACCAAATAAGTCCCATTAAAATCTTCAGATAAGGCATAAATGATATTTAAGTACTATAGTGCTGGCCTTTTGCTCAGTAGTGAATTAATCTAATATCTGCAAAAAAGGGTTTGCTCTGAGTTAAAAATTTGACAAGTGCTTATCCTGACCTCAGAGTAGGATTGGTAAGGCTTGCAAAATTGAGTAGCCCAGGACATGCATACTCTGCCAGATTCTCTAGAATTTTCCCCTTAAATATTTCAGCTGGGAAAGGGCAGATGACAACCATACCAGGGAAGGATCTGGATGGTGTTACAATACATTGGTCCCTAGATACTTGAAGGCTGGGAGCAGCCCTGGCACCATGACTCATGCCAAACACAAAAGTCACAGAGAGTGCTAGAACCATGTGCTTGTGCCATGTTCCCCCCAGCTGGGAAAGAGTGTCATGTCATTTCATCTCTGAATCTACCTATTTTAGTCATGGAACTTACAGGAAGAGAAAGGGACAGGAGATGAGACAGAGGAAAGTGATTTCTGCTATGCAGATACGCAATTAAATGAGGTCTAGCAGATGGCAGATGACCTGAACTCCATCTCTTCACTAAAATGCTTTTCTTTTGCCTCCTTCCTGTCCAGACTTAGCTTCAGCTGTCACTTTTTATTCTTGCTCCAATTTTTTTCAGTCATTGGGTCAGCTGGGAAAAAAAAAAAAAAAAGTGTTGTTCACTGGGAAGAAAAAAGACAAATGGATGCTTCCAACACCAAATAATTAGAGTGCAAAGCATAGCCACAGATAAAACACAGATGCATGTAAAATATGGGAACCAGACCTTCTGCCTTACTAATGCAATTATTCATATGCATGGCAACACAAATATGCTGTGGAAGGGAATCTGTGTCAGTGATAATGTTTGTTCAGATATTCACTTGCATATTCATGGGCTCAGATGGAGAATGTGCAGTGGGGAATGATTGGTTCACCTCCTTCCATTTCCATGTCCTCAAAATTTTCCTATTTTATTTTCCCTTCTTTTCTCTCTTTTAGTTTGGAATTTTTATTCCCCCTCCTCCCTCATTTTGGAGGTGCCTGGAATCGTATATCAGAAAAGTTTTATAACAGCAAGCTTCCCTTTAAGGATGTAGATTGCACCTTGCAGTAACCATACACATTCTTCTAGAAGAACCTTTGCATTAAAGCTGCTGTTCCTGCCTTCCCTCCCCTCCTCCCTCTTCTTCTTTTTCCCTTCATCTTCTTAGCTCTGTAGTAGCCCATGGTGGGCAATGATAGGGAGGAATGATTAAGATACTGCTGTGACATTTTCCAGTGATTCTTTTCCAGGAAGGAACCATTTCACAGACTCCCAGTATATACTCTCACAGTGTGCAGAAGCACTTTCCAAAGTATTCTGGTGATTCTTAATTTTAAACTCCATTATTTTAAGTGGTAACCAATTTCTCCCAATCAAAGTGTGTACTTTGTATGTCCTCAAGTTTTCTCTGGCCGCTGTCTTTGAACTATCAACCAAAATAAATTAGGGTAAATGTCACTCACAAACAGAGATGAGCTTAGTAAATCTGGGTTTTTCCTATTTAAAAAAATTGCTAATACTGCTCTAAACATATAGTCACTGCCAACAGTAACACACATAGCAGCCAGCTTCCATCTGCATTGAGATTTCCCAGACAAGCTGTATAATATCACTCCAGAAGTTACTAAGCCTTGGCAATAATCAGAAGATTGGTGGTGGAGAGACAATCCAGAAACAGTGGATGAAGTTAATCAAGGAAGCCAATGAAATAAATACGATCACAAAACTGAGAAAGAAGAAATTGCTGACATACTAGGAGCAGACACTGGCCTTTCATCTCAAAAGTTCTTCATATTCTGCATATCATTCATATATCCCATCCTGTGAAGAGCATATAGGAAAGCTTGTATGAAGTAATGCTAAAAACATAACACTGAATTTATCCTAAGAATATGCTGATTTTCCAAATGATGAAGAAGAAAATACTAATACCCTTCTGTCCATCCTACTTACCAATTGCAGAGAATCATTTCCTTTCCTTGTGCAGGCAAGATATATAAGAAATAAACAACAAGAAGTTTAACATTTCACATTCAAAGATGCAGATCTTGGAAGCTGAACTCAGCAAAATTCACACTGGAAACAAGACACAGATTTTTAACACAGTGAGTAATTAACCAGTGGGATTGCTTGCCCTGGAATATGCTGGGACACTTGGAGCTTTTAAATCACATCAGGCTGTCTATAAAAAGATGCTGTCTGCTTCAGTTGCAAGATACTAAACTCAGTGTAGAAATTGGCCCTGCTATGAACTAGGTTGGACTAGATAGTCCCAAGGGCTTTAGTGATTAGTGATTAGGAAATCACCCTCAGGAACACATCCAAGTGTAAAACCCAATTTGCACAAATACCGGTAATGCACACAGTTTATGAATTCACTTTTGCTGAGAATGTCAAGCACTCAAATTTAGAGTTAGCTCTCTGTGGTTTCACTAGTCATACTGTAGGACAGAATGTATGCAAGAGGAAGAAAGTGTGCCTTCAAGTGCAACCAAACCAAAATTCCAATTAAATGTGAACCCTGCATTTGCACATTTTTGTTTATGCATTCATTCTTTAAAATTACTTCTTTCTTATAGCCTGGAAATGAAGAACTGTATTCTAGTAAAAATAACACAGTGACCAGCTACAGCTAGAGAATGAAAGGGTATCAGCTCAGGAAAGCACTGCTTAACCCTGTTTTGACTGACACCAAGCTGTTGAGACTCCCAAGCACCACAGTCTGTGTTTCTTCTGAGACGCCTAGGTGTCTTCTTTATTTAATTTGTGTAATCCACAGTAAACCTGAGTATAATTACAATTCCATCAGTCTTAGGGTCCTGCGAAGCAAAATCCTTGTCCCAGAGCATAAAGAGAAAAACTTCACTTTGCTCTCATCAGCCGTTGCCAGAAAAAAGCTTCAGCTCCCACTGATGGAGATTTCTCTTGGAGCACTGGCCACCAAGACCAGGCAGCAGGAATGCAGTGAAGCAGTTTGCGCAGCTCATGCCTTGTTGGTTTGCATAAAAGTTTGGCTTTTATCCAAGGAGCTAGAATCCATGGCAGCTTCTCATTCCTAGGAATCATATATTTGAATGCTGAATGCCCTGCCACCTCAAATTAATTCAGGAGGTTCTAATGGCATTTTATGCCAGAAAATCTATCAATTCAGTCTGCTGACTATGTGAGACATTTTTTCTAAATACTCTGCACTGAATATCTGTAGGCAAGTAAAAGATGCCATGCATGGAAGCACAGCACTTTTTCTTAGAAGTTCAATGACAAAGTCTCTTTCTTGGCTGCTTCATGGCACTGACACTTAGGACATCTTTCTAGTGATACTAGTAAAAGTTGTTGGTAATAGTCCATCATGACTTTGCTTAACTTTATCCAGCTATTCATTTGAATATTGTTCTTCATTTGTGAGATGAATTTCACTGATCAGACTAGCTAGATGGAATATTCAACCAGAACTTTGCCCTAAATTGCACCTTGTTTACGATTTTATCAGGAAAAAAAAAAAAAAGGAAGCATTCAAGCCATTAAAGTCAGTGGTTTTACCTTACTCCTCAATTAGTCCATTTATTTCAGTGAAGCTCCACAATCTTCCACAAGAGCTAAATATGTCTCTCAGTATATTTTTACTGCCAGGAATAGTCCTTGTGCAATTCAGAGCGCCCTGGGTCGCCACTGAAGGAAGGTACCATGGTGATCTCTGAGAAACCAGACCTCTTAGGTGAGATGTCAAACTGAGGTCCCCAGAATTGCATTTCCAGACAGTAAGACAAAACTGAACTAGCTGGGGACATCACAGTCCTCACTGCACAGTCCTCCTGTAGCACTGAGATAATTGTTCATCATTTTGCAATACAAACTCTGCTCTCGTGCTTCTACATTTTTGATTTTGAGAACTGAGAAGCCTGGAGCTCAGTGCTTTTTCAAAATGTAATATGTGCCACATGCATATTTGTCCATCGCATGGTTATGTAAGAGCGGCTCAACAAGTCTCTCTGCTTCTCCTTTCCCATGGCACAGCAGACATGATTTAAATCCCATCAGCTGCATGCTGATGTCTTTCCACATGAAAGGTTTGAGATGTCATAGGACACAGGACCACACATAGGCAGCTAGCTATCAGTGCTGCAAGATTTCCTAGTCTTTGGCTAGGTATTAAATAGCTATAACAAACAACAGACTCCAAACTCTCTTTCCTTAAAGCATAACTCCTCTCTCCTGAAAACTGCTGGGTAGGATTTGGTCAGAACTGATACCCCCACCAAAAAATTCAGCACAATTTTAGCAAATATTGACCTATCATTAAACGAAAATTGCAGAAGAAGAGGCAAATCAAATCCTTTGATTTTACTGATTTCTTCTTTTTTTCTCTCTTGTCCCCCATTCATATGAGTTTTTAAATCTAGATGATCAAAGCAATATGTATTGTAGCAATACAGGAGAAAGCAAACCCTTCACTCTCAGTTGTTCAAGCCCACACACTACTGCTGAGGTACCATTTTGATGTGCTGTTCTGGCAGCTGTGTAATTATATCTCAAGTAGCATAATTAGATTCACTGTGCACACACTCACTGCAAGAGAGATGAACAACTGCAGTGGCTTTCAAGATAAGATTTTTATACTGATACTCTTTCTGCTGCTATACGAAAATTCTTGTAGTGAAGTCAGTGAATCACAGTAATATGTAAGTGTTGACAGCTATTTATGTTAGGTCCTTTTGAATTTGTAAACAGAATATGACAGAACTAAAGCAAACACCAAGAGGTTATTTTGCACTCTGCTGAACTACGCAAAATGATATGAAGACATTTCAGAAGAGTTTTACAGAGCTGGAGAAAAACACTGCACTGCAAGACAAAAATTCAAGATTGTTTTTGAGGAAAAGCCTTCACCTCACGAAGTTCATCTTTGCAACATCATGCTGGTTCACATGGGCTTTCCATTTGTATAAAGCAGATGATTCCCAAACCAGGCGTGCTCAGTGTGTGCACATGGACAGGAGGGTGCAGTGCCAAGGCACAGCCTCTGTATGAGCTGCACACGCTTCTATGGCCACGTCATCTCAGCGCCCGGCACACACACACAAACCAAAGTGGTGTGCAAGTTCTGCACACATCCACAGACAGGATGTAGCCCACAGAGCATGTCAGCAGCCAGCCACATCCTCCTCCACTGTTTCTTTTTTAGATTTTATGGGAGTCCCCAGGATCTGCACGGAGCAAAACCCATTCATTCTTCTTGCTGCTCTTTCCCTTAACCTCCCACTTGCATCCCACTAGAAATCACCAAAGAGAGAAAAATACATCAGGACCTGGCTATAAGAATATGAAAATCTTGCTTGGTGAAGCTATAGACAAAATAGATTTAGAGTTAAAATTCACAAAAAATGCCTGCTTTGTGTCCCAGTTCTAGTTTTCAAAGAGTTGACTGTAAGATATTCAAAATTTGGGGTGTTTGTTTCTCCTGCCCTGCCACATTTCTATTTCTGAACACAGACCAAGTCAAAGGCACAGAGTACTTTCATTCAATCACATTCAGTTCCCATTTTGATAGTGCAAAGACTTCAAGTGTGGTGCAGACTGACCCAAGGTATGCCTCAGACTAATCTTGTGATGTCATTAAGGAATAGATGATGGGCATAAACAGATTAACATGAGAACTAACCAGCACAGATGTCTTCACTGCCTCAGTTCTCTATGTAATTGCAGTGTGCCTTTCCATCTCCAAAAACTTTTCCTTACTTAATTCTTACAGTAAAAAAATGATATGGAACCAGTAGGAAGGGGCAGTGATCATGTAAGTTCTAACAGGTGAAAAAATGCGCTTTTTTTGTTGCACACATTTTATAACTTATTTATGCAGTATTCTCATTTACTTATGGTAGTATAAATCAAGAGTAACTCAGACACTCAGCCAGCACAAAGGAGTTCTCAAAAGTGGGATATTTTGTGTTTTCTCAGCTCAGAGGGGGTCACAATATTTTGTGTGAATATCTCCTGTCACTTCTGCCCTCCCCACAAGAAAGCACATTTCCTGCTAGGTATAGCAGAATGCTTGAAAGTACAAGCACTCTGGGTTAAGAACTTCTAAATGTATTATTGCTTAAAGCATTATCATTTTCAAGCCAATTTCATGATTTTGAGCACTCAGGGTTGGCAACAGTAAGCAAGTAGAAATAAATGAGGTGTAAATGCTAAGTAAGGCCAAAGAAATATACACTGCATGAAGAGCATCATATATGAATCTCTTGTCCACAGTTCTGTTGGCTGACCTCTAAATAATATCTGGAATGCCACTTACTGAATGTTGCTTCAGTAACCTCTGTCTTGCTGCCAAAATCAATATTCCTGGTTTAGGTAACACGGCCTTTTATGATACATGTTATTTAGAGGTGAACTGATTATAAAGAACCTGATGAAAACTGGAAATATTGAGAGAACATAAAATATTTTCAGGAAAAAATTATAAGACATGGAAAATTTTACTTATTTGGGCAGCTGAGCATAGCAGATGGCAAGATCTTCAGGGAAATAAACACAAAGTTTGGGAAAGCAAGAATGTGTTCTAGCAGTTGCCAATGATCTCAAGCAGCAGGAAAATCAGTCAAAAATTAAATAGACACTCAGTAGCACCAGTGTTTTGTCAACATTTAGTAAAAAATGGGGACTTGGCAGCCAGAAAGGATAGGACAGGGGAGGCTGAATATCTCCGAGGGCCAGTGTTAGCAAAAAATAATTGTCAGGATCAGATGGTATTATAAATTTAGCAATCGGGAGGTTTCAATGGAGATTCATCACTTGTAAATCAAAGAGTGTGCAGCTATAAAACTAAACTAACCATTTATTAAGGTTGGAAAATACATCCAAAATCATGGAGTCCAACCTCTGACTGAAGTAAATCATAGAACCATCCCAGCTAAACTACAGAACTAAGTTCCTTGTCCAATTGTCTCTTCAACACTTCCAGGGGATGGTGATTCCACCACTTCCGCAGGCAGCCTGTTCCAATGCCTGACCACCCTTTCAATGAGAAAATTATTCCTGATGTCCAACCTGGACATCCCCTGGTGCAGCTTGAGGCCACTTCCTCTCATCCTGTCACTGGCTGCCTGGGAGAAGATACTGACCCCCACCTGGCTACAGCCTCCTGTCAGGGAGCTGTGGAGAGCAAATGTGAACCTTATACAGTCCACTCCCAGGACAGTGACTGTCAAGTGATGTAACAAACCATAAGCAAGACCTGGATGTATTACATGGTAAAGCAAATAATATTGTTGCAAGGACACATTTTTATCAATTAATATGATTCTTAAATATTCTAATTGAATATTTAAGAATATTATCTCTAAACTTATGATGAAGTTTAGAAATACAACTACTAGCATTCATAAATCCATGTTATTCAATAGAAGGCCCATAACCATCTCTTTCGGGTAAAGACTGCACAATATCTCACCTAGGATTTATCCTTTCTCCATTTATTGCTACTCAAACTTCACATTCCACCTATATAGGATAAATAAGAAAGGAAAAATTTGGCCTGTTATGTCAGACTGAATTAGCAAATGATTTCTATTTAAAACAAGAAATTTTAGATGGCCAGAATTATCATTGTTCCACTTGTGTTTCACATTTAAATGTTTACTCATTGCTTCTTTGTACATGGGAGTCTTTCTTAGTCTTTCATTTTAAATTACTACCAGCTATCCAGGTGCCGAAACTTGAAAAAAGGATACCTATGGATGCAAGCAAAAGTGAGGACGGAGAGAAGTTATACATGCTTTCTGTAAATAGAGACTTGAAGTATCATCATTGTGGAACTGAGTCAATTATTATTTACAGCCATACAACTTATGTAATATTTGCCTCATGATCAAGTACCAAGATTTGAAAAGACTGGGTATACAAACATATTGGGGAAAACCTTTCTCATGTATCTCATGTACCTGTGTGTGATACTTATGCTTGCATGTATATGCAGCTGAGATGAATGAAGTGCTCTTCGTGGTAAAATTAACTCATTAACTTTTTTTTTTTTTTAATTAGAATGTACACATTCAGTAGTAATTCTGCACTGATGAAGTGGGTGAATTCCTTGTCTACTGATGTCAGAGGTTTTTCCTGAGAGGAGAAAGGATTTCATGCAGCATTTGAAAAGAACTGAATCAAGCAAAATGATTCATGGTACATGTATGCATGTGGATATCTTAGGCTTAGATCTAAGTACAACAGGATCATGACCAAACAATAGTAATTCATAAGCTTTACCAGGAATTGTGGACAATTTGTAGTATTTTTGTAATTTACATCAGTTTTCAATTTTGTTTTAGGTATCCCAGAAGCGTAATATTACAGAAAACAATTCCTTTAATTTTTTACTAATTTTTTTTAATTGGATGTTCCAGCAGTTTAGAAAATTTTACTAGACTCTTAGACTCTCAAGTACTTAAAAAATAAAGGCATGCCATCTACTCCAAAGCTGTGGGCCATTTGAATAATCAAGCCATACTGTTTTTCATGTAATCTAGATTTTTGCTATTAATACAGGCAAAAAAAAAGTACACAATGGTCAATTTCAGAGATATGTCTCCAGAAAAAAATTCCTCCCAAAATTTAGTAATATGAAATTTAATCATTCTCTGAAACTTGAGTTGATTATGTACTTCCTGTGCTTTTAATATTATAATTCTGAATATATTTGGTTTTGAAATATTTTAAAATATTCTCTTTTGTACCCAGATAAAGACACTAACCCTGAATGTAGCTCCTACTGTTGAAACCAATCATCAAAATATTTATATTTACATGGAAAGAGCAATCTTTCCATCAGTTCTGCATTTACAGTTGTTCAGTTGCAATGAATCTTTCTCACTTTTTGGCCAAATGTCTTATCTGAATGCAATTAACATTTCTTTGGGTTTTTTTTTAATTTTTCAATAAAAGAGCATTTCTAACTGTCCCCCCAATTTATGTATAGTACGGAGAATGTTTTCCAAAAAAAGCTTCTGTACCCAGCTCTAACTCAGCAGACTCAAATCTCCTTCAGAAATTATTTGTAATAATCCAATCAATCACCTACCTTGGCTCACTGATGTGTATCACCAGACATATAAAAACCCCCAAACCTGTGGAAAGGTTTATTCCTCAGCCAGTGTGTCTACAGACTTAGTACATGTGTGAAATTGAATGTATGTTAATGTCTTTCCTTTTAGGATCTGCAACAACCTGAGCAGATTCCAAGACAGTAAAAAAATATTCTACCTCCCACTGATTCAATGGGAGGAACTTGGAGACACTCCCCATCTCTTCTGTGCATTCAAAACCTTGCAGCACAAGACCTATGAGTCACTGAGCAGGGATCTCATCTTTATGTTCATCTTAGTGGCAATAAATAACTTTCATTCTTCATATACAGGTTATTACATACCTATAAACATATGCACATGCACAATTCAGGCATATAAAATAGGAGATAAATAAATAAATAACCTGTGCTGTCAAATGTATGGGAAGTAAGTCTGAAGTGTTTCAGTTATTTGTATTTTCCTAGCTTGGTGGCAATTTTCTTTGCATTTAGCAACAATTTTATAGTCTTTAATCATGTCATAATTGTCTTGAAGATAAATACCTCATTTACAAGAAAATCACTTTTTCAGCTTAAGGTTTTTCTGGTCAAATACGATTCAGTTAGGACAGACAGAATATACAGTGTAAAGAGATTACATCATCTAAACAATTAAATTCATCATTACTTAGTATTTGAACTCCTGGGAACATAGATTTGTTTTTCTCTGGTTTGCAATCCAATGACATTCAAAGTAAACACATACATGAGTAACTTTATAGCCACCCCTCCTTCCCCTTCAAACTTTTGATTAAATGTCCATGTAATGTTTTTGATGAAAGGCACATTAAAATATAGTATTTTAGCAAAGCAGTTCTACATCATTTCCTGTCCCAAATCTACTTAAAGGCCCAGATTCATGGGTCTACTGAGGAAGGTTTGTAGCAGAAGGTCTGCACTGTCCATTGCCCCCTGAGGGAAAATGCAGTTCACGTTGATGGCAGTGTAAGCCAACCATGGCAGGAAGCAAATGTACCTTTTCAATGCGAATGTCAAAATTACTTTTCATTTTCAGCCAAGAATGTCAAACATAAGTTCTGAAAATAGATCCATTTACAATTCAGGAAGTTTTTCTTTCATATTCTCTACCACAGAAAGTATTGCTTTAGTTTGCACTTAGATTTCATCTTAAGTTTATCTGTGGGTACATCAAAAAGGTGGGTTTTTTCACATCTGCAACCCATTTGAATTGGTAATAAAAGACAGCCTAAATTTTTAAAATAGATCACAGAATCATTAAGGTTGGAAAAGATCTTCAAGATTATCAAATCCAACCTTCGACTGAATACCACCATGACCACTAAACCATTTTGCCAACTGCCACATTTACTCATTTTTTGAACACTTCCAGGGATGGGGAATCTACAACTTCCCTGAGAAGCCTGTTCCAATGCTTACCACTCTTCAGTGATCCAGGAGTTCTGTCTGACTAAAGAGGCTGAAACCAAAACTGCTAGCAGATGAGACTCCTGGCAACCATGAGAACATACTTATAAAGAATTCAACTTTTTTTGTAAACCTGTACAAGTTACTCATTTTTCCCTGGGTCATATCTAAAACAAAAAATCATAGCTGTGTTTCCCAATTCAAAGCTATTCTAGAAAGAAGAAAAGAAAAGAAAAGAAAAGAAAAGAAAAGAAAAGAAAAGAAAAGAAAAGAAAAGAAAAGAAAAGAAAAGAAAAGAAAAGAAAAGAAAAGAAAAGAAAAGAAAAGAAAAGAAAAGAAAAGAAAAGAAAAGAAAAGAAAAGAAAAGAAAAGAAAAGAAAAGAAAAGAAAAGAAAAGAAAAGGAGATTCTGAGAAATCATTTTTACAAAAAAATTTAAGAAATTGCTAATTATTTCAGTGAATATGTTGATGTGCCTGGCAGGCTGTTTCACAAAATAGGGATGCAAACACCATGACTGTGTTCCTTAAAGGTCCTTTCTTCACAGAAAAAATTATCATTAGAATACAAAGACATAACACAACCCCAAATCTACTCAGCTGATAAGTATTAGCCTCCTCTCTTGCCTTCCTGTAGAAAACAGGCAAACCTTGGCTTGCTTTGCTTCATGGCTTAGCTCAGATAGATAGCCAAAAATCTCTCTGGACTGTTCCTTCATTCTTTCAGCTACTTGGTTTAGGCAGAAACTGGATAAAATCCAAATACCATACAGGCAAACATGTCCTGGACAACTGATTTTATATTTTGACCAGTAAACAACAATTAGTGGCAAGACTAAAGCTAAACTGTCGGATCAATATAATAGGAATTCTTTTGCAGTGTATATTTATAAATACATCCATATCATAGCAAAGCAGTTACGCAATTCCTATTTCTTCAATATACTTTCACATGCTGGTGACTATTTAATGAAAATAGAATGATAAGAAGAATTATCGCCCACTGATTGCTTCTAGTTTAAGCTTGGGGAGGAGGGTGTATAAGCCTTCACTTTCACATTCTGTTCCTTCAGCTAAACATACGAGGCTTGGTCTGTAGATCTGTATCATGTTAAATATATATATAGCTTGTGAGGTGGCCATAGTACTGGGATGTGCAAATCCAGCTTTGAAGTCTACACCTCTTCCTGTTTATAAATAGAGTCCTGAATGTTAAATACTGCACTGAAGCAGATGGCACCTTACAAAAGAAGTCATTAAATAGCTTTAATTTTACTGTATCCATTATTGTACATGAAGGTAGAAAATTCTTGCACAATTATGTGGATGGATGAATGTGCAAAATATGTCTCTTCCTTGCACTTTGGACAAGTCCCTGAGGTTGCAAAATCTGTGTTTTCCTTAGCATAAAAAAGCTCCTCACTCTATCAGGAACAACATATGCCCTTTATGCCTTACACAGAGATAGCCAGGGGCACACCTGCCAGGGTTCCTGTGGCAGGCGACAGCCCCATGAGAAAGCTGTGCTCCCTTCCCCAGCTGGGCACAGGCTCTGCAGCCCCACAGTCCTGATGCAGTCCTGAGCTGCCCTGCTCTATCTGCATGGCCCAAGATTTGGACTTTACTATTAAGACTTAAACAAACCAGCAAAAGCTACTGGGACACAATCAGCAAGTGTCTGAAAAGATCCTTATGCATCAGCTGCAAACAGACTTTCAGTAGAAACATTACAAGACTGATAAAATAACTGTGTTTAATGGGGCATGGCAAAGTAAATTCTGAAGTCCAGAGACTCCTTAGTAGTGGGAGACTGGAAAGGCAAAGGGGCGGAGAGGTGGAGAGACTTCTGGAGCCACACCAGACAAAACTGCAAAAGTGACTGCAAAGTGTCTGGAACCAAACTGACAGACACGAGCTCTGGGAAGCAAACCACAGAGGGATGTTAATGGTGCTTGGTCCCCAGGGAGCTTTTGTAAATGAAAATGATGACTGCCAAGCATTGTCCAATCAAAAAAAAAGCAGAGCTCAAGAGACACGTATTTCTAGACCAGTCAGACTGGATCCCAAGAAGCTACAGTGCTGATTTACTTGTGAAGAGAGCCGGGTAAAACAATGTACTGAAATAAGAGTTTAACACCAGCTGGAACAATCTTGGGAAGTTAAATTTGTTTTCTTTCCCTGGGAGATTCCACAGTATGATTATTTCATTCTCACTTAAAGTCTATTTGATATATTTCACTTTCTCTCCTAGGAAATAACATTTTATTTATGCTGTTCCTTCCCCATATATTCAAGAATTTCCGGTTTTATGCACTCAGTTAAGCTGACAGTGGTTTCTGGCACTTTCTGTGCTGCAGGTACAATTTGTCCAGTACTCTCTGTGTTGTCCTCAGACATCACTGAGCAACACAGTAACGTTGTGATGCCTGCATGTGTCACTGGCGTGACTGACAGTCCCAACCTCCCCATAAAAGCACAAGTCTAATCCTCAATTTGATAATACATTTTGACAAAAAAATATATTTTGTTATATAATATATATTTAACAAAACAATATTTTTAACTCCAAATATATTTGGAGTAAACCATGCAAAACTTTTTTATTTTGAAGTATTCAAACTTCTTTTAGTTGCTAATTAAATGTTTGTTCCCATTAGCCTCCCCAAAGTTTCAGCAACATAATTATATCCCCATCTCTCACAGCAGAGCTCATTTGTGAAAGCCTTGCATAAAAAATGTCAGCTACATAATCAGAAAATAAAAAACATCCCATGATAATTGGGGTCACTAGCACTAACAAATATAAAAGCGCAGTGAAGGTGAGTGATTCCCAAGCAAACCATAGGTTTTTTAGTGGGACTGACTGGGTAAGCGCTACAATTAGTGAAATAAATCAGGGGAAACTGAGACTAGGTCATGAATAATTGTTTAACCAAAACAGAGCTAATTAATTATTTTAAAAGAAATGTTTGACCTGGAAAAGACTATGCAGAGAGTAATTGTTACAGAAGCTCTGTAAACTGAAAGATATTTTGGAGTTACAGTACGTGGGGGATGTGTAAAGATAGAAATGCTTCTACTTTATATGGAGGATGAGCAATGCACTAAAATTGCACAGGGATGTGCTGATAAAATTCTTAAAATCAAAGATCGTTGTTCCACCATTTTCAAAAACATTCAGCAGAGAACATAGTTCTGGAAAGCTGCATTTCAAGCATCTGAGAACAGCACTTGCTTTGAGATGCTTCATTTTCACTGAGACATTGAAAATGTTACATATACAGAGTTACTCCTAATTGTGTTGGATTATAACAATAGATGACTTTGTGCACTTTAACTGGCCATAACAATCATTAACTTGATTTGTAGCAGTTGGTGTTTTCCAAGAAATGAAGGTGATCAAGTCAGTAATGAAGGGTTTGCCATGTGTTTGCAGCTGGGATTTGCTTTATCAGAACATTCATGCTCACACCATAAGTGTTTCCCTTACTCTAATGACTCTGGCCACTCTAACAAATGAGCATTGCTTCAAATAGACTCAAGTTGGATAAAGACTTAAACTCTTCTTTGGTTTAAATTTTTTTAAAAACAAGCTTCTCACCTCAAAATTATGCTGCATTAATTAAAAGTATTACTGATCATTGGGTTAAATGCTGCAAGTAGTTTTGCCACATCTGAGCAAAGAGGTGACAACAGGACATTCTCTGCAGGGTGCAGGAGGGATTATGTTGATTACAGTCTGAGGAGGAACCAAATCTGTGTGAACCCTCTGTCACTTTAGGTACTATTTACTTAGCACTGTTCTTCTAGTTACCATAAGAAGTCATACAGACAAGTAATAATGTAGAATTCTCAGTCCAGGAGGGAAAGGTTCCCTCATAGGCAATCTGTGCTCTGATGACAATGATTTACCATGATATAAGGGTTTTATAAATCTAAAATGTAATTGCCAATCTGGAGAAAATCACCAGAAAAATGGCATGCCATTCCACATCAGAGCAGCATAGGGAACACTGGTGGTTTATTCACATGGCTACAGCATCACAGTACCTTGTTACATAGCGAGACTGAGAGATGCTCTGAAATTCTGGTGAACAAAAAGCCTTGCCAATGCTGTGCAACATGACCTTCAGCTTTGAACAGTCTTAGAGAAGTTTGCTTACAACTGTGTTTGCAATCAAACTGATTAAAGAATTGTGCTGGACCTAATCCCTTGCCTCTGGCCTTAATTACTCTATACTGTATAGTTACCAATCACAGCATTGATTTTCTCCTATGGATTTCTAATATAATGTATCTTCAGACTCTCGGTAAAGTATCAGATAGAATTCCACTCTGGTCTGTTCATTGGCATGTTGTTGAAATCAGGAAATACAAGCCTAAGCTTGAAGAAATACAATGGTGACAGAAATGCAGTAAAAAACTTGGTATACAAAAAAAGCCCCTTACATACAGCGTATATAAATTGGGCAGGAAATGAGTTATAGTCACTTGTACCCATGTAATGATTAATGGCCATGAAAAGTTGATGTGAGTACATGTATTTATCATTTTCTGGGTTCATGTTAAATCTTGAAGCTGGGGAAATGTGCACTTAATAAAGTTATCCAGAGCTGCTTTTGGAGTTTCAAGGAAGGTCAGCCATTCATTAAAATGTACAATGCTGAGGAATTAGCTTCCATATTTAAGCATATATACTTACTAAAAATTGACTTTCCAGGAAGTAATCACTTAAATATCTTCTGTATACCCTGCACCCAATATTTAGCTTGTAGCATACATTTTCATAGTCAGTTAACATTTTTCTGTACCTAAATTAAGGAGCAGGAAGCAGAAGCCCTACGAATGAATAAAATGTTTCCCTTCAGTTTTTCTACCATTGCTCATTCTAAAGCCTGCTACCTACTACTACCTACTGCCAAGTCATTGAAAAACTACTTCCATTCATTTTTAGAGTTCGCTCAGCAGCAAATGGACTTGACCTTGGAAGTGGGGAAAAATACACCATCCACTCTAGCAACATTGTTGTAGCACTAGAAAATGTATCCATTCCTAGTGGTTCACCATTGCAGGAAGGAATTCTAAAGTCCTACCTGGATTAGAAATGATGACAAAACATCTCCAGCTTATAGCACAACTTTAATTATCATGGTGTCCACAGAAAATTTGGTATTTAATCCCAATATAGGGGAGCATTTGTAATCTGAATCAGGGTTTCCTCTCACAGCTCTCAATTTATAAGGCTTCCTTTAAAACTGCAAGTATCTGACTGTTGCTTAAGGAAAGAGTGACTCTGACAGGACAGTCCCCCTAGCTCATCACAAATGCCAGTGCATAGGCGGCAAAATGAGAATTCAGGTGCTGGCATGAATAAGAGTCCCATCAGATGGTAAAAGTCAAGAAAATGCCATGGAAAACTAACAGTTTTTAACTGTTATGAGCAACTTACATTATGGGAAACCACAAAGTTCAAGAAAAAGGGACATAAAGGCTATCCCACTATTCACTCTTCGCCAGTGGCCATTAGCATTTATCTAAGGAAGAAATGTGAGGCAAACATCAATTCTTTTAAATATTCAACCACCTTCCTAACCGTATTCCTAACCACCTTCCCAAACTGAAAACTGCACCTGAAAAACTTTTAATAGACACTGACTAACCTGTCTCCCACAGAAATTCAAGTCCCTACTTTGGCATTCTTAGTTTTTTGTCTTCATAAAGCCACGGATTAACAAACTGCATGAATTAACACTGTGTTGGCCGCACAACTTCCTCCTTTTTGTTTATTTTGAAGTCACATCATAGCGTGAGTGTTGAAGAAGCCTTGTACTGTAAGAAATAGTGAGTAATCACTGCCTACATGCTTTCTCTGAACCATCTATCATTTAACAGGCCTGTGTCATACCTCCCTTAGTCACCTCTTTTTCATAATAAAGGCAACCATGCCACAACTGTTAATGAGGTCGGTTTTCCCCTTTTTTCCCATGTCACATCAATATATTTCCAACTAAAAGAAAATTTCCAAGAGAATAGAGACAATGTTTGTAAACGCAAGCCAGGCCCTACCCTGCTCCTTGCAAAAGAGGGTGATACTTCTATGCTATCTTCCAGATAAATCATAACTTGCATAACACTCCCTAGATAATCTTGTTAGTCCTTTAGCAATATGTGTCTGTCTTTTTGTCAAGGCCTAGAGAAGTCAAAGAAGATTGTATGTGATTCAGGTGTGTTCCAGGTGTGCACAATATCATTTTACAGCAGGGCAGTAATTACAGAAGAATCTGTGGTCAAGGAATTCTTGCAAAGCATCTGAGTGCACTGGCCTGTCTCGTGGTCTGCATGTGAAACAGAGCAGTCAGTCATTGTATTTGGGTGAAGGGTGACTGGTAAATTCTAACACTAAATTGATATAACTAAAGCAATAGTAGTTTATGTTTCTATACATATTTCAAGAGAGATTGTTAAACACTGCTACAAAGAGCTCCACACCCCAGAGTTGCCGAACTCCTGCTAAAGCCAGCAAGATCTACATTGCAAAACCATCATCACAGCAAGGAAAATTGTACATGAACAGTTTTAGAATCTTTGTCTTTAGGCCATTATAACCTCTCAGTAATAGGAGATCATAATTGTCATAATTTCTTAATTACTTTTTGGAACTTCACTCAGCGCCTGATTCTTAGCATCTCTGCCTCCCAGTTCTTTCTAATTTGATGTGACTTTGTCCCAAAAATGTCAGCCTTTGTATAAATAGACTAAAATCTCCCTCTCTCCTATTGGAACCAGAGTATTTCCTGGCCTCCAGGTGCACAAGGGCAAAGAGTGTGTATTCAGACTCACACCCTTTTCCCAGCCCTTTGCACCCTGACTCCCTGCAGAGCAAACCCACATGCAGTTGGCAGGCAGGAGCTGAAAGGAACTTGGTGACAGAGGCAGGACTCCAAGGTGTGCCATGGAAGCTGCCCTCCTCCAACACAGCCAGAGACAGGCAATGCTAGCAGAACAGAAAGTATGTTGTCAAATCTTAAGAGATACTGAGGTGGATTTTGCCATCACTCTCTCCAAATTGTGAAAAATTATTTTCTTTTTTTTTTTCTCAGAAGATGCACAAATATTATAAACAAGCATTGAATAGCAGTGTAACAAAAGGCATCTTCTCATTATTTTTTTTTTCCCTTGTCTTATAAAAAATGTTAAATCCTTCAGGACAATTTCTTGCAATGCTATAGACTCAGATTCCATATTCAACTGAGAAAAAGTTTTGTAAAAAATGAGATGATTCTATGCTTTGTTAACAAGTAATTTCAGAAGAAACAAAATTATGATTTATTTGTATATTCTTTTGAATTTAAGTTTAATACAGTGCATAAACCTAAGATCACTAGTAATGGCGTTTTCGTGCCTCACCAGTATTCCAGTACACTGGAATGCCTGTTGTACTTTGTAAAACCATTCTAAGATCTTGACGTGAACATTTTGTTGAAAACAATAATTAGTAAACCAAATGTTGACCTGACAGGAGTGGAACTTTGGTTCTGCAGATTAGACATATAGTGGTACATTTTCAGTCCGGCATTCTCAAAATATGAGTACTGGAAGTGTTTTACCTGGGTTTCTATTGTTTTATGTGTAAATGCTTGGTTGTGGATAGGAAGAGCTCAGCAATGAGCTCCAGGGAACAGAGCCTCACTGCATTTTTTCACAACAGGTTTACCACCTAAGTGCTTAGAAGAATGTGACACTTTTCCACAGAAAACACACAAGTGAGTTGTTGAGAGTGATGACATTGAAATTTTTATTTCAAGATTTAAACTAATTGCTTTATTTTGTCAATGTTTTCTGCTCAATCAATGCCTTGTGTCATCAGGCTGGGCATCAGAATGGACTCGATTATAGTATTGATCCATGTTCTTCTAGTGGTTTACACTGTTGATCCCGATGGGTAACTAGGGAAATAATTTTTCAGTCAAATGTGTGCTGAATCTGGTTCTGTGCCACAGAACAAATCAGGCTAAATATTTAAATATCCAGTTGGCAAATTATGAGGAAAAAATAATTGTGCCAAGGAAATCAAAATTAAAGCCTTTTGACATTGTGCACACCATTGTAAATCTTGGAATAAGGGTTGTGCCTGTGCATGGGCACTCACTGCCTCTTGTATTGATAGGGCAAGTACATTTCATTAGGTTTTTGAATTTTAGTAGGTTGTGAATACCTTACAGTTCTTTGGGATGCCTGAGACTGTATTAAAGAACTGGCAGCTTAATCAGATGTCATGTTATAGGCCTTTGCTAAGTCCATCATGAATATGTTCCCATAAAAACACTGGATCATACTGTGTAGGAGATTTCTTATATACACCTTTATGCCTAATTTAAAATTGCATTCCCATGTATTTTCATCTAAGTCAAAATGTTTCACTGTGTTTTATACGATAGGCCTGAAATCTGTAACTAGATTTTTCTTCCATGCATCTAAGAGGTACATTAGGCCAGTTTTGTACTGAAAATGTGTTTCCTCTTAATGTTACTGAAAGATTTAACCATGCTTGGTTTGAATAGTGAAGCAGAAAAACTGTGTGACTATTCTAGGGAAATTTCAACATAAATAGGCAATACACAATAGCAGTATAAGTGAGGGTATTTATAGATGGATATTGTGCTATGCAGATAGGCTGTGATGAGACAGTAATAGAACAAATTCTCAGTTCAACATATTTGATAAAGTTGTTCATACTCTCTATTTTCAATGGAAAACTTTCCATTCCCTCTTTGGAGCATTTCTTTACTGTATTTTCTTTTGTATTAGTATGTACTGATCTACATCTTCAGTTGCTTTTAAATGCACAAAAATAAGTAGTTTTATTAAATTAGAAAGTTTTTTGGGTTTTTTTTTTCCTGCATAGAGTGCCTTCTGTTTCCAAATCAGTGGTTTTTTTGTTTTGTTATGTGGTTTTTGTTGGGGTTTTTTTTGGTGTTTTTTTTTTTTTTTTTTTTGGTTTTTTTTTTTGGGTTTTTTTTTTGGGTTTTTTTTTTCTGGATGATGGAGATTTCCAAACAGAAACTTATGGGGGAAGAAAGAAACCTTTCCAGGTCTCTGCATTGATATAGCCCTGGCATTCAATTTTTTTTTAAAATATTCACTCATAGAGCTGCTCCCCTAATAACCTTTAATTTTTCTGATTGCAGCACCTCTAAGTATGAACACTGGAAACATGAGTAAAAGGTGCCCGACATACAAAGGCTGGCTTAAAAACATGCCAATTCTTGAACTTTGGAGGGGTTTTTTAATATTTGTTTTGGACCTAAAACCTTTGAGGTTTATATCTTTTTACAACCATAATGAGCAGAAACATGACTTCATTTTCATAAATAAAAAATGAGACTTCCAGTTAATTATACAGCTACACAGATGCAAAAGACTTGTAGGTGAAATGCAGGTTTTGGGAAAAGGAAATTTTAAAAAAGGGTGTGTGTTATGATGGCTGGATCATTTCTGAGGGCTGCAAAGCAGGGTAAGAGGAGAGGCAAGGAGGGGTGATAGGGGAAGAGGAAATAAGAAAGGGAAAATACACAATAGGGCATTGAAGAATAATGAATAGAAATGTATAAGACGTGTGTTTTCATATTCTGAGTTGTTGATAAATTTCAGTGATGACAAAATTATTGATGGCACCTCCAGATTTTTGGCACTACTGGCAGTGAGAGTGTTTTCCTAAATTTTTATCCTATTTTGCTAGATATTATTCTTGTTATTCAAGTGAGCAAGCCTTTTTAAAATGTAAGCTGGATAAAGGACTCATTTGGGGTTTTTTTGTGAATCTCTGTGAGAAGCAGCTGTACTTAGCTACTCGGGTATTTTGATGCCATACAGGCAAGATGGCACATCAGTTCTAGTAGTGTTAGATGATCCTTGCTAAGAAAAGTTCCATACGACAGAAATGAAACTATGAACTTTTTTTAACAACATGACACAATTCTTCAAGTTGTAGGAATAGTTCTGCGGGTTTGGGTTTTATTTTTTATTTTTTTCCCTTACTGTTTGTTCAGTCCTAGATTATTTTTACGCTAAGAAACCACAGAAGGCTATGTAGAATCTGTTGCATTCATGGTGTCTGGGTTAAAAGCCTTCATCTATAAATATCAGAGGATTATGGGTTACAGTAGGCAAGTTTCAGAGCTGCTTAAAGGTAAACAAACATTTTGCATATGTTTACTAAAATAACATAACAAACCAGACCATATCAACTTGCTTGAACTTACATCCAATTAAAATCAAACTTTAAATACGTATGTAACAATTTGGGTTATATCTCTAAGAGCACATACTTTGTACAGTGCTGGAATTGGGTTGTATTTAATTCCATGTAATTTTTAGAGCTAAACATAGAGGTTTTAGAAGAGGCTGGTTTGAAAGTACTGAAGAATGACGTTAGCCTGGTGGGCACAACACCAGCTGTACAGACAACATCTGTGGAAGAACCTGGTCAGACTAAGACTGAAAATTTGCCATCAGTCCCTCTTGCCGAGGCTGACAATAAAACACCTACATTAGCAGTGCTAATGGGTTTTATGTGTGCAGACAGTTTTCTGTGGAAGTTCACTCATTTTCTAACATCTTCTAAAAAGCCAAAACCAATTAATACATGGAGCATGCTTGTGGAATTTTGTTCCCAGTCTCCTTATCCTTACTCCCACTGTCTGCATTTTTCTCAGACTTCTTTAAAAAGAAGACTGACTGCGGAGTCCTCAGTGGTAAACCTAGCATGATTTTCCACATGGCAAGAAAGTTAGAGGAGCCCTGTTTCATAGACAAGGAATGGGATGACCTTCCATGATGGATTGAATGCAATGCCCATAAATCACCTCAAGATTTCTGCAGCAGCAGCAGTACCTGCTTTGGCTTTTCTCCACAATGACCTTTGCAGAGCCACCTTCTGCTCTGTGCAGGCAGAGGTCATCTGATGAAACGTCTCCTAAAATTACACTCAGGCTTCCTTCACAATGCAAAAGTTAAAAGCACTCAGGTTTCCTTCACAATGTAGAAGTTAAAAGCTTGTCTTTATTTACAGCAAGAGTTCACAAAGATTATGCACTAGCTCACTAATGCTCATTCAGGCACATTCACCTCACATATGCCAGAAGAAAAAATGTAAGCACACTGGTTTTGCTGCAGATGTGGAAAGGAAGAATGAGATTCATTGTTAATGAACATCTTTCTTGAAAGACATCTGGCATCAGAATGACAAATTGAACATAAAAAAGGAGGGTGGTTGCTCTTCATGCTTCCTCTGTCTGCATGTGCCTCTATCATATCATCATTTCTCTCATTTATTGAAAAATGACAGCTACATTGGCTTTGAAAAATATTTCCTCAAAGACCAGCTTTGCAAAAATCAAGAGTAAACTCATCATTTAAATCTCTTGGATGTGGTGAGAATGTTATCATATGGAAACTAGAAACCAAAATGCTTAGGGGGTGACCAATGAAAGGATGAAAGGAAATTCTAAAATCCTTAAGTCCATGGGAAATACAATTTACTTTAGTTTAGGTTATTTACAATGACATTTTCCCAGAATTTTTTCCAGTTTCTGTGATTAAGGCTGAAGAACGGTTTTTGCATCTCTCTTCCTCCCCAAAGGGCTTCATTCTAGAAATTCTCTTGCCAGTTTCACCCATTTCCTCCCTCCCTATTAGAAAGAGAAATAGAAACTTCTAAATTGCTTATATGGCCATAAGTCTCCATAATTATGATCTATATCTCCTTCTCTTTTTAATTATTTCCCACCTGATCCATTTATTTGAATTAATTTCAACTCCTGAAGATTATTCACTTTGGAAACTCAACCTGTTCTCTTGGTATTCATTTCAGCCTAATGCTCCAAACCTAGTGTTAGTCACCCTGCTGCAGGGATTAGATGTCTTATTACATCTCCATGGTATTTTTGAACTCTTATCCTTGGACCATCACCTCAGCCTAGTTTAAGTGCAGAGGAATACTGGACTTCCTATTTATACTCTAGACGCATCAGATTAATTTTGTGGCTACCTCCCAAATAACACAAGGTTAACATTTCCCAAATATTACCAAAGCTATAATGCCTCTACAGAAAACAATAGAAGCAAAGTTAAAAGTAAGATTCTGGAACTTGTTTAAAACCACACACACAAGCATAGACTCATATATCCCTTGCTGACATATGTGTGTATGCACTACAAAATGAGTAATTTCAGTGTTTTTCATTTATATGTCTTGTCTGATGTCACATGCCTCATAATTTTGCTGTGTTATACTTCACAATTTGTCTTATGTTTGTGAAGATGCCACATTGTAGGAGGTGTAAAGCAGTAACTAAGGCAAAAGGGCTCCAAAAAAAAGATGTTGGATCAACCAACAAACAAAAATAAACCAGCCAACTGAATCAAAAATCTACTTTATTCCATCTTTGTTTACTTTCCCACTGCTCCTTTCAAACCACAGGCTGTGCTCCAGCTCTGAGAATGTTTCCAAAACTCTGAATTCTCAAAGCATCAGCACGATTTGAAATGGACTGGTACGTGGGGGAAATCACACAGCCCGTCTCCAAGGCTAAATACCAGAACACAGTGGTGCACAGTATGGGCTTGTTATTCTTGGCTCTAAATGTGCCAGGTTTACCTGTTAACAGCTATTGACTTTGCATTAGCATTACTGGCCTGCAAGCGTGTGCATACGAGATGCATATGCAGGAATGAGTGTGTGACTCAAAACCTTGAGTGACGGACACTCAGCTGGGACTGAAAGGCCACCCCACATAGCCATATGATGCATCCAGCAGTATGATCCCTACATGGGAGGCACACGGAATGTTCATCTCTGGCACACCTGGCCAGCTGCCCCCTGCATGGGGGGATGAACACAGCTTCTGCATGTGTTCTTCACTGTCTGCTTTCAAGATCGACCTTTCACATTATTGCAATTCATTGCTTGATGTTGAGACCTTATCCTTGGGCACCTAATACATATTTGTCATCAGGCTTTTTAATAGGTAAAGGAAAAGATGAATCATCAGACCCTAAAACAACTGTTTCTTTAAAACATGCCCAAACTGGGTTCTTCTGTGTTGGTGGCTGGCTTGCATTTGCAAAAGCCTGCGACTCCCTCCCTCATTTCATGAGCAAAGCACACAGCACTGAGCAGCAATGGTTCAGGCTCACTGAGAGCTTTCAGGATAGATAAAAGATTTCTAACTTCCCTTTGTCAAAAAGCATCAATATGGGCAACATAAAGGGTAGATAAGAAGGAGGACCTAGTAGGAGCAGAAAGCTTGTATAACCCCTTCATTTGGCATTCCTGCTGCAGTTACAGGCTGGCTATCTCCAGTTGTGATACTGACAATTTAAGTAGGATAATGCAAATGATGCAAAAAAACTTACAGAAGAGCCATGAGAATTGTTGAGGATTACAAAATGTCCTGCATCAGTGAAGAGCTAAAACTTGGTCTATTTAGCTTAGAGTGGAAAAGGTTAAGAAGCAATTTAACCCCTCTCTGTCAGTAATAACGTGAGGAGTAAAAGGCCATTTGGATTAGTAGACATGAGTGTAACTGAAGAAAAGGGGCAGATGGACCGGTCTAGATGGGGAATAAAGTCTTTCTGCAGGTGATGATAACTAAGCACTGGAACAAATTGTGAAGGGCTGCAGTGAATTCTCCATGGTGGTAGTTTTTGAGGGAGGAGCTGAGGAGAAGTACTTTGGAGGGAAGACGAACTGGAATCTCTGCGACAGTTTATAATATTGTAATCTACAGAATGTTTGGTTTACTCCAAAGAATCAACTAGACCTTTGTAACACTCTTTGTTTAGATGCCTCCTGTTAGTCAGGTCCTGTTAACTCACAGGTTTCCTGCCTTTAGAAGGTGTTGCAACATTCAAGAAAAGGAAGCATTGCTGTAGAGTTGTCTGAAGATTTTTCATGTTATTTATTTAGGCCAATAAAGACAACATACGTGGGGTATTGATCATAGGTCACATTTTTTTTAAGTGCTTCCCAATGGCTGTATGATGCACAGAGCATTAGCATGTGTAAGTCTAGCTCATTAATTAAATAAAATCCCGAAGTTTAAGTAGTGCTTCTCCAAGCATCTCTATTTCAGTATATATCTTACATATAAGACAAGATAATTAACAAGTATCATGTCTGAACACAGACAAAAAAGACAATGCAAAAGGACAGCACACTTCTGAAGTAGAAGAGCACCTCTGTTTTTGTGTTTCAGTTCACACTTTTCATAAAGAAGAAATTTAGTTATTTCTGCAGTTATGTAGGATGGCTATCCTAGCATTCCTGCGGTTTTTGCTATGTGATGCCTTCCTAGAACTGCTTAATGACTGATAAAATTACTTTTTATATCTTTTGGTTCCATGATTATTTTATCAAGCCATTTGCTGATAGAAGGTTCTCAAAGTGAGTTTATAGTCCAATTTAGCAATGCTGTATCTGAATATATCTTCAAATCAAAATGTACTGGCAGTATTTTGGTTAGTGCTATTTTCTAAAAAATAAAACCCATTTTCTAAGGACGCTACACATCTGAAGAGTCAAGAAGCATTTCTTGTGGTCAGAAATATTTACAAGAGACAGAAGTATCTCAGCATAAGATGTGTAACTGTGAGGGAGAAAGGTTTTTCACTCAACCCCTTCTTTCTCCAAAAGTGTGAGGATACAGCAGAGGGAAGACAGTCCTCTGCAAATGATTTAATGGGCTCACAAATAGAACAGTAAAAGCATTACCTCAGAATAGCTTCTGAATGCACTTGCCATTGCTGTCCTCATTTTGACACCAAGACACTGAACATTTGAAGTCTCTTCCTTACTTAAAGCTATTTGAATTTTGTATGTGCACTGCCGTAGTAGTCTTCTTAATGAAAAGAAAACTTTTGATAAAAGACATTAAAGCCCTAAAGAAAGCAGCAGCAGTGAGCACTGGCTTCATTCTGTCACAGGAAACAGCTGGTAGTTGGCTTTTACTGAGAGCTGCCAAGGTTGATTGCCATATCTAACAGTGAGGATGCAGCAGGCAGAGACCAACAGGGCATGGGGATTTCCAACAGGATGGGGCTGAAGCTCAGCTGTATAGCAATGATCCAAACATACAAAGCAGCTCCAATCTGAGTGTTTCAGTTTGAGTTAAAAGGCAGATTAGAGCCCTGCTGGAGCCCAGTTTGAACTTCCAAAGAGTTGAAAGGCATTTTCAGTTCCTTTTCTTTTCAATAAAGATGTAGTTATTAATCTTCTCTATTACCTTACAAAATGTGTCTACTTCCACTCAAAAGGATATAGTGGAGGACCACATTACCCCTTATGGCTAGCTGATATAAAAGAATCTACTGGATACCTGCAGGTATTAGAAAGTTCTTACTTACTGGAAAGTGAGCTCTAATTAGCTCTGTGCTAGCCAGCAACTATTTAGTATGTGGAGAGGTTGTTTAAACACTTTAAACCTTTTGTCCTCAGTACACATTAGAATGTCAATGCCATTTTCAGCTAACATCTGTTTTTCTGTATTGACTGTTCCCTCATATTTCACAAAACAAAAAAGTTTTACACACTTGGATGTGCCGATTTGATCCACCTAAGCTTCTGAAAATCTACTCAAGCTTCCTGTGGAGCTCAAGATTGATTATATTTTATCACAGCAAGTCACATCCAGCTCTTTCCTTAGCCAGAAAGAAATCATTTCCAAGGAAATAAAGTGAGTAGGACACGGTCCTTCTAGCCCAGATGCCGCAATACCTGGTAGAGTAGATTCTTCACAATGAATCAGGTAGCAGAGTACTGAAGAAAAAATATTTTCAGAAGGAACATAAGGTAATTTTATACTACCTGAGCCTTGTCTTGGAGACACAGAACATAAAAGAACTCTAGCAGAACAGAACAAGTCAAATTCCTTTAAAAGGACAAATACGTCAGTAGAAAATTACCTATTGCTCTTTACTTGCTCTTTCGTTGACCAAATTTTCCACAGATGCTTCTGTCCATCTGTACACACATCTCAGTATAAACAACCTTTGAAACAGGCTCAGCTCATGAATATGAGCACACGAACCATCTCAGAAACACTGTACACTTACACTCCTTGGATTGCCATACAGGCTTCATGGAAATTTGTCCAAGGTTCAGGCACATTTGAAAACCACATGCAATTGTGTGACCATGTCAGTCCACACAAGCTCTTCTTTCTGTGCAGAACTAAACCCACACACCATATATTCATACTCAATTGCACAGATCCCAAAAACTATGCATAATAAGTTGTATAAGCACTCCTGTGCAGGAATTTCATAAAATTGCAGCATGTACTGCCATCTGTTAAGATTTACCCATGGTTTCTACTGGCAGTCAACCTTTACTTTCAGAAGTATAACTTTCTAGGCAGAAATCAGTTTCTAAGGTCAGGACTGAGTAAACTTGAACTCCCTGAACATAAAATTTTTTGATAAAGAAAAATGTACCTTAATCAGATGCTGAAAAAGAATGAAGAAAGGCTTTCAAAGTAACCAAAGTGGGTTACTTTGATTTAAAGAATAAATCATTCCATTTATATGAGGAGGTAAATGTCAGATTTTCATTTTTCTAGTAGTCTTGTCTCTGCATACAAATCAGTAGCAACTGAAATTACTAAAACTTTCATGCCCAAAATTCAACACTCTCTTCATCATTAAGCAGGACTTCTCAGACCTGGTCCAATTCTGAACCAGACAATGACGATAAAAACAAGACTCTTGCTTAATAGAATGAGAAATTTAAATTCTTAGAGGAAAAAAACCAACAATCCACACAAAAAACCAAACAGGCCTATTATCATATATTAAGAATATACACATAAAGAATTAAACAAGAAGATCATTCCCCTTCATTTTAAAAATGAGGTATACATTCTATATAACATACGCATATTGTCCACAGTCTGGGAATCAAGACAGAGTAAGCAACCAAAAATTCCCCAAGGAAGCCTAGTCAATAGAACATATGATAAAAAATTTTGGCTTCTCAAGAAGGACCTTGCTTTTTATTATTATTTCAATAATAAGCTTTCTTCTGGTACTCATTTTCATTTCTCCTCTTTGAATATATCCTCTTTTTCTCCACTGGATTTTTAAAGCATTATCTTCTTTAGCAAAGGATTTGTGATAAAAGGTAGGTGAAATATGTGTTTACTCAAAAGAGGAAAAATAGATACTCCAGTATTTTATTAGAACCATAAAATCCAAAGCAATCTTAAGAGAGCAACTTTTGACTCATTAAAAGTCAAAAGTAGAATAGGATGAAGAGAAATCCTAATTTAAATGGGTAGGTTAATTGCAAATGCTACCAACAAACTTTTCAGAGGAAGGTTAATTGAATCATTGCTTAAGATCCTCAGAGAGGTTGTATCTGCAACAAGAGATTTTGCTACCGAGATGGATCAAACAAGGGAGACAAATTCCTCTAATCTAGTTACTGTGGGGTAAACCAGAAGAAAACACAGGCAAATGTTCAGTGATCTCTGCTGAAGTCATATTTTGTCAAGGACTAAGGGGCATAATAAATTATACTCATGCTTCCTATTAAAATTGTGTAGGACTCAGTGACTATGAGAATTTTTAGAAGAATGAAACCTAAGAATCTTGAATTAATTTCAGGGCAAGTGGGAGACTTTCTGTTTATCACAGTACACTAAGAGTTTCTGGGACTTCATGGAGTACTTATAAGAGGTGAGGCTTAAGCTCCATTCTAAGAAGGAAAGGCTGTAAGCACAGCCAAAAGCACCCGAAAAAAAATTTGCATGGTGTGGTCCACAGAATTGTGTGTGATGGAATGGAGAGGATATCTGGTGTGAAGAATCGTCAATGAATATCTCTCCTAGAATTGTTCTTTGGCCTGGAGGGAGCACAAATCAGATAAGGATAGGTTTCTCATACTGAGTCTCAAAATATTTTTGGAAGCTGAATTGACTGGAGAAGGTTCTTCATGGGAAATCCCAGGTGACGAGAGCAGTGGATCTGCTCATATATGTTCTCATATAAATATCATGACTCTGATGTGGAGGAGGGGTGAATTATTCAGGCTTTAAATCCTTCTGCAGAGGCCAGGCTAAGAGGGATGATTATTCCAAAAGTAATCTGGTAGTTTTCTCGGGATGCATATGTACATTGTGACACTGGTTCAACATAATTATGAATTTCAAATTTATTTTCAAAAGTTGACTACCTCTCTTTTGCTGTTGAACTTTCTTAGTACTTTCCTGCTATTTGGATACTGTTCAAGATTTTCTCTCAAAGACAAAAGGGAGAATGAACAGTCAACTCACACTCTCCATCATCTGTCCCTGTTGTCTCTGTGCTATTATGTTTTATTTGTCTACCCACTCCTACAAAGTTCCAGGTCTTACATCTCTTAAATAAAACTGGATAGGAAAAAAGGTACAAAGGGGATGATGGGGATGACAAAGAGTTGTCTTTCTGTTTTGTTTTTTTCTGGTGGCTAGAAAGCCAGGGTAAGAATTGCTGAAAATTGTCCCAAATATTTTTTGATGGGAATGCTTCTTGTCTCTAAAAGAATTTGCTCTTTCCTCACAGAAGATGAGGCTAAGAGAGGATGTGAGCCATTAAACTGAATTATTTTTCTAGATAACAGTACCTCAACACAGAGTGTCTAAAAGAAAATATTTTTAATATATTTGCGTGTATATATGCACATATATACTGAAATGTTTTTCCTGCTATTTTTGCTTTAGCTCCACCTTAAATAACATATAATTCACAAAGATTCTTTCCCATGGAATATGGAGGCAGAAGTATGCAAAAGGAAGCAGGAGCTCAGGGTCCCCAGCAGCACACTGCCTGGAGTTTTGTTGCTGCAGAAGGGCGTGGCTCCTTCCACATCCCACAGCAACCAGCCCCACACAGCCACCACCACAGAGCCAACACTCTTGAGCCCTGCCCAGTACCCAGCCTCCCCTAAAGGCTGCCCACACATTGCCCAAACATGGCTCAAGCCCTGCACCGCACACACAGGACTGGTTTGGACCCTCATCTTCACAAAAAAAACCAAACAAAAGTTATAGAGATTCACAAGTACTGTAGCTGTATGGCACACTAGCAATAAAAGTTCTGACTGACTCAGAAACCAATTTAATCAGTAAATAGCTGCTGGGAGTTCTTTCCACAGATAAGTACTGCTATCTTTTTCATGCACATACACAGTGCAATATTCCAGCCCATTATTTCTTATTTAAATCATTTAGCTATTCCCAGCACATACCAAATCTTTTTTCCATTTTCTATCCACGAATTTCACAGCAGATTGGAGAATCAGGGCAGACGTATCTGATGCACAAATCTTTTATGTCTTCCAAAATGGCTGATCAAACTTGATGCATAACAATTTCAAACAGCAGAAGGTATCATTAAACTATACATTAGTTGTTTATAGTATGTACAGATGTTAACAATACCCAGAATTATGTACTCTGAATTGTGAGATAGTTTCTGATGAACGAACACTGAATACAGATGTGATATATTATGCCTCTAAACCCACTTATAAGGAAAGTATGGACATCTGTTTGAATAAATCTCACTTTCCTCCTGACCTTTTTTTCTAGTGCCACAGAAGTTAAGCTCGTTGGTTTTCAATTTGTCTCTCAAACATGAACTTACTTTATTAGAGACAGAAGTGAATTTAGTGTTACAGAGATTATGTTTAGCTTTGCAATTCTTGCATTAATTCATTCTCAAAACTAATCACATGGTGACACAGTTTGATTTTCTGAAGAAGCTTGATCTCCTATTAGCATGTGCAGTAACTTCATGAGTTGTTGCCTGAAGCTAAACTGTTGCCTTGGTAACAAAAAATGAAGTACACATGCCCTCTAGGCCAGAAGAACTGAAGTACTTAGTTCTGCATCCTGTGTACTTCAGTTTTGCTGTTACGTATTAACACGTACAGTCCAAATCAGATAATAACAAATGCTGATCTCCACACTTGGGCATTTGATTGTAACAGCTACATCTCAAGAGGTTGCAAACTGCTAGCTAAAACCTTAACATGAAAACCAGAATATAGACATAGAAGATGAGATCAAATACCAACATGAAATAAAAGAGCAACTTACAACCTAATGCGGTTTCTGAGTATTTGTAGCTGAAAGAAGATGAAAACACTGTTACAAACACATAGCTTCTGTACCTGCAGCGAAAGACGATGTCTGATGATGACCTCTGTTAAGAACACCAACTTGTGCTGTGCCTGGATGGTGAGGCACAGGCCCACTCTTTGTGGTCTTGATTAATGTACAGTCGTCAGAGACAGTATTGTGGTCATGTTAAAGAATATGTCTCATGTATTTACCCTAGCCCAGGATATTTCACTGTGCTATGTCACCAAAGAGCCCAACTCTGTGTAATAGTGGCGTGATTTCCTAGTGCAGGCCCTGTAAAAGTGGCATTGAAGGTGTAACTGAGTTGCAAAGAATAGAAGCACATACACATAGATTATCACAGCCATCCTGTTTATACTACTTGTGCTTCAGCTATTTTGTTCCTTTTATTTTTATTCCATTCCATTTCAGTGAATTAAATAGTTGCCTTTCTGTATGGTTAGAGCAGGGTATTCATTTATGTTCAGCTCACCTTTCCATGTTTGAACAAATACACAGTGACCCAAATATACACATTTACACAAGATTTTATAGAGATCAGATACACAATCCTGAAAGCATTCATTCAATGCGTAAGAAAGATTTTCATTTAATCTACTTTGGGAGCAGGGGAAGAGAGAGACACCATGTGCCTCTTCATACAGTGAATTGAATTGCTTTTCATTGACTCAGGTTACTCTGGGCACTGCTCATTCTAATGCAGCCTTATTAAATTCAGAGAAGGCTGCTACAGTGAAGTCTGGTGTAAATGAAACACCATACAACTGCTACACTTTGGATACCTATTTCAGATGCTGTCTTTGAAGAATGACATGTAACAGAAACAGTGTTTAACTTGCTCTAGGAATGCATCTTAAAGGAGTCTTCTGCTGTCTAATTTCAGTAAATCAAGTACATTTAAGCTAAAAAGTTCATTAATTAATTAATTAATATTTGAAGCATACACTGCACCATGACTACTGCATACTTCCTGACATCCCTATAAAACCTTGTGCTCTTGGGAAACTGATGGCTCACAGGGTTGTTAATGAGTGAGAGACCCTTAGCCTCTTGATCACTGGTCTGAATTCTGTTTAATCTGGAAGCAGCAATAACTGGCAGTGACTGATGGTGTTTACAAATTAATTTTGTAAATAGTCTTAGTTTAGATGGAAGAAGGAAAGCATCCAAATTTAAAAAATCTTTGCCTAACTTCCTTGTCCCTTACACATGAAATCATCTCTGATGTGTCTGGATCAGCATGGCACAGAAAACCACAGTCCTCTAAGAGACTGGACAGGCAAAATATCAGGGGCCATACAGCTTCATCACAGCTTGCTGAAGTGACAAAGTGACTGTGTACACAAAAGGCGCAGTACAGAACCACTGACTACAGGGAAGATTACAAACTCTCCCTTCTTCCTGAGGACACTCTTGAGTGCGGGGAAGAAAAAATCTCCTTTAGGAATGAGTAACACCAAGTTACAGGAATTGCTTTAGGGGCTCTGTAGGGTGCTTCCAGAAAATATGAAGGTGTTATTGCCTGACTACCCAATTTGCTTGTGATGAAGTTTTCCTCTAAAACATGGGGTTTGGTAGAGCTGGTTATAAAATCCCATTTTTTTCCAATTTGGTAGATACACATGCCAGATATGGCCCCAGTCATCTTTTTCCTGGGCGTATGGGACTTCCAAATGTATTAGGGAAGAAACATCCTGGAGGGGTAACAGAGGTGGGATTCCTCTTACCTGACAGGCCAGTGCAAAGGATCTGTTTCTCCTTCTCTTCCCCCTCTTTCCTTTCCATGCTGGACCTGTGTTAATTTAAAAAAAAAAACAAAAAACAAAAAACAACAAAAACAAACAAACAAACAAACAAAAAACCACAAAAACCAAAACCTAATTACATAAGAAGAACAGGCTGAATCAGACAAGGTAATACCAAATGATTCCCACTCTCCTAATACAGATCACTCTACTGTTCACCCTTCAGCCTGGTTAAAGCACTTTCCTACTGTGTTGAATGAATACATCCTTGTGACATCCAAGACAATGAGCATTATTTAATGGAACAGCAGTATCTCCAGGTAAAAAGACTGAACTTTGACTGGAAGTAAATAGACTTGTCCATCTATTGGTACCTACCTCTTCCATTCTGAAGACAGAGACTTCCTTGGGCTGCATCTGAAGTCATGCGTGGATATGCGCCATGATGTTCTCAGGTATGCTGTGATCATCCAGACTAGAGACAAGCTCAGCACAGACCAGGATTTCTATCCATTACATATGCCAAGATTTCCACCTAGTAGAAATCAAGGCACCAAGGAGTGGAAAGAATGTTGAATTTTCCCCAACATGCAGCTGGGATGTGGCTGATTGGAGTACACCAGCTACATAGACATACATATATAATCTAGTCTCCAAAAATGAACAGCAAGTAATTTTTGTGTCTTTTTCTGTTAACCTGGTAGAGTTTTAAGTACTGGGAAGGAAATTCTGACTCCGCTGGATACTATGATGAACCTTGCATTGACTTAAACAAGAAAAGCACATTAATTTGGTAACAGCATAGTTTAGCTTCTCACTCTTCTAGAAGTTTTTCCTGGTTTGTCTCTGATCTACAAGGAGGGCACAGTTAACACCACCCACAGCTCTGCAGTCCCCAGATCAAAATATTTTGCTTCTGTTTTCTGACATTATCTTACTGTAGTTAAGTCTAGCAGCTGCCTGCTCAGAGAGACAGAATAAGTGTGATAGAATGTAAAACATTGCTAAGACTTATATGACAACTTTGGTGATACATACTGGTTCTCACCTTTTCTTAATTACAGGATTAGTAGAAAGAATCATTCCTCACCTAATTTTCCTGCCCCTTCATTTGCCATATGCAACTAGTTACAAGAATCTGCTCATTAACTGTGGCCCACCATCAAGACCGATTCCACAGGGATCTGAGACTAATATTAATGACTACTTTTAATTCTTTTGATACAGGATAGAAATTGTTGAGAACAAACTCAAGAAGCTCTAAGCTGGGAAGGAATGGAAAATTATTTAAGTGTAAGATTAAAGTGCATCACAGTGAATGAATGAGAGAACCAGACACGAGTGGGGCAAAATATTGGGAGTAGCTGACATTTCAATAGGAGACGGAGTATTCCAGCCTCCTTGGTGGCCCCAGTTCCTCAGGTATGGTTTGCAAGAAACCAGAAAAAAGTCTGGTGTGTTAGGGAGGCCTCCTGATCATTATCTGCTGCCTAAAAATGGTTCTGAATTAGATATGTGCTATTGTTATGCCTGTACCAGTGGACTAAATGTCTAAACAGGGAATGAATTTCAGCACATTACCGTTTATCTTGCTGAATTGTTAGCATGCTATCTGGTTTGAATTTGGTCCATAGGAATTAGTGCTCCCCCAGACAACAACACAGCATGGCTCAGCACTAGGACAAGGTCATTGGACTGGACAGATTATGCCAGGAGAAGACCTGAGTTACATAATTAAAAGTTCTGCCAGAGCCCAGGCCATGGCTTTATGATGTTTATTAGCATAAAGGGATGCAGCCCATATGTTTGCATTGTGGCATGCCTTTGGAGGCAAACTGCATATGCAACAAATCTATCCACATCCCCTCTTCGTAAAATAAAGTTGTTGTTGTGTCTTGGAAGGAGAAACAGATATTGTACCGAAATACTGACAATATAGTTCAGACCATACAGACAGTAGTCTTACTATATATGTCTTTAGAACTGCAGAAACTAACTCTGAAGAAGCATGTTAGTTGCTGAAGCAGGGTGGATGTTTCCCCAGCCAAGAGACATTATCCCAGACCTAGAAGTCTTTTCACATTTAATGATTCCTTCTAAGCATATATTTGTAGCTTCAACAATAATGAAAGAGATGTTTCTAAAGTCTCAGCAAAAAAGACCCTATTGCTAAGGTGTGTCATTCTCAGTCATGACTGGGCATATGAGACGCACCACAGTGAAAAATCTGGGCAGTTCCTGGTTTAACTGTAAATGGCCAGAGTCTGGTGCCCACTGTGTTATTCCCAGGGGAAGAACAGGACTCCCTCCTTCCTGCCTCATCTCCACAAAGCCAGAATATTTACCTTGCTGTCCACGTTGTTGACCTTCAGGTTTTTCTTAAGGCTATGGTGTTTTGCCTGGTCTCTGAAGGATGGGAGAAATAGTTCATGTTGAGTTTACAAGTTCCTGGTTGTGAGACATGCATTATTTTGATGAAAGCTACTTTTTAAATGCATAGGACATCTAAACCATGCAATGGGCAATGGTTTTACATTTCTTTTTATGCTAGTATGTTTAAAAGGTTTATTTTTCCTGTCAAATTTAGCTATCCTTTCAAAAGCGCAAACACTTCTTGATAGGACAGTAGTAGACATACTTGTAAGAAACTCCAAATCATTTCCTTCGCCCACTCCTCATTTTAGATCATCTTTCACATGGGAACAGCTTCCCTCCTCCTCATCCACCTCCAAAAAAATTTCTGACATCTGTTCCTTTACCTCTCTTGCAGCCACTATTCCCTCATCATTTGCCTTTTATTTTATGGGATTCACCTGTGCGCTTCAACTCCATGCTCTTTGGGGTATAAGCTCTTATGTGTGTTGCACTTTTAACCATTTGAACAGCATCTTAAATATTACAGACATTTACAGCACAATATAAATGATAATGTAGTTAGACTGGAAAGGCAATTCCCTAGTTAACACCTCCCACATGCAGTGATTAAGTACTAGGCTCAAAAGCGTGCAGCAAACCCGGTGCAGATACATTTCTAGAAAGAGACTGCAAATTCCTAACTCCAGATGGTCTGCAGTTGGTGAATAATTACATGGATTGTTTGGTTCTTCACTAATCAATCATGACAGCAACAAGGAGAAAAAGCATGTCTGGGTAAAGGAAAATGTCGTTTGGAAAAATCCCAAGTTATCATTTTGTGCATTTGATCTGCTCATCAAACATTGTCTTTTTTCCCTTTTGTGCTATTATGCTGTTTTAATTTTTCAAGAATAAATCCAGAAAAAGCAGTTGTTGGTGGTTTTTTCACCTATAAAATACACAAGAGAGGAGTCTGAACAGCATCAATATTACTGCTGCATTGTATTTCAAAGACTGAAAAATCATAAATGAGAGGAAGGGGCAGAGAATTAATATCCTATATTATGTTCTGGAGGCCATGAAGCCTTCTTCAGCTATTTCTGTAATATTTGCATGAAACCTGCAATTTAGGATGTAGAAAACAAGGACTGGAAGGGAGAATTCCCATCTCCCAATTTCTTTCTCACAGCATGGAAAGAGTTTGATTAAAAAAAAGTAATTTTCTAAATCAAACCATAAGCAATGAACATCAGGCCTGAGATGGGCTCACTTGGTTAGAGCAGAGTACTAATAAATAGTGCCAAGGTGATGTGTGCTATCCCCATATGGGCTATTCACTCAAGAGTTGTGCATCAAAAGAGGAGAAAGAGCACAATTAATGCATAAAAGAAGTGGTGGATAAAAGAAGTGGTACTGCAGGACTCAGAAGTAGAATAGGTGGTTTGGGGGTTTTACTTTGAGGGGGAGGATGTGCAGAGAAAACAGTAGTACAAGAGCCAATTTATCCTACTGAATCTGTGAGTTCAGATATCTTTGTGGTTTCTTGAATTTATGTAGAGTATTTAAGTCTGTAGGAAATGAAATGCATGGCAGCAGACATAAAAAAAATGTAATGAGTATGATAAACTGTGTGACTGTAGCTCAGAGTTTGGACATAAGAGCAGCAGAGCTCAGAGACATGCGGTATTTCAATCTGTCTAGATTTTCCATCAAAAGCAAACCCAGGGTTTATTTTTTTAACTAGTTTTTTGGGTTGTTTAGGGGTTTTTTTTAAAATTACTGTAGGCATGGCTCAGAAAAATACAAGTGGGCAATATAAAAAGGCTGTGAAAGCAGTGAGGTAAAAAAGAACAGAATAACTGGATTTCAGAGATCTAAAAGTACATAAGATTTATCCATATTAAGACTAACTACTGTCTGCCTCCTACTACTACTCCATTAGAGTCATGTAGCACATAACTAACCTGATCTTCTCAGGGAGGACAGTTGCCAAAAGGTGAATACTGCACCTGATGACATTATTACTTCCTTCTAGTACCAGCTTAAGTAATTTGGAGTAAGATCTATATAAATTATGTGCAGACACTGCTTGTGGCAGTGCTTTCACTGATGTTTTAGAAAATAGACCTGGAACACAGGCTAAGTTATCAAAGTATTGATCCATGTACAATGGGAAGAAAATTAGGTGAAGAATAAACTTTTATCTGCTTTCTTTCCTTCACTGTCTTGGACCTAAAAATAAGGTTTTTTGGAAGAGAGTTTCAAGATCATTTGCCCAACCACCAACCCACCACCTATATAATCACCCTTAATCCATATCCCCAAGTGCCACATCCACACATCTCTTAACACTTGTAAAGATGGTGACTCCACCACCTCTCTGGGAAACTTATTCCAATGCCTAACCACTCTTTCAGTGAAAAAAAAAATCTAGTCTCTAATCTGAACCTCCTCTGGCACAATAAGACTGTTAGCTGTCATCCTTTCACTTGAGACACTGCAGGAGAGACTGACCCCACCTGGCCACAACCTCCTTTTGGGTTGTTGTACGAAGCAATGAGATCCCCTGAGCCTCCCTTTCTCCAGACTAAACAACCCCAGTTCCCTCAGCCATTCCTATTTTCACCAGTTGAACCTTGTACTTTAATAGATGTTTCTAAGATTTCTCATGCTTTTTTTTTTCAGTGAGAAGATACAGCTGAATTGGAATTCTGCCTCCACTTCCTTTTGAACACCTTTGTGGTTGGATGTAAAAATTTCGAGCCAACTGAACCTAATCTATTTCTTCTGCAGTTGATCACTAGGTAAGGTTTGCTTGCATCCTCTCCTTGGTCAGTATAGAGATATTTCATTCCCTCCCACATAAATGTCCTTAATGTGGTTTCCACTCGGGGGTTTCACTAACTGCAGCATTTGCTGCTGATTATCTAGGACTGCAGCTTGCCTTGTTATCTCATTGGCACATCTGACTTGTTTCCTGGGGTGGGACGGGGAGGGAGTGGGGGGTGGTGGCAGGGAGTGGGACATGGCATTCCTTTTTAGTTTGCAAATTCTTTCAGAGCTTCCCTCAAAGAAAATCCTCTATACACTTTGAAAAAGTCTGGGCAGCATATGTTATTGTTCACATGCTGTCTTATGAAATGGTTGCTTGTTGGTGTTCACAGATGTTCAGAGCACAGTCCTGACTTACCAGGATGTGTCTACTGGTAGCTTGTACTTGGCAGTTTTATTTCATAGCCTATTTAGGTTAACTGACTGCTTCTTCATGCCAATGCAACCAAACTCTTTTGGACAGACATGACACAAATTTTTCTGTGTCTGAATAGGGAGCAATGGGCTGCTGAATATCCTTATTTTGACATTCTAGAAGCCAAAAACTGATCTTCTGACTCAGGATGTTCTTTGCTTGTTGCATATTCGTCCTTCAGCATTGCTTAGCTCTTATTCATTGTGCCATAGCCATCTATACAAATATCTTGGACATTCAGCTTAGGTGTTAAATGAAGAAGGAATGAACATGAAGGCAAGCAAGTTCAACCAGATGCCTCTTTCATTCAGTAAACAAAGATGAGCAGTCATTTCCCATTACTTATTTGGGGAGCCAAACATCTGACAGCCAAACTTCCACAGTTAGGTCCCCAGTTGCAAGGGTGATAGCTTTGCTTCATTTTTAATTAATGTCTCTTCAAGCTGTTGATAGAATTCATCAACTGCATCTTTGTCATCTGCTATCGTAGGAGTGTTAATCTGTATGATCGACATATTGATTGGATTTGCTAGAAAAAGAACCATAATGATTTTATTGCTGATTGGATTACATCCAAACATATACTTCTATCTCTGTTTGGATGTGACGAACACAGTGCAAGTTTCTTTTCATTTTCCTGAGCTTAAGCAGTAGCCCAAGTAGCTGTTCATTATCCTAGAGTGGCACCTATAATTCCACTGCAGCACTGATTCTGAATTTGCCTACTTCAGATTTTTCCAATTCTTTTGTCACAATAATGTGCTTCCTCCTTCCGCCCCCCCCCCCCCCTCCCCCCCATGAATTTCATGTTCTTACATTAACACTTGGTATGCAGAATAATCTTCAGGCATTAACTTTCTAGAGTTTTGGTAGAGCCAGAAATACTCTCGATGGCCAAATATTTCTTTCTATATGAACCTCTTCTGAGCTGTAGTGTCTTGCATTCCATCATGGGAGAAAGAGAAGAGCCATGCTTAGCCATGCTCTTTCTCTCCACTTGTTATCTACCTAATTATCCATGTCTCCTGAAGTTTTTTAATTTACTAGTACCATGATCAACATTTGGAGTTTGCCTACCTGCTCAGCCTGCAAGTAATGAACTCCTCATCTGACAGGAGTCCGGTTCCTTGGTGAATATTGAATCCACAAAAAAGACCAATGCAAGTGGAAGTACAAAAGGGGTAGAAATATGTGTTTGGTAACTGATGGAGTGGGTCACAGAAGTTGGAGGAAATGCAGAACATTTGAAAATCAGAGGGACAGTTCCAATATTAAACAGGCTGACTTTAAGGAATACACATGGCAAATGTTCCTTATCTGTAAGCAGGAGTTGGGTGAGCACTGTGAAACCTCCAAAATGTAGCAGATCTGGTTGACACATATATGGACATTCTTTTTTTGCATCTCATACCATTTCATGTTTATATTTCATCTAGAAACATGGCAAGTGTCTAATTACTTTAAATCAGGACCCTACTAAAACTGAAGGTATGATTCAAGTTGATTTTTAAATTGACTCTCTGCTTGTTAGAGCATGTTTCTCTTTTGAAGGTACTCCTTTGCTACACTGAACAAAGTGACTGCTTAAGAAAAAAGGGGGGAAAAAACCCAGAACAATTCCCTATTTTTTTCTTGTATGCTTAAATAATATTTTAAACATGTTTTTCTGAACTGAAATAAACTTTATTTCTAGGGACAAACCTGCCACGCACGTTTCACTAAGCAATTTGGCTTTTCTGCGATGCAAGTCAAAGCAGAATTTGGGATATTTCTGTGTTCTTTTCATAATTTCACATTATATTCCTCAATGATTTCCCTAGCTTCATCTTCAGGACTTTTCTCATACTCAATTTTAAATTTATTCTTTCTTCAGATACCTGTGCATATGACCTTACAGAAGAAAACAGAGGGGTGTCAATACTTTCAGTCCAGTCTGTAAGTTCTTCCATTAATTTCTCCTCATAAGAAAAAGAGACAAATGAATAGCAGGGTCAAAGGCTGACTTTTATTGATCATTCTGAGATGTTGTTTAGACAAAGTGTCTGCTTTCTTCTCTGTTTACCTGAACCCATTAGAATTTGTCTCTTAAGAATATGTTGACTCTAAGCTCTGCTGTTTTAGGACACTATATATATCACCAGAAAAAAAATTCCTGTGACTGAATCCACCCACTGGTCTAACTCTTTGTCACACATGTCAGGTTCTGCAGCTGCCTAGAGGCTCTCCCTATGACCATAGAAAACTTTAAATGATGACAAAATAATTGCAAAGTGAATTTGAACCTGATGCTGGCAACTGAAGTAGTATTTGTTTAGTCTGTTCTTCTCAGATTATTAATGTACTTCTCTTCACATTAATCCTGTAATTGATTTAAATATACTCTTTTTTCTTGGAATGGCTGCACATGAGATTTGAAAATAAAAAATTGCTTCATCTAACCTTTCCTCAGAAGAATTTCATAGATTTATGTAGCCACATGTTTAAACTGCTTATAATGATATCCTGGTACTCTGGAAAAATGTTTTCAGTATGTACAACAAAAATCCATAACCGTTATCTCATTTATGAAATGTAGATAAGAACTACTTTTTTTCCTTCTAATTTTTGCATTATAGACAGTAGACACAATTTTTATAGATAGATACCTACAGTTACGACAAATCATTATAATTCTAATTAACAGAGATTAAAATATGACAGTTGTGTATTTCATTCCAGATGCATTTCATTCTTCTCATGGTCTACAAACTTGTAACTGCAGTAGCAGAATAATCGATATGAAATAAACAGAAATGAAAAAATATTAATGAGGAACAGCGGAGAACTTGAAAGAATTCCTTGGTAGAAGCAGAGATGACAACTTTCTCTTTGCCCATTACTATTGCAGCTTGTAACTTGTATATGGAAAGTAAGGAAAGATCTTTGCCTCTGAGGCTCAAATTTGATTTGCCCTTAATGAAAAACCATGTTGGCTGTCACCAATCACCTCTCTATTTTCCATGTGTCTTAGCACAGATTCCAGAAGGATTTGCTCCCTGATCTTTCTAGGCACCAGGTGAGACTGGCTGGCCAGTAGTTCCCCAGGCCTTTCTTTTTTCCCTTATTCAAAATGGGGGTTATGTTTCCCCTCTTCCAGTTGGTGGGAACTTCACCAGACTGATGCAATTTCTCCAGTATGGTGGATAGCGGCTTAGCATTTCATCAGGTCCCATAGACTTGATGTACACTTGGGTTCCTATGATTAATTCATCCTTATCTTTTGGAAAATTTTTAGGAATATACTTTTTCTCCTGATGTCTAATCCTCACTCAATTTAGGCCTGTTACTTATGTCTTATCTGTCATGGATTCTGAAATACTGTCCTTCTTTTGTAGCAAGTCACCAAGCATTTGAAGAATGTCAGTGTTTCTCCATTCTTCTCACCTCAAGCCTGAGCATTATTTAAACAGTCCAGGTGTGTAAACTTCACAAAGCTTCAGAAATGGCTCATCTGGGTGGCGCACCACTTAAATCCCCTTGCCAAAGGGAGTGTTCAGCCCTACAAAGCCATTGTTAATTTCAGCCATTGTACTTCTAGGAACGGGATTGTTGCAATTGCCAACTTTCACCAACAGACTTTTCAGTAGTCCTTTCATTAACAACGTCAGATGGAACAGGATGTTTTTGTATTTAAAAGTCAGCCAACTCAGCTGTTTACCACTGATATGCAACAGGGACAAATAGCCAGTTGTCAAATCACTACATAAATGTGAGATTATGTTTTTAACATTTACCTAAGCAAAAAAGCTCCAGAAGAAACATCCAGGTACTACTAAGTACCAATTTCTGGAAGCACTGCAGGAAATCTTCATATTGAGGTATTTTAAGAAACGTAAGGGCTTGTGGGGATAGCAAGTTCAGAACAAGGCTTCCCTGTGTTAAGTGGGGTGGAGAATAAGAAAACTGAAACATGCTAACTGCTTTCTAAATAGTGACAAAATACATTCATTCTAATGGATTTTCCAGTGACAATCTTGACGTCCAATTTACATTCACTCCGTCTCTAAAAGTCAATGAGATCTCCACAGAAGAAAAAAGATTTTTGGTGGACAATTTATGCTTTCACTCATGAAACATACTTTGTTTCAGGGGAACACAAACTGTTGAGAGGGAAGTATGGTCCAATGTAAAACAGTAAATATAGGCACTGATAACAAGAGGACTGCCTGATAAACGGGGAGGCTTCCTGATGACTCAGCAGAGTTGTGTTTCTCTGTGCTTTGTGTAAGTGAGGATCCTTCCCCTCTTGACCACCAGGGACAACTGATCTTTCAAGATGAGAATTCTGAATAATAAGAAATGTGCTCAAGTAGAAGGGAAGGAGGAGCACAAGAGGGAAATGATTCATTGCGGTAACTGAAGTAGAAGAATAACCTATTCATATGCAAGGTCATCTGTTGTTCTGTGTCATTGTGCTAATGAATCACCGTTTGTTTATACACTGGGAGTAGCACCTTCCCAGTACAGAGAGGAAACAGAGTCTATTTGTAGCAGGGATTATACCAGTAATTTTAGTGAAAACTTCTAATTTCAAAACACCTGACAGAAGAAAGGGCTGCATTCATACCTAAACCTGCAGAGACTTCCCCACTTCTTTGGACTGTGTGCAATTTAAACATATTTGTCTTAGTGCCAGATCTGTGGCCAACTGATCTGAAGCAGAATATGTCAGTGCAGACACTGACATATTATGAACTGCCAAAAGTACAAACTAGGGAGCACAATGTTTGTGCTTCTTCTACAGCTAGAGTGTTCATTAGTGGTTTAGAGGAGAAATGGAAAGGCTGTGACAGGGAATAACTGTACTGGCAAAATGACTAATTTATGCTTTAATTTTCCCTCTAAACATCTTAAGAGATGTTACCTCAACTATAAGCCATTTATTCCAGTAACTCTTACTTTGTGTATTGGGGAAGTTTATGTTCACATGTTGCCAAAGAATCTGAACAGAGACAATCTCTTAGCCTAAATTCCCAAGAAGTGATCTCTTGATTTGACTAGACCAGTTGCTGCTCTCTGAAGGAGACTGTTCTCTGAGTTGGTCTGTGGATAAGAAAATGGATGAGTATGTGCATGTACTTTTTACAATTGTTCTGAAACCTGCAAGGGGGTCACTTGCATGCTTCATACAGCACAATCATGGGTTCTCTCTCCAACTCTATTTCGATTCCTGATGTGCAGAAGTAATGCAAGATTCAATAACACATTCCTTCGGACCTCTACTTACTGTCAGAGAAAAAAGTCCAAACACCCAGGAAACAACCTCTGTACAGGTTATCACACCCCTGTGAAAACCAAACAAGACATAAACCTGATACTGAAGCAGTGCTTCAGCTTTCAGTGCCAGATCTTTGAGTGGTGGGCAATTAACTACTGTAGAGGGCACAGAGGAGAGACAGGAATGAGACAGTCTTCATTTACTATTCTGCAGAGCCACATGCCTCTGGAAAGAGCCTGGCACCATCCATCTGCCTGTACCCGACTGCTACACAGCTCTTCAGGCCTGCTAGTTGTAACAAGGGATCAGCCTTTTGCTACTGCATAGGTTTGCTTATGAACTGTAAGCCCCGGATTTGATCCATTATTCCTCCCTCTGAATCTTTCAGAAACAGGAAGGGAGAGAAGTCCCAAGGTCCTGATGATCATGTCAAACATCCAGTTTTAGAAGAGCCAATGAACAAAGAATAAAAATGCCACCCAGAATTGATACCCAGGTAAATATATCTATACATCCATAAAACTACAATTCTTTTTCTAAATTTGAAAAAAGAAATAGTATGGTTTAGGGAATGATAGGAATAGAGATAATGAGTGAGCCAAAAGACATGAAAAATCTTTTAATTTTAAGTTCAGGGGAGAAACCAAGCAGAATTTTGAACAGTTCTACAGAATGCAAATAGTTAAATTATTACTATTAGTCCCTTTTTCTAGTTGTAAATTTATTAAAAGAAAATAATGACATTTTAATAGATTTTTTCCCCCTAAAATTGTAAGGGAAGTTATCTGGTATGCACTTTGTGAATAAATAGTAGACAAGTAATTGTATTTATTGTTTAAGGTTTTGATGCTTAAATATATTTACTCTTTCATGATTTTATAAACTTACTTATAGACTTTCACTTAAGTTTAAACATCTGCTTTACTTCGTTATAGTTATGGACTACTAACTTCCATAAACAGCTCAAAGAAACTTTGCCTTCCTTTTCATTTTGGTTTCCCTGTTTGACTGTCTATCCCGTCAGATGACTGCAAAAATAAATTCAGAATGTAAAGGAAGGAACCCAGTATCATATCTTCATCTTCTTCTTCAAGATAGGGAAGAAAACAGAAAAGACAGTATAACACAAGTAAACTTACCCGGACAGAAACTGAGCTCTTGATAAAGATGTGGAACAACATGGCTAAACTGTTGGGGCTTGACAAGTCAGCTCTGCACAACACCATTAGAAAATTTAAGAGGAAAAAAAAGTTAGGTTCAAACATTAAAATTCTACTAGGAAGAAGGAGTCTTCCCCTCTTTGCAGAAATTCCAAAGGACTATTCAAAATCTTGGTTATTTAGTCTCCCAATTCTTCTCAGTATCTACTTAATTGTAAATATACTAAGTTTTACCATCAGCATGGCTTGGACTAGTCACAAAAAATAAACCCTATTTTATGTCTTGAATATTAGAAGATATTGGTAATTCTTGCAACTGCAGTTGAACCTTAACATTTCACATTAGACTGTATATGTTACACACAATAAAGAGTGGTTCAGTAAATAAGTCCATCAAATGAGGTAATGAAAAAATGTAACGAAAAATGAGAAAAATACAGGGACTGTCTTTCACCTAGTCTCTGAACTTACCCATAAGCTGGTGGAGAAGACTGAACTTCTTTTGGGGCAGAACATTTCCACAGTGTTCCTGTCAGGTCAATGAGAACATTAAAAACTTAAGTCTATACTAAAAACAATAGGAAGTGACAGAGGATGTTTTCAAGCCTGGCTCCTTCTCATCTCTTCAGAGGATTAACTAAAATTACCCCCAGCATGGATTTTCCCTTCAGTAACTTGTGCACTCCTAAGCATTTTCAGGGATGTTGAAGGTGTTAACATAGCCTCAGAGACACTTCCAGAAGCAATTTAGACAGAATGTCAAATATAGGTATGGTCTATAGATGGCATACAAACAGTATGCACCTTATAGCTCTTTTTAGACTACAGGAACCAGCAGCTAGCAAAGCATGTAGAAAGATTAGGGCATCATCACAAACAAAAAACGGCTACTCCACCATATATTGTGCCATAGACATTACCTATAGATGTATTGATTTCTCATGGTCATTCTTGCAGAAGACCATGGGTGCACATAATATCCCTTACAGGTAACAGTGTTCAAGCTTCCTTGCTCTATGTGATGTAAGGCAGACATTAGGGCAGTTATTATGACATGTATCCAAGTTCTATAAAGGACTGAGAGTTCATTGAACAAATTCTACCATTAAGTGTCCTAGAGTAATGCACATCTAAAAGTCACTGAACTGCAAGATAATCATGTTTAGTAGGCCAGTGAAGCATAAATACACACATTGTTAAAATTACTCTTTTTTAATGGGGCAAGTAAATATGCAGCTTTATAAAGAACTCATCCACTGATTTGGAGAAAAAGATCTGTTCAAAAGTAACTCAATGAAAGGGATTATTTTGAATTTCAGTGTATTCCAGTGTAATTCTATTAAAGAGCTGAATTCTACATTTTCCCTCCTACTAGGGATGTTAATCAGTTACTTGATGTGATATTAGTTGCATTTAACCTGAAAGGACATGGATTCAGTCATGCATACATGACTAACCCTGTTAAAATATCAACAACAGAACTGAAAATCTCCCATCTAGATATTAACTGCACTACGCAAGTAACAAAAGGCATTGTTTGAGATTCAGAGCGCTAAAATGTCAATAATCATGTTGAGTCTATGACAAACAAAAACAGCAAGTGCAAAGGATGACAGTTAATGTGGACTTAATGGAAAGGGAGGGGGGGGGAAAGAGAAAACAAAAATACCCTTTCCTTAATACAATTTAGCTCATACTGTAAAGGTTTTCAAGAGGTAGAGCTGTCTATTCATAAAAAGTGGCAATTAAGCAAAAATTAAACAGAAATTAATAGATATTCATTTTACCAGGTATGTTACTCCTTGGTCCAGACTTATATTTTGGAATTAGACCTCTGTCCTATCAAAAGCCCTTGATTTGCTTTGACACAAGGGAGACTATGACAAGCAGTTAACTGTACCTTGATATTTTAAAGAGGATAACTGACTTCATTGACTGATGGAATACCGCTGATACCACTGGATACCAGTGAACTTAATCCCACTATTTCTTTCTGCCCTAATGTCTTCTTGATTAGGCAGAGCAGAAAAGGGAAGCAGAGCAGAGTGGATTTCCCACAGAGATCCAGTATTTCCCATATGCTTTTGGTTTGTATGCACTAGAAGGAAAGAGGTTCTGTGTTCTATTTGGTTCATTTAGTCAAGTTTCCCCAAGACTAGAGCAAGGTTTAAGGATCAATATAAAGATACACGTTAGATGTGTCTGTATATCAATTCTTCCCCTCTAGCCTCTATCTATCAGTCAAGAAAGGTATAGAACCCTTGCAGGTTTTGTGACATAATGAGCATCCATCCAAACATACAAAATGGCACAAGATGCTTTGGTTTCATACCTGCACATAGATGAATTACATAAACTTGAGATATTTGAACTGGTTTTCTGATGATGGCAAACTGGATCTGTTAAATTCAGATCAAGTTAGGTGGACCACATAAGTACTCCTTCCTTTTTCAGTGATGATAATGTGGCTGAACTAGAATGTTTTCCAGAAGAATTCTTTTTCCTCTCATTTCTTTAGAACCTATTCTTACAACAACAAAAGGTTGTTACAGAGGTCAGATATTTGTCCTGAGGGCATTACAGAAGGCTGTAATTTCAAAATTTTTTTCAGAAAACACCCTGAAACATATGCTCCCACTTCAGTCCATCAGTGGGTTTCTTCTGTCTACATGTCATGGCAACTTGGGACACCCTGGACAGGTTTTTGAAGTTTTGGGGTGTGTGTTTGCTGTTGTTGTTGGGTTTGATGATGTTTTTTTTTAAAGATCAATACTAAGGTTTTAGTTTTCATTGTGTTTGAGCACACTGGGAACCAGAAAACCAAATCAACATGCCAGGGAATCTGCTTATTGATAATCCACCTTCTGGATGTGGCATGAGTTACTGAGATTTCATAGTTCAATGCTGTGATAGTATAATCATATAATCAATGCCCCAGCCTAGGAATTAAAAGTATATTGATCGGTACTGCATTTGAAAGAACTAGCCTAGCAGATAGAAGATAGTATTATTCACTATTACTAATAGCTCCCTACCAATCCTGTGTATCCAAAGTCATAAACTTTGAAAACACAGCCTGAGGAGAGAAGAAGCACAAGAGATCTTCAATCTGTTTGCAATAGCCTGCCCTCAGACAAAGTCCAATTACAGAGTGTGTAGATTGTTTCATTCTAGTTTAATATTTTAATCCATAAATTCACTAAATCTTTAAAGTTAGAGAATTCTGCCTGGGCTTCTAAAACAGTAGCTGAGATTAATAAAAATTAAGAGAGGGTAATAAATCTCTTACTTAAATAATTACATATTCTCTGTCTTTTGGAATGAATATTCAATATTTCAGTTTACCCAAATACATAACTTGAAATGCAAATGCTTCAGGATCACTGTCTCCCAGTATCACAGTGCTACTGTAAGACCGTTTTCCTTAATTACAACAAAATACTGACTTACACTGCTATGGGAAAAGTAATGCATTTGGCCTTGTATTTCCTTCCCCTGAAACCCTGACCATGGTTCTTGGTAGGCAACACTGGGCTGTTTTCAGCACCAAGGTTTGTGTTCTCTGAGGTTTAAAGGAAATGGAAAATTGTGCCTCCCAGATCACACTCTTTGGCTCAGACAATCAGCTTGCACCAATCTGAGCTAAGCCTCCAAGAGGAATTTTGCTTTTGCCTCCAGAACAACCACAGCTGCTGAAGTCAAGGGGATGCTCCCTGGAGATCACTAGTATCTGTTTTCTACCAGTGATATCATTAGATTATGTGTTGTGAAACATGCCAGAGAACAAGCCAAAACCTTTTTCTGAAGGCAGAGTTGCTGAGGAAATCATCTCCTCTCTGTATTCAGTACCTCAATAACTCTTCAGGCCCAGTAAAAGAAGCAAACAAACAAACAAACAAACCATGGTCACTTTGCCTGGGAGCATTCATAGCATTAATGTTAGTTTTCTTGTCTTGCACCTCCAAGGAAACTGCTTTTTCCTTACAGATTGTACTGGTTGATAAGCCTATTTTCTATCTGCCATTTCATCCCCACACTTACTTTTGAACGCAGACATAAAGCAAACAAACACACACAGACTAATGCCATGTGTTCATGCACGCATACAAGTTTGCTTCAGGAAGGGCAAGGTGTGGAGTTTGTTTTAGCTAATACGCCAGAAAGGTGTGTGTACCTGTAAGAGCTGCTGAGCTGAGTGAGGAAAGTAGAAGAAGCAATTTGACAGACAAAAATGGAAATGATCTCCCTAAGAAACTTCTTGCAGCCTGATAGGCCCTGTCTTAAAGGTCTACTTTTTACTGCTGGTCTCAGCAACTCTGGAATGTTATCATTTAAAAAACACTAACCTTTCCTCTAGCCTCTGCAGTCTCAAGTGTTTTAAATTGCAGTGAACAAAATAGGTCAGGCTCAAGCTTGCAAGAAGTTATCATACCTCTGGAAACTTCCAAATGCTTATGTCTGCAACACCCTTCGCCTTGAGTGAATCCATTGCAGGATCACAGATCTGTTTTGTATCTCCTTACTTCATAAGCCTTACTGTGTCTTCCCATGAACTAAAATTTTATCTTTGTATTATAATAGAATTGAGGTATATATTTCAACTTATTTCTTACTCTTTAACACTACACAAGCACAACTGTGTTTATTTGCAAAGCTGCTGTTAACTAAGTTGTTGAGCACATAGATCCTCCTAAATCTTCCTAATATTGCAGATTTTAAGCAACTTCTGTCAGAAAACATCGCAACATCAGAATATGATGCATTTATAATCACGTAGCAGTGAATGAAGACTTTTAAAAACATGCTTAAGCATTGTTGTCCTGATTTTTGCAAACTGCAGTTATTTCTCAGCTTAAATGCCAATGATTTTCTGTTTGGTTTGATATCATTACTTCTTAGTTTTTATAAACAGTTGGATTATCATTTCATGCCCTGCCCCAAACATATATTTTGGAAATTATTCTGGAAAAAAGTACACCAGTCCTTCATCCTGAATACAGAGATCAAGAACAAGAGGAGTACAAGCAGAAATAATTTGATTTACAGTAATAACAGACTGGAACTGCCCGCTAGTTGTTTTCACTACAAATCATTATAGATAACAATCATCAGTTACGCAACTTCAGATGTAGCCTGTTTTTTTCTGATATATAATACAGACACAAATGACCAAAATGCATGATGAGTTTGGTAATTAAAACAGTGACACAATTCCAAAAGGACTACTTTATGAAGTTTTGTTATAATACCAGTTGGTGCATGCTGAATAATGAACATCAATTACAAAATAAATCTATGGGTTTGCAGAAAGGTTGCTTTTTAATTGTTCTCCTTTAATAAAAGAACACACACACACACACACACACAAAAAAAAGTCCTTCCTTAGTTTAGTTTTGTCTTACTTAATAGTCTTACTCCTTTTTGTGAAACGTTAACCAAGATATTTAAAGTTATGTGCAAGGAACGATTCCTTTCTGTTCCTTCCAAAATGAAATTGTGCTCTGCATGCTGGCCCCTCTAACATTATCAAAGGTTTGTACATAGGATGACTGCAGAACATGGAGAGAACACAGTAACAAGGCCTAATGGGCTGCCTGTTACCCAGCTGTCTCTTTACATCTTGTGTATGCTGCAGTGAGGGCTCAGTGCCTTCAGCCATTCAGGAACGGCCCAGCTGTGCAAAAAACAAAGCACATTTAGCATGTTTGAGGCAAATTAATCTTGCAAATTTCATTTTGCCAAACAGAGCAAGAAGACAAGGCAACCAAGACCTAGCTAGGCTGCAGCTTTAATTATCTTGACAAACTGGAATTGTAACCACTAATTCTGACCAAGAATTATACTGAATGGCTAACTGTAATGAACGTGATTATTTTCCTATAACCTGGCCTTTCACAATGTTTCTGCCTATCTCAAAGGCTGTTCTTCATGTTTGGGCAACCTGTAGGAACACCCTCATGACAGCCATGAGGAAGAGACTTCCATTCCATGTCTCCCTAGGCAGGAGTGGTGCTCTCCCATATTTCATCTAGCAGTGAAACGGCACCTCTCCCCAACCTCCTGTACAGTCCACATTCCAATTTGCATCATCACCTCCTCAGCATAGCTTGACACAGAACTCTTTGACAGGGCTTGGATTCCTCAGCAAAAACCTCAAAAGCATTCCAACAACTTGAGTCAATAAAACACCTCATTCCTTTCTCTAAAACATTCCCAGCATGAGCCCATGGAGAAGAAATAAGAAAAAGCTGCCACTGCAAGACAACACTTAGATACCCAGGCTTACAAACCCCCTTCTTGCACATAGGAGGCCTCAGCATTACTAGCTGGCAATATTTCCTCTTAGTGTTCCCAGATTCATGAGGTGGTTGAGCGTACCCAGGAAGGCATCTTTTTTACAAAAAGGCTTCTTTTTCTTGCCAGCGCATGTTGCTATTGTATAAGCTGTGAACGGTCTTAAAGATTTATGCATCAACATGAAATGTCAGATTTTTGGTTTTATTTCTTCATTAGGAAACTCTTTTATACCACTCCATTATACTTCAGAAACTGTTTTGTCCTTACTATCTCATTTGTTCTCTGGAGGAAACTATCTGCTCCCTGTGGTATAATTCTCTGTGCAATTTATTTGGCCTGCAAGGTGAGCATGCTCCATAGACTACCCCTTGCAGGATAACACCCCTTTAGCACCTTGCCTAAAAGCTATACAACTCCTCCATGTTACCTTGCTTTTTTCTTTTTTCTCTCCTGATCTAATGCTCCTCTGTTTTCTTAAAGTACTCTAGATAAATTACTTGGGCTAATTCAGTGATCCAACTGCTGACAGAGAATGAGGTGGTCTCCTGGCTAACTTAACAAATGCTGATCTTGCACATACACTACAACTTCTGACTGTGAGCCAAGATATCTGCTGACAGGTGGTAACTCCTCCAGGGTCTGCTCTCCTGTGACCTGCTGAGTTGTTTTCTTGGCTTATTCATTTATTCCCTAAAAAAAGAAATAGGATTCCTTGTAACTTTTGCGTGTTAAGCCTGGCTCATGTGTTCTCTGACTTTGGCCAGGAACCACGTAGTTGGAGGATTTATATGAAGTGGAAAGGTTGTGATTCCAGCAAGAATTCCACATGACCTATCAGCAGTGATTTATAGGTCCCTACAATAACTGAAAAATATGTTGAATGGTTATATTCTTTCAGTCAGTGTTTGACATTTGAAAGCAATGCTTTTTCAGGTAGTGCAAGAATGCCTTCAGACTTGTGCAGTGCAGAAAAAGACTTTTGATAGTAATTATTCATTTCTGTAAGTTGTGCACTGTAAGGCTACCACAACAAGCCCTGGCAAAGTATTATCTGCATATTTCTGCTCAAATTTTTGTGTTCAATTAGCATTACTGCAGGTACATTGCTTAAAATAATGCACTCCTAGGGCACATCATTCATAAAATACATGGTATATACTTTTCCAGCCTTCCCTCCCACCTTGGTCCCATTGTGTGTTGGAAATTTGGTGATGGTCTCCCTCATTCTTGAACACCAGGAAGGCTTGTCAGATGCCCCCCGCTCTCCTAAGAGGGAGCTGATCATTATGCTATTGAAAGCTGACTGCTTTCTGCACAGCCTCTCATCTTCAAAATACAGGGAGAGAAAGAGAATATGGAACAAACACAGTCCTGCAGCAGTTACCGGCCCAGACCCCACTCCAATGCCCCATTCTGCAGTTTTCTATTAAATCTTTATGAAACAATACAGAATTCTGGGTGGAAGGACTAGAATCCACGTCTGCCTCTCCTTTCCCTTTAATAAACAGTGCTCTACCTGTTAGGCGGCACCTTTTCCTTCCTGTCATACAATGTTAATTCAGTGAAGAATATAGTAGAGGGCAAAGCAAACAAGCAGTAAAACACTCTGACAGCAATTATTTTTGGTAAATCATGTAAGTCAGGAGCTGCCACACAGCAAGTCTCAGAAATACCCTCAGCCAGCTGCTTAACCAAGCGTTCTCTTTCCCATGCCACTCCAGAGGCCATGAAGAAATCAGAAGTTCTTCTCCTTGTGCCAGTTACAGCAACCAACTAGTGCTGTTATGCTGCTGGGAGAATACTATTGGAGCAGCACACCACAGCATTTATATCCCCTTCTCATGCCTGTTTTTCTATCCCCTAAAAAAACCACATTCTTAACCAATCACAACGTTACAGTCAGGAAAATAATTTTTCAGAATGTAGCATAAAACACAAAAATCGAACCTTCTAATAAAATGTTAATTACTTTCACTTTTTCATGCTCTTCTGTTGATAAAGTATACACACAGACACACACACACACAGAAGTGCTTATCTCTTTTAACTCTACTACAGCTGATGAATTCATGCAGTAGTGAGGGTGCTCTGTCTTCCAGATTTTCAGTGCCTAACATGGACTTTTCAAAAGATCAAAGCAATTAAAAAAGAAATGAGCATATGAAATAAGCTTCAAAATTGTCTCAGTCCTCCTGCTGTTCCTGGCAGTTTTGATGTGACTTCCCCTGCTCTCTTCTTTATACATCTCTGTTCACAGAATGAAGAACTACAGCCCCACACAGGGTTTTCTTAAGAAAGGTTTCAACACAGTATAGATAAGAGTTTTCCTTCTGTATAAATTATGCACAGGGGTTTTTTTAATCTCCACTGAGAATTACTTTTATATTTGATTATCAAGGAAGATATGCCCACTCTAGATGGACTCTGATTTGAATTTGATTTGTGTTGCAAGAGTAGTAAATTAAGTTACTGCACCTAGCAGAGCTGGAACTGATAGCATTCATTCTCATAAACTCTCATAAAAGTATGAATTAGATATAGTCCTTCACAGAGATCTCTCTTCCTCTGCTAGCATGTGGAAGAGACTTTAAGATGTATTGGAAATGTTCCTTTTTGAATTGGTTAAGATCTGTAGACGATATTCAGATTCCTATAGGTTGTGGCAAAACTGCTCATTAATTTATGAGATGAAATTTTTGTGGACGTAAGAGTTACAAACAGAAGCTCAGGTGGACCCTGGCTGATATTTTTCTGAAGTTCACTCTCAGTTTTTTTAAACATTTTGAATATAGAAGTAAATATATTAGATTTTACTTAACCTAACAGGCTTTTAAATGCCAGGATAACTCTACTATTGTGAAAAAGTAAGTTTCACTCAGGAAGTTTGGGATCTATCCAGAAGCTGCTGAAATTTGTGGAAATCATCTGAATTATTTTGACATGCAGATCAGACTTCACGTGGGTATAGAAACATGTTGATGGATGTCATGGAAGATGATCTTTTGCCACACAGAGCTGCTGTCTCCTTTGTTTTAAGGAAAGGAGGAGGTCAAATATTTTCCTTTATTCTGAACACACCTGGACACACTGGGCCTTGCTGGCTTCAGAGATTTATTTTTCCACAATAGTCCAGGAACCCACCAGAGATCTTTTAACATGCTTGGAAAACAAAATTTCTCAGCTAACATACACTAAAAATTTTGGCAATGTTCAGAACTCATCCTTGTACATCAGAGTTATTTTCCATGCTTAAGTGTTAATCAAGACTTTAAAAACCACTATAGTTCTAAGTCTTTTTTTATGATTCTTTGTGCTTCATTAAAAATAGATCTTAGGAGCAAAGCAAAATTCTCATTTAAAAAAAAAACCTAGACACATTACAGAAACACTGCATCATGTAGAGAGTCAAAATACCATATATACTCTTTCAGTTTTGTTATTTCCCCCCCTAGAATTTATTCTAAAGAATGTTTCATAAAACCCTGAGGACTGTTCAGTCTGGTTTATGGTCAATTCATACAACCAGAATTTTGGCATCATTTCACCAATGGACTCTCTGAAGTTGTACCAGTGTACATCAAAGTAAAATGTGCTTTCAGATCACTTGTGATACAAAGTAACCAACTGACAGTGGATGCCCTATAATAGATAATTGTGAAAAGAGGCATTTGCGGTTTGCTTTGGTGAGGGGGTTTTGTATTTGTTTGTCTGTTTGTTTGCTTTTGCTTTTCTAGAAGACAGTGACAGGAGGAAAAAATGGTTAAAATGGCAAAGGTAGCTGAGCTGTCCTCACACTCACAAAACTGCAGCCACTTCACCCAGTGCTGTGTCAACTTGCAGGCTCAGGGCTGCTCATCATGGGTGGTAGGCAACCACTAGGGTGAATTCCACTGAATAAGGGCAAAAGTCATACACTTTGCGCTGCTCTGAAAGGGCTGCAGCCAGTTCAGTGCCTGAGTGCAGATTGCAGTGCCTGAGTGCAGGTGTCTCCTGACAGCTCTGTCATCTCCCCCCACGGCAGGCTGAGCATCCTCTCCCAGGAGTGACTTGTTCCACTGGCTGTGCTGGCTACAGGAAAGGCAACACCAGTCTATGCTTAATAGGACACTGGACTAACATGGTCATTTTCAGGGAAATTAAAAAAATTAGCCATAAAAAGCCCACTACAAAATACCTTTTACCAAGTTAAATTGATTTTCTTGTACTCCTGACATATTTTTTGGAATAATATGTACTTCTTGATCTTAGGGCTGAATTTCCTTTCTTTTACAATTGCCAATACAGCTTTTATAGTTATTAACAAAATATCTGTTGATACAAACCAGTATGGTAGAGGGTCTGAAGCACTGAATTTTACAGTACTACATACAAAGAGTGAAAGTAAATCACTGTAGGAGAAATAATGAGATATTTTGTAGTTCTGAAAACATGAATGGAGGTGATCTTTTATCTTTTCTCTTCTGAACATGTTATATAAGAGCATGATTTACTTTTGATGAAGACCACTGATGTTAATAGACACTGAATTAGCCTAAAAACACAATAAAAGAAGTGCTCATGATTTAGATTCAGACTTTGAACTTTGCTGTAAAAACTTACATAACACAAGATAAAAAGAACAAAATGTTAGAAAAATGTCCTGTAGAAATGAAAGCATTCAAAGCCCTGAGAGCTTTATTCTGGTCAATATTGCCATGCCCTGCTTTATAAATAATGTACTGAAAACTGTGAACAAGTGTGGGCTCTGCCTGGATCCCACTCACAGTCTACCCCAAGCAGGAAAGAAGAAAAAGGGTTGTGTGTGGTCCACACAGCTGCCATTGGGAGGAAAGGACAAACACTCAAATGTGCTCATATGGAATCTGAATGGCTACACTCACTAAAGCTTCCAGCTCTGCAAAGAATAATAGCAAATGTAAAAGAAATGTGGACAGCACCAGCAATGGAAATGTGAATCAGTAACAAGACAGTTGTTTCCTTTTCAGCCCTCACGTAAGTGCCTGATGATAAAAACTGCTAAAATGAACTTTGTTGGTCTTGCAGTCTTTGAAAGGAAGTAACCATGCTTGGTTTTCTGGGTTACAATTAAGACACAAAAATATTAATAAATAAAATAGGAGTCTTCACTTGGAGAGTATTAGACTATCACAAAAAAATTATATTTATGTTTAATTATATGCAAATTTTTTTGTATTTATACACTTATATAAATTTAGATTGTTAACGACAGCCCCCAGAAATAAAAAGCCAAATCTAGGAACTAGCTGGTCTATCAAATTCCTATGTTCTACCTCCCTGTGGCTGACGGTTTCTCGCCTGGACAGTGGCCGTGGGCCACCAGAGGGAGCCTGCACAACTTCACAGACTGCACAGACACAGGGAGAGTGACAAAAGGAGAAGCGGCTGAATTGTTCCTATAGGTCCTGAAGAGGACAACTGAAGTCTTCAGTTCCACTGAAACCTTACACTTAAAGCCCAGGTTTCATGGGGAATTATTTTTCTGCTTCAATGCGGAAAAGATAGGAAGCTGTTCAAAGTGAATGAAGACAGGGAAAAAAGTTGCAGTAATCACGTAGAAAAGGGGACAAGTAACTATTTCAACCTTATATAAAATTAGCAAAACAGGAAAAGAATAATTTATAGTATTAATTCCATCCCATTTCTCTTTCTGTTCTGTCAGTGTAGGGCCTAATCTGCCTTCTATTTCTGTCTCTGGAAGAGACTTCAGAAAAGGACTTCTCTCACTTTTTATAGGCACAGTATGGGTATAATGAATAAAAAGCAAAGTGAAATTTGTAATTCTCCAAATATTTGATATTGCTTCAAAAAATGTCTTTATGAATGAAAAAAAATTTAAATTATTCTAAAAATAAGAAAACTGAACACAGCTTAATAATACATTTACAACTTTCACCATCCACTGATCAGTGGATGCTTTTTTGAAGATTTTTCCTTTGAACACCTTGCATTTACATTCATAGCATTCTAAATGCATTCAGTAATTTCTTTTCAAGCAGCCCTGTGAAATGCCAGGTTGATGTTTATGAAAGCGGTAAGATTTATGGAGTGCTCTTTCAGAACAAATTAGAAATTTCCTGTGATGACTTTATTGGAAAAAGATCAAAGAAACATGTCTCTAATAATATTGATGGGTGTTTTGATGGTAACTGTGTACTTTCCTGCAGAACACGGGAATGAAGAAACATCAAAAGGGAAGTGACGAAAGGGGGCAAGAGACGACAGATGGAAGGGAAATGATGGCAGAAGGCCACTGAGCGGAAACCATGTGCAGTGGTAAAAGACGAAACAGGACAATGTCTATGTGAAATGTCTGCATCTTGAATTCAACCTGTTACACAACATCCACCAGTGAAACTGTTGGTGGCCACTAACACCTGACGAGAGAGGCGTGTAGCCTTCTTGAAGTACGACTGGACAGCCAATACAACCATTCTTGTTGCCTGTAACAGAGCAGTATGAATAGACGGCCATGTATTCTCTCCCCACATGCCAGAGGGCAACTAAGCTCATTAGGGGCCTACATCCAGGCTATGATTCCTTCTCAATCCAGTAACTCTCGGATATGTGGAAAAAGTCAAAAGATAAATATCTCAAGTCTGACAATTAGTGGGAACAAAAGAGCTATCCTACAGTCAGGTGTCTTCACTCACCCTTGACTCCAGCTACGCCTAGGCTGCCATAAAATGTGTTTGCTTACTCTATTTTGTAAGTCCTCAAGACCTTTATGTATCTTTCCTAATGTTATCCTATGCTATAAATGCCTCGGATAATTGGAAAAATAGCTACAGGCTGTAAAAAGTTAAAAGGGTTCTTCCCCTCGAAGAAATAATCATTATGATTGGGCCCGTTTTCAAATTAAAAGTTTAAATCTGTTGGGAAACTATAATTTCAGGCACATTTCTTCCATTTCCCACCATCTATAACATCAAAGATTGGCAGAATGAGAGCTAAGAACTTTCAGTTTTTAAAAAAAGGTCCAATAATGTCTCATCTTGACCACAGAACATCCCTTGTGCCATGACTAGAACAGCCTCAGTTTAATTGCTTCTGCAACATTGCCAATTTGTTGCATTATTGAAAAATATTCACAGTAGTCATTTTTTTTTTCTTATGGGTCAAATATTGCAGTCCATAAAGTCCAGACGAATCGTAGTTTTCCCTTCTCAAGAAACTGAAGCTTTTGCATAGCGCAGTTCTGACTTACCTCTAAGAGCACCCAGGATTGGAGAAGAAAGGAATTAGAAAGATTCAGACAGATCTTGTGTACATTAAGTTTTGTGTGATTCTTCTGGGCCAGGCACAAGTGGAGGGCTTCCTCTCTGCCTGTTTGATTTTCTGATGATTTTAATTTCTCATTGTTGGAGGTGGTAGTGCTCTACTGACATATTTCACCCAAAGCAATCCAGGATTCGGAGCCTCTGACAGGTGGCAAACACCACACAAAGGATTTATTAAATTTTTTCTATCTGACTCTTCTGTTGGACATTTCAAGTGGCCACATTAAAAAAAATTGCAGAAAACAAAGAACGCTTTTCACTGAGCATTTTAATTTCTACATTGGAAGACTTTGTATTGCTCAGATCAAAAGTTTTGACTCCGACAAGTCAGTGGTATCTTCAGTTCTTAGTTTCCTAATCCAAGTAATAAAAGAACTTTGAAGGCAGTAAAGGAGGTATTTTAAGGGCCCCAAGCCATGTGAACATAAGCCTGTCTGTTTGAGATCTGACAGCAAGGCCACTTTACAGTGAGACATTCATATCTCTTCGCCCAGATTAGGCTTCTTTGCACATTTAGTGTATTTTACAGGGTTCTTCTGTTCTCTCCCTTGCCATAAAACACTGAAATGTTGTGTCACTGTGTCCCACCTAACATACAACATAAGTGATGCTCTGTTTCCTGCAATGTTTAAATGATCAGATTATCTCCTAAGACTTGGACTAGTTTCACATTACAAATTGCACTGGTGGCTCTAGACTCAGGTTGGAATTTGGAACTCTCTAAGTTTGAGAGAGTTTTCAAGTTTAAACCTTTCACACCACTTGTAACCTAAGTATTTCAGTGTACTGGTATGTTTTGATATCAAATTGTATTTGCATGTATTTTTAATATTTATGCAAGAATATCTGACTGAATGGTTTTGTTGATAGAAACACCTGCTGGGACCTATTACAGCATACCAATAATGGGAACTGTCTGCTGTACTTAAAAAAGAAAGGATTTTCCCCTACATTTTAACAGAAATGGAAAAGGGGGCAGAATATTGTCCTCACTGAGTAAGGAGGTAACTCAGCAAAGGAGGTGCATGTGTGTACTTCATAAAGGTATCACTTTTCTTTCCAAATATAAAGTAACAGCTTTGGATGTGGGAAGGAGTGCTGTGTCTATTCATTTAAAAATATGGCCAATATTTATAGGATTCATATTTTCTCATTTTTAGATCTCTACTTAAACATAATTGTCTACCATATGCATAATTCTAACTGCCTAACCTAAAATTATTTTCCTCTTCAGTTTTTAGAGGATAAACAGAAGAGACACACAAAATCATTATGTGTAACCAAACATCCTGTGTGCATTTATGTACAGCACATCTATGCAGTATCTACAAATATACATAAATCTATGTATATGGTGTTGACACTTTATGAGAAACAAAATAAATACATAGAGCTACTTAGAAGGGCTTGCTTCAAACACCAAAATGCCTATAATGTATTTCAGTTTTGAGTCCTGATTTTGTTTAATCAAAGATACAAGGATCTACCATACTTTACAAGTATTGGCCAAACATGAGTGGCTGAGAAACAAAATAGGTAAGACGTGTGGTGTGACATGAGTTTAGATGGCAAGAAATGCACCAAATTATTCATGAACAGCATAGAAATTAAAGCATAATAAATGGCTGCCACTAAGACTATTATTCTACAGACACCATTTATCCTACACAATTGTTCCAAAAACATTTCAAAGAAGTGTATACAAATAAATATATGAATATGTATACATGCATGTGAAAAAGCATTTTTTGATGCATACGTACATAAACATCAATTTTCATATTCTGACATTTAAGTTTTCATTCTTCTGAATACCTATATGCTGTCAGTGGACTTGATTAACTACATAGGTTTCAAAAGTAAAGAGAAGGTCAAGAAATAGAATGATCAATAAAGCATAAAATCCAGAAAGAACAGCTGTCTGGAATACAAGTATGCCATTGTGTTTAGATTTACTATTGCCTGGCTTTTTAAGCTAAATCTTTCATTTCTAATTGCTTTAGTCAAACACCAGGAAAAAGACATTGCACCATAGCTTCCACCTACGCTGTCTACCTCAACAATAAGTACTATTCTTCTCTTAAAACAGCCCCGGCCACAACCACAGCCAAAAACCACATGACTAAATGGTTCCTCATAATTCTAATTCTGGGGATAAAATCCTGGCTTTGAGGATTTCAAATACACAATATTGTATGCCGTTGCTGAGCATTGTGTCTCATCTTCCACATTCTGCACAAGCATAATGGGTGAAAGGGCTCAGAGGAACAATTGTTACTTTTCTCTACCATAAATGTCAGCAACTGACTGTTTTCATTGTGTAGCTTTTATTTCATTACTTGCTTAGTGTCCAATAATCCCTACGAGCCATGATTCTGGAGTTTCACATCCCTGAGCCACTTTCACACAGCCCACACACCACTCAGCATCCTGCTGCCACAATAGTTATTTCCAAAAAAAACTGGTTTGAAACAGTATATTTAAAAGGCAAGGCCCACAGAACTGCTCCATGCTAACAGAAAGACCAGCACAATTTATTCTGGAGCAAGGGAACATGATAGGAAAGTCAGCATTGCCTGAATACTTTGATTTTGCATCTGCACGCGCACTATAAAACTGCACATGCGACAGAAAACCGCATAAATTGCTTACAGGACAGGTGGGTGAGACATACGGCTACAGTAAAAGATTATACATACATGTATATACTCCTGCATGTAGGAACTGATAAAAGAAGGTGTGATCTATTACTGATAAGGGAGAAAAAATGAACGTCTCTTGTCCCCTGAAGCACAGAAAAGGAGGAAGGAAAGGTACCATAAGTCTGTATTTGACTTCTGTACATCCAGTCCAACACATTGTCCCTGAGAGTAGTTAGCATAAGAATTTTGAAATAAAAGTGACTGATACCATCCATTGTCTAGATCTAAAGTTTTGTCCTAAGTTCAGTATCCCGGATTCAATGTCATTTTCAAAGTTTTTATTTCTAAGTACAATAACTTCAGATGTGTTTCCATCAGTTTTCAGATCTGCATAATTTTTGACCTTGATGCCACTCTAGCTAGAAGCTGCATGAAAAGTATTTAATGAAAGTCACTTTGCTGACCTATGAGTCAGAGGGGTAGCTCTGAATCACTGTGCCTCTGAGGGTTACTCACAGGGTATGACAAGGACAGATTCTGGCAACATGGGCTTCCCAGAATCTGGAACTAGAAAAAGCTCAGATATTTCCTCTGCCCTACAGTGCCACATCGTTCTTCACTGTGACGTAGCCTCTGCCCTCTTCCCTGAGCTGGTCATACACTCCTGCCCTGGTGCACCACAGCTTGCTCTGACCCTGCACGCAGCAACGCCCTGCCATGCTCGGGCTAGGTCAACCCTGGCAGCCACGACCTGCCAGTTTCTCTAAAAGGCATCAGAAGGAGGCAGCAGTTAAGAAGTAAAGAAGGCAGAGGGGAGCAGAGTAGTGAGGGATGGAGACAACTATTGTGCTTCCTCTTTGGAAGCTTTGGACATCCTGCAGGCTTTGCCTGGTTGAGGTCCCCCCCTGCGGTCAACCACTGCTAAGCAGCCAAATGTGGGTCTGTTGTAGGTCAAAGTTAAAAGTCCATCCAAGCAGCATTACAGGGTGATCACATTATTCTGATTGTGCTGACTGCGAGGGCAGCCTGCCATCAGCATAAACCACAACAGACATTGCTGAATCAGCTCCTCCTCTGAGGAAAATGGAGCTAAGAAAGCTATAAATCCCAGCAGCTACCCCACTACAGTCCAAGAGAATCACACAAGCTTTCTCCCTCAACTCCTTTCTTCCATTTTCATTTAGTTAGCAACAAAATGCAGGGAGATTATTCATCAGAAAAGAAGTCATTCAAATATTAACGTGAGGGCTGTTTGGTAGCTGGGCTCTGATTCATAAACAAGCTGTCTGCAGTTAAGGAACGCATTAATAAGGCACCTACTTCCAAGCACAGGAGTATTCCGTGGGGGGGAAATTGTTTGGCTCATCAACAGATGGCACCTGTTTTACCTTCCTATCACTAAAAGAAAATAAATGGTTGTTACTCTTACTGCCTGATACGAGTAATAATTAGACATCAATTTCTATTCTAACTTATGTATGGACATTGGGAAGTTGAGTCTTGCTATGATAATTCCCCTGGATCTTTGGAAATTTTGCTTAAGGAGGCTGTGACAAGATCTGGTCTGTGAGACAATAAACACCTCAGATCTGTACAGGTTCTAAGGGTGGTCTGCTCCTCAGAGAATGATTTCTCTGCTCCCAGTGCATAAGCTATAGGATGAATGAAGCTCTCATTCTAGTCTGGGTTTTGTATCTTGCATTTATCTTTATTTGTATTGCCTGACTTTTGCATGAGATTTATAGCCCAGCTGTGCAACTGTCCCAGCATGAAGCATTCTGTCAGTAAAAATGAAAAGCTACATGAACACATATTACAGTAGCAGTTACAGCTGATTCATTGAATGTAAACAAACACAAAACCATCTGTAATTCTCCATGTAAAACTAGTTAAAAAATAAAGTACAGAATTGGGCAGACATATTCTGATTGCTGTTAAATTTGTGATTGTAGACATTTGCCAGATATTAGCTTTTATTCAATTTTGCCTTACACAACAAAGGCTATTTGTTCAAATTCAAGGTTCTAGCACATCCTCAGATTACAAGAAACAGGCAATGGACATTTGTCCACATTCACTCTTTAGTGTGGGTCTACCATCACTAGTCAACATCTCAACAGTCTATGATAGGCTGTTTTCACTTTAATTTAAAAGGAATTGATGCTAACTATGGCTTTCTGTGATTATGTATCTCTTTGATTTTATTTTAGAAAATTAGCTATTAAGAATATCAGGCAGTTTTGAGCATCTTCATCAGTTTCCCTCTAAACCCGTAATTCAGAATTACTCTAAAAGGCAACTGCGACACACATCGAACAACATTAAAATCTATTGCAAAGAGAGGGAATGGGAAGACAGAGTGAAGGACAGAAAGACAGATTCCCTAGTGTAAACTGTGTCATGTGGCAAATTACATAATTTAGGCTGTCATGTGGCAAATTACATAATTAAGGCTAAGCATGAGAGAAATATTTCTTCACATTATTTTTGTGTGTGCAAAGGAAAATAAAACATCACCTTCATTCTTGTTCATGCCTCCTCTTCATGAAGCAGAACACCTGCTGTCCACTCTAATAGGAGAAGGTTCTGACCATTTTGTGTACCAAAATGCTACCCATAAACAAAATGGCAGCCTTTTATTGCATTCTGCCTGGGTTATATAGACCCCAACACCAAAATATGTTCTCCAGTGGCCTAGATATCAGGGTGTAGATGAAGATCTCCAGTTTTTAATTAATAATACATAGTGCAGAATCTGAAAGGCTATCTATAATTTATGTATCAGTGTCTCAAAAGCAGTCATTCATACATTATATATTCAGACAGAAAATTATCTCGCTTTTATTTTCCAATAAAAAGTGTAAGATGTTACTATGTACCCTCCAAAATGGAACAGTGCTACCCAGAGCTTTATAACTCTGAAAAATGCCAGGTTCCACTGGGCTCTCTTTGCTACAAGAGGCTAAAGGTGCAAAAGCATTACTCACTGAGCATCTCTCTCTTCTACTAAGCTTTTAAAAATGATCAGGCCACTTCTTGGATAAGTGCAAATTTACCCATAGAGTACACAGAGGGACAGATAATGTGAGGAAAATAAGTTTAACAAAATGGAAGGATGCTATTTAACAATAAGGGGTTTCCAAGCTGGACTTAAGAAAAACCGATTATGGTAATATACTGCAAGAGTTCCATAACATAGAGGGCCAAAAAAATTTTTTTAAAAATACAAATATATGCAAAGCTATTGCATATAAAGCATGTTGAATATTAACAGTCATTCTCATCATGCTGTCCTATTTTCCAAGCACCCATCTACTTATGGGTGCTTCAAAAAGGAAAAAATAAAAAAATGCATACTGTATATGCCAAATGTGCAACACTTAAAAGTTGCTTTCAATGCTATATTTTCTCCCTATCTCTAGCAAGCTGCAAAGCTAAAAAATCTTGTATTTTCTCCCTCTCTCTATCAAGCCACAAAGCCTAAAATAGTGATATAAGGGTACACTGTGCAAAGAAAGTCAGTCTCACACCTCAGTCTCTGCATTTTTATGTGCAAAGCAATGTAGACAAGATGCCAGCAGGATCCAACAAGCCCTCTCCTGCCTCAGGTGTTGGAGAAGTAATTTCTGGGAGGCTGGAAGTTCCAGCAGTCGGACAGACCATCTGGACTCTTTCTTTTCAGGACAGAGGGAAATGACTCATATTTACGATTGCTTTGCTGCAGCTCCACCAGAGCGGATGTAGCACCAACAAAAGTACAACTACTTTTTTTTCAGACTCACCCCTTTTCCATGTACTACACTCCTAAAAAACTGTTTGCTTTTTTCCCCTCAGAAGTACTGAAAACAATCCAGCCTCAACAGCGAATCAGAGTGACTGAAATAAGAAATATTTTCCAGCACCATAAAGGCAAGATGATAAACCAATTAATATTTGTGATGCATCTGGACATGTGATGATTTGTATGTAGTGAGCCTGTGAGGTAGGAGATCAGAATTTAGAAGACAACTTTCAGCAAAGTGAGAAATGGAGTATCAACCCACACAGAAAGGAGGTATAAAAATACATTTTTTAAAATGTGAAATTAAAATTACAATCAGAACTTTATTACCTTAGACCTATATTTCCAGAAAACAAACAGTTCAGCATGACCTACAAGCAAACAATCTAGAAGAGAAACATAAATCCTTGAGATTCATACACTTCACTTTCCATCATGGTGTCATAGAATGGTTTAGGTTGAAAGAGCCCTTAAAGATCATATTGTTCCATGCTGTGGGCATGGACACCTTCTGCTAGGCCAGATTGTTTGAAGCCCCATTCAACCTGGCCTGGGAAATCCCAAAACCCAGTAAGAGCATTTTGAAGATTAGAAGGGAAAAATTACAACTGGGCAGGAAGAATCCCACTGTGACCCAAAATGTCACCATCTTTAAGACGATGTAACCTTGAGAAGACATTGCATCTTTCTTATTGTAAAAACATGCCAGAAGGAACAGTCCATTTCCAATCACTTGTGCCACATAAACTGCCAGAGCTATTAATGGATTTAAGGTGGGTACAATGGCCTCCACTGGCACAGGAACACACAGAGTTTTTCACTACTCCACAGCTACAGGCAGTGCAAGTCATTTTGGCAGCAGGAAGATGTGAAAAAGCAAGTCTGAATGGCTGCAGAACACCATTAAGCATCCAGAACACACAATTTGGACTGAAGACAGTACAGCTCAATTTTAAAATACCAGCTTAGCGTATTCAGCTGCATGTAGTTTGTCCAGGAACTTAATAGATAATGATTATTAATCACAAGTTAACAGTAATGGAGGGCCTGCTGGTTTGGCATTGAAGAGTCGTGAGACCAGCTTGAACAAACATCACAATTCCAAGAAAGGTACTTCCTGACTGAGGCAAACAGCAGCAGGGATGTGCAGGCACTGAGATGGAAGTGAGAGTCTGAAGTGTCAAGCAGAAGAAACCAAAGACCTGGTAACAGCTCTTCCAGCAATAAAGCATCTTTTGCTGAGCAGACAAGACAACACATCATCTAAAGATGTGTATGACTGACAGTCAATCACTTTATACTGTAAACGACCAGTCATACTTTTTCATGGTGGGGATTTCTTGCATTTCTCCCTAAGGTGTGTGATGATCTTTCTCTAGGGTGGGGATGCCCCTCAAAGCTAACTCTCGAGGCTGAGCAAAGAGATTTGCCCACAGTCATTGGAATGGGTTAGTAACATCAATCTCTACTCGATAAGCTAGCTCTGATAGTACTGATTAAGCAAAAAGTGCACTATATTATTTTTATTGTGCAATTAATAATTCTGATTCCAGCCTTTTGTTCTTTTCACCTTTTGTCCTTTTGCTTTTTAATATTTTTCAATTTTACCTTTATTCTCTTCATTTTTACCAAATCATTATCATTAACAATCTAAATAAAGAACTCAATTTATTCATATTGAATACCTGGTTTGCCATCATTAATCCTGAAGGAGGATAAAATCATAAAAAGGCTTAATCACACCTCCACAATCCTTTAGCCAAAAACTTTGTCTGAAGCTCCCATTCAGTTCCCTAACACTAACACTCACACTCACACTCACACTAACACTAGCACTAGCACTAGCACTAGCACTAGCACTAGCACTAGCACTAGCACTAACACTAACACATTAACACTGCTTAGTTGGCTGTTTGTACACGATGCACACACATGTACTGCAACCTTACAGACAGGAGTATGGAATCAACACTGCCAGCCAGATATGCCAGCAAAATCTGGGCCAGTGACCACACTTCAAGAGCAAGCCCAAAATCCAAAAGCTTCTAAACTCAGCCTCTATCCATATGATTCAGTGCTGTGACTCTAGGAAAGGCATTGGCAGCATCACCAACAAAGTGCTCTGCAGAGTCTGCACCAAATGATTTTTGGGGGTAGAAGACATCAGCTATGCCCCAATTTTTTCTTCACAAGTTTTTCTGTTCTAATATTTTAAAGAACCATTCCATGTACATTCATTAGCATCATTCCTCCTCTCAAATCCTTCCCCAGTTCCTGATTTCCTTACAAGCAAGTCTGATCTTTTAAGTCTGGTTCAGTAATCTCAGTTTCCTCTTTGAAATGCCTCATTCCTTTCTTCCAGTTCTTTGTTTAAGGACTAGCTTTGGTTTCTTCAGATTTGTAAAGTCAGGAGGAGGAAAAAAGAAGCGGAGAAAACAAAAATCTACTCTATCACATTTACCAGCCATTCTAAAAAAATGTCTTTTAAAAAGGCCTGTGAAACCTCAAGCTCTCTAGCTCAGGCAAATATGAAAAAGAACTATATTTTAGCAAGTAGTCAACTGCAGGCAAATGGCAATGCAGTATATGCTGAAATTGCTTCTGCAATAGGAACTGATGGATTTCCTAATTAATTAATAAGCAAAATATTGGCGAATTACTTTGCTGTAATTTCAGCAAAGTTCTCTTATGTGACATGGTCTATTTTGTCTGTTCTGCCAAGACTGAGCTGTTCATTCTGAAGTGTTTTCTACAATCTGTTTTTGAGTAATTCCAATTAAAAAGTGAGTAAGATCATTTCAGTGAAAGGTTCTTTATCATTCATTTGCCACGTGACAAGTTGTCTTTGAAAACTACCAAAAAGTACTTAAACTTTGTGCTATTAGAAAATATTCCTTAACAGACATGTTTTTGTTTCAGTTGTCTCTGAAAATTAATTTCTTACTTGAAGAATAATGACTATAATCTGGACTAAATGAATTCTATAGTCAATGGCTAAAGGTATGAGCATTACTGAACTAACAGGCAGAGGCTGTAAATCAACATTGTTTTAACAAACCATTACATTACAATAATTACACTTTTAAAAGTAACAAATTGTTCTCCACAAATAAAATGTCAGGACTGCATAATGTTTTATCACTACTGGGAAGAAAAATATGTCACCTTAGTCTGTTAGGCACAGATGATCAATAAGAGGCAAGTGCTGACTATAGGTCGGGAACTATATATCACCTTTGCTCTGGCTTCATTATTAGACATTTCTCTCCGCATTCCCAAACATCAAAGGCAATACTTCATCGGTTTTAAATCTCCACATGTTGCTACCATCCCATTAAGTCATCTTAAATTAGTCCTTTGCTGTTTGCCACTTGTTATTTTTCAAAAATGCAGTTCCAGCATTGCCTTCCTCTATCTTCCAGACCATTCTTAACAATTAACTTTAGAGATGAGACAAGCATTTCTCCAGTGTGGCTCAAGAAGACACTACTTTGCTAGAAGTACTGGTAAATATTTTACTAACGTCAAAAAAAAACCTACAATATGAGAAAAGGAGAAAGAGTAATGCATAGGAATGTATGTCCATGGACCTTGAGGAAAGTGAAGACGGAATAAACCTGACTTGCACCAGCCAAGAATACAGCCCAAGGACAGTGAGTAATCTAGATCTAAAAGATCGAGTACATACACATCCAGTGATGCTTCCAGTGGAGTGGAGAAACACACTGCTATTGGGGGTCTGAACTGACCTCAAGAAATACTTATTGTCTTCTTGGTCATTCCTTTGTTTGTGGGTTGCATGTGGCAAGACAAACCAGCAGTTCATTTACGACCAAGCTCTACTTATAATCCATAAACCACTCTGTTGTCTACTTAATCAATTCAATCTACATTTTTCTAACATCTTGCTGGGTACTGCATCAAGTTATTTATTAGTGGTGTAGTTCTTCAATAAACATTTTCAAATAGAGGTATAAAACAACCCTGATGGCAGACATTAAAAATTCATATTTACCAACAATTATTGTAAGACATACCAGACACATCAGGTATTACCTTTCTAAGTGTGTAAAAGCATCTTGCTATATAGCATTATATTGGAGCATTGATTTTCTTATGTTGTAAACAGCATTTGAACTGGTTTCTAACCACAACATGATTAATTCAATTTATTACCACTGAAGGCTTAAGCGTGGCAACCCCAATACACAGATTTTTGTTAAGCAAAATCTTGAGGATTGATGTGACCTGCACACGCATTCCAAAGCTTAAATCACAGTAACAGGTAATTGGACATGAAATGATATTCCATAGATGGGGGGAGTGGAGAGGGAAGAATTTATTTCTGCTCCCTGTTATACCTGTAAAAAACTTTGAAAAAAATCCCACACATGTATAATGTATCTAAAGTTTTTTCAAAACCACCTAACACTGTTTTGACCACCAAAGATGCTATGGAAAGAAACAGCTTTTTTTTTTTTTTTTTTAAATACATAAAAAATTAAATTAAAGAATGACACAAATCATTTTCATGACATACTGGTAGTGCTTTTATATTCCAGGCCACCTATTGTATATTCTCTTGTTCTTCATGTGTGTCATTAACCAATTTAATCATAATGGTACTAAAGAAAGAAGATATTAGATTTGTCTCCCTTGACCCATTTTTTTCTTAGCTGAGAGTGTTACTGTGTACAGTAACATTTTCTCTTAAAATCATTTTCTGTTGTAGATCTGCTTTATTTTTATTTTAATGCATGTGAACTTAAATAAAAAAAATGAAGGTCTCAAACACATTTTTCTTGCTTTCTTGAAAGCTATCATACAAGCTGAGTAACAGTATTTATTCTTTTCTATATCTTCATAAGTCTTAACCAATATTTAGAAATATATCATGTACTTAGTTTTTCCTTTTCCCCACCAGTCAAGAAGAGTGGACACTCAGCTAACTTCATGTTAACTCTTGCAGTACCATCGAACATCAAAACGCAGTATCTGTGTGCATGGGCAGAAAAACTGAGATGACTACACAGCATGAATCTAAAACACATGCAAACTCCTGCTAAAATACAAAAACTAACAATATCATCTGATATGTAATATTTCCAAATGATTATGTTAGCAATTATAGCAACTGTATAGTAGTATAACCTAGCAATATTGTCAGTGGATTTTACAATGAAACTTACAAGTAAAATTAGGTTGGTAAAGAACAGTGAATAAAGCTTTCAAAACCATTTCAAGCTCTCTAACAGAAATAAGGCTTTTCAAACCTTAGCAGACCTATGGAAAACAAATATGTAAGATGTGTAGGAAATTATACTGGAAATGTATTGAACGTTAATCATATCCAAAGGAAAAGCCAGTATTCCAACAATAGCAAAATGTTCACAAAGGGAAAAACAAAAGCAGTATTAGAAAAGAAATTGGTTTTGACAAGATCAGTGAGAATCTGAAGCTAAAAAGCATTACAGAAGTATCTAATTGTCCCCAAATTAGTGTTATAAATCTAGGATGTTTGAAAATAAGCTTACATTTCAAGTAAATTTATTAAAATTGAAGCTTGAAATTCATCCTGAGGACAGCCAGACAACTTAAACACAACACTGACATCACTCCCAAGACATGTTTTTCATGATTTAACATGGATTTTTTGTTTCTTTTCCCTTTAATACAGCACTGCTTCATGACATGCGCTGAGGTTGCTTAATAATTTAAGTAGTTTTTCCTTGCCTAGAAACAGTGAATGTTCTTACACCTCCAGCATGAATTATAAATTCTGTGGCTTTATGATATATATAAAGTGCAATCATTAGGAGGTTGAAGGACTGGGAAAACCTAATTCTTCCGCTGGACTATTTGTAGAGTAGACCTCAACCTCTGACAGACCCCATAGTGAACCTAATTTGTAAGGAGGAGTCTGCTGACAGTGGCAGTAATATCTAGTCATATGCAGACATTACACCAGAGAAAATTTTCATGACTGGGCTGGTAAAAGCAGTATAAATTGATGGCAATAACCCTGCAGTTACAGAATTGAGCTGTTTTGCTCTTAGAAATAATTCTGCTGGCTGAAGACCTTGGTATACCTAACACTGTCTTGAGTTGCAAATAGTCAGAGATCAGCACGGTGCTCACCATTCCTGTGGTTGTTCTCACTGTTGTCCCAGACCGGCCAGCATCACTGCCTCAAAAGCTGTGATGGCAGCACCACAGCTCAGGAAAACCAGTGTTCAAGAGTAAATTAGTTGAGCTCAGTAGCAAAGGCTCAGTTGGGTCCAACTAAAAGCACGGACCCAGCAGATTCAGCCTCACCATCAGCAGGGAGAGGTGAAAATGCACCCACCCTGACGAGAGACTTGCACCACACCAAGCAGTCCTTTAAGACTGCCACAATCCTCACTAAGCCTTATCTTCCCTAAAACAGATCTAACTAACATCACAACTCCTACACTACCTTCCATCTCCATCTTCTCAGCAACCTGTCCCTGATGGTCTCCTTCCAGCCTTAGGTTGATCACCCTACATGTAGCACCTTGGCCACTGCTGGCCTTCAGGCATGCCATGCGCACTGACCAACACCTCAGCAAGGCCTCCATGTAGAGCAGGGCCTCTTCCTTTTGGATTCTGCTGAAGGCTTTTCTTTCTTTGACTAGTAAAAGCCTGCCTGTTGTTTAGTTTAAAATCTGAGTACAGAAAATCTTGTTCTTCCATTTAGGACTCATTTCCACAGTGCTGGTTCTCAAAATGTAAACAATTGGGCTATCACAATCCATTTTGGCCGTCATCCTGACACTCAGAACAAACCTCTGATTTTGTTTAGTTTTTACTGGAATGAGAGTTCCAAGTTCCATTTTAGTTATTTTTATATTTAAATACATTTGTATTTAATGATTGCTTTTCCTCTTATGAATTCCGGTTTCAACAGTGAAGATCCTCGCAGTTCAGAATGCACAATCATCCCAACCATATCCAACCACATTACCTAACCCATCTTTTAGGATTTAGGACACAGCAATTATTATTGCCATGGAAATTATTGCCATGGCAATTATTATTGCCATATTTCATCCTCCATCACAAGACATCTCATTCACACTTATCCTGCTCAAAGTTCAAGACTACTGACACTTCAGTGCTGCTTCCCTTACGCCCAAAAATACAGTACTGGAATGTCCAGATACCCATCACTTAAATGAATAAAATCCAAAGGTAAAAAAATGAGCAGCAAGGAAAAACAGGAGGCATTCCAAGCTCTCTTCCTGATGCACATGTACCCTGACATGACTGGATTTAGCTGGATGTTTCCTCTGTGTGCTAGGCCAGACCAAGTCAGAAATTTACCAACACCACCCACACTTTAGCAGAAGTGACTGAAAATAACCCCTGAAATATTACTACTACTACTACTACTACTACTACTACTACTACTACTACTACTACTACTAATAATAATAATAATAATAATAATAATAATAAAGTATCTACCTGTGTAATGATAGAAACAGGAACAACTCAGAGGGTTCAGTTTTCCAAGTAATTCAGCTGGACACAGTCCTGGCAGTGTGCAAAGTCTTTACAGAAGTAGATCCCTGACTGAAGTCCAGCCTCCTGCAATTTGTGGTTTGTAGTTGATTGCAAACTGTGAACGTTTTGTCACACTAACACATCTATAAAGACTTTCTCTATGTGAATTTTCCTTCCTCTTATACTGCTTGAATTCATTCTGCAACCTTCCCTTCAGTTGAGGAAGAGCCTCTTGATTTTGGACACTTGCATTCCTGAACCCGGTACTTAGCAAATTCACATTTGAGATCTTTAAAACCTTTGCCATGTTTCATTAAAAGCCCCAAAGCATTAAAGTTCAGGTAGGGAAGGTGAACACAGGAGTTTGGCTGGGCAAGAAGCACACATCTTTGCACAAAGTGGTTTGAAAAGGCTTGCTTCCTTTGAAAACTTATTTCAGAAGGTTCTTTCAGTTTTTCTGCAATCCTGTTTTATGGGGAAACTCCGACTCCTTCTGGTGGGTCTGGCCTTTAGAACTTGGAAGATGCCGCCTTGATTGATGTCTCCTGACTAAATTTGGTGGCCAGTGCAGCAGTGAGCCGAAGCGTTTGCAGTGTCCCTCATGGACTGCTCGTTTGGATATTTTTTAGTTTTTATTTTACTCCGCGCCACTCCAAAAAATAAATACGAGGCATAATACCGTGGAGGTGCTAATCACACCACACCAGAATGCTTGATCGCTGGGCGATACCTCCCAGGTTCCTTCCGCTCCTGAGGAGTTTTTCTCCACTGCATGAGTGTGAGAGAAAACCAAACCCCAACATCTGCACAGCTGGAAAGGCTCGACTCCCTCCTCGTTTTCTCCCCACACGCAGACCACCGGCAGCAGAGGGCTCTTTCCGCGGGCGGCGGGGCGATGCCGGCTGTGCGGCTGTGTGTTCAGGGGAGGATATGGGTGGGGCCCGGGGGACAGCGGAGCCCCGCGGCCGCAGCAGCCGGAGAGGGCCCCGCGCTTCCGTCCCGGCGGCGGCGGCGGTCGCGACAGCGTCCTGGGGCCGGGACAGCGCTCTCGGGACGGGACACAGCCCTGGGGCCGGGACTTTGGTGGCCAGGACAGCGCAGGCAGCGGAGCCATGAGCCCGGCAGGTCGGTGCGGGGCGGGTGACGAGGGCCCGGAGGTTCCCACACGGAGTCGTGTCCCGATGCGGTGTGGGGTAGTGGAGACCGTGCTCTTGACAGTAGCCCTCAAGTGCTCGCGGCATCTAATGCATCTCTTACGGTGTCGCAGTACAAACGCTGCTTTGCTGAAGAGGAGAAGCAAAAAAGTTAGGAAATTAAAAAAATAGAAATTACACGAGCAATGTTAATTCGGTACCACTCCGGGATAGTCTTAATTGGCTAATCACGTGTTGTGTCATTAATTAAAAATTGATCATCGTCTTGCAGTCTCTCCGCTCTCCGTATGGGATCCAGCCTGTAGCGCGCAGCAAAACTGTGCTAGACTTTGCACAGGAATATTAATTCTTTGTTTATGCTTTTATTGGTGTTTATGGCCATATCTGGGTGCCTCAAAACTGTTAGTGTGTATTTTGTTACTCCCTTGGTAGTGCTAGAACACATTATCCCATTGACTGGTGGAAAAATTTGATGAAAAGTTAAAATTACTTACGAGGGCCTCATATATATCAGAAGCAGCCCTTAATCTGAACCAGAAACCTGTGACTCCATGTCCCTATGCACATTCTTCCCAGTCGTGTTCCCTTATTCACAGAAATACTGTCTATTTACTGCTCCCAGTTTCTTCATGTCTCTTTGTAAGGCTCAGACACACTTAAATCAAGCCAGTGACTGCCAAGCTGGGCACCCAGTAAAAAGGAAATGAAAGACGTGTAGGCAGATACCAGAGGTTTGACTGACTTGCTTGTGGGGAGCTCAGCTTTATTTTTGTGATTCTTTTATTAGGTGGGACAATATTTTATCCTCATTTGCTGAATGAGGAATCAAGAAAGAGAAGTCTGAGGGCCTGAGTCTGCAAAGGTGACTCAACGTGTTGTTTTTCTGTTCTGATTCATCATTTTAAATTACTGCTTCAGATGCCAAGACAGGGTTTTTACCAAGGACTTTGTATTTTGCATCGTTTTATGACATCAGAGTAACCACATTAGTTATTAGTTATCGAATGTAGCTTTGTAATAACATTAGCCTTGCAAATAATCTTCACCTACTACTCTCATTATACAGATAAAAACACCAGGGAAGAAAGGCGAAGTGACTTTTCTAGCTGTTTTACAGTAAGTTAGTTGTGGATAACATATCAAAACTCAGTATTGCTTTGCTTTCTACCTAGGGCTGGTGGTGAAATGGGTATGGTTATTTTACTGGTTGTTTTCTATCTAGACCCAACTTCCAGCATTGCGAGCTTCTTTAGAAGCTTTAGTAGAAAAAAGTTGTGTATATGAGCAAAACTAATTTTAATAGCATTTCCAAATGTGCATATGCTATCCCAATTATTAGGCAAAGTGATATTTGTGGATGTGAACAGTTGGCAGGGCAGTATTCTGTAATTACAGAAGTATGCTCAGTGATCATTCTGTATCAATGACAGGATACAACTGTGCATGACCTGGGGGCGTATGGTTTAGAGTCTGGATCTTGGTGGATAAAGTCAATCAAATCCTGAGTATGCATGTGAAATAGCTGGAGTAATTGCTGAGTAAATATGTAAGAACACCGAAGAGGGATGGCTGCTTTCCCAGCTGCTCATAACCAGTTCCACACATTGGCAGGGGAACAAGTAACAGTAGGCTCAGTCAGCAGAGGATGTGCTGGCCTTCTACTCTGGCATCATTTGTCTCTGATATTTTTTCATGTGTTGCTCTGCCTAAGCCTCAACCCACCTGTGACCTCTGTGCGCAAACCTCTCTCCTGCAGGTTTGCCGCAGCATCAAACCTTTCTTCTATAGAAAGAGGTCTGTTGTGTATAGAAGTGCACAGAGGTGTGTTTTCTCTTGATGGAACAGCATCTGTGAGGTACTGAGGTTGCTTCAGGTGTATTGCCCAAGGCCTAGTCTAGCTGAAATCTGAAAGCTGTTCGGGATGCTTGGTGGGAGAGATAGGCTTATTACTCTTCAGGGCTCTGTAGAAGACCCTAACCTAGATGAGCTTTATGCAAATTCCATTAAAGCTGCTGTGGCTAGTAGAGATAAAACATCTGTAATGCATGGTCTTCGATGACATCTTCCTTCAATTGAGACAGGAGGCACTGACAGGATAACTCCATTGCTATGCTTCATTGGAGTCATCACTCCTCTCCACACTCGAGAATGTAGTTATCTTCATTCAGATCCTTCCTTGTGTGTCCTTTTTTTACACAATGTACATTTCTGTGTCTTCAACTGTTTCTAGGTCAATGTTTATGTAAGTGGTGTTCTGGGAGGGAATCTAGACAGTGAATAGACAAAAGTAATACTTGATTTTTGTTTTTCTCAAGAATTAGGGAGTGCTTGAATTTTTATTAGTCAATAGTTTTTCAGGTCCTTCACTTTTAGGGAAAAAAGAGTTCTCAGACAATGATTTGATTCAAAATCCAAGAGGTCTAGTGGTAGACTTTTCAAGCAGATTCAGTAATAACATCATAATATGAATCTTAATATTCATATCCAATATTAATTATTAAGTAATATTTATATTATTAATAATGTATTAGTAATTTGGGTATCAAAGAAGCCAGAACAGAAGTACCTCAAAGCTATCATTTGCCTTCAGAAGTGTTGGGATGCTCATTCAGATTCAAAAGTTGATCCTAACAAGCTATGTTCCTTATGCTGATCCTCTCTCATTTCCCTGCTGTTGCAAGCAGCAGTTATTGAAGTTTGCATAGGAGCAATTGACCACCCACATTTGAAAAATTGTGTCACTGATATCACTGATGTCGTGATAAAGGTGAAAGAAAGCAGCGATCTCAGTTTCTTATAAGAACATTTGTGCCCAGGGACTCAAAACCCACAGTGTGACTCCTTCCCTGTCTGTATAGCTCCTGGAGCTGGTCTTTGAGGATTTGATTAGTTTATATACTCCTTTATTTGCTTGTAGGTAATAAAAAATGTTTTATCTCCTCTAACAAGCTTAAGCGCCCCAATGCAAACAGCAGCAATAGCTTGTGCTGTAATTATATCCCCAAGGGAGGTGCAGTGATTTTTGACTATCATTAAAAAAAAATCGTCCTGACCTTTTTTATAAATCAAAATCAGACTACTGCAATGTGAACTGTGATAAAAAACCCTATGTTTTATTAAATGTAATAATTAAATGTTGTAAAACAAAAGGAATAATTTCAGAATAGTATTGAAAATATTTTTTGAAACCACTGTGAAGATAGGAAGGAAGACACAAATACGAAGATTTAACTTTTAAACTGGAATCTATTTCATGTAATGATATTGATGTTCATTTAGTGTTTATTGGCTCCCTGCATTGTAAAAAAGCAAGGGTTTGTATGAAGCCACAGTGTATAATTTATGCTATCACAGGCCTGATAGTTAAAGCAAATTTGTCTTACCATCCCCATCATTACTTTGTTTTTCAACATTTCTGGGAGCTTTTGTGTACAGTTAGGTAAGAACAGTCTTACACGTTTGACATTGAGACAGTTCAAGCAGAGGTACAGCTGAGTTTGGAAAGCACCCATTTGCATTCAGATCACATGCTTAACAGCTGGAAAGAACTTGAAATTTTACACAGGTGTTTATAAATAGCTGCAGTCTGCGGCTAAGGTTCACTGTTGTTGCTTCTGTGTAAGAAATAGGGAATTCATGTAAGACCATGAAGCTGAAATGCAATGCCTTTGTCAAGTTTCAACCTTTTTTCCCTGTACCTACTGGGAAACTTACTCCAAGTGAGCAGCGTAGTCTTGCAGGTTTTCATAGCTGAAAAAAACGTATGGCTGGTCTTTCTGCTGCAGTGTACCACAGCTTCTGTCCAGCCCTGCATCCTTGGGTTTCCTTTCTGAGGAAACCAATATCAGAAGAGAGGCTTTTCTGGTTGCCAGAGTTTTCCCTGACACCAAGTTAAAGTGCAACTGAATAGAGCAGCTGGATCTAAGAGCTAACACCTGCTCCTAGATCCCTACTCTAGACAGGCATAAAAGAGTTTCCTTACAAGAAATAATGTTGCACTGAAAGATAAACAACCCCCTGTCCCCAAACCTGACTGAGACCCTGTCACATACAGTTCAATTCATGCCTAAATGTGCTATATCATCCACATCTCTCAGCACCAGGGATATGCATGTGTTGTGTCTCTCAAACAAAGCAAGGTATTTTCCTATCAAAATGAAGCAATGATATTTTCACTCACTATTTATTGTTATACTTGCTTCCAATTAAAAAGAAAAAAAAACAAAACCCAAATCCCAAAAGAAATATTAATTTTTTTTAGTTGTTTTCTCTACAGGGCGAATGTTAAGTTGTGAAGAATAAATAATTCAAGTTTGTTTACTGTAGTCAGTACAAAATGGTGTTTGTTTGTCTGTTTGTTTTTAATATCAGATTAGAGATACAATTGAAATAGTAAGCATTATTTATTTTCTAGTGGGAAATGTAAAAAATTCTAGAAGCTTTGGGAAAAATGGAACAATGAGTAGAATGGCATTTATGAATTAAACTTTTAAGAAATAAGGTAATATATGATAAACATATTTTCATATAGTGTACCCTTCTGTTTTTCATAATTTTCATTTATTTGTGAAACATTTATAGTTTAAATAGCTGAAAAGAAAAAAATCATGCTATTCCTGGAATGAATTGAACAAGGATAATTTTTAGTCGTTTGAAGACTGGAAATAAAAGCCATTGTGTTGAGCAGTGCTGTGTCCTCTGTAAAAATGAAAGGCTAAATACAGTACAGGCTTCAAGCAGTTTAATGCTAATATGATAGTGAACACTAGGTGAAAACAGGCAGTACTTTATTCAGAAGCCACAAGTGTGGTGTTACTCTGATTTATTAAAATTTGTGATTGAAAAGACTTGGGAACCTGCTTTTTATTAAATTATAATATGCATGGTGACAGAAATAAACTTCTTAAATTAACAAAAGTGTATTAACAGCAGAAACCGGATATTTTCTGAGTTTGATTAGATTCCCTTTAAAGATACAAAATACTGTGGGAAACTAGTAAATATTCATTATTCAGCATAAACCCCTTCAAGAAGTGATTTTCCTAAGGAATTTTGTTACTAAGATTTTTTTTGCAATGTTTGCAGTAGCATTCCTGTAATTCAGTTGTGGCTGAAGTGTGTAGTGCTGGCCAGGTGTGTGTTCTTGAGCTGATGTATAAAAACTCCTGAGAAGGCAGTCAGTGTATCCCACACAGTGCAAGCAGACTGTGTCTACCTAGAACTTGTTCCCATTGTAAACTCAGTTTAGAGGAATATTTTAAGAGAGGAAAAATATCCTCTGAAAAACGACTACTTGATCATTATTTTTCAATTGCCTTTTGTTTGAAGGTACTGAAATAAACAATCCATGTGAGTTATTGTCTCCATTCAAATTTACTTCAAAGTGAGGGAGGGTCAGAGTGCACACACAGCAGGAGCAGGGTGAGGCTGAGTGGCCCCTTCCAGGAATCGGTTAGAAAGGAATCTCAGGTATATAAAATATATGAAAGAAGGGGGGAAGGAAACGTAAAGGTACAGGCAAGGATAATGGCACAGTTTTCACAACCCCCAGTGGGAAAAAGTGCAGGGAGCCCCAGGACCAAAGGAAAGGCGACAGCCACCAGAACGGCAATTGGGAAGGAATCAATGAGCTGTTTGTAAAAAAGAACATTAGAAACGGATTGTTAAAGAGTGTCAAGATCTGCTGTTTTACTGGGTGCTCACCTCACCAGAGCCCATGCTGAACTAAGTGTGTTTCCTAATGGACACGGGAAATTCTCTGTCTAATTTGAATTTCATGCCAAAGGGGAAAAAAATTTAAAATGTTCTTTCGATAAGTGGGAAAGATGTGTAGGCATATTTTATTCAATCATTGTTGATGAATGTGTATGTATTTTATCTTCATAGCTCCCTTTGCCCATTCCCTTCAAACACATTGTACAGGGTTGGGAGAGGCCAAGAAGAATGAGACATGAACAGTAAGTTGGCTTATGTCCACTGAGTTGTTTTGTACTTTTTCTCTGTGTAACAATATTCATTGCTTTGGGGTTTTTTTTAACCCAGTCTAAGACTCTGTACTGACTGGGTGCAGCAAAACTGAAGGGCTACCATGAGCCAGGTGAGTTCCCTGGCTTGCTCAGATCCTGGTGCTGGGGAGCCAACTCATTGAGAAGAAGATGAATGGAGGGACCAGGATGGGAGGGAAGTTGTGGGAGAGTCTTCTTCACATCCCTGACCCTGCCAGCCTCATTATGGTGTGTTGCTGTGGGGTGCTGAAGGCTGGTCCCCTCTAAGAGCTGAGGGTGCAGAACATCAGAGGTTGCTTGAGGTCACAGGGGTTGTTTGAGGTCATTTGTGCTGACTTGAGGTCATTGGAGTCCCTGGCAGGGGTCACTGGAGGTTATTTGGGCTGACTTGGACAAGAAGCCCCCTTAGAACAGACAGTGCCTTTGGCCTTTGCTGTTCATAACCTCCAACCAGGATGGCAGACAGCAGTCAGAACAGCTGGACACAAGTGGACCCATAATACTCGGGTCAAGGTCTCTAGCACCCCAGAGATTTGGACTTCTCAGGAGAAAGAAAAGGATGGGAGACCTCCGCTACCAGTGGCCACAGCAAGGAGCTCTAGTGATTCATGGACTATTATGAACTGTTATTGTCTTCTTTATTCCCTGTATTTACTTGCCACTCCTGGTGCAGGGACCAGAGGTGGAAAAATCGGGAGGGGCTGTTTCAAGTGTTCCTGGTTCTTAGAAAGGGTTAAGGTAATAATAACTAGGGTTTGTAAAGACAAATTGAGAAATAAGAAGAGAAGGGATTGAGAGGAAAGCTCATGTCTTTACAAACAATTTGATGGGTGAAGGTATGGGTGTTAACATCTTTGAAATGAGTCTTAATGTCTCAACCAACTCTGGGCAGCAGGTTGGTTGCAGAGCCCAGGCAGCTTGGCTTCTGAAACAGACAATGGTCTGCACAAGCCTGAACTTCTGAACTTTGGAGTAAAGTAGTAGGTTCAAGGGGATATGTGTGGTAGGCAGTTTGGGGAGGCTGTACCTTTCTAGTACCTCAGCCAATGGGGAAAGGAAGAGGGCAACATGCGGCTGGGAGTTTAGGATAAAAGGAGGCTGTGCCCTCTGAAACTTCAAGAGGGAAAACCCCATGGGCGTGTGCCCCAGTGGAATCTCTCCATTTATTCACTTATTTGAAATAAAGTTGCAGGACTCCTCTGTCTCCTTTTTGGATCTAAACCTCTGGCGTTTGTGTATTTTCCTGACAAAAGCAAAATCTTCAAGTAAGCCAGATAGGCCCCAACATCTTTACGAGTGTCTAAATTATTCTAGCTCTGTCCAGAAAGTAAACTCTAGCAGCTTAATCTTACTTTTGGTATCTAAAGGTAATTTACATTTCAAATTCATCTGAATCTTTTAAACAGTATTTTTTAAAGGTAGGCTGATATTATGAGAAAACTTTATAAAGATTTAATCAAATAATAGAAGTGGTCTTTCTTGGAAAGGATGTTCCATAGTATCTGGAAAATCTAATAAAAATGCACAGAACTCAATATACCTTTCTTCCTCCACTCCCCAAGATGCCTACTTGTGGATAGTTCACTGAGTCTCCAGTTGCTGTAGACTTCCTACCTGTAAACATGTAAAGCTAATTCCCCAGCCTAGTGTGTCTCGGAATAACTCTATTTAATCAACAAAGCCTTGTTGCTGTGCATGATCAAAGGAAATTTTCCCAGTGTTTTTAATCAAAACTTTAAGGTTCTTATGCATGCATTCTGGTTTTGTAACACAGTAATCATATCATTAAAACTTGCAAATGTGTTTCTCTCCCTTATCAATTCTGTTCCCTGTTCAAGACTAGCTATTTTAGAGGAGGCCAAGTCTAATTTGGCCTTGAATGAAACAGTCTGTAATGATTGAATTGGGAGAAATGTATTTTCAGTGAAAGTTTTGGCCCGATCCTACATTTCGCAGTTTGGAAACAGAAGAATTTTCTGCTTAAAGGTCACATTCAGGACAGTTTTATTTTAATTTTCTGCTAGTTCTTGCCAAGGTATTGTTAGTTGATTTTTCTAAGAGAGTTTAAAAACAGCTATGTTTCATTGGCAAACTTACAGCCTGTATTTCAACACTGATGCTTACAGAATTCATTAAAATGGCAAGCCATGTTTCTATATCTTAGCATGCAAATATGTGATGTATAGCATAGTTTTTGTACTCCCACCTGCTGTTAAGTCCGTGCTCATTTTGAATAAGATATATAATGATGAACAACATTCATTTTGAACACAACCGTGCCTTAAATAACGTAGTTAAAAGGCAGAATTATCCTTTCAAACTGTGACAACTCATTCATTGGATGTAACATTTTGGAGGCTTCTATGAAAAGCTAGTCCTTTTGATCAGAAATCAAGGGTTGAACATTAACTTAAAATACTTAAAATATTACAAAAGTCAATTACATTATTTTATTTCTCTCACCACAACTATGCCACAGATGAGCATTGTAACATTTGAATTTCCAAATGTACATGCTCTCCCCTAAACAATCTGTTTTGCTTAATAAGTGAAAAAGTTTTCACTCTTGCGTAAAAAAAAGCTAATCCAATACTGGATAAATCATAGTTCTGAATCTAAGTCTTTATTAAAGTAGTAGAAGTTTTTGGAGGAGTGTTTCCAAACTTAAGTTCCTTTACTTTTATAGGTTTCTGTTTTTTACTGGAAGATCAGAATGATGAGAAGTCTCTCAAGAGGTGTAAGCTATGTCATTTTTTGAAATTGACTCTTGAACATGTTGTTTTGTTTGTGGATATTTCTCTTCTTGGTATATTGCTAAAATCTGGATCACTGAATTTTGAAATCATAGTAAGCGTTTAATTGAAGAAATGTTTCATTTTGTTATGGTCCTGATTAGCCAGGCCAGGTACCTGTAAGTGCATGAAACACTACAGGAGCATATGGCACTGTCTGTACCAGCTATGGATTCAGTAAAAGTGGCTACGTTCTAAAGTGTTTCTTGAGGCAGCTGCTTTGGCACAAGCGTGCCTGAGAGACTGGGTGCTCAGCTTCGTGCTCGTGGTATACTCTAGCACTGAGTGGATGTGGTCAGGGTGCACTCTGGGTGCTCCTAATGCTGCAAGGCTACTTCACCATTGGTAAGTAGTGTTCCCTACTAAACAGGACATGCAGAGCTCAGCAGTAGGGCCTGAGAGCCATGCAGGGTACATTGAATAGAGTTTATTTTAGACTTGGTCTAGTCTGGTCCTATGGCCTCCGCAGGCAGTGCATGTGTGATTCTAAAGATTTGAGATGTTTATGCAGTTACAGCATTAATCTGCAGTAAATGGAAGATGAAACAGGGGCAGAATAAACTCCAGAGGAGGAAAATTAAGACTGCACATTGTGTTTCATACTTCTACCTGATATGCAAATAGTTATTGTTGAGCAGCTGGCACTTGGTAACATGTTAAACTGTGGGATCCTGGGGAGTCTTACATTAGACACTAATAAAATACAAGTACAATGATGATAGACTTATGACAGCATCAGCCTGTTTTATTTTAAGATCTTCCTTTTTCTGAATGTTCAAGAGGAAAGTAAAGATTTAGTTATACAGATCTGGTCAAACAACAAGGGAGCTGATGATATAAAAAGCTGGACGCTTCATAATTCTTTGGTCCTGGCCTGTCTACCTCAAGCTTTTGAGTTTTACTATATTTGAACTATACTGGTTCTCTGACTGTAGTGAGATAAGGTTTAATTTGGTCTCAAAAATGGTTCAGGAGAGATTGTTTTCACTTTCTTTTTTGTACCTTTCTAACTAGAAATGGATGATAGTGTACTTGAAAAGATGGTAGGACTGGTGAGATACTTTTCTTCCAGTGTACATTATTCTGTAGACATGCTTTTCCTGTTTCTGTTGCACAGCGAGGCTAAACTGCAATGACAGCAATGTATGTATGTATTGTATGGTAAATCTGTTTGCAAGAACCTCAACACACAGGATTAGTTTATTTCAAGGAAGCATCCTTGTGATCTAAAGCAGTCATAGTTATACAGAATCTTTCTGCAAGGTCTCCCCACTAGAGGACGACCCAAAATTGTTACCCAGGTAACTCTCCAAGTTGTTCTTATTTTAGGACCATTAATAATTTTGGGAATTTATTTTGCATGGGGGGAAGATAATTGCATGTGTTATACTGAGGAAATATTCTTATTGGAAAAATGTCTTTTGAATGTTATGTAAGCTGTAGCAGTATTTAGGCATCACAGTTGATTTTGCAGGCCTGTGGTTGAATTTGTGAAGGCCGGTAGGCATTCATTTAACTAAGCTGTTTTCTTAAACTGATGGACAGAAATTAAAGTAGTATGTTATATAGCTAGTCTGTAGAATCTTTGACTTAAGGCAGTAGAGAGGAAGCAGAGGTGGATTTAATATAGAGAAGACAACCTTCCACTGAGGTTGTTCCTGAGTGTTTTATTTAGCTTGGTTTCTAACTCACTGTTAGCTCTGTCATTGATCATTGTATGAAACTGCACATTTATGAAATGATTTTCTACTTCATTTACTTCCGTCTGTGTACAACATCAACATGAATGCTGTTTAAAAAGTCAAAACAAAAATATAAAGTGGTTGTCCGACACTGATGAGAGATTGCACTGTTGTTGTTCGGGTGTTTTTAGTGTCAGTCATGTATTTGTCAGAAAGGGAGGAAAGAAATGAGCTGAAACTGGAGGACAATTTCTTCTACAGCCTAATAACTTCAATGTGTTATACATCAGACAAAAACTGCTTCTCACATTTACTTAAATTTCTGGATGAATGCTCAAGTAAATGAGATGCATTAAAAATGGATTTAAAATCAGACTGCAAAAGCAGGAGAAGATCAAGCCATTTAATTTGTGGGAACTCAGAAGCCCTCCCTGAGTACTCTGCTGACATGTGGCAAAGGAAGCAGTAGGTTTAGGAACCCAAGAAGTGTAGATGATACACTGCAGCGTGTTGCCTGGAGAAGCTGTTGATGCCGCATAAAAGGAGGCATTCAAGGCCAGGTTGGATGGGCCTCTGAACCTGGTCTAGTGGAAGGTGCCCCTGCCCATGCCAGGGGATAGAAATGAGATGGTGTTAAAGGGTCCTTTCCAAGCCAAACCATTCTATAACTGCTCTGAGAGAGTTCAACCAGATTTCTACAGATTTCTAGTGTCAATGGCAATCTGTAATTTAGGAGTTGTTGGGATGTCATCGATGGTTAATTCAATGTATTTGATCACAAATGCAGGGAACACAGAAATCTCTGAGCATAAATTGCAATAAATTGTGCTATTTATTGATAAACATTGCCTGATGATCAGTGTCTGTCAAAGTCTCTGGCATACAAATTAGACTACTTAATGTGTAAGACAATTTTCTTGTTTTGTACATCAGTTGCTATGGCCTTCCCTGACCATAACTGTTGGAATCACAGCAACTTATCCAAAATGTTATTTCTTGCAAGATCAGTCGTTTTTGTTTTGTTGTGTAAGCATTATTTTCTGAGACATAATATCTTGTGATAGAGGTAAACATACTGAATTTCATGACAATGTTTTCCCCAAATAATATCCACAAAACATGTATTCCATTCTTTATTTCTTATTTTGAAGAAATTAAAGTTAAGAATTTGTGAGAAATTGAAGTAACAATGGAATCAAGGGGGACAGAGGAAAAAAAGGAAGAGATCGCAAAAGAAAAAGCAAAGACATTGAATTTAAGTGTGTAGAGTTTAAATGTGATCATAAATACAAAATTGCCTGCAGTAAGTCAGGATGAGAACATCTAAAGAGATTGTGATAAGAGAAACACTGGCAATTAAAAAAAAATCAAATAAAGAGGAAGATGCTTTGGTCTGCCCTTACAAGACATTTTGAAATTCATTTGTTTTTAATATTTCATGCTTATAAAATCATACTTATAGTGATAGTGTAAGGGAAATCTTCAGGTGGTGGTTGGTTTTGGTAGCAATAGCATCAGTTCATGCAAACTTGATAAGCTTGCTTAGGTTTTCCTGTGACTTTAAAGACCTGTTCAGGTTTTCATGTGACCTTAAAGACTTGTTCCACGGCAATCATAAAAAGTAGTATATTACTCCAGCTCTTCATGCTGTCATTATGGTATATTTTTCTCTTCATGATTTGTTCATGTCTAAATCATTTCTGAATTACCTGGTTGTTTTGTGCTAAAATCTACTGAAGGTGCAATTTGCTCTCAAGGAAGTGACTGTAATGACAGGAAATTCTGCCTCATTGCAGTTGTGATAAAGGGGGAGGTCTACCTTGAAACAGAGAAATGAGTTCTGACCTCTGTATCCCTATATCCCATGTTTATGTTTGGCCTTGTTCATTAGAAGTGAGAGCACCTGTCCATCAGTAGGTATTCAGCTGTAAGTATGTATTCATGGGACAGATCAGAGAGAAAGGCTTAAACCAGGAAATAAGGCCATATTGCTTAATGAGACAGCTTCTAATAACAGCTTTTTTTAATAACAGCTTTTTTTAGTAACAGCTTTCTGAGCATAATATTAGCTTTGTCACGTTTGATAGTCAGGTATCTTTCTGGTCTACCTGTGCCAGGTAAATGCTGTGGAAAGACACCCCAGGAATTTATTTGGTTCCGTGTTCCCATTGTTGCTGTAGAGAAGATCAATGGAATTTCTTTACAGGGAAAACCAACTAGATCAAGCGTAAACTCATTTGTACAAAAATTGTTCCTCTCTGTAGAACCTAATTTTGCCCACTCCAGACCTCACTAAGCTTAGTAAGAAGGATGAAGACCTGAGGCTTGATTTTATACAGATAGAGAAAGTATTTGTTTTCACATACAATTTAGCAATTACCAGCAGAAGGTACATAAAGGATGAAGATGTTCTTATTACATGCTAGTTAAATAGGAATTTTGGAATAGAAGTGCAGCCACTGCTGGCTGATACAGTGAGGGCAGGAATGCACTTTGTTTTAGGATAATTGCTTTAAATGAAATAGGTGTACCATAGCGCTGCAGCAATTTCGCTACTTTGTGATCTCACTCTAAAGTTTAAAAGTGTCTTTTATAATTTTAATTTCCTTTACTGGAACACCTCAGAGAAGCAACATGAAATGCCTTGAAAACGTTTTCCATTATCTGCAAGTAGTTCTAAAGTGCTTTCTGCTGTCCTTCCCACGATGAATGCATTTTGGCTTGCTTCAGGGGATTTGCCTTGCAGAATTCCAGCAACCAAGAGCTGGAGTTGCATTTTGAGACACATTTACTGGACATGTGTGAGGTGTGCTGACTGGGAAAATCAATGCCTTCGGATGGGTGAGGGGCAGTTTGTTATGCTAAGGCCACACATTAATGCTGAATTAAATGTTCTCATTCTGTTTCCAAATGTTAGATTGCAGGTGTTGTTTGAAGTGCTAGTGAAACTTTTTGTAGTTCCTATCATATCACTGTTAGTGATCAGGGCAAGCAGTGTGAAGAGATGAATGTTTGAATCTTTGTCAAAAGATTGCGAAGAGGCCAAGAGACTAAAAATCTTCAGATTCTAAAGTCTCATTTGAACTAGTATGTATGCTTGTCATTCTCATCCTACATGCAGCCCAGATGGAAATGAATCTTCTTGAGAGTAGAAGAAAAGTTTTGAAAATCGCTGAGCAAAGAGGGGAGTCTAGGTTATTTTATGCTTCCTTATATTTCTCATGCTCCATTTTTTTTTCATTGTGTCATGACCCTTAACTATATCCACAGTTTCATCCTACAGGGTGAAGTAGGTAAGTGCATTTAACTTGTAAGGTCTTGAATAGCTCTATCCTGGCACTGCTTGCCTGGGGAAAAAAAAAAATGTACTGCTTCTTTTTGTGTGAGTTTTTAGGATGAAAAGATACTCATGGTAATCATGGTGAGTGTAGTCTATTCACAAAAGAATTAAATATGCAATGGATGTCATTCCATATCACTTATGTTGCCCAGATTTATCGTCAATATATCATGAAAAAGTGAGCAAGAACTTCTGTGCCTTTCCACTTGTCCTTTGAGATATTTAACTACTGTACTTATTTTAGCAAATTTTTGCTGATGGACAGTAGTTCATTGCCTACTGACAGAGTTCATACATTTCTTTTTCAAATGTCTTTCCTTTTAAGACTGATATTTTAAAAAAAAATCAAACAACCTTCCATTCCCCAAGTGAGGACGTCTGTGACAGGAAGAAATAAAAGGGACAAATCTTATGCTTTGTCTAGCAGTTGATCCTGTCCTTTCTCAGCATAGTGGTGGAGAACACTTTTCTTCACACAGGTACCAAAGGGGTGGAGGTGAGGGCTGTAAACAGACTTGGATTACATTTTTGTTAGAACTGACTGTGGCAGGCTTGGTATGTGGTTATAGGAGTTCATGGGCAGCTGAGTGAACAGCAGGGAATTGCATTGTTAGGTTCCAGTACCCTAACTGGAAAAGACTCTGGACAATGATGATCCATCTTTGCATTAAAACTTGGGTAAAAGTTGATGTTCAAACCTATTTTTTTTTCACCAAAACATCTTAAGGTAGTGGAACTGTAGAGCCAATTTTTAAACCCTATCCTAATTGTAATCAGCCTCATTGAAGACAAACATAGTTAGTGCTGAATTTTTGGAAACAAAAAAACCCCCAAAGCTGTAGTAAAATGCAGGTCAAAGATACCTAGAAGTAAAGCATTTCACCTACAAACCTTTACAAACTCCTACAAACTTAAAGGGCCTTTAAAAAGATAGGGAATGAGTGGACACCTGTGCAGTGTTTTTCTCAAAGATGAGTGTTCCCATGTGCTTCTTGATTATTGCTAAGCACACAGAAATTATCTTTTACAAGATTGTAAGGTGATCATAAACTGAGATATCTGTTAAAGAGCAGCTGCTAGACCCCAATTTTCAATTTGTTTCCTTTGCCTTCCTGGTGTGTTTGGTGCATTGTAGAGTTCTTGACATTTCCTTTGATTCTGTAATACACTTGCTTTTTTTTACCCCCCCTCTTCCCCTTCCTTATAATTCTTGCCATAAAAGACATGTTCTTTTGCCCTATATACACAAGTTCTTGATTTGTGCTTGTTCACAGTAGTCTTGTACGATCTAGCAGGATTTTTCAAAGAGCCCTTCAAATGTCATGCGATGTGTTTTCTTGGGCTGAGATCTGCTTTCTTGGTCAAGCATGCACCAGTAACTAGAGAAGAGTTTTGCTTGTCAGAGAACCCCTTTCAGTATGGATAACTGCATTAATTTTCTTACTGCTTCTAGTTGCTGAACTAATAATGCATTTTATTTCCACCTTTGAGTCAGTTTCCAAGTAGGAGCAGATGAAGCAGAGCTTAATTTTGTCAGGATATGATAGGTTCTATTACATTAACTTTCAAGGGAACAAAATTAATCTCAACTTACATTATGTTTCAAGTGCAGTAAATTCAAAAAATTATTCAGGAAGAGATGAAAATAATGAAGAGGTAAAAACTCTGCCTGAAAAGTAGAGCATTGTTACTGTATATTCAGTGCTGGGTGGTATTGCCTTAAAGCTACACTTGATCTTTCTTTGTTGTTTCGGGTTAAAATAATACCATTCTGAAGGCAGAGTTTTGGTGGGCTTTAGTTTTCAAGTAAGCTGCCTGCATATGTATCTTAGTTGAATCTCTGAAGGCAAAAACACTGTATGACAGGAAAAAGTTACTAGTACATAGAGTAGATTTTTGATAGGCGGCATTGTAGCTATTTATAGGGTAAACTTCAACTCAACATTTCAGTTCAGGCAAGCATTTCAAAATAGTGATATTTTTCCTTTTAGTACAATTTGGGGGAAGTAAGGTGCAAGCCTTACATTCCTGCTTAATATTGGAGTTAACTCTTAATATAGAAGGCAGATCAATGTCAGAAAAAAAAGCGTGAGCTTATAATTCAAAACATACCCACGTTTGGTTTCCCATAGGTAACTTGATAGCACTTACTGCTTGCTTCAATAAACATTGCACCAAACTGCAGTATGAAAACCCTAGCTCAACAGCATGGCTCTTCCCTCTGCACATAGATAGAAAAGACAAATTAAATAGGGGAACTGTATTGCATTAGAGCTTTATGAGATGTGTGTTGCAGAGCCTTTATTCCATCATGGGTGGTGTTAGATATATTTCACTCCCCTTTTTTACACAAATAAAGCTTTCTTTCTCATATATAAAAATCAATATAGTTAAGAAGAAATGCAATTGAGCCTTCAATAAACATCGTAAAACCCCTTTCTCATTCCTGCTTAGCTAAGATCAAAGCTGCAGACTGGTGCACATATTCCATATGGAAGTGGAATTACTTTGTGTCTTCTTTTATCCTTTCAATGCAAGTTTCTCACTTTTATCTTTAGAATTTCTTGAGTATTCAAGCCTTTTCCTTTCCATTTGCACAGTGGTGAATGAATGTGAAATTCTTTATGAGCCTGTGTACATACCCAAGGTTGTTTTTCTCCTCCCATACACTGTATGAAGGAACCCCTACCCTGTATGCAGTTCGGGTTGTCTCAGAAAGTACTTTGAAAAGGCAGGAGGGTTCACAAAAGTGCAGAAAAAAAAATAGGAAGAGTTCTACAATGGAGACATTGTAGTGGGAAGAGTATTAATCCCAGTTTAAAACTATAATGAAGGCAAGGCTATGTAGATGTTTTTATCCCAGCATCATAAGCCAAACAATTTTGCGCTGAGTTAAATGAGAAATTCACTGCTATTTTTCTTACTATTAACCTTCAGCATTTCGTCAGAAACAGGCATTTTTCATATTGTTTTTTAACATGGGAAATACAGTATTCACCTCTCCAAATACATTTTAACAAATAAAACCGTGCTTTCATGTACTGCTAAGTTAGTTAACTTCAAATATCTTCACCTACTATCACGTTGAGCATGGCCCTTTATGATTTCCTGTTGCAGAAAACTTTGTGAAAGGGTGAGCATTCACGAATCTCGGAAAGAAGGCAATTGTCCTTTAAGCAGTTTGTAGACATATGAACTCAAGAGACTAAGTGATAGTGTCCCTGTTCTACAAGTTTCAGTCAGCTTTTGCTGGGTAAACTTTGTTTCAAGTATCTCCAGAGTAAAGAATGGATGAACAAGGTGTAGAAATAATTTCTTCTAAAAGGAAGGGAAGACAATTTAAGCATTAATCCTGGACTGGAGATATAAGTTCCGTTTCTTCTTTTATACGTGGACTTATTTGGGATCCTTGACAAGTTTTTTTATTCTCCTTTGCTACCTCTGTACTGTGCTTCCAACAGTGCATCCCACTGCCCACATCCTTTATGTCCCCTAGAAACATTCGAACTCTGTGTACACTCCCTGTTTCTGCATCTCCTGATCCTCACAGTGCAGCAGCGTAGGCACTCAAAGGAGCTGTGGTGCCCTGCAGACAAGTGTCAGTCAGGTTGCCTGACGCTGACCAGCAGGCAGACACCCTGAAGCACAGTGACAGTGAAGTGCAGAAGCTGTATCTATTCCTCAGCCTCACATTATTGCTCCACAGGGCTGTGATTGTGAACTTCTCTGTGGCTATTACGCTACCCTGGCTTGATGTATGTTGTTATTGTGTTGCTTATCAAATCACAGTTTTTGATGGTTTCATACCACCACAAAATGACTGAGGTTGAATGGGACTTCTGGGAGCTCTCTTGTACACCTAGAGCCAGGACCATATCCAGGCACCTTTTGAGTAGCTCCAAGAAGACAGATTCCACACCCTCTCCAGGCAGCCTGTGCCAGTGCTCACACAAAAAAAAAAGCCTTTCCTGATGCTCAGAGGCAGGCCCCTGTTTTTCAGCTTGTGCCTGTTGCCTCTGTCTCAAACTGTCACCCTAGTAACGCTGTGGAAGAGTATTAGTTGTCTTGCTAGCATCATGTTTTACATCTTAAATGGAAAGAGAATTTTAAAAAATACAGTTCTAGATTTATTTTTGTCATGTCTCAAGTAATTTTCTTAGAATAAGGACAGCAAAGAAAGATCACGATTTACTATCCTAACGGCATGCTGACAAAATATCCTAAACATACCAATTAATTTTCTAATTAAGTCAGATCATGTTCATGTGTTCAAATATATATTCTGTCATTAAAAGCTAGATGTTCCATTTTTAATACTACTGCCTATTTGTCAAGGCTCTAGGAGGAAGCAGAATGTGTGAATGTGCTCTGCTTCCTACACTGCAGTTTCAATATTTATTCTGAAATATTAGTTATTCTAAGTGTAATACCCTGAGATATTTTTCCAGTGTTTCTGTGGACAATCTTTCTGCCTTGGTCTTAGAAATAAGGAGATGTTGTCATTTCAAGGTGATGAGCTGATTTCTGCTGAAGGTAATTGCTTCAGCACCTCAAGTTTTCATTAGGGGGGGAAACAAACAATCTGTCTTATGATATTTATAAGGGATTTAAAACACATTTGAAACATTTTTTTTTATGTTTTCTTCTCTCCAGAAAATATGAAGGATATCCTTGTGATATACGAACAAGAAGCAGAAGAGTGGGCTCTGTATTTAAAATCTCTCTTTGGACTCATAGTGAACAAAGAAGGAATCTTGCTCTACGATCTAGAGGATTCATCTTTCAAGCACCAGGAGCTACTCTGTTTACTGTCTTATAAATGTAAACTCCTGATACTCTCATGTGGACTTCTTAACTGCCTGAATCGAAAGAGAATTTATTTTCTGGAACAGGTTTTAAAACCTCCAGATAATGTGGTAATTCTGCTTTGTGGAGTGGAGAATTCAGAGATTCTTTATGAGATACTGACCTTAACTGGAGGCAGCAAAGAGATTTCTACTGATGAGAAACCTGAGGAATATATTTCTGTTGTTAAAGGAATTATTCAACCAGGTAATATACTACTGCTTGTTTGTAATCCTTAGATCTCTTACCTCCTCTCAGCTCTTGCTATTTAGCCAAGATTTTGTCTACCAAGCAGAATATTGTGCTTCTCTCTTTACTACATGCAAGGTGCCATTTTATTGGAATGGGAGCTTGTGCTTGAGAAAGACTTCCTGCAGTTCAGGATTTTTACTCAGAGCTTAACCTAGTTTTGGATGCACATGAACAACCAAGAATATTCTTTTGAACACTGTAGTAGAGAGACCCCAGCTGAATGAGTGACCTAGCTGGATGTCCCTGCTGTCTTGTGCTTAAGCAGGTAAGCTTAAGTATACTATAGGGCTTTGAAACCTGCCCAGAATATGTCTACACAGTCTGCCTAGGTGAAATCAGTGTTTTCAAAAGAACATTTTAGACTCCTCCTATCCAACCATTTTCTCTTCAGTACTGAATAACCTTTTCCTCAGTACATATCTCAGACGTGACAATTTGGGCTCATTACAGTTGTCTGTTTTGGTTTCAGAAGGTAATGTTTGCAATTTTTGTCTGTGTCCAATATGTAGCTTCAGACTGAAGCGTCTTGGCAGTGTTTTAATGGGATGAAAACAGTGGGTCTATACTCTGTGTGTGTATATATAGGAAGTAACTGTGCTTAGATAGTGTCAGTTGACACATGCACAGGAAATTGCAAACCCTTCTGCAGCAATAGACAGTTTCCCTAGAAAGCACAGGAAAGTTCTTTGCTTAGGTCAATGCATTCACAAGAATACTTATTACCTGTGCCCTTGGAACTTATGTGTAATGCCAGAGGCTTACTAGGTGTTCAAATGATCTTTACTTTGACAGTGACCAATATCAGCAATTTCAGAGATTAGGAGAGAGCTGAATTAATGAATAGTTGTTGAAGGTGTCAGTCTCAGTGTGTACCTCTTTAGGGGGGATGCATACACTGTGGCTGGGATCAGAAAAGTTCAGTGGACTAAGCTAGATCCAGCCCTGGAAGAGGTGATGATGCCTGGTGCTTCAGGGCTAAACCCTCCTCCACACTCATAGAACTGCTCAGAACGGCTCTGGCCCGGTTTTTTTTTGTGTACTGGTGTGCCCTGGCCACTAGCCAGGCCAGCTTAGATCCAGTGCTTGATAGGAGATCTCTGCTCTGCTCTCTGTTGCATGGTGGAAATGTTCCAACTAAGAGATTTGCTTTCATCTGAGTGTTGATTTAAGCTCTGAGGAATAAAGATGTGTATGGTTTGTATTTACCTTTGCTTGAAGATAATGGTGTCTGTATATATGATACTCTTTTGTAGAATCCTGTTAAGCTCTTAGCCTTTGTGATACCTGTGACAGGGATTTTGGCAGATTGCACATCTGGGAAAGAAGATTTTTCCTGTGTTGAGTATATGCAAGGATTATTTTTCCCTTGAAGCGTATTTTTTTTGCCTTTCATCAGCAACAGACACACAAGATTTCCCATTTCTCTTCATATGGATTATTGTCTTCAATCCCTTTTGTTTTCCGTGCTCATCCCTAGGCTCTTATATTCTTGACCCTTTTAGAGACAGTGATGAAAACACTTTTGTGTATATTCTTCGTGGTTTTCAGTTCCTTTTTTTTCTGCTAAACTGTCCATTACTCTTAACCTATTCTTCCAGGGATTTGTAGCTTCTTGTCTCCTCAGTATTGACAAGAGCTGTTGTTGTATCAGTCTAAAAGCTTAATAATGTGCTTTAATTATAATGGCCCCACCACATGCCTTCCACTGCAACTAAATTCTGTTAATGCCTTAGGACAGTGGGCCATCAAGGTCCTGAGAGTAATGGATGCCAGGGCTCTAACCTGCAGGCAGTTAGAACAGCTGAAGATGGATGCTAAATCAGGTTGTTATTTCACAATTTAAATTCTCCTGGAAAATGTCGACAATGGCATAGCATAGGTGCTAAAAGTCAGCACCCTTCCACTACAGACTTCCCCATACTCAGGAAAGCTCGTAGGCAAGGCAAGTTCTTAGCTGTCTCTTCTCTCCTAGGTGCTATTCTCTTCACACTATCCCTACAACCTGTGATGGAAAAAGTGCAAAATAAATCTCATTTTATTTATAGCCCCATAATTATTTCACCTACCAGATGGTGCTGGTTTCATCTTCTTGCAGCAGACAGGGCTTTATCTGTTAAAATTTCCTTCTTTCCCTAAAGTAGTATATATGCCAAACATTCTAGGCAAAAACCAAAACTAATCAAAATGCTGAGTAAAACTAAATAAAACAGAAGATGCAGGGGGTTTTGTACTCAGCAGAGAGCTTGTTTGTCTGTAATGTGGTTCAAACACAAAATCTGAATAGTTTGCCATGCTTGTTTGAACATGTTCTTGGAGGAGTAAAGGAGAGTGACCTTTCTAACATGTATTTCCAGGATGCCGACAGACTTTATTATATTCATCTTCTGTATGAAGAGGAACACAAATATTTTTATTGTTATCAAAAGATTCCTTTTGCAGGATTTGTTTGTAAAATATTTCACTGTTTGAAAATGCCACATTCAGATTCTAAGTTGGTTTTGAATTTTGTAGATCCTGTGCCTATTGCCATAAAAAAGATAACTCCTAGAGAAAGATGAGAACATTCAGAAGTTTCATTATTCTATGTTAACGTCTAAGATAGTCCTGTGAGACTCTAGAATTCTGACTTTTTTTAATCAGCTTTTCCCAATATTGTTGAAAGTAGAATCAGGAGGTATATTTTGTTTGCATCTGTCTTTTCCTTCTCCTGTGTCTTTCTACCGTTGTCCTTGGTCTGCTGAACTGTGTACCCTTTTTTTATATTGACATATTTTCAGTGTATTAATTCAGTGTCCTGGGGTACTAAACATAGCTGGGGTTTTTCTGTTTAATCCTGAGAGACTTCAAATTCAGACAAGCATGTGTTTATGTAAAGGATTTGTAGATAGATATTTACATCTGTAGGTAGTTAACCTGGATCCTTAAATGTCCACGATTTCTCCTGTAGTTGTCCTCAGTATTAATGGTGCAAAAAGAGAACAGGTCTTACCTAATGAAAATAATTTTCTGTGACACTGTTTCTTAAGTGTGCTGAACCTTTTATTAGACTTTTGGTGGGACTTCTTAGTACAGCTCAAGAGTCATAAATATGCATTAGTCTGCTTGCAGCTTTATTAGGTTTCATTTTTTAAAGCTCAACAAAAGCAACTTTGGTCACTTCCACTTCAACCTTTTCCCCAAGGAGTGATATCCTTTTTTTACCTTGTAATGCCAAAATATGGAGAGAATTTACTCTACAAAATTTGATAGTTGAGAACAGTTCAGCAAACCTACATGTATCCATTTGTTATCTGCTATTGTATTAAAAAGTGAGAGGTACATAAAGTAGCATAACCCAACTAGAAAATGATACCTGGAGTCTATGACAGCCCGGAAAGATTCTCAGAACAAATTTGTAACTTTTACCTGAGGCAGCAATATGCCATTAATTTCTGATTGTTTACCTAAAAGGTATTCCATGTATCTGCACACTGTTTTAATGACCAAGAAGAATAATGTTAAGAAAACTACTTTTACAACTAATAGTAGGGTATAGATGTGGGCAAATGAGATACTAGCATGGGGTTTTTTCCTATGATAAATAAGTGTGGGAAAAACAGGCTGGGAGTTAAAATAGGGCTTAACTCATGCAGATCTTCAGACCACTTCAGATACTGAGGGGCTAATTTCTGTTGTACGGACCACAGAAAAGAGAAAGAAATAGTTATATTTTTACCATAACTTCTATATTATCTGTTTCCTGTTTCATTTCTGGTACAGTGGCATCAATTTTACTGTAATTTGGTATAACATTGAATACTGAAGAGTTGTTTTCACGTTTTGACTCCACTGCTCTGCTTGTCTCCTGTAAAATCCTCTTCACATTGGTACTCAAATACATGTAATGAATGCCAGTGGATTTCATTGGGCTATGAGCAAGACTTGTGCTGATGAGCTAAGCCCCTAATTTAACTGGGAACTTTACCATTGGCTTCAGTAGGCAAGTGCTTCACCAAAATTTTGACCCTGATTTGTAGTCTATGAGAAAGTTAAGCTAAAGTGCAAAAAAACCCCAAAGTTGAAGAAAAAAGAAAATTACTAGAATTTTGTTTCTTGTTTGTTTGTGAATACTAAATACTATGTGTGTGTGACCTAAGTCTTGGTTGTGAAGATTTCTCCCCTGAACATGCAAGACTGAGTAAATAGAGGAAAGTAGTCCGGTGGTTCTGGCCTCATTCACTGCCAGGAGAGGTTTCAGTGAATGAGGCCACATGGCTGTGCCTCTGTTTATTCCTTTCCCAATGTATTTACATTCAGACAATGCATACCACTGTTGGTGTTTTAAGGTAGTGATGTCATCTTCTTACTGCAGAGCACCTCAATGCCAATTTTTTTTTTTTATTAAAATGAAAATAAGCTGTGTGACTGTATCATAAGCCCAAGAGCGGAAGGGACATTTTGTTAGTTGGTGTGTGCTGCAGTGTAGCTCTCATTTCCATTTTGCCATGCCAATGAGTCTTTGAAATGCTCTGGAGGGACTGCTAAAATTACCATAGTATTGCATCTTCCTGAGATGCTGTGCTTCTCCATTCCACACAGAATGGATGCCAGTGCAGTGATGGGGGCTAGTAATGACTGACAACAAAACACTGATTTGTGTCACTAACTTCTTTTACCTGACATGAGATCCTGGCTATTTCAAAGCAGGAGAGAAACTGAAGTGATTGTCTGGAGGTGGCAACCCCAGATAAGATGTTGAGATTGTCATCCCCTGTCACATACATCATTTGACTTCTTTGCTATTTCTTCTCTTTTTTCTTCAAAATTCAGAGATGACTTTACTTGTTAGGGTTTATTTGTGAGGTTTGTTAGGTTTCTTAGCAGCTCATGTTTTAATCTATGTAGCTATTCATGGTAGCCTGTACCCTTAGATTCTGAAATATGTTTATTTTCCTCTTATTTTTGACAGCAGTTGGATGAAAAGTTATTACACCTGGAAAAGTGAGTGCACTGACATCTTAAAGTTTTTTAGCATGTTTTTTAGAAAATTTTTTAGCAATTTTAGCAATTTTTAGGAGCATTTAGGACGAACTCATTTAAAGTTTAGTTAATAATTAAAGTCAGATGACTACAACATAAGCATTATTGCAACAGCATGTGCTAACTTAGTATACTGCAATTTTCTGTTTATTTAATTTATTTTTTTTAATTTTAAAAATTAATCTAATGGATTTATCATTTTTAGTCTGCACTTTCATGGTTTGAAATGGACATCATCCAAATTTATGTATTGTTTATAGCCCAGTCATCAGTCAGTATTTAATTGCAGCTGTGAGACTGTTTCTGAAGCTGACAAATAATTTTAGATTTCCAGAAAGTATTTTTGCAGGTAATGCTGTAAAATGGCTGTGTGAATTTGTAGTCTTATATGTCCTTCATGTAATGTATTATTGAGTCTGACTGAGTCTTGCACTATGGTTACCAGTCACAGTTACTGAAAAGTTATCACTGGAGGGCATCTAGAGAAGACCTCTGTAAAGGTACCTCTTGTATATTTTTTTGCACGCAACTGTTGTTAAAGCAAAATCGCTATTTGTAATTTCACCGTAATGTTACTCCTTCTAGATTAGTGCCATCTTCTTGGAAATGGGATAAAATAAGGGTTGTTTTGCAGCTCAGACTAAAGAAATTGTCACTTATCCCTGAAAAAAAATGAAGTATAACACCTATTTGAGTTCACAGTAGAAAAATAGAATCAGATTTTGCTCTTGATAGGGTCTCTGTGTACTTACTTAAAAAGCTGTGAGTCCTGAACTTGGTCCTGAAAATGTTAATACAGTATCTTATGGGGCACAGGCTGAGAAATTTTGGCCTTGAGAAGAGACAACTGAGAAGGGACCTCATCAATGTCTGTCAGTATCTGAAGAGTGAGTGTCAAGGGAATGGAGGCAGGCTCAGTGATGCCAAGCAGTAGGACAAGAGGCAATGAGCAGAAACTGATGTTCCACCTAAATGTGAGGAAGAACTTCTTCACTACACAGGTGACTGAACACTGGAACAGATTGCCAGAAAGGTTGTGGAATCTCCCTCACTGAAGATGTTCAAGATGTGCAATCCTGTGCCATGTGTTCTAGGATGACCCTGACTGAGCAGGGAGGTTTGGACCAGGTGAGCTGCAATGGTCCCTTCCAGCCTGACCCATTCAGTGATTCTGTGTTGTATGCTGTTTAACTTTTTTTTTTGGTGGTATTGAGTGCACCCTTAGCAAATTTGCTGCTGACACCAAGCTGTGTGGTGCAGTCAGCCTGCTGGAGGGAAAGGATGCCATTTGGAGGGACCTTGACAGGCTTGAGTGGTGAGCCCACACAAACTTCAAGAAGGCCAGCAAGGACAAATGCAAGGTCCTGCACATGTTGGGGCAGTCCCAAGCACAAATACAGTCTGGGTGGAGAGTGGATTGAATGCAGCCCTGAGGACTTAGAGGTGTTGGTTGATGAGAAGATCAATGTGCGCTCACAGCCCAGAAAGCCAAGCTCATCCTGGTCTGCCTCCAGAGCAGCGTGAGCAGTAGGGCCAGGGAGGGGATTCTGCCCCTCTGCTCTGCTCTGCTGAGACCCCACCTGCAGTGCTGCATCAGCTCTGGAAGCTCCCAACATATGAACAACATGGACCTGCTTGAGCAAGTCCAGAGGAGGCCATGAAGATGCTCAGAGTGCTGGAGCACCTCTCCTGCAGACAGGCTGAAAGAGCTGGGGTTGTTAAGCCCAGAGCATAGAAGGTTCTGGGCATAGGACAAGGGGGAATGGCTTTGAACTGGAGAAGGATAGGTTGAAGTTTGATGTAAGGAAGAAATTCCTTACAATGAGGGTGGTGAGGTGCTGGAATGGATTGCTCAGCCTCTGACTGCCCCATCCCTGGAAGTATTCAAGGCCAGGTTGGATGGGATTTGAACAATCTGGTCTAGTGGAAGCTGTCTCTGCCCATGGCTAGGGGGTTGGAGCTAGATGTTCTTCAGGGCCCTTTCCAACCCAAACCACTCTATGATTGTATGGCACTGTCTGTAAACGGATCTATTGTGTTATCAAATGGAGCACTCAACAGTTGTCTTCCAAACTGCAATGTCCGTATCCAATTCAGTTTCTCACTTTACTGGACATGATTCTATTCTCCTTCCTTACTTCCAGCTCCTCTCCTATCGTTTGCTGTATTGACTTTCAGGGAAACTTCTTCTTCAGGTACACGTTTCTCACCAGCTCTGGTAAATTGAAAAAATATCAGTTAAAGGGACATTTACTGAAAAGGGATAAATACAGTTGCATCTAAAGATCTCTCTAGACTTGTTCCTCTGTACTAGCTCTTGCACTGGTTATATGATTTTTTTTCTATCTGCAGAATAAAAGCTTTAAATAGTTTTATCTTACATTTAAAATACATATAGATTTTCATCTAGAAATAAAAGTGGAAATCAGTGTGATGATATTATCTTTTTTCCTGTTTCTTATTTTTTCCTAGATAAACCATGGGATGAAAATCCTGGAGAGTCTGTGTCTTACATCTATGAAGCAGTTCTTGCGGATGGTGAGTTGAATTCCCCTTGCATTCCACAGGATAAATCCGGTACTTTTCAGAAAATTAAATTTGTTCTCTTACATCTTGTTAGACATGAAAGGCAATAAACCATCCCTACCACAGCATACAGTTGTGTAGAGGAACATGCCTTATTCTCAGACATCCACCCCCACATCAATACCCACACAATCTTGTGAGTGTGAAAAAGGGAGGAGATACAACAGGGTTGGGGTTTTTTTTTATTGTGATTTCAGCGCAGAGAAAAAGGAAGACATGGAGAGCTTTCCTTTCCTGTTCAGAGCATGGGGAATTTTGCTTGTAAAAGGAGCTGATTTAAAATTTCATTTACATCAGTCCTACTCACGTCACATTTGCAGCATCATTCGCTGTCAGCCAGTGGCTGAGAGATCTGCATCACAGCTTCAGCCCCTGTTGATTTTTCATTTTGCCATTTTGTAGCCCATTTGTTGCCATTTACTAATTTGTTTATTTGTAGCTGAGAAAGTTTATAAAGAGTTCTAGTAGGAATTTCAGATTGGCAAAATCTTAACTTGCTTTTAGTAAAGAGCTACATAGCATGTTTGCTGTTCTCAGTTCTTACTTAGAGAACTTTATTTCTGGGTTGACACTGTTGCAAAGTAATTGGCTGAATAGCACCAGCATACTTACCAATGGAAAAGGATGAGTAAGTTATTCCAGTACTCCTGGCATAGCTGTTCTGTGCTCCTGGACTCTGAGGTTAGTGGCTCTCTCTCCTATTCAACCCCCATTCATATTCTGATAAGGGTCTCTTTGTGAGTCTCTTGGGCATCTTGGGTGTAAATGGTGTGATCTCAAGCAGAAAGCTGCTGTAAAACTACCCTGGTTTATCCCTAGAGAACTATTGTCAAGGCTTCTATGGATGTCTCTTTTGGTCCTGTGTTGAATGTGCTATGGGTCACTGCACTGAAGAAGCATGTTGGTATAAAGGAGGCTTCTGGCTCATCATCCAGGTGCCAAATAAGTCGACACCACCATTTCTCTCATTCATCACTGTTATATCCAAAAAATGTGATAGTAAAATAGGGAATGGTTAGAGAAAACAGAGTCCCAAAAAAAGAAAGGATTGAGGAGATGGTCCTCCAAGCTATTTCTGTTTTCTTATGGCTGCTTGAAGAGCAGCTTTAAGTCCAAGTTTACTGTCAACTGAATGGCTGATATTGAAATAAAGTGATTTGGGGATTTTCCAGCAAAGAAAATCTTGCATTAAAAGCAAAAGTTTCACTTGAAATCTTTGCAGAAGTTTCCTGAGCAGTCGCACTCAGTCAGCTTTTGGCAGTCATCCTGAAAGTACTGATTGTCTGTCCCCCTTGCTGGTTAATGATGTCTAGTTATTGCTGAGAGGACCATTAAGAGATCATCCATTGTTGTGGTGAGTGAAAGAGCCAGTTAGAAATGAGGGATTCCCAGTAGTGGTATCATGAATGTAAGGTTATGGCTGACTCCCAAAAAAGTGTAAGGAAATGCATGGTCAACATTCTTTCTTTAGTGATGCAACAGGGAGCAGTTACCTGATACCACTGCAGAGCTTTGGAGGGAAAAGTAGCCCAAGAAGTGAAACAATTGGAATTTCCATGATTCAGTTCGAGATTCAGTGCATCAGTCTTTACAAAGCCAAGAAAGATAAGATGTCAGCTGCAAATTAGCCAGTATTTGTGCCCTCCAGAATGTAGGTAAATCTTCAGGTAAACAAAAAGGATTTGACTTTGGAAGAACTGTGGAAAAGTGTTTCCAGGGACTGTCTGTTGTCTCTGCTTCTTCATAATAAGAAGCAAGTGTATGCAGTGCTAAGTTGTATGAAAGACACAGAGGAGAAATGTCAGGAGAAATTATAAACCAAGAAAGGGTTTTTGCCAGAACTTACAGATTCCCAAAAGAGTGGCGCTTTAGGTGAAGTGGATAGTGGGTAGCTGAAAGCTGAAGTTTGTTTTGAATGTACAAGCATCATAGAAAAGAAAGGATAAGCTGAAAGAAGATGGAATTTTAGCTGGAACTGGAGTGAAAGTTGGATAGAACAGAAGTATAAATCTAAATGAGAAATCTAAAGCAACAAGGATGGAAAGAACATGAGTGGATGACAGGACATACTAAAAATAAGATCACTAAAAAAATACCCTATATTCATTTAAGCAAAGATAGATGGGGAATGAGCAGGCGCTAACAATCAATAAGAAGTGATTGACTAAAGTGAATTGTGCAGAGTCTTGAGGGAAAAGGTCAGACAGTACATTGGAAAATGGAAAAACAATATGATCACTGAAATCCTTTGGGGAAATATGAGCTACAAGCAGATGTGAAAACAATTGATTTGCTGCTGAGTGAGGGGAAAGATCCAGTTGTGGAATGCTAATGACCACGATATGAATATATGAGGACTCAGTCCTGTAGGTGATAACAGAATAAATCAGCTTTTCAGCCACTCAAAAATGTTGTTATGTGTTTTCTTTATTTTTGGTTTCTGCATGAGAAGAGAGGACTTGTTATAATTACAACAGAGCCGTATTTTGAGAATATCCCTTGTGGTTACTCAGGAGGATTTCTGTTCTCCAAAGAATCATTATTTATAATTTGTACTAAGGTAGAAAAATGAAGCAAGTACTAGAATCTGGGTATACAGCCTTGTCACCACAATAAAATATAAATGCATTATTGTGGAACTGCAAAATGGAGCTAAAGTCGGATTTGGGTACCCAATAGGTGATAGTCAACTTCCGAAAAGGTTCCCCCCCTTCTGTGAAACAGCTTTGTCTTTTTTAGCATTTGCCACTAAAGCTTGTATCCTAGCACTAATTAACTGAAGCAATTAGGGGTGGGCAAGTGCAGCACAAAAGGTGATTTTAAAGGGTGATAGCTGTCTGCCTATTAAGTTTAACAGCAGACATGGTTTGGTCCTGCCCAGTGGTCTCATCAAGGTAAGATGTGTGTGCATACATGTGTATCTGTAACCTTTACCAAACTAAACTGAAGAAAGGCCAGCACTTTTTAACAAAATAAATGGTATCTCCTCTGCAGATGAAGAGCTCTAAGAGTGCCTCTGCTTTGCTATTCTTTTCCTGTAAGTCCCCTTTTAATAAAATGTGTCTATTCTGGATTAAAGAACGTTGTCTTAGAAGATGAAGACCTCAGATTACCTTCCAATTCATAACTCTAACAAAAGGGAAATAACTGAGAGTTAGAAAACAAGCATGGTTTTCAGATGTGTCTAAAAATATCACTCTTGATTGTGTTCCCAAGAAAGCAGTGTACCTTTTAGCCCACTTTAAGAGTCAATAGATTTTAGCTATTTCAAACTAAAGGTGGGAGTAAATTGCAAAGCAGCCTGTCCCCAGTGAGTCAGTCCTGCTGATAACTCACTTTTTCCCCCTCTTCTTTAATACCAAACATGTCTGGTGTGAGTCTGTCTGCTGACAGCAGCTGTGGCAGCATGGCACACAAGACATGTGGTCTCTTAGACAGAAAAATCCCATGTAATTTAGAGTTGTACAGATCAAGAGCAGCATCATAAATTTAATCCAGACATTGATAAGAGCCCTGTGCAGATATTGAAGCTCTGCTGTCATCCTGAGACTAAGGTAAATGATCTGCTGCAGTCCAAGCTAGCTTCTGTTACCAGATTGATTAAGGGATGCTCTAACATGGAGTATATTGTCTTGTGTCAGTACACATTTTGATATTATTAATGATATGTCTGAGCAGGGTGAAGGCTGAGAATGCCTACTACCAGTGTCTCTCCCCGTTGCCTCTCCCAATGCAGTTGTTAAAGCACTTCAGTTATGTTAAACTTCATGACCTTCTATCCATGTCCTTTTTTGATGACTCTAAAGAATAGTTTTCATAAAGAGAATAGCTTCAAACATGGCCAGGAGGGGAAAGTTTGGCTACTCAGTCCTTGAGGAATTTCCTCATTCCTTGAGGGTGATAAAAACTGAAACCCCTTTGTTGTGCCTCCGTATGTTTTGATTCTCAGACACTCCTCCCTATCTGTGTCCTTTTATATGTGTGTATTTCTAAATGTAGCAGCGTGCCACTTCTGTGTGCAAGCACAGTGTGCAGTTTGAGCCAGGGCAGTTACGAGAGCCTTGAATTGGAGTTTAGAGATAAAGGAGCCACTAGGCAGCTGCAGCTGGCCCCTTCGCAACAATAAAGAATTTGCAGGAACATTTTATCAGACTAACAAATTTTGGAGGTTTTACAACCATGGATGCCTCTTGTATCAGTCCTTTTGTCTTCATTGGTACTTTGAGTCAGTTGCAGGAGGATAGCCTGTCTCTGTTGCAGCAGCACATCTCATTTTGGGCAATGTTTAGTGCTGTATAATCCTTCACTGAAATCTTTCACTGAAACAGAGGTGAGAGGTGTCTGTGCTGATAGCACAGAGAAATGGAACAAAAACACCCAAGTGTCCTTACTGTAGTAGAACTCCAGTAACTCTGAAGTGGATGGAAGGACTCTTTAATAAAACATAAGGCTTCAATAACTGAGAACTTCTGGTACACACACAGGGGCAGACTTCAGCTTGCTTCTCCCTGGAGAAGTATGCAGAATCCAGAAACTGGAAATAACAGGCTTGGGCTCCATCAACAGCTCTTCTCAGCACCCAAGTGACCTCAGACTGATAGTTGTTATTTCCAAACTAATCAGTATGCCTAATAGAAACTTTTTGGGACAGTCTTGCTGTGTGTCAAACTCATCAGAGTAGTCATGTTCCTAAGTGCTGCTGGTGAAGCTGAAAGTCATTGATTTCATTGCAGAAAAAAATAATAGCATAAACTGATATGCAGTAAAAGATAAAATCAGTCCCAAAAAGCATCTAAATATATCTATCCTAGCTAAAGCACTGACGAAATCAAACATTTCTTTCAAATCACGGACCAGTTAGAACTAGTTCATTGTTATAAGTTTAGATTGCCTCTGAATATAGAGTTACAATCACATAAAAGTATATATTAAAAGAAATGCCTATATTTTCATACAAGTTATTTCTTAAAGATTATTGAGAAACTCATGGTAAATAGCCTTTTGCAGTTTGGGGAATTATTTGAAGGGAGGATCTTTTGGTTTTACAATCAGATCCAAAAAGGCTGCATGTAATAAGCCTTTCATATTCTCTTTAGATGCATTCATGATGACTCCATTAGGCTACAGTTATATCAGAGTGATAAATAGTGTACAAAAACATACCTGATAAAAAAAGTACAGGTGAACATGTACCGCCACAGCAAATCAATCTATGCCTACATGTATATAGTAATTCAGAAAAGAACAGATGTGGGGGGTTTTCAGGATTGCTGTTATGGGAGAGAAATGGATGTTAATGAAAATTACAGCACCACTGGTTTCTAAGATTACATAAACACCAACTTATTTATAATATTCAGAAAAGGAAAAACTATTCTTGATAGCTTTTTATCAAACTGTCAGTTTGATGCTTATTTGCAAGAAAAGTTGTACACCATAAATAAAGTAATAGAAATATTTTGGAGACATGCGCAAAATAGGCCAGCTTACAGAAAGCTACTGTTTTTGACAGAAGAACTCAACCATGCAGGAGAAACTGGGGCTTTTGAGATAAACAAAAATAACCGTCAGTGCATTTGCAAATGATCGTTGGTTCAACATAAAGAGAAGTGTTATTTAAAGCTTGTTCACTAATAAATAAGTATATCTTGGTTTGGAATTTATTTATTATAGAAGACAAATGAATGAAATTAAGGCTGAAGTCAGATGTTTTTGTTTGAGTATGTTTTAATAATTTTCTGTGATCTTTGGAAACCTTTTCATTCCTAAGCCTTTTTTCACCACTGTGAAAGAAAACTTCAGCAGAGCACAAAAAGGGATGTGCTTTGAAATAACATCTTAGAGAGTGCTTATGGTAAAAAGGAGTAAAACCCACGTTCATACAAGGAACAGTCCTACTGAAGGAAGCCCAGTGTGGTGGATGTTTTCTGCCTCCCTATTTCTCACAACCTTTCTCAGGTAATTCATAGAGCAATTTGTGCAGTTAGAGGCTCCCTTTCAATCCCACTCTGCTGCACTCTCTGCTCAGCTCATACAGTATTTGCATATACCCACACTTTAGTGGGATTGTCTTTCATAAATGTCTATGATAAACAAATGGTGGATTGCAAGAAGAACATGATGTGCGTATGTCTTTTTTTCTTGATTTTTTTCCACATTACAAGAGGTTACTTTTTTTTTTTTTTTTTTACGGTTCTTCTTTAATCCATATTTCTGCTGGGCACTCACGGAACTGTTTGACTTCAAGCATCTGAATTGCAAGGAAGTCACTTATACATGGGAACCTTTTCAGTCATACTTCACAGAACACAGTGGCACTACCTCTGCCTTTACCTCACGTTGTGCTGGAGAGTGGACTACCATATTACACAGGATGCCTCCTGCACTTAAAGGATTTGCTGTAAACCTCTTTATTTTAATCTTTGACACTTGAACACCCTGACTTTTCTTTCAGGTGGCAAGGTGGCCACGTGCTAAATTACCTTCCCATTTCTTGTTATCTGCCTAACTTGATTTACCCATATTTCTCATCCTCTTTTATGATGTGTGATCTAGGGCTAACTGAGGGCCTCTTTTGTACCGCAGTTTCAGTTCTTCAGCTGGCATTGCTTTGGAAATCTTGAGGAAGAATTGAAATTTGTAAAGCTAGCAGGCATTTTGCTTTTCTAAAACCAGCCTAATTTTGACTGAGAGATTCATTTCGTGGGTAGCCTTAGAAAACACATAAATCTTTCATAAGTTTGTTTTCTTCTATTTTTAATGCCCTGAATCTGTCACACACATGGTTGACTCAAAACATGTAGCAACTACCAAGTAATCAAAGACGGAGAACACTTCTAATTCTCATGTAGGCTGCAGGAAGGATAACTAAAGAGTGTATTTGAAAGGTTAGAATTTGAGGGTGAGGGAGAAGTTGGATACAGCAGCAGAGTTATTTAGAAGCTGTAGTGAAGCATTAGTTGTTGAAGACACAGGAGACTTGAGACACATTATGAAAATTTCTCAGTCTGTGTAAAGGAATACAATTTCAAAGTCATGTCATGAATTTAGTTCAAAATGTTAAATTGAAAGCAATGGTGTCTTATGACCAAAGGGTCTTATGTAAAATATACCAAGTTGTTGTATTGAAGTTACATAAATTAGAAGAGAATGCTGAAGTGAAATTGAAAACATCAGCGCTGTCCCCAATTAAGTTACAGTAAATGTGTATTATGTTTTAATATTTAAAGTGAATGTAAATTTAAGATCAGTCCTTTCAATGTGGCCGTCAGCAGCAGATATTTGTCAAAAGAAAGGCAACAAAAGTAATCTGATGGAAATTAAGCATTACCCTCTATAATAGATGATAATTCCCAGTAGTACTACCCTGATTACTCAAGGGAAGATTATCATAGAATTTTCCTTTCTTTTTAGCTTCTGGCTCATAGTGTTGTCTATGCATCATTTGATATAGTTAATGATTTCTTATACTTTGATCCTACAAGAAAGGGTCCGGTTTTATTCATCAATTATTTTAATTGTTACTGTTACATTTTAAAAACCTCACGAATAGGTCACCATTATATAAAACATTAAAAGAACACATTCACCAAGCAACAAATACCCTTTAATAAATCCTCTCACTTACATAGTCCAACATAATAATGATGTTCCTTTTATGTTTCTTTTAAGATAATCTTCACCCTTAGTTGTAAATTCTGAATTTTTTTTAAAGCCTCAGGAATTAGTGGAGCTCCTTAGCCATTGCTTTCAGGTTAAAATCAAGAGTGAAAGACGACAAATAATGAAGATGTGCAAAATTTAAATGTTCAAAAGACTTGAACATCTGGCAACACCTTCTGCCTACATTAAACAAATATTGTCTATCATTGCTCCATTTGTGTTACTACAGTCTCATTATTGTAGTATTAATACCTTTATGAGCTACTTTGTTTCAGTTCATGCCAACAAGCCGAGGCTTACTTAATGTCTGGTGTATTGCTTGTTCAGCATTGACAAATAACATTTCATGTGGTTGTTTCATGTTCCACATTTTAGGACAGATCGAGTGCAACTACTTGTAGGAATTTGAGTGCTGGAGATAGTGGCTCCAAAATTTGGTGACTGTTTTGTAGTGGTAATATAGATCCCTGTGGTTTTTGGACTGTTGTACATGGTTCATTAATTGTCAGGTAGACCTTACATTTAGTGAAAGAGGTCTTGCGTGATGGTTTTTAGCTAATAAATTGGTAGCCACTTACAAGTCAGCAGGGGAATCCTGATTCTCTTAAATGTCTTTGATGTAAGAGCCACATTTCTTAATTGTCTATTATTGGGATAGCTGTGCTTTCACAGTTGTGACTGGATTGAAGTTCTCATACTGCATTTAGATGTCACTAGGCATAATAAAAATAGTAAAATGCAATCATTAATGGGGAAGAAAATGTTATCCTAATTTAAACCAACTTGTTAGTAATAGAATTAATGTTCTCAGTAGATGAATTATTGGCATTAAAAGGTGAAAGTGACTAGTATCATCTTTGATAAGTAGAGTGCAAACTGTAGAAATAAAGTTGTCATGAACTTTACATAGATTAGAATGCATCTACATGATCCTTGAAGAACAATCACTGACAGATGGCTGACATCTGAGAATCCAGTGCCTTCCAGATTTGTTATTCATTCCTTTCATTTTGTCAATCTGATAAAGGAATGTTTCTTGTCTCTGTGAGACTCCTTTGCCTAAAGTGGTAGAAAAAAAATTCAGGAGCAGCACGTACTTCATATGAGTTATCTTCTGAAGTGAATTCTGTGTGCATAAGTGTAAGATTTTATGAGTAACTTAAAATGTGAATACATTCCCAAAATATGTGCTGTGGGCATACATAATCACAGAATCATTAAAAGGTTTGGGTTGGGCAGGACCTTAAAGACCATCTAGTTCCAATCCCCTGGCCATAAACATCAGCACCTTTCACCAGACCAGGTTGCTCAAAGGCCATCCAACCTGGCCTTGAACAATGCCGGGTATGAGGCATCCACAACTGCTCTGGGCAACCTGTGCTGGTGTCTCACCACCCGCACTGTAAGGCATTTCTTCCTAATATATGTAATCCAAACCCACCCACTTTGAGTTTGAAGCCAATCCCCCTTGTCCTATCCCTACATGCCCTTGTAAAAAGTCCCTCTCCATGTTTCTTGTAGGCCCTGTTTAGGTACTGCAAGGCTTCTGTAAAGTATCATAACTAGTTTCTTTGCCAAGAGTTCAGGCCTTCATTTTTCTGAAGGGCAGTGCTAAATAAAGTCTAGTCTTCGTAGTGATAATCAGAGAAAATATTGCACTTATATTCTGAGCTGAATTAGTTAAACTGCATTAAACTGTGTGTGAGTTCTCATTCGGAAACAGAATAGCCTTTGTTCAGTATAGCCTATTTAATTTTTAAAGTAAATTAAAATAAAGGTTATTAATGCAACTTTAAAAGTTTATCTACATGTAGGTTCCGTGTAGTTTTAACAATCTACGCTGAATTCACAGCTTTAATTCAGAATTATTTTGCCTTAAAGGCATAAGGATATAAGCAGAAGTAGAATGGGCAGATTTTACTAGCTGGTGATGGTCAATTGAATTTGCTTAACATAGGTTAGATGTTCAAGGAAACTTCAACTTCTTCAAGGAACCATGGACATTTCATTTTTTTCCTTCCTTCCTTCCTTCCTTCCTTCCTTCCTTCCTTCCTTCCTTCCTTCCTTCCTTCCTTCCTTCCTTCCTTCCTTCCTTCCTTCCTTCCTTCCTTCCTTCCTTCCTTCCTTCCTTCCTTCCTTCCTTCCTTCCTTCCTTCCTTCCTTCCTTCCTTCCTTCCTTCCTTCCTTCCTTCCTTCCTTCCACAATTAAAGCATATCCCTGGATAAAAAAGATTCTAAAATAGGATGCTGTGGCATAACTTCATTTTGCAGACACATTTATTATAGTGGTAATTTATTAAATCTTTGCCTTAAGCAAGGCAAGATTGGTAATGCAAGGAAACATTTGGTATCAGATGAACTGGTGCATATAGAGGAAGTAAAGGCAAGCAAGAAGTGAGAAAACTAATTGTGGATTGTCAGTACTGACACTGGAAAGGTTTCTGTGCCACTTAGGAGCACTGTATGGTTTGTGTACCTCAGTCACTTTGGCACCTTTTCAAAGAAACGCCAAGTGGCTGCGGTACTTCCTTCAGCAATCCCAAATTGCTACAGTTCTCTATTCTTCCCATCACTGATTTATTTTATTATTCTATATCCATTTAAGAGGAAAAGATGTAGCTCAAAAGTTCTTTGTATCCTTGGATGTAATTGACTGTGAGTCTTTCATAATTTACAGTAATACAAGATAGCATGGATGTCTCTCAGGATATTGTCTCACCAGCCAGTCAAGATTTTTTAACTCTGAACTGTGTGAAATGATATCAATAACCTAACTAGGTGACTGCAGTATACTGACTAATCCTGCATGATGAAGAGCTGGTGCAGTCCTTTGAGATGGGTGGCGGGAGTGTTTCACACAGGGTAATAGAGTGTCTGGAAAGGAGGTGTAATGATACAGCTGAGACACAGCAGGTAAAGGATACCTTTGCTAAAACACAGGCTTAGTCAGAGCTCTGCAGATGCATTTGTCAGTTCTTTTTCATGATTAAAATCTGCAGTGTGGTGAAGGATTCACTCTATTCACTAAAGACTCTTGGACCTTTTCTGGTACAGAGGAACAGAAAAGAAACTGATTGCAAGATACATGTATAAATGGCATAGCATTTCCAAACACAGATTATCCTATTTAAAAAAATTATCCTTCCATCCATCCTTTTGTCCATTGAGGCAGGCAAAGACCATGTGTCAAAGAAATCTGTGTTTACTGTCATAGTACTGTGTTACAAATATCACTGCCCTCATGTAAACCCTTCCTGTAGACAGGTGGGTTGATGTTGTAAACATACAGCACGTGCTCGTTTACATATAAAGAAAGGAATGATAAAAATCCTGGTTTATCCTAGTGTATGAGAATTCTGAGATGACAGAATCGGCTGATCTCCCTGACTTTGCTGTTCACAACTATTTCAGTCTAAAGGCTATGTCCCTTTTTGTTTTAGGAAGACAAAGCATATGTGCAGAGCCTGTTAATGTAAATCAAGGCTGAAGAATCAAAAATTCAGAGGCAAGCTCTTTATCAAAGGAGGACATGTCATCACATTTACATTAAGGGAATTTTGCCAGGCTTTCCCGTGCTGTTGTTAATGTGACTCCAAGTGCCATATGAGTAATACATTGGAAACCACATCATTGCCATATTTTGTTGGATTAGGATTATTAACAATATTGTCATTTCACATTATTTATTTCAGATCACCAGACTATCTCTGATGTTAACTTGTCAGATGTCAGGGGAGCATCAGAAGAAACAGACCTCGCTTTTAAAACAGAGGTACTTTCTGAAAGATTAGAAAGTAATGAGCAGACAATATTGGTGCTTCCAAAAAGAATATCATGTGAGGTAAGACTTCTTGATGCTAAAATCTTTGGGATAACAGTTATTGTTTTTTTCTTCCTCCTGCTGCAATCTCATTCATACTATATCTGCTGTTTATTTCCAAGATTGTCAAGGGACCAAAAAGAGTGCATCGAGATAGCAGTGGAATTTATTTTGCCTTTGTGTTGCATCCAGACTGCAGTCAAAAGATTTGCAAGTAAAGTAGTTTGCAGACAGCTCTGTTAGGGTTATTTAGCAGCTTGAGTTGGACTATTACTGTCGTATGGGCTTATGCTTCAGAGGGAGCAAGTAATCAGGCACTTCTTGAGAGATATGCAATTTGTCTTGACAAGAATCCAGGATGGGTGTATGTGTACATGCATATGTCCCCATACCATGAATTACACAGGGCTTGTGTGACCACAGACCTAGTATGAGTTTAAATTAAATCTGAAATACTTATATGTACCTATCTGCATGCATATGCAGTGGACATAAATGTTCATATATGCTTTTAATCAGAGTGGCTGTGAGAAACATGTGACAGCATAAACAGAGGAAGTACAAAATCCAGCACAGCTTTCCTTTATGTGAGTGGCCACAGTCAAGTATGGAGGTTGCAATGTACCCAGAATGTCACATATTTTGTTTGCTGTCTGTCTTTTAAAGATGACTTACACACATCATTTCATTGTTGAGATCAGTACAGTTCTAAGGGAGTGACTTTGCCTCTGGTTCAGGAGGTAATAGAGGTCTATTGTCTCACATCAGCTGCTGCTTCTGTCTACTGTCACCTTACTGTAAGAGGTTGAGTGTAAAGTATTTTAGGTTATTCTTATTAGGATGGATGTCATTTTCCTAGACAATAAAGTAGAGAAGTCTTAGAAAATGTAACAATTGACCTACATATGCATTTAAAATACTTTTTAAAATATTCCTATGTAAACTGAATTTAAAATCCTACATTACTTGTGTCTTTAATGTAAGTAAAATATTAAAGGAAGCAGTGAGATACTATCATATTTTGGTAGTATAATTTTTTTTTCCATGAAGCTGTTGGTAAAAGAAAGTTCTTTCAATACACTTTCAATATTGTGACACTTCCAATATAATTTTCTGAAGGACTAATGAGAACACATTTTAATTTTATAGAACCCTGGTGAAATATTCATTCTGTTGAAAGAGGAAATAGATGAAGAAACTCTAGAAATTGAATTCATAACAGATAATCAACAAATTAAGACACAGACAGCCTCTTGGAACAAGAAGGTCAAATATGTGAAAGCCCTAGGTAAGAAAAATATTCTTTACCTTTAAGAAAAACTAAAAGGTTTCAACTCCCTTCACTTTTTCTGATAAGTAGTTTCCCTTTCTGCTATTTTGTGGGTGTTTCCTGTACATGAGTTTTGCACACATAACTTTCAATAATGCAGAGAAGCAAGGCCTTGTGATTTTTGGGAACCTAGGTTCTATCAAATTGGTTTTCTGTGGTTAAATGGCAGGTGGCAGTCTTAAAATGTCATTGATTAGTACAGAAAAACATTCTTCAAAATGGCTGCTATAAAATGCAAACCTAATATTCTTTTCTTATTACTCTGTTACTAAATGTCTCATTTTATGTTTAATGCAGTCAATCTGGTTATTCTCCTCTCCATAATTCTTACTGACGCAGGAAGTACTTTCTTTTCTCTGTTCATATTCATGCCATTTCTATCACTCATCTTTGCTAGTTCCTAATGATTTTTTCTATTGCTCCATCCCTAACTAGTTGGTAACTTTTTAACAGTTTCTCTTAGAAGATCTGTGCAGATTGAAGGGGTACTCCTATCCCCATTCTTGATGTGAGTTAAGAATTAAAACATTTCTCACCTATGCTTTCAGAGTATAGTTTTCTATTGGGCTGCATGCTGTGAATTCCCAGAGGAACTTATATTTTATTATAATATGATTTCAATAATTTTATTATAAAATGGTTGCAATATAACCTTAGATAGGAGGAAATACCTACACATAGGCTACAATTTTCCACTGTGGCTTCTTGGAGCTACGTTTTGTTATTTCTGTGACCTGATGATTTCTGTGACTCGGCACTGGTGAGACTGCACCAGTCGAGTGCTGTGTCCAGTTTTGGGCTCCACGCTTTAAGAAAGACACCGAAATGCTGGATTGTGTCCAGAGAAGGAGAACGGATCTGGGGAAGGGTCTAGAGTGTAACTCACATGAGCAGTGGCTGAAGGAGCTGGTGTTGCTCAGCCTGGAGAAAAGGCTGATCACTTTCTACAGCCTACCTGAATGGAGGCTGTGCCGGGTGGGATTTGATCTCTTCTCCCAGGAAACCAGTAACAGGGCAAAAGGACATGGCCTCAAGCTGTGCCAGAAGAGTTTCAGGTTGGACATCAGAAGGAATTTCTTCACAGAAACGCTTGTTAAACACTTGAAACAGGCTGCCCAGGGAGGTGGAAGAGTGACATCCCTGGTGGTGTTTGAGAAATGACTGCATGTGGCACATGTGCCATGGTCTTGTTGAATGGTTGGTGGTTGGTCAGAAGTTGAATTCAATGATCTTGGAGGTTCTTTCCAACATAATTGATTCTGTGATTTTCATCCTGAACACTGTCCTGAGACAATGGCCACGGATGGGCTGAGTTCTTAATCATTTTGCTGGTGCAGAGAGTTTGTTTTTAGAAACCTGACTGGAAGGTATGGAAAAAACAGGGAACTTCCAGATGTAACTTGATTTCAGAGAACAAAAGCTGCACTCTTCATGCATGGATCTTAAAAGTTGCTTCCAATTTTTTTTTTTTTTTTTTTGTGAGAGCACTGTTCACAAAAAGGTTTCTGTAGTAGGTGAAGAAATAAAATGTGAAAAGTAAATGAAATATGAAAAAATTGGCAGAGAGCTGTAGACAAGATTAATTATGTTTCTTATATCATTTGTGTTTGATGTTTATTCTGTTTTAAAATCTGGAAAAGTAGAAATTTGGAAGTATCCTGTTTTAGGTCCATCTGATCTGATGTTATAGGAGAAATGCTGTGTTTTGTTGTTTTTTTTTTAAACCCCACATCTGGGCAGTTTCCATTTAAGTGATTTAATGTGATGTACTATGAGACTAGTTTCTCTGGCCTTATTCCTCTTCTCCATCTTCAGAATTGCCCCTTTTTTCGCTATTTTGTGGGCAGAGTTAGTATTTTAAGAGGACTGTACTAGTATGGTCCAGCAGAATGCCTGGCACAACAAACACTAATGGACTGGGAAATGTGCTCATAAAGTAGTCTTGTGCTGCACACACAGAGCGAGTCATACTTAAGTGACAGACTACAAGTGCCTCTCTCCTTGGCTTTTACAAGGTAAACAACTGGAATGGATTAATTATACTGCAATTTCTGCAGCCTAGCTCAAATACAATTTTGAGAACCTTGACTGCAGTTAAGAAAAATGTTTCATAAAATGAATAGCAATTCCACTGTTTGTAATAAATGAACTTTTCCTGAGCATGTAGGCATAAGGGAGCTGATTATAGGTCATCAATCTATCAAAGGGCAGTTGGAAACGTTAAGCATTCTGTTTTCATCTCCTTTCTAACGTGAAGCAATACAATAGCTTTGCTTCATACGGATTTAAAGATATGTATTTTCTTTTGTCAGTTTTGTGATATTAGACTGAAAGACCAGAATAAAAAAAATGGCTGCACTGAATAATTTGTGAATTGCAAATCCAGTCAGTTCATCAACTCTATGTTTTTTCTGTGATATTCTCTCTTCTTTTACTCATTCCCCGAGATGTCTGGTCTGGGACTGTAAAATATTTTCAGCTGGTGTTCTGATTTGTGTTTTATAAGATTTTCCTGCTGGCCCTGTATATGTAAATGTCTACTGTGGGGGAGTCATTAAGACGACAGCACAGATTGAATACTATACTGCACTAGAGGAAATTGAACCCATTTTAAAGAAAGTGGCTGATCCAATAGCTTTCACTTGTCAGGTAAGTTGACTTCTCAAATTTTAATTAAAGAAAAATAGAATGTAAGTGCCTGAATGAACTAAGAGATAGTATGCAATCTTTTGATTGCACAGTAAATTGCAATGGCTCAGTAGTAGACTCAGGATTAAGAGGTCTGCCTCTGAGATGTCTAGTTGTAAGCAAGTCAGGCAAGAGAAAACAAATTTTCTGTTTTCTTGTTTTGTTTAGAGATACACATCCTTTGTGCTGTATATGCCCAGTGAGCAACATGCTGCACTCCAAAGGTTGAAAATAAGAACAAATATTAGTGAAGTCCCTCTCCATTTAAAGTGTTCTTTTTTGTAGGTTCTGAAACCAACAGACGCAAGCAATCTTAAACCATGTTGTATTTGGAGGGTTATTATTCATTCACCATCAAACCAAATTTTTCTGGCATAGCTTGAATGGGAAGCGATATGTTGCTGTTCATGTAGAGTCCATTTACAGCTGCTGAGTTATCATTCGTGTGATTTGCTGGTTGCCATGCAGATTTTTTGCGTGTATGTAGAAAAGATCAGGTTTTGAGCTGTGTTTCAGATCAGCACAGCAGACTGCAGTGCTCTGCAACCTGTTCTTTCCCAGTGTCACATAAGAAATATCAGGGAAAAAAGCATATATTAAGACGGGACGGAATCTCAAGTATCATTTGTTGAATGGTGGCTAGCCCAAGCAGACCTTGCATGATGTCAATATTGTAATTGCAAAGCCAGAACAAAAATAATAGATTGTGTTTCCAGTGCAGACAATCTCATTTTCCTGTGACAAATATATCTTATCCACCACCTAAGGCATTGCACTCATAACAAAAGGATTAATAAAATATGATGTATTGCATTATTAGTGTTCTATTAAGGCTGAGATTCCTTCCAAGTACAAGTTACTTCTGTTCTAGAAAAAACAGGCTTTTGTACAAGAAAAATAGTGCAATTCAAGAAAAAATGTCATTTTAAATTCTTTATGGTATCCATCATTTTTTAGTTTGTATTTTGAAGTATATCTAAGTAAACTTCTAACAGGTTTCATTTAAACCTCTATACATAAGAAGCATGCCATAACGATTAAAAAATTTATCATTAACATGGTAAACTAGATATCTACAACACGCAAGATATTTCCACTCGAGAGTTATTTGTGTTATTCAGGAGTTTGACCCTTCATGTAACCAGCATGACTAATATTTATTAAAGCACATGCAATTCAAGTCATATTCAAGTGCAAAAATAATTCTGTGCAAAGCAGTAGTGCATGCCAGGAAGTACAGCTATAGTTTTATGACTATGAAGTATGTTTAACATTTCCTCACCTTTACTCTGAATAATAAGCAAGGATTTCAAGGAGGTGACAGTGCTATGTACTATTATTTTTATTGTTTTGGTAACTGGAAAACTAATGTCAAAAAAAGGTTTTTAATTGGATAAACTCAACAGTCCACACAATGTCATGGCTACTCTGTGGCAAAGTATACTAATAGTAATTCCTCTGTAAGTATACCGATGTGTTGGAAGTTTTGTCTCATTTAATGGTACCTGCTGGGCCTCATAGTGAGGTACACTACCTAGGTAGCTAAAATTTTTCTGCAAACTTTTTAAATGGGCTCCTGATTTAATGTCAACAAGCTACATCATAAAGATGCAATTTACAGAATGTAATTTAACTTAATCTGTAAAATATGTTCACAAAAGGAAAAACAAAACAGTCTTGATACTAATTAAAATTCCCATCAAGTAACAGCAGTAGTAGTAACTTCTATTTAACCAGGATAATTAAAACCTTTGAGACTATCAACTTGTTTGCAAAAGTATCCTGGGGCAACAGTCATTTATCTATGCAAAGTAACAATCAAACACAATGGAAAACAAAACTGATATAAAATAGAAAAGCTTACAGCAATTATTGATCAAAGCAATATCAATCTGTGATTCAAGGGAAAGTTCTAGATTTTCACAAATACTTGCAATCTGAGAAGTATCTCCTTATTAAAATTCTGTGATGAAAGCAAACGGCTGCCTTAGTTTATACCACAGACACAGTGCTTTGGTAAAATGCTTTCATTGTATTCTGTATTGTCTTGCCAACCTTTCCAGCTCCTTTGAGATGCTCCACTTTGTCCCCCAATAAAGCCAAAGAGATAGACAAAACCCCACAAACAGGATTACAGCTATCCATTCCTTTTAGTGATGGACAGATGACTTCATGGATCTCAGTGGGAGGCTATCAAAATATGGTACCACTGCATTTATGGATCTGGTTTTCTGAGAGCAATTAAAGATTGGTATTAGCTAAGGTTTAAGATTTGACAGATCATGGTTTTGGATAAAATTCTTTGCTACATCTGATAGATTGTAATTTTCTGTTCCAAATTTTTCTGAATTGAAAAAACATTTAGCAACATAAGCAAGACATTTTAAACAACCAAATAAATATTTTAAATGTAATTGAACATAAAATTAAATAAGTTTCTTTGCATGAGTTTTGTAAGAAAAAATACTGAAATGTTAAAGTAGGAAGAGCTGGGATCATAACAACAAAATCATAATGCTGAATGGATTAGCTGTGAGACTATAGGAGGGTGAAAGTTGGCTAAAGGTCATGATTTTTGGTTCTCTCACTTTCACATAATTCTGCATTCAAGAAACTCCCTTAGGGAGTTTATGTTATTATAGTAACCTAATGTATAGACTGATTTTAAGGTTTTTATAATTCATAATTAAACTTTTTCATATTTCATGTTTTACTTTACATCAGCTAATCGTTTCAGCATTCTGCTGGATTTATATGCTGTATTGATTTTTCTCTCAGAGTTTCTACCAAATGGAAATATTGATTCAATTATTTAGTGTTGGGGTTTCCTGGCATAGATTTATTAGGTTTCAAAAAAAAAAAAAAAATTTCGAAGCTAAGGTCATATCATTACTGAAGTTGGTAAGTTCATGTTAGCTTGAGTGACTTAGAATATTTAGAAAGATTGAGAAAGTCTTTCTGACAAACTTTGGTTGAATAATACTCCTATGATTCTGAGATACTTGGTATCTTAAATGATGTTTTTATTATAGTCATTAAACAGGATTCCAGTTACAGTAGATATTGGAAAAAAAGAATGAAAATAAACTGCAGCCTTCTCTACGAAAACTTGTAAAATAGCTATATGACTTTTGCGGTGGTATTTTGTATGCGTCTCTACCTGATCCCCAGAGATACTTCGTTTGAAACTGTATTTAATATTTCAACCTTCTCAGCCACATCAACAGCTGTTATTTTAAAATGCTTCTTTCTTTCCCTCTAGGCATGAAAGCTGTCCTTATTCTATCACTGGCTAAAATTGTCAGAAATGCCTGACTGATTTTGAACCATTTTTAAACCATTCTCTTTGGCAGAAGCAATCCTGATACCAAAGTCCATATAAAGTAGTGTCTGAAATGTAAGAACTAATTGAGAAGTTCATCTTTATGTAAATGTAATCTTGTTAGTACTGCTAAAGCCAGCGTGTAATATGTTAATATTCTAGCTCTGGATGCTGTGTTTTAGTGGCACACATTTTCAGGGCTTGGTTAGCAGTTATTAAAGAATGTAGGTAATCTCGTTGACAAAAACAGCAAAATATGTTCTTGGTGGTCTCCTTTTTCAAGGATGTTTTTGGAAGCCCAGGTGTGATGGTCAGCACTTGGGGCTTTCCTGTTCACAGCTGTGTCCTGTTGCTCTGGAAAGGGGTGAGGGAATTGAGATAGTGCCTACAGTTGGGGAAGTGGTACTAGGACAAGCAGTAAGGTTTCTGGAAGGATTTCCAGTGCTGGAGCAGACAAAAGTTGGCTGTGCTTCAGAGAGTATGGGAAGAATTGTCTAGAAACTCACTAGCTTAGTTCTGAGGGGCTGCAAGGACATCAGAGGAAACTAGTGCCATTTCCTATTTTCTCTAGTGTTGTAAATCTTTTTTTGGATAAAAGGTGGGCTTTCTCAAACTCCGGAGTGGCTCAGAGTTGTATTACAGGGTGCCTAATTTTATGTTCAGCTTTAAATACAGTTCTGCTTCTGTTGGCTTTGGTGAAACTTCCTCAGGAACTTCAGGTTTGTGACGTTGGTGAGATGTCTTAGGCCTATAGAGATCTGTGTAAGGTATGTTAAAACACATAAACACAGCAGACTTTGAGTCTGTGAGTGCTCTGGGGCAGAAATGGGCAGTAAAGGAAAAGTCTCTAAACCGATTTATTTCTTGGGGAGGTGCCCTTTATGATATAGAGTTGGATAGTGCAGAGTGACTGTGTTACTAGTTCTGTTTTGCTGTTGTTTTAGCTGTTATCTTCACATAAGTGCTAGAACAAGCCCTCCTGTATGTGAGATAAAAGATATAGCTGCTTTTTTTTTAATTAACTAATCTTTTTTTCTTTTATATCTTTGCTGTAGAGTATCACAACAAAGCTCTCCATTATGATTTAGTTAACAGCATAGCTTGTTAAATTGTTGCTTAAGCCTTCAGATTTTACATCCCAAGAGTAAGAAGAAAAAAAGCTGAGGTGGAAAACTTGAAGCAAATTGCACTGATAACTTCGTATGAGAAGTGCCTTGTTCTTGACTCATAATTCATAGAAATGGATAGGCTGCTCCTTGGTGGGAAGGCCTGTTGTAATATGAGAAAATTCATTACAAATTCCTGAAGCTTTTCTCTGTTCAAGAACTTGTTCCATCTTAGGTTGTGAAACACAGTTGTACTCCATGTAAATTTGGTTGTCTGAGCATGAAGTAAGCTAGGCATTCTTAATGCACTTCTTCCATGGGTTTCTTACTGAATAAATGGGATGGGGACGGGTTTTGGTCCTGCTCGTATTAAAAAGTAGAGGAGATTTGTAGGCAAGATGTCCCAAAATGCTTGCTGAAAAGAGACTATGTAATGTTTATTTATCTTGGATATACAGTACAGTCTGAAATGGATTCTGTCTGAAATTTCTCCTCTGGAATTTCAGGGCAGAACATAAGAGGCAGGTATTGTTGGGGAGGATTTTGTTTGTTCATTTTCTTTTGAACGGAGAGGGTTAGATAGGGAGCACAATGTCTAGGGAGTGTCCCTGCCATTTGTAAAAACAGAAGAAAAATATTACTTCAAACTTAGTTTGTCTAGAAGCCCACTTAAATTCTTACTCTCTGCTTAGTGGGATATCCACTACACAGTTGCTTCAGTGAGTACCAATGGTTTTGAGCCTCTTTCTTCATGACTCAGGATCTGCCATATGCACTCATCTGAGCTAGCTCCTGTGTTCTTGTCCTATTCTAGTTTGAGCTCTTTTAGGGTAAAGATAACCTATCTAAAAGGACCCACTTGGAATGAGACTGAATAGTACTGTTTCTTAACTGAGGTTTTATATTATTCCTCTTAATAACTTGAAAACGTAGTGCTGTCATTCGTGTTACTAGTTTGAGGGTTTTATAGATATTTTGGGAGGTTTTGTATATGCTTTCTGAATTCACACAGTAAGTCTTGTACTCAGGTTAGATTTTTATTGTAGAATAAGCCTCAAAGATCTTTTTTCCTAGTTGGAGTCTTTTCTTTATGCATATCACTTATTAAAGATTATTATATGTGTTCATAATTATTGAATAAAAATGCTGATAATATAGTGTGGCAGCACAGAAAGAGAGTGAAAGGAAATGCAGTGGTTTTTACATAGCTTAATATTGGAAGGGTCAGTGTTAATTATGGGAAAAATAAACAATCATATTGTTAGATTCCTATCTGGTAAATAAATATCTCTTCTAATTTTTGGTTGGAGTTGGATGAAAATTATATCTTGCCTCTGCGTTGAACATTTTCTGATCACATTATACTTACTTTTCTTATTCTCTTTTAACAGTCTTGGGAATTAAACTTCGTGTTTCATCAGTACACCCCCCTGACATTTTCTCCTCAGCATGTCAGTCACAGACTCTCTTCTTAAATTCATATGCTAAGCATGTCTGAAGATGTTCCAGTTTAGTCATCCCAGAATCATCTTGACTAGCAACAGTCCAGTTGTGGGAAGGCAAACTTCAACACAGGGCTGCTGACCCTGAGCAGAGTAAAACCGTTCTCCCTGACCGCTTCTCTGCTGTGTCTGAGCTCCTTTTGGTGCCCAGTGCAGCAAAGACTGGACTAGAGCTGTAGTACTTGGTGTAAAATATCCTTACTCTTCAAATCTCTGTAGTCAGTCTTCTCTTGTCAGGCCAGGCAAAGAAATATTTAATTATGTCTACCTTGAAAGTTGTTCAGCATAGATCTTGACCAGAAAGAGGCACTCAAAAATCTCCTGGCAGTCAATGTAGATTTCCCTTGTCTAAAGACTGTGTGTTTAGTAGGAAGCTGATCTATCTGATTGATATCAGCTTCTTGTTCTGTCTTGGCTGACGAAACTGAAAGCTGTTTCCTACCTAGACAAGCCCACAATTTTAATGTAAAAGCTTTGGGTAACAGAGAGCTACTGTAATCTTTAAACTCACCCTGTATTACTGCTGTAGTAAAACTTAGATCTTCCTGTCCTTACACTTCATCCAGAAGTTTTTTAACTCATTGCTGAATTTCATGTATTATAATGCATGTTGGATCATGTTGTCATTATTCTTTTGTATTAAAATACCTCTTCTATAGTTTTCATAACCTGTGCTGCTCTTACTGAAAGAGAGTTTGCCATAATACTGTTTTGAGTAATTTGATTCACCAGCACTCTGAGGATAAAGTTAAAAATACATACGCAACAAATGCTCTAATTTTTTTCTGTTTTTTTTTTTCTTTTAAGCAGGCATTGAAATTTTCTTCTGTAGAGAAGGTAGACAATGTTCTGACTTCACTACTGAAAAACAAAATATCTACTTATGAATTCAGCCCACTCCAAAGTGAAAAAGAGCATCATCACCAAGCTAGTGAGTCACTTGTTCTATGTATTGATTTTTATTACTGATACTATGGTTATTACTTATAAATGTTAATAAGGCAATTCTTAAGTATTGAAAGCCTCTAGTGAAATGGGAGAATCCACAATAAAGACAACATAAGCAGAAAAAATGGGAGAAAGAATTCTGTAAATCATTACTTTGTGACTCAGTACTTTGTATTTATACGTCTCTGGGTTTTTGATCAGCTTTGGATTAACTGTAAATTGACAGCTTTACAGCTGAGCAGATTCATACTTACAGAGAAAACGAGCAATAAGAGTCATGTGGAGATGCCTGTACCTGATATGTTTTTTACTAACTGCTCTTCTGCAATGCAGTTTAAACTTCACTTTTTCCAAGTATGGGGAAAATCTGAAAGGTTTTTTTTTGTCTGAAAAGAGTTGATGGCTTTTCATCTTACAACAGTACTAAACTTCTCCAGTCACTTTTAGTACCTATGCACTTAATGGTTTTCATTAATACTGGCAAAAAGATAATTTTGTTGTTTTTAATTTTTAAAAGAAGGCATCCCAGTGAGTTAAAATAGGGTTTCTTTATGAAGTAGATACATTATATGCAAAATTTAGTCATGCATCAACAGAAGCTGCTGTTAGTACCAAATGGAGGGCCCTGGTTGAAGCAGTAACCACTTATTAGGGATTCAAACTGGTTTGCAATAAACCAAGGGTGTAGTTATTTAGCTTGTGTTTTGAAAGCATCATTATGATATTTCAAATGCATATTTAAACCTCAGCTTTTTAAAGAAACTTTTGGAGAAAGCAATCCTCAAGAAAATGTGTTTTCCTTCTAAAATACTTGAGAAAGATGTGTTCAGGAGGCTGCTTGACTTCTGTTTTGTGTAGCTGGACTATGGTTTTGAGAGAAATAAGCTCTCTACCATCAGTAAACCTACCACTTCTCATAACCAAGTACAAACAAATTTTAAAGGTTGCACTACTGGGATTGCCATCATGTTTCCTTTCCTTTTCTTTGTTGAAGCAATTCTCTCCACTGTATTAGATAAGCATGATTCAATTTGTAATGTAAAAATGAACTTAATGTCCAAGTTAGTGGAAGCAAATAAATGAGGTGCCTGTCCTTGACATTTTCCTCTGCAAGACTGCAGGGTGGGGGTGGATAACACAGTCTTTCTCATTGTGAAATGTTAGTTGATGAGCAAAAGATTTTTCACTACTCTATTAGATCTGGTGATGTTTTTGAATATTGAGAATAATGCTAACCAACCTGCTATGGCCCCAAAAAAATCCTGTGTGTTTCAAGAGCAAGTTGATTGCTTGAGCCAATAGTGGACTTAAAATGAACTAGTTTGATGTACAGCCCAAAAAGAAGCTGCAAAGTTACATGCCCAGATTCTTCATGAAAGAAATATGTGTTTGCAGGGCTGGGAACACTCAGAATGTGGGAGGCTTACTCTTATCCCTGTTCCGCCTGAAAGGTATATAAACCCATGTCTTTGACTCTCATAAAGGCATCCCAAACAGCCACTAGACATGTCCAGTAGTGAATGAGAGGAGTGCGAGCTTACAGCATGAGGCATAAGGAAAGAGAAACCTTTCTCTGTATTGTTCTATATGGATGCTTTATTTGAACATTCTTGCACATCAGGGTACAGCTGATATATTGCTGTACTTGAAAAATCTCAATATGACCTCAAAATGAACCAAGAATGAGGAACTTCCGATTAATTTATTGGATAACCAATGAATTGCATGGTTTAAGTTCTCACAAAGTGTACAGCTGTGTGATTAAAAACTTAGGAGTGTAAAAGTAAATACAAAAGGCATGTGATATAATGAAATTAAAATGCAGTATGATGGTTTCCTATACAGTGATTTAGATCAAAACATCATGAGATGCATGTTTGCTTACATAATTTTTAAGGAGCCACTCCCATCCCCAAAATGGCTGTTCAACATTTTTTTTTCATGTGATAATGCAGTACTTGTGAGCAGTCAGTGGGTAGGCTGGTAAAGTCAAGATAGGTGGCAAAGGTGCAAAAGGTTAGCTGTGATACAGAGGTGCGAGCTGACTGAAGAAATGCAGACTGAATAGAAACCACTGGAAAATATTTTGTTTAACAAATAGCATTAACTGGAGACAAAGCCGAGACTTGTCTGGGATTTTTAATGGTGGTGTCATCCCTTGTGAAAGAATGTAACTAAAGGTGGAAGTACTGTCTGAAATAATGTACATTCCATACTGAATTGATTTCAGAGTATATTGTATGTAAATTATTCCTTTATATTCTGGTAATAGCATCCAGTCAAAGCATACTAACAAATCCAAACTCATATTTCAAAATATTTCTTGAAAAATGTGTTTCTTCTCGGAAAGCCCTGATTCTTAGAATCCTCAGATTTGGGAATTTTTGTTGCATTGTTTCCTGTCCAAGGAATAACAATTTACTTAAGGAAAACCTGTTTCATTTTCTCGTTAAATAATTTTCATTTTTTATAAGTTATCTATTACTATTTCTCTAATTAAACTCAACTAGTGATGCTTATGAAAAGTCCTGAACTTGCTTAGTAGAAAACAGTGCTTTTTGTCACCTAAGACTGCTAGCAACATAGCAAATCCTGTCCTGATTTCTGTAATTCTTCTTTTCCAAGCTGAAACATCTATCCCAAAAGAAGAAATAGAATCTGGGGTTTTAGCTTCTGGCAGAATAATGGGGGGAGGGAGAAGGTACTGGTATTGGCACTGTGGAAGTCATCTTAGGTGCTATTTAAATTGTTAAGAAAAACAATCATGCCCTGTTTCAATAATTTGTTAAATAAAAGAAGAATGTCTTACAAGATGTGCAGAAATATCACTGTAGGCTGCTGTTTCCTTACTGCAATTTTATGAAAATTCCCGCAGGCAAAGACAATGCTATGATACAGTAATATTAGATTTTGTGCTCTGTTTATGGCTGAGGTTTTGCAGAATTCTCTGCAGAGAAGAGAAAGGATTATGACAGGACAAAACATACAAAAAAACCCTGGCAATTCCCTCTTAACCTTGTGTATATCAAATAGAACTTTAATTAAAAGCAAGCACTGGCCTTAATGTAAGTTGAAAGTTGAAGAAGCCACCTTAAAGAACTTTAAAATGTGCCACTTGAGGACTTCGCCTTTAACCTTTCCTTCCAGCTAACCAGTTCTTAATGTAGGTGCCATGCAGCCACAGCTATTCTCCGTTAACATTCTCCATTAAAGGACTGATGATGAGTAAAAGCTGTTCACTACTTTACCCTTATAACTACTACTTTTGCTCAGTTCTGTATAGTTAGCTGAAATGTAGCAGTTGTTCCAGTTTCACAGCAGAAAAAATTTTCAGCAATTTTCACCAATTCAGTGTGACAAACTTGCAAGTTCAGGAATGGTATTTTCTGCCTGAAGCACATGGGCTTTCAAATAATTACAGCCTCTTCCTACTGCGTATAATACAAAACTTTATTCAAAGTGGTTAAACCTTGTTGGATGCAATTTTCTTTACAGCAGAACATCTAGTTTGTCTTAAGAGCTCAGCTCAATTTTGAGAATTGGCAGTTAAAGAACAATTATAATTTAAAAAACAAACACGAATAGATCTTGTAGTGGGCTTTTCTTACCTGTTATTTTGACAGTGGTACCCATAGTCATCATTGATTTCTGCTGTAGAACCTGGTGGAAAAAGAGGAATTCTTCACCTTCTTTTCCTAGTGACTTGGGAGGAATTCAAAAAGTTAGTGGTGTCTCTTTTCAGAATGAGAGCAGAAAACAAAGACCAGAAGGCTTCAATCATCTCTTTTGACGTTGTTAACCTTACTATATTTCATAATTACGTATGGATTTGGGGGAGAAATTTCTGAGAGGCCAAGCCCAAGGACATTGTTTTCCCTTCACTGCATGGGAGAAAAAGCTATTAGCTTATGTTACTAGTTAATTATTACTAGCTATTATTAGCAGAGAGTGACTACTGGTACCACAGCTGCATACAGAAATGGTCATTGAAATGTTGCTGGAACAACAGCAGCCATCTCCACTGTCAGCATAGCGTTTACCAAGACAACAGTTGTACCAAGGTGGCCTCAGGTAGTTCAATGCTTTGGGGGAGTGTTTACCAGCAAGACTGGAAAAGTTTGGCCCTTGAAGATTGTGTCCTACTTTGTGTGGGTGCAGGGTGCTGCCAGTTGATTTTCAGTGCTGCCTGAAAATCAGAGTATTGAAAATTGCCTTATGTTAGTGGAACTCAGTTGTCTGTGGGTCCTCATAATGACTTTTTGCCTTGTGTCTCAACTTGATGCCACGAGGCTTCAAGTTCATGAGCAGAAGAGATGAAAACTGTCTATTTGAACCACTCGTTTCCTTTCTGAGTTTTATGTAGAAGATCTCACTATGCCACCAGTGTTGCTTTTAAAGTCTTCCTGCCTGATAACCTTTTTTTTTTCTGCTTACTACAAGGAGCAATAAAAAAAAAAAAAAAAGCTTCTTTTTGGAAATTGATTTAAAAATTTATTTCTTTTTACCACCCTCCATGGCTGGCTGAGGTATTTCATTTGTTAATGATGTAGTTTCCTGTCATGTTCAAAGTATTGTAAGTGTAGGAGTTCTGCCAGAATTATCAAACTCAGCTAGGGAGGAGTTGAGTGATGACCAGAAAAACAGCTCAAGTGCAAGGAGCTGAAGGGATTTTTGAATACCTCTGTTTTGTATTACTGTAAGAGTGCAGAAATGCATTCTAGGCATATATATACCTGCCTAGTTCATGCCTATGAATACCACCTACTCTTTTTCTCTTTCTATTGGTGAAGAAATCATAGCATCCAGTTTGTTGGTAATAAAGACTTGATTGCCTTTCAGATTTGTAACCATTTTTGGGGGGTTTCATTAGTATGAGTGGAAATTCATTTGGAGCATGTTATTAATACTGTGTTAACTATGTTTGACCTTCTGGTGTCAAACATATGTATCATGTTTGATGTTGTATGGTGTCTTCTAACAGGGTGGAAACTATTGAGTGAAGTTCATAAAATTCACTCTTTTTTAAAATTACTGCTCAACACCTATTGCATTGCTGGACATCTAAAGAAAATTGCAAAACCCACAAGTACTAAGAAAAGCAGTTTGAGGGTTTGTGGAAGTTTTTTAAGTATTAGCTCAGGTTTGAACACTTTTTTTTTAAGAGAATGCTGTTTTTTCCTACATTTAGAAAAATCTAGACAAAAATAAGCATGTACTTAAATGCATGTACTCTGGGCTAAAAATGATAGTTCCTCAAATGGCATAATCAAACCCAGTTTGTAGATTAAAACATTCTTAATATTTTAAATTAAATGTTGATTTAAATTAAAATGTTGAGCAATATTGAGTAAAGAAGTTGTGTAATATCCACTTGCCTCAAAAACCTTAGCTGCTATGCTATGTTTTAAGATGGCCTATTGTAGCCCAAATGATTTTAAAGCACACTTCAACTACAAGGGGGTATAAACTACAATACATACTCTTTTTTATGGAAGTTCAACCTGCCAAGGCTTCTAAAACAAGTGGGTTGATTTACAGAGGTGTTGTGTATTTACAGTTTCTTGATTCAATTTTTTCTTTGCCTGGTGGAAATAAAAGTCAGCCAACACTAAATTTGTTTAAAACTCAGTTTAGGGTTGTTAATGGGATTTTTGATTAAACTGTAGCCCACTCAAATTCCTTCTGTCAGAATAATATTGGAATGGGATAGTGCTGGAATATTCTTTGTCCAAAATGCAGTCAAAATTGTCCTAACATTTTTTTCTCAGTATAGTTAGTACTCAGCTATGCCTATTCCAAGAACTGCTCTTGTTCCTTATATTTAATGTTGGGGTGAGATTGAACTCGCTCCCATATTATGATTCTGCTGGAGCAAAAAGGGTGGGCAGGGGAGTTCACAAATTCACCACTGCTGAGCCAAATTTCACTATGCAGAAGAATGTAAAAATTAGAAAGTTTGTTAAAGACTGGCAGCTAAGAGATTTCCAAAAGTTGTCGTGACTTCTCCTAGCACACTATGGGCTGAAAATGTGCTGGCTAACCTGTAGGACAACTGATGACAGGGATATAAAATAAAATTCAATAAAGATAGAAGAAACTGCGTTAATTCCTAAGCTGTAGTCCTGGATAGGAGACATGTGATAATAGACTCTCTGGAGTTGAAGGGACCATGAGGTTATTGCAAAAACAGGCAGGTTGAACACAAATTATCAGAACTAACTGGCAATCTTTAAGAGCTCTGAGGAAATTTTAAAGTAGAATATCTGGGTTTCTAACAATACAATATTTAATTTCTTTAGTACTAGGAGGTGTGACCAAACCAGGAGTTGATGCCAAAACCCAGTTTCTCAGGCAACCTTGTGACCTAGAAGCAGGTTAATGTATTATATGTATGGGACAAACTAGTAGAAGTGTTAATAAAATGAGTCTTCTGTAATGTGAAGTCTGGCTTTACGAGTTTCTTGGAAGTTTTTTTAAGAGTCAGTAAACCTGGTTAAGTCAGTAAGTCACTGGGTATGGATGAATAATTAACCAAAATCAGGAAGCAGGCAATTGGGAAAAATCTTTTTTTGCTAGTGATATGAAGTGTTTGGGATAGTAAGGAAATAGGCTAATGGGGGGCAAGGAATGACAGATTTTGTAATTATGCAGTAAAATGTCTGATGATATTCATTACAGGTAAAACCAAAGTGGTGCAAGTGAACAAAAGCAGTCCTATGGTATCTAAAGTGAGAGGATTTGAGCAGGCTGTTAGTGCTGAGGAATAAGACCATGCAGTGCCATGATAACATCAACTTGTTGCTAGGCAGCAGATCAAAAAGCTAATGAAATACTAGGAACTATTAGAAAAGGAATTGAGAACAAAAAAGGACATAATTAGGGCAATGCATGAATTACATGGCTCACCCCAAAGTTGAGTATCATATGCAGCTCTCCTCCTGTCATCTCAAAATAGTTACAGTTAAAGCTGGAGAAGTTTGCGGAGAGAGCAGTGGGTGTGGTGGAGTTGGTTCTCTGCAGGGCCCAATTAACTAGACTGAAGCTCTTCAAGAAAGAAACTATGGGGACGAGTAAATCACTGGAATTGCATAGAGGACAGACAGTGATGGAGAATGAGATGAATTAGGGATTGTCAGTTGAACCCTAGCAGGAGCCAGGCTCAAAGCAAACTAGGAGGATCTTTTCTTCGTGCTCTGGGGTAGGAAAAACCCTCAGGGTGCAGAAAGTTGATGGTGCCTGGGTCAACCTGGGTGCGTGCCTGGAGAAGAGATACACTGCATGCTGATTTATAGACCAGTTGGTACACAGCAAACCACAAGTGATCAGAAAGTAGAGTATGAATGCAGAGAGAAGTATTTTTTACGCTTGAACTCTTTTTCTTTGTTGTTGCTTATTTGGTTGTTGTTGTATGTAACTTGTAGTCACTCGTAGAGTGAAAATACAGGAAGATGCTGAATGTCCCAGTTCTCCAATGTAAAAATGGGTTTTGATAGAAATCAGTATCATGTTATTTCAGATAAATCCTAAAAAACTTCTGTGTAGTACATTCATCTTTAAATTCTCTGATTTTTCATTACAGGGGTAAGCAAATTTTTCCAAATGTCTGGTAGTCCTGTGAATTTTCAGAAATTATTTTTAATATCAAAACATAGCATCATAAACCTGTAAAAATGTCCCACTCAAACATATTCTAACTAAACAAAAGCATGGCTTGGCTATAGAATTTTCTGCCCTTTGCAGGAAAGCTTATTTCTCAATAGAACTGACATGCTTTAAAATCCCTCTGTCAGGATAAAAATGAGATTTCTCAGTTACACCAAAGGCTCCTTTATTTTTATATGTATAGGCACTGTAAAGCTGTTAATTAAAAAAATAATTCTTTGGGTGTTAGCTCAATAGCTTGATAACTGCACTAATATTCAAAAGATGTTTATAGAAGAAGGTATTCTATAAAAACAGAACTTTTGTTTCTTAAGACTCTGTTTCCATTATACAGATAGCCATTTGGAAGAATTTCCTACCCTACTTCACTGTGCAGCCAGATTTGGCTTGAAGAACCTTGCAACATTTCTACTCAGCTGTCCTGAGGCCACACGGGCTTGCAAAATAATCAATAAATATGGAGATGATCCAGAAAGTATTGCAAAGAAGCACGGGCACAAGGAATTAAGAAAATTAATCAAAGAATTGTCAGTAAGTCCATGTGTTTTCCATATGTCATCTACAACCAGGGGGCTAAGATGTACTACTGAGATCCCATAGTATCTTCTTGTACAGACTAATATGTTGTAGTCCTTCTGTCTGAAAATATTGTTGTACGCTTGTCTCAGAAAGAGGGGTCAAAATGGGCTACAGCCACTTTCTTTGTGCACTGATGATGAAGATCAGAGATTTTGCACTGCTCGAATTTTAGGCACGTAATGGAAAGAAGAACAATGAGCCAGAAGTACCTTAAGTGGCCTGGTTAGATTGGTGCTTTCAGTACCCAAACAGTGGTTATATTTTTAGTAGTCTGGACCAACTGTATAGAGTAGGACATACAGATTTCTTTAAAGGTCACTTTAAAGGGAACTATGAACTCTCTTAGCACTGCAGTTCTTCACCATTCAAAAATGAGTTGTTTCCCTACCTTGTTGTTCATGCCACTGTGAAGGGAAGGTAAATTTCAGCACCTTTAGATGGAGTAAATCTTTCTTCAGCTGGGTATGCAGGAGAGGTTTGAGGCAATAGTTGCCTTTCCACATGAAAGGTAATAGTAAAATAAGGGTCTCTGGATAGTTCTACCATGCAAATTATTGCAAATAAAGCCTAACAGAACTGTAGTAAAAAAGCAATGTACTATACTGACATTTGAGAGCTTTAACCTATTTCAACTCTTTTTGTGCTTACTTGTAATATGTACAGATATGATAATTCTCCAGTTTTTCATACTGCAATTGAGGTCGAATTTAACTCAAGAAAATATATTCCTCTTTACCATCCAGCATGAAGCTGTCCATAAAACCATGCTGTCTTCCTGGATCACCATGTTAGTAATTTCACATTTAACAATTTCTTACAGCTGTAGTTGCCTCACAATCATCCTTGCACTGGTCAGAAACCTCCTGCCAGTAGCAGTCAGGCTACTGACTGTAAGGTCAGGCTTTTCAGTTCTTGGAGTTTAGCAGTTTGACTTGAAGAGAGTGGAACTGTATTCCCTAACCTCCCTACCTGCATACCTGGCTAGGTGCTGTCTTTGTAGGGTCTGATACTTCCAGTAAAGTTGTGTGTAAAGGATTGGTAAGAACAGGCAGAATATGAATAATAATTCTTGGTGAAATACCTTGATTTTTTTTCTAAGATGGGCATATGAGCAGAAGGGTTGAAACATGGATGAAAAAGCATTTTGGAACATGGTTTCCATTGATAATTTTTCATGTTTAAAGATAATGATTAATTCCATAGGACATTTATTTTTGCACTGGTGTTGTAGAAACTCAATTTCTGATGTGTCTTTGTTGTGCACTCCACGTGGAACTGAAAGCTTCAGAAAACAGGTAATTTTGTTTTTATCCTAATGCACTCATACTTGGATTTGGGGCTTCTTCAAGGGAAGACAAGAATGCATGGTACAGGCAGACTAAGCTGATATGCAGACAGTACATTGCAATTCTGCAGTCTTTTCACATTTTAATAGACTTTGTCAGTGATGGAAGGCAGTGATCGTTAGGGTGATTTATTTCACTCTAAAAAGCATGGAAAGTGTGTGCATACTTCTGTTTAGCTTTTCTTTATTAATAAGATTATTAATTGTCCTATTAAAGTCTAAGTATAAATCTGTCAGTCAAAAAGATGTTTTTAAAATAGCAACTGAGCTCTACTGTGTAATTTTTCATTAAAACACTTGTCTCGTGGTACATACCTGCCATTGTTTGCATGTAAACAGTTAACAATAATAGTTCTCTGCTTTCCCAAGCATGAATACTTCTACCAATATTGAAGTAAAAACTACTCTATGGATATTATAAACGTGTAGTCTGGATAGGACATGCAGTTGTACTACCTGTTTTCAGTTGATTCAAATGGTGTGGCCTACTAATGCAACACAAGTAAAAATCTGAGTGTGCTTCAGGTCTGCCAAATGTAATATGATATTATAGAAATGTTAGCTCCAACCACTGGAAGAAAAATGGCTTATTGTGTCCCCTGTATTAGCGCACTTAAGCACAAAAACACTTACTGTACCTCTGTAATTGATGGGAATGTGGAAAAGAAATATTTGCATGGCTCCGAGCCAAGAAGAATTTAGTTTAACCGTGTTCCTGGAACTTCCCATTACAGCCATAGTGTTGACATTACTTATTATTACAGTATTATTACTTTTGCATTTGGCATACCTCTCACTGTTTTAAAAGTGTTACTTGTGTTTGGTTGTTTCTTTTAGGAATAGCCCCAAAATACGCATAGCAAATTATTGTTTCTATCTTAAAGTGCAGTAGGGTTCCAGAAAAATGAATACATTAAAACATATATTTGATTTTTCCAAAATCCTGCAAAGTGTCTTTCATTTGCTTGAGAAAAACAACAAAAAACCCAGAAGTGTCATTTTGAGCTGGAGAATTCTTAGGGGAGTAAGAATTCCCTGAGATGATTAGAGAGAGAGCATCAAAAGATGAAGCAGCAACAGATCGTCTACTCTTTCTACCTTCAAGCCCAGCAGGCTGTGCAGGGTTGTACAGCCCTTTTTGGTGTCTGCTGAGCAGATCAATGCTCAGGGCATTTAACTGCTGCTGCTGCTTTGTTGGTAAGGCCCTCCAGCTTTCCTGTCCAGCAGGCTTAGTGAAAAGGTGCTCAGGGCACTGTTGGCACAGGTGAGCCATGGGAGCTGGCTGGCTTTCACACAGGGTCATCTGAATGGCACAAGTGCCTTGTTCTTGTTTAAAGGGAAAAGCTCTTTCTGCATCTGGGCACTGACAGTGTCAATGTGGGAGGTGTAACAGCCACAGAAGACAGATCTGGGGTACCTGGTGGCCACGCTGCGAGCTGATTTCCTGGTGTCAAAGCAGAGCACAAGGGAAGGATCCCACATCATGAGGCGTGCTCCTCAGCTGTGTGAACACAGACAGAAGAGATTTTTCTGCTTTTAGTACCGGTGTTAAGTGCAGTGCAGGGTCATTAAATGCTAAAACCTCATGCCCATTAGGGTCCTGTGTATATCTGTGTTTCCACCATGGTAGTGTCTGCCTTCTCTGTCAGAATTCCTGCATTTCAGACGCTCCTTGAAAAGTGTCTGCTCTGGTGAGGGTACACTACAATACTTGAATGACTTGGAATAAAGGTACTAAATTGGTGAAACTGTGCCTGAAGGAGCCTTCAGTAGGGATCATAAGGAAACTCAGTTTCAAATGTGCCAACAGTTTTTTAAGCAAATTGTATTTTTTTGCGTTTTAACACAAAGCCACCTCAATGGGCATTCATTTCTTATTTCTGCATGTTTTGTTATAGTTCAGATAAAGTAATTGCCTCTTCTGTACCATAAGAGGGACATCACTTAACATTCAGCAATAACATCCTGAAGTTTTAATATTTTGATTTTTATTCCTCTATACCTTCAAGAATTTGAATGTTTTCCACAATTTCTTATAGGCTGAATTGCTTGAATCAAGTTAATTTAAAACTAGTAAGAGACGTTTGGTAGGAATACTGGCAGGAGTCCTTGTATTTGAGCCCTTGGAGCTCAATTGATCCAGCTGATGGCTCAAATGCCAGTAGAAAATGCTTTCCATTAGCCACAGGACAAAATATATCTGCAGTCAGCTGTTCCAGTACCTGTGACAAGGAGTACCTTGTTAACTGTCAGTAGTTTTCTGGGACATCAGGGCTGTATTTCAGATGCTTGCCTTCTGCGTATACTCTGTCTCTGAAAGCTGCTTTGGCACGAGCTTGTTCTTCTTGCCACCAGCTGTGGCTTTCTAAGTCTATGTAAAAATTCTGCCTCCAGATTATAAAGAAATCACTGAAATTATGTTCTTATCCAACGCACAAAGGAAGACTTTAAAAATAATGCTTAGAAATCTTTTCTCATCTAGGTGAGTAAGGAGAGGAGTATGTTCAATATGCGACCTGACCATTTAAAATAGGAAGTCACACTGGTAGCCAGTTTAGGCATTTGTGCTTCAGCATGTGCCTTATTCTTTGTTCCAGCTCTTTGGATTTCTAATTTCTCCTTTCTTTTGAAAAGAGCTGTGTAGCTGACTGTGTCATAGCCAGGAAGATTACTGTGTACCACTATGGTATACATCACAGGTTCTAAAAAAAACACAATCCAGAAAATATTTTATTGGTTGGTTAGTGTATATACTTTCTGATTGCTGGCTTCAACCTTTAGAGCAGATTCCTAGAGGTGGCATGAACATTATTTAAATATAAAAATTGAAACATCATTTCATATTATCACCACACATTTGAGACAGCACAAATCAAATTTTATTTTTAAAATACATTCTGATATTTCAGAATTTGTTACCAGAAGTCTAAGGCAGAAAAGGCAGGTTAATTAAACCTTTTTTAACCTATCCTGTCGCAAGGTTTGTAACAATCTGCAGCAGAACAGGAGACTGATAGAAGAATCTTCTTCCTCTGCTACTAGACAAACTCTGTCTGGATTTCTTGTTTAACTTAATTTTTTGTCTTCCTGCTTGAGGCATCCTTTAGGCAGCTATTAAAAATATAATAGGTATTTAATTCTATATGTATCGGTGAAAGTACCTTTAGAATGGCACAGATTGAGATTGTGTTGTGTGGCTGTTCAGAAGAAGCTTGTTTTCTTTCCAGAGTTAGAGCAATTCTAACTCTTCTGAGGTACATCCTGCAAAGTCTAGATCCTCAGTTACTGAGTTCACTGTTAGAAATTCCCTCAGTAGCAGAGAGAAACACAGTCTTACAGCTGGTCATAATTTTCATTCAGAGCCTGTTTTATGGAAGATATATGTTTTGGATAGCAGGGGAGGAAGGAAAGAAATTTTTCTTCCTGAAATGCCAAGCTATATTGTTATAAATCATAGCAAACTTAAAGGATGGGCAGAAATGTAGGTTGAGAAGTAATTCATCATTTCACACCTCTCTCCTTTCATCTCTTACTTTGAAGTGCATGGTTGAACCAGAATACAGAATCTCTTGAAGTATCTTCAGCTTGATGAAATAGAAAACAGTCTACAAAAACAGGGTATTGTGGAAATTGAGGGTACTTTTTGTCTCAGTTGTTTTATGTGAAAAGGATCTTACTTGGCTTTGTAACTACTACTGCCAATTGAAAGGAAATCCTTAGACTTCAGGAATCCCTTCAACAAGAATTCTCATAATTTGCCAGGGAGTTCTAGAAGCTCATCAGGAATCAGTGCTTTCTCGACACAGAAGTATTATTCTTCCATTTATTTTTAGCTTTGTGTTCCTGTAAAAGGCTATGTAATGTGGCAGAGCTCCTCAGCAAGAAAGAGATTTTTTATACCCATTTGCAACATCTTCCTGAGCTATTAATTTTCTGTTGAGGAAGGATCACATGCAGAAAGATGAACAATCTTAAATGAATCTGATTGCTGTCAATATTTCTTTAATTAATTCAAATCCTATTGCAGTATTGCACTGTCCCATAGCTCATTGCTTTCAAATATCTGGTAGACAATGTGACAGAGAAGAGGATTAGTCAGGTTTCTGAAATTCCTTCCAATCCACCAGTGAGTCCTTGGTGAAGCCTGCAGGGATTTAATTCCTGCCACAATATTTTAGTGCTCAGAAATGTCAATTACATGCATTCTTTGGTATACTGGAAGTTACCTAGCTGAAATGAATAAGTGACTGACTGTATTCTTTGATACTCTTTAGTGAGTGGATATTCACAAATCAAATTCTTCAAGAGAGGCTTCCTATTATCAGGTCTTCGTGTTTTATGTTTAAGATTTGGTTTATGGAATTTATTTTACTAAGTGACAAGATTTCCCTTTTTCTTTTTCATGTGTTCTCAGAGGGATGTGCTCCGTGTAATAAAAACTTGTTGCATATACTGCCTTTTGAGGTCAGGCAATTTATGCTTTAGTGAAGAGATAAGGTACAGACTGAGCACAGAAAATTTTGGCTTTAAGGAGGAAAGGCTAGAATTTTCATTTTGAAAAACCAGCCATTACGCTACTACAGACAATTTTTAAAGTTTCTGTATTGACTTTTATTCAGGCTAGAACCTTGCACCTTAACTGTGATTACATCTCCTGTCAATAAGTATTCAGTTGAGTGCAACCTTCTTGCAAAAAGGATGACAAGTAGAACAGCAGATTTGGAAACCTTACTTTTGTATAAGATGCCTATTGAAATTTGTGTGTAATTTAAAATGAATGAGAATGGTTTTTCGTAAGAATTGTCTGGTCCTTCGTCTCATCTTTTGATATTCTGTAGCTATAGCAGTGACACAATGGAAGTCAGTTATTTGCAATTCCGTATTTGTAAAAGCTTTTACAATTTTTAATGGAAACTTGAATACTAATGGAATTTCACTAATGGAAATGCTTGTGAATTTGAAGTAGGGAAAATGCAAAAGGATTCTGTGATGATACCTCAGTTCTTAAATGTATTTAGGACTGTAAAAGCTAAAATACAGATTTTCACAGGTTTTTCTGTTTGTTGCTGTGACATCAGCAAATACTCATGGCTAAGGGACCATTTAGGAAGGTGGGATGGGGAGTGTCCCGTTTTTCAGAAGTATTCTGCAAGCTGAAAAGAACCATTCCTATCATTTACCTGCATTATTAAGCTCTGAATTTGTTTGAACATTTAAAAAACATTTGGCTGAGCTGTTTATGTTAATGAAAAAATGCAAATGCAATTCTTTATAGGAGAGAGAGAAAATAAGTAAGCATGTTATGTTGTTGTAGAAATCAATGGTATACCTATGTTAAACCTGGTCTCTGCATCTAAAAATACATGTGGATATGAATAAATTGAAGTAAAGACACTGCACTAGCTTGAGGATGTATTAGAAAATGAGCTGCTTCTGCCTAACTTCTGTCATGGAAAGTGACCAAACTGGACATGAAAGTCTATTGTATATAAGGTGTCATTTTTCTATTCAGCTTGTTAAGAAACTGCTGAAGCTAGAAGCATAGGAAGCTTGTAAAAGGCTAGAAATTTTTATGGATGTTGAGAACTTTTAGTCAATGTAGTGTGTTTTCATTGTGAGGGCGTGAGTCCTCTACCCAAGTTACAAACCAGTTGCATGAAGTTAAGCAAGAAATTTTCCTGAGGAGGGAAGACCCACAATTTTCCATTTTAACAAATGTTCCTATCACCTTTCAATCAACCTTCCTGCATTGACGATATCACTAACTGTATTTTTAGGTGTGGAGGTCTTCTTCCTTAAATGCAGTCATCTCAGAAGCCCTTACAATGCAAAGAAAAAGGTGAAGTTTTATTAAATTGTCTGCTAGCCAGTTTACTGCAGAAGGAAGGATTGCTGGTGCGTTTCAGTGGAAAGTCTGGAAGCAAGTTTTAGGTCTTGCCTCTGTCAGTTGAAGCAATTTGAAGGTATATGTGGTTGTCAAGAAGCAGGTTTACCTTTACATAGCATGCCCTGCCAGCCTGATTATCTGGAGTATGCCCTTTGTCTGCCTCCCAGTGATCTGTGAGGAATCAAACATTGTCATATCTTACAAGTTGTTGAGCACAAAGAAAGGTAGCATATCAGCAGTGTCTTTCTCCAGCCCCTCAGAAGGGGAAAAAAACAGAATTTTTAAAAAATACAAATAAAGAAAGACCACCACAGAGAACAAAACAGTAATAAGACTCTTTCAGTTTCATGGGGGAAAGTGAAGGAAGAGTAGGAGAGGTAAGGAGCTGTAAAATTATTGTGGTAATTATAATCTGCAAGCCAAAACTACCTACATTTTGAGTGCCATTGTGAGGCCTGAGGGAAGAGTTGTGATCTAAGAGCCCTAAGAAAAATCAGGAGAAGCAAAAAGTAATGTGTAAAGTACAGTAAGAGGTTTGCTGAGTCCTTAGCAATCTGAAGTTTCAGTGATCTGCATAGATCTAATAGTGAGTTACCAGGCTTTGCTACAGCTGTAATTTATTGCTTAATTAGAAAAATTGTCTTTGGGCTCCACATCAATAGGATGACCATTAGGGAAAGTCATTTCTCAAAGCTACCAAGCCCATTATATGGAAACTACTTAAGAAAATCCATTTTTGCCCTGCACAGTGTTAGTTCCGTTTAACACAGCCCTCCAAGGTCTCAATTTATAATTCTGTCTGAGAGCCCTGCACAGAAGGCACACTCTTTATTTTGCCTTCGATTCTTCCTGTGCCCATATGTTTTACAATAAATGATTTAGCATTTCATTGCCAGAACTATAGAGTGTCTAGCAATAATCATTTTCATTTCTTCTCTTTGATGAGAGCTTAAAATTTTTTTCTGAGTTCCCACACTCTACCAAACACAGAAGAACATGCAGCAGTTGACGTGAAGATGCCTGCTTTTTTGGGGAGGAAGCCAACATAACTGCTAAGATTGCTTTATGATATATGTTAAATAACTATCACAATCACTGTAGTTGAAATTTATGTTGCGTATGTAGCAGACATGGGCAGACCTCCTCAACCCCGCAAGCCACATGCCAGAATCCTCATCTTCACACGTCAGAGGTTTGGGAGCTGTTCTTGGTCAGTTGTTGAAGGCTCCCCACGGCTCTCACTGTGAATGTGAGGCACAAAACTGGATCTTAGCACTTTCTGGTGATGCCAACCTTCAGGGCCATGTTGGCATGATTTTACTTGCTCCTGAGACTTCAGACTATTTTGCTGCTCCTGTATAGTCTTGGGACATGACTTGGGAGCCATCCTTGAACTATTAGAGAACTGCTAAGGACCTGCAGTTGGCCACCTGTGGCCTTTTCAATTCCAACTGAGCTCATCTGCTGTTAATAAATACAACTTTCTAAGAAGCTCAAGAATAAAAGTAGGCAGAGATGGCTCCTGCCATATGGAAGACACTAGCGAGTGCCCCTTGGGCTACTGAGGAAAACAGAAATGAGGATCTGTGCCACCATGGAAGTAATAGAGTACGTTTGACTCCTAACTGGATGACTCAATCAAACCTTCAAAGATCCTTTTTAATTAGATGTATTTTTTAAAAATGCTTCTAGTTGATAGTCTGTATTGTCTTACATAAATGGGTCAAAGGACTGAACAAAAGTTTCCATGGAGACTTTATATGACTGCAAGGTGCTTTCCAAATTAATTAAAATCTTGTGTTGCAAGGTGACAAAATCTAGTACAGGTGTATAGACCTGCATCAGTTCTGGCCACTGTGTCCCAGGGACACCTGTCATCACTGACAACATAATCAGTGAAGTTTTAACTGTAAAAACTAGTGAATTTTATATAATTCTTTCTTCTCTTCATAACAGTTAAACAAGACAGACCCAGGTGCAAGGCTGAGTTAATCATGCATATACAGGAAAAGAATAAAACCCTCCTTCTGGAAAATCCAGAACACATAACTTCAGAATTTTGAAATCAGTCGTGATTGGTGAGAACTGTTTGTATCATTTTTTTCTAGATTATTAAATAAAGACTAGGGTTTTTATTTTTAACTTCTTTTTCTTTTGTGCATATTAAATACACCTGTCTAATGCAGAGAGAAAGGTTACACTTCCTACCAAGTTTTTAGTAAATAAAACAACAAAGAAGCAAGTTTGTATGTACAGTACGTTGGAATTGCATTGTGTTCATTACAATTCAGTTAACATTGAAATGTTAATTGAATACTGCTTATTTGTTTAGATAATAACTGTAGATTAATCCACAGATTTCTCTGATTGTAGGAGGTTTTGTGTTGGATTGGTACACAGATTGCTGTAGTGGTCTTACCAGTGTTTTTGATTTTATTGGTACTATACTGAGCTTGTAATGTGACAGTGTAGAGGATAAAAATGTGGTTTAGAATGGCCCCTGAGTGAGGTGCAGAGTAAATATTTCCATTGTTATTGATGTCTTCAATTTTTGATCTCAGCATTGAGAGGAAATATAAATGAACATCCCTATATCTAAATTGGTGTCAATAGTGTGATTTAACAAATTTATTCTAGTCTTTGGCTCATAACATTTGCAGTTCTGTTTTTAGCAAAACACTTAGTAATTCTAAAGATGTTCTTCATTTTATCCTTCAAGTATTGCTTTGGATGTAATATTCACGTATCCATGTAGCTTATATGTAAAAATACATGGTGATCTTTCCTAGAGCTCAGATACATTAAACTTTATGTATTAAAATGTGATGTTATGAATTACAACTAGAATTATCTCACACTACAAAAGTCTGCCAGTGTTTTTCATCCTGTACATGAATGGTTAATTGCTGAACTGTATATTAAAATTTTATCTGAGCTCCTGTCTCTTTTAAGCATTGCATGCTCAGAGTATACTAATTTTTTTTCAAGATTAAAGTTAGAAGCTTATTTGGTAAATATACAAATTAGACAGATTAGACACCCTCTGTTCCTGTCACCTTTAGTGGTCTGCAGAAATGACTGGACATCTAAGTTCAGAAAACCCAACAAAATTGTTGCCCCTGACCCATTAAGATTCTATATTATGTCTGGGTACAGAAGAAGGATAGAGACAAATTATTTGAATCACAAAATTAACATGTGTTATTCCACAATTTTGCTGTCTGTGGCTACTGAGAGGGTGAACGTCAGAGCAGTGCCTTCCTGCATATTTGCAAGCCTCTGAATCTGGATCTGCCTCTCTGTTACTCCCATCTCAGCTAATCTCTGAAACAGGGCAGAGCTATGAGGATATAACACACCTACCTCATTAAAAAGTCATGTTCTCTTTGGGTTTCTTAATGTATTTCTCATTATAATCACATTTTTTGATATGCTGCAGATTAGGATTGAGATGCAGTTTCAGTGTAGGTTTTCCCCATTAATACTAGGATAGTATTTATTTTAACATCATCCATAAGAACTTTATTCTACGCAAAAAAAGCCCAATAGCAGAAACACTCAAAATAGTAATAGTGATGTGCAGCTTTTGAATAGCATTTGCAGGAACACAAAATTCTGTGTCTTTTTTGTGATGGTGGATCCTCTTTCCTTTTTTCAGTCTGTACATGATGATTAGATGTTATGGCTGAGTGAGGTTGGTTAATTTGAGACGGAAGAGGCCTAAATGTTGTCCAGGAAATGTTGTTTCTGTTCTGGGAGAAGCCTTTAACAGATATAATTCTGGGTAACATGGTATTTTGTCAAGAACCTAATTATGTGAAAAAAACAAATTTTTCCTCAAAGTGACTCTTGAAGATATGTTTCATTTTTTTTGTCAGTCCCCTTCTTCTGTCTTTTTACAATTACTTTAGCTTCATGCACTGGAAGCTGGTAAAAAAATTGTTAATGCGTCAGGCATCTTTAAATCAGCCTCTGTTTCAGCTTAGTCTTGCACTGTGCTTTGCACTCTGGTAGACTTATTCAGTCTTTGAGACTACTCAGGAAACGGAGTATTAGACCTCTAAACCATCATAGGTTCAATGGATGCCACTAGGAATTTGAAATGGAGAAAATCTCCTTCAGAAAAGTTCTTCAGTCGTTCTTCAGAAAAAAACTTCTTTTCCTAACTCTTTTATATGAAAAAGGCTGGAGTAAGCAAAAAAAAAAAAAAAAAAAAAAAAAAAGCAAAGGAATTATTAGGTCAGTGTCGTAAGATTATTTGCAAAGGAGAGGACAGTGCTGAGCAGAAGGCAAAATGGAGATGTGACATTAATCCATGGGCTGTGCCAGGACCCATGGAAGGAGGAGGAACTGTTGCAGAAATCTAATCTGATTTCTATGCTATCAACCAATTCTATTTCACAAAAGTTATTTATGTAAAATTTAGGTTGGTAATTGATAATTTTGTTAGTTTCATCTTCCCCACACCAAGATTTCTGATACTTTATCTGTTAATGGAATAGTGATGGATTTGTGAGCATCTACCCAATTCTTTATAATTTTGGCAAGTGCCAGTTTGCTTCTGAGCTTATGTTCTTTGGGCTGAACAAGTAGATGATTCTGTCTTGGTAGACTTGGTAGATAAAAGGCCAAACCCCCAGCTGAATATAAAGTTATCAAAGTAACTGAGTAAATTTTTTGTTAGACCTGGTTGCTATTGTCATTGTAAACCACTGTTTTGATGATTTTAAATATCTATTCAGTTTTATCAATTTATTCGCAACTACTGCATTTTGTTATGACTTTGTTCCGTAGTTCCAAGCCCTCAACAAACTTGTGGTAGTTCAGGTGCTTTCACTGTCATTTCTTCTTTGTCACTTCTTGTCTCAGTGAAAATTGTGTTAATTTTTCTCTTGATCGAGGTAGTGCAACACTTATTAAGAAAAGGATGAACACCTTTGGGGCTGTTAGATTTTATTTTCTACACAGAAGTAATGGGAGGGTGTTTTCTAGGATTTGAGAAAAATAAAGGGAGTAGAAATCTGGAACTTATGTACGCATATATTTTTTATGTATGCGAGGTTTTTGGTTGTCGCTACCTAAATTATATATGCTAATAAAATGATGGTGCTTGTATAAGATGCTGTTGTATTAATTATATATGCTGTGGATATGTTAAGAAGGTGTAAAGCTATTTTCTTTCTCTGACTTAGTAGTGCTGACTGGTGGAATTGGAACATGACAGAGCTGTTTTTCAGCCTTACATGTTCTTATTCCACATAGTTAAATGTTTTACACCTTCCCATCGGAACAGTCTCTTTTAGTTTGAGATATAGATCCTGACTTCTCTCTTCCCCTTTATAACTCCACTTAATGTTCTCAGAGGGGGTCACAGTACATCTAAATGATAATACCCTTGGAAAATACCCCTGAAATAGCTTCTAGGTCTGGAAAAAAGGACATCAAATATGCCCTTTTGAGATGATGGGTTACCCTTTCCGATACTGCTTGTTTTTTTTATCAGCACACAAAAAGAGGAAAAGAAAAAATGACTGGAGAAGAGTTTGGAGCATAGCTTCACCTGACATTTCTGTGATAGCAAGCCGCAGTGATCTGCCCCAAAAACAGCTGTATTTCTGTCTGTTTGCCACACTTCAAGGAATATCAAGGCAGCCAGGGATTTGATGTTCAGATCACAGAGACCTGATAGTTTTTTGAACACAGGGCACTTGAGCTAGGCAGTTACCTAATTGGATGGTAATGCAAGTTAGAGCATTATTTCTGAAGAGAAGGAATCTGCTTGTATGACACATGCCATGTCTTTCTGGCTGTGGAGAGAAAAGCAGACGGTGCTCTGAGAAAACAATGCAGCTAGTTTAGAAAATGGGAGAGAAAAAAAAAATAAAGGAGGGATTTTGCATTTAATAGTGATGGACAAAGAGGGATAAGAGCATTTTGTTCTGGTTTTGTATGCTAGTGTGGGTGTTGTCAAAAATTTTGCAACTAAACACATTCTCCAAGCAAATCACTGTGTTTTTCAAGAAAATTACTGGATAAGTTAACCAGCTTCATAGCAGAGGAGACATGACTGCTAAATTCAGAATTAAAATGCAAGTCTTTCTTTCTTCTGAGTTCATGGGAAAATTAGCTTTCTTACCAGAAATTCTTGTTTCTTGTTGCAGACGCACTTTTTTGATCAAACTGATCTTCTAAGTGAAATATGTTACTCTCTAAATAGCAAACAGCAGCCCTTCTACATGCAAATCTTGTAATTAAACTTCTGTATCTTCATATCCTCACTTAGCTAAATAAACATAATGCCTTTAAGAAATTATCTTTGGCATGTTGTAGCTAGCAGTGCGAGGTGTTCTGTGTCTGTATGTGTGAACCCTGTAGATGTCCTTTAAAAAAAACCTGAGCACTTACATGACAGCATAGAAAACTAATTTTATGCACTCTAGGTAAATCTGCAGTATTAAAAGCTGGCAGACAGGATGATATTATTTGACTGTAAGTCTGTTTTAGGTACTTCCAAGTCTTAGTCCTGCTGTAAATCTAGTAGTAGATTGGAGATGGACAGCTAGAGAAGAATATAGCTAAAAAATTTACTTATGTAAGCCTGTGTTTGCAGATCAAATATATTCAAAAAGGATGCCTGTGCAGGTGGGCTCAAATAAATGAAAACACTTCTAAGTGTGAAGGACTGAGGAAGGAGAAACTGTTTTTGCAGAAGTAAAAATTATTTTGACGCTTAAGAAGTCTAGATAGACTTTTGTGTTTGTTTTGGTGTGTTTTGCCTGGTACAGTTTCTCTTTGTCCTTTTCCTTGCCACGAAGTCTGTGGACATGTAAGTGGTTTAAGGACCTATAGAATTCTCATTCTATGAATTCCACTGTTTATTACAGTGATAGTTTGAAAACATTTTTTAGATTAATTTTGTGACGTGTACAGTCACAAAATTCGCAACTTTATTACCGGAACAGAGTAACTTCAGTCACAACTGAGTTGTGTTATCTATTCTCTTACAATTAGATGATTCATTACATATTCTTTAATTTGCTATGTCTTTATCTAAAAGCAAAGAATAGCTAGATCTAGGTGATGAAAAACAGTGGCAATCTATGTAGAAAATATCGGAAGGAAGTACTTCTGAACAAAATAAGTCCTGGAAACTATATTTTGCATCTGGAAACAGCATAACAGAGCTCCTCCTTTTTTGTTTGTAAAAAAGTTTTTGTACTGCCATGACCAGTAAAATGTAGTCAGTTGAGAAAGGTTTGTGCTTTTTTTGGCTTCTGAGTCATGTCCAAAATTGAATCGCTCATGTTACCTTGTCTCTTGTTTCCCTAAGAAACTGTAGGCTGTTTTTCACAAAGCTGGAGGAAGTGACTGGTGTTTTGTCAAGTATGCAGTGAGTAGGCAGGGGGTTTTGAGAGGTCAGACTGCATATGAGGAGCTTGAGGAGAGGTTATCAGTCTCCAATCTTCATTCTACAAACTAGTTGTCTATGAAGGAGAAAGTAAGGCAAAGGAAAGGAATTGCTTTCCCTGCCACTTTTTCTGCTTTGCCTCACCTCTCTTCCTTCTTAGGATGATTTTGAAGGATCCAGAGAGCAGCAGATTGTGGAAGTCAATTTCTGTGTTTGCAGTTCCCAAATCTTGCAGTATTATCAAGATATTTTGGTTGGGGCTTTCTAAATGGTGTTTATTGTAGCTGATGATTCAGTCACAGCTGTTTCAGTAACTGTTACTGTATCGTTTATACATTTCGTACTAAACAGACAAATTAAGTTTGGCAGGGATTCTTGCAGTAGAAGCTCAAAATTTGTAGCTGGTGCAGGAGCCCCTCTCTGGTGAAACTGCAGGATAAGGAAGGAGTTTTGACTTCAAGGAATGATATGGTTTTAATTTCTAATGTTCTGGATCGGCCTTGTCTCCTACCAATGGAGCGATGGAGGGAGGAGTCTCCCTGTCCTTTTCCTGCTTCAGTGTGAGGGGAGGAATGATTAGCTACAGATTTGGGCACAGCAGTCCAGACCAGGTTCCCTTATGTTATAGCGTATGCTGAGAAGATCGTTCTTGTCTGGGATCACAGGAAAAGGCCAGCATTCAAACACTGAGAGAAATTTAAGACTACCTGCAGGAAGGCCAGCAGAATTTTTGCCACCCTCTTTTGATGCTGATAAATTGTATAAAAGAATTTGTGATTTTTATACTGCAGCACTTTGGAAACTTAGACTAATACTTGTTTACTGAGGATTTCAGAGTAATATCATGGAATTTGTTAGTATCAGAACTGCTAGGGCTTGTGCAGAGGGTTCCTTCTGGCTCCATTTTTGCATGCTAGTATGTGTATTTTTAATCCAGTCTAGAGACCAGTGCCTATGTGAATTTGCTAATCTGATGTTTGCTAATCCATATTTGGGGGTTGGGATTCCCCACTCTGTTCTGGGTTACTCATTTCACGAACAGGGATGAGTCATACTCTTCTTGTGAGACTATTAACACTCTTGGCACTAGAAATGGAACTAAATCACACAGGAGGTTCTGCAGAGTCTTATGATGAGAAGAATGCGTACTAATCGTCGCTGATTTAATTGCTTGGGGAAATAGCTACATCACTTAATGGTTCAGAATTGAGGAGGCTGAGAGAAAAAGAAGCTTGACAGATGTGAATTTAAATGCAAATTATTGGGTTTTAGCCTAATGGTAAGAATTACTGGGTTTTAGTTCTGAACCCACAATAATTCTAACTAATATAGCACCATATTATGTCCAATCATTGGTAATAGGCTCTAACATCAGTGATGGTTATAATGCATTATCCTTATGCTTTATTATTCATCAAGTTAATCCCTTGGATATTTCTTTTAATTCCATTTCCCTTACTCCTGGAGTTAGTCTGTCTTTAGCCTGTTGTATGCAGGAGATCTGCCTGCCATTAGCAAATTTACCAATTTCTCAGTTACAAAGAATTAGTTTTTGCTTTTCCAGAAAGGCCTACGTATTAGTAGAGAACTTCCTCTTTATAGGATACTTTTTAAGGGAGCTGAAATGCTAGACATACAAACCTGCTACAGATATATTTCTAAAAACAAAACAGGACAAAACCCCACAATATTTAGGAAGAAAAAAAAATTACTGTGGTTCTTTATGAAGTGTTTTGTGTTTTCTCCTTTTTAAATTTTTCTTTTCTGTGAGGGTTGCAGAAAATGCTGAAACAGCAGAAATAGCTAAAACTTGATGCAAGGAGAGTAAGGCTTTCAGAGAGTGAAATATCCCATTATGGAGTCACCAGCATTATTTGCTTTGGCATTTCCATGGCAGATTTCAGTAGTGACTCTCATTTACACCCATACGAGAGATTACAACCAAGGCAAACAGGCTGGTAAGGAGTGTCTTCTCTATAAAGCCCTGTTATCTCTCTCAACTGTATAACAATATTTGATAAAATGCCTTTCTCTGGATACTTTAATAATTGCTAGTTGAGCAACTTCACGCCCAGGTGTTGCATATTTGTTCTCTGAGGCTTTTTTCCTATTTATTTATTTGTCTTAAGCTGTGAGCAAAACAATTCAGGGCTTTAATAAAGCCAATGCAAAGATGACATTGAACTTGTAAGGAATAGGAGAGCTCTCAGAGAACATGAGGGTGTTCTAATTTTTAAGTTATTTGGCATTTTTTAAATACTCTTACTGATGAGGGCCTAGTTCCTTATTTAAGATTCTCTGTGTGCTTTTACATTATTAAAATGCTGTATTAGCTGCGATTTTGAAGATTAGCTTTGGCTAAAAATATTGGATGCTCCTGTAAAAACCCTGCTGAGGAAGAATCTGATTTCACAGGACTTGATAATGTTTTCTAAGCAGGTGTTTCCAGATTTTATGGTACTGGAGATCTTAGTTCTAGCAGCACAGTATGAACTGGTTCAAATATGTTCAGAGGGCTTATGTATGTGGGAAGTGGTTTTGTCAGAATGTCTCAAGCATGCTTGTTCAAGAGATGTGTGACAGCAGCTCAGTATTCATGGCTGAAATACGTTTTAGAGCATGGATTTAATTTGATTTGATAGGTGGCAGAAGACATCTGTCATGTGTTGTTTTTTATCAACAAGGGTTTGTCTTCCCCTACCCCTATATTTTTAAATAATAGGAAAATTGGGGAAAATCAATATTAAAACTTTCCTGACCAGAAAGTGTCGTTTTACCTTTTAGCCTTAGTGATGATTTCAAAGAACTTTGTTCCAGCCATTTGTAATTATTTTCATTTTTATTTTTTTAACATTTATTGAAAAAAATTGTCTGATTTTATGACTCAAGAATTGATTCATTTGATCCTAATTGTGGAACTAATGCCAGTAATACAGTTCCTTTCATTCCATCAGACAGGCTAAAAGATTGCCATTTTCTGCATCCTTCTTTTTCTTGTTTTAGTAAAGAGCAGTTATCACCTTTCTCCAATTTTTACTAGTAAAGGGATTTTGCAGAATCTTTCAACAATAGCTGGAGTTATTACTCATTTGGAGATGAGGAAGTTTCTGATCTGAGTCAGAAGTTATCTGAATAATGCAACAGTTTCCTCTAACCTCTGCGGAAGTTGCAGTATGAAAACTTTCATAATTCCAATGCATATATAACAGAGTTATTGGGGTGCAGCTAGAATCTTATGCTCTTTATCCATGTCTCATCTCATTAAACTGGACCTGTTTATACAGATACCTAGGGTTTTATCACAAATATGCTGTATTTATGGCTGAGTGGGTTGGCTTGTGTCGTGTTTGCTCTGTATTGGTTACAGTATGTAGCTATACACAGAGCTGGAGAGAGTACTCCACTTTACTTCTTCTCACTACAAGGATACCAAAAGATAAGACTAGAGGATCTGTTTCCTAAACAAGCTTGCTTTGATGGCATTAGACTCAGGTGTATAGGAATGAGAAGATAGATATTCTCCAGTGTTTAGAGTCAGATACTCTGTCATTCAAAGCCACGCATCCATTAGGCTGCAGCATGGCTCTCCTCAACCTCAGTGGAAACACTAAGGCAGAGGTTTACATACAGAATCACAGAATGTGTAGGTTGGAAGAGACCTTCAAGATCATCGAGTCCAACCCAGCCCTAACACCTCAACTAGATCATGACATCAAGTGCCACATCCAGTCTCTTTCTAAACACATCCAGGGATGGTGACTCCACTACCTCCCCGGGCAGACTATTCCAGTATTTAATCACTCTTTTAGTGAAAAACTTCTTCCTAATATCCAACCTATATTTCCCTTGACGCAGCTTAAGACTGTGTCCTCTCATTCTGTCAGTTGCTGCCTGGAGAAAGAGACCAACCCCCAGCTGTCTACAACCACCCTTCAGGAAGTTATAGAGAGTGATAAGGTCACCTCTGAGTCTCCTTTTCTCCAGGCTAAACAACCCCAGCTCTCTCAGTCATTCCTCATATGGCTTGTTTTCCAAGCCCTTCACCAGCTTTGTTGCCCTCCTCTGGACACGTTCAAGCATCTCAATGTCCTTCGTGTGCTCTGGCCATGGACTTGTGAGCTACTCAGTTTGGATGATGCATTAAGGATCTTGTGAAGTGTGCAGTCTTCCAGTTTACAGATGATGTCATTTTCCAGGAAACATATGCAATGTACCCCAAATGTGAAGGCAGAGACCTCACCCCCCTCACCCAGTGGATATAAATCACAGACAATGTTCACGTAAGGCAGTAACTTAAAAGATTATGTTGTGGAGGGATTTTTTTGGTAGGAGTGTACAACCTGAGTTCATATTTGAAGTTCAGAAGAGACAGAGTTCATTATATAAATACCCTGCATTGTTTATTCATCTTGTACTAATGCTGCTGTGCTGACCTTTCAGCTCTGGAACTGGTATGCCCCTCAGGATTAATGCAATGTACTTCCTCCAATTTCAATTGTGTCTTACAGAAATACCTGTGCTAGAACAGTGCTTCCCATAAGGCCTGCAGGTAGAAGGAGAGGATTGAGGTATTGCATAGGGGTGATTTAAATTGCTGAAAGCATCACAGTCAGAGGTTTTAGCAAAAGTGGTTTTAATATGATGTTTTAGAAGTGCCGCTCAATGGCAAAGTTTACTTTCACTGCACAGCACAGTCATTTGAACAATGATTCAAAACTACCAAGGCACAAATGAAAGTTACTATACTTCAAGGTTATGTGTGATATTGGTCACTTACCACTAATCTCCATAGGTCTCTTCTCTAGGACCAAACTCAAGAGGTGTCCCAGTTCAAGAGGAGACCATCACCATGCAGCCATGGCTGCCTAGCAGGGAGAGCTCAAGGAAGGCTCATTTGGGATAAACTCATTGCCTTGCAGTCAGATTACATACAATGGGAAAGGTGTGCATGAGACTCCTTGCAACCCACAACTTCCTGTGCTCCTCGATAAATGATTCTTGGAAAAATCACCTGCTATTCTTGTGTTACATGCATGGCCAATATTCCAAGCTCCTGTGTATTGATGGTCACAGTGTCATTCTGCTCTTTTATGTGTTTTCAGAGAACAGATTGAAACTAGAGGCATTCTTGGCCTGTCCACAGCTCAGGCCTTTACCAAAATGTTGCTGGCTTGGTTAAGGTTTCAAGTGCATCTGTCACAAATGGTTTTATATAATAATGTATTTATTCCCTTTCTCACCTCCTGAGTCCCATAGAGGACTGAGTAACTCCCAGCTGTGGCAGAAAGAAAATCCTCTGAAGTTAGATGATAGAGGAGACAAAAGGCGAGGCAGAAAGAAGCACCATAGCTGCTTTGGATATTTTCAGATTTCATTCCTCTGAAGTCTGAAAATGGATGCTGGCAGGGAGTTTCTTTCCTTCACTTTTGAGTTTGTAGGTGGAGAGGGAACAGATGATGGACAGCAGCAGCTCAAATCTCTGTTCTAGCTAAGCAGTACAGCACAGTGCTGGGCACTTATTGACATAAGCAGAGATGGGGGTGGACAAATGATACTAGAATAATATGTGCAGCACCAGGAGGATGTAGTCCAGCAAATGTGGGAGCTATTTCTGCTTTTTGTGATGCTAACCAACTCCTTGCTTTTAATTGAGATTGGCTGTCCATTACCCAAAGGGTTAAGCTGTTTTGTGTTCAAGCCATCCTTTTACACTACTGTAGGGGAGTAATTGTCTGCGCTGCACGGTATTTAATTTCCTTGCCTAATTAAACTTGAAGGAAAAGGAGTGCTGTTGTACAAAGAGTAAACTCCTCCGCGATTTACTTCATGTTGGGTTAGTTTATGTAGAAATTCGTGTTTGTGGTATGAAGCTAAATAGCTTTCTACCTGCAGTGCCATCTGTCTAGATTAGCTATTCAGGTCAGCACAGATCAGCAGAAAGGTGGCAGCTAGAATTTAATTTAGCTTTTGTTCTTTGTATTACTTTTGCAGAATGCTGTCACCAGTTTTGTTACTTGATGTCTTTGTTGAACACCTCAGTGGAAGTGCCAAAGCATGTTCTTTTTGGTGATGGACTTCTGATCTGCAGTTTACAGGCAGAACAGTGAGAAAAATCTGTACAGTTTTTCTCTCACAGCTAAACAAACAAATAAAACAGCCTCAACTGATTATTTACTGTCTCTGTGAGACATGCACTGGATGTTTCTTAAATGTTAAAAGAATAAAGTCTACAACTCTTTCATCAGGTAACCGTGAAAACACTTGAAGAGATTACAAGCAATGCTATATTGGGATGCTGTAATTAATTTTTATTAATATAGGATTGTGTATACAGAACAGCTTTTCAGAACATAATTTACCTAGTAACTTGACTGAAAGGAAATATGCAGTCATATGGCAGAATTGTAGGGAAAGACAGGAGGCAGCACTGAACTGAAGAAATCACCCTGTATGGACTCATGGATTGAAGAGCAGAAAAATGTTCCTGGTCTGTGACAGCATGTAGGGCTCTAGAGTTCTTGTCCATGATGAGGGATTTGCAGTAATACGTGTTAACATTATGGTTTATTTCCTGCTCATTTCATTGAGATTCTTACTGTTCAGCCTGATATGTGGCAGAAAAGGACTTTTCTCCTGTTTTGATTTTCCTGACAGTAAATCTCTGTACTTTTCTGAAATTTCTGTATTCTAAGAGGCTTTGGAGCCTTTGTTTACTTTGAGATGGTCCACATTTGCACACTCACTTCTGCTTATAAATGACTGGGGCTAATTATTAAAGAAGGAGGGATAAAAACAAATACATGGAACTTAGCTTCTAATGGGCTTGTGTTTACTAAACAAAAACAGAAAGCGAAAGGTTTAATGGGTGGGGGAAAACAACTGGGAAGCAGTTTTGATACCTGGGGTATTTTAAATACATGTCAGAAGAGTGAGAGTGTGATGCATCCAAGCACAGCATTATAGCTAATTAATCAATGATGTAAAAGAAAAAATCAATGGTGTCAAAATGTGTACAGACTACCATGTTCAGAGGAGTGTGCTGCTCCTCTAAGACCATACTGAGATGCCTTAGCCACAGAGTTGTTTGGACAGATGGTCCCCATGAATTATTCCAATAATGGCTTGGTAAAAACTTCATTGCAGGGTTCTTCACTGAAGAACTCCAAGTGAAGCTCTGCACCTGAAAGGCACTTGTGTGCTTGTCTGTTCCCATTCATGTCTGGATGGAGGTGATTAGATTAAGACACTGATGTAGTTGCTGTTCAGAGTTTACTTGGTGTTATAAAGCAATTGAATAAAGAGACTCACATTACCTCCAGCTAGTAAATTAAGAAAAAAAGAACACTGAACTGCAGTCTGTCAAACAGTAGTAGACTTTAGAGAATTTAAAGCATCAATTGATAAATTGTGTAAGTGAACAACATTTTAAGCATGTTTAAAAACTTGTGCATTTGGCCAAGGGAGTGAATACAGCTTGCTAGAGTTATCTTTTCTCTTTCAGAATAACCCAAAACTACTTTCTGCTTCACAAAATGATGATATGATGATTGCACAATTTCATTGCATCTGGCAAACCTTATATCAGTTATACTAGTGTGCTTTAACATATTGAAAGAAATGTTCTTCAAATCAGAAGGGCATGAGACAGATTTCAGGGTGGTACATTTCACTTAGATACCATTGGGAATTAAATATCAGGCTTGAGTTTTATTTTCTCTTCCATGTATTTGGAAGGCTTGTGGGCACTGATTTTTATGCACAAACACAGAACTATAAGCTGGCAGCCAGAAAATGATAATACCTCCAGTTCTTGTTCACTGACCACTGAACTCTCCATATGTCATAATTCTATGTACAGGTTAGGGTTTGGTTACATTAATTTAATTTTTTCGGTTTCCCATTCTGTCTTTAGTCTTTTTTTTTTTTTGCATCAGCTGAATTGGCAAACTGCTAATAGTAAAAATATGAAGTTGACTGTAAACAACTCTAGCAAGCCCAGCGGATCCGAAATACTGGCACTTTACTGTTTTCTTAAAGGTAATATATGAAAAGAAGAAAAAAGAACAGATAAGTGGTTTGTAGAAAAATACATTCATAACAACAGACCTTTGTTTGCAGAAGAGTAGAGATTTGGCTTTTGAGCTTGGACCTTTGGTCCCCTACATCCTGTTTCTTGTCTTGGGTGATAATTACTCATATATTAGGTAAGAGCAAGGTATGTGTTGTAAAAATATAGAAAAAGAGTATGAATATGCATAATATGAGTTCACCATTTGTCCTTTGTCTGCTTTGTTCTTTTTCATATTTCTTCTGCGAGCTGTGTTCAGAAATACAAAATGGAGAGTTTCTAGTCATAATTCAACAGATTAACCATAACTTTAGAATTTAACCATTCAAAAGACTTTGGGTCTTTTCCCATAATCTGTGTCAAGGACTGATTCAAGAACACTGCAGAGACCACACATTCATTTGGCTGGATTTCTTAATGTTTATTTCTTTTGGCCCATATACATTAGATAGGAGTGAGTGATCTGTGAATGCAAAGTGAACACTTCTTGCTGGTCTTATGTTTTGAATATTGTATTGTGACTGTTACCTGTCTTTGTAGTCTTCTAAAAGCTCTCAGTGTTGATGTGGCAGGTGTACATATTTGACAAGCACTTGGACTGTTCTACAGCTCTCTAATAGGACAGTAGTGATAAATTTGAGGTATTTCTCCATTGACAGATGAACTTCATTATTTAGGTTTTTACCTTTGCATGTTATTGAGGAGAGATAGATCTTCTAAGTTTGAATTTTGTAGAATTTTGTCGAAGGCTGTGTGGAAAACAACCTGTTGTGAAACCCGTGTGTGTTATGAACACAATCCTACATTTGCTCTGCTTGGTGTGAGATAGTAGAGTATCTTTTCTGGTATTCATTTATTGGAATTGTTACAAGCCCTTAGGCTACCAAAATATTTCAGGTGAGACTTATTTGAGAGGTATAACCAAGATTTAGCTATTCAACATTCTTTTTCCACATTAGCACCAAATACTTGCTTAATTTTCAGTGGATCTAGTTTCCTCTGTCAAGTGCTTGCAGACTGGAGCTTTGTGGCTTACTTGGAACCTGAAAGACAGAAGAATAAAGTCTTGAGAGGTTCAAACAAATGTCTTAATGACACGTTCCAAAGACGATATGTATTGTACAAAAATAGCAAGTATTTATAAGTGGATTTTCTCAGAATTGTTTCTTGTTATTATTGTGTAGAATGGTAAATGCTTTGCTGGTGTTATATAGTCAGAAAAAAAAGAATACTTTTCTAAAAAATTACACGTTACATGTTTTACACCTACTTGACAAACAGTTCTATTGTATGATACTTAGAAGAAAAGCAAGTCCATTTTAGATTGACACCAGAAAAACAGATTAAAAAAGTAAAAATCATCTTTAGATCTTGTGCAAAGGAGGTATACGTTAGTGAAACAATGCTGACCTATCCAAAAATTACAATTGCATCTACCTATTTAATACACATCAAGTGTCAGTGTTGTCAATTAATTTGTTCAGAGCATGCAGAGTGATAGTTTTCCACATCAAAGTAAATCCTAAAAGTCAGGTCTGAAGAACTCGTCAGTGTTTTGACAAGCCTCTTTGTGATGTCTGCTTGGAGGAGTGCTGCAGTACACCTAACCAGTTGTGACAGAGGAGAGCTCATGGGGCATGCCTTGTTTGCCTTGATGGTGTGAGAAGTGTTTTCTCCTTTTATAAAATGCAGAGCCAAAGAAACAGGGAAAACGACCTACTACTGTTAGTGGTTTTACATGCAGAGAACACTTACATCTCACTTTGTTATTGCTTAATGCCACCACATTTAGGACACCAGTTTAGAAAAAGAAATTTGAACAGCTGAGCTATACAATAGCTCGGGTGTATGCAAAGGTAGCACAGCAAGAACACAGTGTAAGAAATTCCTTTTAGTCATGTTATTGTAATGTACTACCAGTGGATATGTATTTCTGGAATTTTATTGTGTTCAGCTGGAAATACATAATGGATGGTAGACACTTTTATTGTTGTATCATGTGTATTTCCAAAGTGTCTCAGTACAAAGGCTTTTTTCTGATCGTTTGCAACAGTTTACTTAGATGATTTGGTAATCCTGAAAAAATGCATAAACATAATCTTTTCCATGCAAGTTTCACCACAGCTATAAAAGCAAACCTGGTCTTAGGTTTAGTAGTCCATTTCCAACTGACTATGATGAAAGATTTAGCATTTGGTGGAAAGGAATTTAACTACCATTACCTTGTAAAGATGTTTGCTTTCTGCAGACTTAGTAAGAAGAAGTGGCAAGTGTGGAGTAGAGACCTTTGGGATTGTGCTCCAGGGATGAATGCCCATGTGAGCTCATGCCCTGCTCATGGAACACACAAGCTGTTCCATGTGAATGAGGAAGAAGCTTTGCTTGGAGTTTGACTGTACCAGAAGGCGGAAAGTTCACTCCATATTCCAGCTGTCTCTGTTTCCTGTTATTTGAGGCCAGTTCTAGGGGAGGTTATGTTACAGACTTTGTACTGGTGTAATGAACCTTGCCTTTAGGAGCAGAGACCACAACTAAATCCATTTCCATTTAGTACAAATCGTGGAATCATGTACAATGAACAGGTCACATGCCTTACCTGGGACCAAGATGCACACATACATAAAACAGCAATTCTTACTGCTTCCCTCACCCCCTGGTCAATGTAATCTCATTAAAGAAAGCTAAAATCAGAAGCATTTACTGTACAATGTAACAGACAGAATATAGAATACATTTAAAGGATACATACACTGAAATATGACCTTTTTCTAAGGTGTCCTGTTTTTTTTCTCTTTTGTGACCTATGGGGGAAAGTACATTCTAGTTTATGTTCATTGCTACTGTTATTTCCTTAGAAATAATAAGACACTTTTTTATTTGTATGTGGTTCCTTATGTAAGTTTATTTCAAATGGAGTCCTTTGATCATTAGGTATTTCATAAAATGGGAAATAGGTCTATACAGTGTCTCCCCAGGATAATTCCAGCAGTATGAACCTTGAAAGTTTTCAGTGGAGCAAAATTTAGGCTCAGATGTTGAGCCTCTTAAGTGATTATTCAAAGTAGTATTTTGACCTGTTTATTTGGTCTGACCAAATGCAATAGAAGGATGGTTGACTAGAACTGTTTTGCCCTTAGCATGTGTTTGTGAAATAAGTAACTTAGGTGGGGATCAAGCTCTTCTGCTTCTTCAAGCTCGGAAGTGAGCAGTGTTGCCTGTAAATGGGTGATGAACACGTAGTATTCATAAACACAGAAAACATACACAAAATAAGGGCCAAAAATATGCACAGGTGCAGCTCATTTCCTCTTCTGATTTTGTCCTCTGAACATTAGATCAGCTCAAGACTGCTTATCTCACACCTATTTTCCTCTCAGTGCCTGTCCATATTTACAGCAATACTTATTTAGACCAATTATTTTCACAAAAGTTTGCTTCACTGGGTCCTATGCCTTCAGCAAAGTGGCTCAAAATAGGTGCAGCTTCAAAATCTTAAGTTACCAATCAAATCAAAAAATCAAAAGTCTTAAGTTACTGTGATTAAAGACTAAGTTGATGTCAGAATAACTTTGCAATTGTAATGTTTCTGAAGTGGTCTCCCAGGTGATCCATCTGACTAAAACAAAAACTAGAGAAGAGACAAATATTGACGTTTCCAGGCCAAAGATTAATTCAGATGGCCAGATCTGTCAGGTGTTGTGATCACGGTGGCTGCGTATGTTGTCAGCCTGAAATGATATTTCTATCCTTAGATTGTTAAGCCCATCAGAAAATTGTGAAACAACTGGAAAGGTTTGAATAATCCACTCCAAATTCTTACAGTTATTTTATAGATTTGCTATCTTGGGAAATAATGCAGTGGGAAAGGTAAGAGAATATAATGTGTAATAATTTGGAATTAACATTCAGAATCATCACCACTTTCAAGCCATGCAATCAAAAGAATTTTTTTTGTTACCCCCTTTTCCTGAAAATACACTCCAGCCTAATTAATGGAAAGCCATACATTCCTTTTTCAGTTGCAAGGACAAAAGCAGTTGTCAGAAATGAATAGCAACATGTCTGTTTTGAGTGGGGACTGGCTCTGAAAGCCCATTTACTCCTTTCACTCCTCACAATACTTGCTCTTGCCTCTCTTATGATGATTTCTGAGCTTGCTGTATATCCCAGTGCTTCACTTCATTGAAGCATGACAAAGACCTGGGCTTCTGATTTTCTCGATTCAGGGAGCTCCTAGCTATAAAATCCATTTGCTGATTGTTCTGCTCTCCAGGGCCAAACTGTAGTAAATGTATTCTCACTTTGTTGTGAAATCACACCCAATGCGAAACTATTTCAGTGCTCTATTCTAGTGGAATATGTTTAATACTGTTTTGTGTACTTCAGCAGAAAAATGAGCTGGGGACATTCTAGCACCAAAACACAGCTGCATTGCTTACAGTGTTTTTTTTCATAATGGAGCTCACTGACATTGTCTCAGGGTCACAGCATGTCTCACTGTGGCAGGTATTTGCTGGGACTGATATCACAAAGTCTGGACAGTGCTAGGAGAGAATGAAAATAGGATTTCGAGCTTCCACTGTGCTCATTTGCAGCCTTTAGACTGCAGGCATGTTTTGATGTCTCACTCTCAAAACCTGGATTTGATGTGGGAAGTAGTTGGGCATGTTAATGTTTCATAGCTTTCTATGTTATCTGGAACAAAAGAAATTGTGTCCCTTTAAATGTAGTTATGGTACCTTGCTTAATGGCAGCTACAAAAGTGTTTGTTCCTGCAAAATGAGGAGACCTGATTCAGCAAAAGTCTCTGGCCCAGATTCATTGCAGTTCACTGCTGAAATTGTAAGCAAAGCATGCAAAATTCATAGGCTTCTGTCTAACTGTATGCAGTGGGTTTGCAAAAGCATCTATGACTCTAAAAATTATAAGTGTTTTTGGTGGGACTTGAATATTTAAGTTCTTTGAATGAGAGTGATTTTTAAAAACTTTCCCTGATTTTATCCCTAAGCTGTAACTTTTGTATTCTTTTTAACTGATAGGCTGCCAATAAAAGTGAAATCTGAATCAATTATATATTTTGCCTTGAAAGGAACTCCTAAGTTTTCAGAGCGGAATTTATAGAAGTCCATTGACCCTTACACACAATGATGGCAATTGTGGTGGTGATATTCCTGGCTTATTTCATTCAAATTTGTGGGGAAAATCTGGTCTTGAGAGTTTGCTGCATTTTCTGGGTGTTTGAAGGTGAAGAAGCAGAAACCGATACTGCATGACAGCTCAATGATGTGAATCATTAAGGAGTGGTGTTGATTTCATTACAACTCTTTGGTTTGCAGTGAAATTGCTACTCTGTAAGTCATCTGAGGGTTAGGCTGAAACAACATAGGTGAATTCAAGACACAAGGTTTTTTTGACAATAAAAGCAAGTGCAGACTAACGCAATATTTATAGAGAAACATTGAAATAATGATTTGCCCTATCCACTACTGCCATGGAAATACTAAGATATAGATTCCAAATATGAGCTAAAAGGGCAAAGCCACCAAAATAATTTTGTTTTGTTTATATTACCCCACATCACCCTATTAAAACAAAAAGGAGAGTTTTCTAAGGAGTATCTGGCATAACATGATGCTGCTGTGTATGGTGAGAAAGTTTTCAGTTAGGTGAATTTTATTGACAAAATACTGTCGTACTGACAAAAATTATTCCATGATTTTATGACTTAGAAAAAGTTGCTTCATAATCCAGGTTTCAGAAAAAGGATTTATTACATCTTTTAAGCAGGAATTTTTCATGTGGATAGAAGAATGTTGTTTGCATTTTTATATTTTATAATTCAGAAACAGCGAGAAGGATTTATTATTACTTTTTTTTTAAGTTCCCATGAATAAAATACAGTTCTGTCAAGAGCTTGGCAATACTGTAGAGAAGAGGTTTCAGCATATAGTAGTATTGTTATGGACTTTTTTATTGCTTGGTGCAATTTACTTAGGAAAGTCCCATCTCTCAGGGCAGGATATTTATGTCAGCTCAAAAGTTTATAGTTTATTTTGGAAAAGTAGATACTATTACATGAGCACTGAGCCAGATCTTTTAATTAATTTTTAATCACAGTAAAAAGAGCAAGTATAGGTAAAATTAGGATTTCTTTATCAGTCTTGAGGCAATACTAATGCAGTTTTTTCAGAATGCATGCTCTTGGAAGAGCTTGCTTTATACAAGTAGTGTTTTTCAGCAATGAAAATAGAGGCATGCTGAGGGGCAGGGAGTGGGCAGGTAGGCATTCCTCCATCAGCATGTCTCGTGCAGGAGCTAGAGAGCACCGGGTGAAGCCAGCAAGAGCTGAGTTTAAAACGTTGTTTTTTGCAGAGCAGGTGTTGTACTTCTGAAAATTATTCCCACAGGGTGTTGTGAATGCTCAGAGTTTAAAAGTGTGTCCCTTAGGTCAGTGGGAGGTTGGGTTAGTACTCGGAAGAGAAAGTCATGGCAGGTTAATAAGTGGAGGGAAACAGGAAATCTCTTGAGCTAAAAAATAGTTAGAGAGTATCAGAGGTTTTTATGTCCTGCTGGAACTGGTTTGAATCAGTCTGTTCATTTTGGTTTTCTAATGGAATTAAATGTTCTAAGACAGTTTGTTTGCCCTGGGATACCAGCTGAGTTGGTGAGTAGTAATGGTGTAAAGGTGAGTAGTACTCAGGGGTCTAACAGTGCAGCACCATGGGGGCTACACCAGGCTGTCACAAAAAGGACTTGCAATTGGAGCTTATATCAAACCCCTTCTGACACTGACCCTTGACTGCCTTGTTGGGTGGAAAAGGAAAGTGAGTCCAGACTCGCTAATATTTTTTGTTTCTGATGCTCTAACAACAGAATTTTCCTGTATGGTTTTACCTTCATAAAGGTGATTATTTGATCCTCAAACTAACAAGAAGCAAATACACTTAACAGCATTTAAATTTCAAGGAGCAGAGCAGAATTATGCCTCTTGTGAGATACCAGTTCAGTATTTACAGCAATATTCTTTGACAGACATCCAGAAATGAGTGCTAGTGTAGATTTTCATAAAGTACTGTGTCTTTAACCACAGGTTTCCTGTGGTTAGAGTTTCTTCCTGCTTTATTCAGGTGACTGTGTAAATTCTCTAGCTTGGGCCAGTTTGCTGTGCAGTTTAAGATCTGGGGCTTTTCTGATTTCCATATGTACAAGAACAAGAAGTGAAAGATATGTTTATAGAGAGTCTTTTTTTATCAATAAATTTTGGCGCAAAGTTTCACTTGCAACATAATCTTTTGAAATACATGTTTTATTATATATTACCATTGTTGTGATTTTAACTTTGTCATTATTTCTTCTTGTCTGCTATTTTTATGAAACTGTCAGATCCCCAGATTAGAAGAGCCTATTGGCTAGAATTCTCCTATTAATCATGTTTTGCTACTTGTTTTGCTTCTGTTAATTTATCATGGAATTTGTTTTAGATCAGAAAACTTAATTGAGCTCACGTCTTGTAGTATGTGTCTTTCTTGTTAAGGCTATATTAAAAATTATTCTCTCCTGAAGAAAATGCATCCACAAAATTATAGACAATGAAAGCAATTAAAAGGGTTGCAGAAGTAGTCATCATGACACAAGCTCTGCGGTGCAGCATTACTTGTGCAGGATTCCATTTTGAGTGTCATTGTGTCAAGGCAGAGATTTGCATTTTAGTGGAGAAGATATGAAATGAGGGTCCTCTACATATTGGATTGTTATTTAACAAAGGCGCTTTGTTCAGAGCCCAGAGTGTTTTGCTTTAAAGAGCTGGTGGTGAAATAGTGTAGGACAGATCTACACTTTGTTGCTGCAAAGTGGGATGTGAGGGTGTATGTGTGCTTCACACCTACATGCACCTCTCAAGCTTTAAACTTTCTTTAGCTGTTTGCTTTGGCAAAGCTGAATTGGATTGAGCTGTGTTGAATAGAAATTACTTCAATCCATGCGAGAAGTGGAAAATGCAGCTTCCCCTGCACATCAAAGTAGGCATAGAGGTAGCCAGAGTATTCTGCAGAAAGTCACCCTGGGAGCTACAATTTCATCTCAACCTCAAAATGGGAGAGTGGCTTTTAATTCCCACTTCTTCCTTTAACAGTCCCCAAATTGCTCCCTGTAGGATTCAGTGTTTCACATGTATCTAGCCTTGCCTGGATTTTACTACTTTTCAGTAGTAAAGTGGAGTGGTGGGACGGGGGTTCACCACTCTGTGGTGTTTTAAGGAAGATGTGTTAGCGTCCCATGTGCAGTCACCAGCTGGACAGGAGAGCACGCTGGCTGTGGTTTGGACTGTGCTGCACAAGCCTTCAGTGAGCTGGTTTAGATGTTTCTGTGCAGGAGTGACACGCCAGGCATGTCTGTGCCTACTTCACATTGACTTTGAAGTTTTTAGTGGCCTTGATTGTAGACAAGCCAAGAGCTTAGTAGAGACTGCTTTACATCAGATAATATTTATAGTTTCTTTGAATACTGAGAAAAAGTGAGGCTAGCTATTCTCTTGCTTTAAATAGGATGCCACTTTTCTTCACAGTACACTGAATTGATATTTTGGTAAGAGGGGAATCTGAGTGTGTGATATAGCTCAAAATGCAGGCTGAATGCAAAGGTAATCTGAGATCAGAAGAGAATGTGAACAGAGCTTTGAAGCATTGTTCACAGCATTGTAAAGCAATTGTGAACATTGTTCACAGGTTTTGATCAGCTTCAGTTGATCAAAACCTGTGAAACTAAACACTAGGCGTGTGTTTGGCTGCTGCTCTGAGACTAAGTGCCCCCAAGAAGATGCACACACCAATCCTTCATGGAATCATTGCATTTGTTTCTCCTTGTTTTCTCCTAATTTAGAGTAATTTAGTATAAAAGTGCATTTTTCACAGGGTACAAAAAATGTTACTGGCAATGTGAATGTCATTCCCGTGTCAGAATTAGCAGTCTCTCTGTGTGTGTGAGTTAATGTAACCAGTCTAGAAAATAGGGATGCGTTGGGACAGTAGGTTATACAACCACTTGTAAAAGTTGCGTTATGTATTTCAGTTTCAAAGCAGTTTAAAAAAACACTCTGAACAATACCAGTAGCCATGAATATAGTCCATTAAATTCCCTGAATAATAATTGGACTTCTAGTCAAGAGGTACAGAAGTAAGTAAGTGCACTGGTATTCTCAGTTCAATAAAGTGTCTGACTCCCATAAGGCAGCTCTTCATATGACATAAATTGTTTTCATTAACTCCAAATCGCTATCTGAGGATCCGTCCCACAGAATATAACACAGTCAATGGTTGTGTGCACAGTCAAAAACATTCAACATCTTTAAGTTATAATAGTTACTTAGAGAGAGCCTTCTATTTTAGGTTTGGATAGGATCACTCCTTACTGTGTTAACTTCCATCTTTCAGCATAAAAATTGATAGCAATTGTAAGGCCCTTTGTGGAACTTTTATCTCCTCTCAGTGAAAACCCTGATGGTTTGTCTTTGTTTGGGTTTTTTGTTTGTTTGTTTGTTTCATTTTTCAGTTTGGGTTTGGTTTGGGATTTTAAATTCTTTCTTTTTTAATGCTTTATTGAAATTTCATTATTGTTTCTCAGTGTTAACTGAAGCAGGATTTTGAGAGGTGGAAGCACAGGTAGAACAGAGACAAAGCAATGTGTTGAATGCCACAATATAAATACAAAAAGACTTTGTTTTCAGAAGGAGAGCAAACTTTGCACTCAGTATGAGCTTTTAACTCACACACACTGTGCTGCACCCTACTGTTCTTTTTAAGGTCATCACCTTGTTGATAATCTTGAAGAATCCTAACACCAATAATAGGGAAAAAATCCTGGCCTTGACCTAAATTCCCGCCTGGCACACAGTTCCTGCTGATGGCAGTGGTGGTGTGCTTGGATGCACACAGTGCCTCACGGCCCTCTGCTTCTGGGTAATAAATGGGTTTCCAATCAACCTGCAGACCTCATTCCCTTCTATGACTGTGGAGACATTAGTGACAAATGTGTGGCTTCCAGAATAAGAGTCTCTTGTGAGACAGCAGCTGAAAAATACATAAAGGCTGAATTTACATTACAGGGCATATACCCTGCAGGGTGAGTCTCAGTCTGGACTCCCAGGCAGGATCTCTGGAAGTGCTCTTGGTGGGAAGTGCAGAAGTACATGTGGGAAGGGAGCAATTGCTAGTCGGTCCCCTCTGTGGTCACTGGAAGTGGTCTAGACAGATAACAAAAACTGCTTTCCAGGCAAAAATGGCCTCTGGAGCAACAATCTTAAAACAATTTCACATGCAAGTTCATTCTGTGGCCTTCCGCCATTTTTAGCTATTTTAGGATGCTTTTGTGGATCTCTATCAGCTAGATTATTTTTAACACTCTTAAGACTTTTAACCCTGTTGAGACCAGAGTTTTCATGCCTTTATTCACTGTCAGCAGTCTTTTATCTTGCAAGCACTTGCATTGTAAAATACAAGAATATAATACTAGCTGTTGAAAATGAGGCTGTAGGAAATAGATTCTACAGTAAAGATACTAATTTTTGAACCTTGCACTTAATATCATGACTCAGTTACTGCTAAATTAAATTTTTATTCCTTTTGTCATTTTTTTAAGGGCCTGATATTATCTCCTCCTAAATTGTCTACTAAATTCATCTCCTGATGCTGTAGGAGTAACATCAAATTCCTGATGAAGACAGTTGAAGAACCCCTATTAACTTATTTGGTAGACAGGGAAGAAGCAAGATTTTTGCTACAGATCTTTAACAGTCAGCTTTCTGTCTTTGTTTAGTGAGTTATTCCATGTGCTTAGTTGGGAAAAAAAAGGGTAGCAATTTCCATGTGGTTAGCTGGAGAAAAGAAGGCAATGGCTATTGAGGAACGCATGTTGGGTGGTGTATCTGCAAGGTAAACTGGCAACCAGTGTTCTTGCCATCCCAAGCAATAAAAAAGGGGAGGAATCCAAAACAAAAACAGCACAGCATTTTGTATTGCAATTGTAAAATTCACGACTGGATGTAGGGAGGAATTTGAAAAACATTTTGTCGCAATCTGGAAACACTAACAGCCTCTCTAAGAACAAAGACTGAGACACGAGTCTAGTGCTCATCAAATCTCCTGTTGTAGACAGTTTTTACCTGCAGGAATCAAGGAAGCAGAAAAAAATTCTCATTTTCTCTCAGTTTCTCAATTCTCCACTCATGGATGCTCAGGGACTCTAGAATAATTCAGGGGAGATTCCTGGGGCTTACAATTAATAACTGGGAGATAAGAATCAGGCTGTAACTGCAGATTTTGGGGAAAAATATGCAAGATCTGGGAACTTTGAAAGATGCTGTGTTAGAAGGTCAAATTGTAATGGATTTGAGTTCTGATGGAAACAGCAGAAGAAGTCCATACATACAAGTCCATCCATTTGCTACAGCAAAATACAGCTGGCACAATTAGCTTCATATAAAGCAAAAGCGCCTGCTCTGAGCATGTTCTCCAGGTTTGTCTCATGCTGTTAAAAGGGGAGGGAGAGGGTGTGCTCTGGGTTCAGTTGTCGTGCAGCATGGGACTTCTCTTCAGTGCTGGGAACAGTCTACAACAAGCCTGTGAACCATGGAGAATGGTTTCTTTCTTGTCGGTCTTTTGTTTCTATATTGTTATAAAATCTACCAGGGAGAAGAGGGAGAGTATCTGCAATGCCAGAGAGCAAAAATAACAGGTCATTTTAACTACAGTGAACATGTATTTAAAGTGATATTTTACAAAAAGTTGGCTGTTGCCCCAGACAGATCATTTCTTGAGTCTGAAACACAGAGGAGTAGTAGCTTAGCAACAGATCAGGTGGTGGGACTTGGCTGACCTAAGGAGGCTGATGGAAGAGTCCCCAGGTGAGGAGGAGGGGGTTATAAAACAAAAGTGGTTGAAGTAGCAAGGTTTGGAGAGGAGAAGAAAAGGGAACAGATTGCCTTAAAAAGGGGAAACTGGTGCCCTTTTCTCTAGAAAAGCTGTGTGTTGAACCTCTGACCTAGCCCCAAGAAATACTGAAATATGGCAAGGAATTTGGAGTGCAGTGGGGCATGCAAGCATCTGTTGTTTCACAGATATTTGTATTTTTTTAATGTTACTTCATTAAGTAAAGAGTCTAGACACTTTGAAAAATTTAGAGATTGTATGAACTATAAATTGTCCCCTTATGCACAAGATTGGAGCTCATGACAAATTAATGCCTAAGGAATTACAGGGTCTCAGGAGCCAGCCCTTCTACTACAGCCCTCACAATGCAGTCCTGAGAAAGGTGTAATAACCAGTCTCTACCAAGCAAGAGCACCAGAGAAAGAAACTGGAAGTTTTGTAGGGATCTAAGAGATGAAACCAAGCAGCCTAAACATTGAGGGACACCAAAGCAAGGATGTGGCTATCTGGCACAGGATATAATTGACACCATATAGCTTGTTGTATAAACAGCTAAGAACTCTAGTTTTCAGAAAAGGAGCAGAATTTGATTCTTCTTTTGTTTATTAAGTTGTGGGGCTTTTCAATACAATACATTTCAGCTTCAGATTTTTTTTTTTTTTTAACCATCTTAAAGTATGATAGGAGAAGAAAAAAAGCCATTTTCTCTCTGAAAAAAAAACCAGAACTGTTTTTTATATATCTGCAAGGATAAAAGTGCAGGGAAATGGTGCCTCTATTGTGAGTCTGAGTAAAAGATAGCATGCTTTTCTTCACCACTGAAGCAATTTTCCAGTGCTAATTCTTGGTTTTGGAAGAGGAAGTTTAAGTGGTGATGTTTGTGGTTGACAGGAAATAAAAATGGCATCAGTTCTCTGTGCAAAACTTGTTTGCTTCAGTGGGTGTTGGGGCATGACTGGTGTACTTCTCTTTATTTGTAGGAAGTTGCCTCCCTGTGTTTATACCACTGGTCTTTTTGTTGGTCAAGGGAAGGTCTGCTGCTACCTTTCATTTTGTGTGCACAGGATTGTTCTGCATCAAACTCAGTCAGTACATCAGGATGGCTCCTCTACTGCCCACTAGAGCTCCCACAGGATTTTCTCATTTCTGGTGTTTCCAGCTCTTTCCCAAGGGTCACAGCAGTTATCTCCAGATACTCTCAATGTCTTTATTCTTTTTGAACCCCACAAAAGAAACAAAAAACTTGTCTTCAGCTTGGTCTGCTAAATATAAACGACTGGAGATGGCTGTGCTGCTCCACTGATGTTTAAGGAATTACTACATTTTCGAAGTACTGCTTGTAACGCAGGAACTTTCTATCTTCAGCCACAGATGCCACAAGTGGTGTCATAAATATCCCATATGTATACAAACAAAGCTCTCTTTTCATATGAAGATCATGATCTAACTTGCCAGATTTAAGGTTTGAGGGTTATCTTCTCTTAAGACTGCCTGAAAAGAAGGCATAATATTCTGACTATTAAGTTTAAAAGCAACATAGCTTGGTTTGAATGTTATTTTTTTCTTGCTTTATAAATTTCTTTCTCTTTTTAATGGTTCTCCTTTTTGTCTCTCCGTTTAATTTTCTCTGGTTTTGGGGGCTATTTATTTTTTTTTTCTGGTAAATCTTTCACTGGTTTGGGAAATCCTTTTTCTTTTTCTTTTTCTTCTCATTTTCTTTTTTCCTATTATTCCATTTTCTGGTTTTTCCTTTTCTTCTTTCTTTTTTTTCTTTTTTGAAAATGCCTGTTGCATATTCACTCCTGTGCTTAAAACATTGCAACAGTTGACAACGGTGACAGATTTACTACTGAATATGAAAGAGAATTAGGTTTATTGAAATATTTTTACCTTGTAATTCAGTGAAAGCCTGTTCATATAGAGAGACTTTTCTGTGACTTGGGTGTTCCACAAGATGTGATGATGCAGATGAACTTCTGTAATTACAGTGCATTAATACATTCTCTATGTTATTTTGGAGTATGCACAGTATTTCAGGTTGTGATATCTTTATTCACATGGATTAATTTGACAGAAAACTACAATGAAAAACACAATGCCTTTGAGAGACTGGCATCCTTGCTAGATGCTTTGTGAAACAAAAGGTTTACACAAAGAATTTCTCAGGTCGCTTTCTCTGTTCTGGCTATATAGGACATTGCCTTAAAATCTACTGGGCTGGTAAAGGATATTCTGTTACATTGATTAGATAAGAGATCTTCAAGGCATTGAACCTAAGACTGCTCATTCCCTAAAATTTCTTTCTGTTAGTCTTAGTATGTTTCTCCTCCTTATCTGCCTCCATTTAAACCCAATGGGTGCATAGCTTGGGTGTGAGTTTTGGGATACACAATCCTGCACTGAGAACTGTAAGGACAAATTATTTGTTTAAGCTTCTCAAGCTGTTTGGAGGCAAAAGAGCCTTACCCCAAACCCTTCTTGTGCCCATATTTGGAGTTCTGCAGAGCTCTAGTTTAATCTTCTTTTTTTCTTACGTTATCTAAAGCAATTTGGATGTTGCATATTTTTTTTCTAAACTGTACATTTGCATCTTGAACATTGACAGTGTTTTATTATATAAGGCAATCAAAAAGTTAAACTGGTGAAGAAGGAAAATCTGAATCTCCTGACTAGCTCAACAGCTGAACATGTAGAGCAAAATGAAGTGAAATATAAAAATGTAAATAAAAGGTGTCCCTAAAGCTTCTAAATTGTGTATTTGACTGAATCAGGTTGAAGAGTCATAGTTGCTATTTCAGTGTGAAGTCGTGGGTTATGATGAGGAACACCATCACATTTCCTTTAATAATCTCTTCAGGTAACATTTCTTTTCTGTCTCAGATGAGTCTTTTGTGTTAACTTTGGCAATTTCCTACAATGTAAAAGTGGTATTAAGTACTAAAACTTCCTCTCCCTAGAAACGTCAGTGCCTCGTCAACAAGGTTGTCATTCATCTTTTAAGATTTTAACTGAGTCAGTAAACAACCATCCTGAGTTTCTACAATGGAGGACTGCTGAAGTATAAAAACCTCAGTTCAGTCTCTGTATGTTGAATCATTTGTTGGTAGACGCTGAGTTTGGTAGCATGTGTTCATCTGTTCTCTCATCCTTCTCTTAAAATTTTTTTTGCCTCTTCTGTTCACTCACTTCACAGACAAACCTAGGTCACAGATGACTCCATTGTTTCCAAAACTGTGCAGGAGAGAATTTTATTATTTTTTTTCCAACTTTTCCTTCTCTAATGGGAAGGGAAAATGGTGTGAGATGTGTGTCCCATTGGGCTATAGAGTCCCATTCTATGATATGCTTTTTACAGCATGCTGGCAGGTTATGAGTCATGTACAGATCTTGGGAAGAACTTCCCAAGCAAGATAATCTGCTTGTATGTCAGTGCTTTTCTCCTTTCTTCCAGATGTGCCAAATCACTGTCATCTTTAGTGATATGGCTTTTAGTGAACTGTCAAAATTTAACTTATTCTTTTGGTATTTCCATTGCATCAGTCATACAAAGCATTTGTATGACTGCAGAACCTGCTGTGCTGAAGGGAAGACATCCCATTTGAATTGATAGTGAAGAAATTATTAAATCAGCTGGGGTGTGCTCAGTACTTGTGAGCTTGTTTTCCTTTATTAACCTAAACTCTCCTAAAGTACAAGAAACACAAGTGCAATAGTCTCAACCACCCCAGGGTAAGAAGTGTGAACAAAGTGCTCATGAAACACTGAACTGCAGGCATGACCAAGGGTCAAAGCCCCAAATCTTCTGTATTGATAACATCTCCTCCTGGGTGGGGTTTGCTGCTCACTAGTTCAGCATGAGTTAGCCAGGGCCTGGTGCTCCACAGAGCAGCAAGTCAATGAATTTATCACTCATCCTTGTTTATATCTCACTCTGTACCTCTCTCTTCTGTCAGTCTGTCCTGCCTACCTTGCTGCTGAAATAGAGACAGCCTGGAAATTGCAAGTTTCAGATTAATCTCTGACGTGATTTCCTATTTTTCAGGAATGTTTAGGTATTTTTAACCAGTTTGTTAAAGCAAGACATTTGGTCTTTTGTATCTCTCTTGCCTCTTCGGTCTCAAAACAAAGCCATAAAAATTACTTTCTTTCTTTCTTTCTTTTTTTTTTCTATTTTTTTTTTTTTTTTTTTTTTTTTTTTTTTTTTTTTTTTATTCTTGGGTTCCTCAGAACTCATCAATGCAACAATTCAAGCAGCAGTCAGAGAACACAGACCTTTCAAGCATTTTAGGCAGGAATGGAAATCCCAGTATGAAATACACTTGGGTCTCGCTGGTTTTCTTATTCTTTAAACTGTAATTCCCCTGCAAAAGCACTGTGTCTTCTTTATGGTTTCACTAAAGCTTTCGAATTTCAAACCATATTGAATTTTAAAGTTTCCTATTCACACTGCTCACTCATTCCTCCTTAACCGGCAAAGTTGTCTCAATGTTCCACAATTGCCTGCTGTGGCAACAACCTCTCTTCAGCATTAGAGATTATTTTAAAATAAATCCACAATAAATCTGATTTCTAAACATGCTCAGCATCACACAGTGCTTGCTGCATGAAGTTACACATACTGTGAGTTTGTTCAGTGAAATGTGAATATCCAAGATTTACCCATCACAGGAATTGCATGACAGAGTTTAAATGCTTTATGAAATTTCCACAAAAGGGAATTTACACTCTAACAGAGAAACAAAAAGATAAGGCAAGACACTAAGCAGTCAATTGAAAAATAATACCAGAGTGCTATGGGCAACAGGTAATTTGTAGAGTGCCATCTCTGTTGTTGTTACTGCTTACCAGAGTAACCACATTTAATAGGAGGTCAGTTGTGACAAGTGACCATCAAGTGATAGTTAATAGCCGTAGTCCATTTGTAAATTTTTTTTCCTCCACAGACCCATATTTATAGGTGAATTGTATATGTTTTTATATTCAGACATTCTTCCTGCACTGTTACAAATATTTAGGAAAAAAAATAGATGGTAAAGCTTTGTGTAAAGTGTCACAGTCCCTTTGAGGCTGACACACATCTTACTACATATCTGCCCCAAGAGTGTTGCCCAGCATGCACATGCAGCAGAGTGTGCACAGCATGACTGTGGCAGAGGCCTCAGGGGAAAGAATAAAATGGTACTCCTTTTGTAACTGGCTGCTACTCTTCTTCCGTCTGCTGCTTGCGTCCTTTCAGCTCCTGAGTTCTTGTAAAGTTACCCAGTCTTTACACTCAATATCTACTTTCTCTGTGGTGCTGGGGGCAGAGAAGGTGAAGGGGAATAAGTTAAAACTGTTGTATGTTCTATTAGGAAAAAACAGAAATTCTCTTTAAAAATGAAAGTGAAAAGGTGGAATCCAATGGCTTAATAGCAACCTGCTTAAATTGCTTTTTCTGTTATATAGTGTGGTATTTTTCATAGTAGTGGCTACACGGTGTCTGAAGGAGAGTTGGGAGCAGGAAAAAACCCCAGTCCACTAATGCATTGCATCCCAGGTTCATTAGCATCTCAATTACAGCAGGTGTCTCTCTGTAATGCAAAGCTTGACCAACTGCTGTAAATGATAAACCTCAGTAACTACACTTCTGGATCCTGACTGTGGATTAGAAACATGGAATGGACTGAGCAGGTAATTGCTGGTATTAAATAAGAACATGATGCTGTAGGAAACCCCACACTGGGTGTCAGATGTAGGTTGTTTTGCCCTTTTTCTCTCATGCTTTAGTGTTTTCCTTCCTTGGCTCTTTTTGTCACTTGCTCCTTCTTTCTTGTCTTGAGAACTGAAAGTGCTCACTGAAAAGGTAATATCTGAGATCTGTATTCATGTCAAGTTAGGATCTTGTAGCAGCTGCCATTAAAATGGCTGTCAAATACAGTTTTAGTGAGCTGTGCTTGCTAAGCATTTCCCAGTACTGATGTTACTAGCATAGAAGCAGGCTGATTACTACAGTTTGATTGGCTCCCCCCATCCAAAATTGAGAAGAAAAACTGTTACTCACCTTTTTGAACAGAAATTACATAGATCAGAAATTACACAGTTTTATGTCTTTACGTCTCTCTCGAAGCGCAAGTAGATCTCAATGCATGTCATACCATCAAAAGTGATTTTTATGGCTTTCAGCAGGTACTCATTTACTTTCTGCAAGCAGCCACTAATTGTATTTGATTAATCAGTCAGAGTATATACTTCTTTTGAATTTATGGAAAACGCTTATATTTGTTTATCCTGTCCTCAGGTGAGACAGATTTTATGATATATAGCACACAATTCAGTGCCTTGTGTTGTTTAACCTATTTCATGTAAAATTCTGAGAGGATACAATGCTGAATTTATTAACCTATCTGCTTTGGGGAATCACATGTAAAACAGTTACAGTTGAAATCAGGCTGTGGTGAAGATGGAAGGAAGGCAACACCATAGGTCAATAGGATGGTCTCGTCTAGGGGCAGAGACCCTATACCACAGCAGGTTTCGCTAGTGTGCATGATCCCAGGTACAGATCCTGTAGATCTACTCTCAGAAAAACTGAAAGAACAGGTGACTGCTCACTGTTAGTTTGTTACTGTTTAGTAAACAAACAAAACTAAGACAACTAGGTATTTTCCTTAAGATATGGGATCATTTCAGAGAGAAATACCATATAAAATTAAAACAAATAAACCTCTATTTATTTCAGTAGCATCTTCTGTTAACTCATGTTTCATGTTGTATAATTTTTTGCTCAAACATCAGGAGTTTCTCTTCATAGCCAACAAAATGGTTAGAGAAATGGAGCACCTCTCCTAAGAGGAAAGACTTGAGAATTGGGATTGTTCAGCCTGGAAAAGAGAAGGCTTTGGGGTGACCTAATTATGGCCTTCCAGTGCCTGAAGGGGGACCTACAAGAAAGACAGCCTTTTTACAAGAACATGTAGGGACAGGACAAGGGGGTGTGCATTCAAACTGAAATAGGATAGGATTAGATTAGATATAAAGAACAAATTCATTACCGTGAGGGTGGTGAGACACTGGAACAGGCTGCCCAGAGAATTTGTGGATGTGCCATCCTTTGAAGTGTTCAGGGCAGGTTGGATGGGGCTCTGAGCAACCTGATCTAGCAGAAGTGGTCTCTGCCCACAGAAAGGGGGATGATCCTTAAGGTCTCTTTCAGCCCTGTCTGTGATTCTACAATGAAAATATTCAGATGAAACACCAGGTGACTTTGTATTACATAACAGATTATTGAAAATAATTTTATTTTGCTAATTTGCAAGTACATTTATTGGACTTTTTAAAGGAAGCTTGGCGTTCTTTTTCTCTACTGCTACCTTCTTTCCTCTCTTTCAGGAACTGGATTTTCAGAGGGCTTGTAGAAGCCAGGAAGATGAACTTCATATTGCTTGTGCGCTGTATGCAAAATGGACCCAAATTAGATTCTGTTTTCTGTAAATGCAGGGTGTATTTCTGAGACAACAGATACAGTTTGAAAGTAGTAAATATACAGCCATCAAATAAAACCAGCTGTCACTGAAATACGTGAAATAAGCAAAGCACCTTAAAATGAAATGATTTGTGTGAACACAGTAGTGTAGAGGTCACTGACCAAATGCATAGATTGTCTTTTGGGGGTAGAGAGAAGATCTTTAATTTAAATTGATGTCCAGAGTTCTCAAAGTTTGCCAGCTGTTGCCAAGTCCTGAAACTTGCTTAGAGAATGAAAAAATTAGCATCTCTATTTTAGGAAAAAAGGAGATAAACTATTGGGCAGAACCTGTCATCTCATTTGCTTTCTTTTACTTTAACTACAACATCACCATCCTTCAGTTCATAAATTGCAAGATGTGCCTGAACTGAAAGAATAATGCAGAACGGCCAGAGTACTAGTGGTAAGTTTATAATAGTTGAATCTGAAAGCTGCGTGCACCATGTTTAGATCCATTTAGAGTCAAGCAAAAATAAGAGAAGGATTTGAAGACTAAATTCTGCAGAGGCTAATTACTTATCTGATTGACTAGGGATGTAATTTACATGGTATCTGTTTCAGAGGGAAAAAGGTTTACTTTTTTTTTACGTTCCTTACATTTGCCTTTTACATTTTTCCTGCTTTTGTTTATTATAAAGTGCCTGATATTACCACATGCTGTAGCAGTGTTTTCCCACAGAAGTGGTTGACTAGATAATTTTTGCTGGTTTTGTCTATGGTTTATGTTTTTAATAGACATAGTTGAATGCGGTACAGAAATAACCGCTTATTTCAGCTGCTTTTCTCATTCTTTAGCTCAGCTGTTGTTTAGGAATTCAAAGATTTTAAGAACCTGAATATAAAAACCTGTATCTGAAAACTCTGACTATTGTTAGCACATGTATGTGGAACATATGTTAGAAATATAATGCTATTTCACAGATTTTGACACTTTATCCTTTTCCCCTTTAATTCAATATATATTTAAAAGTTGCCTAGATAAAACTAAACTCCTGCTAGTTTCTGTAAAAGAAGAAAAATTTCTGAGCATTTACCAAGATTCAGGGCAGAAGAGCAGAATCTCAGAAGTCACCAGAGAATTTAGAAATTTTGGTTACTTGAGTTCAAATGACAGTACTGTGACTCGGCATCTAAAATGTAGTTCTCGTGCAAAATACAGCAGCTGCTTGTACGTTAGGGTAGTACTCTGCAGTGTATACATAGAAGATGGTAGAAAACGAGGAATGATGATGTGTTCATGCTGGAGAGCCTGAGACAGGTGATAAATCATAAATGTTCTACCAGGGGCATCTATGCAACTGTCTTAAAGTCCGGCCCATGACACCCTTGTCAGTAATCTGGAGCACAGGGCTTTGGAACAATCAGTGCTGAATGTTTTTTTCCTCAGCCAGACCATGCTTTCCTCATTACATGAAAAGGAGCTGAAAGCTGTTTGGGCTGTGTCCACATTCAATGCATCTACTCAATGCATCCTCTTCCTTTTCTTCCAGATAGTCACTCCTGATTCTTTTGGGAGCCCAAAACTTTGCTAAATGCCATTTTTTTACTCTTCTTACTTAAGCATTAGCTGATTAAAATTACTTAATCTTAAACCTTCCACAAGTGTTGCTCTTCCACTTGCTCATTACACTTTCAGGTGTGTTTTTGTTTAGCTGTTACTTAGTCTGCAGTATTTGAAACATTTCACACTCCTGGATGACATTGTGATCATCCAAAACATAATTATGTCTTTACAAAGGCAAAATTCCTACCTACTCATATAATTTGCTAAGGGAGTTGAAGAGATTTTCAGAGCCAATGACTTTTTCTTGTCTTGGATTTAAAAAGAAACAAAAAACAATGAAGCTTTCATATGTGCCATCTAGGAGAAACAAAAGCAGAAATAAACAAGTATGAGATATGAAATTCTGTTCTATTTCCTGTCAGTCAGTCACTCAATTAATCTTCAACCTCCTCTTCCACTTCCAGGGACCTGAGCATCTATGAACTCTCCTGCAGCTGAGAGTGTTTCAGTTACTACTGCTGGCTCCACAGGCAGTGCTCACAAGCAGAAAATTATCGCTTGAAATTAGTGTTTTAATGAACTGATCTCAGCAAATGTAAAGCAAAATCTCCCAGGCATTAAAGAAATAAGTGGAGGGAAAATTAACAACTGTGAAGTTCACCAGATGGATGGTCAGCAGGTCAGCAGGTGATGGCTTGGCAAAGGAGTGGAGCTGTGTAGTGGTTTGAAAGGAAAACAAATGAGAGGCTCCAAGTCAGAGATACAATTTAATAGGAAGAAAGGAAAGAAAGTAAAATAAAATAGATGCAATAATACAAAAGACCACTGACAGAGTCAGAATACAACCTGAGCGTAGTGATAGAAGCAGTTCAGATGAGGTGGTCTTCCTGAAGCAGTGATCCTGTAGGAAGGTCTGGTAGCTCGGGTCCTCTGGGAATCCAGTGGGTAAGCGCCTCTCTGGTGTTCAGAGTCTCAGCTTATATCCAGGCTAGAATGCTTGTTTCCTCCCTCTGGGCGGAGCATCTCACAATGGGATGGTGAGTCATGTGATAAGGCCTGATGGGCCCATTAACAGGAGGTAGTCCAGGAGGGGGTTATCTGTGAGCTGTGTAGCAAAGGTGCTGATGGGCCATTAACAGAAGATAATCCAGAGTGGAGGAGGCAGGGAGCACTGCCTCGCCTGGTTTCAACAGTTCATGAAGATGGTGATAGAATATACTTCAACCCAGGACAAGCTGGTTCAAGTTTTAGTCCTGCAAACTGCCACAGCTCTTAGGGACAGGGCCTAGAGGGACTCAGCAGTGTTAGGTTTGTGGTTGGACTAGATGATCTTGGAGGTCTTTTCCAACCTCAATGATTCTCTCTCTGCTCCTGCTCGATGTGCTAAGGGAGTGCTAATTCAGTAACTACACTGAGAGTTCAAACAGTGTAATCACAGTCATCAAGTGACAAAGAAGCTCTCTGGAGAATGGTTATTGCTTTGCCCAGGAAGAAAAATCAGAAAAGCAAGAAAAAAATTCTTACCCTGCTAGACTGAAAAATTAACCTGTGTGAGAGATGGGAGTGCTTTTGTGGAGTTTGCAATGATTACAGAGCCTGTCAAACAGCAGTAGATATTTTGTTCAGCAGAATCAGTACTCTACAAGATTTGAAAGTCTTTCAAAAATTGTGTGGGTGTGTGAAAAGTGAAGTAACAAAAATTGTCATTAAAGGAGAAATGAGCTAAAATGAGTCCAAGGAGAAATTTTATTTTTGAATGTTCAGAAGAAAAATCCCTTGCTACTCAGTAGATAGATTAGAGAACAGCATAAATGCACAGAAGAGGGAAAGTGAGCACAAATTCTTCAAATGGAGACTGCAGCAATTTGATTTTAAAAAACATATTTTTGTATATACCAGTAAATTTAGTTGTGTGATTGGAAGTCTCCTTTTGCTTCTCTTGCAGTAAGTGTTTCTCTCTCATAGCCACAGTCTTGAAGGCTGTATAATAAGAAGTGAGCAGCTATCAACACTCCAAGCCTTTACTTACTCTGGGTTTTTCTGTATATTTGTTTCCCAGTGGGTGTGAATTCCTGCAAAGAGAGGGCGTGCTTTTTTTCCCCCAGAAACTCAGTGAAAAGCAGTAGTTAAAAAAGTTGCAGAAAGTTTGCTATTATTTGATAGACAAGCATTCAAAGTAAATGTGAAATTGCACAAAATAATGTTGCAAGTAGGGATCAGTTCAGGAATGCTGGCTGGTATGCAGTGCAGTAGATCTGCTTGTAATGAAGTAAAAGCAGAGATACAAATGAAATGGTTTGATAAGGGAGCCCAGAAGGAAATTATTTAGGATTACAATAGATTATTTCAAATTTAAAAATTCCTTTTTTGCTGTTACTAAAATCTCTGAGCCCAAGTTGGGTATTCATTGATGCTTTAATTTGTTTAGTTTCTTAATATAGGACAAATCATTTGTTTCAGTCATGCAGTTGCTCCAGACTGATCACAAAATCATTAGATTTCTGCACTAAAGCATTTTATTTTTCATTCATTCTACGTAATCTATCTTTAATAGTTATGTACATTTTATGTACCTTTAACATAATGGAATGAGAACTCTAGCATTTTGTTATCTTTCGGTGTTGCAGAAAACATTTTAGCAGTTGAGACTTCCAACAAATTTCATGCAGAGGGAATTTTACAAATTACTGTGAATGTCACAGTATTATTTTTACCGTCGTTCTGTGTCCTTACTTGGTTTTGTACCTTATTTAGTATGTGTTTTTTATACTAAATAGTATGTGTTTAGTATAAACACATACTAGTTTATACTAGTTTTTTGTACTAAATAGTATGTGTTCTAATTTGTTAGGATTAGTGTAATCAGCACATAAGTATGCTTGTCCACCAGATCATGTGATACTCCTGATTTGAATTAACATGAAAAAAGTAGGAAGTGTTGGGTTGAACTGAAACCCATACAGATAAATGAAGCAATTATGCACACACCTATGACCCCAAAAAGAAATCTGGGAATGATAATGCTGCAGTTTTACACAGCAGAAACATGCCTTTGAAGGATTCAAAAATCTTGTGTCCTGCTCAGGTAGAATCAGAAGGGAATTTTAAAGATCATCTCTCTAACCCACCCACCATGGGCAGGAATGTTTTCCACTTCCAGATTGTTGCTTAAAGCCCTCTCCATCCTGACCTTGAACACTTAAAACTGTTGGGAGTTAAAGGCCTAATGGATGTATGTCAAAGGGAAAAGGGGATGGGGTCATATATATTCAAGATTCAACAACACTGCTGTGTTTATTATGTCCAGACATCTAATAAAAAGTCACATGGTGTAAGCAGCTGTGTAAGGAAGGCATGAGGGGTTTGCAATAAATTGACTGCCTACTACTCTGAGAAGTCATTCTGGGTAACAGATCAGTCTTTGCCTATTGTTCCTAGAATGAGCAGAATTTGTTTTATTCAAAAACAAGTACTGATATTAAATACCTGTTCTTTTTGTGGTCTAACCTGTGTGGCACACACAGTTTTAAGTCAGTTGCCTCTTGCCCAGGTGGCTAATGGATGTCAGAGGCACAGCGAGTTCTGACATCTGGTATTGATACTGTGAGGCCTCAAGAGGGAAGGGAAATTGTAGGAAACATAACACTGAAAGGCATCAATGAGAAAAGTCCCAGGGACTTCTAATGCCCTCACACTTTTCCTGTAAAGAAGTAGAGCAGGGAAGGGTCTTCTAATTAATTTCTGGGAGCTGGATGCACTGGACTCTTGGGCTCGGCAATGCTGCTGCATGTGCACCTCCTGGGCACAGCCTGAGACGTGCACGAGTGCGAGGTGTCGTGTGAGGCTGCGGCTCTGCATTCTCACCTGTGGTGAAGCAGAAGGCAAAGCTGACACCCAGCTGGGCAGGAGGGTGGAGTACATAGGGCTGGCTCAGCCATGCTTCCTGAGAGGGCAGACTGCCTTGCACATCAGCTTGCTCTGACACATGGGAAGCAGACAGCAGCAGCAGTTTTGGCTGGAAGGGTGATATATCCTGTTCTTGGCTTTTTCTAAGACAAGTCTTGCTTATGTCAGGAGAGGCAAATTCAAGTGTTTCAAGGGCTGGATTTAGCCCCTGGGCTGTGCAGCCCACACTGCTTTAAACCACTCTCTGTTTCAGTATTGCGTGGCAGAACACGTGCAGGAAAGCTTCTTTCCACCACTGTTCTTCCCACCTGCCTGGCTTCACAACCAGGTTGGTTTTTGTCTTGGATTGTTACACTGTATTGAATATTTCATTGCCCTTATGCTTTAGGGTTTTCTCATGTTTTTTTCCAAGCCTGAGCTATCAAGCAAGCTAATAGGGTAGTAAAGGTGTTTGACATTAATAAAGCTAATGAACAACAATGTTGGAGCTGTCCCCATGCATGCAATCAATTTTATGAAGCTCACTTTTTCAGTCATTTCTCCAGGTGCTCATACAGGACCCTGGAAAAAATGAGTCATAAATACTTAAACACTTTCAGTACTTTGATGAATATTTTACATTGTAGAATATGTGAATATTAGTAATTAATGCAGACTTGAGAGTTAGAAAAATTTTTATAACCAGAGTAGATTGTCACTAGGCTCAGGGATGCAGTTGGAACTGAATGAAAGAAAAGTGTTTGCCAAATTGCCTGCTTGCATTTCATGAAGAACTGAGAGTGCAAATGGAAAATATTTCCTACAATATACTAGTTCTCACCTCTGCATTCTGGAAAGCTCTGGCAGGGCAGTGATAATGGGCATCGTATAGGCTACACCACAGTGAGGGTGAGAGAAAAGGAGCAAAAACTGTGAAGATAGATGCCGAATTGAAATATATTCCTTTTGCTCTAAGTTGCCACACTAAGAGTGTAAGCAGCCAGTGCTGGAAAGTCTGAGGAGTGATATGAGCGAATCACCTGGGGCAGGGGAAAAAAAAAAAATCTAACTGCTATGTTTCAGTCCAGTTTCTCTGAAAGCAAAAACATTAAAAAGCAAATCTGATATGCCTATGACAAAGAAATGGAGGAAACATCCAGCCAAGGAAAATAATTTCTTCTGTCTTGAGGCCCTGAAGTGACTTACCCTATTTACATCCCCTTTTCTTCTGTGCTTAAATTCACTCCTGGTGGGAGGACATTTTCAGTGTGTTTGTGTACTAGCACGTAGGCTTTTGCTGAGGTCCCGGTCACCAGCATCTGCCTGGAAAGGAATACAGCAGGAGACATCATCCACCAAGTTTTTAAATGCATCGATAAGGTTTTGATATTTTAAGTGAAGGAAAAGGCTAGAGGGCTCTTTTCTGTGTAAACAAAGAAGAGGAAATCATTGAAGTTGTCCAGACAGGGTAACCTTGGTGAGAGCGATCTAAGATGTTATTGTATCTAGTTTCTATGACAGGAATGAAAAACAACAACATAATAACAGCTTTTTTTTTTTTTTAAGGCATATCTGAGTGCAGACTTATCTCATTGTGAAGGAAAGGTTGAAAGAGTACCAGGAGAACAAACCCAAGTAGGAGAATGAAGTCCACAGGAAATAGAAGCTGTATCAGGTTAATAAGGTCAAGATAGAATTGTACCATCGACGCTTAAGGATACTTTGAGAAAGACCAAGGCACAAAATGGAGCTAACGAGAGATCAGAAGTAATAAGAAATGTTTTTATAAGGGTATTTTTCAACAATTCATTGTGAAAATGGAAAGGCTTATTAATTAGTGTCATCCTGGTTCTTGTACTCTTCGGTACCCTATTAGCAATTTAAATAATAGAAAGATTTTTCAGATTCCTTCCAATACCATGATCCAGTGTAGTGATTTATGAGTGGGCACACTCTTAATACAGTTACATGAAATTTTGAAGTATTTGCAGTTCACATCAACTTCTAGGTTTTCAAAGCTGTTGATTTTACTTTTCAGAAAGGACTGTTTGCCTCATTGAGATGCGCACTGAAGAGAAATAAAGAGACAAAAGGTGCTGGAAGAAAAAGTGCAAATGAGAACATCTCCCCTTCTAGGTTTTCTTCTCTAATGATATTTAGAGAAAATACTTATTTTCTTTGATGCCCTGACTCCGAAGACATAGACATCCACATACCTGCTTAGCTGGTATCAGATACTTTTAAAAGCGCTGCTGTACTTGGATCTGGGCTCAACATGCTCTTGCAGCCTTTCTAGCAAGCCCATATAGACTGTGGTAGCTTTTACCAGCATTTGACAGTTTGTTTCTCAAAATCCCAGGAGGCTCAGGGCTGCAGATCAGCAGAGGGAAAGGGCAGCTGCTGCAATCTTTCAGACTGGTGCGTCTCAAGGAAGTCACGTGATAGAAATTGGTGTTTCCTGGTGATCAACACAGGTTCAACTCCGGGTGACTGGCAATGTTATCTTGTTGCTTAGTTGTCAGAAGAGGATGCCTAAAACTGTGCCTGTAGGACAGCATACCATAGTTGTCCTCTGCTCTGAAATGCTGAGCTACAGAGTAGTGGGAGACAGACAAATGAGCAACGCATCTCTTGGCAGAACTGCAAACTTTGAATGTTGGGAGTGGGATAAGAAGGAATAATGTGGTGACATGTTATAAACAAATCAGGCAACGAGATTTGTCTCAGCCTTGCCAGAATAGGCTTTAGTTTGACTGGAGGATATTTTTGGGGTATCTACTTGCAAGCCTGAATTCTATCCAACAGGCAGCTGGAAATGCCCTAGAATGCAGAAGATCAAATTGCCCTACACAAATCAGAAATTCTCACTTGGTTTCTAGAAATATAAGGTATGGATGTATTTTAGATATATCCACTTATATCTTATACATGAAGGTTAATGTGAGCTGTGATTGATGTATTTACCTGTGAGTAACTGTTTATGAATGAAATGCTGATGTCAGATACTTCTCGCTCTTGCCATAACTTGATACAACATTACTGTTGGGTTAGATTCCTCTGAATTCTTTAATGTTTCACTACTCACTATACAGTAAGGTAAATGCACCTAATTTCAATGGTGTCAGCCCTTGCCAGTGTTGATGACTGTCTCAGTTCAACAAAGAGAAAATCTTCCAAAAATGTGCCTTACAAAGATGGCTCTTCAGAAAAGCATTGTAAAAAATGCTGACAAGATGGTTGTAATAATTTTCCTAATGAATTCCTGAGTAAGGTACTGAGATAAATCAGTTCAGGCTTTGTATAAGAAGAACAGCTTTGAAGCTATTAAAAAACTTTACCTTTTTGAACGTCAGTTAATCAAGACAGTTAAAATACAAAAGTGAAAGAAAATTAGGTATCTACATTTTGACATTGAGAGGTGGCATTTAATCTTAGGACTTGAAATTTCAGTTTCTCAGAGGACTTTCAATGCATGCCAGCATTCCTGTTGCATCCTGAGGTGAAGAAATTATTTTGCTAACTCATAAACTAGTTTCAAACATTCAGAGCCCTTTTCCATAGTCTGTTGTGAGCTTGTGCTGAGAGCAACAACTTTTTTTTTTTACCTTTTTTTTTTCATAATGCGGGTTTCCAATTAAGCTAGTTCGTGCTTTGGAAGGTGGCTTGACATCCATAAGAAATCTCTAGAGTAAATCAAAGATCCATTTTCAGCCAAAGAGGCTCAAATGACTTGGAAGTTCAGCTATGCTACTACATTCAAGTTACGTGGCCCAGCCCATATAAAAGACACTTCAAACTTAAAAAGCAATGGGCATTCATTCACGGCATCATGGCAAGGTTTGCAAGCTGAGCCATGGCATTATTCCAATTTAGTTATGTTGCTTTGCATTCTTAAGTAAGGACACTTTCCACTGCCTTTGGAGTCACTGCACAATTTTCAGCTGCACTGTGTCGACATGCTCAGTGTCAGAGGAGACTTTTGTCAATAATTTATTCATTAGACAGAATTTTTTTCTAGTGTAAACATATTTAGTTAAAGACTTTCCATCTGTTCAGCTTTTCGGTGTCTCACAGGTCCAGGAGACTTTTAGAAAGTGTAGTCAGGGGCTGAACTTCTGAATTGCATCCTGAATTCCCTACGACTCAGCATTATCAGTGGAGCAGCTATAAACTAGCAGGAAAGCTGACCTTCAGTCTTCTGAAACATTCAAATTTCACCTTGAAAGAATTTCCTGGGTGTGGTACTCCAGTGTCATAGCAGGAGAACTTAATATATCTAGATCTCTCCTTGCTTGATTTCTTTTACACACATCGTCTCTTCACAGGAAACATGTCAAAGTGCTTTTTACTCTCAAAACATACACTTACTTACATTTAGCGCATGCAGGCCTAAGTCTTGAAAATATTCTGAAAAGCCCTAACTTTGGGGCTTTTGAGAGGTATCCTGTTCTTGTGAAGCATAAAGGAATTACATAAATAATAGGGAAGTTTAAGAAAAACAGGATTCTCTCTCTGATGCACACGTTATATGGGCACAGGAGGCAGAGGTGAATCCTCTGTTACTGAAGGCGTGTATAGCTGTGTAAAGATCCAGGTGTGTTTGTAAAGCAGCAAAGCAAGCCAGGGAGGCACCTGTTGCACAGTCTGGTAGCTGCAGTGTCTTCAGACTGCTAGTCAGGAGATGGCTGTGTAAAACAGGAGCAGGGAAGAAGGTGTTCTCAGTTCTGCAGAAAAACCTACTATTTCTCAAAATATTTTCCTCTTTCATGCAGTGAGAACTCTGTCCTTGGGGAGTAGCTGTGGGTGCCAGGAGGCGGCAGGATACTTGGAACAAACTTCTTGACAGACTACCATGAGCTCCTGAGAATCCTTTTCTGTGCCATGCAGAAGGGTGTAACTGCTTATCAGTTCTTCCTCTTGACTTCACTGTCCACTATTCTACTTGTAATTAATCTTGCACTTGTAATTATCTGGATGGTATGTGGACCATGCTGTTTCCCTACCTGCTTTAAGGTTGGCGTATTCAAACCCCTGGAGTTAACATTTTGTGATTCAAAACTCCTGATTAGTTATTGAGGGCTCCATTGTGTCTATAAAGGATAGTTTCATATCACACTTACATGAGAATCAAGGTTCTGCTGGGTTTCTTTTAAAGAACTGACACTTTTTGAAATTCCAGTTGTTTCAGCAATTAACAAATGCGTGTTCTATATTCTAGACAGCAGAACTGTCTGTAGTTGTATTACAGGCTTGCTTTGCACTGGTGAGCAGAGGTTTGTACCTCTTCAGCTTGAGGAAATACACTGATAATGTTTTAGAGAACTGATTGTTCTGACCCTCCTTGGGCTAATTTTCCATAGCACTGTGTGAACATAACAGCTTTCTACAGGAACAGAATACCACTCTGCCACATTTGGTCACTGAGGTAGAACTCCAGACATGCTTTGCAGTCCCATTTCTGGTTTTTCAGCGCACGCGTGGCTTTTGGCACAAACCACTGTTTGTAATGAGCTCCCCAGAGATTTCTTGCACCCTTGAGCTCTTCAGTCATGCCCTATCAACTTCATGTTTTTCTGTTGCTGATCTTTCTCTTAATCTTTGAGTGCTTCACAGTTGAGAACAGAGTTGGGAACTGCCTGGACAGCCCAGCAAAGTGCTAGGGAAAGGGAAAGTTCAATGAGCTTAAATCTTTCTGTGCAAACTTGGTGTTTGGTGTCAGAACATTGTGTCCTTTCACTGTGTCCAGAGATACACAGACCTTTTGCCTGCAGTATGTATGCCACTACACAGCTGCAAATGCTTGATGGTTCTGTCTTCATTTTCCTCCTTGCAGAATGTTGTGTATTATATCTGTGGCAAAATGTGAAGGCAGGAGGTGTTGCTACTAAAGCAAATATTCTCCTTTGTTTTTCTTTCTAGAATAATGCAGCAAGTGATTTCACTAATTGCAAGGAGGAAGTGGAAGACAGCAACACTTATGAGCCTATGTTAGGCTCAGAAACTCCACCCGCTGTGGGTAAGTCATGTTGTTAGACAACTTTGCTGGTACTGGTCAAATGAGTGTATTGTGGGCTATGTCAAATGAATGAGTTCATGGGCAGAGAGGGCAAGTTACTCTAACACTTCCAATTTCCACATGTTACTGCAACTTCCAGGGAGGACAGATGTCCTAAAAGGAGAAGGAAGTTGAGGGATTCAGTTGGGATAATAAAGCTCTTGCTCAGTAAGAGAGACCTCAGTGCAACCACCCTTCCTTTTAAACTCTGAAGATTTGTGATCTCCACTCTGAACCTAGAAAACTGCTGAATTCTCCAAGCTCTCAGAGAAGAACCTGCATAAAAGGGGAGGCACTACCTACAGGTGCAGTCAAGTCCTGTGTGGAGGCACAGATTTTGATAACAAAAAGTTGACATTTTGCAGCTTGATGTTCCTACTTCCAAGCACTGATTGGTGACAAGCCTGTTGATGATCTGTGTGGTCGTATGCATTCCCCTTGAAAACTGCGAAGTTGCTTGTTTGCATTTACCAATGGCATATATTTTGCATGTATCTTACAGTATCATAGATCTATGAGACTAAATTTAATCTTCTTTTTATCTTGTTGACAATTTTATTTTTTCAACTGTCTCATACATATGAAATGGATGTTTCTTACTTGCTGAGTTCAAACTGGTTGCTTTAGCACATAGAGGTAGATGATAGACACTGTGGAAAAACAGGTTTGCTCTGTCACATTGTATATGGGAACAGCTCAGGGTGAACACCTGAAAAAAGAGCACGAATTGTACCGTGTTAACCAGGTAAATGTCCTAACCTCCCGATTGAATCAGTGGTGAAAGGCAGGTATCACCAAAGGAAAACTCAGAATGGAAACCTACCACAAAGGCTCAGTAAAGTCTGCTGACAGATTGTGTAGTTTACTCTGTTACATTAATGAGGTTCACTATTAACATTTTGATGCTGTACATAGTGATTAAGATGTACACTTTCATGTCCCTCTACTTTGTTCTTGGTCTGTGGGTCACTAGAGATAGAAGAGCTCTGTTTCCACAAGTCTAGTCATCTCTCCCATAGACAATGTCTATTTCATTTTAGAGAGATTCAAATTAGCACCCAAATCCCATTGTACAAAAAGCAGTAACACAGATGTATGAGCTACAGCTTTATTTTGCAAAGTGTTGCTGTTTTGAAATAGATAATAGGTAATAGAAATTCTGGAGGCAGGGGAATTGTTTGTGATTTCATTCTGACAGCCGCTCTAGAAAAGTTTAACATTGCACACACAAAGATGGTGTGTATCAGAGTAGCAAGATACAACGAAAGCTTCCACAGTTGATTTAGTAAATATTTAAAAAGCTCTTCGCTGATGGTATGAATTTGACAGCTTTCCTGCTGTATCAGTTCATAAAAGTTTTATTAGCCATTGTGTTGCTTCTGTAGGAATCCTTGAAACAAGAAATGCTTCCAGATGGCAATTTTCAAATGAAATTATGCTTTCTTTAATACTAAAAGCCAAGCAGAACTCAAGAGATCAATATGAAATTGGATCGCGATGTCAACAAGAAGTCGAGGTGGATGTGGAAAAGAAGGATGACCTAAAAGACAGAAGTGAGGAGACAGAATATGAAGATGAAGAAGAGGAGGATTCATACAGCCTTCACAACAGTCCTGCAAGTTTGTATGCCAATGTAGGGGATGAGCTTAAAGAGAGCAGGAGAGATTGCTTTTTCTGCAAGAGACCACCCCCTCCTCCCCCTCGAAATCTGCCTGGCATCCAAAGACAGGACGATCTGCATAACTCATCACAAGGTAGGATCTTGGGAGGAAAATAACCCAGGATACAAACATGTGCAAGGACAGGCAACGTACTGCTGTAGAGATTGGTTTGATCACTTCTAGCGGTAGCTGGGTAGGATGGCCCTAATGCTACAAAGTAAGCTTGTGCATTATGAGGCCTTAATTCTGGAAAACAAGCATCTGCATGTGATCTTTGCTGCATCAAAATACTCATGACCGGGTTTGTCAGGTAACACTGTGGTATGGGCTGCTGGGTTCAGCTTTTCCTTGCTCCACCTATCTCAAAGAGCTGCCAAATAGTGCATGGTGCACTGGATTTACAAGGGAGGCTTGAAACAAAGATGAAGCCTGTATTTTTGTCAAGTTGACTTCATTATTTACCATTTTAAAACATTAAATGCTATCGTGATTTAACATACAAATATTTAATAATATTTAATACATAGCTTGAAGTTTCACAGGTAGAATTACTAGAAAGTGGCCATGCAGAGAGAAGTAACAGTATCTTACTACATTTTAGCCAATGTTGTAGTTACTTGGAAGTAAAAAGTCATATTGCAGATTGAAAAGAAAGGCAGAAATTCTGACAAATGCTTTTCCTTTTTTCCCTTTTTTAATACATTTGCCCCAGTGTAAGAATCTAAATTTTGTGTTGTGGTTTGATTAAAGTGATGAGAAACTCAAAGAGGTATTGCATCTGTTTCAGGAGGGATGATCATCAATTGCTCTCATTGGGAAAAAACAAGTATGCAAAATAATTCAAGCTTAAATACCAGTTTTAAATACTTGCATAGGGAAAAAAAAAACCCTTCTTATTTGTCATAGACACTGCTGATAAGTGTGCCCACAAATTGCTTTTCAGTTTCTCCACAGCTCATTACTGTTAACTCTGTTTTCAAATGTGGTGTAACCTGTTAGTCTTAAATTACCATCACCAAGCACTCTGATGTTCACATAATTAGGCAGAAATAGCTTGCTATAGGTAGGGTTTATCCTGTGTTCTGCTGTGCAGGGAAGAAATGGCTATAGGTAGAAAGTCATAAGTGAATTCTAAGAGAAAAAGGGGCAGAATAAAATTAACATTAACGGTGTGTTTTGCTTCCCACAAAACACTCAACAGCATGTTGAGTATAAATGAAGGATGTGTGTAAAAATGAGGGATCAATTTTGGCACACAGGATTTGTTGGTGTAGGTTTGTTATAAATGCCTGTCTTGGAGTAGTTCATATATGGCTACATCACCACAGTAATGTGACCCTCTCTGCCAAATGCTCTCTGTCTGCATGTGGGTACAAGCAGAGAAAGTTTCCCAGTATTCTATGCCAACTCCTGTGCTGGTAAAGCAGAGTTCATCTAAAAATGCTCCTATGGGAATAGTAAATTTAAAACATGCTCTGAATTATTCTGTGTTTAGCTGTGGATTCATCACTGGGGAATGGGGTGTCAGAATTCCTCTAGATGAGGATGATGCTTCCTTTCAAAGTTACTGCTACATATTTTCAGCCAGCTGCTTGCTTTTAGGAGTTGCTGTGGAGTACCTCGAAGGCAAGTCCCCTCTTCTTCAAGTTTGTGTTTTGGCAGTGGCCTGAGAGTGCCCCCTATGGGAGTTGAAAGAAAGAATGTCCTACACAGAAAGACACAGAACTTACATAGTGACCAGGAAACAAAATATTATTCATATTATATGTGGCAGGAGTATTGACACCATTTGTGGTTTTATAACCTGTATCTTAGCCAGAATGCACGTTAATAGTACATACTATTATTAATACATCCCATTAACAAATATATCCCAGTACAAAGGTTGTTTAGCTCCTCTGAACCCATAAAGAGGTAGTTCTTTAAATAGCAGCCAAAGGATTGAAAACACTGGTAGTGACCACAGCTGAGTTTAGCAGATACACATATGTACAGGCACTAAATTACAGCACAAGGGAAACATGAGTCAGTACAATTCCAGGCAGGTCTACTGTTTTTGCAGGACAGATGGGTAATCATGCCAAGGAAGTTATAAACGTTTATGGGAACACCAGCCTCAGTGACAGCTTCTAACTCTTAACAGTTTGTGGATGTTTTAAGGCAAATCAAAACAAACCCCGGTGTTGGGGATACCATTTAATGCTGTAAAACCAATGCCTTTTAATGCTGTAAAAGGCAAAAACTAAGAGAAAAGCAAGTTCTTAGTAGTTGTACTATGACATATATGAAGTATAGGGAATACAGAGAGACATACATACAGATACAATATAGAGGAAGTTTTTGGAGGGGGGAGGATTGGATAGTCTTAGCATAGATTGTGAGAGGTGATACATTTTACCTACATTGTAAAAGGCTTTTCAGCTTCTTTTTTCACCTCGGCCTACAGTAGATCTCTAAAGCACTCAAAACCTGGTGGGTTATTGAAGAGGTAGGAAACACAAAATCTAACATCTCCTCATTTAGTTTTCAATTCTTAAGTCATTTTTGCAAGAGGTAACAAACAGCTTGACTTTCCAGAATGCCAAGGGCCGCAGATCCCACTTACTTGGCTTAACCATGTTAGTTACGGTTAGTTACATGTTGGTGTAATTCTCTGAGAGTAACTGGGGCACCCAATGTTTCTGCAAAATAAATCCATTTATTTTGTGGCTAATAACTAAGCATCTACATTTGATAATCTGATGTGAAATCATGAGGAGGCCTTGAAGTTGGAATTATTCCTTTGGGGCGTCCTCTCTACTGAGTTACATGATCAGAAGCCTCTGAAAATGAGAGTACTTTAGTTCAGAAGTGAAACGAGGTCTCCGAGCTACTTCAGGAAACCCTAAAGTTTAAAGATAAGTCATAATCTCCTCTCTTTGCCCCGTGTATGCAACAGAATTCCTTCCTTTTTCAGAGAGGAATTTTGTGATGGACAGGAGTAAAAGAGAAGAGAGTGATGGACTCAAAACTGCATGCTGCGAAGAAGACCAAGGTACCTGTGAGGAGGACAGTGAGGAGGAGGAGCACCCCTACACCTGTGTGGCACTGGATGAATGTGTGTATGACCTCATCCTGGGGCAGGAGGAGCAGGAGGAGGAGAAAAGGAAGCACTGCAGGTCCTTTATCATGAACAGGCCACCAGCCCCTGCGCCCCGGCCCGTGTGCTCGCCAGTCAGAGAGGAGAACACTCCCTACATAGTACAAGGTTGGTGCTGCCGCTGTGTTAATATTTTCTGGGAGAATGTAGACTCTCCTCTTGGTCTCTTTGAGCAGTAACACTTCCTAAAAGACTAAGATCCCTGTTCAGCTGCCTTCAAACCAACACACTGTTTCAGTCAACTTATTCTCACCCTTCAAATGAGCTGAGGACATCTTTGAATAATTTTCAGTTTGCATCAGAGACAGTATCGCAGTTTTTATTTATCTTTAAAAAAAATGACAATATGATAGAAAATGAAGAATCACTGAGCTAGCTGTGAGTGTATCTGTTAGAGCAATGGAATGTAGAATATGCTATTTGAAATGCCTTTCTTTTCAGTTTATCATAATGGTTTTACTTAAGGCTGAAATCTCTCTCTTAGATTTTTTTTTTCTGATGAGAAGAATTCTCTTTTCTGGGAGAAATGCCTGTGTGAGGATTCATCTTCCAAGTACCTTTTCTCCAATTTGAGATGCTAGAAATGGGCATCTCTAAAAAGGATCATTATATTTCTTGAAGGAAAAATTATGACCTTTTACCACTTCTGTGAAAACTGGGAAAATTTTTTTTATCTATTTCGAAGGGATTCAGATATCTTTGTAATCCAATTCAGACTGAAACCAAATTTGAAAGTAATAAAAGGCCTTCAGTGAATATACTGCAGAATCTCTTTATAAGTCCCAAAATCCATCCTGCTTGCATCTCCAGCCTCTTCAACAAAAGCCTGCCGGTGCGTAAAAATAGGTGGTAAAAAATAGGCTGTCAAAGGACACCGTTAGATTGCTTACTTCATGCTGTGCATGTTTTACACTAAAACAGAATTAATACTACCCAGAACATCCTACCAAATACAGAGTAGCACCTCCTCTTTCATGCCTGTCTCAGTCAGTGGTTTCTTTTATTCTTCCATGCTAGCTCTCTTCCTCGAGGCTGTGTAACACCAGGTTAGGGCCAGAATGCATGGGCTAATGCATTCATCATTTAGTTGCTCTTTCTTCAGTATATTCAGGAGGTGTAAGTATGAATCATTACAGTGTAATCCAAGAATGGATGGGTATAGGGGGCTTGTTGCAGCTACAGAAGTGATGAAATGGCTGCTTCTACTGAGGTTGCTAGAGCAGTGTCTCAAATCTTGGTCCACCATCATCATCGATGAGCCAGTGACTTGGCTGGAGATGCATCTCCTTAATGGAGATGCTTTATTTGGGAGATTAATTTTGCTGTCTTCTCTTGCACTGCAGTGTTTCTGCTTTGTTTGTTGGCTAAGGCAGACATGCTATCAGAGGAGCTGTTCTGATGGGGCTGTGGTTCACCATGTGTATATATTGTATGTACATCATGTACACGTGCAAGTTTTTTACCTTTGCTTTAATAAGTGTGTAGTGCTAGACAAATTATCCTCCAGTAGTCCTATGAAATCAGCCTCTGGCTCATGTTCTTTTGCTTACACAATACATGAGGAAAAATAGAAACACTTCATGAAAGCTTCAGCTGACCACTCAGGTCCGTGTTTTCCTACCTATCCTGCTGGTTCCAGACCTAGAACATCTCATTTTTGTCCAGGGATTCCTGAGATAGCTAATGAAATTTTAGACAGAAAGGATGTATCTTCAGCTGAAAGATTTTTTTCTTGCTACGTGGATTGGCAATTTTTTTCCTCCACATTGGTTACAAAATTCCCTCTCCAGTCCACCAACATCCCAATTTCCAATTTATTATTTTCGACTGCTTATATTTGATTAAAAAAAGATTTTTTCATCTGTATGAACCAGGAAACTTGATTCCAGTCCATCATTAAAATCTGCATGTGTCTGCAGCCCTTCCTTTATAATTTAGGCAGTGTAAAATACTCTAGTTATGCATATACACATTTTTCATCCAGCAAATAAATTGATGATGGTTTGGGGGTTCATTTTCATCAATAATATTAAAAAGAGCATTGCAGATATTGCAAAGGCAAATAATCAAAAAGTTAGAATTGAGGTAGTTTTACCCTTTCTCCCTGCCAGGAACATCACAATACAGTAATAGCCATATGCAGCTATTTATCTCAGATATTTTCTTTCATTTCATCTAGTGTTTAAAGTGGGTGAGCATAAAAAACTTCAGTGTTTTTCATTCTCATTTTGTTTAAAATATAATTCACGCCTGCTCCTAGGCCCCCTGGGTTGTTTCAGACCCTCCTGTTATAAACCCTTTGATTCTGCACCCACTGAGTTTTGGGATGCCCAGTATGAAGTAACTAAGATTCTTGAGGTGAACAGCATTACATAACACTTTACGCATTCAAAGCAGAGACACCATTGATTTCAGTGGCCACTATGAGTACTCAGAACTTCAAATTAAATCCTTGCTTGTGTCTAGTCAGTACTCTGATGTCAGTACTCTGATGTCAGGCATCACAAGTTAGATTGCTGCCTTAAATGGCTTGTCTGACCTTTGGGCTTTGTTGGAAAGAGAAGTCCTGTCCTGCAGAGCAACTTTTAGTTACCTAACTGAGCCATCCTTCCGTCCTCTGTATTCACTTTCTATTTGCTAAATACCTTTTAATTTATAAAGCAAATTATTTAAATCCCTGTGAGGAACACATTGTCTTCACTGCACATTTCTGGTTGATCTTCAGAACTGTTCCCTTCTGGCATTCAGTAAGACACAGGTCCTCTGGAAAAACAGAATGGAGTACGATGCACAGAGGGGGGCTGTGTTAAGGCTACACATTTGCTCACAAATGGATCCCCATGTACTTTGGGAGTTCATGGAAAGCTTCATGCCCCAAGGATTGTAGAGGCTGGTGTGATAGTGCCATGCAGAGATCCAAGAGGAGGATTTTTTTCTTGCACTTTTTGTACCCATGGATGGGCTCATTTATTTGGGGGAGAAGTAAGCATTGCATAGCAGAAATGCCTTTTGCCTCCTGGATTGCATGCAGGTGACTCTTTTAAATTCATTTTTGTATCTGTCTGGAGAAATCAAATGGCTGAATTTCTATGAGTGCTTTCACCATACATTGAATGAAGGCCATGACATTACAACACAGTATCTTCTCCTTTAAGCAAAAGTGGTGGTGCTTCCATGAGAATAGCAACAAAGAAGAAAGCAAACAAATAGCTTTCTTTGTAATAAGCAGCTTTCAAATACATGGAATATCAAGTTTACACTGGGCAGAAAGCCTGCTCCCTGTAGATTACTCCACTTGGTGTTCTGCAGAACAGGATGGGGAAACTGTTGATCTATAGAAAGCAAACATGGGACTTGACAAGAGTCACTTTCAGAGCATGATCTGCACTTCAGAACTTAGGCAGTAAACACTCAGTGATGCAAGTTGTCATAACTGAACTACCACAATTTACAGTTTGAGCATCTGCCTTGAATATGCTGACACATAAATTCTGGGAAACATGGGGGAGTTGGAAGATTTAAAACATAACTGTTCTAATCGCTTTTACTGAGTTTCATTTACTATACTTTCAAATTTTAATGAACACTCAAACTGCTGTATTGAACACTGGTGAACAGACTGCATTATTAACAGAGAGTACATTTGTTCTTTAATTTAGACCACTGCAAGGATTTTATCTTGTGTATGAAAGGCTCATCAACCAGTGGAGCTGCAAACTGGTGCCAAGTAGCTCGTTGTCCAGATGGTGTGCACTCTTACTGTGCTCCCTTACCATTCCTTAGGTGCTTAGTATTCCTCTGAAGATTATTTCAGTGTTTTGTTCAATTGTCTGCTGCCAAAACAACTGTTAAATAAACATCTGAAGGTGGTGTGTTTTCAGTTTAGAGTGCAAGTTTAATGTTCCCTATTGATACCAAATTTGATTGAGCTGGAAACCAAAGTCCTCAGTGTGGTTGCATGACAGATGCATGAGTTTCTGCAATGCCCCTGCCATTTCTGAAGCCTGACCTATTACGACTCCCTCAGGGTTAAGGATTACATTACTGTCCTGGTTTAATCATTTACCTCTCATCACAGACCACTAGTATGAAAGGGTTTCTCTGCAGCAAGGATACCTGCCCTACAACAGCATAAATTTCTTCCACCATAGCCTTTATTTCTTTGCAAATCTCTCAGAAATCCTTGAAGGAATCTATTTCCCTTCTGTACACTGAAAACATTTTGCTATTTAAACATGGCTGTTTGTGGGACCTCACCCTAGGGTTAAAAATTAGAAGTGGAAAAATATTTTTTCCAGTTACTGTTCCAGTGGAGAATAACATTCTCATTGCTCATCAAAATCACAGGGTATGCAGAAGAGGTAGCATCCAGTGGATATTTTTAGGGAAGCAGAATATCTCACATACAGAGTAGACAGCATAAGCCCACTGAAGTGAATAAATAAAATCCAGAACAGAACTGTTTGTGTCTTGGAAACTTATCAGGCTGATTACTGGGAAATACAGTGATCACATCCTGAGTCAGTAGTTCTTCTTATGCCAATTGTTTAAATGCTCTAAAGCAGGAGTTTCCAAAGTGAAGCCTCAGAGGCCATGCAAATTGCAAAACATTTATGTCCCACAGAGGGATTTTGTAGTACTCTCCTACAGTGAGTATAAAGTACTGCACTGCAGATGAATTTCATTATGTATTCCTAACTTAAGGATGATTTTCCATGAATGAAATACTAGGAAGCACTGTTTGGCTGACAGTTAGACTGTTTTTACAGACCGAGTTGGGAGTGGTATACCAGCTTCACCCACTGTCTTCATTCAATCAGATTTTTTTGCTATCTGAACTTTGGTAGATTGAAACAAGTACTGAATAAGGTTCACAGAGAAAATAATATTTATGGGATGCTGTCTGGTTGCAAACCAAACTGTTTCAAATTGCATTTTTGTAGTAAAAACATGGTTAGAGTCCTTCCCTTTTTGCTTTTCTCTACTCAAGAAAAATGGGACTAAAGTAGTATATTCAGGTTTTACATGCTGGAGCAAATACTCTTGAGTATGTCACTAGAGTCCTTCCAGCTTCAACAATCCACTAAGTTAAAATTCTCACAAGAGCAGAGGTGTGAGAGTTGTTTTCATTGTGTGTGGTACTGTGATACACTGACACCACCCTCTGAGCAGCACCTTAAATTAATCACTTGTGCCTCTTCTTCTCACTTACTCTTTACTCCTTCCGTAAGAAGGGGGTTCTGGTATTATTTTTATTATCTTTTTTCAGTGTAGGGGAGTCATCTCTGTAAAGTCTCCTGAGGCCCCTCTGTGACCAAAGTTGCTGGGATATTAAGAGATTTGAGTTCGTATTTGTCGGACTCAGAATCTCACTGCAAATTGTGAAGGGAATTGCTGGTGAGCGTAAGTTTGGCTTTGGATTAATACTTTCACATTGTCATTACACTGTAATTCCTTTTCATTTTGCTTTTGGTCTGAGAAAATGAAGTGGTTCATTCTCAGCCAACTAAATAGCTGTGGAAGGAAGAGGCTGGCAATAGGCTATGTAAGTTGGGATGGGTGGATATGATGCTGTCACTGAAAAGTCCCAGCAACATAAGGAAGCAATGTGGCAGGTTGGTGTTTCTGCAGGTGCACTTGGCATCACTTAGTCTTTACTCTGATGAAATGACTGTTGTGTGTTCTCAAAAACATCTTGAGTGTCAGGCTCTGCGTTCAGGCCTGATCAGAATTTCTGTACCAGTGTAAATGTGGTCACTTGTTTTCCTGCACTGATGCACTTAAAACTCTTCAGTCTTTTTCCCTTTGCTTTGTCATGGTGTAGGTGTACCCAGACACTGATGCTGCCCCCACAGGACAGCTTCTGGGACTTGAGCCTTTGTTACCTTTCACCACACAGCCATCCATCTCTTCTCCATAATGCCTGGACCTAGCTGCATCAAATTCATGAGCCATGATGATATGCTTTTCATCCATGCCCAGCTGCCTTGCCTTGTGAAAAGAAAAAAGTCTGTTTACAAGGTCCCATTTCCTTAGGTGATTTAATGTTATGAGTCACTGGAATTTTTTGTTTTAATTTTGAATATGTGAAATACTTTGTATACATTTTGGGTCATTAATCATCTCTTACAAAACTTACTGGTTAGCATTGCATTGATGACCTCTCTCGAGTCCTCATGCTGAGTGATGTTCAGTATGTTAGCAAACAAAACAGACAAAAGGAAAATGAGATCTAAAAAGATAGGAACAAACATCTGCAGAGTTCTCCTCTCCTGAATAATAAGCATCATTCTACTATATTCCTTCCTTAGTATTCTCTGTGTATTTGTCATCTCTTGCTGGGCTACATCTAATTTACAATCCAATGCCTACCAGAAAAAAAAAGAACTTGGAGGATTTATTTGCCTAGGTACTATGCATGCACAATTTAAATGTTAAAATGATTAAATAATGTGGAAAAAAGTGAATGGACAAAGACTGGAGTATCTCCTTGCAATATATCCTAACCAGAAATTCACCCTTCCTCCTCCATTCTTCCATTAATCATGAATTAATTACATGATGATTCTAAAATGAATGAAGCAAAAACCTACTAAGAACAAGGAGGTAGCTTGCAAACCCACTGTAATTTGCAACTCAGTTGTTACTAAGTGCAACCCTAGTGTACTAATTAATTTGAATTATCACTTAGCCATGTGTTCATATAAAGATTTTGTTTTCCTGTATTTTAATTTTGAATGTTTCCTAAGGAAAACAGTCATAGATAATTTTGTTTGGAACATCAGCTCAATGAAGCTGATGAATAAATGCATCTTGAATTTCCTAAGCAAGCTGAATTCAAAACAGTGGTATTTATTGATGGATTTTTTTAATCACTGTGTCTTTTCTCCCTCGTGTTTGTGCTACTGAAAGTGTCAAGTAAGTATGTTTTAGGTATGATTAGCTCATATATTCTTTCAGAGGGTAGCTTCATCAGTCTAGCTTTGTTTGAATCACTAGTGCATAGTAGAAACTGTTGTTTCATTTTTAGAGGTAATGTTACCAATTCAACAAATCAGGCAACATCCTTCATAGTTTAGATGAGTAAAATATTAATTAGAAACCGTATTTTAGTTGATCATTGCCTCTTAGCTGATATGAGTTCTTCTCTCCCATGATCTAACTCTTCCCATGTTTTGATTTCCTGTGTTTCTTAATTATGTCACGAAGCAATTTTTGAAATGTCATAGTGTGACTCCTTAACATTACAGCTTTGTCTTAGAACTTCAATTAATTCAGAAAATCAAATTCCTGTTCCTTTTGTCAACCTGCAGCTATTGTAAAAACTTTCATTCTCTTTTCCTAGGCCCTTTATACTCACCACAGTTTCTTACTGTAAAGTGGTCTTCTTAGTTCAGAATTATACACACAAGACTTAGATTTCAAATGTTTCTAACCCTCTTGTGGTGCTAACCATGAAAATATTGACAAAATTTCAGGCCTCATAGCATTATTTACCTGCATGTGCAGACAGCCTAAAACAACATCTTTAGTTAGTCTGAGATGGAACAGGCAATTCAGAGTTCCTTGGATTTCACTCACTTTCTAAGCCTTACATTAGGGATATTCCCAGAGTTCTGCATATTTGCCACAAAATTTGCGTTTTGTCCCACTTTTTAAAGGTTGTCTTCTGGTTTCATGTCCCATTAGAAAATATTGCAGTATTTTCATTCTCTCTGAGTTTGCTTTGCTGGAAGAATATTTAGGTTACATTACATTCCTAAAGAGAGATCTTACTGCCTGAGACATGAAAATGTATTTAGGGCATCCAAAGAACTTCATCTGTATCCTGTAGCAGCTGAAGAGAGGAGAGGGAATGAAGTGGAATTATTTACTAGTTCTCTCAGCCTCCTTTAATTCCGAGACACTGCAAAAGAAGTTTGTTGTAGACAACAATTAAATGGCATATATAGGGTCAGGACATTTAATATGTAGATTTTGACCTACAAGCATCAATAGGTACTTTAGCCATTCACAACATGATTAAAAATCCAAAAGGATTCTCTTTCTGGTCCTAGAGATGTTATTGAAGGGTGCACAGTAAGTATGACAGAAGTACTGGAACATTTTAATCACATTACCTGTGCCAGAGAGGCCCAGAAAATAAAAGAAATATATCCCTACTTGCAGGACTGTGACATTCTGACACTGTAAAAATTTGTAATGTTAATACTGCTTTTCTGAAGGAATATTTACTCTATCTTCCATAAAAAAATAATGGAATATATCCCTGTGCAAGATTGCTTGTTTCTTTTATTTCACTGCTGTGTTCAAGTAGTTCGTAAGTAATTGGAATGTGGGAATGAAAGGGTGAATTGCCAGAGTTCTTCCTAAACCTATGGCAGTTGTACAGGGGAGTGTTCCTGCCTTTCCAGGCATTCCAGAAACAGGCGTTTGTTTTCACTGACCTCACCCACACTGAATACTTGCTGCCAACTAAAATCATTTCAGCAAGATGCAGCCCATAAAGTGGTTTTAACAATTTTACTTCTCACTGGAAGAGTAATTCCATTTCTGATTACTCCAACACTGCAAAACTCAGCAGAAATTTCAAAGCCTATCAATTAAAGTGCTTTCCAATCAGGCACATTGTTGCGAATGTCCCTTTTCCTCCTTATGCAGTAAAATTCAGGCTGCCTGCATTACCTCTGTGCTCTCATTACTTTAATTTCATCTTTCAAAGGAGAATACTATTTCAAGTAGAAAACACTGCAACCATAATTAGTAGAATGCTTTAATAATTACAGATAAAACTATTTTAAAAGTTTAAATCTGTCAGCGTTTGGCTTAGTTAGGGACATAACAGAGAGCGTGCCTGCTCTGCTGCTTGAGCAGAGCTCCCTTGGCCTGGGCCTTGGTCCCCAGGAAAATATTTGCTCCATTGAACTGGCACATTTGCTGCATTGCAGTGATGACAGAGGATTACTTAATTGGCAGGAATTATTCTAGGTTCTAGACTGTCAGTTTGTTTAGCAAAAATCAGAACTGAGACTTGAGAGAAAGCTACTGCCACACAGGCTAAGTCAGAAACTGAGCAATTCCCACCTTCTGGGTGTTACATATGCTGCCAGCAAAAGTCTGAGTGTAGCATTTCAGGGTGTATCCATGCTGGCTGTACTCTGGGCACTTCACAGGAGTGGGAATGATGAGCTACTCTAACAGAGGGGTTGTGCTTTCTTCAGCAATGTCACTATTCTCACCTGGTAATATTGAGGGGTTTTCTGCCTTAGCTTTCCCCATAAAATAAGGACCAAGCTACAGTGTCTGCACCATGGAAAGAACTCTGAGATCCTGCTGTTTCTTCTAAACAATATGCTAGTTTGATAAATCCTTTTAATTTTCTTTAAAGCTTCTTGTAATGGTTTCTCTAACATTGATAATACTGCCATTCTGTGCAACAGAACAATTTTTCAAGTAATTAACATTAGACTGACAAGTGGGTTGAAAAATACTCCTAGACTAGAACAAAAAATGTATTCCAGCCTGCTTTTATGAGTCTCCTTCCTTTGTTGAGAATGTGTGATAGTTTTTATTGCCATTTTTCAACTTCCTTATATTCTTAATTTTGTTGCAGTGTTTCAGCAGAAGGCCTGTCAAGTGACCAGTGACCACAGCAGGACATACTGCGAGGCCAAGAATCCTGGTACAGAATTTAATTTAGCTCTTTAACTGCCTTGATATTTTTCAGCAGAACTAGTAGAGTTTTGTTGTGACTTGATTTTGGCTGATTTAGCATCTGTTTTGCCACCTACGATTTATATCCTTAATGGTATTGCAGCATTAAGAGATTAGATTAAAGAAAGAAGAATAGAACTTATACTTTTGCAGGAAAGATTTGTAGAGTCAGAGTTACTTTACACTTTTCTGTTTCCCTTCATGATTAAAGCCAAGAAAAGAAAGGACAGGAGGGCTCACCTGTGCAGTAATTCCAGCCATGGAAAGACAGAAGTGGGGGGAGCAACTGTTCCCTCCTGGGTACCCCAAGACACATATCAAATAAGTTACTTGTGGCAGTCCAGTTGTTATTTGAGTTGTAGCACATTACAATGTTGCTACTATAAATTCCATTAATGATACCCCTTTGAACAATCCTCCCTTGCTTGAAATGAAGAAATGAAGATAGTGGTGCTGGATGTAACAGAAAAACTGACCCAAATCATATTGATGGTTTAAACTTTTATCCTGGTCACACTCCCCATGCAGTGAAACATGTGCAACAGCCTCACAGAGGGCTCAGAACCCCTCTTCCACAGCTGCTCATGTTTTCTGGATCAGTCATTCCAGTATCAGTATCCTTGGGAGAAGCAGTCCTACACCTCCCTGTGCCAAGCTGTGAATCTGATAATGCACATCTCCCTTCAGCTGTGCACTGCATCATGATCCAAGAGGACTAGGCTGCAGTGTTTCCTCGTTGCTGCAATGTGTTTAATAATGTATTTCCTTCCTTGGAGGAAGGCAATCTTGTGAAATTTCAAGATGCTTCCTGACCAAACTTCATCCACAACTTTTGAGATATGTAACGTATGACATTGAAGAAGAAAGGGATAAAAAGTCACTGTGGATATTTTATATAGCAACCATTCCCTTTAAAATATCAGTGTTGTAACTGTAGTGCTAGAAGGAAATTCTTTTATGACCCAACACTAATGGAGACTCCATGGACCAGGGCAATAGTAATGAAGGAAATGTTTGGAATGCTGCTCTGCTGCCAAAGAGTAATGGTAGAATCCTCACTGATTTGTTGCATTTCTCACTTTGTACATTTTGTTGTAGAAGCACACAGAGGCCACACTGAGACAGTAACTTACAGCACTGTGGTACACAAGATCCCTCCTGAACAGGAAGAACTCATCCACTTGCAGGAACAGGTGAAAAAGGGGGCAATTTCTGTGGATGAAGCCCTTGACAGGTTTAAACAGTGGCAGAACAAAAAGCAGAGACTACCATCCACTCAACAGGTATGAGTTTGCAATTTGTTCTTTGATAGGAATCTTGATCAGATGTTCTAAAATCAAGTTCATGTGTTTTGGCACCTGCATATGAGGTCAAAACTAATAATCATGATTTATATGCAAATCAGCTCCCAAGGAGCTTGCTGGTTATGGTTCTGAATCTTCTTGATACCCGTTACTACTGTTGTTTGAGAGGTTTTCTGAGATTGGTTAAAATCCAGAGTCAAATATGCTGGTCTCCTAAGACTTGTGTTTGAAACTGTTGGATGATGTGCATCTTCCATGAAACCATAAACTTTATGTCGCCAAACAAACCAAATGTGCTATTGAGCAGTGTCAGCTAACAGAAACATGACTATATCAAATATACATTTATTCTAGCAATTAAAATATATTAACTTAGATCAGGCTTTCTGCTTGTCTGGAAGGGTTGAATATACTTAGTGAAATCCACAATTGTTGGCAATGCTCTACAACTCCCTCATATTCAATGTATGCAGTAAATTGATACTGTAGTAAGTTAGCCAAGACTCCATTTTCTTCATGGAGGAAAAGCCAATTCTTTATTCACATAACTTATTTTATACAGTTTTCACAGAGCTCATGTGCAACACCTGTTGGCTGATACTTATTACTTCATTTTTTGGTCAGAAGGTGATTTATGTGTACATGCTGAGATTCAGGTTGTTTACATTTTTCTTTTATGGGTTCTCATGGAACAGATCTTATTGTTTACACAGATGCACTTATTTTTCAACCCAGGAACAGGTTGTTGTGTATAGTGGTTTCATGTTCACCAATTTCTGTTTTCCAAATTTAGTGTAGTGATCTGAGTGTCTCTTAGAATCGTTTACCCTTATTCCTGCTGTGAGATAGGATTAGGAGAAAAGCAAAGCAGGCTCAAACTGAAAGGGTGTAGAGATAGGTTTATTAACACACACTAAAAGAAGAAAATAAGAATCGAAATGAAACCTTCAAAACACTTCTCCTTCCCACATACAGCTGTTTACTTTCTCACTGACAACATAAAGAGACAAAGCCTGGGATTTTCAGTCAGTTTCACCACCTTAAAATAGTCTTTCATCAGTTCTTAGGGAGAGGAGCCTCTCTTAGAACTCCAATGGAGACATTTCCACAAAAAACAGTTCTCTGGTGGCTTCCATGTCATGAATCTGCAGCCACCCAGGGAATTCTGCAAACTGTGAACTCCCTCCTATTTGGCAGCTTTCCTGCCAGCTGCACTCATGGGCATATCAGCTTTCTTAGGGTACAGTTTAAGGATGACTATTCTAGTATAAAACAAAAATTCTCTCCATCTGTCTCCAAAATCATCTTCAGCTCAAGAAACAGAGATCTTTTTCCCTCGGGGCAAAGGGCTTCATATCTCTTTATCTTCTTCTGTTCAAAATTCTCCATTGGATCACAGCTATATCAGTCCACGGTTATGACTAGAACTTTGCATCCCCCTAAAAAGCATTCTGTAAGGTACAGGGATATTTTAGTCCACTCTTCATGGCCTCACAAGAGAAGTCCAGCCCAAACTAGGCAACTCCTCAATGCTTTATCCCAACCTCAGACTTTTACTCTCTCCACTGACTTCCGTCTCATGCCATGTCTCCCTACGTTTCAGTCACTCTTTTTCTCTCACTCAGAGGAGGGTTAGTGCTTTGTAAGTCCCATCTGTCAAGGAAAGGGCTTGGCTGGCTCAGCCCGCTCCACAGAGCAGCTGCTGGGGCCTGCTTGTTACCTGCCCCTCGGGCCGAAGGAAAAGAGCTTCCTGGGGTCAGCTCAGGTTTTTATAGGTGTATTCACAAAGACACATCCAGCTTCCTCAGTGGTTATACAATGTGTCAGTGTCTAAAAATTGGCCTCTGATAGGTCCCTGTCCTCTCCAAAGGAGACTCCAAGGTCCTTACAGGGAACTGCTTCCTCTTTAACTAAAAACCAAGCTGTGTTAACCCATGGCATTGTGTTAACAAACTCTTCATACCAAGATTGTTTTCGCATGGGAACTTGCAAATTGCTTAACTACACTTAGAAGAGATGACAGGCTAGCTATTAATTTAATAGAGCAGGCCTGATTTTATGAGGCCTTTCTTTTATAATTCTTCTACCTGTCACAACAAATTGAGGTGCACAAAAACAGAATTTACAAAAACCCACACACTGAGTCACTGAAAGAATGGCATCAAAGCTGCAAGTCATGGAGAGGAGGTTTGTTAATTACTTCTTAAAAGACACATGGAGGAAGAGGTTACACCCTCATTTAATATGAGGTCATGCGTTAACAAAAATAATTTCTTGTTGTCATTTAGTAGTAAGAGGGAAAGCAAAGCTAGTCTGCTGCTTTGCAGAGTTAAGAGCTATCCAATACTGCCAGCAAGGAGAGTGCTCTTTGTGTTTGCATCTACTGGAAAGTCTGAGCTTTGTCATTGCAGTGGAACACTTAGAAGCAAAAGTGCAAGGGCCTGGAACAGTTTGGGGGGCCATTTCCCAAGCTGGGCACCAGCAGCACAGAACCAGGATGCCACGTTCCAAATCCATCTGCAGCCAAGCATGCGGATGAATTGCTGGTATTGCTCTCAGTCAGGGGCATTTCTTGTGGAGGAAGACTATATCTAATATGTGCCATGATAGCAGCACCAAGCTATAAGTTTGGTTTGGGTTTTTTTTGTTTTGGTTTGTGTTTTTTTGTTTGTTTGGTTGGTTGTTGTTGTTGGGGTTTTTTGGTTGGTTTTTTTTTGGGGGGGGGGTTGGTTTCTTTTTTTTGTGAACTATAAGATGGCTATATTTTAAGGAAGATTTACTTGGTGTGTTTTCAGTGCGTCAGGGAAAAGGCTACTTTGTAGTGGTGTATTTTACCCTGCATTGCATGTGTGACTTTTCTTTGGTTTTGTTCCATAGAAAAGTTTTCTTCTTACTTCTCTATAAACCAGGATGAACTGACTTCATGCTGTCACTACAGTTCTTTGTCCTTCACTTGGATTTTTGAGGGAAAAATCACTTTTCCATAAAAAAGAAAAGCAAACCCCAAACAAACAGAAAAGAACACCCAAGCTTCTGTAATCTAATGCCAGAATCATTTTAACTTACTGCTGGCAGGGATAACTACACAAGAGTCTTAGGTAAAAATGCTAAAATTAACATCATAAATATTTTTCAGTCTTTAAAAATTATTTTCCAGGATACAAAAGGTTCATTTTCCAGATACTTGTTGTTCAGAAAGTTAAATAATTCAGCTTTTTATAGTGTCTTACTATTTCTACAGTAAACTCCCAGTACTGATTTCTGCTGTTGGTTTTATGCTTTTTTTTTTTTTTTTTTACTTAAAGGAAAAACTGCATCACCTTAGAAACACCACCATCAGAAACAGACAAGAAAATGGAAACCTGAATGGTAAGTTGCTCTTTTTCTGCCTTTAAGGACTCTGCAGCCTTGAACTGTAAGTGTAGTGCAGAGGTCTGATCCAATCCCTTTTGGATCAGGCATTGAATTTGTAATGAACATTTTTTGTATCTGACCACATTTATTTTAGAATAATCAGGCCTTCAGCAATGTCAAGATTTCATCCCAAAGATGAACTCACTGCGAGTTAATGGGGCAGAAAATTTACCAAGTCTCAGTGGCTCAGCTTTTCTGTAGCCTATTTCCTGCTGCATCATCAGAATTTGGGTAGATGGCTTCTTTAGAACAATTTGCTTGATGACTTCAATATTTTATTTGTTAATCAGCCATCAACTTGCAAATTCTTGATGAACCTTCTACTGCTACAGCAGTTTTTGTGAGTATTGTGATCATTATTTAAAACTGTATCACTGGTGATTTAAGATGCTTTTTTTCCATTTTTGGGGAAAAAAGGGATTTTTGGAGTTGTCCTGTGCAGGGCCAGGAGCTGGACTCTATGATGACTGCGCGTGCCTTCCAACTCAGAATATTCTGTGATTCTTTGTGATTGAATGTTATCTACAATAGTGTAAAGCATCTGCTTTTCCCACAAATGATTTTCTCTTGTGGTTACAAAAAGCATCTATTAGATGGTATTGGTTTTAGGCCTTTGATTTCTGTAAACTTCAGGACACCTGCTGAAAGGAAAATCAGTGTTTTTTTCACATTGGACTTAGTACCATTTGTGTATCTCTATTTAAAATTATCACCTAAAGGCATTCTTTCCTTATTTCAAGAGAGAAAAATAATGCACAGTAGTGCTTTCATTATTCTCTTAGACAGTGTGGTATTTATGTGAACTTGTGAGGTACTGTAATTAATTAAGGGAAATTCCTGCTGGCCCAGTAGCAGCTTTGCAGTCCAGATATTTCAGCTTTAATATCCTCTGTGGCCGGTAGGGGGGCAATGTCCTGAGCAAAAGCCTTCACAAGGTGCTTCAAGCCCGAGGGCTCGGGATCACTGCAACTCATGAGAACATGAGGGTGACTCTTGGAAAGTATTTGTCTTTAGGGTTTCATTTTAAGGCCACAGCAGCAATCCTGCCTCTGTAGCTGTCCTCCTTCTCCAGAGTTCATTACTGAATCATACCAGCAGAAATGTAGTATCAACAGCAGAATTGTTAATTTTGTGAAATTATCCAGTAACTCAGATAATGATCACTATAGTCCCTTCTGATCCTAACCTCACTGCCCTCTGTTACACTGTCATATATCCTGTGATGCATATAAATCAGCAGCTTTGCATGCAGAAATACAGGGGGAAGAATCAATATGGTCTGCGTCCAACAAGAGAAATCAAATATTTCAATGCTTGAAAAATAGGACTTCCTCTAGAACTGAAAGCATATCAATGGCAAGAGTAAACAAGGATTGCAGAAGGAGGACCTCTATGTCCAGATTAAATTGCCTGAAGCAAAAATGACGATCACTTTCTCTTCTCCTTTAAAATTCCTAAGGAAAGCAGATCTGAGAGCATTCATTTGAGAGACATTTTGTTTCACATGCCATTTATTAAAGTGCTATGTGCGAATGTCAGCAGCCCTCAGATTTATTCAAAGAATGCTAGTTTTTATGTGTCTATACAGACTCTCTCTGCTGTACATTTAAAAACTTGGGCTTCCCTCTCTAGACTCCATGTTTGAAATCAGGATTTGGATAGTGTTTTTCGTAGACAGTTTTTGAAGTCTTGATTCAGGATTTAACGAGATCACATCTGAAGTCTGTTAGAAAAGGAGTTTGATTTTATTTAAATGAGAAAGGAAAATACCTCCTAGAAATCAGTATGGGATATAATTTTTAGTTTCTTGATAAGTTTGATCTTGCTTCCACTGTAATGAAGTTATTAATGAGAGTGGCACTCATTTCAGTCTTCCATTATAACATTTGATGCTATCTCAAAGTTCATGTCTCATTTTGTAATAGTTTAGTATAGGACTGAATAATACCCTAAAAAAATCAACTGCGAAGCAAAAGATTCTGCCTTCACTCTTGGAGTGAAGTATCTACAAAACCCCGTTTTAAGAACAACTAAATAAGGTGTAGGCATGAAGAATGTTCATTTGTAGAAAGGCAGGGACAATGCTTTAGCTCAATACTGGTCTGGCACACATCTGGTCTGACACGTAGACATTGACAGTATTTTTTTTTTTCCCCAAGATGTTAGCCAACAGACCAAAACCAACAAAAACAAATACCTTAAATAAAATTTCAGGGAAATACATAGAAGATCTGTGTACAAAAGCTACACTTTTAAGTCTGAGTGGTCCAGATTTTTCAGGGTGCACCACCAAAGTACTGGACTAGAAGTAGCCTATTGCCCATGGGAAACTTTATCTTTGAGCAAGGCTCCTTAACCTTAGGTAAGGCTGGAGGGTCTTGGATTTGTGCATGTCCACTAATAGAACAAATGGCAGCAGCTGAGACAATATTTAAGCAAGGATTACTAGACAAATTTCCTTTGAAGTCCTAAAGAGCAACACAGCTTTCACATGCATCCCACGTCCTTACTTCCTAGCACATGGGAATATTTAAAAACCTCTGGGATGCCTACCTACATCACTGGGCATTTGAATTACCTACGTGAATCTCATTTAGCCATTTCTGAACATGGAATTTCAAAATCTGCCTACTATTGCAGTTACATTATGGCACCTCGTGTGTCACATCCCACAGATTTAGTCATCCAGCCCCTAAAAATATGCACAAGCTTGCAGAAACTACATAAGATGGTTTGAGTTGCTTGTAGTTAGCTATCCCCCCATAGGTAATCTCTGTAGAACCTTGAACTTGTTTGTTAGGGAGGGAAGTGCCAGGTCCCTCATCAAAAGCAGGAATAACTGATGCTCTGTTCTCCAGGCTTGGCATAGCAGCAAGAACCCAGTGTTAGGTGTCCCTGCTTCATTGCTAGGTAATGAGCAAGACAGAGGCCATAGAGGACAATCTATAACTCAGCTGGACTTCAGGAGACACAAACTGCATTAAGTAAATGTTAAGCTTGATTGATTACTATTGGTGGTGGTGTTACTACAACTGTTATTATTTCAATGCAAGCAACTTCTATAATGGCTGAAGGTAGGTCTTGGAAAAAGTGTTAGATGTTTTAGTAGTCCTCCAATGACAAATATACCCATGGGACAAATGAGCAATTCAGTCTTTGCATCTGCTCAGTCTTGGCCTCCCAGGCAAGACTGGCAAGGTAAGTGACCTGCTGTGGAAAGGTCAAAGCTTCTTCCACAGCCTGCTCAACTGCAAGCATTTATTTCTTTAGCTGTTAAAATCAGTAGGTACTAACACTGAAAATGGCCTTCCTATCAAGAAGGGCAACTTTACTGGCTGTCGCTGTTGACATTTTAATACTGACCTGCTCTTGTAAGGTTCTGTTAGTAGCCAGGTAATCCACTGCAGTAAAGGCATCCTCCACAGAATTTCTTCTTCCACATTTTGATTTCCAAATCTGTAGATGCCCAGCTTGCTGCCAAAGACCAAATCTCTTTCCCATCTTGATCCAAAAAACACCCAGAAGAGCACTATGCACATTCTACAAACTGGCAGGTTATTGATTACATTTGCTATCCAAAATGTCTGGCTTCATTCCCCAGCCCTCATCAGTGCCTTGTTTTTAGTCCCAGTTGCTAACAGATTGCTTATTCATCAGTTGATGCCTCTCCAGCTTGCAGGTTGTGTCTAAGTAGAGTTCCCTGAAAACTAAAAAAACACCTCTTATTTTTGAGCACAACCACCAGTTTCTGCTGTCTCTGCTAGGTCAACAGGAAGATGAAAAAAGGCAGACCCAATTTTGGCATTTGGATTCACAGGTGCTACAGTTTCTTTAGTCAACTTAGCAAAGTTGAAATAACATGGGATCCTGAAACACATGGCAAGCTTTTGTATGTTTGGACAGTGAGGAAGTCGGAAAAAAACTACTTTTTTCCTTCATGGCTTCAACAGTATTTCAGTCAGGACTTCTAGTCTTGAAAATACTTACTTTTTGGTAGTTTACAATAGTGTCCATTGGACTTGTGAAGGAACATCTTTAGGCTGACTTATTTCGAATTTCTTGAGCTTCACATGATGCTCGAAGTTTAAATCTAGAAAATAACAAAAATCAGTTTCCTACTTATTTGTCACCAAGTCAGGTCTTTGTGAGGCAAGCTCACAGTCCCACTGCTGACAGGAGTTCACCAAGACAATGAATATCCATATATCTCTCACATCTCTTAATTGCCACCAAGAGAGACCAGCCTTGCTGTTTGGAGTAAGATTTGTACAAAATCCACCTCATATCATTCTCCCACACAACAACTGCTTATTTCTGTGAGTGTCTCTTGCTCCCATGCTCCCAGGGACACGTGTTGTCTTCATATGTGAAGTAAAGCACAAAAAAATGACTCATTGTAGGAATGAATTATTCAACTTCAAAAGATATTTTGCACTAGCCTAACTTATTGATTTAAATGGTTATTGATTGCATCTTTTTAGTCTACAAGTAGGAACCCAACAGACAAGGAACAGATGCCTAATTACCCAAGGTAAGAGCAGGTATACAGATGCGCACACACACACACACAAATGTTGTTTGTTATGGAAACAAACACTTGTGGAGGTACTTTCCATCAGAGTGCATTTGTGTAACAGGAGGATGGAAGTCCATCTCAGACAGAGGCTCTTATTTCACAAAAACTATTATCATCATGCAGTCTGGTATGTACTAGAGCTTCTTTTCTACCAGCTATCAACCTATTTTTGTTTAGTGCAGGGCAGATTAGCAAAAAGTGAGACACTGAGCTCACTTGTGGGTGCAGCTGAAGAGAGTTCCTGCCAGCTATTGCCATCTAGGCAGGGTATGCACCTAAAAGCTGTATCAGAGTCCAGTCCTACATCCTGATTTCACAAGCAGTATCAAACATATTGACTAAAGTTGAAAGCCATAGATACAACGATGTGTCCAGACTAAATACAAGACCAATGGCCATTGCAGTGCTGGGAAGCTTAGAGGTGATGATAGTGTCTTCATAAACAGCAGAAGTTTCCAATGGTTGTGTTGGGTTTCAGGCGTCTAATGACCTCTGTAATAGTTGAGGGGTTTAATTATTACTATCTTATACCTGTGTGCATCCATTTATATCTCACTGTATTACTATTATATTAAGATATTGTTATAGCATTAATATTTTTGTTATTATTATGTAATATTATTAAGTAATATTTGTTCACACTAGCAAATTGATGCAATTTATTCCTGAAGACAACTGTCATTTTAAAGGCTTTGTTAGCTAAGTTACTGTGATTCAATTTGCCTCTCCAACTTTTCCAAGTGAGGGGAGTGCAGTGTGGTACTGTTGCTATTTTTTTGGACCAGAAAATGGATTATCTTCAGTGGGGTCTCTTCTACTACCCTACTCTCATGTAAAGAAGAGGGAAGTTGCTTCCTGCAAGAACTGTGTGTCTGTGTCTGGTTTCTGGAGCCAACTGCTCACCTGCTCACTAGAGTGCAGTGTCCACACCATAAAACAATAGATGCTGCTATCTCTGCTTAATATCTGCTGCTGCTTATCCTCTGAATCACATCTGCCCTCTTCAAAAGTTCTCATAAGAACAAAAAAAAGTCTTATGAGCTGAAGAATGAAAGACTATTGCTCTTCCTTCAAGAGGCAGCTTAACTCCTACATGGGCATTCCTAATGGAGCTGTTTCCTTGAGAGGAGATGAAGTCACCTACACTTAATGAGTAAAAAAGCTTTGAATTTTAAAAGCTCTGAGGCTGGAGAAAACTATTACAAAAAGTTGGGTAATATCAGAGATGCTTATAAATTCCAGATTGCTAAAGTGAGATGAATCATGCAAGGGGAGAGGGAGAATTACCCCTGGGATCAGAATAGGTGATTTCTGTCACTTTAAGAAAATAATTATGTGGGAGAGAGGTGAATTAGATGTGGGAGAACTTGCAAATACAATTTCTACAGAACATTCAATAAATTCTGTTTGTGAATTATCCACATCAAACTGCAAGGTTCTCCTCCTCTGCAAATTATGGCCTCTCTGTAGTTTTCTTGCTGTTTTCTGTCTTCAGATTCGTTCAAAGAAACCACTTCTTTTTTAAAGACTAATTTCAGGGAGATTTTTGTGTGTTTGACTGTTACAAAAAATTGCAGATAAACATTCAAGACCTACCTTTCTATTGCTCATGTTTTGACTCTCCAGACAGTTGAGTTTTCAACTCCAGTGCAAAGTTCTTAGCTAACTTAGCTAAGAATCACATTTTCCTTACACGAGGTAGGAGGAGGAGAAGGGAATTGATATCCAGCCAGGGGACATGAAGGAACAGAGTGGTTTTGATTCTCTCATACTCATTTCAACAAATACAGTTTGATCTTATTCTAAACAAAGCTGACCAGTCTATTGAATAACAGGCATTTTTCATCATTACCTGCAGGGTGACTCTCCAGCCAGCTGCACATCAGTTTCCTCTGCTTGGCATCCCACACATGTTCCAGCTGTGCCCTGACAGCCCCAGGCTCCAGCCTATCCTGCACTGACACCGCCATGGGATCATTGCTGCACTTCCAGTGCCTTGGATTCTCTCACCAGAGCCAGCTCTGGATGAAGACCAGTATCACTAAAGCAAATTAATAAGATTTCTTGTAAAGTCATCACCAAATTTTACACTTTTTCTTTGCTTTTCCTTTTTCCAAGATGACAGCTGACAATTATATGAAGATGTATTGCGTGCTTTGGTTAATAATTTTTGAAGTCATTTCAGTTTTTCCATTGTGCTTGGTAAGTTCTTTAAAAGTAGATTTTATGCACAAAAGAGGAGGATTGTAAAAGGTTATAAAGACTATTAAGTGAAAGTAAATAAAATTTAGCTTTTACTTTTTGTTGAAACATTTTTATATGAACTCTGTATAAAAACTTGTCTTTCCTAGGAATAATTGTATTTCATCACCAGTTTAAATAATTGTACTCACATTAAAGCTAATTTCTGAAGTCAAACTATGTAAACCAGCACTAATTATCTACTAATGCATTAAAGTGATTCCAAGAATTTGGTTTACAAGGAAAATGTGGGTTTTTTTAGTAAGCTGACTAAGGTAAATTATATCCAGAACAAAATCAAGTCACTTTCTCCTGCATTAACACAGCAACAGTAAAGGAATAAATATGGTTAATGGGTATAATGGTCTTCATTCCCATAGTATTATTCTGCAAAATTTAAGTGAGCATGTAATGATACAAGAGTATGCAAAATGGCTTGCCCTATTTCATGCACAAAAACAAGGAAAACAATCTCCTTAATATAAATACGTTTTTTCTCCTTAACTACATGTTAAAGTGACACCCAAATTTGGAAGAGGGGAGTGGATTTGAAGTTCAAGCCCTCAAGGCTCATATTATTTTTCCAATCCCAATAAATTATTGTGCCAAGTGAACTATTAGGAATAAAAATAAGCCAAAAAGCCAATGTTGGGATTTTAAAATAATGACAGAATCTTGAAAGCACATAGATTTAGACTAATTAAAAATCTGTTTTCTATTTTAAATGGGTTGATTAAACATTTGCAGTAAATTATTTGTTCTCTGGGGAAAACCTGCATTTCTGTTAGAAGCACTCCCAACAAATACTGCAGATGTATTGCTGTGAAGTCATAAATATTCAGTGACTGCTGAATTAATGTGGCAACATAGCTTTGTGTACCATACAAAGCTATTTGAACCACAGCAAAAGTCCTGAAATGTGTAATGTATTCCAGAGCTGGAAATACAGACAGTGTCTATGAACTGAGGGCCATGAGACTGTCAGGCTTCATAGGGGAGAAGCTGGGATGTTTTAAGATTTACCTGGACACATGGAAATGGGAGTGGGGAGAATTATTTGGAAATCTAAATGAATATAAGCTGTTATTTCCCCCTTAAGAGGACCTTCTTTCTCCCCTCAATAATATTTATATTCTTACAAACCTAGCTACTCAGTGTATCCCCTGGCAAGCACTCCTGAGGAGCTGACATGGAGACGGAAAAGAGAATACAAAAAAGGAAAAGGTTCTTCGTGTTGGTACCTGCTGTCTTTTCTGCCATTGGTTGCTTGTTTCTGTAGCAGAGGAGATGAAGGTTTGAAGATCCCAAACCTCCAGGCAGGACTTGGATGTTCTCTGTGCTTCCAAGGGAGAGGCTGTGGCCCAGTGGTTCCCATGCTCCAGTGAGAGGGCACTTGGGCAGTGCAGAGAGTTGTGGTCAATGGTAACAAACCACAAAACTGGACATTTGCAGAAATAAAGCACAGACAGTTACATCAAGGAAATGTTACATCAAGTTACATCGAGTATGGTTTTTCCTAGGGAAAAATAGAGTGTGACAATGCAGCAACACTGCCAAACACACAAAGCAGAAGCCTGAGGGTAGCTCCCCTCAGGAAATAGAACTGCACTCTGTGTGCCTGCACGTATTTGCATCTCTAACATGACACTCCACAGTTTCCAGCCCTGGAGAGTTTAAGATTACCCAGAAAAAGGCAACTCATGTTCTCTTCTTCTGCTGCTTCATCCAAGCCCTGCTCTAGGCATCCCAGGTAGGGCAGCACCAGCTTTACAGATTTGGGCAGTCCTCTTATAAAAAAAAGCAGGAGTATTTTCAGCTCTAGTGCAGAGCAGTCTCAAAAGGATGCAAGACAGCAATAGGGAAGACATGCAGTGTAACTTTAATGAAGAACTACTTCTGCTACACCACAGACTTGCTTGGTTCATCACTCTAGCTTCCTCTGTCTCTTGATGTTATAATGTAGAACATCAAAAACCAAAACCAAACAAAATACACCCCACCAAAACCCAGAACAACTCTTGCCAGTCTAAAAAATCTTCCTCAAAAACTGTGTGTAATCCATAGCAATGCAATTTCTATGGTATTAAATTCCACAATGGCTAAGCAACAAGTTGAAAACAGGGCTTTTGTTCATTTGGGTTTTGGTTTACACACACAGAATTCCCACCCACCCATACTTTGAGGCAGCCAGACAAGGCCCCAGAGGAGAAAAGAAGGGATGGATGCCTTTTTTTTTTCCTTCTCCAAAGGGAGTTTCTTCATCTCAGCATAGTTAATTATGTTCAAGCTACAAGTAAAATCATTATACGTCTGAAAAAAAAAAAAAAAAGCATCTGTTCCCCACCCCTCTCATATTCAGTATTCAGTCTGTTTTCTGCTGCAGGATTTCCATACATTTCCTCAAGGTGTGCCACTGAACTTCAGACACATTTCTAACAACACAAAGGAAGTCCCGAGGTTTTGCTAACCAATGTGTTTCACTAACAGGGAACATCAGCAAGTCCCTGTTAGGCAGTGCACGAACAATTATGTAAATCACAGGAGCCTGAGAGCCGAACTGAGGCAAGATCCCTGTTGTAGGTGCTCTAAAATATTAGCTTCATTAGATAGTTAACTATCCCATTAGTTTATGGGATTCAGTAGCCAACCCATCAGCAATAATACCTCTCCACACTTCCAGCTGGCAATATCCATTCTAATAAACTTGAACAAATAACTCATTGAAAAACAAATACTTTTAACACAGTGACATCCAAGAGACAGGAAAAACAATGCAGAGAGGTCCACAGTGACTGCAGTTATCAGCAAGTTTGATCTGCCAGGAGCCTCATTACAGGAGAGGTTTCAGTGAGTCAGCAGTGCTCAGACTGTCCACTTCTTGCTGAAGTAACTCACCATCTGAATGTAGCCTGTCACCCATGAGAGGGTGGCATGGCTTTGCTGGATGTTCACCCTATGAAAAAGTACTCATAGCTTTTCAACACCAGTGTAACATGCAGCAGACTGAGAATAAATATCAAGCCCTACCTTCATTTTACTAAAGAAGCTATAATCCATGCAGGAATATAAATGGTGCTGAAGATAGATTTCAGTCTTCAGAGGAAACATCTACTGTGCTAAGAGCAGGAGCAAAATGACAAGAGTTGTCCTGACAGTGTTCGAGGGGGTGTGAATAACAAAGAGGAGGCAGAACCATGTAGACTGACTGCTCATCCCCTTCATTTACTGTAACCAACTTTCTTCCTGACAAACTTCAGAGTCGTAATTCAGTAATGCTGAAGTGAGTCATTCCAGAAATAGGCCCCAAGACAAGCCATCCACAAGCAAGGAAGGGACATACTCAGTCACTAGATGCACTGGGATGCAGTAGCTGAAATTAAGAACTGCATCAAGAGAGCAGGGAAAAGCTTGATAGAGGCAGAAAGTGGTCCCAGGGAAGCAGCCATCAGTTTATGCCAGACTCCCAGTACAAGAATCAGAAGAGCTATACCAACAGCACTGTCAATCCTCAACAGTCATTTCAAAGGCTTGGATCAGGCTCTTCTTACAGAAAAAAAAACAGGAATAAAGTACCAAGGTCTCAGCTCACTTCTGCAAGGACCCTCCAGACACATAGTAGGAGTTCCACAGAGGTGAAGAATCCATTGAGGCTGCCCAACACTGGAAAAAACATACACAGAAGTTGCAACTGTTTGCAGATGCAAGTAACATACAATACTAAAATGCTCACCAGAAAAAGTTCACTGTTACTGCCTATGCAGATAATGCACCTAGTCTGGCTAACAAAATAAAATACAAAAAGCAGCTCTTTTAATCAGGCAGGATTCATCAATTCATCAATTGTAATCCTAAAATACCTCATTATGAATCTGTGGTTTCAGTCCTGGCAGAAGAAAGGCCAAAATATTTCACCACAAGGCACTAACCTATGAGGCTTGGTTGGGTTACAACAACTCTTCAGAAAGTAAATCTGGATCCGGTGCATTTCAAGGCAAGACACACAGGTCTAACAGTTATCTGAAGGACTTTTTCCTAGCATGGATTTGGGTAATTCAGTCACCTTCTCTGGTGCTTGCAATACTTCCTTTGCTAGATTAAGTGATGTTATCAGAAGAGAAGTTTTTCCATACAAAGATATTTATAGATAAAGAAAAAACCCCAAACTTAAATGAAGATCACAAGCAGACTTGTTAAACTTTGCTGTAGTTTTCGAGGTTATCATAGGCAGTTCTACCTGCAAGGCATGGGCTGCGTACACCATTGCTGTTTATTACACCACAGGAACACCCACATGGCCTCAGTCTGGAGAGGAGGATCCCACAGACAATAATATAAATTACAAATAGCTTAGATTTCTGTCACACTCAGAAAGCAAGAGCCAGGCACCACAGGGTAAGTAACTGAACATACAGCTTATGGCAGGTGACCTCATCCCTCTCAATTTAGCATGTCAATAGTTTTATCTGTCCTTTTCCACCCAAATCTGATATCTGACTAGGCATCAAAATCTAGACAAAAACCTAGACATCAAATCCTAGACAAGCAAATGCCAGCAGCTGCCAGCCACCAAACAGAGCCCACATCTGCTGCCATTCTCCCAAGTCATAGTTCTGGTTCACAGCACACAAGAAGTATGGAGAGTGGGAAAGGATTAGGCAAGGGATAAATTGCACCATTACTGCAAGAGGGAAGCCTTCATCTAAGTTAAAAACTCCAACACAGACAATATAGTCAAGAACTTATATTAGTTTTCTATTTTAGGGTGGATCCAGTGTATCTATAACCACAGGAACCAACAAATGCTGTCTCTACTGATGAATTTCCTCTGGAGCCAAGCAAGCTTCCTCACTTAAAAAAAAAATAATAAAAATTAACCCCCCCCCCCCCAATTACATGCTTTCCAGCCGTAACACACTAAAAACTTTGGGATTGATATTATCACACAAATGGCACATAGGTATCCCAAACTGCAGTGCATATTTTATCTTGCTCAATTTCCACTGCCATCCTATTCAAGGGTTTCAATCTCACTTAATGGATCAGGCCCAATAGTGATACAAGTGCTCTGGTAAGGAAGAGTGACCAAAAAGTGATGAGACCAAAACAAGTGAGAAATTTCTACTCAGTTCTACAGAGGATTCTTCTCTTCTTAATCGGTCGAATGAGTTTTAAGCTGCCTTTATACCATCCCTGACTCACCTTGGTTTATTAAGAAGAGGCTAAAATCACCCTAATTCCTGTGGGAAAAGACTGAAGTACTTTTCTCTCTCAGTATCAGACACCTGAGGTAATTCCAGAAACAAGAGAAAAAAAGAAGTGGCAGCATTCCTCTGCTCGGATAATTTCATTGCCTTTTGAGCATTGTCACATCATTTCTTATTTTCTCCTGCCCACCTAAAATAGAACTTTACAAGATGTGAGCGCACCTTAAAAGAAGTCTCAGGAAAAGATACATTATAACACTTCTCAGGCAGGATTATTTATTTTCTGGATACTTTTTGTTAATATTTCCTGCTACGTGAGCTTGAACACTGAACTCAATTGCCATAACACAGTGGGTGTTTCCTCAATTTTTATGGGTTTGTTTGCTTGTTTTGCTCAAGTGTCATTAACAAGATCTTGCATTCTATTTCTGACTGGTGATCTGAACACTGTTCTTATTTCTTTTACCAGTTTTACATATTATATGTCAGATTTGTGCCTAATTGTATGCCTTGCAAGAGAAACAAAACTGCACAGTGGAGGCATTTCAGAGTAAAAAAACCACAAACTGCTTGCAAAATTAAGCTGAGATCAGGATCTTCAAAATCAGCTCTCCAGAGCATGGGTCAGCTTCTCAAATGAGTCTGAGAAAACTACACTTTTGCCCGTGCTTGGAACAGAATTACTTCCTACAGCCCAGTTCTGTAAAACACAATTTTGCCTTGTAAAACTCATAATTTAGAGGTTTTATGATACTGCTGAAGAAAAGCAGAAATTTAACCTGCACAACCTCTCCGATCACTGTCCAACTGAAGTCAAACCAAAGTTCTAACAAATTCCGTATTATTATAGCAAGTTCCTCTTCTCCAATCTAATCTAAACAGCACCTTTATGTTTCAGCAAAATATTGGGAAAAATGGTAGTGGCATTCCTGAAGAAGCACAGGACTCGAATTGCACCTGTGAGAATGTGGGCTTATTCTGGGACACCAGCAACAGGGTGAAAAGGAACTGTTTTACCATGGGGAGGAGACAGTTTCAATTCACTTAAAGATTAATAATCCTAAGGTTATAGAGTAACCCCCAATGAAGAGCTCAAGATACCTGTTTTAACAAGCAGCTGACAGAAGGCATTTGAGATATCGCACCATTTTCCACAGAATACCAAATTAACATAAGCCCAAATCAAAGCGAATGAGATGAGATAGGGCTGGAACTAGTTATGCACTACAGGAAAGCATCTAAATCCCCTTGTTCAAATGAAGTCCCACAAAAACAATGTTTGTTTCTCTCCTGCTCAACCTCGCTCTAGCACTGACTGCATCTGTAGGGAACAGCTGAGCCTAGCACACAGTCCTCCCTCCATCCCCTCCCATCTCAGCTTGCTATATGCCTTGAGCTAGAAAAGCTGGTAGATATCCACCCACACACTTCTTACGTCTCCCTTCTGCTTGGTTTCCCTCCCAGAAGGCCAAAAAGGACACGCTTTTTCCCCATGGCATGCCAGCCAACACTTCTGCAGCCACACAGATATTTCCTTTTTTATTCTTCCTTAAACTTCTGTGAGCCAGGTACAGCCAAACCACAACACAGCCCAGAGAGAAGCTCACTGGTGGGAAACACCCTTTTTTTTCTCTCCTCATGAATAAGTCACAGATAGCATCAAACTGAATGGACTAATGAAACATCCGCATGTCTGTTTTGCTTCACTGACCTAATCTATTTGCTAAACACTTTGGGTTTTAGGATATCAGAAAATCTCATAGTCAGTTGCTTGCTCAGCCTCACACAGCCAAGCTCTCCTTATCTAGCAGCTTTCCATGGAGCATTAAGTTAAGCAAGACTCCCTGCACTCACCACAGAAGCTGCAGTTTATTTATTCAGAAAATTTAAGTACATTTTTAAGAACACTGGAAACCAGGGCATTTTTCCCATTCCTAAAGGGAGCATAGAACCAAAAACACATCCAAGACAAAACCACATTGTATTCCAACAGCTGGGGGAAGTAAAGACCCCTCCATCTTCTTCTTGCTTGTATACCTCATTGTAAAGAACATATTGAAGTGGTGGGTGAGCTGATTCCAAGCCTTCTCTGCCCACACACAGCTTTTGTTGCATTTGCCTCTGTTCAGTCATTCATTCATGCTCCCTCAGCCACTCACCCACATCTATTCCTTGCTGACAGCCCAGCTGCACACACACATTCCCAATTACAGGAACGGCTTCTGTGTTCCAGTGCTGACAGAGCAAGAGAAGCAGTGGGGAGAGAAGGCTCTGAAAGGCCTCAAGATGAACTGTCCCAGGTTTGCAGCACATGCAAGTAATGTGCCTGTGTTCAAGCTCGCTCTTGCAAAACCACTGAAGCAGCCCCCAGGGGACTATTTGCAACATGGAATTGTTGCTGAGTTTAGATCCAGAGACAGCGCTGGTAACCATCAAACATGGAAAGAGGTGTTTTCAAAGGAACTGAAGGCAGCTGAAATGGAAGAGCCTGATACTTGAAGAGCTCAGCCTTAATAGCCACGGAAAAGGCAACTCCCTGTTACAGTCCCTCAGTTGGAGGTAACCCTGCTCATCTTGTCACTGCACATGACTGAAAATATTCTTTCCCCACCCTCTTGACACCCACCCTTGAGATATTTGTGTGCATTGATAAGATCCCTTCTGTCTTCTCTTCTCCAGGCTGAACAAGCCCGGGTCCCTCAGCCTCTCCTCATAAGAGATGCTCCAAATTCTAATCAGTCCACATCCAAATAAAAAGTGATTACTGAAGAAATTCAATACAACAAAAATTTAGGAGAGAAAGCATTCATCTTCTACAGACACCATTGGAACTGTGACACCCAGGCACATCTGGCCCACTCTTTTCTGCCTCATTTTTTTTTCTAACAGCATTTTCCCCCTTTTCTCTCAGGGTTCAAAGCAAGCCTTGAGGCACAGTTGTGCCTCACACAGCAAAGAATCCAGCCCGCCCAGCAGCGAGCTACAAATACAGTCCTGCAAGGAGTATTTCAAGTTCTCAGAGGCCCTCCTGATGAACCTGAGCATTACCAGCACAACATGATGCATGCAATAGCAAAGGAGAGACATGATGGGGCACAGACAAGGAGCATAATAGTGGAACGGCATAATTCCCATACTTTATCTTCATTATTTGACAGTTCACAATCTTTTCAGGATGAAACCCACAATCTTATCAGCTGATGCGCTCAGCTGATTGCAGTGACACACACTACATTAAATTCTCCAGCAACCAGAGTGTAACAGCCCTCACTGCTGCAACAGATTGAAAGTGCCATTTTAAATCTATTTGATTTTCTCAGTAGATATGGGTTTCTGATGAATCATTATGTCTCGGTGGAGCAGAGGGAATGGGTTACAATCCAGCTAGATAACCAGCAGTGAACGCAAAAGATTGTATAGCAACATGATATGCAAAGCATGGAAGAATAATGATCAAATGAAGGCTTTCAACCCTGAATGAATGAAACCAAGTTTCTAAATTATACAGAGCATTAAGTAAGTATGCCAATTTCAAATGTGGTGGCTACCTGCTAGGACTATATTGCAACATTTACTCTCACTTTTAAAGAAATGAGGAGGGAAGAGAAGGATGATGCTGTTGCTATTCAAGCCCCAGCTGAGATTTGGGCAGCAGGGTGTGTTATCTGAGCACAGCAGCTACTGCATGTAGCTGAAGTTTATTCTGGAATTGCAAGATGCCACCTGGATTTTTTTCAGGGAGACCACAGCCAGTGTGGCTGCCACCACACTGCCACAGGTGCAGGCATAGAACACCTTGGAAGATTTTGTCCCTGGGAGCAGTGGTCTCACAAGGACTGAGGATGCTAAGCTCAGAGACTCACCCCAAATCCAAGCACTGCACTTGAAGCCCAACAGACGTGTCTGCCCTCTAACTTGAATGCTTTGGCACCACAGCAGCAATTCAGGCCCTCCAAGGCACTGAACTCTGGCCGTAGTGCTGGAAGGACTAAACACCCACTTGTAAGGAATTAGGGATGCCACACCTACAAGCTCAGATCTGAGAAGCTGACCATCATCAGGCCTACAGTCATTTGGAAATTCGGCCCTCTCAGGTCTCTTTAGTAATCAAAGATTTTAAACTTCTAAAAGGCATAAAGCTGCTCAAATAGAAAGCCTGTATTTGCAAGGCTAAGACTTAAGAGCATCACAGCATATGCTGGATGTCTTGCCAAGGACAGGGCATACCAGAAAGCTTGAACCAAAAGTTAAAATCTTTGGTTTATGATTATCCTACCTTTAATTGTTTACTAGCTGCTTAAATGTGTGGCACCTTTTCAGCTCAACAGCTGGCTGTGTTGCAAGGATCACAGAATAAGCTGAGTTGGAAGGGACCCACAAGGATCATCAAGTCCAGCTCCTGACCTTGCACAGCACCATCCCCAAGTCACACCACGAGCATGTGAGCACTGTCCAATTGCTTCATATTATCCACATCCACTGCAAGCCTCCTGGAGTTGAATTTTTCACTGTGAAAGGCTTCTAGCAAACATAAGATATTTCTGAGAAGCAGCAGGGGAAGTTAGTAATGGGGAGAGCACTCTTCAGATGGTTTAGGATATTTAAATAAATGAGGCTTAAAAGCCATTCATTTTGAAACTACCCTTGCCAGTGATTAACATGTTGTAACAACTCAGCCTGGTGTTAATCTCTATGGGCAGACAAAGAAATATTAGCCTAAACTATTTGTTCATAATTTTTAAACTGAAATTTCATAAGATACTTTGGGATGCAGTAACCTCTAGAGGACCCCTGTAAATTAATTTTTTTTTCAAATATTCACAACCTAAGGAGAGAAGGCTTTAAATTAGTACCTTGCATTAGATGAAACAGCTTATCATTGTGTTCACTGCAAAATGTGAATTAACAGAGAAACATCAATAGCTGTGGTAGCAAACTATTTTATAAAAAATCATTCTGTCAGAGGCACTCTTTGCTTTCTCTCCCCTACATTCACACAACTGCATTTTAGTAAAGCAGGCAGAGCCTTGCCTCATCACAGGAGGCTGTGCTTTTGAAGGCTATGCTGTTATCAGGATAATTCAGACATATGCAAGGTTCAGGCAGGAGCTTGGGAGGAGAGGAGGAAGGAGGAAGTTTGAAAGTTTGGGGGTTTAAAGCACTAACATATGAGGAAGTGGAGTGCTTCAGCAGTGGGAGCAAACAATGGATGATGCAAGAAGCTCTCCGGGTCTTAAGGACAGTAAACCAAACCCCCAAAAATACTTAAATTATGAAGAAATGGAGAAGGCTTAACTCAGCAAATATAACTGCACTTGTCAGTCCCAACACTAGATGTGAAAGCATAATTTATGATTAACATTTCAGCTGATACATTCTTTGATAGTCTCAGTATTCATCTAGATAATATATCTGCTCAACATCCTTTTGTAATTTTGGCAAATTGGTTTCAATCAATGGCATTCTTGCTAACAGCCCACTTCTTAATTGGCATTGCATAGCTTTAGCTTCTTGTTAGGCTTGGGCTGGAGCTCTTGTAAAAGTGCTCACAATGCCTGCCTCCAATGCTAAATGAAGAGTCACCTGCTTGCCCGTGTCCCATCTGCAGAGAGTGTGGCTGACACACATTTAACTCATCACCCCATAAACATGGGCAGAGCTATCTAGGCTATGTGGGGTAGCCTGGGAGTGCTGATTCCAGAGACCCAACAAGCTCATCTAACTTCTGACCAGCACTGAGCAGTGATGTGTTGATAAACCAAGGCACAAGCCTGGAAGAAAGATCCTGACAAGCTCCAGGGCTGAGGTAACAAAGCAACAAAAATACCAGGCTGAGTTCACATTCTGAAATCAGGTGCATTTTTGTTTCCAGTGTGAGTAAACCATACATTCTCCAGGAGCTTGGATGAGCAATTTGGCAATGATTTTAAGCGTATCAATGAGAGGGCTTGCTGAATCTACAATTCTTGCTAAAACATCAACAAAAATCTTACACTGAAGTAAGAAAATGATAGAGCATAAAGCTGAAAACACATTGTTAATTATAGAAAAAAAAAAGTTGTTTCCTCTTTGGATAACATGGTTGAAACCACCTCCACATAGAGAGTCTTAAAAATCTGTTGTTCTTTCCCATGTCTTTCATGTGCAAATGACTTGCATGATGGGCAGTTGTGAAAGACTGGGAAGGGTTTGCTACTCTAAAAATCAGAAAGTCATGTTCTTACTTGAATAACACCAGAATTAATCTAAAGATACAAAGAGTATTAACTTGACATACCTATCACCTCTAAATTCAAAATACAGAAGAGTGAACCCAAAAGGCAAGCTGGATGGAAAGCAAATACGAATAAATTAGTCACTGCAAGTGTTGCTAAAAATACAGCTGATTCCAGGAATTCACCAATTTGAAGGCATATTTGACATGCATATATAGTAGGAATTACACATTCATAAACATACCTCAGGACATGCCTCAGCCACTGGACTTGGGGGGAAAAAAAAAATCATCCCTAATGAATGTTTCTGCCTATTTGCATCACAGTTCTTACGTTCCTGTCTATTCTTTAGATTAACCATGGGATCAGGATATGGTTATTCACCTCACTTCACAGAATGCTAATCCCCAGCTATCAGCAGGAAAAAGTCACTTATCTCAGCAACAGGGGCTGCTGTACTCTGCTGTCATTTTAGTCGGGAACCAGATGTATAAAAGAAAACAACTGTAAGGAAAGAATTCCAAATCTTGTTTAAATTCGACCACAGGATTATTTATGATGTACATGATGTTTCACCCCGGTTTCTCAAAGATAGGGGAAACAGCATTTGTAGATTAAAGTAAAATTGGAAAAAAAGGAAGAAAGAATGAAAGAAGAAAAGAACAAATGAATACTATAAGCCCCGGTAGCAAATGCAAACACTCAAGATGCTGTTTTGAAATCCATTGGAAGGTCAGGAGTAGCAAGTGGCTTTGTTACCAGGTATCAGTGCTGGGAGAGGCATCTTGAAAACAGCAGGAGCTTAAGCTCCCTTCCTGCCTGCTGCTGAGTGAGCAAAAGGAAACCAGCACTGCGGTGGCAGTGATTCACAGAGGGCTCCAGGATGCCCTCCTCCACCCTTTGGAAAGAATGGATCAGCTACCCATCTCTCAACAATAATCAAAGCACCTCAAGGGAAGCCAAAGAAAAGGCTTAGCAGAACAGCACAAGCAGATCCCATTCACAGTAAGTGCCGATTTGCAAGGCTACCTGCCCATTACAGCGGATGCCTTATTGGTCAGAATATGCCTACGTTGGAAGTTCTTTGCCATTTAATTTTATGGGTCGTGCCCCAGAAGAAAACAGAATCCGAAAATTATTGCAGTGAAGTAAATTAATTAATTACAAGTTACAAGGAGCACCAGTTAAGCATTAAGGCTTTTGTTTCTTCTGACTTTACACATTTGTTGAGCACTGCACTCACACTCAGTCCTTCCTCCCTGTTCTCCAGCATTATAAGACCTCGTGAAGCTGTACTCATTCCACATCTCCCTTAGAGTCACCCACGAGAAGAAGTTTGGAAAGGGAATATTTACTGTAGGGTAAAAAAACCCATAGCTGTGGTTGACAGATGATTTTTTTGCTTTGACATACTTCATCTAGATCCCTCTTCCTCCACTAAAACAAAAGGAAACATTGTATTGTTTTCACTTCAAGAATAAAAGACAGCACCAAGTATCTGTTCTTTCTGAAAAAAATCCTGTCATTTTCCTCCCTTTCAACTGCTATTAGAACTTTACTATAATTTGGGGTATTTAATAATCATGCTTAAAGATACATACACAAGTAGTTGACTTATCTTCTAAATAATTCATTACACATAGGGTAGCACCTGATTTCTGCAATTTATTGAAATTGGGAGGCATTGAAGACATTCACTGTTTTACTCTACATCTCCAAATCATGCCGGCTTTGCCAAGAGGCCAACAGAGTCCTCAATAGGAAATTAGGATAGATTAGTAAAATTTTTACTAATTACCCTCTTTATAATAGAGAATCTGGATGCTTGTGCACAAAAATGCTACACTGCTTGTGTAAAAGTGCTTTCAGTAAGACTTGATGTGATTCATACCCATATTAGCAGCCTTTGACAAGAGGGTTTTTTTTAAAATTATGCAATATATATACAAAAGTGCAGCTCTGCTTGGATCATTTTTTTTCATGTAATAACATTTAACTATGCCATCTCCAAACTCTTCATTTTTTGTTTCTTTCACTGAGCTTTTCCAAGCCGATTAGTCTTGGCATACCTAAAAGATCTGCCTTTTCATTTCAAACCTGATGTTACATTTGTTATTCCCATGTTGTAGAAACAGAATATTGCAAACATGCTTTTCTTATAAAAGAGTCAGTCAAGCACCTGCCAGTCCACACATGGAAGTGTTTACCTGGAGCCTTAATACCAATTGTCCCCATTGTACACTTGGAATATTCATTTGTAGTTGTGCAGACTGGCATAACAACGTGGCTGTTTAATTTTACTGCTGTATATGAACAGGAAGGTATTGCTCTCTTTTATTTTTTTTAAATGAAGATGGAGCCATCTACCTAATTACACCAGTAATTATCTATTTCAGCATAGGGACAAGCTCACAAGGACATGGTCCTACCTGTTTTTATCTGGTTTAGAGGTTGCTTTTTTATCTGAGCAAGTGATGAAAGTTTCAGCGTCATTCTGCGAGTGACATAAGTGCTCAGTACAAACCAGTCATTTATACCAGCAAGGGTTACTGCTGGAATCAGACTCCACTAAACAGAGCTGCACTTCCAGATCATGACTGCCAGTGCATAAAGCAGTTTACTAGGGAGAAGTGTTATCTCTGTATTCACCCAGCTGCCTTCAGGGAAAGGTAATATGAGAACACTGCATCTATTCACATTAACCAGAACACAGACTATGTCTGCAAATGTAGGTGCAAACTCTCACAATGTATTACAAGTTTCATTAGTTAGAGGTGTAAGTCCATTTTCAGTACGTATTTAATTTTGCCACTAGTGGTCTTATTTCCTTTCTTACCTCACAGTAAGGAGTATGATCACAGCAGGTTTAAAATCAAGCACACCTCATGTCGCATTAGGAGAAATGCCAAACTCTCCACGTTAGAAGAATAACTGATAATAAATTTTATTCAACATAAAAATCCCTGTCTGGAAAACAGCAAAATGCCTGTACTGTATGAATATGCCTGAATATTGTTCAAGATTACAGCCTGCAGACCACAATGTAAGCTATCTGTCTTTTAGATTCACAGCCCTCAGCCAAAGCCATGGCACTTGATCTGTGCCAGCTCTCACCCAGCAGCAGCTGAGGAACAAGTGATCTTTCATTTGCCAAGCAGTAAAACCCACACAGAATAATTGCCGAGCAACAGCCAACAGGCTGTAAATCAAAAGTTGTCGCAGAGCCACCCTCTCAGAGGCAGGAAATTTTCTTTTTGTGCTTCAAAGATCTAGACCAGCCTGAATTTGGGGGAGGCCGCATGATGCTACAAGCACAGGTCTCAAAGAATGTGCCTTCTCCCTGCTTCCTAGGCACCCCAGGTGAATAGGAAGTTGGAATGAATGGTCTTAAATTATATTAAATCCCACTCTCTTAGTAGCTCTCAAACAAACAAATTTTCCCTTCTCCCCTTACGGTTTTCCAAGTCTGTCTGCACTAGTGACAACAGAAGCCACTGGAAAAGAGTAGGAAACAGCTGGGAGAAATAATAGTAGCCACAGTAGGAAGGGAATGCCACAGGACAAGGCAGCTCCCAGGCAAGTCTCTTTTCCAGGATCTCCGCTTCCATGTGAGTTTACTGCACTAAGGTCACTGAAAAGAGAAGTATCCCACTAGACTGCAGATTAGCACCCTGTTATCTACACAACTCTGCTGCAAGATGGTCACGGAATAAGCCTTATTCCACAATCTGCTCTAAGCAACATGAGCCACAGCATTTCAGTATGCTTTCAAAGAGTATGACCATCCAGTATAAGACAGTGCTTTGAAAAAGTAGCTAAACTCACATGGATGGCCCCAGTACTGTGAGAAAATAGCCAATTTCCCAGCGGCAGGTCACTTGGGATGGGTTCAGCAGGTTTGCCGGCCGGCTCCATTCCGGACTCCGGGTGGAATCCGGTCCGGGTTTTCCCTCCCGCTGGATCCCGGATGGAATTGCCCAAAGACGAAGGAAAATTCCGGCTTTTTATGGCTTCCCTTGGCCAGCTGGAGCCGGGATGTGCTGAGCTACCCCCTCCACCCGACACTGCAACACTGGAATTTTCGCCACGAAAATTCACTGCTGCCATCCTGAGAAGAAAATACAGCTCGGCAACAAGCGGGGCAGTATCTCACTTTTATTGTGGCAAATATACAGTGCCTTTGAATGACAAGATCACTTTCGCATGGAATTACTAGCAGAAACATCCACAGAAAGTTCAAATAAATAAGAATACACGAATACCAACATCAAAAGCTGGGCTGCAAATCCTCAGCTAATCAAGTTCAGTCCTTACAGCATGATCTGTTTATTTTTCAGATGAAAAACCACTAATGCGATGGGAGCAACAAAGGCTCAATACCTTTAAAATAAGGCAGAAAACAGTACATTCTAGGCAATTTCATACTGTCGAAATTTGAACTATCAGCTCCAAAAAAGCACATACCAGCTGAAAAAACCTCAAAGTTCTCTCAGAATTCTAACAAGATCCTTTAAATAGCAAATACAAAAGTTACCTCAAATAACAATGCGTGCAACACAGAACAGACACGAACAGTAACAGGATGAGGGCAGATCTCAAAGTCTGGAGTCAAATAGGGCAGTTTAGCTTGATGGAATCAGCACAACACTGTCCACCTCCATCCCAGGGAAGAGCGTGGGCTTGTCTGGGGTGACACTCCTCCCCAGCCCTCCCCACACAGCCAGGTACAAGTTATGGGATGCAGCAAGTAACATCTGGCTTTTGACAAAGGCTTCTTAAGACAGTCCCCATGCCAAGAAAATGTATCAAGAAAGATGCTCTATTTGATAAATTATTGTGTTCAGACCACTTAGAAGTTGGAGAGGTGGACTGAGAGGTACTTCACAGTTACGATTTACAGAGATTCTGTCACGACAGGGTCTAAGTCATGCCCTGATCCATCTTAATTGCTGTAAAGGAAGTAAATCCATAACTGACAGTAAACTAAAGTCTTTAACAACTCCATTATATTTTTCCATGGAATGTCTTCAGTTTGGTGTTTAAAAACTACCTGTGACTGAAAATGCCATTATTCCCAGATAAACCAGTATTATTTTTCAGAGATTAATTAACCTTCAGTCTGATGAAACTGAATTCACTGACACTGCTCTTCAGTGAGCCAAATTATTCCAAAAATTCATCCATCTGTAACAAGCACCGACTAATGCCCTCTCAGTACAAAACACAAGCTAACTTTCAACCAGATGTTACTTTAAAATCTCTCCTAATTGTGGCCAACTCAAGAACATTCAGATCAATGTGCAGGCTCAGAGGGCTGATATTCTCTGCCCTTTCTACAGTTTCAGCTTGGTATCACACGCACTCACATGGTGCACATTCACCCCAGAGTTTTTATCCATTAGAATCATAAAGAGCATTTCTCCTTGCACTTGTTATATAATTGGCCAAATTTCTACAAGCATATGAAAAAATTTATAGACCACACCAGATTTAAATACAATTAATCAAGATGGTTTGGGGTCACTTAATCAGGGCATACAACTACTTGACAGTTAGTGTTGCTTTTAAGAGCAATTGTTCCATATTTCTCTTACGAGTAATAAATTACAAGGTTCCTTCCTTGCCTTTGCAATCCAATTTCTTATTTTATCTCGACTTTTATTCTCTCTCCCACATGTACCTCCCTTAATTACAACTTCAAACATTAGAGAAAAAAACTGTCACAATGAATCAGATGGTTAGTCCATGAGGTGTGATATTCTATTTAATACTGATGTCAGACTGGCAGATCACTTGGAAACAACACTGCACTGCAAGTCAGCTGAAGAGAAATTCTCACAAGCTTTTTCAATAGTCAGTTCCTTTAGTTGATTCCATAGTGGATTTAACCAATGCAAAGCACAGGAAAGCCAAAGAGAGGGCTTGCAGCAGTTGCAACACTTGGGTTTCAAATAGGTGGCATTTCCCACAGAAAAGGAACAGCAACTGGGTCTGCAGAACATGTTTATATACAAAATTCAGCTTTCTACCAAGGCAAGGTACTTCCCCTACAGCATACTATTCTGTATGCTCAGGAGAAACTAGAAAAAGAATTAAATTTATGCATCTGTCCTACCAGAAAGTGTTAATCCCTTGAAAATCACATTTACACTATCTTTTCAACTGTCTGCTTTTCAAGCAACAATGTCTCCTAACATTTTCAGGGTGTGAGAAGCTAAGGAACAGAGTTAAGGTAACCTAAAGGTCAGCAAGTTCTGCCTGAAGTCACAAGCAGTGCCAGGTTTGATTTAATCTAAGGCTGAAAAAGCTTCCCAATTCCAAGTTTGCAAGCTTTGAGTTAGAGTAACTCTGGCCAGAAACTTCAGTTTAAATCTATTTCAGTGTTATCCAGTTTCAATAGCTTCCCCAAAAGATTCACAGAGCTGGAGTTTTCAGATTGGTCCCTGGTGTGTACCATGAAGGAGTAAGGGTAATAATGGCAGTGTAGAACTACAGCCTGGACAACTGGCTCTACAGTAACTCTCCATTCAGTTTCTGACTTCATGGAAACTGGGTATTCCACACGTTTTTTGAAGGTAAATGCACGTGTGAGAAACCTGAAGTGAATAAGAGAACAAAGGCAGAGATAAGAATTCCCACAGAGATGCAGTTAAGACAAATATTGAGTCTCACAGTTCATAATTTGGCAACCTCTTGTAAATATCCTGTCGGATATTGAGTGTGATCCCTTGAGAAGGTTTTAGATAAATTAGGCCTTAATGCAGCATCAGGGAAAGCACCTGCAATCAGCATGGTTTTTCCACTCACCTCCATGAGAGCAAAATGGATTTTGAATAAACCTTCTTGTTTATCATACAGATACACACTGTTTACTTATTTAAAAGACTGTTCTCTCCTTCCTGCCTCCATAGGTACTCAGCAATTGCTGTGGTCCTTTAATACAGTTGGAATATCTGAAGCATGAATCAGAAGCTAATACTGCACACAGTGTTTTGTTAGGTATTTTATGATAGATTACACTCATTAAACCTGTGATTGCTGTTTATATTTATTGTGTTCCAAGGAAGGATTACAAAACCAGTCCTACAGGCCTGCTAGAAGGCTTAATTGCACATTTTCTGTATTTGCACCAGAAATTAAAAAGCAGAAAGTTACATTCTTTAGGCAAAATTAAAGTTTGCCCACACATACATAGTTTCTTTTTTCTAGTTGCTGGATTTTCCCATACTTTATTGTAGAGTCCTGACATATAAAAGACTCATTTTCTATACTCTACATGATGCTTCAGGAATTAGAAAAAGAAAAATAAATACAGTTGCACAAAAGCTTAAAATGATTCACAGCAGTAATAGTCACTGGCAGTGGTACCTTCACTTATCTGAGCTTTTTTCATTTATTGACAGACTTGAGTTTCAAGTCTAATTGGGTATTTCTCTTAAATTTTCAAAGTGTTGCATGGAATTATTTGGCTCCGATTAAACAAAAAAAGTAAAACGGCTTGCTATCATATGAAAAACTTAAAGGTCATGGCAGGATGGGGGTTGGAGAAAAGGATGAGAGCAGAAATACATTATAAAAAACCCCCACCAAACTCAACCTTTTCTCCAGTAGCTAACAATGTGTCTTTTACATGTCAGTACCATTCAGCCATTATCAGATTTCATCCTTTTGAGAGTTGGTGCTATTTATTCAGCACTTCAAAGGGACTTGACTTTATTTCAGACTCAACTGTGAACTCTCATGTAACTGGAAGAAAACCACTTCAGATCTGCAACAGATTTTGAGCGTTTTCGCCCTTGCCACAGGGATCTTTTTATGTCATATGACAAGCATGGAAATGACCACACAAGATAGACAGGCACCTATAAGGCTCCCCTGAAGGGAGCTCTTTAGCAAAAACACTTGTAACACCATCATTTTTCCTTCATCAACTAATACAGCCCTAAAGCCATGCTCCAAGGAAATGACACAGAGATGTTTCCAGGGATCATACATGATCAACACCAAACCCAAGCCTTCATAACAAACTGCAGTATCTAAGCACTAAACATCTGCAGTCGACGAAATGCAGAAGTGTTTTCCATGACATATCTAGCCATTGTTTTAACTGCTGGCAAATTCCCTGTCAAAACTCTGTAAGGTGGTACAGATTATTACAACGAATCCATTTCCAGTTATTTCCAAAGGGCATTTTTCAATAACGTATTAACAGGAACTCATCACACGTGACTATAATTAATGTCTTATTCTGTTTATGACTTCACTAAGAATTGGGGTGATGCAACTGAGAGTTACTCTTCTCCAACACAGGCACTATTTATAGGAATGATCCTGCACAAAACCTCAGAGCTGCTTTGAGCTCAAGGTGGATTTAAGCCAGGTGAGGGGCTCTCTCTCCCCTCAGCCCAGAATAATGCAGTTTCATAATCAATGTTACTTTTCTGTAAGAAAAACCACCTCACACGGAATCCAAAATGAGCAAGCATTACAGATGTGAACCAGGTATTTCAGTGGAAATTCTCCCATGAAATCATCAGCTGAGTTGCCAGCAGCACTAAAGGCAATGAAAACACTGCAGCTATTACAAAAGCAGCAACTGATCTGTAACACAGACAAGCATTATTCTTTGTTCGCAACAAAGATGAGAAAATTGCACAGAAAATGGAGTTTGAGGCTAGGAAACTAGTTTCTCCAGCTGTTCTATCAGTCAGCAAGATCAGAGAGGCTTCACTCACAGTTGATAATAGCTCTTTTCCTCTTGGAAACGACAACTAAATGGCCAACTGTGGGAGGAAAAATAAATTCCCTATATTGTTCATTATTTCTTATAATATTGAGCTGGAGGATACCTCATGAGCAAGGAATTTTTACCTTTATAGAACCCATCCAAGTTTTTCAAAACCATGCTGAAAGTTCTATTTCTAAGTTTGTCACCATAGACAAAGTTTCCATTTCCTTTCTTTTCTTCTTATTACTAGGTCAAAGGGAACGCTAAGTCAGGGAACACTCGCCTTAAAAACACTCCCTGATTTTTGTGAAGAATGTGTGTATGATCCTGTCCAGCAGCAGCTTTAGGAAAGACACCTCGAATAGAAGAAATCTTCAAGATGCTCCAGTAGTTTCTCTTTCCATACTACAAACAAGAACTTTCACGGGTTCAGATGGCACAAAGAACTCACAGCAGCTGCAGTACTCTTTCCTGACACAAATATTCTCATGGTGGATGAAGTTTTTATATTTTAATTGCAGGCAAAAAGTATGTCCTTCCATTTTAAGAGTAAACAGGGTAAGAATGGCACTCCTGACTTAAACAAAACTCCTTGCACCAATCCTGACATCAAACAGTTCCCACAAAGGGAACAGACTAATAGTCAATTTTTTATCAAAAGGGCAAGTGACATTAGATGCTCGAGGATATCCAAATGTAAAGTTACAGTATATATGTCTTCAACAAGAGACTTGCTATTCCAATTTCCTTTGCTCCTATTTATTTTTTAAATCTTCGGTACAGCTCTGGAAGATTTTTTTTTTTAATAGGAAAAAGAAAGGGAGGTTACGGTTTTTACTTTTTTAGGCTTAAGTACAACAGTTTTGTAATAGCACTGAGCTTGAAAATAGCCTCAGCCCCTTCTGTAGGAAAGCACAGTTGCACCCTGTTGCTAAGGCAGGACAGAGGAGTTGTCATTTCTTACCCAGAAAACAGCCTAAGCAAGCATCAGCAAACTGGCAATCAAATCTAGTTCTGCCTTAAGCTTTCAGACTCCAACCTCTTTCTCCAGCTTGCTGTCCCCAAAATCACCTGCTATAGGCTTTAAACCGCTTTGAGCTCTCATCTGGGAGCAGTATAGTCTACTGTCATCTGCTTTATTTCAGTCCAGGCTGCCTGTTCAGGTCCTTTATGACAAATATCCCAGTGAACACATCTTTGCTGGGAACTGAGCTTTCTGGTTTATTCCATAGCTCAACCATTCCTGCCTGTCCACTGCTGTATGACTCAGCAGTCATTTCCCCCACACCTGCAATCCCTCTCTTGCATTTAGTACCTTGGCTCAGTACTTAGAAGCTGCTCTGACCTGCAGCTCACACAGGCAGGTTGTGCTGCCAGGGGCCTGGCTAGTCCCATTATCCCAGTCTTCAAGCACCAACAGCCACTCTTGAAGTGGCTTCCAACTTTCTTTAACTAGAAAGGGCATGACCGAGGTCTCACCTACTCTGTGAAAAGGAAGTGTTCATAGAAGCAAACAGAAAGTGCCATAAAGGATATACTTCATGTAATCTTAAGAGTCTTACAGGAATTATATTGCTCTCAGCCTTCAAGTTAAGTCTGTACATTTTTGATGGAAGGAGGATTTTACTTGGCTGGATTCAGCTGTGAAATATATGGTCTTGCCAAAAGGAACATTAGCTCATTTACCTTGACATGGACCAAACCATCAATCTGGACTTGGATCTAGATAGAGGGGACATTCTTGCAATTTTGCAAAGCCAGTTAGGACTCCTGCATTTGTCTATACAGGTTAAGAGAGGTTCTGTGTTCTTTATCTCTTCTTAGAAAGAATAAGAGTTTAAAAATTCAGCCTATGCTAAGCAGTTTACTTTCGTGACTAGATAGATGCCACCTCATCATCCTGGATCTCAGTGTCTGGAATAGAGAAGACCCTTTAGTTAGTCTGCCAGACAAATAAATGTTAATAGCAGCAGTCAGCCATGCTAAATCCTAGTCCTGGGGGAAGACCCAGGATCTGGCTGCAACTACTCACCAAAGTAACAAACACTGAATTCTGGCTTTCAGAACTGTGCCGTATCTGTGGAGGGGAATTTCCTGTCTGAGGGAGAGCCATAAGAAGTCAGGTTTATGAGTTTCAACAGACAGGGTTTTGATACCGACTAATAGAAACACAGAAGGGCAGAACTATGAGAGTACTCAGTATCCTTTATAGTACCTTTTCTTAGTACCACTCACCCTCTTCTTCGTGTTGGCCTCCAGCATATCACACATTGTTTTGCCATTCTCAAATCTGTACACAGAGGGCTCAAAATTTTATCTCTTTTTTAATAACCTGAGAAACTTCCCTGAAACTTGTCTGCTGAGAAGATAGAAGCAAAGCTGTGTTTTGCCTCCAAGGTTTGAAGCACTTTGGCTTGATTTGTATATTTTTTGAAGAACAGACAGCAAGTAGGTCTGCTGCCACTCTTATGAGTCTCAAATTGCCACCCCAGGAAATGGCCTCAGTGTTGTCAGGCCTAGGGTCAAAAGCAGATCTGAGACAAGTTGACACTGACATGCTTTTATTTCTGTGACAATAGCAGAGTGGCAACTTGATCTCACCCAAGATGGTTATCCATTTTCTAAGTGTTTTATAAACATTAACAGTTTGCAATGCTCTAAACTGATACACAAGATGGACCATTATTCCACCACTGCCATTTCAGGGAGGCAGAGAAAATTAAGGGGGATGACAGACTTAAGTGTTCTACACAAAACCACAGCAGTGCCTGAACTTAGACCCAACTTGTAAACCTTTTATCTGAAAGTCAGCAAATGTGCAAGCGGGATCACATGCCATCACAAAAAGGATTCACCAGTGTGATTTGGGGGCTATTGTCGTCAAGTTTTTATTGACTTATACCCCATTAACCAGATACTGGTTGTATTACCACATGAATACAGTCAACCTTGTTATATGCACATGCTGCTGCAGATCCAGGACACTTGGGCATCTCTGTTCCCCAGGCTTTCACTAAAGAATTGCTACAAACAAAGCCGAATGTTTCTTTATCTGCAGTGTCAGCAAGTCACAGGGTCTTACTCCCCTTTGATGTCTTATTTTCCAGAGGTGAAAACAGAAAACATTTGAAATCATTAAATTTAAACATTACACATGATTTTCTGCATTAGAGCCACTACAACATATACCTATTTAGGAATTTTACTCACACTGCTCCTGAAGTGGTAAGAAATTTTCAGCTTACAGATCAAAAACACGAGCAGAGAGCTATCAACAGTCCTTGCTTCTCCCATCTTAAATACAGTATCCTCTTTATTATTCATTCTTTTTGTTAATTAGTTTTCAGCAATTTGCTGCTCTCCCCCGGCCCCCAGTCAACAGCAAACAGAGAGGAAGTGATAAAAGTTTTTTTCCTAAACCTATCTCCAGAAAATTACATTAATATCCATGAAAGTTAAACAAATACACTAACATTTAAAAGGGATTCAACTGTTTAAGCTGGCAGGCATCCTTGAATGTCCCTAGACTCCAGTGGTTTCCTTCCCCAAAGTAAACACTCAGCAACTCATAGGTTATCACCCTCAGTAGAATCACTGAAATATCCAGGTGGAAAAGACCTCCAAGATCAAGTCCAACTCTTGACCAATTCACCACCACATCAACTAGACCATAGCAGTAAGTGCCACATCCAGTCATTTCTTCAACATCTCCACGGATGGTGACTTCACCATCTTCCTGAGTAGTCCATTCCAACATTTAACAACCCTTTCTGTGAAAGAATTCCTTCTGATGAGCCTCCTCTCAAGCATAGCTTGAGACTATGTCCTTTCATCCTGTCACTGGCAGCCAATCAATCCAGCCTGTCCAGATCCCTCTGCAACATTGAAACTAATAACAATAACAATAATAATAATAATAATAATAATAATAATAATAATAATAATAATAATAATAACCCAACAAAAACCAAACCAGTCTGGACACCTAAAGGGACAAAACCACATAAAAGAAAAATTATGACATCTTCATAAAACTTTATTATGCTCAAATTAAAGCAACCAAAAACTCATTAATCATTCTCAGAAATCACGGTTCACACACTCTTAAACATGACAAGCCCAAAACCAGAACAAAACCAGGCAATTACAAGCTATAAACAAATTGCTTTTAATTAGCCCAGACAGAGCAGCATAGCAACCCCACTATTTCACTTACCCCATTCCTGAGACAGCTCCAGTGGCAGGCATGTTGTGTTACCCCCTGCCTACTCTACTGAGCAACCCTCTGGCATCAGCACAGCTGGGGCAAGCAGGGCAACATGCCTGGATTCAGGTACTCAGCCTCATCTTGGACTCAGCTGTAGACTGATACACAGCTGAACATGTGGACCTGGAGAAACACAAGTGACCTGCAGCTACTTCCCCTGCCATAATTTTTATGGTGTTCACAAATTGTACCCCACAGCAATCATGTAACTTCCAGCTCTTTTTGCAACAATTCAGAGCAACGTTGTATAAAGGCTTTGTTTCAGGTTTGCCTTAGAAGCACTATATGCAGCAGCTACTACTCTAAAGTGAGAAACCTGCCACTGGTCCCTTTGCCTTGTGCTTCCCTTGGGTTTTCCACCTGCTGGGCTGCAAAGCTCTCTAGCCAGCATCCTCAACATTTCAGAAAAGCAGCAGCACCCAGTGCAGGTTCAAAAAAGCAAACAAGAACAACACAGCTCCACATGAACCACAGTGGCAGAGGCTCTCCAGGTTCCCTACCTCATGGTTTCCGCAATACCATTGTTTTACCTCCTCCTCAGCTGGAACCTACAAAGAAAGTTCTACAAAGCAGTTCAACCCCCTCTCCAAGGCCTTCTGTAGTGATGCAGATTCCAGTCACTGTCTTTTCAAGCCAGGTGTTCTGTTCTCTCAAAAGCCTTTAGGTAGCAAAGTCTCTCTTTGGCTCACATTTAATCCCAACAGAAGCATGAGTGGCAGTAAGATGCCAGCAAAGCCCAGGAGGAACCATCTGTTCTATTATAAACATCTTTATGGGTGCTTCTTTAATTCATTTATGGTGCATCTTCATCAAATGTTTGAAGTTTTACAGTAGATTGTTTCCTGGCCCTGCCAAAAGCCCCACTCAGCCCTGCTAGAGTTGTGAAGTCAATTTCCACAGCTAATGGCTTCATGCACACCACCTGGACTGGGGCATGCCCTGGCATATGCTGCCTTCCACAGCACTGGGAGCCTGTTCTGTCAGGGTGCTGGTCCCATCTGCAGCTCACACGACAGCACAGATATACATACTTACCCCACCTTGCTGATACATCCCCACGTGGAAAGTCCTCCATGTGCCCAAGCCCAAGTCATTCCCACACAACAGGGCATCTTTCATGCTACCATCTTTCAATTCTTTATAGTGTGTGCTTCAAATCCATGTGGGGCTACCAGAAATCAGACAGTAGGCATGACAAGCTTTAGTCACCTACCTATTCTGCTTGCCCTTTTCCAGTCTATATAAAGCATTAGCAGTTTTCCTGTTTTTCTTTCCCCAAGACATGATCCGTTCCCTGCATTACCCAGCCCTGCCTTCTCAGTATTCCTGCCCCCAAATCCTCCAGCTGACTCTTCTCAAGGACTACTTCCTTCCTCTCAGAAGCACACTGCCAGGCCCAAGCTTTCCCTTCTCTTCATTATTTAGCTTCTCAAGAGCTGGCAGCCTCCAGTTTTCAGCCACAGGATTATTTAGGATGGAAAAGACCTCTAAGATTGTCAAGTCCAACCATTCACCTTACACTGCCAGGTTCACCACTAAACCATGTCCCTAAGTACCTCCTCCTCAATTCCCCTCACAGAAGCAACAGTAGGTGCTCTGCCATTCCATCCCCACATTGACATTTCATCTTCTTCCCATCCTTGTACCCAGTGCTGGGGGCTTCACCTTTCAGACTCTGGCTTGAGTCTATTATTGCCAGGACTCCTGTTTATACAGATGATCAGCTGAGCAGACCTCTCCCTCCTTTGCCCTTAGTGAAGACTGAACAGCACCCAGAGGAGCTAGTGCCTTCCATATGCTCCCATCCTTGACTGAGTTTTTAAAAAACCTGATTATTCTCGTTTAAAGTATAAAACGACAACATTTGGTAACTTTAAAAAGGAAGTCACTGTTCATCACACAAGGGGAGAGCTCTCTTTGAACCATCTTTCACTTCACAAGCCACAAATCACAATGTGTCCATGACACTAATTGCAGCATTTAGTGTAGAATTCAATTAATGTAAATAAAAGTAATTACAATAATTATTGCTACTGCGGTGCAATTATGTTACTAATTCAGCCCTCTCAAATGATGATCGCCCTGACTTGCATTTCCAGTATCAGCTATGCCTTTATACACTGCCTGCCCTCCTTCCCCTTCAAAGGGAGAACGACCAAGAAATTTCCTCCCTCACACACAGCATTCCATCACCTACCAGCAATCTAACCAAGCTATCCTGTTCTGACCTGCTAGTACAGATGTACTAATCTTGTTAGGTTTAGTTGATCAGGAGACAAATAGAGTTAATATAGCTGGGCACAAAGCAGAAATTGTGGCTCACAGAGTGCCTTCTACCATGTAGTTATGGATCAAATTTTCTACCAATACCAGTATTTTCAAGTTTCTTGTAGACCACAAACTGGGACACAGTTTCACTTCAAAAATGCAGAAGAATAATGTTTCCTGAACCCTCTAGGCTGAGAACTCTGCAGGTATTTCACACCCACACAGGACAAGTAATTACCAGTCAAATGCAGTTACAGCTCCAATTATTGCTCTGTAACTATGTTTGTACCTATGTTTGTGTTTAAATCACAAGGCAAATATGCTCCGGAGAGGAAATCACAGTCGCTGGTACACCAGTTGCCTGGAGCAAACAGTTATACATCTACCCTTGCTAGGAAGCCACTTTTCTTCCAGAGGAAATAAGAGTGGACACAGAAGACAAGAGAGTGGAGAAGGGATGTTACTTATGTGGGTGACATCTCAACACAGCATCAAGATGTATCTGGACACCCACCGAGCTGACAACTAAGAAGTACTCTGAAGGTGCACTGCTGAGATCTGCCTTATAAATAGACTGATACCTCTGTTGTGTTTTACCCTATGAGCTTTCTCCCCAGCATGGCTTAGTAGACTAGGAAACAGGATATTAGTTAAGAAGTAAGGCTGCAGCCCAGCACCAAGTGACCAAAAAGTTTTCAAGAATTGATGACATATAAAGTGCTGTAGAGAGCACATTCAACCAGTATTACATTATGGTGTTCTAAGTGCCAAGGGTTATAATTTTTCAGATGAAATGTAAAATGCAGGTTCTGCTTGCTGTGACCATTGTCAGCTTTTTAAAAGTCAGAAGCTTTACTTTCAGTGACCAAGCAAAAGTTTCTTAAGTCATCCATTTTTTACTGTTTTCTGGAATTTTCTCATGCTACCTTGTAGCTGCATTCTATACATTCTATGATAAAAAAAAAAGAAAAAAGAAAAAAGGTAGGGAAAAAAAAAAGGCAAAAAAAAGATGAACATGCAAAACTGAAGAGTGAGGATGTTGGTCTACGGCAGTTTTTATCCCAAAGGTGTTAGAATACAGCCATGAGAGAACAAGTTTGCAGTTGTAAATATAAGGCATTTAAGAGAAAATCCTGTGCCTAGAATTCACCATGCAAATATATACTACTTCATGGAAATACACCATCACTGTGCCACAAACAGCTACTGTATTTTCATGATAGAGCTTTCTTACTAGGATTGACTGCCTTATCAACATGGCTGTCCTTCTTCCTGCACACACTACGGGTGAACACACACTGCTGGGTTTATCTGAGCTTGTACAGATCTCTTCCAACACAACCCTTAATTGTGTGGCACGGACAACCCATTCCACCCCTCAAGGAAGAAGTTAGACACACTGCAAGCCTAACAGTACCATACAGGTTCCTAAGCTCACAAAACAATCATGGCAGAAGGCAGTTCAAATATAAAATATTGTGTGTATGGTCATATTTAGAGATCAGCTCTATGCTGCCTCCATACCCAAAGTTCTTCCTGAAGTATACAGGAAATCTGCTACAAATACTTCAGTGAACAAGCCCCTTGGTTGTTATCAAAGGATAACATTCATTTAAGCTGCTACATGATTTTTCATTATGGTAAGACAAGCAATCATAGACTTTGCTGTGACTGGAAGAGCAACAAAAATAATAATTAGAAAAAGAGTAATTTATATTTTTTTAAAAGTAAAAAAGGGTCAGGGAGCCTCATCTAATTCCTTGCCAATTCATAAAAGCTGTGTCTTTGATTTCCCTAATATACCAATGAAATTAAAAGTTAATAAAAGTCTACTGAAAGAGGACAATCCCTCTGCTGCCACAGAGAAATATGTTCTTTAATACATCACCATTCCTCGTGACTGAAGAGTTTTTTTGCACTTGGGTCTGCTGTTTTTAAAAGGAGTTTTAAAATCACATGGTAACTTACTTCTAATGAACACTTACCTATTTGAAATCCCTACTAAGACTTTTTAAAGCAAAAGGGCATCTGTATTATCTTACTAACAGCTTATTAAAATGGCCAAGAGCTTCCTGTAGAAGTTATAGAAAATAAGTGAGGAAAAGAGACACTGTAATAAACTCTACTAGAGCTAACTAATTTCAGTACATGAAAACCTGAGAAATAATTTCAAAATCTTCCTAGCATCACACACAAATAGGATTCTCTTAAAGAGAAATGTTCTAAAGTAAGTTTTCATTTGCAAGTCACTGCAAGAACAAAAAAAAAATTACAAAACAGTGACATAGCAATTTTTTTTTTTTTGTCTTACAGAAACAACTTGGAAATCATTTACCTTTCTCCAGTCAGTTTTTGATTGTTGTATTTACCATCAGACAAGCACTTCATTAGCTTTTACCCATGAAATGGAAAAGTGCATTTTAGTGCAGTTTCTGTATCCTTTAGGTCACTGTCATTTTGTATTCTCTAGCTAACTAAATCGGCTTGACTCATATAATCTCGTTTCATGTTTCTACTAATTAGATGGGTTTTTTCACTCTTCAGCACTAGAGGAATGCCTGCTGCACATCACCTTCTCAAGAACCAGCCCAGCCTGAGACTGCTGCTGTTTCTCCAACTGACTAAGGCTAGCTGGATATAAATAAATTTTCTTCTTGTCTTTGAGTGTCTATACCACTGCTGTTCTACATAAGAAAAAATCTGGTATAATAGCTAAATGCTTTTATTAAACAGGATTACTAGTTTTTTTTATTTTCATTTTAATAACTCAGGCATTGCCAAGACCAATTCCACAAAACACCACAAGGCTAATTTTGGCAGCTTCATGGGTCTGGTTGTGATTTAAAGGACCAAAGAAAGCCAGAAAGCAGTAGGAAATGAACAACTATCCATGGAGGTAGTCAAGGGAGAATATTTCAGTTTTTTGTCCTCAGTCAGGAACTATTATTTCTCTAAAGGAAATCAAATTTGGATCCTATGAATCCTTCACAGATGCTTTCACTCAGAGCAGCAGTTAATAGCTGTATTATGGAGAATTACATTATTGCCTAAATTCATAAATTCAAGCTACATCTTTCTCGCAGTTCACTTCCTGTGACATTCTGTATCTCCTATTTATACCTCAAACATTACTGTAGCACGTACCTTTTAAATGGAAGAAGATGCAGAAGTTGTGGAGGGTATTTAAATTAGAACAAAGTATTATGATCATAATATCAACCATAACACATGTAATTACATTACATACCTTCCATAATATAATTACTATATATAATTACTATATATATCTTCTTCAAAAGCACTGTAATAAAGAAAAAAAAAAGGAGACAATATATTGGGTACAATAGAAGTGTAGTAAGGATTAAACCCCCAAAATAGGATGTAGCCTTGCCTTTGACAGGTGCATTACATCTACTGCCAGTAGATTTATGGCTTTCTCTCTAGTCTTCATTCCAGCAACCTTTGTCAGCTTGACACACCTGTACATTTTAAATTGAACCACAAGACAAGGAGATGAGTTTCTTCTCAGATTGTAGAGAGATAACCTGTGCATCAAGTGTAAGAGCTGTTAAGGCACCTACAGCATTCCTGGAAAGGATGGGATATTATAGTAAAATGAAAGTCAAGAACTACAATAGGCGTTTGGTGTATATGCATGTATGAAATTATTTGCTGGCACCTACCAATCCATAGAGCAACAGCCTGGAGAAGGAAATCCAAGTCAGTGCCCTGCTCTGCAAATCTTGGAAATCATTAGGAGTCCTAGAATTGGAATAGATGTATTTTATATGTACTGGACAAGGATAACAGCAAAGATATACAGACAGATCTCCTCATACAGAAACCAAAAAGCTTTCTTATGTACTAAATATCACACTAGCAGAAAAGGCAATTTGGTTTGTGACTAAAGCACTGCGCTCAAAATCAAACTTTGTTCCATCTCTAGTCTGCTCTGTGATCTAAAAGTAGGTTACTCCAATGACTTGCTTGTCTCAGTTTTTCCTCCTTAGGGAATTAACAAAAATCAAGTCTCCTTTGCAAATGTTTGGATTTAAAGGTGAAAACTACTGTTCAGGCATATTATTAAAATAATCTCATGAACTATGAATGGTCACATTGTTTTAGGAAATCTATGAACATTCATAGTTACTATAACACATCATTGTCATACACAAGAGTAACATTTACAAACAGCTTATATCCAAGAAATCAACAAAGAAAAAATTAAAGGAAAGACATGGTGGACTCTTCTTCACAGAAACCTAGAGGGCACAAAATTACTAATAAATGTTTTTTCATGCAGCAAATATCATTGGTTACTATATTTACATTTTAACATTTATAATATACTTTAAAGTATTATTTACAACTCCTGTGCAATTTCCTTCAAAAATTTTATTAAACAGACACTTAAAGACGTTACTTTTTCCAAAGGTATTTAGGGATGAGATTCAAATAAAGTATTAAAATAGATACTTTACCTGGTAGAAAAAAAAAATTAATAAAGAATTAAAAATAAAATAGTTGTATCTTCCTACAGCAAGGAAATACATCAAACACCAGTATCTCCTTTGAAGCTGTAAAACTTGCTTAAAAATCAATGAAAAAAGTAACTTACTGGAGAATAACACCACTTCCTTCAAAGCAATGTGGTGATTGAAATGGAATGCATTTTTTTATGAATTTCCTTGTGCTCATCTTACATCAGATTAGTAATGAGCAGATGAATTGTTTATTTCAGAAGAACTCACACATACAAGTATCATTTTAGAAAGTTCACACGCAACAGATTGTGGTAAGAATTTGTATATTTTATTATCATTTCATTCCACCCAACTGCACACAAAGAAATCATTCAAATTATGAAGAAAACATACTGGAATGTTGATTTTAGCAGGTTTTTTTCCTAAATTATCCTTTGTAAGACTAAAAACCTGATTTTTAAAGGGGATATATGTGAAACTTCAGTAAAAAACTTTATTATTTTCATAGAATACACAATACTTGAACATTTTTAAAGTACTCAATGTTTCTAAAATACTATGGAATTGATAAACAGTCATGAATTTAACAAAGGTTCCCTCTAATTAAAAAAAAGTGGTTCTCAAAATAAATCAACAATTCCCTAGTGCACTTATAAAGAGAAAAGATCAAAAGCAGGAACTGGTATCTTTCCTTCCAGTGTTAATTAGTAATTAAAAACCTTAGCTTCATTAGTACCTACTCTGAAATGGTTTGATTTTTTTTTTTTTTTTGGGGGGGAATGAAGATGTTACACAGACAAATCCTGCAACAAAAGTCGTAAAGATTAACCAGTTTTGAAACTGCTTGCCTTCATCACAGTTATACAAAAGACATGAAACTGCATTATTTTCTTTTAAATACACATCTTCCTTGTAGACCTCAGCTTTCAGTTGGTCTGGAGTTGCATGTAGTCACATGTATTGCGTAATTTTACTGGCCAAGTAACACCCTTCCTCTATGACAGTTCAGATCTGTCTGATAATTTTAAGTAGAAATAAAAATATCAGCTTTTTTTTTTTTAGCTTTTTTTTTTTTTTTTTTTTTTGCATCATACAGATGCTGACAGCTCCTACAGTTTGGTTCAACTGCAAGTTCTAAAGAAGAATTTCCTGAATTTGGGGCAAGAGGGACAGGATGGGCCTTGCCACCATATCAAAACCGAGTAGATTGAATGAATGTCCCTGTTTGGATTTCAAGTGTCTTCCATTTGCAATTGACTTGATGTCTCCAATCCTGATTCTGTTTTCACAGCTCGATATTTCCTGCATACAAGGTAATCATCAGGATAGCAGTAAACCCCGTTAGTAAACCAGCATTCTGAATAAGGAAGAATGTAAGATCCGTCTTTCTTCCTGTCACTTTCTCCTGCAGCATATCATTCATCTCTGGGAACTGAAAAAAGGGATATTTTTAAGTAAGTATTGCCATCTCGTGGTAGCATGCTTAATTTAAAGCATTAAGAACTGAACCATATTGCTACTCTGGACTGAATAATAGAACTAACAGAGGGTCAAGGCTGTCACAGGAAAATATCACCCTAATTACCCTGAAAAACCACTCCACCAAGGATGGTAAGATGAAATAGCGTTTTGTTACTCTCTACTGTGACTTCATCTGGTTATGTCTCACGCAAATTTTCCCTTTTTGATTCCAGCAGCCTCCTAGGTTCCAACTGTTGGTCCATGTGTTGCTAGAAGCAGCTGCCCTTGTATTGCTAAATGTTTTGTTTCTTCCTTCACTGCTATAAAGAGAAATCTTTGTTTGGGAAACAGAAGATTAGGATTCTTCTTCTTTACCTAAAGGAGAATGAAGTGAAGATGAAAACACGGACAACTCCTCAGAAATTAGAAACCTTTTACATGTCTGGTGGGCTCACCAGGTCAAGCCAGGAAGAAGAGGAAGACGACTGGTGTGAAACTGGTGGTAACAGATGCAATGTGACATTACACTGCCATGAAGGGATTCTTCATTCCATAATATACATCTTATTGGTTAACAAAAGTGCAAAGGGTGCCTGATCCACTCCTAGCTGCAGAAACAAAGGTATTGCCTCTGGAGCCAGTGGAGGTGATGGCAGAAGAGTACAGGCATGAAGTTCCCTGCATGGGATGATTCAGGGCATGTTTGCTGCAGGTAAAGTCAACTACAGTGGCTTTTGAGAAATAAGCCGTAAAGTATCCTGTTCTGCTGAGAATAGTATAACCAGAACACAATGAAGACAGTCTATTTCAGCCCTAGTTAGGAAGCCTTCAGGCTGGGTGACTCAGAAACTGTATTTTTCTTTGGTCTCACGACACAAAAACAGCCATTGAAGGAAATGCAATTCCTGAAGAACCGGCTAAGGTTAGCAGGAAGAGCCCAAAGCTTCCCAGAAGTTGGTTTCAGAGCTCCGTCACACTCTTGCACAACAGTGCAAAACCAGATTATCTTCATGCCATACAGCAAGACTCATGTGTGCACACACCTCAGAGTACATTCCCACCTGCCCACAGCCTCCCCACTCAGTGATCCTATTGGCAGAGGTTGGACTATGCCAATACCGGAAGAAAAAAGAACAGCAAAAAGAAAAGGAGGAAGGCATGACATTCCAGTCAATCCTACCTGCTTCTGGACAAGCAAACCAGAAGTGTTTGAAAATCGTAAGAAAGTGGAAAGCCAGATCTCTGTACAGAGCACTTCAATACCCTATTTCAGACTTTTCAGGAGGAAGAAAAATTCAGATAGGTAACTGATACAATCCAAAAACCTATAAAAAGAAAGACAGGAGGGTACAGGGAGAGAGACAGATAGAGAGGAACAGAGAGAACAGAACAACAGATACAAAGAAAAGGATGTTACCTACTTTGATGGATTTAACAACAAACTTGAGTCACTATAAATTTATGCCATGAATTTAACACATCAGAGTTCAGTACATCACCATTCATTATATGAGTGAAGCTGAATAAAAAGCAATTAAGGTACTGCAAACTTATAAAATCAACTACTTACATTGTTTATAACTCTAAGAACTTATTAAATCCTATACTATTACCTAAACTATAACAGTATTTAATGAAATAGTCATTATAAATATATAACAGTTCCTAAATGCACATGGAACCAAACTGGGGCCTCAAATCTTTTCAGATTCAAGCCTCACTCTTCCAGTTCTGCACTCAAGTGGATTTTCATGTGGCAGATGTAAACACCTCTGCCTGTTGCATCTGTTCTTACAACACTGAATTAAACATAATAAAACTCTTATAAATAAACTCATAATAAAGAGCTCTCTCATTCTGAGACAAAACATCATCAGAAAATGAAATTATGGAATATGGCTAAGTGCCTATGAATCCAGATTTTTTTTTCCCAATATCTAAATATGATCTGGATTTTAGCACAATTTCTTTTCCTTATATCTTCTAGCACACTTTGAAAAATAAATGGTAGGCAGTGTATTTTGAATAGAACTCAGCAAAATTTTTTGTCTGAACCCCAAAAATGAGGCTGGTACTATTTAATTTAAACCAGGATAGAATTTAAATCAAGTTTTTCATTATCACTGTGGTTACACAACACCTTTCATTGAACTCGAAACTTAATATTTAACTCCATTCTGTTTACCTTTCTTATTTTGTTTTTCTTTCACAAGATGGTTTAAATAGACAAATGAACCTTTTAAAATAATAAGGTGGAATACTGTGACACTTCAAAATGTTGAAACAAAATATTTATACACCTTTTTACTCTTTGATTAAACCAGGCCAAGTTCATGAAAGACTTGTCTCTGTCTAAAACCCCTTTTCAATAATAATATGATGAGGAGAAAGGCTTTTGTATTTCATGAATAAACATGACTTGTTACTGATGGGTAAGGCTTTATAAAGCCTCACCTATTGGTAACAATAACTATCTGTGCACCTCCATTAAGGGTTTAAATGATGATATTCTACTATTATTATTATTATTGTTGTTGTTATTAGTCACTGGCATGAGAAGGAGAGAATACTCAATTCTGCTGGAGAGGCTTAACGGAGTGTATGAGTTTTCTGCAGAGAAATAAATAAGTGAAAATGAAATTATATCTCACCATATCTGCCAGAGAGATGTACAGGAACATTCCACCAGCTATAGCAAAGATGATGTTCGGAGCAAAGTTGTTGCCTACTAATATTCCAAAGGCCAACCCAATGTAACAAGAACATGCAGATAGGAAATTGAAAAACAGAGCCTGCCGAGTACTCATTCCTGCATTAAGTAAGATGACAAAATCCCCTAAAATAATAAAAAAAGAGAAAACCATCCTCAGAAAATTATATTGTGATTATTTTCTGACTGCAAAGGAAGTCTGAAGAAAAGATATTATTTGTATACACATTATAACCCTGTGTTGTTTTTCTTTGCTCAAATACATGATGAGGATTTCCCTTCAATACTAAGGAAACTGAAATATTCTAAACAAATAGTGATGCAAGATTGAGCTATGAGCACAGGAACACACAACTACCTATGATGATTTTTGGTTTTAAAATTAATTAATACAACACTGTATGCAGCATATATAAACAGGATAATTAGTACCTGTCCAATATATGGTCCCAGCTTCCACCCACCTGCACTTGGGAACTTCCTGTGCCAAATGTGTGTTTTGGTGCTCAGTAACTTTTTGATGAGTATTTTTTGTATTAATTTGTCTAACTTTCTTTCAACCTCTGCCAACTTTACGCCAACACAACCACCTACAACAGTGATTTCCACAGCAAACAACATGTGCAATAAAGTTCCTTACCCAGTTCATGAGGGAACTCTTCACACAAGATGGCTATGGAGGTACTAAGCCCTTGAAGCAGAGACAAAGTGAAAGAAGCCCCAATAGCCAAGCCATCTATGAAATTATGTACAGCATCACTCAGTGTCACCATCCAAGCAATGGTCCCAATCTTTGACAGTGGACGCCCCTTAAGACACTTGCATAAGCTGCTTTGGGTGGCTTCTTCCTGAAAAAAAAATGGAATAAAACAATTACACAAAATACTGACTAAAGAAGTCAATTAATCTTTAAATTATAAATAAATAAATAATTTTAAAGATGCTTCTGTCTTTAAATGAATGCCAAACACAAATTCAAGCATTGCTGCATATGGAGACCAAATTGCTTTGCCCAAGAAGAAAATGGCACATCAGTAGCACCAAATGTTTTCTGTTTCAACAAGGTAACACGCAGAACCCAACCACCCTCCTGACTGCAAAGTATCACCTGGTTGCCCTTCAGCTGAGACAGGAAGCGCAGTGGTCTGAATGTCTCTCTGGAGTCTCTGCCAGATAAAGACAGTCCCAAGCCTCCTCTGCAACCTCTGTATAAGCATGTACAGTCAAAAAGATCTGATCTCAGTGACTGGCAGTATCTGTATTTAAAACAACTGGCACTAGGTCATGGTCTCAGAGAAACACTCAGCTACCACAGTAACAGAATTCTATCTACATGGTATATATGATGTGTCTATACTGTAGAATGTGTCCACAGTATAGACACACTCTGATATTCCATAAAGTTTATTTCTAATTTTGGGCAATGATAGTCAAGTCCAGCTATTCAAATTAGTTTCTACAAAGTGAATGTTTAATAAAAACAGTGGTGGCTAATTTTGACTGCACAATTAAAGTCTCAGAGCATGAAATCAACAAGCTAATATAAAACTGCAATGAACATACACTCCAGGGATCTCACTAACTCTTCCCAGAAGTGGAAGTAATTTATACATGCGGTGCCATGAAATAATGAAAAACCTGAACATACATAAAAGGAACTGCCATTTTAACTGGGAGCACAAACTAAGCTCCCCTAAAAATTCCTGGTGATCCATTTGGTGAACTTCTGTACCCACATACTGTATTTACAGAATATTTGCAAGTATTATAGTATTTTCCCCCTTAAAAAAAAAAAAAAAAAGCTTATAAAGCATTAACTAGTGCTTACTCCTGAATATACAAGCAGTAATAGATACATCCGTGTGCCTACAGACATACATAGCACAGATTAGTTAAGGCTGGAAGAGACCACAGTGGCTCATCTGGTCCAACATCTCTCCTCAAGCACATGGCACTGGATTGCATGCAGGCAGTTCTTGGATGTCTCTAATGAGAAAGACTCCACAACCTCTCTGGGCAATCTGTTCCAGTGCTCATTCACCTGCACAGTAAAACAGTTCTTCCTTATGTTCAGGTGGAACTTCCTGTGCATCAGTTTCTGCCCATTGCCTCATGTCCTAGTGGTAGGCATCACTGAGCAGAGCCTGGTTCTTGTCCTCTTCACACCCTCCCTTCAGATACTCAGACACTGATGAGTTTCCTACTTTGTCATCTCTTCTCGAGGCTGAACAGACCCAGCCCCCTCAGCCTTTCCTCGTAAGACATGTTCCCGTCCCCTCATTGCCTTTGTGGTCTCTGCTGGACCCACTCCAGGAGCTCCACATCCCACCCGTGCTGAGGAGCCCAGAGCTGGACAAAGCACTCCAGATGTGCCTCACCAGGGCTGAGCAGAGGGGCAGGATCACCTCCCTCAACCTGTGGCAGTGTTCTTCCTAATCCACCCCAGAATACCAATGGCCTTCTTGGCTACAAGGACACACTTGCTGGCTCATGGAAGGCTTGTTCTCCACCAGGACACCCAGGTCTTTCTCTGCAGAGCTTCTTTCCAGCAGATCAACCCCCAACCTGTGCTGGTGCCTGGGGTTATTCCTTCCCAGGTGCAGGACGGTGCATCTGCCTTTGTTGGATTTCAGGAGGTTCTGCTCTGCCCATCTCTCCAACCTGTCGAGGCCCTTCTGAAGGGCTGCACAGCACTGCGGGGTATTGGCCACTCCCCCCAGGTTTGTGTCATCAGTAAACTTGCTCAGGAGGCATCTGTCCCTTCAGCAGGTCCTTGATGAATAGGTTAAACAATACAGGGCCCAGTACTGAACCCTAGGGGACACCACTAGTGAGAGCCTCCAGTTACACCCTGACCCACTGAGATCTGCCATTCAGCCAGCTCTCAATACACCTCACCATCCACTCATCCATTCCACACTTCTTGAGTTTGCCTGTGAGGATGCTGTGAGAGACACTGTCAAAAGCATTGTTTAAGTTAAGGCAGGCAATACCCACTGTTCTCCTCTCATCCACACACAACTCCACTTCTTGAAGTAGAAGCATATAGAGGAACACCTCCTTCTCCTCAGGAGAAGGTGAAAGAGTATCCCAAGAAATTTTCTTTCTTATTAAAAAGAATGTTGCAAATTGTTTTAATTTTGCTATATGTAAATACTACCAGGAAAACTGAATTTTGAACTTCAAGGAAATAAAATTATTAATAAATTCTTACAAGATCTTTAAAGACAGAGCTATAAGGTCTGTTGCATGATTTGCTCACAGGACTCTTATCTGATTACATTCTTGTATGTAGGAAGTGCCTTGAGACAGGACAAAAGTTCAGGTCAGGAATTTCTGAGTCAGGTGCGTATTGCACTGCCTGGAACTCATAGATAATAAAGCCTTGGCTGAGTAGTGTCAAAACTGCCACAAAGCAGCTCTTATTCAGTCCACAGGAAGTTCTGAAATTTTACTTTTTTTGATGTGAAAATGAGCAATGGTATCAAAAAGTCAGGAGTTTCCCTGCTGAGTCAAACACATAGATTTTAGATTTGTACTACATGCTTGCCCTTAGTTTTTGAAGGCTTTCCTCTCAACATTTCCCCTTACAGAAGCAGTGCCAATCATTTTTTTGAGATTATTAATTTCTACCTGTACTATTTCTGTTTGAGATAGGATCACTTACAAGTAATAGATCTCTCTCTTAATCCATGAAGACAAGCTGAATGTCACTTTAAGAAAGAAGTACTACAAAGCAAGCTATACAAAATACATGAGTGTAAGAAAATCCAAATACAGTTAGCAAAGCTTTTCCACCAATTCATCCAGCTTCCTGAGCTAAAGAGCTGTTCTCTATTTTTTTCTGTAGACCATCCTTCAAGCTGACTACAAACTGGAGGAAGCATTGTTTTGTTGATCATGCTTTCTGCCTAAAGCATATCATCTTTCTTGCACATGTTCCTAGCTTCACTGAGGAAAGGGAGTTTGATCTAATGCACAAATTTTCATTTTAAATAATCCACCTGTTTTTTCCACAACCCCCCCCCATTTTAAGTAATTGCAATTAATTTAGGATACTAGTATTGATTTACTTCTAGAAATTACTTTCTTGATCCCAAATTTCAAAATGCAGAAACAACTGTAGTTATTAAACTAGGGATCAGTTACTGTGACACTTCTGTTTTTTATACATATATATATTTATATATATATATGGCTATCCACCATTTACATTTACTGTGTAGCTCTGAAGTATCATAATTCTTACATGTAATCCATTTTAAAGAATATCTTGACAACTTCTATAAATTATATAAAGTACAATGAAATTGCTTTCCTGGATTTACATTCTAAACTTTACGAGATCATGTATCCAGTAGAAGTAGATGAACAAGTAATATGATGAACATATTCTCCATGTTTAAGATAAGACAGACTACTGACAATAAACCTTACAAACACCTATGTATGATTCCAAAGCAAAAAATTAACAATGTCTGCCTCCTCTGGACTATTTCCACTTTGTCATGGTAGTTTAGAAGACACCAAAAGAGATGCCAGCTACGGAGCTCTGTAATACCCAGCTGTACTATCAGGTTTAACTTTTATTAATTATTAGTGCAGTTCCACATCATTTGTATCTCCACAGTTTAGGCAAACCAAAGACAACTTTGGTATTTATGCTCTTCTAAATACAGGGGTGTTTTAAAAAGTAATGGCCTCTCCTTCATTCCAAAACTAATTATACAGAGACTATCTTATTTTATCCTACGATAGCTGAGATTACTATTGCTATTTCCAATGCATGTCTGATTCCCTCAGACAAGAACCAGACGTGTTCTCAGCAAGAGCCCACAGGACCAAGAAGGAATCCTGACACTGCTTCCGGGCAATAAATAAAGGCACTGTAAAGTTTTGTTATACAACTCAAACAACATGCACTCAAGAACATAGACATTTCACCAATTAGTCTCTGAAATAACTTTCCTTCAAAGTTTCTGTTGTCAAGCCATATTTCAATGCACAGTAGATACAAACTCTGGGTAGACCACAAAGGTTTCCAAGGTTGCACTTACTGCTGCAACTGAAAACAGAAAGTAGGTGACTAATTAAACATTTACTCTGACAGTCAACCCCTTCTGGTATTAAAGGAGAGAAAAAAGCTGGATCCCCATGGCTGAAAACAGTTACCACACCTTGGCACAATCAAGCCTCAAACATCCTCTTTAAAGCCTTCATTTCGATTTCTGACTACTCTGTATTTACCCTCTTTAACAAGCTGTCAATTATGAGGGCACATTAAAGTTCTCTTGGGTACACATTAGCTTATGCCAAATGGTTCTGTCTTAAATACCACATTCTTGTAAAGTTGAATGCATACCTACTCTCCTGTCATTTCCCTAACTGTCCCAAAGCACCTGAGCCACATTGGCCCTCCCCTGACCCAGTCCCTTTGAACCTCACTGGAGGAGGAGAAGAGCAATGCTGGTTTTTCTGTTGCTACACAACATCAAAGAAACATTAGATTGCACCTCTAAGATCATCAAGTCTAACTGTTTACCTAACGCTCCCAAGTCCACCACTAATCCATATCCCTAAGCAACACCTCTACGCACCTTTTAAATATCTCCAGAGATGGTGATTCCACCACTTCCCTGAGCAATCTGTTCCAATGCTCGACAACCCTTTCTGTGAAGAAATTTCTCCTAATATCCAATCTAAACCTCCCCTGGCACAACTTGAGGCTGTGTCCTCTTGTCCTGCCACTTAATATTGGAAAGAAGATACCGATCCTCACCTGGCTACAACCTCCTTCTGGACAGCTGCAGAGAGTGGTAAGGTCCTGCCAAGCCTCTTTACTCCAGGTTAAATAATCCCAGCTCCCTCAGCTTCTCCTCACAGGGCTCATGCTCCAACTATTTCACCAGCTTTGTTGCCCTGCTTTGGACACGCTCCAGCACCTCAATGTCTTTCTCGTAGTTAGGGACCCAAAACTGAACACAGGCTTCAAGGTGCAGCCTCAGCAGTGCCATATGGGAATGATCACTTCTCTAGTCCTCCTGGCCACACTGTTTCTGTCTCTGCAGAGAGCGGATGCTTCTTTTACTTGTTTTATAAATCTACAAAATAAAACTTACGGACACTCATAATACTAATTCCCTCCCAGTGCCCATGTAATTTAAATAATAAAGTATGTTTCTTCTAGTTTTTAAGATGTTCAGTATCCACCATACTTCACAACATTTCTATGGTAAGGACAAGTACAGTTTTGGTGTTTCAAACTGTGTGCATCATATGCCCTGTGAGCTTGCAGGGTCAATGCAGAACTCCCAGTTTTCTCCTGGTTGTTAGGGACTGCCTCTGGCTTGCTGTCCTGCTTGCTCCTCTCTGCTCCCCACAACTAACTTACTGGCTAATAAAAATGGATGGCAAACCAAAAATCTCTACTATGAAAAAAGTCTGCCTTAAGATATCTGAAAATTTTTTCTATGTGTTTTTAATGATTTTTTAATAACGGACAGGACTACTCCTCCCTGCACAGTACTGCTCCTCCCTACACATGGAAAAAGACTAAAGAAGCACAAAACTTTCTCTTCCCACTTCCATTATCTTCTCAGACAGGAGGAAGTTTTATTTGCAGTATGAAAACAAACACAAAGAAACACAGAAAACAAATCTGAAAGATATTTAAAGCAGGAGGAGTGGCTTCTGTCTCAACATATGCCCCCCATGATTCCCACAGTATCTAAATACACTGCATTATCACAGGCAGTGCTCACAATATAGTGCCTGAAAGCTACTGTACTAGTTTTTCTCTTTAATCATTGGTTCAGAAGAATCAGGTTCTCACAGTTAATGGCTTTTATGTATTGAGGAACAAAATACAGATCATTTTGTATGATCGACATTATCACAACAGTAAAACACATTCTTTATTTATTATTCTTTAAGCAAAACAATAACAACAACAAAACCAAAATTAGCCAAATTAAATACAAATTCAGATCTGATTAGATACATCTCTCTGTCCAACCCATTTCAACACTGATATAACATAACTCTTTTTGTTGGTTACAATCTGAGCGCGTCATTCAGTATTTTCAAGCTTGCCCCAAAACCCTGTATTTTTTCGTAGGGTTCAACCCAATTATAAGCTGTAAGTCTACAAAAACTTGACAAAAGTAATAAAAATTCATACTAACACTCCCCTCCAGATATGCTTATATAATTGGCAGGGATAAATTTACTAAATGGACACAGTTTTCATACCTGTGCTGAGACCACACTGATGCTGTCGAAACCAAGATTTCCATTGCTCTCTATGACAGCTGAATTTGCATAACACACGCCCCCATTGCTGGATGATGGTGGTTTGGATGAGTTAGTCTTATCCTGAGAATGATTCTCTTCTCCATTTTCAAAGTAATTATGGCCAGTCTAGGTGACAAATAAACAAGTAGGTAGGTAATTAAAACAAAGGCAAAATTGCAACATCAGGAAATAGAGACAAAAAGGAAAAGGTGGGGGGAGATCATATTCATGCTGCCTTGCTTTCAACACCAAGTGATTGCTGAAATGAACAGCGGTGAACATTTCATTTTTTAAATGAACTTGAAACATATCTAAGTTCCTAACTTATCTCTTACTTTTAGTTAATCAGAAAACATGGGAGACTTTTCATTTTTATACCTTTATGTAGAACCGCCCACGTCAACCTGACCAAAAGTGATCGACATCTGCTGGTTAGTCATGGTTACTTGTCAATTAGAGTCTATTAGCCTCTGTCTGTTTACATAAATACAGAAAAACAAAATCATTTTTCCTATTTCTAGCTATTGGAAATGAGGGACAGTTGATCATCATAATTTTCAGTATCAGCAACAGTTTGGGAGGAGAAAACTGAAGAGAAGTTAGAGTAGGAAGACAGGGACATTTCCTTTCACCAGTAGTAAGCAGGCAGGATCAAAAATGTTGAGATGCCCTTCTCTGAGACAAATTCAGCCTTGCTCAAGTGAGCACACAGAAGACAAGTACTCTGGCACAGGGGTAGAAAGAGAGCCCTGGGCAAGAGGAGACTGCAGTGTTCACCGAAGCAGGTCTGTGTACCAGAGCTTGGGGAAACACAGAGCCAAAGTTACTGAAGGCCAGAGTCAGGCCCTATCAGCACAGCTGCCCTTTGCAGATGACCAAGGTGTATTTGTCACACTGATTATCTCCTGCCCAAACAGGAGCTCCATGGGCAGACTTCATTCTTTCCACCTCTTACATGTTTTCACATTTTTCTGATGTGTTTAGCTATGACAGCAACAACTTGGCTGCTGAGAGCAACTGGAGCATATACCAAAGACCACACTCAAACCTGGATTCCATTCCCAGAGCTGCTTGTAACTCCCTCAAAAACCTGAGATTTCTTCCGCTATTCATATGGGTTTTAAACAGATATATCAGAACACACAGTAAGGCTGAGTTCCTCAGATAAAACAGAATATCCCCCCACACACACACTTTATTCATCTAGCAAGTATTTCACAAAATGTGACAAGTACTTTAAGGCAAGGCTCATTCAGTTAGTGATAGGTTTCATTACCTTGTTATAGAGCTTTAGTATCACTTTAAGAATCCTTTCCACAAAGAAGAGAATATAGAATCCTCCAAACACAGCAACAGCTTTCTCAACATAGTTATCTACTTTCGGGTCAAACCCAAATGCCTAACAGTGAAGAAAAAAGCAATGCAAATTAGTCTGTAATCTTAGCACATTTCCAGAAAAATAAGCAAACATCACACTACACAGATATCCCTCTATTACAAAATCTGTCTCTATACCAACCATCAGTTTCCATGAGCAGAAATTGCAAAAGATCCTGATGTCATCACATTTTTTAAACTTGGACAAAATGCTAACAGTGTAGCCTATTACAGTTCACTACAACTTTATCCAAAGTATTTCTCTTTTTATTTAGAGGCAGAATAGCCCTTGGTCCTTCCCAATGAACAACGAGACATGGATCTTGATGGCTCTGACACATTCCAGAGAGGGGTCATAACTAATGGCACCAAAGCCCACACAAAATTCTTTGGAGAAGGCAACCCACACACAGAACCGCACAGCATCATGCTTTGAAAATCAATACACTTTACAAACTAGTGTGCAAACCAAATAGATTCTCCTTGCTTACCTCTGGAATGAGCTGGAAAATTGCATTAGAAAAGAGAGTACCAATGGCCAAGCCCACAAAGTAAGTTAAAACCTTCGGGAAATATGACTTCTTTAAGAGAGGAGTTAAAATCAATCCCAGAAGTGATGCCAAGTTAATGATAGACACAGCCAGGAATCCAAATCCCCAGACTGTGGATAAACAAAGAGAAATACAAAATATATTAATATAACACCCACTTCAGTCTGATTGTGATTTCTCTAATTGCTAAATTGGCATGGAACTGGTAAAAGACTCATTCCTTGGTTGAAATTAAAACTCACTAATATAAAATTCTTAAAACACATAGGCAGTTAAGACACATACGTGCAGAAAGGAAATATCTGAAAACGCTTTCTGGGACAACCATGTTAAAAATGGAAACCATACAAGTAGATATGGGCTGGCCTACCTGCTGCTAATATAAATGAGGTTTCTCTACAGTCAATGAAGAGTAAAAAATAAGGCGTAGGCCAATAGTTGAAGCAGCTATAGCATAGAGAAAAAACAAAACTTCTTACTAGTCCCAGAGTCAGATCCAATTGACATTTACTTCTGAGAAACTCCATGACAAAAAGACTGTTGTCTTGGCTGTACTAGATATAAAAATCGTCCCTGATAAAGAATGACTCCTTCAAACCACCCTGAGGTGGTATCTCAGCTCCTAACCCTCCTCCCTCCTCCCCTCACTCAAAGAAATTCTGCTGGCTGAAAATGCTGCCCATCACTGTTTATCAACAAGTGAGGTGATAGATAGCTGATAGTTGAGCTAATTATAAGAGAGAAACAAAAGTGCGTAAAAAAAGAGGTTCTAGGTTCAAAAAGAAGGACGTGATGTAGGTATGCAAAGGCGAAAAACCTTTCCTAAGAATAAGTAAATGCGCCAGGGCTCAGCATAATTTTGTTTCCTTCACCATACGCATAATCTCAGATACTTAGTGTTCAGGCACCAGGACTTGCACAAATCCATACTCTAATTATTCTGGAGCCTGAATTATAAATTGGAGAGGTGTGGTGTGGTTGTTGTTACTCGTAAGCATTTACGAAGTTGTGCCCCTATGGAGAACTTTTTTTTTTTTTTATCCAGTGCCATCTCAAATTCCTGTAAGTACAAAGAAAAATTTTTAAAGTTGTGCAAAGAGGTCTACAAGGGTGCCTCAGGTGATGCCACAGAACTATGAAGTAATCCACATGGACAGAGGGTTTGTCTTTAAAAATTAACCACAAATAATAATCAGTGCCAACACAATGTTGCCTAGATGAGAACAGTTTCATATAATCCAGAAAGTTGCATCATTATAAGCTTGTATGTATGTAGAGAAGTTACCATAAATTCCTCTCTGCCTAGCAGAAACTAACAGATCAGATTATGGTCTGATATTATTTTCTGGAACACAACTGGCAAACACACTAAGCTAGATTCTTCTTGTGCAACTGGGATGGCTCTACTCCATACAGTGTCACAATGTTTTTATGAAATGAATTTTATATTATGTCAAGAACAGAAAGCATTAGAAACATTCAAAGCATTTGCAGATGTATCAATGCCAATTACAACATTCATTTGCCAATTTTGAGAGAGCTACACAGAAAGAGAGAAAAACACACAACTAGATATGGGTAGAATCACTAAGCTACATAGATTAATTTTTATTAAACTAAATGGCAATCAAGATTGTAACTGGGTTTTTAAATAAAATTTATAATAAACAGGTTTACAGTGTCACTGCGAGTCAGAAAACACTGTCTAAAATTGGGATTTCTACAGAAGTACAAGAGTCTTTTAGTTTAGTGCATGGACATCTACCTATATTCTGTGCAAAAGTGTACATTTTAAACTGAGTTGAGAAAATTCCAAGACAACCAATGTTGCCAAAAATCCTGCATTAAGGACTGCATTTCACAATATCATGTATGCACTGCTGCCTTAGAATGGTTTTATTCATTAGGACTCCATCCACACTAGCCTTTTCATGAGTCCACACATCTCAGAATGCTGGGTAGTCTGACTTTATCTACCAGAGCAGAGCACTCAGATGCAGTGCTAATTCTTCCCCTGAGACTGATGCCTCAGTCAGTTTTTGCTAACTACTCTTATTCTTTCCGCCTCTAAACGGTAGCCCAAATAAAGAGACAGCCAAGATACCCACAGGCACAAGACATCCAAAAAACAAAACTGCAGGAGTGGAAGATGCCCTCCTTAGAACACTGCTGCTCAGCACTGTTCCTTGTAAGAACAGGCAGGCTCAGGCTCTTCCTTAACCTTGTCCTAGGATGAAGAGGAAGTTAGTGCACAAATACCTTTCTGAAGAAGTCAAGCAGAGAACACAGAAAGTGTTTGTCTTGGACATGAGGAATGCCACTGGGCAGTTTCAGCTGTTCAATGCATCTCTACACACCTCCCTATTATCTTTCAGAGAAGCAAGCAAGGGGAGGACTTGAGCATGCCCCAAGATCAGATAGGTTAGATGGGAATTTTACAAATCCCAGGAAAAAAAGACATAACGTCTGTTGTCTTCCAACTTCTACTCTGCTTTGGCATCATTTATTTTTTATTCTGAGTAGCTGCTCCTAATCATTGAACAGGTTTCTTCTGCACGTCTTGTCCATTATTATTTTGGAAGACAGTGTACTGTTAAGAGAGTGGGAGTGCAAGGGGGTAAAATTCACATAGGCACAGCTGGAAACAAGCATGGAGGATTTTTCTCCATGGGCAGTAATTGAAATCATCTGGTCTCAATGCTACTGCAGTACAGATTCACTTTTTGATGGGGTGGGGGTGTATAAATCAACAGCTGCATTGGGCACTGGGCTTTTCTAGGAATCGCTATTCAAACAGGCACCACTATGTGTCGCAGTGGTTTAAAGTGCCCTAACCACGGGCCTTGCAGATTTCTTGCGCTGCAGCGAAGGGAGGGGCAGGGAGAATGCTGACTTGCTTATCTGGCTACTGGACATTGCTTCTGAGATGGCCAGATAAAAGAAAAACAAGAGGGATGGTCTAAGTAGCTTAGGAGGTTAACTGTAGGTCAAGGATTCCATGTTCAACCTACTTAACCAGCACACCCCACATCCACTCCCCCCCCCCCAAAAAAAAAAAAAAAAAAAAGAGGCACAACAGATCCTACTCTCCAATGCAGATCTTATGGTCTGCTTGGTAATATGTGTCTCAATATGACACAAGCTATCTAGAGCAGTCATGCTAAATTGCTGCCATGGTTTCTAATTGAGTGATTACTCAATTAGAATTCTATCTTTCACTGACACAGCAAAACACAGCTATGTTTTAGGAATGATCTCTAATTCTTATTAAAGATGATCACCAATAATAATCAGAATGTTATTAATACTAGTATTTCAAAAGTTACGAAAAGCACTTCTGTATCTCTTCTTATGAATACTGACATTAGGCACTACTAATCCAATACCCTAGCTTTTAACATAAATTCAGTTGACTCCCTTGGAACAGTAAGTTCACCTGGAATACTGACTCAAATAAATAAGCCATTATATATTTGATCCCTATTAGTGCTAAAAGTGATTTCTTTAATCAGATAAATATTCCCTGTCCAATGCCTTTTACTGTACCGTACAGTTCTGTGCACAATAAAAATAGAAATAATAGTAGAAATAATAGTGAGAAAAAGAAATAGTGAGAAAGAAGATTAAGGCTACTTAACCATGCAGCAATCTTCCTCATGGAGGGATCATCACAGAAGATGACATGAAAGCAGGAGTAAGAGTGTGGAAAGAATTTGAGTATTTTTCCTCAGTAAACCAGTCACAGGCTTACCTGACAGTCCCCCTGCAATTAACTCCACTCAAATGTAGCCCAAGTAATTTTAACTTAACCTACCACCATACAGGCTGATTCCACCAAGTCTCATTTCCCACTGCAAATCACCTGCACAAACTTCCCTTCTGTGCACTCATATTTTCCTCTATTAATCAACTATAAGTACGAATCCTGAAGTTTCAAGGCACAAACCATTATCCAAGCAAAACAAGTCAGAAAGGCTCTTCCTTAATTAAGCAAAATACTCCATAACTTTCTAGTCAGTTCTTTCATCTTTCTTACAGCATTTTAAATAGATCACTGTCAAGAGATAACACTTTTGTTAGGATGGTCTGCTGACCTAAAACAGCAGTTTATGTTCCCACTTTGGAACTATATCTTCCCAAACAAGACACTCCTGTTATTTTTAGATAAATGCTTACTATTCCTCTAAGAAAACCCCACTCTGGTCACAGCATTAACGCAAGTAATAGTAACTAACCTTGCAAAGAATGTGGTTTAGATGTGTCCACAAAGCTTTCCTGATGATCACATGGGTGAAAAATTAGCTGTTGCAAAACTGCAGGACATATTGTAGAGAAGCTGGAATTTGATATGTGACTGTTGTTCGGTATCCCATGCAAAGAAAAGATTTCTTCACTAGTCAAGCACTGCAACCAAAAGGGATTTTGACATGATATTAATGCAAACCAAAAAATAAGACATACAGTGAGAAATGCAAGAATTACAACATGGAAGTACTGTAATGCATTTCCAGAGAAGTCCACACAATGTACATTGTGCATGAAAATACTGTGATTGCTTGATGTAAAGCAGAAATTATTCAAAGTACTTTAAGTTAGATAAATCACAAATCAATAAACCACATTTTTAAAAGACATTTGCAGATCTTTCACCCTGAGAACTCGGACAGTCAAACCTCACAACATACTCGGAAAAATAGTTTCAAAGTACTTAAAACCTAATGTAATTACAAAATAATTAAATTAAAGAGCAGACTAGATACAGTTAAAATCTCAGTAACCAAATACACCAGAAAATGACTGGTAATTCAGTGACAGCTTATTCATGCAAGCGACCGCTTCTACTTTACAACAATGTTTCTTATTTATCTCCCCAAATAAACTCCTTAAAAATGGTCTAAAACTAAACATTTTTCATTCATCTTACAGCAGTAACTCTTAGGGGCAAACACTGTCTTGTAAAACCATGAGATAAACTCCTGCTTGGGATCTTCACTTTGCCTTTAGCTCAAAGCATAACAATGTTGGATGGGCCAACAAAAAATGTACTTGGCAGAGCTAAAACAGGCCAGGGGCAAGGCAAGGCAAGGCTGGTTCCTCTGTTTGTCATTTTCAACCAAAAAGATAAAATACAAGCCACCAAGTACTATAAAAGTTAGATCTACAGAAAAATGGAGTGGTTTTATGTGAAATGTTCCAAACTGCTAAAATCATTCATCTAACACTTTCTGTTCATTTACATTCTTTATTTCCTACAATGATAAGGGAAAATGTCCTTTTTCTGGGTGTAAACAGTAGATTTGTGCAGTTGGTGCTGCACAACAAACACAACCAGGGTTGAGTCTCAAGACCAAAAAAATCAATTTTTTTTCTTCTGTTTGAGACATCAATTGCAGCACAACTCTCCCTGTAGCAAATCTCAGTGTGGTTGCAAGCAGAGAGCACTGGAAACCTTAGCAAAGTAAACACAAATAGTCACTCCCTGCTCTTCTCAGATTTGCCAGCCTTCAGATTACACAGCACGTCTCAAATAATTCAACACTATTATTTATAAGGCAATTAACTCCTAGAGATAAGCCAGAGTGATTGCAAGTCATTTATTTCATCAGAGTTGCTTCTGCTCCTGTTAATAAATATTTCTGATACTGTCCAAAAGGTGAAAGGCATGCACTCATCACCAGAATGTGACTCTCTTTGATTTGCTTGGAGGAAGAGAACATGCAGGCAAATTCAAATGACTTTAGCAAAATTACATCCTGGATGTTCTATCCTTCCTCTTTAACAAGCCAGTCTAGCAGAGTACTCAGGCACATGCTTGAACTTATACCTAAGTGCAAATTTTGTTAAGGCCATGAGACCCTGAAGACTCAAATATACAGAAGCAAAGTTCATGTAATTTAATCTTTCAATGTCAATACTAATGTCAAAGAGGTATCATGTATCAAATAAACAGAGCTTATAACAAAAAAATGGGGTTTTTTCGCTTTAAAACATGTTGTTCCATTTAACCTGCATGAAAGTAGTTTATAAAGAAACCATCACTGAAGATACAGTCTTTAACAGGCCAATACACAAACCACTGGAGCTTTCTAAACTGGTTATGTATCTAATCATTTTACTCTTAACTCTGCATTTTGGAATAATACAAATAATACATGTATTCATCGCTAATATGCCCACCGCAAAATAAATAGTTGTAGATAGTAGTAGTCTACAGGAATAGTTCCTGTATGGTGTTGATTACCAGCTCTCTGAGCCATTTCTGGATGTCTGTGGTAAAAAAAAACGAGCCAGTAAGGGCTGAGAATTTACACCATAACCATCTTTGAAAGAAATCACCTTTAACTATTTCATTCCTTAAATACAGAAGAGAGTATTAGCATTTTTAAATACCAATATGTATTAACATTAATTCACAAAAATCCAAACGATGTTGTAGGTAGGAAAACAGATAATGGAGAGAAACTGAATCACACACAGCATAAATTAATAAACCTGACACTTGTAACTTTGCCTACACACAAACATAGAAGTGATAAATATCATCTGAGAAGAGCTCTTTCATGTGAAATTGAGAAATAGCATTGTATTTAATTATTATTATTATTTTGATCAGGGACAAACCCAGAGGATGATGATTCTTATAAATGATTCATTGTCATAAGTCACCTCATACTCTCAGTAAACTCCTACATACATCCAAGAGCTAAAAAGCAAGCTTGCATGAGTTCACCAGCACAATTAAAGGATTAATTAAAAGACTGAATCTATTAGAAGCCTTGGACTGGAGCAAGGCATATTTGCACACTGCAAAACTCTGCATTTATCTTTTCAGGATAAATAAATACATTAACACAGCCACACTGCTGTAAAAACATCAGATATTTACTTTGTAAGACTGATGGACCATCTCATCAGAGAGAAAATTTAGCCTCATGGAACAGGGGACTGAAAATGATGTCCTGACTCACCAAGTCTGCAGTTGGTCCTGTCTGTCCCCTGCTGTGCAGCAAGACTTTATCACAGTGATAAGGTAAGAGGATTTCCTCTAATGTGACTGTCACCAAGTGTTTAGTAAACAGTTGCAAAAAATATATAACATAACCTATCATCGCTGAACTGTTTAAAATAATTTAAAAAATGCTTTCACCAAAACCTGGAAGGATTTGAATGATAGATTTTACACAGTTACAGAATACTGAGACTTAGAAAAAAATTAAACTATCAACTAGGTTATTCAAACAGATGTTAACTTTTACCCTGGTAAGCCTCTCCCAAAAATGATCAAACAATACTGGATTCTTCTAAGGGGAGAAATTAACAAAACTGCTACAGTAACAACCACCTTTTAAATACTTTTAAGTCCCTTCTCTGATCTTCTGCTATGTTCTTATCATTGCTCTACCTATTTTTTCTGTAGCATTCCACATGTGAAGCACTAAAATACTCAACAGCATCCTGCACTGCAATTTCTAGATGTTGCCAGATTAAATACCAGCCCAGCCCAGCCCACCCCAGGGCAGTGGGTCCCACAGTAGCAACAGCAAACAATAAATGCAGTGAATGCCTATTAAACAAGCTTTTTTCCCCCCTCCCTTTTTTTTCCTTAACTTAGTCTAAGCATGGATAAGGCAAAATAGAGACATACAGCTGTGCCTTCCTCAACTTACTTGTAAGAAATGAAAGCACCTAATGCTGATGTGGTAACACCCTTGTGTCACTTAGGACAGGTAAAAACTGGATGATACAGATGATCATTCCTTCAACAAGCAGCACTCCATAAGAAAGAGTCAGATGAAGCTGCCCAAATGCACTTGTGTGCTTTAGGGATTTCACACACTCCATGACGTGCAAGGCAGCTGTCCATGCTGGGAGCTGAGAACTGTCCACAAATACTGAAATTTGCTGAAAATATTGTAGAAATAGGACACTTGGAGGGTACAACAACTAAGCCTACTTAGCATCACACTGGCCAAGCACCATCAGGTCATGATGTTGGACCAAGCCACACTCTGTCACTCTTGTCTCCATTCTTTCAAAAGACAAGTTGTAACCAGTGAAAAACTACCGAAAAAAATCCTCAAATCAAAGAATATACTAGCTTGGTTCTAGTCTACTAAACTTACTAGATTTTGACTCATCCTGAGATGAAAGGTAATTATATCTGATTACAAGTATTAATAAAAAAAAATTCAATTTTGCCAAAATGTTTTGTTTAAAAATAAAATGCATTACATTAAAACACAGTATTCAGGTGTAACATCTAGAGTGGCATAAATATAGATTTAGGAAAGCCAAAGAAGGAAATAGGAGCATGATTTTAGCACCTACCAATTACATCAAAGCATAAAAAAGGTGGCATTAGCATGCCTTCTTTCCAATGCCCATTTACCTTCCAGGTATTTTTTGACCAAAAATTTTGAGCATGTCATTTAGCCCTTTGGCATACACGTGTATGGCTGCCATACTACAATGAATTCAGTGAAAGAAGATCAAGTATGGTTTCATGGTTTTTACATCTTCTAATAACATAAAACACAGAGTGAGTAGCAAGCCATCATTTTTATAAGACTGCAATTGCTAATTTTACTCCTATTAGTAGGACTAAAATGTGTGCCAATTCCACAGTAAAGGGTGAAAAAACAGCACTGATCAATATTTGTGCTTGCTCAAGTACCACTTATTTCTCTGACAAGGAGTCTTAGCTTACATATTAAGAAAAGGTGTTAACAGAAAAATTGAAGAGCAAAGAAAATATAAACACAAAATAAAAATAATTATGAAAGTGTATGATGAAAGCAAAAAGAGACCAAAACGACAAGAAATTGGTGACAGTTCAATCCAAAATTTAAAAAGGGGCCTCAAAAAATACAGGTTTTTTTCTTCTACATTAAAAAATCAACATCTTTACAGACATCATAGGACGCAAGTTCCCACAAACCTCTACACAAATATACACTCAAACACTATCTTAAATCATTTTTTTTACTCTCCCTTTTTTTTTCAAGTCAACCTGGTATCAAAGGAAAACAGAAATCAAACCATCTTCTTTTGGCTTACACACTCAGACTTTTAATCTTTAAGGAAATGGAAGAGCTTCTTGTGGATCTTCTCATGAGATTAATAGGCTTACCAAAATTGTTGTGAATGAGACATTAAAACTAAACACTAATACTGGGACAAAATTACAGAGACTGTTCCTTCCTGCCAGTTGCTCTATCATCTGTTCCTTACAGACAAGTTCACCACTAAAAATTCCTTCAGGATTGGGATGAGGGACTCTCTGAAGAGCAGGGATATGTTATCTTGATTTGAAGAAAGGACTGGAAGTCATCCTACTAGCTCTGGACACAGAAGTTAAGAACTGAAAGTCTAAGATAAACCTTGTGCCCTCCTACAGGCAGCCACTTTTGCAGCCTGAATGGATTCAGCAGCCTTGAGGAAGACCTGAATCGCTCTCCAGAGGCATTCACTTTCCTCTGTCAAGAATCAGTAGAGCTTAGGCCTCTGATGCCTTCCAACACCCAAACTTGTATTAGGCCACTTCATGTCTTCTGTCATAACCAGCAGATGCTGAATTATCAACTTGTAAGCACAAAGACTCACGGTGTCTAAAAACAGTCACACAGGATCTACGTGGTGTGAGTATGCATTTGCATGCACCCCCTGCCCAAAGTCATGGACATACCTGACTTCTCTGAGGGATCAAAATGCAATTGCTTTAATGCTTCAAGCTGATGGAGCAGCCATAAGGCCAATTTTAAGAAACAATACAAATAACTCGGCAAAAAAGTAGACACATTTCAGTATGATATCCTAGATATTATTCAACATGAACACAATTAGAACAGGCCTGTAAAAAAAATTGTTTCAGGTAAACATCAAGTTACTTATGAGGAGCATGCATTTGTAGCAATAAGAAAGAGCATTACTTTTTTTTCCCTTCTGTAGCCTGTGCCAAAGGCTGTGTACGAGAGCTACGTGCTTTTGCAGATGGAAAACCTGAAGGACTGAAGAATCCACTCATTTCTATGCCCTTTTAAAGAAAGCTGCTTTTCATAGCCATACTCAACACTGCAAACTTGTATTTAGCATGTGTGGCTGTGAATGTTTATATTTGTAAGGCACTGAGTTGGAACAGTGTTCAATTTGTGGGATTTGAAAGCATTGACTCCTGCAAACATTGCTATGCCTATAATGAGTACTACATTGATTTCAGGGGAGTTAAGTCCCAATTAAACCTTTCTAAAACAAAGATAGCTTATTCAAGGTTTGTCTCCTTCACAGAAAAAGCAGAAGAACCATGTTAAAAAAAAAACTCACAAGGTCTTGAGAGCCATCCCTCTTCTGTTTTTTAGTGAGTGAAATCAAACCAGAGAAAACAGTTATTCAGCTTTCCTTTCATTTTTCGTGACTAACTTTGTGTCTCTGATTTCTGAGCATATGGAAATCACCACCAATCTCAAAATTTCCCTTCAAGGAAACGAATTTGGTCCAGGACAGTCCAGGTAAGTGAAATTACACAGACTTTAAAAGTAGCAAGGAGATCTGAGTTTCTTATGGAGACGTTAAACAGAGTACAAATGTTGAAAGAGATGTAATTTTCCAATGATATCCAGTCAGCAAATTAAACATCCGTTTAAAAGGCTTTTGGTAGATTGATTGATGGGTGTACACTCAGCACTCAACTTAGATAAAAGACGTGACAATTTCTGGAAAAGTTTCTTTAGCCAAGCAGACCCGTTTTTATAATCGAGTTTTTGCTGTCTCATGACAACCGGATTTTAACAAGTCCTGAAGATTTGCTTATTCACCACTCGGAGGGAAACACTAGCTGGTTCTCATGCACGCCTTGCTGCTGGACAGATGCTATTTAACCGGGAAAAGCGGCAGTTTAAGAGCCGAGCAGCGAGGACGGAGCGCCAATCCCGGGACAGCCCGCGCCGCAGCAGCTCGCTGGGGCACGGCAGCTTCTCCCGTGCCGCCAGCTGCTCTCACCGGCACCTCTGCCCGCAACCCGAGCCCACCCGAGCCCCAGCAGACATTTGCTCCCTTCCTCTATCCCTCCCTCCCTCCCGGCTTCACCGTGAGGAGGAAACACGAGGGCGGCGAGACTTAAGACACTACGGAGCTGCCCAGCCCGGCCGCGGCCGCGGTGCCCCCGGTGCCGGTACCTGGTTGTGGTGCAGGTGGGCGAGCGGCAGCGCCGAGCCCAGGGCGGGCGCGGCTCCCAGGCGCTGCAGCAGCGCCGAGAGCTGTCCCGCCGACAGGCTGTGGTTGGCCCCGAAGACGCGCAGCACATCGTCGGCGAAGCCGGTCGCGTCGGTGGCGCCCGGGAGCGGCCCGTCCATCCCGGCGGGACGCGGCGAGTGTGGCGGATGGCGCGGCCCCAGCCCACGGGCTCCGCGGGGCGGGAGCGGGGCCCGCCCGCCCGGCCCCTCCCCGGGGGGCGTAGTGGGGCCGCGGGGCGGGCGGCAGCGCCGCGGAGCTCCCGGCGGGGCGCGGTGCCGCTCACCGAGCGCCGGCTGAGCCCCGCCGGCCCGGGGCTGAGGGCAGCCGCGGGGCCGTCCGAGATCGCCCCATGCGCGGCCAAACGGGGAGGATGCTAAAGTCCCGGTTGCCACCAAGCCCGGTCCAGGGGCCAAGGGTCACGCAGCCATCGCGGTCATTGCCCCGCTGCCGTTCCCAGACACAGCCCCGGCTTTCCCGCCTGCCCCACCTGCCATGCGGCACCTTGCCCCACACCCAGCTGCCCTGACCCTCCGGATGGCAGAAGGGATAACGGAGGCCAAGGTCCAGGCCCAGCCAGGCACACAAGGTATGGCCCCGCCGTACACACCTCACCAACGCTATCTCCAGAGCCGAGGCTCCTGGACCTTGGAATGAGTCCTTCGGTTGGCAGCCAGTTAGGCAACCCGCTTCTCTCAGGTCCCTTCCCTCCCACAGGCTGAGACACGGATTTGTGTCTAGTCTACCTTTTTAGGCAGGATCAATGCACAACAAACCGTGTGATTTCATGCACGCTTTTTAACAAGCAGAGAAAATTGTGACTGGTCACAGGTGTCTTCCTCGGGGCTATGGCTCAAGTGGTTTAGATAAAAATGCTCATGCTGCAGGACAGCAGCCCCAGCTCAGCAAAGATCTGTACTATTAAGTTATCCTGTAACTGCCTTTTACAAAATTTCTTATAGATCCATGTAGCGGGCAGAGACAGCGTGTTTTCAAAGAGTTTGGGTTTGGTTTTTTTAAGATTCTCATTTAGATCACTGATGATCTAAATGAGATACATGAGCTGAGGCAGTTGCCGATTCCAAATTTTCTGAAAACAGAATTTTATACTGTCTCTGCCAAGTAGTCCAGGTAACAGCACTATGAAGGAGGAATGGTTAAAAAGATATTTCATGAGCAGCAGAACTGATTTAGATAAATCCTTCATAAAAAACTTCTGTGCCACAATGCACAAAGCATCTAGCAGGGAAGGAAGAAAAAAAAAAAAAAAAAAAAAAAGCCAGCAGCATAACCTACTACTGGGCAGGGGGGAAGAAAATCGAGAGAGCTACAATAATATTAATTCTAACACTGAAAAACCTGCCACTATTCCTGAATTAAAGCCTGAATCACTGATACACTTTTACACTTTCATCTTACTTGGTTGGTGGCACCTAAAACAGCCCGGGCACAACTCAGCTACAGGTTGTTCCAAATGTCCCCATCTGTACTGGTTCTACCACCAGCCGAAGTAGAAGATGCTCCACCCTACCCACTTCTTTATTTGCATGTGCATTTTGGCTCTCTTCCAGAGAAATCAACATTCTCTTGCTGCTAAGGGAATTGCAACATTCGTTGGGCAGCAGCTATGTTAGGAGCAAAACTGGCACCTCCTATAGTTTCTTCTCTCTGTGTGTTTCTAAACACAGCTCTAGTAACATCTGATTATTGCATTCATTCTGAAAGTTTGAAAGTCCAGATTTGAAAAGTGCCTTACGACCAGCAGATAAATTGGAAGTAACTGCAACCTGGTCATAACAGGTAAATCAAAACAGGTAGGCATCAAGATTTGTCAGTGCTCTGTTCTGTGAAGCCAATGAGTCCATCTCAAAATTTATTATTTTAAGACTTCCTTTTTTAAGCAGAAGTATAAAATATAATTTAAATTAGTATAATTAAACTCATATCAGCATTCATTCTTAGGCCCATATTTGCATCATGCTGAAAAGTTCAAGGAACTCCTGGATAATTCCATTAAGATTTACTCTGTTGGCAATCCTTGGCAGAATGAAAATCCTGCTTTATTTCTGAGACACAGCCAAAATTTTTCATCAAGGAGTGATGCATTCACACTGCTCTAGTTTAAAAGAAATACAAAGTTTCTAAACTGTCTGTCTCAGAGAGAGCCTGCAAGAACTAGAAGGGCACACTAAGACAAGAGGCCATGTACCTTTCATACTGTATGCACAGCACTTGAAGAATAACCCCAGCTTTTTTGTCTATTTTTGGGATGTACAGACCTAATGAGAAAGTCCAATCTTTGTTATGTCAAGTCTGATAAATCTTAGACAAACACTAACAGGGCCCAATTCTCCTTCTAAAAGTGAAAGAACAATCTGTTTGTACACTGCAAGCCAGGTATTGCCCAACAGTACTTCACGGTCCCGATTCACTATTGTTTCTTTCCTGCTTTTCTTACACCTGTTACAGGTGTTACTGTTACATTTAAACTACCACTAAGTGCCAGGGCACCAGATGGTGACTGGCAGTGGGCAAGATGACAAATTAATCAGCTACCCGAATCTTATCCAAAACCTCTCTGAGGTGGATTTCATATAAGAAATTCGCTGAAGCTGTAGCTAACTACATCAAAGCTAACTTGATTTGTAATCACAGTTGTTATTTACTTACCACAAAGTCAGAAGAACCCTGTTTATTGTCATTCAAACCACTGAAAAAATCTTTTTGAAAATAGAAATCATATCATAATGCTATGATTTGTCAGGTAAAATAGACATACCCATCCTTTGTACCAACATTTTCACCTTTTTTCTCCCAACTCTTACTTGAATTAACTATTTAAATAGGATTAAAAACTTATATCCTGTATCTAAACACCCTTGAATGAAAAGGCATATAGCAATAGATATTTTGGGGGAATTATCAGGTAGATAAGACTGAAACCCTTTTTCAAATATCTTCTCTAAATATTTTATTATCTATTTCTTCAAATAATTCTCTTCACTGGGTTGAGTGAATTCTGTGCAGTTCCATTTGTTCATTTTAACTTGACCAGAGAGACTCAAACTCTCACAGCCACTACACTTTAACTTCCAGAGACTCACAGTTATGAATTACAGATGAACAGTATGCTAAGACAGATACTCCAATATTGCCAGCTCAGGAATGTTGCAATTCTCCTCAGTTATAGGTTCTTCTAAATACCAAAAGGGAATTCTGAGATCAGAGCTCAAGAAACACAGTCCATGTGTCCTGTGAATACTCAAAGCCACCAAAGCCAAACAAAAAACACTGTTTGGCTTAAAATTCTTAACATATAAAAGCCTGAATCTCATTGATCTGCAGATCTTGACTCATTTTTGAAAGCTTGGGTACATGGACTGGCACTGGAAAGGTGCTCTTATAGATCACAGTAGAAAATTTTCTGAAGCTAGAGAACTAGAAGGGATCTTTACTCCGAGGGACAAAATTCCTCATACTTGTACTGTACAACTTTCAAAGGAAAAAGTGGGATCTCAACTTCCACAAAATAGTTTGACCCTGTAATTCAAATCATTGGCTGGGGCATGATATGGACCTCGAAGTACAAAAGCTATAATGGCACTGCTATGATAAATCAATCATAACGTGCTTCTTTTTTTAGGCTGCACTATCAGTACCATTTTTGTGCTGCTCACTATCATGAGAAGCTTGGCTCCCACAAGAGGTTAACATTAAGCATGATTTCAACCAGCAAGAGGTATTACTTGTTCTACAACCTACACTAGCCAGTTCATTAGCTCTCTCTGTGAAACTGTAAAACACACTGTTTCTGATAAGAAACATGATACATTTGCTCCTTAGGACTAATTATTGTTTTAAAAAAATCTTTAAAAACAAAAGCTCTGTAATAAAATAACACTCTTAAATTCTTCACTGTCTACATTTTCAGTTATAGTTATATTTAAGGATCTTCAACCACAAGGATAAAAATTTTAATGGAGATATGCAGATGAAATTATCTTCAGTTCAGTTCATGAAATTATCTTCAGTTCACAGGCATCTGACTCCCAAAGCCAGAAGCTGTTGAGCTACAGCTTTGGGTGGTATGAAGTGAGATTGTGCCTGGAGAGCTGAGCCAGCCTATAGAAGCTGTGGGTCATGACTCAAAGCATCTTAGATAGGTGTGCAGAGAGATAGGAAGTAATAAAGTGTCTTAAAAATAGAGCAGTATTCACCATGAAGATGAACACTGCTAATTTTGCCTTGCATTCCTCAAATAATCTTTACTAAAGAGTCATCTTCTGGAAAAAAATACAGGTCCTCTGCAATTCTGGGGCGGGGGTAAAGCAAAATAGACACTACACCTTTTTATCAGTTAAACTTGATCTTTTAAGAAAAGGGAAACAGTTTGGAGTTCTTTTTCAAACCTTATTTTAAATGGCACCATTAGAGAAAAGAATTTTTACATTTACAAATTCAAAGCAAATTTTAATAGGATTTCAGCCTAGTCTCCCCAAGTCCTACAAAAACACTTCTAAATTTAAATTTTCTATTGTTCTAAAATTAGCTTTAACAACTTGAAAGCCTCAAAAACACTGATGAAACAATACATGTTTTGTGGGAACATGCCTAGTAGTGACCTCTTACCTGCTGATGACCTCTAAATCCACCAGAGAATCCCAGGGGATGGTCGGTACATGACTGAAAGCTACAAGCTCAGATCCTATTGAAATATCTGCACTGAATTGTATGTATCTAAAGAACAAGGGTTTGCCCAGAAAAAAGGAGAAGCAGCCATTTGTCAATATTAGTTCGGTCAGATAAGCGTGGTGGTGTCAGCAGGACGTCTGAAACACAATATGCTGGCGTTGTCTTTCACAGGCTGCATTCTGCAGGGATCAAGATGACCCCTGTGAGACAGAAAACCAGCTGCAGGACTCCTCTAGGCTTTTCCCTCATAATCCAGTAGGAGGAAAGAGTAAGTAGAATTTCTGGGGAGGGACCAGAGCAGCCTGTCCAGTTGCCATCACAGGATCCAGGCAGAAAACAATAGTTTGGGACACTTCTCTAGATAAGTGGCCCTCAAAACATCAGTCCCTCCCTTCGTTTCTTGGAAATACATCTGCTAAATGTGCTTGAAATAGCAAATTCTTACTGAAAACATGAACACAGAGCTCTGAGTTCATGTCAGTAGGCTTAGCACATCTACAAAATAGGTGCTATACCAGTCCCTGGGACTGGTACCTGCGCATTGAACTCAACTTAAGTTTTCAATAAACACTAAAATGAGAGGGCAGAAAAGGGGCTACATGGTACAAGATACTTTACTTCAGAGGAAAACCACAATTGCAACTCAAACCTTCCTATTTTGGAATGCAGTGGTTAGCATAAAGCATCAGGCCCTTCAGTCTTTTCTTCTCTTCTAGACAATTAAAATTTTAAAGTTTTAATTAGAAGACACTACTCCAACCCTGCATGAATTCTTCAGTATTGTCACCATGCCAAGTTTCAATTCAGGATATACCTAAACCGTGCTGCTTTAACTGATACAAATAATAGCCCACAAATGACAAAGTATCTACATTTGAGACATGGCTTTTAAACAAGTATTAGTTCAGTAATTTTGGAGCTATTACTTGAACACGGAAAACATCTCCGTTTTAACTCCATCCTGAGTGTACTTTTTTATCTAACTGCAGGTATCTGCAAACAATCAAAGTTAACTTGACTTCAAAGATATTTAGTATCGTTCTGCTGCAAGACCAGCAACATCATCACAATGGCACACCATTTCACACAACATGACTGTGCATAAATAAACACAAATAAGAGGTGTTTAGCATATTCTACCACTAAGCAGGTAAATTCGTAGGAAATCTTTAAAATACGCAGACAGAGGTACAAGGTACAAGGACACCTGTAGGCCACACGCAGCACTTGAATCCTAGGTTCTGAAAGGTCTAGTAAATAAAGAAGAAAATTATATTCAGTGTTATCATAAATGGAATCTGCAAATTTTCCAGAAGTTATCTTAGGAATCTGAAAGCTATTAATAACTTACGTTTGTCAAGGATTTTCAGAATGCTTGTCCCTTAAAGTAAAATATACACAATTCAGTAAAACAGAGAGCTAGTATTGTTTTGATGTTCTCTACACTTTCACAAAGGTCATGGATACCTCCAGTTTCAGGGATTTAACTGAGATGATGTTTATGCACTAAAAATTGTGGAGTGAAACAAGCCCTGCCAGAAGGGTAATCCTGACACTAGGTCTTCCTTCAACAATTAGAACTGAAGCACCAGACAAATATTTATTTTGGTTACGTGTGTAAATCAATAAATAAATTCATCTTATGTAACAGCACATTCTAGAGCTCAGTAATATTTATGGGGAGAAGAGCCCCTCTGTGAGGGCTCCTCATCTGCAGAATGAAGCAATACCCCTAGCAAGCAACTGTTCGTCAATGTTCATTCACTGGTTTTTCCTTTCTGTCACCAACAAATTTCCTAGCCAGTAGAAAGAATATTTCAACTATTTCATCTACCCACAGTGCCCTGTTTTCCAAGATATGTCACACTGTTGAGCAAAGTATGAGAGGATGTGCAAAATTCAGATATTCCCTTGGCATTCTCACTTAGCAGTAAAGGAAAGTTGTGTAAATGCACAGTGGCATTTCAGTATTATTCAACTGTTTTGTCTGCAACAGCAAGTGCAAAATTAAATACAAAAGCCTGAACCTTCTCTCTCTGGTAGACAAAGTTACAAAATGTTAACTGAAAAGTTAACCTGACAAGCAGGTGTTTAATGGGTATCTAGCTAGACAGTTTTCAGATTTGAGCACTTGCTATTTATGTACGAATTTGTAATGCCATTTGTAATTGGCACAGCACATGCATTTTGAGAGTTTTATTTAGTGATGGAGTTCGATTTTACTCTGTGTGCGTGTGTGTGTGTGTGTGTGTGTGTGTGTGCTTTCAAGTATTTTTTGGAGTGGGAGTTGTTGAGCAAACCATTTGTACATGACAGAAGATTATCATATTCAACTGTTTTGGCTTTAAAACCTTGCACTCTCTTTTAGGCCTAACATGATTGAAACCTGCTGAGGCAGGAGTACAGCCAGCTCTGCTGAGTAGTCTTTATACACAATGTGTACAGAAGGCCAAGGTTGGAGTCATGAATGTAGCAGAGCACTGATATTACAGGAGTTGTGAGTTTACAGAAACAAAAAGGTTCTATGACTAAAAAAATATGCTGGAAAAAAATGTTTTGGAAGATGTACGTTAACATAGCATCAGGTCAGAGTACTAAAAAACCTCTAAAGAACCACCACTTTTGTTTACCACAACTCAAACATGGAAGTGTTTGACTGAAACCTCGAAAAGTAATTTAAAAAGTGAGGAAGAAACTCCAAATAAACAAAAAAAACACTACAACCTTCCAACGTGTAGTTACTACCAGTTGTGGAAAACTGTGGAAAGTGTTAAATTGCCTAAAGGATAACACAGTACAAACATTTGACAAAGAATACCCCCTGAATTAGTTACAGATTAAAAAAGTTACAGATTCGCAACTGCATGTCCCATGAAAAAGATATCAAAAAAAATCAGATAACTAGTTCAATACCATTAACTTAAGGAAGCTGGCTGTAGAAGTGTTCAATTACTTTACAGCTCAATTCCCACACTGGATTCTAAACATCCTGACCCTTAAATGCTGTAGAGAATTTACACAATTAACATTTTGAAAGGTCTTTAAAGAGTAAATACACTACAGTCAGTCATGTGTGTCCATTTGTGCTCTTTGAGCATAAATCAGAATAGAATCTCTCTGGCAAAGGACAACAGAGGATGAAGTGGAATCACAATTTATGTCAAAAATTACGAGTCACAGTCTCTATTTGCTTGACCAAAAGGAGTTCCCTCAAGCAAGCCTAAAAAGGAGAAAAGAAACATAAGAGTTCAGGTCAGCTCATTCCCTTTTTTGTGAGCTTATGAAGCTAATCTGTGGACACAATTTTCTAAACTCTAGGCTGTAGAAACAGATAGTAAGTTGCTACAGGTGAAGAAATGACCTCTCTACATCCATTTGTATAGCTGTCAGAGTATACCAATACGAACAGATTATAAACTTATTCAAAAGTAATTCTTATTTTTAGCAGAACTGAAAAGCTTTGTGAGCACACACTTATAACTGTAGGAGAACCAATTGAAAAAATGGCCTTAAGCAACTGCCCTAGAAATGGTTCATTTTGGGGGTGAGTGCAGACCACCACAGGACAGAAGAGCACACCACAACCAGTGAGAAAGCTTCATAAGTAAGCAATTATCAGTCTAGTGCTCAACACCACGAGTTGCTGAGATTCCTAGCATAGTTGCTGGTGGTTAATTATGATCCCTTAGGAAAGAAAGATTCACCATCTAATCCCTGCAAATAATCACAGTTCAGTCCTCACTAAAGAGCAAGAAAGCAATAGTTTAATAGCACTAAGCACCTCAAGTGCGACATCCATCTGAGAATCTCAAGAACATTGAATTTGATGAGTTCATCTTCCCAAAAACTGAGTGAAGGAAATACTGCATTAGTTTGTCCTGACTGACAAACTTATAAATAGGGTAGTTCAGTGACTTAAATGCAAACAAGTGCATAGAATTCACTCTTTAAGCTCTTAATGCATATCATCCCTTGATGCTCTACAGAGCAGGTCTTTTGCAAGCAATTCAACAAGGGCAAGGCTGTATATAGGATTAAATGCCTTAAACAAGAGAAGCAGAAAGTGTTAGCTCCAAATTTGAGAGGTATGTTAAGCATTTTACCAACATTTTTTGATTTTTTTTTTTAAATAAATTCACCTCAGGACACAGAAAATAATAATATTTAAGGAAATGCTGTAATTGTATTGTTTGGGAGTGAAGAAGCAAAGTTAAACATTGGCTCAAAATAACATGGGAGAAGCACTTCTATTTCCAGCAATACATTACTTAACTGCAGAAAGAGATGACCCTCCCTAAATGATCCAAACTTTTAGCTGATTTCTTTAGCAAGAAAAGCATTCATCGCTAACACCTGCAAGATAAAGGACAGGCAAGTGATTTTATGTGTGGCAAAGATGCCATGTCACTGAAATATCTGTCATCAGTCAAATATCCATCGACAGGTCAAGTGGCAACTGCCAGGAGGTCAGAGAAGTTTTCTTCTAAAGAAAGAACAGCTCAGGTAGAGCATTTAAACATGACCTTTTTATTGCACAGCCCAGAAGGAATAGGAGGGGGAGTATTTGGAAAGCATTAAGTAACTATTGGGGGAGGGAGAGGCCAGGAAGGGAGTGCTGAATCTGTAACTACACTGGCAGTAGAATCCAACGTTAAATAAAGGATAGCAAATGTGCTCCTGCACTTTAATCTTTTCATGCTTTTCTCATTGCCAACATACATATAACATTAAGAAACAACGATCCCAAGTCCTGACTGAACCACCTACACAGTGTTTGAGAAATCTGAAGCCACCTCACAGAGCCTGATAACATCAGAAGCTGTCAGAAACCGAAGTGTTTCAGAGAGCAGAACCAGCCAATTTATTCCTGCACTGCCCAGTGCAGGTGATTACAGCTCAGGCCTAGTAAGCTCAGCATCAGGTGCTACCTTACTCTGCTCTGATGCCTAGATACATTATAAAGAACAAATTCATTTCTGTGTATTGGTATATCTTCCAGCACTTTGAACAGTATTGCTTAAGTATCCCATATTACAGCACTCAAGACTCAACAACACAAACAGGTTTTGCATAGTAACACTTAAGGAAATCTGACATTTTAGGAATTTCCTAGGCCTAAACCTTTTAAATGCCATGCAACATCACACATGCTGCGTCCTGTGAGCATTTTACGGCATTCTAGGTGTTGTTTTTTACTGAAACGTTTATAACTTTTGTTATGATGAATAATAATGCTTGCTTTATTTTTTAGTTATTAAATGTACAGCATAAATTCAAAATGGATTTTCCTACAGCCATTTGGTTGACTGAAAATAACATCAGTAAAATAAGTAATTCAGTGATGAGTATACATACCTTTGTTTATGGAGAAAAGGCTCTGCCACAGTGTCAGCCAATACATATTGTGACTGTGTACTCAAACACTTCTCAATGCTTCCATCTTCTCAGACACGCTATTTTCTTACTATTTATAAAGCAAACCTCTCCCCTCTGTGTCCTTCACTTGACTTGGTAATATGAGAGTGTTTGAAATTTGAACAAAACCTCCTTGTCTTGGGAGTACAAGGGGCGGAGGAAGATGCAGTTGGAGCAATAGGTGGCTCTCAGAGCCTTACACCACCCCCTTTGATAAAAGACAAAGGACAGGACACTAAAGAGGCCATTCCAGGGCAACTGTTCCTGGGTCACTTGTCTCCAGCTCCTTCTCCATACTTTGTTATGGAGTTTTCTGGCAAGTGGACTCTAAGCTGAAAGGTGCTTCACTGTTTTTATTTTTTCAAAATAATGGAAAAATACAATGACTGACACTGCCCTAACGTTACCTGCATTAAATGGTGACTTAATGTTGGCAGACAAAGGCTGTACATATACACAAGTCCCCTTTTGGTCTTTTTATTGAAGCAATAGGATTTGATTTATGAAATACCTGGCAAGGATAAGGTCCTATGACACAAACTGGAAGCAGATAGGGGGTGATAATAATGCCATAATGAAGGAGAAATATCTTCGTCTCCTGCTGCAAGATTCAAAGAAGAAATAACTTAATGTTTCCTGTGAAGTCATTCCCATACTCCAGTACGTGAAAACAACTGTCAACACTCAAGAAAGGTTGTTTTAAACTGCTGAAACACTCTCAAATGATTTATCCAAAATAAACTTCCATCAGAAAGCTACCACAAATACTTATTCATCTTAACTCTTAAAAATGAATATTTCCTCTGCTTTTAAAGCCATTTCACATTCTTGAATTGAAACTTCAGAACTCACATTATTTTAATTTAATATGACTACATACTGCTGTGTTTAACACTGAACAGAACTGAGACTTTGCATTACTAAAACAACAAACATCCCTCTTCCTATCTTAAACAGAGCTAGGATTTTGTAGCTGATCTCACAGGGAAAGGACTGGACAAGGATAGCGTACTCACTCTCTCCTCTGAAGTTTGTAAGGAGAAATAAAATTGTTTAGATAACAAAGCAACAGAGCCGCTGTATAAGGCCTAAATCAGTTCCATCATTTCTTGCAGACGCACAGACACAGCAAGCAGCCATGGATCTGGACAACAGAGCACTCATAGAGGGCTGTTAGAAGACAAAAGGATGGAGAGGAACCTCAGAGACAAATCTCAACAGGAGATGGGATAATCAAGTGTGCTGCTGAGCAAGGAACTGAGGTTATCCGGAGAAAGTCAGTGTGGTGCTACCTTAAAAAAATACTTGCATCCTATAAAGTTGTACAAAATCAAATTCCTTTGATGCAGTAAAGGTTCATGACTATATGGCATTTTAATTTTCACCTATATGATTAAAGCACTGATTTGCTTCTTCAGGGTATTTACCTTTTAGTCCTGTTACAGCAAACCCACAGTATCAGAGAATACATGGCTCAGCTCCTGCCAAGAGGAGGAGAGTCACAGCTGTCCTCTTGGCCTGCCCCCACCCCTGAATCCCAACACCCTGTGGATCAACAGCAGGGGTCGTGTCCCTGCAGCGTGTCCTGCTCTGACAGGTGCTGGCTCTTGGCAGCATTCCCAGCAAGCAGGCAGTTATCAGACAGAAAGACTTGGCTGTAAGTTAGAAAGCCAAGATCATGGAAAGCATGGAAAGAAACAGAGGATACAAAGGTGTTAAATCCCTTCTGTCCTTGAACAGCCAAAGACTGCCCTAAACCATGCTGACTGCCAGCATTTGCAGGCAATTTTTCAGAAACTAGAACACCAAGAAGAAACAATAATTTGAAATTAAGCATAGACAAATATTTACCAGAAAAATTAGAGGATGTCTCTTAGCTCTTCTGGCTAATTCTCCTGCTCTTGACACACTAAATTATTTGAGGTGCTCAGATCATGCTGTCAGGTTTAGCTGCAGCTTCAGATCTGACTTGAAGCTATATACCTACTGTTTTTCCTCCAAATGAAGTCTAGCCTCTTCATCCTCCGACATCAGATACTATGCCTCCACTTTCTTCAGAAATTACAAGGGCTGTTCTCCTTCCACTGTTTAATAACTGTGACCCTACAGCTTTAGTGCTACACCAACACGTAGGACTCCCTTAAATCTGCTAAAGACATTCCACATGCACAGAGCTTGTTTTCAATTCATTGTGTTTAAATGCCAAGAATTCCTCTGCAAGCAGCACACAGGGAAGAAGGGCAACTTATTTTTCCTTTTCCCTCCCTCTCCCTTGATCACACATTTTCAAAACATCAGCACAAGAGCAGTCTTCAATTAGTAAGTCTCAGCTAAACTTTAGAAAGAAAGGATTGTTGTCAATTAAAATTGCTTTGTATCTCAGCTTACTAAACTAATGCTCTTAATTACACATTAGCAACGATGCTCAAAGCATGGTTACCATAATCAGGGAAAGAGGTCAGGAGAAATTACTTCATGTCTTCTAAGCCAACTTCATCTACTTTTAGCACACCACCTTCCCCTGGACTGATGCTATTCCTGCTTATTTACCTTACACTAAACAGTGACATTGCCAGGAGACCTATACATGTAACCTACCAAACCAGAGATTGATTCTCCATAAAAGTCTATTTAAAAATCTACTTTTAAAATACCATGATGCTGTCATCCTACCTCAAGCTGCAGTTTTGTCTTTTTTGGTGGGGCTTTACCATAGAAAATGGGCATTGTAGTGACATGGCACACTGTTGTCAGGAAAAGCATTTTATACCTCTTAGCTTGGAACCACATCTGATTATTTGCAGCTACTTGAAAATTCTCAGGTTCATCGAAGCAGAACGATTTGCTCCTTCTAGTTCATATAGATCAACACAGATACTTTACTTCCAAAATTGTACATGTACTTTGCATGAATGTTAAAACTACACGAGGTTTAGGACAGTATAAACATCGGATTTATTGACCCGTACAACCTGAGTATGTTACTTTTCAGTTACTTTAAAGGCACAGAACTGCATACAGGACAGAACTGTAAAAGAAATCAGGGTAAACACAGACAAATTGGTAGGATTTGAAATATTTGTCTTTAGCTAAGCAAATTACAGTTACAACTTATAACAATCATGGAGGCCTTTCATCAATGTATATTTGATGTATTTTCAGGACAGAATTTGTCAAACACTGATGGACTCATTCATAAAACTTAAAATTTGTTATGGAAGTTAATGAAGTCTGTCTTTACAATGAAAAAATCAAGTATGTTCTGGCAAAGTTGTTCTCTTTTTTTACAGTATAGAAGATACCAAATAGATATAGATAGGTTGTTTTAGATGAGGTTTTTTTAATACACTGAAAACAGTTACTCAACACTTCCTGGGCAAAGAGCTAATGCCTTTCATTTCCACTGGGGTTAGACATAGCACACTTTCTAACTCACAGAACCTATCCTTAATTAGAGAGTAACCATACTACAAAGTTCCATTAGAATCCAGAATCTGAAAGCATTCAAATGTGAGTGGAACATTAATTTATTTTTAGTGCAGTCTACAGGACTCATTTTAAGAAGTTCATCCCAACCCTGACTCTAAAAGAATATGTACACCATGCAAAGAACTAGTCATGCCAGTGTGTCAGTGAAAAAATATGTACTTCTAAAAGCTCCCAGGGAAAGACTGGCAGGGCATATAAGGCCTTTGCATTGCCATTTTATCCCATATCAGACACAGTTAAGAACGCACATGAGTACTAGTATTAAAGTAGAGGCACAAAGGGAACCATATTTGCTAAGATACCAAGGACCTAATGAAAGAATTCAGCTACAAACCCACATCTGAGTTTCTGCCACACCAACAATGTGTCTTTCAGCCACTTACAGGGAACACCCAGTACACCAGCCTTTCACCAAGTACTTATTAAGGAGCCATTAATTACCATGTCTCCAAGTGCTAGAGTATTTTGGTTCCCTCTGCTCCAAAACAAGAACTGTTGTTCTCGGTAAACCATAACTGTAACTGATCCTCTGGCTTTATGCCTGACTGTATATTTGTTTTAGTGATATAATCTGACTGTGCTGGACGTTTTATAAGAAACATGCTGTTAAAAGGACAGTTTGAAACTTTTTTGTTTATTTGCACAACTGAAAACTTGGCTGTCCCTGTTGTGGCCTTCTCTGCACAAACAACAACTATGGGGAAGAAGAAAATTATTTCCACATTATAAATCAGGTTCTTCAGTTTTGCTGTGAGGATTTACTTGAGAAATGAGGCAGTGTGTTGTGGTTCCTCGAGTCTAGTTCCCTTTTTTTTCAGCCCATCTCCTTCTCCTGGCACCTCTTCTTCATCCTTTTCCAACTTAAACAGGGTTTCTAACTCATACCATCATCAGCTCCTCTCTTCTGCTGCTGTCTCAGCCCTCCAGCTCCTACTGAGGGTACTGAGACCAAACTGACAACCCAAGCTGACTCAGTCTACAATTTCTCAGGTGTCCTAAAGCTATGCTCCTCATTCCAGAAGCCAGTAAAGATATGCCAGGACTTGTGCATGTGGGCTCCAAGTCACAACCACCTCACCTATAACACAATTATGCCTCAATCACTCGGAGATACTTTAAAGGTTGCATAAATATAAAAGCTTTCAGACACATTTTATGAATGCCTAAGTTTAGAAAGCATTCCTTGTAAGTTAAAGTAAGTGAACCTGAGATTTGGCTTCTGGATTTTCAAGTAGAGATACTTACTGTGGTATATAGCATTGCAGGCTTATATAAGAATTTAGCAGTTCATTCTTACACGGTCATCAGCCATTCTGTCACTACAGAACTGCACTCACATTAAACCTTGGTGGAAATTTAGTTGCAGAGCAGTACCATTCCGAGGGCAGGGTTGTTTTCAGGCTTTTTTGTTAGTGATTATGGCAATTAGCTAGAATGATAAATCATATAGACATGTAGAACCGTACTTTTCTGTATGTCATGCTATTGACAAAGTAGGCAACTAACTACAAAACACGTAGAAAAGTAGACAGCAGGGACCAAATCACCAAGTTGGGTTTCAGATCTTTCTTCTCTATATTTACAGCAAGAGATAGAAATCTATACACTTCATACCTCAGCACTGTCTTCCTACCCTGAAGGGTCAGGCTGTGCTCCTGAGTTTATATCATAGGGTTACAATGGAATTGTCTGTGAACACAATAAAATTTTATTGTTTTCCCCCTTCCCAATATCTAGATATTGCAAGCAATATTGCCCTTAACTACAGAATGGCTACTTAAAAGTAAATATTATCAGATCAACTGCTAAGTACCAGTAAAGACTCAAGAGGACAGACAGAACAACCAGTTCTTTTGTGCAGTCAACAGAACAGCTGCAATTACTGGTGAGAGGCTTTCCAAACAATTTCACTGCTTCACTGAAGAGGGTCACCATTACCAAACTGCTTAGAGGCCTGGCTTCTTTATTACCTATCTCTCCCAGGTGAAGGACTGATCCTTAAATCATCCTGCTAAAGCCATTGCCCTAGATTTAGAATACTGGATCCCAGTGTCTGATTTCCCTCTAGTCCTGTTATAAAGGACCATAAAGCTTTCCAGTCTGTAAGCTGGGAAAGGAAAGAGATACATATACATAAGCCTAGAAAGCAGCACCAGTGAAGTATCAGGAGAAGTAAGAGAGGTCTTGACCTGTATCTCTCTTTTTCTGCTACCACCAACACTCTTCCTCAAGCCTTTTACTTATTCAAGTTTCAGATGCATCTAACCTGACCTAGTTTTGGAAATGAACAGGAAATTCAGTATCAAAGCCACCTAATGTACAGTGAGGCACACACCTGGATCCTTTAACAGCTGAAACAGTAAACAGCGAAGTTTTTTCTCAAATAACTGGACTATTTTGTTGTGTCTTCCCAGCTGGGAAATACAATCAAATAGCTATCAGATAGTTCAGAAGTTTAGACTGAGAGTCCACTAAGTATTTAGAGTTTGCTGATTGACACGCAAACATAAATAACGTTTTTAGTACAAGACTCTCAAGAAGAGTGAACCCTCACAATCCAATCAATTAGCAGAGATAAGAACACATGAAGTCATGGGGGAAGATTTTGTGCTACTATATTATTTTTACCTAGACATGCATTTGAATGACCAGTCTCTTCATTCCCATTTTCTTTCTGAATGCTCTGAAAGGTACAAGCAGCACTAATTTATGCCAGCTTGTGAAACTAATGGGTTGTCTAGGAAGATGTCAGGAAAAAAAGCTTCCTCCACTATAACTCTTTGACCTGTTCAAATATGATCTGTTCAATGACTGAAGTAGTTGTCTTGTCCAACAGTGGCCTTCAAAAGGACATGTAATCAAAGGTTTTCTGAAATGTGAACTGCGAAGACACTTCTTGGCAAGAAGGGGTCTCTTTTGCTCACCTTGAACTTAAAAGAAAGACTGGAAGTGAATGCACAACTTAAGTAATAAAATGCAGCTGATTAATTTATAAGATTACTTTGATGTGCTTATAATAGAAGCAATTTTTAAGAACTATTGAAAACTGGACTATAAGACCTTTGCTCTTAACAAAAAAATAACAAAAACATGCAAACTTCTATTTAGCAACTTCTGAAGTTTCACTGATGTTTACAAACATAACTGGGAGCAAATCCAAGTCTATGCAATATACCCTGTAAATATCTCTGCTAAGAGCAATACTGTTTCTGTTACTGTTCTGTTCTGTTACATCACACCCTTTTCACCCCTCTGGGAATTTCTGCATTGTTTTTTTATACCAGCAGTGTTACTTTCTACTTCCTACAAAGCACAGTACAATTGAATTGAATCAGTCATAGGTATCTAAATTCTTCTTCTTTCTGTAAGTGAAATAGTTTGGTTTCTGTTCACAAGGCAGTTTTCAAGAAACTACTTTATCTAAAAACATGGGAGGTCTTCACTTCAGCTAAGCCAGTTTCTATGTTAGCAAATTTTAAAAATTTTTCAAGCTTCCTACTTTATAAACCAAATAAGCAAAGACATCAGCACAACACATGCTCCATCTAGATACATATTCAGGTTTTAAATTTCAGTTGTTACCCAAAAAACCCCACCAGCCTTTGATAGTCATTACTCTGGTTCAGTTTATTGCTTGGGATTCTTGAACAGATACTGCAGAGAAAGTGTCATTCAAGTAACTAACTTACATTGAGAATTCAGTACCAAACATCTTGATTGTCCTTAAAGTTAGATGCAATTCTTTGAAAACAATGTTGAAGATTAATGTTTTACTTCTGGTAATGTGATCCAAGATGTGTTAGGTGTTGAAGAGACCACTCAAAAACACGTTTACTATTCCCTTACAGTAAGTAATCCTAGCAATATCCTCAAGTGCTTTTACCATGCTGGGGATTTAGCAAACTTCAGGTGAAAGACACTTTTTTATACTTGCTGGAAATAAGGAAAATACTTAGGAGATAGGAAATACTTTGGATAATTATAATTTCTGTCGAGGGTGTTCTTAGGTTATTTTTGTTTTACCATTGTTTTACTGACTGAATGTGCTTTACCTTCCACATCTCGTTCATGGCAGCATGCCCACATTTCTTTCTTTTTACCAACTGTAAGAAATTCATCATAGAAGCATGGAATGGTTTGGGTTGGGAGGGTCCTTAAAGCTTATCTCGCTCCAACCCCTCTGCCATGGGTGGAAACACCTTCAACTGGACCAGGTTGCTCAAAGCTGTCCTCTGATACCAAAATGCAAACCCCAGACTACAATGCCATTGTTCCAAAAGCTGGACAGAGCGAGGCCAGCTTCTACCCCAAAAATCACATTTGAGCCACAGCTGCACTTGTAATGTAAAAATACCCCCTAACATCAGCACACTCTTGCCTGAGTCATCCCATACAGACTCCAGATTCTGGTCTCAGTGTTTAGAGCCACCGGCAGCAATCATGAGCAGGCACAGAGGGCTCTGGCTGATAAGGAGGCACGATGAGATAACAGCAGCAGTCCCCTGCCCCAGCTCTTTATCTTGCCCCCAAACACCCTACCCTTATTCAGAGTGCTGAGCTGCTCACAAAACAGCAACGTGAGCTACTGCAGTTTACAGACAGCTTGTGAAAATAAATCAGCACCACTTTTGGTATACTTTATTTGTGTCCAGCTCTAACTTCCAACAAGTCCTGTATCACTCCACAATACCAGAGGAACACTTACAGTATGTCCTTTTTATCCATTAGACACACAATCCTAAGAAATACGATCACTTGCAGCCATTCATTCAGGAGACATTCAGATGACTGCAGTTCAGAGAGAGCCCCTGTGTCCAAGCACTGTGCTAACATTCCTTTGTAAAGAGAGAACACCACTAACAACTTAGTACCACTACTTGCTCACTTCCCAGTATCCACTTGGAACTGTGACATTACTCAAGTGTTTGCAGGTAATACCTACTACTGTGTAAGTTTGCAGAAGGTGAGTGAATGCCTCAAGTGTTTAGCTTTCACCTACCCAGGAAATAAAATAAATGAGATATAAGCTGAAGTTCTGCTGTGAAATTCTACATTTGACATTTTTTTAAAAATCACCCTCCTGAGATGGAAAGATTTGGTTTATGTGTCACATGTTTTCTGAACATACAAAAAGAATTCTCAGAAAGAAAAGCCTGTGGACTACCATGAGTCTCGTAAATGAATGCAAGGTCCTTCTGGAAGATTCCTATTTAGGGTAAAATTTAGTCAAATATTTCTGGAATTTCTTAAAAAGTACAATGCTCCTGTTGTATCAAACTTATAGTAATTATACTCTGTTACTTATCTCCTAAAAATGAACATGAAGAAAATCCAGGAACCCATCAATGTAAGCCCACAGCCTTTCCCTGGTTTAAGTACTCCAGCCAACTGCTGCATGAAACAGTCATCAAGAATCTGACATTTGCCCAGTTGTCTGCATAAAACTTTGCCACTGAGAGAAGACTATGACTTCTGAAGTTGATCTAAGTCCATGTGACTAATCATGGTGAAGCTACAACAGTTTCACTGGTATACAGTAAATTCAGGTTTTGAAGCACACTAAAAGAAGGGAAATACCTCACACTTTCTTTCCTAAGTAACTTAGCTGGGCTGAAAGAGTAAAATTCCTTTTTAATAGAATCCTCTTTATGATGTAGATTTTGGAATGGGATTCATGCATAACTATTATCACAGAATTATAGAAACATTTAGGCTGGAAAAAAACCTTCACTATCATGGAGTCCAACTGTTGACCAATCACCACCTTGTCAACCAGATCATAGCACAAAATGCCATGTCTAGTGATTTTTAGTACACCTCCAGGGACAGTGATTCCACCACCTCCCTGGGCACTCTGTTCCAATGCCTGACCACCCTTTCAGTGAAAACATTTCTTCCTGATGTCCAACCTGAACCTCCTCTGGCACAGTGTGAGGCCATTTCCTCTCATTCTGTCACTGGTTGCCTGGGAGAAGAGGCTGATGCCCACCTGGCTACAACCTCCTTTCAGGAAGTTGTAGAGAGTGATAAGGTCTCTTCTGAGCCTCCTTTTATTCATTAAAATTACAACACAATAAAATTAAAGACAATGGAGTCTGAGCATGAAGTATTTTCTGTATCAGTAACAGAGAAGGTGTGGCAGGTGCGATTTCCAGGTGTCCAACAGTTCTACCTGAAACAGAGACCCCTTCCTTCCTTCCTTCCTTCCTTCCTTCCTTTCTTCCTTCCTTCCTTCCTTCCCTCCCTCCCTCCCTCCCTCCCTCCCTTCCTGATTCATAGCAGGCACAGCACACCTTGTTCCCATGGAACAGCAGGTGAAGTTCAGAACCCACTCAGCAAAACTTACCATGCCTGTCTCTCATTCACAGGTTTATGGCAAGGCTACATTCTGAATCCAAATACAAACACATCACATACAAACACTGGGCTTTTTTTTCCCTTTAGGAAATCTTTCTGGTGTCATAAAAAGCACAGAAAAAAATTGCTTTAAATTCACTGACACATGAAATCAGAATTCAACCAATCAACATACAGACAGGTTCTGCAGTTTGCATCTATTTACACTGTATGTCTAATGAAGAACATAAAATGCAGTGGTATTAAAAGTCTGATTCTATTTGATTCTTCTCAGATGTCAAAATATGAAGTCATTAAATTACACTGTATTTGTCAATTTTGGCGGGAACTACTGCCACTCAAAGGACACAGTGATGATCTACAGAGGAAAGGAAACAATGTGGCATTGTCATGTGCAGGTTTCAGTGATGCAGGGTCTGAGAGAGTGCTACAGGAACAAGTCACACTCTGCCTTACCACCTATCACAAAAGATTTCTATAACTGAAGACACCCTTAAAAATAACCAGGGCTTAAATGGATGTTTAAAAAAAAAAAAAACAAACTTAACTGAGATTTAAGCTTTCTGCAAGATCTATTTGACTCTTCACTCAGCAGAGAAAACAGAGCGATATGGCAAGGGCAAGACTTTTTTTCAGATACAACTGATACAATAAAATGTCCTCACTGACTTATGCACAGTATGAAACAGAAAAATCCAGCCTCCTGAAATTATTTTTCCTTCATTTGGCATCATAAGAATTCAAAAAGCTTTCCTGGCTTCATTGTCTTCTAGAAATCATTTGTCAATGGATAGAAACACAAGAGATCTTAGAGACTTAAAACACCATCAAAAGCTGTAACAGGTTTTTAACAGTAATGCCTTCCTTTCCAAGAAAAGCATGTCAGTCTAGTTCCCCCTTCACTCCTTGTCAGTGAAATAAATATGTTTCAAGCAGAGAACAGAAAGCTCTTAACTCTCTTCTGTGTCTGGGTGTGGTTACTATCACTACTCCTACAGATTGTTCTGCATTATCTTACTGTCCATTCCGATGGGTCTACTACTGGTCTCTTCACATACTAGTGAAAAACAGTCCTAAATGAAAAGCTTACACAATCAAAAACGGCAATTCTACAGCATGGGAGAGAAATATCAACTTTATCTCAGATTATATAATTGGACACAGATTAAAGAACAAATCTGCAATGAAATTTGAGTGTCTCAATAAACTCTAACAGGAGCTGTCTTATGCCTAAGACCTTTTATTGGCCTTGGGCTGTATACTCCAGGTCACACAGACTGTCCCAGAGCTAGGATCTGAACTATCCAAACCCTTCTGTAGCACATTAGCCGCACAGAATGATCCTTGTGTTTCTATTTAGAACCACAACACTTATTTCATTGCCATTAAAGGAGGATAGAGACACGGGTTGAATCTATTCCTGTAGCACTCCAAAACCAATACAACATGTCCTAAGATTCTGACTTCGTAACAAATCCAGAGGCACGAGACATTTCAGTGCCACACATGCCGCACCTGTTGCTACCAGTATTGCTCATGGCTTTAATTTCTTCCATCTACAGTCAGTCACAAACCTGCAGCATGTGTTTCTACATGATGGCCACTGTAGCTGCTGCCAATATTGTCCTGTCGACTTACTTTTGATTTCCAACTTGTATGCTCAGATTATGTGTAAGGCCTTCTTCATTTTGCAAAGAATATATATATATGTACAAGTAATCATTGTCCAAACCCAGGGACAAATTCAAGCCTAAAAGACCAATTAGGCCCATGAGAGTTGGATTTGATTGATTACTATCTTTAAGACACTGAAATGAAAGCTATAGTGTGACAATAAACTTTTTTAAAAAGCTGAAGCTAGAGCTCCTACAATTAAGAGAAAACTAGCCTATACTTGTTGTACGTTGCTATTAAATGGAATTAAGTATCCTACTAATATAGCCTAAAGCCTGAAAAAAATCTCTCAGACTGTTAAATACACGTTCAATAAAAAGGTTTCGCAAGAAGTTACATTTGGTATCAGATTACCAATGAAACATATGTCCAAGAGTATGTGTTACTTCCAGTACAGGGTGACACAAACACCACCACTGAACACATCTGCACTATGTTGGCTGGTTAAAGATGAGGGTGAGGGGGAAAATAGATAATGCAGCTGGTCTGGGTGGTTTTCAGTGTCTTCTTCTCCATAAAGATGAGTGAGTGTCCCAAAAGATATGCTATTATCTGCTCTTTTTTTAGAGTACATCGTTTGACATCTAGCTGTCATCCTCTCGAAGGTAATGGAGAAGGGGGAGAAGAAAAAACTATGCATTTTACTGGCAGGAACAGGGCATCTGAACAAAGAGCACAGCTTTAAATTCCTACTCTTAGCAAGTTTGGGGGTTTTTTTTCATGATCTATTAGGAGTACTTCTGGCTCATCTCTTGTTTCAACCTTTTGATCCCCCAGTATCAGGAAGATCAGGGACAGCTACTGCAGAGCTGATCATGATCCCTTTTCAAGCTTTTTGGAGCCCTCATGCTTGTTGGGACACACCTGACATCTGTTCACCTGTACAACAGCATTCATCTAACAAAATTCCTCTTTATACCTGGCGTCCATTAAAGTGGTTCATTCACCACGTAACGTGGTGGGAATGGCTTTAAACTGACAGAGGTTAGGTTTAGATTGGATATTAAGAAAAAATGTAATTGTGGTTAAGACCCTGAACAGGATGTCCAGGGAAACTGTGGATGTCCAATCCCTGGAAGCACTCAAATCCAGGCTGGATGGGGCTTTGAGCAACCTGATCTAGTTGAAGATGTCCCCGTTTATCGCAGGAGGTTTGGACTAGATGACGTTTAAAGGCCCCTTCCAACCCAAACTATTCTATTATTCTGCGATTAGCATTTGCAAGAAAAAATCAACTATCACATAGTGAAGGCTAGGCAAACAGGATCTGATTAAGATCTCCTTCAGGAAGACATTTCAAGATAATAGGTGAATCCGAAATCTACTTTAAATCCTTTGCATTATTATTTGTGGTGTCCTCTGGATGGACATTAAAGACCCAATTAACGCTACGCTGCTCTTTCTCCCGAAGCCATATTTCAGTAAGACGGTAGGTGGCAGTAGCTAAACAGGGATTTATTTTCCTGGTTCCCCCTTGCAAACACTCCTGGCTGCTAAAAAAAACTTTCTTCCCTTTTTGTGAAACATGTCGTGGGAGGACAGTCAGAATCAAGACCAAAAAAAAAACCCCTATTCCCTCCCGTTCCAGTTGTCAAAATTCCAGGGTGCAAAATGTGCTCATTTCCAAAGATTCCTCTTCCCCCCCAAATAACATCAGGTTCCTGAGGGCATGTTGGAGAGAAGTAAGGGAGATGTGTTATACATCTTTTCAGGACATAACTTACGGTTGGATTTTTGATAGTTATACAAAAAAATACTGTTATTTTGATGTCTAAAAGCAATATAGAACAGTTTTCCTTTAAATCACCCAACTTTGTAATTTTTTTGGTTTTGTTTTTTGTATTTGCCAAGTAGCAAGGACTAAAACAGGCATTTTTTTACCCAAAAATTATTTAAAACCTTTAAAGTGACTTTTATGGATTGTGATTCCACATGCAGGATAAAAACAGTGAAAGGCCCAGATTAGTGGCAAGGACACTAGAAATAGGAGGTTGATTCTCTGCTGAGTTACCCAGGTTTAGCCTGGTTGCCACAAGGTTGGAGCTAGTAAGACCCAACTAAACTTATATGAAATCCTTTATATTTCACTTAATGAGTTTAATACAGTGGAAGTGCACTTTTTTACATGTAGTTTGATAAAGAACATTAGGGTTGTGATATCAGGGACAGTCACAAGGATGTCAGCATTTGGGTAGTCTGCGTATCCTTATTTCATGTACCAACACTTGCACTTCATCTACATACACTGTAACTACCTTGATCTATATGATATCATTGTTTTTATTGCTCCCGCTCCAAGCCACTGTTCGCTAAATGAGCAATCACACATTGTTCTATTTTTTTTTTCTCTAGCTCTGTTTTCCCATACCTTTTTCAGTGAAATGTATTAGAATTTGGGCTGGAGGCAGTACTGATTTGTCCATAGCTCTCTCTCTTTTCTCTCTTTCTTTTTCTTTTTTTTTTTTTTTGTATTTATGTTCCTCAACACTACAATAAATTAAAAAAAAAAAAAAACCAATACAAACATTATTAGATATAACCTCGCAATCACCTTTTACGTTGGTTCTCCCCTGCCAAACAAAGTATGAGGTCAAGGCACAGAAAGGTTGAAAGCTGCAGCCCAGCTAAATGAATCTCTACACCAGTGAACTGGCGTCCTTACTCCCACACAAATACACTATGCTCTTGTCTAAATATTAGAAGATGTTTAAGTGTTAGTTAGGCTTGGTATTAGTGTCTGTTATGAAGACACCATTGATTTATTGAGAATTGGAACTAATCTTGAGGGAGGGCAGTGTTTCGGGGATCATTCTGCTGTTAAAACTAGTTTTATATTAAAACACAAGAAAAAGCAATGCAGCAAATAAAAATAACCTGCCCTTGCCATAAATAAAACAAAAATGGTATCCATACTAGCAGAAATGAAAGGGTTTGCATCAAATTGTAATGAACCCTGTAGAAACTGTAGAAACTATGCAACAAATAACACGTAAGTCAAATCAGTGTGTTATTGAAGGACAAAATCTGTCCCACACCAATTGAAGGATCAAAATCTGTCAGCTTCTGGCATACTTTCTCTGGGAAGTAAGAGCTTGGGCAGGTCCTCTGTTGAAGCAACTGGAGGACAAGGATCCTTATGCATTGTAGGGCATGCACTTGCTATAACAGCATATTTTCACATGACCACTTCCTAAAGCCTTTCAAACTTTCCTTCTGACATCATTTTCTCAGCTGGATATGGAAGCTAGCTCTGCAAATCTGATTAGCACTACATATTGTACCAGGCACATTTCAGAAAATCACCTATGGAAGTTCTGCTTTCTGGTTTTCTACATCAGAGTCTAAATTTGATGCCATAACCTCCCTGTGTCAATGTGACCCATTTTACCACAAGAATCAGTTCCTCTCTAGCGTTTCTCAAAAGCCTGTTCCATAGCTGGAAACAAGACCCCTCCCTGCCTTTGATCCTAACTCCTACTACAGTCTTTCCCAGACACTCAGATTCTGTTTGCCCTGACAGGCAGACTATCCGCTCAGTCTGCTTCACATTGCTCCTATCACCAAATATCACCAAATATCCTCCAGGCTCACTTAGTTCAACTGCTCTGCTCATTTTCTGTGTAGAGGATTTCCTTGGACACAAGCTGGCTGTGCTTGTCATCAGTTCTTCACTTCTGGTGAATCCTGCTGAGACACAGCCTAAAACCCCTCACAGGGTACAGATGATGTCTTCTAGGAGCCAGGCTCACAATTCAGTGTTCTCTCCACAGCGCATAGCCCCACATCCCTCGGGAGCTTAAACACATTCCTTCCTTACAGAATCACAAAATATATGAGTTCTTCAGAAACAGAATGACTCTGAAAAAGATTTCTCATCACAGCACAGTTTTTCCTCTGAAAAGAAAAAGGCATCTCTAGTTCTAGGGAAAAAAAAAAAAAAAAGAAAAAAAAGTGCACAGCCCATAAACCAAAGAACCTTTATCCAGACTCATCCTCTTGTTAATTTTGTCAGACATCCCACATATAATGAAGAAAAACCCCCAGATATTTTCTGTTATTACTGTCCTCCCAATACACCACACACTGTAACTGCCAGAGAACACTAAATTTTCAAGTCCTGTTACAGCTCTTCAGGCTTTCTGTCATATGACTGAAGTAGCCTCCTACCAGGTGATGAGATAGATCTTCACTAGGTGATTTGAGTGCCAGCATGCCTTTACTGATATCCTCAATATACTGTTTCCTCTCTGTGCTACTCAATGTTAGAAAGGTAATATTTTAATAGTAATTTCCTTAGCTTGATGACCTTCTGCTGGTACTACAATTCTTTGACATCCAGTTCTTCCATGGAAAACCTTCCTGCAGTGACAGGCACAGTACTGTACCCAGGTGTCTGTTTAACGCCATGGATTAGGTGGAAATCCACTGAGGATTTTTTTCGTTTGTTCTGTGTCAAGCTTGTCTCCTTTCCAAGACAGATACTGATAAATACTGACTCCACTTACTCAGAATTTCCCTCTCTATTTTTTCCCTCTTGTCTCTGTTAAACAAGTTGAGATGTAGAAGTCTGACATGCTGCCTAGGTTTTTTCAGATCTACTTCAGCAAGCCTGGAGATTCCAGAGCTGCTGTTCACAGCTCAGAAATACCTACCTAACAAATTAATGCCTGATGTGAGTATTACCAAATTTGGAAATTTTGGAGATTGTTCAAATTGCCAAATGCCTTTTAAGGTTGGTCTTAAAAGCATAGTATGTCTATTTCTTTTACAGATTTCAGGGCAGGACTACGTTTTGGGTGGTCTCCATTAATGAGATGTTACTTTCATGTATTTGCCACTCATTTTATTTCCATTGTGTCAGTTCTTTAACGCATCTTCCAAGTGTTTCCATGCAAATCAAAGTAAAAAAGATTAAAACTCAAAATCAGTGGGAGCTTTTCTTTCTAGAAATGTCCAGTGATAATCTGGCAAAGTATTTTGTTGATGACAGACTTTTTACATAGAGTCTAGTTCAGGCCCTTATAGCAGTCCTGGCACAGAAGCACATGCAGGAGTTAAAAGGAGTCAGAACTGATTTTTAATTTTTTTTTTCATGTTGATACAGCTTTGATACACACATGGAAAAAGAGGCACTTTGCATAGCTATTAGAAGAACTTAACAACAAGCATAATAAAATGCAATAGTTGTTTTTTTCTGTTAAGGGGTGAGGTGACGAAACAGAAACACTTGTGGTTGGTTTTGGCCCCTGGTTAAAGAACTGTAACAGGTTTGGGCATGCACTGCATGTGATCAGGCTTCTCTACTGGAATCTCTGACCTGTTCAGTTAAAGACATGAATCACAGTCTGAGAAACACTGCAGGAATCCTCAGAAAACCAGGAGGCTCCTGAGAGTTTGAGACAACAGTGTCCTCATTTGCAGTGCTGCTTGACTATTTCATGATTTTACAGTATTTTATGACAAGTAAGGAAACATGTGTATGCCTCATATTGTGGGGAGAGATCATCAATGACTTCAGAAATATTTCTCTTCTGAAAAGGGTGAGGAGGAAGAGAATTCTTCAATTTCAGTAACATCAAAGACCTAATAAATGCCTGAGATGCAATAGTGTCTGACAGTTTCAGGTCATATTGGATGGAAGTTAGTGGGGTTACAGGTTCTTGTGATAAAAGGCATCAAGAGTTTATAGCTCGGTAGTCCAGATTTCAGATTTACCTTCCTGCTCAACAGTTTTGTTTCAGCTTGTGGTGTTATTAAGCAGAGCATGTTCTAGAGAGGAAACCAGTAGTTCCATATTCAGGGAGACAGTTTTTTTCAGCTAGATATGCTGCTTATGTGGCTTTGTCACACAAAACATAAAGTTTGAAAGATGAGTCATACATACTTTGATTAAAAGTGGCCCTGTCTCTTCCACTTTCAGGTTTAGGTAAGGCTTGTTTTGGGGTTTTAAAGCTGCTCTTCTTAAAGGCACAGTTTCATGAAACTATTGGCAGATCTGGAGACTGACCTGTGGCAGCTACTCACTCTGCGTGTTTCATGCAACCAGAAAAATCACACTACTGCATACCAGTGGAGAATCAAAATAAGTTTTTGCTATCCAAGTGAGCAAAATCAGGATTTGGAGATTTGTTTGCAAAATGGAAACAACTTAAGGGTTACATGCAATACTAAATAGGAATTGGTCACTGGCTATTACCTTTATTTTGGCTCTTCCCTCTCCCTCCAGCCTTTAACATAAATGGTCACATTGCTCTTCCTTGAAGTTACACTCGAAGATAATACAGAGAACCCCACTCTGAGACTTTTGCTCTAACCTCAAGTTTGTCTTCGTATTATGAATGGGGCTGATTATTCTTCTAGAACCACTAAATCATTGATGGGAACTTCTTATTAAGAGGAGATTATTTTCCATTAACAATTTTAGAAAAACTTCTTTCCTCTGTGTGCAAGTTGCTACTCTGGGTACCTGTATCAAGCTGAATTGTTAGGATAAGGCTGCTCTAGAGAAGAACTCCACATTAAGAAGACTGCTTTCTACGGGGCCTTCATTAATTTCCTGACAAAAGCTGGGAGGATTATAACAAACAAGCAGGTAACAGCCGGAAGAGACAGCATTAGATCCTCAATCCTGACCAAGGGAGCTGTGTAAGGTCTACTGTGCTAGAGTACCTTGTCACATCACATAATCCAAACTTTCTATAGGTAGTCAGTGTTCCTCATTTTCTAGGTGCTTGACTTAAGACACTGGAGTCTGATCACAGAAGTACTAAAATCACTCACATCTGCAAATGAAGTCAACAGGGGTAAATGTTTTGAAAATAGCAAGTACTATACCAGTGTGTCCAACCTTTCTAGTCAGGCAGGTCCTGTAGTATCATACAATGACAAATTACTTTCTTCTAATGGCACAACCACCTCCTCCAAGTACTCTCATGGGATGGGACAAGACACAGTGAGCCTCAGAGCCAAGTGAATTGTCTGAGTGTGGCACACAGAAATCAAGATAAGGTGGACATATTAAGGTGGACATATTAAGGTGGACATATGTAGTGACAAAACCTGTGAAGAAAATGAGTCTCTGTGTTTCAAATTCATCCTATCATTCATCTTTTCAATCGTCATTTCTTTGCACTCTTGTTCTCTATCCTTAGAACAAGAACAGCATTTTTGTCACAAGGACATCATTCTAACCTATCTAGAGCACTGTCAGAATTCCAGCAGAACCAGCTGCACCTCCCCAGAGGCACTCAAAAAGTCACCATGAAACACACCTTACTTTCTTGCACAGCAACACACACCTTGCAAAGCTAAATGCTGCTTCAAGAAAATACTACAGTTTTGCCTTACTACTTGCACCCGCTGTCAGAACACTTTCCAAGTCTGTAGAGAAGGCAGGGATCCTCCCTCAGCCGCCAGCCCTACACCCAGGTAGGTCAACAAGAGTTTGCTGTTGATCTGAACACAAGCAGCACAGTTCTCACTATGCTATCAAAGGGAGTGTCTTGGGTGCAGCCAATTGTTGGCAGCACAATGCTTAAAGCTGGGAAGAGCTGTTGTAAATACACCCAAGGGCTTAAACCGTAGTCTCATATTCTTATTTGGACGTCTAGGTAAACAGCAACATTTGAAGACTTTGCAATTCCATTTCCCTGCCCTCAGGTGAGAAAAGTCACATGCACTTTCAGGTCAGGTCTCAGCAGGGCAGAGACCCTGAGCCCATACAAGTTCCCATACTGAATGTTTGAAGCATTGTGTGGGGTTCCTTAGCCTTGAAAGCAAGGCAGGCTATGGAAGCATGACAACATCTGAGACAATGGGCTTGGAAACAACAGCAGAATCACATGGTCATACCACTCCTAGCTTCGGTGCTGGGATCTTTATTTATAGCTTAAAAGTTTCTGTACTGTGCTCTTTCACCAGAAAGAATTAAAGACTGTCCTGATATCAGCCAGGCTTCCGCTTCCAAACAGTAAATCACAAAGGGAACTGAGAAAGAAACTAGAATAAGGAGAACACCCTGCTTCCTCCCCCTACTTCTTGTGTAGAGTAAAAAACTGATTGAAGTCCCTCTCCACTCTTGAGACCCTGCTCTACCACAGGGCTCCTTCTGTCATTACACTGCACACTGTCCTGCTTTTCATCAGCCTGTTGCATCTTATCACAACCTTAGGTAGTGCCTGTATTGTTTCTGGTGTTGCAGCTTTAAGACTAGAATGGTTTGCTAAACAACATTTCAAACCCTCATAGTTCTGGAACAAAAGTTAAAAAATCATGAACTTTTTGAGAAATCAAATCTAGGAGACAACCTGCCTTTTTTAGTGCCCTCCAAATAATCCTTTTATAATCTTGTATTTTTTAGAAGGCTTGATCCATTACCCTAGTGATGTGTCTCAGCTCACCACTCACTGTTGTTAATCCCCCATCATTACAAAATTATAAAGTCCTCTAAACCCACAGGATTTGCCTAAAGAGAATCAGATCAGTTTAAAAAATACCTTTTGAACATAGACACTTTTGGCTTTTTCAAACATAAAGTTTAAGTTTTCATCGAAACCTGAGGAAAACGCTAGTCATATCCAGATATTCCAGGACTGGATTTTCAAAAAGAATATCACAAGAGTTGCTGTAAAAGCTTAAAACTTGAAAGAGAAACAGTTTGGGAAATCAGAACTTACTTCTACCAATAACTGAGCAGAAGACTAAAATTAATCACTGCATGAGTTCAAACAGTAGTGAATGTCACTTTCAGTTTTCATAATCTGTTTTCCATTATATATTTAGATGTTGAAATTTCTGTGGCAGAAGAAATCTCTTCCCTATATATTTGTGTGTTTGTAGCTATCTGGAATTTTTCTTTGAGCTGCAGCAATAAAACAGCAGCAATATAAATCAAGTTAGCTAAATTCCACTTTCTATACTGTGTTAACAATGGTCCTACTCAGTACACCTGGCCCAAAATGACCTCATAAATTGAACTGAGCATGTATTTAATGAAAGTGACAAAAGAAAGTGACAAAGACAACAAACAGCTGCTTTTGTTTGCATTAGCTAAGTGGGTGAAACATTGCTGAGGCACTAAAGCCACAGCTATGTAATGGGAGGAACATATGTCCCTTGGGAAAACAACTGGGCCCCTGAACTGGGTTCTGATGGATGTAATCAGACAGAAGTTAAAAGTACTTATCATTCAGATATGCAAAATACTATGAAGAGAACTCATATATTAAATACTGATTATAGCACAGGATGTTAATCATAACACAGGGAGGTGGGAAGAGAAGGGAGTGAATGCAGTTGCTTGGTAAGAACCTGCTGCCACTGAACTCAAATGACAAAAATCCATCCCTTGAAACTCAGTGGCTGATCAAGGTGTTAAATTAGCTGAGTGACAGAAGAGTGAATCACTCACAATCTGAATTAGGCCCAGATTCTGGAGAACTGATTGGTAGTTCATTAGATTTACTGCCAGATAGCACAACTCTTGACTGTAACACCACTTACTGGAGCAATTTGCTCCGGGCTCTAAACTGCATGAACTCCACATTGCTACAGTGCTACACTAATGGTTCTCTAAATAGTTTCTACACACAACCATTTCTATTCTGTCAATACATGCACGTACTGTTGTACAGGATTACGCTGCTCGGCCACTAAACCTGGGCTGCTAAGTAGGACCAGCCTAGGCAACACTTCTGGAATGTAGGTTCTGCATCAGGCAGCTTCCAGGCTCTGATGAGCTGGTCAGCTCACAACTTCTCACAGTGGTCTGGTAGCTCCCCTGAGAGCAGCTACCTTGCAGCAAGTTCACAGAGAATCTATAAACCACCATTTTTGGTGTAATTGAGAGGTTTGCTTTGAAACTCTCCTTACTATCAGCCAGTGTAAGAGAAAACAAGGAAGAAGGCCAAGCATTACACAGACAAACTGAGAAGAGACTAAGCTAACCATTCCAAAAATTATATACATCAAATTGCCTTCTCTGCTTGGTTCTCTCAAAGTCTTTCAGGAAGTGTCTTTTATACTGTATCACAGTTATAAGTAAATGTTGGGCAGTGTTCCCTTTCTTGTTTACTTCTAGCTCTCTCCAAAGGTTCCCCTTTCTCTATTAATTACACACATCAGCCACGTCTACAGCTTTGTGGTTCTCTTAAGTCTACTAAATTAACTCCCCAGCACCTGCCACCCAACAGTTGTTCATTGCTGAAAACTCCTGCTTCGGCTCTGGTACTCTTACCCAAAACACCAAAAATTTAGTCTTTCAGCAAAGTTACATGCCTGAAACACAGTGGAGGTAACATGAGATCCCATGTCTGATTTGTGGCTCTGGAGGAAGCAAGCAAGAGGTGCATTTGGGATGTGGCCTGTGTAATTACAGGGGACACCACACTGTTTGGAGTCTTGTGGGGTGTTGCTGTGTGCATCTAAATCTGATGAAAGACGTGATGAATTGAGGCCAGTTCATCATCCACCAAAAATGACAGAGTTGACAGAAATCACTTCTCATGAATGCTGTAACCTGGGGATTCAGCAGCATCATTGAACTCTACATGCTGCTAGCTGCAGCTCAAATGGTTGGCTTTGCACATGTACTTTGGGTATTTAGAATGCTTTTTAAAATATAGATTCTACTGTCAAGTTCATTAGGGCTTCATATATATTCTCAGAAGGATGACACCATCTTAAAAATACAATTTTTTTTTTTTTTAACATACTGTCTTCCTGTGTTAGTGGTGGATTCAAGCCATAGGAGATAATGGCAATGTCAACAACAAATATTGGCTAAACACTGACAACATCTATGAGACTGGAGTGTGTTAAGATGATCACTGGCCACTACATAAGGCAAATCAGTTTTGAAGTTAGAACTTCTGGATTATCTGGATGAGAAAGAAATAATGGATTGACCAGAAACATCTGGAGAGTATGAGCATAGTAGTTCAATTAAGATGGGCAATTGAAAGCTTTAAAAGGAAGTGTCTCTCAGTAGCGATTTTAGACTTTCCCTTATCTTTTCCTGCTTCAGCATCAAACCTACTACATCAAAGGAAATGAAAAGAGCCTATCCTGATTCCAATACATACCTCAGAAACAGAAGAAAAATAATGTAAGAAACTTTCATGAATTTTTCCAATCCAGGCATATCAATTAAAAATTATTTTAAAAATCTCTTCTTGTCATACATGTTTATCTATCATTAGTTACAGGATTAAAAAGTACTGAGGCCAAAAAGGAAATAGAAAAGGAATAGAAAAGGATCTGTATTCCCAGAGCAAACCTAGCAGAGAACAGACTCAACTTCTAAATTGCATCTGCAGATCAGGAAACTTAAATGTACCCCACCTGACTGAGGTGAAAACAGCCTGGTTAAGTGTACAACTAGAAAGCCTTTCCTTCAGTGCACCTGCCCAGCTACCAGAGACAGGGCTACAACCACTTCACAAGGCTCCCCTCAGCTCAATAGCAGGCATTTGCTCCTTTGGGTTCCGGTCTGATCACCCACTCTTCATCTCTGGGCTGATATTGTCCAGGCACTGATGTAACTTGATGGTAATAGTGGAAACCAGGGTTATTCAGGAAATAGGCAGCACTTCGTCACTGCAAACCACTGAGCCTGTATTATCTGCCTGATTTCCTCAGTGGTTGGAACAGGATTTTTTGGCTCTTCAAGTGGGAATCCTGTGCTAAAAAGCAGTTCATTTATCTAGAGTGTCCTGTGAAGATAATTTTACCAAAGTGTGGGCTTACAGTTGGGCACTACTGTGGGTTTCAGTAGAAATAACATTTCAGTTATAGTATCAAGCTCTATAAAAGGCAAACTTATGCTTTAAATATAATTAAGAAGAGAATTGTACTGTAAAACCTAGATCTTTGTGGAAGCTGCTTAAGATTTCACAGGGAAAGCTGAGCCTGAGCACTTCAATATGTGTCCTTTTAAAATAAATCCACCAGGTAAGTCTCCTTAAGTTTTGGAACTTATCCACCTCATCTGATTTCCTGGTACTTGTTCATACAGGTTTTGCCCTGTGAGCACACCTTTGATTAGGTGTGACATGGCACCTTCCCTTTCAAATGAATCTTATTTTGAAACTTCTTTGTTTTTAAAATCCATCTAGACTTCCTCCTTCAAGGGCTTTGGGACACAGTTTTTTCCTCACTTGTCCTATTAATTCAGTCTATTTTCTTCCATTTAAAAAATTAATACTGGGTCTTGAATGTCCAGGAGTACCACCATATAATAAGGAAAACATGTTTTACTTGGAAATGCTGAGTCATTCTCAACTCCCAGTTTGTACTGGGAAGAGAAAGGGGGAGTGCATTTTTAGAATTGCATCACAGAGCATGAATGGCAATCCAAAAAAAGGAAATTACTCTCTCTTCATACCTCTGTATGTGTAACATGTAGCAAATTTCAGTTCTCAAGAAAGCAGAAAAAATCCTTTGCGTTTCCAAGCTCTCTTTTGCACTCTCAGCGCTCATTTTAAATAGTGTCTCTCTGCTCCAACCCAGAGATGTGGCACGAAATCTGAATCTACTCCCTTTCCGGTAAAAATACTCCTTTCATTTTGTTGCAATCAACAGGTGGTTTATGATTTGACTCTAGTCCTTTTGAACTTGTTTTTGCTCTAGGTTACAATTCCTTGCTTCAACACAAAAAAAAAGCATCAGTCCTATATACCTTCGTTCCTTTATATGTTAGGGGTTTTTAAATTGTTCTTTTAAATTATGATTTTTTTTTTGTCTCATTCGTGAAGCCACATGCCATGTGGCCTTAGCATAACAAAACTCCCCAGAGGTGTGTGGCTGGCTTTCTGTGCACACACACATTCGGTGAGCTATGCTGGATGCTCATTTGAGGCACTCTTCACCCTTAGCGAACCAGACGTTTAAGATTCAGCATAAAGATATCTGAACTTGTTTTACATAGCATTTGTGCCAATTAAACGTGGCACTGGCTGACTTGCTTTAGCTTTGGTTAAATGGGTCTGGGAAACTTGGTTACTGGGCTGCAAGCCTGGATTTTTGTACTAAGAAGCGTACCACATGTGGTTGGCATTGTTCACAGTAGTTACCTGGGAACCTGCTCTGTCAGAAACTGTGTTAGTCTACAGAAGGATGGTGCTGGACAGCCTGTACTCCCTGCTCAGTGATGTTTTCAGGCATCGGGCGGGAAGCAATCGGTAAATTTCCTTCAGTGAAGCCAGCCAGCAGCCAGGCACTGCGTGAGGGGGGTTAAATTCACTCTATGCGGAGTCTCTCTCCCCTTCCAAACTTTATATTTAGAGGTCAAGAAAACACTGGCAGCCACCGGGTCGGGGCCGTCTCCACGGAGGTGTCGCGAACGCCGCCGTGGGCCAAGGAACGTGGGCACGGACAGGATTATCCTTGCGGCGGTGGTAACTACCCCGAGATGAAAGGACCCGCGTGCTCACGCGGTTTCCCCCGAGCGGGAGGGCCTGTCCCGGCTCAGGGATTTCGTGGCCAGGGGGTGGGCTGCTGGCAGCCGCTCCCCGGCTCCTTCCCCGCCGCCTCCTCCCGCCCGGCCCCGCCCGCGCGGCCCTCCGCGCTGCCGGAGCGTCAGCGGGAATTTCCAGCCAGGAAGTGCGGCGGGCCGGGGGCAGGGGCGGAGGCTGCGCAGGCCGGTGCCGGGCGGGTGCCCTCGCCGGTGGGGCGGGCGGGAAGGAGGGGGAAAGTCCGCGCGGAGCCGGGAGGCGGCACGCCGGGTTACATGGCGCGGCGCTGAGGGACCGCCGGCGGCATAGCACGACGAGGAGGAGGAGGAGGAAGCGCCGGCAGCTCTGCCCCGGTGAGCCCCAGGCGGCCCCTGGCCCGCCGCTCGCTGTCTTCTTTCTCCCCGGTCTCCGTGTCCTCACCGCGGCGCCTCCCGGGCTGCTTTCCCTCTGTCCCGCAGCGGCGGGAGCGGGGCGGGAGCGGGCATTTCGCTGGGCTGGGGCAGCGGGCAGCCCCCGGAGCTCCGGTTTGCCGCGGGAGGCTGTGCCCGGCTCCAGCCCCATGCCTGTGCCCTCGGCCCGGCCGCGGAGGGATTGCCGCGGGATTCGCCTGCAGCCAGCCAGGGGAGCGGGCGGGATGCCGGGGACGGCTTTGCTGCTGGTGTGTTACAGGGGTCTTCCTAGCGAGGGAAGGGTGTCCGTGACAGCAAAGTGAACCGCAAAGTGAAAAACATTTGCAAGCCCGGGTTTTGCCGCTCGCATAGCGGGTGCTCGTAGGCAAAGAAGGTGCTGCTTTTGTCCTTTTGGTTTCGAAGCTGACACACGTACGTGCTGCTGAACCTGAGACGCGGCCGCGGCACGGTCGCCGGCTGGGCTCGAGGATGCAGGTAGTCGCCACGAAAATGTGGGTTGATACCGACAGCTCTGGGTGTCCTGGTCTTGGGTGCAGCCGGAGAGTGCCGCAGATTACTAAAACGTACGAAGTAGTGAGGTTTTTAAAGGTAGTGTAGTTGTAAGCGATGCAACCGAAAAGTTCTCGTCGCGACGAGGAGTATTACTGCACTGGTTGCTCTTGAAACACGTTTGACCTTGAAACTCAAGAATATCGAACTTCTCACCGTCCCAGTTTTTGTGTTTTTTTCATCTATTGGTGCTTTCTGCTTTGATGGTAGCTTTGGTGGAGGAGTGCTAATGGCTTATTTTACGTGAATGTGAATTGGAGTGTTATTTCTGTGACATGAGCTATATGCTCTTGAGCCATTATCATCATGTGTGTGCTACTGCGTTTTTTCATTCAAATAAGTAAATCTGAGTGTCAGTGAGCATTTGGGGAATAAGACTTGGGAGGCAAGGGATCGTCTGTTGCGTTTCAACTTCCTGTCTTAAAATGCTCAAAACTCTTTGCTTAAGAATAACATTTTAAAGGAAATACAGATTATTGTAATCATGATTTTTTAAAATGGTTTTAAAGTGCTGATTATATTTGGCATGTTTTGTGCTGCAGAAGTCTTCTTTTCACTTACTCTGTTCACAGAGAAAAGTGGATGAATTCATCGCTCTATTGCCTTGTGCCTTACATGCTGCAAGGTGCTGCCACCAGCATTGTCAAGCTCACAGAATGGGGTTGAAAATAGAGCACTTGGATTTTATTGACGTCTGGAGTCTCTCTGCTATGTACTGCGTAGTATCAACTTTTGAAATAGTGTTTCAGTCAAAGCATTTGTATTCTTTCACGAAAGAAAGTAGCTGCCCATTCTAGGAAAGCGTTAACCAAGACGTCATTCTAAGATTGCATCCTGTCTGCAATGTTTTGTAATCTACAGAAATGACTACAGCTTATGAGAAAATGAAAGAAAAAAAAAGCAGCCTGCAACCATCCAGAAGCAGATGCTTTGTTCTGTAATTTTGCCTGGCCCGAAAATTTAACTAACAGTTATGCTGAAATACTGTTGTCAGGATGTGTCACAGAGTGCAGAGATTTCAGGGAATCTCGATGCTTTAATCTGTGCAAGATATGTTAAAGAGCTTAACTTGAAATACTAAACTGAAAGGAAAAAGCTTTTTTTCTTTCCACCCTTTGTCCCCTTTATAAAGAAAGAATTGTCAGTCTGTGGTAGAGTCATCAAAAAACGTAGTTATTTTCTCTTACAAGAAATTAATACATTTTGACTTAAGGTTGTAAAACAGAACAGCTTTATATCACTTTGCATTGTGTTGTGTGTTTTTAAAAAACAGTGTTGTAGTAGGTAAACTTTCTATCTGTACTCGCCTTGTTTCAGCAACACCTTGGTAATGTTTTTGTAGAATTTTTTTCAAAATCAGAAAAGTTTGCTGGATAAAAGTGCTGGGACAGAGAAAAGGAATATCTTGGAAGAGGGAGAGAGGGTGAAAAGCAGACAGTGGTGTTTCATTTATGTGCACATTTGAAAATTTCCTGCTTCGTTTGATGAGGAGTTCTGGTTGTTTTGTCTGTTACTGTATATTTTACTTTCAAAAATTAATTTTAATAATGTAAGTTTACGCTAAAATTTTTATTTCTAAAAATTCAATAATAAATTTACTTTTTTCCTTGAGGTGGCATTATGTGACTTCAATAATAGATACCTGCAAATAAATATAATTGACACAATTTTGCTATTTAATAGATTTTTGAGTTTCCTTTTCATTGTTGCCTTTTCCAAAACCTTCCCATACCTCTTTCTCATGAATACATGCAAACTCCAGAAATATGTTCAGTTAGAAATTCATATTATTGTGCATATTGCTCTCTCTGGAAGGACAGGAACTAAATTTGAAGGCCTGTGAGTTTTTACTATCGAAGGTGCCTATAATACAAGGTTGATGTTCATTTTTGATGTTGTAAAGATACAGTGAAAGGCAGTATATCCAGTAATACAAAGTTGTAAAGATACAGTGTTTGAAGTTGTAAAGATACAGTGAAAGGCAGTTGGCTTTCTGCTGTAACAAGTGTTGAGAAAATTCACCTGTGGTCTTCAGAGATGCTGGTTAATTCTCCGGTGTTTTCGCAGCCTGCTTCAAACTATACTTGCTAAAATACTTTCACCTTTCAGTGGTGTAAGTGTTTGCCAATTCTAAGTTCAAAAGTATCAGTCAAAAAGAAAATTGTTACTTGTTTATGTAAGCAACTGACGAAAACTCTACAGTTTGTTGAAAATCCTTTTTTTGCAACGTGATGATAGCTTTTCTTTGGTTATCTGACAAAATAACACAGCTATTATAAAACAAGGAGAAGGTAATGAATGTTTCAGGCAGGTAGTGAAAAAAGCAATTCCTGGTTTTGGTCATTTTTAGCTCTGACAGAGGTATTTTAGAAGTGGAAGTTGTAATTTGATGTCCTTTAAATAAGCTGTGAACCTTTTATGAAGTTCTATGTTGATAAGATCATAATTATGGTTGTCATTAACTGTGCCCTTAGGTCAGCCAGGCACTGAGTTTGCATCTAACTGTGAGCATAGAAATAATTTGGTGCATCTTCTTCAGTGCTTTCATTTAAACGTGTATTCTGATGAAGCACTGTTGACAGTTCCAAAAGTAAGGCCTTAAAAGATGTTTCAAGTTATTATAGTCTCAAGGTTAAATCCTTTGTTTAGCATTTAGGTCAAGCTGACAGATCGTGTGTGGGGAGGAAGCTACTACTGCTACTCTAAGCATTATTTCCCCCTTTCAACTTCTATGTTCCTTTGAAAAACAGTGACCGATAGATACATGTTTTGTCCGCATTCATTTAAAATGCTAAACTGAAATACCCCCGTGTTTCATTGTGTCCTCCAGGCAGACTGTCAATAGCTGGTCCAGAGCAAAGTGGGTCTGACTTGTGGGGTTTGGGTTTGTTTGGGTTTTTTTTACTTGAGTTTGGCTCTATTTTTTTGTTTCTTCTAGAGATCATGTTTCCATCCACCTAAACACGGAGAGATTTTAGCGCACAAATAAAGTGTAAGCAAAGGAAGCAGGTGGAGTTTTTGGTCTTACTAGTTTAGTCCAAGTGAGTTTTGTTGTGTCATAGGTTACCATACAACATTGGAGCTGACGGAGTTTTACAATTTCTTTAGAAAAAGCAAAAAGTTAAACCTTAGTTAGCCACGGACTAATTTGAAAACTGGGTAAAACTGTGATGGCACAGGACTCAGCTCTACCTGTTTGGTTCCTCTTACTGGTGCTATTTAAGCGTTTGTTTCCATCACCTTACGATTTCAGTGGCTGTTCAGAGGCCAAAGGACACTGAGAATCCCTTACTTCACCTTTGTGATTGCAGTGGTAACAGCCCTTGCTATTTTCTGCTCATGAAGTGAGGGACTGTGTCTTCCGTAGGAGCCCAGAGCCTGTGTGACTGTAGCTGGTGATAGAGCAAACCTTGTGTGAACTGAACTCTGCAATCTGGGGATTACATGTTACTTAGCTCCTCAGAAACACTATTCTTCCTGTGCCCCCTCCTACTGCCACCAAAAAAAAAAAAAAAAAAAAAAAAAAAAGAAAGAAAAAAGAAAAAAAAAAAGAAAAAAGAAAAAAAATGGTTTGCAGTCTAATATTAACGTTTCATAACACTTCACATAACACTTCTGGCTTATGAGATGGGTGTGTGTAGCTTCTTAAGTTAAAATTTTGCTTCAGTGAACAGCTTTTATATGAACTAGAGTTATTTGTAAAGAACATTCAGTAATTCATCTTAATCTGGAGGAAAAAGTAACAGCATTTTAACACATATGCAGGTTAGTTCAAGTAACATTAGCACCCCACATGGCTAAAATACAATGTAGTTACTGCTGCTGTTTTTCTGTGTTGAACCTCAGTATTTCTACATCTGCTTAGCATTATGCATGTACCAGAATATGTTTGCCATATATTTGAATACTGTTTATTCCTTTGGTTTAAGTTACTTTGAATATGTTTTAACAAAAACAGTCTAACTTTATTCCAACAATATAATGGAATAACAGTTTACATGTTTATGGCATTTTAATATTTCCTCTTCACATATTATTTCACTACTTTGATACTTGGGAAAGGAATAAAACAAAAATTCTGTTCGCAAACATAGTTAATAGAACATCTTTTAGGTAGTCCGGTTTCTCTTTGCCAAGGAAATTTTCTTATGCTATGATTTTTTTTCTTCAAATTTAGTTGTTACCTGCTGTGATAAATATGGTTCTGGATTTCATAAAATAATTATGCACCCAACAATTCTGATTTAGAGCACCACACTTGTGAAATCTCAAGTACTTGAAATTGATTTAATTTCTTAAATATTCTGTAGTTTTTATACCATTGTCAAGTAATGCATCTGGTCATGACTGAAAATACTTGAAAATTTTAACTTCAGCAATTTTAAAATTTTAAAAATACATAAAGACAACAGTCAGGTCCCACCCAACAGGAAATAATAAGCAGGCTTAATTAGTCACAAGAGGAGGCAATTTGGTTTGTTATAGTAGAAAAACAAATAGTGTCATATAGGGTTGTGTAGTGTTATTGCAGCTGCAACTGTGTGTGGATGACTAAAACTCTGCAGAGGAAATTAGAATCTTTGATCAAAATGTCTCTCTGCACTAACTTTTTCGCACTTGTATACTGAGAAATTGCACTCAAATCTTTATTGAGAGATTACACATCTTTGAAGTACTAGAAGGAATGTGAAAAATACAACTTCCTTGTGCCGCTTTTGCGGAAATTGGATGTTGTTTCCGTAAAACAGCTCCCTAAAGCCCAGGTATTGAAGTCATAGCTGGGAGAAGTTGGGAGAAGAAATAGTAGTAAACATTTCGACATTTAAAGGCAAATTTCAAGTCTGTTTCATTACTGAGTTAAAATCTCTTCAAAATAACATAGTTGATGGGGCTTTGTGTCAACATGACTGAGTTAACAATTGCTATTGTGTTTTTCTTTCCTATTTGTCCTAAAGACATCTATGCCAATATTGTGGGTGAAAGTATGCATGATGTTACCTTAATATTTGAGTTCTATTTACTTTGTGTATTACAGAATACGTTAGCTGTTTATCACCTCTTACTTTGAATTAAAAGTTCTGTGCTCTGGAGCTGTCCTTCTGGCACTCTGGGCAGGATAACTGGGTTCCAGGGGAAATGAAGTGCTGGTTGAAGTCAAGAGGTGAAAAGGCTGTGTGTTGAAAGGGGTGGGCAGCTGCCTGACTTTGAAGGGACTGCAGTGGTGAAGGGTTGAGACTGAACAGCTTGGATCGGTATCTCTTGTCAGAGCAGATTGTGCTCTGGCCTCCAGCCAAAATCGTCTCAGCAGCTCTGTCCTGCTGCCAGCCTTGACCCAACAGCCCAAAGAGTCTATTGCACAATACCTTTTCCTCTCATCTCTGTTTGGGAAGTGCAAATCTCTGAAACAATTGTCCCTATACAGATACAGATTATGTTTTGCAAAGGGTGGAAGAGTGAGGCTCAAGGATGGATAGTTGCCACCTAAAGTTAAGGAAGCAACAGCAGGTAAAACCCATTGTTCTGTCTGTACAGTACAGCACTTACTGTTTCTACCTCAGTTCTTCATAGCTGCTGCAGGAATTTTTAAAATTTGGTCCTGTTCCTAAAAATATAATTCTCTTTAGAGCACTCTTTTTAGTGAGCAGGCTAAAAACACAACCACACTGAGTTTAATTACTTTGATTCAGTGTCCTGTTAAATAAGTTTATTTTTAACACGTAAATTCCAGTGAAAGCCAAGTTAAAGAGAAAAAGCCCTCTGCTAGAAAGCTTTCAGGAAGAATTGTTCTTTCAGTTTATCAAGTCAGTTGAAATAGTATTTGAGTTTCCCATTGAGAGGCTTGGTTTCTGAATCCCAGCCTTGAAAGGTGTGAACAGGCTGATGTGAAACATCTCATAAAGTAAGAGATGGTTTAAATAAATTTCCTCATGGAAGAACATCCATCACACTAATTTCAGCTCTCAAGTGCAATGAACTGAGTGGTAAAGATCATGGTTGTCTGTAGAACGGTAGTATAGAGAAGTCCCATTCCAAGTTTGTTGGGATTGGATTGGATACTGGTGTCAGAGAGAACAAGGGGCTTAAAATTCAGGCTGGAAACTTGAAGAGAAGTAAAGTGAAGGGTCTGCACCCATGAAAAATCAGGGGGGGCTGAAAACAGTTGGGTAGAGAAATTTATCTTGCCTTTTAAAAGGTAAACAGACACAGTAGATGTGGGAGAATAACAGAGAAAAGCTCTAAAATCAAATGATTGAGATAAAGAGAAATGAGAATTCTTGTTCACGGATTACAGCATTCCTACATTAATTATGTTCTTTTCATTTTAAAAGGCTGCTCCTTTTGAAGCTTTAGAAAAAATATTCAGAAGACAATAAATCGAGTCATGTTCTGCCAGCTGTGCCACTTGTACCTTGGTTATTGGTTATTTGGTTATTAAGGAGGAGCAGTAGTGTAGATTACCTGCCATTTGGTTTGCTTGGTTGTTTAGTGCAACAGTCATCTCCTGGATGTGTGTACATGGTTTTTCTCTTCCTAGGTTTTTCTCTTTTTCTCCCTATTTAAACCGTTGTCACAATGGCAGTTGACCTGCTGTGAGGAGAAAGGAATATGTTTGCATATGCACACACTTCACACACTTCCTCTCAGAAGGTACAGTTTCGTGAGCTTGGGCATGTTTAGCTGGATTTTATGTTTTCCTGTTGCACTAGGAGCTAAGTGAAGTTTCTTCACTGACCTTTGAGTTTTCACACTTATAAATACTGTGAATCGAAATGTCTAGCTTCCTGTGCCCCATTATCTGAAAAACTTCAGACGATCTCCAGGGTGGAGACTGCTGTGGTTGATTGTGGTCTGCAGGTGTTGGGGTATTTTTTATTGTAGATTTTAGTTTGCAGTACAATTTGTGGGAATTGGAGCTTATGCAGGAAGCAGGCATCTATAATAACATTAATTTCCACAAAACAATTTTAATCTGATAATTTTCAAATGAGAGAGGTGGCAATCTCTGACCCATGATACAGCTCATGTAATGAGAGAATGAACAAAGCCACTCGAGGTAGATGCTAATCTTACCAGCTGATGCAAATGGGAAAGGTGCTTAGAAACTGGAGCAGTAAAGGGAAGAGGCCAATTAAAGGTCACACAGTTAGTGCTAGGGTCTATTTTTCTGTGTCTTTTTGGGGTGTTAATCATGTTACTGACTCTGTGGATTTGCATCAGTTTTCATGTAAGAGGAAGTGTAGGGATTTGTTAACTTAATAAATCCTAAGGAAACAAATTGTTATTTGAAGGTAGGGCTCCCAGAACATTTTTGTTATCTGTTTGGCTTTGGACAGGGCAAAACATAGTGAAACTGAGTGTTTTCAGTCATGGAGAAGGGTTATTTTAAACAGCTGGGTTAATCTTTGTCTAGGCCCTGATAAGGCAATGAAGTGTGAGTTTGCATACACAAAGGTGTATGTTTGCACATCTGAATTATAATCTGTTTATAATAAACTGGCTTAACATTCAGGCCAGAGAGTATGTCTTCAACCTGTCCCCCAAGCACTGCAGCTGACCTGAACACAAAAGATCTCAAGTAAGAGGCATCTGCACTTAGGATGCGAGAGAGATTATGTTTAATACCTGGTTCGACATTCATTAGTACCTACCTACAGCTGAATGGGTGGTATGTGGGTACTTACCTTGCTGCTTCTGAGTGTACTGTTCATAGAATAATAGAGTAATTTGGGTTGGAAGGGACCTCAAAGATCATCTAGTCCCAACCTCCCCACATACTGTGGGTGGAGACACCTTCCACTACCATAAATTGTCCAAATTGCTCAAAGCCCCATCCAACCCGACCTTGAATACTTCCAAGCATAGGCAGCCACAGCTTCTCTGGGCAACCTGTTACAGTGCCTTGCCACCCTCACAGTGAAGGATTTCTTCCTTATATCTGATCTAAATCCACCCTCTGTCAGTTTACAATCATTCCCCCTCATCCTGTCCCTGCACATCCTTGTGAAAAGTCCCTTTCCAGCTTTCCTGGAGGCTTTAAGGTTTCCCTGCAGCCTTTTCTCCTCCATGCTGAACAGCCCCAGCCCTCCCAGCCTGTCTGCAGAAGTGCTCCAGCCCTCTGAGCATCTTCGTGTCCTTTTCTGGACTTGCTCAAAATCAAAAAGATTCATGTGCTCCTTGTGCTGAGCAGCCCATAGCTGAATGTAGCATTGCAGGGGGAATATCTTTAAAGGCTGCTGTTTTGGTGTCATGATGTTGTTCACTGCACCAGCCAAAACGCCAGAAATCGCTGTTTTCAGAAGGTGAAACTGAAGGACTGACTCAAATGGATGTAGGGTTTTTTCTCCATGCGTTCTAATTTTTACATCAAAATACTTTAAATGAAAGGTTTTCAGAAGTAATGCCTCTGTGCTATCCTTCCACTTTGTTGGAAAGTTATTTATTGTAGAAGTGTGGTTGTGACCAGGAGTGTGGCAGGTGTGAGGACACTGCCTTTTGCCCTCAGAGTTCTGCTGGAGGGAGAGGGGTACAGTCTGAGGAACTAAAATAGGGCAAAGAAAATATTACCTGCTATTACATTTATCCTGTGCCTTACAGAAGCAGCTGTGAGAAAGTGTGAAAGTTTGGCAAAGTATACATTGAGCAAACAGGCAAGTGGGCAAATGCCATTCAACTTAGCTCCTCAGAGTATTTTATTTTTCTGAATAAGCATGTTTACCATGCCACCTGGAAACTTCAGAATTGTGGAATACAATTTTGCATATGTGACTCATGAAATTGTAAGTGTTTAAATATGAGACATCACTAAACAAGACCTTTAGGACTAGTTTCTATTCTATTTATGCAGAAGAAACCTGGCATTTGCACTCACAGTTATCAGGGTGTAACAAGAGGGTGGGTATTTTCTGACACTTTGTAAAAAAAAAAAAAGCTGGCTGTTGAGGTCTTCAGATTGTTTTCTGTAGTTTCTACACCTTTCAGTTAGAAGTGTTTGACAAAAAGTATTACAAGCTATTTCAGTGATTTAAGTAACTTTTCGGTTGGTGATAATGTTATTTATGTTTTTTCTGTGGAGCAGCAGTCAAATAGAAACATCTTAGTAACTTTTGTTGTATCCTGAAAGTTTTAACATGCCTTGTATGTTGATTTTTTCCATAAAGATGAATGATAACAATGGCAAATGGTTGATGAAAATAATGCTTTACGGAATGTACCTGTGAGATAATGTGATTGACTGGTGACTTTTTATCCTGCTGAAATCCTGTTGTATTAGGTGATGAAGTACAGCATTGGTGACATTGCTTGTTATATCTGTTATTAATTTTTGGCTGAAATCTTATGACCAGTTATTTGATATTTGCATAAATACTACAAATAGGTATTTCCCAGTAAATATCTCTAAAACTACTTTACAGTCAGGTGGGTACTTTTATTTTCTAGGTTAAAAACTAATTTCATCCACATGTTTATGTGGATGTTTATCATTTTAAAAAGATGTTTATCTTTTTCACTGAAGTCGTCTGTGTACTAAGTATCTCTTATTTCTCCATTTTATTTTTATTTATGTTTTCTACTTTGTGGGGATTGGGTGACTGTGCTGTCTTTGCAGATTTTCAACAAACAGAATTGAGCCTCCATCAAGGTGGAGTACCCAATTATCCCAGTTTTCCTTTTGATAATTGCCTTTCTAGTTCCTGTAGAAGGTATATGATGACTGAGCTTTTCTTTAATGATGTACTGATCTCTTGCACTTCTCTTTGATAGGGCAGTAGGTTTTCACAGTTTGATTTGCTGGAAAACATCACTCATGTTCACCGATGTGGAATAGGAGGGCCAGTGACCTGTCTCTGTCTTCTATTAGTTATTAACTTTATTTAATGTCTGTTGGATGCAGACATGAGTCTCTTGGAGTAGTCCTGCTGTTATTTTCAGATTCTCCCTTGGAGAGCCTTGTTTAGTGAGCTCAGCATAGGTGAAATTGTAGTTCTTTTAGTAACATCTACATGAAAGGAAATAACACTAATACTAATACCTTCTAATAGACCTAATAAATTCCTCAGAAAATTCACAAGTTCTGCTACTGGCCCACTACTGGTCCCAGTAAAACCAAGCCAAGCTAAAGTTTTCCGGTGTCCAGCATTTACATGTAGACCTGTGAGGAAGAGTTGTGATGGATGCTGTGCATCCACAATTGTCATTTTCAGCACAGAGTTGTTGTGTGTGCTAAGCAGTTGTGGACCTCTGGAAATAAAGGTGTCCAAAATTAGTCAATAATTGATTCCAGGTTTTATTTAATTTATTATATTTTATACTATCTGTTTTTTATTGGGCATGTTTATTTGCATTTAGTAATGCTTCATAAGAAAACTATTAGGGTTCCTCCACAAATATTCATGATGTTCTTTTTATTGTATGAAAATTAAGAGGTCTGCTATTACTATGGTAATGATTTTGCCTAAAGTCTAATAGCGGAATAGTCAGAGGAAAGATGTAAACAATTCCTGATTTTAAGAAATTTTGACTTGTGGACTGTAATTTTTAATTTCTTGGCAATGGACAATGGAAAATCCTAGCTGTAGCCTATCTTGTCCTTACATTGCCCCTTCCAAATACTGAGGAATTTTACAAGTATTTTAGAAATCATTAATGTTAAGAGCAAAATAAAAAGTGTCAGAGTTTGGACTTTTAACTCTGAATGTTTTCTAGGCTTCTCTATTGCTCTACATTGGAAAAAAATGGGAGTTCTAATCGTGTTTTTGTGTTTCAGGACTTAAAATGGCAGCAGAAGATTCCTATATTATGGGAGTATCTGATCCCCAAGTAAGTGAATTTCTGTATTTTCAGTATCCCTGTATCCTCTCCTAGCTGTCTGTTTAGGCCTTCTCTCATATTGTCCTGTCATTTCCTAGACTTAATATGGACATAGAAAATCATTCTGCATTGGCAGAAATCAGGGCTTTTTTTTCCCTAAGCTTGTTTTTATGTGACCTGTAAAGTGCCTTGCCACTGGTTAAATGGCTGAAATGAGAAGGAAAGCTAGGCCTGCTGAATTAAGCTGTTGAGAAAAATATTTATTTTTATCCCCTGCATGCCTGTGACACTTGCTCTGAAATTTCTTCTGTGGTGGACGTTGGAGTCTTTCTGAGAATAAAGCCCTATATGTCCTAAAAGGCCCTTCTGTGCAAATTTTTGTGATGTTTGCATTGATAGTGATGACTAAAATGTTCCTTCACTCACACAGATCCATCTTCTTAGCTCATTTTATAAATTATTTGAACTGTGAGAATGGTGCTTGGGTGAAGAGTTTAAGTGAAGAACAGATCATTTCTACTCACCTTAATTTTCATAAAGCAACTATTTTCTCCCTTATGCTTGCTCCACTTTGGAAGAAGATAGATTTATATCTGACAAGAATTACAGGAAGTTAAGACATGTCAGTGTTTAAAAAAAATAAAATTAAACTTTAACCTGGATGTGCTGTTTTCTTGCATTAGAGCTTGTAAATATGTTTACATAAGGAATGTAGTCTGGTGGGGTTTAATCAGAAAAGTGGAAATAAAACTCACAGGTTCTTAGCAAGGCCTTGGGCAACAGATCTAGGGTCAGATTTTTCAGAATTTACTGTATAAGCTCTTTAGAATTTATAGTTGTTAGTGCATGTAAGCAAAATGGGTGTTTAGAAACTGTGCTGAGGTTGATGTGGTCTCACGATTCTGGTGAAATTTGGGTCGGTGCTGTCAGCTGTGCTTGCAGTGCTGTTGCCAGCAAAAATAAAGTAGCTATAAAATGTTTATGTAATTCAGCAAGGTGTTTGCAGTCTCAATATTTGCAGAGAACTTTGAAGTTCTTTGCTGATAGATGTTTTATGCAACTATGTATATATGTAATAATGAAGAGTATTTTCTTTCAATATAGATGTTTGCGGTGGATCAGTTCATGGGAATGAATGCTTTATTTAATAGTACAAATTACATCACTTCAGACTTACCACTACGAACAGGTAGGAACCCTTACTATTTGATGGTGCTATTGTCCTCCTGATTCTTCCTGTTTGTTCTCTTTTGAGGAGTTCTTTTCAGAGCCTTTTTTTGTTTACCAACTTGTGTGTCATAATAGTAGATTGCAAAGTTGTCAACAAGATTTTTTTATTACATCTTTCTGCGTCTTTCTTCCCCTCATGAAATTTCAGCAGTGAGGCAAATTGGATTTTCTTGTGGCCTGTACTGAAACTGAAAGTTTCAGCAGTTTCCCAGGTGAAACCAGGACAGTGACCAAAGAGCTTTGAGTGACCCGATTTTATAAATGACTTTGTTGAGGCTTTTTTTCTAAATTTGAGCCTTCAGTGAGTTACATGTTTCTATTGCCAGTTTGCAGACTGCCACATGTGCTTCTTTTCCTTTTGAATGCTGTTGCATTTGTCGTATTAGTTCTTAAGGTGCTTGTTTTTCAGTAATAAAATGCAGAGAATATTAACTTCCTGCATCATTCAAATGTGTTTTTCCTTCTCGGTGACTTCTCTGTTTCCTGTGAAGTGGCAGTGTGGTATTAGAAGAACCTGAGAATTTCCTGAACAATACCACTTGTTTGAAAGCTCAGACAAATTTTACAACAAACCACTGAAAATAAGCAAATAGTATTCTGCAAAGGTCTGATAAAGCAGTTCTTACAGCATGCTTCCAGAACAGCAAGAACAAATACAAGTCTTTTATAGTTCAGTCAGTATCAGCTGCTTGATCAACACTGGTCTGGTTTTGCTTATTAAAGTTCTTTATAAATGTTACTTCTTGCATGAATTTGGAAAACTCTCTTCTCCTGCTTAGTCTATTAGAACAGCTGGTACAAAAGGAAGACGGAAATAAAAGTTTGTTTAAACTTAAGAATTTTTTCTCAAAGTACAGCTCCGATATGAGACTGTTAAAGTCTTTTACCATGACAGCTTTCTCTTGTCATCTGTTTGACTCTGTTGTATCAGGATGTAGCTGGTATCTTATGTGTTGAGAATTACTTTCTTTGGTTGAAAGTGCAAACCACTTCTGATTGCAGTATTTGGTGCACTTCACAGCAGTGGAGGTGTTAAGGGTAAAATGAAATAAGCATTTAATATTTTCCTTGATAGGTAAAGTTCCACCCTAAGTAACAATAAATGCTGCTTATAGAATAAGAATTAAAGCAGGCTTACTGTTTTAGTGTTTCCTTGTTTTCTTAAAAGAGTAGTAGCAAGAAGGGATCAAGAAACGCATGGTACAGAAAATTTTGTTTCAAGATAAAATGTTCTCATGAGCAAAGCTCTTGACAAATATGGAAAAACATCCAGCAAATTAATGTTGCAATAATTTGTTTACAGTGTATTTTTATTAAGGCAGATAAACTTATTCAGTAAGATTCATCTTAGTATTAAAGGGCTTGTGCATTGTAGACCAAGGGGTTTTTTTTTCTCCCAATTTCTGTTGAATAAATAAGGTTATTGAAATTTCCCTGTAATGAGCTCTTTTACATGTATCTTTTTAAGCTTACTCTGTATTCTTTATGCCAGACTCATTCCATGCAAATTATTCTGATATATAAAACTAATTTTCAGATAATTATGTCTCATCTAAAGTAGAGAACAACTGTTTTCAAAGCCATGTCAGGGAGTCTAGGATTCAGTGAGTTCTGCAGCCACAGAAAACTCCTATTTGGCTAAGTTTAGCTCTATCCTTAATTTGCAAAATTGCTTCCAAAAAGGCCTTTTTTATATAAGTGCCACTGCCCTTGTCTACTGCTGCACTATAGGTGGCGAGTTCCTTGTGCACAAAATGGGATTCCATAAAGGATCATGGATTTCAGGTTGTCGAAAACAAAAAGTTAATCAAAAAAATGTCAGAAAAGGTTGGTCATTTCAGCAGCATCTGATGATGCCACAGTTGGTTTGTTTCTTGAACAGTATTCCAATAATGCTTATGTCCTCCCCTTCTTGAAAATATGCTGTGTTGTTACTGTGAACTGACTCTACAGTTATAAGATAATATAAAAATTTTTATATTCTACTTTAGTGGTTTTCAAGCAGGGACTGATGATTTCTTTCTACTCAGCAAAGTCAGTTAAAAAAGTCATGTGGGATTTTCCAGAAGTACTTCCAGCTGAGATATGGAGAGGGTGAAATAAAAGGATTTTTCTCAAGGACAGATAGATGAATAAGGCAGAAAGAACCGAAGACATTAATTGTTCCACATGATCTGGCTGTGGTGCATGTATCCTTCAGTCTGTGCATCCATAAATGCACAGTGTCAGACCTATTACAGAGGCAGACAGGTTTAATGTATAACTGTGGATTGCCATGTCGTGCCAGCGTGACTGAATCAACAAGTAGCTGGGGAATTTGGGGACTTTCTGGTGATAGATGTTCTGCTGTTACATTAATATTTACAGTAATAGTAGAAAACCTTTGAGATGTTGGGACACGGATTTTCTCAACATCGTTGTCAGTGCTCAAGTGTCTTTGCATGCTTCTTTTTCTCTCTCATATGTCCATTTTAAATAAAAATTAGGCTTTTTTTTGTTACTTTGGCTCTGAAGTTGTAGTAGTTACATGGTTCAAGTTTTACCAGCAGAAGCGGCAGTACCTCATGAAGTCAAGCTCTTCTTTGGCTTGCTGGGAAGTATCCTGCCTTTGATTATGTTGGTTAGGTACTGATCCTTAGTGGCATTGGGAATGGATGGAGCATTATCCACAGCATGTATTTAGGCAGAGTAAAAGCAGGTGCACATCAGTGGGACATCCAGTGTGTAGTGCAGAAACAAAGTGATGTCTTACATTGGAGAGGAAACAGGCAGAGAGAGCTCTGAGCTAAGCCATTTGTAATTTTGGATGTTTTGTACTCCCTCACGATGATCCAAGGCCGTCTACAACCACGGAACGTGCCCCAGTTAGAGGTGGGTTTGGGAACTGCGAAGTTGTTTTGGCTTTGAGAGGCTCTGGTCTAACTGGCTCTTGGCATAAAGCTGGTGTGTTTTTAAAACTTTGAAGTTGAAGCAGAGCCATCAGGAGCTGAACAGTATTGCCTGGAGGCTGCTAAAATTAATTTTCTGCTGTTTCTTTAACTTCCTCTGTCCAACTCGATGTGACACTTGGTGTGAAAAATGAGAATTTTATAGAGGAGAAAAAGAAGGCACTTAAATTTTTTTTTCATATTTTTTCAGAGGGAGATAATGTTAGAGGTTCAAGGAAACCGGACCACCACCAAAAATGAGATGAGTGTTCATTTTCTCTGTTCCACGGTAGTGGCCCTAATCCTCAGGAACTTGGGCAGACTTGCATACAGTTTCTGGTGTTCTTTCTAGATCTTCTGTGCTAAGTCTCATGTGCCATTTGCTTTAGTCATCATGCTTTGAACCCTGAAGAGTGGGGCGTCAAGAGAGTATTCCTGTGCAGGGGAATCCCTGAGGGGTAGGGCATGCAAATGCTGCAACAGGCCTTCAGGAATGATAAGGCACTAGGTCTCCAGTCTGAGCTTTTAGCAGCAAGGTACCACTGCCAGGATGGACACGAGAGAGTTGATGTAGGTTTTAACAATCAAAACCCACAGGCTATGAGCGTTTCCATCCATGTCCACAGAGCAAAACAGCAATTACAAGGGTGAGGTGCCTGTTCTGGGAGCCCACCAACAGAGAGCTTGTGAGGGAGGAGGCTTGTCCACAGGTTGTTGCAGGTTAAATTGAATGGTTTTAGGTACATGGAAAGCTGTTAGATACAGGACCCCACTAGTCCAACAGAGTTACCAGGCTTGCAGGGATATCCTACCAACCTCAGAGACCCATTTTTCCTTGACTTTGCTATGGTGGGAAGAAGGAATCTAGGGAGAGCCTAAGATGGGTGCTCCTTTGTAAGTGTGTGTGTGTGTGTGTAGGGTGAGGCCTGTCAAAAGGAAGAAAGAATGCATGTTGTGGGAGTGTCAAGGGGCAGGAGGGCCTCTGACTCAGGCAGGAAGGAAAATGAAGAAACTTGGCAGTTGAAGAAGACGTGGGGAAGTGGGACTGTGACTCAGACTGGAGCGGGATGCGAGTCGGTCTGTGGCAACTGGGGCGAGAAGGCAGAAGAAGAAGCCCTGAAGCATGGCCAGGATGTGGCAGTCTGCGCCGGACTGGAGGACTGCATGTTGTAGTTGCAGTTCTTGGCCTCCCAGCTGTAGCAGCGCCAGGCAAAGCGTGAGGAGTGCTCCTGTCAAAACCTGGCTCTTGGCAACCATGAGAGCCATGCCTCTGTCGAGGCAGCTCCATGACTGTGTCCTTCAGCCTCTCTGTAGGGTAAAAGTAGAACATAAGCTATGCATTAAGTCCTTCTTGTGGCTGTTTAGCATTTAAAAAGGGGTTGCTCCTTAAACAAGAACTTTTAAAGCAAGCACCTTCTAGGCTGGAAGGAAGGATCATCACAAATCTTGTCATTATTAGTTCCTTTTAGAAGGTGTTCATCTTCAGGTTCCTGCTCTTTGTCTGCTTAGACAAAGACACACCTACTAATAGAAACAAAATATTAAAAACTTCCGTGTGGAAAACACTAAATGTATTTTCTTTTCCCCATGGGAAAGGATGAGAGAAAGAAGGAACATAGCCGATATTAGGCTGTGTAATGTGCCTCTGGGAAGTATTCAGAGTTCAGTAAAAACAGCTGTATGAGACCTTTCACTAAGTAAAATCCTTTATATAATCAAAATAATACGCCATTTATGCCTGGATGTTTTCTTGAACATTGCTGGTTTATTTTTAAGTAGCATTTCAGGTATTATTAAGTGCTTTGCATTTGAATGCCTTCTCTGTACTGTTATTTTGGTCTGGTTTAGATGCTATACCAGAGAATTACTTAGTCGCTGTTAAAAAAAAAAAAAAAAAAGGAAAATCTTTAGCCATGGAACCCAAAAATAAGACCTCAAAAACTGTTTTAAATACGTTGCTATATGATTTGTATAATGTGGGTTAATGATAACAGGCATCTAATTCGGCTTTGTGCATTTACAGTGCATCTTTTTTGCACTTCTCTAGTGCTGATACGTAAAACATTTTGATTTTTTTATCAGCATATTTGCATGCTTTTTATAAGCTTTTTTTCCAAGACATCAGAATAACCGCAGCGCAGTCCTAAGTTTTCAGTTTGCCTGAGTTTTCACAAGTGCCATACAAGGTCAAAGCATTTCAATGGTATGAAGCATTTTCCTTTAGTTTTTCAGTGTATATCCATCCCTCTCTTAGGAGTTTGAATTTCCCTATGGTGAGGAAAAGCTGGAGCTTGGATCTGATGTGTCTTGGAGGACTTCTGCAGCCATTTAGCCATTGAATAAGAACACTTCCTTTTCTGGTTAATGTTTAAGAGAAAGCAATAGTATTTTGCGCTAACCCAACACGTATGTCTTGCAAATGAGTTCCTAAGAGGAGAAGAGCCAAAGAACAATTACTTGGCAGATCATGCCCTGGAGGCTTAGTTGAAAGTTGAACTACACACTGTTGTATTTCAGGTGCATTGCTTCTGCCAATGCCCAGAAAATTCATGGCTTCTGGATTGTTAAAGTAAATTTTCAGGTGCCTAAAGCATGAGGAGGATTAGAGGTCTGTGAAGAGAGGTCTTAAATTTAAACGCTTGATGTATTGCTTAAACCCAACTCAGCTCATCTTGACTCTATGTTATAGACAAAAACTGAAACAGAAGGCCAAAGCTCAGTGTTACTCTACATCTTTTAAAGCTCCTGAAGTCCAAACTGTTTCTTCTGCTTTGTAATGCAAGATGATGTGCATGTTGTCTTGAGGCAATCATTTTTCATGAGTTCAAGTAGCACTGTTTACTTTCAAGGAAAAGTACAATTGATGGACTTGGGAAATAATTTATCTTTACGTGTGGAATTGTTGTGACTGACATTTGCAATGTAACTTTGACATGAAGTTGGTTCAGTTGCTGAGTCAGCTAACTGTAGCAGCAGAATACTAATTTCATCTATTATGTATTTATTAAAACTTCCATGTTGAAAGAAGCTTGTTAACACCTGTGCTTGATTCCTTAGCATTAATACCTTTAACAGAGTAGAAGTGATGATAGAGAATTTCAACAGGAATATGGCTGGAAAAATATTATATAGGTATGCCCAGTGAAGCTGTTGTTTGGGGTCTACTTTGAAGGCAATGATCTTTTAGCATTTAAATACAAATCATCTTGACTGCTTAGGAAGAGAGAGGGAAGAAATCATAGCTCTTGAAACAATCATTTTGAGACTCATGACTGGCTTGCATTTTGACAAGTATTTCACAGCCATCCACCCAGAGAGCTTTCCTTCTTGAGGAAATGATCTAAATTATCAGAGTTGGAGCTGAGCTTTGATCAGGTGACGAGTGCTTAACTCTTGTGGCACTGAATTCTCATTGGATTTAAGGCCTACTCAAAAGCTCTATTATCTGGTGAATTTTGCGTGACATTTATAGTATGCAGTTACCCACTGTACGAGACTGAAAGTTGTTTAGTGAAGCCTTCTTTAAAAGACACAAATAGAACTTTAGTAGAACATAATCCTATGTATTGGCACCATGCTCAAAGATGGATCTCAATATAGAGTCTGTATTTGTAGTCAAATTGAATATTTTCAGTGTTTTTAGAGGCCCAGCAGAACACTGTATTTAAAAGTGTATCTGAAATTATTAAAAGAATGTAAATTGTTTAGTCTTCTCAATTCCAGGATTTTTTTAAAAGCAGTTCTGACTGTTGGGGCATGTTGAGACAGCTTGAATTCCTCCTGTATTCCCATGCCTCAGAGCTTCCCGTTGGCTGTCTCTTGACTTTCAAAAGCACCTATTCTCTAGGAAGTCCTAGGGCCAAAAGCTGGTGAGTGTAATCTCTAGAGCCCAAGGGGTTTAAATACAGAAGTTAGCCTTAGCTCAAGAAGCCAGACTGCTGTCAGTGGCGAAGGAAGGATCCTATTCTAATTCACCATTACAAGTTTTAACTGAATTGCCCATTTAGGCTTTCTGAGCTAAAATTAACTTTTTTGACTTAATCTTCCTCTTCTTATTCCACTGGTCTTTAGTTGGGATGACAGACTGCCAAGTGAGTAAATAATTTATTGAAATTTAAGTTCTGAAGAGACTTAGATCCTTTCAAAAATTTTATCTCAAGTCGTTGAAGGACATAATCTTACCCCTACAATTTATATATTAATTATAGTAATAGAAATAGAATTTCTATTAATACTTTTCTTTCTTTCTTTTATGTTAGCAGATGGACCATATCTTCAAATCATAGAACAGCCAAAACAGGTAAGAGCAAGGCTACATTTTGAAAATGTCTAAGGTAGCTTTATTACTACATTCAGCTTTGAATAAACTTATGACTAAAAAAGAGCACAGAAAAGTCTTAGCTCTCAGAAAAAATGTGGCACTTGAACATGAGCAGTTTTAACCCTTACTTTTGTAGTTAAAGCATTTCCTGTTTTGTTCTGTTTTCATCTTTATCTCTCTCTGGAAGTGTAATGATACAAAAAGCCCTAAGGGTTTTAAAAATATGCCTTGCTAAGTATGGACTCTTGTCTAAACCAAGACAACTCTTCATCTTAGAAGTGATTGTTACAATACTCCAGTATTTGGAAACATAAACTAGTAGATCAAACTTTGAATATTTTTAGGATTTGTTTCATAGCTTTTGAAACACAAGAAGTTAAAAACAAACAAACAAGCAAAAAACCTTAATTACCAAGTTACAGGAACTTCTGACTTGTGTTTTGTTGTTGTAAAGAAATGCAGTTGTCCTTTGAGATTATTTTTGTTATGATTGTCTGTTTTGAATAATCAAAGAAAAATGAAGACAAGTACTCGAATGAAATGGTTTTTTCTGTTATGTAGCAAACACTGACCATTGCTCCTCTGACAGCAGAGAAGACATTTCAATGCACTGGTTAGTTTTTATGCAACTGATGTACAAAGTAATTGCTGGGTGCAGATTGCCCCGAAGTGTGCCTGGGTATTGTTCCACTTTGGCTAGTGGCACCAGCAGTTACAAGGATTCCTCCTGAAGCTGTTGCAGTATGGAGGTGCCTTTCCTGTCTGTCCCAGTGAAGTGCATGAAATCCTGCCTTACAGAGCTGTTCAGTAAACAGGGGAAGACAGTGGCTAAAAGCTGTCCCATCCTCCTCTTGGTCTTCTGCAGAAGCATACTGCAATCCAGTCTCCCTGGCAGGAGGCAGTGGAGAACATTGGTTTCAGTGACGCACCACAGACATTTTTGTGCTTGAGCATCCCGCCAGGAATAAAACTCTTCATCACAGCTTTAAGTGAAACACCAGTGTACTGTGAATTCTTGGAAGAATATGCTGCATCTTCCTCATGGTTTTAAGTTCATCCCAAATCAGGCCATGTCTCTTTTCATGGTGGGGGCTACAGTGCACAGTCCGTAAGGAGAAACCACTGTTTCCATGTGTGACTTCTCAGCAAGTGGCTCCTCTTGTGGAGTACCCATGTGGCAAGCTGGGCAGGGGTTTATGGCAGGGTGATGAGGGTGATCCATCAGCAGAGTGATGCGTCCTGACTGCAAAGATTGATTTGCCTTTTGCAGAGGTTGCTTTGCCTTTTGCAGATCAACTTGAGTTCAAGCTAATCATAGCTGTGCACTTCATGCACGGTATTCTGGGTCAGGCAGTTCACCTTAGAAAGGCAATTTGATCAGGTCTGAATAAAAGTCATAAAAGTTTACATTTGCTTGATAAAAAAGTTCTTAACCTGAAAAGGCTTTAGTGAGATAGGTATTGAAGCTACTGCTTATGGAGTAATTTTAAGGCATGTTGTTCACTTTCAACTAATACAGACTTCAAATTCAGAGTTGTCTACTACTAGAAAGACTTTGAATGATCCTTGGAAAAGGCTACAACACTAACTGGTGCTATTTGGACACTGGGACCCCTATATAAGATGGGGATTTTGCCAGAAATTGCAGGACTGGGGAGTAGATCTGAAAGCAGAATTGGGCACCACATGAAATAAATTGTTGAGTTAGGAATTACCAGACACCTTTGCTTAAGAGTTGCATCTTTCGTGCTTTATAGATTGCCATGTAAAGTAAAGGGGATGTTCATCAATGGAGTCGATGGAGAGCTGTGCACTGGACTGGTTTTCAATATCCTGCAGTTCTCTAAAGTATGTTCAGATGTCTATTTATGTAGCTGAGATGAAAACCAGCCAGAGTCCCCTGAAGCTTTCATGCTGTTTCTGGATTTCACTCAGAGATACAGCTTTCATACATTTTTCCCAGAAGGAGGAAGTGTTTCTGTTTCATCCCTGTACTTTCTTTATGGTGCTTTGGACTTCCTTATTATTTTTTTCAATTTTGTCTACCTAGCAGCAATCTTGGAAGAGAGTGTCTGCTCTTCCATTCTCTACATGTGAATTTTTATCCTATTTTAACAGTGTAAATAGTTCTCTGTTCCAAAATATGTTCACTTAACTGGAACAGGTTCTCCTGGGCAGCAGTTAAGTGATGCTTTGTTAACCAGCACTCAGCATTTCATGGATAAACAATTGCAACTTTTCCATTTGGGCCAATCTTGTTTGCGGGTGTGCGTGTTCACGTTTGTGTGTTTCTCTTCTGGTTTTGTTTCTGTACAGCTTTCAAGTGTCTTTTCCTTTATTCCACAGAGGGGATTTCGTTTCCGATACGTGTGTGAAGGGCCTTCGCATGGTGGACTTCCTGGTGCTTCTAGTGAAAAGAACAAAAAATCATATCCTCAGGTCAAAGTAAGGACCTAAGGCATTCATTTTGTGAAGTCATTGCAAGTGTCCTCATATGTATGTGTATAGGAACTTACTGTATAGCAACATAAATTTGTATGGAGTTGCTGAAGACAGACCACATTTTGATCCCAACGTTCAAATTGATTTTGAAAAGAAAAGTGTCCTAAGATGTTTGGGTTTGTTTTGGCACTGTTTTTATCTGCCTGCAGTTGAGCAGAAACTTACCTGCACCTACTGCCTCACTTACCATTGTGCAGAGTAATGGAACTCTTCCTTAGGGTGCAGTTTTAGCAAGGCTTGAGCTGCTCTGTTGCTCCATTTCCATTGCAAAGCATGAATCTGCTTAGTTATTCCACTTCACAGTAATGCTATTTACCAAGTTTTCCTTTTTTTTTCTGTTCATGTTACTCCTTATTCAATATCTCTAGGATACTCTACTCTTAGGAACTTAAATTCCTTTAAATCAACGTAGAACTTCTCATTTTAATAGGAACAGTGTTATGTTCAGGTGTTCACTGAACATTTTTTGTGGGTTTTTTTTCCCCCCCGGAAAAAAAAATCAAATACATTAATCAAAGAAATGTTCTATTGAGGCACAGTATGAAGATCAGAAAAGTGATTAATCATTCTGGGATTGGAGAACTGTCTTTGCCTATGGTTCTTGCAGCAAATTTTTGTTCTTTGGAAGTCTGGAAAAGTGACACTGTGTCTTTTCAGTATTCTTTTTAACTTAAATGCAAGTTTTGCTCTTGTTATTGCATTGCATCTTTGAACTGTTGCACTGCAGGTTCTCAGGAGGAGCAGGGTTAATGTATTCTGATTGGTGTTATTTCTTAATGTATTCTAATTCTGGTGCTCTCTCACTCCTTTATGGGGAAAAAAAGGGGCAAGCAATAAACCTCTGCCTTGGTGTGTGCCGCTCCTGGTCCTTCTCCTCAGTGTGCATGTAGTTCGTCTGCAGTTCTTGGGAATGGCTGGAGTTTGGAACTGTTGCATCTCCTAATGAATCAGTATAAGCATAACATAATGGAAAATAATCAGCACTGGCTGAGGTAGCCTAGGCTGTTAGTCTTGTGAATTGAGAAGAAGCTGGGAAAGCTGATTTCATATAGCCTTGCAAAACTCTTAGGAAAAATTACTAGCATAGGAAAATGATCTACTTGTGTTTCCTCTTTTGACAGTAATGATAAACCAATGGATGAAATTTCACTGCTATGTTCATATGTAAAATAATTTACTGTAATTGAGCCAGATCTTTGGATTCCAATCCAATCTGTAATGATACTAATACAAGTGGTAATTTATAAAGGTGTGGTAGGTCACATAATAGCATGAGGAGGAGTTATACAGGAAATGGAATTTCTCCTTGAGAAAACTAGAAAGCAGAATGTTCTTTGGCTTTCCATCAGACCTTCTAATTTCATTGATCATCACTTTTTAATTTCATCTAGAGCTTACACACACGTACCTTCCCTTCCCTCCCATCCTACTGTGTGCATCTGGGGTTTTTTTTCTAGTACAAATCCCACATGGCAACACCTGCTGGGAGAGGCTGGCAAGGGAACACAAGTAAATTCCTCAAGGCCATTGCTTGTTAGTGCCTGTTCTTGATTCAAGTGGTGCCAGTAAAGACAGAAGTGTTTCACACCTTTTCCTGTAAGTCTTTTCTGTGTTTTGTCAGAATGTGCTCACTTCGTTGTAACTGAGGGGAGCACAATTGAAAATTGCGAATTTTTGCTGAGTCAGGGTTGTTTTGGGGTTTTTTTGGTTGGTTGGGGTTTTTTGTGTTTTGTTTTGTTGGGGTTTTTTTATTCTGTTTGTTTATGTCTTTGTTTGGTTTCATTTCTTTGGTGTTTTTTTTTACTCTTGTGTCAGTGTTTTCGCTATAAACCTACATTAGTTGATCACAGTGCAGTGAAAGGACAGTAGCATGAGCTTTGACTGTACTGTAAAAAAAGGAGGTTTTGTGATCTTTAAACCCTTGGGCATGGTGTGGTCAGTGCAGCTCACATTGAGATCTGCTTTGTGCTTGGTCAACTCTCTCAATATTTACTAGTAGTTATCATGGGATGTCCTGAAAATACACATCCTCAGTGCACATAAAACCATTGCAGTCTCCATATTCTGTTCTCATAGGATTATGGATTGGAGGCCTAAAGAAAACACATTTATGGGATGTGGCCTCTTGCACTTTGTGGACTGTTCAATTTCACCCTTTTTTTTTTCCCTCCCTGCATTGTCACTAACTTGCAACTAAGCTGGAACACATCAAGACATACCTCTCACATAAAGGCTGGAGCACTGAAGACTTTGCTATGTCTCTAAGCAAGATGTTTGGATATTTAATTACATGGGTACATGTTACATGTTAGGGTGTTTAATTTAACCTCTTCCTGTATAGTGTATCAGTAGATGGTGTAGCTCAGGAGTTAATGTAGCAGTTCTGCAATGCCAGTCTTTACACTTGAAACAAATCTGCATTGGCCAGCAAGGTGGAATTGATGTAAAGCCTCTTGTTTAATGGAACAGTCCTGACTAATTGAGTCTAGGTAACAGTGTATATTTTCCTATAATATCAAAAATTGAATGAATTTATCTTAATGATTCATGAAATTATGTTCCTTTGTTCAGCCCTGTCTTTGCTAACAGTAATCCTAATATGTAGAAAACATCTTGCATATTCAGCGGATTCTGTATAACTTTGCATGTCATTATGGAGAGAGAGAAGTTGTAAAAGAAGAGAGTAAATATGTTACAATGAAGTTCTGTTTCATGATTGCAACTTAAAATTCTTTATTTAAATTTCATATTCGTCCACTGAGTGTAAGTAACACAACGCTGGAAAATTTTACTGTCTAGAAGAGTTGAAATCAAAGCTGCTGAACTGCTTATTCATCATTACTTTTTTGTCCAGGGGAAAAATCAGCCACTAGTATAAAAAGAAAGGATAAAGCAGCAAAGTCTAATATTATCACCAGCATACTTAACTATCTAAATTTTTTTATTTATAATTTGCTTGGTTTTTATATATTTGAAAAAATGTGAGAAAACTCACACAGAAAGTTCCACTGGCCTTACACGTTTATCACGTGTGTCCTGATCTTGCATACTGCTGTCAGGGTGGGCAGATCCGTGTTTTACACTGAAGTGCTTGATCCAGTTTTAGGTGTGACAAGAACTGGCTGAAAACAGCGGAGCGAAGGAAATGTCCTCAATTTTCATCTCCTTGGGGGCAAATCTACGTGGGTGGCTGCAGTCTCTAGTTCAGTGTTCTTTGTGAGCCGGATATAAATGAGCTCCAGCCTGGAGTTCAGACGTGTGCCCCAGCTGAAGAGCACCAACTCTCTGCACGAGAGTTTGGGCACAGAGCATTTTGGCTTGTGAATCGAAGCTGCACAGCAGTTAGGCAGCCCTGAACCCAGGCACACCCATAGAGCTGCCCAGCCAGTCATGTCATGGGGCTATCCAAATTACACCTCCGTTTGGAGATAAGAGTTCTTCTTGCAATCAGGGATTTCAGCACATTTACTTCAAGCTCTGGAGGAGAATTTATGGAAAATTAGTCAAGTTACTTTGCTGGTGAGCCTTGGTGACAAATGGAGCATATTTATTTGCTCCCCCCTCCCCCAACAGGAATTAAATGTAAAGTGATATAGATAGGTGATTTTTTAACTTGTAATCAGCAAACAGCTGAATTAAGGAATAAACATGAGACAAGAATAAGCAGACTTTTTGGTATAAATCTTTACCCCTCTTAAAAATCTGTGCTGAATCAAAGTCAGCCAAAGATAAATTCAGTGAGATTTGAGCTTTTTACTGGTAAGGCTGATTTGGCTGAATAGGAGGCACTGAATCTCTTTAGTTGGGCTTGTAAAACAGAGCGCCTAGCTCTGTATTTTTGTCATTAGAGTGACCTCACAGTCAGAGGATCGAATCTTCAGCTCCCATTGGTTTAAATACTTTACATTGCTTTTTCCTAAGCCTATTAAATAAGTATTCAGTTGCCTACACAATTCATACCACATCGGAAAAAAATTATCTTTAATTAGCAACTGAAAAAAAGAGAGATACTGCTCTGTAAAAACAGGCTGTTTATAAAGAGTGAGAGATGCCTCACCTGTGGAACGCTTCTTGTACATGTGTATTGAGGACAGCAGTAGTCACACTCAGCAGGATTGGCAGGGCCGGGTCTGCCATTGCTCTAACAAAGGGATTGGAAAGAGAATTAGGTGCTTTTGTAATGCTGGTGTTGTAGGTTTGAAATGGTCTTTTCCATCATTTGCTCCTGTTGTTGACCAATTGGTTTCATTTCTTGCTTGTAAGAATAACTGGAAAAAACATCTTTGAAGTATGAAAATGTTCTTATACAGTTTTTGTAAAGTTTTGTAACCTATAAAAATTGGCTGGGATTTGGATTGCAGGAGGATATGAAATAACTGAAAAAAACTTTCTACTCTTGTTTTGAAATGGACTCGATTTCGAGTTCACAGGGTCCTTTTAATCTTTCAGACAAATCTCTCAAACAGAAAGAGCAGATAAATGTAAGCCTGCAGCCTTTTAACTTTATCAGATCAATTGAGTGCTGCTTCAGGTACAGGGTGTAATCAAGTATTACAGCTATACTCTGCCCAGGAACTCCTCCTTTTCTTCTTTCCCCTCACCTTTATTTTGAAGTTCAGTAGCTATTTTTTGGATCACAGTTCTGATTTTGAGCCGTACAGCATCTACATGCTATCTCCCCCTCATGCTGAGTGGTTTTGTGTCATAATCCCTATTCAGCATTGTGACATATACCTTCTACTTTTTCAGGCCTTTGGCACAGTTTCTTAAGTTCCTGTGCAAAAGCTGATAGTTAATTCTATACCTTAGTTCCTGAATTAATTTAAAATTAATCTGAAATTGTGGCATGATTCAAGGACATTGAAAAGTTATTTTAGACTTAATTTACAGTATGTAAGGATATTTAACCACTTAGACTATTTTCCTGGGCACCAAGTTACCCCAAATGACTCAACATCAAGTAGGAAAGTCTGTCTATAAGAAATAAAGGTAGAAGATGGTTCAGAGACATTCTGTCCCCTCTGCAGCACAGGACATCAGACTGGATGACAAAAATAGTCCTTTCTTGCCTTATGACCTACATAAGGTATTATGTTTTAAGAGCCCTTTAGTTTTTCCCCTGAGAGAGAGACTGCAAAGATCATGATGGGCTGAGTAACAGGGGCAGATTGCAATCTGGTTACCACTGCAGTTCTGTGTTCTGCTTTCAGAGGCTGGAAAGTCCTTGACATGCAGCAGCCCTGCCTCCAGTTTCACTGTGGTTTCTACAGCTGATGAAGGATTGTCTTGGACTTTTCTGATGTGATACTAGAACATCGATGTTATACACAGTGAATATAGCACTACAGATGTGCTGGGAGCTTTGTAGTAGGGAAAGGCTTATTGAGTGAGGTGTAAAATGAAAAGAATTTTTTTAAAACTACCATTTTGAAAAGTTAATTGTAGCAGTGATGGTGACATACTGTAGCACCAAATACAGTAGTTTTTATTTTCTGATGACTTTGTGAAAGCTACATAGGAATTTTCTCCCTGCTGGTAAATGACAGAAATAGTCCAGCAGTGGTTATCCTGCATCTCTGTCCTGTTTCACTTCAGATTTCATTGTAGAAACAGGAGGGAAGCATGAGCACCCTATGTCTTGTATTTTAGAAACTGTCACTTGTAAAATGCACATTACTGCAGTATTATACAGTTAACTAGCAGGAGTGGGTAGTGAGAGGGCTTTTGCACACCAGCTCCTCCTGGAACAACTTTTTTATAGTTGGGATTTTTTTTGCTTTCAGCAGTGAATAGGAAAGCAGGGAGGGCATGCATTGTACATATGCAAAGTATTTCAGCTGTGATGGAATGGGTTCAAGAGAGGGGTTAACTTGAGTGAAGGAAGCTAGCAGGACTCAGTAATGTGGTGAAATCGAGGCAATCCCTCTCTATCAGCATTTTATCAACAATATAACCTTAAATATTCAGTTCATCACTTTAATGTTTATCATGATCCTTTAATACCTTGGTTGATTAGATCTATAAGCTGCTGTAATACAAAGAACTTGGCCCTAGGCAAATTAGCAGAAAAATTAGAGGAGGAGGGGAAAAAGCCCAACATTGATAAAAGGGTTAATTAAGGGAATTGGAAGGGAAAGTAATGTTTGCTTTTTAAAAAGTGGGGTAATTTTATGTTCAGCATAATTTGAAAGTGATGCATAACCCATAACTGCCTTGGAGTATTACTGCCTTGGAATGAGGAATGAAAATAAAGCTCTAAATAATATATGTAAAGCAAATAATTTACCAGTATGGTATGTTATTAGTGATTTTAGATGTGTTTTTGAGGCATTGTTTTTTATTGAAAAGCTGCTAAAAAATGTATGGTGGTTAGAAACTGTGGTATTGGGGAAAAAAGGCTTTGTAGGCTTTCAGAGTTGGGGATAAGAAAGAAAACACACAGTTTGTCAGAGTTCTAGTCCAGCAAAATCCTAGGTTTTTTACATATTTTACTAGTTTATTACATATCCTTGTGTACACTTAAGGGAGATATTTACTGGACTGGGTAGTATGTGTTGATGAAGAACATTGAACTAACAAAATGCCTTTTAATATAGAATTTATTGACTGTAAAATCTCTACCTGAAGAGTCATTGTAATGTGACCAAAATGTTTTATAACAATCATAATGTTTACAAATAATTTTTAAAGTCTTTCCAAATTGGGCAAAACAATGCAGGGTTTTTAGTTTAATACGTACATTTCCTCCATGCTTTGTAATGGGTAACAACATTTATTACTAATTCGATGTACTGATTGAAACTTAAGGAGAGCAATGTGGACTAAATGGCCTCAGAATGTAAAACTGAGATTCATGTTTTAAGAAACAGGTGAGGCTTTCCTTTAGCTTTTTGGGACAGTACTTCTGCCATTTGCTTGTGAAGTGTAATTGCAGAAGTGATGATCTGATACAGTTAGATTGCCATTTGTATTTCATGAAGAAATGCACACATTTCTCCTATGAACTTGATTTTACTTAACTGACAGAGAATACTCACCTGGAATCATTACTTGTTCCATTTTAAAAATAGTGACCAAACTATCCCACATTTTTTATACTTATTTACAGATCTGCAATTACGTTGGACCTGCAAAAGTAATTGTCCAGTTAGTAACTAATGGGAAATACGTCCACTTACACGCTCACAGCTTGGTGGGTAAATTCTGCGAAGACGGAGTGTGCACAGTTAACGCAGGACCTAAGGACATGGTTGTAGGGTAAGTCTGGGGACTCCTCTGGAAACCTGAGCTGTGGGGGAAGCATCAAGACTGTAAAAAGCAATACAGAAATAAATACTCCTAAGAGGCAGCTCTGTGGAGCACTGATCTCCGGGTTTTTTTGTATCATAAATTGAAAATTTAATGGGGTTTTTGGGTGCCCTTGTAGAATTTGCCCTAAGCAAGCTAAATAAATTCAAGTAGCTAATTTTTACTTAGAATTTGTCCAGTTTGAATCTCTTGGTATGCAGTCCAAATTTGTATTGCAAGTCCATTCTTTAAAATGTAAGTGGCTTTGATCAGAGAAGGGACTAAAATTAGTGTTACCGTTTTGTTACCTCTTTGATCAATATTTTACTTTTATTGAAACCTGTCAATAGAAATTTAATGAAATGCATTAAGAAAATAGGATTAGTAAATTTGAAATTAATACAGGACAGGTATAAATATGAAAATACTGCAAAAGTCAAACTTTAAAAGTTTAAAGTGGAAAGTTTGTAGTGAAATTGTAGTTGGCCTGTTCTTGTTTAATTTGAAAGAATAATTGTTTATATCGGTAAAGGGAGCTGAAGCTCCCAACTGTGTTTTGAGGCTTAGATCAGGTTTCATGCTGGCTGTGAGTTTTAGTTCTGTGATCTCAAGAATGTCTTTGTTGGTGAAGATGATGAAGTTTAAAAAGCTGAGAAGGTTGGGAGAGAGAGATTCTTTTAAACGGTAACTTTTGATGTCCAAGCCCAGTGCACTGACATTACCGCACACAACAATTTAAATAGCTTTATTTCAAATGCTCCGTTTCATCTTGAAAAGTTTGGCTCATTTTCTAACCTGTCTTGTTTTTCATCAGATGTTTAGAACCAGCTTTCCTGTCCTCACTTGACCCACATGAAAACTGAGTTATTGTCTTGTTTTCATACTTCCAAATCTAATTGATTTTTAACTGTCCCAGCAGATTTTTACAAAAGCAGACCTTATATGATGGAAATTTTCATTCAAATGGAAACACAAAGTGTCTTCAGAATGACCAGAGCCTTGCTTAAAACATTTTCTTTGGAAAATATTGCACTGTTTTCAGCTTCTTAGCTTGCTCTCCAAACCATTTTCAACAGATGGAGCACACTCTGAGCAATTGCTCTGCTTAACAGACATACAGAATGACATATTAATGTCATTGCCAAGACGCAGCAAACAAAGTGGGACTACCAGATTTCCCAATGTTTTGTAAGTTGCTTTCCCAGTGGAAGTCTGAAACATGACGGATTACTACTTATGCCATAGGCAAGTGCACCCATATGATCACTGTCATATAATGGTGCACATTTTACATGTTTTGTGATATCGACTGATTTTTTTCTTGATGGAATATTCTCCCTCAAACGCTAATAGGGCCTCAGTAAGCCTGTAGTAGAGTCCTTCTGTAGACTTGGGTTGTGTAGCTGCCTCTGGTAAGAGAAAAGGCTGCTTGCTGCAGGTCTCGCCTAAAGCATTGAGAAAATACTTCCCTCCATCAAAATTTGGCAGGTTTGCAAATCTTGGAATACTTCATGTCACGAAGAAGAAAGTGTTTGAAACTCTGGAAACACGCATGATAGATGCTTGCAAGAAAGGATACAACCCAGGACTCCTGGTGCATCCAGAGCTTGGCTATCTGCAGGCAGAAGGATGTGGAGACAGGCAGCTAACTGGTATGTGGAAATGATGGCCTGATTTTAATTGGTCTTTTATTAAAAACAGGCTGAGCTTCTGAAAACATAGATTCCTAGCTAGGAAAAGACCTTGTGTAGGACAACAGCCAATGTCTAAGTGCTTTTAAGCAGTGGTGCATTGTTACCATGTCTTAGGGAATCTGAAAGGAGTCTGCTGTCAATGCATACATGAGAATGGAGAAAATTCCTTCCACAGCTGTCTGGAATACAGCTCTGCACCTGTATTCCATTGCTCTTATGCTGTTTCATAAGCTCTTAAATAGAGTGATTTTCCATCATTGCACCAAGATATTATATCCTTAATTAACTTAGGGCGCTCCTTTTGAGAACACTGTTTCATTCAGCTGCATTTCACTCATATCGCTGCAAAACCTGTGCTCTGCATTGCTTTCAGGTACTGTTTAGAGGGGCCAGCTGTCCTTTTATCACTCTGAGCACCGGGAATTCTGGTGTCCTTAGAGGTGGCCTTCACCCTTTTCACAACCTTTATAAATTGAGAGCAGAAAATAGTAATTTTCTGTGTCTTTTAATTATATAATATAAATAAGACCTGGTGCACAAACTGCAAGTGAACACAGTATAATTTGAATAGCTGCTGCACTCTGCTTAGAAAGGGACAACCCAGTGGATGCTAAATGTAAAAGATGACATTTCCTCACTATCCTTGCCTTTGGGTGTTTGTTTGTTCTCTCTGTTTTGTGAAGGATGCCCTACCCTTTGTGTTAATTCCTCTGTCTGTCAATTCCAGAACGGGAGAGAGAAATCATCCGCCAGGCAGCCATACAGCAGACGAAGGAAATGGATCTCAGCGTGGTGCGGCTCATGTTCACGGCCTTTCTTCCCGACAGCAACGGCAGCTTCACACGGAAACTCGATCCTGTTATATCAGATGCAATATATGACAGCAGTAAGTATATTTGGCTTTAATTCCTGTTTTAATAAGGGGCAGGCTTTTGTACACACAGAAACGACAGGTAGATATTGCTGTACATAGACTCATCTAGCCCTGCCTGCCTGGTATTTGATGAATAACAAGTAAGTAGCCCATGGATAATTAGCCCCATGTCTGTCCAAGTACATACAGTTATCATTCTGGTTTTAATAGATGGTGAGGTAAGCCATAGAGGAAGATTTTATTTTGTTGTTAGCATGTTTAATCCTGCCGCTTTTATTATGAGGATTTTGTAAGTTCTTCTTGTATCCATAAGAAGGCCTTGAATTTTATGGAGTTTTCAGTTGCTTTCTGTGACAAAGCATTTGTTACACGAGATGTGAGGAAAAAAAAATACTTTGCTTCTATCTTTGCTGGGAATTTGACACCTTTCAGTTTTGCAGACCATCTGCCTGTCCATATTTTAAAAGATAACGCGACCGGAGTTCTCAATCCATTTCCTTTACATCTGTCAATATTTTTTTAGAGCATTCCTCTATTTGTCTGTTTTCTAAGAGAGTTTTTTCACTTTGTGTTTTCCCCTGTGCTGTTAAATTATACTGACTCATCTTACTTGAACCCTTTCTGCTGCCTGAGTTTTCCTTCCTTGAAGCTGTGGATTCCCATGTTCTTGACAGTCATTCTGTAATGACTCAGAAAAAGTACCTTTTTTTTTTTCCTTTGTGCACCAGTCATGTCTATATTATTGCTTTTTAAGGACAAAGCCCAGATCAAAAAGTATTAAATGCAACTGTGCTACTACAGTCTGTGCCTTGCTGTTAATTGGGAAATGTAGTGAGGTCAAAAATTTTGTCCTAAACTAAGGAGAAAAGGGCACATTTTGTATGCATGTTTCTGCTGTTGTGAGTTGCTACACGGATGTCAGTTGCTAGTTTCTGATCTCCCAAGGTGAATTCTTGATTGCTAATTTCAGATTTTTCTTGGGCTCTGTTTGGGTTTTTTTTTTGAACACTTCATTGGCAGCATTCAAGCCTTCACAGAATAGACAAAACTTGTAGTGGCATAACTTGCCTGTCACAGCTGCCTTAACTTACCAGATGATAGTTCTGTCTTGAGGACCAATAGTTGTCTATTGATGCTTCTACTAGGATCTGTGGGAGGTGGGCTTTTTTATCACTGTCCAGTACATTGGCCAAAAACTGGCATGCTTTCGAGTAAGGGGCAGTGTAAAGCAAAGCACTGTAGATAGTGAGAAACAGGTAGCAGCTCTCAAGAGTGTCACTGTCAGAAAGCAGGGAGGAAAAAATTACATTCTCTTGTACAGCCCTGTTGTCATAAAATGAGTACTAGTGCAGGGTGCTGGATGCAGTTCACTGCTGGGTTACCTTGCTAGTGCAATAATAGTAGTGTAATGGCTGGGACCTTATTTTGTAGTTCACAGTTCAGTCAAAACTTAGAAGAAATGAGATCGTCCTTCATATGAAAAGGCCTTGATTTATTCATGTTTTAAAAAAGACAAATTCAGGCAGGTTGTGTTGGAAGCTTGTCTTTCTCTGCATTTCTATGTGCTGTGCTTGGTTGGGTTTTTTTAAGTCTAAGTCTGTTACATAAGTAAGCGGGGCTTTTTTCATCTTCCCTTTCAATAGAAGCTCCCAATGCCTCCAACCTAAAAATTGTAAGAATGGACAGAACAGCGGGGTGTGTGACAGGAGGGGAAGAGATCTACCTGCTCTGCGACAAGGTTCAGAAAGGTAAGAGTCACAAGTGTTGTAGGGGACACCAGGGTGTTCATCTGGAGTACATGTAAAGCCTGCTGCTGTTCTTAGTGTTATCCCACTCTGATAGTGCAGTAGGATTTGTAAGCACTCAGCCTCTCTGGAAGTCAAGGCAGCAGTACAGAGTTTTAATAAATCAAAGTAGTCTATTGCAAAGCAAATTCAGCTTCTCTTGCCTCTGCAGAGACCATGTAATCATCTTTGTTCTTCTCAAGTTTCTGCCCTTGCCCATGTTCTGGAATTTTGGGGGTGGTGGGTACTGGGTGATGTTTGACTCCTTTAACTAACACCTGTTCTGAATTACTCCAAAGTTTCTGATTTATTATTAAGTTCTTGACTCTAAGTATGAGTATTCTCTGTTAACCATGGATGGGAGCTTAATGTGTTTAGCACTGCTGCTAATAACTTTATTTTTATGTATATGCTTATGGTAGAGGTTACTCAGTGTAAGCAGATACTTCTCACAGGTTCATTTTCAGTCTCTCCTCATGGCTTTGAATGTGTGAGAATTCGGCAGTGTGGATTAGGATGCCTTGGGATTTTTTATTGGAAGATAGTGGTTAAATCTGGTTGGTTATATTTGGGCTAAATAAAAAGATGGGAGTGAGGGAGGTCCTCTATTTTTCAGCTACAGGTAGTACTTGAGACACCCTAGTGTAGATTACTTGGTAGAGCGGGTGCCCTGTTCTCATATGTTTGGAATCAGTCCCTGCACATGTTGTTTAAACCACAATGACATTTTCTGTTGGTGCAGGCTGTCCTTTCCCATCTCTCTTTCTTGTAAATGCCCTCCTACCACTTAGGGAAGAGAGAAAGCTTCGGGGGCTTTTAGGGACTTTGAAAGAACTATTTTCCTTTAATAGTGCATCTGCCTTCTGCCATCAGGAGGGCTGAGATAAAACATAACTCTTACGCACAAAATAAATAAATAAATGTCTGACTCAGTGGAAGCCCTGAGATGGGGTTTCCCCTCAGCCAGACTGGGGTTTCCCCTGACCTCACTGCCTTCAGAAACCTCCTGCCCGAAGGAACTTGAGCATGCAGGACAGCAGGACTGGAAGTGGTGGTTTAGAGTCTTGAGACTAGCAGGTGGGGGACCAGGGGAAGCAGTCTGTCTGCTACAGAAGCCTGTCCTGCATCAGTTGCCCTAAGAGACAATAGGCTTTTTCTAGCTTTTTCTCACTGGGAGTGCTGTGGAAGGAATTTACTAGTGGGATGCTTTTCCTAAACCCACAAATAAATAAATAAATACAAAGAGAATTAAAGAAAATTTGTTTAGAGGAGCATAAGCCAAATGCCCTGTGTCTGGCCTGTGCACTTTGGAGGGTGAAGGATCCCTGCTGACACGCTGCTCACTCATCCCCTGACGTCTCTGAGCTGCAGCTCCACCCTGGCACTCTGCCAGCAGCAAGCAGAACTTGAACTGTGGCACTTCAGGTTTTGCTACAGTTTTTTGAACTGAAACTGTTGGAGGAGAGAGGGTGGTTTCTACATTTCACGCCTCATGTTCTCCCCTCCTTACATGTTTGTTCCAAATAAGGCTCCTCTGGAATGTTTTATAACCCTAGAATAGGAAGATGATGTGAACCTAGTTCTCTTTTTACTGCTCAGTAACTAGCAACTTCAGTGAAGTCATTAGGATTAGGCTGATGTAAACTGGATGTCGAAAATGGGTTATTTCTGCTGTTTTCATAAAACAGATGAAGGTAATTGATGTATTGTGTAGTATTTTCATCCAGCCAAAAAGTAACCATGTTGATTTTTATCAGAAATAACCATAGCCAAAGGTTAAACAAGTGCACAAACATCCCAGAGTGTTTCTTTCATTCTTTGCAGATGATATTCAAATACGTTTCTATGAAGAGGATGAGAATGGTGGTATGTGGGAAGGCTTTGGAGATTTTTCTCCTACGGATGTACATAGACAGGTAAGGAAGAGAGCATTTGTCCTTAGTTAATGATTCTCCCATCTCTGTATGCTAGGATTATATTATAGCTCATAAATTATGTAAAAGCATCTGTATCCTGGACTGACCTCTTCTTTGGTTTGTTGCTTCCTAATAATAATAAAAACTTAACAGTTCCTTAAAGATATCTTTTAGGTAACTAGGAATACAGTGCAAAGAAATTAGGAGAAAGCCCCATTGCTTTAACATGCACCTCCTTTAAATTGGGATAGGATATATAAACAGTTCTGAGAGCTCCTGTGAACACACTGAGAAAGCCACAGAAGAGATGCTAAAGGATGAGGGGACAAACAGTGCAGTATTGACATATGGGACGTGGTGGCACTTAGCATGGCAGTTCTGTCTTTCCCAAATGGATTTAGGAGTCAACCTCAGAAGTGAAACTGAAAGCTGAAATGGAAGTTCATTGTTGTAACAGCCCTTTGCTCTGAACTTTCACCTCCAAAGCCCTAAACCAAAGCCTTCAAAGTAGCACAAGTTGTCAGAAGCCATGCTCTGTAATAGATATGCTTATCCTTGTTTCCTTCACAGTTTGCTATTGTGTTCAAAACACCCAAGTACCGAGACGTCAATATCACAAAGCCAGCATCTGTATTTGTACAACTTCGTAGGAAGTCTGATCTAGAAACAAGCGAACCAAAGCCTTTTCTCTACTATCCAGAAATCAAAGGTAACTCATTAAACCCATTTTATAGATTGGGAATGGAAACTGTAGGGTCCCTAGGAATATTTTTAATAAGACAGAACTGGTTGGGTGAGGAATTTTTTTGTTTTAGCTGTTATTTTTAGAAAATATAGTTGCCCTTGTTTTGGGCAGAGTCAATATGCAGTGTGGTAGGTTTATAATGGGTTTTGTAGGTGTTGTTGTAGGACTGATAGGCAGTAAATCCATGCGGATTTTCCAAATGAGGCTTGTTCCTTGCGGAGTGCCTATATGCACACATGCCTCTCCATACATACAGTAGGTGGCACTCTTCCTCTGAGTTTCTGGCCAAATAATACCTGAAGAGATTTTACTGTCAGTACTTTCAGATGAAACCCTAAACCAAAACCGGTTTGGTGCCTGGTGGAAAAGGTACATATTTTGTTCTCACCTTTTACCATCTTGCTAATGTCACTGATGTTTCTGAATTTTCCAGTTGCCTGTACTAGTTAAGTAAGCCCAAGACATTTCTTGTGAGAGCAGGGAAAGTGCGGTTTCAGTTTCTTCTTTAAAATTTTAGTTGCTTAGCAGAAGTAGGATAGTCAGTATTGGATCTGCTTCCTAAATTATTAGTGAAAAGAAGTTTAATCAGCAGATCTGTTACCTTTGGAGCTGGCCTTTGAAATGTTTGATGGGAATGGCACTGGCAGTCATGGTTTTAAATACCAATAATGTCGATATGGAAATGCCTTGAGGCCCAAGTCATAATTGGTGTTTCATTGTATTAAGATTATCTTTCTGCTTAGCAGTTTACCTGCCTGCAGGTTACACTACTGAATTCTAATCTTGAATGTTTTCTGTGCCTAAAGTAGAGCCTTGTTGAAATCAATTCCCTGTCAAAGTCTCTAAAATAAGTGCGCATTAGTGGTGAGAGACTCAGGACAGCTGAGGAGGGAGTGGTGGTGGTCCACGTGAGTCTACTTCACAGCTGTTAGAATAAAATAGCAGAAAGCATGAATTCACAAAAGCGTCCAGAGTTGCCTGATGATTTCTTCTTGGTAATGATTTCAGGAACCTTTTGGACAAGTGTTAAGGGAAGTGAAGTGTCCAGCGACAGAGCAAAGTTGCCAGATTTCAAGCAAACCTCTTTTATGTGCCTCTTAATTGAGTGAAATTAATTCAACATTATGTGCATTTTCAGATCCCCTATGCAGCCTCATCATGAAATTACCATTTAGGAACTATATTTTTCCCTTGTTACAAATGTTCCCACAAACTTAGACAGATGTATGTGGATTTTTTTGTGTTTCTCTGACTAGATTGCTCTCTAGAGTTTTCTCTCCTCATCAGTGTGAGTATGCCTGATGTGTGCATGCATCCATACTTACACATCATGTGTACCTGGAAACAGTGCATGTGGCTTTGTCGGTGTACTGTCTCACGTATTCAGCTGTCTCATCTGAGGCAGTGACTGATGTGCCTGTGCATGAAATTTCTTTTGTCCTATGGCTGTTAAAAACTACTAGATGGTTTAATAAACAAATGATATTTTGTTATTTTCTCAACAGTTCTACTGGATTTTAACCCGTGTAATGTTTGTATCCCTATTTTTGTAGCTCTTGTCATGACATTTTCACTTTCCCCAGTCTTTGGGATAGTCCTTTTAAATCTTTGTGTTTTGCTTTCCAGGGGAACCAAGTCTTATTTTGTACTTACACTACAAAATAAGTTTAGGCTTTTTTTTTTTCTCCAGCTACTCAGCATGGTTTGACAGTAATATGTCCCTGCCTGAAAATAAGTTGTCTTCGTTTAGTGGCTGTTATGGTATTTTAAGTAAATCATTTCAAGCAAGCATGGTTTTCACCATTTCTTGCCATCCCATAAACAAAAGTTCAAAGGGCACTGCAGGTACTCTGCACTGTTGAAACTCAAAAGTGCCTTGTGATCCTCTGATAAGGCTCCATTTCTGAAGTAGATTTGCTTGGAAGAAGAGCCTGTGGTTATATTCCCCAAAGGCAAATTTTCTTCAATAAATTTGGTGTTTGGAGCACTTATGCTGATTCATGACTTGTCTTAGACATGGAAGAATTTTGGGACCACTGATTTCCAGGGTTCAAAGTATACGAGACATTTTTGAAGGAAGCTCTGAGCCCCCCAAGACATCTCCGCATGTGTCCCCCAAGGCCCAGCACAAGGCAGTGATGCAGCTGAAGAGACCAAGCAGGCTGAAGTGATGCTGCTGGTCTGACTGGGGACTTGGCACTGGCTTGTTTATCAGATGAATTCTCTCTGCTCTGATACATACAAAGATTTTCTGCTATTTGGAGCTTGAGGAAAGTTGACTTTTCTACCACACTCTGCATTTTCCTTTATGAACTAGTAACTGTAGTGATGCTTTCTTAATGCACACCCTGTGCTATGCCTGCCCACCAGCAGGACTGACTCCCTATTCTCTGTGTTCCTTCTATCCCAGATAAAGAAGAAGTGCAAAGGAAACGACAGAAGCTCATGCCCAACTTCTCTGATGGCTATGGTGGAGGCAGTGGCACCGGAGGTGGTGGCATGTATGGAGGGGCAGGTGGCAGTGCTGGCTCTGGTAAGGCAGCAGTTTTGGGCAAAGAGGGAAAAGAGTTTTACTTTGAGAGCAGGACAGATGTTTATGCTGATTTTTAAAATGTAAAAAGGATTTTGTCACCTAGGCATATAAGACCTGACTCTGTTGCCTTTATTCTACTGTTACTCAGTTCAACCAAGTATTTCCTTATTCTAAACATTTCATCCCATTTGGCTTCCCACTTTGGAAGCTCTGTTGCTTCCTAGGGCCTTGGAGGCCCTAGGAATTCATGAGACAGCTCAGTTAACTATCATTTTGGGTGTCTAAAATTAAACAGGTTCTGAATTGTTTCTTGGACCATGAGTGGAATTTGGCAAATTAACCCTGTTAGTGCAAAGAACTGTTAAAAATTGGAGATACTCTTTGGTAAATTTTCTACTGTGCTTTATCTGTTGAAGTCAGCGTATATCTGATATGCAGGATCATGAGAGCATTGCTTTGGTTCTTGCAGTGGAGCATTAAAAACCTACAGGTCAGCAAATGTCACCTGAACCACAGCCCTTTTTTTCGAGCAGGGAATAGGGCAGCAGTTTTCAAATTGCTACATGTGTTGCTGGCAGCACATGTATAGCATAACACCAGAATACAAATGTGTTGTAATCATGAAGATTCAAAAGCACAGAGGCAGCTTATGATGTCTCAGTTGATTTTTAGAGGAAAGACATAGCGATACTACATTTGTGTGGTGTTATGGATGTTGGGATAGAGAGTGTCACTAGCCTACCACCTAGAATTTCTTTGGGTTTTTGAAAGGGTAGGGGAGAGTTCACCTTAGCTTAGAAAATTAATTGGGTGGAATAAAGTAGAAGGTATGCAGGAAGCAAAAAATCAGTTCTTTGGTTCAGTGTTCTTGTAGATGGTGTTCTCATTGTTTTAAGATGTAATTCTAATAATTCTGAATCTTTTCCCTTTCTTTAGGGTTCAGTTTTCCTTCATATGGATACTCTGCGTTTGGAGGGATGCATTTCCATCCTGGCACAACAAAGTCCACTGCTGGCATGAAACATGGTAACAGCATGAATGTTTCTTCCAACAGTTGAATTGAGTTTGACCTGTATTTTCTTCTACAGTATGAGCCACAGTGTCAGGCAGGTCTAGCTACGCGTGCTGGAGAGGGCTTCTTCTCAAACCTCTGGCAGCAGAGGGGTTTGTGTAGCTTATACTGCCCTGCTTCTCTTTTTTCCTTTCCAAGTGTAGTTCCTTCTTACTGTGCAGTCCTGAGAAGCAGTCACCAAAATCCTTCCATGTGCTTCTGTATTCAGTGTATTGTTTCAAGCAACAGCCCTCTTGCTTGCTTGAATGTGCTGATTACAGATGACCCAAGGATTAGACCACAGAAAATGTATTTTCCTTTGTTGCCACAGTCTGGTAGTAGCCCAGAGAAATCAATGGAAAAGATCAAGTTAATAATAAGGACACTCTTGGCTTCCTAAAATAGGAAGATAATTTCAGATGTACATGTTGATTACTCCGTAGATATTTCCAGAGTCTCGGGGATGAATCTGCTGTTAGGAAAAAAAAAAAAAAAAAAAGTGTCTGAGTAATTCTGCTTGATTTTGTGTGAGTACTTCAGACTTATATTCTTGAATGAGAATATACCATGAAAAGAGATAACCATAATAAAGTAGAGACTGTCAAAAATTAACATCACTTTAAAGCAAGTCACATCACTATGTCTGTCCATATGTGTTGGCATCTGGAATATTATGATCCATGAGTTTAGTGATAAGTTTTACAATGAAGTAGATTTTTGTATTCATTTTTCAGCGTTTGGAATTGTCTAGCTGAGTTTTATCATTTGTATTAAAAAAAAGCAACAGTACTGGACATTAATGATTGTACTTTTTGTTAGAAGGTCTATCAAATTGCACAGCTGAACAAGACAGAAAGAGCTGTGATAAACAAAGTGACGAATGGGACGTGAAACGTGATGTGAAGGTGGAAACCCTGGAGAGGACTGAGTGCAGAACATCTGCTTTTAATGAGAAAAAGGAGGATTCTGTTTCTTCCTGTAAAACTGAAGTAAGCAAAGCAGATTGCAGGTGGCAGGGTAAGTGAACAAGTAAATATACTTAGGGTAAATCAAACTGCAGTACTGCAAAGCAAGCATTAAAGGTTTGGAAACTCCAAAAATGTCTGTTTGCTGTTTTCAGAACATGGTAATGCCTTCTAGAGGAAACAGGAGGGATTTCGTTCCCCAAGATCTGTCCCTCCCGGTACCTAGTTCTGTAGATAACCTTCCACCTTTGTACTACCACTGGACACTTGAGCTTCTGCTTGTCATGCAAGGAGATGAGACAGCTTTGCCTGCTGGGCATGTTTAACACTGCCTTTGAATAAACTTGTGTGAGGAAGGAGCTGCAAGCAGTGAAGCCACAGGGAATATATCTCAGCAGTTGACTTGGCTTTTGATATTTGAGACACTTTAGTGGATGACTTTCATGGATGTTAGTATGACTTGCAGTAGGTCTTCCCTGCAACACTGTTGAATTGCGTGCAAAGCAGGATTATAAGTTCGAATTTAAAATGTAAAGGTACCTGTTTCTATTTGGCAAATACACAGTAAAATAACTGCAGTAGCAAAATGTTACACATTAAACTAATGCCAAAAAATTTTTGCTTTTTATGTATTTTTCTTTTATTTGTAGCTTTGTAGAACATTAATATGTGGTTATACAGTTCCTGATGTTGTTCCTACCCTTTCTCTTAGATTTTAGAGTAATAAGCTAACCTTCTAAAACACTCCTGAAATACTGTTTAGTCTTATTTTCAAATAGAGGACCTACAAGAAGAACATTTTGTTTTCCAGTCAGAATTTTAGAAGACATAACAAGAAGTGGAGCAAAGCAGCCCTGGACCAACTCCAGTGGGGTAGTACTGGGGGAAAAATTACCTAACCAACTGCTCTCCTAATTGGACAATGTTCTTTAGACAGGATAATTTGTTAAACTTACAAAAACTGTAGAAATCTGTTACTGGGCCCATGGCCCATAACTATGGACACACCTGGAAGCTTCTAATAAAGAACTGGGTTTTTTAGCTTGCCATTTTAATACTGTTGCAAGGGAGTTTGTCTTTTTATTTCAGGCAACAAAATGAAAGGAGTAGGAAAGCAAGGGTAGTCAACAGAACTGGTTTAGCCGCAGAGTTCTAAAATACATAAAGACTACAAATCCCCCTTTTCCAGACAGCAAGACATGCATTTCCTGGATTTTTTTTAAACAGTTCATGGACAATTTTTTAAAGGATTTGAGTAATCATGCTTAGCATAAAATAAAAAAAAAAAACAAACAGTAGTTGGACTAGAGAGACATGGTAGTGGTATGAATTGAGCACAAAGGAATTTCTTGGTTCTGGTTTTTACCAAGTGCAACATGATCTACACCACTTTTGTTATTCCCTGGATCAGGAAGAGAGCACATAACCTTCTGTGGGTCAGCCCTGTCTGACACTTGCTATTAACAGTACTAGCAACTGTAGCTTGGAAATCCAAAGTGGCTCAGGAGATGGGCTGTAGCTGTAAACACCTCCGAGGTGTAGCTGCTTTGATCTTAGAATGGATGATGCTCTTGAGAAAACCTGCTGTTTGCCATTTTGTTCGTGATAAATCCCATGACTGGTTCAGAGAACAAAATCTTGTGCTGATATGAAGAAATAATGACTATTTAGCTGTTGTGAAGGAGGGATCTGAATTGTTTACCTGTTTTCCAAGCAAGTAATATTGTAGGCAGGAACTTGACCTTTTTTTTTTTTTTCTAATGTAATGGCATGAAAAGAGACAATTTCTAACTCCAGATTATACAAAAAAAACTGGTGCAGAAGAACAGACTCCATGAAATAGCTACTGCAGGCTAGAACATTTGGGTATTAGACTAAAATATGCATGTAATATTTTGAAGGGTATCTTTCCTGTGTGTTTGATATGGAAAACCAGGGAGTTTCAACATCCAGTTCTCTCATCTTTGGAAATGTGTATAATGAGAAAAGACTGAATTGCTTAACACCCTTTACCCTGAATATGTATCCTGAATATAACACATTTAGTGTTAAGAGTTAAATAGCAAGTACAAATCTATCAGCCCAGGCAAATAGTACAGCAGCCACAGGGATGTTCTGGCCAGAACAATAAGATGGATAGCGGAGTAAGTCTTTGCCTTACAGCAATGATGTGTTCGTGTTCATCAGGGTTACGCTTCTGACCCAGTCTAAATGCCTGGTTTTGTGTAGCTGGAAATCCTGACTATTGTTTCCCCATGTGTGCTTTAAATGACAGAGTCTGTTGTACTTGTTTGCACTTTGTAATTGCCAACCTTACAAAGTTTTATAGAAATATGAAACTGTTCAAGATACAGCAGTTTTTGGATGATACTGCTTCACAGAATGACACTGTAGTTTCAGAGCTCATCTGTTTCATTTTCACTGGTTTCTTGCTGATACAGACCCACAAAACTATTGACAGAGCAGCCAGAGTTACTTTTTTCCACAAATGAGTTTCTTTTCTCCCCTTTCTCCCTTTTGCCTCCCTGTCATGACAACTTCTGCTTTTGGAAATCTCAGTGGCTGTCCACTTTATAATTCTAAAATCAGGATACAAAGGCTAAGCATTGTAAAAAATGAAATGTTTCAAACAGAAGAACAGACTCTCTGTGCTACTGCTGTAAAGCAGGCTAGACTGCATGATATAAGTCAGAGTGCAAACCCCTGCATTTATTCCATAGCTTTTCTCTGAGCTTCTCTGCAATATTCGATGGGTGTGCCTCAGCTTCCTCAAGGCAAAACTACTCGGACCTACAAGTTCCAGATCCAAGTTCTGCTCCTTTTGTCTCATTACACACAACTGCACATCAATGCTGTTAATTCAGTGCCAGTCAAACCAGAGGGAGCTTCCAGATTTGACTGTTCTCAGGGTTCCTGCTGCCTGAATGCTCAGCATGCCCCTAGTTTTCCTTCCCAGGCATTTGTTCCCTCTGTCCTTATCTCTCAGAAGTAATTAGCAACCATCTCAGTGAAGCAGTGAATAATGCTTGGTGGTCTGCACTTTGTATTTCTGTCACAGCACAAATTCCTGTCAAAAGTAGGTGATGTTCCAAGGAAAAAAAACGAGCTGATGAAGAGGAAACTTTGTGTTGCAGATGCTCTGTTCCTGGAGAAGGCCATGCAGCTTGCCAGGCGCCACTGCAACGCCCTCTTCGATTATGCTGTAACTGGAGATGTGAAGATGCTGTTGGCAGCTCAGCGCCATCTCACCGCTGTCCAGGATGATAATGGAGACAAGTGAGTTGACCACACTGCACTTTCTGGGTTGAAACCAATGGGTTTGAGGGCAGAATGGTGTAGTCAATTTGTTCTATCCCTCATGGGTGCCAATCACTGATGGCACAATTTCTCCTTTCTGCTATTTGGAAGAGGTATAGCTGTGATTTCGACACTTCGGTTTCATTTGCAAAGAAGGCATGTACACCGTAAACTTCATTGATTCAGACCCTGTCAGAAAGTAATCTGGTCATTGAGCGTATGTTGAGCATGTTGTGAGCTTGAGTTTCTTTGCCCTCTTTTACTTAAAAGCTTGATCAAGCATGAATTGCTGTGCTTGCAAAATGATACATGCTGCATGGGCATCCTCAGCTTGATGCTGAAGGAGAGTGCCTTGCTCTTTATTCCATGCAAGTCCTTAAGTCTTCATAGGATGCTTCAAGTAAGAGATTCACCCGGAGATGTAGAAACAGTAGCTGGAGGGTCCATACTGCATTTCTCCCACTTCCACCAAATTCTTTCCAGAGGACATTATTTTGATCTTGCTTACATCTGTACTGTACTGTTGTCTTCCAAGGGATTGCACAGATGTTTGTGGCAGACTTGGCTGCTAATATTTGCATATCAGTCCTTCAGTAATGTGAGTGGAAATCTGCTTTGTACCTCTACAGCCAGGCAGATTCTGTGGAACTCAGAGTGAAGTACTGTGAGGAACTAATGATCAGTAGTTACTTAAAACGAAATTCAGCAGAAGCAGCTCTGAACAATTGCAAAGATAATCTCTTGAATAAGCAAGTGACACTACCACATACTCACTTTTTAGCTGGCAGGCCCTGTGCAATCACCTGCATTTCCTTAAATTGTAGTGTTTTGAACAGTAGAAGCCAGGTAGGTCTCAAGGTGTCCAGCTAGAAGGAAAATTGCAAGTGACTGAGACCTGTATCCCACTGTTCAATTGCACTCAGAGAAGTTACTGCTGTCACTCCATTTTCAGTGAAAGTAGGCCTCAGATTACAGATAGAGGACTGCACAGATCACAGAGAGCTACTTTACCAGCTTTGCTTTCCAACTGGAAACCTAATGTCTGCTTTAAGATAAGCAGGAATATGAACAAGGTGGGAACTAGCAACAAAATCTGCAAGAGCTATGGACGGTACAACTTCTGTGTTAAAAAAAAGGGGGGGATTTAGAAGAATATTGAGCAAGTAGGACTTGTATTTAAATATCAAAAAGGTGCTCCTCAGATTCAGACTTGCAGGGCATTTTAACTAAGTTAAAATACTTTTTAGAATGATGATAAATAGTTGTTTTCTTGCTGGATCAAGAAGTACCTGCAAGTATGTGAGGCTCAAGTACACACTGCCTTTCTCCTGAAGTAGATTTATTTTGTGAGCATAATATACGTAATATGCATTACTTCACAACTTTTTAACAAAGCAAAGTGATTGTTTTCCAGCTCTCTTGGGGGAGAAGAAAAAGGTCAAAATTAATTAATAAATTGCCCTGGGTTTCACTTTAATCATTAAAATTATATGGCAACTAGGAAGTTTTTGTTTAAGCCTTTAAAAAACCTTTGCTGTCAACAATTTATGGCTTTGAGACAGAATCCAGCAACCTGTGATTAGTGTGTATTTACAGTGGACACTCAGTAACAATGACTGTGACTGCATTTGTACCAGTACCATTGCTCTGTAGATATCTGATGGCTCTACAGTGGTGCTTAAATGCAGTTTTTCATGTAGGAATGTTTAAGAAATGGAAGTGACCTTTCGTGGTCTAGTCAGCAGCATCCCATATAATGGTAGGGTAAAATTAAAATTTGCTGCTGAAATGAGAACTAAAAGCAGTAGAACAAATGTGTTTCTGTAGTGACATTTGGAAATAAAGTGTCAGCACAATACAGAGCATAATAAAAAACATCTATCAAAGCAGACGAACAGCACTTTTCCAGTAATGGTGGGACTGTTTGAACAACACTGGGGAGCTGAAGGAGGGAAGGTGCCATGATACTTCCAGTGGCAGAATATAGAATCAATAAAAAACCCTTTAAGGATGAGTTTGGTTTGTAAGTTATCTTTTTCTGCTTTTTAAAATATCTCTGGTTTTGACTGCTCTCTGTCCCAATTTCAGGATGACTCCTTGCCCTGAATGGCAGGGGAACTTCTTTTAATTTTTCTGACAAAAGTGTATATCTGAGACTCTTTGGGTATTTCTGGAGTGGCATAACAGACGCACCGCATGTCCTGCGTTGATATTTTGTGTCAGCAGCAAGTTGCTAAAATGATGAGTCTATAAGTTGGCCAGCACGTGCCAGGGAAGCGCTTGGCAGGATATGTTTCAAAACAAAGGGCATGATTTTCAAATGAGGTTGTAGAGTAGCAAGGCAAATGGAGCTCTGTGGGACAGGGGTGATGGGATTCACAACCTGCTTTTTCCTGATGCCATGTTGCACGTCCGACCACTCAGGCTGGTGGTTGAGGGACCTGCCTTTGGAGAAGAGCACAGGAAGGGCCATTGCATTAACCCAGTAGAAGTAAAGTGTATTGCTGTGCAGTCACTCATGTCGCAGAATTTACTGGCATGATGCCTCTGGCCACTGCTGCAAATCCTGTGGTTGTTAGTCACTGGGCCAGAGTCCTTAGTCACTTTTCAATTTGAAAACGAAATAAAGAAAAACCCACAGATCTGGGGAAACCCCCAAGGGAAAATCTGCTTTGGTAGCAGAGAGGCTTGTGGAAATTCTGCAAGAAGGTTTTGACAGTAACAAGTGTTTATATGCTGCATAATTCAAAATATGAAAAAACAGCAAACCAGCAGAGAATCTGAGGATTTCTGAAACAACTGTTTTGTGCCACATATTTTGTGTATTACCCTAGTAGTAAAGTAATGCTGAGGGCCAGTAAAATCCATCCTGAGTTTGCTTTTGTGATTGAAGGATTAAACAGTTACCTTCTGACCTGCTTTTTTTAGTGTTGGGATTCATTTTAGGTGTCGGTACTTAGTGCTGGAATCACCTCTAATAGTCAAGTGTTTTTATCAGAATGCAGTCAGATCTACAGCAAAGCCTTGAAACTTTTGCAATAAATTTGAAAACAGTATGAATTTGTTAATCTGCTTTTTGTTTGTTTCAGTGTCCTTCATTTAGCAATTATCCACCTTCATACTGAGCTGGTGAAAAACCTCTTGGAAGTTATGCCTGATTTGAATTACAATGCCATCATTAACATGAGAAATGACCTCTATCAGGTGCGCAGTTGTGGGGGTATAAATGTTGCTGATTGTTCAGCCAGTAAAAAAGAAATTGCACAACTTGCTGTCTGTGGGAAGAGATCAGACTGATGCAAACAAGTTTAGAAACAAGGATATATTTTAAGGTTGTGGAGGAAAGAGTGCATGTTTTCACTGGTTTAGTCCATAACTCTCCTTGATGGTCAACAAAAATGTCTCCAAGAGTTAACTGTGGAACAGGCCAAGAAGAGTACCTTTTTCAGTTTGTGGCTTCAGTATTTGGCTTCTCTGTTACTAAACCAGAGGCGTGGATCACAGTGTGCCAGCTCTGGGCTCCTCTGACCTTTCTGACACTGGTTAACTTGGGATCATGAGTCAGTTCCTGCGTCATCAGTTATCTGTAGGCACGCATCTGTAGGCACATGTGGAAGCCATAATAACCTATGCTCTTCTTACAGCCCAGATTGTATTTGTGCCCATCACCTGAGCACCAAGATTTCATTTCTGCAGTAACTGAGAAAGCCCATTCCCTTGTCTTTTACCCAGGGGAAAAAGAACTGGCAGACACAGTTCTGTCTCTCTAACTATAGTCTGGCCTGCTTGTATTGTAACTCGAGTTTTAAAAAGAGCTGTGGGAACCTGCCTGGAAAAGAACCTCTTTTAAAGAGATTGTGCACACCACTGAGCAGCACTCTGACACTTGTGTCATTTGTTTTGCTGTGAACAGTAAAGGCAGGTTTTAATTCTGTACAGGTAGTCCCAGAAGGTTTACTTTGACTTCTTAGTTTTCCTTCACATTTTTATGTTCTTATAAAGCAAGTTTGAAATGTGGAGGCTGCTGAAAGTAAGCAGAAGATTCTAAATTGAATTCTGTGCCCTGCATTTAACAAAAACAGGAAGCAAAGCTGGGCTCTACACAGGAAAAAATCCCTGACTACCACAGTCTCTACAGCTCTGCATACCTTCATCTTAAACCTTAAGCCATTGATGGAAGAGAATTTAGGCTTGGGCTAGAATTTTCTTTCTCTACAGATATTCTGAAAGCTGACATATACCCTATAGATGCAGTAATTAATTGCAAATGTGTTGAGAGATCTTTTGACAAACACAAGCTTATTGTGCAGAGCTGGAATTAAGTCTTCTTTTAAAGTCCTCTGTCAATACAATCTAGATATGGAATCTTACTCATTTTTTAAATTATTTTAGTATTGGAAATACCATTTCCCAGACCTCACAAGAATGCTTACTGTTTAAATACATGCATGTGTATATATTCAGTGTGATGCTGCTCAGAACTGACAAGAATGCTGTATGCAACCAACCTTTGGAAGGTCCCGAAACCTCTCAGCCTGAGCACTGCTCAGTGCTGCAGGTGCACAAAAATGGGGAACGTGCAAATGGGATCAGCTACTTCAACACACACGGCATAAATGCACAATTGTTCTGCAGTTTGACAAGGGCACAGAACTGCAGGATTTTCTTCTTTTCTGTGCAGCCATTTTGAGGGATAAGGAACTCCAATGCCCACGGCTGCAAATCTCTGATTCAGGAGCAAAATGAGCTTGGTGATGGGGCAGCTGTAGAAGCAGGGTTGCAGTGTGTGGGGGGCACAGGGATTATCTCATTTCCTGAGTCCCTTGCACTGCAATGCTCAAATAACCAGGTCAGTGCCCTGGCTTATACAGTAGGCAACATCTTTGTTCCTCCCAAAGTCCAACTGCTGACATTGGCAAGGCAGCTTTTATTTCCAGTAAGTAGAAACCCTATTTGTAGTATTCAGTAGAAAAGAAGTTACACCACTCCAAAGCCAGCAAACTAAAAGCTTGCATATGTGTACAGTCTTCTCACGCTAGGAGCTTTATGGGTTTCAGAGATTTCTGTACAAGTGATGTAGCTGTTCCTTCTCTTCTCATGGCTTGCCTCTGTCACTTGCAGACCCCCCTGCACCTGGCAGTAATCACAAAGCAGGCAAAGGTGGTGGAAGACTTGCTGAAGGCTGGAGCAGATGTCAGCCTTCTAGACCGCCATGGCAATTCTGTCTTACATTTAGCTGCTACTGAAGGAGATGACAAGATTTTGAGTCTGCTCCTCAGGCATGAGAAGGTATCTCCAATGGTCAACCTCCCCAATGGCGAAGGTATGGAAGGACAATGGCTGTATTTTACACTCCCCTTCTAGACACACACACCACAATTCCTGCCAACACCGTGTTGCCACACAGGTAGATACAGACTCTGAAAATAACATCTTTCCCCATTTTGCATATGCTGTCCTTGGTTTTTATATGCCTGCAGGCTCAGATGAGAGAACACAGGTGTGTCAGTTTTCTGATCATACAGATCAGAAAGATTGGTAATGGTCATGTGACACAGTATGGATTTGAATTTTTGTCACTGTACATTTTCAATCTCACAGAACCTCAAGCACTGTATTCATCTTATTCCTGATGCCACCTTTGTTTTTTAAAAAAACACCCCAGAAGGAAACATTTCCTCGTGTCTAGTGAGCTAAATCTCCTTAAAATAGTTTTTGGACTAGTATTGAGTTTCATATGTGGTACTTTGTGACCATACAGAATTAGAGCCTGTAAAATAACCACAAAGAGACAGTTCTCCCATTTTTCAGTGCACAGGGGACTTCAATTTAATACTCCTGCTCTAATAGATTGTAAAATGTCTGACCTAAAATTGTCATTGTGGATTCAAAAAACTATATTCAGTTCTTCAAAGAGAGATTTTTTTGGTTCAGGGTTGGTTTGTTGGTTGATTGTTTTTTAAATAAAAATTCTATATTATCTTTGTGGTCCAGGTATTCTTGAGGTGTCAGGTCACTGTGACCTTACAGGGGGATTATATTAAACTATACTAGTTACTCTCCAGACCATTTCCTAGAGATGTTCAGTAGCAGATGAGGCCAGTGTGGGGTACCTGCTTCTTTAGTATCAAAGATGCAGATTTTCTTTTTAAGGCTATTCTCTTGATCAAAAAGGTGGTGTAAGTGAGCTCTGTAGTTCTTGCCTTCTGTTCCACCTTGTGATCTGATTTTGTTTTTCTTGCATGGTTTTGACTCGCCAAGTTTCAATTTATGCACAAAGAACGTATTTATTAACACCATTAACTTCATCATGAGCCTCCACCTGGAGTACTTCCTTAGGGTCTGGGGTCCCCAACATAAATAAGAAGGACATGGGCTTGTTGGAGCAGGGTCAGAGGAGAGCATGAAGATGCTCAGAGTGCTTTAACATCTCTCCTCTGCAGACAGGCTGGGAGAGCTGGGGCTGTTCAGCCTGGAGAAGAAAAGTCTCCAAGGAGACCTTACAGCAACTTCCAGTACCTAAAGGGGCCCTATAGGAAAGCTGGAAAGAGGTGTTTTATGAGGACGTGTAGGGATAGGACAAGGGAGAATGGCTTTAAACTGACAGAGGGTGGATTTAGATTAGATACAAGACAGAAATGCCTCACTGTGAGGATGGAAGGGTGGAACTGTGAGGATGATGAGACACTGGAACAGGTTGCCCAGACAAGCTGTGGATGCCTCATTCCTGAAAGTAGCTTCTAGGCCAGGTTGGTTGGGTCTTTGAGCAGCTTGGCCTGGTGGAAGGTGTCCCTGCCCATGGCAGGACTGGGGTGAAACTAGATCATCTTTGAGGTCCTTTCCAACCCAAACAATTCTATGATTCTATCATCTTTTAGTACATAAGCAGGCAAAATATGTTACTTCTGCTCAGGTAACTACAGTAAGTGTAACTAATTTTACAGTTTTCTCACTTTGAAACTCATTACTCTGACATTTCTGAATTTTACAGATATTAATGCAGATGATGGATGGGTTTTGTTTTGTGTAGGTCTCAGTGCAATTCACATGGCGGTGATGGCAAATAGCATGTCCTGCCTCAAACAGCTGATTGCTGCTAGAGTTAACATCAATGCTCAAGAACAAAAATCTGGACGAACTGCATTGCATTTGGCTGTTGAACAAGAGAACATCCCCTTGGCAGGCTGCCTTTTGCTTGAGGTAAGGGCACAATTTCTTTCTTCCAGGTCTTTTCAATTACGTATTTAAAAGCTGCTGACAATCCTTGAGTACTTCAGAAAAACAGAAGTAAGGGAGGAGGTTCCTGTTGATTGACTAGATTACTTGAACTGGTATAATGGCAAAGTTACTGGTAATGTTACTGTTTTGTTCAGCACTGCTGGTGAAGCTTTTGCCCGAGTTGAGGAATATAAAGTTTGTGACTGCATATGCCATGTGTATTTTGCACTGAGTAATCCTGGCAGGCACTGAAGTTACCATGAACAAGTTCATCCCTTCTTCTGTGTGAAGTAGAACATGTATAGAGATGTGCAGAGAGATATCATTGTGTAATCTATAAATAGTTGTCTCATCCTAACACCTTGGTATCCTTAATTCTACACACCCCAGCTGCTTGTGTAGCTTTCCTCAGTGTTCATGCATGGATGTGCCACCAGCCTGGCTGCTCTTCTGATGAGCAGCAGGAGGGCAGGATTCTGTGCACACTACTCAGACTCCAAAGGCCATGGGTAATCAGATGGCAGAACTTTTACAGGGGATGCAAAGTGGCTTTTATGTACCTGACCTATTGGGAGATAAACACTGTGCGTCCTGCTCTAACACTGGAGCACGCTACCACCCTATGCATGCAGACAGTTGTAGTTACTTTCCAATTCCTTCTTTTCAGGCAACAATTAGAGATTTTATGCAACCAGGCATGGAATGGGTGCTTACTTGCACAGTAGCAGTGTTTATGCTGACATGAGCCTCTGCAGCTGCATTGTACAGATTTCTTTTCTTTTTTTCCATTCAATAAAAACTTAGGGTGATGCTGATGTGGACAGCACTACATATGATGGGACAACTCCACTTCATATAGCAGCTGGAAGGGGCTCAACAAAATTGGCAGCAGTTCTAAAAGCAGCAGGTATGGAAATAGATCTTTCCTGGAGACTTTTCTTTCACAGTGACAATTCAAGTTAGAAGGCTGCAAGCAGAAAAGAATGCCAGTGAACTTGTTTAATGGGTGGAGAAAGTCAGATATTAAAAGCAAGAAGGCCTGAATTTCCTCAGAAAGTCCTGCTCTGAGGTGCTATACTAATCACTCTTCAGCACCATCTAATGGCTAGAAAGGCAAATTATGTTGGTCAAAAAAAAAAACTCATGAGAACTTTGGGAAGATTTTTGAGTATCTTTTGTAGCTTTTATAGCTGAAGAAGTGGAGAAGAGATATTTTTATATATCTGGGATAGGTATTGGACTGCTTTAGAAACAAAAAGCCAAGAAAAATAAAGTCATCACTGAAGCATGAGCTTGTTAGTGTCTCCTAGTGCTGTCACTTCGGAAGAATTAGGTTGGCATATTTATTGGGACATTTTGTCAATTGTATTTAAACTGGATTTTTCTTTTTTGAAATAGAAACCCAAGCCTCCCGTTGCTGAGGCTGTCTGCTTGGTCTTTTAAAAATACCTCCACTTTCTCTGACACTCTAAAAAGCAGCACACTATCCCTTCATCACATTCATGCTGTGCTGTGCGAGGCAAAGTGGGACTGGGAGTCATTTGATACAACCAGAGCTCTTTCTTTGGGCCCTAAGGCTCAGCTTGTCTGGTTTTTTCCCTCTTTATAATGGAGAGTAGCATTGTACAGAGATGTGACAGCATTTAAATGTAATTGATAAAAAGAGATACTTGCTAGCTTAATATAATTTACCTGGAGGAGCTAAATTAGCTGATTTACCATTCAGTACATAAAATGAATATTTTAAATATTATTGAGAAGCAACTTGAAGCCCTTCCCCCCACACACTTGTTTTTCAGGTGCAAATCCTCACATTGAGAACTTTGAGCCATTGTTTGATCTAGATGATGTGAAAGATGATGAAGATGATGATGAAGGGATCGTGCCTGGAACAACACCACTGGATATGGCAGCCAACTGTGAGGTATGTGGTCTGTTTTCTCTTTTAGGTTTTTTGGGGTTTTTTTTCTAATTATAAAGAGTAGTTCAGCTCTCTCAGCTACCTCCTTTCACTGCATCCAAAATTATTTCAATTAATTCAACTAATTTGCCATCCAAAATTAAGCTAATTCAGCCATAAAACTCCCCCCAGATGAAACAGCACTGGAAGAAAGCTCCACTTAACTGACTAATGCTGCTGAACAAAAATGATCAGGCAGTTCTTGAAGTAGCTGCACTACAGTCTTCAGTGTGGGAAAGTATTTAGCTGGGTGGGTAGTTTGTGTTTGAAGCCCCATTCTCCAGTGGGTTTCTTTGCTGAGTGTTCTTCAGAATTGCAGCATATGTGTGATGGGAAAATGCACTCCTATCTGTTCTATCCAAACAGTGATTAAGCTGATTGTTGCGTATTTGGCTTGGTGTGAGTGCAAAGGATAAGCAGTCAGCATTTCTACTCATCTGGAGCTGGGGAGTGGTACCAGACTTAGGTGAAAATCTAACCCAGACTTTGTTTTAAATGACTAGTTGCAGACAGGCAGCAGCTCCTTGTTTAGCTACTGCCATTTATTTACTGCCAAGACTTCCTCTGTGTCTTGAAAATAGTTGCTAGATGACATAGCTTAAAATAAAAGGAGATTAACTTCTCAAGATTTCTCCCTTAAGTTTAGCACAGGTTTTCTACAGTATCCTTAGTCATACTGAGCCTGCGAGAGGAAAAGAATGCTGATTTACAGATGGAATTAGGGTTTTATATAACACTGCTGAAACTTAATGGACACTAAATACTCCTAAATATTGACTTTAATGTATTCTCTTAGGTGTATGACATATTAAATGGCAAACCCTACGAGTCAGCAGAGGTCTTGGAGGACTTACTCACACAAGGTAACACCTATAAAGACTTGACAATATCCCTCTAATAATTGAGTACTGAAACTGTAGTGGCAGCAGACATTGCCCTGCAACAGCTTGTAACTGAGCTGGTGAGAGAGAAGAGGTGCCCTCCCACCCCCCTGCACACAGAATGAGCTTGATTCCCTTAAGATGTCTCAAGGACAAGGAGTACATTTGAGTACTGCAGCAATACATTTGTAAATGCTGGGATTGAACTCTCAAATAGTCTTCAGTTTGGCTTTGTTTCTGCTTAAAAATGAGCTGGTGCATGATTTGTATAAATAATAAACGAACATATTTCTCTGTTCCCCAGGACACTTGAGAGAGCTGAATGAAAATTCCAAGACACAGCTTTACAAACTATTGGAATTGCCTGATCCAACTAAAAACTGGTCCACCCTAGCACAAAAGCTGGGTCTTGGCATACTTAATAATGCCTTCAGGTTGAGCCCTTCCCCATCGAAGACACTGCTGGATAATTACGAGGTAATGTGCTGTAACAGGTTATAAAGAACATTAATACACCTAGAGAACTTTGTCCTCCTGCACAGTGAGACAGTGCAGCCCTGCAGTTTTAGCCAGCCTGGATGATGCTGAGTGTCTGATGTCTGCTCTTTCAGGTTTCTGGTGGTACAGTTCAAGAGCTGATCGCTGCTTTGAGACAGATGGATCACACAGAAGCTGTAAAAATAATTCAGGAAGCACTGTCCATCTCACACAGACCATCTTCCCTGGAGGACAGTATAGCAAAAGCTGTTCCATCATTACCACTCACCTTTGCAAATGGAGAGACAGGTAAAATTGACAGCAAAATATGAAGAGCTTTATTTGAGACTTTTTTTCTCCCTCCTCACTCTATCTAGGACTGCTGCTAGGTTGCACACCTTCTTGCGCAGACTGCTTCACCTGCTTACTGGTTTCAGAAATATTTTACTGGAGTGTGACCCCTCTCATCATAGGTATCTGCTAGGCATAGGAAAGAGAGGACAAATGGACCATAAATCAGCATGCCTGCATCACAGTATTCATTATACTGCTGCCCTTTGCTCAAACCAGACACCTGCCATTTGCTAATGGTAATGCCTTGGATGTATTGGGAACATAGGCAATTATCTCCTAGGTGTTTTACAAGTGCCTTTAGCTTTTGACTTCCCCCCCCATAGCTGGATAAATAAAAATGGTTTGGGCTCCTAAACTCAGTAAGTCTTCAGTATTAAATTTCTCCTTTCATCATGTGTAGCAGTCCAAAATGGCCCGGTGTTCTGTAGGCAAAGAAACTGGGGAAGGCTTAGGTTACATGTCCTGTGTAACCCCAAGCACTCCTGCTGGCCAACTACCTGCTCAGAGCAGGGCCAGTGGAACATGACATGAGGTTGCCCATGTTATGTCCAGTTGAGTTCTGAGCATCTTCAGTGATGGAGGTCCTACAGTGGTTTTGAGCAGGGAACTCTACTAAGAGAAAAAGAGAGGTTGTGAGAAGTTTGTCATCAGGGATGTTCAGGCCTGGCCAGGTTTAGGAACAAAAGCCTTTGTTTTTTCCTGTTCAAACACTGGTAGTACTGCCTGTAGCCTAGTGTGGAAACTTACCCAGGGTGTAAAAATACTGTAGGTATTTCTGGTAAGAAAAAAGAAACACCACAGTCACTCCATTCCAATCTAACATTGCCAGTTTATTCTCTATAGAAAACTATTTGGTCAGTCATGGAATAAACCTTCATACCCACCCAAAAATGTGCTTGTACCCATATTGTCCATTTAGATTCACCTTGAAGGGTAAGAGGGGTTCTGCTTCCTCTGCAGCATGAATGGAGGGCATTACATTGTTTAAGATGTTTGTTTAGAAAAACAAGACTGAACTCTTATGACAGCACCCCTGGTTTTAGTCACACCGATCCACATTGTACCTTCCATTTCAGCTCTTGCAGTCAGGCATTCCTGTGGATCCTGCACAGGTGATAGATGCTACTGACTTGTTCCTATTTCAGGGTCCCTTACAAGATGAAAGCTCTTCAAGTGTTTGTCTCAAAAGGAAATCTGTAAATTGAAATAACATGGATTATAAGTTTTAGGAGCCTCATCCTGGAGCTGTACCCTTGCAGAGAGTGTTACTCTGAGAACCAGAGAACCTTTTTGCTCTGCAACTGCCACACTTGGACAGAGTCCTGACCCCAGTGCAGTGCCAGCATTAATGTCAGCAGAGCACCAGGCTTCTCATCCCAGCCAAGCTCCAGCTGCCAGCAGTACATCAGATCACATGCTTTGGTGGCCTGGAAACATTCAGCACAGCTCTTCCTATTATAATACTTCACATTGGAGTTATTTTCCTATAGAAGAGCTTAACTCTGTTGGTTTGTATTCCTTAGGCTTTTCTTAAAGCAACCTTGCTCAAGCCACACAAATGATTTCCCTTTTCTCTGTCACTCAGGTGAGCTCTACAATAGCAGATTTCAAGACACTGAAAGCACGTGTGACAGTGGTGTGGAGACCTCCTTCCGCAAGCTGAGTTTCACTTGCTCAGACTCTCTGAACAGCAAGCCCTCACTAACACTTGGCAAAATGGCCCTGGGCTATGGACATGAAAGTTCAGGGCAAAGCAATTATATAGCTGACTAGTGATCTTCAATTAGCAAAATACAGTTACAGGAACCAATGGGACATTTCAAATTGCATCAATGTCGTCCTGGCCAGAGGGAAGGGAACTCACAACCAAAAGTGCACTGGAAGAATCCCACCTGAACCCGAACAAATGGCAACTGCAGCATGTGACTCCTAGCCACTGCTTCCTTCCTCAAGTACCTTTAATTGTGTTCATTTACAAGCCATTTAATATAACCAGGGTTCCACTGCTGCATTAATACACAGGACTGGACGCTATGAAAGACTGACTGAGCTTTCCTGCTCTGTGAGGACTTTCTTTTACAGATGAAAAAGAAGTTGTAAATGCATAATACAAACTTACTAAAGAGGTTAATAAGCACACGAGCAATCAGAGGATACAGTTCTTAGCTGCTCTCTTCATAATTTTTGCAGCACAGTTCCATGCAAACAGCTTATAAAATAGCTGGCAAAGAAAACTCATTACTTTAATCACAACAGTGACAATTGAGAGAAAAAAAGAGAATCCTAAAAGAATCTTGTATATTTCAAATAATGTATTTAAACTTAACTTTGGTGCCTCTTATTCAAAAATTTTTTCAAGTTTGGCATTTTCCTACTTGTAAATAGTTCTTTTTATATCTGTGACTTTTTGAAAAAGCGTGCTTTTTAAATGCTTATTTTTATTTTACTTTTATAATAAAACCCCAAAATTAATTCTCCTGTCTGTGCCTGCTGTGATTTTTACATTACTTTTCAAGTAGAGGTATTGAAGATTCAGCATCTCAGTTTTAGGCATTGATACAAGATCGTGCTCATTTCCTAGCACTAAAATAAAGGTTGCGAGCCACTGTCTTAAAGCTAAAGCATCTTATACGGAGGGAGAGCAGGACCAGTAGCTACTGCTGAGCAGCTGTGCTTTGAGATTAAAGCCTCTGCCTTGTTTTAGTTCTCATAATTATGGCAGCAGAGAATCATTTACACTGAAACAAACTATTTAAGTGTCTCAGCAAACCTCTGATGAGACAGCTCTCCTTTGGGCTATCTAGAATCTCCTGTAGTAACAGTGCTCATGTGCAGTGTTTCTTTTTGTCTGCCATCAATACTGAGATGGTGAGTGTCCTGTTATTGATGTTGGCCCACCTAAACAGAACAGGCATCAGAGTCCATGATGAAAAAGCCAAGAGGGGCACTGTACTATTGTCAGTCACTTCTAGCCAATTTTTCTGGCACAGAGTGTTGACAGGGTGGTTCTTGGCTCAGCTCAGTCTTCAGTAACTTGGGCATCACTCCTGAGAAAATGAATCAAGATAAACCTTAAGAATGGTTATGTTTAAAGCGGTAGTTGCTGTAATGAATTAAACTATGAGTCATGAAAAAAACTTTGGAATTAAATTTACAATCCAGCTGAATTACTGAGAACTTTAATTACTTCCAGAGAAAATGAGTAATAGTAAAAGTGCCATTCTTTCTTTCAGTTCTTGTATGTGTAATCCTCATCTAGGCAGTGTCTAAGGCATATAGATTTTTGTTCAATTAATGTACTTCTCCAGTGTTCTCTTTGTATTCCAGCTCTAACAGAAACAGGCAAAGGTTCTCATAATCCAGGAGTGGAGGAGCTTTTTGAGCCCTAGGAGAGCTGCTGTCCAAGTAAAACACACCTGCTTTCACAGAATTTCCAGCACAGCTCAGGGGGCTGCAGAGATTTTTACTGAGGTTTCTACAATCCTGCAGGTCACCAGGGCATACCAGCTGTTATTTGCATCTTTTAGCTTTAGTTCTGACCAGCTCTGCTTTTAAACCACCAGAAGACACCTGGATGTGTATTTCCTTAAAACACTTGATGACCAGATGTTGCATAATAGCTGTTTATCAGGTAAGTGATCATGCGTAGCAGGTCCCCTAGGCCCTTTGTAGTGAAGTGCTTTAAATGGCAGTCTGGCAGCTTCTCAGTTTCAGTGTATTTAATAAAAAAGGCTTTAATACTTTTAGTTTTTTCCCTTTGTTTAGAGATAGAAAAAATACTACTGAGGGCATCTGTCTACACCTGGCTTGTAGAGAGAAACCTCTAAACTTAATCTGCATGTGCTGTGGAATAGAGTTCACTCCATTATTCTGCTATTCTACTGCAGTAATGAACATCAGAAACTTGTGGAATGCAGCAAAAGTTGTGACAACGGACCCCTTCAGATCTCTACATCTGATGTAAAATGAATTATTCAGAAAGTTAAAGTGCCCTTGATTTTAGATTGGCTGCTACAGCTGCATGTTTCCTGGCATCATCTCGGCATGTATTTACAAACTTGGAAATCACTGGTAGTGGGAAGCTCTAGGCAGCATTCTGAGATTCTGTGGACTGCGGGAAGGATAAGGATCTTACCTACATGGGAGTGGTGTATGAACTCTTTTCTCCCTTGCCTGGGAAAGTAAAAGGCTTTTTTCATGCATTTAAGAAACAAGAGTCACTCTCCTTGCTTCCCTGAAGTAAAGTGACAGGAACGGTGGTGCCCATTTACTAGCTCAGGGTGCAGTGGTCAATACTCACCCATCATCCACAGCTTCTGGCATTTCTGGATGATCATGTCTTGAAATAAAGCAGTTCTAGAGTAATGGCCAAAGACACAGTCCAAACCTTTGCTGGCTTCAAAAGATTCCTACAGCAAAAGACAAAAGTTAATTAGCAAGGAGTTGATTTTCTCCATTCAGCATTATGAAGCAGCCTGATGTCCCACTTAGACCCAAGGCTGGAGTATGTTTTTCCAAGGCTGCAGAGGTTTCCCATGGCCTCATTTAAACCTAACTGCTATAGGATTTCAGCCATCCAGTCACCCTTGCATATGCACAATGCAGAAGAGCACTAATTCAGATACTTACAGGTCTCCACTGATGGACTGACTCTACTTCTTACAGAGATGGCTTTTCTTCATTGAAGTTTTGGTTTTCCACACTAATTGAATGAATTTGGGGCTTTCATTTTGCTACCTTGTAACATCTGACTGAAAAGCAAAGTTATATAAACACAATTCTTGGATTGAAACCTGTCCTAAAAATTTTAAACCATGAGTTCTTGGTTCCCTAAGTGGGTAAGAAAGAAAACAGTGATTCTGACAGCAAAAAGGCTGGCTTGTACAGCTCTCTTGTACTCAAAATAAGAAACTCATTGGCCCATTTCTCTGCTCCTGACACTGCTTCAAGTCACTGAAATGGTCTCTGCTACACATCTCCAAAACCAAAAGGGAACTAATAGAAGCAAAAGTACTGAAGAAAGATGTGCCTGTAAGGCAGAAGATTTGTCCAGACCACAAGGTATGCAAACAGCAGATAACAAGAAAGACTGACAGAGAACTATGAACACTTACTTAGAGAGCAATTTTTAGATCCATTTGCATGCTTCTTTCCTGGAGAAGATGCAGGACTTGAAAAAGCTTCCAAAGATATGCTCCAATAAACTGAAGCAAAATAAGTCTTCCTTGTGTGGCAGAAAGTATGAACAGGTGCCCTCTGAAGCTCAGAATGGCCCCTGCAAGCCCAGAATGAGTTGGAGCCAAATCTCAGCCAGGAAGGGTTTTAGGACAAGAGATTAGCCAACACCATACAGTGTTCTTCCCAAACCTGCTCTCAAGTTTTGTTCTGGAAGGGCATTTGTCATGGCTGTGGGGCACTCTGGCTGCTGCTTTTGCCACCAGTGGAGAACAGCCCAGAGGGGCCCAGGAGCAAACAAAGGCCATCAGCACAACGGTGACTCACTGGTCCTTAACAAGACATTGCAAGGCAGCACCCTGAAAGAACACTGAGGAGGCCAGTCCCCTCTACTGCTGCCAGCAATAATGTAGTGACACTGAGGACAAGAACCACGACACTTAGCAAATGCTCCTCCTAACGCTCCTGCTGCCAAACCTCCATCAGACAGAACTGGCAATAGCGGTGCTGCTGTAGCTGTAACATCACTCAGCTGGCAAGATGGGTGTGTCCATAGGAGTGCAGGGTACCAGTGCTTCCTATCTCTGCCCCAATCTGAGACAAAGGCAGAACAATGTAACCAAGTATAGCACAGGAGCTACTGCGAAAGTGCCAAGGGGAAATGGTTAACCAAAGCACATGTTACAGCTGCTGCTGCATGGTGAGAGAACAGCTTCTGTAAATACACACCTACTACAACACCAGGAAACCAAAAGAACATATTAAGGATATTAAAACAATAATGGAAGTCTACCTTCCCCTTTAAATTCTGTTTTGAGTTCAAGCATTTGGCTTAAGCAATTGCTAATCTTTCACAACAGCAGCAAGCGCTGAATTAAAGATTTTCGGAAAGAATGGACCTACTCCTTAGGGAGCTCCTGACCTTCAAAAACAGCAATAATTTAAAAAATTGCCCAAACCTTGCTATGTCAATCTGGTAATTGCAGAAAGCAACAGGGAAAAATAATAGAATGCTGTTACATATAACTTTGCTGGTAGACTTCATTTGCTTAGCCACTTCATCACTTAATAATCATGCGCCACAATTCCTTTCATGATTTTGCCTAAAAAATGTGTCAGGTCATAGTTACTAAAATTAATGAATGAGTTTTGCTTCTAGGAATCCAAAAGCTGTTTTCTACCAATCTCAAACTTCACTCATATGCTGAGATTAACAAATATCATTAACCTCCAGATAGGCCTTGTGATTATCTTTAAACAAGTGATTCCTATAAAGTTTTAGGTATTTAACACTATTAAGTGCCAGATCCAGATGTTGCTGGAAGACACATTTCTCCTTCAGTGTAAGAGAAAGTCATCAACAAACTTGCCCTTTTCCTAACACACTGCAGCAGTACATAATAATCATATTTTCTCCACATTTTTTCATTCTTACATTATATTGACTTTATTTCTGCTTTGATTCCACTTTGATTCCAGGACACCAAAAAACCTTAAGAATATTTCTGGTATTGTTGGCCCATGATGCCTCTCAGAATAACTTTTTAATTTCCTTTGTCACTGCCTGCATTTATGAAGTTGTACTGATGACTGTCATTTTCCCTATTTATTTTACAAAATCTATAAACATTGGCACATACACATCCATATTTTGATTGCTTTCATGTCTTCTTTTAACTAGGACTAGTTTTGAATCAGATGCAACTGAAGTTAGTTGTTTTGGTGGCCCAATAAAGCATTTGTAAAAAACTCATTTATCACTTCCCTTTCATTTATAAATTTTTCCTCTTGCTCAGGTGTACATCAGTTTTAGTTAACACCAAAGTATCAGTCAATATGCTCCTCTCTCTGCCCATTCAAACTGATCACGACTGAAGCCGACCCCCATTCTGAGTTCTCCAATGGAACACACAGCTGCTCCCTCCACAGGTGTTCCAGACCCCCCACACCACCAGCACGTATCGCCCAGTGCTGCTTTTACAGCACCGCCATCCTCAGACAGCAGCATGGCCATCAGCGGCAGGGCTCCTTCAAACTCCACCTATTGTGATGCTGATTCTGCTTTGCAAGAGAATATTTGTTTGGGTGGACAGAGTATCCTTGTGGAGCCCCAGCAAGACCCCAGCTGCATTTCAAACCACCTCTGACAGACATGCCAAATGGTTGGCAACCTGCCAATGGAGTGGCTTGGTGGCCTACTGGAGGTAATTCCAGCTTCACTCCCTGTCCTTCTCCCTTGCCCCCAGCATACCTTGCTGCTATCCTAACATGAATTTCCACTTACAGCATAGTGAAACTAGAAAAAAATATGGATGAGCTTTCAATACACCACATATATTATATGTAAGCTTTGCTGTTGGTATCTTTACATTGAACCAGCAGTTAAAATTCACATGACAGGGATAGACAGCATATTCTTCAGCCAGCTCAAAGTGTATGTCACTTCAACTTCTTCTAATTTTGTTCTTCTCCTCCCATTTCACTCTTTATCTAGAAGGAAATGAAGTAGTCTCAGACAACATCCAGTAGAGAGGTCAAGATTAGTGAACTTTGTAGTTCTTCAACGCTGGTAGGTTCCCAAGGATAAAACACAACCATTTTCTTCTTTTCAGTCATGAGGAAACCATTATCACTAAATCTGCCTTTTATACTCCCTACATCCAGAGTAACAAACGGAGCAACTGCAGTGGTCTGAAGAACAAAAATATAAACATCATCTTGTTGAGATACAGAGGCCTGAAAGAGAAATAAAAAAACTGTATTATAAAAAAAAATTGTGTTAAAGAAGACCCCAGTTACATCCAAACTGGGAAAGACCTGCATGTCAGTAAAACAGGCTGAACAACCACATTTGATCAAAATTAATATTCTTCATGTGTAAGAATCATGCAAAAACTGCAAATGTTACTGGAGCTTTCCTACAGAATACTAGAGATTGTGGAAAAATGCCAAGAAGTATTATCACCTTGCCATCTTCTTATGAGAATAACTGAATAAAGGTAATCTGACTTCTACATAGTACTGGTATCCCGTACTTTCTGCACTGAAAAAGATTTGTTCTTTCACCAACACTTCACTCAACATACCAATTTATATCTACCAAAAGAACTTGCCTTTCAATTATAAACATAATAGAAATACACAGAAGGAAAAGATGGTAAAAATCCCAGTAAGACAGGAAGCCATCTCATCTTAATGAATCACAGCAGCGAAGCCCTTATACTTTATTAAGTAAAATATTTTAAAAAAAAAAATTGTAAAATATGAAGTCAAGGTATATCTTGGATTAAGTTCTATGAGTACTTCAATCTCAGAGAGACTTAAAATCCCAACCAGGATGCATTTTCATGCAGCACTCCGCATTCACCATAATGAAAGATTATGATACATAACTTTCAAATACCAATTAACCATCTATAAAAAGAGGACAAATTACAGTCAGTGCAGACATCATGTTCCGGTTTTACACAAAAAGCAACGCTATTCATTTTGGGGAAAAAACGCACATCCTCTACACATTTTGTTTCCTGAAGAAATACTAATGCTTTTGATGCTTTTTAAAAGCAATGCTACAAACAGTAGCTCTTGGATTAGCAATGTAATTGAAAGTCTAGTTAGTTTTTTAGTAACTAAGTTTAGACGTACCAGCCTCTTGCAAAGCTGTCTTTTTATTACAGCTGCATTTCTTAAAATGACCACTTAGCATTTATCTAGCTATGCTAGCTATCCTAATTAGTTAGTATTGCAAAGACAACATAGTTACAAGATAAAGGAATGAAATTTTCCAAAGATGCTCCAGTTGCAGAGCTTTTCTTATTGATGACATCATCCATAAACCAAAAAACCAAACCAAAACAAACAAAAAAATCTCCCCCCACAGCATGACTCAGACTCCAGATTGTACCACCAGATGAAAAAAAAATTAAAACAGGCTGATTTCTTTTCTTTGTATACTCAGGAGGCAGGCTGTGCTGCCGTGAAAGAGATAAGAAGAGAAAATCTGGCTCATTTTCTTTTTTGTAAAGCAATTATGCTGGTCCAGATTCAAAGAGATTACACCTCTATTTCCCCCTTGTTCAGTTTAGCACTAAAGAGCAAAGCTGCAATTTGAAAGCCAAATGTGAGAACACAAAGGTTCCCATCCTGCCCATCTGATGATGAATTTTCCAATAGGATGAACATGCTGAGAAGTGAGGCTTAACAAAATGTGTGTGCACACATACAGGGCATGCATGCTCTCTATATATGGAGCAAGCTTGCTAGGAACAGAAGAAATCTAGGAAAAAGCAGCAAATTGACTAAATGACAGTGTTATACAACAACTGATGCTTTTTGTGCCTGTTTAGGAGATTGACACACTTGCCAGCTATTAAGAAATAATCACTATCATGCAAATCAGAACCCTTACTGGAGGGCAAGGATTTGAAGGAGGAGGAAAGGAGCATGCAATACTGCGTGTTAGCAATGTTACACTGCTCTGAGAGAGAGCACTTCCAGAGGAAATACTGCTGACAATAATGCACCCCACACTCAACTGAACTAGGATCACCTAATCCTGACATACAGTGCTGTCTGCAAGCCAGAACATTTGTCATGATGCTATTTGCTGTCAAGGGACAACAAGAAAGAAAGGAGCAATGCTGCAAGGCGGAAGTAAATCTAAACAAATTAAAGGGAGACATCATTATTTAAAACAAAACAAAGCCCAGACAAAACAAAAAACAACAACAACAAAAAAACAACCAAACCCAAAAAAAACCCAAAAAAACCCAACAATAACCAAAAAAAAAAACCACCACACACAAATAAACCCCACCAGTCTTATTTAGATACAGATATGGTGACACCAGAAAAAAATATGATTTTGAACTCAGCCTGGAAGCCAGAACAGCAACAACTAAGGAGAAAGAACATTCAGAGGAATCAGACACTGCATAGCTGGCAAACAAAACAGTAAGATTAGCAAAACCAAATACAGAAATTTAGCATGATTGATGCTTACACTAAGCTGGGTCTTTTCTAATCCCACAGCATCCTTGAGTGATGAAAGGAAGTAATGGTTCATAGGACTCTGGAGCCCATCTTCTCCCATGAGACAGAAAGTAATAACACAGCTTTTCCTGGTACAATTTCTGCATCTTTCCAGAAGGTCACTGATGGACTCCTTGTAGATAGGGACAGCACTCTGTGCTTTAACAGTCACACCTTCTTTGGCAAGGGTGCATATGGGCTCCAAAGAGCTCCAGGCGTGCACAACGACCTACCAAGCACATTGAGAGAGCACAAAGCTTAGAAGAAAGGCTGCATCTGTGAAAACAATGCAGCACCCTAGATTTCAGATTGTTCATTATGACAGATGTTTTTCTGACGGCATCAGCTGATTTCCACCTAGCAAGAAACTACACAATAGATATGGCATAAAAATGAGATCATTCTAAAAACCTAAAAAGAGGTCCATTTCAAACAGTCTGGAGCTGCTCTTGATCTGCAAGACTTTTTTGTTTTCTCCAGACTCCTTGAGAGGAAGAGATCGCCAATTCCTGCTAAGGGGGTGCTGGGAATTGGAACTACTGAGTGACTAATTTGTTGACTCTTTTTCCTCTCTTCCTTGATTAAAATAAAACTCAAACAAAGGATTTTCTTGAGATTGCTCAGAGTTATCTGATGTAACCCAACTAGGTATGCTAGAGCTTCTGCATAATCACTCAAACAGAAGCAAGCTCCATCATCTTAAAAGGGATTATGAAGGTAATATTAATACAGCAAAATACACCGCCAGACATCATCCATGCATTATGAATATACCCTTTTTAAAAGGGCATAATTTGGGAATTAAGCACTTAACGAGAATTACAAGATTCTATTTTATAAATTTTCAGTTATGTTTTGCCTTAACAGGCGTGTGCAGTCAGAAAAAGATCTTAACTCCTTCCAAGAATTAAGTTCCAAATCTTCTTGAAGTGCAATATACAGTATTCATCAGAACTACCCTACTGCCAACACTTCCTTGATGCTATCAGAAAATCTGAATTTATGTCTGTTAGAGTAACTCAGACCAGAAATGAACAATTTCATTAAGTGCAGTCCTACTCCAAGAACTGACTATCCAGAAACTGCAACCATTTTCGGTACCATATATTACTCCATATAAGCAACCTTATAAACCTGAAAATTCATGGAAGCCCACCAGACAGAGCAATGATCTAGCAGCTGACATACTACTAGTTCCAAAATGACTGTTTTGGAACTAGTAGTGACTAGTGAGTTATTCCAGGTCTCGAGGTCTGTTTTTCCATCCTTCACACTGTTTTCACATGGAACACACTTTATGTCAGGAGCTGTATCACATAGTGGAAAATGGTCCCTAAATTCATCTGGGATCTGGTTGACATATGATTTACAGCAACAAAATGTAACAAGCTGAAAAGGATGACTGTTGTCTACAAGAAAACACAGCATTCCAAACACTGACTTTAAAATCCTATCAATTTCTATAGCATTATCAGAAAACAGTTAAGGTGTCAATTGCAAAATGGTGACATGCATATGTGACTTTCCAATTAAAGATGTGCTGTTCATATTTCAGAAAATAATCCAGTCCTTTTTCCCAAAGACATAGAGTTTGAGTACTGGTAAGCAATGGTACAATCCCGTTTTTTCTCCCTACTTAATCAGGTTATCTAGTTCTAACAGCCAGGGAATAGTTCTGTTAAGTAGTGAGGTACCATTCTTCACACTTTGTTCTATTCAACCATCAAACCCTTCAAGATTTCAACAGAATAGTTCATTTCAGCCTTATACCTACAGGCTATAAGAAACGCAATTCCTTCTTTTGTGAAGCACTACACACTACTTTAATAAAGAATAGTGTTGTCCCTAAGATTAAACACTAGAGTTGTATCTCATGGTGTTTGAGCATAGCCTCACTGAAGCTTGTCCGTACAAAGATGTGTTCGTTTCAGCTTCTCACATTTTTGCAGGAGACACACAAGAATGGTGAGGTAGGTGTCACTTACCCTCAAAGTCAGCTTGTGGTCCTCATGAAGATCTGAGACACCATAAATGTGCAACATCCCTTTGTCTTCATAGGCCACAGGCAGCAGTGGTGCAAAGAAGTTCTGGGCAAAATAATGGAGCAGTTTCCATTTACCACCATACTCTAAAAACAGTTAAAAAGAAGAAAGACTGAAACTGAATCCAAGATTGCCTTGTCCCACATCCCTTAATGTGCTTTCTGGTCCTGCTATTGGCAGTGCAACATCCTTCTCCACCCTTTTTCACCTCTATCAAGTGCGAAGAATGACTGAAAGTGTCCCTGCTTCCTGCCAGGCAAGGCTCTGTCCTGGAAAAGATCTGATGCTCTTTCAAGCTTTGAGCTTTCCCAAAAGTTTACATTTTTCTATGTCTCTGTTCTATCACTGCTACACTGTCATTCAGTTAAAGGAAGCCTCAAACACAAGTAACAAGGCTGATACAGCACACCACACATAAACCAAGCAGCTGGAGCATCTGTGCTGTTGAGAATCCAGACAAACACACTGGCATTTCACAAACTACCACTACTATAAAAAGACACAGGAGACAAGCACTTACATAAAGTGCCCTCTTCCCTGTTTCCAGTCCTCCTTTCAGTTCTTCCTTAGAGGACATCAATAGCAATAAAGACAAAAATAAGTTCCCAAACCAAAGACAACTTTGAACTTGGCAAAACAAATGTGCCAAGATCTAAAGACAACACCTCCATGGGCGTTAGTATCCATGACAGACACATGACAAACAGTTCATGCTGCTGCTTTAATGGAAAGCTGTACCTCATTACTTTTAATACTTTGAAAGTCTGCCATTAAACTGGGAAAGCCATCAAACTCTTCATCCTCTCCAAAAAAAGCAATTTTGCTTTTTTGCTTTGCAACACTGCCATGTAATCATTTTCAAAGAGAAGTTCCATCCATTTCTTCCTCTATTAACATTCCACCTAGCATACACTGTCCGCATTTTAAGTTTGTCTTTGCTCAACCATAATCCAGTCATTGATATGGCACTAAAAAGAAGTAGCAAGTCAGCTGAATGATCTCACAAGGAAAGAAAAGTTAGATACTTGTTTCATTCTTGTTTCTGGCTCTTTATTTTACAAGTTTAAAGCTGATGTATGCTTTATGATGTATGAAGAATATTTTCAGTGAGATATTTTTCCTGTAACTCTCTTAGTAATTACTCTCTTAGTTTTGGTTCTTGTACAAAGCTCTTAGCACTTTCAAACATCTCATAATTAAAGACTTATCCAGAGTTGTCTTTAAAGGGTTGTTGTGGCTTTCCCAGGGGGAGTTGAATATGCTTGTCTGCACTCCACATAGACATGAATGACCTTTGTGAAGAATAAGTGCATTAGCTCCAGCTTAGCAACTTACACATCACCTTGCTCCCAGCACGTTCACAACCAGCTAGCTTGGAGAACAAGAGAAGCTCAAATCTGCCTGGAAAACCCACACAACATTGAACTATGCTATAAGATCAGTCTGTTGCCAGCAAAAACACCACTGGCATTCAAGCTAATTGCACTGAAGCAAACTAAAGAGATAGGGCTGGAGGAAAACTTCAGGAGAGGCAGCTGTGTTTCTTCAAAACAGACAGTTGATAAACTGATGCACATACTCAGTATATTCATTTATGAACCATTTATGATGGTAAAGACCTCTAGGATCGACTTCAGCTATTCACCTACCAAGTGCACCATTAAACCATGTCCCTAAGTTCCCATGCCACACCTGTACATCTTGTAAATAGCTCTAGGGATGGTGATGCCACCACTTCCCTAGGCGGCCCCCACCAATGCTTGACAACACCTTTGGTGAAGCATTTTTTCCTAAGATCTAATTTAAACCTCCACTGGCCATTTCCTCTTGTCCTGTCACTTGTTAATGGAGAAAAGGGGCTGACCCCCACCTCACTATGACCTCCATTTAGTTAGTTGAAGAGAGGTGCGGAAGGGTGTGTGTGTTTGTGTGTCCCAGCCTCCTTTCCCCCAGGGTAAACATCCCCAGCTCCCTCAGCTGCTCTCCATAAGCCTTGTGCTCCAGACCCTTCCTCTGCTAGACTGCCCTTCTCTGGACACACTCCAGCCCCTCAATGTCCTTCTTAGAGTGATGGGCCCAGAACTGGACACAGAATTTGAGGTGCAGCCTCAACAGTGTCAAGTACAGGGGGACAAATCCTTCCCTACTCCTTCTGGCCAGAGACACAAGCCAGGATGCCACTGACCTTCTTGGCCCCCTGGCCACACGCTGGCTCATGTTCAGCCACTGCTGACCAGCACCCTCAGGTCCTTTTCCACTGGGCAGCTTCCCAGACACTCTGCCCCAGCCCATAGCGCTGCCTGGAGCCGTTGTGACCTAAGTGCAGGACCCAGCACTTGGCCTTGTTTACCCTCATAGAACTGCCCTCAGCCCATGGATCCAGCTTGCTGCCATGCCCTCCCAACTTGCTGTTGATTGCAAACTAGCTGAGGGTGCACTTGAACCCCTTGTTCAGATCCTTGATAGACATTAAGCAGGGCTAGCCCTCGGTACTGAGCCCTGGGAAATCCCAGTAGAGACCCACTGTCAGCTGGATGTGAATCCATTCACCACCACGCTCAGCCTGGCCCTCCAGCCAGTTTGTTTTCATGGTGAACAGTGTACCCATCCATATCATGAGCAGCCAGTTTCTCCAGGAGAATATTGTGGGAAATGGCATTAAGGCTTTGCTAAAGTCCAGGCAGAAAACAACCACAGCTTTTCCTCATCCACCAACCTTGTCATAAAAGGAGATCAGGTTGGTCAAGCAGGACCTGCCTTTCATAAACCTGTGCTGGCTGGGTCTGATCCACTGGTGATATGAACAAAGGCATGTTCTGGCATTCCAGGGACATTTCCTGACAGGAAACACTGATGGTTTAAAGAACAAATCTACCAAAAACAGTGGGTGCTAACAAATTACTCCTTCAGCCAATAAACTTGAGAAGATGGGAGATCTGGACTGGGGGTGGATTATCTGAAACAGAGTAAACTGGGGGGTAGTATCTGATCCAACAAACAAAAGCTATGGGCCTTGCATGAGAAACGGACAGGGAGAGTCTGGGAGGAGTTGAAATCTCTAAAGCCCTCAGGACGGCTACAGGACTTCCTGAAATTTCAAGTGTCAATTAATTAAATTGCCAATGTAATAGATTTTGCTCACTGCAGAATCCAGGCAGAGCCCACCACAAGCTCAGAATAATTACCCAGCATGGTCTGAGGTTTCAGTGCCTGTTGACTTGAATTTTTTTCCTGAGCTTAATTCACATGATGAAAATCTAGGCTTCAGCTGTCTTATATATGGAAATTAGTAATGAAATTAATGTAAAGCAGTTTTTGCTACTTAGTGTAATATAAAATCCTGTTTCTTCTTGGATGGGTCCTTCTCTCAATCTCTGCTGTGCCTTGATTTCCAACTGGATTACACAGCCACACTGCAGAGGGAAAGAGAGAAGGTTTGCTACCTAGGCAGCAGAGACCCTCAAAAACCCTTTACAGTGGAGAAGACGACACACTCAGAGTGAATATGGCATTAAACTTCCACAAGGAAACCCAAGCAAACAAAAACCCCAGCCAACAAACAAAATCAAACAAACCACACACTTTAAAGTTTGCACCATTTCAAAACCCACTCTACTACAATGACACCCATTGTTTTGGATGCTTGAAACATCATTAGCCTGCTTAACTCAGATCAACTTTTAAGACTGGTATTTCCCTTCCCCCAAAATATAGAGCCATTTTGAAGAACCAAAACTTAACTGCTGTAGCAGTTTCACACAGGCAGTGTTTTCCAAAGACAACTTTTCCAGCAACAGGATCTTGATAATACATTTGTCAAAGTAACTTCAGACTGCAAGGAAAACTGAAGCTAATTAAAAAGCCTGTATTTTCCAGTTCTTCTGTTGTTTTGATTTCCATAAGACCAGAGCTACATTCCTTTATTTAAAAACAGGCAAGTTGCATATCAAATGCACAACACCCCCCCCCCCCCCCCCAAAAGTGGATGTAAAAAAGTCTGGAGGTCAGGAAGTTATCATGAGAAACCTCTGTGTTTAAACTTTCCTGTTACAGACATGCATGCCCAAAGGCAACAGTCAAAGGTTATTTAAAATAGCCCTGGGGTGGTTTTCTCCTCCTCCCACCACATTTAAACAAATTCTCACAGAAATCCAAGTTCCTCAGTTTTTCCTGACAATAACAAGGGGTTTGCACTCTCTGTGGTATTAAACTTCAGAACAGGAAACTAAAATTAGGTTTGTAATGAGACCCCGGTACCTTTTTTTCTGACTCTTCCCTGAAGCCTTCTACACTGATGGTGGGAGTGCAAATAAACAGATCTCCCTGAAATGATTTTAAATTAATCACTTCACACCACTGAATGCAACCCGAGAAACATGCTGCTAGTTGTTTCCTCACCTCAGCCTCATGAATTCAGATCAATTATTCTCCATAACAGCCTGTACTGGAGCTCACCAGGGGCTCTAAATATTGAACCTGCAATAAAAGCCAGTTATCTGTACATCAAGGCAATCTCATGACAACCAAGTTGGGCACCTCAGGGTGACACTTGTCTGGGAGTGTCACAGCACTCCACCAAAACAGACTGCAGAGACGCTAAATCATCCAACATGGCACAGCCAGCTTCACAGCTAGGTGCTAACAGACGGAACCCAGTTGTGATAAAAGCTGTTTACTTCTGAGCTGAAGGCAGAAGTACTATGACACAAGTGCTGTGCTGTGTTCTCATTCAACCCAAGCAAACATCTTCAAGGTAAAGTTAAAAGGAGAAACATTTGCTACCTTCTTCCTTCCCCACCATGTGGAAACATTTCTGCTTTGTACCGGAAATTATGTAAACCCCTCCATGACTTTCTGCAAAGTAACAGATTTAAATGAAAGCACACGTTGGTGATACTACTGTGCCATCTAACAAGATGCAGAAATGTGTTTTTGAAGTGCAAATAAAACTAATTTCTCCGAAGTCTTGCATAATTTCAGCCATTAGCATTTCAAAATCCCTCTACCACACAGCCTAATTAAATGAATATTAAACCTTTCCTCATCTCACTGAGGGAATACAACAAAACAAAGGGACAGCTGTATCTCTGCTGAGCTTCTTTCTTCTAAACCAGTTTCAACAACATATGAATAATTCAAGTATTTGATAAATATTCTACAGTGATGTCATCTTTGTACTCAAATAGACATTTATGGTCTCCACCACCATGACATCTATCAATACACCTGTCTTTACAAAGGGACACTTTTCCAAGCATCTTTTTCTCTTGAGGCACTTAAAGCCTAAGAGCATCACTCACTGTTAGAATCATAAAAATGAACATTGTGATATTCCATTTCCTAATACAAGTCTAGAAAGTCCAGAAAGATGGCTTTAACACTTAAATAATTTAGCCTCTTTCTTCCACTGTTTTTTCCTTGTTGTTGCAGTTATTTTCTTTGGATTAATTAAAAAAAAAAAAAAAAAAAAGGGAGGGGGACAAGCATCTCCCAGAAAAAGAGGGGGAGGATGGTGTGGGCTCATTTTTTCTCAAAACCAGGCCAAATGCCATTTTGTTCCAAGGACACATCAAGTCTGCCCATAGACAGTATTACTTTTTTCCTTAGCTTTTTCTAGTTTGCTCATATTTTTCATAGGTGAAATTGCTTATAAGATTTTCAAAACCAAATTATGTGAGAAATAATTAAAATTGAAAGAGAATCTACCCAAGTCCTATACAGCTGCCATAGGACAGCTTCCCCATTTCAAAATGACTTCTAGACAAAATGTTTGGATTCAGCCATTTCTCTCATGCCACACATTCCTCATTCTTCCCCTACTTCTTACTGCCTAAGTGACTTGTCTTTTTATGTCTGATTATTTTTGTGTTCTAAGAGGAAAAAAAGAAGTGTAAATAGCATATTAGCAGAATAATTTAGTCACAAGGAGTGATTCACCTTATCTGACACCAAGCTAGACATCAAATCTTAGCCAGTCATCTATAAAAAGAAGAAGCTACACGGGGTGAGAGATATCTTATGAAGTTCTATGAAAATCAAATTCATCACAGAGAAGATAATTCACCCCAGTTCAGAGACAGCTAAGGACGCAATGAATCACATTTGGAGATAACCATCTCTCCCCCAGCTAACCTCAGAAGAAATCTAGATGCTCAATTTTTACATCATAAATCCCATCCTGGAATGAATTTCTAAAGGATAGAGAGAAATATGTTCAAAGTTTGTAAACCTACCCAAGACACAAAGCAGAACTATATTTCTTATTCTAATACTTCCAGATGAAGAAAACACAACTGGTAGCTGGTGCTTTTTACCAGACTGTCACAAAACTTACCCAAGGAAGCCCATGAAGGAGCCTGCCAAATGTCATTGAGTTGCCAGTAGAGAGCTCCCATTGTGTGTCCTTCTCCATTGATTATTTCACTTTGACTAAAACGATAGAATTCAGTTTCTGTCTTTATACACTGAGCCTGCATCACCTTGGTCAACAAAAGATAAAAAATATTTTTGGTATATTGGATTTTACTTTTTTTCAAAACATGTGTGAATATATTGATACACTCCACAGTAACAGCACACAACTTTAAACTTGAGCCCTGAGGAGTATCCACCTGCAGTGCAGTTATCTCTGCTGGAAGGAGACCTGTTCCTAGTAACTCCCAACAGCTTTGCCAGCAAAAGAATCTCATATGGGACTACTTCCACACAGTGAAGATGGTCTTTAAAAGGCAAATCGAAAACAAGGAAAATAAAATGAAAATTAAAATAAGTATCTTTTCACATTAATTTAAATAACCCCCTCCAGAGTTGCAAAATTATGTTAAGCTGCATTATTTTCAGTATACATTACCTTGATGTCTAAACCCCTACACTCTGAACTTACATTCTCACTATACAGTCAAAACTGTGCATCAGCAAAGCAACCTTTTTTCAGTTGCACTCCCACTCCCTTTCCCTTTCTCCACATCATCTGAAAAACACTTTTCAGGATTTTTCGTTGGCCAAGTTCTCAATGAATGCTAAACAGACTGCTATGTTCCTCACACAGTTTATTATTAGGCTGGGGAAATATAAAGAAATTCCTAAAATAAAGTTAAAAGCCTTCAGGACAGCCCAAAAAGTAAAGATATTACTTCTAGTTAACCACTAAAGCACATTTGCTTTCTTTATCCTTTTTGCTATCCTTATTTTGGTATTAAATTTTTTAACCTGTTCATAAGGCCTTGACAGACCTAGCCTTACTGAAACTCTCACAGCTTTTTTGAGTCAGGACCTCATGGTGGAAGCTTTACCCCTGGTTTCAATTTCAGAGCATCATCTATCCTTGTTCTCTTGTCAAGAGTGCCAAAAATTCTCAAGCTATTTTGCTTTTATATAAAACTTGTTGACAGCAGCTCTCAAACATCAGAAACTTAGTGACTGTGCAGTTATTTCCATCAAGAGTGTTTCTGAAAGTCTTGAAACACAACAAAAATTAACAGCACTTTCAATTTGTCTAATAGCATTAGAAAGTTACTTAGCATCTTTTAAAAGTTGCACAAAAATCACAAATAAAGAAAAAAGCATGCTATAGAACTACTATGAATGAAAAGCAAAATCTATACTTCTAAACTGAAAAAAACCCCCAAAATATATTCTCTAAAATATCAATATTTGAGTCCATAACAACATAAAAGCTGCTACAAATCTAATTAACAGAGAACTACACTCTTTGGAAAAAATCTTGCTTCCAAAGCTCGTGTGTTCCAAGTGGCAAGAATCAAAGCAGTAAGCCTACAGGGGCCACATGAAGAGCAAAACATCCCCACCCAAGAACATGCAGCACTGGGAATAACCTTGTACTGTGCAAGGCCATCACATCCATGCATCTTCCCCCAGATACATGAGCCCAGCTCATGGGGAGAAGGACCAAAGCAGCACATACTGACAGACTTTCTACAAGGTGAGCCAGTTTCTGGGTAATTCCCTGACTATTCCGCCCTTCTACCATGAAAATTGGAGCCTCTCTACAATAAAAGAGAGACAAGCCAGCTCCAAATTAAACCGGACTCTTCAGTTCTTCAGTAGGGAAACTTTCTGTATGATGGAACACTCCCTAAGGGACCAGGTCCAGCTCTAACAGCCAAGAGAATTTATGGAACAAGTACGGACAGCTACTTCCATGGAAGACATCACTGTTACCTGAGTGAGGTAAATCATATCTTTGAAATGTTTCACAGGGTCTGGGCTCTGGGGAAGCTTGAAATGACGCCCAATCTCTTGAAGCATCTGAATATTGCCACTTTCATGGTGTTGCCGATGGAGAGAAAAATTGCTTGTGTAGGACCAGTCCTCAGGGGAGGAAACCTTTTAAAAAACCATGAAAGTAAGGTATCTGAATGAAAAGGTAGAATGTACATTTAATGACAGCCAGGACACTGAGGAAAGGATATCCATTACAGCCTACTGACATCATCCAAAACCTTAAAACTGGTAGTGCCTCCTGTAGTCATGCCAGGACGTTGCATCACTAACGCCCTTTGCTTACACTCCTTGTACAAATAAATGAAAACATACATAGCTGTTGAACCCAGAAGAGCAACTTTTGTCTCAGTGGCATTTAACTTATTTGTCCTAAGGTTTGGGTTGGACAAGGGACCTCAGAATTTTGCTTGCATTCGTCGTAAATCAGAAACACCCTAGATTAATATGGAAGAACATAATCTAGTTACACACATTTAGGTATAAAAGTTATATAAGTCAGTAGGACTATAAATTCTAAAAATATGTATGTATTTTTTCAAAACCTGCCTCTGATGAGAAATGATCATAAACCAGCTTTTTTCAAGTAAAGACAACAATGCACCATAACTCATTAAGTTATTACTGGCAAGTTCTCATTGTAATTACTCTCTCTAAACAATCTTATTTAAATTTATTTCTTTTTTGGCTGGATTGAATAATTTTTATTGTTATTAATATAGATTAATGTTCTGATTATGCTTCAGAAAATATGCTTTACCCAGCAAACTGAAAGGAACATTCTAAACTCCTTTTGGTTGCATGCATGAGTATCAACATATTCTCCTGGACAAATGGACAAACAGCATGATATGTCTCTGCTCCACTGTGACAAATAAGATAGAATATAAAATATCTAAATTTAGCAGAGACAAAACCAAATCCTCTTACATGCAATACATTAAGAAAAAAAACTTTAATGAAAGAAATTGGTAAAACACATAAAAATCAAAACATTTTAAAATCCAGCACAATTCAGCTTTTGTCATGTTTCTTCTCCTTCCCAAATAAATGTCCCTAGACACCATAACAGTAAACAGATATCATGAATCATTACTGAGCTATCCATGAAATAGAATTACTGCCAGAAATAACGGTTTCATTATAGTCTCTCATCCAAACCAAGTCCCTCTTGCTACATCAAGGTATGTATATTGAACACTGAGGAGGGAAACAGTACAGTTTCATCCCCTCCCTCCCCACCAGCACACACCTCTATCCCACTTGTGCCACACCACACTTAACAACACATTACTACAGCTTGGATGCAGAAGTTTGTTGGGAAGAGACTCATGGCCCTCACTAAATGAGAGCAAAGGGGCAATAAGGTGTGGAAGCCCAGACTTACCTTTTCAATTGTACTGAAGGAAGGCCAGGATTGAAATCCATATTCTGAAGCAAAACGAGTTTTAGGATACACTGTCCAGTTCCAGCAGTCACTGTTGTAGTCATAAAAGTGTGTGTCACCATAATGGGTGTCATAAGGATCCCGGGAGAGCCACCCTTCTTTAACTGACTCTAAGCCATTGGTGGGACTGGATGCAACAAAAGGACGACTCTTATCCTCCTGGAATTTAAAACAAACAAACAAACAAACAAAAAAAAAAAACCATGCCCGTTACAAAGTGATTGGCTTTTACCTTCTGAATATATAGACCATTTTTTGAAAAGAGGGGGTTGGGGGCAGGGAGACCATGCTTTTTCCAAATTTCTGAGTCACCACCTAGGAAACATTCCTTTTTTATGTCCTAACATTCATCATCTTTACACGCTTAATTAGCTTCTTACTTATGTTCTTGGAGGACAGCTGGGCATGATTCTGCTTGCTCTGCTGTTCTGAGGGATTCTCTCCTCACATCAAGAGATTTTCTATCTTTATATGCCTCTAAATTCTTAATGAAGGCTATTTAAAGTGTGCCTTGTGAAATATATACTCAAGGAACATTAATATTTGAGTACTGTGACTTCTGTATGGAAAATTATTACTTTTGCAGTGTTTTTGCAGGAAGAAGGCCATGATTTTCTCTTTTCTTATTAAACACTTAGCTAAACTTAGTCCGAACAAATCCAAGGTGCTCTACTTTTAATTTTTGCGTGGTATCGTTACAGGTTATTGCCATTTTAGCTGGCTCTGCATGCTAAGATAGATGAAACTACAAGAAGGGTTACATTTCAAATTGTTCAGAGCTGCCTTTTTTATAGCCTCAGTAGACTTTGAATACTAAATCTTTTAACAGTAGCCTACAAAGTATTGAAGGAATCCTTTTGCAGGTATAATTCATTTAACATCCTCCTTCTAGGAAGACAGAGGCCTAAATTAGTTACTGTAACAAGTTACTGCAATTGGCTCAGACACAGCAATGCATTCAGACATGTGCTTCATTTAAAGAAACAGTCCTGTTTCCCCATCTTCTTTCTTCTTTTCTGGATGTGAGCAATTAATAATTAACTGAAATAATTTACTACAGGAAATCCTGGATTCCCTGAAGTCTTTAGCTCCAAAGTAGAAGTCTTTCCAAGTTACTAAGTCCCGTACTACAAGTAGTTACAAGTTTCCTCAGCTGGCTTGTATTACACAGGACCTGAAGTTATCTCCCTCTATGGTTCCTTTTTGCACTCAAAATAATTATTTTACAGATTTAAAATAAAAATGGGTCTGTCTTGGATGGCAATGCTGCTCAAGTATCAAGACAGAACACCTCACTTTGTTGCACAAACACTGGCCACCCACCTCATGTAGCTAATCACAAAAACACCACAGCATACCTTTACACACAGCTCAGTACAGAAGTCTAGAATCTCTGCTTCTAAGAGGAGAAATAAATCTACAACACCTGTGGAAAATGGGTAGTGCCAAATCACACCAGATTTCATCAAGGATTCCAGGTGTTTGTGGACTGCATCCTCGCAGTTTAAATTTTGTATCAAAATATTTTACTTTGCCTTCATATACTGTAGAATACCAATATTTTGTTTACAAGATGTAATATTTTGTTGACAATGACTACACAGCATGACTTCAATGTTTAGCATCACTTTTGCTTTACCTGCTTAGAACAAAAAATACTCAGTCACATACTGAAGAAATAACATCTTTATAGATTTCTTCCACCGCTGTTAAAAGACCTGAGGGTTGTTAAATTCTTTACACTGTATTCTTCAACAAAAACAGGATAAAGGAAACCTGACCATCTAGATTAATTAATTAATGGGCAAGTAGATTTTTGTCCATTGGATGTGAAGGCACTTGCAGACATACTAAAAAAGCAGGAAGGAAAAAAGAAGCAAGATCTACTACACTTTCAGGTCTTATTTTACACATCAAAAAATGTTAAAGACAAGATTTTTGGTTTTTGGTGGTTTTTTTTTTTTTTAATTTGAGAATAACTCTTGAGTTTAGAGAGTAGTTCAGAAGACTTTGGAAAGGGCAATTTCTCAACATGCTCTTTCTCATGTTTTAAAATGATTAAAAGAAAAAAAAGAAATCCCAACTTGTTCAAGCATTAAAACCTTTTGCCAAGCCATATCCTCCTACATTTTCTTGAGATTACTTACACTAAGAACTATTTCACGTATGTTCTTCACATAAAGTGTCACGTAGTCTTTGATATAGAGTCCTATGTCAGGGTAAGGTATGGAGAACCAGTTGCTTGCAATTGCTGCTTCATTTTCATTGTTACCACTCCACAGAATAATTGATGGATGCGATTTTAAACGTCGTACCTGAAATACAACTTACAGTTTCAGAAGTCAAACAAAATTATTTATCTTAATAATGATTTTTTAAAAAATCACCATATTACTAGTTGAATTACAAGTCCACATGTATATTACACATGCTAAGCCTACAACTCCCATTTTTTGCCACATGGCTCACTACTCCCTCAGCTTGACACCAGGCTCAAAGTTTTGTAATATACACTTTCAGAAGGGAAAACTTCTAACAGGCTGACATACATCTGCATACATCTTATGCACATATGTACCATCCACCTCTACTCAGCTATGTGTGAAAGATAAACTCTGTGCAGTCTGCTTGACTGACTACTCATGCAAGGTACACGAACAAACACTTCCAAATGATCGTTTTTGGAAAGCTAACTTATACAGTCAGTCAAGGAAAAATAGATAACGTGAAATAGAGCTTTGATACATGGATAAAATACCTGATGAGAAACTTCTGCTCTTACGGATTCCAAATAATTCTGGTCAGTTGGATATAGCGCACAAGCAAACATAAAATCCTGCCAAATCTACAAGGGAGAGGAAAGATTAAAAAAACTTGTCAGCAAGTTACTTTACATACTTTAAAAATATATGGCTACTGGGATGCATAATCCTTTGTTCAGATAGAAAACAAATCAGATTCGCCATGGGGCTCACGTACGTGCATACTCCACTGTGGTTATCCTCGGTATCAGAGTTACAAAATATTTACCCTTAGGAATCAGATCCTAACAGCCTACTTTGAAGAGCAGAACAGAATAATCAGAAACATGAACATGGAGCGATTTGCAGCTGAACAGAACAATTTCATATTTATTAACTATTTTGCAGGTGTAACACCAAATCCCCATTACTTAATGAGAGGAGACAATAATTCTTCTGATGTGGTACTTAGCACACTTAACAGATGTTAATGTGTACTTGTTAAGAAAACACCTCCATACAAAATATTCTTAAAACCAGCAAATCTTACCCAGTAAGAGGGGCAGAAACAAACTAGATGCTCTAAAAACACAGTGATCTTTCTCTTCAAAGAAAGATCAAGTAGATATCACTAGAGAATAGCAAGCCTTTCAAGAACAATAAACTCTATTTGTACCTTGCAGGAGTAATACAAAAAGGGGAAAGGAAGCCCAATGAGACGGATAAGATTTCTTGTTTACCTGTTTTGTTTTTTAAATTGCTGTAACCTTGAGGCTCCTTCCAGTCTATCTCAAATGTTAATGAAAAGACCTCTAGAAAGAGCACCTTAACCCAAACGAGTCTGTAGGAGACTCCACTTTTCTGAATGCCATGCTACATAGAGAAAGAGAGAGAGAGGCCAGCTCCTCATACAAATTGCATTTTCATTACAGAGAGAATATGCTTTTCCATGGCTCTTTTCAGCACACATTCCCTAAGGAAACTGAAGATAAAGAATAGGACAGTGGAGGATAATGGAGCCATTAATAATTGTTACAGTCAACTAACACTGTACAGAAAAAGCAAAGCTATTGCTGCAGAATCTCTCATAATCCTTTAGTGACTGTTGGTGTCAAAACTCTCTATTGAAAGAAACTTTTTCTCACCATTTCCCTCAGTGAGCTATCACTGGTCTTCCTTAAGCACAGTTTGACTCCAATGCACTTTTAAGCCTCTGGAAGACCATCAGAAGAAACAAAACCAAAAAACCTCCCACACCGTCCCCTCCAGAATAAGGGTCTCATTTTCTGCATTTACTTGCTATTTTGGCTGTTAAATAGGATCTAAATCTTGCACTGAGCACTGAACAGACACAGATCTAAGTGGCCTACTTAAGGTGCCTAGTGTCAAAAATTGAAGAACTGTAAGTGCTCAGAAGCCTTGAAAATCAGGACACTCATTCAGATGACTAAAATAGATGTAACTTTTTTTTTTTTTTTTTGCAAGCACACACAGCTGAAAGCTGCAAGGTATGAATTCTGTTCCCCTGCTTCTTATGGTGTAGAGTAAGACCAGACACACTTCTCAGGATATTTAACACCAGATGCAACTTGGCCTTCATTCATCTAGTCACTACCCCACCAAAATTTATTAATACGTGCCTCCAAGCTTATATAATCAAAGGTACTCATCTAGGATTAGTGTTTGCAGCAGGTGTTCACCTTACAACTACATTTATATTCAATTATAGCTTGTTTAAAATGGCCCTTTGGACTATGCCTTCCATGTTTGTCTTTGGGCCAAAAGAAAAGTTGAACCAAAAACACCCAAACCTTTTCAGCTATTGCTAAAAAGAAGAAAATACTTTTTAAATAAATAAAATCCACTTCCACAACTGAGAAAAGCATGGCTACCTTCTACTTAATGGCAACCTTCTACTATAAAGTCTCCAAAATATTACTTCCAGATTCAACAGACAGCCTCTGTAATCAGAAACCATTCAAATTAAAAAGCAATTAAAGAACCCCAACCATCCGACCAAAACATCAGGGTAATCTGACCACTCGTGTTGATATTCTACAATGTCCTTTGGAAAGATGGCTAGAACTCATGTATTGATTCTCTTTTTTTTTCGTTTAAAGTGGATTTTCATTCACAAGTGCTTGTCAGTTTTTAAGTAAGAGTTTCGCGTTTATTGTTTTTACCATTATTCCTATTTCATCACAAATATCGTAAAATTCATCTTGTTCATATACTCCTCCTCCCCAAACCCGAAGGGCATTCATGTTAGCATCTGCTGCAGACTTCAAGAGTAGCCTTAGTCTGTCAAATACAAAAAGGAGATATACAAGTTTTGTGAAGTTGTTTTACTTAAGAGTTTCTAAGTTTATACAAAAAACAAAGAAACCAATGCCCCTACCAAAAAAAAAAAAAAAAACCCAAATCTAAATCATTAGCATTAGATCATCAATCTAAGTCTTATAACTAACAGAAAGTATGAAAATACTCTGGTTTCTAAACCTGTATGACCGGACAGAGCTCTCAAAAAGCAATTTTTTGTGCAGAAAAAGTTGCTTCCTCCTCTTAACACATACGAAATAGATGGAGTGACACAAGTGCAAGTGCTTTTACAGAAGTATTGGCAGGACCAGATTTAGAAATACTGTGTTTTATTAATCATGTTGGTGTTTTCTCCTCTGATATTACTTGCTTTGTATGTCAATTACTTGAAATCAAATTCTCTTTAAACACAATCAGGAATGCATCTTTTCTTCCTGAGTTCCATAATGCATAGTGAGAATGGTGGAGCGAGAGGGTGAGAAAAACTGAGACTGGGAATCTCATTTTAAGGATTTTAGGCTCCAGTCATTTTTCCTTAAATCATACTGACAAGCCTCTAAATTGCATGTGAATGCACACTGCAGCATGCCCTGCTGTCCTGGTTCCTCAATAACCCAGAGCAAAGCTTAGTCCAAGTACAGTACAGCCCCCATCCCACCTGCATCTCTGGGGTGCTGTGCATTGAAATCCAAGTAGCCCAGATGAGATCAGGAAAAGGGGAGAGTCTACTATGCACCTATGTGACCCTGCAAGACATGGCTTAGGAAATGGATGAAGTGCACGTCCTCTGACTACCAATGGATGTGTCCAGACAATAAGGTCAAACAGCCTGAGGATCGTCCCTAAAAATACCTGAAATGCCAGTAACTGTGAACTGTAAACAATCACCTTCCCACCAGTAATTGCACCTACATGCCTTGAACATCACTCAAATCTGTCCACGTTAATTAAGCCCTAATTCTGAAGCCTCCAACCCACAACAATTCGTGTCCTACCTTGAAAGTTTTACCCACTAAAGCCAACTTTTGATAAAGGGCGTAGAAAGAATCAGGAGGAGAAAAACATGATCCTTTATTCTTAGAGAACATCAAATGTGGCTTACGTGTCATAGGTCACTCTGTCCTGGAAAGAATCTGCTGGAATCCAGTTTGAGCCCTTAATAAAAATGGGTAGGCCATTGATTTTGAAGTAGAAACTCAGACCTGGTGAGCCAGGAACAGACTCCTGAACAAGTTCTACTGTCCGAAAATAAACCTGTGAAGACATGAAACTTAGATTTAAAGCTGACAAAAAGCAGAATTAAAACAACATTAAAAAAAACCCCCACAAAACATTACAAAAGGGATTGAACCAAACAGTAACAGCTTAGAATTTGTCAAGGAGTCAAAAGACATTTTCTCCTGCCTGAATTCCTACTTGCATAAAACCCACTGTGGGTCAGTAGAACACTACTAGAAAAAATTCTTTCAATAAGCCTTTTCACTTTTTAAAGTTGCTCTTGTATTAAGAGACGGCAAGAGAAAGCATGAGCAAACTGTACCTGTGTGCACAAGTATGTACAGAAGAGAGAGATGAAGTTTGGTTGCTGCAGAATTCAGTCAAAAATCCAGCTGAAGGCCAGAAAGAGGAATACAGTGGTTGCACCACATCAAAAACATCATATAATCAGTAATTTTCTCTATCAGGAGACTGCAGCAGCTCAGTTTTAAGTCTTGTGCCTGAATCCTGACTGCCTAGCATCAGATTCACATAGTAGAAGCAAGATCTCCTTTTACTGCTCTGAAATGATACCTTTCTAATAGGAGAAAAAAATACCCATGCAAACACAAATGCCAGCGCACAAGCGAAGGGCCCCCTGGCCATCACAGCTGTGTTGGAACAGCATGATCAGCAATAATGTTTCAGAGAGACCAGTTCAGCTAAATAAACACTCACTCTGAGTAAAGTATAAAAGATAAAGCACATCTCAAGCAGAAGCACAGGCCAAACTTCTACAGCTGCTCTTTAAGCCTAATATATGGCACTGTGATGCTGAAACAAGAAAACATTCCTTTTTCCTGTTGCAGGTGGAATCAAAGCTCTCAGGAAATCGTTCCAGACACTTTCTGGGACTTCACTACAAGCAACAAGGCAGCTCTGAGGGGTATCCTGACTGCACTGACACAAACAGCCATGAGGGAGCAGTTAATGCACTGCAACAGCACTGACCCTTTATTTGTACAGGTGCCTTCCCCACCTGCCACATCAGCTCCTGCACACCTTCAACTCTTCCAGAAAACAGCTCTTTCAGGGAGACTTTAAATGTTTTCTCCTGCATCCTTGTTCCAGTTCAACTTCTTTAAATTAGAAAGAAAACACTTCTTTCTTGTACCTACTGCTCATTATCATAGGGAGAAAACTGGAAAATTAACTAAAGAGAAGGAAAGCTAATAGCAAATTTTAGCCAAAACAGGCTTGGGCCAGGAGAGCAGGAACCTAATTTTTTCTAAACTACTCCATAGATAGCAACCACTCCTCTCTCAGATGACTATTTGCTTTACCTTTTCAAAAGGTCAGCTTGTAGAGTACAGCCTGTTCTCTCTCTGCCACAAGCTTCAGCTGAGGCAAATATCTGTCAGTAAATCAGGCTAAAATTAACCTAGTTAAGTGCAAATGATACACCTGTCTTTAAGACAAAATGCAATTCTTTATTTCACACACCAAACATGGCTGCAGTTCGAAAGGGAAATGATTAATCCCACTATGGGACTGCATTTTCTGAAAATTCAGCTTATAAAAAATCACACATATAGACAGAAAACTATTTCTAGCGGTAGGAACAAAAAAGATCACCACTTTTTGCTTCCTCTTTGGTGCTTCTAAGTAAACTGGGCAATTATTAACCAAATACCTGGATAGAGAAAATGCATGTGACAAACCAGATGCTTTAGTGGGGGTCACAGAACACTGAGCTCAACCTAAACAGGTCTGCATCATGCCAGTGACCATTCCTAGAATTTTGCACACTTAGTTTAACATGAGAAGTTGAATTTAAATAATAACCAGTGTTTCACACAACTTTCATAGTTACTCTAACTCCTGAAGGCTACAAAAGGAAAACTACAATATGAGTACTGCACTAGCAAAAAAAGTTCTGACCTTCCTACAATGAATTCAATTACTTGGAGAAAAACTCTTTGGTCTCCATTGCGGCTCCTTTTTTATGGCACAAAGTGGAACGGGACTTGCAGTTGGAGCTGCCAAAGTATTTGGGATGTCATCTTAATGGATGTCATCAGGCAGGTTGAGACCGTCTCAGAGTGCATTTGTAATGCAGCACTTATATTACTAACAGAAGTTATGTGATACTGCTTTATTCATGCTCAAGTGGAACTCATGCAACTGGCCAAACCCAAGGCAATCTGAGAGGCTGACAGACTCAGCCAGGACCACCCAGATAGCAGGAGCAAGAGTAAAAGCTCCTGAACCTCAGCTCACATTCCCAGGCCTTCAAGATTCAGTGTAATTCCATTGTTCCCCTGGGTCCAGCTGGTAACGGCACATCTTCCTGTTCCTACTATAGCTTCCTTCTGCCTTGGGGGGTAAAAGAAGAGCAATGCAGAACAGCATCTGGCATGCTTGGCTATGTGCCCTTCTGGCTACCAAGACCTTAGCCACCTTGAAACCTGTCTGATGGAGCTTGCTGCCTGAGGGCTGAACATTTCTCTCAGTCTCGGGGCAGGCACAAGAGGCTCTCTAGCCACCACAGACCAATCATCCAGTTCTGGGCATAATTCTGAAACAGATAATCTCTCTCTTTTTAAGGCACATACAAAGGCTCTGTACACAGTTAAGTGACCTCTGGATCACATTTGGCATTCCCATATTAGCAGTAAGGAAAGTAATAAGGATGAAGATGCCTAGAGCTGAAATAAGATCACTGAACAACCCAGAGACCTAACAAATTAGCACACAGCATGAAAGTGGTGTGAAAACAACAAAGCCAGAAAGAAAGACTTCTGGAAGTCATGCTAAAATGCCTCGGGGGGAAAAGAGCGTGTAAAGGCATGGAGGGAAAGACAGCTAGAGACCGAGATTTGAAAGCACAAAAATAGCCTTAGAAAACAAAACCTCTGAGGACGGTGCTGGGGAAATGCGCATACAGAAAGATGGGGAAATAGAACTGAAAAGCAAACAAATGATTCATGGGGCAATGAAAGAGGTAATATATTCCTTGACGTGGGAATGGCAAGAAATAAGCAACTTATCAAGAGCAAACAGGACCCTCCATCAAGAAAACCAGTGTCGCTGTGAGATAAGACTTTGTTTCACATTATCCTGAGAAACAAGCTCTAGAACGAAATATTCAAATGGCAAACCAAACCAAAACCACACCGCATCCCATCCTGGATGTTGGCTTTTATTCTGCTTTGGTTTTCTGCTACGCTGAACAGGAATGAATAAGTACTTCTCTGAGCTAAAAAGATTCCCAGCGCTGCTGGCTAGAGCTCTACAGAGCTCCTGCAAGTACATACTGGAAGGCCACCCAGAAATATTCCCAAAGGATTAGTCAATGTTTTGAAGACTACTCTAGCATGTGAGAATCCAGAAAGTAGCTCAAGCTAGGAGTAGCCGAATCAGACAAAGGATCAAGCTGTGCTTTCTCACACATACAGTTCTCATGCTTCAGTTTTCTTCTGTCCAAAGTTAAGTAGATACTCATATGGACACAAACCACTTGTGAAATGCCTCACCACTATTCTTTCGGGGGGGGGGAGGGTGGAAGTAGGAAATTTATTCCTCCTGAATATGGTCAGTACAACATGGCCAACTGACAACAAAACAACTTTCAAGAACATTAATCCCTGATTGCATCTCCTGAACTACTCAAAGTTCTTATTAAGCTATATGAATGTTGCTATTCAGTCCTGCTGACATGAGAGAAGATTATGCTACAACATGAAAAAACTGCATACAGAGCCTTTTTCCACTCATACAGCTCTGAGTGGGGGGTGATGGTGTATGTGTGCATGTGTGTCTGTTGGAATCTAAGACATAGATTCACAAAACACAGAAAGGATGACCAGACTTCACACTGTAAGCTGTGAAGGCTACATATGCTGGCTAATTAACAATGCCCACTATGTGGAACATTTGCTTTTTTCCCCCCTCTCTCCCCTTCAGGAGAAAAAAATAAGAGGCTTCTGTTGTAGACCACGAAGTCCCAATGATCATATGGCACAGAGCTCTAAGAAATATTCTGACACAAGCACCCAAATGGAAATTATTAGCTTTCCTAGCATTGCGCAGTTTTCACACAGTAATAACAGAGTTTTCCTTTTAAGAGGCTTACAGTCGTATTTCCTACAACCAGTTTGTCCAAGCATAATATGCTGTATTTACTTGTGTTTTAATTGTTTCAAAATAGAACACTAATAATAGCAAAGAAGTATTATTATTATGACTTCATAATCAAACTAGGGGCTAGTCCTGTAAAGACTACAACTCCAGAAGCTACTAGTTTTTCCCAAGGTTTTTTCACACGAACAGATGTTACAGCAAATAGCAGTTTAGATACCTGGTGACCAGATCAGTTTTCAGTAAAGCAATGCACACCAGAAACATCTAATAAATGCATACATTTATGTGGTTGTTTCCTCATGTTCATGGCATAATGAAACCAGTCTGATCTCCATAATTTTTCTTTTTAATGGACAATTGGAAATTACCTCTTCTACGCTTCTTAGTAAAACCAAACAGATAATTAAACAGCCAGTATGTTATGCAAAACTCCCCAAATATTACTTTTATGGTTGTATTTAAGACTTACCTTTTTTTAAGCCTGAAGCATATCTACCACATTTTAATAAAAAAATGTATGTTAGGTTTTTAGGAATGTGTCTGTCCCATAAATTTTTACAAACTGAATTAGCAAGAAAAATCTCAGTAATAAACCTTTGCATGAGCTTAGAGAAATCTAAAAGGGGTTTTCAGTGCATGATACAAAACCAAGAGCATGGTATATCAAGTTTAGAAGTGCTGCTCTCTTTTCATAAGCTAGAAAACTTAAGAAGTAAACATCTCTTCTAAGGTTTCTGGTTAACTGTAAGCCATCTTGCAACCACAATGTAAGTAAAGGCATCCATACAAGCTAAGACTACCAGAAAACAGGTAGCCATACGTTGTGACATTAAAAAAACTCATTTCTCATTAGCATTTTCACATGCGTATTACAACTCAGCAAAACATTTAAGAGCTCTAGACACCTGCTATGCAGAGCAGATGTCCTAACACTAACAAGTGCAATGCCAGATGGAATTAAACTTTAGGGCTCACCTTTGAAAACTTCTCAATCTGGCATCCTGCCTCCATCAAAAAAGTTGTTGTCATGTTGTATCCAGTTTGCCTTCCATGTCCATTTGGCCACCAAGGCTCCACCGCAGCACTCTAGAACATACAAGGGAGAAAGTCTGAGCAACATGTGTAACAAGAGGTATCAAATACACCTGGGGCTCAGAAAGCTTGGAGTGAATTACCACAAGCCTAATGAGATTTTGTGCTTCAGCTGAGATATGCTAATGCTCTCTCCAGCTGCAGCCCTGAGGTGAAAATCATTTAAAGAGAGAAGTGTGATTTCTTGTGCTGAAGTCCAGGCTATCACTTAATTTTGTTTCCACAACAGGCTAGGAGCACTCCTGGACATGCATGCACACATCTAGCTGCTACTCCTCAGCGGAGGTACACTGACACACTACTCCTCCAAACCCCAAATATCCATGTCAGGAGCAGCCACTGTTCACTGAGCTCTGTATCATACACCTCCTCTCATCGATCCTTTTATCTATCCCATGCAATATTCACTATACAGCAGTAACACTTTTCAACTGCAACTCTGATAATATTTGACCACACTGACTGCTTCACTTATGTCAAGCTTTCTTTCATCCATCCGGTGGTTTTTTGCTTTGTCTCTCTATGCTTCCTAATCATATCATTAGTACTCTATAATTTTTACAAACATGAAATACAATCTCCAAGATGACAGGATATTAATCTTCACTCTAGCAGTCTACTTCTGCCGCTCCTTCCTGTTGCCAGCATTTGCCATTTGAGTTCATCACAGAAAAATTGTGGAAAGAAAGCAACAATGCATGCAACCAATGGAGGGATCAGCACTCAATATAGACGTGCAAGGAGTGCCTCAGTCTTTTCAAACAAATTGAGGCCAGAAAGCAGGACAACAATATGTTTTGCTGTAGCTATACTTGAACACAACCATCAATATACCATGAATATATCTTTCAGCTTCTCTGATACAGAATTATAACTGCTTGTGAGGAAGTACTGATCTCTGTGCTGCATGGATGCAAACGGAAGCAGACTCAGCATGTGCCTCAACAACAAGGGAGTGTTCACAGCTGCCTGCAACGACTGGATGTCTCATTGGCCACTAATGATGTCACCTCTCTGCTCACCACTAGCTGATAAGCAAAATGCTGTCATGTTGGCAGCACAGCACTTTGTGTGGCAACTGCAGGAAGGCTGATACACATCTCAGTGATACGCACCACTCAAACACCTACTGACTCCACAACGTAATCTGCAATAAGCTCTTAACTAGAAATAAATTTCTGGTGAGGTCTCAGTATCTAACATGCACCACACAAGTCTGTGTACAGAGTAAGGGCTCCATTAGCCTCATCAATACATGAGAATGCGTTTCAGGGCTTCTCATAAAATCAGCTGATGTGAATTCATGCAGCAAAGCCTTTTGTGCACAAAGAATAATGAAACACTGCTGCCTCTGCTCTGAAGGAAGTGCTTCCTTCCAGACCCGCAGTTGCACTATACTAACAGATCTATTCTGAAGCTTGGGGGTGGTGGAACAACTAAACAAGCAAAAATAATTTTGGAAGTTTCACTTTGCAGTGCCTGTTTAACGTAAAATAGAGAGCCAGTAAAATATAGAAGAGCTTGAGGGTAGACCCTCTAATGCTATAAACTGCCAGTATTGTCAGAAGCCCGAAATTCCTGCTCACAGCACATCACCCACCCACAAATTTGTGTCCTGTGGCAGTGAAGCTCCCGTGGAGAACTCCATCAGGTGTGGCTCCTGCTACACCTGCTGGGACTCCTACTCTGTCCACTGGCTGGAGCCTGACTTTTTAACTGAGTTTGCTTCTCATTAGAGCACCTTCTACCACTCAAAAATTCCTCCTGAGATTTGCCTACCCAAAGGACTACAAGAAAATGTAAGGAGTGTTACTCCACAAAATTTTCTTTTGCTTTCATTTACCTGAAAGAGTATCTACTGAGAGGTTTGAGGAATGTTTCCTCTCTGTCATGAGAGAGTCATATGTATGGCAGTATATTCTTGTCCCAATCAGTCGAGTAAACAGCAGCATGTGAGATACCTGCTGCCAGTGAAGTGAACTGACACCTAGGTAACTCAAAAAAGGCCATTTAACAGTGGCCAGCAATTATGTGATATTTTTCTGAGGCTTCATCACCTTTTTGGCAGTGAGCTACATAGCTCCACAGACATCAGATTTTAGAAAGGAAAAGAACTGTTCTCCTACCCTGTAAGGCATACAGAACTGTTGTTAAAAGGCAGGAACACAGTAAGGAATGGAAGGGGAGCCAAAAACTGGCCAAACTTCTCTAAAATGGAGACAGAAAGTCACACTGGAAACCAGGGGAAACATTTTGCAAACTAGCTTTCCACATACACTTCCTTACCTTGTTGATGTTTACAAGCAGCACAATGCTGCCTTCTCCAGGTTGAAGCTTCACACTGAACATTTGCTGTGTTTGTAACTTGGGAATGCTCACAGTCACAAGACCTGCAATTGGCTTGGAGCTGACTACATCAAAAATAGACTCGACTTCAAGATACCACTGCTGAGCACTCTTTGCTAAGTGAAGGGGGAGAAAAAAATGGGAATTTGAGAATTATGTTTAGATACCTATTAGTTAACATGATCTTTCATCAAAGAAAAAAATTCAAACACCTAAGATTAAATTTAACAATTTTCAGGCTGTGCCTGAACCAGCCTACACAGTTAATCTGCTTATTTAATGTGTCTGACATCTGAGTCCAATGGAAGAGAAGAATGCAATATGATTTATGTTTCTTAACTCTTTTTTTAAATTCAAAAGCCATCCATGCTTTTTTTTCAAAGTTCTGTACAAAAGTCAGAGACCTTGACACCAGTCACTTCATTAGGAAGGAATTTTTTCCCACCAACTCCCATAGACATTGTATTTGCTTTTAGTCAGCACTCATATGAACATGGTACTCTTTGGGAAAGATTGTAATCACAAGCCAGTACAATCACTTTTGTCAATGAAACAAAAACAGCATTAACAGAAAACGAGCTGAATTCATCCCAGACTCACTGGACAAAATGAATGGAGCTACACTGGGGATGAATTGGGCCCACTGTGTCTAGACTTGATGGGCTATATCTTTATGTCCCTTCTTCCACCCATGTGTCATGAAAGAAACAAGTTAATGACTTCCCTGAGATCTCTCTGAAGTTATCACAGAGCATGCTCTCTTTTACAGAGTTTACTGAATAAGGAGAGCCAGGGTCAAGGGTACTCAAGATCTATGTGTAAATTTCCCACTAACTTCAGTAATTGAATTGCCTAGCTACTAATACAGCCTGGCTAATCCTATACTTCAAATATTACAGATTAACATATAAGCAAAAGCAAACAAAACAGAAAACAAGGAGAACTAGAACTAAGACACATTTTGTGTACCCAAACTACTAATAACTTACTTGCTCTTTTCATTTATACAGTGTAGTTATCCTTCCTCCACAAGAGAAAGAGAGCTCAGTCCAAGAGACTAATAATTGCATTCAGACCTGGTGTGATTTTTACTGTCCTTCATAAAATGAAGAGCAATGATTGAGTTCCCAAGTTTATATTACACCCAGTGTTACCCAGTGAAGACCAATTTTCTGAAATGTGGAAAAGGTTAAAACGTACCCACCCAACAAGGGTCAGACATTACAGTGCATTTTCCCTCCCTTACAAAAGCATAGAGAAATTCCAGCCCATTCTTAACTGCATGAACTGTGGGATCTAGGCAGAGAAACCAAGAAAATTAATCTTTTACAGACTCAGTGGTCAAAAGGCTACGACACCAAATCTGATGGACAATAGAACTACATATGCGGCTTAAATTCAGATTGTTCATTTACTCTTTCAAACATTATTATGTTTGAATACTAATAAGCTCTTGCTCTGGTTCCAAGCCACTCTCTGCAGAATGAAAGAGGTTTGCTCTCTCCACTTATTCAGAGAGCAAGACTTTACCTTCTAGAAGGTGGAGTCATGGGAATGTAGGAGGGACCAGAAAAGATTTTTACAGTAACTAAAGTTTAGAAAGCACACAGTCCATGCTGGGGCTTTCCATGGAAATTCAAGTCACCTTAATTCTAGCTAACACCTGCAGCTATTTCAGGACACTTTAAAAGCAGCCGTGGAGTGATGGCTTCCTTTTTCATTCATACACAACAAATCTATTCCCAAGGGCCAAAATTCACCCCAGTGCAGAGGACCCATGTGCTAGCCTTTACTCCACTAAAGACTGTGCTCAACAGGCAGTGAAAAAAAGTATGTGGGTGGTCTACAACGAGGCATATGACCATTTGCAGAAAGTTTCAAGGGAAAACTAACTACTTTTGCACAGCTGCAATGGTTTTCAGTTAAGTAGAGGAAAATCAGAGACCACTGCAAGAGAGGAAACCGGTTTGGTAAGTTAGGTAGGAAGAATGCAGGAGGTTATCCTCTCCAACTGCAGCTTTAACAATTATCCTTGCATAGCACGACTGCTTTTCTCACTCAGACTTCATGTTGTGTCCTGAAAACTCAGCACTCTTCAAACTCTGCTCACTGTGCATTTGTCCTTCCAACACAAAACCAAATTCTCATAGCAGCTTTGCCTTTGTTTTAAATGAAAGTGAGACAGAAGTGAGACATATTTACAGAGAGTCCTGGTGCAAACACATGCCAAAAGAAAGGAAAATTCAAAAAAACAGAGAACAGGTGCTAATGTCAATTATACTACCTTTATTTCTGCAGTTATTCGGGGACTTTAAGGACAAAAAAGATTCTGAATTCTAACACTTTTAACAGGTATCGTTTGTACTGAAGTATTGTTTCAATTCCTAATAAAGGTGTGCTGTGGAAAGAACTACACACAAAGTCATAAAAAACCCCGCAGAACATTTCCAAAACTGACAGTTAATTTGGCTTAACAATAAAATGGTTTGTATTCTAAAGGTGAAACCAATAAAAGGAAGAAACAAGAGACTTACCAAAGAAAGGAGTAATAGAAAAGTAAATCAGGTGATAATGGTTATAGGCCTCAATCCTAACATCTTTCCAGATTCCTTGAGTGGGAAAAGAAGGGCCCCAATCCCAACTAAATGAACACTGCGCCTGGAAAACAGAATGTTACAACTGCCTGGTTTTCACACAGACATTGATGCTGTGCCAGAAATAAAAGACATTTGCTATCTGTGAATAAAATACTGACATGCACTCAAAGAATTTTCCCAGTTTCCATAAATCCAGAAGAGCCTACAGTATAGTTTTTCTTACTTCTCAACCAGAACTTTGCTGCTACTACCTGTATTATATAAAATTAAATTTTGTAAACGTGCATGTACAAAGAAATTTTGTATTACCTAAAGAGCAAAACAACACTTAGCATGCCACTTTAAAAAATGCCAAAACCCCCCCAAACAGTAAAGATCAAAAAAACAATCCAGGAGATTACTCTCAATTCAGCCGTGAATTATCTTAGTTTGTAACATCAGTATTTAATTGTATACCTAAAAGACAAACTAAGCAGAAAACTGACAGTTAGGAATGTTACAGCATTCTAGAAGAACAGTATCAAATTAAAAATCATATACGAAACAGTTTATTTCCTATTTTTAATTTTAACAGCACAGAGAAATACAAGGAAAGAAATGGATATGTGTATTTGTGTAGTTCAGTCATGTTCACTGTTTCTCCCCTTTTGATGGTTCTCTTATACAAAAACAAAGGGAACAAAAACATAGTTGAGAAGTAGCTTAGTTCTGGTACTAACATCAGAGTAACTGTCAGAATTATAAAATGCTGGTCAGGCAGAGAAGTACGTACACTAATTTCCATTTAGCTGTTTTCAAACCTGGTCAGACCCCTACTTAACAAATCCCTTGACAACATCTATTCAGCTGCCCTCCGAGTTTCACACAGCCCCAGCCCCCAAAGCAAATACAATGGATCTCCTAAAGTCTTGTACAGTGACACACAGTTCTAAATTTAGAGACTAATAACTTACAGCCAAGGCATACTAATTTGGGCAAACCACATTGCACAAGCCTGGCCTATCCCTTGCGTTGCCAGTCAGCCTCCCTGTCTATCAAATTGCAAAAGAGCCTTCCAGGAAACAAACACTACACCTATCTCCAACAGAAAACCAGAGATAACATATTCTTAGAAAACATGTCCAATTGAAAGTCATTTTCCATTTATAAAAAATAAACAAATGAATCACTGACAGATTGGCAGGTTTCACTAAAAATACTGCAGAGACTGCAATCAGAAACAGGCACAATAACAATATGCCTGTATCACTGGAGTACATTAGTACCCACAGGATGGAGTTCTGCCACAGATTCCTACTCAGATTTAGGTAAGTTTACTGCGCCTAATACTGCACCTGAAATGTGTAAACAGCTCTCCATTACTTTCAGATGGGAAGCAGCCAGCTTATAGCAACGTCCTAGTATGTTTGCTTACTTTTAAATGTGACATAGCTGCTGTTGTTGCCATATACTCAGAACTCAAAATGTTTCTGGAAATTTCTGGAGCAGCTTCCAAGTACAGTCAAAAAAATCATTTGAAGAAAAAACACTAGGGTATTTTCTTGTAAATTAAAAGGTATAGTTCATTGAAGCATAAAATCATTCCCAGTCTCTTTTGCTCTATAAGTAAGAATACAGCTGAGTAAGTGCCTTATTCCTTCCAAGTCTCTCCTTGCACTGATTTCTGAGAAACACAGTGGGCTCAGAAGAACTAATAAATTTTCTAAAATGTAGAGAAAATAAAAGTAGCAGCAAGCAGAAATAAAGACAGCATCTAAATCCTAAAGGATCTCTCCAGGACAACATGGAGTCCCTGTTTCCATTAATAAATTTTAAAGGAAATTCTATCCAGGTTTAAATTTACAGGATCCTAGTTATTTTTTGAGGAGACTCTAGAAGGACTTTATTAGAAAGTTTGAAAATAATTAACAATAAAGGCATATAAGTGGAGAAAAATGTGCAAACACACCCAAAAAGAGAAATTAGAAAGTAAGATCATCTAGACATTGCCTCTATCTGCTGCAAAGCTATCAGAAATATATGAGATGTTACTCAAATGACAGTTTGCCCCGAGTTAAGTTTTAACAACAAAGAAGCCATATCTTAAACCAAAGTTTCTGAGTTTCATTCATTTATATTACACTGTTGTTTTCACTGAATATGTACATGTGAGTCACACTTCACAACCCTAATGAGAACAGGTCCCCTGTTAGATAACACTTCTTGGGACAGGCCAGAGCTGCCCAGTATAAATAGCACAGCACATGAGCAATAGCAAACACTCACTGCTTGGATTAGATTTTTACAGCCTTGGCAATACATACTTGATATTTGCAACAGTGAACTCTATTGTCAGCATACATTGCTAAACCCACCCAGTGAATCAAAACGTAATGATTACACATTTCCCAATGCTATCCTGCCCTCTTAGTAGCAAGTCTCTTTGTTGACTCTGATGAAAACAGCCTTTTAAACATTCTTATCATTTAGATATGAAGCCTGGCCTTCTCATGCCTCTTGTATTGTCAACATACAAGACTACAGGTTTCATGGGGGGATGGGAGAAGGAAGCTGCAATGAAAAATATGCCCTACTTTTAAAACAACATTGCAGGTGTCAGAATACAACTGCAAGGACAGCTTGTGGTGCATTCCCCTTTCCCATCCTGAAGCCAGAGACAGACAATTCTGCCCCTACCTTTCTGATGAAATTAACATGGCACTCTCCTTTCTGCACAGGTGGAGGGCACGCCGGGGGGATGCTGTGAGCTTTGTGACATCTGCTCTGCTCTGCTGCGTATGAAATGGCTGACAAGAAACGGACTTCAACAAAATTGACCTCCTGGATCACGCTGGTAATATCAAAGCTCTAGGACAAAACACAGAACAAAATCATTACAGTGCTGACATTTATATATGAGATTTATAATCACTATTACATGGGGATTTTAATACCATACATATATTATTCAAAAGCTTTTGAAATACAGTCTCAGTGTGTTCTGGTTTTGAAGGAAAAGAAAAGCTGCTTTGTAAATTGAAAAAAAGAAAATACACAGGAATGTTTTAGATAGAAGGACATGTTCCTGGGAAAACCACTTTCCTCACACCAAGCTCTCATTGCAGGCTGCAGCACACTGCTTGCACACATAAGTGCTTGAAGGACAAGGACAGCAAGAGAATCTTTATCCTCCTTCCTCATCCAGAACTCATGTGCATCTTTGAGAAGACACCTTATTGCAACTCAGAAAGCTGCTCCATACAGGAGTGCTTCCACAAGGCACTGAGCTGCCTGGTCCATGAATGCTGCAAAGCTGTAGTTCATTCCCCAAAATGAAATGAGCTGCACTCTCATCCCCCAAATGTACAGGCACACATTCTATGCCCGCTCCAAATGAAGCATTGGGGGACTTCCTTACCAGGTCACAAAATCCCCTTCAATGTGGCTGAAGAAAAGGAGAAATGTTCCATTTCAGAATTACCCTATGCTATCAAGACAATATGGCTCCAATGGCTAATACCCATTTATTCCTCAAAGTGCACATTTGTGAAAAGCCAAGTCTTGGCAATTTTTTCTCATTTGGGAGCAGCCCAGCTAGAATCACTTACTTCTGTAGCATACAGCAAGAAATTAGAAAGCAAATAGCATTCTCTATTGCAGAGCCTTCAGAAAGTCCTTCCTGCAGATGCTGTTGCCATGTGGAACAGGTGAACAAGCCTCAAGCCTGGGTCAAAGTAACCTCAGACTCAATTTAATGCAGTACACTCTGGTTTTCCAGTGAAGGCCATTTCATGAATTGTTACAATCTGATACAAAATGAACTTGCAGAAATACTGACAAAATAATACCACTTCCCAACTTTACAGAGCCTGCTACTGACAAACCTTTACTCTCCGACCAGTAAATAATTACAAAAACATAAAAGCTCCAAGAAATTTTTGATTTCACTGATGGTAAAACTAAGTCAAAGAGAAACAAAGTAGTTTGTCCTAGGTCATACAGACCCAGGTGGCAGAATGTCCCATGTCTCAGTCCAGTGCCTCTGCAATAAAACCTGCTGGAGTGGTAGATCCTGAGATATGGAGACACCACATTCCATTTGTAATTTAGTTATTCCACTATCATTCTTCCTTTAACTCTTCAGATTTTTTTATTCTTTTAAGATAAAAGCAAGGGTTGATCCTTATGTTAATACCAGAGTAATTTTGTATTTGAAAGCTATAAAATTAGCTTGAATGTTTTTGCCTTCCTCAAGATCATTCTGTAATGAATACTCTCATGCTGACATAAGCGAAGCTCAAAAACACAAGAAAGTATTATCAAAAGTACCATATTAAAAATAAACCTCTTTGAAAACCAAAAGCATGAAAACACTTACACAGGCTTTACAACACGTGCATTTTCATTGCAGTATTGACATGTAAACCATTCTAATACCAATTAAGCAGATTTACAGCTAATAAAATAGATTTAAGCTTATGTTTTCTTGGAGCTGGGACAGATCCCAAGAAGCAAGGCATATTATTAGCTGAACTGATCCTCTTGCATTGGTTCTCTCTTTTAGGACAAGGCACATTCTCTAGATACGACCCTGTCGCTAGTGAAAATGTAAGTACACTTCCCTTTCTAATATTTACCTGATTATACACGCACTCCTCAGGTTAACACTTTCTGCATCCAAGTGCCTGCTTTTATGGGTACTTGATTGCACTGGAAGTGCTCAGAACAAAAGGGCTTTGAAGTAAACACAGGAGCACCTTCAGAAATAAACACATTACTTACATATCTGTTGAACATGTTGTCTGTTCTTCCGAGAGTGACATTGTTGAGCAGGATCTGTGCTACTGTATCTACTCCCTCGAAAACCAAATTCACTTTCTGCCACTTTCTACAGAAGAAAACATACGTGTGAAAAACTGTCAGAATACCTAGAGTTAAAAACACACAGGAGACAGACAATGTAAAAATGTGTATTACTGTTATACCAGCAGCTGCCTCAGCTACCTGCAAGAACATTTGACTCCGTGTAGCTATACTGTACTTTTAAATAGTCAAATTAAGATGACAGCTGAAGTAGCTCAAGTGAGCATGTTCAAGAACACAGCAGGTTCATATACCCACCAGATATTAGATGAGATAGCTTTCAATTAGCCTAAGTATTATCTTTTCTCAGCTGACAATTCATAAGTAATTTTTAACAATCTATTAAAGAAAAAAAGAAAAAAGCAACAATTGAAGTGTTCTGCAGCAACAGCTTTGCAGCTGCACATGATTGCATCATTTGTTTTATCAGATACAAAAGTATTAAGCAGATTTTGAGATGATGGATTAACTTGCAATTCTGCATAAAAGATGGCACAGAACTAATTTAGGCATATCTTTACTGCGTACCTGACATCAAAAGGAGTTTTGAACGTCCTACTGTAAGTCCAGTTATCTAGTGAGATCCACCTGTACATCACATCATTAAATCTATAGTATGGATCCTAGTAACAGACCAACAAAAAGAAAATTACAAGATTTATTTAGTAATAGTGTTACTACATAAAAAGCACCACAATACCCATTAGACGGACTCTTCTTATTTCAGTCTGCAAATGCAAAATCCACCTTAGTTAGTTAGCCCTGATATTCCTTTTCACCCTTGAAATTTTACGTGAAAATAAAGTTTTAGTAATATTTGACTTTAATTTATATAGGTCAAAACCCTGTCTGCTATAATCACTCAAACTAGAAGTAGCAGGATTTGTTTTTACAGAAGAAATTACTGGTCTGGAAATTAACCAATAAATCCAGAGAGCTTGTGACTTAATGACAGGAACAGAAACATGATCACCCTCATAATTATGGAAAAACACAAACTATTACAATTTTAAGAGGCAAAGACAGAATTTTAGGCCTCTAAGGACAGCAGTGAACAAATCTCATGTTTAAAATTATTGCAAATAATCCAGTTTTTCCTTGTCAGCTAGACTTGCTGCGGTGAGGATAAATGAAATTGTATGTGGAGGGATGGAGAAAGAGATGAAGGAGAAGCAACACGGTTTTGGTAAAAAACTAAATGACTACGTTTGAGAATAGCATTGCATTTACCCCAGATGTGCCCTTCCCCTTTAATCGCACTACCTAGGAAGAATAGAAGGCACAGTTGGTCCAAGCTAGGTCCTCGGCCTTTCTGGATTCATGCTGTATTTATTACCTTACAGCAGGTCACCGTGTCCCTCACCCAGTTTAAAGGACCTGACACCCCATGGCCTCGCACCTCACACAAAGGCAGCAGAGGGGATCAGTGTCCCACCCCCTGTCAGAGTTCAGGTACCCGGGTCCAGCCCCTGCAGGCTGAGCTGCTGCCCCAAAACAAAAGGCCAGTTTCTTCTGGCCTGCATGACTCGACCCCAGCTCAGAGAGAGGGGAGGTGCGTTAGGGTTTGCTTTCACAGCACTGTTCTAGCAGTACCAACACACTTAACCACCCGCCTGAATATCCTAAGTCACACTGAAGAAAATCTGCCCAGCTTTTTTTTTTTTTTTCCCCCTACTTGCTGGAACTTAATTTTCCTCCCCATTTCAGGAGTCAGTATGCACAGTAACAACATTTGGGATTTGAAAGTTTCTGAAAAAAATTGTCTTATAGCTCATTTTTGTTTTACAACTAACAGGGTCAGGCTCTGTAATAAACACATAAACCTATTTACATAGCAGAACAAAATCATAACATCTAAGTGACCCTCCTCAGCAGCACAGACCCTTCTGGAGTCCTACAGCAATACAAACACCACTCCTTGGGCTCATACAGAGGGAAAGCTGTCACCCTGCCTCCACACGCCACGCTCTATCACTCAAATTTCTCACTACAAGGGAAGAGTCACCTGAGTAAAACTGTGATCTCTGTAACAATAATACAGAGTATTCCCTACAAGTTAAGTAATCGTGAGCATACAGGACTATTAGTGAATTTTAAGACATTCGTTCCATTACTTTTGGGGAACATATCTCAGACTTTTATTAAGATGCGGAAGTTAAGGCCAAGAAATGTATATTAATATGCAAAATTTAGGCTCATGAAAGAAACTCCACTGAGATCATTGTACTGAGATAATGAGAGGCAAGCATCGAAAGTCAGAGACCATGAAACCTCACAATATGCAACTTAAAAAGCACATTTTTAACAACGATCTTGCTTTAACATTATATATCATCTTGTATATATTTATATATACATACATATTCGTATTTAACATTACACACTATTTTATTTCACATTATGCTTTGAAAAATGTGCATGTTAAATTTCAATCTTTGCCACTTGTATGTGTGAAATATTTAACAAAAGGCACGCGAGAGGGAAGTTGCAAATGCAGTATCAACAGCAGACTGTAAAGCCATTTGCTTAATGGTCAAACAATCAGCATCAGTGCCTCGGCAAAGATGCACAAAAGAAACCTGCACTGTTTCTCCCACAAAACACAGATAGCGAGATGTTAATGAGCAAAGTCCTGACTTCTGGAAAACACAAAACTGGTTGACTAGCAGCAGAAATGCAGGAATATTTTATCAGAGGCAGAAATCATTGCCAAACGGGCTCTTACAGGAGCTTACAGAGTGGCATGTTTAAATATCAGAACGTACTGAAGATCCTTTCTCCCGAAGGAGCTTTCTTCTTTACTAGTCTAAAGCCTTCCAAGAAATGCACTGACTGCTAAAATAGGTGCCATCGAAGGTACAAATTAGCCCTTCTGACTCACAGGCATCCACAGTATCAGATGGAAAGCTCACAGTTCCATGTACCTTCATGTAAAGCTTAACAGTTTGCTGATATCATTGCTACCTAACCAGTAAGACAGCTCACGCATCACACAGAAAAGCTGTTAAATGTTAATCACTGGTCAACCATTTTAACCACGACAAATGGTGACTGTTGTAAAATCAGTCCTGGCAACGTTCAAGCAATGCTTTTAAGACAATTCTCAAGGTTCAGGACAAATGCATAATCACAATGAAGACCTCTAAGAAACCAGAATTACTTTGCCAATACACTTGTGAGGTTATTGACTTTTTCATTATCAAATACAACTGTTCTGAGTGCTGGAAGATGTAGCCATGTAAGTCAAATTGTTTGGATTTCTCTGAAACAGAATTTCATCCCACGTTAAATCATTTCACATCAAAATGAAAGGCTTAGTTCAGAAAAGTGCATGCAAAAAAAAAGGACAAATTTAAAACACTTAAAGGCACAGGGAGAAATTGAAAGACAGGAACTAGGCCGTACATCTATTAAATACACTTCAACAGCTCAGTGTGTTCCTGGAAGCAATTCATAGAGGGATGGGTTCAACTATAGCTATTTTTAGATCCCACCAAACATAACAGCCCTGCATTTTCCTGCTCCCTGCAATTTGTGGGAAAAAGTCTGAGGCATTCAAGCCTGTTTGTTCCCTGCTCCCAATCTCAACGCTGTAAGCAAGCAGCAAATCACCTCCTAAGAGGAGGTTAAAAGCCCTGCTACAGATTATAAAAAAGGAAGCAATTTCCAGGTCGGCTAACAGGACTTCAGCAGGACTTCAAAAGCACTGGCAGCACTACAGTGAAGAAACTGCCAGTGCCCAGATGGAAGCTTCTCCTTGCAATGATTTTAAGGAGATATTGAAAAGGTACGGTGATATAAGCTAAGAGCTTCTCCTGTTAAGCTGGAAATGGATGAGAAATGAACACATGAGAAGCGAGGCTCCAAGCCCAAGTGAGACAGCGAGTGAGTGATGTCAGGCACACCCTGGCCCAGTGAAGGGACACCTCCTGGCCCCCCACTCTCCAGGAGTTCTGAGGGGCATGGCACAAACACCTGAATGATACCAGAAAGAGTCAGCTGTACCCAGGTGGAAGATTTGCATGTAATAAAACGAAATTTAATAAAGAGAACAAAAAACAGATTCTTTTGCCTTACTCTGCTTTTGTTATGGTCTAATTTAAAGTCACCTTGCATGCTCTTCTCTCATAAATTAACTCTGATGATATTTTATCATGTACACCATAAGAAAATTCTGATGGTGTAACAGATTACCAAAACAAAATTTCCAAGTGATGTTCCACGATTTACAGTTTAATGATTCTGCTCTGGACAACTTCAGACTGAAAGCTAAACAGTTAATATATGCTTATCCATATGCATGTGTTCCTTGACATCACAAGCAATAGCAGTCAGGACATTTATATAATTTTCACAGCTTGAAGTCAGGCTGAACTAACAGTAATGATGAATGGATCATACTCTTGGAATGTGAGTTTTGGAAGTTGCTCCTAAAGTAACTAAATTTCAGGAGCTGCTCTCAGAAAGCAGTAAACTGAATGTCACTGTCAATGCTCAAGATTGTTCAATGTTCTGTCACAGCAGAACACTAGGCCAAATATGACTAAAGAGTTAACATGCTAATACCCACTGCTTAATAATACTTGAATACTCGGAGGTATTTAACAGACCACTATAAACCTTATCTTTTTTTACATTACAAGCTTTTGAAAGAAAAACTTTAGTGACCTTTAATATTTATGCTAAGTTTTACTAAGACTTTTGAATGTTTGCATGTATGTTCTCACAGTTCAGCAGAGCACCTGTATTTCAGTGGAAAACAATACAATGATCAACCATTCCAACAATGAATGCCATCTAAGCTGAACAGAACCATAGGATACCAAATGGAATGGTTACCTGGCCTTTCCCAAAAAATTTAAGTTACGATGAAGTGTCAGAAAATAAACAACAGCATATTTTATACAAATGCAGAACAAGCTACAGAAAACCACAGTACTTTCCAGAAATGTAGAACTATCAGTTGGGGTTCATAAACTTCTCTCTCTTTTAATAAATCTTGATATCCAAGAGCACTGTTAGCTTCTCTGTCAAGTGCATGCCCTTGTCTAACAGGCCAGAAAATGCAGAGTTACCCACCCCCTATATCAGCATCACACTTGCAGACTTCTCATAATACTCTATACAATTCGAAGTGACAATAAGACAAAACAGCCTTATGTATAAACGCAAATGGCTGGCATATGAGAAAATCCAGCTACAACAGCCATATTCCTCAGAACTGAAAATTTACAGGACTCACCTGCCAGCAAGAAATGGCATCATGCGGAACCTGGATGTTTTGTGGTAAAGGATGCCTATTTCCATCAAACAGACTTAAAAAGCAAGTTACCTGTGGGTACATACGGCTTACCAGAACAGTGCCTGAAAGAAAATACTACACTGGCAGTGGTCAAAAGCAAAACCTTCAGACAAAACGGTTTTGGCAAATCTTTTTCCAGAGCTGTAGGGTTGGCAACAGATTCACTGCAAGTTTGCAAAATGCCTGCATTAAAAATGAAGCTTTGCTCTAACTTTCTGCAAGTGACTACTACCCTTTTCTATGTGCATTTCTCTAGTGGTTTGTTGTTGTATTTTTTTTTGAGTTTTACATGTAAACAGTAGTAAGAGCTACAGTGTCTTAATGAAATGTTATTAAAACAATCAAGCCAAACACATACTCGGATGCAATCTCCTGGCCCTAGAGCTTTTATCATAGTTAATCCAGCATTTGAACTATGTTGATTGAACATGAAAGAAAATAATACTTTGGTAGGAAAGTCAAGTGTCACCCCCAAGAGCATTTTTAGAGACATGTGCATTTGGTGCATTCAGAAAGACATGTTCCTCCAATGTATATTTTATGAGCCAGAGTAAAGATATCTCCAGAACAAATGCTAAGAGGATCCAGAGAGATGAGTAATGAACCCTCAGTGTCAGAGAGATGTTTTTCAATTCAACTGTACGGCCTGCACAGCAGATTAAAGTAAAGCTACAGACACGCAATCAGCTAGAGCATCCCAGTGCAAAAACACTTTGTGTGTCGACCTAAATTTGAAATGAACCACACGATGATAAATAAATTGCTTGCAGCCTAGTCTTGCAATCTAAACCACATTCTGAAGGCTTAATATTCATCAGCTTACCCCTGCTGCTTTCCTTCCCCTTGTTGTTAGATTCCCACTAAGCTACATTGCTGGAGTAGGCTCTTCCAAATTTTGCTTTAAATTTCTGCTTTGGGTGCCAACTCATTGAAAATCTCACGGATACAAAAGCAAAGGATGCAGTGATGTTTGCCACTTGCAAATTACACAGAAAACCAGCATGTAGATTTCACCAGGTCGCTGAACATAGAGGGTCTGGCTATCCATAATGATTTTGCTCCCACTAGCTTTGTTCTCCTATTTCCTGGTACAGCTTTTCAGATCAATCTATGCTTTTGATTACAAGCTGGGTTACTGATCTACTGACATCTTCTGTAAGATGAATAAAGATCCCATATTCCATTGCAAAGAGCAAAAGGAGCAAATGAAAAAAATACTTAAGACCAAAACTCATATTTAGGCGTCTGTAATAGATCTCCTACTTCTATACTTGACACAAAACCAAAAAGGGCTGATTTCCAGAGATAATGAACTCTGAAAAAATGGAGCAACCAGTGCTCTCTATCTCTACAATTAGGGCAGTGTGCATGGTTTTGTATAAATAGGAATATAGGAACATGATTTTAGGCAGCTGTACTTGAAAACCTTTGGCCGCATTCACTGCAGCGGAGAAACCTCAGGAGAACCAGCTGAGCCCCCCCCCTGGAACAGGAAGCCTCACACTGCAGTAACGAATGATGCCACTGACTCCCTCCAAACAACCCAGGCACGCTGCTTTGCAGAATGTAACAACTATGTTGACACGAATTCAGTACATTTAACACCATCTGCAATAGATTTCAAATCTGCTAAGCTTGCTCCCCTGTTTTGATATGGTCTGCATTCAATGTTTTAAACAAAAATGTGATTTTGAAACAATTTCGTTATCCTGGTGCAAATTTGTGTGAATGCTTCTTTCTGCAAACTGAGCTTTGCTAAACTGAGTAAGAATGTGCTCAAGCTGGCCTTGAGTTACCTGTGCACACCTGCACATAAAAACAGGTTATCTCATTCTGAGCTTGGAACAAGCCAGACATCAGCTGGGTCCAGTCCAGAAGTCAAGCAACCACACTAGTGAACCACTGCGGTTAACTCAGCACTTCAACAGCAACACCACCAGCTTGGCAACAGCTTCCAGTCCACAGCAGGTTCATACTCAGCTGCACCAGCATGTGTTTGGAGCAAGATCTTACTTGTATTCACGTAAACATGTTCTAAGTGACCACAACCAACCATCATCGATTTAATTAGCCAAACACCCACTGCTGCCCAGCTGGCTGACTAAGCTCTCATGCCTCTGTGCAGGCTTGGGATTCTGCCCAGGCACATGAGAGTTCATGATCCTCATTTCCAAATATACTGCTTAATTAAAAGTCAGTTTGCAGCAATGCATTTAAATTAGCAATTACATCTTCTCACTTCGTAAGTGGACTTAGTGTGAGTAGTTAAATATGAGTCTTTCATTACATCACTGTCTTGCGTGCCTGAGTCAGTGCATTGGTCACAGTTTCTCTTGGATGATTACTCACTTCTTGCAGCAACACCTCCCAGCACAACCAAACATCCCAGACGTTCAGTTTACTTTGTGCACTTTTGCATCAGAGAAACCAGCACAGTTCCCTTTACTGCTCCTCCACATAAAGTCTCCCTGCTCCTAGCACATTTGAAAACTATAGAAAAGCCCTTCTGAAACCTTAATTCTCAATGTCCAAGACGTCACATTACTCAGCAGACAGATGTTAAAACAACAGATCATCATAGCTCTGCCTATCCCTTTATCGCATATTTCTTTTCCCAATATTGATGTTTTGTATCTGGCAGTGACACTCTTTGAAATCTATTATTAGTGCTGGGATTCCCAACCTGTGCCAAAACAGAAAATGCTAAAATTATCCTGCTAAAATTATCCTGCCCACCTTCTCCTTTTACCTCTTTAATCAGAGTACAATAAGCTGAAGGATAAAACCCAAGAAATAGAAAATACAAAATGCATACATCCAGAATGTGTTTTTTAAATAAATGATGCACGAGAACTGCACCATTAGGCCCACAATAAAGGAGGGATAATACCATATACTGACAGCATACGACAGTACTTTACGTTATCCAGCACAGAACTGTATTTATCACCTTTATAGATGACCTTGTCAACTTCACTGTGTTTTCCTTCCTTGTTCCGGGTACACGTTTCATTTTCCTCGTTTCCTTTTAAACAGGCATCTTATTTCAACAATGATCCAGTTAGTGCCATGTTTCTTGTCAGGTCTGAGTCACAGGCACCTTTACGCTAACATCAGAATACTGTGCTACCCATCTGCAACCGCAGTTTTGAAAATTTGTCCAAGAAAGTGGTTGCTGTGTTTCTATAAATATAAAAATTTAATACAGACAAGCGTAAACAGAAGCAGAAAAGCTTCTTCAAAGTGTTAAGACAGGAGTTAGTCTTTTAAATTTAACTTCTCCTGTTTCAGACTACCTTCCTTAGGCAGAAAGGGTGTGTATGAACTCCACTGTTCTGATATTTCCCGCAAGTTTTATAAGGGCTTTTTAATGGCCTGAAATCCTTAAACTTATTGCATCAATAAGTCAAACTTTAGGAGGGTGGGTTTAACTTTTCATTCTTTTGAGGTACCACTGTAGGTAAGCACGACTTACATGCTGTGAGAGTATTGCAGGTACATGGTGTCAGCAACTTGGCTGCGTGTCAAAACCACAATCTAACATACTGCAAAGCTTCCATTTGTATTCTCGGCCTTATGCAGGACTGAGGACACTGCAGCCACCAGTCGAAGCCCGGCTGCTGCCCCGGCGATGCCAACCAAGCCTGCAGAGGCCGGGCAGCTGCCGGGACGGAGCTGTGTTTTCGGGGCTGCGTTCTGCCCACGGCGGGAAGGGCTGCTCCAGGGCCCGGCTCTGAGTACCGTACCTGGACGAGGCCCCGGCAGAGCAGCGCGGTGTGAACGCAGCCCGGCACCTCCGCTCGGAGCGACACGGAGCCGTTCCCGCTGCGGAGCCGCCAGCTCCCCCGCAGGCTGAGCACCTCCGGGCCGCCCGCGGCCACCGCCAGCGGCAACAGCAGCACCGACAGCAGCGGCGCAGAGGCGCCCATGGCGACGGCCGCCCGGACCAGCCAGCTGGGGCGGCGCTTCCAAGGAAGGAAGGGAGGGAAGGGGAGGACGCCGGCGGCGCTGAGGGCGATGCAGCGCGCCTGCGCGCGGCCCGGGGCGGCGCTGAGCGCGGCCGCGGAACGGCAGCGGCACCGGCCGCGCTCCCGGCCCGGCTGCAGCGGCGCCGGCTGCCCGCGCACAGCCCCGCCCGAGCACGTCGGCGGAGGGGCGGGTTGGTTTTCGTTTCTCCTCCATGAGGCGCGGCGGTGCAGTGATGAGAGGAGCTCTAGTACGGTTACGAATCTCTCAAATGCAGCAAACGCACTCGGAGCTCTAGAAAACGGCAGGGAGGTGGAAAGGGATGAGAAAGAGCTGTGACAAGACCGTTGTGGGTTCTCTCAGTATAGGCTCCCTCGAGTCCTGAGGCTTTTTTATGGCCTCAGACTTCCACATCTTTTTTTCCGTAAAATTACGGAGGCATATAAAACCGTAACAAACGTCATGGACATCCCAAAGTACCGTGGTTTCCTCATAAAGCAGGGTTGTGGATTTTGTTTATAAAAATTAAGCAATTTCATCTGCAAAAGGACAGAAGCACCAGCGCCTGAGAAAGGATGGATTTCAAATCACACTGTAGCATTCCTGTGTGCCCCTTGCTAGGTTAGTCCCTTCATTCACAGCCTTAGCTACTGTCCAGGTGTAACACCTGTCACCCTGATCTTTTTCAGCCTTCTGATGTTCACATTTTTGTACTGGAGTTTCTCAGGCATTGTAACATAAAGTAGTTGTTTTCGCATTCCTTTCTGGAAGAAGGACAATGAATGGGCTTCTAGTTTGACCAGTGGGGTCAAAGAGGTGTCAACCTCATCCTCCAATCTCTGGTCAATGTCCAGGGTCTATAGAAACCCAAGGGAGAAATAAACCGTCTCTCTTTTTGCTCTTACAACCTGACTGCGTGAGTGTGGTTCTTTCGTGTCCGTCTAGCGACAAACACCCACTATACTTCACGCTCTGTTCCCACTGCACCAGGGGGTGCAGGGCATTCTAGCTCAGCTCCTTGAACTGGGAATGTTTCACACAAGCCCCCCCAGCTGAAGCTGTGCAAGACGAGAACATGAACACCAGAGTTTTGTTTTAGCTCCTGGCTTTCACAGACCTATTTCAGCATACTGTAAGAGCCCACCCTAAATTTGTCTTTGAGACATGACTGAACATGGCCAACATGCCTATATATTTCTGATGCAAATCCTTTAGAGCTGACAACCCTTTGTTTCAACACAATATAAAAATGCCAGTCCTTCCATTCACCTACAATAAAAAGTACACAATCCAGCCACAGGTAATTTTTTTCACCTGTGCGAGCACAAGAGGGGGTGCAGTTCTGGGAAATACTGACTCAAAGACAGCAGCTGAGCTTTTTTTCTCTTGAAAAATTTCTGCTGCCAACTTGAAACAGGGATGCCTGGGAAGCACACTGTTGGCCAGAAGGCCATGCAGAAACTTAGCTGTTAGAATAGTTACCGTATGTGCCATTTTAAGACAGAGTAAGCCACATTCAATATACTGACTAACTGAAATGCTGGTCCCATTTCAGTTCAACTCCCAGCTGTCTTTTTGTGAGATTGGCAAAAAAGGCTGTCATCCTAGATTGAGTTACCCCAACTGGCTTTGCATGCTGTAGAATTCAGTCAAAATTAGTATCTTCTCACCTTTAATAGTGCAGACTAGAAAATGATTATGCATTAATAGTAAAAGGCCTTACTCTGTTTCTGTCCTCATCTGTCAATGAGTAATGTTTTCAGTGTTCTTTCCTTAAATTCACTGATACAACACTAAAACCATTTAAATACTGTAGTGTTGCTTGAGAGATCTTACAGGATATTATTTCTCAAGAAGCAGATTTACAGCTGTCAAAAAACAACTGCTTTTTTTTTTTTAATAATCTTTTCCAGCAAGTCACATGATAGCTTCCCAGTAAGAAGGAAACTGCATTTCAAGATGTTTACTCTACTTCCGTGTTTTGCCTTTTATTCTTTCTGCTTAGGACTGACTGGAGCAAGACACACACACCAAAAAAACTCAACCTAAAAACAATGCTGTAATTAAGTATTCTGAGAACATGCTGTTTCCTTGTTCAAGGCTTATAATTAAGTTAAATCGTGTGTCATTTTCATGTCCCAGTTTTAGGGTTTGTTTTTTGTTTGTTTGAGGGTATTTTTAAACAAATGACATTTTTGCTGTTTCAAGATATGGATTTTAAATGCTGTGGTTTAATCTTTTCAAATCTTAAGACACAAAACAAGATAAACCAAGTACTTTCTTTTACTGTCTACAATATTAATTCTTTCTGAAATACCACAAATTTAAGAGTTTATTACAATTCTTACTTTATGACACTGCAAGCAGAGATTCTTTATCAACTAAGACAAAAAGCTGAAGGCAACACCATGCCTTTGGCTCTATTAGAATAAATTCAGAGCAGTTCCACTGTAGCTGCCCAAATTCTGCCATGTTTATCCAGATGTCCTTTGTTTCCAAATGCTATGCAATCTCTATCATTACAACAGGCTGCTGCTATTTTCTCCTCTAAATTCACATTCAATGATTTCATGTGAAGGTTTTAAACAAAGAGGTTCTCACAGATTTGGATGCAGTACTTCAAGATATTACTGCCCCCACCTGTCCACCCTGTACCATTCTTCTGCTGAAGGTAAACACCTCTGAAGCCAAACAGGGCTTGGGTTCACAGCAGTCCATATCAGGGTGTGTTCTCTCTTTTGGTAACTGTGTGCTGCTGGGTTACCACCACCACAGACCATTTTTCAAAGATGCAAAGCAACTAAAGGATCATCTACCTTAGGGAATTTTTTTACAGATGCAGCAATATCAGTGTATACATGTTTGTATGAGTGTAAATACCTTCAGGCAGCACAGAATATCCATAAGAAGGCCCCACAAGTTCCTCAAGAAGTTCCTCAATATGACACCAGACCCCTGTTTTCTGACTGCATCTGCAGAACAGAACCACTGTGCAGAACAGAACAGAACTTTACTCCATGCTGGAGTAAACACAATATGATGCAGGGATCTCTCCAGCTATGGATTTCTAAAGGACATTATTCTGTACTTATCTTGAATTCCATCCAAAAGGATGTTAAAAATAAAATTAGGAAGTAAATTAAGATTGCTTTTAGAAGAGGATACTATTAATACCTCACTAGAAGAGACTATTGTACTAGATTATAATGAGCAAAATACAAAGTGACAATATAAATGGTAGGCCTGAAGTTTCTTTCATAATTATGGCAAAGTCTGTAGGCCACTGCAAGGGGATTTCCTTAGCAAACAAAATTACCAACACTAACAATCATGAGTAATTAAAAGTAAGTATGTAGAAAGGAAGCTGCTACTCCAGGCAAATGCTGTAATGGAAGGGGAAAAGCAAAAACTATGTAATAATAATTTTAAAATTTCATAAACAGAAAAACAAGTGATGTCTTGAGTATAACCTTCATCAGGCATGCTGGGGCAAAAGCCTTTACTTGTATCTCTGCATAACATCTTGCTTTGAGATGAACTTAAACCAAAGGATATAGGTGTCAGGTCACCACCTTCCATAGAACAGGCACAAAAAGCCTAAGGATCTTCAAAGCCAGCACGGTCAGATTTCTAAAGTAATGTTATTTAGAAGGTGGAATTCCCACAGCTTTTATTCTCTTCATTTTATAAACAATTTTGAAATAATCCTAATCTATTTATAAAATGATGTAACCCTGATCATTGCCATTTACCCTTTGTTTCATAAGCAGCAAAATCAGGGTCTTGTATGGTGCTGTCCAAACTTCCCTTCAATTCTGATTAAAACTTACTTCAAATATACTGATTTTCTGGCATGTACAGAAAATTAATACAAATGCAGACATTATGAAACAGGTTGCTTAGCCTTTCTTAGAGGCTTAAAACTAGACAGTCATCTGTAACCACAGTACAATGTAGAACTTGTCCCTGAATGCCTAAAATGAGATCCCTTAAAATGTGGGTATCTGTAGGTAGCAAACTGTTTCCCCCATGACAGAAGTTTGAGAGGCTTCACTGAGCCTGTGTGCTTGGCACTTTACCAGCTGAGAGCAGGACATACCGGCTAGATCACACTACATATGAAGCATACATCCAGCCTACCATTTTAATGAATGTTTTCTGTGCAGGTGAGTATTAAGAGAATGTCAACAAAGATTTGTAACTGATAAATTGGATGAGTAAATATAAATGGATTTGGAGTTGCTGAAACAGCTGGGAACTGCATTTCTTTTTCTAACTCAAGTGACTCCAAACTCCAAACTGAGGCAGTAGGACCTCTATTTCTCAGACCTTCAGTGTGGCTAATGCACTTGGCTTCAGCACTAGGACAAACCCTGTCCCTCCACCTCTACCAAAATGACTCTAATGCAAGCACAAGAAAATATTCAAAATAACTTTACTGAAAAGTGTGGGTACTCGAGAGACACTTTCTTTTCCTCTTGAAAGTTTAATGATTATTTCATCACCTGTAAGAATTTCCAGAATTCTTAATCAAGTCCTCACTGAATCAACCCAAGTCCCACTTAGGCAGCAGCATAAGCCAAGAGCATGGCTACACAGGAAAAAACATTCACTTGTCTGAATGATTCCACTGAAAACCCTTTTGCATAACAGAGCTACATCCTCATGCAGTCCAGGAAGCTACATGCCCTATCACTTACTGCACTAGTACAAATGTCTCAGGAGTTACAGAAATTGATTCATGCACAGTCATGAAACAGGCATACTTTAATATGGGCTCTATTTTTTTTTTCCAAATGACTTCATACATAAACAGCACTAAAAATACTACTTTATATATACACCCATCTGTTAAGAAAAACAAACAAAAAAAAACCCCATTATGTGCTTGATTCTCATGGCAACAAAAAGGAAAAGACTACTGCAGTATACAAAGAGTACTGGAAGGATCAGAGAATATCTCAAATTGGAAAGGACCCATAAGGATCATCAAAAGCCTAACTCCCTTCTCCTTTCAGGACTGAATAAAACTAAACCATATGACTAAGAGTAACATTCAGATGTTTTTTGAACTGTGTCAGGCTTGATGCTGTGACCATTTCCCAGGGGAGCCTGTTCAGTGACTGACCACTCTCTCAGTAAAGAATCTTTTCCTAATGTCCAACCTGAACTTCCTTGACACACCTTCATTCCATTTCCTTGTGTCCTCTCATACTGGCTGACTATATCTCTTGTTTTGGTACTAGTCAGAATTTTAACATTCTGATATTCGCACTGGAAGAAGGGAAGGCAAGCAGTAGTTTTATGGCTAGAAACATTTTAGAAAGAGCCTTAGGGATTTGAAAAGAACCTTGTCTCTTCAACTCAGTCCTTGGTGAAAGAAGGACCCCTTCAGGGAGTGGCCATGGCTAAAAGACAACTCACACACATTTAGTTTACAGCAGAACTCTCAACCCAGTGGATCCAAATAATCTGGTGCTCAAATTAGTCCCTATGCCTTTGATTGCTGCAACAAATGTCAGTGTTCCATGGAGGAACTCTTCTCACTACGAGGACTACAGATAAACACAAAGGCAATAGCAGCCTGTAGAGAAGTTCTAAAAACCACAAGAGATCACTGCCTGGAATCAATCTCCTCCCAGACTGTTTCAGCAAGAGCAAAGATCTTCGGCTAGTCTGAACTACAATGTATCTAATGAAAGGACAAAAAATACTATATAACTTCAATTAAAGTTTGTGTTAAACACTCAGCATACATTTTGATCTCTACAGAACATTTCACAGAAGTGACACAACATTCTGAAGGTATTTTAAGTTTTAATTAGTGTGTTGAAAAGTGAACAGCCACCTAAGCTTTTGGCACTTTTTACATATTAGCAAAATAAACAGCATTCAGCAAACAATCATTTCCAAAGGTATGGCTTTCTGATGAAACAGTTTCTTCATCACAGGAAGCTATCATGACTCCAGAATGTTATTAAGCACTTAGAAGGTTCAAAATGCAAAATTTTCTTGAGTACTTATCTGTCAATAAAGGTTCTGTTGATTCTCGCAGTGTATTTTCAGTATAGTTTATCAACAGTGGTCATATTGACAAATACAGTTTTAAAGGCCTGGAAATGCACTGAGGAATTTCAGTAACAGCAAAAATATACTTAAAACTATTTTTTCAAGATATTTTAGGCAATTCAGTCTAATGAAGTACTTCAATATGCCTAGCAAGTTGACAAGTAACGATTTTTCCACAATAATCACTTTGGAGTCCTCCATACCTGGTTGGACACATGAAGGTTTACTTGGGGGACAGAAGGGTACAACTAAGCTTCTCCTGCCACCTCCAGCTGTCCAGTTAGCAGTAGACAGCTTAATGCTGACATAAGAAAGCCACTGCGCCACTAGAAAGTCACTCATTGTTTAGTGAACATCTTGGTGGTAGCTTGAATTTGGAGGCTTTTCAAGACCTCTTTCGTTGTGTTCTGTCATTAGCAAGCATGCTGATCCACTGTTTATCCTTCCAGCTTCCCGGCAATGACCCATAATTTTGTAACCACCAACTATTACTGCTACTTCCTCCTAGCAGAACTCTTTGAGAAGAGGTTATCAGTTTGCTGCAGCTGGCTCAGAAAGTACAGCTGGCTGCCCTCTCCTCTGTCCACACCCTAAATTATTCATGATGTGTCAGCATATGCTTTATGGGAACTTCTTTTTAAAACCTGAGGCTTACAACATCGAGCTTTCACCCTTCACTCTGTCCCTGTATATCTGCACTCCAGATTCCTAATCTTAACACATACATGACCTTTGTCTTACCTGTACTCACATAACTTAAAAACATCAGGAAATTTCTTAATCTATTTTTTTCAATATTTTTACAAGCACACCTCCCAAATAGAACTACTGCAGTGATAAAGCAAAAGGTTTTGCTACCCCTTTCCCTTTTGTTCATGCTTTGCACTTCAAGAGGCATTACCTGCTCCAGCAATTGTATAAAATACTGGCTCATAAATTGGAAGCACTCAAAGAGTCTCCAGGCACTGCCTAGCTAAGTCCCCTTCAGATCAGGGAAGGCAGCAAAGAGAAGCCCTATCTGGCAGGGCAAGTGTATGTGGCAAAAACTTCAGGTCTCTAAAGGGTGAAGACAAACATGGCTGGGTGGCTGTGGGGAAGAAAACAAGTTTAGGAGGGCTGATTGATCAACTGTAATCTATTTCTGTATCTGGTCTCCTGCCCTGGGAACCAGAATTGCAGCTTCAGTTGAACAGCAAAAGGCAACTTCTCTTCTCACCTTCCTTTTTTTCTCCCCTCCCACACCTCGTAAAGCACAGCATAATGCACGTGTAAGATATTAAGATGCCACATCAGTCACATTAAAAAAAAAAAGGGGGGGGGGGGGGGGGAAGGTTGCTTCGAGTTAAATTTTGCATCCAAAAATTTCAAGGTAACTGTTCAATGTTTTTCCACAAATCTATCTTTTCATGTTTCCACTCCGAAATTTTGGAACATTTTTCTACATCAGTTTTACCAGTATTGGAAAGAATATTACGTGCAAAAATATGATTCAGGGTTACCTGCATTTTCTCAAAGCTTTTCTCATCTCATTTATAGTTAAGCCAAAAATAATGCTTTTTTACTTCTTTCTCAGTTTATAAATAAATAGTTAAGGCTATGAAAATTCACATCCTTTGCACCAAAACAGTAATTCTGAGTGTGAAGTGCAGCACATACAAAGCAGGAGAGGACACAAAGAGCTAAGTTAAGTAGCAGCAATCTAGCTACCTCCTCTCTAATTCAATTGCTTATGATTGTGGGATGATACCTTGAAGTGCTGTTTTCAATGAATTTGGAATGGATTCTCAGGAAGCATAAATCACGCTGTAAACAAGAATTTAGAGATATCCTCATGAAATACAACTCAAACAGTAACAACAGAGCGGTTAGTACAACCAGCCAGTAAAATCAGTTTACACAAGAAAGTTCTATCTCTTAATGCTGGTTAGACTTATCATCTACACTTGTGCTCTGGCAGCTCGTTACTGAGCAGACATGCTTACCAGAGGCCTTACCAGAGGCAGCTTGTTACCAGACAGACATGCTTGAGAGGTGCAGTACTCCAACTCTTCGCAGACAGACTGAACACCACGCGTTCCCAAATATTAAATTCTTCAGCCAGCACTAATCCATTCTAGAAAAATATCACTGCCATGTTCCACTAAGTTTGTTACCTGAGAACTCCTACAATCAGTAACAGTGATCCTCTCCTCAGTGTTCTTCTGAATACAGGCACAAAATCTAGAACCTTATGAAGAGCTCTGGACCTCTTACTCCAACAAATGCATTCCAAATCTTCCAGTAGAAAAAAGAATAAAATAATGGTTATATTGAATAGATCCTCCAGTTACTGAGGTATCTGTGAATTCATTTTCAGCATTCACTGTCAGAGCATGATTAACACCATGACAAGTAATCTGCAAACCCTGTTTTAGCAAGAGTATCCTTCCCCAACGGCATAACAGCTTCACACTGAACAGTGATCTTTGCCAGAGCTATTAAGATCGTCACTATTTACCTTCACAAATATGCCAGGAAGAAGGGCTTATAGACTCACATTAAGTTCTCTATATAAGGTTACAAACTGCAGTTCCTCATTCAGATCTCAAAAGGATTAGAGCTGCACATTCAGTAGAAAGTTGTGTTTCAGATTGTTCTCTAGAAAACCCCAATACCCCACAAAACAAAACAAAAAATGGAACAAAAACCTCCCCCCAGGACTCATGACTGAACAGTTTCATTTTTGACTTGCATCAAAGACTGTAAGATAAGAAGTGCTCAGGTTAGCCTGGCCAGAGGGAAAAAAATCCAAAACAGGCTTAACTTACAAGTAAGCACAGGCTTCTCTTCTCCTCAGCATACATGAAACTACCATACTCAGTGTCTACAAATGCTTTCTAAGAGAACATCATCTGTTAGGCAGCTCTTCAAAACACAGGTAACAGCTTAATTTTTGCATTCTCCCATGAAACATGAGATCACATCCAAGACTAAACTTGAGTCAGAATTCAGAATTCCCATCCCTGATAAAAGTAAAGGCATTTCAAAATTCTGTCTCCACAACCCTCATCTGCCAAAGAAGATAGAGCAAAGCCAGCTGCCCAGCTCTATGGCTAGCATTCCTCCCATGAGGATAATGTTGTATCACCATCTTACAAGCAACTGTTCATACTCTGCACATTAAGTCTGTGATGGGACAATGCAGTTAATATGAAGACTGATGAAGTTTAGGCAAAAGCCAGAATTACCTCATCTGCCAAACCTAGGAGTCCTAAGTACAGAGCTAAGTATTTCTGCTTGAAGCTCCTGAAGGGGAACCAATCTCAGTAGAAGCCATTTAAAGAGAAGAGCCTACTCTTCCAGAGCACACGAATCAACCCAGAGATCAATGATTAGTATTAAAAGCTGTTGAAAACCAATACTCTGATCAACTGTGTGTCCTGATAAAGCTTTGTACCATCATGAATTAAATCCTTCAGTGTTTGAAGAAGATACTGAAGTCTCACCAATACTTCTAATGCATAGGCAAAACCACCCCAAACAAACAAACAAACAAAAGCTATTTTGGGCAAACAAGGATGTTTACCAGAGAAATTTCCAAGTATTACTTTACATAAAGCTGTCTTATCAAATTCACTGTTTCATTTCTGGCACCTTTCACTGTGAAGATTATACCTGTCACCTCTTCCAACCAACCCAAGGCAGACAGCTGCTCGAGAAATAGTTACAGCCCTTACTGCTGCTTATCTGGAAGCTACTGAACTCTTTCCCCCACAACTGACTGACATTAAACCAACCACTGCAGTACAGAAAAAAGACAACTTTGAAGTATCCGTGCAGAAGACAGAGTGTGTGCTTCTAAATGCACTGCAGACCAAAGTCACTGCAGAATTTACTGCTGCATTAACCAAGAATGCTAAGTCAGTTTGTGGGCATCAGCTAAACCATCCCAAACATCAATTTAGGAACCATTCTTCACTGAACACACACACCTGCAAGAGCTTGTCTGTCCGCACTCTGAACTGGTTTTCCAGTGAGGGTTGTTCTGAATTGCTATTCTCTGGCAGGCTAAGATAGACACTTAAAATTATAATTTATCAACTATCTTATTCCAAATTATTTTGAAACCAGTTGGTTTTATACTGGAATGCCTGAACTGACAGCAGCCCATTTTTACTTCACAGTAATACAAGCAGCTGATCTCTACCTTCCATACCTTACCTTTACACCACATATTTACCTAGTTTTGTTTCCTGTGTTCCCATGCTTTCTCTGCCTTGACCCTGCATTGTTGCCAAAATACAAGCCCTCAGCCTAATACTGAAAGTATTTTAGCTGCAATTCCATCTGCCTTTTAAAATATGCAAGTGCCTATCATGCTCTGAATCCAACGGTTCTTCAATTCATACCCACTTTATATTTATATTGCAGGCACTGAGGTAAAATACCAACCATTCAACACCACCAAGAACCAAAGACCAGAAAGCAAATAAATCCAATCAGTACCCTGTTTGTTTTTGCATTTGAAGGAATTAATATAGTCTGTGTTTTATAATAAATATAAAAATAACCTTTGTACCTTAAGATCCTTTATTGATCATGCATTACCTCATTCCATTGTTCTAGTGCTAATTTTTTAAATTTAACTAAAGAGGGTTTTGTCTTAGCCTCATTTTCATGTGTGAAACTACAAATGAATCAGGGAAAAGCAATTTAATTTTTTTTTGGACAGCTATAAACACAGCAAGAAATCTTCAGCTGAATTCCAAATATGCTTTAAGTTTTACAAGGGATATGCAGACTGAAGACTTCTGCATCACCAGCCACATTCAGTGCACCTAAGGTATCTGCTTCAGATGAAAATGCCAGTTATATCACTATTTTTTTATAGCAAAGAGGAGTTTGAAATGAAGTAACTAGAGAGAAAAAATTGAAGGGAGGCTGCAAAACATAACACAATGGAGTTATTTAGAACATATCTGGCTGTGAGTGTTTAAATGCTCATGTTACCTGCTGATTAATGCAACCTCCTTTCTGCATAAGCGACTATTCAATCTAACAGGACCGGTAATGTATGTCTGCACACCCATCTACTAACTGGTTGTCTTTTAATCATTTGCCAGACTGTAGTTCCATGCCTCCCAAGCAACCAAAGCTTACTGCTGTGGTCTGCTTAAAGCTGAACTTTTCAGAAAAAGTTAGCATCTGTAATCTTGATAAAAAATTACGGCAAAGTGCAACTGAGTAGAATTTTACTCAAGCATGCCAGAATGTGTGTATACTCATAACAAATACAGATGCTGTGTGCATGAGAAGACAGAAAAAACAGGAAAATCCCGAGCCAATACTATAGATCAAGTTTTTCCTGCATTCTGAAGACTTTATTTGTGCTTAGAATTACTCAAGGTTCTTCAAGTGAAACTTGAACAAACTGACTGCAATCATGTTGTTAAATTCAAACCCCAAGTAAATATAGCAAGCAATCTTAAAAAAAATATTGCAGACAGAACACTGTAGTTTCTTTCCCCGTTATGTGTCTTGGCTTGGCATTTTGTTCTCTATACTCACTCTCAAATAGAAGTCATTAAAATACAGATATTGTTTAATCCAAACTTTCTAGCATGGAGCTGACCCCTCTGAAACTATTACAGTATTTATCAAGGGGGAAAAAAACCCAACCAACAAACCCAAAAAAACCCCACCAAAAACAATCCCTCCCCCCAAAACAAACAAACACACACCCCCACCCCCCCCTTTTACCATAGCTAGACAGGACAACTCAACATTTCCAAAATCTTCACTTTTTACATCAAGTTCGCATGAAAAGTTTTCCACCCTGCCTATGTTCCAAAGGAGTCAAGATAATCCACTATGTGGTTTTCAGACTACTTGTGGTTTTGGTAGGTACTTACTGAGGTAATCACCAATTAAGTTTTTTGGACAAGTCTTAGAATTCTTCAGTGTCCGTATCAGCTCCTGCCTACAAGCTCCTCCTCTTACACCCCTGCTTGAACAGGAAGCCCAAATGTGACTCCTCCTGGAAAGCCTGCACCAGATAGGACTGAGTCTGCTTCAAGGACAAAACACCTGCCATTTCCCACTTCAGCTCTTCAGCATGCATCTAGAATATTTACAATCTATCCTCATTCTTTCATCAAAATATACACCTGAAAATAATTTCAGAAAATTACTGCAGTGGGAACATGACAGATGCAAGAAAGAAACAGGTACTGGACCAAACAAGATTTCCATCTTCCGTGTAATATTTTACTATATCCTTCTTCCCTGACCCTTCATAATGCACACCGCCTTGTGTTCTCTAACACCTGCTGCCTTACACCTCACAAAACATCTTCCTGGTTGATCACATAAGTGATTTCAGTGGCTGTGACTCCCACGACAAAGTAACAGGCATCAAATTAACCCAAGTACAGAAAAACCAATTGATAGCAGCACGTTTGTAAGCTTAAAAATATGAACTTTTACCTCAGTTGTAATGCTACTGGTAGTCGTATTCCCATTTCCCAGCAAAATGGTGTAAGCTGGTTAGCAAAGCAGAAATGAACTGCAACTCCATCAATAAATTTCAGAAAGTAGTCATTGAAGTGTGTACTGCTAAAGGGAGCCCAAGTTTCTAAATTCCAAGCCAACTATACTTGAAAATTTCAAGTTCACTCTCATACTTTAGAATCAGAACAAACCATGTCCAAACTGCATGTTCAAATTTTTATAAAAATTAAGGTTTAACATTTATTTTACATCTAGCTTTCCACATCCATGTGGGGACAAGGAATCAGGATGTACATAACTATAAGCAGTGCAAAAGTGGTGCCAGTGAGAAGTCACAGATGCACAATAAAGGGATAGTACACGACTAGAGAAAATGAAGCTATGGATGTTAAGAATGGAGACCAAAAAGATTAAACAAGGAAAAATATGAAGGAAGAGGGGAGGAAAGAGTCAGATGTTTAATAATGCCCTTGTTGCTGAAAGATAAACTAATGGCACACGACAATGTTTCTTGTAGAACAAAAATCCAATAGCAATGAGTCTTTATTCACGTTTAGTCACCTGACATGAAGAAAGTGTCTCTTGCATTAAAATAGTCATCAATGTAAATGGCAGCATGGCTGAACAAGTCCTTTTCAATGGTAACGAACATCCCACATAGTAAAGTCACTTCAACACAGCCTCATGACAATTCCCACATCAAAACAGTACTTTATTTTATAATTTTTTTGCCTCATCATTACCCCGCACATTAAGATCTTTCAGTTGTCAAGTGTACAAGGTGAAGAAAAAGGTTCTCAGTCAGCAAACAAAGGTGCATCAGGAAGTATCTCCACAACACACCACTTCAGATCTGCTGGGTCCCAAGTCCATCCTTGAACGCTGGGCTCCCAGCACCAAGTGCAGCCCCCTACTGTGGCTACACGACTATGTTAGCTTATTAATTCTGCATCCACCAGGCCGAGCAATGTGCCAACCTGCAACAGACTGAGCATTAGAACTGAAAAGGGCAGAAGAGTCACTCTATTGAACTTTACATCATTATTTGATGTTAAACAATGAGGCAAATGCCAACAGTATATACAAAAACCAGCTTTGCTTTTACAAAAGATTTTGTTTCCCATATTGATTAATCCAGGCAGCTAACTCATTGGTTTATGCAACTTTATTGAAGAAAATAAATCAATTACTAGTAGAGCTATTAGTTGATCACTCATCCATTGACAACTTGCATCATTTATTCAGTGCTATATTAAACAGTGTTTTGGAAGACAGATTAACTAATAGCTCCAAGCCTCCTAACAAAATTTAAATGAATTACAAAAATGTTCTTAAACCCTATTTTGGAATACAAGGGATGTTTGACTTCCAATTTCCATTCTCTGTAAAACAAGAACTGGTCATTCCTTTTATTGACATGCATAAGATACATCACATTTTCTGTTCTGCTGATGCTATAGATTCAGTACCAATTCTCCAGACACATCAGTTATGAGCAAAATTGTATAATAAAACCTCAGTTCTCTAACACTGGAAGGTTTGGAACAAGATGGATGTTGCTACAGCAATGTTACTTCTTTGATGGGAGAAACTGAACATCCATCTCCCCTCCCCCCTTCAGGTGGTATCTTCAGTATCTGTTAGAGCAGTGAGGAATGTTTGTTTTTAATCTCATAACCAAGATAGAATGAAGACATTGGCCACATAATACACATGCTCCATTAAAAAAAATTCTGAATCTTGGGCAATTGTTCTTGTGTAACTACTTTACAGATTCTAAAAGCAGTTATTGTCCAAAGCTGGAAGAACTAAAGTCTTCTCAGATGAGCATGTGCATGAATGGAAGGAGGTAAACAAAAAAATAAAAAAGATGAGGTCTGATAGGGGAGCAGCCGGATAAGAAAATCAAAAAAGGAACAGTAATTTAAAGTTTATTCCAGCTATAATGCAGGTTATTCTGACTTTAAGGTAGCATCACATGGCATACTTCTGAGTCCATTCCCGAGATATTCTGTTGTACCTGCAGACAAAAACCAGGAATCGAATTAACATCAGCATAAAAATTCCAATTTCCCAAACAGTTTACGATTAAATATGATTTTATTCCCATCTCTCTATTCTCTTTACACTGTAAGAAGTCTTTTTCTGTACCAAGACATACTTGAACTCAAAAAACTGAACAATTCCCTCCCTACACCAATTAGGATAGATACTCTCTAGTTTTTAGGGAAAGCTTCAAATTCATGACAAGTAAATTTGCTAGAAGTCTGTTATAAAAAAAAAATACTAAAAGAGAAGGAAAAAGGACTATCTGGGATAGAATAAACAAGGCAAGTATTTTGAATATTGCTCTTAGGTTAAGATTACCGTATATCCCATGCCATAAGTAAAGATTATTTGGTTAATAATATCACTGGATACAAAATGTCAATTCCAATTTTAAAGAAAAACAACACTAAACATTTCATTGCACTGAATAGTCTTTTCACACGAATACACTGCTCAAAATTTTAAAAGGACATTAAAAGACTATTAAAATACACTACTTCCACAGGAACTGAGCTGACAATTAGTTAACACTTAACTCCATGCTTGTCAGTAAGAAGTTAATTATTAACTATACAAGCAGAACATATTCTCCATACATTTCCTAGTTTATATGTGGAAGACAGACACTGGTGATTAAAAATAATTGAAATTTGGACTGTCTGAATTCACTCATGTCTGTATATGAGGTCTCGCTACAGGGCATCACTTAATTTAACCAAATTCTGACAAAATCTGGGTAAATACTTACCTGAACCAGTTGACAACCTGGCTCAGAACTCAGTAATTACTTCATACTAACTTTTTTTTTTTTTTTTTTTTTTTTTGGCCATGCAGGAATAGTATCTGTGAGAAATAGTGACTAGCCAATACATTACACGCTAACCACAGATCAAGCTGTTAAATTTCCACGTTCAGTAACTGGTGCATCCATTATCTGTTAGTTAATCCAGTGCCTTAGAGCATGCAGCACCCAAGTGCTGACAAATTTCCATTTTGTTAAATGCACCATAATTTGCAAATATTCTTACCCTACAGCATAGCGTATTTCTCTGTCCACTCTCTTGCTAACCTATTGTACCTAATTGGACAAATATATTTAGCATTAATATATATAAAACCCCCAAAATCTGCTTCATAGAATTCTATCTGTTCAAAATGTTAGAGATACCTAAGGAAAATAAAGTTGCAACACAGATGGGTAAAGAAGTTCTGCTGCCTATTTTCAAGGGAAGAACCAAAAATCTAAGGCCAACCTGCTGCTGAACAAAGGCATCAAAACAACCAAAAGCTGTCTTTTCCTCATTATGAAGATCTAACTAGATTTATGCATGGTAAGCAAAAAAAAAAGGCAACAAATATATATACTGTAAAATACTTCCACGCACGTGAGATAAAGATAAATCTTTCACCCACAACTTCAAAGATGCTAAGTTCCTTTGTTTTTAAATTATGCACTACTCACTTCTTTGTCACACAAGTTTTCTACATCTCAGATCTTCACAAAAGGCTCACTGAACACAAGTGCTGTCTGACAATGCACTCTTGCAGTCTGTTAAAATACAAGTCTTGTATAATTCTCTACTTACTTGTCTCTGTCTGTTTTATAGATACGTGCAATCTCTGGCACTAGTGGGTCATCTGGATTTGGATCACATAACAGTGAACAAATGGATAAGAGAACTGTAAAAAAAAAAAGCATTCTCAGTAGCAAAAGAGGAATGGCAATCTTGGAAACAATGGAGCACAGATCTTTACATTGGCACAGTGTCGCCACAGGACAGAACCTAAGAAGTATTTTCCTGATAAACAGCCAATATAAATTCATAACTCACTCTTAACTAGAAAGCCCAGACTAACTTAAAGGCTTGTAAGAACTATTTGCTTCCTATTTCCCAATACTTACAGCTGTCAGTACACACATGAGAACAGCACTGTTGTCCCCTAGTTGTCCCCTACACTATGACGTAACATAGCAGCCAACAAAAGCACATTATGTACTGTGATGAACAGCATATTCATGGTTCTTACCACTAAAACTAGAAAATCCTCAAATTTAAGTGTTTAGTTTTTAAATCAGTCTGAATTCTTCATTTGTTGTACATAAGGCAAGAGTATCCTGGTCTGCACTGTTAAAACTACATATCTAGTTTTAACTCAGTAACACTGTTGAAGACAACTATAAGGACTTAATCTTCTACTCTCATAGAAGCTTTAGAAGAAAATACTGAAGCATAAGATACAGGGAATCTACATTCAAATAACAAACTGACTGTTTGGACAGACAGAAATTACAAGTTCTATAGACAAAAGGGCACTTTGAGGGATCTTAAAGCCACAGTGACCAGTGGCTTTGAAGGAAAACAACTCGATCATCATAAAAATATTTGAGAATTATCTGTTATTTACTGTAGTAAAATGAGGAAAGCCATAAATCTTCTCTTGCAACACAGGATCAAGTCATCATGAAGTAAGATCAGTAAACTTAGTCCATGAAGTAATGTAATGCAATGCCAGTGCACCGTAGTAGAAAGCAGTATGTATCAATGACAGATTTATTCATCTACCACAGACTGCCAACAGAACTATGCATGTAACTCTAGGCAGGAGGAAAAAATTACGTAAATTTCAGTATTAAAACTGACTTTAAATTAATCTTTCATTTAATATGCACATGTATCTGCACGAGCAGCTCCAAACAAGCAGTTTCTTAGCCTTAGCTCAAACACCCCAACACAAGCCTATTTCAATCCAAATGCCAGCAAATTCCTCTGGGTCCAAGCTGGTAAACTCTGCTAAGAATACTGGAGCAGGTAAGTGGCCAGAGAAGGCCTTAAACAGAAACACAGGAGAAAGTGTTAGAAAAAAAAAATCCATTAAAAATGCAGTATCATCAAACTGGCAAAACATAGGCTTGAATGAGGAAGGGAAGGGAAGATGAGGGAAATCGAAGACATGGGCAAAAACTTAACACAATCAAGGCTAAAAGCACAGTATTCAACACAAGATGGAAAAAATTTCTCCTTCACAAAAGTTACCTTTAGAAATAGTTAAAGCAGGAGACCACTGTGATCTTAGAATATCAAGACAAATGCTGCCATTACTGTTAATATTTGGATGATAGATTCTTGTTGTAAATGCAACCTGCAACAAAAAAACAAAGACACAAAGAATGCATTTGGGTCTATGACAATAACTGCACCCATTCTTCTCAGTCAAGCTATCAGTCAATTCAATTTAAAAGAAAAGGATTAAGCAGCTAAACTGCATAAAATTCAGGGAAATGCACACAAGCCACAAGCTCTGAGTCTCCCACTACCAGGCATTATTTCAAACAGAGAGAGGGCAAGTATGAGTGTGTTAATCCCAGCTGCCTTTGATGAAGACACTCAACAGCAGTGCCTAAACCACAGTAACACTGCTGTCACCAAGCTACAGAACTTCCAACACTGCAGACACTCCAAGGGTATGCCTTCATTTGACTGGAAATTGAACGACAAAGCTAGTGGCTGATAAAGCTACTGAAAAAGAGCACATTTTGCAATTACTGCCAAACTCTTAACAAATAACCCCTTCACTTGATTTTAGGCACTCGGCAAGTAAATCCCCACCCACAGTGTCACATTCCTACAGACCAATCCAAACAGCTACACTAATACTTGACAGTCCCCTCAGCAAGAACTATCATAGTAACACAAAGCTAATGAGAAGTTTTTCTATCAATTAAGAAAACCAGAAATGAGCCCAAATATTTCAAGACATTTGGAATTCACACACACGAATTTGTTCATAAAGAATATGCTAACACACTCATTCCTGTGGTAGTCAGAATGGGACCCAGACATCTAATAGATCATAAGAATGCCTGAAAAGAAGTGAGAACTTGACATTGCTGCAGTACAGAGGCCGACAATTTCTCTCCTGTACTCAGTTCTTTAAAAAGCACTAATTTCACAAATGAGACAGCAATACTTACCTTAGGTGGTTTGAATGGGTAGTCTGTGGGAAAGTGAATTGTCAAGAAGAATACACCACCCTGATATGGACTGTCATTCTGTCAAAGCAAACAAATAATTCTCCTATCACCATCTTTCAGACTAAATATCACTGAAGATCTTGTTTTTAAATAAAAGGTGAGGAAAACTGTTTAAACCAAAATGTTTAACCCACCAATAAAAAGTGAGACATAATTAAAATTTAATTCTTACTTCCTAAGGTGAGTAATACAGAACACATACACGTCACTTTCCATGTGGACCTCTCCAAGCAAATGCATCATAAAACCCAGCAGCTCTGACAATCCACTCAGGACTACAGGGCAAAAGCATTCAAATGCTTCTAAGATAGGCCCAAGAAGTACTGTTAACAGAGTGGGGAGTCCCATCAGACTCACAAACCTACAGTTCTGTGTTTGGAACTTACTTGTTATGACCACCCATGTTTAGAGTGGTCACGGATTCCCACTCCCTCCTAAATTCTGTCCTTAGCTTCAGCCCTGCATAAAACCTGAGTACACAGCTAGATCCTTGTTCCTTGAAAACAAACCCCAACAAAAAACCTCAACCACCCATCCTACCAGCACAACCAAACAGTCAAAAGAATAATCATAATTCAAGTGATTTTTTCCTCTTTTTCTCTATTAGAAATTCACTGTAATTTAGTATGAGAGTATTTTACATTTCCCTGCTACAAGGAAAGAATTAGTGGGATAATTCATTCAGAGGTCAACTATAAGCAGTAAAACAACATGTGGAAGTAAGAAAAAAATAGTAAGGAGAAGAAAAAAACTGGAGTGACTAAACGGGGATTGTACTAAGTTAGTAGTTTAAAGAAGGAAGAAGCAAAAGGTTTTTACTCAAAATTACAACTAAATTTCTGAAATAGAGCTAACAATTTCATTGATTAACCTGAAGAATACTTTGCTGTTAATTCTGGACTCAGGGCTAGGGAAAATGAATTTGAGGCATACACAGTACATTTCTGCATTATTTGTAAATTGAATTCTCATCTTAATTGCAAAAGCATTTCACCAATGAAAGAAAATATCTATGTATTACTTAAATACCAGAAAATGAAAATCTGCAACATGAGACAGGGACTCAAACCCACAACATGTAGGTTATACCCTATCCTATCTCTGAAGTAACCTAGTGATCAAGATATAAACCTCTTGTATTTGGCCAAGAGGCCTTGAGGAGCCAAAAAAACACCAACCCTTTCACTGGACATATTCTGGGGATACATTTTATCAATTACAGAAACTCCTCCTTAAAATCTGTTAAACCGAAGCACACTTTCATACACCTATCTGTCTAGGAAAATCACAATATCCTACTGCAGAGGTTGAAGACCAGATGATTGGTTCTACAATCCCTGTCTGTTATGAAAGGCAGCACCAAAGCAGCACTAGAACTGATAACACCACATTGACACACTTCTGTCCGAACACTGCCCAATCTGGAAACAGGAATGCAGACTTTCTGACACCAGGAAAACCACAAAGGGAAAATAGGAGCTGTACCTTATTAAACCACACGGGAAAACTAAAAATAATAATCCTAATTTAAATTCAACCAATGCTTACTACCTCGTGACCATGCAGACACCAGCCACATAGAATCATCATACCCAGTGCAGTGCTCCACACCTAGCTGAGGTGCCTATTTTCTATCAGTGATGACCAGGTACTTCAGGATAAAGAGACATTTTTCAGTCCAGTGAACGTCTAATGGCCACCTCCTAATAACACACTTGTACCTATATATAAATCCAGGGTTTTTCAGCATCACTGATACTGAATTCCTACTTCATAGCCTCACCTAAGGCTTGTCTTCAAAAGTTACAGAAGGTTTTGTCTTTTAAATACAGATAACCGGAAAACTTCAGATGTGAATTGCTTTCAGGTTGTTTTCAACAAAATCAAACTTTTGACTTCCTTGATGAGGAAAAAGTCCCATTCAGGATTCAGATGCTTACTGAACATTTAACACTGACTTTTTTTTCTCCAGTCATAACTGAAACTTCTCATTTCAGTGATTACTCCCCCTTTTATTCCTTCAAGTATTCAAGATCTCAGCATTACAACACCAGACCAAATAAGAATTCCCTTCTAAGATCCACACAGAAACATCCCAACTAACTCCTAACAGTAGCACCAGGTCCTAGAACAAAGTTCATGCTAGATTAAAACCTTAGAAAAAGTTAAATGCAAAGTTTCTAGATATTAAGTAATAATGCCTAACATTGCTAATAAGGATAAGGAGAGTTAACAAAAGTAAACCTTTTCTAAAAAAAAAAAAAAAAAATTCTCCTCAGCAGGAACTACTCATTTAGTATTAACATCACAAGAATTAGAATACTTACAGGTCCCATAATTGTGGCTTGCCAATGAAACACTACAAAAGAAAAACTCCGTATTATTATCTAGGCATGATATGATTTGAGTCAGCAGAACAAAACATGAAACTTGAAGTTACTTACTGTCATCTCCAACAGGACCTGCTGAACACTGTGCTGGAGGATCACGGGCTAAGTCACTAAGTTCCTTTAAGAAAACAAAACCAAACAAAAATAGTAATTTTAACTTCGTATCTAGCAAAAACCTTTAACAGTTTTTCCATATACAAACACAGAAGAATGTGCAATTAATAACTCTAAGAACCACTATATCAGTATCAAAGATGTCTGTAATAGACAAAGGCACACAAAACCAGCTATGAAGGTGAACAGCTACAATGATTATGCCTTTCCAAATCTATGTATGTCACAACTATGAAAACACTCCTGCTGAAGAAAGAAGCAGGACACAAAGCCTTAAGCTGGCAAAGTCTGATCACTTTTTGGTCGAGATTTGCAAGGACTCAGTCTTAGCTAGAGAAGCCTGAAGTGAGAGAAAACTTTAGGTGAGTCTTCATGAAACAGGAAGCACTCTATGTAACATCTGACATCAGAACTAAGAACAGCAAGAAAAAACCCCACAGGAACTTGGTTTCACTTTACCCACTACCTGCATCAGGGATGTACCTCACAAAGATCAAAACAGACACGAAAACTCAAGAGGCTGACAAGCGTTGTAATCAGGCAAAATATCTGGTTGTTTGCCTTTTTTTAACTTTACATTTAAGACAATTATGCCTTTAAACTTAAAAGTTACTGAACTGCAGAAACAGTTCTCTCCCTCCCCCACTACAGAGGAATGGAAACAGGTATTTCAGACTGAGGTTTCTTTGTGCAGTAACAATACTGCTGTGAGGAAACAAAGAAGCTCTCCAATTAATTGTTTTAATGCTCCACAAGTCATTTGTTTGGACAGCATCTTTAAATTTACACTTTCAGTTAAAGCATGGAACCACCACCTTCTTTCCCCCTGCTCTCCCTTGACTCTAAAAAGGGCTTCAAGAGCTTCTATAGGTAAATCTGCACTTGTCAAGGTATCTAGAAGTCTTGAGAAAAGGCATAATATTCAGCCTCTCTTTCATACATTAACAGTTTCACTCAAGTTGGGGTTTTTTTTCTGCAAGTCTATACAAGCCATTCAACCAAGAACTTTATCAGACATTTAAGAAAGCCAGGCATGCCTATTATGCTGGAAACATATGCATATTTGGACCAGACAGCTAACTCTTGCCTGGGAAGATCCTAATGTACGTTCTTAAAGTTTCACAAATACAGCACTTCATAAAAATCTAAGTATCTAAAATCTAAGCCAACACAAAATTAAGAAAAAAACAACTTATGTTTCTTGTAACATAAACACTTGTTCTTTGGTAATAGCTCTTGCAAACACAGAAAGAATAACACCACTTCAACATGTACAAGTCCATCCACTTAAAAAAACCCCAATTACAAATGAACAACCAACCAAACACCCCCCACCAAACAACAAAACTACATTGCCCAAAGTCCACAGTCCCCTTCCCTCCAAACACCAAGAAAATTTAGTCCCAGATTTCCCCTCCCCACGTTTGTTAATTCTGATGAATTTTCCAAGTAATAATATCTCCATTTTGCACTGGCATCTGACTGTTTTATGAAATGAAACCACGTGAGTTTTGATAACCAACTGCACAAGGAAGTTAATAGTACAGATCATTTCACTGCTGCTGTTTGTAGAAGTGTGGGCAACAGCTCTTTCCAGATCATCACAGTAAATGCATTTAGTTTGCATTTTGCTACACTCTCCAGATATTACTGGGGACCCCGATGACAGACTTATTGCTGCCATTTAATACCACTTCTTAGGTCCATACGATGTTCATTATCCTCCAGAAAAAAAATGTTAACTTAGATTTATGTTATCCATGTAAAGGCAAACAATAAACGTAGAAGAAGCTCCTGATAGAAAGAGGTTTTTTAATTTTCAGGGCTTTTTTTTTTTCCATTGAACAAATACAGCAGGTTTTGTTAGTCAGGCTTATTTCTCATCAAAATGTATTTTCCAGTTCTAAGAATGATCAATCATTTCCAAAATCTGGGAGGAAAAAAGATATCATGTCCTTTCAAGTAAGTTGCAGCAATAGAATAAGCAGAAGGACACAAATGTTATTATTTTAATGCAGTTGTACAGTTATTACTGGATTTATTAAACAGTGGAAGTACATTTAGATCCTCGAGGGTTTTTTTAACTATCACAGGGACTAAAAACTATGAAAAGGCTCTTCATGCCATTTATGAAAATTATAAGACTGAGTAGCATAAAGACAAGGATTAGACTGTCCGAGACATGTGCATTAGACTAGAGGTGTCTTCAAAAAGTACTACTACCTTCAGAGAAACAAGAATTCAGTACTCAAGATAAAAATAGGTATTTTACCACAGCAGGAAGATTAGTAACTCAACATCAATAATTCAACCAGGAAAAATAACTGTAGATGTAAGACATACATTAAATTTAGTGAGTTCCAGTGAAACATTGGTGCAAAACCCCCTCTGGTAATACTAAAAATAATTTAAAAGCTGAAACAAATGAGTTTCCATATTCCAGACTCCAATCATTTCAAAATTCATGTCTATATTCCTTTTCACTACTTGAACTGCTCAAGGTAACAAAGTGGCAGTGACCTTCATTACCAAAAGGACTAAAGTTTTGTCTGGTCTAAAACAAGCAGAAGGACTTCACTAAAAAACCTAACTGCACTAATCAAAGTGGCTCAATACACAGATAATTCTGGGAACAAATGATACACCAGTTGGCATTTCACCCACAGAGCAAGTAATTCACCCACTAAATTTGGGGAAAGAAAGCTGAGGTGGCACACGCTCTTATATTTGCTTCTCCAGGGTATTATGGTCAGAAAAGTCTGTAGTAAAGCTGTTTGCTTCAGCATTGTGAAGGGCTCTAGAAGAACATGAAGCAAATCCTGGCTCACAGTAACACCAGACCAACTTCATCTCTCTGTTGTGTGACACTTTCACATTCACACAAAGAGGGGAGGCTTTTTGCAACAAGGGAGTGGAAAGTTCTGAGTAACTTTAAGTATCTCCTTCTGAAAGCTACAACTCTACTGAACACAACAGGCAAACTGGAATAACTGGAAACTGAACAAGCAGAGGCACGTGGGCTGTGAGATCTGGAGTGCAGCTGAAGCATTTTGTTGAAGGAAAGGAAGGAGCTTTTTTTTTTTAAAGCTTCCCACTCAGCAATATAAATACAAACCTACTTTCTCAGCTTAGCAATCAAGAGTAACGATTCTACAGCAAATTAATATTTAATCAAATATTTTTGTAAGACCTTTCTGCTTCTCATATTCCTTCTACTGTACATACTTCTCCAACTTCTTTTTGTTAACATGGTTTCAGTAGTGATTTCCCTTTCTCGAGAGGTATTAAGCTACATCCCAAATTTTCTTAAAAATCCCCCAAAGTGGAACCCACATTTTCCTGCAATTGGTTAAGAGTTTTTCACTTTAGAGGTGGCTGAAAAGAACCAAAACAAAACTCCTATGCAGCAAATGTGAAAGACTTTACATAGAAACAATAAACCAAATTTGGTGAGGAGTGACAAGCTGCGCACCTATTGGAAAGGATTAGTCTTGAATTACAACAGTGACCAGCAGTCTCTGTCACTGCCAGAGGTTTCCGGTGCAGCTCCAGCACGTCACCGTTTGTGTGTCCCAGTTTCCAAATATAAAGTGTGACAGTTCCTACCTCTCCACAAGGATCATTAGTCACTCAGCGTTTTACAGACTAGAACATTGGTAAAGAGTAAGCACCAATGCTACTGTTAGAGGACAACAGCAATGTAACCCAGACAAGAAGCAATGCATGTACGGTTCTGCAACAGAGTTTTGGAAAAGGGAGATCAATAGAAACAGAGCAGCAGTACCCACCAATGGGACAGACAGATCTGCTCTAACACACATTCAGCACCCTTGTCTTCTGCCAGTTTCACATGAGGTTTCTAGCAAGATTCAGTCTCACTGAATTCCATTTTTATCTCCTCTCTTCTCCTCCCCTATACATTTATCAGAAAGCTAACAAAACCCCACACACTACTGCTTTCAAGAAAAAAAACTCTTACACAAAAGCTAATTAACCTGCTTGTTTTGCAGTAATTTAATCATAACTAACATAGAAAATATGGCTAAGCTTCAAATGAGGATTTGAAACTTTGACATGTGAGTGCAAATGCAGGAGCATGATCCTATAATAACACCAGAAGTATCTTTCTTTTCTTGACAGAAAAGCTGCTAAAAAATCCCTTAAACAACTCCCCTCTACCAGCTATTTAAAAGATTACAGAAGCCATTTAAAGAATGAAGAAACTTTAAAGACTGACAAAGGATATCTCATCCAAATATGCATGACCAAGAAAACAGAAGTTTTCAGGTCCCAGAAAATTCTGTAAGAAATGACAGCCTGGCGCCTACCAAGCTGCCTTCTTGCAAGGTACCAAATAATGCAGCATCTGCACCAGTTTCTTCCCATTCATCAGATTCCATACTCCTCGTGGGACTACTACATGTTTTTAGTTTAAGCTGGAAATAGCCAGGTCTTACTTTTAATGATAGTAACAGCTGACTTAGCACAGTGACAGAAAATCACTCCTACCAGAATGACTGAAGATTGTCCTCCACAGGCCTTAACTCACAGTTGCATGTAGTATTGGTTCGTAACACAAGTATTTGTTAAAATAACATATTGCAGCTTTCTGTTTTGTACTCAAGAAAGCATAGAGGGGTTAATTTGCTTTACACTTCCAGAAAATAATTTAGGACATGAAAGGTAATATGCAGTTGAATCAGAAGTTAAAAAATAAACCAACAAACCACAACACAAAAAAACCCCAAACAACATGCACACACACAAAACCCACCCCTCAAAACCCAAAAAAATCCCAATCCAACAAAAAAAAAGGACAAAGAGAAAAAAGAATGCTTAGGCTAATCAAAAAATCAACATTTATTAACTTGACTGCTAGTCTAATGATGCCTAAAACAGGGTATTTCAAACTCCAGGCAACCAAAAATTCATCACTGCATTGGTCTTACTCATTAGCTCACAGCTGAAAACAGCTTTAAAAAAGAAGGAAGGATTGGAAGCAGCTATAAAGGGAGGGGAAGAACATTTAAGCCTGTTTGAAGATTAAGAAGTGTCAAGCAGCAAAGAACTACTGCCTCATCCCACACAGCTGCATTTGAAACATTCATTTCTGCATGGAAATTAATTACACCTGGAAGCAGAAAATAACAGTTTGTAAGGGCACCGAATGTGGATTTCTGAGCTGAGTAAGAAGGCAATGGCATAATAGACATGACAAAACAAATGTAACCAACAGAAAATTATCAGTTTCAAACAAGCTGGCCTTTTGGCGAATAATAAATAGATAAAAGGAATGTGTAATGGCACTGCAAGATACAGAAAGATGTAGGTTCCTCTAAATTAAAAAAGGATATTAGAGCAACTATGCAGAGAAAACACGTGAAAAGCAGTCACAGAAAAACAGCAAGGACAAAGAGCACAGAAAGGTTTCTAAGAAACTCAAAACACAGGTAGGAATGTAACAGTTGTGATTCTGTTTTGATTATTCTCCCTTCAGTCCTTAGTACTAGATTTTTCAGCCTACACCCCACATATTGTTTGCACAGTGTCTGGCTGTAATACCATCGTGGTATGATAAAAGACAAACATTAAAATATTCACGTTTTAAGCCTCGCACTCAAGGAAGGAAGTGCCAGACTGCTGCGCCACTGTAATTAAATCACTCGGTGTACCTGCACTGTGATACAAGCTACTCAGGTGACTACCTACTATCTCTTCAAAGAACCTGGCTTTCAGTACACAAGCCCTGTGTGAATGAGAGTATTGTCTACAGCTGTTCTCATCTGTTCTGAAATCTGGAAGGTATACAATGCAGGTAATGGTTTTTGGGAAATTTCAGAGTTACTGCAACTAAAATGGCTCTCTATTTATTCCTATGTTTTGCAGAGTAGTTGGACAGATCCAACTGGAAAAGGAATGTAGTCACAGACTTTGCTTTCCTGGTCACTCCCTAAAGGCTTTCAGAACAAACTTTTAAAAAAAGATGGCAACTACACACCTGTAGCAGTGCTTTGAACTCAAAAGAACAGTTTATTTCCCCTAAAGTAACCAAAACCACAGAAGCTGTCTTACTCAGGATGAAGAAAATCTGACTGCTCAACACACATAAATTCTGAGGTATCATAACAATTACCATACCCTGAAAACAGCAGAGCTTATTAAAACACTCCTGTGCTCCATGTAGAATGAGGACTGTATACATTGGCTAAAGTACATTGAAGGGGCAAGTGTGAAGTGAAGCACTGGTTAACTACCAAGTCATTCAGTGATAGCTCGCTATTTTAATTCTGCCATTCAATTTAATTTTGAGTATCAGACACTGAAACTTCGCATGCCTTTTCCCCTGGGAGGTTTTTTCCTGCAACAACCACAGTAATCTTTGGTTCTGTAACCCAGGACTACAATGCAGTCCTCAAAGAAGAGGGTAACTGGTATAAAAAGGCCACAGGGGAAACACCAAGATGCACCTTGCTAAATTAAACAGAATGACTGGGAAACAAAGGGACAGATGAAATTCAGTACAGACAAATGTAAATTAATGCAGCTGGAAAGAAGTTTATACTCCAAGTAAGGCACTCCGTCCTGATGGCTACCTCTCAGAAAAGTGATTTGGGCATTGTGCTAGACATTTTTACACAAATGTTGGCTTAATATTCCTTAGACGCTGGACTTCGGCAGCATTATGCAAGAATCTCCCAACATGCTGCCCTTCAGCTTGCTGAGGGCACAGTAACTCAGAGCAGAACCTCAGCCACCAACATTTGACACATAACCAGAAGCAGCACCTGTACACCCTGCGCTCCATGTGACAGAAGACTCCCAGAGTTTGCTAAGACTACACAAACAACGACTCTGGCAGTGGGCAGGACAAGTTTCTGTAGAAATGACAAGTGGCCTCAATGGGGCACAACATCAGTCAGTCTGCACTCTCTAAAAAGCTACAAGAATTCTCCAGGTTCTCAAAAAAACAAGGACGATGTAACAGAAAGTAACTGAATTAGTATTCTAACAAGTAACACCATGTCTGTAATCAGCATGGTGAATTCACTGCTTAGCAGTAGCCTCATGTATTATTCCAAAATTTATTAATTAACCTAACAAACTCTGAAAATCAGCTCGTCTTAAAAACTGTCTTGACTTTCACCAGCCCATATTTTGTAAGAATATTTTGTATGAATACAAAGATGCATGTGAAAGTTATTCCAACATACCATAGGAGTGTATGCTATGGACACAACTGTGTAGGATTGACTACACTGCCTCAGCTACAGTACACAGTTACCCTATCTGCCCTAAGTACCCTTCATAAACATTCTAGGGGCCAGGATTAGGTTCAGTTACACACAAAATGAACGCACACCAAGACAAAAGTGTAAAAAACTAAACCAATTACCACCAAAACAAAACACAAACTATCTGGAATACAACTGCTCCTATAGTTGAGTTCCACCTCAGCTATCTAGTGAGCAGTGATGTACAGAAGGATCTTTAAAAGTAAATGAGGTAAGGAAAAAAAAAGGTTCAAAGCATGTTTATGAGCAGACTGCACCCTGAAGTAGAGCAGTGGAAGGGGGTCTTGCTCATGTGGCAAACAGTAATTCAGGAGATCCTCCTATATTATTCAAGGCAAGAAAAAATAAAATTTGAGGCTTAAAGGAAAAACAAACTTTGCATTTATCTGATTTAAGAGAATTATTTGGCACTACTACTCAAATAGGCCAACAAATGTTGAGGAGTACTGCCTTTGAGCAGGGCACTTGTTTATTAGAAGAGCTCACAGAGGTGATGAACACCTGGCCAACCTAACTCTGGGTTACAGAGAAAGCTAACTGTAAAGTTAACTGAACATTTAATACAATCTTCCTGCCTTCCCATCAGAAAGACTTGAAGCACTTCAGCATCTGCACTCAGTTCAGCTTGCAACTCTGGTGTCCAGATGCTTGTGAAAAGATTTAAATGTTGGTCACCTTTTTCTACTGGGCTGTAACATTTGCAAAGCAGCCTACAGTCGTCTCATCTTGCTTTCTTAAGACCATAATAAAAACCCATCACAATTACAGTGGAAAAAAACTGCAGGAGATCTTGAAGATGTCTAGTGTATCACACGTTTCAAAAGGATGATGTCCAAAACAAAGGCTTCCTTTACATAAAAATTCAATACTGATATTTACTGTTGGTTAAAATCCCCCAATCTATTTAGCTTTCAGTCCTGAATCCTGCAATGCTCTATTTTCCAGTATTAAACCTTGTCTACATTCAAGAGTTTTACAAAGATTTGCCAAAGGCATAAACAGCAATTTAAACTCGTGAATATAATTTTAACTAATTTTTTCTTGCAAAGCTTCCCCAACACAACTACCAAATTTAATCAGATCAGTGCCCTATGGAAGACCAGTGAAGAAAAACTGGTTTTGTTAGTTTTTTCTTTTAAATCTCCAGCATTTTCCATTTAGAATTTGAGGCATTAAATCTATATTCCAAAGTTTACAAAACTGTCAAGCATGGGCAACTCAACAACTAAAGACTCTATTCTGATAAAACTGACTTGACAAAAAGCAACCACATTTAAAAATGCACTACTGACTGCAGATATATACACACACACACATTCACACTGCTGCTTTCATTTCCTAATTTTTTTTTCCTGCATATTCTACTGTCAGGTTACTATATCAAATCACAGAAAAGAATGTCCATAACTCAGCCCTTCCAATGTAAGCTACAGCATCTCAACCTAAAACCATCAACAAAATTCAGCTTATTCTGAGAGATCAGAACTAATGCTCAAGTGCAGACCACAAGTTCCCATCTGCCAGCTCTGATGCACAGGGGAGGGATCTACACAAGAGCACAGGGCAGACAGCTGAAGTGGCAAAACCTTCATATTTGCAACAGAAAGATTTATCAGGAATGATGTATCAATGCCCTAATCTGAACGACACAGAAGCTCAACCTTTTCCCACTCCTCCTTACCAGCTGTCACATCTCAGAGAAGGTTAAGAACCTCCATCTCTCCCTCCTTCCAGCAGTTTAACCCAGTGGATGCAGAGAACACACCAGGCTGGAACTGGGCTCCACAGGGACGCCTTTGGCAAGAGGCAGTTCACTACTCAGTACCCAAGAGCTGCAGCTTACAGCTGCTTATATATCCCTCTTCCCTCCCCTACTCGTTAACCTGAGCTCAGGGAAAAGCCTCAGAACTGGTGACAGACCGGGCAGGAAGTTGAAGGGAGCTCGTTCTGTGGAGTTCCACATCAGGCCTTCTGTTCACACCAAGAATAACAGCAAAAGCACAGACTTATTTTCAAAACCAGCTTTTAGAGATAAAAGCTGTAATGATCATAAAGATCATAAGAGCTGGCCAACCTTTTTCCTCTGTATACATTATGCCACCTAAATCCTTGGTATACTGGAGGACTCTTTCTAAAGTATGCAAGAAATACCCATCTAATGGAATATTGATCTCCAAAGTTCTGTAAATCACTTAAGTGAGATAACAATCCCCATTCTCCTCCCACTCCAATGCACACATTTAAAGTTCCATGCTGACTGGGAACTTATTTCACAAGCACTGTGTTCAATTAACAAGAGAAATCTTTACGTTATCGCAGTCCAAACTTTCTAGCTGAGGAAGCACCGGTTTTCCTTTCCCATAAAAAAATGACCAGCTCTTAAAACACATCCAATACTTTATTAATAAATGCTGGTCTTCAATACAGAGTACCAAACCTACTCAATTAAAAAACGTTATTTTCATTTTAATGATATTAATTTAATAGTAGAAATGTCACCTCTATTTGGATAAGCTAAATCTTAAACAGAATTTAAGTGATGACAGCTTTCATCTAATGCCAAATATTTTATTCTGACTTAAAAAACATTTAAGTTCTTCAACAGTAGGAAGTTTCTCCCAAACTCCATTACTGCAGAATCATCATTTAAAAAACAACCATTGCCTTCTGGCTCAATGTGACCCTTCTTACCACTGAGTGCAATAGTTCTGCTAAATTACCTACCCAAGGCAGGGCTTAGTCTAGCCCTGGATATTCAAAATAGTTAAGGTGAAATTACAGTAAAAAAGGTAATTCAATACATAGAGAGCATTTATTACAAAGGTTTAAAGCATTTCAACTAAGCTCACATCAACTGAATTTCATTAGCTAGCTAATCTTAACTTTCTGAGCCCCTGAACACACAAATCCAGACTTATTTCTAGACATTCATTCAAAGCATGAGTTCAATCACATAACTTCAAGTTATTCAACTATTTTGAAAAAGCCCAGCAAACAAAATCCAACACTGCCTGCAAAAGTGTTGTGGGTTTCATCCAGAGAAGAAAACTTAATTCCAACCGGCTTTATTATAGATTTTTTTTAAAATTCAAACAAAGTTCAAAAGAAAAAAGTAGCAGTTAAAAAATAAAGTAATAAGCAGGCTTTGTAACCCTTTCAGCTTTAGTTAAACTAATGCAGATTTCCATGCAGACCTCACTGATGTACACTACACATCATCTCTGATAAATACTCTATTTCCAGGGTTCGCAGCATTTCTTACTATGAGCATCTGGACGAGGGGGGTTAAAGTTGCAATTAATTATATATCTAGGAACAGTGCTAGGGGCTACAGCCTGAGAAAACAGTTATTCAGTCTCCACTCCACCAGTGTCAGTGGAAACCTTCTATCTGCACTTAAGTAGCAATAAATGGTTTTGCCACCTTCAGCCTTTAGCTTCCAGGATGCCAACTCCACTTAAGATTTTCTAATAAATTATTCCAATATAACGATGCTAGCTTGTGTTATGCTTAATCAAATGGCCATAAAACACAGCAGGCACAAGCTTTCCTAAGGATTACACAGACGAGACATTTCATGCACACACCTCCTGTATTAATTCTATTTTTAGGCTATCAAGATCACTTAGGCCACTTGTATTACCTCACTTTAATGGATGTGTACAGCAGTGATAAAATGGATGTGTACCAACGATGTAACATTTCCAAGTTTTCCAAATTTTACACATTCCTGATCCCTCACTCCTACATAAATGCCTCCCTGCTACCGGATCATCACCATTTGAAGCGGAAGCTCCAGCATGCTGCAGCAATTACAGGATGTGTTTTTAGCAGGCACCATTGACACTTCACACCAAGACAATGTGCCACAGCACGCACCAAGCATTTAGATACATGCTTATAAATCAACACGAATTTCTTGATAATTCTGGGGAGAAAAAAAATGGGGAAAATTTCATCCTCAGGAAAGAAAAAGCTCGATTTTAAGATGCAGGTTCACATTATGCCATGGGAAAAGAACTTGCTTGTTATCATAAAACAACTGCAAAGCAAGCCATATCAAGGACAGAGTTTTGCCAACTGAACACAAGCTGCCTCCAGAGCAGATGGCACTGATGCCACGATGAACTCCAGCAAAACAATAATCTCTCTGGGATTGGCTGTGTACCTGACAACTACTTCAGTTTTGGGGAGTGCATTATACAGGCTGTTCCAGAAGTACACAACCCAACACATAAATAGTCATTTGCTTTCACTTTCAAATCAGAAGTAGAATTTTCCAGTTATGTTTTAAGAGTGGTTGTATTCTGAATGTGTAACAGACTTCAGACTGAAGATACACACACACTAACACAGTCTCAAAGTCTAGTTTACTCAACATAATAAAAAATGTTATTTTGCTTGATATGTCAAGTCCACAAAGAGGGAGTTAGCCAAACAGACTGAAAATACCTTCACTGGTACATTCAGGATGTCATCTGCTGCAGGAGACAATGAATTCTAGTCCTCACAAGTAATAATACAAACTAAATCAGCTAAGTGTGATGACAGTGTTCTGAGGTCCTGGTTTCTCTTGAGCCTGTTCTCATCTACTGCCAAAGACACACTACAAGGAAGCAGAGAGTTCCAAGGTCTGATCTGTGATCTTACAATTGGAAGACAGGGAATCCCACCTTACCAGTGACAATGCCATTCTCTCTGGGCTTTACTGGTTAACAGGAGGATTAAAATTACATTCACAACCATTTTGTTACAGAACTGGCCCTGCTATTTCTTTATGTCAGCATCAGCCCCTGTAAACATTTGAACTGGAGACCAGCAGAGGAAAGAAAACAACATGCAAAGAATGGTTTCATTCCACAAATAAAAGTTCACCTTCCAGGCTTGCAAACACAAAAATCAAAACTACAAACTCCATGTGAGTTTAGAAGCGTATCTTATAGTGTGGTGTGATTAAACTGATCAGAAAAGCCCAAACAAACACACGCACACACACACACAAAAAAAAAAAAAAAAAAAAAAAAAAAAAAAAAAAAAAAAAAAAAAAGGCAAAAAGAAAAAACCCTAACTCAACTATCTTCCTAATGCTAAACTCTTGCACTGGGTAAAGGAAGAACCTTCCTACTACAGAGTGCAACAGAGCATAAGGACCAATCCAGGACAAGAGACTGTACACAACAGGCCAGAACGCTGAAGTCAGAGATGACTTACTGGTTCCAGAGTCACGCTGAATCGTTTTCAGGCTCTGACCACCAGATTACTACGTAAGTGGGGGTTTGTGTTGATTTACATTTGACAATAAATTCTTACCTGCAGTGCCTGAACGTGTTTCATAAGCATGAGTTGATGACAAAGCATACCAGGGAGTAGTTGTGTTTCAACTCAAGTGATATCATCCACTAATACAGAGAACAAGTTTGATGGCAGATTCAAAAGGAATCGTTTTGAAATTCTTGCCAGAGCATAGCCATAATTCAAAGACGAACCATTCAGCTAGCTACCCAGAATGGATTTAAAATTTTCGAGGATAACAGCACTATCCATTCACTGAAAACACTACAAAAAATGCTCGTTTTGTCTCAAATATGACCGCAAACACTGTGTGAAATTAAAGCGAGACTAGCAGGCGGCATAAAGTTTACACACTGTCTACAGAAGATGTTTTGTGCACTGAAATTCACCGATTTCAGGACACACTGACGTTCTGCCATCTTGGCAGGCTATGAGATGACCAAGAAACTCCTCTGAGCTCTTGAAGCACGTAAATGCTCCACGTAGCTCGCGTAAGAAGGAGCGCAGACCAACAGCGACTTCCCGGTAACGCCGCTGCGCTCCCAGCGCATTTTGCCATTACATCCGAGCAATTCTCAAACCTGCCGAGAAAACCTAAAACTGTATAGGGGCAACTTCACGCCGGGAGCCTTCTTACCTTGGGAGAGGTTTAATAAAAAACAACCATCACCAAAAAAACAAACAAACAAACAAAAAACCAAAAAACCAAACCAAACCACCCCAAAACCAAAACAGAAACAAAAGACAGAAAAAAAAAAAAACCAACCCCAAATCAAACCAACAAACTTTCATCACCCCGGCATTTTTTCCGAGTTAGCCGCTGCGAAGTTGCTCCACCCGGCTCCGATTGTGCAACGGGGGGGGAGGCGGCGGCGCGCAGCGCGCTCCCGCCGGGCGCGGGGGGAAGCGATTCCCGGACGGGCGATGCATTCCCGGGGGTCCGGAGGGCCCCGGGGCGGCGGAGACGGGCAACTGCGGGGCGAGGGCAGCACGGCGGCGGCTGCTCCGTGTGTCCGCGCCGCGTTATTGCGGAACGAGAGGGATCCCGGAAAGCGCCCGGGCCAGGCGCACCCGCCGCCATCTTACAATGCGGGAGAGAAGTTGCACAGCCGAGAGGAGAACCGGGCCGAGGGGCCCGGCTGCTGCCCCGGGCAGCGCCGCCATCGCGCCCAAACCCCCGGCACACACGGGCCGGCGCCATCCGGGCCGGCTTCGGCGGAAGGGCAGCGGCAGCGACCCCGGGCTGCGCTGACATCCGAGCGGCCCCGGGAGCTGCCTCTCTCCGACCCCCCCGGCCCCCGCCCTCAGGAAGGGGCCGGGGCCGAGCTGTGAGCTCAGGCCCGGAGAGAGCTGCCTCGCCGCCTAGCCGGGCCGCGGCCCCGCCGGAAGGAGCCGCCGCTTCCCGGCCTCTCCAGCCTCCGCCTCTCCCCCCCCGCCCGTCTCCTCCAGGGGCGAGAGGGAGGGGGGCGGGAGGGCGATGGAGGAAGGGGAAGAAAAAACACCCAAAAAATAACAATAAAAAGAAGGGCGAAGCGGTGAAAGGGGAGGGGGGGACGGCGGAGGAGGAGGAGGAGCCGCGGCGCTCACTCACCTTGTTGATGCGTTTCAGCGCCATTGTGTGTGTGCGAGTGCCGGGCCCGTCTACGCGCCGGGGTGACTCCGCGCTCCGCTCGGGGGGCCGGGAGGGAGGAGGAGGAGAAGGAGGAGGAGGAGAACGGGGAGGAAGGCGGAGAGGGGGGAGGGGGCAGCCGCTCTTCTTCCTCCGGAAACAGCCGGGGGGGCGCCCGACCGGCCGGCCGCCCGAAGTCCTGCCTGCCTGCGGGCAGCGGGGCCGTGAGGCTGCCGAGAGAGCGCTCCGCCCGCCGCCGCCCGTCACGGCCGGGAGAGGGTGCGAGGTGCGCGGAGAGCCGAGAGGCGCCGCCCGCCCGGGGGAGAGCGAGAGAGGAAGGGCGAGAGAGCCCCGCGCTGCCGCCGCTGGCCAGGCCCGGACGCCGCGGGAGGGAGGGAGGCGGGACCGGGCCCGGCACGCCGCCGCCAACGGCTCCAGGGGGCGGGGCCGGGGCCGAGGGGCGGGGCCGAGGGCGAACGGGCGGGGCAGGGGAAGGAAGGTTCTGGGGTTGCCCGCGGCGCCGGCGCCTCGGGAGCGCCGTGCGGCTTTTCCTGCCCTCGGCTCCCGGGGCTTGCGGCGGGCTCCGGAGCTCGGCGGCGGGCGCGCACCGCTGACGGCGGGTCCCGCCCCGTCCGCCTCCCCGCGAAATGGCGGCAGCGGCCGGATCTAGGTCCGCCTGCTGACGCGGGGCGCCGTGTTCCTCCGCGCGTCAGCTGTCTGTCAGCGCCGCGGAGGGGTCACCGCCCGCCGACGGCAGCGGCCCTCGGGACCCGGGGCGGGCGAGTGGCCGGAGCGGGGCTCGGCCGTCCTGGCGCCTGGGAAGAGCCGGCGCTCCCACGGGCACGGCCGTCGCGGGAGCTCCGGGGCACGGAGCAGGGCGGGAGCCCCAAAGCGGTGGCATTTGCATCGTTCGCCGCCGTGCCAGTGACGAAGCTAAAGCTCTGCTCTTGCCCAGGAAGAGTGCAGGCCTGGTCTGAGGATAACGGGCCTGGACGCTTCTTTTAGTGGCATATTGGCACACGCGAGGATACCAAACCGAGTGTGTCAGTATAGGGGAAAAAACATCATCAAGGGGAAGATATGGTGACGTGGACTGTCAGTACAAGGGCCAGACACATCAACGAGAATCATGTAATCTTCAAAATTGGAAGTGACCTTTAAAATCATAAAGTCCAACTATCACATGGCATTACCACTGTAACCCCCAAACCCTATGACCCAGTGCCAGTTACAGACACCTTTTCAGCATCTCCAGTAATGGTGACTCCACCACCTTCCTGGGCAACCTATTCCAATGCCTGACCACCTGAACATTGAAAATAATTATTCTAATATCTAATTTGAACCTACCCTGTCTCACCTTTATGCCATTTCCTCTAGTTCCCTCACAGCAGGCAGTCTAGGAGAGACTGACCCCCACCTAACGACAACCTTCTAGGTAGTTCTAGAAAGTGATGAGGAATAATAATTTTATTTATAATGATACAATCTCTGACACTTCCAGCTCCTTGGAGGCTTTTTATTTTGTGCAGCAAGGGCCAACAGATCACTCTCAGCCAGGTGCGTTTTTTTTTTTTCTCTCACAGTAATAAATTCTGCAGGTTTATACATAGTTCTCTGCATGGGGAAGGACTCCTACTCCATTTCTGTGAAACAAGAAGAGAAAGATTGCCTGAATGCCCTTCTGCTGTAATGATGTGATGTATCAGAGTGACAGACATGGCATTTGCTCTCCAAGGGGGATGTCCACATAATTGCACTTGGACTCTGTTTGTGTTTGTTACAGTGTCCTAGTGTTAGTTGTCTTGCTGTCTAAGATACTATTATTGGTCTGGAGAAGGCAGAATATTCAGAAAAGCTTACTGTGTAACAACATTTTCAGTATGAAGTTTGAAAATAGGCAGTAGTGGATTATGAGAGCAGTGGGGGGTTTTTATTACTTTAAAAAATGGCACTGTAGTAGGACTGCTATAGTTTTTTAACACTGGTATTTACAGGCTAAAGAGAAAACAATGCCTTGTACTTGCAAAATCCAGTTATCTTGCTATGATCTCCTAAACCAATCCTAGCAACTTCCTTATGTAAGTCTTCATTTTATGCTTATTCTTTTAATTGTGCTGAATAGCATCTTCAGGAAGTGTAATTCCAAACGATTTGATTTTCATTCTTATCATCTTAGTCAAGAATATTGCTGAAGAACACCTTGCTGTTCCTGTTTTGGATTACGGATGCTATTAAACTGCTCCAAATCACCAGCGTGTCTATCTTTGTACCACAGACGTGTTCCTCTGCCTTGTAAATTGCTCAGAAACTTTCTGAGCTTCATTATTGTTTGTCATCTCAGAAGATTTAGCTACTTGGCAGTATTCCAGTTCTACATTTTGTAATTATTATTTGAGATTAATAACCTCTAATATGACTTTGTATTAACATTTTTGATCAGACTTGTGATTCACATTTTCTGTATAATGAAAGAATTTCAGAACAGCACAAACATACTGTTGACAGTGTGTTATTTTCCCTGCTAATTTAAGACAACAGTAATTGTTAATCTGGTAAATCAAGTTTTGTTACATTTTAAATTCAATATCTCTATTAGCATTTGACCCCCAAGAGAATTTAAAATTTATTGGATAGCTCAGAAACAGATTTACAAATTTTAGTTAATATACTTGTTTAGGCAAACACTTTATTGCATTTGCTGGTCATTTTTAAAAAAACAAATCTGCTCATTTAAATAATGACCTTTACACTTGAGAAAAAGAATAAAAAATTATGGCTCTTTTAGGAATAAAAAACAAGACATGCAGTCATAGTTCTGTGACCAGTTCTGCAAGTCACAGCACACAGTTCTGCTTGGAGAACAATATACTTTTTACTCTCACCTCCTTTTCCTCAAATTGTGAGGTAAAAATAATGTATTTTCTCCTCAGTATTTGGAAATCAATACAAACAAATAGGGGTTTTTTTACTTTACTGGGAATATTTGGGCAAGTAAGGCCTCAAAACCTGAATACGCTGATGTGCCCATCAGAGAGTTTCTCAGCTTTACCACATGCAGCATGTATATTCTTTTGCATAGATTCCTCATATGGTAATATAAAATGCAGGAAGCAGAGATGATGGTTACGGAATAAGGGGGTTGCAACTTATTGTGGAACCATTTGTGTTTGCTTCACTTTAATTTGATTTTTGAAGCTAATCCTCAGAAGTGGCTGTAGAGAGGTATTACCATGTCTAATCCTCCACAGTAGTGGAGTCAGGTTAGACTTTTAGAGGTTTATTATGCAAAATAGCTCAGTAGATGTGGCCTGCTAATAAACAGTTTGCACAAAAATACTGAGAGCAGACTCTCTTGAACCCTTTGAATTTTGTTTCTTCAAGTATGGTGTTCCAGAGCCCTGTGTGGCCAAGTGATCAACAGCCTCCAAAGGCTGGATTCACCTCCAAGGCTGCTTCCTGATGGTCCAACAGAGGAATGGATGGTCCAGCCATGAATGGAGGTTGCCTTGTTTGGCTGGTATAGCACTGCCCCTCAGGGACTTCTGGGAAAAGCAGCCCAGCCTCTTAGTATAAAGGTTAACATAGGTTACTTGTACATCAGTGCTGGTTTTTCACTTCCGCTTGCCCGAGACTAGCCGGTTTTATATTTGGAGCATGCTATTCTACCTGCCTTCAAAACAGGTGGAGCAACCAAGCATCCTGGACACCAAGCAGCATTCCATACAGGATGCTTCATATATCTGAGAGGAAAGGGGAAACAAGATGCAAATGTTTTCCGAAAAGATTTGCTGTTTTAGGAGAGAAAAAAAATTACTTCAACAAAAGCAAAATATCCATCTAGTCCATCCAATAGATTACTATTAGTTCCTGTTTGGAACCCTTCAGCTCATGCTGCTGGAAAACAAAGCACTAAGGTGAACAACAACAACAACAGTTTCCCTCTGTTTGCATGTATTACCAGGCCTCAATTTTCTCTTCAGCATCCCGTCCAACTTGTTTTTCCTTTAATTATTGTAAATCAAGCTTGCAGCCAAATTCTTCTTTAATCTGTGCAAAACTCACCTTATTGAGGACCCTTTTGATTCAGAGGATATCACAAAGGATAGGATCACAGGAGAAAGCTGATAAAATAAGATTGTTCCATTGGCTTTTTTTTTTTTAACACAACAACAACAGGCTGAATTTGCCAAGCGCCATTACAAGACAGTGGAAAAAACAGGTTTGGGGATGCCATTGGGTTCCACTTGATCTGTTTTAAATTCCAAAGATCAGCAGGCCTTTCTGTGTAGCTGGGGGCTTCTCCCCTTCAATAAAGATGACTAGGTCACACTTACAGACTTTGTAGTGCATGCTCAGTTCCCTAGCTGTTGCATCTGGGACCATTATGTCTCCTGTTAGGAAGAAGTGGTAGCTTCTTTTTCTTCTTCTGTGAACCCCCTTTCACATCTGGAGTGAAGCCCAAGGTTAGTGTGTTAGGCAGCAGTTAGCTTTTTAAGAAGTAACAGATAAAAGGTAACTTTCTTGATATTCCAACTTGGCCAATTCTTCATCTCCCATTGTTTCTTCAACAGCTTCTCGGACATTTTCACTGAAACAATTCCCAAGCTAATCCACATTTCCTTTGAATTAGAAGTGCTTTTCGTCTCACTTCTAGGTCATGGAGCAAAATGCTGAGTCCCTACATCAATCCATTTTAAGTTGTTGCAGCTTTGTGTAGGGAGTTGGAAAACCTAGTGCTTAAGTCTACATATGACTCCCAGTGAAACCCTGGAATGCTTTGTGGAATAATAATAATAATATGCTAAGTTTTCGTGGCTTGCACAGTCATGTGGGATTCACAAGAGCATAGAACACTTCAGTAATTTACACCAAGATAAAGAGACTGAAGTCTCCCACAAAATCTTCTGGTCCTCAGGATTTTGTTTAGCACTTCACTGTTTGGCACTTTTTTATCTTCATAGTGACAACATCGTTTTCTTTTAGTTAAAGATTCTTCTCTTCTCTTGAAATCCTTCCAGAAAATAAGAGCTATTTTACAAGAATAAACATATGACAACATAAAATCCTATTTTCACAGACCTAAGCAACAGAATCTCTGAAAATCACTACAGGCTATTTATTAGTATGCATACAGAATATTCCTTTTTTTTATCCCCACCAAAACTACCATTTGATCTAGATGAAAAATATATCCCTGTCAAGTCACCACTAGTTTTTGTCAATAAGAATGTTCATTTTCTGTGCTGATTCAGCTCTATGGATATTGAAGCATGAAAGTCAGATGAGCATGTGCATGGTGTAAATATGATACCAGATTTGAAAACCAAAAATTTTTGTTGTCCTGCAGTTACTAACTACCTCTGTTTCCTTCTTTTGTATGAATTCTTTACATGCCAGAATAAACATAGATAATATAAACATACATGGCAAAATAGCAGGGGTGTGAAGGGCTAAGCACGTATCCACTGTTGCTAAAATAAGGTAACACAGGCTGAATTCAGCGGGCAAAACCCCTCTCTGGAGCAACTCAGGAGTTTTCTCAATTTCGGGAGGCCAGGGTACATCGGTTGGTGCATCGGTACCCTTGTCAAAAAGGTGTTTTATGGTGACCTACTTTACCCTGTCCCTTCGGAGGTGGTTGCTTTTGCTTGTTATTCCTGTTTTTTGTCCCCTCAGGCTGCCTTCAGACTGCAAGCTAAGTCTGTACGGGTTGCACTGCTACTGAAAATGACCAAGCTGTTAACAGCAGTTTTTAGCAGTAGGTAATTTGACCTATTGTGTTTACTGAAGGAGACATCAAAGGATTCTCTGGAGCGCTTTCAAGATATGTCTATTTTTATTACTTTGATGTAATTGATTACTAGCCAGATTTGGACCATCCTAATTCGGTTGCTACTCCAGTGCTTGTTCAGGATGCAAATGTACTAAACAAACCACAACCTCTGAGGAGTTTTTGGGTTTAAGAAAGGATTTGACAAGTGTACCTAATAGGCTTTAAAAGTTGCTAGTTCAGATAAAATGTTAACGCTTAAAGGTAATTACTCGAACAGGCCAGTTAAGGTGTTTCACAAGCTCCCCAGTATGGGTACAGCTGTTCAGGGGTCACAACAGGCTTCAGGTTGATTGAAGTGCAGGCTTCCATTCACCTGCCCAGCTACATGCAAAGTACAATTTTCACTGTTTGACTAGAGGTACAGGGAATTAGTTAGCCTGGGCTAATCAGGACACTGATGGTGTACTTCCTACACTATTAACTGCCATTTATCTCAGCAGGTTTCCCTGCAGAGATCAGCCACTGTTTCCAGAAGACCTGGGGCAGAGACCCTCACTAAGCTAGGAGCCCTAGTTCCATTGATGTCACAAATGGCCTGCAGCAAACTCCTTCTCCTGGCCTTGTCTCCTTCTTCTGAGCCAGCCCTGCTGGTGAATTGTTCACATATTTGTAGCTAAATAAACATTACACTTCAGCAGAGGCAGCAGGTTCACTTACTGTCACTCTTCATTTAGAGGGGTTTTTTTTCTTGAACATTCTTTCTTTCTCTTTTATTTTGCCCCATTGTGTTTTATACAGAATAATGCGATGTTTCTCTGGGGAAATTATTACAGAGTCTTGTAGAGTGTTGCGTTCTAATTGTTTGATGGCGTATTGACTTAATTTAATGATTTAAGAAAACAAAGTCCACAGAAATACTTCAGGGGTTTTTTTGTTTGGTTGGTTGTTTGGTTGGTTTGTTTTTCTTTGACCTGTCAGGAATATATGCTGTTTATTTAGACAAGAGATTTAACTAGCCAACTATCATTGGAATGAGGAGTCATTTTACTTATCTTTCTGTCCTTTTGAGCAAGTTCATCTTTAAAGATTTGCCTGATCTTTTCTTTGGTATGTTCCAGTTAACCGCAAGGTATCCAAGAGCTTACTTAGGCCTCAAATATCCAGGGAATTACAGCCAAATATATCTCTTAGAAGGATGGCGTATTATTCTTGTTTGTTGTCTTATCATAATTTGGCAAATACTGTTGATGTCTCTAAGTCGCCAATACTGAAATTAGCCAGCTATTTAATCATTATGGTTAAGGTGATGGACCAGGACAGTATTTCTGAGAAGGTGGGTTGTGACAGACATGGTAGTAATGAGATATGGCCAAGTGTTGTCAAGTTGCTGAAAATTTTGCAAATCATAAAGCAAAGACAACCTGACCTGTACTCCTGCTGACTTCTATTCTTGAAGGGCAAGCATGCTTGTCAGTTTTTCAAGACATACTACATGGATTTGTCACTTTTCCAAGCAATAAATGTGAATCTGTTTTTATAAAGACAATGCGGACTGCAAATGTTCTGGTTGGTTTTGCTTTGGAAAATGGGATATAATCTAGTTTAAAAAAAAAAAAAAGCCCAGAAAAATACTCACCTAAGGAGTTGGTAGTGGAATCCAAGATACTAATTTTCTCAGTCTTAGCAATTTAAATTCAAAATAACAGCAAAAAAGATAATTTCCTTACTGCCTACTTGGTTGCTTATCTTAAATGATTTTATGATCTCCATTTAGCTCCCATAGAAGAAAAGCACTGCTACAGTAGAAATGGAGAACTCAGGTACTTGGAGACTAAATGATACCTAATTCATCATTCAGAATATTTGACAGTATCAAATCATGTTGGACAGGCAATTTGAGGGATTATGTGCATCAGAGGTTTCTACTATACTTGTTTCTTGAATAATCAAAACATTTCTGTCCCTGAAACTGTCAAAGTAACTCACACAAAAGTAAAAAAAACCAAAACCTAAACAGAAATAATTTAATTCCTCTTGGGAAATCAGTTTAAAACATTCTCAAGTGTTTTAATAAATTAACTACAGACACTATCACAAAATCAGCTTTCAATAAAAGACTTTCTGTTCTAATAAAAAGGGGCACTAGGATTTTTTCGTAGTTTCCAAAAGCATTCTCCTAGCACGTTGTTCAACATGGATGCCTCTTAATTATCATGTACCTTTCACAGTCATTGGGATTACCTTTCCTGTAAAGTAAATTCTGTAAATTTGGGAGTGATATGTTTATATCCTACATTTTGTGTTAGTTACTTTTCCCCCCTTTGAATCAGCAGAGAAACCATCTTACTAAAAAGAAAAAATTTACAGACCTTACAGGTCTATGCACTGCGGTGGAGTACAGAATTTATATAAATTTCTGGCAGTATCCTAAAAAGTAAATGAGGAACTAACTTAAAAATCTAGGGAATAGCCAACTGTATAGATCTAGAAGTAACTGAATTATGGAATGTCTGGAAAAAAACAGAAAAGAAAAAGCATTAGTAAGGTAGGCATAAGTGAGGCTGTATTAATCTTATTTACCAACTGAAATACTATTCCATGTCATTGCCTTGGAATCAAGATAGCCACTTTTTCCTTGCTTTCATCTTCACCTGTTGGACACACACTTGTCTAAATTAAAGAGGCATGCTGTTTTGGGGTTGAGGTTTTTCTTTAACTCCTCTTTATTCTTGCGAGGTGACAGAGAACGAGTATGGGTTACTGTCAGTGCCAGACCTGGCTAACCTGGAAATGGGCAGCCAGGCTCAGAAATCTCCTCAGCGCTGTTGTTGCCCAGCCATCTGAGAAGGGATGACAACCTGCTGTTTCACTGCATTGTGACACAGGAAGAACTTAAGAGCAGAGTGCAGTCCTACAGCAGAGATCATCTACTCTGTCCTCAGCAGGAAAGCTGTTAGTTTTCTGTGCTATAATTAGCCAGTACCAGAGAATGCACATTACATCACAGGAATTAGTCTTGTGGCATTCTCACCTTTGCCTTCCAAAATGAAGGAAATATCTTTCAGTCACAGCTCTCATGCAAGAGTAAAGTACTAAGGGAAAAAAATATATCCTCAGATATCTGGTCAAGAGTAGACAGTCTTCACTCATCAATGCAGTTTAAAAAAGAAAGGTGAGTGGTCTGCTGCTGAGAATATACTGACATATATATACATATATATATATATATATGTGTGTGTGTGTGTGTGTATCTATATATATATATATATATATAGCTTCTTGTCCCCAGGATTCCCATCATGAGCACAGCTTGTAGTGTTTTGATAGTGGTTTTACTTCACATCCGTTCATTTAACAGTGTGTACTTCCCAGATTATGTCAGCTTTGTCCTCTGAAGGTCCTTTAGTGAAGGGGAGGATGTATCTGTTTTCCATCACTGCAGCTTCCTCCCAGGGGACAATCTGGGGATTTTGCAGTCTGGTTTATTGCAACAAACCAGGCAGAACCTGCTACAAATCAATAACCTATCTGGTGTCTTATGAACATTTTAGTGAATCCTAAGGATACTTGTTCTGATTTGAGTAAAACTTGTGAAATAGCAGCTCCCTAGAAGCCAATGAAGTTCCAAATCTGTGCAAGTCTGCATGTGATCAGATTATTCTGGATCCTCATGAGCAGTACGTACTGGATCAGCTACCTAGTGCAGATAGGAAAATTGGGTGATTTGTGTAATGGGTCAGAATTTAAAACTCATTGCAATATTAAATTTACTGTGTACTTTCTTGTGCATTGTTAGTGTTACTTGACTGATGTTTTTTACAACAGTTTCATGTCATACAACTTATTGCTTTCTGTGTTTTAAATAAATGCAATTTCAACTTAGGGTAACTGAGTGGATATTCACAGCTTTATCTTGTGCTATTCCTGCAACTGTTAGAGTAGCTGTAGAAACCACTCCCAGTATAACCACTTCATAAAAAGACAGCTACAGCTTGGAAAAACCCATACAATGTAAGTAGAAAGTAACTGGACTTTGGCTGGGGATATCTGGGAAATTAGCTCTGAATACACTTATTTTTTTTTCTTGACCTGGGGAGTTATTCAACTTTGTTTTATACCCAACTCATGGGTAACATTTCCCACTCCCCAGCAGTAGCAAGAGAGAATGTAATTAAAGTGTTAAACGCATGGCTGAGAGAGATCAGCACATGGCATTTTTCTCGAATAAATAAAATCAGTGTCTATTGTTCTGTTCTCTCATGCACAAAGTTGCCATGTTGGAACCTGATGCAATTCTTAGAAATCTTGCCATTTTTCTTTATATTCTTGTTTTAATTCTTTTCAAAATTAATTATATACAATCTCCAACAAATAAGTGCCATTCTAAGTTGCAGGGATTTTTAAAATTCAACAATAATACATGCTGTTACTGGGACACTGCAGTTACTTAGGCGATTATGATAGCACCTCCTTTCAAAACATAATGGTTACCTTGTAAAATTCTTGGACATTAGCTAGATTAGGAAGTCATACCATGCTCATTTTAGTAGTAATTTTATAATATGAACATTATGCTATCACAAGATTACCCCACTGATTTTGTCATAAATGTGATTTTTTTTTCCTTAAGTTATTCCTCTCTTGAACACTTTGCCCACCATGGACAGGCAGCTGTTTTCAGTAAACACCAGCAGAAGCCACTCAAGGTGCCAGGTCTCAGAGCCAAGTGAAAACACAATTCTCTCAGCCTTCTTCTCTGGGCAACTAAACCTCTGGATGTAAAAATCTGAAATAAAAGCCTAACCTGTGTGCGGTGCAATTGTAACTTGTTTGCAATGTTCTTATGCATAAAATACAGGAAAGTAACTGTATCTACGTGGTATTATTTCCAGTTTTAAGCTAGTCTGCTTAGTTTTTGAGATTCAATTATTTAATAGTTGGATGTTGACAGTGCTGCATAGCTAGCTGATGGAGATATTGCATGAAGTGAATCACAGTCCCTTCAGCTCTTCTGGGGTGTAATGATTTTGCTTACTATTGGGGAAGTGGGAGAGAGAGATCTTTGCATACAGCAGGAACAGCATTTCACACCCCATTGTGAAATGATTCGAATACAAAGGGGGAGATCGAGCTTCCTCCTCAACAGGAGGCTTGTGTTTGCTGATCACAGAAGCCAGCCCTTCAGTGAGAGTGTAGTTTTTAGTTGGCAGTAGTACTTTAGCCTGCTGCAGAGATTATTCCAGGTGGTCAGTTTGGAAATGGCAATACCAATTCCAAGAAAAGGGTTGAAACACCACCAGACATCCTCTTGATAGGAAAGCTCATTTCCATGAAAGAGTACTGAGCAAATTACTTGTGCTACTTAGGCTTGTTTTACTGATGTAAGAACAGCATGTCTGCTGCCTCAGAAGATTTTATCTTTTATCCTTACTGTTATGTACTTGGTAAAATAAAATAAATATATGTAATTTATAAATGTTCTTCTCCTTTGCAACTCTCACATGTTCTAGACAGACCAGTAAATATTATCTCATTTTACAGCTGAATTAAGGGCAGAGGGAAAAGGAGCAATTTTCGAAGGGTAACATAAGGAGGAACACAAACAGATCCTTTTCATCTATCCTCAGGCTGTTGGACCAGGACCAACCAGGTTGTGGATGCTGAAGGCAGCTCTTATTTCTGCTGTGAGCTGGACCAGTGCAGCAATGTTGCAGTGACAAATTCTGCCAAAACTCATTTGCACCATGAACTTTCTTGCCATTCTTATCAAAGCCTGGGCTGGTTCTCATTTGGGTGATGCTTGGGGAATTCCATGTCAAATACCTGAGCTAGCCCTAATGATGGAGATCTCTTCATGTGGGCTCCATGCTCTGTTTTATCTGTAATGTTCTTGCTAGATAAAAATCCCAGTGATGGAGGATACCTAGTGCTGAAAGCAATATTCATCTTTCCATACAGTGACCTAGGTTCTGTTCAAGTATCTATGTTTGGGCTTTTTGTGCTGCTCTTTTATTTCAGCAACTTCTACATATCCTCCCAATACCAGGGTTTCAGTGGCTAAATTTAGCATGAAACACACAGAGGCAATCTCTACTTTTTAATAGCTCACAGACTGAAATGAAATACACAAGAATGAATTGTTGCATGTTACTCTCCCCACAAAAAAAGTGAGAAAAATTTTCCAGATACCAAACAATATTGATATTTGAGTTGAAAAATACACTGAAAAAATCCTGAAGAAACAATCTGCCTCTGGAATAAGAATGTCCACCAAGGGTGTTAAATGTGTAACAGAAGGAAGATGTCACACTTGCCTGCTAAATCTGATGTTGACTAATCTTAAGTTCTGAACCAATAATATGGTCCCTGAAGATGGATTAACGTGTAAAACCCTGTTCTTTCCTGCAGGACTGAGCAAGCCTGAAGCTTACATTTTCCACCTTAAAGCAAACAGGAAGTCTGCAGCCAAATTGCAAGGTGAACATACATCTCCTGTGCTCTGGTTCAAACTGGACTTCTAAAGACCACTTTTCCCTTCTGCTTTGGTTAAGCATTTCATTCAGGTTTCATTTTCTTTAAAGGTTTGCTGTAATCTATGACTTTCAGACTTTGGTACACCAAACCCATCCATGACTCATGTCAGCTGATCCCTATGCAACAGGAGGGGCACAGGGAGAGCAATTCCTCTCTGCAACATTTGCAGGTGGACTTGCAGTGCAGCACTGATCAAAGGCAGCACAGCAGGGCTCGGGAGCTTCCCCAAAATGTCAGCTGTGCTCCCAGCATCCAGAGAAGGCTGAAAGAGCAGAAGAATGTGGGGAGGTGAGGGTAGGACAGAGGTTCTCAACTTCAGTGTGAAGCTGTTTGATTTAGGCCTGAAGTATTTATGTTATGTATTCTTCCCTCAGAAAGTCTCACAATTACCATCACAACATCCGACGTATAATTTTTTACAGGAATAACAAAGTGTTTAACTCTTTCATTATTTTTCTAATAGCTAGCATCTGCCTAGACAAGAAGGAATCATCTTAGGACATCAGACACAGTCATTACATTGATAAATTTAGGTGAGGTAGGGAACTTAGATACTTTGAGATTACAGGAATATTCCCACTAGCTAAAGATGATGATTCATCAGGAAATGTTAATGTAGGGTCAAGGTAGAAAAGTAATAGACCAGAAACACAAATAAATTGCATTTATCCTAAACTTACCTTCCAGTATTCTCCAGCAGGAAAAGTACACAGTTGATTTGGGCAGATACGGTGGGATTTCAGTACACTGAGGGAGGAGAGAGAACTGTGCTTCAGTCAGGATCATGTAAGGAAGGAGATAGGTCTTGTAGGATTGTGCTGCTTCAACTTTCCTGCTTGTGCTCTGTGCTATATGCTACTAGCACTTGATAGATTCACTTATGGTAGCAAAGCACCTTGGACCAAATGGTGTTGTCATGACCAAGAGATTAACATTAGAGTCTCCAGGTCTGGATGGATTGTCTAACTTGACCCAGAACACCTACGTGCTTCCCACTTTTTCATCTGCCTATACAGAGGATTTTCTATGACAAAAAGTGACCAGTTTCCTAGACATAACAATAAAGTGAAAACAAACAAACAAACAACTGGAGTGATAGGTGTTGTTCTGTGCAGATTATTGCCAAACACGAGGTGGATGGGCCTCTCCCTGTAACTTCAAACCTCTCAGCACTCATCCTACCTCGTTCACATGAAGAAAAATTTTCAATCTTTTTACTTCAATATTTATATGACCATCAACATGGAATACAACTTGAATGCAGCAGGGTGATGACAGGTAGTTACATAAAACCTGTAAAGCATAAGCCACATATTATTAAATACGGTCCCTCACCTCCGCAACCGTCCAGTCCCTTCCCTTCCCCGCCCGCGCGCCCCCTGGCGGCGGGATCGCTCCCCTTCCCCGCGCCGGCGGCAGCGCCCCCTAGCGGCGCCGGCGGGAAGCGCGGCCCGGGCGGTGCGCGCGGGGCCCGGGCCCGGCTGTGTGGGCGCGTGCGCAGCCCCGCCCCGCGGCGCGTGCGCGGCGGGCGCATCCCGGGTCGGCGCGCGGGGGGACGGCGGCAGGGGCTGGCAATGGTGCTGGAGACTCTGGCCCGCATCGTCAAGGTCCAGCTGCCCGCCTACCTCAAGCGCCTGCCGCTGCCCGAGAGCGTCGGCGGCTTCATCCGCCTCACAGGTAGGCGCGGGGAACGCGACCCCCTTCCCGCCCCGGCGGCGCGGTCGGTGCTGCCTGGGATCCGGCTCGCACCCCTCGCTCCAGGCATCGCTGGCTGTCTCCCGGCCGCGTCACAGAACGGGGAACCCCAAACCTTGAACTGCTGCAGCAGGGGGAGGACCCGGCAGGAGGCGTCGGTGCCGGTGCCGTGTGGGGCAGGGGGAGCTGCCAGATGAAGTGCAGGGACAGAATAAAACGTTCGCGTCTGAAATTCCTCTGGGAACCAATGCCGGGGAGTCGGAGGCCGTGCGCCGAGACGGACTGGAATTTAACCGGAGGCCTAAAGCACAGCCTCTTCCTCTTCTTCGCAGCGTCTGTACCGAGTTAAACCAAAGAAACCGCTTTCTGGGAGCCTGCCACGATACATAAAGCTTGGGTAGTTTTTCTAATTTAGTGATTTATGTAAGTGCTTTCTGCGTGAGGGAGTGGAAACACCAGTTCATTGATTGTAGCCCTGTCACAGAATGAACGGGAAAGGAAAGTGAGCAGTGGCGACTGCTGTGGGGGCTCAGTACTTGGCACACTGAGGCTCTGGGTGCCCAGCTCGGCGGGGATAACACAGGCGAGCCCTAAGGCAGCGCCAAGTGACGGGATTAGTTCGGTGACAGGAAGGAAGGAATGCTCTCCAAGGAAAGTAGAAGTAGAAAAAGTTACCGAAGTGCAAAATCAACCTTATATCTTGCAGCACTACCACCATGACTGCAATAGTGTAGGAAAATTGTTAAATTTAGAACAGGCACAGTTTATTTAAAGCTGGCTTTGGAGCATTTATTTTTTTCCAGCATGTTCATGCTGCTTGTGAACTGCAAGTCTCATTATCTTCCTCAGGAACAATCAAATCTCTATCAGTTTAATCGTTCTTCTTCCACAGCTACTCTCTCATATCAAAAAGCTGTTAATTGTATTTACCAAATAGAGAAATACAGCTGCTACAAAGTAGGGAGGTAAGGGAGCATAAGCTACAGAACGATCCATCTTCTATTTCTGGTATTTGGCAGTTTCCGAATGAAGCCAATTGCCTTTGTAACCATAACTTGTCTTAAAATATGTTAAGCTTACTAATATTTTAGTATCTTACTGCTTCACTTGTCTAACCATATCTTTCTGCAACAGGATTCTATTTTTGCAGTCTCTGTACTCATAATGTGTAGTAGTAATGTGATTTGTTCTGAAAACCTCTGAAAGGTTTCGTCTGTAGACCAAAATCAGGACTTCAGGGTTTTTACATGGTGTTGTCAGTGGGGGAGAACAGTTTTGTTGTCACATTGTTTACTCCATTGACTTCAAGGTACTTCCTTGAATTTGGAGAGAGGGCAATAAGCAAACAACCGACTTCCTAAGTATAGACCAAACATGTGAAATGTCAGTCCCAAAAATATTAAACAAAAATAAAAGAAGGAGCAGAGTCAGAAACTGCTTTTGAGAACTGGTAGGATTTAATGAGCATACCTGAAAAATCCACTGCCTCTAGTTCTTAGTGATTTTTTTTGGTGGACTCTAAAAACGGGAGACAAAAGGTATATTTAAAAATACATGGCTATAGAGAGAACATTTTTACATTTAATTTTTTTTTCAATAGCAATCTAGACTAGTATCTGCTCCCATGCTTATACATCGTCCTCCCAGGGTGAATATAAATGAAAATGGGGGGGAAAAAGCCAAACTGTAAATGTGCTTCAAGTTATGGCATAGGGTAAATGCAACACAGTGAGACTTTTGAGAAGGATCTTGTAGGACACTGCATCCTAGGCACCTCAATTAAAAAATTACCATCTCTTAGTGTGTAAAGGTTATTGAAAGTCATTGGAACGTCATTGGTCATGGCCGAGTTGTGTGCTTACTTGCACGCAGAGCTGCTGTCAGTTTTAAGTTTCATTTGAGAAAATTGCTTGAGCAAGTGCTGCCTCTTCCGTGGTGTTGTGGTCTTTGTCCTGTCCTAAAGTTACAATCCTCTAAGAGCAGGGGATTCCCAGTCCTGGGGTTATTTTGCAGTGAATTATCATTAGGGAAAACTATTAGACAATAGAGAAAATTAATCTTCCCTTTTGTGTTTGCTACTATTACAAATTACAAAGTGTATTCTTTGGCAATTGGCATGCTTTGCTCCTTTTCGGAAAATGAGAAGTGACATTGGTCTAAAAACATTCAAAGTGCATTAATATTCACCCTTTGGTGGCATCTGTTGAATTTTATCAGGGACCAGCACTGGGCAGCATAGACCTTGTTTGCAAATGCAGGCCAGAATCCAGATTTAGAACAATGCAGTCTTTTCTTAACTCTTTTGTTGCTTCTGTAAACTCTCATTAGCTTGCAGGCAGATGCAGCTTCAATTTCTGTCGTGCATCAGTTGTAGAAACAACAGACCAAAAGTACATGGAGCACCTTGGTTTTTTTATAAGATGTTGTATAGTGTTCTGGTTAAAGATCTGAACAGCTGTTGTCTGTTGTGACCTTATGAAAACAGAATGAAAACGTGCTTGTTTGAAGAGAAAGTCTGTTAACATCCAGTGCATGCCTCCTGAAGGTAAAAGCAGTGAGGGAGGAAGGAGAGAATGTTTGACCTTGGTTTTGAAAGTGGATATCTAAATTATCATGTGGTGCTGCTCAGAAGCCTCTTTCAGTGTCTTGCCTTTGCTTCTTTAGCCTTCCCCTCTCAGGTTCAGTGAAATGCACAGTGTTGTCTCATGCCAGCATTGCTTTTTGTCCTGGAAGATGTCATTAATATGGCATAGACATTCACCTCAAAGCAGCAAAGAACCAAAGCCAGGATAGATCTGCTCATTAGTTCTGAAGAGAATGTAATGAGCAAATACTTTGAATTTGCATGAAGAATGTCATCAGAAAATACACAAGTACAGTTCCAATATTCCTTTCGACTGGTAGTTAATACTTGTTAAAATTTTGTTTTGCAGTTGAGCTGTTACTGTAAGAAGCTGCTTTTGGGTCTGCAGAGGGTTATTTCCACAAAAAGTAGCTGACACATAAGTCAAAGATACCAAAGGAGTAGTTGATGGAGGACAGGCAGGGAATACCTGTTTTGATTTTCCTCTCAGTGGCTGGTCTGTACCTTTGTTCATAGTGTATGTGTTCCTTTGGTTTTGGACATGTTACTGTTGGACTAAAACTTAAGACAACCTCTCCTTGAAAATATCTGTGGCCTCAGCTTCTTGGAATTCTCTGGTTTCCAAAACTTCCCAGGACTTATCTTTGGGATTGGTCTCTATGTAACACAAGTCTGAAAACTGACCTGTTCCATACACTACTCTTCATTTCTGTCTCCCAATCTGCCTCTCCCCATGCAGCAGAAGCGATAAAGACTCTCCAGGATCATTGTAATGGCTGAATTCTGAGTTGTCAGCTGGGAAAATAAACAGTCTTGTGAATGGCCCTACCTCTGCTTCAGAAAGATAGGAATGGTTTCAGAACCAGAGCAGTCTACACTTGCAGGAAGACACCATTGCATTAGTTGGATGGAGGGTTTTCCCATTCCTGCTCACCCAGCCTAAAGATCTCTCGACAGTGTCTTGTATCTCATGCCTTAGAACATGATCACATTGATTTTTCAGGCAGTCTTTTGGCAATAACAAGCCAGTTTGTGGTTAGTGTACTCGTGAATGTAACTAGGGGCTGTCCAGAGAGTCACAGATTAGAAGTAAGCACAGAATTTACTGACTAGTGAAGACAAAGCTATTTATCAGCAGTTATCTTGGTACAAATATTAAATAATAACCATCCTAAATAATAGCCTTGTACACCTATTAATGTTTATTTCTAATTTCCTTTCTCAGAGGTTATAGCTATCATGTTTCTCTTCCATTTGAATGAACCCAACTGGCTGTGAGTCATCCACAGACATGACCACTGTTCTGATTTTGATGCTGTACCAGAGCGTTGGATGTGTTGTTTTTGTGTGTCAGTCTTAGCCCAGTTACATTCACCAGACACTCGACAGATGCCCTGATCCTGGAGTGCTTTGTGGGAATGTCTGTTCTGTCTTGGAGCTCAGAGGACTGACATCTGTAGAGATCCACGTTTTTACCAACAGTCAGGTTAAATACAAAGTTTGGATTTTTTATTTTTTCACTGACTAAATACTTTTTCCTCTCTTTTGAAGTACATTCCAAGTCAGTCCTTCAGGTGCATTTGGATTCCTGATGGAATTGATGGGAGTGTTCTGGAAAAGTAATGATACGAAAGGCAAACAGGCACTGCTCTCCAGGAAACTCAGCATTCTGTGTAGCTGAAAACATTTAAGTATCTCAGTGTCCATTATTATTTAGGGCTTGCAGCTTGTTGGAGGAACTAAGGAAAGTGCATCAGAGATTAATGTATTGCAGTGAGTCTCAGTGAATGTTGTGGATTGTGGTGTGTAAAGACTGCTGCAGGTGCAGTTGGGAAATGACTACTGAGACTTCTTGCAGAGCCTTTGGCATTTATGCAGCTTTGATACATTTCCAGATAAATGCACTTAATGTGGCTGTCACATCAAGGGCAACAAAGAACAAAAAATTAATCCCACAAATTATTTTCATTACGTGGTCTGGTTCCAGAAGATTAAAATCCTTAAGAAAAACCTACTGGATTCTAACTGGAGAAGTATTAGCATAAACATGTTTTACTAGTACAAATAAAATCAAACTATAGAGAGTAATGTATTTTCTCAGGGCTACAACCCACCTGGCAGCTAGCCTGCTCTGTTGTGTTTTCTTTCTTATACATCTTAATTTCAAAAAACAAACTGTAGAACAAAATCCTGCTATATTCTGATCCAAAATAATTTGGAAGAGTAAGTTGATTAGTGTCTTGTCTAAAAAAGTGCTGGTGCAGCCCTTTGTGCTCCAGCTTGTTACATTTTTTCTTTCTCTTCTAAAATATTTTTGAACTCCCTTCTGTATGAGTGTTTAGATTTAATATATTCTCCAGAAATTTAGAAAAATGCTCTTAACCTTTAGTGCACCATGGTATTTAAATTACACTGGAGTATTGTCACAGTATGTTTTGCAGGAAAAGTGGGTCCACCTTATATAGATGGATAGTCTGTCTATGTTTTTATATATATATAAAGAAATACTGAAATATATAAATGCCAATTACTGATGCATTTCTTAAAAAGTCCAGTAAATCTTGTGTCACCAGTATGCCTAGAAGATATATAATGATGTAGCAGGGCAGCCAGATCTGCAGTGGATACTTTTATTTTTTTACCTGTACTCAAAAGTAGTTCCTTACCTTGGTAAAAAGCAATTTTCTGTACTTGACCTACTGATCTTAGGTGTCTTTCTTCCTCTGTGTTGTAGAAACAGGTTGCAGATCTCTGAGCAAACAGAGGTCTAAAAAATAAAACCAAAACGATTGGCGAAGGTTTTGCCAGTGCTTTAGGGTTCCCCAATTCAGTGAATCTTTTATTTGTTTTGTATTTATTATCTTACATTGAATCATCTTCTAGAGTGATAAAATTCAATTTCAGATTAAATTCTAGCAGTCAGATTTTTACGTTGGCTGGAGTAAATCCTAGGACTTTATGTCTTTTTTTTTTTTTTTGTTTTTTTTTTTTTTTTTTTTTTGTTTTTTTTTTTTTTTGTTTTTGTTTTTGTTTTTGTTTTTTTTTTTTTTTTTTTTTTTTGTTTTTTTTGTTTTTTTTGTTTTTTTTTCTCTTTCTTCTTGAGACTCACCAATGGAATCTGTTTGCCCCAAGGCCTGTGCTGACTGAGCAGCCCCGTTCCATCCCCCAGCCCAAGCCTTCTGAAAGCAGCTGATGCTGCATCATCCTGGAGCGGTGTCAGGAGCCGCCCTAAATCCCACCTTGTCTTTAGTTTCAGAATGGCTGCGGTTGCTGCCTTTCCTGGGCGTGCTGGCCTTGCTCGGTTACCTTGCTGTTCGGCCCTTCCTCCCCAAGAAGAAACAGCAGAAGGATAGCTTGATCAACCTCAAGATCCAGAAGGAAAATCCCAAAGTAGTGAATGAGATAAACATTGAAGATCTGTGCCTCACTAAAGCTTACTGCAGGTGTTGGCGTTCAAAGACGGTAAGACATTGTGCTGCTGTAGCATTAGAGATTGAAACTTGCGTATTTTTATCAGTGTTTTGGTGGTGGGTTGCTCTGTGTTGAGCTGTTGGCTTTGTCTGGAGTTGGAACACGATCCTGAATTTTGCAGAATGGCACAAACCTATCTACATGTAGACAGCAACTGTAGAAACTTGAAAGAAACACAGTAGAGTTTTTTCTAGAAACATTTAGAGGGTGACCACACGAGTAGAATAAACCAAGCAAACCTGTTTTGCTATTTGGAAATGCATTGGAACTAATTACACGATAACTACTCTTACTTTGCAAAAAACAATGCTTAGAAAACTGTTCATATTAGAATGAAAATAAGGCTGGGCCTGTGTTGATGAGGGAGACTCCCATCTGGTCCAGAGCAGTGAGATGACTGGTTGGGATATTCCATATCACCCAAATCAGCTAGATGTAAATGAGTTTATTTCACCTAGCCTCAGTTTTCATTTCCTGATTCAATTTTGGATGTCCTGACCACATTCCGGTTCTGTTCTCTTTGAACCAAACGCTTTCCTTTTTTAATAAAAGCAAAAAAGTTTGCCCTGAACTGGAGAAGCTTACTCAGCTATTCTCACTTTGGACTAACCACTTCAGCCAAGTATTTCAGCTTTTCTTGAAAAAGTACTTTCTGGTTGCAAATGACTAAATCTATTAAGAGCACTCTTACTAGGTCCACAATAAATCCATTTGTAGCTGTGATGGCTGCTTTGTTTGCTGTTCTTTCATGGAAAAGGCTTTGTCCCTGACTTTGTGTCTAAGAACAGCTATTTTAGGATCTCACAAACGTAGCTACCATTAACAGTGTTTGTTTTCCTTAGTATCCTGTGTCTGATAGGAGGCAGGGAGTTTGATGTTGAGCCAGGACATCACAGGAGGAACTAGCAACATTATCAGAGTGCTCAGGGTGTAGGAAGAAATACGGAAATCATCATGCAATCATGCAACTGCTGTACAGAATTATGCTAATTCCTTGTCTATGTTTTTTTTTTCCCAGTTCCCTGTCTGTGATGGCTCCCACAACAAGCACAATGAATTAACAGGAGATAATGTAGGTCCACTAATACTCAAGAAGAAAGAAGTATAGCAGATGCTTAATCTAGATCATGACTGATAAAAAGTCTTTTATACTGTTGTAGTTGCAAGGGACAGCGTTTTACTCTGTGATTGGTATGATTTAGTTTCATGATTGCTGTAGATTTCTTTTTGGAATAAACTGCATTTAGACAGTGATGAATTTGTCACTGTTTTGGTACCTTATTCTGAGAAGAATTTTGCCTGCTTTGTAAAACTGTAAAGTACCTATCTTTGTAAATAAGTCGTTTATTTCAAGAATAAATTGACTTTCTACAGCTAAGCCTTTTTTGTACAAACATACAATTATAAAAATGTCACCATTTCAAGTGATGTTAAGTGCACTTTTCTGTTGAGTTTGTTCTGATGAGGAATCATGTTTTACTTTGCTTTTCAGGTACAAATTTAAATGTACTTAAGTGAGAGAGAAAAAGATACCAACTTCCTCTGTGAATATAAATTCAGGCAGCAGATGAGTGTTAAATCATGCAAGCTGAAGGTCTGGCCTGCTTGGTGCCTAAGTGGGCAGTTTGTTGGTCTTACACAAAACAGCTCAGCTCAGAGAAACCTCACAGTGCTGGAAAGTTTCACACAGCATCCCAGGTGGAGTGCTGGCAGTTCCAGGCCATATATAAACCAAACTACTGAGCAGGTCAGCCACCAACATTACCCCTGTGTTTTGGGCCCTGTGTTGATGGTAAGGAAACAAATTTGCCTCCTGCAAGTTCACATGCACTATAGTCACTACTTTCTGCAATGGGAGTTTTCAAGGGATGAATGAGTTAAGACACAGAACTGAAGATGGAGAGCTGAGCTGTTCTCTTGGCTTGTTACCCATTCAGAATTATTATTTAGGCAAGTCAGAACGTTGCTGTGGTGAGGCTTAATTTGAGATGCAGATAATTACTACTTACCTAACTGCTATATTTCTAACTAATTATTCTCAAGTGCTTCATTCTCCCATAAAATACTGTATCTGTCAGTTTCAGAATAAAAATTTGGTCCATGCTATAGTTTTAGACAATGGTACCATGACAGATCTCACCCAGTCCTTAACAGCATTTCATTTGACCCATTGTTAGGTGGGAAGACCCAGAGCTGCTGCCAAAGCTGATCACCAGAGTGCTGAAACAGCGAGTCAGAAAGCTGTTCTCACATAAGGGCACATAAGCAGAACGAAGGTAGATCATTCCTTGTCCATTTGTGACAGTTGTAGTTCTAGGTTCCAAAACCTCTTGCCTTGCAGCAAAAGATGGCAGGTGAGGATGTGATTGTGTGTTAAATGCCTGCTTTTACAAAGTGTGTAACAGAACCATGGTATAATAATGTTTATTGTTTAAATGCTTCATTGTGGTCTTACCTTAATGGATGAGCAAACCATAAATATATTAGGATATAAACATTTATAATAGAGAAAAATGTATAAACATAAGTGTCTTATATTCGGTTTTCATTTACAGATGTATATAGAATATCAAACCCCAGATCTTGGGTTTGGTGAAGAAATTACTGGGAAATGTAAAGCCCTGTCTTGGACATTTTTTTTCGGGGTTTAAAACCCCACAGTCTACTGTAGCAGACTTATTAGACAGAGGCCTGTATGTGCTTCCAGCTTTTATCAGGATACTGTTGTGTTCAAACAGTTTGGTTTCCTCTGGAATCACAACCAAACCTGTTAAATTAAGACAAGCCTTGTTAAAGTGAGGAATACAGCAACATGGTTTTGTTTCTCCCAAAAAGCTCCTTGAAGAGAAGAAGTGTAAGGTTTAACCCCTTCACTCCATCTTTAACAGAACTTGATTAAGTAATTATTTTTTTTCTCCCTACTTGCTCTTAAAAGAGATCGTTTAACAGCAGTCTACAAACATGGCTATAGTATGAACAGGGGCAGTTTCTCTCTTTGTTCTTATATCTATAAGGTAATGGAACAAATTTGTAGTGTTGCAAGAGGAAGTCACAGTTCTTTACTAAAATGTTCTTTCTACAAATTTCCACAAGATAATAATATAATGAGAATCACAAGCAAGACAAATCATAATTTCCTTGCATTTCAAAATCTGTCAGGGTAATTCTCATGTCTGCAGAATTTTCTGTGGAAAATCTCGAAGAATTTACTAATCTATTCTATCTAAAGTCTACAGAGATAGATAGCTAAGAGCTTAAGTGCCTGTACAGCTCTGTATCTCACCAGAACTGAGAAGTTGAACCAGTTACCTGACTTTTCTAATCTAATTGGGAAGCTCCACACAGGAGTAAATTTGCCCTACATGGTAATAAAGACCAGAACTGAGGTCATAGGATCAGGTCTTCAGTCTTAATGGAACATCTGGGGAAACTGCAATCAGCATATTGTGACAACTGTTTACAAGAACAGCAATGTTTTCCTTTCTTTTCATAATTGATTTGAGCATGGTTATAATAGACTAAAAATAAACTTGTAAAACGGGTTTAGAGAAAGGTGTCTGACTTGGGGCAACTGCTAGACAAAGTAAATGTAATTGAAGTGCAATTGACCAAAAAATTCTCTCTCGAACTCTATTTAAAAAGCAAGATGCAGAAACTATCATCCATTTTGTGGCTGTGTTACACCATGGCTGTTTCACAGTTAATTTTAGACTTCAGTTTAAATTCCATAAAAAGCTCAGTTTGGCTGAAAAAGAGAGAGTAAGCAGTGATTATAATCACATCATTATCACATCCCCTGGCCTGTGCAACTCCCTGCTTGCAGATAGACAATTCTGTCTTTTCCCATATGCTGCCTGCCATAACTGGTGGATGCTGGCTGCTGGGAATGCTTTCTGCTGTCAGACCTTTCTGTTGCAGAGGTTCTTGTGAACCTTCTGGAACAGCACAGCCAAAGTTCACATTATGCCTGTGATTGTGTCTGCACGACAGCAGGGCTCTCTGGTTATCAGTTACTGCACATTGTGCTCTTATTTCCTGCAAATAAGAGACTACCATGGCACAACGATTTTATTGGCTTGAATTTATGCCTTATTCAGAAATTTTCATGGCATGTTGTTCAAAGGGAGGTGGTCTTTAAATGTCATGCTTCACCCATACTCTGATAGAAGCCGAAATTGTCATGATACTTACTAAAAAACCCAGTCTCTTAAGTTGTTAGTCCTGATATATCATTTAATGAAAAGATGCAAGTGGAAGACAAGGAAAGGGAAATTATAAAGCATTAAAGTTTTTAATTTTAGAGCTGCAGGTCTATGTAATAGCTCCAACCTGATACTTTTTGAAGATTTAATAAAAGCTGGGGGAAAAGGGGTCTCATGAGAAATACCCACATAAAATGGGAGAGAAAGAAAAATTGATTCAATCTCACTTAGATTAGCAAAAAAGATGACAAGTTTTCATGGGTATATGGTATTCAGGCACTCAGAATTGCGGAGGTGATCTATTTGGAGATCTATCGTGGAGAGCACACTGAGGCTAAGGGAACAGGTAAATCCCATTTATGAAATGCTGTTTTGCTGATGAGGAAGTATTAGAGGCTGTCACAAACAAGAGCTCTTCATCAGAGGTTTGCTTTTTAACTTAAGGTTTTGTCCAAATTTAAATGGCTGTAATCATTACATCAGCACACTTCTGTTACTGAACATATTCCAAATTTGGCATAGTGATCTCTGTGGGAGGATTCTACTTCTTAAAAAACTTCACAAAAAAGCGAGTTCTTGTAAGTTTTACTTAAGTACAACTATTTTATGGACAGTCACTGATGAACTGAACACTGTATTTCCTCATCTTGTCACTTAGCTTTACCAACGTTACAATTTCCAAATACTTAACCTATTAAAACTACACGTATTTCACAAAATCATAGAATCAATGAGGTTGAAAAAGACCTCTGAGATCATTAGATGTGACCTATGACCACCATGACCTATGTCAACCAGACCATGGCTCTCAGTGTCATATCCAGTCTTTGCTTAACACCTCCAGGGAAGATGATTCTACCACCTTCCTTGGCAGTCCATTCCACTGTTTTAACAACCCTTTCTGTGAAGAAATTCCTCCTAATGTCCAACTTAAACCTCCCCTGGTAAAGCGTAAGACTTTGACCTCTAATCCTGTCACTTTGCATGATGAGAAGAGGCCAACCCCCACCTAGCTACACCCTCCTATCAGGGAGTTGTAGTGCAGTGAGGTGACCCCTGAGCTGCCTCTTCTCCAGGCTAAACACCCCCAGCTCCCTCAGCCACTCCTCACAGGACTTGTGCTCCAGACCCTTCCCCAGCTCCGTTGCCCTTCTCTGGACACTCCCCAGCACCTCAATGTCCTTGTAGTGAGGGGCCCAGAACTGGACCCAGCTCTCGAGGTGTGACCTCACCAGTGCTGAGCACAGGGGCACAGTCACTGCCCTGGTCCTGCTGCCCACACTATTGCTGATACAGGCCGGGATGCCCTTGGCCTTCTTGCCCCCCTGGGCACAGCTGGCTCACGTTCAGCCACTGTCACCAGCACCTCCAGGTCCTTTTCCACTGGGCACTGTCCAGTCACTCTGCCCCCTGCCTGTAGCACTGTCTGGGGTTGCTGTGACGCAAGGGCAGGACTCGGCACTTGGCCTTGTTGAACCTCATTCCGTTGGTCTCAGCCCATTGATCCAGCCTGTCCCGATCCCTTGCAGAGCCTCCCTGCCCTGCAGCAGAGCAGCACTGCCACCCAACTTGGTGTTGTTCATGATTTTACTGGGGATGTACTCAATCCCCTTATCCAGACTGTCAGTAAAGATACTGAATAGGACTGGGCCAGGGGAACACCAGGAGTGCAGGTGAAGTAGGCAGAACAGGCACAGAAGTCCAGGTATGTTACAAAAATGACCAAGCACAGCACCACTAATCATTGCTCCAGCTTCAAACCCCTCAGGTGGTTTGAAAGTATCTTCCTTTTAGGTCAGGAGATGAACTGAACTAAAGATGGTACATTCCTGAGGACGCAGAGAGAACAAGAATGTGCACAGTTAGAAAAATATAATGTACTTGACAACTGTTAAGGGAAAACTTACCAAAAATTTTCCTGGCATTTTTATCATTGTGCTGGAACTGCAGGCTATGAAATTTAAGTATTTCTCAAGAAGCTTTCTTTTTGCTTAGAGAGTCTTATACAAAGGCATGCATATTGAGCTGTACACAGCTCGTCTGTATGGCATATGACTCTCTGCAAATAGTACAGTGTCAACATTAGAAGTATTTAAGTAGTTAAAAGTATTTTTGTACATATTTTGGTTTGCATAGTAAAAATTTAAAAGCTAAAATAGAAATTACTAGTTCTTACTAATGCCAAAATCTAGGCACCATCAAATGTATTCTACACAGTATCCTGTAAAATGAGTTCAGTGAACTGTAGTGTAGAAATCTGCAGGAGGGTGTTGTCCACCTCACTTACAGGCACAATCTAGTAGCCTTTCCAAAAAAACCCAAAGTAACTTCCAGTTTCTGAGGGATGCTGTACTGACCCCATGCCTCAGAATGGAGTTACCAACAACTTACTTGGAGCTAGTTACTTGTACAAAACATAGCAGAGGCAGACAGATTTGCTGGTATCTGTCAAATGGTACCAAACCTAAAAGGCAAGAGCAGGATTTTGATCAACAGAGGTTACTCCTGGCTGTAGGACAGCATCTCTCTCTTGACATCATGTTCTGCGAAGGCTGAGGTACACAGGTGAAGAAGCAGAATTCCATACAACCCTCCCCCAGTTCTTACAGCCATCCTATAACCTTCATTTCATTTTCAGGCTCCATCCTTTTTTCTGTCAGCACCAACATCTCTATTACCACAGTCTACGATGGCCCCAACTGTCTCTTTGAGCATGTAAGCACCACTTGCTGTTCCTTGCCACGACCAGAGCTGACAGTCCTTGAAGGCACAAAGGAGTGCCTCAGCTGTGAGGGAGAAGAGCAACAGGAGAAGGCAAGTTTTGGAACGCAAATGAGGAAGGACAGGGAATCACCAACCCATGGCCAGACTTGTTCACTATGCATCAGCAATCTCTTACTTGGAAGTTGCCTTCTTTGAGTTGTGGAACTTGTCATCTCACAGCCCAGTTTCAACCATCAAGAAGTTATTCACATTAGTCTCCATTTTTTTCTGTTTATATTCTACCTCATGACTCCACTCCATGCCTCAACAATTCTGACACTCCCCCTGGCCTCATCACCCACACATTTCAAGTAACTCTTGACTGCTAACTTCTCAGTGACTCACTGCCAGGTCATCTCATTCACTGTTATGTTCAGCTATTTCATCTCAAGGCACCATCATCACATAAAAATATTTTATAGAACTCCATTGCTTTTAAAATAGCAGAGGTAACTGATAGTTTTAGTTTCTTCCAGCAAGACCAGAGACATGCCATCTTTACTCAACGGAAGTGCCATGGTTGAAGGACAAGACTGCTGTAGTTGTCTTATGAAGGTTCACAGGCCTCTGCTTCTTCTCCAATCTCTGCACCTTCCTCATTCTCCTTGCTATTTGTCTGAGCCTTCTGCAAAAGTCTGGGCCCTGCCAAACCGATAACCAGAGCTCCAACTGGAGCAGTGATCAAGATAGCCAAGAAAGCCACTGTCAGTACATCCATTCCATACTTTTCCAGTTGCTCATCTTGATGTTGTCTTGCTGTATCTAGGGCAAGAGAACCTATTGCAGCCTGCAGGGAAGAACACATTGCTGAGATGAAGCAAGTAATCTTAAGCATTGAATGAGGAAAAAAAGGAACCTATCATTACTCAACATTTCACATAAATTTGACGTTTTTAGTACATTCAACCCATCTGTTTCTGGGCTGTGCATAGCAAACACTATATTACACCTATGAGAATGATTTTCACTTGGCTATGCTTGGAATTTCCTAAGTTAATTAGTTTATCTTTGTTTTCCTCCCGTGAAGAACACTGCATAGCTGCCATTTTATCCACATTTCTGGAGAACGTGTGATTAATGAAATAGGCCAGTATATTGTGTATTGCAGCTGTTAAAATGCCACACTTGGAGAATGTATCCTCACAATAGTCAACTAGCAGCAGCTTCTGAAAATTTAATTCACTGATTATGGAATAAGCCTTGCCCGTTTTGAATATTAACTTTTGTTATCTTGTTTTGCAAGTAATCATGCTATTGAGGCAAAGTCTAAATGACTTTACAATCACCAAAATAAAGGAGCAGGAATGCAGCCAGCCTGAGGCATCCCTATTAATATGGCTCTCAGACCACTCCTTACCAAAATAGGTAAGGAGAAACCCATTCTGAGTCCTGATGTGACTGTCCTTGCAGACATTTCATGTGTAAGAGGGAAATGCTTTTACCTTTGAGAGTTCTTAGAATTTGTGTGTGAAGGCACAGTAATCAGCAATGGCTGAGAAATTGTTACATCTCCTGTGGTATATGTACAATTCACTGCCATTATTAAGAGTAAACCCAGGACACAAGCAGAACACCTGCACATAGAAGGTTCTCCACACACTTTTCAAGCAGTTAGAATGCTTTAGAGTATGAACAGTCAATGTACTACACTCAGCTGTCATTGAACCTTTCCCTGCTTACTGCTGTGCTAGTTACAGGGAACTTTGCTGAAGAAAATAGATTTAGCCTGGAATCAAAATGATGTTGGATTGTTTACCTGGACAGTGGCTTTGGGAATCCATGCCAGCGAGACAAATACCTTCTCCTTGAAATTAAACCCAGCAAAAGACACCATCAGGAACGTTGCTATGATTCGCACAACTAGGGCAATGCCTAATATAGCAACACAGAGCCCTGCAAGAGACAAACACTTCTCATTACTTTTGTGCATAGGTGCTTCTGTTTTTTTGATTTTTCTGGGGGTTAGCCATAGTCTGTTTTGTTTCAGATTTCTTTGTAGAGATTCTTTTGAAGCCAGTAATGAACGCTGGATAATTTGTGAATGATCTTACCAACAGTTTCAGGCCTAAGAGATGTAATGGATACTTCTGCTCCAATTAAACCAAAAAGAAAAGGTTGAAAGATATTCCATGCAACTGCCACAATTTTTTCTATTTCCCTCTGTAATAAAAACAAAAATAACCTGTAAATTCACAAAAAGATGGCCAAGCAGACACAACAGTTAAGTAATCATAGGACAAAATGAAAATGTTTCATAAAGATTGTCCAAAATCGCTCCTCTTTCTTTGACCTAATACTAAAATATTCAAAATCAGTTGCACACCTTTTGAAGGTCAGACTGCATCTAGCGGTCCTAGTAAATAAATATTTGATGTCTTGAGAGGAGAAATAAAAAGCACTGGTGTTTGAACAGTAACAGAGCAGTTTGCAGACAGGAGGAGGAAAATAAAGCATTGTTGCTTTTCAGTATTTAGAAAGATGTAATTTCAACAGCTTTGCTGTGAAGTTTCTGAGCCTTTGGGAACTGCGTGCCTAAACACGCTCTTCCATTTGTAGCTGAGCAGAGTCAGACTCTCCAGGTTTCAGTCATGACCTAACTCTGTCCGTGCTGCACTCAGTCAGAGGCCTCTCTCCATGTCAGCAGGAGCAAAGTCAGTCAGAGCAAGTCTGAAATCATATACCGGGAACAAATGCTGAACTTTCCACTGCAATACAGTGCATAAAGGCAAAATCATCTTTTCTCATGTTTGAACTTGATACATTTTTCCTAAAACAACTTCTGGTAGGATAAACAGGAATCTTCCACTTACATGAAAAGGTACACACAGCATATCAAATAGCACTTGTCTTTTAATTGAGTTCTACAATAGCAAATGAACCTTCAGGCTGGAGTGTGTGGAAAGTATAAGTGCAGTGCTCTGTCACTTAATAATCAATCCAGGTCCTAGACATGTCCCATCCTTGGTATTCTCTTTGGGACTGATCCTTCAACACCTCTTGCTCTTCTGTCAGTGGAATGGTAGGTTACAATAATACAAAAACTTCTGTAACCTTAAAGAAAATGAGGTGGAAATATATCTATCTATCTATCTAAACATTTCAGCCTATTTACTGCCCATTTGACTGTCCAGGAAGAGGTTCAATGTTCATTGTTCTCTGTAGACAGTGATTGTCAAATTCCTTCCACCATGGACAGTGGGAGGCAGTGGCCTTTGAGAAGCTCAGCAGGAAAACCTTGGTAATATACTGAATACACAGACACCTCTATCTGAGAAAAAAAGAGCTAAGGCATTTGACATCAACATACTTAAGGCCATGAAGCTTCATTCACAGATCAAAAGAATTTAAATGAAGCTTTTATAGATTGCATATATTCGTTTAAATTCCTTCCTCCCAAAATGATTTAAAAGCTTTTCAGTAGGGAGATTGATCAGTTGTAATGTCCTTAACTAGCTAAGTCCCAAGAAGAGCTTTTCATCCTTTAAAATTGGACAATCTTAGTTTCTTTTCATTATTATAACAAACCTTGAGATCTTAGTAAAGTCAGGGTCAAGATGGGGATAATAACATGGACTCTGCTATATGTAATCCCCCTTCCTTTTTCCTCCCCTTTTCCTGCTGAATGTCACAAAGCTTTAGATGTGGAGAGAAAACCCTCAAAACATTAAATGTAGATGGTATCAAGCAAAAGAGGCAGTCAGACATAGCAAGGTACAGAAAGGCAGTGGGGAAGCAGCAGTAAGATGAAGTAGGCTAGTACCCAAAAGAAAGTGACTAAAAAGCAGTCTTTCGCATGGCTTTTGTATGGCCTTACATCATCATTTATTGTGTGCACCCTGCTCTCTAACTTATCCAAATTACACTGGCTGGGATTTGGGAAAGATTAGAGAGGATAGTTAATCATCGCTTTTCATTTCACCCCCTCCAAACCACAGGGAACAAACCCTCAGGGTATTCAGGCCATATCCACAACTGGATCTTGGACATCCATCTGTAAATTTTACCATAAAGTGACTGTGTAGAGACACTCACAGAGCTGGGAATTAAAGCTTTGGATTGCTACTGTCAAGTGCCTTCACAACTAAGTCTCTTTCATTTGGCTTAGACATATAAGAAAAGCTGAGCATTTCTCAATCAGTATACCACTGGCATACATACTGCTCTACTGACATATATGGTAACTTTCTGGCATGGAAAATGCTAAAGACTTCCAAAACAAATGTAGAATGTGCAGCTTGGTTTGATTTTTTTTTTTTGCTTGTTTGTTTTTTAAATCTGCACACCCTCTAACGCTTCACAAATATACCATTACCACTCCTGACAGAAATTCAAGCTCCTGCCAGGCTGTCATTCACCAGACTTTGGATATGGTATGCTTATGTAAACATTCACCTTTTCATCAGACCATCCCACACCTGCAACAAAAGCTAAGACTAACGTGCAGAGCCCTCCTGATCCAGGGAAGCCAAAGTAGATGCTGCCAAAAACAGCAAACATAGACAGTCCAAGTACAAAATATGATCTCTTCCATGCCAAAGATGCCTGCAGCCGAGGAAAGAGACAAACAAAAAAGTGAATTTCTTTCAGAAATGGGGGGAAAAAGGTACTCCTGTTAATTTTGAAAATAAGAACTTGAAAATTAAACATTAATAATTTTGAAGGAATCAAAGCTTTCAAGTGAGACTTGAACTGCTCAGTTGGATTGAGGATTTTTTTCAGACATTAATTCCTAAGAATACAAATTTTGAAAATGTGATTTTTTTTCCTCTGCCCATCCAAATTCTTATTGCCACTAGGCTATTTTTATCACAAGGAATGTGATGCTCTGTTCCAGCAGCTCTGCCTCAACTCTGCGATAGCAGGATTTTCTACCTGTGTAGTCAAGTATTACAACAGTTTATCCAAGGAAAGGTGAAATCTTTGCCACCAGATGTTCTTAGGCTTACTGGATACATCTTAAAGAAGTAAATGTGTCCTGCATCAATCTAATAAATTATTATTTTACTGTCTGAAATGGGTATCAGACACTTCCTCCATTTCCACTCCCTTCAGTGAGAGCAGGATGGTGAGCTGGATTCTGAATTTCCATCAGGAAGGACTGTGAGATCATACATTATTATTGGTGCAGTAAATAAGTAATCACCTTTAAAACACATCTTCCCTTGTTAGGCTTTGCAATGTGGAAGCTGCTAGCACTGTGAAAAGCTTTCCCCAAAACCAGTTCCCATGAAGCTTTGAAATTAATAACTAAAGAAAATAATCCCTTAGCAAAGAATCACTTTATTATAATCTCTTTTTTAACTAGGTTTTTACCTGATCATGGCTTGGGAAATATCGAATAAACATTCCCAGAATTCCCCCAGCTGCTATGCCAACAGCAACCTCCAGCACTCCACGGAGCACATTGTACAGAGTTGAACCTGTTTCGCAAAAGAAAAACATGTTCAGTAAGCCCTACGCAGACCTTCACTCAAACCATGCTCTAGACCTATCAGGGTGATTCCAGGAAACTGTATGCTTTAAATTACTTGGGACAAAGGAGTTCAGGAGGGAACCTATGGGCCTGAAGGAATTGGATGGTGCAACTTTCTTTCTTTGAAAGCTTATGCCAAGAAAGTGCGCAAGAGAAGTCAGAGAAAGAGCCACTCTAAGAACACTGCCAAACCCAGTGAAATTTCAAAGCATTATGTTGGGCATGCAGGGCCCAGACTTGCAGCTAAGGAAGCAGTCAGGGAAAAATGTTCTCTGAAAGTTATCGTGACCCACAACTCAGAGCTGACAATGTTACGCAAGCTTTTGAACATGGGTAATTTCCATCTCAGTATTTAAGGCTATACATGAATTTTATAATGAGATGCCATTAAGTTACAAACCAGTCAGCCATAACAGAGCACAGATTCTCCAAAATATCACTGCTCTGCATTTCATCATGAACAGATTAACCAGCATACCGGAGGAGAAAGCCATCCCAAGGCAAGTATTGAAGCATGTGATAGCCAGAATGTCATCGATGCTGCCAGCTGCCATGAGCAAAGTTGGGACACCTTTCTCCACCCCATATCCCCCAGTCTGTAAAATCAGCATGGAGGGAACCACCACAGCAGGGGAGACTGCACCTAGAACAAAACTGAAAACACATAGGTTCAGCATCTCAAAAAGAAAGCACTGAACTAAAAAAAACTTCAAAATATTCTGACCTTAATTCTTTTGAAGTGTAAATAAGTAGACCTTTATGTAAAGTATTTTCCTAACCTTTCCCTTCTAATTACAAGCAGAGATGTTTCTATGCAGATCTGCAATCAACTCTTACTTTCTGCCCAACTCACTAACATTAAAAGTAAAGGGCTCCACAGACTAAAACCGGAGTCTCCACTGCAGGCCAGTTACGCTCCCTGACAGATGCCTTGATTGTCCCTGGTTGATTGGAAATTGTTCCTTGATTGGAAACCTGGTTTAGACATGCTTATGACTCTGTAGCCCAGTTCCTTCTCATAAAATTCAGCATGTGTCAGAGAAGGAGTTCACCCTTTTGTACTAGTGTATGGGTCTGGCCCAAGACCACCAATTTAGGTAGGACTAGATGGAAAAGGTCTTCTCTTCAAGGATGTTACTCTAGAATACACCATGCCATAACCTTATCCTTGACTTGTGACAGGAAAGCTGTCTTATATGCATCTCTCTGCATGGAAGTTCTGAATTCCAGTGTGAAAATTTTTCAAGCTGTGGTATAATTTTCTGTCCCCAAAAAGCACCCTGTGTTGTGGTTCAAGACTCAGGGATTGCACTATCCTTCTTCAAGTACTTAGGTCACAAACACAGAAAGAGTAATGATGCAAATACTCCTCTGCAGCCTGAAAATATGACCTTTAAATTAGCCACGGAGCCAGACACAAATGGTAAGCAAAAGACCACAGGGGCTAAGCACAGCTTCCCAAATGGCATTGAACTGAGGTCTCTGCTTGGCACAGAGAACTAAAAACACTTGGATCATTTAGCTGCAGCCTGAAAACCAGCACTTTTGTCTTACAGGAGAAAAGGCAGTACATTACCCTAATATAAATCCCCATTGCCATGGCAAATGCAGGAACAAGTAGGCAAGGACAGCAGCTGTGCCTGTTTCTGAGAGGCACGGTCCGAAAGCAAGCCGTAAGCAGACAGCTTTGAGTTTCTTAAGAGCCTGCAATCATAAAGACACAATAGCGTCAGTACCCTTGGCTTTGTAGAGAGGAAAAACATTTACAATCTGATCTGGGATTCTGATTCTTGTTAAAGAATCCTGTCTGAGCTGCACTATAGGACATGACATGGCCTAAACCAGAGATAGGCCCAAGCCCAATCAGATTTGGACATAAAATTTGAAATGTTGCAGCGAATCTAGATTTGATGAGGCTCCTGAATGTCAGAGTAACAGAAAATTCTGTTTGGCTTCTTGTCATTTGCTCCATCCACAGAAGATTTTACTATAATCCCAAAAGTTGCATGAGCATTTCCAAAAACTGCCCCAAAAATCTATGAACAAATCATGAAAAGTTGTTGAACTACATCAACTTGGTACAAGAAGCCAAGCATCTTTCAGCTGTCTTTCATTTGATATTCAGAGATAAAGCTCCTTTTGACTCAGCAACTTTAGAAATATTTTTCTAAACTAGCATATTTGCTTGTAACAGCTGTCTTTAATAGTTAGTCACAAACATGCGTCTGCTAGGACAGGTCCCCAATTTTGACATGGAATATACTAAAAAAAACCCCCCAAAACCAGTGAGTTCCACTTTTTACCAGTCCAGTTTACCAGCCCAGCAAAATCAGGGATGAGCAGAGCAATTGACTTCTTTGTCTTTACAACTTCAATTACATGAGGAACAATTTTAACTGCATCAAAGCACTGCCACACACAGAGTTCAAATGACAGTTTCATTGCCACGTGGAAGAAAAATGAGTCAGAAAGGAAGTTCCATCAGCAAAAAAAAGTTGTCATGAAATAGAAAGAAATGCAGTCTCACAGAACTGGACATCCAAGCTGTGTCTAACAACACACATGCTCTACAAGCCTCAGTGTCTTGGAAAATAAGATGGTAACATAGGAAAACAGACATTTTTCAATACTGACAAATCCTTATTTTCCTAAATAACTGAAGCACTGGCAACTCTCTAGTTTTTCTTAGTTAAGAAAAATCAGTTTAGATGTTCTAAACTACTCATACGTTACCTAAGTTTTATATAAATTCTGAATGGTTCCTTCAGCAGGCAGGGGCCAATATGGTACAGCTTTACTTCAGCCAGCTCATTTTGAATAAACAAAACCCTGCCTTAATCAATTTATGAAACATCATGCTTCTTAGGGTGCAGAGACTATTTTTTGTTCACAGGACTGTTATGGACTTCATTATGATGAGAATTATTGTTTCAGTAGTACAGCAGGATTCATCTTTGCAATTAACATATTTGCATTAAAATGGCAATGATTCAAAAAAAAAGTAAAGAAGTCACACAGGATTTACACTTTTTTGGTTGGTTGGGTTTTTTGGATTTCTGGCCACACGAAAACATTCTCTTTCAAGGACTGGGGATCCGTTCCATTACTTCAAATTTTCAGTATAAACTAACAGAGAGTTTGTCAGGGAGTGTAAACTCTTCCTAACAGACCATGACGGTGCATACATCCTCAATTTGTTCTGCTCCCAAAATTCAGGAAATGAAAATAATCATAATACCAGTTTTCTTCCGGTGATTTTTTTGATTGCTTGCCTACTGTACAAATCCAACTGCCAATATTAATACACATATAATTATACAACAGAAACTATGCTTTCTGTAATGATCTAATCTGCAGATGCTCCAAGACTGAGCAGTTCAATATTTTTAATGGAATAAATTACTCAATTTTTTTTTGACTGCTGTTGTATAGTCCACCACACAGAAATGGCTGGTGCCATACCTTTGGATCCAGGCCAAGTCCTGCTCGGGTCAAGATAATGGAAAGAGCAATATTCCTCAGTGCTGCAGACCAGCGTAGGTTTATCTGGACAAAGTCACTGATAAACGGGGTATTTCGGATTAGGAAACCAGCAAGTAGCATCCCTTAAGTCAAAACAAATAAGCTCCTGTCAAATGATTTTTTATTGCACAAGAAAAGCTTGCATAACACTCTTAAAAATAGACACTATATCATGTTTTTAAGAGAGAAAAAGAAACTATTTGTATTCCGAATTATTAGCCATGTTTTAACAATGAGATGGAGGCATGAGAAGAGATGAACACACCTGAAGCAGTGAAAGTGGCCTAAGAACACAGCAGGCACCAATGAATAAATCAGCAGGATGCTGATACAGAGTTTTAGTCTGAGTCAAAAGAATTCAGCTTTGCTTACCATGTGCAGGTCATACTTACCATAAGACACTTCTGCATCCTTAAAGATTTTTTTTCTTGTTAGCTTGTTTTAGTACAAAATTAGGAAGATCATCTAATATTCTGTATGTAACTCAGAAGTTGGGAATTGTTAAAAATCCTCTTAAGTGTAAGAAATGCAGGTATCACAGGAACCATAATGCTGCATTCATTAGGAAATATAATCTAAACCAGCTCATCATGGACTAACTTAAACACATTATAAAGTGTTCTAGCAATGAAACTCTTACATGAAGAGGGGAGAAAAAGGGGAAGGGAAATCAGAAACTTTGTCTTATCCTCTATTTGAGCTACCTGCAAGATACAACATTTTACAAACACTAGTAAAACTGTCCAGAGACTTCCTGCAAAGCTATGAAAGCCACAGCTCTGGAAGGATATGGAAAAGTACAGGAAAAGTTGACTTTCAATATGTATTCACAGAGATTCATTGTGAGTCCTGATGATTCAAAGATACATTTTTGTGCCATAATTTTATATTAGTCATGTTTAGAAACAGGAAACTAAAAAAAGACAAAAAAGTAAACAAATCAGTGTGCTCAGGTTGGTCCCAGCTCAGTGGGAGACTTGACTGTGAACTTGGTTTGTCCTGGGACACTCTAAACTTTTAGACATGGTTTCGACCACCTCCTGGGAAAAAACAGTGTCATAATTAATCTGTGGTACCTCGTGACAATTATATCAGGCTGGCACTGTGATCATGTACTCTTTGCAGTGTCTGCATGAGGTTCAAGTCACTGGAGTTACCCTGATCTAGAAATCTACTTAACAAAGCAAAATGTCCACCCCAAAGGATATCTTCACTGATTTGCACCATGCTTCCTGCTGCAGAAACCTCTCTGCAACATGCACCTAAAATATATTATGTGGTTGTTTCAGTACCAATTTCACTCCTTTTTCCTGAGAGAGAGGCTCACAATAAGGTGCTAAACAGAATATTCATAGACATTGTCTATCTCATCTTCTGAGTCATAGATTTCTCCAATCTTCCTCAAAGACTGAGGATCGGAACAATGAACTCTGTCCTAAACAACTCAAGAGACATGTGCTGTCATGCTGAAGTTTCTGTTGTCCAGTATTACCTGTCTGACAAGCAGTTTCATGCTCAACTCATAAATTTTAGATACAGATGTAATTAAAAAACTCCCAAACAAGCAGAATCCAAATGGTCAGAAATACTTTTATTTGTTTAAGAGGGGTGTTTACTTAGTAAGAGCAGACTCCCTGTGTGTGTATTCTGAGTTCACATTGCAGGCATGCATGCCGTATGCAAAACCCCCCTCCCTCTCATTTGAATTCTTTTCCCTCTGGTGAAATTAAGCAGCACAAGAGCGCACACACTGCCTGGACAGAGCTCCTGCGTGAGGCACACCACCAGCTGTGCAGGCTACAGATCCACACCTGGGCACCGCAGGCCCGCTCTGCCAAGGAGTTTTACTGTCTGTCAACAGCTTTACTCATTTAAGTACTAAACATAGCAAGGGGATGGGATACAGCTGGTGAAAAGAACCTGGAGCTTCATTTCCAGCTTCACTGACATCACAGCACTTCAAAATACTGTACTCATCTAAGCAAGTATAAAACCTCCTCTAGGAAAGAAACCTGAAAAGATTTTAAACATGTCCGAATTAACATTATTTTCATCTCCCATTTCTGTTTTGCATTTCTATGTAAAATAAAATAGGATGTTGATGTGAAAAAAAAAAAAGTTTTGATTGGATCAGAATAACTCCCTGCGGAAGAATTATTCCTTGTTGTAAACTTATCTTCTCAAGTTTCAATTATCTTGAGATAAAGGAAGGAGAAGAAAGAAATCCTTTGCACTACCAGTAGTAGGGAACTGCTGTAGTATTTTCTTTGGAAAACATTTTCATTGTGTGAGATACTAAAGAAACAGCTCAGGATAATTTTGCAAAGAGATTACTATTCTACTGTATGTAGGATGATGTCTGGATTAAGATTCCTGTTTGGTATTATTAAACCCAAATTTTAAGTAACTGTGACAGAAGGGTCTGAAGGACAATAAACTTTGAGTCTGTAGGCATACAGTTCTCTGACCCACAAAGAACTAAGTAGAGAGCCTTAGTTAATTTCACCTGAGCCAGCCTCCTCTCTGGTCCTTTTCAGAGAGGACCAGAAAAAGTCATTCGGAAAAGCTACGGATTTTGAATGTGACGCTGTTTATTTGTTCCCAATCCAAACATGTCTACCATACAGATACTACTTGATGGTTTAAACAACACAAATATGCAGGAAGAAAAGAAGGAAGGATATCTTACCCAGAAGAGCAGGGAGAGGGGGCAGTGTTCGTATTTTAACAAATCCAAAAATTTTACCTCCGATGACAGCAAAGAAATAAAGAAACAGAATTCCGAAGAGTTTTCCACCTGGGAGACACTCAGCCCCAGTTATGGACCAAACCACAGCCCAAACAAGGACCACAAATGCAACTGGAACAAAATGAAGAATAATTACTATTTAATCATCTCTCAGAAACAACTTTGCTCATAGATCATATTTGTTTTGCTATTAAAGAAAAAAGTCAGCCATGACTTTTAGAAATGAACTTACTTACCTTAAAAATTAGTTTAATTATAACAATGGAGTTAATCTTTGTTGGTCCCTAAACTGATGTTATGATGTTACAGATGCTAAAATATTAAAATATTGCTAAAATACTTTAAAATTGGTAACAAGAACATCATTAAATATCAAAATAAATTTAGTGAACCTCTGTCTGCTGTGAAAAGCATTTCACAGGTTCTAAACTTAAAGCAAAGACTTTCACTAACTTATCTTGCATTTGTTTATCTTCTTTCAGCTACTTCAGAACCATAGCAAAATCTACTGCTGAACAGCCTAGCATATCTTCAAGGTGATGACTGCAGCTCCAGTCTAATCCTTAAAAGAATTGAAGCATAATTTTTTGGCTGAATGCATTGTTATCCCTGGGAAAAAAAATGTTCTGAAGAGGGTCATGTCTCTGGACATCTGGAGTACAAATACTTTCCATAATACAGCAATCAAAGCAGGATAATACAGAGGGGAAAAAATCCTGAAAAATATCATGAGAACAGTGTGTGAAAATATTATAAAATATGTGAAAATAATATGCTCTTTCAAGGTTCAAAAATCTGTTTCTACAGTTATCTAATCAGAACAGGCATGCATACATATAAAACAGAAGACTGAAGGAGAAGAAAAAAAATGTGTTGAATAAATGTCCTGCATTTTCAGATTGGAGTTTCTTAATCATACTTGAGGGTGTCAGGTGGCAAAGAAAGACCAGTAGATTTCCAAACATAAAAGCCTAAGAATTCCAAGTGGCTGTGGAAGCAGTCAAAGACATATGAAATGTCTTTTGTTAGGAAAAAGCTTAAATTATTGGCTAGCCAGGCATTTCTTTTGGCAGTTTTCAGTTTAGGACAAATTCTAAACCAAATAGATCAGTTTGCCTTGTAGTGAGGACTCTTGTCTTTGCAAGCCTGTGGTATTAAGGACAAACTATCAAGACAAAAATTAGGAGGTCTTTCTTCTGATAAAAACAGTTTGCAGTGCAAAAACACACCTACCATAGTAAATACATAGACTGGAGAAACAAAAACTGTACATTCAAACCTTTGTTTCGTCTTTTTTTTCCCTCCGGCCAAAACATTCAAACAATGCTGTGATAAGTAAAACACAGCTATTTCCATTCATTATTTTCAAGGATAGTGGACAGATATCATGCCATTCAGAGAAACAGGTCCTTCATTTGCCATTTATCATTTTAATTAAGCTCTGTCTCTCTTACCTACCATTTGTCACTGTATGGGCCAGTAAACCCTGAGGAGGACAAGCAAATATTTGCCTCCATGTTCTTGCAGATATTGAAGGCTCTGCCGTTGGTTCTGGAGGTTGCTGAGTGCACTGGTTTGAGAGAGCAGTTTCTTCTGTTTGCACATTCCCATCAGTACCTTTGGCATCTGCTGTTGGCCCCTGTTGAATGCAAACAAGGAGACTCCCTCAGTAGCGGCACTGTATGTATCTGAAGCAGTGTGCAACTTCTGAAGTCAGCTGAGATGCACTGGATCCACACAGAGGACTACATTAACTAAACAACCACTATAGGAATGTCCAGCTTTGATGTATTTTTTGGCATTTTTGGCCCTGTGTTTGTTTTTTTTGTGTGACACAAAGACCTGCAGGTGAGAAACTGCAGGACATTTGCCTTTATATCTGCAACTGACAGGGCTTCTGTCCCAATAGATACAGCATCTGTGCAGTAACAATATTTGCATATTTGATGAAGAAGCAGGCCAGGCTCAGCTTGTCTTGTGTACAAAACTAAACCTTTATTAATATTTTCTACAATTTGATAAGGTACTGCATTCAGATTGGACTTCACAGTACAGTTAATGATTAGCATCATTCCAGTGAGTTGGTGTTTTTAATATAACTCCTAAATAACTTCTGTTGCAAAGCCTTGAACCAAAATAACAAAACAAAGATGAAAGAAAGAGCACAGCTGGCCAGCACAAGCTTTACTTACATGATCCATTGCTGGAAGGCTCAAGCTGGTAAGTCAAAGTAGAGATGGAGAAATACTACCCTGGGAGTTATTCCCTTGAATAACTGTTCTCTTATACTGGTACACCTACTTATCCATATTCATAACCAAAGCACTTTTAGACCATTTTTGGATATGTCTCACTTAATTTTAGCATTATTTTTGACAAGTTAATCATCTGCCTTCCCGTATGATTATTCATGGCAGCATATTGTCATACTGTAGACATGGAATTCTGCTTATAATGTGGTTTGGCCCTTCTCCAGTAGTAGTTCCACATTTCTGATTATTTTTCTGTCTCTTACCTCTCTCTCTCTCTCTATACATATATATATATTCCTTACTCAGAGTCATGACTGGAACTCAGATCTCGTGAGCTTTCAGCATGGAGTTACTTGTTCACCCCATGATTCTGTGACTACCACGTGCATAAAGATGTGCCATATAAACATCCAGATGAGATACATTCAATAATAAAAGCTTACTTTGAAGTAGCTTTTACATTAGGAATTTTATTCTAAAAAAAGGAAAAGGAGGGTTCTCTCTGATTAGAACAATATTTTGCAATCCTAGTTAATTACCTCACTTTGCTCATGCATGGGAATCATGCCCTTTCTCTCACATACTGATAGTTTGGAATCTTCAGTGTCATTTACATCTTCCTTTACCATTGTTGCAAACCTGAAGAAAGAAATAGTAGTGAAAAAGTTAAAGAGAAGCAAATAATCACTATTTTCCAAATGGATGACTTCTCAGTGATGTTATCTTTTCCCCACAGATCAGGGGGAAAAAATTATCCCATTTCCAGTTTCAAATTATCTCAGCCCAGTTTCAAATGTAGTAGTTTCTGTGTCCCTCTGTATGCTGTACCTAAGAACAGGAGACAGAAACTAACTGAAGAACAGTATCAAGCTTAAAAATTCAAGCACAGGAAAAAAAAAAAGAGTTTTAGAATCACAATTATCTGTGATAACTTCATTCCTTCTTAAAAGTATGACTGTAATACATCTTAATCTATCTGTGCCTCCTTTCAGCACATAATAAAAGTTATTTGCTGTCAGCACCACTTAGCAGGACTATTAGTTCTGCAAGTGTCACAAGCCCTGTGTACATGTCAGTGCAAGTGACCATTTAATAAAGTTAGAACAACTGTAGTTTGTAAAACTCTAAGAGGTTTCTAAAGTTTCAGAAGACACTTTTCCCCTAACTTAAACCTGACTGATCCAGGTTGATTTTCACAGGAATTTTAAGAGCGTGTTTCTGTTAGATGCTGCTAGTTACAAACACATTGACTGAGTATCTATGAAAGTGAAGATGCCTGTTTTAATAAGGATCAGGACTTTTCAGAGCTTGCAGCCTGATTGAAGAAGGCTCCTTTTTACTGATTATATCCCATGGAGATACTTGTCAAAGTGGGAAATAAGATCCAAGTCATTTGTGGATAATTAACACTGTATTTGCTTACTCTAACTAGTCCACTTCTTGTCCCATAGATTCTAACAAGAGATATGGCAGTGTACTGTTTTTTATGTCGGTATTTCCGGTGCACATATTTACTGTAGTTTCACAAGTGTGGGCCATCAAGGAGGGCAGGCATATATCTGGAGACAAGGCTTGATGGTGTTATCTCTTACAGCAAAGGCTGGGATATATTCTCTAGCAACTAAATTTCTTTCAAGTCTTTTACATTTCTCTGGCCATATAAAACACCAGTGAAGTTAAGCCAGAATTTCCGAGCCAAGAAATTCCTTCCATGCTAGATGATTGGAAGTAAGTCAGAGCTGATTCTCACAATTATCAAGCCTCAGGTTTAAAAAGAAATATTTGATATTTGGGAATGGCTGATACCATAAAGAAGGGCCATTCTAACACCTATGAGGTTTTGTTTGAGCTGTTCTGATGCGAAACTGGCCAGAGGCACAACCAAGGCATAGAAGAATACAGAGCCATAGTCAAACATTTTCAGTGTGTTTTAAATTAATAGTTGTGCTTTTTTTTTCTTTCCTTTTTAAAGGTAAAGTGTTTATTTACTCTATTTTCAGTACTTTTCTGTATTTTTAATTAGTACCTGTGGAACCAAATAGTTGTGTTTTTAGGGTTTTTTAAACTACATCAGTGATACTTTGGGTTTGGTTTTTTTTCATCTTTTAATCGGGGCTGGGAATCCACAAATGCCAGTCTTCCTAACCGGAATAGAACGTATCAGCAACCTACCAGTGCCTCCCTCCTTTGCTTCACTGACCACTTTCCCAGGGTGGATACATATACTTAATTTTGCACTTGGTTTGTGTGCATGCAAAGGACAGAAGGATATTGTCCTCCTTCCAGCTTTGCACGGGCAACATCCCAGATCAGTCACACAGCTGTTGACACAAAATACATTAACGCTTCTGAGAAAGGCAAGTCCACCTCGCCACACAGCTTCAGCTCCTGAAAGCGCTGTTCACAGCAGCGTGTGGAACAGGAAAGATTGAGTAAGCAGGGATATTGAATGTTCTGGTTAACAGGAATGGTTAACAGGAATGTTAATGTTAACAGGAATCTAACAGTGCTGTCCTTATCTGTTTTGTGGCAGGTCTTCACTGTGTTTGCAGGATCAAGAACCTCCTTTCAAGAACTGTCCCTTGGATCAACAGGACCAAAGTGAGTAGTTAGTGTACTTATGTCAGCATGGGTCTTTTGAAAGTTCACAGGTTTTGGGGTTTTTTGGGGGGGGAGATGGGGTTGTTTTGGTTTTTCAATTTCACTTTCTACTCCAACAAAAATCAAAGATTGAGAAATCACTGAGCGGAATTTATACCTCAGGGTTAAGGTCTATCCCATGGAAACCAGCCAATAACAGACTTATTTTAGTACCTCCCTGTAAAATACACTTTTCTCGTTTTGAAGGCAGAAAGGTTTGTATTAGATCCTCTCATTTCAGTTGTTTTTGAATGGGTAGTGAGGGAGAGCTGACTGACAGGGACAGCATGTGCATTGCCTACGGCATGAGCCCTGCTGCCTCGGTGACTCTCGGCATTCTGCCTTGCACAGAGAAGGCGCAGAAAGCACTGCACATGAAATACCACAAACACCACCAGAGCAACTGGCACTCAGAATAAATAATGATTAAAATACCCAAACCCTCATTACGCACAAAAAGGCGCTAAGCAAACCCGGGAGCAGCCTCCTGTCTGCCAAGCCTGCTCTGAGTTCCCACCCCGGCTCCCGTCACCCCTCCTGCTGCAGGGGATGGGGATGCAAGGAGACGGGAGGGGCAGAAAACTCACCTGCGGCACGGCGGGGCCCGGAGCGAGGGAACAGCCGGGAGCTCCGCCGGAACGGCTCCGGCTCCTCCTACCCCGCTGCTGCTGCTGCTGCTGCTGCTGCTGGCGCAACAGGCCCTCCTCCAGCGCCGGGGATGCCCCACAGGGCCTGCCCCGCGCCACGGCGGGAAAGGCGGCGGGACACTCGCCGTGGTCCGAGCTGTCAGGTTGGTGGGAGCGAAGGACCAGACCTGAGCCCATCCAAGGCTCTGGATACCCGTCAGGGCACACAGGAGGAAGATTTTTGTGTCTTTCACAGCCAGTCCCTCATGACATTCAGTGCATCCGGTACAGACGAAAAAGACTTTTTTTTCTGTGCTGCCTTTCCCATGGCTGTGGGAAGATGTATGGGGAAGCTACACGCAGTCCTTTAACCCAGACTACAGCACTGGAGGAGTTGGAGATTTGGTGCAAGGAAAGGGTAAGGAGCTGTTGCTGATTCTGCTCTGGGTGCGCACAGATAAAATGCACTGAGGCAGATGAGAATTAAAAAAACCGCCAACCAACCAAAACCCAAAACCACCCCAAACAAACACGTATTTCGCATATTTATGTTGTTGCCATCCCGGCATTTCGACTTCTTAAAGATAAAGCAAGTTCATCCACCTCATTTGTAAGTGCACATGAGGTAATGAGACAGACCTTTTCTTTTTCTCAACTCTAAATGTGCAAGCTGCACTGAGTGCATGTGAAAGCAGAGTCAAATGCCACATGTTGTTACTTTGCTCCTGGTATCATCACACAGAATTAAGCTGACTACAAATCCAAGAGAAAATGAAAGCATTTTTTGATCAGATTAAATTTTCCAGAAGGACTCAGAATCAGGGAAGTCTATTCTTCCCTCCCCCACAAGAGAAAAGTTTGACTTGGACTCTGAAAAGTCAAAAAGCCTCTTTATATCATCACTAGGGTAGAAGGAAAACAAAGAGAATTACCCAGTTCCATTAAAAACAGACCAGGGAATTCGGTGACAAGAGCATTAAGAAGCATTTTCCTTTAATAATTCCTGCAAGTCTGCTGAAAAACCTCATGACATTGGAACACATTTCAGAGTTGCAACTGTTAACGCTTCCATGAAAAGCACTGCTAAGAAGGCAAGAGGAAGCAAGCTGTCATGATTTTTACTTGTCTGGTCCACCAGATTCTTGGCCTGCCACTTAAAAAGCCCTTTTTGCCTTTACTGCAATTTAAAGGCAGGTGGTACTTACTTTCTTGCACAAGTGCTTTGACAAGAACAACAGCAGCCGCCGTTTTTGAGCAGGAACTGTGTACTGCAATCACCTACAATCACTTGTAAGTGAGCTTAGAAGCACTGAGAAATGATGGTCAATATGCAGTGAGTATAATGAATTTTCTCTCAGATTCTTAATTATATTATTCTTAATTATATTTTCAGAATACACAGTACATGTTCCCTGTGTTACTGCAGTGGGGAAATTTTCTCTTTCCAAGGTAAACCATTGAAACCGTGTCCTACCAGCTTCAGTTTTTAATATTTGAATTTATGTCAGTGAACATTTTTGGAGCTATTTTGGATAACTTTGGATTTGTGCCCCTACTTGATCCTGCTTGGCTGCCAGGGTCACTTGATTGAAATATTAGATTCTCTAAAACCCCTCTCTAATAAACAAACCACAAGGTCAGAATGCTACAACCATGAGTAAAGGCAAACATTAAACCCACAATGAGCCCAATGAAGTCAACAACCAAAATACTTTTGTAATTTGTAAAATTTACATTTACATACAATTATTTTAAAATAAGAGGCCAGATTTTAACTAGATGTGTTTCATTATCTTTGAAATCAAACAATTCATATTGTTTCAGCTGATACTGAAAAGCTTAAGCAAAAATTATATAAACATGACAGTTGTTGTTACAGAAACACACAATACTGTATATTTTTTCTGTGCTTTGATTGCTGATTAATCATATTCAGTAGCATTTAGTCCTTAATTCCTCCCTCACATATATATGTATATAATGTATATGAAGATACATATTAAATTACATAGAGCTTCATTTATGAACTAGATAAACGGAGCTATGTTAAAAGGAACCATATTTATAGGCAGTCACCATGTAATTCGTGTTGGTTTTAAGCAGTATGTTACTAAAACAAATGCTTTGTAAATGCAGGTTATTCATTGCCTTAGATCTCTGGGTCAGGACCTCTGTTTTTTCCCAGAGTATGAAACTTGACAATAATAGGTTTCTATTTCATGAATCAAAGCTACCATGTGCTATGACAATAAAAATTTCAGCACATACTCATGTAAAAACAGTCCTTTTCAGAGAAATTTTGCTTTGTGCTTTAGTGTGAACTGTATTCGTACTTCAGAATAAGGCACAGAGCACCAAAGTGTAGCACCTAGCAACAGATTTTCTCTTAATCTGTCCAATATTTGTACATCATTTTGGGGAGGAATATATTTGCTCTATGTAGAGTGGTAAAATCCACTCCTTTTGCTTTTGTGCTACAAGTCAAGCATATTCATGAAGATCTAGCCATGTATTTAAGAATCCTTCTCTCACATATATCCCCATCCATATCTGCTAGAGTACTGCCCTTGCATAGTCGTTCCAGTACATGAAAATTTAATTGTGAGTATTAATTTCCAAATACCTTGTAAGATGAGAATAAAGGTAATAATTAATTCCTTTCACTCAGATTTTGCTTAAAACACAACTCAGATTTTGTAACTTGAATAATATTTTTGGCCTCCTGAAATCTTAAACATTAAACTGCTGCTCTTGCCTGTTTTTGGAGTTGCCATGAATTGAAGCCACATGAAGTATATTTTACTCCAGTGTTTCTCTAGTTAAGGAAAAGTTAATCAGTAAGATCAATCTGGAGAGAGATGGCAGCAAATCTGTTTAAAAAGACATCACATGCATGATCTCAATCTTTGTAAGAAACACTGTCCTCATTTTTTGCCCATCGTAGTATGAATTTCCATTTGCAGGTAGAGTCAATCACAAGCTCCATCCTCCATCGATGATTAGTTCATTACCAGTCACATAGGCAGACTGAAATTACATAAAATAAACAACGATTTCAAGTCATTTTTCATGGCTGTTAATTTCAGGGAAGCATTTTTTCTTTAGATTAAAAAATCCGCTTTCTTTTTATACACTTTTTTTTTTTTTTTTTTACAAAGATACCTGAGTAAGTAATATAACATGTAAACAGAAACAATCATAGAAATTAAAGCTTTTTACTTAATTCAAGGAAGTCTGGCAGAAGTACTGTTAGAGGCTTTAAGATGAGAATGCATCCTGAGAGTGCAAATTTACAAAAGCTAAACTTTAGATATCTTACCTGCCGGAATAAATGTCTCACACTATGATGTTATTAGGTATGTCCAGCTGAGCAGAATCTGACCAGGTCAGCCAATAATTATAATGGGACCTAACTAAAAACTTAGATTATGCAGATAGTGGGGTAAACAACTGAGCTATTGACATTCTTCCCTATGTCAGTGCTGAAACATGCTGAATGTACTGAAAAAAATGGAATTCTGTTCACACATCGTTGAAAACCCTGTGAGCAGACTGGAAAAAATTATTAGCATTATAGAAATACTAAAACCAAGATGAAATTGAGAAACAGACTACTGATAGATAGCAACATTAATAGTGAACTGAATCCATTGAAGTATTTTGACATGGACATAAGGACTGCTGAACATGTCCAAACAAATCCAGTCTAGTTTTTAGTCTCAGTAAATTTATAGCAGCTGAAATAACGTTGGTGTGTGCTCATTAATGTTGGTGTTGTTTGCAGTGGTCATCAAGAGTCTAGCGTGTAACAACCACAGTGGGTCTGTTGTTTTCTTTATGCTGGAATGGCAGATTCACCCTGAGCACTAGCTAAAATCTCCAGCAACTCTACTAATTCTGCCTCCTTAAAACCTGATCTAGCCATAGTGCAGGCTTGGTAAAGCTGACAAGCTCATTTCTCTTCACCGTTCAGGATGACCTGGGGTCAGTCAGTTTGCTCAGGTGACATGAAACCACCAGGCTATGGCACCAAATACATAATGCCTTGCAATCACTGTCAACATTCAGAATACCTTTTGTATTGCAGGATGAACTCAGTGAAAGAAGATAGTGTGGTTTTTATTTTTGCAATAATCCAGCTCCAAAGAGAATATAAATTATCCTGAAACAAATACTCTCACTACTGTTAAGCAGCAAAGTAGCATGGGATTCTGTGACAGGACATTTTATTGTCTATACTTACTTCATCAGAGGCCAAGTACACAAAGAGATGGGCTACTTCTTCAGCAGTGGCCATCCTGCCAGTCTTCTGTCTGGCTAGAAAATCTTTCAATGCCTGGATATACAAGATCATTTGGTATATCAAAAATAAAAAAGCAAATTTTTTAACCTCTTGACATGTACAGAGCAATATTGGAAACAGGCCTCTAGTAATAACTGCCTGTAGTGCTCTAAGTAGGGAATTAAAGCTGGAAAAACAAATTCAATAGGGATGTGAATTTCAGGTTGAAAGAATTTAGGAGACTTTTAGAAAGCACCTAAATCTCTAGTTCCAGAATAAAGCCAACAAAAAATTCTTCTTCCTTTGGTGATAGATATTCCCATATCCTTCAAATGAGAACTTGCCATTATCTAATAAGGATGGTTAAGCATCCCAAATAATGTTGAAATGCATAGGCCAGAATGCCCTGTCTGTATTGTTTTTGCACTACCTTGTGGCTGACACATGCCGCAAGAGTAAATGTCCCCTGCTTTTGCACTGGATACTGTAACCAGCACTTGGAGTTGCTTGCATGGATGAGACCCTCTGCATTCACTAGGCAGTATTATCCTTCTGAGGCTTCAGTTCTGGTCTGACCTTAAGGCTTCCCTGTCAAGTTCAAGCTGACCACACTTTCAAAGGAGACAGCAATGTTAAGTTATCCACAGTACTCTAAGATTGAGAGCATTCTTAAATATGGGCAGAAATGCAGCTATATATTCTTTTCTTAAAGAGAGTTAAACATATATACACATGTGACCAAGCTAATAAATTGCTTTCTCACCTGTTCTGGGTTAGGCCGAGCTTGAATTCTTTCCTGTAAAGATGGTGTATCAACAGTTCCTAAGCAAAATTTTAAATTCAGTGTTAAAAATCAACTGCATCAGCAATCATGATATAAGTGTATTTGTTCTATTTGTATGTCTTAACACCTGTGTGTAACTGTGTAATATAATTCAGGAGAAAGACTGAAAAGCTACCAATAAAGCACAGAATTTTAAATTTCAGTAGAAGGCAAGAGTTTTGAGAATTAGAGTCAATACATTTCGAATGGTTAAATATCGTTAGCTAGTTTGTGCTTGCTTCTAACTTCCTAGACTGCATCTTTGAAAACAACCATTCAGATACTGTATAATATATGTATAAAGTGCAGACACTAGGTTAATCAGACTAAAAATCCAGTTTAACCACAGAATAACAACTTTTCTATTTTAAGCCACTCAAGCATGTTCTGTTCTTGTAGGCTCCTGGTAACTTTAGTTACCACTTGCAAGTCTATTCTTTGTTAAAAAGCCCAAACTCAATCTGGCCTTCTAGCATTTGCTCTTTGTTCACAGAATAATGTAAGAACACTTACCAGGACATATGCAGTTGCATCTGATGCCTTGTTCAATGAAATCAGCAGCCACAGCCTTTGTTAGCCCAATAACTGCAGCCTTTGAAGTGCTGTAGACACACCTGTTCACAACTCCTAACAGAAGGTCCGTGTATAAGGCAGCACAGAAACATAGTTAAAAAGGAGAAGAAAAAAAGAAAGACCTAAGATTGTTCAATATGCATCAGCTTCTGGACTCCAGCATTTCCTGTAGCAGCTGTAGCCTCTCCATAAGGGCAGGCTATCTGGAATGCCAACTGCCAGAATTCTACTCAGGTATACACCAGAGGAAAGCACAGAATCTTTCAATAGTGTAAGTAGACTAGTCATGTAAATAGACTAGGGGACTAGTCTAGTAACAAACAGCAAAGATTTAGAAACAGCAGAAATCCATCTGTTAGTCATGATCAGGCTTCTTTTGAAAGCACAGTTACAGCAGTTATGTAACTGTAATTTCTTCATTATATCTCTGAAGAACATATGTACCTAGATATCACTGGAAGCAATTCTCTTTTAGTTAATAAATACTGGTAAAAAAGATGCTACAAAACACTGAAAAAGCTCAGAGGTAAGGATCTTGGAGTTTCTACAATTTTCCATCTGTGTCCTTGCAGTTATGTTTGAGTTGAATGTGTTCACGTTTTTTTTCCTTAACTGATCCCTCCACAGGATTTAGAATAGCTTTGACTTTAGAATGTTCTCTAAGTTCAAAGCTGCACTACCTTTATATTGTATATCCATCATCTTAAAGATTTATATGAGGAGCTCTAGCAAGCTACTGACCTTTGATGCTGGATGCCACAGAAGACATATTTATAATATTTCCAGATTTCTGTTTAAGCATCTGCAAAAGAGTACTTATGTCAATCAAATGAAAACTATTTTGTCATCTGCATGTTCAGCAAAACAGCCCACAGCAACTCACAGAACAGCCCTGCATGCACTTGATACACAGGGCAACAAAGCTTAATTGGCATGGGTAGGTGCCATTGGCTGAAGCAGTAAAGCAGAGTCTGAAATTCTCACTCAGTTCCCCTGAGCCATGTCAGGATTGAAAACTATGCCAAGAATGTTTTTTTTTTTTTCCTAAGTCACCCCCTCTCAGTCACTGCCCTCTTGTGATGACAGTAAATTACACCACACAGACACCATACCATCTACCAATGCAGCAACTCACTGATCCCACTCAAAACTTGTTTTGGAGAAGAATAAAGCACAACAGTCTAGCATCTATGAATTGTAGCTAATTTTCTTTAAGTTATGACATTTTTAGGCATCCTAAAACCTAATATGCCTGAAGTTGTTAAAAAACCCCAAACTCTGAAAATTGAGTTTAGCTAAGAAAAAAACTCACCCTCAAACAAGCAAAAAGAACTGGAACAATACTGAAAAGAGTAGTTGTCATGATCACAGCTTTCAAGTCTGGCCTTTGCATTTACGGGAATGCAAACAGCACAAGTTTTGTGGACCCAAACCCAGTCATTATGTAAAACCAAGAAGCATCTTCAAGCTGCTACATTCATTGAATTGTTGTGCTCTAATCAGCATGTTAGCATCAGAATCCCTGAATTTCTTTGTAAGATAGTCTCCAGAGCTGTATAAAATTCATGTCAATATACATTATTTATAAATATTTTGCAGCAGTAGTATTGTGCAGCTTTGTGCTGTAGTATATTACATTAGCACTGTATTGCAATGGCTCCCTCACTGCTCTGCATTAAGTCTGAAGTATTTTAGCTAGTTTACATAGGCCAACTCCCCAAATAAATCTTCTCTATCATGTCCTTTAGATAAATTGTCTACTTGAAATATTATGCAATGCAGAGAATGTTTTGCAATAGGATCACTGTAATCTAAGGGGCTCCCCTATCCAAAGCAGCATGCTTGTATTTTGTATATTGTCACAGTGGCAACAACTCTGATCTCTCACACTTGAAAAAATGCAGCAGAGACTAAAAGTCATGGGCAGCCAAGCCTTGCCTTTGGAAGGAACGCCTTGATCATGAGGTACATGCTGCGAACATTGAGGTTCATTGTGAAGTCCCAGTCTTGCTCCTCACACTCCAGAATGGTTCCATGATGAACAAACCTAGAATAAGCGCGTGAAGGGGATTACGTGTCTGTAGTTTACATTTCCATGGCCCTTTTCCCACCACCATTTTATAGTAACTTTTATAACCTTGGAAAGAGTGGGATAAGAGCACCTTTGAAGAATGCAAGCAGCGGTGTATTTCTTCTGGTAAGTATCAAGGACGCTTAGCAGACTCAGTATGTGCAACAAAATGTTTCACAATAGAAGAATTAAAAAAAAAAAAAAAAAAAAAAAAAAGAACTACCAGACTGTCAGGCTTTGTTCACTTTTGTGCTAGAAGGGCCAAAGCCATCAGTACAGGGTACCCATTGAGCGAGGAATTCAAGTTCCAGAGCTGTTCTGTCTTGGCCTGGGTTATGTGGCTGTGCAAAAAAAGTTCAGTTTGGATGAAAACACACAAAACTTTGTATTAAGAGTATAAAATCCATTAAAACATAACAAATAAAATGCATTGAAGTAATAGAAAGTAGTTCGGGAGGACAGGGAAAACTGGAAAAATAGTAGTAGCAAAAAGAATCCCGTTACCCTGCAATGTTACAGAGGACGTCAATCTTTTCAATCTCCTTGGCCAGATTTTCAATCTGCTCCTTTTTGGTGACATCCAGAACCCGTATTTGAATGCCTAGAAAAAACATGACATTTGTTTCAATGTATTTGACTAAGGATTAGCTGATTGTTTTTCTGATGTGCTGAGGATAGCACAATTCAATTCACTCGATTAAGTTACTGCAGTGGTTAGTCTGGGACAGCGTATCATGCTATTTAAAATTTCAGGAGAGAATTAAAATGATCAACTGTTTCAATTGTTACACAGCATAACACAACCAGATGAGCTAGCTTAATTTACCATAAAAACATTCCAAATAAATTTGAATTTCACTCTACTCTCACACAGAAGAATTATAGAACATATATAATCATAATAAACTTTCATGCTCTAGAATAACATTTGGAACTAGTTACACGTGTCTTACAGTGTCATTACATACCACATTCTCATGTGTTGTTGATGATATCATGAATGAGTTTTATATAGTTTAGTTACTAAGGAAAAATGATTTTGCATAAATTATTAAAATCATGAGGGCAGTCACACTGGAACAGGGTCCTTCAGAGGTTATTGAGGAAATTCCATCCTTAGAGATATTCAGAACTTGACTAAACACAGCCCTGAGCAACCTGCTCTAACCAGTGCCACTCAGAGCACTAGATGGAACTGTGTGGCCTCCAGAAGTCTCACCCAGCAGATATGATTCCATGAAATACTGTAAAGCTGTTTGTAAAGCATCTGAAGCATAACTTTAAGGAAAATTTGATTTGAAATGGATATCAACCTGGGGTTTTTTGAAACCAAAGCAACAAGCCCGTGAATAGGCTTTCTGTGCCTTAGTTAAATGATAGACACACTTTTGAAGAGATTTGTGTATTCAATCAGACTACAGGCTGGTGATTAACACCACATTGGAATTATCTCTCTTAGATAAAATTCGAAGGCCTCAATGTGCCAAATCTTGATTAATTATAGATTGATTAATCATACGTCTAAAGGATGAAAATGGCTCTGAGTATATAGAAAATTCTTTCCTTGTGAGCATACTAGCAGAGGGAAAAAATGTAACATTTCCCCAAACACCCTCAGAAGGAATCTGAAAAGCCATCCAGTTCCCAAACAATTATGAAGGGATTGCTTGTGGTGAACTCCAGTTCACTGATATTCACGCTAAAAGCTGTGCCAGCTGTGGTTTTGTGTATTTCACTGTCAGCCTATAGTAGGAATTCATTAAGTCCACTTTCTTCTCTCAAATCAAGTGAGAAGCAATTTCAGCTGTAAACTATATTCAAGTCTCATTGTTTATTTCAATATTGAAAAAATACTTTTTAACATAATGTGTCACTTGTGATTTGAAACACATCTGTGCAAAACCTGCTCCCTCAAGAATGTTCCTGTTGTGTCAGTAGAAAAACAATCTTCAGGCCAGAACATTTGTACAAACAGAAGAGGTGTATCTAGTGTTGCTAGAATTAAATTTCTGAAGACATACGGATTCTACAAGACAGTAAGGAATGCATTAAAAGGATAAGCCAAGTATGGACCATAGAAATGCAAGACACTAGGTCTACCTTTTGGTATAGTGGGATGTTCTCTTGATCAGAGAAAATCATTCCATGCGCTTGATAATCAGCGTAGTGATGTCAAAAGGTAACTGAAATGGGTGCTATACTAGCAAATAAATATCAGCTTCTTCTGTGACAGAAGAAAATCAGTTATTCCACATCTGGAATAATGCTCTGACACAGTGATGTTGCAATATTTTACGTGCCATATCTCTGCTATTTCACACCACAGAATAAAGCGATGCAAACCTCAAAAGAATTTAGTCTGGATATTTTCCTTTTTTCTGTCTTTTTCAAGCTTTCCTATCCTCAAAATGTATCTCAGACAGCCTACACAAAACTTGCAAGAGCCAAACTAATGTCTCCTGTAGGGCCATTTACCTGGATATTTCCCCAGTTCTTGCAGTTTAGACTCATTGATGTCTGTAGCAATGACTTTGGCTCCTTCTTTAGCAAAAGCCTGAAGAACACAAGAATTTATATTTAGATATTCCGGATCATACCAGAAATAAAAAATCTGTTTTCATTCTGGACATATCAGGGAGTTGCACGCAACTATGTAACTTTGTGTGATATGACAGATTTAAAGTGTTTTCCCTAAAGGAAGGATTCCATAACTAAAGTAGAAGAACAGTAACTAGACTAAGATAATGGATATTTTCATTGCCCTTATTAGCTGCACTAGTAAGCAATAGGGATAGAATTGTCTGTATTGTTTGATTTAAATGAAGTTACAGAATTTGACAGGTAAAGGCAGAAGTTGTAAACCAGGACTCTTTTATTTTTAACAAAATCCTTTGTATCTAAATCGGAATAGAACAATATTAAAAGCAGCACGACTTGATATTTAACCAGAGACATTGCTTCATTCTTGATGGTCTCCTCAAAAGCCTCTTTTGATTGTGATTACTGATAAATCAACAGCTAATGAAGTAAAGTCTGTCAAAAGTATTCTGACATCTTGAACTGTAGCCCCTAATCTTCAAAGTAAGTGTCCTAAGTGCAGCTTAGCTTAAGAGGACAGTGACATTAAACATACCAGTCTTCCATGGCTTGTTGGGTATTTACAAAGTGAAACCATAATGAAGATTACCTGCTCCTTGGACAGAGTGATTTATGTAAGAGCCAAGATCAGCAGTCTTCTGTGTTCTCAATCACATGCATGAGAAACTAACCAGTCTGGTAAAAATGCTACAGAAGCTTTTCCTGAGTTGTTGATTACATTACAGAGATAACGAGATAACTCTACTGGGTTTTTTATTTGCCATGGAAAAGGGAAGTAGCAGGAGAAGAACTGGTCAAAAGGAGTTACAAGCTAACTGAAAAGTTAATACGTACCTTGAATTCTGTTTAACAGTAATCAAACAAAATTTGTAAAGGGTTGCTTACAGTTGCTTATTGTGAACAGTGTGTTAGTATCATGTGAACTTGGTTATGTCAATCATGAATATAGGTAAAATACCTTGGCTTTACTGTAGGGGAGCCTCACAGTATCTAGCTTTAGACCAGGAAATATTCCCTCTATCATTTCTATTTTCTCCCAGAACAAAGCAACAGAGATACTGGATTAAAGGTACAGACAGTACCAACCATTTATTGTTAGAAAAACTGTTGCAGCTGTCCTCAAATCTTACTCTTAACCTTATCTAACGTCTCCACTCAAGAGTTGAAGATTTTCATAAATTCAAACAGCACAAAGCCTGCATGATACAGCATAGTGGCTACATTATTCCCTGATTTTTTCACTGGGTAGTTCTGGCCTGATCTACAGTCAATTAATTCAAGAACTAGTTTGGTGCAAGGGCCATTGGACAAGCTAGAATGAGAGACTTTGCACAGGCACAGCAGAACAAACATGTTCCAACTTACAATAGCAGCTGCTCGGCCGATGCCCTGTGCTGCCGCAGACAACAGGATGATCTTCCCATCCAGCCGCCCCATGGTGCTGACCTGTGCAGGCACGGCATGGCACAGAAATTTAACAAAGATAAGCCAACACCACCCCTGGGAATCAGATGCAAATATGTTCCCAAAACTAGGCATGATACCTCTGCCATCACAATTGTCCTGTTTGGCTGCCATGTAACCCTCAGTTATCCAGGGTTCTGAGGGGCAGGGCTGCCTCAACCTTGGGTTTTTTTCAGTTATACATAAGGACCTCAAGCATACAAAAGGCATTTGAGCTCAGAAGTTAAGCTTCATTATAACAGAAACTGGATTTTTTTTCTTCAACAGGCAAAAAAAAGCCAAAATGAAACTGCAGTACAGTAGTTTGTAATCCAATGTTTCCAATCTCCATGGTATTCTCAGAAAGCAGGTCTGTCTTGTTTCTCTCAAACTGCAAATACTTAACTTCCTAGACTGCAGTAAATTCCATACAATGCTCTGGCCTTGGTATCTGCCCTCAGTTGTCTTAGGAATCTTCCAGCCCCAATGAAGCAGGAAGGTGCAGGGGGAATGAAGCTGCCAGTCTTGCCTCTTGTTCCTGGTTCTCAAGGAACACTGACCATGCGTGGGGCAGTAGGGAACCTGTAGGAGCTGCTACCTCAGTCTGGATGGAGTGGCCAAAAGACAAAATACAGCCCTGTTTAGGTGCTGTGTTAGTTCTAGCAAAATACAGCATGCAAAAATGCAGACAAACAAGTAAAAACCATATGCCAAGACTCAAAGGACTTCCTAAAAAGTGAGGTCACTGTGTTCCAGTCACAGTGTAGTATCTACAGTTTAACTGGGTTCCCCATAAGCAAAACTCTTTGCATTTTCATAATCCTCTAAGCAACTTTGTCTATGTCTGTGAGTGTAGAAAGGTCTCGTAAGAACAAAGTCTTTAAATATACACATAAATGCAACACACCAAGTACTTCAATAGGAAATTAAAATAACAGTGCCATAATCTTCCCTATATTAACAGCCAATGCTGTCCTCTGGAGATGCTCAAATCCATGCTGTGACTCAAGATTACTGAGTCAAATTTAGTGTCCTACTTTTTGAATCAATTATTCTTATTTTGATCAGAAATTCTGTTTTTTTTCCTGACAAAAGTTGCAGCAAAACTGTTTTCTTGAAGGTTATAGATTCAACAAATTAGACTTCTGAAGCAACGTAAAGGAAAAATTCTTTTCTTTCCAAAAGCCACCTGGATCAGTCTAAGTATTTTCCCAAATCACCTTAACACATGGGAAGCAAAATGCATTATAAATACATTTTTCAATCTAACAATCGTTTTATGAACATTTCCCATACCAATTCTAAAAACCATTTAAAAATAAATAGTCACTCACCAAGAGATCTCAAACAGCTTTGTTATATTTACTGACCCTTGTACGAAAGGAAGTTGTACAGGGTTGTGTTTTTTTTTTTTTTTTTTTTTTTTTTTTTTTTACTGTGCTTGTTGGGATTTGTAGTCCAATTGCTAAGTTTCTCTATAGGAACACAATTTCCTGTTGAAACATTTAGAGGCTGCCATCTAGTGAAACTCAAGATTTTAAAAAAAATGTGATTTTTCTCCTGCACAGGAAAGGACACAAAAGTATCACCAGCATCAGCTGACTGTCTTACAATGGGAATTCAAGAGATCAGTAGGATTCCCACCAAAAGGCCACAAACATGTTTTTCCAAGCAATGTGTTATTGCAATATAAACTATCAAATTCCAAACCAGAACAAAACTTATGTGATTTTTTTTTATTGTTAAACTGGTGATTTACCAATGTATATTTTGTTTCTAGTGCTTTAACTTGCATACTTTAAAGCAGAATTAATATCATTAGACTGCAAAATTCTAGGACAAACTAATTTAGCAATAAGCTCATGCCAGACTTAAAGCTACCAGATAGTATTATTAAAGAATTTGGTATCCTACCTAAGCTTCAGTTAGTTTGTTCTCAGAAAAGCCACTTCTGAGGATAAACTGGGACACATACACAGAAGTTCAGTTTATCCTGTCTCTCTGCTGAACTATGATAGCTTTTAATGCTTTCTAAATCAGCTCCCCAGTAAACAAAATCTTTAAGGACTTATGTTGCTAAAAGCATTTATTCTTCTGCCTCTAAACTTTTGCCATCCAAATTCGGCCACAGACCTGTTGCAATAAGTTTCTGCCTTTTTTTAGTTCAATCACCAGAAAAATCACCAAATCTAGTTGTTCCAAGCAAGTAATAATTAACAAAAAAACCACTGAAAGTTATATATGGAAGAGGTAGATCTATATATAAACCTTCGTTCCCAATTCTGGAAGAAAAAAAGTCAGTCTAGTTCATTTGTTAGAACACCAAAATGCTGGTAGCCAAAGGAAATATCTTTCATCATAGTGGGAAATAAAAAAAGGAACAAACTAAACAAAAACAAACAAACCAAACAAAAACCCCAAAACAAACCCAAAAAACTTCCAAAAAAAAAAAAGAAAAAGGAAAAAAAAAAAAAAGAAAAAAAGAAAGAAACCACCATAAACACACCAGCACTTTGCATTTATCCCTGTCAGAAAATAAATAACCTGTGGCCGTAATCAGAAAGGAGACATTGCAGAGCCCAGCTCTGTAAAGGTATTTAGAACCTGTATATTTTTGGCACATCATGCCTTTAAAAGCTTCCCAAAATACATTCCAGGCCAGAGATTGAGATAAATCCTTGGAACTTCTTCGTAGGTACAGTGGTTAGCAGTTTTCAGCCATTCAAAGTAAATAGAAGGTTGGTTCTTTATTAAGAAGTACATCCATCAGGTAAATAATCCTTGTGTGACTCCCCCAATTCCAGTAAATACTGAATGCTCAGGAACATCTCAGTGTAGCCATTTGCTTGTCAGTTTGGGTGACCCAAAGAAGACCTAGCATCACTGAGAGATTTATTTCTATAAAATAAGGATGATGCTTTTGATGCAGGTGTCTTTCTTAGGTATGACTTTGTCATCTCATGATGATGATTTCATCCTTAATGGAGTTGATCTCAGGTTCTGAGTGCCCAATTGCTGTTTAGTTGGCAGTGGAGGGCCAATTAGGGAGGAAAGGGAGGAGAATCTATGTTTTAGACGTCAACCATCTTCTGACAAGACTCAAAGAACTAAATAAAAATCTGGCAACAGGAAACTTCTGGACAAGTAATTGCTGCACAGGTTATAGAGGAAAGAAACAAGAAGCATAATAATGATGGAAATGATGAAATTAAAATGGAAATGATGAAATATAAAATACAGTAATTTGGTAACAGTTAGCCACTGGATGTTGTAATCAGCATCCTTGGATTGTAGCACAAGTAAACAGCAAAACCATTTTTACATATTTAACACAAAACTTTATTTTCAAGTTAAAATTTCTTATATAAAACATACAAAATATAGGTCTCACAATATAGATAAGTAGGTTAATAGAATAGTCCATCTTGCCCCAATGATCTTGTTTGTTTTCCCTTCACTAGAGAAGCAGAAGAGTGTTAAGTCCATTGCTTGCTATTAAAAAAAGATCCAATACACAACTTCAGACAGGTATATTGAAAAATGATGCAAAATTCAAAGTTACTCACAGTACCATAATTGGGTGATCTGCAGAAACTTTTAAAGAGGAACCCTTGATTGTGTGCTGTACAAACAGAAGATCAGTAACTTCGGTTGCAGTGTCCAAAGAGGTCAAGATTGTGGTGAAAATGTAGTTTCTGTTGGCTTAAAGAAAGCATGGTATAAAAACCACATACTGAGAAACAAAAATATCTCTTGCCAAGTCAACAGCACTCTGAAGATACAAATACCAACACCCCAAAAAAGGGCTGTTTAGGAAAGACAGAATGTAAAGTTTGAGACTGAGAAGTTTCACAGTAGATTAGTTTGTGATCCATTCCTTTTTCCATTTTTTTCTTCAATACATTAGCTTCTCTTTGCCATAAAAAAAAATCCACATCAAAACCCCAAAGCAGAACATCAGCAAATTAGCAGGTTATGGGACAACATCTGGTTTTCCATTTTCGTCCTCATATTCCAGCTTTTCCAGTTGAGGGAAGTAGAAACTCCAAGATGAAAGAGGCTGATGGTTTTTAATCTGAAGGAGTTTTTGTTTTGGTTTTTTTTTGTATCTCCAGATCCTGGCTGTAGCCACTGTAAGGGCAGCTTATGAAAGAGCATCTTTACTGGGTGCTGCAATCAGGGGCTTTATCTTTGTCTGAAGTCCCAAACAAGCGCTTAAGGTGTTCTTCTGTGGACTCTGTGCCTGCAGGTCGTGTATCTGCACATGAGACAAGAACATTAAAGCCCTTCTCAGTTAGACAAGCAGCAGGAATACAGTGATTTAATCCTGATTAGTATTTTATACATCAGCTGTGAAAGCTTCCCTCTGAGGAGCTTTGTGTTGTGAGAAAAGTTGTGCTATTACCAAGTTGGCCATCACAAAGCCAGCAATGAGTCATGTTCTTCCTGGAAGTCTGCTACTAATACCTCAAAAACTGGCTACTCTTCAACATGCCTGCTTCGGCCTTCTGAAAGCTGTGAGAAGCATGAAGGCAAAAGGTCTCTAAAAGTCAGCAGGCCAGATATAAGAAGCCTGAAGTGAGGCTGAGGAACAGAAGTTATCATCAAAACAGCTATTATTGCAGCTGGAGCCAGGCAGAGTAGCAAATGCAACATCAAAAACTAAAGTCTACCATCTTGAAAAATTTCAGAAAAAAGTTAACCAGCAGTTAACTTTATAGTTTTACCAGAAATCTGTGCTTAACCAATGTAAAGTTAAAAAGCAAAACATTTTAGAGCAGCAGCTATCTAATAACAGTATTTTGCTGATTCACTTTTTAAAGTCACTCATCAATATTTCCCCAGCAGAAAAGGAAAAAAAAGTTTGTATATTCTCCAGCAGGTAAAGAATTGATTTTGGTATTTCAATTCTGTAGAGCATACAGAAGCTTCACAGCTCAGATCAGCTTTTCAACAGTCAGATGACAAACCACTCAGGAAAACTGTTATCATGCAAGTTTCAGATCTCAGACCACCTCTTACATTTTGCCTCTTCAAATCTCATAGGACACTACTACTATGTCACATACCTGTTGGCACACCCAGGTTGGAATTATCAAAGAAATTTGTTGGACAAGCCAGAGGCAGAGGCTTTGGTATGTCCTGAGTCACTATTTGCTGAGAAACAGTTTCCTTGGAGGGTGAAGGCATTTGCTCTTTAAAGAAATATGACACTGCCTTCCTAGGAGACTTTGGAACAATCTCTTGAGTAGTTTCTCTTGAGGATCGTTCTCTCCATTTTAGTGCTCTCTCTTTCCATTTCCTGAGTTCCTCTTTCAGTTCAAGTTGATCACTGCAAGGAAAAGAACCCCAGCATGCAATTAAGAAAAGTTTAAAGCACTTTCTTTAAGGAAAAAATCCTGAAGAACAGAGTTCCTGTATTTTCAGATGACATATCACAGACGTAGCAATACAATAGCTGTGTATCTTGGTTTCAGAGGATTTTTTTAAGCTGAAATCCCTTCCAACATACAATTCAAGTGTATCTTTCAGCATTTAAGATTCTTAAGAAAGCAAGCAATTTAAAGTTCAAAAGGCCTTTCTGACTTTTTAAGCCATTACACTAGCTTTAAATAAAAGTTTATGATATGAAATCTGAAGTTAATGGTTACTGACTTCCATATGTCCCCCAGAAAGAAATACTAATGATGTACATAAATACAAAAAATGATTTGACATGTTGCTAGTCAGCTATCCACTTACCTCAGTAGAAGGTCATTTTGTTTCTTCAGCTGCAAGTTCTCTTTCTGTAGCTTAGCTTGTTCAGATTTTAGAACAAGTATTTGTGTGCTCTGCACAATACCACTGCCACCACCACAAGTAAGGGGTATTTGGGATTGCTGAGGATCTGCTTCTTTCAGCACTAGAAAACAGATTTATACATATGTGTGTGTGTATTATCTGGAGAATATTCAAAACCAAGCCAATACATTTTTAGCCTATTCCTTCTTGTGGTCTTACATGTGAAACCTCACTGGGTTACAAGTGCCGTTACAACAGTTACTCTTTTTTCTACACAAAGTACACCTCCCAGTAGTCACACTACCAGATATTTAGAAACATGACACATTCTTCACTGGGCCATTTAGAGGTAAAATAGTTATTTTACCACGTATGTCATAGCTTTGATTAGAACTAGGTATTCACATGTCAGGGAAAAAGTGGCAACATGAGCTACCACCACTGCAGCCTATCCCTCCACAAGGGCAAACCTGGCTGGAGGAAAACATGAGAACTACTGTGATTCTAGTGCAGTCCATATGCAGCTAATGTAATCTACTTTCCATCTCATCTTCCAGTGCACCCAATTCTCCTCATACCCTTTGAGTACAGGGCCTACGTATTAATCTGGTCTTTACCCATATAACCTCAAAACTCAATGTTAAACATGAAAGAGTCCCTTCTATTTATCTTGAATTTACCAGTAACATCTTGCTCTTGGTGTGCTCTTCTCAGTTCTTCTTTTAGCTTTGTTAACTGTTGTTCTTGGTGTTCTGCAAGGGCTTTATAATTAGCAAGTCTATATGAGGCAGGAATGGAGGGGAAAAAAAATTAGAAAACCTCAGTTTAATAGTTACTACAGTTTCAGTTGAATTCCAATGAGCTATCAAATACAAGACACCCACATTTTTGGTGTATTCCTTCTCTCTAGTGAAGTAGAGAATGCTTTCAATTATTGCTTTCCACTTGCCTTCTTTTGTCAGAATAGTTATTTCATTTATGGTTGAACGTGGTTGGTTGAGAAATATTGGTGGGTGTATACAGAAGAAGTTTTGTAAGCAACCCAAGGTTCATATAGATTTTACTTTCTTTAACTACCATAAAAATTTAAAACACCTCAAGCTGAAAGCTTACTTACTATGTGGGAAAAATAAAGAGGGAAGTAGAAGCTAAGAATAAAGTAGTGAGAATTGTAAGATGATAAAATTTGAACTTACTTCACTTCAAAGGAATTGGATTGTTTCATTCTTTCCAAATCACATTTTACCAATTGTGTTTTGAGATGGTCAATTTCTTCTTTGTACAGCTCAGCACCCTTATCTATTTTTGCCTGAAAATAAAATATTTAGTACAAATAAGGGCTCGTTACTTAGCAATGAAATTAAGGGTTGTTTCCCTTGTATCTTTCCTCTGACTAAATTTTGCAGGACAAGAGCAGGAGTGAGAAGTTATTTTTCACTAAGGTGGCTCACATTACCAACTGGCAGTATGGTAGCAGTTGGTGTCCTACTCTGTGTATTACATGCAATCATATTTTACCAAGTTTTGCTGACTTCTGTGCCGATATAAATCTGGGAATTTTAACCATGCAAATATATGACATTGAGTAAATACCTCATGCTTCAGTTTACAGGTTTTAAAATGTTCAAAATGTTCCAGAAATTCATGACAAACACGTGACACATTTAGTTTCTAGTATCATAATATGGATTCTAAATGTTGCCACTGAAGGTTGCACTGGTTGAAACTGCCTGCTAAACAGGCAAGTGGAGTATTTTACTCTAGGAATGCCATACAAAACAAATACATTGACTATGGAGAGCTAAGTTTCACCTACAGCTCTTGTCAAGCATGCTTTGTGTCTTTCATCAGAGAAGAAAGAAGAGTGAAGCATTTTGCTCATACCTGAAGACTCTGCTTCTCTGTTAAGGCAGTCTTGAGGCAATTATCCATCTCATTCAGTTGGGCTTGCAGTTGGGTGAGCTCACTTGTCTCTGGTTTTTTTTTTATCTGTGCTTGTAACTTGCTTATCCTGTCATCTTTCTCTTTGACACTTTGTCCTACTTCATTTATTACATTTTTTAACTTCTGAATTTTTACCTCCATAGCCTGTTGAGATGTATCAATCCATCAATCAGTTATGAGCAGTTATGTCAAAAGGTAGTAACAGTAACAGCACATGGTCATATTCTTGGCAAAAACCCAAACCACACCAAAATATCCAACAATACAAGCTCTATGGCAGCTCTTCATATCCAGGTCACTGTTGTCTCACCTTTTAATAGTCTAGAACACTCAAGTCTAAGAAAAGAAAAAGTACTTAGGAGAAAGGTAACGGTGACAAAAAAAAAGGAGCGAGAAAATGACTTCTCAATTCCCATGATTAAATAGAGAATTCCTCTCCAGCTTCATGTCTGACATATACTTACAGGAAGCATCAAGAGTAGCACCCTATTAAAGTCAATACTTCAAAAGCAAATAAAAACATTTCATATGATTTTCTAAACTGGAATCTATTTGTGTACAGAAATCGGGCAATTAAAAAAACCATGTTACAGGCAAGAGCTCAAAATTCCACTTTGGAAATAAAAGAACTACGAAAATAAGTGTACTCTATTTGTATTGGGGTGGCATAGATTTACAGTTGCCATCTATCCTTATTTCCAGTTTGGAGTACTCTCCCTTAGAAAGCAAGAATCAAAGAAGTTTTCCTTAGAAACAAGTATTGGTTACCTTTTTATCTTGTTCTGCAGCCTTTAATTTATTATGAAGCCTATCATTTTCTTCTTCTAATGCCAGACTGGCAGAGCCACCAGGGGCCAATTTTTCTTTTAGAGTGTTTAGATCCTGAAGCAACTCTTCATTTTTCTCTTTTCTCTGTTTTAATTCAACATCAGCATTTTTACTATAATCGGCAGTTCTGCCATCCAGCTCTGAAGAAAGTTCAAGGAGTATCTGAAAATCAGTAGCATCATACAGAATAATTTTCAATACTTTATTAATCTGATAGAAATATGGAAAGTAAAGAAACAGGAAGTACCTTAGCCTGTGTTATTTTCACATTCTTGTTTCAGTGCCCCATTTGAAAATGCTTGCTGTCAGAAATGGTATCATTATCACTCAAAAGAACAGTTTCATTTCCAGAAGAAAGGGAGGCAGGAAGGGGCACAAGAAAAGATGATACTGTATTGCAGATTTACCAATATTTCTGCATTAACTCAAACTCTAATATTAGAGAAACAAAGGAACTATATTGGGAAGATTTCTTGAATGTCAGCCAAAGAAAATCATAGTTATTCACAGATTTTTTTTTTACGAGAATGTATTCACTGACTAAGGGAAATGAAACCTACACATTGGACTATTTTAGAAAGCCACGTTTAACATGTCAGACAAATAAAAACTTCACAATTATCAGGAAATGACAATGAATGCTAGATTTTTATTAGTTAAAAGCTCTGATCCACATAATATTAGGGTCAGGGAATTCTTCCAGAAACCTTGCCAACACTGCGAAATCTCAAAGAAGTCAAGACTGACTATTGACTCTACAAAAGGAACTTTTAAAAATAGGCTAAACATAAGATTTAATCAGAAAGATGAAATCCCATGAAATCCTGTTTATGATGCACTAAATCCTGAAAAATGCTGTCCAGGTTTCCAAAAGGGAGGGGAGGGGAGGGGAGAAGTGTAAATATAAATTTAACTGTGTTTTAAAAATCGCTATAGTAGTTTTGATAAGGTTTGACCATAAAAGCAACATTTTCCAGAATTAAGACTAATAAAACCTCAAATAAACAACTGCACACTCCCTCCCATTTATTACCTAGAAAGTCTTTTAGAAAGCAAATTTCCAACTCTGCTTAATACATGATACATGAGGAATCTTTGAAAGTCTTTTAAGTATTCCTATGTCTTGCAGTTAAAATATGAGTAAGTGCTAATAATAAATGAACGATCATTTAAGAGCCTTTTTGTCTTTTTTTCAATCATAGTCATTTGCAGAGTGCTTGCACAAAATACATTTCTGATTCTATAACATTTAATTTTACCTTTACTTTAGGAGTCCAGAATTTAAAAACTTGCAAGAGTCTTTCATTATCTTTCTTTAGTTCTTCTTTCAGTTCCTCTGCATCCCAATGAGTTCCTGAACATGCTTCCCAGAACTGTATTGTTTCTTTTCTAGCACTTTCTTCCTGCTGTAACTCTGCTTCTATGCAGAGAAGTTCATGTTCCATTTCTGATACATCTTTGAGAATGCTCTTTAAAAAAAAAAAAAAGGGAATTAAAATTTAAATACTGGTTTGATTATCACATGTCTAAATATACCTTCTGTCCTCTCAGCTATCAGTATAGCAGGAAGTCTGTTTTACTATCTAATTATCATATAAAAGGAGCTTTGCTAGACTTAAAATTACATCCTGTCGGGAAAGGAAGAAGACAATTACATTCCTGGGGCAGGTGGAAATGGGGAAAAAAAGTGCTTATTAGCAAAAGTTTATTCCGTTGTTTTAGAACAAGTCATCTTGGTATGGGATAGTATGTGTTGTAGAGGGCAAACAAGTAAATAACATTCCTGCTATTTTCTAACCTATTAATTTTATTTTCAGCTGCTTTATGAAACAAAATCCTCTTATTATAGACTTAGTAGCATAAAAAAATAAATCTATTCATTCCTTCACCCCCTCCCTGAGTGAAGTTTTAACAGATAAACCCATGCCATTACATTCCCACCACCACATGACCCCATGCCTTGGAATGGGTCTTTATGTCTATTTTTTTTCCAAGTATTACCTCTGCATGCAAGTGGAAACTCTTCAGCCCTTCACTGCTGTTTAACTCTTGAGAAGATACTTCATTCTGCTTCAAATTAGTCTTCCTGAGACATTGAATCTGGGATTGTAGGTTATCTTGTTTTCTCTTTTCCTCAAGCAATTCCATTTCATACTTGTGAACAGTAGCGTGATACTCTCTTTTCTTTGTGCAAACAGAACTGAACAGAAGCTGTTGCAGAAGCACAGGATGTATCAGTGAGCCTGTTTTAAAACAGTACCCTGCATCCAGCTAAAACACAGTATTTTATAATTCAACCTGTTTAATCCCTGAGCCTCTAAATGTCCAGGGTAACTAACACATGGTTAAGAAAATCAGGTTCACAAGTGCATTATAGTAATGGCATGTAAGCCTTTTACCTAAGACAGCACTTTTCCAGTATGCTATTTTTTGTAGACTCCAAAAAAAATAAAAGGAGTCTAAAAGGCTCTCAACAGCCTTCGACAGACCAAACTTCAAAAAACAAAGTAAAGTGTTCCTTATTATATTTATTTTCTCTTGGAGTTGTGAAAGGTGCAGATGTTCTATGAGAAGAATATCACCATGCTGATTTAAAACTTTATTCTAGCAGAGCTCGCTAGTTGAATCTTAAACATCTTTAACCATCAAAGTTAAAAGCCATCTACGGAAAAAAAAATAAACCTAAAATGGCTGCATTAAGTCATAAAATGAGGCTCTTTGGAACATTAGTTCAACTTCCAAGTTAATGGATATTTATAGACATGACTGACTCTCAAGAACCTCACCCCTCTCTCCAGATCTGTGTATGTTTCCATGCTCTAACCAAAAAAAAACCCAGCCCTTAATATTTCATGGTAAATAAAGAAATAGAAAAAACTTTATCGTTTACTGTACTTCTGCATATGCTAACAGGAATTCTTTACCTACTACCCTTAACCTTTTTGCTGATAATTTTAGTCCAATGGAGAAACTGATGGCTGTAAAATCATCAAACTACTTGGGTAGTTTTGCAGAGTAAGCATGCATTTCCAAGCCACCTTGTATGTCTCTTTCCCACACAGAGAAATACATACTTAGTAATCTATTATTTGATTTACAGAGTACAGAAAGAAAATTTCATTTTCCAATTAAAATGGAATAACATTAATGAAATAATTCTGTGCAAAGCAGCTGAACTACAGTTAAAAACTAAGTTTGATTTACATAACTAAGTAGTTCCAGTTTTCCAAGATTGTAAAGCAACTACTATCAATTTATTTTCTCCAGTGTGTGGATTCTCAAAACCCAAAGATAAAGTATATAAAATCCTAATTGTTAGCATTGAGAGCTTATTAAAAAAAACACCACCAAATCCAAGCAATATGAAGCATCCACTTATTCAGCATTTTAAGTTGGTACCTTCAATTTGGTCAATAACTTCTGGAGACGAGTGCTCATTTCCTCGTTTTTAGTTTGAAGTGCTTTGACTTGTTCACTCTGTTTCAATGTAAGCTGAGGCAGTATCACAGCTATCAGTGCTTTCTGACTATTCAGTTCACTCTTTAGCTTAAGAGACACTGTAGAGAGACACTCATATCTCTTCCCCATATTTGGGAATTTCTCAAGCAGCTCCTAAATGCAAGTAAAACAAATTAATTTGTTGACAATAAGGAAAAGTGTGATTAGCTATAAACAGAAATATAAAATAAATTACCTGACTCCAGGACTAACCCCGACCGCATGTATTGGTTTTACAATAGGAAAAGTTATTATGATTAAGCCTTCAGTTTTGACTTGCCACAGGGATATGACAAAAAACTACTAATCCAGGCACAAACCCAAATAATTTCTTGGTAATCCAGCAAGTCATTTCACAAACTCAAATTGTCTTTGTGGTTTAAATTGCCTGGCCACATCAAGATTTGTAAATCAGGCATGAAAAAAAATTATTGCTCATTCACAAGAAGGCCAGCTGGCCTTCCCTCGGGATGGACTCCCAGGTTTATCTGCTTCTGCTTTCTTGAAGGAAAAGGTTCTTGAAGTGGGTCCTAGCACTCTGCCATGAAAAGGAGGGTGTGAACATGCAGTGAGCAGGCTCAGTAGTGCTACAGGCTTGAAGACCCAGTAAACTGCAGCTCCAGTATCATGTTTAATTATGTCTATGTTTCACATTTTAAAATAAGTATAAAAATCCCCTGACATACTCCCTCCCTCCATCATTGATTTTTAGTTGAAAGAACCAAGATTCACCAGTTTTCTTAACTCTTTACCTCACAGTAAAAATACTGGAACATTGGGACGAGGCAGACCAGATCCTGTCTATTACAGAAGTCAGAAGGGGAGAGTGCTCTTAAAAGGGATCAGCTGATGTTAACTTCATTATGATTTAACTTTATCAGTTGTGCTGGTATTTTCTTTTCCACTGGATTGCAGTTCTTAAAGAAAGTTCTGTGTTGTTGTAGTAGGGTTTGAACTCTGCTCTTTGTTTGTAGTTTGAGGGTTATAAGGGTTTGCTGAGTTGTAGTTTATTTCTTCATTGTAATTTGGCATTTTGGGTTTGTGGAGCTTTGTTATTGGTGGTAGTTTACTTTTTCATTGTAATATAATTTCTTGTTGTTTGGGTGCCAGATGTGACGATGCAAAGTGACACAGAGTTCCCAGGCAGTACAAAGGAGAGCCCTTTATTGCAAAAAAGCAGGCCTTTTAAAGCAGTCAGCTGGTGATCAGTTTACATAGTTTCAAGGCACAACAAGCCCAAGTCAACCAACCAGCATACACCACAATGTGGACATGAGGCAGCCATGAAGCGTCTCTTGTGTCTCTCACATCTCTCCACCCCTGTTCCAGCTGAGTCACTCTCCCACAGTTCCCCTTGTGCTGAGCTGAAGTAGCAGGCCTGAGCCATGATTTTGCAAGGGTAACAAGGCTCTTATTTTATAAGGCTTGACCTATATGCAACAATATACATTCATAAATACTGGTTTATTTTAACTTCCGGTATGTTACTAGCACTTCTCATATCTCTGAAAATATACTCAGGATAGCTAACTAACAAAAGGTCTGAGGAATTCCTACTTTGAGGGCAGAAGCACTGGAATGAAATTAATTTATGTGACACCAATTTAGTATTTGATGGGGAACAATGGACAGGAGGATCCGGGGGATTTTACAAAACCAAAGTGGTTCCATTTGAGGTTCAACAAGGGGAACTGCCAGGTCACAACATTCCCCCATGCAGTGCTACACGCTGGGGGAATAGTGTCTGGAAAGCTTCCCAGCAGGAAAGCACCTGGGGGTGCTGGTCAACAGCTGGTAGAACGTGAGCCAGTGTGTGCCCCAGCAGCCAAGAAGAACAAGGGCATCCCAGATTATGTCAGGAATAGTGTGGCCAGCAGGACTAGGAAAGGGATCGGCACTAGCAAGGGCGGCCACACCTCAAATCCTGTGTTCAGTTCTGGGCCCCTCACAACAAGAGCAGTGAGGTGCTGGGGAGTGTCCAGAGAAGGGCAACGGAGCTGGGGAAGGGTCTGGAGCACAAGTCCTGTGTGGAGTGGCTGAGGGAGCTGGGGGTGTTTAGCCTGGAGGAGACTGTGGGAAGACCTCACCACTCCACAACTGCCTGAAAGGAAGGTGTAGCCAGGTAAGGGTCGGTCTCTTCTCTCCAGTAACATGTGATAAATTGCACTTTCATTAGAGGGAGAGGTTCAGACTGGTTATTAGGCAAATTTTCTCAATTGAAAAGGCTGTCAAGTACTGAACAGGCTGGCCAGAGAAGTGGTGGAAACATCATCCCTGGAGCTATTCCAAAGATGTGTACATCCAGCACTTAGAGACACGGTTTAGCAGTGATCATGGCAGTGCTGGTTTAAGGGTTGAAACCTATAATCTAAGAGGTCTTTTCCAACCTAAATGATTCTATGATCGTACATGACCAGTTATTTTCATTGGGGTGGCTAGACAGTAATGAAAGCAAGTGAGATGTTCTGTGAATATTAAATTTCTCAGTTGACATAAGATGTGCAATCACTGAACAACAGCAAATCAACTGATCCCATGGTATGCAGCATCTTAGCAAGATATGCAAACCATTTTATACATAATGCACAAAAGGCTTATGCTCCAAGACAAGTGTCGTTAAGTTCCTAAGTATATCCTTAAAACAAGCAGAAAAATAAGCTTACCTTAATTTTCAAGGTTTTTTCTTTCAAGCTGTGATCAGCCACTTGCTCAGCAATATCCACTGGGTTTACCTGAGTGGACATATTATTCAGGTTTCTCTGCTTCAGTTGTTCTAAAGCATCTTCCAGTTCTGCCTTTGTTTCAACACACTAAAATAAAAGTACACATATTTAAGTAGCATTCAAGATTATGAGTAACACAGGTATGCAAATTGCAACCCTCACCATCTCAGAATTTCTTTGCAATTCTGTCTTGAGCTGGTCACGCTCAGATCTGACATCCTGAAGAAGTTTTTGTAGCTCATCTTTTTCTTGATTAACCGATGAGATTTGTTCTTGAAGTTGTAAAGAGTGACTAGTTCTTTCAGCTAATAACTGGTGCTTCTCACATGATACACTATTTAGTGTCTCAGTTAACTGTTGAATCTAAAATAAACAGAGGAGAAAAACGCAAATTTGCTGGGTATGGTCTTTATACATCCTATGAACTAGTCAAATCAGTTGTGTCAAATACAAAAATCACAATTATTAATTACTGAAAATCACACTAGCTGAAAGAAAAGTTAAAAAATAATTTTGGTGTTCTAATAACACAAAAAAAATTTACAAGAAGGAATAGCATGACACCCAAAAAAGTCCACATCAGCAAAATTTGGTCTTCTGCACAGCAAGAGGAATCAAAGAAAAAGGCAATCAACCTGAGTCTATATCACAAGAAAATTAAAATAAATAGAAAATGAGCATTAAAAAGGACAGTATCTTTATATTGCCTCCACGGAAGAGCAATATCTGCTAAACTGATGCAATCCTCAATAATACTCTTTGACCTACAAAGGAAAAATTTGACAGGTAAAAAGCTCAAAAGTGCACACCAAGAACAGAACGAGCTGGCAACAACTAAGTGCAAGACATTCAAACATTATCTGGTATTCAGAAAGTGCGCAAAGCACCAAGGATTCAAAACCCAGTTAGGTTCATGCTGTCTACACAGCACCTATCAAGAAGTTGGAATACACGTTCAAGTACTGATTATTATATTAAACATGCACACATATGATAAATTCACATTCGTTCCAAAGACAGACCAATCCAATGGATCACAAAGCTGAGACCAATTGAGGATGTTATTACTAAATAACAATAACGAAACTTAGACAAAATCCTTTGCTCATCTTCACGTTTGCTTGCCAACCGTAAAAATGATGCGCTGAGAATTAAAAATTAAATAGTTTGTGCAAATGTTTAGCACATCAGAAATAAAATATCAGAATACAAAATAGTGGCTAAACACCAAAACTCCTCACCTTGCTTGTTAGGCTGTCCTTCAAAATCTCTGACTGCCTCTGAACCTTTAACAAATGTTCTTCCCTTTCTTTACAAGTCTCTATCAGTTGCTGTAGCTCATCTCTCTCCTTGTTAAGTGAAGTGATCCTCTCAAGCTGCTGACACACTTGCTCATTCATTGCCCTTTCAGCTTGTTCCTTTTCTGTCAGGAGGTTGCCATACTCAGCTGAGACACGAGTCAGGTTTTCAGTGACTTCAGTGAGCTGCAAAGAGCAAATCAAAACCACTACTGGTATTTATAATCACCTCTTGCATGGGCAAAAATAATCTGGTACTTTGGAGAAAAAACAACCACTAACATTCTAAGTTGCCAAAATTTCTTGTCCCAGCAATGAGGTTTGGATGGAAGAGAGTTATTGGATCCGCATTCAGAAGCACTGTCTGTACATATGGGCTGTTAAAAAAGGATTATTTTAAGGACAACATCCCCAATGGTTTCCTGCCATAGTAAGTTAAAAAAAACCAAAAACCCCAATTGTGCTTTAAAGCCAATCAAGTGTCAGTGCTTCTGTCTCAGAGGTAGGCAAAAGTAAACATGGAAAAACATGTAAGACATTCTAAATCCATAAAAATGCCTCAATTGCTGTATCCACAGCTGACAGGAGACAGTACTGAGAGTTAAAAATGAAGCCTACAATCCACACTGGCTTCAGACATGAAAACAAAAAGTAGAGAAGAAATTTATAATAGCGTAATAAATTAAAGAACGAGCTAAGCCATCCTAAAGGTGCTCAAGGATCTTCAGAATTACACAGCTAATTCACATTACTGGACTGTAAAAAATTTTTAGGAGTGGGCAAATGCAGAGGTCAAAGTGCATTGCTGCTTCCAAATAATATTCAGTCATTTAGCACCAAGGCAGCTTTAGTTATACATAATGGGATTCTTTAATACATGTACTGGAGCCCTACAAATTGAAGTTTGCAGAAGACGTGGGCTGCCAAGCCCAACAGAACTTCTGGTTTTCTTGACAAAACTGCTTCTGACCTTCTGCTGCAGTTCATCAGTTTTTTCCTTCAATGCCTCTTGTGCCTCCAAGAGCTGATTTTCTTTCTCTGAAATACTTCCTTTCAGCTCCACAATCGTCTCCTGATGTTGTCCAAGAGATTCTCGAGTACATCTCAACTCCTCCTGCATCTCCAAGTTCTGTGGACACAATTAAAGTACATTAACACCTGAACAACACCTCCAAAATCTAAGACAGAAATCTACTAAAGCTGTGCTCCTACAGGAAAAGGACAACTTTCCTTACCTTGCTAATTGTCTCCTGTAGAGTTTCTCTTAGCTGGTCTCTCTCATTCTGGAGATTTTCCAGTTGCATTTTAAAATCATCCTCATCATCTCGTTCTGTCTGGCTGCTGACTTCCTGGGAGTCATGTAGTTTTGGAATAACATCTGTTTTCTCCACGGTTTCAGATTCTCCTTGATATTCACTGGCCTTTGCTTCCTCCATTTCATGCAATTTCCTCTGTGCCTGGCTCAGCTCTTCTCTCAGAAGAGATAACTCCTGCTCCATAGATTGTCCTTGAACCTGTGGTATCTATTTTGTAAGAGATACAAGTAAACAGATTCAGGACGTAGCTTCAGGAAAAACACATCTGACACCTTTGACAGGTTGATTCTGTACAACAGTCAGAGTTACTGCTTTAGAGAGATTTGTACTTTTCTATAATATTTAAATTTGACCAACCTCCATATACAATTGAAGGTTCTTGAATTAAGAGACATGTAAAAATGAAACCTGAAGCAAGAACTCCTAAAAAGTTATCAGAAGTATAATTTCACTGTCATAGTTTAAGCATGGAGGGGAACAGCAACAACAAAAAAGCCCAACAAAAAACCTCTCCTGCTTCAAATCTAAAGGCCTTACCTCTATTTCTAGTCTCAGCAGTATATAATGCCAGGTAGGCTCAGAAAATTAGTTACTTGAAATTCTTCTACTGCCCCTTCAGTACAAAAATAAATGCACACATAATACATTTCTTTTGAAGTTTACATATTTACATGTATATATTCACCTACACACAGAGGTACTTTCAGCACACACAGAACGTGTTGACTGCAATGTCCCTTTCACTGCCAGGAAAAAAGTCAGTTCTACATCTACTTTAAGAAAGCAATATTACACTTTCCAGATGAGCACTTTTTAGCTTCAACATGTGATTGTAAGAACCATATCCATGTGCAGATCAATGCAGAACATCACCAACACGTATCAAGTCTGTATTTTACTTATTAAAAGATATTTGTCACATTCTGGCACCAGATGATCATATATATATATATATATATATATTTATATATGTAGGGGCATTATATCTCAAGTATACAATAAATCTGCTGCTTAACGGTCTGCATGCAAGTAACACAACTTTTCCGCAGTATCCTTTGCAAATTATTTCAGTCAAGCGAAAGTTTAAATAAGCAAGCTTCCCATTACAGCTTTAGCATAATTACCAAAGTTCCTTCCCTAAATTCTTCTGCTTTCAAATGTAAACTGTCCAGCTTCTCCTGCAATGAACGGTTCTCTTGTGTAAGAAAGACGATTTGTTCCTTCTGCACCTGAAGCTGGTCACTTTCTCTGCAGCTATTACGTTCTGATTTCTCCTCAGCAAGCTGATCTCTCTCTGAGGTGATGATTTTCATTTCTTCTGTCATTTCTGAGATCTAGTAAAAAATGCAGGGACACCATTTTCATCAATTAAAAATAAATTAAAAGCTAAATTTTGTTCGATTCGCTCTTCTACCATGTTCTTAACATCAAAACCAAAATATTCCAAGTAGAAAATCTTCCAAACCAAACCTGTTAATCAGAAAGTGCGCGAAGCAGCAAGGATTTAAAACAGATAAGTTCCTGCTGCCTACACAGCACCTATCAAGAAGTTGGAATACACGTTCAAGTACTGATTATTATATTAAACATGCACACATATGATAAATTCACATTCGTTCCAAAGACAGACCAATCCAATGGATCACAAAGCTGAGACCAATTGAGGATGTTATTACTAAATAACAATAACGAAACTTAGACAAAATCCTTTGCTCATCTTCACGTTTGCTTGCCAACCGTAAAAATGATGCGCTGAGAATTAAAAATTAAATAGTTTGTGCAAATGTTTAGCACATCAGAAATAAAATATCAGAATACAAAATAGTGGCTAAACACCAAAACTCCTCACCTTGCTTGTTAGGCTGTCCTTCAAAATCTCTGACTGCCTCTGAACCTTTAACAAATGTTCTTCCCTTTCTTTACAAGTCTCTATCAGTTGCTGTAGCTCATCTCTCTCCTTGTTAAGTGAAGTGATCCTCTCAAGCTGCTGACACACTTGCTCATTCATTGCCCTTTCAGCTTGTTCCTTTTCTGTCAGGAGGTTGCCATACTCAGCTGAGACACGAGTCAGGTTTTCAGTGACTTCAGTGAGCTGCAAAGAGCAAATCAAAACCACTACTGGTATTTATAATCACCTCTTGCATGGGCAAAAATAATCTGGTACTTTGGAGAAAAAACAACCACTAACATTCTAAGTTGCCAAAATTTCTTGTCCCAGCAATGAGGTTTGGATGGAAGAGAGTTATTGGATCCGCATTCAGAAGCACTGTCTGTACATATGGGCTGTTAAAAAAGGATTATTTTAAGGACAACATCCCCAATGGTTTCCTGCCATAGTAAGTTAAAAAAAACCAAAAACCCCAATTGTGCTTTAAAGCCAATCAAGTGTCAGTGCTTCTGTCTCAGAGGTAGGCAAAAGTAAACATGGAAAAACATGTAAGACATTCTAAATCCATAAAAATGCCTCAATTGCTGTATCCACAGCTGACAGGAGACAGTACTGAGAGTTAAAAATGAAGCCTACAATCCACACTGGCTTCAGACATGAAAACAAAAAGTAGAGAAGAAATTTATAATAGCGTAATAAATTAAAGAACGAGCTAAGCCATCCTAAAGGTGCTCAAGGATCTTCAGAATTACACAGCTAATTTACATTACTGGACTGTAAAAAATTTTTAGGAGTGGGCAAATGCAGAGGTCAAAGTGCATTGCTGCTTCCAAATAATATTCAGTCATTTAGCACCAAGGCAGCTTTAGTTATACATAATGGGATTCTTTAATACATGTACTGGAGCCCTACAAATTGAAGTTTGCAGAAGACGTGGGCTGCCAAGCCCAACAGAACTTCTGGTTTTCTTGACAAAACTGCTTCTGACCTTCTGCTGCAGTTCATCAGTTTTTTCCTTCAATGCCTCTTGTGCCTCCAAGAGCTGATTTTCTTTCTCTGAAATACTTCCTTTCAGCTCCACAATCGTCTCCTGATGTTGTCCAAGAGATTCTCGAGTACATCTCAACTCCTCCTGCATCTCCAAGTTCTGTGGACACAATTAAAGTACATTAACACCTGAACAACACCTCCAAAATCTAAGACAGAAATCTACTAAAGCTGTGCTCCTACAGGAAAAGGACAACTTTCCTTACCTTGCTAATTGTCTCCTGTAGAGTTTCTCTTAGCTGGTCTCTCTCATTCTGGAGATTTTCCAGTTGCATTTTAAAATCATCCTCATCATCTCGTTCTGTCTGGCTGCTGACTTCCTGGGAGTCATGTAGTTTTGGAATAACATCTGTTTTCTCCACGGTTTCAGATTCTCCTTGATACTCACTGGCCTTTACTTCCTCCATTTCATGCAATTTCCTCTGTGCCTGGCTCAGCTCTTCTCTCAGAAGAGATAACTCCTGCTCCATAGATTGTCCTTGAACCTGTGGTATCTATTTTGTAAGAGATACAAGTAAACAGATTCAGGAAGTAGCTTCAGGAAAAACACATCTGACACCTTTGACAGGTTGATTCTATACAACAGTCAGAGGCACTGCTATAAAAACACACACACAAAGTGTCATCAGCACATCCAATTACAGGAAGTGTTGGTTGCAATATCCCTTTCAGTGCCTTGAAAAAAAGTCAATTCTACCTTTACTTTAAAAGAGCTGAAGCATTCTTTTCAAATGAGCAGTTTTTAGCTTCATCTACTTAATTACAGAACATTCCTGTGCAGATCATTACCACCCTGTATGAAGATAATATTTTATTTATAGTCATTCTCCTACTAGACATCCATATAGATACAGGTATATTTATATAAACAATATGGGTAGCCTATATCTGAAATAAACCATAATAAACTTCGAGTTTAATGCGGTGCCGTCAAGTACCACGACCCTTTTCTGTAGTGTTTTTGCCACTTACTTCACTCAAGCGAAAGTTTAAATAAGCAAACTTCCCATTACAGCTTTAGCATAATTACCAAAGTTCCTTCCCTGCACTCCTCTTTTTTCAAAAGTAAATTGTCCAGCTTCTCCTGCAATGAACGGTTCTCTTGTGTAAGAAGGATGATTTGTTCCTTCTGCACCTGAAGCTGGTCACTTTCTCTACAACTGTTACATTCTGATTTCTCCTCAGCAAGCTGATCTCTCTCTGAGGTGATGATTTTCATTTCTTCTGTCATTTCTGAGATCTAGTAAAAAAAATGGAAGGACACCATTTTCATCAATTCAGTATAAAATTAAATGCCAAAGTTTTGTTTGATTCACTCTCCTATAGTATTTATAACAGCCTTTTGCAGTACATTGGGATCTGAGCTGCCACTGAGAATCATGTGTCAACTTCTCATTGGAACTGTTACAAATAATGAAATAATTTATATTTTAAACATAAATCAGCCTCCTTTCTACACTTAAGTAACCCTCATCTCGTCTTCCATTTCCCATCCAACGCCACCACTCAAATCCGCAACCACGGGGCACACAAGTTAAGCAAAGGTCTATTAGACTGCACATTACACCTTGAAGCTCCACAGGAACAGCAGCAGATGGTGAAGACTTGGATTAGGTCATACTCTTTCCTTGTCCACTTGCTACCAAGAACCTAGCAAGTTTTTAAGGGCATGCAGAAGAGACAACAAACAGATTAAATGACTTGTTTTAATTATTGCAGAAAGTTTTACCTGTATTTGGAGTTCTTTAATGGTTTTCCCTAGTGTCTCTTTAACACTCAGAATCTGAGATTCTTTTTCAGAAATACTTTTTTCCAACTTCTGGACAGTGTTCTGGGATTCCTTCAGAGAACTTTGTGTATTTCTCAGATCTTCATGTGCCATGATGTTCTTTAGAATACAAGAGAAAAAGTCCACAAAGTAAATACATATATTTTGTAATATTAGAAGGCATTCCTTGATTAACAACAACCACTTCTGTATACTCCTAAATATTTTAATATAGTTGATAAGTCCTTCTCCTAACATGTATGATCTGTTTCTAAAAATGCAAAATTCCTACCATGGAAACAGTGTCCTTTATATCCTCTCTGAGTTGCTCGGTCTCAGCTTGGAGAGACTCCTCTTTTTGCTTCAGGTTATCTCTTTCCTGGGTTAGAGTTTTTATTTCTTCCCGACATTCTGTAAGCTGCTGCAAGACTGCCTGGATCTCCAAATCTTTGGCCTCCAATCTCATTTCACCAATCCTTTCTTCCTCTTTTAATTGCTCCATTTCGTTTAACTTCTGCTGAGTCCAAGTAAGATTTTCTCTTAGCTCAAGAAGTTGTTTTTGCTCTGCTGTTTTTTCTTCCAGTTCTTTGATTTTGCTAGTGAGCTTTAGGTTGCAAAGGAAAAGGACAGACACTTTCATTGTAATGCAGAACTCCATTGCATGTACAAGTTCTCACAGCTCTTTTGTGAGCTTAGAAAGGATGAAAGATGCTAGCTAGCAAATCCATAATTTCTGTTTAAGTCGCTGCTTATACTCTTGCCCACAATAAATAAGCATTTTTTATGGAACCTTCCTGTGATGGCTCCTTAGCAGTGAAAGTCTTACTAAAAAAACATACAAATGAAACTGTAGCATAGCTTAGGAATTACCAAAACCATAGCTGGAATATGAGAGCCAGAGCAGTGCCCAAAACTTTGTCAAAAATATGTACGTTTAACTTCCTTTTCTTTTTAATGTTTTTATATTTATTTTTCCATTCTAATGGCAAATTTCTGTGGTGATTCTCTCTGGTTTGAACAAACTCATGTTCTAAAAGGTCTCCAGTTCCCAATGAGGAAATTATGTTTCTGTGACTTTATATAAAGTAGGTGAGAGCAGCATTGATAGAAAAAAACTTGCATAATAAAGACATTACTTAAGAACGGGAAAAGAAGAATTTAAAAGGTCAATTACAGAAGAATCTGGGGCAACATATATTTCCATATTTTTTTGCCTACAACAAGAGACTATTGAGCTGACTAATCCTTCAGTATACTCCTGGCACAGAATAAGTAATACTCACTCATGCCAGAGGAAGTCAGTGATATTATAATTTATACCTTTAAGATATTTCTCCAAAACCTTTTTTTTAGCACTATGAATTCCTCAAGTCTCGTGTAGAAAGGAGCAAGCTGACACTGACCTCTAATTTCACTTCATCCAAAATTGTTTTAGACTCTTGTGCTTCTTTAGATAGGCATTCTATTTGGAGCTTCATTTGTTCATTGGTTTCCGATGCAGCTATGTATTTTTGTTCTATCTCTTCATGGAGCTGTTTAAGTGCTACATATTCTTCATCAGACTTCACATATTTCAGTTGTGCATCTGTGAGATTATCTTTTGATTTTTCAATTTCTTCAGACATATGTTTAAGTCTCATTTCATTATCAGCTACTTCAGAAAGCAGCTTTTCATTTTCCAATTTTAATAAGTGTAACTCCCCACATTTTTCAAGAATCTGCCAACAGAAAAACAATATTAATATATAGTGGTTTCTAAATCAGTATTTGTCAGAACTACATAATAAAAAACAGGTACATGTGAAGATATAGGAAATAAAGTACAGGCAACCAGACACTGGGTTTTGCTCTGTTGGGAGGGAACTGTCTAGCAAAGCCATCTTTAAAAGAGAAAACAGTCAAACTCCTTCCCAAGTCCTGAAATCTCTCTTCTAACTCTTTAGATGTTCCTCAATACTTCCCATTTCCTATGTTTGAGCTAAGACTTCATTATACTGATGCCTTGGCCTGGCTACCTAGAACAGAGGCTAAACAGAGAATAAAGTAGGTGTTTATTAAAGGCCTTCAAAGGATACACCTTGGGCAATGCAAAGCCTGGCAGAGGCTACACCCAAGATGGACAATAGTCACAAGTTTTCTCAGAGGGTTGTAAGTTTGTTCTATTTGCATATCAGAGGTTAATTGTCCAATTATAGCTTTAGATAATGAAGTCACATTCCCCTGGTTTGCTCCTCCCCACTACCCAATTTTTGTTTATACTTTTGTTTATGCTTTCCAGGGCCTGGGGCAAACGGTGTGACCTTGGTTCCCAGGCCCAGAACAATTGTTTAGTCTGGCCAAAATTTGAAGAAAGCTAACTAGCATTTTATACAGAGTTCAGAGTTATACACTAATGCAGTACAGAATCTGAAAAATATAAAAGCTAAAAACTTAAGGCATCAATACAGAGATTAGGTTGTTAACACCTAATTACATTTTGTTGATTAGTGGAAGTAGACCCTTGCAGGGTTTGGAACTTTTTGCAATGCATTACTGAGTTTGTAGATTACTTGCCCTGAATAATTTTCACTGCACGTACTTAGTAGCAAATGGTTCTTGGAACAAAGAAAGCTAGAAAGTGTTTGCAAACAAACCCTTTAAAAGATTTACAGCATACTTAGTCTACAAACCCCTTACCTGCCAGGAAATAAACGAACTTGTTAACAAGCTTTCCAGAATTTGCAAGGTAAATCTCTCACTTCTCAAGCAGAATTTCTACTAAGAGACCTTGACATTTTCTCTTAGCTCAGTTAAACAAAAAGTCAGTTTTAGAACAGTGTCCAGGATCAAGCACCGTTATATCTATACATTCAGTGGTCAGTGGTGACCATAGCAAATAGACATGCAAATGTTGGACTAGAATATTATGATTAATTATAGTAATCTGTGACTAAACATAGTAAATGAAAACTTATTTCTATGTACAACTATTAAAGATATTTAATATATATAAAAATATATATATTTATATGTATACTATAAACATATTATATTTGTTTGAGAAGCAACAATTTAACAAACTTAATGGTAAAATCTCAGGTTGACTCACGACAACTTTTGGCTTTAAAACTTTATATCCAATAGACCTCCATTAGTACATTACCAGTGAAGTACAATACAAAATCAATAAAAAAGGTTAGATTTTTTTTTTTACCTCTTTCTTTTGCATCTCAACAGTATTTGATAGAGATTGAGATTCTGATAGCTCATTTACTTGTTTTTGTAGAAGTGCGTTCTCTTTCAAAGCATTTTCTAGTTCTCCTTTTAAGTCAGCTGCCTTTTTTTCCAGTTCCACAAGAGAAAGCAAATCTAGAAAATTAAGTTGAGAGAAGAGAAAGAGAGCAAGAGGAAAAAAAAAAAAAACATGTTTTAAATTAAGCAGAAGATTCATAATATATTCTGGATATAATATAATTCCAGAAAAGTACGTTTTACTGTTGCCAACAATATAAAAGACTAAGCTCCTGGTCTGAAATCTGTCAGCACTTGTTAGGTTGATATTTGGCTTATTTTAGATTCTCTCCAACAACCTTCATTAACTTGACTGTGCAAAATATAAAATATTCTGTAAGCTCCAACGTTCCAGAATGTTCAAGAAAGTCCTCAAGAGGTTACTCCATGCCAGCAATACCAGATACTGTGGTTGCTTTATACTGACAGAATCTCCATGTATTGAGAAAGGCAAGGATTTGGCTCTTGTCTATCTTCCCACCATTACAGGGAAAACGGAGGAGAGAGGGAGCAGGGAAAAGGCATCACCTGGAACAGTACCTTTTGGAACTCTACCCTCCATCAGTGAAGTGAGTCTTGTGTTTTCTTGGAATAAAGACTGGAGCTCTCTCTGCAAGTCAGCTTGCATTTTTCGGTAACTGGCTTTTCCCTCTTCTATTTGCCTCTGGTATAATTGAACATCCTTTTGCATTTGGTTGTGGTTATTTAAGAGTTCATCCTTCAAGAAAACAGTACAACATGCAAGTCACACACAGAATAAAAGTCTATGTACTTGGCATTTAAATAATGCATCTCTTACATTTTCTGTTGTCACTCCGACCAGCTTTGATAAATATGGCAAAATAAGGCACAACTTAACAACTGCATTCCTGTCAGAGTCCTAACAAAACATGCCTTAGAGGTCAGGGCCATAAATGCCGCTACTATTTTGTCTTTACTTTTTCAAAGCTCAAAGTAAGCTCCATCCCACTTCTGAGTCCACATCTCTTATTCTCCTTCATTCTCTGGTAAAATTAGGTCTGAAGCCTTATATCCTGGTAACCCCCTAAAGACTGCTTCTTTGCTCTGTCTCCTGCTAAACCTAAAACTAACCACCCACTCATACGGCAAAAGCCTTTACTTTCTTTTAACCTCTTTCCTGAAGGCCCATTTTCCACAAATTCCATAATAAAAGTATTACTTATAGTATTTGGAGAAAGCTGATGAGCAGTGCTCCACCACACTGATGGCTGCCTTCACTAGTCTGGAAGCAGACAGACTCTTAACAGCATTTGGTACAGCTATAAATGCAGTTCAACAAGTACTTGCCATCTTTTCCTTCAACTCCAAATTTTCACTTCTGAGAAAAGCAGATTCCTTTTTGGCATCCAAGGCTATGGCTTCACTGTCTAAGAGGGATTTATTCAGCTGCTGAATTTCTTCAATTAGTTTATCAGAATCTCCCTGAAAAAGACAATACACAAAGAAGCAAAAAACTATAGAGCCATAATAAAGCACATGTGTTCATTTTAATGTGGTTAAAATGCAAATGCAGGCTAAGAAAACTCAGTAAGTTTACTTTAAGAGGAAGAGTAGTAACAGGTTATTTGAGAGATGGATAAACAGCAGCATTTCTCATAGCTTGACTTCCCCAGAGTACTGCTCTATGATATGTAGTAATCAGCATTTTAAGCTTTGTAAAACAAAATTTCCCAAGATCTGTAGGGAAGCAGATATTTATCATATCAAGGCTAAACCTAATTTAATCCAACCCAGAAAAAACAAAGTAATCTCTCAAGCCCAACAGAAGACTCAAGTTTACCACTGAAAAAGATGTCTCCTTTTTTTCCACTCCTGCTTTTTGTAATTCCTCCACACGATTCTGTAATATTTTTATCTTGTTCTCTTTCTCTTTTAGCTGTTCCAGTTTGGAATTTATTTCTGCCTAAATGTTGGAGAAAAAAAAAAGGGGGGGGAAAGATTCTAGTGCTCAGGTTGGTTTTTCAGGTCAGAATTAGCAAAACTGACTCAGAAAGCATTCATGGTTTTTAGACATATCCTTCTCATAGCTGGTAAGATTAACCCAAGCACATTGATGTCCAGCTTGTCCTCAGCAAATATGGTATTTCAAGCTAAACAAACCAAGCATACTTCATATAAGTCTTACTACCTGTAAATTCATGGAGAGGCTCACCTCAAGTTCCTCATTGTACACTTCAGCATTTGAAACTAGATTCTTTAAGTTGGTAATTTCATGCATTAGTTGAATCTGTGGAGCAAATTAAAGCAAAATTGCAGAGGATGTTAGAAAGCACCCACACCAGTAGTTTTAGTTGCCAACACCATGAAAACAAGCCAGGTCTCTCTTGTGTTTTCTTTTTTATTAGTATGTACTCACACATCTACTTAAACAGCTGCAAAGCAAGATGGTACATACTCTTTCAAAATGGACACATGAGATGCAAAGCTCTGTTTTAGCTTCCCAGTAATTAGAAAGGATTCAAGTACAATTTAATCTGCAATAGTTTGACAAGCAAGAGCAATGTGATCAAAGCAATTAATGCAGAAAATGTACAGATACAACATTTCAAATTCTAGTCACGCTAAGCAGCTTTTTATGACACAGTGCGGATATTTATGATTTAATCTGTTCACTAACAGGAATGAGAAGGTGCCAGAATGGAAGTAAAACAAGCCACGAACACATTCAGTGCCATTCTCTGAAAGAAGTCACAAGCAGAACATCCGACAGGAGCTTTTTCAATTTCTTTCTTTTGGTCTTTTGTTGGCAAAGTTTTACAATGAGCATTCATCTACCAGTACTTATGTATCGCCACAAGCAAAGGTAAGAAAATGCAATCTGCAAATTTAAGATCAGTGAAAAAGCTTTAAAACAAGCACTATCCTGTGATATTCCTATATGTAGTTCACCTGTACAAACTGATATATTTCAACTAATGTATTTGGTGAAGTATGTGACCTTTCAGTATTGCTATAATTAATTTACTACATTGGTATCAATAAATGTTTACATTTTATGTACTGTCTTCAGATAGCTGAAGAAAAATTATTCAAAAAGCAATTCTTGCAGTGGAAACTACTTTAGACATAACATCTGTTATTAGATACCCGAAAACTTTGCAAGGAAAACTGTAACTTACAATTTGTTAAACATTAGCTAAAGAAGATAGCACATTCAGTCTAGTATACAAAGGGTCTTCTAAAAAGAATCTTAAATACAAGCTAAATGGTAATATTTTATGAAGCCATTTTCTTTAAGATCCACAAATCATTGTAGGGAACACAATGCAAATAAGCAGTGACATTGTTAAATTGTAACCTGAAATAAAAATGCAAAAGGATGTAACAAACTTTAACATTAGTGTCATGATCAGAAGATATTACACAGACTAATGTGCACAAGTAACGTCCAGCAAAGGTACCAGGAAAGAAATGGAATAATACATCCATGTCTCAATACCTCAAGTTACTGTTTTAGTTTGGAGTGGGGTTTTTTGCCATAACTTATTTCACAGTCTAGCCTTGAGGCAGGTAGAACCTAATAAGTGGTAAGGATTTTAGACTACAGAATCAGAGCATAAACATTTGGACAAACAAGGAACAACATCAACACACAAAGAGGTGAAGAGAACTGAAAGTAAGCCTTTCCTATATTTTAAGTTATACAGTAGATAACTTCACATTTTTGTGACTTCCTGGCACAAACTACAATGTTGTGATTTTACTATTACTATTATTTTAAAATAATCTCATGATTAAATCAAATAATATGTTAAAAGCTAATGCTCATGTAGTCCATGGATTACCAAAATGAGCTATCTTGGAATGTAAGACATTTTGCACAAGAAGTATGGGAAATAGGTTTAGCAACCATATTTTAACTTCAAAACAGTTCTAAAAGGTATTTAAGCAGCAAAACAACTGCCTCACAGAAGTCTAGAGTGAAATTCAAATCACACATTAATAAAAATAACATATAGATACATATTCACATAAATACCTGTTTAACCAGGCTTCATTATGAATCTCTCACAAAATTTGTCTGAATTCTACACCCCAAGTAAATCCACTTTAAATCCTGCGTTCATTCATTCTGTTGCTGAATGTTGCTTATAACACCATCTGTTTGTGAATCAACGTTCAAGGCTAGGTACACTGAATAAACTTTAGAAAGCATTTGAGCATAGAGAATTCAGTCTCTCTATCTCAATGCACCTTACCTCATGATCTTTTTGTGTTTGCTTTTCCAGTGCTTCAAATTCATCTATTTCTGTTTTTTCCTTCAGTCTCTCTTTCATTTCATTTATTTCTGATTTCAGCTGCTCATTTTCCAACACTAGGTCGTTGAAGTTAGCTTGCAGGACATTGACCTCGTTTACAGCAATATCCTAAAGAAGCGGCAAAAGAAACTTCAGAAGCTGTTGCTGCAATGTCAGCCTTATTTCTAGAAAAATCAGAACAAATCTACCTTTTCTAGTGCTAATGCTTCACAGAGTTGCACAGATTCTTCAAAGTCTTTCTGGGTCTAGAAAAATAAACACTGTCAGTTAGCCGATCTACAAGATCAAGCAAGTTGAGTATTATATTCCTTGCTGCTTCCCTTTTCACAGCTAGTCCTGTTTAAAGACCAAAGCTGACTGAATCATTTGCTACAAACTCACAGAAGCGCAGAACATCTCTTCACAGAGATGTCCAAGAGACTTTCTAACCACATTCAATATTCTACAGACACTGAATACTGGTGTTCTACAGAAGAGTAAGGCTGATCTCACTGAAAAGCATGTTATGCATATGCACATCAGAAAGTCAAAACAGATTATGATGTTACCCAATTCATGTTAGGACCAGCAATCCATTCTGCTTCTGAAGTTTGATCAGGAACCATCAGGCAAGGGTTGTCATACTCAGAATTCTCTAAGGTAGCTGAAAAGAAAGGTGTATTAACAAAAGTACCAGTAGATTTTAAACTGAGCATCAAGAATTTTCTCATAAAATAATTTTACCACATTGGAAACAATCATTCAATGCCAAAATCACAGCACACTGAGTAAGACTTCTAACTGCCATGATTTTCTGTTATGAAAGGGAACACCACTGAAGTCCAGTACCTGTACTTATGTTGACCATCTTATCACAAGTGAGTGTCTAAACCAAATCTGGAATATCTACTTAACTACAGACTAGAAGTTTGAGTGCCAAGGAAAGAATCACTCAACAGCAACCTGCAAGATTTAAGGAAAAAAAGCACCCCAGCCTCATACAGGAAAAAAAAAAAAAGCCCAGAACAATCCACTTACAAGCAAATATGTTTGACAGGAAAGATAATAAGGATGTAAGATGTAATTCAGCAACAGTGCTGCTAAATTGTCCCCTTGTCTTCAGTTCAATTTTCTTAGAAAATTTCTTTTTCAATTTTCAGTTCATTCCTCTTAGGAATCCTTTAATTTCTGTGTCTCAGTCTGATCTTTGAGTAATGACATCCTATTCTTGTTGAGGATTTGGTGATTTTACACACACGCCCTCTCCATTTTTTATGGAGAGAACATGGGTTGAAACGGATAGTCTGTGTTAAAGAACTCTTCCCCAAAAAACTAGGGGATGTGGGTAGGCCACATGGAAAGTGTTCATAGACCCTGCCATTTACCTCACAGCTCTCCCCTTTGGTTTTAGGAAATTAATAGCTCAATATCCAGGGAAGTTGGGATGGTAGAAGCACTTTTCATTGAAAAGTGTGTTCAAGGACACTTGAAGTCTTGATCCTTTCATAGCACAAATTAACTACTTATTCCCTTTGGGAAATGTAATGCAATGCTTGCAAAGTTATTTATCAGGAATTTCATAGAAAATGAAATAGACCATTGAATGGTCTGGGTTGGAAAGGACCTCAAAGACCATCTAGTTACTTACAGTCCTCCACATCTGGTACTGCTGGCAGAGACAACTTAATTTTTTTTGTTTCAGTCGACATTGCATTTTCGAAGTCTTCAAAAAAGCTCACATTTGCTTGGTTTATTTTTCCAGGAGCCCAAGTAACTCTTCTTCTTCTCTTAGCCTTTAAAGAAGTATTTACAGAAAAATTGATAAAACCAAACCACTAGGTAGGAGAGTGAATGTTGCCTCAGGCTGGTTCCGTATCTGTACCTGTATCAGCAGTTAACTAGACAGCATTTTGCAGTTTCCTCAAAATTAGTTGGAAAGCAAAATGTCCCTGCAGTCTGCTCACCACTAGGCAACATTGAATTGAGAGTCAGAAGTTAATTTAATTAAGTTAGCCCTTTAAAAATATGAAAAAAAGGTGAAAATTGCCCATCATACTTACTTTTCATTATCAGTATAAACTTCTGTATTTAATGTTACCTTTTGCAAAGTATTTCAGAGTTATCAGGTAAGATCTGGAACAGGTGCTTACTCTAACATTCTGTTTTGAGGCAAAGGAAGCAGAAGTCACCAGCATCTCAGTTAAGTTTCGTATTCTGTCCTCCTGTACTTTTTGAAGGGAATTTTTTTCTTCCAACAGCTGGGCCAATTGGTCCTTTTCCATTGCATGAATCTGAGTTTTTGAAGACACCTTCCATAAAGAGAATATTAATCAAGCTGACATTTTAAGAGCAGAAACCACTCCTACAGAAGATACACAATTACTGATACTTAAAAACAACAACACACATGTATTCTTTTAAGTCTGGAAGAGAAACCTTTAATCCTTAATAATGAAACTGACAATTTCATCTACAATTTGACTGCAGACTTAGTATTTAAAAGTCGTCGAAATTCCCAGAAACAATACAGCCTCAGATTTTTCTAGGTATAAAAAAAGAAGCATTCTTTCAAATGCTATCACAGAAGATAGGAAACACACTCCCAAGTTAATGTTGCAAGTTCATTATCAATAAAAATAAGAAATAATTTTTCTAAAAATTTTCTCTAAGGATATTTATAATTTGAAATAAAAAATGTGCATTCTTTGATTTAATGTGAGTTTCAGAGAAGGAAAGACAGAGGCTACACTGTTTGGTGAGAAGTTACTATTGTTCATTTTCTAAATGCAAGTTCCACCTACACATAATCTAAGTTTTGCCAGTGATATTCATGCAGCTGCAACTTCCTGCAACTCAAACTGAAGTTAGACATCAGTAAGGGAGGAAATACGAAGTTGGGATCTTTAACAGACATTCAATCACTTCTTGGATTAATTAATTATATGAACTGTTTCTTTTGATCAGTTAAAGTGTGCTATGAGGCATCACAAATTTCTATTTCTTAATTATATTAACCTACTGATTAGGTGTAACCAATTAACAATTCTGTCAGTTGATCTCGTTCAGCCTTAGCTTGCACAGAGAGATTTTGACTATCATTAGTTGTTCTAGGCTATTCATCACCTATTCAATTTCTATTCTTCCAATAAAAACGGCAGATACCACTTTAAAGATTTCACCCACCCCTCCAAATTTAACTGCTTTTGGTTTAAAAGAGGTGGTCTCCAAATAGCTATCAGTACTAAGGATTGATTGATTTGAGTTTATTACATACTTCCTCCAGCTGCTTCTTCAAATCCAGAATTTCTTTGCGGTATCTCTTCAGGAGGGCATCATCATCAAGTACTTCATTGACTTTTGGTGTATTCTTCATTCCTTTGGCTGTATTGGCAAACTGAAAGAAGAGTCTTTCATGGACAATAGTTGAAGAACAAATATCTAAAAAAGACTTATTTTGTCCCGTATTTCCCAACAGAATTAAAGGGAGAATTTATTAGATAAAGAGCAGGATATAATAGAATACAAATATTTGAATTAGCTTATTTTTAACGTATTCTAAGTTTTGAAAAGGTTAAGTTTTCCTTGCTTTATGTTAATACCTAAAATGTGAAGCATAACATTTAAGTAAGAGTATCCCAAGTTCTTTTTCATTTAATAAAAAGCTCAAAAGAGCATCAAAAAGGAAGACAGTCCTACCTAAAAAATATATACTGTTCATTAACAGTTCAATTCCTGTAGTGCCTAACATCTTGTGCTAGCAAAAATTCCTCTATGTTTGAAAAAGGCAAATGTGATAAGAGTGGTTATCTCCTGCCTGCAAAGTGAGAAAAGTAGCTTTGTTCCAACTTCCAAAAAGCTCTAGATAGACAACCTAACACAAGATGACTGGGAAAAGATGCTGTGTACAAAAAAAAATTCAAGTCCTGAGTTTACAGAGGCCCTTCAGAAGATCCAAGTCATTAAGATCCAGCAGATTACATTTTCCACCCCCAAACCTGTCTATAATGACTAGTGCTGGAGAAGAGGCAAGAAGCTTTACCTGAAGCGTGCTGAGTGTCTCATCAAAAGAAACAGGAGTAATTGTACAAATAATAACTGTTTTAGCATTTCCTCCAAGGGAATTCTGCAGAATTCGAGTCAGCTTGCTGTCTCTGTAATTTATGAAGCTAATAAAAAAGAAGCAGCAACAAAAAGAAATTGAGATTTCTGCATAAACACAATAAATATATTTTCTAGAGGTGATAGGTTATTTGAAACAGTTACCTAGATAAGGTTATAAATAAAGGATTTTAACTTCTTAGTTTAGCAGTGCCTTATCTTATAACAGATATACAAACAGTTGCTTACCCAGAAGGGTCATCACAAAGCTTTTTGATAACTTGACCCAGAATGAACAAACTCCGATTTATATTGCAGCCTTCTTTCAGTCGAACACCTAGGTAGCACATATTTTATTCTTATTTTAAATTTAAAACAATATTAAGATACATTTTCAACCTGTCAAGCTTTTGTGCTATGTTAGCTCAGAGGGATTGATGTTCCAAGAGTTAAAAGTTTAAGTGCCACAGTGCAGGCAGTACCCAATCCTTTATGATAGCCAAAATGCATTGAAATAAAACAGTAATCAAAAATAAACATTCTGAACCTTTACATAGCAAGTATCTGGGGCCATAAGAACTACAATTTTGCTTCCTCTTTAAATTTTGCAAATGCCCACATTTACACATAGAACAAACCAGTCTTAGATACAAGTTCTAGGTTAGTCATTCTTTGTAAAAGAGACTAGTACTTATGCCCCTCTCAGATCACTTTTTTCTGATCAAGGCACTTTTGTGCAGCTTCATGCTGTGATGTTAACAGATGAGCGTCCTCTGAACTAAAGAGTGAGCCATCTATTCACTCTTCACCTTTACACACAAGTCCCTAAAAAGCTTCTTGAGAATTTGTTATTACAGGAACATCTCCACTGAGTCATCTCCATTCTATTATTTCAGTGAAGGACTGTTGCTGGGCCTGCAATTTTAGAAAAGGCATATTACTCCTCAATTGTTTGCACTTCACAGCACTTAGAATATTTTCCTGAGTAGATCCTGTCCTACCAAGAGGAAAAGGCCTTATTTATAAACAATAAATAACACAATAGCACATGGATCAAATAATTTCCTTTCTATCACAGATTCTCATAAGGGTTAATTAACAGAAATTGTTGTCAGTGGAGCCTCATTTAACACTCACCTTCAGATCCTGTTTGACTAGCTCTTTCACTGCCTGCCAGATCTACCAAGTTCTGCAAATTCATTAAATATTTCACAGGTTAGTTCTCAGGAAATTTACTTTAAGTCCTCGTAATTCTAAATCTCTACTAAGAATTTCATAAAGTTAAGCTTCAAAAAAAAGCAAGGGATCTGTCATTTTTGGAATTAATGCATAGCTACTGCATACAACCAATACCTTCAAAGGTACATAAGGGCATGGAGTAAGTTTGTATGAAATCTACTATGCCACCCCAAATAGTGTTTCAAACTCAAAATGGAACAACCTCTACCCTCCATCACAAAAAGATAAACACAGTTTCTCAATACAGAAGGGTTAACTTCTAATTCCAGCTGTAGGAATCTTTCATGGGAAAGAGCCTAGGTGAGATAATCTTGTGTCCTGTCCTAAGCTGGCTGTCTCTCCTTGCCTGTCATTGTGGAGATAAGGAAAAGAAAGGAACTACTAGAGGAAAAGCCCCACTCTGAACCTGGTTCAAAGCCACTAGAACATTATGGCATCCCATAATTATTTGCCTGAGCAAGTACCCCTCACTTGAGTTGATTTTTGCTTCGGAGGAGCAAAATCCTGTACTAACTCCACCAAGCAGCAACAGACCAAGAGGGCCAAAATCCCTCTCCCCTCACTGCTGTTACTCATGATTACTCTAAAGTCAGTTGGTACTGAGATGGGGCAGAGAGAGGTGGTGCAGGAAGAGTGAATACTGTAAGTTATGGTAAGCACAAAAAGTAGGTATTAGTTGGCTGAGGTACTGCATGAGCGGTGTTTACATTCAGACCCCAGAGCTTTTTCACATGAAGCCAGGACAGAAAGCTCTTTCCACAATGCATGTGATTAACTTAATGCTATTGCCAATTCTGAGTAAGAGTGCTCATCAGATTTTAGTAGGCTCAAATAGTTTCACATGGGTTCCATTCCTGCAGTTGTTTCAAATAATTTTCTGGGAATCAAGAAAAGGCTGTAGAAAAGGTTTCTGAAACCTTAACATTTCCCTAGAGATGTCCAGTGGTATTCCTCCCAGTTTATGGTATTTCATAAACCAGTAATCCACTGATGCTGAGTGTGGTTACTTCTGAAAAAAAATGAATCTTTTGGCAATTGCAGATGTAGGCCCTATGTTCTTCTAACAACAACTAAATTTGAGGATAAGGGAAGTCTTAAGGTTACCCGTTTTACAAGTTATTTCATTGGACTTGTCAGTGGTCAGAAACAATTGTAGGGAAGAGGTATTTAACAAAATGCAAGAGCACTCTGACATAGTCCTTTGCAAGGTCATAACACTCCCCAGTCCAGCACGAATAACTGTCATGTAGAATTCCCTCTGGTGGGAACATCTTCTCTAGATAATGCCACAGAAGTCTCCCTCCATACTAAAGAAACATCTGTCAGATTTAACAACAAAGAATTCTTGTAAGGCATTATGAAGTACCATTAGTCTCTCAAACAACCAGTAACAGTAAATTAATTCTTTAGTTAATCTGTACTCCAAGAAGGTATTAAATAGACATTTACCAAGTGGGAAACCATGACTGCTCCATCACAGTTCGTGTTCGCAGGGTCACTTCGTTCTCTGCTCTCAATGATCTAGAAATGCAAAGAAGTGCAATGAAGTTTTTGTTACTTTGAAAACAATAAAACTGCTCCCAGTAGTGAAACAGTTTTTACCATTCTGAAGATCGTGTGAGAACGGCTGCTGTGTTCATTCATTTTTGTTTCTCCGTAATGGCGATTTCCTGTCAGAAAACGGTGTTAGAATACTTCTGCTTATAATCTGATAAACTGGAGATAATCAAACTAAAAGCACAATTTTAAAACTTTCTGCAAAATTTCAGTTCATGAATATAAACCCAAAGGGATACCCCATGGGTCTAAATATACCTGATTAACCAACACTTTTTTAAGCTATCAGCTGACATTGTCTAAATACTTACTTTCCCCTTTTCTGATCCATTCCATAACTTGTTCTGGAGCAACCACAACTTCTTCTATCAGATCTTCCACATATGTATTCCTCTACAGAATAAACACAGTAATAAATTTTACTGAACTCTGAAACACACTTCAATACATAAAGTTAACATTACCAGTAATTTATATGGTATTTATTCAACAGCTGAAGGTCTTTTTCCTCCAAACACAAGGGATGGGTAAAGTTTAGACTTTGACCAGAATTGTGGCCTAAGGGCACAAGAATCAAACAACAGATTTAGAAAGTTTCTTGAAAACTGAACCACTGAGTGAAATATCCTTCTCAACATTTCCTCGGGGAATTTAGGAGTATATTTCTCAGTAACTCTTATGAAGACATAGTCATACAACTGGTAAATTTCCCTTCTTCCTGTGTTCCAAACCCATGATCATTTAAGGCAACCAAAGGAAAAAAAACCACCCCAAAATCCAAACCAACAATTTTTATTATTTTCTACAAAATTTAACAGAAAGAAACTGAAGATGGTGTTAATAAAGATTTCTTTTTCTATAGTGATCATCTTACTGAATAGGTCTAGTCTCATGGTTATTCTATGATTACAGCAGAAGAAAAGTATATCTACTTGGTAGATGATATGAAGATTATACTAAAGTGACTCTCTATATCTGTTAGAAACTTGTAACACACGGAGCTTAACATCATGTTCGTAAAAGTATCATTAGCTAAATAATTTTTGAGTCTTTACTGTCAAAGTTAAATAGAATAGACCATCCTGGAAAACATTAATCCTTAAACTGAGGATTAAGTCTACTTTTATAAAGATTTATAAAGATGAACTAGCAATAGCAAGCCCAAAGTCACTGCTGTTGCTCTACTACATCAAGTGTCCTGCTAATGCTAGCGACACAATTACATAATTTGTCCCAGAAAAGTTGGGATGTTTCTGAAGACTATTTTCCTAACTTCCTTTATTCCAAGCAGATACAAATTTCTATATAACATCCACTTACATTAACATCCTCACGAATTCCCAGAGGCTTCTTTTTCCTATTATCACAAAGCAAATCAGTAATTGTTTCATTGTAGATTTCCATGTAAGAAACCCTTAGCAGGAATTCTCTATCTGGAATCTAATGTTGAAAGAAAACAAACAAACAAACAGAGTAACTGATAGACATCTTTTAATGCAAGTATTCCTAAACTGGAGATAAAGGTTTGGATATTGTTCCACAGATTTTCTTCCCTTCATCCTTTCTGTATATTAGCACCTGCCAATATTTTTTTTCTATCCCACCTCCTTCCAGCTGCAATAATGGTATACCACTTATAAGAGGTTATAAAATTAAGATAACTGCCCTACAGAAGCATGACAATAGTTCTCCTACTTAAATGCCATTTCCATAACCAACTTCCTCCTGCTTAGGCTCTTTCCTCTCTGTGTACCTCATCTTCTCTCTCTTTGCTTGCTTGGATTTACTTTGCTGCTGCCTCTTCCGCTGCCTCCTTGGTAGAGAATGTTGGGGTGAGGAAAGGCTGCTCAATGGACTCAAGGAAAATCTCCTTGTCTATAGTTACTTCTATAAACCCTCTAACACTACTCTGCACCTCCTTAAAGGGGCAGTGACCATTTCACTTCAGTTCACTGTTAACAATTATCTGAAACCCTCAAGGCAGAAGCAAGCACTCTGTACATCATGTTTTGGAAATCACTGTTTTAATGTACACTTTCTCCTTAATTTTATTAATATTGAGCAATTAGCAACTCTTTTGTAAGCCTGAAATAAGTAAATAGTGCCACATTCTTCTCTCTAAAAAAAAGTCTACAATAGCAGAATAAACATAAAGCTTCACATTATCTTATATACCCCATTATCAAGTGAGTCCCTGTTTTTATTTGTAATCAGTTTAACATACTTAGAAGGTTAAGAAGGAACATCCTCCGTTTTGTTCTGATTTGATTTCAACTAAGAGAGTGCCATTAGCTTTTTGTTTGAAACACTCATCTTTACCACGCTAGGAAAGTAACTGCAACATATAGTCCAATATAAATTAATTTCCTTCATAAGCCTCTTGATTCTAAAATTAACTTTCATGTAACTGTCACAAATATTATCAGTCCTTTCAGTCACTCCAGTTTAATAGAATTGCTCACCTCACAAATAATTTTGAACACATGTTGAATTGCCTTAGGGATAATGCCCACGGAATCTTCATTCCCCATCATTGTGTAAGTCTTTCCTGAAGCAGTCTGTCCATAAGCAAAAATTGTGCCTAGAAAGATGGTTAAGTTTTATCAACTGTCTCTGAAATACTTTACAAAAAGGATTTAAACAGAGTTTTAAAACTTACCATTATAGCCTTGCACAGCTGACTGTATAATTGGAACAGCTACACCATCATACAACTGCTGAGTGTTGTCGCTTGAGTGAAAAACACGATCTTAAAACAAACAAAATAGAGCATGTGAATTCACTCTATTGCAAGTCAAAACAAGCCGTCACTCAGTATTGCTGACTTCAAATCCAGTAAATTTGGATAATCATTTGTAGGTTAATTCAAATATAAATATCATTGTAACACCACTAATGCAAGCTTTTAAAATTTTGTTTTAAAATAAATATTAAACACTAAATCAAGAAAGACCCAATGCACAGATGATAGACAGGTTAAAAAAAACCCTAAGAATGATGAACACAGTTAAACAGGCATCCCATTTATTCCTAAAACGTTTTGGCTAATTTATCTACAAGGATGGTAAGCCTAACAAGACAGGTTAATTGTTAAACTCCTAGCCTGGGGCATGCTTTTACTGAATCTGTATTTTGGGAGAAATGTTTGTAGTGGCTGTGATCACATTAACAAGTAGAGTCAATCAGTAGGAAAAGACTCAAAGTGAGCCGGTTGGTTATGAGGATTCAACATCCACACCAGTCACTTTTGGGATTGTGTTTGCCCATACCTTTCTCTCTAAATGCTCTGGATTAGCCCTTGTTTAGTCTATTTGTAACTGGATTTCAGATACAAAAAAATGCGTTCCAAAGCTACTACGGCACGAACCAGGACAGAGAAAGCAACGTCCATCAGGAAGCCGACCTCAAAAGCACATCCCAGTACTGCCTACACCCGAAACCCCGCGTGCCCAATGACACTCCTTCGGAATTACGAAGCTGGGAAGGTTGGGGGACATTTCAAGAAGTTCAGGCCATTCACCACAGTCGACACGCTCAAGCAGAGTAGCAAAGTTCCGTGTAAGCATCTAAGCAAAGCAATTGCTTTCACATTCTTACCGTAACTAAATATTTTGGTACCATTCACGTCGGAAACAGTATTATTCTCACTTCTCCAGTGCAGGGACACTTTATCTCCTGAGGCATTTTCTCTAAAAGAAGAGACACTGTGTTACCTTTATGGAGCGAAGACTCTGCTCCCAAAACGCGGGCCCCTTACCGCGACCCCCTTCCCCCGGCTCTCGCCAGCCCCTCGCTCCGGATCCCTCCGTCCGCCTCCCTGCCCCAGCAGCGGGGGCACGGCGGCACCCAGGGCTGCGGAGGGAGCTTCTCCCTGCCGCCGGCACGGCGGCTCACCTGGCGATGAGCGGCCGCACACGCACGCACACCGTGACGGCGCCCTCGTCCGCCATGCCGCCCGGGCCAGGAGGAGCGGAACGGGGACAAGGGACGGAACCGGGGAGACCGGGAACGCCGGGTGCGCTGAGAGCAGGGAGCGCCCGCCCCAACCGCCGCCGCAGTTTGAACTGCGCCCGCAGCCGCTCCCTATTGGCCCGCGAGGGACGCACGGCGTGCGTGGAGCGCACCACTCGCACAAGCCGGCGGGGAGGCGGGGGGGGGCGGGCGAGGGAAGCATGGTGAGGAGCAGAGCGCTGGGCAGCCGCCGAGCTCTCCCGCGACACCTTGGCCCCCCGCCTGCGGCAGCGGTCCGGGACTCAAACGCTGACTCCGCATCTGCAGGTCTTTTAAACACCGCCAGGGATGGTGACTCCACCACTCCCCTGGGCAGCCGTTCCAAGGCTGACAACCCTTTCCATTGAGGGTTTTTTCCTAATATGCCGTGTGAACCGCTCCTGGCGCAACCTGAGGCTGTCATGTCGCTTGTAGCTGGGGAAGTCAACCCCCACCTGGCTACACCCTCCTGTCAGGGAGTCGTGCAGGGATAAGGTCTCCTCTGAGCCTCCTTTCCTCCAGGCTAAACACCCCCAGCTCCCTCAGCCACTACTCACAGCACTTGTGCTCCAGACCCTTTCCCAGCTCCACTGCCCTTCTCTGGATGCGCTCGAGCATCTCCATGTCTCCTGCAGTGAGGGGCCCAAAACTGAGTACGGGATTGGAGGTGCAGCCCCCGACTGCCAATGATGAGCAGTATCACTGCCGTGCACGCAGCCCGTACCTCAATAAGCTGCCTACTGAATCTGAATAGTACGCTTTTACACATAAAAGTGACACTATCATGGGATTAAAAAAAATTTATTTAAGTAAAATGTATATATGTATTGAAATGAGGGCTACAAAGACAATGTGAACATCTGATAGGTGGTAGTTCTTAGTTCAAAGCAGTATCAGTTCAGGAAGCAGACTGTGTTTGCTTAGTCAAACAAGCATAGAAAAAGCCTTCATGCCAGTGTGGGTAGGTTTGAGGAGTGGGGAAGGAGATGAAGATAGCTGCAAAAAAAAGCCTACAGAAATAATAAAAAAAAAGGGCACGCCCCAAATGCATTTCTTTTGAGATCAGCAAATAAATGACTACGTTATGAAAATGCTGTTTTTGTTCAAACTTTTAAAACAATCTGTTTTCTTCCATTTTTAATCATCCTCCCCTTCCTCATCTTCCTCTTCCTCAGCTTCGGCTAAGGCTTCTTCCTGTGCAATCTTGAAAGCCATTTCCTCTTCCACAGTGGGGTCTACTGTCTCAGCGATTTCTGGCCCACTGGGGAATTCTGCTTCTGCTGGCGGGGGCAGTTCAGGAGTGTAGCTTTCTGGACTGTATTTGTGACCCCAGCCAAAGTAGATGTTCTCAAATTTCCTGAGGAAGAGAAGTGAAAGATCACACATTCATCCCCTGACAAAACATTAGCAGAGACACTCTCAGCATCCTTACTCTGCTGTGCAAGAAGTCACTGTGGTGCAGGTATCCTATGGCAGAAGATTTTTAAACATGGCACCTCTTTTTAAATACTCCAATGGTTATTAATACATCTTCTACTTAGAATGATGAAGTGTCACTGCACTGTACTACAGCACAGTTTGGTGGAATGAGTGTGTAGTGGAAATATACATGGAGGTAATAACCACGTGTAGTGGAAACAAACGAACATTAGAACCACAGAATGTAGCTGGTCTTGTAAAAAGTCCCACAGACACAAGAATATGTCTTAAATCAGGAACTGTGTTTAGATACTAACATGGTGTTTATATCCATTAACTTTAAACCAGCCTTTCCATTGATTATTTGTTGTCAGTCTTAAATACATATTTACTGTTGCTGTGCACATTTAAGTGGCCTTCTCCATCATTCTCTGGAATAGTTAGAATTCAGTCAATGAATTAATAATGAAGTAACTCTGCCTGCATTAGAGAGGCACCTGTGTGTAGCACTACAGTCAGTGTTGTAACCGTGTCAGGTGGACTCTCACCCGCCAGATGCAAAGGCATAAGCTCCAGGCCATCGGTTAGACTGCAGGATTGCAACAGAATATTCTGGGATCAGGTTTGTAGAAGCGTGAGTTGTCCAAGCAGGGATGTCCTTCATGCCTGGAGACAGCCAAATACACTGTCTATGAATAAGTGGACTTGATGAGCCTCTACAAAATATTTAAGACTAAGCTACAAGACTTGCACAGAATTCAAACAAGGTTTATATTAAGTTGCACGACAGAAAGAGCCAGAAGTCAGAAACAGCAAGTGTAGGCACTGATTTCAAACAATGTAGACAAAGTACATTGCTCCAAGAAGTCAGAGTTCTAGAACTTCAAATATTTACTGCTAAACAACAACATTCCTAGTGACTCTCTATCAAAAACTTCATATTCCATGACGAATACCTTCATCTTCAGAGATTAGAGTAAGAAGGGGTGGTCCTCTTTCTTCCTGTTGCTCTTCCCCCTCCTCCTCTTCCTCCTCTTCATCATCTTCTTCATTTTCCTCTGATTTTTGAGCAGGATTAATCCAAACACAGCGACCCTATAATTGATGTGGAAAAGTAATAAATACTTTAAATAAGTAATAAATGTAATCATTGAAAGAATGCAAGCTAAAACTAGTTAAAACAATTGGCTCAGACGGACACACGGTTAAGGGACGGGGAGAAGAAAAATACACATTCCAAAACTGGTATACTGTTAACAGAGTATTCTATCCTCTTGGCAGAAGGCTCCCCTCATTCCTTCCCTCATTCATTCCTGCTTAATGTTTGAGAATAACCTTGTATCTCTGTCATCGGCTTTTTGTCATTTTGTATTCTTCAGTTCCTGGCCAGTTTCATTTATATCCTTGCTAGATTACCAGTTACTGTAAACTATGGACTTATGCCTTCTTTTTAAAATCTGTCTTGTTATTTGGCTACCAGTCAGAGAAACATAACAGAATCTTAAGATTCTAATGCATATAAAGTTTTATTTTTTACAATTATTGTTTTGCTGGTAGTAAGTTTAGACCTTATTTCCTATCATTTGCTGTTATTTTACCACTTGCATTCTTGAATTGGTAGGCTGGCATCAAACCATGCAGCAATGAAAACCAAACTAGTAATGCCTCTTTCTAGCACTAGTCTGATAGAACATGTTTTTAAGGTTTTTCATTTGAATGTTTTACTGCAGGAAGTATAAAACAAAAAATTAACCAGAAGAAAACACCAAGTAACCTCCATTTAACATATAACCATAAGCTATCTGCTTTTCAGCATCCTACCCAAGAAAAGAGAATTTTAAACATTTTTGTCAAATAAGGATCTCAAAGCAAAAAACCTAATACAGAAGATTGAAGGAAATTATTGTTATCCATCAGGGCATAGCTCCATACTGTTATTTAAAGACAGGTTTCAATCTCAAGAACACATCACTGGAAAAAGTACTAAACCTAGAGGGTTCCTAAATACACACACATACACACACACACTCATACACATATGCACACACACATATGTGTATAAATAAATATATATATATATATATATATATATATATATACATACATACATACAAACAGATGGTATATGTAAATACATGCAAGATATTTACATATTATATACCATATAAAATACATGCTTTATGTGTAACATATTTTGATATTATATACAATATAAAAATGTGTTTTCTATATAAACATCTTTCAATCCAATAACATTTCTGTGAACAGTTTGCATGTGCAGGTGAGGAGTGTCATTCACATTCTGTAACCCTACAAGCACTCAGTGTGAGTGGTATCCAAGGTCCATGTGAGCTATGCTGGCACACACCTGCTTTAGAATGCCCTTGACATGGTGTGCCCACGTGGCGAGGGACTCCACCATTTTAGCCACAGGAGGAGGCTCAAACTCGGGGTTTTCCTCATATGTATCTGCTCCTCTTTCTTCTTCTTCTTCTTCCTCATCTGCAAATTGGTAAAATCCAGTGGGAGAGACGTGGGTTCCTGCTGAGATTCGAGCTATCTGTGCACGCAGGTAATTGGCCTCATTTCCAGGAAAAGGAGGAAAGCTCACAACAGGAGCGTCCAACCAACCTGTGAAGAACTTCTTGATTTTCCTGGCACAGACAATCTGGGCTGGTGTCACTGGAGGCAACTTCACCCAGGGTTTGCCTGGCCCATTACAGACAAAGTAGACATATTTATTAGTGCCAGTCCCATTTGGTTCTTTTGGGATCGGAGGTGGGGGTTTATAGGTGGACTTTGGTGGTTCAGCTGCTTTTTCTTCATCTTCTTCTCCAGCCTCACCCGTTTCTTTCTCTCCTTCCGCAGTAGTTCCCTCTCCTTCCTCTCCTGTTTCTTCCTCCTCTTCCCCTTCCCGTAACTGCACTTCAGCTATAATATAGTTCATTTCCAGGCCCAAAATTTTGCCCCAGAAGCGACAGGTCTGGATTGGCTGAACACGAATTAGGTTTTTAAGGGCAAGGAATATGTAATAGGATTCATCTTTGTTCAGGCCAATTCCAGCCTGTTCAAAATAAAAGGCTGCTTCCATCACATTTGGTAGAGCAGGCTGTCCCTAGAAAAGAAGATTCAGAGTTAGAGCTAAAGAATAGGATAATTATCAATTTTAAAAATTGAACATGTTATCTACTGAACATTATACTTCATTTTCCTCTCATGCCACTCATTATCTCAAAGTGCTTTGCAGACATTCATTCACTATTCTTTTTACTTTCATTCAGAAAAATTAAAAGTCTTTTAGTGGTAAAGAAGAGAACACAGATGAACTCCAGCTCTTAGAACACAGGATTTCAAAATTCAGACTCCTAATTACTGCAAAATAAGTCAGCATTCTTACACAAGATCTACAAGGGATTCAGTGCTAGGGCATGTCACCTAAGAGGCCTTGATGCCTGCAAACAGTGACACTCTCTTGCCTTGTATTGTAGATAATACAGATTTTTTGTACTTAGGCAGTGGACCAGCAACATTTCTCTGGGGTGAATGTTGCTTGGCATACAGCTCCCTGCAGTTTTTAAATTATTGCCCCCTGCTCTCATCAAAGTCCATTTTAAGACTCCATTTGGCTTCAGTGAAGCAGAACTAGGCCAATAATTAATTATTTCCCATTGCTCTACCACCCATCTCATTTAATGGGGGTTAGGTGATCATATAACACAGACAGAGTTATCAGAAGTTGGATGTGATAGGGTAGGGAGTTTGGAAGAATCAGGGCCAGTTTCATATGGGATTCCTTTGGATGTGACAGATTTCTTATATCAAAGCAAGATTGACAGGAGTATGAAAAATTCAGAATTCCTTTCTGAAATACCCTATTTTTTTTTTCCATTTTCAGCATCTTATACTCTTAATGTAAGATATACAGCAAGCTATGGAAAAGATGAAGGACTGTCTCTTCTGTGGTTTGTATTTGTACACTGCAATGGTAATTCAGTTGAATATATACTGGTTAACTTCATATGAAAATCAACATCTTGTTGAATGATTCCCCTTGGCTATTATAATTCTCATTTATATTCTTATATTTCTCATTATAAGAATTCTCATTTTTCCTTGGGTAAAAATGCTTCTGCATATAAGCAACTGAATAATGAAAAATCCTGTTTTAAGAAGTGGCTTTTCAATTGTATTAGTTCTTCATTAAAACTATATTTTGTTTCAGTTGGAGAAGGACAGACTGGAACCACACCAGGAGCTGGAAGAATCACAAAATTCTGCACTCTGCTATTTTACAGTAGCAGCTGTGCACAATATTGTCTAACTGGCATCAAGAATTATGGTCACTTCAGTAAGGAAACATCCCTTTTATATAAAGAAAATAAACTTGGACGCAATATTCCGTGCTGAACTGGCATACGGGAGACATTGTAAACCTTACTTTCTGTTTATCACCTCTCGAACATCCCTGATTAGAAAGGGTCAGAATATTAGATTTACTACAAGAAAAAAAAAAATCTCAACTAAGTTACCAGATGGGTGGTTTTTTTTTTTGTTGTTTTTTTTTTTTTTTTTTTTTTTTTTTTTTTTTTTTTTTTTTTTTTTTTTTATTTCGGAACTAGACACAGGAGGACCTCATCTGTGAAGAGGGTACATGGAGCTGTGACTGCAATTATTTGTATGGTCACGAGAGGCAGCACCACAGAAGAGACCGTAACTTCCTCCCTTTCTCCTTTCCCTTCTCACCATCCGCCCACCCCTTCCCTGGTACATTTGGTACCTGTTTCACTCCTATAATAACTCACCATCTCTTCTTCTACTCCTTCATGTTCTTCTTCTCCACCTTCCTGGATGAACAAAGCTTTACAGTTTTCTGCAGCTTCAAATGTTGGAGGAATCAGAGGTTCATCTCGAAGAGTGTCCATTTTTTTCCGAAACTGAGCCCACTTCACATCCTTGCTGATATTCTCAATTATGTCTACTGTATTTGTGGGCTGTTCATCCAGGATCTTTGTTAGTATATTAGCAAAATGATCATATCTGTAATAGAAATGTAAATATTGTTGGCTTACTATACAAAAGTCTTAGAATAATATGATTTTAGTAAAAAAAGTAAAGGCTAATCATCTGTATCTTTGGAGAAATCATTGGAATAGTTAGAAGAAAGGGGATCATGGAACGTTAAGGCAAATCAGAGTTAAAACTAGTCTGATTATACTTAAGAGCATTCCCATCTTCCATTTTTAGTATATAACCCATCTATCTATGAGCTGAATCTGAATTTAAACTTACTCTCTATCATAATGATTTCTTTTTGAACTCCCTATAAAATTCCCTTAGGAATTTTGGCTCTGAAAGATGCTGGACACATGCAAATATCACTAGTGATGACATATTGCATGTGTAACATTATCCCATTCCGTATGTACCTCCCTTTGTCCTTTTACCTTTCTCTCCACTCATACTTCCTACCCTATTTGATTGTGATCCTTTTTCAGACTTACAAGTTCAGGCCAGATTTCGTGCTGGTCTTCAGTAAATAGGCTTTTGCATTCTTGATTGCCAGCATCCGAGTTTGGGGATCGGGAATCTCATCCTCATATGGGTTGTATCTGGGCTGGTCAAGACCATAACCCGGTTCGTGTGGCTGGTAAGGGCCACGTTCACGGGCATCCTGTGGCTCTGCACTTTCTGGTTCCTGTGAAGAGTCTAATTCTGGTGACTGATCATCCATGCTGTGCCTTGCCCCCGGTGCCTCGGGAGCCTCGTCCCGGCGCGTCTCCGGCCGATGTTTGGTCGTGGCACCTGCAGCTGGTCAGCGGCTTGCGCTGCTGGCCGTGGGTGGCCGAGGTGTTGAACTGGGCTCTGTGACCCACACCGTGCTTGTCCTGCTGCACGGGTCTGGCCGACACTTCCCCTTTGGCCCTGTGCTCGGTGGGGCTCCTGGTGCGGCTCAGAGATGCTTCTCCTCAGTCGTCGTGCCTGCTCAGACCCTCGTCTTATCTCCCGGTCTTCCCAGGGAGCCGGTCCCGGTTCCGACGCCTGGGGCTGATGAGGGTCTCAGAGGGTCTCCCGCTGGGGAGGGAGAGCGGCGTGGGGGCTGTGTCCGGGCCACGGGCGGGCTCGCTCCTGCCCTTCCCTGGGGCGGGGGCTCGCTGCGGGCCCGGTCCGGCCCGGCCCGGCCCGGGGACACCGCGCGGCCCCTCAGCAGCAACGGCGGCGGCGGGCGGGGCGTCGCCGGGGGAACGCGGCCGCGGGGAGGGAGGGCAGCCCCAGTGACCCGCCCCAGCTGCCACTCCCCATGCCAGGGCGGCTTCTGAGCACTTCTGTGTTACTTTCAGCGGGACTCAGGGGTGATGGCGAAAGGAAGGTGGTCGGGGCTGGTCTGTACGGGGTCCTGAGCAACCTGGGCTAGTGAATGACGTCCCTGCTCATGGCATCAGGTGAAAAGTAGGTGATGTCTAATGTCCCTTCCAAGCCACACCAGTCCTCTCCTGTGAAACCGTGAAACGCTGTCAATACTTTCCCTTGAACGTTTGTGGTACGTGTCTTTCAGCCGTCTGCTGAGAGCAAGAGAGTGGGTCATCAAAAGTTTAATCTTGTTTTAAAAGGTTGTTGATTTGCCTTCATTGCTTGTGTGTGTGTTTTAGTGGTGATATGCTGTTCATCCTGTGCAAAGGTTTTTCTTTTAAGAGAAGAAAAATACTGTAAAATCTGCCATTTGCTTAAAAGGACACTATTCATGGATCCAAGGGGAAAAAAACCCCAAGTGGTTATAAGTTAAGTTGGAATGCTTGGATGGAAAGCAGTTTTTTTCATGCAGCACAATTAGTGTTAATAAGAGAATTACAGAATCTGCTGAGGTGGAAGTGACCCATGAGGATCACTTAGTCCAACTCGTGGCCCTGCACAGGACACCCCAAGAGTAACACCAGGTGCCCCAGGGCAGTGTACAAATGTTTTATGAACTCAGAGTTGGTGCTGTGATCACTTCCCTGGGGAGCTTGTTCCGGTGTCCAACCACCCTCTCGGAGGAAAACCTTTTCTTGATATCTGACCTAAACCTCCCCTCACTCAGGTTCATGCTGTTTCCTCGAGTCCTGTCACAGGTCGAGAAAGTGAAAAATTAAGGAGACACTAAAGTTAAGAATTAAGGTGGCCATAATGTGAGTTTGCTTTCGTTTTCAACAGTATTCAAACACTACATTGTTTAAAGATTTGGTGTTATTTCCCATTATCCAACCCTGATTTCCTTGGTAAAGGGTTCGGTCTATTTCTCCAAGTCTGTTTTGCCCGTGGCCGTAATAGGTGAGTGATCTTCCTGCTCTTATCTTGACCTGTTGTGTTTTTTCTACCCTCTCCAGTTCAAAAGAGGGAATGATAGAAAATCGACTTTGGGGGGCACCTGGTATCCAGCCAGGGTGAAACTAGTACAGTGCTGTAAAAATCTCAGCCAAATGCCCTGTTAAAGTTATAAGTTGTGTCAAATAAAATAGTGCAATACCTGAACTGTAAAATATATTTCTCTGTCGTTGATGGATCAGCTAATGTACCTTTTAAAAAGTGTGCTTTATTTTGGATATTTATTAGAAGCAACCAGAAGAAGTTACGAAATAGCTGTGACAAACTTCTGTCACATTCCAAGAGAGTAAATACTAGAAGTATCATTGAGGAAGCTGACCTATTGTGAAGGAGCAGCAGAACATACTTTTCTACATCTTTAACAGGTGGAGCATTTATATCAGGAACCAAAAAGTTTCTGCATTGTGTTCCTATGATTCCAACAAGTAAGGTATTATCATTTTAAAAAAAGCTAGTTCTGCTGAGTTTCTACTTGTAGAGGTTTTTAAATTGATCTTTGCAAGGAATATGCCCAGGTTCATTTTGCAGAACTTATCCATTGACTGCAGAGGGCGATACAGTACTTGCTAATTACTTGTGGATTCCCTTTGGTTTCCGTATCTCATATTTGGAGGGAAAACTTGTTTAGTAGTTCACTTCTATTTAAACTGTATGAACTAAGTTACCTTCCTGCTTGGGTGTTGAGTGAAGTAGTTGCTCAAGAAAGGGCAAGTGCTTTCTCTTTTCAATTTTCTTCAGCAAAGAAAGAAAAGTGAGGGCACCTATATTGCAGTTGTTTAAGGTAGGACACATGTAAAATGTGTAAGGGCTCAGGACAAATAATACATCAGTGCAGAAGGATGTTTCACCAAGGTGCTATGATGGTCTTTTGTTGACACAGAAAAGTAGGAAATGGATATGTGCAATATTACAGCATAATCATGCTCTGATCATTGCCAGTAGCATGGGTTAACTAGCTGAACAGTAGCTAAAGTAATAATGTTTTCCCTTTCCAAAGGAGGTTTGTATTGTCTCTGCTGTGGCCTGTATTGTTTCTCGTCATGTGGAATTAATTCTGCTTTTCAGTAGGTGTTTTTTGTTGTTGTTGTTTTTAACTGAACTCCTACCTGTTACTGCTTTTGAAATGGAGATCCAGATGATATAAAATTTTGCACATGGAACTGGATAGCTGTTGCATTTCTATAGAGGTTCATTTGTGAATTTTGAACATGTAAATTTTCTACTGAGAAGGGAATAACAGGTAACATGAAGAAAACATTCCTTTTCAGCTAATAATCCTTCTGTGTTCTATTGATTTCTTTGCAAACAAGTGTTGAATTGGAAAGCCCAGATTCAGGTCCCACGTGTGACTTCTTAGAAGAATGCCTTTATCTCTAGACCAGTTAAATAGTACCTGTAATTAACGAGGTGAAGCTGTCTCTCACCTGGTATAGCTGGTAAATTTAACTTAATTCCAGCCTATACAATAGGAAGCAGCTGCTGTTACTTTCTGCTCAGAGCTTGTTCCATCAAGTAGTTGCAGGTGTGCCGGCAGCTCTCTTAAGAGGAGGGTATAAATAGTGCTTCTCATTGGCTTTCCTATGGCATAAGTTGCAAACTGTATGCTGGGGTTAAGACTCTAGTTCCTGAGGGTCTGAAGGTAATCTTCAGCTTTTCCTTTGCACTGTGTTTATCAATTAAATACTTATGCTTGCTTTGACTGCTTCCAAATACTTCAAGAGGAAAGGTACTTGAAAAGTACAGATTTTATTTTGCTACCTTTGTTAATTCTTGTTAAAAGACTACTAACTGCATAACTACTTTTTAATCTCTTTTTTCATAAATGTATTTAGTCCAGAAGCCAGCGACATTTTGCAGTTCCAAAAATACCTCATGCATTTTCTATGCTTGATTAAACATGCAGTGTTTTTAATTGTGTATTGGAGCCTCCACTTTTATTAATTTTTTAAACCCAAAGAGGATAAAAATGTCTTTCTGTGTTATTTTCAGGATCTAGTTTTCTGTCTGGTCAAAGTTCTTCTTTATATGTAACTTCTGGTAGTAATTTCCTGCTAAACACCTAAGGAAGTTCTTGACAAAAGTAGAGATTTTTCCCTGACTTTTAAGTGTTTCTTGTGTAGAGAGGAAGAGAGAACTTATACATGTTCTCCTTAAAATATGACAGATTCGGTTCTGTTGGTTCCAAAGTTTTCACTGAGTCATTACTGTAGGCATGTATCTTTCTTTCCACATAGGGAGATTGAGTCTTTCCTCTTCTTTGGGCTGTATGCTGAAGTCAAACTGTATTCCTCAGGTGGTCACAGACATTAGATTAGCACTGGTAGTCTGAGATGCTTTTCTGTATGAGGTAGTATTATGGGAAAGCTGAGACACCATCATCCTTCTGCAGGGGACTGATAGGAAATGTGTTTAGTGCTCTGAAGGAAATAATAATGATATTTGGAGATCCAGTGCTGCCTTTTGCTCTTATTGAAGTCAGCAGGAGCTTTGCTACTGACTTCTGTGAAAGTGAGATTAGGTCCTTTGTCATTTCATTTTCATGTTTTGACATAGGTGAGGATATATGCTGGGAGACAAACTGGTTTTAATTCTGACTTATGGTGGAGAGTTTCTGTGGTTAATGTGGAGTGTGACTTTGCATCCTGATGTGCAAATTCTGTATTTTACATTCCCTGAGTTCAGAAAATCACTATGAGGTACAGGTAATGGTGCAGTGGCAGTAGCATTGGCATAGACCAGTAAAGTTTCAAGGGGGAAATTTTTTTTTGTCACCTGGTAATCTGAGTTCTAAAGCTTTGTTGTAAACTAAACTTTTGTTCAAACTATGTTATTACAGTGACATGGTGATTATGTTTGTTAGGAGAAGTGCAGGAAATTGAAGCTCATAGGTTTTTAGACTCTGGAATGTAATGTCTTTGTGTATGTGATTTATATTACTGAAGGTGATGGTATTTCTCTGGCTTTGGCCACTGTGTAACTGGCTAAAAATTGCACAGGACAGCATGATTAGTGCTTCATGAGTGCTGTATCTCTATTTTATAATAATTTTCATTGATGTTGATGTATTGTGTCTTACCTGCCAGTACTATCAGAGTGTGGTGGGTTTTGATACTTAAGCGGAGAAAGCTGAATTTTCTGGCAAAGAGAGTGTGGCCGTTGTGCATGTTTTAAGTAAATGCTGAGTTTAACCACTGCTAGCTGAGGTGCTTTGTGCTGGTGCTCAGAACCACCTGTTTCCTACAAGTCTCTTAGATCACAACTGCAGATTTTGGAGTTGTGTGACACATTCTGGGGTGGGAAGAAAGGCAAAGTGATTCTTGCTAGCATGTTACAGATGTGATATGGGGTTCAAATGGGCCTGTTTTGGATCCACATAGGGCTGGCTCAGCTTCTGCCACATGTTTTTGTCAACTGGTGTGCGGAGGAGTCTGAATGTCTTGGTGGGATGGGGGTCTTCCCTCAAAAAGTTCTGACTATGCATAATTGTATGTTGCAGCACTGTTCTCATCAACCGAACCTGTGGTTCATGTTGAAGACACCTGATCTGTTCCTCAGAGCAGTATAGATCCTGGTTGTTGTGTTTCAACAGTGCAAAACCCGACTATGGAAGTTTAGGGTCTTTGCTGCAGCAGAGTTACCAGGCAGCAGTAGTGTGGTGGAGTTAGTGTCAAATACCCTCCTCTGCTCTGGCTGGTTGAAGGCTTGTGAAACTTTACCAGGCTTGTTTTCTCCTTACTGTGCATGTAAATTTCTCCTTTGTTGGGAGGATGGGTTAGGCTTGGGAGGTTTTGTTAATTGTGGAAATTCTTAGGGATTTTGTTTCAGTGAAGAGTCAATTAAATAGCAGTTAAAATGGAGCAATGATTTATTGTCATTACTAGAAGGGAGGTTCACTTGTTACTTTGCAGATCGGGATCTTTTACTGTGTTTCTGAGTGTCATCTTTTATATTTATTAGATGCTGCATTCCATTTACAATGATTATATATAAAAAGGTTTTATTCTTACATGAAGCTGAGCAAGTGCAAGTACTTGAAGATGATTAAACATTTCAGTCCTTCTTTTGGTTTTCCCTAGCTGTGTGTGTCACAGCACTTTCATTGTCGAGAGAATAGGTTCTTTCATTCTCCCCCCCTATTATGGTAAGCCCTCTAGTCTGCAGCAGCAGTGTGAAACAGGGTATAATGATTCAGCAGTATTTTACCAAAGCTATCTAAAACATGCAGAAATAGAGAACCAGTCCTGACACTTTCCCCTTTCAAATAGGAGGAGGATAGAAGCATGTTCTTTGCAATTTATAAAAAAAATTTCCAAAATCAAATTATAAAATAAATATTCTACAATCAAAATCCTTCAAACGCATAGATGAAATTGTTTATATTAGAAACTGGAAATGGCTATGGGGTTTTGTGGAACTTGGGAATATACAGAAGAGGTTTAAATGTTTCAGTAGCTTTAGTCACATATATGTAAGTTCAACCTAATTCTTTACAGGAGGAGCTTGCCATGTTAGACTCCATGAATATGAAATTCTACTCAAAAATCCATTTTGATATTGCAGTTCTGCCATGAAATTCATGCTACTGAATATGACTCTTAAAAAAATTCAGCTTTTCAGGCCATATTGTTTTTCAACAGCACTCAAATTGTCCTGTATTACAGTGTTTTCACTGTGTGATATGTAATAATGGGCATGTTTGAGGATAGTATACTTAAAATAGTCTGTTTAAATTGTATCCACTGAGTTTATAATACAATTGCATTCTTAATTGGAAATAACACTCAAAGCATGATGGGGAAGTTCACAGTGATTTCCAATAAAGAATAATCCATCTCTTTCCTTGAGCTTTCATGAAATGCCTTTAAATCAGTCATTTTATCTGGAAATAATTTCTACAAGTTCAAACACTTTCATTGTAAATTTGCTGTCTGTGATCAGTATCTGTTGTTGCACTCAATTTTTAGCATTTTCCTTTTCCAGACTTGCAGAATTTCCTGTGAACAATCATCTCCTAGTAACAAACATGCTCACTTGAAAACTGATTTTGTCTTCTTTGTTTTCCTTTTTATTTCGTTGGATAGAGCTTTTATTTTCAGTTAGTTGTTTAGTCACCATGTCCTTTTTCTCCTCTGTGAAAGCATAAGATAAAGCAAAAATCTGTACCACCATTCAAAATATTATTTTTAGGGGAAGTAAAGGGGAGTACCTATGAAGTCTCAGAGATGTTTCTCCTTACTTTAACTTTGCAGTGTCCTGTCTTTCCATCCTGTTTTACATACAAATAAGTTTTCCATAGAAAATATAGTGTGAATTTAGATAGTACAACAGATTCTATTTGTCTGTGGTTTTCTTACAGACTATTCATAGAACCATTCTAGACAGTATTTTGCTCACCTGCATTTGAAACTTGTTTCCATGTATGTTTTGTTGATGAAAACAACTGCTTTAGCTGTCACTGTTAGTAAGTGTTCAAAGCATTCATATTAAACCATAATATTTTTTTTGCATTCCTTTGTCAGAATATGAAAAAAAAATTGTTTCTAGGTAAGAAAATGTAAGAGCATCTGAAAATGTGCCCTTAAGTATGTTAAACTTTGGGACTGTAACATTTCACTTATGGCTGTCTGGAGTGAGATTGAGAGTTAATATGTATGGGGTAAAATGTTTGGAATTTAAAAAGACATTACAATCCATGCATTGAGCAAGGATTGCTTAGGTGAATGATTGGGAAATTCTGTCATCATATGCTATAAATTATGCATCTCTTCAGGTTTTAGTCTTTATAATGGAAAGGGGTCATGATTGTCTGTTTCAGACTCCAGATTTATTGATCTACTGAAAGAGAAGGCAACTTTCTGCCTTTTCCTTTACTGTCTGAAGGAAGGAGTAGGGCTTGTTTTCTGAAGAGCAGGTGCTGGGGCACAAACCCTTTATACTTGCCTGGGTAGACCTCACTAGGGGAGAGACCTGAATTCAGTTCCCTTCAGGCTAAGACTCAAAACTCAAATATTTCTCTTATCTGAATAAAGGAACTGGATCTGTCTGAGGGGACTTAGGTACCCTACAAAATTCTGCTATCCTTTTCCTAGCTTAATATTCCAAGTTTTTATTTTCATCTTTGATAAAGCAAACCCATGACCTTGGGCTTCAGGTGTGAGTGATTTTATATGCGATTCCAGTACTGTTAGCGAAAAGATGAAAGCACAGAGTGCTAATACTTCACAGCAAACAGTGGTTTTCCAGGACACAGCCATAACTGTAAGGAGAAAACATGGGGAGCACAAAGTCCAGGCATTAAAATAATTCACAGTAGAGCTTGTGTGTCTCTACAAGGAATTTTGGTCCAAGCACTGTCTGTTAGTCCTATGGTGGTTTGCATCCTGAGGTGACCATGATTTCATTCAGAGGGCCAAGCTGCCATGTAGAGTTACTCAGTTATCTCAGAGAGACAGTTATGGCTCAAAATCTTCTCTGAAAGGAATCTGCATTACGTTTTTTCATTTATGAAATTTCACAGAAGGGCATACTAAGCTCATGCATTAAAAAACCCTTACTTTTTGCACAGTTATTAATAAGTGTGAAGCAATAAGAATAATGTTTCGCGTTTAAAAGAAGAAAACCAAGCCTCTTACTCATAAATAAGGTGGTGTATTTACAGATGAAAATAAATCATAACAGGAAAACTTTCAGCGGTCTTAAAGTGCCTGCTGCCTGTGTTGCATTTCTACTCTTCTTGACAACTCATAGTAATTGGTGCTTTAGGTTGAGATTATAATTAGTACTACTAAAAAGTATTACCAAGTGTTGTGAGGTACTGCTTTATCTGCTGCTTTGAGACAAACATCAAAACCTTTGTGAATAGCTTTAGAAACTGTTATTTGTATTCAAAAGAATATCATGGCTGTGGAATTCTGAGTTAACAGGTTTAATTATGCACCATATGACTCTGAATTAACTTACCCAGCACCTGAAGACACAGTGTATTAATATTCTTCTTTCTGTGGAGATTAAAATAGCATCCAGTTGGTTTCATTAGCATGTTTGTGAATGATCTACCTGTTTTTAAGAGGCGCTTCTTCAGCCTGAGATCTTAGAGACTTAAAGCTTCTTTTAATATGTAATCCAGAGTTTGAAATTTATTTGAATGAGGTACAGATTTTGTCTTGATCTCTGCATGATTATTAAGCAATTCTTGCCATGTGTTCTTAATCAGCCTTTCACTGTGTATTAAAAAAATTGTGATCAGAAAGTTAACCTTTGATAACTAAGCAGTAATAAAATTAGATTATTTTGACATTGTGCTTCAAAAAAATCAGGTCTAGTTTTAAATTGTATATTTCATATTGTGTTTCTCTTCATTTGCTTAATACTGAAGTACAACAGAAATGGGGTGAAAAAAGTTTCTAAATACAAATATTAGTACTTTGAATTTTAAATCTCTTAATCCTAACATTTTTACAGGTTTCAGGCTGTATTATGAGAAACAGAAATCCAAATATATTAAGAATCAAGACAGTAATGGCAAAACTTGCCAGGTATCTTATTTTGGGGAAACAGTGTAGTTTCTGAAATTCTGGATCTCTTCCAGAAGTTGTATTTCTTTCCCAAGCCTTACTTCTGCTCCCTTTTCCAGTTGTGGTCCTAGGCTTTTCTTGAAAGCTGCATCTAACTGAGGTGAATCTTCCATCTGCAGCTGATATGCTGTTCATTCCTCCAAGCATGTGCTATAAATTTATTTACCAATAATGATCTTCCATCTCCTCTTCCTGACTGTGGAACTTGGCCCTGAGTGAGTCTGAGAGCTCATAACTTTGGGTCTATGAGCTCTATTCACATGGGATGTGTGGGGAAAGGAATATAAGTTTAATAATTGATTTCCTAATAGGGAGAACTCAGTTACTGTGTTATGGAGTTTGTCCTCTCTCATCTCTTCTTGCAGTAAGGTCACAAATTGCCTTTTGCCCTATTTGAGGTTTTTGGTCCAGTGTTAACTGAAAAATCATTCAGAGAGAGCTTGCCTATTTTCATTCTAGTTTAATTATACAGAAATTACTGCCTGAATTATGGGGGAAAGAGAAGAGCACTTTTTAGCAAAAAAAGCAGTAAATGTGCCACTCTTTGAAGATACTGTATTTAAATATATCCCATTTGTAACTGAAATTAATTTTTATATTTTATTTTTGACAAAGATAGTGAGAGGCAGAGAAATAGCCATAATATTTTCTAAATGGATACAATTGTAATTAGAAGGTTATTTTCAACAGGTTGGAATCAGAACAGCTCTATTGCAATACATAAAACTGGATCCCTTTGGTAGATGAAAATATCTCCTGCGGTATCTGTGGTATTCTTAATACCATCTTGCTATCTTTTTCCTTTCCAACTTTGTCTACCTATTTTAATTCCAAAGTGAAGGATCAAGAGTGTTTTGAGATGAGCAGATAAGATTAAAGTGTCAAGGTGAAGGATGTTTTTGTTAATCAATAAGTTGATTAAGTCTCAGGAAAGGCAAACAGATTTGACTAATAATATTCCAGAAGACATTGAAACACCATGCCTGAAAGTCAGCAGATAAAGGCAATATTATTTCACTGGTAGAGGTGACATTCCTGGAAGAGGTTGGGGTTGCAGTAACAATAGGTGTGTTCCTAAAATGGATTTCCTGAATCAGAGCTTTCTGCATAAACAACAATTACCAGAGAAGAAGCTGAAACTTTTCCGGTACGTTTCCCAAGATCTAGCCCAGAGGGATCAAGGCAAAATACTGCTGAGTTTACAAAAATTGGAAAAGAGCTGGTTTGACTCTCACTGAATGTTTGCAGTCTTTCCGTTTCATCTGGCTAGATCTCTTCTGGTTCTGAGATTCAATGGAAGGGCAGTGAACACAGGACACAAAATTTATAGAAAATATTTCTCTGGTTAGATGTAATGTACTTTCAGGAGCATAAGTTTTGTCTAGTAATGTATTTGTTTCTGTGAACATCCTGTAGAGTGAAGTAATAGGGTTTAGAAACAGTCATTGCTTGATGAAGGAATATAATTTATTTGTTGTCAGAAACAATAAAGTGTCTACCGTGTCTAGTTTATATTATTCAAACCTTGAAATCTGTTAAATCAGTAGATACACAAGAGTAAAAGATAAAAAGGAAACATTAGTTTTCTTATGGTTGTTTCATGTGTTGCATTTGACCACATACAAGATCTGATGTTCAAGCAGTCCTTCAATGTCTCTTTAAATGCCACAAGTACTTTTTCTCCATTTTTTAAAATATATTTATGTAAACATCAGTTGAGCTCCTTTCTGTCTCAATTAAATGTGTTTAACAAGTAATCAATCTGAATTAACAGCAGGAGACTTCATGCCATTCATATATTTATAACAGATGTGTTCAGATAGTTCTGTGCATATGTCTGGCAATGAGGGGAATCTACTGTGATTCACCAGTTTCCTGGGAGAAGACTTGGGGCACACATCATCTTAATTAAGCCTTGTTGCTTTAGGCTTCTGACACTTAGGATGAAGTTAAATAATAGTTCATTAATTTCTGTGTATCGAATACTTGTCCTAAAGGAGCTTTTATATCTCTTCTATGAAGAAGGACCTTTGAAAGGAAAATCTTGAAAAACTTTTCTGCTAATACCTTTAGGGAAAAAGTGGAAAATATTTTAACAAGTGCATAGTAAATAAATCTTTTGATTCCCAAAACTCAAACCCCACAAATCAGCTGCTTGGAAGTATTGAATCTTCATTTAATATACACAGGAGTAAATATAACAGGGAATAACTATGTGTGAGAATGTTTACTTGTTATGGATTTTATGTCCACCTTTATTCTAGTTTTTATTTAGTCTAAATTTTTAGCCAATTAGAATGTTTACCCTTACAGTTCCCCCCTTGACTTCGTTGTAATCACTGTTTTTTGTTTCTTTGAAACTGGGCACTGCCCATTTGCTTTATATGAAGGAGTAGCTAGGGCAGCAAATCTTATGCCTTGTTTACATGGAAGATTTGAGTCCCCAAACAGAGTGAAGCCTTGTAGAGGATTAGCTCTAGTTCTAGGTTTAAAAGTGTGGGCTGGTTCTACTGTGGCTGAATGAGTTTCATAACTTGAAAGCAAATCTGAAACGAAATGTTTTGTCCTTCACCAGCTTGTAAATAGCACTCACCAGGGCAGCATGTGCTCACTGTCTGGTTTGATGTCACAAATGTTTATGCTGTAAAAAACTCACCAGTGGACAGTTCAGTCAACCTTCTGGGAAAGGTGGAAGAGAGTTCCTTATATTACTTGAGACCTATTATTTCTGCCATATAATTGATATGCCATCTGATGAGACACAGAGGAGACAAAATAAGGAAAGAAAGATCTGAGTGGTGATGCTGTTTGTAATTAAAGAATTAATTATTAAAATATTTTATTCTTTTCCAACAGGATTAATTGCTGAAGTTGGAGATATTTCTTTAGAGATGTACTTCTGAACTTCATACAGAGGGCAGTTAGGAAAACTCTGTAGCTTTCTGGGGGTTTACAAGAATAAACATTATTTCTTAGATGTCTCTGCATGCAAAACCAAAGAGCTCTTATCCTTTTGTCATTAAGTAGTTTTATCTTGTGATTACAGGTGTATTTGCTTTATTTTTTGGTGGTAATGTGCACACAGATGGGAACACCAGCCCATGTCTTACCTGTAGAAGGTAGGAATTCGTTCTTACAACAGCTGCTGGGCGAACTGGCACGTGTGTTAGCATGGGGTGTTTTCTTGCATTGTGATGGTGTAATTATGGCAGGAACACTCTTAATATGACTTAGAGTACAGATACTCTCATGTACTCGGCTTCTGTGGTAGAAGATATTTGATATATGTAATTTCACTCCTCTGTTAGTTTCAGGTGAAATGAGTTTAATCCTGAGTGTGAAATTCTGAAAATGGCATCAAGAATTGATTTATGGTCAATCGATGGTCAGTGTTTCGAGCATCTTCAAGTCTAATTCTTGAGTCTTATATGAGGAGCAGATAGTATCAATGTGCTGATATTAACATTAGCCATCTGGAAGGAGTAGCTGAACTGAACTCTTTTCTCTGCTAATAGTTTTTTCCCCTGCCAAGTGAATTTGCTTAAATGAAAAAATGAAAAGACAAAACATAACACAACACTTGTTTAGGTAGGTTGGGCATGCAGTAGTACAGTTTTACTACTAAAATTACTTAAACCAGCAAACTAGCAAATTAGCTGTGGATATGATCATTCTTTAAAGCACACATGAATCCACACACATTGTGGATGATAATTTATCAAATTGAGCTGCTTTTAAATAGAAATGGTTTTGTGCAGTTTGTGATGCACAGGGTTATTTTGTTGACATTAATATGCTGGTATCTGACATAGTTGTTATGAGTAGTTCAGCTTAATTAAGATATAGGTATATATTATATAGTTTTTATATTATTGTTATATTTTTTCCTAATTCAAAACTGAAAAGGCTTTCAAAATCAACAGTTAATGAAAATTGAATCAAATAATTTTGGACCTGTTTTATTCCTTAGCCTTTACTCAAGTTAACAGGCCTTGACTCTAGAGGATCTGCTTGCTTTCTTAAAAAAGAAAAAAGCCAAAAGAATCCCAAAACACCTTTGTGTTTTCATTCTTGAGGAAAAACAGGGTTAAAAAAAAAAATCCCTTTCCATATATTTGATTCAGTCTTGGAAAGTACATTCTAATCCTTCATTCTGATAGGAAGGATAACATTCTGTTCTTAAGATGGCGCCATTTCTAAATAGTAAAAATAGTAAAAATTTTGGAATATGACTGTGCTGGGTCAATGCATTTTTTTGCCAGTCTCGATAAGGTGGTGCTTTCAGCTGAATCTTACTAAATTACGAAAAAAAAAAAAGAACTAATATATCACTCCAAAATAAGGTGTTCAATTCACTGTATGAGTAGAAATTGTCCTTTTCATGCAATGGTTAATTTTGAAGTGTTCATTGATCTCCTTGAGGGAAGATTTGCCTACTGTTTCAGTTAGTGGGGAAGTTTCAGTTTATAGGAAAGGTTATTCTAGTTTGCCACAAGCTGTCTTGGTTTAGATAAATGTTTGAATAGTTCTTCCTAACAGAGGCAGCCATTTAATGTCTTATTGCCAGGAATAAATAAATCCTGTAAGATTTGAATCAGCTCCAAACACTAGTGGAACTTGCTTAGGTTTCATTTCTGTTAAAAGGTGCATATCAGCCACACAACCCAAACCTCAAAATGTATTCTAAACTATCTCAAAATTAAAGGAGATTCTCATGAAACTAAAATTTTACTAGAATGCTCTTTGGTATTGAAATACAGAATTAATATGCTTAAGTCCTGAGCTGATAGTGCTTGGGTTTTGCTGTTGTATTTGCTTTGTTTGTTTGTTTGTGGTTTTTTTTTTGATTAAATTTCCATTTTCTTCCTACTTTTTTCCTCCCTATTTGCAAGTCCCCATATTTTCTGCAGGTGTTTTGGTAGCTATGTTTTGCTTGTGGTACTAATCCTGTCTCACAGACTTGCAAGTCAAGTCTTGCAATGTTCATCACACTGAATTTCGTTTTCTCAGCATCAGCTAAATTTAATCACTCCCCTGAGCAGAGATGGAAATTGAACTTGCCTCCAGCCCACTTCAGCTTGGAAAATGCTGGTATAATAGGAGTGAGAAAATGAAAATAGTTGCAAAACTCACTGCACGTAATCCCTTAATCCAATATTAAGGATCCTTGGTTTCTCTGTGCAACCACTGAATACTGTCACAGAACATAAAAGAAGCATTAAAAGAGATATGAACACTATTCTTTCTGCGGCGGTATTGGGAAATAAAATGTTTTTATTCCACAAAAATTAGAGATGTCTGTGGCCAGATGTTACTCATTTGTGCCATTATGATGTGATAATTCTTTTGATGATTCCATCCTGGTCTTCCTTTCTTTGGTCCGCAGCTGTCCTCTAGTTAGATAATATCTGCCTTCTAGCATTTTCAATTGGTTTGAGTTTGAATGATGTGATTATTTTCTGTTATCTGTGTTGGTTATAGTCTCTCAGCATAATTTAGAGCCTAATTTTGCCAGAGAGGAGATTTCTGCTGTATCTTTCATGGGTATTTGGGGTGTAAACTGAAGTCTAAGCTTGTCCTGAAGCCTTTGCACTTGAACGCACTTAACTTTCATTTTGCTTTTAAAATGTCAGGCCCCATCTGTGCCTATGAATCTCAGCAATGAATTTAATTTGTCTCCCTTACAGTCAGCTCTGGCATGGCTAAGAACTGATTCTGATTTTGAATTGGTGTAGAATAAAAGAACACTGACAGAAGATCAATATAGAGGAAATCACCCTCTCCCTATAATTAAAAAATCTATTTAATATATCTTCTTTTTTCTTTCATACTTTTCCCCATGAAACTTTATGGAGGACTTCAGTGGTGGGAAAAAGCACAGCTATTGGTTGGGCTTAGTACAAGTTGCATTTTGAACTGCTTTGCTCAGTTCTCTGCATTTGTGGGACATTAACTTGCAAGTGACACTGAGAAATGGCACTAGCAGCATTAGGTGACCACTTTATAGGTGGTTTTTTTGACACCTATAATTTAAATTCTTTCTGTGCACACTCTAGTTCTGAGCCTTTTTCTTAGATATGCTCTTTTTATATTGTGGATCCTGGCTTTCTTTATGAACACACTGGATTTCTTAGAATGCCAACTGAAAGAAACCAATTCTTAATTTTCCCCAAGATTCACTAATGCAGTCTTTTAGTTCCTTAATTATCTTGATTAATTGTTGTATGATTTCAAATTTTTTGCCAAATTAAACCTCTTGGGTTTTTTTTCAAATGCCAAAATCTTTGCTTGTGTGTGTGCATTCTGTTGCCTCCTTAATTTAGAGAAATTGCTGTAACAAATCCTTTCAAGTCAAATTTGGTCTAAACTACATAAGCAGTTTTTTAGTGGTGGTGGATCGTGGTGATTAGTCAAACAGTTCATAAGCTTATCATCCTTCTGGCTGCCCTCCTTGAATCTGAGATACATAGGGTTGTATATCTCTGTAATGCTCCTCATAGGGTAAGACTGCAATTCTGATAGCACAGAGCAGCACTGAACATTAACTAATAGATAGAAATCTCAAAAAATATAGTTTATAACCAAAGGATTAATGAATATTTCCAGCAAGAAAATTAAGACCATCTTGAGTTTCGTCCTAGGAGTGGCAGGTAACTTTCTAAGACTTTTAAGGAAGGCTTTACATCTCTAAACTCTAGATGTATGTACAGTTTTCCCTGTGGGGCAAGATGTGTGAAGAGTTTAGATCTGCCAGATCTCTGGTCTTAATCTAACATAATACTCTGTCCATGGTGTTATTTGCCTGCAGATAAAATCTCACCCCATGTGCCCTTGAAGCTGTCCAAAATAATATCCTTCAATGAGTGTGGCTCTGAGCCTGAGCTAACAACCCTCGTTCCGTAATACACAGCCTATGGTTGAAAGCTGCACCCACACAGCTAAACATACCACAGTTGGCTGAATGTGAGCAGAGCTGTCCAGAAAGCAGGTAGAATGTCAGCTTATGAGAAGTCAGTCAGACATCCCTGCACTCAATTTTCAGCATGAAGATAATTCCACTGAAAAATGAAAATAATGTACCACCATGAATATTGGTTTTGGGTGTTTCACTAGTGTGGTCATAAAGAGCACTAGACCCAATAAGGTCATTCTCCAGTGACTGCCTCATTTTGTTTCAGTGTAGCTTTTACTCCTTCCTTCCCTTTGGAAATAAACCATCCCTTTTGCTGAAGCTGCTTATTCTTCAAAAAATGTAATCAGTACTTTGTTGTCAGTTTACCTATCCAAATAAAGCCTACAGAAACATATTTTTTGTTACCAGGAGTCGTGGTCAATCCTTGATCATTGTTTTTGTTGTTTCTTGTGTTGAGATAGAAATGCTGTGGGGAAATTTTACTTGTTATCCATTATAAACTATAAAATGTATTTAATTTTTTCCTACAGAATAGGGAAGATAGGTCACCTCACTGCTTTTGAGTTGCATAAAATGTGTATGTGCAGTTTACTGGGCATAGCATAGCCACTCAGTTGAGGACTTGGAAGCTTGAAGAAAACTAGCCACGTCGTGTCTTGGGGAGGAGTAAAGGGAAGGAGAAGATATCCTCAATTTCCTAATTGCTAGCAAATTGGAACCTAGTTTTGACTAGAACTTAGGTAGGAATAAAAAACTTCAAAATAACACACTTCTCCACTTTCTTCCCTGCCCCACCACCAAAGTACTCTACTACTCAGAAAAAGAATGTTTTGTTTCCCAGGATGAGTTTCTTGAAAAGACTTCACAGGTTTCGGTAGTTTGCAGGCAAGGAAGATACAAACTGAGTTTTCTCAGAAGTGCAGTAAAATACAAAATGGTGTTGGTATTTTTTTATCTGCTGTCAGCTTTCAGGCTCTGTACTTGCCAAGTAATCTTGTGTAAAGCTGGCAGAATATCTGATCAAATCTTCAAATTTAGAAATGCATTTTATTAAAAGAACACATAGATACAACAGGGTTTTGTTTTTGTTTGGGTTTTTTTGGTTTGTTTGCTTTTTTGGGTTTTTTTGTTGTTTTTGTCTGTAGATTAGAGCCTTTTACATTTGTCAGTACTTTATTCGCAATACTTATAGCTTAGGAAAAAGTCTTGCTTTGCTGCTTTCTCATAGCTATGTGGTTTTGGACTCCACACAAGGAAAAAGTGTTAAGTCGTATTAGTGGTGTTATCTTGCATTGGGAACATGGAAGTATTGAGAGATATAGTTAGTACTGGTAATGACATAGAAATTGCTTTCTCATCCTTGCTATTAATGAATTCATGTCCAGTGGTGGTATAAATCAAATAGATCTCAATGAAGCCTTCAACTGGGGCTTGTAGCTGTGATGTTTCTTTATAATAATAGTGGACAAGCTGGAAAGTGTAATGTAAAAGAGCCTGTAAGAAAGCCCAAATTCTTGGCACTCTAAGTTGATAAGAAAAGGTGTGAAGACCTCCTGCCAAAATGTGATTGGTGTGACTGCGTTTGTCATTATCCTTTGTTCAGGTTCTGGATCTTGAAAATGTTGCATGCCACTGAAAGCAAAGAATAAAAGATGTCAGTAGTTGTGCTAAAGTGGTGTTAAACTCAGGTGTTTCTTCTCAGTCACAGAGTCTGATTTACTGTTTTCTTTCACCATGCTGTTGTTTGACTATCAGTGACTTGGGAAAATGACTTTATTGCTGTTTCTTGGCTTTCTAAAGAAATCCCTGTGGAGTTTGTAGCAAAAGATTGTGAAAGTTTAGTAAGCTTTGATCCAGACTCATGGAAGGTGAGTAGTCTTTTCCTTCATGTTGTCTTTGTGAAGTCCCTTGCAGTACAGGGGAAGAGGAGAGCAGAACACTGTTTTCCAGCAGCTAAAATGCCATATGAAGTTAAGTTATTCAGTAGGCAGGTATTTAACACATTTTGAAAAATCAATATACTAATGTATTTCTCTGTGCTCCCCTGCACACATTAAAAGTATGTCAGATAAGCACTGTCAGCTTCAGGTTGTATTATGCTTTGAAGCATGAACATAAAGCTAATACACAAATCTGGCCTTCGATTTTTTCAATTTAATTTTACGTTGTGTGAGAAATGGGAGTTGCATCACAGATTTACCAGATTTATCAAGTTTTGAGCTAAATAAAAGTAGTCTTCGTTTCTCAGCAAGATGCCTTCTAAGACAGGGGCATGTCAAAGCAGAGTTCATCTGTTCTGCTGCTCAGGTTTTCTTGCATATTTCATTTCCACGTTTGAATGACTACCTAACACATCCTAACTTCAATAAATATGCAAAGAAAATGAAGTGTTTAAAAACTAGCAGGCTTTTCTCTCACATTTTTAAATCTCAGTTCAGCTTGATCAACACAGCAATCGGATTATGCCAAGTACTTGAGTGGAACTTGGCATTGGTTGCTCCAGAATAAGTGTTGAATGTTGTGCATAGTGGTATATTATTGACTGTGGTGTACCAGCAGGCAGCCAAGATAGTGTACATTTGGTGTGTTTATTTGTATTTGTCCATGGATAAAACAAGGTGGAAGTTTTGTGTTGGTCTTTATAAGTTATTATCTGGTAATGTTAGTACTGAATTACTTTTCAGTTACAGTTTCTGTGGCTTTGTATGACCTATTTCTCACTTGGTTAGTGAGCAAGGATGGAATTTTAAGTGTTTCTAGATCTTCACACTAGAGGAGGTTGCATAGCAGACACAAATAGGAGCTGACCATGGTTTGATCTTACTGGAAAGTGAGGCTTATTAGAGTTAGTTGCAAGGAGTAAATTTTAAATGCAGCAAGATCATTATATGTTACTGATTACTGAAGCTCATGGTTTTCTGCCTGCCTGGAAGAGGGGGAAGCATATTAAGAACTCAGTATTTCCAGAAAATGTATATGTTACTGAGATTTTTGGATGGAATAATTACAAGAAGTAGAAATCAGTTGTGAACTCAACAAGGAGCTCTCTGGAACATCCAGATCTGATAGTGATTTCTGTTTCCCTACTAGAAAGCTCAAAACTGATAAAAATTATGAAGTAAATAATGAGGTTCCATTAGCTGTACTTGGTAGAATTTTGCTAACAGTCATTATGATTGTGGTGACAACAATCATAACAGTGATTCCAACAGTCTTTTATTACCCTTCTGCTTTGTTTTGCTTTCTGACACTTTTCATCTGTAAACATATTTAATTCATAATGTTTTCAAGAACATTCTTTGGAAAAAACTACTGTGAATATTTTTGATGTGGTAAACTTGCTGTCTTATCAAGAGACTATACATTTGATGCTATTGGGTGTAATCATTTTAACATATTAAGACATAGCAAGTTGTTGCTACTTAAATGCGCAAATATTTTTTTAACCTGAGGTTGCAAATAGAATGGTCTCTCCATGAGTTTCTTGTCTTTTATCAACAGATCCTAAGGCAGCTGCAGGGTTTTCCACACTCTTAATTTCTTTCAGAGATGTGCAGCCCAATTCCTAACTACACTCCCTCTGCTGAGTGCCCTAAAATTCTGTGCTTTGCATATGGCAATATCTTTCTTGACTTAAGCATGCTGCTAAGGAATCTGGGGGGTTGTTAGCCACAGGTAATCAAAGATCTCAGCCCTGTGTTTGAGATGGGGAACAGAACAAACATGTCAGTCCCAGCAAGGTTTGGATAAGCACAGAATTGTGCCTAATTAGTGTCCCAGGAGAGCAGAAACTGGATTCACTGAGCTGTAGCTCATGGTGCAACAGAAGGCATGAGGATGAGCCCCAGGGAGGTTCATCCTGAATCATCTGAGACTCCTGAAGTCACAGCTCTGGGATCCTCTCTACTGACCTATGCAGCCACTGCAGTGACCGCACTGCACATTGATGTGGTTCTGTAGCTGTCTGTAGATTAAAATTGCCAAACAGGGAGAGGGATAACATAGGAAAAGGAAGGCCTGGTGTGTTTGTGTTGTCAAGGCACTTAACAACTCTGAAGTAAGCTATTTACATTTAATTGTTCTCTTATTTTTGACAAAAAGGCACCCTTAAAAAGTAGTATGTTCAGATATATGATGATTCTCCATCTCTGATTCCTTATATTTCAGCAACTTTTTTTTTAATTGAGAAGAGGTAATTTGGGAAGTAAATACTATAAAACTAGCATAATAATGGTCTACACAAAAATCAGCAGCAGTATGAAAAATATAAATGAAAGCATCTTCAGAGGGTCATCATATACACAAACTCGTTTCATCTTGCAACAGAAGTTGAGTAAGCTTGTGTTTCAAAAGTATCACACTTGAAGATGGAAGTCTGGAAGTCTTCTGTTTAGGGTAGTTTTGTTATGTTCACTGGAAAAAAAATAAAAAGGATATCTTTTGAATGAATTAAGATTAAATGCTGACTTGAAAGACAGGAAGGAAAGCAAGGTAACACCTCAGTATGATAGGCTGAGTTAGGGCTTTGTGTAAACTGCATTTTGAAAAGGTGAAGAAAGTGAGGCATATGGGTGGATGATGAAAAGCTGTGGGAAGACCAGTTGAATTGGCTTAAATTCAAAACTTCATTCTTGGTGACATAAAACAACCTGAAGTAAGCATTTGTGCATGGATGCTACTAGGTAAATGTGATGTGGATTTTCTTGAGTTCTCCTTGAAGCATTATCAGACACAGAACCAATACACTAATACAATTCCCTTTGACCACTGCTAAAACATCTAGGTGTTTAAAAAGTTATGAGAAATGACTGACCACAGTTTATATGATGTGAACATATGTTAGTTTCACAATAGTCTTACTGAAAAAGCTTGCTCTGAAAATTAGGGATTGCATAATTTTGGTGACTATAAATCGAGCAGTAAAGAGTCTTATTTATGAAACTCCTAGCCTCTTCCCTCATTGAGATTTGTTAGGCTTTGATGTCTGAACATCAGCTAGGGAGCATAAAGGTTATATTGGTGTCAACAAAGTGTCAGCAGACAAGTCCCCAGGAAGCACTGTGTCCTGGAGAGCAGAGCTTGTCTGTGGATGAATAGCTGGGGGGTGCTGTAGTTCTCCTTTCATACTCATTGGTACAACACGGCATCTTTCTTCCTTCATTGCTTTTGTGCAGACATGGCAATACAAATAAATTAGAACTCTTTTTTACTAGCATAGCATAGGAGTGACAATTAGCAGTATTTTGGATGATAAGCTTCTGTGCTAGAGAGTTCCATGATTGCATTTGGGAGACGGCTAGTTAGTAGAATCCTGTTAAATTGAAATCTAGGTGCATAGATACTTTGTAGTCTCTTGGGAAATCAAAATGAAAATGTTTTAAAAGGGATTTTATTCATGTGCTTCAGCTCAGAAATTATTTTTCCCTGTCTGGATGGTAATCCACTTGTTGCCTGTCATCAAATAGTTTGGGTTTGATTGTGGAAACACTTGTTGGAGTCATAAAGTAATCAATGGATTACTTACGTTCTTAGAGTTATGGCTGTGCATAACTAATGGTAGGATCGGCATCTGGCACTGTGAATTCTTTAATAGAGAACCATATTGTGATTTGTCTGTTTACAGTGTTTCACAGTAAGGCTCTATTTGCTATTTTCCCTGCACTGGAATATGTATAAGACTCCAAATTATATGTAATGCCTATTCTCATTATATACATAAAAATAATGCATTCACAATGATATGAACACTTTTCACTCCCCGACATATTTATTCCTTCCCAGTGCTGGTAAAGTAGGAGAATGCTTAGATGACAGTGCTGAAAAAATGAGGCACTGAAGCTGCAATGCTTTTAAATGTTTTTATTCCATTAATTTTGATTATCTAAATAACTTTATGTATCTGTTTACAGAGAGCCTCTGACTAAAGAGGGAATTATAATGAGATCTTCTGAGTCCTAAAGGCACACTTTTGGAAGAATAGCCATCCAAAGACCAATAGCTGCAGCACTCTTACATCTGTAACATTTATTTCAAGAGGTCATTGATAAATAAAGGCCTAAATTGATGTGTTCTGTTGAATGCTATCATTTCCCAAATTCCCTATATAAGAATGTAGAATTTTAGATCTTTGAAAGGAAAACTTCATGATTTTATATGTAGCACCTGTCATTTTTCTTCTTTCCTGAAATGCTTATTTTCTTGTCTTTTTTTCTTAAGAAATTTCTTTGATAAAAATGTATGGGGGATATAGACATTTGTATTCCCTGTTATTATAGACATAATAATAATTATAAATGCAGGTCTTTCTTAGTACAGTTTGGGAACATGGAATAAGATTCAGAGTCTTTTACTTCTCAGTCATTAGTTTCTTGCACCTAACCAAAAAATAAGAGTAACAGTACTCTAAACAGATTGCACCAAGCCATGTGGTACTGGAAAAACCTTGAGTTGACATTTGAGTTACACAGTAGAAAAACTCAGTCCTCCTCTGTTCACAGATAGCAAGTAGAATGCTGTCATTTTGGACACGTGCTGAGAAGTCTCAGCTTTCTTTAGTCCTCTGAAGCACTTCAAGTTCCTGTTTGAATTTTTGCTTTTAAGTATTGCAGCAAATCCTGGGTAAAATCTGAAATTACTTTTTCAAAGGCAAAAAAAGAAGTTGTAGGAAGTCTAAAACTTGGACTTGTGTCCCACCTAGCCAGTGGATCCCTTTTTCTTTCTCAAAGTCCCATTAGCTTCTGGGTCCATCACAGCCTGCCTTGATACCAAGTCCACTAAATTATTGAAAACTGAAGCTAAGTGTTTATTAGGTAATGATCAAAACTTTTTAGGGTTTGTGTTTATCTCTTGCTTTGGTTAGTTCTGAATGAAATTATCTGATTTGTATTCACTTCATATGCCCTTTTAGTCTCTTTTAAGAACTTGGAGTATATCCAAGTTCTTCATGGATAGTATACAGAAGCTGCTCAGTAAACTGGAAGAGATTGAGTAAGCAAAAAAAGAATTAATCCTTTTTTGTCACTTGCCTTTAGCTGCTTGACTCTTTGTTGGCAAGATAAAAGAATAGATTGTTTTCTACAAGCCCTATTTCTTGGAATGAAACCCTGCCCATCCTCCTCTTTGTGTAGTGGGCTGATGGTCACTTTTCAAATTTTGTTGCTGAAGATTGTATCATTCTGCAGACAAAGCACACGGCCTGGCCTTAGGCTTGCTGCTTCTTCAGCTCTTAGTTTTGCCAACTCTCTAGATGTTCATCACAAAATACTCAGAGGAAAACTGTTGAAAACCAACCATGATATGAAGCAGCACTTGAAGATGAGTAGTCAAGAATCCAACTTGAAAGTATAGGAGAAACTTAAATTGCAGTTCACGTTTTTCTTCAGTGGCCAACACACTTTATATATAAACCAGGATTTATACAAAGTGTTGTCAGTTGCTTGCTAGAGTGAAAAAATACCTGACAGATGATAGATCCATTGCAGTGGTCTTATCCTACATCTCCTGGGATGGGTAATTGATGTCAATACATGTAAAGCTGTGAATGGAGAGAAAGCAAAAATGCATCAGATTCTGAATTGCCAATATGTCCACATACCTCAAAGACTGTCCAAATGGTTACCAGAAAAGATTCTGAAGCCTGGTTGGCTTCTGCTGCACGCTAATTGTATAGCAGTGTTGTGAATGCTGACAGGTGCATTGTGTGACTTTGAGGGAAGAGGAATATTTTCTCTCTGTAGTTCATGCTTTGTGGACAGGCCAACAGAAAAAGCAGGTAGCAATTTAATCCTACGGACTAGTAACTAAAGGCAGAGAGCACTGTTTTTCTGCTATGCAGAATATTTTGTGGGAAATGTTTCAAGACAATTTTCTAATTCTGGTCTGGATCTATGGTAATGAACTTGCTACAAATTTTGTTCATGTAGTGTAAACTACTATTTCCTGTTGAAGTGTACGTGTAAACATTTTCTGAATTGTTACGAACACAGAGGTGTAATGAGAAGGAACTTCTAGCCTGAAGCTATGGGGTCTGTGAACTAAACTAATGATCGAAGCAATCATTCCGTCAATGATATGTTCTAGCAGATTGGCCTGTGTTTATTTCCACATATTGAGTATAAGTAAATACCTCAATGGAAATAATCTTTTAATGAAATGCAATGTTCTAATGAAATGCAATGAAGCAATATCTGATGTATATTACTACAACCTTTTAGCAGAGACATTAGCTGTGTTTGGGCTAATTACATATTACTTACTGAAGAGGCCATTCTCTTCAACTGAATTTTTTTTTTTTTCAGGAAAGACAGAACATAGTTTTTGCATATAAAATTAGCATGAGCATTGCTTTGAAAAAGAAAGTGGACAACGACTCCAGTGCAACTCACCATAGAAACATAGAATATGCAGAGTTTGAAGGGACCCACAAGTATCATTGAGTCCTACTCCTGGCCCTGCACAGGACACCCCAAGAGTCATGCTGTGTGCCTGAGAGCATTGTCCAAATGCATCTTGAACTAGGACAGGCTGCGCTGTGCCCACTGCCCTGGGGAACCTGTTCCAGTGCCCAATCCACCCTGTGGTGAAGGACCCTTTCCTGATATGTGACCTAAAACTCCCCTGACACAGCTTCAGATCATTCCCTTGGGTCCTGTCACTGGTCACAAGACTGTAGAGTTCAGTGTCTGCCCCTCTATTTCCCCTCAGTCTCCTCCAGGCTGAACAAGCCAAACTGACCTCAACTGCTCCTCATATGGCTTCCTCTCCAGACCCTTCACCCTCCTCATGGCCCTTCTTTGTAGGCTCTCTAATAGTTTAGGTTTTTTTTTTAATGTCGTGGAGCCCAAAACTGCCCACAGTGCTCAGTGTGAAGCTGCTCCAGTGCAGAGCAGAGTGGAGCAACCCCCTCCCTTGCCTGGCTGGTGATGCTGTGGCTGATCCCCCCAGGACATGCTTGGCCCTCCTGGCTGCCAGGGCACAATGACTCATGTTCAACCAGGACTGCCAGATCCCTTTCTGTGGCACTGCTCTCCAACCTCTCCTTTCTCTGTCTCTACACACTGCCAGGGTTGCCCTCCCTCAGGTGCAGAATCTGACATTTGCCCTTTTTAAACTTCATACACTTGCTGATTGTCCATATCTCTAATTTGTCAAGGTCTTTTTGCAGGGCCTCTCCTCCCTTAAGACAGTCAACAGCTCCTCCCAATTTAATGTACTCAGCAAACTTAATATTGAGATCTGTGTCTCTGTGTGAACTTTATTTTTAACATACAAACAGCACCATACTGCAATCTGACAATTAATGCAGAAATTCATTAATGTAGGAATTAATTAATAGGGTAATAGTATACAAAAGGAATCTGCATGAGAGAAGTTAAAAGCATAACGTATCACATTGGGTTTGTGATGTGACAGCTGAGGTTTGCTTTCTTGGCATTTATTTCCCTTCAACATTGCGGACCACGTTTCCTTGCATGATGAGCTAATTATCCAAGTCAGCTGGGTATAAAGTGTAAAATTAAGTTGTGGTAAAGTTCTAGACAACTTGTTTATATGGTAAGGTCTAATCATGACTGTCATAAGATTTTTTTTTTTAAATAACATAAGGTGTATAACAATAGAAAATAAGCAGCAGTCTCAGTGGGAGACTGAGGAGTAATTTTTATTCCTGTAATGTTTATAAATGACAGTGGTATTACCAATACTGATGATAGGATAAAAATTTACAGTGATGTGAAGGTAAGGTAAGGCAACAAAGGAAACAGTGAAATGGAAAAAGTAATCCAGATAGAAGAGATTATTAAAAAGATTGATAAAATAGGGTGTGAAAATGGAGCCTGGGTTTGTGGAATATCTAGGGATTCAATAATTTAATTAACAGTATCAGAGTAATGAAAACTTTGGGCAAACTGTAATGTTTTACTGTTGAAAAGGTCCATCTGAGTAACAAAGCACTAAAATCCTGGAAAACATGTTCATGCAGGGAACCTTACTGTTATATGCAAAGCTAGCAAAGTAATGGCTGTCAAAAGTGAAGCCATGAAACACTGAGAGTAGGGAGGAATTTCTTTGAGCTATGTAATGAACTTTTGGAAAATTTATCCGATGAATGCATGTATGGAAACTCAAACAAAATTGTTTTATTCTAAACCTTTAGCAACCTATAGTTGTTCCTATAGTTCTAGGTTTTTAAACCCTGTGAACCTTAGTCATCTCAATTTTTCTCAAATGCACTACATGTAACCTGTGAAGGGTTACTTATCAAAAAGGTTGACAAATTGTCACTAGTCACCTGGAAAAACCCTTGTAAGCTCAAGCTGTGTGGTGTTCCTTATTCCTGCTGTGTAGAATGAACTGCTCAATCTCAGCAGCAACAAACTATGGTTGAAGTTATGTTTTATTGAGTTGCCATTTAAATACCTAAGATTCAGTAGGTAAAGTTTATATCAACATAGAAATAACTACCATTTGTCAATTCAGATTTGATTTAGAGTTGAAACCTGTTTTTCTGGGTTTTTCACGTATGAATTAATTCCTGGTTTGTTTTTTTCTTTAGTTTATTCTATTCTTACTCAGTTTCTACTTTTCTTCAGCTAAACAATTTTGTGGTTTGTGCAATACACATTTTAATTTATTTTTGTTATTATTTCTTAATAGACTTTTTTCCTCACATGTGGATAGTAATGTGGAACAGTAATGATTTATGAACAGATAAGTTAGATGATGATTGGTTTGTTGGAAAAAATTAATAAATCAGAGGAGTCTGATCTGTTCTCATAGAAGGGAAATGGATGTCATAAAATCCATTTTTCAGCCCTTCTTGGCATTCTGGAATTTCTAAGATAACAGGTCAGCAATAAGTCACTTTAATATTGCTGCAATGTAATGCTGACAGTTTGAGGCAGAACATTTATAAAAGACAGGTGATTTAGAAGAACATAAAATTAAAATAAAATTTAAATGAAAGAAATGCTACAATTCCTCAGGCCTGAGCATTCTGTGGTAGGAATTTTGCCTTTTTTCTGGATAAAGACAGCCTTGATCTAAATCCTTAATTAAGTGCACCAGTATGGCATCATGTGCAAGGACATAGATTATAGCCAGCTGGTTCTCTGCTGTCTTTCTGAATCTATTTTTCTATTATGTCTTTTTTACTTCTGAAGAAAAAGCTTTAGCACAAGTACTCTCCCATCATTAAAACTTGAAAGGATGCACTTGAACTATTTTGAAGAAAGCAAGGGAAGTGTGCATTTTTTTGTCATTGGGGTTAGAAGTCCCTGAACTTGGGTTTGGGGAGTGGGGCAAAGGACTTAAGAAACTTTTTTCTTTTTCTGCTGTCTCAAGAAATGTTAAATTTCCTTTCCTTCTCATGATTAGTGATATTTCATGCATACGTTTCTTCCTTTTAGTTAGTGCCGTTGCGTTCAGGAAAAGTTTCATGCCTGTCTGTCAAGGTGCTTTTCTTTCATGAAGGCTGGAGAGAGGGCTGAAAGCTTATCCATACAGTTAAAATACCATAGTTCTATTGTGCATGAAGAACAGCTGTCCATTCCAAATCAAGATGTAATGGAGTGCTTGAATGCAAGTTTTTCTTGGAAAAAAGGACAAAGTTGTTACTGCTGAATGAATTATTGCATCTTATTGAATGTAAGTGGGTATTTTGTGATGAGTGTAGTCTTTATTTAAACAACTGGCTTATCACTGTATGAGCCTTGTGATTAGGCATAAATCTTCGGGGTGTGAGTCACTGGTGTAATATTCTCTGCCTGAATCCATAACTATTAAGTAACGGTTTCATGATAGCAGACACTGAGTTACAGCCTCAGTGACATGTCTGCCTCTAGTATCAGTGTAACTCCTTAATTACTGCTAATTTACAGGACAGTACAGGGTCTGATCATATTGCAGATTTACAGAATGTCTGAGGGGGGTTTTCTTGCAGCACTCCAGATAAAGCTAAAGGGAATCCCATTTCTAATTTTCACCTTTTATGATGAAAAAAGGGCTCAAGTTAGTCTTTAAATAAGAGATTTATGGATGCTCTGCTTTTCTTGAGTTCAAAACAGATGTACAATTGTAATTAATTCTTAGTTTAGCAGCTCAGGTGATGACATCCAGGGTTATCATCTTCTAATTGACTCTTGTCCAACCATACTTGTGAATGAATAGACCATTTGTTTGTTACCTGGTCTACAAGGAGCAGGTGCTGGAACATAAGAGCTGATGATAGTCCCATTATTTGCAGCCCTGTTAGTCAAATCCTTAGAAGTCAAGAGTCTGGTCATTAGTACTGAAATTTGAAGTCCTGTTTGAAATAAAGCTTTGTGTCTTAAGGACTACTTGCTGGTTTATGTCAAATTTCACCCTGAGCTATTGTTTATTCTTCTAACTTTTTCAATGAGTAAGGAAAGATCTTGGACTGATAGGAAGTACAGCAGCACCAAATTTTACCTTGTCTATGGACTTTCCCTGCTAAAGCTTAGTAATTGTGAGTAGAGTTATGTTATGTGATTTATTGTTGCTGCCTAACTGGGGAATAGGAGAGTTGCTAGTAGTACAGGCAGCTTTGCTTCCCTCTGGCAATAAATTCAGTCTGTGAAAAGAATTCATTTAACTGAGTGTAAATACAAGGAAAAGGTGGGAGATAAACTTCTTGATAGACAGAGGTTTGAATTAGTACCTGTATGTGGATCCAAACAGAAGGCATGTGGCCCATAGACGTTTAAAAGTAATACAGAGCCTGCTTGCATCTCAAATCCATTGAGGAGAATTGTATTAATATGTATTAATAATTATTGATTTTTTAAAATAACTAGCTTAATACAAAAAGCCTTTTCTTCTTTCTTTGATTTTTCTTGCACTTGTACATAGCTCTAATCCCCACCTCCCATTTTTAATTTAAGTTTTCAGGTTACTTCAACATAGAAGGGGAACCTGGTGTACTGGTTGAAATCTATGCTGGTAACACAGTAACTTCTCAGCAGCCACTTAAGAACAACAGCAAGGAGTCCTTCATAAGAAATTGTAGTGAGTTCACTTCTCATTTTTAGCTTTTTGTTCTATTTGCATCTGTAAGAACTAAGAAAGATTGAGCAAGTAAGAAAGCGGGAATAGAGAAAAACTTCAGAAAGCTAAGAGGCAGGCTATAGATTTTGGGTAGTGTAATAGCAACAGTTTTACTGTTGTTGGATATGAAAATTTTTTTTGAATATAAATGTATCAATTCAGCCTTTAGACACTAATTTGTCAAAGCTAAAAATTATATTTTTGAATAATAAAACTCAACTTGACAGTAACTGAATCATAAGGATTAGAGGTAAGATTTTTTTAAATCATAAAGTTTAAAATTATAATCTGGAGGTGAGGTTAAACTGTTCATAGGCAACTGTGTTGAATGATTTTCAAAGGCAATGTATGCCAAGAAAATTATGGCTGTTCCAACAAAGTTATTCAAATCTTTCCAGAATTAATCAGGAAGAGGGCAGAATGATAATATCTTAATTCAAGTAGCTCAGTTACCAACTGATCTAATTTAGTGGGAATCTTAAAAACTCTCCTGAGAAGGAGAGGAGCTCAGAGTTCAGAAGACAGCGTAGTTTACTTCTTTATTTAGCAATGGTGTACTTAAGTCAAGTTTTCCTTGCCCCCTTTAATGCTAACATAAAACTCTGTCTGCCCAGAACTGGCTTCCAGGGACAACAGAGTGAGATGGTAGTGTCTCTTTTCAAAGCATCTATTGATTTTAGACTATATTACATAATTGTGTAGGGAATAGTAAAATAGAACTCTTGTCATCTCTTTAGAATCAATGGAATGGAGCTATCAGGAGGTTTTGATTAAAAATTGATACAGAGTTATAGAATAATTTAGAGTTGGAGAAGTTCTCTAAGATCATGTAGTCCATTCATGATGGATGTGTGAGAAGAGAATTTTCATTGTAATGACTTGGTTGTAAGTGGAAATTTGCTGGAGAATAGTGCATTATGCTCCAGTGTAAAAGTAAGAAGTTGCACTATGTTTGTTATTGTACCATGTATCTTGCAAGCTTTAAATATATGCATTTTTTTGTGGCCAGATTGCACGCTCACAGAATCCTGAAACAGCTTGGTCTACAAAGCTACTTCTTTGTTATTTCTGAGGGTGAAACAAGGATATTTTTAAAGTAACAAGGCATCTTTGTGTTAAATGAAGATGGCTTCTATTTTGATGAGCATCACTTATGGAAGGACTTTTTAATATTGCAGAATGCAGAGGAAATAATCTCCCTCTTTGGAGTACAGTACTAAGGGGCACCTTACATAAGGTGCTATCATCAGTTATTCTATGTGAAATTATATCATATTTGCTACCAGGATCTTTTCTGTAGTCCATTGAGAGGAAGAGGTTTCTGCTGTTTTTAATTTTGCAATTACCCTCTGCTCCTTTGTCTGAAAGACTTGATGTAGCAACTGCTGAAAACACAAAATAATTTTGTTAGTGCAGTTTCTGTCAAAGATTTTTTGACAGCCCTTTAGCCCTTGTGCTGTGCTATGATGAGCCTAAAGGCAGACTTCATTTTTGACTTCATGTGGACTTAAGTATTTATCTCTTTTACCCAGCCTAGTGAAGGTTCACATTTTTTCATAATTTAAATTATAAAAGCATTGCAACTAAATTCTGCCTTTTTACTGCTGGAAGATGCCAGAGCATCCAGGAGAACTTTTTGTAAAGGTAATGCATTTGTTCCATTTTTTGGTGCTAGGGGATTCTAGGACAAGGACAAGACAGAATTTGATATTCTTTTTCTCAGTGAAAATGTGTTTTTCCTGAAAAGTGGCTTTAAAGTTATGGAAATTATTTATTTTCATGGAGATGCTTTATAATATTCTTTTTCCTGTGCATAATTTGGGAGACATAAAGTAATTTCTTTACCGTTTTTCTTTCTTAGAATCTTTTTGCAGATAAGTTGCTGAACACCTGTCTTTGCTATAAATGTTCATATTCATTCAGAATAGTAATATACCAATATCGATTTCTTGAGCATGCATACTTCTGTAATGTAAATAGTTCTGTCAGGTCATAAGAGGGAAGAAGACTTTTGTTTAGGTCTCTAGGGAGTCTAATCCAGAAACTAAGCTGTGAAGCAGACAAGAAAAACGTAGGCAGATTGTGCTATGACATGGAACAGGCCTAGTGAAGTAGTTACTGAAATGCTGTAAAGAAAAATGTAGCCTGAGACAAGGGCACAGGCCAGATTCAGTGTTCAAATACATCAAAATAAGTTTCTTCAAAAGAAGACAGGAGTGTCCACCAGCTTACAAACTGTTTTCCAAGGAAATGTACATAGGATGGTATTTGTGAAGCCAAGTGGCACGTGAGGATGTGTGTTGTAAAGTGATGTTACGGTTTTCTATCCACTTCTGTAATATCAGTACACTGCTGACAGGGGGCTGCCGTGCCAGCCTCGTGTGATGCCGGAACGGAGAATCCTTTCCTGTGTTCCATGTGGGGTTTGTAGTGACAGAAGCAGATACCACAGTAACTCAAGGCACTGCAAAGCCTCAGTGCTTGGCAACACAAACTGTATCTTGCACTGATGAGCAGGAGCTCAAGGAACGTTTACCCTGTGTTTCCTGGCAGTGCTCAACTACTCCAGCTGTCCTTGTCAACTCCTCCTGCAGTTTCCTTGTTACTTGTGATATACCTGTGCACTCATATGGTGCCATTCACTAGCAATCTCCTTTCCAGTCCCATTTCCTCATCTTTTACCCATTTTTGCCCTGCCAGCTCCTGGTAGGTAGCTCTTGATCTCACTGTAGTCCTGCTTGTGCTCTAAACCTGGTATCTTTTCTTCAAACTATGTTCTTGAGGAGTGTATGCCCTGTGGAGGCCCTACATGCTGGCCTGAGAGATCTAGGAACAAACCAGACAGGGCTTTACGTATGTAGGGTTATGTATAGCGCTGGCACACCAGCAGGGTTTTCTAGCAGACAATTGGCTTTTAAAAATAGTCCAGCTTTTTGGTTTTCAAAAGCAAACAGGTTGTCAAGAATAAATATGTGGCTAGTGAGTCTGAGAATGACATTCATGGCACTGGTTACTACTCACGCAGTGAACTGACAGATTTTTTTTCTACTTTGTAGTCTTTTTCAGTGGTTAGTGCATAAAAGTCTACCAAACTGAACAAGAGACAAGTAACCTCTGATGTAGAAATCCATTTGTAAAGGTGATACAAGAAATTTAGAGAAGGGGACATTTTTAATACCCATGCAGGAAAAAAAGTGCACTCAATAGAATTACTACAGCAAACACCAGATTTAGGTATAAAAGATTACTTTTTCCGTGTCTCATGTCTGAAAGATGTGTTTTTTAACTGGAGAAAAATTGTGAGAAAGAAAATCCTTGGGATTTGATGGAACTTAGAATGTAACTATGAGAAGATTTAGACAGTGGCTGTCCCAGGTTGACCGGCACAGTGACTTGGGAACTACTAATTTGACCTTGGACAACAGAGCTATTTGAACTGTCTTAACCCCGTGTTTGCTGCTCCATGGCTTTTACTGTTATCTCAATTCCCTCACCTCCTCACTTATGGAACTAATCATTTGGCCATGATTCAGTCTTTTCGTTGGGAGATTAAGTACTGTTCAAATGCTTGTGGTTTTTTGCAGGGGGGTGTGGTGTTTGGTTTTGGTTGTTGTTGTTTTGTTATTGGTTGGTTGGGTTTTTTTCCATTCCAATCAGTTCTCTAGTACTGCTGTTTTGGAAGATACTTTTGTTGCTGGCAGAAGATTTGTGAAGGGATCTAGAGACAGAACCCCCCCTTTTTTTTCTGGCAACATGGATGCTTAAGTGCAAGCAAAGAATATGGTGTGAATGACGCAAGTTATTTCTTAGTTGGGAGTTACCTTTTTTTTTCCCCTGTGCTGTAGCTACTACTGTTGTGTAGGTTTCTTGTAACTCTTAAGTGTTTTTATTCAGTAGTAAAATTACTTTCTGGAAAAGTTTATCAGTCATTCCGGTGGCAGTATTTGAAAACTTCTTTCCATTTCTTTGGAAAACATGTTATCTAGATCTTCTAGGATGTCTTGCCCTGCATCTTATTCAACTTTTTATCAGCATACAAGAGTATTCTGTATCACAAGTCTGGAAATGGGAACCAGGAATCATTACTGTCCACTGTGTAAAGATGTGGAGACTTGGTTAGACACATACACACATTCTCTGGGGAGACAGGGAAATACTGTTTCACAAAAATATGATGAATTGTTGGCTGAAATTGTTCCTCAGGCTGAGAATTGAATCGAAGTTTCCTTGTGTCCTCACAGCCTCTCTTTTCTTGGATGCTATCCATTCAGTAGGACTCAGCTCCTCCTTTTTTGAAAGTCAAGATATTTTCTCTCTTCCACGTAGTTATGATTTTGCAGAATTTCTGCTCTGTTGTGACTGCAGTTATTACTAATTCTGCGTCCTGTTTCATCTGCTCTATATTCAGACTCAAAACTGCCAAGATATTGCTCTCACATCAGCCTTACACCTTTTCCTAACCTCAGAGTGATACTTTGAAATCCTTATTATTCTACCAATCTGTTTACCACTAACAGAATGTTTGAATCAACAAGAAGTTGAAACTGATAGAAAATCTGATCTTTTAGAACACTGATAGAGAATCTCTGACATATGGGGGGAAATGGAGTAAAATTTCAAAAGCATGAGAGATAAGTACTTGAAATACGATAAACTTGTTTTGTAAAAGAATCATTATTGCTGTTGAATATGTTTCATATAAATTATGGCAGTCAGCTGCTCTGTTTATATTTTTTCAGATAATGCCATATTATATCATTCTTGATATGACTGGAATAACAAAAGAAACTTCACCAAATTTAACTTTCAAATATGTTTTGGTTGGTTAGTGGTTTTGACAGAAAATCAGTGGAGAAAGAATCATCTTAATTTTTGCTGGCTCAAGATTCACTTTAAATTTAAACAAAAAAGCAAATGCAGGGAGAGGAAAAAAAGTAAAACAGTTTAGTATTTTGCCTGTGTTTAGGACTTTCTGGTGTTCTTTGTGGACTAGCTAATGGATTTTTGTGGACTAGCTAATGGTTGTTTTTCTATGATTTTGGTAGTGTAATAAGTTGCCATTTTTAAATGAATGATTTGGCAAATATTCTTCTTTTGTTCTAATAGCTGAAAGCTAGATAAGAAGAGCATATGGAAGAGTAAATAGATTCTTGTTAACAATCTGTTTGGGAAAAAAAAATTAATCCCCTTTTCCCCTTTTGGACTGTGTACTCATCCAGGCAAGGAGAAGGTTGTCAAATCTTGATATGAACCTTAAACAAATTAAAAAATCCTCTGTAGATGGTGTTAAGTTTGTTGGGCTATTTAGAAAGATCATTTATCTCCCCACTTCCCCCCCAGTAATCATGAGACACGAATGTTGTGTTGTTTTTTCTGTTGTAAACAAATTGCATTTCTATTACAGAGAGGCAGCCAGTTAATCTGTAGAAAACATTGACGCCAGATCACAAGTGCTGACTTTCTTCTTTCATTTCTGCTCCAAAACTGCATTTGATATTTTCTCAGTATTGGAATGTAGTCTGGGAATCTGCAGGTAGTTGATTTTTCTAAGATTTCTGTAGCGCATCTTATGTTTGGGTATATTTGCCTATTTCTCAATGCAGTTGTTCAATGATTTTGATGCGGAAAGATATCCCAAGTGCATTCGTTGCATATATAACTAAGCACAAAGTTGTATATGGGTATAGGAAAGCCTGAAGACTGGGCATAAAGGACAGTTTTAGTCTGTGATATGTAGTACTTCATTTTTCATGTCCTTATTGAGTAGCATTAAGGTGTGCTTTAACACCTGACTCAGCAGGAGTGTGTGTTTCAACAATAATAGTTTTCCTGACTTCTAAAGGAGCAAATACAGACAGATCCTTGTAGGGGTAAGATTCCTTACCTGTGGAATTTCTTTCTCTTTATAACATGTCTGACCAAAGCTGTCTTGAAATCTTCATTACTGCCTATGAAGTGAGCTACTTGTTTTGCAACAGCAATTGTTATGTCGGTGCTATTTTTTGCACCTAAGCTTATCTGCTTCTAGCTCTGAAGTATCTCTACATCCCATTAGTTTTAGGGTGATTACATGTCTAACAAGCTATGAAAAGGAGTTTTGAGACCAGGAGCAAGCTGTTTGGCTGCTTTCTCCTTCCTCTATTAGTACTGGTCCTGCTACCCCATGCACATTAGCCTGGCTGAGTGACAGCAATTGCATGACTTAGTAGGGTGACATGAGGGTGCTGTGGTGCAGGGCAGACATAGGATGTGAAGGAAAGCTCATAATGCTTCTATGATCACTTTTTTTCTGCCTTGTTGAAGTTGACAGTCCTCAGGAGAACTGCTCCAGGTAGGCCACCTCACCTGGCCCATGCCTTCTTGGTGATGCATTTGTCTAAATGTTTTCAATGTTCCAAACTCAACCAAATGAATGAAGGCTGTGAATATATAAGAACACACTTCTAAATAAAAGCTTACTTTTCCCAGTGTAAGGTCCTACTGCATAGAGCTTCAGGTCAAGGCAAAGCTGTACCATTGACCTTGAAGGTGTTGCTGGCTGCCTTAAGTTTTTCAGTTCTCATACAAGATATGGATTTCAGTACTGCAAACAGGAAAGAGCCACTGTCTGGACTGCTCTGTTAAGTTCTTTGATGCTGGAACATTTCTCTGTCCTTGGTCAGACCTCATCTGGCAGAAGCTCTGACAATCTGAAGATGCTGTCCAGGAAGTTTTCCTTTGCATTCAAGAAGAAGCATGCCTGATGTCTTGATGACTGTAGTATCTACACATTTGATTTGTTACTTTCCTTTGTATATGAATTTGTGGGCAATGTTGTGGAAGAGCTGCTGAGCATTTCAATGGCAAATTTGTAGGATTTAATTGGTGAATGCCTACTGAATAAATTTTTAGTTTGTTGGTTTTGCATTTTTTAAAACCTAAGGCGTGTAAATGCAAGCAAGTTGGGCAACATGAGTTTTCATAGTAAGTGTGCTTGGGAAATACAATTCATGCGGCTTTTCCTGGTGTCCCTTTTTCCATTTGCATCACAAATATTGCAGTGAAAAACTTATTGTTGTGAAACTTAGTAATAGTGATTCCAGAGGCTGTTACAGAGTACTCATAACAGACAGGTTTGGTATCTGTAAGGTTAGCCCTGTGATTTGGGAAATCTGATTTCAGTTGTAATACAACATGCATGTTTCAGTTTTATAGATGGGAGAGAAGCAATTCAATTAGCCAGTAACTATGTCCAATGTGATATATGAACCCATTTAAATACAATTTGTATTTAAATACCCACAGCAACTGATTAACTGACTGATAAAGAATTATCTTTGACTGGTCGCAACAGATCATTTTGATTTATGAATGTAGAACCACTTGAATCTGATCATGATCAGGAAGACACAAATTGAACTGAATGCATTATTTAATACAGGGAACTCACAAGGCATTTGTAAACAGTGGTATATCCTTAGTAGTATCTCCTGCATCTCTTGTGGCAATCATTTGGAGGTATTCTTTAACAAATAGCCCATAGAATTTGAGAGTCTAAATTTAAACTCATCTTGAATTAGAGGAAGAAGTTCAGAAGTAAATTTCAAAAGCCTTGAAATAAATGCAGAAGGAACAAGAGTTTCTCTAAATTCTTTATCTTGGTGGGCACAGCCTGAAACGTTTTGAAATTTATATCAGTGAAATAGGTTCTTCTTCACTGGTATGAAAAAAAATCCCCAGTATTAAAGGAGAAACATCCACCTCCAAAATACCTGAATGTTTTTATTTAGAAAAAAAGGCACCAACTTCTAAAACCTATTTTGCTCTCCTTTTTCATCAGTTCCTTCTGTATGTTGTTTTTGAAGATATTTGTTGGTATTGATCAGTGACCTTCCTCAATGATGCATTTAGTAACCAGACGTAAACATGCTGTAAATATCACACTGTGCAGGTCTGCCAGTGCCTCCCAATTACAACGTGTCGTAAGTGAACTGGAAGGAAGGCTGTCAAGGGATTCCTGCCAAAGAGATCCAGGCTGCAATCTGCTGAATGCATCCTGTCTGAGTACCCTGAGCTCGCTTGGATTGCATTTTTCTTCTCAAGATCATGCTTTTATGTGGAAGACTGTTGTGAATCCTGATGTAGTATTCTGCTGACTATGCTAATTTGTCACAGTTGAGTGGTTTAGGTAGCTTAAAGAATCACTGTCACAGGTATTGACAAAAGTTTTAATATAAATGTACGAAAGTGCAACAAAGTTCAATGGCAGTGTTCGCTCTATTATTTACTATATAAATGAAGCATACAAAGGAACATTGGCTTAAAATCACTGGATTGATTTGCGTGGATACCAGGGATGCAAGTGATAAGGGTGCAAAGGGTAAGGAAGACCTTCTCATAGAGTCACAAGCTTTAGAGTGGACCCCACTGACAAACTTAGCCTTAGACCTGATCAACATTTCATGTTTAAAGGATTTAAGTAATACTTAATCAATTGAATCAATTGAATAATTCAGCATTTATAAAGTGATTAATATAATTGCAGCAGTTATTTAATTATCATTCTGAGATATGAGTAACTATGCTACGCTTGCAATAGGTAAATCAATTCAATCAATTCACATGCATGCACACAGACACAATGAAGTGTGTACATAAGTACCTGTGAAAAATTCCCTCTGATTTCAGTCAAATACCCATGTCAAGTGCCTTGGCTTTTCTCAGCAAACGAGGGTTGAGACTTAAGGAGTGAGACTTTATTACCCTATGCTCTGTCATCAGCTTTTGCACAAAGGTGAGAGTTTGCAAGCTCTGAGAGCCATCCTACTCAAAGGGAGATTCTAGTGTATCCCACTGAAGTCCAGGGAAGCTCAAAGGGCCTCACTTAGGACCCCTATTTTTATAGGGTATCAAGATGTAATCTGTAAAATTTCCATCCTCAGATCAGTAATCACTAGAGTTTCCAAATACATTCCATTTTTTTTCTAATACAATTTCAAATTGTTTTCAAAACTTCAACCACAATGGTATTACTTCCCTTGGGTTATGGTTCAGGGAAAGTCAAAAGGCTGTAAGTGGGGGACTGACTGTGCTTGTCCTTCATCTCGGGAATGTTACCAACTCAACCATGCAAGAGTTCCCATATGGTCAAGGAAAGCTTGACCATCCAACTCGTCACAAAAAGGCCAAGCCCCAGTCGGGATTTCTGAGGTTGTAGAGTGGTTCCAAGGAAGAGTGTGGGGAGGAGAATGGACCACCACAAAGACTTGAGGCAAGAAATGGGGGTTTTAAAAAATTGCTTATATAGTCATGTTTAGCTTTGTAAGTTGGTTTGTGTTTTCTTTTTTTTTTTTTTAATTTTTTTGCAAGTTTAGCCAATGTCAAGGGAATGACAGAGTAAACTGATAAACTGATAATGATTATTCTGTCTTTGGTGATGTGAACGTTTAATCTGTTCTCTACCAAGGGAATCTCCCTGCAAAATGGCTGTTCAGGAGGCAATGATATGTCTTTATCACATATGTTTTAGAAGCAGACTCCAGTAGGAGCCTGGGCTGAAGTACTGTGAACTGTTATACTGAGAAGGAGTAACATGTTTCAGAAGACTTCAAGATCACAAGACTTTTCCTGATGCTGTTTAATTGCAGCTGTTTTGGAGTATTTATTGTGCCCTTCTTGATAAAAAGCTAGCTCTGTCTCTGTCTGTTTTCCTTAACTCAGTCCTAGCAAAATTAAAGAATGTGGACTGAAGGTTGCAGACATGAGACAGCCCCAGTGCTGCACCAGCAATCGCGCAAGAGCATGTAGTCAGCATGCCTGCTACTACTTGGAGCAGTGCTGTTGACATAAACTGAGGATGACCTGATTTCCTCTACCCTCAGTGAGGGGTGTCAGGAGGCCTGTAAGGAATTTTGTAGTGACCAGGTTGCTTGCTGAAAATATTTGTTCAGAAATAACAATTCATATGGAAGCTGTTGTCAGACACAGCTTTTGCTGTGCTACTTGTTTAACTGTGTAACCCTGCGTGTTCTTGGGGGCTGAGACACAGATTGATTTGCACTGTGTATCCCTGTAATGTTTTGTTAAAGCAATGCTGTGATTACAGGCACAAATTTCTTCATTTGTCATACAGGAATGTCCTGTAACTTCAGAGAAGAGCTATAGGAATGGTGAAGGTGTTTAGATACCTCTAGCCCACCAAAATATAGCGAGATTATCAATGGATTAGTTGTCCAGGTGGTCATATCATAAAACACTTGAAATGAAATTGTTTCACTAGAGGTACAAGTGTGAGGAAGCCACCACTTCTTTCTTGATATTTGTCAATGAAGAATCCTAAAAGTTATATGAAGATGTTTTATACGTTTATACTGCTGTATTTTTTATATACAGCTTTTTCAAATTTATACTCTACATTTAAAAACAATAAATTTATCAACATTTATTTTGTAATTGCCATAGTTAGAAAAGATTGTTTATTTAATAAGTATACATTTTCTCTATGTATGTTTCTCAGAAGTTGTGCACAAACAGAGAGAGGACTTCACAGCATGTGTTTGTAGTACATCACCATCAGGTTAATATACAGATTTTTTGTGTGTGGCTATCCTGAATCTTCTCAACAGAGTTGTAAAAAAACTGTGAAGATTTTTAAGTTCTTAAAACAGAGTATTTCCAGGGAAAAAATTTAAAAAATATTTTGTAGGTATTGCATGACACTTGCTGGATTACTTTGCACTTAAGAAAAAAAAAAACAAACAACAGAAAACAAAAAACAAGGAGAAGTGAGAGTATAATAATTACAATGTTGGAAAATACCTAGTTTTTTTAGAGAAACAGACTGTTGACAAACATGGACTGACATTTAAAAGGAAAGTAATTAATTAACGGAGCTTTTTGTTTCAGTGGATTTAAGATCAGGCCATAGATAGAAAAAGTGTGAGTCTGGAATTGTGATACATTTTTATAAGAGTACAATACTCTATGACCAGGTTCTTTAGTTATTCCATACATGGGGAGTTTAATCTATCCGGTTTATGTATTTGGGAATATTTTACCTTATTCAGGATTTTGATTTAGTAACTGATACCACAGCACACTGAAATCACTATAAAAGTACAAGTTACACTTAGCAGAACATACCAGTTGACTATATACATGAATCACAATAAAATTATGATTGTTGTTTTACTAGTCTTGTTTGATATACCCACTGTCACAATGCTGGTCATCCCCAGTTGCTGGGAAGGAATGTGCACTAAAGCCAGTTCAAGCTTTTGCCTCATCAAACTTCTCTTTATCAATTGCTCAGCTTTGGCACTGTGTTGGGTTCAGCCAGATATGCACTGTCCTGTGCTGGTTTGGATAACTCAGGAAGACATTCACTCTCTTTTGGTTATGTTTTTATTAGCTGTTTGACAACAAACACTCACACAACCAGTCTATCTGTGCAACTGACATAATTATTTAACTAAAACAAAGGCTGTGCTCTGGTCCCTTTTTGTTTTTGTTACATTCAGCTTTCTCTGCAACAGTGATGGTAAGTGGATTTTGTCTGAATTCAGTGGGAACATGTCTGTGTAAGAATGCCTAGCATATTTTTAGAGGCAGGCACCAGGAGTATTTTTACATATGTCAAGCTATGGAAACTTTATGAAAAAGGCCAATTTCTTTTTTTCAAGTGCAAGCTTTTCATCATGAATCTTGTTACTTTATCTTCTGCAGAGAAGAGTCCATTGCCACAGTGGTATTTTTTTCATATATGAATCTCCAGTTTAAACTATTTTGGCCTTTCTAAGGTCAATTAGAAAGGTTCTGGTAAGGTCACTGGGGACAGACCTTATCCTTAGTACTAAGATGCAAAGCTATGAGACATTCACCAAAGCAATATATTCCCCTGAAGTACAGATCCCATTAGAGTCTAATGTTTACTGGTATGTGAACTTTGGTGGAATTTAACTTAGTCTCTTAGCCATGGTCTCCTGTTTTCATACATATTTACAAAACTGTGCTGTTGCAGACAGAGCTGAACTGCATTCATGTGAACTTAATTTTATCTATTTGTCTGGGAATGGGGCTAAATTGTAAAACAGCTAAGTAGACTTGGGACTCATTAGGTGTTCATTATAAATACATTTTTATAATCAGATCTCATGTAATTTTGTTACTGTAGAATTAATACACTCATAATGGAAAACACTGTTCATTTCTGCTCCAATAAGTGAAGGAGCCTGTTACATTTCAGTATCTCAACCATAAATGCCACAGGTCAGAGACAACTGAAACAAAGTTTTTTATGCCATTGTTTTATTTTGGATAAATAACATTGTTATGCATAAGGTGCAACTATGCTTTTGGACTGAGACATAAGTATGTCTTCAAATTCCTCTTTCTCTCCAAAGCAAAAAAAAGTAAGAGATTCCCAGAAGTCTCACAATATTTATAGCTGGGGTTTGTTAATGGAATCTGGTTTGCTTTCCCGAGGTACGAATACCAAGTCCTAAAGTAGGAGAACATTGTCCAGTGTTGCTCTTCTAGCAGCACAAAATGTTTAGGAATAAACATCTGCTGATGTGTGCAGTGAACTGATGAGGTTTGAGGCTGTGGAGACAGTCTTGGAATTCCTCTGTGAACAACCATTGAAGTTCAGATCCCTTGGAGCTCCTCTTTTCTTCTGGCTGGCATGTGTGCTGTCTCCTTCGTTAGTGTCGAACACCACTGTCATGCTGGAGTCCATCCTGGATACAGCGTAGAGGCTGCTTTGCCGCGTGGGGTGAAACCTGGCTGCCTTCAGCTCCAGCTCGTCATAGCTGGACACCTCAATGAAGGGGCACCAGCGGAAAGCTCGCTTGAAGCCAGCTCGGAACCTAGGAGGAAAGAAGCCTGGTGAAAGCCTGTGCTTGAGAGAGCCAGGCCTTTATCTGAAAGCATACACAGTGCTGGCAAGACACTGACTTGACCAGTTATTCTGCCCCTAGGCCTGGGTGTGGTGAAGTTAGTGGGAGTTTCCTTGACTGAAGTCTAAGTAGGGGAAAAAAGATAGTGGGTAGCAACTCATTTCGGTTTCCCGTTTCCTCTATGCTTTCCCTGCGTTTTAACAGTTGTATTTTCCTTATAATGAATTTCCTGTCCTTTGCCTCTGCAAAGTAAAGGAACACCAACTTTCATAGAACTCTCTTCACAGAAATTGTTTTGATGTGATCGCTAATGAAATCTGCACCTCTATTTTCGTCTTCTATCAGCAAGTAACTTTGTAACATTCTTTTCTCTAAAATACCATCCCAATTTCCAAATTCCAGTATCCCTTCTGTGTTTCTCCCCAACAGAGATGCTTGTATGGGAATGATGTAATGACTAATAATTGCTCATGTGAAATACTTGGAAAATAAATTTTAATAATTAAGAGGATCTTACAAAGTTGAAACCTGAATGTGAGCAGTATACAAACAGGCATTTTGAGGCTTTAGAGCATCAGTATTTGCAATACTCATACAGCAGCAGGGATTCACCACAAAGACCATTGTTATGTTTTGTGTGTTTGCATTTTCAGAATAGAAGTTTAATATATTAGAAAAACAATTCCCTGTGTTTCTAACTGGAAAAAGAACACTTTTTCACCTAGACCTAAAGCTTACCTGACTTTCTCATTTGTCTTGCTTCTCTTGTTTTGTTTTAACAATCAGCTCTGTTGTTTATCCTGTCTATAAGTTTTTTGGAGCAATGGTTCAACTACTACAATGATGACTGCAGGTAAAAATTCAGATAAAGTGTTCAGTTAAAGTTAATGGATCTCATAAAAGTGATTTTTCCTTCCTCAAATTTTTAAGTTTGCCATGGAGTTATCACATGATGACAACCAAGCAGGTAGGTTGCTATTCAGCATTCTCTGTTTACATGCAGTCCATATTTTGGAAAAATACTGAAAGAACCTCTGACAGAAATGTCTTTAGTGATAGGAATTGTAAAACCAAAATAACGTTAAACTGTATTACTTTTTTTGGCACCTTCCATCTTCTTTCTAATTCAGGACATGTTTTTTCTTCATCTTGAAATAATGCTCTCTTTATGTATTATCCTAATTAGCCTGGAAGATGAGGCTGGGGATAGATGTTCTAACTCTGTCTGATACTAGATCCAGCAGGGGCATGAATTGGTCTGACTCCCAGCAACAAGCTCTATTTTCCTACTTAATGAAAAGGAAGCAGACATTCTGCTATCTTCATTATAATATGGAACTTAATTATAAGAAAACTGTCACCAGGATTTCATTCTTGCATCAAATTCTGAACAAGGTGACCTTTACTATGTCTCAAAATATTAATTTTTCTGTATTCTTTAATGCAGGCATTTAATTTTGCAGTTTGCAAGTGTCAACATAAGTTACATCAGATATATTATTTTTTTATGAATATTTTTTGTACCTGTGCCATTAAAGGTTTTTGAAGAAAATGGGATTGGTTTAGAAGTTTTATGGTAGTAATTGAAAAATATGAGGTCTCATTCTTCCTTGCCTTTGATTTTGCAGACACTGGATACTTATTGAGATCTGGTTTCTGTTGAAATTAATGGAAAATTTGCCATTTGAGTTATGGTTTTGTTCTGGCATGCTAAAACTTTACCTCATCTTTAAACAGTTGTAAATAATGAAAAGAGGCAGAAGGCTCTATGAATTTAGTCATTACCTTGTCTTTTTAAAAGATCATGAATGTTAATTGTCATAAGTTATCCTCATCAAAGAGGAAGATGCCAGTGTTTTTACATCAGTAAAAACTCATTAGGATTTGTTCACTTCTTTTTTGATTAGATTGTCAGGTACTGTTAGTGTGGGTTTAAAAATACCTTGTACTATTGGTATAAAGTTTTACAGTAATTAAACCTGGCGCTGGCTGTGAAGTCAAAAGAGATTTGAAATAATATTTAAGATTACTTGTTCAGTACTGACTGAGTTTGTGAAGTAATTAATTGTTCTTAGTGATCTTTATCCAATAATGCTAAAAGAAATACTGGCAAATAGGATGGCCAGGATGATGTTTGTGTAGATCCTGGTCCAATAAATTGAAGTGAAAGACTTGAGTGTATTCTGCAATGCAGTAGTCTCAGACTAGCTAGTATCTGTAAAATGTCACCAAACTCAACCGGTGCAGAACCTTTGAAATTCAGAGCATAATGCGTTACTATCAAACAATACTGTAATTTAGTATTAAGTAATGAGAGTATAAACGTTTGTATAATATTTATCAGCCTTTTGCAGATCTTGGAGCACAGTAGAAATCTAACACTGAGATACACAAAACACAGTAAATACATCACACATTTATATTACATTCTTCCAGCAAAACAAAATTGAGGCTACAATCAGTGAGCATACAGCTTGCATTCTATATCACTAATCACCATCTTCTTTCTTTTAACATTTTGCAACCAAAAAGCATTAAAATGCTACAGTTTTTTAAATTTTGCAGGTGGACATGGGAAGGACTGGTTTCTGAAAATGGAATTTCGCTCTGAAATTTTAAGTAGACCAAAATATTTGCTGGAAGTCCACCTTTGGGTTTTTTGGGGATTCTTTGAAAGTACGCGCCTAAAGAAAGGTGTGTTATTTTTTTTTGTGTGGTTGGTTGGGTTTTGGTGGTTTTTTGTTGTTTTTTTTTGTTTTCTCTCCCACTAACTGGAAACTATTGAAGTGAAAATTTTGTCTTTTTCTTTTTTTTTTTCCATTTAAGCAATTTATGTTGTTGGTGAAGTTATGCACCTCATTTCATGACCAGCTCTTACCTCTTATTAAGACAGCAGTAGATAATGGGATTGTACATTGTGGAGCTCATGGCAAGCCAAAAGCTGGCTAAATAGATTTGCTGGATGTATTTCCACCGATTTAGTTGTTGATAGATCCCAGTAACTATGAAGTAAATATGGTAAGGCAGCCAGCAGACAGCAAATGTCAGCACAACCACAATCATCATTTTCACCACCTGAAAGAAGTAATAATGATATTTGGCCTTTTTTATTTGGAGTAGCATTTCAACATCCATTAAAAACTTTCTTGTAAATTAATCTTTACAGTTTGTCAAAGGAAAGCTGAATATGCTTTTATATGGTTCTTCCTTTTAATCTCTTCTAATTTCTTTTTCTTGACTGGACATCCTCTTTTTCCTAAGAAAAATAGCATGAAAATTTTCCCTGACTTTATTCGTATTGATTTTTGCAAGTAACGTATTTGCTTACTTATATTTGGCTATCTAAGATATCACGTCTTTTCTGTACATCTAATCATAGCATAAGGTTACCGAGTGTTTTATTTGGATACCTCATTTTGGCCTTTATTGACTTTGGCATCTATTTTTATCGTGGTTTCCAAGTTTATTTCTTGTCCCCAGTTTGTAGATGTGATTTGAGTAACAGTAGGTTGTAGGAAATGAGTAACTGCAACATCCTGTGTAATTTCAGAGCCTAACAATTCCCTTGGCTGGTGATCCTTATTTGTTGTTTTCTGCAAGCATCACAACATTGGTTAGCTACCATAGTTTCCAGTAAGCACAAATAAAGAGCTCTGCTTTTTGCTTCAAACACATGAAGAAACCTTGCAACTCATGTAAAATTCTCAGTCCCATCTTTCTCTTTTCAGCTATGTCGAATACTGGTCCAGCTACCATTTTCAGCACAACATGTCACATGTGTACACCACAGGTTTTCTTTTTGTAGCTAAAATGAAACTAGACATGATAGATCTATGCAGGGAAGTCTCTTGTTCATTTGTTCTTGTGAGTACTGAGGAATCATAGGGATCTCTATGAACAGTTCTTTTATTTTCTCTGTACAAGGTGCCGTTTCCTACTGCTTCTAGTTTTACAAGGGGAAAAATCCAAAGAGCTGAAATTTGTCATACTTAAGTCTTTAGTTAATGTTTTTATAAAATTCCAACTAACATAATTAAATAATTTACATATGAATGTTATGGTGTCCTCCTTAACTTGCATTACATCTTCCTATGGGAAACATAAAGTAATTTTTCATTTATTAGCTGGCACCAATTAACAATCTTTCCTGCTGGTTGTGACTGTAATGTGCAAGATTTTGCTTATAAGAATACTTATTATTGCTGATATGTGTGTACTGGTCATCACTTAAAGGTAAAAAAGAGGCATCTGGCCACATATACAGCACTATTAGCAGTTGATTCTTCTGAAGCACTTTTCATTAGTTGACGATCAATCATCTTGTGATCAGTAAGATCAGTATTGTTATAAAGGAAGGCAACACACCAAAACATAGTATCGCTTTTACCTTTCACATGTACATCTGTGTGTCTACATCTAGGCATATATAAAAGTTTATGGGACTATATATGTGATTTTTAGGGATGGGGGGAAGAAGTTATGATTCTATGTGGACAGACATTTCTGAACTAAACTATGTATGTGAAGTGATACGTAAAAATATGTTGTCAAATCACAGTCTATCATTAAATGGCATTACTATTTCACTGCTTTCGACATCACTTCCACTGTTCTGCTGGGAACTTACACCTTGGTCTTGCACACATTGTAAAGATAGAAGCCTTAACTCCGTAGTTTCACCATGGTACTTAAGCTCCTGTCATTGATTTACAGGTGCACTTTGCTTGTTGCTGTGTTTTTATAGATCTGTCAGGAATGATAAGTGTTACCTCAGTACCTTTCAGGACTTCTGTAATTTCAGAACACTTGAGTCTAATTACTTACCTTGATATTTAATTACCAAGTCTTGCAGTACCAGCTGTGTATGTGAAATTGTTCCTAGAATTAGTTATCACTGGAATATCGTAGGTACTGAGCGAAAGGACTTTTGTGTCCACAAATTTTCAAAGTTTTAACGGGTAAATCTGTATTTACAGTGTACATTTAGGACCCCTAGATGTACATTTCATCTGTGCAGAGCTTGAGAACCAAAGTACTAGAGCTTCCCAGCAACTAATGTAGCTTAATCTGGTTGAACACCGTATCACTCATGCCCCAGAGATGCTGGAAATCACAGGAAGAGTCCAGGTTGCCTGTTTGGCATAATCAACTGTGTTAATTTTTTCCAAAAGAAAGATTTTTTTTTTTTTTTCCTGACATCCAAATACTCGTTGTCTAGTTTTCTGTGCTATATTGAAGGGCAAGGCAAGCAGTGCTTCCAGTCTACTTAAAGGTCTTCTAAAGCTAGTAAACCTTCACAAGCTGTACAAAAAATAGCTTTTAGATTTCAGCTGCTGCTGCAAAAATTAACCCTGAAGGAATGAAGTTTTTTAAAATTACTATTAAATACAGTATTTCAGGTTTTCTTTGAGGGACCAGAAATCCCAAACTAACTTCTACCTTGCAAAGAAAATCCACAGTTTTCTTGTCAAAATTTCAGGCAATTCAATCCTAATTTTGCATGTTTAAACTTTTTTTAGGTTTCGAAATGAAAAATACCAAATCGCCCCCAGAGAATTTAATCTTTTTTCTGCAAGGTTACTTTTTTGTTTAAAACAAAATACTTATCTTTTAAAAGAGTGATATTCGTATGAGGTTTTCTTGTTGCTGTTTCTGTCTGGAAATCCATGATTAAATATTAAGACATCATCATCCTGAAAGCAGAAATCTCTGAAGCAAATAATCAAACTAGACAACAAGCTGCAGATGATTTTAGATGGACATTAGTGTTTGATTTAATTTGTGAAGTAACAAGTCACTTGAATGTCAGACAGTGAAGCACATTACATTCTTAATTATTCAGGTTTGCATGTCATTTTGAGTATTTATATAGTGCACTGTACTTATTGAAATATTTCCTAGGAGAAGATAAGTGAGATATTGCAAGTCTACATGGTGTAAAATTGTTGGAAACACAGGGCAATTAAGGTTAAATTTGAAGTCAAACACAGAAGTTGTGAGAGGAATCAAAAAGCCCTAGTCTGTTCTCATTTCATTGTCTAAGAATGACTATGTGTTGGCAGAAATAGAGGGAAAAAATAAGAATCAGAGGAAAAGGAAGGGGATTATTCCCAATGTCCTTTTTTCCTTTCAGAGAGAGGTACACACTGTGCAAGGCCATACCTTGCAGTTAATAGCTGTGTTTCTTGTCCATAATGTTGGTATTTCCAGTATAAAGTTCAATTTCTTGATTATATCAGTAACTATGTGTTAGTCACCTGAAAGTGACTTCAAGGCCTATAAACCCACGGCACCTTGAATTTACTTGGAAAAAATTCTGATGAACAAGTGCCCGTATACCAAGAGAAGAAAGTAAATGAACCAGGCCCAGTATGAATTTACCACAAAAACTTGTCTTTTCCCAGTACATTGTGATGTTTCACTAGAGAAACCCCCGTGACATTTTACATGTCCAACTGCAGAGTATAAAAGACAGCTTCAGTGTTGGGGTTGTTTTTTGACCACTTAAACCTGTGACTGAAAAATAAAGTTATTTTTAATAGGTCTGTTCTGTTTCACTTTTTTGAGATGTTACTGTTTTTCAGTTGCTTTTCTTTCTGTTCTAAGTTTCATAGGATTCATTAATAAGGGTTTGCTCTTGTACATTAGGAAACATTTCTAAAGCAAGAAAATGACTGAGTTCAGTTGCTTAGCTTAAAGTCGAGCTCTGATTCTGCCACTGTTTCACCATGGAGCTTTCCGAAAGGTAAATTGGAGTGAAAATCTTTTATCCCAGTGGCACAATTTTCCCCTGGTGTTCTGTTCAATCTCCCTCTGTGTGTATTGTGGGCAGAATGACTTTAGGAAAGAGGGGTTTTTTTTTCTGTTAAATGAGTTTTACTGAGTCTCCCAGTTGTGCAACTTTCATGCAAGTCTTGAGGCTAGATTTGTAAATGGAAAATCAAAGTATTTCTTTTATACATTGATTTTGGTCAGGTTGCTCTGCTGATATTGATGCATTGTTGCCTTTGTCTAAGAAGAACTATGTCTAGAAAAGAAAATTAATTTATGTGCTTCATGGTCCTGTCCATTCTGTTAAATCCTTTCTGTCTGAGTAAAAAGCATTCTTTCATTTAATGGATGTAATGAGGAAAAAAAATGTATTTAAAAGAGCAAAACCGATGTAAATTCACTGGAATTGGAGTTTGCAAGTTTGCTGGGAAACATTTAGAACAGTAAAAGTGAAAAGGAACTGACAGATTCTGCTACGCTCAGAAAAACCACCAAGTACATTTATTTTTCCATCCAGTTTTTATTTTGCATGAAAAATAGCTAGAAAAGTAGTCTTAAATAAGATGTAGCATTGAGAGCAGCTCTTGAGAGATTTGGAATAACATATACTTTTCTGAGAGACTCAGTTGCTGCTGGAGGAATATAGCAATTCACATTGTAAGGCATTGATTCACCAGCAATACCTAAGACTTTGGACCATGTAATCATTTCCTTTTCAATCTTCTCTGCAGCTCCTTATTGCTTTTCTAAGTCATCTTTGATACTGCTGCTTCTCTAAGTGCAGGAATTTGGCTTTTGATTTCATTTGCACTTATATAACACAGAACAATTTAATTACTTTCAGAACTTTTACTCCTGAGTGTTATGCAGATATAAATGAGAAGCAAATGATTTAAGAACCCATGGAGTGTAAGAATGTCTTTGTTTACCCTCTCCTGGATGTTATTTATTCATGAATACAGCTAAAACACAGTTTACAGATAATCCCTGGAATCATAAGTTTTGCCCTGTGCTCTTCTGGGAGAAGTAAAATGCCACAATAACATTTCACAGTGTTCCTCCCAGCATGTTAGGATGCAGCCAGTAAATCCATTTCTCAGTCCTGGGGACATACATGGCACATATGCATGAAGTACTAGAGAGAAAGGAACACCAATGTGCCTTTGCTTCTCCACAATGCTTATTTGGAGTAAACTGTCTCTCTTCTGCAAGAAATTTAGGATTCAAAGGTAATTCTACTGGCAATAGTACGGAGACAGAACAGACTTCTAAGGTGCCACGTGCTTTGACAAGCTCAGGGATTTTCCATATTTTTCCAGCCCATAGGAAAGGACAGATTCTTAATAGCTGAAGGAGATGCACGTTTAGGAGGAGAAAGTATGAGAGAGCTTGGAAGTCTTTCAGCCAGGTGAGGAATTTGCCAATTCCAGTGCTCCAGATAATTTTAGTCTTCTGACTTACACTTTTCATTTGTTTTTCTCAATTACTTGAGATAAACTGGTTTTCATTTCAGTTTGCATAATCTCTTGTTGCAAACAGATTTCAAAATCAAATTCTTTGTTAGTTAAGCTCTAAAGTTCAAAAATATATTCTCTTCTAGTGTAAAGTAGTTTTTAATAAGTTTGCTTTCTTCCAAATGCTAAAATGTGGGTCTTCCCTCAAACCAAAGCAATTTTGACATTTTTTATGAGTGGCCTTAGCTACTGCTATTTTAAAATGATGTTTCCCCAAAGCTGTATAGAACACAGGTTTGACAGTGACTTCGAGTTTCTCTCAACATTTCAAGAAATATCTGTTCTGTTGCAAAAGAGGGCTAAATATTTTGCTCAGAGTTTTATTTTCCTTGAGTATGCATGATTTTACAAGCATCTGACTGGGGCAAGGAGGAAAAGTTTCCACAAGTTTTACGTTACTTTATCTAAGAAGAGAGGTTTTTTCTGTAAGCTGGACAAGTAAAGGTAGGCAGCCTTGCATCATTGTCTTGCTCTTAAGCATTGAGTAGCATAAGAAATTTATTCTTTAGAAAACGACTCTGAGTGACTGTAGTGGAGTTGGCATTATTGGGCCTGATTATCCACCTGACATCTAGTTCTGGAAAAAAAGTGAAAAAGCTGATCTAGTGCTTTTGTACTTAAGATTCATACCACCACTTATTTTACAGTACTTTCCTTCCTTACCTGGAATGAATGATGGGGCATAATTCATTTCCATGCCTCCAACCACTATGAGATTTGGTGTGTGGGGAAAGAAAATAATCATGTGTTCTTTTGTTTTGCTAATAAGGGTAGTTAATTCTGAAGTCCACTTTCTGACACAATTCTAAAAGTGTTCTGGAACCTTTAATCCTCACTGTAGGATTGTTTAAATTAATTTTTAATGTTTAAATTAGTTTTCCATATAAGAATTCTGAAGGAATGGCATTAGTGAATGTTCTCTTTTGAAAACTAGATCTTATATATTGGATACTGCAATAAACAACTAATGCTATTATGCCAATGAATTATGTAAAAGTTGCATACCATCCTACCTGTGTTTTACTTTATGTGGGCTCCTTATAATGAAAACTGTTCTGAACCTAAAAGGAGATGGGTTATCTTTGGTTCTCTTCAAAATAGGAGCACATATGGAAAAACTACTTTTTGAATTGTTTTATTTCTAGCTTATTTATCTAGGGGAATTAAATAAGTGATTTCTATAATTAGAAGCCATTAAAATGTTTACTATATTTCTCTAGAATTTTGGCACAAGAACATAATGGGAAGGAATGCAGATTGTTTACGACGTAGTTTGAAAAACCTCTTTCTTCTCATTCCTGTTGATAAGAACTGTGAATTATTCCTAGACTGTACTTGTTTAAATTGCATGGCAAAATTCTGTTAGGAAAAAAGCACAGTTAAATCTACTTTTTAATTGCCATCATAATTAAGCAATTGCAGCGGTAGTAGCATCTTCACTTTCCAAGTTTGAAGAAAAAATGTTTATTACCACCTAAGGAAAAAAAGGGGAAAAAATTTTAATCTTGTCCCCCACTCTATTTTAATTTAAATTGACTTCAAAGGAAACTGTTAATGTCAGTGATGTTGAGGTTTATATTTTGCATTTCATGCACCTAGTTTATTTTTTTCTTTCTTCAAATGACTGTACAAGGTTGTGAATTTATTAGAAGTAGACCTGTAACTTACATACTGAATATTTTGGAAATACTTGGTCGATAAAAAGTGACATGCTCTGGTCAATTATTGATGAAAAGTATCAGGAGTGCAATTCTCCTGGGAGCATCTAGTTTTGTACAGACAAGCATTTCTTCCATTATCGAAGTGTCCATATGACTTGGCCATAATGGTCAGCACATTGGTCATTATCGTCTGGCTTGATACACCTGTGATATCCTAATTCATGCAATAAGCTGTAAGCTGACCCCTGCCAGGGTGGCTGAAACTGTTTCCTAGGAAACCTGCTTTAAAACCTGGAGAAATAAAAAACTACTCCTCTCCACCCCAGAAAATGAGTAATGAAATAAAGGTGCTTTGAATAGGTTATTTACAATGTTGCAGTACAAAAACTTCTAAAGAATTAAATGCTTGAGTTAATGGATTAGATTTGTTAGGTGAAGGTGTTAATAGACATAACAGAGACATCCTCTGTGTGTAAGTTTGTAGATTTCTGCTTTAACTTAAAAAAAACCTGTGCTGAAGTTCTGTTTTGTTTTGACACGAAGAGCAGCCTGTAATGAATGCAAAAGTGTGTAAGTGTAATACTGGAACTGCAATTCTGTTCTGCTGAATATACAGGTCTTGGCTCTGCAGTCCTCTAAAATGAATGATCTGCATCAGATTTCCTGGGCTTTTCACCACACAGATACTTGGCAGTATTCCAGAAAGCTCAGTAGACTGAAAACTCATGCAAAGATTAATTTGTTCATGACTTCCCTAGAGGGACTTGATGAGGAAGGGGCTTCTTATGCACTCTTTCCTATCTGTGTGTGTATATATATAATATGTATGTATGTGTATATATATTATGGGTATATATATACATATATATTTTTATGTACCTATGCACACACAGGACTATTCATGTGGTCATAATTTAGGACATGTAATGGGATAACTCTGACTGAATATTAGATGATACAACAAAAGACCTTTTGAAGTTTCCAAGGTTTGTTTATATGCTGGTGAAAAAAATTGCATACGACTCAAAGAACACACTTTGTCCTGAATGTGGGATTTTAAGGTTATTGGTCTGGAGGGTCAGGTCCCAAAATTGAATCTGGGGAGAACTGCAACAAGAGAATTAAGTCTGTCTTAAAAAACCCAACTCCATAGTTTGAAACGTGGAGATTGTAATCTCCATGCTGAAAATCTGAATGTTGAAAAAGAGACACTTGGCTTTCATTTGTCTTTCTCGTAGGTATCTTGGTTTCATTGTTAATGAACATGTATTGTTGAATTCAGCAATGCATTTGAAAACACACTGAGCTCACCAACATTGGAGTGAAGCATTGTTGAAATATTTTGGCTTTTAACCTAGTATTACTTCCATTCTTAAAAATGAGGCATTAGTAAGCAGAAAGTTTTGCCCTAGCACTGTGCTTAGACTTTATACTTCATATAAATTTTCTACCAACAGTGATCAGAAATATAAAAACCACAAGGAGAAACATCACAGCAACTGTAAGTGCAGAATTCTGAGCCTGATCACTGACTGTGCAAAACCAGTCTCCTAAATTTGTCCCTGACCTGGAGATGTTGCTAGCTGTTCTGTAAAAAAGTATTGACTGGAAAATTTCCATCAGTTTATCAGTAAATACTTACACTGGCAAGGTTTATGCACAATATAAAGCTATTTTTAGTATTTACTCTGCTTTTACTTCTCTGTGATTGCTGTTTGAAGCATGGACGATGGGTGTGGAAAGATGTTTTTGTTCACAGCTCATAGCTGAGTTTTCGGAACTTGAGGCAATGAATGGAAGCTGGTACTGCTGCTGAGTGTTCTGCAGCTATTTGGTGATAGAGAGCAGAGAACAATAGCTACCAGTAATTTTGTTATATTTCACTGTCAGTCACGTTCAGAGAATGATTAGGAGGAGGTCTGGCTTTATTTTTACCTCAATAGGAAATCTTGTTCAAAATTATGGATAGATCATTAAAAAGACAAAAATTGCTAGAAAAAAATCCTGAAAAGGTGAACCCTTTCTTTTCTGAAGTTCTAAGACCATAAAATAGCTCTGTAAAAATATTTTGGGTTTAACATGCAATGGCAGTAATTCCACTGTACCTCATGCACCAGTCCTTCCCTAGGTAATTTCTAAGCATGTGAAAAGTGAGACTGTGAAATAAAAATCATGATTCAAAACATTAATAATTACTTTGCCCATTCCCTACATTTTCAGTCAGTTTTCAGTCCATATGCTTGGTAATAGAGTTTAACAGAACTTAAAAAACCTTAAAACCAAAGATTATTGGTTATTCTGCCTCATCCTACTGGAAAATGCTGCCTCTGTGTGGGTGTGTTTAGGGAGGGGCTCATACATTGTAATTAACGTAATGATTGTGAAAGAACTTAATTAATGGTAAATGAAAATGCCCAAATCAGGCTTTCCAGTCAGTACTCTTGTGGAGATTTTTGACTCTTGTATTCTTGTGGAGATTTTTGATAACTATGGGAATGTATTATTGATCAAAATAGGAAAAGATACCTTATTCTGCTGGTATTTTCAGCAGAAAGATACTCATACGATATTCTGACCCTCATTACCTTTCCGAAGCTTTTCTTAAGAGAAAATAAGCTTATTAAAAAAAATCTGCAATTCTGCAAACTTTTAGCTGTAATAGCAATTCCTTGCAGGTAGAGACTCTGACCATTGTGTTAATAGCAATCTGTTGAGTCTGGAAGGGTATTTGTCTTTATGGTTGTGGAATAACTGCTCAAAATGTTAGTGGAACGCTAATGTCTGCAGTCTGGTCCAGTAACCTTCTTAATGGCCAGTCCTGACTCACACATGCAGAGCCATGGAGGAGAGCAGCAGGCAGGGTAAGCATCTGTGTACTGTAGGAAGTGTACTAAGCATCATGTCACATCTCCTGTGTAACTAACTCCAGATACAGGGTTACAAACCCAATTTGAGGCACATGTAACTTTGTGAAGTCAGGCTCTAGCTTCATTAGGATTGGTTTGCATCTACCTTATTAACAAGGCTATTTCATACTTCCCATAGTCATAGTTAAGGATATCATAGTAAGAGGTGCCCTGAAGCAGAATGAGAGGAAATCTATCTTTAGCTATTAATTTTTATAAGTAATTTTACCTGTTACATTTCACCACTGAGCATGATTTGGGAAACACTTTGTACTGGAAAGGCAGTTGAGCGAAAAAATATTTTTATTAGAAAATATACCAATCTCCCTCTAATCTGGGATGTATTCTCTAAGTATCAGTCTTAAGATCTGCCTCATTTAGTGTATTTGCTGAGGAGTTTTGTACAGGAAAATAAAGGCATGTGTGGTAAGTTTGATGACAAGACACTTGTGGGCAACTTTGCTGCTATAGAAGCAAGGCAGAGAAAGAACTGGGATGTGGAAGAGCTGTGGGAGCAGAAATGCAGTTTCACAATGCTGGTTATATACTTGGTATGGTTGCAGTAGTGATTGTGTCCCAAGGTGGGGTGGTGCAGTGAAAGATATCACAGAGCAGATAGGAACTGCCGGACTGGTACTGTGTAATTTTTACAGGTTGTTTTACACTGCGCTTCCATAGGTAGGATCATACTCAGAAAAATTCTGGGATTTGCTCAATTGAGGACTAATAAAATTATATGCTGTGAATTTGCTTGCCTGTTGTGAACAAATGAGGAAGAGACAGATGCTATTGCCTCATTTTAGCATCACTAGGTCATCTGTTTAATGAAAGAAAAAAAATGAGATATTGGGATGTTCCGGATGCGGCATTCTCAGTAGAGAACAGGGAGTTACCCCTGTGCAGGACCATGGTGATACTACATTGCTGGCATTCCTTGTCTGGTTTTGGTCACTTGTTGCATAAAGACGTTATATAAAAGAAAATCATAAGCACTTGTTTCATTTATGTAACAAATGTAAACAAAGACTAAGTGAAGAAATGGGCATAAAAACATCTGTAGAGGTGACACCAGTGAGGCATGTTAAGTAATTAATTAAGTTCACTGAAAATAATGGCATAGACAGAGCTGTCTATAAAGAAATTTAGCCTGGAAAACTGAACTCTAGGATTGGTGAGATTTTTTAGAAGATGGAGGTTTAAGATGATATCAGAGGAATTCTGTTAGAGTTGTCTGTGGAGACAGGCCTGAAGGCTAGTTCCTGTCCTGTTTTCATTTAATGTTTTAATATTGAAAGACGCAAACTGACACTCAGCGAATAAATGGAGAAAGCACTGGACACATTTCAACATCTTCTGGTGTCTGGCAAACAAGGGATAAGTTTGTTTTCTAAGGAGCATTTAAAACCATCTGAGAATTCCTGGTTCCTGAGGTTTTTTTTTTTTTTTTTTTTTTTTTTTCTTTACATTAAGTAAGAAATATTTAACACAACCACAGATAGTTGATGTTTAAAACTTCCCATGACTTATTGATATGAAAATATTCAAAAATATTTAATTTCTAGAGTAGTTCTACAAAGTCTGAGATATGTGACTACCTGATTATAACCTCAGAGGACACTGAATTTAAAAGTATGAAATTGTAAAGTCTGATTAATCACTTCAGGAACTTTTTGGACACTTCTTTGTATTTTGCATAAAAGAAACACAGTAAGCATAACAAGCTGCCGCTTTGGTATTTTTGTTACACCTTCAGTTGCCTGAGGAATTAATCAGTGGATATTTCTATGTAAATCTTTAAAAAGCATCTCTGTTTCTCTTGATTGTTGGCTGATAGCAGAGCAGTGGAGTGCACGGAAGTGGTTCTAGATGGTGTAAGTTGTTCTCCAACCTCATGTGACTGAGTCTTTTTTCTTTTTGAATGTGCTGAACAATGATTGCTTAATTTGTGAGTGTGGCTGCACTGAAGTATACCTGTGGTTTTCAATCACAATAGAGCTTTGGCCAGTAAGGTGCTTACAGTGCATCAGCTTTCTGGATAAATGATAATTTAACTGTAACTGTATGAAATTTCAGCTAGTCAAGCAATACAGCCACCCACACATTATAGTATAAGCCATAGTGCTCTAACTGTTAGATCAGTGGGATCACGTCTTCTTAAAATAGTGTTTATTTCTCCAGCTAATCTTCTACGTTAGTACTCTTCTAGTATTTATTTATTCTGTTTTGCATTTTGTTTTCATTGTCAATCTCTGCGAAGTCAAAGAGTAGACCCATTTACAGAAGATGAGAATCAATGGACCAAAAAATAATACAGGCCCAAATTTTTGGCTGGAGTATGCATAGCAAACTGAGCTTCTGCACCTCATTACTGCACAACAGGATGGGTAGGTTGTTTCACATACCACTCCCAGAAATGTAAGATCAGCTAAAGGGAAGAGGTGCTTTCCCGGGGGAACATGCCCATGGCCCTTTGTTTATGTTTGCACTGTTCTGGAGTGGACAGCTAGTCAGTGTGAGCAAAGTGCTCTGACACCACCATGGCAATCATTTCTGTCCATGGTGCACAAGCACAAATGAATCTTCAAGGTGGAAACACTCATGCCCCATGAATAAATAAACAATGGGAAAGGCACAATGGCAATATAAGTTCTCTTCAGCGGACTGCTGTTGCATGGCAGGTTTGGGTGATCTGTAGTCCAGATGCCTTCACCCTAACATACAGTTCTGGGATTTGGTTTTCTTTGCACTCCTAAATGTGTCTAGTGAATATTTTGACATATGTGCAGCCTTGGCAAACCATTACCTGAAAAAAGACAAAAAAACTTTGTGTTTCTTACTGTCTGACTTTTTAAAACTAGTTACAGGTGATGATTCAGTATACACATGGGCGTTAACTGTGGAGATTTGGCTTTCCCTTGAAGTCTGTAGTACAAATTTGTGTAGAGTAGTTGATTGCGGGGGGTGTTTTTAATTGAATTTAGGACAATTGAGTTATATTTACTTTCAGTTGTATTAAACTTCTATTCCCTTGTGTCATTTTGAAAGTGGCGTGTAAATTAGTGGAGATTGCAGTGCTGGTTCTCATGCTGGGATAAGCCAGGAGAAGATGAATTGCTTAAATAACAGGGAAGATTTTAAGCTTACCATGTCTTTATGCAGTCCCATGAGGAAGCAATTACTTTGCAATCTTGAAGTCTGAACAAATATGTAGGGTAAAAGGGAAGTTTCAAGATGGTGAAGGAAGTCACATGCAAGACAAACCCTGGAACCTGGAGTGTCAAAAAATTTTGTTTCACATGGCTGGATGCAAACTTTCACAGAAGGTTTTGTGAATGGAGCAATATGTAACCCTAGTCTGTCTCTCTAGACTTAGTGGTTTGCTTGTTAACTAGAAGGATCTTTGATTTCAGAGTTAGTTATTGGTTATCATCTGATCTGTGAGTTCATTATGAGTGTAATATTCTCATCACCTATTTATGTTGAATAAGCTTTATATTGTGAGTATAGTCTTGTTTTTTAATGTCTGTCATCCCATAATTAATTCAGTATTTCAAGAATTTTGATGCCATACTGCAATGTTTTAGGCTTTGACTCTTGCTTCCCCCCCCCTTTTTATTTTCTATTTTTTCCTGCTTCTGCTCTGCAATAAACTACTCCATAGTGAAACAATATTTTTTTCAGTCTGACATGGTTGATTACCCCTTTTAATGCCAGCAAAAGTATCATTATTTCTAACTACTGTTTTTATTTTTAAAGTGTAGTATTAATGTGTTTTCATGTAATTTATTCATTTGTGAGAAAGAAAAAAGGAAAATCTGCATTTTTAGTTGCACTGAAAGCCAGTGAGAAGTCAGGAGTATTTTTATAGCTGCACTGCTATGTAAAAACAGGAGCATAAAGACATAGGACAGTTCCTTCTGAATCTGATAGTTGCCCATCTATCCTATTCTGTCTCAGTGGCAGTAGGAAGGAAGCGCTATTTTTTGAAATCCCATGAACCTGGCCATTTTCTATCTTCTATTTTCCTATTACTGCCCCAGCACCCAAGATTGTGTTTAAGGAAGAGTGTATCTCTGATTCATCCTTTCAGTATCTACTTGGACATTAGGGAGAATTTTTGGACAGCAGGAAGCATTTCTTCACTGAAATGGTTGTCAGCCATTGGAAAAAGGCTGCCCAGGGAAGTGGTGGAGTCGCTATTTCTGAAAGTGTTCAAGAAATGAATGGACAAGGCACCTAGTGTTGTGGTCTGGCTGACAGTGGAGACTGGTCAGTGGTTGGACTTGTTGATCTTGGAGGTCTTTTCCAACCTTAAAACCTCTATAATTGTTGAATTTATTGTTTGTTAATTTGCCTAGAATGTTTCTGAATCCTCTGAGATCATAAGCATCTGGCAGAAGAACCTCTCAGGTGACCTTTAGTGACTTTTGAATTACCCTTTCTTAAAGTGTTCTCTCTTCTACCAACCTCGTGCTGCTCTCCTATTAATTCTTGTATTTCAGAATTTGGTGACCAACAGTTCTTCAGTCACTTTATGCACCACCTTTGTGTTTTTCTAAACCCTGACATCTTGTCCCTTGGCCTCCTTGTCTCCAAACTAAAAAGTTCAGGCCATTTTAATTTCTTCATAAGTCCTTTGATCATTTTTAGCTGCCCTTACTTGGACTCTGTCTAAATCTATGAAAGGGAGTGGAAAGAATAAAAGAACAAACCAGAGAAATATGTGTAAAGTATTCTCACAGAGACTGTGATTTGCTACCAAACACGTGGAGCTTTTTTTCTTGTTTTATACCCAAATTTGGGAAATAAAACTTATATTGAAACAATGTGGCTTTTAACCAATCTCCATTGCTAAAAGAAGTTGATATGACACCTCAAGCTGTGTTAGGAGAAGCAGAAAATAAAGGCAGAAGTGTAAGTGTGGAGGAATGAAAATTACTAAAAAAGATGCGTGGTAACGTATTATCACAAAGTTAACAGTCATAAGTAAAAGGAACAGTAAAGGAAATAGAAAAGTTAAGGAGAACATTTTCTGTTCCTCTCTATTCTTCCCATTGTGGCCAGGCAATAGCACCTTCTGTTGAGATAAATGTTCTTTTTTTCGGAAAACAGTTGTATCAGAACTCTATCTCTTGATAAAAACAATACTATTTGATTTTATTTGCAGTACATGATTATTTCCTCTTATGGGTTAAGTAAAGCTGAAAGAATGATTGTAACTTGTTAGATAGCAAAAAACAGGGTATGGAGACAACAACATCTGAGAGCAAGTATTTGCAGTGAATATAAAGAACATTTTGACCTAGTAAATCTTATAGTAACATTATGAGTCACGTGTATAAACTTTTTATGTATGACAACATTGAGACTATAATTCCATATTGTGAAAATGGGAATTGCTGGAGAGTAAATGATGTTCAGCTGAACATTAGTCAGTCTCATGCCAGGAGCTTTAAGAAGGGATAAAGGCTGCAAAGACCCCACATGCAGCAGAAGTTCAGAAGGTCAAAAGATTGATGTCAGGCAGATTTAAATGGGTCAGTCCCTGAGATACTTGAGCTGTCTGTCAGAGAAAAAAAAAAAAAGAAAAAGCAAAAGTAGCTTTGTAGTTTCATCCAGTCTTGAATTTCTAAATATTTTGTCTTTGACCTTAAAGATACTAAGCATCACTTTGTGTTGTCCAACCTACAAATGTGCACTGTGAAATACTTTGAATCCTATGTGCCTCAAAGTCGCTTTCAGGAGGATTCAGGACTGTATTGCCCAGTCGTATATATGAAATTATGAGACCTTCTGTTGAACTACTGGCAAGTTTCTCAAACTTAAAATCTTTTGTTGGCAAGCATTGTTTCGTTTAAAGGTCTTACATGAACTGTTTACTACCTTCTTAATATTAAATACCATTTCAAACAACCCTAATCAGACACCTTTGCACTGTAACATTGCCTGGTATGAAACGCGGTCAGCTATTTTATATTTCTCCTTCATTATAAGTGCACGGATTTTCCATATTTCTAGATACCTATATACTAAATAGTAGGAAAAACAGATTATTTCTTTGCCTGAAAAGGGCAAAGCACTAGCTCTGTTATCAGAGGCAGGCTGAGTTATGGTTTTATTTGGATTCCAGTCTGTTAGTTCCTCTCCATGAATAACCAATTATGATTCATCTTTCCAAATACCAGTTATTTCATAAATCCTGTTGGAGAGCACAGCAGTGTAGCTAAAGCGCTGTCATGGAGCTCTAACCATAAAGTCACCAATGCAGTTATAATATATCTGCATGTAATTTAATTCCCTTGTTGCATGTCTTGAAGGTATGCATTCCTGTATGCTCACATTTAAAATCCTTTAATTAAGGATGCTCTTCCTTGCCTCTGGTATACATTTAGAATTCTAAACAGGTGCTATTTTTAAAGTATTCAAGGGATTTAATTGGGTCCACTATTTCATATAGTAAAAGCCAGATTTTCTTTTCAGAGACCTCTAGTTTCTATGTCACAAGAGGATTATTTTACTTAGTCATTATGATAACAGGTCCTGAAGTTGTGGCTATGTGCTGGTTCTGCAATAACTTAATAACTTCGTTTCCACATTTGTTTTTGCAAATTGTGTCTATTACAGAAAGTGATTTCTGCAGTGTCCTGAAAGAAATGGAGTTGTTAGTGTTCTCCAGAATTTGCAGGGGATCTCTTGTGTTGTCTCAGGACCCAATATGCCCCACTCTGCTATTGCTGTGGGACAGTATCATATTCCACTGTTCAAACATATTCACAGTATCAGGAAGCAAACTGAGCAATTGAAAATGAGCTCATCGTTGTGAATTAGATGTTTGATTTAGGCTACCATTTTTTTTATATCTGAAAGGTTAAATTTTAGTATAAAAAATTTGTTGGAAATAAAAAGTAGAAGGCTGCCTTATTAAATAAGAAAAGTCAGATTAAGAAAAAGAATGTTATATAAAAGAAATCTTCATTGCAATGCAGCGTTAGGAAAACTGAACTGGAGATACTAAAATACTCAGTTTATAAGCAATCCCAAGTCTAGTTAGTTTAAGCAATACCTACGGTGAAAGAGATTGAAAGAAAATATCTGTGAGAACTTGTTTGCATTTCTTGTTTAAAAATCTAATTTATTTATTACAAACAGGCTTATTAACAGGCTTTGTTACAAATCAGTGCTTATCTCAAATATGCATGGACCTTAATCACCTGAGAATTACAGCAAGATTCACTTTTGTTTCAGGAGGATGAAAATCTTACCTAACAAGAGCTAATGGTTTGCTAGGCCATTGTTCAAAGCTCAGCATCTTAACTCTGTGGAGGCAAAACTTTTTGTCTTAGTTTCCACATAGCAGACACATGATATGTTGGTACGTGTAGAGTAAGGAGTTAAAACCCAAATGTTTCCTTTATTTAATGACAGGCCTTAAAGTTACGAAAAGAACAACCAGTGAACAGAGAAGACAACTTGTCAACATAATCAAATTTTATATTGAAGCAGATCTCTCATTGCTGCTATTTCAGGTGATTTGGTGTTTCTGAAAGAATTTACTATGATATATTGCAACACAATTGCAGATTTTATAAGTATTCACTTAGTGGGATTTACTGGAACAGTACCTTTCTCTTAGCTTTGAGCTGCTCATGATATTTGTTGGATGTGTCGCCTGGTATTTCTCCTCCCCAGAGGGTAATTCCCACCATGGAATAAGTGATGCCCATGACAAGCAGTGGAAAGCAGTAGACCAGCACAATCACAATAACATGATACCTGCAATGAAAAGGTATTAAGGTGGTAAGTGCTTTCAGAGGAGTTGTACCAATAGAATGGTCTGCTAGAAGTCAAGACTTCTACTTTAGCACAAAGTATGTTTTATATTAACTGCCTAGTCCTTGGTGTTTTAACTGTCTTTTTGAAAGTCTTAAATTGCACTGCAAATTTATGTAAGTTTTAATGCATGTGCTTTGCGGGGTGTCTAATGCTGTGCCTGCAGTTGTATACATTATGAATGATTCTATAGTTTTCATGATTAGTGACTGCAGAATAAGGTATGTTTGTTCATAACTAGCTGAGTTGATTTAATTGCACAGTCTAGTATCATGAGGGCAAGCTAGCCATTTGGACTTGTAGTCTGGACCATAAATGAAAGAGGAAAATAAGTATTTTAGTGATATATTGATGCAAAGACCCTGATAAGAGTCCATTCTTCATATGGCAGATCTGTTGCACAGAGACAACACAGATTTGTAGCATGTGTGCAGTATAGTCACCACTCCTGATGTACGCACTGGGAAGAAAAGATAATTTCTTTTGCCTCTTGTTAGTTCCTGGTTAAATGCCAACTTCAGATAAAATCCTAGTGAACGATCAGTGAAGAATCCCTGGCTGTCACTAAATGTGACCTTCCTGCCCTAAAGAGAAATGTCTGTGTATGGCTCCTAAAGTGATAAAAAATTACGTATGACCAGGACTTTTCACCTGCCTCAAAAAGAGCAAAAGGTCAAATTTGATTCTAGGTGGTTGCACAGGCTTTCAGCCTTCAACACAATGTTTTTCTTAAATGTCAGTGAAGACATGAAAGGATAGATGCCTAAGTAGCCACTTATTCACCAGGGGGTCAAATAGGATATATTTAATTCAATTGACTGCTATTCTTACTTTCACAAAGTGGAACCAGTTGCAGGTTAAGCAGTTTTTTCTTCTGGACTAGTATCTGACATAAGTAATTCTGATAGTGTAACAGAATGAAGTGACAAAATCCAGCCCTCCCATGAAGACATCTAGAGAAAAAAAATCTGGTTAGGGTCTTCTCATTCTCTACAATTACCTGAAATGTAAATTGCAGTGAGGTGGGTATTTGTCTCTTCTCCCTAGTTACAAGAGAAGAAATGACTTCAGACTGTGCCAGGGGAGGTTTAGACAGAACATTAGGGAAATCTTTTTCATGAGAAGTGTTGTCAAGGATTGGTACAGGCTGCCCAGAGGAGCAATTGGTTCACCATCCCTGGATGTATTTAAAACATGTAGATGTGGTGCTTAGGGACATGGTCCAGTGGTAGACTTGGTAGTGTAAGTTTAGTGGTTGCACTTGATGACCTTAGAGGTCTTTTCCAACCTAAAAGATTCTAAGGAGAAACTAGAAATCCTTGTTTTCCTGGTTAGGATAAAGAGGAAACTTGCTTTGAATTGCCTGTTATGTTCCCAATTCTGACCATCTCTGTCTGTATAGAAGTAGCCATCTTAGGTGGAACAATGACGATAGAAGTGCAGCACAGGATGGGGAGTGCGCTCAGAAATGTGGAAGAGAATAAATTTGTTCTGTTTATCACATACAATGCTTTATAAAACTGGCTCTGCATTTCTCAGTGATCAAAGCTGTTATTCTTCATGTAGAGTATCTGCATGACACTAGAGATTTTGCCAAGTCCATCCCAAGTCTAGACACCACCCTGCACAAGTTTAAAAGAACAAAAGCTTACGTAAAATGCTGGTTTGGACCACCTGGCCATGCTACATAGCAAAGAGTTCTCCCAGGCATCACCTTGGTTATGGAGTATAGGCACTGGGGAAAGGCCAACAGGAATGCCAAAATCCATATGCTCCCAATGACCACCTTGGTAGCAGTTGCAGAGAGCCTAGGTTTCAAGGGATCAATAATGGCCATGTATCTGTAAAAGAAAGCAAAAACCTCCGTAAGAGCTCTTTAGAGATTTGTATGTATCTAGAATCAGCCAAAGCTTAGGATAAAAGAGAAGGATAAAAGCAGAGATATTTGTCTTCCTGCAGTTCTGATGTCACTGTGCTCTTTGTGCGGTTCAGCTCCAATGAAGGCAGGAAGAAGGTTCATTGGATATTATTTTGCAGTTGTGGGACACCCAGTTAATCATATGTATATCAGTAGAGAAACTATTTTGCTAAGAGTTCTGTTACCATGTAGCCTGACTGAAAAGCAACAATGCAGCTGGATCATCTGTTACTCCGCTAGGTCATATACAGCATTTATTTCTAATACAAAAATTTACAGCCAAGCTGTTAGGATTATAAGTCATCTGTCCCAAAGCTACAGCAACCTGAAAAGTCTGCATGCATTTATTTCAGAATGCCAGAGCTACTAATTCATACAGAGACTGACAGAAGAGCCAGTGTAGAGCTGGTAAAAGCACTAAGGGAAATAGAGGCACAAAGCAAAAAGCATCTCATTTGCCTTCTCAGTTCCCGTGCTCCCAGGTAGGATATCATTCTTTGTGCTGCCCCATCACTGTTTTGACAATTAGTGTATGCTGGTAACCTTAGAAGAACATGCAAAAAATAATCAAAAAGGTTACTCTAAGTAATTATAATGTAAAGGCTTAGGAAAAAAAAAAAAGCAATGAGAGAAAGCATCTAAACAGACAGTAACAGAAAAACAAGTCTTGTTTTCTATCTTTTGATCTCTGTTATAGATAAAAGGAACAAGGGAGACAAAATTTGTATCAATCATTTTTTGATGAATATATTGTGTTTGCTGCAATTGAAATACTCACTTCAAATGAAGGAAGGAGTGATATATTTTAATTGTTACAGTACACATCTAGGCAGACTTGCCCAAGATTTTTAGGTACAAACGTTAACCATGAGACAATAACAATAATTTTTGTAAGACACTGTTCCTGATAAGAATTTGTGCAAGAATCTTCTGCATCCATATTTACCTGCTGTGGTGCACAATTTTCAGTCAAGATAGTCTTTATTTTTTTGGCAGTTTTATACTTGACAGATGAGTAATTACAGAACAGATGTTTGTTTTAGCAAAGCTAACTCCATTGACAGGTAATGATAAAATGTGATAAATCCAACATTGGTCAGAATACTGCTATGTCTTCTCTAATACATATAACTGCCCTAATATGTTAAAGCATCTAAATTCTATCAGAATCAGGGAGTTATCTAAAACAGCTTCAGTTCTGAATCATCAGTTTCCAATTTCTAGAATTTCAAGCTTGATCATTTTTTGTTTTTACTGGACTTTGATTTTTTTATTTCTCCACAGAGTAAGAATTAGTTCCCCTCTCTTTCATGTGCCTTTTGGTTTTTTATTTCAGCTAGACTGGTGCTTTTGGTATTACATACTATGAAATAGTTTTATTTGAGTGCTGAGTGTCTTCTATTTCTTGAGAACAGCAGTCGCATTGTTGCCCTCTACCACCTAGGTCCTTTCTTCTCCAAAGAGTGAGTACCACTTGGTAAAGAAGTCAGGTTTGTAGTCATGAGCCATCTTTCAAACTGAGCTGTCTTGTGTGGACTGCCAAGCGCTGTCCAAATGTTTGATGATCTTTACTCGTGGAAAGTGATAAGCTGTAAACAAATAATCATTTTCACATGCTTGTGAGAGTCTTAAGGCATCTCCTCCTAGCCTGGCATTATTCCTTCAAATTTCTACTTTTCTGCAGATTGCACATTGCTATTATTTTATGTGCTATTTTCAGATTTCTATTACATTCACATTATTCTTATTCCCAGTTATATTATTCTTACTCCCAATAGATACCAACAGTAGCTCTTGTTGCCTAAGATAAAATTTGGTTGTTTTATCTCCCTGTCTGCCCTTTAAAGACGTGGATTGTTTGGGTGAAATGACTCATACAGCTGTACTGATAGAAATTTTAACAATTGGCTGTCTGAGTAAGATAAGTCAAAGGACAAGGATCAGATGAAAAGCAGGCTATTTATCTTTCTAGCTCAAATTTGAGTGATAAGCCAACAGCCTAGCTATTGTACAAGATTGAGTACAAATACGTAGCAGGCAGTCATTCTAACAAGCAAAATGGGAAGGAAGTAGGGGAACTTGTACTACTCCCTCAGTAATATCTTTGTGCAGGATAGATTTAGCTGAAGAGACTGTTGACAGCTCTGTTACAGAGGCTTTGATAACAAATCTAAGTTATTCTACCTTGCCAGTACACTAATAATTAGAGTATGTTCTGTAAATTCTCTAAGTGGCTCTTCTTAGAAACAAAACTGCTTAATTAACAGTGAGATATTGCTTTGTAACTGCAATTATTACATTCACTCAGATTTGTCATACATGTTTGGTAGCATTTTCTAAGAGAAGCCATCATTGCCACAAGGAAGTAAAGTAGAAAATATGGAATTGACCCTTCGTTGCAGGTCAAAAACTACCTCCATATTTGAGCAGAATCTTGATGTTATCTCTTTAGTGAAAAGAAGCCTTGAAACGAACTGAATTCTTCCTGCACTCTTAGCTGGAAGTCATTTGAAAAGGAGACAGACACAATCCTCCTTATGATTCTGTTTGCTGTAAATGTGATCTTGCCATTACAGGTGTCAAAGGGTAGTTTGTCTGTCTCTTTAGGCTCAATCTGAAGTAGCAGTAGCTAATTTTTCAGTTGGCTCTTGCATTTGATCTCTCTCAATTCAGCAAGGGTGTTTCCAGCAGGAATGAAAGCTTCTGCTAGCACAGGCTAGAGGTTCCATGCTTAGGTGGTGTTCAGAAAACCAATGAGGTAAGGAGGCTAAGGATGGGATAATGTATGATGAGTGTATTGGCCCTGTATATTACAATTCCCCATGGCTGACAACTGTGTGTCATGTTTCATGGTGTAGCTCTGTCATTATGGCTATTTCTTTTTACTCTGTATGATACCCTTATATATATTAAGCATGGAAAAATGCCAGTTACAAGGGGGAAGGTACACATGCTGTCTGAATTGTGCACTAAATGGTGCTGAACATGGTGTAGAAATAATAGGAGTGTTTGAGTAGGCAAGGAGTGAAAGGGGAATGATGAGATATAGATCTAGCAAAAGAACTGAGACTGGGGAGCAGTTTGCTGAATGAAAAAATAAAAGTCAAAAGGGAAAAATGAGAAACTAATAGGAGAAGCAAAGAAAGGAGAATTGTACAATAACAGCATATAGAAGTTGTGTTGAGAGAGGAGAGAATAAGAAAGGAAACTGGGGGTCACATAAGAGTAAAAGACATGGCAAAAATCAGCCTTAGCGTACCAGAGATTCTACAAGGTATGTGGAACTGGTATAAAACCAGAACATTTTGGCAGGGTGGCTGTGTGATGGCAAGCACTTCTGCCTCTGCAGGTGCATGGGAGAGAGCTCCCAGACAGTTTTTCCTCTCTGTAATCAGCCAACCACAAACAGCATGCAAGGGGAACAGCAGGAATTCTTGGATGCTCCTATGTTGTCTGTCTTACAGACTGTTCTGCTACTCCACGGTTCTTTCACGTGGTCTGAATTTCATCATAGAATCATAGAATAAGCTGAGTTGGAAGTGACCCGTGAGGATCATGGAGTCCAGCTCCTGGTCATGTGCAGGACACCCCAAGAATCACACTGTGTGCCTGAGAGCATTGTCCAAGCACTTCATGAAATGAGACAGGCTGGTGCTGTGCCCACTTCCCTGGGGAACCTGTTCCAGTGCCCAACCGCCCTCTGGGTGAAAAATCTTTTCCTGATACCTGACCTAAACCTCCCCTGACTCAGCTTCATGATGTTCCCCTGGCTCCTGTCACTGGTCAGGAGAATGAAAAAATCACTGCCTGTCCTTCTGCTTTCCCCTGTGACGATGATAAAGACTGCAATGAGGTCTCCCCTCAGTTTCCTCTTCTCTAGGCTCTACAAGTTGAGTGACTTCAGCCACTCTTCATAAGGCTTCCCCTCCAGACCCTTCACCAGCCTTGTGGTCCTCCTCTAGATGCTCTCTAGATAGATTAATGCCTTTTTAACGTTGTAGTTCCCAAAATTTCTGCAGCTGTTCTGAAATCAGTGACAAATGCAGAAGCCCTCATAGGTTCACCATTTTCTGTGATATTTACACACAGACCTTGTACATCTCCCTACCTCATCTCTAGAACAGTAAAAGATGGTAGGCATTTGAGCTGAAGAAGGATTTCTAATGGCTACAACCACCTGAAGGCTTGTTACATCACTGAAAACATCCTGGAGCCACACAGACATTTTTTCAGTGGGGTGCTCTGCCAATTTGCTTTGCAGTCTTTGGACATTTACTGTTCAGTCTGTTGTGAGGCTTGAGCAGTGTGGCTCCCTGCTGAATAAAGGGCTCTGAACTCCCACTGAGTTGGTTTCTTTTAAATATGGGACTTCTAATGATTTCTCACTCTAGTGGGAGCTGCTGATAGTGCCACTGATAGCTTATTCCACACAACAAAGTAGGGATGAAAAACGTACATCTGAAATGTAAAAAGTATACAGCTGAAAGGAATGAACTCATTCTTCTACTCATTTATCACAACAAGCAAAAATCATTATTACCCCACCCAACAAAACATTTATATTTGGAAAATAATTAAAAGATGGACTGTGCACATCTAGAAATGCAGGAATGGAAATATGTGCAAGTAGAAACTCAAGGCAGCGCTTCCAAGAATGTGGATTGCTCAACAACTGCACCATGTTCTTCTGTGTATGACTCTAAAGCATTTTTAGGTAGCACTTCAGGTTCATGTGCACATCATTAGCACACGATTTTGTTTTTTGTGACCATATGACATCCCACTGTCATCATTTCTCTTACAGCTTTATCTTGTGTTTATCTTTGTCCCTAACTGATTACTACTGAAGTCAGCAAGAGTCTTTCCACTGAGCTTAATGAGAAATAATTCAGGCTGCATGACATAATGGCTGGTGCATTATGGTTTACTTGCTGCTGCACACTTTTCTTAGCTGCTGGGGTCAGAATAGATCCAGTTCCCTTCTGAACTGCTCTGTTTGTCTGGAGTCTACTATTTAGACTCTTCTCTTCTTATGTCTTGGGTTCACCAGATCAAGAAAACCTGTTTTCTCTGAAACAGAAATAGAGACAGCCTTCTTTTGAATAGCATTGATAAACTCTTTAGGCCAGTAGTTTTAATGGCAGCATAATCATGTATCTCTTACAGTTTTCAAGTAACAAGAGCCAAATAGCTGCTACATACTATAAAAGCTTGTAAAGTGTTTGCGTTCTGGCCTCAACAATAGAAAAAATAAAAATAAACCTAATTTGGCTTTTTGTAAAATAGCATACACTGGCTAATACAGCCAGGAAAACCTTTCATCTTTAACACATCATTTAGAAAATTGTGGCAAAAATACACAAGATGTTATTAAAACAAAATGATGTTCAAAATTAGATCCTACAAATGCACATCTGGAGACACAGTTGGAAGCCTTTAATCATTCTAACTGATTTGTTTCACCTGTTTACAATGTGTTCATAAACTCACATGGGGAAAAATGTAATCATCCCAGACTGTAACAGGAAATTGGAACTTGACAAAGGAAGAGACAGAGAAAAATCATAATGCTTGCATGTAAGTGGCTTGTCAACAGGAGACAGCAGAGCATGCTTCTTCAAGAATACACAGAAGCTGTTATTCCTTCAAGACAGAGGCTGATTGTGAGACTTTGTATTTAGAATCAACTGGTATTTTAAAAACTTAGGGAAATTCCTTAAGTTATGATTCCCTGCCCTTGTTGACAACATTGCTGTGGAAAATCCTCCAAAAGGTAAGCCTATATAGAGTAGACTAAAGGTGATGGAACTGAGGTTTTAAAGGCATTTTTTTAAATGATGAAAACCAAATCATTAACTTTTGTACTCTTTAATTTCTATCTGCTACCTACTAGAGCAAGGCTCCTTCTCTTCTTGGGGGACTGGTTTCTATTAATTTATTTCGTCTGACTTTCTCTGCAGGAAGAGTGACTGTGGGCATTTCTGTAGGACTATAACTGACTCTTGAGAAAGAATGGTTTCGGTGCCCTGAAGGGTCTGTTGTGCAGTGCTCACCTTAAAGCTAGCGCCATACGGGAAGTGTGTGACAACTTGACAGATAAGCACATGGTACATTTGAGAGATCAGTGGGCAATATCTCAGGGGTATAACTTGGCCTTGATTTACCCAGAGGAATGTGTGTTGCTCTGGGTGAATGGCTATTTGTGCTTTGAGCAGGGTGAAACACTGAAGTTTTTCCTGAAATCAGGACTATCTTCCAATGCCTTGCTTACAAGTACCTCTTAACTAAAACCTAAAACCAGTTGCATTGAAAGTCTTCAGGATGGCTGAACTTTCATTGAACAGTGCTTTCTACTTGAGGAGGATCTGGTAACTGACTGTGGGCTAGATTTTTATGAGTATGTCATTGATTTTATGCAATGTATTCTATACTAATGAGTTTTGATAGAAAAGGGATAAGACTTTTCTTCGATCTGTCTCATAAAATGATAGACTGACTTCACTGACAGAAAGCTTTCTGTTTCTTCTTTTCATTTAGTATCATCTACCTGGGCTATCAAAGACCAGTATCAATGCAGTGTCTGTAGAAACAGCTCCAGCTGCATAAAACGACTGTTAGTGTCTAGGTTTCTGCTAGAGTCATCTTTCTTGCTTCTGCAGTTATTTTGAAATAATTCCACTTTAGGTAAACACAAATATGTGAATGATACAACATTCTCTTCTGGTTGGTAAATTAGTCAGAAAAACATATATTTAAGCAATAATATTTAAGAAAACAATCAAATAAACATAGCAAACCTCTCTCCAAAAAAACTTATCACCCCAACTCTTGACTAACTTTTAGAAGTACCATAGGCTACACTGCATAGTAAACCACAGAACATATTTTAATAGTTTTCATCAAATTGTAAGTAAGAGTAGTATTTAAGGCTAAGACTTTGTCTAAAATTAACTTCTTTTTTGAATATGTGGTTCCAACTTACTGGATATTTCCTGTCTGGATCAAAAAGTCTGGGGGCTTGTTGCTGTTGTAAACGTTGCTTACATTTCTCAAGATATTGGTGTATCAAACTCTTTTTTTGTAGCGCCTTTTGAAATCAGCTTATTAAATAGAATATTTACTCAGTTAAAAAAAAAAAAGGAAAAAATAACTTATGCCTGTATTTTTCCCAGACTGCCCCAGTATATTATTAATAATGTAACTCTGATGTGAATTTTGACCAAAACTGCAAAAAAATTCCTGTCTTTTTGCCCAATAACATTGTACCATTGCAAGGGAAGGATTACTTTTCCTAGGCCTCTGCATGCTGAATCATGTAGCCATTGTATCAAAACGTTCTGCAGAAACTATTTCACCTCTTGACTAAGAAAGAAAGAAAATTGTCAAATCCAAAAAAAATTTTTGGCCCCCGGATGGTAGAGAGTCCTTTGTGTTCTGGCTCTTGATGTTTGAACCCTTAATGCCCTCCTACTGAACTTTCTCTCCTGTTCTGACAACAAGTACTTTTTAGAGTGCAGCCCAGATACTGGAACCCACAAATAAGATGCGCTTCATCTTCAAATACTCTTTGAGGAAGATGGGAAAAATAGGAAAGGGATTTCCTCTTTGAATTCTATAGTTTGACTGTCAAAGTAAGATTAGAAATAATAGTGATAATTTCTAAAGCATATTTTTCATTTCTTTCCCTTCATGATTTGCAGTGACCAAGACTGATTCCTGAAGTAGTGATTTTGCGGTCACCATTAGTTTGAAAAAAACTTTGTATTGCACTTTAGTGTGGCAGTACCGGTATGGCAGGTAGTGTTTTCTGTAGTTATGAGGCACCAGAGGCCTTAGGAAAAGCCAGCTATCAGTAAAGTGGCAATTTATGGAAAAAAACCAGACACAAATGCTATCTATTTCTTCTGGTTGAAATATTCTCAGGTATGAGGAGGAGGAGATCTCAAGCCTGTGAAGCACAAGAAACCTGAAAAAAATGCCATCTCCTTTTTTGTTTTTTGTGTTCTGATGTTCATCTCGCTCTCACAAGTCCTCAGTGCAAATTCTCACTTTTTCATGTGAAAACCATTCACTTTGAGACATCTCAGTCTGGGGAAATGGAATGAGAGATGACCCAAAGGCTGCAGTTTGGTTTGAAGTGAGCACTAAGCCAGGTTTTACAGCTAGCTGGGCACTGCAGGTTCCCTGTCTGTCACTGATTCAGCCTCCCCCATTCAAAAGTGAGCCAAGCAAAAACATTTGGTGCCAAGCTCATGTTCAAGGATGAAAGTACCAAACAAAACTCTTGATGTGCACCTTCTGCCAAAACTGCCACCATATGACCACAAAAGGGTTGTGCCCTGTGCATGTGATTACAACCAAATGGACTGAGATGAAATGAGGGGCAGGGAAAAGGACCCAAACTTGCCAAAACTGTTCCAATTCAAATGCTGAAATTAGGGAAGAAATATAAATAAAAGAGAGTACAGGAGAATTCGAGGAAATGAAATGTTAAAGATAAAAAACGGAAAAAATCCGAAATGAGGTGAAGACAATGAAAGTGAATGGGATGACAAGAAGTGCAGGGAAATGGACTGAAGCTTGCCCAGTTAATGCTCATTGAAATCACAAGATTTCGTTCCTTTTCCTGAAAGGAAGACTTTCATTTCAGGAAAAGGAACAAAATCTCGAAATCAGAGAACCAAGTGTAACAAACGCTCTGGAGAGGAGATATGATCAAAAACAGTGCAACTGAAAAAACTGGTAAAATTTGGAAATGGAGTGATTATAACCAAATGGGCTGAGATGAAATGAGGGGCAGGGAAAAGGGACCCATACCTGCCAAAGCTGCTCCAATTCAAATGCTGAAATCAGGGAAGAAATGTAAACAAAGAGAGTACAGGAGAATTTAAGGAAATGATATGTTAAACAAAAAGAAAGGAAAAATCTGGAACGTGATGAAAATAATGAAAGTGAATGAGATGACAAGAAGTGCAGTGAGATGGAGCAAGGTAATTAATTGCTCTCTTTCCTGAACCATCTTTTTTGCATGCTAAATTCTCATTGGAAATTACAGAAATGGCTAGGTCGCCTAAATTCTTCATCATTTCTTGTCATTGGTATTATCCAGATCTGTACTGCAATTACACACTCTATTGCTTTGATCACAAATGGAGTTTAGGATCATGGATGGACCCTTTTGGATCATGCACTGGTCAGTGACAAGGGCATATTGCCTTCAGAATGAATCTCCTCTTCATTTTATCTTGGACTATTTACCATTTTATTCCCATAACATAGCTGAAGGAACTGTTGCACTGAAAGGAGTGGAACTGTGCAGCACAAGCTGCAGAAGAATGCAGGGATGAATGCCAGTGAGGCAGCACAGTGTAAAGTCTGTGCTGCTTTTGGTCCCTTAAACAACTCGTTTTGAGCTCCCTGTGGCATCTCTGCATAGACTGCAAACAGCTTATTGGAAAAGGAGAAGGCAGGAAAAAAACCCCAAGCACCAGGAAGGGATGGTCAGAAGTGTGAATAAACCCACATAAATCTGAGACTGTGTTTGATGACCACACTATCCAGTCTTGGATACTTTAATCCTCAGCTCCAAATACAGTTCATCCCCACTGCAGGAAGTGCCTAGTCCACAAAGCTCTGTGTCAGTCCAGTAATCTCATGGTTCACACAATTTAGAATGTCCTACAGAATCAGATGTGAAAGGAAACATGTACTGCCTATGACCTCTGCTCAGTGATGTCCAGGTTCACAGTCACATATTTATGCTCTAAAGCAACCAGTGGAGCATATCACAACATTCTTTTTAGTGAGCTACAACCCATGACCTTTAGTATTTTGGGATGGTAACAATTTCTAAAGGGAAATCATCTGATCCTATAATTTCAGTTCCCTCAGCAGCTTTATCCTCATTTGTAGCTTTTTTCTTTTTTTAAATTAAAAGAATGTGTAAGAATGAGTTTACTGGGTTAAAATGGCTGAACTTTTGAGAAAGGCAAATGGGAACCAAATTTTTAAAATACACCCACCCACCAGATCTTTGCCCTGGAATAGGGCAGTCTGTACATCCAAGGACATTCCTTGGGATCTATTTTGACTCTTAGGTTTCCTCAACTTGGCAGAATTGTTTTGCAGAGGTAGCCAGGGAATTTGTAAAGGCACTGAATGCATCAGGTGTGATTTGGTATAAAAGGAACAGGAACAGCAGTAAGAATAGGGAAGGAGGGATAGACTGCTCTTCCGTTTATTTTACATGATGCTGCATAGTAATACACAGAGCTCGCCTAAACACAGCTCTGGCATTGTTCCTTGGGAAGATTTTAATTTGCCTTTAGAGTCAGGTAAACTTGGAAGATGTGATGGGGTGCAAATTGTGATGTCTTCAGGGGATTTTCAGCCAAGAACTAGATCAGAATGAATAACAGTAGTTACACTCTCACTTACGAGCACCAACATTTTGCACTGCTAAACCAAGATGCGTACATTTCCAATATATGTGTCCGTCCATTGCACTTCAGTCAGTGTGGAGCAGAGCTATTTTCTCTCACTCTGGAAATGCACTTTGGATTCCTAAGGAGCTCTATTCACTTTTGTTCCCAGTTTCCTAGCATAAATTTAGGAATTGACAAAGTAGTAAGTATTACTTCTCTGTGCTTACTTTTGTCAGGAAAAATGAAATAAAACATTACTTAGGGCATCCAAGTCACTGCTCAACTAATGACTTGAGGAGCTGCAGCAGTAGCTATTAAATACCCAGCTCGGTTAAATACTTCAACTAAAGCCCCTTTATGTTTCTGAAAACCTCAAGCTAGATGATAATCGTAAATGAAACTGAAAAAGACAAAAAAAAAAAATCTTTGCCTGGTCAAAGGTAGCAAGTGTAACTGGTGTTACACTATCTTCTCAATTTTTAATGGGGATTAACAGTTGAGAAGATACATCACTGGCAGGAGGGAAATGTACTGATTTCCTTATGTCTTCTCCCATCCACAGAGTAGAAAAGTACAAGAGTTGCCGGGAATCTCATTTGCTCTTTCATTTCTAGCTTTACAGAGCAGAAATGCATCTAGGTGAGAATGCCACTGAAAATTTGCAGTTAGTAGGGCAAACAGAAAAGTATTATTATGAACTTGTCCACAAGCACAAAAGGCACAATGTTTTCCAGTCTTTTTACCTGGAAATGAGAAATAACAATTCAGAAGGTGGACTGAACCTTCTAAAATCTTACCTACCATCGCTTGGAAATACTGCAGTTCTGACAAATCAATTCAGCAAAGATATATAATGGAATTTGAATATGTAGAAAGGAGTTTAGTGAGTAATTTCGGTGCATTGCTAAAAGGCATAAAAGATCTGAAATACAAATCAGTCTGTTTTTCTAAAAAGAAAAAAAAAATCAGTAAATTATCTCTCCAGCGCAGCAAACATGAAAATAATAATAAAGAAAGAAACATTTTCCAGGGGAGGCTCATAACAGTCTCTGAGAAACACAGTCTATCAATGCATCTGTGTAGGAAACCTGGCAACTCCATCTCCTCTTTGCTGTATGGACACTACAGCTGTCCTATTCCATTATTGTCAGGAGTACAAAGGTAAAGTTTTTCCCTGACTTTTTTTCTTTGATAGTCACAAAGCTTTATTTTGCTTCAAGAAATCAGAAAAAACCTGAGGACATTGAAACTATGTTCTTACTAGACCTCCAGATATGCACAGATGGCAATGCAAGTAGTCTCATTAGTTAAAATCAGCAGGAACAAAGCATCTCAGAGCTGACTGTGAGAAAAGCTATTAAAAACAGGGTTTGAAGTGATTTCTGAAGAGGAGGTAAATGCCTCTGCCATCTGCAGAAATACAGAGAAGAGGGAAATTTGAAATTCTCTCCCTTTACACACAATGTCTACAACTCCTTATGTATCAGAAGACTGGCTGAGAGACAGCCTGTTTTCACAGTGGGAGGCAAAACCCTGAGTTGCTGTTACAGAATAAGTATTGAAAGATGGAGTGCAGAAAGCAGCTGCAGTCAAACAGAGAGGAAATGTTTGTTATAAAAGAAAGCAGGAGAATAAAAACAATTTAAAAATTAAGGCGAAAGACTGAAGATGAGGAGAAAAAGTGTGTTAGGAGAGATCCTAAAACAGCGCAGAGGAGCACAATGAATGAACTATTGAGGTCTTTGCCTCTCATCACTATGATTGTTGTCTCTGTATTTTTATTTTGACAGAAAATCTGATCTCAATCTCTCACCCCTAAACTTTTCTCTTTTCTCACCTGTCCACAGCGATGGCTGTCATGGAGTAGATGCTGGCGAAGACAGCTGTGATTGGGAAGAAGTTGTGGAAGCGGCAGTAAGCTTCTCCAAAGTACCACTCACTGTGCAGTGCATAGATGAAGTTGATGAGAGTATTGAAAGCAGCCATGGAGGCATCAGAGAAGGCCAGATTCACCAGGAAGTAATTTGTCACTGTCCTCATGCGCTTGTGAGCCAGGATAATCCAGATGACAATAAGATTTCCAAAAACGGCCACTGCCACCACACCACCATAAGCCAGAGACCACAGGGCAATGCGCCAAGAAGGTTGTATGAACTGATTGGAGAAGTTTCCTGCTGAGGAGGCTACAGGGGCAGAAGCATTTGCAGCTGGTGCTTCCAGAGCCTGTCCCCAGGGATTGCTTGCTTCAGCAAGGCTCACATTCCACCTGCTGCTCAAGTTCCACTTGGCCGTGGGGACCGAAGTCATCTTGGGTGTTTCTCTCCTCTCTTCCAGGAATGATGTACCTCTCCCACCTCCCTCTCCCAGCCCTCCACAATCCCCACCGACAGATAGGAAGAAAGGGGAAGTAAGGTAGCACAGCAGGTACTGGGAAGGGGAGCTCTGTCAGAAAAAAAATCTTTGGTTATGCTGTTCAAACTGTTAGAAATGCTCTAACAGACGTGTCAGGAGAGGTACCTCGGAGTAGAACAGCAACCTGTTTCTCCTCTGTACAGCCTCTTGCTTTTCATTTTGCTCAAGGAGATGGGGACTGGGAGCCAAGGCACATTTTATAGGCTTGTGAGTTCCCAGCGTCACAAAGGGAGTGGAGCGATAAGCTCCATCGGCTGGTAAGCTAACACCTCTTTTCCTCTGCTCTCCCTCCCCTTGTATTTCATTTGTTGCCAGCAGCAGGCACTTTCAGGAGCTGTGGAAAGCATCACAGGAAAAATGAATTCTCATCTCATTTATGTTGAGAGATTTATTTTGTATTGTCTTTCTTTAAGTTTCATTATTGTGCTTCCTTTTTTAAATTGTCTTTTTGCCCTGTGTTTGCAGGGCTAATCAGCTGGCTTAGTTGAAATTCCCAGGACTGAGGCTGCCTTTTTTATTAAAGCTTGTTCCAGATGAATTTATTCCAGATCAATTCAGAGCTGCCTTTTTGCTGCTCTCTTTTCATTTAGTAGACACTTTCCTTTAAACTTACAGCTTTAGAATAGTGACTCTTTTAGATAAACAAATACATTCTGCTGCTCTCTAATTTCAGTTTTCATTCTGTAATATGTAATTGGTATCAAGAAACATTTATAAAGCCATTTGCATGTTCAGCAGTTACTGATTTTTATGAAACAGTACATAGCCCTAAACATAGGTGTCCCTAGTTATGGGCAAAATATTAGGGGTTTATTTTCTTTGTGTCTTTGAAAAAAAAAATTTTGTTCTTTTTCCTGATTTGCATTTATTTCACACGTAGTATTATTTTTATTTTGAGCAACCAATATTTTAATATGCAGTGATTTCTATAATGGTAGAAAAGGGTAAATGAGGAAATTTAACACCCGATGTTTTCACATCCAAAATCAGTTTTCTTGTTAATATGTTAACAACAGCTGGCATTAGGAATGCATGTTTTATGCAAGGGTTGATTGCAAGGGACTTCAACTAACAAACCTTTGTTATTCAATAGGCTGTAGTCTTAAGGGAGAAAATGTGTTTTAGTGCCAGTCTTTCATGTTTCAACAATTTAGAGCTACTACTTGTCATCAGCAGAGGTTTCAATTGTATCACAGCAGTGAGAGCTATTCAATGTCCCTATCAGCAATGACACATTCAGTACTTTTTAAACAAAAGCTTCAAACAAAAATCAAGTATTCCTGTGTACCACTTCCTCCCTGATGTATTTACCCAGTGGAAGCAGTGCTTGCACTTTAATTGTCAGGTATTCACTGCAGTTTTAATTTGAATTACTGTAATTGTGGCTGTTTCTGAGCCACATATGAGCTTTTACCAACTTACCACAGCCTGAACAGCTGCCCATGTCAGTCTTAGAAGCTTTTTTGAAAACCACAGAAGTTGTGCTGTAAATCACTTGGTGCTACAGCATGTCTGAACCCACCCATGCGCTGCAGATGCTTGTAACAGAAAAGTCACTGGAGTTAATCCCATGTTTACATTTTGAATACTAAGTCCTAATACTAATACTAATACCTGCCTCTTCTTTCTTCCTCTCCCTGGGAGGTGAGCCTGAAGAAATGCATGGTAGACAATCTCTGTGAGTTTGAGAGAGGAAGAAATTCAAATGGTGGTTCCAAAGAACAAGGAACAATGGGCTAATTATAGCAGAGAGTTGGACACTCAACTCTTGATTCTAGCAGCTTCACTCAAGATTTTCATATGGCTGTGAGCCAGAGAATACAAACCCAGCCCTGTCCCCTATATCTTTCCACCTTTATGCCCAAACTAGGAACTCCAAGCTTTATCCTTTTACTGAGGTGATGTGTTTTTCACATTTGCACACCAGTTGCACAGGTGTCCCACATGCTTCTGTTGCTTCCATCCAGCTCTCCCAACCTCAGCTCTTACTCTTTTTCCTTCATTTCAGCAGAGTCACAGGTACCTTATTTCTAGCTCTACACTAGTAGTGGCAAGCGTGCACTACAGTGCTAACAAACAGGAGCAGAGTCCTGTAGAGCACTGTAGTAACTTCCCCTGTATAGGAACATAAAGAATCTGTTTGAACCACTTGTAATTGTTCATGGAATCACATTCTGGTCACATGTGAAAATTCTGTCTCCGGTTTCATTGAAAAATGTGCAATATCCAGTAGTGCTGCAAACTAGGGGCTGGATTTTGAGTTTGAAAGCAGAAGTCTAGTTTCTTGTTCTGGAATGAAGCTTGTTCTAGCTTTATCATGAAGAATTGCTTGCTATTGCATGCTGGGTGTTCAGGAAAGACGATTCCCACGTGTCTTTCTCTAATCATCTACGGTGCCCCAAGGGAATTTGTTCTCAGTGCAATCCTAGTCACAATGAGAGAAGATAATACAAGGCAACTACTACTTATTCTAGCAGAAGTATAGGTTAACTGAGTCCTTAAGACTTTAAACGTAAATCAGGAAGCTTTTTGTAGTCCATGTTTGTGAAACGTCAGCCAGGCCACCAACACAGGAGTGTCAGCTTTGCAGAATAGAAATCAAAGTGCCGTTGATTCTGTCTTCCTCTTCAGAGATGCCCTGAGGAAATAAGCCATCCCTCTAGGAAAATTTTTAAACACTGGTCCTCCCCAACCCCTCTCTCCCATACATGAGAAAAAAAAAACTGTAGGGTACTATTAGCATAAAAGAACAACCTAGATTTTTTTTATTAGTCAGTTGCTCAGTAAGGTGGATATTATTGATCTGCAGCATATATCTGAAACTGGCAGAAGAGGTGGCTGAGTATCTGGAGTTGTTTTGAGAAGTGGAAAACTGAACAGCACAGACAAATGTTGGGCAGCTGGATCAGTCTCCCATAGGGAATATTTATGACTCCTTTTGGAGATAACTGTAAAAATTTGCTAGAATGAATTCTCTGTGTCCTGGCTTTCATTCTTACTGAAACCACAGAGAAGTAGTTTGGTACAATCAGCTGGAGCAAAACCAGATTCTCCTACATCCGAAGGACTACAGCAAAAAAATGGGGTGATCTGCTAAATGGGAAAAGATGTTAGGCAGCCAGTCATTAATTGGATCTTTTCTATAGAGGAAATTCACATATATAGTGGTGTAAGCTGTGGTTCTCCATCAAAATTTTTGTATTGATTACACATATATTGATTGAAGTTTAGTCAGCTGAAGGCCATCAGCATTGAGTTTCTCAAAAAAGTTCCACAGCAGTTTCAGTTAAAACATTTGTATTAATAACTTTTGAGCAGCATAATCTGCCTGACTAGGATGCACCTTATGCAAAGGAGGAGTACAAAAGACAAGGATCTGTGTTTTTTCTCAGTCTCTCATAGACAATAGAGGGTGTTTTCTGTGCTGGTGTTTTTTTTCCAGAACTGTTACAGGTATGTGATTTCTTATGTTAACTTTTGGCCATTCCAGGTTATGCATATTTGCAGTGGGAATGTTTAATTTTCCACTCTTTAAGGCTACTCAGTTGTAGAGTGACTTTCTTCTGGTCATCTGCTGTCGGCTCTTTTCTGATGGTTATTTGCTCCTTTGCTTTTTCACTGACTGCTACTTAATGCTTGTGTAAAAGCACGTTGTATTTTTAAACTGTGGTTAAACTTGTCACCATTAGCAACTCCCCATTCCCAGCTTCACAGAAACACAAGGAAATCTAAAAGAAATATCTGAAGCGTGAATAGAAAAGTAGCTGTGATTGTCTCTACTTCTTCCTTTGTGTTATATAGTTTGAAGCTATTTTTTCACAGTTTCAGCTTAGCTCACTCCTACTTAGCCAGAGTGGAAGCTAAGCTTCTGACTTAGCATTTTGACTAGAAGGTAGATTTAGAAGTTATTATTTTCTTAGCTGTTTATGATATTATGATTTAATTTTGTACAGGTCTTCTGGTGTACTTGAAGTTTTTGTTGGAAATTGTTCTTCCACTAAATTTTTCTGTGTGCTATGGGAATGAGAGACAGACAATATTATCACTATTGCACAAGTAGGGATTTGTGGTAAAATAGCAGGCTGCATAGTATCTCTATTTAGCATAAGCAATAACTGCATCATTAAGATCTTTCACAAGGCCTGTCCTCTGTCCTTTCTTTTGTATATAGAACAGAGGGCATTGTGAAGTTTGGTTTTGGATTTGCTTGATTGATTAGGCTTAGCCTAATAACCTCTGTCCCTGTCTCCTTCCTCCAGTACCCAGCTGGAAGAAATGATCGTTCAGCTGTTTTTTTTTTTTTATTCTTCAGCTTTGATAGCTCCTGTTCATCAGTCAGTCATGAAAAGGTTTAGCTAGGGCAGCAGAATTTATGCAATTTAAGGATGCTCAGCACTGTCCTATTTATCATGGCTCTGTGTTTGCATTGTGCTGCTGTTATGACAGTGTCAAACCACCTAGATTCTGAACAGTTAGCTTTTATTTGTGTAGCTTAAAACACAGCTAGAAAACTCAGTTTGCACTTGCTTTCTGATAGTTGTCTATGAATGCAGAAGTCTTATTCCTGTCATCAACTGCAAATGGCTCAGTAGGATATTTAGCAGCTTCAAAAGGATGCAAGTGAGGATGTTGCAGCAGAGGGGAAAGACCAAAACCAGAAATATAGTGTGGCTCTTCATTATGGCTAGAGGGAGCCATAGGGTGAGGAAAATCAGAGCCAAAGAACTGACTAGAGACAAGTTTTCTTCTGGAATAGGATGCTGAGATGTAACTTTGCTGGAACTATTTTTAGAATAAAGTAAAACTCAGTGTGTCTAGAGATGAGTTATGAGAAACAAATAGTAAATGGAAATGAGGACTATTTTGAATTTCAGATAATACTCACAAATTATTTTGTTTGAGAAAACTTTTTTCTTCCTCACTGAAAGATTTCTTCAGCCATTGAAAGTTTGATCTTTTGATCCTCCTGAAAGGCTGAATTTTATGTGTTTTCCATTGTCATCAGCATAGCTTATCCCTCTGTTCTTTAACTGTTACACATAGGACATGACTGAAGGTGCTAAGTTGCTGGCATGGTGAGGTGCCTGTGCCAAAATGTAATTTGTCGGGCACAGTCATTCTGTGAAAGGTAATTCTTATTCATTTGCTTTCCTGGTCAGCTAGGGCTTTGAGAGGAAAATACATTATACAAAGTGTGATACTAGCAATTTTTTGGAAGAAATGAAGTGGATTGATTCAAGTGGTTCTTCTACCTGGCAGCAGTATATCTGGAGAGGAGGTAAAGGCAAAGTGAAATAGACCATGGTATAATAAACATTTTTTTGGGGCAGTCCTTGACACAAATTAGTGGATAACCTTCACTGATACTTTTTTTTCCCCAGCTGCTGTACATTCTCTATTCTCTCTAGTGGGAGACAATTTATTTGCAGTTGTAAATCTGGGCACCTCTTCCTTTTCATCTTTCTCCAGCCTTTTGAGTGCCTGTCTAATATCATCAGGGAGATGAATTAGCTGCTGACTTCTGTGTGTACTGAATGCATGTTTGCCCATATTCTTCTCTTCTTTTAAATTGCTTTAGTAACTTTTTAAAAAGTTACATTTAACCACAAAATTATATACAAGTCATAATGCGTTTGATTGGATCCTGTAGATTCAAAACCTACAGCCTTGAAATTAATGGGGGTAGCTGCTGTAGCCACCTGAAATTGCAAATCCACTGAAGTCAATCAAAAAGATGCCTACCGGCAAAACCATTTTCTCTGTCTTCTATGGGACTCTTTCCAGCAATTTGTTTCCTTACAAACATTCAAATTAAGGGGGATTTTATTGGTGACTTTTCTGAGTCTTGAAGTTATTTACTCAGTTATATACATATATTGCATATAATAAATTTACATAGATACTCTTACATAATAAAATTCATATTTTAAGGTCTCGAGCAAGGCATGAATGGAACTGCGGTAATTCAGTGCTGAGTAAAATCAGAAAATAAGGTTTTCCAATATCTTCACCCATATTATTTATAGAGCATCAGCAACATCTGTGTTTCACTGTTACCTGAAAAGTAAAACACATGGGTTTTTTGACTTGTTTTTTTTTAATGACAGGAGATATTATCTTATCATTGTAGTATGAAGAGAATATTCTTTATTTTTTTTCCTTAACTAAAATAATTTTTTTTATGGATTGGTCTTCATATAAAACATTACAGGCAATTCACAGATTTAAAATACTATCTAGACAGTGTTTCTAAAAAAACATTATCTCACATACTTTTAGAAGACTAATTGGAGTGTTTGTATGAAACTGTATTCTGTCAGTATAGAAATAGTTGTTTGCTCTTTGTTGTACAATTAAAAAAAGGAAAAAAGTACGAATTTACATATGATGTTACTATGTTCTTCTGACTTTTGACCAAAAATTATTTTACATTCTAAATAGAATTTAGAATGTAAAATAATGCTAGAATGTAAATGTAAATTTACATTCTAGCATTCTATATGCTAGAGCAGGATCAGAGGAAAGTGGATTTTGTAATTGCTTGTGTGGTTGGTACCTGATAATTTAGAAAATCTGTATCTGCCAATGTCTAATAAATATAGGGGGGAGCCTTTGACAATATAGCAAACTCTTGTCTTGAAATACATCTATTTCAAGAAGTGAAAAGTGGGAAGTAAAGGACAAAATGAAATTATTCTCAACTATTCTCTCAAATATGCAAAACCACTTGTGTTGTGTTCTACATTTTGTAATCTGATATGTGCCCTGCCTTTTTTAGAATCCACTTTTTTTGTCTGCGATAGAAGTGTAAAGGAGATCTGAACTTGGCTTTTCCAGATCCTAAACCACTGTTGTGGCCTAAATGGTGGGAATGTCTTGTCATATCTTGTCCATTTGCCTGTGTGACCGTCAGTGGAAAAGAAATGACTGTCAAAACTGATGCACAAGGATTATGGTATTCTTATGACATTTAATCACACACCTATTTCTAATCTATAGAGTTTCTTAAGCCAAAAGTTCTGCTACTTAGTTGGTGTTCAGTGAAACAATTCATTTATTTGTCCAAAATTCCCTATGAATCACCTATGTAAACTTTAATGGAGCCTATTACTGAAATTATCCTGTCTTAAGAACTATTTTTTTTTTTCCCTGAAAGGTTATCTGTTGCAAAATGTGTTTTCTTCTTCTTAATATTAGGGTTCTGTTTCTCTGTCATGTGACCTTTCTTCTTCCTTTGGAATTGGAATTGGAATGAAAGGAAAACCAACTACTGCCATATCAGTGAAATTCAATTTGTGGCTTCAAGAAGTCATTCAGCCTCTTGCACCTTTTCTGTAAACCATTGCACTATCTTATTTCTGCTATGACATATATTTACAAAGGAGTTCCTATTAATTTGATTTTCTATATTCATATTGAAAGAGATTATTCAAGTGAGAACAAGAGTTCAAGTGACCTAACCTTTCTCAATAATTCAGCAAGTTCCAGAGGTATTGTAAGGCAACAGCAAGGAAGGGAATTAATTTTCTGAGGTGAAATTACTTAGGCTAATTTATTTTTTGTGGGTATGACATCACTAGATGAGTTTTGAACAAGCAGTAGCAAAGAGGGAGGGAGATGCATGAAAGCAAAATGTAGTAACTAAATATAATTTGTCAAGAATACATCTCATTAATTTGGCTCCAAGAATTAGCATTTAGATTTGGTGACTAATAAATTTTGAACATCATAGAAGGTACTTAGATTTTTTTATCTTTTAAGATTATTTTTATTAATTCTCAAGTAACAAGCCACTCCTGATCCTCATTGCTGGTTTTGCAACTTTTATGTGGAATTGATAAAAAAATCAGATGTCCTTGCTACTGCTTTCCTGATCCCAGATTCAAGGCAGGTGGATTGACAGTGTGTCTACACCTGTAATGTGTCATTGTGTTAACAGTGATTGTATTTGATTCTCTGGTGATTTCTTGAATCAAATTAATCTGGCGACAGTATTGTTCTCTTTAAAGAATACTATTCATTTAAGGGTTGGCAGCAGGTAGCAATATCTTGCTAAAAATGCTTTCTGGTTTTACCAGATTTCTTTAAAAATAAAGATGAACTGCCTTTCCTGTCTAGGTAAACAGCAAAGGAGGAGACTCACAGCCTGAATTTTTCACACGTTTGCACACCCCTGTTCACGTGAACAAATATAGGCAAGGATGTTTTGAAGATAATTGTTGTGTCTTATGGTTGAATGAGATGTTTGACTCCAACAAGTGACAAAGGAAAATGAGTTCTATGGAATTATAAACTTACAAACTGAGCCTCACTGTAGAAAACAAATGCAACTATCGTTGCCTGATGCACTGGCTCTTATAAGAGAGTTGCTGATGAAAAGACTGTAAAAGGAGGTCAGGGAACTGGAATTGTAAAAATTAAAATGTATGTCTTCCTTACCTTTCCTGAGGCAGACAAAAAAAAAAAAAAACCAAAAAAACAAAACAAACTTTCGATTAAATCTCTTACATTCCCTTCAGGCTATTGTTGGAAAATAATTTGTTCTCATGTAGCAAGCACTAGGGATTAAAACTATTTTATAAATCTTTTGCTCCATTAAAACCAGAGGGTGGGTGTTGATAAAATGTTTGTTGTCTCCCTAAATTGTTCAGATAATCTAATTTTATTGAGTAGAATTTGTAGTGGTAGGAATTATGTGTAGAGGTAGCATTTGTAGGCTGAAGAAAATAATTTCTTGTGTCTAACTTCATGTATTCAGAGTGTTATCTAATGGATTTATTTCCAGATTTAACTGGTGGAAAAAGGGCCCTCCGTATCTCCTGCTGTAGAGCTCACATTTTCTTTTATGGATGATAAAGATAGGGAAATCTTGGGCTGGGGTACAAATTCCAGCATTTCCCTAATGAAATATTGCTGTCTTACAAAGATGAACTAATGTTCCCTGCTGCAAAGCAGTGTTTTTCCTTCATGTTCTTGTTCCTTACTGAGTTAGTGTGTGGGATGCCCAAGAAGGGAAAGCAAGGAGCAATTGGGGTCTGAGTCTGTGGAACTAGACAATGACAGCTTCTAAAACCAATTTACATTCACTACAAAAAGAGAGAAAACAGGAGAAAAAGAATCCAAAGAAAGGACCAAAGGGTGAAAGAAAAATCACTGAATAGCAGATTGGAATAGGTGATTGGAAAGAAAGCATTGAAGATAATTGGAAACTGAACCAAATTGTTTGGGGGATGAGGGAGGGGAGGAAGGACTGAAACACTGTTTTTGTCTGTGGTTATATTAAGGCTTGTATAATGATGAATTTCGACAGGCATCCATAGTGATGGATGCAGTTTTATCTGTCAGCACAGAGCAGCCTTGTTTAGACCCTTGTCTTTCAGCAGCAGAATTTTATTCATCCTCCATTACCACAGAGTCCAGATGCTTCTCATGTGTCCAGACTTCAAATGAAAGCATTCGACTCACAGGCTGTGGAAATTGTTTCTTTTGTGAAATACTGCAAAGCATTTTACATGGGGGTGGGGTTTTTATTGTTTGGGCTGGTGGGGGTTTGTTTTGTTTTGTTCTGTTTTGTTTTGTTTTGTTTTTTTTGGGGGGGGTTGGGGGGTGTGTGTGTGTATGTTTTTAATCTAAACTTCTGAGAATTTCCACGTGGGAAAAAAATCTCCAGTTCTGCGTTGATATTTTTGTCTTGATTCAGGACCAAAGTACAGATTGGAATTTTTCATGGCTGTACACTGGAGGCAGGCTTTTTTGTATGCTATCCAGTTTGTGGCATCTCTTTACCAGCAGCCCGAAGTCATAATGTCAGGAAACTGTGTTTTGATAATATGGACATAAAAAAAAGGATTTTCTTTATCCAGTTGCACCTCCCACACCACAACTGCCATCAATCTGAAGCAATCAACTGTGTTTTTCACTGCTGTCACCTCTTGTTTGAAAAGAGCAAACTGTTCTTTTTGTAAAGCAAAGTGCAACCTGGCATTGCAGGTTTATATGACTGACAAATTCATATTGATATGCTAATCGATGTATGTTGTCACCTTTGTGCTGAGCTCTTTCCTGTCAGAATGGCTCTTTGTCCCACAGGCTTTGTCTTTTTGCAAGATGCTTTGCTAATGCAATTAATTATCTAATCCAGGAAATCATCTCCCAACATAGAAAACTGACATCATCTTTTCCGCTGTATATACTCTGCATCTTTTGTCTGTGGTGGAATCATAGACTCTCAGATACATCTGCGATGTATTTTATCATTATAAATTCTTACCAGCCCTGGCTCTAAATCCCGTGCAAACGTGCAACTATACATATATATGTGTGTATATATATATAAAAAATGTATATATGTCCTCACTACAAGTAGGACATTGAGAGGCTGAAGCATGTCCAGAGAAAGGCAACAGAACTGGGGAAGGGTCTGGAGCACAAGTTTTATGAGGAGCAGCTGAGGGAGCTGGAGGTGTTTAGCCTAGAGAAAAGGAGGCTCAAGCAGAGGGAACCTTATCACTCTACAACTGCCTGAAAGAGGTTGTAGATAGGTGGGGGTCATTTTCTTCTCCCAGGTAAAAAGCAATTTGACAAGAGGACACGGTCTCAACTTGAACAAGTGGGTGTTTACTTTTGATATTAAGAAAAATTTCTTCAAGCATTGGAACAGGTTTCCCAGGGAAATGGTGGAATCCCTAACTGCTAACTCTGAAGGTATTTGCAAGACGGGTAGATGTGGCACTTGGGGACATAGCTTAGTGGTGACTTAGGGGTACAGGGTTAACGATTGGACTTGATATTAGAGGTATTTTCCAACTTTATGAATCTATGATAAGCAGGCTGGTTGATTAATTTCATCTCTTAATCTGCCTTGTATCTGAAAAACAAAGTCTGTGCCGGCTTGACTGCATAACTGCTATTCTCTTTGAGTAAGAATCTAAGAATTACACTGACAAAAGAAAACTGAAGACAGCCTAAATGACAAGGGGGGAAAAATAGCATTTGCTTCAGAAGGGCAGGAGACTGTTTACATTTATGTCTGTCATACCTAATTCTTAAAGGTCAATACAGTTTCTTTTTAAGAAAACAATCAATTAAGTAATACAGCCATAAGACATCAAACACTGTAAAAAATATATACTGTCATTGAAGAAGAATGGTGACATTTTGCAAGAGATGTTGGGGGAGTCAATGGAAAACACCGAAGAGAGGAAATGATGTATTTTTAAACATTAGTAAGAGTTAGTGATATTTTCAGGAGAGTGACAGTATTTGCAGTTCAGTAATGACATTCGTTTCAGGCATTTGGGTCTGAATTTTGATTCAGAGCAGCTGAAGTGAGCCCTTTATCAGCCCAGCTAGTCCAGTGGAAGCTAACAAAACTGTGTAAGGAACTACTCAGGAGCTCTGGTTTGTATATGAGCCTGGAATTAACAAAATCATTAGCAGTTGCTCAGATAATCTCAAAATCATCTAAACTGAGGTACAGGGTCTTCTTAGAAGAGGGTACTACATTTTTGGTGATGAAACGTTCTGGTTTTGTTAGTCTGTTTTTACACTGAGGAAAACACACCCTAGGTGCTAGGCTTGAGGAAGAAGCAGCTGATGGATATATAGAAGCACAAAGGACAGAGCTCACTGTGTAGCTGCTGTCTGCTAAAGCAAACCTCTGGAAAAGTAGCAGAATTGTTTTCAAAGAAGGGCCTTCCACCATCAAGCTCTTACTAATAGTAGTCAAACTTTCATTAAATATTAGTCAAGCTACTCATTTTCTTTTGTAAAAGCTGGCAATATTTTTTTTCTGTAAATATAAATATTTTGAAAATACCTGCCTGAGAGCAGTGGGAAATATAGAGCAGAAACATCCTGTTTTGTTGTTAGTAAAGTTTACCGTGGTGTCTAATTGGCTGTGCTTGGAGATGTACAGGCCATCTTGGACAGCAACAGCATTCTGAATGAAGTACATCCACCTTTCACAAAGTCACCCATTGCTTGTCCTTTGATGCTGTTTAAATGCAACAACTCTAGTCATAGGAAGATTTTATGAAAAAGGGTAAGACAGACCTTTCACAGAAGTCAAATGGTTCACTTCTGCAGCTGAAATAGAAAAATAAACTTGTAAACAGTAATTCACTGTGATTATCTGAATGATTTTCTAGAAGAGATTTATGTTAGAAGTATCTGAAAGTCAAAGCATGAAAAAATGTTAAAGAAAATACCTCTAGGTTGTGTTCTTTAGGCATTTATCTAATAATCGCTTCCTTTAGATGCTTGTTTTGTAACATAAATAACTACTGTTTATAAAGCTTTTCGGAAAACAAGAATGTAAACAGTGTGCAAGTGCTCACTGTTATTATTACACATGAATCATTGTATTAATAAAAGCAACGACTTGTCTCAGGCATGGACCCAATCTGTCTCACACTGGGTTTGATAGGATGCATTTTCTTCAGGCTAATGAGGCCCAAATAGTTGACTTTTTCATGTTATTTAGGGAGGAAAACCAATTCTTTTTCCCAACATTTTCATTGTATATAGAGACTCTAATAGAAGTCCTGCAATTTTTTTCTTTATGCTTAATAGCGGTTCCCGTAAGTAATAATTGTTGAAATGGTACAAAGATACAATATTGTCGTCTTGGAAAAACGGCTGAAAGGATAGAGTTTCTAATACAGAGGAATAGCTTGGGAGTGACAGTGTCTGCTCAAAGGTAAATTCATCAGCCAGTTTACGTTGCTGTTTCAGAGTGCTGAAATCATAGTTTTGACAGCCGTTGCTTCCTGATAGAGGCCTGAATAGAAATCCCTGTAATTTGGGACTTTTGGTTACAATTTCTTACTTATCTCCATTTCCAGTTCTGCTTAAAGGGTAGCATATGGAGGCTGTATCACCCCATTTCTCAGCTGTTCTTGTGAGAAATACTGCTATGGAAACTTACTCTAACAGAACTTTGTTTCTTGTCTCTTCTTCCAGCTGTTGTAATAGTACAGAACAGACTGTAACACAGAACCTTCTTAAGCATTATGAAAATTTTAATACATGCTGGAAGTGAGTGAGAGAAAACGGATCACTGAAGAAATACTTAAGGAAACTGACATTACAAAGAGAAAAATACTAAGTTCTTAAATTGTCCATTTTGCTCACACTGCCTGGAGAAGCTATTGATAGTGTAAACCTAGTTGGATATTACTTGTATAGGGGTTGTTTTTTACAATTTCCTTTCATCAATTTCTTCTTCTGTCTTTTCATTTGACTTTGTCCCCTGATTTCAAGATTTCATTTCCTTTCATGAAAGGAAATTCATAATTTTATGAAAGGGAATGAAATCTTGCCATTTAAATGAGGATCAATTCAGCAAGGTTTTGGTCCATTTCCCTGTGCTTCATGTCAGCCTTTTCCCTTTTATTGTTTTGTGCAGATTTTTTTTCCCCAGCACATCCTTTTATCAATTTCTTCTCTTGTCTTTTCATTTGACTTTGTCCCCTGATTTCAAGATTTCAATGAGTATAATTTAGTAAGTGTGGGTTCTTTTCACTAAACCTCATTTCATACCAATCCATTTGGTTGTAGTCCTTTTCAAAATCTTTTTTTAAAAATTATATTTTATGTCATCATATCTTTTCCATAGTGTGTGTAAGATTTTCTTCTCTGATTTCACGATTTCATTTCCTTTCATAAAAGGAAAGCCTTTGTTTCATGAAAGAAAATGACATCTTACAATTTCAATGAGGATCAATTTGCCAAGGTTTGGTCCATTTCACTGGTCCTCATTTCATCCCAATCCATTTCATTTTAGTCACTTCATTTCAGAATTTTTATCCCCCGACATTTAATGTTTGATAAAAACCCACTGCTTTAGATAGGCTTTTGAAGTTGTTGCATTCTGGTGTTTTTGTTCTACCAAAGCTAGCAGAGTGCCTCTCTGACTTTGGCAGTCTGTTATGTGCAGCAACTTCTTATTGAGGTTTGCTAGATATCACTGTGCTATGTAATTTCCTTCTTCTTCTGTAATTTTCTTAGCAGAGATTATTTTTCCTGTATAGATATGCCATCCATCAGATGCCTCTTAGTTCCAGCATTTTTAGTAGTCATATACAGGAAAGTTTAGTAGCATTAATTCAGCCTTATGTCAAAGCCACACCAAATGGCTGTGACCTAGACTTGTGCTTCAAGAGCATGAGGTCTTTTGCCCGCATGGAGTTACCATACGAAAGTATTAAGAATATTCAGCTGCCTTTTTTACTCAAAGACAGCAATATCAATGAGTACTCAGAAGCCTTTCTGTGAAACTTGTGGGACTGAACAGGAGACTTGGGTGTGTGGCACAGCGAGCTGTGGGCTGAGCAAAGAATCTTTGTGTGCACATGGGAACATTTGCCTTGCTTGTCTTAAGCTACTTATCTGACATGTTTTGTCCTGTAGAGTGTTGAAATCTTTTCCTTGCTCACCTTTCTTGTTTTGTACCATTGTGGCCTGGAACACAGCCCCATGTTAGAATACAATGGGGAGACCAGACAGAAACATCAGCTTGGAAAGCTCAGACCTAGGCTGGTGGCAATTGTGGTAGAAATTTTATTTTATCTTTTATTGTACAGTGCGTTTATCTCCTCAGGCCTCTCTCCATGTCTCTGTACATGATATGAAAGGCATAAAATTCCAATTACGAGATCCATACAGTATCTGAGTCCACTTCTATCTCTATTGTTTGTGAAGCCTAGTTTTTACTTCAGTTTGCTCTAAACAAAGATCATGGAAGAACACTAAACCCCCTTAATTTCTGGACCATAAAAATCTTGACACTGAATATGTAGGACTTTACATTTTCTTAATTTAATCACAGAAAATAGCAGGAAATTGAAGTAAAACCTCTTTTTTTTAAGTGTGAATTTTTGGAAGTTATAATAATGTCTTATAGGTGAAAATATTTGCAATTCACTGTACATTTAAGTAATTCTTACAATTTTTTTGAATACAGAATTTTTCAACATTTTTGGAAAGAAGTACATTTTCTGGAATAGCAGCTATCCATATGTGTGTCCAATCCAAATAACAGGACCTTAGACTTTTAGCAGTCATTGATTACTTGGGCAGTGGTTTTGCTCCCTTTCATGTTCAAGATAAAAAATTTCAGAAGATACATTTCTATTTAAAGAAAAGATCTTATGTCTTCCATTTGAAGCCATGCATTTACAGACCAAATACAGGATATCACAGGATCAAATGGGAGCTGCATTTCTATTTCCACAGATACACAATTAAGGAGAAATAGAGGGCAGTGCAGAAAAGTAATGAGTTAAAATATTGGACAGAAAAAATAATATTTGATATTTTGTAACTAATGCAAATGAAGTCATGCTGAAATGCCAACTATGACAACCATACATAACTGTATAAATTATTAATAAAATTTCCTGGTTTGAAGATAGAGTTGAAGAATGATTTATGAAGCTCCTTTTCTTCAAGGGGATGAAATGATGGTAGCTGTTCACCTTGTTTCTGCCATGCTATGGTTATAAATTATCGAATACATTGTTAGAATTGGCCCTTATTTCAGCACCAAAGATGATCACTTGTGTTTAGTTTGCTGGGTGGGGATCTGTGCCAACACAGCTTACACAACTACTTGCAGAAATTTTTGTAAGACTTGTTTCGAGAAATACAGCTAACAACAAATACTGAGGCAGGATTTGGAAACTGGGAATGAAAGTGGAAACAACAATGAAATAACTTTTTATGATATAAGAAATAAACTGAATATAAATTAATTTCCATCCCTGTCATTGTTGGCCAAAGGAAACAACACAGTGTGTTGCAGTTACAGCGGAAGTGACAGGCTTTTCACAGCTTTCATTCCTTGAGTAGATTGGCTGAGAAGTTCCTGGTAAATAAGAACTTGAAAAAGAAACAGGGGAACTTGAAGCACAGCACAAGACAGCTGTCAGTGCTGCCAAGGAGTTAAAGAATCACAGCCTGGAGATAATTCAGGGGTGCTACCTTATGTGTCCTGCTTAACCCTTGGCACCAATCCACATTACACCACAGCCTTGTGAACAGGTATAAGGATGGATAGAAGATGGTTGTGAGGGATAAGTGAAAAGAAAAATAGCTGCAATCAGTGGTCTTCTGATTCCTGAGTGCCCTACTAAGCACTTGAGAGTACACCATTATTATAAGACGTAGTTTCTTTTCTGTTCAGTACCATTTTTCATGTATTTCCTTTGGAATGAACTACAGCAGAATAACTGTTACTTGGCATCTAGCTCTTATTCTAGCAAAGATCAGAATGAGTTTCGTTGCTTTTGTCAGTGGAAGCCTTGATAGGTCCTTAGCTCTGCACTGGAGGTAAGAAATAGTAATGATTCCAGTGGAAAAGGGTGAGTAATGTAAGAGCTGCCAGGGAAGTAAATGGGCACCAGCTGAGCAACTTGGTGTTCAAGAAGAGGGGCAAGAGTATAAGCAATCCACATTAAGCAAGTATGTAAGAATAGAGTGGCCCCGAATTTGTTGACTACACTGGGAGCCCAGTGTAGTACTGAAAACTTTATCACTTGGAGTTACTTCTTTTGGACACTTTTCTTTATATCAAAGCTGAACTACCAAAAAAAAAAATCCCAAAACAAAAAACCAACAAAAAACCCCTCAAACAAACAAACCAACCAAACAAAAAACAACAACAAAAAAACCCAACCAACCAACCAAAAAAAAAAAAAAAAGAAAACAACCCACCAAAAAAACACAAACCAAAACCCAAACCTAAAAACCACTATTCCTGAAGTATTCTGTTAAAAGAGTAACATGAGCACCACCTCTTTATGTGTCTTGGTTTCCTTTCAAGGGAGAGCATGGAGGCTCTATTGTAACAGTTCCTAGAAATTAGTGTGATGTGCACTGTACTGCCACGGCTGCTGCAGAAAAAAAATCATTTTCTGCATGAACTAAATGCTCATGTACACTAGCTGGTTTTGTGTGATGGCTACATAGTGCTTGCGTTTTTGTCTCTTAAAGGGAAAAACTAAGTGAAATTTAAATATAATTTATTTACTGAATTATTTCTTATTCTACATATTTTTTTTCTGCAAAAATTGCACCAGAAGTGTCTCCTTTCTGGTACTGAGACCTTTGTGTTCAGTTTACTTAATAATATCTTGTTATTCTATTTATGATGATTAGTTATGGTTTTTATTCTTAAAAAAATACTGAATGTAGATAGTCCCTGAATGGGAATATTTTTATTTTCCATTCAGAGGGCATCTGAATTCAATTTATCCCTTCTTACCTTTTAGGTGCTGTAAAAATTTAATTGGTCTCTTAATATATGTCTGAATCTGTGTCTCAGTTTTATTTACTCATTTTTGGAGGGTCAAAGGCAACAGATGATGGGCTTTTTAAAGTGTCTGGTAATTTCTACAATGCTTGACTAGATTTAGAAATAGTTTTAGTAACAAAAGGTACTGTATTTGTAGTGCTCTTTATACTAGTAAAGATAAGATGGTTATTTCATCTACTTCTCCAGTTGGGAAGGAGACTCCTACTGTAAGTAATCCAAAATTACTGCCAGTGTGAGTTTAAAGATTTCTTGTGCTTTTCCATGACACTATTGCAAGGGTCAACAAAAGCAGCTATATAATGCAAATACCATTTGCATCAAATGCAAATGTGATTTGTGGTTAAAAATGAAAATAGGTCTAGAAAGTTGTCAATAAGAGCATGGAGGGCATAAAAGTAATTCGAAGAGCTGTAAGCATAGAGTGTGTGGAATTGCGTCTCTGTAGGTATTGTACAACTACTTTATAACATCAGAGAAATATACCTTTTCTACTTGGATCTACAACCCAAAACATTATCCTGAGAGCTAGTGTATGATAAACAGTGTTTCTAATTTCTAATTCTGTAACAGAACTTATGCTTTTTAGTCAGTCTCAAAGCACATGATCACAGTATGCTGATCACATACTAGCCAGCTGGCTAAGGGTCCTCATCTACACAGTGTGCAATTGCTGTGAAATCCTGTATCTTGCTGGGTGCTGTAGTGAATTTAGCCTGTCTCCTGCTTCCTAAAAGTTTGGATCATGATGCTGGCTCTGGACTTCCATTCTTCTGTTGAAACTGGGCCAGTGTCCACTAAAGGGCTGAAAAAAAGCAAAACGTGAACAGGGTGGGCTTGTGGCCCAGAGATAAGAGCACTTGTTTGAATGATCTGTGTCAGACACCTCAGTGTTCATCTCTGTATTTCATTCAATGCTCAATTTAATATGTATCAGAGAAACAAGTGTTGCTTGGGATGTAAGAGGTTGCAATGCAACAGGTTAGTGTCTTAGTATATGCTGAGGTCATGAAAGAGAATGGTCACCCTTGGACATATCAAATATATATTTTGGTAGCTCCCTAGGACTGGAACATGATTGAACAGGAAGGAAAATATGTGACAAGATTTGATAAAACACCTAGTTACATACATATTTCTGTGCAAAACTGAAGACTGGTGTCCTAGAAAGTGATGTGGATGCACAGAAAGCTATGCAAAGCTCATGAAAGATGCACCTTGTTTCTTCTGGCACCTTCTTGTTCTTGTGCCCTATGTGTGTTCTCAACGAATTACTGTGCATAATCACTACCTTGAAGACAAAAATGATTTTGAAGAATTCATAAATTTCCATTCATGACACTGCTCACCTTGTATTTACCATGCTGCCTACATGTGAGAACTAATTTTTTGTTAGAACTGACTTCCTTTCAAATCAAGAAAGTTAACTTATATCTTGCTTTATTCTGTGTAATCCCAACTGCAGACAGTGATTCTTTGTACCTGATCATTGGGAGGAGTAAGTCTTTACGACCCCTGACAACCCCAGAAAGACTAGCAGCAATTTCTGACATTTCATGCATTTCCAGGTATTTAGGTTTCATACCAGATTTTAAACAAACAATTTTTTTAAAATAGATCAGTTTGTGAAGGAATAGAAAGGAAATAGAATAGGAAGGGAAAAAAATGAGCGTCATTATTCAGTAATCCTTTCCCCCCCTCCCCCCTGCTTCTGGCCTGGTCTGTAGCAGCACTAGGGATTTTTCTTTCTTTTAAGTAAGCATACAACTGAACCCTTGCAAGTGTCAAGACTGAAACATTTCGTACACAGAACAATTCCTCCAAAGGTGTCACTTGCTGAAGAGCTCAAAACATATTTACATGGTTGTTCCTAAAGTAAACTAACACCACCACCTTCAACAGAGTGAAAAAAAAGGGTTTTTACAAAAAAATTTTTGGCCTCACACAGAGTTCAAATAAACTACAGTTTCAATTCAATCATCAGTCCATGACACGAATACTAACTCCATATTTGTGCCTTTAAGACTTCAAGAATCAAAGCAATCTTTGGATCTAAAACTGACCTGATATAAGGGGGGGAAATTACAGTGGTTGATAGGTGGCCCAGAGAGACTGTGTAAGAATGAAATTTTGATGTTGGTACTTTCTCTGAGTATTCTCCCACACTTTGTCTTTAGCACTCTATAGATGCATGCATTGCTGTTCTGAGATTTAACAAGTGTAGTTAGGATGATATGGCATTAATTTATGAAAAAAAGAGCAATTCAAAAATTGGACAAAGAAAAGGATAAAATTAATTAAGATGCTGACACTTACTAGTGTCTGAAGCAAATGAAATTAAGTAAAAGATGCTTTGATGTTTTAGCTGGGAGAAAATAGTGCTAATAATCTTTACTTGAGTAATTATGGCAATAGAAAATTCCTGCTGTGATCAGTATTTATTGGATGTTAATGTTTTGGTAATAGTCCATATTGCTGTTAAAATCTAATTTGTGGTACTTTTATAAATACAGCCAAAGCATGTTCAAAGGATGGTGTTAACTGATGTTTCCCAATGAGCCATTTACGGTATTTTTTTGCTTTTTAAGTATGTTTCAGCCTTTTGCTGTTCCTTGTAATGCTTTGGGGAAAAAAAAAAAACCCTAAATTCTTACTGGCACTATTCACTCATTTTTTTCCCCTTGCTAATAACCAGTAGGCCAGATGGAAGAGTTGTGATTAACCGGTCTGTTCTTTTTCAGAGTATCTCAAATGACTGAGTTCTACCCAGGAATGAATTCAAGAAAGGAGATGAGTTACCTCCAAGACATGACTACATGTTTTTGAAAAACATTCAGTTTTATTCCAATAACTCCAAGTCCAACTACATCCTCTGTAACCTATTACAAATATTTGTTCCCTTGACCACTCCTATTGGTGGACCCTCTCAAGTCTGTTTTTGTCTTCCAGTCAGGATTGCAATTTGTAGTATCCTCTACCAACAGTAATCTGTGAGATTGTTAAATCCACAAGATCCCTCCTACTGTTCCTCCTTTTGCCTTTGCTTTTGTTCCCTGCCTGATCAAACTGCTCCCTCTTTTATTACCATTCTCAAAGACTATGCACAGTTTTTCAAACATTTTAGTGACATCAGTCCTTTCAGACTGAAATTCTTGATTCTTCTCTGATTCGTAGCCTGATTTCCATCTGTCCAATTGCCTCTTCTACTTGTATGGCTTATTTGCATTTGTATTATGTTGATTCCTATATGAGAAATGAGAGCTTTCTTCTCAGATACTGTATCATCAGTCTCAGTAATTTGATGCAGCCAGGAGTAACAACCGAAAAGTTCTGGGACAATATTTGGATACATTTGTTGTCAAATTCAGTTAAGCGTTTAAGGAGCGTGTGGGACCTGTGACCCTAAGGAGCTATAGCAAGCCACACATGCCGCGGAATTTCACAGCATTGTTCTGCATCATGACGTTCTAGAGATTTTTAGTAAACAGTTTAGGCAAAATGACATGTTTTCCAAAGCCATCTTCTGCAGAAGATTTGAAAATTTCCCCTGTGAGCCCTGCAACTCCCAAAATCAATGTGAAAGTTTCTATGAAAACAATCTAACTTTGCTAGTGAGGACATAGAATTATTTAGGTTGGAAAAGACCTCTAAGATCATTGAATCTAACCCTTTAACCAGACCTTCCAGTTTTACTACTAAATCATGTCCCTAAGCACCACATCTGCATATCTCCTATATGCCCCTTCAGATTTTTCTTGTCTTTTAAAGTTGTAGTCATTGAAAGAAAATACACTTAGAAGTACAGGAGCAGTATTAGAAATTCTGCTTGGATTAATAATCCAGTGGATTAAGGAAAAAAAAAAAGTGAAGAAAAGTTTGCTTCTTACTTTAAATAACAGGACTCTCAATTTTCTGTGAGGACTCTGGACCTATTCTCTTGGCAGATCTCCCATGACTGGGCTATTTTTTGACTTAGGTAGCTCACTATGTTAAGACCACTGTCCGTTAACTTAGTTATATATTGGAATTATGCTTTGAAGTTCAAATCCCTTAGAAGGGAAAAAAAAAATTGGCATTGAAGTAGGTGCAGGGGTTTGAAAAGAACAACTAGCTCTTTGTAATTTCCCATCACAAGTCAGACAATATATGAGTAAAAAAATTAAAAAAGAAGCTGTATGAATTAAGCATATAGCACTTCATCCACATCACTGACTGCAAGCTGAATGTATCATAGTGGGACTAGCAGCTATTTCCTAAACATATTGCTTGTTCTGTAACACTGAACTCAGTCATGCCTTCTTTTCCATCAACACTGAGTAAGCAGAGATAGTATAGTCCCATGTGACAGACTGAAAGTTAAGGGATCTGGAAACATTTCACAGTTTGAGAAATTAAGTGCTGGGCTCCCACTTTTTCTGCAATGTAAGAAAAGTGACCTGAACCCTACATCGCAGTTCACACATCCAAAGAGAATAACGCCATTTTGTGTAAAAATTAATTGGGCAGCAGGGATTCCCCCATGGCCTCAACATCCTTGCACTACTTCTGCCTCCCAATGGCCAAACAGGCTGGAGTTTGAGGTACAAAATTGGGTCATAGTTAGGAGGTTAGTGCATGGGAGTATAGTTTAGGAGTTACAAGATGTAGGTGGCTTGCTTCAGGGATTAGTGAAAAGAATTGGATTAAGGGGCTAGTGTGGACTGTAGGGTTAGAGGTAAGGGTTGAAACCTAACTGAAGTGGTCTGCAGTCACCATCTCACCCTATTGCCATGATGACTTAAATCTCTATGATTTTTTTTCTCATACACTGAATTATTAATTTGATGCTCTGAAGGGACCTGAGAACTTCTGAGCTATCAACAGTGAGTGGAACCTTTTTACACAAAATTCCCTGTAGATAATTATCTGTGTGAGCATTCACTCTGAAGGTAGAAAGAGGTTTTATTTGATTACAAATAAATGAGGAAACCAGGTATTGGAAGACAGTGGAATCTGGTATTTGGGATCAAAACTGACATGAAAACTGAATTGATTTATGAGTGGTAGTGGGTTCCCTTCCACTAAACAAGCTGATTGATTCAATCTGCCGGGAAAGAAAACTCAGATGAATGGACATCAGGCAGTTGGGGTGGGTCTGATCCAAGAGTGCACGAATCAGATGGTTGATCCTAGGAAGGGAAGGACTAGATATCTATGTAAAAAAGAGATGAGAAAGGGGAAGAGTAGCTGATAACGTTATTACACTTAAAACAGAATTTTAAAGTATTGTCATGAAATGAGTTCATAGTCACACAAGTTACCTACTATGGTTCAATTCTGTTCTGTATCAGTTTATTTGTTAAGAGATAAATGAGAAATTGCAATTCATTTGCAATTGATGTGTAAGGCTGTTAGTCAATAGTATTTATTGATTCAACTAAATTAGCTTTAAGACTGTTTTAGGTTTAGTTGGTCTAACATTTAGGCTTAGGCAAGACATTTCAAGATCTAGACAGGAATGATACCTTACCCTCCAGTAGATTTTCTGTGGTACTGATTTTCAATGTGTTTCTGCATGTGAAAAATATCACACAGGATATGTCTAATAGTTCTTCTGTAAACTGGAAATAACCATTGTTTTGCATCTTCATAAGTAGGATTGTACCTTGCCAATAGAAATTCTATTACTTTATGATAAAAATATAAAAGATGGAGAAAAGGTAGGGATAAAAAATTCAGTGCTTGGTATTTTATTGAAATTCCTATAAAATTTTAGCAGAAACTGAGTATGAACTAGCTTGAATAGGGCTACAGTAATAAGCTAGCCAGAACAATTAATTTAACAGGCAGCAAGTAACATCAGTCTGTCTGGAAATTAGTATTAGGAACAGTTTTATTAAATATTCTTTTTGTAAGCACTCAGAGAAGGTATTGATAATCGTTTAATGAAATCTGAAGGTAGTACTGAAATGATGAAAGTGGTGCTCACAGTAGCTGAAGCAGATAATAAAATGTTAATTTTAGGAAAACACAAATTTATAATATAGGAAAATAAAAAGGTGAATGTTGGCAAATACAAAAGAGGAGGTAATTTATAGAGCTGAGGAGGATCTCAGCAATGCCTTACAAAAACCTCACATTTGCAAGTGGGAAGAGACTCGCATGAAAAGCAGTTTAAGAAAGGAGATCTCAGGTGACAGAAATGCGGTAGAAAACAATGATGGCTTACAGTGACGCTGCAAAGATAACCCACTCAAAGCTGACTTGCCATCCAACAGTATCTAAGGTAGGGAACTCTGTATGGCACTGATGTGATAACTCAGAACAATTTATTATCAGAGAAACAACAAAATGTAGGCATTTCAAAGATGCTGGAAACCATTCTGTGCCGTGCTGTGCTGGTAAATTGAAGAGTGCATGAAGAAACTCCATATTTAGAGCTAAGCTGTGTAATTCCTTGTCACAGGCTATTGCAGATACTAAAAGTTTTCTAGGGTTCAGAACTGATTGGATACATTAATAGAAGAAAAAATTATCTAGGCTATTAAAAGAAAGATGTCAATTGTGGTCAGGAAATGTTAGAATAAAAAACTAAAAACAAGGTGTCAATTCTTGGGAAATGTATTTCTCATTTTCTTTCTACTTTTCCCTAGGAATCCTCTACTGGTGTTACTGAGTACATTATACTGACCTTGACAGACCTTTCATATGACATTTTATGGTTGGTTCCATTTTCTCACTAAGCCTTCTTAAACCTAAAGGTTCACTTTATCTAAACTCAGTAAGTGATTCTCACCAATGCAAATCTTCCTCTTTACCTCCCAGGGCTCATAGAAGTGGTTATGGAGTCCATGTGGTCCATAAAACAATGAGACAGCAGTTTTTCACTAAATGGTCTCATTTAAAAGGAAGACATTTTCTGGTAAGAATGAGACTATAAATAATCAAAAGTAGCCTTACTTTAATATGCATTTTTTTGGCAACAAATGGGGAAAAAAAATGTTATTTTAATATGCCACACATCCCTTCCTTGCAAGTTTATCTTTTCCTAAGCTCCTGATCTCTTAAAAAATGACATAAAGTGTTGTACTGGAACTAGCTCTAGGAACTGGAGATGAGCTGAAGGTGGAAGTGCTTACTGCCATCTTTGCCTCAGTCTTCAGTGGGAAGGTGGCTTGTCCTCAGGACAGATGTCCTCCTGGGTTGGTAGATGGTGTCAGGGAGAAGAACAGTTCCCCTGTAATCCAGGAGGAGGCAGTCAGAGAACTGCTGAGCCACTTGGATGTTCATAAATCTATGGTACCAGATGGGCTCCATCCCAGGGTGATGAGGAAGCTGGCAGATGAGCTTGTGAAGTCGCTCTCCATCATTTACCAATAGTCCTGGCTCACTGGTCAGGTTCCAGATGACTGGAAGCTGGCCAGTGTGATGTCCATTCATAAAAAGGGTGGGAAGGAGGATCCTGGTAATTATAGGCCAGTGAGCCTGACCTCAGTACCCTGTATGGTAACGGAGCAGTTTATACTGAGTGTCATCACACAGCTCTTGCAGGATGGCCAGGGTACCAGACCCAGCCAGCATGGGTTTAGGAGGGGTAGGTTGTGTTTGACCAACCTGATCTCCTTTTATGACCAGGTGACCCTCCCTGGTGGATGCAGGAAGGGCTGTGGATGTTGTCTGTTTGGACTTCAGCAAGGCCTTTGACACTGTCTCCCACAGCACACTCCTGGAAAAGCTGGCAGCCCCTAGTTTGGACAGGAGCACTCTTTGCTGGGTTAGGAGCTGGCTGGATGGCCCGGCCCAGAGAGTGGTGGTGAATGGTGCTGTATCCAGCTGGCGGCCTGTCACCACTGGTGTCCCTCAGGGGTCTGCGCTGGGGCCAGTTCTGTTCAATATTTTTATTGACGACACGAATGAATCTACTTTCATTAGTAGATTTGCAGATGACACTAAGCTGGGAGTGTGTGTTGATCTGTTGGAAGGTAGGAGGGCTCTGCAGAGAGACCTGGAATAGTTGGATGGGTGGGCAAAGTCCCGTAGGATGAAGTTTAATAAGTCCAGGTGCCAAGCCCTGCACTTTGGCCCCAATAACCCCCTGCAGTGTTACAGGCTGGGGATGGTGTGGCTGGACAGTGCCCAGGCAGAAAGGGACCTGGGGGTGCTGGTGACAGCAGCTGAACATGAGCCAGCAGTGTGCCCTGGTGGCCAAGAAGGCCAATGGCATCCTGGTCCTTGTCAGGAATGGTGTGGCCAGCAGGAGCAGGGAGGTCATTCTTCTGCTGTACTGGGCACTGATTAGGCCACACCTCGAGTGCTGTGTCCAGTTCTGGGCTCCTCAGTTTAGGAAGGACGTTGAGACGCTTGAACGTGTCCAGAGGAGGCAACGAGGCTGGTGAGGGGCTTGGAACACAAATCCTTTGAGGAACGGCTGAGGGAGCTGGCTGGTGTTGTTTAGCCTGGAGAAAAGGCGAGTCAGAGGTGACCTTATCACTCTCTACAACCTCCTGAAAGCTGGCTGTAGCCAGGTGGGGGCTGGTCTCTTTCTCCAGGCAGCAACTGACAGAAGGAAAGAACACAGTCTCAAGCTGTGGCAAAGGAAATAGGCTGGATATTAGGAAAAAATTTTTTACAGAAAGAGTGATAAAGTACTCGAATGCTCTGCCTGGGAAGGTGGTGGAGTCACCATCCCTGGATGTGTTCAAAAGAAGATTGTATGTGGCACTTAGTGCCATGTTTTAGTTGAGGTGTTAGGGCACGGGTTGGACTTGATGATCTTGAAGGTCTCTTCTAACCTAGTGATTCTGTGAATTATTAAACATGGAAAAAAGCTCCTGGACTATACACCCTTAATATTGCTTGAGGAATAGTATGGTTTATTTTGAATGAAATAGCATAGCTGTGATGAATGCCTATCAATTCTTGTCGTGCAAAGAACATTCTGCTTTTCTGGATGAATTTAAAAGCATGTGATGTAGACAGTGTCCTAGGAAAACTAATTTCTTTTTAGTCCTGTGGTACAGCACAAGTGTCCTTTAATCTCTGGCAGAATTATTGCATAGACAGTTGCATACTTTGTTGCAGTTCATAAGCTTATTTTTTATCAATTCCATCTGTATTGCTACAGTGAGAAAAGCTTGTGGTATTAAGTCCCCAGGACTTTCAAAACAAAAAATAAGGCTGGAAAAATTCAGATTAACTCTAGTGGTCCTTCCTGAAATGATGTGAAAATTTTTTGTATGTGATCTTACCAGCAACCTACCTTCCTGGTTTCTTAGTATATGATCTTCACTTACAAAAATTAACTGCACTAAAGTGAGCTGAACTGAACAATTAGTGGTGACTCATCTGATAGAAGTGGCACTACTCAGTGGTGCAAATGATAGACTGTAAATTCTATGCTAAAATTTATTGTCCTTTTGTGTGTGTGTTTTCTCAAATTTCTTAGCCTAAACTGTTGTGTATTTGCAAAGCTTCTGTTTCTTTCTAAAATGGAAAAAATGAAAAGGCTTTATTGGGGTGGATAAAAAGAGCTGTGATCTGCTATATTTTCATTGATAATCAGACTGAATTTCCTGAAAAGAAACACGTTGCTTAAACAGTGATTGCTTCAGTATACTTTTGATTTAAGAGATAAATTCTGCCATTTTCTATTAAGGGGTTAACTTTTATCTGAATAGAAGATTCACTAATTTTTAACAGCTTAGTGGTAGGATTACTTCCAAAATCATCAAGAAAAATATAGTATTCTCCTTTTATATGATAATCTGCAATTAAATTAAAGTGAAATCTAGAATGAAGTATGTGTGCAGAAAATTAATGAATATTAGTGTCAAACACAATATGTATTTAAAAATCAGTCCAGTAGTGAGAAGGTTGAAAGGGTTGAGCGTGAAAATATTTTTGTTAGCTCTAGGCAGTATTTGATTAGGGTGTACCTTACTTTCCAGTTAGTGGATAAAAATCCCATTTCTATCCAGGTAGGGAAGTTTTCACACAGACAAACAGAAATCTGATGTTAATCAGAGAAAGAGCAGAGGTTTAGAGGGATCAATATTCTGATCTGGCATTCCACATTCCGAGCTCCTTATTGCTGTGTACTGGAGCAGAGTTTATGACTGTCCAATCCTTTGAAACAGTGCAAAAATAAGTCTCTATAGTCAGGTGTTTCAAACAAAGATTGGGTGGAGGGGAAAGGGGGGGGGGGAAATGTTTCTCTAATGGAGTCCAAATCCCTAAAGGTATCTCAAGTGTCCATTAAAGATCCATGGAGAGATTGGAATAAAATCCCTAAAGACCCAATTGATTTTCCAAGCACAGTCCACTCTAGTCAGACACCCAAGAGATCTTCCTGAATGTGGTGGGTACGTTCTGTCTGTAGCTTTTCAGTCTAGTCAGCAGTAGTAGCCAATAGAGAATATGCACCATGAGTTGTATATTTCGTTGAAAATTGCTTCTGATAAGAAAACACACTTAGGCTGTCAAAAGCTGAGCTGTTAGAGGAAATGATTCTTTCCATTTGCTGTCAGACTCTTTCATCTCTCTCTTGGCAAGGTAACTGCTTACGAATGCCTTCTGTGAGTGACCCAGGAGGTAGGTCCTGCTGAGTACAGAGGAGTAGATTCCTAAGTGTGGACTGAACTGTGCACTGATTTGCAAAAGGATGAAGCACAGGGAAGAGCATAGCAGGTAAAGACACTGTCCACCCTGAAGGTGCTGCAGGCCCAGTGTTTGCTTAATCAGAAAAGTTCTATTTGAGCAAACCATCAATGGTTACACCCTAGGCACGCTTCAAGCCAAAGGACATGGGGTGCTAGTGAAATTGTTCTTGATTTCCTCTGAGCTTACCATCTTAGATACAAAGACCATTTAAGTACCATGGGAATGAAAGGAAGAGCAAAAGGCCAGGAATTTTCTGTCTGGAAAAGGGAGGGAAACAGAAGGGAAAGGTGATAAGAATGCATGGAAAGGATGAAGAGGAAATAATTATTTTAGGGCTTGTCATTCAAGTATTAGTTTTGCTTCCAAGAAATCAGGATTATAAAACGAAACTACAAAGAGATTTAAAGAAGCAGAGAAATTTCTTTGTGCCTTATGTAGTGAAACTGGGGAGCTCTGCTGCAATGTGTTGTAAAGACCAGTGTGTACATGGATGCAGAAAAGCAACTAGAAAGCTTTTTAGATGAAAAGGAGCTATTGGCCTGTTGTCAAGAGCTGATAAATGATAAAGATATTACCTCAAATCCCAGAATTTATGAATGAAGTTCACCAGATGATCTTTCAGGTCTCTTCCAACCCAAGTCTTTCTGTGACTGTATGAATTTCTTGCACCATAAGTGATTTATGTGACCAGATGACTGTATGGGGAAGAATAAATACATTTGTTTTCTTACAGTCTTTCTCAGGCATTTGCTGTTGTTGCCTGCTGTCAGAACAGTTGGACGTTGTGTGAGGCTGTCATTGTGCAAGCTTAGGCCTTCCCCCGATACAGATTTCTTATGGTGACTCAGATCTCTAAACTGTAACAAGTGTAATGAGAATATTCACTGTAGTTTCCATGATCTTTGGCATGGCTGTTGTTGTAGTTCTGTCCTGGCACGTCTGTGACTGCAGCCTCTCAGATCGTGCATGTGGGAACTTGGGAGAGCATTAAGAGGAGATGTGAACTTTACAAGGAGGGAGTGAAAACATAATTATGGGACTACTAGTGCATGAAGTAATCTCTGCACTTAGTGACATTTTGCAAGGTCAGTAAGCTTGCTGCTGCTTAAACAGAAAGCTCAGCTGTTGCTTTTTTCCTCTGGTTTGACTTAATTCACATGTGTCAAGATTCTAGAAAGCTGCCAGTAAAATTTCTGCCTAAAGCCTCCAAAGTTGGCATCTTTTGGTTTCAGGTAGACAAATATTTTGATGGACTTTTAATTCAGTATATTTATTAGATATGCAATGTCCTAAGTCACAAAGTGATAAACCACATACAGACACCTACCACCTTTCCAGCTAATTTTTGGAGAAATTCGACTTTGATTTCTGCAGAACTGAACTGCTACTTTTCTTCCTATTAGAAAAATTACTTACCATCTATGCCTTAGCTGTACTGTTGATACTCTAGATACGTTTCTTCTAAACTCTTCTAAACTTGACTACATTGAAATGCTGAGAGCACTTCCTAGCTCTGAATTAGAAATTTTCTCCTGTTTTCATTTTTGTGCAAAGGTACAGGAAATTGTTTAATTTCAAACTGCCTTGCATATTTTTATATCAAGTAAAGATACATTTCTTGAACGAACATGGTGGAGGGAATTAGATAACTCAGATGAACATTTGTCCCACAGATTTTGGTCATGCCTATGATATCTTAATAGCTTATCTTACCCCTCTCCTTTTTCTGTTACTTGCTGTAAAATGTACGTCACAGTCCAGTTCTGACAGTTATGTGCAATCATGCCTGCAGTATGAAACCCGTCTGCAGGGTTGGGTTGCTACAAAAGTAGATGGTACAGTGAAAAAGGGAAGAGAAACCGAGATACCTGCATTTGATTTCCACTAGTGCCAGAGGCCATTTGTGCTTTGCACATACAGAGCACTTCATTAAACCATTTTTCAGATATATGTAACTTGTCCCTCTTTTAGGAAATCAATGTTAAAATTGAGATTAAATTATTTCAATTTTTTTCTTTCCTCCTTTAATGTACTACAGTGTTGTTAAGAAAATTTCAGTTATTCACCACTATTCATCTCCATTAGAAAATGAAAAAAGCATTCAGGGAGAGAAAGTTGTCCAACTAAAATCATGTTTATATTTTGTCCCAGGAAAATGTTCTGGCTGTCTTGAATCTGTAGATGTAAACAGTTATTTAACTGCTGCACACATTTCAATAATACAGTTAACCTTGGTGTTAGGCATGAAGAAAAACATACTATAATATGAATAAATAATAATAAAATCAGTTAGCAGTTCTCTTTTCTGCACACACCTTTTATTTTTTTCTTAAGGTTGAAGCTGTTGTTGCAAATACACTCTATTTACCTGCTCATGTATATTCATGTATTAATAACTGTGCAGTTATTGCTAAAAATAAGAGAACTCCTTTTAAATGCTTTAAGGGTAAATTGAACAAAGTTTCACATGGTCTGATCAAAATTGTGCTCTCTTCTCTTGCCAGCTGACAGGAGTAGTCTGCAGTGATTTCAAACAATGCCTGTGTGCCTTCCAAATATTTCAGATAAATGGTATTGTAATATTATTACAGGGTACTGGTCTCCAGTAGGTATCTCTTACCTTAAAATTGGGTCCATTGCAGAATTAATGGAAGGAGCAAATATCCTGTCTGCTTGACATTCTGGACTATTTTTAAAACGATTTTTTATATTGATGAAGATATTGAGAACTGAAGTTTGGCAGGTGTTCTGACTGATTCCATTCTGCTCTTGCATTCAAATTTTACATTCCTGAAATCGTCACAGAAGATTTCAGTGAAATTCTGAATGCTGTAAATGTTTTCAACTTGACACAGCGACAAGTTTACAAGACTCCCTGCAGGGTCTGAGCTAATTCTAGATGTAATTACAATTATGTATTTAACTGATCGTGTCTAATCAACACCAGAAGATATGGCTGGAGCATTTATAATACTGAATTCATGTAAGCTACTTTATTATTTTTGGTATAAATCTAAACCAGCTTAATCTATCTGCAGTATCTCTATATCAACTGGATACTAAAAAGAACTAAAAAGAAGTCATCTCTTAGTTGCATATGAACTATTGTTCAGTAAAGCATGGAATGAGAACAATTGTAATATAATCTACTGAAAGGTAACTTTTATTTTAACAACTTACAGAATGATGTCCTGTATTCTACATCCAGTGAGGGGATTTCATTTCAAATGTTTATAGCATTTTTATTTCCTAAAAGGAAAAAATGAAAATACCGTGAAATATTTCTGCTTTTGAAACATTTCATAGAATCACAGAATGGTTTGGGTTGGAAGGGACCTCAAAGATTGTCCAGTTCCAACTTTGCCTTTATCCAATTCAAACAAATAATACATGTCTAGTATTAGAAGAAGAACAGAACAGAAGTAAACTTTTAGCCATTAATTTAGTTACTAAAAGTGAATTTCATAGTAAGTTCTTTAATTGTTTCTGTGCAGTGCCTGCTAATGATCTTGTGAAATACACAATCAAAAATAATGTGTGCAAATACAACTGGGCTTGTGTTGCAGAGGGGCTCACCTTATTATACTTTTGAGAAGTAAAATGTTTATGCAAACATTGTAACACACATTGACATGAAAATCCTTTGCCAATAATGTATAAACACTCTGGTCACCCTCTTCAGCTGCTTGCAAAATGCAGGAGACAAACTGTACAGAATGCCAAAAATTAAGACTTTTTGTCCTCATCAACTCTGCAGTGGAATTCACCCATGCAACAGCAAATAGATAACCTAGGGAGGGTGGATAAGGGAGTTTAGCAGGAAAGCAAAATTGGAGATATTGGATACTGGATGCATTTGTTTCTTTTAGTGGCTTCTTCATGCTTTTCCTTTATGTGTGGTTGGAAAATGGGGCACAGTACGAAATGACTGACAAGATTCTGTGTGGTGAGAGTAAAATAATTGATATGATCAGAGCCTTAAGCTGCATTTAGCTGGTTCTTAACACTCTAACAGAGTGGTATCTTGAGTGCTGTCAGTGATTCAGGTGCTAAACTTTATATTAATGCTTTCCTTACTTTTTCTCTGTGACCTACTAGGCATAAAACATGTGGTGCCAGGTGTCAATACCAATAGCCAGTTTTCAATCAAAAATAAAACAATCACAGAGCTAGCTGGTAGCAGAAGAGTCTCTCAGGAATGCTTGCTTAATGCAGGTCATGTAGCACAGGAGAGGGGAAGTACCTTACTCACGTGCAATCTTAAATATGGAAGGGTAAAAAACATAATTGCCTGTTACAAAATAAGATGTAAACGGATAGCCTGCTTATTTATGTAGTTGTGGCCAGCAAAGATGATCTCATTTGATTTCAGATACCTGAAAGGTGGATTTCTACATCCAAGTTGGTTGTCTAAGCTTGCTGTGCAGCCAAATCAGAGTTAGCACTTCCAGGCTGCGATGCTTCAATGAAGCTGAATCATCCTCAAGAGGATCCTGTTGCTCCAGTCTTGATTCCAGAGAATTTCAATGAGCATCTTTGGAAATAGCTACAGTCAGGTAGGGACTGGATTCAAATACATAGTATTGTTTGTATTCCTCTGACAGAATAGAATTTCCTACCTCAAGTTTGTTGTATTGTCCTAGTCTTGTAATAACTCAGTCGTGTGCATGAGACTCATTTAGATAATACCAAAGGGGTTTTTTTAAATTGTGGAACTTTAAATGTTGAATGGAGAGATGTACAGTAGCAAGATCTATTAGCAAGATTATGCATTCTGGGTAATACAGGAAGATCTAGAATGTGAGAACAATTCTTCATTGAAAAAGTATAATACTTTTTCCCCTCCCTTTTTAACTAATAACTCAAGTGATTTATAGACCATGTACATGTTTTAATTTTGAAAATAATAAAACACATACCTCATTCAGAGATAATTCAGACTGTATTCTCATTCAGACTATACTCTTGCATTTATTTTTGAAAGCAAAATAATTTCAATTGTTTTAATGATTAAAGTAGCTGAAAGGACCAAAACTACAGCTGATTTTTTAAAATTAGTTGATTATGCTAGTAATCATTCTTATTGCTTGCTTTGCCATTTTCATAAATTATTTACGTAAACATTCATAAATACTTGTGCACTGTTTCATGTTGGCTATTTAATTTGCTAGAAATGGTTTGCTTTAGTATTCTTTCATTTTGCATTTGTAGCTGTGAACAGGAAAGCTGCTTATAAGAAAAAGGAAGATTAATTTTCTGTGTGGCATAGTTGTAATTTGCAGCTACTTCTTTCTTTCCTCCTTCCCCTGTGTTGGTCTATTCTGTCTTGTATAATGTAATCCTTTTACTATTCTTTACCCTGGGAGGATTTTTTTTACATGGCATACAGTTTCTAAACTAGATTTTGCTGCTTGTGCTGATTTTTAAACACCTATAGCTACAAAGCAATAAGTCTTTACTCTGGTTTACATGAGGGACTAAAGCATGGCCACATCTGTAGTCAAGAGTATCTATCATTCCCATGAAAGCTTACTTACACCTAGGCAGCAGGATTTATCAATGTCCAATGAAGGGAGAAGTTTAGTTTCACTGTTTTAGGTGGTTTAGGAAATAATTAATTTCAGTGTAAGGCTGTCTAGAAAGGAGGGCTTCTGCTCAGATGACATTATCTCAGAGAGAGAGCCCATTCTAAAAACTTTCTGTGGAAAGATCTAAAAGACACTGTAACTGACTTATTTGCAAATGCCGTGTTTGTGTTCCCTCCTGGTTCATTTTGCTTGACTTTAAAGTACTCAGAGCTGGTAAAAATTCTTTTTCTTGCCTGTAGTTCTTATATCTTCTTCTGTGACTTTTGTAATAATAATTGTGAATTAGAAAAGGCAGAGAGAAATATATTGAAATATAATGTGCTGTTTCATGTTTCCTCAGGTCTGTATTTTTGTTAAATAGGAAGAAAAACACTGGATTTAATCCAAATAGTTATGTAAAGACAGAACTAATTAATCCTGTGTAGCTTTTGCCACACTTGTCTTTGCCCTGCTTTTAAATTGATATGGATATGTTTCTGAATATAAAAGTTATTCTTTGCATTTATAATTTAATTTAACTTGTCAGTCTCTGGGATAGGACTGCGAAATTGTGTGCATGGGTGTACATGTAAGAAACAGTTATTTTTCAGAATATAAAAATTAATATTAAGCACTAGGACATACTTGGGAAGATTAGAATTTTTTAAGCATCTAGTCTAACCCCATATGCAATCCAATAAACTTTAAATTACAGGTGAAGTGCCCAAGGCTTTCTCTAGTTGGATTTTGAATACAGTTTCTCTTGGCTCTAATCCAGAGCCTGACCATCATCAAAATGAATTTTGTTTTTCCATTCATGCAGGCAGAATTTTCCTTACTTAAACTTTTGAATATTTTTCCTTGTCCTTTTCTTGTGAAGATACATAATGGGCCAATCTTATCTATTATCAATATTGTGGTCTCAGAATGTAAATATACTTGTCAAATCCTGTTTCATTCCTCACCACATGTGGTAAAACAGCTTTGTGAGGTACTGCTTACAAAACGGTGGATGAAATAATACCTAATGACTCCAGTATTTTTTCTTTATGTGGAATTCTGTATTTTCAATGCTTCTTTAATTGAAATTTGGTTAACATTACCAGTCAACTTTTTAAATCAATATGTTATATATTCCAGACTCTATTTTGTTCCTTTAATATCTGAAGTAAATGTCCTTTTAAGTATGTACTCTGGTACATTTCTGATATATAATGATCAGGGTGTTGTAAGGTAGTTTTCCCCACTCTCATATGGTTTTATTTAGGGGTTATACTGAATTGTCCATTGCAAACACAAGAGGAGGGCAAACACAGAAATTCTTGTGGGTTTTTTATGTGTGTGTGTGAAAGCAGACCCCAACTCCACAATTGTTTGAACTGTTCTGAAAAGAAGATTACACTCAGCTCAGGATTTTCCTGTTTATTTTTTTGGTACAAATTCTCTGAGGTCCAATCCTGCCCTGCAATTTTTCCTGGAGAAGTTTAATTTGCAAGTAGCAAGAGATGAGGCTCCTCCACAGCTTGTCTCTGCACTACCCCCCATTCAATTAAAAACCCCCAAATATACCCCAAATGTCTAGACAGACAAGTCCAAACTGATATCCAAGTCTCCTAACTATTCAATAACAGCTGTAATCTTTTCAGTCCTTGTGATAGTCTAGCCACATGAGTGTATTTTACCATAGTGTGGCTGCCTTAGTTTAAATTGCTTTCACTTGTTCTCCTTGAGCTGAAAATTACTTATTCAACAAGTGTGTTAGAGAGAGAGCAATATGTACCATTCCTAAAGAAAGAAAGAAAGGCTTTTACCATACTTGCAAGGAATAGAAGTAGTTTTACAACTCCTCCTTGAGAGGCAACTTGGTTTTTTTTTCATAAAGTAAAATTGCATAAGGATAAAAAACATAGAAATGTCAAAATAGAATTTTGCTTAACATCTTTAACTTCAGAAATACTGACAACACTAGTGAAACCTAAAACAATTGCTCCCCCAAGTATGAGAGCTTAAATTGCTGAGGGATGTGGGTTTTTTCTATAAAGTTGCCAAGTATAAATGGGAATATATTGGGGATAAAACAGTTTTTAATCTCATAAAATATATGAAATGTTGCCAATTAGTAATCATAGCCATCATCACATTTTGATGATGAAAAAATAAGATTGTGTACTTTTTAGTTGCTCTTTGACATCCACCAAAACTGCTTAATTTTAAACCTCTTCCATAGGGAGAAAAAATAAAAAAGTTTTTACTTGATTGCATGGGATTAAATCACTATACTTTATGTAACTATGAAGGAAAATGGACCACTAACTCACAGGAGTTTTGAAAAGCTGTCCTTGTTGCTGACTGGTGTCCTAATTACATATGTATTGTGTTCTTTGATAGCTGCTTAAGCTTCTTTTATGTCTTGGCCCCCCATTATAGATAACAATATATTCACCCATTTTTTCAATGTGTTTTCCAATAGTACCTGCAGGTCCCAAGAGCAGGACACAGTAAAAAGGGTCACCTGTATGACTGGGAAGCTGAAATGGACTCTACTCCCACTAAACTTGGTGAATGTTTGTGGCTAACTTAGAGAGAACAGAGAGCTTGAGTGAGAATTTACCAGTCTAAGTAAAGAGCACAAGAGAGGAGGGAGCTTATCTCAAGAGTCTGGAGTTTTTTCCTTGTTTTGCTATAACCTGTAGTGGAACACCTCTGTTTCTTGCTTCATTTGCAGTCATCCAGAGCCTTTACTTCAAACAGACGCTAAACCTCATACTTCGGTTTTATCATTTCAGTTCATATCTTTTCATATCTTTTATAAGAACCTATAGAATTTGCAATTAACATTGTTAGGATTATTGCAATATTAATGGAAGAGCTCTCAAAACTAACTCTTGAAATCTCTCAATTGCTGAATTCCTTATTCTAGTGTTTTTTCATTAAGAAGATACCAGTAATAGTAGTGTAATGATAATAACCTCAGTGTTTATGCAAATAAAGAAAGTACTTATCAGCCAGGCAAGGCCTGTCATTGCTCCCTGGTAATCTTCACCTGAATGGTCTCCTCTGCCATCCCTCTATTTGCAATTCCATTCACTAAATTAGTGTGTTGCACCTTGTTATTTTCTGGAGACAACCTCTGCCTGCCTTTCTCAGGAAAAGCTTCCTCCTCCTGACAAATGAGAGCTACAAGGTGCTCCCCAGCTTCTGGGCAGTGGAAGGAGGAGGAGGTGGCCAGAGGGACAGGAAGAGAGTGGAGTGAGGTGTTGCAGGAGCACTGGGCAAGAGGCAAATAAGATTGACCCTGGAGGCTACAGCTCCACCCAGAGCCGTGTTTCATATGGGCTGTGCACAGAGCTGAGAGCAGCTGGTGTGGAACACATCTGATGACAGGAACAAAATTTCCTGCTTCCTAGGGTGGATGCTGGAAGGACAGATTAATGCATTTAACTACACACTCATTTCCTTCACAGTAAAACACGTTAAAACTAACTTCCCCTTCTCCTGCCACTGGGAGTGGATCTACAAGAAGGCTAAAGATGCTGAGCAGGTCTGTCCTCCCAGATGGAAAGCTAGCTCTGACAACAAGCAGCTCTGACAACAAGCAGTTCCAGAAGTTGAGTAAATCCATCTTTACCTTCCTGTGACCATAGATCAGGCGCAAACTGCTTCACCAAGTAGTCAGACATATAGCTGTGTTCATACTTGTGAGAGAAATGGGACAAAGTATGTGTAGATTTGACTTTCTCTTTACAGAAAATAAATATGTAATATTACTATTTCTTTGTATAAAGATTTATATAGGGATTGCAGGTCATTATCACCATTATTTTAATACAGTTGAGATTAAAATCTTTGAAGGCAATATTTCCCCTCTGTGACTGTTACTGCATGATCTGATGTACAAGCTTCCTAAATCAAGAGTGAAGTGACGAAAAGAACAAAAGCATTTGACTTTCTATTAGACTGCCCCAAAGCAGTAAAATATTTAAAGGATTTGCTGTCTATTTATAGTGCCATTTATATTCGCTAGTTCAGTAAGAAATGTAGCTGTCTCCAAGCACTGCACAAGATAAATGACAATGGACTTTCAGCCTGCAACGTCTCTTAGTGCCACCATCAGTACATAATAACATGTCAAAAACAATAAGAAGAGTAACAGATGTTGAAAACTGCACAGTGGTGATTAGTTGAAGGGAACTTATTTTTAATTTCAGAAAAGGGCAAAATGAATTTTTTACTGGTTTCTATATTAGGAGTGATAGGTGATCTTATGACATTTAATTCACATTTATTCAAAACCTAAATCATACATAATACATAGAATAATTTTGCAATGATAAGTGATCAGTTAGGATTTCCATTATGTCTGAGGAAAAACAAATTGGCAAAGATCTGAGTGATTGGAATATGCTCTCGTGTGGTGTGTTGGTCTGCAATCACAACGTGGCCTTCTGACACCCAGGGCTATTCTTGCCATGTGGCTAGAGCATCTGGAAGCTCAGAGCTGTCATTTAAAGATGATATTGTTAACTAATAAGTTGCTTTTGTGTGAAATTTAAAATTCTTGGGAACCACTGATTGTATGTGGAAGCAAATACAGAATAAATAGTAGGTGGAAGATAACTTCTACAGACAGTTTTCAGTGCAGTACTAAAGCATCCCTAGGCTGTCATTTTTCTCTCCCATGTACCTGGTGTGGCTGTCCATCACTGTGAAAGTCTACAATAAATATAAAGCAGTCACCATGTCGTTGTGTATTTGTCAGCTACTGCTATGAAATGAGTGAATACGGAAGGGTTAAACTGGAATAATAGGTAGAAAAATACTGAATTTTGCTCTCATTTTGTTCTCTATATCTAACATCATGTAAATGTCTATTTTTTTTCTCTCTTTGTTAAGGGGAAATGTATGGCTAAAAATTTAGCATATCAAATTGCTATATCAAGTGTAAGGTTAGGCTCCTCTGCTGAAGAAGTAGCTCAAACACAAAGTACTGCTTCCTCAGTGTTAAGATATGGTTTGTCCCAACCCAGATTTAATTTGCTGTCTGAGAGACAGGCAGCCGTACAGAGCTCTTGTCAGCTCATTTATCTCAGCATTTTTCCCACTGGTGGTGACTCCTCAACTGCCAAAGTGTCCCCTACTTCTTGAAAACCAAATCAGCATATGTCCTGAGGATGCTGGAGCTGTGGGAGTACAAACTGGAGTGGGATAGAGCACTGGAGTTATTGCTGTAGGGTAGTGTGTTGTTGATAAATTTTGAAGGGCCAAATGATTGTGTGAGATTAATAAAAATCAGGATATCTTGGACAATGAGCACATGTGTCTCCCTGTGAGCTGTTTCCATGTGACCCTCTATACTGGCACCCTGGGGGTGTGAGAGGATGGAGTGGAGTGGAAGTGACAGTGAAACCTGGGGAACAAGCAAACAATACTTGAGAAGGATATCAGTAAAGAAGGAGAAAGACCTGTCTTGCTTTTGAAAGTGACCCAAAACTAGGTGACTTGCTTTGATCCAGTGACGGTGTGAAGAGGGGCAGAGGGGTATAGTGCACAATACAAACTGCTGTTTTGCTGGGTTTCTCTTTAACCAAGGCCCTATTATATCATGTGAAACAGAAGCACAAAAAATCTAGACACATCTGGATAGGAAAGTGCTGGAGAAGAGAGGAGATTGAGAAAGAAAGAACATGAAAAGGAGAACATTTTTAAGATCATCAGTTTCAAACTTAATCTCCCGGGTTTGATTTTCTGTGCAAGTTTCTCACTGACCATGCAGGTGACTGAGCACTGGAACAGATCACCCAGAGAGGCTGTGGAGTCTCCCTCACTGGCTCTTCTCAGGGGTGCCAGGCAATAGGGCAAGAGGCAACAGGGAGGTACTGATACACAGGAAGTGCCTCCTGAATACAAGTAACCAAATCAGAGAGGATAACTGGCATACCTATGGATCTCCTCTCACTGGAGGTATTCAAGAACCATCTGGACACAATCCTGATGACCCTGGACTGAGCAGGGTTGTTGGACCATTGTGGTCCTTTCCAATTCATTCCATGATTATGTGATATGTTTTACAGCTGGGCTAAAAGTCTAGAAACTTGCTTATCAGATGGTACTAGTGAGCCAAAAATGTGAGTAACACAAATTTGGCGCTGTATGACTCTTGTCTCTCATCCTTCCTTAGACTATATTAATTGAAACACTGCAAATTCATTTGCTAGTAGTTTAATAGTGAGATTAATAAATGAAGCCAATTCAGTTGAAGTTCCCTTTTCTCTCTTTATGACAAAATGTAATTCCTCAATGCAATCTTAAAAGAGAAGGAATAGCATTCAGAGTAATGAAAATTTTGCAAGGAGCAGGGAATCTGACCTGAGCAGCTCTGAGTTGTTAGAAGTAGGGGCTTCATTTTAACAAAACCAAAAAGTGTTTTCTCTTCCTCTTTATATTTAGCTTACTTTAGTATAATATACTGGGACGGAGAGCAGGACTAATAGCAATCTGGGCTGCTTGGGTGGAGGTTACTAGGTGCACCTGGAGGGACTGCTGCTGGGGTCACATGGGATGGCCCTGAAAGGGGCAAGGCTGAGCCGGCATTGCTTGGTGCAGGGTGTATGGTTAAAGTAACCTTCCTTGGGGTGACGCCACAGTGGTAAATCACTACTCAAAAGCTCGACTAAGTAGGACTACTGTGCAAAGGTAATGCTTTAAATGCTTTCTATGCAAGAAGCATATGGAGAAATGAGTGGTTTTCCTATCTGGTACTAAAGGTTCTGAGTCAATAATGTCCTTTTTATTTTCATGATTTCTTCTGACCATTGTGAAGGACCATGGCAGCTCTGAACAGTTTTCTTACTATCAGTGGTAAATGTGGCCTTTGAAGGGGAACACCTTATAAAGCATTTAGAGGGTACAGACAACTGAACTTGGTGTAGCCTGCTCTTGTTAATGTTATGGCTAACAAGAGCTTTTAAAGTAGCTTTGAAAAAAAATAGGGTTCTCAAGGCATGTTACATAGTAGTGAAAGCATAACTTCAGAATGGAGAAATCAGAAATATGTTCTTTGAAGTTAACACACTTCAGACACTTAGAACAGACTCTTCGCACATCATTTGCACTTCAGATATTTAGACTCTTCACACATCCTGTGTAATTCATATCTCTTTAAGTTGTACCACATTTATTGCTGGAAAATACTGGTTAGGTTTTACATCTACAAGTAAAACTAACTTTACCCTCTGCATAACTGCATTTAAAATACTCCTAACAATTAGGAAAGAAGCTTGTTAAAAACAATAAGAACTTGCAGTAAACTTTGTCCCAGGCTTTTGTATTTACATTACAAGTAAATGTAATCCAAAGAGAAAACAAAATGGGGAAAACTGTAAAAGTACTGGAAATTTAAGTGTTCTGGTATTATGCTCTACTAAAGCAGCTACTTTTTTAAAGCTTACTTTTTCTGGCTAAACCACTTTGGTTTGATACTAATCAACTATTGGTGGTAATTAGAGAGTTTAAGAAAGTTCTTTGCTGAAAGGTCTTTGTAGCTCAGAATGTGGTTGAGGTCAGGTCTACAAATGCACAAGTTAACCACCTGCAGCTGAATTCTGCTGCTCCCTTGACTAATGCCAGTGCTGCAGAGGTGTCCCAGTGGACTAATGACTTACAAATTATGCTGTGGAATCTTGATTGCAGAGGTTTGGTGCCCAACTATGCTGTTTTCTACACGTTAAAACTTTTAAGTTTTCCTACATTTAGCTAAATTGCCGATGGAATTTTGTGTCCCATGCAAACACCATGTATCCACCTGCCTTAACTTATCACCAGGCAACAGAAATTGTTTTCTTGTAGTAAGGGTGATTTGGCTCCGAAGCAGTCACTGTATGGTTAGAAAATAGCAGGGTTTAGGACTTTTTTTTTTTCTTTTTCTGGCTAACTTTAATTACAAAGATGGTACCAGCAGCTATCAATTTGTTTACTCTTCAGTTGTACAAATTATTACTTTAGGTATGAGCTTATGTAATGATTAAGTTCACAAGCTTTATTTTTGGTGTTTGTTCTTTTTATTTACCCGAGGGTTGTGTAGTAATTTACAGAAATGCTTACATGTAATTTATCAATGACCAGTTGCTGTTGTATACCTAGATGAAATTATGATCACAGGAAATCATATATGGGAGGTCTCAGAGCTGAGTCATAGACTTCTTCAGGCTCACAGTATATTTGATCGTGCAAAGGACGCTGCATGAAGCGTGGAGGAAAAGTGTTAAAGTGTTCTTTAAACTTCACTGCATACTTGTTTTACCACTTTCACAACCCGTGGAGTGTTCTTAGAGGTGTTAACTTGCAGTGCTACATTTTCGTCCGTGCTTCTGTTAGTAACTAAACGAGAACAAACTTCAGGAAGTGTTTTAACAAGTACCTGTTGTCTGAGCATGGATAAAGAAAAGTTGGGTAGGTAGAACCTGCATAAGGTCTCTGTTTCAATGCAAACGCAAGCAAGGATGGGGAGAGTCTTACACATCCGAATTTGTGTTACATTTTTCGCTCATTGGTACCAACTGCTAGGCAAGTTTCTAGTCTTCTTGGCAGAAAATACCAGCCATTACCTCACCCTGCACTTTCAGGTTCTATTCACAGTGTTCCACAGGGTGTTGGGGTATCACAGTTCCTTGTGGTGGTCAGCTCTTAGTGCCTCCTCAGCAGCCCAAAATACAAATGTGAAAGGTGTGAAGCAATGCTCCTGCCAAGCTGTTAACTGCTGCCGCTGCCTCTCTGCACTGTAAACAAACACAAATGCAGACTACATAATGCTACTAAGCAATGAACACTGGCCAGTCCAGTGCCTGGCTGATATGTGCGTTGTTGACTCACTGTGGGTATTGCATTGTTTCTGATCAGGTAGCTTGACACTTAAAATGCACGATAAAGCCTCTTTACAAGTTGAATCTTGTTTTTCTTTGTACTCGTTTTAACTTTCTAATTTTTCAGGTATGATTATATTAATTGTGATTAGTGCAAGTAACTCCTTGCTGGCTCTTGACTGAGATCAGACCAGATGGCAATTAATTATACTGAGAGAAAGATAGGTGGGCTGAGAGTCATCCACCTTCAGCCCTGCCGTTGGAGTCAGCTGCAGCAGCGCTGTTCTGTGATTTCTAGTGAGCTAAATGAGCATGTCAATTGAAAGATGCTGCTGCTGCTGATAGTGGTTTTCTCTCTGAGAGCTTCCCTTCAGAGCACTTCACAAACACTAATTAAAGAACCACTGGAAAAGGCTTTGCCTATCCATGGATCTGTGTGTTGTTTCTGCTTTTTGTGGATAAGAAACTCATTGCAGAAGAAATGTCTTCCTGCAGGGGAAACCAGCACAGAATTGAGATTATTGATCAGGACTTTGTTCCCAGGACTGTGCTCAGATGTCTTGTTATATAGGGATGATTCTGTGAAAATGCAGCTATAAATACCAAGACACTGAACAATCCTTTTAAAAATAAGTAAATAAAAATGCACCATCTATTTTCAGAAGCAACTTTCCTAAGTGAGAATGCTTGCTTAGTTCCTCAACTTTATTCTCATTTTATGTCCCTGCAACTAGTGGAAAAAAAAAAGCAAATTGAGACAAGTTCTTTGCAACTGATCTCCCCCAAGTCTTTTTGCTCGATAACTATTTTTAAAGTCTGAACTCAAACGTGTGTGTTAAATGATTCATTATTTTACTAAATGCAATCTCAAGTTGGTTCTCTATTTCACAAACTCTTTCTGAATCTTATAATGGACTGGGTTGTGGAAATAAAAGTGGTGTTGTTTTTATGTTTTTGGGGGGTTCCTCCCCCCCCCCCCCCCCCCCCCATAGCATAATGCCAGTCTCAAACTGCTTTTGAAATCAATATTGCCTGTCATTTTCCTCTGGTATAAGAAGTGACTTTATGGTTAAACTGTGTCAAGATGTCATGTATTTCTTTCTGTACTGTTATTTCAACCTATTGGTATTGTAATAAGTGTTGAACATTGTGTCTTCCACTGGGTAATCACATCCTGCACAGCCCAGCTCCTTTGGCATTAATTTAATCAATAAGACGGAGTAGACATTTTTCAAAATCCTGTGGCATATTTACCAGTCTTTGTATGTGAGTGATCAAATTTTGCTGCTTTGGAGCCTTCATGTTCAAGTGCCATTCCCACTTCTGCTGAAATGATCTTTGTAGACAATTTTGGAGACGCTTCAGGAGGAGGTACAGCTAGAAAAACAATAATTGGTCTTTCATTGTGCAGCCTAACTAATGCTCTAATTAATGGGGTACATGTTTTGTATCAATTATAATCATGTATTACTGTAGAAGCTTTTTTTTTCCTTTACTGGGATTCTGTTTGTGTAAACATCTCAATCCTAATAACTTGGTACTGCCAATGTCATGGCTATACAAGTGACCTTAGCAATGTATGCCTCAGATTAAATGGAGTCTGAATTTATAGAGTTTATGGTGCATATAATAGGCACATGATACAATCTGATGTCCAAAGGTACCATCAGACAGAAACCATGTTTTGAATCCTAAATTGTTGTGTAAACCTGGGTACCTGGTCTTCTGGAAAAGGTGAAGAAGTCTGCATGTTTGAGAAGGGGTGTGAAATCTTAACTGAATAAAGAAAGGAAAAGAGAATATATAGAAAGAGAAATGAGAAGCCATTATTAGAAAGCAAGAGGGAGGAAGAGGATAAAAATGTGAACAGAAAATAACCATGAATATGCAGGAAGAGTAGGGGGAGAGCATAGAGGATGAAACAAAATGCTTAGAAAAGGAGGGAGACTATTATTTACCTACTATTAACTCCGGCTTTCTAAGGGTTTTGTTGTTGTTGTTCACATAGGTAAACAACAAGAAAGCTGAGAGGAAAGGATTTTATACATATATATATGTATATATATATATATGTGTGTGTGTGTGTGTATATGTATATATACATAAATATCCCAAAAGAAAAGATGACTAAGTGAACAAAAATCACATTCTCAGAAGTTAGGAAATGGTAATGATCCTTGACCTTAATCAACCCTGATTGTGTATAGTCTTTAATTAACAATTACGTATGACTGATTATTCAAAAGTAAACAGATAGCCTCTAGATTAGTGAATTTTATTTAATCAAACAGCATTAAATACTTTTTATTCTGTTCTGTTAGTAAGGGCTTAAATTTCCTCACCTGACCTGGCAATCTAAAGGTCAAACTAAAGTAGCTCTATTTTCAAGGTATTTAGAAATAGTTTCAGATGCCAGCATGTCTTTAGAGAGAGCACACTACTCCCTCTAACAGCTGACTGCATTTCTTTTTATTAAAATGTCATTCCAGGATATTAGGTAATTTCCTCACCAGCAGAAGATAAAAAACATCAGAAAGGTCCTTGAACTGTTCTCTTTTGCTACCTTTCAGGAATAGGAAAAAACCCAAACACTACTTTTTTTTTTCAAGTGATCATCAACTCTGTCTGTCAGAAGTAACTACTGTCAGCCTTTCTGGCATAGCTGTGCATGAGGTTGACTTCCCAGAACAGCAACATTCCACTAACAGAAGTTTGTATTGCAAAAAGAAGCCAGATATTTAGGTGACTTGATGGGGATGGGAGGCAAACTGGTTTTCAGTTGTTATGCCTGTAACATCCTCTTGCAATTCCTGTTATTCCTGTCAAAAAATTTTCTTCCTTCTCTTCTCTGAATGGTAATAAAACACATTGGTCCTTGGTGTCTTCTTCCTGCAACCCAGGTTTTTCCAAAACTTCTGTGTTCAGTAGGTTTCGACCATTGCTGTGGGTGGTACTTTCATGGAGAATTTATTGAAGGAAGTCATGTTGATGTGCCAGGAGACTAAATAAATGAAATTCTTAAAAGCTGATGCCATAAGTGTAGAAAACTTGAGTCCATGCTAGTGCTGAAGCTTTGACTTATAGGCAGAAATTATGTGGATCCATAGCAGAGAAAACCAGCTTATTATGTGTTGTGTGCAACTAAAACACAATGCATAAGCAACAGGCCCAGTAGAGTTGATTAAAATGATTTTCACTATTTGGTGACATTTCATTTATGATGAAGCTGTGGACTTCAGTGTTTTGGAAATGCGGCTGCAGCAGCTGATGGTTTTCATAGCTACTGTAGAAGTTTTAACTGGCAGGAACAGTCTTTTACGTATTGCTGTTGCAGTTGAACTTCAGGTTGCCAAAGGAACTTGTTAGTTAAGTTTGTATACAGCCTGTTTTGAATTGACCCAATGCAATTTAGAAGGATTATTTATTTATTTTAATAACAGAAGGAAAACAAAAAGGTGTTAAGATTGGTGTTGTGTAATAGGAATAGTTATATAGTTGCACACCAAAAGTTCCTTTGGATTTGTTTAATATGAAGTGTCATACAGTGATTTTATTAATCTGCAGTTCTTGTACATAGCACTATGAGACCAGGTATTAGAGGCCTGCAAGTAGGTTCTTAGCTTAAAGATTCCTGATATTAGAAGTATTGTCCTTTTCTTTATAACATTTGTGTAACGTGTGAAAAGGAACTTGTATATCATAAAGCTTCTCTGTCAAAGGCCACTGTTCTCCTTCGGCTTCTTCTAGTCTGTGTTTATGTAGCCCACTGAGCACAATAGGATGGAGCTCGAGTGCTCTATTTTAGAAAAAGACATACTGTGCACAGGATGGCTTTTGCTGTGCACTGAGGTGCAGTTTTACATGGTTATGGTGGTTGAGAACAGAGTTAAGAAGCGAGTGAGTCCATAGGTCCTGCTGAACCTCCAAACCCTGTGAAAGGGCCTTGTGTGGCTCTAGGCTGATGTGTGGGTGTGCTTTCTGAGCACCACTAGTGCTCAGCATCACTATGCTTTCAACTGGGAGAGGGAGGAGCTCACTGCTGACCCTGTAATAAGCAAAGACTTGGCAAACTCCAACACCTGTTAATCCCCCACAGCTGTCTGAAATCTTTCAGTATGTTTGCTTTGTACTGCAGGTAAGTCTTGTAAAGCAGACTGCATGACAAATTCCCTGGAGGAAAATCCCTCCCTGCAGGTAGCTATTACAAACTTGCAGTTGCTGCCTCGCTGCGTGCAGATGGCTGGTCTCTGCTGAGCCGTGTGCTGCCGGTGGCTGTCCTGACACTGCACTGTGCTTTGCTCCCAGCCCCTGGGGAACCACTGTTTGGCTGGCAGCCCCACAGGTGGCACAGCATGAGAGAAAGGGAGTTGTGTGCACTGTTATCAGCTCAGGAAACCTTCTAAACCTCTGTCTTTATCCATGCCTGTTAAAGCAGCTTGTTCTCACTTGTGTTGTCCTAGTGCTACCTTGCCTCTTTCCAATACCTTTTGTCAGATTCAATGAAAGGGAGCTGTGAGTCAGGATGACTCCTGCAGTAACCAGGCATGGAAACAGCTTGGTGGATCTTACCCACACTCAGCAGCACCTGCTACCAAAGCTGTCCCCTCCTCTTAATGGTGTACCTCGGCTGGCTTTAGGGCCTGTGGGGAGGAAGGGTGGAAACCTGCTTGGAGGTGCAGTGATGGCAGTAGCTCCCCTCTGCAAGGATCCCTTGTAGAGGAGGCCCTTGTGTCACGGGGACAAGAAGAAGGCAAACTCTCAGCCTTTCACATGATCCTCTTTGTGCCCATGCCAAGGCCAGAGTAAGACACCTACCACTGAAGCCGTGGGGCTCCACTTCTGCTCTGGAGTTCTTCAATCTGCCTTTCTGGTGGCAATCCCCAAAGCCATGTGACCTGAGCTATGCTTAGAGTGTTGGCAGACTGGCTATTGCTGAAGCCCCTTTATTGGCAAGCTGACGTTTTAGCCACTTTGTTAAGACTTTTGTGAGTATAGTGCTGACCTACATTTGCAATCTGATTTGGAGCATCCTGACAATGTCTAGACACCATGACTCTGACATTTCCTTCCAACAGCTGTTGGTAGGAACTTTTTTGATATTAGTTTTTCCTGTGTGAAATCAGTGATTGCCTAGCAGTAAAATATAATAGCTCTCTAATGGCCTTTGTCTGCTGCTGTGCTCTCGCTCACTATGAATGAGGTACTCAGGAAAATGAACTTGGCTTCTGGATGGGAATTTATTTTAGAGAGGGAGTTGGGATTTTAAAAAAATCCAGTTTGGTCTGTTCTGTGAGGTGAAGACGAAACACCTTCTCAGGCTGCTATGGTTTCTTCTGAAGAGGAGTCCTTTGCAACAGCCTGGCAAGCTCCTTCCCCAGGCACAGTGGCATCCATCTTCTTGGCCAGGCTGGCACTAGGAGGGCTGCTCCTTTTCTCTGTGGGTTTTGCCTCAGGAAAGAGGCCTGGCTCTGCTTATGCTGCTGGGGGTAATCACAGCTAAGCACTGTGGCAGGCCAGGACCCAAATAGTTCAATATCCTGTCACCAGCATTCCTGCCTCTTCAGTCTAAGTGCAGGAGAGGCTTCATATGTGTGAGCAGTGCCACTTTGGGAAGCAGTTCTTTACAGGTGAGTACAGCCTAGCCAGGGATTAACTTGTGTGGGCACTCTGCAGATCAGCTCTGTGCCCAGGCAAATGTCCTCTGACCTTGGGAAAATCTCTCAACCGTCTCATTTTCTCCATTCACATCCTTCTAGTAAAACATGTCTTAAAGTGCTGCTATGAAGTAGGCTGAAATACCTAGGTGTCTTGAAAATTCTGCTGTGGTCAGATTGCAGGACTTGATATGGTACCTCAGTGCTCTGCAGAATCACTAGGAATTAATCTACAGGACCTCCTGTGGTGAGATTTAATTGTAATGAAGGGCACTGAAAGCTTGATGTAAAGACCCAGTTAAAAATTAGCAACAAAAGACAGTTTACTACTAAAGTCATTTTAAATGTCAAGCTATACAGGAGGAACCCACACGGAAATACATGCTGAAAGTTAAGGGCATTGAGTGGCAGATTTCAAGAAAATATGCTGTTTTATTAAAAAAAAGAATTGGGCTACACAGTGCACATTAATTTTAAATCCACCATTTTACTTGGATTTAAGCTTAACTAGCTTGCTACAGCTTTTTTCCCCCCTCCCTCTTCCTAGCTAGAACAGCCCTAAAAAACAAAGGGTCTTATTTGTAATAAGATGAATGATTCAACTGCTCTTGTAACTAGGAAAGCTATTGGAGACGAACCTTTCATGTAACACCTGTGACTCTCTGAGTTCTCTCACGTATCTGTCAATGTATTATCTGATTAATAAAGTCATGGTTTGGAAAAGACCATTGTTCTTAAGAACATCAGTTGCTATCTCTTGTATTGGTATGAAGGTCCTCCCTAATGCTGTCACTCCCATTCATTGCTGCTCTCTTCAGAAAGCAATTAATCAGGTTAAACATTTTTGGGAGATAAAGCTTAGCCAGTATCATAACCCAGTGGTTCTTGCTGTCTGGAGTTCATCTACCTTAGAGCAAAGCATGACATTTCTGGAGTTAAACGACTTGGTACCTCTAGGGCATGCCATGTATCTCTGGATAGAGTGGGGAGGGTGTTCTTGGCAAGAATCAGTGACCATAGTAAGGAAGGAAAATGTCAGCGACTCCTGTAGCAGTCTGACTGAAGGTGCAGCCTTCTTGGCCTCTATAAACAGAGCCAAGTTCTACCTGGTTTTGGAGAAGGACCATGTTGGCAGCAGCTCTCAGATATTCCAGATGTGTCTGCTCTTGGTCCCAGTTTAACTCATAATTCAAAACTCCTTCCCCTCCCACTCATGTTCCCCATAAGTCACCACCTCCTGCAAGTATTCCTGTTACTCTAGGGTCAAAAATACTGTTCCCTTTTGTCCCATTAGCTTATCTCCTTGTAAGAGTCCAGCTAACAGTGGACGTCAGCCTGTCTCTCTAGCCTAGGTCAGCCCTCCAGACCCCTTTCTTTACTTGGAATTTTTGCATCCTGAAGCAGAGAGACTGAGAACCATGGCAGACATGAATCTTTGTGTGAGCATCTTCCTTCTGTCCAGTTTCTGTGCTAAGACTTTCACAATGTGCTACCAGCAGTGCTTCATTAAGACACTAGAGGAGAAACAACAGGAATGAGGAAGAAACATAATGCTGTCAACAAGCTGCCCCCACTGATGAAATTCAGTGGAATAAATGCAATTGTTGAACTTGCAGGCGAAGTACTGGATTGTTGGATTTTTTTTTTTTTTTTTTTGTAATAATAGAACAGGAGGTCTGGAGAGGTACGAGTGTGAGCAGATGAATTTAAACTCTTGCTTCCTGCCCTAGGAATAAATTCTGGTGCGTATGGGAGAGAGGAAGATGCACATGGAATATCAAGTTACACATCATGATCTTGCTTTGAACTCTGTATTTAGTTGTGGCCAGCTTGATCTAGGAGAGCACAATCACACCACTGAAATAGAATATGGGCTACAACCAGGGCCTGATACTGAAGTGTCTTTTTACTGAACCCACTTGTGCCAGCTTGCTCTAAAGCAATCCTGAATTATAAATGTGCTTCACTTTGGAGGTTAATTTTTATTGTCCAAAAGGAGAAATGTGTGGCTTTGGGAAGGGTCAGGAAGGAAGCAGTGAGATAACAGAGAACCAGACTGCTACAAGGAAGGAGTGGAGAATTGCCATAAGCTCTGTCAAACTTGTTCCTTTGAAATGCAAATAACACCAGTGATCAAAGAACTACAGAGGTGATTTTAATGATCTCTCCAGTTGCTTCTCAAGCAGGCTGATCTAAAAAATCATAAATTTCCATTGTACTGTATGTACTTGGATTCCTTCTTATGAGTGCTAAGTGGTATTTTCCTTCCACTATCTGCTTTTCCTGCAGATCTTTTTTGATGTAAAATTACTTCTCTAGTCCAACCCAGAGATAAAGCATTGAAACAGAACTAGTGATGAGCAATCGATATTTGAGCAAAAAATTGAGCAATTCCACAGGGAGTATGCTCACTGGGCTGGCTTTTGAGCCAAAGGAAGGCTTCCAAAAAATATGAAGCTTCCATGTAGGAAGAACTAGACAAGTATTAATATTTCTCTTGTATCCTCAGAAGACATTCACCAGGTAGTCAATACTCCTTGCCACTTGTATTACCAGGGCTCTCAGAAGATGCTGTAATTCTTAATTCCTTATGAGACCCTACATCAAAGGGCAAAGCAGTGCATCTAACTTGAGATGAGTGACTGAAGGGGAATTGTCCCAAAACTCACTCCTTTAAACTTGAAATATCTATCTCATGACTAAAAATCACAGCTTAGGCTCCACTGTCAGATTTTGGCAATGGTCCTCCTAACTTTGTAAAAGTGAAGATTTGTGAGGTTTTTGGATATAGAGCACGAATGGTGAGAGACATCCTGCTCAGAGGGAGGTGCTGGCACAGCCCTGTGCAGTCCAGGAGAGCTCAGAGGGCCTCACTTAGGATCCTTGTTTATAGCATCACAGGATGATTTGGTTTATTCATCCATGAATTTCCATCCTGACCACATTCAGGTCCACGAAAAATAGTCCTAGAAAAAACACATGCTATTCATGTATTAATCACTATTGGTGTTCCAAGCTCACGTGCATCCATGCACACTGGCTTACTCTGCCTCTTTGTGAGTTTTCTGGAGGAGTTCTTGGCCCAGCTACAGCTCAAGTTTTATCTCCTTTAGGGCCTGTTCCACACCATTGCTAGTTTGGATAAGGGGGTTGAGTGCATCCATCACACCTTCCTAGGATTTGTGTCCCCTTGGTGCCCCAATTACAATTTGATGTACCCTTGTGCTTTGAAAATTAGGGGAAATAATTGGTAGCTGGGACCATTTGCCCTTTGCATCATGCTATTGGAATTGCAGGAAAACCCAGAGCTGCACAGGTGTACTTGCACTGCTACTGAACCAAAAAACTCATAGCCTGCAGAGGCAGAAACTGGCTCAGGTTCCTGCTAGGAGGGTTCAGTTCCAGCACTGCTGTTGCCTTCCTCTCTCTCAGGACAGCTGGAACTTGGCAGCTCAGCCTGTGGACTTTCCACAGCCTTTTTACTGGGGAAACAACTCCTCTGTTGCCATTCAAAAGCTGTTGATGAAGTGTTTTGATCCTTCCAATTTTTTGTCTCCACACCTGGATTGGCATAGAAAGATGCCTTTTATCTGCCTATCCGTGCTTTTTTACAGATAGGTCTCTTAAACCTGGGGTCCATTGAGATTCATGTGTTGGCACTGACAAGGACATCCTTATATAGTCTGAAAGATTGCTGGGTAAAGGATCACCTTTGGGGTTTTTTGTGGGTTGTTTTGGTTTTGTTTGTTTGTTTTGTTTTTGTTCTTGTTTTGTTGTTTGTTTTGGGGTTTGTTTTGATTTGATTTGTTTGGGTTTGGGTTTTTTTGTGATTTTTAAAGCCAATAGATACACCTATGAAATACTGTAAGGCAGATTGTGATATAACAGATGCTAAATAAACGCTGGAAATCATAGTGTTTTGTCCTCTTCACACACAAACTACCGGCAGCCACCTCCCTTTAGCAAGGAATGAAGGGGTGCTGTCATTAAAATTAATGAAAAAAAATTTAAAAAACTGTTGGTGCATTTATGAACTTGCTTACAAACTAGTAAAACAGAGCAGATATGTAATATCTTACTGCTGAAGTGACATCTGTGGTAACTCTTTAGAACTTGATCCTATGTTTTATGGAAATCTATCATAGAAATTAGTAATATAGTAAAAAAAAGTTGTGTCCAAATAGATTTAACATGTGTGCTAAAGATTTGCCCCACACCTTGACAGCACTTACAGTTCTGTAATGTAAAACTTCTGTTGTTCAGGTTGGTCAGTGTGTTTTTTTCGTGGCCTTTAATTTCCCTACTTCAATAGCTCCCATTTTGGACAGCACTTAATAGAGATGGTTATTAATGCTCTTGGCAGCTCCTTTATGAATGCTGAACTGGCAGTGTTCACTTCATGGTTTTGCCTTGCATATTCTTTTCCTCTCTCACATTCCTTGGGAATACTGAAAGGTATATTTAGGCAGAAAAAAAAAGTACTTCCTTTAATATTTAAGATATGTTTTATTGAAGAGAAGTACTATTTCAGGAAGAATATTATAGGGTTTCTACATTCAAGTAGGCATGTAGATAAACACACCTGGTATATTTTCTTCCAAATACAATAATATGGACAGGTCATGCTTAGAACATGAGTTTTTTAATGATGGAGGAAAAAACCATAATTATGTTTTCAGAGTTTGTTAGGCTGTGGAAGTGGCAAAGGCAAAATCAGTGAATTTATACATGAATCATGTCTTTTAGGAATATGATATTGTGTATAAGTCACATGTGAACATGGCAGATCTTATAACTGCATGAAGTGTTTAAACACTTGATTGTTCTTTGCTGACAGCACAGCTTCTCTGAAGGCAACAACCACGGCTTAACTGTCACTAGTGCCTAGGTACAAGGCATTTGCCTTTTGGGAGCCACCCAGTGCTTGGACACTTACTCCAGAAAGGTTTCAGGACTTCAGAAACTCCATTAGTTTGGATAGCACCTGGTTTCATTCACTAAGCATTCTTGAACTGTACTTTGTTTCGGAGTGGTTTTTTGTTCATTTAAAATGCAGTTGTGTTGAGAGCTTTTTGAGACACTATTGCAAGCACCTCTGCTGCTGTTCAGAGGTCAAGAGTCTCCAGGCAGTTTTGTTTAGGACCACGTGGAATGTCTGTATTTATGAATTCATTATCCATTCATTTCAGAGAGGTGTGGTGGTGCATCTTAATTCCATGGCAGTAACTTCCATAAGACACTTTGTTAATACTGGCCTGAACCAAACTGCTGCCTTTGTTAGACTTGTTTGAAGAAGAAGAAAATAATAAATTTGAAGAGGTGGAATATCTTGGGGTTTCTCTGAAAAGAATTGGAAAGTGAAAGGATGAGACCTAGTACAATGGTTAGATAAAAGTTTCCAAATTATTAGAGAAGTCCTAAGGATGTGAAATTCACTACATTTAAGAAGGAAAAACACATACCTCCTAAACAACTGGAAGAACCACTGAGAAGATGAGGCTAACTCTTTTGACAATAGAAAGTACAGCACTTAGTCTGGCATCTCCTCTTTTGACTTCCTCCCGTTAAAAGATGTCTTTCCCACTTAAATGGAGTTCTATTAGGGTCATACTGGCAGCCTTTCAGTACCTAAAGGGAACCAAGAAGAAAGCTGGAGGGGATTTTTTTTTTTTTTTACTGGGGCCCGGGGTAATGGCTTTAAACTGAAAGTGGGCAGGTTTAGATCAGATATTAAGAGAAATTCCTTGCTATCAGGGTGGTGAGGCACTGGAACAGGTTGCCCAGAGAACCTCTGGCTGCCCCATCCTTGGAAGTGTTCAAGGCCAGGTTGAATGGGGCTTTGAGCAACCTGGGCTAGTGGAAGGTGTCCCTGCCCATGGTGGAGGGTTGAAAGTAAATAATCTTTAAGGTGTCTTCCAACCCAAACCATTCTATGAGTCTATCTTATTTCTCATCTTCAAGACTGTTTCATTTCTGGTTCAGAACTTGAAGCTTGCACCGTCTTCCTCAGTTTGATTACTTGACCGTTTTCTTTTTGATCCTTTAACCTCGTATTTAAGAAAACACTGTAAAATATTCTAGAAGTTGCCCATGTGGTGGAGAGTTGAATCATGAAGACCCTAAATAAGGAATTGATTAACAATTTAACAGTTGTTTAACAAATCTGACTGCTCCTTTCTTTGCTCATTGTAAAGCATACAATTTAAAACACATCAGCAAGCATCATGTTGTGATGTATTTTTTTGCCAAAAGACACCAAGGTCTGGGTTATCTTGGCACGTGTGCTGAAATAACAGAGATAAGAGGCACGGAGGTTATCCTCTTGACAAAACTTGCCAACCAAAATTTCCAGCAGAGATTAAAGAAGCAGTGATGACATGTTGATTTTCATAGATCATATTTTTATGTCGCTGCATTCCAGCTTTTCAGGATTGTGCTCTGGCAGTCTGTAGCAGAACACTGTGTGTTCCTCCCTTTCCCTGCACCTAAGAAGCTTCCCCATTCTTGCACAGAGCCAGGCTTGTCCCCCTGCACCAGGTCAGACTGAGCTCTGCTAAGTGAACAGTAAGACTGCCTCTCTCCAGTGTTTGTTTTTTTCATTAGAAGCAGAGATGTCTTATACTAGGCAGCAGGTGCACTTCATTCTATCAACTCCAAGTACAGCATGTCACTTCAGGTGAAGCAATTCAAAAGTTGCTGACTTTGGAAATCTGGGGTTTGGATGACTGCATATTAATTCCCCAAGCACAGCACATACTGCATATTGCTTACAAAAGTAAAGGGCAACGTCTTCACTTTCAGTATTTCCTCACTGAAATCAGGGAGAAAAGACTATCCAAAGAATAGCCATTGCCATTACCATGACATTAGAAATTAATACCAATTCATATTTTCTTTATGTTCTTAGCACTCTCTAATTTCCCCCAAGGAAACCTTGTCAATGACAGGGTGAGAGAGGGCAAAAAGCAAGAGCAGGAAAGACTAGAAGACAAGATACATTGGCTTGGATCTGAGTGAGAAGAAGAAACCAAGGATAATGACAGAGCTGAGGCAGGGGTAGCTGAGGAATATCATCAGCAGAAAATGTGAACAAAAATAACAGAAAAATTACATTCTATCCCTTTTTATGCCTCCATAATTGGAACTGCCCTAAAATTGATGTCTAGAGCAGGGTGAAAACTTGGAGTGCTCTCCCAATGAACCAAAGGAGACTACTGAAAAACAAACAGCAACCCAAATCCCCTAATTACATAGCAGATTGTTATCTTAGAAGAAAAACAAGCTTAATATAAATACAAAAGGACTGGAAAAAAACACCTCAAAATTATCCACAAAGATGAGACAGCAATTTCATGATAGAAAAAAAACTTGAAGTAAATGTTCTGGAGCCCAGATGCAGGAGGAGTATTTTAGACCTTGATTACCCAGTGGCTTGCATTTACAGCCTTTCCACTCCAGAAGCTTTATTAGAGAAGCAAAGGTCTCGGTCTTTTCATCTTGGAGACTGTGAGGAAGGACTGCACAGCCTTGCTGCACTGCCCTGCCTGTCCCCTGAGAATTGTGGCTACATGTCCTTTACAGTACCTTCCAAGAAACCAGGAATTAACTTTTGATAACTTCAATTTGTACTTGTATGAAGGCTATATTCATCTATGATAAAGGCTTCCTATAGAATTCTATCAGAAAGGTTGTATTGATTTTTTTTCTCCAGCAAACCCCCTATACCTGATGAATTTTATATTTACCCTGAAGTGTTTTTCTTTCTGCACGAGGATGCATTTCTTACCGCAAGGTAATAAAGAAAAGGAAATGACCTTGTTATTTTCACCGTGGCTTTTAAAAAAAAAGTGTCTTTAAAATACAAGATGATGTAATTTCAACCCAACTATAATTTCTCTGCTTTATGGTAGGCAGTGCTCTGTAAAAGCAGTTTCCGGTTACTATGGAAACATGTTTGTACACACGCACTCACCTGCGCACATGAAGAGGCTAAAAAGTGCCATCTGTTGGAAATGATTTATAAGTCTGTCCCTGTGGCTGAACGGCAACATGTGTGACTCCTGGAGTGCAAGAACAATGCTCTGTATTAAAGATAATACTGTAACAACAACAAATGTGCATAAAGTGGCTACACTTAGTCAGACGCCATCTTCTCACATTAAAACAGTTTGATTTGATGCCCAAGGTGAATACAGCAACAATTTGCAGCAGGTTTCAAACAGAGGCAGAACTGTATTTTCTGGTGTGATTGACTGCAGTAGCAAAGAGTTGGCTGCCCTCTGCCAGCTTCCCTTTGAGTCTTTACATGCATGGTATCTTCAAAGGTACTTTTGCTTGGCCTTGCATTTTTTGTTTTTCCTATGCTGTTATGGACCACAATATCCGAAGTACTCCTGCTTGCTGCCAGTGGCTGCCTGACTGACAATTTGGGCAACCCCAGTAGTGGCCAATAGCTGACTGTCCACCTGCAACTATGAGCTCAAGGAGCACTGAAGAAGGAGCTTACCTGCCTTGAGGACTGACCAAAGTGTCAGGGACCGAAAAGAACCAGTTTCAGATGTACAGGGTAAAGCTTTAACAGGAGAAAGTTGGAAAGGAGCATGAGTTGGGTGAGACAGACAAGCAGGAGAGTCAACAGTGGGGCATCTTCAGGTATAAATGAAATTGCCAAGTTCTAAATTCATCATATGGAAAACTGTTTTCCTTGCTAACAAGGTTGAGAGCTCATAAGATCTACCAATCCCAGAGCTTGCCAAATCCTGAAGCACATGTAATTGTGGAGGTAGAAATGCCTGGGCAGTTACAGATGTATAAATTCTACTGAAGATACAATGTGCAAGACCAGATACGGGGGGGGGGGTTTGTGCGACACTTAACAATATGATTTATTTTGAATTATTTTATGTACCAGCTATTTTGAATATATCAGAGCACTGTTTGTTTGTTTGTTTGTTTGTTTTATATTCTATGTAAATAGGTGGAAGGGACTTTACTTGGTGGGAAAATTACGTCTGAATGATGCTGTATTTTGTGATGAGATGGGCCTTTTTTTGGTCAGTCACTCTTGTGGTTTCACCTGGGATAGAATTAATTTCTTTCCTATATATAGCTGGCACAGTGCTGTGTTTTGAGTTCAGTGAGAGAGTAATGTAGATACAGTATCTACAGTAATGTAGATACTTGGGTGTTGCTCAGAAGTGCTTACCATAAGTCAAGGACTTAGCAGTTCCCAGTGCTCTGGCAGTGAGCAGCTGCCCAAGAAGCTGGGAGGAAGTATGATCAGGACAGCTGGCCTGAACTGGCCAAAGGGATATTCCATGCCATGGAACATCCTGGTTGGTGTATAAACTGGAGGGAGATGGCCAGGAGGTGCTGATTGTGGCCCAGGAACAAGCTGGCCATCAGTCAGTGGGTGGTGAGCAATTGTTTTGGGCACCACTAGTGTTTCTTGGGTTTTGTTCCTCTTTTTTTCCTTACTAATATTACTTATTTATTACTTTACTTCAATTACTAAATTGTTCTAAATCTCAACCCATAGGTTTCACCTTTTATCTGCTTCTTTTTCCCAGCCACTGTCAGTGAGGAGTGAGGAAATGGCTGTGTGGTGCTTAGTTGAGGGCTGGGGTTAAACCGCAACAGACACAATGCTGAGGTGAATTTTGTGTCAGTAGAAACCAGATCAGATTGAACTAGGTTGCTAATATTTTCTCACTTGATGAGAATTGAGTGTAATTTGGACAGCCGAAATAGTAATTACACTGTAATTATCAGTTGTCAATGCAATTATGTGTGTGACTAGTGTAATTCTGCTCTTAAAGGCAGAACACTGCCCTAAAGCAGACATTTGGGTTCAGTGAATGTTCTGCAATAATGCAGCTGAGCAAATTTATTGTCCTACTTAAACCTTTCAGGTAGGTTTTCTGGGTTATCTCTTCAGCTGATTTATAGCTTCAGAAGACAGAGGACAAGCAGCCCTTGGAAGTGTGCATCAGTCATCTACAATCAGGGAGAAAATATCCAAGTGGGTTTTTTTGTCATCTCAATTACAAGGTTTATAGAAATGGCCTCCCCTTCTGCAAGATGAAATGGGACTTAAAGAGGAAAACACCACATTGTGAGGGACTAAAAAAGTCACTGAGGAAATATGTGCCTACGCGAAAAGCTCCAGTTGTAACATTACTTTCTAATCAGCTGAACAGTTTTGTTTTGTGAGAATGAAAACCTTTTTTTCTTTAGCCAGCATATGGAAGTATGAAAATACATCTACCTGTTACTCGTTCTTTGTACAAGTGGATAGTCTGTGACTACATTGTGAGCAGTGTTTTTCTGCCTTACCTGGGCTGTTTTTCCTGAGCCTTTGCAAAGTGCTGTGAAAGCAGAGGAGGCAGAGCAGGGTATGTTGTATGTGACAACAGATCACCAGTGGGCTTTGTGAGCCCAACCCAGTGTTTGTGTATTTTGGGATGCTAAATTACTAGTTTGTCTGTCTGATACCATTGGATGATATTTTCTCTTTGTTTTTTGTCATGATTTGAGGAAAAGAGTTTTCAAAGTTGTATGAGCTACTGCATTTCAGAGGTGTTTATACTACATGAAAGACAAGCTGCTTAGCCAAAAATTTTGGTTTGCTTTGTTTAATAATCTTTATTTCTGGGTCCCGTTAATGCCTTTTCAATGTATGAGTAACCAGCAGTCTGTTTACCATGAATCTATTGAATTAATTGTGAATTTGAGAAAAAATTAGTTGAGTCTGTAAGGTTCTTTACTTTTCATATATAGTGTTACAGCCTAGGCACTTTTTCCACTAGAAAACCATTTCTGTGCTAATAATGAAGGTTTATTTATAAAAGGTTAATTTCCAAATTAGCACTTCTGCTTATGAGTTTTTCTACAAAGTTACTGAATTGTAACTCACAGAGTACTTATTTGTTGTTGTGAAATTTGGATGATGACACAAAATTAATTTATTGATGGCAACCTTGGTCTAATTTATTACCAACCGAACATCAGGAAGAAATTCTATGGTGCATGGGATTTTCATGAGGTGTGATTAACAAATACCAATTCATCAAAGCCCACAGTCTGTTAGTTCCAAAAGGAAATAAATATAATTAGAGAGCAGCTGTTAATAAGTTTTTTTAGCAGGAATTTAAGCTGTGATTGAACCTTCCAGTAACTGGAGAGAAACTGGACTCAAATAATTTTAAGCTTTTGTACTGAAACAAATTATTCTAGCACTAACTGTTGAGTATTAAAGCATTTTTCATACCTCAAAGCACTAGTTGATGTTCCAAATTTTGGCCAGCTCTGGGGCAAAATTAAATTGGTCTGTTAACAGCTGATGTTGCAGATACCAGCAGAGTTAGCATTGACTGGAGATGATGTGTTGTGACTCTTACAGCTTATCCTTTTTATCCAGTGGGCTGTTACTGACATTAAAATTTAGAAGTTCACAGAGTCAAATCTGAGATGGATATTGTTCAGTAACCATTGAGAATCAGTCACTAAATGTTTAGTTCTTCTGGGTTCTGGTTAATACACCACACCCCCTGCCCATTCCCAAAGTCCTCTTGTTCCTTTGTATGACACGCCAGTCTTTTTAGAGGTGAAAGAAACCCAAAGTGGCAATTGTCAGTACCTTATTTCTAAAAATAGATAAAGTGGTAGAGTGTTTGTGCTGATGGAACAGTCAGGAAAATGAATATTAAACAGAAAGTTACAGATGCATGAAAGGTTTATGGATTTATAATTCAAAAGAAATCAGTAGATTTCATTCTAGTACAGCTTAGTCAGTGCTCAGTATCCAAGCACTAAATAATTCTATCACCCAGTCTGATATTTTGCAACGAACTGCTTATTAGGAAGATTTAAGCAGGACAATTAACACCAGCAAATGGCAGGTGTTTAAAATTCCCCTTGAAAAATCACCTAGAAATATCTTTCTTTGGAAGCCATGTAAGTTGCTCATTTCTGATATAAAACCTCTGCCAAGTATTTGGATCCACAGCATAGATATGCCACGATTATTAAGCATGGGGGAGTTCTTTGTGGTAGTTTAGCAATTCATTATCCTGCTGTAGATCCCTCTGTGGAAATCAGTTCACTCTGTGTGTGTGCAATGCAAAATAGAATGGATTCACACCACTGACCACTGGCTGTGATAGAAGATGATTTGCAAAAGCCATGTCAGGAAAGTCTGGTGTTAGGTTGCAGGATGCTTGACATCTGGAGCTTTATGTAGGGTGGACCACACAAACAACAGCAAAACAACTTTTCTTTGGAGTGATGGTGGCTGTACTGACGTGTCTGACTTAGCCCTGTAGGGATTAGAGGTGCAGGTGAAGCCAGATCCCTTGCCTCACTCAAAGATACAGTGACCTTCCAGCTGGGTCACCCCTGAGGCTTTCTACTGCTTTGGTGCTCGGGTTTATCTTTGTTCACAGTCTATGAAGCACTTCCCTTCATGGAGTAATGTCTGGAAACAGAAATACCTGAACTTGATTTGGTTCTAAAAGCAATGCTGCTATGTAAATACAGTGCTCTGCTGCTCTGATGGGTTAATTAGCTGTGTTATTTGGCCCCTGGTGAGTGAACTCATTTAGACATGAGCCAGGGGCATTGGAAGTAGTTTGGAATTGCTGTTCAGAAGTTCCTGAATAACTCACATCATGTATACATACTTCTATTTCATAATTTTTGCTCTTCATGCCAGTTTGATTTAGTTCAACCTCCTTCTTAATTATACCAGAATAAGATATCCTGCAGGAAAATTTCAAAACTGGAAAATCCAAATGTATTACTTTAGGAATAGCTGTTGTATTTTACACTTGCACCCTATGTTATTCTATTTCAGCTTGCAAATGGAGATCACCCTTATGGTATAAAAATTCAGAAGTTTTGAAAGGCAAAAGCTTTTAATCAAATAATCATAAAATGATAAACAATTTTGAAATCTAAATGAAGAATATGAGTAAAAATGGTTATGTGAGACTGTTATTCCTAACAGATGACTCATGATAGCATGGGTTTAGAAGTAAACTGTATGGAGTTCAGCATTTGTGTAAGCTGGAAAATATAGAAGAAACAGCTGATTCCTGGAGAGTAGATTTTGCTAGCTGCCTTATTGGAAACCTTTTCTGAAGTTCCAGATACACGATTGAAGTTAAATTACAGTAGCTTGAAACAGAGTTTGCAGTTTGTGTGCTTGTTCCACAGGCAGCACTTAATTGATACCCACAGAGGATAAAAGTCTAGAGCAAGGTGCCAGCTCTGCTCTTGACAGCAAACAGAAGGCACGGCAGCAGATAGCACGTGATTGTATATGGCCTTGTCCATAGGGCTGAGGCAGTAAAAGATTCCCTTTGTACATGTTTATCAAAAAAAGGGGAAATATGACCTTGGGTTAGGAGCTGCACTAGGACTGCTTTCAGTTTCTAACTGCTTTGCCTGGGTACCTCTGAGCAGGTGGATTAGATGGTTTTCTAACTGAGGTGGATTTTTTTCAAATGCAGCCTGACCCTCTCTTTGAGGTTTGATGTGGGGTTTTTGTGGGGTTTTTTTTTGTGGTGGTTTTTTTTTTTGTTTTTTTTTTTGTTTGTTTGTTTTTTGGCGGAGGGGTTTGTTTGTGGGGTTTTGTCGGTTTGGGGTTTTTTTTGTTTGTTTTGTTGTCGTTGTTTGGGGGTGGTTGTTTGTTTTGTGGGGTTTCTTTTTGCAAACACAAGCATGCATTCACTAATGTAAAGTCATCAAAAGGGTGACTTTCTCTTGGTTTGTGCTTTGGAGAACAGCTAGCGTAATAGGGCTCCATCGCAGCTGCTGTTTCTGGACTCCTGATTACTGTGGAATAACACTGTGGGTAATGCATTGCCACCTGTAGCAGAAACAAATCTCTCCTTTGTCAAGCAGAAGGACATTTGGCAGATGGCTCTTTTCGCCATTGGCCTGAGAGATGACCCAGCACATACTCTAGGATAATGTGTTCACAGTGTACACAAGACCTCTTTGAACAGGGGTGGGGTGGTCCAAATGGCACACAAGCAATTACACTTGTGAACTTCTCAGAGCACTACGTCCAGCTCTGTTGTCAGGAATCCGCTGTCAATTTTCTCCCCTCGTTTTTGGTGTCTGTCTCTGCTCCTAGCTCATGGCCAGTTTGCATTTTCTGCTGTGCCCTGTAAGTTCATTTGGCAAAACTTGTCCCAGCTTTGGTTGACTTGAACGTGAAGTGCTCATGTTTCTGCTACTGAGCCTGGCATAGTTCAGGGGTGGAAGTGTGCATTAGTAACATTTTTTGTGTCAGGTCAATGAGGGCTAATGGCCCCTGGAGTCAGTTCCTGACACTGTCAAGTTAAAATGCATCAAGCAACTATGTGCTCTCTCACTGTGTCCTGTCAACCTTTCTAGTTTATTACATACAGGACACAAATTATGCCAATATTTTTACATAACACTATGTGGAGAAAACACGCATAGAAAAAGCTTGAGTCTTTACCCTCATTCAACAGGCAGAAAAACTGAAGCACCCTTGTTTCTGAGCCTGGACATTGCAGTTCAGCCACTAAGCTGCAAATACAGAAGAAGGTAGAGAGAGATCAGTGCAACATTTTTGCTCAGAACTTGTTGCTAAGACACCTTTGCAATGGTAAGGCCATAATAGCTGAAAACTTCTTCTGTACATCTTGTTGCTTTTATGATGAATTGTGCTTCTCTGACACAAAAGGCCCCCAGGCAAATGCAAAACTTAAAACTGAGTGAGGAACCTCACTTCAGTATTACCTCTGATGCTTTTTCTTCGAATAACTTTCTTTCAGTGAAATACGTTCCCAGCTGCTTTTGGATTAAAGCCTGACTCGAGCATCTGCCAGCTCCCAGGCAGAGTGAACTCCCAGCTCCACTCTCAGAGCTGTGTCCAGCAGCTCACTGCTATTAGGCTGGGAGAAACAGCCAGGGCGTACTGCCTTCTGCTTTGCCTTCATGCTCCAGCACTGAAACAGGATGTGACAGGCCGGGGGGAGAACTCACATAAAATGAGCAAATCAGCCCTACACAGGCTGGGGAGCCTTCTGATGGCATGAGACTGGCACAGAGGCTTTATGAGCCAGTTTTTCTGGGGAACAGCTTCATAAAGCATTTTTGTCATTGATGTGCTTGTGGACTGAGTGGCCTTTCTATAGAAGGAATGAGCTTTTACACTTGATAATACACATCCTTAAATGTTAGCACTTGGAAAGATTTTTTTTTCCTTCTAAAAAGAAAAATGTATTTTTAGGCAGTTCAGGCATTGACAGTGGTGTGCCAGTGGTCTTTGGCCTTCATAAACACATAGAATCTGGGACAAGCTGCTGAATGGAAGAATCAAAGTTAAGCCTACAACTAAATGAGCCCAAATATAATGCATATTGTACACGTGCAATTAGCAAAGGCAGTTTAGATGCAACAGAAACAAATACAAAAGAAAACAAGTAGAGTTTTGGGGAAAAAAAACCCAAAACAAACCTCCAAAAAACAAGACATAACATAATTGTCAACCTCATGTGTGCACAAAACCAAGCCTATTTGAAATCATATAGACAGCACAGCATGTGTGAGCCCTGGGCAAACACACAGGTGGTTGAATTAACTATACCAGGAGCCTGCTGATAGAAATTAGTATGTACTGCTTCTTTCCTGACTGGCTGGAAAAGCCTTTCAGCTGGAAATGATTTAACAGCCCTCAGTTTGCCCAGGGTTACCCACTGAGTCCTACAAAGTGGATGGCCTCAGCATTTGGGGCTTAGAGGGTTAAGAGAGACAAATTGTGAGATGTTTTCCATAAAAACCTATGGAGTCAAGCATTTATGCACTGCCCTTGTTTTCTGGGTCAGCCGAAGAAGCTGGCTTGCCTCAGAGAAAGGCTTGGCAATCCGTGGTCCCTGCAAGGAAGTGAGAAAGGAAATGCTGTGCATGCAAGGTAGCACAGTCATGTTCGATTCGTCACTGTCGAAGCCCAGATGGCTCTGAAATGCTGTGCTGTGAAATGGCTCCAGAAGGCTCAACTATACCTCTCTCCTAGTAGGCCATAAGTAATTTTCTTCTCATCTAGCAATGTTTCTTGAGAGAACAAGTCATTGCACAGCATTGAAGGTCTCTTGAGAAGCACTAAGAGGTTTCCAGTTCTGTTGGCTCAAGCCCCCAGAAGTTAAAAGTACTTCTGAGTTCAGGTGATTCTGTGCACTTTAGGCTATTCTGAGGATAATGATCTGGCTGGATATCATACACCTCAACATCATCAGGCCACCAATCATTTCTTCATTTCAGGGAGCTAATGGTAATGATAGGACAGAAGATTAATTTAGTTGCACCTTTTTTATATTACATTAACATCTAGAAACACAAGAAAGAGCTGGTCATGTTGTACTCGATACCATTTATCAGTATAGTAGGAGACTGTGTCTGTCCCAGATTTATATTCTCATCAAAAACAGAATCAACATAGGGCAGAAGTAAGAATAAAAGTCGAATAAGCTGAAGTGGCTCCCCAAGGTTGTGCAGCAGACTGCTGGCAAAGCTGATGTCTCCTGATTTCCAACCTTGTGCTGTGCCTGCAGATGTATGCCACTGACACCTCTGAAAGGGATAGCAAAGCAGCAGTAGTCAAAAGCCTAAGGGAGTTTGATAACTGAGCACAGCCTCTATCTGCCCTGCAGCTCACCAATTGCCTGTTTATCCCCTTGAAGACTAATGGAGAGGAAAGCAAGCAGTCTATGAGGCAAGGCAGCCACTGACTTCTGAGGCGTGATGTAGCAGTGTGTGGTTTAGAGCTCGTCACAGCAGCCAAGGGTTTGGGGTGATTACTGTTGCTATGCATGAAGAAGGTTTGGCTGGGATGGGGCAGAAGGCTGGAACCAGTAGATAAACAGCACAAGAGATAAATTTGTAATGAGCAGTTGTAGCTGTACTATGATTATTTTTTGTTCCCCCAGTCTTTATTATTCTGTTGAGCTGTGCTGCAGGGGCTTGGCTCTGGAGGTGTGTGGCAGTGAACTAATACTAAGTCTGTCAAAGTGAGAAATCTGAACTGTAAAAGAGCTGAAGCTATTTTTATATGGTTCAGGAGGAAAAATAGATGGGGTAAAATCTATTTCATTTACTTCACTTTAGGCTGAATTCAAACAGAAGGATTTAGAAAGCCTCCAAAAATGTGGATTCTTGCATCGATACAAACTAATAAAGGCTAGCAGACAATTACAGCAGGAGTGGCAATAACATTTCTGGCATAAGTGCTCAGTGACAACAGATTACTCTCAGTAGCTCCACTGGAAGAAATAATCTGTTTCTAATTAAAAAGAGCTGGAATAGAAGTGTGGCATGTTATGGCAAATATCCATAGCTGAGGCATCATTAGACTTAAAGCCTAACTGGGTAATACTATAGAAACTTTCTAGCTCTAAACTCTGATTTACAGAACTATAGAATATAAAATGTGCCTTTGGAGAAGTGTACATGTGGACTGTGATTTATACCAAACCCTAATAAGGTTGCGCATTCAAGCTTTGTAATTAGCTTTTCCTAACTTGAGTTCTTGAGTGTTCAAATTTCCCCATGAATTAAGGAGCCAGAAAAGGGAAAATGACATTTTTGCATCCAGGTCTTAAAAACAGAGCTTCATGAAGAGGAGCCACGATTGTAAATTAGCCAGGCCCAAACCATCAGGACTGATGGTCCCTTTGCATCATCAGTGGTAGCTGAGGATCCCAGGACATAATCTTGGACTGAAGCAATTACATTAACTTCTTTGGGAATCAGGGAAACTAAGGCCCTAATTAAGTAATATTAAGGAAGTTGTGTATATTGTTTCTGGCCTGAAAACTTAATGTTTATATTATCTGACTCTTTTTTAATCACTGCTTTCATGGCTGAAACCCTGGACTGGTTGTGAGGTAAACTACACTTTTGCAATCTAATGCAGATGAATGAGCAGATGAATCAGTCTCAAGCAAACTCATAGTGTACTCTAGTTTAGTAGACTGTTTCACACTTCCTGAAGTATTTCACAGTATATGGAATATGTTTCAGTGTTATCTCTTGCTGCTGCTCTTAGCACAGTACTCTGTGATTAATTTTGTTGTGGTTCAGAGGCTCGCTCAAGTCTGTTCCCTCTGAGGCAAGCTGGTACAGCTGCATTTACTTTGGCAGATTTTGGTCCTTAGTCAAACAGATTAAGTATTAGAGGGTCATTCTGACACTTGCCTTTGAGTTGGACATTAGTATGTGTGTGTTCCCTAGGTCTCTGCACTGGGAAGAAGTAGGCTCAGTGACATGGTAAAGCTGCTTCTGCAGGAAAGTAATTAGATACACTAAAAAGGTCATGAGCTGACCCTAAGGAGCTATTCAGCATGAAGAAAACTGAAAATATCAGGCCTACAGAAAGAAAAGTCTGTTTATTGGAATAAGAGCTATGACACTGAGTGCTTTCCAAACCTTTCTGGGAAGTCTTGGAATGTTACGTGGCCAAACTAAGCAGGGAGTGTTTTTCCATTTCTTCCCTCATGTTGGGCACTTCATTCTGCGACAAGCCTTATGTTGTTTCTCATGGCAAAGCTCAGCAGGGCTCTTCTGGACCTGGCCAGTATCTGAAGTTCTCTCTCTTGCCATGTTTCCCACCCCTCTGCTCACCAAAGGAAGCTGGCTGTTTCTAGCAGTAGTTGCCATGTGATGATAACAGACTGAACAGCTGGCTGGGAGACAGACAATAATCACACACTGTAGGAATCTCCTGAATTATCAAGTCCTGTCCCTAACAGGCAAGCCTGATACATCATCCTTTTCACAAACCAACTAAACACCACCTTAAGACAGTTTGGCTCTCTACCCTCTCTACTTGTCTTGGAACACTGCTCCCTAACTCCACAGTAGTCTTGTAGTTAGAAGTTATATGATCTCCCAGTTTAAATGTATTTCTGGTCACTTTATTATGCATATGCTTCTTTCTGATATTTTTAAGCCCATCAATTCAATTTTATTTTTTCCCTGCCAAGGAAAATTAAAAATGCATAAGGTGTAGTAAAGGAGGCTAAGCCTGGACTTCCTCTGTTCTCCTTGTCCTGATGGTTTTGTGACATGATTGAACAAATAGCATGAATACAAAAGTATAGTGTGAGTTGATTTGCAAAGACTTCTGATTAATTGAACCAGTCACTGTATTAATTGCTTCACAGTGCGTAAAAAGCTTCTTAAAAAAGGGATTTGTTGCCCCTGAATTGTCCAGTTGGACATTAAAGTATCACTGTTGGTCATTTCCAGTTTCTTTCTGGAAGACCATTTGGGTACTGCTGAGCATGTGCATTATGATGTCCTAACTGATTTACTGAAGTTTTAGTCTGTTTCTGTTGTCTGTTATTTGTTGGTATTAACAAAATGCTTAAGACGATATATTTTGATTATACACCTCAGAAGCTTTTCCTTTCTTTTTTGTTCTCCAGCCTGATAGGTAGTTCAATATGGCCTTTAACAGGTTTCCCACAGTTTTCAAACTTTCAAGAACTGAATTTGTAAAACAGAACCAAATGAAGGTAGATGAAGAAAAACCTTCCAAAAATAAAAACTAGCACTATTTTCAAAGAGTAAAGACAGTAAAACATACAAGTTGGCTTATTTTGTACATTCCATTTCTATAATGCATGTGTTATTTTTTCCTGTTTATAAACACATCACAGATCGCATCTAGCATAACAATGCGTCATTGCTCCATACCTTGTATTTAACTCTCTTGAAGTTTTTCCTTCCTTCACAGTCAGCAAAGCAGGTACAAATCAAGAACTTTTTGTCTTTAGGAGTTTTTAGAAGAGCTATTGTTCTAATTTAATTAATCTCGGATGCCGTTAAGATAGGAAGAGTGATTTGGCAACTCTTGTTTACAAGAAAACACTTCATGTTTACTTGCTTTGCTGATGGTAACAAAAGCTGTTAAAGGGTTGGGTTCTGTTCTCACTCACCTGACCACAGGTGGTCAGTGGAAGTTGTTGTGGTATAAACAAACAGGGTAGGGATGGCTCTTACTGAAAAACCTCTGTTGGGACTTTAACCATTGAGTCTACGGGATGGGATCTGCTTCTGTAGCTCAGCAGAAGACAAAGCTGCTGGGTGAGAGCAAGGGCCTTCACCAAAATGCAGGGATTCAGCATACACCTGCTTGAATGTTTCAAGCTAAACTAAGTGACTGCAATTCCTCTAGTACAAGGACTTTGCAGCCCAGTGCAACTGGGCATTTGGACAGGACATCTGCCCTTACCCCAGCACCTGCTGAAGGAATTATTGTCCTGTGTGCACTGCGTGAGCACTAAGGAAGTAAATGCCTGAGGAGTACACTGTGCACCCAGTGTTAGGAGTGGAGTAAGAGAGATATAAGTACAGCTAGAATGTAGTCCTGTTAATAATGAAGTTATTAGAATGAAGTCCTGTTAATTTAATCTTCTAATACGCTTCTCAAATATGTGCAGGGACTTACTGATATGTATTTAATAAGATCTGGGAAAAATATTTCTTAATGTTATGACTAAAACTAAGAAAACAGTGGGGGAGTATATAATTTCAAAGCAGGCAACACAGTTTCCTGGTAAATATAGCACAGTGCTTAAAGGCTTGCTTTTTGTCTTTCAAAGCAGTTAAAGTCTCTTACCTTCGTTGTCTGCTAACTAAAAGTAGTGAAAACATTCTAAACTCAAGGTATTTCCCTATAATTCTGAGTATTGGACAAAGATAAACAGAGTTGGTCATCTAGTGACAGCCTAGTCTCCTTTTACTTTTTATCTGCTTGTATGTCTGCATCACCGTGACAAGCAAAGTAAAATCCTGGTTTGGTATTGCTCAGGATCTGTGGGTGCATCAATACATTGTGAATAGAGCCATGAATATTTTTAGAAAATGACACTCAGAAATTGCAACTTCTGTGGCCATGTTTATTGCTCTAAATTATTTCTGGAATCTGCAGAGAGAGAGCAAACGCTTTGGCTTAGACACATTCTTTGCCTTCACTGTCTGATTTTAAAATCCCCAGCCCTGTAGGCAGGGGAACAGTGGCACTGGTTGTCCCCATCAAGCAGGGCCTCCTCCCCACCGCTTTGGGCAGGAGAAGACAGAGGCGTTGCTGCCTGTGCTTATGCTGAGCCCACTCATATGGTGCCACAGCAGGGAAAATACAGAGGGTTTAGGAAATGGCCTGTGTTTTGGGCTGTGTGGCCATTGCCCTGAGGCAGCTGCTGGCTGCAGATGTGGGCTCTGGCCATGCTGCTCAGGGGCTCTGCAGAACTGGCAGCCTGGTGCCCATCAGGAACCACCAGGGCAGTTATTGTAGGCAGCAAGAAAACCACAATAAGTGTTTGTGTTCCCTTAGACTTCAGGCATTTATTCATTCCTGCCTTTTTTTCAGCATATCTGCACTCAGTGGAGACTTGTGGCTGTCATTAGCCGAGGGTGTGCTGCTGCCTTGATTCCTGAACAGGGATCAGCGGGAGCGGTGGGGAGCAGCCTGGTGTGGGGAAGGGGATCTCTCACGCTGACAGAACAGGAGGGTGTGTTCGGCATCATGGAGCCCTCCCCACTTCAGGGAACTCATATCATGTTCTGCTCTGCATCCTGTAGTTGACTCCCACAGTGTACTGGAACCATCAAACCAAAACTGGCTCACCCTGTATGCTTGGTAGACCAGCTCTGAGAGTCAGTGCAAAACTTTGGCACAAGCATTTGCAGAAGATATTTTGCTTTACTTATTACCACTATTTTTCTTAGATGTCTCACTTTGAGCAAGATTGTAGTGTACATCAAACATTTGCCAAGTGCAACTCAAAGCCCAGTGTTGTGTTTCCATAATTTCTGATCTGTTTTAACCTTCAGTCTTGTGATGCCTCCTAGGTGTTTTTTCACTCCAGTCATTTGACTGTGTGAGAAGAATCAGTGACACTTCCAATTAATATTGCTAACTGAATTCAGCTGGTGACTTAAGTGCCACTTTTTTTTAAAAGTTGCTACAAGGATAACTGAACATTTAAGAAAAGATATTTCTGTTGTTGTTAAATGTAGTAATGGTCTCATTTGAGAGGGAAATACAAACCTCTGAAATATAAAATATTAGCAATCATTTCAAAGTTGAGTGTATTATTCATGGAGGGAATAGAATTAGTCTGCGTCATGACTACTTCTGCCTCAGTGTCCTTCTTTCCTCTGGGATCCTGAAAACAAATCACTCAAAATTTTAGTCTCAGAAGAGGAAGATAATGGTAATTTCATACAAACTCCCCACACAGCATCCAGAAAACTCTTAGTAGTGATAAACACCAGTATTTCCCCAAACTATACTTAATTCACTTTTGTTGTGTTTATTTTTATTCTAACTAAACTTTTGCATAGATAATGAGACAAAGAGGGAAGCATCTACTTTTTGAGATTTTCTTTGTGCAAAATAGGCATCATAAGATGGCATAAGTCAGTGTGGTGGGTTTTGTTTTGTATGTGAATGTATTTTGTAAATGTGCTTAAATTCATAAATTTAGTTTTAAAAAAATACTAACTGTGTTCTACATGGAGAAGCTGTTGGACAATGAAGAACCAGAAAGAGCTTTGATGAGGGTGCAGAAAGTCTTGCTGGCTGTTGCTTGTTGAACTTGGTGGGTGAGTTCATGCTGAGTGAGCTACAGCCCAGGAAAATTTTGTTTCACTTGTTCCAAATCAGCAGCAAAGGTGAGATGGAGTTCTCTGCAGGAGCAGTACAATCCCATTACTCTGTAATAATCCATCACAGTCATTGCTCCACTAAAGCCACTGTTGAGAAGAATGTTCAACAGCCTGTGTTTGCCTGGGAAAGCAAACATCAAGGAAACTCCTGATTTTGTCCTATAGATTTTAGATCCTCTGGTGCATTTTAAGAGGCATGTTGTAAAGATCAGAGGTCCCAATGACCATGCTTCAAAATGTATCAGGTCTGTTATCCTGCCCCTCAGGCCATGGGAGAGAAGGCACCCTGAGTGGGGTGGAGGTTCAGGGACATCCCCATGGTGGCTGGGAAGGGTTGTATCGCTCAGACTGTGCCAAAGGCAGGGTGGCAGTGAGAGTGTAGGGCCTGAAAGGCCACTTGGGGCACAGTTGGGGTGCCTCCAAGGAAGGCACTAGGCTGAGACAGAGGGCAGTGCAGGAGCAGCTAGAAACCTTCTATAAACCCACACCCCCTCACTACCTCACAGAAAAAATAAGCTGTTAGAGGGAACAGAAAACAGTATGTTCAAACTTTCCCCCCTGCTTCATGAATGTAGCCTAGCACTGACTTTTTAAATAGAGGCTTTCACAGCAAAATGAAGTTTCAGAAAAAGAAGTCAGCCTTTATGTTTCATCTTTCCTCTGATGCTGTTGGAGAAGTATATGTTTGAAATGCATGCTTCTTCAAAAACCTGGTTCCTTCACCTATGCTTTTTGGCTCTCACAAATGAATTTGTTTCATTTCAGTCAAAAAGGAAAGGGTCACACAAAAGGAGCTCCAAGGCAAGCAAATGGGAAAGCTCTGGAGGGCACACAGTGTGTCCTTGCCAGTACCTTGCTGCCCAGGAAGCTTTCCCTCTGCCTGCACGTAACCTTGGGGATGAAATGCCAATGTTAAATTATCTATAAAGGACAGTGCACTTGGAAATGTAAAAATATTTCAATCTATATCGTATCCTCACTTAGGTACCCCTACTATGGGTGTCAGCCACACAGTGGTCTGTTGTGCAGAATTGACTGAAAAGCCCTTTGGTTCAGCATTGTGGTCACTGGTGACAGTCACAGGATGTTAGCAAAGATACAATCAGTTTATCCTCTCAATAACTCTTGCCTTGAATGCCTAGCAACTGGTTAAAAGAAAAAAAAAATAACTTGAATGCACCACCCACACTAAGGTTCTAAGACTTAGAAACTGAGGCTTTACTGAGACCTCCAGTGTAGCATTTGAAAAAATGTGAGTCTAGTTTTAATACAGTAATGGATTGTATTGCAAATAACACTAGTGTTTATAATAGTGAGGACTTTTGAGGATCACTCTGTGCTTGGCTTCAGCTGATATATGCCTTGTCAATCTCTGCCTGAGCCAGGGGACACTTCAAGCATTGTTGTCCCACTGCATAATGAATGATATGAAAAAGAAGTAGGCATTATGACAAACAGATTTGTTCTGTGTAAACTTAATACAAATAATAGCTCTATAGCCTCTTAAAAAACTTTGTCATTTTTCCACTGAAAACTAAAAATGAAAAAGGGTTTCATTCTGTAAGTGGCTTGCATCCACCATACCTGATTTGGACAGGATTAAGTTTCAAATGGAAAGTAAGGAATTTCTCCCAGAGTACATGTAGCATTTTTAAATTACTTTTTTGATCATGTGCAGCATAAGTTCTACGTTTCAAAGGAATTGCATATAATTTCATGAGGCATCTGTGCAAACCTGAAATAAGAACCAGTATTAATTGAAACTGACTTTCTTTAGTGTCACAGGGGGGTGTTGTCTCTGTCCCCTACTGGCCTTGTCACGCATTTTGGCACCAGAGCAAAGCATGAGATGACTTTCTGTTTGTTAAAGTAAATTCATTCTGTTTTCATCTGTTACTAAAGAAGATGAGAATTTCTTGCCTGGAACACAAACACCCCCAAACCTTCTGGACACATACATACACGGTTATCTTTTATGAGATGTTTCCCCTCTGGTGTCTGTAAAACTGTGACATGAAAGGCTGCGGCAGCTGTCACTTTGGTTGCCATAGGTGATGCTTCCCTTCTGGCTTCACTGGTTTCTGTCCCCCTGAGCCCCTTTGAAAGAGTTGACTGAAACTACAAAGCTTTACCACATCCAAGGCAGACAGCAAAAAGGTTATGCTGGAGAGATGAGTGATGATGGAGGTGGGGAGGAAAAGGGACATGGAGGGAGCTTCTCACCAGCTGCTCCCTCCTCCCTAGATGAATCCTGGCCCTGACACCCCTGGATCTCATTTTCAGTTAGCTTCTGGGAACTCTTCATGGGCACTTGCACTACTTGATGTGCAGTAGCCTTTGAGGGGGAGCAAAAGAGCAGATTTCAGGCTCCTGATGGTACAGTTTTACTTCAGCCATAAGCAAAAGAGTATGAGTAAGTAGAAATTGAGAAGAATAATAAATTAAAGTGCTATTTCACAGTAGTCTGCTATTAACTAAAGATCCTGGCCCTGTTTATGATAACATTTATATTTTTAGGTTTCTGATTTTTGAAGATTTCATCACAGCAGTTGAACAGGTCAATCTTTGTATTGCTATGGAACTGCAGAACAGTAAGCAGGCAGTACTATTGGAATAAATATATGTTGGCAGCTATTAGCCCAGAGAATTATTATGCATGCAAATCTGAAGAGCCCAATGTATTGGCTCCAGAAGCAAAATCTCTACGCATTAGTCTCTCTAAGCAGTGATGACATGATCAAACATTATGGATAAGCTATTAAACAGGCTATCTGACCCACAAATTATACTCTGAAAGTGCTTGATATTAGCCACAACAGTTTGGCAGCAGATAGCATAAATCAGCTGCATATGTTATGCCATTCCCATACTGCTTACAAGCAGGGCATGGGGAACTCCTTGGGTTGCTCTGCTACTGCCTCCTTTTAAAAAAAGCCTCAGAGCAAGTATTATTTTTCAAAACAGGGTTCCTTTCAAACACTCAAACTCTGGGCTTGTAGTGAAGTGCAACAGCAGTCACCTCTCTTCTGTGACAGCACCATGTGCACCTTCAGTCCCTGGTGGTAGTGGGAAAAACCAAACCTGCCTTTGAGGATGCCTCTTCTGATGACATTCCTGTAGAGCACAAGGCTGTGGGCACCTTCTGCAAGTAGCAATCTCCCACGAGCTTGCTGCCCTGGGAAACTCTGTCTTGACAGGCTGCATTCAGATGTGTTTATTGACTGAATATCTTGCTGGCAGTCCTGAGATGATAAGCAGGTACTTAGCATTCAAAATCCTATACAGGTTGTGTATTGCTAACAGGCAAGCAAATGGGGATTCAGCTTTTCAAGTACCAAATCTGTTTGTCCCCAAAGCAGTTTCTTTGCTACATTTTCCTATCAAATTTGCTACTCCAGGATGTTACAGTTCCCACAGGCTTGAGTCCTGACACCTCTCTTGGCCAAATGGAGCAATACGCTCACTTTGCATTTCCAGAACAACAAACACAGCAGGGTAGTTGTTAGATTTGTGCATTGATCTTTCCTCATTGGTGGGAAAACCATGAGCTTTTAGGTTTAAGCTATATATTTCTACATTTTTCAGTCTTCAAAATGAAAGATAAAGAATGCAACAGAGTACAGATGGAGTAAAGTTAATACAGGACATAGTCAGATTTTGATAAATCTATTTGTATTATCTCGGGGGGCTTTTCTGGTTTCTACATGGGACAAGGCATGCTTTGACTTTGCAAAACACTTGCCAACACAGAATTTCTGAGCTGTTTGTGGAAGGCTACATGGCTAGATATTCTTAAGGAAAGAGAGTGGCTTTTCCAGATTTGAAAGGTTTGGGCACTTCTAATATTAGGGACTCTTTAGACAAAGTGAATGGGAATCTCAGCTTAGCAGCAAAGCCAGCATCACACTCAGAATTTTTTATAGTTTCACCCTGCCCCAGATATTGCCATTTCTGAGTGCCAGGGGGTATGCAGGAAGGTGTTTGAGGCATTTGGCACTGCAGCGCTGCAGACGGGGCATGCTCGGGGCTGTGCAGCAGGGAGGCAGCAGTCGGGAGCACCAGCAGGCTCCTGCATGCACAACCCTCGCAGAGCAGGCACAGCACCACCTCCTCTGCAAAGGCTCTGAGCAGCTCTGAGCCTTGCAGGTTTTAGCAGGCAAGAGATCTGGTGTGAGATGAGGCTCAGGGAGGCAGAGGCCAAGCATGGATTTTCGCACAGGATATGTCAGACTTGACATACTCGCCTTGCCTCTGGCCTCCTGTGCAGTGCTCATCACAGCCACCGCAGCCCTCCAGCAGGATCAGATGAGACTGATGCAGGTGAGGCACAACTGCTTGCTTATGTAACCAATGCCACCTGAACCAGTGTGCACACACATCTCACTCCTCTTCAGCAACCCAGACTAGCACAAAGGGATGCTCCCCACAGAGCACAGTGTGGATCTAGCTTCTTTTTTCAAATCCAATTATAAAACTGTATTATAAACCTCTGACAAGCCATGTTATTGTTAGCAAAAGTCTTCAGGTACTTCCAACACCAATTCATTTACCAGCATGCAGCTGCTAAGTGGGCATGCAGCCTGTTGTTTCCCCTGTGGGCCCCAGCAGGAATACCTGAAATAGGTACGGAGTGGGCAGCAGCACAGTTTGCAGCCACCAGAGCACACAGCACGACCGGGAGAGGCTCAGCAGGCTCGCACTGCTGCCTGCAGGCACGGCTCTCTGGGGACATAATTACATCACCGTCAGGAGGGAGAGGGATAACAATCCTACTGTGGCGGCAGAGGTAATAAACGAGAGAAGCCCTCTCCCTCAGCAGGCATAAAAGATAAGAAAAAAATGTAAGACAAAAGCAGAAGAATTTCCCTTCTGTGCTAGTCGTTGCATCAATCCAAGGAGGACTCCTGACCACTGCTGGATCTAATCACACCTGCAAATTTCTTCTTAGCGAGAAACTCTTGTTTAGCTCTTTTTGCCACCAGATTTGCTACTGTCTCTCTTTTCCATTTCCAAAGTTCCTCCCTCAAGAGTCTATTTCTTCAGGGCCTGCCACATATCCCTCCTTTCCCTCTTGGTCCTCCCAAGAATAGTAACAGCCCATCTACAGCTTCCCTTTGATTTGAATGGCTTGTCCCAGGGGAGGAACCATTTCCGAGTCCTAAGCCTTCAGCAAAGCTTTAATACTATATATCTAAAATACTGTCTATATAATGTCTAGTCTGGTTGAGGACAACAGAGCTAATGTCCCGATTCAGATTAATAAAGCACATTTAAATCTCTCTGTGAATGAGTTTCTAGAGAGAACAAAAGTTCCTACCAACATTTTTTCACCTGTCAGTAATCAGTGACCATTCCATAGTCACTGATTTCTGTTGCAGTCTGAGATACTTCCTTAGCATTGCAGTAGACATTTTATTTTTTCTGCCCGTGAAGCAGCATCCTGAGAATTTCTTATGTGCTTTCGCTGTGTGTGTCTGTGTCACCTCAGTCACCTTGCCGTGTAACGGAGAAAAACTTTATGTTTTTTTTAAGGCAATGTTGCCCTCCAGTGGACAAGGAAATACATACAAGCACCTCCACTTTTTGGAAAGTCAGAAGGTGTTGAGAGTGATTTTCTCACAGGAAGGCTCAGTGATGCATGTCATTTGTCAAAGCTAAGGCTTGCTGTCCTGGGTAAAAAGAATCCTTTTGGCAACCTATTTCCTTTGAAACTACTAGGAAGTCACTGTTTATGAGGAAATTCTTCTCACAAACTATCAGTGCAAAGTCAGTGCAAACCCCCTTGTTCTTGCTTTGCAAAATGAGTGAGCCTTAAACTGGTGGGCCACAGTTTTCACTCACGTACGTGACTCCAGTGGGACTGAAAGCATGGCCACATCCTGAGATTTTTGGAAAAAGTGGGCAGTTCAATTCATATTTAAAAACCATACACCTGAGAAAAAGAATACAGGACACTAGTGCTGCCATGCTATTTCAGGCAGCTGTGAACTTAGACTGGGATGTTACAATTCAGTGCAGAGTTCTTTCTATAAATATTGAATGCTGGAAGATGAAGACAAAGGAGAAAAGCCAAGGCTAGTAGGAAGGAAGCAATAAACCCCATAATTGTCTATATACACATGCAGAGTGTATAGGAAATGAGCTCCAAGTGACATTACAGGAAAGAAATTATGGCTTAGCTGGTAATGTAGAACTGTAATGAGATAAATCAGAGACCTGAAATGTTAATATTGATGGATGCAATCTGTGCAGAAAGGACAAAGAGAAAAAAATGAGAAAAGGTTCCACTGTACATCAAAATCTTGTGTGCAAGCTGCACAGCATAGGTGGATAATGAAAGAAATGATAATGGTGATTTTTATGAGTCACAATGAGAAAGAAACAATATAAAAAGAAACATTCAGATTGCTGCAGATATACATCACTGGCTTGGAATTAAAAGGCTGATAAGCTGTGTCTGAAAGAAGATATCAGAGCTGATGGTGTTGCAGAAAAATGAGTATGATGGAATCATTGTCCCTATAATGGCATCTGTTATCCATTCAAAGAAGAATGTTTATCAATGCACTATAGAAAAGATTCCCATTTTCAAAACGTCACAGAGAAATAAATTTTTACTGAATCCAACTTTGCCCACTAAGGAAAACATTCTTGCAGTAGTAATTCAGGAACCACTAATGTTGTCTCGGACCCAAGATAAGGACACCAGTAGTCTTCATGATCTGTGCAGGTGATTCCTTCTTGATGTTCCTATACCCACAGAATAGTCTAGAACTAGGTGCCTTTCTTCTTTAAACTTGGTGCTTCTTAAAACCAAGTACCACTGAAAATGAAGAGAATTAAGACTAGATTCACTAGATGTATGCTGAATCCTATGGTTTGCACAGGAGTACTTCTGCTATAAGACTGTGTGCTTTTCCAGGTTTAGAAAAGAACCATTTTTAACATGCCTTTTGAAGCTATTCCACTTCTCATGGGCTGAGTATAAATGCAGAACAAAAGCTGTGATATAATGAAAGGTTGGAGAGCTTGGCTGAAGAGGGAATATTTAGTTTTCCTTGCTCTGCTGAAAATCTAATATAAAAAGATATGCAGTGGAGCAGAGCTGGAAGCTCACATTGCCTTCTCTCAGTTACATATTCAATCCATTAGCTTTTACTGTCATCAGTGTTTCTGTATAATTATTCTGAAGCCTCAGAGCCTTTTGAAGAAGATCATCCCTTCTCTTTTATCTCAACATGCTTTGCACATTAGCATTCTTACATAGTCCTTGGGATGGTTGAGATCCCCTGAGGAGCACAGCATGGAGGTATCCCAGGTGCTGGTTAAGTGCTCTGTGGGCTGGGAATGAAGACATCACTGAGGTGGCATCAACTGCTGGTGGTGGCCTCTCCACCAGAGGTGCACTGCGTGGCATCCAGTGGGACTTTGACAGTGCCTTGTGGCTTGAGTGCCCACAGAATGCACGCACAGACAACTCACCCCAGCAGGATCTCACTGACGAAAATCTGAGGCCAAGTTCAGGCACTTCCAAGATTTTGTGTGAGCTTTTTGGGCTCTGAAGATCTGGATTTAGCTAGCACTGGCTTTTAAACAGGAAGCAAAGATTTCTGGCATAAGTATTTTTATACTGCAAAGAGTAAGAAATCAGTTGTTAATTTGGGAAGTAGAGTGTCTATATTGACTTACTGGGATTATGATTATTGTGGTAGTTTTTGCTTCTACGTTAGTGGTTTTAAAGAGTAAGAAGATTTTTGTGAAAGAAGGTAAGAAAATAATTTGTGGAATATGACAAGAGAACCTTAGATAAAAGAATACAGTAGTAACTGTGATGTTTGAGTAATGAAAAGAAATATTAATTGAATACATTATTGATTAACTGTAGAAATTATTTCCAACTCATGAATACTCTTGAATCACTTGGCTACATTTTATGGAAGAATAAGGGAACGTTCTCAAGAAAAACAGAAAAAAATACTAAAAAAGAAAGGAAACAAGAAAAGAAGCACAGAGGCCTAGTTCTCATTATCATAAATCAGGCTTAACTGATTAAGATGGCTTTATAGTTGTTTTGCATCAGCCGAACAGCACAAAGTAGCTAAGAGCACAAGTAGATCTAGCCCTCCTTCTGGAAAACAATAATGTCTTAAGACCAGAGATCAATGCTAAAATTTACAAATGCACAAACAGATGTTATGAGAGAAATTGCAGGAATACCAAAATAAAAATCATTGGAGATAATTAAAAGGAAAAAACCCAAACAAACAAAAATTTGAAAATTAAGGAGAAGGAAGAAGAAACCATTAAGGCTAATGCACAGTAGGACACAGGTAACTCTACTTGTTTGTCAATAGAACAAGTTCTTCAGCCAACATTTTGTGAAATCATCAACTTAAATCTAGAGGTATCAAAACAATGAAGAATGCTTTCATTTGAATAGTTACAGTCCCAAATCAATCACCTTCAGCTACATTTCTGCCTCATTTCTGAGGCATGTGATCAAAACTATTTGCTACATGAAACTACTTCTGGAAAAGAAATACAAAAGCAATTCTTCAATTGCAAGTTGAGTTGTTTCAGGGCACCAGATTTTGTTTACGAAAGACAACATACTGACAGCAGAGGGGCTGGTGGGCTTGCTGGAGAAAAGGCATGAGATGGTATCAGGAATCCTGCCTGATCTCTTGCATCCAAACCAAATTATTTGGGCTTATGTTTCATTTGGGCTTATTTGTCATTAACCCATAGATGAACAACAGGTGTAAATCTAGGTATGGATTTCAGTATTTCATATTTCAGTGGCTGGAGGAAAGGACAAATAGACTTACAGATATTCTGAGTTATGAAAAATTGACTTCATTCACTTAACAAATAATTTCTGTGTAATTCCTCTCATTAGAACTATGTAGTTTAATAAAGAAAACTTCTATTTAAGGTTTATATCAGAAATTCAGATATGAGTTTCCTTCTTGTATTTTTCTGACATTATCATGTTGTTCCTTTTGTCCAGTTGAAGAGGAGACTCTTACTCTTATGGTAGAACAGATCTAAAATGCCTGATCTACTCCACAGAGCTCTGCTGCGGTAAGCGCCTTAAAAATGCCCACCAAAGAATAATGCCAGTCACAACAATTTTACAGTTTAAATAGTGAAGACAGACAAGAAGTGAAAAATGGCATTACTAAGAGCTGAGATGAAGAGGCCAGAACTATCAAGCAAGACAGATAGCTAGGAATGAAACACAAGCTCCCTGATTCCTAAGCCAGCATCTCTCCCCTAGATCATACCACTACTTTCATGAGATTACTCTGGAGCTTTACACTGAATCCTAATGACCTCAGATATAAAGCCCTCTTTATTTAATGTTTCCTCAGCTTAAAATAAGATCTATATATTCCTGCACAAGCAGAGAGTGGATGCTCTAGGAAACAGTATTTTCCCAGAGTGAATACAACACTATTTCTAGTTTGTATGTGTCATACAGTAAGATTCTGTTACTGCATCTTTTAGTGGTTTTTATAACTTGTAAATAGTATTTTCTTATCATGCCAATAAATAAAAAATAACCTGCCCCAGGAAGGTTCAGTTCCAATCACTCCAGCATAATAACACTATAAACTTTTATTCCAAGAAAACATGATGCAGCTTCCATCTACCTTGTGCAGAGTACTTCCAAAGACAAGACAAAAGAAATAATTATTTTAACCATCTTTTTATGTGGATGTGCAGGAATATAGTGAAATGTCAGGTTGAATTTATGGTGGAGTAAAGGATAAAACATTAGCTCTGCATCAACTCCATCACAAGTTGTGCCTGAGAGGCAGCTGTTCACTTTCAGCGTATCTGATTTTAAGCATAAATTACTGATGCAGAGACCATAGTTACATAAAAATTACATTCACCTGCACTGTGGATTAATGGATTTCTGAAAGTTAAAATGAAGTCAGGCACTCTGAGCTTCAGATATAAAAGATCATGAGGCTTGGAGGATGTGCTTGCTCACTTCAGGGTTGTACAAGAAGAGATTGATAATAATTTCAGGTAATAAATAATGATTAGGAACAAAAGGAAAATAAAAATATCTGCAGCATTGCGTTGGATAAAATGTAGGCCAGGTCATTATAGCACAGGTGGCACACTTGCAAGACTCTGAATGAAACCAAGACCAATAAATCACAGGCTCAGGCTTTTTTCTATCTTTTATTTGGGGATTTTGTTGTTGTTGTTGTTGTAGTTGTTTCTAAATTGTTTGCTTGCTTGTTTGACAATAGAATTATGGAAAGATTATTTGTCAAACAAAATATATTGGGGGGAGTGTCTCACTCTACAAGAGGCTAGAAGTCTTTTTTAATATTGAGACTGTGAAAATACTGGGTCCTTAGGCAAGACATGCCTAGGAAAAGATTAAACCATGCAGTGGCTTATTACTGGGAGGTGGAGTAGAGGGCAAAATGTGTCTGCTTCTGCCAATGCACTGCGTTTCAAATCTAAATACTATATGCTTAGTACTGAAGTAGAGCTTAAACTGAAACAGAAGAGCAATGTTTTCTTTGATTCCCACCCTGCAAGTCACATTTGTAAGGAGGTTTTAATGTAGGTTCATAGAAAAATCCAATAATTGGTTCTTTGTGTAATCACAAAGGCCTAATCCTATGCTCATTAAAGTAATTGATAAAACTCTCACTGACGTCAGTGGTGTGGGATTGAGCCCTAATACAGCATATTGGCTTTTAGACATATGTGTCACATGTGAGAGTTAATAAATGAAAGGCACGGAGACAGAGAGAGACAGAAGCTACTTGGAAGAACATCTTTTCAAAGACTGAATACTGTGTCCTTATCTCACAGACACACACAGGCAGTGAAATGGCTGATCCAACCCAATATTCTTCCTGCTCCAGAGTAATGGCAATGTTTTTAGTCAGTGATGGGAGACGCAGTGAGAGAAGGGAATGCTTCGAGATGTGCTTTAGCCCACCAAGGAGAAGATGCACATTTCCAAAATTGTGAGAAAGAAAAAGAGAATGCACAATAATTTTGCCCACCACATAACAGAGATGTTCTTGCAGAATCACACAAAATACAGCATCGACTAAGCAATCTCCAACTTCACTTCCTGAAAAAGCAATTCTACATGCACAAAGGAAAAGCTGAATAAGGGTTTAGTAATTTAGGACCAGCTGACATGCTGAGCATAGTAACTCTATCTTACACAAGGTAATACTCCTATTACCTAGGAGGTAATACTCCTCCTAGGTCAGCAGACCAGATGCTTTTTCCAGTATAAAGGAATGAAAGAGCCTGGACTCTTTATCTTCTCAAGCTGAATTAAATGACACCATTCCATACTAAGCCAAATCCTGGACTGAGGTAAAGTAACAGAATTGAAATTGATTTATGTTGATATTTTGTTTCGATTTGAATGATGACAACGAAAGCAGTTAACCCTCAAAACTCTGACTTCCGTTTTCAATATTAATTGTGTTTGTTGTAATAATGACTAAAACTAAAGTGAAGTTCCATTGTGCTGACTTTACAGAAACTTTATTTATTCCACTTTTCCTTCCATGTCTTGTATTCCCATCGATTTATAAAAACTAGTGTAGTAACTGTCTTTTATTTCCTCATGCTCTTTGAATAAGAAACTAGTCTCATCACCAGTCATGAAATGCCTCCTTTCTCTCACTTTCATTCATAAACCCCACAAAATCCCACAATCAAATGCTCCTGCAGGATTACACCCACACAAGACCAGATGAGGATTTTAGACTCCTACTGACCTAGAATTAAACATGCAAGTGGGCTCACATCTGGGGATTTAAATCCAAACTCTTTTCCATAGAAATTCAAAGAGGATCAGATCTGAGGTTCTGGTTTTGCGCCATTTCTAATCCTAATAATTTTAACTTAATTCAAACCTCAGCTACAGAACTGTACAATTTTAACCAGGACACTACTGACAAGTTTGAAAGTGAAAATAGGAAGCTAAGAGTGACATTTGCAGCTACTGCCACCCATCAGTAACACTAAAATAGACATTTAAAGAACCTCATTTTTCCCTCAGTCTGCTTCTGCACTATTGTGACTACTGATTTCAGTGGAGTTATCCCTAACTCACCCCCATGAGTAGAAAAAGGTTCCATCTTCAAAAGGGGAACCAACATGGCCTTATGTAGGCTGCATTAATTTTCATTTGCTCACTGTTCTTTGAAAGAAAGGTACTTTTTAGTACTTCCCAAGCTGTATCTTAAAATAATTATTTGCCCAAGTCATCGTCAATGAGGACTGGATTTTTGGTTATTGAGTACATTTTCTGGTTTATATTCCCCATCATAAGGCATCCTGGTTTTGTAGAACATTTTTTTACTAGGAAATTAAAAGGGATAACCATCAGAACTTTTAGACATTGCTGTGATTCAGTTTGAAATTGAGCACATTTTCAAGTTCACTAAATAAAGCTTCTTTCATCCACCAACAGGTCAAATGTGACACTGCAGCCAGTCACAGCACATGGGCAGGTAGAAGTGCCACATCAGTTCTCAAGGCCATCTGACTCAGGTAAGTGATTTACAGCTGGGGTGCCTGGGTCGGTCTGCTGAGAGAGCAGGCTACAAACCTGCACAGTTTATGGACAGAGAGGTAGGAAAGGTTGAGATGTTTGCCACATCAACATTGTTATAAATGATTAAGAGCCAATCCAAAATCCAAAGATTTATTTAGCAATTTCAGAAATCAATTTTGAAATGCCACAATAAATCAGGACAACATCGATCGAATGCTGGGTGGACAATGGAACAGCAGCAAAGGTGCCTTCCAATCTTGCCCACAAATGCTGGGTCTCAGTGTACGTTTTTATACAGTTTTTCTGCCCAGAGGCAATGTCCATTGAAAAGTCCGAAAATTCATGTATTCTTTTATTTCCAAGTGAGGTTTTGAAAGGATTTCCTGGTGAAATGAAAAGATGAAAAGAAGTCCCAAAAGTCCTCCCAAATCTTCTCTTTGGGGCACTTGATGTACTCATCTCCCAGATCCTCCACCAAGATTGATATCAGATTCTTGAGTAGCCATGAAGTGTGCGTTCCACCCTTGATGAATGGCCCATTTCCAACCTAGCTTCACCGTTTCTGTTGCAAATTTTGTGGTTTTCACAGCTGGACAATGCACTTTAGAATTTTGGAGACGCACTTGATTTACTTCAGAGAATCCAAGTTTTAGTTGCAATGTATAACTTTTCCACGTACAGTATTTTATACGCAAATTTATACACTGCATCTATTACAAACATTAACACATACATTTAAAAACCATATTGCATCACATCAAGAGATGCATTTAAACCCAGGCACAAACCAGTAACTTTTCAGTTCAACATGGGTTTCCAGTTTAGTTCTGCTATACCTACAAAGAAAGCAGTTCTCTTTGAACCTAGATAAAACCTCCAGGCTTGCCTGACAGCAGCATAATTGGGAACTTTTCCCATTCCAAGTAGGAAACCCACATTTTGTTTTGCTAAGATGCAAACTGATATCCTCTACAGGAATTCAGGCTTTCTGTGTTTAGTACACTGTTGTTATTGGCACAAAGGCTTAGTGCCCTCACAGTGCCATTGTGCTCTAGGTGCTTCCTCGCAACAGTGAGTGACTCTCCTGGGCATTTGGTGTGCACCAGAAGGGGGTGCTTGGTCTTTCCACAGCTCACATTTAAAGTTGAGATACTTTTTTTTGACCAATTTTCTGGTCCCATAAAATTATTTGCCCTTTAACTTTTTGACAAAGAAGTTGTCTTACACACAGGAGATATGAGACAACCCAATCATAGAATCATTAAGGCTGGAGAAGACCTCCAAAGCCCTTGATTATAACTATTAACCTAACACTGCCAGGTCCGACATGAAAACATCTCCCTAAGTGCCACATTTACACGTTTTTTGAATGCTTCCAGGATGGTAATCCTCCTTTTTCAATGCTAGACTACCCTTTTGGGGAGGAAACTTTTCCTAATATCCAACATAAATCCCTCTGGTGCAATGTCCTCTCATTCTGTCTTGTTACTTGGGAGAAGAGGCTGAACTCCACCTGGCTACAACCTCTTTTCAAGTAGTTGCAGGAAGTGATAAGGTCTCCTCTGAGCCTCCTTTTCTTTAGGATAAACAGCTCCCCTAAGCTGCTTCTCATCAGATTTGTGCTCCAGACCCTTCTCCAGCTCTGTTGCCCTTCTCTGGACACACTCCAGCACTGCAATGTCTTTCTTGTAGAGAGGGCCAGAACTGGACACAAGACTTAAGGTGCGACCTCACCAATGGCGAGCACAGGGGCACAGTCACTGCCCTGGTCCTGCTGCCCACACTATTGCTGATACAGGCCGGGATGCCCTTGGCTTTCTTGGCCCCTGGGCACACACTGGCTTATGTTCAGCCAGAAGCAAGGTCAGGTTTGTCACGGAACTCGTCTTGGTACAGTGAGAGCTTAGCGCCAGAGGGCCAGCGGCAGGGCTTTCATTTGGAGGAGAAATGAGCAGCTGCGATTCGGCGCTGCGGGCGCGTTTGTGTGCCCGGCCCCGGCGGCCTCTCCCCGCCGCGGGCGCCCGGGGCTCTCCCGGACGTGGCCGCAAGAGGGCGCACCGGCCCCGCCAGGCCCCGCGGCGCTCGTCCCTCGCTCCCGGCGCTCATCCCGCGGCTCCCGGCTGTCGTCCCGAGCTCCCGGCGCTCCTCCCTCCGCCCCGAGCAGCTCCGGCGGCCGCGAACGCCAGGCGGGAGGGCCTGGGGAGAACCGAGTGCGCTGCCGATGGGAGGGGGAAGGCGGCGCGAAAGCGGGGGTGGTGCGACTCCGGCGGGCGGGGTCGTCTCCCGAGGCGCCTCATCCCTGCCCCTGCCGGCGGCGCCGCGGGAGCGCTCGTCCCTTGCCGCAGTGCCCCTGCAGCCCGCCGAAGCCATCTTCCCCCGGGCGCTCCGTTCGGCCGTCCCGGGCTGTGCGGGGCAGCGGGGCCCCCTGCCCTCACAACCTGCAGCAGGAGGCGGCGGCAGGTGGCACTGGAGCCCTTCCTGGGGGTGCTGCTGATCCCAGCGCTCCGCGGTCACCGGCGGGCCTCGGTGCCACGTCCCGCCCGGGCTCCGAGCTGGGGCGCCGGGAGCGTCTGGCTCTGACACATGGACGTCCTTCTCGTGGGATGGGCTGTGCTTGCCTACTTCGCGAGCTTGGGAATGTCGGGATGTAGTGGCAAGGCGGGAGCGGTGCCGCTCAGTTTCTCTGTCCTCAGACCCCGTGCATCGCTCTGCCCCACGGTCAAAGCGTCAACCTCCTGTATCTGGGCAGAGGGTAAAGGTGATAAAAACTATGGCATCCTTTTAGTAAAATGTTTGACCGGCAGAATATCCACTGTAGACGCGTAATGGATTTTTCGGACAGTCTCAGGTGCTTTTGAAAATGCTGTGACTTCTGTTTCTCTTCTTTAGGTTGTGCAAACCCATCATCCACTGGGCCCGACGAGGAGAGCCCAGAGTTGTTCTGAATGACACTAACACATCTTATCCATTCATTCAACCAACCAGTAGGATGCCTCTGCTTACAGAAGAGTTTCAGTGCCAATCAGCTGTAGCTTCGGTTTTCCCAGGGTGGTTATTCCTAACAATACCACTGTACTTGGCCAACTGGACATTGGGCCCAGCAGAACACCTTCACTGTGGTTTGTGCTCTGGGTTAGGTCATTAGTGACAAGTCCAAGCTGATGTAATGGAATATACTAGAAAACTCTCAAATAATTAAGGCCAGATATTTTTCAACACCATGTATTTGCCCAGGATGTTCTTCTGCAGGTTGGAATAATAGTTTAAATCTTTCTCACCATTTCCCATATGAGCAGGGGTGGTGTTTAACTAGTGAAGAGTGGTGATTGGGTAATGGTTTGGATACAATTTCAGAAAAATATGAGTACAAAAGAGTTAGAGCAAAAGCAGGTATTCTGCCTAATGCCCTCAGCTACCATTAAGAAACATGAAAATCTAATTGTACTGAATGGAAACGTACATCTTCATCACTGATTATGACACGGAAGAAAATTACTATATGATTGGCATCATAATGGCCAATGTTGAAATGTGATGACACGCCAATATGATGTACATCTCCATTAGGAGTGATAAATCAAAGGTTATTCATTTGTGCTTGATTTATGCCTGGGAAATGCTACCAAGGGAAATCTTGATTTAAATCTCTCGTCATAAAAAAAAAAAAAAAAAAAAAAAAAAAAAAAAAAAAAAAAAAAAAAAAAAAAAAAAGGGCGGGAGTGCCCTCTTCTGGTAACAGATGACAACTGTAGTCCCTGCTGTACTTCCCCTTGCTGCTTTTTATTTATGGATATAATTTAAAAATTCGATCTTTCATTATCCTTTTTACCACCACCATGGTCTGTGATATCTTCAGTAATATAATTCATAGTCCTTTCTTGTATTTTATTCTCTGTTTCAGAAGTAGACTGGATAACATTTAATCCTGTGAAATCTCCCTTCTCACAACCAGAGGCCTTAATCTTGCTGGTAATCTTATTCCAGGAATACAGCAGAAATCTGCACAGGGGCTGTGCAGTTTATAACTGAGCATGGAGGAGAGGTGTCATGTTTTTTCTGAGTTAGATGAGAGGCACAACCTCACGGGTATATTGAACAGGATCTGGATCACACAAGGAGAGCATTATTGATGGGACTGAAATTATTTGCTGAGCTGTTGGCTTATCCTAGGCATCTACTCTGTAGTTGCTTGTATTTAGCTGCAAAGAAAAGAGTGCAGCAAGAGGTGAGGGAGGAAACACCTCATCTTCTTGCTTGCTACCATTCCCTGCACTTGTTGCGCTTGTGCACAGCATGCCATGCTGTCTGTCACTCACAGCTGTGTGGGACCATCAGCTCTGACCTCTTACATACAGGTAAAGCCTTTCAGCTGCTTGTACCACCCCACCTCCAATTCCTAAATCTTCTAGGAACTTTTGTGATGCATCTTCCTCACTCTTCATGCAGCTAAATTCTTGCTTAAGTTCACATCATTTAGCAGCTGAGTTGGTGCAACTGCCTTTTCTCTGGCCTTGACACATGCAGGCTTGCCTTTGTCCTAATCATACTGCATGTGGCTGCTCTTGCTTCAAAGATCATTTCCCTGGCCTGTCTCTTTGAACATGTCACTTTTCTCTTGGCAGCACTGTGCTACCCCTGCCCCCTCCCCTATCTCATAACAACATAGGCTGCCTGTCTTCATTTCCAGGGTCCCCTGGGACCCCACCTATCATCTCTCATTGTCAGGAGGCAGGAAGAGGGAACAGAGCAGCTGCAGCAACTGCCCTGCCTGAGCAGACTTCCAGCTCTGCCGTGCTTGGTCCTTACATTCCTTTCTGGAAGATGATGTGGGTGAATACAATTGGTCTGGGGCAAAAAAAAAAAAGGGGGGTGACTATTAATGGCGGTCAGGAATGAAGACAACTCCCATGTTTAAATGATGTTAAAACCTTAAAATGGTTTGTCCTTTTGTTTGGAGTTACCATCCTCCTGTGTTCATCTCCAAGCAAGCCTGTTCTTGTTTTCTCCTCTGTGGTATCTGTCATACTTGGAGAGTACCCTACATAAACACTCTCAGATTTATGTTGGTAGCTCTCTAGAATCTCCTTAAGTCTCCTTTGCCATGAGGTCTACGAAGGCTTTGACAGCCCTTAGACTGATAGTGAGGTAATACTGCTGTCACTGAGCATTCATTTCCTTTATTCTCCCTCTGTCTGTCTGTATCCATCTGTGGTCTCTTGTCCTCTGTTTAGTTTGTAGCTGCTTTGGGACAGGGCCATCATTTTGGTCGATGTTTACACAGTGGTCCAGACAATATTTGTTGTTGGGGTTCCTGTGTGGTTCAATAGCACAGAAAATAAATAAAAACAGTAACAGCCTGTGGCAGGTGCTCTCTTCTTGCATAGACCTCATTGATTTCAGGCTGTGGGCTGAGCAAATTGCATGAATGTGGCTTAGGTCTTGTGGGTAACTGAGAAAAGGGCAGAAACGGAAGAACAGTGCTGTGTGTTCCATTCTAAATGTTGGCCAAAATGCCTCAAATCAAATTCCTTTCCCCTACTTTTTTTTCTTTTTAGAGCAATGTAGACCAGATCCAGGGACAACCATTTAGCTTCGTGTCATTTCTTTCTAGAAAAGGGCAGCGGGGGAGAAGGCAAAAATTTACAAGCTTTTATTTCTGAAAAATAAAACAGAAGGCCTATAAGTGGTGGGAGGAAGAAAAAACCCCAGACATCTGAACATTTGAAGATCTTCAGACCTCACTTTTTGCCCTTTTTAGTTGGTATAAAATGACTTTAAAGCTCTAATCCTCAACTGTTTTCATAACCAGTAGTAAAATGTGTCTTTGCCTGAGTTTCCTATTTTTTTAATTGAGCATCTCTTGCTTTAACTAACATAGGGGACATAACCCTATTTTTGTAAGTCTTTTGATGATTGATAGTGAGATATAATGAATTGTTATTATTTTATGGTAACTTGAGTTTGATTTTATTAGAAAAATGGGTTTAAATACTATTTGATTCTACTGCCTGCTCTGGAGCTCTGCCAACCTCCAGAAATGCCCAGGGCTTGCTGGAGAGGGCAGGGATATGGCTGTATTGCAAAACATTCAAAAAGAATTCTCTATGGCCCTGAACTGCAAAGTTATCCATAGAGAGCTCTCTTTAGGCTGATACAAATCTTAAAGTGAGCAATATTTGGGATCAGATCTGAATCCAAACGGTGAAAAAGTGAGTTAAAGTACCTTCTTAATACCAGTACAACACAGAACCCCAGCCTGTGGGGTTTACAATGCCAGTGAAGAGCAGACAAAAAAAATTACTTGGTGTAATAGATCATAGTTCAGTGTTAATTCTGTATCAAAGTATTGGATGAAAAGGACAAGTATCGACTGGGGTAAAAAGGAACTGTATGAAACCCATAGAAGGGTGGATTTTTAGTCTGAGCTATGCTTAGGATGCTAGTAGAGCCCAATGATTGGTGTCTTTTAATCTAGAAGTTCCCCATACATTTTCAGGGTGCTGAATATATTCACTATATTATACAGAGTACTAAGATACTCTGTTGTAGACATAAAGAGCCCCAAAAGAAGACCCCAGGAAGCAACCATTGATGAACATAAGAGAAGCCAGGCTGTGTAATGGAACATACAGCATGATGCAGTAGATAGCTGTAACACAAGATGCTGGATTGCAGAGTCATGCTTGTCCTCAGTGGGAGTGCTTCACTTGTTGGCACTGATCCCTGCAGAGCCAGTGGTCCAAAGAAGGTGTCATACTTAGAAACAGGACCCAAATTATTAAAGACCTGAAAGCAATGCAACTTCTGTCACTTACTCTAAACTAAGGCATAAGAGGATCACTAGGTTTGTGTTGATTGCCAGAGTATGATCAAAAGTTACATGCCTGAAAGAACATAAATGCATGAGAAAACTGAAAATAGAGAAAAATCATCTTTATGTGAGATCTTAAGTGTTTGGGTACAGATGAAGAACAGATGAAGAACATTCACCTTCCTGTAAGTCAGTCTTTTAAATTGTTTTTCCAGTCCCATGCCCATGTTTCCTCAGATTTAAGCTGATCCTGGTGTCTGCATGCTGGCTCCGTTTTTTGTCCTTATTACTGTCACTCACAGACAGGCTTTGTCAGGACTTGGCAATTAAACAGTAATATGACATTTCTGTTGATGTCATGGAGACCACCCTACAGAGGCATTCGATTTGGGAAGCATGAAATTGTTTTTTGTTATGACCTGAATGGTTTTTGGAAGGTATTTTTTTGTATTGGTTGGGTTACTTTTTTTTCCTCAATATCTAGTAGAACTGTTCTGGAAGGAGAAGGAAGCACAATCGGTGAAAAGCAAGGCAGTTAATGAGACTGAACAGGGATAAGAACATAGTAGTTAGATGGTATGCTGTGGGCCAAAGTGAAAGCATTTATTTATTGTCTCAATCAAATAGCAACATAAGGTTCTTCTTTTCCCCATTACATTACTAGTCTTATAACATGGAAAACATTTCCTTTCCCTGTGGAACTCCTCCAAGTCAATCCACTATGGTAAAGAAACCCAACCTTTAATACTTTGTCATAAATAAAACATCAGGAATAAAGCTATACACATTATGATAGTACCAAAAAGCATGCACAGATCTGTTCAATAATTTTTCTCCTTGGAAAATTCCTCTCCCGATGTTTCTAAGCACTTAAGAATTTAGTATCTGAGCACCTCACAATCACTAATGGATTTTAGTCTCCCTTCACTCCAAAGGCAGAAAAGTACATTGCACTTTTACAGTTTAGGAAGTGAATAGTCAGGGATTTGCCTAAGGTCATATTTATTTCTTCTGGAAGTGGGGCTTGAGTCAGGTTTTCTGTGCCAAGTCCAGTACCGTGAGCCATCTTTTCACCCACTAACGGATTTGCATCACAGCATTTAGGAAAGGGCCATGTGCTGCATGATGCTCGTTGGCCTTTTTTAATAGCCCAGGTCCTTCTAGTCCTGTCTAATCATCAGGAAGAGTTTGCTGTTAGCTTTGCCTTTGAAAGAAGCTGCTCTCCAGAGTGGTGTACATTTGTCCTCACTTTAGGGGTTGTACACAGCCATACAATTTGTGTATTTCCAGCCCACCTCCCAAAGGAAATTGGCATGGCATGGTTTGGGACCAAGGTTTGCAATGTGTTTAAAAAGCACTTTGCTGCATATGGCTTGGTTGGGAAATTCTACACAGGCAAAGTGATAAAAAACCAATCAAATGAAAAACTTCCCTCTGGCCAAGATCTAAAAGGGTGGATGGCGCCCAGTCGATTCTCCCCCCACGTTTAAGTTCTCTAACCCCTACCTAGGGGAGCACTTAAGCACTTCAGCCTTAAATGCTTGAGCAATCACGTTGCCTCGGGGTGGGGGGTTGGGGAGAATATTCATCTGCTTTCCTGGGTCAGGACCTTGACCTGCAGACTGTGGATGTTTGATTCTTTTGAAAACCAGGGCATTTCTTTAGCACTTTACATGGGTTTGGGAGTCTAATTTTAGGCAGTTGTATTTTTAAAATCTGGTCCTAAATACACTCCCCATGGAAAACTCAGCATCCCTGTTTTTGGGGCAGAATGCTCCCATCAGGGATAATTCCTTTAAACCACTGGCGGGCAAAGAAAGAAGCAAGCCAACCAGCCATCCTAGCAGCACCCTCCCCCTACAAGCCTTTCCTGTCCCCAAGGTTGGTTTGGGATCCTGGATGCATTTTGAATGGCTGTTGATACAAAGTCGTGCTCTTTTCATTTTCATGTCACTTATTTAAAGAGGAGTCTTGAAGCTGTTGTTTACTGCAGCAGTGCTTAGGAGGGAAAAGAATAGCGAGTGTATTTTCAAATGCCCTTAGCAGCTTTCTTTTTATTTTGCTCTCCAAGCCCCTGCTATTCAAGTTCCCTTCTCCTCAGAGCACTAACAGCTAGATTGTTCTGTGCAACCAGCTCCCATTAGCAAAAGGAGTCATGCACATCATTCCCATGAACTGCTTTCACAGCACAGTCTTATATGACAAAATATGCCTCAAAGACAGAGGATGCTAGATAAATATTAACCACATAGTATTCTCATTTAAACTTGCATTTAAAATAACATTTGGATTTTTAAAATGTATACTTATATTATTTGGTATCAGTCATCTTTGTCTTCTCAGTTTAAGAAATTAGATATGCCAGAGCATAACAAATCTGCATTAGAAGCATGGGGTTTGGTGGTTTATGTTGGAGAAAAGAAAGGGGGTGGGGGCTGACATCTGGATTTACTGTCATACCTCAATAATCTACGAACCCTAATTTCTCATCAGTGAATCTGTTTCCTTTGTTTACATTAATTGCATTGAAATTTCTGGCAATTATTTAAACTCTGAGTAGTCATAACGCATTTATTGCTCTGTAAAGATAATATGAGATCTGACTGTGATTAAATTTGTATATGGACAGGCAGCATGATTTCTTTAGATTGTGGAGATTCCCTGGAAATCCTTCTGCCTCCTGGAAAAGGTTCCGTTTGATGTGAATTAAAATATGCCAGTGACTAACTGTCATTTGAGAAGCATTCCAATTTCACTGGTTGTATCAAAATCAAGCTCAGAAGTATATTCAGAAATGTATATACTCTCATTGCATAGATGCCAACATGCTATATAGTATAAAAGAAACAGAAATATTATTTTGTTGGGTAGTGTGGGAGAAGAGAAAAACGTATTTTTTTCCTAATGTCAGACAATTAGTTTCTGATTTATATCTTAAAGCACACCAGTTGTTAAGCCTTGCATTTCAACTTAGCTAGCACAGCTGTGGATGGTTTTACAGAAAACCCATAAAAATTTAAAACCATTTTCTAAGGCAAGTAGACTTCTGTATTATCAATGACAGTGAATCCTGTGTCTAGATGTGTATTTTGCATTTTTTTAAAAATGCACCTTCTTTTGGTTCAGTTTGGGGATTTGATTTTGTCGAATCAGTGGCTCTTTCATTCTTCATGATTAACAGCAGTGATTGACAGTCACGTGGATGTTTTTTCTGTAGCCATCAGTACCAGTGACTAGAAAAACAAGTAGATAGTCCCAACTGCTTAATAAAAAGTAGAAATTGTGTATCTTAAATACTTCAGTTCACTTTCAAAATGACCATGCAACGCTGCTTGAGTGCATGGACGTAACTTAAAACACAGCGACCTTAAAGGTGAAGGGCACATCTAATAACTGAAATTGTTCAAGCTGTGGTTACCATTTACTCACAATTTTGGACAATGTGAAAATATAAAAGCTTCTGTTTTCGGGATTGTTGCATATTACCACCATTCATCAAAACATTGTGGTAGTTCTATTCTTCCCCACTTTATATTATTTTCTTTTTTTTTTATTACTTGGAGACTGTGAGAATCTGCACATAACAAACCAATCAGTTTATGTGTTGCAGTATGGATAAGAGAAAGATTTTAACTGCCCTGCTTCCAGGAGGTTTATTTAAATCATAACAAAATAATTAAAAGTTGCTTGACCGTACCTTTTTAATTAGCTCTGATAGAAGGGTTAATAGGAATTCTGATACCTGTGTAAAAAAAGACAGATAAAGAAAACACTGTAATGTAAAATAATACAGATTGTCTTTGTGTAAATGAGGCAATAAATGCCTGCAACATGAAGCTCAGTCTGACTTCACAGCAGGGCTTGGTGCTTAATTGAAAGTCCTAACTAGACCCATTTATCAAAGAAATCACTCAGAGGGAAATTTAATTATCACAATTAATCTATATTTTTTAGAAAGTCCCAGCAAGGCACGCTGAAGATTTCTTTGGAAAAAAATTTACAATGTTATTGCCAAAAAAAAGTCGAGTGCCAAACCTCTCATAGGTAAAAAAAAAAAAAATAAAAAATGTGGGCAGGCACAGGGCATGTTTTGCGAGGAGCAACTTGTATGGCTGCTTAGACACTCTCAGAGTAATGAGCACTGTCACAGCAGGAGCTCAAATGGAAATAGTTCTTCTTAAGTCACAAAACTGCTCCCTTTGCAAACGGGAGAGAACATCTGGCTTCTTGAGAGAGCGGCCCCACAATGTGCCCATGGACTTGGGTTCCTTGGCACAGTTTTGCTTGGCTCTGCAGGACCCCCAACACCCCTCAGCTGCCCCCATGAGTCCCTGCTCACAGTTTGTCCTGGTGCACACACAGAAAGGCCAGAGACACAGCATGGCCTCTCCTTGGGTACTAACACATGAAGCTTCTGTAGAGTGAGGAACCAGTGGCACTTTTTGTTTTGAACACTTCTGTTGAGTGGAGATCTCTCCAGTAGACTTGCTCATGCTTTCATCTATGTTGAGTGTCCTCCAGTGAGCAAAGTATCGTCCTGAAACCAGGGTAATTCCCTGAATAACTGGTAATTCAACTCCCAGCTGGCTTTAACTTAGAAACTGGACAAGTTGGGAAGAAAGATGACTCTGAGCTCCATTCTTCCACAGCTACACCAAAATTTGGTGTTTCCCAAGAGGTTTTCCATTGGTGACTTTTCAAAGACCAGGTGACATTTGAAAGTTTAGTTCAATTTTCTCTCTTATTTTGAAAAGCAGCTCCTTGTTTTATGCAGAACCCTATCTCCATTTCCAAGCCTCCAGTGTAAGCCTGGTATGCTGCAGAAGGTTACTTCTGGAGCAGACAACAAGTAGAATTACATTTATGTGCGTCATGTGGTACTTGACATGCCTGAATGAAGATGAAAAGAAAGTATGCAGGTCTCTGTCATGACAAAATTCCCCTTCAGTCAATCAGTGAGCTGATGGTTGGTGGTTTTTAGGGTTTCTGGACAGTAGTGTGCAGCACCTGATACGTGGGGGTCTGCTTCTTCACTTTGAGACGTCGGAGCTCCAGCACCTGCACTGGAGGCAGGATGCAAGGAAGTGGTGTACTCACACTGGTTTCAGTGAAGGGCAGCAGTGGCAGAGGGAAAATGAGGAGAGAGATTTTCTCTCACTTTATGTGGCTTGCACAGCCCCACACCTACTCATGTTTCCCCGGCTTAAAGGGGGCCCATAACTCACCCTAAGGTAGCATAATTTTCCTTTCCATTCTTCATAGTCAGAACATCAGAAAGTATGACCCATAACATTCTTGTGCATCACCTTCCTCCTTTGTCTTCTGTGGGAAAAGTTTCAGCTTGGTCTCTGGATGTCACTGGAGTTGTTTACTGCCCTTTTTTTCCTGTATTTCCTACGTTATTCAGGTTATACTGATCACCAGAGGGGAAGGAAACAACTCCAGAGCAGATTGAATTGACGTTTAATTGGACATCCTGTGAAATAAACATTGTGACTTGGATAAGATTAAAAAGTGAGTCACAAGTCTGGTGAGTTTAAACTGTCAGGGAATGCAGTGAAGGAATGAGGCAAGAGCAGCAAAGAGAGAGCAGCTAGAAGCAATGCTCAGTAGAGCAGCAGCTGCTGGACTTGCATACTTTTTTTCACTAGGCTTAGACTAAAAGTAGAGTGGGCAAAACTCTACCTGGTGGAGAGTGGAGAGTGGAGAAAACAACTGACAGTTCTTTATTTAAGAATTATAACATTTTCAAACAGATTTTCATTTGTATTTTTTTTGCCTGTACTGAACCCATCTGTAAATGCCCTCTAGCAGTAAACCACTGTCCAGCTCAGCTAAATTCTTGGATATTAAAGATGAGTACTTAGAAGTGCTTCTGCAGAAAAAACCTTCCACAGGTTTGGCATCTTCCATGTACTCCCTTTTTATGTTTTATACTTGGCAGTACTTCCAGTGAGTAGATTTCCTGGAAAAAACAATTTGCAGACACAGAAATGAAAACTATATTGTAGCATATTTGTTAAAAAATTAATTCCAGATAACAGAATCACTGAGTGGGTCAGGCTGGAAGGGACTACAGTGGCTCATCTCCTCCAACCTCCCTGCTCAAGCAGGGTCATCCTAGAGCTAACATCACAGGAATTGCATCCAGACAGTTCTTGAATATCTCCAGTAAGGGAGACTCCACAATCTCTCTGGGCAATCTGTTCCAGTGCTCAGTCACCTGCACAGTAGGAGTTCCTCCTCATGTTCAGGTGGAACTTCCTGTGCATTGGTTTCTGCTTGTTGCCTTTGGTCCTATTGCTTGGCATCACTGAGCAGAGCCTGGCTCCATCCCCTTGACACCCTCCCTCCAGATGCTTATAAACACTGATGTCCCCTCTCTGCTGTCTCCTCCCGAGGCTGAACAGATCCAGCTCCCTCAGCGTTTCCTCACAGGAGATGTTCCAGTCCCCTCATTGTCTTTGTGGTCTCTGCTGGATCCACTCTAGGAGCTCCACGTCCCTCCTGTGCTGAGGAGCCCAGAGCTGAACACAGCACTCCAGATGTGCCTCACCAGGGCTGAGCAGAGGGGCAGGATCACATCCCTCGACCATCTGGCAATGCTCTTCCTGATGCATCCCAGGGTGTCAATGGCTTTCTTCGCCACAAGGACACACTGCTGCCTCATGGACAGTTTGTTCTCCACCAGGGCACCCACATCTTTCTCTGCAGAGCTGCTTTCCAACAGATCAACCCCCAGCCTGTTCTGGTGCATGGGGTTATTCTTTTCCGAGTGCAAGACCCTGCATTTGCCTTTGTTGAATTTCAGATGCTTCTTCTATGTCCATCTCTCCAAGCTGTCAAGGTCCTTCTGAAGGGCTGCACAGCCCCCTGAAATGTATCATCACAGCCTTTCACATGAGCCTCACTTGATTTAGCTGTGTAGACCTGATGCTACACATAGGAACAGACCTCCTCATTCAGACTCTGTTAACAAACATCGTGTCAAGCTCCTACTTAGAATCACAGAATCATTGAATGGTTTGTGTTGGAAGGTCATCTAGTCCAATGCTCTTGCAATGAGTAGGGATGTGTTCTTCTAGATCAGTGCTTTAGTGTTTCCAGGAGAGGGGCATCCACGACCTCTCTGGGCAATGTTTCAGTGTTTTACCCTCATTGTAAAACCCTCATTGTAAAACATTTCTTCCTTATAGCTAGTGTAAATCTACTGTCTTTTAGTTTAAAACTGTTACCTCTTATCCTATCACAACAGATCTTGGTAAGAAGTTTAGCCCCAGCCTTTTATAGGGCCGCTTTAAGTACTCAAGGGCCCCAACATGGTCTCCACAGAGCCTTCTCCAAGCTGAACAACCCCAAATCTCAGCCTTTCCTCGTAGGAGAGGTGCTCCAGCATTCTGAAAATTTTTGTGTTCCTCTGCTGATCTCACTCCAACAGGTCCATGTCTTTGCTCCGTAGTTGGACACAGCACTCCAGGTGGGGTCTCACCAGAGCAGAGCAGAGCAGAGTGGCAGAATCCCTTCCCTTGCCCTGCTTCCCACACTGCTTTGGATGCAGCCCAGGACACATTTGGCTTTCTGGGCTGTGAGTGCACTTTGATGGGTTATGTTCAGCTTTTCATCCAACAGCACCAAGTCCTTCTTGGCAGAGCTGCTCTCAATCTATTCATCCCTCAGTCTGTGTTGGTACCAGGAGTTGCCCTCATCCAAGTGCAGCACCTTGCACTTGGTCTTGCTAAATCGTGAGATTCCCAGGTGTCCATTTCTCAAACTTGTCGAGATCCATGTGGATGGCATCTTGTCTTTCAGGTGTGTTAACCACAGGACTCAGTGTGGTGTCATCTGCAAATTTGCTGTGGGTGTGCTCGAATCCTCCTGTCAACGTTGCTGATGAACCTATTGAACAGTACTGGTCCCAGTATGGACCCTTGAAGGACACCACTTTTCACCAATGTGCACTGGAATACTGAGCCATTGACTACTTCTTCATAAGCCACAAGCTAAGTTCAGCTTCTTTCACCTGGGCTTCTTTCTTCTTTGCCTCCATCCTGAGGTGAAGGAGAGGCTGGCTGTGGTGGAAAATCTGGTGATGGAGGCAGCTGTCTGGCAGAAATTGGCCAGACACCAGGTCAGCTGTTCCGCACTGCACCTGTGGAGTGGCTGATGGCAGCCTTTGCTGGCTGCTGTCTCTCAGCAGTGGCTGTACAGCAGCCACCTGGGTGTGAAAAGCTCCCAGCATTTGACAGTTCCCAGAGCTCTCTGATTCTTTGGACATTTATTGTAGCTTGGAAATCGCAAAGGTTGTTGGTTTGCTATTTGCCACCAGGTGGCCTAGCCATTCCACCGTTGATGGGGAAAGAGACTCCATTAGAGAACAGCAGCTGGAACTTTTTAAGCTTTACATATTTTTCTTCCCAAGCCTCCACCTCCCCTCCTTCCTCCTCATTCAGTTGATTAAAAGCGATCAGGGCTGCTCTGATTTATCAACTCAATCCTTTACTCTAAGCAATTGAGAAAGCTGGTGCTTCCAGCCCCAGCTTTAGAGATCAAGCTCAGCCGTCTCTGTTTACCTCTTAGTCCAAATGAACCCTTTCCATAACAACAGCTCTTGCAGGTACCTTGGACTTTTCCTCGTGCAGCAGTAAGTGGAGATTGATTCCTTTGTTTGTTGCGTCGGGTATGACTCTGTTAGGTGGTTTTGTGACAACCCAGGAATTCTGTGCTGGCCACATAAGCTGGATTTATTTTTTTATAAGCTGCCTTGTGTTCCTGGAGCATTGCAGCATAGATTCAATGGGCCAGAGGATCTGGCTGAGCAAATGGGTTTTGATTTTTAAACCTGTAGATAGCAGTCCCCCTACTCAGTAGTTTTGGGATAGCTATGGGGAACTGGCTGAGCTAAGAGCTCCTTGGGTTTCAAGGGAAGCTGGCATTACAGCTCATGCATTAAAAGTTGGGACTAACTTCCTATCTTGGACTAAAAGGAGCCAGACTTACTGATATGGAAGTGGGAAGATACTCTTGGATGTTTATCTCAGGCGTTTACTGTTGAGAAGGGTGGGGAAGGCTCTAGCTGTCACAGCAGTACAAACTAAGGAAAAACACATTTACACCAATGGTATTACATTGACATGCAGGTGTTGGGAAGCCACTGAATGACTTCCTAAGAGAAGGAAACACAGTTTCAGGAGAAGATTTTTTTTTTCATGTACTGCAACACCAATAGCTTAGAAAATGGTATTTTCTACTGTTTGCATAATGCCTGAAATTTTTCAGAAGGTACTTTCAAAACAAATCTCAGTAGCTAAAGTAATTAACTATGATTATTTGGTTAAAACACCCACAATTCATTTATTTACCCATCTTTGTAATTATGCATTTCAGCTTTGATTTGAGCAAGGGCAAGGTGCAATGATGACAGGCAGGACCATCACGTCAGAGCCCAGCAATAGAAGCATCTTCTCAAGATCAATTTAACTCAGCTCTGAACTGGTGCCTGACAATCTCAAATCAAAGGTATGCCGTTTCTGAATGCTCCCTATCATAACACAGTTGCAACACAAGTCACATCTGCATTGGGCAGGCTTTCCTAAATGATGTGGTCATTGAACTTTTAAAAATATCAGCCATTTGGAGAAAATATCAGGAGTCCTTACATTTGGTAAATGAATTAGTTATAAATAATAAATACCTGGAAATTGGTAGATACTTTCAGTTGCATCACAAAAATGTCATGAAGTAGAACTGCGTATTTCAGCTATTTTAACCTAGCCTTGGGCACAGGAGAGTCCAATTCTGATCACTTGCAGGATAAGCAATCAAGTTCAGGGTAAGGAGACTTTAGCCAAGATGTTACTCTGGATTTACACCTCTGCAGATAGAATCAGATGCTATCTCCTAGTCTATGCATCCTCTGAGAATAGAATTAATTTTGAATTCTTGTATCATCAGCTTGCTTGTGCACTTATTTGCTAACTGTCTGACTGAGTGAGATATTCTGGGTCAGTATGATTTAGGCATCCTTTATTACACACTTTCCAATTCAGTACATTTTTTAATCAAGACTAAATTGAAGTCAGGTTCCAGGTACATATAAATATAATATATATTTAGTGAATACATTGCAAATCCCCTAGTCTAATTTTGAATGTAACTATAATAGAATAAGAAATATGAAGGTTCCTTTATTTTATAGAGGAGTGTTAAAATATTGCCACGTCTTAAAGGCAAGTTAAAACCTATTTTCATATTTTTAAAATCACATTAGCTAAAAGCTTGTTAAGGAATAAATAGTCCAGAGGATAATTGAGACTTAGCTGGCTTAGGCATTAATGAATCAAAATCAGATGCCAGATCATTAATTAATTCTACAAATTATAATGTTGCCATTACTGGCAAATACTATGAGAACTAATACCAAGGAGAAAATTAAACTGCATAGTTTCCCTTCTTACTGTATAGCTTTTGGCAAAAATAAAGCGGCAGTAGGTTTTTTTTTTATTATTACATATATTGTCTGTTTTTAGAAAACTTTTGAATGATTGTTAATTTTTAAAAGCATTTCAATTTCTTTAGCATACTATTTATAGAATCTGCCTATCATAGATTATAAGGATATTTCCATCAGTGCTGTAACTCTAGGAAACTAAAATGTAGCAGAAGTGACAGAAAAGTCAATTCAACACTTCTGAAGCCTCACAAAACTTCATGCCCCTTCAAATCAGCCTCTTTGGTAAAAGACTTAATAATAGATGGGTCTCGCAATGTGGCCTGAAGTGCCACTATCTCAGGCCCTGTCAGACCAGTGCAGAAAAGGAATTAGAAGAGAAGTGAGAGCAGCTAAAGAGAAGGTCAGCTGGACATTTCTAGCCATCACTTCTCATCCCACAAGAAGAGGAAGCTTCACTGTATTTAAATGGTGGTGGACATAAACCAGTCTTCTGCAGAGTGCAGAACCCCACTGGGGAATGGGCAGTGATGTAATACCACTGAACCATATGAAGAATAAAATATTAAACAGCAATGAAGTGATATAATGTGAGACAATATAATGACACAATAGAACATCAGCCTAGTCAGAATAAAACTATAGGGCCAAAATGACACAGCACCATTATCTGAAAACACACAGTATTGGAACTCTTTGTCTGTTGTGGTGTACCTTTTCCTCTTTTCCCATCATGTGACAGAGACCAAGATTATCTCGGATCTAGAACATGAAGGTGGTCTAAAACATACCCAAAGTGCTTTAATTAATCCTGGAGACCAATCAAAAGCAAATGTACTGCCATACTTGTGAAATAATTTGCTCACTTAAGCATCACTAAGTAAGTGGGTAGGTGCACTCTCCTCTGAGATTAAATTGTCCTGAAGGATCCAGCATAGACTGTCAAGTCTGATGCCCATAAGAGCAATCTGTGCCTGTAAGAAAAAGCTGTAGAAAAATGTCCCATTTTTTTCTCCATATTGATTGCTATTTTCATTCAATTTTCTTCCTCTTTTTAATTGAAAATAAGTCTGGGTGGATTATTTCTAGGTAAAACAGTAAGATAACCCGAATTAAAAATATTCTTGCAGTTTCCCAAAAGGAATCACAGCGCAGTTTCCAGTAGGAATCTGAGACTCATGAAACTTGTTACCAAGAGCTACATTTCAGCTGCAGATAATAAGCCAGCACCTTTTTTCAGCCCTCAGTGTCTGCCCACCATTAATGACAACCAAATCTTTGCCAAATCAAATCGATCATCTAGATCAGAGGGTGCTAGCACCATACTGACTGTCTTTTCTGATAGTTTCATATCTATGCTGAATAGATGAATTCTTGGTAATTTTTACCCTTTGGGTCCTTTGAACTACCTAAAGATGTTAACCTTTGCCATGCAATAAAAATTAAACCGTCAATAGGCAACACTTTGGATAATAATGTATTCTAATATAACTACATTATCTGTCCTTTTACTGAATCCATGGCCCTTTTCCATGTTTGGAGACTACAGATAGTACTAAAGCTGATTTATTGCAACTTTTGGCCTTCTGGAAAAATTACAGTATCTAATAATAGACTGGTAATTACAATTTTTCCCCCAAAGTTGCTGTCTTGAACACAAGTCCAGAAGAAATTGAGAGCAGCCAACAATGGATACCTATGAAACGTGCATGAGAACAGGACAAGCACATATAAATGCTCCCTCCAAGGACTTTTCCAGATTGCAACTGCTTGCATCTCACCAACTTCTTGAGGCATTTAATAGTACTTGAAGAATCTTTCTTGTGTGAATTTGTCCAGTCTTTCTTTTTGTTAAGATAGACAGCCAATATGGGTCACTCTTCTAGTTTTAGTCTCTACAGCTACGCTGCTAGATTGGTGGAAAGATGATGAGCTTTTTTTGTAATGAGTAATTACTCAGAGGTGGAAAGGACTCTTTTTACATGGTTGGATGGCCAAGTTCATGGTGAAGTGGCTGCTATAATTCTGCTGGGATTTCATATTATCATTAACGATTTGCTAGGGCACTTGAAGCCTGCAATGCTATCCCTTAAAAGGATTTAAAATCTAAACACATTAAAAAAGCTCTGCATTTGCGCTGTGTGGCTTATGTTCCTATTTTCTGACACTACAGCCCTAATTCTTTTGACACTCTGAAATCTGTCACTGTTGGAAATTATTAATGCCACCATCAACAAGGAAAACTACAAACCCAGGAACTTTTACAACTGTGGTGTGAAAGCACAGTATTCAGCTGCTGTAGAAACATCTTTGGCATGAAACTGTCCTGTTCCTCAGCTTGTTTTCATATTTTTCCACTCATAGAGGTTAATTAATTACAGTAATTAATAGTTAGACCAAATTTATGCAGGCTAACAGAAACCTTGTTACCGATGGATGCTGCCATGTAAAGAGGGGCAGTTGGTAATGACTTTTTTCTTTACCAAAGGGCGTCCAGTGGAAGATCAGAGTTATGGCAGTTTGGGGCAAAGGAAACAAAACCGCCCTTCATCCATGCAATGAGATATCTTGTGACAAACATCTTACTCTAACTAGTAAGTGACACCAAAATAGATACTTTTTTAAAAATTCATTTGTAACATCTTACAAGCTTTCAGCCAATTTATTGAGATAATTGTATAGAGTTGATTTCTGTATGTACTTTTATCAGATAGGCAAGCACTCACTGATGCTTAATACACGGTGGTCCTATCACAGAGTGCCATATAATCAACAGCCACCCAAAGATTGGATGACCTGGAAAAAGCATTAGATGGGGCACAATTCTTCTAAAAAATAGTCAGGCCAATATAATGTCCCAAACAGAATCACTAATTCTCCTATGCGTGTCCCTTTCTCGTCTTGGATTGTGTCACCTTGGATGCTTTCATCACTGAATGAACGCAACTGCATGCCAGTTGAATTTAGTTCCTATACCTAAGATAATTGTAGTGATGTAAAAGGGAAAACTTTCTATGTGGCCACATTGTCACCAGGCTCTGAGGCTGTATCTCGTGTCTTTGATGGAGAGGCTGTGGTCTGTAATGCTGGTGAATTTGCACAGCTCTGGTATTTTAGATGCTTCTGATTTTAAACCCAGTGTCCCCCATCCGCTCCCCAGTGTAATTTTGGAATTACAAGTTCATTGGCACACATCTTCAATAAGCCAGCATGGACTCTTCCTGCTATACTGTCATTTACACCAGGCAATGTCAAAGAAAAAGAAGGAGGAAGGCACAATATACTCAATGAGCATTTTAGATTAACAGTTTGGGGAATAATAGAAATTTTAGTAGATGCAAGGAGATTTGTTGGGTCCTTTTTCATGTTTGGTTGTTTGTTTGTTTATGAGGCTATCCTAGAAGATGGGACACAATAAGGAAAATTCTGCCCTTAGGAAAGTTAATGGGAAACAATTCTGCAGTTGCATCAGGGATAGGATTTTTCTGATTGTGTATTATTCCATTTCCATCCTTCCCCCTCTCCCTCCTCTCCAGCACGCACACAGTAGACAAAGAACTGCGCCTCTCCTATTTCAGCTGTCATTTCAAAGGAAGAAGACTGACTTAATTCCCTATCACCAGGTCACTTAATTGCTTGGCGGTCATACAGGATAACAATTTTTATTGTTCAATTTAATTAGGCAGCTTCTAGAATAAAATAATTTGAATTTTCTCATAACACAATCTTTCTCTTGGAAAAAGGATAAAAGCTTATTTCAATGGGAAATCATGGCTTGAGTCACATCCGGAAAAGCCCTAGCACCTCAAGTCACTGAAATAAAACTTCTTTGTGTAGACAAATGCAAAACCTAGCCTGGTTTCTATTAAAACTGAGAGCGATATTAAGTGTTTCTTAGCTATGTTGGTTTTTGGAAAAGAGGTTAAGCTACTAGCTAGGGAGTGTAAAGAAGGCCTGGGAAAACTGAAAAATAGATTATGTTAACTGATTATAGCTAAGGATGAAAGCTATCCTAAAATGTTAGGATCTAACATTTCTTTAGGGTGCTGCAGAACCTCACAGCTTCAACAGACACTGTAGCCACCATACAGCAAAAATATAAGTTCTGACATTTAAAAAATCTTTTCCAGGGGTCAAAATATCTGACCTATTTACAGAAAAGGAGCAGATTGAGAGCTTGCCTGTACTGGTGCAGGAGGGTGCCAACCTCAGCAGAGTTTACTTTTTTCTTAAGATCACACCAAAACCTCCTGAAGTTCACCAGGAATTTTGTAGCACCTGTCTGGCAAAAAATCTGCTGGTCATCTGACTTTTCCTGTGGGTATGTGGGTGATGACTAAAAGAGACAGGGAAGTATATGGGAAAGGCACTGAAAAGGGGATGCTTTTTTACTTCAGCAAGTTTACAAAATCAGTAATTTCTGGGGGGAGCTCAAAGCCACAAGCCCAGTCAAGAGAGTCTACACTTTACCAAAGTAGGTTTTTCCTCAAAAGCTCTTCTGCAGCAATCAAAAATATATTAATCTTTTCACAGGTTGTGGAACTGAAGGGGTGAAGTTTTCTGCCATGTTTAAGGCCATCAGTTTGCCTAATGTATCCGCTGAAGCCGTAGCAGAGTAACATTTTAATTTTAATTTTTTAAATATCCTGCTAAACCAGCAAAAGTAACCTAATCCAACTCAAGCACAGAGCACACTTGTTCTGGTACAAAACATCTTCTGGAGGTTAGTGCATGTTGTTTGGAAAGAAATGTAAGTTGTCCAGAGAAGAACCACTGGAACAAGAGCATGAACCTCTCTCCAGGTGTTCTGTTCTAAATAACGTAACTGTAGGCCAGTTTCTCAAGATTCTAGACTGAAAAAGCCTGGTCAGCTAGGACATCGAGCCTTCCTCTTTTTCCTCTTTTTCCTCTTTTTCCTCTTTTTCCTCTTTTTCCTCTTTTTCCTCTTTTTCCTCTTTTTCCTCTTTTTCCTCTTTTTCCTCTTTTTCCTCTTTTTCCTCTTTTTCCTCTTTTTCCTCTTTTTCCTCTTTTTCCTCTTTTTCCTCTTTTTCCTCTTTTTCCTCTTTTTCCTCTTTTTCCTCTTTTTCCTCTTTTTCCTCTTTTTCCTCTTTTTCCTCTTTTTCCTCTTTTTCCTCTTTTTCCTCTTTTTCCTCTTTTTCCCATTCCTGATTGCTTTCAGTAACCCATGGAGATGTGCCTCCTTTGAAGCCAGGCATTGCTGGTACAGTAACTGGAGTTAGGAAAATACACTGGCACAGATTCCATCTCTCTGTTCTTTTCCCCTCAGATTTGTTACCTTTCAAATTGCTTGCCCATCCTATTATTTGATAAAGCACTCAGGATGTTGCTGCACTTGAAAATGACCTGGTTTACTCCAACCCTGTATATGAACTGCTAGTGTACGTCTAGATCTTCTATGAGCTCATGCAGCTCAGAATAGACCCAGTAAAGCTAGTGGAGCTGTTCACCCCAACTCTAGGTGTGAACCAGCTTTTCTCATTTGGTTCTTTAACCAGTCCCTTTTTCTTGCTCCAACTTTTATTCTCATCTACATTTATTGGTCTAGTATTTTGAAATTTTATGCAGTCTGGTTTCATTCACTATTAAAAATGCATCCCCAGTATCAGGCATATCATTTTCTAACGCTCCATCATGCCAAGAGAGTTAGTAAAACATCAGTTTTTCACTTCAGTTCCCAACCCATATGTCTTCAAGTAGCACTGGGGAAACATTTTTTAAAGGACAGACTCCAGAGATGTCTTCTAATATCATCAGCAATGATAATCAAAAGATGGTTCTGCAGAAGCCTGTGGGATTATCAGTCTCTCAAAAGGAAATTCAGCAGATTTTCTTGCAGTAACATTTATTCTCCATCCTTGCATCTCAGGCCATCCTTCACCTCAAGGTGGTGACACTCTGGACAACTCCATTTCCATATGCACTTCCTATTCAAGTGTCAAGAGGGGACCCTTAATCCAGGATAAAAGCCCTCCTGGATTTCTATGGGAAATGCAACTCAAATGCTAATAACAGTTTATCATAGTTTCTAGGTGATACAGTTATGCCTCATTTACAGTTGCAAAACACCTCTGAGGAAGTTGGGCTTTTTTTCTTCTCTAATTTAGACATAATTTCAGCTAGTCATGACATCAGTGTTAGGACCTAGACTTTGCCACAAAAGAACAAATTGCTAATTTCAAATTTTCTTGGCTAATTCCATTCAGACCCAGAGGTGATACAGCCTATTTCTGTCCTGTGATTGGCAGCATACTGAATGTTTATGAATATCCAGATAATGATCATCATTTCTGCAAACCTTCCTGCTAGTGACCTCTTTGACAAGTGGAATAACAGAGCACAAAGGGGCAGTGAGCTTCCTGTTTAAAAGTTCAACCAAGTACTCTCCAGAATTGATTTATCTGCAGTAATCTTATTATTTTGCACTCTGCCATTTCTCATGATTTCTGTTCTTCTCCTTCCAAGTGTTCTATTTCCTTTTTTTTTTTTTTGTTCTTCAGTTTCTCAGATAATGCCTTCAGGACTTACTGTGCCCCCTGTCTCTCCCCACAGAATGGAAGCATTTTGGTACCACCTGAGCCACACCTCACTGTGGAGCCCAGCAGAGCCCCACAGACACTTGGAAGAGGATTATGGGTCCTATCCCACAAATCTAGAGACCGTCATCACCTGCCTTCACTTGTGACTATCTCTTCACAGATAATCCCTGAGAGTGGTTTATTGACAATGCAAACATGCAACTCTATTGAACTTCTGTAGGGGCAAGGAAATAAGCCCTTGCTTGGCCATGAGGGCAGCAATATGGTAAAAAGCAGCAGCAGTCATCCTGTGCAATGCCTCCCAGCCAACATTGCTCTCCTCAAACTTTTGGAAAAGGGCTTTGCAATTGTCTCCAGTCCCTGCAAAAAGTGTGGAGGAAGCGAGGGGCCAGGGCCTGTGCCAGGGTGAGGGGTGCAGGGTGCAGAAGCAGGAGAGGCAGGCAGAGGAGATCTGACCGCAGTCCAAGCTGTGACAGGAGAAATTGAAATGTAAATTCTGCACCCTGGCAATAAATTTCACAGCAGTCTAATTTTCCTAGGAATGACGCCTTGGGCAGAGCCTGTGTGGGCCAGAAAGGAACGGGCTTTAAATTTTCTAGAACTCCCTAATCCGCTTTATCAGTCACTTCTCCCTAAACTGCTGCTGCTCCTTGAGAGATTTAAAGCCACAGTGGATTCTTCAAGGCCTCTTCCTGATTATTATGTTTATTCTCATCCAGTCAAGACAGTGAAACATTAGCATGTGATTTACACTGCGGGACCAATCGCAGATACCGACACTCAATATTTGAAATTCAAGCAGTAGCTACTTGCAACAAACTGGTCAGGATCAATTTGGAGATAAAAAGGAGGATTCTGCCTTTTTAGAAAGGTGGTAGAGATCCATTGTCGAGGTCTGTCAGTCTTACAGCACATGCAATGGCAGTCACGAAATATTAATACATGTGCTTGTGCTAGGTTTAATTCCTTTCTTTTGTTTAAGGGTTTTTTTCCCCTTGCAACCATCTGCTTTTCCTCTCATGTTTCAAGTCTTTCTATCTGTCTGTCAAGCAGGCAGTGGATTCAGGACAGGTTTTCATGCCAAGGCATTCCTTTACCTAATGAAAACAAGTGAATAAAACATAAGAGAAGTAGCTTTAAATTAAAAATAGAGAGGAAAAAACCCTGAAGAAAACCAATATCTGAAGGAAAACATTTTTTCCTAGGAAATTGTCTATTGAATAGATGAATTTCTAGTTATTTCTTATAATTTAAGTACGCATCTATAATTATACCCTATTTAAATAAGGATAAGGACCATGTCTGGCAGAAGAGAAACATATACATATGTGAGGAGTCAAGACAATGCAGATAAACTTCTGATGGCATGACATATTCATGCAGAGTAGTCACTTTTCAAAACTAAAATTTCCTCCCAAAGGCCCCCAGTTTGTATTATTAATGACATTTTTCTTAGCCTGCATTACCATTTCCATTGGAGGAGAAAAAGACAAAAAGTTTTCTCAAGTTTGAAAGGAAAAAGCAGCCTCTGAGCCACAAACATCAAATGCTTATGTACAAGCCTTTGAATAGATTTCATCGACATGGTTTTGTAAATGAGTAGAGTGAGCATCTATTCCTGGCCTGAGACCCTGAGCTGAGGGACTCAGAGGTATAGCCAAATGGCAAACCTGGAGGGGGAAAAAAGCATGGAAAAAGCATTTCCCAATGCTACACTGCAACAGCAGCCCCACACAACAGCAGCCCCACCCTTTCAGCCTCCAGAACAACTGGTCCCATTTCAGAGTAGCTTTGGTGTAGTGAGTACACTTGGACCCTGATTTAAGTGATGGGTAACGCTGACAGCTAGAAGTTAATTTAAGTCTATACCAAAGTGTTGCAAGAAGCTGGGCCATTAGAGTAGTTTCAATCTGTTCCTTCAGGTTTCTGCTGGCTGCATGGAGCCTTGGATGCCATAGCCTAAATGTCTGCCACCAACTAGCTGTCCCTCTTCTCTGTTTAATGTGAATATCCTGTAATTGGAGTGTCAGGCTTCTCGCTGCCACCACGGAGGAGGAGGATACGGAGGAGGAACCAGAAGAAATCCATCTTTGCCGTAATGAATGCATTCAGTTCAGACCAGATTGGGCTGTTCAGATGTTTTATTCTTCCTTTTCATCTCCTTTGTGGAGGCTCAAGCAGTACCAGAACACAGAGAACTCCTTTTAGGGCTTCAAACCCATCAAAGATCTGGCAGGTCCACTGTGCGGGAGACAGACAGGGAAGCTTTTTTTGACACATCTTTCTAATCTCTGTGCTGCTGGTGCTTTTTTGCATATCTTGTTGGCTGTTGGTGTGGGTGCACATGGCAGAGGCCTCCCCTGGAAATGGGGGCTGGGGAGCCAGTCCAGGCTGCTCTGCTGCTTTGGTGAGGCAAGCACCTGCCTCGGAAGGAGTGACAAATAGCTGGTTTTACTGCAGTCTCCGATGACTGATTGTACAAGGTGGCACAAATGTAGAGGCAGTGCCCACACTGAGGCAAGGAAGGCACAAGCAGGTGTTTGCTGTGATGCTGTTAACTCATTTACGCAGCTGTTTTTAGGGGCCTGGGCAGTGGCTGTACTCCATATGGCCTCCAGCATTTTCTGACTGTTTCACGGATGTAGAGAAGATCTGTGGCACCCAAAGGCCCTGGGCTTTTTTGCCCTCAAGCTGCTGCTAGCAATAGTTAGGGTCCTTAAAGGAGCAACAAGGGGGGGTCCACAGTGCAGAAGAAGCCTCTGTTGCAGCTTTCTGTGTGAGCTGTCTGGAGAGGAGTGTTAGGTCTGTCAGCTTGGAGTGCTGAAGGAACACATTCATCCCACTGCTGCTACCCTGTGATTGCATTGGTGAGGCACTGATCCGATACTGCCCTGACCTGTCTTGGTATCGTTGTGCCTGCCCATGTGCTCTGTTTGTTTTGTTTGTTTGCTGTCTAGATGGATGGAAATCAAAGCTTTTGTTGTTGCCTTACTCTGTTCACCTCAATCTGAAGAGATACCTGTACGTACAGCTGTCTGTGCCTTTGCAATCCACCCTCACTATGATGGATACCATCTACTCACTGACAGGCAACAGGAGATTTTGGTGTTGTTTTGTTGTCTTACTTAAAGATCTGAAAGTGAATAAATCACGCATGTGTCCCGCTGCTAAAGCTATCAATCAGATGTGTAAAGATTGGACACTCACAGAGATGTGGAGAAATCTGCATCTGTTTTGTAGGATCACACTTTCTTTTTCTTAAATGCAAGATTTACAATTTTTTCTGGTAGTATCTAGTACTGCTGAAGTCATAATTAATACTTGGAATGACCATCAAGTTATGATGACCGTTTTCCTGCTGTTATCCTGTCAGGCCTTTAAAACTTAGTGAATATCCTCTCACCACTGATTGCATGAAATTTCCTAAAGCTATTTAAACAAATCAGACTTTTACAAATAAAAAGCAATCTCAAGAACAGACCATAGTTGACTTGGAGGGATATTCCAGACCTAGCTGAAAAAATACAGGAATCATTTGTGGTTAGAAATATGAGTTAAGATTAAAAAATTTGATTTTTTTTTTAAACACATAACTAAAGTTTCCTGCAGGCTCGAACAAATAATCACTAAATACATATTTCAATAGAGAACAGGAAAACTGGACTGGATAACTCTTATGCAGGCTGGGATATTTTACATCTCCTATTCATCTATCCACTCTTTCAGAGTGTTGCCCAGGAATTAGAATTTGTGCATTGGGGTCCAAAAATAGCTTAGGAAAGAGTACTAGATTTAAAAAAAAAAAAGTACTTCCCTGGAAAGCAAGATTTAAAAAAATATATTCCATAAAAATTATTCTCTGTAAATGCTACAAAACAAATTAGTGGTGTCTAGGTCAAAAATAGACCATTGAAAGGATGCTTTTATCTGCCACTTGGGCTAGCTTTTTGCATTTAGCTAGTATGCGTAAATTGTTTTGTGTATTGCTTAATTGCTGAAGGTTTGTACATAATCATTTTGCAGTTCAGCTCTCTATTCTCGATCACATGGTAAGAAGTTCCTAAAGTAAAGACCTAAGTGAAGATGTCTTTCTGATTTCTACAGGATTCTGAACTGAAATAGGTATCACTGGCATTCCTGACCACAAGCCTCAGAAAATAGCCATCAATAGCCTTGGCCTTGTGCAGCTGACCCTGTTTGAGCTGTGATTACTTCTCCAAAATTCACCCAGATTGTATTGGCAGCCAGCATGAAGTATGAGCCCAGTCTATCCTAAAGACTAATAACTTAGCCATGAAGATTGGCTTCACATGCCATGTTAATCGAGTCTCTCTTGAAGTTAAGAACGAGCAGTTATTTCCACAGGGAGTCAGAAAGTTAATACAGCCCTGAAATGCACACCAAATTGCCTTTGCACTTAGTTGCCTACCTATGTGCTAGATACAAGATGGTAACAGTACCAAAATTTTTGTTTTGACTTGACTTCTCCATCTATGGGGAATAATGATGCTACATAGGTGATGAAAGGCGCCTTAGTCCTTTAATGAAATGACAATGGACTGGAAAGCACTGTGGTGCTCAACCTTTGCTTTGAGTCATGCTGTGTCTCCACATATCCTACCTCATTAGCATCCAAACTCTGCCACCAGAAGAGTGCTCATGGGATTAAATCTCAGTGCCAGTGAGCAGAGTTTGTACCAACAGCCTTCTCAAGAGATGGTAAAAACCACAATAAATAAGTCAGGGGACGTGCATGATAATATTGAGCATTTATTTCCGTATTTATTAGCAGTGTTCTGTTTACTGAAGTCCAGCCACTGTTTAGTCCTCCCTCAACAGTCCTATCTCTTCTTGCTCCCTTCTGACCCCTCTGTGTTTAGACTCTTACAGATGATGAGGGAAGAAATGGAGAGTGCTTGCATGATCTGCTGGGTGAATGGTGAACCCCAAGCAAACACACTGTTTATTCAGAAATATTTCAGGCTGTTTTCAGGAGCTAAGAGAATACTGATTTCTGATTGTGCTTACCTCTTAAAGGGGAGCACACAAATCTCTGAGGTAGCTTTCCATTTGAATGGCTCCTGAAAGAAATCTGTTTTGGGAATTGCCTTTCCTTACTTGTATAAAAATCCTTTTGTGCCATTAAGACGCTTTGCAAAGAGAAGCAAGATCTAGGGGCTTGTTGAGGCACACTTTTCACTACTCAGTAGACTTAGTCTCATTAAAATGGACCTCATCTCCTCACTGCTCCTGCACATACTGTCATTTTATCACAGATCATCTGACATCTCCAAAATGGAAAGCATGACGTAAAGCTGGAAAAAGCTCGAGACTGAAAAAAAGTCAAAATAAAAATTGCAAAGACTTTGGGGTAGTGAGGAGCAGGAAAAGATGGCTGTATCCAAACTTGTCAAGTCTTCAGGGTATCTATATGCCAGCCCGAGAGAAAAATCAGTGTTCCGGCCTGTGTACCACTCTCTGCCCCTGGCTAGCTCTGCAAGGAGCAGTGCACAGTCCTGGAGCCACGCAGGAATAACCTTCTTAGGAAAACCCTGCCAAAAAAAAACCCTTGCAGGAATACCTGTTTTCCCCCCACCTCAGCTCAGAACATGGACACAGCCATGAGAGGCTGCAGCTGGCAGAGGCCGCCTGCCCACTGTCGTGCCCAGACCCCTTACCCATACAGAGCAGGCCAGCTCAGGTCTTTCAGGCCGTTCTCAGGGGCAGCAGTCCTGAGCATTGGTTTACCCTTGAGTTTTGGGCTGGGAAACAGCAGAAGTGCCTGGGTGAAGAAGACAAAATAGCCCCCGAGACCTTCTCCTGGTCAATGAGGAGTGCAAATGCTGTGCTCTGCCTGACAAAAGGCAACAACCCCAAAATTGCCAGGAGACAGAGGGGACACTGAGAAAGCCCTCGATGCAGAGTGCTGTGGCTGCAGGAGACAAAGAGGTGGGGTTGAGGCAAAGCTCCTTGGCTACCAGGGAAATGTCCCTCACACTGCCTGGGAGATGACAGCTGGTAGCAAAGAGCAGCTGCTGACTTCCCTCCCAAAGCTGCATTGCCTCAACTGGATTTCCACAGCACTCAAGTGATCTCAGCAAAGGGAGACTTTGGTGGATGGGCAAGGATGGCCACGTGCTGCAGGGAGTACCTTGGCTTCCAAGGTTGCCTTGCTCAGGCGGACACTCCCTCCATTCCGCAGAATGGAAATGGCTCCAGAAGGAGCTTGTTGTGGGAGGTGTAATTTCTCCTGTTGGTTTCCACGTGACAGCAGTAAATTCTTCTAATGGTCCTTAAGCTGAATTTTCCACGGTCAGTTTTCCTAGGAGACTATTTTTTGCATGCGTTTCCTCGTTGCCTGGACAAGACCAAGACAGATTTGAAGCCAGACCATTGCAATTACTCAGCTCCACATAACAAGCCAGGTTCAGTAGGGGTGGGGAAAACAAACAGTCTGGGGATTGACAGGAAGAGAGATTTAAACGGTGGAGTAGAGCATTTTACTCTGGGGCTTCAGTGGGTTTTCAACATAGCAGGAGAAGAGGCTGTGGCATAAAGCCGTGCTGTTCTATACGTATGTATATATATATATATATCAGTGTGTGTTGAATATTTGGATTGTATTTAGATTAACCCCCCCCTCCTTTTTCAGTGCGTAAAATGCATAGGTGTATAACTGGAACCCAAGACTTTACCTCTGTCAGTCCCTATGCTCCCTCAGATACCTTTGTCCCAGGCAGCCCCACTGGAAAAACAAACAAAAAGGCCAACCAACCCCAAGCCAGCATCAGCAGTACAGAAACAGCAAGGCTTTCATATAAACTGCCTTTCAAGGGCCCTCTAATTGAATGCATGGGGCTGCGCTGTGTGCTTCCCTGGGGAATTTGACTCTCCCGCTCTCCCGCAGCAGACTTTGCCAGTGTCAAAGCAGTTTTCCGGCAGGAGCAGCCTGGCCCTGCCCGCGCTGACCTGCCCGCGGCGGCACCATTGCACTGCCTTCACCGACAAGGCGCTAAGGAGGATCTTAACGAGGGAAAAGGAGCCACGGCTGGAGGATGAACGCTGAGATGACAAAATCCAGAGGCAATCCCACGCCTGGAGGTGTTGACCTTGCTGTTTCCTGCATTTGCAGGTGACATCAGTTAATGTGTTAAAATGGCTAATGTGTCATTAAAGGAAAATGGGATTGAAATGAAGGATTCTGGATCTGGGAGGCAAGCCCCTTAAATTCCCTGCTGTAAATGCTGGTTTTGAGAATGAGCCACTGCCACCAGGTACTTTGGAGGAAAAGCCTGGGTAATAATTGCAGAAAATGGCGTGGCACAAACTCTCCAAGCGCTTGGCCTGGAGGATGTGTCCATTAGAGGACATAAGAAAGTCAAAACAGACACTGTGTAATTTCTCTGTTCTTGCATTAACCATATCCCCAGCACTAGCAGTGTGGCTCACTGTAGTATAATAAAGCTCTTTATTCCACACCATCACAGCTAAGTATCTTCATCAGATGGAGCATCACAGTGGCTAGAATTTACTTTTCAATTAAGGAGGTTGTGCATCTTGCCAAGACTTTAGTCCATAGCTCAGCAATGTTTTGCTTTTTTTAAGAGGGCAGAGCTTGGTCATAAACATTTACCCTCCCAGCCCCAGAGGAACTTTTAATTTAGTAAAGAACAAAAAAACTTTTAATTTCTACTATTTGGCAACTGCCTTGGTAAAATATTTTGTCTAAATTATAACGTTAATCCGGTTGTTTCAGTGCACAAAATTTTTTTCCTTTCTAGGCACTAGAACTGGTTTCCTTGTGAGGCTTTATTGCATTAACTCTTTGGGAGCCCTGAAATCAGCAGAGCTCTCAAGGTATGGGTCTTTGCTTTTTTTGACCTGGAGCATTGCCTGAAAGTTGCACTAATTAAAATCTGAACTCTTCTGAGAGGTGCAGGGGAATAGGAGAAGCAACAACGGATACAAGCTGGTATGCAGGAAATTTGGATTAGATATTTGAATTTTTTTTTCACAGGAGGGGAAGTCAGAACACAGGATCAAGTGCCCACAGAACCTGTGGTCTCCACCCTTAGCAGTATAAGGACTCCATATGAATGGACAAGGCTCAGCACAACCTCTTTTAATTGATGCTGCTTTGTGCAGGGTTTGCCCTAAATCCCTGAGTCCCTCTCAGCCTGAATTATTCTGTGATTTTGTCCTCAACACAGAGAACAACAGAAAGGGGACAGCACCATAGGCAATTTTACAAGCTCTTCACATTCACTGTACTCCAGAGGCACAGAAGACCAAGCTGGTTCCCTAAACTTCCTACACTGACAGTGTCTACCGAACTACATGTGGATGCCTGGGAGCTGCACCAGCTGCTGAAGGGGGCAGCTGGGTAAGAACATTCTTTCTCCATGTTTGGGAGCCTGGGAGGGTTGAGGGTTTTTTAAACATTTTTTTTTACTCGTGTGCATTGCCACATGTGATCCTTGTGGAGTGATGCTGAGAGTTCTCTGGCTGAAAAGTCTTGAGGTTGGTGTCAGAGCCAAACTGTTCACTCAGGTCTGCTCCAACCGCTCTGAGCTTTGACTGGGTGGGTATTGCCAAGACCACAATTAACAATGATGATTTTTGCAGTGTGTTAAATGGTAGAAATTTCTGCTTGCCTTTTAATCATTGAGGTCATTTTAACTCCTTGCTGACATATGTCCATATTGGGGATTTATATATTCATTTATCTGTAAGAGCTGTAAAACAACATACAGTTGGGTGTTAATGCCATAATAGAATCCCAGTGATAAGCAAGAGCTTCTCTGAGGCCACCTTAAACCTTGCTGAAACTTAAATGTCAGGTTGTTATTGTGGCTTGTTTACTCTCACTTCTAGCTGCATTTTACTGTTTGGCTTCCTAAATCTCAGCAGGGAAAGGACAGCTTAGCTCCCTTGAAGACTGTGCTGCTCTGAAATGATGACTGTTGCTGTGGGGGAAGGGGTTGCACTCTCTGTGACATGATTTGTAGGACCCTCTATAAATCATTTACCAGCATGCCTTCACTGTAAGCTTACAATTTGTGGAGCTTTAAGAAATGTTAGGAATAACAGTGCACAAAGGAAGAAAACCTAAACCAGACTAAGAGAGGAAGAGATGGACATCTGTAAACCCCTTGCCTGGAAAACCAAAACCCTGTATTTAAGTCACAAGGACAAGCACTGAAGGCATTTTAATGGGTGAGTGCCTTCCTGCGCCACCACCACGCATTGTACAAATCACGGCTTTGTGCCTTCAGAGCAGACGGGGAGGGGGCTTGGCCAGCCCTGCACGAGCAGAGCATCTTGTGACCCTTGTGTCTCCCTCTTGAAGTCCTTAATAAATCACACTGCCGTGCTTATAAAGTGGAGTTGAGCAGCAAAGCAAAGGCCTAAGCATGCAAACCCAATTGGAAAATCAAGGGATTCTTAAAGCTGAGGGAAATACCTTCCATTTCTGTCACAGGGCAACACCCACATTTGGTTGTGGATAACACCGGAGCAACCTCTGGGAGCTAACATGGAGGTTACATGGCATTTTTCTTACTGCTGAAGGAGATGTCTGGTGTAATTCTTCTGCCAAATGAAAATGCTGATACAGATTTTTAAGTGATAAATAATGTCAGTCAGCATTCTTATAAATAGAAATCCTGTCTCAAAAAATATTCCTCTTTTTGATGATGGATTTGGTGATACAGCAATCTTCCTTTTCTTGTCAGGTGCTTCACTTAATACTGTACAGCAAGGTGATTAAAAAAGAAGCACTCCGCAATATCAGTAAAAATTGCATTAAATGAAGGGGTGAGGTATTTTTGAGTGGGATTCAAACAGAGATGTTTCCACTGCAAGTCAGAAGTGACCACGACTTTGAAAACATTTTCTATCCAAGATGCACCTAAATGATGTGACAGGTAGGAACAGGTCTGCCTCAAGGATGGGGGAAACAGTGCCAAATATGCTGATGAAGCTGAGGAGTTAATTTTTCCCCATTTTATTGGCTGAAAGAGACAGCCCTGGGGATTCCCTCTATGATCTGCCGTGGACCACAGCCACTTCCCAGGGCAGATCGGCTGTGGAGCTGGAACAAGAGGCACAAGATCAGCACTCTGTATTTGGTGATAGTGAAAAAAAGTGCTTCAGAGAAACTGCAAGTCACGTAGAAGATGGTGCAATATTTGGTAAAATAGGCTCACCCAAACAAATTGTATCTAAATACAGGCCTGTGTGAAGGGTAGGGATGCAGAGTGCAAGCCACTCCTGGAAATGGGCAAGCAGGGTAATCCCACAATAACAGCAAAGGCTTTAAGGTCATAATGGAGAAGCAGCTGAACATGGGTTGTGAGGGCAAAGCTGCACTAAAAAGAGAAAAAATAATTTCTATATAAAAAGAAAGGAATGTGAGCAGATTCAGGCATGGGCTTCTTAGGTTGTATATAGTTGAAATGAGGTCAGTTCCTGATAATGCGCAGCTCCAGTGTTTATCTTTTTTAATAAGGGTGTAGCAAAATTGGTGACTGCACAGGGAGAAAAAAACACCACAGCAAGTGCCACAAAAATGGTTTAAGAGTTGAAGAAAGTGCTCTAAAGTAAAAAACAGAGCACAACCTGTTTAGCCTATCAAAAAAAAAAAAAAGGTGACTTGATTATAATGAGCTATTGCCTTCAATAAGCAGTGGGAGGCATGAAGGGTTTTATCATGGGAGGTAACAAGACCCAGTAACTGGAATCTTGAGACAGACAAATCGACATGGTGAGAATACATTTTTGAGAAGAAGGGTCTAAACATCTCGTCAAGGTATCAATGGAAGTAACAAATCCTCCACCTCTTAGTGTCTTCTGATCAGGACATAAGGCTGCACTTCAAGCAGAATTCTTGTTTTTGTCAAACACCCATTGCTATCTCCCTCATTTTTTTTTAAAGTCGTCCTTTAGCATTTCTAATGGCTGAGACCTTTTGTGGCAATAAATAGAAGGGAGCAACAGAAGGGCCCAGAAATTGTTCCCAAGCATATTTTTCAGTACTCAGTAATTACAGGAAGTATTAAATAATTGAAGAAAGTAGTTTGCACAAAACCTCTGATCTGCATTCTTTAAAAGAAATTCCTGGCTCACAAGCTTCTTTCTTTCTGCTCCTTGCAGAATCATTGGCAGGAACACAAGAGCATTTAGCAGGTTTTTCCCAGTGCTGCAGCTCATGATGGCAAAGACTGAGGCTTTGGAAATGCCCTAGAAAGGCTGTCAGGAGCCAGTGGGCATCGGGCAGTGACAACAGACATGCAAGCCAGGAGCAGCCTCCCTACCAGCATGTGTGATAGCTACTCTAATCACCACCCCTACAGACCTTAGCCCAGGTAAGACTCAAGGGAACATTTCCTACTGCTTTTATGCCAGCATTAATACTACAAATTTTGGTTTCCCTTGTCCAAGATATCCAAGATACAGAAACTGATCCTGTCTGTGGGATATGAGATTCTCTTTTCAAGAAATAATATCTAGAGAATGATCAAAGGCATCCATAGTCTGCGGATTAAATGGGAGCTGTGGATGCTGGCTTATATTAGCTTCCAATTGAGTGTCTGCTGCTGATTTTGAAGTGCCTAAACTAAAGACACTAGAGACTGAAAACGTTGCCTAGCTGTGCTTGATCTCCATGTCCCAGAGGAGTAAAGAAAGCAATAAAAACTAATACTGTCAGGAACTGCAACATGCCCCTAGTGACAATGCACAGGGAGCAAGAAAAGTAGAGTAGGAAGCTGTTCCCAAAACCCACCATAATAATGTTCATGTGCAAGATCATGTTTTGCACCATTTTTAGGGTGATTATGGAGCTTATTCCAAAGGTATAGGAAGAGCTACAGAATGGTGAATGAAAAATAGAGGAGTGACAAATATAATTTGTAAACTAGGGAGCAAATTATAAAGTAGCTAGGGAAGAGACTGAGAAAATTGCTGGAGCAGCAGATTAATGATCAGGGACACCCTGACGTGAGTTCTGTGATAGAGAATGAACATTTGGGACTAAGGTATTTGAACTTCCTACTCAGATTCCTGCAGCCAGCCTGAGTTTGCTGATTTGATTAAGGATTGACTGTGCCCATGTGAATTTAAATTGATTTCTCATTGCAGCATGAATCCCTCCCTCCCTGTGAGAGAAGGCACAGCAGCTGAAGTCACCTTTACAAGTCATGCTGACATGGGAGAAAGAAGCTAAATGGGAGAAAGGTGCTTATAGGATAATGAGCAAATATTTTTTTAATTAGTGGTGAACTGAGTATTTCTCCTGTTTTCTGCTCCAGATCCTGGCTGGCAGAAGAGAAAGAAGGAGGCAGGACTGGGGTGGGGTAGGGGAGCACTAGGGTGAATGGGATTCCACCAAGTGGCTTTGCTCTTCCTATGAGTCCTAATTTCTCACAGCTGGGTCTCCTTCTTGCTCTGATATGCACAATTTTCATTTTCCCCTCTCTGCTGTAAGAAACATTAATTTAAAATCCCACAGGCACAGCTTTGGAGGCCTCCTAGTTTCCAAAGGAGAAGTAAACCAGGTGAACCATGAATTCGCCCTGTAGGTCACAGGGATTCTTTTCTGACTGGTTTTCCCTTACCTTTAACCTTGTTCACCCCTCCAATATCATTGATGCATTAGGGAAGTGCCTCAAATCTGCAAGTGACATAATTTGCTTGACAATCAGCATTCTCCATCAATAGTGAAACCAAAAACATAGCTTAATAGACGACAAGGCTAGAGCAGCTGGCAGTGCTGCACAAATCTGGCACTCTTGCTGCTGAGTTTATTAGACGTTTTATAGTCCTGGGAACTAAAGATAATGGATCCCGTTCCCATATGCTGCATCAACAAGAGCTGGGACTTCGGCGTGCCATTGATCTATGAGACAGCAGTGAATACGACCCAGACACAAATGCTAAAATGAATCAATCCTAAGCTGTTAAAGAGACACCACGAAGCACTTTCCAGTTTTCAGTTCTTGCTTTCTAATCTCCATTTCATGAAATACTTTCCCAAGGGCTTTTAAATACAACAGTTTGCTGCAGAGTTTGGGATCAGGTTGAGAGGAATTGCCTCTGTGGATCAAAGATAGAGATGAAATTTAGAGCCCATTACCCTTAGTAGGCACTTGTGAGCTCCACCCATTCCCTGTGAAGCAAAAAGCTCTTGGGGATTGCTTTAATTTTTAAAAAGTGCTGCGTGATTATGTTCATACAGGTTTACTGTAGGGTTCATAAAGCTATTCTCCACAGGTGACTGGAAGAAAAACTTTGATTTGTTTCCAAGAACAGAAAACAGTAAGTATTTGCAGCCAAGAGAATTAGGAAAAAAATTGAAACAGACTTTAGTCTGAACCTGACCGATAGTGAGTACTACTCTGGTGCTAACATTGGCTACTTCAGAAATTATGATATCTTCTAATGTTAGCATGGGAAGCTGCCATGGCTGCTGCAGTCGCAAATCCATTTCTGTTGAATTGACATGAATGTACTCTGTTTTAGCCATTTAAAACACCTAATACTAAAAATCTAAAAATTGTTTTAAAGCAAGCATGCAAGGAAAGGAAAAAACTAAAACAGCAGCCTCTAGACTGACACCTGAAATATAAAGCAGAGACAGGAGAAAAGTGCTATGATATAAAATCAGTTTTCAAAGCAAGGAGAGACTGTCTGGCTATGTACACAAAATGAAAGTTTCACCAAGACATTATCCCATAAAATAGTTTGGAGAGTTCCTACTCAAACACAGGTTTATGAAAAGGAAAGACAATCAGCTCACTCCTCCTGATTATGAATGCCAGGAGGAGCTGATGACAGCCTCAGGCACTTTCATGGCTCCATATGCCCAAAATCTCTGCGAAAATCACATCAAGTGGCATTTGGTATTTAACCTTGCTGTGCCCTTTAAGGCAGGAAATAATGCTACTTGGGTACAACAGCTCCACAAAATCGTGAGAGTTTTCCAGTAATTAGTATCAAGTAAATAACTCAAAAAAGCTGGATGGAGAACTAAAAAGGAGACTAATGTATTCGTTAGTGTGATAAATTATTTTCTCCTACATGTATCTGAATGGATGGGCAAATAATGAGTCTCTTAGATTTGTGGAGCATCTCACACCAGGGAGAAGACCTGATTGCTGTGCACATCTCATAGTTCTGTTAATTTGGACAATGAAACCCAACAGCTGTTTAACAACACACCCAAGTTTACAACCTGAGGTAAAAGCAATGTAACTATTTTGAGATAATTTAGACTGCTAAAGCTAGTATGTGGATTTAAGAGATGAATTGCTGAATGGCTCCATGAAATCTAGACTTAGCTTGCAGGAGCAAAACAAAAAAAAGGGAAGAACTGAAGCTTTGCATGATTCATGCAAATCATGTGGCAGACATGCTGGTCAAGAAAAAATATGCATTTCCATTTTTAACACTTAAGAAAGCTTATTAGTAAAGCTTCCCATTAGGATGCTCCTTCATAGGTGTGGTAGCTGTTTGAACTTGTGACTCAAAAGAATACAATAAAAACTAATTTAGGTGCAAGGGGAATAATACAAGTATTGGGTTTTATACAAATCATCTGAAAACTTCAGTATAGGTGATGATTTGATGAAAGTGTAAAAGAGAAGTTAGCAGAGTGCAAATTGAAGTCTCCACCAGCAGCCAGGCTGTGATTGACACATGCAATACCTTATGTGAACAGCTCAAAGGGTTCCTGTCAGAGTTAAAAACAGCCCAAAATAATTTTATTTGTTACAAATAAGCCATGTTACACTTCTTTGAAATACTTTTTTTTTTCATATTTTTCTTAAAAAGCTTCCTGATAAACAGTAATTTTAAGTGTAGAGATTATCTGAACACCTGAAGCCCAAAACACTGCTCCCATCACATGACTGTGCTTCTCAGCCCAGCATGTAGATACAGTCATAAACATATGCCCTAACTACAGGCTAGCCACTTCACACCAGGAAAACATCATGTGCTGAAGAGAGAGGTGAGCACCACACCACCCAGCCCAGTGTCCAGAATGAAGGGCATCAGATGAGCAGAGTTTTTATCCCTAATTCTGCTACTCACATGTTGCCATTGACCAGCTGAGCGAATGATTCTGGACTCATTACTGCCACAAGCTTGGGTTGGAGGGATTTAGGTTTGCATGTGAATGATGCCCATGGCAGAGGGTTGCAACATGCAGAGTCATGAATTGGCTGCAGCCTGAAAAGGGAGAAGTGGAAAAAAATTATGAAATGCTGTGAACTACAGTAACACTTGTGTTCAAACACTACTAAAATAAAAAAGCTTCATGAAGCTCAGATAAGAGATCTAGTTTAGATCCTGAAAAAAACCCCATTTTTCCAAGAGTTGAGAGATTTACATGGAGTTGTTTTTCTATAGGGCTTTCCCTCGCACCTGTCCTCACCCCACAAGTTGGGCCATCCATCCATTCAATTGGGTCCCGTTGCACAACCCTCTTGTTTTTGTCCTGGTTCAGTCCTTCAGTCTTTCCTTAGTAAGTGAATGATTTGATCTTAAGAGCTCACTAGCTCAATGACTCCTTTTCAGCAAAACAAGCTCCCAGTTCTTCCCTACTGGTACCTGCCCCAAAGGCAAAGTGATAAAGCACAACCTCGCCAGCTTGGTATCCCCCTTTACCTGGGCAGATTTAGCCTCTCTTATCTGCTCAGCAGGTTTTCCTGGCTGCTGAAACCTCTTACCAGCCCTGCTGCCTGGCTGAAAAGGCAGCCTGGTGCGTGGGAATGGCATTCAGCCCCTTGTCCATGTGCAGGGACCTCCAAACTCCAGCACAGCCCCAGAGGACAAAGTGGATCAAGATGCTGTTGACACGGCACGGAAGGGAGATCTGGTGGAGCCTGGGCAGCTATGGGGGGGCAGAGTCTGGCCATGGGGCACTGAGCTACTAAGACCAGTCTGCACGTCAACAGCACAGGTCAGTCTGCACCAGTCCTCCATAATCCCCATGCTGAATGGTCCAAGCAGTGAATGAAAACCCCCAAATAATTAATTATCATCTGCTTTAGCAGCCACTAGCAGGAAAATAAATAAGACATCCCAGCAGAGGAAGATAATTTCACGTTTACGCTTGCAAGGGAAAAGGGAATTTGAAACAAACAAAACATCTTTTTTTCCCTGCAGAAAGAGAAACTGTCTGTCAAAGCAGGACCGTAGCGACACTGAGGACTCTGTGCAAAATTCTTCTGTTTACTTCTGCATTTGATTAGCTGCCTGCATTATGTGTTTTAATTTCCTGCCATTGAAGCACATTGCTGTCATGGTGATAGATGCTATAGAAATGAGTAAAATAAATAAAAAAAAGTTCAGAACACTTTTGACCAAGTCTGTGCTAATTAGTGCATAAGACAAACAGATAAATGTTTTCTGGGATTTGTGTCAAGCATATCCAGATTCCTCCCCTGCTTCTCAGATATCAGCAAAACCCTTTCTAGAAATGGAAATTAAGAAAGGCAGCAGATGGTGCTGGGAATACTTGGAGTAAGATGTCTCCATTCAGACCCGGATATTAGTAGCAAACCATGGAGTCAACAAACATTGTGGAGCAGTGAATATTCAATGTATGGTAGTAGAAGAGCGAGGAAGGCAATATTGCAAAATGACTGGTACAGGCTAACCAGAAACCATTCAGAACTTGCCTGGGTGGCATGCTATCTGTGATGGCTAAAGTTGATCTAGCAGGAATAGGTGGAAATGGGAAGGGAAGGAGAAGGAGAAGGAGAAGGAGAAGGAGAAGGAGAAGGAGAAGGAGAAGGAGAAGGAGAAGGAGAAGGAGAAGGAGAAGGAGAAGGAGAAGGAGAAGGAGAAGGAGAAGGAGACTATCCCTTGGCAGAAACATGGGAGAATGGAGATTTATCTTGTTAACATAGTTTATAAGACCAAAATGATGATGTGGTACTGTTCATCTCTACTGGACTTTATAAAAGAAACCAAAATAGTAATAATTGTAACTAGCACAGGGTTCAACCAAGGCATCCCAAGAGTTTCACAGGCATAAAACTGTGCTTTCAAAGTGAGGAAAGAATTTCTCTGATTGACAGCAGGAAAGAAATACATACATAAAAATAACTCCTTTCCAAAACCAAAGAGGAGTTATTATTTCTTGCAGAGCTTCTACCACAAGCCATCATCATCCCCTCCTGGCTGCCTTTCCTGTAGAGATTCAAAGGTACAACACATATCCTCAAGCCATGTAATATCACTGCTATTGTGCTGTCTATGCAGTTCTGATCAAATTTTCTTTGATCAAAAAATTAATCTTAGTTGGAAATAGGAAACCAAAAGGATATTTACTGGACGCAGTCTATATTAAATTAGCAGATGTTTAGCATTTTTTTTTCCAAGGTACCATCATTTCTCAGAAAAATACAATCTCAATTTGGGCTATAAGTGTAAATTCTAATCTCAGTAATAACATCTCCCATCATATTGCACTGCCACCTGCATATACTTTGCAATGCAAATTGCCCAAAACACATCCTTCCTTTCAGCCCACACCACTAAATGGAGGTGAAATCCCACACCTTGAATTTTTGGCTTTTCACAATCTAACCTGTAGACTTTGACCTCAAGTCCACCACAGTAACTGAATCTCTGCTGTTGAAAAAAACCTTGCTAGGAGTTATGTATTTACCGAACATCAAAGTTTTATCAGTGCTGCTTCTGTTACAATCTGGAAGGGGTTGCTAACCAGTCAGTGTTGGCTGCATTTTTTATTTTTTTTCAAGATGGCTGTAGTCTGTACAGGGCTAACAGAACAGCAAGTGCACTGCTGACATAGCTATGCAGTAAGGACTGTAAGTAAAGAAGCACAGAGTAAAGTCTTGGGATTTGAGGGGCCCTGTAATAACCAGTCATTCAAGGGTGGGGCAGCCATCTGCTCTGGGGACCTGTTGGTCAGCATTGGTAACTGTGGTATCATTATCCCAGATCTCACATATCTTTTGCTAAATTCACTTCTTCTCGACAGAATGCTTTGGTCTCAGACAAATCAGAAAAGTTACCCTCCAAAACTTACCCAGGTATCACTAGATGACTTGACAAAAGTAGTCACCACTTATGCAAGGACCAGCATCTTCCACAGCCATCTCCAGTGATGGCTTATGCCACTTTGGCTGCAGGAGGAATGAAGCTTCAGCCACAGAAATCCCATCTGCTATGTCAGAAGCCCGCAGTGCCTAAATGTGGCCTTCACAAGCTGCTGGTTCGCTGCCATCAGCAGCCACAGCCCATGCTTCGACCAGGGGGAGTTCCAGATTTTCTGTATCATCTCATTGCATTTTGGACACATCTCCTTGCCACAGGTAGTGCAGTGGCCCAGGAGGGCAAAGGCAACTATCAGAGTGGCGAGGAATGGCTGAGGAAAGCAGAAAAGTGTCAGCTGGAGCCTATGGAAAGCTGTAGGGATCAGGGGAAAGGTGTAGGACAAGGCTGGCACAGCTTTCAGCCACTTCATACAGAGACAGCTCCATCTGCAGCAAGCTCAGACTGAAAACCAGCTGTGTTCCAAAGCACCTAGAGAACAAATTGGGCAGCTGTGGGGAAAAATGCATTCCCACAGCAGACTCATCACTATGAAAATAGTCCAACCTGCTGACTGGACAGCCTGTACAGATCTCACTAACACAGCAGGCTGAGCAACAAAGGTGTCAATTTACCAGAGCACAGTTCATGTGCACAGAGACGGGCAGGGAAGATGTACGTGAGTGGGAGAAGTTGAGTCCATCACTGCCCCCAATGCAAAGTTCAGGAGGGAGAAGTTGAATGCACTCCAGGTTGTTAGTGAATATGCAATTTGGATTGCTTATCCACATGCCTTTTCCAGCAGACTGAAGTGTTTGCTGTGAGGAGCAGGGGGTTCCTGCTGGGTAACGCAGACCCAGCATGGAGTGCCTTGGTCAAAGTGGCGATGGAGCACCTTGCTTGAGGTGGGTTCCAGTGTGAGGTCCGTGTCAGCCCACACTGCCTGGCTGAGAGCCAAGGGCATGTGGCCAGGTGAGGAGCAGACTTTGGCAGGAGGAAGAATCTTCCTAGCCAGCTGTTTGCTCTCATCACCGTTCTGAGCAAGTTCTGAGCTTCACCAAATTCCGCCTCAGGGCAGAGCACTAGACTAATGCTGGGCAGAACTCCGTGTCTGTGGCCTCAGTGATGGGGCTGGGAGCCCTGCAGTGTGGCAAGTGTCTTCGTGACACCCAGACACCCTTGCTTGTTTCAGCTAACTGCACTTGCAGGCTCCAAGAAGACCTTACAGCTAGATGGTAACGCTGCTTTTGTTGCGATGAAAAGGGATAGGGCTGCCACATTGCTATCTGCAAGCGCCACACTGCAAACACAACTTCTGCATGTCCTCATTTGCATTTCCTTCCTGTTTTAGGTGCAGATGCAGATGTTTTTGGGGAGTTTTCTTCAAGGCCACATTTATCATCCGTCCTGTAAATGATTGCAGTGGCACCAGCTCCTGTCCTTGACTGTGCTTCTTTGTCAAGCACAGCAGTGATAGCAATCACTTCAGGTTTTGCAAACCTGCAGATCACTATTGCCAATCTTTATGAACACGAACTAATTAATCTTCACCACATCTTTGTGAGGAAGGTAAGTATTATCATTTATTATCTTTCCTGTTCTACAAATACAAACCGAGATGGCAAAACAAAAAATGATTTGCTGATGGCCAGGCAAAGATAAATGTATCATTGGCAGTAAATATAGTATTGTTCAGTGAAAGAAGGCAGACTGTGAGATTCCCAGATTTTACCTTAATGCAGGTAGTGAAGAATAGCCATCCTAATAAACAGCAGTTCTGAAATGGAGACTTTCTGCTCTGAGAATAAGTAAAACAGCAGCCAGAATATTTTGCTAATTTTAGTGCAAAAGAAATACAAAGATGAAGGGCCCAAATTTTGAAACAGAGCAGCAGCTGCACACATTTGGTTTTAGTTTTTAAAAGAGCACATTTCCCATTTAGGCTTCAAAGTGGCTGCTCTGTCAAAAGGCCCACTGACATATTGAACCTCTTGACATTTTGATTTTTAATTTACTCTGAAATATTGCGGAGGGATCGGTTAAGTGCTGAACTTCATTTTTCTTTTAGTCTGCTGCAGTCAAATGGAATGGAGCTGTATCTTTAAAATCTTGCCCCATTTTGCCTGTAGTAGGGACATGGAAAATTGGCTTTCTGTGTGTGCAAAGGCAAGAAAGGATGTAGAAAGCTTTCTGAAAAGAACTGAAAATTGCCTGTTTCACTGTAGCTTTGTCTCAGTAAGATGCTCCTTGTCTGCAGAAATAGTAGTTGTTTCCTACCTTCTTATTCTGTATTTCAGCAATTACGCTGGCCATTTTAAGAAACTAGTTATAAATGCAGATTATTTTCATGTCTGGTCAAATGTTGAATAACGACTTAGTATTCCTGTGCCACATCCTTGCAAAGCACTTCAAACTGATTTGAGTACATGAGCCTGATCTTTTCAAAAATCTTAACTGAGAAAGAAGTAGCTGAAATTATCCTGAAAAAAACCCACTCAGGTGGCTCATCATTTCTTAACTGCATGAGGTGAGAAGGGAAAGGCAAGACAGTGGTAAAACAAAGCAGGGGAAGAATTTCTTGGGAATAAGCTCAAGATGCATCCAAAGGGAAATCCCTTAGGGCTTCCAAGGAGGTAAACATCTATCATTAATCCATCCTGCAGTTCTTTGGCTCCCTTACCTTCTTTTTTTCTTTTCTTTCTTTCTTGAGGAGAACCCTCATGCAGTGCAATGCCCTGAATTTATTCATTCTTCCTATGTTTTGATAGATGACTTTTCCTTTTTTTTTTTTTTTTTTTTTTTTTTTTTTTGCTAACTTCTGGATACCAATGCTGTCATTCTAAAGTTTTCTCCTATTAAACAATACATTTAAAGACTAGTCTGAGAAAGTTGGCTCCCTTCTTGATGGGCATAGCACCTGGGCAACCTGCACAAAGACAGATTCAGGCAACAGAAAAGCAGAAATAAAAGCAGGGTAAAAGGGAGACCTTCATCCTCTTGTACTTTTATTGGTCACATAGAAATGGCCCCGATAAAAAATCACTCTGGTGCCTAAAATTAAGAAACATGAGCATCAGAAGGCAGAGTACTGTGATGGGCAGCTTTCCCCAAGCTGCCATGTTTCATTGTAGCCCAGTCCAAGAGGGATCGGTGCAGCCTTTGCCATTGCTGCTGCTTGGGCATACAAAGAGCCACTTGTCTTTACTTGTCCAAAAGGGGAGCTGAAGCATTGATAAAATTGCCATCTGGTGAGCAAGACACAATGTGCAGTACTTGCAGTCACCTGGTCTTTTTTTTTTTTTTTTTTTTTTTTTTGAATGTGGGAGGGGAGGAGCAGTGAGCAGTTATGTTCTGGGGCACGCAAGAGGAATGCTGCTGCTAAGGGAAGAGGGTCTGGAAAGTGTCTGAGGATGTCAGCTGTTGGGATGAAGATTTGGAAAGAGCATAAGGGTCAAGGCAAAGATAACAGAAAGCATGAACCTTCAAATGGCCTGGGCATCTCTTCAGCTGCTTCTGTAGAAATTTTTCAGAGACCAGTGGGAGGGGTGAGTGACTAAATGCCAGGCAATTTAGCATAAAAAGACCAAAAAGGACAACTGTGCATGTACCAGCAAGGTGAATGGTGGTCTGGGAGCACGGAGCCTACATCTGCCAAGGCACAAGATAAAAAAGAAAACCTGAGGACCTCAGGGCAGGGTAGGCAAGCAAGGCACCTTGCCTTGCTTGGATAGCAAAGAGGGGAGCTGGGGATTGCTCTCCATTTGGTGATGTCTGCCCTGTGGGGAACACAGTACAGTTTACAGAAACAAAAGAAATAAACTGGAGCTGTTTGACTGCTCCTGAAAGAAGTCCTTAAGCACATTAGTTAAAATGGAGCTTAGCCTATTCAAAGGTAAGAGAAAGGCAGGGGTAGGTGATTTGGAGCCTGACTACCGTTGAGGAGTGCATGAAGAAGGTTTGCCCAGGACAAGTCCATCATTAACCCGAAAAAGTCATCAACTCTGGCAGCAAAGTTTAGGGAGTCTGTCTTGCAGAGAGAAATCCACCAGCTACCAAGGCAAGGGTCTGCCCTGGGGTTCTGCACTGGGAGGTACCTCCTCTGTTTACTTACAGGATGAGAGCATCAAAAAGGCACAGCTGAAGAAGCAGAAGAGCTTTCCTGGTTTTCTTTCCATTCATTTAGTTATACAGGTGCCAGGTTTGCGGGCAGAACATCTTATTGAAGTTTCAGACAGATTTGTATTGATTTGAAGTCAAAATATTGTCCAGCTAAGTGAACCTGCAATAAACTAATTTTATGCCAAGTTAAGCCTGTACAAAAACATCTTGCAGTAGTTAAAATGAATTGGCATTTAAACAAAGTAAACATAATTTGATAAAACTTCAGTGAGAAAATGAGGCTACTCATATTGTGGCCATGCAAGAGCATTTGAGAGAGTTATTCACATAATTCCTGTTGCACAGAAAAAAAGCCTGTATTTGAATACATACAGCAACATCAACTAGAAAGAATTTTATGAGCATTTTTTGAAAACATCTTGATTAAAATTTAAAAACCTAGTTCTAATTATTTGGCCAAAATAATTTTCTATTATAGTATAATTCGCTATTTAAAAAGAGTAAGGTGGCAGATAGTGTCTAAAGCCAAGACAAAACTACAAGATGGCATGTAAAATAACTGTAATTAAACAATCAAATGTAGCAATTAAACATGAATGATTCTTTATTAGGCTGAATGAGGATGCCAAACAAGACTCCACAGGTGGCAAGTTTATTCCCCCATGCTCATTGGTATTTTCATTAGCAGCTTTTGGCATAGTCAGACATGCAAATCTGTCTGTGTGTTTTAAGAGCAAGCTCCTATTTAGGTATCCTGCAAACCAAGGAGGATATGCAAATATCAAGGAGGACAGGATTAAAGTATAATGACGGTGTTTAGGAGATAAATTGAAGAAATATGCTGAGAGTCAACAAAGTCAATGTTCTGCACAGGGAATAATGAAATGCACCACTGTAGCATGGGAACAGAAAATTCTGGGATGAGTGTTGTTTTCCTGTGGTATCCAGAGGTCACCTGTAAGCCCCTGAGGGAGGTGCCAGCAGCACTGCTCCTTGACAGACACAACATCCAGGCAGTTGAGATGGGCTTTGCTGGGCACCACGGCCACAACTGTGTGGCAGTGCTTTGTGAAACATGGGAACTCTCCTTGTAGGCGGTGCTTTTTGGGAGCCAACTTCCCTGCCAGCAGCCAGAGGCAGAAAGTTTTGTCATGCCTTGCAGCCCTGCCACCCTGGATACACTCCAGAGAGGCATTGGCACAGCTGCCAGGTTTGCCTGGGCTGGCATCCAATGTGGCCAGCATCCCTCCTGCAGGAGCAGGGCCACCATCTCCTGGAGCCACCTGCTGCCTTGATCCTCTTTGGGGCAGCATTTTTCCTAGATTGCAATACTTTCCCCAGTGCTCTCCAAAGCCTGAAGGCAGGGATTGGGCTCTACCTGCAAAGCAGTATCTGCCTTGCAGGAACTCATATATATGACTCCTGTCTGCACACCCAGCGAGTCAAACCCTGCATGAATCTGCACATGGGATAAGCTGCCAGCTGGACAAACTGCCCCAGCAATAAAGCGGTTAACAGCAGAGCTGTGGGAAAACCAGGTGAGATGGTAATGCTACTTGTGCTGCTCTCCTTCAACAACACAGGCAATGGGGCACTGCCTTTGCTGTGGGGAGCATTTTATTTTTAAAGAATAATCCAAAAGAACTCACAGGAAAGTAACAGAGGTGATAAGGGATTTGGAAAATAAGACCTGTGAGAGAAAGGCATGTTCAGGAGGCAGAAGAGAGGGCTGAGGGGACACATAACTGTCCAGAATCATGTTAAAGGACATGATAAAGAAGACTGGGACCAATTCTCATTAGTCAGTGTCCTGGGTTGAAGTATATTCTATCACCATCTTCATGAACTGTTGAAACCAGGTGAGGCAGTGCTCCCTGCCTCCTCCACTCTGGCTTATCTTCTGTTAATGGGCCCATCAGCACCTTTGCTGCACAGCTCACAGATAACCCCCTCCTGGACTACCTCCTGTTAATGGGCCCATCAGGCCTTATCACATGACTCACCATCCCATTGTGAGATGCTCTGCCCAGAGGGAGGAACCAAGCATTCCAGCCTGGATATAAGCTGAGACTCTGAACACCAGAGGAGCCCTTACCCACTGGATTCCCAGAGGACCCGAGCTACCAGACCTTTCTACAGGATCACTGCTTCAGGAAGACCACCTCATCTGGACTGCTTCCATCACTTTGCTCAGGCTGTATTCTGACTCTGTCAGTGGTCTTTTGTGTTATTGCATCTATTTTATTTTACTTTCTTTCCTTTCTTCCTATTAAATTGTATCTCTGACTTGGAGCCTCTCATTTGTTTTGCTTTCAAACCACTACAGTCAGAGAGGACAGAATGGTAAGGAATGGATTTTAAGTCCAGTAGGCAAAAATTAGATCAGATATTAGGGAAAACTCCCCACGATAAAAAGCAAATGGAGCAATCTGCCAAAGAAGCACAGGCAGTGGCCAGCGCTGTAGAGATGCTGGGAGTGACCAGGTCCCCAGAAGCAGTGGGAAAATCACCCAAGAAACCCTCTGGTAGTCAGGCTAGGATAACCCAGTGGGGGTCTCCTCTGTCTTGAAAGGTTAATGGGTACAACAAGGCATCCCAGAAAGAACAGGCTACATGGGAGGGCTAGAAACTATTCAGGTATGAGTATCTCAGTGACAGGACAGAGTTTTTGCTGCAGTAGGGTCAATATTGATGGGTATTGCCAAGCACTCTGTCCTTGGTTCCCAACTGCATTTTCTCATCAGGGATGGAAAGTGAGTCTTGCAGCTGGTCCCCATCATGCCTGGCTGTGACATGCCCTTGGGGACGGCTGCCAGAGTCGGGCAGTTTCTGGTCCTTCTGTTCAGTCCTCAGATGACACATGGAAATAATATGGCTGCTATGCATCCCAAATTACTCTCTGCGGGTGTGCATGGACATTTTGAACAAAGTTTGACCTGCACCGGTTGTGGGCAACAGGGAAGTAGCCCTGGGGCTGTAAACCAGATAGATCAGAAAAAACCTGACTCCTCTGGAGCTGACACACAACACAGCAGGTTTTGTCTTGACCATAGGCAACCAATGCAGTGGTGTTCAGTGAACTCTCCCTGTTATTGAAGTAAGTTATCACAAGATGCAATCTGCTTCACTGGCAAATAAACTCCATCTTTCACCTTTTCTACATTCCTGCTACAGTATTAGGACAGGAGCTTCCCAAAGGAAGGAGCTTGCTTACAGGACATGCAAGGAGTTCCTCTCTCCTTCAGCCAGAGCTTGGGATCAGATCACCTGTGATGATTTTTCCTTTTCAGTGCCACATGTGCATAAGCTCCTCTGCAAATAGTTGTCACTTGCAGATACAGCCAGTTTTTGTTTCATATTCCAGGGAAAAGATGAAATTACTTTACTAATTCAGAGATCAATTATGAATTCACTTTTTAAAACCCTTCAGTATTAGCTGAAATCTATGCTTTATAAAGCAGAAATAATAATAATAATAAAAAAATAAAATAATAATAACTAAAAAAAAGCAAATTGCACTGTTTCTATCAGTGTACACAGGCAGTACTCTCAGCTTTCATGTGATGGGCTTGAATTGAACCTTGCTGAAGTCACTATGTGTCTTCTTTCACTTCTCTGGACCTTGGATGAAAGTGTTTTCCACAGGCACATGTAGCCTGGCTGGCAGGGAGAGCAGAGGGGATAGGGGTCTGTATGCACACAGGCAGCCCTAGAACTGGGGACATCCAGCCTGCTAAAAACAGGTTAATGCACTTGCGAGATGGAGAGGAAGGAGTTTGGCTTCCAGTTCGGCACCACCAGGTGCCAGGTCACAATGAGACAGAGAGACAGTGCCAGGTGAGGATCTAAATTTAGTTTTATTGCCACCCCAAGTGATCAAGCATCATGACTCAAACCTAAATCAGCAGAATTGTTTAAAACCCAGGAAATATTGTAATCATACAATGAGCTTTCTTTCTGTGACCTTTTTACTTCTGAACCTCCATGAGTGACTGATGTCACAATTTGAAGAATTTACTTTTCCTTTTCAAAATGTAATGTTTATTTACTTAGGGAAGATGTGAAACTTGCTGGCTTCCAGGAGCTGGAGTTTTAATGAACACAAGAGATATGAGCCTATGGAAAAACTGCAAGAGTCTATCAAAAACCTCAGCTACACAAAAGAACAGTTTGTTCTGCTTCCAGTATAACAATATTTACCTGCCATGGTAAGAGATCCAAAAGTCAGGCTTTCCTTTGCATTTCTGCACAAATCTGTATTTACAAAGCTTGCTTTAGTGATATCCTCTCCAGCATCTAAATCAGTGAGTTCCCTCATACCAGTGATGATATTTCCACAGAAGACGGATTAATTTTATTTTTTTTCCATTGATCTGGGTCTTGAAACAGCTTTGGGGAGGGAGACAGATAGGAAACAAGCAGGGATTTAAGCCTTCTGCCTCACCTTTAAAAAAAAATGTGCAGCATTGCTGTCCCAGGAGTGGGCCCAGATTATTACTACAGCCACAGCCACATCATCAGCGCTATAGCGCTTGGAGTTGTAGATCATCAGTCTGCTGTCACAGCCATGATGTATGATGGAAAAAGCCATCCATCTGCAAGCGCCGAGCACAAAGAACCGTGGCTGCAAGGATGCAGCGTGGCATGTGCAACATACACAGCAGCAAGCATTTTCCAAATAAAAAGGACATAGACGTGGTACATTGAGACTCATCGGAAATAAGGGGGAAGACATGCAAAGCCTCTCACCCTCAGGCCTCCAAAATTGCTAGTATGTTCTCAAATCCAAAAATGACACCTATGAATCCAGCTAATGCTTCTTTCACACGCACACAGCTCTCTCTTAAAGCTTACTTTTTTTTTTTTCTCTTCCAGTGTAAAACCTCAATCATATTTACCCCTGCTTTAGGATCTTTACAGACAAAAGACACTTAAGGCTGTGAAATCTTGGGAGAAGGTAAAATGACGTGGCGGATCAATCAGCTGATGCTTCTTCCCTGCACAGCAGGAGACTCCAGCAAACCTCTTGTATTTTGTGTGGAGACTCAGCTCTGACTGAATTTTTCTTTTGGCACTATAAGAGAAGAAAGATATTTAAATTTTAAAAAGAGGAAGTGAGAGAGACATAGAGAGCATAAGCTTATGCATGGCTGCAGGTTTCTCAACTAAAAGGAACTGTTGGTTGTCCAGGAGAGAAGCCATTTCTCGTGTCACTCTGCTGTGCAATACTCCAGGTGTGGGTGCAGAGAAGGTTTGTAACTAAATAGAATTAAATAGAAATAATTTTTTAAAATACTATGCGTTGGTCACAGAGCCAGAGAAGTGATCATCTGAAATGATTCTCCTGAGTTTTTAACACCTGTCACTGGTGACAAGTAAAGCCAATGCTTTACCAAAGCAGACATTCAAGGAAGAGTTTTGTTTTTCCCTTCTCTATGCAAGAACTGCCTCATCTAAAAGTCAGAAGCCACAAAGAAGTGGGTGTCACTGTAAAGAAATAGAGGAGCGAGCAGTGCAGTTACTCTACCTTGTGCAAGGGGGACAGCCATTCAATTTTGAACAGCTACAATATAATTTTCAAAACATCTACCTCTCTGTAACATAATACATTTGCAATACCACATTCTTGCTCATTAATAGTAAATTATAGCATACACATTAAGCTGTTTTTGACAATGTTAGTCTAAAGGCCTTTGACAACCCTATCCTTTGTTTCTGGGGAATGTGGTAGGGTACCATAATGCTAAAAAGGCATTTCTTTCCTCACATTTCACATACTTTTCAATATCTTATTTTTGTTCAGGAAAAATTACTAATTCCTAATACTAATTTGCCACTTCAAATTTTGCCATTACGTTTTTTTAATCTGTTCATATCAATCTGCCAAAAAACCAGTTTAGTTTAGTTTCATTTAGCACTAAATTATTTTCATTTTTAATTCATGCTTTTCCCTCAGTAAATATTGAGGGAAATCACAGAATTGAGCCAGTCACAGATTTTTGTTGCTAATAGTTTATTTCAGGAAATTGGACCTTTTTGTTGGCCAAATCATCACTTGTGACAGCTATTAATTTCTTTGTAACTGCAAAACATGTTTTGTAAAGCCACAATGCCTCTAAATCAACATACTCATCGCTTAAACTTTCCTAAGCAGATGATGAGTTCTGCTGAAGATGACAGTAATTTGGTTATTCCTCAAAATGGTAATGAATTTTTAGAACTCGACTGCACAGTGGTGAGCTGTCTTTTGAAGACTGGTGGAAAAACAGAGAATTGCAGAATGACCAAGGAGACATCACGGGAGAGCAGCCCAGGCAGATGATCCTGGAGATTCTGTCTGCGAAGTACCAAAGCACTTTTGGCAGCACAGCAAAGCCTCTCCAGCCCTACACCAACTAACCCATTTCCTTTGGGAATGCCTGGCATAGAAAAAGTGTAAGAGGGTATGAAAGAAAGCTGGTTACTGAAGTGATATCAGATCTAAAAATCATTCTTCAGGGGTCTACTAATGAATGCATTGGTATTGTCTAAAATAAAGAAAACATCCACAGCAAAGCAGGCAGCACACTTGGCAGGGGCAGGATCCCAGGACAGCTGAGAGCTTGTGACTGTGTGTGGCCACAGCTCAAGAGGGCTTTTCAGTTCTTCCGCTTGAAACTCTGCCCCATTTTGGTTTGTTTCCTTTCTTAAACTGCTTTATTCAGTGCCAGCTCCTGAAAAGAAAGGTGTGGGAGAAAAGCTCTCAAGGAAAGATTTATTTTTAGCTGAAGTGGCTAGGCCAGCAGTTTGCAAAGCCAACAAAAGGCCCAGGTTGCACTCTCCAGGACACTCAAACCTCCATGGGCAGAGTTCCCTCATTGAATTCAGGAACTGAGTTTTGGCTTGAGCATTTCCCTTGTTTATCCATATCCAAGTAAGGGATTTCTCTAGTGATGCCTGAGGGGATGGGTCCCCTTTCTGACAGGCAATGGGAAGGAGAGGACGAAGCTGCCAAAGTCATTTTTGCCAGCCAAATTACAACGGACAGCTGATACGCCACCATCCCGACCCCTGTGGCAAAACCTCCAAAGTGCCCTCATTCCTGCCTCCTCGGCCCCATGTGAGGTGCTCCTGCTCCACTGGGACTGCTGAACTCAGACCTCAGTTAGCAGGTGTTGCCCTCATTTGCAGATCCTTGGGAAGAACTGGTAATTAGGAGGAGATTTCCAGAACAAGTTGCTACCCTCGACAGCAACATGGGAAGAACAGGTAACTGGCTCATTTGCAAAAAAGCAACCAAAAGCAATTTAATATTATAAGCATTAGAAAGGCAAGAAAGAACAGAAAGTAGTATTTTAAAAGGATAATGATTTTAATAAACTGTGAGCCTTACATAGATGCATAGATAATTAAATATCAGAGGTAAGTCTTGCTAATTATCTAGGAGCTGAACTTCCCATTTGCATCTTCAGTAACAGGATTTTTGTAGCTTAAATGGTGCCCACCTCTACACTTTGATTTTTGTGATTTTAAGGCTTGAGCAACAATAATTGAAGAGCCTTTTTGGAGTGAGCATAGCACTGTGCAGTGCAATGTGACATTCAGAATATATCAGTGTCACTTGACACAGGAGTTCTGATTATTTTCATTTGTGTGCTTCACCCTGTCATTTATTGCTAGTGTAGCTCATCTACCTCAGACCCTGGTGTCTCACCTAGTTCATGCAGTTTTCCCTATTCCTATAAACCTCGGTCATTTTGATCACGTGTTTTATGTGTTTAATTCTTAAGGTAAAGACCAACTTTTATTTGCACACTAATGATTTTACTAGCCTATTGCATAATGCAAACAGTCCTAAAATAGGGCAGCTAATCAACACGAACATGAGACATGAAGATTGAGGCAGCATAATCCATTCACACAGCAATGTATGTCTGCAACAGAAGAGACTTTTATTTTTCTGTTAAATAGGATGCCAGCAGGAACTGAGACTGCTCTTTGATTCAGCGATAATGAGTGAACGTTGCACCAAGGAAATTTACATTTTGCCAGTGGTATGAAAAGCACAAAATTACTCTTCTTAGTTCAGATTTAGGCTCCCCAAATACACACTGATTTGCTGAAGTCTGAGTGCTCTGAAGCTCCTATTTTCGTGAATGAAGATTTTGGCAATCTAGTAAAAGATAGCATCCAACATGAAAGGTAAAAGTAGGGCAGGTGACTACCCATCAACATTCCTCCTGGACGATCTTCTTCTCTGAAGCACATTAACCCATCTTCCTCTTCCTGTTCCCATGCTGCAAGTGAAATCAAATTTTCATCAGTTTTTGCCATATCTGCTTCATCTGGAAACTTTCTGAAAATATATTAGAAAACCTGTAGAAGGCTTGTACTGAGGCAGAAGCACATTTCTCTGTGCTGACACCTACCACGTCAAACTATTATCCAGGCTTCCCGCTGGCTGATGCTGCGGGAGAAAGCTGAACTTTGACTTCAGGGTAGGCAGTGAAAGGTAATTTGGTCTATGTATCACATCTCAGGCAGGAAGAAGGCTGCAGGTCTTATATACAGCAGACCTGTGAGGCCATTTTCAATGGCTGTGGTGGTTCAGGCAGGGACTGTGAGGCACCAGCAGTCCCACAAGGCTGGAAGTCACCTGGAGGTGATGGTTTCCTGCCCTACTGTGAAGGAGCACATAGGGTAAGTGCCATGTTGCCACCCAGCACATTGCACTGCTCAGGGGGACATGGTACATTAGAACTGTAACAAATGAGTGTATAGAAGTGTGTGTGTGTGTGTGTGTGTGTGTGTGTGTGTGTGTGTGTGTACAGGTCATGACAGACCAGGTTAAAACTGAAACAAGTTTACAAGGACCTAACAAGATGTAGTCTTCTTTATTGGCTGGTTTGGTAGCTTGCACTGTAGTGGTATTTCTGATTTTTTCTGACGCCCATTCCCTAGGTATTTCAGTGATTGTGTGTTCTATCCTGAATACAAACTATCAATTAATTTCTGTTAATTTGGGTAGTACCAACCCTGAGTTCCATGTTTTTTGCAAAATTAACTGTGCAGTCTATATCCAAATGGACTAGTTAATATCCTGAAGATGGAAATACAGTCATCCTACAACAACTAAAACTGCTGGTACCCTGTAATCAAGATAAAATTCCTGGCAACAGAAGTCCCACATAATTCCTGAGTGCTTTCAGAATGGTGCTAGGAGAGCCTCATACTGAAAGTCAGTCTTTTGCTTGTGGATGGCTTCTAACAAACTGATAGAGATTTTCTCAGAATCTTGTTAACTACATTGCTCTTATCCAAGCTATTACAGGTCAGCGAGTCCACCTGAAGATGTCCTTCCCCAGTCCAGAGGGTGGGGGAGGAGGTGACTACTAATTGTTGCATTGTACTGGTTAATAGGGAAGAACCTGAGCTGCCAGCACTACTGACTTAGTAGCCTTGAATTTAAAAAAATGACTGTCCACTTTTTTTCCCTCCATAAAGGAAGCACATAAGCTAATTTTGGTATATTTTTCCTTTTGTATTTTGATGTGAAAAAGTAATATCCTCAATCTTCCATTAATACATCTACAAACAGTGAAAGTAAGCACATTAGCTACCATTTGCAAGCCAAACCTGCAACTGCAGAAACAACAAATTGCTTCTTAAATTAATGACCAAAAATAAAGTCTCCTTTTGATTCCTGACACTGGAAATGCAAAGCTACTCCTCAGTCCTGCATAGTTTCTGTACTATTGAGCAACTCAGCCTCCTCAGTGGTGGGCTGAGGAAACACTCTGCTCAGGGGCTCAGGACCATGCCCTCCTGGTGGGAATGTAAAGTTATTTCCTTCAAAAAGTGTCTTCAAACTCTATGTGGATACAAGCCTAATTCTCTTTCCCTCTCCTACCATTCCACATGTGTTTATATCATTTGTTACATAACACCCCCCCCCCCACACACACACACACACTTTTGTTAATTTATTATACCGGGACAGCAGAACGCAGCAGATGAAAATGATGGAAGAAAGGCTCATTAGAATTCCATGTCCTTTGAGTGGTACGTAAAGAAATGCTCTGTGAAATGTCATGAAAGTAGATTTTGAAGTTCTGACAGATGTGAGAAAAGGAAAAATGTTTGCCATTTGTCTTAATGACACTTTAGTACGTTTGGAGAGCTTAGGGAAAAAACCCCAAACCAACACCAAGTGACAGTTCTGTAGGGATATGAACTCTTTCCAAAACGGACGCTGGGGCTGAGAGCAGGCCCACAGAACATCAGCAGACCTGGTTTCTGGGCACAGGCTGCCAAAAGGGAATAGCAAGTAGGATAAAAGTTAGTGAAAATCATAGTCCTGCATGACTTAAGCTTGACCTTTGAGTAAGAACTGGCTAGTCTGTTCCTCCCCAAAATACTGCAGCCCTAAGGTCCCTTCAAACACAGCCAGCAGTACAGAGACATGCAAATATTATAGGAGTATGAGAGAATGCATTTATATATAATTACTAACTCAGCCAAGACAATTATTGTCAGTGTTATATCTAAACATAATGTTCCTTGACTAAAATCCAGTTCAAAAGAAGTCAGACAGTATGTTGCCATCAAGCTGAAATTGTCTGAAGGGGTTTGAAGTTTTGACATTATATGAAAAAAAAAGGATGTGTCATGGACATACCATCCATGTTTTGATTCCTGAACTTGGAAGCTGTATCTGTGACTTTGTGACTCTCCTAGATGCACAAGTGGCTTCAGTGGCTGCACCTTTTGTCCTCTTCAGGCTCCAAATGCTCATTTCTCTCTACTACAGGGAAGGACATAAGGGCAAGAATAATTCTTCAAACTTTGGACCAAACAAACCAGGCTTTCACCTTAAGCAAATACTACTCAACTGCCCTCCAATAAATGATCTTACTCCTTAAAGCTTCAAAGTAAAACTGCCTGCTGAGCAGAAAAACCCAACGGGTTCAATGTGGTGCAAGTCACCACAGACTGGGTGAGTGACACCACACATGGAACCACTTCTGCAAAACCCATCTGTCCATACAGACTTGTGAGACAATGAACCCAGAATAAGCCTTTGGTTAATCTGTCACCACAGGGGGGCCAACAGAGGTACAGCAGGGTTCAGTGTGCATGTAGGGCAAAAATCCAACCCCCTCAGTCTTCTCAAAGTAATCAGAATTTGAAAAAATAATTTTGTCATAATATTAAAACAAGGGACGCACAATGAATGTCAGCATTTACCTCACTGGCAAGAAGTCCCAAGTGGAATGGGATATAGTTTCAATTATGACGAGCTCACCTAGTCTTGTCCCCTTTCCAAGGAAAAGTGTGGCACCCTGAAAGAGCAGTAAAGGAGAGGGTCCAGGTGATATATTAGTCTTCTTTTTGCACATGCATAGGATTTTGTGCAATCTCAATTTTATGATTCAATATTTATGAAGTCAAACTTTCTGGTGATAAACAATGCAATAGCACACTAGCACATTTATTTGAGTCAGAAATGAGAATGCTCAAAACCTTATCTTGAAGAACTAGTTCTGGTTGGACTATTTGCACTGAAGAATCAATTTGTTGAATTTAGTCTTTTTGACTGCTTGTAAATTGCCCTGAAACAGATCACAACTTCCATTAATATATCCACAGTTCAAAATTATCTAAAAAGCAATGCAAACTCCAGACTGGGTTGCTGGTAAGCTATTCATTTACTGCTTCAGGTATTTGATATTAAAAATTGAACTCTTTTCCTTGTGCCCATAGCTCACCTGGTTTGTCAGTTCCCTGACTGTGTGAGCACGGCTTTTTCAGGTACAGATATTTACAAGAGCTGATTGCTAAGATTTTCTTCTCTGTCCTTCACTTGCCTCTATCTGCTCTTCTTTCTAGACTGTGACCTCCAGAGGCAAAATTTCAGAGCCTTTTAAAACAAAACACCATCCTCAGTTAGGACTACCAGGCCAGCCTGGAATATTAGCTAGTTATATGAGGGGAAAGAATCCCACAAAGCAACTACCTCCTTTCTGCCTTTGTTTTGCTACAAAGTCAATACCATGTACAGCTGATGTGAAGTTTACATAATTACTGCTGCATCTCTTGAGATCAGGGTATGAATAATCCACATTTTGAGATGTTTCCTGAGTGGAATAAGAGCTGGAGCTAAGTAAGGCAGAAAATGTCATGGTGTCATGTCTACTGCTTTATTAGAAATGGGCAGCCAGCCGGTGGTGAGGCTCTCACCACGACAGAAACAAAGTCCTAGTGTTTTCCTACTCATCTTTCTCAGCAGTGGCTGCGGTGTTAGAGATGGATCTATCCAAGCTATGTGGCTGCGATGCAGAGAGCAGCTCAGCCCCACTTTGCAGCAAGGACCTAATAAAAGATTCCAAAGCTCAACAGAGACTAAGGAAAAACTGCGGATACAACCAGCCGTAAGCCTCTAGTTCCTGCCATAATTAGTGCAACTGCACTGGCACAAAATAGCCAGTTGAGATGTCAGATCTGGTAGCCCAGCACTGACTGCAGTATCAAAATCTTTTGCTGTGGGAAGCTGGCAAACACAGAGATAGGAATGGGCAAGGCTTTTTCCCCAGTCTTGCCTGGCTGCCCTGCTGCTCTTCTCCCCATGCCACACAAATGAGCTCATTGGTGTCATGGCCCACACATCTCCCCAAACTCTTTTACACCACAGCTACTGAGCATTACAGTAACTGCTGACAGGAAAGAGCTTAAATAATGCTCTCTGACAATATCATTTTTATCATCTGTGGACTCAGGAAAAATTTCTGTGCTGGCTTACACAGGTTGCTATTTTATTTGCTGTTCTGTAAACTTTGGATTATTATTTTGAAAGGAAGGTGACTGCATATAAAGCCAGCTCTGCAAAGCACTGGGAACAGGACAGACTCTCATTTCAGGAAAAGTGTAGCTAAAATGTGGCTGCCACAGGAAGAATCTGGGAAGCCATCACACATGCAAAATCTTCTCTTCCAGTAAGTGTTACTAATTTCCTCACAGATCCTTCACTGGTGTTTTTAATTGAGATAAATAAGAGAGAGCCAGATATCTAGTGCTTAGTGTTTTTCTTTGCACCCTCAACACTTAGATGCATTTTACTAATTTATCATATGCAGATTGGCTATTATTATGCAAGTACTTGCATGGCAGATAAATAAATCTAGACCCTGTGAAAAGCAAGCCCTTTCCATTTCAAGAAGTCAGCTATCTGCTAAGTCATTTTACTGTGTGCAATCTTGACTGGTTACTTTTGCTTTTCACAGCTTTCCCATTTTGAAGAGAAGACCATGTTATTGGGAAGTGTGTCCATTCACAGCCCGCAGCTTTACTCCAGCTTGCAGCAGCTCTTTGCCGCAGAAAATGAGAGGTGTTTCTTAGTGTTCCTGTAAGAAAAGTCGACATTCTTGAAAACAGCATGAATAGGAAAGCTCTTCCCCCCACATAATGTGAGTGATACTGAATTCTGTCCTTCTGTGGGTGCAGTGATGTGAAAAATAGAAAACCTGTACTGCCTGACCCCATGGGTCTGTTTTACATCTGGAAAACCAAAAGCAAATAGGACATGTCTGAAAATGGAAGCATATGTCCTTTGGGAGAAAGTTAAAAAAAAAAAGGACACCTTTTTCACATTAACATTTTTACATTTTTTAATAAATTATTCAGTGGGTTCATAGAAAATAAAGAATGGCCATGCTAAGGGCCAGACTCTCCCTGCTACTTGATGAGATGTGCAGGACAGGGGAACACAAGGCAGGATCCAGGACACCTGCATTCTCCTGGAGGGGATGAGGGCATGAGTATGCTGCTGGCACTGACCAGGTACCCAGTGCTCTGCAAAGAAGTTCAGACTTGGTGTAGATGACAGGAGAGGGATTTTCCAATGTAGACACTTGGGTACAACTTGGGAAAGCCCATCCGTTCCTTGCTGACTTTATGCCCATCTCTGAAGAGCCAAGCTGCGACTTGCATAGCACAGGCACATTAGCACCATCCTCCTTCAGAGCAGCCTGCTTCCCACAGAGCCCAGCTAGGTCCTCTCACCATGTTAGGGGTGAAAGGAACAGCAGCTGCTCCAGCATTTGGTGTACGCCACAGTTTAATCAGGTTCTGCCTCCAAATATTAATGGCATAAAGAGACTTCTGGGCTATGAAGTACTTCAAGAGGTCATCCAGCCCATTTCCTTGATTTAAGGCTGGATTAGTGACAGTATATCATTCCTGCCAAAGCTAGATCTAATCTGCTCTTCAAGATCTTCAGCAATGGAGATTTGACAGCCTCTGAAGGCTGCTGCCTCACCATCATTAGCATTACAAAGTCTCTCCTTGACGCCTAACTCGATTCTTCCTGGCAGCGATTGAAGACCGGTGCTCCTCTCCTAGCCACCAGAGATGAGGAGATTATTCCCAGCTACCTTTCGGTGGCCTTTCATCTCTGCAGAGATTGGCTTCACACCTCCTCTCAGTCCTCATCTCTCTGAGCTGAACACAAACTCAGTCCTTTCTTGGTGGCACATTTCCTTCTCACCTCACTCTATAAAGGTGTGTGCAAGCAAACAAGATCAGTACAGTCACAGGAATTGGGGAGAAGCCTTGTGCCTAAGTGAAACTGCCCAAGGAAATTCTCGTGTGCTATCTGGCATTTACACAGAAAGTTGTGTAACTATTTACTAAGCAATCAGTAAACATGGCTTAACCATGGCAACTTCCCTACCTTGCATCCCACATTCATAGACAGCTGCTTCAAATAAATAGGCAACAGACCTGAAATAGCATCACACCACTGCCTTAATTATTAGCCCACTGATCTTGGATCATATGTAAATAGGGACCTTAGAAAGCACTTTTGGAGAAAAGAAACATGAATCTTAATCATCCCAGATAAAAAGGGAAACTGTAGAGAGACCAGGCTAGGAAAGGTATTGCAAAAATTGGGTCATCTCTGAAAAAGAGTATGCCAGTTATCTAGAAAATATATCTATCAATCCAAATACACAGAAAAAACAAAAAGTGACTGATGTGACAGAGTATGCCAGGTGCCACCTGCTGTAACAACCTGCTTTTGCTATTATTATGTGTCACACATGTGTGCCAACAGTGATGATAAATATAACATGCATATGTTGCTTTAATATCCAGGTGCTCATTTTGGGTAAATGACCTCTGGATCTGAATATTGTTTCAGTACCCACAACTAGTAGTGTCTGTAAACCGGTGACTCAGTCATGTGAATCTCAAACTCAGCACGTTAACACTTGCAATCAGTTGGGGGGCAGTTATTAGTGGATACCAAATAGGGACAGTAGCTCCAGAATCCATGTTGAAGCCTGTTTATAAATACCCATTTAAATACACCATCTGTGAGAGCATCTTATGCATCCTGTTTTGTTCCAAGTCCTGACATTTATTATAGCTCTCTGTCCTAACCTACTGCCCAGAAGCTCACCTTTTCATGGCTGGATACATCAGTTGGTGATGGTGACAAGGACCACTCTACCTGTGGCAACATCTGCCCTCAAGTGACACAATGCTGCCCTGCTCCAAATTTTAAGCACCTGTGCCTTCAGCCTTAAGGTTTACCTATCCCTGGGTTGGCAGGATGTCACAGCAGAGCCATCTGAGCATGCAGCATCTGTAAGGGTGGTTTCTGACCTTGTCCTAGCCTCATTAAAAAGCCAAACCACTGCTGCAGTATTTTTGGTGTTGTGGCTCATGGTTAACCTACACAGACTGGTGGGGTGGTGGTGAGACTCAGGGTTTGCTTGTCACAAAGCCCTTCCTCACTATATTTCTGCAACAACTTAACAGAAGGAGCATAAAAACAAAACAAAACAAAAAAACAACAAACAAAACCAACCAAACAACCAAACAAGAAAGGGGATGGGAAGTTGTTTTTCCAAAAATATTATTTTTGGAAATAATGTAGTGAGAAGGTAGGGCAGGATTTGTGCTCCTTGCTGACCTTGAAGAGCCTTGGCTGCTGCCAGGCTGTGTTTAACCAAAATGCAGTCACTGATACTGGCAGGAAGACAATTGCAAATTACATCAAAAACTGCATTTTTCTTGACATTAAGATTCTCAAAATTCATCATAAAACCTCCTTAAAATTCATGTCTTTCGAAAAATGAAAGATTTAGGATTTTTCGTAATTAAGAAAGCTTTCAGTAGCAATAGACATGAAATCAATGGGCACACTTCATTAATTCAGATGAAACATGAGCTATTCTGTACACTCTTGCAAAATGCCAAATTACCTTCATGAGAAACAAAGTAGATTCTGCCCCCAAAATTACAGGGTTTCTCTTTGCAGCCAGTTAGTTGGGAAACACACAGCTTTCTCCACAGCTCAGCCCAAACAATACAAGAAGCCACAAAAGTAAAGTACATGTAAGCTCCATTTGGCAGCTGTTTGGGGGTGTGTCCCCACAAGCCAGGTGGAGAAGAGGGATGGACATGTCACATCCCACAGAATAGCAGTGTCTAAGCAGACTGAGCCACGAGAGGTCAGAGCCAGCAGTCAGAGGCAGCAGGCACAAAGCCAGCATGTTCACCTCTGTTTGCACAGTGCCAGGGACCTGGCCTCTGTCCCAAAATAAAGGTGACACCACAGTCTAGGATTACAGACCTGGGACACGAGGGAGGACTGCATCATTCCAACAGGTTCCCTCCCTGCACTCCTAACCCCGCCAGCTCCTTCAACCACCTGCAGAAATTGAGATGACCTGGCAAAGGGGCAGCATCTGCCTTGGACTCAGTGCTGAAGCATCCTAACCAAGCTGGTCCTCGCAGTGTTGAGCACCTCTCAGAAAGCTAGCCAGCAAATCCTTCATTATTAAACATGTCCTTGGCCTCTTCCTCCAGTTTTTCAGTGTAGATGCCTGCATGCATCCACCCTCAATGTCTTCAATTGCAGCAGCTTGCTTAAATATACTTCTACAGAACACAAAGCAAAGATAACTCACAGCCAAATCCTACCTGAGGCACCATTCACTTCACCTCAACATGTGCTCCATATTTAACATTGTTAACATAATGTCTAACAAGTCACAGGTCTCCTCTTGATTACATGGGCAAGAAGAAGGGAAAAAAGAGCAAAACACTGAGGTTCTGAATAGATTATTCAGAGAACAATGAAATAAACTCCAATCTAACTTTCTGAGTGCAAAAAGGCCGAGTGTGTGGAAGCTGAGTGCTGAACTGCAAGATGATCCCAGCAAAGTGCCCCAAAGGAATGGGGCAGGGCAGACAGAGGCAACACAAGGACAGGGCAAAGAGGCAAGGCAGGCACAGAGACCTCTGCCTTTATTTCACTCTGCTGGTGGAAGAATTCGAGTTTTATGGTTGGCAGATCACACTGTACCCTGCTTAGACCTAGTCAGAGGAAAACGCAAGCAAATATCACCCATAGAAGAGGGTTTAGGTCAGCCTGTGAATACTGTAGACAAATATGCACTAACAAATGCAGAAGGAAACCTGGCTCCCTCTGGACAAATGCAGACCATGGGATAAATGTCATGCCTGGCCAATTGCTGCATGAGTGCAGAATGCATTTAACCCTTTCCAAACACCCCCCAAAAGCCCTTACTAGATCTATTACTTTTCCTAGACTCCTCCACTGGCACATGTCTGCATGTGGTGTTTGGCCTTGTATAAATGAAATAGGCAACCAGAGATGAGTAGCCCCAGACCAAGGTGCCTACTTGGCCACAGCCCACCCAGCAGCAGAGTTCCTGGGGCCATCCAGCCTCACATGCCCATCTGGGAGGCATTTCCTCTCCATAGCATACATGAAATGCAGACAATGTGTCTGAATTACAGCCATGAAGGTTTGGTCTCTTACAGTCCCAGTGACAGGCGAGTTATTTGCAGCTTCACACAATTATCCTTTCTGCTAATAATTTTCAAGCCTTCACAATAATTTTACCACTCACTTAAATCTTCTCCTGTCCATATTTCCTCCCTGTCAACAATAAGATTGTGCCTAGTTTTGCTTTTTTAAAAGTTACTTTAAAAAAGCCAGCACAGTAATTCCCTTTGAACAGCCAGACCACGTCAGCTCAAGCTTGAGAGTTCGAACAGCAGCTGTTGCAGAAAGTAACCTATTCATAAGGCTTCGAAGGAAAGCTGATCAAATTACTCAATACAAATAATTTATCTAACAATTTTCTCTTTGCAGATAATCTACATGCAGGACGCCTTCACTGGGGCAAAACTAATTTTTTATTATTATTTTCTACAAAAATTTGTTAAAAGTTTTGCTGTTTCTCTACACAGTTGCTAGGAGCGTTCATTATTTGTGGGTCAGTATTTGTGCTGTGAGATTGGCACGTGCTATTGTTTCCACACTCTGCTGAGATGACCTACACTGTGAAACAGGGCTGAATAAAATTGCTGAAGCTTTGTCTTTCCTCTATAAGGTAGCATTCTGAGAGGTGGCTGTGGAAAAGCTGGCATGGGGAATACTGATACTGCAAGGCCATCTCTCCCCACCAGTACAGGGTAAGAAAGGGGGGAGCACTTGATGTTATAAATTGGATCACAGAAGAACATATGTGAGTGAGTGAGAGTGTGTGTATGTAAAAAAAAAAAAAAATAAAAGCCCGTATATGTTGGCTGTTTAGCAAGTTTACATTCCATTTTCTCTTATCATGCTGACACAAATTATTTGCTCTTGTGTCTGGACTGCTATTTGCAAAGGGTGCAGTGACTACCCTTAGCCGTTGCCATTTGATTAACTGTCTAAAAGCCAGTTCTTTGGGGGCAGGTGAGAAGTTCTTTACTGGGTGGCCCAGAGTCCATAAATAACAGAAATTTGCTTTTTCTGCACGTGGTTGGGATCCACCAATCTCCATTTCACAGCATGCTATCCGGCCTGCTGGTGGGGGTCCATGAGGGGGGTCTCTGGTCCACACAGTGCCACCTTCCTTCCTGGGCCCCCTGGTTACAGCCCTCAACTGCCTTTAGAAAGAAAAAACGTCCCTCCATGCGATGCTGCCTTCGTGTCAGCCCGCGGCGCGATGATTGATGACACAGCTGCTTCCGCAACCCCTGTCGGAGAGCTCTAATTTAATTAATGGCTTTCGGCATGTGCGCGACATCACTCCTGCAGCACCTCCGTGCCCCGGGGGAGCGCGGGCACGGCAGGGCGGCTGCTCCTGGCACCGGCAGGGAAATGGGAGGGTGGCAAGACAGATGTGCGCACACAAGGGCCAGATGCGATCGGGCTCCTCGCGGGTTTGCGTTAACCTTCACGTAGGCAGCGGCATGTGGAGTCTCCCTCAGCAGGGCAACAGCAGCAGCTTCCCGAGCTGCCGGGCATCTGCCACCTGTCTGCCGTGTCCTCGGGAAAGCCGCGAGGAGCAGGGAAGAACCGCCCCACCTGATGCCTGCTCAGCTTTCTGCCTGCCATGCACAAGTGGAAACACCTGGAACCAGGAGCAGGGGAAGGGGAAGCAGGTGGGAAGGAGTCATTTGTTTTCCCCTTGATTGGCAGCAAGGGGAGATCTCAAGGGGTTAATGATGTCTTCTCTGCCCAGATGTACAAAAGGGGGAAAAAAAAAAAAAAAAAAAAAAAAAAAAAAAAAAAAAAACCACAAAACCAAAAAAACCCCAAGCTATGCTAAGCTTTCTGAAGTCTGGAGAACTCAGAAGAATGTGGCAGAAGTCTTTCCCAATTGTAAAATACTGCAGGATGTCTTTTATCTTCTACCAGTGTGCTTTTTGTCCTTGTCAGGAGTAGGGGATGTGGGGCGGGACCACAGAACAAAAAATAGGTTAGAGAAAAGCTGGCTAACATGACACTCCCCTGCCCCCTCAAAGCTCCACCCTGGTTTAGAGTCTGGACCTGTACCTAGACCTCCCACACCTAACTCAGTCTTGCCTAAAGAGAAAGAATATTGCCAAAATATCAACTAAATTAGAACCAGTTTTCGGGAAGACCTGCCTTGGGAGAAGGAATTGCAAGAGTTGCCTGCAGGGCCCAGCTTAGTGGGCTTGTCTCCCCTGTCTCCCCACCTTTAGGCCCAGTCACTGATGACCTTTTAAGGCCCACCACTGATGAAGGCTCAAGTGTAACCTTCAAGCTTGGTACCATCTACACTCCTTGACATAATAAAGCTCAGCCTTCAAGAGAAAAGCTGCTGTCTTCCAGACCCGCAGTTCTCAGTGCAAGAAAGAGCCATCAACAGAGACACTAACATGTTTTTTGTTTGCTATTGAAAAGAAAAAAGAACAAGGGCAAAGGAAAAACCTCAGAGAACTTCCATCAGCTCCCAGAATGGTCCCTAGCTGAATGGGTTTGGGAAAAAGGATAAGCATTTTATTTTCTTCAGCATGCCCTGCAGCATTTGTCCATCATTTTCTTTGAGATGATGAGCCAGTCTCATTTAAGTCCAGTATTTACTGGTAAAAATATTCCTCTGACTTGTTTCTCTGGAACATTTCAGCCTGGCTCTGCAGTCAGGCTTTTCTGAAGAGTATTTGCTTCAGTTCAGCAGAATCTTCAACCTTGGACCAGGTTTTAAAAATAGTAAGCTTCTACCCTTTTTTTTTTTTTTTTAATCTTTTTCTCCCCTTTCCTTGCTGTTTCCTTTTCATTACCAAGGTATAGCTGGAAAGAGGGAGAGAGACAGAGATTCTCCTATGTTTTGAACTTTCAGTTGGACCAAAGACTTGTGCTTCAGAAAAGCAATGCTGCTCCCCCAAAGGCCATCCTTCACTTCTGTTATGCCTCGTTGCCTCGTGTCCCTACATGAGAGAAAACCCCTAACAATATTGTCTCCCTCGAGCTCTAAGAAAACAGGTAATGATGCATGGATGTGCAATGAAATTTCAAAAATGTGCACTGACTTTTCAGAAATATGCCAACTGTCAAATAAAAAATAAAATTAAAAATCAGACCTAGCTAGTATTTAAGCCATTAAGTCCTCAATAGCACCAACTCTGAACTGAAGCCTCAATCACAGCACAGCAGTTTGCCCAATATTTATTGTTTACAGTTTACCCCAAAAATATGACCTGGTGCTTAACCCAAAACACCATTTTCTTATTGTTATTATCTGTTGCCAGCCTACTGCTGACACACTCCAGGAGTCCTTGGGTGGGTCCTGTGTAAGGTTTTTATAGGTTTTCCTATTCAAAAAGCCTTCAAAAATCGTATCTTGGGCTGTATAATGACATGGCCATATGTGCAGAGATGTCCAGCCGGAAGGGCTCTGTATTTTGTGGTTATGTGAAGGTGAAATGATAGCAACTCCTTCTGAGAGGGGTACAGAAGCCAAGCTATAGATGCAGATACATTGACAGATTAATGGAAATATGTGCAAACTCTCTTTGTTGAGTCATATTGTGTAGAAGGGAATACAGGTGACCTTACCCTAGTAAGTAACAGCTGTGTTAATTACTCAATACAGCCTTGCCCCTGATGAGTCACAGCTATATCCAATAAAGGTAAGTGTGATAAAAAAGAGTAGGTTAGCTGGTGAAGGGAGAATCATGAACATAAGGACCATGAAGAAGACTCTTGGAGAGAGAATCACTGCTGTGAGGTCGGTCTGGGTCTGCAGTCAGAACCTGTTGTTGGACCCTGCAGTTACAGTCTAGCTGGGTAAAAGCCTGCAGTCAAGAGTCTGCAAACTAATATGTGCAGTCATAATCTAGCAGGAAATAGCCAGCAGTCAGAGGCTGCAAGGGAAACCTACAGTAGGGGCTTGCTGCAGCCAGAGTCAGTGAATGGTTGGAGTCAGGATGGCAAAGCTGTAAACAGGAGTAAACCAGGACCCCTTTCATGCTGGAGTAAACAAGAAGTCTGTGCCGTGGCTCATTTCTACCCTCTAACAAGAGGGCTGCTGCACCAATATTTGGTTCCATTTTCCAATAGATAGATGTGTTTATGGCTGTACCATATGCTGTGCACCCAAAGATTTACTATGAAGTGGAAATGTGCAAATGGACATAGCTGTGCACCATCTCTAGTGGATGTATCTATGTAAGCACGTGAATGAAAAGATATACGTGTTAGTTTTGCTTACGTCTCCTTTCTTGACTTGCTCTGCAAGGACTTGTAGGAAGCAAATAGATCTGAAAGTGGGTGTGTGTATGAGGGGTGTTTGCAGGGGTGTTTGTATCTTCCTACTGGCACGCCCAGCAGCATGCACACAGGGATGTCAGCGCAGGGTAGCAGCCACTACACAGTTCCATGTTCTGGATTATAATACTGAGGATGTGTCCATGCTGCTGGGAGCAATTCCAAGCCTTGCCCGGAGCTGCTGGCTCCACAGGCAGTGACTGGGCAGGGAGTGGGCAAATCAACGCAGCAGAGAGGCCATCGAGGTAGGTGCTGGTGGGTGGTGAGGCCAAGCCTGCTGGCTACATGGGTTTGTTCAGCTCCTGCTGGGCTGTGATTGAAAGCAAATAGGACCTGGTTCCCTGTGGAAAGGCTGGAGCTGCAGGGGATGTGGCTGGCTGTGCCCTGGTGTGCAGTGCCTGGGAGCCAACATCGACCTACACCATGAGGCTGCAGCCCCACGCAGGGCCATCCTTTTGTGGCTTATTTTAACCACTTAATCAAATTGCACTCCTGGGCTTTTCACTGAAGGTAGCCCAAATCACATTTAGACAAAGCAATTTGGAAACATTTTATTGACAGAAGCCCAACAGAAATAGGTTTAGAAATAATCACTTGCATGCCACACATTTTCTGGTTGCTTTCATAAGTCTTTTCAGACTAGGGATATTTACATTAACTAAGGTTTGCATTCTCCCAGGATTACAGGTTACACTTTCAGCTCTGTGCTGGGGGTGACTTTCTCATGGTTGTAAAACCCTGATGTGCCCAGTTGCCCACCCATTCCCCTTGCATGGGCACCCTCCCTCTGCAAACCTTGTCTTCCCAGTATCCCATCGTGCCAGATGTGTGGCTTGACCAGACACAGACCACAGTGGTGCTCCATGGCCCCACCATGGAATGTAACAGATCTGCTTTGGGACACTGCCATTACCGGTCATAGCTGCCCGTGCCACAGTGGCTGAATCCCAGAGGATGCGGGATGGTGACACCCACCACTGTCCCACTGACCTGGAGGGTGGTATCGAGCACTGCCCTGCTCTGATGGGCTGTCAGGTTTGAGGGGTAGGCTCTGATCTCACCTACCTTCATGTGCAATCCACAGTACCACATTAAAACCTAGTATTTCCCCCCCAGACTCAGTACAAAGTAAATCACAAGTTCAGGCCTCCAACCTTTCAGATTTGTGTTTTCTCTCCTCCTCCACACTTGATGAAATACCTCTTTCTTTTCTTTTTTTTTTTTTTTTTTTTTGCAGTGTTCAGTTGGCTTTTGTGAAAACTACACCACAGGGGATAAAATCCCAACTTTTCTTCACATGTAACACACTCACATTGGCAAAGACCTGGGCTGAAAGGCTCAGAGGGAAGGATGTGCAATAGGAAGGGGAAAGTGCCTGTGAATTTCCTTTATTAAAAGATGAGACGTAAGTGTGTTATGTCTTCTCTGAAGCTGCAGGAGAATTGTTTTCATATAAAATATTTGAAAAGTTTGCTATGTGGCTTTTCACCAGCCTTTCAGAAGAAAATTATGAGTATTATTTACTTTGTTATAGAAATATTTTAAGAATTTAAAAGTAATCCCTGTTTTATAGGCATGGTATATTTACTCTCTTTACATACGCTGTAAAAGCAAAAAAAATTTATACATCTTATTCAAATCTATAAAATATCATTACAGAAAATTGTTACTTTTATTACTCAAGCTGAACTTTTATGAATAGCTACTCCATTAGATTTACACACTGACTTTTTAGAGTTAGAAATGACACTGTAAAGCACAGGAATAGCTGTGATATTTATTTTAAGGACTGCATTACAAATAATTTTCTGATAACAATTCTTTTTCTGTTCAGGTTATTACTTTATTGCTCCCTAACTTTTTTCCCCAAACAAACTGCAGGGTGTAAATCCAGCACTTACAGAGACAGATGTCAGAGGTACTGAATGCTCCTTGCAGGTCCTCCAGAGTTTCTTTCATTGTTTATACCCCAGACATTTCTTTCCTTGTTTGACCTGGCAGACATTTCCCACCCAGCAGAATCTGTCCCATGCTGGGCTCGAGGGCAGGGTCCTGTCAGGCAGGGGATGCGCTAATGCAGCTCATGAGCTGCTATCTAAAGTGAGATGTAGAGCTGCAGCTCACAGCATTTGAGGGTGGCTGGAAACCATTTCAATTTGACTGTGAATATAAAGAGATATTTACTACTGTGCTATCACACAGGAACCCACATGCAGACCTCCCATATTTCTAACTAGGGTATCCCAGACAAGGAAATGTGTGCACAACACACAAAGGCAAGTCCAGCACATCACAGAAACATCAGTAAAATGTCTGCAGCTGTGCTGTGGGACCCCTGGGATGTCTCCCCTAACCTAAACCCCTTTGCTCCTGGCCTGCAATACTCAACTTCCATGCATATGTAATTTCCAGGTCCAAAAGGCAAATCTGACAAAGCTCAGTCACTCTACATCTGGAAATGCCTCCTTCTCCCTGTGGCATGAAACCCTGGCAGCACATCGCAGTCCAGCGTGCAGTGTCACTGCCCACCAGGGTATGGTGTTGCAGCACACTAACAGGCTGCCCAGGGAAGTGGTGTGGTCACCAGCCCTGGAGCTGTTTACACAGCTATACAGTGTAGGTGTGGCACTGAGGGACAAGGTTTAGTGGTGGGCTTGGCAGTGTTAGGTTTGTGGTTGGACTGGATGATCCTGGAAGTCTTTTCCAACAGAAATGATTTTATGATTGTCACAGTCACTTGCAGGTTCTGAGGTGAACAGGAACAAAGACCTTCTGGATACCAGGACTACCACAGCAATCACACTAGGCATGGGCAAATGCTGGATTTAAGGTGTCTGGGAATGTGGCTGGATTTGAAGGTGAGTGGTGAGCTCATATAGCAGGTTTCCCTATGTGAGGCATTTCCATTCATTCTTCCAAAGCCTCCAATGCTGCTGCTGCCAGAGATAAAGTTGTGGACAAGGACAGCTGGTGCTGCCTCTGCATCCCTTGGTGTATCGCCTCCTTTTCACCTCTTCTACTTCTTCGTTCCTTCTCAAAGTTTTGAAAGATGCTGAGAAACAGAAACTACAAGACTAGAAACAGCATTCCAGCCAGCTCCCAGCTATTATGAAGTTTTACCGGGCAGGTTCTTGTGACCACCCTTCTGCCTGTAGTGCTTGAGCTGTAGAGCAGGAACACGTAGCCCCAGCAGACAGAACCAGTCCCCCAGCTTGCCATAACTCCCCCTGAAATGCTTACAAGCAGAGAGCAGCAGTGCTAAATACCTGTATGTGAAAGCAGAAAGCTTTCTATGTGTGTTCAGGCCTCAAAAGAAGAGAACATTTGTATTGCATTTTTAAGCTAATGACAGAAAACTTTTCCCATTGAGATAAAAACAATAAAAATAAAAGTATTGTAGCCTATAACACTCGTATCTTACAGCTTCAGGCATCCTATTCCTCTGCCTGTCACTTTTATACATGCATTTATAAAAAGTGTGATAGCCTGCCACTTTCTACATATAAAAATATTATAGTGGGCACCAATGGCGACCACTATATTTTAATGCAGAAAAAAAATTTCCATGAGGACACCACCTTGATTTTTCCTACTTACAGTTTCCCAGAGCATTACATTTAGGGATCAAGATGTTGATGTGTTCTCTATATGAAAGTTAAGGGATAGACAAGAGTGCTTTCTTCAAAGGAAAATTAATTCATCTCTTTTTTCGTACATGAATGAATGAGCATTTTTCTCTGTTATCTGTAAGTATTTCATACTCTTGCGGACAGCTACTAGGTTTGCTTGGGTTGGAGGTTTTATTTTTAAACAAAAGTGGATTTGATTTTTAGGGATGCAACAAGTGAAACTTGCATACTGAGGATAGACAAGGAGTTTCCTCATCTCTTCTTGATCAAGCATCTGTAAGAAGAGCACTATTCCATATTCAAGTAGGAGCTAGAGCAATACTAAACTACTACCAGCTCAGGAAGGGTACAGCAAAGGGCTTGTCAGGCCTCTCAGGCAAGCATTATTGGGGTCTCCTCCTCTCTCTTTTGTTTTGTTAGTAGCATCAGGATTAACAGAGGTTTTTGTTGAAATCTAAAGAGAGGCTTAAGGGAGCACCAAAGAAAAGCCACCCACTACTGTTTCAGCAGCCCTCCACTGCTGCTAAACTTCCTGCATGGTCCTGGGGAAGTCCTTCAGATGACACCTGAACTGCTCCTGAGAGACCAGGGGATCTGGTGCCACCCCATGCACCTGGGGAACTCTGCTCAAGCAGAGCCTGCTCCTGCCAGCTCTGGGAATGTTTATGGGGTGTATCAGATGTAAATACACTCTCAGGCATACAGGAACTGTAAATGACTAGCAAGGTTTGGGGCTTGGGCTATAGTCACTGTGTGGGACAGATTATTTAGGACAAATCAGTGCTGCAGCATCCCTGTGTTTCTGTGACTCAAGTGAGTGCCTAGCACTGCTAAGACAATACATGCCCAAAAAGTTGGGTAATAATTAAAAAAGAAAAAACCCCTCTACAAAAGTCAGCACCTCCTCCTGCTCCTCCAGAACTTCATGTCTTAGCCTGTTTACCCTGTTACCCATGGATTTCATGTCTCATCCCCTTTACCCTCCCCACTGACAGTACAGAGCACTGCAGCCTGTACTGTAGAGGACAACTACTTGTAAGGTTGTTTTCCGGCTGGGGTCTGACTCCTTCCTCTCCTCTTGGAGTCTGACATTCTCACCACTAATGCAGCAAAAGTGTGTTGTTTTCAGAGACCCTCTGTGAGCTGAAGGAGATGTCCATCCTTGAAAAATCAGATGTATTTCTAGGTGGGAAGTGTACTGGGTATGTACCGGTGTGGAAGATGAGCCTCCTGTTTGCTCATAACCTACTTATGACTGCTTATCTATTAATGAATAAGGCCTTGGGAAGTCAGGTTTAAAATAACAACAAAATTGATAGCTAAGAGAAATGTTAAAGAAAGTGAAGTTTTAAAAGCACTTAGCATTTACTTCTAATGAATACATTGATTTCCAATACCGTTTCCAGTTAAATAGCTCTGATAAATGAAATAGGCCATAAATATAGAGAAGTTCTAATACTAAATCATAAGTACCTCATACCCCAGTCTTTAGACCAATGCTGGAGCATGTGAGTAAGTATTTGGAAAATCTTTTTCAGCCAGAGGCATTTTGTGTTTTCTCACAATTTGGCAGCTAAGGGAGCCAGATATGCTGGCTTTTAAAAGTTTACAGGCAAATCAGAAAAATCATGGTGTTCAAACAAAACTGCCTGAGGATGCTGACCATCCTAGGTGGCAAAAGGCAGGAAGCTGGAAGGTAAAAATGGCAACACACAGAAAACAAAGTCAGTAAGTAGTGAAATAATTTTAAAAGGTCAATGGTGTAGGAAGCAGACATCTAAAGGGAGAAAAAAAATCTAAATAAATGTAAATCCATTCAGTCTTGCCTCCTACAAGTCATTGAATATTTCCCAGCCGTGCTGTGCAAGCTGCTCTGTGTACTTGGGCTTGGAAGAGCATTTCTGCCTGCTCACACCACTGTGGGAAGGCAAATGGCCCTGAGCCAGGGATTTCCAAACAGCAGTATCTTGCCAGCCTCTCACAGTGCTGCCAAACACTGCTTTCTGACTCCCAGCTAAACTAGAGTGGTGGTTTAGGTGGGGTTTTTGGGTTTGGGGTTTTTTTTTTGGGGGGGGGGGGTGGTTTTTTTTTTTTCCCCCAGCGTCCCTTGGCTCTTAAACTATTTCCTTTGGGATTTGAAAGTGCCAAGATGCACTGACCTCTAGCTTGCACTCTCTGCTTGGGTTGGTTTCGTGGTGTGTTGCCAAGGTGGTGCCTAGAAAGGCTCAGGATGGCCCAGAGCAAGGGGTTTGGGCTAATTTTAGGGAGGGAGGATTTGTATCAGTTGGATGGGTTTGTGTTTTCAGGGCACTGGCTTACTCTTAAACACTTATGGAATCTCTTAAGGCACCTGAACCATCAAGACTGGGCTTAAAGTACTTCCCTAAGGCTACACCATTGACAAGAGCAGGTAGAAATAAAGGTTGTGATGGAGCTCACCATTCTTAGAGGCTCTGTGTGGGGACAGGGCATGCAGAATGAAGTGCAGAGGAGCCTACTCCAAAATTCACCTCCACCAGCATCCACACTTCCAATGCAGGGGACAATGGTTGCCAACTTATTGTTGCTTCTCTGGGCTTTTCTTTCATGCAGATACTGATGGGTGATTTTAAAATCATCGGAAAATTAATAAATTAAAAAATATGTGAAGGGTTTTTTTCTCTGTCTGAAACTATTTTGTTCAGCATTGTCAGGCTTCACCTAATAGCTGGAATAGGCAGTTTATCTTTGCTTTATGTATCTTTACTTAGGTAGCATATGGAGGAAAAGGAAATGTGGAGGAAACAGTGGACGGTATACTGGTTTTGGCTGGGAGTTGTCTTCACAGTAGCCGGTATGGGGCTGCATTTTGGGTTAGTGCTGGAAAGAGTCTTGGTAGCACATGAATGTTTTTGTTATTCCTGAGCAGAGCTTGTGCAGAGTTAAGTTCTTTTCTGCTCCTTGCTCCAGAGAGGAGGCTGAGGCACAAGGAGCTGGGGGGTGACACAGCTGGGACAGCAGACCCCAGCTGACCCAAGGGATATCCCACAACAAGCAGCGTCAATGTTGGCACATGGAGCAGAGGGAAGAAGGAGTGTGGAGGGATGTTTGGAGTGATGACATTTATCTACCCAAGTAACTGTTACATGCGACAGAGCCCTGCTTTCCTGGGGATGGCTGAACTTCCAACAGCAAGTGATGAATGAGTTTCTTGTTTTGCCTTTCTTGCATGCACAGCTTTTGCTTTCCCTGTTAAACCGTCTTTATCCCAGCCCATGAGTTGTCTCACTTTTACCCATCCAGTTCTCTAGCTGATCCTGACGGGGGTCAGGAGTGAGCAGCTGCGTGTGGTTTAGGTACCAGCTGGGTTTAAACAACAACAAAGATGTGGGGATCCTGGGGGGTTGCACAGTAGAAGATGCTGATAATCAAGCTAGAGGATGATGTTGCTGTCTTCAAACTGTTCCAAGTATCTGCTCAGCTGGTTAGCCAGTTTTTTTTCTGCTTTGGCGGCCGGGGCTGGACCACTTTTGTGAAACATCTGCAAAAACAGACCATGCAGCTATGCTTCTGGACAAAATCTCCTAGGAAAAGGGGAGAAAGAATGGATGTTTTCTGTCCTTTCAGGCAAAGGCTGAAAGAATTTTTTTAAAACCCATAGCAGCAGTACACTGAACTTACTTTCTCCAGTCATTTTTTATCTATAAGAGGAGCTCTGAGGGTGGTCCCCCTTGGGTGCTGCTGCTGTGTCAGATCCTCTGCCAGAGCAAGATGCATACAGCATCCATGTATGGATGCATATAGCATCCATATGTGCTTTGGAGGCCCACAGGACAGTCTCTAGGAGGAATCTGCGTGGGACAGGGAAAAGGGGGCCAGGTAACAAGTCACAGTGTAAATTCAGCTGTTGCCTATGAAAAGCGTGGCTGAGAATCTAATTCTAGATGTTACTTCATAACACTGGTGAAATATCTCTTGATGAAAAGCAGCAGCCTCTGGCCTGGCAGTGGCAGCCTCATGGTTACGGATGTACATGGTCAAGGGGATAAGGGACAGTGTGAGCACAGCGGGACCAGCCATGGGGAAAGGAGCCCAAACATCTCCTTGGTGGCCAAAGCAGCTTCTGGCAGGTTAATTGTTAGCCACGCTGTACGCTCACGTTGGGCACACAGGGCCCTTCCCGCTATTTGCCATCCTCAGCACACAAACACACCCTGAGCCAAATCCATCCCCGGCGCGCGGAGTTGTGCCCGGGTGGAGCAGCACCTGGCCATGGAAAGGTTGTTCTAAGAGGATGCTGAAGCTGAGTGCAGCGAGTTAAACGGGAAGAGCAGGGTCGGGGAGGCCAAAAGCCGGGGAAGGAGCCTGCAATTGCTCCATTGAGGCCACGTCAGCGAGACGGGGGAGCATAAACAGGCGCGGAGGAAAATGAAGGCAGAGCATTTAAAGCCGGTGTGCATTTCCGAGGCAGAGCGAGAGACATCTACAGGCTCCAGCATCCCCGCCGCCGGGGCCCCCTCCCACTAATTACGGCAAGGTTTCCTCTCCTTTCAGCTGACAGCCGAGGAGCGTAATTAGCGTCTAATAAAACCCCGAAAAGTCAGAAATGCGAGAGCGGGCTAAACAATAAACACGGCGGGCTGGGGCGGGGCGGGAGCGTGACGGCCGGGTAATGCCTGGGCTAAGCGGAGCGCGCAGTGACACTGTTGTCACCGCGCCGCCAGCCCCGAGCGCGCCGCCAGCCCGCCGCAGACAGACAGCTCGAATTAATCCCAGGAGGCGCGCGTGACAGGCGAGCCAGGCAGACAATTAGAGTGAAGGAGGAAATTGGAAATGGCAAAGGTGTGAACATATGTCAAATTACAACTAAATGATAAATTACAATTCTGTCATTGAAATAAGCGGTAATTAAGAAAGATTTCAGCTAGCCCTCTTGGAGGAAAGAGAGGAGGAAGAGGAGCAAGCAGATTTTTTTTCTCTCCCCCCCCCCCCCCGCCTTTTTTTTTTTTTCATAATATAGTTTGAGACTGCTGGCTGTATTGTTTCCATCCACCGCATACACTGGGGCTGGTTCGTCCTCTTTCTTTCTGAACGCGTTCGTGTACTTAAAATATAATACCTTGCTTCCCCCTCCCCCCTCCCCATCCCCCTGCTTGGCAGAGTGATGGTGTCAGAAATGAGCAGGGAGCTGATAGCAACTGATAAAAACCCATATGGAGGGATTAAAAAAAAAAAAAAAAAAAAAAAAAAAAAAAAAAAAAAAAAGCCCACCCCAACCCTCCCCGGTCTGTTTAAGCCGCTGCACTCTAATTATTTTAAACAAGCCTGGCGCAGCACAGCTGACAATTAGGAACCCTGCTTGCAGGCCCGGGGGATTCATGTGAGCTCTCATCATCATTGCCGGCTCCACGTCCTTCCCATTTTGGCACCGCAATGGATGAAGGCAGGCGGGGCTGCCTGCCCTTGCAGCCCACTCTGCTGAGATTTGAACCAGTCAGGGAATCGCGGCTTTGGAAGGCAGAACCCCAGCCCAGTTCAGGAGCCATGGTACCTGAGGTCCCTCTGGCCCTTGGGCATATCCACTGTGAATTTTTTTCCAGCAGTGGGATTTCTGTGGAACACGACTGCTGTTTCCCAGCTGGTGTTATCTGCTGAGAGCCTGTGCCAGTAGTTGACACTGCTTCTCCCCACAGAGGGGGAAAACGCGCCTGGGTAATGATGAATGTTTAGCTTCATGGTAGCACATTTGTCATGTGAAATTAAAATAATATTGTGTAAACAGCACCTTTCAGCTAAGGAGCTGGAGGTGCTGTGCAAATACAAATGGGGGTGGGGGGGTTGGATATCAACTATATGCATAGGTAGACTTTGTATGGCAACAGGACCTGTTTCTACATAAAGGAGTTGTTACAGAAATTTATCTATTGGCAATAATTGTTTAAAATACACTAAAGCCGGTTTAGCGTACAAATCAATATTAAATCTCTACAAAGCGATCGGCTCCCTTTGCGTTTCATTACATCTATTAGGTTTAATTAATCTGCAAATGGAGTGACATAAAGATTTTTTTTAAAGAAAGCAAGATAGGCTAATTACAGGTCAAAGGCTTTTTATATGCACCCTTATCATCCCTGACGTATGTCCATTATACACAAACGAGTAAAGGATGGCCTATGGATGCATTTGCACACTGATGAGCTGGCTTTGAAATGCAAGGTTTTGCACCAGCCTCCCCTACTTAAACAGAAGAGGAGAAGGAATAAAATAATTCAAAGTGTTAAATGCTTCGGCATGCTTTCCTGACAGCAAGGTTGGCACTAGTGACCATCATGGGGGGATAAATCATTTTGCAGCCACTGCAGCCAGAAAGTGAAGTTCAGATCCTGGAGAGCTTAATTAGGAGGCATGTTAAAAGTGAAAGGGTGAGAGTCGTGTTAATTATGTGGGGTTCCTCTTGGAACAAACCCAGGCAGCAACAGTGCTGTAAGGCTAAGGGAGCATCGTGTTGTTCCCTGCATTAATCAACCCACGTTACTGGTATGGCACAATTGCTTATACAAAACCCCATCCAAATGCAGTGGCAAACTGCAGGTGGAGGCTTGGATTTGTTTGTACTTCATTACTGTGATGTAACCCTACATTTTTGGAGCAGCTCCATGCTCCAACGAGTATTTCAGATACCAAGTGGGGCGTTGTAAGAGCTTTCCTGTGCTGGCATGAATATGAAGCCTGAAGATTTTGACTAGACTGGGGATTGTTGGTATATATTTCTACCATTAAAAAACTCTGTGAAATTAAAGACTCTTGGTTATTAAAGAATCTTGGTTAAGAGCACTTTCGATATGAGGTCCCAAAGACTTTATAGATTAGCAACTCAGTAAATTTTTCTGCTTTGTCCTCTTGGTGAGGGCTTAAATCTTGTAAAAATCCTAATTGTGGGGTACATACACGTAATGTCTACAATTCCTGCCTCAAAATTAATGATGATCATGATAATAATAATAAAGTTTCGCTTGAGTAATCCCTTAGTGATGGTAATTAGCATAATGGTGAAACTTAAGATGCGAAGACATAACTGCTGCTCTCTGAAGCCCTTTAGCTCTCCCACTTCAGCCCTCTGGAGTCATCATTGCCCTCAAGAAAATGTGAACTTCTGGAATACTCTTTGTCAGGGTGACCTATTTCCAGACATTGCCCCCAAACCTGTGTGATCTCTTGGCAATTTTTCCTTTAGGAAGCCATCCAGCAGACTACCAGGAGAGGGCATAGACTGGTCTCCCAATAGGACCCCTCTCTGGAGTTCAGAGGGGCACAGTTCTCCTTCCCAGGTGCTTCCTTGTTCAGACACTGTTGTGCTCCAGCAGCAAGTGGAGAGTTTTGTACATGGAGGCTTTTTCCACAGTGGTGGAGAAGCCCAAATTAGCACCTGTAATAGCCCAAGATGTGTGCTTGTCAAATCTCAACCAAATCTCTTCTGGTGACAGAGATCACAACTACATGTTTTTCCTACATACTCTTGATTCAGGAAAAAAAAAAAAAAAAAAAAGTTGTTTTGTTTTCTACTCCTCTGTGGGCTTGTTCTCCCAACCCCCTGTCCTATTAGTATTACTTACTGCTCAAAAATTTTCATGAATCACAGTTTTCAGCTGTGATATTAGCCTATCAAAATCTGAGGTGCAATCAAAAAGTTTTACTAAGCAGTCCTCATAAATGATGTATTAGAGTAGTTCACAAAGGAGGTCTGAATACCTCATATTTTCCATAATCTTAAGTGTAAAAGAAAATAGAGAAACCAGTGATACCAGCAGGGAAATGGTGGTGAACAGTTCTGGACTCTTCATCTCCCTTTCTCCATCCACTCACCCCCATATGACTGAAGTATAGGAAGGTCAGCCTGTACCTGTGTTTCAAAAATACCACATGGAAATTGCCCTACAGCTGATGCCATTTCCAAGATTTTCACTTGGTTTTTGTTTTACAGGATTCAAAACCCAAAATTCTGCTGAGAGACATCAGTCCACTGGGAATGCCTGGAATAGGTATCTGGAAAGAAGTTCCACAGACATTTCCACAAGAAACAAATTCTGCTGATAGGTTTCTGCCTTAACCCCACCAATGTCTGACATTGTATCACTGATCCTGAAATGAGGAAAAAAAAAAAAAATGCAGCCCTGCCTTTGCCTACCCTCTGTTTGATGTGGGGGAAAGAATAGGAAGCAGGGAGGATCTTATACATGTACTGGCCTGGTAGATGCATTAAAATGCATCATCACCATCATCAGCTGTCATTAGCCACTCCAAGCACTGAGTTATGGCAGGGAAAGCAGAGATTATATGTGCAACAAGGGAGAAAACAGCATTTAAGGCCAGGAATATATTTGGCACTGACAGTACTCTGAAGTCGTTTGGCATGAGAATATCACCCATTACATGGATGTGTCGAGTATGTTGTTCAACACTTTTGCGGCCGTAGGTCTGTGACTGGGTGTGATTATCACACATGGAAAGTGGATTTGCAGGAAGGATGGCCTGTGACAAATATTAGATAAACATTGACCATTTGAGGCAGTTCCTTGCAGATTCAAAGAAACAAAGATAAGAGCAAAGACACTAGTAATTCAGGCTATTTTGAGAATCACTGAAGATACATTCCAAAATTAACTGCCTGTAAGGTAAAAAAAGAAACTGCATAAAGAAGCAGATGAGCTGTAGTTTGCATAATATTTTTACCATGGTTTAAAAAACAAAATAATTCTTATTATAAACACTTTAACTTGACAATATGGGATACCATTACCAAAGATTTTCTACCCTGACAAGAGCCCAACATTACAGGCTTCAAGAATCTTGTATTAGACCACAGCTGGTTTTAGCATTGTAGAAAACCAAGTTTAGCTTCCATTTGAGATTAAAAGAATATAAGACTAGTAGTTTTTGCTCCTGCCATGCACATTAAATCATGTTCTAATAAAAAGCAGCTGACTGCAACAAACAAAGTGGATTCGGACAACTACAACCTCCTTCATGCTGTGTTTATTTTAGAGATTGGAAACAGGCAGGAGCACATCAAGTTTGCAAATGTCAGGCTCTGCATATATGTTTGAATTCATGAAAATGACGGGCTAACCTGGAATATTGTTTTATGGATTCATTTCCTCCCTGTCTTTCCCTATCCCTCCGCACCTTCAGGAAACCTCCTGTGATAGCAGCCCCCTAACTTTTACTGGGTCTCTCCAGTCAAGCTGTTCTGGCCCTGAGTCAGATTGCTGTCTGCTGCTGCCAAAAATTGATTTATCTCCCCACCGAGGTTGCCGGTGATGACCAAAACATCAGAGTAATTCAAGATTTGTGGTTGTCTGTATAAACTGATTCCTTGCCCCCACCTTATTTTACAAGCCAAAGTAATGCTTCAGTCTGTCTTCTTCCCACCAGCATTCTTTGAACTTATTTCATAACCATAATGCTATGGTAGCAAAAACATCTGAAAAGGATACAGCAATTCACAGCAAATTAAAAAAGTATGTCCTAGAGTCTAAGCAAAAATTTACAGTCAGCAAATGAGTATGGAGAATCATAGACAAATCATAGTCTCGATTCAGCAAATATTTGGCAGGTATCCTGACGTGCCCTGCAAACCCAGAATAAAATAGGACAGAGAAAAAAAGCAGAAGGAGGAGATAAGACAGGAGTTGTGGTGCTGGAAAGGAAGCAAGGGCATTGCGGACCATTTTTTTGAGAGGGAAGGTGGGTCCTGCAGACCAGCAGCATCCTGTTGTGTGTCCGTCACTGCCATGTTCAGCAGCAACAGCACCTCCAACCCTGCTCCCCTCACACCCAAAGTGAGCTCTGCAGCCACGGGCCCAAAGCTGTTGCATGGGACCTGAGGACACCCTTAGGCGTGGCCATGTCCTACCCTCAGGCACCATTTAGAAATTACACTGGGATGGAGGAAGCCTGCTCTGCTCCAGCTGGGTCCACTCCACCAGGGAGATGGGCATGGACCTGCAGAGCAAGGAGAAATTCCTGCTGGGACAGCTGCATCAGCACCAGCTGATAGTGGGCAAAAGTGATGGGAGACCCTGTGGGATGCCCCACTGTGGCTCCAAGCTCATTGCTCCAGCCCTGGGGGCACATTCCCAATCCCCCTGGAAGCCCTGAAGGAGCCGGCTGGTTTGGGTCCTTCAGAACCACACACTGAGCCCAGCACATAGGATTCTTTCCCTCCCATGAGCCTGCAGGCACTACACCAACACAGACACCAAGGAGTGATGAAAGCATCCAGAGTAGCAGGCTCATCCATGACATTTCCACTTCTCAAACTCACAGGCAAAAGGGACTATCATTATCCACTCTTAACGAGGCTCTTAATGATGATCCTGTTGCTCGGTGACTGGCGCATTACCGACAGGTGCATATAACAACACACAGCCAGAGCTGCTTATAAATCCGTGACCTATTCCAGCTTAGACTTGCTGAGGACCTGACCCAAAATATTTATTCCCTCGTGGAAAACAGATACTTCAGGTCTCCTAATGGTCTCCAGTGTTCCTAGCTGACCCAGTTTGGAGCATGAGCTACACTCAGCCCTATTTCAGCACTGAACTAGTTCCATCAGAAATGGTTTCTTTTAAAACTGCTTCCACCAAATGACACACTATGAAAATATTTAGATTTTTATTTTTGAGAGAGAGAGAAAGAGAAAGCGAGTGGAACTAATCAGAAAATATATACCGGGTAAACTGAAAAGGGCATTATGTAACATCAATAGAGTTCCTAATTAATTCACATTCATTCAGATTTTACAGCCCTTTTCAGAATCACCATTTTTGTTCAGACAGAGGGGAGGAAACTATAAGATAATACAAAAATACATGTGACCACAGCTCCTGAGCATATTAATGAAGAGAAATGTAGAAAAGGCAGGATTTTTTCAGAAGAGCAGAATAGCATCTACAGTGATAGATGCAGGGTACAGCAAAATAGGTCAGTAAAGGGAAATATGTGTAATGAATTATATAAAGCTGTATCTATAAAAATGGATGTATTGATGAAAAGTGATTTTAAAATGAAGGCTCAGATACAAATCATTAGTCCCATGGCCAAGACTAATATGTATTCTTCGGTAATAAGCGATGTCATTACAAGTGAATAACAATGCTGTAATGGGCAAGGAGCCTTGCTGGAGGAGGGGACTGATTATCAAGCAGTTAGGAAACCTTTTCTCAATTGCTCACTTAGCTTTAGTTGCCTCAGGTGCTGGCGGGGGCAATTTCCAAAACACAGTATCAATGTCAAGGAACACAAGGAGGAAATTCAAAATTTGGAGTGGTGATGGGGATGCCTCTGCAGGGCTGGCCCGCTGAAATCTCGGGAGGATGTTACTGCTTTGGGTAGCTTTGGAAGCAAAAGAAATCACCTTACTCTTAGCAGGGTGAGTAGAAAGGACCCCTGAGGACTTGAGTACAGAGTGGACGGGCAAACCTCCAGCTGCATCCCCTGCTGCATTCCCGATGGGCTCATCCCTTGCGTGTACTGCCAAAGCCTAGCCTGCCCGCACCAACAACCTCCCCTGCTTTTTGCACCTCTGCTGTGTGCCCGGCAGGCGGGCATCGCACACAGACCCTCCCACTTCCCTCCTCTGCTCCATCTCCCCGGTGCCCCAGGAATGGCAGGGCCCAGTCGGTGCTGTCCTGCTGGATGGGTGGCTGTGGGGGAATGGATGTGCAGCGCTGAGCTGATACCAGCTGAGCAATATAATGCAGCACCGTCGGGAGCATTACTCATAGCTGATGAACACATACCTTTCCCAGTGAAACACATACATTCCAGAAAGAAATGCATAGATCATTTGCTGAAGCACATTTATTACAGCAAAATGTGTACCTCAACTAATGAAACGCATAGATCATATAGTAAAATGATTATGCTCACACCTAGCAGGCTCAACCATTTATTTATTTTTAACCAACTTATTTTGGTTAGGAGGCTGAGCATGGCCCTCCCCCTCCCAGGGATTAGAAGCCCAAACTCCATTTTTTTCCTCAAAAATGTATTTATTTTCCCATCATACAAACCCAGGTTTCCATCCCAAGCTCACTGAAAAATAAATTAGAATGGAGCTCTCTCTTACAGGAGCTGAGCATCCAAGCTGAAGATGGTTTCGCTATTGAAGATGGATTTTACTACTGAGTATTAGTGGATACTATATCTGGTGTGCTTTCTAATTAAAAATTATGTCTGTGTACTACAAAACATTTTAGGCATTCTCCCTTAAATGTTAGTTTTGCTGCTCACTTGAGACATCTTCTGCATCCTTATTAACATCTTCAGCCAGAAAGAGGTTGAGTCAGTGCCCCTCCAGGGTCGGCCATAAACCAGCCATTCCCAGTACATAAATTCAGTTGGCTCCACCTCGTGCCCTGAGGAATGAAACAGGTCAAACACTTCGTTTATGACTAAGGAATCACCCGGTATACATGTGCCACCCATATCCCCAGCTCAGCAATGCTGGGAATGGATGTAAATCCCAGTCACGCTATGGCACTGACATCACTGACACACTGACCGACTGGGAAAAAAACCCAGCGTCCTGACCCACTCTGTTACATGGAATCCCAGCAGCAGCCAAAGGACAGCCGGACTCTCTCAACAGCTGGCTTGATTAAAAACAAAGCTGTGTTTTGAAAAAAATAAATGAGGGGTTTCTGTTTTATTGGACTGGACTTTCCTCTGCTGAGTTGTATCTGTTAGAAAAACCAACCTAGGGGAGGGGCAAAAAAGTAAATTGCTTTTTGGAGCGAGCAAGGAAGGAAAAATAGACCAATAAAAGCAGAAGCTGGCAGAAGATCAGGTATGAAATGACTGAATTCAATATCCCTTTCCCCTTTCTTCCCCTGAACACCATTGGTTTCCGATTGTAGAGCGTATCGATTTGAATTTTTTTTCATGTTAACTTTTAATTGCCTTGCTCCAGTTGCCAGGCAGTGCCTTGCTGAGCCCATTTCCAGCCGCCATCCTGAGCGCCCCACCATCCCCAGCACCCCGCGCTCTCCATCAATAGGAAATCAAGCGGCTGCTCACAGAATAACTCTTCCTACTTTTCACACTTAGCAGAGAAGCTTTTTCAGCCTGCTCGCGTGTCACCAACCTTTGGAGCAGCTTCACCGCCCAACTATCAGCACTGCTGGAGACTTTTTATCTTCCTTACAAACTTATCTTTCGAACATGCTTTTTAATGTGTAATCGTTGTTTGCTTCGGCAGGGGAGGCTTCCTTGGGGCTTATTGTGCTTAACTGGCCCTATTGTTGTGAGCCTTCCTGATAGAAGATGTTGTAAAAATACATGGGTGTCGGGCTGGATATTTGCGTTTCCATTTCATGGAGATAACGACATTTTCCTTAAGTTATATGAGTCCCATTTCATTATTCCATGAACCTCTCGGTGAACCTCGGGCTTCACTATATAATTTATGGTCCCTGATACAATCCAACGGTGTAATCTCATGATTTATGTGCTTCATTTATAATTTGATCATTTCGGTGTAATACCTGTTTTCCTAGATGATTTATGTACTTTCACCTGTAACGTGTGCGTTTCGTGCCACGATATACATATTCATCAGCCGCTCTCTATGCCCCCGATGGCACTTTCCCAGGGAGGAAGGTGGGACACCCCAGCCTGAGGCCAAGTCCCGAGGTTAATTGCAATCAATTCACCTTCCATGCAATTACACTTTCATCTGCACGCGCCTGTGAAGTGAGCATGCTTAACGCCGTATCAGCGGGAAAGCAAATGCGCCTCTTTTCCCCTTAGAGCCAATAAAGCCAGCCGTGGCATAGGATTACAGGGGGCAGCGGGGACAGATTAGCCCTCCTTTCTAACATTTCCATTGAGAAAGTGCTGAGAATAATTAATTATGTCCCCGTTGTGCTGATTAACGCAGGTCTCGTTTCGGCGAGTATCCCGAGTGCTGACGAGGCAGCAGTAGCCTGCTCTGATTTCAGGAGAGCATCCCCGTGCAGGCACAAAGCCCAGGAAAACAAAACCACACCCCTCCCTAACTCCCCTCTTCTGAAATGAGGGCTGGAAGGAGCCAGAGGGACCACCCTCTCTGCTCACTTGTGGGATCAGCTGTGCCCAGACTTTTCCCTGCAGCGGCAAGCCCATCACCCTGCAGGTCACACTCTTTCTTCCCAGCGCTTTCCACCTTTATCACCAATCTCGCCGGTTTTCAACCTCCCAGTCCCTTCCTGCTACACAGCCTGGGTTTCTGGTCCTGTCCACCTCACTCCCCACCTTCCTGCACCTACCATTTAGCCTCAGCATGAATAAATCCTGCTCTTTCTACTCTCCTGTGCAGGACATACTCCCAACACCACACACCATCCTCAGTGCTCTCAGGTGAACTCTTGCGAATTAATCCATGTTTTTCTCCAACAGCAGTGCTCAGACTGGGGCAGACAATGCCACCTGAGCCCTTGCTAACACTGGGTGGTGCAGAAAGTCTCTCTCACCTGAGATTTGCCCCTTGTTTCACCCAGTGAGGCATCTGCTTTTCCACGGCTGAGCTTTGTGTTCATCTTGTGATGTTCATGTTCAGGGCTCTCCAACCCCAGCAGATCCTTTCTGCCTGTTGATTTGCTGTTTTGCTAAGGGATGTGCAACATTTATTCCTACCTAAAACCAGTCCTTTGCATTTGTCCTTATTGAAGCACTTTGTGTTTTCTCCAGCTGTCCCTGTTGCCATGTGTCCCACCATAGGGATGGGGCACAGAGGTGATGGTTCATTGTCAGTGGCTTTTTCCCACTCCATGGTCTGCGTCCTTGTGGCATCTACAGGAATCTGTGGCTTGAGACAGCTTCAGAAGCCTTGCTGAGTGATATTCATTGCCTCTCCACATGGCTTATTGCCCTGTCATAGGAGGAAATAAGGTGAGTTTGACATGATTTGTTCCTGACAAATCCCTGTTGGCTGTTACTTATCTCCACGCTATATTCTAGAGGCTCATAAATAATTTGCTTGATTATTTCTTCCAGCACTTTTCCATGCACTAAGCAGGCTGACTGGTCTATGGCTTCTTGGTCCCCTTGCTTTGCCTTTTTGCCAAGATGGGCATTCCTGTTATCCTCTCCCAGGCTTCAGAAACCTCCCCTGGTTGCCATCAGTTCTAAAAAAATAAAATTACCAACAGCTAAATGACTGTTTCTGTGAGCTCCCTTGGATCCAGCCTTGTGGAAAATATCCTGCTGTATTCTTCTTCCACCCTAAATTCTACCTCCTTATTCCATCTCCTTGCTGAGATGAACACTGTCAACCTAAAAAACATTCATTGGTGAATGAATGGGTAAAGCTGGAGGAAAAATAAGAAAGGTATAGAGTGCTTTTGTCTTTGTGACATCACTTATTGCTGGCTTTCCCACCTCATTTAACAGTGGGCCACCCTTTTCTGGTCATCATGAGAATTAACTACGATACCTGTGGAACATATCTGCATCAGAATGAGATGTTTCCTTGTTCTCTCTTAGAATATTATCTCTCTCTCTCTCTCTGTCTCTCTCTCTCTCTGTCTCTCTCTCTCTATCTATCTCTCTCTCTCTCTATCTATCTATACATATATATAGATATATAAAAATGTATAGTTTTATGTAAATACATAACAAAGATAAAAATATGGGTATAAAACAAGCTGGTGCTTTGATACCAGAAGGAGCAGGATGTCCATGTGGACAGGGCATTCCCCCAGCACCAATGCTGCTCATTTTCAAATATCCCAGCCTGTGAGGTAGCTTGCCAAAAGAAATACCACCAAGCTGCAGCTTTTTACCACATGATGAAACAAAAACCCAGAACAAACTTCGTGTGTTAAAACTCAGCTGTATAAACAGGAGGAAGCTGGCGTGTGCGCAGTCTTTTAAGTGTAAGCCAGATGTGAATCCAGCCGTGGTGCATCCCTTCCAAAGCCAAGGTCTGAGGGAGCAGGGACTTACACAGTCCTGTCTGCTCTGCTGCCTGCTCCCCTCCTCAGTACAGAAACTCAGGCTGTTGTGTTCATGTCAACCAACACTGCTCTGCATTAAGAAGGAGCATCTCCACATTATCCTAAGACATTGAAATTAAAAATCAGTTTGACAGACTTTGATGGTATTTGCTGGGGACTCCCTCTCCAAGAGGGGAAAATCACAAGTGGAGACTATTTTAAGAAGAATAAAATATTTTGTTTGATTGGAAATAATACAAACAGTATTCTGCACTATAAAAATCAAAAATACAAAAATAAAACCCTCAAAACCCACAAAACTCTAACAAAAAGCATGCAGCCCCTCAAAGACCTTAGCTGCGACCTGACTAGTTTTGTTAGATAATGTTGGATATCCCTGACAATTAAAAACATCTTTCAGGAATGTGGTGCTTAAAAGTTCCTATCTATATGACAGAAAAGCTTAGGCCTCCCGTGTCTGAGATCAATTACAGGACTGGATAGTAAATAAATGTTGCCTCAGTGCAAGTGTGGAGGGAATTTTGTCCGTCTTAGTTGAAACCAGTCACCCAAGAACTGGTCTAAGGAAGAAGCCATTAAACTCCCACCATGTCAGAAAAGAAGAAGGATTTATTAATCCTTGCCTCACTGGGAAAAGACCTCTGAAAGCATAAGGCTAGTTTGCATCCCCCGATTATTGCCCTTTTTTCTTGGCCTTGTTCTCCAAAGGGCAATCCCACATCTGGTCCCTGTTTTGCCTCTCCAGGGCCTGGGTACATCCGGGAGTGTCACTCATAACCATCCGTCACTCAGAGCAGCCCACAGACCTCTGCGTTCTAACAGCTGGGGGGAAGGAAAGGAGAACAGGAGAGAGGAAAAAGAAATGCATTGTAGTCTGTGGACACACCCCAAGCGCGACAGCATCAAAAAGCTGAATTTCAGAGTGACCTCTTCACTGCTGGCATGTCTGGGTTCACAGTGAGGCACTGGCAAGCACAGCCCCAAGGGGGCCTGGCAGGGATGGAGGCCAGACATCCATCCCAAACGGGCCTGCATGTCAAAAGCTACTGAAGTGCCAGAAATGACCCTCTACAACTGCAGGCAGCTGGTGCAGACCCTGGGACCTACAGTACTGCAGCTAACCAGTCCACTGGTGCTGCTGTCACGAGTAAGGTCATGAACTCCAGGAATGTGCCAATGAAGACTTGGTAAGAGTGACCTCCCAGCTGTACAGCTCACACCCTGCCATCAGGTGTCCCGCGAACTGCTCTGACAGAAGGTACCTCAGAACCATGTGTTCAGGTCCTGGGTCTACTGCTGGCAGTCAGCTTCTCGGGGAAAAGTGTCCTCACAAGCACATGGCACAGCTGTGTGAAGGCTGCTGATAGAAACTACCTCAAAACCACATACTCCAGCTCACAGAATCAGAGCATGGTTTGGATGAGATGGGACCTCAAAGACTTTGTTTCCAGCTCACCTGCAAAGGACAGGGACACCTTCCAGTAGACCAGATTCCTCAAAGCCCCATCCAACCTGGCCTTGAGCCCAGCAGTTCCGGCTCTTTCAGTGACTTATCAGGCAGAACTGGCTGCACCAGCCCATACCAAAGCCAGTGCCTGCCTCTGGCCCACCAGCTGCGCAGGCAACAGTGACACAAGAAGAACAAACATCATCCAAGGTTCCCATTTGCTTTCCAAACACCCGGCATGCACCCAGCCTTCCCACTTCTTAGACCTCAGCTGTCTCTTTTCCTTGACAGGCTTCAATTTCCAAATAGCATCCGATAATGGGTCTGATTACAGATTTTCTCATTACTGACAAGGACCCATTCCCAGCCACAGTAGCAGGGGCTTCCTGGCCGAACCCACCACCATCAGTCTTTACCTTTCACCTTTATTCCTGAGGCACCTCTCCAGGTGTGCTGCTAGTTCAAGAAGAGCCTCAGGGAAGTATTGCATAGGACTTGTGCCATCAGAGAAGCAGAAAGCTTGCAGGAGATGAGACAGCTGCCACCCTCAAGGATTTGCATGGTTCTTTCTAAGGAGCCACAAAGAGTGCTCCAGGGGAGCATCAAGGCAGGAGGAGAAAGCATGGAGTCTGTCAACCAAAACATAGGAACAAAGTCATTTCCTCCAGACACAGAAGGAAACAGGGCACTTGTGTGGAAGAGACTGGCCAAGGGCCAGCAATTACCTCACCTCAATATACTGGGTGTGTTTACCACTGAGATGGAGATCTTCAAATATGAAAGAAGAAAAAAGTCAAAATCTGAGGAGGTAGGTCCCATGCTCTCAGCAGCAACCTTGTTTGAGTAGTGAATGTTGGACTGGAATCCTGGGTAAAACAAAAAGTGCAGCCAGGTACTTGAGGTGGCATATAAACCCCAAATATGTTATTCTGTTCAATTCCATTATTGATGCAGATCAAGCTCTGGTTGCTGTAAAGCTTTGCATCAGACACTCTTTATCCTGTATTTTTTAAGGTCAACAAACATGGGTTTTTTCACCTATAACTTAATTTAATTTAATGTACAGGGTAGTAAACAACAGAGGATAAACACCAAATTTTTATCTTGACAAAATAATTATGAGGTTGCAAATATTTCACTTGACAAGTGAGGTCCTTGGCAAGACCTGCATTGTCCCCAAGCACTGAATTCCCACTCAGACAAAGAATTTGCGGGTGGGACTTGGCTCCAAGCAGCTGCTCAATTGAATAACCTCACCAGCAGTGCAGATGTAACATGGACCTACCATTTTCAAATGTCAGAGGGCTGGGTTGGACAGTTCCCACCAAACTCTTCTGCAAAATGCCAGCCCTTACCCCCATGTGCTCCTTCTATGGAGCACCAAACACCTCTCTCCTTTTCTGGGATGTCCCGAGGACATCCTGACTGTGCTGCGCCCAGAGTGCCCCAAAGGTAACTGAGAGCCTGGGGCCGCACAGAGCCACCCCACCCTGCCCCAGCAGAGTCAAGGACAGCAGAGACCCCGCTCCCAAGCAAGCATGGTGAGCCTGTTCCCTCCTCTCATTTCCCCAGCACCTCTTGCAGGCTTACGGGTTTCCTCACTCATGACAACTCGACTGGTGCTTCATTGTCTGAGGTACAGGGGGGCATCTCTGGCAGGGAAATCATCAGTCAAAGCTAAAAAGTGAAAAAAAAAACCAATTCATGTCCCTCAAGCAGTTCTCACAGTCTTTCCTAGCCCAAGGTTGAGCACCTCAATGGCTTGAGGGACAACAGAAGTGTCAAAAGCTGCTCATCCCTTTCATTTTAATAATTAGAAACCAAAACTGAAATTATTTTTTGCCGTCCAGGCAGGAAGTGACCCATATTCATTTTGCAGCATCTAGAACTGGCAGGCTGGGGTCTGGGTGGGTGGGTGACTCTCATTGCCCCATGCCAGGATCAGGAACACTGAAAGTAGTGGGTCTGCATATCACGCAGCTTTTAGGAACTACTTCCCCGCCAGAGACAGGTGGGTTTGATCAATACTGTTTATTGGGAAGAATTGAGAACTTTTCTTTAAATAAATTTTATAAAAAGGAAAAAAAATTGGAGTCGGTGTGTTTCTCTCGCCTGCAAGATGCCTGTGAGCTTTTGTGTCTGTTTAGCTGCAATCTCCTGGTTTCTTTGTTGTCGAAGCGCATTTCACTCTTGTGTCAAAGTGTGTCAACTCTAACCTTTCCCACCGCAGTGCTGGCACCCCTCCAGCCCCCGACCTCGCTGCCTCAGCCAGCCACAACACCCCCCTGCGTGGCAAGCAGGCACCTCCTCCCCCTCAGCACAGGCAGAAAGGTAATTAAAACTGTTTAGGTATTTTTTTTTGTTGCTGCTGCTGCTGCTTTCTGAGGCTCAACAGCATAAATGTGACTTCTGCTCAATTAAGCTCTGGGATAAAAATAAAAGAAAAGAAGGTTCTTTATTTTTGCACATTAAAACCGGAGCCTGAGATTTACTGAGACCCCCTCGCACCACCCTCATTGAAGGAAACCTTCAAACAAATCTTCAAATAAAGATGTCTCCAGCCAAAATGACCATTATTATCCACAAGCAGGCACATACACACACACATATATAAAAAATAAGCATATATACACATGCACACATACCTATATATAAACCCCAAATCTGTTTGTGCCTATTCCTGCTAATGCTAAGGGTACATTCCTCCCCATTACAACAGCATTTGCACATTTATAGGAGGAATAAAGAAGGAAAAGAGAAAAAGATGCATGATACATGCGGAGGAGCCTTTCCTCTGCCATCCAGAGAAAGAAGAACTAAAAGGATTATAAAAGTTCAGATTAAAATGATATAAAATCTAGCATTTGGCTCCAACACTAGTGCCTTGGTCCTCTGTAGCTAATCTGTATGCACTCTGTGACCTCCTCGCAGCGAACCCTGCTAAATATATTATTCCCACGGGGGCTTTCACTGCTGCTTGGTGTCAGAAATCAATATGTATGAGGCGCGTGGATGGGAATTTCTAATAGATCTGCCTGGCCCTGTGCTGCTTTTCAATATCTGCCTTGGACTATTAGTGCCGGCTCGGTGCCTGTGAAATAACCGAGATAATCTTTTAAGGTGCACTGTTAAGGTGGAACCTAAATGTTGCTGTTTCAATTAAAACAATATATATATATACATGTATATTCATACATCAGTCAGCACTGTGCGTAACCTTGTGTGTAGCCCGATTATAAACAATGACGGGGATTAAAGTATTAGGGCAAGTATGCTAATGTCTAGATTTCTGAGGAAGAGCTTTCCTTTCTTTCTTATTTTTTTTATTAACAGAAAATTGCATAGATTCACGAGAGGAGGGGGGAGGAATTAAAAGTGGAGGGAATGAGGGATGGCACATTGTCTGTGCAATTGCCTCCATGCTGGCGGAGCTGCGGAGGTGAAAGAGCGGGATCGCTGTATTACTGCAGATAATGCACCCATTTTACCTAAGCGACACCAGCCTGTGCCTCTGCAATGCTCTCCATTTTAGACTGGTTCGTGCACAGCTGAGTTATTGCCTGGGTGATCCTGAGTGGGTCTTTGGGGGGGTCGTTGGGTTTTCTCGATGATGGGGATGAGCCTTTTCCAGTTATTTACAATCTTGTCCCCGGCTGTGGTTTCCCCTCACTCTTCTGAGGGTGCTGAAGGTGGGCAGGAGTGTGCAGGTTGAGGGGTGCCCCCCGCAGCCCCCACACCCAGGGCAGGGTGTTCCCCCATGCAGGCAGGCAATGGAGCGAGGCTCAGGTCTGGGAGCCGGCTGAGGGGAAGGCTGCATCCTGCTCTTTCATTCCCCTTCTCACTCTTTGTTTTCAGTTGAATGCACAGAGGAAGCTGTCTCAGCTCAGTGCACAGAGGTGCGGCTATAAAAGCAATAACTTGCTAAAGGACCGCTCGCTCGCCCTTTTCTTCCCTTTTTATTAGGGGAAAGGTAATCACTAATCCATGCATCTGCTCCCCCAGCTTTGCAGGCAGCCAGGCTGAGTTCAGCCCTGTGCTGGAGATGACAAGTGGAGAGTCACCACCCCAGAGGATCTGTTTTAGTCGTGTTTAGCACTGCTGCCCTTGCGAGGTTGTCACCCTACCAGAGGTTGAAGAACTGGCACACAGCCCTGGTATTTTTCTTTCCCCCGCTCTCCTCCCTGCACACTTCACTTAGCATGGCCCAATCCACCTGACAACTCTCCAAAGTGCCCTCATCCGATTGTCTGGCCTGAGCTGGAGGCAGCAGGGGGCAGGGCAGCATCCCACCATTAAGGATGCGGGTCTGGGGAGAAGGATAGGGAGAGATCTCTAACCTAGGAGTGCTCACGCTGTGTCAGGCCTGTCCATCAGGATAAAAGCAAAAGGCTCCAAAAGGAGGTTTTACGCATTCGAATTTCACAGCAACCCCTTGAAATGAGAGGAAGATGGAACTGGATCCATTTCGTTCTGTTTTACGTAATAACTGTGCTTTTCTCCACAGGTGCCATGACCCTGCACGATGCAACCCTGCTCCCAGAAACAGAAAACCATCAGTGTTACCTGAGAAATATTAACGTGGCTTTTCAGACACTTTTCTGGGTCTGCTTCAGTTTCTGGTTAAGCATTAGTGTGGAGCACAGACATAAAGGAAAAAAAAAAAACCAAAAAATATTCAGGGTGGTTTTTGGAGCTTATTGTTTTGTTTGTTTTCTTTTCTCATGCTCAGCCATAAATAAGCCACAAATCTCTCATGTCCCTGAAAATTTTCACCTGAATATGCTTCTGCCCCATGCACTGTATCTAAATAGATCAGAGCAGCAAAGCTCAATTCTAGATTTAAAAATCCACCTGCAAAGACTGCAGGTATTTACACTCAGGGAGAGGCTTTCCAGCAGCTCCTTTGGAAAATAGGACCAGGCAGGGATGTGTGCTCATCTCGGCTCTGCTGCCTAAGGTCCTGGTCCAGCATGGAAGCAACACTGTTGATGGCCACAGGAACTAAATTCCAGGTGTGTAGTTTGGATTAACTATCCCTTGCATCTGGGAAAACACAAATGTTTATAAAGGGCTCCACCATCACTGGTGGTTTTATCCCAGATGCCAAGAGCCAGCTCACTCTCTGCCTCAGCTTCTCACAGTATTTATAATACAAACACTCCTGATCTAAGGAACAGAATTCCCAACAGTTTAATAGGGCTGAACTTCCCTTCCCACCTCCCCTTTCCCAACCCATCAATTAGGTAGGTATATGTGAAAACAAACAACCTATGTGTTTTCTGCATCTCTAAGGAGGTGTAATGGCGCAAAGTGCTGGTTATGTGCGTTTACTAATGGGAAAAGAGGAGCAGAGTGGGTCTTTGCAAACTGCAGGTCTGTTTTTTCCATGAATGCTGAAAAAGAGCAGCTTTCAGCAGCACAGGCAGTGCTGGAGAAGGAAAAGCAGGGGAAGGGCTTGCATGCATGCCAGTTTTGCAGAGCCTGGCCATGGTGCTGCTTATAGCAGAAATGGTGAGAATGAGACCCAGAACCCAACCCTGATATCCCAGATGGGGCAGGTGTCAGGATGTAACCCAGAAAAATTCCCCTCCCTGGGTGTGGAAATCCCTCATCTTTGTTTTCTTGATCCATTTAGTCTCCTGTCTTATGTTTGTGGCAGCAGAGTAGGACATGGGAGGCCCTTACGGTCCACAGCTGATGGTCACTTCTAGTTTGCTTTGCTTTAATCCATGCTGACCACCAGAGCTCAACTACAGACCTGAGTCCATATTTAAACAAAAGGATTCCTTTAATACATTTTTTAAATCCACACTCATACTTAATCACACTTATGTAGAGAGGTTGCACACTTCCAGTTCTCAAAAAGGCCTCCAAAGCCGCAAAAATCCATGTGGGGCTCCACCAAGCCAGTGAGTGACACATGAGGCACCTTTGGTCTTCTGAGTAATTCTCATGGTGTAAAATGTCACCAAGGTGTAAAATTACGTGTGCACATATCAAAACAGCATGTGAGCCATTACTGACAAAACCACTGGAGCTGTTAGGGGCAGCAGCCTGCAGAAGGTGGACCAGCTGCTCCTCACGCTTGCCACTATCCCGTGCCGTGTTCACGCCATTGCAGCACCAGGACAAACACCCACCGAGGCAGAGCGCTGCTTTGTCTGACCTTTTGCCATGACCTCTGCCTTATTGCCTCACAGACCACATCTGCAAAGATGTGATTTGACAAGAAGTGTCACGTCTCTTCCATCCTAAAGGCAAATAAATGTCCCTTTCGATCACGGCTGTCACACGCCGCTCATGCCTGAGTGACACCCCGGCCCAGCAAATTACTCCTACCCTAGTTGCTGCCATCGTTGGAAATGCAGCTGGTTTGGAGACACTCCTGGAAAAGGTCAGAACCAGAAGTAAACCCAGACTACAGGTCCATCCTGCAATACCCCCATGCAACGTAGATACCCTCAGCACCCTAGTAAAAAAATCACTTTTGCAGTAAGCACAACCTTTTTGAAGGTGGGCATTCCACAGCCATGCTCTGAAGGGAAACACAGTTAAATCAACTTGGTAGAAACCAGCTGGTGGCTGTAATGGAAGTCACACCAGTGCAGGCTGATCAGCCTGCTTGTTCTCTCTCTCCACACAGGTTGATAGTTCCACACCAGAAGTGGCTTATGGCCCCTTTTGCTGCACAGGGGGGCACAGGCACACTGCCACCCGCAGCTCGGCTGGCAACCACAGCAACCAGTGCCCAAGGGTCTGGGGAGGGAGTGGGAGAGGTGTGCTGGTCTGTGACAGTGGCCTGTGCAAGGACGGCAATACCCGTTTGGATCCTGACCTGGCAATGGAGCTGGAAGTCAAGCCCATGCTGTAGATGAGGTATTAGCGTAGGAGGCAGCCACCACCCAGAGCAACCCCTGTCTATTGTGGCAGAGCTTTGGGCTTTCCTTGCATGCCCTGGGGAAAAAAGCTACCGCATCCTGGCGGATGTTGAAATCCTTTTTTCCACCCTGTTCCAGGGAGTTCCCACCACACCACTTGAGCACCATGGCAGCTCCCTGAATTCCTCCTCTGGTGTCTTACTGAGGGGCTGCCCACACCTCTGTGGGCCAAGTAAGAGTCAGAGTAAAAACAGGCTTGAAAGCTGCTTGTGATGGGTGTCCATTTGACTACAAAAGATGCAAAAATGTCCTTCAAACCTGAAACAAAGAGCCCAGAGCAGCCCCAGACAGTGAAGAGCCATGAGGTCAGCACAGGCATTGTGTCACACTGCATCTCTCCTAAGCCAGGCCCACGGCCAGAGCAGGATGTCCCTGCAGGGCATTTTCTGGAAATATGGCCATATGCCTTGCACTGCCAGACTCCTCAGACTCTGGGAAGGGCTATGAGGAGCAAGTTCCTCTCTTGAGGGGCCAGGGAGAGCCAAATGCTCTGATGCAGCACGGGAGCAGAGACCAGCGGGGGCCACAGGCAGGGCCAAGAGCCCAGGTGCACCTTCAGGGTCATGGCCATGCTCACTTCCTCTACACACACCCAGACAGCACCTGTTGGGCTTTTTTCCTCTCCTTACAGCGCTGCCATCTTCCTCCAGTGACGAGCGGGGGAGCTGACTGTCAGCACATTTCCCAGCACAGCAAGGGATGCACGCTTTGGATAACGGATGCTCTCAGAGCTGGGTTTGTTGTTGTTGGTGGTTTTTTTTTAATACCTGTCTAAGATTAAGCTGTAGCACCTTTATTTGCAGAGGTGCATGCTTTAAGCAGTGTTTCAGCACTCCTTCTCTGACTAAAGCACCCTCAGCAAAAGCTCTCGGTCCCTGCCACAGCTCTGGCAGCGCTGCCGATCCTGGCCCCAACCTGGATTTCCCATTACAAACCTCCTGGGAGCAGCTGCTCCCAGGGCAGGGCCCGCCAGGGTGAGGGGCGGCGGGAGCCGCAGGCCGGGCCGGGCTCCCCCTGCTCCTGGGCCTCTCGGGAGCCAAAGCAATTCATCTCCGCCTTTCTCCGCAAATTACTTCTGTGACCACACAACGCGAGCCGGCCATTCAGGCTGAACCCCGGCCGTGCATTATCCAGACGGCGAATCCCGCTGAGCCTGGCATCTCAGCCCCGCTCCCGCAGCTCGCCCTGCCTCCCAGAAGGCAGCTCCCAAGAGCTGCTACCGTGGCAAAGGCAAAACTCCATCCAGTGGAAAGCAGGCAAAGTTTTACATCTCCCAGCTCCTCTGGAAAATTATGAGCACAGGTGCTGCCACACTTGCATTCATCCCCAGCTGCTCCAGCTGCAAGCTGGAGGTGCCAGCTGAAATACCCCAGGAAGGGGCTTTTTGCATTGCTACACTATTGATGCATGGGTTTCCAGGGAGAGCGAGGCCAGATCTCATGGAATTGCTCAGCTGCACTGATCAAGGTCTGTTTTCCCTCTTTTTCTCCCCATAAGGAAATGGGGGTCACAGAGCCATTCAGTGGCAAGGGCAGGAAGGGAAGGGAGGGGGGAGAGAAAGAGGAGTTGGAACAGCGCCATATTGCAAGCATGTCTTTAAAGAAGTAAAAAGAAGAGTTAGAATAACAAACCTAATCTCCAGCCCAGCACTGCCTGTTAACACTCGCATGTCCACACAGATGACAAGCAAATGCAAATGCTCTGGGACATGGTGGCACCGATGGGTCCGACAGCTGAGATGGTCTTTGGGGTGTGCCTGGTGTGCTTGGGCTTGCTGGGACACAGGCACTGAGGTGGCTGCAGGTGTATCTGCAGTCGTGTGCAGCAACACATGCCCACAGTTCCACCCTTGCTTCTCTGCCTGGAGGTGTCCCTGGCCCCAGGAGCAGAGAATTCCCATCTGCACAGACCAGGAGAGCCCAGCAGAGCAGCTGCTGCCCTTCCCAGGCAAGCCAGGAGCCAGCCAGTTGCATTTGGTGACCCCATGAGGCAGTGCTCCTGGGCATGTTTAAGCCCAGAGGGGCAGATTCTCCTTTCAGCCCCATGAGCTACACCAAGGATGGTCAGCTCCTGTGGTTACCTCAGGCAAAATCAAAATTACCAACCCTAGCAGCTTTTTCCTTGTCTCCTCCCCAGTTCCCATAAAAGGTTTTGGGCAGCCCAGTTAGGACACAGCCTTGAGCAGCCTGCTACTGTTTTCCATGGCTATTGGCAGCTCTGGCAGCCAGCTCAGCTGTGCCAGAAACTATGGGAACACAGCAGTGATAGCATTAGGCACAGGCATGTCCCTGGTAGGCTCAGATGGGGAATAGCTTTACTCCCTGAGCTTGTCTTCTCCTGCAAAAGTGGCAAACACACAAGTGGTAACAAAAGCGTTCAAGGGAAAGGCACTGCAAAAAGGGAACTCGGAAGACAAATATTGTTGCAGCAGCCCTCTTATTAGGGTAAAAATGAGCTGAGGCACAGACTTCTTATTTACCACAGCATAAAAAGGGTCTTGATTTACTCCTCTCCATGGTTAAATCATCTTAAGTCAAATCATTCACTGACTCTGGCTGCAGCAAGCTCCTACTGTAGGTTTCCCTTGCAGCCTGTGACTGTTGGTTATTTCCTGCTAAACTATGACTGCAGGTATTGGCTTGCAGACTCTGAATGCAGGCTTTTACCTGACTAGACTGTGGCTGCAGGTCCCAACAACAGGCTCTAACTCTAGACCCAGACTGACCTCACGGTAGTGACTCTCTCCTTCACGGTCCCCAAGATTCCTCCTCCATCATGATCCTCCCCTCTTTTATCTCCCTTATCCTTACTGGATATAGCTGTTACTTATCAGGGGCAAGGATGTATTGATCAATTAACACAGCTATTACTCATTAGGGTGAGGTCACCTGTATTCCCTTCTCCTACAAAACATAATGTTCTGGGTTGAAAACAAAAACCATTTCCCAGTGCGAGTTCCACATTCCCATCTCCCTGCCGATGAAGTCTGACACTCCCCAGCCACCTCCCCACTCATCTGCAGGCAGAAGCAGGGGAAAGCAAGCAACACTGTGCATTTAGAGTAATCTAAGAAAAATGCCGACCTGCCACAGCCAGACAAGATTGCTTTTGCATGGCTCTGGATTCCAAACTGTGCCACTTCGATGCTCAGAGCCTGAAGGACCACTGAGGCTTGGCACAGCTCAGTGCAGCCGCTGCAGCAAGGGGAAATGCTCGTCCAGCAACAACAGTCAAACACAGCATCCTCAGGTGCCAAAAGCCACGAGTTTTGTCTCCTGCATCTGCAGAGGGGCAGAAGCAGACCCCAGTTCCATAGGTGTGGTAATGGCAGCAGCAGGGACTTGCTCCCCTCCCAAAAAAATGTGGAGAAAGAGCAAGGAAAAAAATACTCCCTTTAGTTGAACAGACACCAGGAACTCCAACGCCCACTTTGTTTAAGGGGAAGATATTTGAAGGAGCAGCAACAACCCACAGGAGGAAGAACCACGGTGCTGTACATCCCACATCTTGTGCAGATAGCTGCCAAATTGTTGGGAAGGTGACACACTGCAGGCAGAACAACAACTTTAAAATAATAATTAATGAATTATTACTGACAATTGGAAAAAAAAAATCCCAGTTGCTTATACAAATGAACATTGGCTTCTGGAGTTTCTAGCAATAATAAATATTTAAACAGCTCCCTTGTTTTAACATAAAGCAGAAGAGAAATGTAGCAATCGCGGTGGGAGCGGCGAAGTGTCAGAACAGCAGCGTGGAGTGTTGGATCAAAACATGGCAGAGACTCACACCCCATCAGCAGGGAGCAGGGAGGGGGCCACCCCACCCCCAGATGGCACTGCCAGGACATCACCATCACTCCCAGCACATTCCCATTAACAACCACCCTGGATGTAACCTGCCTCTGTGCTCAGCACACCAGGCCAGGAAGCTGATGATCTGGGTTGCTGGTTCTTTTCAGTGGAGCTGGAGACAGCAACTGTAGCCCTCACAGTGCATCTGCCGGGAAAGCATCTCTTCTGCCTGCTCCCTGGGGCACAATTTGGCATCTCTGGGAAGTATTTTGGCTGGCAGTGCCACAGCCATCCACTTTCCTTGCCCAGCTTTTCCTTGCCATCATACAAGTGGTATTTTATGCTAAAGTGATGTCCACCCAAAAATCCCTGACCCACCCCAGCTGCTTCCAGCCTCACTGGTAGAGAACCAGACTGAGCCTCCCCACACAGCACTGCAGAATTAATGCACTTCTCACTCCCTCCTTTACTCCTAGCAAAGCTGGTGGCAACATCTGCAGTTCACATCACCTAAAGTGCCTATTACAAGGTCCCATTTTTGGCGGTTCATAGCTTTACTCAGACCTTTAATCCTGCAGGCTGAAGCCTTTCAGGCAAGACATCTGCCTCCAGCTCAGTGCCTGCCTTGAGCTAGGTGTGCTTTCAAATTCCTAGCAAAACCAACTCAGCTGTTTCCAAGAAAATAATTAAGGGAAAAATAGCTAAGACCTGCCTTTCTTTAACCTCTTTTCCAGAACTCTCACTGTGGCTGGAGAAAGTTTAGGGCATGCCAGTGATGGATCAAGCACATGTCTTGCTCTTTGCCCCTCAGAAGTCCCCCTAGATTTTCTCAGCACTAGCATTTTAGGGCACATGTAACCTACATATTCACTGCTATTATTGCAGTCTGCATCAGCTTCATGACCCTGCCATGCTGGGGATGTAAAAAGTTCAACATCGACTGCTTCAGCCCAGTATCTGCCACCATTTCCCCGTGGAAGCCAGTGGCACAAGCAGAAGAGCATCAGTCCACACACTTGCTGGGGCACCACTCCACACAGCAATCACCTACCTATCTTGCAGGTGCTCCAGCCTCCAGGAGCTCAAGCCTCTGTGCAGCTGCAGCCCCATCAACTTCCCAGGACACAAAGCACAGAGCCGCTGGCAGGAGCCACAGCATCTGCCATATCTGCCTTCCTCTAGGGAAGAGAGGAGTTAAAGGAAGAAAATACAGGGGAAAGGGGAACAAAGGATGAGAAAAAGTGACCAAATTAGCTTTTTCCTCTGCCTTGCTGGGGAGGTGCAGTTTTCTCTGGCTGCTGCAATTCTATCTTCTGTTATTGAAGTAAGATGTGCTGGGTCACAACAGGAAAAAAAAAATTATCAGCTAATAATCCAGCTTGTGCTTCATCTCTGTTGTGAGACTGCCTCAGGATCATCCCCATCTTCTAAAAGCCACTCTTTCCAGCAGAACCAGGAAAGGCAGGGACCAGAGCAGTGGCTCCCAAAGATCCCTGTCTAGGACAGGTGTGCCACTGGCAGGGTCACTGTACACAGAGGCTGCATCCTGTCCAGTCCAGCTGTGCCATTCAGTGACACTTGTTCTCACTACTTGCATTCAAAGCCTGAAACATGACAAAATATGAGCCCTCCTTCTGCTCTTAAATTCCTGTTTGGTCTTTGGTGAGATTAAGATTACCTGTGTGACTGGGCCTCCAGTGGACTGAAAAATGCAATTATTATACATAATGTTTGTGACACACTTTGGATGAACACATGGAAAGGATGACAACTTCTTTACATAGAGGACTACATGTAGTTGTGTACAGACATCAGGCCAACCTATTTTAGCTTTGTTGCCTCTCTCTGCACAAAGTGTCATTCCATCCCAATGGCCTCTTGCAGAGACCATGTAAAGAGTTATCAATTACTGCCCCTTTCCTCATCTACTGAGATGTCTTAAACAGCTATGACATAAGAATTCATGTTCCTTCTGTGTATTACATTTGGTATTGTCAAGCTGTTTGAGTCTGAACTAACCACCTAAAAAAAGAAAATACTCCACCACCTGCAGAGTCATTTCTGACCAGACATTTGCCAGGCACAGCAGGTCAGGGAGCATCAGACCCCAGGAGCGTGAGAAGATGCTGGCCCCAGACCGGTGTGTGCTGAGAGGTCGCCTGCCCGCGTGCGCTCCAGCTGTGCCTGCGCCAACACACAGCCTGCAATGAGCATCACCCGGCCACAGCCAGTGAGCCACACTGGAGGCAAATGCTCTGCTTAATTGGTCTCAGCTGGAAGCTGCCCTGTGCATGTCAGCGTGTTTAAGAAAGCAGGTCTACAGGAGAGAAGACACCAGAGTAACCAATTAAAGAAAAAAACCCGATTTCCCTTCCCCCTCTTTCTCAGCCCTAAGCCCTGGAAGTTTGTTTTATTTTTAAGAAGCGTTTCTCACTGTTAATGAAATCAGCTTGAGGATAAAGTTTTGCTGTTGGTATTTCCAAGCCTAGAACTGACAGCATTTGTGCAGGTAGCTACAGAAACCTGGTTAAATCAAGTCAAGCTTTATTTCTTCTTTTTTGTTGTGTTTAGTTTTGAGTTTTTTTTCTTTAAAAAGAGGAAAGAAGTGACACTAGAAAACACTTCATCCAGTTCAAATCCAAGTTTATTAGCCTGTAAAAGTCTGTTTCCACACAGTAATCATAATAAATGAATGAATGTTTATGGAGCGTAGCATAGAAAATACATGGAGTCAGCCATAGGTTGGAGTTTATGATTGCTCACAAAAGTTATTCAGCAGATCACATGGCATTGCATCAGAAAGGCAAATTAGTCCTAGGAATGCAAACAATCAGGATAAAAAGGCAAAACAAGTAAGAGCAGAGTATCAGAAAGCAATAATTAGTTCACAGTTCCTAATGTGGGTGACAAATTTTGCTAGATCAGGTTATTTACTCTGTAATTCTCCAACAAAAGGTAGAAAGTCAGTTGTAATAATTTTGCATTAATCTCAGTCAACATACCAGCTGCTCAAATTCACTATCAATCTCTAGGTATGACCATTAAAATGCAGGCATATAAGAGACTAGGTATACTCAATAGCCCTGCTCCTTCTCCTACAGCCTGGTGGCCACCAACACAGCTATAAATCAAAAGTTAATGTGTGACAAGTGGGTTGAGATATTCTAGTCTCTGTCTGGACATGTAAAAACTTCTCTCTTCTTAAAAACCTCCAGCATGCTATAGGAGATCTGGGGAAGTTCACCTCTCTGCTGGGCACAGCAAACCTGACCCCCTGCATGGGAAGGGTGTTGGACATCTGGCATAAACTTGTGTGTGTCACACGTACCAGGGAGAGGGCAGCGGGAACATCCCCCACTGGGTCCTGTTTGCTTTAGTGCTGATGTTCTGTAGGGTTGCGTCCAATTGCCAAGCTGATGTATGGACCTTGCTCACAAGCTACATCCAATGCAGAGAAGACCCCTGTTAGGAGATTTGAGTAAGCACCAGGAGTTTCTGACCTAGACTAACTCTTCTGTCTCTTCCCAAAGGAAGATGTCTAGCCAAAAAGAGATGTATTTCTTCTAATGCTTTGGGCTTTCCTGAAGAAGTGCAGAGGGCTAGTCTTATTAACTCCAAAAAGAAAGCAGACTTAAAGGAGCAAGGGAAGAAAGGTGCTCTCTTTTCAAATGTAGGATGCTTATACACACCATAAACAAGCCGGGGAGAACTGCACCGAAAAACTAATCCAGGCTCTGGCTGACATCATGACATCTGCAGATCCTTCTACCAGAATTCTGAATTATTTTCTATCAAAGATCCTTGACTCTGCAAGTCAAGGCCCTGTACAGGCCAATGAACCCACAGTCGTAGCATCTTCTGTTATAGGGAAGTCATATTACACCAAGAAGCACCTTCAGAGATGGTTGGGAAATTAACCCATTAAGGCTAACTTCTAAAACCCGTTTTTCAGGAATGGGCAGTAGCATGACAAATTCTTCCTGATTATTACATGAATAATAATGTGACAATCCTTTAATATCATCTGAGAACTTAGAAGAGCAGTGAAAATCTTCCAGAACATCTTTTTTTAGGCAATCTAGATCCTTGCCTTGCAAGAATAACATTTTGCTGCCTGCGTTTCCTTCATTCTGCCAGCCCTGGGAAAAACTGCTCTGCTGAAGCACCCAGTGACCCAGCCAAGCATGTCCACCCTAAAAACCAAACAGCAAACCAAGACAAACCTACGGGGGGAGCAGATCCTGCAGCACTTCATCTTTCTTTCCTAAGATAGATACAGTGGTTTCAAACATCATTGTATGTTCTGCAGTTATTACTGAGAAGAATTTCTTTCCTTTATAGATTTTGTGGCCAATATCCATGCTCAGTGCACACTTGTAACTGAGTAGATCCTTACAGTGAAGTAAGATCAAACTTAACAGTAACCCACCTATATAATATCCTCCAATTCCACAGGCTATCTGGTAAAGCCCATGGGAATGTGGGGAGGACTGGAGCCTCCCAGAAGGCACACTGCCCTCTATCACTAGACTGCTCATAATTTCAGACTTGTTCCTTGGAAATATATTGATGAGCATTGGCATGGCTAGTGGCAAAACCAAATTGAGCCCAACACAGCCTAGAAGAATTGAGTTTCCATACAAAAGGGTATTTTCCTTCCAGTTTTGGCTTTGAAGAATTACCTGCTTCTTGACTAGGTTTATATTTTTAGTTGCTTGGGGGGGGTTTTTTGTTGTTGTTTTTGTTTGTTTGGTTTTTTTTTTAATGAAAAATAAAAGCTATAAAAATCTAGAGGTAGTTTTAAACTGCAAGGTTTATATCTGGGGCAAGTATTTCTTCAGAGCTGAGGGACATTTTTTCTTCAGACCAGTATAAAACAATACTTGAGGGGAAAAAATGTTGAAAGACAAAGCATTAAAAGAATAGGAACTCAGAGACCTCTTCCTGCTTCCAAATCGACCGCCTCATGAAATGAGTGTATTTCCTCCCTGTGAATTCTATATTTAATCCAGAGAGATCACTGAGTATGCCTGAGCAACCTAGCAGCCCTTTTCCTCCTCTTCAAACAGACCTCAAGATTCACTCTTGTCTAATGAGCAGTCTACGTCTCCCAAGAACATATATCCTTACGGATTTCGATGAGAGCAGACAGGATCAGTGGAAAATCCACTTCTGTTCCTTTTACTTTTGTTGCTTTCTTTAAAAAACAAAAGGATACACCAAGGCTCCCCCTGGAAAATCAGCTGGCATTGAAGGCATCTCACAGACTAAGGACCTACCTAATTTTTCAACCTTGTTCAAAATTCTGTTTTGGCACCTAAGAGCAGACTTTCTGTTGATTAAAGGAATATTTGCAGAAAATGACGTTCCAAATTTCACCAAAATCAGATGATGTGCTTGTCACGAACCTTCCCACCTATCTGAAGTTGCTTCAATGCCAGGAAGTAGTATGGGGAAACAAAATGTCAAGAGGAAAACATTTCCTTAGCTATGTATAGTTTTTGAGACAGGTAGAGAGACAAACTTTGAACTGAGAAGCAGTAAAACAGAAAGGAAGATAATGTTGTCATTCTCTCACAAACCGTATTTGTAATTCCAAGTACTTCAGCGGCAACAGGATGATCTATCCTCAGGACTATTGTTTGGTGCAAGAGCTACACCTTTGCATGCTTCTCCATACAAAGTTAACTGCTAATTTATCACACCACCCTCACTAGTCCACTCTTTTATACAACACAGGTCTGCATTAATGGGTTTAACGCTGTTCTGTAATCAGTCTTGCTCCTACTTCACTAACCTTTCACAGCCCTAAAATCTCAAAGTAACATGCCTAGTCAAAAAAAAGGCAGTATTTTTTCCCTGCTATTTTAAAAAATTCAGAGTACAATGCTACCTTTAGTTATACAACTTATGGGGTTTCCATCAATTGCCAATTGAAAAGGAACAAGCTCTGTGGCTATTGTACCATCACTTCATAAGCATTCATTCCCATACGCAAGACTGAGGTCAGCATTTGGACCTTCTCGCTCATTTTGAGGGTTCTTTTGTAAAAGAGGTTTTCTTTGTTTAAGATCCCACAAACAGGACCTGTTTATGGAAAAAGAGAGATATTTTGAATACTAAAGTCCTTTATTCAACAACACAGAAATATCACAAAAACAACTTTACTGGGCAAATTGAATGTTTTTATACAGTTTTGTACATGCCCCATAAGTGATTATTTTTTCATAAATACACTGTTTTCCAAAACTGTTTTTTTCCATAATTGCACAAGCATACATACACCTTACACAAATATCTATTAGAAAATTTAATAGATAACTGCACAGTTCAGAAATAGGAGAACACTGTGAAAGGAGTACATTTCTGTGGCCCATGTTTCTGAAAATACCCTCCTAGTTCCCTGCAATTGTGAAAATGGAGTACTTTCTAACATAGGAGCTGTCTTTTGTTCACTAAGAATACAGTAGAGCTCAGCGTGAAACTGCCAAATTTAATAAAAACAAAATCTGAAACATTTAGCTGTTACATGAGAACCCACTGTTTGATATCACTATGCATCTAACCATGATCAAAGACCCACTACTGCTTTTTGCTGAATGCATTCGACCCTGAATGGTATGTTCATTTAACTACTTTCTTTCTTCATTATTTGATTACAGATATAGCCCATTTAAAGACTTTACATTCTTCAACATTAATTGTAGGACTTACATACTAGGGGGTCTGTACAAAAGGGAGTATTTTCCCTCATAGGGAGGGTCTGTTATTAATTGACAGAATGGGTACGTGTGCCTCCCTTTCAAGCTTACCATTTTTCATAAGTTTATCTGGGGTATGCCAAAAATGCTTCCAATAGGCTTAGCACTCACACCTAGAAGACAGAAAGAATTCTGCTGTTTTTTTGCCCACACCCTTTTTTTTTTTTTTTTTTTACTTTTCACTGTGAGAATGAAGAATGGAGAAGAATACAAATTTTCACACTGGAAAACGGTATTGGACCTTGTGAAAAGCACAAATTTGGTAATTAGAACTTGACAATAATCCAATTGACAAATATGTATATAAATGAGGAGGGGTGGGGAGGGCAGTGGGGAGAGACAGGCTAGAAAATGGATTTCCTTCTTCAAACATCACTAATTAAAATGCTCTATGTGCACTACATCATATAAATACTGTTTTGGCAGAATCTAAAAACCTGATGGTGCAAAGGAACAACATCCGAAACAAAAACCATATGGGTAAATCAAAGAAAAATCACCTCTTGTTCATTTTTAGTAATTAACAGGTATGCTTGTTTGTGTGTTTAACAGTTTTGAATTGACATGTAAAACACCACAATTACAATATACAGATCCATCAGTTCTTTAAAACAAAACAACAAAACGAAAAAGGAACCACAAAAAGACATGCAACATTAGGGTATTAGACAGTAAGTACATTGCTATGGGTATCTTTGTACACCTAATGTAGCCTGAACTTAATTTTGCCTCTGCTTCTGTAAGGGCAATGAGAATTTTCCAAAGAGCAAGGCAAGCTTACCAGTCAGATGTGCAAATAAGGCTTCAGTTTGTAAATCAATCAGCACTTTGGTAGAGAAGACCTTGCAGAACTCGTATTGGTCTAGTGATCAGTAACAGAGGCCCCTAACCAAAAAGTCTTTAACACAAAAAAAATCCATACACGGCTGCCATACAAACAGACACAAAGCTCATTGAATGGGCATTGGATGAGTACTCAACTGAGGATCTCACAAACTGTAAGAGGGGCACCATGATAGAAGCATTTTAAGCGTGACATTCCACCTCTGAAGCCATATATGTGACGTCATATGACGCAAGGACACAGACACGTGCACTGACCCTAAGTTGAGGATGCAGGTGTAAGCCCAGCCCAACTGTACCCTCCAGTTACCCTGGGTCACCCACACTCTGCCCGGTCCTGCTGACACACACATGTGACCTCAGGAGGTTTCTCCTCCTCCATCCCTTGGTCTTCACTTTCTGGGCTGTTCCCAGCTCCTGCCAGCCCTCACTTGCCAAAGCTGGCATCTTCCCCACCTGCACAGGTTCCACACTGGAGCATTCCCAACCCACTCCTCGTGCTTCACCAAGTAAGTGTGACCAGGGCCCAAAGGCTGAAGTACTTAGCAAAAACTGGAGAAAATGATGAAACAGTAGGAGATTTGCATGTGCTGTGCAACATTAACTGGTTAGTTCCATGCCCAGCACCTTGGCTGTGAAGCTACTGGTAGGCCGATCTTGTATAAAACTATGAATCTATCAAATACATGGCACAACAGCATTCACTTCCTTTGGTGGCATGGCCTTCTCACTTGTGAGTGGTATGACAAAGCTAAGCAATAAAAAGTGATGATCAACTGACAGTAAGTATCCTTAAGTAAAGAATCCTCCATTTTTTTTATGGCATGTCAGGTATATCCCTCTGCATGCTGCCATTCCATGGAGTAGACATTTCTTCCATACAGCTAGCACAGGAAGAACAGCAAAGCACTTTTGTGGGGGCCTAAGGGACTAATCATTCAGCAAAGCCGAGATCAGTGGATCAAGAAATGTGTGGGGAGAAGTTGTCTTTTTTAAAAAAACATTTTTAAAAAATCATTTTTGTACCACAAAAATATCCAGGCTCTCAAATGAGCACAAGTGCAAGTGAGACCCAAAGCAGTCCAACTGTCAAAACTCCCTTAACTGTGAAGAGCTCCACCTGAACCAAAAATATGTCATTCCACTTTATAAAATATTTACTCCATTGACTGAAAATGTTACATAAGATCTTTTAGGTGAAGGATAATGAAGCTGAGTCATCATTTTTCCTAAGGTCTCATACTCTGTTTTGCATCCTAGAACAACCTTTATTTAGATGACTAGTTTTTTGCACATCCGCCTATGCTGGGCACTCCAGCTCAGAGCACAGTGAAAAACAAGTCAGACACTAGACAGCATTTTTGGAGAGATACCCCTCTGTAAAGCTCCTTTGGAAGCAATGCAAGTGCATAAACCACTATTCTAATACAGTGCTTGAAAGATTAATTTTAAGTGTTACGTCTTCCCCTCTCACAACAACACAACAGAAGGTAATTGCTAGATGCGTCATGATCTTTTTATCTTGGAAAACTTGGCATCAAGTCTCTATGGAAGGATGCATGGTAAAACAGTGCTGCTGTTGCTGCTGCTGCTGCTAAACAACTAGCAAAATAATAGTTAAAGCTAGAATTTATTGCTCCGGATTTAATTTGCAGAACCACACTGTTGTGTACAAACCGTATATCTCCATTGATGCTCAGACGTGATTGTCTCCTTGTGTCTAAACACACAAAATACAAGCGGCTATCTGTACAGTTTACAGTACTGAAACACATATATTTGAAAATGAAGTATAGATATGTTACTTTTCAAAGATACATGACTTTATAGCAGGGGTTTACCCAAACTTTTTTTTTTTTACAGCCACTTTAAAAATAGACAACAACTTCACTAGTATAGCTAAGTTACATCAAAGAAAGAATCGGTGTACTGAATGTGAAGAAGCTGGCCAATTCCCCAGGCTCACAGATTTTTGTCTTTTGCTTTTGAGGAAACCCCTATACATAAATGAAAATAGTATCTGAGTATATTCTTCAATGGTGGACTAAGCAGTTTCTTAAAACAAGACTTTAGCTTGCCATTCACTTCGGACTGCCTCGAAAATAAGATACACTACTGCTTAAAAGAACCATCGGAATGCTTCAGCGCTGGGAACAGGTGTTCTCTAAAAAAAAAGCAAGAAAACAAGTTAAGCTTTCTTTTGTGGCATTGGCATACTTGAGTTCTAGTTGTTCTTTTCCTTTACATTTTAGGCATACTTTCAGTTATCTAGGAACAACACGATGCCTTCCATTGCTTGACAATTAATAGAAACATCCCTCTCCAAACACACACCATTTTAGGATCACACGCAATACATCGTACTCAGTATGTAACACACCTAACATGCTGTCTTCTCCTTAGTTTGTTAACAAGGTAGTTATGAAAATGTAAACATTGCTAGAAAAAATGTCTGGAAAACAGACAGTGCTTTTGGAATAACCACACAGTTGCACAATGGTTTCTGCCTAGGCCCAGCATACTGGGCACACAGTTACGGCTTGGTGGGTTTGTGGGTTAAACAGACACTTTGGCAAGACCATGCTCACGACAGGGGAGTGGCAAAGGCACTGCTCTGTCACTCGGGAAGTGTGCTGTGTCTTCAGACACCTTAGGAGGAGAGGTTGGCATTTTCAGACCTCACCTTGTTCCATATTTCGGTTGCAATGCAGAAAGAACTGGAAACACATCCATGAGTTCATTCCAGTGAGGGAATCACCCTGCTGACTTAGGGGTGCTGCCCAGACTGCCCCTGTCCTTTCTTTCAGGCACGTGCAGGACCTTGGCTTCCACAGAAACAGTCCTGTGTAAATAGAGCTACTGCACCCCTCCTTCCCCTACCTGCTGCACCCTGACAATGACATCCACTTGCATCTAGGTGCCTCCATACATATTTGAGTAGCAGCAAATTCCCTTCACAGCTTTAAAGCACAACCTACATGAGAGGCTGAAGGGGCTGAGCCTGCAAAGGCTGTGTCATTTCTGTGAGGTACTTCTTGTCCTCAATTTCCTTCAGTCAAAAGATGATGGAAGCGCCCTTTAACCCATGCATCTCGACCCACATATCTCCCCTCCAGTATTAATTGCTGCACTGTCCAAGGAGGGGAGAGTGAGCCCTAACATGACACTATCAGTCCGTCCCAGCTCACAAGTATTTGTTTCATTAAGAACCACCCACAAAACAGTAGTGTTATATCTGAAAAAATTCTCCTAAAAGCAAAACTCTGGAAATTTGCAAATAAATACTTGTAACAAAGAAGTTCTCATGGATGTTGCTGGTGCCACATTTAAGTACCATGCCTCTTTTTCAAAGAATTCTTCCATTTGTGTTTCAGGGAAGACCTTTTTAATGTTTTCCTAGTTTTTCCACAAAAATCCAACAAACCATGGACCCTGCAGTGTAACACGTGCTTTGTACTTAGTCTCAGAATATTACTTTCTGAATTCCAGGGAACTGCTCATTAGTATGGCATGTATTTTTGTTGAATAATTAGCCCAGTTTGTGATAAACAGGCTCAAGTTTCTCAAGTTCACAGCTTCTCTTTTTGTAAAAGCCATATGAAAGGGGAGCTGATATTGTTATGTTTATTGCTTCTGCACTTGGAAATACCAGAGATCAAAAACATTCTGCTGTATTATCAGAACTCTGACCTGTTGTCAATTCAATATCCACTCCCCCTCCACAAATGTTACTCTTCAATAAATCATCTGAAAATTAACTTCCAAGGACAATGAGCTGGTGTGCTGAATACAATCACCCTGACTAGTGTGAGTTCTCTTTGTGTTGGTGGTGCCAAAGTAGGAATTGCTCATATCCATCTTTAGCAGTCCCTGTTCTGCCCATTTATGTGAGGTGAGCACAAGCACAAGCAGTGACAGAGCACGGCAGCCCTCGCACCTAGATACGCCGAGGAGAGCTAATGCAATTTCTAGACCATCAACACCAGTCTGTGTGGGCTGTAAGATGGCTGCTGAGAGCGAGGTTTACAGATTTATAATTTATAAAGAGCTTGGCTGCAGAAGAGACTGGAGTTCGGAGTGGCGGGAAACAATCGTATGACTAAATTGACCTCAAAAGAACAGTCAAACATGCAAATATTTTAAACTCAATACATTGTCTTCACTTGAAAACTAAATGTAATATTCTGCTGCGGGTCCATCTGCCTGAACACAAAACCACAGCTAGACAGATTTAAAGACGTACAGACTGAGACGGCTTTTTATTTATTTTCTTGCCACATCAGGTTGAGGTACTGTCAGACGTTGTCATATCAGCTGGAAGTAAAGGTGTAACGTCTGATTAAAAGGTCATCCAGACCTTTAAATACACAGAATAGTATTTTTGAAGGGCAAGGCTGTGGTTTAATATGTGTGCTTTTGAAAAATTGCACGATAAGGAATTTTTGCATCCGTGTACCAAGTTCTAATTAAAGACATACATTTACAATTAAATATCCATTGCACTAACTTCCAATTTGGGAATGAATTTTTAATCCACCCTTAAAGAAAAGAAAAAAAGAATTTTTTTAAAACTGAGTAGCTAGATCAAGTTAAATCTAAACTAGGATCTGCGATGAAATCCACAGATTTCACCACTCCAAGAATCAAGGTTATTTCCAGACAAAGAGAGACCCTTCAGCCCATTTAGAAGTTCAGCACACCAACACACAAATTTAAGTGCAATGACCATCTACTGCTTGGCTGTATAAATCCAGCAGTCCCAGATGGGGAATCAAACTCTTGGCAAGATTACAGTGCATTTCTGGATCTCTGTGCTACCGGTGGGGAATCGTTATCCTGAGTGACAGGAAAGACAGATGCCCCTGGAAGCCTAGGGAGGGGTGGTGAGGAGCAGAACCAGAGTTGATCAGCACCGTTTTGCTGTAAAAGCCTTCACTGCCTGTGCTCGTGCAAATGCTGACAAATGGCAGGCTTGCCCTCAGGAGAATGCTCAGAAACCTGCAGCCCCAGCTTCTCCAAGAAGGTAATGCCATAAAGCATGGTGCTGGAGAGGATTTATCCATACATAAACCCAGGATGAAATGTCCTCCACACTCTCAAACTTTCTATTCTGCTCCCTATGTGCCAGCTTTCACTGTAGAGGGAGTAGCTTGAATATTTGAAATCTGAAAATCTAATTATTGCCTAGAAAAATGAGCTTCATATAGGGAACCAAGCATGCTATATTTTTGGAGGGGGAGGTAAAAAGCAGGCAACAGAAACCAACAGAAAATCTCCAGATTCAATCTCCAAATTAAGCAGAAAACTGATACCTACCTATCTGACCTGGAAGCCCCACAGGAAATGTAAAAGCAGACCCTTGCTATACGCAACACAAGAAAACAGCATGTCGGCAGGAGCTGTAAATTCCTCACCAAAGTCTGTTTCAACACTTCCATTTTCACAGCAAAAGCACTCATTAAAGAATGATGCCTCCCACTGCCCTCTGGGGTGACCAACTGATGGAGCAAGGCATGGGATGCCAGACAGCGGGATTTGCTCATCCAAGGCCTGCCTACTTGCCCAGCCCAGCCCTTGGTGAACTCAAGCCTACCACACCTGCCAGAGAATTCTCTCTCCTGGCTCTCTGAGTCTCACAGCCACCTGAAAGATGTGATGCAGAGACAAGGAATGAGGAAAATTGGCTGCACCTGCTTGGGATGCTGCTGCTGCTTAGGGTGCAGGAAAAATTCAGAGCTACCCAACCAAGACTCACTATAAGTCACCTGTATTACTTGGATACTATTTTCTGCAAGGCTAGGGGATCATCTGAGTTGAGGTGAACCACATTCAGAAATAAAATAGAATAATGTATCAGAGCAGTACATGATTATGACCTAATACTTTACCAATGTTAAAGGATGTTGCATTATATAAGAATCCTTTGATGTTTGATCCACGAGCAAAAATCCTGCTCTCATTGAAGTAAATTCACATGTTGGCTACAGCAAATTATTAGCCAGATGTGGCACTCCTCATTCCTCTTGAGGAGCCCTGGAAACAATCCAGCTCAACAGAGGCTCTTTGGGAAGAATACGGCAACTACGGTTTGTCCAACAAAATCTGGGCTACCTGGTGGTCTTTACAAAGACCTACACAACCACAGAAATAGACAGCACTTTAATGAATCTCAAATTCACATGGCAAATTAAATGAAACTGGTGGATTTCCCAAAGCAGCAGGACTGGTTCTAGCAACACAGGGAAAACTGAGCTTACCAAGAACTGCAGATAACCCACCGTGAGCTTCTCTAGCTGGGGAAAAAATCCCTTCTTGAAATGCCTTGAACAAGATGTGAAGTTTGGCCCAAGTTTACATACACATATCCATACACATACACATACATACACATACACAGATACATATGTGTCTATGTATATCTCAATATATCTATATATATTGAGAAAGAGATACATGATCAGATATAGAGAAATCTGGTGCTCTATAGTGGCCAAAACAATTCAGCTGTAAAGTCCTGGCCCCTGCATGAAATGCAATTTGAATCAATCAGTAGCCCAGCCCAGCAAACACTGACCACCACTGGCCATAAGCCAGTGCCTGTATGCTTTCCTTACATGTGTGAATGCAGGCTATGTACCTCATCAGTCTCACAGAGCCCATATGACTGCCAGCAGGAAAGAAAACTGTCCTTTACTTCATGTCACACCTTGTATTGCTAGTGCTACAAGCTAATTCAGGCGTCCAACAGTCACCCTGGAAATTACATCAGAATTGCTCATACATAAACAGGGCAGACTCTGGTGCAAATTCAAAACTCACTTACCATCCCCAATTACCCTCTCTCAAAAAACCCTTACCCAGACAAGAGCTGGGCTCAGGGCACACATGGTGGTACAGGCTCAGTCTCATTGCTGGAATGGAGCTCTGTCACCCTGTGATGGCCTAAAGCCCAGCAGAGGGATGTGGTCTCCTGACCTGCAGAGCACTGTAAGATCATCAAACGGTTTGGATTGGAAAAGCCCTTATAGTTCACCTCCAACTGACCTGCCATGGGCAGGGACACCACCTGCTACAACAGGTTGCTCAGATCCCTGTCCAACTTGGCTTTGAACACTGCCAGGGATGAAGCATCCACAGCTTCTCTGGGCAGCCTGTTCCGGTGCCTCACCACCCTCACCATAAGGTGTTTCCTCCTAATGTGTAATCTAAACCTACCTTCCTTCAATCTAAAGCCATTTCACCTTTTCCTACTACTACGTGCCCCTGTAGAAAGACCCTCTCCAGTTTTCTTGTAGTTTCCGTCTAGACACTGGAAGGATAACCATCACCTGAACCACAGACCATCAGCATCTCCTGACACATAGGAAGGGAGGTGGAAGATGCCATCTGTCCTGCACCAGCCTGCTTTGCCACTGGCAAATGCAGTCTGCACAGCATCTCCACTCCTTACTTGCCTAAATGCTAAGCCACCCTAAGAGGAAAGCAGCCTTTCAAAGTATCTGCAGCCCACTTTGTTCCACTCATAAATATACATTACCTACAGCAATGACTTTGGGGAAAACCTTATGACGCTCAGATTCAGCTCACACAGTCTCCTTGAATGTTTTTCTTCAGGCAAGGAGGCTTGGGGGCGAGAAACTAGTGTGTGAACTGCATCCCCTGGAAATGCAGAAGGAAAAGGCAGAGCCCAGCGTGTGGCACATTTCTCCCAGCCGCTCTGCTGCCTGTCCTGGAGGAATGCCAGGAGACCCACCACGCTGACCCAGCACCGAGGGGGCCAGCTGTGGCTGCAGGAAGATGAGTGGATGAGGCTTTGACACATGTGACACATGTGCACAGCAGCTGGCACAGGGGAGCTCCGTGCAGGAACAGCCTTCGCCTCGAACTCCTGGCATCCTCCCACCCAGCCGCAGGCCCACAGGAGGGATGTGCTGCCCCAGCTCTGGACGAGGTGTGAAACAGTCCACGAAGCTGCTGCTCCCCACAGCTGCCAAAATCCCTGGCTGCCCACCAACGCCGTGCTCCTGCTCGCTATACGTGTTATCAGGCAGTAACAGATGTCCTCTAATAACAAGCTTATTATTGGACTTAGCAGATAAAAAGGGACGTGTATGCTGGGTCAGAAGCTTGGTGGTGAGCTTTCTTCCACAGCCCACCTTAAAATATTTCTCCCCATACCTGAGCTACAGGCCTGTCTTCCTTCATACCAAGGATGAGATTTAACATTTATTTTAAAAGTCAGCTTTATTTGCTCTGAGAGGACACGCATCTGCGTGCTGGCAGTTATTTTTCCACTTGCGCTGCATATCTCTCAGGCCGTATTTGAGACAAACCAGATTTAGAACATACCAGATTAGGAAAACTCATTTGACTTTCTCTGCCGCCAGCTCCACTGAGTGAAAAGTAAACCTTTGCCACAGGACATTGCAAGTAGAAATTTTAAAAATGTACTCCTAAGTCAGGGTCATGGTTTGAAAACCCAGCTCTTCTCAAATAGCTCAGAGGTAACCTCAGGAGATTTCAGCGGAGTCAGCTGGGGAATAAAGGATTTGTGCCAACGGCCACGGAGACCTGCCACTGTACAGCCGGATCCTGCCACTTGGACTTGACATCAGCAGCAGGCCATAGCTCCCCAGCCAAATCAATAGGATTAGTCAGAGGAGTAATGTGTTTCTCCACGGGAGAAAAAAGGAGCAAAGCTATCACTCATTTACATTCACTGCACACCACAGTTTATTTTATATATTAACTTTTTTTTCACTATATAGATGAGATCAAATTTGGGGGAATGGGATCTTGATCTGAAAAAATGTTTAATGCCATTGGGGAAAACAGGCGGCAACTAGAGACGAGAAATCACAAGGAATCCAGACTAATGCTGTCAAAGGAAAAACAGCTCAGTCCCAGGAAATGTTAGTGATGGAGCCCCTGGAGCCCCTCTCTGTGCCGGTGAGCACCATCTTCAGCTCTAAGGAGAGCAGCTCACATGCTCCTCCATCGGCCTCAACTCCCCCGGGGGTCAGCTCGAGTCACTAAAGCACTGCAGCGGTGCGAGAAGGCACCGGCACACGGCTGCAGGCAGAGCCCTGGAAAGGAACACATCTCCTCTGCCCATCCCCTCCCAGGCTGGGAGTAGCTGGCTGTGGACGACTTCCAGCACAACTCCCTCCCTTGTGCCAGTGCAGCCCTTTTGGCCAGCGAGCCGAGGGACGGAGCCAAGTCTCCACCTCTGCCGTCTCGCTCGCTCCCGAGGGGAGCGCGGCTTGGCCGCCGGCTTCCCCGTGCCTGGCATCCCGCACGCGGGGCTGGCAGCGGCGGGCCAGCCGGCTCGGGAACTCCTCCTGCCATCTGCCACCCTGCCGCTGAGCTCCAGCTGGCCACACTCCGGCCTCAGGCGGGGCTCCGAACTAATGGCTTCCTGGCAAAGGCAGCAGTGAAGATAGCGGAGGCTTGGCTTTTGGGGTTAGGGGTCTCCCACATCCCACTGCCAAAGGGATTAGCACTTCTTTCCCTCTTTCTACATCTCTCTCGAGCAGTTCCTGCAGTTCCTTCATTTTTCAGCTGCCCCTATACCTGAGGGTGGAGCTGCTAAATCTGCTGGAGTGCCTACTCATCTTATGTTACTATTTTGGCATTTTTTCATTCATTATTTGCATTCCAGCAGCATATGAAAGCCTCAGGCAGGATGAGGGATTGTTTCTCTTGGTTCTGCCTGCCTGGCCTCTCAACTGGTAGGTCTGGCCTAACTCCTGCTTTTTCAGGAACTGGGAAGAGCTCATAAAAGCTTTCGGAGCATTACTTCAGAGCCAAAAATGATGCTAAGCAGGTCAGAAAAGGTGTCACTCAGTGCTCCCATACTGACTGTGGGAATTAATATCAATAGTCAAATGCTTTATTAGCAGAAAGCAGAAAGCTCTGTTACTGACAAAAGTTTTATAGAGAAATTCTTGGTTACAGGTTTGTTACCACTGTGCAACATAAAACCCAAGACCCTACAATGCGCAAGACACTAAAAATGAAATATCCACGCCAGTGCTCAGCTTCTGCTTTTGCCTAGGAACTGTCTGGTTACTTCTGCTGACTTCTTTGTCAGACATTATCAACTAGAAATGTGCCTGCCTACTGCAATGGATGTACCACCTGCATACACCTCCCCCTCTCTCACACACACACTGCCATTCACCTTCTCCCTAATCAAATCTCTGTGAAGACTATCCATCAGCGCCTATCATTTATCCTTCCCACACACACCAGCTCACAAAACAGAATTATTCTTGTTAACATTCATTCCATTAATGAGAAATCCCTGCTGGTTCATCATCCAGTGGTACAAGTCTTTGCACTCACAGGCTGACATCTCTATCATCCTCCAAACTGCCGCCCTGGGGTACAGTAATCTCTTACAGACTGGTCTCCAAGCAGAGGAGAGCCACGTTTCTCAGTACCAAACCTAAATTTAAATCTCTTCCCCCTTGAGCTGCTGGGCTTCAGTATCTTTTTCTCCTGCATGGAACCTAAAATCAGCTATGATGCCTCATTGGTTAGCTAACTGCTTCTGTCCTTTGGGATTTTTCATATGCTGTTGATAAAAGAGCCAGTGAAAAATATATCCATTAAATTCTTGGTCTCTGCTTGCTTGTTTCTTTTTCTGCAAAGCTTGCCAAAAAAAAAAAAAAGAAAAAAAAAAAAAAAAAGAAAGAAAAAAGAGAAATATAGAAATACATCACTCAAATGCAGCACTTCATATCTGAGCTGAGGGAGTATAATCAGCCAATGCCTAAGACTCATCACAGGTGCCAGTTTGGCTCTCTTATAGCCAAACATCAAGGTCAGCACCATGTATTGTCTGACTTGATGCAGGAAGAGGAGCAGCAACACAAACTCTTATACAACAGGTCACCACAATTCCTGACTGGTGATGGAAACACTAATATATTGCAAATGGTTTTGAATCCCATTCTTTCCCAGGTATGTCTTCTGAAATTTGCAAGGATGAAAATTAAGACACATCTCAGTAATCATTTTCAAGACACTGTGACCTCCACTGGACTTTGACCTCCAATTTACTCTACATCAGCTTCCCAGCAACCAGTCAACCATTTCACCACCTCCCAGAGCTCAGATGAGCTGGTGATTTAGAGGGAGTGGGTTTTACTTTATTACTAAGATGGTGTCATTGAGTCCTCTCTCACCCCCTGCCATGTGGGTCACACAACCCTTCCAAATATATTTTTCTCCTGTTTCGTTTGCTGTAAAACTAAAAGCCTTTTTTTCACTAATACTACTTGCTTTGGAGATCACATATTTAAGAATGCATATTCCTTGCCTCTCCTTCTCTGTTTCCAACCTCTTTAATTGCCTCTTGCTCTGCCCTCCTTGTAGCTTCTACAGAGACTCTGAGAACCCTTCAGCTCTCTTCCAAGCCTGTAACTGCCAGGGCTGCTGCACTCAATCTCCAATCCCCTACCACACTTAGGATGTGCAGAAAGACTGATGTTACTGAACTGCAGTTGTTTTGGGGTATTTTTTCGGGACAATGGGACAAATTCTTGGTGTTAACATAGTGCCAGACTGATATGCTGTCAGCATGCTCCAACTTTCCTGGGAGACACAGTATTCACCACCAAAGAAACCTTTAGACCAAGAAGTTCTCATGCAATAAATCATTTTCAGCCTCTCTTTTGCAGGCTTTCCCCCTCTCTTTCACGTCTGTTGGCTTTTCTGTATGTATGTCTTTATCATTTTCTCACCTCTTGAACAACTTGTTTAGATGACAAGACTCCAACCATACCAAATGCTCACCCTGATATCCAAAATTCTCTCCATAAACTCCAGTCAATTTTTAAAAATTAATTAAAGAAACTCATTCATGATATCAACAATAGCATGGGGTGCTCAGTCTGTCCCATGGTAACTGAATCACCCCTGTGGAGGAGCAGGCACTCCCTCACTGAGGCTTCACACATCATAACCAACCCTCAGCCACTTTGGAATCCTCCTCTGTTTGAGCACTCTGCAGCTCTTCTTTCCTCCTCCTCTGCCCTCATCTTAAATGATATCCATTCTGAACTCCCTTGGATTTACTCCATTTTCCAGTATTTATTAAGCTCTTCTCCCCACCTCAAATTTTAATACTGCTTCTCCACTTCCTAAAACAGTGAGTAATCTCTCTCATCTCTGTCATAGATAGCTTCTTAGTCAAATATATAGAAAGATAACTTCTAATCAAATGAAGTGTGATACCAGCTAGTGGGGCTCTTAGGTAGAAGTACAACAGACACCATGACCACAGCAGTCTGGAGCAGAAAACAATACTGTCCTGAGAAAGGAGAGGTGCAAAGTTTTAAAATGTCCAACACGTCAGAGACTGAGATAAAGAAAAATATGGAGTCGAGCAGGCAAAAATAAGATCCTATGGAGAGTACAGGAAAGGCGCTTGATGAGTATGCTGCCTGACAAGAACACAGTATCCGGCATGACCCAGGCTGCCTTTATTCCTTTTACGTTCTCATATCTCACTTGGCACCACTGTCTGGTTAAATGGGAAGGAACAGAGAAACTCTGGAAAACTGCAAAAAAAATTAAACAGGCTTCACGCATACCTGGCTATGGATTTTTATAGTGTTAATTAAGAGGATGCCGAAGAGTTTCAGGGAGGAGGAAATATTTCTCATAATGTCTGAGAGTAGAAGTTAACAAGCCTGCTGGGATCTTTTTAGCCCCTGCAGAGCTAAGGCTTCAATATTATTAAATGGCTGTCGCATCTAAAGTACGGTGCAACATAACTCAACACACAACAGAACGCACAGGATGCTGAAATGGGGGATGACTTTAGATTACACCACAGAGTAATTCAATTTCAGGACAGGTGTTTGCATGTGACTGAACAAGATACGACTGTGGAAAACAATAAAAGTACCCAAAAGAAGAGAGAAGGCAGACATGCTGTCAGGGCTCTCAAACAGCAAAAAAAGCGTCAAAGGAAACCGCATGCTTCAAGACATTGTGGTTCAGTGCAATCATCCAAGCAGGCGAGCTATCAAAAACACAGACACTACAGAAGCAGAGAAATGCTTTCCCTGGGTGGTGGTACTCCTCAGGAGACATGGTGTCTGCTGCCAGTTTTTAAGCACATAGTTGGTGGCTCAGGAATTACTAGCCACCAAGGCTACAGTGACACCAGTTACTTATTGCTCCCAACTCGCCTGAGTACATCCTAAAAGCTTATCTTAAAGCCTTTCCCTATGCAAGCAGCAGACATTTCTCATTGCAACTAGTGATCAAAAGGATTATGCTGTATTTGATGAGTCTTTAAGATGTACATCCTAGGTTTGTCTCCTTAGAATTATTTCACCAAGCCTAACCCTTACAATATATGCATGTCAAGAGTTGGACAACTACTAGTTTTCTTTTAAACAATACAGATTTTTAGGATATTTGGAAAAGACCCATTCTTAGTCATTGCCATGCATAAATGCATGACACAACACACAGAAATTATTTTCAACCTTTTTTTTTTTAACTCTCTGGTGCACTTTTCTTTGAAAACCCAAAAAGCAGTACCAGGATGTTGCTTTCTGACACACACACACAAAAAGTTTCTGTTCCTTTTCTTTCCCCAGTGCTAAGGGATTGCTTGCTTACATCTTAATCCATTCTCCAAGTGGGTAAATTCTTCCCTGCCTTCAGTAAAGGTGTTAGGTGTGCATTTTGCAAAAGAATTGCATGGAAAGTCATCCCAAAATCTGACAATATGAACATACATGAACAAGCAGAAAAAAATTGAGACTATTCCTTGCTGTTACCCACACATAGTATGAAGCATGACATTCACATATCTACCAACTTAAACGAAGTCTCCCTATATGAATCAGGCATGATGTGTATGGTCTACAACAATTTGTACAAACACAGACTTGGAAAAGATTTTCCAAACATCCCGTAGCTGGCACAGGACTCCAAGTCATGATGGTTTTATGTACCTCTAACTGAAATATCTAGTTCAAAGTGACCTAGATGATTTCCAGAAAAAAAAAAAAAAGGAAAAAAAATACATTTATTATGCTAATTACTGCTCAAAAAAACCCCCAAACCACCCTCATTCATCATCAGGACACATGCCCAGCCTAAACAATACATAGAGATTTCATTATGTTAGCTTAAAAAAATAGACTAACCAGTCACAACACTGAAATCCAGAGTCTGGCACAGAATCTTGACACCCCAAGTGCATAACCTATACTAGTACTTAGAAAACCATGCAAAGAACTACTCAGTGCAATCAAAATTCGGAACCACCACAACCAGTTGACCTCTCTTACCACATGGACAATTTCACTAGCAAACAATCCTAGTTCAATGATTTAAAGCAAGCGATTTTCAATGCAAGTAGAAAGCAGTGTTTGTATGAAAGAGGCTCTTAGGTCCTTGACTGGCCTACAGTTTTGCAGAATTTCTTGAAATTCTGTTCAGTTCAGTACCAAATCCCACCACTAAGAGATTTTCTTAGGCAGGAGCAACTTTATTCTTGTCCCCCCTGAACAACAGTACACACAGTGTATCAAGCAGCCATTTATACTCCAAACTGAACAGTAATGTCATGGGGTTTGGACATCTTCTCTGCTTTGCAAGTATCACACAAGGAAAGGGAAACAATGACATATGAAACGGCAAACCAGGCACCATCCAACCACATTTCAGAGGAAATCACTTGCACTCAGTGATCTGCCAGAACTTCAAGGAGACCAAAAGTTTGTCTCCTCTGGGCTCCAAACATGTTCCTCCACCCTGTGACTCCCACCAACTGCAGCACGTTCCTGCCTTGCAAGACATGAACCTAACGCAGAAGGTCAGCTCCCTTCAAGGAGATTTCTGAGCAGCAGAGATCAGGCACTGGTGAGCAAAGATGTAGCTGCTCTGGCCTCTGCTGGAGATGGCAGTAAGAGGCCTGGTGTTGTCCCCAAGAACCTCCAGAGGTCAAAGGGAAAATTCATAATTGAATGTATGTTTATCCCAGACATGCAGCATCTGAATGAAAGTGACAAAACCTCATGGCAGAATGTTCAATAAAGGTCAGGTCTTGCCCTGCCTCTCACTTCCTCCCCTCCCTGCTCCCACTGTCACAGCAGACTCATGCACCATGTTGGGAACCCCAAGCAAGAGCATCACAATCACCCAGTGAGGGTTCTCTAATGGTGCTAGCAGCCAGTTCCAGCACCAGGCACACTCCCTGAAGGTTCAGGCCTTGGAAGAGAAGAACAGGAGAATCCTAGCAGAGCACCAGGGGCACAAATGAGGAGGAAAGAGGGGGGAAAAAACAGCATTCAGGTCTGATCAGGGCTTTGCAGCCAATGCCAATGTAAATTGCGCTCGGGGCAGACAGAGGGCAGTTCTTGCTCCAGCTGTAAACACCCAGGAACAAGGACTGCTTTTCTGCCCTTTAGCAAAGCATTTAACACATGCACACGGGGATCCTCGGCCAGATGGAAGGCTACAAGGCAGTGGCACGCAGGAGAGACAGCCTGTCATACAGCAGCACTGCTGATGTTTAGTGATGAAGAGCAACATGAGCTACAAGGTGGTCTTTCTTTCCACCTTCCAGTTAGCCTGTTTGGATCGTGTTAGCTGCCTGCTTCTTATCAGACTTTACAGTTCCCCCTCACCACTGCTCAATTCCATCATGCCGTCGCTTAACTTGTGCATGTAATTTAAAGCCAGATAGACAGCAGGGAAATTGCTTCCTCTGAGGCCCCTACTAATTGACCCCTATCCACAGAGCTCAGCAGTCTTCCCTTAACAGCGCTCGCACGCGCTACCGCAACACGAAGTGCAAGTTCGGAGGTTGCCAGCGCAGCCTCTCTCCCCCGTGGCAATGCCATATGGTGTTAAGGCTTTCAGGATCAGACGCCGCTCCTGCTGAAATCAATCATCACAACCCATCCCTGGAGAAGGCCATCTCAAAATCCCACTGGCTTGAAGCTCAGCTCAGCGAAATGCCTTGGATTTGGAGGCGGGTATTGACTCAATCAGGTTGGTATGCAAATGCTCACTTTAATAGCGCACATATCAATTAGCTGGGCTGCTACAAAGGGAGCAAGTGGTGCCCGCTACGATGACAGCATGCCTAAACAGCTGATATTTCACATTTGGCAGGACCCTTCAGCCCCTGCCAATGCAAGTCAGCCTCTCTGCCTGAACTTGCTGTCATACTAATAAGAATGAGCACTGGGGCAACTGAGATTCATACATTAAATGGGGTCCACTTAAAAGAGAGAAGGATGTAAACTACCGTCAGGCACCTAATGTTCATAACCTGCAGCAGAAGTTACAGACGTGTACACCAATCAGAGGAAAATAAGTAGTCTCTATGGGTAAATAAAGATTATGTCTCTTTAAACTGATTGTAAATCTGAATGAACACAGAATATACATACACAAGTAGGCAGCGTGCAACGTGACGTCAATCTGATTTTTATAGATTTATTATTGCCGTACATAAAATTTCCTAGTAATAATAACATTCTATGAAAAATACTAGAGCATTGGGACACTTTTAATGTGAAAATAGTACAAGAAAAGTAGGAAAAAATAATTCAAGTGCTTTAAAAAAAAATGCTGAGCGAGAAGCATTCCATGAAAAATGCAAGGGTCAGGAACTGGAAAGCATTCACGTGAATCTGTCTTCAACTCCATATACTATCTTTGAGAGTTATATCCTATGCCGTCATTGCACCAGTAGAAGAGATTTAAAGGAAAAAGAGAGAAATGGTTTCTGTGGGATCAGCCAGTTTACGGTTTATTGGTATTTTTCTAATTTTTCATTTGTTTTTAAACACGGTTCCACACCCTGCCACAAATCACCCCTGCACTTTGCAGCCACTGTTTGAGCCCAATTCATGAATCATCTAGGTGTGTAGTGGAATGCAAGCCCCTCAGTCCTTGACACATATCCATGGGAGCGTGCCTACCGAGGTGCCAGGGGATCACGCATGCAGAGCGGTGGATTCCCCGGGAGCACAGGCCAAATGAGTCGCTCCAGCCATTCACTCTGCAGGGAGGTTGCCCTTGCCCACCCTCAACACCAACACCCTCGTGGAAGCCCTGTCACCCTCTGACACCCTTCCAGCTGGTGGCTGTACAGCCAGAGCATGGCTGCTGCACCTGTGCTCTCGGCAGCCCTTCTGTCACTTTATTAGTTAATTTAAATTTTTTATAAAGAAGAAAGAAGACATAAGGAAAACAACCATATAAGGAAGTTATTCTTCCTCTCCTACTGACAAACCACACTTCTGTAAAGAAATTAGCCACATCCTGTGACAAAACTTTGTGATGGGTCATGACCTACAGAGAAGTGATGCCTTACTGACATCTCCACAGCTGGAAAGAGAAACCTGTTTCCTTCGAGTCACAGTACAGCAGCAGAGGAGCTTTTGTGTTTACGTATCTGATGGAGCACAAACAGGAGAGAGCAAGTGGGGGAAAGAGAGAATGAAGAAAAGAAGTGAAGGCAGGTGGTTATGAGAGCACACAAATGGCTAATTAAACCATGGGTTTTACTAGTCACAGTGGTTAAACAATTTTAACGGAAAGCATTCTCACAGCACGCCTGAAAAGTTTTTGACACTACTGAACACCTTTGTCAGGAGAAAGGAAGTTCTGGAAATGTGCTCAGAGATGCACACAAACCCATAGGAAGATCTGATAATGTACAAATGCCTTTCTTCCAGAGATAGCTCACTTTCTGCACAAATCGATAAACCATCAGAACCTATCATTTATCACAAACATTAAATCCCAGCAGCACCCGGGTTTGCAAGCCTAATGAGGGAACCTGGTACACAAAGGCACTCTCAGTGCTGGGTCTTCTGGGGGGAATTCTCCATGCCTCTGGTTCAGGGAGTCGCTATTAGGCTGTACTCAGCATTAACAGACCAGGGCATTAACTATCCTTGTTGCAAACTTGCTACAAAACCAACAAAGGCATATTATTGAGAAAAACAAGAGCTGAAAACCCAGTTTAGTTTCTATCCCCTGGAGAATCCATCCTGGTTTTTGTGTTAGCGATGCTGGGTCACCATTCACAAAAAAAGAGCTAAAAGGATGCAGAGCTATGAGTTAAACTTTCAGCAAGGACAGTTCACTCTTGCAAGAAGGAATTAATTAGTTGTTTTGATGAGGCTGGTTAGGAAGGAGTTAATGCTATCAGCCAAATGTCAGTTAACCCCCAAATGTTGCTTTTGTCCCATGGCAGTGTCAATACTAACACTATTATCTCAATTTATTTAACACAGAACAAATTAATTGGCTCGAAGTGTTGCTTTTTCCCTGGAATCCCTCATCCCATCTCTTCCTGGAGAGAGCTCCAGCAAGCAATGAGCAAGGGAATAAACCACTATGCAAACACACACAGGCACGCGCGCGCACACACACACACAGAGGGAAGTTACAATTTCTCACTTAGTTGCTGATTTCTGTGACTACAAATCTTGGTGTCACCCACCACACACTACTCCTCTGTACTAAATCCATCATCCTTGACACCTTCAGATGCATCTGAGATGTGTGTCGAACCAGCAACACTATAATTTTAATAATGGCAAGGAATTAAGTATGATTACTAGTCTTTCCTCTCACTTGTTTCCTTCCCCTAGCGATACCATCCAATTGTCATTTTCCTCACGGTTGTGTATTTTGGTTCCTATTGTCTGTCATACCCAATACAATAACTGAAATGTCTGCGACACGGGATCTGCCTGTCTCTCGTACGTCTGGCAAATCTGAAAACCTGTTGTTACAGCTTTGGGGAGCACAATACATTGTCAGTTCCGAGGAAACGTTGTAAAAATAACTGTACATACAGTTCAGTCAGAAATCAGTTCAGTCATACCTGCACTATTCTTCCATTGTGTTTAATACACCACAAGCAGGTTATTTCATAAAAGACATTGCCAAAGAAATCACTTGGGTGCGTTTCACCTACTCCTGGGCTCCACGGCCCGTTGTCTGTCTGGGACAAACCGCTACCAGCCAACCTGAAGATGAACTTGCCATTGCTTTCCCTGAATTTCCGACAGCAAAGAGCCTGGTGTTCAGCTAAAACTTTCCCTTTCCCACCTCCCCGTTCCTTCAAACCGCTCCGAATCGTCATGATTGCCGTTAATTAAAAAAAAAAAAATAAAGAAGAAAAAAAAAAGAAAATAAAAAAGGAGAGAAATAAAAAGAAAAGAAAAAGGAACCAGAGAGCCAGCAGTCTTATGGAAACAGCACGGCAGGTAAACCAAGTTAGCTTCGTTCCGTAAGGGCCACGAGCTGGCGGGGCGGGGACCGGTGTCCCCCGGCCGTCCCTCCTCGGCCCGGGGCCGGGGGCCAGCGGCCGGGGCCCGGCTCGGCGGGGCGCCGCGGGAGGCGGCGTTTCTCTTCCCTGCGGGGCGGAGAGGGGCGGGCGGCGGGGCCGCGCCGCGGGGAGCCGCGCCCGCGGCGGGGGCTCCCTCAGAGCCTGAAGGAGGCCTCGGAGAAGGGATGCTGCATCTTGAAGCTAGACAAGAAGCACTGGAGGGGCGGGGGCAGGGGGTTGAGGAGGGACGGCGGGAGGCTGGGGAAAAAGAAATCATCTCCTCTGACCTCTAACGAAGTGCCCGGTTTTTTCTTAAGCTCTTCACATTTCCTAAATTTGCAGATCTGGTGTCCCGTTTTGCGGTTCCTGCAACTGCTGCAGACTCCACAGTTGATGAGCCGCTTGCAGGGCACGCACACCCCGCAGCGTTTCCGCTTCTTCTTGGCGGGGTTACCCGCCCCGGCCCCAGCCCCGCCGCCGGTGCCGCCGGCCCCCCCTCCGCCTCCGCCGCCACCGCCGCCGCCGCCTCCGCCGCCCCCCGCGCCGGCGGCGGCGCCCAGGGCGGAGGCGGGCGAGGCCGAGGCGTGGCTCTGCGGGCAGTCCGCCAGGTTGGCGATCTGGAAGGCGCTGTCTGTGACGGCGGCCGAGGCCGCGGCGGGGGAGTGCAGGGCCGTCATGACGATGACCCCGGGGGGCAGGGAGAGGCCGCCCAACGCCGGGATGGCCGAGAAGGTGCCGACGCGGTCGGGGAGGTTCATGATCTCGGCTTCGGCGGCGCCGCACTTGAGCTTGTTCATGCACTCGCCGGCCAGCGGCCGGCAGTGCTCGGGGGCGAGGGTGGAGAGGAAGTTGCCGTTGGCCATGGGCAGGGCGGGCTGCTCGGCCGGCGGGCAGCCGGGCTTGCCCAGCCGCTGCGAGTCGCTCCGGTGGTGCATGCCGCCCCTGCCGGCGTGCAGCGAGGAGGCGGCGGCGGCGGCCGCGGAGGCGGCGGCGGCGGCGGCGGAGGAGGAGGAGGAGGAGGGTTTCCTCGCGCCGCCCGCCGCGCCGCCGCCGCCGCCGCTGCCCCAGAGCATGGCGGTGGCGGCGGCGGCCGTGGCGGTGTCGCAGTTCCAGGGGGACATGCCGATGCGGGCGGCGGCGGCGGCGGCCGCGCTGGGGAAGATGGGGGTGGTGATGCGGGCGATCTTGGCCGCCTGGGGGAAGGCGCCGCCGTTGGTCTTGTAGAAGGTGGCGAAGGAGCGATACCTCTCCATCTCCGAGTTGTAATCCACAAGGCTGTTGAGGGCCCCCTCGGGCAGGTGGCTGTCCTTGGGCAGCCCCGGCGCCTCGGGGTTGGGGCCGCTCTCCACGCACACGTTGGTGTTCATGGTGGCCGGGGCGGGGGGGGGGGGAGGGGGGCGGCGGGAAGGGACGGGACGGGGGGGCTGGGGGCCGGGGGGAGAGGGACGGGGCGGGGGTCGCTTAATCCTCCTCCTCCTCCTCCTCCGGACGCATCCCCGCGGTCGGTGCTTGGCCGGGCAGCCGTTCCTCCGGCATCCTCACGGGAGCTGCCGCAGCTGAAACACAAAAAGTCATTTCCAAGGGGGTGCGCGCGCGCGGGGGGCGCTCACGGCCGCCCACGGCCACCCCGGGGGAGGGGGGAGCACACACGGGTGGGGGGCACACGCCGCCGTACCCGTGGGCACAGGGCTCGAAGCGCCGGCCCGGGTGGAGCGAGCCCGGTCCCGGGACAATGTGGAGGCGGGGGACACGACACGGGAGCCGGGAGCTGCCCACCTACCAGCACCGGGAAAAATGAAAAGGCAGGGAGAAAGGGCGGGGGGAAAAATAAATAAAAGGAATTAGAAAAAAAGAAAAAAAGAGGGAGGTGGGGGGAGGGAGCCGCCAGCTGCCACGGTGTCCTTCTGAGCCCGGCGGTCATTAGCTGCCTGCCGGCACAGCTGGCTCCGCCGGGCGCTGGTTGCGGCGGCACCGGCTCCCCCGGCCCGCCCCCCCCCCCCCCCCCCGCCGCCTCCGGGTACGGGGGGGCTGCCTGCAGGCCGCGGGGGGCACGGGGCTAGGTTTAAAAAAAAAAAAAAATAAATTCTTAAGCAATTTCACAGCCTGTGATCCCGGCGCCTGCAGCTGTACTAAAGACGGAGTATTTATCCCAGCCTCTCGGGGAGGATTCCCCGCCACCGCCGCCGGGAGCCGCGCAGGGAGGGCTGGGGACACACACACCGAGACGGGGACAGCCCCTCTGTGGGCGCCGCGGGGCAGGGGGCTTCGCCGACAGACAGTCCGGGAACGCTTGGGAGGGCACGTCTCTCTACCTGCTGAACTTGCCCTCATCGGAGAAAGATGGCTTTCTGCTTCAAGCTACGAAAGTTTAGGAGGGGGCTAAGGACACGGCATCCGTTTTATTTCCCACCGCCCCCTCTCTCCCCCAGGGAGGTGAAGGGGGGTAATTTTAGTTCATGGCAGTGAGGAAGGTATATTATGGCAGACCGCGCGAACTAAAGCAGAACATAAGCATAACTTAAAAAGCCCTCAGTTTATGAACACTGCCTCTTTGTTTTCCAGATGCTCTACCTGAATAGTTCAGATATTTCCAGCATCTTTTCTGATGTAGGGCTATCAGAAACGCTCACTTGCGAGGCGCTCGTGGGGCTACTTCTAGTTTCCAGACTCCGGTATGTTTAGTTCAAAATGGTTATCAATTACGGTAATTACGATCATAATTAGATTAATGAACCGTTTGCAGCCCAACCTACCGAGTGCAAAAACTTCGTCTTCTCCCAACGCCGTGCACTGAAAGCGGGCTTTATGTAAACAAATCCAGATGAAGGGAGCGTAAATCTACAGAAGGAACCTCACCCCCGGCTGCACTGGGGACTGGCGGGCGTCTTTCCGTCGGGGAAAAAAAAAAAAAAAAAAAAAAAAAAAAAAAAAAAAAAAAAAAAAAAAAAAAAAAAAAAAAAGGACCCCGAGCTCGCAGGAGCCACCTCTGTGTTTCCACGTCAGGGAAAAACCCAGACTCTCGTTGGCTTCAGAGGTCTAGTGGCAATACAAAGGCTGCCCCGGAAAGCTCTAGGCTAAGCGTCGTCTTGTGGAGGGATGCGAAGGATTTGCTTACAGCAAAAGAAAAAAAAAAATAACAAAACACCGTTTCCATTTCCAGAAAGGAAAACCTAGCTCCATGTCCTTGATAACAACTACTCAATAAAACTAGTTTTGCCAGCCATGTGTACGAAAGCCACGCATCTGGTAAGGAATAAAATATTAGCATTCAGCCTTTTATGCCAGAAGTCATTTGCATTTTCTTGCCCTATTTCCCCCAGCATTAAACTGGTTTCTCTCCACAAAACCTTCACTCGCTGGCCACCTTTTCTCTCTCCGCGGTCCCCTCTCGGGCTTTATTGCCACCAGCAGCGAGAAAATGATGGTGCCCACCAACCGGGTCATTATTGTTTAATCGATGCATCTCCGGAGCATGAAAAGGGTACCCGAGACGCAGTTATTGATTTCCCTCCCCCTCTAACTATCGCCCTCTTTTCCACGAATGAAATAAATAAATAGAAATTGCTATCCGGGCTTTGGGATTCTGTCCCTGCTTAAGCTAAATGTGACCGTACATGTTCAATATTGCATGTCTGCTCTGCCAAAGACAGAGAGATCAAAGGTCATATTTAACATTCAGGAGGAGGGGCGGGTGCAGATTAATTAATAAATTAATATAGCGACGCCTTTTATTGCCCAAGTCTAGCATTAATCTACTTTTACGATCCCAGAGGACAAGAACAACAGAAAAAAAAGATCTCCCGACAAACCTACAAAATTTTTAAAAAACCAACAAATAACCCACTCCGCTAAAAAAACCCCACAACTAAAACCCAAAACCACACACACACACACACACCCCCAAAAAACAAAAAAACAAAAGAAAAAACCGCGAAGAATAAGGGGGGAAAAGATGAGGGGGGAAAGCAAACCAGTCACTTACCAGGCTCTTTATTTGGGGGGGCTTGAGTGTGCAGACGCTACCAGCCTGTCTGCCTTTAATTAGTTGCACATCAGTCCCTAACACAAAGAAGAAGAAGAAGAAGAAAAATATCCAGATGTGCCTTGGCAGCTCCTCAATTACAACTTTGATACTTGTAAACAAACTGCGAGGGGCGGTGGGGAAGGTGGGGGGGCGGGGGGATAAATTAAGCCGCCGATCCACTAAACAAATACCTGTAAGTGGCTTTTTTTCCCCCCTCTCCCTCTCTCGCTCGTTGCAGAGAAAGGAGGGGGGAAGCAGGGGAGGCGGCGGGGGGCGAGGAAGGAGCAGGCACAGAGGGAGGGAGGGAGGGCGGGCGGGCGGGCGGGCGGGAGTGTGCGTGTGCGTGTGTGTGTGTGTGTGTGTGTGTCTGTGTGTGTGTGTGTGTGCGTGTGCGCGGTGGTCTCCTCTGCCGGCGCGCTGCTCGCCGCCCGTCTCCCGGCGCCCGCCCTCGCACACAGCGCCGGGAGTGCGTGTGCGTGTGGCGCTGCGGGGGAGGGGAGGGCGGGGGCGGGCGGGAGGCGATCGCCGCCGAGGTGAGGGAGCGCGCCGGGAGGACGCAGGGATGCGGACACCCGCCGCTGCCGCCGCCGAGCGCTGGCGGGGCCGCCGCCGAGCGGCGCGCACGGGCCGCGGCGCAGCGCGGGGCCGCCCCCGCCGCCGCCCCCTGCGCTCCCCTCCCGCGGCGGGGGCGCTGCGGCCGCGGCCGCCCGGTGCGGGGCTGCCGGCGGGGCGGGGCCGCGCCGCGCCGCAGAGGGGAGGGGAGGGGGCGGCGGGGAGGGCGCGCCCCCCGCGCTGCGCCCTGTCACCCTCCCCGCGGGCGGGCGCGGAACTGCCGGCAAACTTTGAGCCCCGGGAAGTTTGCGGAGGGGAGCGGCGATACCTCTGCCCAGCCCGGCGGGCTGGAGCGCAGGCCGGTGTCCCGGTCAGCGCACGGCTACGCAGCATGTAATTTTTCACGCGCGTTCGCAGATCTCTAAAGACTACCAACCCCCGCGCACGCTATCTATTTTTTTTTTTTTTTTTTTTCAGACGCGTGAGGTGCTGCAGATTTCAGGCATATTTAGGCGAAATGGAGCCAGATGAACCGTGGATGTTACACAAGTGTCTCGGCACTCACTAGAAGTGCTGTCCCAACATTTGCCCTTTGCAGGTGCCAGAGCCCAGGAGGTGCATGGCACCTGTCCGGGCAAGCCACGCGTACCCCGCACCTGAACTGCCAACATTGAAATGCATCTCTTAACAAGCCACTGACGTACAGGTACTGCATGCAAACACACTACAGTTTCTTTAAGGATTTCAGCAAACTATTTAAAAAAACCCAGCCAAGCCCACCTGCCTTCCCTGGAGTTCTTGCAAGCACAAAAAAGGGCCTATATTCACTGAATAAATTATGCATTGCAAGTTCTTCATCCAGCCCCTCTTGGTACCTCCAGAGCGAGCGCTGATACTTACAGAACCATTGCTGCAGCCTGGTGCTGCCAGTGTGGGCACTAAGCAGTTAAGAAATGGATGTTTCTGCCAAGAAAATAATTTTAACCGTTTGTAAATTACAGAAAAAGAAGGGAAAATTGCACTGTTTCATTGGTTTTATATGTAAGTAAATGAAGGATTTATGTGCAGACTGAAGTTTTATTTCCTTCTGCTCCAAGCTGAATTCAAGCTCGGGGTGCTCAACTCTACAGAATTACCTAAGGGAGAGCAATGCAGGAACCTTATCCCAGGAGCAGCAAGACAAGGTGGATTTGAGCAGTGGGGTTCGACAAGGACCAGCAGCCTCATGGCTAATGCTCCATCAAGTGAGACTGACTGGAACAGATGAGGGACAGTTTTGGTCAATCAGGTAGGTCGCAGATCTGCAAGAAGTCGTGCCCCTGGCATTTATGTTATGGATTGGTACGCTTTATTTGGAAGCAGTGTAGTTTATCTAGCTAATTAGCTGCCTCTAACTATACGATATGCATTTTAAAATACCCCCAAACACGGATTTACATAATAAAGCATAACCTCCCAACTAGCTAGCATCATCCTTTATGACAGTTCTGCTGCCTTTTTCAAAGTATTTTCTGTTTTGATACATTTTAACACAAACTTATGGGGGGAGGAAGAGATACAAATGAGGGGAAACGGTGTTTCAGTAATGTCACAAAGTGACAAAAAACAAGAGCTTTTCCTGTTGAGGTTCATCCTATACCACTTTTCTCCCAAATTAGTTGTCAAAAGCGATATGCTATACTCCAAACACTGAGGACATTTTTCAAACACAGACTTCTCCTGAACTCCAAACTTCCTTTAATCACAACCTGTGTCTCACTTAAGCAATCCTTTCTGAGTTAATTTATTACTCTTGAAAGAGTTACATTTTTAATAAGCTAAAAGAGGAAAAGGGGAAAACTCTGACAATCTTTTCTCATGCATAAGGAAGACCATTTCATGTATTTTTTAATTGTCATGTGAATTAAATTGCAGTGCTATATATAACCTTTCTATTCCATCCTGGAAAGTTGTACACTTTTTTGGTGTTGGGGAAGAAGCGTGGAATCCAGTTCTGATGTTTGGTTTTTTGCTGAGACCTTTTTTTTTAGTAGAGTCCGGGAACTTTTGTTTGTCTGTTTGTTTGTTTGTTTGTGGGGGGTTTGTGGGGGCTGGGGAAGAGGGGTATTCCTGGCTTTTGTTTTGGTTTTGGATACAAATCTGTTTTATCATGCATCCTGCCCTCAGTCTGGGAGCTGAGGAGGACTGTTATGTTCAGGAGTCTATTGGTGAGCTAGCTACAACTGTCTCATGATGAGTCCTAAGAAAGCAATTTCAGATTATCCTTTTCACCATAATCTGTGCTTTGATGGGAGCAACAGAAAGTTAAAAATCATGGGCTCTGATTTTTGTTCAGAAACCATTTCTATTTCATTTTTAGCAGGAACACAGCTAGAGCAGTATGTTGTGTCATCGGAACATGGGAACTGCCCTGCCTTTGTAAATGTTGAGGTTGTTCTGAAAGAAAGTTGCAAAAAAAGAGAAACAAATTGAAATTCACATTCAGTTTTTGTTCATTCTCTTACTGACTCTAGTGTGTATTTACAAAGTGACCACTGTAAGCCTAAACCAGATCCATCAAGTATTATAAGCATTATACCAGAAATAGAAAAAGAAGGTGAAGCAAGCCCTTGGGGAATTCAGCAGTTCATTAGACAGCAAGCTGGAGTTTTGGGTTTTCCAGTATCATTACTCTTTCCTTTCTTGTGCTCGTTTCCTAGGCCTCCTAAAGCTCATGGATCCATTGTCAGGGCTAGACTGTCACCCTGTTGCTGTGTTGGGTTCCCTTCTGCTGGGCCCAGGAGCTCTAAACTGGACATGCTGCAACACTGGTTCTCCTCTGGGTGGTCTACATAGCACAAATCCTGAGCAGGCTAACCTTGGGGTGTGGGCCTTTGTTACAGAAGAACAGTGGCTAGGGACTGGAAAAGTAGCTGCCTCTGTTCCACTCCCTTTCGTATTACGAAATCTCCCACCCTGAAGTGGATATGGTAGGTTTTCATCCAGGACCATGTCCTTTTACCTGCCTCCAGCTCTGTGCCACACCCCTTGATGAAAATGGAAATAGTGGCTCAGCTATTTTCCACCCTCAGGAAGAAACACATTTCTGGCACAGCCTTTCTTCTAGCACCAGTCTTGGGGGACTCCAAATGTGTGGTCTTTTCCCTCTTAGATGAAGGGAGATTTAAAAAGAGATGCAGAAGTTTCCTCAAAATCCCCAACCAAATTCTTTTCTACTTCATTGGTGCAAGAAACACGTGGAAACAGGGAAATGTCTTGTACACCATCCACAGCCATAACAGCACACCCATTGCCTGCAATCCCTCATAACTCCCTAACATGCTTTGAGCTACAAATTATTTCAGGGATCTGGGCTGAAATCAACCTAAAAGCTGTCTGTTTGCACTGCCATGATACCAAATCCAGCTCCTCTTGATCTGCAGTTCATCTCTGTCACTTACAGCAGTGTTAGGCATCCTCCTTCCTTCCTCTCTAGATGCTCACCTTCCTGCTGGGACCTACGTACCATTCCTCCTTCTCATCGCTGCAGCCAGACATGTCCTATTCACCTGACTCATACCTGCCCCTCTTGCTTTCCACACATGCAACCCACCCCAGCTCCCTGGTGAAGGGGGATGCTTCACTGCTTGCCAACCACTGTGGAATTCTTGCATCGGTAAAGGGAAAGACTAGGCACAAACTAGTTTTTGTGTGCTGCAAGAAAAGACACCTGAGAACTGCTGAAAAGCACTGGCTGCCAGCAAAAATCAGGTTAAACCCATCCATTTGAATTCCTTGCTTTCATCCAATATTACTGAAAACTACCCTCTTTTAGTCTGAAAGGAAATGCAGTGATTACCCCCTATTACAGACACCTACAAATATTTACTAAAATAATGTAGCAGAGGGATTTTTTTTTTTTAAGTTATCACAGCTTAAACATTCCCATTACTTTGAATATGGTTTGATTCTGCTTCAGGTGCAGATGCTTTCCTGATGCTTCCTAGGCAGGAATCCAGATTGCTGATCTCCAATTATGCCGACTCCCAGAGGGCTCAATCCGTCACCGATGCAAGTCAACAATGCAGCTCTGCATTTGATAGGTTGCTGCCAGATGAGAAGCAGCAGTGCCCAGGAAAAAGAAAGCACACAAGGATCCTTATTGTCTCGGTATTGGGACTCTGACAGGACAGAGATGGAGAGCTCTGAAACCTGGGTCCAAAGAGCTGGCTACTAGAACCACCTGGATTTACTCAGCTCAACTCAGAACCTCCAGGTGTCTCTCCCCTGTGACTGACAGCACATGCCAGTTCCACAGTTTAATTTCTTTTTGGTTCCGTTTTTGGAGGTGGACTTGAGTGGCTTTTACCCTGTGAATGCTGTATGAATCTAAATGTCAAGCCAGAGATGTCATGCCAGCAGCTAACAAGGGGCTTTAGAATAAGCACTCCCTGGCCAGTACACAGTAAGCATGGGCTCATTCACCTAATCAGCTTTTGGGCTCCTCAGTGCTAAGGCGGTATTCTGTTTTTTTCATTTTTGGTTTTGTTTTGTTGTTTTGGTTTTTTGTTTGTTTATTTTTTTTTCAAATGGCATTGTACCAACACTCTTCTGGGGCAGCTACTCAGAACGTGTATTTGTTCTTTCATGGCTTGCATGTCCCAAAAAAAACCCCAAAAAACCAAAAACCAAAAACAAAACAACTGTGAGAAAGATTTGAATCGCTGCTGCTAGTTCAGGATGCCTGACAGTTTTTCTTTCCTTCTGGGCCCTATTTTCAGATACTTCTCCATTTGTCAAGTTTTACCTCTTTGATCTAAAAGTTCCCTGTTTGAGAGGTATCCAGTCTATAAGACCATTCAGCTGGTTTCTAGAGTTCATTCTTAGCTAACACATTTTCTGTGCTAAAATAATAACTTTCTAAGAACTACTTTTCTAAGGAACTGTAATGCCTTTGCACTTAGAAGCAAAAAGTTTGAAATTTGGTCATCATGAACATACCTCATTTGGCCAAATTGCACATATTTCCCGAGTTATAAGAAAGAAATCTTAGTTCACACACAAGAGAATTGCTAGAAGTGCAACAGGGAAAAATTCTCTGAAGTGTTTAATTCTGGCTGATCTTTGAATTCCTTCTGTAGATACATTACCTCCACTGGAACTGCTAAGTGATGTGAGAGTAGCAAAAGGTCAGCATCACCCATAGAGTATTCAAATTTAGAGATCTCTTTTTATCAGATTATCAAAGCAAGGAAGATATCCCAGAGAATGGAGACAGACTCATTTATGCTTGAGAAGCACATAAGTATCACAGAGAGAACCTGTACAAATAGGGAATTTGGAATTCCAGTTTTGGAATATGGTTATGTGAAGTTGGGGCAACAGTGTGAAGGAAGAAAAGACTGATGCTGAGAATGGACCAGGGACTAAATGAGGAAACAATCCTGGGGGGAGACTAGTATGCAATCAGACATATGTGCAGAACTGGTACAGTAAGGATTTCATGGATAAGCTCAACTCAGGCATCTTCTAGATTTCCAGCACTTTAGTCTGTGACCTTTGCAAACATTCTGGAGGTTCTACCTCCTTGGCTTGGCTGCCTTTTGAATTTTGGTACTTGTCTTAGAGCAAGTGACAGGTTTTGCTTTACCCCTGCATGTAAGTTTTTGATGAGTTAGTTCCACTTGCACATTTAGTAAATTGGGGAGAGTAAAGACTTAATTAAAAAGTGGAGTTTTGTCAATTTAACACCATCTTCAGATGAATGATATTCATATCATGGGCAGGTTTTCACATCACTGTGATCAGACACCTCTGGTAAAACACACAATGAAAAATCAAGCTCATACCACTGAACTGTGACTTTGGCCCTGGGATGCCCAGGATAGCTACATCAAACTATTCTGGGTTCTGTTGGTCTGGAAGAGCATCTGAAACAAAAGTAGTAAATACATCAGATTTTTTCAGTACCTCATAAAACAACATAAGAAAAAGTAGTGTCTGCTTCAGAAAATTTCTATAGGAAGCAAAATTTGAGTAGGGTTTTTCTCTAGAGAAAAGTTTTTTCTCTGTAGTTGTGATGTTGCATAGCTTTGGCTACCTTGTCAATGAAATAGCCTGAGATTCTGCTCTCATCTCAGTTCCCACACTCCAACAAAAGACATGTGTATTTTACTATCCAGTTGTGTTAATGCTTTGCTCCCCTCATCTATTGTCACGCTTTCACTGTTAAGACTAGTCTGAAATAAGCTTATGTTTTTAAATACTTGATTTCACATGCTGCTACTATTTATGGTTAAGACTTCCTTGGGAAGGATGACAATCACTCATGACTCAAAGATGGTCTCAGTGCCAGAAGCACTTGTATCCTTCTATAGGCCATCATTTTGACTTACAATAAGCATCAGCAGGCAGTGGATGGCCATTTCCCTTACTGTTCCCTGAAGTCATGTTAATCATACTTTGGCTTTACTGTCAGAAGGCATAAAAATGAGACTCCACTGCTGCAGAGTGTAGGACTGATGGATGACCCCAGAGGAGTACTGTTGATCCCCTGCTGATGTCCCCAGAACCTGCTTCTTTCTCTGATTTCAGAGGTATTCTACAGATGAGTAGGGGTGCAGAGGCCAGGTGGCTTTTCCACACATCAAGTGGTTTAAAAGGTGCTGCAAGTAGCCAGATGGTCACAGCACAATGTCTGGCATTTAGATGACCACAACTAAGCACCTCCTTTGTAAGGCAGAACATTCAGCAGCAGGCATTGTCTCACAGAGAAGGTAATTGCTGAAGTTTAGATAATACCAATTTCCATCATTTTACCCTAGTTCCTTGAGCGCTTTTCAATATTCACATACTTACAGCCATGGATCCAGAGGTTCAAGAAAGAGGATGCTGGGAAAGGGAAATGATATTCCAGATGCCAGTGTGTGGTCAGAAGAATACACTACGATCCCAAAAATGGCAACAAAATGTGAGCTATTGGACTTGGGAAGAACAAGAATGAACACAGTGAAAAGCAAACACAAAAACCCCCACAAACTGGTAAGAGTCAAAGAAATATGGATGAAAAAAGTATTGTGATGATTTAACAGGAAAATCAGGACACAACAAAACACAGAAGGCACCACAAGGGACATAAGCAAACTTTCTTGTTTCAACAAGATAGCTATCCTTTCTCACGCATGTGCAATCCTGGCCAAATGTGCTGTCACACAAATATTTTAAGCTGCTCTCTCCTGCCAGCAAGAGTTGTTATCATGGCAGCCGGTGCTGCGCTGCTGAGATGAGCCCCCAGAGAAAGCCCTCTCGCCTCTCACTCACGCACTCGTGTGCCGGTGTGATTCCCTGCCATTCCCGGCACAGCGCCCTACGTGCTCGGAATGGCAGGCACGTTTCACTGAGTGCTCCAACCCTTTCCGGGTGTAACTTTAGCCCCCTTGAGGAGTCACATACCTGCTTTACACTGCATCTGCAGAACAGAAGAAACAAAGCCCTGAGCGCAGAAATCTTGTTAAAACATGCTATAGGCAAGACCAGGAGATTTTATCAGCCAACTGAACAAGGACCCATATACCTTCATTCTTGAACATTCGTTTGTTATCACTTGTCTGCTGAATCTGCTTGATTCCAAGTTGCAAAAGCGTTAGTCTAAGCAGATGACAGAAATACCCATTGTTAATTAACGTTACTATTTTATTACTCTTATTATTTTTTTATTGTTTTATTACTCTTGGTTCTTAATGGCCCAAGACATTTTAGCTGATAACTGAGATCAAGTAACAGGGTTATTTCTTTTATACCTGGACTGTATGTAAGTCTGTCTGCCTGTCTATCGATCTATCTATAACACCCATGCAAATACTTTAGGGTTTTTCCTTAACACTTCCCAAGCCCATTTAATATTCAGGTTTGTTGTTATACAAAGCAATAAAGTGACCAAAAAACAATTGGCCTTATAGATATAAAGTGAACATTAAGGCTTTAATCAACAATGTTGTCAGAGTATCTAGAAGAAATTAGTTTATCATGCATAGCAAAGATGGGTTTCTTGAGACTTCTAATGAAAGCTGATATAGCCATTATCTGATTACTGTAACATACACTCAATCATTAATACAAAAGTCCTCTTTAATGATCTTCATTTTATGTCCACAGCCATCCTAGGAGGAAGCCAGGAGGTGGGAAGGGGAAAATAGTGCTTCTTGCTTTTGTTTATGCCAATTCTAATGGGGTTGTGACACTGAAGAATGCTAATTTGAGACTGATGTGTATTTCTTGGCCCTGATCACAAGATGTGGGTCAGACTTACGAGAGGTCAGCAGTATTTGATATCCTGAGGGCAAAATTATGCTATTCAAGATTAATATAGAGGCCGTGCTGGTCTTCTCAGCCCCAGGGATTGCCAGTTGGCTCTTTAAGACATGGTAAATCCACGTTCTCTATTGCAGCTGTGCTGAACCAAGTCCTGCTAGGAGAAAGGAGCTGTGCCCCAGCATCTACATGGAAGTGATGATCCTGCTCTTCAGGTGAAAAACCATGGAGAAAGTAAAGATGCATAAGGGGTCTGGTAATTATTTCTCAAGTTTGTTATGGCAAACTGTATACTGTTGTCATTTTGCTGCTGGCTTCTGCTAATAATTTATTCTCAGGTTTTAAAGAATAGATCCCCCCAAATTTTTGTTGGCATCTGGCTCAATCAAAACAGAAAAAGACACAATAAAGAAACTATCTTTCAAAAAAGGTGAGGACTGTGTTCTCTGAATGTAGATTTTTTCAAATTACTTTGGATTTTGCACATCACTGTCATTACACAGCAATTTATGAAGAAGCATTATTGCTGTCTTTGTCATCAAAAAAGCCTTGAGAACAGTCTGTCACCGAGAATTAGTATTGCCACAAAGTAAAAGTTCTCTCAATATTTTTGCAGATGTTTTCACAGGTCTCTAATGTTTCACATTAGAGAATCTGAACCCCACAATTATTGCAAATTAAAATTATTTAATAGCGCTGCCTGTGAAAGACTGTTGTTTTTACAGTTGTCAAATGCCTCAAACATTGATAAATTTGTTTAACAATACATTATTTTCCTTTAGTTCTTCTAGACATACTGCAAGTGTTACCTTATGATTCTTTAAATGTCTGTTATTGTAAAAGTACTAGTATGCCTAAAAAAGGTACTGATTTTGCAAGTCTATAAAAGCAAATCTATACAAGCTAGATACTGAGAACACAAATTATATGTTTACCTCAGAAATAATAATGTCTTTATGCACCATGCAATGCAGGCTGCAAGTTGTAACTCTTTGGACATACTATGTATCATTTAGGTCTCACATAAACCTGTAGGTTAAATGCTACAATAATCTCGTTCTGAATCAGGAATTAAATGTATCATTCAGGAAGGCTTCTAAATATCCTGACTTTAAGGACTGGAACATTTTAGCCTTTTGGTTAAAGTCAGCCTTAGAATTAGCTTTTTGTTGCTTCCCCTCCCCCACATAATTCCTTCTCCTGTCTGGAGAATCTCAGCTGCTAAAACCCACCACTGCCAAATCGGCTGCAAACCGTGGACAAAAGAGGAAGTTCAATGAAACGGGAACACTCGGACTTTCTGTTTGTGCCATGCTGTGACTGTAAAACAATGGAGTCGCAGCAGACCTGCAGAGTATGTAAAGGAAATGAATCTTTAAGAAATGTATGTTTTCACACATTGACAGGGGTACTAAACTCCCATGTTTTCCTACCATATGAAATTTGTCACTGTGTATAATTCTATCTACATTCCTGTAGTTCACTTCCTGCTGCAGCCATGACAAATGTCCTTTTATATTTAAGGATTTTAGGGTCATTCATCTTTCATTTCTGTTATCAAATCTCTATTTCAAATATCTGTCTGCATCCTGCTCATTCCAGTATGATATATTAATCTACAGATAATATATGCACCCCATGTTTAAATATACCCATAGAAGCATCCAGAACTGAGTTCACTGTTCTCTTTGGCTGATATTCTTCCTTGACCACTGCACCCCACAGCAATCCCTTCAGCGCCATCAGTTCACCTGAATTTCCTCTGCATTTGATCCAACTCAACAAACCCACCCATTTTTCCTAACAAAACACTGGAAGTTTATGAATGATTTTTGCCTCCTAGGGTGGGCTTCCAAACAAATACCTGGATATACATATGTACATTTACATATATACAGTGGCCATTTGCTTATGCTGTGGTCCTTGGGGAGACTAAACCTGAGCTGTCAATAATGTAACCCACTTTAGAGTACAGGTCACAGATAAGTCTGACTGACATCTTAATGATTCTTATCTCTCTCTCTCTTGACTCAGATTTATATGTTAGGAGGTGAAGATAGGTGAGATGAGTCCAACCCATAGTGCTGAAATATCCATTTCAAATAACAAGGCTCATGCATCAAATGCTGTAAGATCAAGCTAGGTTCCTTTGGCAAGGAGTTTCCTTCAGGCATTACAGTGAAAAGTTTGGTTTGAAGAAGGATTTAAACAGCAGATGCAGCTGTCATGGATTAGAGATCCTTACGGAATAAAAGAAAATTAATACTGTCATGGGAAGGAAAGGTGGACATGATTTGACTCACTGGTCTTCCTTCTGTCTAGTGGAGATATTGCACCTGTCACTTTAGAAGAGTCTGCTCCAGTTGTGAGATTTGACCATATAAGCCATTTCCAGGAATTTCTAGTTTGCAATCTTACTCTCTTCCTCCATCAAACACCTGTTAACATTTCCCTCAAAGCAAATCTTTGCCACCAACATGAATAAATATTTTAAGAGTAATGTATAGTTACTGCAAATACTCTGGCCTAGCCTGGACACTTAAGGAAGTTTCACAATCCATTCACGTACAGCCACAGTGTGTTGTATTTTCCATCAACCCTCACATGTTCCTCACCCACAATATTTAGAAGGAAGAAAGAAAGTGAAAGAGGGAACATGCAGAATTACATGTTGGTCATAAAAAGCAGTCAGGCTCCAGAAAGATAACCTAAAGAACTAGTTTTCCTATTATAACAGTTTCCTCTGGTTCAAAAGCATTTTTTCTGTTTGCTGTATATTTTCTCTGTAGCTTTTAGGTTTTTGCATTTCAGGTCATTCAACAAGTCAAGAGTTCATCCTTACTATGTTTCCACTTACTGAATTTAAAAAAATATTATACTTCAAATTTCATATGTACCATTATATTTAGGAAGTCTCTCTTGTCTCCAAGCAACTTAAATGACAGGGTATTTCCTCCCTGTTTTATGTGATTCAAATTGATTATATATTTTGCCAATAAGGTAATTAAAAAGACAAAACTCACAGTTATTCCAGAGTGAGAAGCTGTCCTAGATCTTTAGATCACCCTAATTTGAGGTGCTGGAGAAGTCAATGATATAATTACGAAGGTCCTGCAGTCTTCATAAACATTCCAAGGTTATTCTCCCCAGACTGGTATTTTTTTCCTTGCCTTGGCACTCCAAGGCCCGTACTTGCCCATACAAGCCACAGGGAAAATGGAACCCTCACAGATGGTTTCCACTGTGCTCCCAGCAATCTCTGTTAGCTGGACAAAGGATACCTAGGGTGGCTTTAATTTACTCTTTCCCTTTTATCTGGTGTAGAGGAGCAATAGGGCTGAAACTCTCACCTTTTCTCTCTTTGTTAAAGATAATCTATTCAGAGCTCTCAGAACAGATGCATCTAGTACTGTATGTCTGCTGTACGAGGGAAAGAGTGTTACCTCTTGCATTGCTGCAAAGTCCAAACACATTTAACTCACAAGCTAACAAGTTTCAAAACCCTGCTGCAGTCTCCATCCTGGAAGAAGAATTGCCTTAAGAGGTACTAATAAAGACTGCCCAATAAGGGATTTCTGGAGACCACTGTTGTACACTGGGTACATCTTTTAAAAGGGTTTTTTAAATTGCTAGGAAAAGTCTTAGAATACACAGGAATATACTCACATGTCTCTAATAGCACTAATTCCTCAGGTCCTGTTTACCTAAAAGGATTTATCCTGTAGGCTGCAAAATAGACCTAGCAAGCTGGCTCAGTAATAGTGATAAAAGTTAGATATCATAATGTTTCCATTTCATTAGAAAGCTATCTGTCTCCTGGTAGTGGCTGGTTATGACCCAGGAAAAGGGGATATATGGCTTGACACGGTATAGAAATCATAAGCTATGTATTAATGATCACAGGCTGTTTCTCTCACAAGGACACTTCTCTCAGTTCCAGTTGTACATTGTTTGATTTGGCAGTAGTAGGAAAGGGGAACAGATGATTCAGTTGCTGTAATTTGTAAAAAGCATCAACAATTTTAACCTGCATTTTCCCTTCAGCCATACTCTCATCTCAGTTAAAGCTTCTTGTTTGATGTTTTTCTTCACTCTGACCATCCTTTAAAGCACTTGAGATGAAGTCAGGTAGATAGGCAGAATACGGTATCTTCAGTGTACGCTCTAGCAGCATTAGCATCATTTACATCAGTACAGGGAATGGATTACTTCCCCATTCAACCTAAAATCATTTCTGCCCTCAAGTGCCATATGCATATGGCAGACTAAGGACTAAGAAGATCTAGTGACATTATTGTAAGCTATGGTTTGGGGTACCATTTAGACCAACCATAGCAGATAATTAGACAGATAAATGTTTTGATTTAGGTGTTTGTATGTTGTGTGTACAGTCTATCAGCCAGTCTAACTCAGTCTCCCCAGTATCATTTTGGTGAGGAGAGTGACAAGTGCAGTGTTTCTTCTCGAGTTCTAGGTTGAGAACCATATTTTAATAAGACATTAAAGCTTTCCCTGCAAAGTCTTGCTACTTTTTCCACATATAGAAGCTATAATAATGTTCAGTCATATTGCTCAAGAAGAAAACAATACATCTAGGTAATCCCACGTATTCATTTTGCATTATACTTTGCTTCCCATTTATTATAAATTTCTCTCCCTCTGCAATAAATTGATTTTTTTTTTCTTTTCAGTTTTTTGATTCCAAACCTCTTGCTAAGCTTGATTTGCTGCTTCTTGGGCCACCTAAACTGTGCCATGTGTATTATACCTCAGGGTAGATCATTAATTCTTACCTCTTTGATTTAGCTGCCCTCTCAGTCAGATTCCTGCATCATTTTATCTCCCTCAATTTTTTTTCTGCCAGTTTGAAACTCAACTTTGGTTCTGCCTCCTTAAACATTAGAAGAACTAGATTTCTTTTTCTTTGACCTCATTTTCTCACCTGACAACACTCAGCTTTACTGATGTCTCCCCAAATCATGTTTTTTCCATTTAGTACTAAGGTTAGCATTTCCGTGTTTCAGCAAAAGCAGCTATTTGCGTTCCTATGATGTTCAGAGTCATCCTATGTGTCTGCCTGTGCAATTCTGAGTTCAGTGCCAAAACAATTTGGGAATTTGTATTAAAGCTAGAAAGCCTTTCTACTATGTTGATAGCTTAGCTGTATTTGCTGTCACAGTACTAATACGAGCCAGTTGTTTCTGCATTCCTCAGTACATTTCTGTGCAATCTCTTGCGCTCTGCATCATTGTTGGTCACTGGTTTCTAATCAAACATTTTCATATGCAGTGTTACATTCATCAAATAGCTGGTAACATTTATGTTACTATCCAAAAATTCAGGCTAAGCTTTCTAAGTAACTTTCAGGCTAAATCTACAGTTAAACCATTTTCATATTTAATTCAAAACTAACTTTCTTCACATTTTACTCATTTAGTCTGAGTTCACATTCATACTCTCCTCAGAGTCACGTTCAATACTTCAAAACATTAGCAGTCCTCTCAGCAAAGTTAAAGTAATGTCTCTTTCTTTTATCAAATACTGCCACCAAAGCTTAATTGTTAATGCTCTTCATCTTAGATGGTCCACAATTGCTTGTCTCAGTAGTTTTAGCTCCAGTGTAATACTCAACAAACCACCACATCCACTGCAGATTCATCAAAAAACCCATCTGATTTGACAAAAGCGGAAGCTGCCTTGGCAGCCCTGGAGATCAAAGTACACTAATGTATTTACAGGAGCTGAACATGAAACCATACAATCTTCAACCATTTTTAGCTGTTTAATGTGTATAACTTTTTATTCTGGAAGCCCTCTTTTGCAGGGGATTCCTTCAATGCCAGCAGCCATTTAGTCCTTTAGAGTCCAGAGAGCACATCATGTGCTAACTATGGTTATGACTTTGTTCCATTTTGTATATACTTATTCATCTTCAACCCTTATCAATGCACCCAAACCACTTCAAACTGTATCAATCTTCAGTTGATGCTAAAGGGAGCCACCATAATACTGACCTCCTCCATCTTCACAACCACCATCTGCTTTTTAAATTAATATATAGAACAGAATCATTTGTCTCTAATAAAACCCCACAACTTCATCTACTACATAGCTTAAGAGCTCATTTTCACTGAAGCACTTTGCAATCCTCCTCACTCTGCACTGTAGAAATTTGTGCCTACGAAAATGTTCTTCTCCTTGCCTTCCGAGTATGGCTTCAGCACAAAGACAAAACAGACTGTGATAAGGAACCAGAAGTGATAAATACAAAAGGGTTTAATAGGACAGCAAATATCTCAATTTGCCATTTGGTCTAACCAGAGCCAAGGAGGAGCAGTCCAAAAGCTTTCTGATATAGGATTTTTAGGAAGAGTGGCACAGGAAAATGAAATACCATTTAATTGTTTTGACTGGATGAGACAGCACTTGCCAGAGCAGGCAGTGGGCAGGTTACTAAGAATGCTGTGACCAGTACAGAATTGGCAGAAGTCACTAGGTTTTGGCACATGGGGTGTGACAGATGGAGTGACACCGTCCTCCGGCCCCTGGTACGGTACTTTTCCTATTCTGCCTCCCTTTCTGTTCCCGACATTTCTTCCTGGGTGTGTTTGGACATGCTGTTGACCACCAGTGCTCAGAACCTCAGCTGAACAGGCATTCTGGCTCACGGGAGAACGTTCCCCGTATTATCTTGGGCATTGCATTACTGTAATGCACTAAGAGCTTTTATTTTATTTGTTTTGGCTGGAGAGTGGGTGTGGATTAACAGTGCATAATACTGATTTACTCCAAGGCTGTTGCGTGATCTCCAGCTTTACAATCCTGCTATTGATAGGAATTTACCAAAGGCCTTGCACCCCCTGCAGCTGGGACTAAATTTTCAGAAGATTTCTTCTCCCTTGTAAGCACCTAAATAAATGTCAAGATTTTCCCAGAGCTCTACATGTTCATTGCTGTGTGGACTGGCACTATAAAATTGGCTCTTGAAAGAGTCCTGTGAAGTGGGGATTGTGCCACTTATTATTTGTGGTGCTTTTTAAAATGAGACTTAAAATCATTCCCAGTATTTTCAGTCATTATGAGATCATAAGGAGCTATGTGCCACATAAATAATTACATCTCTGCCTGCCCCTTTCTCTTTGCAAATCTCTGTAGAGAAGATACTTCTTTCCTAACAGAGACTGGCTCACTCATCTGTGACGCTGAATCCCTGCAATTCATAAATGGCTCACCAGAGGTAGTGGGGAAGACTGGATTTATACAGCTGGCAGAGATGCTTGAAGCAGTGCCTTCACTTCTACAAATGATGCTTTACTTTGGGATCCATGCTAGTGAAGGATGCTGAATCTGTATAGATTGTTATTTATGCCATTATGTCAGTCGTATTGCTCAAATACATTCAAATAAATCAGTTTTTCTAAAATTTGAACCAACTCCTGAATTAGATAAATTATTAAGTAGTCTGGATTCAAACTTTTTATAGTATTGCCTGGTTCATAGTTTAAAGGAAGAATTTCAGGATGTAGGAATGCTATATTAATTTCACATTTAATGGTGATATTTCAGTGCTTCCAAAACTTTTCACACTATCTCATTTCTTGTAGTCATTCCAATTTCTTGTAGCCATTCCCATGTCATGTTTTTTATCTGCCAAGATGACATGTTCAAAGAGCTTTAGCAAAGCCTGTACAGAAAACTTGTATGAAAAATCAGATGTTGAATAGCACTTCCCAAATGTCAAAGATATATAGCAGTGTTTTAAGAGGCCAATTAATTATGGAATAATTCCTGCAAATTGTGGCAGTAATTAATGAGTTAGTAACATGCAGTATTTAGAAGTGAACAGCAGTTAGCAAACACTATGTATTGCTTTGTGTCTGTAATATAAGAAACAGTTCCATACCCATTTATTGATTATGAGTATTAACAGATTCTTGTAGTTAATGATGTGTCTTGTGCTTATATCATCGAGTTCTAATCTAAAATGAGACTAGATTTAAAAAATAGCACTTTCTTTCTCGCATGCATTCACAGGAGAGAGAAACAAGTTTCTGTAAGAATTTGCTTAAGTTGAGAAACCAGCTGTGATTAATTCAGAGAACAGTGGCAGAACCACACTGGCTCAGAGAAATAAATTAAGCATATCAAGAACAATGCATGATATAACAAGAGGGCTCAGGTGGCTTTCCTCTTCCTTACTCCCTGGGGTGCAGGCAGGACTGCACCCTTTCTTGTAGCCCCTATGAGGTACCCTCTAGGCTTTGTCAAGCAGCTCATACACAGCCCTGAGAACAGAAAGAGTGAGACCTGTTCCCTTAGTTTATAATGAGAAAGGTCTCCCTGGCTTCTTTGCACATCTCTAATCTGGCTCTGATCTGGTACTGAATAAAATTTTGCAATTTGTGTACTGCCAATGACATTTTTTTCTAGCTTGTTCAATCAAACCTACCAGCGACCATCACTGACCCGCAAGACCTATTTTAGTACATCTCCATCAACTCCTTCTTGTTTTAGATCATCAGGGAAGACCTTCAGGGAAGGGACTGTTTCTTCCTCTATGTTTGTATAGCACCTGGGACAGGAGACAACCAGTATTAATTGGCAAGTCTTTGAAATAAGTTTACTTCATCTGAAAAAGAAGAAAAAAAAAAAAAAGATGGTGATGAAAACAAAAAGAGCAGAGACATGATGACTAGAACCCAAACAAATTTGGAGAACTGGACAAGAAGAAGTAGCATTTTAACTTTTAAATGGAAGAAATCCTATTGTTTACATCATTAGTAACATACAGAAAAAATCCTGGAGAACATTTTTACATAAAGTGTCACTATGCTTTAAAACTCAAGGTTGTTTTATCATTGCCTTTGAAAGATCCCAAAGAGAATCAGCTTATTGAAATGCATTAAGACTGGTGACTTTCCATTAACTGCTTTCAATAGGATGAAAAAGTAACAGAAAAAAGGAAGCCTTTTGTGAGGAAGTTTACACGTTATCAGTACAGGCTGGGAGATGAACAGGCTGAGAGCAGCCCCTGAGTGCTGAGAAGGACTTGGAGGTGCTGGTGGGTGACAGGATGGACATGACCCAGCCATGAGCACTCCCAGCCCGGAGAGCCAAACCTGTCCTGGGCTGCCTTCAGAGCAGTGTGAGCACCAGGGCCAAAGAGGGGATTCTGCCCCTTTGCTCTGCTCTTCTCTACTCTGGTGAGACCCCATCTGCAGTGCTGAATCAGCTCTGGAGTTCCCAGCACAGGAAGGACATGGACCTGTCAGAGTGAGTACAGAGGAGGCCACCAAAATTAGATGGATGGAGAACCTCCCTACAAGGAAAGGCTGAGACAATTGGGTCTGTTCAGCCTGGAGAAGAGAAGGCTATGGGGAGGCCTCGTTGCAGCCTCCCAATACCCACAAGATTTAGGGAGTCTGCAAGAAAAATGGGGAGGGACTATTTACAGGGGCATGTAGTGATAGGAGAATGGGGAATCCTCAAACTGAAAGAGAGATGGTTTACATTAGATAACAGGAAGAAATTATGAACAGTGAGGGAGGCAAGGCACTAGAAAAGATTACTTGAAGAAGCTGTGGAGGCCCTACCACTGGAAATGTTCATGCCCAGATTAGATGGGGATCTGGTGCTGGAACTACATGATCTTTAAAGCCCCTTCCAACCCAAACCATTCTATGATTCAGTGAGAAATTTTGGTTCTGAATTCTATAATTTCTTAGATTCCCCCTTTTTTAAATTGAGAGGATCAGAATTTGGTTAACAGTATTGGGGACTTCTGTAACATGTCCTGAAATTTCTGTCCCATCAAGAAAGCCATCGTACTACAAAATTACTTTTAGACTTGAATTACTAACTCTTGAAGGTGCTCAAGTCACAGCAGACTTCCAGGCAACAAGCTCTCATCCCTAGGGCACCTGTGCTTTGCTCTTGCTTCATGGCTACAGTTTAGTTGCCTTGGAACTGGACAAGCAGCACTTGGCACCCCACTCCACATTGAAAAGGGCCCAGTTATCAGCCATGCAGGAACTGTAACAGTTCCCCTGAAGTCAAATATGTAGGTGCCTGCCACTCTGGATGGGTAATTTTACGTAACCAAGACTAGTTAGTTGGACTGTTTAAGGCACATTAATCATGTGTTTATGCATCATTCAAAGAAAACTATGTGATTCATGTAGTATTGTCAAAATATTTACAAGATGACTGCTAATGAATTTAAGCTCCCATGTGTGGGGGTTTTTTTCTTAAGCATATTAATGTTTGGCAGGAGGCGTCAGTATGAACCCAATAGAAGGCTCATCTTTCCTCACAATTCATTCTTAAATAGCAGAAACTTCAAATATGAATTATTGACAGGTTGAGATTAATCTGTCACAAGAGCATTAAGAATTTATTGCTGATTTCTGTTTAAAAAAGCAGCTACTTTTAGATGCCTAAATTACTTATTTTGTCAAAGAAGAAGAAAAAAGACAAATGCTGCACATATGTAAAAACAACCATGGGACTGAATTTCTTTTTCCTCGTTTTATTAGGGGAAGGAGGGGGTTAAACTGCCATCCACTAAAAACAGCGATTTTATGCTGAGGTCTCCAAGTCAGTGAATTTACATTTCGTAAGAACACCCTGAGGGGCTTTCAGTTACTTTGCTTAAAAGGTAGACAGATACATTTACAGCAGCACACACAGACCTCCATGTGCTAGCATGGCCACAGATTGGCTTTCTGGAACATGTGTGCTCGGGGTGACTTAGTTCCAAGCAGGTAATGCACCAGGACACTTTTATGTTTTGGCTGGGAATACAGACCAGTAAAGAATGTGACTGTAATTACCAGTAACGAGGGTATAAATTTCTGATCCCTGTTTTGTTGGCTGAAGTTTGCTAGTGTTTCTAAGCATTTACATTTTACAATTGCCTTATTTATAGCCTGGAATTTGGTGCACCAGTTTCTCATGCATGTGAAATGCTTTTTATTGCATATGGAAGGAAACTACCGCCTTCGTAAGCTAGCCATTTGTAAAAATATTACAGCCAATTTAGTTTGAAATATTTTAATGATTTAATAATAGATTATTTGAGATTTTTAGTTGGATGGAACACACCAATTCTATATTCTTTTTTTATTTCAAATAAGTAACAACCCTGTATCATTGTGTTCAAATTCATACAATTACTACAAAGAAATAATTTGAAAATAAAAAACATTATCTCCCATATTATTCCTCCAAATAAGGCTATATCTGCAATGTGAAGTTATAATAGGAAATGTGACATATTAGTTCACCTGCAGCTTCAAGCACACAATATGCAAGACTGCAGTTTTCACTTCCATTCCAAAACCATTCAAACAGCTTACCTGTGCAAATAATTCCATCCACTTCTTCATGTGGATCAGATGAACTGGGTTTGGGACCAGGCTGCCGTTCACAGCAGGACATTTGGAAAAGTGCCTTTTTTTGATGGGTGAGGTTTCCAAGACTAGACACTTGGACAGTCTGCATGTTACTGGGCTTGAACAACAAGACACAGAATAAAGATCTGTATTATAATAATGAACTAATACCAGAATATTATATGTCTCCCCTGCACCTGGAAGAGTATGTGGGATTTACTGTCCTTATTCTCCATTTTTTATCAGCACCCATCATACTTGCATCACAGTCTGGGACTAGGCTGTGCAGTCTCTCAGTAATAATACATTCCAAACCTGTGCCCTTCTGCAGTTAGAGCAGTGCCTGTCTCCAAAAATATCTTATAACATTTTAAGAACAGCTCAAGTAAACTGAACTCAATGCTTTAGGGAGTCACCTTGCATCACCAGTCAAGTTCTAAATCAAATTATCAAATTAATATGAACAATTGGTGTGGACTTGGCTTTCCTCTGCCATGAATTAGGCCTATTGTAGAGTCCAGTTTTCTGAGCCAGAAGATAAAATTTCCAGGCCTTATTTCAGTTTTAGGTATTGATTTCAGTAGAATTGCACCAGATTTATAAGCGTATCAGGGAGGGCAGTTTTCCTCTTCACATTTTTCTTTGAAAATTACTTCAATGGAAATGTCTAAAGATGAGTCTTTGATTCTGTGTTTAAGTGGTTTATGATGAAGATGTCAGTGATAGACAACTCTATTGGAAATACTTCCTGGGGGATAGGCTGTGGAAGGGAGGAAGAAGAAGAAGAAGAAGAAAAAGATGAAATCATAGCTCTTGTATGAGTTGTTCCTGGACCAGCCTATTACAACAGCAGGATCCAAGATGAGCCTGCTTGCCTCTTCCCACCTGCTTCAAACAATAAATAGCATGAAATGAGGCAAGAAGGAATCAGGCTACAGTCCTGCTTCCCTTCACTTTGATACATAATTGAGTGAGAATGCAAGAAGGTGCTCTTGACCCAAAAATATAGTTGAAAGCACAACTATGCATTGTTCACGCTAACACTATTTTCATTAGCATACTACACAACTCAGACGTAGCAGCAGCCAGAACCTGGTGCTGACTTCAACCCTCTCCTGTCTTCAGAGTGAAGCTGACTTTTGGCTTCTACTATAAACATCACAGTAGCAGCTACTCCTCATAGAAGAGCCGGCACCATCTTCAAACTCTGGAGATTGCATGAACACAGATGACTCCTTGGTAGGCAGGATTTCCCCTTCTGCTCACCCAAACACATAAAACCTTCCCCCTGACTGCTAGTAAGATCTGCATGTCAACCATGCATGACTGGGTCCAGCATCTACTGGACTACAACCTGTTTCATGGTGGGTTTATCTGATGGACAATGTATTTGAGAAGCAAACAGGAATATAACAAATTTATTTCGGGGACAGGAGGGAAAGCTCAGTTTCAGAGCTGACTTTCACTTCAGCACTGAATGAAAATCTTTTTAAAAGTGAGAAAGTTAAGAGGGACATTTGGATCCATATCCACCACAGGAGTAATAACAAGGCGACCAACTTGCTTGCTTAGAAGTGGAAAAGGTGAGTTTAAATTCATGTCCTGCTTTATCCCTACAGGAACTCTGGCCTCTATGATGGATACCAGGAATCTAACCCCTGACTTACAGAGTAACTCTTTGGACTGGAGAATGGTGAACCATTCACACCACAAAATACCTCTGACAAGGCTCAGAGAAATTGGAGAGGCAAGTAAATAGGCATACATGAAGTACAAATCACCTCTGCACCCAGGCTGGACATATAAGGGGTCACCACTACCCCAGGTGGTCACACTACTTCCCAGGGAATAATTTTCTCTTCTCTCTTCTCTTTCCTAAGAATTCCAGTCTAGCCCTGGAAAGTTTTCCCTGAGAAATTTTCATTGAAACAAACACTTCCATGAAACATTTTGTATTTTTGTAAAATGTTGTATTTTGACAGAAGAATGTTTTCTAGAAGAGTTCTGGTGGTTTTTTTATTTTTCCAAACAATTGTCGTGACAAGGCTCTAATGCATTCTAGGTGTGGTTTTGACAATCTAGATAACAGAGAGAAATGTCAGCTCAAAAACAGCATCAAATATTTAGGCCTGATTCTGGAAGATCCCACTGCTCATACTGACACTGTGCCAGTCTCAGTACAACACCTCAGACTGTTACTCTGCCATCCTTACTACGTAACAACAGAGAGTTTTTGTCAAAATACACCGCCCCTCTATGCCACTTTTACTAGTGAAAACCTCATTCTCAAAATATTTAAGCTAAGATTCAATGCAAAATTAATATAAAGAACAGAGAGCTAATGTTCCTGACCACATGGACTAATCAGAGATACCACAATCTATTGATAATAGATTTCCATGGTATCAGCAGCTCTGTTCCCCCAAAACTTAAGCCACAAGTCTGAGGACGTTTAGAAGGGATGACCTTTCATGCAGTAAAGAACTTTTCAATGTAATAGTGGAAACAGAAATCCTTTGCTTTCCTCAAATCTCAAGACAGCAGCTTTTCATCCTGTGTTCAATCAGGCTCAGCAGAAATATTTAAAAGGAGAAAAAAGGCTTTGTTTTCACATGGCCCTAAAGCTGCTTCTCCCTCCTCCTTCTCCTCCTACCCTGTACTTCTAACAGACTTTTACACTCCATAACATCAAGGAAACTTTATTAGACTTGGAATCGACATGATTTTATAGATGGATGCTACAATTAGAAAAACCTACCATGCCCACCTTCGTACATTTATGTGAATGTAACCTTCTTGAAAAGTCAGATTATTGTGCAAGGCTTTATTTCCATGTGGTTCACACCAGAAGAAGTGTGATCAGAGTGTAATTTGGTATGTTCTGAACAGTTTTTTAAGGGGCAGAAACAGGCATATATAGGCTTTTCCTGGATTTCAAGTTGACTTTTGATTAGCTTTTTGTGCAGGTATTCCAGGTGTTGTCATTAGTTAGACACTCTAACTTTCTAATTATATAGTCCACAATTACTATCACCTTCCATTTCATTTTTGACATGACATGATCTATTTGTAGATGTATTTCGGGTACTCCAGGCACTAGAGCTCCAGCTAGGTATGATGTGACACAAATTGCGTGTTGCAAATTATATGTTCAGGTCTCAGGAGCACAGCTTCATTCGTCAGTCTCCCGGGGGGCTGGCAAATGTAACAGTGACAGTGACTTACCTGCTCAGGGAGAAAAGGGTATGGAGGCAGCCGGCCCCTCTTCTGTAACAAAAGAAGGGTGGAAAGATGCAGGCCATGATTTGATGTGCTGGTTGCTGCTGGAGAACAACCAAGGGGACTCCTTGAGAAGGCCCTTCAGCTGGAAATAAAAAAAGGAAAAGCCAGCTCTTCCAACCTCAGTGTTGAGCTGAGTAGAAGACATCCATGACCCTCACAATGTCTTTCTGGCTGTGGTGATGGCAGGTACCTGGGCAGGCAGGCAGTGGTGTGGATCTCTCTTCTACCTAGGATTTCAGTGTAAATTGGCCACGTGGAGATTTCCAGTGTCATTTCTACACTAACATTCAAAGTACTGCCTTCCCCGGTAATCCTGACCAAACACAATATGCTCAAATCTCAGGGAATTTTTCTTGCTATTTTAGCCTCTAAATACTATCAGATCTGAAGGCAAAACACTGCTATTGCTTACACAGGCCCCTTACCCACCTTCATGAAACCAAACTACCAGTGAAGTTGTTTGTCTTTCCACGTGGGAAAGAAACAGCAAGTGCTGTACTAAAGTACAACCATGTACTGCTTGAACTTTAACATAAATACCAATATTTAGTACCCTGCAGGCACTAAAAAATACCTGTACTGGTTGGCAGAAAGGTGATCAGGTATCAAATCAGAGAAAAACACAGACAACAAAATGAAAACAACTGAAATGAGAATTTCTGTATTTCTTTTTCAGAAAAAGTTGGAAGTAGGTCATGTCCTGAGATAGATCAACATATTTAAATCTCTTACAATGCCTAGTGGTATTTCCACTACAGAACATGACAAAGAGCACCAGAATGTGTTTCCTTCAATGATATCATATTTTACATTTATGCTTTCGCTGACTGAAAAAGTTTAACTGAGAAAACAACCATGTACAGAAGTACAACACCTTATTTACATTTTGAAATAAAGTTTGAATAATTCTGAATTTAAATTACTCAAGTGTTAGCTAGAGCTGAGCATGCCTTGTGCACCAAGAATCAGAGAAATATTTCTGGTTTTCCCTCTCTTCCTTTTTCATCTCTAGAGGCTTCTAATGTTTCCAGATGAGAATCTGACCCATCTTGAAAATTGAAGCATGGGACAAACTAGGTTGTAGCAGAGCACTATGGATTATACCTACACTGGAGATGTACTAAAACAAATGTGTTGAGCATGGTTTGACTGGGAAGGAGGTATGAAGCATAGCATATAAGAAGCAAAACATGTGAAAGACCGTGGCAATGATAGTGGGAGAGTTTAATTATCTAGACCTCAGAGTAGATTAAGGGGAGGAAGCAAAGCTTGATCTCGTAGAGGATTGCTTTTTAATTTAACGTGTACACAAACTGACAAGGAAGGGAAGAATGCCAGATGTGGTATTAAGCAACACAGGGAACATGACTTAGGACATTAAGGTACAAAACCAAAAAAAGAAAGGTAGAAGGTGCAGTGACTGCTAAGCTGAAAGAGCTTCTGCAGCAGCATTCTCCACGCCAGCTACAAGGTGTCCGTACCCTCCAAAACAGAGGGCAGAGGTACAAGCTGCCGTGGCTACATGTCCTCGCTGGAGTAATAGGTGGTCCTACAAAAAAACCTCCTCACCCCACTACACAGCTCTGCTCCAGTGCAGAGTGCTGGTACAAGCAGTGTGCCTTCCGCAGCCCACTGGCAAACCTGCTGTCTCTCAAGTAGTCTACAGAGACCTCATAGATAAACTATGGTCATTTTATGTCACCTCTGGCCTCTCTTGATCTGCTTAATAATCTGCAAAAGCAGGTGAGAAATGCCTGCAGGCTTGGGGGCCTGTTTACGTTTTAGCTGCCACTCAAAGGTGCTTTCTGGGTCACAGAGCTGTCAGGAGTCACCTCACTTGCACACCAGAAACATCCCTCCCAAGACAACACCCTCTGTGCCCTCTCTGCATATGGGGAACCTCACAGCAAGTCTCTGGTGTGTAACATATTCATACGTGAAAGGAAGAAGTTTATCAGAAGGGGACTTGAGCTTGTAATGACAGTGGGATGGAACACAACACAGTAAATCAAACACAGCCATGTATTCAGACACAAAAATATACAGAGGTGCCACAAAAAAACCTAGCATAGACAGACATACAGCAGTTACAACCTTCTAGGAAAAAAAAAAAAGGGATTTACTTCAGAACCAGATCAGATATTTTTCTTCATGAGGAAATATAAGCTTTCTTCCAAAAGGTGTTCTGGCAAGTTTCATGTTTCTATGTAATTGCCCTACAAGACACTGTTTAGAGCCCTTAACACGAGGCAGCATCACCACTATGCCGCGCTAAAAAGCCTTGGGTAATTTATGAGCTATTTCCCATACAAGGCCACATTTTGGTCTTGCACCACGTGCTGTAAATGTAGTGCCACTTCCACTTCAATAGATCTAGATCCAGGGAAGTTTGCCACCCAGGCCCCAACCACGGTTTCAGTTTCCTCTATTGCACTGTTACTATATTACTTAGCAGGTCAGCCAATGACGTTGCATTCAAAATGGAGCAATTATAAACACTGGCAGGAAACGCTGGAGTAGCAAATGCTTTTTTAAAAATGGCAAGGATGTGAAGAAACTCAATGGAGATCTTTCATCTGGAATACAAAAAGCAGATGACCAGGGATGGAATCAGTCAGGCCATGAAAGGGAATGAGTGAGAAGCCAGTGACAGATGAGACTGATGCTGCACTGAGCCTGAATTAATATCCTTTGCCTGAGTATTTACAGAAGTTGTTGAAGGTCACATCCCGGAAACAGGGATCCATTTTCATGAGGGGAAAAAATGAAATGTTAAAAGGCTTTATCATCCAATCTGGACAGGTAGTTAGTTAATTAGAACTATTAAAAGTTGACAGGACCTGAGACTTAGATTAACTGCATCTCTGAATTTGGAAGGAAATAGCAAGGGAAATTGGCAAACCTTTAGTAATACTGCTTGATAGCTTCCTGAGGATGGTGTATCTGGAGGTGCCTAGAAAGTAACTACTACAACTTTACCTTTAAAAATAATAGTATCTAAAAACAAAACAAAAAAAATTTTTCCTTTTTTTTTATGTCAAGGGAGGATTTAGGAGTCCATTCACCAGTAATCCCAGCTGCAGTCACAGAAGGGATATTGGAAACATTCATACGGGGTCGGGTTATGCAACACGTAGAAATGGCCAGCCGGGGAAGGAGAGGCAGCCGGATTCATCACGTCTGTCAAATGTGCTTTAAGTTCTCTCAGTACATTTCTCAACAGAGAGCCGAAAGTGAAGTGATGGGCATAATTTATCCAGATGGAAGAGATTCATCTGGTGCTACACCCAACACAGAGAGATTGTTCCATAGAATCAGTAAAGCACAGCACAGAAAAAGCGCAACACTAAATGCCTTCAAAATTATCTGTGGGACAAGAAGCAAGGTGTCAGCAAAACAGCATAGTTCAGGGTGACTAGAGGGACAGGAACAAGGCAGTGCTCCCAAATTTAAGCACCCTACCAGTTTTTATTCAACTTTTATATAAATGGCCCACAGGGGACATAATTTTTAAAGTGGAATTTTTTGCTGATAGCATGTAAGTGTAAAATCGTGCACAGAGCAAGCAAATTCAAAATGATTTGAATAAATTAGGCTTATGGACAGATAAAGGGCACATCCAGTTCAGTGCAGCAGAGTAAGACATAATGACTGCAAGGCACCAAATATAATCATAGGCAGGAAAAAGGAAGGAGAAGAGGGAATACTGTCCAGGGGAAAGGATATAAGGTAATTACTGATCAAATACTAAATGAATGCTTAGAATAACTGAGAAAAAAAACCAAAGACAGACAAATTCTTCATGCTTAAAAAGACAAACAAATTCTTCATACTACACGCTGGGTTGTCTCTTCAGTGAAGCTGAATCGAGACATCTTTTCCAGCACTCTAATAATGCTAAGATAAAAATTCAAGAGTTTGAAAGTAAAGAACTGCATTGTCTCAATAAAGACACAACATGATAAGACTTATAAAATACATTGTCCCCTCCCCCCAGCAAACAAACATGCAAAATTACTTTCCTGCATTTTGAATGTTAATTTGGGGTCTATTTCTGTAAAAAAAGAAAAAAACAAGCATAAATGAATTGAAAGGTAGTTATTACCGGTGAAAACAGCCTTTTTACTGCAAAGGTTATGACATTAACCCAGGGAAAAATTCATGAATATTCACAATCACCATTTGTCATTAAGAATCATAAAATTAAATGTTGAGTAGGGCTTTAGAAAACTCCTCCAGCCTACTAAATTCCCTCTTCACTACTTGCTATTATGCTAGCATATATCACAACCTTTTTTTTTTTTTTGCATGCTTTTTAGCACATTCCTGCAAGTTTTCCTTATCCACCTCTACAAGGAAAAGAGAATGAAGATAGGAATCACAAAGACCTGTAGAAACCTGCTAAAAAATGAACAACTGAAAATTTAGCCAAGGACATCTTCAGGTGCTTGTAACAAAAGAAAGGAATTCCCTCAAAGAAACACAAATATTAAATGTGGACAAAATTGCTGGGTTTGCTCTTAAATATCTCAGAAACTATTTAGTTTTTACATTTACACCTGTCAGATTTGCTACAACCACCAGGTGCTAGGTAATGTGTGTGCAAACACAACAGAGACCCTTTCGCAAGGAAATAAAAGGGCTGGAAACCTTAGAGGAGGCGGGGGGGGAACTACGAGGCAGATGTTTCTCAACCAGGAGAAGCCATTGGCAAGTAGAAGGACTGAATAAAAAAGATGAAATCAGGTGAGATGCTTCAAACTCAGTAGGCGAATGGCTTGCCAATGTCCCACAAAGCAAAGAAAAGGCACAAGTGTGGAGCACAACACTGGGGGTCTGCTTACTGAGCAAGAGCAAATTCTGTGGAAGGCAGCTCTAATACCAGAGGGAAGTGGTGAGAAGCCACAGCAATAAATGAAGAGCCACAGTTAAGGCAGAAACCATCCACATTTGGAGAGCAAAGAGGTCTCCCATGTGGAGCAAGCAGTCCATGTGTGGGTACATGCACAGAGACACACAATAGCTCCCAAAACATTTATGAAAGGTCCACTGTTTATCTACATATCCTTTCACCCTCATTCCATGAAAACCAGTGTCCCAGTAGAGGCCCCGGCTGTCAATCAGCAAGGAGAATAGCTGTCCCCAGTGTTAAAACATCCCAGGCCATTTGCATGTTTACTGTGCTCAGTGATCAACACACTGAGAGGGCCAGGATAATCCACAGAAAGAGAGCAACTACACTGCCAGAGAGATGGGGAAGGGTACCAAGGCATTCAGATCAGGACAGGAAATAGGGAGTGCATTCCTATCTGTCCCTATGTTTTAGAAATAAGGGAAAGTACAAAGCAGGGAGTTAAAATTCTGGAAGCCTGAGCTGTGTCATATAAGCTGAGACTGGTTGTCTGGGCTCAGCCCCTCTGGGGCACAGCAGCCCAAGTTTGTTCACCAGGCACAGGGGGTAGATTCCTGCTATGGTGCCCTGGAGAGCAGCTGGAGCTCTGGAGTCATTGGCTGCAGGCTGCTCTCTAACCCCAGCCAATAAAGCCCATCCTGATGCTATAACATCTGTCTCCAGCTGCTGCAGAGGCTCAGCTCCACTGAGTAATTTTGCTCTGTTAGCTGCATGTTACCTAGTCCCACCATCACCATCCCCTACTCCAACCACAGAATACCTGGGCTGTCTTTGGGAGGCACATTTCCAAAATACCTGCACAGCCCTCTTGCCCCAGAGAGAGCAAGAAGTGCAATCAGATGTCAATTTCTCACTCTACTTCCACATATTGCTGATGATAGAGCTCACCTTCAGTAGCTTGCACTCCTGTTGCATTCACATCTTCCCTCTGCCCTATTAATATATACAGCCACTTGTGCTCATTGGCATGGTGACTGTGCTTATGTCAGTCATGCTTCTTTGTATTCTCCCTGCCTAGCCACTCGCTGTTGTGCAAAGGATGTGTGCATCAGGCTCAACACCTGCTGGAAATCTCTGAGCTCTCTGTGCCTTTCCACCCTTCCCAAGCACTCTGCCCTCACATCAAGTATTTTGCATTCTTTTCCCAATCTGATCCTCATTTTTATTACTTTCCCCACTCTCATTTTCCAGCTATCCAGTTTTCCTGATATCTCTTTCTTTGTTATGCTTGCTGTATCGCTGAATTTGAATTGCAGCCATTCAGAGCCACATTGATGGACAAAAATTTTTTAAATGCCTAAAAAATCCCAGTTCCCCTTCCTTTTTCCCTACATCCCCTTGCTTCCCAGAAAAAATAAAATGCTAAAACCCTGCAAGAGCAAAAAAGTGAAAGACAAGCAAACTGAAATTGTCTGGCCTGTCTGACTCATCAACATGATGAATCCTGAAAGCACAGTGGTAACTGGGGTCCTTGCTGCTGCCATCAGGGCAATAATACCCTATCCCCTCCAAGGCACCTTCTTGATCCCTCTCCCTGGGACCAGCATGCATGCAATGCTACAAATAAGCCCAAATCCTGTTCCAAAACCAGATCCAGCTTAAAACCAAACCTGACACCCATTTCCTGAAATAATCCAGTTCTTACTGTGGTATAGGTCTAACCATAAATATGTTCTCTCTCAGTCATAGATAATGAGAAATCAGCATTTCAGTAAAAAAAAAATTGGCAAAACTTGACAAAGCTTAAATGCCCTGCAGAGATATCCCTGGTTTTGGCAATGTTTAAGCTGGTAAGATTTCTGGGGTTCAGGGCAGAAACCTTGGGTTAGTTACAGGAAGACTCCAACTGAAAACATAGCTCTTGCTATGTAAAGCAGATGATTTGGGATGAAATAACATCAGGCAAACATTTGAAAAATGGGCTAACTGCAGTAGGAAATTAAAATACCTTTTAAACCCTTACCACTTTTTTTCTGTGTTCCTTTTTTTTCCTGTATTCATTTAGATCCTAAATGGCACAGTGCTACTGGTATGAATTTACACAGTATAAATCATTATGATATTTAGTACTATTAATGTTTAAATATCTTATAAACTACCAAATAGAATTTGCCTTCCCCCCGCTGGACTCCCTTCCCGCAACAAACACTAGAAGTGCCTTGCAGATATATCCATGTAAAGCTTCCCCCTACACTGCCCTTCTGAATTGCCCAGAGAACAACATGAAGACCCACATCACAACACCGGGTTCAAAGCTTAACTTTCAGGAATTCACTTTGCACTGCTCCTATCACCTTGAGAAGAGCTGCACCAGGCCACCTGCCACCATTCATCATTTCCTTTTTTCTGAAAGATTTTTCTTTGCTCTGTTCACTTGCTGTGTTATTTCCCAGAGGACTGCTCCTGGATTGACTGGGCTTTAATTGCTCAGCCCTGCCAGGCTCAGGGTGGAATTTCACCTTACCTTCTCCCCCTCCCTTGCCCTCTGGAGCTGCCATAGCTCTCGGTGATTTCTGAGGAGCAGTGATTAGCAATTCACAAAGTTTCTCCCTTTATTGCTGTCCTGGAGTGACTTTTGATGCTGAATTGTGTGTATCTACATGCCTTCATGTGGATATGTATCATGTAGGCCGTCTGATTTGCATTTATTCCTGCTATCCCCTCTATGTTTTCAAAGAGCTGTCTTCCTGAGATCTGTATTACTTTCCGGTTTTCCTTTATTTTAAAAGAAGTATAGTGTTGCTATGACTTTCCTCATCACTCCTTTCCTCCTCCTCCTCACTTATTAATGGACATGCTCTCTGTAAGCACCTATCTTCCTGCTGATGCATTTGTTCAATCGGTTCTCATCCCCCTGACCAGCTTTAACCAACTTTGCTGCTTCCCCCCATCCTCACCCACACAGCTTTTTCCAGGCTGTACTCTTGCTTTCATCTGCCTGCTTCTCTGTTGACAAAAGGGTACCTTTTGCCCTCATATACACAAGTCATCCTTCATGTGTCTACAACAGGTAGAAATTTGCTGCCACATGAATCTTTGGCACAGAGCCGTCAGGAAAGCAGGTAAGGTGAACAAGGAGGATCTGCATTATCACAAGCCCTGATACCTCAAGAGCATCCACCGGAAGTTGCCTGCATCCTTTGCTATTAATCATTCCTCAGACTCCTCACAATGAGGCTGAGTTGGAGGCAAGGGCTCTGCAATGGGCAAAAGGTGCTCACATGAAGAGTGGCTCAGGTACCTTGTTTCTGTCTCTTTCCTGTCATGTTAGAACAGCTCAGCACTGCCAAGAGGCCAAAAACCTGGGCAAAGTTTCCTTGCACTTCCCTGTTCCTGACTAGTTCCAGTAATCACTCCTTACTGTTGCTCAGTGGGTATTCCTTTTGCCTGGGCTCACCTGTCCATATGCTTTGGCCTGGACTCTTCCACCCCAGAACACACAGATTGCTCAGCCAGTCCCTTTTATTCTCCCAGTGTTGCAGGCACAGTATGTCCCACACATGACCAAGCAGGTTTAAATCATAGGTACACCAGCAGTATTTTATGTTTTCACATGGTCTCAAACTATGCAGCCTCTAGTTGGAAACACAACTTGAAATATATCTTTGGCAGTATTTCCTCAGAGGGGATTAGTTTCAGTGACTGTCTACAAGAAAGTGAACTTCCCTTTGCCAACTCTTCCTCTTTGTTTTCCTCGTTGCTTTGCCCTCCCTTGAAGGTACATCATGCCTGCTAAGCACATAGGAAAAACACAGGGATAAGCAACAAGAACAAGGGGATGCTGAACCTAAGTTTAACAAATAAGACCAGAGAACAGACTAACACCTCATTCCTGAGTTTAATTAAGAGCTTGTCAGCTTCTTGCTCTTCATCAAAACCTGCAAGCTCCTTTACAAAGGGGGAAGAGGCCAGACACACACTGCTCATCACCAAGGCATGTGTGCCCCAAAGCCACCCTTGTGCAGCACACTCTCACTTCCTCACAGTAAAACAAGAGTCTTACAGTTGCACATGAGAACTTCAGGATCACAGCTGGATAGCCAAAACCTGGTGTCATTACACAAAGCTGCACGTGTTGTGTATGTTCAGTGGAGCAGGGGAAATAGCCAGTGAAGTTAAAGAGTAAATGGGAAAGATAGGAGTCTGCATGAAAGCAAAATTCGGCTGAAAGACCTGCAGAAGGTAAAAAATATGGGATTTGGCTGCATAGTCTCTGCTGATGAGCTTGCACAAAGGGCCTCAGTGTGCAGCAGGTATTCCTGCTCTGTCAGTGTGCAGATAATTAAAAACAATAATGAAAGGGAGTTTTTTTTTATGCCTGTGCTCTGGGCACAGACACAGCTCCTGAGCTGCAGAAGCTGAGAGGTCCCTCTGCAGCAACATTTGCATTACTGCTAATCTGTAATTGGGATCCTCACTTAGCTCCTATGACTCTGTCTGACCATTTTCAGCCCTTTACCATTCAAGTCAAGAGGCTTCTTCCTCTAGAAATTACATTAAGATTTGAAAGCATGTTTCCTAATTTGTTTTAACAGGCAGCAATGATTTCTGTTCATATCTACATGAATGCATTGTTTTCCCAGCATGCAACTCAAAAATAAAAGAAGAATCGTATATATTTCATAATTCCCTTCTAAAACCAGGTGCGTATGAATTTAAAAATATTGATATTGTTACAACTGTCTTATCTAGCTATAGGAAATAACAATGAGGTCTTGGTTTCTCCCTCACAGAGTAAGGGCCAAACTCACATACAAATCTGAGTGAATCTGAATTATAAATATGCTCCCCCTTACTTTAATTTGTATCTTCTTATATCCTTCCGATTGCTGTCTTTCTTGCTACACATCTCTTTCAGACCCTCATCCATGTAAATTATTCCATGTTAGACTATTTCAGATTCAGTAAGACCAAGAGGATTAATTTCAGAGCAGATGTGTAAGAAGGTGTAAATTCTACACGGGGGTGTGAGAAGGCACAAGATTTTCCCTCAAGGCTTTGTCCTCTCCCTGAATTTACACAGAAAGGAATCCCAATCCCTTTATCACTGCCAGGAAGAGGCTGAGGAATCTAGAAGTACACAACATAGCAGCTTAGATTTATTCAGACTCATCTCATAGTTTAAGTCTGATATGAGCATTGCACAGACTTGTCCCTTCCAAATTTAAGGCTTTGTCTGGAAATTGTGAGAGATGTTCTCTTTTAGGGAGATAATTCTGGAGTTAAACAAAAACCCCAAAAGGATATATAAAGATATACAGCCTCCAGTATAACTCAGGATATCCTTAGATCTCTAAATGCAAGCCACACGAATGTCCAGTGACATCTAACTTCATTTTTATTCACTTAAATGGGAAGCTCAATGACCAGAGCTGCTGAGTGGCTACAGCTTCCACTGAGCCCTGTCTTTTGACAACATTCCTGGGAGGAGAAAAAAAAATGAAGCCATTTATTTAGGTGACTCCTTATAAAAGTATGTTTGTATTTCCAGTTTTGAAAGTTTGAATGTTTGCAGATGGTATAAAAATATCTGAAACAGATGACAGCTAAAATCACCCCAACATTTACCTAGTTCCTGAATGTAATAAAATGTCCATTACTCAATTATCTTTTTTTTCTTGTTGTTGATGCAAATTCAGTGTGGAGATAAACAAACAAAGCTTCAGAGATGCCAGTGTAACTAGCCCCAAAATAAATTTGGACCTGTAAATCCAGTCAGAACACAGAACCCTACAAATATTTCAAACTTTCTACAGCTTTGCTGAAAAGACCATTTCCCCTTCTCCTATGCTTTGCAAGGCAGCAAAAGATGGATTGCAAACCCTCAGCCTGCTGTCTCAAGTGAAAATTCTCACTGCATTATTTTTGAAAAGCAGAACCTTCAACCATTTAATACGCTGGAACCTTTCCCCACTGGGCAATTGAAAATTATCACCACCTAATGATTATTCAGTGACATCTGCAAAATAAGTTTGATGTTTTTGGGCTAGTTTCTCTTGGACAGATGTCAGTATCATAAACTATGCTATTGTTGGCACTAATTGGTATCACTCTTGTCAAACAATCTGCAGTATGGCGAAAAAAGAGAAGTAGAACTTACATTAAATTTCCCTTTTGCTTATGCAAGTATTTCTTCATATCATGGACACTTCCTCTTACCCCAAATGTTCCTGCACCTTCAAAAAACAGAGGATTCACCAAGGAAAAAGCTCAGGCTCTGCAAGCAGCATTAAACCCAGCATTCGGTGTGTGTGGACTTCCACAGAGAAGACACAGACATTAAATCTCATTCTAAACTGTGTTTACTCTCAGTAAATATTTCTTCTTGCAAAACACATTGCCATGGCATTGTGCAAAGCTGTATAAACAGTTGTAATTTTGTCCTACTTTTTGATTCTTGCAGCTTGTGTCCAGGTTGCTGAATTGTTTAGTTGTCAAGGACAGGCTTAAAAATTTTATGCATCGGCATAGCATGTGATGTAAGCTCTCATGCACCTGACATGTCACACATGAATAAGTCAGGCATGCCTTGTGATTCACTGTTGGATTTAAAGACAAATAAGGGTAGCTTTTCTATGAGAATACAACACAGTAAGCTCAGTTTTGCAATTAGGAATTCAGAAAATACTTTATATCTCAGATTTTGTTTTAAAAAATCTACGAATCTCTGAAAAGCTGTGTAAGATTCCCTGTACAAACAGATGCACACTGGGTCCTTTGCCATTCCTAAATGTGCTGTAATCTACTCCTGAGTGACTTAGATTTTACTTGTCCCTCTGCTAGGGGTGGTATTCCTTGTTCTTTCTATGCTAGCCTCATATAATCCTCTTATGTCACACACTAATGTGCTGTCACTGTGATGAACTTATGATTTCTCTTAGGACCTTCTACATCTACAGTGGGTATAGTACTGCAGGACAGGTTAGAAATCAAAACCCACCAACATTTTAAACCAGCCACAGTCAAACAACACTTACTAGCTCTTGATGCATCCAGGAGGAAGCAGAGGGCAGCTGCACAGTGGTTAACAGCTGCAGAAACTTACTAGTTTAATTTTGCCAGGTAAGCAAAAAGATCAAAACATGCAGAATAACTATCTACTGTCCAGAATTCCCTGGCTCATATTTGTTTTCATCCCAAAGCTTCAAACAAGAGCATGACCTCAGTTTAGACCAGCAAGCAGCACCCTTTTCACTGCCTTCACAGAAGGCATTCACATTTGATTGCAAGTTTGCAAAATTAAGGCCTTAATTTGTGAGCCCTTGACAATTTTTCACAGGCAGGCCTCAAATTTTCCCTTCCTAGCCTATTGGCTTCAGTATGAATTATATATGAATTTCCAGGGGCAAGATAAGGGCCACAGTCATTTCTCTCTTGGTTTCCAGTCATTTCTTTTCATTTATTCCACACCAGCAGTTACAAAAAGTGGTCTGGGGATTGGTGTGCTATTCTGGCAGTGAGTAATAGGGAGTTGCGGTTTGTTAATATGGATAGTCTTCAAAATAAACAGGTAAACTGAAGGAGGAAAATTATTATGAGGGGGAAAGAGGGATTTATGTCTAGCTCTGACAAACTGCTAATACCAACCTCTCTCAACCAACAACTAGTCCACAGCACTTCGTTCCAAGTTCTTTTTCCAGAGAGACATTTCAAGGCAAAGCTCCCAGAGAGACAATCACTCTCCCAGAATAAGAGACATGAAGGATATTAGAAAAACTGAAGGCTGATTGAAAGCTAAGATTTTAAAGGGCAGCCAAATTCCTTCCTATGGCAAACTGGGACATAGCTGTCATAGTGTGCAATTTTTTTCTTTTTTCTTTTTTTTTTCTCTCTCTTTTTTTTTTTTTTTTTTTTAGATCTTCTAGGCTTCTAGTTCAATACCTTCTTTTTTCAAAAGGGTTTTTTGGTCTAATCAGTGAATATGAGGTAAAGACACATTCATGTCCTTCAAAAAAGGTAGTAACGCAACGAGTTTCCAATTACCCTTTAATTAAAATATTAATTAATTAACAACGTGTATTTATGGAATAATTATACAATTTCACACACCATTGATCATATTTTAAACAAATTCATTTAATTAAGTTGACATGTACACTGCATGCTCTCAGTAGAGCTTTTCTGAGAAACCAGTGCATGCCTGCCTTTAAGGAGATTCAGACTGCACGGGGGAAGTTTACAAAGGCCCACAGTGGCATTCAGCACTGAAATGAAGGCATTTCATACTTTTAAGTAAATTTAATACCACTGACTGTATCCCCAAAGGCTAAAGTCCTCTATCTGCATAAAAGGCACTGGGAAGGCAAGAGCAGCACGAGTTTTCTCACTACCAATATCCCTCATTCTGACCTGGAGGGGCTGACTTTAATAAACGGTTAATCATTATCCTCTTCGCCAAGCCTGTTAAGCAGCTTAAGAAGCTTGGCATTTCTGTGGTGGGACTCAGCTAAGGCTACCAAATCATTTCACACAGCCTGCTGAAAGCCATCACTTGCAGATAGCACGGTGTGCTGGGGCAGCATTTAAAGAGAGCTCTGTGCATGTTGGCACATTTCCCCTTGGAGTCATCAGTTTTGCTCTGCCTCCCGTGCTCCCACGGGCTTGTGATAGGTTGCGGCCCTGATTCAGGGGATCATCGCCTTGGTTTTCCTTCCAGCATCTGCTGTCCGGTCTGCCTCTGTGCGTGGCCTCCTCCATCCTTACTGTTTTACTAAGGTTAACTCAGGATATTCAAGCATCTCTGTTCACAGTTTGGGTCTCTGACGCCCATTACAATCTGGTTCTGAAGGAAGGATTCCAAATTACCTGTGCAACTCCTAAATTTTAAATCTATGTGTTTCAAGAGTTCTCCCTTTGTTTTGGCCCCTCATAGAAAACTAATAGTGTAGTTGCAGAGTTTCATGCTTTCCAACTGTAATAAACCTCTCATTTTTGCAGCGGTTTGTTAACTATTTCTTACTCCCCCACTTAGTGTAATGTTAGTTTGCTCAGCAAGCCTCATTAAGTAAAGCTACTGAGTCCCTTTCAAATTCACAGAAGGGTATTTGCTAATCTGCTTTTAGGTATCCAGTGCTTTTCTGAGCGCCCGTTCCTTGGGAGTCCTTAGCTGCTGTTCTGCAATACTCTCTACTCACAAACTCCCTCCCCACAGAGAACACCTCATAGGGTCCTTTTGCTGCTTGGTCAAGCTCTACTCTGTTTGGCCTTTGCAGCCTTCTCCCCACACAGCTGACAGGACCTGCCACCAGGTTCCAATACACACCCATAAAGGGACAGCAGACACATCTTATTGCATGTATAACACAAACCTCACAAAATTCATCAAGCAAATTCAAAACTGTGTAGAGATGCTGACTTCAACTGATGTTAGTGAAGTAACAGGAATTACACCCACAGGGATTTTGTCCCAGTAATGTCACTGAAATGGGCTATTCATGAACGTGAATATCAGAAGCTGAATCTGAAAAAAGACAGTACAATGTCTGGATGTTTACAATCATACATTTCAATCCTTTATGTTTCTTTATGTCTGCAAAGCAATTTTTTAGGTCAGCAGAGTCTAAAAATTCAGCTGTTATTCTTTTAGTCTTTTGTTCTTATTGAGAGTTTATCCATAATTTAATGAAAGTTTCAAGGAATTGAAGAAGGGAAGAAAAGGAACCCTTGAACTCCCCTAAGCAGCCCCATTCGCTTATCCCAATTCCAGTTTCTCATGATGTCCCTAGTCAGAAGGAGGGGACTGGATGAAATTCTAAAGAGTCTCTTAATGCTGCCTGTATTTTTCAGTTTATGTTCAGTCACAGCCAAATACAATAAAAATCTGCATTAAAATTGGTATTTAACACCATAGGTGGTATGGAATTTATGTTCAATTTTAGACTGTACATGCCTGAGAATAGCTTGCCAAACAGAAATAAATTATGAGACTAACAACACATGACAATATTATCAGTATAAAAGGGCTTTCCACAAAATGGGCACTAGCTTCCAAATCACTCATTAGAAATCAAGATGAAGCTGATTCATAACCAAAAACATCCAGGAAGATTCTGCAGTAGCAAGGCTTACAAGAGCTCCACTGACTTCTCTTTCCATTATCTCAGACTCTTCTGGTTTCAAGAGTGAAAACCTGATCTGCTAACAAGCTACCTATAACAGCAGTAATCTGTGCCTTCTGATATCCAGGTAAGTCTGATTTCCAGACATTTACACCAGCAATGAAGGTAGACCAAGCCCCCTGCTCCACTTCTTTTACTTTCACACAAGTAAAGCTATGCCCTTAAATCTGTGTTTACATACCAAGGCAAGTGGCCTGAAATTAACTGTGGTAAGCACCAAGCACTTTTTAATGAAAACACCACCCTTTTTACTTTGTTGAAAATTATGTCTATGCAAAGCTCTTCACACTGCCTCTTAGCAAAAGGCCTTTTCCATCTGCCCATGTGGATTTCTGAGCATTTTGTCCACAATCAAATGCAAGTTCCCAGCTGAACAGTTCTCAATCCTGCACAAATTTTATTGCTCTCAAGGCCCACCTTCCTTTCTAACACCTCTCCCTTTTTTTCACAGCCTCTGCCTCCTGATTTCCAGTCAGCTCTTGGACTTTCCACATAGGCTGGTTGGGACTGGCTCAGCTTTTCATCTTAATATAACACCCCAAAATTGCAATTACCTTTTATCCATTAGTCTCTGCTTCAGCCCCTTTGTCTTCAGCCTGGCCCTGGGAGGTTGTTCTCCATTTACCAATCTGTTCACTATGTTCTCTCTCTCTGTTTTTTCTCTCTGTCTTCTCTGTAAGTTCTTAATCACACCTCTGTGTCCTCCCTGTTTCACCTCTCTCCCTCTCTCTCTCATTCTCTCTCCAGTTAGAGCTCTGCAGGCAGGGTTTACGAGCAGGGATCTCTAGTGATGTCCTACAGGAATATGCCTTGGCACACTGTCTGGACTGTTCAAGCCCTACTGCACCCCTGAGTGCCACAAAAAGCTCTACACAGAGCGGCAGAACAGAAAAGAAATGCTTTACAGCCACTTCCTTGTATGCTCTTTTTTCCTCTCGGCGTCTAAGCAAGATTTAGAGGATGGGGGAGGGAAGAGCCTAGATTTACAAACAACAATCAAGCAGGTAAATATTCTGCAGTTTAGTTGCAGCCAAGGGAATATAGGAAGAAAGTATTTAAACAAGAACAAACCAGAGCCCTTTATGCTCACAACTGAGCTAGCAATTTGAAATTCTTTAGGTATGTCACTCAGTTACCTCAGTACCAATAATATCATACCTGAATTCCATCTAGCCTTCTTTAGAGTTAATTAGTACCATACAACCTGGGCTGGGCTGGTGAGCTGAGTTCCTGCTGAGAGGTGTTTTGAGTTAGAGCACTGATACCATCAGGTCCCACCACTGAGACCACAAATACGAGAGATTGTAAAAATAAATAGCCACATTGCTCTCAGCTACGTTTTCTTTGCCGGTTGATTTTAGGAGAGCACTGATACCAGCAAGATCAAAACTTGAAACAAATTTTTAATAGTGATCATACCTATGTAAGAGATAGGCTCAGCTCCTGCAGTGCCTATCCCTCGCTGTACTCACTGGGAGAAGCTAGGTTGGTGCAAGCAGAGATGGAGGACTTAAATGAGCTGTATAGCCAACTCTAGTCCACAGGGCTCAGAATCATGCCCAGGATCTTCCTTCCTTTGCAATGCTGATTCTTGATATGAGAGAAATCAACAAGGAGTGAGCATGTCTTCCCTGATGCATCAAGACTTCTGCATTACTCCAAAAAGGCTTCGGTTACTTACCATCATGGTAGAGGCTTAACCTCCTCACAACTCCTTTCAACCTTAATCTGCCAGCAGTAGACTCAGTTTAGGCTTTGAAAAGAAGCAAATATCTATTTCTAAAGTTTGATCCTACTTGTATTATGCAGCTTCGCAAAGCAGGCAAAAGCAGAGTCCAGCATCGAAATGAAGAACATCACAGGAAAAGTCCAGCTCCCAAGTGAATGCCAGTTAGAAAACAGAAACACTATCTACTGCCTCCCAAACTAAAATTTTTAATGCTATGCTTTACATAGCATTAATTTGCTGTGAAGTACCATGCATTGCACTGCAGTACAGGACAGACAGCTATAACTGAGCCCTTAGCAAGTCACTGAAACATCCAAGCCTTCCTCCCCTTCTTAATCATACTCTTTGAAATCATTAAAGATTCGTATGAAGAGCAAGGAGGAGAGCTGTTTTGTGTGGAAAATACCTACTGTGTAATTGTAACAGCCTGGAAACTACACCTCCTAGTTACATACACTTGTGCAGCAAAAATGTGTGTTTCCATACAAAAACTGAGAGCCAGCGAGTTCTGACTGGCACTGAGGGTGGGAATTCTCTTCATGAGCAGCTCTCCTGTCTGCCTGCATCCACAGCAATTGAGCATCTATCATAACAGCTGATTACTGAGATGAAGATTGGGAATCTATTACTCCTCTCTCCCATAATGAATTCAACATATCTCAGGACAGTGAGCATTTAACTAACTGCTGATCGTATAAATGGTCCAACACAGTCCATAAATCATTAACATATGAAAAGAAAAAAATATACATCCAAGTCTATGACTTTCTTTTGGTGACAATACAAACCATTTGTACAAAGCCCAGAAGAAAAGAAAAAAATCTATCTGTACACTTAAGGGATTTTATGTAGGGATTTTTTCCTTAATAAGTCATAGTAAGAAAAAGATTGTGCCAAATCCTAGTATTTTAATTAAACAGTGTACATTTCTCACTGAGTTTGTTTGCTTTTCTGCATATGGATTCCTCTAAGGTCCTTAAAACTAGCAAACCTGAACGCTTTTAAAGATGTTCCCCTGCAATATGTAATTGAAATTCCTTAAAATATTTAGAGAGTTCTAGAAGGGAATGTTCTGCAGCAATAAATTACTGTAGTGTCATGGTAGCAATGTACTGAGAGGGCAGAGTAGTTTTTGAATTCCTATTCTTAGCTACTTACAGTTTTGTCTAGATACTGAATTTTTTTAGCATTAACTCCAAATTTTACCTATGGAATGCCTTTTTTTCCTCCCCACTGTTTTAAAATTTAGCTCAGCATCATAAATCAAAAGCAGATTTCTTCTAAAACTTCAAATCGTTATGCCTACGACTGAATAAAAAAGTTTGGGTTTGTCTTTTTAAAGGAAGAAAATATTGAAATATCTGCACCAGAAAAGAGTATTTCTGTACTGGATGGATGCTTCTGCTCCAGCCTCTGAGCTTTTCCAGGCTAAACTAGGATGTGCCTTGGTTTCACAGGGGACACACACATACCCACCCAATCAAGCATTGGGATAGTCCCATAGAGCACTACATGTGTTCAGAGCCAATCACTTCACAGCATACAACTTCCACTTACAAGACATTTAATTCATAAAGTAGGACCTCTAATGTCCCTTCTCGTTCCATATTTCTCAGAATAAACCAGTACAGAACCATACAGAATATAAATCTTTACTATTATTTCCTAGGTTTGTGATTGATGAGACAAATCTTAAACACATGGAGTGGAAAGTAACTGTTCGTCCCACATTTTCTTATCCTGGAACAGAAGATCACTTCCCTTTTCAGATATCTTAAAATCTTAGTTGTTTGGGACCAGGTTTTAAGATATTTAGATGCCTCATTCCCATGCAGCTTCCCAACGAGGTATTCAAATACAAGAGGCCTTCACATTACTTGAGAGGCCATTCTCTGCTTTCCTTGTTATAAATGTTTTTTTAAGCTTCATCCTTCTTTTACCTCATTCTAGATGTTCCTTACTTTTGTTTGTAGGACTTTCCAAGATGACCCAGAGTAATTTCCTCTTTTCCCTCCAATCTGATTTTATGCATTTTAAAGAGCTATTGGGCAGACCGCTGCCCTTCCCAGTGGACAATGCCAGCAGCACTGACATTGTTGCAATAGGGGGTTTAAACAAAGCCACAATTTCTATCTCAGGTGAGCTAGTATTAGTTTCCAAAGAGATTCTCTGAATTCCCTGAGTGTATACTCACAACAGAGACTGCTGCTCTGCCATGCTTTACTTTTCATTTAGGAGGAGCAAAAAACCACAGGGTACCAGGCGAAATTAATGAAGTGGATGGGTTGGATTAAATGATGTTAAAAAAAAAAATTTTAAAAAAATTTAAAAAAAGAAAAACCAGACATGTTAAGGAGTTAAATGGCTGAGCAGAAACGTTATTTTTTTTACCAAATTTTCATTAGTTATTTTACAAAAGAAACATGCTATAAAGCAAATTTATTCGTATATACGGCTAGGAGAGCCTGCAGAGCCTTACTTTAGTGCAGGCAATAGCAGCTGAAGCTCAGGCTGTGGGGAAGGGAAGGGGGAGTTCCCCTCTGATGTGCCAGTCCCCTCTGAGGCTGCCAGCCAGAGCAAGCAGAGAACACCCCAGCACACACAGACTGCCACACGGCAAGCCAAGGAGCCCGGCCCGGCCGGCACTGCCAGGCCCGGAGCACGAAGCGATGGAGGCGGGGAGAGCGGTCAGGTGTCCCCGACACAGGGGAGCCCCGGGGAGCTGCGTTGCTCCAGGGACGCTCCGGGGACGCTCCGGGGACGCTGCGGACGGAGCCCAAGGCAGTGCTCCGCCGGGTCGCGTCACAAGGACCGGCCCTCCCGGGGGCGGCGGGCCAGGTTTCTCCCTTCTGTTGCTTCGAATTCCTCTATTTCCTCTTTCCCAGTAACCCCCCGACATTTCTCAGTATACTTAACAGCATCCCTAACAACTACTCCTTAAGGAAATTTTAATTACACCATTATCTGGAACTGTTGATTATTATGACAAGACAAAGAACATGGGAAGGGAAGACTGATTGGGAAACATGGGCTGAGGAAAAGGTTGCTTTGCAATCATTTCTGGTGCATAAAAATCTACACTAGAGACGGAAACAAGAACTAAAAAAAAAAAAAAAAAAAAAGAAAAAAAAAAAAAAGGTAAGGTGCCTGTACCTAGTATTGCTCTCAGGAAAGTGTTCATGCTAAACAAATTACGAGGGAATTGAGGAAGCTGGAAGATGCACTGGTTCCAGATTAAAGATAAAAATAAAAGAAAAAACAGCAGCTCTGGAATTTTCTGGCACCCTTAATGATTACAGGCATTTATTTCAGGGCTGGAAATACTGGAAACAGGTATCCTCCATGTGACTAAGAGTCAAAACTACACCATGACTTAAGTAGAGCAAGCAGCAGTGCAGACTGGGATGTATATCTAAGGGAAAAAGAAACCAAGGAGGAAGGAATGAGAAAATTACAACAAAAACATTGAAGGGTAAGGTATATCAGTTAGAAAAACAGGAAAGCAAATATCTGCTCATTTAAAAGAATGGATGGATGATTCTTCCTCCCCACCTCATTACTGGCATCTGGTACCAAGAATAAATCCAGCAACTCTTTTAATAGTGCAGGGTCTTAATTTCCTTTCTGTGAAGAAGGAGTGTAGGTAGAAATCCACATTGATTTTAATGTGTGGATTTCACGTGTAGGAACCAGAGTGTATTCTTAATTAACCCTGTAAAGAACAAACCTGTCAGACTGACAACTGCAGAGATGGACTGGAGAAGATATTCAAAATCATGGATGAAAATGATGAATGGTACTGAATTCATATTTGGGGGATCAGCTACATCTTAAATCCAGATTTTAGATGGCAAATCGAGTTTCTGCCAGTTATGGGGTCACTATTTCGTGTAGTGACATCCAGAAGATCCAGACTCATTTCAGGAACTTCAGGACTGCATCCTCTAACCACTGAGCCATTAAGTACAATCTGAAATATTCAGGCTGTGTGTGCATTAGCAAACTTTGACACCCATCATAGCCGGGTACAAGTAGACAGGGCTCAGCCATTAGAAAAAACAAGCCTCAAAACAAAACAGTTCGATATTTCATCATGCCTCACTCTATCATTGTTAAAGTCCCTTTAGGAGTATAATATTCCATAGGATGTTTCACAATCAAAAAATATCTCAGCTGGGGCTTTTATGTCAAGAATATCAACTCCCCGTGCAAGAATTCAGTATAAGAGATTTCAGAGGAAGACGAAGAATGCTGCAGAAATCTCAGGAAATGCCCTTTCAAAGTGAGGTGAGATCACAGCTTCCCATTCTCCTCCAAGTTAATTACTTAACCTCCTAGAAAAAGCAGCAGAAAAAATTGCTTACACATGACCTACAAAGAGCAGGCAACATAAAAGTGAAAAAGCAAATTAGAACTGAGAGAATGCTTTTGCTTAGATGCTGAGCAATAGTGGTGGGAGACACTGAGTTACAATGTTTTTACTGAGGTTAGCACAGTGAGACACAGATTCTGAACTGGACCTCTGGACACCAATATAGGCAATATAGAGAACAGACAGCTGCCAAGTTTCCATTTCTAAAACAGTTTAGCCACTTTAATTTACCTGCACCATGTTACATAGTTTAGTTCTCCTCTGCATACTCTTTTGCATTCAGTTTATTTCCTCCTTCACACTCCAAATTTTCTGTTACGTCTTCAACTACTGAATCTTCTTCGTCTGCCAGTGAGCAGACAGAGCATTATATTTAAATTCCTGTTCTCATTTGGTTTACTATTTCAATACAGTACTTTTTTTTTTTTCTTTTCCCAGGCTGACAAGTGTGGAGGAGTGGGCAGCACCATGGAATGTGGCCCATGTACCCAGTGATTTCAGGTAATTTGAAGAGAGAAAGCTATTTAAGATGGGAGAGACAGAGAGGAAAAAGCAAAAGGCAAAAACCCAAAGTAAAACAAACAACAACAACAAAAGCCACCTTTCTTATGATTTTCCTCTCTGTCAAAACTGAAAAACAAGTGTCAAAAGCCTTGCCTTGTGTTTTGTGTCAGCACTAATTACATCCCTGCTGCTGCTGGCCAGTTCCAAGTGCTGCATCCCACCGAGAGGGAAGGCCTCCATCTCCCTGCAGTGGGCAGACCCTTCTCTCCCGCGCCAGGAATGCCTCCGAGGGGGAGTGCGCTGCTGTTTTGACAATCCTTTTTTTTTTTGCTGCCTGGCAGAGCTCCATCTCATTTCAGCAAAGGCAGTATTTCCACTCTGTCCTATATTCTGCCCTGGCTTCACAGCATCCCACGTTCTAACAGCCTTTTCCATTTTCAGTAATCCCTCTTTTTCAGTCTGTCTCACTGAAACAATGGAAATATTAGACCCTGAAAACATTACAGAGCACGGACACAGCATCCTCACTTCTTTGATTCTCACTGAAAATGAACAGAAAATAAGCAGAGTGATGCTCTCCTCCACAGAAATGAGAGTGGCAGATTCCAGCCCTTTGATAGCTGTCGATTTTGACTAATCCTGGTGGGTACATTTAAATCCTTGTTAAGGGCTTTCACATTCATTAAAAATAAATCCAGTAGTTATTTGGCTGTGTAATTATTATGGATAATTTGCAATTAAGCAATTGGCCTCTGACGAAGGGACAGATAATTGACCAGCCTGGTCTGGCATTTTAGAATGGGGTGGGGGGTAATTAAGTAAATCCAGTCAGTTAAATGTCCTCCTTCCCACTACATCTTTTCCCACCTTTAAATGCAAACCAGACCTCATGCAGCTGTGCAGGCCATGGGAGTCTAAGCCTATTAAAGAAATCTTCTAATGACTGTAAAACTACCACTAATTGAAATAAAATATTTTCACACTATTTTCACATTGTGCAAATGGACCCAAAAATAATTCTTAATGCAATACATGGTGCACAAACTGCTCTGCTTGACAAGTGCAACATTTAATTTGCACTAATTAGTCCAAAGCGGGGGCAGTGTGAAATTAACATGATTCATTAATTCTGTGGTTTATGTTTTACATTTGAAAACTACTAGGTTCTCTGCAACCCAACACACCACACTTCTGAAATTACAGGTTCAAGAAGTTCTCCCCACATACCTCTGGGTGCATTTAGATTTAATTTTTGGATTTGCACCTTGTCTATTTGTTTCAAAACAACTAGTTGCTTTAATTTTGCATGGTTTCTTCATTTGCCCTAATCTTGGCCTCAGCTTCTTTCTGACAAAATAATCTTTTGGGTGGCTCAGGTCACTGTGGGATAAGCATGAACAGAGCAGCAGGTGAAGAAGCAATTTTCAAGAAGCAATTTTCAAACTACTGTATGTTCAAAAAAAATTTAATAAATCCTTCGTATCAACTAAATCTGAAGTTTTCATGATGCTGCTCCAATATTTGCTCCCATAACGATATCAGGAGATGTTCATTAAAGATCTAATCCAGAGCCCCATGAAAGTCAACAGACAGACTTCCATTGGCTTCACAAGGCATAAACACACCAAGCTTCTCTTTCTACTACAGAACACAGGACTCTGAGAACCATAGCGTTGACCAAGTTGTCTTGCAGAATAAATCATCTTCAGGTGAATTGTGTTGAAAAGCATTTAAAAATATACCAGACGTAGCTAAATATTAAATTTCTACAAATTAAGGTGCCAAAATTGTATTTATGTTGTTGTACATATTCCCAATGTCAAATGTGGTCCATTGTTTCCTGGGATACAGGTTACATTTTCCACAAAGACACAGAGCAATATTACACCAAGAATTAGGTGTAATATTGAATATACTATGAACTTTGTTTACTTGTTGTCAATAATTATTGATAATGAAGTAATGATGCCTGTCCCTGAGAGCTCTAAAAATTCAGCAGATACTTAGTTAATGTTATCTGGCCCCACACAGATGTGGAGGCTGACCTAATCCTACAAATACCTCTTCAATAGTCTCAGAAATACAGCAAACAGGTGTGCTAGGATTTACCCATCTCCCCTAGTCACGAGAAATTGAGTCTGTTTTCTGTACCTGAAGGTGCTGGACAAGGTACCCTGAGGCATGGAAGTGCAGCTCCTGTAACTGGTGGGCAAATGACATCACAGTGTGGCAGAAATGATGGCTGGACTGGGCTGTACGACACCCCAGTAAACACACAGACACTGAGCACAGATGTCTGGTAGAACCAAGAAAGTATCACAGGCAGAAGCCTGGCCACTCATGGAGTCAGAGCCACCTTGGCAAAGGCGAGAGGTGAAGCATTATAAAATGTGAGCTTGCTCCTCCAGGCTTCTGGAAGGGGCATGGTAAGAAGTGGTCACTGGAGGGTCCTTCTTGGGTTTTTTCTCACCTAAGATTCAGGTGGTTTAGAGTCTTTTGCCCTCTTTGTCTGCACTGAGCCAGACACAAGAATGAAACAGAGTCTTCAAGGTCTTGTTTTTCAAGGTTTCTCGCGTTGTTGATTGTTTCTTATCTCACAATGTTCTCCGTGCCCAGACAAGATATGAACAGTGGCTAACACATGAGGCGACTCCCCCCTCGATGGGAGGTTGCCACCTTCTTATACAGATAATTACGTATTTCTTATTTACAATTATGTGCCAATACCTATCAACTATACTAAAGGAGTCATCCCCACTCTGACCCAATCTCCTTGAACTACTTTGTGCCACCATCACAGCAAGAGATGGAGGCCAAGGGAGAAGAAGAACCTAGGGCACCACCCTAAATCCTCCATCTTGTTCCCCATTCACCTCCATTCTAAGAATCACAAAACTACAAAATTTTCCACCTGGTGATAAACTACACTACTGTCTATCACACCTTTGTGACTTGTAATTCTTCTCTCAATGTTGGAAGTTTTTCCCATGGGCTAAAATCAAAGACTGTATCGTTCTGGGCTCTGTGCCAGGGTCTACTACAACCCCTTTGTACAAATTCCAGACCCCCCTGTACAAATTCCAAACCCTCTTGCTCGGGTCCCAGACCTCTCTGCTGAGGTCTGTGACCTTCCAGGGTGTCCAGAGGGATGCCCTGGACTCCGACAGGTCCTCACAAAAAAAGGGAAATTCAGGAGGAAGACTGTCTACAGTGGCTTTCCAAGTGTAACAAAAGACAGAGATTTTAAATGATACAAGCCTGATAAAAACGAATGCCTTCCATACTATCTAAAGTTACCTGATAATGTTTGTAAGACCCAACCGAGGCAGAAAGCAGTTAGATTGTGGGGGATTCAAAGTTCTACTGTAATAAGTAGTAAGTAATAAATTTTTTTTAAAAGCACCTACTTAGAAACAATCACTCTGAGTGCAACTTCCATTTTCTGTGTAAGTCTTCTGATTGTTTTTACCCCAGTATAAAAACTGTGGTTCTTTGGTCAGTAACCAAAGTCAAGTAAGGAGTAGGAGTAACAGGAATATTTTCTTCTCATAGAAACAAGCTAAGCTCAGTTTGATCCCACTTTGCAGATCAGAATATGGCCATGACAGTTACCTCGTTTAGAGTAGCAGGGACAGACCAAATGCACATACATAGCTTCATTGTTAGCAAATGTCTCATTAAGACAAAGCCATAATTTAAAAACAGAAAACTGCTCATTCACAAATCTTCCATTTGGCATGAATTTCTGATTGGCTGTGCACCTTTAAATGACTTATTTGTGTCAGTCTGTTTCAGGCTATATGTGGAGCACACAATGTCATCAAGAAGTGCTATTTGATTACAGGGCAGTACTTTGGGTGGCTTTTAGAAAGCAATAAATTATAGCATTACCATGTACTGTGCATAACATCTCTGTGCCACTTAGCTAGTATGAGGCCAAAATGAACACTCTAACCTTGAAAATACATGATTAAAGTGCTGCCTTGTGGATTGATATACAAAATGGCTAAGTTTAGTGATTCTTCAAACCCTGGTTCCCTGGTAAGCACACAGGATTCTGATGTGCTGGGCTCTGCCAGTCACTGCATAGGGCATAAAAGATGTGATGCCTTCAGGAGTACTTGGGCTACTTGGAGTAAGGAAAGGCACTGAGAAGAAAAATTTGTGTCCTTCAATAAGGTGCAGACACTTTCAAGCATCAATTTAAGCCTGTTCTTAAAAGTTGTAGTCAGGCAAATGTAGTCCCTGTAGTACCTGTAGTCCCTACAGGTAAACAGGATGGTACTGAAGTATTCTCAATCAAAGCTGGGCCTACACAGAAACAAGTGGTATCAGTTTAGAAGGTAGGCAATTTCACTGCTACAATCTCACTATTTAAAACACAGAGTTTCTGAGCGCCTTGAAATAACACACAACGATTTTTCTAGCACTATTAGGAGACTCAGATGCCAGTACCTTGTAAGTAAAAGGAAATATAAACTCAAAGCATTGTGTCATGTAAGAAGGCTGCACCATCAGATGTTTAGCAAGGAAAAGGAAAGTAGCATTTTTTCTAATATACTTTTATCAACACTTTTGTCAGAATAAGAAGCTCACTCACACTGTCTGTGTCCTAAAGTCACTTTGTTTGAGTGACTCAGCCACTGCTGCCCCCAACATGTTCCGTGGGTATCATAAACATGAATGACCAAACGCTTTTGATATATATTAAATGAGCTACATGGCCAAACGGTATTGGGTTTGTTTTCATGAGACAGACACAGACTACTACTGCACTATTCTGATTCTATTTAAATCTGTGAAAAACTTAAATGTCTCTTGAGGTACCCTTTTACCTTTTCAAGTGCATCTTTTGATTCTCTTAAGTGCCTGCTTAAAAATGGATCTTTATCTGCATATGGAAGTGTATATTTTATGGGCAGTAGGCTACTACTGCTATATCTGCACATCTATGGATGGTGCACATGTCTATTTGACTGCTAGCAATACAGAGATGGTCCTATGTCAGGGCCTGCTTGAGACTCATACAAGAAAAGGAGTATATTCAAATCTGGTATTTGGTGCAGGGGATGGTGGGGTGTTTGCAATTCCACCCTACCCCCTTCTACTGGGAAACTTGTAAAATCTCACTTGCAGTCCTGGAAAGGATTTGCACAGCTCTAATAGAAATGCTCAACTAAGATAGATGGGTCTGAGAGTGTCACATGGCCTTCCTGAGCATACGTTATGTTACTAAATCAGCATATTGATTTGGGAACACAGCGTCCTGAAATTCTGAAAATGTCAGGCACAGCCTCAGTGCTTCACTTCTTTAAAATCAAATCAATTTAGCCAGCTTACTCTGGAGAAGAAATGACGATGTCAGATACAGGCAAAAAGCAGGGTGTCAGGCACTCCCAAGTCCCACTGCCTCTGATTGTTTTGAAAGGGAACACTCAAAAGGAAATACCTGGGTTGTCCCTTAGTTCATCCTTGGTGGAAAGAAACCACCAGCCCAGATAACGTGGATCTCTGCTTATGTGAACCCAGGTGTCACATCTCTCCATGGATCTTTGGAGATGCCTGAGGGGGAGACAACCAATGAGGTTGAGAAGTGAAATTATATGATTACCTGTGATGGTACTAATCCATCTACCTTACCCACGGAGTACATTTGAGATTAAAGGCTGAGATAGCCCACGCCCTTGCACTGTGATCTCCAGCTCTGTACTCATATCAATCAAGTGTGCCAATCCACAAACGTATGGTCAAGGTTGCAGCATCTGGTGCGAAGAGCACGCTTTCAACAAGTGGGGCCCATCAGCATGAATAAATTTGTAGATCTTAGCCATGTATATTTAGTTGATAGAGTAGATGGAATATTGGCACAAGTTCCTTTTGGGGAAAAAGTCTGCCAAAACGTATTACACCAAGCAGACATTTTCTTCCTACCTGACTTGACTAAACATGCAAGCATACATTGGATGTAAGAAAAAGGAGCAACTGGGAGGTTTCAGAGAACAACACTGATTTATGTTCCCGAACAGAAGTACCAACAATGCATCCTGTTCTGACCCCACAAGACATCACGCTGGGCTTTGACTCCTACACCACAGGGACCAGGTGTAGCACAGGAGCCCCAGTGAGATACAAACTCCAACCCTGCCCTGCCATACATGAAAAGTGGGACTGGAGAAGCTCTGCTGGTAATCAGACCTGTAGAGCATGTGTTAGCTCCCTGGCAAAAGAGCAGTCATCACAACACAGGCCTGATGCAGACCACTTACTCCAACCTTCCACAGCTCCTTGTGCAGGCTCCCTGAACTACAGGCTTGACTTGGTTAATACTATTACAGACATCTGCTTCCAGGCTTTGCTGTCCTTGAGCTGAACATCCCTTTCTTTCTATGTTGAAAAGTTCACTAAAACTAGAGACGACTTAGGCATCACTAGAGAGATCTGAGTGTCAGCAAGACAGAGCCAGATATATCAGGATTCTGCAGCCAGAGAAAGAGACAGTAGGACCTGGTCTGACCTGTACACTTTGAGGATGAGCTGGGCAGGCTGGTATCTACTGCAAGTGAAAAGTGCACAGCCACAACTTCCTGGTATTGTGAGCTAGCAAAAGAGGGAAGAAAAAATCTTGAATATGTTATCAAGACAACTACAGTTTCATCACTAGATTTCAGCAGAGAAAATCTGTACAGACAGCCTGGCAGCCACCCTGCCCTTCTTCTCTAAGGCAATGATGAAATATAACCATGCAAATTTCCTTGCTAGTATAAACTGGAGGATTCATATTATTCGTATTTGAAATAGGATTATGCAAAGGAGAGCTGGATTGCAAGTTGTTTGATGGAGAACTGGAAAAAGCAGTTCTTGGTCCCAGCAGACCAAAAGCTCCTTCAAACTAATATAACAAAAGGTGATGATGTTTTCTCTGGAAAGAATTATACATGACAAAAATCTATTTAGCATTTACAGAAACTGAGCAAAAGGGAATACAGGTCCTAGGAACTTATTAGGTCCAGTGAAGAGAGTGGATAGCAGTCAATCATCAACAGTGTAACATGCAGCACAAATACCTGTGTCCACAGCAGTTAATACAAACAGCCCCCTCATACCTCAGCCATTGCTTTCCATTTGTTCCTTTCACCCTCAGAACCTCCCTTCGACTTTGCTAAATATAGACAAGCCTTTGTGTGCATCAACAGCCAGCCTTAGTGTCAGCTTTCTGCTTCCCATTTCTCACGGCAGTGGGACTGGTACATGACATCATCCAGGACCCTGATGCTCAGGTCCTCTCCATTTCCTGCATAAGAAATAACCCATAGTACCATCACCTCTGCTGTGCTTTGTGATGTTTCTCCCTGTCATGGTTTAACCCCAGCTGGCAACTAAGCCCCATGCAGCCATTCTCTCCCACCGATGAGAATGGGAGAAGAGAATCAAAATGTAAAAGTGAAAAAATTCATGGAGTAGACCAATTTATATTGGTTATGAATTCTTTATGGTGGAAGGAACCTTAAGTATCACCTAGTTCCAACACCCCTGCCACGGTCAAGGACACCTTTCACTAGACCAGGTTGCTCAAAGCCCCATCCAACCTGACCTTGAACATGCAGCACAAATGCAAAGAAGAGCTGAACTGTAGGTTTTTTGATGGTGAAGTGGGAAAAGCAGTTCTAGGTCTCAGCAAGACAAAATCTCCTTCAAAAGAATGTAGCAAAAGGTGATGATGTTTAACAGCCAAAACAAAAGCCGTGTGCCAGAAAGCAAAGAAAGGAATTCATTCATCACTTCCAATGTGCAGTCAGGTGTTCAGCCACCCCAGGAGAGCAGGGCTCCTTCACACATGGCAGTTATTGGGGAAGACAAACATCATCACTCCAAATGACAGTATCCTCCTCCTCTTCCCACAGCTCTACATGCTGACCGTGATGACACCCTTTGGTGTAGGATGTCTCTTGGGTCAGTATTCTGGCTGTGTCCCCTCGCAACTCCTTGTGCACCCTCAGCCTCCTCCTTGGTGGTGCAGGTTGAGGCACAGAAAAGGCCTGTAGACTTTATGTAAGCACTGCTCAGCAGTAACAAAAACATGCCTGTGTTATCACCACATGAAATATTCTCACACTAAATCCAAAACACAGCACTGCAACAGCTACTAAGAAGAAAATGAGCTCTATCCCAGCCAAAACCAGGACACTCCACACCTTCCGTCAGCAAAGTGGAAGGCAATTCCCCAGAAGAGGCTTCTCTCAGGAATGTTCTCAGTTCTGGCTGCTCAGGCACACAAAGATGTTAAAAAATATCCTTAAATCAAAGCTAATCAGATGGCTCCCTGTTTGTCTCAAGACACTGTTCAGACTTCTTCATTTAAAACTCTGCATAGATTTGGCTTAATCTGCTTCACAACTCTTTCTTTTCCAATTCTTCTACTTATCTAATATTGCTTTTTCTTTGTCATTTCCCATGCCCTTCTGACACAGCATTCCTGTAAGTTTTCACCTCATCTCACCATTGATTTTCAAGCCCTGTCTGAGGATGCACTCCTTTTCTCCTCTGTGTCTTAATTTCTCTGTTTGAAAAGCAAGATCTATTTCAGCTCTGCTGCCTCTATGAAGACAGGGAACAACGTGAGCATGCTTAGACTCACACTTGTGTCCTAGCCAACGAGGGCATTGCTTAGAGGATAAATTGAGATGCTGCAATACACTTGTTCTCCTCTGAAGCTTTATATGCTCGTCGGGTGGTCTTGTGCTGGACCCTCCACACAAGCCCAGATTTTGCAGATTGCAGGTAGGTGGCTTTTGATGCCACATTGCTTAGATCTCATGTTGAATATGATAAATCATTCCTATTCCTTAGTCCTGATTATTTTCCCTCCTATATTGCATGAAATAAGCTGGCATTACCACAAAATACAAAATCCCCAGGACTGTATGTAGTATTTTTTCCTTTTCATGCCCTTCCCCCACACACACTCGTACACTGAACTTCCTTTGTAGGCAGTCATGGATTTCTATCATCTGAGGATCAGAGCACTATGCATCCATCAAGAAGGGTAAAATATTCACAGGAAGAGACTACAAGATGAGGAAGAGGTCCAGAATGCATAATATGTGTCAGAGGAACAGATGTACACAGAAAATAAAAGTTCTGCAAACTGCAATAAAAATTTCCTCTACGACAAGAAGAACTGCGTATTTTTCCATGACTGTCATAGATTTCATGGAACCATGAAATCCAGCCATTTTCAGGAAACCCATGAAATTTACCTTTTCACCTGAATCCACACAAAATCAGAATTTTTCCATAAGAGCCCTCATAAAATTGACACATTTTCTTAGAACACTCCATGAAATTATATAGAATACTGCAGTTTCTTTTAGTCTAGTCTCTCATTGCACCTCTTAAAATTACAACCTTAGCTACTGAATTTTTACATTTCTTCCTTTCAGAAAAATAGATTATGCCAAAGTATAATAGGCATGAAAATACTCTCCTATAGGAAGGAAACCAGAAGCCCTCATAAATGTATTATAATTAGCACTGAAAGTTTGAATTTAGAGACAGTGAATTCTTACCAGCTCAAGAGCAACCTCAACTGAACATTTCTCTTTTGACTATGGAAAAACTGACATTACAGAAACTGTTATGTACAAAAATGTACTCAAGTTTCTAAAGGTGCTCCCTACTTTACTTTTTTTAGGGAAGCAGATAAAGGATGAAGTGACCATTCTGGTACCTGACCAACAACCAGCGAATGAGGAAGTGCCACCATAAACAAGAAACTTCAGGAGGTAAATACAATGTGGTCAATTTATTCTCTAAACATACTACATATTTTCTTAAATAATTTCTCTGATCTAACTTAGAAGAGCAGATGCTGTGGCATAAGTGTACATTAAGCTCCCAGAGTGACAGCTGAGCCATTCATTCTGGTTGAAAACAAATCAACACAACAGCTCAAACCCTACTGTACACAAGTTGGGCAGCAAGGATCCCAAATCACAGTCCACCTCAGGTCCCATTATTGCAGTTAGTTCCATTCACTCTTCAGCAAGACTGCTGTCCAGGAAGGAACCAAAAAGCAAGGTTCTTTCCGTGGTCTACAATTAAGCCTTGATCCAAAAGTAACACAATCATTGATATCAGCAGGATTTAACCTTGGCAGTCGATCTAAACCCAAGAGATTTCATGCAAGGCAAAATAAACAGTTTAGGAGAACTGACAGTGCTGCTGAGAAACTTCTACAGGACATAGATGCTAATGAAGACAAGGAACAGAAGACGTAGTAGCAGGAAGATAACAGCCTAAAAAGAGCAAATTAATATGCCCTCAAATAAATTGGAGATCTTCAAATTGATAGGGCACAATGTATTTCAACTCAGGAATCTTACATAGCCACTTAAGAGCTCCCTGAATCACTGGACAGTCACCTCTGGGAATGCAAGAATAGAAGACGAGGTACTAAAAGACTGGGAAAAAGTAAACAGAATATCCAGCTCTGCAAATCAGGGCAAGCAGAACTAAGGAGTTACAAGCCAGTCAATTTGTCTTCAGCCATCAGAAAAACACCAGAACAAGTATTCAAACTACTTATAAGTGTCTAGAAGACAACATGGAAACGAATAGCAGCTAGTATGGATTTCTAGAGCATAAATCCTGTCAAATCAATGCAATTTCCTTCTGCCATATGGGAACAAGCCTTGTGGCAGAAGCAAAGCAGGAGATGTCACGTTTCCCGATTTAGTAAAGCTTGCAGTGCTGTCTCAAATGTCACTCTCACACACACTAACAAAACGTGGTCTGAACAAAACTGCAAGACAGGTACGAAAGTAGATGAGTTTAAGGTGTAGAGAAAGTTATCGTTTGTCCATAGTCAAAGCCATCTAGGTGGACAGGAGGATTAAAAAAACTCTGCTGTGGATATTATTGCGTTTAGTGCTTTCATAAATCATCTGGCCATGACACAGCACACTTACTGCACTTGCAGACTATACAAATGTCATGCACGGGACAACTACAGAGGCTCAGAGTTTGAAGAGACGCTGAAGAATAATGGTGGTGTCAAGAAAAGTGATGACACTTAATGAAAGATGGAAAGGAAGAGTCTGCAAAGCAGAGATGGTCTATCTGGAGAGCCTCAGAAGAAAAGCAGTGGAAGCAACCAGAGGTCCAGAAAATGCATCCAGGGGAAAAAAATTGAAAATTCTACCGTCTTCAGAGGAGAGAATTTTTGGGAAAGCAATTTTAAGACTTTGAATGCGCAAGAGTTTGTCACACACAGGGCTCTTGTTACAAAGTTTGACGAATAACAGCTTTAATTTCCAGCAAGACAGATGCAGGTCAGACATTAGAGAAAAACATTTATAGTAACAAAGATAGTGAAATACTGGGATGGAGCCTGGGAAAACCACGGAATCTGGAATCTCTATCACCAGATGTTTTTAAGAACAGCCTAGAAAAAAAACCCAGTTCTTTAAGGAATGATATAAATATAACCAATCCTGCAGAAGGGGGATTTCTTGAGGCCCCTTCCAGCCCTACTTTTCTAAATGTCAAATGTCCTCCTGTGTTTTAAAGCCTCAAACCACCAGAGTATATAAACACACAAGTAATCCCATTGACTTCAAAGCAAGTACACATGGGATTTAAGCGCATATATATATATATATATATATATATATATATATATACACATACACACATGTATAACTTGCCAGATCAGTGTAGCCAAAGGAAGTATCTTGCAAAATGAGTGCATTTGTTTAAACTGCCCTAGATATTTATCAGCATTATATTTAAAATGTGGTTTCCTGGATTTCACAGATTGTCTATAGAAGAACACCATGAATTTGTGCTACAACCTTTTAAACAATTGTTCATTAGCAGGAACCTTGTAAAACAGAGTCTATATTCATTGAAGACGGCTGGTGGTGAAAAAAGAAAAGGAAAGAAACAGGCATAAGAGGTCCAAATAGGGAAATGCCATGTTGAGAATGCCAGTATTTTCTGCTCATAATAGCACCTTTTTCTTTTTTTTTTTTTTTCCTTTGGTAAGCCAGGTTGCCTACAGACAGTTTCAATATGTCATATCTATAATGTTGAGGACACTAGATTATAAACATGTACAGAAAAGAGGAAAGCTTCTTCAACTGTCTCTCACACCTCCTTCCATATGTTATCACCAAATGTTTTATTGTATGCCAATTTTCAGCAGATATGATCGGAAACAATATTTACTTTGCACAAAATTCAGTAAGATCTGCTGTAAATTATTAACCATCCTCCCCCTCTGTCTCTACTATATTTTTACCTTTTATTTTAGGGGGGAGGACAGTGAAGGAGACCACCAACATCAAGTGCCATTTCACCACAAAAGGTAAGTGTGGCTCAGTGCTACTTCATTTGACCATTGCATTGGAGTTGAGACTGGAACATATGTTCCAGAAGACTGAAGGATACTTTGGCATGCCTTAAGAACTGGTTGGGCAGGAAAAACATTGGAGACTGAGCCTTAGCCTTGCCCTTGCTGCATATTACCTGTTAACCATTTATTTTGTCCTTGATTTACACAATAGATCCTTGTATAAAGTGCACATACTAGAAGCACCTACAATTATATATACCTCCATCTTTCTCAGAGCTGTCAAGAAACTGGAAAATGGAAAAAGGGAAACATAACCCCCATTATTTAAAAGGAAAGAAAGGCCTAGGGAACTACAGGTTGGTCAGTTTCACACGTGGGCCCAACAACATCATGGAGCCGATCCTTCTGGAAACTATGCTAAGGCACATGGAAAATAAGGAGGTGATTAGTGACAACCAACAGGCTTCACTAAGGGCAAATTATGGCTGACAAATTTGGTGACCTTCTATAATAGGGTTACACCATTGGTAGATGACAGAAGAGGGACTTACATCAGTACAAAACTTGGTGCTGTTCTGCTTGATATCTTTGTCTCTAAACTCTAAAGACATGGATTCCATGGATGGACCATTCAATGGATAAGGAACTGGATGGATGGTCACACTCAAAGTTGTGATCAGTGATTTGATATCCAAGTGGAGAGCAGTGATGAATGGTGCTCCTCATTGGCGCCAGTGTTGTTTGAATCACTGGGAAGGGATGACATCCAGAGGGACCTGGACAGGCTTTAGAGGTGGCCTGTGCAAACCTGATGAAGTTCAACAAGGCCAAGTACCAGGTCCTGCACCAGGGTCAGTGCAACACCTAATGTCAATATAGGCTGAGTGGAGAATGGATTGAGACCATCCCTGAGGAGAAAGACTTGAGGATATTGGTTGATGAGAAGCTCAAAATCAACGTGCACTTGCAGCCCAGAAAGCCAACTCTGTCCTGGACTGCATCAAAAGTAGTGCAGCCAGCAAGGCAAGGGAGGGGGTCCTGCCTTTCTACTCTCATGAGATCCCACCTGGAACACTGCATCCAGCTCTGGGGCTCCCAGCCACGTAGTGATAGGACAAGGGGGAATGGCCTTAAACTGATGGACAGTAGGTTTAGAGTATAGATATTTGGAAGAAATTCTTCACTGTGAGGGTGGTGAGGCTCTGGAACAGGTTGTCCAGAGAAGCTGTGGATGCCTCATCCCTGGAAACGTTCAAGGTCTGGTTGGATGGGGCTTTGAGTAACCTGGTCTAGTTGAAGGTGTCCCTGTCCATGGTGAGGGTTTGGAATACGATGGTCTTTAAGGTCCCTTCCAACCCAAGCCATTCTATGAATCTATGAAATTACATTCCCTAGCAATAACACAACCCTTCCTAAACAAATACCTGATTGAAGGAAAGACAATTCTCTGATTTCTGGAGCCCTATGCAAACCAGCTCTCTTGCATGGGGAGAAAAGTGGGTAAGTGGATATTCAGATTACAGGATCCTATAAATACACACATATAAGGAATACCTCCAGCACTGCCTCCTTCAGCAGTCTGAACTCTTGAGTATGATTAGAACCAAAACCACCAACATGCAGCTTCAGATTAAGAAGGATACCACACACCCAAAAGTCACACCAGCTACAACTGTGAAAGGAAAACATAAAATCTGGAACTGCACCTCAAAACAGGCAGGCAGCCTCCAGGGTTGCCAAAACATTGCTCTCATGTGTAAAGAAAGTCTTGTAAAACTAGAGAAACCAATGCATTTCTGAATTTTTTTTCAGGTACAGGTCAAGACAAGTTTCCCATGAAACCGTGAATTCCCACAAAGATGGGAAGAATCTCGACTGCAAAGAACCACAAGCTAATCCAGACACGAAAGGAGAGCAAATGAAATAGGATGTGGAGAAAAATCCCTGCCTGCATTAAGCTCTGCCAGGTCCCACATAAACCACCAGTTCCTTCCAACTGGTCTAACTGCAATTTTGACTTGGCTTCCTTATTCCCAGCAGGGAAAACAATCAAATCAATCAAAAAATCCATCTCCCCAAAATGCTAAAACAACATTCAGTACTTTTGTGTCAAGTTTATCTGAAAATATTGCCTGTGAAACATGCAGCCCCATGCAGAAAGCCTTCTGTCACTCATGTCCCCCCTTTAAAAGATCTCGCAAATGCTTAAAGCAATTGCCTGCCTTGTGCTCGTGCCCTGACATAAGAATTTCTCGTTTGCTTCTAGAAATGACTTAAGGGTTTGCTATCCATTTTGGAGCAGTGTACTTTTAACATATTTTATTATTATGACTTATAGTCAAGATGTGAAAACAGAACAGCTCACAGAACTATCATTTAAATCCACTGATACTTCATGTTTCACACAGCTAATACAATCCTTTGACCTACCAATCCAACTAACGTTTAAAAGCTTGAATGGCAAGATGCTGTCTGCTCAGGGCTGCTGATACAGAAAGTCCCTGTATAAATCACAATATCACAGAAGTCACGAAAACTGTGAATTTTGGCGTCAGCTGTGAAAATATTCCATCTGGTTTCTGTCTTGTAGAAAAATGTTTAAAATCTAAGTACAGGAAGTTTATTTTTGCTTCCTCAGTGCAGCAGAAGTAAGCAGTGTAAGACTGGTGAATAGCGCCTCAGAGTTCTGATATTGCTCCAGGTGCTTGCGAGGTTTCCAAAACAACATTTTGGGTTTCATTCAGATATCCAACTGCACTACTATTTTAATTTCAAACCCTTAATCCAGACTGAGCAACTCACTGAGTGCTTTCCTAATAGTTACAATTGAAAATATAGCAAAAGCAATATTGCGCTCCATAACACCAATGAGCTAAATCTGACTTTGACAGCATATTCTGGGCAGAGGGCTGCTGTTTTGAATACATCTGTCAATAAGCATTTGCTTCCCTTATATGTTGGACCTCTGTTAGTAATAAGCCACTAGTAAAGCCAGTCAATTCACCTGAACATCTATTTGCAGATTCTGGAGTTTAGGTAGCCAGTTTCAGAAGGCTGGCTCTTTTTATGTAGCTCTTGACAGGGACTGACTTTATATTTTCACTTTATTTCTTTTTTTCATTTAGGTCATTCATCTATTTAATGGAAACTCTATAGAAAAATTATGATTAAAAATTACACAAGAGATATATTACCTTTTAAATCCCCATCACTACCATTATCCCATCCCAGCCAATGTGACATTCAGCAAAGAGCCCAATATTCATTTTATTTATACTCTGTCACCTGCCTGAGATGCCTGGCAACTGGGATCTCTATACAGTCTTAGTTAGATCTAGTATAAAAAAAGAGCATGAAGCCAACGTAAGAAGGAAAAAGAAGCAGTGGTGCAAGAGAATTTCAAGATTTCCTAGGACTAAGCTTTTCAAAGGTGCCTAGAACAGATTCAGAGCTGTTTTCAAAGGAGATGAAAAAAGACCAGTGCCCAACAGGATCTGGTCTGCTTACCCCCTTTTGTTTCCCCTTCACCAAAATCTCCCTTCCTCTAGCACCTCAGCAAAGGGTTTAAGCATGGGCTCAGGTGGAGGGGTCATTTCATAGCTCAGGGGGGTCGAGTGTGGATGGAAGAGGTTGATAGCACCTTCTAGGGCAAACACCTGTGAGGAGACTGTCTGGGTGCAAAAGGAACTTTTGAGTGACTTGATAATTAAATGAAAAAATGAATGACCTAGGTAAGCCTTGCCAGTCCTAGGCTCCTGCATGACAGCAAGACCTTTAAAACAAAGTCTTAACTCCCTCCCCTTCAATCTGCAATGCCTCCCACAGGAAAAGCTCACTGTCACACACACTTTAATCCATGGGTGGAGGTACTGCTCTTTCAGCTTGCTACAGCAGATAACTCTCCTGTTTCCAGTCCTCCATTATCTGCCTGTCTTTTCCCACACCTCCACCCACGCTAGCAGGTTCTTTGTTCTCCAGGGGATTGTTTTTGCAGAGGGCAAAAAATGACTGGAAATAGGCAGGAGACACCCACCACAGTCGCTTTTCCTTCCCGGGTGATTCCCAGTTTTTTATTTTCCTACGGCACTTTGTGTGAAGGGGAAACAAGGGTAAAGAGGCCTTTAAAAGATAGTAGGGAACTGCTGTGTTGGTTTCAAGATGGAGCATGCAATTGCTATTTTTGATTGTGTTAACCCAGGCGTAATTATGTAATTATCCACAAAAATTTAGTCAGAGTTTTGCATATCTAAATCATTAACTTTAACAATTGACAGACTGCTTTGATTAGTATTTTCATAGACTAGCACAGCATACATTTGTCAGCTTTCCTATGATTAGTTGTAATTTGGAATTTGTTTATGCAAAATGTTTTTATTGCTCGTTTGGGGGGGAGGGAAAAAAAGGAGGGCAGAAAAGACATGTTTATCCTGTCAGGAGATCCCACAGAACTTACTAGGGATGTTGCAAATGTATTTTTGCTGTGCTTTAATGTCACTTATTTGGTGAACTGATACAGCAAACATTGGTTTGTACTTGTAAAGGAGAACAAAATCTCCAGGTGAGCACCTTTTGCCATACAAATTTTTTTAATCACAGTTTAAGTAAATGAATTCAGAAGCAATTCATTGCACTTTATGCAATGCCATATTTTAAGTCTATCACTTCCCAAAAACAATACTAGTGCATCTTGCAATCAGTGTGAACACTTTAAAATGCTGCTTGTGTCAAATACTGTAATGCCAGCTCAGCCTTTTCATTCAGCATTGTAATCGATATCATAATTTAAGATGCAGTTGGTAAAGCTAAGCAATAATTAATGATTCCATCCTGCACCTGCTGGTGGATCAGTTTCTGCGTTAAGCTCTCCAAAAGAGAAATCCGAAAGCCACACAGTTTATCCTTCACAAAGCAAACTCTTCTGTAGCAGAATTGTGTTGACATGAGGAACTGCAATGACTTTGAAGTACTGTGGTGTGGAGTCTGGTCATTCCTAAGTTACCCAACAGAGGTGAAGTGCCAGAAAGGTTTTCACTTTCTTTGATTCCCAAGCAAAGGCTATCTGTGACAAAATGCATCTTAAAACAAAGCATACACTTCCTCCAGACATTTTGACTGGATTAGTGCCACCAATGGCTGGTGGGCACAGCTTTTTCTCTGGCTGGCAGGGAGTTCAGGTAAGAGCACAATTCTTGCCTTGCACCACCATTAGGACTTCCATATCCTGAAGCACTAACAGTCTTTATCCTCTTTCATAAAAAACATTTTAAAAACTGAGTAAACTCACTGCTTTTTGTGAAGATTCTCCTATCCAGCAGCCTCTAGCTGACTAGTTAATCAACATTCACACGATTTCTCAGAGAGGTAAGGAAAGCATGTTTTGACTTCATAACCAATTACAGACTATGATTCACAACTTCATCTGCCCCATGGCAGCTGCAGTTTGGTAATTACAGTTAAAACTTACACACTTTCCAGATGATCCACAGAGACCACTGTGATGGACATAGCATAAATTCCAGCTTTGCAGATCCCACATATGTCTAATATTCTTACCTAGTCGGGCTTCAGTTTTCTTCATCAGAAGGGGAGGTATGCTTCAGAGACTCATGAACAATTAATGTGAAAGACATGTCAGACAGATAACTTTTTTTTTATTCCTAAATAATTTCATATATATATATATGTATATAAATAGCACACTCTCATTAAGGGATTATCTGAGCTACATCATTCAACATTCTCTGCTCAGGTACCTGATGCCCGGTTTTAAAATCTCACTTCCTAGGTAGGTACAGCTGACTGCTGGCATATTCACTGCATCCGCTCTCAAATGGCTGGTTCGCTGTTTGGAATTCATGGGGAGCAGCCCTGTCTGTCTTTGTAGGAATTTTGGCTGAGTACGACTGAGTACATGAAAATCAGGGAAGCCAGAAGAAAAGAATGATCTGTTACCTGAGTTTCTTTCACCATTTGAAATCCATTGAAAGAGAGGCATCTTTGTAGCACAAGCTGTTGGCAACTCCTCTCTCCAGAGCGTATCATCAGTCCCAAGCTTGCGGTCTTTTATTCTTTTAATTTTAATTGGTAGCTCCTGCCTAGAAACCAGTTGGGAATTGAATTGCCTGTGTGTTCCCTATGCTCCAGAGCAATTGCCTGTATATTCCATGTGCCTCCAAGCAGTTGCCAGCTTGCTCCTCATTCTTCCTAGTAAATGCCAGTAATCTGTGCACTGGTGTGTAAAATTTACAGTACTTGATTACGTCAGGAAGGAGCACAGCACAAATTGTGGTATGTTTCTATTTCTACTTTACCTTAGGGATATGCACTCTGTCCCAGCCTTTGGCCTCAGCATTGTGAAAACAGCTCATCTGAGGGTTAGGGAGGAGGAGCATCTTTAGAGGACTTGGATTTGCACAGTCTTGTGGATGCCCCCAAGGAATCTCCCAAAATTCTTCTATCCACTATTTCTAAACCTCACCTGTCCATCCTGCTAATGGTGACATTAAGACAGCTTTGCACCACTATCATCCTTACAGCAGGATTAACATCTTGCAGAGGGTTTGCTGGTGCAGGGTCACTGTTTCCCCAGGAAGCTGAACAGGTCTCAGGCTCTGCCTGGAAGGAAACACTGTAGCACTACTGTTCCCCTCGAGCCAGGTAAAGGCAGGAGTAGGCTGGGCTGGGTGGCAGGGATGAACAGAAGCGATTGATTAAATAGCTCATCTGTCCCTTTTAGAGCTACTTGTTTATGGACCCCATTTCAAGATGAGTGGTTTCTTCTGCATTAAGTGGGATAAGTTAGAACAAGAGAGACACAAGTATAGGAAGGAAGGATAGCAAATTTGACTCTTCTATACTGTGTTCTTGCTACCAGCACAACTTCCAAGCAAATGAAAAAAGATACCAGTGACTCACTTCCTCCAAGATTAGACCATGAGTGAAGAAAATGATACTCTCCAAATCACCAATCTGTGCAGTGCTCCTGTCAAAGCTCCCATTACCCATCACTCTGGGTCTAGCCTCCAGGCCAGCCATGCAGAATCAAAAGGGTTCCAGTGTTTGATTATCAGGAGCTGCAGTTTTTCACAAAATTGAAACTAAAATAAGACTGCATTAAGTGCCTGTTCAGAGACTGACCACAACATAGGAGTCTTTGTTCATGAGACACTTTTGCAGCCCAAATCAGAAAAGTTACCCAGAGCTCTTCAGTCTTTTATCTGGGTCGAGGGGATACGTTTGTCTTCTCCTCCTTTACATCCTTCTCTTCATGCTACATTTTCCTCTGACTATTCCAACAGCTCATCCATTCAGTGGACAAGGCAAGAGCTACAGATGTCTTCCATCTGGAACTCTGCAAGACCTTTGACAGTCCCCCACAACATCCTCCTCTCTAAATTGGAGAGATACAGATTTGATGGGTGGACTATTCCATGGATAAGGAATTAGCGGAAGGGTCACATTCAAAGAGCTGCAGTAAACAACTTGGTGTCCAAATGGAGAATGGTGAAAAGTCATGTCCTCAGGGGCACTGTACTGGGACCAGTACTGTTTAATACCTTCACCGATGACACAGAAAAAGGGACTGAGTGCACCCTCAGCAAATTTGCATGTGACACCAAGCTATGTGGTGCAGCTGAAACACCCAGGCGATGGGATGCCATCCAGAGGGACCTGGACAAGCTCAAGAAATGGGCCCAAAAGAATCTCATACAATTTAACAAAGCCTAGTGTAAGATCCTGCATATGCCTTCGAGTGGTGCCAAAAACAAATACAGACTGGGCAGAGAATGGATTGAGAGCAGTCCTGAGTAGAAAGACTTGAAAGTTTTGGTTGATGGGAACCTTGACATGGGAATGAGTGCTGCCAGCCCAGGAAGACAACCATATCCTGGGCTGCACCAAACGAGGTATGGCTAGCAGGTCAAGAGGGCTGATTCTCCCCATCTACTCTCTCTGGTGAGACCCCAGTTGAAGTGCTACATCCAGCTGAGTACAGGAAAGAGACATCCCTGATGTTGCGAGTCTGGAGTAGGGTCACCAAAATGATCAGAGGGCTGGAGCACCTCCCCTATGAATACATGCTGAGAGACTTGGGGTTGTTCAGCTTGGAAAAGAAAAGGCTCTGGGGAGACCTTATATCTTAGAGTGTATGAAAGGATCTTACAAGAAAGAGGGGGACAGACTTTTTAATAGAGCCTGTAGTGATAGGACCAAGGGGAATAGGTTTAAACCAAAAAAAGGGTAGATTCAGACTAGATATATTAGAAGAATTGTTTTACTGGGAGGGTGGTGAAACACTGTAACAGGTTGCCCAGAGAAGCTGTAGATTCCTCATCCAAGGAAGCATTCAAGGTCAGGTTAGACAGGGCTCTGAGCAACTTGATATAGTTGAAGATGCGCCTGCTTATTATAGGGGGGTTGATCTATACGGTCTTCAAAGGTCACTTTCAACCCAAACTATTCTGTGATTCATTTTTCTCACCTCTGATTCAGTTGCCTTCTGACCTATCCTAGGTTCCATGACATTAGCCTCCCCATAATGCAACCTTTTCTTTTCCTGATGATGAGCCAGCCACACACTGCCTTGCCTTATTCATTTTAGGAACTGCCTATTACAAATCCTCTTCCACCCTTCTGACACAGAGCTTTCCTACTTTAGTGCACTCAGAAGGCCTCAGAAGCAGCAGTTCTCTGCAGAGTTCTTCTCTCTGAAAAGTGAGCTCCATAACATAGTTGGTCATATTTTCCTTTATCAAGCAGCTCCAAAGGGGAATCTGTTTTTAAACAAAAGTACTGTCATAAGAGGTATCCTACTCACACAGTAAATCTCAACTCTTAATGTAATCTGAAGCTTCTAGAGCCATTCATTAACTCTTATTTCCAGTACAAGTGCAAATGCTTTCCCTTGAAACAGTTTGGCTGTGGGCTTGGTTTAGGTTCAATAGTGTATAAAGATGGTAATTCTTCACTCTGTATTGAATTACACAGTAGTCCCTTGAATAGGCTGGCATGGGTTGTGTGAATTACTGCTACTTCACCTCCCAGACTCCTTCCTTCCACAGAGTGGGCAGCTATTTCACCCTGCTTTACAGAGCTTGCTACCTCTCTGCTTTCATCAGAATGAGGTTCCTTTCATTTCCTGCTGCTTCATCCCCCTTTGCTCACAGAAGAGCATCTGGCATTTCTCTAGGTTTGCTGCTCCTTCCCGTGACATAAGTACAAGGCTTGCTGAGAAGAAGAGATGGTACAAAAACAGACTTACTTTTTTTCACCCATCTGCCTACCCAAGGAAAGACTAAGAGTGATTTTTCTGTTAGGCCTAATTTCAGAGTGACTAGGACAGCCCCTGCAATAAATTACAAGCTTCCTCTTCATTTTTGTGTGGTGTACTGCACACTAATTCAAATTTAGTATCCTTTTTTTAGCCATCCTTTTTAAAGGAAAACAAGTTCTTTATCAGTTTCTTACTCCCATTTCTTCCTTCCTGATCTCCAAATTCCCATTCAAAGTACACCACAGCAGACTTAAAATGTAAAGCAAGGCATCTTCACAAGAGGTCTTGAGAAGGACTAGTATGGTTTGAAACATCATTCTGGCAGTAATGCTGTTCAGTAGCCATCCAACTACTTCCCATCAGTGGAGCACTTAGATGTATCTCAGGGAGAATCTGACCTCTGAAAGAGGCATACTGCTCATTTCTCTGTCAAACATACACCACATCCTACGAGCAAAGAAGGCAGACTAACCTTTGAACCACGAGCATTTCATACCTGGAGCTTCCAAACAGTGAGGGAGTTAACTTGGCATTGCCAGCCGAGCTGCCCTTAAATGAACACTGGACTCTGAAACCTTTCTCCTAAGAGCCACAGCTGAATCTCCCAGTTTCTAACACACTGACAGAATTGTCTACTCTTTTCTCTTTCAGACATTTAAAAGGAAGTGTGTTTTCTCTTCCATGAAATTTGGGAAAGGAGGGATATGTCTCTTCTTGCCAGCAGAAAAAGCAAGGGCTGTCAAGACACTTAAATCTGATCATCTTCAGTGCACTAGCAGGGCAAGGTTTTGTTGGGTGGCTGCAGTATAAAAACCACGTCAAAAGGAGCCATTTAAACCCATGTAAATCATGTTCACTGACGTATAACCGCATCCATCACTCCTAAATGATATGCCAATCCAAAAAGTGGGGCACCAGATCTTTCCACCGTGCTCAAAATGAAAACTAACTTACCCTCCTTGCATCTTCAGGGAGTTCTATGCCTCTCAGTTTAACACAGGTCACGGAACGTGACTCTTCAGTATTAAGCAGAGCCCAGCCCAGGACGGCGGCAGCAGCGTTTGCAGGGTTGTTCAAACGCTCCTCACTTGACAGTGCCCTTCATTTATAGTTAACGAGGATGTGACAGCCTATTCTCCTGGCGTACCATCCAACCACACGCAAAATTCTGCATGTGCCTCACACTGCAATCCTATTTATATCAGAATAGACATGTGCACTGAGGCTTTAACCAACAGCTGAGACAGGGTTTTAGCATGAGATTTTCAAACCTGTCTCAGGTATTTAGAAGCACAAATTGCACTGAAAGACTAATTGAACGGTGCTTCTAAATCCCTCAGGTGCTACTGAAAATCTCTCCCTTAATAACTTGGAATCTCCTAAAGAGTAAACCTCATTGAACTTAGATGGGTATGCAGATCCCAGGGTTAAGATTTTGAAAAATGCTCTGTACTGACTTAACTCCCATTGACTTCATTGGGAACAGAATTAAGTTGACATTGAGCCTTTTTGAAAATTCCCCTCCAGGTGTGTTTTCTCCCTTTGAATTTGAATAATCTGTTAACTGCTGAGATTGCTTTTTGATGTATCAGTATGAAGAATTTTGCAGGAGTTTTTAACCTTAATTTTTGGTGAAATGAGACTCAAGAAACTGTAGTGTCACAGAAACTTTATCTGCTAAACCTACAGAAGGAACTATGTTTATTTTCTGTATGTGTTTTGCTGCTATTATTATTGTTATTATTATTTTGTCCTTCAGCAGCAACACAGGAGCTGAAACCACAGACTTTATTGTGGGAGGTGCTGGGCATGGTCTGTTAAAATATTTGTACGATACACAGGCAAGCTGTCTTACTACTAATAGTCAGACTCCAGAGAAACCAAAGACTCATAATGAATATCCCCAGCAGGTGTAATTATACAGCAGCATTTCAGTTACTATTTCACCTCCTTGCAGACATTATCAGGAAATGGGGATTTCCTTCAACTCCCCTGAATGTTTGAGTTTACCTTTTAAATTAGCCCTACTTACAAGAATGTTTAAAGGGTTTTTTTCTGTTAGTGTTGATGCGTCCCTCACTACAGTCTCACGGGCTGCACTTAACTGTCTGAGATGCACAAAACACAAGGGCACATTAGGGCACAAACTTTGCTTCGGCGATGCCATTTTTAACAATATGAATAAAAGGAAATAAGACAGTAAGGAGCCCTCTATTTTGCAACAGCATGACTGAGAACAAACTCTCCATGGCCCAGATTCCTTATAAGAAAGAATAGCTGCGCTAATATCACTTGCAAACAGCATGATAACCACTCCTTTGTTCCCACCAAAGATACAACAGCGGAATCCTGTACGAGAAGTCATCTGATATGTCAGCTCATTAAATTAGTCAGAATGGGTGAATGGGGAAGAGGAATATACCATTGTAAATGTATGTTAATTAACAAATGCTATAAGAGAGGCATTTAAATGTATGAAAATGAATATTAATGAGATGAAAACACCTAATTATTGTGCATCTAATGGTATTATCCAGAGCATCCAACAGAAAATGCCTACTTGTCATGCATCTAAGGCAACAGTGCAAACCTTCAGACACAAAGATTCAGTGTACGTAGAGATCATATTATGACTTTAATTACAGACCTTGCAAAATGTCTGCACTGAAACTTTAATTTGGAAGGATTTTTGAAGTTTTATTTATTTTTTTAAGTCAGATTTCACCAATTTCTTAAATCACTGTTGCACTTCAGAACCACATGTTTCTTTGTAATGCTTCTGAAACATTTTTCTGAAGTGCTTCAATGCCTCTGCCTGCACAGCTCCATTTTGCAAGAATATAATTAGGAATGGGGGGCTGCAAACTGGCCTGCAATGAAGTTCTGAGGAATTTTTCATGAAATTGCATGAAGCCAAAAGCTGGCTGGATGAAATTCTTCCCTTTGCAGACAGCTACCAAAGGAGAATCCTGAGTTAAAAATAGTGTGAATTCCTGGAATTAAAGACTACTTCATAATAAATATGCATTAGGAAGCTGAAATAAAATTATACAGGCCACTTGAATTCTATTATTTCCTAATTACTCAGTGGTTGGCTTTACAACCTCAATGTTCTTTTAATGTAAGTTTTTCAATGTGGGGTTTTTTGGGGGTTGGGTTTTTTAGAGTAACTGCAGATAGAAAGTCAGTTTCTTGATCCCAGATAGGACAGAAGGAGTTTTTCTTTATAGACAAAATTCTAAAGTGGCACAGCTATGCACATATTCCCTGTCCGAAATTCTAGTGCATATGCCAGGAACACATACAGAAAAGGGGATATTTTAATGACTACTCACTGCATGGTATTTCCAGTCCCAAGAAGACTAATATCATTCACACATACAATCAATGAAGTCTTAATCCTACCATCAAAGCAATTAATGAAAACAGAGCACGTCAACTTAGTATTTGAGCCAGAATTGATTCCTAGAAGATAGCAATCTCCTCTCTCAAAACGGAGTTATTAATATATAAGTAGCAATGTGACAAGCACTTCAGATATACCTTGACATGTATATTTATTATCACTCAAAGTGACTCACAATCCATCATATTTTATAAAATATTATATCTTACCCATGCTTCTAATTTTCTTACAAGACTGTCGTATGGAACTGTAAGAAAAATGTCCATGAAAGGGAGATACACAATTCTGGTGGATTTAAGTTTTTTATCCTATCAGAGAAAGAAATTAGTCTGTATGACTTACTTTTAATAAATCCATGCTGCCATCTATTTACCACTCAAACTGCTGTAGTTGCTTCCGAACTGATTGCTTTACTAATAACTCTAGCAATGTGCTTGGTACTGAATTCAAATTAAATGCACTGATTTGAAACCATCAGATTGTCTCCTGTTCCCATTGGCAGGTAACTCCTGTTCACCTCAACAAACTGAAAAATTCAAGGAACAGCATCAGTGTATTTGACATTACTGCATGTGTTAAGTTTCTCAGAGGGATTTCCCAGCCTCATACATAGACACCATCAAAGCACTTTCGCTACCACAATTAGCAGTGGGCAGAATAAATCTGTCAGCAGTATTTTGTACTGCTTGGAATACAGTTGAATTTCTAACAGAAAAAAAAAGTTTCCCAGTTTACAGTTTAACAGGAGGTTGAGTTAACAACCCTTGAGTTACAGTTTCTACAGGGAGGAGAGTCACTTTGTAGTGTTATGGTTAAACAATACAGAGGAGTGGTATCACCATCTGGTATGTGGTGCTAACTATTTCTTGCCCATACTCTTTGGCTAGGCAGATAACATCAGTAAAAGGCACCAGTGTGCCTCAGGTAGGCCAGCTGAAGTTAAAAATATTAATAGTAGTGCATTTGCTTTCAAGTAGCTACACTTGTTTTGTTATTTTTCTCTCATGTCTGCTTAAATCTATAGCAATAAATTGTATCAATATAAGCTAGTGCATTTCTTATATGTGACCTTTTTGCAAGGAACTAGAGTAACTGTACAGTTAGGGTACAGATGCCCTAAAAGTGAAAAGCAACAATACCAGCTCTGTCAAAAGTAAAATTTTGGGTCCGGAGAAATTACTCATTTCAGGCACAGGAAGCAGTCCTGCACAATGGTTAGCACTTTGATCTGAATGGAAGCCAGTCACAAGCTGTGGTAGCACACATTTTACAGAAGATACTCATTCCCCCACAGAGAGCAAAAAACATAGATCCTATCCTCTGTAGAAAAATACAATGTAAATTCAATCTGAACAAAGCCAGAAATATATTTGTAAATGTCCAATTCCCATGAAAAAATAAAATTATCCCTTTTCAGAGGGTTTACACAGTCAATATTAAACTACTGAGCGGAAGATATTGATAGCCAGTAACGCAGATGAGATTGCTGTTAATTGTTAACATCTCCTGGGCTACACTTCCTATGTCCCTGCACAGATGATGAATAAAATTATTTACCTATTCAAGTAATGAGAGCTAGGCATTTTGATATCCACATACACGGGAACTCAGACCTCCTCTGAGACCCCTACCTGTAATTAGGAACAGATGTAAGACCTTGTTTCTGAATTGATAAAAACAAATTTCAGCCCTCCAATGATATATGGCCTAGCAGCACAGTAACGGGAAGAATACCTCTGCAGAAGAATTCCCCTTCAGGCACTGGATCTAATCAGCTCCCCTCTGGCTCAAGAACCCTACTACCTTAAATCCAGTGCTTTTCCATCACTGTTTTGGGACACCCACTGAAACACAGGTAACACAGCAAGTGCATAACAAGAAAGTGACAAGCAGTGTTTATATGGCTTCACCTCTGACGAAGAAAATCACATATCTTCACCCTTCAAAACTACAGCAATTCTATAGCACTTCTCCATGACTGAATAATTTAAAATTAAGAATACGCCACATTATGTGCTTTCAGCAACAATTCTCACAGCTCAGCATGTGCAGCTGGGGAAGATTCTTCAAATTATTTCATGGGGGAAACTCAAGACGACATTCAGCGTAACATACTCCATTCTCCAAATGTCACACTGGTGCAGGAGAACATGCCCACCACCAAGGTTTCATGGACTGAAAGTAGCTGCATTTCTTACTTTGCATCAGCTGACTGAAATAACCCAATGGGAATAGGTACCTGCCCGTTCTCCTGCTCTCACACACAAGTACCAAGAGCTCTGTATTGTTCGAGCAGAGGAGTGAATGCTCTAAAGGGAATTTGCTGTCTATACATGTTGCAGGCTAACCCTTCCCCTGTCAGATGCATCATTTGGACTACCTCATGTGTGCTTGTGCTAGCCCCACTGGATACTCTGACAATAACAAGACACTGAGGGCCTATGGCAGGCCCAACCATTCACAGCACTAGGCCTGGAGCAGTTGAAATAAGCTGTTGTGCTCATTTTCATCAAGTGACAAGTAAAGCTGCCTTCTTTCATGTTCCTTTCCTGACTACTATAGGTCCCTCACTTGATTTACCCTCATCCAGCAAAGTTTATAATTCCCACTGGCTTTTGGCATAGGTGACTAAAATTATGTCTTGAGAAAACCCAGAAGAGCTGCAGCCCCTTTGGTCTGTAGAATAGAGACAGAAATTTGTATTTACTGAGGTCACCTTAGTACAAGAAAGCTTCACCAGTTTCATTTAAATCTGACTGAAACAATTCAAGTTAAACTGATGTGAATGCCTTCATACATCTTTATTTAAAGATGTTAAATGGGAGTTTACTTGATTTCAAACCTAATCCAAATCTAAAAGAAGTGACCAGATGAAATAAGACTGTCTGTGCCACATTTTCCAGTGGTTTAACTAAGCAGGCTTACCAGTAATCTTTGTGCTATTCCCTCATGTATACATGGTCTGAAAATACATTCACCCTCCAGCATTACCCTGCTTCATGCCAGGAGAATTTGCAGCTGGAAGGGGCTCAGGGGAACCTCAGTGCCTGGAAATAAAAGAATTGTGAGGCAGAATCATAGCTGCTGTGCTCACCAGCCCTCCATGGACATCACTTAAATTACGGTAATTAATATAGGGGAATATTTCTGTGCTTCTCAGTAGTTTATAAATGTTACAAAAAAAGGAATGTTTTATATGTCCCCTGATGGGTTTTAAACGTTAATAAATTATGTGCAAGGAGGTATTTTACATCTCTCTATTTAACAGTGAGCTGACAGCTGCAATTATAGGCCAGTCTCTGACCCCAGCAATTAGGAACCTGAGGAGTAAATGGAGTAACTTTCTTCCAGAATAACACAGTGCATTGAGATGCTGACTCAGCGTTTAAACATCCAGACACAGAACCAAGGTGAGATATTTCTGACACCCTGGAATATTCTTTTTGCTGCAGTATGCACTTGCCAGTCACTGGAACCTGCTCACTTTGTCACCAGAGACTCAGTGCCACTCTTCCAGTGGTAGCAACAGCTCATCATCTTACAGCTACAGGAGAGAGAATGGAGCAAGCAGTCAATTTGTTGTATTGCTCCTCTGCTGTGGACTAGAAAAAGAGCAGGAAGACCTGGCGCACCCAGGACAGCAGAAGAAGATGGGGTATTGCATGCTCTTTCACTCTCCTTTTGGCCAAAACCCTATTACTACTGAAACTGCAGCATTCTCTCTGGTATGAGGTTTCTGTGCCTGCACAACTACCCGCAGCAGCACGAAGAGTTGAGGAGCATCCCTATCCTTTTTAAAAGGTAGCAAAGTGACTGCTCAGGAATGTGTGCCTCAGCAGAAAGCCCCACTAGTTCTCAGTAAGCCCGAGTTACTACTCTTCCCTTCTGCTCTGCCCAGCCCTCAGCAGAAGAGAGTCTCTGTGAAGTTTAAGGCAGCTTGAAGCAGTATTTTAGCTACCTATGTTTCAGGTTAAAACCTTTGTTGCAAAGTAACAGCAGAGGAAGAAGAGTCTTTCTTTTTTGCCAAGGTCCTAAATCTGCTTACAATACTGTATTCCTGCACACCTGATATTTTCACCTTCTTCTCTCTTTTACCCAAAAGTAACCTTTGGTCTTGATCCTTAAACTGTCTCTGTTCACTGTTGTTAGTGTGCACATTCATTATCCCTGTTAACCACTGAGGTACTGCCTAAGGCAGCACACAGCTGTTTTGAGGCACTTTAGTCCATGCTGTATGCACTGTTTCACTCCATAGGAACTGCACCCCACTGACAACAAAAGGCAACTCTGACACTGAATGAAACCGAGCAGAACTGTGAGTAGCATCTTGCATTTTCACTACATCCTCACAAAGGCTGAGGAATGGGGTTTACAATTCTATTAAAATTCAACAATGTAGTATTTTGCCCCTGACAACATCTTGCTTTCTTTTATTTCAGAAGGGCAGATGTCAGAAGTGTAATATATTTGATTTATTAGGAAAACTAATTTTACTTATTATTTCCCATCCTTTTTTTTTTCCCCTTACATCAGGGGTTGTAACTAATTTCTTTCCTCCCCCACTTTCTAGAGATGAACTGGAACAGGGTTTGCTCAGCTATTAGAATTGTAGGGTTTTTTCCGATTAGTGGTCCACAAGTGCACCTCCGCAAAATTAGAAGAAATTTTGGGCAGAAAGAAGAAACTTTATTTTCAGATTTGGACATACTTAGGTTAACATTTTCAGGGCATTTCTGCTGTATCCAATTACAGACAAACACCATTTAACATCCTTAATTCATATATTCCTTCTGTTTTGCACAAAGGTTTCTCAGCTGTGTCTTAGGCATTATGGTCTTACTAAAGTCAGGGTCTTTAGCACAGAATTTCTTGGACTAAGTTATAGCTGTTCTTCAGCTTCTTTCTGTGTTTGGTTATGCATTTCTTCTGGATTGCATTAACTCATATATAAATGATTAAGACCACCCTTTCATTCTTTAGAACTTTACTGTTATTGATTATGGACGGGTTTCCAGAGCTTTTGAGCAACAGGGACCACATGTTACTACAGAGTTTGACTTAGGCATCATGTTCATCTCACTCTAGATGGCATATGTCAAGCACATCTAAGTGTAAGTCAAATAACATTGCTTTGGCTACTACAGACATTATTTACAATGAAGCACAACAGTACATTATTGTATTTGTCTGTCTAGATATTATAATTGCCTGTTAATTAAATTTAGGTAATAAAATGGGTAGAAGCAGCACTACCATATGGCTAGTCATGTCTCCGTGCAACAATGGCTATAGGTACTGAAACTTAGCCTGAAAATGAACATCCACAAGTGTGTGGTAAAATCTTCTAGTGTGTAGAGATACCAGAACTCAGGCAGAGCCAGGTACTGAAAGCTGTGGCACCAGAAGGGACACCTGCCTGACCCTGGTGCCCTTCAAAACCAAACCCACAGGTGCTAGAGGTTACCCCCTCAAAGGACCCCTCACTCAGCCCAATCTCTGAGAAGCAGCACAGACAGTTCCTGCTACTCTTATACCTCTAACTCAAGGTGGGGGAAAACAATATTGTGCATGCCTCCTTGAAGGATTGCCAATCCCTGCAGCCAGGAGATGAGGTAATACAGTAAGGAAGGCCAACAGCAGTTCAACAGAGAGGGCTGAATCTTCTTAGACCTAATTATTGTGCAGCCCCATCTAACCAGCTGCTCTTCTGCTGTCAGCTACAGCCAATAGTCAAGACCAAAGAACAGAGATTGCACATCCTGTCTCAGCTGCAATCTATTTTTTATGCTACAGCACTTCAGTGACATTCGCAGGGTATGTCCTAAAAGTGTCTCACTCCTGAGCAATCAAATTAAAGTCACTCAGCAATGGCTCATTTACTGAAATATAAACATTGCACATGTCTTGTATTTGAAAAAGTGGGATTTTTCTATAGGGAAAAGCTATTTGCCATGGACTTGACTAATTTTGCAAGTTCTCTGTTTATTAATAAAACACAATTCCTTCACATTTACAAAATATAATAATAATACTTAGCATCTTATGGGCTCCTGTGAAGCATAATCCACTAATTCTTCTGAAGTGCCCAGAGATGCTCCAAAGAATGCAATCTGAAAATAAAATTGTCATCAGTACATGTGAGGGATTTATTATATACATCTCCACTGTCCATTACACAAATGACTCATTCTGGGTACAAGAGCAAATCTCACTAGATTTTGGTATACTCAGTGGCACCAGGAACCACATTACTCTTACTGGTATTTCTGCTTTTATATTCATTTCTCTAAAACAACACCTAAGAATTTCATTCAAAAATAGAAGCTGCACTAGGCAAAGTAAATTTGTGCACTTGTCAAACCCACAAAAATTATGTATGTCCATAATATGAAAGATGTAACAAGTGAATTTACACATTCACAAAGCAGTATCAGGCACTGCTAGATATATGCTGAAGGTGATATGAACTGTTGCTTGGACACAACTTACTTCTTTTCACTGGATTGCAGGAGAATCCACAGTAACTAAGATCACTGGGCACATCATCTACATGCCTAACATTAGAAGGCATTTATAGTCCCCAGATACAACAGAAATTATAGATTTTAAACCTACTTCAAACTTGACAGAGTACCTTCAGACAAGTTGAATGCCTCCATGGAAATATTTTCCCAAATTTTTGCTCGCCCTTGAAGGTGAGTACATTATAAGTCGGGAGAGCTAAGCTGGATTTCCACGTCTGCCATGAGACTTCAGTATGACTCTGAGCCAATACCAGATAAAGGATTTTCTGGTATCCCAGCCATAGGTAGGGAGCTTGCACCGCCTGGAAGCACCCAATCCAACCTGCAGCTTTGAAAAACTTCTTTCAATCCCTCTCTGCCCCTGTAAAATGGGGGTCATGTTTCTGTCTCTCATACCATGTATAATTGGGGTGCTTAATACATTGGGACACTAATCTCAGCCCTTATGAACTAAAGGAGACCAAGCACAGTGATGACACCTCAACAGTGACAACTATGTATCTACATGCTGCCCACAGAGACAGAGAAAAGCCTCCCCAAAATACACAATTTGAAAGGCCAGTCCGTTGAACAGGCTTGCAAGCTTAAAAAACGCTCCCCTGGCTCTCGATGCTTCTTGTGCCTCAGTAATTTCAATACATATATTCACTACAAGGAAATCAGGAGTGGAAAGAGGGGGCACCTGCTCCACAGTTTTTGTGAGAAACTTGGCTCAGAACAAGTTTCTAATCCAAGAAGTGCATTCTATTTTTTATTACATGCTTTATGCATTCCTAGACCTCACCTAGATTAGAAGTGAATGAGCCAAAGCAAACACACATGTGCACATACACATAGAGTGCTAGGTGCATTTTTCTGTGAGCGAGTTTGCTTTCCCAGTCTTTCTGCATCTGTAAGCAGGAAGGCTTAAAAACCTTGCAAAGAAAGTCTGTTCCCATGAGAATTCCTGCCTCACTGTCTGCAGATTAGAAGAAGCAATCTCTGCCTTCTGTTCACAGGAATCCCAGTATTTTGGCATGGTTTTAACATCAGCATCATTAGAAACATTGATTTATTTTAATTGTCACCTTGTATCCTACACTGCCAAATGCAGTCAGAATGTCAATTCTTTATCAATGTGAGCTGTTGACATGGAAACAGATCCGCTGAAATGGAAGCAGTAAGAAAAGATGTGTTATCCTCCAAGTTATACTCAGAAGTGATAAACCTGTGTGTGCCAAAACATATTTAAATACTCAATAAACTACACAGAGGAAATAAACTATTTGGGGTGACAGTCATTTTAGTTGTTTACATCATAGACTGCATTTAGAAAATCTCCAGTGTTACTATGGTAACAGCTTTTGCTTAAACGTAGTTGTGGACGCACTTAAGGTATGATCTAAATTAACTGAAGATGGAGGAATAAAACTGGGCAGCAACTGCCGAAGGAGTGACTGGCTGCTTCCTATCAGCCTGTCCTATCTGTTGCAGGCACTGGCAAGGGTACAGCCAGAGTACTATGTAGTATAGACACCTTAGCTCATCCTCGTCTGGGCTCTCAGAGAGCACCTGAAACAGCTGACAGACTGCACCAGGTAGGTTTTACAGGTAACAAAGGAAAACAGAGCTGCTTATCATCTCCATGCAGCTTGCAGTGCATCCCAGAACTGCTTGTTCCCTCCCTCTGGTCACCAGATAGGTAATGGGAAGAGGAGACAGGCAAATACAGGAGCCTCTAAGAAGGGCTGGAGGCCTCTTTGCACGTCTGGCATAGTTTGTGGCTTTCCTCTTTGAGATCTCTCCCAGGGAAGGGAGTGGAGCTGCAGAAAGGCAAGAGTGTAGCACAAGCCTTCTGCCAAAATCTGTGACTTGGAACGGACACTGCCTCACAATTAACTTCACACAGCTAAGAAACTGTCCTAAAAGATGCAGTGCAGACCTTTGACCAGCACTACATTTCCACTAGAAAGATTAAATCTCTCTGCTGCTAAAGCTAGTTTCATAGTCATAGGGAACAAGGCCAGAGGGGCAACTGTGATCTGCTGTTCTTAATAGGGATTAAAGGAACCTATGGTCTCCTGCACACCTGCCTCCAACCTGAAAGCGAACAACGGTGAGATGGAGATCACTCAGGAGAAAATTGAAGGAGAGGCTCCTCTGCCCTCTTGCCAGATGCCAGGGCAAGGGGCAACAGAAGGAAAAGACACATTTGAAAAAACTTCTCTGAACGGGATCATGGAGGCATTGGAGCCAGACAATGTTCAAAGCTCATGGATCCCAGCAATGCTGTGAGGCAGTGCAGTTCTGAACTTGCCTAGAGCAGCCCACACCTGCTCCCACTTCAACTGTGGTATCAAGGCATGCAGATTCTTTTTTTCCTTTTCTTCTCTTTTCCACTTTTCACATTTCTGCATGATTTTAAACCTCCCAAAAGCTTGTGCATCAATTAACAAGAGAAGGAAGGACACACATCATTAATTACACACCAGCCTGTGAAACGTGGACACAGGATATGGCATAACATTCTAAAAATAGCAGGAAGGCCTGCCTTGTTTAGGTCAAATTTTATTTGAATTCCCATAGTAAAGCAGATGATATTAAACAATGAAGCACCACTGTTTAGCCTCAATGGGTGCTCCAGACAGATCTGCTATAACTTAATTCACACAACAAAATAGAAAACCAAGGAATGTAAGTTCATGTGAGCGTGAGACAAAATAGTGCTTTAAACTTCTGCAGCATTTATCAACCCAAATTACTCTACATACATATACTAACTTAAATGCTTCCATCTGTATTGTTATCTTACTCCATCTGTATTGTTATCTTGTATTTTGGTGAGATTCATGAGGTGTTGGGTTAGATGCTGGGCCAAATTGCGGATATAGCTCCATGCAGTCAGATGAGGAGACAGGTTGCTGTCTGTCATAGCTGTTCACAGAATTCTGCTTTTTCTTAAATAGGGATGAGGGAACAGAACTTGAAAAGAAAAGGACCTCTACTGCAAGTCTCTAGGTACAACTGCTCTAAACAGCTTTGGCTTTTGAGTGGGTTAGCATAATATTTCTAGATCACTGAGGCATGGATATTGTTGGCATACATACTCCTTGGAATGACATCCTCAGAGGGACATCCTCTGTCTGAATCTGCTTGGAGGGGAAGTGGAAGTGATGAAGGAGGCATAAAAGCATCTTGCTTACACAGTTTTCAAACAGGAAGGAGTAATTTGCAGATGAGAAGAATGTTACAGAGAAAAAATAAAAAATAAAAACCACCACCACAACAACAACAATGTTGCCCTGGTTTTTTAGCCTTCTGATTGTTTTCATTTCTACTGAAGTTTTCTCAGGAATTGTAAGATAAACAAAGACTGATGTTTTGTAAACATGCATTCTTTCTAGGGGGAAGAACAAATTGATGGATTTCTGAGTTGACCACTGGGGTCAGAGGGGTGTTCCTCTCGTCCCCCCGATCCCTGACCAAATCCCAAGAACTATATAAGTTGAGATCCCCCAAATTAACTTTGCTTTTCCTTTTCATCTCTCAACCTGAGAGGTGAGTGTGGTTCTTTCATGTCCTCTTGCAACACAACAACAAAAAAAACCCAAACTACAACTTCTCCCAGAAAAAAATCTTTTTCTCACATGCATCCACAAAGCCTCCTACCTTCTTCTTCATCCTCTGGAGTGGATTGTGGCTGCCAGAAATACATATTGCAGAGGGACAAAGAAAAAAATTACAGTGGAACTATTAGTGCACACTCATACACTTCTGAAACCTGCCCCAAAGGGCAACTTGGTTTCTAGTTAGATCACATAAGATTATTGCATTCAAAGCTTCATCTGAAAACATAAATTATGATCTTATCCAATACTAACAGCAATAGAAGCAGCAACCTTCCATCTATGTCTCCATCTTCAACATTAGAAACCAAAGGTACTGTTTTTCTAATGTCCCTTATACATCTGAGGAGCAGATGATCTTGAAAGCCACAGTCTTTTGATCCTACATAAATTGGATGCTTTTGACAATGTCACCCAGAACTTTCACGTCAGTCCAAGGAAAACGTAATCTAAAACAGAGGATAATTTTGATTTCCCTCCTGACTCAGCAGAGAAGATAATTATAAATGGAAAGTGAGTGTTCTCGAGGGTAAATATACCTGCTGTAATCCTACTGCCAACTGAATTAAGGTTTGCCTGCTGCAGTAAGGCATATGCTAACTTGGCTGGAGGAAAGCGAAGACTTGTCAGTTTTCAGAAGTCACTGGTTGATCCTTTCTATCTTATAATTCAGTATTCTAGAGTACAAAATTTAGGGAAGGGGAATGGGAAGGGGTTTCTTTCCTCTGCCTTTGGTTATAAATGACAGCCTTAAAAGAATCCAGTAGCACCACAAGAAACTGAGGCAAGCCAGTTCTTTTCACAGAATGGTTGTGGTTGGAAAGCACCTCTGAAGATCATCAAATACAACACCCCTGCTGAAACAGGTGCATCTAGAGCCCACCTCCACATCAAATCCAAGTGATTCCTCCTACTGACTGGTAACATGAAGCAGCTTATTTTCTCAGGTGCTCTTCAGCTTTAACACAACTTCCACCTCTGGAACTGGAAGAATTCCTTATGTCAAGCAAGCACAGACAAGCTATCATTCAGCAGTGATAGCTCAACACTGATTGAAAGTCTCATTCATCAAGGGGAAGAATTGCAGGGTTTCTTTTTAAATTAACACAGAGAGAAAAAAAGATATTTGTCCAGACGCAGTTGCTTTTCATTCCTCCAGCAGCTGCTAGTTTGAGAGAATTTTAAACGGTTGGCCTTTATGAAATGAATTGGTAATCACAGCCCTGTGCCTCACACACAGCAGACTGGTAACAGGATAAAGCCTTTCACCTCAAAGGCTGTGGTTCAAATTTAGAATAATCCTTAACTTCATAAACACCATCACTACATGATGGGCATTTGATTGTTATACAATGAATCAGGTGTTTTTCCTAGCAGAAAAGTGTTCATGCCACAGACAACATACTAATTATTGTCAGTAATTTGCAGCACTCTTGGCAGTGGCAGTAAAGAGACCTGTAGAAAATTGCCCATTTGTTCATCCCTTGGGGGTTGTCATCTCAAGGCAGGGGGTCAGGCCCTTCAGTCATTGTGGCGATTCTTGTAGCTCTTTCCCACCCCGGGTACATTTTTCGGATAAGCAGAGTTCACCCTCCAGAGCTGCCAATCTACACTTTTATTACCGCTAAATTACTTTTGTTTCAGATGCTGGAGGGAACTCTGAATGCCGGCTCTAATTAGATTGTAATTGTTTGGAGATCTGAGCAACTGTGGCAGATTTGGGTGGAGACTTGGGTGGCTTTTAATATTTGTGCAAATAGGTTTCACAGTCACAAAACCTGAAGCTGCTTGTAACACTGGGCATTTTCTTTAAAAATTTATACTACTAACCATTTAAGCCAGGCAGGAGAAATTTCGAATTTCAGTGTGCAAAGTGATCTGCAAAATCCTTGTCCAAGCAGACAGCTTCACAGGTCAGGCAGTTTTCATGAGCCCAGGACGTTTTGGTACAAACAGAAGAAGGTGAGTTTAATTAGGAACAAATATTTTTGTACAAACAGAACAAGGTACACTGACCTAAGCAAGAACCCATAGCAGAAAAGATACATATAACCATATTTTCAGAAGTATAAAAAGCCACGAACTAAAAAGAAAATAAATTTCAAACGTACATAGGAGTAAATCCCAACGTTTAGCACCAGAAGCCTTCTCTTTCCCTTAAGAGAAAAATACTCACGAACAGTCCAGAAACTTCATGCCCTGTTGCTGAATACCATTATTGCTCTTCCTTTGGGAAACCATGGACCCCCTCAACACTTCGACCTCCTCTAAAATAACACAGTCCAGAGATCTGCAGGGAAATCCTAAGGATCTGAGAGTGAACATTTAAAGGCCAAGGAGCTTCTGCTAGGAGACCCTGTGCTTTCACGTAATCTCCTGAGGTCTACCTGTCATAATGACAACATTACCTCTTCATGCAGCTCCAGGGAGTGCTGTGCAAATATTGGATTATCTGGTTCAATGGCCAAACAAAAAACAATCATGGGCAGAAAAAATTTCAGTTGAATCTCCCTGAAATAAAAGCTAAGGAGGTGGTTTGGCTAAGGGAAAGAAAAAGCACACCAAACAAAAAAATACAACAGAGGAGGAAATGTTTACCTTTAAAACAGTAAATATTTACTGATCCCTATTCTTTACTCTGCTCCTTATTCCTTACCTGAAAAGGAAAAAAAAATGCCCACAAAACTAATTTTGTTCATATATATATATATATTTCCTTTTATCATTTGCTTCGAATTGGGGGAGAATTTTTTGTAAGAAACAGCACCAAATTTCATATCATCCCAAAGGAGATCTCTCCTCCCTGAGAGAAAATCTACTGCTTAAAACATTTTGCTGAGTTCTAGCTACAAGAATTGTAGAGGCTGAACTACAGAGATCTAGTGACCACAGTTTTGTCTAAGAATCAAGTTTTCAAGTAAGAAGACTCATCAGTTACATCAGTATGAATCAAAAATGTGATGGATGGAATCTTTTTCCCATAGAGGACCAAGTACCGTCCTTTGAAGGACAGACAAGCACCCTCACTTACTGTAAGTTTACTCCTTTGTTTAGTTCTCCTGTAAGTTCCTGCTGCAGTACCTATGTGAAATGAAAGGTACAGACGGATTCCACTGGTGGCAGTAAAGTCCATCAGATACCACAGGCACATTTTTACAAGTTTCAGTAGCTTGTTGCATGTGCGGCTGGCAGAGAGCACACTTGGAAACCTCTGTGGGTCTCAGTTATCCTACAGCTCTATGAGGACTAGTGGGGTTGGTAGCTGGCTCCTTCACTTCCACAGAATCAGCTAAACTGGATTCCAGTGCTTCTGCAGCCAAACTGTTTTCAATAAATACCAAGTGATACCCTCTACTACAAACACCAAAATTAGAATTAAATTTGTTCAGAAGGACAAAAGAGAAAAAAAAGTTCCTAAGTCCTTAGACTTTGGCATTCAGCACATATGTACTAGAACTGCCATCAGTAAAAAGAAGCAATATCAGTCACTAGAGGAAACAGAAATGTAAGTAGATATGCACCAAAACTGAGGCAAAACTTGCTCAGAATGACAGGAGTAGGAAAGATTCAGAAGTGTCCAGGTCAATCCCAAATCAATACAGTCCAGTCCCCCAGACTTTATTAAGCTGCTGTTGAATATAGCAGGGTCAATGCGCAGAAAGAGAAAAGCCATTTAAATACAGAAAATAGTCAGAAAAATTCTGTAAAGCAAACCTCCTTAAGGTGTATGATAAATAATCCTTTCGAGGTGGCCACTAGAAGAAAAACAGAAGCATTTGAGAATGGAATACTCTTGGATGACAAGTTAACCTCAAGTCTAAATGCAGAAACAGAGGAGCAGACTAGTGTAGTTTCTCCTCATGTCTGCTCTAGGCTCACGTAAAGGTCAAAGATTCATTGTCCCAGTTCAGTACACAGCTATTTGCTGGGATCAGGGAGCACGTTAAAAGGAATGGATGGAAGAAACCTTTATCAATCCCAGTAACACACAACAAGAGCCCAGACAGTGGAAGAGCTGCCCAGTCCCGTCAGAAATGGCACTACTACCTGTTGTAACGGCCTGAAAGAGTCCTTACATTACACTATGGTACAAGCAATCAGCAGAAGGTGTAATGTATGGCACCAGTGTTTACAGGACCCAACTAGAGATATAAATCTGCCCCAAAAGCACAGAACTGCCAAAGAGTACATCCATTAATCTTGCTTCAATAGCTTATTGCACACATCAAGAGACATGCAAAGGTAGGTCCCTGCAAAGCCAATCCGTGTCTATAGCATGTCTGGCAGTGCATCTAATATTGTAATTCTACATCCAAGGATCAGATTGCGGGGACTCTGCCTCTAAGACATCATTAAAACCTGTGCATACATTCACGCCTCACACAAGCTCGGGGGAACTCGCTGCCTCCTCAGCTGTGTTCATCTAGAAACCAGCAGTTGGAAGGGGAAGAGCAGCTGCTCCTCAGAAACTCTGTGTATTACAGCTGAAAGCAAGGTGCCTGGCTTATTCACCACCACTTCATTATTTTCATTTCTCTGACAGTCAGATGTATCTGTTCACAGAAATGCACAATGGTTTTCTGCCACACAACTCTTCTTTCAGCAGAGTTAACTCTAGATTTACATCTGTTTAAAATGAATGTGGAAACAACCATAGAGTCCAAACCTTTAAGGCTGAGGATGAACAATTCATATTTCTACTTCTGGCAAACCTGCAGAAGCACACCATCCCTAACAAGATGAATTTGTGTGCTCACAGGGAGAGGAAAAAATGAGTGCCTACGTGAACACAGAGACAGATAGCGGTGATCTGATAAAGCCAGACTGAGAGCAGGGCTTGGAGCCAGCAGGCAAACCCTGGTACCTCTGTCCCGTTGTCTCAAACACATACACACGTTGCAATGACTCTAGCACTTGAGGTCCAGGGACCCTGCACAGGAGCAAAATCAATGCGTACCCATTGTTCAGAGAGTGCACAGAGCAAAGGAACTCTGCCTCTCGGACAGAACCTGGGTAGATGCTATGGGAGGGAGGAGACAGCACTCGGCAGCTTCTCCTGCTGACCAGCAGGCATGCTGAACACCTCAACTCTTCTCCTGAGCCACGCCAAAAGTGCTAATACAACCCGGAAAGTCACTGGTATTGTTACTGGAACCACTATTACCCACGCATACACGGGCTTGGAGCTGGATACAGTTGCTCCAATTCTTCCCTCAAATATCACCCGGCCGCAAGCAGCATCCGCAGTAAAACACCGCCTTGAGCACGGCACAGCAACACACATGCCCTGCGAGGTGGCGGGCGAGACACGCCCGACCTCGCCTTTACTTAAGGCAGGCTCCGGCGGTGCACCGAGCCCGGCCGCTGGCCCACCGCGGGCGGAGGGACCGCATCCCAGGGATCCCCATCCTGCCCTCCCGGAGAACCGCGGCGAGCCGAGGCATCCCTCGCCTCTGCGGGAATGACGCCAGCGCTCGCACGCGGCAGCGCCAGGGCTACGTGCGCCAATTACCGCCACAAAGGAGCTTTTACCGCTCTATTATTAACCCAGGGGCGGCGGGCGCCGCTCCCGCTCCCTCACGCCGGGGGACAACATGGCCGCCGCGCCCCCCGCGGCGGGAGGCGGGCAGGGGGCGGCGCGGCACGGCCCGCCCGGCGGCAACACCTGCCCGGCTGCGGCGGCGGCTCCCCCGCAGAGCCGGCGGCAGCGCCCGCCCAGGAATTACGAGCCGGCGGGGGGATGTCGGGGGATTATGGAGGAGCCGCGCGTCGGCTCCAATTAGGATCAACGCGCCCGCCGCCCCCGCGCCGCCGCCGCAACGGCGGGGCCGCAGCGCCCCCTGCCGCCGCCCGGCGCTCCCGCGGGGACAATCGCGGGGAGGGAGGGGAGGGGAGGGGGCGGACTCGGTTCGGGATTAGCGATTTTCAAACTGGAATCTCAGGGTACCCATGGCCCCCCCTCACGGAATGGCTTGGGTGGGAACGCAGCTTAACGACCATCTGTGCTCCCGCTATGGGCAAAGTGCACCTTTCACTAGATCAAGCTGGTCAAAGGCACATACAGCCTGGCCTCGAACGTTTCTGCAATGGGGCACCCGCAGCCTCTCTGGGCAACCTGTTCCAGTGCCTCAGCACCCGCGGAGCAAAGCATTTCTTACTTACGTCTAACCTAAACCCATCCTCTTTCAGTGTAAAACTGTTGCCCTTTGCCCTGGCACTGCTGGTCTTGGTACTAAGTCTTCCTCCATCCTTCTTCCAAGTCCTTTCATATATATTGAAAAGAGCTGAAAAGCTGTCCCGTGGCCTTGTTGAACACCATGAGGTTCACACGGGGCCACCCCTCCAGCCTATCCAGGTCCTTCCCTTCCCCCAGACAAATCCAGTGCACCCTCTGCTTGCTGTCATCCGCAAACCTGCCAAGGCAGCACTGGCCACCACTGTCTGTAGCAATAATAAATAAAGATATTGGACAATTACAGTTCCAATACGGACCCCTGAGATCCTTGTAACCAATCTCCATTTGGACATTGAGCCATTGACTGCAAAATTACTGGGATGCAGCCATCCAGCCAATTCCTTGTGCAACTAATAGTGCACTCACCAAATTAACCTCTTTCCAATTTAACAACAAGGATGTGGGCAAGGTCCTGGCCTGCTTGCCTGTTGCTGATGGAGGAGGATGGTGTTTGTGTGCAGGAATGACTGGCCTTAGAAAATATGAGGTTGTTAACCCAAAAGCTTGAGCTGGAGCACTTGACACACTGCCCAGGGCCACCCTTGGCCAGGGCACATCTGGCTGTGTGGGCACAGGCTGGCCAGCCCCCAGCAGCATCCATGGCTCACTCACTCTGTGTCTACCTGCATGAGATGAATATGTTCCCCTCAAATTACTCAGCAAGTAATGAGAGGCAGCAGCAGCCGCTACAGCAATATAAATCCATGGGAAAGGATTTTTTCCCTCCCTTATCCGAGATAAAAATCTCGGAACAGCAGAGGCTACACCATTGACTAGGCTATTAAAATTATATTTATGAGGTAATCACTTATTTTAACTGCCAGCTACATAAAATCTATCATGTAAAAAAAATACTCAGGGAATTTTATAATTATCATTTACATTTTCTTAAACCTATTTAACAAATCAAATTTTCAATCCCTCCACCCAAAAATACATCAGAAGGAACAGAAAAAGAAAGAAAGAGGCAGCAACTGGGCAGTTGAATAATCTCCCGTGCAGGACTACAGGGGTTCTTCTCTGTTTATCCAGAGTCAGTCCCTCCTGTGCACAAGAATGGCTCTTTAATTGAGGCTAGGGAGCAGGGGATGCCTTGTGCAGGTCTGGTGCATCACAAGCAGTACTTTATGGTGCCCCCAGCACTCAGAAACCCAAAGGAAGAGACTGTGATACAGGGAAGAGAGGAACAGATGTGCAAGCAGTCAACAGAGTTGTTTTGCAATGAAATACACTGCTTTGTGCAGTGAAAACATCTTCATTTCTGCAGGAGGGTTGTTGGCAAGGTAAGAGCAGCATTCTGGCACCTGCCCCAGGCCAGCTCATGGCAAATGGGCAGGGGCGAGAAAGTTTCACTCAGGATCCCTCTAGGAGAGAGTCAGGACAGGACTTTCCTGGATCACTTTAGGTCTAGTGGAAAAGAGATACTCTTAAAGAAGGCTCCACAGGCTCAGAGCAACACACAGGCTCCGCCAGAGAGGTGATGGTTTTCCATACAGCAACCTCTGAACACACACTTGCTTGCAACACTCCCCCAGTGTAGATGCTGCTTCATAGCAGCACACCCACGCAATACCTGACCACCGCACCCTGCTCCTGGCACAGGCATTACAGCTCTGTCCTTCCACACAGGGAAAGGGTGGTGGAAGGTTGTTGAGGCACACAGGTGCAGCCCCATGGGAGGCCACCAGCACAGCAAGATTTACAGCCAAGGTTTTGGCCAAAGCTTTAGTCTACCCCAAATCACTGACTATGTGCACTTTTTTTGGCCCCTGATAGGCTGGGGCTTGGGAACTTCAGCTTAGGGAAAGCAAAGGGAGGGCAAGGCAACAGCGATGAGAGTAGGACTTAAAGACAATCCATCCATCCATCCATCCGTCCATCCATCTGTCCGCCCCAGAAACCACATGTTTTGTCCTGATTTTCACTATCCCTCCTTTATCCATAAATACTCTCATGGCAACACTTTGGGCCATTAGGTCTCTCAGACTTTGCAAAGGTGAGTTACAAAATAACCAAGTAAAATGCACAAATGCACAAAGTTAAGCACATGATGTATCTTGCCTCACTGAGGATCTGTTACACCTTTAGATCTTTCCCCTCAACTCATCAGTAGGAGGTAGGCATACTGAACTGCTCATTGGTTCTTGATAAGCAATACATATTAATTCAGTAGGTCTGCAGAATTTGAAGTTTGCTATGCCACATGCTTGATCATACTTTTCAATTCAAATTCAAAGAAAATAACTATCTCCCAACTATGCAAATCAGCTATTTAGAGTGCCAGAATGATCATGGTATTTCTCAATGTTCTCAGTGTCAGAGAGTATTTTTTTTTCTTTTTGGAAAGCATTCAGATTATTTCTTGTACTTTAAAAAGAAAGATTTTTGTTATCCTTTCCATTTCAGAAGAACTTCCTGACTGTGTTGTGTAGGTAGCAGCATGCTGGAGAGCAAGAAATTTTGATTTCAGTATTACTACATCAGTTTGGTATTTGTGGTAAAAACATGTAACTTCCACGTGTCTGTTTACATGTAAGCATCCAAATATTCTGAGCAGAGTTTAATGCCCGTGTGGCAGCAGGGCTCTACAGGTCAAATGTGTCCTGCAGGGACAAGGCATGGAAATGATGTGTTCAGCATGTGGTAGATTGTGCCATCAGTACATAGTGGTGGTGGAGTTCTGTCATTAATAAAGATGTATCATCATTTACAGTAGGTGAACCTTCTTCAGGTATCAGACACACACACACAAAAAAAGCCCTTATTTCATTCATTCCTACTTCTGCTGAAGTGCACATTTGTCACAAGACAAACTTGGCTGTTTTAAAGGCATACTAAATCCTAGCAAAGGAGGATTTCATTCTGGAGAGAGGAAAATTGGGCAATACAGCTGTACGAGTCATAGAGCAGAGCATATAATGACTCACTATTTATCAACAAAGACACAGCCATGAGCAGGATGTGATGGTCTGGGATGGGCTGATGTCACAGCACAGAGTGGGAAGACAAGACAATGAGACTATTATGACTATCTTTAACTGCATAGTACAATCAGATACTTTATTACTATTATTAGTCACTGCAATTCTGTAACTCTACAAACCCACTCCATCCATGTGCAAAGTTGTGAAAAATTTATGTAGTAGATAATTAATTTTTTTTTTAAAATTCCTTCTCATTTAGTTTTTCTAAGAGATCTCTAAACTGGGCAGAGAAGTTTTGGAAGAAAAGCTTGGAAGTTATCCTTTATGGGAACAAAAAAATACCATACAACCAGCACAATTCATTCAAAAGAATGAACCAACCTCCAGGAGAAAGGAGTAGTTCAAAACATAGGACTAAATGAAAAAACCTCCTCAAATTCTTTTTATTTGCTTCTCTTGCTTTGCATACTTTGGGCTTAGACTTTCAACCTTTTCTTTGCAATCACAGCTGGAAATTTAGGTTTTTTACAATGGAAAATGAGAATCCAGTTTAATCACACAAATGTCATAGCTAAAGCTTCAAGGAAAGTTCTTTCCCCTTCAGTTTGTGCTACGGCAGTGCTAAAGCTATAGCCAGACAGTTCTGAGACTTACAGGGACAGTCCATAAGAGGTAAACATTTAATAAGCAACCTTTGGCAACACTAATGGGCTCCATAGAAGCAAATTTTCATCCCTCTAAGAAGAGCAAGCTGAGAAATACAATCTAACTTTTTTTTTTTTTTTTCCAAATCATGTAGTAGAAAAATGAGGTAGACTGTAGAAGCAGGCAGGTGGAGTATACACATCTTGTAAGGCTTAGCCCTTAAAGAAAGAGGCAAGGGGCTGTCCAGGGTCATCCTTCTGTCTTTGGGGAAGGGCCACACTCAGCCTTCTGCTCATGCACCAAACCTGGTGCGCAGAGGAGGAGTTCCTCTCCTGCCTTTGCTGGGGGTCAACAAACCAACAATGTCAGTATCTGGCCAAGTTCCTTCCGGGCCATCACCTGGGTAGTACCCCTTTACCAGGGCCAAATCTTGGCTCATGCCCTAACGAGCAGTCACACCACAGGGAAGGATGGGTCTTCCCAGTCTCTCAGGGACCTGACTCTCAAAACCTTGTGGGTGTTTGTCTTCCAAGGGAGTGAGGTGCAGTCTATCTGATGAAGAACATTATCAGCTGTAAGTAATTTATGCTGCCCACTGCAAAAATCTAAATGAGGTTATTACAATTTGCTTTTTCAATTAATTTCTCCACAGTTTTTTTTTAGATTGCTGCTGTTATCTTTCATATTCATTTCTGTAAGCTGTTTCCAGTCAGATGGCAGATATACTTGAAGAAGTTAAAAACCAGTAACTTGAGAGGAAGTGGACACAGAAGGTCTATCAAATCCCACTGTGCAATAATCATGAATAAATCAGAACAAAATCTTAGATGCTTTTTACCCAGTGAACTAGAAATCAGCAGCCCCATAAGCTTTAAAGCACAGCTTGTCAAAACAGCACGTTTCTCCTTCATACATTACCCCAATGACACTCCCAATAGAAAAATAAATCACAAGCCTAACCTTGGGGGAACAGCCTGAATTCAATGGTCAGTGCAGGGCATCATGGAGGGAACATAATGACTAATTATTCTCTTGCCCTTTCCTTCTGCAAGCCCACACATCTTTTCATTCTTTCCTTTTCTTGGGTATTATTTTCTGGAACAACAAAAAATCTGTAAAACTGATGCCATTTTTATTGACTTCTGGAGCCACATATTACAACTGCTGCAAGCTTTTCAATTAATCAGCACATCTCTTCATCAAACCCTCTTTAACTCTACTTTGTAAGTCACTGCAACAAAATCCGTTTTACCATGCCTTCTCCCAAACTTCCCAGTCCCATCCAATTGCATACTGGCACCATTTGCCCTGAGCAGACACTTAGGGTATTACATGGGGGGAAGAGGGAACAGAGAATTTTCCATTGCCAGGTGTTTTAAGTCTGTTTGACTTCAGCAGAGAGAATGCTTTATGTCAGGGGTACCTGGTGACACTTTCTGTGCAGCCAACCTGTGCAAGCCAAAGGAGGCTGTAGCAGTGCACCAAAGCAGGTCTTTCCCACTCCCTCATGAAGCACTTGTTCTGGTTGGCAGGGTGGGCATCCCAGGACTGGGGGCAGCACAGGGATTGTCTGGCTCTGGTTTCAGCAAATTTTGTTTCATTAAGTACCTGGGCTGTTTGACAGCACATGTTCCCATCCCTCATATCCTGTCCTGGCACCAGTAATGTGCCCCAACCAGCACTGAAAGCAGCAGGTTTTCTCCCTCCTGCAAAATTAACACATGGTGGCACAGCACACATTCCCAGGTAACAGCACTCCTGGCCTCTGCAAGTGCCATAGTCTGCTGTGAGGGCACAAACTGCTGCCTGTGTCTGCCCTGCAGCAAAGCAGCAGGCACACAAAATGAGGTTTTTCCTCCTTTTCAATTTAACAGTCTCTTGGTACTACTCAGGTAATTATACCAGTGTGTCTCTTTGTAAGCTTTTTTTATTGTCCCTAGTATTCCCCCTGGCAAAGAACTACGGAAAACATCCATTTTCTAAAAGCACTCTAGCTTAAGCTGGCCACTAGTGATGTAATGTGGCCATCCCTGAAGTCCAGAGTGTACAACTATAACAAAAATGAAGTAATTTCTTGTTTCCAGAACAATTTCTTTAGCACTGCTAAGAAAGGTCTGTAGAATAGAAAACGTACACTAAACCGCCTTTATTTTTTTTTTTTCTCCATGAGTACAAGAAAACATTTTTGAGGGTCTATTTTAAAAGGTATTTTGGTAAAATGCTTACCCAGCAAAACTCAGTGTCTGCTATCCAGCCTCTACCAGTGGAAAAATGCATATTCTCAGCCTCAATGCTTCCAGCAGTAGCTTTGGATTGGTGATGAGGACAGTATCTTCACCCCAACAAGTCATCCTAGCAATTTATCTGCAAATGATGGACAAAACAGTTTTGTAGTGAAAGAAGCACAGCAAAGCAGCATTATTTAAGATGAATGATGGCCAGTTTTGAGATGTCCAGTAAGAAAATGATACAGGGTTTTTTTACTCATCTCTTAATAGATATTTGAAATTTCAGGAACCAGTCCTTCCAGTACAGGTACTAATATTAATGCCAAAGAACAAAATGCATCAAAAGGCTTAAGCTATTTGATTGCCAAAAAATCTAATTTTCCTCTTCTGAATGAAGCTTTTCTTTCAGTTTTTTTAACAAGCCAGACATTAAGCTGATCAAGGTTAATATATTTGAATAAAACTTTTAAATTATAACAGCTTAATGTGACCAGAAACAGTATTCTGTAGTACCAGTACATTCTTAATTATTTTTGTTTTCCCTTTTAATAGGCAGATTGCTCCTGCCCTTATAGAGTGCAAATAACTCTGGTGAAATGAAATGAGCCTACTTCTCTTAATAGCACAGCCATATATTTGCAGTCTCTTTACTGTTCCTTACAGCTTTTAGGACTGTTCCTCTGAACTTATCCCATTCATTAAAACACTTTCCAAAAAGCCCAGGTAACTCCCACACCTCATCCTGTGGCATACAGATTGGCCGCTCTGAGGGTTCCTGACATGTTTGTAAATGGCCCCTGGGGTATCTTCACCATCAAATCATTTTGGAAGACCCAGGACCAGCTGGGAGGTGTGAATTCCCCCCTTCTCAAAACTGCTGTGAATGAATCTTACGGTGTAGGAATTGGGTATTGACCCCTTTGTAAATGAGGATTTACAGTGACTTTATAGTTCCCACAAATCCTTACACAGCCTTGGGAGCACGTATGGCTGCTGTAGCTGCTGCCCTGGAATCTGCAGGTGAAACTACGCCCAGCCTCTGCAATCCATCCCACTGCTCCTCGGATCTATCCAACCGCCTCTCCGCAGCCACCCTGCCCTACACAAATGGCACCAGTCTCACCCACAGCAACCGAGAAATGGCACCGCCTGCTCCTCCAGCCTTCCTATTGTGCCACTTACGAAACAAATGTCTGCCTCACATAGGGCTCTACATTTTAACTCTTGGCTCCTCCTCCCAGGCGAGCCTCCAGAGTGCTGCTCTTCGGTCTGGTTTACACTTAAATACATTGTCATTTTCTGCCTGTCGGCAGGAGGCCATCTCCTTGAGCCCCAGGTAAGGGTACACAGAGAAGTTACTGTGACACCCACACAGCTTAAAACTCCTTCTCTCCCATTTCTGGGACACCTTAACAACGAGTTAATTTCCTTCACGCTCAAGAAATTTTTCCCTGCTAGTCTCCCAGACTTAATGCCACATGGTTTGTTTTCACAGTAACAGGATATATAGGAAGTCAGCCCATCCCATTCATGCCAGTAAAGGGGCTCAGGCCCTTCAGCTTTTACTCTAAGGGACATCCTCATTCTGAGCCATGCGCATCCAAGGCATGTACCACCCACCCTCTCCCAGAGGTTTTCTAGATGGTGGAGCTCCCTCTGATAGTGTACCGTCTTATTCATCACATGCAATGAGTTCTGAGTCACTGTGCACAGCATCATTCAGTGCAGAAGGGGCTGGATGAGGCTGGGTCCACATTGCACAGCGCTGCTGTGCTGCTGTACTTTGGCTTTCCTCTAGGACACATAAAGCTCCACCCTATCAAACTTACATTGCACCTAAAGTATCTCCTGCGGCAGCCCTCAGGGCTGGATTGTGCTGTGCGAATATACACCATTTTTCCTGGTGTTTAACTCCATAAACAAATTTGGGTTTGACCTGCATTTAAAAACAACAAACAAACAACCAAAATAGCAAGGAAGAATCACTGTTTGGGCTTTTTAAAGGTTCAGCAGTATTTCCTCCTCTTAGCTGATTCTTACATTTTTTAAAGAAAGAAACTTCTGGTAGGTATAATGGCTTTAAGTGCTCTATTACCCCTTTATATTCTTTGTCACCAAGTTCTTGTGGAAAATATAAGTCTTTAGGCACTCAAAATGCTTTCCAGCCAACAGTCGGAAAACAGCCTTTGCTGAGCTGCATTTTCTATGGCATTTGCATAAAAATACAGTTCAATTCTCACTACATGCTGCAAAAATCTGACTCTTTTATTTCCATTAAGTTGGAAACTGTCCATATTGCCATATGTAGCCATTTTATCTTTCCTCGTTCCTTTCTTATAAAGCACAGTCCTTGATGCCAGCTTGCTTGATGTTTTTTCCATTCACAGGGAAGTGAAAAAAAAACCAGCATGATTGCTGAAGAGACAGCAGCAGAACAATAACTTTGCTTACAATCTGGAACAGCAAAAATTCACCAAATCTAACCATTTAAGTCACCCCACTACAAAACCAAGCTTCAAACTCTGTGTTTTCCTAGTGACTGCTGCTTTGCAAGTGGGCTCTTAAAACATAAGTGACAGCAGTTTTCCAATGCCTCACAAAGTGGGATGTTTAAAACAAATACTTGATATTCAGGCATTTAACAAAACAGAGCTTCCCATTTCCGGTTTTATGTGATACATTGTACTTAAAATCTGTGTGACAGTGACGAACTTCTGGCAGCAAAGTGGAATATCTGCAAACATTTGCAATAATCTGGTATAAAGTTGGTTCCCTTGCTGTTCAGGCTGATTTCATTCATACAGATACAGATCATAGCATCAGCTTTAGCAAAGTTACAGGAAAGATAAATTCAGCCCTCTTAGTTTGTGTTTACAGAGTCATACATTTTTTATAGTTCTACAGGCAGAGAAATTTCTGTTTAAAGCAGCATTTTTCTGGAGAAGACTACAGCACCATCACATGATTTCAAGGTGATTATATATAAATGAAATAGACAATTCAGAAGGCAGCCTCTTGTACTCGTCACGATGAGTGGGTGGCAACGATGCAGTGAGTATTTGCAAAAATGTTGAGCTTGCAAGAGGAGTTGTTTTTACTAATTGCACTGATTTTGGTCTGAATGCCAATTTTGTGTCCAATTTTACCATCAACAGACTGTACCAGCTCCTCAAATAGTCCAATTTTCCCTGGTTTTACACATCTAACAGCACCCACTGCAACTCAGGAATCATTAAGTCTAGTCCCATGTCAGCCCTTATGCCTTGTTTGCACTAAAAAAATAATTATTTAAGCCTTAAAAACATCTGACCTTTCATTTCTTTGCTTTGACCACATGGCAACGTTAGAGAACAGAGCTCAGAAGAAAACATTTTCATCTGTCTCATTTCATTGTAACACCCTTTATCTCACAGAGCCAGGGTTAGGGGGGTGGGAAGGGGGGAAAGTGGGGTTGTTTTGGGGGGTTTTTTTCTGTTGGATTTTTGTTTGTTTTTAAGGAGGCAGAGAAATGCCTCCTGAACACGACCAAGTGCAGTTGGAAAAAGCAGGGGTTCAGTTCAGCACTGTGCACATGTCCCGGTGTGGGGTGACGCTGATTCCGGCAGCATCATACAGAGAACTCTGCTTGGCTTTGGACAAGTGTCTGCTAAATGACTGTCGTGTCCCTTGCATGTCTGCAGGGGAGCCCCCAGCTCCTTGCTGCTGCCCTGGGCAAGCCACCAGCAGGCATGGGCAGGGAGGTGAGCTCCAGGCTGCCAGTATCCCCTTGTGCTGGGATGGGGAACAGCCAAGCAGACGAAGAGGGCATCACTGCTTTGGAATACTGGAATGGTTGAATGGGGAGGGAGGGAAAATGTTATTTCCTGAATGAGTCACCTCGAATTAAAGCCTCTGGGTTGTGTACAGCAGCTGAGGCTGGTGCTGTCACTCAGTGAGTAATAAAGGAGATGCCAGCTCCTGTCTGAACTCATTTTTTATTCTGGTACTCAGGAAACTTACTCATCTCGGTAACTCTTTGCAGCTCTTGCTTGTCACACATGCTGGGTAAGGGCTGCCTGTCCCAGAAAGGCAGACACCTCCCCACCAAATAGGGAAGCAAAGCCAAGCCCAGAGGACAGAGGTTTAGCCATGGTGTTTGTTTTGGGATTTCCCATCTCAAGTGCCTGTATAGGTCACTCCCTGTTCAGCAAACCCTTCCCTCCCAGACTTTCACTCAGGCACAGACTCATGCACAGGAGGCAGGAGGGAATGACAGACTTCCCCCATGCCAACTCTAAACTCTCATTTGCAAGGAAATTTGCCATTTGCCCTCAGACAATAAACGGCCATTATGTTTTGGGGGGTTTTCTTGCTGCTGTACAGCAGCCACCTACTTTCAGGTAGGCAAGAGCCAGCCCTGCTTTATAACACTTCTTCTTGTGTCATGGAAGAACCAACAATCTCACCCAGAACCTGTCTAGCTTCAGCAAATGATGTTTGGATCCAGCGGCACACTGTGAACAGGAAGCTGCAACCAGTGCCATTTGGCTCCACTCATTTTGGCATACTGGAGTCTTGTGGGCAACATTCCCACTGCTGGTACATTTTTGATTTTTTTATATGAAAATATAAGTGCAACAGCATCCAAACTGCAAAGCTTCCCAAGGAGGCATATTGCCAGTGCTCCTCATTGGCCAAATTGGGCAGGGGAGCAGGAACATCCCTGCCACAGCAAAGGCACTGAGACAGGCAGGAGCTGGATGAGGTGGATTTCCCTGAACAATAACAGGTGAAAATGGAGACTTGTCAAAAAGAAAAAAACAAACGAACAAACAGCCCCCCAACCAATCAGCAAATACCCCAAACAAAAACAAGGATCAAGGATAAAGTATATAACGGAAGCTGTATGCAATGAGAAGAATTATACTGAAATTCTGTCTCACTAATGCAATCATCTTAGTTAACCTTTCTAGTTCCTTCAACACCTGTCAGTCATCACATCCTCTTGCTGACTTCTGATCTTCAGCTGCTCATCTTCCACCAAACTCTCACATGGTTAACTACTGGGAACAATCCCATCCCAGTAAAACAGAGCTACTAATCTTAGTAAGAGTTAGCACCTAAATTACTATTTCAGGACTAGGGCCCTGGCACATGAAGCTTTCCAGGCAGCAGCTGCCATAAAGCTGTTCAGCATCTAAAGAGACCTATGCAAATTGTTTAAGCAATGTTAAAGCCAACCAACAATAACCCACTGGATTTGTGCCTGGTTGGAAAATGGCAGGGCTGGAGCCCTTACCCCTGCCCAACCTCCAGCCCCATTGCAGCCCTTGGGCTTGGGGAATACCAGCCCTTCCCATGTTTTAATTGATGGAGCTTTTAAACTTGGCCTTTATCATCAAACACCTTGGCCAGGGGTTTTATTTAAATGTGTTAATTACTTGTAGGTTGTAACTGCAGCACAGCTACAAGCTCATCTTGGATTTCTGCCACACTGATGCTCACAGCCTCTATTTAGCAGGCTTACCTGCATGCTGCCCCTCTCCTGGAAATAGAGTGGGTAATGTGAACTTCAGCAAAAAGGAGTTGAAAGAGGCTTTCTGATCACTCAAAAAGTGACCAGAAAGCATTTTAAGAGTATTTTGAATCTGCATTTTTAAGAGAATGAACAAGATTCACACCTGTACTACACCAGCAGAATGAAAATGGTCTTTAAAAAGGTTATGCCAAACAGATCACTAACCCTGGATTCTAAATAAATACAATATAAAAATATGGAAATCAATCACAGAGGGAGTTACAGAGTGAGAAGTTGAAGATCATCTTGGATGCTCACATGTGTTTGTGCCCAACAGAAGGAAAGTCACCCCACAGCATTGAGGGGGCTGTCTCACATGCTGAGAAACAGTCCACGATTTCCATAATGGTAAAAGGACAAAGTCCTTCCTGGATGAGGCTTGAAGTGACTGTGCAGTCTCAGAGACAACTAGCAGTTAAAGCAGATTTTGCCACAGGGCTAAATAATGAAGATCAGTGTTTAGTAAATAACTTAGCAAGCATCAGAATCATCCTTTGTTTTTTTCACATGATAGAATTGAACTCAGAAGAGTGAAGAAATCTACACTGAGTAATTTCTCCAACTGTAGTGTGCTGACTTTGTCAGCCATGATCTAAGTCCCTGAAACCTCCATGAAGAGTGCTTCAAACTTGTTGCCCTGACAGCCAGAAGTATGAGCACACAAGGGGTGCCACTGGCAAGGAAGGGTGAAGGAGGCAGGTGAGGGATGCTACTCCGCTGGTGGGTTGAGCCTGCAGGTCCCCATGCTGCTGCCACAGTTCCAGCCTTCACCACAGATGCTCGCTTCCTCTCTTCCACCCTATCCTGGTCTACCAGGCTTACATCTCATCTCCAGCACTAAAGGGTGGGAGAAGCTCCTTCCTTCACCTCAGGGTGACCTCTGGTCTCCTTCACTTGTGTCTGTCATGCTCCCACCACCTAAGTGTGGGCTGGGCAATGGCCTGGCAGCTTGGGGAAGCACAGGTTTACTATTAAAGGCACTGGGATGAAAGGCTATTTCTTCTTGTTTCATTATCCTTCCTTCAGATGAGGTTATTTTTAAAGTTTGGAAAAGGATTCAAGTCAGATGAGAAAAAAACCCCCAACCACTTCTAGGCATATTTATAAAACAAGTAGGTTGTTTTGTTGTTGTTTTTTTGTTGTTGTTTGTTTTTGGTTTTTGCCTACTGGTTTGTTTTTGCTGTGCTTCCATAATGGGATCTTTTTCTTGTTTTGAGGGCTTGTTTTGTTGTCTTTTTTTTTTTTTCTTTAAAAGGAAACCAATGAAAAAATCATCATCCTAGTGGCTAGTAATTTTCAGGTTAGATATGAGGTAAAATTAGAAGCAATGATACAACTTTTTGGAGGGCGTACAGAGACAGAAGTACTTCTTTCAGCTGCTGCACAGTTGTGCATTTGTGGCAGGCTGTGGTCTCTCAGACTGCACACAGACCTAACAGCCTCTATTTTTTGGTACGTAACTGTAAATGATACTCTAGTGCTCTGCCTTCCTCTCCAGGGCTGTTAAATGGAGTCCAGAGGATTTTTCTGCCACTGGCTGGATTAATCAGTAAATGGGCAAGATGCACTTGGGATAAAGACTCAAATTCCCACTCCAGTTTTTCACGTCAGTCCTTCCTGCAGCCTTCAATGCACAAACTGCTTTTCTGGGAGCCTTGTTGATGAGCAGGTTTTCTGCCCCAGCCATAATGCACATCTGACAGCAAGGAATGACCTACACCCCTGCAGTCCCTGGGAGGAGGCCAAATGATGGCCCAGCCACCCTTACTCAGATTATTTCAACAAATCAGACAGTCATCCCTTTTTGTGGATTTTTCCCCACCTGAAGCAGCTGCACAGGACATGCCAAGCCCATGGCTCGGGGGGTGCCCTCAGCCACCACACTGTGCCTGGTTCCTGCCACCTTAAATGCACTGTCAAGGCCTAGGGCAACCTTTGACTGTCTTTGAACATCACATGTATTTTCAAGCAATGAATCCCTGCTGTGACAAAAAATACAAAACAAGGGAAATAAAATTGCATAGGTTGTTGTTTCAGCTCGGGATAATGACTCTAGCAGCATCTGCAGGCTGACACACTGCTTAGATTAATGTCGCTTTCAAGAATGTGGCTTGATTTTTCTTTTTAACATTTGTCTTTACCAACAAGCCCCTCACCTTAGCACCAAATAATTGACTCTGCCTTGAAGATACTAGAGCTTGTCACAATGCTTTAAATATTGGGCTGCAGCTCTCCCAAAGCAAAGGAAAGCAGCAAAGGAGACAACAAGGCGTCACTTGCCTGTGCCATGGTGGATTTGGGTGTGCTGGACAACAAGATGCCCTGGTGAGGACCAGCAGCTCCTCACCACTGCTCCCAGACTTGACTGCTCAGGCTTCCCAAAACATATCAAAGCTCAAGGGTTTCCCCTAGATCTGGTTGGTGAAAGGATAAATGGGAAGCACTGCTTGTCATCCAGTCCCCCACAATGCTAGGCCAGGCAGCTCTTCATTGCTTTCTTCCTTTCTAAAACTTCTTAGTATTTTAATTAATAATTTAAAGACACTTTTAGTTCATTGGTAAAAGTGACCAAGTGCAATCACTGTATAACAGAGCCTCATGTTCATTTTCAACCACACACCAACCATCTTCCCGTGCAGAAGAGAACCCACACCAACAAAAATCATCTTGACTACAAACTACCTTACCACTTTCTCCAAAGAGATATTTTTCAGTGGTATTTTAAGGACCAAAAAGGAAAAAAGAGAGGAAACTCTTTAAAGTCAGCAAGAGAAAGGTAAGATCTGTTCCGATAAACACAAACATGATAGCACAATTTTCTTTCATCTTCTTCCTATCAAATCTAAAAAATTATTTTTAATTGATTCTTGAGGCAGTTTTTGAAGTTCAATAAATGCTTCAGAAATCAGTTGGGAGTCCACAAATGTTAATAGTATTTATCTCATTTCAATAAAAATGGCCTCATTAACATGCCAGCTGCTAAAATGTGTGATACCAACTGTGTCCTTCTGCCAGCCTGCAGGGAAGCATTCCTACTTACTACTCAGTTTTGCTTTAAGAGACCATTTAGAAAACATACCCATTTTACTCCGTTCAGATAATAATTACTTCACTACTCCCCTACCCCCAAAAATGGCTTTAAAAGTCCCTGGCAGCTCTTCCAACAAGCTCAGCTCAGGCTGGCTTTCTTTGAGAATATTTTTTCCACAGGCAAGTAAAACCTCATTTGCTTTCCCATCCATCAGCACAGAAGGAGCCAGGTGAGCACCGCGCCTGTCTGAGGCAAGAAGTCTTTTATTATGGCTCTGCTAGGTGGAAATAAATAATCTTTGCTCACCCCTGCTGCTCCCAAGCCACAACTATTGGCTGCAGCTCCCTGGACTGTGTGTAAGCAACCAACCTCCAGCTCCAAAATTTGAAAGTCATATTGCAGTTAGCATGAGAGCAAGAGCCTGTTGCCTTCACCCATCTGCACCAACTAAGCATGACCCACATTTTGGCTTTAGAAACATCTTTTCAACTTGTGTTTATGCACTGTGGTTAGATTTCTGAGACTCCTGGAATGAGAGCCATTAGGAGCTTTCAGGAGTGGGGTGATGCCTATGTTTGAATGGGCACAGCATCCAATCCAGGTTTGGGGCAGGAATAACATTTGGAAGCTCATTTTGAAACTTAATTTGCTGCTTTGGGCTCCTTAAGGTAGCTACTGCTGCTGCCACCCTCCTGCCCAGCCACGACATGCTGAGGGCTTGAGACATTACTGTGGTGCTTTGAGGACACACTAATAGTAGCAGCATTAATGATGTGCCAAATTAAACCATGTCATTAGGCCACAAGGTAAGTAGCGCTGTACAAGTATTTCCAGAGAACATGCAGGACACTGTTCAATAAAGTTCCGACTGAGCCAAAGACATTGGCAAAACCAGACTCAGGAATGTCACCAACAAGTGGTAACGCCAAAACTTTCCACATCTAATACGTATCTTCAGCATAAAGCTGAATTAATAATTCAAGATCCCAGCTCAGGAAAAACAACACACTGGCCTTTAAAGAGTCAGGGTTTAATTCTCAGATGATACGAATGCCTCTTCTTCGTGCTTACATTTATTTGTAGCTGTGTTTCCGGCTGGTGCTGTACCTGCCAGCAAGCTGTTCATGCAGTTAAATGGTGCTGGATGTGCCAAGAAATAGTCATTTTACACAAACCAGCTTGGATAGCAACACACGCCAGCCTGCCTGCGAAGCCCTGTCCCCTCTCCATGGCAGACAAAAGTAGTGTGTGACTGGCTGTGGCACAGGTGTCCCCCTGTGCAAGCCCAGAGGAGAGGCCAGCCATGCCAAGAAACCCCTTTCTCACTGTTTTGGAGCATCCCAAATGCCTTACCATGACCATTCTATCCCATAAGAGCCAGCATAGAGGCTGTGAAATCCTCATGCTCAGATACACCTTTGATGGGGAATCACAGAGGGAACTCAGCCCTCATGGCTGAAGAGCAGCTGTGCAGGATGCAATCCTAAAAAGCAGGCCAGAGTCTGCAAAAGGCAGAGCAGTGATAAGCAAAATTAAGCAGCAATGAAGAGCCACTGCACAGCAGGTCCTACATGTGGCTACCCAGAAGCTGGGCCCACCAGCCCTTGTCATCCCATAGCTCCTACCCTGGATGCTAGCCCAGCAGGATGCAGCTCAGACACTTCAGTGCAAGGATCTGAGTCCACATTGCCAATGGAAGTGGATTTAATCTAAAACACGAGCCACCAAATTAGCTGATCCTACCTCATGCTGCAATGGGAAAAAGGGAAAACTGAAAGCAGCACTCTGACTGAAGCAGCACAACCCATTTGACTATTTCCTGAGCCCCCTGTGCAAGTAGAAACAGTGTCATATGCCTGCCTTCATCCTCTTTTGACCTATTCCTTCCCAAATGCCATCTGTTAACATGGACTGTTAAAAAGGTAATGGATTTTCCTCTGCTCACATTAGTATCCTGCTGGGTCAGAGGCAGAAGAAAATCCTCCCACTCCAGCACCTTCAGACCTACCACAGTTTCAGGCTCTGGCAAACACCAGAGAGACATCCTACCTGCAACCCAGATGTGTGTAAGACTGAGAAACCTTGCCAGTGAAAAGACAAAGTAACTGCTTCAGCTCAGTACACTGCCAAAAATTAGGCAAAGGACAGCGCTCTAGAGCACAGCGGGGACTGGAAAGGGGAACATGTCCTGCAACCATGGTGAGTACACGGCCAGCAAATCCCATCTATGACTCTGTGAGGCCCCGACTGCTTGGTGCCTTTCAGTGGAGTTCTGACTGCTGCTTCCCCTTGGGCTGAGATAAACCTCGCAGTCCTGTGGCAGGCAGTGTGATACCCCGGTGCCTGTCACCACTCTGGGCAGCCTGTGCAAGGGAGAAGGAGGCATCAGCCACTCCCACAGTGATCAGAGCTTCCAAAATTACTCCACTGCCTTTCAGTGATCAGTCTCAGGGTCCCAAGTTCACATAAAGCATAACTGAAGAGAAAGTGAGACAGACTATAAGCAGAAAAAGCCACAGGAAGGCTGAACAGGTTATGAATACCCAGTTCTTCTGAATTCACTGTGAGAGGCTGAGCACAAATGCTGGCAAAGATCCTCCAATGCCACACAAGGAACCAGGGTAAAACCATGGGGTAAAACCACGGGGCCTACTTAACACAAAGATTAAAACACAAACAGCTTCAGAAAGTGATTGGAGATATTCACAGGAGGCCAGCCTGCCCAAGACCATGGGGTGTAATTGCTTCTGTGTTGTCCTTGAGGACATCTTTGATGACCAGAGCATGGCCACAGGTCCATGTGCAAACACTGGGACCTCTACCATAACACGGGGCAGTGGCAGCCCATGAGGGCAGGGGAGAGGACACTGGAGAGGCCCCTCTGCCTCCAGCCACCCGACCAGAGGCAAAAGGTGCCCTCCTGGGGGCCATGGCAGTGTGTGGAGCACATCGGGCTGTCTGCTACATAGTCCAACCAGGGATTTCGCCCACCAATGATAACTCTGAAGAGCTACAAACATTTTGCTCAACAACTAAGTATATTTTTTTTTTTTAGATTTCGCTTACCAGGCTCTGTGAAAAGGCATTTCAATAGCTGCAGTATTTTCAAATTTCTCAGCTAAGCAGTTATGGGGTTTTTTTGGCATTACAGACTGGAAGGTGCAGGCAGCAGGTTGGTGTTCTCCAGACCTACATGTTCATGGACTATTCCCTGTAAATCATCGCTCCCACTCCATCCCTGGTGCAGGCTCCTCTCCCAGGGCACCCACCGCAGACCCCTGAGTCCCGGGTGGGGCAGGCTCCCAGCCACCCTCTTCCCCTCTTGGTTTTATTTTGGGTCACCCGTATTTCGCTGGAGAGGTCAGAGTGTGGCAGCACAGCCGCGGCTGAGGCCCTTCCCGGAGGGAGGAAGGGAGAACAGAGCTTTTGAAGCAACGATAAGAGAAAGCACCGCAATTAGGGGTTTGTAGTTTCTCTGGCTAATTTGCATTTTAAATTACGTTTTGGCAAAATTGTGTTTCATTTTTCTTTTTACTCTGACTTCTGTAACTTTTATTATTTCCTAAGGATGGTTTGAAATGCTGTATAAGACTACAGTCAAAAAAAAAAAAAAGAAAAGAAAGAAACGATTTTTTATCTTTTTTCCTCAAAATACTCCTTTGAGATGAACTATTGGAGGGGAAGGAAAGTCATCTGAGATGAGGGGGAGCAAAATAAACTTTACCCTGAAGAAGGAGCTGTGGGTTCTGGCTTGATGCCCCAAGCTCAGCAGAAAGCAAGGGGGGCTTTAGCAAAGATTTCACCCCAGCCACCTGGCCAGGAAGACACCCTGACCCCACCACGGGGAAAAATCCCAATTACCAGCCCCTTCACTTCAGAAGTTCACGGCTTGGCCCTGAGTGCTAAATCTAATTATCTCGAGGTCCCATTATGCAAAGATACCTTGAGAGCTCTGCTGTCAGGATAGATTAACCCACAGCCACAGACCCCTACATCCCCTCCATGCTGCTGCTGATTGTGTGAAAAGTCAAACAGTACCAGCGTGGCCGATCTGTTGCTCCTTCATTTCCCATCCCTTCCTCACAGCTCCTTGCCACTCACCAAATATTCAGTCCTGCCCTGGAACTGGGAGCCCGAGGCTTGGCCCCTGACAGGGCTATAAACATGCTGAGCCCTCACAGCTGGCTGTCCATGCCATGGGAAAGATGTGTGAGTTAAGAGAATAGCCTCAGCTCCCTCAATACACCAAAAAAAAGAGGATATCTAGATCTCTCCAGCATACTCTGAAGGGCAAAGAAAAGCCAGTCGAGATGCACTTCAATCCATAATAAAACAACACTGCTGCTATTGTCAGGCATCTGAATGGAGAAGTGAAGGTTAGATGAGCCTGTGTTATATTTAATGCTGTCAAATACTCTTTGAACACAAAGTGTGGTTTGTGTTATTGCTGCACTCCCTGCCTGCAAGGCTGTCCTGCAGTCTGAAACAACCTCCAGCATGTAATGGGCTCATTTTTTCATAATTGCAGAATTCTAGTCAAGAAAATGATGGGGACTTTGTATTTGAATGTCACCTCCAATATATCATGTTAATTTTCCTTTTTTAAGGCCCTCATCTGGATGCTAATGCCAGATGATTATGTTGGTATATGAAGCCAATGCAAGCAGGTCTAAGGAAAAGGCCACCAATTCATATCCCATCAGGACAGTGGTCGTGGGTTTATTGGCACAGTGGTCCCAATTTTGATCTGAGCTAAGCCGATAAAAATTAAAATTTAAAAAAAAAAAAGAAATGGATGGCTGTTCAGGGAAGATCCATGGCTGCTATTAATCTGCACACCTCCTCCAAAAGCAGTGCTTCTGCAGAGACTGACCTTGAGTGGACATGTCCATCCCAACCAGTGAGACCACGCAGGACATCCCCAGGTGCTGTTGTTGAGGCAGGGGGAATGCTGCTTTCAGCCTTGTTTGCAGAGCTTTGCTTTGTAAGCTCCTTTAGCTGTTTTATAGACACTGTGTTTCTGACAGAGGCAGAAGCAAAATGGGGTTTTCCTCTCTCTTCCCCCATCCTCCAGCCCATGCAACAGTTTCACTATGTCTAGATTTTGCCTCTAGAAAAAACTCCACTTCTGGGGTATGGTTTTTTTGAGGGATGTTTTTTTGGGAGGGGAAGTTTTTTCAGTCTTTTAAGGCAGCGGAAAGAAACAACTCAATAAATCAGTACTCTATTTTACTGCATTGGATTAAGACAATATCCTTAGGATACCACTATTAATTAATGATCCAATCCTTATAGCTTCTCCACAGTAGGATAAAAGTTGGCAGAACAGAGAAGCTCCAGATGGAGGAAAACTTCTGCATTAGATAAGGCTTTATAGAGAGACAAGCCCCTGCCACTCATGTTTAGGGCCACAGACATAAGCCGCTTGTTATGCTGCAAATCAGCTAAAAATACCCTAAATGCAAACATTTTTCTTCTCAAAACCACCTGTTACATCTGAAGCATTCAGAACACTCTGATTTGTGTGTAGGAAGCACCTTGTTTTTTTCTAATGAAAGAAAAAGTTTAGAACAGTAAAAAATAAGAGGGAAAAGGATGAACTGCGGCCACATCTGAGCTTCAAATGCATCCCATTAAAAGTTCATGGAATAAAGTTACATAGCACTAGCAGATCACCTGCAAGCTCACACTGGGTGAAATTTTCACCTGATTGACTTGCCTTTTTTCTTTTTCTTCCTGCAAAAGCTGAAATTTATTCTCACTTCTAAGCTTTTTGGAGAAAGCAGCTCATGCATGTTTGATGCCAAGTGCACTGTAATAATAACAGCCCCAATCCAGAAGCCATAGGCAGGGGTGCAGAGCTATTTACAAGAGCTCCAGTTCATGGGCAGGAGACTTCTAAGCCAGCACCTGAAGTGCTTCTTGAACCAGTAAAATTGGCTGCAAAACCTTTCCAAAAGAACTATTTTTAGCAGATTAAATTGAGTGCAGTAAAATGCAATAGAGACTGTGACGAGCAATCCATTCCCATACCAGCTGTACCAGGCAAGCCACCACTCTGGCCCTTGCTTCAGCATCACAGGGACATGCACAGCTGGTCCTGCTCCTTTGAGGTATTCAAACATTTTGGACTTTTCTGGTGTAAGGTGAGCCGTGGGTGAGCCAGGATCTCAACTTACACAGACAGGTCTAGAATTCACATGCACTGACCTCCCAACACTAAGTCAAACCCAAACCCCTGCACTCACATCTCCTGTTCCCAGCTCCCAGTTTACTTAGGCTATAGTAACCACTTAAATAAACCCTGTCCTCAAAGTTACATAATCTTCTGTGTTATTGGAGTGGCCTTTTTTTAACTGATGAAGATTAAGTATTTCATTTTGCCTCTTAAAATCTGTGCTCTGTATCATCTCATGGTTTTAAAATGCCTGGTAGGATTAAACTCAAGACTTTTCTCCATTAGGACCACTAAAGCTTTTTCAATTTGAATCTGCGTTTTTTTGATAAGACAAGAGGATACCATATAAATCACTGGAGTTTGTTATTTTTAAACAGTGCCCCCCACCCCATCTTCAGAAAGGAAAGGATAATTTGAATTTTAGATTTTAAACACTGATCTCACTTGAGACTCCTTCTATCCCAGAGAGTGATGTTATGCTTGCTGTCTAATTAGAAGAGATGGATTAAGCAATAGATTTATCTCCTACCTTGGAAATTACCATAACCATTATTATAATAGTAATGTCTACATCCGGCAGAATCCAAAAGTGCTTAACCAGATAAAGAAATCCTGTTTTCACTGCACACATGTAACAGCACTGGCATCTGGAACATTTCCAGGCTAAAAAAAAAAAAAAAAAAAAAAAAAAAATCAAGCCAGGATTCAATCTGGTGTGTATTTGTGCTAGGTGTAAAGTACTTCTGAGGGGTCCTCACTCTTGTGAGTTTTCAGTGTAATTCATAGGTTTAAAAATAATTGTGTACAAAAGAAACAATAGCAATACAACCTCCACAAAGTAAAAGGAAATTTAAAAATAGCCTTGCTTAAGATGGGTTTAGATAATTTAGGTGCCTAAACCCACAACCAGACTCTGAAATTTCTGCTTTAGATGTTGTGGAAGTCTGTATGCATCTCTTTAAAAAATACAGTACTCCTCAGGCATCTTCTGGAGAGACAGAAATATTTCAGCCATAGTAGAGATCATGGCTAGATATTAGAAAAAGGTTCTTCACTCAGAGGGTGGTTGGACACCAAAACAGGCTCCCCAAGGTGGTTACAGCATGGAGCCTGTTTGAGTTTAAGAAGTGTTTGGACAACACACTCAGGCCCACAGTGTGACTCTTGGGGATGTTCCTGTGCAGATCCAGGAGCTGGAATCAATGATCCCTGTGGGTCACTTCAGCTTATTCCATGATGTTGGTGTCCTACACACACCAAAGCCCAAACAGGGTAACAAAAGCAATAGTAGATAAATACTCATGTGCCCAAAGCTGCCAGGTGAGTATAGCCTGTAAAGCAGATAGAAGCCAGTGCTGGTAGCTACTGTGGCAAGGAAGGGGCTTAGCAAGGGTTTCTCACTAATCTCATCATTCCTTATCCTTCAGGCCATAACACAGCTGCAGAAGTATACCACCTTTGCCTGCTGTTTTGCTTTTCAAAGCCTGCATTCCCATATCATTTCCAAAGATCATTTCAGAGACTCCTTAAGGCAACAACTACAAAACCACGCACCTTTAGAGCAACAAACCTCGATAACACCAGGCAGGAAGACAGTACAGGCAAGGTGAGGTTAACAGGGCAAGTCCAGGCTGTCTTCAGGAGGCTGAGACAGCTCTCCACCAGAAGAGCAATGCCTAAAAACGACTGTCTGCACCTGGAAGGTGGATGCTCAACAGGTGTCTGTTGTAAAGAAGAGCGAGAACCTAAATGTTGCACTTAATACCCTTAATTCAGAGGAACGTGACAGGAAAGGTGGTTTTTAGCCAAGCATGTAAATCAGGGCCGTTTCCAGCTGTAGCTGGTTTTATAGAATCGTGTGCTAAAATCAGTAATTCTTCCTGGCCAGGAGGAAGATTATCATCTGTTGTAAATTGTCATACTTCAAAATAGCACATTAATTGCTGTGATAATTTATACCAGCTGAGAATCTCCCCTGGGGACTGTGTTTTTTACTCAGCTTTGTGTCTCAGACAATAGCGGTCCCTACCAGGGATGGGGTCCTGTGGTACTTTCATCATACTCATAATAATGGAAAGAGATATAAACCTTCTGTCTTTCCATTTTGGATAACTAATGCATCAACTGAATTGGATTTAATTGCATAACTGTGGAAGTGAAGCCTGGAAGCACTGATGGAAATCACCTTTGGGGGTTTTCTTCCCCTTCTCCCCCGCTGGTCACCTTTTACTAAATGATCATCCACATATTTATAACACTGTGGAAAACACACACTTATGTTTCAGTGTGTAAATAGCCAAGCTACATTTTTCCTTTAAAAAACCAATTTTAAAATGTGTGTAGGGAGCAGATGAGAAGGGTGCATTGGGGTTAAATTGCTCAGCACTTGAATTTACCCAAATAAATAGTGAAAACATTTTTGGCTCGCTTCCTCGAAATATGACCTGTCAGTTGTGTTCAACTTGATAAGGTCTTTTAAAGCTAAAAGTAGTTGAGTGGGTAGGGCTGGCAACACCCTGCAAACTTAGTTTAGCTTTTCTTTTAAAAGCAAAGCCCTGTGAAACATTCTTTATTAACACAGTAAATGTTTTACAGAAAAAAGATTTGCAACCCAAGTAACCAACCTACAGTGATACCCAAGAAAAATGCACTGGTGGGGGTTGCTGGGCTGCCTCTCCATGCATCCTTCCCTCTGGGTCCCGCACTTGGCCTCGCCGTAGCCTGGGGCAGGAGCAGTTCATGGAGAGACGCTGGCAGGGCTGGCAGCTCCTACAGATCCCTTTCACGTCCAAGGCACCACAGCAGGGGCTGCCCCGCGATTTTAGTCACACAAAGTCCAACAAAGGTGTTTTCTGTAACCAGTTCACCTGCAGCCAAGCTGGAGAACACTTGAAGATTTGCAGGAGCTCTTTTGTTCGTTGCATGGCCCCTTTTCCCCGCTTCTAATGCAAACAGGCTCTTAACGATATAAACAGCAGCTCGGAAATGTTTAGAGCAAATGCATTCCCAGCAGCTGGCAGAGCTGTCGCTGTCTGCCAGGCAGCTGTGGGGAGCAGGGAAAGGAGTCAGGTGGGGCTCCCGAGGATGGTCAGCACCTCTAGCTTTTAAAGATCTGCAGCTTTTCTGGAGTGATGGAGTTGCTTTTCCTGTAACCCGTGAGGGCTGGACTTGGTCAGCCTGCATGCTGCAAGCTGGCAACCAGCCCCCTCCAGAGACAGACGTTCCATCTGTGTTGTGCGTTGCCATTTCTGCCACACTCCTGGATATCAAGAGCAAAACTGCTGCCTAGCAAAGTGCTGTTACTCAGCTTCAGCACAACATTTGGACACAGCCCTAACCCAGCACTGTTACCAATCAAAACTCTCATGTCTGTATTTGGAATAAGACTTTGCTGCATAAAATTTGAAAAAAAATCAGAGGACGTTTGAGGCATGCTATGAAATACCTGATGTCAATATAATCTCCTTCCAAATTCAGAAAGACAGTGGCAGCCATAATTTGGCTCCCCTTCGGTTCTCTTCACTACCATGGTAAAAAACCTTCCCCCCCCCCCCCCCCCCAGCATCTGGAAGATTTGTTCTTGCAGCAGGCTGGGAGAGAGGACCCCACGGGGCAGTCTTCACTATTCCCATCTCTGTAAAAAACAACATCTCACTCAGAAAACATTCTGCACGGGACCTTTGCTTTTAAAAAATTCAAGGCAAACAAATTAGCCAGCACCCCTAAGTGCGTAATTGTCTCCAGAGACACCAACTACCCCAGAATGGCTGATGTAAAGTCACTTTTAAAATGGGAATGAATATTCATGGGAAGCATCACACTACATTCACCCACTTGCTAAAGAGCAAGCCATTCCATAAATCCTGATCTCATTCCTCTGATTATGATCTGTCACCTTCCACTGCAGGTGACAAGGACTAAGTTGCCCTGAGCCTTTTTTTCAGGAAAAATCAGGTAATTATTAGAAATTTCTTATTGTTTTCAAGAAAACTTACTGTTTTCAATGCAGCCCAGCCTGACAAGAAAACTGAAAATACTGGTGACATTCCAAAGTTTACACCTTCTAATTTCCAATACCATCTGCACCAGCTGGTATGATCAACTTCCCCAATAAACAGGCTGAGTTGTTCAGAAACAACATTTTGGGGCATGGGAGCAGGGAAAACAGTAAGGCATGAAATAGATTTCCCTCCCAGGAGCCATGCCGTGGGGTAAAGATGGCACTTTATCCAAAACTATGCCTGTTAGGGATCCCCTGCCTCCCTCCCAGCAGCACAGACTCTTCTAGATAATCCAAGTGACAAGAATGGGCAGTTTCATCTCTTTTCCCTCAGCGCATCACCACCAGCACCCGTGGTGCTTTGCTGTCAGGAATGGCAGCTCCTGGATCCCAATGGAGTGGGTACCACCAGTTTTCACTGCTGGAGGAAGGAGGGTTGAGGCTGATGAGCGATGCAAAGGGCAGCAAAAGCATCACCACCTCCCCCTGCCCACTTCCAGCTGAGCACGAGGCTGTGGGAGCAGGTTCCCTCAGGTTTGTACATGCCTAATGACTAGTGGGTTGTGGCACTCAGCAAATTGTTGGTCTCAGGCTTTTTATTCCTGCTTGTTGAAGCACAAACGTCATTCTCTGTGAAAACAGGTGGTTTTTCCCCTCAACCTGTTGGTTCAGGTTTGTACTCCCAGCACTGCCTTAGCAAAAAAGCTAGGGAGGAAGGAGGGAAGTGGTTATTAAGCTGCAGAGGTCTTTGATCTAGTCTATCATGTTTTACAAGGCTTTAGAGCTGGACAAAAGTTAGGGCCTGCACCTCTCATCCACCACTGCCTTGGGAGGCAAAGCAGCAACAAATGCAGCTGGACAAGCTCCCCCAACCCATCCTATAGGCATCCTTTGGCCTCCTTAGGTTTTTTTAGAATGCACCACCGTCACTCCAGGGACACATGGTGGGAATTAGCCCTGGGAGGGCAGGGCAAATGATAACTCTACTCCACCCTGCCATGCAGCATTTCTGGCAGGACACTCTCACCCCCTCTGTAGAGGAAGATTTTGGGGGCTGCAAGGGAAGGAAGAGCAGGACGAGGCACCAGGGCTGCCAACAAGAGTCCCTCTGACGGTCTGTTTCTCTGCTTGGATGGACTTTGCCACCACATGACTTGAAGTTTGGTTAAAAGACAGCATGTCTGACCTTGCCCAGATGCAGCCCAATCAGCTCATGGGACTGATGACACACTTTAATACAAATTGAAATGGTTCAGTTAGATATTCTTAATGCATGGCAGGGTTTCCTTCTGTGCTACTCCTACAACACGAATTTCTTTAAGAAAATTTACTTTCTATTTAGCAGAAAGTTAAATCTTTTCAAAACACTCCATGGCAGAGAAAAATGTAACAGAAAAGTATCTTCAAAATAGCCCTGGCTACTGGGAGAGCTATTTGTGCACTTTAGAAAACATGACCTCCAGTGGGCCAGGAGAAATAATATGGTGAGCACGTTGCAGCAAAGGTGTCAGAGAATGTGGCTCTTTTCCTTCCCTTTTGTTTGAAACATCTACAAAAGCAGCTGCTATTTTTCTCACACATCGGTTGTGGTGTGCTCAGCCCACGGGCTTGTTTCAGAACTGCAGAGGATCCCACCAGGGCCTGTGGGAAACCAGAGCTCCACACCTCTGTGAGCCAGCGCCAGAGTAACCTGCCTGATGCACACAGCACCACGTGTTAGAGGCCACTCCTGAAAGTGTGGGGCTAAGGGATGAGGTTCTCTGCTGCAGAGAACCATAAAATCACAATGAGCTTGGAACGTATTATAGTGGCCTCATCAGAAAAAAAACCCCTCCACTCTTCTGTACAGGAAAGACAAGGTAAGCCCTCTCTGCTCCAGGGGGATGCTTACACAGAGAAAACTCAATCTCTAATGTAACATGTTCACAGAGTTTAAAAGAGTGTTGTAGCATGTAAAAATAACCCACCTATGGTTATGTTATAAACACCAGCAAAAGCAGATCAGATCAGTCTGATAAAATGTTTAAATAACACTCTAGGTTAATTTTAGTCCAATTACAGTTTCCTGCAGCAGCTCATTAATGGTGATGTCGGTGACACTTTACTGCATGGCATGTCTTGCAACAGCTCCTGGTGATCCTCACTGCCCCTGCTCACACCAGTGTTTGCAGCAGCAGCAAGTTTGCATTGAAGCATCCATTCCCCTGTTTTGGATTCCACAAAATAACAAGGAGAGCATCTGAAAAAGGCCTGAGCTCTCTTTTACTTGACAATCTTATGCTAGCATCATCGAGGGTGACTCTTGCTCAGACTGTAAACTAAACCGATAAGATTTGAGGTTTAGTGGGGGCAAAGCATGTCCTACAAACAATAAAAATCCCAGCCAGCTGTCAATTAAACTGAGTAATTTAAAAAAAAATCCATCTCAGACATTAAGCATATTAGTCCTGCCTCATCAAAAAGTCTTACTAACCTTGGGAAAGAGAAAACATCCTGCGGCTGAACCTGCCCTGGCTGATTTCCCTGGCAGGGAAACCCTCTTCATGTCCCTAAGCTGCCCATCCCCAGAAAGGCAGCACAGGTGCCTGTCTGCAGTCAGCCCTGCCTCCTGTGCACTGTGGTGCCTTGAGGAGAGTGTCCCCTGCCCATCCACTCCTTCTCTGTGGCTTCGTTTTCCCATGCTGGAGGAAACCAGAGCAGCACCCAGCTCAGCATCCCTACCCATGCCCAGCACTCAGCTCAACTCTCCCACTGTCCCAATGGAAAACTCCTGCTCCAGTGTTGGCCTGAAGTAACCCATTTGTCTCCTTCCTATTTAATAATAAGACGAAGGACATATTCCCTGATTGAAGGGCACTTGTGATGTTGAAAGTCTTGCCATACATCCCTGGAAGGAGAGCTGAACTCTGCCCATTTTCCATCTGAATTGCATTCATCAGAGCCAGCTCTGTTGCCTCGGAGGTGGGGATGAGAGGTACCACTTCTTTGTTTCTTCTTGGTGTCAGTGAAAAGAAAATTCTCACACAAAAAAAGAACATTTCCCCATGTACAAATAAAGACTTGGCTGAAGTCTCTGGGTAAGGTACCTCCTTGGAATTCTTTCCAGTGGATGTAGAAATTTATTAAACATTTCCATCTGCTGAGGAGTCTGGCCATCAACTGGTCCTTCTAAATTCTTAAGTGGCATTGGTTTTCCAACATTGAAAAATGGGAAATTTTATTTGTGGGAATATTCAAACCAAAAAATATTGCAGACATGGGCACGCGCACACAGGCGGAAAAAAGGGTACAGGCTTGCTCTTGCCAATTAGTATGAGGGGTTTAGGAGTACTCACAAACTCTTCATGAAAATGGCCTTTTAGGCAGGCTGACATCACCCAGATGTTTTTAATTACAATGACTCTGGGACTAATTTCTCTTCTTATCTGTTACTGCCCTCCAGCACTGGTTCCTGTTGATTATATCTGCCTCGGTAACAGAGTACAGCTTTGGCTGGAGATACTCAGCTTCCTGGTGATTGGGTGTTAAGGTTTCACTGCCTTTTCACATAAATTAACAGAAACAAGGGAGAGCAGATCCATAGGATTTTACCTCCTTTGCCCTGACATAGGTTCAGAGTGTGTTCTTATCTCTCCACAAAAGTAGCCCTATGTGTCCTCACAACCCCGCAGGTGGCCAGTTCCCAGAGGGGACCAAGAGCCACAGATTCATGAAGGGCAAGAAGATCATCTTTGAACTCAAGGTCCTCTGCCCTTAGTGGTAGAAATAGTTCATCCCACAAGTGCAAGCCCTTCTACAGATGGAAACCTCACAGGGATGTGTGAGATTCCACAGTCTGAGAACCAAGCATGTCATGCTACTGAAGCCAGTGAAGGCGTCGCCATTGGACTCCACGGGGCGAGAGAAAGTTTATGAACTGAGGCCCCAGCTCCAAACTGGAACAAAGCAGCTGTACCAATACAGCCTGGTAAGAAAGCAAAGGCAATATGAATCACTGGAAGCCCAGTGTCCCAGCAGCAGCCAACAAGCAGTAGTTTTTCTTCTAAACCCTGAGTGATTCTCCAAGTTTCAGAGCACTTTAAAAAGCCCTTTTGAGTGTGGAGAGGGATTTGGGCTTATTAAATTAAGTGCAATTTACTTTTTGTAAATCTCTGGGAGGACTTTACATCAAAGCCTGGTCTTGAGAGATATTTTCAGTCATTAATTTTCATTGGCTTCACTGGGGAGGTGTATATTACATACAGCTTGAACTGTTTCTCTGAGCCACTTTAAGAAAGCTACAGGGAATAAAAGCCTCTTCTGGCCACAAGTGATCCCTCATTTGATGCCCCTATTACATGGGACCTGGGGTAGTCTGTATCTCTGTTTTGGTCCAAGAAGCCCCCTTTTAGGGCAACACTATTAGCTTTTATGAACTTCCCTTTACATATTTAAAGTGACTGTAGTTCCACTAATGGCTATAATTGTTCCAGACACCCATTAATTTTGATTTATTAACTTATTCAATTTCCCGTATTGTAGTCTTGCCCACTCTGTAAGTAATTTACTGTTTTAATATTGTGGGTCAATACTAATCATATCATCTTTAAGTTGTTTAATTAATAACAATTAGCACCTCCCATCAAGAGCTCATTTTCCTGAATGCGCGCTGTTAATGTGATTTTTCAGAATCATTACCTGTACCCACTCCCAGCTGACTATTCAACATGTTTCACCAGTAAAGATGCTTTAAGCGGCTACAGTAGCTTGTCATCTCCCATGATTTTATCAAGAACCTTGTCATATTTACTTTTCTTAAAGCCTTAGCCCTCCAGCTGAGTAATATCATGTGCACCTCATTTTCAATGTAATAAAAAGTATTGATACAGCATGTGAGAGTAGGAAAAGAGCTTGCCAGCATAAACAGCAGCTCAAAAACCAAAGGGTAAATAAGAACTAAAATAGTCTCTCTATGGACATGTGCGAGTATATACTTCTTTCCTTCTTATGATTTTAAGCTGACTTCTGTTTTTCTGAGCCCACCATTATTTTTAATATCAGCCACTGGCATTACTGTGGTGTTTAACAAGGAATGCATGGGTATAACAGTATTCAAGTCCCTCTCATAAAGATCTCTCCAACCCCTCCGTGATGTAGCCACTTAGTCTTTCATGTCAGCAATAAACACAGACATTAATATTCAAATTAGTCAATATCTATTTGCAAACCAAATACTCATCTTCTTTCAGTTTTCCAACAGAAAAAAAATTTAAATCTAGTTTCTGAATTTAAACTGAAATTAACCCCCCAAAAGCTTCACATTAATATGCAGTGACTTGCCCAGTGACATAGCAAAGACAATGAGCTGTTATGCATCAACAGACATGGATTGATCACACTCATTTTAACATAGAAGCTAAGCAGCAATGGAAAAGAACTAGCAGGCAGTGTGTTGGAGATGGGAAAGCAACTCATCTGCACACTGGTTGGCCAATCCTGGCAGCACATCCTCCTGGGTGCTGAAAGCTTACATGGGTTTGAAAGAGGCTTAGATGAGCTCCTATGAAAGAAATCCCTCCAGAGCCATTATGGAGCACCTTTAATGGGGAAGTTTTTGCTGGAAAACCCTCCCCTCATAGCTCTGCTTTCCCCTGGGTACCCACCAGTGCTTTGGCCAGAGGACAAAGCAGAGCCAGAGGGTGCTATACCCCCACCTATTGCTGGGTGTGATTCCCATCAGCGGTCTTTCCCTGCACAGCTTTTAAATCCAGAAGTGAAAGCAAGGGATCAAAAATCCTGCCAGAGGGTGCTACCTGAAGGGCTCAAAAAAGCACTGCTAGCACAAAGCCCCCCAGCACCACTAGGGGAAGCAAAATAAAAGATTAAACATACGCATAGCAAACTTATACAACATGATTATAACCCAAGTGATTGCTTCTCATCCAACTTCCTACTCGATTTCACAATGAGGAAAGTGTCTGCTAGGTGTGACCAGCTTAAGTCACTCACAAACCACACATCGCTTTTGTTGTCACATTAGCATAAACCCAGACTTTCCATGTGGTCAACAGAAATGCACGCAGGACAGCAGCTCTCGCGCTCTCACTGCCTCCTGAATCACCCCAGGAAATGCGGTTAAACCCACACGAAGTACAGCAATGCTAGCAGTGACAGAGCAAACAACATGACATGGAAAAAAAAGATCAATCTGCCTACTATTTTTACACAGATAAAGTGATGCAAAGAGAGGTGAATGAAGAGCTTGAGTACAATGGAGAACCCCAGAACAGACCTGAGCCAGGTCCCTCATCCATCCTTCTTCCTTGTGGTCCCTGGCATGGGATGGTCACCAGTCTTCACCACATCCTCACCTTTCCTCCCCTGAAACTGGCTCTGCTGTGGCAGGTGCCCATTCCAAGTTTGCTCTTTCCCAAAGGAAAGTAAGGCAAGGGAGCAATTAATACAAATACAAAGTTTCAGAAAAATACTAGACATGGGGGTTAACATGTCAAATGCTGACAAAAAGATATTTACCCCAACATAGCTGGAAAAGGTGTTATAATGCAATCCTTGACAGTCACTTTATCTTAATCTTCTATGTTAAAAATTAAAGACTGTATTAATACAATGTCAGACTAACTTAATAGTACTCTTTTATCAAGTTGATATGATGGTAGCTAATTATTAAATGAGTTAATGTATGTCTTGTTATTTAATCTACCATGACTGATAGCAAACTGTGGCAAATACTTATTAGACACTCATTCCCTCTACACCTGGCTGACACTAGCACGACCCACAATTAAACACCCATGCTCCCTCATTGCCAGGCACAATCACACTGCCCAATATGAGCCACTAGATATGCCTTGATCCAAAATGGGAGCCTCATTCTCCATTTTCCTTATACTGACATTTCTTCATCCAGTTCAACATCAGCTTTTTCATTAAGTTGGTGGCAGTAATTCAAATACAGACAAGATGCTTAAGAAACTCTAGGGCTTACCAGGCTCTAGAAACTCAGTTGAAACATCTTTGAAGCTCCATTGCAAGAAGCTGAGCTGGAATCCATTCAGACATGGCTTTTGATCACAGCACTGCCAAGGGGGATGTTTCCTTTGACCACAGGAGGTCTTGCACTGCCAAAGTCAGGAGGCAACTGCCACAAGGCCACAAGGTACTGCTCAGAGACATCAAATTTCTTCCCCATTTCTGGAAGTGTTCAGGTTCATGTGGGACAGGGTGTTGAGCAGCCTGGTTGAGTGGAAGGTGTCTTTGCCCATGGCAGCAGGGTTGGAACTGGGAGGTCTTTATATTCATTTCCAACCCAGACCATTCTATGATTCTATGATTGTTGGGCCACACTCTCCTTGCCTTTCTGCACCGCCATTCAGTCCACCCAGCATCAGCACTCGTCTGGACACAAAAAACCCAAAAGGAAGACACCCACCTACTCTCTTCTTCAGCCAGACCCACTGGCCACTCCTTTTGGGGTTGCTGTTAGGGTCAAACTGAGCCTCGAGGTAGGAGTGGTGAATGCTGTTGCACTGGAGCAAGGCTACTGCTCTTGGGACCAGAAAGCGTGGAGAAGAGGAGGAGGAGCAAGATGCAAAGCTCAACATATGTAGTTTGCTTTGGGTCTTCTCAAACTGCTGCTCTTTCACCACCAAAAGAGCAACTGGCAGTCAAACTGACAAGCAACATAATGTTGCATTCACTCCAGACATCAAAAAATTATCCTTCCTTACCAGAAACTTTTCACAGTCACCTAAAGCCACCAACAGAGTGGGGCAATTGCAGACAGGCAAGTGCTTTCTAAACACCCATGTGAGCCATCCTGACTGCTCCATCACTTTGGCTTTGTTTCAGGGAGCTGAAGGTTGGCTTGGCTTCATCACTCCGTTATGGAGCTGGCTTCAGCTCATGTCTGCTTTTGAACCTCCTGGCCAGGGGAATGCATCTGCAAGCAACCCTGAAGTTCTGACTGCGTGTGAGTGTGCAAAGGGGATTTAGCAAAGCGCCTCTGTGTCTGTTTATACCTCTGGAAAACATCCCAGTGGGGTTTCAGAGGAATCTGAAGGCTAGGAAAATGAATGCCTTGAGTTATTCACACACCACTCTCACTTCTCTGGAGAAGTTTTTATAACTTCTAGCAGGCTTGGGACAAATCTTCACCAGGGCTTTTGGCTTCTGTATTGTAAGGTGGCTTTGCAACATGCCAGGGCATTTTGAAGTTCTTTCTACTGGAAAAAATCAAGAGTGAAGCAATTGGGTATTTTATTTTATTATATTTTATTTTATTATATTTTATTTTATTTTTATTTGTTGATTTACTTGGAGAAAAGGGCAGAAGTCAGAAAGTATAATATTAAAAACCTGTCATAACTTCAGCTCATATACAGTTTCAGGAAAAGGCTTAGTCCTAAAAATGGAAGAAAGTTGTTTGTCTGCTCATAAAGAAGTAAATTGAAAATAGATTAAAATATAGACTGTATATGAACAGCTTCCCATCTGCCTATAAACACCTAAGGGAAATGACCTGAAAATACAGAAATTGTTATACAGATCAAAAAAAGCACTTATCTATAATTACTGGACTTGTCTGTTTGTCTTGGGACTAGCAGCAACAGCTCCCATCGTCAGGGATAAATATGGTGCTGTGATTTGTATTCTCTTCTTCTATCTCCTCCACCAAGATCACTCAGGAAGGACTCAGTTTATTAAAAAAAAAATGTTTCTTTAAGTTCACTAAATAAAGGCAGATTGAAGAGATTTGGCCAGATATATGAGGGGGGGAAAGAGAGCAAGAAGAATAGCCAAAAGCTCTTTAGAGAGGATTTTCTTTCCTTTTAATAACTTTAGAGCTGGACCTGCTAGTATCTCAAAGACTTTGGAAAGTCACCTGGGAAACTCCTCACATTTCTGCTATGTCCTGGCTCTCATACTACTTATTCAATAAATTGTTATTAAAGTTTTAAGTATTCACAGAGGAAACTTCCTGTTGCTTAGACTGAACAGGCTCCTGCCAACTTGACAAGCCAACACTGCACTGATGATACCAAAGCCAAAGGATAATTATCCGGTTTATATGAAGCTGAAGGAAGTGAGTGCCCTGCTGGTTTGTAATCATTCACTGTTGGCCAGTGGCCATAGGGACTTGCCTCCATCACACGCCCTCAAGTTTACAGCTTTCTTCTGGGAAAAGATGTGCCTGTGCAGCTCCCACTCAAAGGTGAAAGTGGTTAATCCTGCTCTACTATGAGTGTTAAGGAGGCACTTCTAAATACAATAGATTAGAATACCAGAAATATGCCTGTTATGTCCTAGGCCTGCCCAAAATTGACATCCAGATGATCTGTGTCACATGTGGCCCTGCACACAGATGGAGATGCCGTGAGCAGTCACACCTCCAGCTGCAAATGCTCATAACCCTATGGCTGCTGAGAGGACAAGTCACTCCTGCCTGAGCCAATGCCCAGCACCACTGTGTCCCCAGTGTCACCAAATGCTGAGGTTCCAGGTGAGAAACGAGATGCCTGTGCCCCAATTCCTGCACTCTGCAGCCACCCCTGCACCTGCCAACACCTCCCTTCCTGCCTGCTTCAGCGCCCAACGAGAGACCAGCCACAGCGCTTGTGCTGTTTGCCATCTCTCTCACATTTACAGTGTTGCAATGAGGTTCTCATGTGCAAGTGGGCAGCACAGAGGACAGAGCGTGGGGCTCAAGTTGTGGGGACAGATGAAGCTGAGAGGGATGAAGTGGGAGTGCCCCAGGGACGTAAACTGTACAGGCTCAGTGATCAGAGCAGCTCCCAGTAACTTCTAAGCCATGAAACTGTCATTTCAGAGAGAATGTAATTGCTAGAGGAATTACTTAGTTAATCATCAGGGGACAGATCCATTATAAAAAAAAGAGAAGCTCTATCCGCAGGGCTCCCAAAAAATCAATTACTGGAAATGATCTGCTGGGGCTCCCTGTAACCACTATTGGTTTAACTGATTATTTCTAATTTAATACAAATCACACACTCCCCCTCATACTTTCATCCACCCACTTCCTGGAAGCCAACCTGATGCCTGTGCCTGGATAAAATATTTGATGAATCCCAAACGAGTGTTTCTGCAGCCATTTAGAGATGAGAATTTAGCTGTTAGATATTGTTGAGGACTTGACTGTGCCTTTAGGTGCAGCACTGAGCTCCTCCTGCAGCCCTCCAGACAAGAGCAGGTCCCAGAAAATGCTGAGCCCGTGATCCATTTCCAAGGATAGCTCCTCCATCTTTCTTTCTTTTTCTCCAACTATGATAGAAAGTTGGTACTAAGGTGCACCAACAGCAAACTGTGGTGCTCTTCCATGGAGAAAAATCCAAACTCTGATCATCTTCCTGCCACTTTCTTAGAGGAAAGGTGTAAGCAGATAAAAACATGCCTAGGCACGTCTTCAGGCAAGGGTTAGAATGAATTTCTGAATCAAACACCCTTTTAGGATAAAATTAGATTTCCCACAGAGCAACTTTTTGCAAACCTTTGGCAAGCTTGCTTTTTCAGACCACCAAAAATCAGAATCCTTGGATGAGGAGGAGGGAGAAAGTGAGAAATTTTGGTTATAAAGGTTTATATTTTAAATCTCTCTCTCCCAGGAGTCCATCTCATGCTCCCTGGACAGATTTTCCATCACAAACTGTCCCACACATCCCACCAATAACCCCAGAGGTGGTGCACGTGCTCAGCACTGCAGCGCTGTACTACCTATGTATGTACTACACAAGAGCCAGTGGAGAGAGGGAGATGAACCCCACAGGCCCCTCTAAGGAACCCCAGTTTCCCAGGCTGCAGCCACCATCTCCTCCTGCCTCCACCAGCTCAGAGCCCAGACTTGGCTCCTAAGAAGGAACATTTCATCATGCATCACAGTCAGGGAGCTGACAGGGGAAAAAAAAAACATATGGGAAGAAAACCTGGACCTTGATAGCTCTGGAGACTTTCTAAGCAAGTATTTCTGTATTTGTAAGGAAACCAGCTTCTGCCTGCAGCAGCTGTAATGGGTATTTGGGCCAAGTTGTGGCAGATGTAAAAACCATCAGTTTGCCTCTGCACTCTCCCATCCTATGGGTCTCAGCCACTCACCCCTCAGCCTTCTCACCTTGCTTTCTCCAGCCTCACTGCAGTCCCTTACAAAACAAAGCGCTGAACACTCTGAGACAAATTATCAAAATTTAGCCTTTTCAGGTTTGGTTTGTTTGTGGGGTTTTTTTGGTGGTATTTTTTTTTGTTTGGTTTTGTTTTGTTTTTAAACAATGGCTGCACTAAGAGGCCAGGTGTATTTATTTGGTGAGAGTGCAGTAGGCTGTATGATGTCAATGTTTTCTCTTCCAAAAGCAAGTGATACTGAAACTAGCCTCTTCTTAACTTCATCTATTTTTTAGTAGCTTTGGGGTTTTCTTAATATGCAGTAGGGAGTCTTTTAGGAAATGTGTTCTCTTCACAGCTTTTTTTTTTTTTTTTTTGTCCTACAGTAACCCTTTTTAAAATGCTGAGTATATGCTTGCTCAGATAAATATGTATCTGAACACACAAGCAATTATCCTATTTTCATATAATTAATTTTTTTCAAGCTTCTATATGCATTTCCTGCTCATTTGACCATGCAATAATTAATTAGCATAATTATCTTAGATTACACCTTCTCCATCTACACACAAATTCAATTAGAAAGGCAGGCTTTTTACAGCCCACTTCAGAGGGAACACCACAAGCAGTGAAAACATATCTGTGGTGAGGACATATTTCACACCTGCCAGAGTATTCTGAGAAACTATTACTATTTTTTAAGAAACACTAAAATCAAAATCAAAGCTAGAAACCCATGTGGTCTCTGCTGTATCCATGCCAGAGACTGGACCTTCCCTTTTCTTCTTCATCGTCCCTCTCTTCCACATTCATGGGGATATTTTATTCCTGGAAGAAAGGGTATTTCCTTCCTCTGGATATATCTGTACTTTGAATGTTCTCTCGCTGCTTGGACCAATCTCATAACTCTTTGATGTCCTCTTGTCCATCTCCAGCTGGTGCTTGCAAACACCCAATTTAAAGCCATCACGCCCCCAACTCTGATTACCTCCAGCAGCTCTTTCTCTCCACTTCAGGAGCCAGCAATTACAACTGAGGACCAATGTCTAACATTGCTGGCAGATGAAAGGGTTTCACCTCTGCACTGCTAAAAGCTGAATATATGTTCTTCCATCCTGGGTGAGCGTTTTGGTTTCCTTCAGGAGGGGCATGTCCACTCAATCCAGGGAGAGGCAGCTGGGGAGACTTCTCTGGTAGTGTAAGACATTTTCAGCCAAACCATTTCACCACCTTTAGACCAAGTCCTGAAGGAGTGAGATTGGAGGATGTTGTGGTAATCGCTGCCCTACTAAATTATTAGGGATGAGGTGGGAGGGAAAATTATCACTCCTGGATAGCTAATGCTATCCGGATGCTACAAAAACCCAACCATAAGTCAACATGAAAGGAAGGAGAGAAGTGCAAGAAACCAGACAACACAGCTTAGCACAGAGGAAGGGAAGTGGTAGCACAGTTTTCTTTAGAAGACCAACCACATAAGACAGTGCCCCTGGGACTGAAGCTTTTCAAGTACCAGCACAAGGAGATTAATCATCTTCCCATTGAAAAAAAAAAAAAGAAGAAAAATATAGAAAAAACCACCTCTAACCTGAGACTGTGCAGATGAGCATCATACTGATGCAGGAGATGAATCATCTGCCTGTGCTGACTCACAGCAGCACCACTTGAAGCAGTTGGTGCCAAAGGCTCTGCTGCTGAGCCCCTGCACCCACACCCCAGAGGAGACCCCCCTAAAGCCCCCAGGAGGGAGGGAGGGAGCCAGGGATGGTGGGGAACATGTGACATGATGTGACATCTCTGTGCCACTGAGTCAGACCCTGTTCACTGATAAAAGCTTTGGGTGCACATGCCATACACATGCATATGTGTGTGCATATAAATCTGCATATATATGCACATATATGCTTGGCTGCCAATGCAGTCATACTTACACCCAGAGATGTACACATAATTTGACAGCTATTCGCACTGAGGGATGTTTGTGACTTCTGAGAAACTGAGCATTCTTCAGTCACATGTCATAAATCTGTCACCTGGAAAAGGAGTTTCCCCTCAGGGCATGTAAGTAGCCTTATCCCAGCCTTACCAGCAAGGCTTTGTCCAGTCACTGTCTTCTGCCCCATCTCTGAGTAGGGGATTAAGTTCCCTGGAAGTGTTTGGTGGTGCTTCTGAGATCTCTTCTTCCTCAGAGGGGAGATGACAATGACATAATGCCTCTTTGCCCCTTCCTTATGAAGTCCCTTTCTGTGGCAGGAGCCATTTCCTCCCCAACAGATGCTGCAAGGGACAAACCTGGCCTCTAGGTACAGTGGCAGGTGTGCAGTCCCCACACCTGCCCACGCAGCTGGAGGCTCAGCTGTGGCAGGGAGAGCACAACCAGCACCCCTCTTTCCCAACAAAGCTAAAAGGAGATGGGAAGGGAGGTGGGAGAGACGTGCAGTAGCCACGTTTCCATTGTTTTGGTTTGGTCCCTTGCAGAGCTGGGTGAGGAAGCAAGAGATTTGTGGGCTGCCTGAAGAGAGCATGCTGAGGCTGTGTTTTGGAGTCATGAGCCTGCTGTTCAACTGGTGGTCCTAACTTCGTTCCTGGAGCACTTCAGAGCATCTGCCAAAGTGTCCTTTGGTTCTCCTTGGCTTCCTACATTTGGCTGAGGATTTTTAGCATGCGTCTCCCAGCAGTGCAGCCACTAGGCAAGCCTGGCATTCCTTTGTCTCCTCAGACTCCCTTGAGATTGTTTTTGGCAGATGAGATTAAACCAAACTGCCCCAACCACCCAGCAGTTCTCCTTCCCACCACGCGCATGGGGACCAGCCCCTAGGCCAAGCCTACCCCCGTGCACAGAACTGAAGGGATGAGGGAGGATGGTTTTTGGTGTTGGTGGAAAGCAGGTCAAAGGATGTACCATCAGCTGGGATGTATCTGCACCTCGTGTCTTCCCAGCCCCCTCCAAAAAAGTGTCTTCCATGGAGGAAATATGCTCACCAAACATCCCTCAAATCCTCGAGCACGGCTTAGGCACACGTGATGGTGCTCCTCAACTGGGGATGTGTGCAGCCCTCTCTCAGGAGGCAGTCAACAGGACAGCTGTGGTTCATTACAGACAAAAATGAGGTGGTCAGGTTTTGTTTGCTTATAGAATGTAGTTGTGTAAAGCAGCACCAAGGAGCTAAACTTTGCTGGGCAAATTATTTTCCTCTCACTGGGTTAATGATTTGTGCACAGACAGATATGCCAGGACATGGTTTCAGTTCATTATCTCATGGAGCCACGACCAAAATTTAGAAAATACTCCCTCAGGACAAAGTCTCCCAAATACAGCAGCTGGGCAGACAGTGTTTGTGTGAAGGTTGCCAACATCTAAAGATCCTTCCCACACAGCAGACCTAAGGATGCAAAAGCTGCCCTCAGGGTTGGCATCCCAGCCAAATCCTACAGGAAACCTCCTGACACCTTCACCGTTATGCAAATGAGAGACTTACACATGAGCATTCAGGAGAGGGAATTCGTGTCCCTGCACATTTCAAATCCTCGGGAAATGCCTTTCCTGTAGTTAAATGGAGTAAATGAATTAGTGTTTAATGCCACCACAGGCTGTGTCAGTAGCTGGCATCCCCGGTGGTGCCTCACGCCTGTGGATGCCGAAATTGCAGGCAGTGCCGCTGGCAGCAGCAGCTTCTCACCTCGGGCAGTCTGCAGAGGGAAATCTTCCACGAGACTGAAAGGCGACTGCAGGGGCCAGTGCTGCCAGGTGTCTCCAGCAAAGAGCCTTTCATTCAGGCAAGGCAGAGGAGATGGGGAGGAGGGTGGGAGGCTCGGGAGGAGCCCTGTTCATCACTCCCGCAGCGCTGGGATGTGGCCCCGAGGGTCAGGATTGCACGGCTGCAGGAGGGTATGATGGGAAGAGGGGGCTCTCCCTGTTCTCACTGGGTTTTGTGTCAGGAGAAGGAGAGCAATAGTTTGAGGAGGAGGAACCTCCCTGTTCATGTTAGAAGAACAACTTCTCTTCCCCTCAGCGTCCCAAGGAAGACTTGAGGTTTTCCTTGTGCCTAGCCCAAACCCCAGCTCCATGAGACCTAGCTCCCCCCATGTCCCTCATGCTGTCTCCTGTGCCACAAAATCCCGCAAAAAGGCTTACGCCTCTCTGGGCTGCAGAATGCTGGCATCTCCTTCTCTGTCTCCTTGGAAAATAAATCTGATAAGGGACAGGGACAGAGATTGAGGTGGAGGTGGGAGCAGCACACTGATGTCTCCCACACATAACAAGGCTCACCCTTCCTCTCAGCTGTCCCTGCTGCGGACTACACCAGCCCGAAAGCAAGCTGTTGGGAGATCAAGCCTTTCCCCAGGCTTCCCTCTGGGAACCATAGCATTTTGTCAGAACAAGAAAAAAAGCCAGAGAAAACCCCAAAATGTCCCAAACCAAGCGCTCTCAGATTTTTCTAAATGAGAATTTAAACATCTGCCAGCCTATCTGCCGATAGCAGAAAGCAGATTGCAAGCATAACAGGATGCAATCGAGACAGACAATTCCATGGAGAGCACCAGAAGGCTTAATATTAGGACTATTGGCATGCACAGCCTTTGCTAATGCTTAACGATTGTTTGTGCTGATTTGGGTTGGCTTTGCAGCGCAGAGAACAACACTTTCTGTGCAAAGCTGAGAGACCATCAAGGCTTTTACTGACTATCTTGGTGGCTGCTTTCTTGTAGATATATCTTTTCCGCACCTTGATGCTAAATAAATACATCAACAAAATTAACAAACAGAAGTCAACTCCCCAGATTGTACTCTCAAAGGATGGACATTTTGTAGGCAATCTTCCGCCCAAGAGCATTACCTCAGGAGAAAAAGCACACCTGCAGGACTCAGAGGGATTTAATGCCACTGAAATACTGCAAAAAGCACCAAAAGAATACAAGCGGTTTTTGCTGCCTAGGGCTACCTCTGTCTTCGGAGAAATCCCTCTCTAAATTGCCCCTGTTGCAACTGGGAGCTGTGCTGCCCTCTTCAATTTGTTGTGTTAAAGCCCAGGCAGGCTGGGTCACACTGTCACTCTCTGAGATTGCTCCCCTTACTTTAAAGTGCCTGTGTATTTAAATTAAAAGCATTTCTCCATGCTTTGAAGGTGAGTTTGGCTGCTCGCTGAGCCGCACCAGTTGGTGCCCATCCTTCCTCAGGATGCTCTGCCCTTAAGGTTCAACCTGTACCAGGCCAGAGGTACTTTGGAAAGAACTCCTAAGCACTCACCTCTGGGGAAGGGGCACCAAACAGAGCAGGCATGCGGGGATGGCCACCACAACTCCCAGCCACACATGTGAGAGTAATCAGCACATGCAGGGCAAGTATGGACAGTTCAGTGCCTATTGCTTAGCACCTAACAGCAGGAAGAGTGTCAGCACCTTTTTGGTGGCTTGGAAATAGAGGTTAGTCATTAAATCTCATTTAGTGCTTCCCATGGGATGAGGCCTGGCATACTACGAGGTTTTTTTACTAAATCCAGTGGCAGAAGGAAAGTCCAACAGTTAAGGGGGATTTTTTTTTTTTTTAAACCTGAATAACCTTGAAAGGCACATGACAATCAACTAATCTATTAGGAGGAACAGCCCCAGGCCCTCAGCAGCCTGCAACATCCCAGCCAGAGCAAATCAAGGTTTGCTTCTCCCTTCATTGGGCAGTAGCACTGACAGCATCCTGCATCCTGCTTTCCCCACAATCAGGCCAGCCAAAATTTGTGATACCTTAAAACATGGCTGGTTTTACAGCAGGAGGAAAAGGAGATGAATGCAGGCCCCCTGGTTTCTCAACTGCCCTATGCAGAGGGAGGATGTACCCTAAAAAGAAGCTTTCCATGGCTGCATTCTGTGGATGCTGCTACAGCCATGGTGACAGGGATGTCAACCAGTCCCCTGCAGAAAGAAAAGACTGTTGCTTTTCTGTGGGACCACCAGGTAGACTGGAAAGGTGACTGGGAAAGAGGATGAGAAGGAGGAAGGATGAGAGAAAGATGAACCCAGGACAAGCCCTTTACCTGGCAGGTTTCATTACACATCACATTTCATACTCAGCTCAGTGCTCTGCTGAGGGGCAGCTCCCTGCCTTCACCACTGCCATACCTAAAGACAGAAAACAAACCAGGAAAGCAAGATGGGGGGCAGGTAATGAGGGCATTGCAAAAAAATGCAAGCTCCTTGCAGCTGCTGGATCAACAGAATATGCATACAAGGTCTCTGCACTCCCATGCTGCTCTTCTCCACGCTTCCCCACCCACAGATATCACCACAGGTGTGCATGAGCCAAAAGGGCTTGAAGGCATCACTAAAACAAACTGTCCCCTCCATGGACAGGTGACCCACGTCAGGTACAGCAATGCCATGAGGAGGCTTTAGATGGGGATATTTACCTCCCCATTGCTGCTGATTTGCATGTAGCAAAACCATGGAGTTAGGAGAAATACATTGAGGAGTTTAAATGGACTGAAATGCCAAAAAACATCACTTCTAGGTGACGTTCAGCTCCCAGACCAGATCTTGCCCACCTTGCCTCAAAAAAGTTCTTAGTGAGACTCAGACTCTGACCTGCTCTGAAGCCTCAATGACAAAATTCATTGCTCAAAAGCTTTGCCAGAGAAGAACAGTCTGTAAGAACCAACACACTGTGGGGGACAGGATAAATGTTATCTGCTGGAAAAACATCACATTCAAAGCACAAGAGGAGCAAATGAGGAATTAAGAGCTTGTTTTTCAACATGCAAAGTGTGGGTCTCACCTAAGTTTGGAGTGAGGGGGTATTATATTCATCAAACTTCTAAGCTGTCTTTCCCGAGAGCATTAATGCATACATATGTTTACATCCCTGTCACTAATCTAGTACAGACACATGTACACATGTACAGGCAGTGTCTGCCTTCACTTGGGATCGGCATCTTTGCCCTCAGTGCAGCTGCCCTGGTGAAATCCTCCAGCAGATGCCCAGAGCTGTTACAAACATCAGCCTCAGCAAACATCAGCTCCGCTGCCTGTTTGTTCTTTCTAATGCAATTAGGACAGATTAACATGGGTGACTAGATGTGAAAGACAACTGCACCTCACCATCTCCATCCCACCCACATTTATTAATTTGAGTCCTGCCCTTTTCATAAAGTTGTTGCTCTCTTGACCTCCCTCAGATGGAGAGGTTTTTCTTGCTCAAAAAATTAAGAAGAGTTCTGGCAAGGAAAGACAGCCAGCTGAAACAGTCAAAGCCACAGGAGCCCCACAGCAACGGCCCACGAAGTTTTTTTGATAACCAGGACACATGTGGGAGCTCCATGAGTTCTCTAGTGGGCTAGCAGCCACCTCTTTTGACTCCTCTGTCAATCCCTGGTTTCAAAAGCCCTGAAAGGACTGTGAAATTAGCACCATTACAATTCTTTTGCATGGGACATCTTGATTGTTCACTTTGGATTGCCAAGTGTCTGCCCTCTGCATAGATCTCCAGCAGCAGGGCAGACATCTTCAAGTTTGTGTCATGCTTTAGTCACAGCAACAGCACAAATGGCTTTAAAGTGTGATCCACTGACTAAACTGGACCACACAATCACACAGCACACCCTTTAGGTAACTAGCTAAAGCACCATGACATGTCTTTTAGACAAACCCTTGATGGAAAGGTTCTGGCACTTCCCCTGCTAAATTATTCCACAATTTAAGAAAAAAATGCCACTTGCTCTTGAAAATGAGAACCTTTCAGGCTGAATTTATCTAGCTTTAGCCCTCATCTACTGTGTTTTGTTTTGTCTTTGTCTGATTCTAGGTTCAGTCCACTCCCTGGCATCCTAGCAAAGAGCAGTGTATGCAAAGTGTGCTCCCTCCTTCACTTGTGACAATGTGTTCTATAACTCCCTAAGTGTGGAAAGCCTAGCATATGGCACATCTCCACTATTTTTCTTACTCTAAGCACACAGATTTTAATTTCTGCATGGTCTCTAACTATTGTTCTTCCCGAGGCTCTTAAAAAGGTCTATCATTTTCTTGTCATGATGGAAGCATGGGTCTGTGAAGAACTGTAGGTGGTTTCTGGTCCATCCTTGGCCTGTGTGGATGTTTCCTGACAGGTCTTACCCTGCTGAGCCTCTGGTGTAATATCTTCTCCAGGCAACTTCTTTAAGTGCAGATCAATCTTTACAGTCAGAAATTACTGTCCTGGCAATAGATGTGCATTGCTGCCAATTAGCCCAGGTTTTTCTTGCTTTATTTCCAGAGGATGTGAAGGGCAGTTGATGCTCAGCATTTTAACAGAATTTAACATGGAGCAGATGACTTACCATGTCCTCACAGCTGCAAAAATCCCAATTCAGCAACTCCAAACCCTTCTGTTCGGGGGAGAGCTTTGCTGTATAAGCTGTCATTCCTGCAGACCACCTCTGAACTCCCTCACCTAATATATTACCAGAAGCACAGCTCTCCAGCTGGCTGCATTTCTCCATCCAAAGCTTCACCAAGCTGTGAATACCAGAGGATACTTCCCTGTGGGGCACACTTTGCCCTTGGACAGCTCCATTGGGCTGCTGGCTCCAGAGCAGCCTGTTCTGCTAATGCCAAGCCTGTGGCCCTCCTGGGGACCTGTGGGCAGGGGGCGGGTGCCCTTCATTGCCAGTGGGTGACTGCTCAGCAGCTGCTTGTGCAGCACCCTCCTAAACATCTCCCTTCCCACCAAGTGGGCTGTTACAGCCCTCCTCTTGACACCCTCCTCTCTTTCCTCTTTATCTGTCTCCAAAGCAATTCAATAAATCTTCCTCTTGCTTCCTCGCGAATGTCAGATGAAGAACAGCCTTTCCTGGTATTTGTCGCAAAATTTAACCCCCGTTTTCCCTGCTCAGTTTTCCTAAATCAGCCGTGCCCTTCCATATCCGTCTTCCAAGCAGTAATCTGTCCCCCAGAGTCTCTGTGGTGCCTGTTAAATCCTGGTTTGCTTCTGAGCTAAGTACCCAAATACTTCCTGTTTATTTTCTGTACTTCTGGCAAGATTTCTGAAGGAATTAAAACCAAATCTGTTTATCTTTGCTAAATCCCTCTGCTGATAAGGGTATTAGTGTTCTTATTTACAAATGGAAGAGCAAGGCAAAGTAGGACTGGAAGTAAAAATCTCACAAAGCGAGTCCCTAATTTGAGATGTCCTGAAAACATCCAGCAGTTGAATTTTCTGAAAATGCAAGAAAAATATCCCCTAAAATCCATGCCCCTTGAGGTGCTTCAGTTTAGAGACCTCCAATCAGTGGTATCCCCACTCCCTTAGTACTGAAGAAAATTGAGGATCCTGCACAGAGGTGGGGAGCTCATCCACAGCTTTTCAGTGGAAAGAAATCAGGCAAGTACATCGAAGGCTATGTGGCAGTCACAGCCCTTGGTCACAGACAACCTTCTTCTATCAGAGCAATTACTTTTTAATATGTCTCCTAACTTTTCAGAGGTGGAATTAACAAGGCAGACACCATCCCAACAGCTATAATTTTTTTTTTTCAAACTTTTTACAAACTTCATAAAATTATTCTTTTCCTTGTCTCTCAGCACCTTATTAAGGGAAGCAGAAGACAGGGAAGATTGTCACCACCAAGAAGCACTATAGCTATTTTTCATTTTGACAGTGGCATAATACATTGGAGGCAGTGGCTGCATGCAAAGGTGCATGTTGCCAGTTTAAGGCTGACCACTGAACATGCTTTGGATTCCAGCCCTTAGCCCTGCCCAAAGTCCCTGCTGATGCCAGTGACCAAAAGCAAATCCCACCTGCATCACCCCGCTGCCAGCCAGAAAGGGGCACATGTTGGTACATTTTGATGACAGAGGAAACCTTGTGATAGTGAAAGCTGCCCCAATGAGCCGGGAAGGCAGCTGCCTTTTCCTGAAAGAAGAGAGAATTTTGGGGGTTTTTAAGTTGCTCAAGGTGACCAGGCCTTCTGCTTATAGCTTCTGCCTTATAGCTGCTGAGCCCTGACAGCCTACTCTTCTCACTTCTCAAATCCTGAGATAAAAATGTACCTTTTAATATAATGCAGTGACTGTGACTCTGTATGTTTGCATCTTTCAGCAGAGCTTCTCAACAACTTTTTGAAGAAGGGCAGAAGGGCAACTGTATATAACATCCCCACATTGACCCCAAGAAAAAGGATTGAATGCACAGCTCCTTCCTCGAGCTGCAAAACCCCAGGCTGCTGCCTGTTCATGTCCAACCAGGAGATTCCTCAGGTGTCTAGCCCCTGTGGAGATATGGTGCTGACTCCCTGACTAAATCAGTAGCAGGCATGTAAGAAAAAAATCAAAGCAAGCTGACAGCTCAGCTAGGACCACAGACAAACTGCTCTGCCAGAGAAGGAAATCAAAAGAGACAAAGAAAGCTACATTTATCTTCTTTATACATTGCTTCTAGATTAGACAATCCACACTAAAGAGATCACCGGCACACACGCATTTACATAACTTTTGAACACTATTTAGCTTTTTTAATGCATGCTGCAAAGCAGTTAGCTTTGCATATAGCTTTCATTTACAGGGTAAAATTGATTTAAGCAGAACTTAACTCAATATAATTGTGCCTGCACTAAGGGTATGAACAAACGTGACACTTCTGCTCAAGGGCTAAGAATTTCTGAGTCACAGGGCAATAGCAACCCCGTTATAACGCTTGGGTTTCTCATCTGGATGCACTGGGAGAACAGCAACCAACAAGTAAAGTCCTACCGAGCTTGTTAAAAAGACTAATGATTAAAAATGAAAAAGCTCTTTGAGTCTTGCAGCCCCTGCCTTTCCCAGCTCCTGCCCAGGCACACAGCTAAGGCTCCTTCCAAAGACTGGCATTTGCTGTATCACATCCCAGGTGTCCGTATATCAGCCTGTTTAACTGCTTCATCAGTCTCTTCTGGTTTTCCTTTGGCACTTTTCCCTTTGCAAGACTTTCTTAGGAGACAGCTTCATTATATGGCAGGAAATCACAGGCTGCACTGCAAAAAGTGGCACATACCCTTGACTTCTCTCAGTTAACAGCAAAACCTCTTCCTTCCCAGTTGAGAGATGAACTGTAGAAAATGACCAAATTCCAGATACATAAAGCTGTATGTTTAAATACATACATCGGAAAATATCCAACTGAAAGGGACCAGTACTGATTACTGAGACTGTCACTTGTGTCACCAGCGGACATCAAGCTCACCTGGAACAGAGACACCTTTCCTCAGTGCTACAGACATGGGAAGCCAGTTTTCAGACACCTAATTTGAAAATGTGGTTTCAGGAGATCAGTGCTCAGTCACTCCTTCATTTTCTACCATGATGTTCTGAGGAATGTGAAGTCAGTTTCCAGGGAGAAAAGACATGGAGCTTCTCCCAGGGCCCAGCAGCTGTAGGAATTTAGCCTTCTATCCATCCTGTTCAATTTGTAGTCCAGCAAAAGTCATGTTCAGGGACAGAGGAGAGAGAGTCCCTTGAAAAAAAGCCACTGCTCAAACTGGGACACTTTTTGGTAAAGCTGAGAAGGCAGACTGATTTCCAGAAACAGAAGCACCAAACTCCTGCAAAAGCCTCCTGCACTCATCCCTGCTTCACACAGGTTCTGCTCACGCTGCTGAGGGATCATATGCAAAGGATCATATGCAAGGGATCCCCCTCCATCCCTGTCACCAGCAGAGACCAGGAGGAGCACACAGGAGACTCCACAACCTCATCCACCTGCCTGCTCCCTTAAGGCTGCTGCAAAGCTGCAGGGTAAGAGCTGTCAGCAAGCGAGGTGATGCCCAGCAGTGCAGCAGACCCCATAGGCAGCACGTAAGGATCCACGCCAGGATGCCACCCACAAGGCTGTGGAAGGATTTGAAGATAAGGGGAAAACCAAACATCAGTAGAGAAGGCAGGGGGGAAAAAAATCAGTAAAGGATTTGGCAGCTGTAGCCTGGCTTTCCTGCCTGGTCCACCTGAGCCCTAAGCTATTCATGCAGCTGCAAAATGCTCACAGCTCAGGGGTTATCAAAGAATTTTAATTCCTCCAACAATCAGCGAATGGATGGATACAGCTACCAAATGTTGCTCTAGCCCAGAAATACAGTGAGATATGCACATTGTCACATACAGAACTTGACACGAGTGCAGTAGTCCTGGTCGCACGTCATTGCTCAGCAATTCTGAGGAGGGTTAAAAGCAGTCTTCCTCCCCAGAGTTGGACTGATTGATGGCATAGCTTCGAGCCACCTGATGGCTGTGTAATGCACTTGACAGAAACACAGCACAGCTCACCACACTTTGCTGTGACAGGCATTTGCCTGTGGGACAACATTCAGCCACAGCAAGCCTGACTGATGGAGTGAGACTGGTTGCCCTCTCCTCTCACAGGGAGGTGTTTTGGGGAAGGGCAACCATGCACTCTGCTCCTGTCCCCCTGTGTATGTTGGTCTGTGGTACTCGGTTGATGCACTTGTTTTCCCAGCTTTGCTGTCTTCCCCAAAGGTCCAGGAGTGAACACAAATGAGCAATGCTGGCAAGACGGGGAGTGGGATGAGCATAGCAAGAAGAATTCATTTTGATCCTGAAATGTCACCAACTCAGTTGCATCTAGGATTTATGCACACTGCTGAGCTCTCTTCATTTGCAGGTCAGCTTCTGGCCCCTTCTTGGAAGGTTATTACCAGAAGTCAACAAAGTAAAGTGCCACTCCTCAGGAGTAACCACAGACCTGGTGTCCTCTGCTCAGCCCAGACCTTCCCCTACATCCTGTGAGTAGAGCTTCTGTTTCTCTTGCATGGAGGATTCAAGATTTTACTCCTACAACCATGAAAAAGCAAGTTTAGGATCCCAAAAGGACAAGCTGTACCGTCAGAAAGGGTCCTCCTGCTTCACCTCTGTTTAAGCCTCCCTTACCCCTTCTCCTCTGCCAGGGGCTTCCGTCCCCCAGGGCATTCATCCCAACCATGATCCTGGGGGCAGGAATTGCCTAGCAGATGTCTAGCGTGCCAAAATTCAGACTTTCCAGCCATAAATGCCTGAGCAATCACAAGACTACAGTCACCTTAGAGCCGTAAACACTGAAGAGCAGCACAAAGACATCTCCACCCACTGGAAAACGCCAAGGGTTTAAAAGTTGAGCCATCTACAGCTCTTAGGAAACACACGTCTTCCACCAACAGAATGACAGCACTGGGCAGACAACACATCACAGCATCCCTGCAGGCATGCCAGCCACTGGGCACCTTGCTCCCAAACAGACAAACAAAACTCCTACATGTTTACTCTGCAACAACTCATTTGTGCAGTCCTGGAAAAGCCTCTTCCTGTCCAGGGTAGGAATACAAAGAAATGACCAATAGTGATCTTTGATTTGGGGAAAAAAGTGAGGTGGGGTTCAGTCATCAATATGAGTCTGGCAGAGCCACCTCCTGCTGCCTGCTGGTGTGGCTGCAGCCCCAGCATCAGTGTGATCCCTCAGCTCTGAGGCTGGACTCTAAAGCTCATGGATGAGCAGATGTCTCAGGACTTGAAAAAGCCCTGCTGAAAGTATAAACCAAAGCAAAATAACAGCTCACTGAACTGGTCCTGCTGCCTTTCCCTTACCTTGCCCCTCTAGGGCTTCTGGTGGATGCTGCTCTGATCCAGACATGGGCCCATGAGAAATCAGTGTCCCTCGTGACAAAGACAAATGTCTTCTGTGTGGAGAAAGGACATGAGAGATTTTCTGCAGGCCCATCATGTTACAGCAGACAGTCCTCTGAGCTCCAGAGGTTTGCTCCAGGAGGTGAAATGGGGTGTCTAGAAAATTTCTTTCACCTCACAAAGCTGTTCACACTTTATTATGGGGGCAAGACAACATGAATAAAAACAACATGAAAAGTTGAAGTCTCAGTAGTAACAATTGAATTATGGTTCTGAACTGGTTATTGCACAGAAATTCAAAGCCAGAGTTCAGTTTGTCCCTGCAAGCTATGTGAAGTGGGTGGCTAATACAAACCCATTTATTCTGCAATGCGGGGTACAGGATGAAATATTATCTGCACTGTACACCTCTCTGGATGTTTCATTTGGGGCTTTGAGGAGGCCAAGTACATTACATTCCTTCAGTAAGTCAGTCAGGTTTGCTCACTGCAGCTTTAGGAGGAACCTGGCTGCAACTCTCATCCTGGCCACCCTGACATCCTTCACAGTGAGCAAGTTTTCCTCTAGCAGAGGGGCAAGGCCCACACTCTTTGAAAACGCTGGATTAATTGTGCGCAATTACACGCTGTCCACACAAATGCCCTAATAGCAGGATGCTTTTTACCTGACATTTTGCCCATGAAAAATGGTGTGGCTCGGATAGCTCTGAAAACAGCTCCAGAACATTGAGCTAAGTGCATCTCAGCACATTTCCAAAGAAGCTGAATATCTGTTTTTTACAGCAGATACTTGCTTTGAGGAATGCATACAACTTAAGTCAGGGAGCAGCATGTTTGAGAGACAAAAGACTTTCTGCCCCCAATTATTTAAGGGTGAAAAAGTGTGTGTGTGGGGGTTTATGTCACTTCTCACTGTGGTCATGTTCAGTCACTTTTCTCCCCTTTTGACAGATAAGGCAAAGCAAAATGGGTCAAAATGCCTCTCTCATTCAATAAATACATTGAAACAAACAGAACTACTCCAAGGGAGCATTTAGGTTCATGTCCCTCCCATCAGGCTGCTAACAGATACCAAGTAAGCACGCATTGTAGAGCACACTACATTTGACAGGGGTATACACAACAGAAAGCCATTGTCTTGGAAGCCAAAAGATCCTGGTTTGTAAAGATGTTGCAGGATTGCACCGGGACACTTAGGAGGTTTGTAGGTCGAGATAGCTGAGCACAAGCTGGCGGTGCAGGGGAGGCTCCGGTAAATGTGCCTTGTGCTCCTGGAGGCAAGACAGTACTGCTGGTTCAGCAGGACTGCTCCTGAGTTTATTGAGCCTGGTGATTACAACAGGCTGTCATTAGGGCAGTAAAGTTTAGAGAGAGAGACAGTGAGAGAGAGCAAAGAATAGGGAAGGGAACCACACCTAAGTAAGGAAGCATTTAAAAAATGCACACGTTTCTCACATTCATATGTGCAGGTAACACATGCATGAGTGGTCCCTTATCTTCAGCACAGGAAGACAGTCAGAAAACAAAAGAATCCCAGCTCAGTTTCAAACTCCTGCTTGTGGATTTTGGGTTTGGTGGTTGTTGGAGAGTTTTTCTTTTTTTTTTTTTTTTTTTTCTGTTTTACCCACTCCATCAGTTACCCAGGTTTGCAGCTGCTTGCTCATGCAAAGGGGAGATAGGTCTTTGCTCCAATGCAGCAGCGTCCTGCCAAAACCAGCCACCTGCCTTTTCCAGCCACAAAGGGAACACGGGCACGGGAGGGATCTGAGCCATGCAAAGGAGGGTCACCTCTCCCAGTGCAATGCAAATTGCTGAAGAAAAGCACAGAGAGAGGCCCTGCCAAACCCTGTCAGCGTCGAGCCCTGGCTGGGCACAACAAGACAGTGCAAAGGATGGAGATGCTGTAAGAGAAGCTTAGGGAAGAGACAGCGCTTTGAACCCACTGAGAGACTGAGCGTGTTTGTTCCTTTTCACGTCATCTGGATGTGCCAAACCAGGAGATAAAGATAAAGCAATCCCAGGATTTCATAAAACAGGCAAACTTAAAGGAGTTTTAAATACTGATTAAAGCCTGCTGGAAATCAAGCAAGTGCTGTGAAAGCACAAAGGAAAAAAAAAAAAAAAGGCAAAATTGAGGCAGACATTGACCATTTTTTTGCATTATTTACTTTTCTGAAAAGAGAGAGACCTGAGTCTGTTTACATAGATTTAGGCTGCATGAAATTCTGCTGGAGTCAGCTCTGCAGAAGTAAACACAAAGGTCTTTGTCAGAAACCCCATGCATTTTCCTACAGGATCGGGCCAGCCAGCCCAGCACCTTTCCAAGGGCTGGGGAGAACGAGCCGTCTTGCAAAGGTATAGAAGTGACACCCTGCCACCATCACAGAGCTATTTCAGCAAGTTTTAAAGGCAAGATCTCTAGTGTACTTTTGAAATGTTTCACAGAAATTAAAGTAAAACCAATACTCAGACAACAACCTGTGACATGAAAACCAAATTACTCAGTGATGACCTGAACTTCCTAGAAATCACTGTGACCTGCATCAAATGCTACGGGATTTGTCATCTTGTTGAAGCCCTTTTTCACCAGCTTGCCTTTGCCAGGCAGGGGACACGTGGAGATTCAACATCTCTTGGGCAACACTGAGGAACGCAGCACTTGTAGACCTTCTCCTGGCACCCCATGGGATGAAGGACACGACGGAGAGGGGGAGAGGGTCTGGTCGGAAAGCTAATGCTCTTCTAAAATCCTCCCGGGCCCCGCACGCGTCCCGGACAGGCCAGAGGACAGCAGCCTGGAGGCTGCTCTCCTTGGCGCAGTGGGAAGTACGGACCCGCTGAAGGGGAGGCCCCGGGGTCCCTCCGGCGCTCGGGACTCCGGGCGGTGTTTCGGCGTAGTGAAAGCCCAGCGCCGGTTACCAGAGAGGCGATTTCGCATACTTTTATTTCTGCTCCTCACAGCTGCCCAGCTGGAAGGGCTCCAGCTCCGCCGGTGAAAGGCGGCGAGCGGCGCACGGAGGGGATGGCAGCGGGGACCCGTCCCCCGCCAGTGGGGGCTGGCAGGTTCGGGGGCACCACCACCCTCCGCTCCTGGGGCAGCGGGGCTGGGACCGCAGCCAGACCTCCTGCGGCTGCAACTGTAGCGGGCACGGCTCCGCGTTTCTCCCACGAGCCCATAGTTGGGGAACGGTGCCGCTAGTCCCGCTCGTCACCCACCGAGCCGCGGGGCTGCGGGCGCGCCCGGGAATGAGTGTCCAGCTCACATCGGGGGAGCAATCCCCGCTGGCAGCCCGGCGTCTGCGGGCACAGGGCTTCATTCTGGGGAAGCCTGAGGAGATTTTGTCGATTTCCCCTCCTCCCTTGGGGGGAGGGGAAATCTTTTTTGGCTTTTTTTTACGCTGTCAGCCGGCCACCGAGCGCTACCAGGCTGCACCCCCAAGCCTCTCACCGCAGCCGGGGGAGAGCAGCCCGAGCACAGCAGACGGGCTCCCGGGGCCGTGGGAACGCGCCGCCGGGGGACGCGAGGGATGCGGACAGCGGTGTCCCAGGGGGGCTGGCGGGGACTGGCGTTGGAGGGCGGTACCCTCCGCCCCACCGTGTCCCTAGGACCCACCGCCGAAAGCAGAAAGGGCGGGGGGGGGCAAGAGGGCGGGGGTGGGAATCCCCAAAAGGCCGAAAGAGCGTCAGCAGCCGGGAAAAAAGCCCCGCGCGGTCGGGAACGGGGACGGCGCCGGTGACGGTGCTGGGGGCGCCCCCGCGCCGCGCGCTGGTGGGGGGGCCGGGGGGAGCCGCGCCGCGCGCGCGGGGCGGTGCGCGGGGCGGGCGCCGACGTCAGGGCGCCGCGCGCATATTGGTGCGGGGGCCCGGCCGCGCTCGCCAAGGAGCAGAAGGAAGCAAGATGGCGGCGCTGTAGGAGCGGGGAGCGCGGCGCCCGGGCTGTGCGTGCTGGATGTCGGCGAGGCTGAGGGACGCGGCAGAGGTCAGAGCGGGATCCCCGCGCCGGCCACCTTCCCCGCCCGGCACCGCCGGGAGGTGTCGCGGGGCAGCGCCGCGCCGCGCCGCCGGGGGTCGGCGAGGAGGGGGCGCCGCCGTGGGTCCCCCAACGTGGCTGATTGACAGGGGCGGCGGGGGCGCCGCCGCCCCCTCTCCACGGAGCCGGACCCGGGCTTCGCCTCGCCGCCCCTCCCCGCGCCTTTGTCTGCGGCCGGGGGACGGCGGCCGGAGGCGCCCCGGCTTTGTGCCGCTCCCCAGCCCCGGGCGGACACAAAGGCGGGCGCAGCCCGGGGAGAGGGGAGAGAGGCGGGGGGCCGGCGGGGCCTGGGGAGGGCGAGGGGTGGCGAGCGGAGCGCGGTGCCGGCGTCTCGGGAGGGAGAAGTGCGTGCGGGTGAGACGGGGGTCGGAGCGAGGCCTCCCTTTTTCCGTGCGACGATCCACACGCGTGTTTTGCCCGCGTTGCTAAACCCCGCCGTCGGGGCACAATGTGGCTACGGGATGAAAAGGAGAATCACTTTCCCGAGCGTGTTCTCCTGAAATAACGCTTTCGGCGAGGTCAGGCTCGTTCCCCGCCAGATGACAGACAAGAGCAGCAACCTCTCCACGCCGGAGTCGGACGCGCGGCAGTGTGCGCTCGCTCGCTCCGCGGCGTTTGTCGGCGTTAAATCACCCCCTTAGACACCAGCACTCCTTCTCGTGCCCAGAGTTAAAAGGGGGCTTTGCGGCTCGCGGTCGGAGTGTTGGAAATTCAGCAGACTCTTTTCTACTAAGTAATTTTCCTTTTCGGAGTGAGGTGAAGGGAAAAGTGATGTGGTCTAGCGTGCTTTCATCGAAACGCTGCAGCCAAAGATCTCATCACAAGACTTGCTTTCCATGATGAGCGGCATGCGAATGTGCAGGCTTTGAGCAGTGATCGGCAGCTCTGAATATATGTTCAGAATAATTTTCTTTTCTTCTTCCTTTCGATGTGAAGTTTAAGAGTTTCGGAGATGAGGAGATAACACTGTCCCTAGTGAAAGGAGGTCAGTGGGTGTTGTTCGTGGGCTAATGCGGCCGTTCTATTCGCGTGTTAATGGCAGGTTGACTTACTGCAGCAGGGGGTGAGTGCAGTCACACATTCACTTGTGTATCTGCATGTGTATTCCACTATGGCACTTTGGAGGTTGTAAAGTGCAAAATAGGACGTGGTTGCCGAAGATACTCAACAGGGAGATGTCAGTGGTCAATAGTAATGTCTGAAGTCGAGTTACAGGGGGATCTGACGGCTGCTGTTAACTCTTTGAAACAATGTACCCATCCTGGATTTTATCCCGCAGAAAACCCTTAGAACCATTTGGAACCAATGAAAAAAAATTTCTGTCGGGGAGTATTTTGTCTCTCTCACGAAAAGTTTAGTATGAGCCCTGCCAGTGAAGTCAGAAAACAGCTGAATCTAGAAGGCAGGGAAAGGAGAGGAGGGGAAAAAGGGAAGCCAAAGATGTGGAAAACAACAGTGTTTTGGTGGTGGGACTAAACTGCTGTTAACGTGAGATTGAAGAACTCAAAACTCATCTTTCAGTGGAAAGAAATGTTACATTTTGGAAAGTGACATTAAAAAACCCTATGTGAATGCATCCAGGGAGCCTCAGAAAGTGTTTTTGTCTCGCCCATTCCAAACAAAATCTTCCAAAGGAGACACTGAGGCACCTGAATCTACCGAATTATCACAGTTGGTAGTAGGGTTTTTAATGAGAAATTTGGCATTGTGGTGATTCATTGTGGTGGCTTTTAGCCAGGAAAACTGGTATTGTTTTGATATAGTACACGTGATCTTAGACTTTGGCATGTCAGCATTGTATAAAGAGCAAGAAACGTGTGCTTGTTGTGGAGTTAATTGAATTATTATGATGAACAGATTTCCAAGGTCTTTTGTCGGTACCAGTGCTGCACTGGGTAGCAGAAATAGGTTGTAAATGTTTTAGGGTTTACATGCAGAATCGGAAGAACCTGTAGTTGCTGCTGGAATGGACATTTCAGCTGCCAAAGTTGGATGGGACTGTTCCTTCTTGCCCAAGCACTTCAGATGTTGTTGGCCTGTGTCTTCCACAATGTTCCTTTAAATAGTAACAACAGCCAGACAGCCCTGAAGAAAAAGAGGGGAAAGAACCCTCATCATATTTTGGAACAAATCTGCTGCTTGAAAAAACATGAAGGTCAGGTTGGATTAATGTTATACTGACCCTGGTCAGGTTTACAGGGAGTGCCTCACTCCTAAGTTACTTGCATTGACAGTAGTGATTTTATCAGAGTGTGCCTAAGCAGTGACTTTAAATCCCTTGTTCCTTTTTGTTCCAAGTGGAAGATGTATTTTGCGTTTCTACAGGGGCCACGTAAGGTCCTTTTTAAAAAGCTGACAATTTGTCAAGGTGGAATTCCAGAAGAGCTGTCAAATTTGGCTTGTCACGGCAAGTGACCTCTCTACCTCTCTCACTGGGCTGCCGCACAGTAGCTCTAGGCATGGTAGCAGCATCTGTAAGCCAGCTTCACAACTGGAGCTTGAAAGTGGTAGAACAAAGTTGCCAAGTTTCAAGTAGAGTCGGTGGTTATCTTGGAAACTGCGCTGGAGAACACAACCACAAATTATTTTGGCAAATAATATAGAGTATTTATTTAGTCCAGCTCTCTGATTGCTGTTAAGGCAGTCAGCCAGCAGCATTAAGTGTTGTGACATCATTTTGAAAGGCAATGTGCTGGTTCTGAAATGGAGTGGGATGTACTATGATTCATTATTAAAAAAAAAAAAAAAAAAAAAAGCTGTAGTCTGAACAGAGATGAAGCATATGACTGCATCATGGCTGAAAGCCAAAAAGAGAATAGTATGAATCAATCACACTTGCAGCATTATTCCCATCCCTTACTTCATAAGGCAGTGAGTACCATCTTACTCATTTAGTGATGTTCTGCAGCAGAAATATGCTTTTGAACACTGAACAAGTAGCTACTAACAAGTTGCCATAGTTCTGGTTGTTACTTTATCATCACTGCTTACATGCTCAATTTGCATACCTTGTCCCAATAATCCTAGATAATAAAACCCTACAAATGGAAAGTACTGTGAGTAATCATCCCCTCTGTCACCCACTGAAAAGAAATCACTTTTGCCTTACCTTAGGGTAGGTAAATTTGCTTAAAAAAATCTATATGTGTTATATATATATATATATATATATATGGAAACGCACCAATTTTGCCAAGGAACTGCTCAGTGGGTGGATGCAGTGATGGTGAGATTAAGGAGTAAAATTCTGACCTTTCAGCATCAGCTGGACTAATCCCAAAGACAGCTGATGACTGACCCAAAAAGGTTGTTTGGATTAAAATACTGGGAATGTGCCTTGCATTACATAGCAGGGAGGAAGAAGGTAAGAGAAAAACAAGGTCTGAGATACAGAAAGATCAGCTAACTAATTTTACCCATGTATCTCACACTGTTCTTGAAATGAAGAAAAAAATGTCCTAACTTATAGGTGGATCAGGAAGAGTTTTCTACTAGTTTTTCACAGTAAAGAATTTTAAATCTGAGGTCACTTTGAATTGCCATGCTTTGAAAAACACTTTAACAAATAAAAGCCGTAAAGATTTAGATTCCTGTCTGTCTTTTCAAGCAGGCTTGTTCACCTCTGTAAAACACCTTCCAGAACCCTGAATCATCACAGTAACCTGAACAAAGTTGAGGCTGTCTTTAAAAAGAGAAGTTTTCTGTGGAGGTGGGGATTCCAAGTTGGAGTGTTGTTGCCTCATAGTATACATATGGCAAAAAATCCCAGGAGGATTATTCTTACAGATAAATAAAGGCTTGTAGTATTTGACCTAATTCCTTGTGTGTGTGTTTTTCCTCTAACTAAAACAAAAATAAAAAATTAAATACAGGAGGTATTTCTGTTGCAGTGTGGAAAGAAATAGCCTTGTTCTATGCTCAAGTTCAGCAAGAAAGGATAATTCAGCATTTTAAGCCTGATCAAGCACAAAGTTTTGTTAAGCCACAACAGACAGTTTCAAAGAAGTGAGCAGGTGAGTGTTTAGATAGCTAAGATAACCAGCTCAAGAACCAAATACCCCTTGGAAGTGTCTTCCCCAGGTCGAGGCCAGTACCATCCGCACTCTGATTAAATACTATGATGCAATTTAGACAACGTGAAATAATCTTTACATGTTCTACCATTCTAGCATTACCTCTAACCTCAAATATATACCACGTTTTCCCAGAATACGAATGTTGGTTTTACCAGGTGTATGCGTGGGGGAGGGGAAGTTTCCAGGTTTCAGCTGAATTTTTGCAGGTAAATAAAGAACATCATCTGCATTCTTTACTCTATATACGCTACCCTGTCCTTAAACTCACATTTCAATAACTGAAGTTTAAACAACTCTTCTGTCTAATCTCCTTGCCAATAATGCATCAGCAGTCCAAGTTTGTGTTCCAGTGTCCTGGCGTGAGCTACTCTAAGTCCCATCGTGTTGGGAAAGGATTTGGCTCCATTGCAGCGAAAGCCCGGCTTACCAAGTGGGCAGGTTTAGGTCACGATGATGACTCTCCATGTGGTTGCGTGCACGTGGTTTGAGTGTTTACAAACAGTGTCCCAGCATCCTCGGCAGCTGCCTTGACGCAGCCAGTGAGGACAGAGTTCTAGGAATGTCCCTAGTCCTCACGGACAGCAGAGGAGGGGGAAAGAAAGAAAAAAATGCAGAGTTTTAAGAACACATATCATAGTTTGGGTTTTGGCTGAGCTTTCTCATCTGTCTTGCATTCTAGACCGCTGGATCCTTTGTCGAACCCAGTTGTTTTTTTCCTCGGCGCTTGAGCGCAGTCTGGGCTGTATTGACGGGTTTGTCTGGAACAGACTGACCCGAAGTATGAGATGGGGGTTAAGGAAATTGTTGCAAAGGTTTCAAATTATTTTTGTGCCACTCCTCCCCTTTTAAAAATGTATAATTAATTCAAGTCCCAAAAGTTTTTATAACAAAACAGCTCTTTACAATATAAGAATCCCACTGTAAATGGTTATATATTTTTTCCTTAATTAAGCACGATTCACTGCCTGTTAGGATACTAGAGCAATTTCCTTTTTAAAGAACAAGAAAGAAATCAGGAATCCTACTAACTTTATGAGTAAAATCAAATAGCTGAAAGCCTTTATTACTTAATGAGACATGTGGACACAAAGAGGCGTTGCTGTTATGAAAGCTTATACCACTGCAAGGCAAATTTTAGATCTCCATTAGATGTAAGAAGCTTGGAAATTTCTGCATTTACCCAACCAAGTGAATAATGCCACAAATCTGTTGCTCAAAACAAAAAGAAAGAAAAAGAAAAGCAAAAAAAGGGGGGGAAAAAAGGAGTGGGGAGAAGTGGTGTTAATTATTGGGGATGCCTTGCAGAGATGAAAATTTTGTGATTCTGTGAAAATGCTGGTCTGACTGTAGCTGGTCAGAAGCACCCAGCTGACAATGTGTTTCAAGCTCACCCCTGTGGACTTAAACCAAACCTATCAGGCCAGTTCTGGTCTTCAGAGACACTTGAAGTCTATGCCCTGCATGTGCACTCAGAACATTGTACAGAGCACATCACTTGTTTTACAAAATGAATCCTAAGATCTGTTTTCTCCTCTTAGGGAGGAAGCAGTTGGTACAAATGCCTCTTCCATGTTCTGAATTTGTCTGGATGAATCATGGTATTCACTGTCATGCAACAGAGTAGGAAGGCTGATCACAGATCTTGTTATACACACGGCTTCTGCTAGCAGTTGTATGTTCGCATTGGTTGCTCCCATTTTATGTTGATGTCTATTACAACACTGTAACTTTGTAATTACACTGCAGCGGTGTCTTCTCATTTGCAGGACAAAATGATTTGTGTCCTATCCAGAATGTGCTTCTGTTTCAGTAAACTCTTTACCACCTTTCATTTTCTTTTCTGGCCTTTTTTTTACCTACCATTCCCATTACTCTTGCACTAGCTGGGTAACAGAAGGTAGCAAGAAAGAGTAAAGCATGTGAGAGAATATGTGACAAAGGCATTCCTGAGTTTGTGCTATTCCTTCTCTTGCCACTTCTAGTGCTGTTAGAGAGATCAAAGGGTAAACATTAACCCTGGGCCTTATTCTGGCGGGAGAGTTTTGCCCTCATCTTCTGTGTCCTTTAGGATCTTTCCAGATTTGTCCCTTCGAATGAAAGACAACTGTTCATGCAACACTCAGCCCCATTTCATGCCCCTGATGCTTTTTTTCATCTTTGTTTAATCTCTTAGTTCTTTCAGTGCTACTTCACTTGTGTTTGAAGTCACATTCTTTGAAGTTATAAAATTTTTATACTTGCCAAAGGACACAAAACTCTTTCAGCTCTTATGTAAGCAAAAAGAAGAAAAGAATGATTGCGTATTTTCTCTTGTGTGCAAGTAGCATTAGTCTCCTGCTCAAGGTAAAATGAGGAAAAGGAATAGTTGCAGTAAAACAGGAGTTTCTACTGTTTTCCCAAAGTTAAAGACCACAGAAGTGAGGTATTTCCATGAAGCTTCAAGTGCATGTACAGCTTAATAAAAGGAATGCCTTTTATCCCTAAAAGATAACATATGAAAGCTGGCAAATACATGGGACTCACCTCTCCCTGAGATATGGAGCTGTGGTGGTATGTGTGCGCACACATTATAGATTTTAACAGACTTTCTTTTCAGAAAGTATGTTTCCTCTGCACTCCTTTGCTTGCTTTTCTATTTCATTTCAAGATTGTTTGCCCAAAAAAAGCTCTGAAGTATTACTTAAATAGCAACACTAAAAATCAAAACCATGAAAGCTGAACAACTGGATAGGGCCAGATTTAACACTTACTTAATTTTGTGTATCTAGTAGATATTTTGTGGGAAGGAAAATGTATGCTAGTGTGTTTCCTATTCCATGATTCCATGCACAGGTAGTTGCAAATGTACACATCACATACCTAGGAGCAAGTGAAAATACAGACTAAATAGGGAAAAACACTCTTGATATTCAGAAAGATGAAAATTGCACGAAGAAGAAGAATACAGCCTTTCAGTTCTCTGTTGTTTCTATGGTGCTTTCCATACTTTACATGGAACATTTGTTTTCTTTAAATATGTTTAGACCTGTACTTTTCTGCTTCCCTGTAATCCTTAATGCAGAGAGGCTTCTGTAGGTGTGAGAAAGCAGTAAGAAAACCAAGAATGGTGCTGATCTGTTTTCTTTCTCACTGTGTGTAGTGTCTGAGAAGTGAGAAACCAGGTAGGAAAAGCAGATTTCTATCTATTTTTCCACTGTGTCTATGTTGTACAGTTGACAATTCATTAAGTATAGGTGGATATTTTTTTTCCCCAGTGTCAGCTGACTTGTGATCCTGCAAACTGCCATTTTCAGAAAGCCCTATTCATTTTTCTTGGGCTTGCCGAGCTATACCAGAGACACTTGGAGCAGTGAAGCATCTAATCAGTCATATACTTTGTAGCACTGAAAAAAGAAAAGTAGTTTTGGGCCTTTTTTTTTGGGGGGGGGGGGGAGGGGGTGGTGGGATGGTACAGGGAAAAGAAATGGATGGAAAGACTACAGGTATAGAAGTTAAAAAACTAAGTTTTACTCAGAAACCCCAATTTTTCAAAGCAGTTGCAAGTTAACGTGAATTTTGCTATAAAATGTAGACTCTAGCTGATGAATAAGAAGTTATGCTTCTGGAAGAGTGGGTCTGACTACTAACAGAATACCTGTTTTTTCTTGAAACAACGAGCTGGTTGGAGATACTTTGTTGGACAAGCTGGAGCATGAGTCTAATTCAGGATGGCAACTCTGATGCTTCTAAAGACTGGATAGAGTGAAATTAATTATTGCACATTAGGAGGCACCTCATATCCCAGCCACGAAACAGAATCCTACTGTGCTTGGGGCTGTACAGACATAAGCCATTTTTGTTCTGTCTTACTATTTAATTCAGTAAAAGAGGCAGAGAAAAAGGGTCTGGCAGCACACAAGAGGCCAGAGTGTTAGTAACTCTTGTTTATAGCAGAGGCAGGCAGCTCCCTTTCAAAAAACTAAATATTTGCAGTAAATAAAGCAAAGCTGCTATTAGTGCCTGCTCTGTGTGTGTGTGTGTGTGTGTGTGTGTCAGAGGAGTTCCTAAGCAGCACTGCTGCAGTCTTTTCCCCAGGGTGCTGATGTTAATGAGCAGGCAAAACATGCAAAGAAGGAGAGAAAGGGTATAAAATTAATAAGCAACAACTGAGAGCCAAAGCACACAGAGATCATGCAATGTGGTACAAACTCTGCTGGAGTCATTCATTTCTGTGCCTTTTTTTTTCTTAACCCTAGAAGATCTACAGGAAAGCTGTGGTGTAGCTGGAAACTGAACCCATATCTCCTAAACCCCAGTGCTTTACCCATGATACCCTCTTCCTGCTCATTCAGAAGTTTACTGATCGTTTTCTCTGCTTACTAAGATAACAGAAGTATCAATTTTAAGAAACAGAAACTAGATGCTTTTCACTTTTTTTTAGAATTTGGTTTTCAGTAGCATTTTCTGTTGACTGACAACATGTTCTGTTTTTGCTGCACTAACTTTCAGACCTCTAAATCAGTAGTGGTTATCCAAAACAACCCAGCAAATTAAAATTAAATAAAGCTCCTCAGGGAAAAGGATGACTTTGTTCAGTGCTTTGTGGCACTGTTTAAACCCTGCACTGCAAGTGAGAAAGGATGCAGGGAAGAAGGTTATCTCCATTTTACTGGCACTGTAGATGTCTCCATGTACCTTCAAACAAATAATTAAAATAACAATAATTAAAAGTAGTAGGTTGTGTCAGTTAATCACAGTGTGTGAAACAGGACATTTCTAAAGTGCTCCAGTTAACTCCCTTTAATACCCTTGATCCTCCTATTCATTCAGGCAATATTTCCCATAGTCTGCAAGCCGTTCATATACATCAGCTCCAATCTACCACACAATTCCCATTTGATCTGTTTTATCAAAGGTTTGTCAGGGACCACGAACCTTCATGTTGACATCACACTTGGTAGCAGAGCTCAAAGGAGGGAAAAATACCAAAATAAAACCAGTTTTAATTTGTTGTCAGAAATCTCTCTGCTGGAGATGGGATGCACAAACATGCATTAACCTGCCATTAACCATAGCAGCAGTCATACCTTTCTATTCAAGAGCTCGCCTTCATCTCCTAGACCTGAATTGGAGATGGTAAGCTTTAGTGTCTCTGGCCTTTAAAAATTCCTTTGCTGTGGGTCATAGTCATAGCTCAGCCTGCCTAGTTACATAGTGCATTTAATCAAGTGCCCACCCTATTTAACTTCAGCACATTCACAGGCTTGTGATAAAATCCATGATGAACTGCATTTGGAAATAAAATCCAATAGGTAATTTAGCTCGTGCAGCATCTCTGGACGCTGGCGGATGCAGCTGACTGTGAAGGACAGATGGATTTTTCCCTGCCATGTTTAAAGATACAATACCACTGCAAACTGCTTTGGAAAAAGATGGAGCAGAGCATTCGGACTTGCCTCCCACAGTTGCTCCTCTCCCCACCGCAGTTTGGAGGTTCAGCCAGCCAAGCCCCACGTGGCTCATGTGCACGTGCCCATGCTGCTTACAAACACGCTCTAGGTGTCCCCAGGCACCACTGGGTGCCACACTGCAGCTTGTGAGAGCTCCCGTTTTTCACCCACGGTCTTGGCTGCTTGTAGCACTCGTGGCTAAAGGCAGGGCTATGATGGGGTGTGGAGTCTGCTAGCTTGTTCAGGTTTGCTCATTTTACATTTAAGCAATATTCAGGCCAGGGGTTCAGAGCGAGATCGTCCACAGTGAGTCAAAAATAGAAACTTCATTGCTCGATAGCGTAGTAGCACTGGAGAGCGCTAGCTAAATGTACACACGAGTGAGGAAGGGACTTTTCTGCTTTCCAGAAACACTGCTAAGGAATTGGGTAACGTTTACAGTAGGGCAGGATTTCAAAAAGCCTGTGGAAATGAATGGACGCTTTTAATTTTTTCATTTCCCACTAACAAACCCGGGACGACTTCTTATCCAGGTTTAAGAGACGGAGCTCAACAAAATACAAGTAATTTGGAGCAGCTAGTATTTAAAACCAGAGTTGCGTTATCACTCAGAGAAGACTGCCTTAGTTCTGCTTTGTTTTAGCAGGCCACTGGGGTACACTAAGAAAGAGGTTTGAACAGCTGTGTGTTGCAGCGTTAAATGGCCTCCCATAGCTGAGGCACAAAAAGACAAAGCCCGTTTCTTTCCAGCTGCTCAGCTAAAATTGTATTCACTTACTTTTGCTACTCTCCTCACCAGTTCAGAGTTCAAGGACTCATATATCTACCGTACCTTGAGTTCAGATAACAAGATATAACTACATGGAGGGAAACAAATAGAAAAGTTCCTGTTCCTCAAAGATGAGCACTTTTTCTGTACTCACTCCCCTGTTTTGTTTCGGGGTGTGCGCAGTTTATTTTTCTCCTTTTGTTTTACTCTCCCTCCCCGCACGCCCTCCTGCTCACCCTCTGCTGCGTGCACACCCTCCTCTTCCAGCCGCCTCTCTGATTTGCCTGGCTGAGAAGTGCAGACTCAGCAGAGACTGGTAACACTTTAACTCTTTGTCCTATTCTCAGCTCTCCCAGGAAAGGTCAAAGCAAATGAGACTTAGAGCTGCGTGTGAAACAGAGCCGCTATAATGGAGAGGAACACTGACCACAGACTGTTCCCCCTGTCACGTTTTGTTTTGTTTTGTTTTTTTTTTTCCTTGAAGCATATAAAGTGTGTGGTCAGCATGAAATGCAACTTTGCATAGGTTTGGGTGGCCGGATCTGCTTGTTTCTCCTTGGGAGGAAATGAAAGGCTTGTGACTTTTGTTTGTACTGGCCATATCATGCAACTTCTACTGATAAACAGAAATCATTTAGGAGCTACTTCCTCAAATGCCTGAAACGTGGTCTTAATTTCATCAGTGCAAAGCCAGCAAAAAGCTATTGCAGACACGAAGTCTCTTATATGTCTTTGAAGTAATTTTGGAAACTTTGGCAATGTGCCCTTATACAGTTCTTTTCCCTGAGAGCCACAGTTTTGCATTGTGTTCTGGGACCATGTGGGCTCCAATTTTAGTGACTTAGGGCAGAAAGGAGTTCCATTTTTCTTAAGAACAATTCGGCACTACCATTTGCTTACACTGACAGACAAACCTGCGGGGCCACCATCAACATTAGCACAGGTCCACGTGTGCCACTTACAGGAAAAAGGTTCCCAGTTGCCCTTCAAACACCCCGCCGCGGTGTCTCACAGAGCTGCAGGGGGTGTGCTCCAACCAGGACGCTGGTGCTGGTTGGCTTAGCGACATCACACTGGCGGCCAAGCTTTACCTCTGGGCTTTGGCACTCCAGGTCATGCTGGTGTCTCGCCACGTGCTTATGCGCACATGGCAGCAGTGTTTACAAACATGACCCCAGAACTCTTACGGGCAGTTATGAAAGAGGCAGCGAATGCCACATCCCGCGCGCCAGGCTGACCCAGATCGCCAGCACTGGGAACGAATAGCGAGGCGCTCGTACCAGCACAGGCTCCAAGAGATGTTCAAAGCAGATGATTTTGCTCCCAAACTGTTTTGAAGTATCATTGCCATCATGAGAGCGTTTTCCACCATAAACTAAAAATAGCTACTATTAACTAGCAGGAGCGGTGGGTAAGTGATTCAGCAACTCAGGGATAGAAGTGACTGTATTCTTCAGCACTCTAAGTCTGTTTCTGCATCGAACTAACTCAGTACATAAAATTTTCACAACGGGAAGAAAATGCAGAGCTGGCTTACTTTGGCTAAAAGAAAAGAACAGAACACTGCATGATCATGTAGTTCCTGACTGACAGTTCCTTTTTTGTTCCTTTATTAACACTCACACTCAGGCACTAATGAAAGCTTTGTAGTTAGGCTGTGACCATCCATTTAGGAAAAAGATGCCTTAGTAATTTCAAATGAAACACTTCCATCTACAAAATATGAATACCACTATATGGCTGATTTGGTTTTTTGATGTGGGCCTTAAGAAAAAAAACACAGCTGAAACACTGTTTCAGCAAACCAAGCACTGAATGCTCAACCGTCAAATGTCCATGTTCTATCTTCACACGCATATTTTTTACAGTACACATCTACTGAAAAAAAGAAAGTATCCCTTCCTCACCCTTGAAGCTCTTGAAATGAGTTTGTATTGTATGCTAAATAACTCCAAAGCTGTTTGCTTTCTAGAAGTAAGCAGTTTCTAGTAAAGTGGAGTACATGATCCAACAATTAGTTTTTGACAGATTCTAGCATTCTTGAAGTTGTCTCAAAAATATGGAGGAAGACAGGTACTATAACTGAATGATTGCCTAAGATAATTAGAGTTTTCTTGGAAAAAGCTGCTAAAGGAGCAAAAAATAACCCATCCTTGTTAAAAATCACTTCCAGTTTTCACTTCTGGAATTGAAGAATTTAATCTCAGCTTTGCAAAAGCCTCCTAAATGATGAAATTCTTTTTCCACTCCCAAATAGAAAGTTTGACTTTTCAGGAGCAGATGAGATGGCAGAAAGATGGTAGTTCTATTTTATATTATAATAATCTCAGTGTTTGTAAATATCATAATGATAAAGCCTGTAGGAAAGACATAGAATGAGCTTCTCCATGCCTCTTCTGCAACACAGTTCAATCCCACTACTAAATAAAATTTTTCTAAGTATAGATGTCATCTTTTCCAACCATACCATGGCAGCTCTACATTAGGACTGTCAAAATTCCTGCAAAGTTTCTTCGCTATGTAAACAAAATGAAACAAGGAAGCATGACATGTTCAGTCTGGCTTGGTCACTAGCTCATTTCATGTGGTCTCTGATAGCTCTTACCTGAGCTGGGGAACTGCTCTGTGCGTCAGCCCTTAACCCATAGCCAGTTTTTTCCAGTCTCCTAACTATTTTTAATCTTGTATTTAGAATGTGGGCAAATGTACTTGGTCAGTTATTGATGTCTTTTCACTGCTGAATGTTCATTACAATGTTCATTACACTGTATATAATGGACCTAGAAATAAGAATGGAAGTACTGAAAATAGGTCACTGCTGTGTTCCTATTTTAAGAGCTCTTTGTAGCATTTCTCCTGCCTAAGGAAAGCAAATCCACCTTACTGTGAAACTGTACAAGTATGGGCAGAGTGGGAGAAAGGAGAATTAGAGCCTTAGTGTAAAATCATCCCTTAATGTATATAACTTTCCTCTTGGGTATATCATTGTGCATTCTCTGGAGTCTTTCTTCAGAAACCCTGAAGCACTTTTTAAATTGTCCTGAATTAGAAAGTACCGATGCTTTCAAAGACTAGATTATTAGTATTTATGATGTCTGTGGGCTTTACCAGCACATTTAACTTAACTGGTGTAATGACTATACAGATACACAAATTCTGTCTGGTGAATCTTTGACTCAGAGAATGTTCTTATTGTTTATAATAACTTTCTTACATTATATGAAGAGCTTCTTTTAGTCACCCAGTGAAGAGAATATAAGGGAAGAAGTGCTGCTTATGATGAAGTTTATTTTATTCAATGCTTTTAGTTGGGGGCAGGAGGTAAGGTAAGAGTGTGAGATTACCATTGTGTGCTACAGGGTAAATACTGCCGTTGTGTCAGTTTAGATGAGTATCTCAGACTCTGTCATGGGTTTCTCCTCTAGGTAAAAAAGCAGTGGAAATCTTGTTTAACAAGTTCAGCAAAAGGCACACCTAAAGTTTAATTATGTCTTCAGATGCATGGGTGCAAGTCTTACTAAAGAGTTTTACTCAACTCTCAGAGAACAGACTTAGGACTTTTGATTTTTCTTATACTTAGATGGATTGATCTACAGTCATGACAGTGCATAGTTTGGGGAAGAAAATCCCTAGGCATAATAAACAACTATTTCCAGCCACAGTTCTCTCTGCCACCTAGGTGTGTGGGAGAGAGCAAGTGATTATTCACCAGTTCATATTTTTCAGTCAGTACTCCCTCACCACTCTGAAAAGCCAATCTACCCAAAAATCAGGGGAAGATGGAGAAGAGATGAAACAGTACTTCTGGTATTTACCTGAGGGTTTTGTATTAATGTCTCTTGGAGCTGGGAATCTTGGACAGGATCTGAGTTGCACATCAATTGTGCTCCAAAAGTTGAAGCACTGAATGAGGCAGTGAGAGGACTTCCTGACCTAGGAGGTAGACAGGCAGGGGTCAAATTGTTCCTCTGTCTCTCTTACTCATTGTTTTCTCAGCAGAAGATGGTTCCTTAACAGGCCAACTGCTTAATGGTTTTGTGCACAGAGAAAAAAATGCACAGAACACCTGCTGGACAGTATATTAAGTTACACTAACAACTGCCCACAGCACTCAAAGGCAAGGTGGGAACATGCAATGGGCCTCTGAAATACATGTTCAGCATCAACCACTGGCAGAAAATATTTCCCATCACCCTACTTAATAACATAACAAGTCCTGTAAATTCAAGAGTCACAAGAACCACGTGAATAAGAGAACAAAAATGGTGAAAGGAACAAGGAGCATTTCAGATTTTTACAGTGCTGGGTGAAAATGCCTGAAGATGTTCTTAGAAAAATGAGAAAATCTACCTTACAGAGTGAGTTTAGAAAAACAATAAATGGCTGAGCCATACCAGGAATGGCTCTTCTTCATATTCACAGGATTAAACCAGTGAGGTGCTGAGGTTTCTTCCCATGTCTTTCAGTCCTACAAGAAACACTACTTTGCTTTGCCCACCAGCCTGACTTTGGCCATGGCCAACCTCCAAAGCTTCAAAATATGACAAAAACCCTATTTCTAGTAGTCAAGTTATATATCAATGAAAGAAAGCAGCTGCATATATTTAACAGCCAAGCTGCAGAAACCCTGATTCATGAATTCTACAGAGATATACCAGAAGCAGCAAAATCAGACCTTCTACTCATGTTTCACTATCCTGGCAACCTTTTTTTTCTTTTTTTTTTTCCTGATTTTTTTATCCTTGCTGTAGGTCTACAAATGTAGAATATGGGCAGAATTGTCTCAAGAATGGCAATTTCCATGAAACTCCACGCAAAAGAATGTCATGCTTCAGTGTAAAGTTTTGATGTGGAAAGTTTGGGTTAGCTGAATTTTGAGAGGAAGAGTAGCCAGTATCTTTCCTTCGTGAACTCCTTTTTAGCCTATTCAAACTTACTTGCACCCTTATCCAGGAAAATTCTCATCAGGATATACTAACTGTACCAGTGCACAGCAGTAAGAAAGATGGACAAGCTGTTCCTAAAAGCTGTATGAAATTGTAATGGAAGAGACCATTTGTTCCATATTCTTCTCTAAAGTCAGCCAAGTCATAAAACTGGCACTTTTGATAAATAGGTGGATAATCTGCTCTAGAAGACCTCTGCTAATAGAGATTCTGTATTCTTCCAAGGCTTCTCATTTTGATGAATATTTTTGCCTTTTGGACAGATAAAGCATTCCAGTTGAAGCCCTGCCAAGACTTAAGAAGAAAAGTAACTGAATGCCTGACAAAGACACAAAAAGAGCCTGTGCAAAAATTGGGGTTTTTTTCTCAAAAAGGTTGACATAACTGCTCAGCTTGATGTTCACTCTTAACTCCAGGAACTCCTGTTCCTCATTCAGTGTTTTTGCCCATGATTGTTCCTGCCTTGAGACATTGCCCTTGGGCTACCAATACAAGAAACTAAGAACTTCAGGAAAAAAGCGAATGTGTGAAACAGAGAAGTTGGTGTCATCAAGAAGGAGGAAATGCGTAGTGAGGAGATCTTAAGTAATTACACATTATTGTGAGGGTCTGATCCATTAGAATGTTCATTTCTTGGCCAGGGACCATGCCTGTGTTGTCTGGGCACACTGCTGCTTTTCTGTGCATAATGCAAAGTGTTCATGCATGGAGATCTGGACAATAAAATGAACAGCTTAACTGTAGGCACTTGCTCAATGTGGCAGTAAAGAGAAGTGGGGAAAACAGATGCAACACAGTACTTAATCTTAGCAGTATGTATGGCTTTGTTAAGCTGTAGTGAATGAAGACAGAAACATGTTTCAGAGAATGCAAAACACTAGAAAATATTTCTCTTGAGCTGTAGTGCCAGAGGTGTATGGTTTGTCCATGGGAAGATCTGAACTCTCCTCCTCTTTCTTGTTCCAGTGGCATTTTCAGATGAAATTTGCAAATTATGAGTGTTCCCATATATTCTGACTCCAAATACAATAGTTTATGGTGGATCAGGGCCTCAAAACAGGCAGCACAGAATGAGGGGGTAGGAAGGAAAGCACACTGGAGTGCTTTAAGTAAAGCACACTGGAGTGTGAGCTAGGTAACATACACTGAAGACAGAGAAGGGCTTTGAGGAGCTACCTTTGGCTTTCTAGCACAATTTGAAGAAAGACAGTATTTCAAGAAGATAGCAGCCAACCTCTTTCAAATTGATGAAAGGAAACAAAGACAGTAGGTGTGCTTAATCTAAAGACCTTGCCATCACAGGCTGTCACTTAAGCAGGTTCCTTTGTAAGTAGCAGACATTTTTGTGAATTAGGACCATGTCTAGGCTCCTGCTCCTTAAGGATACAATCTATAGAGGGTTTAAGTCTCCTGGTTTTGGCTAGAAGCTGGTGGTGGCTGAATGTATTACTGAGTGATTACACATTTCTCTGAGGCATATGCCCTTTAGCAGACCATGATAAAAACGGACAGTTGTTTGTTTCAGTGTGGAACTTCTCAGCTGCTGCTGGCTGTTTCCCTGTGTGCTCCTTCCTCTATAGACTTCACCACAGTATGCCTGAGAGTACTGCTGCAACAACAGGGTCCAGAAAATCTCTTGTCAGGAACATGTACAGACTGACCATCTACCCCAAGAAGCTATTTTCCTCATTTGTTCATTTTTGCAACATCCCAGAAAGTTGTAAATTTTATTCCACCAGTAGTAAGTGTGGCCACTTCCACAGTTCTTTGTAAAGCAGTGGCACAAACTGTTAAATTATCTAAAAAGAGCAAACAAGTATTTGGGCTTTCTAAAAGATTAGGTTGAAGGAACAGGAAAAAGCTGTCTTCTTTAGTTCTTTCCTTTTGTTTCCAGTTTTAATATTTAATGAACATGTGATATTGTTTTAAGCTAGTCCTGATGGTGAAGTTAGTATTTAAAGCAGATGGCTGCAGTGCTTTAATAAGGTGGTTACTATAGAAACACAGCACTGTGAAAGCAAGAGTTTCTGTAATGCATGGTTCCTTCACTGAACATTTTAAAGACTCCTGATCTACATGTAGCAGGCCCAAAGAATACTAACCAAGAAAGGGAAAAGAGAGATAATATGCCTGGAGTATTTACTTCAGCTGGGGTCCACTTAAACCTAGCTGGATAGCTAACATTTTTGTGGCTTGCTAAAAAGCTGCTTGAAGCAACATGAAACATGAGAAGAGAGATAAGCAAAAATATTGACGGAGGAGATGACTGTGGGCAGGAGACAGATCATTTCAGTTATCTTTTTTTAGAAGGCAAGTTGGACTCAAACATTAACACAAACAAGTTTAAAAACGCAAAACACCCCCAAACAGCTAGTTAATACACCCAAATATTTACTTCATCATCCTTGGGCTTTTTGTTTACTTCATCCTTGCATATCTAATGTTGCCTATCAACACAATTGTTGAAGCCTAATGCATGGGGAAGGACACATCATGTGCTTTCAAGGATTTGGACTTTTTATTACTGCCTCTGGTTTTCTTTATATTGCCAAAACTGTTTTAACCTGAGAGTACATAAATTTCTCTTCATGTGCCAAAGCATTTTACAGGCTATGACACAGACTTTAGAAATCCTTTTAAAATGTTAATTATATATACGAATATGATTTGAACTAAATCAGGACATTCAAGTGGGTAAATGACAGTCTTTTTGGAAGGGTTACAGGCTCTGTGTGCAGAACTGAGCAGGAAAGCGGTACTTCATCTAATTGTGTCCTTCCGTCCAGGGAATTTAGAAGTAGTTTTCAGCAGCCTCACAGGGTGAGTACATGGAGATATTTGTTGTAGAACTGTAGAAACCATGAAGCAAAGAAGGTTTCAAAGCAACACTGGATGTAAAGATAGCACTTGAGAGAAGTAAACATCCTGTCATACAATCTGGGCATCCTGCAGAAACTCCTGTCTTGCACTACAGTCAGCAACAGTGCTGACCTGGACTAGGTTCAGAGGGAACTGGAGACAACCAAGGCCTTTTCTTTGTTTTATCCTTTCTTTTGTTTCTTTCTGTTCACCTAAACTCAGCAGGTTGTGCTTGCATGTGTTTTGCTTCCCTCTGTACCTTAAAACACGTAAAGTGGGCAGGTTCAGTAGCAGGGTTTGCCTCTGTTAGGGAGCTGAACATAATAATTTTAAAAGCAAGAAGGCAAAAAAAAAAAACAACCCTGTGAGAAACATTCAACTAATAAGGTTTTCCTCTACACTGAGACTTAAATTCTTTCATCACTTCCTGTTTCTGTATGGTCATATCTGATTCCTTTATGGGCTTTTTCTATGACTTAAAACTTTCAGAGAAGGAAAACCACACGTGATCTAATACACCACCTGCTTTTCTGCCTTGTCACTGTGATCCTCACCACTGTCATCCTCTATGCACCAGTCAAGGTACATCTTACCTACTTTGCTGTGTCATTTAGTTTCTTTCCTTCCAGACTTCCCTATTTTGTACCCCATCTCATTTATGAGGCTTAGCCTGACTCATTGCTTTTTGTATTTCTCTCATGCCTGTGAAGTATTACTGAGAGGAGCACTGCCCACACCTTTGCAAGTTTAGCAAGTCTAGAAGTCAGAGGTACTCCCTGCTCTGCTTTACATACTGTCTGCTTTGGTTTTGATGTATTTACAGTGCAGCAATAGAGCTGCACTAGACAGATACTCTGCAATAGACAGATACTCTGAAACAGGTATGAAGCCCTTATCATGATGCACACTGTTTTAAGTAATTCTTCAGTACAGCATTCACTCCTGGAGGATGAGGGAGCTCACGCTCAGACTATCTCCACATGCACTTACAGGTACATTAAACACACAGGCACAGCACACAAAAACAGACATCTCTTTCTCTGTTTTCATAACAGGAATATTTTTAGGCATGACAGATACTACGAAGGAACTCTGCCCGGCTGCACTCAGGATAGATGGGGCAGGCTATTTTAGGTTATTACATAGCAGTTCTTAAAAAAGAAAGCTTTGTAACTTGCAGGAAAAAGCTGAGGGAAATCTGTCTCTCAGACACCAACAAAAGGAGCCCTAGGGGAATGGGTAGCCCTGTGGTCTGTAAGTAGATTTAGCCCTGGACCCATTCAGTGGCCTCAGGAGAACGTGTGTGATCCATGAGCACCTGTTTCCAGTCCTGGTCTTTGACTGCTTCTCCATGTAGGATTGTAGTCCCTGTACTGAAAAGCTTTTTCCCCTTTTTCTTCCATTAAAAAGAACATGAACATGAGTGCTTTTCCACAATGGTGATTAATTAATCTCACAAATAATGTCACTGACTGCAGTGAGATCACATGTGAGAATTTACATGCATCCATGGAAGAACTCACTCTAGAGCCCTTTGGGAAGAAACATATAACAGTGAGGGGAGTCAAAAGGACATTTTATATCCTTCCAGTGTCTAACAGCAGACCCCCTAGCTCAGCAGATGCCTGAAGACATGCCTGTGGTACATAAATAGCACATAAATATTATTTCTGTATAATCTGTTAATTATTTTTAAGTGTAAATACTGGGTAGAAGTGCAAAGCTTGGAAGGGCAGTGAGTGAGATGGTGTGAAGTTGGGAAAATCATTGCACCCTACACCTTAAAGTTCTGCTTTTATGGTAGAATGTAAGAGAAGAGGCAGAAAGCTCTTTATAGGAAGATAAACATAGAAAAAAAAAAAACCCAAACCTATGCTTAGTATGGGTTGCAATAAGAACATTCTGTCACTTGTCTGTGATGGCAGTGGTTTATCCTTCACACAAGCAGAAGTAGAAAAAAAGTCTGGTGATCACAGCCTCTGGGAGATTATCTCATAGCACTATCTGGGTTAGTCCTAAAGGGCTGGAAACCTTTCATGTTGATGCAGTCATAATTAAATGTGATCCAACTGCATTTGTGGAATTAACTAATCACTGGTATGAGTAAGGGGCTCACAAGTCAGCCAGAAGTTACTGTGGGAAAACCTCTGTGGGTAAAACTGAAATCTGTTGAGAAATGTTGATATTTAAATGGCAAACACAGTAACTCAAGAACACGGGGAATAAGCAACTCTGCTTCTAACATTTCCTGGCATATGACAGCTTTGATAAGGGGATTACTCTAAACAAAATTCTCAGTCTCACGTATGTTCATAGCTTTAATTAGACCAAGCGTAGATGGAAATTCACAGTCTGCTTAACCTATTTAAATCTCTCTGATATGTTCCCTTTGCACACCTGTTTGAAATAAAGTGTGAGTGGAAAGAATAACCTCGTGGTGCTCTTTCAGGCTTTTATTGTACAAGATAGGTGGCTTAGTCTGCCCGAGTTGCCTTAGTTCCTTAATATTTAGAGTAGTTTTTAGTAGACAACTGGGATCTGTGTGTGGGGGAATGCTTGTTTGTGGATGCAGCAGGAAACTGCAAGGAGCAGGCTACAAAGAGGATACTGTAACCTAAGTAGTGTGAAGACTCCACTAGCTGAATCTCATAAATGGCCATGATCATGTGCAACTAATACATAACCCTGTCCCAGTTCTGCCTGTGAATTATAGTTTCTTCAGTGAAACTATACTGTTCACTCTTTCAAAACCAGAAATTTGAATGTAACAAGCTGAGGGAGGGGGTCACTGCTGGTCAGCAGGAACTATCCTCATAGGTTAAAGTGTGAATATCAAGTCTCTATATGTGATTTACATTAGCTTTTAAAATATTCTGTGTTTACTAAAGGAGGTGTTAGGTCTGTTTAATTTTGGAAAAAAAAAAACATATGGAAAGGGGCTGAAGATCATTACTACAAAATAAAAAATCACTATTGTGTGGTAAAATTAAAGTGGCAGCTGACAGATGCCGCATCACAAGGATTACACAGCTGTACCCACCACACCTATCAGCCTGACTGAGGAGACCACAACCCGCAAGCTATGTTCTGAATTACAGGGGCTGTGTATGTGCTGACACTCTTTTTAACCCAAAATTCTAAAAAGACCTTCTCACAAGAAGATGTAACCACATGAGAAGACTCTTGATTTATTAAAAAAAAAAAAAAAAGAGTATGCTCTGTGAAAGTCCCTGCCACACCTCCATTAAAATGGTGCTTTTTTGAACTTCATTCTAAACTCACTGAAATGAGTGAAATAATTTCGGTGATCTTGGGATCATATCTATAAGTTTGATTAAGCAAATGCTGACCAAGTGCCCAGGTGTAAGGCTATGAAGAACTACATCAAAGCTTTCATTAAATTCCCACCTGATTTGTATTTCTAATGAGCCCATCAACCTTTGGGATCAAAGTTTCTAATGATTTATATTTTAGCAGCAAGCTTGTCTGAACACTTGAGTATTCTGGGGTTTTTGCCTGCTGACTTCTCCCCTTCTCCCTCCCCCTTATTTACTCTGTTCTTTTCCTATCAGTATGTGCCACTGTACCGTCCATGGTGCAGTTACATTAGCATTTATCTGATGGAGCTGAAAGCCTAGATCTTTCTCTAACTTTTGTGAGCCAAACTTTAAAAGCTTCTCCTTCTCCTCCCCCTCCCAGATCCCTTCAGGGAAGAAGCAATATGAACAAGAACATGCACAGATCTCTCAAGAATACAAATTATGTTCTGAACAGAAAGTTGGCTCGTGCATGTCAATTACTTGTTATAAAGAATAAAACACTCACCTATAGTTAACCTTTAGAAGGAATGGAAAACACAAAGTTATTGCTTGCTATATGCTTTTTACTTAAGTGGCAACTGGCAGGGTGAACTGTAAAGGGGGAAAAAAGTTGCTCTAGAGGATTCTGGGAGAATAATTTTAAGCCAGCAGAGAGAAAGTCTTGCAGCAAAGGACAAAATTGATTTGTTGCCAGGGTGTGCAACATGGGAAGAAGAGACATGCTCAGCAGTGGTGCTTAATTGTCCTTTTTATACTACTGTACTGTGTGTAGTCAGGAAAAAAAAAAAAAAAAGCCTACTCCTGGATCAAATAATGGAAATGCAGAGGAGTTTGACGTACCTGATCCAATGGACCTTCTTAAGCTCCTTGCTTATGTGTGTTACTAAAACACCTGTGGTTTTGGTCACTAGAAGTTGTGCCATAAATTATTTACCATGCTTGTTTCTAGTGTATCTATTAGTAGGTGCCTTTTCAAAATGCTTTTGCTTTTTCATTTTTGCCCTCTATTGCATGTTCTCAAAGCAGTAGTGTCTTCAGGAGAAGACTGACCTGTAGTGGCACAGTTTTTAGCCCGTCACTCTCATTAGACAGGATCAGCATATGCCATGACTTATTAATGCAAATATATGGAAAACTATAATTAGGAGGGCAGGAGGAATAGAAATTCCTTGGCCAGAGTGAAAGCATCAGAGCTGATGGACAAGACAGTGAAACAACCTACTGAAATCAGATCAGCATTTTTTATGAAGATGCAAAACCACATTTAGTGTACCTAAGATTGACTCTTTTTTTTGTCCTCCAATATTAATAATAAACTGGACCTCACTCACTTCTACCCTTGCCTCAAGTCCATGTTGCTCCACACTGTTAGGGAGAACAGACTCACACCCTTCACACTGAAGTGTTGTGCTATAGACTTCTTCATACATTGCAAGGACCAAAATATCCACTACAGTTTAGTGGATAAAATAAACTTTTTAGGCCACTCTAGAAGCTACAGATGAATACTATTTTTTTTAAATAATAGAAGTATGTTTTGGGGATCTCTCTGGTGCCTGTGTGTGGGTATAAAGTCTGGTTTCATAACAGAAGCTGAAGGCTTGTCTGTTCACAGTTCAGACCCAAGTGTGAAGTTGACGTGTGAGGTAATTTAGTAGTCTAGATCCTGACCTGATGATGTGTACCTCAAAAGCCACGAGGTTCATCTCCACACTCGCTCCAGACACTCACATTCCTGACAGAGAGAGGCTAGTGCATAACTGTAATACTATCCATGGTGACAGTCAGGTGATGGGGTTGTGGCTGGGAGTGCTCAGGTCTTTATATTACTCTTGACTTACGGTCACCTTCTGGAGGTGAAAGCAGAGCACTCGAGCCAGGCATCCAACTAGACCATTGGGATGTAAAGGGGTACAGGAACTACATTAAGTCATTCCTGGTTTGTTTTGGGTGGAAGGTGTTAAACAAGGGCATTTCCTTCTTTGGGAAATGGGTACTTGCAATAGAAAGTTATTTTTAGTCACTCTGTGCTCCAGGATTTGATACACAGAGCCTTGACCTGTCTGCTGATAACACATCACCTCATTTGCAGCTTCACTGTTGACGTGTGCTCCACTATGTCCTTGCTTGAACCTGGCAGGCACCGTGTGATACAGTTGTCATGGCATTGTCTGAAGGATTAAGCTGCAGCAAGGAGGTTGCTACCTTTCAAACCAATGCAGAAACCCCAAATAAATTCTCAGTAGCAACATATCTTAACAGCTTGAGGGACAGGCTGACATCTGTGTTGTACCTGGAATATCTGGAACAGTACCATTTTAGGTGAGTGCAGTAACAGCCTCACTGTTAATGTCACTGCTCAGGCCTGAGCCCACTGTGTTACTCCATTTCTCAGACCTTGAACCAAAACTCAACCACTATGACTCTGCTGAAATCAGGGGAGCTACCCTGACCCACAGCAGTGCAACACCTGCCCTCCTCCTCTACTATTTCTTGCAAAATTATCAGATATTTTTGGGCAAAGCTAACAGGGCATCCTCGGCAAGTGTCAATCTCCTTATAAAGCTTGTCACAAACAGTGACTGGCTACCCTACAGATTCCCTTCCTCCTCTCTGCCAGGTTTCACTGCTACCAGCACAAGGCACATCCATCTGGACAGGCAGACAAGTCACACTCCCTTTGGAGGCAGCCTGGCTGTCTTTCCACGAATTGGCGCAGGGATGGCATGGCGGCGTGCCGATGGACTGGAAGCCTTCCACTGGGAGTATGCGCGTCACCTCTGTGGCACGCTCAACATCCCTTGGCCTGAGGCCCATGGCCTGCAATCCTGAGTCAATGCTCACACTGGGTTTGACACCCAGCTGACAGTGTAGTGACCTTACTCCAGGACACAGATTTGGTTCCATGTGCAGGAAAGATATCGTATAAGCCATTTGATAATTTTGAATGGGGCATTCACAGCACATCGTATGAACTAACTAGTAAATTCATTCTGTATTTTGCCACACCAGAGACCTTTTTCTCATCATGTCCACCACCGTTACCACTTGGTCACACCACGCTAGCTCTTAGAAGGAAAGAAGAAGAACAACTGTGATTCACAGAAAGCTGAAGTTCACAATTTTGTTAGATTTGTTTTAAAAGAAAACAGAAAATCCTACTTCTTACCTCATAAACTCTTTTTCACCTCTCACTTGCTCTGTTCACTTTCTGCAAGTTGATATTTTTCAACTTTATTAATGCTTTATTTCAAAACATGCTTTTGTAAGCTTTTTCTTCCACTATCCAGAACCTCTTTTTTCATATCTAGCTTTCTCCATATCACATTCTCATTCCTCCCTTCTTGCCCTCCTTTAGGATCCTTCCTTTGATCTCACTGCTGTTTTTCCCAAAGAAGGCCAGACATCTGAATAATCTAACAAAGGTCTGCATCTGTATCTGGATATATACAGCACTCTCCTTACTCAGTTCTTGGCAGCTGCATGCTCCCAAAGCACCTACACATTTTCTGCCTGTGTGACTACCCTGCCTCCCTTCACATCCTTCAAACTTCTCTCTTCAGTTCCTGCAACCAAACTTTGCAACTATCTTCAACTGTTTCCAAAACAGTTCCCTTCCCAAATTAAAAATTAGGAAGGAACTTCTAGCACATTCCTGGTTTTCTGTCCCTTTTCGTTCTGAGGCTCTCCAGCCTTTCACGTGTGTGTCACTTTACCATGTGTGAAATGTTCTCTGGGAAAACTTGTTGACTGGCACAAAATTCCTGCCCTGCAGTTGCGTGACTTAACATGCATTAAAACAACACAGAATTTTTCTAAACTGTACCATCTACCCTACCCCCTTCTGAAGCATTGCTTTGGGCTTTACTTCTAATTTGCCTTCCCCAAAACATTACTTATCAAGCCTCTCTCCATAGAAGACAAGAAAGCTGTAAATCCAAAGTACTGTCCTCTAGTCAATCCAATTACAGTAAGTCTGTTGCTTCAAAAAGGCCTGCTCAGTTTTACTTCTTACCTTCTCACCTCTCTCTGTGATCCCAAACAGGGAGTGTCTTCCATGAACCTGTTCCACTTGCCTCCCAAGGAGCTCCTTGCATAACCCCCTCTGGGGATTGCAAGGTCCAGGACTTGACTCTGTGCAGACTTTTTAAAAATTGCCCTTCTCTGTTGTCTCCTCGCTACTTCCAGTTCTTATAGATAGTGTTCCCTGATGTCCTCTGACTTGTGGTTAAAGTTGTGTCTGACAGCTTTCTGCTGTTTGGTTTGAACATATTTCCCTTATCCATGCATACCAGCAACTATTCTGCTCACTACCACAAGCTATTGCAGTCATATATCCCTCCTGTGACTCGAAAATATATATTAAGCTAGTTTCCCAGCAAAGGGAATAACACGGGATGATACTGTGCATATGCACGTCCATCTCCCACAGAGGAAGTCTGATTCAACTGTCTGCTTTCAGCCATATATGACAAATTTAGTACTCCAACTGTTGTGAAGATCAGAAGCTGAGAAAAAGACCCTGTAAATATCCCAGTGAGAGAACAACCAATTTACCTTCACATGTTACATGTTGCACTAGAGAACTGTCATGGGTGAAAGCCCTTAAACATGTTCCAGCCACAGGAAAAGCGTCCTGTGAAGCAGGGGAGTTTCACTGCTGAAACTCTCAGTCACCCAAGAAAAGCAAACCCGGGGTAATCTTAGTCTTCCTGAGGCTTAGTGCTCCTGAAACTACCTGCTTGGGAAAGCATGCCGTGGGTCCCAAACCAGGAACAGTTCTCACTCCGGCCAGAATAATTAGCATTTGCATTTCAGTTCAGGAGTACCAAATACCAGTTCACAGCATGTATTCTTCATGCTCAGAATAGTAACAGTAACGGTACTGAAACCCCTGGAAAAGACCTTACCTCTTAGTTTCACACTTGGTTCTAAAAAGCTCTGTAAGTAACTCAGGATAATTACAGATATGTACCGATTCTGAAGGAATCATCAGCCTGTTGGGGTTACTGATCTTCATGTTATAGCACTTCTGCTTCTTCAGCAATGAGGTTTCTGTATAACCTGCTCACTGCAGAATAATCTACTTCAATGGGATAGTGGTACAGCTTTACAGGATCCTAACAGAAGTGTTTATTCAGGGGAAACTTCAAGACATAATGGGAGGTTTTGAGGAAGTCTCAGACTACAGAGTATTCATACTGAAATAACTACCATAAAAGGCAAGAAAAAATTCTTTTACATAGCACAAAAGTGATTTAGAATAACCTATGCAAGGCTACAGGGAAGAAAGAAAGCATATGGCTGAAAACACTCAGGAGTTTTCTGGCTTGCACACACTGTCATGCTCACTAATATAGTTATTCACATTTCTATATATAGCTGTGTGTATCCCCAGGAATGTCAAGGTGTTCTGGATAGTTTACATAAATAAAAATCCGACATGTAAAGATCACTCTTTTCAGTTCCTGCCCTTTCTTTACTCTGAACAAAAATGTAGTTAACTGTTTCAGAGGAAGACAGGTTTTTGTGTCTGTAACTCAGGATACTTCATCTCTCTATGTTGAGGGTTTGGAGCTAACATAAAGGGAAGGTGGATTTACACGTGGAAACATGAATCGTACTTCCTGTAGCATTTGGCTTTTCCTTGTAACTAAGTTTATTTACCTGCTTTGCAAGGGAGGTCCAGTATCAAGGTAAAATTGCTACTGCACTTTGTTTGTTTGTTTTATTTTCATAACAGCTTCATAAGGCTGATTCTGGCAACTGTCCACATATTGGCAGGATCTTGTGGAGGTCAGGAGCAGTTCCACAAACTACATATAGGGCTGCTAACTGAATGGCACAGGCTGGTGTTATGGAGAGTGGGCTACCAAAACACCAGCAGTCCACAGCAGAGCTCAGGTATCCTGTGGGACCGTTGTGTTCACAAGCATCTGACCTGTGCATTCTGTGGTCACCAAACCTGCATACCAGGCCCTAAGGACCAGCAGCATTCAGTTGTTTAGAGAGTCAGACTGGTGCTTCTGTAATTCCGTAGAGTTTCTATTTATGTTTGTAAATCCCCGTGACAAGTCCATCTGCATGTCTATGTGCTTAAACACCACTGCACGTTCTGGCCCATCTTTCGCTCATTTCTTCAGTCTCGCAGTCAAGTTTTGCTGAGTGCCACACTGCAATCCCTTTGTGGCCTCAGCAGGAATAACCATGGCTTCCCCTCCGTGTCCCTGTGCACTGCAGGCACTCAGCCAGCAGTCTGGCTGTGCGTGGAGAGCTGCTTCCTCAGCAGCTGGCTCACACCCAGCAAGGAGCCTGCCTCCAAAGCACGTGGATGTGCATGCAGCTTTTTCCAGCACAGCAAAGCTGTCCCTCTCCAAGTCTGGATATCAAGGTCCTCAGAAAGAGCCAGCTTGTTTATCCCTTAGGAGTTTGTCCATTCTGCTAACAGGAAAACTCTTATGTGCTTGAAAGTTTCAAAGCAATTATTCCCAAGTTTAGACAACAATAAACACACATGCAGTGGAGCAGCAGTGAAAGCAGTTCTCCGCTTTTCACGTACGCACAGAGCTGATGTTAGTCACGCACAGCAGCCAGATAAAAATCCAGCCTGTTGCTTCATGATCTCTGATCGCTGTGGAAATCATTCTGTTGCCTGCTTTGCAGCAGTCACCTCACCGCTGTGTTCTCCTCCTGCATTTGCTGGTTTTCCCCATTACACAACCCACTTAGCTGTTCTTCCTGAATTAAAGTTACTCCCATTCCTTGCATGTTTCCATGATTACTCTTTGATTATCTATGATGTAATTAAGATCTCTGCCCATTTGGCATGGTGTATGCCTTCTGGAGTAATGCAGCACTCTGCACTCCTATTTGGCGCCTTCCGGTTTCCAAGCAAGGCCGTGGAGGGGACAGATGTTCAGCTGAGCAGGACAACCCAAAGGGTTTCTCACTGAGACCTAACATTCTTGGCTTCATGGAAAATCTGTGTATTCTCCTTGCAAATACACAAAATACTTTTGGAATAACAGAAACAGAATTCTTCAGCTTAAGCATATTTCCTTCTTTTTCACTATAATTAGGAATTGCCTGCAGTGACTCACCTTTCCCCATACACTCTTGACGACTTCCTCCTGGACTGTACCCTCCCAGCAATGCTGGCAGCTGTCGAAGTGTGAGAGAAGGAAGGGACAACCACCCTTGGTATTTTCTTCAGACAAAACTGTTCCTGCAGTGTTCTTTCTTTGGTGTGTTCATTATTGTTGTCCATAAAATAATGAAAGGAAAAACGTGCCTATGCTAGTCTGTCAAGGGAAGGAAGCAGGGCAAGAGGCTTGTTTTTAATTTGTCATTTTGTGGACATTTGTGCAAGGACAGAGTCTGCTGCCAAGCAGCATCTCAATTAATACGTCCCTGTGGGCAGACCTTGCTTGGATTGATCTGTGACTTACAAAGGTGACAGAGAGAAGATGCAGAAAGGATTAATTTGCTTTTTTATTACCTCCCTCTTTTTGTGTTGCTAGGAGAGGAGACTGGTACAGTGGGTGGTGTCCAACTGGAAGCAGCGACCCAGTTCAGTAAACCTGGCTTGGCTCCTGTGGGACTGGAGTGCAGAAGAGCAGGCTGGGACCACGTTAGGCACAGAGCAAGAAGCTTTCTAGTGCCTTGTTAGGGAAGGGAGGTGAAACATGAAGAAGTAAGGCAAGGCTGAGGAAGGATTTGAGAAAGTAAAAGTACACTGAGCAAAGACTCAAACCCACAGAGCAAGTTTTGTCTATGGTTGGTAATTCTTTGCAAAGCATTTATCCAAGTTCTCCAAACTTGGAGAGGATTTTGGGGAGGGCTGGAGAGGAATTGAAGGAAAAGAATATGTTTTCCTTCAGAAAAAGGTATTGAAGAGTATTTTTTCCTACTGAAAACAAGGTGTGCATCCAGGCTTAGAAAACCTGTAATATTTCACCAGAGAGATATTTTAAAGGTTTTGGTGTTCTTGCCACACAGCAGAACAGTGTTCTGCATCACTGAAACTCCCTGAGGAGTGCAGTAGCATTTCTCAGCATGTTAATTGTCACATAGTGCAGCAAGTAGCTTCTGCTCAGGAGAGGGGGGTGGCAGTGAAGAGATTAAAATGATGATTTAATCAGGAGACTCTCAGAAGTCTGCCTAGTGATAATTTTTTTTTTTTTTGAAGACTCAGGCTCTGTGGCATAGTTACAAAGGAGAAGTCTTAATTAAAATTAGCAGGCAGATGAAGCATTTGAATGGGCATCTTTCAATTCTTTTTCCCTTCAGCTCACAGTAAACTCTCTTCTCCTTTTCTGTCTTTTTTCACAACAGCTTAAGTTTGCTTGAACAGTTTTGCTTGTCCATTTTCTTTCCATCACAAAAAGAAATCCTTTAAACTGTACTCTCTCTAGAGTGCCATGCAAATAACTCACATTTCTATGATTCCTTTCAGCCCAGAACAATTTAGAGTCAGTTCTGCTTATCAGCCTGTTAGTCTGTATATTACTCACTATTCCGTTGTAGTTTGTGAAACAGGCACAGAAATTAACTTAGGGTCTGCATCACCATTAGCTTTTGTTGGGTATCCATAAAACAGAAGCTGAACATGATTTATTTGCAAGTTTATCAGATCAGAACAGAAATGTTGTTCAACTCTGGCTCCAGCTGCTTCTGTTTCTGACACCTGTTGACAGTTAGGGATAAAATTTTATGCACTAGGACAGACAAGAAGAAACTCCAACTGTGGAGATCCTAAAGCTAACATGAGCTCTTGAGTATAGATAGATAGATAGATAGATAGATAGATAGATAGATAGATAGATAGATATATGCACATATACATATACATACGTTTTTTATATATTTATATATGTATATATATATATATAAACACCACATAAGAATTCACTGCTAGTGACAGTGAATTTATATAGCAGTAAAGTCATATCATACTACATGAATTCAGATATAGGTGTTATAAATGATGGTAATCAACAATTTAATTTGCACCTCCTGTTTCACTACCCTTTCATCATGCAGGAAAAGCAGGCAAAGCTCCATTGCATGCTTTCACCAGAGAAAGGAAAACCCAAACCAATTTCATATCCTTAAATCAAATTTTCCTGACTGAGCAGATAGGAAAGAAAGCACGTACTCTTGAGTAAGTGACATTTAAAGGACAGACAAATTAAATCTACTTTTGATTATCATTATCATATGGTTAAAAAGAGCAAAAGGCCAGGTAACTGGGCTTTTAAGTTTGTTACATTCCTAGATTTTGGAACAGCTTTCAGCTCAGCAACTTGCTATGTGTGTACTTCGCCAGGCAGAACTAGCCAGCTTGCTGTATTTCTTACTAGGGTTTGGAATTAAAATGTAGATTCAAAGCAGATGGGGATGTTTCTGCAGACGCTGAATAGAAATACACAGAAAATGAGAAAACTCGTCCCTCCCCCTCCCAAACAAAGTCAGCTATCATCTCTTTCTGACAAAGGCCTATTCTTCTGCAGACCCCATAAAATTATTTATCTGGTGAAGATCTGAATTTATGTACTATCGGGGCCCTTTGTGAAGTGCTGGCGAGCCCTTGGGCCAGCAGAGCCTCATTGCTCTCAAGCCTGCTCTTCAAGAGGAGCAGGGCGACCTCTGTTCAGGAACTCCTTCAATGCTTGTTTTACATACAAAGGGAAGGGAAAACAAAACAACGAGAACCAAAAGCAGCGAAACAGAAAATGATTTCCTAGATGGCTGGTACCTCATCGGCGTTCAGTCTAACCTGCTCTGTATTGGAGCAGCACAACAAAGCCATCCTCCTGGATTAGAGGTTAGTAAGCACAGACAGCTGGTCTCCCCCTGGATCTCTCCCCTACACTGACCTTGCACAGGGAATCCCTCCCTCCTTTATCCTCAGATAAACTCCCGTTGTCCCTGAAACTGGAATAACTGTGCCACCTCACAGTCACATTGCCTCTGCATCTGTCATGCATCATTGTGAATCACCTTTGTTTTCAGCAGGGAGTTTCAAGTCATTACCTACCTAAAACAGGATTCAATCAATGTGTTAGTGACTCTGAGAGTTTTCTTTATCGTGGAACAGGAAGATTTCTTATATTTGGATTTTTCTTTTCTTGGCTATTAATTAAGCATTTCATCAGACGATGACTTAAATCAAAAAAGAACAAACCCCAAAAAACCATCCACCCTCTTTTTTTCTCTAGAAAGTAAGCAAATCAATTCAGTTTCAAATCTGAATGCTAATCTCTGCCATTCTACCCTTGGTGGGTGCATTTTACTTCTACAAGCTTTGGATTCCCTCTTCACTGTTGCGGTTTCTTTTTCTTAGTCTTTTCAGTGTAATTAGTCTCAGCTGTGATACTACATATTTTCTTCATCCCCTGAGCAAAATATACCCCCAGACAGTTTCTCTGTTCTTCCCCTCCCTCTTTAAATAGTGATTTACCTTTTAAGAACAACTTCCTCCCTCTGTGATACTGTCCTTATCACTTCCATGCACAGCAAGAACAAGAATTTCTACTTGTTGAGAAAACAGCCATAAGCTCAGAGAGAGAAAAGGTCAGCTGTGACAAGGATTATGCATTTCTGAAACTCCTATCTAAAAAGATTCCTACTTTATGTCTGAACTACAGAACTAGGGCTTACTCTCACAGAACCAAAAATCTTGCTATACCACACGTATCACCTTCTACAAGGTGATGACACTGTTTTCATTATGACAGAAGCTTGTTTTTCTGAATTGCTAGAATGCCATTTAAAGCTAGGAAATAATCCCTTTCCTTCACCCCTAAAGATAGACAAGGAAATTCTTAGCTTGTTTTTACAATTGGAAGAAAGAAAAAGGAATATAGAACTTTTTCTGTGAGAGAAGAAGTGTAAGCACAAGATTCTCCTAGATTTTGTTTCTTCCTCAGCAGCTCTCAAATACAGTTAAAGTTGAAATTAAGACAATAAAAGCAACCAGCTCTGAGGACTGTAGAACTGAGGAAAGAAAGATTTCTGCCTATCCACCACTGATTCAGTTTTCCACTGTAAAGCATTTTTCAATTCTGCTTGTAAGACAGACACTGAACATGGACCAAAGTCAGATGGGGTATGAATTTACATACCTTCCTGGGTATGGGGAATCATTCAAGAATATCCCTCTTATCTAAGACCTTGTGCTGTCATTTTGACTTTCCAGGGCTCTGCCTCAAATGCTCAGATGTTAAATATGCATTCAGGATCAACATCATACAGGGCAGGAAACTAATGCACCTACTTTGTGTATTTTAAAATCACCAAAGATTTTAAGTGAAGTAGCATAGTTTCTCATTTTTCATCTGGGGTGACTTGACTTTAACTAAGCTTTGTGTCACGAGATAACAAGTGAGAGAACTGTGTAAATCTTCCCAGCAGATGATCTATTTGACAGCCTAACGTTGTCAAATGCACTAACTATAACACTGAAAGAGAAAGCTGATGATCTCTGCTCTTTTGAGGTGTCAGGTACTTAATATTATCTGTCTTCTTTATTCAGATACTATAAATCTATTTTTTCCCTTTGAGAAGAGAAGATTAGAATGAGAAGACGAAAAATACAGAAACTAGAGTTTAAAAATAACGGGGATTTTTTGTTATTTTTTAAAAAAGACTTACAGAAGAGCTTTCCTTCAAGCAAAAAACACAAAGAATGCAAATAAACATTGTCAAGCCACGAAACACTCAGCATTACAACAGAAGAGCACTGTGGGAGTTACTGAGACATGACCAATACACAAAATACCACCAGTACTTTTCCTGTAATCGATGGTAGTGCCTTTAAGTTACTACAATCTGTAATGTTTCTGTGTAAAAATCTGATCTCTGGCCTAGTCAACATCAGTTTTTCCATCCATTGCAGTGGAAGCAAGTTTATGGTCCTCTTTTCCATGTACAGTCCATGGAAATGAAAGTATTAATAAAGTAACAAATAATTTTGCAGTTATGTAAGTTGTTGTACCTAAAACTAAATCTAAATTATGATAAGGCCACAAATGAGAACAAAAGTTAATAACAGGTTGTTACAGCTCCTCCTTTTTTCAGTCAGCTTATTGAAAACCCACTAAGTCTCAAGTCAAGCAAGTTAATTTAAAAGTTAAAAGCTGTTTGTTTTACAATGCCTATGAATAGTTCACCCCTGATCTTCTGGTCAGAAAAAAACACCTGATATCCTGTCCTTTGTGCTCAACATTTTGTCATGCCACACTGTACACAGTTCATGGCCTGTGGCCACTGTTTTACAGCGTCTGGCCACCCTGAATCTTTCAAGGAGAGTTACTCAGTTATGCTCAGCATAACCTGCAGTAGTTACTGTTCATGTCTTCACGTGTGAAGTGCAAATCTACTCCTGAAAGATAATGTTGGCAGCACTTGCCTTAATTAACCTGGTTCTGTGTATTATAAATACATATCTGCGGCTTTAACAGAAAGAGGCAACAATGATGCTCAAATTATTTACAAAATGTGTTTCCTGCATTTTGTGCATTGTTATGTATTGGTTACTGCAGTTCCCTGTGAGTCTGTATTTGTGGTTGTGACCTATTTGAGCAAAATAACTGGCAAAGGCTGCTGGCTGTTCCAGCTGGAGACTAAAGGAAGTGGTGTCATGTGCAAGCCCCAGCATCATTCAGTAACTCCCTGTGGAGAGTGAGAGGGCCCTCCAGAGACAGCCTCAAAGAAGTGGCTTCACAAATCCTACAGGTGGGATCTCAGGTCAAATGAGTGTGTGTGCTGGTGCCAGCCTAGATGGGAGGAGAGTACTACAGTGCAAGTCAGCAGAACTGGGAAGGCATTTGGAGCCACTCCGCACTGTGAAGGGTCAAACATTCATATGGGCCAGTTCCTATAAAGACTGATTTGAACCAAAGTTACTGCATTTACTTGGAAACGAGTGCCATAGTTGCAAAGCATGAGCTTAAGCTTTCAAATAAGTCAGTGCAAATTCTGCAGTAGGTTCCTAGTGAGCCAGATCAAGGGGGAAGCCTCTGTAATTAAGACCCAACAAAGGTCACTGCCTGCCAATTCCAGGGTTCACAGGCCAATCCCCACAGGTGTTGCAGGGGCATCCCAACAATGGAGACTTGAAGACTGTTGGTTGGCAGTCCTTGGTAATTTCATCTCTAAAAACTACTGTCAGTGCTTTTAGTCATCAACACTTTTAGCCTCAGTCTCTAGCTGCTGCACTGCCTTCCTCCAGCTTCAGCTTCCTGCAGTTCCGTGGAGCACATTCCCTCATCCCCATCCACTTCCTCTTGTTAACCTTGTAATGGAAAATCTCTCTCAAAATCTCTCTCTCTCTTCCTTGTTGCTATCTGAAGTGTACCAATCTTTCCTCCAACACAAATATAATCTGACACAACAAACAGAGGGAGAGTTATTACTGCTGACCACATATTTAATCTTTTATAGCAATTTCCTTTGGAATCCCGATTGAGCTTTTCAGTATTCAGTAGACACATGCGGCTCCCAATGTGTTTCTTGTAAAGGGGACTGCAAATCCTTGAGCTTTGTATTTGCCTCCTTTAATTTGCAGCAACAGCAGTGCTTACCAGCATCTAGTTATTTCCATGATAGCCCATTTGACCAAGTCAGGATTTAAAACCGAACATCAAAGAAGCATCTTCTATATCATGGAGGTTTGATTCATTTACAAGGCTGTGCACGTTTTTAGAAAGCAGTTCCTCAGCCATTAGCCCACAACACCAGATTTGTTTTAGCATAATCTCAGGATCTTCTCTCTAACTTACTGGCAGCAGCACTACTAGAGTTAAAATGTTTTGGTGTTCTGTTTTAGCTCGAACATCTTTTTGCTGATTTCCGAGTATCTTGTTTTACAATAGCCTCCTTCAGGCAATAGAGTCCAGAGCAAAATTTAATCTTCAGAGAGCATAACAAAAGGAATCAGCCTTAGTTACCAAAAGATCATTAAGTAGTACCAGCTGTTTTCAAGACATTGAATTTTTTCAATGAAGACAGTAAAGCTGAAGCGCAGACTAAGACTTTTGTGCTGCCTGGTTATATTGCAGTATATAAGAAAACATCTAACAGCTCTGAAGTCATCTCTGCCTCCACAGCTCCAGGAACAAAGGCTGGGGCAGGGAGCTCAGGCAGGGGGAGGTTGGGAGCTGCTGGGATCCCCATCAATTTCCTGAATGGGACTGGGGCCCTGCTGGGTGATGCTGACACATGCCCTGTATACACTGCACGCTTGGCTGGCCCCTCTGCTTGAAGAGAGGAGCATGGTTTTGTTGGGGTCTATCAGTGACAGGACTTTGAAAGTGCTGGAGGGAAAAGGTAGGAAATAGAACGGCCTTGGAGCCATCAGCACCCTGAACATAGAGTCCAAACAGCTTCATGACATAATTTCTCTCTGTCATGCTGCACAGCAGTATGGGGACATGGTCTGTCTCTAGCATTCATCTGATTTTGCTTAAGTCCTCCACATGCTTTTTTAAAGGTTAACTGCAGGTACTCCAGTTTCCTCAGAAAGCTTCTGTGAGCTAGATGAGGCTGTTATGAAGTTGTTTGCTGGGGAGTGTAATAAGCAAACAAACTTTGACATTCATCCTTGTCCCCCACCCTTCCCACAGTAAAATTATTAGCTCATTTTCTTATAATCAACCTGGCTGACCCTCAAAGGTTTAACAAAAGATAAACTGCCCCACATGCATTTGACAGTGATATGCATATTAACTTAACTGACTGCATTAGACATTAAGTATCCTGATAGATGTCTCCTCTCTTCTCCCAGCTCCCCCTGCCTTTTTTCTTTTTAAGAAAAAGCAGCTGGTCATTGCCCCGAGAGACTGTATAGAAGTAACACTACCAATCACAGACTGTGCTGTATTTCTTCTGAGTAAAACCAGTTGCATATATCAGAGCTTAATGCCTGCCATCCTTGCTTTGCCCCCAAAACTGTTCTCTCCCTGATGTGTTTTGGGGGAGCAAGGGTGACAAAGGGACCACAGGTTTGTGTTGGCAAGAAAAGCAGCGCTGTGCAACCCACTTGGCATACGAGGACATGCACACACTTAGGGGAACTCAAGCACACAGTGCAGGGCGTTCGCTTCCTACACCTGCCTTCCTGAGCTCAAGACCACCACAGCTATGAGGCTGCTGGCTGAAGGACTAGCCTGGCAAACACTCTGCATAACCTTGCCAGGTAGGAGCAGTTCTGCAGGGCTTGTGGGATTAAGTCCTCATTGCTGGAGGTGTGGATTTAAAGAATGAAAAGTCACCTGACCCTTTTGAGGAGAGCTCACCTGCTTAGGTTCCCTTAGGAAGACTAAAGAGAGGCATTCAAAAGGCTTCCATTAACTTTCATTGTCTGTAGGAAAGATGTTTACTTAAGCTGAAAAATGTCTCAGCTATGATTTATGAGTTTCATTCTAAGTCGTCTCATATCTTAGATTTGTCTGTAGTTCCCAGCTTTCTAAATCCAGTTGAGTGTCTGCTTTACAATGGTGAGCTTTTCATCCACACTGCTTCTTTGTGCACTAAGAGCATGGCTGTGCTGTGGACAGACAATAATCAATTAGTGAAACAGTATCTCGTGACTGAGAATATGAAGTGGGCTTTGCAGAGGCTGACAACAGCTCTTTTAAATCACCCCTTTCTGTATGTCTCTTAAATATCCCAAAATATCAAAGGTCTTTCATTAGAGCTTCAAACTCTCTCAAATCCATGCAGGCCACTAGATACCTCAGAAGACTATGAACTGATGTGAGCCGGCAGCAAGTGGCGAGTTGCCAGAACGAAGAACAACCGACTGTTTTCAAAGCTTTGAAAATATTTGAAAAGAAAGGACAGAGAGAGAAGTGTTGCACTTCCCTTCAGGACTGCTCAAATGCCGCTCTTACAAGTCAGCTGTGGGAGTCTGAAAGTCTTAGTGAGAGTTAAATCACAATCTGCCAGTTCCCCTGGCTCCTTTTAGTTGGCAGCAGTGAATTTTCTGCCTCTTCATGTTGCATCCCGCCACAAAGGGAAAAATTTAAACAGGAGAAACAATGTTCCTTTGAATTACTGGAAATTAAAGGAAATCAGGAATGCCAGCTCGTTCTGGGGACCCAACTGTTTCTCAGCACAGCAATTCCAAGTTTTTATCCAGTCTTTTAATTTGGTTAAAGGGGAAAACTTTCTTGCTAGAGCTGTGTTTTTAAGCAATCATCCCATTCACAAAATCTAGACTTGTTACCAGTTTCCAGTTTCCCTGGAATACCGAAGTGATATTCCACAGAAAGGAAAAAGCCTGTATCCTTGTAATAATCTTTTTTTCTCTAGTGGTTTTCTTAAATGTTTCTTGTCACAAAATACATAGAACTCCCTATATACTACCCATTTATTTTTAAATACTAAGAAGTTTTAAATGGCTGTACATAAACCCCACATCCTTCGTAAGTGAGGATAGAACAAGGTAAGAAGTAACTGAGAAATGGCCTCAGTTGTGTGGAAGCACGAACTGGAACCTATCACTTGATCCTCAGAACAATATTGACAGTCACCTTCTAAAGAAAAACCGAAAAACTCTTGGCAAGGGATATAAAACTAAAATTAGAAAGGGAAGAAAAATACTATAGCCAAGATGGTAACTACAGGAAATACGTTTTTCAAGCCAGGCTTCAGAAGTTAGGCTGTAACTACTCAATAAATGCTGCCATGATGTGAAGTTAGTGTCTCTTGACTGACAATTTGTTTGGATCCTAAGCCCGTTTATCTAAGAAGATCAATGACCAAGTTCTTCCCAAACTTGTATATTGAGTATTCAAAATTAAAACAAAGTCCCACATCTTCATCTCAAACCTAAAGCTGGAGGGGATGGCAACAGTACCCATTCTGAGCTATTTTGGGTGCTTGGAACTGTGGTACAGCAGCACCAGCTCACATTTTGTTTCTCTCCCAGAGTTTTGCCTTTATCAGGATTAGATCTCGACTGTTTTTAGGTCATCAGCTGGCTCTGGTCATCAAAATCCCTTGTCTTTCATCTGTGGTACATCAAGAGAAGTATCTTAACTGTTTTCTCAGATCTGGATTTCAGCCCAATAATCCGTGCCATTGTTCCGTGTAGATTGCAATAACCCACATGAAAACTGCTCCTGAAGACCACACACAAATGCAGAAAAGCTGAATGGCAACCATTAGCTCCAGGGAGCATCTTCTTATAGACCTCTAAAAATGCATTCGATTCTTATCTTCTTTGGTGCCTTAACAACAGTGGAAGTCAGAAGAGTTGCTTGCATGAGTAGCTTGAAGACTTAAGCACACTGAAAGGTTTTAAGGAAACAACCTTTTCTATAAAGCTCTGCTAGAAGTAACAAGCCTGTTCTGTTGATTTCAGTGTGGTTTATACAGTGAGGGAATAAAACTGCTTAGTTACTGAGGGGAAAGTCAAGATAATTAATACATGTTTTTGGAAGATTATACAGATACGTGTTATATGCTTGTATATCAAGCATCTGAATTTGGAGAAAATCTAGCGGAGTGTAGCATATGCATTATGTCTCCAGAGAACAGACTGTGGATTTGCTATTTGACCTCCATGTATTTGGTCAGGGAACAAATGGTATGCATATAGATCCACCCAGGGAGGAGACTGGATGTCATGAACTGGGTTGTTTATTCTGTCTAAGGGGGGAGCAATAATGACAGACTTCAGTTACATGGGGAGAAAGAAGCCATAGCACAGAGGAAAAAAAAAAACCTGCTCTGCATGTCTGTGCATCATCAGATGGGATGAGCTGATCTAAGGTTATGTTTCAAATGGTAGAAGCTTTCTAATAGGTTAGATTCATTACTGCATGTAGCTGTGGGTTATTATGCAATCCTCATCACCAGAGACTTTGGAAAACAGGTTGGATTGGACTGGTACAGGTCTGACTGGCATTACCCTGAAGCCGAGGAACAGGACACCAACAAGCCTATTTTTCCTGTGTTTATGAGCAACTGGTCTGGTTTGTAAGTCACAAAAGGCACAAATTGGGAGAAATAAAACTAAATCACAAGTGGGAATGAAAATACATTTTTTAATCATATCATGCAACAATTAAAACTGTGTAAGTTGTTTCCTCAACTTCTCCAGCTCCACTGTATGGAAGTGAACCCCCAGCAGGACATGCAGGGGCAGGCAGCATCTCTCACAGGGACACAGGGCATCTCATGGCTCACTGCCCCTGGCAGGGATCCCCAGAACCTGCCCCTTGGCTATATCGGCACACACAGTGTACACTGTGTAGTGTGGGAGCTGCCTCTTTGGCTGTCTCTCATTTCTCAAAACACAGCAGCCAAAAGTTGAGTTCACTACAACATCCCAGCCTAGGTGTGGCAGAGCCATGAGGAAAACAGAGGAGGAATGTGTGGAAGGGTATAAAGGCTACTGTAGTTAGGCCAGTGAAGGGGCTGAAAGCTCTGCTTTACCATCTGGACAAGCAGGAGCACCAATCAGAGTACACCTTGGAGCCATCAACTTTCTCTTTACATTCTCCCCACTGTCCTCTCAGTATGACCTCCAGCTTTTAAAAAGAAATTTAAGAAAACTGCATTTTGTAAAAGATTCTGTTTTTAACAGAAGTGTTAGACCAACAGGATTTCCTATTTGAAGTTCAGAGGATAATGGAAACCAGACCAATGTAAACAGGTTTTCTGAGGACACTGCAGCCCACAAGGTTTTATTCTCTTCTATCAGTTCTTCCGGTCATATGTTTATTTTCTAATGTTACTGTCCCAACGCGATGAAACCTTCAAATTTTTGGCTTGCCAGTGGGTTTTTTTTTTCCATCCAGTGGTCTTTCACTCTGCCAAAAGCTGTGATGAAATCATCATGGATAACTGACCTCTGACCGGCGCTAGGAAGTCATCAACCCAAGAAATCCATGATATATCCAGGTCTGAAGCCAAATGGACAAAGATCACAGAAACTGGAAGATGATGACAGTAACCTCTTGGTAACCCTCCTTAAACAGCAGGTTGATAACATCAAGTGTGCCTTGAGGAATGGTTCAGCCACCAACACTTGCTTATCCTGGCGGACTCACAAGAGGCTGCACTGCAGGGCTTGGCCAGAACAGCAAAACAAGTCAGCTGTTGCTCTTGGGGAGCTGATTTTAATCAGCAGTCCATATCACCACTGCCATTTGACATAAGGGGTAGCTGAAGTACTGAGAGGAAAATCATCCCTCAAATCACATCCTTTCTCCAGACATCAAAAACATGTCAAAGCACCAGTTGTGCACCTGATTGACACTGCTTAACACACGTAGCCTTGCATAATGGACTGAGATGAAGAAAAAGAGACTGTTCTGTTTTCCAACCCCAACTTCTTTGCCAGTGTTGAATTCACAGGCACTGGGGAATTACCGAATGATGTCCTGTGCGGGTCACAATTTGAAATAATTTTGCTGGTCCAGACTTCACAGAGAAGTTTCTCATTATGTAAAAGCATCTCACTCAACACACAGTTCTTTGAGCACCCCTGAGATTTAAGGCTATAGCTCCCATTCCTGCAGCCTTCCTATTATAATTATTGGATACAAAGATTCTCAAGAAACCAGCAAAGATGAAAGGGTGCTTTAGTTCAGCTTCCTTGTATTTGTTAAAGATATCTAATAGTCAGGGTGGTGCTCAAGAAATTGAGCAATACTGGTCTTAGAGTACGTTGGCATCCCAGCGCCCAAGGTAGTACCAAACAAGCTAACCAGGGGAGCAGTGCAGCTCTGTGGAACAGCCGGTCCATACAAACCACCTGGATTCCACCATACTCCAAACCTAATCTATGGAAAAAAGCTCGCAACTGGCAAGAACAGACATGGATGCCAACCTTATCTTGAATGATCTGGTTATTGCAACAGGAGGGTCCTTACATTTCTTAAATTCAACCTGGTTCTGCAGTTTGACCTTTCAGGAAACATTTCTAATCTGGTCATACCATGGTGGCATTTAAAGCAACTCTTTAAGGAGCTGTGGTGTTTTACTAGAAGTGCTTCACAGTACAAGTAGGTACAAAGTTTGTATGGAACATAAATCACAAAAAATGAGAACTGGAGAGCTGTGTGATGCGACATTATGATTTCTGTTTATTCACATTTTATAATCCTGAATTAATTTCCTTTGCATAATTGGCCATATTGTAGAGGCATTTAATTTTTACTTCCCTTGGTTTTATGCAGTTGTTAAAATAGTACAATTTTTCACATCTGGGTAGAAATTACGCAGTATCCAGTCTTGTTGATGGTTATATAATGTAGGAGGGGAAATCACTGTTTAGCTTTACTATCATGCCCTCTGTATTAAGGTCAAAAATCAAACTGATTCAAGTGCTTTTGCAATTAGACCACTGTATCACTGAAATGCAGGAACTGGTGTCAGTAAATTGAGGGGGGTTTAGCACTAGTTGATTTTAAAAATGCATTAATTTCGAAGCATCTAGCTTGGATAAGATTTAATGAATTATTAATCCTCATATGTCACAAATCCCATGCTCTTCATTCCTGCATGTCTGCTTATATCTATATTCACTAGTCACCATTTTCCCTGTAAATTAAGGATAAATTAGCTATAAATTAGGTAACAAATTTTATCATCTACATTTTCTTTTGTTTGACACAGATTATCGTAGATCTAAATGCCATAGAAGACAATTATATTCGTGTAATATGACCTTCTTCAGAATACAGTCACAGTGTCATTGAGGAGTTTCTAGATTAACCCCTTAACTGCTCTTTAAAACTACAATAAGAAAGCAGTATCAGTATTTTAGAAAGAAATATAGTTTTAACTAAAAAACTTCAAGGGACAGGCAAGATATGACATCCTTACTCAATTTTTTTTCCAAAGCAGTGCTAATGCCCTAAATAAATGAACTATCCAAATGAAGAGCGAGTTGAATGTAGTGTGAAGGGACTCTATTGTAAGCCACAGAGCCCAGGGTCCTTGTCATTCTGAGGCCTCCTTTACATCTGCTTTGGAGTTTCACTGTGCTTTCCTCAGCCACCACAAATGCAGTGGGTCAGCAGTGAAGCCAGTAAGGAGCAGAGCAAATCCTTAGAGGATGTTGTGGGGTTTTGAGCCTCAGTTCATCTTGGGTATGAATGCAATCTCTCTTGAATCTGTCCTGGTCTTGCCCCACCTCTAAGCTCACATTGTTTCTCTGTGTATAAACTACAGTACACTAAGTGCAAAACATATAGGAAATCCTTAAACTATACCACATGTGTTCAACTTTTTATCCCAGCAATAATAGAAATGTCTCACCAATAAGGAGCTTTGATGTGTTACATCACCTCTAGCCATCTGAGTTCATTGCACATCTTTTCTCCTCTAGGGACACTGGCAGTTGCTTACAGGCGTTTACCCAGGGCACAGCTGCAGCCACTGGTCTTTAGCTAGGCCAGGGAATCACATCCCATAATATCAAATCCTGGTATTAAGCACCATTGTAACTGCTTACACATCTTGTTCCAATGTTAAAGAAGAGAAAGCTTTGTCATAGGGTTAATCAGAAACAATTTTGCATGTATGCAGGTCCAGAAGATTTAAGGTTTTAGAACAGAAATTGAGCTTTCTGACAATGTCATGTATGAGTGTCCTTACCTAAGTAATAACCACTCATGCCTCTCCTTAAATTTTCATTTGTTAGTGAAATAGGAAAAAACCCCAAACCTCTAACTTCAGGAGCTTTTTCACATGTTGGAAGTTCAGTATTTAGACCTCTTTGCCAGATGCAGGAGCTTCAGATGAGAGATGCAACTGCACAACAGCACATTATGATATGTAGCCAGCTAGTGAAGCCAGCTCGGAGCAGGGGAGTGTACGCAGAAAGTACAGTTTACGAAACTGGAGTTTGGCAAGACATGAGCAAATTCACCTCCTGTCGAGAAAGTGCTAGAGGGGTTTCTTGTCTGGGAGCCATTTAGACCTCTGTGTCATCTGGCAGTGGCAGAAGGGTGTCAGCAGGATGGAGGCTGTGGCAACACTCCAGGGACAACCCAGTGAGCCATCAACAAGCTTCTGGGTATCTAACTTCTGCTTCCCTGAGTCTCATACTAATAATCAGTTGAGCACAAGTCAGCTGAGACTTTGATCTGAGGATGTGTATTTCTGCTGGGGAAAAAACCCATCGGACATCCCACCTTTTGGTCCCTTTAGGTCCATGAGTGCTCTACCACAGTTTTTTCCCCACCTACTTTTTCTCCTGGGAATCTTTCCCAGTTTTGCAGAAGATTGTACTCCCCGGCAGTGGGTGTATTTATCCATTCATTCATCTGAGCTGCTTTGCATTCACAAACTCCCCAGATACAGGTGCTATAGAAAATAAGCTATGAACCTCCAGAACTGGCTAAAACTAAAGAAAGATTTTGTGTGAAAGAAAATGACACAACTTCTTTTGCTGCAGAAATGTCTGTTGTGCTTGTAACAACACCTTTCACAGTATACTGGTAAGAGGTGGTAGGAATATGCCAAACTTGTCCATAAAACAAACAACAAAAAAGATCTCAGGCTCTCATTCAGTGGCTTGTTTCCAGTTTGTGCCTTGTGTGCGGCAAGAAATAAATGTACATACATCGATTGCATCTGAAAATGTGAAAGAGTGGTAGTCTGAATTATAACTTGAATGCATATTGATGGGATGAGATGCTGATCCATTTGCACAGTAATGTGCTATATTTAAGTCACGCATCGTGGCACCTTCAAAGAGGCCAGTCATAATTATGATGGATTAGACTGCAGAGTCAGTCCTAGATGCAGTAATTGTTTCACAGATGCTGATGATGTGACTCGAATTTCTAATGAATTATAGCTGAAGAAAAGTATGTGTAGCTTCTAAATGGTCTGGATAAAATACAGCGATGGGAAAGACTACAAAGACTAACTGCTGCACTTGGGGGAAGGTAGATTTACTTTGAGAGGTACAGAGATCACCCCACAATGATTGTAAGGACAACCACAAAGACATTTTAAGGTGCAAGCAAGTAGGAGTACTACTTCATGGTCTTCCAGTTAAAACCAAAAATAAAGATATTGTGGCCATTTATTTTTTGCCAGTTCTACATTACAAATTACATTACTGTACATTTGCTGTTATTTGTAGTTGTGAGGAAGATTTTTACTCAGGTGTGACTTGAGGATAGTGAATAACTTGAGTGTAGACAGAGAGAAAGAAGTATAATGCAAAGTCACCCCATCCTAGATGCATTTCAAAGAATGCAAATCTGGCACTTTTAATGCATGAATTAACTTTGTATTTTGAAGAACCAAATGATTCCCATGTTCTCTGCAATGTCTAGCACCAGTACCTTTTATGCTGAAAGTGGTCAGAATTTGGGGGAACATACCATGAGATCCTTGAGAATACCATTAACAATAATTCATCTCACAAGATAACCTTGTGGGGTTTGAGAACAGCATGAACCTAAGACTCTTTTCTGACCACAGATGTGCTCCTTTGAGGGGTTTGCAAGCTAAGTTTAGAGAAATCAGGGAGCCCTTACTTCTGAAGAAAGTGGTGGTTTATCTGATAGATAGTAAGGGGTTGAGAAGAAAGATAGCCTGGGAATTCTCAGAAGGAATTTGGTTGCAACCCACAGGGTATACCAGAAAAAAAACTGCAGTGCAGACTTTGAGGGCCAGACAAAATTTCTCACAGCTTAGTTGAACAGACCAAAACTTTTTTTTAGAAGCAGCTAGACAGCACGGTGTTAATTACTATGGTGCCCTTTATTTCAATTCATACTTGTGAAATGCAGCAGCCTACACACTTATGTCTGAGATTCACCTGTAGTTTTTAGGAATTAAAGGTGTGAAGGCAAAGAATGGCTTCCAAATTAGTCTGGCATTTTCTTTTTGAGACACTTTGGGAGCATCGTTCTGCTGCCTGGCCTAGAATGACACATCAGAGGAATTCTTTTCACAGAGCTTTCTGCTAAGCATGGAACATCATCTCCCTGGGAAAGCTGCAAAGGCTCATGTCTTGTGGTACTATAAAGTTAGGGTGGGAAATACTTCTAGAAGGGAATAAGCCTACCTACTGCCATGTCAAAAAAGCCCAGGCAAGACTGACAAACATTTTTCCATGTCCCTGTTCTTACCTCTCCCTGCAGAAATTCTCTTTTAAAGTACTCTTACTTGCAGCAAGAACTTCTCTACTTCTGAAATAAAAAAACATAAATTGAGCAAAGGAAGAAAAAACGCGCCAAACTTCTGGAGGTCAAAAGTAAATCTAAAAACAAGTTTGGCATTTGGAGGACATTAATGCACGTTATCATATAGGTACTTGCTGGTCAAAATGTGCATTTGAATTGTCCTGCTACTGAAATCAGAGATGCAAGTAGAGAGAATTCTGCTGGATGCAATGTATTTAATGAATTAATGTTACTTATAAAAGCATTTTAGAATCATATTACTAAACTGAGTAAGGAAATACTGCACTGAAAACTATAAAAATTACATATAAATAACATTTAAAATTACATTTTTATAACATAAAAATATTAATGTAGGATAAATACATAAGCAGAGCAACCATGATGGGAGAATTTTTTCGGTATAATAGTTCTTCCTGTGTAGTGGCAATACCAGCCACATATAATGCTTCTCCTGACACTGCAGTCCAAGCAGAGCTGACCTGGTAATGGACAACCCTTCAGATTCTCCCTTATGCAAACCAAAAATAAAAGCATCAGAACAGATTTGCATGTGTCCAAATTTTCTCTGTGCAACTTCAAATCCGTAAGACCCACTGTCAGTCTGCCTTCTGTCATTTGTGACTGGTTGAGAACCATGAAACAACAAAGAATAAATTACAAGCAGAGTCAAACAAGGGCTTTATCTATGTTAACTGAGTCTGTGAATTCTGGGAAGATGCATGTGAACAGGATTAGCTTGTGATTGTATGGAATTTGCTCACTGCACATTGTCAGTACTTTTATCCAGCTAAAAACTTCACTTTGTAAATAAAGAGTATATGAGAAAATGGGATTTCCCATCCCCACAAAGAAGAAAAAAATCCTAGCTCCACGGCTACAGAGCTCAATTCAAAACCCAAAGCACAGTTTAAGCCATGCTTGATGTCTGTATGAACGTTTGAAAGGATATTGATACCTGAATAAAAGTATTTCCATCAAACCTTTCAAAAATCACTATTTCTGTCAATGTTACCGATCTGTTGGTGAACTGTAAGAGTTCCTGTGGACAGCAGTGAAGTATGTCTTTGTCTTGTGTACTGTGCCACTTGCATGGTCTTTAGGAATGCCAGTTTTAAAAGAGCCTGTCAGACAGCTGAGGACAGAAAAAAAAGCTTTCCCCTCTAATTGGAAACTTGATGGCAATACTCCAAGTCAGACAAAAGAGGTTTGGCACACTTAACCAAATTACAGGATTAGCACCAAGTCTGGGAACCATGGTTTCAACATGACTTTCTGCCTTACCAAGGGCAAAATATGATGACAGAGGAGTCTGTGCAGATCATTCAAAAGCAGAGAATATTTTTTGCACCACTACGAGAGATTTCTTCTGGTAAAACATCTTCTTGTGTGTTAAATGGGGGTAAAGGAAGTCACTCCGTATTTTCACTCTTTTCATCTTGAAGAACAAACCTTTAAGGAAAAGGGAGACCTGGGCGTGCAAGATGTACTAGGATAGTGAAACACTCCTCGGGTGTGCTTGCAGGCTCACGCTATGTGTGGGAGCTGGTCAGGGCATGGGGTGCTTAAGCATTGCTGGAATTGTCAGTAACTGGCTGTCCTTCAATGGAGACTAAAACTGACTTAGATTCTCTCCTGTTTCTTTTCTCTTTCAGATACGTTCAGAGGGTAGCCTTGTGGATGGCCCCGGAGCAGGCCAGATGGAACAGGATAGAACCAACCATGTTGACAGCAATAGATTGAGTCCATTTCTAATACCACAGTCTTCTCACGTTTGCCAGGCAGAGCCTTCTGCAGTGAAGCTACAGAATGGGAGTCCAGCAACAGAGAGGCCTGAAGTGGAAGTAAATGGAGACCACAAGCCGCTATTCAGTAAAAGCAACTTTGGAGTGCCCCACCCGAAGGGAAGTCCAAACAATCGTGTTAGCCCTGACCTTTTACAAGAAAAGAAAGTATACTCCAAATATATGCAAAATGGTGGGATCAAACGCACTTTTAGTGAGCCCTCTCTGTATGGACTTCATGAGAGCAAGAAAGTGAAACAAGACAAAGAGGTAAATGGAGAAAAAGCTGAGCCAGAGGACAATAGTGAAAAACCAAGTGTCTCCAGTTGTTACAGTGAGAAGACATCTGAGAGTTTTACAAGACAAGAAAACGAAGCTTCAGATTTGATACCGTCTACAAGATACAACAGTGTTGGTTCAGAAAACCCTCATGACCTTCTGATTCAGGATGAGCAGGAGTGGGAAAATATTCATTGCCATAACAGGGACATTGTCTTACTACTTAAGAACAAGGCAGTGCCAATGCCTAATGGTGCTACAGTTTCTGCCTCTTCCATGGAAAGCATGCATGGTGAACTCCTGGAGAAAACACTGTCTCAATATTATCCAGAACATGTTTCCATAGCAATGCAGAAGAACACATCTCATATCAATGCCATTACCAGTCAGGCTACTAATGAGTTGTCCTATGAGACAACGCATTCATCCCATACCTCAGGGCAGATCACTTCCCCACAGACCTCAAACTCTGAGCTGCCTCAAGTGCCAGCTGTAGTGGTTACTGAGGTCTACAACACAAAAGACTCCAGTAAACCACCTGTATTGCCAGGTAGCTGTTCACTTCAGAAACCAGATCTACAGCTACAGCAACAGATTCCAGGCTATGATCCTCACCAGTTACCTGTAGGAAACAGTAATATTCATGGAAGCATAGGGCAGGTTCCCAACCAAGACCTCTCTTTAAGTTCCAGCAGTAACCTGCAAGCTCAGAGCACTGCTCTGGAAAGGTACTCTGAGCAAGCAGAAAATAATGGTGCTTTCTTTACACAGAACTCAATGTTTCACAAAGATTCCTCCACCGCTCCTGCTCCAGAAATGAACAGTGCACTGTCTGCCGCGGTGCAAGAAGGACGCCATTCCTATGACAACAGATGTGATGAAACTCTTTCTGGGGAGACAAAAAATGAAGGGCAACAGGAGGGACCAATGTCAGAAAGTCCCAGCCTCAGCCAACAACAACTTCACCCTCAGCAGAGCCTTCTGCAACAGGCACAAACGTCACAACAAGACGTCAGTGAAAGCAACCCACAAGCTGCTGTGGCCGCCTCGATTCCGCAGCGCCCCGAAGAAGTGACGCTGGCGTCAGAATCTCCCCTCCAAAACCTGCACGCACACAGAAGCGAGGGTGAGTTGCAACAACACTATCAGCATTTCCCAGGACAGAGAGAACCTCAGACTCCTCCTGACAAAGAAAAGGACCAAGTGAAAGAGCCTGTACAACAGGCTCAACGTTATTCAAAACCAGCCTGGATAGAACTGGTTTCCACCCAGTTCCACCAAGGAGAGCCTCCCCAGAAGCCCAGCGAAGCATTATTGCGGTCAATTCTTCAGTACCAGGCAAGCACAGCCCAAACAGTCTATACAAAACAGTATGCTGGAAGTCCTGATTCATTAAAAGGGCCTTCAGGACAGGCCCAGAGCCAGAAGATAATGCAACAGGAACAATTTCCTCCACTGTACAAAAGCGAGAGCTCCCAGCTGCAGTCGCATCCCCCAGCTGACCAGCAGCTGCCATTCCAGAAACGCTCACCGCAGCCACAGCTCGCAAAGGTGGATTCCCTTCTCAAGTCCCAAGTGCAGCAACACCCTCCACAGCAGCTCCATTTCCAGCCAAGATCAGAACTACAAGCTGAGCAGCCTTTAGGGGCCCCCTTGAAACAGCAGCACTTGAAGCCCCAGCCGGGGGAAAACGGGCAGTTCTTGCATTCACATATCTTGCAACAGATGCTGCAAAAACAGGCACATCCAGTGCAACTGCCATGCAGTCCACAGCTAACCCCAAACCAGCAGCAGGCTCCACAAATGAAAACTAAAGACCCGCCCCAAGCTGTAGCCCACCCCCAAAGCAATGCTGAGCAGCCTCTAGACAGGAAGTCCTTCAATCAATTTAAAGTAGATGAATGTTTCCAAACTGGGAGTAAGTATGCTAAATCAGCTGCATTCCCACTGCCTAAGCCTCACCTAGGCCTAGAGCAGGAACAGACCTTGAACAACAAAGCTCCCCTTTACACTCAGAAGGCAAATGCCAGTCTCCAGCACCCTTGCCCAAACAACAGGCACCTGATTTCTGAGAAGAAAGGGAATGCTGCAAATATGGAACGCTTTGGAGCCAACAAAACGCAGGACTTGCAGCATGTGCAGTGTTTTTCAAATAACTTGACCGCAAAGCAAGACGTGAATCACTGTTTTCAAGAACAAGAGCAACAGATACAACAAGCCTCAGTTCTACAGTTGCCACCTCTCCAGCCCTCACAGGGCTATGGTGCTAGTCTGAACCAAGACCTCCCAAGCAAACAAGCTCCACAGATCCCTCAGCAGTACTTACCACACAGCCAAACTGCCCCCCACACCCAAGACCAGAGAGGCTGTCATTTGCAGTCCCAGACGCCTAAGGATTTTCAAAAGCATGCTGCTCTGAGGTGGCATCTTTTGCAAAAACAGGAGCAACAAGCATACCAGCAACCTAAAACTGAGATTGGTCCTAGTGCAGCACGCAAGCCTATAAAAACTGAGGCTGGCACAAAGTCTAATGTCTGCATGCGCCCATCAGCTGGACAGCTGGAAAACAAAATGTGGAAAAAAACAATTAAACAAGAGAATCAGCACTTCAGCTGCGAGAACATGCAACAGAAGAGCATCATTGAGACAATGGAGCAGCAGCTAAAACAGATACAGGTCAAATCACTGTTTGATCATAAGACTTTTACTCTCAAATCACCCAAACATGTGAAGGTTGAAACAGCAGGCCCTATTACCATCCTATCACGAAATACCAGTGCTGCAGATTTTAACACTCAAACCCCAATCTTAGATCAGCAAGCAAACTTGTCTGCTGAGAAAACCCCGACCAAAAGAACAGCTGGAACTGTTCTCAATAATTTTTTAGACTCACCTTCCAAGTTATTGGATACTCCTGTAAAAAATTTATTGGACACACCTGCCAAAACCCAGTATGATTTCCCATCTTGCAGCTGTGTTGGTAAGTGCTGAGATGTACTAAAAACATAACAGTTCACAGGAAGGAAATGAGCCTTCAAGTTGGGATCACAGGGTTAGTTGGATGTTTTTGTTGGAAAATTGTTTTGGGGTTTTTAAGAACAGTAATTAGTGAAGACTTATAAAACTGGGATTTTACCCACTTATGCCTACTCTAATTACCAACCCTACATATGGGCCCTTTCTCATTATTTCATAAAGCAATTACCTATTTAATTTTTCAGTCAGAATGCTTATGGCCTCACATCCATTCTCCTTGAGCAGCAGATATGTGTCAACAACATACTGATAAAAAGTAGGTCATAACTTTATAACCTAATTTATATGTCAAGGTTAGATACAGCTTTAAAAAAAAAAACGAAAAACAAAAAAACAACAACAACAATTCTGGTCCAAAAATTCAGAGCCTTATGGCCATTTTTTGCTCTAACAATGAAATTGTTGAAGTTTCTCTCAGTAAAGTCTAAGCAAAAACAGATGTCAGATTAGTCCTCACTTGTTTGCAATAGTTTATCCTCCTCTTCAGGCATTTGTCTCCTGTAAGAGATCTATAGAGATCCAAAGTTGTGTAGAGAAGCTAGACAAGCAGCACCAAAAAAGCAGTGGGGGGGACTCTTGTTGCTTGATGGCAAACTCTGCCTCCAAGAGCTGGAAAAGTAGAGGAGAGTGGCAGGCATGGTCCCCTACCCCAAGCTTTCATACGGTACTGGCACTGCACGTAGCCAAGTGTGACAGGCACTTTTAGACTCTACTGGATAAACTATTCAGGCTGAGACACAAGGTTCAGCATCAAAAATGAGAAGAAGAAAATAAAAATCCTTGTTACAGTTTCACTTACTAGGATTTTGTTATCAACTGTAAAAGGGGAAAGTTGAATCAATGCTCCTCCAAAATGCAAAACGGACCTTTTTCCCTTTTTTGAATGTTGGGGCTATGTCTCAGAGATGATATGTGGGAACAAAAACAGGAAGTAGTGTATTTCTAGAGCTCCCAGGAAGAACTCTGGAAGCCAATTCCTTGCTGTTCCTTGTTTTATAAGAAACAACCTTCAAAATGTAGGTTTTTTTGAAAACACAGTTGTCATTTGTTGTTGGTTTTGTTGGTTTTTTGGGGGTTTTTAAAATATTTTTTTTCCATATAGTTGGCACAAGTTTTTCTGGCAGTTATTTCCTTATCCTCACTTTTTTTTTTTTTTTTTTTTAATACGGAAACCACTAAGCAAACTTAAGAACTTTTCCTCCATTTGCATTTTAATTCTTCAGTCCTAGCAGACACTAGGAAATACAGGAGTATGAAACTCTCTCTGAAGAGCCCAGTGCCACAGCATAATCTATAGGTTTATTGCTCTTTCTTATCAATATTGTCCTTAAGAAGATTAAATTAAGCCATTCCCCACTGACACGTTCATCTTTACACCATGCCTTCATCGTGCTTCCAGAGGCTGTCTCTCAAGAGCAGCACCACCCACCCAGCCCTTGGAGTTAGCATGGCAGAAAGCATCAAGTCAGCATGCAGACATCAGCCAGCACAGCTCCACCAGCCCCTGAACCCTGGCCATTTCTTTCACACAGCTGGAGCCTGCTTCCTGGTATCAAACCAAACATACAGCATGTATTGTGACTGCTGATATGGTCCTACCTACACACAGAAAACTGAGGCCACATTCTTGGCATAGAAGGGTTTTGACTAGGCCTTGTTGCATGATTTTTTTCAGCAAACTTGGGGGTTTTTTTTTTTCATTTCACAATCTTTGCGTGGGTGGCAGGAATTCTCTGTGCAACCTTAGTGGCCAGTTTTTCAAGCTGTAAGTTCCTGCACTGTAACATGTCTGCTGAAAAACAAGTACAGTACAGCTCCCTAACATCAATATTTACCACTGTTATCCCATTTATCCTCCTTTCTATATACTGGGAGAGGAGGAAGTGGGAGAAGGAGAAACAATTGTTTGCTGATAACAGGAAAACGCCAGTTTGAACGTCAGCGTGGAGCCTGAGATGTGGAATAAGTGTTTGTGCTAGGAAAAGGCACACAGTTCCTATCACAGCTATTTGCAGGATTAGCCATTGCTTTGCATGTGTTGTACAAACTGTGAGGCCAAATACCTTAGACATAAGTGCTTGAAAACTGACCCCAGGCCCATACAACAGTCTTCTAATAAGCAAGAGGTAAGCTTTGCAATGTGACATTTTACAAGAAAGAATTAAGCTTCAAAATAATAACATTTATTTTGTTTTAAACAGAGCAAATTATTGAAAAAGATGAAGGTCCCTTCTATACCCATCTAGGAGCCGGTCCTAATGTGGCAGCTATTAGAGAAATCATGGAAGAAAGGTAATTAGTGCAAAGGCACAGAGCAGATTAACATTTATCCTTTTGTGGATGTCAGAATTTTTCCAGCTTTTGCACATAAAGAAATAAACAACTGCAAATCAAGTAATTACTTGTAAGCTTAGCTACTCCAGTGTTGCCAACATTACGCACCCTGCTATTCACCAGAGAGTCACAATATTTGACAGGGCTAATAGTCTGCTGGCTGGCACGGGCTGTGCCCTGGGAGACACATGCCAGCAAACCCAAGCCGGAACAAGTTCTCACCAGCCTGCCAAGCAAGGCTGCTGGCAGTGGCTGCAAAGGCAGGCATGGAGCTGGTGTTCCCTCTGGCTAGGAGAATGCCAGCGGAGAAGGAGGATGAAGAGCAGAATACCAAATTTCAACATTAGTTGCCCCTTACCAAATTACTAAATGTCTAAATCTCTTTTATTCATGTCCAGAGTAGTGCCACAAAATTGCTGGGCGGGATTTCAGCCCAAGAATCAATAAGTAGGGTTGTGAGAAAACATTCCCCTGCCTTGGAGTATTGCACAAATCCAGTCTTATCTTGATTATGGACAATCCCTGTTATCATGTTGCATCCTGTGGTATATTTATTACATCAACACCAACCAAACCAGGAATTTTTAAAGGCACAGAAGAAATACATGATATGTGCTGTTTAAAAATACGTGTAAGCACAAAGCCTACCAGCCTAAGATACAGAAATTAAAAGCTGTCACAAAAGTGACTTCTGCACTGTGAATTCTGCATTACTTGTAGCCAATAATGATCAGATTTTTAGAGGTAGCTGGGAATTCAGTTCCCCCCGAATAAAGAAGCAAACAAAAAACTCTTCAGTTAAGTCAGAGACAGATGGGAATTTGACTTGTTAGTACCTTAAAAATCTGGATCCAGAATAGCAGTGAAGCTCCAGCTAGTTGCAGAACCAAAAGCAAGTGGGCATTATTGCAGTGCTGGGTCTGAGCTAAGGAGCACCATTTCTTAGCAAGGTCTGTTAGCTTGTGCTCATCACTGCACAGCCACGGGGCACTTGTAGCCTATTAAACCCTTAAGATTAAATCCTAAGGTCCTTTCTCTTTCTTAGCACCTCCTTCCTTGTGACTCTCGTGCACACCTTGCCCCAGTAATTTTCAGCTTTAAAAGCAGCTCAAGTGCATGTAAACTATATAAATCACCTTCCTTCTGGGAAGGGAGAGTGAACACTGACTCTCTGAAGAAATTCTTTACCATCTGTTACCTCCAGAGCTCTCATCAACTGGTTCTTTAGTATTTACAAATAATAAATAAAAGAGGAAAGTCATTCATGCTGTAATGTCAGTTATAGAGATGAATTTTTTTCAGTTTTTTTACTTTGGAAAGTAAGTTTTCATTCTTAATATTGACCTTACCTTTTTTCTTTTCCTTTTGAATTTAATTTCATTTCATGTTGGCAGAAGGAAATCATGAGATATCAGAGGTAACATGTAACTAATCAGCCAGGTTCAGCAGAGTATAGCAGCAGCCACTTGAACAATAGCTAGTGTTCAACTATATGGTATGAACTATGAAATTCTCTGACTGAAGAACTCCAGAACTCATTAGTTGATTTTGTATCCCTAAGTAAAAAACCCAAACCCTTCACTATAAAGATACTCTCAAGCATACATGTGCAGTTGGTGACATTAATCACAACTCAAGCACTTTTAACCTGGCTTCCCATGCACATGGATTGACTGTTAAGGTTTCAGCACTGCTAAAGAAGCCAGGATTTGGATTTAGACTTACAATTAATATTTTAACTATACAAGAACTAATTTCTTGCAGATTCCACAGTGGATATAGACATTTTACCTCTTCCTTTTCCCAATTCTTGCTTCATGCTCAGTGAGATTTGCTCTAGTTTTAAAGCAAATCAGCTTTGGCCTGAAAGCAAGCATGACAAACATCAGGCACAAATTCCTTTCTGACAGCTGAAAAAACTTGGGATGAAGTCCATTTCGTTTCCAGTGTGTAATGTGCAACATATTTCTATAGAGGCATCCACACAGTCTTTCTGCAATCCAGATTAGAAAACTGATAGAAAATGTTAAGATTTTAAAATGGGGTTTTTTTATGTGGTTAATTAAAGAAACAAATATATACTAACATCATGAGCAGGAAAAAGTGACCTAACAGTTGCCTGCAGAACATGTGTAGTACAACTTGATTTTGTTTGTATAATTTCCTGTGACACTGAAACTTCACAATGAGATCACATCTAAAAATAAGCATTTTTCATTTCCTTTACAGGACAAATGTTTAAATACAGATACTGGTCCTTAAACATGTCACCAAGATTTTAGTGTAAAAACAAGAGGAAAACGGGTCAAAAGTTCTTAAGGCATCACTAAGTGGCTGCATAACATGAATACACCTTGATTGCTCTGTAGGTGAAGGCAAAGAACAAGGAGAGTGATTTAGTTAGTCCCCACACTTGACTATTAAAAGTGAACACCAGTGAGAGTGGCAGAATTCCAGAAATGGTGATGCAAGTGCCGTTTGCCCAGTGCCCAAGGAGCAGCCGAGTGGCCAGGGTGGCTCCGTCTGTAACACTGCGTTTTCTGCCCCTGACCTCCCCTGAGCCCTGGTGTGCTCCTGGGCTCAGCATCCCAGAGAAATGCCTGGAAATGACTCAACACATCCAGCACTTTTAATTGAGTCAAGATACCCTTCACGTGGCATTTGCCACGTATTTCCACCTGGAAAATGGATCCTCTTTGCTCTGGCAACAGCACTGCTTGCACATGGAGCTATAGCCTGCCTTGAGAGCAAAATCCTCTTGTTTAAATGCTTCAGCAAGAGCTGAGCCTGCCCACCTTGGCTGCAAAAAGACACACAAGTGGTGTTATTTGAGGGCACCTTGTGATCCTAACTGGAGTATAGAAGTTGAGTAGAACTAAATAAGTAATAATTTATGAGTGGATGAGGAAGTTAAAAAAATAGATATGATGCAAATTATTCCTGACTTAACTGATTCACACTAAGACAAACAAGCACAAAAAATTAACAGAGTGACACATGCCAGCTGTTCTGTGACAACTTAATTACGTACAATTCACAGAAACACCTTCAACCCAGAAATTAAAAGAAAAATGTAAAATTCTTCACCAAAATAAAGAGACTTCTTTTTTTTTTTAATGTCCACTTTTCAAAATGTCACCTATAACAAATACACTAAAGAAATGGTTAAAATATTTGGTAATATTAATGCTATTGATATTTTTTACCCATGTATTAAAGACATTTGCCTCTCTTAATATATCAGTCCACCACTGTAATTAAATCATCAAGACAAACCACATTGCACATCTTTCCCTGCAATTCACAGTGTTTATTTTTCTAAGATAAGAATGGCAAATGTGCTCCATCTTTTCAGTGTTCACACAGAACCAAATGAATCTGCTTATTGTACATATTTTTGTTTTGTTTAAGATTTGGACAGAAGGGTAAAGCTATAAGGATTGAGAGGGTTGTCTACACTGGGAAAGAAGGCAAAAGTTCTCAAGGATGTCCAATAGCTAAATGGGTAAGTGATGTAAACAAATTAATCTAGTCTAGTATGATGGTTCATGTAGCTGACAGCAGTGACATGTCTTGTTAACTGACACTAAGAAACTCAGAATAGCTCAACAGCAGCAGAAATATGGGGTGCCTGTAGTCTGCTCCCACCCATCTCTCACTTCATTGACTTGCTGCATGGAGAACAGCAAGAATAAAATTTAATTTAAAGGTATGAAAACCTAAACAGAAGGGCATGTTTGCTTAGATTTAAGTCTCGCACCACCTGACATTTTCATGGCTGTTTAATTTTAGCCTACCAGTCCAGTAAGTGTACCACTGTGATGTCTTTAAAATACCATCCCAGTTGGAGAGAGGTGTTATGACACCCTCTTCGCAAACACTGTCGTACTTTGGAACAAATTACTGAGTGGTTTGGATTGCTGGGGAAAGACAGGATGAGCAAAAACTAATACATTATAGTTTCTATGCATGCCAGACTGCACCCTTTTTAGTAAATGCTTCTCAGTACTTATGCTACTGGAAGGATACTGTTTTATTTGAAAAACATCTACTGATTTTCTTCCAACACTGTAATGTTTGTATGTAATAAGAGCAGGTCACAAAACTGCAAAGCTGGTTATGAGTATAGCTGCTTAAGTTTGGAAGGGAAGGGGAGAGAGCTCCTGTGTCCAGTTATTTAGGCCCTTCCTTATTGCCTGCCTTTCCCTGCTTGCTTCCTACCCTAAGACAGGTGTCCACTACCCAGCTCTGTGTTGGGAGACACCTCACTGCTCACTTCCTCTTGCTCACCAATCAATCTGGGCCACAACCATAACACAGATTCAGGAGAGGATTCCTGCTGCATCAGAGCATGGAGGGTACTTTACAAAGCTGGTTTCTACCATCATGGCTTTGCATGCCATCAGTCAACCTCTCAGAGTCAGCTTCATTCAACACAAAGGGTAGCCCTGCCTTATCACAGTGAGACAGACTGAACTGTCAGAAGCAAAGAGGAGGATACAAGTAGAAGTAATCTCCCCACACGCACAGTACTGCTGAGGTTTGTTATTCTCTTGCTCTTCACATTTAGAGTGGCATCATTTGTGTTGGGGCTCTGGGGTGTGTGTTGCTGTACATGCAGGTAGTCCGCAGAAGCAGTCAGGAGGAGAAGCTGCTCTGCTTGGTGCGCGAGCGGGCAGGACACACGTGTGAGACGGCCGTCATCGTGATTCTCATCCTGGTCTGGGAGGGAATCCCAACCAGCCTGGCTGATAAGCTCTACTCTGAACTCACTGACACCCTGAGGAAGTACGGCACGCTCACGAACAGGCGCTGCGCCCTGAATGAAGAGTAAGTGGAATAAAGGCTGTGCTCACCAAACCTGCAGCCCCATCTTCAGACCCAGCACCTCCACTCCTACTGTTACCCTGAAACATCTACAACCTTCCCAGCTATTTCAGGTTGTTTGAAAACACACAAACTTTGTAGGAAACCCAAAGTAAACACACTTAGAAATAGGGAAAAACATTTTCTCAGAGTTGTGAAGCATCTCAGTACATTTAAAAGAAGGGATCTCAGCAGGGACCAGGATAGCTGATACCTCAACCTTGAAATAAAAGCTGGGTGCACTAAATCATACTTGTGTAAGCTGACACAGACTAGCCTCAATCTAAAGAAAATGCACTGTGTCTTTTTCTCATGCCTTTCTGAGACACAAGAATATTTAGACCAAAATTACCACAGCTATCACTGTATGTTACTTTGGCTTCATGGGTAGAGTCATATTTCAGGAATTATTGCTTAGCCCCTGCCAGAGGGCTCCCACATTCTTGCAGTGCTGTCAGCTCAAGCCCCTGAGGCACTATGAATATCAACACCTAACAGGCACCACACAAACATACCCTCATCTGAGCAAAACTGGGTTTCTCACACACATGTAGGACCCCCAAAGACTCTGCTTTGTAACCATGAAATTATTCACTCTGATAAATTCTTCTGTTATGATGTGTATGTGTCTCTCATGCATTTCTTCCTTATTTACTGGTGGAAGATGATCCACTTCGCTAATTCCCTGGAGCACTGGCAGAACGCTGATGGCCAATGCTGGAGCACCACAGGGGAACCTGCCTGCTGCTAACAGCTGTGTTCTCTTATGTTTTAGACGGACTTGTGCATGCCAAGGGCTGGACCCTGAAACTTGTGGTGCTTCATTTTCCTTTGGTTGCTCCTGGAGCATGTACTACAATGGTTGTAAGTTTGCCAGAAGCAAGATTCCAAGAAAGTTTAAGCTGATGGGGGATGACCCAAAAGAGGTTGGTGTCCATTTCTGAAATGAGCTTAATCTGCAAAGAAATGTTTTCTGTTGCTCTGTAAATAGAGATACAGTGCAAGAGAGCAGAGCCCGAGGCCCCTGAGTGCTGTACATGTAGGGTAATTAAATAACTGCCAGTCAAAACCGATTGATTCCAGTCACTGAGCCAGCTGAATTGACTGTCCAAATTCTGACAGCTGGTAAAAGACCTGAGACTTGAAACCATGTTTGCAGGCTTTCACAATTAGAGGAGAGGCCATGGCCTGAATAATTCTGGCTGTATTAGGCCTGCAATTGAGCATTCCCCAGTGGCACAGTGGAAGGTTTACCAGCTAATGGCACATAATACTGCAACTGGGAACCAGAGCAGACTGGTTCAATGGAGACAAACATGATGAAATTCTGAGATGACAATAGGAAGAAGAGGACAGGAAGACTCATTCTACATAAAGTCCTGCTCCACTGAATGTTTCCAGACCGGACTCTGTGTTACAACAAACTGGCAAATGTTTAAAACAAGCCACAGTAATAAACATTGACCTTAGCCTGGACATGAGATACCCTGAAGCTATGACTGCAGTGACTCCTGGACACCTCCAGCAAGTCATGTGAAACTCCAGTGGCCCAGTCTGCTTTCTGCCAAGGATGTGCAGATTTAGTCCCCTGCATGTGTACTGGCACGTTAGTGCACAGTTTCACTGTATTCTGATGTCTTACACAAATCCAAGCATTACTGTCTCATGATCAGAGAGACAGGTACTTCTGCATCCTACAGCCTGTGCTGAAAAGAGTGCACTGTTCAGAATATGATCGTAACTAACATACAGGTTTTCCTGCCCACTACTCTTCTACAGCACCAAGAACCACAGAATAGCTCTCCTCCAAACATGCTGTGGCACAAAGCCTTCTTTATCACAGCCTGCAGTCCTAAACTACCTACATTTGTAAGATGGATACCTGGCCAGAGCATACCAGGGCACTCTTCCAACTTGCATTCTTGGATTTACTTCCTATGGAAGCCAGATTTAGGCAGGAAAGAGGGTTTTACCCTCCAGTCCTGGTCCCAAAGTTGGGGGCAGCCGAAGCATGCCTTGGAACAATAAAATTAAAAGGAGATTCACAATAGTCACTGTCTAAACACCAGTAATATTGGTTTATGCCTTTACACAGCTGTCAGTGTAAACATGATTGTGTAAAGACCCTAACTTGTTGTATCCCAGATGCACAGTATGGAAATGTCATTGAACCCTGTTTCATCTCTAACAGGAAGAAAAACTAGAATCCCATTTGCAGAATCTGTCAACCCTGATGGCACCTACCTACAAGAAGCTTGCACCCGATGCATATAACAACCAGGTATGATGAAGAAAAAAAGGAATACAAGCAGTCATGGAAGTAACCTGATTTTTAACATACTTCCCAATGCTTCAGCCTTGCACCAAACAATTATATACATTGTGTGCTAACATTTCTTTGATATCAGCATGAAGACAAATAGAAATGAACAATTCCACTTAAAATGCTCTCACAAGTAAAACTAGCAGGATTTGGTCCACTCAACAGAATTAATCTTTTCACCTACATCAACATGAAAAAATTATTTCACTCCTCAGCTCCAAAATACAAATTTCTTGATTTAGCATGACTTACCATCCAAACCAGCAAAGGTGCCATGAATATGGTGTGAGACTAACAACAGTTTGAACTCAAGTCCTGAAGCCACAGTTTCAGTTCTGCTCTCTCAAGCAGCAGGTGAATTTAGTTTTCACCAAAACAGCCTTTGTAAACATGATTTTAAAGTGGAGTTTTATATTTGAATACACTCAGCCCTCTGTATGCACAGAAGTGCCTGCACCAGACTTCTTGCTTGAGGGGCTTGGTGGTCTTGGACACCAGAACGTTCAGAGCTCTGATGAGGTTCCCAGTGTGGCTGTGTCTCATCTACATTTCATTACAAAATGTCTTTCAGATAGTTGCATTGAAATTTGACAGCACACCACCTGCAGACATGTGACTGTTGACCTTCATTTTCATTGCTCAGGTTCACTACTGTTATGAACATTCACAGAACTTACAGTCCCAAACTTTCAGCACCTACTGCAAATGACATCACCCTGCTTTCCTATTGACAGCACTGTACAACTTAGCACAAGACAAATTCTCAGCTTTAACAGAAACAGTAAACTAACACAAAAGGGTCCATTATTATCTGCTGTAAAATTCACTCCTTTACTGTGTATTTAGTAGCAGCTAGACAGGGTAAGCAGACTCAGTGCAGACTTACCAAGTTTCACTTACCTGATCAGGAGATTGGAGACTCATTATGGAGAAAACTGTGCCTATGTGCCCACTAGTTGTGGTTATCTGTCCAAATATCTGAGAGACATTTTGTAAGAGAAAATAGGAAGAGGAAAAAAAAAAAAAGAGGCGGTGAACAATACATTGTTTCTTTGCTTGGGCTGCTTTTCTTTTCCACACAAAAATTCACTGAAGAACTTTTCTCCAAGTAAGCTGTGGTACTGTCCAATATTGGTTGAAAATAAATGCTTTTACAAGTTTCAGTTTTTTACCTTATGTAATAAAGCATGTGTATAGCTTGGCTTATTTCAGCAGTTTCATGTAGACCTTCTATTTGTGGGGAAAGGGTACTCGAGCTACTGTCAGTGGTTTTAAAGAGAGATGATTGAGTTCTAATTTGTATGATATTGTAAAAGGCTCTAAAACCAAAAAACCACTAAAACCACATTTCAAATTCCCAGATTTATTCTAATCCAAATCTAGACTACTTCTGGATTAGAACCAAGGACTGGAAAGGGTCTGTTTCCCAACTGGACCGAACAGAACATTTCAGAGAGTAGCTGCACCCGTATAGTTTGATCAGACAGTTATAGTCTGGCTAACATTTCAAACTGCTCACCTTTAATTCCAAAGAAGTTTACACCATTTTCAAGTTTTGTTCTGCTTTTATTTGCATATTCTAGGGAAGGAAATAATCCAGATTTGAAAAATAAATGTCTGTGAGCAAACTGACATATATTTCTCAGTGATTTTGAATGAAGACTTGGAAAAGCTGCTAATTTGACCTCAACTTAAAAAGGGATCCATTAAGTGTAGATGTTCTGTGCATTCACTTAAAAGGTTCTGGAATTTCAGCAATGCATTTTAAATATGTGGTTTCATTTTTAATTTTCTAAATGAAATATGAAACCATCACTTTTCTAAGGCTTTATCTTCCATTACAAAATCCTTTCTTTTTGTGTAAGGTCTGTTGTTGCATTATGAGTTCTTTGTAAAGTTCCTTAGTAATGACTGCATGGGTACAAAGTACTGTCTTGACTGAATTCTCTCTCTTTTTAGGCAGGGGTTAGATCTGTACTTAAGCTAATTAAATACATGTTTAGCATGCCAAAATATTACAAATCAAAAAGCAAATTATTATTTTTCATTAAGTCATTCTGAAGTCAGTTTTCTAAAGCCATTTTCCCTTAATAGCTTGATATACTTCCAGTCTACACAAACATATCACTCTCAGAGTGCCAGTCACGGAAACCATGCACTGCATTTGTCACAAAAAAAACAACCCCTGGCAGAAAATCAGGAGTAACACAAGGAGAAGTATTATTGACCAATTTCACAATCACACCAGAGACTGACAGTACCAGGGAAAAAAGTAGCAAGGAATGAAGCATGGATACAAACCGGCCATCAAATTGCTGTAGTGTATTTGCTTTCAAGATGTGTTTGTTGTCACCTCCAAGACATGAGGGAGACCTGCCCTTTGTCACAGCAGAGCATTCCTTGTGCACTCGGTGTCCTGGAGCACCCAGTGAAACCTGTCCTGTCTCCGCAGATCGAGTACGAACACAGAGCCCCCGAGTGTCGCCTGGGTTTGAAGGAAGGTCGCCCATTCTCAGGGGTCACTGCCTGCCTCGACTTCTGTGCTCATGCTCACAGAGACTTGCACAATATGCAAAACGGGAGTACCCTGGTAAGTCTGGGATGTGTAACAGTCTCCTCACTCCAGCACTCAGCTCGTGGCACTGATTCACTATCTCCTCTCTATTAAAATTTATATTGCATAATGTCGATTAATTTTTAAAAAAAGGCAGTAACTAAGATAACTTATTACCCCCTACACATTTTTCTTTTAAATGAATGAGACCTACAGTGTATTAAAGAAAGGTTTAACAGAGACTTGGTAAAAGAGGAACTGTGGAGAGAATGGAAAGAAGGTCCTAGCAGAGCTGAAACGCCTGTTTCAGTATTCCTGGCACAAAAGGTTCATATTTATCCTCTTGAAACCCTTCTTTTACTAACAACTTTGGATTATATCTTCTAGTACAATAGAGATAGAAACAAATAACTCCTTTCTGAGATAGTTTTGGAAATTTTTGGTTTTATTCCTGCTTTGGATGAGCAGAAAGTCTGCAAGTCCATGTACCCTTTACTCTCCTCAGTTCTGATTTCTGGCAGGTACAGCAGAAGTTCTGTAGAAGATACTAGAAAAGCAAGCTGGTTTTCAGTGTGTATTGGATTATCTCTGTGACAAAACAGTTAAGCCAAACATAGGAAAGAATACTCTTCAGTTCTGAATAATCATAAAGGCTGTAGTTTGAAGCAGCTGCCTAGATTCACAGTGCAGCTCTTATTACAACCAAAGAGGGTATCTGCCTTTTTAATTCGAACTGAATTTTTCCTGTTTCCAGGGTCTAACTTAATTCACAAGTTACTAACCACCAATACAACGTACATTTCCAGCTGAGCTTTCTTCCCAAAGCTGGGACAATAATTTTACTGTAGAATATGTCCCTATCAGCATCTTTTTCCACAAAGATCCTCCCAATACCTGTTCTAGCTAGAACTAATGCAACAGGCTTGCTGCATGACAACAGTAGCTCCCCTAAATCTTATTATTAACATTACAGTTACACTGTAAGGGGGTGTGAAGTACAACACTTACATTGTATAACTTGAGCGTGTTATATTGCACACTCTAATAGGCAGCTACCTCATGTATTGTAATGAAAGAATCTTCAGGTGAGTAAAAGTCACAGATTCCACTGCTTTAGCTCTCTGGCCACAGTACAATGGATCACAGAATTTATTTCACATGAGGGTAATCCCTAACTATACTGTTCATTTCAGCACAAGTAAAAGAAATAGATATCTATAGATCTTCTGTTTCTTTTAACACTGTCCAACAAAGTAATGGAAGAAATTACATTTGCAGGCTTGTTGTGATATGCAAAAATTGCACAGAAACTTACAGTTTACAAAGAGCTTGCCAGATGCCAGCACTGACAGTATCAGGGCAAGGCACAATGCAGAGGTAGAGTTTCAGAACTCTAATACACTTTTCTAACAGGTTTGCACACTGACTAGAGAAGACAATCGTGAAATTGGCCAAACACCAGAAGATGAGCAGCTCCACGTGCTCCCATTATACAAAGTCTCTGATGTGGATGAGTTTGGAAGCACTGAGGGCCAGGAGGAGAAGAAGAGGAATGGCAGCATCCAGGTCCTTACCTCCTTTAGACGAAAAGTAAGGATGTTAGCAGAGCCTGTTAAGACCTGTCGGCAAAGGAAGCTAGAAGCAAAGAAAGCAGCTGCAGAAAAGCTTTCCTCCTTGGAAAACGGGTCTAGCAAAGCTGAGAGAGAGAAGTCTGCTGCAGCACGCAACAAGCAAGGCACCTCTGAAGCATCAGGTCACGCAAAGCAGCTGGCAGGTAAACACAAGAATCTGAGTGGGGTCAGCAGTGGTAAGCATCCTACAGATCAGGGCCAGTTAAAATCAGCCTCAAGAAAATCATTATTTTCAGCCCAAGAATGTATTGAACTAAAAAGGCAAGAGATTTATTTAAAGTGAATATCAATATTATATAAATACCAGAGTGCCAAAATTGGTACAACTCCAGAGAAGAAAAAATAAAGAAAAGTTGCAATGAGAAACCTTTTCCTGTTGGATAGTAAACACTTGTAGAAATCTAGAAACAAACTCTGCTTGCCATCCATTGTATTGTAAAGTATCTTTAAAAGGACTAGTAGTGCTAGAAGCCATGAAGAGAAGTGTGTGGTGCTGCTGCCAAAGAATGACCTACACATCCCTCAGATGCCTCCCACTGTTACAGAGAACCTTCTTATTTCAGGAGATGCGAGCATAACCTCTTTATCACAATTATACTCTCTGCCTCAAGACCAAAAGCAAAGCAGGTTTTCCGTAGTGGAGTAAGTTTATGTCAGTTCTCAGCAGCAGATTTGAGAGTCCTGAGCAAAGCAGTTATCACTATTATAACTAAAAGGAGTTATATATTATTTTATTGTTGCAGCAGTTTCCCCAGAGAGGAAAAAAGCATGCAGGGCCATGCAGGGCCACCCAGAAGGTCACTGAAATACCTATGAATAGAAGTCAGCTGTCCCATGACCAAGGCAAGGGTTGTGACCATTAAATGATGCCATTGCACTTTAATGAATGGTATTTTTGCTCTTATGTCTTCAGTTAATGTCACTTATTACTGCACTGTTCTGTCTATCAGTGACTGTTGGTTTTAACATACTGCTAGGGACATTGCTTGCAGTCAGTTTTATTCATGTAGATGAGAAGAATTATTTATTCTTGGGGAAATGAAAGTCACTTTGTGCACGGCTGTTTGGGAGCACTTTGATGCTCCATTTCATGGGCTACTTAAAAGATGATTCAACTCTTTGGATTTTGTGCATGTGACTCTGAACAGACTGCACTGTCCTTTTTTCCCCCCATGTCCACTAGCATCTGATCTCATTGGATACAGGCCAAAAAGGAAGAGTAGCCTTAGTATTTATTCAGCTTCTTAAAGGATGGTGTTTGAGATATCAGAAAGGGAGAGTCTGTTAATGAATCTACTTTTCTTAGAAATTTCATAATAAAGTATTTAATTTGTTGGGTGGGTGGTTGGTTGGTTTGGGGCTTTTTTTTTTTTAAGCCTATTTGTTGTGTGGTTGTTTGTTTTTCCTTTTTACATCTACAGATCTTTTACGTCTTTCAGGACCAGCCACACAACAGCAGCAGCAGCAACATCCACAGCGCTCTCTCCCTAACAACCCTCAGTCAAATTCCATTAATTCTTACTCGGGTTCAGGTTCTGCAAATCTCTATGGAAGGTTGCCTAATCCAGCCAATGCTTATCCAAACTCTTCGTACACTTCAGATCCATATGGAGGGTCCAATCCCATGAACCTCTATACAACCTCATCACAGTCTGCGGGGTCTTATTTGAATTCTTCCAGTCCCATGAACCCTTATTCAGGATCTTTATGTCAAAATAACCAATATCCCCCTTACCACTGCAATGGAAACATAGCTATGGACAACTGCCCCTCTTACTTGGGCTCCTACTCTTCCCAGCATCAACACATGGACTTGTATAGTTGCCAGAGCCAAGACCATATGTCTAAACTAAGTCTACCACCCATTCAAACATTATACCAGCATAGGTTTGGGAATAACCAGAGTTTTAGTCCCAAGTACTTGAATTATGGAAACCAAAATATGCAGGTAGACTCCTTCAGTAATTGCACCATTAGACCAAATTTACACCATGTAGGGCCATTTTCCTCTTACTCAACCCATGAGGCCAATGGCCATTTTATGGAGGTTGCCTCAAGGTTAAAATCTAATCTGGGTAATCCAAGTATAGATTATGCCTCCATGAGTAAAACAGGTGAACATCATCACATGCAACCCCCTCCACATTTATCACATGACTACCATTCTGCTCCAAGTATGTTTAGTGGACCTCCTAATTCACTGCATCTCCAAAATAAGGATAATGAAATGATTTCACATGCAGTTAATGGTTTGTCTAACATGCTTCCAGGTCAAAACCATGACAGGACTACTCCTCAGGGTGGTTTAGATAAAACTGATGTGCTGAATCCAGAAAAAGCAGAGGATCCCGATGAAGTCTGGTCAGATAGCGAGCAGAACTTTCTGGATCCAGATATTGGAGGAGTGGCAGTTGCTCCATCTCATGGGTCAATTCTCATAGAGTGTGCAAAACGCGAGCTCCATGCAACGACTCCCTTAAAAAATCCCAACAGGAACCATCCCACCAGAATATCCCTTGTATTTTACCAGCACAAGAGCATGAATGAGCCAAAACATGGTCTGGCTCTGTGGGAGGCAAAAATGGCTGAGAAGGCAAGAGAGAAAGAAGAGGAATGTGAGAAGTACGGCCCAGACTACGTGCCTCAGAAAACCTACGGCAAAAAAGCCAAGCGGGAGCCTGCAGAGCCCCACGAGCCCTCTGAGCCAACGTACCTGCGCTTCATCAAGTCCCTGGCACAAAGGACACTGTCAGTCACCACAGACTCCACCGTAACCACATCTCCATATGCCTTTACACGGGTTACAGGGCCTTACAACCGATATATCTGACTTCACACCTTTGTTGGTTACCTCATTTGAAAAAACACCTTGTCACTAGGGTAATAGGTGCTTTAGGTTTCATGGAAGGCAAGGGTGGAGAGGAAAACAGTGTTTTTATGGAACTCATTGGTGAAAGAAGCCTCAGCACACCAGCAAAAAGAGGTAAATCTCACTAGAGCACTTGTTTTCCACTGATTTTTAAGTGGTCACAGATGGCATGTAGGAAACAAGACCAAAGCATCCTATGCAAAAAAAAAAAAAAAAAAAAAAAAAAAAAATTAAAAAAGCAGAAGAAGAAAATAAAAGGAGCGAAAAAAGGAGAGAACACAACAAAGTGTTTCACAATTTACATTGGTAAACACTGCCTCTATTACTGAAAGAGATAATCTGCAAATGGAATTTTTTTTTCCTTAGAGTTTTGCACATCTGTGGCCACTTTTAATGTCATCAAGTTTGCATAGTCATGGAACAGGAGCAAAAAAACCCCTAAAAAAATACTGTAGTATTACAACTGCAGGAATCTTAAAATAACATCTGGTGCTGAATCTATGATGTACTGAAATACTGGAATTATGGCTTTTTAACATGCAGTTTTTACTGTAATCTTAATAGTATTTTGATTTTATTTAACAAAATAGATAAGTATAAGACAAATAGACAGCAAAACACTGAATTTGTTTGAATATTCTAAAACCATGGTGCTATCTAAAAGAATGGTGTCTTTATTTTATCAGTCAAACAGTTAATGCCTTTATAACAAAATGTCAATGATGTAGTCAAATGTTCTTCAGCAACAGGGAGGACCTTTTCATTCATGTATGTATTGAATTTACCTGGTGTTAAAATAAGCTTACTTTTTAACATATGGGAATTACAAAGACCTCTGGATTTTGCTCATCCAGTCAAGTCCTAGAAAAGGACAATAAAATAGAGAGAGAGATATTTTTTTTAAAATAGTGTTTCAAAAGCACTTTGTCTACCTAAGCTTAGCAACTTGAACAATGCTAAGGTACTAAGACATTAAAAAAAAAGAGTTTACTTTGATTTTAAAATGCAAAGATAATTTTTTTAAACTAAAAAAGCTTTTAAATACTTTTGGTTTAGCCATGCATCAGCTAGTGGGCTACATATCCATTTTTAATACAGTCAGTTATGGTAAAAATGGGGCTTACTGGATATAAGGGAATACTTTAGTACACAAAACACATTTTTTTCTGGTGCTCATCTCACACAGCTATACTGTAAACTGTTTTCTACAATTATTATGACAAGTTCATTGCTCAAATATGTACAGTTTTAAGGAAAGAATTTTATATTAACCACAGGTAATAATTAGCAGCATGCAACAAACTACACCTAGTTAGCTTGGGCTTCTGCTGTTTCTAGAGATCTGTGCGCTCCCACTGTGGAATGGCAGAACTGCTTTTGTGTTGATAATTATGTACATTGTGGTGCAAGTCATTTCTTGGTGCAAGTGGCCTCTTTTCCAGGAAGACTGAGCAGACCGATGCCTACACAAGATGAATGAAACAGGGTTAGTTCTGTACGATTCCGTGGATTAATAGGAAAAAAAAAATAGGCAGCTGGCTTGCTGTGGTGGTTTTAAATCATTAATTTCTATTAAAAAAAAGCAGGAGAGTTGTATAGTAAATTAAATTGTAAACAAGACTTTTTTAACGCAATGCTTTAGTATTTTAGTACTGTAAAAATATTAAATCTATATATATTTGGGTTTTGAGCTGAATTCACATCATGGTGCTACTCAGCCTGCTACAAATATATCATAATGTGAGCTAAAAATACATTAAAAGGTTTGAGTGATGTTCCTACTTGTCATATACCTCAACACTAGTTTGGCAATAGGATATTGAACTGAGTGTGAAAGTTTATATATTGTATACCATCTTTTTCCCCCCAATAGCCTTTGAAAAAAAACAAAAAACAAAAAACTAAACAAAAAAACTCTCAATACTTGACATTTTAGCAAGTATAACTTGAACTTCAACTTGTTGGGGTTTTTTTTCTTTTTTTTTTGGTTCTAAAAATTCAGGGATATTTCAGCTCATGTTCTCCTATGCCAACGTGTCACCTGTGTGTATGTAAAGCTGTTGTAGGTTAAATATATTATTCTTGGGGTTTTTGTTTTTGTTTTGTTTTGGTTTTTTTCAGGGATTTAATGTTTTTCTTTTGAATCCCTTCTCTTATTTTTCTTGTACATGTATTGTGTAACTAAAACTAATTTTGTAAATTTGTTAGCTCTTTATTGTAACAGAAGTGTTTAAGAGATTTAGAATGTTTTGACTGTTTCAGATGATTAAACAAAAAGAAAGTAGAATGCACTGAGCTGATTAAAGGGAAAAATGTAAGGCAGGGGTTTGGCAAGTGACTGTTTGCTAGAGTTGTTCAAGTCACTCTCTAAACAAGGTTTCTTGAATACTGTAATGAATAAAATAAAATATTAAAAGGTACAGTCTGTACAAGGGCTTCCCTAAACATGCAAATCTCCATGTCCCAGCTATATCTTGTGCAATATACTGTAAGATTAAGTTTGGTCAAAAGAAATTCTACCCAACAGAATCACAACCTAACTCAAGTAAATCAAAGGAGGCCTTTGGGTTTAATGGTCAAATATTTATTATGGTAATTCTGTTTTTTCTCAGTCTGTGACTTTATCCACTCATTGAAACAAAAGTTTTGCCTTTTTGAAAAAAAAAAAAAAAGATTATATGTCAGATTAAGTAAATCATTATGTATCTTCATCTTTTGGTGATTTTTTTAAAATCCTATATAATTCATGTAATCCATAGTAGATGTTTGGTTAATATGCCGTGCACTGTCATTTGCCAAACTGCTGGCAACAGGAGCAGGAAACTTAGTTGGTGAATCAGTTTTGTATTGTAAATACCTGAGCTGTAATTTTTGGTGTACAGAACCCTGCCTCAGTTGGAATGAATGACAAAGCAGACAGAGTTGCTTGTATAGGATTATCAGGTTGACTATAGCCATACTTGAAGATGTTTCTGAGAGTTGTCAACTTTACTTGAATGAATTTTTCATCTTGATTGACGCACAGCAGTACAAAGTTCACTTCTAAAGCTAGTGGTTAACTTGTGTAGGAAACTTTAGCAGTTTGACACTAAGGTAATGAACTTCTGTGTGCATTTTCTATGCTTATGTTCTACTTTTTTTTTTACTTTAGTTTCATTCATTTTCATGAGATGTTTGGTATGTCTATAAAAAGAATCTGAGGATGGTTATAAATACTGTAAGTATTGTAATGTAATGCAGGTTATTTGAAAGCTGTTTATTATTATATCATTCCTGATAACGCTGAGATGTGGGTGTTTTTAATAAAATTTATATTTATTTAATGCACTCTAAGTCTGTCTTGCAGAAACTTGTCCTTCCTTGTCATTTTTACCAGCTAACAACAAAGCAGGCATCACACTCAAACGAAGTGCATCACTGGGGACTTCAAAACAGGAAGCCTAGGCATCACATTTATTCCTAGTTCTGCTTTGACTCTTACCTCTAACAGGTTGGGACACAGGCTGCTGAGCCCAGGCTACTGCTCCATAGAAGTTGTGTTTATAGGGAAGGAAGGAGGCATTTTTATGGGCAGGAAGAGACGGTAGAGCTTAATTGCTGGTTTTCCATTGGTGTTTGTGTACACAAATGAATATGGCATATTCACTGTTCCAGTGCCCCCACTGCTGAAGTAACAGCCACAAATGCACACCTAGCAGAGGCAGGACAAGGGGGAGACTAAGCTTTCACTGTTTTGTTTAGGATGTTTAGGTGTACCTACTTTATTTGAAATCACTCCCAAATGATGGGATGCACCAACAAATAGTATTGTGCCGGGGAGGGTTAGACTGGATGTTAGGAAAAATTTCATCACCAAGAGGGTTGTAAGATTGGAAAAGGCTGTCCGGGGAAGTGGTTGAGTAACCATCCCTGGAGCTATTCAAAAGAGTTGTACACGTGGCACCTGGGGACATGGTTTAGTGATGGACTTGGCAGAGTAAGTTTACAGTTGGACTTAATGACATTAACTGTCTTTTCCAACCTAAATTATTCTGTGACCAAGAAAAACCCCAAAACTATAAAAGCCGAAAACCTTAGGTATAATCTAAATCACTCACAAGCTAGGGAAAAGCAGAAGCAGTAAGAAAGTCTGTCTGAATCAATACCAGGACATACATTCATGGAGGCATCAGACAAAAGCTTCATCTCCTGGTCCCTTTGTTTAGCGTCAGGGGGTATCAGGACTGAATTCTTAAATAGCCTGTTCTGTGGAAAAGACAGAAATTGCTCTCTCCACAGTTGCAAAATGTTTCTGTGACAATTGCAAGAATTCTCAAGTTTCCTTTTTTAAGAGCCTGAGGTTGTTGTCAGCACTGGTCATGCCATCCATCAATGCCACACACCTTGTAAAGCCTCCCTGCTATGCCATTCAGATCACTCAGTGTCTTGGGAATGTGGCGATTTAAAATTCAGCAATCTGTAATGTTCTCCCCTAGCTCTCAGTATATTCCCAGATGGGAATGTCTTTAGGCAGGCTAGCACCCTGCAGCAGCCAAGTGTTGCTCTTTTCTGTGCACAGGTGCACTTTGCTGCATCAGCCAGCTGAACAGACGGAGGCACGGGCTTTAACAGAGCTCTTGCAGCCCTTTAGCCTTCCTTGGAAAAGAATCCTGCCATTAACGAACATCCCCACTGGCTGCCTTTCAGCATAATTTCTTAAGTGCACTTCCTGAGATCTCATTCCGGAGGTGCTAACACGGCACAATGTGTTCATAGCCAAGACCACAGAGAAGTCAAACCAGACCTTCCCATGGCACTTGTCCCAGGAAAAAAGGCTCTTCCTGACACTTGGGCAGTCTGCTCCTGTGCCTCGGGGGACCACAACAAGGCACCGCTGACTGTCACCACCCAAACCACTGGCTGTAGCAGCCGTGCAGTGGTAACAACTGGGAATGCCCAGCTGAGCATACAAGTAACTTCTGCCCCACCTTTTGTCTTCACTTCCCCATCTGCTCTGTCATTTCCCACCTTTTGACATCTCACAGAGAGGACAATACAGCTTTTTTAATGGGAACGACTGGAAAGCCTGTGGTGACAAGCCAAACCAAGGTGAACAAACCCCAAGCAAAAATTAAGAGCAACAGGTGATGATGCTCAGAGATATGGAAAAGCATCCAACACAAAAAGGATGAAAGAAAAACCCAACATATTTCTCTTGGAGAAGCAAAGCAACTTACAGAAGACAGGGATTAAGTCGTGGGCAATGGTGGTTTCTCCAAATGCACATTTTCAACACACTTTCAAACGGGAAATATTCAAGAAAAGCTCAAATCTTTTCACTCAAGTAGAGCTCCAAGCAGAGGAACAAGACCATGGGTTCAAACATGAACCCTGTGGTTTACCCTGTCTGCAAAACAAAGCCTATAGAAACGCACATTCTCTTGCCCTTAGGCTGTTCCCAAGAGCAAGGCCCTGCCAGCAGAGCTCTCTGTTACTTCTACACTTGCGTGACGAGTGCCAGGCCAAACCTGCAAAGGCTTGCTGGTAATCCAGCAGCACTGATACTAGAACTGGCACATATCATTTCAGCAGCCCATTAATACTCTGTTATTTAATGGACACTGAAACATTTCTTTTTCCTGAAAAGATGCATCTGTCAGGTTCCTGTTATACCAAATTCTGTTTACCTAATGCAGACACAACTAATAATTTTGAGGCACATTTTGTCTCAGAGGACTGACAGTTCCACCCCCACTAACCCATGAGCCACAATGACTGCTCTCCATGTATTACTCTGTGAGACACTGCTTTCCAACTATGTTTATGCATTGAGTCCATTTACTGTGACCTGCAAATGATTCCCTAAGTTAGTTTAATTAGGGAAAATACTGTGCTAGGAGAGATTCTTGCAGAACTTGGGAGATAAGTCAGCTCTATGTTTTACTTGCCCCACCTCTAACCAGCAAAGGGAGTATCTGTCATCAGCACAGAAAGTGCTGATGATTTAAAGAAACAAAAAATGGTCATTTTTAGAGGGAAGCAAAATCTCGCACTGTGGGCAAGAACGTGAGAAAGAAGGAAGAGGTCTGTTAAAGATCTACTGCTGTCCTTTCTGATGGGAGAACACTGAAGCTGGAAGCTGCTTACTTGACTTGGATGTTGCAACATGGGGCACTTAAGCCCCAGACAAACACCATTGTCACTGCAGCAGAGTAGGAGCCAGGGGCCCCTGTCCATGCAGGGGGACACAAAGGAGGGATCCTCAGATGCTAGGCCATGGAGAAGGGAATGACATACTTCCAACAACACGCTGTAAAAACATCTCCAAAATTTTTCTGTTTAAAAATCTCTTTATTCTTGACTTCAGAAGGTCTCCTTCCTTGCAAGTTTGTGAGAACAAGGCACCATTCTTTCTCCCCCAAAACCATTTTGTCATTAGTTCAGGTGTTTGGAGTACTCACAACCTTGGCACTCGGGTCCTCCATATCTGAACAGATTCTGATCATCATCATTCTAAAAGACTTGAAGTACTTGGGGTACACACAAGCACACTCCATCAACCCCCTCCATCCCACATCACAAAGAAATGCCTCCCACCATTATATGAAGGAGTGAGGGAAGCCTGCTGTTCTACTTCCTTTTAAGATGGGGTTTAATAATCATCTTGAAACCAGTGCCACCCTCTTGTTTCATAGCTCCAGCAGAAGCAGAACATCACTGCTGGAAGCAGCCACAGGAAGGTTTCCAGGGATTTTTCTTTTACAACCCAAACAAGCCAATCTAGGTTAACCCATTTCTCCCACTCAAGATTTGCTTCAACTACCACATTAAATACTTGGTCTTCATAGTATTTTACATAAGGAAAACCATCCCAGGCTAGGTACATTTCCTCCTAATGTCATGGCAACACAGCTGTACACTCCTAAATCACAGCAGAAAAGCCAGCCTGGCAGGAACAGCTTGGGATTGTGGTTCAGCTTCCTTTTAGTTTCCACTAAAACTAAACTTCCTTTTAGTTTCCAGTTGCAGTAGCAACTGGAACCTCATTGCATTTTCAGGCGTAATCATCCTCTTATTTTTCTGCTCCCATTGTGATTATTTGTAAAAATGACAGCACCATTATCTTCTTCTTTGTAAGGCTTCATGCAGACCACTTTGTTAAAGAGATTTAACTGGAGGGGATGGCTAAAGTGCAGTCTGCTCTGAAAAGGGCTGGGTAAAGTGGCATCCTGGGGCTCCCAGTCTGCATTTCAATTATTGTTGTAGGCCAATGTACCCGATTTGGAAATGGGGGGGTGGCATCCCCCCCCCCACCCCCGCATCTATCCCTCCCCTAACAGATGCAACAGATGTCCTCTGACTGGCCCTTCTCCCCACCTGTGTAGTCTTGGCTCTGTTAACATTTGTACAGGCACAAAGCTGGTCAGATGGCAGCAATCCAGTTCTAATTAATGGGAGCAAATGGTTTGTTATAAACAGAGGAAGGGTTGGCATGGGGGAAGGTGACAGATGTCAAGCAAAGGGAAAACATCTATTAGCTGTTCTGTCCTCCACTGCCACCCCAGAGCATTTGTTTTGCATGACAGCCCTTCAGTTGAGGCCATGGTTTAAAACATCCAGACTCCAAATATTGGATCTGTATTCGAACATTTGCAGCATGCACACAGCCTTCCTAAGACAGGATACTGGGAGAGACTGTATAAGGCAGAATTTTAAAACTTCAGGCTTGCTCTCCAGGAATTTATACAGTCTTATAATCAGTAACCCTGGCAAATCTCCCCTCTATCTCTTCTGTGAACACTCTCCATACCAGAAGCAAGCAAGCATTTTGTCAGAGGGCTGCACTTTGCAGGCATTTATTCTCCCAGGTCTTAAGATGAAAATCACAGCTCATTTGCACAAAAGAATTCCAGTACCTCTGGCACAGGATGCAGCCAAGAGCAGCTGTTTCCACCTTCACCCAGCTCCTGCAGGAGCCTTAGGCGAGCTGCACAAACTCCTCAGCTGAGCTGCTCCAGGGAAGACAGGGACCAAGTCCATGGCACAGTGTACATGCATCACACAGGACACTCTGGGCTACTCTTGTCCACAATGCCAGGCAAGAAATTCTAACTAGCACAGAGGAAAGTCACATATAGTAAGACAATGCTGCTGTGAGAGGATGCCAGGTGATAGCAGCCAAACCAAAGCAGTAGAGGGAGAAGGGAGTCTGACAGTTCCTGGGGCACTCAAATTGCCAGGCACAAATCCCAGCCACATAATGTGACAAGGCAAAGGTAAGCCGCTCTCATAGGACTACCAAGACAACATTTAGAACTGCTCTCTTGGTAATTTTCTGAGCAGCAACACACTGGCATTTTTCAGAAGGATTTGCATCGCAGGACTCCTAGCCCCAGCACAGGCAGACCATAGTTTCCAAGTTAAATCAAATTGAAAACCAGATGTACTTTTGACAAGGAAACCAGGTCAAGTGTAGCCACAAGGTTTCAGATCTCCTGCAGCTGTGCCTGTTACATGAAGAAAGCAGTGCTGCCTCCTCCTCCACCACATTCTCTGTAGCTGCACAGCAGCAGCTGCTTCCTTGGGAAAGCCAGGCAAGCAGTTTAGTTACACATTCTCAGACTCCTCCCAGAAAAACACATTTTAAGTGTTTTTTGGGAGATAAGAAAAAGAAAACTACACAAAGCCTGAAGAGAACAAGTTTACATGAATTCAGCAAGTATTTCTATGTGCTCTCTTCATGCATTTGCAGTTAGGCACTAAGGAACTACCCAGATACACAGCTAAGCATACATACCACAGAGTCACAGAGGATTGGTCAGGCTGGAAGGGACCACAGTGGCTCATCTGGTCCAACCTCCCAGCTCCAGCAGGGTCATCCCAGAGCACATTGCGCAGGATTGCATCCAGAGGATTCTTGAATATCTCCAGCGAGGGAGACTCCACAGCCTCTCTGGTCAATCTGTTCCAGTGCTCAGTCACCTGCACAGTAAAAAAGGTTCCTCCATATGTTCAGGTGGAACTTCCTGTGCATTGGTTTCTGCCTCTTCCCTTTGGTCCTATTGCTTGGCATCACTGAGCAGAGCCTGGCTCCATCCCCTTGACACCCTCCCTCCAGATGCTTATAAACACTGATGTCCCCTCTCTGCTGTCTCCTCCCGAGGCTGAACAGACCCAGCTCCCTCAGCGCTTCCTCACAGGAGACGCTCCAGTCCCTTCATTGCCTTTGTGGTCTCTGCTGGACCCACTCCAGGAGCTCCACATCCCTCCTGTGCTGAGGAGCCCAGAGCTGGACAAAGCACTCCAGATGTGCCTCAACAGGGCTGAGCAGAGGGGCAGGATCACATCCTTCAACCTGTGGCAGTGTTCTTCCTAATCCATCCCAGGATACCAATGGCCTTCTTGGCCACAAGGACACACTGCTGGTTTATGGGCAACTTGTTCACCAAGACACCGAGGTCCTCCACAGAGCTGCTTCCAACAGGTCAGCCCCAGCCTGTGCTGGTACCTGAGGTTATTCTTCCCTATGCACATGGTCAGGTACAGCTGACATTTAACTATCTGGGAATATAAGAAGTCACTTTCTTCCTCTTCCTAAGAAAGCACTTTGCTGCCAGTTGATAGTCACAAGTAACATGTGGCTCTTAAGTTACACTGTGAAGATCCTTCTACAGAGAAAGCCATGGATTGACACTCTAGGAAAGCCAGTGCCCTCTTTTAGAAGGGTTATGGGTCAGACTTGTGCTGATAAACAAACCAAAGGTTTGCTGCATATGTGATACCTGCCTGCTTACCTCTAAAGCACAGACCAAGCAGTGAGCAGACACTTTGATCCATGGAAGGTCCTGCTGCTAGCAAGTATTGCCAAACAACTCCTGCAAAAGAGCAAACAAAGTGCTTGCCTGTTCAGTTAACACTGATCAACTACAGTTAAGAAGAGAGATTATACAGTACACAACCTCTTGCCACAGAGGCTGGAAAGATATCTCCTGCCTACCACACACACACAAACATCTTCCCAAATGCAACTGGGTTCCTGTTAGGAAGCATGGTCACTGTTTTTAAATGACTGCCAGAAGAGATTCAAGCCTTCTGTGCAAGGGAAAGAGCATTAGTCCAAGGCTTGCCTCTTCTCGAGGAAGGGGAGGCACTCTCCTCCTGCCACTCAATCCAAATTATAATAATGCCTGTGCTGGGCCAGAGGGAGAGAACTATGCCTACGGGGAAGCATGACTCTGTAGTATGGGAATGAAGAGCTTTGCTGCCTGTTCTCATTTCTGCTTATGGATGTGATGTCAATATTAAACAGCACATTTAAAGACAGTGCTCAGAAATAGCACTTGACCCCTGCCTTCCTCTTCACAGGCAAGCACCTTCCCCTGTAGGCTCCCTCCTTTCCCAGCTACAATTCAAAAGCAGCCAGAACAGAGGTGTGATGCTTGTCAGGAGCTTGGCTCCCCCGAGCAATGAGTCTACTTTGATCACAGCTTAGGGAAAGGAACTCTTCATTTTGGGGTCAGGTGACATTTCCCTATGAGCTGTGCTGTGGGACTCCCATTCTAAGCAGTCCTGAGTGGGTATGAAAGGAAAATCCAGCTGGTCATAGATGTTAGGAAGGTTCCTCACCTCCAAGTGTAAGTAGCAACTGAACAGGGAACAGACAGACTGCAGTCTGTGTTTCAGCATCTAAACTCTGCTTAGAACCTACTTTAGGTATCCAAGCCCCTAAACTCAGTTTTTAGGTCACAGCTCCTTTCCAAAAGGTTCTGCTTCAAACCACATGAGAATTTCACAGCAATAAACACATTATCAATTTAAGTGTTCGGATACTGTGGTAACAGCACCTGATTTTTGTGTGCTTGAACTGGGCGAGCTCAACTGCTTTTTTTCTGTTTATGTTAACTTTCTTTTTTCCTGCTTTAAACTTCCACTCTTATGAGGTAAGCCCTATAAAAACACTTGGTTTTTCCTCATCTTTGCTTTTAAAGTACCTCCTTTGGAGAACTGTTCCATTGTCAAGCAGTTTATTAAAAAAAAAGTAGAAAAAGGATGGGTGAGGGAGAATGAATGAAAGAGATGGCTTTCTATAAAATCTTCCAGCTCATCTAGTCCAGCTTAAAGCAGGTATAGACAAGAATAGCTGCTCAGTGTGCATGTAAAATTGTTTCACTAAATGTGGAAGGGAAAGCATTGATTCAGTCTCATAGACATGAGAAGTCAGGATTGCACAGAGTTGCCATTAGTGCTCTTGCTGCTGTGAAATCTGAAAGGAGTGGAACAGCCACTCGCTCAGAGGCCAACATAAAGGCAATGAAGGAAGCCAAAATTACTCTTCTGAATTTCCTCTCACTACTGCTATAATTGGGCACCCCAAGGTATTTTCTTCTTGTTCACAATGCTGAGCAGTCGAACCCATCACTGCATACATAGTAGACAGCACAAAACTGACAGCTTTTTCGTGGATTTTTCATAATATGGTCAATCAAATATTTCACTGCGACCAATAAAATCCTATGTGCATCATCAAAACATGGGAAAGATGATGAACAGAAAAAAAACAACCCAAAACACTAAAAAACCCCAGAAACAGAGATGCAGATCTACTTACTGCTTTTTCTCCAGTAGAAGTCCATACAAAATTGTTTCATTTCCAATTCTAATCACATCAAGTACTGGCAAGGGGAAGAATCTAAATCCCATTGGCCAGAATCAACTTTCAGCTGGAGATGTGCCACACAATTCAAGAACCATGCTTGTAGCTGCCTCAACAGCCAGAGCCGTGTAACAGGACTGGCTCTCAGCATTACAGGTACACTGAACTCCCATGTCTGGAAATAACAGCATGAAGCACTAAACAAAGCAGCCCCCCGTGCAAACTTTACCAGCTTGCAGTGAACTGCCCCAAATGTCAAGCTGAAAGTGCATCTTGCCACTGGCTGACAGCTCTGCAGGCAGAAAGGCCCTATCCCAGCTCATGAGCACTGGCCTCCAAAGAGCTGATGGGAACTGCAAATGGCCCGGGGGAAAGGTGTTTTCTACTCAAATGCATTCTTTGACCCATTGGGGTAGGATAATCAGAGGTGAAGACATTAAAATTCTCTTCCTCCAGTGTAAATCCATGCGTGCAGAAAGCAAAACCTCCCCATCACTGTGGTTGAAGGGCCCTTAACTTTAGAGCTGGACTTGATGATCACTGTGGGTCCCTTCCAACTCACAACATTTTGCAAAAGAGCGAGGCAAATCTTGAATTCTATAGAAAATATGTGGCCAAATACACTACAAACTCTTGGAACCTTAAAAGGTTTCAAGCTGTGCATGCTGAAAACCTTGGAAAGCCACCTGATTATTGGAATATAAACAGGTACTTCAGCTACTTTTTAACATCTCACATTAACTAGCCAACACTCAGCTGGCCACTTTGAGAAGTATTTGAGTGCAGACTAACTGTGGATCAGACCACAGTAACATCCATTTCCATAATTATTGAAACTTTTTTTTTCTTTCCCCCAATTACTGATGTACAAAGTAAAAAGTAGGGGTTTTTTCTGCAATTTTTGATTTCTCACAAAACAGTCCAGAAACACTGCAAAACCTAAGTTTTGGGATATAAGTAGTAGAGATTCTGGGAACTGGTTATGAAATGCAGAGCTTTCTCAGAGCCTTGCTTTACAAGGCTGAGCTCAGCAAGCAAGGTCTGTTTCAGACAGTGCTGCTCTGACCCTCTTGCCCTTTTAAGATCCAAGAAACTCTCACAACAGCCTAGTTCCCCAAAGGTCCAAAAAGCAATTCATAAAGTTTGAAAGCACTAAGATGACAGTGGATATAGGACTTGTGGGAAAGTTCAAGGCAAGACAATGCAGCCATTCTGCAGAGTGCTACAGAACAACCATGAAGGTGCAAGAACTGACACAGAAGCAAGTGAACTGCCCTCACCCTTGCCCATTAGTCAGCAGTACAACAACTGGGCAGTGTTTGCACAACTCCAGCCAGGCTCACCACAGTTTTTACTCCAAGATGCACACAAGCTACACTGAACCAGAAGCACCATCTGGTAATTGCTACCAATCACAGTAAGACATGGAGTGGGGATTTCTGAGTGGATCACATGTGACAGAGGAAAGGCTGGCCTGAAAGAAAGAAAAAGGAAAATGCTCCATCTCATTCAATATTCTCCTTACAGAAAAAGAAAAAAACAACCGTAACAGAAATAGTGAAAAATAGCACAATTCTGGCATAACACAGAAAGGGGAAGGAGAGGGAGAACAGTCTGAGGAGAGAAACTGTGACTGTCTTTTGCTATGGATGAGATTTCACCATTGCCTGTTACAAAGCTGAAGGAGTCAGGCCGAGACAAAGAGTATCATTTACACTGCAAAGGCAACCTTCTGAGTGTCGGGTTTCTCCATGGGCCTCATAAGCAGGGACCTGAACACAAACCATGACCAGACAGCACTACCTACAGACCAGCCCCAGTCTGGTGTAAAGTGCATCCGTGGGAATGGCAGAGAAATCAATCCTGGCAGCCAGAATTCAGTCTTCAGAGCTGCAGCACAGGACTACCGGGACGTAAGTAAAAACCACAAAACACTCCCAATTCTATGCAGGGCTCTGGGATTTTCTACAGCTTGCAAATTCCTCCAGGGATCTGAAGATTTCCTTCTTTGCATCCATTTTCAGGTGCTGAAGAGATATATTTGCACAACCGTAGCAATGCACCCCCACACCTTAGCAGGTGTTCCCATATTAGGAAAGGATTTGGGTTTCATTCTTTGTTTCACTTATAAGGCAAAGAACCAGGAACTTCGATGATCTTCTCAACATAAGAGGCCTTGTGCCAGGACAAAGGCACCTGTTGGATTCTTGAAATATAACTCAATAACTATAGCTATTTCTATTGGGCAGCATGCCAAAAAACCCACCTTGATCATTACATACTTAAAGGAGAGCACAGAGACTCTCAGTGCATTTTCAGGGTGCGATAGCAGGTTTGGATCCTCCCTGCACCATGCACAGCTTTTACTCTTCTGTTTTGTATAGTTTATTATTTTCATCTTTATTAAAACTTTTTGCTTTTCGAACACCTCCGATCATGCTGTCTGACTATTTTTATAAGCCATTTCTGAGGCTGCAGGCAACCCTCAGAGTGTGACACACCTTTGTGGCACTAACAACATTCTGGCCACATGCAGAAACACATCACACAACAGGTTGGAAACAGATTTCTCCTAACCCTCCTAAGGGAAGGAGGGTCTTTAGTAAACACCATTTCACAGGCTGATACTTCTGCTTGGGACACCCAGACTTTTAGGCATCAGTTACAAGACCTCTTACATTCTAAGAAATCCTGCTTTCCTCATCCCTCAATAGTCTCAGACCTTTAAACCTCACTGCACTGTGATTACAGCTTTGCAGGAGCCTTTCAGAACTGTCACCTCTTCTACCAGGCCCACCTCTCTGACTCAACAGCATCAGCTGGCAAAGAAATTTTAAAAGCAAAGATAACATGCCATTCTGAGATCTATTAGGTGAATTCTACTTGTCATAGTGCTATTTCTGTTCACAGTGGAATATTTTAATAAAATGTACACTTGTGCACTACCTTCCATCAGTCAAAAAAAAGCCCAAACCTGCTTATGCCTTCATGACATTTTCCTGCCATGGATCTTTAATACTGTGGCCATTGATACTAATCCCAGGAAATAAACAAAAGCTTTCAACCATCAACAGGAGGTCACATAGGACCCTACAAGGGAATACCATACCAGCTTTTGCAGACACCAAAATGCTCGTCAGTCAGAGTTTCCAGAAGAATCATACCTATGAGCCCCCTTCATTCCCCTCCTCTCTTTTTGTTTAATCCCCTCTAGCCCCCTTCACAGCAACTCAATAACCTGTTTATCATGCCTACAGAAACCAGTATTATAAAAAGAATACTTGTGACCTGCAAGAAAATTAATAAAAAGCTTATCTCACAGAGTGGCAAGGAATGGGATCTAAACCAAGACGCTATGTAGGACTCAAAATTCACTGAAATGCATTGTGACCCTTTTATATCTTCCATTTTAAGAGAAACAAAAAAAATGAACAATAAAGCCCCTCACTCTGGATACTTTGAAAGGAAAGTCAGTGAACAACACTCTCTTCAAGTACTCTCACATGGGAGCCACACCTGAACTTAAAATTTTTGAATTTAAGACATCTTGAAAATCAGAAAGTTAAAATGGACCTGGGGATGGCTAATTCCCTTGGGCTGGAAGATGGCACGATGACTGCCTAGCTAATAAAAATAAATTATATTCAGGAAGTCTAGGAAAAAAGTAATAGACTCTAATGTAACTAGCAAACAGGAGGTAAGGAAACCCAAGGAACAAATGCCATGCCTCCTCACACATTAGAAGCAAGTCAGTACCGCTCTTCTTCAATGTCTTTCACAAGAAGAAAACACCTACACTTCAGCAGCCAAAACAGACCTCTTGTAAAATGGCCTGACTCATTCTGGATACAGTCAGCAGGCAAGTTTATTTATTTGGTCAACTGGCATTAGGTTGTGTAAACAGTGTGAGATCACCAGGTTCCTTCACCTGCCCCACACCAGTCTTGCTCACGCTGGGCTTGTCCCCATTGGAACGGGGACATAGCATTGCTAAGGAGCACTCCCAAGTCTCCACCCTGCCCAACTGGGAACTGTCTCAGTTTGAATAGTTACACTTCTAACATACTTCTCCCTTATCAGCTGAAGGCAGAGGTTTCACCCTGCAAAGTAAATGCTTGCAAGCTCCACAGGAAAAGAGTCTAAGCTGTGATTCCTTCTGTAAGGCACAGAAAGCATTAACATTGTGAGTAAACAAAGAGAAAGGTCAGTAGCAGCCAGTTAATAAACTAATTCATGCTTCATAACTGAAACTCAGTCCCAAAGTTAGTAAAGATCTAGCTAAAACCTGAAATGTTTCCACATGCAGGAAGCATCTCAGATTTCTCTTTGGTAACTCAGGATTCAATGGCATCATTCCCCTTGACAGGAGGTTTTACCTGTTTCCTTGGGCCCCAAGACACTAACCTAATTTAAATATACGAGCTCTTGTGCTCAATCACGTATTTACTTCCAAAATGCGTTATTACACTAACAAAACAGCCTTACCAATGCTGTATTTAAAAAAAAACAAAACAAAATAAAAACACCCAAACCAAAAAAAAACCTCAACAAAACAACCCAAAACGACCCCCCCCCCCCCCAAAAAAAAAACAACAAACCAGACCCAACAGAAAATCATTAGCTGTAAGAGCATTTAATCACAGCCTGAAAAAGGTTAAATGCAGGAGCAGACATGTCCATACATCACAGAAGCCCTTTTTAACTTCCAGCGACAACACAGACAAGCCTTTCACTTTCTCACGGCCCGTCAGAAGAGCCCTAATCACAGCCTCACACTCATTCCCTCGCCCATCAAACCAGACCAGAACAGATGCCACACCCTCATCACGGCCCATCCTTGGGTTGGCTCAGGGAACGCCTCCAGCCAAGGAGCCTGAGACAATATTACAGACCCTCTCCCCGGCTATTTTATCACATGTGGAGCACAGAAAGAACGTACATAGTTACACCACAGCACATCCCAGAGTGGTTTTATAATTTCCCAACTGGATTACGTTTTTATTTAATGGGTTTTTAAAATTTCTTCTTCTAGCAGTCACATAGTAAAAACAATCAACGAAAAAAAACCCAAAATCCAACTATCCCTTATCAGTTACTAAGTGCTTTATTACACAAAGTATTTTCACATATTTCAGTGATTTCTTTTCTGACAGTGCTGAGGGCTAACAGCAAGGAATTCAGCCACAGTGGAACCTGAGCAGCTCCACAGGTAGCATTGCAGGGTCTAACCAAACACTGGGCCTTAAGTGGAACTTGGGACTGTGTCAACAGAATCACTGAGTTTACTCAAAGTCCAAAGACAATCAGGTTCCTCAGGAGATGCAGGCAAGTGGCAGAGCCCAGCCTCCCGGGGACCTTCAGGTCTTTATGAAGAAGCCTCATCACTGGTCTATGATGCACATCCTCTGATTAAAAGAAGACACCTCTAGTCCTACTTTAAAGGCTGGAGTCATGGCTTTTGGACCGTGACTGATTTGGCACTTAGCTGAGATGTGGTAGATTAGGTCTTAAACCCTCTCTACTTGGGAGGGGATCCAATTCTATAATTCTTAGTTCCCAAGAAAGCATCCTAACACTTAAGCTAACAGTATCCCAGGGCCTGAACTTTCTCCTCTCTTCCAGTGGGTGCCCATGCATTTGTCATTATATGGAGAAGAGCATGGAACACTAGAGCATCCCTCTTCAGATACAGGCACTCAGACTACACATCTCTCAGGTCGCAAGATTAATTCAAAAAGTTGGATGAAGGCTGGTCCCACTGAACAGCCAATTGTTTCCACCTCACTGGAAAACTTCACTGTAAGGCACAAGGCAAGGACTCCAAGCCCTGAGCCCAAGGAAGGAGTTAAATTGCTGCCTCCTCACAATTACCTACTACTGTAATCTCCTTTCCCCTTTTATTGAGCTTTACATTTCAGCCACAGCTGCCATTTCATGATGGGAATGACACTTCCACAGCACCAGAGCAACGATACCCAAGATGGCTATAAAGACCAAGTCCTGCTAAATCCTGTCAGAGCAGTCACACTACAGGGAAGAGTTACACATACTCTGAGGTGCAAACATGGTGAGAAGGATAAGAAGCAACAGAAAAGCCAGTGGTTACTGCTCTCCAACACACTCTGAAAATCCTTCAAATTTTAAGCTTCAAGATTTCTTGCCAGTTATGCTGCTCAGTGCCTTCCACACATGCCAGTAGTAGGTATTAAACTGAACTCACCTTCTCAGCTTGCTTTCCCCTAAAAGCTGCCATGCTGTACCTTGGAAAGAGGTCTCCTCTCCTTTGCTCTTATTTTGTACCCTCACTTAAGAGGCAGCAGGTGTACCCTGGGAAGGGAAAACCCTCCCCTCACTGCTGGAGAGCAGCCCCCAGTCCAGTGCTGGACTAGTCCCAGTCACACCCACTCTGCCCAGCTGCAAACCCTCTCAATCAGCTAACAGAGAGCAGGTGAACACATTACTAAAAATCTCTAGTATTGTGTCAAAACCAGAGCAATTTCAGCTGGGTGCTCTCCTCCTCAGCAATGCCTGTCATTTTCACCAATAAACTGAAATACTGCGCCCATGACCGATTCTGTCTCACAGGTGTGCCAGTTTAAAAAAGTGGAAATGACAAAACCTGCTTCTTGCATTCCTCACAGTTAATTGGATTTAACTGGGTGGGGAGGAAGGGAAGTCTCTCTGTGCTGGTTTGGTTACTTTCTGTGAAATGGTGTAATTCAGCTTCTCCCTGACACTACAGAACCCAGCTATGCCTTGCTTAACAGCAAAATCCTATTCTGGGAGTCCAGACGGTTTCTGTGGCTCCACAGCAGACTGTCTGAGACTGCTGTCTGGGACACAGAAGCATAATTATACTAATTATGAGAGAGAAAAGATAATAGATACAGAAGTTCTTTTCCCTAATCAGCTCTAGGTCAAATCTTTACCTACAGCTAACAAGGAAATAATCTATTAATAAGCCCACATCAGGAACCAGCATAGTCACAGCAGTGCAAACACAGAAAGTCATAATTTGCAACATATGGGTTAGAGCTACATTTTTTTAAAACTGCAGTCTTGGGTTTATTTAACTAAAGACATTATTATCTTTAAACTGCAACTGCCTTGGTGCTTGGTCTTTGCTTAGAAAGAAAGGATCCACCTAAAGCAGTAAATACAATATACTGAAATTTCAGAGCTAGGGCTACCAGAACAAATGCTGAAAGTCCAAATCAGCCTCTGAAAATGCCAATGCATTATATCAGGTATTTGGAAAACACTTTTTCTTACGTCTTCTGCTAAGCATGTTGCTTATTCAAGAGAAAGATGCCATCCATTCTAGAAGGATGCTAATGCATTTATCACAGGACTCTGGGTGTTAGACCATCCCAGGCAGCTCAGAGCATTCTAGAGAAAGTGGACTGGTTTTTTCTTGTATGACTATTTTATTGTGTACTCCATATACAAATAGAAGACTAAGAAATTGATTGACAAAAATATCAGTGCAGACTTTGGATATGCTACAGCTAGATTTTTTTTTGTAACAGCCGGTAGACGTCCCACCAGCAGCTGAAGTGCAACGGGATGCAAAGAACTCATTGTCAGTGCTGTCACCTGTGTTTCTAAGAGCATGGTGATGCACACATTAGAAGCTATCCTGGCTATGCCTCAGAGCTGTTGCTGTGACTGATAAGCTTTTCAGGGTAGCTAGCTGCAAGCAAGCCTGCTTCTTTTGTTTTTTTTCTTCCAGGGAAGAAACAATTGCACAGATGCAAATCACAACTGACAGGTGCTCTGCCGGCAGCCTGCAGTGAAGGTGGGACACGGGGTCCGGGCTTTATGGTAGCTCCTCTAATTCTATTTCAACTGTCATAACTATGTAGTTATTGGGGGAGTTAATGTATATTTAATATGCAGCCTGCTGGGAGGAAGGTTTGGGAAGAAACCAGTGCCAAATGCTACTTTTCCTCTGTACAAGCACATGTACTTCCAAAGTATTGTGGTGTTAATGTCCCCTAAGGAGCAAGCTGTTAATCTATTTGTGGACCTAGGTTTTTGGCACAGCAGGGCTGCACAAAAGGACATAAAACTATTGCATTCTCCAGATTTTGCAGCAGAAGCAACAGTTGTGATTTCAGCAAGTAAGTCCCCCATGCAATGTGCAGGAAAGAGTGCTCTCGGGTTTCTTCTCCACTGGAATGCCCACCCAGGGATGCCAATTCTCGGGTTTGGTTTTCTTTTCCCGAGATTTCAGGTGGTGGCTCGAGTGAGCCTTTTTTGCCCTCTGAAGGCCCCGAGCCAGATGAGAGAAAGAAGTGGAGTCTTCAAGGTCTTATTTTTCTTTTTTGGTTTCTTGCGTTGTTTATTGTTTCTTGTCTTACAATATTCTCTGTGCCCGGCCGAGATGTTCACAGCTGCTCGGACACAGGATGACTCCCCCTACGATGGGAGGTTGCTACCCTTTATACAGACAACTGCGTACATCTTATTTATAACTATGTGCCAATGCCTATTACTTATACTAAAGGGGTCAATTCTACTCTGACCCAATCTCCTTTAACTACTTTGTGCCACCATCACCAGAAGATGGAGGTCAGGGGAGAAGAAGGAAGGAAGGACTCAGGGCAACACGCTAAATCCACCATCTTGTTCCCCATGCACCTACATACTAAGAATCCTAAAACTACAAAATTTTCCACCCTGTGACACACTACACTGCTGTCTGTCACATCTTTGTGACTTGTAATTCTTCTCTCAGTGTTAGAACCTTTTTCCGTGGGCTGAAGTCAAATACTGTGTCTCTCTGGGCTCTGTAGAGCCAGGGTCTACAACCCCCCTGTAGAGATTCCAGACCCCCCCGTACAGATCTCAAACCCTCTTGCTCGGGTCCCAGACCTCTCTGCTGAGGTCTGTGGCCTCCCAGGGCGCCCAAAGGAATGCCCTGGGCTCCAACAGAGTGCAGTCCATACAAACTGCTCTCTGCAACATGAGCTGGTTCAACCAGCACCAGGGAGCACTGAGGAGGGAGAAGCTCCTTAAATCCCTCTCTTCAAGGGGCTCAGGCTGTTCATGCAGGTCAACAGGAGGCAATTCAGCATGTTGAGCTCTGCCCTGCCTACCCCTTTGCTCTCATGAGGAAGGGCAACATCTCTACTACACAGCATGAGCAGAGGAAGCAGCAGTTTCCTTGCCTTTCCTTAGCGGTTACAGCACTCATTCAGGATGTGGGAATAAAACAGAGTTCCGCGTCTACACGCTGGAACTCAGATCCATCTGTTCAGTTTTGCAAGGGCTGAATTTCCGCAGAAACTGGAGAACTGAACACTCTGAACCATTGTGTAAAACGACCTGTCTGGAAGCTGCTTGGATGGAGCACTGCAGGGAGAGCGGTGGGTCTATGGCTCAGGTGACACAGATGAGCCACGGCACTTAGCCATGAAGAAAAAAACAGAGGTGTTTCTGAGAATGGCAATAGCAGGACTGTCCAAGTCCAAGGATTTATGTGTGAAAACCAAGGATCTTATAGTTTCCAAATTCAGATGGCCACAAGCGGGCTGCAATAGGAGCTGTATTAGTTCTTCGTGCAGACCAGTGCTTGTGACTTCCATGCTCCAAATCAGAGGCAGGACAGACAGCATTTCATGTCCATGATAATCAGGCCCACCAGAACAGAGCCCAAGCACAGTGCTTCCCAACAACCCAGACATAAAAAAATCATAGGACTATCTGTTCATTGAGAAGATTAAACAAACAACATCCAAGGCCACACTTGCTTCCCTGTTACTTTTAAAACTTCCCAAAAAGAAACAATGCTAAAACTGTGTATCTGCTAATAACTTGCCTGTAATTTCCCATGTTTTTTGGCCGACCAGCAATCCAGGATTGCAGCCTGAGCAACACTCAAATAATGATGGTTCTTCAACTACTACCATCCTTTTCTAAAAATATTTAATTTCTGAAAATAATGGGGAACAACTATCCAAAGCCAGGCAAGGCAGTATCTCATCTTGTGTTAAGAAAAGTCTGACAACCTCATGTCAAAGACAGAGGTCACAGCTGCTTTGTTTGTGATCACAGTTAAGAGTTCAGAGACAAATAAGGAAAGCACTCACTGGAATTGTTAGGTTCAGCTGGGAGAATGGGAGAACTAGCTTACACTCTAAACAGGATAAACCAGCTCCTACCGGTTTACATAAAACACCCTAAATAACAATGCCAAGACCACGTGTCAAGTCACTGAACCAACAGAGCACAAGATCAAATTGCTGTTGGATAATCAACAGGGCCTCTGGGCCAGACTGTGCCTATCTTTAAAGAACTGGTATTCACCTACTGATTCTTTAAGGTATCTCATGCTCTTACACCCTAATTTTCTTTATAAAATCTTAGAATGCCAAAAAGATGGTAAAGTACAAACATAGTATGGAGAACATCTAATCTCTGTTCAAATGCACTTTTTTGTGGCTATCACAGGACCCTCAACATACACAGGATGGTGCTAAGCACTGCACTCCTCCTGAGTCCCCTCCTCACAACCCTGCATTTCTATTATCTTCTAGACTCTCATCCAGCTGACGTGACCTTGGCTGGTGTGCAGAAATTACTTTATACTGCTACATACTGAATTTAAACATATCTGCAGTGCACTGTGTTTCTGGTCTGTCTGGCTCAGGCAGCTTTGCCTCAGTACGTTCCTATGCTTTTATTTCTGTACTGCAGCAACCATTCACTGTTCCATTCTTAAATATCATTCTAGAAATGACAGAGCAGAAGTCCATTTTTATTTGTACCAGCAATTACTGATCACTGCTTGCTTGTCAGGGGTGCTTTTGGGGTGGTTTGCTTGTTCCTGAGTTTTTGGGGCTTTTTAGGGAAAGGATTCTGTTTTGATTTGAAAACAGGAGAAAGAGAAGGGAAAGTAATTGTTATCTTTAAATATCTGTGTCCATGAAAGCTGTGTGCTCTTTTTCAAGTAATGCAAGTTATTTCCTGCCTTTTTATTTGTGATTGCAATTATTCCTATGTTGATAATGCAGGAGTCAGAAGCCAATCTCCTTGCTTTTAACTATGTTGACCATGCAAAGCAGATTTTAATCTAAACAATAAGCAGATTGAAGCCAGAAATAAATGCTGGTCTTCAAGTAAAGGAAGCCTACAGGATATTCCCAAAGTAATACTTTTCAGGATTGGTTCCACTGATCCACTGATATATGTTAGTTGAAATAAATTGGCAACAGTTCCCTTATTGACAATAACAGAAACCACAGTAATTGCAATCATGATTTCCATTTCCTAACATTTATAGAGACCACCAGTTTTTTGGGCTTTCTGCCTTGTGGTTTTTTCTCCTAAGTGATTACACAGCATAAACGTAGTTAAACAGAGGATCCAAAATGCATCTGCCCACCTTTGTCAGTGCTACATTTCCCTTGACTTGTTTAGTAAAAAACAAATTGCATTCCAGATTTATGGGGTCTGAAAAAAAGCCATTAGTGAGAATTTGATTTGCATAATTAAAGCATAAGCATGGAAAGTAAATGTTATTTATTATGACAAAAAACAACAAAATTGAAGTGGTGTTATTGGGTGTTCACTTGCATTGCAATGGGGAGAAAGGTCAAAAGCATTTAGCATTTTTTAAAAAGTCATAATATCTTCCAAGTCACTCACTTCCACACACCTAATTCATTCCTAACAGTGCACTATAGCTCCCATAATTTATGAATCCCAAGGATGCACTTAAACATCTGCAATTTCATTATTTCATATTTTATACCATTAGCTTAAAATTTTGACGAGTCATTGTGCAGGTAACAAGTCAAGAAGTTGAATATTACTATTGTAGGAGAAGCAATGAACCCGGCTGTTCAGCCTGATCAAGAAAGGATTATTTCCTGTGACAGGTCATAGCAGAGGATTTTCTTGCTGTTGTTTAATACCTGCAACAGCTGAAAAAACAGCTGCTTGGTTTGAATATTTCAAAATTCCCCAATGAGAAAATAACCTTTGTTTTTAACGTCTTTTGTGTTTTGAGACGGCTTGTCTGGTGTGTGTTTTTCAAGAAAAAATGCAGAGCTCACAACCAACTCATTTGATATCTTACAAATTTATAAAATCCTACTCCTCTTTTACTAAAGCATAGCAGTCTTTCACGAAAAACAGCAGGGTAGACATATCATAATAGCCTCATGAAATAAACAAAGCTGTTATATATATATATTCAGCAAAAGGTACTGAAAATTCGGAGCATTTCCAGAAGAGCAGTGAAATATTATGCAGCCAGTAGTGAAGAGCCTCTCTCACTCCTGCCCTTCCACAGAAGTCGCCAGGGCCACCAGTAGGGAAACATCCCTTGAGGATATCCTTTGCCTCCCAGGACTTGCCTTTAGCCAGGGTCTAACCCCTTATTCCAGTTTTCTCTCTCCTTGTAATTACAGAAGTGAAGTCGATGTCTCAACTACTCTGTGGTTTTCAAATTCACACATTTTCTCCAGCAGTTGCTCCATCACAACAAGCCATATGTGCTTCTCACATCCTTTTCTGAAGAGTTCCATGAAGCCAAAGAATTACAGCAACAGAACTAAATTAGCCACTCTCTGTCTGCTTCTACCTCCTCTACCTGATTTCTGCATTTAGTGTTGGACTAAGTTCAGAGCAACTCTCTGATTCAGCAGTTCTGCTAATGCTCACACAAGGAACACCACTACCGGCTTGCTGCACCTAAATGGTAACTCCTTTTGGAAGCAGCATTCACTTGTGGCACTGTAGTTTCAAACAGGCTGACAGCAGCAGTTCACTGGCTTCCCTTCATGGAGGTCAGGACTTCCCAATCTGTGGTTTCCAACACCATGCATGATGTGCAAAGCCAGTTGGAAGAGATACGCATTAAAACCAGACCCGCCCACAGTTGTTTCTGTGGAGGAAACAGGGACAGTAAATACTGCCCATGCCGCTCAATACTTCCTCTTGTGCCTGCCAGCAGCCCCGGACCTGCCAGTACGTCTTTGTGTGAAAAAAGTCAATGCTGAAGGTGGAAGTTAACAATCTTTGAGTGTTTACTCATTTGGGCAAGACTTCTTTTGCTGTCCTCTAGGCCTGGGTTTTCCGAGAACCAGGCTTTGTGCACAAAGGTGTTTATTTCACTGTAGAGTGTTTTCACTACCCAGCATAAAGCACAGCACCAGAGATTCTCCCATGCCACATGACAGTGAGTCCCAGCAGTCCCTCTGCTTTCCCCTTCTCTGACTTGTCCTGAAGTAACCAACAAATTACTTAGTGAGGATGTGAATAATGTGACCGCGCAGCCATGCAGCTGTGCTCAGTCATCTGACTGCCATGCGGCATTAACTTGGAAGCTAATCTGGATGAAGTTGTCATTTGCTTTCCCTCACCTCACCTTCCTTCTTTCCACACCTCATGAAAGTCTCCTACGGGTTCAAATGGCATTTTTCCACTCAGGGTATTGCAGCATTTGCCACAAACTAACTAATTTCAACATCAAGAAAGCAAACTTCATCAGCCAAGTCCTGCATGGGGGTGGGAGAAAGAAGCAGCAACGGCAGTAACTCCCATCTCCATGCACACCTCCACAGGCAGCAGCACACTCCCAGAAAAGCAATCCTCTGAGCTGACACCCTGCACCACTTCCCCTTTCCTGTCGCCGTCCCCGCGCAGGCAGCGAGGGGGAGAAGCTCTGTGGTTACTGCCTTGGCCCCTTCTACCAGGGAAGCAGGAGCGAGGCGGGGAGGGGAGCGGGCTGCCAGGGGAGCAGCGGCTGAGCTACCCCTGCTGCTGGCGGGCAGAAGTGCGGGGCGCGGCCGGCCGTGCCCTCGGGGAAGCGGCTGCCATCCCCACTGCCCACGGCCAAGCTCCGTATGTAGGTGTTGAACCGAGAGTCACCCGAAGGTCAACAAGTGACTCCGTCTGCAATAAAACGTGAAAGCCCTGACGCTGTAAATCTGCCACTAGCTGAAACTACTAAATCACGTATAGAAATCAACGTGTAGTAAGTCTTCAGTTTCACAAAGCACGACCACACTTCAAATTTGAGATCTGGAATGGAACAGACAATTTTCTAAGGACTTCAGGAGGGAAAATTACTCCGGACTTGAGCTGTTTGTTTTTAATAGTTTTAATTTGGACTTAATATCTATGCAGCTCCCTCCCCTAAACATATTTCATTTGCCTGCACTGCTGAACTGTGCTCTCCAACCAACTTCCATGAGTGATCACCTTAATGAAATAAACCGTTATTCTAACTCGACACAAGGAATCAGACCAGGTCACTGGATACAGGGCAGTAAAAAAAAAAAAAGCCATTAACAAAAATTTGAAAAAACATGGTGAATGCATGATCAAAGATTTCTGCAAACATGGAAGTACTCCTTCTGTTCCACCTGGCATTTCCAACTACCATTTTTCTTCCTGGGTCAGGCCTGCATCCTACAGGATCTTAAGACGCTGTAACTAGGAAAATAACACAAGATAGATTGAGAGCTTGACGGCTTTTAAGAAGGGAATGAATCAACTGTTCCCCCTAAGATCATCCTCCTTTCAGAAGTGGCTGGGGCCTAAAATAACCGGGGAAGTTGAGGCTACCACCTCTATAACCCCTCACCACAGTCTGACCATGTTCTCAGAATGAGAAACAAGCTGCTGTGGTCAGTGTGTGTCATGGGGTTTTGCAAATGATACAGGAAAGACGATGGGCTCTGAGATACAAACCCAGGCAAAAGGGCCCTCTTTCATTCACTCACGCTCACAAGTATAGAATCAGAACAGTAATGCACAAGATGGGAAAAAAATCCCTCACAAAAACCTATTTCTTTCAGCTCTACAATCTCTTGTTCTCATATATCCCACCTTCTCTCACCTTCAGCACCCAGACAACCCCAGTTCCAACACTTCCTACAAATCTGTGTTCTCCAAAAAAAGTGCACAAGTCCTCGCTTGCCTGCACACTCACTGACCAGTCTCAGAAGCATCAGCTCATCAAGGAAAAAACTCTCTAGAGCTCTACTGCTGCTTAACCCACATGGCATATCTATTTTTCTTCTGTGTAAATTCCTTCGCTTTTCATTCTCCACTGTGCAGCTCTTCTGCTGCCTTCTTGTCTAAAAAACAGTCAGAATGCCTCTGAAAGCAGACATATTTCATATGAAATACACATGGGATGCCAAAGGTCCATCTTCTGCAGAAATCACTTGTGGCTGGATCATACTCTGATGCTAAGTCCCTGTCAGCCGTCTCCAAGAACATCTGAAATGGGCCTAGCTAGAATTAACAGCTTTGGAAGGGGAAAAGCAAGGGGGGAAAAAAAGAAAGGAAAAAAATGGCCTAGTGTTTGCCAACAAACCAACCATAAAAATTCCGTTGAACTTCTCCTTTCTGCCTTCCTCAGATGGTTCTCTTTTTCAGATGGAAAGGGGAACTGTATAAAGAAAGACTTTTCTGATCCTCTTTCCAAACAAGTTTAATGATCATCCAGGGTTTGAGGCTGTTTTTAGGAGTTGGGTTTTGGTGTTTTTTTGAAGGATGAATGCTTGTTCAGATTCTGCACTTCATGGTCACGTCATCCAACCACTAGCTGTGATCCCACTAAGTAACACCCTGTTCCTTACTGTTTAAAACAGAGATTTTATTCCTGCATTGCAGTTCCACTTCTGACACAATCTATGAACAGATCATTTCCTCTGGCTGCAACAGGGCAGAAGAGATGTCCATCACTAACTGTTCACACCATGTTTTGCTCAGTTACCACTTCCTCAAATCTGCTGACTTGTTTAGTCTGGTTATCCCTCTGATAGACATTTCTATCAAAATGTCCTTGCTTCAGTTATACAATCAAAGCTGTAAAACTTTGAAAGCCTGATCTGAGAAGTGGAAAGCTCATGAGGCATTTGCTACAGTTAGATATTGTACATCAACAGCCTTTTGGGGACAGTCTACTCAACTGCCTCCATCTTACCTATAAAAATCTCTCTTCCAGAACTACTGCTTAATTTAACATAGCTAAATTGTGCATTGTCAAAGGAAAGATGTAACATTTTCTAGTCCCCTAACAAGAAGGAGGCAGAATGGAATAAAATTCTGGATCAAGTCATCTTCCTATACCTCCCTTTCAGGAGCTTCAGGTTCAAGCAGAGTACCTCTTGGTATGCCCCCTCTACACTGCTGCACAGGGGATTAAAGTAGTGATTAGAGCACAACTTCTAACAAGGACAGATCTGCCTCAGCCCATTTGAAAAATGAGAGAGGAAAAAAAGCAAGATATACTTAATTGATTATTGCAGCTTTTTTTTGCTAATAAAGTTGCAACTGAGTTTAACTTGGCTCCATGTCCTTTAACGTAAATAATCTGCTGCTGGCATTAAATATGTTAACATTTGAGCATATGGTGGAAACACCACACTTCTACTGAAACAAACATCATCAGCTTGAATAAAAAGCCAAATACACAGACTCCTACAACAGAACATCTTATTAATGGAAAACTGCTAACAAATATACTTACTAGGATTGTATGAATAGTTCAGCTTGGATGGCTACAGTCTCATCATACAAGTATTTTCAGCCACCCTACCAAAGGAACTGCCTCTACTTTATACTTTCATTAACATACAAGATTGGAAGTAAGATGAAAGAAAGGACTGCAGCAAGTCTGCATTATGTGCAGAAGATTCTTCATGTATTAAAAGATTTTAACTTCCCACCTCTGCCACCGCGTGTGATGTGAGAGTTCTCTGTCAGTCCTGTAGAAGTATTTTACAGTGACACAGGCTAGGTAGGTCAGTAATCTCCAAGCCAGCTCAAAGGGTTTGCAAAAACAATTTAAATTATGCTAGCTTAATGCCTGGAAGGCAGTGACTTTTCACTCACAAACTCTTCAGTCTGGTCACATGTTAGAGAAATACATGAAGGTCGGTGTCATTCCTGAAAGCTCCCGGATTCAGCTGACTAAAGGACACAACAGATAGGGTTTAGTTCTGGAGAAAAGAACTTCCTCAAGGTGAGTCGCACTTTTACCTCCTCTGTGAACGCAAGGCTTCCTTTTCTGGACCTCTTCAACATGTAGCACATAAGTTCAGCAAGATATTAAGATACAACAGCATGCATTTAAGGTCCCAATAGCCTATTTTTACTATTTAGGGTATGCTAAATTTATCCTGCTTACATGCTGTTTTGTGTTACAAGCAGCCAGTCTCCATATAATACCTAACTGTCAAACAATAGCACCATGACATTGCAGTATGGAAGCTGAGGGAACAGGGTCTGTATAGCGCCCACCTCCTTCACATACCAGCCACTGCCCCTGAGTAACCAACTGGTGTCCACTGCTCCTCAAGTTCTGTCCCTGGCACAAAAGGAATGGCATTTAATTCTTCTATACTTTTTTACCTTTTTCTTATGCTTATGAGTGTTAGCTCTTTGAGGTGCTATGTATATTTTGACGTACCTACTACGATGCTCTCTGATCATGATTACAAGTTCTAATAGATGCAGAAAATGGTTATGGCTGCAAAATTAGGTTCCTCCATTATTCACATTCTGGAAAACAGCATCTTTAAAATCAGAAAAAACAGCTTCCTAGATGTTATACAGAATGAGAAATTCATTTTTATGGATGCTCTGTATTATTTGATGGGACAGAATTCTTCAGTGCAACATGGTTTTGAAATGAGTAATGCCTAAAAATAGGCACTTTTAAATAGGAAAATTTATAATTTAAAAATCCAGAAAGCAAAACCCAAAGAGAACTGGGAATGAGTCAGCTACATCTATTCACTATGCAACCAATCATCATAAAGAAACCATTTCTGCTAAACTTATTTTAGTAGACTTATATTTAGAATGGATTAGGCTTTTAAGTTAAAAGAAAAAAACCCTAAAGTTTTAGGAGCTGCCATGCATATGTTCACTAATTGCTACAGCTTGCTTAGTCCCTTCTCGGAAAAGGACATATCCCCATCCCATCCCTCATCCCCGTTTCTCCCTCCTTTTCTGAAAAATTTTCTTTTACATGAGATCACCAGATCACGCATTCAGTGAAAAATATCATGTGCTGTGCAACTTGCATACACCACACTTTCGGGCAGACCATAAAGATATTGATATGATTCAGATTAGCTGTACCATGCATGCAACAAAGAGCCCATACGTCACAGAAATAGCATTATGATTTTTTTCAAGAACTGTGTCACTTCTTCCAAGAAGTGTGAATTGAAGAGAGACATCTAAGACTAATTTGCATTTCAGTTGGAGGTATCTTGAACCATTCCAGCTCAAGATAAAGTGCTAAGTGAATCTGAGAGCAGACTTTACAAAGCAGATTAGTAATTCGGGAAGAACACCTTTACAAGGCTTGTAAATAAGGCTTGTAAATCCAGTGACACTTAGGTCCACAAAAACACATCTCCAATCTCTTCTTGTATTGGGACAGGAGATGCCATTTCCTTTCCCACATATGAGACCCTTTGTTCTCTCCTCCTGTTCTCCCAGTTGCATGACTAGCTACAACTTTCTTTTCATATGCACTTCACAATAGGGCTTACCCTGACTGTTTTCTCTTGCAGGATTTCCCTTCTACGTACACACAGCAATAGAAACTTTCTTTGACACGATCCATAAACTCCTGAACACTTAGAAGCTTTGTGCTGCCAACCTACAGGGTCCAGGAGACATCTGTTAGTAATCAGACTTCTTTGATCTTTAAAGTTTTTAAGCCACTAATGTCCACAACATTACTGTAACATAAACAGATACTATCCCTATTTATAGACACAAAAAGTGAGGGAGAGGTTTGTGTGGTTTGTCAGTCAGAAAGCTCTTGATTCCCAAATCATAACATAGAAGGAATCTAGTTAAAGCAAGGCAGTATGAGGCAAAAAGTGAATTTCAGTGAAGAGCTGTCAGGGGAATTTTGTCCTCACCTGACTGTATCTTCCCTCTCATTCCAACAATCCAAGAAAGCAGGTTCCCACTCAGATGTGATTTTTTACTACACTGTGTATTTTAAGTAGCAGGGTATTTTTACTTGCACTCTTAAACCAGCTTTGTTCCCAGGTCTCCTATGATTTAAAGTTAAAATGCTCAAAACTCCCAGGTGGTCAGGAGTTATACTGTGAATTTGGCATTTCTGCATTCCAAAAAACCCCATGAATAGGCCCATTAGGGGACTTTAGGGCCTGCTTAAAAATTGAGTCTAGTCTCCTGAAGAACTCACAAGGACAAGATGCTTATTTACACCTTGAACTTTCATCACTACTGATGCTCTTTTCACTCTCTCAAGATACTTACACCATCAGACAACGCTTGGGCAGATCAGTCTGACTAGCAAAGCCTGCATCTTCAGTCAAATCCTGCAGAAAGCCTGACAGTATAGCCCACTCCTCACTGTAAACAAAGCTCAACAAATCCTATGTTTTCCGAGACACTGGAAGGAATTCCCCTCTCAATGCTGGGGCAAGTCTCTATTAAAAATCAGATAGCTCATGAAAGAAACTTTTCTACCCATTTTACAGACAGAATAAAGATGACTTGGCCTGCCCAAGCCCACAAGGTATGCCCAAGCCCACTACGGAGAAGCAGAATTTAAAGTTAATTATTTGTATTCCAACATAAAGCTTTTGACTACAGGTAAATGTTTACTCTTCAGCAAATTAAAAATGTGAAATACAAAATGCTTAAGACAATCTCCAAATCTGTAGTTTGTATAACAGCAGCAGGTAGATTACACAGTAGACCAACCAGTTGCGTAACATTCCAATATCTGTATCCTCATACACATACCAATAATTGAGCACAAGACTAATAATAGCTACAAAGTGCAATCATTTCAGTGACTACACTTACTCTCTTCATCCCAAAAGAGGAGTCTACAGGACCATCCAGTGATCTATTAGAACTGGACACTGCACAGAAAACCAGATTTTCAGGTCTGGAAAAAAACCCCTTAGTTTCCAGGCAAGTATTACTACATACACAGAAGCAAATGACTAGGTGTGCAACTCAACACACAAATTTGCACATGTGCTGTAACACCTGAGTAATGCAAGTATTTTTCTTCCAAAGATCATGAACAAGAAAGTTAGTATTAAACTTGGTGACATCTGTAAAGAATCTACAAACTTTATGAGGATGTTCTAAGGGAAAAAGCTAAAGGGCAGCTTATGTACTCTGGCACATAAGAAATACTCTTCGTGCATAGAACAGTGAAACTATTTTTGGCTTCTGCATTTCCCCTTACAAAAAGAAACCCTTTTTTGACCCTTTCAAGTACAGCAAGTCATCAACAAAAATCTTACATTCTGACTTAGCATACTGAATCACTGACAAGACTGACTCGGTTGTGACTTAGCAGATCTAGAATGAAAATTTAAAAAAAAAACAGGCAGCACTACTTGAATTCTGCCTACAGCACCAGAACATTTTAAAACTTCTACTACAAGAAGTAGTGAAGAATTAATTAGCCAAAGCTGACACATAATTGCAAAGCAATAATCTACTGCAGTGAGCTTGGCTTCTTTTGTTCTACTTTCTAGACCCCATCTGTAGCTTCAGGAAAAGAGTGCAGCAGTAAGAATGAGCCGTGAGAAATCAAAGACTCTGTCTGGGTGCATCAGTCAGTCAACACTGCTGAGCACCCAGGTCATAGCTGCATAACCCAAGACTCCCAGGAAGTCAATGCAACAGTATATACAGTTGCTGCTTTCCATTATCTTTCCCCACTCAGGTGGCCAAAGATTAAAGTACTATTTCTGAGCACTTAGGGGATGGAATTACAACTTTTGTATGGTAGGTAAACATTCTTCTTCCTTGGCAAGTGCATCCTATTGACTTCTCCAGTCGCATGAAGTCAACATTGTTACATATTGCCCTTATTTTTAGGTGTGTTTTTAAGCATTTCAGGCACTCCTATTCAGAGTTGTAGCCATTATTTTTATTTGCCTGTACCTCTTAGATTCTTTCTGTTCTCCGCCAGCAAGCTTTTTTCCTGTTTGTTCTATAAATCCCAGAAGTCTTGTCCATTGGGAGTGGAACCCAGGTTGTCAAACCTGATAGGAAATCACCTTACACTTTACAGCAAGGGCAGAAAAAAAAAAAAACCCCTTTGCACCCTACTGATGTAACACTGGGTCTGCCTTTGCACTGGAAAAACTGAACTACAAGTTGTTAAAAAGGTTCAGTCCTAGTAAAAACAAAGGGAAGCACGAAATACTTCAATCAGTTTAATATTACTTTATGCTGTAGCTCACAAGTGTTAAACACAGAAAAGTTATGGCAAGGCATAACATCTCCTTGCATAACATCCATGAACAGTTCTCCCAAACATACCTCAGAATGACTTCCTATTCTTCCGGAGGTTTTCAGAGTATATCCATTATTACTAACAGCATGAAAATAACATCCTGACAGGGACAATATCATTCTATTTTCACAGTCCTTTTATTCTCACACTTAAGAGAATAATGAACATTATTTCCACACAAGTAAAATTCAAATTCCACTTTGGACTGGGGGGATTGATGTGTGAACTTCGTGCCAATGAAAGGTACTATTTTGAGCAGCAGCTAATGATTCACGTAAGTGAAAAGAACCCTCACTGTCACAACTGCAAGGGGAGAAGAAAAGTAACCTTGCCTTTCACTGCAAAGAGGAAATCAAGATGAAAATGTATATTGAAAAAAGCATGTACATGTGAGTATTATATATTCAACACAGAAAAAAATACAGTTAAGATGGATTTATTTCCTGGAGAAAAAGGTGTTTCTCTCCATGTCCTCATTTCCAGGAGATATTAGTATCAGATATAAAAAAGTTCCTTTCATAAAACTATTGAGAAATGGACACTACGACACTTACCTTCCTGGTTAAATGAAACCAATTTTAAATAGAACAACATACACAAATAAATACAAACAGAAGACCTAGCCTACAAAAAAAAAGCAAAACAAAAAAAATGCTTATTTCAGACTTTTTTTCTTGGGATCTGAAAAATATATTCTAGTTTCTCTGTCCCATCTCACTACAGCTCCTTCATTATGGTTAATTTCTGAAATCCATGTCAGCGGCATTCAGTGCATTCTTGCAGCAAGGCAACATGTAACAGCCCATCTTTATATCCTGCCTGGAAAAAATCTACAGAGAATAAACATGAACGCTTTCCTTTCCTTCAAACTACTTTCACCATGACAGTCATCTGTTTATATTTTCAATATGAAAGAAATACTTAAACTTTTCAAACTTATGGTAGTGTTAGGCATCTCTGATCACTTCAGTTTTCCCAAGTACTATTTATTATTTCTCTTCACAAAGCCTTATCTGATTTACAATTTTTTTTTTTGCTTCTGAGATTCATAACCACATTCCATAAACATACTTAGAAAATTAAAGAATACTGCTAAAACTTACTTGAAGTAAAAATGAAGTAACTTATGGCCTACCCTTGACAGTTCAGCATGGGTACATTTGTAATCAGTATTTGGTTTTCACATGGGTAGAACTTTTGACTCTATGTCTAAAAAAATAGGTAAGAAAAAGGACAGCAGTGACTATGTAGGCGGAAAAGAATTTGATTTTACACAGTGCCCTTCATTGTTCAGCTGTCCTTAAGCACTTGACAAAACAGCAAGGCTCCCAGGTGTACTATCATATGAGCAAATACAGCAGCTGTTCTGCAAGCTACAAGAGCTCACCTCTAACCAGAGGAATCTCACCCTGAGAGGCTGCATGTGAACATAAGGCACTCGAGAAACATTTACTCTGTTTAAGAAAACCTGGGGGGTATAATGCTGCATGTACTTAGAATTCTGAAGTATAAAATAAAAGCATGGAAAATCATTGCTCTAAGTGTATGTTGGATGCAACATGTCTCTTGACTACAAAAAAATAAAAGTAGCCCCTAATCTGAGGTTTATGGTGCATTTCTCCTATCACACCTAAACCCTGGGTATAAAACAATGCAAAACTCTATGCAGATGGGAGAACTTCATCTCCTCCTAAGTGCTGACGCCCGGACTGAGATCTCCAAAGTGACTGGTGCTGGTACACTAAACAATACACTAGAGGAGTCTAAAGAAGGGAAATTGTATCCTAATACCAGAGACATTCCCAAAGTGACATACCTTTCTTACTAAAAACTTACTCTTTGCAAGGAAAAGTTAATCCCCTCTGGCAAGCCACAGCGTAACTTCTGCAGTTCTTTGTCTTCCATTTCCACCCTATGCCAGCAGCACTAACCTTCTGTTTCCGTCATCGGACAAAGCAGACAATGCTCACCTTTGGTCTCAGTAACAAGCTGGATAAAGCTGTCTGTCTATATTATCATTTCCTCTCTTTCTACTTAATAGCTGCCTTTTTTGTCTTTAATGAACACTGTGGTACAGATAGGCCAGACATAATCCTGCAGTAGGAAAAAAAGGCAGATATTTGCACCACGAAAGCACAAAGCTCAGTTCTGTACATTCTATTAATCTTGGCTCATTGAACAAGTAATTATCAAAAGCATACATAGTTCTAAAAATGGAAGGTTTCCATAAGGAAAATCCTTCCTGTGTGATAAAACACACAAGTTATCAAAACAGGATGTAGAACAGAGAGCACACGTGCATCCTTACTTCAATTGTTATGGCATTAGTCCTTGCTAGTTGAATTAATCTTGGAAGGAATGCTGTAATTTTTTTAAAGCAAGCAGGCCCTGTTCCTATCTCTGAGGCCGGCAGAGACAACTGGGCACAAGAGTGAATGCAACTTAGGAAACAGTCACCCGTCAAAGAATATGGTGAACTCCTAAACCTCTTACATAATGATTACTGTTGACTTCAAACAGATTACAGTAGGGTGGCCAGAAAAGCCCTGAGACAGAAATTAACACCCAATGCTGCCAATGGCTCAATTATTCCAAAATATGGAGAACAGCATTGAAGACAACTTTTCTCTCATCTCATTTAGTACGCTTTATGAGTGGATAAGAGCAGTTCCGCAGTTCTGAGATTCAGAAACAAACAAGCAAGCAAGCCCCTCCTCTTCCCTCTGCTCCACCCTACACAGACATAGAAAGAAAACATTCATTTTATAATGGCAGTGTTTATTTACATTAGAGAAGGTTTACACTAGTTGAAAAGTTGTTTCAACATGAATCCAACAATCAGTGCTTTTGCTGGTCTTCAAAGAAAGAGATGATTATTAAGATTTAATGATGCAACTTCAGAAGACCTTGATGATCACTTGGGAAAAAAGTACCAGGAATCAACTAAAACAAACAAACAAAAAAAAATACAAGAGTGACATTAGTTCTATACAACTAATCATACTCAAACACTTCAAAAAACAACATTCTGCCCTTTCAGCTACCTTCCCTCCCATAATAATACTGCTGTGTTAGCTCTAATCCCCACCCTGTGAAAAGCATGGCCTCAAAATATCTGTTCATTTTAACAGCTTGGCTGTACCAATCCTGCAACAAGTTACAGCACTGTTGTGACCATCCCTGGAAAACATCACAAATCAGGCAGATTATCTTCAGTTGCCTGCCAGAGGTCTGAGATCTAATACTGTGGTAAATAAATGCTACTTATTGGCATGCCATATAAAGGTAAATGGAATGCTACTTGCTTTCCCATGACATGGGCTACCCAGATGTTGCTTCTCAAACAAGTTGGCACTTGGCTCATGACTAAGTTTAACTTAGTATTTCTGTAACTCCCTCCATCTCAAAAAGCAGATATGTCTTCTCTATAGTTCCTGCCAGTAGAAAAATCTTTTTTCAAGTAGTTAAAACTGGAAATGTAGGATGCATTCTTATTTCTTAAAGAAAAACACATGTTCTGTTAACAGGAAAAACAGTCATAACAGTGAAAGGATAAAATTTTGTCATTAGAACTTACACTTGAAAAGTAGGCATGGTTATGCCAAGTTTAGGAAAAGGAGCTGTTTATTTCATGAGTTAGCAACTGTGAGGAATGACAAAAACTAAGGCAAAGCAACTTATCTCTTTTAAAAAGGATAAATGTCATGAATTTGCCTTGCATGACCAGTAAGGGAAAAATTTCCTCTTATCTTTTTATGTTAACTACACTTTCACTCAGAAGTAATCTTCTCCCACAAAGCATCCATGAATTTCTGTTCATGTTCTATTTAACAGGAGACAGGCAATACCGTATGACAGGATATAACTATTATAATTTTCATATACACAAAACTGCCTTTTTGCAACAAAACAGTTTTCATGTCAATTTTTAAACCCAGCAATTAAGAGAAGTCATATGACATCTGAGAATAAAGGTACCTTCCGGGGGAACAGAATCTCCATTCATTAACGCTGGTGCCTAAAAGAGAGAAAAAAAAAAGATAGAAAAAAAACCCCAAACCAACATCACAGTATTTACTTAAGGTTTCATAGATAGCACCCAAACACAAAGGTATTTTAATGGTCAAGTCAAGAGATATTAATAAAACCAGAATTTTCTGCTGCCCCCACAGAACAATATTCTATCTAAGATTACTTACCCCCACTGTACAAATATCTTTGTTGCTTATAAATAACAAAATAAGAACATGAACAATGAGTGACAGATTAACACTTTACCTAATGCAAAGGGGATTTTTGATGACTGTATCATCTTTGAGAATAACAGGATTTGTTGTTTACATCTAAAGAGTAAAAGTGCCTTTCTAGTTACTTTATGTTTCACTGTCAGGTATGCATGTGAATACATACATATACACACACATATAATTTACATTAAATACATGCAAACAATTTAAAATGAATGTGTGATGACACTCTTTTACAATCCATTTTGACAGAATAATTCAGTTCTGTGGAAAGTGACTATTTGTTTTAAAATTCAGGTCTGACATTCCAAAACTGGATATGCTACTATCCAATCACACGAGTGCACAGCCTGTCTTGTCCTGTAATTTAAAGCACAAAATTACGACACTTTAAACACATCTGGAATCTCCCTGCCTCATGATGAGGATCTAAATATTCCACTGCCCTTCCTTGGCACAGCAGCACTCAGGCTGAGCTGAACTGGTGTGACACAGCCTTCTTGCATCTGAGCAGGCACAGGGCTCTAAACACTGAAGAGCAGAACAAAGCCCATGAGGAGAGACAGAAGCTGGATTCTTCTTCCACTTTACCTGCCTGGGGGTGGGGTTATGTGACTGGTCTGAAAGGAGGTACCAGTACGACAAACAAACCAGGTCATATCACCAGAATATCCTCTCTCTTTCCAACAAAACCCAAGCTTTATCTCATAAGACAGGGAGAACCAGAGGTCAACATTTATAAGCAGGTGCCTGCCACTTCTGGGATAACTGCTCAAAATGCTTGAGATAAGGACTCAGTACTTTCCCAGCATGACCAGATCAAAATCTCATCCCACTGAACCAGGAATCTCTTCCCTATACAACATTTTCACCTGGAACACCATTTAAAAACCAAGTAAGTAAATTAATTAATAAAGACAAACCCCAGAGTAACAACTTCACCAACCTTTTTGTTCAACTGGCCACTGTACAGAAAATTCTACCTTTACTAAATCCCAAATGAAAATGTCCTCACAGAAAGTGGGTAGGGAGAAAGGCAGTCAACAATCTTTCCTGCCTAGATCTGAATTATTCAAAACACATCAATAAATATACAGATTCAAATTTCATTGGAGATTTTTTAAAATTATGAGGAAAATTCAAATATTTTCCCTGTAAAACACTGTTTTGCATTTTATCAAAAGAAAGATCATTTAGCAAAGCTTTCCTAGTTCACTTTCCAGTATTATAAGGAAAAAATTACGTGCTAAGTCTGAGAAATACTGATCTACTAACTATATATAGATTGTCTTGGAGATTTTCCAACTTGCAAAGTCCTCAGCAGCTTCTTCACAGCGCAATTCTTAGGATTAATATTAAACAAAAGCTTGGCGGTCCTGGTCAGTTTTACAGATGGCAACACTTAAAAGCCTGAAATAAACAGTGTATCTTAGCACTAACACATTCATCTACAAAGCTCTATTCCTCCTGGGTTTAGTGTGCAACATACACCCCCGACACTGGAGCTCAGACAGATGAAACAACTTTCAGAGGCTAGAGAACACTAGAAATTTTCACCATGTAGGGTTAAAATTCATCTAGATTTCTAGTTGCAGGCATCTGGTGTAATTTTAGCTGGTTCAAATGTTCAATATATGCTCTTATATGCACAGATTATCTTCTATCTCTTTGGAATTGACTGGTCACAGCAATTCACCTGCTATGGAAACATTCTTAGTTTGTCCCCAGTACAAATGACAGTAAACATGCCAACCATCTAGAAACTCACTCAATGGAGTGGAAATTCCCCAACCCAGACAAGCCATTCTAGTTCCTCATCTGTAAACTAACAAAAGGTCAAATAATTCTGAAAACAACGGGACTACACCCAATTAAAATCTATAGGAAATTTTGTTAAGTGCACACTTCGTAAGCATTTGGCAAGGACTTGAATGTTTTTCATTTGGTTGTTACAGTTCTCTTGCTCACCATGAAAACTGTTCCATAGCTATAGTGAGTGCTGCCTTTTGGCGTCTTCTTTGTTGTTTTTTTTTTTTAATTTTGTTCCAGGGTTTTTTTGAGAACTCAGTATATCTGATTTAAGGCAATAATCAGTCATTCAAAAATGCCGCAACTGAAATCTATTGCTGGAAAAAGAAATGTAGGGAACCAGCTCCCACTGCAGAAATAGCTCAGAAATTTTGCAGTAGCTGAAATATGTCTCTCAGTGTACTTGCATACAAGATCTCTGCTTCAACTTTCAAAATTTTGTTTTTATCCAGGAACTAATAGATGGATATAAATTAGAAGAAAAAGTATCTGCTTTTAGTCTAAACTAAAAAAAAAACCCAACCAAACAAAACCAAACAAAACCATCTGCAAACACAGGCAGCTGTCATTTGAAATCACCACAGCCATTAAAATTCTGCAGCCAACACTCACGTGCTTTCACTTCAGTGTGAAAGAGATGAATGTCTGACAACCAAAGCATGCAGTGTAGTGTACTAGACAAAAAGATACCTGCTTAAAATGTGCATGTCAACCTCCTTGCTTATATTTAGAGTTCAACTGTCCATGATTCCTATTTCAAGGCCATTTTACTTTTTTTAGTTTTTTCTGATTGGCAACTGCATGCAGCATGAACAGTATTTATAATAGAGTATTACGTATTTTCCCTGTCTGGAAAGCACCAAAAGGCAGCACCCTGCAAAGACATAATTAAAATACTTAGACTGAACTGAAACAGAAAGATGGAAAGGAGTATGTGGAAACGTACTTCACAAAAACACTATCACTTAAAAGAATGTGAAGCACAAAAAGAAGACAGGAAGTGATACCATTTGGTAAGAAGGGAAGCTTTCAAATAAAAAATGTATTTAAGTTTGATACAAAGTATCTATTTTATGAACGGATAGTACTAACTTCCGCCCCTCCCCAAAAACCAAGGGAAAAAAAAAGAAACAAAATAAGGCACACTTGTGATTTAATAATTATTAACCCTGCATGCCTCAAAGTAAAAAAGCAGAGAATACAAAAGGAAATATTCCTTTGCATATTTGTCACCATTCAAATACATTTGGACTTGAAGTTTTAGTTGCATTTAAAGACTTATGAAGTTATTGTAAAATTGAAAGTACAGAGGTAAATACTTGCTTATAGCTGCGACTGACATGTCTAAAAACATATCTGAATTCCAAAATGAGTTTTTCTTTCATTTAAAATTTACAGTCTCATAATCAACATTCACAAATGCAACATAGAGATACTTCTAAAGAAGTGCTGAAAGCAAGGTATCTGAATAGGAAAAAGTTTGGTTTGGCACATCTTTATGACTTAAACCAACATTTCTTTGCAATTGAGAGTCTCATTGTGACAAAACAGCATCCAGGACAACACATTCTTGTTAGAAATGCTGTTGGAATGTAAACTGTACAGACAGTGGATGGAGTGCCCTTTGACATCTCTACTTGCATAATTAATGACTGTTGAGGCAAAACACTGGGTGCTCTGGCAGCCATGCACACACACAAAATACCTCATGTGGTCATGAGCACAGGCTCAACCACAGCCTATGTTAGAAAAGAAAAAGTAATACTTGGGGCCCCATTTCTCCATGTAAATTCTGGTAACCTTGCTTAATTTCTGGCATCCAAACTAGCATATTTTAAAATGGAAAAAATTCTCCTCCACTAACAATTGCACATGAAAGCATCAAACCTGCAGGACATTTTTCCTGCCTGAACAGGAAACTTGCATGTTTTAATTTTATGTTAATTTTCAGAATATGACACGTATTCTTTAAGAAACATTCAAACAAGCATCTCCCCTCTTAAAGCATTGCATTTAATTATGCAAGTAGACAAACAAAGGATCTGTTTAGTGATTAGGGACTACAGTCAGCTAGTCAATGAGTTCTAACACTGGGTGGTAACTCATGGCAACAGGGGAGACAGAGAAGACAGCAGGCTAGATACAAATAGCAGTCCATCTTGCTATTCAGGATCAGAAGAAACAGCATTGCAGAAGCAGAAAAAACAAAACAAAAAAACTCCAACAGAAAAGTAATGAACCTTTGAGAAAGCACAATTGGACCACTGCAATGAAAGGTTTATATCACAACACTTACATTTCCCCCATAACCCTTCTCCTCCTCCTTTTACTTAAATTTTTGTTTAAGGAAGGACTATTTCAATTTAGCTGCTTTATTTCAGTTTTGGAGCTCTGAACAATCTTTTACAATTAATCACTGAAAGAAAAAAAAAGGGTGGAAAAAAAAGTAAATATCCTTACTGACTGCACAATCGACCGGGCATCTTCCTCACTGCAACAAAATGGGCTGCCACTCACCAGAAGATTTGTGCTGAAAAATAAAATTAAAAACAAGCTTTATCCATCAGTGGAAAAGAGCTACGCACAATTAAGTACTTATGAAAAAAACCCACTGTCACATACAGAGCTCAGAAATGTGTATCTGCAAGAAATAAGGAAGCCAAAACCACAAAATAATGCTGGAAGGAACAGGTGTGTGGAGCGGTGCTCTTTGTTTGAGTTTGAGGAGATGTCTAGGCTTTGTATCTTGTATTAATGCAAGCAGTGCTCACACTCACTGCTTCTGGCTGCTGGCTTGGGTACAGTGCAGAGGACCACAGTCAAGAAGCTAAATCCCCCCAAGAAGTCAGTAGAATTAAATTGACACTTCCTGAGGTAGCTGAGGAACACCGAGATGGCTGGCAGAGACAATGTTAGTGTACTCCATGTCTTGTGCCTTGCAGGATGGCCAGACTCTGTGGCAGATGATAGAAATAACTGCAGGTTACTTCAGCAACCTACCTGCAATATCTAACTATCGGCGATTGATGGAGAGACGGGAAGACTGATTCGTGATCAGAATTCGATTTTACTCAGGTTTTCCAAGAACTTATATACCATTTCAGTAAGGTTAATAATTTCTACTACAAAAATGAGGTTAAAAGATCATACAAGCAACTTATGCATTTTACAACATCTTTATCGTAGGGGGTTGATTGTATCTCTTCCCTTAAGCAGATTTAATCCTATCTTCCCATAAGCTCAAAGTTCTGTTTGTTCTTGCCATGGCATCCTAGTCACCAGACTAGCTATGCTAATTAAGCCTGTCTTACTCTCTGTCTTGTGTATTCCCACATCTAACAAGAAGGAAAAACAGGCCACATAAAGCAGCAGATATCCGTAGTATTTCCAGACAAACTCTGGGACCACATCCTTGGCAGAAATGTTCCCCTATGAATCTGTATCCTTTCACACTGAAAATGATTTTGATCAGGAGTTTTAAAGGTCCTACAGAATAAACTGCATGAACTTTAATTCCCCAATACAACAGAATGAACAGTGACAAAAGGACCAAGATTCTCCCAAAACAATTCTCAACAAACACTCTGGGGCCATATCTCAAAAGCTGAAGTAATGAATGTCACATCTATGTATTCAATATATTTCTGGAACCACTTACCAGTAAATCATCATCTTTATACAACGTGCAATTAGTCAATCATGCTTTATTATCGATTAATTACCAAACCCATGAATATTCCTGTCATCTCAAATTAAAAAAAAATCTAAGCAGTTCATGGTCAGCTGCAACTTGTTGAATAGCAACAGTATAGCACAATACAAACAGCAAGGGATGTGACTGAATACTTACCACTTTACAGTACCTCCATCAACTTTTTTATGAAGCAAAGCTTTCCAGTGCTCATGGGTAGATTTAATAATTTCAACAGCAAAATCCTAGTTTACAACAAGGAAAGTTTTGTAAATTAAAATGTTATTAAACAGAAAAAAAAGCCACAGAACTAGTTTATTAAAACATACTATTTCACGTGTTATTTTAACACACTGCTTTTGAGGCCTCATTGAATTTCTGGAGAATATAACACCCTTTTTATGTAAAGAAACAAACTTCATTATTTGTCAAATATACTGGCAACACATTCAGGACTTTCCTTCAGTCTGCAGCCACAAAACACGAACACTACATGAAAGAAATGAAATCAGCACTAGATGCTAAGGAGATCCCTACTGCTGTAGAAAATTGTACCAGGCTCTAAATGGGATCAAGTGTGTGAGCTATGACTCCACCCTTACAGATGCAGGTCAGAGTTTGGGTTTCCCCTCTAGAGGCATAATTTGCATTTACTTCATTAATGCCCAATCATATACTCAAGCATTTGCAAGAACATAACACGTCAGCTGCTTAACAGTTTCTGCTTGTAACAAAAATAATATTGGGGGTGGGGCTAGGATGAAAAAGCTTCCAAAAATTAAAGTAAAATAAGCCCTCGGTGTCCAGATGATGACTGCTAGACTTGCAAAAAGCTGTCAGCTGAACATTCACATTTGTTAACAAGGAGTGACTTGGGAAAGTGCCACTGGAACATTGTGAACTTCACCAGAGCTGCTGGAGCACAGCCACAGCTGCCTCGCCACATCCTGGGTCTCTAGAAATGCTTGAGAATTATTTAAGTGCTTCAAACCAGCTATCTCAGGGCATTTAGTGCCTCCAGGCTGAACTCCAATGGCCTGACAGGGATACACTGTTCCACTGTCACTCTGCAGCAGAGGAAAACCTCTAAGAGCAGTTCCTGGGAGAACAGGGGAGAGAGATCAGGACGTCAAGCCTTACAACTCCAGAACTGATGGATTTAGAACAGAGGGGAGTCAGGGCATTTCTTTAACTAAATAAAACATGTAAAGTTGCCTGTGCTGGTTAGAAGGCATTATGTAACTCTGATAGCACCCTGCAAGGCTGAACTGGCTGACACATGGACATCATTCATGAGAAAACTGTGATTCTTTGCCAAGAATAATTTACACAGAGCATTCAATACACAAGCTGCAAAGCAATTTTACTCAAAACACATCCAATGTCTCTGGAAAAATCCAGATATTTCCTTCAATAAGGTTTGTTCCTTGGTCCAATCTCCTTTTGAACAGCAGCCATTTTTACTGTAAGTAGTTTAAAAAGCTACTCCTTTTATTCTTAAAAAAAAAAGAAAAAAAAAAAGAAAAAAAAAGAAAATAATTTCTTCAAGCCAAACACTTCAAATGTTTTTGGAGATTTACCAGAAAAAAGTATGCCTTGAGCAAACACCAAGTATGAAAAAATCTGTAACCTATTGTCTTAAACTACGTACCCCTAAAAAAAGTCAGAAAAATTTGCCAACAGGACTGAAAAAACACCTGAAAAGACAATCGGTTCATTACTCTGACACGGAGAATGAAAATGCTTTGAAAAACACCTAAAAACCACACAGATGCATGTGTAAATCTCATCAGGATTAGGACTAAACTTTTTTTCAGACTTTCTTTAATGACCTATGCATTTTCCCTGAACAAAATGGAAGGCAGCAAACATTATTTAATCCTAGCCTAATAAATTGTATGTGAAAGTCCCTCCCATCAAAATCTTTTTTGTTAAGCCTCCTCCTTTACAGTTCCAAAAATTCTATGATGTATTACAGAGTCCACATGAGAGAATGATGCATTTTTAATTTTACATTAATTTCACCTTGTTTTTAAATTCTCCATTAAAAGCAAAGTGATTTTCTGGTTTACCATCAGGTACTTTATATAATTGGAACCAGTCAACTGTAGCCTCAAGATAACCCGGTTTGTGCTTCCTGACATCATCAATATCTGTAAGTTAAAAAGATTAAAAAAAAAAAAAAAAAAAAAGATCGATCATTTTCACTCACAGGTTTCAGAACATTAATTTTTTAAATTTTCCTAAAGAATCTTCAGCAATTTGATTTCACTGAATACTTCCAAAGTCATTGGTAAACTTCACTTTATTACATTAGCTGCCCATAGTTGCTACCTTATGATTTCACAACCACACTAAGCAGGCAAACCAGTTGTCTCCTGCCCTTCATTAATTAAGACCCAAAGGTACAATGAATAAAAGGACCATATTTATGACAGGAGAAGAAAATTTCATATTTATCTCAGTAGGTAGCTCTTGCAATACTTAGATTATTAACTGAGGCAAATTTTTCCTCCATCAACTGCAGGGGCTATGAGCATTTTTTGATAATGAAAGAACAGTTATAAAAACAATTTCAACACATGGATCTTTAAACCAGGACCTCTAAACCAAAAACAGGCTTGACTTGTCAACATTATATTAAAAGGCACTCTTTTGCTCACATTAGTTCCAAATTCAACCCCTTCAAGACATGACAGAGATGTGCCAGCAGCCCTAAATATAACCTTGTGATATCGGCATATTCACAGTGATAAACAATTCTACCTCTACAATCCTGACGGACAATGATATAACAGGACACAAGAGGAACATAGTCCATTTGTGGGACACCCTCATGAGGCAGAGATGAACACTGCCATGGCGTGTACAGAGAGATGAAACACCACAGTAATTCTGCTTCAACACTACACTGCCATATATCAACCATGCAGTTCTTGATCTTACAGCCCTCACCTGCTGTGCACATCAAACTGTAACAGGCTGGCCTTTGAGACTGCCACCACTTCTGTCACTTGCAATGGTGTGGTCCTATCAATCCCTTAACAAATTAAATCCCTGGCAATATGTTTGCATGGAAAAGCTTTCAACACTTTTCTAATTATTTTGATGTAATAAAGAATTTTGTCCATCCTAGAAGCCAAAAATACTCTGTAACTGGTGTAATCTTCTATTTCCTTTCCACAGTCACTTCTGATGGAAATGGAAGCTGACTTTTTACTGCTGTAGTCTACTAACTACTTCATAACCTCACTCTGCTCAGGCCACCTTCCATGGTGTTACTCTCCTCTAGTGTTTTGCAAGTCACTTACTCATGTCTCCCCTCCTTATTCCTTCTTGCTCTCTCTCAATACTGCCTTGTTACATCATCATCTTCTCCCATAGATATGCCTCACTTGATGACATCTGGTTGGCAGTGATTTCTGCTAAGATACGCTTCTGTCTATCCAGTCCTATAAAATCAGAGTTGCTTAGTCCATGGAATTTATACCTAGTCAAGTGCTTTCTGTCTTTAAGTGCCTAAATGTCTTTTAAAATTTCATTGTGAACGTGAACAAAGACATTAAAGTATTTCTGGAGAGAACAGTAAGAGAAGAGAAAAGGTCTTGTGCTACAGACCATTCAATTCTCAGTAGACCACCAAGAGAGATGACATGTAGACTGAACTGGGCAGCCAGACCTATGTGCAAAGACATTCTCAGTGTTAATAGGCATGTCACAGATGCCACTCCCAAATTCCACTGCATTACCACTACCCAAAGAACAAAACACAAAACCTTGAAGAACCCCATGTAAATTTTTGCTTTGCACACATTTAACAGGGCTACGTGTTTATGGGCTCAGAGTAAAACACATTTTGAACTTGGCTGCTGGCCATCTGTCTGTAGGAGATCAGGGAATTTCACTGGCAGAATCCCAGAAAAAAACAAGAGCACATAAGGCTGTGCTAGAGGCAGGTCTTCTAGCTGAAATACGTGTTTAAGAGCACAAGAAGCTTTTCACTAGGGTGGGTGGGTGGGACCAACCAAGAAGGAATGATTTAGAAAAGGATGGGATCTTGGTTGGAGGCAGAATGCTTCATTTGAGCACTAATAAAGCTGCAGCTCCAATTCAAATCAGTTTCAGGACTCCAATGTATCATCCTGTTCTCTGTTAAGCAAGAGAACATCCCTCCTCCAACTTGAGCCGTTGTCATCTCCTCCTCTTGTGACGTTTGAATTCACAGTATCTAACACTTGTTGAAGAGACAGTATCTCAAGTCTGTAAAGCATACCAGGCTGCTACAGCAATTTCCTTGGCTCCCAGCAGTGGACAAACTCCAGACCTCCATGTCCAGACACTGCTTAAATTCAACCATACTTTTCTCACACTGCTGCTCCTTTTTTCTGGTTCCTGTTCCAGCAAATGTCTCTACAACTCCGCTTCTCCACTCCCCCTACTTGGTTATTTGCCTCTTACTTCCATAAAAACTTGTAGGAGCATCCCAACAAAAACTGTTCATCAAAAGTGCTTTACAGGCTACTAACCAGCACTTGGTACTTGTCTCCATCTGTTGTCCCTTATTTATAGGTTTTATTTATATTTATTTGAAGGACTCAAATATTAGGATAGGCTTTGAGATAGACTTTCATTGTCTCCTTTTGTTAGAGATTCTATCCTAGTGGACAGAATTATCTCCATGAATTTTGCACTCTCTCTACTGGAAAATACCTTGCCTAAGGAAAATGACCAAACACAATCATACTACAGCATTATATGGATGCTGTATATTCTGGTTTTGAGGACTTAAGAAGGGGGACATTGGTTGCTTTTATTTCCTGGGTTCCTTCCAAGTTATTCTCCTTCATCCCTATAGTTCACTTCACTATTCTTTACTGTAAAAGAGAGCTACTGAACATCAAATGAAATTTGAAAGCTTGATCTATAAAAAAAAAAGACTCCAGAACATCTGTATTATAATGGAAGTTGGTGGCAAGCAGAAGAAAAAAGTGCAACAATGCAACAAAACAAACCCCAGAAAAGAATCAAAGCTATTGCTGTGGAGTCAGCATGTAATACAAAACACAAGGAAAACAGCAGCTCTTGCATCACTCACTCAACAGCCACCTCTTCAGTTCATTAAAAGTCACCACAGAAAAACTTGAAAGACAGTTTGTCTTCCACTGAAATCTAAACAGCCTCTTTGGGATATTGGGGGGAAAGGAGAAAAACCACACTCAAAAACCAGAAAAGCAAGCAGAGAAAGGTAAAAAAAATCACAATAAGCAGTACAATAATTTACTACACTAATATCTACAGAAGATAGCTTCAAATTATTATGATTTAAAAAAAAGCAAACAACTTAGATGTCTTTTCTGCAGTTTTTGACCTTGACTGCTTATCTTCCCTTAGAGCTATGTACTCACAACTGATCTTGAAGGGGGCAGGTTTGGGAGCAGCAAGCATGTACATGGCCCAAAGCAGTTTCTTCTCTGCCAGGAAGCCCTGCTGAAAGTGGCAGAGCAGGTCAGGCTCCCACAGATACGTTACCAGCATGTCCCCACGGGGCTCTAACTGGGAATTTTGCTATACTGCCTGCTTACAGCCATAGGTCTAATTTTATTGGGAACCAAAGTTAAGCGTCAAAGGTTTAAAAGAGACAGTGGATCACATTAAGGGTTGCAGTTCAGTGTCCATAAAGAAAATCCCTAGAGACTGGCACCAAGAACTGCTGCTAGCTCTCTGTCAAGGCAGTTGGCTAACGTGAATGCAGATCCCAATTCTAGCTGGCTTTACAGAAGAGAGCAACAAAAGTATTTGTACAAAACTACCATTTTTAGTACAACAGATGCTGCTTCTTGCAAGCAAAGCTAAAACAACATGTTTGCAGCAAGCTTTCTAAACAAGGTCTGTGGGAAGAGAGGACATATGTTTTTAATAACATCTTATAAACATTTACAGGAAGCAGCAGCTAAATTCCATATAAAGGCATTTGGTGTATTTTGTGCAGGGGGTAGGAAGGGAGCCTTGGTACAGCTAATTAATTTCTTTTTACTGAGTGCTTACACAAATCCACAACAAAAATCTTCTGGGCCTCTGCTGCTTCTCTGTGAATAACTACACTCACATGCAAAGGTCTATAACAATATTTGGTACAAAACACACAATATGCCTTAATTTTGCCATTTAGATTTTGATCACTAAACCCTATCAGGAGATACATATTGTAAAAGCAGTGTGGCAACCCAGCATAGTTAACTACACCAGTGCCAGCAAATGGCAGCACAATAAAGCCAGCAGACATCACCAACTGCTGTTGAATAGATCCTGGCATTCTTCCAGTGACCAATGGCTGCAAAAATGGCTGCTAAGATTCCAGGCCAGTAAATCACCTCCAAAATGCCATCCAGCATACATGATTAGTCCAAATTGCTGAAGGAGGGCAAGATGACCTTCTGAAAGTCAGACTTCATAAGCTGCTTCAAACACAGTTCCTGCATTCACTGCCAATGATTTTTAAAAGCTCTTGTCCAGTGTGAAGATGCCACAGACATTTAGACCAAATCACAGCACTAAAGTATCACTCATCCTTTCTGACCCCAAACTAGTAAAGCACATCAGATATACAAATAAACTCTAATATATTAAATTCAATCCAAACTATGAGATAACCAGACAAGCAACCTTTCCACTTCCAAGAATTTAGTTCTCCTCCTGCCTATTTTACAAAAAAAAGGCAAGAAACAAAAAGCAACAACAACAAAATAAAGCAAGCAATCAGGCCAACACTAAACACCAAGATTTAGTGTTTCAGTCTGCAAGGAGCTTTTGGGTCCTTTCTCCGAGTTGCTTGGTCTGAAGTTGCTCCACTGGTCCACTACTGGCCATCTGCCTAGCAACTGCCTGAGCAGAAACACAATGGCCACAAAGACAGATCTTATTGAAATAAATGAATCTGAACATGCTAGTTGAAGTGTAAAAGAAACTGTCTCACACAGATGTCTGCATCTGACATACAGCTTGTATTTGGTGAGAGACTGTCCCCATGCTCACCAGAATTAAGTGCTATTATTTCAGATTACCTTACGAAGTCAGTCCAAAAAGACACTGCTATTCCTATTTATGACACAGTCCCCACTTAAACAGGTGCTAACCATGGCCTATCATTCCTGGGTATTGTCACTGTAAACAAGAGTTTCTCACTGCTCTGTGTGAAAGAGAGAGTTCTAGGCAGGGTTTCCAATTTAAACTAGTATTTATCATCAATAAATGCCTGCACGACACAGTCCAGTGGAGTGCTATGAATAAACAATGAGAAGCACTTAGAAGTTGTGACTTCTGAGTTCTGTGAAGTCTCAGAAAAATCAATTGCACTTATGAGAACGATCACAGTCCTGGAAGGAGAATATCCCAGGTACCTGGGGTGTGCTTAAAGAGGCAAGAGGAGTTAACACATGGTGTGGGCTCAGGATGGGGTTTGCAAGTAATCACTACTCTGGTGTCTTGGAATTATCTTTTCCAAATGTTCACTGGGGGCTCTGCACATACTGAGCTGAAAGCAAATGTGATGATTCTCAGTGCAGTTGGAAACGTTTAACAAATGATACAGAAGTGACTGGACAGGATTAGAAGGCAACACTTAGCCTCATCTTCCCCAGGAGGCCACCTCCGTAACACAGCAGCACATCAATTACAGAGGGAGAGACTGGTTTTATCCATAGCTGCCATCCCTTTATGCTGAAATAATTAACAACTTTGGGAAGGGGGGAAAACAAGTATAAAAGGACATATTGTACTGCCTGCTCTGACAGATTTGTTTGTTTTCAGACTGAAGAATGATTGCTGTTAAACACTGCAAGCCAGTCATGTTCTCTGAAAGCAGATGGGGGCTTTTTTTCCTCCTCCTTTTCTTTCTTTCGTAAATCTTGGGCAGCAATTCCAATCCCAAAGGGAAATCATATTAAACTGGATAAATATTTCTACATTTCTCTGCATCTCAGGACAGTTCTCTTCTTGAAGTTTTGCATATATTCCCTGATAAGAAAGGATGCACACAGGAATCAACTACAGGCAATGGCTGGCCCATTCCTCCCACTTCTTTTTTTAAGACTAAAGCTCTTACTCCTCCCCTCCCAAATAAACTAAAGTTGTTATAGAGCCGATATAAATCAGACATTATCTAGGGGGGAAAAAACCGAAAACAACCAAAAAACTAGACAGAGCTTTCAAATACAGACACTTAACCCCAATTAATAAATAATATTGGAATAAACTGCCACAGTTTTGCCCCTGGTTTAGCAAACTCCTGAATTCTCTCACCCATTTTTCTGACCACATTCTCTCAGAAATTGCTAGGGAGAAAAGGTTAAGTCTTTAAGCAGAACATCATCTAGAAATGCAGTGCTATTCGATTTTCTTTTAACTACTGACACTTATATTGCATTTTACTGCACATTACAGAGTGGTTTAAATTCATACTGACATTAACAGCAAACTATTACTTACTCTTTCCTTAAGCTGAACTTCTTAATCTCTAACTGTCAAAGTAGTTTAAGAGTCATAAACACTATGCAGTAATTCATCTGCCCAATGATTTTAATCACCATCAACCCAAGAGTTTCCTTTTCCTCATCTCCTCTTCTCCCCTTCTTTCCCCACAAGTCAAGTATTCTCCATGTGAAAGTAACCTGCAAGAAAACTGAGAATGAAGGGCTAGTCCAGTGACATTCAGAAACCATGAAAAAACCTCAATGGCTGAGAAACACACTTCCTTAAAAAGCTACTGGATTGCTCTATTCCTACAGAAAGGCCACTCTGCACCTTGGTACTCCCTTACCAACAAAGAGCAGGCTCTCATTGTACATACCTGATGGTATTTGTGGTTTTTGGTCTCCTAGCAATCACTTTTAGACGAACTTTCTCACTAAATTCTTATGATTTCCAGTAATATTCCATTTGAGGAAGCAAATCTCCATTTATCCAGAGAAAAACTGCACTTTACTTGTGTCGTAAAAACTTAACTTCCTGCAGTTTTAACACATCTGCAATCAGCATTACACCTCGTGTGCTATTCACACAGACACACTTCAAGTATTCAAGTTTCATTTGGATAGCAGAAGGATGATCACAGGGAGGACAAGTCTGAGCAGAATATTTCCCCCTTCACAGCTAGTCATCAACAAGGCTGATTAGGGTGAGCTGCATCAGCAGTTTACTTTGCAAATTTTCAAGCTAAAAGGTGGAACCTAATTATTTGTACTAAGCTACAAACTCTGGAAGCAATCCTCTTAAAAGTGTCAAGACATTGGAAATGCACAGCCTTTTCAGAATGCAACACAACACCTGCAAATATAAAAGGAACAAACAGTTTCAAAAAGGAAAACAGTGTGCTACACAATGTAAGTGGGTAAATATGCACTATTACACAGGAAATAAGACTGTAATTATTGGAGATCACTTTCTAAGGCAGTTGTGTTTCAGAAGTCATCAGACTTTCTGCATGATATGTCCTCTTGAAAATCCAAGCAAACCATTTTAGAAGTTTAGTGTGAAAGCGCATATGCCCCCCTTGAAGGAAGCACCTGAACTAAACAACAGCAAAAAACCAGAAGTCTTGCCTTTCCACTATCTGCCTCTTCTTATCCTGCGTGGCCTAAACTCAGGTCCCATTCTGCTGTGAAAGTTTCTGACATAACTGCATTAAGAAAGACAAAGATACTTGCCATGGATTTTCTGAGCTTCTGGGTCATCTGCACTGATGGCAATTATCTTCCAATCTGTCTCTCCTTCATCAACAAGAGCTAAAACACCCAAGACCTTCACCTGAACAATCTCACCAGAAGAACGAATCTGAAACATAACATAAGGCCACAAAGATTTGGAAAACAACATACAGAATTTCTTTTACCTTAAAAAAAAAAAAAAGTTTTACATTTTTGACCAGCAGGCAGTAGCAGAATTGCAAGATAGATCTGCAAACCCAGTATACATCTCTTCAGTATTTCTAGCCTTTCTCCCACCATTACTATTCTCCAATCCTCAATTCTCCAGTCAGCATTTATTTAAGTAGACAAGCAGTTAAAATTTTTTTTCCTTCCCTTTTACCCTAGTTCTCCCACACTTTCTTGGCCTTCCCCCCAACCTGCAAGTCGGAAGTGTCTCATACTCTTTTTTTTAACTTCTTCCTGTTCCTTGACTCTCTACTTTCTGAACTCAGGGTCCTAATTTCTGTCTTGCTATTCCTTCCTCTGGACTCCAACATACACACAAACACATAGCACTCCCCCAGAAATACCAACACAACAGTTTTGCATTTTCTTTGGAACCTTCTCCCTACCAGCTTACATTTCCTCTTTAACACTCTCTGGATCCCTTAAAATTAATCTTTAGTTTCTTAACCCAAATAAAGCCACTTTCCTTTCACTGAGGTCACCAATGAAATTTCCCCTTGCCTCAATATCCTAAGAGATCCCTCTTTCAAACTCATCCATTTCATAACCCCATTTCTGATACACAGCATTGCTCCATTTTCTGCTGCCTCCAGATATGCAGAATTTTCTTTCACAGAGCTAAACCTTTCTTTATACCTACTAATGGTGTTTGCTGCACCTCTTTTTCATCCATTCACTCCATGACTCAAAATCCTGCAACACTGCAGCAGGTTCCTGTCTTCTCTAGAAAAGAGGATCTACTTCTGTTTGCACCCATGAGTAAACTCAAACCTACCTCTTTTGAGGGTCTGATTTTGTAATTTTAATGTGCATGATGCTGTCGTATTTCCTCATCTTTCAGCAACCTACTCCTAGCTCTAATACTGCTAACAGGGAAAAAAGAAATCTTTTCCTTCCCCAAAAATCTTAACCCTCATCTCCTTCACCCAAAACTTACTGTCCAGCCATACAACTTCAGGATGTTGTTCTCTTCTTTTCCCTTTTAACCAGTACAAAGACTTTACCAAATCCTACTTTCCACCCTCCTTTCTAAAAATCCACCATTTCCTTACCTATTCTCTCCTTAGATCCTCTACTGATACTTTTGTCAGTCCATAGCATTATTAACATATCTTTTCTTGTTTTCCATCTGACCTTCTCTTTCAAAAGTTGCTACCAAATTATTAAGTTAACCTTGATAAATTAAGTTAATCGGATAAATACAAACCTTTGAGCCTATTTCACAAACGTCAATGGGATCATTATCCCCACAACATCCTGTAATGTTATCCGTACGGTTTGGATCTTCCCAGGTCTGCCAGGGGAAAGAGAACTATCAGTTACCAGCTGAACCGCAATTACAACTCATCTTACCACTAAATTACACAAAGATTAGCAAAAGCAACAACAAAAACATCAGCTTTCTGAGAATAGGTTTGCTCAATGGGAGAAGAAAAAACAAACAGCCAGTGGACTGACACTAAGTAACTCACACTCAGGACAAGTGTCACAAGGACTACTGAGGACATACTTTTCCTGCATCAGTGACTCAACAGATACACTTTACCCAACTGCAGTGATTAAGGCATGAGAGGACACTAAATATGGATTCTTCTAGTTACTAGTGACAGTGGGATCAAGCTAGGACATCTTACAATTACATTTTTGTTATACTTGTTAAATACCCTGGTATTAACATAAGTTGTTTTCTGAAACATCTAAGCTTTGAGCTAACCATACTCTATGCATAGATTTGTCAGCACCCAAAAGGTTTTTTAAAGATTTTAGATTTAGGTATGAAGTATTTCTGAGTACTTTGAGACATGTACATTCCAAAGGACAGCTAAGAATTTAAGACCAAAGAGGAAAGTTTAAACCCCTGCTCTGAGCACTGCACAGGCAAGGAACCCTAGCCAAGTTAGTATAACTTAATTACTACACAAGTACTTGTTTTCACTTTTACTTGTGAGTAATGACTGACTCATTCTACAGTTGAGAAGCTTTTCTGTTAAGAATTTTGAGTCCAATTAAGTACTGTTGAAAAGATTATAGAAAACTTTCTTTTCCAAGGAGCTATACTCCTGCTGTCCATGATCATAATTCCACCTCAAACTTGTTCTTGAGAACTTGACTGATACTGGAAGGCAAAATGGTGAAAAAAACATGCTTAGGTGTTTAGGTAGCAGAATCATTACCTAAAAACTGCTGAAGTGGAAACAAAAGAGAATTTAAACTTATTATTTTTCCAGTACTCCTCACAGAATCAGCTAGGTTGGAAAAGACCTTAGAGATCAGCAAGTCCAACCTATGACCTAACACCATCTCATCAACTAAACCATGGCAATGAGTGCCACATCCAGTCTTTTTTTAGCGGACACTGTCTACAGGGACAGTGACTCCACCACCTCCCTGGGCAGCCCATTCCAACGCCCAATTAATCTTTCTGCAAAAATCTTTTTCTAATGTCTAGCCTAAACTTCTCCTGGCACAACTTAAGACTGTGTCCTTTCACCCTTCAAAAGTGCTTCTTATTTAGGGCTGTACCAGTACTTCTCTTCTGCCCAGTCACACCTCTCCACCTCTAGGCTAGAAGGAAGGAATAGTATTGTTCTCTGGGCAGCACAGCAACTTCAGCTATGATAGCAAACAGTCTGATAAATAAAAAAAAAAAAGATGGCTATTATGTTCAGCCCTCCCCAGCTCACCAGGTAAAAAGCAGGCCAAACATTTCTCCTGAGGAAAGTAATTTAAATCTAAAATAATGCAATTCATGCAGGAAAATAGTCACATTTTTAAATAATTCTGGCTTTACACTAAGGAACATATGAAATTCAAAACATTAAATGGAACTGCTGGTTTCCAACTATATCCATCTACTTGGAAACTTGGTCAACTGACACTGCTGACTGGACAAGAACTTCACTGCTGTATTTGAGCATCTGCCCAGTATCTCCTCTTCAGGGATCAAACATGTAAGCAGATTTTTGAGACTCAACTTTTATTGCTTATACAGTTAAGTTCAAAGAACATAAACTACTCTTTTCAAGCTCCATCACGTTCCTCAGTACTAACTGAAGTCTAATGTGTTATTCACAGAAATAAAAAAATTTAAAAACTTTTCATTATGCTCAAAATATCAGCTATTAGGTGGGCTTTTTCAAGGTTCAAATTTTGAATGTGTCATGATCAGTGCAGGGTCACAGTTCAGAGGAAAGTTAAGGAATGCAGTTGAGGTTTAATCTAAAAAAGAACAGCCCTTTTTGTTAAAGATATTAAGAAATCCCAATTAAAATTTAAGCTGCAGTACATGAAAATCCTAAATGGGTTTTAAATAAATGCCTTGTTTAAGCAGAAAAGGTCAACTTGACAAAGTATTCTTGAATGGCAGATCATGACAGTTTAATTCTGTCACTATAGTACAGAGACACAGACTAAAGATTTGAGATTTCTTGATCATTTAACTCCTTCCTGAAAACACAGCTCATATTTACTCCCACACCCAAATTCTGGTCAAAATTTATGGACACAATAAAGTTCAACATTAAAAAATCCTAATTTAGAAATGTATCAAAGAGAATCACCCCTGTTGCAGCTGATTTGCATTCAGGCAGTATCCAAGATTTACAAGGCAATTTACACTGAAGACAGAAAACTTTCACCATTATAACAAAAATGTTACCTGTGGGAGGGCACCATAATTCCATATATAACCCTTGTGAGGAAAGATATTTGCCACATATCGAAGCTCGCCTTTCTTTGTATCATGTTTAATAGGATTCAACGGCTCCTCAGTGGCAATCTGAGCAGATCGTGAAAAAGGGCAGGGGGGGTGGGGAGAGGGAGAGAGACAAGGAGAATGTTAAAGTGGAAAGCAATTCATTCCATACCCAACCAGTGAGAAAGATCCATCTGGCAGCACATGCTTGTGGTTTGAGGATTATTAAAAGTACGATAGCCTCACTCTGAATCTCAAGGGTCATATTCAAAAAGCAGCTTATTAAGGTATTAAATAATGCTGTAAAGTATGCAAGAAAAAAATGAATCTAGAAGAGAAAGTAATAAATTTCTAAGGAGACTGTCATGGGCAAACATAAAAAGGAAAGGAACTTAAGTCAGAAGCTCTTGCACTTTACACTACAAGTTCAACAGACATGCAAACGGTGGCACAACATCTTCCAACAACAGGGGCTTTGACAGCCACAGAGGAAATATTTCATGTTCCTGCCCTCTGGTCCTTGCTCGCCAACTGCAAACACCCCTTCTTTCCATCACCTTTCAGCATACAAATGCTTTTTCACAAGCACAAGTTCCTCACAGTCACTAAATGCCAACTTAATGCAGATTTGGAAGAAGTTAAGCTACCATTTGAAGAAGGCATTCTTATTCCTAAAGAAGCACTGACAGAGAAGCTGAACTACAGCTGAACAGTAACATCCTCCCCCAAAGCCCATACACAAACCACACACATATATCCACTGCCTGAGTTACCCACCACAGCTAATTCACACTGTAACCACTCCTTAACACTCCATACCACAGTCCAACCCATGTTAGCTTGGCTCTTGCTTACACACAGTCATCTGAGTTGCAAAACATTTGTTACAGGCTCAAGTGATTACACTCAAGTGGTGCATAGCTTCCCTGCATAAGTACACAGCCCTCAGTCCATGTTCATTTTATATCCCTGTCCTTTACCTGCAGCACCATCACCAAAGCCATTCCCAAAGAAATTCCACCTTTTTGAACCACACCAACCTATCAATAGTATGTACTCATTCCAAAAGTAAACCCTCCCCAAGAGCCAAGATGAAGGTCCATGCATTTCTGGCTTCACATTGGATTATACCTGTTTCTGGTCATAACTCAAGAGTAAAGAGCTCAAACATGTCACCTGGGACACTGACAGAAGTGAAGCCCAGCAATGCTTTTTGCTCATGGAAACTGGGACAAAGAGGAGTAACTGAGAGCAGCAAGGGAAGAACAGAAATATAATGAGGTGATGAGCAGAAGATCAGTTGCAAGAAATGTAATAGTGGTTTATACCCATCTTAATGGAAGGCTTAATGTCCTGCAGTCTCCATTGCATGTGAGGAAAGATCAGCAGACAAGATCCAGTAATAGCAGATATTAGCAGCTTACCATGGTCTGGACTGCAGTGCTGCCAGGATGACTGATGCAGCAAATTTCAAGGATATTAAAAGTTAAATATTAGGGAACTACATCTAGTCTCCTCCATCAAACCCAAAAAGTCTAAAATAAGAGACTTCTAAACCTAACAGGATGACCTTTTCTACCCTGGCCATAATGTGCTGAAGGAAGTAGAGGGAGTGCAACCTGAGCTTGAGGCAGAGTTCAAGTAGCACTGTCAAAGGGGTCCTCTGCAAAAGAGAACTCAGCCACTACAATAAAACATGAGCTTAAAATAAAGAGTAAATATCTGAGGTAACCCTGCTTGAAGAATAACACCTGTGATGGCAAACAGTTCTATCATCAGTGAAAGGAGAAAAAATTCTCAAATAACAGGTTAAGGAGGTTCTTTAGTACTATTTTTAGTAATTAAAAGAGTTAACAGCTCAACCACAAACTTCCTTAAAAGCATCTGGGAAGCATCCCTAAAATTAATACAAAGGTTCAGGAAGACAGGACATATCCTGGTGAGATCTGTTGTTTCACAAACACTACAGATGATTTTACTACTTGTAAAACATCTCCCTGCAGGAGTTCATACTTTTAATCAGTGAAGTCCCCAAATATTTTTGTTGGTCATAAGGAAAAACTCTTTTAGTTGCGCTCCATTTGTCGGGATTTGGCCTAGCACACTAAACAGTGGAAATGATGAATTAAATCATCAGAGTGGAATGCTCCACAAGCAAGCAAGAGCTAGTCTAAATGCTGGGAAAATATCCTAAAGGTCAGTACTCCAGGACTCTGCTGCAGATATGTTGCACTCTGCAGTTAGAGGGTTGTCAAGAAGCAGGTGCCACCTGCTTTTCCTGTTTCCACCAAGAAAACAATTAGAAGCTCAATACTTTTTATAATTGCAAGGAAAGCGTATGCACCACTTCGATTTTTTAACAGAGAACATCTTAATGTGCAAAGAGCAATCCAAACTGTGATTAAACTCTGTCTACTGGAAGCCACTGCACTGTCATAACTTCCACAAATACCTGCATAATCAAGGTATTTTTCTTAATTACCTCCATTTTTGCATTAGTCCAACGAGGCGCTTCTACAATCATATTAAACAGGACCTAAAACAAAAAAGCAGTGACAGGACTGAAAACAAATTCCACTTGGCAATTAGTATTTTACAGTAACACAAATTCTCTCCTGTGCATTCAGCAGCAACATACATAATTTCCGTGTTACAGGTGCTTTTAATAGTACAATTCCTTTAGTTTAACCTCCATGGTTCATCCTCACCTCTTTAAGAATATGGAGAACAACAAGGAATGGAAACACACCTGATGTTTTTTGTTCCCACATCAGTATTACCCTTCACAAAATGTTCAGAATGTCCATGGAGTGGTTTGCCAGGAGGAAGTGGTTCATCTACTAGTCAAAGATGATTGAATATTTCTATAGGACAGAGTTAGCTTCCCTTAAAGAGTGGGAAAGGAAAATGTTTTGACTTTTTTCCCCCAAGGATTTATCCCTTCAGGCCCTCCTCTTTTGCCTTACTACTTTTTCAAAACTCATGCAAAGGACACTTCTGATTCTCAGTCACATCCATTTCAAGTGAGCCAATACCAATCTGAAAGTGATGGCAGAGGAAGGAAATGGACACAGACACCTCACATTTGCCTTAGCCTTCTTCCTAACAGAAACAAAGTGAAAGTCTTTTTAAGAAGGAAGTGTGGGAGGAAAAAACCCAATAAACATGTAAACTTTTCATATTTTTAGAAGAAAAATAGGCAGTCTACACCTTCTTACTGAGCAGGTTAAAGCAACATTTTCCAAAGAGAAAAATTCTTTGTAACTGCCAGAAGATTTCTTCTTATGAAGCTGAGTTAAGCATTACCAAGGAATAGAGTATTATTGAACTGAGTGACTAGAACAAACCATCAAGCAAGGTCTACAACCTGTTTTAGACTACTACAATAACCCCAAAACATCACATTGCCTGGGACATCTCCTCACAGCCAAGGAAAACTCACATTGATATTAGCAATTGCAACAGGTGAGGAAAGACAAAGTAAGTTTTTGCAGAAATTTGTAAGAAAAAAATACAAAGTTGAACCAAGTGAAGTCTTGCACTGACTGTTTAACTACACCACTATTAAGGCTCCAGTGAACCTCAAATACTTTTATTTTTGCACCTTGTTCCCTGCAGCTGCCACGAACAATTAGCTTTACCAGGGTCAATGTCACAGTCCGACTAAAGTAATTCCAATAGTTCTATGATCATCTCCACCCAAACAAGTGTGGAATGTGGAAAGCAAGAAAGCAAAGGAAAATCCCACCTGTCACTCAACATTTCTACTATGAGATCACAAGCTATGCACAACACTGACAGCCAATTCCCAATAAATTTAAACTATATTTGCCATCCGTAAGTACTGTGCCCATACTGCAATCAGTGGCATGTCAGATGGAATCACTTCTCCCAATCAGGTCATGATCAAATAAAAAAAGATTAAAAAAAAAAAAACCAAAAAAAAAAAAAACCACAGAAAAAGGTTTCAAATAAGTCTCAGTTTCATAAAATACGCCTTATGTATATAAGGGAACAGTGGAAACAAAAGTAAAGAGGGTTCAAAATGTCAACACCGAGCAGGCAGACAGAACAAAGCAACATACACGCATGAGCAGGTAAGAGAAGGGTTGGAAGAGAGCCAAATAAAGCCTGCACATCTATCTGGGAAGCACTTGGAAAAAAGAATTGCACAGTATGAAAGCCAGTGCTGACAAGAAACTCTTAGGGAACTGCCAAGCAGGTCAAGGAATTGTTCTGACTGGTAGCTACAGGCAGACACAAACTACTTACAAACTACTACAATTATACAGGATGTCTTCCCCACCACTCCAATCCTGTATCTTTGTTGTTTAGATGCTGCCATATGCTTTATTGACCATGTAAAATGCAAAGGCTTCAGCAGCCCCTATGCTCGGTTTTGAGCTTTTAATTAGTCAACAGTTACTCCAGGTCTTCACCAAATCAAATGTCGGGGCGGGACTACACAGGACTGAAATGAATGCTGCTCTCATAAACATAATAAAAACACTTGGATTCAACTCAGCTTGAAGACCAGGCCCTCATAATTTGTGGTATCAGTCAAACGTGAATTGTCAAGAGTCTTAAATGTGACAGCCTGACAGATTAATTTGTAGGCAAAAAAAAAAAAATCCCCAAAAGTACCCTCTCTAATGCTAAGCTGCCACAAGCATTTACAAAAGATTAATGACTTCATTCAGTGTTTACATTTAAAAACAAGAAGTTTTATTTATAGGGCAATCAAATTTTCACAGTGGGGAGACTAGATTCACTCATATGGAAAGGAGAGCACATACTAGATACTTTGGCAGATTGAAAGAGAACTAGACTACCAGGTTTTTTTGGAATTTTTTCCTTCTCTTTCCTATCTTGTTTTCCTCCTCGACTAAATATCACATAGGAATGTTTCCATCACTTTTTTTTTCCTAGACCAAGCACCTATTCTTTCTAACCACTTGAAAATTGTCCCCCATCCCTTGCTGAAAGCTGTCCCAGCATCAGCTGAAAACAGAAATATAAGTGTCAGACACCACCTGTCTTCACAGATCACCATCTGCATGTGTCATTCAGTGGTTAGTTTAGGCTGGTGAATGCATCTGGTAATTGATATTTTTATTTTAGATCAGTAAAATAAAAAATTCCACCTCACCAGCCCCCTAAGTAAGCATTTCTACCCCCTCAAGCAATGGCAAGACTGTTTCAACAGCCGATTTGACACACCTTCAAATCACAGAAAAAAGATCTGTCATTAAACAAAAACTATTGTTTGTGAAGTTTACCATTTAACTGCCTTAGTACAACAGCAGTCAACTGGCCTGCCTGTGAGATCACTGCAGCGCAGATTTAACCCAGCTCTGCAAGTGCCTCACGTAGAGGGGACTCCACTCCGTGAGTGCTGACTGTGCAACAGGCCAGAAAGGAGTTCCTTCCAGCAGCCTCATGTCAACTCTGCTGGCCGGCAATTTCCTCAGGTCAGTATTCTTGGAGCATGCAAGAAAGGAGGAGGAAACAGTGTCCTGGATTCAGAAAAGGGACAGAATCCATGTGCTAGGGAAAGGGAGCTCAAGAGCCCAGAGGGACACTCAACCCAGGGTATTGCATAGCTTGTTTGACTTTGGGACAATGTGAACACGAGACAGATATTTGTACTTAAACTCTATTATACCTTGCAGAGGTGATGGGGGCAGGGGAGGTGTCGAGTTTACTTGCTCAACACAGGGAAGTCAAAAGCACATTTTCTAATTCCTACAACTGCATAAGAAAATCAGCAGAAAATTACATCAGTAGGAACCACCAGTATGTTTAAATGATACCATTTATCTCCTAAAAACTACACTCTAAGTAGATTACATGGGAACTCACGTAGGTTGCAACTGTTTGCTTTACAGGGGTGTTATCTTTAACACTTCTTGGCAGCTTCCTGCATTCCATTTCAGCTGAACATCATTTTTAATGTAACACGATATAGTTTTTGCCGAGACAAGCAAAAATGTCTCTCTTTCACACAGAAAACAGGAACGGTTTTTGATTTTTGAAATTTAAAAAACACAGAAAGATAAAAAATATACAAAAATACTTCAGCATATTTGTACAGCAAGTATTGAGAAAAGCAAGGAAAATAAAGACTGTTGTACCCACGTAAACTGTTAGTCATCATTCTCTTCTCTAAGACTGATGGCCAAAACAACCAGCTAGTTCTGGCTGTACACATTCTTAAAGAAAATAACTCATTTTGATCTGGGGTTGCTCTTAGAAACCTGAGTATCAGAAGGAAAAAAAAAAAATCATGACCCTTCTGATGCCTGCCTTTCTGGACTGCCCTATATCCCTCTCAAAACCAATTCTTCCTTACCTAACTTTCCCTTTTTTGTTCAAACACTTTCTTTCCCAGTCATTCCAAGTTCCTTATTTCATACACTTGAGGGAAGCCTTTTGAACAGGTATGATTTTGCTATTTTGCTCAAGGGTTGCAACCCTTAATGCTCAGCTTTGAAGGTTCGGATAATTTGAAGCAGAAGTGGAGTAACCTCTATAGATTGCAATTTGCCATCACCATGCATGACAAGAGATATGCTAAAGCTTACTTCGGTAGTTACTTTGAGTTGCTTTGGTAGTTTTTATAGTAGAATGCTTAAAAAAAAAAATCTAAAAGCACTAGAGGCGGCATTTGGGGGCTGCTGGCTCTTTGCCATAGAGAAGTTCTGAGTCCAGAAGAAAGAGAGAAGAAAAAGCAGCTACCATTTCCTTTTTTTTCCCTGTCTGTTCATTTGCAATCTGGCAGGGACTGTCATCAGCCATCAGTTGAACATGGCAGCATGCACCTGAGGACTAACAAGAATGAAAATCATAAGCTGCAGTCCAGCAGTAGTGTGAACAAAGTGTAATGTTTAAAAAGAAGAAAGAAAAGGAAAAAAAAAAAGAAAAACAAAGAAAAAAAAAACAGGAAAAGCTAAATATGGACTGTCATGAAATATATCCTGAAATAAACAGAGTGGGACTTCCCTATAAAATGAGTAGCCATGTTATAAGCATTCCCAACATAACACTTGCTATAAGGTATTTGCCAATTAAAACAACAAACCAGATGCCAGCAACATCTGGACATCAAAGAGAAAGTGGAACTTCTCCAATATAAATTAACATGCCACGCAGCAAAAGAGGAATGCAATGTCCAGCATAAATGCAGACTGCCTTGCAGCCCCTTCACAGTGTACTTCCCTCCTGTTACACTGGAAAGGGTACCATGAACACTATGTAGGTACAGGTAGGTTTTATACACAGGAATCTCACTGGTGTCAGGCATGTTCTCTGATAAACCAGTTATGGGACGCATTCACCTGCAACACTATGCAGTGTACAACCCTGACATGGATAAATATGAAACACTGGCTTTCTCAAGTTCAAGGAACCATTTATTTGAAGTTGGATCAAATCATTGATGCAACTTTCTCAGCAAACCAACAATACTCTGGGTAGATTTCAACCGGACTGATGAGTGAAGATTACTTCTACTCTCAGCACTTGTTCATCTGTAAGAACACAATGCAAGGCTGCATCTAATGGACACATCCATAGCAAAAGTCTGGGCAAGTTCAAGCATCAGGGGGAAAGATTCACTGACAACCTAAAATCTGGAACACAAATCCCTGACCACATAATGGGCACACTGTAGCCCAGGTTAAATATACTGAAAAACTGTCTAACATCACCAAGGACAGTTACAGAGACTGTAGTTAAGGCAGAATACAAATTCAGTACAAAATTCTGCATGGAAAATGATGTCAGTTTCTCCTTTCTTATGAAGCATACCAACTTTACAAAATATCATCTCTAACACCAGTTTTGAACAGTGCTGGAAGCACAAGGTCCTCCATCAGATCACCTTTGCAGACTGCATGACCGCTCTGATGACCCCTTAAACCTCACCTGACTAGTTGAATTATCAGAAGTTTTTGGCTCGTGGAAGCATTTCAGCTGAAGTCCGCAAGGGCATCCCAGCACTGTGCAATCCACAGGATGCAACAAAACAAAAGCTGCCTTGTTTTTCTGTTTTTTTTTTTCAAATGCTTTTGTGAATGTCTGCAAGTTAAAGGACTATAATCTCTACATGCTCAGACAGACTCCTCACCCGGGCCAACATATGAAACCCTGTATTTCAAGAACACCTGGGTCCTCTGAATGACACCACAAGTGAATACTTTTCCAAAGATATACAATGACAAGTAGATAAGAAACTCTGCTACAGCAGGGAACAACATTTGTCTTGAAAAGAAAATTATGACCTCTTCAAACTTTCTTCCTGCCAGACAAGGAAGACCATATTCAACAGTCAGGGTCTGACAGTGTTGACTGTAACCTAGTGGAAACATCTGCTTTTCCAGACAGTGATGTGAAACTTTTGAAACCTGTCACAGAGATTTACTTGGACAGGAGTGGATTCCAAGTTCTTGCAATGGTTAAGGCAATGCAGGGGTACAGACTGCAAGCTGCTAATAATTTCAAGACTGGAGCTTAATAATACTTCTTCCAGCATACTTTCTACTGCAAAGTAACTTCTTTCTTGTCCTCAAACAGCCAAAAACCATCTGCAAAAGCAAAAAGGTAAGTTGTCAGCCGTGTCTGCAAAGCTAAATTTAACTGAGATTTGGGAAGGTCTAAAATGTTACAAGAAATGAACTAGTGAAAACAGTTAATATAGAAACACGACAGTATTTCCCTTAGAAACAACAAACTGAGACAGCAAAACAGCTGACATAGACTTGTAGGATGTGCGTTCTCTATCCTACAAACACTGACAGCTGAAACTCTTCTCCTTTGGGACCTTCTTTTCTGGCATCAGAAACACCAAGGATAATTTAAAGTAGATTAGACTGACTAAAAAGACTCTTGGAAAATTATCTTCATTTTCCATAGCTAGACTGCATCTGATAAACACCAGCTCAGCACAATTTAACAAACTTAATTTAACTCTTAAGAGGGCTTGACCTAATCCAGAGTAACAAATAACTGCCACCCTAAAAACCTAAGTTTCAAAGATGCATTTCCAGGGCAAGAACTATCACTTTTGAATTCTGGTCAAATTCAATGCAAGGACCAACTGAGTAACAGGTATCAATAGCAGCCTTTGCATTCCTAGACAAGAATAAGGAGTCCAGGGCTTCAAAAGCTTTCTGAAATCAGTACATGACATTAAATTCCTCATTTTCCTTTTATTCCCTGATTAAGTTATGCTTTCCCTGCATACAAGCACACAAGGATGTATCTCTCATCAGGCAAGGTGAGGAGAGCTGCTGAAGAGACCAGTGTAAAAACAAACTGCTTTCCTGAACACAAAGATCCTCCTGTTTAGTCTCTCCTCCCCAGATCCCAAGGATCATGATGAAAAAGGTGTTCTCACGTTTCACCATCTAAGTAAAGATCAAGCAAGTTGGGGAAGCTTACAGCCTGCACATCTGTTTGCCTAACTCTATCAAAAGCCTGCTAGGACTGAAATGTACATTTGCTTTTGTTCATTTTCTGTAGTTCTATTAAACCACAGTCCAGAGCTGTCTCACAGCAGGAACTATGTGAAGCAGCTCTGGAGGCTACACCGGCCAAGGAAGCAAGAGCTGCTCAGCCCCACTGGCATTCTGCCTGCCTTTCCACAGGCTACTAGAAACATGGTTTTCAACAAGCTACCATGTTTCTCACAGCACAGACAAATGCAGTTTTGAACAGTTTCAGATGCTGCATGAAATGTCTTTGCACCAGTCAGTATTTATAAGCAGCTAAGACACAGAATACTTGACTTGCCAGCAGGCGCGGTAAATAAGAATTGATGTTGCAAGACAATAGTTTTTGATAAAAGTCTACTGGCATATACTCTTTCTCCTGAATAATTCCTCTTTCAGGCATGATTCTACATCTACTAAACAGTATTTAAATGGGCATCAAGCCACAGAAAATCTAAAACGCATTACTTAGGCATTGTAGCTTGAATAAATCACAGAGCAAAGGGAGAGGAAACACATAGTGCAGGATTGTGTGGGAACTGCTGTACAGCACAAGAACCACTGCACCACACACTGGCTGCAAAACTATGAGAATCCAGATAGTTAGGACAATTCTTTCACATCCGATGGGTAGCTACAGTTTTGCAATATGACTGGCCAAACAGATAGGAGAAGATAAGGACTGGGACACACATCCGCCCACCCACATACCATGGTCTTAAAGCATAGTTTGGCTCATTTTTTTTCTATCACATTCTTTTACTAAGTTTTAGATGAGCCTATGCCAGGCAAAGCACAGCAAAAAAAATGTTATATTTTGGAAAAGACACTTGCATAAACAAATCTTGTTTCACAGAAAAAGCCTGAGCAGATCTTCCATGCTTTCTAGGCTTTATTAGCTTTAACTTCTGTGCTGGATAATGCTGAACCATTAGCAGATACGGTTTTTCTCCTTTGGGTTTCCCAGCTGAGTATAGAAAACAACATAACCTCAGTTCTAAAAAGCAGATACTCAATATAATTTCTGCCCTAACATAGTTAGGATTTCTGAAGTTCTGTGTATAAACCAAAGATTATCCACAGTCAGAGAATGATGAATATTTCATTAAGGGAGGTTTTATTGCAAATGTTTCTCAACGCAATAGCAAAAAAGATAACACATATACACTGCAAAAGTCATAACAAACCTTTGAAAGACTGGCGTAAGTGTTTGCCTTTGAGAACATCTTGATGAATAAAGGAATTCTGACATTTCTGGTCCATTCAAAGAGGAGAATATTAAATCCCTTTAAGTTTTCTCCTAAAAGACTTGCATTTGAAGATATGTCAACTATATTCAGTGAGAGCAAATTCACTTTGCAGAAAAGCGTTGTTGGGAAGGAAAGAGAGGAAATGGTTGCAAAAAAAAAAAAAAAAAAACAAACAAGAAAAAACCTTACCTCAGATCCAGTAGTCTTTGACCTCTTTGCAGGAATTCCTTTATCCTATAGGGAAAGAGTAAAGTAAAGAAGAGTATAAAGAACACTAGAGAGCAACACTGTATTCACATAAATACAGGCAACAGTACTTTGCAATGCAATTGAAACATCCCTTTGTGCGCACAAAGCCTAAATTATAACTTCTTAAAGTACTCAGTTCTGTGTCATTGTGAAATTCTAACCTTCAAGACATTAACAAAGTAAGATAAAAAAATGTACAAGGACACATCCACTTTCTCCCGGCTATTAAGAAATTTAAGTAGCAATGTAGGTCTGTACTCAACTGATTAGAAACAGTCATTCTTCTGTACAGTTGAAGACAAAAACCAATCCAAAATAAACAAAACCAAAATGAGGCTGGATTCATCCATCATAAAGACCATAAATCTTACATGAGGGGATGGAATGACTCTAACATACAACTCCTTAAGTCATCCTCCTGCAAACAAGGCAAATTAACAGAGACCTTAATCATGACTTCCCTTCTTGCTCACCCTTCAGGGCCTATATTGGGTGAAATGTTACTTCCCCACTCACCAAAATGAAAGTCTCTCCACACTCATCAGACATGGCTGTACTCTAATTTAACTTACTGATAAATCCACAGGCTATAACTCACTTATTCCAAATTTTAACTCTAGATGCAGAGAGAGCAAGCCTCCAGGAAACATGTGATGAAAATGCCTGTTGTTTGTCCAGCAATAGCACAGACTGAACATGGCATCTTCGTAATGACACTGTGAATGACCTGCCTCTCCCACTGACTGGCATTTGAGTCTGCTGATCAAAAAAGTTTCATTCAGATTTTTAATCTCTCAGATTTAATAACTCAAGAGATTGGTTCATCAGTTCAGAGGCCTCCATCTGAACATGTTCAAACTACTGACCTTTTGCACCACTCATATCAACCATAGAGACTCAGCAACAAAACAAAACGACAAAAACTCCCTCAGCCTGTTTGTGTCACAAGCACCCTGTGATAAGCAAACCTCAGCCTAGACCAAAGACTGGCAGTTCTCCCATCAGTGACAGACTAAACAGCCGTTTCATTATTGCTGTAATGAAACCCCAGGGAGGGTGGCTAACAAGACGTGACAGTGCTCAGCTGCACCTCTCGCACTGCGAATCTCCAAAGGTGTCATTACCACTTCTCTCCTGGGCATTGCTGCTGGCTTCCAATTCTAATGCTACTTTTGGGAATTTAAAGACATACACCATAAGTTATGCAAGTGTGTGCTGTACATCCACGACAAAGAAATGTACACTTTTAATGGCAGGCATAGAAAACTGCTAATTTAGAAAGAACAACAGTAGAAAATTAATTCAAGCACACATGAGCACAAACCTTAAACACAGAGAATTATCACAAGATACAGTAAGGGTTCCTCCTGCCCTCAAACACTTAGAGACTTAAAGAGACGCCTAGACTTGTATACGCAGCAATCATTATGTTTCATTGCAAGTTACTGAAATCAGCAGAGAATATTCGGTGTAGTCGTGTCTGCATTGCATAAGGCATCAGTCTAGGTTAGAGTGGCCCTTTCTGGCACTATACATTTCTCTATTGATTACCAAAAAATAGCTTTTAAAACCTGCACTTTTATCTAGAGCTTTTAAAACCTGCACTTTTATCTAGAGAACATCAACAAAACTATTAGCATTTTGAAATTAACATGTTTTAAGGCATAAAATCATACCTCTTTAGATGCAGCAAACAGGGGAATGTCATGGAATGGGGAAATATATTTACCATCTGCATTCTCTGAAAGACAAAACGAAGTAGCATTACAAATCTAAAGATATGGCATAAGATACTGGTGTTGCTAAACATCAAACAGTACAGAAATGTATACATGCTATGATTGTGCATCAGTTAAATTTTTTCTGAAGTTTAATACCAAGTACGTACCTACATGGAGGACAAGGAATTTGATTGTTTTGACAATGATTCATTAGAATCAAAGTTATTGCTTTAGCATTCAACTCTCTTCTACCTGGCAATACAACCTATACAAGAATGAGAAGATTCTTCATTTTTTTCTACTCCTTGGCCATATACAACCACTAGCAAATGAAAAAAAAAAGCCCACCAAACCTCATTTCCATCAGCGGTAAGTGAATTTATCCGGATTTCTAGCAACGTTGCCCCTGTGAGTGCACTATATTTCTAATAAACCGACTTTCATGACCACAAAACCCCAACGTGATAGGCCAAAGTCTGATCAAGAGTAAGTGAGGATGGGATAATTGCACCAGGCCCTCGACATGAAACACACCTTGAAATCAGCAGAGATTAATGCTAACATAACAGGGGCCCAATCTGCACCTCAGCCTTGCTCCTACTCTAGAAAGAAACTAATTTCACTGGAGCGTATGCTTAATTTTTTCAAGTCCAAGTATAACATCAAAATAGTGTAAACACTAATTCTAATCCCAAGGAATTTCTCCTCTGCTATTCTCCCTAGTCACAGTAAAGGAAAAAGCAGACAAGACACCTAACTCAGTTTTGGACTTTTGGCCACCTCAGCAAAGAAGAGTAAATGGAGTTGATTCGCAACTCCTGGAAACCTCCCAGATGCTCCTCCCAAGTAAAACAAAGTTTAGTGATAGGCTGTTTATTCCCACCAAATAAAGTGACTTTCTCTAGACGACCTCCTGCGCTGGCAGCCCCATGAATGAGCACAAGGGAGCTCTGGCAGTGCTGCCAAGCGGGCACACGCCACCTCCGCTTCTCCCACACCAGCAGACGTCAGAGTTGACTGTAGGTCAATGGACCAGAACTGTACAAACCCTCTGCAACAGGACTGGCACACAAACAAGACAACACTGTTACGAAAATGCGTAATACTGAACACAGCACACCCTCAGCTCTCGCTGGGTTTTAGGACGCCTCCTGGAGCACTGCCCGTGCCCTGGCACTGCCACTTGCTGGCCCCCGCTCGGGGCTGGAGCCCCACGTTTTGGATGCCAACCTCCCGCCTCGGTGACGTGTCCGGTGGGAGGGAGGGCTGCCCTGGTCACAAGGGACAGGCTGGGCTGTCACACCACAGAGCTTCTCACGGCTGTGCCTGAGCTGCCACAGCCCCCCCTGGCCAGGCTGCCGCTACTCGGCACCACGGCGTCGCTCCACCCCCGGCGTCCTCCGGGGCTGAGCCAGGGCACGGCTGGGCCGGCGCTGAGCAGGCCCAGCATCCCCTCCAAAGGCCGGGGTGTCTGCAGGATCCGCCCTCACTCTCTACAAAAACACTGCTGTCCCCCTGCAGCGGTGGGAAGGCTCGGGGGCGACACCTCAGCCAGCCCGAGGAGCCTCCGCGGGAGCGGAGAGCCGCCGCCGCCGGCACCTCTCCCCCCCCCGTGCGCCCCGGGGGACGGGGAAGGAAGGGGTTTATAGAGCCCGGGGACTGCTACTTACTAAAGTAGAGGCGGTAATCGGGCGAGTTGGGCCGGCCCCGCTGTTCCGTGCTGTAGCGGGACATAGCGCCCAGCAGCCCCCACCCCCGCGCCGCCAGCAGCAGCCGCGACAGCCCCGGCGGCGCCCGCATGATGGCGGCGGCCGCGCGCCGCCTTCCCTCCCCTTCCTGCGGCCGCCGCGCCGGCCCTGCCCCGCCTGCTGCGGCCCGGCCGGGCCCCGGGCAGCGCCGCGGGGGAACAGAGAGGCTCTGGGGCTGCCCAGCGTCAAGGGAGGGCTCCGCCGGGTTGAAATTAATCGTAATGAAAGCCAACCCCTCCATGAGGTGGCAGGTGACCCCAGCGGTAGCCCAGGCGTATCCAGGCTGAGGTGCTCGCAGGTCACCGGCACTGCCAGAAAGGGAGATGCCAAGAGGATGGAGCCAGGCTCTTCCCGGTGATGCCGAGCACTAGGACTTGAGGGAGTGGGTAGAAACTGACACACAGGAAATTCCACCTGAACATGAAGAAGAACTTCTTTACTGTACTGGTGGCTGAGCGCTGGAACACATTGCCCAGAGAGGGTGTGGAGTATCTGTAAAAGGAGATCCTCAAGAACCATCTGGACACAATCCTGTGCCATGTGCTCTAGGCTGACCCTGCTTGAGCAGGGTGGTTGGACGAGATGAGCTGCTGCGTACCCTTCCAACCTGACCGATTCTGTGATTCTGTGATGCAAAATTAGGGGTGGTGGTACCAAGGGTTGCTATCCTTATCTGACGCCCATGGCAGAATAAAGATCCCACCATGCTGCTCCCTAGGTAGGGAAATGTTAGTTTCTTGGCACACATTTTTATGTCACCCAAGCCACTCTCTGCTCCACTTACAGCTGGGCCATTTGCATGTGTTCCCTATCAGGGATAAATTTGTATATTGAACCCTGCTAATACTTCAGTTAGACTCTGTATTCATCCTGTGTTGCTTTTAAAGCTTAATAGCTCTACGTATGATCTGATTCCTTTGAATTCCCTTTTCATTGATCCTTGAGGATGATTTCAAATGAATTTCCTCTGTCGACAAGGATGGTAGTTCTTGGAGTAGTGCTTCTTCTTTGTGGATCTTTCAGAAATTCCTGAAAAGGGGCAAATACCGCTATTTGCATTTCTCTGATGGAGAAATTGAGGCAGAATAACTTTTGTTGCATCATCACTCTTAAATCCCAAGCCAATGATCTTGTGTATTCATCTTGGACAGTGGTCAATATTAGCTTTAAATGTTATCTCTGATTTGAATTACCCTGAAGGATTTCTGCTGGATAACTCCATGTTTCCCTTATTACTTTATATATGATTTTGAATGTTATTGGGAATTACTTATTTCCAGCAGAAAGGCTAAGTCAGTATCTTCCTTCAGATTTAAACAGGATATAACTGCTACTCATTATTTGTTCCCTCTACTACTTTGGTAGATAAAGTTTCAGAGAGATCAACAGTCAGGATTGTCTGCTCAGTGTGTGCAGCAAGGACACAGAATTATTTCACACTAGAGCAGGAGATTTTCATTATGGCCTCACTATGTTCCCCCATGTACTCCTCTGAAATGTGTCATTTGGTGCCCTGGATCTTTGAAGGAGCTATATTCTAGTATGTGGATTTCCCATTACAAGAGGGATCTGGGGAAAAAAAGAAGCTATGGTCTTCTCGGATTTGGGCCACTGCTTGCTGTATTTGTCACAATGGATCTCTCTCTTCAGGAGAACAGAGAGGCAATTTTGCAGGGTCATTGCCCACTTCTGCAGAAGCTACAAAATAATACTTCATATTTCACCAGAGGAATTGGCATCTGAGTTCACCAAAAGCAAGGTTTTCAGGGGTAATTCCCTGAAATTCCCCTGAAATTAGGGGTGAAATTCTTCATAGAATCATAGGCCTGGTGGGGGAGGGTCCTTAAAGATCATGTAGTTCCCTCCTGTCATGGACAGGGACACCTTTTACCAGACCACGTTGCTCAGAGCTCCATCCAACCTGGCAATGAACACTTCCAGAGATGAAGCATCCACAACCTCTCTGGGCAACCTGTTCCAGTGTCTCACCACCTTCACAGTAAAGAATTTCTCTGTTATATCTAATCCTAGACATACTCTCTTTCAGTCAGAAGCCATTGCCCCTTGTCCCATCACTACATACTCTTGTAAGAAGTCCCTCTCCATCTTCTAGGCTCCCCTCTGATATCAGCAGGTCTCTGTAGTTCTAATTTTTTTAAGTTTGTCTAGAGGGCAAACAACCTGTTTTTCATGTGGAGCAATTAAAAAAGGAAAAACCTATATAACTTTTTTTCTATTACAATAAAATATATTATGTGCTTTCTTCGAGTTGGTCTGCTGCTGAAATGGGCAAGGTTAAAAGGAAACACGTGCCACAGGCCTAGCATTCCACCTCCGCTTAGTTCTGAGGAATCTGGATTTCATTTATGGAAGGTCAGAGCCTTTGAAAATCACTTACTGAGACTACACTTAGAATTTTTGCACTTGCAAAGCTGACAGATGGGTGTAAGGTAATTCTAGTAGGAGTCCAATTCATATTTATTTCCCTCTACAAGTTGGAAAGGGAAATACACTGCAGTGGCCAGGAGTCCCAGTGAGATGCACAGTCTGAGCTCAGAGTTCTCCATTGCCTTGTGTTGTGAACGTGGTCTTACCTAAAACTCTCTCATCTGTAATGGGAAATCAGCTGTGAAGCACTTAGAATTTATGAAATATAAACGAGTTTCTGTGCAGGCGCTGTTTTGATGCATAAATAAACGCCATCATGTTACCTAGCAAGGGTAGATGATACAACAGAAAATCACACTGAAACCCTGCTAATGCTACCAGAGCAGAGCACATGATGTTTTAGTACTCTACGGTATCCAAAATTATCTTAGTACTGCAGAAATATTAATGCATTAAATAGGTTTGATTGTATTTTTAAGTATTGTGCATTATATTACACAGAATACGGCTGAAGTATGCCCAGTACTCCTCAAGTCATTTGGGTAAGACCAGCTCCCTAGTTAGAATAAATTCACCTACCGTCCTTGAATCTTTGAAGCAAATGAATGTTATGGTTCCAGCATTTATCTTGAGCAAATTCTCCAGAATTACCAAGTCTTTTACTGCCAAGGGAGTTCTTCACATTCATTCCCAAGTATTTTGCATCTAGCTCCTTGGATATCATTCCAATTGGACCAGCAAAAGGCATTTATAGGACTGATCCCATTCATTGACCTTGTAACAGCTCCCACTGAAAAACAGTGAAAATATTGCTATTTATTTCAATGGAATTAGAGCCAGGTCCTTAAGACTTAAGTAGAACTTACATGGTGCTTAGGTTTTATGCTTGCCCTCTGCACAGGGGTGAATCTCATTCCAGCAAAATGCCACTGGAGTATAGCAAAAACTCAGCAGCAATATAACCATCTAAGCCTGAAGGACATCCTTATTTTAAAAGTTTGTACTCTGCAGTGTACATTTACATTGATTTTAGATAAATTTTTATATACATAGATAAACACTTAAAAATTAATGTTTTGCCCATTAAAATGCTATGCAAATTAAAGGCAGAAAATATTATCTATATTATTATTTAAGGAAACCCATCCTCCTGAATGAAAATAATTTTCATCTTTTCACCTAATAAAGCTTTGAAGAATTTCATTAGTACATGTGCTATTTCAGTGCGTTTGCTCTTGACTGGTGATCACACCATTATCATTAAATTCTGCTGTAATAGAAGTTCTGTCTCCATGGCTTATAAAACCGTTAATCTGAAGGAATCAATTCCTGCCAGCGTTCTGTTTTGCTTCTACCTGTGTGCAAAATACACAGCCAGGCTTCCTCCCTGCCCAGCCACCTTGGTGGAACAGGTCACATCCTGGGCCTGCTGGTCAGTGCTCACTCATTCAGCCAACACCATCTCCCTCACCTGCCAATGGATCAGCTGGAAGCAGTGCTCCCTAGGGCAGATCAAGCCAGACAAGGCTAGCTGAGGCAGTTTAGGGACTTTGGGCGAAGTTATTCAGGCTGTTTTTTAGCCAAAGCAAGTTAATGAACAGCTCCTGCAGATTTTTGCACTGACAGTCCTCAGCAGGAGAAGGATGACAAATCATTGCACTCAGTGACTTCTTTCATTGGCACAGCTGGATTTGGCAGAGGATGTCTAAGAGAGGATGTCTACAAGCAGCCAACTCACATATAGATTTGTATATTGCTCACTGATGGATGCCTGATGGCAACAAAAGACTACATCATCTAACTGAAAGGAATCATGGTGCATTTCAGTAACTAGAATTAGGTTTATCAGGTTACATTACTTTCCATCTTAATGTGAATAAGAACAGAGGCTCCTATCCCAAAGACACTAAGTACCTTGGGTCAGACTTGAACCCTTGTTTTGTAGCAGTGAACTCACTCCAGTAACCCAATTGCTTTAAAGGGACTGATCCTCTGTATTTATGCAAAATTTGGATTTAGTCCTAATACTCATTTACTGTTAGGAAGATTTCAAGTTTACACCCTTTTTTTCCCTGAATAAATTGTTTGTCTGAGCTGTTTTATCTAAGCTGTTTTTTTTCTTTTTGAACAATTATTTCTATTAGGTTCCCCCATAAGGTATGTTAGGATTTGCTTTCCAGACTTAACTTCTCCGGACCTCTGCCGAGAAAGTGATTTGCCTGTCAAGAGGCCAGGACACCATGACTGAATCTAGTTTTGTCAGGTATGTCCATTTTGTCCCTCCTAGGCATCTGTACTGAGTTAATTTTAAACTCTATGAACCAAGGATTTTCAGCCTAATCCAACTCCCATTAAACTTGTGAGTATAAACTAAAGCTTAATTTTTTTAAGACTCTTATCTTTGTTACTCCAAGGTAGCTCCCCCATCACAAAACAAAAATCACCAAATGGTATTCTCTCTGGTTCATTCTTTCATTCCTTCTTTCACTAATGTGCACAAACAGCAACACAGAGAAAAAGAAAAAAAAGGCTCCAGTTCAGCTATTAAAAAAAAATCTGGAAATATGGCATTTTAGTGTGAAGCTGCAAATCTGTAATGACTCAAAATAGAGACCTAGAAGGAGAATCTTTCCAGTTGCTCATGATAGTCCATTTTTAGATTTCATTCCTCTCTTGATTTGTGAATTGCCAGACATAAGGTTCTCAAAGAATTCAACAGAAAATATTTCATCTTGTTAATTTCTATGCCCTCTTACTTTACATTGAAACACACCAATAATGAAGAATCATCTTCCTGTTCTTTTACCTATGCCTCGCTCTCTTGCTTGTCTTTCCTCATTAGCTTTGATATCACAGTGCCATCTACTTGATCAACAGAGTCAGGTTATTTTCCTTAGAAAATTACACAGCTGTAACACTGAAGAAATCAAAGGGCTGCTCGGTTTCCTGGCAAGTTCTCTCTCCTTCTCACCTCCCAGCCCTTTCAAAGCAGCACTGCCCTTAGATGTCCCCCTTTGGAGCTGGCCCAGCTCCAAGCCTATCAGACCTACTACACAAAGCCCCGGCTGGATAGTGACAGATCCACAGCACTGCGAGGACAATTCAAGCCCTGCCGACCCTTTTCTCAGCATCCCTTCTCCTCTCTGGCAGGTGTTTCAATTTGAGAGATGGGTCCCCCTCTGTAGGCAGAAAACACGTCAGCCTTTTGTGTGGGTAAACTGGAGCAGAGGCTTTGTTTGGAGTAAGAAAGCATCACAGCAGTCAGAGGAGATGGATTGCATAGCTTGAAAGGTTGAGCCATCCCTTCTTAGAAGTAGCCACAGCCTAGCCTGAGCCCCAGCAGGCATGTGCTTTATGAATTTTTCCTAGAAATATTTAGACAAGAAACACTGTAGACAGGGCTTAAAGAAATTATTGCTGTGCACTTACTTCTAAAGACCTATTTCTCTACAGGAATCACCAGGCTGGCAAGATCAACAGTTGGAGTGAAGATGAGACTGCCACACTAAATAACTTTTCACCTACAAGACAGGCTTTTTTCTCTTTTTGTACTATTGAAAAGTGTTTGAAGTTTTTTTCCTATGTATATTTCAAAGTAATTTTGATTCATTCATTGTGAAAAATCAGCATGTAGAATCCTGTTTTACCTGTCCCTAAGCCTTATCTTTTTATTGCTTTTTTCCTCACCTGTCACACTGTTCTTATCTTACCAGTACTGTTGCAAACAGGTAGAGTGTACGTACCAGCAACTTTCCTGTGCTCAAAGTCCTCAATGGGCCTTACACAGGATTGTTCTTATCAAAGCCTCCATGTTTTGTCCCTCAGAAGACATCTTTGCTATGACTCCTGCATATAGGCCGAGTGACAAGGTACAGGCTTGCTTTAATATGCACTAAGGATTCTCTGTATGGAGATGGGGAGCTGCAGAGACATCTGCACTCTTTGCTGTCAGGCTCCACCTGTGGGGAAGGTAGGACAGCTTTCTGCAGCAGTACTATGGTACCTTTCTGCTTCTCCACTGCCTGTCAAATGTGATCTCTTTACCTATGTCAAACTGGCAAAGTCACTCTGCAGCTGTGGACTGAGGCTTTCCTTGGTGTCTGTGCTGGCCATTGCAGTGAGCAAACTTGGAAATGCCTATCCCCTGCCATTGCTACAGGACTCCAGCAGTGATCTGTGCATCCACTCAAAGGGACCAGGCATGGTGGTCAACCCACACTGGTATTTTCTGTAGAACTTCTGGGATCCTAAGTCATAAAGAAATCTTCTGTAACAGCTGTGAGGTATGAAAAGGAAACAAATAACTGTTTGCTTACTTAATGGCCATCAGTCTTTATGGCGCTTCTGGTTCATTTATACCTCAGGACTGAGATAAAGGTTGGTATTGACCATACAACAATCAGCTCTTGTATGTGGCCAATACAGTTGCTGGGGAACACAATGCCAATATTTTCTATGTTGACACTAGCATCTGTTCTGTTTCTTAAGGAGGGTGGCTTCCGTGCAAATAACTCCTGTGAGTGTTCGCATGAACTGGATTCCAGTTTGCTCTGTAAATGTGTCATAAAAGAGATTTCCACGTTCATTGTAAAAAGTGCATTTTGTCCACGTAGATACCAAATATTCTTCTTGTCTTATGGATTAGTGCCTTTAGTACTGCTTTCCCATCAGTTGCTAGTGGGGCCAGAAGAGAGCAGGAATAATTAGAGATTGAGAGAGGGTTCCTCCTACTTTTGTGAGTGACAGCTTCACACACACCTCTGACCCAGCATTTTGTTATAGTCGGTAAAGATGAGTGGACAGTTATAAGAGTTTATAGGGGTCTTGCTCAAATGCACATCTTATTGTTTTTATGTAATGCCCCCGCTGATTGCACAGGCATAGCCCACTGGTGTAAATCCATGATGGGATTTAATGTGATGATGGATAAACCTGGTTGTGTCTCAAATCTCCCTCCCTCCAAATGAGATAGGGAAGCCACCAGTCCTGAACATGTCCCACTCATTTGGGGTATCACAGAAGATATAGTATTTTCAACCTCTCCTATGTTGGGGGAACAGAGGACATATTTTAAGGTTGCAGTAAGTTCTCATCTACATTACGAACTGTGGTGTAGGCCAGCTTTGGGCTCCAGGCTGCCTCCAAAATAATCCTGCAGGCTAAAGCCAGGTAAACCACTCGAAGTACAACAGCAGCGGCAACTACAGCAGGCTTTCCCCATAACAATTTTGTTGCTGAATGAACACATACCTTTTCACCCCCTTGTGACTGAGTTGAAGAGGAAGAGGAAGACAAGTTTTGCATATGGGTAGACTGCTGTCGTAATAAACACCTGAGCAAACTAACTTTACTGTATCCTATCTTGGCTATAACTCTGCACATGTGTCAAAATTTACAATGCCAAGAATTCTGTTAAGTTTGTTCTTCTACCTTCACCCAGCCAAAATACATTCCCCAGTTCTCCTCCAAATCATTTTAATTTAAATAAATGTAATGAAATCTCATATAAAATGATGGCACCTCTGTTTTCTGAGAAGCATGACACTAAAATCCTGGTGGGGAGAGATACCTTCTCTGGGTAATTCTGGCTTAAGCAACCATCAGCCCTACCCACAGCTGTTCATGTGTGCCCTGTGTCATCCCCTGCTTCATGCTGCCACAACTGCTTCCGTAGCTGGTTGAGGAACAAATCAGGAGCACAGATCCAGATGGAAAATAGCCCAGGGAAAAGGGGTGAGGGAAGGAGTTTTCTGCCAGATCAGTTCCTCCATCTCATCTCAAATGCATGTGTTTACACCCTGCAGCAATAACGGGAACAAATTCATCTGGGGAAAGGGGGCAGTCAGGGTGGTGACTGTTTAAACCAGTTTTACCACTCTCGATGAATACCAAGCTATTGCTTCAAAAAAGAAGCTCCTCCCAAAGTCCCCAGTGTAAGGAAATGGTTTGATTGATTTCCCTCAACTCCCATTTTAGTCTGGGTACTACTTGTTGCTGGAGCTTTGATGCTTGTCACAAGTGTGTCACCAGTTTGTCCCTGCCTACGCCTCTCCCTGCTGTCACCACTGCTCTGCCTTTCAAGGAACTTTTGTGGTCTGACTTGCAGAATAAAGAGTTTCTTGGGAAATATCAAAGAGGAGGCAGTACGTAACACATGAATTGCCTATGTAATATGTGACTTTTCTGTGTGAGCACAAAGTCTTCCCAGTATTCCCCTCACTTTATTCCCCTGCCAGATTGTGTTTGGGCTGGACACTTTGTGCAGCACTGGCATGGTGCTGCAATTTGACGTAGTTTAATTGCTTAACAGTTTCATAACCTCTTTTCACTACTGGGTAGAAATGAAGGACTTTGATGAGGAGATTGCATTACAGAATCAGTTTTGTAAAGAAAAACAAAACTTGGAAACGAGGTTACACTACTATGTCTCATCCCAGCTTGTTTTTTACCAGAGAGTCCTTCAGGGACACAGCGTGGCAGTGCTAAAGCCAAACGCTCTGCCAGCGTCTGTCAGAGGGACATTAGTTGAGTCCCCTGGCAGATGCTGTGGCAATGATTGTGCGTGAGACTGACACCGATTAGGCTGCACCACGGGGCTCCCACCCGGCATTTCCTACAGCAGCGAGGCCCATAGGGTTGGGTATCACAGCAGTGGCAGTGATTGCTACTGATGGCTGTTGGGGCTCTTCCCGGGGAAAGTCCGGTCCAAGCTTAGATGCCAGCAACTCCTGCTGTTTTGACATGAGCTCGATTAGACCGGCACTACAGAGGATCACTAGACAGTACATGTGTGCCAGAGGCCATTGCTAGCAGACAGGATAATAAGATCTCTTCCAGGGGCTAATCCAGAGGTATTACGAGCAGGTGTTTCGGTATCCACTCCCCTGGCTATCACAGCATGGTGGCTGGCTGTGATATTCTTCACCGGTCCTTGGCAGGCTTTCGCCTTGGCTTTGGCCTCTGTGTGTAGCGTAAAGTGGGACAGAGCCTGGTTTGAGACAAGGATCAGCTCCACGCTGCTTCCTACCTCCTGAAGGGGCTTTCATGTCCTTCTCGGCCCTTTTCCTCATTGTCCTGGGGGATTGGTCGCCTTTCAAACCTGTAGATCCGGAGTTTCCAGCCCAAATGTACACCTCTCAACGGGGTCAGGAGACTGACAGATGCAACTTGATATGGAAGGAGCTGGGGTCCTGACCAGGCTGCCGGAGCGAGGGCTCGGGTGGGAGGCTGCCCTCCCCTTCCCATGTGTCTTGCCCTCTGCTTCCCGCTGCCCGGCAGTGCAGAGACGGAAGGGCTCTGGTGGAGGCATGGCGGTGCCAGGGCACACTCGGGCATCTCCCTGCCAGACAGCCGGGAGGAGGCAGTTCCCGCTCCTGTGTGCCGGCACCCCCGGCCCTGCGGCGGGCTGAGGAGCGTGCCCTGCAGCAGCAGGGAGAGGGCCCGGGAATGGCTGCGGTTTGGGGCTGGCTCTGAGAGCGGCCCCGCCAGGCGCGCTTACACATAGGGCAGGTGAATGCAAACGCTGCCCGGGGCGGCAGCTTCCCGGGGGTGGGGCTGCTTCGGCACAGGTGGCTGGGCTGAGCCGGGGTTCTGCGAAGCCTGGCGAGCCCTGCTGCAAACCGAAGCCCAAAGCAGGCAGTCTTCACCTGGGCAGGGAGGTCACCTCCCTGAATATCAAGCTACCTCCCCCCCCCCGCCACCACCACCAAGCAAGGCTGTCCGTGGCGAGCATGGACTGTCCGTGGCAGGAAGGTACCGGGGGAAGGAAGAGGAATTTGACCCTGCTAAGGAACAAGCTGTACATGGGGCAGAGGAGGAGGACGGAGCCCGTGGTGGAGAGCACCACCTCCGCCGGGGACCACGGCAACTTGAGGAGGAGTCAGTCCGACAGGACAGAGTACAGCCAGAAATTGCAAGGTACTGGGGAAGCTTGTTTGGTGCTCTGCTGCCAGGGATGCTCTGAGCTGGGGTGGTGTCTCCATGCCCTCCACGCTGCAGCCGCCAGATAAAGAAGGGAGATGGCAGGCTCTCCCCCTCCACACCCACAGCCGAAATGAACAATGGCTCCTCTCACCCTTGCCCCCCACCTTCAGACTGTGAAATGTTTCCCCTAATTTTCCTAAATACTGTTTTGTAGACGGGATACAAAATATAATTGAAGGTTTTGGTGAGTTCCTGGAAAACTCGTATGCAACCAAAATCTTTCTCATTCACCAGAATGCATTTGCAGCACAAACAGTAATGTGAAAATAGGATGGCTCCATCCTATCTGTCTTTGGCTGTCGTATTAAGTGGGGTATGTGCCAAGTCATTAGAAGCATCAAGGACTTTTTTTTTTCCTCAATTAAAAATATTGTGGTCTGTAAACTGTTGCGTAGATTGTACAAGCCTGAACTAAAGTATGTCCAAATACATGCTTGGTTGGATATACTGATGCAAATCATACCATTTTGTGATTATGGAGAGAGTTGCTTTTCAAATAACCAAATTGCATATGGACCGCAAATTGTAGTAAACTATGTCAGTACTGGGCTTGTCAATCAAAAATGAAATGTGATGCCACAAACTGAGGAAAAGCATGAAGAATGTGAATGGCAGTTTCTGGGAGTGCTCTGGAATACCAACCCATGTATTTCTGTGGGTTTCCAGGGTCTTGAACAACAGGGTTTGAGTATTATTATACTCTAAGTGTGTATTACTAATAGTGCCATAACTGCTTAGTGACAGTCATTCTTGCAACCATAATCCTTTATGAGGAAATAAAATAGAAAAATACTTTGGATTGCTGTATTGTGGTTTTGATGCACTTAATTAGGAAGTAGCATTGCTTCAGAGAGACAATAAAAGCAGAAAATAAAATAATAAGCCTGAAAATAGTAGGTTTTCTATGGGGGCTGCATGTGATGAGAACAGAGATGTTCATCAATTGTGGTATTCCCTCCTCATGATAGCTAATCAATGAGAAGGTGAAAAATACTCAGTTAAGTCAGGCCCACGATTCAGGAATCTGGCAGTGGTGTTTCAGGGCACAAGCATGGATCCCTGTGGCAAGCTCCTGGCACATGTCCCATCCAAACAGCAGATTTTAACTCGTGAATGGGGTTGGCCAGGTGAGGTCAAGGTTATCAGAGAAGTGTCCAGCAAAAAGGTGTGAAATCTTTCTGTCTTGTGTCTGCCATATTCAAACCATGAATTGCCTCCTGTTTAAAATCTGAAGCAGAGGTGGTGGGGAAGCCCAGGAAGTCATGGCAGTGTGAGGTTATGTTTATGGCAGCAGTCCAAGGAGACAGTAAATCCAGCTTTCCAGCTCCTGCCACCTGCTGAGACTGCCAGGGCCAGGTATTGCAAAGCACGGTCTTGTATCAGCTCACTCTGTTTGCTTGCATTTGTTTGAGAAAAACAGTGATGGGTTAACAAGGTACCTGCAGGCTTTGCAATGGATTAGAAGTTGCCTGTCCTCAGAGTGAAAATACAAAGGTAGAAATTCCTATAAAGTATATTTGCAGTCGCCATAGAAATGCAGTTGTGTGCCAAGGCCTGACCTGGATCGAATTTTTCTGAGGTAGATGTGCCTGAATCTGATAAAGATCACGGATCCCGGATCTAATGTCGGCTACCTGCCAACACTGACGATGTGCTGTGGTTGTACACCTTTATGTTCTGCATTTTTCTCGTAGCACTTGGATGCAAAGCAGCTTTCTGCAAGGAGGGAAGTGGTTTTGCTCAAATGGAAGCTTTTGAGCTTTCCATTTTTGTTAGGAAAACCCAGCAGCTCTGCTGGTGACAGCTGGTTTGTGTGACCCCTGGTCTGGACTTTCTGATCACCCTAGAGTGGTAAATGCTTTGTGAAAAGATACAAATGGTAATTTGCACTTGCTTCCAATAGGAATTGTGGGAAAATCTCTGTGTTTAGTTGCCTTTCTTTTACAGTCTCCTGTTAATATGTTCTCTAACACATAATCTGCAGACCTGTGGCAGGTATTAGCACAGACAAGGATGTGTAAGAGAGATGCAACAGCAGCAAGCCCTGCAGAAGGAAATCCGTGAGTGGGGCAGGTTTCCACAGCTAAACGTCAGGGGCTGCAGGACCGCCATCTGTGCTGGTGGCAGGCAGCCTAGGACCAAGGTGTCTTTACACGCTCCGGCGCCTACATCAGCATTGCAGTGCATTTGTGCAAGGTGAGGCATGGGCGAGGCACCTCTCAAGGGCCCTTCCAGCCCCCTGCAAACTCTGAAGGTTTCCCTGAGTAGGAACCGGGCTGTTGCCCTACACTGCCATTTCCAGCAGCTCTGAAGTATATGCTCAAAATGCAGCTCAGTGTGGTGGAAATAGAGGCCCCCAAATAAAAGCCTATGAAGAAAACAAAACAAAAAGCCCAAGAGAGCAAGCAGTCAGGCATGAAAACTCCTAGGAATTAAATTTCTGCGCTTGGATTTCTTTCAAGTTTTGTTTTATACAGTAAACCAATGTTTTCTATGAAGAGTGAGAAAGGCTCTTTCTCAGTCTAGATCTCCAGGGTAATCGAAGTGGTTTGTTCTGTCAGTCTACAAACAGCGGTGCACAGTAGCACTGCCAAAGGTGAAAACTTCTGCAAGCGTTTTTCACTTTAAAATTAAGGATTCTTAAGACAGAAGAAGCATTTTAATGGTTAACGACTACAGTAGATGCATCTATTCAATAGCTTATCTGGTGTGAATGGCCGTGCAACACTTCCTGACTCTACTCTTTTTAAAAAGGAAATAAGATGCAAAGTAACTATTATATTCTCAAGGAGCTTGGCAAACATTCGTGCCTGTACCTCAGCTCATCCTGTGAGATAACCGAATGCCTGCCAGCCCCGTTTCAGATAGGGGAAAATGAGGTGATTGCCATCAGATGCCAGGTTCATGATAAAACCATGCAGTCATTTAGAACTCAGATTGTACTTGCATACTTGGAAGAGTCCAGGAATACCTTGATCAGCCCATATGTATTTCTTCCATCAAGTGGACATCACTTTTCTGAAGAGGGAGGAGTGGGGTTGAGGAAGATATATTCACTAGCATCTGTGGTAGAGATGCAGAAATAATATCAAAGATCATTATAAGTGCTAAGGAAGAGCTCCTGTGACATTTCTATGTATTGCTCTGCTCTACATTCACTAGAAAATTGTGCAAGTACGTTCTTTCAAGAGGAATGAAGAAGTTGCAAAACAAAAAGTGATATTTAGCATCTCTATTTTCAAATGTATTATCTACAGCTGTTTAGCTGGTAGGAGTTATCTTTTCTACAGTGAAAATCCATCAGTAGCAGCTTTAAAAGTAACTATATTAATATTTATGTATTGTATGAATGTTGGGATCAGTCTTTGAACTAACCCAAAGCTTCCAGTCTGTGAGTACCTGTGTATTTCAAAGCAAAAAGGGGTTTGCTTGATGCAGTTCTTGGCACATAAATGTTTGCAAGATCAGGGCAGATTAACATACAGTATGTCATGGGGATAGACATATCCCCATGCTATTAACTAAAAAGGGCACACCATGAAAAGGCATTAAAAGCATAGTTCAGTGCCTGTTAGGTTTTGGGCAGGTTGCTGTTTTTTGTTAATAATTGTATGCCAAACTTGCTTGCTGTGAAAAATGAGCTACAGAAAGTGGTGGGCTTCCTGAAGGAGTCAGAGATCACATTTGCAGTGCTCAGCGAGACAATTCATGCCTCAAAAAAGCACCTTGTCTCACAGATTATTCCGTATTAACTCCCTTACAGCTTTGGCTGTGAATAGGTCAACTGCCCCGGTAAATGATTTGCACACACTTCAATTTAAAATGCATCAGGGACATACCTGTATTAGACAGTGATTCAAATCACACACCTACCACAATACCGTGCCTCAGAGCTCATGTCTGAACCCTGAATGCTGTGTGTTTTCTCTGTCTAATGCAGTTATGAGAAATAAGTACTACCAGTAATGGTGCAGAAACCAGCAAAATTATACAAATTCTTGGAAAGCTACTATCCCTTGGTATACGAAAGCCCAGTCAGAGGCAACTCATCCCACTTTGCTCCATCTCAAGCAGGGCACCTTTCTCCGTCCCATCATACTCCCTGCTTGCATAGCTCACCACTCCTTCCTGCATGGGCTGCCCATGCTCTCAGCTTCTTGCACCTCCCACCAGGTGTAAAGATCCACTGCGCCACTCCCCAGTTCCTTATTTGCTTTGTGCTGGACTGACTAACTTTCTATGGACTACAATGCAGATAATATCTTATTTCACTGCAGAATGTATTGATCGGTGGAGCGGTTGGTTTGCCTACGTACAGTAAGGAGTAAAATTTCAGATTATTTCCTGAAGTGCAGGAGATAGCTCTATGAAAATTCTCCCCCCTGTGCCCTGTGATGAGAAGTCACGATCTAACAAATACTTCTATTTTCTCCCATGCAAATTTAGGCTCGGGGGATCTAGTTCTGCTAACCTGTGCTGCAATAAAGCTGGAGTTATTCCTTGAACCTACTGCAGTGTCTGTCAGGCTGGGAAGCGAGCTCATCTTTTCAGAGCAGAATCCATTTTGTGCCGCAGTGTTTGCACAGCACTTAGCACAACCAAGCCCTGCTGTGGGGCTGAGGACTTTTAGGAGCTCCCATAGCAGAACTGGCAACTGCAGCTGACTGCAGCTATCACAAGGAGGGTTACGGATCCTCCTCTGAGCATATTAGCAAACATTTTATTAGTTAGGATACTTTGCATTGTGCCACACAGCCCACAGTTCATACAGCTAATCCATGCCAAACCTTCAGGTGCTTGTGTCCCGGACGAAGCGGTTCAGGTACAGCCCTTCTTCAGTTCCTGCTTTATTAATATATTAGCTCAGTGCCACGGGAGTGGTGCATTTATACCGGTATGTGACACCCTGGAAAGGTTTATTTGTAAGTATTGGTGCTAACAATAAGGGCATTCTTCTGTCACCTGATGATAAGCTTTCTTCCCTTCCACCGCGGTCACATGGGAGCTCTCTGTAGTCCTGTCAGCACATACATAATTAGAGCGGTCTGCTGTCAAGGAGTTGAAGAAAGAACCTGCGTGTTGAATGTAAATATTCTCTGTACCTTATGGAACAGAAAAATGATCAAAGATCGAATGACCTAATTGCACGGAAGTCTCTGATACAGATTTTATAAGCAAACCTGTTGCCCAGGAATACGGGTGCAAGGTCATTCTGGTCCTGCAGTGTTTTCCTTCTGGGTTCAGAAAAGGGGCTTTTTGCATGTGTTGCTCACAGCCTGTGCACGGCAAACCCGCTCCTGAACAATGCTGCTATGTTCCTCTCAGCAAAAAAAAAAAGGTTTTCCTCAAGCCCCTCCCAATACTTTTCTGTTTCAATGGCCAACTTGGTCTTCAGTGGTCTAATTCGCACCATGTTTGCACCATATTGTTGCACTGTAAGGACACCCCATGTGGTCCCTCACAAGGGGAGTGGCATCTGGAGTAAAACACTTACGTGTTATCTAATGTGATGCACTTTGTCTGCACATAGAGTCACACTCCATCCTTCCCCACCGCTTGTCCGGTTGCAGGCTTCCTCACTTCCACGCATCTCAGTTTCAGTGCCCTGCAGCTTTCCCAGCACTTGCAGTGGATGCAGGGGTGTAGAGAACAGAGCCAGAGCGACAGCGTGAGGAGGGAGAGGAAAGCTTCCACGGCAGCAGTCTGGGCTTGGCTGCCTGCATTTCATTCCCAAATCCAGCTGATAAAAGCCGGTGTACATTCCCGTGTGTAATAGCTAGGTTATCTGAGGGTACAGGCTATCTGAGGAGTTGCATCCACAGAGGAATAATTTATCCAGGGTGATACAAGACTCATGTTTCACATGTGAAAACACAGTAATTCTGTAATTTGTTTGTTATACCTTGATAACTTATGCCTTCACCAGTCCCTTGTGCCAGGCAAAATCCTCGTATCTGCACAGTGCTGTGAGTGCAGAACTCGTGTTCCTTTGGCATCTTTCAAAGGCTGCCGAGGTAACAAAAAGGTCTGTAACTCACTCCATGCACCAGCATCACCGTACTTGTTCCTGTATTCTGTGCTAGTACCTTTGGTTCCACATGGGAAGCACTGGATGGGGAGAAATCTGGGTCCCCACACCAAGAGCAAATGTAACATCCAGAGCATCTTACCTGGGAGAAAGGATGGAGTGAACAGACCTCTTGGAGCTGCTCACTCTCTAGGCATGAACCAGGGAGATTTATGCACAGAGCTCTTGCAGGCCTGCTATGGGTGCTCCTCCCGTTGCTTGCTGTTGGGTCCCTGTAGTGAACAAGTAAAATGTGAGGAATGTTTCTCCATTACCTCTTCAAAGATTAAGGTTTGAAAATTAAAGTATGAAGTTACCTTTAACAAAAACTTTAGAAATTGCTTTATTTTAGAAAATGAGGCATCCTGTTGAAAGCTATTAATAGTGCATCTAGTTGATACATTAAGGGAGCAGCAGATTTTTGATACACCAGAGGAGTGAGCAGCAAACTTTTGATACATTAAGCGAACAAGCAGCAAACTTTTTGATACACCAGGGAGCCAGCCGATGAGCTTTAGGAAGCAGATGTGACGATTACCACTCTCAAAACCCTCTAAAAGCAAATGCCTAAGATGTCGGGGGGGGGGGGGGGGCTGTGCTGCGAAAACCTACAGAGTGCTGGAATCTTTGCTGTCTGTGCTGTCCTTTGCTGTCCTGGCTGCTCCAGTGAGGCTGCCCATGCTGCCCGTCCCGCTCTGGTCCTGCTGCTGTGGCTCTGCTCCCTCGCTGGGTCACTGGGCTGCTCTCGGAGAGCCTTCCCCGGAGAAAGATCCATTGCACCCGCACGGATCTTCCCCATCGCACTCGATAAGCCAGCGCTGGACCCATGGTGCTGGTACCCCTTTCCTGTGCTTCTTGTAATTATTCTGGCATTTTCCTACTTTTCTGATTTTCTCTCTTTCTTTCCTCTTTTATGAAAAATAAAGTTGCATTATCGGTTTGGATCCCAACATTTAACCTCGTTTGTGTTTTAATCTCTCTTTCAGGTATGTTTAGAACCTGGTTCCTTTCTGCAGCTGTGGATTGAGGCAAACGTGCCTCTCCTCCCTTTAAGCGGATTGGAACAGACCCCAGTACCTCCCCTGGGCCTAGAAGAGAGCTGCTGCATTTGCACATTGCAAGCTCTGTTCCTCCATGCTCTCACCACGTTGTGGGATGTCTCCATCTGGGGGACATCTTTAGACTTCACGCTTGCAAAACACTTTTTCTAAGACATGTGGCTTTTTCCTTGTCATCACATAATGAACCTCTTGTTTCATGCAGCTAGAGCCATGTACTTCAGCACGCAGCTGAAAAACCCAAGTCACCTCCAAAGGAATGTCCTCCAGAAAGGCAACTCCTGCAGATAACTGACATCACAAAAGTATTAATTACAAACATTGCCTTTTATTTTTTATTCTTATGTCTTGTAAAAGTACCAGTTAGTTTTTTGTAAACTAGGCTTAAGGCAATGGTTGGAATAACTATTCAACAGACTATTTTTTCATTTTTCTATACCTGGTATCTCTGAGGACGAATGAGTCAAATTCTTTCTGCAGCAGTTAATCCTCAGGGATGTCTTTTCCTGCTAATCCTCTCTTCAACTGTTCCAGGGCTGGTACACATTACCAGGTAGAAATGAGTCTGATTGTATTCCAGATATGCACTCACTGTTTGTGCATTCATTAAATCTGCACTTACTCCACAAGGATTTCAGTAAACTACTAACGTTCTCAAACTGGTCAAAAGCAATCAGCTGAACATGAAATCATACGTTTTGGCTGTAATCATCACTTCAAGATCTTGCTGTAGCATTCTATAGAGACAGATATCCCTGAAATGAAAAAGTGAATGTATTGAGTGAAAATGGAAAATTATATTGCATTTAACAAAAGGAAACATTTATTAAAAAGCATGTTTTCCATAAGGAAACAGCATCTAACTGGTATTTCTCATGGTTATTTCTTCCTGTTGAGAATAGTTTTTCTTTTCTGGCATTATTATCTATCATGCAATAATGATAATAGATGAGCCCTGACATAATTCAAGAATCAAATTTGATCAGGGCTTTCTAATGACACAAACTGAAAGAACAGCCTCTTGAGGGATTGTGACTTCCAGCCTGAAGTGAAATACAGTGGCTTTATTTTGCTCATATAATGGCCTCCCCTGCCACCAGTATAAAAGATTAGAAAGTTCTTTTGTACAGCATCTTGTGTTTACGTTAAAATTCCGTCTGATATCGTATCATCTGCTTCTGAGACAAAACTACACGTCTGAGATCTTCCTCTCTGTGCTTTCTCAGAAGTTGCCCTGAACTCTTTGCACAGTTACATGCATGCAAACATTTTCACACCCAGTCTCAAGAAAAATCCTGATTTTGGTGCAAAACTAGAATAGAAATGGATTGTTCATATGGTTCCTTGTGAATTTATAAATGTGTTTACATACTGTAAGTTTTTAGAAGAAAACATACGTGCTGGTTTAGCATATCAGCAGCAGGCAAGGTGGTCCCATACTGCAACCCTAGCAGGAAATTTCTCCAAGGGAGCTGTGAAGTGATACTGGTACCAGTTTTGATCTCCTCCTCACTAAAGGGCAGAGTCTGTCATATCCAGCACATAACACCTTTGGTGGATGAACTCTGCAGCAGTGCAAGCTCTTGTGCCGTTCATGCACTCACACCAGCGCAAACTCACCAGGGCAAGGTTAAGCCTAAAATTCTTTTGATAGCCAAGGCCTTGCAGAAGGGAGACATCCTCTTCATATTTCTGTTTTAATGTCCCTGTACAAACTTGAGGACAAAATGTTCGTGCCTGTGTTATACACAAACTTCAAGGCTAAAAACTCCAAGCTGAAAAGTGTATCTAAATACAAAAAAGTTTGATAAAACAGCTCCTCTACTCCTCTGCCTTCCATCCCCCCACCCAGGTCTGTTTGGGTTCTTTGTCCTCACTGTTTAAAACTAGTGGTGTAGAGACGGAGCTGCAGTCCCAAAGGCAGCTATTTAAAACTATCTGTGGTCACATCAGTCTCACTTGAAACCTGGTGGGAGAATCATTAATAACAAACCTGTCCTTTCTGAATATCAGTGGTCAGCATAATTATAGAAGGGGTGGGCAAAGATGAAATAGTGGATTTATTGTGTTTTACACCTCTTGTCAGAAGATGGCTCAAAGCCCTTTGTTGAAAATGCTGCTTGGCCCCCACAAGTCCAGTTATGGGTTATCCTCTACAGCCTTGGCTGGTATATGGACGAGCTGTGCTGTTCGATGCTCACTGGAGTGCTCCTGACCTTACTCTTAACAATCAATTCAAATGACTGTCATATAATCAGTGACCAAAGCACCTGATACTGCTTGTTACTTCAGTACAATCCCTACAAGAAGCTGACATGAAGGTGTAGCAGTCTGATCGTCGGCAGAGATTCCCATCCTTTGCTGAGCAATAAAAGCCAGTGCTGTCAAAGCTCAGTCTGAGTGATGCAGACTTGAGCACGCTAATGATAAGTCCATCTTTGTTGGTACCCTGCACCATCTTGTGGCTAGCAGAAAAACACCAGAATAGCCTCTGAAATCTTTGACTTTTTTTTGGTTTGGCTTGGTTTTGGGTTCTGCGTGTGTGTTTCTTAATGAAAAATATAAATTGTCAGTGTACACAGATAAAATCAGTGCCCTTTTTACAGCTGACATGGATCTCTGCAGGCTGGCTTACAGACCAGCAAATGGGAAGACCATCATTAGAGATAAGTAGGTTGTGTGCAGGTCCTGTAATGTACATAAATTACCCATCTGTAGAAGAGTCACTTGCATTTTCATGTATTTGAAACAAATCCGATATCCTAGGTGTTAAGTACTGAAAAACAGAGAAGAATGTCCTAATCCAAATGATCTCTGTTGTCCCGAGAAAGGGTTGTTATTGATCGCTAAAGGTTTTTCCATATTCTCATTGAATTCCTTTTTCTCTTTCAAAAAATTATTTTTAAACAGAGCTGAAGGATTCGTTATCATTGTTAGTAACATTGTCTTCACTTGAAAGTTTGTCATCCAGTACTTGCAGTCCTCAATTTCCCATGAGTAGACTCAACGTTACATTGTACAGAACAAAGGTTATTATTGTGAAGGTTATTTATGGTAAACAGCCTTTTTCTTTCACAGGAGCACATTTTTTCCATCCTCCAAATTATAATAGATGTCAGACCACGACTGTGTTCTCAAAGGAGTAGAAGGGCATCAGCCATCCTTGAATTTCAGTGTGACAAGAATCAGACTCTCCCATGATCCATAGAAAATTTCTGCCTGACACATAACATCTAAGCCAGGGGAGCCAATGATGGGTTATCCCCTTAATGCCAAATGGATGAGTTGCTTTGGCATACCCATGTCCACTTTTAAAAGAAGGAGATGGGATGACACTCAGCCTGATTTGGGTTTGCCATTTCTTGCGCTTCTTTTTCTGCTCGCCATGGCCATTTGTCCACCACTCACAGGCATGCAGGGCAAGCTGGGCAAGTATGTGGAATTATGACACTCCTCACAAATCTCTCCCTCTTTTAAATAGAAAAAATGGCTCCACAGGTGGTGTCCTCAACCCCTGCCACCCCGCTGCAGGAGGATGAAGAAGAAGTCAGCAGGCGCATGATGGCCAGGAGAGTGAAGATCATCGCAGAACTCATGCAGACAGAGAAGGACTATATCAGTGACCTGGATCTCTGCATCAAGGAAGTGATTCAGCCCCTGAGAAACAAGCAGGTGAGTGCCGGGGGCGGAGGAGGAGGTGGTGATGCCAAGGTCTCAACTCAGCCACGTTCTGCTTGCAGGCAATCTCCGTGCAAGCACAAGTGGCAAGCACAAGAGTGACGTGGTGCTGGGAGCAGGTCTGGAGCCAGCGCTCCGGAACTTGATGTGTCAGGGCTCTGGGCAGGAGAGTGGAAGGTCAGATATACTCCTGACCACTTGTCTGCACTTGGGTAAAGCCTGCATCGAGGTACTTGTCCAGAGGTCATCTAGGATATTACATCCCTGCCTATGGGCTGCTGTAGCAGCTTCCAGCTCTCCCTTCTGCTCTGTAGTTATAATTGTTGACGTGCCATGACAGATGTTTAGTGGTACTTCCAAAACAAAGTTTTTTTCCCTAACAGACTGGAATGGCATGAACCTCTGCATCAAGGTTAAATTCAATTGTTAAGATAACTTTATCCATCCTTTCAGACAGCTGTGGTGGATAAATACCATGCTTGACAGGCTAGTGAGGACTTGGGAAATTTGTATTCCACACAAAAGAGGTACATTTAAGAAAGAAGGCTCATAAACTACCTTTCATGGGAAAGATCTTATTAGGCCAATGATACCTATTTTCTTTTTCAGCTGGGACTTCAGAGGACCTTTTCCTCAACAGTATTTCAATTTGTAGAAAAATGGTGCTGGGAATAGAGGAGATTGTCCTGAGAAAGATTTGTGGTTGCGAGTCCTGAAACATAGCATTCACAGAGGCTGCACAAATGACATCTGCTGCAAAAATAGAATAAAAATAATTTTAATCAGACCTTAACCCATATATTCTTTATGTGGGGTTTTGTATTTAACTGGTGACAAAATACAGGTGCAGAGGCCAAAGTGTCTTTAGGTGACATTGGCAGTGCTCGTCAACCTCTGCTGTTAAAACTCCTCTGGGACCTTTTTGCTTTCCTAAAACTGTCAGAATTTGTTCCAACCCATTTTCAGAAGAGCTGGCATCTGCTGACAAAACTTTAAGGAGTTCTTGACTTCTTCCTCCCTCACTCGTTCATCCACTTAGAAGTAGACTCCACTTGACTTCCTCCCTAGCCTGGCCAGCACCGAGCAGGAGTATTCCCTGGTTGAACTTCACTGGGATTTTTTGACAAATGTGCTATATTCCATCACTCTTTTTCACCCAACTGAAAACATTCTTTTTGATTCTGTCCTTTGTCACTGTGTTGATGGTGGAAGTGTCCATGCACAACGTATTTCCAAATACTATGTAGACATGCCGGGGAGGAGGTCAGAAGTCCTGTGATAGATGTATACAGGAAAAGTAATTTAGAGATTATAACTGTCTTAATTTAATAACCTTTGCATTTTTGAAAGGCTTTTAGGAATGTTATATGTTTCTAATGCTAGCTGTCCAATAAACTACCATATTGAAAGTTTGTAATGTGTTTAGAAAATTGGTCTAGCAATGAACCTGTTTCATATTTCCAAGTGGATAAAACATATTTTAGCCCCTATAATGCTTATAAAGAAATTAACTGCATCAGTACTGAAAGCATATTTCTGATTTTGTTACAATAGCATGCAATTTGATCCTCCTGGCATCTGGTAAGCTGCTATGTAAATCCGCAATTCCCTTCCAAATGGAGAGGTAGGTTTTAGAGAGTATTGATATGGGTAATGAAATTGGTCTTGTCTTTGTTCTCAGTATGAGCTCATTACCAATGGTTATCTCCAATGGTCCCCGAATAGTAACAATCTCCCTGCTGTGCAATGAAAAGTATGTGTCCTGGAAATCTTTCACTTCCTCTGAAATGAATAGGGACACAGAACAGAACCAAATTCACAGAGAACAGAACCAAATTTTCTGTTGGTAGACATTGATACAATTCACTGCAGTCCATGTAGTGTGCCCAGGCTCTGTAAGAAGTTCTTTAGGCTGTATTAATATCTGGAATTGTAAATGTGTTTGTTTTAATGGAAGTTATATGATCTTGACTTTGGATTTATAGGACAACTAACTTAAAATGGCACCAACTATCTAGACATCTTTGTACCTGGTAGCTGACACCACAGTGCCAAGCTCTCCGTTTATGTAGTGGCCCTCTGATAGTGAGTGGTAATCAGGGAATCAAACCCACTGTCAACCATTGTTCTCCCCACTGGGAAAGTAAACAAACATTTCAAAGCCATCCAAGGATCTTTTCTTTATTCAGATGATAATATTTATTTCCTTCCTAGGTAAACAGTTTCAGATTAGGGTTAGTTCAAAATAAGGTTAAAAACACTTGATAGCATAGACTTTGTCAACTGCATCAAGCATATTACACTAATGTGATAATGGTGTACGTGTCCTTGAAGTCACAAGGAGGATGTTTATATGAGGTTTTGCAGAAGTAGTGCTTCCTGGAGTGTTAACACTCAGGGCATAGCAAGAGAAGCTGTGTAATACACAACGTTCTTCTTTATCCTTTGTCAGTAGCTGCTTAATATTTGTATTCTGTTAGATTGCTCGCTTTGACGTGGATGGCTTGTTTAGTAACATTGAATTGGTCCATCAACTATCAGCCAAACTGCTGTCATTGCTGGAAGAAGCCACAACAGATGTGGAACCACCCATGCAAATAATCGGTATGTTTACTGTCCTCTTGAGTTCTACAAAGCTCTATGTGAAAGAATAAACATAACACTCTCCTGTCCTCTACTCTCATCAGACTTAAGTAGTACCCCTCTAAGAGGCTGGCATGCTAGAAGCTGTCCAAAATGACACAGGAAAAATGACATGTGAAACCTGTCCTGTGGCTGTACTGTACTTGTATGATTATGATGCTTTTTTTCCCATCCATCTGGATGCTGAGGGGGAGGAAGGAAGGAAAAAACGGGTTTAGAATGAGTAAAGCCTGTTGCACTGAGTTATACAACTTACGGCTAAGATCTGTTTCATCTAGTTTGGTGTTACATATCTAAATCCACTTATGCTGACTCTAACTTTTACTTTGCATACTCGGAGTTGTGCCATTTAGGAAAAGCATTAAAGATGTTTGGAATAACAAGCATGTCAACTCCAACCCATCCCAAACACTCTAAACATGTGTCTACAGGTGATACAGTTCATTTAAGAGGTGGTTAAATGTGCTTGGTATGGACATAGACAGTAGAGAAAGATGTAATGCATCTGAAGTTTGTGGGATTCTTTGTGGGAATGTCTGTAGGGATCACAGGTATTTTCAGCAAACAGGTTGGCCCCAGATATGTCACAACAATCACAAGTTCTGCAGGTCAGGTCATGGACATTAAGGCTCTGATTCATGTGATATTCTGGCACAGCCGGAGAGATTTGAGAAGTTACCAGCACACATCAGCTTTCCCATGACTGCTTTGTCAGTGCAGAGGCACCTTAGGGTGAGCCACCTTAAGGGATCAGGTGAGAATTCTAAATGTGCTTCCGTGCAAAGTCAGACAGTTTAGTTTAAAAAAATTAAACAGTTCAGTTTAAAAAACTTCCAGCTGTGATTCAGAGCTCAAGAGCGGTTCTTTCTTTCCTAACCTGACCACATACCACAGGTAACACCTTATAAAAAAGTCCCCCTCTTATCTCAAATAATTGGGTAAAAAAGTATTGGTTGTCACTTTACTAAGAAACAGGATATTAAAGCATAAGAAGCTTGGGAAAAGTATTAATCCTAGCACATCTCAATCTGGTTTGCCAAGGCAACAGCTTAACGTAGTTTGATACGTCTGTGTTGTTTGGCGGTATTTCAGTAAAAGTGCATCATGATGAGTCATACTCTTAATAAGCAATGTTCTATTCTAGCAGGAAGTGCCTTTCTCACAGCCAAGAGAATCATTCTATTAGTTCCCTGCCACATTCAGAAGTAAAGACAAACTATTTCATCCATCTATTAAGGTGTATATCTCCAGAATCAGACAAAGAACCATGAAAATGCATGGGATCATTGATCACCGTGTTGGCTAACTTATGACAGGAAAAAGGTTGTCAAGTGAGGTGTGAGACATTCTTCCAAAGGCTGAGACAAAAATAGGGAGAATAATTGCATCACTATAAGCAGTAAGTTAGTAGGCTTATTGTCCTCTGAAAGTACATCAAAGTAAAAATTGTGTTTTCAGGAGCTTCAGTGTAAAAGTTGTTGAAGCCAGTCTATAGAAAAAGCACACTCTTCATATTGTTATGTTGAATGTATTTAAAAGTCTTGCACTGAAGTATCTTACTTTGGAAGGCAACCCAGTCATGGTGAGGTTCAAAAGTGCTGCTAATTCACTGTTTTTAAATCAAAACAATGTGGTTGCTCATATTCATCTTATTTTAATCTATGTTCTCCACACTTTATGCTGTGTCCACATTGACAAGTGGTAATGTCCAATAGGAGCAGACTTGCAGAGTGAGAGTTTTTGCTAAGGAGATGGTATCCACACTACACATTTTAGGAGGTCTTACTTCAGCTTGGCTGTAGCCTGTGCTTATGGATTGAGATGTCCCTTATGGTTGGACTGCATAAGATGTGCCCTTGGAGTGTGTCTTCTGGTAATTATCATCCTCAGAAGGATCCAGTTTTGTGTCACTGTGACTGCTCCACCACACAGCCAAGGCATGGGAGATGAGGACTAATGACTGATTGGTTTCAAAATCTGTCTCCTAATCTGAACTAAAACAGGTTAAATACCTTTTTTTTTTTTTTTCTCCCCTCTGTTCTGGATACATATTCTTCATATTCCTCTGTATATGGAGGAATATGAAGACTTAAGTTTTGGTAGACTCCTTAGACTACTTACTCCCTCTCCTACTGCTGTCCACACTGGAAGCACCACTGAGAGCAACAGGGAGAAACTGTTTTGCTACTCAAGCCTTCCTCCAAGGAATTTCTCTTTGAGACTGATGACCACCATACTCCAGAAGAGGCATCAGGGAGATTTGCATCTGTCTCAGAGTATTTTTGAAGCTGTGACAAAATACAGTGTGGTTTTGGTCCATAAGGCAAGCTCCCCCAGTGATATGCCCAAAACTCATCTGATTTGGTCCGTACAGCTCAGAACCAGTAAGGGCTTTAGGTTTTAGAAATCCATCTGATGTTAAAAGGCCCTGTTCATGAAATCAGTGCATAATTTTTCTTATCACTGAGCATCAATGGAAGTATCTGTCACTGTGGCACAATACCTCAGTGAACAGAACTTACCCAACTCTTTCCTCCTGGAGAAGCTAATTTTCAGCCTGTAGTATACACTGAAATGAGCTGTAAGGGTACATTGCATTTTTCCTACTGAAAACGTGACCTCACTTGAGGGCTTAGCATAATAGAGATCATGCTAAGCACTTTGAGCTCTTGTTAGTTAGTTAGTGAAAATTATGAGAGCTCATGATCATGAATGTTAGAGAAAATTGTGACAGCTCACGATCTCTAGAATTGGGCACCAAGCATGCAGGATCAAGGTTAAGGCTTGTTAAGGCTTCCCCTTACGTTATTGGCTAATAAAGACCTGTATAGAGTTCATGGGAAAGCCAGGATGTAATGTGTGTTGTTAGCCATCAGCATTAGCAGTAAGCACAAGGCAGAGAAGAGAGCTAAAGAGCATTTAACTCTAGGATGCTGGTGCTTTTCTGACTGCTCCCTTACACTAACTAAAATGTACTGTGGTGGTCTTAGCTCCTCATTGTTTTTTGCCTTATTCTCACCCTGAAACCAACATGCATTAGACAGCCCAGTTAACCTTCTCTGCTAGGGGAGAAAACCCAGGGCTGTGTTACTGTGGTAACTGAATCATTTTTCCCTTTAAGATGGAGCAGTTCAATGCAATGTATTATGGAACAGCACACTCTGGTCAGGATGAAACATGCAGAATGCCTGACAGCTCAGCGCTTGCTCTGTGAATGGAGAGCTCCCAATTAATGCAGTGTTCAGCTTTTAACTTTAACAATCATTGCTATAACTCAACAGGAATGTTTATAAACATCTATTTGGACTGGTTGCCACATAATTTTCAGTAAATGCCCGACAGGAGTTTTCAGCATTGCTGTTGTTTATTATATGCATTTCCAAAGATGCTGATCAGAGAGCTTCTGCATAAGGGTGTAGGAACTGAACTAGTATCTCAGCAGAAGAGATGAAGCATGCCTTCCCTGCTCAGATTCCTTACATACACAGAAACAGACACAAGAGTTTTAGGCTGAGAGAATTAGGCTCCAGAAATAAATGGGAAATAAGTGTAGGACTGCTTTAGTGCCTCTAAATTTCCAGCTGTTCTTTATGGGAAAATGGTCGTGTGGAGAACTGGAAATGTAAGTGTTCTCCCTCTTCAGTTGTATATAAACCCCGATATTACACAAAAATGGCTGTAATCCATGGTGGTTTTATTTAATTAGGGGAGGGGTGGAGGTTTTTCTTCTGTCATGTGGAGAAAATTCTCTATTCTCAGTCATAACAATTGCCATTTCAGCGTATTGCAAAACAGATAAAATTGAAATGTCTAATGGAAGATAGAGTCATTATTCCTGTTATTACCCATTTAAGTTCATATTCATGAAAAAAAGTCAAAAGGAAAACTAACAAGCTTACATTCATTCCTCCTGCCAGCCCATGACACAAAAATGGTCTCCCTTTATTAGTTAAGATCTCCTGTGTGTTTTCCAATGAAGGGGCATTAATCTGGGGCAGTGAATTAGGAGGTGGTGTTTGAAGGGGTGTGAGGTATAGAGATTTCTTGCTTTTCCCCTGAGGGAATTTTTGTGCATTAACACTGATATAATGATGCCTGGCTATGACAAAGATGAGCAGCTGAGAAATACATGTAATAAATAATGCACATAAACACGCAAGATCATTTCTAAGGGAAGTAAAGTGGAAGCCAGCCTTTTTAGCTCACGGCTAATGTGGTGGAATAATAAAACTCCTTCTGAGATGCTGTTGTCTGACTTGACACGCTTTGTTTTTCTCCTTAACAGGGGAAGTGTTCTTGCAGATTAAAGGCCCACTAGAAGACACATATAAAATCTATTGCTATCACCATGATGATGCGCACACCATGCTGGAATACTATGAAAAGGATGAAGAACTGAAGCAGCATTTAAGAGACTGTGTACAGTCCTTAAAGTAAGATCTTTTCAAATGATGATTTCCGTCCATAGTCAGTTGCCTGGCAGGGAACATTTTAAATGGATGTAGATGAAAGGTCCCCTGTAAATCTGGAGTTTTATACGGCTTGCTGGGAGCTCTGGCTTATGCTGCTTTCATGAAAAGATGACAAGCCAGGGGCCATGATTAGATTTCTTTCTCTCTAAGACGGCCAAAAATAGCACAAGAAAGGTTGCTCTTTCCTTAGTTTCAGTGCCCCATACTGGCAAAAAAAAAAAAAAAAAAAAAAAAAAAAAAAAAAAAAAGCAAAAAAAAAAAAGCTGCATCATATCAGGGGCTATTGGGAACACCTTTTCCAGCTCCCAGGAAACTTGCTGCCCCCTGTCTTCAAGTTTCTTGTCCCCTGTCTTCAGCAAGTCTGCTTCTTGAATTGGAATAGCCTGTCATAGAGCTACTCAAGTGCACTGGCAGTTCTGGGTTGCTGCTACAAGGACTCAGGACCTGGAGTTGCTGTGTAGTTCCCAACTCCTCATGATGGGGGCATTTGAGAGGAAACGGTGGTGGAGCAAGCTGCTAGTTCCCACCAAAGGGAGGTGCTTTGTGCCATGGGTTCCAATGCCAGCCCCTTGGGAAAATGTGTAGAGAATTGGGGGTGTTACCAAATAACATCCATCTGTCTTCCAACACAGCTTCCTCCTGCAGCTAGTGGCAGGGACTAGCTCATCCGCTCCATGGAGAGCGCTTCTCTTCCCACCCATATATCCCCTTTGCCCCTCAATTTCCCAAAAACATCACACAAAGCTGTCAGGAGGGAACATGCCACAGATACAGACCTGAGGTCTGGCTCCAGCTCCAGGAAAGCCCATGCTGCACACCTGTAGGAAAGATGTAAAGTTGTCACAAATAAAGGAGTGTACATCAACAACAGATATTTCAACTACACCCTAATTTGTGCTTGGTCTGCAGAGATCTGTTAATATTTAGGAGACGGGAAGTATATCCAAGTGAAATCTGGAAAGAGTGGTGAAGGAAAATATTAATAACATTAAGAGAGAAATGTTTGCTTTGAAGACAGGTTATGTTGAAAATTAAGCTTATCCTGTGCAACATGTCTGGCTATTAAATATATAACAAAGTGTATGTGCAGGTTTCTCAAGTTTTAGCTACCCTGGAAGTTGAAAGAAATAAATTTTCATATAAACTCAGGCCTTCAGGCTAATGGATGGCCAGGTATTTCCCCTGAGTGTTTTAGTGCTGATGTCTACAATAATCTTTCCTGACTAATCAAGAGAAGCCACTACTGTCGTTCATTTATCCATGCTGCTGAGGCAAGGGGACATGGAAGGAAATAAAGATAAAAGATTACATCTATGTACATCCTAGGGTGGATGTTGCCACTTGAATTCCAGAGCCAGCATGAAGTGCTCCTGTTCCAAAATCACAGCTGGGCTTTGTGAAGAGAAAGGATTTTTTGTGCTAAACGACTGTAGCCTTTGCTAGCAGGAAGTGACAAGGACTTCCTTACAATGAAGCCTTGTTTTGTCTTATTCTTTCCTGATTAGCCTTTAAACAGGAACCAATGATAAAGGCACTGGTGTGTATATACTAGGCTGTGATTTTTCCCAGTACCTAAAGATTGCAGTCAATTCAACTATTAAGACCTGAAAGTGCATGCTGGGATTCAGAACTGTGGCCATCTAAAACTGTTGCTACCCATTGGAGAATATTTGCCCTAGGAAGAAAACCATGCTTATAATAAATTATAGGCTGTTTTCCATTATGAGACATAACAAATGTGGGGGCTGGTGCTGACTATCTTTGAAAAATGTTTACTTGTTAAATATTTTTCTTTTCCCTTGGAAAAAATATTTAAAAAAAAATCTTAAATGAGCTGACATTAGTAGGGGCTTCTGTGGCTCCACTGAGTAGTATCTGACATGTGAAAAACAAGTTCTATATCAGGAGCAGTTTGAGAGTGGCACTCTGCACATCTGTATAGACAAATCAGATTTAATTAGCTATGTTGAGATTCCTATTCCTTTTTACCCAAAGAGGAAAAAATCCATCCCAAAATGTAGGTGTCTGCATTGGAGACATTTGCAAATCCAATTTCTGTAGAGTCCTATGTTTCAGCAGCGATTATGCAAACTGGGGATGTTGTTTGCTAGCCTAGCCAAAGAAATGCAGCTGGTAAAAATGAAAGGATGCTGGCAACTACCTGCTCAGCTTTCAGCCTGAAGTAGCTCGGTCAACTATTACAGGGGCAGAGGGACGTCCTAAGCACACAAAACGCTGACAGTGCAGAAGCAATGAAAGCAGCAGCTTCCAGATGCTCAGCTAGGCACTGGTGAGCCAGGAGGTAAGAGTGCAGGCAGTCAAAAAACTGTGGCTGAGGATGTGATGTCAGGAAAGCCTGATGCAGAGATGGGGACTTTTGGTTCTCTTGCATTTGAGTGTATTCATACCATAAGAAAACATTCTATGCTCACAAACTACAATTTAAGTCTCTGATACTTTCAGTATATGTATCAACACTATCCTACTCCAGAGAGGTTTCAGTTGATGTGTAGTCTACAAGAAACTTCACAACTTCATTGACTCTACGCCCTAAAAGGCTGAAATGTATTCTTTTTCTTTTAAAAATACATTTCTGTTTAAAGAGAGTAGACAGAAATGTATGTAAAGTGTAAGAATGACATTTAGTTTTACTTCTTGTATTAATGGCTTGATGTTACTCACAACTATTAGCAGAGTGATGCAAACCTCCTTCTCTAACAGTGTGAGGACAAGGCTGGGTCTCACAGCCAAAGCCAGGTTTCTGACAATCCTTTCTCATTTGGGGCTGTCCATTCAAAAACTTACAGGGTCAGATTCACCAGTACCCTCTGGCTGTTTTGTGCAGTTCTGCTGACACATAGCAGCCAGAAACCTAAGTTAACTGGCCAGTCATGGCTACTCTGTGTCACTGAGGTGTATCTGAGAATCTCCTGATCAGTATAAATCCTTTTAGGAGGAATCTAATGCCTGTTCTGTTCTTCTCTCTTTTGCAGAAAGAGATATGAAGAAGAGTAAGTACTATGCCTTTTTTACATGTAAAATAATCTTTAAATATCTTTAATTTATCTTTGATATGTTTAAAGCTGTATAGGTGGAAATTTTAAGAACACAAGCCTTTTGTGTCAGTATAACCTGGAGTGTTTTCCAGGACATATGCAGAATGCTCTGAGGTTTGCAAGAGTGTTTGTCAACAGCATAATGTCAGTCTTTGAAATCCATTTTTCCTGCTACAATTCAGACAGGCCTTCAGGCAAACCTATTTGTAAGCTGACAACCCCTTCAGTAGCCCTATAAGAGAAGCCCACCTTAGGATCTTCCCCTGCCAGTGGCTGGGAGAATATCAGAAAAGAACAAGCTCATTGCAACTTAGCCAGAAAACTCGCCAGCCACTGATGAGTTGTGGCTAAGGGACTTCTGTGCCAAATGTGACATCTTTGAAAAGCTGTAAAGGAGAATTTATCACAGCTGCAGTTTCTGGACATCCAGCAGGTTGGGTTCATTGAAATGCAGCACTGCCTGTAGTTACCTGCAGTGAGAGGTCAGAGGAGGGGTTGTCTGAGCTGAAGAGAAAGATTACAACCCCAGACAAAATGTTAGGAGAAAGGAGGAGCAAGTGTGGTCTATACTGGCATGACAGGGACAGACCTGTAAAGTCAGAGAATTTGTTAATCAGTCAATCAATTGCATGTTATAACTATGATCTGCATAAAATACGCTTTAAAAACCTACATGTTGAAACTCTACTTTTGGGGATTTCAAGCTATTGTCTGTGATAGGAAATAGTTTTTCTGTATTTTGTTTTGATAAGGGATATTCCTGTATACTCCTGTCCCACAAGGGGTAGGACTCCAAGAGATAAAAAAAATCCAGGGGGTTACAATATGATCGTGTGAGATAGCAACACATACAGAAATCACACAAGATTGGCTCTTCTGCCTTGTGTAATCCTAATAGATATGAATGTCTGGTTTTCTCCTTCAAACAGTTTCCAGTGGAGTGTAGGAGACAACTCACTTTCTGAGTTTAAAAGGACTCTTACAAAGCTGTGCAGAGTGCAATGAGCAGGTTTAGCTGTGGGACTCTCCCTGAACTTGGCTACCTCACTAGCACGGCACTCAGGAAGTCCCATCACCTGCAAATCAGAGGTTGCAGAGTTGCAACAGCTCTTGGGCAGGACTGCACCCAAAAATCTGATCACTGTTGAACTGGAAAATACAGCATAACTCCCCCCAAACGGTCTGTGATGTTGCTGCTCCCAGACTGCTTTTCATTCAAGCATGATCAAGAAAACAATTACATAAATACCAGACAGTGCTGCCCTTTGCTAGCAGCTCAATAGGTTAAATTCTGCTTGGCTTAACAACTGTGCAGCCTCAGTGAATTCCTTGGGTTTGCTTGAGAGACTTATGGCACAGTGAATTATTTGCCCTGCATGTCCTGTACTAAAATAAAGCCATGCATAGTAGACCATGAAGCCCAAGATTCTGAGTCCTGCTGCAGTCTGGTTCCTGCATACCATTTCAGAACTGGCAGCTGCATAGCACCCCAGCCTCAGCCCGCCTGTACCATACTGGCTGTCTGTTTACCACTGGACAAAGCTGCTTTGTAGTGAGAGTGAATGAAACTAAATCCTGCCTCACCTGCCTTTGTGTAGCTCACCACCACGGGCTTTTTGAACAAGTGGGAATGTGTCTATATCAGTGACTTTGTTTTGTTGGGAGGCAGGAGGGAGGCTGTGCTGTGAAGCTCATTGCAGTTTGCCAGCTGCATTTACTGCAGCACTATGGTTAATAATTTGCTGTGAGATTAGTACAATGACATGTGACTTAGAATACTTGCTAAATTCAAAATAACATGGGAGGAAAGCTGAAGCAGCATCACAAATGAATTATCAACTTAATTTTCTGCACAATAGATGTCACAAGGCGTTACTCTCCTGCCTGAGTTGTGGCAAGGCCGGGTCCTGCCCAGCGGCCGGTGGGTCCTAACAGGGTCATTGCAAATGGGACTCATCCAGGGAGAGTGGCTATCTCAGCTAATCTTGCTGGGGAGAATTAGATGAGTCGAACTTTGTGCCATTTAGTGCCCCAGGGAGTCATTATCTTATAACAAACCTGCTATCTCTCACACCATATTGCAAGACTGTGTCATGCAGATACCGAACAGAGGGCTGTTTATCACTTGGGCAGCTGTCCAAAATTCTACTACGTAAAGAGAAGACACTTGAAAATTTTTCCATTCACGAGGCAGCTTTTATAGATTTGCATTCGTAGGGCTTTTCAGAGAAAACAATAACAATTTAAGATTTTTTTTTTCATTATTGCTGCCGGAAGCTGAAAGAAGGAAAAAACAGCTCTCTATTTAATGTAAGATACCGGGGAAATGAGGGGGATTGAAATGATGAGAAGGTTTCGGGACACGAAGAAGCCTTAAAAGGCATCTACTGTTAATTTTTTTTCATGCAGAACTTTTTTTACAGATAATGCCTGTTTGAAAGAAATGTTTTAAATATGCAGATGTCTCTTCTCAAAGGCATTCAAATTGTTAGTTAATTAGTCAGCAAGTAAGGATTGGCTCTTGTACTTTTTACACATATAAAAGTAGGAATGAAGGGGTTTTTTTTCTTTTACGCTTTCTGTTGCACAAAACAATAGATGTCAGCCTGCAAAACCATGTGGCTGTTCCCTATTTTTTGTACTTTCCTTCTACATTGTGTTATTTCATCTTTCCATATGCAGAAATCCTTCTTTGTCTACCCTTAACTCTTGCATAGTTAATGTCAGAAAACCTTTTCTGCTCAAAAAGAGCCTTTTTGGGCACACAAATGGAAAGCTTGCTCTGCTTTATTGCCTTCCACACTGTTAGCAGCGGCTCATGTTTAGTTTCAATGGGGAGGTGCCAGGTAGCTGGTGCTGGAGCTGTGCCTGGTTTACTGAGGAGTGTGTCGTCATGAGGGGAGGCTGTGGATGTGTCTGTCCTGCTGCTGGAACGTCTGCAAGTGGCTGGCACTGGTCTTGGCCACCAGGTGTTACCACCCATTCTGGGGAGACCCCATGTTTCTACCAGCCAGAGGGAATGTAATGAAGGCACATGTGGTTCAGTCCTTTCCTGTTTCCTTCGAGGCTGCTGTGACAGCCCACAAACTGCACAGCCCCTCCCATTCCAGCCTGGAGGGTGTAAGCAAAGGCTTTTCTCTGGAGCAGGGCTGGAGCTGAGTTCAGCTGGCTGGGGCCCAAGAGTTCAGGGGGGCCTTCGTGGCCTGAGACACTTGAATGCCTGGGGATGCTGCTCTTCTGCCCCTGCCCAGCCAGTGGGGATTGAGCCCAGAGCCACAGAGCATCTCTATGCCCATGCTGGAAGCTGACACTGTCCTATTCTCATCCTCCTGCCACTCTGGCCAGTTGCCTGCTTTGCCTTTATGTAATGGAGTCTTCCAGCAGGTTGGCTCAAGCCTGTGTGAATATCCTGTGTGTTCAACATTTCCCCAGGCCAGATTTGGTACCCTTTGGAAGCTGAGGCATCATCAGAAGTAACTGACTGGCAGCCAGCAGATAAAAACCACAGGTGAAAGGCAGTAAAGCTTAAGGGTCAGTGTGCCAAGTCAGGCGTGTGTTGTAAGAAGGGGTGCACTGTGATCAGGCATCCAGTTACTCACAGCATTGAAATTCTGCAATTTTAAGCCTGAGGGCCCAGAGCAGGATGTAACAGCCCTGCTCACATGCATTTCTCAAACTTCCTGTTATTTGGTCTTCCACCTACATCTTCCCTTCCTGGGTGTTGTGTGAGTTATACCACATGCACCTTTAAACTGAGTGGGACAGTTTCAGAGCTAATGTCTAAGCTAAATTCTGAAAACAGAAAATTCAGAGACCCGGGGTGTATTTCTCATTGAGGGGGTGAGGAGGGTTTCCTTTACAACACCTCTGTTCCCTCACAGATGTATGTTATTTTTTGACTTGAGTGGTAGTTGCAATTCAAGGAATTTTTAATTTTGTGACAATTATTTTGGTGTAAATTACAGAGGAAAGCCAAAGCTAATGGACCTGGGATCCCTGTTGATCAAACCAGTGCAACGGCTGATGAAATATCCCTTGTTACTCCATGAGCTCTTGAACTCAACTCCTGCTTCTCACCCCGACCACGAGGCACTACAAGATGCCCTTTTTGCTATGAAAAACATTAATGTGAACATCAACGAACTTAAAAGGAGGAAAGATTTAGGTAAGAAAAGAGCACAGTAAGTGCTTTCATTGTAGGTTTGGGCTGGCCATTACAAGACATGTCTCAGCTCCAGCTATTTCACTATATCAGTTTTGGCTGTTGCCACACAAGTTGCTTCATACATTGAGTTTCAAGAGGGTAACAATGCCGTAATGTCCCTTTTCCTCAGCCAACTGTCTTACCTGACTGGTTAACTCCAGTATGAAACAGGGAAAGAATTCATGTTATAGTGTCTGTAATGCAGTTGCAAACACTGATAATAATTAAGATGCAGTAGTAGCAGTATTTTTTTTAGACTTGCCAGGTTGAGGCCCTAACTTCACTCTTGCCAAGGTTAGAGTTGATAATGGGGTTTTCATCCTCTCGAGCATTTTCACACAAGATTACAGCAAATTACATCAAAGTGTCTGCTCTCAAATGGTTTCAAATTTGTGTGCCTGTCCCTGTGAAAAGTCCTGTAAATACAGACTATTGATGTAATGAAATTCTCTGTCTGCAGTGCTGAAGTATAGGAAGAATGACGATGATGGAACCCTTAAAGAAAAGTTTTCCCGACTGAATATTCACTCCATTAGCAAGAAATCCAAGAGGGTCACCAGCCATCTGAAAATACTGACGAGAGGAGAACCTCAGGTACTTACTCATCCAACTGCAGATTTGCATTGACAGCTTCAGTTCTGCTTTTGCAAGGGGTCTTTTTCAAAACGTGTTGGAAATGGAGTTTGTGGGGCTGCTTTTTTTCCTGCCTAATTTATAAAGTCATTTTCTGACTGTCATAGAAGACAGGAAAGATCTTTGTGATTGAAATAGAAAATAACGTAATGTGTTCTCCACCTTTTCCTTTTTTACACAAGAGTTTCTCAAACTTCTGGTCTTCAGCAGAGAGGAAGTGAGCGGTGGTTTTGTGAACCTCAGCCTGAAGTCAGCATTTTGCAGACACCCTGGCAGTAATTATTGTCGGGGCTGAGAACGCATTCAGTCCATCTTGCTCATGTTGTAGCATTAAGGTTTGGAATCCATCAAGGAAGATGAGCAATACCTCTAATTAGGAACAGCCACAGGGTTTGCCTCTACATGTGCAAAGACCTGGAACCATCAAAACTACAAAGAACTCTGTGATGAGTCTGATGGGTGTTGGGCTGCCAAAAATAAAATGCTCCTTCATAATTTCAAAGTTGTAATTCAAAGCCTAGCAGGATAAACATTTTCAGGAAAGCCTAAATCGAAATCTCAAAGAAAATCAATTAAAAATAACCTTGAAAGTGATATCCAATGCACCTCACTGCATGAGATGGCTGATTATACAAGGTCACTTGCCTTTCTGGATGTGACTTTACAAGATATATGCAATTTTTCCTTGTTTGTTTTTTATCAGTGTTTCCCCTCTTTCTCTGATCCAAACCACCGACATATCTTTTTTTTCTATTCATTTATTTATACAGCGGAAATTTTTGTATTCAGAATGTGACAGACACCAGCGAGGCTATAAAATCCGAGAAAAAGGGAATTAAATTTGATTAAGAGGATATGTGATTTTTCTTTTCCTTTTTTTTTTCTTTAGAAACTTCTGGTTTATGTTTTTTTGGGTTTGTTTCTAATTAAGCTCAAAACATTTGAGGATCCTTTTAGTATCAGAATGCATCTGTTAGAGATTCAGCCATCTCTCCTCAGCTTAATTAGACCCAGAAAGTTCCCCACTCACGTCTTGAAACACGCTGAGGCCCTCACGGCAAAACCACTAAGACGTGACTCGAGATTTCTGAAGCCCCTGCAGGAAAAGACGGGGGGCAGAAATCACCGCGTTTTCAGGGTGTTCCCAGCCGGCGTAAAGAAGTTTCCCGAGGCCATTCCCGGCGTTTCCAGAGGGAAGGCAGGCACGGCTCTGGATTAACAGCTCCATCTACAGCCGGCCTGCGGGAGAGCGCCCCGACGATATCCCGCCTTTCCTCCGTCCTTCCCTCGACACAGGGAAGCGAAGCGTCTTGTCGGCACGCTAAAGCAACTCCCTGCTTCCACAGGGATTAAAAATCAAACTCTGTGCCGCGTTGCCCAGTGGTTTTTGGCTTTTCTTCAATTAGAGCTGGAGCTTGGGAGAATTAGGGGTTGATCTGTTTTCAAAGGGAGGAGTTCAGGGATTTTTCTAGCAGCGCTCTGGATGTTTCTTTCGTTAGCCAGGCTCTTTTGGGGTGCGAAAATGACATTGCAAATGTCTATTTCAGGTGAAAGATCCAACTTTTAATAAAGAAGAAAAGTTGTTTCAAAGTCTAGAGAAGACTGTGAAATTGTGTGTGAAGAACATTTCGCTCTGTTTGCAACATCTCCAGGTGGGTACGGGCCTTTTTGCAGTCTGTGGTCACAAACCCTGTCCATAACCGGTTTGACACACATTTCTGCCACTGGCTGGGCAACACCAAATTATTTATAAGCAGGACTGGCTACATCAGAGTATTAAATAAATAAGCTGTGCTGCCACTGCATTACAGATCCCATGACAAAGAAGTTTTGAAGCCCACACTTTAGCATTTTTTCCCTGACAGAAGCAGGTTCTGTTGGAGACCCACAGGTGCAGAGAAGAAGGTGCTGTCTGGTGGCAGTGTCAGGACTTTCTATGTGCTGCAGTGGAGGACCAACTGCTTCTCATTAAAGATTGAAGAACTGAGCTGCAGCCACATGAATTAAAACATCCAAAAAAACATATTCTGGATGGAAGGACTCCTTCCCTTTTCCCATGTTTAGGTTGTGCTGAGGGCTAGCATTAGATGCACAGGGTGCTCGAGTTCTCTAAAATGTCTTTGCTTCATTCCTTCTCTCCAGAGATGAAGGGTGGCTTGTGATTTATCAGCATGCCCCTCCCATGGACTACTTGACAGCTTTGTAGATGGCATGAGGCCTGGAAAAGTGTAAGTGTGCCCTAACCAGGCAGGGACATTGTTTGAGAGATAGGCAAGATCAGTAACCAGCTGGCCAGGGCTTATCAAAAACACACCTTGTTTTGTTTCTGCAAACAGGGAAAGGCCAGGGAGCTCAGCCAACGAGGGCTGTTGCCTGGAATGGTGCTGACAGCTCCTTATCCAAACAGATCAACACTTCATTAAGGTTTAAATTCTGAGTAACTGAAAGACACCACTGTAGTCCTATTTAGTCCCCCAAAAGAGACTTTTGAGGGTGTAGGGTAAACTGTCTTCTTGCTGAGGAGTAGCTGGAGTAGTATCCGGTGGGATATTCATTAGTTTAGGGCATAGTTCTTTCAGTTGAACATTAACAACTGGATTCTTAAGTAGTTTACATTGAAAATAGACAAAGCACAGGAAAATATTATCACAGTAAACAACCTCACAATGACTGCAAACTGCACAGCAGCTGCACAGGTGTCAGACACGAAAAACATTTCTGATTCCATCAGTATTACTGCAGTAGTTGCATGAGTGAATGCAGCATATTAAAACAGATTGTAATAGTTTCATCTTCCTACCATCTTCTCATTTAGGATTCTATACATCTGGCTGCCCAGAATATAACTGGGCTTCAGGAAATTCTGCAAGATGAAGATGACAAAGTTAATGACTCTTCAGAAGAACGGACCAACACTGCAAATCTGTGTGAAGACTTTGTAAGTTTATGCAATGTCCACTGTTACACAGCTATCTGTATTTCTGAGAAAACAGCTGTATGTGAGGAAGACTAGGACAGAAAAGAAAAAAAAAAACAAAACCAACAGCTTAGGAATCTATTTGGAAAGATTAGCGGGGGTTTTTGTTGAATTTCTCCAAGAACTAAGATAATACACAATATAAATGCATTGTGTTTTTCTTAGAAGAACTAAAGAAAACATGTCAAGCTAAATTCCTGGGTTTATACTAAAATATTTGTGTTAAATTTGTATCACTTGAACAATTCTGTATTTGTTTCACCTGAACTTCAGAAAAGAGCAGCAGATTGTTGTTGCCTTGCTACTTTTGTTACCAGCACTTGCAGTTTAGATGACTTTTGTGATTGATACCGTGCTTATGTACTGTTAGCTCCTGGAATCACAGATCTGTAAAACTCTCAGATTTATTAACTGGAAAAAGGTCTCTCGGATCATCAAGTCCAGATATTAACATAGTGCTGTCAAATCCTTCATATAGGGAAACCATGAAAAATCCAAACATAGCCCATAGTAATTAATAAAGCAATTTGAAAAATAGGAATAGTTTTTCAGCTAGTCTTCTGCTTTCAGAATTAAAATGAACTCTAAGGTCTGGCTCTAATAAGATACTTAAATGTCCCTTCAAAATGGGACAGGCTGCTTCTTCAAACAGCTGCTCAAGCTGGAAAAATTCAGAGGTGGAGGTTTTCTTACACTTTCCTAGATTAGTGCTGACTCGAATATAGCCATTCAGTCCTTTCCAAAACACTGAAAGCAGAGTCTGCCAAAAAACAGAAGGCTCTTTGACAGACTACAACCTCCAGGATAATGACAGGGATATAAGATTATGTATTTCCTTTAGTTTGAAATTCCCACATGTGAGAAGTACCTCAAAAATTAATCTCAGTAATCCAAACAATATTTTCAATGTCTTTACGATGAATTATTGCATAAAGTGCAAAATAACACCTCTCTGTCACTGCAGCGGTGAGTGTGTTCATTATGGAAGCTGCCCCATATTCAGAAACATAAAAGTAGAATTCCACAACAGATGAAACAGAAAACTTTTTAGGAACAAGATTTTAACAGCTATTGTTTCATGACCTAGCTGCTCTGAAAGTCTGTGTAATTAAAAAAACCAACCAACCAACCAAACACACACAAAAAACCCCCAAAAAAACAAAAACCAAAAAACAACCAACAACTTAATTTAATTTATTTTATTTAGTTTAACCATGGAGATTTTTATTAACAATTGCTAATTTGTACTTAATATCTGTTTATTTCCATGACTTGGATGTACAATATTACAAGGATTCCCTATCCTAGGCATATAGGTTTTTTAAAACACCCTTGGCTTGACATTGCACAATGAGTAGATCTTCTCACTGAACAACCCATAGTGTTCCTCACATGTTTTCCTGAAATGTTATTATCAAGGGAAATCTCAGCAATGGGCTCAGGTTAATAGTTTGGTTTTTTCTCCCTTTGTGCATTTGTCAATAATGTATACCTTCCTCTCTCATTAGATTTTTTGGAAAATTTTCAGGCAGAAATTCCCAATAGCCTCTTTTTCAGAAATCAAGTCCAGCAGTTTGGAAGAATTGTTTTCTTAATGCATCAAAAATTGGTTCACTAAACACAGCCCAGTTTTTCAGGTGGAAATAAAATAGGAGCAATTTAGCCAGTGTACATCATCTTGGCCTTGGAGAGCAACTCTGAGGCTAAAATGGATCTCTCCTCAACTCTGGTATGTTTTCGAGAATGCAGAGGCAGCTGCTTTTTTATTCTCACATCCAACCCAATAACTTAATTCACACAGAATGTCCAAGAGTTTTAATATGATGATGAGTTTCACTCACTACAAGCCTGTGCTGTATTTGAACAAATGACTTACAAAAATAAATTTTATTTCATGCAATATTAATCCCTTGAGACAATTAGAGACTAATGGAGAAGTCTGAGGAAGACTGCTTTTTTACCAGGTGTCTAATTTTGTTGATTACTAGATATAAAACCAACAAGCATAACCTAATTTAATCAAATCAAGTGATTGTTTGTGTTTGCTTAAACAGGAATTGAGTTACAGCTGTTTCTAGGAGAGGGAAAAAAAAAAAAAAAGCAGCTTTGAGAGGATTCAAGACTGCCACTTAATAAGACCTCATTGGCTTTAGACTGTATAATATTGGTGTGGGCTTTCCAGCTAAGGAAATCCCAGTTTTATTTGACCACTTGACCAAGCCTTGCTGTTTTCCCCCAGTGGCAGCTCCCTAAGGGCAGAGGCTGCATACTCCAAGGGACCACTGCCATTAGCAGACACTGTAAGCTGAAAAACTGATACCTCTCCCATCATGAAGGAGATTCTAAGTTGTGCTGGACCCTGCTTGAAACTGCCTCTGGCAGCAATGCTTTGTGAAGAGTGATTAACAGATTGCTTGGTGGGCTGCCATCAGGCTCAACCCCTTATGGCATCTGAAGGACTGTATGAATAAGGTAATGAGTAGGTCTGGTTTATACTTTCCAGATGGCCCAGCTGGACAAGCTTGTCTTGACTCCTCTCTCATCACTGCAAGCCCTGTTTCCAGGCCCTCAGAAGCTCATCCAGAAGCGCTATGACAAGTGGTTGGACTACAACAGCTGCCTGCAGAGGTCAGCTGGAGAAGAGCTGGACCTGGCAAAAAAAGAATATGAGGCTCTAAATGCACAGCTAGTGGAAGAACTTCAAGTATTCAACAGCGCAGCCAAAAAGATTGTGTTGAACTGTCTACGTTGCTTTATCACCCTCCTCAGGAATATTATGTTTGCTGCACTTCAATCAAACTCTGCTGTTGTGGTGCCTATTCCAGTAAGTACGTTAGAAACAGGTGTAGCTGTGCCTCAATTTGTCTTTTTTTCATTCTGTATGCTTTGGCTAAAATTATGTAGGACACATATCTACAAAGCTGCACTGATGTACTGATTTTGTGATTTTGTTTGTTCTGCTGAGCACAGTCAGATTTAGTTGTTTTTCCCTTTGCAACCTCAGTAAAGATTAAGTTCATAGAATCAAAATGGTTTGGTTGGAAGGGACCTTAAAGACCATCTAGAACCAATTCCCCTGCCATTAACAGGGATACCTTCCACTAGACCAGGTTGCGTAAAGCCCCATCCAACCCGACCTTTAGTTTCCAGGGATGAGGAGCGCACAGCTTCCTTTCAGAAGCCGTTTCAGTGCCTCACCAGGGTTTGAGGAAACTAATGTAAACCTGCCCTCGTTCAGTTTAAAGCCACTCCCCCTTGTCCGGTCACTACATGCCCTTGTAAAACGTCCCTCTCCAGCCTTCCTGTAGGCCCCCTTTACATACTGAAGGCCACAGTAAGGTCACTCAGGAGTGTGTTTTGAGAAACTTAGGTTCTGAACTTTTGACAGACCCGGGCTTTTAATCGAGCACGATCCTAATGGAACTGTTCCCGCTGTTGCAGTGATAGTAATGGCAAGAATATTACAAGAAGGCAAAAAGAAGGCAGCTGCTAGCATTTCTTACCATGTACCCTGACTAGCCCAGAAAACACAGGAAATTATAAGAAAGTACATGAACACCTCCTTTGCTGCTAGACCTGCAGATTCACAGATGACTGCAAAAAAGAAACAAGTTAGGAGTCTGATGAAATATTTTTTATGAAAATCAAGTTGCTTTAAAATCCAAATGTGATGCAGAAACTCCAGCAGATATGTCTTGGCAGTAATGAATAGCCTTGCCTAGAGGACTTGAACCCCCTGAGAAATATGGTTGCAACAATGCCTTCCACACATATAAATCCACTTACCTGAACAGAAGCAAGGCTGCTTGGGAAACACACTTTAGTAGGGCAATTCTGGAGTATTCCTTTCCATCAAGGCTGGAACAGAGCACATTACAGTAAGGGGCAGCTGAAAAATTAAGCAAACAAGGTCAGGATCAAAACATAGAGCTATGGCGTTTAATGGGAAAATGAAGGCTTTTTCCGCATGAAGAAATTTTATCCCTGTAATTTGATGTTTTCATATCTTGAAAGCTGTCGTATTGGGCATTGTTTTCTGTGAGGGTCTGGCTACAAAATGACCTTATTTTTCTTTTTTTCCTGTTTACATCAGCAAATGCATTTGGTATTAGGCATAGATGAAAAGCACTTATCCAGTGCCACAGAGAGAGACTCAGTTACCCAACAATTTTTAACCTGTTGGCAGCTCTCAGTTGCACAAACACACAGCTGTGGGGTAAACTGCTCCAAGCCTTGCAGCACATTGGCCACTCTGATAGCTGCTGAGATGCCCATTTGCATCTGAAAGCAGGTGGCTCAGTAGCATAAATGCAAGGCTCTTAACTTTTATCACCATTTAGAATATTTTTAATGATTTCATCTCAGTTGGTATGTCTTTTAAATGTAATAGCATCTATTAGAAACTTCCTTTAAGCAGACCTTTCTTCTCTTTACATCTCATACGTAGAGAGTGCACTGCTTATGGGCTCTGCAGAAAATAGGCATAACTTGTCAGATTTCCTGATTCCTAGCATTCAGCCAATTAAATTAAATCTACTCTCTCCAATCTCCCTACCATTTTGTACATGAGATCTAACCCACATTTGTGTTTGCAGCTGTCCTCCTCAAGCATCTGTGAAGTGCAGAATCAATTGATAGAGGAGGTTCACAAGCTGAATTTTGTAAAAGAAAACAGCAGTGTAACCTTTATTGAGAGAAAATTGAGCTTGGAAAGAAAGAAACCTGTTCCTTCACCGGTGAGTACCATACATCCAAATTGTGTATGAAGCATCCTCTTTCAACCACTTTTGAAACAAATCCATCCTTATGCTACCTAGAGGTTTGGGCTTTGTCTTGTCACTGTGACTCTGAATCAGGTTGTTGGAGTGAAGTTTTCATTGACCAGAAACTTCTGAAGTTTTTTTTCATGTTAGTATTTTGAAAATCCACTTGAAATTACCTCTGATTGCCCTTAGACCTTTAAGCACATGGTAAAGCTAAGATACGTGTAAACTTTGGTAACTTCTTTTGTTAAATACTCTTATTTACACTAAGTGCATCTTAGTCTTCTAATTCAGAAGATTTTTTCCTTGAGCTCAGCTGTGGTTATGTGTACTGGTGTTTACACATATATGCACAAATATACATACCCACGGCAGAAGATTCAGAAAATCCACCAGGAAATCTGTGTTCCCAATCTCATCAGATATTTCTGGAGGTTTTAGGAGTTTAGTTTACAGTAAAATAAGGACTTGGGTGCAGGTTTACAGGAGAAGCAGAGGCAGTTGTAGAATTCCTTTCAGCATCAGTGAAGGCACAGGTGCTCTTGCTTCTGTGGTATGTTAAGGTCCCATTGAAGTGCAGCACCCCCCTCCCTGCAAATGAATACGCTTCCAGCAGTTAATGGCATCTTGCCCTCATTTAGAGAGGTAATTTCACACAAAAAGCAGCCAGTTTGGGTACCACTGATTTTTTTTGCCTAATGCCTTATCACACAAGTTGTTATGTGGTCTTAGCACACCTCAGCCCATCTTTGGATTATGCTTTTTTTGTGATATTACATAGGAATACAAAGGTCATGGCTGTGGAAAAGCAATTAAGCAGGAGACAGTTCACATACAGAACACCACCTCTGTGACAGGAGAGAACAGACTAAGAGGTCTTTAATTAGTGAAATTCCTACATTTCTTTAAAATCTGCCCTTTATTGCTCACCTGTTAATATAGCAGTGGGACAGGTTCTTCCTGCATTTGCAGAGGAGGTTTGGTCCCTGTCTAAGTAACTCCTTGGTATTTGTGTAAAAACTCTGGGTCAGTTGCCACATGCAGCATACACAGATTTTTTTCTGGAAATGGCCCCAGCCCTCCTGAGGATGATTATTTGTTTGTTTTCAGCTGGAGTCCCCACGCCAGACAGAGGACCACAGGTCCAAGCTGCTCTCCATGTACAGCACCGAGTTGCTGTACCAGGCTAAACGCAAGTGCAACGCCGCGCAGGAATTGGATATTGACTTGCATGAAGGAGAGCTGGTGGCTGTTGTGGAGCAAAAGGACCCCTTTGGAAGCACAAGCAGATGGCTTGTTGACACAGGAAGTATGTTCTCTGCACAAATATCCCAATAACAGCTTCCCATTGGGATACTGATTTCCTTTCATTCTGGCCCCATCTGTTTGCCTCTGTCATACTGACAGCTGCATAAACCAGTTGGTTTTGAAATTATTTTAGCAGTGTTTTGCTGTTTATTTATTTTCTGCCTTTTTATTCTGGTTTCAAGTCCTCACAGGGTACGTGTATTCCTCCTTCCTGAGGCCTTACAATCCAGCCAAAGTACAGAAGGATGTAGCAGAAAATGGCTTTGGTGATGATGATTTTGATGATATCAGTCTCTTTGTCTCTTCACGGCCCCCTACTGACAGCAGCACAAGTCCAGGGTACAAGAAGAATGATAGCAGCTCACCTTTTCACTTCTGTGAAAATCCTGCAATTAATGGCTCAGGGACTGGTGCTCTTCAAGGTGTGGATGATCAGCATGTAAGTATGGTACACACTGTGCCCGTCTTCTTGTTGTTCCTATTTAAAATCTAAAATTATACTGTTAGTAATTTAAATGGTTTCCTTTCACGCCAGAAAAGAGTTGCACCAATCTGTCAGTGTGACATAGGAACTCGTTATTCTCTACTCTTAAATAGCTGTGCGGTAGGAAAAGAAAATCAGTTCAACTGTGAATTGCAGTCCTGTGTCATAGAAAACACACTTGCATTATCCCACCCCATGTATGCCTCAAGGTTCTCATATGGAGCCAGAACTTGCAAAATAGCTCAGTTGGGGGGATTTTTCAGCTTACTGTTGACAAGAAAGCTGTGACAAGAATGCTGATCAGCAAGGCACAGAAGTGACCCATGTGCCACATTTGAGTACAGCAGCTTTAGGAATGGTGATTCTCCACGAGGAAACCTTGCAGAAAATTTCATCATCCAATCCATGGCCTCTTGGTGTGAGCTGAAAACCTTACCAGTGCTGTAAGGTGATGAGGTCTTGGAGCTTGGTTTGTTCACCATGCAGAGCTCCCCAGATGCTTCAGTTTTACTTTTTATTTTGTCCCTGTCTATAAATTGCAGGCCATGTTGGTTTGTACGTTATTACATGTTTTCTGTATACAGAACACCTACTGATACACAGCTACACTGTAATATGTGGCTACACTTTTCAATTCTGATTTTTGTTTATGTGGCTTTCCTTTCTCAGATCTTCTATGCTGTTTATGCATTTCAAGCTAGAAGTGATCAAGAACTCAGCCTTCAGGAGTACCAGAGGGTGAGGATACTTCGCTTTTCCGACCTGAGTGGCAATAAGGAATGGTGGCTAGCTGAAGCAAAAGGTCAGAAGGGATACGTACCATCTAATTATCTAGGGAAGATGACATATGCTTAGGAGGGGAAGGGCCTGTTGAGCCAGACTCTCTGAAGCAGACAGAATAATCATCTGTTAGGTTTGCTGCAAGCTAAGCAAGCTCACAAGTGATTGACAGAAGCCATGGTATCCAGCACACAGATGATACTGAGAAACTCCATTCTCCAAAAGCCATCACCTTGTCAAGACCTGAGGGAGGAAACATTTAACAGGAAGAATGATTCTGATTAACATGCTGAAGAGCTTGCTTTTCTATTACCCCATAATTTTCTCTTTTGTCAAAGCTTCGTACATCAAGACTCAACCTACAAGTACAAATCACAGATGAAATTACATTTTTCTTCCATGATAGTTAGCAAATAATATTCAAGATGAAGAGAATTAGCCTTGAAAAAGGACAAATTCAGTCATCAGGGATACTGTAGGCTGAGTTGTTCCTGAACTATTATCTCAGTGAACACAGACACATCTTAAAACTTGAGCTTTTCTGATTGTCTGTTTTTATCCTCAGCTGCTTTTGTGAAGAACTTTTTTTTTCTCAGTGGAGATTATTGGATTGGGAAAAGAAAAAGGGCTTAATTTTTAAGGAAACATTTCAACTAAAAACATACCAGGTGTGGTAGTACCAGTGACTAGTCCTACAGAAGAAGTTATGTTTAGATAAATATGGAAATGCAGGAAGGAAAAGAGGGGACATTAGAAACAGGTACTGTGACATAAAGAAGTTATAATTTTCAAATAATTACAGAACTGCTTCATATGGTAGAAACAGTATGTTTCTAAAAATATGGAAGTGCCCCAGGTTTGAAATCCACATATGACTTCACACTAACTGCTTTAGTGCAAGATCTGTGTAGTGAAATGAAACCTGGGTTAATAGTCTTGGGAAATTTACTGGTAAAAAAAAAAAAAAAAAATCAAGTGGTGCCTCTCAATGAATATTTAGTGTCTCTCTGATACCTTAAGTCAGATGCAGAGATCATAATATCTAGTGAATAAGTGTCTTTAGGTCCACAGACTGCAGTGTCCTAGGTCAGGCTGGTGCCCTGCACTCAAGATAGACTGAATGGTGACAGCAAACAGAAAACACCTCCTTGTGATTCTTATTGATACCCAAGTGCTTGTCACAAGGTATTTCACCACATCAATGCCAAGGTCCTTTAGCGATTAGCGAAGACTTGGTGCAAAGCACTGCAAAAAGGAAACAAAAAAGTGATTATGCCTGCTGTAAATAGTGTAAGTGAAGGTAAACTCCTGTCAGGTATTTTCTGTATTGCATAATTGCTTGTACTGATGACTAAAATGACAACACTGTTAAAATCAAGGGCGGGGGGCAGGTAGTGTTGTTGATCGAAGGTATGCAAAAATTGTTCTAAAGCTTTTGTCTGAATTTCTACTTCCCATAGTTTGAAGAGTGGGATTTGAAGATGAAATGATTCAAAATGCTTAGTGAAATGTAATAGAAAATAACCTGTCAGCAAAGAAAGGATGAGGAAAGTTAGGGCAGTTGCTACACACAATAGTTTCTGCTATGCTAATGAACCTGGTTTTGTTTTCTTTAATGTCCTCAATTTTCAGATTATTTTCATAAAAGGGTAGAAAAAGTTGTCAGTCTTGCTCAGAGACTGAATGCAGGGGATCACAGAGATTAAACCAGATATTTATACTGGATTAAATCATATGATAGAGAAACCTTTAGAGTTCTCAAGAGATAGATATCCAGAATCTGGTGTGGGAATTTCTGTGAACTACTGCTATCCAGTAAGCATTATTTTGCCTTCTTGTACATCACCTCAGGCACTTAAATCTTGCTGTCCCCATAGCAAGCAAAAAATGGTTCTCAACCATTTTATGAATGGACTTAGCTGCTTTTATGGAAAACTTCACTTTTAGTTAAATGAAGAAAATAAAGTGCAGAGGGAGTATCATCTTGGAAGAATGGACTGAAAGACTCACCCTTTTACTGCTTTGGCTTTTATATTTTGAGATTATGGGGAAGATACACACAAGAAGGTTTTCAGGCCTGTCTTACAATTTAGAATATTTTATGATCTATACTTTGCAATAGTTGAAACAGTTTTAGAAATGACTGAATTGTACTTAATAGGCTTAATGCAGTCATGTAAGCACAATGATGAACTTTTGTATTTCAGACAGCGAAAATTAATCAAGGGAAAGAGTCAGGGAAAAAATGATTTCTGAAGTCTAAGTGCTGAGAACTCAGCTTGAGTCACAGGGAGAGCTCTGATTTTGAGTGTTAGGTACATTCCCCATGAAGAATCAGACTCTGTGAAGGTGTCTCAAAGTGTACTCAAATGCTGCTCTCCAAAATATTCACCAGGTATCCTGATCCTGAGGTAACAAGGAATGAAGGATGAATATACTGGAGTGTACCTAAATTACACTGAATTTCTGGGGGACTTCAGAAGGTCCTCGATAGGCCAAATGAAATCCAAGTGTAGGATTAGGACCCATGGTAATTTTTATATTGTGGGATAATTATATGACTTTATTATAGCTTCATAACTTGGGATCCAGTAAAAGTACATAATTAGGAACCCAGGTGGATTGGCTTAGTCCATTTCAGAAATTCAATTTGTTAGCCATTATCATTTGATACTATGAATATATGGCAAACTTTTATTTTTGTTTAAAACAAATGAATGCAAACAGCAATTGCAGAAAATTAAGAGACGCTCCTTGAATCTAAAGCCTTCCAAATTAAGCAGATTTACAACAATTCATATTAGACTTGCTCAGTCACATTTTTGTTAAGACAATGCTTTCCATCCTAGAAACTGAGCTCTGTCAGGGCTCCAGAAATTCATAAGAATATGCCATGATTTTGTCACTGGATTTTTTAATGTGGGGAAGGTTACAGTATTCTAAGAGCTTTCTTATTCTCATTAATGACAAAACTAATTTATTTTGATTGAAGCAGGGACAGGCTGTGGTTTAATGGATTGATCTTGCATTTGTTCAAATGTGTGTTTTACTTGAGCTGTTGTGACAATAAACATGTACAAGTACTTCCAAGATTGGGTCCACTCAAACTGAAGTGCTTCTCCGTTCAGGGAATATTTTTATGTGTTGCCATTGATAACCTGGAACCCAGAAAATGTCCAAGCCAGTACACAGCAGAGTCCTAGGCTCTGACCTCTGGCACCTCTGTGCTTCACCATCTTCCCTTTGGCTGGATGGTGCTTGTGATCTTTGAGCAGAGGTTCCGCTTTTCAATGCAAACACAGATTGACGAATTATTCCTTCTGACTTTTCATCTTTGGAAGCTTCACTGAGTAATTACCTCCTTCAAACACTAAAGTATACTTTTGCTGTCATTTTAAGATAGCTTTTAAAAATGAAGATAGATGAAGTGGATCTGCCATCTGCACTAGGAAACACAGCCATGATAATCCTTGTTCCCACAGATCTGTTACTGATAATTCCTATTACAATACAATGTTTGTTGAGAAATAGTAAAAAAAAAAAAATTTAAATTATTGTAATAATAAAAATCTATTTTTGTAAAGATGTTTCTTCTTATTTATTTTTTAAACATGATGTTTTCCAGAGGCAAAGATCTTTATATGCAATCCAAGATCAGCCTGCAAAGTTAGGAGAGAAAATAGTTGCCTCAGATAAAATGTTGCACTTCTACGATGCATCCTAGCTTATTTATCAAGACATTAGTGCTTGAAAAATTCTATCAAAAATACTAAGCAAGTTTAAAAATACACCTCAAGGTTCCAGATGTCAGCATAGCTCTGTTCTGCTCCTGAGATTGTGACCACTGTGAGCTGTAGTAGATAAAAGTTTGTAAATCCCAGAGCCTTGTGTTAGACCTTTATTTTTAGATGCAGGTATCACCAGCATTCCCTAGTCCAGCCAGAGGGACACTCATGGAACTGGAGTAACCTATCATTTCACGTTGCTGAGGTATCAGAAGTTGTGCATCTATTAAAAAAAAATCATAGTTAAGTGGAAGTAAAATACTGCCACACCAATTTCTGAAACATTTAAGAAAAGTCAGGTAGCTATTTTTATAGTAAATCACAGAGCAATTTGGTTTGGGGATAGAAAAATCACAGGACTATTTTTGTTATTTTTACTAAATCAGAGACATGCTTCTCATGCTTCAGACAGGCATTCCTTCTTCCTGCCCTACACTGCATCCCTCAACCTGACACATGACTTCAGTCAAACAAGCCTGTAGAACAGACTTCTTTCCTGAAAATACAGTTGTTAATTCCATCCTAACTATAACATCAAAGCAGAAAGCAACTGTTCCCTTCAATCTTCTCCATTTTTCAGCAGTGCCTATCTAACGTATTCAAGCTAAACACTTCATTTAAAAGACCTGGTCTGTGCTATAAATCCTTTCTGATATAATACTTCAAAGAATCACAATCCTAACTGACATTTTTATACCAACAGAAGAAGACTCTGTATTTCATCTAGGAAGCTGGGAAAGTTAGAGTGGAAGAAAGTCTTTTGCTGATGCAAACTGCACCTGTATTGCAGATTTTGCTAATGCAGTGCTATCGATGATTGCAGCCAGACTTGGCCTAATTAGGGGGAAAATACAGGCACACACAAAAAGCACAGCATCACTTGTTTCATTCTGAATGGAGGGACCCTGCAGTCAGTCCATGCCAGAGTTACAGATGCAAAGACATCAGGGCACACTTGAATCAGGACTCAGGAGTATTCTAAATGGACTAGCTAGCTATCACAATTTAAAAACAAGGATCATTCTTTTTCTGCCAGTGTACACCCCACTGGTGGTACCTAAAGTAATCGGCGCAGTTGAGATGTAAGCTCCTGCACTCTCACAAGCAAAGCTTTATGTATGTTCAGAGGCAAGTCAGAGGCACCTTGAACACTCCTCTGGGATCAGGTTTTACCACTGGAATGAACACTTCACATAAGAGCACTCGGCCATTTAAAGAATCTGTCTTCCCACTACTTCTTAGTGTAGGCAACAGTCTTCTGATTAACACTTAGGAAGAAATGATGCCTTCTGTTTGCTAATGGAAACTGTGCCAGTGTCTTTTCCTACTATGCTACCATTAAAAACTGTCTGTGCAGGAAAGGAAGAAGGATGGGCTGATCAAAAAGCAGTAAAAGTTCTGGATTCCTCCTCCTCATGCTGTTATTTCTGCACAGCTCTGGAAGCTGCAGGCACTACAGAGATAAAACTTTTCTTTTTTTTTCCCTTCACAGGAAATAATAGCTGAAAAAATATGCAAATTTTCCAGGCAGCTGAGGCAATCTTGAGTAAATGAAACTATTCCTTTGGCTGTTTAAGGAACTTTAGTCTAAATCTTAATTGTGGAGAAAGGAAATGAAGTATGGGAAATAGCTGCCACGTATCAAACTTTACACACACTTAAAATACAGGATGGCAAAGAAAAACAGTAGCTGTCACCTACCTGTGCCAGTCTGTGTGGTGGGTTGACCATGGACAGATGTCAGGTGCCCACCCCAGCTGTTCTGTAACTCCCTTCCTCAGCTGGATGGGGGGGGGGGGGGGGGGAGAGGGGATAGAAAATAAGACAGAAGGGTCACAGGTCAAGATAAGGGGAGTGAGAGATCACTCACCAGTCACCATCATGGACAAGACTCGGCTTTGGGAAGATTAATTTGACCTATAACCCATTAAGTCAGAGTATAATGAGGAGAAAATAAAACTGGCCATGCAAACCCAATACAGTCCAAGACGTTTTCATGTTTAGAGATGCTTCCCCTCATCACAGAAGGAATGGAGGGAAATTGCCACGTGCTGGTCACAGAGAGCAAGACTCATGGTCATTTTCCAGTGCCCACCTTGAGCTAATTCTCAGCTGAACACAACCTGGAGCAGCTGGGATGAAGACAGGGAGCACAAACTGTGAAGAACAGCTCAGGGTTAAGAGTGGTGAGCTGGAGTACCTGATACTTCTCAAATACAGGATGGTTCTCTACATTTTAAGAAAACTTGAAGACAGTTTTGACTCTCTTCTGTTCTTTTCAGTTGAAGTTTCTCACTGTATAAAACCAAAATAGGCCAATTGAGCAAACTGCCAAACCAAAAATCTCAATTTAAATACACTGTTGTTGAACAGTTAAATTCTGAAATTAAAAAAAAAAAAAGGGTTTTTTTCCCCTAACAAGCTTTGTAATTTGAGGTAATAAACTCTCCAAATATAGACAGCTTTGAACATCTGAAGCATTTCAAGTACTGGAATATGGGGTGAAAGAAAATTGGCAATGACTTCCCAGATTAATAATCCTTTTATTATTAACATTTAAGAATGATGGTTTCAGAAAGTTCAATTTATTAAGTATCGACACAAATGTGGGGGTTTTAATATTAAAAAATACCCAAGTTTTGCAATTTCAAGTTTCAGTGCTTTCAGCTACAAAACCAGGAGCTTGGAATAATGAATTCCTCTAACATACTCAATTCACAGATTTGCAAAGGCAGAAGGAATACCAGAATTATTAAAGTGTGACCTTCTGTATAATGTAGGGTTTGGGCTTCCCTGATTTAACCTTTTTCAGTCCAGTACCTGGGGGATTTTCTTTAAGAAAAACACTGACGCCGCTGAATGCAACCGACAACATCAGCAAGCAGCCAGACTACTTCTTGAGCTTCTTTTGAGCGGCCTTCTTCTTGACCATTTGTAGCCTTTTCATGGCGTTGAGCTGGGATTCCTGCGAGGTGGGGCCCTTGAGGGACGCCGGCTGGTTGCCGGTGTCAGGCGCGGCTTTGCCGGCGCCGCCCGCGCCGCTGCCCGCCGAGCCGCCGCTGCCGTTGCCGCCGCCGGCCTGGCCGCTGGTGCTGGGGGCGGCGCTGCTGGGGCTGGGCAGCCCGGCCTTGCTCACGTTGTCGCTGCTCACCGAGCGGCTCAGCGTCGTCTTCCCCAGGGTCAGCGGCGGGGGAGGCTTCAGCTGAACGGGGTTTGTGCTGTTGTTGGCAGAAGCTATTTTGGCCCCCAGTCCTGTTTTTGAAGTCGCCAGGCCTGACAAACCCACGGGTTTCTGGTTATTTGAAGAAGCTGCAGGTTTCCCGCTGGCACTCTGTGCTGTCGATCCCAGTTTGGCAGTTGATGGGTTGGCAGAGGAGGTTTTGGCTGCGAAAGCAGCCCATCCTGTAAGGCCACTTGTTGCTGAAGAGGAAACGCTTGTACTGGCAGAGTTCCCCGAAACTGCTGCTGAGGTCTAAAATAAATAAGCATTCTTATTATAGGAACATCTATTTGTGTAACACATCACAGCAGGAACACACTGAGCCTCTGTTTCAGTTCTTTTCCCAGGAACAGCCAGTAGACAATATTTCATCACTGGTCACCACAGTTGAGAAGTACCAACAAGAACAGGAAAGGATGCCAGGTGCAGCCAACTTTTAATCTCCCAGGCACACAGAACAAGTAATACCTTTTCTCCCCTTTCTTCTGTACACTTAACACACTGCCACACAGCACTGTGATCCCTCCATAAACAATAAAAGCCCAAATTTGTGAACTATATAAAAGGTGCCGGCTTGCCTTCTCTTTTATTTGTTTAGTGTTGTTCCCAGGTGTCACTTTTTAACAAGCTGACAGATGCTCAGACAAAAATCAGACACTGAGCAATTAAGGACTGCATTTATTACAGTCTTACTGTCAACGTAGCAGTATCTAAACTGTTTCCTTTCTTCTTGGTTCTTTGCAGCTTGTACCACAGATAGAACAAGGTACTATCCTAAAGTCTCTTCTCATTCAGGTACTGCAAACTTTCTGCAAACATGGGTTCCCTTTGGCTGCAAAGCAGTGTGCTATCCACACTGAGTTCCCACACCTTAAACCCTATAATCCCCAGGCTACAGGTGATATGATATGTTGATTTAAGTAAGAGTTACACCAAACAGCAGAGTCAAAACAAAATCTAAACCTCTCAAGTAATAATCCTTTTATAGTATACCCAGACAGCTTCTAAACAGTAAAGCTGATGGAAGAAATCAGGCCCCAGGTCTTATAACCTGTTCAGGCACATAGATAACTCTGCTGTGGTGAAAAAGTCATTCACAAATAAAAGTGCTAGAGCAATACCCATCCTTGTATCCGTGGTTGTTTGCATGCAGGCAGAGCAATGGCAAACGTAACTCTGAGCACATGAATAATTCCTTTGATTTTGAGTTAAAGCTGTGTTTTCCCAAGAAAGGGTCATATTTTATTAGACTACTCTGTTATTTATTACACTGCTTCTGGCTTAACACCTTTGACCAATTTGACCTTTTGACAATATTTTAACTTGGAAAAACAGAAACATGAGGCAACACAGAATCACAGAAGAGGATCACTGAAGTGAATCACTGAAGAGAATCGCAGAATGGTTTGGGCAGGAAGGGACCTTAAAGATCATCTTGTTCCAACCCTCCTAGCATGGGCAGGAATGCCACCTCCTAGATCAGATTATATTTAAGAAGCTCCTAAATTAAATCTCATGGAGTCAGCAACACTTCCCCTACAATGAAATCACAGAGCCATCTAGGCTAGAAAAGACCTTCAAGATCGTTAAATACAAGGCCACTGTTGGCATGAGAAAAAGCCTTTGAAGTGTCAAAATACATGTAAGTTACTTGACTAGAGAGCAAATAATGCATTTTATGATTCATAGAATCATAAAATGGTTCAGGTTATGTAAAGGACTTTAAAGATCATCTAGTTCCAACCCCCTGCCATAGGCAGGGTCGCCTCCCACTAGACCAGGTTATTCAAAGCCCCATCGATCCTGGCTGTGAACACATCCAGGGATGGGGCATCCACACGTGAAGTGACGTTTTTTCCCCATTCTTTCAGTGTTCATGCAAACCCACTATGCTGTGGTACTACTCAGCCCACATGGTGTAGGAGACTATTTTCAAGTATGTTTCATTTGTGAAAAGATTGGTCTAGTTGAAAAAACCCCTATTATCTGTGCAGTGAAACAAACTCTTCCTCTGGTAAATTTAAATTACATTACCTTGACTTCTGTTCTCTTGAATGCCAGAAAAGCTGGTGGCGTCTCAGGTTTTAACTTGATTTCTGGTTTCTTGACCAAGGGATCCTTCAAAGCTGGTGCAACTGAAACCACTGCAGGAGCTGGTTTTTGAGGTGGTTTTTGTGTCTTCTGAGCCTGTATAAGTGGTAGGAAAAAAAAACCCCTGAATTAGTTACAGGCCACATAACATGGACTATTTTGACTTAACAAAAAGCACGAGCATTTTAAGATTGCAATCTAGCCTTTACAATTTCAGGTTTAATGGTCTCTGACAAATGAGGCAATAGGGGTTGCGGAGGTGTGCGGGGTATGGTACTGGGGGCAGGGTCCAGCCAAAAAGCATCCTGAATAGAACTTGCTATTTCAGCGTGGAAAGAGTGGCAGTGTTGACGCCTGGCGAGCAGGAAAGCACTGGGCCTTTTCAGGAAAAAGGCAAAGACAGGTGAACTTGCAGAAGACAAGGACATAGTCCAGCAGTACTGGGATGTAGCCTGCAAGAGCCTGCTAAGAAGTGGCAGGCAAAATGGCAGAATTAATGCCAAAACAAAAAAAGGAAAGGTCATATTGAAGACAATGGCTAAATTGGCTATCTTGTGCAGGAACTGACCTCGAGCAAACACTCCTCTGAGTTCAAAGGCCTGATGATCATCAGAATGATCATGTATTTCAGTCTATGTTGGTACATCCTAGGCCAGGATCTTACTTTGCCTTCTTTCCTTTTTCCTTAGTGGAGCCATTTCAACAGATAACACTTGCTAAGTTATCGCAGAACAGTTTTAAAACACATTTTCTACTGTATTTTTCTGTATTCTGGGTGTGATCTTAAAAACATCAGAACTAAAGTCACCAATGTTGCATGCATCCAAAGGTGCTGTCTTATGTTTCTTTCTCATAATGAGATGAGTGGGATTCTGGTAGGATACTGTTCAGTCATGCAGATAAATCAAAATAAAGGCTTTTTTTTTTTTTTTAATCTTCTTTGGAATGTGCTACCCTCAGCTTATTTTTGACCCTGAGAATATTCAACAGGTCAGATTGACATTTGCAGTCTTGTCCGACAGGAAAAGAACCATTCATATCCAAAGCTGAAAAGAAAACTTAAACTGCAGGGCTATTACAAAAAGATGAGTATCACCTGAAATAATAATAAAAAAAAGGTTTTAACTTCTGCTTGCCAAGCAGAGAACAATCCTATTTCACTCTTCTTCACTCACCCTCTGATTTTTAAAAACCTTCGTTTAAGAAGTGCATTACAGAATACTCTCTGAGATGCTACATTAAAAACCACAGCTGCAGCAAGGGAAGCACTGCTGAGAAAAATGGTTCTCCAACATGCTTCCTAAGACTTGTCTAACCCAGGAAATATTCTCACACAGTAGAAATAGCCTGCTGTATTCAAATAGTGCTCACACGAGACAAAAAACTGACTCCTACCATTCTCTTCATCTGCCTGGTACAGCGGGCACAATACCAGACAAGTCGAGGATCATTCACTTCCTTGTCTGTCACCTGAGGTTTATGGCAATCCTGGTGGTAGAGATTATGGCACTCCTGACACTCCACTAGCTGATTCACAAAAGTAACTGTCATTTGCCTGCAGAGCAAATAGTTAAGAACAGATTATGGGAGAAAGCACTTAGAGGATTATCCAATTGTTGAAAATTTTGCAAGGCTTAAGATAAAAAATAAAAATATTTTTCCTTTCACATATATTTTCTACCTGTGGCAAATCAAATGTATTCCTTTTCTTCCTGTATCAGTTCTTCCTAACTAATATTTTAGAAATTTGGTATTCTTAAAAGATAATTTCTTTGAAAAAATTTGAAGAATTCCATTCTATTATCCATGTATATATGGCAGTCTTGATTTCTCTGTTTGATTTTTAGATTATAAACGTAATTCTTGCCCGCGTTGGCTCACCTGGGCATTTTATGGATACACCACAGTACGCCAATTATGACTTCCTCATTATAATAGCATATGAGGGCCTGGTCTCCATTTGGGTAATTTTGCTGTCAGGTGCAGAGCAATACAGTTCAAGAACAAATAATTTCTCAATGACAAGCATGTAGGAGTGCTTTCTGCTGCAGGATTTAAAAGCATCATCACCCAAGCTCTACGCTGCTTTGAAGATGTTTTATTAGCCATCCCTTTGGTCCCTACCACATAAACAGACACGTGGAATTCGAGATAATACCAGAATCATGGAGAGATGGAATAGAAAGGATTAATTGTGCAGTCCTGCCTTGAAGCAAACATGCAAGCTGGTGATGAGGGCTTCATTTTGCGTGGGCCTTGCTGAAAGTAATCACGCTGTATAAATGACACATTAGTGATATATATGTGGCTGGGAGTCTGCCTGTGAATTACCCAAATACCATTTTCCTAATGATTCCTTCTTTCAGATGACAAATCAAGCTATTTAATTGCTAAGCTGCTTTTGCTCATATCCCCGAGGAGCAGGTACCCAGGTAACCATGGAAACTCTATTTGTAGATACATGGGGAAAGGTAATCCTTTATTTCTTTATATAACAGAAAAACAAAGTCTGAAAGAATTGTCCATATAAGTACTGGAACATTTTCTAAGAAAGATTTCTCTTTCAAACAGGCTACTTAAAAACAGAAGGGGAAACTTTTCTCCAATTCTAGGGTCCATTATTTTACATTCGGGATATTTAAAAGACATTTTGTTTGGGTTTTATTCCTAAATAAACTGGATCAGAACAGTCTCAAGGAGGGAGACTCACCCTATTTTAAAATTACAAAAACCAATCCCCGACTCATTAGAAACCCATGAACTCTTCAAGCTCAGAAACAAGTTAAAACACTTACTTTTACATTATAAGATAACTACGAAACAAACCTAATGATTTTTTACCTTCCAAAACCAACCAACCAAACAAGTATTCATAGAAAATTAGGTTGTTATTTCCAAACCAGTCTTTTAAAATATTTTTTGGGAGAAAAACTTTGGTATCATCTACAGTCTGCACGTAGTATTTCCTCTTTGTACAACTGAGGAGCCAGTGAGGAGCCTCCATAACTGGTGAGTTGTCCTGTTTTTCCAAGGCCTACAGGTACTGGAGAGGATGAAGTCATTTTAATACTCCCTCCCTTCTTATGCCTAACTTAGTAAAGAAGAACAACTAAGCTGATATAAAAGAACAAGAAGAAAAACACCACAGGCATCAACATTAACTACTCCAAATCACTATGAAAATACATTTGACACTTGGCAAGTCTTGAAGAAACATTTCATTTCTCTGCTTTAGTTTTTACATCTGTAAAAAGGAATAGTTAATATTCAAAAGCACTTTTTGCATTTGTGAACCCACAGCTGGGTTCCTGCTAGCTTGTCTCCTTAAGCAATATTAATATAAACTCTTTTGCTATGAACTCCACCTACTCTGCAATTTGACATGTTTTCAGTCACAACTGTTTGAATAATTGAGTTATTAGAAAATGTAATTTTAAAAATGTACATTTAAACATTACATTTAAAATGTAAATTTAAAAAGGGATGTTATTATTTTGGTTCAAGATATTGCACCAAAAGGTGCACCTTTTGAAAGCAAGCAATAAATAGAAGAATACTGTCTGACCAATGTGCTGGATTCAGAACTTTAAAGCACAAGTCCTCAGAAAAACATCCAGTCCAGTGTGAGCTGGATACAGACAACCATGTGACATCAGTTTCAGCAGGTTCCATGTAAAATGACAACAATCCAGAGTGTTAGGATGACAGTTGCCACTCTCTAATGAATTGTTCCTTCCCTGGCAGTGCTTCTCTCTCTGTCTGGCATCAGATATTTTAGTTATCCAGGGGAGATGCATCTTTTGCAAGAACACTGGAGGCGGTGACCATGAACCGGAAGAAGGAAAGCCTTCAGCGGCCAGGTTAAACATAGATTGTGGAACAGCTAATCAATCTGCTTTTCAAAGTCTTGGCTACAGTGGGCACAGGAGTTGCATTTTCTTTCTTCAGTTTCTTTACTTTGCAGGCATTTCTCATTACGCCTGTAAGTGTTTTTCTTTGCCAGGGGAGACACAGAATTGATCATCCACAGCAGGTCAAGACTGTCTAAACAAAACTTCATTATCCCCTCCTACCAAATAAGCTAATACCTTACTATTTTTAGTAGCATTTTGACATATCACTGAATGGGGCTTTGCCTCTTTTAGGAGAGATTAAAAATGGAATTTGCAGGAACAAAAGTAGGGTTCAGATATTTATATATGTCTTCCTTTTCCAATGTCTGTAATAAGAAACTAAATATTTGAGCTAACACATGGGAATAACATGAGATCCCATTAGTCCCTAACTGGTCACCAGTATAATCAGCTGTAACTTCAGAAAATTGTCCTCCGTGCACTGACAACACTTCCCCATCTCCACAACAGGAATGACCATGGAAATGATGAAAAAATAAAATTATAAGGCACTGTTTCCCAAGTGACTCAAGCTGAGCTAAAATACATACTGCTGCCAAAAGGCCTGTCCCCCTTCTCTGTCCTGGCTCTACATTCCTGTATCCACACATGTGCCAGCATAAGCATTTACTCTTACTGAGCTGACTGAAACCCAAACCTACTGAAAAACCCATGTGGAGAGCTGATCCAGAGGCTCATTCAAGCAGATCACAAATTGTACTGGCAATACACCCCCCTAAACAGTCCAGGTAAGGAGGTCAATTGGGAGAGCCAAACTGTTCCTTTTGGCAGCAGTGGGAGCCTAACAAGGATATAAATTATCTGTGAAACAAAATCCTGATGCGAGTGATTTGATCCTAGGGTAGTTATTCAGAAGTATTTTATACATCTCCTAGCACTAAATGTACTGCTAGTACCATGTTAATAAAGTCCAGTTTTAGAGCCCTTACTGGAACATTAAAACAACCTGTCTTCACTGCAAGATGTATTTGCTGGTAAAACATGGCTATGTGTAAACTAATGTCAAATGATTAGGAAAAGAAAACCAACACATACAGATCTCATATTAATACTACCTAAAAATGCTTTCAGATGAGAACTGATTTTTTAAGAAATGCTTATCAGTAGGCATGAACATTTTGTTTTCCAATAATTGAAAACTGTATTTGTCATGCTAGGTTTTGCATCATATCTAGTTTTATTTTTCACTTGTCCTTTCCTGCAGAAGAAAAGCTGGTTCACTCTCTAAAGGTTATATTTTCAAGAAACCATTCTTATTCATGAAGAAGCCTTAAATGTATTATTAATTTTGGATATTAAGTGATTTCTGGAATAAAAACTAGGAGAAGCATTAACTCAATGGTACACAATTAAAAAAAAAAAAGGAACTAGCCTAGCTGGAATGAAGCAATGTTGACTTACCTACAAACAACACAGGCTAATCCCATTTCCATGGCGAAGTCGTCAGCACTGGTTTCCTCAAAGCTAGATAAATCAGGCATGGATAAATCCTTGCTTGTCTGAACTGTAATAGGAGAGGAACGAGCCTCTTGCTTCTCTACTCTGGGCTTCTTTGGTGCATCAGCTCCTTCAGCAGGATCCCCTTTGGTCTATTAAACACAGAAACACAGAATGTGAAAATGCAACAAGCTAACAGATTATTGAAATGAGTTAAAATAGAACAGTTAGATGTGCAGTATAAGAAGATGTACTTTACGCAGCATACACACAATGTATTTTCTTTAGTTACATATTTTCTTCAAAATATTTTTGAACTAGAAGCTCAACTCCCCTTTTTGTACTTCACCTCAAAATCCTTGAAAAAGCTTTGGGAATATCACATTTCAACTTGCTACATGTGAGTAATCTCTTAGGAGATAATCTCTTAGGATTTAAAACACAAAATGGTTTGGAAGGCATCCCTTAAGTCTAATCTCCCCACAATGAGCAGGGAAAACAATCACAGAATAATTACAAGATGACATTTATTAGATTGCCTAAATGGCAACATGACTGGCAAATGCACCTCACAGGCTAGACACCATAAAATGAGTTGAAAAGGGGAGCTTTTGTCCAGAACATCTTTAAGTTTATTAACCAAGTTATGTCACTACAGAACAAAAACAACTTACTTTATCTGCAGATCTCTTTTCTGTTTCTTTTTTCACCTTTTCTGATGCAGTGGGCTTGCCATTGTTGTTGCCAGAAGGCAAACTGGATGAAGCTTTAGGCTCTTGCTTAATGGGTTTGGTGACAGATACTTTTGGTTGCTCTACTTCCTGGAAACAGAAAGAAAAATTAAAGGCAAATTCTGCAACTGAGTTCCTATCTAATCTGCAATTAGTGAGATAACAGGACAGGCAAACAATATGCTATACAACACTGATCATCTACGTATACACTTTTCAAAGTAACATTTCTTAAAATATTTTCGTATCAACAAATTAGTGTTTAAATTACAGAGAATTAATAAAATCTTCCCTTACCACTCACCTTTTTGAGGAAAAGGCGCTCCTTTTCTAAAGACTGATTCTCTTTGGAACATTAATTAAATAGGAGACATTTCTGCTTTTAAAATTCAAAGAGGTAATGAACACGAATTTTCAGATAGTTCTGAGCACAAAATTCAATATAAGATAAAAACATAAGCTGACAACTGATGCAACCAGACATCAATACTTCATTCCTTCATGGAAATATTGACCTCCTCTTCATCTCAGTCCATATTCATGTATCAGATTAATACATTTAGATCTCAACAGAAATCAATGCTTTTCATTAATGACACATTAGTGTCAGCAAATGGATAATAACCAGGAGAGCCTGTAAATGAGTGACCAGTCACACTGATGGGCACCAGCAAGGTACCCCCTCCCAGCTGGTAAGATGGGAGCAATTCTCTGCTGTGTACTGGACCGGCCATAAGGCCTCAGCTTCAGGCCTCCAAAGTTTGTTAACTTGGCGCAGGTAATCCTGTGCTCCCTACTTTCTTTTTGGATTTCACAGTCAACCACTAATTAACTCTGCAGCCTGTGAATGCAAGGAAAGGAATTCTTGTACTTTTTTTCATTTCTGGCCTTTGCAGTCCCGCTGATACTGGAGATATACTGAAAAGAGGAGAATGAAAGATTTCTTCCTCTGCCCTGAGCCTCAGTTTCAGCTGAGGGCAGGCGACTGCCAGCCAAGTTGTTATTAGAATTGGCTTCCCAAACCTCTTTGCACGGTTATTCTGCTCCCTGCTTCCTCTTTAAACCACACATCACTACTTTGAGCTCTGACATAAAGGGCACCTGAGAGTTTTGAGACCTGTGTTAGGTTTCAGGGAGTTAACAAGATGAACAGAAAGGAGTTTGACCACACAGTAAAGCACGATGTATGCTGAGCAGTACTAGTGCCTTTTAGTTATTTCGAACCACGTAGAAATGAAATATTGCAAATGTATCAGCATACAGACCATCATTAGAACACAGCAGGCTGACTTGCAGGCATCCTAGGGGAGACCAAGACCTCATTATCCATATGGCAATACACAGCAGCACAAGGATGTCCTGGCTTGGCTATTTCCATATGCTCATCTCAGCATCAAATACTCTCTCTAGCAGGTGTTCAGTGATTTTCAGTAGATGAAAAGTAATGTTTGTCCATTGGACAGCAATGGTTTCAGCCTGCAAATCATTTCTGCTTTGAACCATTGGGCGTTCATCAACGGAATTTCAAGGAAAGAGATACAGCTTTACTGGTAAATAGCTTATTTAGCTTCTTATTTATCTGTGGCAAAGCTAATCTATACTTTAAAGGCCTTTTAGCTCTGAAATGTAACTGCAGAAATATGTTAGTTTGGTGCACCTTACACAGCATGTCTGATATAATGCTGAATATCTCTTCTAAGTCTTCGTGCATCAACAAGGTGAAGAGATTTTTTTTCCCATTAACTTCCATTAATTGAATGGATTATGTTGTATGGAAAGGGGAATGAATACGAACACTCCATAATTACTTTTCCTTTCTCCTTAACTTCTGATTCTCTTTTACCTTTTCAGCTGTAAAAGAGGAACCAGGAATAGCAGGAGCTTTATTAAGGCACACAAAAAGGAGCCATGCTCCCCAACACCAGTACCTTTTGAGAGGGACGATAGCTCGAGTCAGTTCCTCTGGCCAACGACTCGTCAAGAAGTGCTTTCAGCTTTTCAGCAGAGTCCTTACTCTTTGAGTGCAAAAAGCCCAGGGCTTTCAGAAAAATCGGATCCAGCTCCAAGTTCACTGTAGCAGCCATAGTTGTGTCTTCAACAGGAGTTAAAAGAAAAGAAAAACAATGACAACTTTCTTCACATGGAGCATAATTCAAAAAGCATGCGGCAAACAGAAGATTTCTTTTCTTTTGAAAATGAAATTATATTAAATCCCAGCAAGGATTATATGTGAATTAATTATCATTAGAAGATGAATGTGAACTTCAGTGCTGCAGAACTGCAGCTGGACATCTGACATGTCAAAATCATTCTTTGGCATATATGATATTCAGAAATGAAATTCATCATACTTACATAAATGAAAAAATATTTCATATTCCTGGTATTTCATACAAAAAAAATATTGAAAAGTATGCAAAATAAATATTAACTTCAAGAAAAGCAATACCCTCCTTCTCCTTAACAGTTTTTGCATATACAGTGATTTTTAACTCACTGATCATTTAAAGAGCAACTAGGAAAAATTTTATTTGTAGAAAAATTAACTTTTGAAACTTCTGAAAAGAACAGCTTATTGTAACATATAAGATATAAATAACTCATGCATTATTTTATATATATATAAACCAGCTGAAAAATACATTTTTAAATTCAGCTGAAACAGTGAAAAAATTCATAGCTCAGATTGTGACTTATCCACATACTCATGTGACAGTCTAAGTGTAATGTCAGATAATGACTATCCAGAGCTGCGAGATGCCACAGTGTCCATGGTAATGGAATAAACTGAGGAAAAGGTGAGAATGATTTTAAAAAACTGTTTGCCTCATAGCAATACATTTTTGCACTCTGGAGCACTCTGTTAATTTCCTTAAAAAACTCTAAGGAACAGAATTACACCAGAAATTGCTCCTACAAAGATAGATATCTAACTTAAATCAGTAAATGACAATAATTTAAGAAATAACAGAGGAAGTTCCCTGATCTTTTCTAAAAATGTATGAGAAGTGTTATCGTTAATAATCCCTTTAAATCTCATTTAAAATACAACAGGATGTTTGTGGGTTTGGGATTTTACCTACAATAATCTAGAAGACATTCTTGAAAAGCCTTTCATCAATTCTTTCATCAAAAGTACTATCTGGACAGCTTTTTCAGCTGAAGCTTCCAAGGTTTTGTCTGATGAATTCCTTTTGATATTCATGGCAGTGAACTTTTACGTCTCTGGCCAAAACACCAGCACTGGCAGGCTGCTCCCTCAACACTTGCCTGCAAGTCTCCAGGAACCTTTATCTCATGCTGAGCTTCCACGAGACACCAGAGAAACGCTTGACTGAGATCATCAAGGAGTTCAACGTACAGAACTTCATAGGGATTTTATCAATGGACCCAGCAGAGAGTTAAGAAACCTCTTCAAGAGCCTCTTCTCTCTTCCTTAATCTTTGCTACTTGACAAATCATTTTCTGCTGGCCACAGAGCTTCTGCCAGGAAGTGCTACACACCAGCTACTCGGCTGTATCACTGATCAAGCACAGAGTGCAGCTCAAGCCCCGTCCTGGCAATTCGGTCTCTGATGATTACAGAAAGTGAATTCATGGAGCACAGAAAACATGTACCCTCTTTTCTTTATGCACCTACCTCTAATAAACGTTCAGGCTGCTCTTGAGATCTGTGGGCAGATTACGTCCCCCATTTCTTTGTTCCGTGAATGCGCCTCCCAAGTGTCAGTACCACATGCTCTTTAACCATACTCTGCTAAACCCTCTGTTCAACGGAAATGGCAGAATCGAAACACTCATTTCAGAAATTTGGTAGAATTCCCGTTAAAAAGAATCCTTTAAGCTCTTCTCTGAGGGAGAGAGGAATTCTACTAGGAATATATACTTGAGAAACAGGCAGCCTCAGCAGTCATTCACAGCCACTCTCTAATATTTAGAGAATAAATGTAATCATAATTCAATTTTCATCTCTCTGAAGGTAACACTTCCCAGATTTGTTTCTAGCTCTAGCTTTATAAAGACATATATTGAAAGGAACTGTTAAACCCTGAATTTCAAAAGGGTTCTCCATATTTATTCTTTTATTTGCTATGTAATTGCAGCAATTCTTTCTCTGTTCTTGAGGACAATTATAATGTCCCAGGCTTCTACAGTTATGATTTACATATGACAAGAAATTTCTCATTAGAATACAGGAAGCTGGGCTTAGTAAACAGTTCAAGTTCGCTCACTTTAGGCCTGTATCTTCAAATTTAAAAAAAACCTATTAGTGAGTTAGAGAAGGGAAGTATATTCAATGGGAAGATAAACACACCAATAATTGTCTTAAAAATAGCATTATCTGAAAGTAGCTAATTGATAATTATGCTCTCCTTATGGGACCATAAAAACACTGCTGTCAAACAGGCTACTAACAACGTCCGTCCTGGTCCAAAAGGCAGATTATTGCTTTTGGTAGTGGCCCTTTCCAGATATTTGCAGCTCAAATACATTTGATACATTTTTAAGTATCAAACAGTGGTTTGACACTTATAAACCTAAGATCCAATTTCATTCATTCATGTTTTCATGCACAGACTGCTGCTCTGGCAGTCAGGTCAGCATACAGCAATGTGGTAGCCTTGAGACAAGGACAGCAGAGTGTTTCAGTGATGATGCCATAGGCTATTCTGCAAGACAGACCTCCTTGACTTTCTTCTTGAAGTGGAATCTTTGCACAGGAAATAATTCAAATGCTGTTTAGAAAAGAGTGAGTATGACACTGTCTTTTATGTATTAGATTGATAATGCAGCTTTGAGATCAGAGGACTGTGCTAAAACCCTTGAATCCTGAGCAGAACAGGTTTTGCACCAAGCAAGCACACCCTCTTGCAACCCAACATTCACCCATCAGCCGAACCCTAAAAGCACCTTTCTCAACTTAGGTCTCTGTTACCTCCCAAGGTGGACTATTCTAAGTGGCTTAAATCCATGGGGAAACATAGATGTTAAATCAGTGAGTTGTTATTCTTAAAACATCCAAGAAGTGTTGGATTCTTTCATTTCTTGAGTATACTATTGTCTTCTGTCAAATACTATCAACCTTAACTGTGCACTCTACAGAATACGTGGTCTTCCAATTTAAGACTTATTAGATTTAGAGGGTGCAGGAGCCGTCTGCTTTTTTTTCATTCATTTGCCATCTACTATTTTGCATGCCTACCCATGTATTATCTTGTTCATCATGACTTGCAGTCAAATGGATCTACCTCCCTTATATTTTCAGATATGGTCATATTTTCAACCATCTGTTTCTGAGCTCCTGTTCCTATTATTGTGTAGGTAGCAGGTGTACTACTGAAGATGTTTTTCCAAGAAAGTACACATCTCCTATTTATATTGCAATGCTATTATAGACTTCTGCTATTATGCCATCCTTTCAAAGATTCATCAGTATTTTTATTTTTTACTGCCACTGATGATTAAAAGGCCTTTCACTCACATATTCTTTTCAGCTACCTGTAGCAGTTACCTTAAAACACAGTCACATGAATGAACATCTTTTAATTCCTTCCAACACACTCACTGTACTGTTTTTCACTTACCACCATAAAATCAATTCACTTTTCCCTGTCCCTTTAGATCCTTTTGTTCCTCACAATTCATCCTCTTCGTGACTATATCTATTAACAGTGAGAGTGGCAGGTTTTGCTTATTTACCAATAATACCTCTTCCAGGTCACTTTCCGATCTGATGAAAGTCTTAAGAAAGTAGATCAAGGAAAATCTTTAAAGCAGACAAAATGAACTTCTATTTTCAGGTTTTGCTACAGTATCTTAATCAGCACTTGATTTATGACAGCATAATTTCTCAGTTACTTTCCACAAGGGACATTTCAAAACTCACACAGTTCAGTAGTCTGGATAACTGTATCAATGAGAACAATTGTATTAATCAGTTCTAATTTCCTTGTCATCTTCTTCAAAGAATCTTTTAAGACATGTATAAGATCTCCTGCTATGGAGTTACTAGCACTGGCATCCTTAATTTTACATTCTATTCTATGACATCTTTTATAATGTACTTTTAAATTAGTATTCCAGTCAATATCACTGTAACCAGTTTATCTAACACTTTATAAATTACACTAATGCCCTATATTTGCTGTTTTCTCCACAGAAACAGTGAATTATTTAAGAATCACAGAATCATTCCCTGTGGAAGGGACCCCACATGGTCACCCTGAGAAACCTCCTGTTCAATGCAAAGTCAACACTGAATTCAGTCCAGCTTGCTCAGGACTTTTCCAACTGGATCCTGAAAATCTCCAAAGACAGGAATGCAAAAATCCTTCCAGATGACCTGTCCCAATGCCTCTCTGTCCTCATTTCCTTGCTTTGAATTGGAGATTTTAACTTGTGCTGTCTCTCATTCCCCCACTGTGCATCTGAGTGTGAAGTCTCTATCTTTCCAATAATATCCTCAGGTAAATTAAAGCTTCCATTATATCCCCCTAAGCGCACAGCAGATGGTATCCAACACTCCCTCCATCTTCAGATCTAGCTATTTAGTCACAGAAGACAAGCCAACTGATCAGACATGATTTATCCTTGGTAAATCTGGCTCTTCCCAGCTTCTACCTGTTCCTGCCTATGCCACAAATGGCTTCCTCCACAATCCTTCCACAGGAGGAAGAAATGAGGCTGACCAGTCTGTACTTCTCTTGCTTGTCCTTCTTGCCCTTTATGAAGATGAGCATAAGATTTGCCTTTCTCCAGTGTTTGGGATCTCCCCCAGTCTCATGGCCTTTAAAAGATGACAGAAAGCAGCCTTGTGAAGACCCTGTCAGCTGTTGGCAGTCTTGAACGCAAGGGTCCATGGACTTATCAGGGAAACAATCCTGCTTCAGTCCTCTTCCACAGCTTGTAGTTCCTCCTCTTCTTAAGCTCTGCCTTGTGGCAAAAGAGACCTTACAGGTCAAGTCTGTGGCAAAGAAGACATCAACTCTTTAACCCTTCTCTGTGTCTGCTGTAATTAACACACTTGTTCCATGCAGCAGTGGTGACATACTTTCCTTGAACATCCTTTTCCTGATAAATGGCACGATCCTTGTGAGTGCCTTTCAACTCAGGATTTTTTGGGATAATTGTACCTGCAAAACTGAGATTTGCTAAGCCCTGCTACCACTGAGCTTCAATATTCTGCAGAAAATGGACCTGAAGATGTTGCAATATGTCACTGCTCATTGGCTTAAGTCACTGGTAAATTGAGTACACCACCACTATTGTTTTCACCTTTGCCTTATTCAACGTCGACACTGAAACTTATCAGTTGTACAAATTCCTGGACATCCTCCTGGCAATTCCCCAGAGAGGGAAGCAAACTTTAGTTAAAAAAGGATTCCTGAAACAGTTACGCCGAAGCCACGACGTGACCCTCTGCAACCTACTTGTTCCAAATTTCTCCCTGGGATTTCTTTTTACGAACGAAGGAAAGGCCTCTCATCTGAAAGCAACACTTTAGAATGCTCAAAGAACAAAATGCCACCTTCCTACAAGCATTATTGCCCCGCATTGCGGACTTGCTCAGGGCCGTCCCTTGGCACCGGCGTGTCCCGCCGGGACAGCGCGGCCGCCGCCCGCTCCGGGCTCTCCCGGCGCCGCTCCGGGACACCCAGAGCTCACCCGGGTCCGAGGGTAACAGCGGCCAAGTGTGCCTGAGGGCTCCCCTCTTACTCCCTCCTGCCAAACACCCTATTTCTCGCACCCAAACCTACCCTTGCTGTCTTCTCCCAACCCCTTTTTTTCTCGTCCCAAACGCCTCTTCCCGCTCCCGTATCCCCCTCTTCCCCCCCCTCCCCGCAAATTCTTTTTTCTCTTCCCCAGACCCCCCTGCCCTCTCCCAATCTCCCTCTTCCTCCCCGTCTCCCAAATCCCCTTTGCCTCCTCTTAAATCCCTCTTCCTCCCCTCCTCCCAAACCCCTCTTCCCCTCCCAACCCCCAAATTCTCTCTTCCTGTTGCCAAACCCCCTCTTCCCTCTCTCAACTCCCCTCATCCTTCATCCTCCCTATCGCTCTCTGCCTGCTCCCAATCGCCCTCTTCCTTCCCTCTTCCCACCCCAAATTTCCTCTTCCCGATCCTCTCTTCCTCCTCCCAAGCCCCCTCTTCCAGGCCCCGCAGAACCGCCCGCTGGTGTCTCACCGGAGACGAGAACGAGGAGGAGGAGGAGGAGGAGGAGGAGGAGGAGGAGGAGGAGGAGGAGAAGGAGGAGGAGGAGGAGGAAGGCGCCCAGGCAGGTCCGCCGCCAGCGCAGTCCCCCCGCGCAGCGCGGGCCGCGGCCGCAGTTCCGGGCGGTGTGCGCGGGCCGGGGCGGTGCAGGAAGGGGAGGGACCGGGGCGGAAGCGGCCGGGCCGGGGTAAGGAAAAGGAGCGGGAGAAAGGGCAGGATGAAGGGAAGGTGGCGGTGCCGATGTTCTGGGGTTGGTTTGGCAGCGCTGCTTGGGCGCCGAGAGCAGCTGGGAGCGGAGGCTTTAGGGAGCGGGTCTGCGAGGGAGTTCTGGTTCGGTGGTGTCGCGCTCCGCAGTAGCCGAGCTCAGGCGTGTGCTGCCGTCCTGAGCCCCGGCTCTGTCTCCCGTGGCCCTGCTCTGTCCCCCATTCGCCGCCCGCATCTGGCTCTCCAGAGCCGTCCACAACTTTCACTTCATTCGTAGACCCGCCCGAAGCTCGGGTCCGAAGCTCTTCTGTGCTTCCCTCGGGGTCCCTAAGGGTGCAGGGGTGGCCCTGAACGCATCCAGTAAATGGATCGTCTTGGATAGAAATATAACTCCAGGCTCCAAGTTGTGTGCCTTAAAGCACAAGTAATAACTTATACACAAATAACTTGGCACTTTGCACTAAGTTAAATATTTGCCAGCTTTGTAAATGTCATATTGAACATTTCTGAAATGTTAATGCACCTGCTTAACAGAAGTTCCGTTTTACCGTAATAATCAACAAGTTATTGGAATGGAACAAATGAATGGAATCTTTTTCGGGGACTAAAGGGAAGAGGATATTTATGTACTTGCTTATTTGTCTTTAATTTTAATGGGAAACACTTGTTTTTAAAGCAGCGATTTTCTACATTATGTTGTTAACAGGGTAGCTGAGTGAAACTAACTATTGTTTAGTGCATGTTGAAAGGGAAGAGAAAATGGTAAATAACAGCACAGCTAGTGAAAGTTACACTTACATAATATGTACAATTTTTAAGTAGGTGTCTTTTATACCAAAGGTAGGCAACATTATTTTGCTTTGTCTTCTAAGTTCTGGGGCAAATCCTGTATTGAACATTGCTTTTCATTTTCTCTCTTTCAAACAGTGGCTACTGTAAATACGACCATTAGAATAAAAATCCATCTCTTCCCACAGATTTTATGGTCTAATTAGAGAAAAAAAGTGCTGGGAAAAAATACTGTGAGCAAATAGTGCAGTGTCTTATTAGGTTTGGTTAGTTCTGTATTGCACATTTCATTTTATTGTGTATGTCTGCGTCTGCTTTTGTCTCAGGAAGCTGCCAAGGGAATAATAAACGCATTTAATGGATGGGTAGTAGTTACGTGAAAATACTTAAGTGAGAATGGGCAGCCAGGTAGGCTCTAGAGTCTTTGAATTGAAAATCTGTGCATAAATCCACAAGGAATATAGACTCTGCAGAGCCAAAACAGTGCGGAAAAGCACCTGTATTGGAAAAAAAAAAAGGAAGTGAATTTATAATGTCAGTGCTTAGAGACAAAATGTTAGGTGGAATTCTTGAAAGTAAAATATGAGGGGAGGTGGGGTGTGGCAGTGTAAGGGTCTACAGCTCAGTTGAAGGGATGATTGAAGAAGGCTTTTCTTCTCACAGAAATCAGTGAGGAAACAGAGGTAAAGTCACTTACAGACAGAACTCCTGGACAGGTTATTTTAGTTTCTCTTCTGTGAGAGATTTGAGAATAGAATTAGCCTGACTGTAGTTTTCATTGTCGCAGACTGACCTTAAAAAACCCCAAAATCCCACAACCAACTGAACAACAAAGCCCTTAAGGAAAAATATCCAAATTTTTGGCTTATCCTAGGACAGATTTCCAGTGTGACACTGAACAAAAAATTATTAGTGCGTTTGCTTTTTCACATGTGTAACAGGAACACTGGAAGCTTCCACCTTGCAAGGCTCTTTGATAGGGAAGTCTGTGAGATGTTCAGTTACTGGTGTGGTGGAGGGACATAGAAATTTTTGCAGTAACTAACAATTCAAATAAATCCAGGCAATGCTTTGATATTCTCATGACCTGTGTAACAAGTTGCAGTCATTATGGAAGCCCATTTTGTTAAAATTACTTGTACAAAATTTTTAAAAATAAATTGTAAGAACGGGTGATTAATAGATGGAAACTATACAATAATATACTTTGGAAACAGAAACCTTGTCAGAGTTTACCAAAATATTTAGTAGTTTTGCATAGCATGGAAGTAACTGAGTCCAGGAGCATCAACCAGAAGAAAAAATTGAGTGATGAGGTGAATGTGTATATCTGAGTTGTTTGCATGCCCAGCTGAAGATGGACTTGTGAGCTCTTTTGAGTTCCCATGGAAAACAAAAATAATAACCCAAATGCATATAAGAGTATTTTTTAAACTGAAAGAGGCACTGTAGTTGAGAATAGGAGCTTAAATCCTAGAAGCTATGGATGTGACTATGGCAGCAGTAACTCCTCTTGATTTAGCTCTCTGGCAGTGCCTTCACTGTATGATTTGTACCACAGAGCTGTACTTAGGATATAGAGTCTGTCTCAACTTCCATGCTGTCAAGATTTACCCGAATAAAATGCCTTGTGGTAAAGTAGGTATTGCATTTGTACTGTCCTGTTCTTTGAGTGGCAGTGTATTAATTAAAGAAAGGTGACAGTACTCATAGTAGAGCCACTGCGCTTGTCATTTATGGGTTTAAAAATGTTTCACTGTAACAGACATTAGTATGTTCTCAATGTCCGTTGGGCTTGATTTTATTCTTCCTCCTTTTAGGCAATAGATTTGGCCCTGTGGTAGGTAACATAAAGTAGTAAGTGTGATGTATATGTCTACATGGAAAAAATGTGTTGAATAAACAAGATGTATCACATGAAAACTTATTGTTTTAAATACTTGCATCATGTTCATGTAATTGTGCAAAGACATTATTAATCTGGACAGTTACGTGAAAGACTGATGCTGTTCCAGTGTCACTCGTGCTTTATATGTATGTGTATATAAAACCCTATTCTGACCTTTCTTAGCAACATTTCGATTTCTTTTCCTCACTGCGCTCGAGCTGTGGTCTGTGACACTCGTTGTAAGAGGGCCATCTAGTGTCTAAGGCTTTTCAATGCCACCTGTCATCTGTAAGGTGGTGGGCAATTCTGCTGAGTGATGGAGCAGAAAAATTACTGCATCAGTGCCTTATGGTAAACTCCTATGGAATATTGTAGTAGGAAAAATGTAGCTTTCAATCCACTAGAAGGAAAATCAATTTGAGTTTTTAATATACTGAGAAGATATTAATTTCAGCTCTGCTGCTGTTGAATTTGACTGCTTTAAAGTAGTTGTGTGTTTGAGGTGTTCATGTAGTATCACGAGATGAATGTTTATTTGCTTATGAGTCCTTCAGTTATTATCCCACCCAACTCTAGATTAATTTTTAATACAGAAATGAATATTATTTCTCATTGCCTAAACACCTGCTATAAATGCCTTTTGGCAGTTAGGGAAGACAGATGTTTGTATTAGGGAACTGGCTGTTGTAGATATGTGCTCAGGAACTTGGGGTTTTTTTAATAATGCATGGCTAATATTGTGGGAGATTTTAATGTTAACAAAAAAGCCTTGCTCTAAAATGTTTACGCACTTAAAAATTGAAAATGAAACATTTTCTTTAGGTTTTGTTTGGTGTCTGAAATATGCTAAAATGTAAAAAAAAAAATAAATTGCAGAGATTGTTTTCCTATCCATGATCTTGTATGTGAAGAGACAGTGTAGATGTGACATCATTCTTTTCTCTCAAAGAAGGGCCTGGCAACTATTCAGGCAGGATGTCTTTGGTAGTGTCTTACGTTAAAATCAGTTGTAACAGATAGTGGAAGAACCAGTGATTTTGTTTTTTTTTTTTTTTTCTGTATTCTTTTATGAATGTTGTACTCTGATTTCTGTTTCAGGAACTTCATCTCAGGAAGAAGATGAAAGATAATGTTGCTGAAGAGCATTTATATTTGGCCTTTTCTCATCAGTACAGAGATAGTATCTTTCCTCTTCATACATCTATCTCACTGTTTCTGCTATCCTACTGTGACTGTAAATTATTTAAAGTTTTTTTAGTGCCGACTGGCGAAGATGTGGGTGATCAATGTGTGACAAAAAACCTCGCTGGTGATCTTGAGGTCCATTTAATCTCCAGGTGTCAGCTTCCAGTGGTTGTGCAGAGCTGCAGCTTACCTGCTGTTTTTGTGAAAGATGACAAATTCTGCCGAGCTGGGCTTTCTGTGGTCTTAAGACATATAATACAGAAAACATTCGAGGCAGATCCATCTAAAAAGGATATTTTGGAACTCTTGGGCTTTAAGAAGACCTGCTTAAAAGCCTGTGCTGAAGTGAGTGTGTCTCTCTCTTAGATACATCGATTGCTTTTTAATAAGCATTAAATGCACTGAAGTAGATTCTTAATATTGCTGTCAAGTAAGTTCTTCTAGTAAAAAACTTAATTTGCTAAGAAAATGCAATTTCCTTTATGGAGAAGTACTTGTATTTTGGCACAAAGATGAAAAATAATTATTTTTGAAGATACTCCTTTTTAGCAGCACAAGAAGAACCTTAATGTTAAAAAGTAGGTCAGATCTCTTTGTTTCATGTCTAGCAGTATGAATGAATTGTAAAATTTGAAGTAAACTAAGAAATACCTAATTCCTTGCTAATTTTGATTTCAAGAGCACTATATATTGTTAGCCTTCACTGTCAAGGGGGCGTTTGTTCAGCTTATCCTCACCAGGTTGTCCAGTGTCTTTTCAGCAGATTGGCTACCTAGCCAGGTGGTCAGCCTGTACCATTCCAGGGGATAAGTCCCTCCTAGGTGTGGTATATTCTGAGTTTCACATCAGTTCTCTCTACATTCTCTAGTCTGTGCAGGCTCATGTGAATAGCAGCTCTACCTTGGAGTTGGTTGGGAATTTGTTGTCTGCTCTTTTCAATTCCCTGTCATCCTTGATGGGAGTGTATTCCATCTCCCCCCTCCAGGTAAAGATGATGAAATGGGGTTAGGCCTCAGCCTAGACCCTTAAAGATTTCCACTCCTAACTGGCCTTCAGGTAGAGTGTGAACTATTAACCAACACTACCCTTTGAGTTGGGATGTCAGCCCATTTATCACAGAGCAGTTTACTCGCCTGGCAGCTCATCCCTCTAGACTTGCCTTCCTCCTGCCTCTCAGGAGGCTGAGCTCCACCCTGGCATGATTGCTATTTCCATGGTTGCCATTGATTACTGTGCCTTCAACTCAGTTCACAGCTTTGTTTCTTATGAATTACACAGCCACCCTAATTTTATGTCAATAATAAGGGAATAAAAGCGTGCCGTACTGGATAACCGTTCTGTTATATATAAGATTTAGCTTCCTAACTCTGCTGTTGTAAAAGCAATACAGAAATATCTGATTCTAAGACTAACAAAGAATGTGTTTAAAGCTGGAATTCCTTTGCTTGAAGTGATGGAGTAACCAAAGTAACCAAAAGTTACCCTGGGTTTTGTTTCTCTTTCCGTAGAGACGTTCATTATGTAAATTTATTTTGGCAGGTTAGCCAGTGGACCAGGCTCTGTGAGATCAGCATACCTCTGGCTGTTGAAAGATTTTTGACGGCCTCTCCTGAGCACTGCCAGGCTATTCCCCCTGACATTTTACTGTTTGAAAGGAAGCTTGGAGAGCCTGTCCGAGTACATAATGATGACAAAATTCGAAGGCAGAAACTTCAACAACAGAAGGCAGGTGCCAAGGCTGCAGTGCCTGTGCTTGGTGAAGAAGCAGCAGAGGAATTAAAACCAGGGGAAGTCCATGAAAATCCACCCTCAAGTTTGGAACTGAGTGTAGCTTTCTCTAAACTACTTGCCCAGGAAGCACCAGATGCAATCAACAGGGAGGCCCCTCACATCAGGAGAACAAAAACCTCTGACCTTCCACTCTTGGACCACGTTTTTGCAGAAGGGCTTTATTTTACTGTGGCAGATCTAGTCCTTCTGCCATGCATCCATCAGTTCTTGGTAAGCTGGCAAATTCTACAAATACTAACTAGTGTACATGTATGTTTTTTAAGAACCTAAAGATTGTAAAATATATTATTTTGAGACTTACTGTGGTGTTTACAATGTGACCTTAACCCAAAATCAAATATTTGTCTTGTTTTTGTACAAACACCAAAAACAGGGATTGGTGAGGTCACTAAAGTGACTAATACTTCTAGATACAGAGCATATCAATGGTTACTAAACACTGTTAACTATTAAAATATTCTACTGAAATATTTTGGCACCAATTTGCCCAGAAAATAATAAATTAAAAATACTAGTACGGGTGACTTGAGCTCAACTTAAAAACTAGTTCTACAGTGGGAAAATCTTCTGTGGCAAGACTGTGTGAGAGTCTTGCTCAGTACAATCAGTACTTAGTTTTATGAGGATATATGCACAGGAGAGATTTAAGGAAATGACAACTGTGTCTTTATTTCCCATCATAGTAAAATGATACTATGAGTTTGCCTCCTTCCAGTATTCCTGCAGTTATTCTATGATATTTATGGCTAAGCTGGTGTCTGTTCCAGGAACATTTGCATTTTGCAAGTTGGTTTGCCAAATTTTCCTGATGGTGTTTGAAAACAAATGGAATTCTTGGAGAAGATGCTGTTAGTCAGATTGAGGATAACAATCTCAAAAATCAAGATAATGATTATATCAAATATTAGTAGTGTGACAAAATGTCTACTTTATAACTTCTTTAGCCACTATCATCATCCTCAGTGGATTTCTATATGATGAAAGCAATATGCTGCCTTTGAATTGAAATGATGAGTTATTTTACAGAAATGCTTCTTAATTCACACCTTCTTTGTTTGTTTTGCAAATCACATAATTGGAGGTGAACAGCAACTTCTGTATGGATGATACTAAACAAAAGTGTTAAGACAAAATGCTTTCTTACTATTTAAAAAACTTCAAAGTATTTCAGCCTTTGTTTTTCCAAGACCATTTTAAATAAGAGCATAACTTTTAAGAGTAATATTTGATTTACTGGCACTAGGCAGGAGAAGATTTTTGCATCAGATGCTTAATTGTTTTCAGCAATGGAGTTGGAATCATTCTGTGGATGTACTGTGAGCAGCAGAAAATTTTGTATTTATTGACTTCTTATATGTTATCTTTGAGCCCTGGTGTTCTGCAGCTCATGAACTAGGTATGTTACAGTACACTTGTGTTAGCTCACACCAAGGATTGCCCTGAAAACCTGGCTTTCATTTTCATTATTACCTAATTTACAAGAGCTCTGGGATAATGTTTGTTTATTTCTGTTCTCTGGTGAATGATCATTTTCTAAGCAATTATACCTTGATGCCTACAGTTGTCATCAAAATTGAAAAACTTGCATCTGAAAGCTTCTTGCAGGCAGTGAGTTGAAACTGCTCTTGTTGATGGAAGTCCCAGAGTTTAATTCTGTATTAAAGTGTTATTTGTCACTTGTGTAGCTGGACTTCCTGGATTGTGTTTAGAAAAATCACTGTAGTGGCCATTCCACTTTGAATTAAGGGTGTGAATAATAATGAAGTCTTAAGTGAGTGTGTGTCTGGAAAATATCATCCTATAAATGTGAGGAGACCTGACTAGCTGATTGGAGATATAATTACCAAAAGTAAGATAATGAAGCTGAAGGGTTGTTTTTCATTACCTCATTTCGTTGCTGTTATGGTTCTGAGGTTACCTTTGTTATGCTTTCTGTGAGTTGTAACTCTTGGAAATTAATAGAAGTATAACAAAAGCTCAGTTCCTCATCTGGGAGAAACCACTATTCACTTTTTAAAATGCAATTTAGAACGCTTGATAACAAGTGTAACAGTGCCTCTTAGAATTGCTTTCAAAAAGACTTCTTCCTTACCTGAATTAATGTGGTTTTGCCCGTGTTACTATTAGGATATTAAATTAGATACTAAAGTTACACAGTTCATCCTTCTTTTGCTCCTTTAGCTGTACCCTAAGTATATTATAAACACAGCATGCAGGAGAGCTCTGGGCAGTTATGTGCCATTTCAAGTGTTCTTTACCAATTTCTATTTCCGCACTGCAGACAGATCTGGGGAAGAATTTTGGTTTCGCGTGGCCTTTTCTGCCTGTTCCTGTAATCATTATTTTTAATTTTCTGTTTAAAGCAGGCACAGCATCACAGAATACTTGAAGTTGGAATAATTGAGGTTGGAAGTCACATCTGGAGCTCATCTTGTCTAACCACCCTGCTCAGAGCAGGGGCAGCCAGAGCTGGTTGCCCAGGATTGTGTCCAGTCAGATTTTGAGTGTCTCTAAGGAGACTTCTCAACCTCTACTGTAAAAGGATGATCTCCTTTGTTCTAGAACATTTGGGAATCTAAGCAAAAGTTATTTAATTTCATCAAATGCATACTTTTTAGAAGTAGCTGGACTTCATCTTAAGAAGTGATTTGGGTATTTATTTTTTTAATATGTGCAACATATTCTTACTTAATAAATGTTTTTATTTCATTTTTTTTACACTTTAAATACTAGTTTCTATTGGAGGCCACGTTAACTCATAATCACATACACTTAATTCAGAAAAGAAATATACTAGTTACTGATATTATAAAAAGATGAACTTAAGATTCTAAAAAGTAATACATGATTAAAAAAAAAATTCAGTACTAATTTAAAAAAAACCCCACAGATTTAGTGCAAAGACTTGAGTAAAGACATGGGGTAATGTATGTCTGTTACCACAGAGTCAAAAGGTATTTCAGGCTTGTAGTTCCCAGCAAAACAGCAGTTGGTGGATGAGTTTTTAAGGGGTACTTGTGGGAAAGACGATTCAGGTACTGTAATGTCATGCTTAGAGTTCAGTATTCATTGCAAATTACTGCATTGGGGTTTTTAGTCTAATGCCCAACCAAAACAAATCATTCCTATGTTAGGAAATAGCACATATTTAAGGGTAGTATTTATATGGAGTTTTCCTGTTACTGACTGAAATTATGATTAAAATTGGTTGTGTAAACCTTTTCATCCTATTAAGCAAATGGGAATTGCAGATAAAGTCTAAATGGCCAACTTGCAATTCCACCTGGAGCTCTGAACCAGCTGATTTTTGTATTGCCATCATGCTGTGAGTGCATCTGCTCAGCATGGAACTGAGCTCACTCCTGTAGTTCCTGCCTTTTGGTGGCTTGTAGCAAGAAATTTACAGTAGCCACTTCTAACCTTCTCATTTTATTATTCTAGGTTTCCAGCAAGAGACAAGGCAAAAGTCTGGTAGACTTGCCACTGATATCCAGTTGGTATCGAAGAGTTCAGGAAGTACCTGGAGTAAAGAAAGCTGCTGGCAAATGCAACATGGAGCTTCTCCAGCTTCCAGAGTTGATGTTGGCTCCTGAGGAACGGCTGCAGGACTCTATTCCAGTTCCTGATGAGTTGGAGGAGGATAATGGAGACAGTCATTTTATAGGTGGTCCAAGGCCAACCATGACTAAGTTAATGGTAATAAAAGCTTTGTACTGAGTTGTTTTTATAACCATATTTGCTTGATTTGGAGTAGGTAGAAATTATTAGAATTGTGCAAGCTAATTTTGACGGCCTTGAACAGTTTAAAACCCTTTCTTTTTCTTAAATCTGATACACATTGGCTTAGAAGTGATTCTGACTTCTTCTGATATTTGATTGATTCAGGAATTGGGCAAAGATAGGACTGCTGGAGCCCTATCAATAATTCTGAATAAGCAAAGTAACTTTTTGTTTGAACTGCAATATTGTGTTTCTTTTTTAAAGATATTTATATAAAGAATGACAAAAAAACCTGTTGCTTTTATGTTTGGCTTCATTATCCAACCTTTTCAATTGTTTGGTTGGTTGGTTGGTTGGTTTTGGGGTTTTTTTTGGTTGGTTGGTTGGTTGGTTGGTTGGTTGGTTTTGGGGATTTTTTTGTTTGTTTGGGGTTTTTTTAATTTTTTTTTTTTTTTTCTGTTTGATTAAAGCTTTGAACATCTGGGAACCCCAAGGAGTTTTGTTAAAGAAAACTGTCCATCGTATTCCATAATTCAATATTTTTGCATGGAAGGTGACAGCATTTCCTAAAATAATAGCAGGGCTTTTTTGTGAGAATGAGAGAAATACATAATTTGAATGTTGTATAGTGTAGAGTCATCCACCTGTTCTGTTTCGCTTAGACTGACAGTGTTGCAGTTGGATCTGATGCCATTAAATTTAGTGAGAATTTTGATACCATCTTGTAAAGGGTCTTAATTTATTTTTTTCTCCTTTCATGCAGGAAAATGGAATTGAAGCAAAGTTTTCTCCTCATCCATGCCCCAACTGGACCCTAGACTGGACCAGTCTTCCATCTGCAGTCAGTCCTGGGGAAGGTGGGGGTTTGTATTGTCTGTGTGTGTGTTTAACAAGGTCTTCTTCTGGTGAAGCTACTTAACTGTTTCATAAGAAAATATGCCAGTATTCAGTATGTTTCATAACTAAGGTAAGCAGTTTCAAATCTGTATTAAAATTCAGTCTGTTTTGTGACATATGGTGATGTAGCTTCCCTTGGGTTATCAACAGCTGATGAGCAAACTGGGAACAAAAGATTGGCCTTGATTTCAGCCAGCAGTTGACACAACCCAAAATCCTAACCAACCTCTGTGCTTGGTTGTGTTGAGTTTTCCATAGAAGTAAAGGCATCCATAGATACCTTCCACAGGAATAAAGTTTCTGTGGTTGTTAGTATGTACAGACAGTAAAAAGAGTGTGGCAGGTCAGAATATAAAAGTGTAGGTGGTCACAATGTGAGACAGAAGGAAAATGAGATACATCATATGATTATTTCCCTGTACTGATGTATGTTATCATAGGAAATGTTTTCATTTTTTCCCTAGTAAGGCAAAGGCTGAAAATTTTAGGAAAAGGGGATTGTTGAAATAGGACTGTTGAATGGCAATACTGTACTACTGCTGATCGTATGTGAGGTTTGGGAAAGGGGAGATTATATATTATTTGTGACCAATAAAGAAATGCAAAGTCTTCTCAGGGTTTTATTGGGCAGCATTAGAAAGGGGGTTTTATTCCTTTTTGGAACTTCAGCCAATCTTGGAGTCTTTGCCTGTGTTCCTGATCCTGTGTGTGAATGGATTCATGGTCTTCAGGTTCATTTCCTACTTGCTGCAAAGGCTTTGTGGATATTAAGATCAGTTTGGCTGGATATGATTAGATGTGCTTCCTTTAGGCTCATCCAAAGCACATTACAGGGAGGGGGAAAGTGTGTGAATGTGGAGTTGGGCAGTGGTAACCCCTGTTGCTGCTTTGTTACTCTGAGGATATATGGAGATAGAAGCCTTTGGTACTGTCACATTTTTTCATCAAACATTGTGTTCACTGTGAAACAAACAAAAAAAGAGATTTTTTTTAGAACAGGAATTATTTTTTTTTCTTTAAAACAGCTTTTTATTTATTGACTTTTTTTAATAGAACTGAAATTCAAGAATGAGAGGTAACTGCCCTACAGTCTTACAAACCCTTACTACTTTTCTCATGAGTTGAAATACTTGTTAAGCAGGAAGTTAAAGAACTTGAAAGAAGAGCTTTATTTGTGGTATTTCATCTGAAATGAGCCATCATTTCAGTTGCAGTATGCATGAGATGGTATTTACTTACAGAGGAGAACAATGTTTACATTTGTAATTTAGAAACATCTTTGAAACTTAAATACCTTTGAATAACACAGGCTAGAACAATAACATAGAGCATAGTGTTCCAGTTCTGTGGAATTAATTGATACTTTGATTAAATAGTCTTGGTGGCTACCAAACAACAGTCCTGTAGGATCAGTGTTAGCTTCAGCTTCCAGAAGTGTTATTAAGTAAAGGATACTTTAATGTAGTATGGCCTCTCAATAGAGAAAGAAGAAAATCTAGAAAATGTTCTAACCCTCCTCATAAACAAAATTAGTTTTAATGAAAGGGACAACACTTAATGATGTAATTATCTTCTAACTAGTATAAAAGTTTGTGATTTTGTGTCCACCTTAAAGTTGTTTGTAATTGCTCATATAACTGAATAATATTATAATTGTGGAGTAAATGGTGCATTTGATGCAGAGTTATTTGATTTGAAATTGTCAAAATTGATTCAATAAATCCAGGTTGTTTCTGGGATTTTTTTGTGAGGCTAAGTCACTCTTATTTTGATCTGCTTTTTATACTGGTGTGACCTTTTGAATATTTTGACTTGAAAGATGCTTTCCAAGTTGAGAATAAATTATGCTTAAAAATCAAAGATACTTTAGAGAATCTGACATTTTATGAAAACTTCTGCTAATCAAGAGATGCAAATTGTGTATTTTACTTTAAAAGTTAAAAGCAATTGTGTTTTTAAAATTAAATCCAGACAGTCATTTATTCTGTAAAACAAGAAGAGTTAAAAGAAACACTTTAAAGTTCTCTATTTCCCTTTCAAGCCTGTCAGAACTTTTTGAAAGACTTTGAAGATTTTTTTTTAATAGTGTTTTAGCCTATTTCAGTGTCTCAAGGCATCCTGAAGCAGGAACTCATCCTTCTTCTTCAGCTGATTTTTCCATATCAGAGAGCTCTTTGCCTGCAAGCCACATGGGTGTAACAGTCCAAGGGAAACTCAACTGAAGCTGCTTCTCATTAACTTCTCCTTAAAGTTACAGTTTTGCTGCACTCATTTAAATAAGTTTAAGCCACATTTATATGTTCATTATATTTTGCAGTTCAAGATCTGGGAAACCTGTAATGGCAATACAGGCAGGTTGCCTCATATTCTTGATTCATACTTGAGGAGTAAATAATTTTCAGTAACAAAGAGAAAGCAAAAGTGCTCATTTTTGTAATATAGGCAATATTGGTGTATCTTCTTTTACTGGTTTGCCTTAAAAAGAGTTTTCTTGCAAAACTTCATATTTCATATGTGACTTCTTAGGATCTTTCGACTGATCAGGGATATAACATCGCATAGTTGGCCTGAGGACAATTTACATGGAAGTTTGAATGCATTTACTAATTTTTAGACAAAAAAATTCCTCAGGTTTAACTGGAAATAATAACTTAGGCGTGTCACCAAACCAGGTAACTCATGGATAACAATGTACACTGTTCCTACTGTTACTGTGCTCTTCCTCCCTATTTCTTTTGTGATTGTCACAGATTACCAAGCAAAACAAGGGAAGGGAATTAAATATTTTATATTTTTATAATGCCTACTTGGAGACAGGAGGCTAAGCTATTATATGTTAAATTCAATGAGTATGTAGTAATGATTTTTAGGCACAATGATTTACTAAAATGAACACTCTTTGAAAACATAGCTGGTTTCCATGCCTCATGAAATCAATGCATATGCATTATAAGGAATACAAGTTCAGTATCCTTATGTTGTTTGAAGTCTGTTGCATTTTCTTAAGTGGTGTTTTGATCTAAATGACATGCCCATAGCCTCTGAAATATTCAAAATCTGCAAAGAAAAAACAACAGTTGCTAGTGTATCTTATTAAAAATCATACTAGAAAGAATGATACCAAGTTGTAAGAGCTGCATTTTGATTCAGTGAGGACACATTCTCCTTGGTGTTTGGCGTGCTCTGTAAAATCCTGTTGTGTGATGAGTGTGATTGATGGACTTTCATATGGCTGATAGTCATACTGGGAAGTGTCACCTTTGTTTCAGTGCCTTGCTGTGTGGAGTAAGTGTAAGCCCTCAGAGAATTTCTGAAGTCTTAATGCTTCATATTGAATATTCCCTACAACAAAAGTTCAGGCTTTGGTGAGCTCTAATTCCTAGAGGTGTGATTGTTATAGTTCACAAGTCCTTGTTAATTGGCAGTTTATTTGGCTTTGGAGAGATTTGTTTTGTAGAGTACTGCACATAAAGTTCAGTGTATGCTTTTTTTAGTCCTGTTGTGGTTTGTATTTGTTTACTGAACATACTAAAGAAATAAAATTAAATACCACAGTTTGCCAGTTGAAATGTTTTACAGATTTATGGCTTGACCTCTGAAGACAATTCATAATGATTTGTTTTTGTAAATTCACAGTTGTCTTGTTTCTGATGGTTGAAATATGGTCTTGATTAATCCACAGTGAACTTTGACAAAATGTCTGCACTTGGCAGTCAGTGGCCTAAACTGACTTTACCTGAGTAGAATTTTTGTGTGATCTGTCCTAGACAGAAAAAGTAATTTTATTTGTTAAGACTGTGAGATTATTTTTCTCTTTGTCTCTGAAGTTCTTAGACCCATGGAAGGGCATAAATCCCAAAAACATTAACTCATGGCTGCCTAGCAGGTATTTTTTAACAAGATTGTTAAATTAATTTTTCATATCTTAATCAGAAATCTTTAATAAATATTAAGTAGCCTACTAAGTAACTCTGCCCTTTGTTTCTTTAAACCATTTGTTCTTTCTTTTACTCCAGATATAATTTTAGTAGAGTTTACTAGTTTCCTAGTCCCTTTTATATGTCTGTGTTCCTTATTCATGGGATAGCAGAGGACCAAACTTAAATTATTCATCTCTTAAACCAGAGGATTAGAGGTTATGCATATACTAAGTACTCTGTAGCATGGAGGTGCAGGTCATTTTTTGTGGAAGATTACTATTGAGGAGTGAAGGAATGCTGATCCATTCTGGCAGTTACAGTTTGGAACAATGTCCAGCAAATATCTAGAAGATTTGTATGATTCAAAAAGACATTTTCTTTTGAACATGGCCCAAAATCATCATCAGAGGTATTTTTGGGGAATATAAATATATAAATTAATATCCTTTAATGATCAATAAGGTGTACGTAGGAGTGATGCTATGCTACAGAGTGGAGAAGGAAGGCAGTGATGACATATTTATCATATTTGTATTAATTGGAAATATTGAGGAGGAGTTAAGACTTTTCTGTCTCCAAATAGTCTAGTTACGCTATTGGATAAAATACTAAATTGTTGTTGACATTACTCCTCATAATCTTTTTCCATAACATACTAATAATATCTTAGTATTTCCAGTTACTGTAAAATTTAAATTGCTTTTCTGTGGCACTAATCTTGACTTTAAAAGGAATATTTGATCTGCTTCAGTAGTCTGGTATTTCTTGCTGTAAAATGTCTTCACTGCTTATTTGAAGAATGTTCTGTGTGTTTTGTCATTAGACTTAAATCCCAGTTACATCAGTGACAGGGTGTTCAGCTTGTGTCCTTTAGCTCTTTTGTGTCACCCCTTTGCCATATCCCAGACTATGGGGATTCATAATTCACTTACCTGTGTAACAAAATCAACACAAGGATTTAAACTTATGGGGGTTTTACCTGTCTTTGCAGTATTTTTGTAGGTCACTTACATTGCTGTTCTCTACACATTTTAACTGAAGGACAGCTGAGTTTTAACATGACTGTTCTGTGTTTCCTCTACAAGGCCTAAGGGATCCTTTCAGGCAGAGGCATCAGAAGACCTTTGCTACCCCTGCAACAGCACTTTGGCTTTTTTACTTTTCTTCAAAGTGTAATGTTTAGCTGTGCAATCTGTCTTTTAGGAGCAGAATCAGTTTGTCTTGGCTCTGTGTTTGACTACCGGAGCTTAAAATCTTCATGGACCACAGGAGGGCAGCACAATCTCTTTGGATATGGAGCTGTGCCTGGATGGATGGAGCTGTGCCCCGGACTAAGGAGTCCTAGAGGAAGATGCTTTTTATGTGGCAGTTTTCAGCTCAGTAATCTATAGTCCCAAAGTCTGGGATCACCTGTTGTAAAAAGTGATTTAAAATACTCCCCCCCCCGCCCCCACTTTGAATTAGAGTTGATAATTTGAAAGTTGACATATTCACTGTGTTGGAGTACAACTGAAAGCAGTAATTGCTGAGGCTGTACAAACACACGGCAGAGTAACTCCTTCTGCCTTGAATGTTTTCAAGTCTAAGAAAAGGTAACAGCTGAGCAGGGAGTGAAGGAGAGGAGAAGTTGATAAGCTCAACTTCTGCTGGAGTTTTATATTCTTTGGGGAAAAGGAGTGATTCTGAGAAGATATTTGTAAGGAAATGAGGAGCTTAATGGAAATTTCTGGAAATTTTTTTCTGGCTTACAAGTAACAACATGCGGAGATCTATGCAAGAAATTTATTTTTTTTAATTGGTCAATAAATACTGCAATAGTTCAAGGGCCAATGTTTTGGAATTAAAAAAACATGGTAGCATTGTAGGCTATTAGATTAGATTATTTGTAGATAATTTGTGAATAGGTAAGTCAAGCTGTGTTCTTAATTGGCAGTTTTGATTTTACCTGATTATTAAAACTATTAATCTCTCCTACTTCGTATTTAATATCCTTAAGTAGTTATTTCTAAGGCTACTGGTAGTTTCCAGAGTTGGTTGCCCAGATTTTATGTGCATTCATAAATTATCATACTAAATAAAATGGAGGTTTACTTTATGGTTATTGAACTAAAGAGTTTACTTCAGAAACGTAGGCAAACATGTTTTGAACAACTTATTTTTCAACGTCAGGATTTTATACATCGCAAGTATAAAGCTTCCTCATTGTAATGTCAGAATCATTACCAAGGTATTGTCAAGGTTTGTGCAGCATTAGTGAATTTCTGGCAGCTCTTCATTGACATTTTATAAGGAGTTGGTGAATCACAGGATATTTCAGCCCAGCAGTACAATAGGCTCGTGCACATAAAATGTACCTTGAACGTAATGTTTGTGCTCAAAGGTGAGCACTGTGAGAGGGGCTGCATAAACTTTCTTCTTCCCTCTCCCAATCTTGCTGTGTTGCAGAGTTGAGGTACAGAATTTGTTTCCAAACCATAAATCAGCTGTGACAAAGTGTGAGTTAAGGAGGACTTTTTCTGTCTCTTGGAGTTGCTTATGGCTTCCATCTGCACTTTCATTGGTTTTGGATATTGATGTTAAGAACCAAGAATGCCTTTCTTGATTTGGATACAGTTTTACATTGTATAAGGTCACAAGTTTGATTTTGGCTTTTCCTGAAGGCAAGTTTGTATGCACAGTTGTTCATTGAAAGTTCTAATCAGCAATTTCAAGGAAGTCAGTACTGCTGGGTTTAAGAAAAAAACCCCCAAGCCTAATAGTGTTAAAAAAAGAGAGGTAAAATTAATTTGGATGAGTCATAATCTGTTCGGAGTAGTTTAATGCTTTCAAAACTTTTAATTACACAAAGGAGAGGCCAGGCTACTGTATGCTTAGTTTTTTATTGAAGGTGGTATTAATTATTTTGTACTCTAAATGCCTCTTCTCCAGATGGTTTGGAAATGTTTCTGAAAAGTTATTTTTTGGCTCATGTCTCGTTTCAAATTTCTGGCATCTTACCATAGCAATATCAAAAGGAGTTCACATCCTTTAGAAACTTTTAAAGTATTGAAGAGCAAAGGCAAGTAGGAAGTTCATCTGTTTGTAGAATCATTTTGTAAGTGTAGAAGAATTGGAGGATAATCTCAAAATGAGTGAAACCTAATCTGAAGCAATAAAATTTGTCCCCTCCTAGTGCAGAATATTGATCCAAGCATCCAGAGATAATGGAGAGAGATCTGGTGCTTGTATTTCAGTTTGTGCTTTAAAAGTTTTGCAAGTCTGTCATGGCGTTGTTGGTCTTTGTGTTGGTGTTTAAATGGCTCATGTGAGTAGTGTGAGTAGACCAGCTGAGATATCATTCCTGTAGTCATTCCATCAGCACACTTTCCCTGGAATTTTCTGCTGTATCCGATTGGTGAAGGCCTCTTAAATCTGCTTGAATGCTCTTGAATATCCCACTTGCAGATCTGCCATGTGTTATTGTGCTTTTAGTGACAAGAAGTAAGAAAAGAACATCCACCCACCTCAAAGTCTAATATACTTCTTATCCCTGTGAGCTGTTCTGAGTGCTTCCATGAAGCTCAACTGGACAAAGTTTTTACCTTGGCTCGTGGTTGCATTGCATGTTTTCTGCAGAATTTTGTTAGGAGTCAGACTATGCTGGACAAAAGTAAAAACGGACTCTTAAACTCTGCTGGTTTATACAAACACTCCTTGCTGTCCTGAACTTTGTACTCAATACCTTTAAGGCTGCACTGAACATCAGCTCAGGTTGTAAATGGTTCTAGGCTGGATATGTAACGTTCAAGGCTGCATATGGAAACTGGTTTTCTTTCCCTGTCCTTCATAGCTTGAGACAGTGGGAAATGTCGGTGCATGTCATGGACTGCCACGAGCTAGCATTTCATGCTGCATCCTGGATGGGGTCATGAGTTTTGGTACAAGTTCGGGGGATATAATTAACCAGTGTCTTTAGCAAACAACACAGTGCTTTTATTTGCACAGCATTTGCTAGTTTTGTGCAAGAAATAAGTCAAATTATAGATACAATATCTTGAATCATGCCTCATATTTTTACTGTGTCTTACAGTAGTAATGCATATATGTTGCTTGAAATTTTATGTATCTATCTATATAAATTTTATGTTTCTGTATTGTCAACAGAAGATACATGTATACATGTTGCCTGATCTCAAAATGCGTGTTTTAATACTGTAACTAGGGATTTGGTGCTTGTAGCTCATCTTCCGTCTCATACAGGGAAAAGAATGCAGTTTAATCTTTGTTTAGATATAGTAACTTGAAAAGATGAACTAGGTTATCAGACTTTCTGCACTAGGTAAATTTTGTGGACTTTAATAACAAATTCAGCATTAATGTGGATAAACTTCTAGTATTTTTAATATTTTAATTTGATGAGTTGGGCTTTTTAAACTTGTGTTTTTTAGACCTTTTCAACAGTAACAGGCAGAATTACTGGTTTTACTTTTAACAAGTATCATATGACTGCTACAAATCTAAGTTTGAGCTTCCTTATCATAGTAGTCATCTATTGGTCTGCAGAGTTCGAAGGCCAGGGACTTTCCTGTTGTTTGTATTCCTGTAGCACCTCAGCTTCACAACAATGAAGCAATGGTCTCCTTGTCAGATCTCTTTGCAATAGAAGTCTGATCTGAGTTAGACACTGGTATGCTGCTGTAACTGTGACAAATTAGTACGCAGTTTGGAACTTGTGCCTGGATACTGCTGTGCTAGTCCTGAAAGGACACGTCAAACCTGGCTTGGCTTATCAACAGTGCAATAGAGACCACGGTGGCTAAATAAAAGCTGTTTCAGAACAAGTTAAATGTTTCTTGAAAAAAAGTTGGGGCAAGGGAGGTGAAATTAGAAGTGTTATTTGAGTTCCCAGAGTGATGTTGAATCAATGCTTTGCCATAGGAGGAACTTTCATTTTTTTGCTTCAGTAGTAGTAGCACACAAGTATATTATAAAATTGTATTGGTGCTTCATTTTTCTTGTAATGGAAATACAAAACTGTAAGCAAGTACTGTGCAAAGTTTTGTAACGAGGAAGTTTTTATGAGTTTTTTTGTACATAACTTTTAGAATCAAGGGTTAAAAAAAGATGTTTACTCTTGAATAGCTTCTGAATTTATTCTTGTACCTAATTTGGTTCTTTACCCATGAAGTATAGCTTTGCTATGTGTGCTAATGCTGAATATTGAGGAATATGATTATGAAAGCCAACATAAATGGATATATAACCATCTTTCAAAATTGTTAGTGTCCCTGTGTTCTATAATGTATTTTTTGAGCACAGTCTATTACTGTACAGTTTTTGTGAAGTGTTGCCATTATTTCTTCAGTATGCTCTCATCATTTTTGAAAGACTGGAAATGATTTCTTCATTAAAATAGTCTATGTCTCTAAAAACAAAACAACCCCCCCCCCCCCAAAAAAAAACCCCAACCTGAACTGAGACAGAACACTTCTTAATCCTCTATTTTATGCTACTCAAAAGCAAATGGATTACTTTCCATCTTATCTGCAGCACGTATTTGACATTCCTCTGCTTGTGCTTGTTACTGGATGCTTTGACCCATTTGTGATCTCTTGATGTATACTGGCATTACAAACTTTCTGTAATTTATTTGGATGATGTTAGGTAAAACATAATAAGTCACACCATTCAGTCAAGCTTTCTTGACATTTTCGATCTTAATTGTTTTGTAAACAAAGGTTAGTTCTTTCTGTGTTCTTGACCCCCAGTTCCCCAATTTTATTTAATTATTTTTTTTTGTGCTTAATACATGCGTTTTGTGCCTCTGTATGTTTTTAACTGTGGCATGAAGATCATAGTCACAGCTGATTCTCACTTGCAGGGAGCAAGTAGAACATATGGCAGAGATTATCAATGTTGAACTCTGTATTTGAGCCACAAGGTCAGAAATTTTATATAAATACAAGGTTGGTAGGTTGTTGCAATGACTAATAGTTGGGCTGAAAATCACAGGAGTAACTTCTGCAAGACATGGTAGTTTCTTGTAGATTGCACTTTGCCTGGGTTTGTGTCACATTCAAAACATGTGGGTTTAGGTGGACACACTTGTCCATGATTGTGCTGTCAGAAAGATGAGCAGATTTTATGGTATATTTTGTCTAGAAAGTCCTGCAAGGATAAATTAATCTTGAATAATTAGGTAGTATTTCATATGTAGTTCAAGACTCTTTATGAATGTAGAGCTTTTCTTGAATAAATTGTTGATAATTTTAATAAATATGTAAATAGTTGCTTAAAAACCATCTGTTTCTTAAGCTAGCTGAACAGATATAAGGAAACTTCCTTTTGACATTGTTTTTATTTAGTAAATTTAATTTTTGCAGTGGCTTGTAGAGCTTACTCTTCCTCACTGCAACCATATGTGTCCTTTGTTTCAGAGTAGAAATAGTCCTGCTGAGGTCATGCAAAAACTAAGCAACAGGAGCTTCAGTAGAATCATAACTTTTTAATTTTATGTTGTTCATTAAGGTGATTCGGATTTGCTACTGTGCACTATACACAATGCCGAAGAAATAAGCATTAAGACCAGTTATTTCTTTCAGTTTTGTATCACAAGTATGGTGCATAGGTGAGTGCTCCCTACTGCAAGAATTTATATTTCATTTATTTTGTTGTGCCTCAGAGAGGGACAGACCATAGTGCTCAACTAATTTTTCTGAAGTATTTTCAGTACTAATTAATTAATTAAAAGAAAAACCCCTAGCACTGTAATATTTTAGTTATGAACTCAAAACAGCTTTATGGAGAAATCAAATCTGATAGAATGTGGTCTGTTGTCCATTTGCAAGACATCCAGTGGCTGCTGCATGAATAAAATTAGAAGCATACTTTGTTACTATATTTTTGTATACAGCTGCAGTACGAGGGAAGAAATAGGCTTTACAGACTTTGATTTATCAAAGGATCTTGAATTCCTTTGTACTTAAGGGGGAAATTGAATAGAAAACCATTGATTCTCTTCCATCCTCAAATTTCAGTCCCTGTAGACTATCTTGCATTTTTCTGCCAATATTTGCATTATGCAGGTACACAGTGGAGGTTGTGATTACTATTTTGCAGCTCAGGTTTTCATGGCTTTTTGAATTAAAAATACCTCTTAAAATAACTGAAAACTCAGTTAAGGATACTTCTGTAGTTTCATATAGTCTTTTTTCTCCCATTGTAATAAACACTTTTCCATGTAATTGCAATATAATTTTTAGTATAGGTATGCTTGTTCTGGCTTTGAGTTCTCATCTTGGTGTACTCCAGAAGTGGTTTGATCTAAGTAAAACAATCCCATCAAATTGCCTCAAAATAATCCCTCCCACTCTTAAAGCAGAAACACCCATTTTAAGGATTTTATTTGTAGAACGCTATTGATTTGACTGATGACCCTTCTCACTGTGGGTTAGGCTTTGTGCTGTGCTGTATTACTGTCAGAATAGTTTTGTGCCTTTGGCTTGAGGAAAATTTGCACACAACATCCATACGCCATTAGCTAACTCTTCTCCAAATGCTTCCTTTGCTGTCTGGGTAATAAGGGCTCGAGCATCTGCAGAACATCTGTCTCAGAGCTCCCAACAGGAGTGTGGATGTGCCCTGCTCTCAAAACTGGGGTCCCTGAAAAGGTGAAGGATCCCTGTGTTTCTCAGTTGCTTTCACCTACTTAGGGGAGCTTTGATTTCCTTGAGACCAGTGTTACTGGGATCTTTCCTTCTTCATTTCCCACACAGTTCTAAGTCCAGAGAAAGAATGCTGGCTGTCAGTGTGTACATTATACTGCAAGTGGGATGCAGTAGGAATTTTGTAGATTCATCTCTGTGGAGTTTGTGAATAGGAAGGCTTAGGACAGTAGGGTAACAGGACGTGCAAACTATTACCCCCACTCTGAAGAAGGCAACTATTGCTGTCTGAGCTTCGTATGTATTTGCTTAAGCCCGATTTGTGTGTGTACACGTGGCAGGCCAAATTTGTTCAAATATGCCAAATAATCCCTGCAGTGTAGAGGTTTTATTTTCCTCCTTATGTAGTGATTTTAGAATGCCCTCCTTTATAAATGATGCAAAGCATTCCTATAGTCATTTATCAGAAATGTGTGCTTATATATATATTAATGTTTTATGTTTAATTAAGGTTTTATGTTTAAGAACTGCTAGCTGAGACACTGCCTAGCAGATGCGCTACTGTGGCATGTCCTTGACAGGTATTGCTATAAAGTCTCCAAACTATTCATTTGTTTCAATGCTAGACATCCTCTCTTACAATTTATTAGGTGATGGCGGGGTCTGTAGCTGCAGATACTTGATGACCTATTAGATCAATTTCTGCATCAGCACTAAAAGATGATGACAGAATAAATATGTCTGTATGACCTCCAGTACCACAACTCTTTATCCACATTTGGTGATGGTGAAGGAAAAAGAGTTCTGAGATGGTGTTTACACTAGAAAGGCAGTATAGCCTCCAGAGGTCTCATCCAAAAAAACATTGCTGTGATGACTTTTTTTGCTAGGTTTTTTTGTTTGTTTTCCAGCTTTTGACTCCTTTGACATTATACTGGCACAAAAAGTTTATGTCAAGGCCCATTTGCTACACAACACACTACAAATCATTGTCTGTTGTTTGAATATCTTAGGTTTATAAGTCAGTGTTTAGTCATGTATTTTTTCATTGAGGCAGATGTTTCAGGAACATGCCTTCTGGCAGTTAGAGGGAGATATATTTTCTTTTTAAGTTTCTAAAGGCAGATATTTCTTTAGTCTAAGTCTTTGTTTATTTGACAGAGCTGATTAATTTTTGTTGGAAAAGAGTTCATAATTTTTCATTTCTGTTGGCTTCAATTTACAGAAATTCAGCAAGCTGTTTGAATTGACTTTGGTTCATGCTGCACAGCTTTTCTGTCTCTCTCCATCCCCTCGAAACTGCTTGTCTAATTTTGTTCACATATTATGAAGTAACAAAATGAGGACATGAAAAGGAAGAGGATACCCTTGTACATTTTCTCCTCTAAACTAATTAGTACAGAGTTTTTGTGTGGGAGATAAGTTTATGGATGACCTTTTTGTTTAGTTAGGTGGACTTTAAGTATGCTGGTAGTTTGTAGAATAAACAGAAGTGATGTGTAAAGCAGAAAGTGCTGCTCTTTGTCTGCAGCCAGCTGCTCCAAGACACTCTCTGTGGAAGGGCCAAATGAAGTCATGACTTTGTGTCTTAAGGCTCCTACTTGTAGAGCTTGGGGAACTGGAGTGCAGTGCTGGGCTGGTGCCCACAGTTTCTTTTACTTTTTTTCCAAATTTGAATCCAGGTCTTTGTTTCAAAGGTGATTGAAGGGATTTATGGATTTTCTTGATTATTTGCTTTCAAAAACTATGTAAAAATAATACAAAATGCCACCTGGCACAAAGCTGCTTAAGACACAAGAAAAAGGAACCTTTTATTATTAGAACTACAGGTCAACAAGTGCCAATTTTATGTATTTGTTGTCTTGGAAACTCACTTTTGTCTCTGCTTTGGATTTCAGGAAAATGAGCTAACCTGTGACAATATTTTCACTTGGGTACTTTTATTCCTTATAATAACAGAACACCCTCTTCTGCTCTTTTGTCAAGCATGTGTGTAGGTAGTGGAGAACTGTGTGCACAACTAGCTTTTCATCAGTGTTTCTGTGGTTATCTTACACTGGATTAGCCAGAATTAAAAAAAAAAAAAAAGTTCAATCATTAGGCAGCTTTTGAATTGATGTAATTAACTTGTCTCTTTAACTGGTATTTTATACATGCCCTGAAAACCTTCTAGGAATGTATTTGTGACATGTTGTGTAGCATAAGCTGACAGTTCTGTGTTATTTGAGAGGCATTTACCCTTTTTTAAGTGTTGTTCTTCAGAAATGCATTAAAACACGTTGAAATTTTCTTTAGTTTTCATCTTCTAAACTTGTTGTAAAATGTTACATGTTGCATGCTTTTGACTTGTCATGAAGAATTTCTATTGATGGCAGGATTGTTTAACTTCACAATCTTTCTGACTTAAAGTGTGCAGTAAAGTAGCATTCGTTGGTAATGGGTGATTATTGCTATGTAATATGATCCAGGTGACCACACCTTTATTTTTATATATTTAAAGGAGTGTATATTTATTCTGTTTATTTCATTGTTTTGTCTTCCACTACATCATAATTTGTGGTGATTATAGTCAGTCACTGCTTCCCTAACTTGGCAGGATTTGCATGGGTGGTTTGCATTACTGACAACGATGAAAAGGAGCACTTTGAAGAGAAGCATTTTGCAAAATGCCCTGATTCTGTTAGTGTGGGTAAATATTTGTTGCAGCTTTAAAGGTGGTGGGGGTACCATTGGACTGGCTGTCTTCGGGAATACAGTTGTTACAAAGCCTGGGGTTTTTGCTCTAATAGTAAGTGCCAGTCTTGATTAGGGAGTTGTCTGGTTCTTTCTACATAGTTACAGAACCTCTCCAAGCTGAGAATGCTGAGATACGTGTTGCTTTCAGCCCAAACTGGTTACTAGGAGCACCATAGACATACTAAAGGACAATTTAGTAACTGTACTTGGCCGTGGCATGCTACCTGCAAAGTTGCACAGCAGGCATTCTGTAACAGGCGCTTAATTATGGGACTTTGTCTGACTCTGAAGGCACAATGAGTAAGCCACATGAGGCACTGCCATCTCAGCATATTGTGCCTTACTCATTGTGCCTTCAGAGTCTGAGAAAGCACTGGAGGGAGAAGACTGTGGAAAGAGAAGTGCTGATTGAAATGTTTTGTTTGTGGTGGTTTTGTTTGTTTGCTTTTCTAAAATCTGTCATATGAGCTACTAATGGCAAAAGTTTATTTATTCCAGAGTGCAACTCTGGAGGTTATACAAACTTTAATGTTGATCATCACCATTTACAGTGGTAAACTGGCACAAGCAGATACTTATGTTCAACATCAGAGATTAAAAGAACACTATTCCGAAGCTGGTGACTCACTTAAATTGTATAGAAAATATCCTACTTAGCTATGTATTCAAAGGAAATAGTTGTGTTTGCTATCTAAACTGCAGTTCATTAAGATTCCCCTCTGCCCCAACTTTGCTTCAAAAATTATGAGAAGAAAAAGAAATGAAAAAAGTTGAGTGGTCAAGCAGTTATTATTACTGAATTAAAACCTTATGATGGAGTTCTGTAATTCCTATATTTCCTCTGGACTCTTGAATGTTTTTTCAGCCCTTTTAGCTAACATAAACCACATGAATACCAAAGACACTCATTTCATACAGCAAATTTGATTGAATTTCCTTAAGTTTTCATAAACTCCAGATTTATACAGGATCAAGCTATAAGTGCTGTGATAATTGCAGTGTGTAAATCAGACAGAATTCAGAGAATGGAGAAATGTATAACCTTGGCCTTTCCATGTGCAGCTTGGATGCCTTTGTTTGGAAGTTATATACAGCCATTGTGAAATTATGCTATTTGCATATTGAATTGTCAGTCATCAGACATTTGCAGTGTGGGATTTAATTTTAGTAATGACTGAAATTCAGGATGAAATTTCAAGGATGAAATTCCTTTTCATCAGGATGTTCTGGACAAATTCCTCCAGCCATTCATCTTTGTAAAGTAAACAGGCATAATGTGTAAAGTCAAGCTGAAAGTCCTGTTAGTCCTGCAGCCAGTTGTCCAATTGCTTGACACATAAGAGCCAAATGAAGTATGTCTGTCTTCCAAGAAGCTTTTTTTTGTTTCTGATTTATTATTTCGGGTGCTCTCACTCTTTATTGATAAGCAAATCAAAGACAGGAATCATCCGAATTATTAATATAGCTAGTAAGTAATTTTTTTCTTAATTAGAGGCAGTGATGGGAATTAATGAGTTGGTGTATATATAATATATCAGAAGGGTTCTTTTGAGCTTCCCTTTAATTCTTTGCAATTCAGTGCTTACCTTTTCCTTAACAATCAGTTATAAACAATTCAGCATAAGGAGCTCAGAAAGGGAAATCTCTGTTCCTGCTGCCTCTTAACTGCTGAGAGCTGGTCCCCTGCAGGTAAGCTGCTGCTGGCCAGCTGTGAGTGTAAATGGCAGGGGCTTCTGGCCCTTGCTCTGACCTCAGCAGTAGCCTCTCGTTCCTGCTGGGGAAGGAGCTCTCCTGTTTTTACAAGGACAAGCACTCTTAGTCTCCGGTGAGAACTGACTTCGATTCCCCTTTCTCAGCAAGCCAGTAGCTGTTAATCAGTATATTAGGCTTGTGAAAAGTAAACAAAACATTTGATTCTGGTTTCCTTGTCAGGCAGTGACATCTTCATTTGAAGATATTTTGCAGAAAGTGAGCAACCCCTGCCTCCCAAGCCCGGATGTTGCTGACATTTGGTATAATATTGTGTGTAGGTAGAACAGCACTCCTTTTGGGGTTAGAGACCTTTTCCCACATTTAATACAGCAGAGGCTGCTTTTTCCTTTCCTTTATTCTTCCCCAAATGTTTTATCATCTTTCAGTTTTTAAGTTTTGTTTCTCTGTGCTTTCTTCCTCACTTCTTAAACACTTCATCATAAGTGAGAGGTGCTTTAGGGCACTTAAGGAGCATAAGATACAGGCAAAATATCTGACTTGATGGAATCTTGACCCTAAAGGAGTAAAGGTAAGGCAGAAATGTGAAGAAAGAGTAGAAGAGAGGCAGTGTATGAATACGTGTGCAAAGAAGTGAAGGAAAAGTGAATCCAATCTTTTTTTTCTGCCCATAATTCTGTCATGACGTTTTGAAATAAAATAATTCCCTAATCTTTGGGATTCTAGAAAAATAGCTTAAAAGTATGAATCTCAAAGGCTTCAGAATGAGAAGGGTAAACAGATATTGTCAGTTAGCTTAAATGTGTAGGAGCTGAGAACTTTGGAACTAATCTAATGTTTTGGGAAAGGTGCTGACACATGATTTTTGTTAAGACTGCTGTTGGCAATATTATAATGTGAAAAACTTGGAAGAGCATGGCTAGCAATATCCATACTAGTGTGGATAGCACTCATTAATTTAGGTATGTATAGAGGCTTCATAATATAGTACAAAATAGTTTAAAAATAGTATAAATAGATTAATCTGCTAACATTATGTTAGATGTTTGTTTTCTAGTTTGCTTTAGGCTGAATATATAGAAGAAAAGTTTTGAAGATAAACAGTTGGGAAAAAACTAAACAACAAATCTTTTAAAAGTAGAACATAGTTACGTTCAGGGGGACCTCAACATTAATTTTAATTTCTTTTTACTGTCTCTATGTCTTCGTGGCTTTAAAAGGTGTCTTACTCTTTTCTGAACTACTTTAGTGCAAAAAAAAAAAAAAAAAAAAAAAAAAAAAAAAAAAAAAAAAAAAAAGCAAGCAGACCAAGTTCCTGCTTAGGCTGTCAAGGGTAAGTTTTCATAGCTGTCTGACCTTTTTAGACTACACCAAGATAGTGTATATGAGATGTAGGGGGCTTTTGTGCCTGAAGTGATAAAACTATTTTGCACAGCTTGCCTCAATAAAGAGCAGATTGGTTAGTAACATCAGGAGGGACTCCTATCTAAAAAAACCTAACAAAATGTCCTCATCGGATGCAGTTCTCTTTCCTGTCCTTTAGATTATTGCCTAATATATTTTAAATCATGCATTTTAGCATTCTCTTCTACTCCCTTGACTGTAGCTATAACATCATCACATTTCATCATAAAAAACTTAATGTAATAAAAAATAATGTGGCCTCTGGGATTTTCCTTTCTGGCCTTACCTGTTGAATCAAAGTGCATGCTGTCCATTCTCCAGAAGGGTAGTTTATAGGCTTCATTTGTAATGTTTAGGAGGTTTTGTTTGTTTGTTTTCCCCCAGCCCAGTGAATGCTAAGGCTGTTTTTACAATATGTGCACATGTATAACTTTAGGAATGCTGCTCATTCTCTGAGGCTCCTCAGGAACATTCCAGTGTTCAAAGTCTGGTCTTTGCGGAATGGAGACTGATGCCTTCTGAACTGCCAAGTGCAGAGTAGCCATGTGTTCTCAGCTGTAAGGAGGCTCCAGGCAAAAAGTGTTGGCCTTTATCAAGCCATTTGTTAGTCCCAAGCTTCTCAGAGGTTAGTGAAAAAAACAAAATACAACTTTCCTGAAAGTCTAATAATTGTTGGGATGAACTAAATTAATTCAGCGCTCTGTTAGGAAATGGTGTATAGACATCCCGACTGTGCCAAGACAACTGAATAGCAATTCTGTTCATTTGAGATTGCTGCTTTTAGAAATATGTGAAGCTGCAGAGTTGGCATGTGTGCCTGTTACATCTTTAAAAAGTAAACATTTATGTGCCCTTTTACCAGCTAGTAATGGCATGTGTGGTGTTTCCAAACCTCATAGTTCAGAATATGTTTTGATAAACATTCAGTCAGGGTGGAAAAAAGCTTACAAAAACAACAACAACAAAAAAGCCTAACCACCTACACATGAACTGTGTGGATAAGTGTGACTGCTGATTGCTTTTATTCATAAAAATACACTCTGGCCTTCAGGATGTTTGTTTCTGGTTCAAACAGGCATATTATAAAACAAGCTATTCCATAAAGAGTTAGTATTAGAAAGAAAGGAAAATTAAGTTTTCTGCATTGCAGCCTCATCTATAAAACAGTGTTTTCACTGAATCTCCCTAGCTTATATTTTAATTCTCCAAGAGTGAATAGAGAGAGAGAACATAGAACTACTTTAATGGTCAAATTTAACAGGTTTTTTTAAACTGCTGTGTTAGATGCCAGCCTTTGAATTCTGCATTCAGGTCAGAGTTCAAAGACTGACCCTTAGGCTTAACACACATAGTAAAGAAGTATATTCTTCGTCACTAAGAGGCAGACTTCCAGTGGCAGATACTTTTTAGTCCAGTATCACTCAAACGGCCAGACTGAGTTATTTCACAACTATAAGGGAGTTGAACATAAGGAAAACAATTTATACTGAGCCTGACAAGTGGAGAGCCAAGGTCAGTGTCATTCTATGATCTAGATTGCATTGTAGAATTGGTTAGAGACATTTTGTGGTGTTAATAGTTTTGTAGCTACTCTGGAGTGAAAATCTGCTTTATTCCCAAGGCTGAAGCCATAAGAATGTTACTCTTTGCTTTTAAATGGACAGATTTATATCAATGAAGAGGTATTCAAGTCCCAATACAGGATGTGGTCCAACTTCTCTCTCAGCAGCCATGCTTGCTGGGTCCCCTACTTTGAGTTATGCCCAAGTGAACAAGCCAGAGACACACTATTTGCTGTATTGAATTCAAGTAGCGCTCAAAAAATAGTATAATCTTTTTGCCCAGTCAAAGTTGCTTCCCTCCACTATTATAGAAGACAAAGGGGCATTGAGACACATTTGCCTCCTGCATGCCTCTGCCTTCTGATGTAGTGTGTATTTCAGACTGTGATTGCACTGGGTCTTCACCAGGACATACTTGGAGATGATGCTGACACAGTCTGGCCCATCTCCTGATACATCCCCTCTCTGCTCTGCTGTGGTCATGCAACAAGCAGGAAACATGTTGCTGAAAGCTAACAGGTTGCTGCTTGGGAGAGAGGGGAGGGGAGAAAGGGCAGTGCAATGAAAGGGAATAATTGGAAGGTGGTCCGAGGCTGGAGAAGGGGAGGGCAGGTCTTCAACTTTCAGTTCTGGCCCACACAGATTTACTAAAAGCAGCTGAAGTTGAAGAGCATTGTTCAAGTAACCAAAGTGACCAATGGACCTCAGCAAAGTTATTGGCTTAGCTAATTGTATTTATTGCAAGATTCGGCAGAGTTTGTCAGAAGAAGGTGGTATTATTTTTGACTGTTGAGAGTATTTCTTTGTAAATAAATGTCATCTGAGGTGAATTTCTTACATCTTTTTGAATTCTGCTTTTTCTAGTAGTTGCATGAGAACCACTGTGCTGCTGTATTAATGTGACTAATACTCTGTGTAAGCACAAAATACCAGCCCATAACACAAAAGTACAACAACCCTCACAGCAAAGAAGCAAATAACAGCCCATACCTGCCAACAGGTATCAAAAATAGTTTAGCAGAAGATATGTTGTGGGTGTTAGGAAATAATTAGAATATCCTGAATTATCATAAGGAACTACCATTTAAAAAAGCGCATTGGTTTCATAAAAAAATCCAAAAAACTTATTCAGCTTAGTATAAAACAATAAAACTGTATCTGTTGTTTTGTAGTCATTGAGCCTTTTTTGCTGTACTTGAGTATAGCAATGAATACACTTCCTCTGAATTTCCATGAAAAATGGACTCACCTTATCATTTGAATTAGTTAGCCAAGGCTTATATAAAGTAAAAAGATACTTGTGCTAAAACAATAGAAGTATGCAATCCTACTGTGTGTTGTATGCATGTGTTGGTAGCTGTGTGTTCAGATGTACTGTGATAGGACTGGAATGGGCTTAAATTCTTAGAGATAATATATGGGGTTTGGGTTTTTTAAGGGTACTTTAGTGACTTTTCAAGTTTAAATTGAGAAATATGAAAGGATTATTTGAGGACTAAAGGATTATATGAACTTGAATGCTGACCAAGGTAGTACAGAAATAAAGGGGGCTTTGCTTTCTGAAAAGTTAATATTTATTTGTGCCAAAGTGCAAGACCTCTGAATGCCACAGAGACTTGAAAGTTCTGCTTGACATGGGCTGAATTAACACTAATGTTGGATTTGTGAAGCCAAATGAAATACTTTTGTTGTGATTGTTAATTGAAAATTAATTTTTTGGGACTGTATGGCAGTCTGTTGGGTGGGTTCTCATGAAGGGAGCAAATCATTTTATGGAGGGCTTTCAGTGTTTTGTATAAGAATGTCAAGTTCTTCAAGGTTTTGCCTTGTAGGGCTAAATTTCAAACTACTGTTTTTCTTATTTTTCTTGAAAACAGCAATTTACATTGTTTACTATCACAGAACTTGTGAAATGCAAAGTGAACTGTAGTATTTTTAGATGCAGAAGTTTTAGTTGAATTTATTGCCTGTTTGCTGTAATGAAGGACTAATTAGCCATGCTAAGTAACATTCTCTGCAGGGCACATCACAGCTTGCTGTATTTCTGTAATTCTGGCTACCAAGCTCAAAATAGAGAGGTAGAGCAGGCAAAAGACCTATTGATTCAAGCTTGATTTTATCCATCTTTCAAGGGAGTATTTACTACTTATTGCCTGCACAGTAAAGGAGTATGAACCTTGTTGGTTGGTGACCATGAAGGGTTAATTGCTAGAGTTTTTGAAGCCTGTAGGCTAATTCTTAAAAAATTCTTTTTCTTATTAATTTAATCCTTACAAGGTCGACTAACTGAGTACTAAGTAGTGGATTTGTTTTTGCTGATGAAACCTGTTACTATTTTACTTTTTGATTTTTAGGGATCCTAGAATCTATTTGCTAATTTTGCACAGTATGAAAGTTTGATGGTGTTTTCAGCAGTTGTACTTCATACTAAAGAGTTGTTTCAGTACTTTTTTCTTATTGTGAAGATGACCTGTCAATATCTATGTCAAACTCTGCTTTCTGAGCAAGCAAAGGGAGTCTTTAATAGGTCTGCCAGCACTCAGCCCCACTGAGACAAAACAGGGCCTTGAAACTATATAAGTGCTGACTCAACAAATTCATTCTATCTGAAGCAACTCTGTGTTGGACTTTACCAAGCACATTTGAAAGAAATTAATAGTTTTTCCAGTTCTGGTTCTTACAGATGTGATGGAAAGCCAATATTTGCTATGCAGAAATAGTCACTTTGAGAAGTACCTCCTTGCACATGCAGTTATTCAAATAAATAGGGCTGGTTAGTACGAAAAGTAAAAATTAACTGCAGAAAGAGTACAAGTTTTAAAACAAAAATGCTTAAGGATAGTGTATATAGATACGATAAATGAGGATTTATTTTGGCAACCTGATTGTGAATGTGTTTGAACTCTGTCTCTGGACATGAATCACAGGACTGGAGGAGAATTAGGCCAGAGCTTACACAAGTTTGATTACTTTACACTGAGTTTGTTCTTAAGGATACATTAACAGCAGCAACTAGAAAGTTAATTTTGGAGAAGGTTCTACTAAATATTGAATATGTTAAATATGAATTTAGCTTGAAGTGGATTAGGATGCCCAAGTGTTCCAGTCACTTTTGATCTCAGCTATAAATTGCATTTGCAGTGCTTTACAGTTACCCATATAAAATTGTCAGTGTTGAGAACTGCTGATCACTTCTTAGGCATTTTCTCTGTCCTCCCCAGGAAAGATGTCTAGAGACCGGGCTCTCAGGAAGCAGCAGCAGCTGAATAATTTGGTAGCAGCAGTGACAAAGCTCTCGAAACCTGGAGATTTGATTGTGGATTTTTGCAGTGGAGGGGTAATGTATATTTATGTGGTGCAATTACTTTCATCTTTGCAGTTCTAGGTGGTTGCTGCCACAAAGCAAAGCAGAAGTGCAAATGCTGAAATTTTAGCTGCTTTCAAAGGTTCTCTCATGGATACGGGGATACTCATCATGTAATGAGTGAACAACAGGGGACACTGAAAAATGACTCAGTTTTTGTTGTTTGTTTTTGTTTTCACAGGGCCATGTTGGAATTGTTCTTGCTTATATGATGCCATCCTGTCAGGTAAATTGTCAATAAAAAGATTTCTGGTAATCATCTTAAAAAGATGTGTATGTGGAGAGGATGCGTAGGAGTCACAGTTGTCTCATCAGAGGACTTAGCTTTGAAACATGCAAATTCTTTAGCATAATCCCCAAATGTGTGTGGCACTTTCCAGAGAAGACAAAGGTTGTAGGAAAATATAAAATATTTCCAAGCTGATTAACATTGGCAAGAATTAAATGCCTTCAATTGTTCCTGGGTTTCCAGGAACATTTTGTAGATCTCAGACTCTGCCACAAGTGATTCAGAGGTTTTCTCAACAAACTACAAAGTTTTCTGCTTGGTAATGCTGTACTTCGATTTCTCTTTCTCCTATGTGTGAATTCTAGGTGGTACTCATTGAAAATAAGGAGTTGTCTCTGATCCGTGCTAAAGACAGAAGTGATGAACTAGGTTTAAAAAACATTTGGTTCATTCAAGCAAATTTGGACTATTTTAATGGGACTTTTAACATTGGGGTAAGTGACTATAACTTTTCCACTTCAAAACTTCAGTGTCTGATTAATTATTCTTAAAGCAACTGATATACATGAGAGAATAAAATTCTGTCTGTCCTTACAGACCATGAAAGTAAATGAGATTAGTGTCCTGTCTAGAATTTTGCAGCCCTAGTGAAGAATAAGGCATAAATAGTATTTTGTAGCTCTGTAAATATTCCTGTCATCTAGGGGTTTTTTGTGCTGTTAATAGAATATGAACCTCTGTGGCTAGGTGCAAGCTTTCCGTGTGAGATTGACTGTTCTTTAAATCATCTGTCTAAAAGCCTGTTTTGACTGTAACTGAGGATGGGTAATGTTGAAGGTTTATGGTACATGAACAGTGCTGTTTAACTGTTTGGTTGGTTTATTTAAGAAAGGAGAAGAAATTTAGTGCAGGAGAAAGAGGAGAGAATAAATGGTTTTAGCCCAGTCCTTCCAAGTGTAAATTTCCAATTCTCTACCTTTATTTTCGCTGCTACATTGTCACATAAATCTCAGTATGTGAACTAGAGAGCTATTTCAAAATATCAGGATCTCATGAATAATACACTGAATTGTGTGTGTGTGAAATATTTAATAATGTTAATAAAATGTTTTATTAAATGAGTCTCCAATTTTGTGGTCATTGGAATTCCTGTCTTAATTTCTGGGGTCCTGTTTTAAAGGTTAATACAATGTTAACCCGGTGTAGTTTTTATTTGATAAAAAAAGTATTATATTCTCTCTTCAAGTTTTGTGACAAGGGTGATATCGAAGTATATGTCTGTCTTGGTTTAGATAGACAGGTATCTGCCAGGGAGGGTTGGAGTCTCCCTTAAAATGTAAGCCCCTCCCCCCCTTTTCCAAATTATCATAAATTTGCAATTAAAAGGGAGGGAGGGGCTTACATTTTAAGGGAGACTCCTGACAATGTCAGAAGGGTTCACTTGGAAATTCTTCTTTTCCAGGCCTTCATTTCCAAATATCTGCATTATTCTTCACATTTTATTTTGTTTCAGATAGTGAGTTCAATATATAGGATATCCTGAGAAAGCTTTATCTTTAATTTTATTTGGGATTTTTTCTTAACTAAATGGGTTCTCAGAAAGCCAAAGAGGAAATCAGTTGGTGTAACAGGTCATACAGGCTCAGCAAAGCTACTGGTTTATCTGATGCTGTTTTAAGGTCTCTTTTTCTGCAACCAAAGCAGAGCGCTTTGTTTTCTACTTGGATGGATGCGGAAGTAACTATAATTACATCCCATGATAATCTGATAGCTTTGATATTAAGAACTTATTTCTGATGTTAAGCTAGTTTTGTTGTTGTTGTTGTTGTTAAATTCATATGAGCAGAAAATTTCATTATGAAATTATTTTCATGTTAATTTTTTAATGTTCTACCTGAGACAAGAATATTTGTTTCCATCTGTATGCAATTACAGTTCAGTTGATGATTAATGGTCTCCTCAGCTGAGCTTACAGTAAGCAGACTGGAAACAAAAAAGACTTTCTTTTAATCTGCATCTGAGTGCAAAATTTTATCTTCCAGTTGCACTACCTTGAAAAACAGCTTTGAACCCTGAAATCTGAGCTGTGCAGTCTTAATCCTCTTCTCTAAGTGTACAGTGAACAAAAAGCAAAGCAACCAATGTAGTTTTATAAATCCACACTGCTACATAAAATCAAAAATGTACCTCAAAAACATCTTTAGTTTAAGTCTGCACAGGGCCTACTCTTTGAGGTACTGAGCACAAGGGAGGAGGCAGAGAAGGTAATGCCCCACTTCAGTGCTGCATTTGGCATCCCAGGTATAGATAGGAGAGAGCTGCCTGTTCCCTTGCAATATATTGAGTACTGCAGTAACTTGCTTTTCTGTAGGAGGGCAGGAAGAATTTGGGTGCAACCTTTGTGTTGCCCCAAACATGTCAATGCTCACAGGTAGTTGTGGTCAAATGTTACTTTAGTTGGAGAGTCCCTCACCAAGAAAAAGAAATAAAAGAATAAGAAGAGGGGAAAAAAAAAATTAAAGGAGAGCAAGTTGTTTTTAATGCCTCCTCCAGCTCCAGTGTTTGTTTCCTATAGGTTTTACTAAGTACTTGAAAATCTAATTATCTAAATTTATGCATATTTTTTTCCTTTAAATGTGACCTTCAGGTTTATCTGTTTCTTCTCGTACTGCTTAGTTGAAATACAGTTTTGACATAGTTCTTTGTATTTCTAAATTCTTTTTGCTTGACAAAAACTTTGGACAAATCACCACTTAGTTTTTCTGTTACTATGTATTCCACAACTGCTATTTTTCTGGAGATTTGTTTTTAGTTTATATGATATCACAATTAAGTGCACATGCCTTTTGAGTGCTTTTCGTGAGTGACTCTTCTTCAGCGTTGATTCATTGTTAATGATATAAACCCTAAATTTTCCTCATCATAGGTATGAGGGAGAGGAATGAAAAACAGGAGAATTAAGGACCAGGCCTTTGGTGGAACAGCTTTAGTTGCAAAAAACTTCCTCATGCATTTAATTAACTCAGTCAACCAGAAAAATGCTGGATTGTATTTAGAATGTTCCAATGATGAATTTTCTTGTTTCCTTGGTTGTTTTTCCTGCTGTAGGTGGCCCTGCACGCCTGCGGGGTGGCCACAGACATGGTGATTGAGCACTGCCTCAGGGCACGGGCAGCCTTTGTCATCTCCCCCTGCTGCTACGGCTTCATTCAAAATACAGTCAAGTTCAAATATCCACGAAGGTAAGATAAAGCTTGCAAGATAAGCCCTAAAGTATCAGTTTAAGTGAGGGAATAAAATCCTAAAAGAGTAGAGAATTAATCATTTGAGGGTCATTGTGAGTGACTAGGCTAAGATGATTCACACTTACAATGAAAGTGTTTCCTCCTGTTTGTCAACTCATCCTCACAGGCAGATTGGTAATTCCTGGATTATTTTTCTCTGGATTTATCTGTTGGTGGTTCAGAAGACTTTATACCATCAACACAGTAGATAGAGTATCTAATATGCAGACCTTCTGTGTTAAAATCACAAAGTTAATAGAAAACTCAGGAAAATTACTCTAAGAAGGGAAATTGACATTTTGATGTTGGAGGAAGATGTAAGCAGTCAGTGTAAAGAAATGGGTCTGCTTTATACCACAGTTCACTGCTTATGGAACTCCTTTTGATTTATTCCCAAGCAGATAAGCTCTCCTGTGTTTCAGCTCATATTTTCAATACTTTTTCAATGGATTGTGTACATATTTTGTCTCCAAATCTGCCTTGTGGGAGATAATAATATATCTTATGCTTAAGAATTTTAATGCCTTGATATAAATAAAATGTAAAAGATAAACATGAAGTGGCAGAAGATAAGAGGTTAAACAGCCTTCTGAGCCAGAACTAGGTGGGAGAAAAGAGTTGTGTTTTGGTTGCCTTTTTTTGTTTGTTTGTTTTGTTTGTTTGTTTGTTTGTTTGTTTGTTTGTAAAACTGAGCTTTGCATTTTGGAAGTCCAAGGTGAATTAAATTTAATTATACTAGGAATGACATCAATGACTTAAGTATATATTTGTTAAAATAAGAAACTGAAACATGCAGTCTTAAAAGGAATCAATGAATCTAAAATGATATCATGCATTTATATGATATATTTTTCATACTTTTCTATAATATCAAACTGCTCTGGCACAGAAGTGCATAGAAAGTAATTATTTATAACTTGTCAGTTTGATAACCTTTGCATTTAACTTTCTTAGCCAATTTGATACTCCAATCTCTTTGTGTGTGTCCCTTTTGTTTTCTCTTGTGACACAATAAAACAAATAAGTCTTCTGATGAAGAGCCAATAAAATTCCAAGCCTTCTAAAATTAGCAGGCATATAGTTTTTCTCAGTAGATTTGTTTTAAAATTGTCTGGTTAATGTTTAACTTTTGACCAGCTACATTTTTAGACCACAAAGGCTGGAAATGATCACTTAGAAAACTTTTGATGCTGTAGATGCTGCAAGAATGTGTTTGCTAAGATTTTGAATCTAAACTCATAATTCTATGAAAAAAACTATCAACCTAATCTTGAGCTACAATTTAGGGTTTGCTTTTTCTTTTTTTCCTTATGTTATATGATCATAAAACATGATAGCCTGGCCATATCCCCATAGTGGCTGTGATCTGTACTCAATTCCATTGTAAAGACCCTTTAGCTTTGTGATGCAAACAAAATATAAAATATATGTCTGTTATTAAATATATGTAAAGTGTTTGTGTGACAGTGAGAAAATCACAGTGTGTATTTGTTAGCCTTTATAACGATTTAAAGAGCAAATTTTTATTAATACTAGGAAAAAACCCACCACTAAATACACTTTCCTAGTGAACTGGAACTGTAATGGGTTTTGGTATTTTTAATGCCTTTCTGTATAATACAGATATTGCTGTTTTCTTTAAAATGTGTTCAAGTATGTAATGATTGCTTGTATTTTCCACCTTTGCTCTTTTTAGATGTTAATTGAATTTATTGATCTATTTTTTTTTCAGTCATCAGTTCAAAGAAGTTTTGTCCTACAAGGTATGTGACAGGACAGAGGGAAGATGTTTATGTGCAGTTTCTTGCATTTCACTGTGTCTTCTTATCAAATGAAATATATGTGGTTATTTTCTAATTGCGTCAAGGGGCATGTGTTAAATGAAATGTTCGTTATTAGTGCATGTGTCGTGTTTTCTCTCCATCATCCATTTTAAAGGCTTTTTTTTCTTCAGTAAAATTAAATAGTTTCTCCACGAAAAACACCATTTTTTTGTCATAATGTATAAGTGAGCCATTCCTAAGGTACTTCAACGCGTATCAGTTAAAAATTACAGGATAACAATTTTTTAAAGTGTTAAATAGAACTGTTGTAATAAACATTAGATTCCTCCCTCTAATTTGTGTCAAGTAAGTAGCAAGAGCTTGAACAGATCAGCAAGAATTTAATACAGTATTTAGATTTTATACAGTTTTAAAAATGTTATTCGAAATTATTTTTAAAATGTTAAAGTGTTTTGACTGAGGAGCTGGGGTCTGTGGAGATAATCTGAGAGAAATGTGGGAGAAATTATCACTGAAGCATTCAGATCTGACAGAGTGGAGGGTAACAGGAGAGTGGAAAACTACAAGAGCAGAGAAGTGGACCGCATAAAACTGGTACTGATCTGTTAAGTGTTGTCTTGTGAGTTTAAACTAGTTAGTGATGAGTGACCCAAAAAGGTTAGAGGCACTTAATGTGGCATAGAAAGAACATGTTTCCTTTTGAGAGAAGCAAGGTTATGCAGAAATACTAAATTTACAGCCCAAATCCTAGACAGGAGTCTTGGCTTTTACAATATAGAAGTGATTTTTGGAGGTGTAGAACAATTCTTTGTAATAGAAATATGGAAATGAAGGAGGATATTTCTAATATTCAAACACTTTAGGGACAGCAGGCAGTGGAAAGATAATGTATGTGCAGGAAAACAGATATTATCCTTTTTAATGCCAAATTAGAGGGGGTTTTAAAAATTCAGAAAATCTCCAGCCATCTTACAAGGTAAGTTCAGTTATCAGGTAATAAATGCCCAATGACTGAGATGTCAAAAGCCACATGATGAATTTGAAGCTGCTATTATTTTTTTTCCAAGATTAATGTTCCTTTCAACATCTCTAAGACATAATCACAAAAAATTCAGGTTGAAGTTCAGAAAAAAAAAAATTATTTACTATCACTATTAAACCTGGTGACAGTACAGGGAGAGATGGTGTCAATTATAAAGTCAAGGATGCCTAGATTAGGATAGTGTGTATAATCTCATTGCAACTCAGTGATTTTTTTTTTATCTGTTAATCCATGGAGATTTAAATCACAAGGTTTGTCAATATTGTAGAAGCTCTGGAATTTTATTATTTGTGTTGCAGAAGGGCAGAGGAGTCAAAGGTAAGGCTAAAAAATATTGCTGCTCTTAGTAATGTAAGAGTCTATACGATTGGTCTAGGATGGTTGGTGCCTCAAATAATCCTAGTTATAAATAACTTCTGTTATGCAGCTAGCTGTATGTGTTTTTATATTTCATATTAATAAATTCTTGCAGGTTATTGGCTAGCAGCCAGAGTTGCCATGTGTTAGCCAGACGTTGTCTGTGTCACTCACTCCAGTTCCCATTTCAAATTAATTTCTCTTATCTTGCATTTTAGTGAGATCTAAAAAGACATCCAGAAATCTGACATTTCCAAAACTTTTTTGATGAGAACATGATGCTGTAATTCATTAGTTTATAGTTGCAAGGAATAAGGTTATGATAGCTGTAGATTTCCACTGTGATACATTTTGGGACTCTGTTAAGACACAAGGAGAATTGGAAAGTGGAACCGTATAAATTTGCAAAAACAGCTTTGGAAATTTAATAGGAATTGAACTTGTGGGTGTTCTAGTGTTTATCCACACTTAGGGAAGTTTCTAATCATTATTTTAGAAATGGTTTTCTTATTTCAGCCAACAGGGAATATGACCATTTAATCACTGTGTCAGGGGGAGACAATATAGTCATATCAGCCTCTAGTTTATCTTTTTGGATCATTCTCTAAGAAGCCAAGAATTGGTGTCAGTCCAGATTTTCAGGTTAAGTGACAAGACTTACCTTGGCTCTGGTCTGATCCAAAGAGCTGGGAACTTGCTGTTGCAAGAGCCAAGTTGCATCGGTTGCCTGAAGGCTGGTGAGGAGTTGTGTGCTAGCATGGATCTTCTCCCTCTTGTCTAAATCCCTCTTTTTCTCCCCAAGCTGCCTGTCACTGCTGCTTCTCTTCTAACAGTGCCACGCTGTCCATGGCACCCCTTCTTCTCCGTTCTTCAGTAGTCATGTCTGGGTTCAACATTTTCAACTCCTGTACTACAAGAACAGCCACATTGGAACTGAACTGACTGGGTGTAACATATTTAAGGCCTAAATGTGTTATGACATGTTCTTATTTTGCTTCCATATTTTTTATGAAGCTGTGAGCTGGAAGTCTTCATGTCAATGAGCTGTACTAGGCAGCAAAGCCTTGCATCAACATATTATAGATCTAGTTAAATGAGTAATATTTGTGTATCGATCAGGGATAATATTTTATTTATAATACATGGGATTTTTTTTTTTTTTGTGGTCAGGTGTCTATTTATGGATTGGATAAAGTGTACCGGGGGAATTACCATCTTGATTTAATATGAAGGTTTTTTGTGAAGTGAAGACTTGGATGTTTATGGCCCCCTAAAAAAAGCTGGACTTTGTATCCTTGCTTCAAAATACTGAAAGAACCTGAAGTATCCCTCAGTGAGGTTGCTTTCTCCACCTGTTACAAGAACCAAGTCTTTAAAATAATAGTTTTATATCAGGCAAGAATAAAAAAAAAATCTTTTTGGTGAAAGACACGTCCTTGTTTCAGAACTATAGCTCTAGTAGCTTTGCTTAGGAGAGCACTATGTGGTGTTGCCCATTTCTGTTTTCTTCCCATAACATTGTGGGAGACTTGGGAATGTTGTGTGACTCTAAGATGGTTCTGATTTACGCTGCCCTGTACTGAGTATTGCTGCTGTCCCACAAAGTACAGCTGTCATCAGAGCAGTTATTCCACTGCCACACCAGCAAGGCTCTTGCTCTCACCACCTGGCTAACCTGCCTTCCTTGGCTTGGCTGGTCTTTGAGGAGCCACGGTGCTGTCACAATGGGGCCGTGGGCACTGAAGGCAAGTGAGGATGGGGTTCTGCTTTTGTTCCAAGCTGGGAGCCAAGTGCACCTTCCCCTGTACCATCCCCCTGGCTGACTGGGCAGGGAGAAATTCTTCTGTAGAAGTCTCTGCAGAAAATTTTAATGGAACAGGAGTAGTTTGAAAGGAAATTGTTCTCCTTTTGATGGAGGAAACTTTCCTATTCACAGCCAGGTATTTTTTGCTTTCAGGATCTGAATGCATTTGGCAGGGCAGAGGAAGTTTGACCCACCAGCCTATCTTGGGATTCAAAATCACTACTTGGGAGAAATGTTCAAATCAACTGTTAAAGAATTTTGTCTTGGCTGCTTTTTGATGCAGGGAGGCTGCCCTGTTATGACTGTGCTAAGAAATGGCTGTGTTGCTCCTCAGTTATTGAAGGCAAAATTAGTCTGCAGGATGTCTTTGAAGAATGCTGTCTAGTATACCTTGCATCCCATTCAACGGCTGCAAAGAATTAGAAAGTTTAGCAAAAACAAATACTCATGAGGAGAAATGGGGCAGTGATTATAAAAACTTGACTTATAGACATATTTGCAGTATAAAAATTGGGATTTCCACACAAGTGGATTTTTTTAGAAATATTGTCTTCAGCGTGGTAGCATTTCTGATACTTCTAAGCATTTAAATTTTTCTTGATTAATTTTTTTTTTTTGTCTTTCTTATAGGAGCACATGGTCCTTTGCAGATTTGCAGATCAGACAGCTGTTCAGCTTCCACCTGAACGCAGGCTAATTGGTATGAATTTCTGCAGCTGTTCTGTAAACTATCCCAGTAATGGTTTTACCTTGATACATAAAGAAAGAAGTAGGACATTTATGAATGGGGCATTAAGTAGGTGTCTTCAGATAACAGTTGAAAAATTTAAGTTTCATCACATTTCACCTCTTGCTGTTCTCTTCTTGCTATAGAAATGTTTTTCTTCTTCCAAAATCGTCAATATTAAATTAAAGCATTTTACTGTCTGGTATTATTGTTCTGATGGAAGCTGTAAACTAGCTTCCAGGTCAGAAAAGACAGAAGGGGCTAGGAACTCTAAGGGCATAAATCTGCTTTTTTGGCTTAGAAGAAACATTTACAAAGTATGTTAAAGTAGTAGGAATTTAGTGTGTTTGTTTATAAGTAGTTACAGTAATATGTCTCAAATCTACTACTTTTTGGTATTTTAGTCTGTTGTTTATGTTCAGTAACCAAAGATTTTCAGATATTTGGTGAAAGTACAGGAGGAAAATGGTTACAGTTATAAAGGGAGTAGAAGTTTGGCAATTCAGAGTGCTAAGGGGTAAACCAGGCATTTTTCTTCTTCCCATTTACATTAAAGCATGATTTTTTCTATAAATTTAGAGAATACTTTTAAATTGTGCCTTTCTCCATATATAAAGAGTTAATAATCTCCTCAAGGTCTTTGCTAAATGAAGGTTACAAGTCACAGATGTGATTTGGAACATAAACCAGATTAAGATGTTTTCTAAAGTAGATTTGGAACTTATTTTTTAGATGGCTTACTGATGTGTTTTACTAACACTGAATATTTACGTGCACATTTCTGATAATGTTTCCATATTTTGAGTTTCTGTGATCTCCCTTGCTCTCATTTTAGGAAAGCAGTGTATGGGACTTGTGGATCTGGATCGAGCATGGGCTGCAGAAGAACATAACTACTCTGTCCAAGTTATATCTATGGAGCCAGAGAGTTGTTCTCCAAAGAACAATATGTTTGTGGGCATCCCTACTTAGAGTGTGAAACTTGCATTCAGTTTGAAGCTGAACATAAATCTTCAGTGCATAATGACATCCAGCAGATAGAGGCCGCACTGGGAACCAGACATCTCGCATCTTGAACGCATTGCCTTTGGAAAGGGAAGCAGCCCCCAAAGTCCTGAAAAGCAAACTGCATGCAAAGCATCACAGATCAACTTGTAATGTGTCATTAAGCAACTTCTGGTTCTCATACTGAGAAGTTTCTGGATCTAATGACTGTGCATGGAATTAAATCCATCTGTAAAAGTTTAGAAAAAACTGGCTTTGTTGAAGGAAAGGTGATTTCCTTTTCAGTAAAGCTGTGCCTTGGCTGCTTGGAAATTGCATTCATGGTCAAAACAGCATTTGTGTTCATAAGTGGAGCAGTTATCAGCCAGCAGTGCTGATCGCCAGAGGAACAGAGAAGATCAAATTTATTGTGTTACTGAAGATGCCGTGCAACAGCTGGTGGCCTGACTTTGCTAAAGAATTCCATACTACTGTAGGAAGATTATTTTTAATAAAAGTTCATCAGAATACTTTGGGCCTCAATCTGCTTATTAAAAATGTATTCTAACCTGGCAATCATTTTTTATTAAGACTTCGGAATTACATTTAAAATTATGCCAGGATTCTGTAACCAGGCATTTGACGTTGGGTTTAAAGAAACCAAACTCCTCATTATCCATTGACCAGAAAGTGGGAGCTGGACATGATATTAGTGAATGGATACTTCACTGTTGCATTGGTAATAGAAGTGTGTTGATTCCCAGTCGTAAGAAACTTGCTGTCAGAAGAAATATTTAAGAAAAATTCATGTGTCAACATACATCATCTTCATTGATTTAATATTCAGTTTAAAATTTGACCCAAGTTGCAGTGTGGAACCATTTCAAAAGAGAATTGCAGTTAGGCTGCTCTAAAATGAAAATAGGCCTTCTTCTGTGCTCCATTTTCCCCCTAATTTTAAATCACCTGTTGACACAAACACAATGGAAGACAGCTCCTTATGAGATTTTTACTGCATGTTTAAGGGTTTTACACATCTGCGAATTCTGCCATGTTTCAATTTAAGTAATCTGAAGTTTGAAAACTGTGAACATAGCTTCAGGACTTGGCAAACTGAATTAAAAACAATAGGTATTGGAGCAAAAAAAGGAGCCAAAGTATTTTTTTATTCATGAAACTTCGATATGTTAAAGATCTAAATACTTGGGTTTTTTTTTAATGTGAACACATGGAACGCTACCTTCTTATTTAAAAAGCACAAAAGTGAGCATGTAGGAGTGAATTCCTACCTTTAGCCTGCGTTCTTCCATAGATAATTATAGAATACTTTTTCTGCAACTGTTTGTGGTTGCAGAAGTAACTGGAGTTTTGAAAAACGTATGGCAAATACAAAATACATGGCAATACCAATTGCCCAATGGGAATTCAGTTTCTAAATTAGTGGTATGTCAATCTGAACATTAGTTATATTAAATTACTTTTCTGGAGTGAGCAAATGTCTCTTTTTGACCTTTTTGTGTGGAAGGAAGAGCTTGTCTAGGTGAAGCATCTGTTGGAAATTATGATGCTGTTTACAGTAAGGGTTTTCACATTGCTCTGCTCCAGGCAGTAGGTAGAAATATTAATGTTTTAATTATGGTGGTATTGAACATTTGGCATGGTCTATGCAATAATACAGAACTTTCAGTAGGGCAAAATTCTGTGGTCTTACATGCTTCACATTTTCTATAGTATCTGTATCAATAGTCTGTAATAGTTTTTTGGATCTACCTGAAAAGAAGGAATAGATTTGGGATGTGCAACAGGGAATAAAAGATAAAAATGGGGTTTTTTTAGCAAGCAAGCCCAGGATTTTTTAAAAAGAGAGGTGGAAAAGGAACTTTATTTGGACAAATCTCCAAGAGCTTATTAGGTTCTTCAGATGGTCAAGAAAAACAGGTAAAGTCACACAAGAATCCAGATACCAATCTCTTTCATTTGTTGGATTTTTTTTCCATTATATGAAAGTACCTGTTTTCATGTTAATGACAGTTTCCCACAGGTGTATTACTTACTTGTAACATAAGTGAATTATTTTGTATCTGCAACCCCACCAAGAAATAGGCTTCACTGGCAGAAAAGGTTTAAGGAAGCAAAGGAGAAAACCTGCCAAAGTTGTGCTGTGTTTATATGCATGATGGCATCCCATTTTTTCTTGGATCAGCCAAACTATAGAAAGTGAGTTTATGACAAATTTTTTCCATCCTAAAATCAAGAATATTTTACTGGCATCTCGCAGTATCAATCATCTTCATGGCTTACAGGATTAGTGAGACTGCGTTCCAGTTGTGATACCGGTGTGAGCTTGTTGCTATTGGCATCAATGGGCTCTGGTTTCTTCTCAGGAGAACACAGTCTTTCTCATGTCCGAGGACGGAGTTATGTTACTATGAATAGTAAAGCCTTCACTATACTTCAGATGAACTGATGCCTATTGAAAACTGAAAATAAACAGATGAAAAAAAAGCATAAAAATCAAGATTTGCAGCAAGAGATAATATCTAATTCACCACAGATTAAATTGGTAATCTGTGGCATGTACTTTTCTCTAGAAATATGAAGTCAATTGTATTAATTTTTAGGTATGTTACTTTGCCCTATGTTTCTGTATACATAAATGGTATGGAATTAATAGAGCCTAAAATTGCCTAAACAAGGTGACTAAACACTGTGGTCCTGGTGAGTGAACAGCTGTTGTTCTAGCAGCTAGCTATGCAAGGAACTATCTTGCTGTCCAAGGTGCATATCTAAATACTGTTTGTGTTGTTCATTTGTCTGGCCCATTGGGACCAGCTATAGGGTGAACAAAATGTTGTCCTAGCATAGTCGTGGTTTTCCATTATCTGGACAGTCTTCTTTTATGTTTTCCTTGTGGCCTGTAATGCTGGAAAAAGTAACCTTATAACAGGAAACAGATGTCAAACCCAAAGGTCCTCTGTGTGTTAAAAGCTGGTCATCTGTGTGGACATGTATCCTTAATTTTGGTTTTTCATTTTTGTCTTTATTGTGTTAGCTATCTGCTTCTCCAGCCATATTTCAAGTGGTCTTAATATTGCTGTATTTAGGCAGGGGTAGTAATAAACAAGGGACATTTCTAGCAGGTTCATTGTGCCTCTAATATTTTTGTGGCTTGATCATAACAAAAAAAAAGAAAAGTAAAATGTTACTTCTACTCTGATAAAGCCCTCTTTTGAATTTTACTATTCATGAAAACTATGTGAGTGGTCAAAATTACTCAAAGATAATCGAGAAACGCACATAAAATGATTTATTTATAGGGTGGCCATAAATTTTTGACTGATTTTTTGTTTTCTTTTTCTCATTATTGCTAGACTTCTAGCTACTTAGGGGATGCAATGACAGTAAGCAGAAATGTCTTTTTAAATAGCTGTATTCCTAGGTGACATGCAATGCCAGGTATTCTGAATAATGAAAAGAGCATTTAAAGAAACCGTTTATGGTCGAGTAAGTTTGATGTTCAGTAATCTGCAGTGAAATGACACTCAGCTGATTTTATAATAGGTTTAAATAGATGTTAGTTCAGCTCAATGCCATCAGCTGTGGCAATTTTCTTTTAAAATTTTGGTTTAGGGTTAGTAATTAACCCTTTCAATGTGTGTGTCTATATATATATGTAATTTTTAGAAAGTATTGATCTAGAAAACCATTGATTAGCAAAAATCTAATCTAAAAATTAACTGAAGAGTTGAAGCACAGGTTTTGGTCTTGGTGCAGAGTTGTCAGCAGAAGGAAAGCACATTTTCCTTTAAGCATAATCAAGTACTACTTTCAGTGCTTTTGCTTTGGACCATTTACCTGTCATAACAAGCTCCTCATGTACAATCTCAGTCTAAGTTCCTGTGGTTTTATAACCATTTCTTAAATGAAATTGAAACCTAGGTAGCATGCATTTATCTATCTATACCTCTAGTGTTACTTTAAGAAAACCTCTGAACTTTCCATTCTCATACCTGCACTTAAACGACCTGGCTATCAAGTTTTCAGTAGGTTGTGCTTAGCAAGTTTCAACTTACTACAACTATCATTAAAAGAAATTCAATTTACTAAGTTAATAATCTATTAAGATGCTATGCAAAAAGTAAAACTTAAAGCGACTTAATTCTCTTTGCTTGTAGCTTTTATTTAATCAGAAATTACATGAGTAAAGAAGTACCTTTCTCTGCAGTCTTCTCAAAGTGAATTTAAGAAAATACTTGAATTTTCAAAATAGATAAGGGTGTTCAGTGTAGCTTTATAATAAATTGCTTGGGTCAATTAAAATAATAGGAGAGGAATTAACATCCCAGTAGTAGCCTCTAAAAAGATGATCAGCCGTTACAATTTTCCCTGTGTTCTGTCTCACTCACCAGACTTCAGGTCTGAAAGGTGTTTTCCTGGGCGTGAAACCTGCAGAGCAAAACAGGAGTGGGGTTTGGATGGCTGTTGTCCCTGTTCCCAGCAAAGGCATCCATGCCTTGACAACATGAAGCTCTTTCCCTCTTGTTTTTCCCTGTTGGTAATGTTGGGAAAATGTCACTCATTTTCTCTTAGAAAACACAGTCTCTAAGTATTAATGTCCTCTGTTGGAAAAAGACGTCTGAAAGCTGTGAGATTATTTGATCTATAATAATTTTCTATGTTTCTATATTATCATATTAGGGTTTCTTCCCAACCTTGAATACTTGAAATTCTTGCTGTAGTAATTTTAGCCCTTTCCCTTATTTTGCTCTACCAGGTATGCTGTCTATACTCTGTACTAATTCCTGCTGCTTCCAACTTTCACAGGGGAAAATAACTAATTTTTTACGTTAGACACAGCTATGTAAAATAGAAATATATGCTTAATAACAGCTAAAGTTAGTGCATTGTCTTTGCACTGCAGCTGAATCCTAAAGAGTGTTGCAATACTGGCACAGTAAACCAATATGTTAGGTGTCGTCATTTAATGGGTGGGGAAAGAGTCTGGAATATTTTTAATCAAACATTTCTGGATCTAGATGTCACCTTATTTTGGCAATCCACTACAAGGCTTGGAAACCTGCAGTTTTTCAGAAAAGTTTGTTTCCAAGTACAAAACAAAGATCTTTCTCTCCTCTTCTGACCCACACCTCTGCCAGCTGCAATTTTATCAGATCATCTGGTTATGTTCAGGAAAATAGAGGGTGACATGTTTTGATTTTATTCTCGCAGAGGATGCACAGGTACAAAAATTCACACCTGCTTGCCCCAGGATTGCAGGAACCCCACTGATGTTTTCAGTGTCAGGGTTCCTCCTTACACATTGGATTTAATTTAAGACGTGTGTGGAAGTAGAATACTGAGTGTGTGCACAAAGCACCACCACAGCTGAGCCAGCCCTATTTGGTTGAAAAAGGCAGTTTTTAACAAAACCACATGGAGAAAGGCAGTGTTGTGTTTACCAGACTATAGATAGCACAGGAATGACTTCTGTGAAAGTTCCTCCAAGGAGCATAGGGTACACACCCCACCAAGGAGACAATCCTCAAACAGATCATTCTATTGCTGGTCTGTAGGCATAGGAGAATTGGCAGGTTTTTGAGCTTTGAAAGTCCAGACCAGAGAGCAGCATATTTGCATTGTTCATTTCTCATAATTAGTACTTTGAGACTCGTACATGGTGCTTAATTATTCATATATTAAATGTATATTTGGGATTGCTCTAACACCTTAGCATTTTTGTACAAAGCATTACATCTCCTTTGGAACTTTTCAAAAAATGGAAAAGTCATCGCCACCCGTTCTTCAACACTCAACATGTTGTCAATTAGCCAAAAGGATGAATTGTAATAAGAGAGAAATTTGTGTAAGAAATTTGCCTCCTCATGTAGAGCATGAGCTGAACATATCCTTGTGCTCTCCACAGCACTGGATCAATTTCCACCATTTCTCCCCACACTGCAGAGCACCCAACGGCACCAGGGGCTGAGGAGCATCCCTGCATCTGGCAGGGCTGAGATGGGTTCCCTGCTGCTCTCAGGAGCCCCAGCCCATCCCTCTGAACACAGGTGCCATGGCAGACTGGCTAGAAGGAAAAGGGAATGCTAATTCTGCTTTTTCTGCTGTGCCACCTTTCATAGCAGAACAGGGCCTCGGGGGGAAGGTGCTGTCCTCGGGAGCAGAGCAAAACTCCTCAGCCCTGTTGGGAAATCCTGCGAGAGGAGTAGTTGAACACCATCCCATTTATATGTGAGTGCTCCTGCTTGTCAGGACAGACTCAGATGGATCTTGGACAATGGGCAATGTCGAGACTTGTTCCTTTGTGTACATAGTTCTTTATGTAAATAGTTCTTCCTGTATACAGTTTCATTTTTGCCGAATTCAATTATGCGGCAGTGCGTGTCTCCTTATGCCAGGCTAGCCACTGACATGTCCCCACAGGATCTTGGTGGGATCTTTTTGGCCAGCTTCGTCCTGCCCCTTAGCTACGGTGGAAGTAATGAGAGACGGGACTCTCGGAGTTTTATCTGGGAGTCAGGCTTTATTGAGGGGGATCCTCGCCTTTAGCCCAGAGCCTCGGAGAGACCCAGAGCCTCGGGAGGCGGGGGGTTTAATACAGGAGGTGGAGACTTGGGGTGGGTACACATACACCAGTAAGGTAGGAGAGGAGGGGATTCATTAACATAATAGACAATGACATGGACTTATCACCAAAGAGAGGGAGGGGAGAGCCCTCCAGCCAGCCAGTCACCTGGAAGCTCCTATCAAAGCTTCCAGGCCTGGGGGACAGGCCCTGGGTGACTGGCAGGGAGGGGGAATCTCCCTGAGGGATGACAGAGAGCTACACAAGGTGGGAAAGGGTAGCCAGCGAGTGCTGTAACTGGGGAAAACCAGGAGAGGCAGAGGGGGAGGTTGTGACATGAGGGAGACTAAAAGTAGAACTGGGGTACAGTGAACAGTGAACTGAAATACATGAAACCAAAGTACACAAAACAACTGTAATAGTTTAAACTTATAAAATCTCTTGCACCGACACACAATGATAAATGAAATTTTCATTGATGTAAATATAATCTGTCTGCTCTTCTGTGCTGGCCTCTGCTGATAGAGATGTTGTTTCAAAGGTGGAAGTGAGGCTCTTGGTTTGAGCAGTCAGAAGCTCATTCTTTTCCTCACACTGTAGTCATTGATTTGGGGGAAATGTGCTGAAGCCATAAGCTTTGTAGTTCTTGTGGCCAGCGTGTGTTGTCCAGGGAAAAAGAAACAGGCCCTGCTTGGGGTGTGAGGGATTTGATTTCTCAGGCCAGACTCTGGCAGACGCTTTGGTGAAATGTCCTGATACCATTGCTCAGAAGATGGAAAGAGTATCTGCCTGTGCACACATCCAAAGACAAAGAAAGCCATTTTCTTTGAGAATAACTGGTACATAAACAAACTGCTCATTTAGTGTCGTAAGGTTTCATTGGAATTAGAATCTGGCGGCTTTTGAAGGAACGCGTTGTTGAATGTATGAAGTTGGTTACTGACTTTGAGCTGTTAGCAGTACAGCTGTGTTGTAGCTCCAGTTGCTTCAATTACAGCAGTGTAATCCTAAGTTACATTGAGGAGAAATGCAATTGTCCAGAGATACAATAATTGGACGTAAGAGAGGAAAGTGAAAATTACTTCTGTTATATAAAAGTAATAAAGAGGCAAAGACAGATTCTCAGGTAAACAGCAAATTCCTTGTGCCATGAAACAGAAATCTGGAAATTCATCTTTCCTTACTTCCAGCATTTTGTTGAAGCCATTTTTTAAATATCTTTCTTTGTTTTAGTGTTTTTTTCCTTTGGAATTCTGTAATTTTCTTCACTTTTAATCAGTTACATCTCAAAGGCCTTGGCAGGACTCCCATCACAGATCTATCGTTTTGTAATTATTAGGGACTTATAGATTAAGTGTTCTTAAAATTATATTGCAGATAAGATGAAGGACAGAAAAGCTTCACAGTTTTAGAGTTTATGTGGGGAGTGATACCCATTTCTTGAAGAAGCTGCAGAGTTAGATGGAAATCATAGATGTATTGGGTTAGAGTCTTCCAAGAGGCCTTTCTCTCATTTTTTCCAAGGGTGGAAATGGGAGTGATCTCTATATAGGTCTTTGAGTGGTCCTTCTGGCTGAAAGATTAACTTTTCTGAAATTACTGGGAAACTTCCCCAGGCTTCACAACCTTTCAAAGACAATTAGCAGCTGCCTCATGATGACACCAGCCAGCTCTGCTAGGACTCTCAGATGGGTTCTATCTCCTCCTGGACTTGTATGAGTTAGAGAACTGTGCACAAATAGGGGTAAGGAAGCTGGGGCTGTGCTACCATGGGAAATGGCAAACATGGAGGAAACAGGTAAGTTTTCTGACCTCTGACATAAACATGAATAAGACTAAAATGTAATTTTTAATTAACTTGGGTAAAAAAAAAAAATATATACCCCCCCCTCCCCCCCATCTAGTAGCTATCCTACCGATCAGATATTTTAGCTTGATATTCTCCAATTAGCTGGGGTACTTCTGGTGCAGGCATGTGGAGAGGAGCACTGCGGTAAAAATGTGCAGAGGGAAGGGTAAGCTGAATGGAGCATGGTTATTTGATATACTCCAGCTGTGGAACTCTCTCCCTTTAGCAATTTTTCCCTTCCCTGCCATATGTTTGTAGAAAAAGTTTTAATCTGGTATGCCCTGGACTGTGGACCATTTCTGGGTTATCTGTGGCTGTATGAATTGATGGAGTTAAGAGCTGCTTATGTGGTGTTTGGGTGGGGTTTTTTGTGACAGGTTGATCTCCAACATGGTTGCATTCGGTCTGTATAAAAAATACACATCAAACCACAAGCATAAGATGAATAAAATAATGTAGGTTATTTTAATAGCTCGTATACAAAGATCCTACTATTTTGCAAAGAAAATACAGAAACGGTGGTCTGGGATATCATAACCAAGTTCTTGTAGAGCTGTAGAGCTCTCAGGGTGCTAATAAGTTTGCAAACTCAAGTGATTGCATTTGATAATGTGCATAGTTCTTGGGGTAGTTTTATTTAGCCAGTGGAATTTCCCACAAAAACTACCATTTACCCAGGTTTCAAATTAGGGTTTTAAATGGAGGGGGTTTTAAATAAGGAGGATGAAATTATGCATAGTTAAAATAGATGATAGGGATGGACCATGGGGATGGAAGCCTCACGGTTTAGAAATTAGGCCAAGAATTTTGAGCCAACTGCTATTCATCACAAACTTCGTTGCTCCTTTCTCAGGAGCATCCAGTACAGATCACAGCTGGCAATCAGAAGAATCAAAGTTCTGATTCACTATTGCAAATCCCAGGCACCCTCCTTCAACTGAGGTCTGCAATGGGTGACTTCCTAAAATTACCTTTAATTCAATTTTATTCTGCAACTATGAAAAGGCTGTAGGATTGCCAAGCTTCTGGTTATTATGGGATTTGTCCAGCTAACATTACTTTTCAGCTTAAACTGTAGATTCTCTCATGAATAGATACCCATTTTGCACTGTTACAGTTCCTGAGCCATAAGGCATGTATTTTGCTATGGTTCAATATAAACTTGGATGATGACATGTTGGGCTGATAAAAACTCCTGGTGTATTTTACTGGCATTGCTCTCTTAAACAAAATCACATGATATATAGACTATTGAGTTGCCTGAGAGGCCAGCAGTTATAGTAGGTGTGTGTAATTTTGCACACATTAGGCTAATTTTGTAGAAAGAGCTAATGTTTGGCACCCGTGAAGGTTGTTTTCATTCATCTGGCATGCTTCCATTCAAATACCCATTTAATGTGGTCACCAACTATAGAAATAGTTAAACAGTACTGTAAATGGACATGTTTTCTTTGTTGGGATGAACACTGACACACTGAATTCTTTTCATTAAGTTATTTAACCACAAGCATATTTTTACTTTGGAAAAAGCAGGAAAAAAGCTCTAGCAAATACACTTCCTTTCAGTTTTCATATTTGCAGTGTTTATATAGGGGGATATAATTAGAATTCCAGGATAAATTGCACAAGGTATTGGAAGAAAATCAAGACTAAAATAAACATTCAATTCTTTTTTTTTTTTTTTTTTTTTTAATTTGACCATTGCACACAAACATTTGGTTATAAATAGAGACCTCACCATGTTGGAGTAACATTTTACATTCAAAGTAGGATTCTGGAAAAGAAAATCCTTTTCAAAGTGGTCTGAAGCAAACATGCAATTTGAAACCTTTGGTTAGTTTATGAACCTTTACTACAATTGGATTATATTTTTATGCCCTGTAGTAAATACCAAAAAGCCCTCTGAAGTAAAACATATTCCAGCTGAATAATCCTTACTGAGAAAACTTGCAACTGCAGTTGTTTTTAGTTCTTGATAAGTTTGCATTAGCAGGGTACTGTGTACTATTGGTATACACTACAGCTACTGTTACAAGAATAAACACCACTGGCATATACACTGCCAACCTGACAGACATAATTCCGCTAATCTATTTGATGGTAGCACTTACCTTACTTGAAAGAAATGGGAGCACTCAGGTTCTGAGGAGAACACAGTACCATTCTGTGTCTATCATCCTTATAGAGAATTTGCTACTCCACGTGGAGATCGCTGGAAAAAGCAGTTTTACATTTTTCCTTGTGAATCTAATAATGCAGAATATTAGCATCTCTCTGAAGATCCTTTTACCATGAAAATATAGCCACACACATGCACAATATACAGGAGCACTAACTGTTTAAAGGACAAGATCATTTCTCCCAGGAGGAAAGGCTGAGAGAAACAGGACTCCTTAGCCTGAAAGATGAGAAGGCCTGGAGGAATTTCATCAATGTGGAATAATACCTGCAAAGAAGGTGGGGTAAAGCAGGTGGAACCAGCTACTTGCCAGTAATGTCCAGTGACAAGACAAGAGGCTATGGACTCAAAGAGGAGATTCCACCTGAATGTGAGGAAACACTTTTTCACCGTGAGGATGACTGAATACTGGCATGGGTTGCCCAGTGAGGTTGAGGGGTCTTCATCCTTGGAACTATTCAAAAGCGACCTGGAAATGATCCTGGGCAACCAGCTGTAGGTGACCCTGCTTGAGGAGGGAGGTTGAACCAGATGACCAACAGAGGTCCCTTTCACTCTCAACTATTCTTTCAGAGTTTGCAGTTTAATGTAAAGTTGAACAGAGAAGCTGGGTCAACAATATCAAAACTAAATGAAAACTCTTCCTCAGAGCATCTGCAGTAGGTTTTTCTGCCTACTACTTCCCCTTGGTATCTCAAAATATACTAGGAATTTTCTGTATGTCAAAATAAGATTGAAATTAAATAAAGAATTCCATTAGACATAGCCATTTTCCCCTGGAGAATAGCAATTTACACTCATTTATATCAGCAGTTCTAGGTCAGTTTATCAGCAACCAGTACCAGAGGATGCATGTCATTACACAACTATAGCTGAGCTTAGGTAAGCAAAGATACAGCCCCTGAAACCAAATGAAACTGAGGGAAAACCAGGACCAAGAGTGATTTATTTATTTTCAGCTAATTTACTCCATCTTTGCTAGAATTTATGTAGAGATTCAGGTTCATTATGAAAAAAATAAAACAGCCTAAAGAATCAGGTTAAAGTAGTCCTTGATCATTTCTCTCTGGAACGGCATTGTCATAATTTATATAGGAAATCTGGGCAGCATACCCCTACTTGCCCTCTCCCTCCCCACCCAGAATTGGCAATGAGCCCAAGGCACAGAAAGAAACAACATTATGAAAACAGTTTGACAGTCTGAGCTGGTACCTTAGGCAGTTGTAAATAATTTTCTTCAGATTCTGCATCTTCCAGTGTATTTCTGGCTGTAAGGACCATAACTCATGAGCAGCAACAATTGAATCCATGCTGCACCAGATTATTTGCTGCTTTTGTCATAAAGACAATTCTGGTAACTTTTCAGGTTGATTTATGGCTTTTACTTACACGTTAAAATTCTTAGGCAACTCAAGAAGTCCTAGCTTGCAGTTTTTGCTCTTAAAAGAGAAAACTTAGCTGAAGTCCATAAGTTTTTCAGGTAATATACAAAACTACTGGTCTGCTTGATTCTATACAGTTCCTATTAGAATTTTGATCAAGAACATGTCTTCATGCAAATTTCTTCTGTTAATGTTACCTTTTTCTTTTGTTGAAATTATAACAGAAATTGTGAGGTTAAGTTTGGTTTCAACTCACATATTTGTGGGTTTTGATTCTTAAAAGGTTTTTAATAGTTGTCTTCTGCATGACATGTGTGACTCTTTCCCTGTTTTATTTTATTTAGTTGTGGAGAGTGATCTGGTGATTACATTTTTGGTTTTGGGGGGGGTTTTCTCTTTTTTTAAGTATCTGTCATCTGCCTCTGATGTTGTTCAACAGAAGGCTTTTATGCACCTTTTGCCCATGAAAAAGACAGTGCACTGTTGATCCTAAGTGTTGCTGAGTGTATTTTCTTGCCATATAAGTAATATTCCTTTGGGAAATTCCACTAAGACTGAATGTCTTGCTCGTGCCTCAGTCTCTTCCCTCTGACTGCTAAATGCATGTGCATGCAGCCCATGGAGATGATCATGATTTAAGTGACAAGGTACTACTAATGTACAGTATGGCCTTCCTGAGTTCAAGCATTTGCCTGCCTGAGGAAAGGAGGCAGCATCAGGCATTGGCTGCATGGTGTAAAACTGGACATGAACAGCTGTAGCATGATCTGAAAAACACATGCTGTAAAGCTATAGGAGTTGTATTGGACTCAGTGTATTACTGGAACAGTAGAACCTTACAAAAATTACACGGAAAAAGGTGAGGCAAAGTAGACTGACTTCCTAATGGATAGGGTAATGTTAAATTTAGGGGATTATCATTCTGATCCCCTGTGCAAAATATGTTTGATATCAAAATTGGTAATGTGGAGAGCTAGAAATCTTTAAAAATTATATACGCATATTTCATTTATATGAAATGTTTTTTCATTTTGAAAAAAATGTTTTGAAAGCCAAATTATTGTTTATTTACAGGGGAAGATAACTTCTTTGCACTATAATGAAATGCAGTAAACTTCAACACAAATACTACTCATAGTTTTTAAAGAAAGAGTAGGTATGTGTGGAAAAAGATTGAGCTGGAGTACAAGAGTGATTTAGCTGATTAAATTGCTGTATTTCCTTGATACCTTATAGTTTTCTTATTAGCATGGGAGTCATAGAATTCTTACCTGCCAGGTGATGGAGATAATATTTACTTAACAAATTTTACTTTTAAATATACCACAGAATTTCATAGCCCCAGAGGAAAAGTAGTGACATTGGAAGCCTCATGGAAAGTTTGGACTTGGATACTTTCCTTCTGTTCCATTTTGTAAGAGGTATACATGTTACATTAGCAGCACAAATGCAGACTGTGATCCTGCTTGCCATTAACTGCAAATCAAGTGGTTTTTACACAAGTTGTGGTGTGATTTAGTGGCTTGGGATAGTGTGGGATTTGTGGTCAACTTTCTCAGCCTCAACAAGGGTGAAATACCTAGAAAAGAGGAAAGATGGATTTGTGGTTTAAGTATGAAATTGGAAAACAGAAGATCTGTTCCTGGTTTGATGATAGGTTATTTGATTTGTGGAAAAGTAATTTTCTGTTCCTTAATTTCTGCTTATGTAAATGGAAGTGTTATTGACTGATTCTGCTGAATAGAGGACTTGATTAATTAACATTCATAATGTGCTTTAAGACAAGGAGGAAGTCAATATCAGGAAAGTGGACTCAAAAGAACTTATTTAACACTTTCCTCAAAGAAAATTTACCTCGCAGTAGAATACCCTGAAAGCAATGTCTTCTATTTGTGTATTTATGTCCAATTCATAGGTATGTGTAACAATGACGATAAATTTTGAAGTTCTTTCTGTGTAATTTCTGTCATATCTACCATATTTTATCATCTACCATATTTACCAATATCTGTCAGCATACAATATCTGCCACTTGTATCTTTAAAACTCTTTTTTTAAAAAAAATATTGCCTGTCCAGATGATGCCAGGGAGTATTCCAGAAACTGTTTGTGTTCTGTTGGTTTTCCCCCTTGGGAATGGTTACAGCGACAAAGAGCATACGAAAAACTGGACTTCATCCTGCAGCAGAAGTTTGGAACACTGAGACCGGTGGACACAGCCTACCCCAGGTGAAGTAAAAGTAAGTAGTATGTTAGAGAGGAGCTGGTCCCATGTACACAAGGAAGGCTCATTTCACTAGGCAAAACTGTAAATAAGCTTGTCTTCCTCAGAATTGGGTTTCCTGTTGTTTACACGTGTTTTTAGTTGATGTTCCTTGTATAACCAGTTACATGTACGGCTAATGACAGTGATTCTTGATTCTTTAATTGAGTATACACTGCAAATATACTCTGCACTGAACTACTGTGGATTTTTGAAACGTCATTACTGTCCTGAGCAGTGCACTGAACACGTTCTCACATGTGTAGTTAAACTGCAGTGTGCCAGATGTCACTCTGTCATACTCGCCATCCCAGAAGCAGCAGTTCTCTCACCATCTTTACCCTCCCTGCAGCAGAATCAGCAAGCCCCTCTCTCAAAGCATTTCCTCAGTCTCTGCCACCTGATCACCAGGATTCAGATTTGTGTGCAGTCAGATGTGCCTTCATCATTTATGGTGCAGAATACAGGAATAGAAAATATACCTGGGACTTCATTCCCTGGGAGATTGTAGATAACTCAGAACTTAGTGGGCTGGCTAATGGCATGGTCAGCTGCAAGTATCTTCAACTCTTCCTCTGCTCTCAACACAGTGTATCTTATCAAGTTTAGGGTCTTGATTTACATAGAAGGGTCTCAATCTGAGCTCAATATAGCTGTGAGACTAGGACTCTGAAATGACGATCATGACTGATAGCATGGCTTTTTTGGCACAAGTCACATCAAGATAATTATGGAGGAATAGAGAAGAGTAAAGATCCAGGAAGGATCACTATGCTTGTATAAAATGAACACCTTTTCAGGCAAAATTCACCTTCCTATGAGTTTTGACTTTTTTATACACAAGGATAGCAGCACTGCTGTTCAAAATATTATCTTTCTGTGTTTCTGCTTCATTGTTGCTTATTTGCAGCTAAAAACCTGACTATCATGCTATGTTTAACCAAGTGTCTTGCCAGTATCTTTAAAGAAACTTTCTTGGACACTTGTTTGAGTCAATCATCTGAGTGCTTGATGCAGAGCTGCTGGACTTCTATTGTTAGTTAGGTCTTGCTGGACACGAGGTCAGCCCACTCGATGGCATCAGCATTTTGCCAAACTTTCATACTGCTTCACTAAAAATAAGGCACAAAAGTGCTTTTTATTGTCATCCTGTCAACAACATCTCCATCTCCGTCTTCTATTTAGTATCTTGATGCATACCCATATAATTTAATACACCTTTAACTCATCAAGAGATCTGGTTCTTTGACAGCTCACTCAGTAATCCTTCAACTGTTGTGGATATGAAAAACTGCCTTGTTAAGAAAACTCCACTAGTGATGATAAACCATTGCCAAAACAAATGAATTCATAAGTGAGTGGATGTTCAGTTCCACTGATGGGTATGGAAGCGTAATATGTGATTTTTCAGTGACTGGGTAACTGGTTTTTTGGGCTGATGTTCCAAAACAAATTGTAAAGGCAGCAGAAGTTAACCAAGAGCAGACAATCTTAATTAGAGTAGGCACCATGTCTGACCAGCACACTAGTAGTAACATACAAGAGAGCCAAACAGGCTGCTGAGGAAGTCTTAAGTACTCTGTGCAGTCTGGAGAGATTAAATGATCTTACTGCCATTTGTGAGCGAACATGCTTTAAAGGAATAGTGTGTGCTTTAAAGTTGCTGTGTACATGAAGTACCATTATGCAGCATTTCACTTAAGGAATTGATTTTATGACATGTCCCTTTGGACATGAACGGGAAAGTGTCAGGTTGCCCTAGACCTTAATTCAGAGTGATGTTCAAGTGTTGGTTTTGGCACTTGTCCTGGACTTGGCTGTGGTGTAATTTGTAGACACTCTTTTTCTACAAGTTGGAAAGGCAAATGCAGATGCTGTTACGAGAAAGAAATCCCTGTGGTTATCACAAATAGGTTATCTCCCTTTTTGCCCATTAAATCTTGACAGTGGTTTTACTATGCATGGTCTGTTATACCACATCACACATTCAAGTGAAAAAAACCAATTATCAATCAGTCAAGAGCTGGCAATCAGCTCCATATTTCAGCAAGGATCTAATACAAACCAGATGCTTTTCTATCTTTTCCAAACAGCATCGTGTCATTGCTTTCACTGCTTGGCTATCAGCTTCTCATGTGATTGGAGGGAACCATGTTTGGTCCTCAGTGCAGTTTTTATATCTGAGTCCTCTAAGGGGCTTGCATATTATCTAAGGTACAAGCACCTTGCAGAATCATTGTTTTGCAGCTTCTACAGCCTTGTAGCTTCTATAATTGTTTTTTCTCTGTGTCTGAAAAGTTCTGGGCTGATGCTGTGCACAGAAAGCTTATCATGGGGATTGGATGGTCATGGAAAGATAAAAAAAGAGGGGAAGGAGCATTGGAGGGGGTCTTCTGCTGAAATGTGAGCAGAAAGTAGTAAAACCATTCTGAGGAAAGATGAAATTTTTGAAAGCTTACTGGCATAATTTGTATCTTGTGCAAAAAAATGGCCACCTTTGTGCAGTATTACTTGAATTATCTGTGAAGTGTTTTGAGGGTGGAAAATGCTCTGCACAGAACTACCAGCTGAAATCTGAAGCTTAAAGTCGTGGTTGGCATCCAACTGCTTCCTGAAGGGTTTGGCTTCGTATTCCAGCACAAACCAGAGAAAATCCTTGTTTTCTGCTTCTAAGCTACAGCCAGACCCTTGCAGGAACAGCTGATGAGCTTTAGCCTTGATGTAGGCACAGGCCAAACAAATGCTGCAACCCAGTCCAAGCGGTTGACCCCATCTGTCTGTAATCAGAGAGATCTCAGAAGAGCTCTGACCCTAAACTGGACAGGCTGCTATTAGGAATGTCCTTTGGTAAGTCCCAAAGCCACAGTTCACAGAAACCAAACAATAATAAGGGCTGTATTTTAACATGTTAGTGGTGAGTACAGATGCAGTCATTGCTGTTGGTAGTGGTGCAAGCGCATTACGTGCAGTGGGGTTAGTGTTTAAACTTGTCCCTTTTTGTTCTGGGTAAGGGCTGGGACACCTGATGTCACACAAGCCAACACCTGAGAGCTATTAATGGGAGTGTTTGAGACAGAAAAAAACATATACATACACCTTGTAAGTCTTTCAAAAAGCTTTGCTGTTGCGGAGGTTTGGTTGGTAAGAAGACCATATCGTAATGCTCTTGGTTTTAGACGGGAGCTTTGCAGAGAGGAGGGCGTAACCGTCTTCCTTCAGGAAGTTCAAGATACAAAAGCTCATGACAAGGAAGCCCACCCTTCTCAGTGTCCCTAGACTGCGATCTGTGTCTCGTTGCCCGCAGCAGCCGGGGCTCGTTGCCGCTCTCTCCCGCCCCAGGTGTCCCACGCACGCCAGGTGTCCCTGGCAGGGGGAGGCGGCCCCGGGCGGGCCGCGGGCGCCTCTGCCGGGGGCGGGCGGCGCTGCCGCTCCCCGCGCCGCGCCTCCTGCGCCTGGCAGCCAGGCGGGCGGTCAGGCACCGGGAGAGGGAGAAGGAGAGGGAAAGGGAGGGCGCCGAGCTCGCCGCCCCGGAGCTGCGGCAGCGCGGCCGGCCTGGGCGGCAGCCGGACCCCCGCCCGCCCGGCAGCGGGAGCGCCTCCGCCGCCGCCCGCCCGGGGCCGCCTTGGCGGCCAGCGGAGCCCCCGCCGGCCATGGAGCTCTCCCTGCGGCTGCTCCTGGCGTCCTGCCTCTCGCTGGGGGCGGCCGGGGAATTTGACAGAAGGTAGGCGCGGGGAGAGCGGGGGCGGCGGCTGGGACCGGCCGGGCAGGGCGAGGTCGGCGTTCCCTCGGGGAGAGCGGGGGGAGCCCGGGCTCTCCCCTTCTTGACGCGGGGCGCCGTGGTGGCCCCCGGGCTCCTGCCTGGCACCGGCCCCCGGGGCTGGCTCCCGGCGAGGCGGGGGCGGCCGGAGCCCTCGGCGGGACGCCTGTGGCGCTCCCGATCCCCGCTCGGGCGGCGGTGCCCGCGGGCGCGGCCGGCACGGACCGGGGGGGCCGCAGGTGGAGGCGCCGGTGCCGCTCCCGGGGCTCCCCGGCACGGACCCCGCCGGGCCCCGGAGCCGCCTGCCCCTGCCGAGTGCCGCGCGTCGCTCGGCGGCCCGGACACGGGCGTAGGTGTAAGTTAATTGCTGTGGCGGGGCTGCGTCCCGCAAGAATTAAAAACAAAGCGCATCGCGTGCCGTAGAGATAAAATTAGCTTATTGACGCCCGGAGGCGCTCGAAACAGACGGCGGCGGAGTTCGCGATTCAAGTTAAAACACGAAGCTCGGGACCCGTGTGCCCGCGGGTCGTGTCGTGTCGTGTCAGGTGTCGCGACCGGCGGCGCTGCAGGGAGCGGGCTCTGCGCCGTGCGGGGCGAGCGGCCAGCGCGACCCCCGCCACCTCCAGGGTTGTTTTTTTTTTTTTTTTTTTTTTTTTTTTTTTAAAATAGGATTTGTTCAAATGCAGCGCTCACGGGATTTCAGCCTGTCGTTAAAAGACATTACTGATTCGTGTCAATGGTTGATAACTGCGTGAGGCTGTGGTATCTTCTCTTTGGAAAAAGGGAAGACTACAGCTCTCCTTTTATACTTAATTTCTGTTTAACAGTCCGAGAAGTTTTTGGTTTCGTTCTTTTTTTCCTTTCATGTTTCAGTGAGAAAGTTTGGCCGTATCAGTGAGAAAATTTTGCCATATATTGTGAACTGAAACAATGCCTTAACTTTATGATGACGTTTATTCCATACTATAAATTCTGTTTGAGACTTCTGAACTTCTGTTCAGTGCCAGCCTGGGAGTGGCAGCAGTGAGCGTAATGCCAAGCATGTCTTTTTCAGGCTTTGCTCGGTTATCGTAATTATTTTTTCCCTTCTTCACTTACTGTCATTTGCATTTTTTGAAGTATTAATGACAGAAGTATCCCAGGCTTTTACTTCAAAAGAAGTAAAAAAAAAAAAGTTTAAAAAATAAAAGTATCTCTGTGCAAGGAGAGGTTTTTGCTGTTCTTTTACTTTTGGGGTTTTTTGGTTGGTTGGAAGGTTGTTTGTTGTTTTTTTGTTTGTTTGTTTGTTTGTTTTTTCTCTAGGAGGATTTTAGCTACTTTCATAATGTTTCACCGGACTTTGTTGAACTGTCTTGTACAGGTGGCCCAGACAAATAGTCTCATCTGCAGGACTGTGTCGCTTTGGAAGCAGAATTGACTGCTGCTGGGGCTGGGCCCGAGTGGCCTGGGGACAGTGCCAACGTGAGTACCACTGCTGCTGGGGCTTCTAGTCACTTGTAGAGAAAGCCTGTACACACCTAGTCCCATCTTCACGTGTTCACACACATCTTTACAATGCAGGGCTAGGCTTTGGCACGTGTGCTCCTGACTGACTTAGAAGGATGCTGTCATTTAAAATTCTGCCTGTTTTTAGCAGTGCAGTCAAGTAAGGTAAAATGGAGTTTGGGCCATGAGAATTTGGAAATTCCTTTTTGGTTTCTGCTTAATTTTGTGCTCTGATCTGATAACCTGGTATGACTACACTGTGTCATGTTACAGGCACTGCAGGGCAATAATATTTGCATCCAAGAAGGAAACCAGAATTACTTACAAAATTGATGGAAATATTCCAATCAAGTATTAAGCTTAAGCATCCTTTCAGTAACCCCAAACTAAGGGAATAAATCTGCCTGACAGCATCCTTTTACTGGGTCACATGTGAAGAGAAACATCACTGAGATTCTCACATCTGTCTAGAATCTTTGATATGACTGCAGCATAAACCAGTAGATAAGTCTTCATCATTAACTACACCTTCAGTAGGAATCCTGTGGAGGCAGCTAGTACTGTGTAGAAATTAAAATTGTTAGGAGTGACGTAGAGACCGCAGCTTCTTAAAATTACCACTTTTGATACTGGGCATGCTTACCCATGTGTTTAACACTCATGACACTCAGGAACATCCTGAAGTTTTTGCAGGAGCAAGCCTATAAACTCTGTCCTTAGTTTTTTTTTTTTTTTTTAATTTTTTTTTTTTTTATTTAGACACAAACATATGTGGATGAGATAATTTTCTGCCAAGCCCTTTTCAAAGTTAAACAGGTGTTAAATGCTGTAAGTTTCATAGTCTGCAGGGTAAATATTTGGCAAAAGATAGAAAAATCTTTAAAAATGCTACTCAGCAAAGGTTTTGTTCAAATCTGTAAACAGCAAGACTGGTTTGTCTCTTCCCAAGTATGTTAGAAGCCCACAAGATTTAATAGGTATATAAGATGACTAGTAAAAAACTATGGAAAGTACATCTGTAATGCAACATACCTGATACTGTTTCTTTGATGCAGAGTTCTCAGGTTGATACCTCTTGGGCAATGCCATAAATAATTTTGGTTTTTCAGGCTCTAATTGGTAACGAGTAGTCCTTTCCCTGGCATGAATATTTATGAAGAAGGAAGAAGAATATGTAGTAGGTTGACTGAGGCTACACCAGAGGCAATAGGATGTGTGTCCACCTTTCATGATGCAGTTTTATTTGAAAATCATTGTGTGTTTAAATGTTTGAGGCTATGAAGGCTTAATTGGAAAATACCAATAATTTGCATTGTTTAAAAAAAAAAACAAAACAAAAACCTAAAAACAAAACCAGAAGAGTCCAGACTACTGTGTCACTGTGGCCCTTTTTTAGACAAGAAGTCTTTCTCCCATGTTGTGACCATAAATCACAGCTCATGTTTAGGTGGAAGTCAGTTTCTCATTATTACCAAATCTGATTTGTGTTTGCATTTTTATGGTCTTGGGAGACAGGAATAGCATAAGGTGATACTATCAAAAGATTCATAATTAAAAATTGGAATTGAGACAAAAGTAATAATACACAGAAAATATAATTTATTTTTTGTTCTTTGAATTTTGTCAGTAAGATAATTTTTAGTGCTAGCTTTTCCAGGTACTATAAATGCTTTTTTTTCTTCCTTAAGGCTAGAGGTAGGTGAATTCTCACCACCCTCCACTGCATTTTAGTCCATTATTCAGAAATTTATTCCAGTAATTTGGACCAGACTTTCAAAAGAAAACGATTATCACTTAGGTGTCAAGAAGCATTTCCCCCCTTTTTTTCTTAACATACTTATAATTTTTGAATTGCTGGGCCAGAAGAGTCTCAGATATTTAGCTGAAAATTTTATTAAAACCATTAGCAGTCCCTTCTCTGTTTTAAATGGGAGACAAACTATTAGCAAAATAAAACAAGAAAATCTGCCCCAGTTGCAGGTGGTGAAAATTCCAGACATGTCACAGAGTGGGAGATTACACTAAATTAAAGTGAATCTCTCTAGTGCTTGCAGCCAAATAGAAAATCTGTAGTCAAGTCTCCAGCTTGGGAATGTGGCACCCAGTATGGAAGATTAACCTGGCACAGAAGGCAACATTCCTGGCCTCAAAGGAAAACTTGGGTATTTTACTATACAAAGGAATATTGCTGAAAATTTTCCAAAAAGCCAAGTACATGGTTATTTCTTCTGCTTTCTCTCTAGTCAAAGGTAAAGCTCTTAGCTGTCCCCAAAATGTGTGGCATAAATGAATGCCAGATTTTCTCTACTAGATGCATGTTTTCTTGGGTGTTTAAATCTAAGTTCTGTTTGCACAAGGAAAACAAGTATAGAGTCAGGCTTAAAAATTATTAGTGAGACCTGATTTATAAATGTCACCGAAAAAGAAGCTTCAAATATTTAGGCAATAATACTGAGCTCTTTATTAGTGAGTTGGAGCTGCTATTTTTCGAACCAAGTTGAGCCATCCCTGGTATGCCTGCAACTGCAACAGCACCTTTGGACTCTCACCTGCTTACTCATGCATAATTTACCATGTGGGCACTAATTATCTCGCAATTTATCCTTCTGATTACAAGTGTAAAGTGAGAGCCATGCTGGAGCCAGAGTGGAGCAGGCACACAGATACACGACAGGGTGGTCCCAGTTTGCAGAGACCTCTGAACTGTGATGAGCCAAGGGCAAATGATCCCTCATATACCTGGATATGTTTTCTGCTGTCCAGCTGAGCTGCTCTACCAAGCACGTGTGGGCATGCCCTCTGCCTGCAGCTATTGGGGAAAAAAAAGTGTTTGTTTCAACCAGCTGTGTGATTTAAGGTAATGGTTTAATTGGGACATGCTTAAGCCTGGATATGTCAGCTCTAACAGAGCAGGAGTGTGGTGCAGTTGATGAGTGTCATTAGGGCCTTAAGCCTGGGTGACTCCGTACTCCTGATCTTCCGTCCATAATCCATCCAAAGAGTTGCAAAGGTAAACTGAACTGTGTTAGCTAAACTTGGTTTTGTGAAGTGTGAAGTTACTCCTTTTATACCCCTTTGACTGGCAAAGGAGTGCACGTGGAGCATCATCATGCTTCGTGCTGCTTAGCAACACCACTCAGCATAATTCAGCTGTCGTCTGCTCTTATAAACATGTAGGAAGAAGTTGAAATAGGGCCCTCCTTTAATTTACACTTTCTTTACGACATCCTCTGTGTCCTCTTTACACCAATCAAGACTTGTGCTCGTGGGTCTGATCTGTCTGTAAACTTGCTTCCAGAGCCTGTCAGTGGCAGCTGTAACATCTCAGTCAGTAGAAATATTCGCTCTGCAGTGACATGAAATTTCCTTCCCAAGTGCCCTTTCGAATTCCAGTAAATGCACTTAGAAGGTGTTCTTCAAACTGAAATAATCAAGAACTTTGGAACAGGTTAGATTTTTTTTTTTCTTTCTTGCGGCTTTTGAACACCCAAGTGAGATCCATGTTTAGGCAACTAGATGCATTTTGAGATTGATAAAAATGCTTTCAAAGAGTCTGAACAAATGTAACTCAAATTCATTGGCATTACTTAGTCCTTGTAAATTGAAAATCCAACCGCACTTGTTTAGTGGCTTAGATTTAGAACTGTGCATATCTGCCATTGTTAAGATAACTAAGTAGCTTTTCTTAGATTTTGATTTTGTATGTAAACCAGATAATTAAACCTAGTGTGTAGAAAGGCTAATTTGGAAGCAACAGAAATTATGTCTAAACACCAACTATTAGCTCCCATGAGGTGCCTTCATCATTGATAGAGTTGATCCTCTACACTGAGGGACTCACAGCTTCAATGCTCTATACTTAGATATTAAATATCCCACTTGAAATTAGTCCAAAAATCCCATGTTGTTGCCCAGCCTGTGGGATTTACTCGCACTTTAATTACTCGGAGTGGGAGTAATAGCTGTAAGTGGGAGTAATCACACAAAAGCCTACCTCTGTGAAAGATGGTGTGTTGATAAAGTGCCTTATGAAATATGTGTAAAAATAGGGTTGTTGTTGTCGTCTTGCTTTATGTTTTACTGTTGTGCACACAGCTATGCTGTAACCCAGAGCAAAAGTGAGGGTAGAAGGAGTTTCTTCTGGATTTCTTTTCTCAGAGCAGGGGAGGTGATATCCTGTGTCAGAGTGTTTTTGAAAGCAGGTTATCAGTAGCGCGTTGTTAATTCCTAAATGCTTTTGCATTGTAGGGCAACTGCATCTGTGGAACTGAATGTGTTGTCCTAACCCAGAGCCCATTCAAGGGGTTTTAAAGGACACAGGGAAAACCAAGTCAGGGCACACATCTTGCACAAAAAAAAAAAAAAAAAGAAAAAAAAAGAAAAAAAATTCTTTATGGGTATTTTTGCCACTTATCTATCTAGATTGCCTCAAAACTATCCTTAAAACTAATGGTCTGTCTGCCTCTTTTTTAGCTGGCTTACAAATATCTCTGTAGTTCTTTCAAAAGCTATAAAAATAGTTTCTGCCTGTGTGCATATCTTTCATAAACAAAATACTCCTGCTTTAAACCTGGCTGTGTGTCTGTTTGTAACTGATTTGTACACCAGTTTTATGTAGTCAAGGTATACTACAGATGTAAAGATTGTTTCAAAATTTTGCTGTTAAACTGCAGCTATAAAACTGTAGAAAGAGATAATACTTCAACACAGATTCAAAAGGTTAAGCAGGATTTTTAAAAGAAAAGCAACATGAAGTGGCTTGAATTCTCATTCTGCATTACAGTTTGGACAACTCCTTTGCTAGAGGTGATGACAAAAATGGTTCCTTTTGCTGTGTTAACGTAGGTACAGAAGAGAAGACTAGATCTGCAACTTCTATAAACAAGTGCAGGTCTACTGTCAGATCCTCTGCTGACTGGAGTCTGTGTGACTGTTGGAGTCAGCAGATTTTGTCTGATTGATAGAGAGTTTGACCAACAGGAATAAAATTTAAACTGAACATGGGGTTGATTAGCAGAGATACTTGATTACTTCACCCATTTCTATGTGTAATTCTCCTTAAACAGTAACAAAATCTATGCAGTCTGTCTCAGAAGGAAGGTGAAGAGGAGTCTGCTCTTTCTGAGAGCCCATCAGTTGTAACTCCATCTGGTTGTCTCCCCATGCTGAGGTTGGAGTGTTTTACCTAGGAAGCAAACCCAGAATAGGTCAACAAAGTAGTTTTCCACAACAGTTGGCCTAAAGACCTAGGGACAGAGCAGTCAAGAATGCATAAAGTCAAACCATCAGTTTACACCTCCCCTTAGCTTTGCATCATTAAAAAAGCATTAATTGAAGGATGTCAGGCTGGCATTTAGATTTAGCCAAACCTAGTAGAAAGCATATGATTTCAGGAAGTTCTGAGGAGGACTTGCAAGAGAGAGGAGGTTGTACAAGTTGAAGTATAGCAGATGCAGGCATAACTGAGTGCTTTGCTGGGAACTGTGCATGCTGCTACCTTCTTGCACCCCTTGGGAAGGCTCTTGCAGTGTCTGTGCTGCTGCCTGATGAGCTCAAAGTCTGTGTACTTGTTCTGTGCAATCTCCTACAGGAATGTGAGGTGGTGGGTGGGAGAGGAAGCAGTGGTTGTGCTCCCATTGATGCAGAGAAGGAGATTTTTTGTTTACCTAACAATGAAGTTGATGGGAGTTTACCCATATAAATCATCCGACTCATCAATGGGAGAAGAGGCCATGGGCTGCTTGGGACTTCTGTTTCCTGCACATAACATTGCTTTCAGTGGAAATGGCAATTCTGTATAGTCCACGATGCACAAAAATAAAACTATGATTGTGTCAATACTGAGCTGTGAAAATACTGGTTTCTAGGAGGCTGCTCCATCAGCAGAATCATCCCTAAAGTCAGTAAGAGTTTTGCTACTGGATTTGTGGTTGCAAGATCACAGTCTGAATTAATGCATTCCGCTGGCAGTGATTAATAAATACTGATATCAAGCATGTCTGCTTCCTGTAAAATGACTGATATTTTTGTGCATCCCTCGTACTTTTCAAAGAAAAGGCATTTTATACAGAATTGCAATACTGCTTTACACTGCTACTCGAGAATAAAAATGAGGTTTTGCTATTTTTATTCAGTTTTTTTTTTTTCCAGTTTAGAACCTTTATACCTTTAAAGCATGACCTTACTGTGTTAAAGATACAGTATCCTTTTTCATTTCCCTATTGCATTCCATATGCACTTCATATGCAGATTAATAGTTTTGCAGCCCACTTTTTTCTCAGGAAATGTCATCAGTAACATGATTTGACCAATTACAACTGTAGTATATTCATAATTGCATCATCTCTGAAAGCCCAGCAACAACCTGAGGAGCTTCTTTCTACTGTAACCAAAGCTAAGGGACTTCCTAGTTAAAACTAATTTAAACTAGTGTAAGTTGCAATCATAGAAAACCCTTAAGTGTTGTTCAGCTACTACTTAAAATACAAAGAGCTACTGTTGCTTAAGTCCCACCCTGCTATCACATGGCTGTGTAACAAATCATGCTGCTAACATGAAATTTATTGGCAAATAAATTGATTTCAAATAGCCTGAAACATATCTGTGCTTGCATCTTATTTTTGTTGCATAACTTGTTTCATGTGGTAGCAAGAGCTGGAAAGGTTTCTAAGTAGTAATTCTAATTTAGATGACATTGCATTTTTAAACATTATAAAAATGACCAGTAAATTGGTTTGCCAACATGTTTATTGGTTGCAGATGTTCAGATACATATAAATGGGTGTAATTTTAATTGTTCTCAAATTAGCATCCAGATGCCAAGCCTTTGTGTTTGAGCTGTGGAGACAGAGCATTAAATTTAAAATATATACCCATACTTACATGAAAGGATACTGTGTCTTTAAGGAAAGCATTTGTGTTTTGTTGATGAAAATGTTGAACCTGAACCATGAAACATGAGAGTTTTTACAACTGCTTACTGTATGAAACTTGACAAGGTGTAGTTCCTTAGTTGATTGAATAAGAATAGCATCACGTCATTATATTTAATTACTCTTACGTATCAGAATGTGTTTGTTAAATATCATAATGAAATACTGATATATTTCCATTTTTAAATGTGTACCAGAATTTTTTTTATTTCAGAGAAACTCTGAATGTTGAATGTATGTAATTCTCCAGGAATGTAACAAGTTGATAAAAAACCACAGCCAAGCCCATCCTCCTCACAGAGAAAAAAAAAAAAAGCTGGAATTTCTCTTTTGGATATTTGTTTTGCAGCGTTCTACGTCTTAAGGCAGAGAATAGCCAGCCTAAGGTGCCAGCCCAAAGGTTAGCTGAACATATTTCTTGAAATAATTTTGGCAAAGTTATGACTTGGAGTTATGGCCTTGAAGTCGTAAGTTTACATGGAAATTATAATACGTGACAAGAAGATAATTTTTTGTTGTTTTTAATTTTTTAAGTGTTTAATTTGGGGAAAATGAGGGGGAAAAGAAGTTAACAGGGCTATTTTATCCCAGATGCCTATACAATGATACACTTATTTTCCAAAATACAATGCTTTTCCCCTTTTCACTCCTTTTCTTTATTTTGCCCTCAAGCCCTGTGTAATATTTTTTCCCTTTCTGCAAATTGTTTGTACTCCCAGCAATGCATTTACAAGCTGTCAGACCTAGGAGGCCTAATTTGCTTTCATGGCATTGAATCATGTGCAGTAGGAGCTTATTTTGGGATGGCTGAGGCACTTATTGCCCTCCACTGCCTGCTTTGCACTTCCACTATGGGTTGTCCTTCCCAAAACAGGGAAACTTTACAGCCCTTGGTCTCCAGCAGTGTAGAACCTGGCATGTTAGAGCAAAATGAAATCAGCATAGTTTACTTTGCTACCCAGGGCTGTAGTCTGCTGCTGCTTAGGAATCGATGTGTCTTGTTTGTTCCTGGCTCACTGGTGAGGTTCCAGATGACTGGAAGCTGGCCAGTGTGATGTCCATTCATAAAAAGGGTGGGAAGGAGGATCCTGGTAATTATAGGCCAGTGAGCCTGACCTCAGTACCCTGTATGGTAACGGAGCAGTTTATACTGAGTGTCATCACACAGCTCTTGCAGGATGGCCAGGGTACCAGACCCAGCCAGCATGGGTTTAGGAGGGGTAGGTTGTGTTTGACCAACCTGATCTCCTTTTATGACCAGGTGACCCTCCCTGGTGGATGCAGGAAGGGCTGTGGATGTTGTCTGTTTGGACTTCAGCAAGGCCTTTGACACTGTCTCCCACAGCACACTCCTGGAAAAGCTGGCAGCCCCTAGTTTGGACAGGAGCACTCCTTGCTGGGTTAGGAGCTGGCTGGATGGCCCGGCCCAGAGAGTGGTGGTGAATGGTGCTGTATCCAGCTGGCGGCCTGTCACCACTGGTGTCCCTCAGGGGTCTGTTCTGGGACCAGCTCTGTTCAATATTTTTATTGATGACATGGATGAGGATATTGAGTCTTTCATTAGTAGATTTGCAGATGACACTAAGCTGGGAGTGTGTGTCGATCTGTTGGAAGGTAGGAGGGCTCTGCAGAGAGACCTGGAACATTTGGATGGATGGGCAGAGTTCCATATGATGAAGTTTGATAAGTCCTAGCTCTGAGTCCTGCACTTTGGCCCCAATAACCCCCTGCAACGTTACAGGCTGGGGATGGTGTGGCTGGACAGTGCCCAGGCAGAAAGGGACCTGGGGGTGCTGGTGACAGCAGCTGAACATGAGCCAGCAGTGTGCCCTGGTGGCCAAGAAGGCCAATGGCATCCTGGTCCTTGTCAGGAATGGTGTGGCCAGCAGGAGCAGGGAGGTCATTCTTCCGCTGTACTGGGCACTGATTAGGCCACACCTCTAGTGCTGTGTCCAGTTCTGGGCTCCTCCGTTTAGGAAGGACGTTGAGACGTTTGAACGCGTCCAGAGGAGGCAACGAGGCTGGTGAGGGGCTTGGAGCACAAACCCCGTGAGGAACGGCTGAGGGAGCTGGCTGGTGTTGTCTAGCCTGGAGAAAAGGAGACTCAGAGGTGACCTTATCACTCTCTACAACTCCCCTGATAGCCAGGTGGGGGCTGGTCTCTTTCTTCAGAAGGAACTGACAGAACAAGAGGACACAGTCTTAAGCTGTGCCATGGGAAATATAGGTTGGATATTAGGAAAAATTTTTACAGAAAGGGTGATAAAGTATTGCCATGGTCTGCCCAGGGATGGTGGTGGAGTCACCATCCCTGGATATGTTTAAAAAAAGACTGGATGTGGCACTCAGTGCCCTGGTTTAGTTGAGGGGTTAGGGCTGGGTTGAGTTTGATGATTGTGAAGGTCTCTTCCAACCTAGAGATTCTGTGATTCTGTTTTCATATCCCTGTGGCTGAGGCACTGGTCTCAGACAGGGAGGAGCAAAGCACTCCGCCATTCATCTGTCTGTTAAATTAGCTTTGTTACTGTGATACAGAAGTTACTCTGCTGAAGCCAGTAGGTGTTTTATATTCGAATAAACAAAATATCAGTAGGACCCACTTTGTCTTCTGTCACCACACAGAGACACTCATACTATCCTGTTTCTACCTGTTGGAATTCCATAGACACATAGAAAAATTCAGGTAACAAGCAGGCATTTAAGAGGATAAGCGCCATTCTTTAAGCAGTTTTAGTCAACCACTTGAAATGCAAACATGAAGCTTGACAAAGCATGAAATATTTCTTGCTATTCTAATTTTGTGTGTGTTAGATCAGACTTCTGCTGATTTTTCAAAAAGAGTACTTAAGGGTATAAGCATTAGATTAAATTCTACTGACTTTATTAAATCCTACTGGTTTCAGTATTAGCCATGCTTAAGTTGTGCATGCTGTGTAGTGCTGTTCTAAATAGCAAGGCATTCATAAACCAGGGTCTGGATTTGTCTGTGTGGTTTAGAAACACATTTGGCAGCAGTCATAGCCAAGCCAAGAATTCACTGCAGTGAGTGGCCCACACTGGTTGCAGTTTGTCATGTTAATGTGCTGTTACCAGAATCATATGTGCAAACTGAGTAACTGATTTACTCAGGCAAGTGTTGGAGCTGTGTATGAAAAATAAGGAGGTGCTTACTTAATGGAATGCATGTTTCAGATAAAAATTTAAGCATGCATTTTGACAACATGAATGTCACAAACAAGGGCAAGATGTTTCTGAAAAAATGTTCAGGTATTAGATATTACCATTTTGTCTGAAGTTATTGTCAGTTTCTAGTTACAGAAGTTGGTCAAGGACATTTATTATCTTCCAAAAAAACAAGTAAGAAGTGTTGTACAGATGAAATTATCTGAAAATTAGTAATCAGTTGCCCTAGTTAGGCATTAATCTCTGCAGAGTTATATTCTGTGACTACTAATGCACTTATTTGGAAAGCAGAGTCACTTTTTCAGAAGTAGTTCTCTCCTGTGAGTTATGGATATGATGTGTTTTTACCACCTTCTAGTAACTTTGAGGTGGGATAAGCTTTATGCATTCTCTTCCGGTTGTGAGTAATTAAAGTATGTAGTTGAACAAAAAAGAAATATGCAACTCTGAAAGATCTGGAATGATTTATTTTACAAATTTGCTCATACCTTTGGCATCCTGGATCAAAATTACTGTGAATAAGGCAGTTTCATTTTCCTGAGCATGTTTACGTGATCGCATAATTTACAAAGAATTGCAAAAAGTAAACGAGAGAGATGTGAGCTGCAGCTCACTCTGAGGGACAGAAGTATTATGGAACTTGGTGTTGCGGTCTGTGGGCACCACAGGAGAAAGGCAGCCAGGTTCAGGTGAAGGAGGCAGCGTAGAAGGAAGCTTCTTTCACCAAAATGCAAGTCTTGTTAGAAAGCTGGCACTGGGCGAAATGTAAAAAATGATCTGAAGGTGGAAAACATGTTCTGCAGTGAACAGTGCAAGAGGATCCAATAAAGGTTTTGAAGCTGAATACATTATGTAATCATTTCTGGGCTGCTGCACAAATTACTTGCTGTGCCCAAGCAAATTGAATTTTAAGGAGCTGGGATCGTGAGTCAGAAAAAATAGGGGACTGTATGTTACTCAGAAAGAGAAGGCAGAAACAACGGTGTTCAGGCAGATGGTTAGCATAGTTTGTTTCAGATGCAGGTATTTCTGTGCATAATTTTAGACTTCAGAGGGATTGAAAAAAAATCAAATTGGGAGGCAAAGCAGAGAAAAAGAATGTAAGAATTATACTCAGTGCTGTTTTAATGAAAAAACATAGCTAGGAGAGTTGGAAAACCAAAGAAAATTTTAATTGCTAGAGATAGTCCTTTAAGAAAGCTCAGGGATTTCCATTGTTGGCCACAAATGAGGAGGAATTAGGTAGGAACCAGGCAGTGCAATCTTCTGGTTAGGACTCCACCAAACAGTATTTGGTAGTGAACAAATAGATCATTAATGTTAAAATTCTAGAAGAGAAGGAATAGAGGCAACAGCATGTGGTAGTTACCCATGCCCTCAGAAATGGGCAGCTTAGTGCAGAGGAACTGACCGAGTCTGAGGGGTACTTCCAAAGCAGTTCTGAGGGAACTGTGTGCAGTGAAAAAATACAGATGGATTGAAAAAAACCCCCAGCGTTACAGACCCATAATGACTTCATTGAATGTGTTTTCTATTTGTTGTATTTATGCAACAATTAAAAACTAATAAGTAAGAATGATTGAGTCATGCTTGAAAACCACCAACAGTAAGCAGTGTCTCACAAGATTGGTGGCTTCTGGCTTTTGCACATGCTAACAGCATGTGCTTTTCACCAGAAATTCTTTCTTCCACTCTCCCACACTTGAAAAAAACAAACCAAACCAACCAATCATAAACGCAAACCACCCATTCACATTTCAAATCCTTGTCTTATTTTTACAGGTAGTTTAATTTGTCCTAAAGTTTAAGTGAGACTTAAAATGTGGTATTTGTCACCTTATTTTGGAGGAAAAAGGTAGTTCTTGCCAACCTTGGAAATAGGTACTCAGATTTATGGCCTAAAAAAAGGCTCTAGGATACCTCCTTGAAGTTAATGGGAACTGAGAGCAAATCTTCACATCGGACCCAAAATAATAATTTAAAATGGTCCGACTGAAATGAATAATCCTGAGACCTGAGGTGTTTTTTGCTGGTTATCTCTTGAATGAATTGGTCAATAAAGTGAAAAGGAAAGTTGAGTTGTAGTTTATTCAATGGCACAGATGAAAAAGCAAGACTTGACTAAAGATGAAAATTACTGTGCCTAGGATTTTTTTTCTGTCCATGTCAGTCCACATTCCTACCCAATGGCAGTGCAGCTGAACAGCTTTCAGAGAGTAATCCTTGGAGATGTGGTAGGTCTGTTTTGATACTGATTAAACAGTAAATTAGCAGTCTCATTTTGAGTGGCACTTGTCTATGCAAGTAAAATTTTAACTTTTGTTTACAGTTATGAAGAGTAGAATGTTTTTACTGACTTTTGGCAGCCCTTTTCAGACTCTTCTGGATTTCACTGCCCTATGTTCATAAGAGAGTGACTTCCTCAGCCTGATGTAGCGCTTCTGTCTACATTTCCTTCTTCCCTAGTAGGGAAGCAAGTGTTAAATAACAGGCTGAAATCCAGGGACATGGGTTATTTCAGTCATTGTAAATGTGGGTCACTTGGAAGGAAATGATGGTTTATTGGTTGTGGAGGAATTTTTAAATTTTCAGGAGGCAAAAAGTAGTAATTGGGAGACTTTTCCTCCATTACTTGTGAGTCTACTTGTTTTCAAAAAAAATGCAGAAAATCCATTTGTCTGTATTTGAATGGAGTGACTGAAGTATTATGTTCTATTGTATCTGGAGCTTTGCAAGAAAACAAGTAGAGTGCAGAATTAAAATACCCAGTCACATCAGCACATGTAGTGTATGCTCAGATGCATGCCAAACAGCTGAAATAGTTGTCTGCTATTAAAAGAAATGCTGAAAGTTTGCCTTAAGCTTATTTTTGTACCTGTCTGGTTGTTGCCAGTGTTCAAATAGAGCTTGTTGGGAGTCAGTGAGTGAATTTACTGCCTTGTATGGGCAACTTCTCCTTTGAATATGGATTTTCATCCTGGAGATGGCGAGCTGGAGCTGACCCACCCCTCTGGGCCTGGTTACTCTGGTAGGGGTCGGTGAGAACCCCAGCCAGGCATGCAGACTTGGCTGAACCATCTGATTCTTTAGTCCTGAGCACCCTGCAAAGCCCTGATAAAGTTAATAGGAAGATACACAAGTTTTATCCTCATAGGGATTGATTCCTCATAGGAAATGCCATCAGATTTATCTGTGGTGTTGGCTGAGCTACAGATGTTAAGCCTACTGCAAAGCATTTTTCTCCTATATATAGAAAATCTTCAGTTGTGATAATGTATTGAATTTCAGCTGTGTCTAAATAAGATTCATAATGCTGAAGTAACCCAAGGTCATAGAATACTTTAATAAACAGGTTTTATTCAAGAACAGTGTTTGGCAGCAAACAAAGGTTTCCAAATACCCTATTAATGTGCAGAGACCCAGTGTTTTATGATGATTTTGACTTTATGGATAGTGGTTTGCTAATCATTAGGAAGCTTTCCTTGGAGTAATAGAGTTTTTTGTCTTCAAGTATGAGATTTTTTTTGCTCTGAGCTGCTGCTGATGTACAATCTGTGCAATTGGGGGAGGGATCAAGGCTTTAAAAACTCAGCTAAACTAAAGCTGCAACAGGTTCAGCTACTGAACTGTTAAACTTTACACCTAAGTGATCCCATGGTACTTCTTGTTTCTTAAAAAGAACTGATTTAAATAAGTGTATCCCACTTCACAGTATGGATCTTCTCTAAAGTGCAGTTGAAAATTCAAACAAATTCTCAAAAACATATTTATAGTAATTTCCTTTTTCTCTGCTGTAGTTTAGATCACAACTTTTGTTTTTCCCTGGTTGTTTTGAAGTCATTAAGTTGGTCTTCGTAGTTCTCAGTTTGCCACCATCACCTCTGATTAGACCTGGGTCTGTGATGCCAGGAAGATAAGAATCTCAGCACCTAAATGAACTCCTACCAAAGGAGATCCTTTTTTCCTGTTTATGGCCATAGTGACCAGAAAAGCAGTGTTTCAAATACAGTGTTCTGGAAGTGTCTCATGATGCATCAGTTGCTCTTTAGTCAGACCTGTCCATTACCCAAGGATATACTTCTGAAACATACCCTTTTAGTAGTCTGAGAAGCTCCTTTCCCTTACACTTCCATTGAGAGGTGTTTCTAAGTAGGAATCTTAATTCTTTGTTTCTGGAGAGTGTTTGTTGGAGGGAGGGGGGAAGTAAAAATCTTGCATTTCTGTTGCCTTTTAAGATGCTCCTCAGCTATTGCTTGGAAAGAGACTTCTTCATACTAGGAACATCCATCAGGAGCAGAGCTGTAGATTTAAAACAAGGTTTTATTGCATAAGAATATATCACTTACTATACATATATACTATGCCTAAACAAAAAACATGTCTGATAACAAAGGGAGTCCTAAATAAAGGCAGTCCTAAAACTGGAGCAAACTCCTTCTATGCTAACAGTTACTTCTCTGGGTATATTTGTGGGAATTATCAGTTCTGGATGCTTTGAATCTTATGCAGAAGATTTTCAGAACATCAAAGGTGTATTTGGATAGTTCTTCCACAACCAAAACAAATATCTTATTTCTTTTAAAATTTTGTTTAATTCAACCCTGTTGAACTGCTTAGCTAGACGGCAATTTACATTTTTGAGTACATTATGGCGGATGTCTGTTAAATTGCATCCTTGATACAGCCAGTTTTATGATCCAGCTTGTTGTTGTCAGATTAATATTGCAGCTGGATCTAGTCAGTTACTTGCAAATTCCAAATGATACTGTTACTTTATAAAATGAATTTTAAGCTGGGGTAAATAGATAAATCATGGTTACAGGATATTCAAATTATGCTACCATCTGATTTCTGTCTATTTTGTGTCTGTCTTGCTTTAGCAGAGAGCTCAACAGGATTGTGTATCTGCATTTTGTCATATAATGATAAACAACATCTTGGAGCATAGTAAATAATGTATTTTTCCAGTAAGTTTAAAAAGTAGGTTTAAGAATAGAAAAACATTTTAAATGCAAAAGACTTAGAAATGCTGTTTAAAATTTTCATCTGTCACATGTTTTTCAGTATGCAGGAAAATATTCCTGTTGGCTAATCCTATATCAGGAAAAATATATTTGTGCCTGAATTCTTACATTGCTTTGGGAGCAATGCTTTTTTTATTTGTTATTGACGCTTTGAAAGTTTGTTTTATGAATTTTGTGTCATATTGAGAGAGGTACCAAAAAATGGCTATTATTTCTTGGAGTTCTGTATTTATTTTCTGAATATAACATAGGCAGTGCTACTGTTTGTTAAGTAGTTGCTGTTTATTTCAAAGTAAAGCACTGTCAGCTGTGTCTGGAGTGGAAAGATAATGAGTTTTCCTCTATTTGCAGCTATATGCCAGCCAGGGTGCAAACATGGTGAATGCGTTGGGCCAAATAAGTGTAAGTGCCACCCAGGATACACTGGAAAAACTTGCAACCAAGGTAAGAAGGAATTTCTTCTTAAAGTCACGGAAGTATTGTTGATCTCTCTACCGACCCCCACGAATGCTGTGTGTCCCCCTGTGTTTATCGAGTAATGAACTCATATACCAGGTCTGCTACTGCTGGAGTAAGTCTGATATTTGGACAGATAATTGTAGGGAGATTGTCATCTGCAGTGGGATGACATGGGAAAAGCTGCTTTCATTCAGAAGAAATCAATGAGATTAATAGACAGAATGCAGTTACCTGCTCTCCTTAATCAGAAACAAATTATTTAAACCTTGTGGTCAGGATTGTTGTGTTTTATAAAGTCACAATTTTCGTGTTTGAGTAGTGAAAGAATATTAGTTTAATTAAAACCCTCATAATTCATACATTCTCATTTTAGTGTTTCTAATCCTGAACTAACTAGGTTGTATTAAACTAGTAAAGGGTTGCTGTAAAGAGGAAGTTTCTGTAACTGGATTATCAAGTTTTCACGTTTCATTGTTTGGGGTTTTTTTTCCCGAAAGTTATGTCCAAAGCGCGTAATAGTATAAAGCTCATAGAGTATAAACAATTAGAGAATTGTAATATGTGATTTTTAGACTTTGATGGCTAAGACGTGTTCACATACAAAGATACCTCAATTATATGTCTTTTGCAGTTGTCTCAGCCTATGGGAAAATTTGTGCATTTTCTGAGTGCTGAGAAAGTATGCTAGAAAAGTGTGATATTCAGAATGATTTTCTTGTTCAAGGATGTACCCTGATGTTGCTAAATCTCTTACAACATGTTGATTTTTAGACTGAGTAATTTTCTTTAAAAATAGATGCATACTTGTTTTCAGATTTACTAATACTTCCCGAACTGATGTGAAAATGTGTGTTGTGTTTTTCAGTTTTCTCAAAAGTTTCTGTTGTCTCTTATATTATCCTGTCTTTTTCTTCCCCCCCTTACTCTGGGCTGATGTTTTAAAGGATGTGTTATGATTTTATTACGTGTGTTTTAGTCAGTCCAAAGCTTTTTAAGATAACAGTGCAGTGAACTAATAGTTATATGTATGTGTAACAGTTTTTATTTGTAGTATATAGTTTAACAGTATTGAAAGAATGCTTTGTGGGTTGCTGGAGGCTTCAGTCTTCAGCTAAACTATTTACTTGCCACTAAATGCTAAGGAAGGAAAAAATGTGATGGGTTATCAAAGGAGGCACGTTGGGCAGTATTTATGAAATATTGTTGCATGGTGTTGGTGACAAAGCTGCCCTGGCAGAGGTAGATGAGGTTTCTGAGGTGCCAGCTGACTGCGGTGCCCCAAATGTGCACCAGTTCAGGTGGCTGCTGCTGCTCTACTACATGGTGACACCCTTGAGCTGTTCCTGGGGTCATGATTTGCGTTCTTGCCGTCTGCTGACTCAGTGTTTGGATGAGACTGGAAAGTGCACAGTGAATGCAGAGTCTGCTTTCGCTGGGAGGAGATTGAAATGGCACAGGATAAATGTGACCTAGGTTATTATGCCTTAGTGCAGCACTTCCCCTGTTCAGTCTGTGGCCCATTTTCTCAATTCTGTTCTAGAGTAGTAACAGAAGTAATAACATTGGCAGAGGAAATGTTGGAGTTCCCCGCAGAGATGGAAATCTTTCTAGGATGTGTGAATGTTTTTGGGCTGTAAAGCATGCTCATGTTCTTGGTGAAAGGCGTTCTTTGTGTACAAGCTCTGATAAACAGGCTTTACATCTCATCTGTTTGTGTGCCCCATGGATCAGGCTGTGTTCCTGGGACTGATCCAAGAGATCAGTGCAGCCTCACAGAAGAGCTGTTCAGCCCTGACTGTGTGATGATGCTGGATGCTTTTCCTTTTCCAGTGGCACTGCAGCTGCTGTGACAATCCATACCTCTCTTTAGATCACTCAGAAGTTAAGACTACCTGATACTTTTTAAATTGTGTTGTCTCATCATCAGTCAAGTTGCAGTGACTGCACAAGAGCTAACCACGTGTTCTCCCTACAGCATTCATACCTCCTGAATGGCTTTAGTGTTTCCCTTCCAGCTTTTTGATCCCAGCTTTACGGCTGTAAGCAGTGAAGAAACAAACAGAGCAACTTGAGAGAAAATACCCTCTGCCACCTCTCTTAATTTATAGTGATAATAACAGGACTCATACTTTCAAAATGTGTTCATCAGAAAATTGGTAGCTGCTCTTGAAGAAAATAGAAATAATATTCAGTAAGACAAATACAAACAGCTGTAATTTTTGCAAGCAATCTAAAGCACATACAGGTTAACTTTCTTTGGCTGGGAAAGGCCGCCTTTGTCCAAAAAGTCTAAGGCTGCCTTTATGTAACTTTCTATTCTTACTCTGTTCTAGGAAAATGATGTAAAGTTCACTGCTTGAAATCCTTGTCAGCACTTGATATATATGTATATTTATTAATTTATAAATGAAGTAATGCATCTTGCCATATTTTTATTATGCCCTCTCCCTATCCTGTGAAGATGTGCAGCTGTACACAAGTCCACTTGGTCAGAGCAGTGGAGCTCTCATATTCCACCCTCTGGATCATCATGCAAGAAATGTAGCAGCAAAGGGTGAGGTGGTTCTGTGTTTCAGGTGTTGTGCTCCTCCTTTGTTCACGGCTTCAAACGGGAGTGCAGTTTTTTGCAAAGGAGGTGGAGGCTGATAGACCCATCTATGGCTGGGTTGTGAAAGCTGAACCTGCGGTGTGCCCTTAGCATGCAGAGCAAATAATTGGTTGTATTTTGTTGGTGCTGCTGTGTGTATTCTGAAAAGTTTTGACTCTACCATACTCACAGTTGTCACTTGAATTTGTTTCTTCCCTCTGCTCTTCTTTCAGAGCCTGCCTTTTTTTCTTTTCCAAGTTCCTTTGTAAAGTGATAGTGATGGAAATTGTTTATCAGGTTAGATGAAGGCAAAACTGTGATTTAGATGAAGTTGGAAGTTGTAGAAAATGAGGGTTTAAAACCTTCTGAATTTGGCAGCTGTTGATTAATCAGACTAAGTGAGCAAAACTCTTCAGGGGATACAAATCTCTTACGAGGTTGACATGGTAGTGTGATTGCAATTGCTGGAAATGAAAGCTGATCTACTGTTTACAGTATGGTGATAACAGTTTAATTTTTGCACTTGGTTTCTGATCCTTGGCATCTATTTTGAGAGTTGGGTAAATGTAGTATTGAAAATTTAACTTCAGTGTTGCCTGATCCAAGTTAGGTGATAGGCAAAAAAAGGCAGAAAAAAGTCTTGAGTGCTGAAGTCTGCAGAAGCTAAATAAAAGAAAATAGCAGAGTGTATTGAATCTGCCTGGAAATAAGTGGCCCGTTGTTGGATGTGCGCTGAAGTTAGTCAGCAGTCAAAGGAGTCACATCCGGGTTTGCCAGCATAACGCTCTTGTCCTTTCCTTGCCCTCACGTTTCATTTCTTTAGACATAAAATACTTGTGCTCAGCAGCTTGTGTTTGTTACAAACCTGCTTTCCATAGTGGCCGAAACAGTCAGTCTGCTTTTATGTATTTTACTGCCTTGTGTTACCTTGAAATCAAGAATGCTGGTTTTGCATTGGCTGTGCAGTTGTAGGCAGTGTGGGAAATTAAAAGACTGAACAATGAAATTGTCAAATGCAGGACAATGGGTGGTTATTCCCACAAAGAAATTAAAGGGATTTGTTAAATTTATTATTTATTATTTAATTTATTTATTAAATTCATCATTTATTTATTTATTTTTTAATTATTTATTTTTTTTCATAGTATGTTACTATTAGCTGTCTATTTATCCATACCAGAGCTTTTATTTCTGTACTATGAATACTTAGTATCAAGTGGTGGTGTAGAATTTGGAGTCCTATAGAAAGATCCAGTATTTTAAGGCTCATAATGTAATCTATTCTCTATGCAGGGTGATATACTGAGAACAGTCGTAAATTCTTATTTTCAGCTTTGAGTCTGTGGTCATAACTCTGGAACTAAGTGCGCAGCAGTTCTTAAGTCGTCAGGAGTATCTAAACTTAGGAGCTGAAGTGCAGTGGAATTTAAACGCTAGAACTTAACACAAGGCACTGCTAAAATCCTGCCCTGTCAACTTAATTTCAGTGTTACTTTTCCTTATTCTGTCCCTACTCCTAGTTAAGTATTTTATTCTTAGCTTTGTTATGCCTTTATTTTGTAAAGGGATGCTTTTTGTAGAGAAGAGGAAAAATACAGATATTTTAGATTAGGAGAACTTTTTTTTTCCTCTTTCTTCAAAATGATGGTTGTCAGTGAACCTCAGTATATTCAATACTACGGGTTCCATGGGGGTACATTTATGAATTGAAATCAAATGCCGGCAGAGTGTTTGAATGTAACAATGACTTTTAACAGACACATTGCATGTGTAATAAATATGTTAATACAGCTATAATGTCTGTCAGGAACTGCCTACTTGTGGTATGTTTTACAGAAAAAAAAGAAAAGCCAACAACTTTTTTTTTTTTTTTTGTGCTGCCAAAAGAAGTTTGCCTTTCAAAACATGAACTTTCATCTGCTTATTATTGGAGATTTTTATGTAAAGTTCTTTTCACACAAAGGTTTCCACAATGAAAACTTGTCCTTGCCCTCTAGCATAATCATCTGCTACATTTCCATTTGGCCTAGGCATATACCTGTAGTTGCAACTCCGAGCAAAAGATCCTGCTTTCACAGGAAAAAATGTACTGTCTTCTACAGCTGTTTCTCTCAAACCTGGCAGGTACTTTCTTGTGAGTTTGGCATTGGTGCCTGCTGTGAGAAATATATTCTCCTTGCAACTGCTGAAACTTTTTCCAGCTCCCAAAGAGTGAGAGCTGAAAAGGGGTGCTGTCTCTGAAGTTCATGATCCTCAAGAAGACTGCAGAGGTGGTCATCACTCCTTCTTTATCATGCACAGGTCCAGCCCTTATTTTGGCAATCTTTCCTCACTGAAGTCCTGCTTAGGCTCACCTGATCTTCCTCACCACTTGAGGAGAAAATACTGCCCTTCAGGTTTCCTGGAAACATCTTGTTCAGCTTTACACGGGAAGAAATGGAAAATTACATCCCTTACCACTACCGTCTTGCAGAAGAGGGGAGCAGGAAGTATTCTTGTCCTTAAACATGCTGTTCTTGCAGAGACCTTGGAAAATGAAGTAAGGGGAAGGGTTCTGGGGTGGGCCATGTCTGCATGACGCTCCTTGACCCAATGAAGGTGGAAACAGAGTAGGTCAGAAGACAGCAAGTTTTATGGTACACATAAACACTGCTGGGAGCTCTCAGGAACAGCAGTGACATAACAGGCAACATCCTCTCAGCTGAATTTGGATTACACCAGTGACTTGTAGTGTGATACATGTGTTTTTCCCTTGATGGCTCTGCATTTTACCAGTCAAAATGAAAGGGAATATATTTCTCAGTTTTAGAATGCCATTTAAAAATATTTTGCCTGAAGCGGGTATGGTGAAGAATTTACTCTCAAAAACTAAGGGATTACAGAGTTTCAGGACAAATTTAAAACCCAGACATTAAGAACTTGTAAAATTCCAGGTGTGATTGTCTAGAATCAATGTTTTCTCTAACTTCACCTCTGCAGTGAATGTAGCTTTTCTCACTCCATTTGCTACATAGACCCCGTTAAGTTTTCTGCTTCACTTCTGAAAAGCAGTCGATGAATTACTGACTTCATTGTAACTGGAGATGTATTTATCTTTCTGGTTCAGCATCTTAACCCTGAGCCTTTGCCTCTAGTGCACAGGAGGCATCTGTCACCTCCTCAGCTGGCATTTTATGATGTGGCTACTGTGTGTGTGTATCTACGAGACACACCCACACAGTAATGCGAGCCTCAAGGCTTACTTTTCTGCTACGTGGATTGAGTGACACTTGATAAGATAGTGCTTAGTACTGGGGGATGGCTCTTTGAAAACTTCTGGAAAAATGGCAATTCTCTGTCTGCAAAAGACCTCCAGACAGCATGGTGCAGTATTAAAGATGATGGTTGATAATTCTTTTTTAAAGTTCTTCCTGGCTGGATTTGTGAATAGATTTATTATTTTCATCTTTGTTGTCATCTCTGTTCATTGCTGTACAAATAACTACCAGCAATAATAAGTAACAAATTATTCTGGTTTAGTCAAAATCACCATGTATTCTTGGAAGAGAATTCTGAAGGAAATCATCTTGTTTGAAGTTCTGTTTACTAATATGGAAATTGTAGGCTGAGTATTTTCAGTTCAAACCATGAATTCTCTATTAAATTGTAAATCTGAAATGCTAGCCCTCATGGATAGTCCTTGACAAATATAGTTGATGTCAGATACTTTCTTTAGTATTTTCTAGATGATAAGGAATAAATTTTCTCTGTGAGATTGTTTAAAGTAAGTTGGCATCAGCTTTCCTATGTTCCTCTGCCACTAATTTTGAAGCACGATAGTGAATTACTGAATTGCTATCAGAATCACTGATAGTGATTCCAGAGTGATGTTTGCTTTCTCTCTCCTCCTCCTCCTTCCAAGTGCTGCCTGGTCCTTGACATAGCATCTACATGAATAGTGGCAAGATGTGGGCAGCCTGAGCTTGTGTGTGGCCTAATGAAACAGTCGGCGCTTCATCTAATGCTAATATTGTCATTTTTGAAAAGATATCTGTGAAACCAAGCCAAATAAGCTGCTTGGCTGGAGAGATGAACGGCACTTTGTGCAGGATGTTTTGGATGCTTGCGATCAGCTGAGCTGCATATAAAAAGCTAATTGCCGTATTTTTCCTTCCTTCTCCAGCAGCTTGAACTGGTGGCTTTGCCATGCATGCCTTGTGTGTTTTCTTTTCCCACCCTCTTCCCTTGTGCCCTTCATTTCAGATCTGAATGAGTGTGGACTAAAGCCGCGGCCGTGCAAACACCGGTGTATGAATACCTACGGCAGCTACAAGTGCTACTGTCTGAACGGCTACATGCTTATGCCAGATGGAACGTGCTCAAGTACGGCCAGCCTTGGTGCTTGCTCTTTTCCAGCTTCTCAAAATCCCTGCTCGAGTTTCCCCGGAAAACTTCTGTGAAATGAAGATGAGTCCTGAAGTAAAAGATTAATCTTGTTGGAAATTAGGCAGCTGCGCAAGATGAGCTCCTTTTTTTCTAGTTAAATTAGGCTGAGAAAAAAAAGAGCAATTGTTCTGATTTTATTAGTTTTATTGCAAGTTTCCCCCAAAGCATTCTTCAGTGCTGTAAATCACTGTTAATTGGCCTTGGAGGACAAGTGCTTGCAGTTTTCATTGCAGCAAGACACCAGCATTTCTGCTGCCTTATGGCCTTACGAATGTAAAATCTTTCACGCTGCAGATGTTTGTTGTTTGACTGGTATAAAAATTGTACTGCCATCTCTCTGGAGATCAGGTTCCTACTTGTTCCCATAAAAATAGTTACTTTGAATATCTGGACAGAGGGAAGGGGAGAGAAATTACCTTCAATTAGAGATACCCCATTTTTAAAATGGCAGTACTGTCCAGGACAGTCTGTAGTACGTATTAGGCTTTATATTCTGAGGACTGCATTCAATAACAAAATTTACAATTGTACAAAAGTACAATTGTGGTGGTTTTCTCTTTTTTTAAAATTTTCTTAGAGATGTAGTTTGTGGAATAAAAAATGTTACTGGCGGATGTATTTCCTCTTTGAAGGCTACCTGTGAAACTCAACAAGCATTTTCCCACTTTCATCGTAAATATGTGATGTCGTAATACTCCAAAGCATTCAGTCATTTTCTAGTACTGATCACAGTCTTGATCTAAATATATTCAATTGTTTTTCTCCAGATGCCCTTTCTTGCCTGATGGCAAACTGTCAGTATGGCTGTGACGTGCTGAAAGGGGAGGTGCGCTGCCGCTGTCCTTCTCCAGGGCTGCAGCTTGGGCCTGATGGCAGGACTTGTGTAGGTAGGTGATCAAATGTAGATTTAATTTTAATTTTTTTTTCTCCAGGATGCTTTTATCTGTACACAGAATGCAGTGCAAGAGAGTTTATCAGTTGTACTTAGAATGCACAGAACAGGCAGTTTGAAGTTGTTAATAATGAGAATAGTAATACGGCTGTTGCTCAGGTGCCCTTGTGTCAGAGGTCACCAGTGTTTTCCTCCAGTCCTGCAAGTTTCATTGTCCGCCTAAAGCCCATACAGACTCCTTGGTATCCAAGCCCTTGGCCCTTGCCACTCCTGCTATGGCGTCATTTTAAACTATTGCTAACTCCAAAATAACCTGCCTGCCTAAAAAAAGGAATCAGGAGATCACCTTTCCCTCATACCCAACAAGGTGGTGCCTAGCTCAGTGGGTGGAGGGTTAATTTGTAAAAATCATTGTAGTGGGGCAAGGTGAAGGTCTGTGCGTGTTCCCAGTATTAGTGGAATTGAATGTGCTGTCTTTCTTCCAAACTGTGAAAACTCCAGATTAAAATAAACACAGAAACTTAAGAGTGTATAAAAGTGAAATGTTTTGTTCCCACGTTTGTGAACATGGAAAAGGTGCTTATGGTTAATCAGACTCTACTGTGGTCTGAAGAACATGTGAAATCATATGATTTCATCAGTCATTAACTATACATCCTGAGTGGGATATGATGGTCCAGTGATTTTATTATTTATATTCTATGAAATGTTACGATTCTATAACCAGTAACACTGAAAAAATGTAAGAAAATGGGGATGTCTTAATCATCCCTTTGGGTATCTTGGGTATCTGTCCACAGGATAGGTGGTTCTCCAGGTGCCTTGACCCATGCTGATCAAGAATTTGCTGGCAGAGGAAGGGACAGACTCTAGATCTTCTGATGAAAAGAGCAGGCTCCACACCCAAGTCAGAGGCTTTCTAAAGTACAAGATTGGCACCTTTTTGTATGGAAGAAAATGGAAAGAACAGGAGAAAAAACCCTACCATTGTTACATGCTAAAGGGATTAAGCTGTGATAAATCCCATTCTGGATACTATGGCAGAGAGATCTTTGAAAAATACTTGTGCCATACCATAGTGAGCTGAGTGATTTTAAATACAACTTTAAGAAAGGTACACCAACTAAAGAAATGTCCTAGAAAAAATGCTTGCAGCATTCTCTTTGTGTGCATTTTTCTATTCAGGAAAGCTTCATACTTTCAAATAAACATACTATTATATATATTATATATATTTCATAATAAACATACTATTCATACTTTGAAATAAACAAAGTGTACTTTAATTCCAAAGACTAACACTCAAATCAGTCCTGTGAAGCTCTTTGTGTTCTTCAGTGCAGTTTTCTAAAAAACACTTTTTTTTCCCCAGAAAGGCAAAGAACTGTGTACCTACATTTTAGTTGGGTATGCATCATTCCAAATGACCTCATAACCTATTTCTAAAATTTCCACAAGAATTTCAGAGCAGCCTTGTACAATACAGAGAAAATAGTTACAGCAAGAGATGTCTGTTCTTCCCACATTGTAACACACTGTTCTCCCCTTTTTTGGTAAGAAGTGATTGTGACATGCACCCTTTCTGTGTTATTTCACTATCAAGTTTGAGTTGCAGTAAATACCTCAAAGAATTGAAGCTACTTGGGTCTAGGGCTCTGCTTTTTCCTCATGTTTGTACAAGCTTGTCACTGTTGGGGAAGTTGTTTGTTCCAGCAAGGGTCTGGATAATGCTGCAGTACAAATAGAAGGTGGTGGTAAGAAAATTGAAGTGTGTGTTGGCTACAGCTCATGAAATCCTTGTTTGAGGAGAGTTTAGGAGACAGCTGGGAATGCAATGCGTATTTTTAGCACAGGTGGAAATTCCTCTGGGCATTATTCTATTCTTAGTTTAACACTTGCTGACCATTCTCTTGTTTAAAATGTTCCTTTCAGACAATCAGTGAAGGGCCGCCAATTTGACTATAAACGTAAATCATATAAACTAGATAACAATGGAGGGAAAAAATAATTCAGCAAGGTATTCAGTGAAAATGTGGATTAGATAGCTAATTATTGATTAATGACTCTTGAATCAATAAATCAATCAGTCTTGCCAGGTTTTTATATTGGGATTTTCATTTAATGAAATGAGCCATATACACATTTCAGCTACAAATGTTCTGAAATTATTTGAGGGCTGAAAATAATGATTTTTCACTAAAAAATCAATTCTTTCCTTTTTGTGTGTGTGTTTAGAAAATTGAAAATACAGCCTTGTAAACTTAAAAATCGCGCAATTTTGAAATTAGTCTCATAGTTATTTTGTGCTTGAGTTGGTAATATGGTCATATTTGCAGCAAGAGAGAGAAGCAATTCGGCTTCTCTGGTGCACACTGACCATCACACTGCCTCATGTGCCGTTGGAGCAGCTCTCTGGAGCTGAGGTGAGACTCCAAATTACCCCTCCATGCCCTGCTTTTCATAGGAAGCAGGTTTGAACCACAGCATGTTGCAGCAGGCAAAGGGAAATAGCTCTACAGCTTTTGGTCCAGGTATGGATTGACTTGAAAGAAGCCACAGTCACAGTACTGTTTGAGAGCTGCAGGAAACTAATCACTTGCCTATCATCTTGTGGCTATTGATCAAAAAGTGGATTTCCCCTCAGCAATGAGCATCCACGCACCTCTCATTATATGCAAGTGGAAGGCTGTTACATTTTTTCCATATTTTTGCAGCAGTTTTGAACAGTGTATTGATAAACAGTTCTGCCCTGTATCTCTAGGACATAAAACTGCCTACCACTACACTGCTGCCATAATTTAACATAATTTTTGCTTTATGTGAATTTGCAGAAATGTGCATTAATATGAATATGTACAGAGGAAAAAGCAGGACATGCTACATTAGTTTTTTAAAGGTGATAATCCATGCCATGATGAAGTATATTCAGTAGCTAATCTTGTTCTTACGGAACTACTTGTTGAAGCTGTTTTTTAAAGATGAAAAAACCCAACCAAAATCAACGAAGAACACAACTAACTCTTAGTAATCAAGAGTCTTAAACGTGCAGCCTTGAAATAATATTTTAATAATGGGTAGAAAATTGTGACTTGTTGATTAAATTATAATAAAAAACATGGTAGAGTTTGTAAAACTTAGTAGCACATTAAAAGCCTAAAATGTTAACAATAAATTCAAATCAAAAGACAGATTTATAGGAAGATTCAGGCATGTGGAGAGCTGCCCAGTATTGGCCTTGTTTTCTTTCTCATTGAGGCCTTTACTGCACCATTCCAGTAATGCTCTTGATGGAGAGAGAGCAGTCAGGCGGGCCAGGAGTGTGGGAGCTCAGAGGTTCAATCCCTGCTGTCCTCACTAATTCTTCGTGCAGAGTGGGACAGTGCCAGCAGGAGCTACTGGGGCAACCCATCTGGCCAGTAATTCATGGCTTTAAGTCACTTCTTTTGGCTGTGGGAACACAGCTTGGAGAGAGGCTGAAGCTCCATCCCCCCCACCTCAGGTAGCTGCCCTAACTAACCAGCAGCTTTATGGTAACATTTTTATGTGCAGTGGAAGAGACTCTCCCTTGTTCAGGCCTCTTTCACAAGAGCAGCAGCGCATCAATCACTTGGCTTTGTTTTGCACTCTTGACATCGGCAGCTGAAGTGCTCCTTTTGGGAAAAGAACTGTGTGGAGAGCGAAATCTTGCTTTCCCATAGATCAAGAGCCTGATAGAGCTGCAGAGCAAAGGCTTGAACTGTGCCCTGTAGATAACCAGCAAACACGAGGAGCTGCGTGCGTCAGAAGCAGCCGTGCATGGCAGGTCTCTACCTCAGTGAAGAACTAGTGTTTGAACACTCAGCAGCCTCAGCTCGGTGTCCAAGGGCTACAGAGTGACTGGTAAAGCAAGCAGCTTTTGTGTGTCAGCCTGACCTCGTCTGAGAGTTTCCCAGGCAGGGAGAGCAGCAGTGGGTGAGCATCAGCTGCTCCCTGGGCATCTGCCTGTGACCCAGAGCTGAACTAGGGGGCACAGCCAGAAGAAGTGCTCACTGACTGACCAAGGGCCCTTATGAAAAGTACTTCGGCTATTTTTAGCTTTCCATTATGTGAAATCGGTTTCATTTAGGCAGCATACATTGTATTTTAAGTGTTATTAAGAATAATACAGTTCCTTTGTTTCCACAGATATTGATGAATGTGCTACCGGGAGGGTTCTCTGCCCACGCTTTAGGTACTGCGTCAATACTTTCGGGAGCTACATTTGCAGGTGTCATAAAGGCTTTGATCTGATGTACATCGGAGGCAAATACCAATGCCATGGTAATAGCAGGATATTTCTCACATGCATGTAATAGAGCTGTGTATTTGAAAATTAAATTAATGGCTCAAAGAGGAGTGTTTCTTTATTATGGCTGAAATGTGTAGCAGGTTGTTTCACATTGCTTCAGTATTTTAAGAATAATAGAAATAGACTGTGAAAGAGAAGGGACATATATGGCCCACATTCTTGTAACTGGTTCTTGTGTGGAAGCTTGTGGGGAGAACAGAGCTGATGACCCCAGGAATTCCTTTCCGAAGCTGTTTTTTCTGCAGGGTTCACTGTACTGACAGTTGTAGGCTTGGAGCAGTGTCTGAGCTGTAACACGGTTGTGCTCCATAGCATGTCCCAAGATCCAAGATAAGAAAATGTGCACACCCTAGCTCCTCCCAACCCAGACTGCCCAACTTTCCTTCCCCTGAAGACAGGTGGGGAAGAGGCAGGAGTTGGGAAATAACCTGCTTTTGTCTGGACATGAGGTTGGAATGCAGCTGGTGTATGCCCTTCAACAAAGATATTCCCAGGTCTCTCTGCCTTAGTTTCACGGGGTCTCAAATGGTTATGATTCTTTCAGTGAGAAAAAGATCATGAGGAGATAATGAGGCATTGCTTTATGTTTGCTTAAGTATTTTTTTCAGAGAGATTTGTGTTCAGAGTACTGGAATTTGGAGATTTTTGCTTGCAGCACTGACAATGAGTGTGAATATACCATATGAAATGTTTCCAGCAGTTTCTACTTCATGTAGAAACATCTATACAGATGTATAATATACAAAGAATTTTATGAAGAAAAACCAGTTTAATATCTGTGATTAAGAACATGCATATTCCTACGCTCTGTTTGTTTTTTTTTCTTATTCTATCACCTGTGAGAAGTGGTTGTTAAAATTCTGATCTTAATGATCTCAGCTGCAACCTACCTAAGGCATATCTGAAGCTGATGCTAAGGTAAAAGCTGAACAATACCAAAGTTTCCCAATAAGTCCCTATTTCCCCTAACGTTTGCATCACGACATTGATTTGTGACTGTCTGTATTCCTTTTCCCACTGGGAAAAGCTTTATTATTTTTTTTTAATAATCAAAATTGTAATAATGTTTTGGGTTTTTTGCAGGGATAAGCAGAAAGTCAGGTTTTTTTGAAGCAAATGATTTTTTAATGTAAATTTTCTGTTGCAGATATAGATGAATGTTCCCTTGGCCACCATCAGTGTGGTAGTTTTTCACACTGCTACAACACTCAAGGATCCTACAAATGCAAATGTAAAGAAGGGTACAGAGACAATGGAACAAACTGCATACGTATGTAACGTTCCTTTTAAAATAGAGATTATGAAAGCTTTTGTGTCCCATTTTGTAAACGTTAAGGTACAGCACTATAAGGCTGAGTTTCTCTTAATTATTTTTAATACTAAATAAGGGACCAAGGAATGTAGTTGGTGTTTTCTAGGTCTTAGCATGCCTTGGTAAAAATATCTTTCCCTGAGACATTTTCATAATTAGAAAGAAATTCACCTCTCCCTATTCACAGCTTGATTCTAGAGATTGTTTCAGGATGAGAACAACTGAGTAAGCAGGGTAGGTCTGATCAAACAGTGCGTATTACTCATACCCTGTTGTTATGTACACTCCACAACTGGCCCATTTCAGCAGCTCACCCCCATCCACTCCCTGCTGCTTCCCAGATGTGAGAAGAGCCAGGAGGGAGCATTTCTTTGGAAGGATTTGCTGTTGGAAAATTCCCTTGGCCACCCCTCTCTTGGGAGAAGCAGCCACCCTCTTGGTACAGAATAAGGTGTTGGAACTCTCCCGTATTGGACATCCCACAGGATTGTGCAGCTCTGTGACATCTGCTGGATCTTTTTGATCCAGCATTCCTTTGTGGAATCTGGTCTTTGCTGACTCACTGATCTCTTTAAAGAGCAGCACCATTTTTTCCCTTTGGCTGTAGCTGTCACGGTAAAGAGTGTTTTATCACATCCTGAGTTCTTGCAACTATACGTGGGCACATTTCATGTGTGTTAGTGGGACATAGTCCTAAAGGGTGTTTTATATTTTAATATACTCTACATGTCAAAACTGCAGGGTATTCAAAGGGTTAGTAATAAAAAGTGGCCAGAGGGAAAACCTTTTTACCTGCTATCATCAAACAATTTACTGATTAGCAAACAGTAGTTCTTAATTTTAACTGTGTGTTATACTTAAAAGACTTGTAAAGAAAATATGTGACTGGAGCTCTTACTGAGCCTTTTAAGATCTCCAGTGAGATATAAAAGGCTTTTTAACCAATAGAAAACAACAAAACATATTCTTGTGTTCCATGTCTTCAGAAACTCTCCTTGTGAAACTAAGTTAAAAGTTGTTGTCCTTCCTTCATGAGACAATGGAGGAGATGTTACTGCAGGCACTGTCAATGGGGTGAAAGTGGTGCTCAGTCCAGCACCTCATTTTTGTGAAGGCTGAAAAATGTCAATTACTTAGCTTCCTGGTGTTTAGCAAAGGGATGGATCTAAATGAAGGCTGGCTTGGTTCAGTCTCTAAAATGATTACTGCTTATTGACAAGGAGAAATGTTTAGAAGGAAAGGTCTGCAAGAAGTTTCCTAAGCCAAAGGTATCTGCCCATCTGTGATCAAAATGGTTGTAACATCTAAACTAAACTTGCTTCCACTCCTGATTATGCACTTGTCCAGTTTAGAGGGCTGTTTAACCCATGGCTTCCTGCCCATGCTTTTTTGTGAGTTTTGCCAACTCGGAAAGACTTGATGCTTTAGAGGAGGTGGGATGGAAGTGTCTTGACCTTCAGTCATTCTAAATTATCTCTGAACTGCTGCACTGCCAAGTACGACCTAAAGGGATGTGATAATTTAGCAGTGCTGATGCTGAAGTATGTTTCTAACTAATGGAAACCTTCAGAGGAAGAAAAATTACTCTAAGTCTATGTCATAATGAAATAGATTGTTAAGTTTCTGGAGTGAGAGGCTGAGATGTCCATTTTGGTCCCATTTTGATTCTCTTTGCAGAATTCTCTTATTCCTATTGTTATGATTGAACCACCTGGTCCATATCACATATTCAAGGCCAATTGCACTCTCCCTGAGGGAGGCAGTGGTAGAGTGAGTAGGATCGTTGATGCTGAAGGCACAACTCCTCAGACCACTGCATGTACCTGGTTTTGTTACAGAAAAGCCAATGACCAGGCCAATGGCTTGGCCAACAGCTGGGCCAACAACTCATCCAACACGTGTGCCAGCCACTCGTCCTGTGCCAACCACTCATCCTACGCCTGTGCCAACTCAGCCTGCACCCAGAACAACAACTCGACTGACACCCAGGCCAACCACAAGATACCTCCCAGTGACGAGGCCGGTCACACCACCAGATATGAAGCCTCCACCTCCAACAACGCCTCAGCCTACAACGGTAAGACCTACACTACCACCAAAAACAACTCCTCTGGTAACAACTGAAGAGCCATCACATGTTCCCATTGAAACTACATCTTCCCAAGGAGTTATAGATGACAACAGGATCCAGCCAGATCCTCAGAAACCCCGAGGAGATGTGTTCAGTAAGTAATATTCCATATGCCTTTGTTTATCAAAGCTGTAGGTGACAGCATGTGCTACACTGTTTGGGTTTTTTGGAACACTATACCATTGAGAACAGAGAAATGAAACTGAAAAAGGTTACATGGTAAAGCTGCACAAGTAGTTGATTTTATTACCTAACAGAAGTTTGGGATGGAAGTTCTGAATCAATTAATCAATAAAGTTCTATTTTTTCCCCTGAAATTACTGAGTATATTGTCCTGTAGATGTACTTAATTATGCTTTTAGATGAAGGTTTTAAGAACATGAAAGACGTTTTATTGAAAAGTATTGAAGTGCAACATAACTCCTAAAGTAGTCAATGGATTTAAATTTTGAGAGCTGAGAGTCCCTCCTAAACAAAGTATTACCATAGCTTTAAGAATGGTAAAAAAAATGGGATCATGCCTGATTACCTGAAGACTTCTATACGACCTATTTTGTATGGGTTCAAATAGTCTCAGATGTTCATGACTAAACAATGGGGAAAATGCATAAAAATAGCATAGAGGGTAATTTTATGGACTGTGTCTGTGGAAGGGGATACATGAAAAGCTGAAGATAGTAAAGATTCTCATAGCATGAACACATGTAACTTTAACTTTCAGATTCCTCTGAAATCTACAGCACCATTGTGCCAGCTTTAGTGCATACCACAGGAGACATTACTGGCACTTACAGAGCTATGCGTATCTGCCAAGAAATACTCAACACCCGATTTCATCTCTAGTTCTGCGGCTAATTTTAGAGACAGGGAGGGTATGTTGGATCAGCTCTTCAGCTTGTACAATAAAACTGGTGAAGCAGTGTAATAGGAGGAAAAGTTTGCTGTCTCAGAGCAGGTGCACAAGCAATGTGGGAGTTTTTCTCTGGTTGCTTTGGCATCTATGTGGTAATCTCTTGGGCTTTGTTGTTCTAGGTCATTACTCTGTGCAATATTGTGTTCATTGTAAAAGAGTTCTTCCCGTGACATTTTATCTGTTATAGACAGAAAATAGAGAGTGAAGCTGACAAAAAATTAGAAGACAAATCCTGGTACTGCTTAGTAGAGTGTACTTTTGGCTTCATATTCAGTTAAAAATACAGAGATATGTTTAAGTAAAATTCTAAAAGGAGATATTATAAAGACTTATGAAGCTTATTCTAACGGGAACCAACCAGTTAAAAATACAGTTTCGTGGAAATTACTGTAGACTCCAGCATTGTGCTTCCCAGGTGTCTGTCTCATGTTGCAAGTGTTCTCTGGAATACTAAAGCAGAGGGATAGTTTTCAGCTATTTTCATGAAGTCATAACAATCCTCTGTGTAAACCTTATTATTTACAGTTGGTCTTTCTGTATTGTCCCTAGAGGGATTTTGAAGCTAATGCTTTCAATACATGTGCTTCAGATATGGGAGTTTGGAAAATAGGAAAGTAAAAGCCTTTTAAGCTTGGCTTGGCCTGACTGCCGCTTATATTATGGTACATATAACAAACACAGGACCTTTGCAAAGTGTTTATCAACTATTGGTTTAGGTCAGCTGCCACACTCTGAGGTTTGTGATACACATACATAGCTTCAAAGGCCTCAGTGCACAGCACAGCAGGACTGAAATGGGTCAAGCACTAGCTGTTCCTGGCCTCAGCAGGTAATACAGGGACAGATAGTCCTCAGATCAAGTCAACAGATGTCTGTCTTCAATCCCATGTATTTTTTTTTTTATTCCCTGCAAGAGATATACTTGATACACATATGTGTGTGATGTAACTGTGTGACTGAAAGCACACTCCAGGTGTGCTCCAGGTGATGCTAGTAGTGTGGTCTTTAATGAAGCTGGTGTCTTTTTTATTCCTCACTCTCATCCTTTTCTCTCCTTTCCACTCTGCTTTCTGCTCTGTTTTTTCTCTCTTTTCTCTTCCATACACTTTGAAAGTATAATATAGATAGTGGTCACTAGAGTCCTCTCCTACTTTCTGTCTAGAAGCATTTGTGTTGGGAGTGCACAAAAGCATTTGAGAAAGCAGCACGTTCTTCTGAAACTGAACTGTTTTGCCCCTGACTGTAGGTTTCAAATCCTTAACAAAGAAAGCACTGCTTGTAGAGTAAGGTGTTTCTTCACCTGTTGAATCCTGTTACTGCAGGAGTTTGTGGAAGAGCAGAAGTTACATTTCCTCATGTATGCCATCACACCATGGGAGCATTATGCCAGGTGCTGCATTCCTGAGCATTAGCTGGGCTGCAGACCTGGCTGCATGAGTGCTCTTGGCCATGGCAAATGTGAGCTGTGTTAGCTGGAACACCTTTCATGTTAGCTTACAGATGGTGCGTTGAGCTTCAGGTTCCTGCTGGCCAGTGCTCCCCCTGCTCTGGGTGTGTGGGAGAGCAGTGCCTGGCTTGGTGTGAAGCACAGAGCTCAGGATGGCAGCACTCCCACTGAGTGTAAGCCAGTGCCTCTCCAAAATTATTCCTCACAGCCAGACACAGTGTTAGCAGCCATGGTGTTAAGACAATACAGGATTTCAAACTGGAATAACTAGTAACATTTAGCTAACCTTCAACTTGCTTCTCAGCTGCTATGGGGATGTGCCAGACCCTCCCCACCTCCAAAAACGTGTGGATTTCTCACTTGCCTCTCTATTTCCTCGTGGAAGGGGAGTTTTGAACTATTTCCTTTGACTTCTTTAAACCTGTTTCGGTTTTAGTCTCACCTACATCAGACATCTTTGCAATATTCCTGGGTTGTGGATATAAGCTAATTTTGTTTTGCTTATACTGAGCTTCTTTAGGTTTATTTCCCCACATCAACTGCTCTAGTTGAGGCAGCAAAGAAACCAGTACTCAAAAATCAATTCGCACTGTTCTCCCCCTATGCCGGTCTGGAAAGAGAAGAAGCCTTGCTCTTGCTGCCTTTCTTTCTTTCCTGCTAGAGAATACAGCAGCAATTAGTAGTCTTGGAACTCTTATTCTCTTGGAAAACAGAGGAGAAAATCAATGCTAGATCTATAAGTAGGATTTAACTTCAGTTTTATAAATCTTCAAAAGAATTTTGTCATCCTAGGTGGTTGCTTCCTCCTGTGTCTTCAAGGGTTGTTGTATTCCAAAGAGTCACAAAATGCAGTGTTTTATCACACAGGGATGGGCAAAACCCAGCATAGAGAGCACTGTACCCAGCGACCACTGGCAGTTCTGTGGTCCCAGCCATTAGCATCTGCTAAAAACCTCAAAGTTGTGTTTTCAGCTAGGTTGTCTTGTGATGCGTGGACATTTCCCTTCCTTTTTCTTCCATGGGGTTCTGCAGCCTCAGCCAGACTTGGAGGAAGCAGCACTGCTTTGCTCCGCCATTGAATAGGTGGTACTTCTGTCAGGCAATCCATGGCAAAGGGGCCATTGACTGCTGCACAGATATCTTAGACCAAATCCTGCAAATCCTGGTGCTCTAGGATTGGCTCACATCAGGAGAGGAAACATGCTAGGGGAAATGTACTTTTTTCTGCAAGCATCTTTAAAATTTCAGCTTTTTCATAATTAACCTTTTCCTGGGGTACCCTTGGTGACTCATTGCTCCCTGTTTTCTCCCTTTGTTGTTATTTGACCTGCTGTTCCACACACTGAGTAAACTTGACCTAGGATTTCACTGTAGAGCTCTCTTGAATATGCTGCTGAATTTGAAATGAGCTGAGGACTAGTGAAATTGCTCTCTTCAGCAGTGACAAAGAGCACCAATGATAAAAATGCTGATAATGTTATTTAAATGCCTTTGCAATTTTTGAAAGGTATTGGGCTGTTGCTTTTCTTTAGATGCTTTACCCCTTTTTAAAAAAAGCCTGCAGTGACTTTGGGGAGCTGTTCTTTTAGAGAACAAAAAAAATTGTATTTTTTAACATGGAATTCCTACACTTGGCCTTTGAACCACTTAGTCAGATGCAGACAGTGGAATCTGGCACCAAGGATAATCTTCTCCTGATATGGATATGGGGGGGAATGGCAATGAGAGAGGAATGCAGTGATAGCTTAATATTTAACTATTTCAGGACTGATACAACCTACAGTGAAGTACAGAGGAATCTTGTCTAGTTATAAGTCTCTAACAAACAGAACAACGTCTCAATGAGACTGTGAATTTTTGATACCATTAGGATGTGGATGATAAGCATAAAAGCATAAACTTAAAGCATAATACTAGATATCAGCATAGCAAGAACAAATCCCCTTATCTGTATTAAAAGACAGTTCAGCAGTTTTCCTTCTTAGCCCTTAGTGGAGCTGAAAAGATTGGAGTTGGGAAGTGTTTCTCATAACAGCTATTAAAAATGTAAAGATTGGAATAAAACTGGGTTCTTTCTTTTCTTATTTCAGTGAGTGCAAAGTCCTTAGTCCTGTAAGTGCAGTTTTGTGATCCTTGAAGCTGTTGCAAAAAGGGAAATAATAAAAGCAAAGAAATAGGGGGTTTGTTATTCCTTGATATCATTAGAGTAGCATTATTTTATAACAGCATTTAATTTGTCTTCACTGTTCTGGCCCCTTTCAAAATGTATTTGTCTCTATATTTAAGCATTTACGATAGGTGCTTTGTTCCTGTTGGTACTCTGGAGTTCAGTCATGAAATTCTAGGTGTCTTACAAGTCTCACCCTCAGTCAATCTTCCAGTAAGTTTTGTCCCCAGATGTGATATGCAAGCTTCTGTACACTCCTTGTTTTAGCTGTGTTTCCCTGGAACTCAGTTGGCACTCTGCTCCTCCTGAATGGATGTTCATACAAAAGCAGGCAGGTCACTTTGCAGAAAACCTTCTGCAAAGATCAATACCAAGACGCTTGATTTCGGTAAAACTTAGTGAGCCTTGTAACTGCCCAAGAAATGCAAGATTGGACTTCAGAGTGGTAGCGTGCTGACACTGTTGTGTCTCCCCTCATATGTAAGTAGTGCTGGAGAGGGTGGCACAGTCACTGAAAGCACTTCCTGAAATAATTCTGACTGCAGAATTTGAATCTGTAGAGTTTTAAGAAACATATCCTGGACACTGTGGGTGTCTGGAAAAAAAAGGGTGAAATGTACCTCTCTGGTGCCCCTTCTTTTTAGCCCAGCATACATCAAAATCTTCCCTGGAGGAAAACAGGACTTATTCTTGTTTTCTCAGTCTGACTGACCTCTGGACTACCCTTACTTTTAACGGTTTTCTACTAGTTGTGCGTGAGATCTCATCACTTGCAGGAATTTCTTGCAAGTGGGATTTAACAGCTTTCAGTCGTAACTATTCAGTCAAAAAATCTTAGTTCTTTTTTGTTGTTGTTTTTAGCGAACGGGGAGCTTAGTCATGATTACTGTGTGGAGTGGAATTGTACTTACAGTGCAAAACCATTTTTTTCTGTAAGCCAGAGAATGGCATTATTAATGGTAATAACAGTTACTAATAACATGAACTTGCACTCCATATTTTGGTTTTGTAACACAAAAACAGCAATTATTCAGTTTATTGCACACAAGCTGATAGATATGCATGTACTTTCTTATACTCCCAATCTCAGCAATTAGCCAGTAAATCAAAAAAAGCTCTACTGTTTTCCCAAAGGTTAAAAATTTCAAAAAGAAATTACTCTTATATAATATTTATTAATCACAGTTATTTAATATTTCCCCCCAGATTTGTGCCTCTGTGAAGAAGTTAGCTCATGAACTTTCAGAAAATGGTAGTGTTGATGTATTGGCTCTCTCAAAGCATATAAAATTCTCCCAAGTAAAGGAAGCCAAGTTTCTATTTAACAAGTTTTATCAAACCATTGAAGTTAAGTGAAAAGCACACTAATATACTATAAAGTACACAGAAAGGGCTTGGAAAGCTTGCAGAAGATAATTGCACCAAATACTTTCACCCACGATCACCACTCAGCTTGTTGGTTGTCGAGGAAAAAAGTGTTCATGTGGGTCATATTTAGAATCCCGCATCTCTTACGGTAACTCTTGTTTCAAATTGAGTGCCCATTCCTGTAATTAGGTCCAAGCACTGAAGTGACTGTACTAAAGCACTGCAACACATTCTTACAGAAGTTCATAAAGTATTTGGAAAGGACGCTCAGGGAATTTTTTGAAAAAGTACTTTTGCAGCGCTTTAATTATAGACAGATACATCAAGTTGAATTTGGAGAATTCTTGTATGTGTGCACAGATGTAAATCAGGTTTGTAGAAAACATCTGTGTATTAGAAATGGTACTTGAAGAAGTAAACTGAAGTAGTTTCCAAGATAAGTTCCTAATATTTTTTTGCAGTATTTTCCATAAACAAGGACTATGACAGTCTGGGAAGAGGATGCACAGGACATTAAAACTGTGGTCCCTGAGTATCCTAAAAACCTTAGAGCATGGCAGAGAGTTTCCTTCATGCTCTTTGCCACAGTGCTCATTTAGAACCTTTTAATTACCTGCCTGTGAACCTGTGGTCTGAACCTTTGGTGCCTGCTGTGCTGTGCTAAGCAGTTCTGAAGCGAATTGCTGCCTTGTTCTTCATAGCATAGAAAGCAAACAGTGTCTTCTTCCCTTGGCCCAGTGTGAGGTGAGGAAAGGCAAGGTGGTGCTCCCTGGGTGTGCAGCATAGATGTGCTTGTTCAGCTGCCCCACCTACATCATTCAGGGTGAACAATGGATTTATATGCCTGAATATAATATTTGTGCATAGATGTACTGCAAGGCAATTACTGGCCTAGGTCGTGTGGACTGTGCACATTTGTAAGGTTTCTTTCATGTTAAATCTCAAGGGTTTTAATCATGTAAGCAGAACAGCCCAGGTGAAACGAAGCAGCAAAAATGCTATTTACAGTTAAGGTGTCTTTAAAAATTAACAGTCTTCTAATGCCCAAGTCAGCCTGAAGTCTGAAGCTGTTTTGAGCAGTATTATCCTAGACTGCAAATAGACATAATCTAAAATCTGCAAAGGATTAAAAAGAAAACGAAAAAAGGGAGTCTTAATGATTCAAATAATGACTATTATATTTAGGAGTTCATTGGTTTCCTACAGATTTTGAGCTTTTTAACTATTTGTTTTTGTTGTATGAAATTTTTATTTAACACCTCTAGCCTAGAATGGTACTTTAAAAATACATTAGAGTTTGCTTATTTTGTCCTAATTTCAGCATTTTCTTTCTTTTCTGTCTTCTGACTTTACAGGAGCTCTTGCAGCAGTGCTGTTTCCATGCTGACCTAGTGCAAAAGAAGTTTCTTCTTAACCTTTGCTTTGATTTTCTGAAAACAATAGTCCTTTCAGTTACCTTAATTCTTCATGTTCTCACTTGTTCTATAGAGACATTAATAGTTATTTTAGCACTGCAAACGGAAAACATGTCAAGTTTTTAATAGATAAGACCCTTAAAAATGCCTTAGGTGTCAGAGGTGCCTATAAAATCTGAGGACATGTCTGAAACACATTACTACTGTTACGAATTATGCATTAGACCTGCCTCTAAAAGAGGAATTTTCCAAGACAGCTTTATTCAGTACAATCTGTTTATCTCTGGCTGACAGCTGTCCATCAGGCAAGAAATCTGTGTGAAACTTAGAGTGACTGGCACAGCATCTTCAGAAATATGTGGGAACCTTTGTAGCCACCTGACTTCGGCAGCCATCACTCCCACAAAGACCTCATAAATTTCAGGTTGTCCTGGATGCTGAATGCCTAATAACCTCTGGGCCTCTTAATCACTGGGAGCTGTTCCTTCTCCTTGCAGCTGGGAACAGCAGCAGAAGGACAGGCTGTGCTGTAAAGCAAAAAGTATAATTACAGTTGAATTCCAGATTCCACTAGAGCTCCTCCTTCTCAGCTCCCAGTACAACCCTGATAATTGTTTTGGGAGCTCTAATCCTTTGCAGATAGATGGATGTACCTTCAGCTGTATTTCAAAGGTTAAGTGCTTGTGGGGCCTTTTCCAAGTACTGCTGCCTCCTGGTGAGGTTCTCCTGTAAACATCTGTGGAAGGGTTGAGTGAGGACTTTCATGTGGCTTTATTTTATTGAGGAACCACTGTCTCTGAAAATGCATTTGGAGAGGAATAGTGAAATTCAAGGTTAAAGCTTTCCCCCCTGGTTTAAAAGGAGCTTTCATTCAAAGGGCCTTTAGGCGATTTGGAATCACCTTTTACAGTGCTTCGGTAAATGTTACTTCATAAATCATGTAGACGTAAAGTTTATGAGTCTTCGTGTTGAATATCATTAAATATATTGAAATCTCCAGAAAAAGCACAATGCCCAGAGCTGCCCTTCTGGTTTTTGTTAGAGATAAAGCTAGTTAGTGACCTACTTCCTTATCTCATTCATTTTTTCTCACAGTCCCACGCCAACCTGGAGTGAGCAATAACCTGTTTGAAATACTTGAAATTGAAAGAGGGATTACAGCTGATGAATTTGAAGCAAACGATGACCCAGGTAAAGACCATGTCTGTTATTCAGGACCTACAGTTTATGAGTTTTTGAGATTTCTTAGGGGTTTATACATTTTCTAGGACTCCTACATCTTATGCCCCTCTTTAAAACTATGCTTTATAAAACCATGTGAAACCAACCCTTTGCCTATGTGAACTTTACACTTCTGTTTCCTAAAACATTCAGCACAAATGTAGCACAAATTGTTAATAATACAAGGATCCTTTTAATTGTTTTAGTATTTTTGCAGATTCTTTTCCTAGGGCTCCTTCTACATTTAATTTTCATACATGGGAAATTGAAAACCAAAACAATCTGAATCACTTCTGGGTTTTTTTGTGACCTCTTGCTCTGTTCTGCCAGGTGTGCTGGTGCACAGCTGTGATTTTGACAGTGGACTGTGTGGATGGATCAAGGACAAAGATGATGACTTGCACTGGGAACCAGTGAGAGATGCATCAGGTGAGTGATCTGTGTATAATCAGATCCTGCAGCTGAAGAACCTCCCTGGCTTGAGATTGATGACAGTTCCTGCTTGAGGACAAATTACACAGCTTCTGTTCCCTTAAGTTCTGGGATGTATTGCGCACTGATGCCTCTTCTGTGTATAAAAAGCAAAATTGAGGATTTGCAGTGGGAAAGAGCAATTGAAAATTACACTTTTATCACAGCTGACATCTTTAAAATAGGAATGTCTCTGAAGGACTAGTAAATGTAGTCAGCAAAAATTTGTCTTAAAGGAACCTGAAAAAAATTGTGGACAAGAGAAAAGCTTCTATTTATGGTGAAGCAAAGCTTATTTTTCAGACGACCATCTAAACATAATTATTTCCCAATCACTAGCAAAATTATAGAAAGTACTGGAAATAGGCTTTGTTTTGCTGCCAGATATAATGTTCTAGTTTAACCTCTTAGATTGGCTGTAGTGTGAAGTACAATTTGATAAAAGCAATCTGTATATTGAAAAAATGTTAAGTAAATGGAAGGCAGACAAGTTAAATGCTGGAACACAGAGCTTCTGAAAATGGGATTATTTGGTATGGTAAAAAGTGGCATTACACCAAACATTAGAGGGGGGGTGTGTAGTAGCTGCTTGCAGGGCAGGAGAGGAACAACCCTTCCCTGTCTCCCACCTCTGCTGTCCCAGGAAGTGGGATGGGTTTTGTCTCCTGTTGATTTTGGTGTGGCGCTGAGAGGTTGCTGCCCTTGCCTGCCTACCCTTCCCCCAGCAGTGCCTGCCCCACAGTGCCGGGGATTAGACACACATCCCTGGCTCCCCGTAATGATGGGATTACTGCATCCCCAAGGAGCAGCCTTTGAAGTGCACAAAGCTCACATTATGCCAGGGAGGGCAGCCTGCGGAAGGAAAGAGCCGCTCTCAGGCGAGACAGTGGTGCAGGTTAAGATGAGGGAGGGTGAGGGCACTGAGAGCCGTTTTCCTCATGCACCACCCTGTCAGAGCTGTCTGGCCTCATGCTGCCGCTTATGTGGGAGTCATTTGGCACCACAGCAGGTGACTTGGCACCTTTTCCAGGCTGTTTGGCTGGCTCAGTGGAAGTGCTGTCTTCACTGCCTGGGCAGGGGTCCCCCCATACCGGCTGCTCTAGTACTTCAGGAGCTCCTTGTGACACTTGAAAAGCCTTGGCAGTGACTGGGAGAGCAGAGCTCATTCCTCCTACAGATGAGAAAACAGGCAGCTGTCTCCTGCCTGCAGAGTGGCACTTGGAAAAAATGGATTTTTAAATCTGTTGTTTCAAAAAAGGTATAAATGATGTGTAATTTTATTTTTTTTAGTTAGTCACTCAAAGCATATTCATTATCTGTACTCAAAAATTACTGTTAATACGTACTTAATTCCAGAACTATGATTTTGGAGAACTAAGGATTATGATTTTTAACTGGCTCTTTTTTGTCACACTTTTTCCCTGCAGTACTTCCCAGTAGTCAGGGACAAACTGAGCTTTTTATTTCCTGTGTATGTTCTGCTGCTGTTGACATAACCTGTTAAAACTAGTCCCTTGAAGTCACCCACCCACCCACCCCCTCTAGTCTGGAATACCTTGTTGAAAGGATTTATTTTCACAGCTTGTTCCTGACTGCTTGCTTTCGCCTTGCAAAGTTTGCTATGTATTGGTTTATCAGAATCTGCATTTGGAAAGGTGCTGTGCTGAAGCGTTATAAGCTTATCTTGCATGCAGAAAATGCTGATTTGAAAAGACATTTTCCTACAGGGGCTTGCCTACAGATATGATTGCTTTGTGCTTACCTAAATCTGTTTCCTATTGATTGGATTCTGCCACAGTAACTGTGTGAAAATTATGAACTTAATAAGTCAGCACTTTCATAGTGGTATAATTGTATCTTCAGCAAACAGGTACAGTTATTTAAACTCTATTATGTGCATTTTAGCAATTAGTGACCTTGCTGCAAAAGCAATGCATTAAAAAAAAAAGAAGAAAAAAAAACCACCTCCCTGAGAAAATATCCACCAAAAGGCTTTAACAGGTCCTTGGACAAATGGATCCCACTTCATGGCTAAATGCTGATCTAGGGGCCCAGACAGCAGCATAATACTTTGCTTTGTGAAATCTCATTCAGACCAAAGAACTTAAAAACTTATGTAAGAAATAGTGAATTAGAGACAAGGTTGGCTTTCCTTTTAAGTGTGTTACAAGCCGTGGTACATTGTACTTAAAGCTTACAGCTTTTGAGGGAAAGCATTGTGACTTTCAAAGAGAAGCTTTCAAATAATAATGCTCTGTTTGAGTAGTAGCAGGGAGACAATTAAAAAATATTTTTCTATCCTGTTTAACTGTGTATGTCAACAACATTACAAACCCCCAATATTTCTAATTCTTTGGCTCTTACTAAGGACCCTAAAAATGCCACTTTCTTAATTAACTTAAGGTAGAGGTGGCATTTTTTAATTTTAAAAAATATGTAAAATCTAATCACATAAAGAAAAAATATTCTCAGTGTAAGATAAGGTTTGGGGGGTTTTTTTGAATCTTTTTCCCTTTGGTAATTTCAGATTTTAAAGGTTTCACCTACCTTGCAAAAGCCTTAATGAAAAGTATGAACAACTCATAAAGGTCTGGGTTTTCTCCAAGATGTGGAATCTCATTGAGTGTTGGTGTGAAAGGTGCCTTTTTTCTTTTTAGGTTTAATGGACGTTGCCATAACTGAGATCCTTAGCTTCTCATGTTCTGAGTGTTTTCTGGAAGGCACCTTTACTTCAAACGTGATAAGAGATAGTAATAGGGTTTTCAATTGAGTATGTATGTTCACTGACAACTTCCTACTGTTAGAATTTGGGGTTGACAGCCATGTGGAAATCATTACTGCTTCTTGCTTTATCTAATCCAGATTAAGAGTTTAAATTATAGTTAAATAAAAGAGGCTATCAGGTTTGCAAATGGATATGCCTGTTAACACAGTTCCCAAACAAAAGGAAAGGGACAGAGCCATAGCTCAATTACATGATATTATTTATTCTGCTCTCCATTATCTATCCAACAGCAAAACATTGCAGCTTGAAAGGTGCATAAATTTGCACAGTAACTTTAGCATCACTGTGGGTTTAAAATCATGCAGTGACCAATGGGTTGTCAGAAATGATGGAGTAGACGAGGTTTTAGGTTTTGAGAGGGGTATTGTTTATTTTGTCAAAAAGAAAAAATTAGATGGGCAAGACCCAGCCTGGTACTAATGTATAAAGAGCAGCACTGTAAATCTTACTTTGTAGGAGGCAGATGCACTAGTTCTGGTTCTGTTTGCCTTATTTTACACTCTCTGGACCTTGTTGACCCCTTTATTTATTTTCAATAACTCCTTGTGCATTTGGTCCTGCAAGCTAGTAGTGTCAAAAAAACCAAACCACGCCCCCAGCTAACTGCTTTTTCCACTGCAGGGGGACAGTACCTTACCGTCTCTGATCCCAAGGGCAAGGAAGGAAGAGCAGCACATCTTATCCTGCCGTTGGGTCACGTGGCTCAGGCTGGAGATTTGTGCCTGTCCTTTAGGCATAAGGTGCCTGGGTTGCATTCTGGTGCCCTCCAAGTCTTTGTAAGGAAAAATGGTGCTCACGGCCCAGCTGTGTGGGGAAGAAATGGCGGCCATGGCTGGAGACAGACACACATAACTTTACGAGGCCTAGGCATCAAGAGTGTAAGTACTGATGACTGTGTTCCTTTTTGGGGTTTTGCATGAAAAACTGAAGACACTTAAATGGTGCAGCACTGCAGCGTTCATCTTCTGGGTTTAGTTTCACTCTGTTTTATTACTTTGATCTCTGCCAATGGAATCACAGATGATTGTGCATTTTTTAAAATTAGTTTTGTGCAAAAAAAAAATACAGCTACAGAAATAGACTCGTAGTACAGGCTACTGTGTCATTTCCTGAGCTACCTGGTACAGCCCATTTTTAGGGAATCACCACCTAGGAAAGAATAGCCTCATGGACAGAGGCATACTCTACTGAGATTTCAAAAAAAGAGCCTGTATCAAGATTTCTCATGAGTAATGCTTTGAATAATACAGTGCCATGAAATAGGAAGAATCATCCCCTATGGCTAAACCATGACAAAGATACCAAAAATAAGTAATTTTTGGTAATGCAAGGAGATGACATGTGGTTTTATGCCCTTTAGCATTGTTGCAGCTGATCAGGCCAAGGAGATGAATGATGATCTAACAGTGCCCATAACACAAAATGGTTTAGTGCAATCAAAAGAAGCTGCTGGAAGTACCTTGGAGAATCTTTCAATACCTGGAAATTTTAGAAACATTGTGTGATTAACTGGTATCAAAAGCTCAGTGTTACTCTTCAACCTTTGAAGGTAGTTTTTATTTCAGATCTGAAGAAGTGACTTAGGTATCTCAGGGGCTGTTTTATTTACTCTGACTTAAATACCATGTGCTCTGAAAAACTCAGACATCATAATGTTCGTGATGGGAGCAGGCCACAAGACATACATAGTGTCTACCTCTGAAAGGAGTATTAAGGCTCTAATTACTGCAGATAATTTACTAGAAAATTTACCTCAGCAACAGTGGCAAAGGCACCTTTGTTAGCTGTAAATGAATGTCAGACTGAGGATGAAGACATTTGTAACAGGTGAACAGTATGTCTGTTATATTCTTACCTTTCTTTTCCCTAAATTTATCACTTCTGGCAGTCCGAGACTGGGAGACTCCTGTCACACCACAGATGGGCGCTGCTTCATGCCACACTTGAGTTTGGGATAGTTCCCAGCCACCACGGGCAGCCAGGGCTGCTGACCTGAATGACTGGGACACTTACCCAAAGATCAGGGAGTGATCTAGGGAGCCTCTGCCAAAGAGAAATCAGGAAGAAATGTGGAAGTTTTATTTTCTAGCTAAATAAAACCCAAAAGCAACTAAAAGGTAGTGATTTTGGAGGGACCTACTGGAAACCGAAGAAGAATTTGAATGAAGACCAGAATCCTTCATAACACTTTTTAATGAATTTTCTGTGCAATTTTTTTTAATCCCCCACTCAAATTGTTCTATTTCTCTTTTAGGTTATTTTCAGAGGTGAGAAAGAGAAAGGAAGAACTGGTGATATTGGACTAGATGATGTGGTCTTGAGGAGAGGACGCTGCTCTGAAGAGCATTAGCCAAGACAGTGGACCCGCAGTCATCTCCTCTTGCCCTTGTCATGCAGTTCCTACCAAACTTTGAAACAGAACAGCATGGAAAAGAAGAGAAAAAGTGGAACAGCAACAACTTCCTAGTGGTCTGCTAAGTGCAATCTCATGGAAATTTCACTTAAATACATGGAGAGCACCTCCCAGGATTGAGGAAATCAAATCTTAGGCTGGTTCTTTCTATTAATCCTTACCCTTAAGTTGTATTTTGTATGTAATTACTTTGTCCCCTGTTAAGTCTGGTGAGTGCTCTCAGAAAGAGTACTTGTGAAAAAGGGAGAATTAGTTACAAATGGTAGCAAAAGAAAGCTCCATCTCAAAGTTTCAGTGCTAACTGACAGCCCTTATCATGCCATAGTGCTGTATTTCATTGATTAATTTGTGTGAGTCACATTGGATTGGTGACAGCCTGGATCTGAACTTTGGCTTACTGCCACTGACGTTTGAAGAAAGATTTTTCATATATGAAATAGCATTTATTTTTGCTGCTGCATCTGTATTAACCAAAACCAATTATAGAGAGTAGGCATTGCATCCTGTAATATTTCTACTGCTGTGTTTTGTGTATATGTGTATGGTTAACATATTTATATTTTTAGTATTTACAGACTGTAGTTGCAGGGTAATTGGCAGCTGTAGTTTTCTTTCTGTACAAGACAGGAGTTCAGCATCTTCTTCAACACTGCTGGTCATGCCAAATTATCAAAGTCAGTTAATGGTGCTCATTGAAAAATGCTGGTGCAGTTTTTCATGTTGTAATGTCCTGAAGGCAAAAGACCAAAGGCTCACCTGATGGAAACTGGCATCTGCAAATGCTGTACAAGTTTGCATCGAGCTCACAAGCAAGCCCCAAAGGGCTCTCAATCCTGCAAGATGCTCCTGGTTCAGCTGAAGACTGAGCAGCCAGGAGAAGATGAACTTGGCTCTTGTAAGGTTGAGCCCGTTGACACTGCCAGGAATGATCCCTTTCCACAGGTGGCACAAGCCTACGCACGAGGAAAAAGGGCAGCTGCATTAACACTGTACAAACAATTCAGACCGTGAAATGCCTGGAGTGGTCTTTGTCAAATGTCCATACTCCACCCAACCTTCTGTATATAATAAGCATTTTATTCTTTAGAACTAGAACAACTATTATTTTTAGTGGGAACTAAGTATTTATCAAAACTTTGGACTAATTTTATAGTTATGTATCGTGTGTGCTGTGCAGTTTCCCAGGGAATTCTTCTGTTTGGTTTGGATTTTTTTAAGTGGGCATCATCATCACCGCTAGCAATTCTAAAATTGACAAAGTAATTGTAACATATAAGAAAATTACAAGAGATTGTCAAAATGTTGTTAGTGGTGCAGCCTTAAAGCTTAAAAAAAAAAAAAAAGTTCTTTTGAACACTTAAATACAGTGTAAAATAAGTGTCAGCTGCATAGCATATTCAGTCTTGTAGAAAGTTCACAGACACAAATCTACAAGATCATCAGAGGTCATATTCTGAAACCCTGTTCCTGACAAAGTACCAGTCTGAAAATATTTTTTCCCATTCATCCCCTAGGACAAAACGTGGTGTGTAGAGCAGAAATGTATGTGACCAAACAGAGAGTCTCCTGCAGAACTGTATCAGCACACATTTTGAGAAGGAAAGAAGCAACGTGTTTGTAAACGTTAAAATTTAAAGTATTTTGCTTTGAATATGATTATGATCTTTTTCTTATATGTTACTTTGTGATATGTCAGAAATATCTGTGAATAGTTGAAATACCTTGTCCTTATTTTAAAGTAATCAGTAAAAGAGACTGTTACTTGCTACTAATTGGGAATCTTGTTTTCATTTCTAGATAGAAAGTCACAATTTTCATTGCAGTGAAATGAAAAAAAGATGACAATCCCAGAGTGAAATAGCTCTTATTATCAGTTTTAAAAATCAAAATACAGTTCACTATAGTATGAAGTGAACGCTGTATTTATTATTCAGAAGGAAGAATGGCAATTTTCAGACTAACTTTAGAGAAGTCTCACAGGTAGTTTAAGAGCTTCTGCAATACTAGATGTCCATTTTACAAGAAGGAGCAGCTGCCTCACTATTGTTCCTCACTCTGATTCAACTGGCACAAACTGCTGTTAGGTGCCAAGGAATGTAAGATTAACATCGTATTACTACCGCTTTCTGAAATTAAGATTCCCTGGTTAAAATGCAACCCCTGCCGATGCAAGACTGTCAGAGTTTTTTTGCCATTTTTACAAATGGTCTCTAGAACCCAGAATCTAAATTAATTCAGAAGGTAGACAGCAGTGAGTACTCAGGTGACAGGAGGGGATTCAGGTCTCTGTTTTATCAATGCATTTCATTGCCACACTAAAACATGGACTTATAAAGCCTTGTGACAGCTGCAGGACAAGACAGGAGTTCAGCAGTGTTTCTGAGCTCTGGGGGAGCTGTTGTGGCTGTAAGGTCACTCACCTCCAAAGCTGGTTGTGCTGTGACTCTGTGCGTTGCCTTCTCTCCATCTTCCAAATAGACAAGGTGAAGTCACTCAGGGGTCCTGTTGTAAGGATCCTTCTCCAGCTCTTGCTCTCCAGGTTCTTTTGAGGCAGCTCCCTCCAGTCACACACCTCAGCCAGGACTGCCCTTTGCATATGAGCCTCAAGAAATGGATGAAAATATGGCCTGAGGTCTTCCTATGAAGTAGATTATAGTAAATTTTGGATCTAAAAAATAGGTAGTAGGAATTCCCACTTAGAAACTTCAGCTAGCAGAAGAAATTACACTAAATTAACATGAAAATATTTATCAAATGTTTAACCTCTTGCCAGTTTATAATTGAACGTTCTTAAAAGACATGTTCAACTCTTTTCCCCAAAGAGATTGAAAATAAGATTCTTTATAAATGACACGTACTGGGACCAGTGGCAGTGTGCAAATTTACGAATTTGCTGATATCAAAATTAGCAGAATGGAAGGGACCAAGACAAGATTTTTTGGTTCTCAATTCCATTCCATACAGTGCCCTCATCTCTCATCAGAGCCATGTCACTAAATCACTAGTAAGTGCTTTTAGTGAAGCCAATTCATTCTGAAGAAAAGCTTCCCTAGGTTTCCTTCAATAAATCACCTGAGACTTGGAGGTCAACACTGGTTTTACCATAGTTAGAGATTACAATAACTGCCCTCATAAGACTCAGTCAATAAGAAGACAACCCTGAACAGGAGAACATTTATGACAGCAGCTTCCATTGTTCTGCTGGAGAAAAGCTGCCACAGTAGCAGCTGCCTTTAATCCATGTGCCAGGGGTCTCTATATACACCCCATTAAAAGTTATTTTTCCTTACAAATGAAGCACAGTATTTATCAGATAGCTTGATCCAAAGTCTCTAGATTTTAGCAATGCATTGTGACACTCACCTTAAAAGTTCGATCTGCCTTTAAAAATTTGCAACAAGAAACTATAGCTGTCTTTAAAATTTTAATTGTGGATGTTACACATACAGTGTTATTAATTAGCAAGTGAGGTCCAGTTAAATATGATGAAAACTTCTGTTTATATAGATCTATCTCTCAAACACCCAAATTTTTGAAGTTTTTCTGATGATTAAAACACTTTCTTACCTGCTGTTTTATCCTGACATCCTTTAGTCACACGGTGTTTTATGACTTCAGATTTTCCACATCAATTAAAAACAAAAAAAGAGGTTGAACAATGAATTGGTGTAAACTTGCAACTTTAGAAAGAAATGCAAAACATTTTAGTGGTAAGTTTCAGTAAGGATTTGAAAGATCACTGCATTAACTTTCAAAGCTTGAGGAGATTCCTTTGTCAGACCCCACCTACTGCATCAAGCAGACCTAGCGATACATGAGGAAATGCATTTGGAATGTCTGTAATGCTCCATTTGTTTAAAATGCCAACAGACCAAAGACCATCAGGGAGCATAAAGACAAGTTTTCAACAGTCCAGACTGAACCACCTCTAGATTTCAGAAACCAGCCCCACATAAGTTTTCAGGATTTTAAGTCCAAAATGAATCAAATCACAGTCTAGTGGCTCTGCTCTTACCAATTCTCCTTGTGCACTTGTGTGACCTCCTCCAAACCTGTATTCAGTGATTGAGCAAGGAAGCCAAGTTCCATCTGGCACACAGGATGAGGATGCTTCTCTCTGTGACACTGCCAAATCCTGCTTTCCTCTGACCACAAGTTACTACAGCACTTCCCCAGGAATTTTTAAAACTTAATACTTTGAACTTTTACCTTCTCTTCAGGCCAGGAATTGTCCTCTTTGACACTGTTCTGCCAGATTTTAACTTGCCATGCATTTCAGCAGCCCATGTTCTTGTTTCAGGCTCTTATTATTGATAACACTCATTCTGAGTTAGGCAAATACCTGGAAAGACAAAGTATAGTGTGTACTCCGAGAATGATTTTACTGCATTTGTATGCAGCACCAGTGCTAAAATTTGAAATTGACACTCTCAAGGAATTTCAGAAAGACACCATCACTGTTTTGATACCACAGTGCCCCCAGCAGAAACAGGGGACCACATCACCTTTTTGCTTGCGTTTTGCACTGCCCCCAGTTTAGGTTAAAAAATTATAGAAGTAGACTCAGCAGATTTTTTCCTCTATCAGAATGGTTCAAGACAGAATTCCCTTATGTGTGAAGCAGGATTACTGTGGCATGCATACACTCCAGTTCACTACCAGTGTCTTTGAACTGCAAAGAACAGGGGAAAAAAAAAAAAAGAAAAAAAAAAAAAGCCTTCCAATGAAAATTGACTTTGATTCTCATACCCCTGGGTTCAAGTGTAGCACAAAAGCAAGAGCTTCTCATTTGGGAGCTCATGCAATACGTGCCACCTCAGCTGGTGATGACACCACCAGAATCCTCAGCAAAGATGATCCTGACATCCAGCACAATATGAGTAGAGAACTAAATGGAAATAAGTAGTGAGCATTGCCAGTTATGTTTTGAATTAGGAAAATAACTGCAAGAAACTTGATTAAGAGGATTCAGAGGGGTGTCCAAGAGAGACACTTCCATCCCTCTGAAGTTCTGAGTTGGCTCAAAGAATGCTGTCATCTTACCTCAGTTTCCTGGATCAGTTGGAGGACCAAAGCTGTTGGAGCTTCTTCAAAGCTTCCATTTCCCAATGCTGAGTGTTCTCCCTCAAACGTGGATGATTCTTGCTAATAGTTATGGGGATTCTTTTAGCCATTTGTGAATACACAGGGTTTGAAGCCACTGGAACTGCTCACTAGTAAAGTCCACAACTCTATGGTGCACACCAATTTACAAAGGAATCAAGAACCTGTATTGCATAGAGGAGTCATTAAACTATGAGCAATTCAGTCACTCTCCTGTCATATGCCAGTGGTTCTATCATAATTTTAAAGATATTATAGCTGGGTAAACTCTATTACTGAAGGTTGCCTCTTAGAACTGAGTGATGTTTAATTACTCACAAGGTACATCAGGAAATTCTCTGGGGGTTAGGAGACCTCGGCATTCTGGCAACTCATTTGTGTATTAGCAAACAGCTCTGGCACACTCACTATGAAATTCACTGTGAACTGCTCTGCCAGGTTTTTTTCAGGGTAATTTGCTTGCCAAATAAAGATATGTGACAGGCTTGAAAAATTATTACATTAATACAAAACATAAGCAGAAAAAGTACATGGTACATCAGGAATGCCTTCATCACCATATGGCCTTTGGTCAGATTACACTGGCAGTTAGAGAACTAGACAGGAATTGTAAGGATTCAGCTACAGAATCTTCTTGGCCATAGAGCTACAGGCCACAGCCGCTCACACAAGTTCTTCATAACACGGTTCTTCATCTTTCCTTCAGCCATCCCCTCCCAGGGCAGAACTTTATCCAAAGAGTGTGCTTGGCATCGCAGCAAACACAAACCATGACTACCACTCTCTGTGGCTGGCTGTGACCAGGTGGTCCCTAATGCATGGAACTCTCTTCATTTTTCTCTCTGGCTCTGCCATTGGTATCAGCTAGGCTACTAAGTAGACACTGGGAAAATTCAAACTTTCGTGTGCCCTAATAAAAGTAGGGAGCTTTTCCTTCCCTGATATGGAAGTCTGCTTCCTCCCTAAAGGGAGACCCTCACCAGAGGAGACCATTCTGTACCACCCTGCGCACTAGATGCTCCAACAGAAATCCCATTGCCTGCAGGTAACAAACCACACACAGCACCCCCCAAATAAGGCAATATCCTGAGCATGCAGCAGACAGATTGGAAACGTGACACTTCAAGAGGCAGCTATGCATGAAACTGCAGGAGGCACAAATGGGGAATGCAAGAAATCCTGCAATTTGTGCTCAGCAGTATAAAACTGCAAAACAACTGGACTCCAATTCTGGCCCTGAACTGACAGCCTTGTGAGTTTTCCAACAGCCAGTCTGCCTGGAACAGCCTGGGAACACAGCATCTCCAAACCGTATGAGGCTGCCAACAGCAACTACAGGGTAATCCTGCAGCATGCAAAATATTATGTGAGGGAGATTTTCAAACCTTGCTATTAAAAATATCCTTGGAATGATGGCTCTGTCCTGACACTCAATACAGACAACCCCTGCTTCATGTTTCAGTGGCAACAACTCCCTTTGGGGAAGAGAAACATCTTGCACTCATAAGGAAACTGCACAGAGCTGCAGCAGAACAGGCACAGGCTGCTCCAGTGGTCTCAAGCCTTGCCCACCAGCCTTTCAGTTGAGGGGTCAAGCTGCTTGTGAACTCCCTGAACACATTTAAGGGATGAGCAAAAATATTCTCTGTGCAAAAATATTCCACATCCTTTTTCATACTGCTGTAAGAAAGGTGAGTAAACTCACCCACATGACAGATAAGAGAAGTGAGCAAATGCTTACATCGTGCACCCAGAGTAGCTAAGTGCCATTCACCTGAATTCACAAGTTCTTCTGCCACACACTGTCCTCTTGACCTCAGCCACAGAGACTCAGGTCAACCAGCCTAACCTGCAACAGCAGTTAGTTCAAAGCAGTAACACAATTAAAAGCTTCTGTTATCCAGCATTATTGAAGGGGAGAAACTTTAATAACAAGTCTTTGTCTTCCAGAAGCCTGGAACTTTTTCACTCATCCCTTTTTCACCACCAGAGTCAGGCAAGATATTAAAATACTGCTCAAAGAAATGCATCTGACATTCTCTCCTGAAGGAACTGCTAGACAGGGCATCTCAAAGCTAAGAAACCCAAAACACATTACAAAGGAACTTGGGCAGCCGTGACACAAGCAACTACATCAGACACTGATGAATTCAGCACGCTTTCTGAGCTATTTGTATGTGATTTATCTCAGCCTCTAGTTAATTTTTAACAGGACCCTGTCCCTTGCCAAGCAGTTGGGAAACTCACTGCATGTTCTCCAGAAACAAACATTCAACCAGCAGTTCAAAGCGGATGCTGTAAATGGAGTTTTTACTCAAAGTAAAGAAATATTGTTTAAAATCCTATTTCTCCTGTATCTGAAAATGAACAATTTCTTTTGTCCATATCAAAGAACTGAAATGCAACATCCCTCCCCTCTCTATCACATCCTACTGTGCACCACAGCTGCTTTTCTTTCTACCTAGGTACAACATGTCATTCCTATATCATATGCAGACCACTGTAGGGGCTACAGAGTAGATTTTTCAATTAAACAAAACTACCAATATTCAATGATTTAAACACTGCATTTGCATCAACACAAACTGGGCAGCCTGACGACAAGACAAAGGGAGAGCTCTTGAAGCCTCACATTTCAGGACACTACTACTTTGCTGCAGCGCTTCCAGTCTACCCCACAGTGACATCAACAAAGCTTTTCAACAGAGCTGACAGCAATTGTATAAATAGTACACTTGAAATACTCTCACCTGTAAAATGCCTCCTCAAGCTCCCTCCTCTAGTTCCAGTCATTTGAACCCTGTGGGCTGGTGGAGAGGTTGTGCTGCTCGCTGCTATCCCCAGCTGAGGCTCTGACTCTTGGCAGGACCCAATCCTGCCACTGCTGCCCCAGCTTCAGTGAGGGCTGGAGCCTCCAGGTGTGAACAGATTCAAACCAAGTCCCTACAAATCATACTGTAAGAATTCCCATTTGCCTCTGAGCCTTCCCAGCTGGGCAGCACATGAAGCACAACCACCTGAATTTTCACAGCCCATCAGGCCTGCACTGCTCACCCCAGAGTGCCAGGGCAGCCCCAGGAGCTGGGGATGCTGAGGGTACACTGGACTGACAGCAGGTGAGTGGGCACTGGTGATGGTTCTAAGCATGACCAAGTCTTTGATTAAGCAGCAAGCAGCCAGGGCTGTAAACTCAGAACTGGAGTGTTTCTTCTCTTGCCCATGGGAAGTGTGTCTGTGGGCTTTGGAGAGCATGTCTCACCACAGAACACCAAGTGGGGGTACAGCTTCCCACCTTCTGTATCTCTTACCCCCCCACACTTTTCCTCTTCCACCTCCTCACAAAGCTTTCAGAGTTTCCCCAAAACCATTTTATCCTCCAGTTTGTTCCAAGACTTCAACTTTTTTCTCTCCATCTTCCAGCTCTCTGCTGCTGCTGTGGTCTTGAGCTTTTGATGAAAACCAAGCTATCAAAGCCTTTCTCCTCAGCTGCATACTTCTAAGTTTAGGCCTCCCCATCTACAAGGAACATTCAAGTAAGGTATCAAGCACTGCACCTGGCAGCGTTTTCCAGATCCTGCCCAAACAATAATAAAGTTTCTTTGCCTCAGGACTTGCTGAACCCAAAAACTGTTTTCTCTGGCACGAGAGGCCAATTTACTTCTCCAGATAACTATTAAGCAAACAGGAATTTTTTGACTTTAGGAACAAAAAAGCTAGAACATTTTCCTGCAGCCACAGTCACACCCCTTGTGCCTGTAAATGCTGAGCTATTTTTAAAAATTCAGTCCTGTGGTATTTTCCTAATAGCCATAAAGCAACAGGGCATTCTCTAAAACACACTTTGCTATTATTCCTCCTTCTATGCCTTCCAACTATGACCTTCCAAATTCAGATAGATTAGCCAGCTGTCAAAAGAAAAAAATTACTCTCTTTGTAGCCTTTCCTCTATTGCTTGTTTTCCCCAGGCAGTGGCTCAGATCTGGCAGGAAACCAACTTAGCTCCTGCTCTAAGACTCCATCATATTTTTGAAAAGTCCATGTCCTGAATGTTGCAACTTGGACCTTCTGCATACCAAAAAAAGAAAATAAAAACGTGTATCTTCTGCCAGTGTTTCAACAAACAAAAACAGTCAACCAAACCCATTACATGCCCATCCATGTAATAACACTCTCAATACCCTAAAAAAGTAAGATTAGCATTTTAAATTGACCAAGGGCCACCAACATCAGCCATTTAACAATCATTTTCAACAATCATACTGTTTCCTTCATCCAGGAGATGACAGGTAAAATGAGTTTGTGACCTAACTAGTAATGTTTTAAAAAAGCACGGAATCCTTAGCAAATGATGATACAAACCCATATGAGCCTGAGGACCCCTTGTTAAAATAGCAGGCAGAGACACAGAGCACTTAGCTGTTCTCTCTCCTCTGCATTTGTTCTCTGTGATAAAATGCAGAACATTTTTTCTAAGTCTATATAAATATAAACAAAGATTAAAATTAGGACAAATACCTCTTTTTCCTGATTTCATGGTCTGAACCCTCAATTAAACTCCTCAGTAAGCATCTATTTTCTATTCATACCCACAATTTATTTCTGCTTGCCTGTGGTCCATACTGGGAGAGAGCACTCTCAAATAATCAACCTTTCACTCCTAGCTCCTGACCCCATTTCATTTTTTCTATCCTTTTACATGTTCTGGCCTTCTGGCCATCTCCTAATGCTGAAAATCAGCTTTTTGCTGTCTGAGACACGAGGAAAGGCAGCACAACAAATCCTTATGAAGAAGGGATTGCCTCTTGCCATGTTCTCTACCTGCCAGAGCAAGTCTAAAGCCATGTGTCATCCTTGACACTGCCCTCAGCAGTTTGTGAGGCCACCAGACGTGGCAAGCTCTGGAGCAACCCCTCATGGCTCTGGTTTGCATCTTGTCACACTCCTCCTGCTACTGACAGCACACCCTCAGACAAAAGCCTGTTACCCAACTTACTTGACACACAATGAGTCCCACTGCTGGTAATCGCAGATTTTGAAATTCAAAAATTTCCCCCTGCGTGTTAATGCTCTTTTTCCTCTACTCAGTGTGTCTACCTCTGTCCCAGGGAGGTGATGAACACAAGATACTGTGAGATATTTGCAGGTCAGAGCTTCACCCATCAGTGCAGCCCACCCATGTCAACTCCCTCCTGGAGCTCACACTGCAGAGACAGCACAACTAAGCTGAGCCTTACTGCACTGCTAGGAAAGTACAGTCACATTAATTCAGTTGGCAGGAAATACGCAATAAAGGTTTTAGCTCAAACCATGCTGTTTTGTCATCAGCTGACATTCTGGCCCATGAATTTTGACATCATTCATTTAGTCAGAAATCATATTCAATTCTCATGTATATCAGAATCACAAAATTTGTTTTTTCCAAAGTTAAGGAAAAAAAGGTGGTGGGTTGCAGAATTCCCTAAAGCTAAATGCTAATAAATTGCTGGATGAGAAAACAACAAACAAAAGGTTATCGACAACTTCTACCTAGAAAACAACAAACAAAAGGTTATCAACAACATCTACCTAGTTTCAGAAGGCAAACAGGAAAAAGACTTCAACAAAAAGGAGCCAAATCCCATTAAAACAAGTAATAATGTTTTTCCTCCAGTCAATATTTCTTGCAATAATTCCAGCGATTTACCTACATTTCTAGACTTTTTCTTTGTTTTCAAACACACTGGAAATTAAAAAATGAAACAAAATCTTTCAACCTCCTCTGAAGAAGCTACAATGAAGTGCAACAGAAAACAAGTTGAACACGCCTCTATAGCAGGCAGTTAATTCCGATACAACACATTTGTTTATATAGGAGAACCAAGGCATATATTTCATATATATATATATATATATATATATATATATATATATATATATATATATATATATATATATATATATACTTATTTATGCATCCAGGTAACACATGTAAGAAGGGTCATTTGAGAAGTATTGCCAAGGCTGGTCAGTGCTGGAAAGCACGACCTCCCAAACCCCTTGCTAGGGGTTTCTGAGGCAGCAGGCACTAAGGAAAGACCTCCTTTAGTGCCAGGTTCTCTCCATTCCACAGGTGCAAATCCTCAGAAGTTTGTCAGACTCTGCTTGTTATAACAAAAGCTTTCACTCTCCTAACATTTAGAAAGGGTTCAAAGAAACATAAGATGAGCTAATTAAAAATACCATGTGGAGTGCATACACACACCCACCCTGCTCTAAGCCAAAAATCACAGAAAGCAAAGCTTGTATGGCCTAACAGCACATTTGACCTATACCCCCTCTCCAGTAGAACTCCTCCAAAACAGTTTCTGCTCTGCTGCCTTGCCTGGTGCGCTTTGAAAGCCCCAGTGACCCCCTCTTCTCAGGAGGCACAGAGGCGGTGCCCCTGTGTATGCCCTGGCTGTGCCTGGCACCTCCAGGGGTACCTGATGTAAACACAGGGTGGAGGGATCACGCTGCAGTACTTTTCCTGACCTCCAGCCAGAAGGTTTGTTATACCTAATTTGAAGCTCCTCCTCTTGGAGACTACCCAAAATGTCTTTGTTCAGGTCGTGTCTTAATCACCTGGCTAAACTTGAGTCCTGCGGCTCTTTTGATCTCTGGTGGTTAATCAAACTTCTCACTCAATTTGCCACCGTTGATGCCTCTCTCAGATGCAGGGACTGCTACATGAAGAAGAAAAAATGATCAAGAAATAAATGGTAAATAACATTCACATATTGCAGGTAAACCACCATCACCACCAGTATTCTGTCTCTTGGCTGGGAAAATTCTACATGTCCCAGATTTCCACAACACAGTGTCATTTTATAGTAAAAAAATTAAATAATGTAAACTGTATAACCAACCCTACTGTATAAAATAACAGACGGTTACAGACTGTGCAATGAGTAGCCAGGCAACCAGGCTTCCTGCATGACAGCTCTGGGATATTTTGATACTGTGCCAGAGCCTGACAGCAGCCCTGGATTACTGCCTCCTAGCAATGCCTCCAGGCTGCTTTTCCTACCATGCAATTCATCGCCGTTCTGCTGTTAACATCAGCATGCTCTGAATGCCAAGTGTTGAGCTATGGGTCAGGGTGTATTTCACACCACCTTTCTGCTGATGCAAAAGTTTGCACAAAAGTGGCAAGAGAGAAGGCATTGGGTTCTCAGACTAGAAAACATCCCAAGAATTGATGGAGAAAATTCCTTGCCACTCTAGGAGAAAGATTGCTTTTGGAAAGTCAGTAGTGCCCAAATAGGCGATGCTACAATAATTAATACTTTTATGCTGTGCCATTGTGATCCATGAGAGATATTACACTAGATGGCATATGAAAAAGGAGGTTTTTTCAGGGGAATCCCACCCGCTATGCCATTTGCTTTAACAGATAAAAGCCCCAAAACAGTCTTCCCATGTCCGCTTTAAGGTATTTTTTATGTGAAAAGATTATTAAAAAAAAAAAAAAAGAAAGAAAAAAAACCCAAAACAACAACAAAAAACCCCAACTTGACTCTTGCAATACCCTCCTGACAGTGCCATCGTCCAAAGGAAACTTCACTCAGATGAATTCAGCATAGCCTGCTAACTTGAAGCTCTTTTTATTCAGCATTATAAAATTGTTTGTCTCCTGTGTGTAACAGTTTCACTTTAGGCCCGGCCAAGGTCAATATGCAAGATAAATACTCTCCCCCCTCATGGCCTAGTGGGAGGTCTCTTAAACACCTCAGGTTTGCCATTTAATACGAGGGGAAACATGACATCCAACATTTCACATGCTAAATTATGTCGGATTTCAGAATGCAAGCAAGATTTTTCTTCTGCTTCTCTGTTCTTACCCTCACTACTACAGAAAAGAAAGGATCCTTTCTAGATCTGAGATACTTTGATTCACAGCAGTGGAAGAAAATAAATCACTATTTCTTATAGGAATTGCTGCAAGCAAAGGTTTAGCTGAACAAGAGCTGTCACACCAACCTCCTCCATGAAAAGTTAAGTGCCTGGAACTGAGGAGAAGGGGGATTGGCGAAGGTGAGAGAAACACCATCAGTCACTCACCCTCAAAATGGAAAGAGATCCATTTGAGAGTTCTCTCCCCGAGGATATCTTCCTTAAAAATCACTCCCCCCCCCCCCCCCCCTTAAAAATCAGTATATCTTTAATAGAAATATTATCAATATTTATTTTTGTTATTGTTTTGCCAGTGAAGGTCTGGGCCACTTTGAATAATCTTTTCTCCAGAGGAACCCGTGAGTTTTCACAGTTTTCATAGTGTTTGGCCTGGAATGAATATGTGGCCTGATAAAGTACAATGACATTCTCTGAAATGTAACTACATTTTTGAATTTTTGCCAATTTCATTTGGCAAAAAGATATTTATAATTCAGAGGTCTACATATTCCTCAAAACATCTTGGTTATCAATTAAGTGCATAACGAAAGAGGAGTCATTCATAGGATAATCTGTTAACCCAAAGCAGGAACTTTACACCTGAGGACACACACCAACACATGCATGAAAAGATGATGTGAGTTTATCTTGGTTGGGCTCTATCTGTACAGTTTGTGTCAATCTGCAGCATTTCCCTGTCAGTACAGCTACTGCTGTCTTCATTACCAAGCTAGAAAAGACTAATTAATCTAGTTAACTCTGAGTCCTGACCCCAATGTGTCCAACAAACCTTCAGACAGTTAAGGAAAGACTTCCCCTTTTTAATTTTCAGCAACAGTATGAGCTATTGAGACTTGTCAGAGAGGCTGACACCTAAACATGCTTCACAAACTTCTGAGTTTTGACTGCTCCACTATATTTGCTGAATGCATTATGCCTGCAATTTTCCTCCTCTGAATAACACAACTCATCTGGGTCAAAATAAATTTATCACCAATTGATTTCCATTCTTCTGCTCAGTTACTCCACACCTCCAGCAGACAAGGGCATTGCAATGGCAGGGCATCAGGTTGCTAACATAACATCACAGAGGAGGTTACAGTATTTCCCCCCTTTCCAGTATGTGCACTTGGCAGTCTTCTGGATAGATTTCTGGCAAAAGATAAACCAGATACGTTCTTTTCAGTTTTAAAAGAGCTCTCCCTGAGTTCATAGAACTGGTGTCCACTTTCACTCTTTCAGTTTAAAGAGTGATGCAGTTTTTCTTGTTCTGCAGTAATTGATGAAGGCTATTTCCTAAAAAACATTCCATGGGGAAGTAGAAGACACTTAATGGGGAAGTTAAACCCTACCCAGAAAAATTTCATACATGATGAAAAGTTGTCATTTTTGACAATTCTATTTTCAAGAGAAAACAACAACCCAGAAGACAACAAACCTGGAAACAAGTATGTCTTAAAGGAGCAAGAGGCAATTCTTAAATGAATCTGAATCCATGTTTCTGACACAGCAGTGATAAAGCTGGACGGAGCTCCACTTCTTGACCATCTGTGTCAAAGATTAAAAAATAAAACAAGTCAAGGTATTTCCTAGTGTGGAGTAACTCAATCTCTCATAGCAAACCTCTCCACTTGATTATCCTGTCTTTCGGTCAAATTGAACTCAGTTTTCCTTACACATAATTCTACTCTACACTGCCTCCTTGCTACCAGCAGAGTGGGTGTTCTTTTCCATAAGAAAGTCCTGGCAGAAGTGCAAAGGAAATGTACTTATCATCATGCTCCCACCCTAATGCCCAACTGAAACAAAAGCTGAGCAAATCAGTTGTTTTGTTTTTTGGTAAATCAGGTGGCCAGTGCCAGCTCTCTCCCACCCCACGCCTCATTTGACACTGATGCCACTCACCAGTGGCAGCACGGCTGCTCCCTGAGCACCGCCCTGTCACCACGACACTGCAGTCTCTCATTAGGACAACGTTATTTAATTAAGAGTATTTTAACACAGACAAAGGGCAATTTAAAAGTCTGTCAGTCACAGTATGCAGTTTCCTAATTTCTGTTCTTTGAAAATATGAGCTCAGCACAAAGCTGCCACCGATACACCATGCAGGCTATCGGTTCTCTTTACTGCACAGTGTAGCACACAGTCGACACCCTCTCTACCTCATACATTTACTCAACTCAGTGGCAGAGTCTCATTCCCCAAACTACTTTAAAAAGGTGGTTGCTTTTTGAAATTGCCTTACAATGTTCTCGGAGTACAAAAAACCTAAAAAACACAACCCTGTCCAAGAGACTTCAGACATGGTTCTTTTTTAAAAAATACACCTACTAGGATTCCTTCTGCAGCATGGAAAGGGAAGAGAGTTAACACCTTGGACACCTGGTGAACACAAGTAAAACCTTCCTCCCCTAAATTCAGGCTAACAGCAGTTAGCATTGTTACTTGAAGAGCTTATGCTTTGTCTACAGCTTTCATCCCTGAGCCTCGAGGGAAAGCGCTCCAGGGGGACCCCTGGTCTAGAGGATACCTGTTTACATGTGGACATCTGAGAGCTGAAACAGTCCTCGGGTCAGCCAGGCTAAATACTGCACTAAAACCAGCAATCTACAACAACATTGCTCTTTAATGCCCAGTCTGGTAAAATTCTACACTCAGATAGCTCTGCCAAGATCATGCTATCAAATGCCAGATTATCCTATCATCCCACTGATCTGCACTGGGATTCACTCCCTGAAATAAATCCAAGGAAAGTCATAAAAGCATGCACCTAGAAATGGCAAAAATAATAACCCCAGAAAACAAAAAAGGGAGGTAACAATAGGAAAGTTCATCGCAGGAACAGCAGCATATCAGAGCAATGACAGAAAATCAAGCCCTAACAGCATAGAGAAGACATGCAGAACAAACATGACTTCTATCACTGTATTAAGGATCTGGAAAGAGAGACAAATCAAACACTGGAGCACACAGTCAAGTTTCCTCCTACAGTATGGAATTTTCTGGCCAAAATAATGTTATTTACTATGAGCTCCAGTATTGCCTCATTATTCATTCAGAGGCAGATCAGACTTAAAATTTTAAAATCAGACTTAAACTTCCCTAAAAATGACTGTTTCTTACCATGAATCCTAAAAAAAGACACATGGTATGAGACACATCCAGCAAATACCCAGCCTGGATTGCTTCATTTTTCTTTTCGTCTTCTGTGTCCAAATCTACGTTGCTGCTCTTGACTGAGGCTTTTAACAAGACGACTGCCCAGCTTGGTCCACAGCTAAAAATGCATTATGATCTTTGCTGAGTAGGACTATTGGATTTACTCCACTGTTTGAGCAGCTGTCTAGGCTACTACTCTAAGCATGATATTCAGCTTACTGCAATAACGTCAGATTTCCAGTGTGCAATTTAAACTGTAAAGAAATCAGCCTGATCACAGGCTGAGTGAGAACAACATTTATACCCTTGGAGGTGGTATACAGAGAACAGAGACAATAACTGGTCGGCATGAAACAGAATCTGTGTCATGGGGGAAAAATGGATACTTGCATCCTTCAGGATTCTAGTTAACACCAAGCATTTCAACTCCAAGTGGAATGATTGCCACTGGAAGACACTGAAGTTTTGTTCCATAGTTGTATACAAATCCTAAAGACATTAAGGGAAACAGTGGGATATAAAAGTTGGCTAAAACCAAAAACCCTGGGCATGAAAAACCAATAAAATCAACATCAGTGTTACTGCTGGTGACTAACAATTGACATAGCTGAGAGTTGAAAAAGGGGGGGCAAAGAAATCCAAAGAGAGAATCTGCTACATTCTATAAAAGAAACTGCTCATTTCCCAGGATATCCTTATGTTGTAAGTGCGACACAGGACACCTATCACGTTAAACTACTGCCCACAAGACATAAATGTATACCTGATATTCTTTGGCATGAAATGTTCTGCACGTCGTGCTTTGAGCGCCTTCCGAGAATCTGAACTGTTGGCTCACTAATGAGACGTGTCCCTCATTTATGCATGACTGAGCCTTAGACTTCCCAAAGAGGCCAGACCTACCTGAGGGGCTCTGCAAAGCAAACACCAGCTTCAGGAAAGGCAGTAAACAGAAGAATACCTCTTAAACAAATAATTACACAAGCGCAATACTGGGAGAACGGATGCATTCCAGACTTGCACTATTTGAGAGTTTCTGGATAACAAATTAGTTCAGCAACACTTGACATTAATCCCTTTGTTCTCTGTACATATTAAGCTTTTCCCATGTTGTCTGTGGTTAACAGATAGAATATGGGGAGCTGTCTGTTACCTGGAACTACTCTGAAAAGAATAGAGTTTCTACACTTTTTTAATGGCAAAAAACCCTTCCATGCTGACAGTGCATTCTAAATGCCTACACAAACATTTTGACTTGCAAGTCTCCTAGTTTTCCATAGGCCTTCTTTCCCCTCTGAATGGGTCTGAAGTTCAAACTCTTCCAGTAATACCTGACTTTAAGTCCCACCTGCACTGCCAATATTCTCCAGCCCTACTGATATCTAAAGAGGCCCACGTGGAGACTGAAGACTCTGGATTTTTTGATTAAGCTACAGTAAAACATTCCTTTTAATTAAGCATAATTTGGTATAATTAATCTCCACAGAAAGCGAATTTACCTTGCTATCTCAGATTTCTCCAGAGAAAACTTTCACAGTTCAAATGATCCCTTCATGTATCATCATAAATCATTGTACCTTAGTAATGCAGCCTGCAAGTACAAAGAGCTTCCCACACACTGGTTCTGTCGAAACAGAATATATATGCCACATACAGCACACATGGGAATTCCAGCCTCCAGCAAAACAAATCCTGCCACAAAGTGCTCCAAATGTGGGCCAATCTGTCAGCATCAGCAAGGCTCTCTCCCTTCACAGCTCTGGTGTTTCACATATGCCAGCAACCCAGGAATCACCAGTATGAGCCAACTCAACAACAACCTGGTGACTAGGCAGTCTAGTTTCCCAGACCTGCCCTCTTTGGAAAGCTGTTCCCTAAATTCCTGTTCTTACGTATTAAAATGAAGGCTATTTTCCATGTACCTGGAAAATGAGGCAGGGGAAGGAGGCAGCAACAACAGCCCATGTTCACACACAAATTATAACTGGGAGAGTGCAGGACAGGCCTAAGAAAGAACCAGGGTTAGAGACTGAACATTTGCTGAATGAGTTTGATTGAGCAGTAGACAAATTTGAGTAGAACAGCTATTCTACTCAGTATCTCTGTCTTCTGCACACTCCTTTGTTTTCACTGACATGAGCTTTCCAAAATTTAATCACCTTGATGACAACAATGTAACTTCGTCTTCCTAAGTATGTAATTTTTTAAAGCTACAATAAATAATGGCTTTTAGTCCAAATCCTTTATTTTCTTCTAAATATTCCACAAATATGCTTGGATAATTGTTACTTCTTGGCTGCAAACATGAACAACCCTATAGTGGATGAACTTATGTATGAGAAATACCATGGTTTCCCAAGCTCCATGATGAATATTAAAAAACACCCAAAAGAATCCCCCAAACCCAGGCACTGAAATAGCTGGTTAAAAAAAAGAAGAGGGAGGGGAAAAAAACCTTCTAAAATATATTAAGTACATGTGCATTCATACACAAAACCTACTCACAGCATGATTCTTCTGGAATTTAATTTATAGTTTTGGAGAGTTTGATATGACCAAAGGTTATGAGCCTTTCTTTCAGCCGGACTTGCCTGCCCCTTCTGTGAAGCTCCCACTGAACTAGACTGGAGGTAGGGGAGGATGATTACTTACTGTTTTGCACTCTGGGCAGGCTTTCAACATCAGCCAAAAAGTAATCAGCAATTAAAAATTATACTATGTGACAAAAAACACATGCTGAGCACTGGTTGAGCATTCTGGCTGCACACCATCTCCTCGCCAAGAGTTAATGAGATAATTTGCCTCCTTGGAAGCCACACCAGTTCTAAATCTGAGTAAAGGCAGCTTTTACACAAGCAGTACCTCCCCTAGAGCAGGTCCCTGAAACAAAACATTACCTAATTGTAGACTGCAGCTCCATCACTACAGGCAAGAAAGGCTCCTCCAACCTCTGACAGTAGCTGTTCACAAACTGGATGTGCTACTTAACCGGGAGAAGTTCCAGGATTGGTGTGCGTACTCTCAGGGCTGTTCACATCCCTTCAGCATGTCTTTGGTGGGTGGCCTTTCTCCATTTTGGTTTTTGATTGTTTCTACCCCCTCCTCTTTCTGTTGAAGTACCATCATTCTTATTATTCTAACAACTATTCCTTCATGTGATTAAGGCTCTCTGGATGTAGGAGGTATCTTTACTTTTGGCTTAATAAAATAAAACAATGTAGCAGAAATCCCTCAGGTCTTTGAGTGGATTCAGGCAAAGCGTAAGTTTTGATCATCTCTGCTAATTGTTTGTAGCCAGATCAGAATAAAGAATTTCAGGAACTTAAGCCTACATCTAATTAAAGCAAGGCGTCATGACATTATTTTCAACCTGAAAGTGCCTCTGATCATTCTTGTATATTGCTGAATCACTTAAACAGTGAAGAAAGCAATCTTCATCTTGCTGAATCACTAAAACAGTGAAGAAAGCAATCTTCTTGCCTGCTAATATTTGATGTTCCTAAAGTTTCTTATTAAAAAGCACTCCCCTGAAAATGAAATCTGAAATAGAGTCAGCAGAGACTTTAGGAAGATTTTGTAGTCAGTCTAAGATTTCACAAGGAAAACAGGTGCAGGAGATTTTTTTTTTTTTTTTTAAATCAACTAAATGAGATCAGTAAGGAAAAATGCCATCAATGAATGCCTCACTTAGGCTTGTTCTATTGCACAGACAGAATGGGTGGTCTGCAAAACAGGTTAACAACACTAAAGGGATGGCTCTGCCAGCATTTCCCACTGAAACCATTTACAGACAGTGTATGTAAAGCCTGACCCTTTGGAGGACAATTTTTCCCAGCTCAAGTTCAAATTTTCAAATGTTTAGCACTGAGTGTGGAGGCCTGATTTTCAGGAACTTGGGTCCCATCTAGACATTTAACAAAGAGTTCAGTTTTTAGCAAGACCTCTATGTAAGCAACTGGAGACTTATGAAAACTGCCCAGGAGTTACAAGCAGCTGCCTACATTGCATGAAATAACTTTTACTTGGCCTAGTTCACCCCTTGTGGCACAGACACAAGCCTTATGTTTCTGCACAAAACTGCAAAACTCCAACGCTGTAGTAATCTATCAAGGTGTTGTAAATTGGGAACAAGTGAGGCTCTGCAACAGGACAACACAGCCTTGCAGCAAGTGAACAGGTGTACAGTGGAGATCCCCAATACCCGTGTGTTTAGATTACTGCTACTGTGACCATTTATTGCACAACTTTTACGTGCAGCACATATAGTAGAGCTGCTTGAATTCTTGCAGTGCCTGTCTTTCCCCACTACTTAAAAAAACAAAAGGAAAAAATAAGAAAAGAAAAAAAAGGAAGGTAGGCACCTTGTCTTTGCCAGAAGAGGAGGTGACAAGCTCATGACAAAATCTCAGGATGTGCTCACCCAAGAGCAGCCCCAGTCCATGAGGAATTGGTGCTCCTCTAATGAGCAGTGAGCAAGAAGCAGTAGTTTGAAGCATGAGCTCTACGTGTCAATTATTCTACCTTGCCACGAAAGAGTCATTAGAGAATAACTCCCTGATGCCTTCAACTTTCTCCTGCTACCCCCACTGCATCCATCACCATGAAGACTTCTCTCAGTGATTCATCATAGGAGGGACACCTTTCCAAGGCAGGCACTGAGAGGAATTTTCCACTTCTCCCTCCCTTCAATCCACTGTGCACAGCAGCAATCTCATCTCATTACAAGCCCATTCCAACGTCAGTGGCTTCAGGCATTTGTTAATAAGGAACAAGCAGCTTCCAGGAACAGGAAACACAAGGAGTGCATTAAAAAATTCTTTTGAGAAAGAAAAATCATCACATGTTTCCAATAGGGAAGGTGAGCTAAAGTTGAAAAGCTATGAAAAGCTGAATGAAATCCTGGAGGGAGAGAGGGAGGGCCTGTAAAATGCACAGTAAAAGCACTATCAGGCAGGATGACAGCAAAGAAGCCCAGGCAAATTATGGTTTATCTTTGGGGCTTTAAGAAGAAATGTAGGTTGAGTTTATATCTGCACATATAGGATGAAGAGGCACAAAACATTTCACAAGAAGTAATTAGAACAACCGAGCTCAGATATATTGCAACAGCACTGGGTTCTAACTCCCCATTTTGCTGGTTTCTCCTTGAAAAGTAAAGTTTCTCTCTGAAGTGATAACAGGACTTACCTGGTTTAGTAAACCCCATGGCTTAATGTGTATGTGCGTGCACTGCACACCTATACAATTACCGCAAAGGAGAAATTTGAGTTATTACAACCTCTTTAAGCTATTCTAATTAGGTTCAGAGTACCCTCTAAAAAGAGCTGGCAGTTTTTAACAATCTCTTCAATTTAAAGTAAGCAGTTCACTAACTATATAGTATTCATACACATATTACAGCTACATATACACTCATTAAATTTCACACTTAAGTAAGTTCTGCATGTTCCTTCCTCCAGGTACTTATTGTACATGGGGCATCTCTCCAGACCTGGGCATTCCAGTTGCTGATGAGCTGCCACTGAACTGGTTCCACACTGAGGACATGTAAAACTTGAAAGTCAACAAGTTCCTCTCTTGAGGACATCCTAGGTGTGATGTCACCTTTCTGTTTGAGGCTGGAGAAACAATGTTGTTTGAAGTAACAGCTTTACTTAAAGCAAAGATGTAAAATCAGAGATATTAGCTCGCTCAAATTTCAAAGCACTTGAGAAAAAAAAGCATTTAGGGTAGCAACTGAACCTAGCGAAATCAAGTTAACTGACAAAATGGCAAGAATGTCATCCCATAATTATTATATGTACCTGTTCTGTATTCTCAGTTTTACTCTTTTTGGCCAGCTCAGCTGAAAAACGTTGATACCACCAGACACTATTTCTCTCTAAAATGAGGTAATGACAGGTAATTCTAGCTAGACAAAGAGGAGACATTTGATAGTGCTTCAGTTAGGAAATATTAAACCAGTGATCTGCAACTTTTCCCTGGATTGTTCCCACTGAATCCAGTGACTGCTTTGCTGTATCAGCTCTTTTAGACAGATTACTGTGCCTGGAAACCTGGTGTCTCTGCTCCTGAAGCACATAAGGACCTATCACCAGGGAAGGAAAATACGTGAATTACAGGAGTGCATGCACTATGTCTCTCTATCTTTACATGCAAGACAACTAATCTGAACATGGATTTACATTATGGTTAAGCAAATTTTGGGAAAAGGCTTTACAAAAAATACTTACAAATTGGTTCAGTGGTAATAACACTCTACTGATTCTATATTTTTAAAGTTTCTTTAAATTCTGTATAACATTGGTTTATTAAATGCTGATATAATGAGAGACATACAACAATACTGAATTATCTTCAATCACACATGCTTATAGCCGTACAGGAAGAATTTTTCAACCTAAATGAATGGAATACAGACTCTGTTGTCATAGAACAGAGACTGTTGTCCAACAGGTATTTTGGTGCTGTTATTTAAAAGACACTACTAGTGACAAACTTAAAGCTTCATGGTTACTCGAAAAGCAAATGAAACACTTATTTCCAAACAACCCTGCAGTTTCTGGCATCAGCTTTCTACTAAGTCTGGAAACCTAAAAGACTGACAATACCAGCATTATAGCTTAGGATTCAAAGAGAAAGGAAAATCTGCAATTTTGCTAGTCAAATATACAAATCTGATGTTAGCTAAGTCAGCACAGATCAAGTTTCATTACTTCTCCTGGAAAAGAAACACTTTTGGGAAGAATAATAATTCTTTCAGTCAATTTTTACAAGCTGGGCCCAACAAAAAGAATCAAAAATAGCAAGATAAGACTGATGACAGTAAAGTTTCTAATGCAACAATGGGAGAGGCCAATCTGACTTATCACCAAAGAAAAGATAACTGGAAATGGGAGATTAAAAGGCCATACTCAGTCCCACACAATTCCCAGACCTCTTAGTAACTCAATCTGAACACTGTGAAAGCTAAATAAAGACATACACTATTTTTTATATTAACTGAAGGAACTTGATAAGCTACTAAAAGTACAAACATAAATGAAATCTTGAAAAGTGATATTCTGTACAACATTCTCACCCTGTAAATAAGAGCAGCAAGTATGTCTCAGGCCACAGAACTCACAGGCCCTCATAGCACCTTCTTCAATAACAGCATGAGTGATGCAGCTGCTGAAGAACTAAGTCATGTCATTGGGGTTTTTTGTTTCGTTGAGTTTTGTGTGGTGCAGCTCTGAAGTCCGGCTAAGAGATACTCTTAATAAACATCTTCCTTAGCTGGCTAAAATATCAAAGGAAGTCTAGATACTGATATCCAGAAGGTCACAGAAATAAGATCATACACTGTGTGATGCCTACACAGATTATCAATGCACAAAGGCTCAGAAAACACATTGAAGTGCAGTGGTCTCGTCAGTAAGCCTAAGGATAGATTAAAACTGGGAAAAAGAAGCAAGGAAAGAATCACATGAAATTTAACCCCTACCCACTCCGACAAATTATTTAGCCCTTAGTAGTTACTAGTGATCATCCTGGAAATCAGAAAAATAAATTACCTAAATGAAAGAATACATACCAGCATCTGCCCAGCTTCTATGGTTACTGTTTTTAGTTCAGAAACACCAGGAAGAGTCTGCCAAAAAACTCTACCAAAAAACACTACCAGTGGGAAGAACGTAATTTGAAAGGGAAGACTTGCGCTAAATTGAAACAGCAACAAAACATCTCAAAAATCAACAAAACCTCCCCAAAACTGACAAAGCAGAAATACCTTAAGCAAACCAGATTAGTGAAAGAGTGAGTAAACACTCCAGCTTTCCTCCTTTCTGCTCCATTAGATGAGTTGTTCCTATCCTGAAGGTACAGGACTGGGGAAGTACCGTGGTCACAGACAACCTAGGCATGGAGAAACCAGGATGACAAAGGGAAACAAAATGGGTGCGGAAGGGAGGTTCCTAGGATAAGAACATATAGTCTTAGTCTTTGCTCCAAAGAGTAAACCAAACAGGACAAATATCCACTTGTAAAAACAAAATAAATCCCAAGGAACTTAGAAGCAAACTGCAGTAAAAAGCTCACAGGACTCTATGTTGCTTGAAGAAGGACACTCCAGTGCCAGAAGCAATTGTTTCATAGGTCAAAGGCTGCAATAATCAATAGGTCTAAGGCTGACAAAAGAAAATTAATTCCTTTGCATTTTTTAGAAGCCCATCTGGGTACCCTCTGGGAATATGGCTTTCCTGGCAGGAAGATAGAGGCTCAGGTGGCTGGGGCAGATTCAGGATGTTTTTAAAGTGGTAGGAAAAAAAACAGACTAAAAGAGGCTGCATTTTCCAAGCCAAACAGTGGGAAATATTTAGTTAGGATATTTTTATGCTAGCAGCAGAAGACACCAACATGGAACATTAATAATGTTTCTTTTTTCTCCTACTAGATCTTTATGGTATCCAGTTGCAGTCTAAAACAGAGAATGGTACAGCCTGACAAACCATGTTTCTAGAAATGCATGTGTTTGGAAATGGAAAACTCAGCCTCCAGAAATCTTTCAAGAGCTCTACAAAAACTTCTGCTTGCCCCACCAAGAGAATGAAGACTTCCCCTTTCAGCACCGCTCATAAAGTCTCATCTTCTACAGTTTCAGTTCAAAATCCCTCCCAAAACCACAAACCACCAACCACCAACACTAAAAAACTCCACAGAACAAGTGACCAGGTTGCCTGTGATTTATAGAAAGTGTTTCCAGCCTTTCACTGACCACCTCTCTCAGAACTCTCAGTTTTGGAAATCTGTTGTGACAGAAGAAACACAAAATAAAGTTAGCTGCTGCAATGTTCTGTTTGCCAAATTAAAACTATTTCCTATTCCTGATATAAAATCCTCAAATGAGCCATAAAATAATCCCATCTCCAGAGCAAGTCCTCATTACCCTACAGTGAGCTTGTATTGTAAAAACTGCCATGTTTCAGTTGATGCTCTAATAAAAGAGCAGGGTGTCAAATCCATGATGCAAGCTAATATGTGACTGTAACCAGGTGAACAGATTTTGGTGTAATTTTGTTAATTTTACAAAATACATTTTAATCCTCACACTTCAGTGATTATTAAGCCTCATGTCACACCAGTTTTTCCCAGCTTTAAAAATATAAAAAGACAAATCTAACACTTTCTTGTCTTCTAAAACACATTCTTCCACATTCCCATTTAATTTCAGTGCAATACTGACAGTCTTACATTATCATAACTGGTTTTCTTGCATTAAATATAATATTTTCAAGGAGCATTCTTGAAGACATTCTTTTATCTTCCTAGCCTTCCTCCCATCTCCAGCATTATTTTTAGAATAATGGACCTGACAAGACAGTAAACCAAACATGGGATTTTGAGGGGGAGGAATTAGGGTGTTTGGGGTTTTTTTTCCCCCACATCTCTTGAAATGTGGTAGTTGTCTGAATCAAGTTTATTTTTAGCTTCTCAGCAAGAGATATGGCAATTCCTGTTTCTGTTGGTGCTTTAAATGCTTTTGGCTTCTTATTGCAAAGTAATTCCCACATCTTTACTGCACAGCCACCTTATGCCCTTTGTGGGAGCCTGCTTTCACTCATCTGCAGCACTTGCATGCAGTCTCGTTCAAAAACAGGTTGCTGTCCCAATCTGTCAGTTTTAAATTTCATGTTCAAGGACTTAAAAAATTCCCAAGAAAACTGACACCACTAGCTGAAAGAGTAGAGGGCCAAAGAAAACTCTTAACTTCCAGTTCATACAAAGAGATAATTCTAGAATGTTTTCACGTGAAAATTAAAATTGCAATGTTTCCTTCCAAGGCATGTGCTTCTAAAATGGAAGTTCTTAACCTAACTATTATGTTAAGAATAACTGATTTATACTCCTAAGACACAGTATTGTTGAAAGCCCACCTTTCTGGTAACTGTAATTGTTCCAGAAACTGTTCCATTTGATATGATTGTAGAAATAGATTGTTAAATTCACCAAAGAGTAGAAGAAATTTTCCATCTGGTGATAGATTTTGGATTGAATCAGCAGCCGGTCTTTACAGTGACTTCCAATTTGGGACACATCTTTATTTCAAAACCAGCTGAAAAAAAACACTTTCTCAGAAATAAAGCAGGTCAGAAGATACAGCAATTACTTTTCAAATATTAGGGAACACACTTTTTCACACGATATCCATGGTACAGTTTCATTTTGCTACTTTCAATATTCACAGTAAAATATTTTTTCAAATAATCTAAGTGCACCTTAGAGCCATCAAGTGCCAGCTAATTTTGTTCCACAGAAATATAAGATACCAAAAGCCAGATGAGCTCCTCTGTCTGTGTTCAGACTTGCCCAAGCACTTCTGTACTGCATCAATGCTGAAAGAGGTTTCTTGGAAAGCTTAAAGCTCCAGTTTTGATCAGTTCCAACTGAAGCTCTATACTAAAGAACAAACACAAAACTCCTGGGCTCTACAGCTGCAGTATACGACACTGATCATCAGGATAGCTTGTGAAGATGCCATAATGCCCTTTAGGTTCAGGATATCTGTGTTGTAGGTAGGATTTTCCTCTTCAGACACATTGTCCTGAATGTCTACAGTCACTTAGATTTGTGGAGAAGGAACAGTGAGGAGACCAGTTGGCTTGATCTTGTTGATTCCTCCATCAAGGATGCAGACCCTTGGGTACTTGTTTTTCACTAGATGAGCTGCAAACTGAAACACATATATCATTAGCCCACTGCATATCATAGTCATTAAGTGACAATAATTTTCTGTTTGTAAGGTAAATGAAACAAAAAATATAAAACCCTAGGAAGCTCTTTTTTTTTGCACCAACCAGTCCAACGCAGGAGCCCAGACCAGTGTGTTAAAACAGCTGGGATGAATTCAGTGGTCCTGAAAGTGTCACACTAATAACAATGAACTTTACTTATCTCTGCTTGGGAGGACTTTACCTCCTTCTAAAAGGACTGTTTAATCTCAGGGCAATCACTGGAGCCTCTCTCAAAGCATGAGCTAACAAATATTTTTCTGTGCATTAATCTAACTCCCAACTGTTTTCTGTAGGTTCCCAAGTGTAGAAGCATCACGTTTGAGGGTATAGTTATTTGTTTGCCTGTCAAACTTGTCTGATGCAACCTGATCTCACAGATGTCAGATATGAATTTGGGGTCTACCACCTTCTTCCCTGCTCCCACCAATCTGCCCACAGGCAGGTTAAATAAGGCAAGCAGGTATCCCCCACCATTAAAAGCCTCTCTCCTCAATACGTTTCTGCCATAAACCAAACACAGCAATTGCCACTTTCCACATAGTAACTCCGTGAAACATTATTGCACTGAAAAAGATACTTTGTACATCAAAATAATTATGAGTAAAAAAAATCAAAATCATGTTTCAGAACTCCAAAATCCAAACAATATTTTGCACATTAGATGTCAAACTTGCCTTCTATTTACTGACTACAATGCATTAGAAAGCAAGCACCAAAATGGACTTATCAGTGAGAAACTAATAGTTTTACTTCATTTCCAAAAGCTGTGAGAGATTGCTCTGCTATCCAAGTCTTTGAGACTGTCAAATCAGTCCCATTTGTAAAATCATTGAGTGCTTCCAATGGGCTATGTGAAACATTTCCAGTTCCCTTTTTGACTCTTTAAAATAATTAGTGATGCTATTTGAGAACATGTGCAAGCATGATGTCCAGGTCGCTAACTTCGCACAAACAACTAAATTTCTGACTCAAGAACAGCTGTGGGCACCCCAATCAAACTCAATACATGGGATTTCTTTTTTCATTTACTTTCCTCCTAATTACCTGTTACAGTACAACAGATAATGAAGCATAAATAGATGTACCACACCACTAGCTGTAAACATTTCGGCTGTTAAATTTGTTTCAGGTAGTAACCTAGGGAAGACTCAAAGTTCAATCATCTCTTTCCCCATCAGTTTGGGTTATTCAGTACAGGAATCAAAGAATCAAAAAAACCCCAAACCAAACTAAACCAAACCAAACCAAACCCAACAACAACAACAACAACCAAAAAAACCCCAAAAACCAAACAAAAAACCCCCCAAACAAACACACCAGCAAGCAATCAAAGCAGCTGACAGTAAACTTACACCATATGTGGATGTCAGCTTTAATGAGCAAAGTAAATGCTATGCTTTTGGAAAGGTTCTTGGCTGCACAGGTGGTGTAATATGCACAGAGACCTCACTAGGAGAGTCCAAATACCTCTTGCTATAATCACAGTCCATAAAGATGCAGTGCACAGTAAAGCAGAGACAAAGATAGCACTCAGCTGCGCATACCATGAACTACAAAAATAGTTTAAATTCCTAGTGAAAGACTCCTACCATATATCTCTACTTCATATGGACATATCTGTCACCTCACAGTGCTCTCCTCCTGTGACTAATAGACAGTGCTGTGTCTTGGACACCAACACTGCTCAGAGCCAGCAGAAATGAAAAATGGCAACAAGCCTTCATGCTGGCAGGAAGCACCATGTCATTTCCTGAGCACAATGTCCCATGTGTCAACAGAGATGTTCCACCCTCTGACTACTGATAATTTTAAAATGCTGATAATAAACTGCAAACCCTGCTCCAAGTGTTCTGAATGCCCTAATCCTAATATAACTATCATTCAATGTAATCTTAAAAGAAAATACACAAGCAAATGTCTTGTACTTGGGGTTTGAGCATTAAGGCCTGTGTCCCACTGTATTTTAGAACTGCTTTAGTAACCAAGGTATGTCTAAAAATACATTTTCTTCACTGCATCAGGTAAGGTTACTTTACAACCTTATAGTGAGGAATTTGGCGCTTCTTGCAGGGCCTTTGGGAAGCAAGCACTGCAAATCTGGGCCTGATAGCAATGATGGCAGAAAGCACAAGATGATATACCATAAGACGAATTTATTTTTCATTTTTTTTAAGTTGTCACAGAACTGTTTGCTGGTGTCTGCCTTGTTTCAGTGAGAAATGCTGCAAATACAGTTCAAAATATTGCAGCTGAACATCCAGCCAGGGAAAAACCACCGACCAGGAAATATACTACTATCAGCATCTCGCTACTGTGGGAATTAGCTGCAAGTCAGGGGCCTAGAGGGACATTGACATAAGCTGAGAGTTGCCATCCAATTCCCAACATCAGCCTCCAAGAGCTTTGCACATACATCTGCCCAGGCACCGCATAGAAGACTCCAGGTTTAAGTCACATGGCAACAGGATTTCAGCTGATTAAAGACACGCCTTCTTTTACCTTCTGCCTTCCCCCATTTTTTCACTGAAAGTAGAAACAGTAACTTCTGGTAAAGCATAGACTTAGAAATATTCTCTTACTGGCATAACAGTCTTCCTTATTAAAGGTTTGACTTTTAGTAGTTTTGTTCCTCTGTACGTGTCTGTGCCATCCTCTCCCAGACAGAGGAGCCCGTCTGTGGCAGACAAAAACAGGAACTTGTTCACCATGTTTCTGCAATGTTCCAACACCACCTGGTACCTTGCCTTGCCAAAATACACTTCATGAAGTCACTATTTTCAAAATACAGGGGAGTGTTATTTCTGGTGTATGCACTGATGGAGGGGCATGAGAGGAAGGACTATTTGAAATAGCTACATAGATTTTCTCCCCAGTTCGACCCTCAGTTATACCAAATATCAGTAGCCTAAATCCAAGAAATAAAGATTTTAAAAAATTAATATTTCCTTAAAAGTTGGGGAAAAAAATAAAGTTTACTAACAGATACCTGAATATGTAATTTGTCGTTTACTACATAATCTAATTTACAAAGGTGCTGTTAAGACTGAAAACAAGGTGGTGAAGAGATAGGCCCATGGGCTATATCACCCTCAGCAACTTGTAAAGCACCTACATTTAAAAGAGAGATGTATTGAAACATACAAAGGTAGTGTACAACTAAATTCCATTATACAGAAATATATTTCTGTAAATAGAAATAAGATGTCCTTTATTATAAATGATTATATATGATCAAACGTTCTCAAATTTAACAAATGTTTGTGTTGACATAAATTCTGAAATGTATCTTTCACCATACCACCAATGGATCACACTCCTGTGCAATGCTTCTGTTTTCATTTAGACAGGAAGACTAGCTGGGGGAAACAGGAGTTCTGCCTATCTGAGGAAAGGCTTCAAGGGATACTACAAAACTTCAGGCTTTTTACATTCTGCTTCAGGTGGCCTTTCCTCAAATGAGAATCCCAAGTTCAGTAAAAATGAGATTCCCAAGTTCAGTTCCTGTGTTTTCCCTGGTTGCATTTAATGTTTAAACTGAACTTTCAATTTGAAAATCTTCTAGCTGCTTTCACAGCAAATATTACCTCTGAAAGGATGAATAAGTGAGAAACTTGTTTATTGACTACTATATGATGACTTTGCTAAAGACTTTGGAAACACAGTTCCTCTGTTAACTAATGGATCCATCAATTCCACATAAACACCCTTCTTTGTGAGCGTAACTGAGGCAGAAAGTTGCGATTTGCATTTAAAGTGATCAGTAAGACTCCTCATGCAGATACAAAAAGTCAGGTTTTCAGAGACAGACAAGATCACAGCAAATTCATCCCAAAACTTGGGCAAATATTAAACATTTTACCTTGCCTTGGTGACGCTTTCAATATAAATAGTGTAACAGGACTGCTCCTTTTAGCACCATCAAGAAACCTTAATGACCTGCACATTGGAGAATTTATCAAAATGTTTCTACTATCCTGTTCCAAGCAGAAAAATAACAGCTTTCAAGTGCTGCATGTCTTATGGCAAGCATGTCACATTTTCAGACTGTCTACAGCACAGAGTGCAGAAACACAACAACTTGAGCAGCCCCACTCCCAGCACCCTTCGGGCCAGCCACGAGGGTTGCTATGTACACATTATTCACTTTCTCAGACATTCTTATGACAGGCTGTAATTAAAGGGCACGCTGGGAGGGAAGGAGGAGTAACATACTGCACCAGAATACCAAAAAAGATTGCTGTGACCAAGCGTTACCATGGTATAAATATTAACCATGCATACTCTGAATGAGTCAGAAGGAAAATAGAAGTTGGAGGAGAAATATCAACCAAATTTTGTAGTATTCATTCATTTCCACAAGATTATTTCCACACTTCACTTGTAAACTCATGGTACACAAACCTCTCAGGAATGCCAGTCTATTTTGCTGTGTGATTTCAGTCCAAGTGCTCACCTACACCTCTCTGAAAGCTCAACAGTCAGAGTGATCAGTCTGCAACTTTTTAAAGAATACTCTCCACATTCCACAACACAGATCCAGTACACAGTCATTTTTAGTCAGCTACTTCTTATATTAAAGGGTTCCAGATAAATGAAACAACACTTTAACATCATGGAAAAGATAGGAACCTAAGACCCCCCATATCAACAAAAGAGTGCCTAGTTCCCCATATCAACAAAAGATTGCCTAGTTGTTGCTTGTATTACCATACACTGAATGGAAGTTAAAAAAAAGAAAAAAAAAACCCATGCAAAACCATGTTTTGGTGCAAAAACATAGTAGCGGGCGGGAGGGGTGCAACATAGAACCAGCTGCTCTAACAAGATCAAGGGAAAATTCTCTACATGTAGACATGCCCAAAAGGGGAACACCTTCCATTCCATCAGTAAAAAAACACAGCACTAACTTAAAGGACTTATATGCAAAGATTTGAAAATAAGCTTAAACAAACAGGCATTTAATAGCTGGTTTCAGAGTAAGTTTTACCGAGAATGAAAGTAAGAGTAAACACTCAAATTTCTTCAAGTAATAAATTTTAAACACCTGTATTTTAAATTTTCCACCTAGAAATAATATACATTAAAAAAAACCCAGCTGAAAGTGAGTACTTGAAAATTAAAGGCAGTTGCAGATATTTAGCTGTTGTAACACAGCTAATTTATACTGAGCAAAATAAATGCAGTGCTCACATTATAGATAAATGGAATGTAAAATGAAAATACAGAAAGAAAACTATTTTTCACTCAACAGAAAATAAATGCTGTTATGGAACAGAAATATTTAATTCTGAAAGGAGGCACAACAGCTGGTATGTATATAAAAAAAGGAAGTATGAGTCTTTGTGGAGAATTCCATCTCCTCTCCCCAGGTCTATGGGTTGCCCTAGATCTTGAAAAATGGTCGAAGAAATACTTGAAAATGAAAAACATTTCTTTGTGATTTGTAGTACTTTTCCTAACACTACCCAAACTGCCAGTTTCTACTCAAACACTCCTGCAGCAGTCAGTCAGTCCATCCCACTCAAAGGCTGGTTCAGATACGGTTTAGAGGAAAGCAAAACATTGCTCCAGACACGCAGCATGGATATTGTAAATGCCAAATTCACCAGCATCATTCCGGCTGGTATATCCTAACACAAGGTCCTGAACATTTAACAAATATTTGTGGTTCATTATCATCTCTATTTCAGTTATCACTATTTCAGATTCTCTGAACTGGAATATCAGGAAACACAAAACTCCATCTCAGAGCTGAGAAACAGCTCCAGAAAGTGAAAATTTGATGTTATAATGCAGTAGCCCTAGGCAACACGGATACAACCTAATCCATGCAAGCTCCATCAAGGACAAGAGTACTCCTTCACAGGTGCAGTCCACTGTACTCTTGTCCTTGATGAGGACTACAACCATAGCCAAGACAGATGTCTGGAGAAACTCTGGAGCCTGACAGCACCACTCCAAGATTCAGGTTCACCTTTCTCCCACTTTTCCTGTCCTCCGAGATATCCCAGATGACTGAAAAGAGCTGACATCCTGCTTGCCAGCATCTCAGACATATTTTCATAGGTAAGGCCAAGGACTCCATGATACCTCATTCCAGAAGCATCCAAACCTCCGCACAGTAAGGCACACAGACAGGCCAAACAACTCATACATCAAATAACAACTAAAATTTCCAGTGACTGCTACCATTGGTCTCAGTAAAAAATTTAAAAAGAGGACCTATTTTGGAGTTCTATAATTAGCCTGTTTTCCTTGGCACTTACTTCAGAGGAAAAGGAACACTCAGATTCTGCTCCTAAGATCTTGCGTTTTCTCCCTTCCTCTTTCGTACCTGGCTGGAACAGTGAGAGATTCAGGTCATCACTGCTGGACCTGAGGCACTCATGGCACACTAAGCAAAGCCATGGTCTGGGGCAGAGATACAACAGCACAACACAACTCCTGGCTGGCAGCCCAAGTGTCTCTCCTGGGGTGTGTGGAGAGCATGTACTGGCAACAACAGCAGGGCAGCTTTCTCCCCATGAAGGAAAGCATGCATACATTACATGCCTTACAATAATATAAAGGGCTAAATTTATGGAATAAAATAAAAAAGACTTAACCATGTATCGGGGAGAGTTACAACCAGAAGGATTGTTGCTGATTAACTAAAAAAGTTTCAAACTTTTCAAAATACAAGCTTAATCTCTTCCTCTTTAAAGGCAACAAGGAGGCTCTGAGTCTGAATGCAGAACGGGGCCTTAACAAAACAAACATGAAAGAGCCACTCTGGGAATTATAAGAGGCCCCTCCATCCCTGCAAAGAGAAGAGTTTTCATTCCAATTGTTCAGTCACTTTTCTGCAGAAACTATTTAGAGGGAAACAGAGTCTAAAAGATGTATAGTGCAAACATCTCCAGAAGTTTATTGTCTAATTTCTGTTTACTTGCACACCAGAAATTTCATTAGGCCCTCCTAAATAAATATATTTGTCTTTAGAAGCACCTGTCCTTTATTATTCTATGCAACATCTTATCTTCAGATCACCCTATGAAGCTTCATAGGTATCTATTTGTGCTTTTAAGGCAAGTTTATAACCAAAGAAATCATGCAAGGACTTGCTTCTCTGGCAAGGGCTTTTAAAAAGGCCTGGGGAAGGCGACAATAAAATCACGCAAATTCATTAATAACAAGACACTTTAACCTATGTGTCTCAGTCTTCATATAAGAAGAAATGCACTTTTGACAGTGTGCTGGAAGAGAAAAAAATGCTATATCCTATTTTCATATAGAAAAAAATTTCTTTTTTCCAAGCTAAGAATACGTTATACAAAAAGAATTTTGAATTTGACCCCCTCCCTCTTGCCTTGAAAAGGGTCAGAAATATCTCATGGAAAATCAGAACTTCATGTCTTTGTTTTGGAGATAATTCATGTATTTTATCTATTAGCTATTACAATGTAATCACTACTTTGCTTCAGTAAATTACAGAAGTTGTCTAGACAATATATTTATAGCAGCATAACTTATCCAGACAAAAGCAATCTATGTAACAGTTAGAATTTCCAATTTAGAATTTATTTCCCAGCTATAAAGACAGATGTCTTTTAAGCTTTGACTTACAGCTTATCTGTCTGCTTCTAAACAAAACATAAGTTGTTAATTATTAGATAAAGTGTCCTGTATATTTTATTCTGTTATAGCATTTAGCTGACAATAAAGCATATATATTAAACCACTGAGGGAAACACATTTATTAAACAACCGTGTGACAGAAGTAGAAGCGTGCCACTGTCAAAATTAAATTGCTAGAGAATGATTTAGTGTCAGGTAAGGTATTTCTCCTGCTCTAAATTCAGTCAACATTGCAGTGCTCTATACAAAAGTTTGAAATGGAACAGATAATGGCATAGCACCTTAAAGATGACTGAAGGAGGGAAGATGAAGTAATGTCACTCTTCCATAAAAAGACCCAAAATAATCCCTGTCCTACATATGCATAACTATAATCCACCTTTTTACTTGCTGTATCTCTGACTTAGAAAGTGACAAAAATCAGGAGACATGTTATTTGCCCTAGACCAAAAAAGAAGCTACAATTGAACGATTATTGCCCATTTAACTATTATATTCCCAACTGTAATGATCTCTTGTCCACAATGGAATTTACAGGGTGCTTATCTGTCTATGGAGGTGGGAAAGGGGAATTCAATTCACTTAGGAGATGCCGCCATTTAACTATCCAAAAGTTAAATATCAAAATAGAATCTGACTGATGAACTCCAAAATAATGCCCTTTATGTGGAGGTTTCCTGCTGTTTTCAGAGACAAATATCTGCTCTGTTAACAAGTGCCCAGAAAAACCTAGAAGAAAGGCTGGCACCAAGTGAGAAGCAGGCTAAAGGAAGGAATATTCTCCAGAGAAGTGTGAGCCAAACGCCACCCACAATACCTCTTCTTCAATACCTTTATGCTGCTAATGGTGCATTCAGAAAGGCTCTTGAACATCAGCCAATATATTAATTTAATTTTAAGGGTTTCTAGCACCAATGGCTTACCATGCAGGATTACCCAGTTTTAATTCCATACTAAGGAAGTGTTCAACTAGAGCCAGAGCTGTCAGATCCAGAGGCACTATGAGACACTGCTGGCTTCCTTATCCTTTTGCTGGAACAGTGCTATGCTGAAGTTTTCGGTTTTCCCTCTCACATCTCATATTCTAGACTGCATTTTCTTTCCAATTTATATCTTTTCTCATCTGGCACTGAATCAAATGCAAAAAACAGAAACAGAAATGAAGTGCAAAAAGATTTTTTCTACAGGTCTGTTCAGTATACTTCACTTTGATTTTGAAAATATTTTTAAGTGATGCCAAATAGGCTGTTCATGTGAAGCACAATTGGAAGATTCAACCTTCTAATTATAAACAGTCCATAAACAACTAGTGTTTTTTTCACATTTACCCCTGCCTCTCAGTCCTACATAAATTTAAACTAAACATATAGCAGTGCCAATCTCCAAATTTTTAGTGGAGTAAATATCAGCAAACACTTCTGAAAAAAATCTCCTTTATGGCAGAAGGCACAATTTTTGGCTCATCCCATTTCATCTGGAAATACATACCTTTGTTTAGAAAATACACATTTAAAGTTGAGCATCTTATAACATGGACAAAAATTGGTTTTGTTTCCATGCATTCACCTTAAAATTTCGTCCTTTAATTGGATTACCTAGTAAAATTTAAAAGGTAATAACTATTGCTCTTGTCAAGCCTTGAGCTACACAGCTTGGGCGTGAAGAGTGGCACAGTTCTATGCAGCTGTGCAGAGTAAAACTGAAACTGGCCTTAAAAAATTATCCACAAAAAAGGTTTTATCTACACAGTCAAATTGAGGCTGGTTTTATATGTGCTTTAAGGGTGTGACAGAGGTGGTAAGTCCCAACCAGTATTCAGACTTTAGGATTGAATTAATTTGTGGTCAAACTGGTCAATCCAGTATTTTGTTGCTATTTAAAGCTCAAAACTCTTTAGTTAGGATTTCAAGAACTCTAAAAGCAAGTCAAGAGGCAAAGCAGCATTTCTTTATGGAAAGCTATAATATTGACAATTCTGGGTCAACATTGTCCCAGCTGCAGAAAATCTGGGTTTAGAGGATAAGACAGCACCTCCCACGTGACTGCAGTACTTGCACTTACTAAGCACACTGCAAGATTTCTTCAGCTGCATAGCAAAGGAAGCATTTCATGTTCATGTCAAAAATTTTGAAACATTAAAAAAAAAATGAACTTACCTGGATTCACATGCAAACCTGGATACTGATTACTGAAACTATGTGAGATATGGTTTACTGTCTCTTTCATGTCATCTCTGTTACTATTTAAGAAACCTGATACATATCACAAGTTTATTTTCTAAATGATGACATGCAGGTTAATAAAGGGGATTTCTCCATCTACTTAAAACTCCCTGCAAGAATTAAATGAACATCATGTGTTGGGCTGATGCTTCTGCTGGTCCTGACATGAAGACCTTTTAATGATTCACAGCCCTCCTTGTCATATCAGGGTTACAGTTCATGTCCTTTGTGTAAACAGCCTTAAGAAATGGGTGAACTAAAGGTAAGCCATAATTAAGAGCGTGTCTGAAAAAAAAAGACAACTTTCCTTCATCTGTGAGAATTATAGTGAAAGAAATACTTACCCAGTTTCACTTGTTACTCTGGCAGTTCTCAACACCATCAAATAATTATAGAAAGGAATTGGCAAGTTTGAATATTCTTCCTGTCTAGCTAAAGGCACTGACAATAAATTTACCATACAAAAGTTAGCAGTAAGGATCATTCTCCTCTTCACTAAGCACAACTGCAGGAACAAGTGATTCTAAAAAACTGGGCAATACTTTGTTTCTTACTAGTAGGAATATGAATTATATCTTTTTCCTTTGCACTTCATAACATATCCACCCCCAACCAACTCACCTTATGTGGCCTTCCTAACTCCACAAAAAGTAAATGCAAGCCAATTTTGAAAGATCTTACTGATGCACATTAGAAGTACCAATGTCATTTCTCTGACATGGTAAAAATAAAGATTTTAAAGCTGAACAAGGTAATGTTAAGCAATTTCATTTCAAAACATCAGCCTTCTCAGATGAGGACCACTTGAAGGGAAACGTCTTTGTCTAGAAACAGAAATGAGCAAAAACAAAAACACCACCCCAAATCCTGTCATCATACACAAAATTCTAATCTAAATTTTCCAGACTCTAGCATTTATTTTAGTCCTGCCATAGGCATGCTATTGACATATTTCTAAGGATAAAAACATACATTACAGCAATATACTTACAGCAGCTGTGTTCTTCACTGCATTGCCTACAATCACCACAACTCTTCCTTTAAAGCTCTGCAGTGTGGCAGTTGCTGGGCACTGGATGAGATCCCCTTCTGCAGTAAATGCTGAGGCAAAAGGGACATTGATGCTGCCAGAAATGTGGCCACGGTTAAAGCTTAGGACGAACAGTTAAGGAGGTCTGAAAGGCAGAGAAACCTGTGGAACATTAATAACTGCAGGATGAACCTGCTCTTCATCCTGGCTGCCATGATTCAACACCATTGGTCTTTTGTGATACAGTATTTTGACTAACCTTTTTTACTGTTTACTCATATGGAGAAAAACCTTCCGACACTACATATGAAAGAAAGCACAGAATAAAGAGCTGTTTGGTTCAAAAAGGACACAGCACAGCATTACAGAAAATGATCTGGCAAATTAAATACTTAGTGCTAAAGAGCCAGTATCCCTAATTTAGTGGAGTTCACTTCAACTCTAGTCAGCTAACAGGAGCCAAACACCAATAAGCAGCTAGAGCATCTCTTCTAAGGGCATTTTATGCAAAAAGAATGAAGTACTTAAAATGAGAACCAAAACTAAAGTGGGATTATCAGGAAATGTCCTCGAACTTCCTGTCAGCCCCCACTAGTCCTCTACTATTTTGATCCAAACTGAAATTCTAATGTATATGACCTCAGAATCCCAGACAATGAGCACTACATATATTATCTGCAGTCCCACTAAAAGCAAGTGTGTAATGGGTATTGAAAAGCAAACAACTCTGAGACATCATAGTTAGTTGTCTTTCAGTTTCAGAGGATGATCATTTAATGAGATTTTATAAACAAGTATTGAATGTGAATGTCTCTTAAATAAAAGTTAAGTTGGACTACTACTACCTACCTTTTTACGATTTTGAAAATGTACCATGACCATGACAAAACTCTGAATTACTTTCATAGACTGTACACATGCCTGGAACATTCTCCTTCTCCAGCTATAAGCAAAAACAGCTTTAAAGAGGTGGGAAAGAGCAAAGTTCTGCAAAAATATATACAATGTCAAATATTGAGATGAGTCACTCTATTATTGTACTTACAGAAAGCTAGTTAAATTTATAATTAAATCCCAGAATCCTACTAAAGAAAGGAGCTGCCTTAAATGGGGTAAGATTTAACTGACTTAGAGTAATACTAGCATTCGTTTCTCATTATTAATGTAACAGTTTTACTGTTATGATTATCATTATTGTAGTGTGGGAAAAGCATGGCTACATAAAAACATTTGAAGGAACAAAAGATGATCATGCACCATTCATTAATGGTGTTAGTTTATTTCTATTTTGAATGGGAAAATTATATCCCTCCTTCACTCCTCTGTGCCAATCCCATTTCCCCAACCCCATTTATAACCATGTAACTCCCACTGCTATTCGTCAGGTTCTGAAATGATCATCATTTAGAGAGAAAATGACTTCGGACAAATTTAGTTACTTAAACTACTGAGTACACTTAGAGAAACATGACCTAGTCTTTAAAAAAAGTTCTAATTGCTAAGACAATTAACAAAAAGGCCAGGATTTTGTGCCATGGACTGAGAGACCATAAATATGCAGCTATAACTTTCCAAACATGAATGGAAGCCTGCCAATATATCTGCTAACATGCCTAATGAAATAAGCTTTGGAAGAATTGTGGCCAACTGAAACAGTGCCTTGTGTATAACAGCTTTACATTTGAAAGTCTTCTGTTACAAAGCTATCTACTGGGAAAGAGGGCTGGTAGCTCTTGGCCTTGCAACATGAGATTCATTACAAAACAATCCCTCAGCTTTCATGCGGGTTGTATTATGAAATATGAAGCATGTTTGGTACTTGTTGGAAGTCCTCTCATGCTTTTCTCAAAGCAGTGAGAAAACAAAGTGAAAGCAAAGTTTAGCGTGACAGACATACATGGTGAAAAAGACTAAAACCAAAATAAACAAAATGATCTTACTTTTTAAACACCTCACAGTGGTCTGTCACATTTTAAAACACACACTACAGAAACATACAGTCTCATCCCCTCTTTGTTGAAATTTTGGGACAAACATAAAGCCTGTTTCCTTACTGTGAAAATGAACAGAACACTGAATGCAGTATTCTTATGGTTTCCCATATATTCCCATTTATTCCCCCTATATTCACAACTGCTGACAATTTGATAACTTTCTACATACCAGATATTTTCTTCAGCAAATGATATACTAACCAGTACACTCAAGGGCAATTTTACTACCTACCAGGCTGCCTTTTTAATGGCACTTTCTACCTGTTAATACCAGATGGTGTTAGGATATCAGTCCACCTATTATTTAAACGGCAGCACATTGCAGTCTACTATAAACTTCAAACATACCAAAACATCTATAGGAAGGACTACCCCCTTCCAAAAAGCAAACAATCCCAGTCCTGCACTACATTATTATTTGAAGAAACCAAACCCAAAGAATTAAAAAAATACTCCTTATGCAAAGAACTGTGTACTTGAAAAGGAACACATGAGTAAGGTGTAGACATGGCAGTGACCCTGGTAAAAATATACTTCCAAAACACCTTTAAGTCTTCTCTGATTATTAGATACTAGAGGACTTAAGTTAGCATGGTTACATGGCCGCATTACCTGACACAGCTAGAAGGCACTCAATAGGAATGAGTTTTCCACTGAGGGACTGGCAAAGCACATGAGCTATCAATTCTTCTCTATCTCCCTTCCATTTAACTGGAAAGCCTCACACCGTTCCAAAATATTGGTCATATTAAATGGGGAAGGTCTGCTGATAACACCTATTATAAAGAAAAATGTAGCATTAAAGCACTTGTGCTACTGGTACCAAGTGATTTCACTAAACCCACAACTTAAAATGGGAAAGGAAAAATACATTTTTTCCTATGCCCTGCTGAAAACCCCCCCCACCCTTCAGCTCTTCCACTCCACCTCTACCAGATCCCTCTCTTTCCATTATGTACCATTCTGACACATCAATGTGCAGACAATGAGGAAGTAATTGATACAAGCAGGATTTAGAAAGGCTGGCACTCTGATTTGAAGGATACTCTTCACTGTTACGGATGTCCACCACCAGCAGCTTTGGCTTGCTGGGCTTTGTTTTCTTTACAGGTGTTTTGGAATGACTAGGTCCTGTCAACTCACACAAGTCAATCAGATCTTCTGCTGAAATTCGTGGGGACACCTCTGCCTTCAGGTCATCCAACTTGATGGAGTCCCTAGACTTTAAAAGAAAAATATTAACATTAGAGGTGAAAGAAATAGAGATACAGGAGTTTTTTTTAACTTATACTTATTTGACCAGCTTCAAGTGTAACAACCTAGTTAGACAGAAACACGTATTTTTCTTGTAACTCTGAACTACTCAGAGTTTAATAATCAATACAGAAAAGCTCCAGAGCACAGCCAATCACAGCTCTATCTTTTGTTAGAAGTTATTAAAATGAATTTTTTTAAACAATTTGTGCAAATGATTTCAGTTTGTAATTTGTTAATGAGTTATGCACTGTGGCTGATGAGCTCACAACATCCACAGAACATTTCTTAGCATCAGGAATCAAGCAAATTGGCTAGAAAACACTTTCTGAAAAGACAAACTGAAAGGTCTCATGACTGGAGCAGAAAAGATGGCTAGCAACTGGCAGCTTGCCACAGAAACTGCAGGGACGTCTCTGAAAGATGCAGAGGTATCTAAACACCAGCATTATAACACCCGAAGTCCAAGCACAAATCAGAACATCAGAAATGTAAGATTTATATTGTATCTGGAAATATAGTAATTTCTTTTATTATCCAGAAAATTTGTCCTTAGTTTTGTGGGATGGGCGAATTATATATTTAATTAAAAAAATTATTCTGGGGACTGTGACAGATTATATGACACACCACCACACCCCTGGTAGTGTTCAAGCAACTGCATGATAACACAGTAATCTTATTACCTCATTTTTCATAAGAGAACATTCATTGTGAATTATCCCTGAAATATTTACAAGTACTAGAATTTCTACATTCTTAAAGAATATCACAGTAGCAATTTTTCTGCTTCTAAAAAATATTCCACTTCCGTTGTCTTGTTTTAGATTGCAGTAATCACACCAATACATTATTTGCTTATAGCCCATGATTCAAGAGTAGGACTCTGAAAAAAATTGAGGCATTACTAATTGTTATTAGTCCAACTGACTGGTGTTAGCCCTAGTTTGTTTTTTTTTTTAACATACTAGTTCCTCATCTAATCTGAGGACTATTCCAAATTTAGGGAATAGGCTAGACCAAACAGAGAGACATAGACTTTTTTTTTTTTTTAGTTATGTCCCAGACAGAAAAACCTCTGCTGTAAAGCAAATTATCCAAAAGCCCTCAAAATTACAAATAAAATCAGCAATTCTACTTCAGGGAATTTGACCTCACCAAACCACCTTTTCCATTGTATATAATAATATTCAAAACAGGAGTTACAATTTGCCAGTCTCAACAATCCCCTTTCAAGTTCAGAAAAATAAAGTCAAGATGCTTTATAATCAGAAAAAGACATGATTTCTGGATAATTTAGGATTTGTTTCAACAGAATAGTCAACACTCAAGGGAGACCTGTATCCATAAAAAAACCAGCGTGACAGGGCCCAGGCAATTCCCAGTTGCTGTCTAAAGCCACCTCCCTCCTGAATATCTGAATTTTCCCAGGAGGAGTCCAAGGAAATGAATTGCATTAAAAGGGAGAAGGAAGTAAAAAAGTCAAGCTCTTCTCACAAACTTCAGACTTGCCAAAGGAATTCAGCAGTCCCATGTCTAGGGGATTCACAGCAGAGACATTTGCAAGATCCAAGAAAAGCAGTAATGTAGAAAAAATACTGATTACATAAATACATCCTTGGCTGATACAGCTTAATTTGCCTGGTGACAAAGTGGCCGACATCGCTATACTCTGCTCAGACAACAGCTTCTGCCTCAGGACCATGTCTGGGGAGCAACACCAAGGAGGGAAGGGAAGCAAGTCTGCTGCAAAGAGTTCAGTCCTTAAAGCAGGTTCACATAATTACAGGTAACAGTAAACACTCGGATAATTAAGTCAGTGAAATTGGCTGAGATGACCCGATTAAAGTCTTCTGGAGAAACATTTACATTATGTTGGACTCTAATTACAAAACAACTTCCTACTTTTATTTATACAACTCTTGTCTATTCAGTTGTCCCATTCAGCTGATGGGATGAATGCCTCAGGAAAGACTGAAACCTCAAGAAAGCATGAAGTCTGCAGCAGAAAACAAACCAACCAAAACTCACCTAATCTGATATAAAAACATTTTCTCTTCATCTAAATGTACAAAGCCATTCAAAGTGTTTTACAGGTACACATTATCTGCCTGGCTAATAGGTTTTAATAACCAGGACAAGCATTCTTTCCCTTTAACTGGGTTGAAATTAAGGAGAACCACATTCAGCAATGAATTGTACAACCATCTTTGCTTTGACCTAGTATGTCCAGATCTGCCTCAATGGTAGATTCAGTGATACAACATCTCTATATAGGCTTTGAACAAAACTGAAGCTTCTGAACAGACATGCTGGAAATAGAATTGATGCAGCAATTCTTTCTTTAACAATATTTTATCTAATTATTTCCTTCAAATTGCGAAGTGAAATATATCCACGCTCTTATAAGATAATTTTGCTATTTACTAAAAAAAAAATTACATCATCTGCTGTATCTGGTAACAGCTATAATTCATCACAGCCATTTTCTCACAGGAATTTTCTAATGAACCATCAGTCTGCACAACCTAAACATGGCTAACATCAAGCTGTCAATCCTCCTAGCCCATCCTCACACCTCATCTTCATAACCACCATCCTGCTACAGATACTCTGAAACCGCAAGAAACTACTACAAAACTGGACTAAAGTTGAGGCAGTTCTTCAGGCCATCACATCCACTGAACAGACAAATCTAGCAGATTCTTCTGAACCTTTAACACCTTTCCCACTCCTCTACACACCAGTGTTGCAGCTGTTGCCTATCACCTCAGCCTACTCTCTTTACCTCAGTATGGACAAATAAGAGGAGATGTACAAGACAAAGGCTGACATTTTAGACAGGAGTCTTCACATTTGTCAGGACTATTTGCTACAATTCCCTGTTTAGGCTTTACTATATCATTGCAGACATTGCTTTCCATCTGTGAAGAACCAGAAGGAAAAGCAAGTGAAGGAAGGAAGAGGGTTCACTGTAAAACAAATCCTTTAAGTTAGGTTAGCTGCACTCAGAAAAAGTTTATGGCACTAATAGTCTCTTAGTAATTATTTACAAATACCCAACAAGTTGTGAACAGGGTGTAGTATGCAAATGAGATTTTGATTTCTGCTACATTAAGTGGCAGGTAGGCACATCTCAGGACAGCTGCTTGCAATATCCTGTTGAATTTATCATCTGTTATTTTTTTTTGTTTGTTTGTTTTAAACAAGGAAGGGAGCATAATGATTATCTCACAACCTAAAGTTCCCATGCTAGTAATACTCTACAGGGAGTACAAACAGGACAAATCAAAAAAAACCAACCAACCAAAAAAAAAAAAAAAACCAACCAAAAAAAAAACCAACCAAACAACAAACCAGGATAATCACTGGGAAAAACTTGAAAAAAACCTTAAAAGTTTATCACATTTATTTATAAAAAGCTCATTTCTTCCTTTCAACTATCTTCCTGCTGTGATCTATTTACTCTTTTCCAAGGCAGACATGGTACATACTTTCTAAAAAAACCCTCTCTCTTTCTTAAAAAAGGCTACAGCTCTTCATTAAGCACAGTGCCAGAAGGTAGTTAAAAGGCCAGTTACAAACTTGTGTTTTAGTGATTGTGTAAGAAACTGTATACTGACAATAGTACTGAAATTGAGAATTGCTCATATACAGAGCATACTCAAATACTTGCTGTCATTACTTAGGAAACACAAAAATGATCAGAGAGACACTAAAATTTTCACACACCCATATATGCACAAGTCTACAAGTGCTAAGATACTGAGCTTACTTCTTAAGTCGCTTTATCTGTCTTCCTGTAAAAAGAAACTTATTTTAGCATATTCTAACTACAAGCATGAATCTTGCTTTAGACTATTCAACTATAAGCAACTGTTTGTCAGGGAAGACTGCTTAAATCAGCAGGATGGCAATTAGCAGAAAGAGTACCTAAGCTGAAGTCTGAGGTCTCCTTGTCACCCAGAAGTTTTTCTGACAACACCTTACATTCTTTACTTTCAAAGTGCTTATTCTTCTCACCCCATTAATTTTCAAATAGGCCTGGGAATTTCTAATCCATATGCATTTACTGCACTTAATAAGAAGAAATAGGCATTAAGAATCCAATTTTTAAAAAATATTAGGAATTAAAGCTGCTTAGCCATTCTCAATTTGGAAGTCGAGTTTCAGAAAGATTAAAGCACTCCAGAACATGATGCTGGTACAATCACAGCTCCTATCTCTTTTCCCATTAGCCTGTAATCTCTTACAGGCACTTCATCGTGGCTATTAAATGAAGATATACACAGGGGTTTTTTTGAGAAAATAGCCAAGGATCTTTAGTTCTGCTGATAAACACAGAAGCTATAAAGGAACTTTCTAGCCATGGAAAGGATAGCTTTATCTGAGTAGATGCAGGGTTTCTCCCCTTTGTCTTTGAAGCTGGCAAAACTTAGTGCAGTTTATTTAATATACCAGGAACTTCAGTCTGGAAGCCAGTATAATTAAAATCTGGGGTTCAAGTAAAACACTCTATTCAAAGTATCAAGGTCCTTCATGAAGGAACATGTTTCAAGAAAGATGTCAATCCATATTTTTCAAACATATTTCTGAAATCAGTGTATGCATGTGCACAGAAGTAAGACTACAAAAACATTTTTTAAAAGCTTATAAGATAATGGTTTTAAGCTCTCCAGTCTCCCTCCCCACCATTTTTAGTAGAATTACTAGAAAAGGGTCATACAAAAAGGCTTCAGTGGTTTTTGATGTTCAATGCAACTGTTTACAAAGGAGGAACCGACAAAATTCCAGATTTTAAGAACTCTTTTCTACAATTTTTTAATACTTGAATGCCAATGTTCTGTACACAACCTCTCTAGCAAACTCATTCTTACACCTGGATTCAGTCCCCTGTAGCCATCATATTCTGCTCATCATATTTCCTAGTCAAGACATTGGTGCCTACTTTCCCTACACTCCCTCTCTCCCTCCACTTCCTATTTAAGTTCGCTCCACTTCCGCTTTGTAAGCTGTACTCTTCAGTCATTTCAGGCGTTTTCAGTCATTTACCACTGTGAAGCCTGTCAAAACATGCTGTTCAGGCTCTCCTTTAACTAATGGCTATTAAGATGAATACTGAATTTGAGTAATTGACAAAATCTTTGAGAATATGGACAGACAGATAGTTACTATGTGCTATTCACATACATCTTGGATTCCTGCACCATTCCACCCTTTTTAGAGACCTGGATTCAAGCTTTGTTGAACTATATGAAAACCATCATCAACAGAAACATTTATTCCTATAAGCCCAAAAGGTATTCATTCACATTTGCAGGATGGGCTCCATGACTAAACTTTGGTGCAGGCTCAACTTTACAACCAGTATGGATTCCCTCTTCTACTTATCCTGTCACACACATTTGATACTCAGATTTTGCACTCCTAATAATGTCAGAAGAGAAAATATATATACAGAGCTGTAACACTTTTACTAGTAGATTAAGATGGTGTTGACACCATCACAGAGGCCACCAGACAATTTGTACAAGGCTATGATCTGCAAGAAGACAGTGACAGGATCAGGCAGGAGAGCTGCATCCAGAAAGTCTTTTCTATTCTCCAACTGCACTTCCTAATAAAGTTAGATCATGATGACACTACATCCTGACTCAAGTGAGAGAACATACAGCATCTAGCCTGGCCTGAGGTGCACTAAGAAAGGAATCCTAAATTCAAGACTAGCCTAAGGCAGGCTCCTGTAGAGATGTATGTTGAGAAAAAGAATAGGGTAGGATAGAAAACTGAGGAATAGAGGGAAAAGACACCTTAGGCTGACAAAATACACCCCCTTCCCCCATCATGAAAACTGTGTTAATAACACAGTTACACAGCACTGTGCTCTAAGACCTAACTATCACAGCAGCAGTGTATGGCACACAGGAGCTGCTGCAAGCTAGAATTAGAGTTGCTGTGACTGTCAGGAGGTAGCTATAGCTGTGTACCTGGGCATGTCTGTGTGGGAGACAAACCATTGAGATCCTTCAGTCTACTACCCCTCCAAAACTTGACTTCAAAAATTTCTCCCAAACTCCACTGCTTCTAATGCTACAAGCACAGAAATAAAAAAAAATGTAACACCAAGTGGATAATTCCTCACTGCAGTATCTAATAGTGCTTATCAGAGGCTGAATGAAGCATTAAGCTATTTAGATCTGTGCTGGTCCTAAAGCATATTTCAACCCACTCAGTTGTTACTTCTCTTCTAAAGTAAATTTACATAAACACTGCACTGCTCTTTCATTTTCCCTTTTTTTAGATGCAGGCCACTATTTTTTTAAATCAAATACGGATTGTTTAACAAGGCATGAAATAAAACTGTCACTCAGGAAACTTTAGTTTGGCTTTGGTTGCCAAAAAGACCTATTTCCACTATAGCACTCCCTCTCAAAGATAAACTGAGTCAGTCACAAAATACATGAAAACAAACAAAAAAACAACTGTGTCTTCAGTCAGCCAGCCAGATTGCAAATCAGGACCACTAGAACCTGAAAAATTACTAAAACATGGAGGTGTGTAATTGTTCCCTAATATTCTCCTCAAATCTGATTTGAAAACAATTTCCAATTTGGGAAAAAAGATTTAAAAGAACATTTTTACAAGATGCAGAGAGAAAGAAACAGATAGATTTTTTTTTTTTTTAAATAATTAATTTTACTGGTACAATTACCCTTTCCACCTCTGCACATTCGTTAATCAGTCATGGAATCCCAATTGTGAGAGGTGTAAAAAGGTCAAATACACCCAGCTTTCAACTTCAAAGTGAGTATAATCACAAAGACTTGTGAGGAAGGACTAGTGAACAATCGGTGAATCCATAATCTGAGCCTAAGGCTGCAGCAGAGAGTGCTCTGGCTGTGCCAACTGCCCCTTTTACATTCAAAGCAGATGAACACACCCCAGGGAGAACTGAAGACCAAGTCTGTGCAAAACAAGCTTACAATCCTTAAAAATGATCTAGAGTGAGTGTCTCACAAACTACAGCAGTCTCGTACAAATAGCATTTACATCATTACAAACATACTCCTTTAATTCTGTCTCAGCTAAGCAGTACATTTGTTTCAATGAGTTTACATTCAATTCAAATAATTGCAATTTGTATTACAACTTAAAAAACACCACAATATTCATTAGAAACTTTAAAATTAACATTTAACATTAGTTATTTCCTAAGCTTTATATTTTGTATTTTATCCACTCCGGTAATTTAATGCCTCATCTTCTACCAGAAAAAGTCCTAAGACCATAGAAAATACATACAGATTTTCAAAACCAGTCAGAGTAGGCAACGTGCTAAATAAGGCTTCCTTTAAATAATTTTATCTGCAGGACCAAAGTTCTAGAAGCAGAGGTTTCCAGAACTTTTCACTCCTCACTTCCTGGTAGCTGCCTGCCTGGCTTATGAGTATCAAAAAACCTTTGAAAAGCTAACCAACAAACAGAGAACGTTTTGAAGTTTGCAACAATTCCTAAAGTATTTGCCAGAATGTGATGGGCTTATGACATGCCTAATTAAACAGTGATTTGTTTATTCACTCACTGGAGAGTGACATAAAAAGTGCATTTTAACCAACCCATCTAAAAAATGACACATAACCTCAGCTTCTCAGTCAAGCTGTTGGCAGCTACAACCAGAAAAACAGAAGCATCAAAGGCAAATGTAAAATAAATTGGAAGCACTAACTGAGATCCTGATCAGTTAATGCTTTGCACACTTTGAACTAAAGACAAATTCGAGTAAGACCCTTCTATTAAGTGTAAGAACAACAGAAGAGGAAAACAAACCCAAGATCCATACAAAAACAGAACATAAAAGAAACCTGAAATGGGTCGAGGCAGTCAGACGACCCTTTAGACAAAACATAAGTAACAGCCATTATGAATAGCATGAGCACCACACAGACATTTCTTAGCTTGTACACTGAAACAGAAGCGTTGGTGTACATTACTGACCGTGCTTCTTTCTGAAGAATAAATGGATTTACACACCAGTTATTTTATGGCTTAATATAAACCTAGCCAAAATATTTTATATCGACAAATACTTCTTAGGTGCACACAGGATCTCACAAGCAAGTGAGTGCTGTTAAATGACAAATAGGCCTGAATTCCCATCTGTAGGAAGTCTATCACACAAGCTATCCTTAAGGAAAGTTATCATCAGGAAACTTCGCTCATGCTATTCTGATAAAAACATGTTTTTCATATTTGTATTGTTTGATCAAGCCATTAAGTCATGTTGCTGCTCAGGTATTTCTACTACTTCATCAAAAACAAAAAGCTGAACTGGATTTTTGGCATTTAAATCAGTGCAAGGATCAATAATCATCGGGTAGACTTTTCTCCAGTTGAATATTTTCATTCCACAACATCTCTCAGGAACTCCCACTCTTGATAAGAGAACTGGGAGTAGAAGAACAAAGCAAAGCTGTAATTGTATCAGTCTCTGGATTTCCAAGAGTTCACCTGCCACACATGAGCAGATACTGATGCAACATTTTTCTCCTTTTAATTTAGAATTATGGAAGTAGCTGGAGAGCGTGCATGTCTACCATTTCTATAATAATGGAGACACAGATACAGCAGACAATTGTTATATTACAGTGTTATTTGTCTCTGTGACTCCTGGACATTCAGGAAAAATACTTCAGGAGCTTCCAGGGTATGAAAATAAGTTTCAGGAAGAGTAAGAAGAAAAAAATCATCCACGTACTGGTAAAGAAAAGTTACAGACACAAAGCTGAGTACGTTGTAGTGTAAATTTAGTAGTGAATTTAAAGGGTTTTTTCCATTGTTATTTTTTGACGTTTTATCTTTCTCAAAATAAACAATGCAAATCCACTTAAGATGCACATTCATTTTCTCTGAAACTATTTCCTGCTTGAGATTTTATCTCAGTAGAAATAAGCTTACTGGCTGAAAGAGTAAAAGATTAAGTAACACACAAGTCTAGGAGGAAAAAAGAGAGCACGCAAGCCTATTTACAAAGTGGCAAATAGATACTACTAAAATAAAAACTAAGAAATGCTAGTGATAAAAAGAGTCAAAACAGTTTTGTTTTACTGACTGCTGATTTAGGGAGAAAAAATGCACACCCAGAGGGAAAATACTACTCCTGTTATTATTAACCAAAGCACAGTAACATGCAGATACACACAAATATTTGAATAGCCAATAAAATGCACTTAGGAAACAAACTGAAGCAGCTTAGAAAGAAAATACAAATATTGAGGTAAGAGGCAGCTGGTGTTTACAATTAAAAACACTAAACATTTAATGTTTCAAGAAGTCATGAATTACCTTCAGAAGCAAACCAACAACTTTCTTCACAAAGAATTGTTTTGTACCCTACCCACTTTCAAATACAGAGGTGACCCACAAGTATAAAACTGGAGATAGAAATGTAGGGTAAAGTACTTGCCCAAAGAATAACCAACTAAATAGGTAAGGAAACAGCAAGACTATTTTTTTTAAGAGCTAAACTGGAGAGGAAGGACAATGGTGTTTTAGAAAATCCATTAAAGGGTACTGGATGTACTAAAGATTGAACTCGGATTTCACCCCTTTCAAGTAGATAAAAAGTATCCCCATGGCAGCAAAAACCAATAGACAACATGTTTGAAGAAAGAGATGGATAATTCCAGGATTAAGGCTAAAAAAGAACCCAAATGAAAACAAACCACACCACCTTTTTGTGTAGTGTATTTCACTAATATTTTCAATTTATTTTTTTATCAATATTGCTCTAATCCCTGAGAAGTGTCATTTTATGAAGACTGAGATCCAAAAGTACAGAACTGGTCACAAGTGAGAGGTAGCTCATTATGGACTCATGTTACATGGGACTTTCCAAGTTTGAACTACGGCTCCTGACTGAACCATAACATACTTGATTTGTATCTATTTGTCTCAAAATCTGACACAAAAAAATACAGTAAATGAGAGCAAACAACACATTTGCAGACTATAATTTAAGATATGAATAGTCTTTTTTGTGTCCAAGAGATTAGTTTCCTCTTTGCTTACATATTTCTGTATAGATCCCAGAATCTATATGGCTCTCCTATATATGATGAGCTAGAAAAACAAAATACAGGAGTAACCAAAAGATCCAATATACTTGTACTTCAAAAGACATTAAAGCTTCAGTCGCATTGCAGCAAATGAACAGGCCTTTGCTGTTAGGCAGAGTGAACTAGGAATGAAAGAGAAGGCGACAGAAGTTCTAGTATTTATTTATCTCCTCTTTAACATACCAAAACCACTGGCTTAATTTCTTGGAACTTGTGGGATGGATGAGCCTAATTACTGGCTTTATAAACAAACACAACTTCTGGTATGAAAATAAAAACACTATCAGGAAAAAAACACACAAAACATTTCTCAGAAAACGGAAGAATAACGAAAGAAACTTGCTTGATCTGAAATAAGGATATTTATCTCTGTTACAAATAAAAATCTTTTTGCTATTTATTAGTTCAGTAGACCAGTGCTGCTTTCTTGTCTCCCTCTTTGCTATATCTGAGTGCTTTGACCCTTGCCTGTACACATAAAGACACAAGCAAATGGCTAGAAATCAGAAGACTTGTTTTATTCACTCTTTTGTCATAACATTCAGAAAAGCCAGCACATACACAAAATCATTTTCACTGGTAGCACCGTCAGACATCTGACCAGACTGTCAAGAGAGACTGAATACTTTACTTGGAAGTTTTCTTGACCTGATGCATCAAAGCCCTGGGCAACACTGAACTCCTGAGTTCAGTGTTGGACATGTTTTCTGCAGGAATTGGTACCAGATGATCTTAGGAGGTCCTATCTGAATTAATCTATGAAAATGCAGCCCTTGGCTCCTTCAGAAAGCCTCTCTACCTCTCTATCTCGAGAGCAGTACAGCAGTTGTTGGGCTACAATTCCTGGATGACAACAACCAGTATTCCCCCCCAATTTAATTTTTCTTCCCTATTGCCTTTCTAGATCCACCTATTGTTTCTTAAATTCTGCACGATTGCAGTCCTGGATTTGTAGCTAAGGCTTCCAGAAATTACAATAGAAAAAAAAAAAATAAAAAAAACTAAAGTAAAGAACAAAAAACCAACTGATTATCAAACTCCAGTTTAAGGGCTAAAAGTAAAGATTCACTGAATCACAACAACATTTCTTAGTTTCCTAGTAGTTAGTAAAAAAAAAAAAAAAAGGAAAGACTAAAACTTAATGCAATTCACCAAATAGATAAAGCAGGTGTATATATACTTTTCCGTATTATTGGAATGTGCTCATGAATGAAACAATTGTAGGAGAATATGGAATGAAAAAAACCAAACAAAATAAAATTTAATTTTTAAGAGACTAACTGGATTTTTACTGTTGAGAGGAAGAAAAGGAATAATTTCAAATCACCAGCATTCAGACAGTGCAACTGACAAGAGAAACAGCAATTCGATTCTGCTAGAGAGAGAGGAGAAAAGTCTTTTTGCTAAACTGGGTATCTATTTAATGCAGATATTCTCTTAGTTACTAGCTACTCTTGGCCAAGATAAACATAAGCATAACTCACCTACTAAACTCTCAGAGTAACTTGTGGCATATGCTTTACCTGACATGCCAAGATTGAAACAGCAGCCAGAGCAGCCTGCATCACATTTTCTAGTTACCTATTTCTCACTAGCACACTGTTCTTTTTACTGCTTTTCTCCAATGATAAAGCCTGTTTGTAAATCTGCAGGGGAGCTGCGGACATTGCTGCATTGTTGTAACAGAACTGCAGAAGCAGGAGTTGGGAGAGACAGGAGAAACATGCAATCTGAATTATCTGAACAATTCTCCCCCCTCCAATTCCCAGGCTGCTTACAAGGTCACTTCGAGGAGCCTCCTGGTAGTCTGCAGAGAGGCAGGACAGGGAGCTCCTGGTGCCGCTGCCGTCGGCGGCCTGACGCGGGGGCTGCGCGTACTGCCGGTACGTGGCGCTCTTGGGAGTCCAGCGGAACAGGTTGATCGACTCGCGAACACAGCGTTCAATATCAATCTCTGGGAGGGATTTAAAGAAAAAACATGAAACGCAAAAGCAAAATATCAGTAAAGCCAAGTAACCCAGCTATGGCATTGCTAAATATACATATACCCATCTATACCTCTATCTCTCTCTGTTCCTTGCTCAAAGGAAATGTAGATCTCAAAAGCATTTTCCCGTTCAAAAAGAAAAGCACTCAGAGTTTTTTTTGTTACAAACTAGTAACGACATTTTAAGAATTAATCTATCCCCAGTTATATAGGAAAATGTGTTTAAGGGAAGCGCATCAGAACTTTAACCAATACAAAGTCAGGACAATAATTGAAGTCCAGTCACCGTAAGGCATCTTAAAGTCTTTGCAAGTCAGACTGTTGACTGTTGAATGCAAATCTGTGCAGTTCATCGAAAGTAGATGAACTGCACAAATATGTAGATTTCATACAGTGTACAGACATCAGGATTTTTTTGATTGACTGTCTATTTTTCAGTTAAATCTTATTAAGAGCCAGATTGAAAACTTTCAGCTATTGAATTTTGCATGGCCAGCTGTTTTGACAAACCTACATGTTATTTGTTTGCTGGAAAACAGGAGTTTTCAACATTAATTTGTGCTTGATGGGAAACATAATGGATCTTTTTAGAGAATTTAAAGACTTTTTTTAAACAAACAAACAAACAAACAAACAAACAATACAGTCCCAAACCTAACCAGACATTCCCAGTGAAACATCCTGGCTGAAAGAGTGAAGTACCATTGTGATAATATATTACTTGAAAGGAAAGCTGACACCTATCAAACGAGAAATATCCTAAAATAAGATGTGGTCAGTTAAAGAGTAGAAAAGTACAATGAAATACATGTGTAAAAGAAAAAAAAAGCAAACCTATTGGAAATACATTTTTTGCAACACTAAGCATCCTGCATGTATCTATCTTCTAACAAGACGTAACATAAAAGTAATTTACTCTTTTACCACTATTAAAGGACTGGTTGGTTTTACATCTCCTGTATGTGGTCTCATGAAGAGAAAAACAATCCTAGCTTGCATTTTATGATAAAACTGGCATAGCGCGACAGTCAAACAGCAGGGATATCAGCACTTCTTGTGTCTGTCCCATCTTGTAAGATTCATTACAACCGTCCAAATTTCGATTAAAGCATTAGCTTCTATGGAGAAAACAGAGGAATTGTAGCCAGGCTTTATCTGTATATCCCAAACAGATTTGATGCACTGCCATCAATCACTCATTGCCAACAGCAGATTTGATCCCTTGCCATCAATCTGGGAACTACTCCAGAAACCTCAGTCATTAGCAGGGTGGTGAGCAGAAGAAGCTGAAATTGAAGCTTGGGGCAGAATAATCTAGTTGGATGAGATTATTGACTGTTTAAAATCTGGAAGATGTGATCTATTACTCTCCCATTCAAAAAGCTGTCCATATTCAGGTAGGATACAATCTGCAGCAGATGCTTTAATTCTGTCAGTGACAACATGCTTACAAGCTATCTTGCTTCTAAAATTCTGAAAAGTCTGAGAGTAAAGCTGTGGCTTAGCAATTTTAATTCTAGCTCTAAAAGCCTTTCTGTGGATGTGTGAAAATGAATCACACTTTTACTTGACCATATCAGGTTCCCTAGCTACTTGGGACAATAGGTGTCAAAGATAAATGGACTATGTGATGTCTCAACAGTAGCCAACAATTTTTCATTGCAACTATACTGTAATAGAAGGCTGTTACTCAGCATCATTCCCAAGGAAATCCACACAGCTGGAGAATATCACAATTTCTAAATTCAGGTAAAGCGAGGAGATGCCTTTCACTGGTTATTATTCCTCAAGCTCAGAAACACCCAAAAGCACTGTAGCACTTTTCTTCTGGATTTCTGAAAACTCATTTTATTTATAAAAAGTCTAGAATTTCAGTTCAAGACTGTAGTACATTTATAGGGGGACTGTGGTTTCTTTTTTTGTTGTTGTTTTGTTTGGGTTGTTTTGGAAAGAGACTGCTGTAATTGAGTTATAAGCCCCATTTCCTGAGAGTTATAGGTAAGGAAATATTAGTACTTCTATAATAAAAGATATGAATGCAGAATTTACTATTAAAATATAAATTTTAACAACAATAATTAATGGCATGGGAAGCATTTGGCTGTGAGGGGGCATAATAGCCAACAAATATCTGAAACTGAAAACAGAGAACTGGGGGATGGAATAGGAACACTCTTTGCAGTAAAGCTATGCCAAAGCTGAAAGCAGAAATCGAGACTGACAGTGTTAAACAGTGAAACAGGTCAAAGTATTTTTCCTAGAAACAAACTCTGTAATTCTAAAATAAATCCATTTCAGAGAACTGGAAAATAGGCTTGCACACTGGAACAGGCTTCCCAGGGGAGTGGACACATCACCAAAGCTGATAGAGTTCAAGAAGCATTTGGACAACACTCTCAGGCACATGGTGTGACTCTTGGGGTATCCTGTGCAGGGCCAGGAGATGGGCTGAATCATCCTTATGATCCCTTCCATGTGTATGTCCGTAAAAAACATAACCAGTTCTCACACATCAGGGTGTAAGTAAAAAATGTAGGAGCCTGTTGTTCTGTGATTTTGGAATGCTTGGTTTCTCATTTCTCCAAGCAGCATTTCAGGAGGACAGTGGGCATGGCTAAAAATGAAACACCACAGAACTCTTCTCTCCACAGAAGAGAGAATTTTTAATGGTTTGTGGGGAAGTCATCAAAAGCCTAAAACAAATCTACAGGCTGTCAATTAAAAGCCTAAAACAAATTTACAGTCTGTCAATTAATTGATCTGCTTCTCAATAATGCAAAATAAAAACGACTAACAAGGCAATTGTGGTTTCCACAAGAAACAATAAAAAAGTCACACAACCACAAAATGCCCCCCAACAATGTGCAAACCATAGGCACATGCATGCACACAAAATGGAAACAGTCAACATCTAGCACCCACAAGGGAGACAAGAGTATGGGCGGTGAAAGAATTTTTATAAAAAAAACACTTACTTTCAGGATATTGGAGTTTAAGACTACATTAAACTAGTATAAATATTTACAGAATATTTATTAGACACATTGCATGAACAGGCTTTACACTTGAGTAACCTTCAAGCCCTTCTTCATCATTTGTTTGCAATTTCAGTTTAAGAAAAACCACTTCCCGTCAGTAACTAAAATGCAGTGCAATCTCATGTACCCTTGATAGATAAGATCTTTTCTCCTCTTTTTGGCTAATAAGTGAGGGTCTGCTGCACTACTTCAATCCCAATTTCTTCCCATGCCCTTTCAAATATATGACAAATCAGTCAGTCTCTAGTGTAAAGTCCATTTTTTGTTATCTCCCCAAGACTTTGCATTCACACAGCATTAATTCTGCCTGTACTCCTCCTGCTCCCAAGTCACTGCATTGCAAGCCAGAAAACATTAGAGCTTCCACATTATTAGAAACATACCATTGCTATGTCAGAAGCATAAATACATCAAGTCAGACCCTAGATTCTTGAACAGGACTATGAACAAATGAACAGAGACTACCTCAGCAGAATGTCAGAGTACTTGACACGAGCAAACAACTTTGAAGAATATTCTTCTGAGAGCAGGGTCTGCATAAATCTCCAGGTGTGAGTGAACAACACGTGAAAAGTAAGATTTGGAAAGGATGAAGAGGGCATGCTCACTCAGGAAGATGTACATGTATCATCTCGGTGCTCTTCAACAGGGGTACTTTGCAGTTTGAAAATTATGTGCCTTCTGTTTTTATTAAGACAAATTATTTCACTGGAAAATCTGCAATGAAAATGTGCTGAATAACACAGTGTCATTAAATAGGAAGTGTGAAAAAATTTAAGCCTGACTTAAAACATTATAAAAATATTATTAAAAAAAAAGTTATATTTTCAAAACGTAGTACATCTTCAAACTGCTTCTGAAAAATTGCAGAGTGCCTGTATTTCAAAAAGTCAAAGCCGGAACCTGAGTATCTTAGGAACCAAAGCCACAATTTAATTTTCAAACATTATATTTAGGAGTTCTGGCTCCAATGAGCTCAAGTATTTCACAGTCAAGCAGCAATCAAGCCTTACAGGAAACAACTCTATAGCAGCAGCTAATTGCTCAGCATCAAAAGGTTTTCTCTGACATTTCTAAATATGCAAATAATACAGCAATTGATAAAGGCAGGAGTAGAGAAGGGAAAGAAAAGTGATCTAACAGTAGCATCTTGGTTTTGCCATGGCCCCATCCAAACATTAAGCCTACCGAAATCTTTTGCTTCTTTTCTGAACTAAGCTTTGTTTATTCTGTTTTTCATTTTGCTTTTTTCATGCTGAACTACAACTTCTTACCAATCTGCTGTCTGCCTCTATCGACAGCCTCAACTGAAAAGAACAGCTCAGCCTGACAAAGCTGCTTTTTAAGCTATATAAGTTTAAGGTTTATTATTATAGATACAGGAGAGAAGCAGATTGCACTTGAAACAGATGCTGAAAAAAGCATCACTTTAAATGCAATACACCTGTGACAAAAGCACATAGAATTTTTTATTTTACAGCAAAACTGGGTTGGGCATATGTTGCTCACAGCAAGTGACGAAAAGTAATGGAGAAAAACATAAGATGAATGGTTCTCTCCTAACGAAAATCTACACAGACCAAGCCTTTGTGTGCAGTTAATCAATTCCAGAGCCTTTTCCTTGGGTAACAGGATACCAGTTAAGAAACTCAGCCAAAATAAACTGCTTCTGCATTTTGGGAATAGACCAGCATTATGAGCTTGGTTTGACATCTCCATCACAAATACTTTATTATTACCCTGCCAGGCAACATCAGCTTTCACCACAGAGCCACATAAATAGGCCAGAAAATCTCTGTGCTATGAATGCTCTGGTACTGAATAGGTCAACCAGTTCAAGCTCCTGATTCCTGCTCTTAGAAGAAATAGAGGCAAAAGGCCATAAACTCCTTTTTCCTGATGACAAGCAAAAAGACGCACTAAGTGTGCATATTTTAAAGGACAAATCTAGGAAGAGAAGTGACATTTCTATTGAACATCTCTGTATCTATTACTGTAAGAAGGTTATTAAAAATGAAAAGGTGAGTGCAAAACTATTCTTTTCACATTATTTATTTCATACGCTGCAGGACACTTGCATGACTTCATTTTTTTTGTGGACAGCAGTAGAGAGAGGCAGCAGTAAACACTATGAATTATTACCTAGATGTTAGACTGCATAAAGGGCAAACATGGATTCTTTTCTTACTTGTGATGGTAAAAAATTCCACTGAGTCAGCAGTTCACTAGAATGGTTTACTAAAGAATGCCTTCCAGTATGGAAACGTGATGATGTCAGGATTGACATGAGCAGGGAAGACACAGAATGTGACTGTACAAAGTGTAAAGTTTTACTGTCAGTCAATCACCAAATGCCACATGCTATGTCTTATTGAGAAAGAAGACAGAAATAGATTACATTAAAACTGTAGCTAAGCTCCAACAAGAAACTGCTTTTAAAACATTTTTATGAGGTGTGCCAGTTCTGTTGAACAGCAGATATTTCTACAAACTAACAGAATGTTAAAGACATCTGGAGCAGTCTTAACACAGGGTAGGACACTGGCCAAAGACAGAAGCACTGGAATTCCCAACATATAATTGAAATAGTCAGAGAGAGGCTACTATGCAAAACTTGAGAAATACACAAGGGGAAATAAAGCAGCTTAGCAGAAAAATAAACATTACTTCATAGGTAGATAATAACCAGAAGATGCAGAAAAGGATAGGTTTACAAAATTGCAGGGGTCAGTTCAGAGGAGAAATCTGTGAGAAAGCCATGGAGATGAGGAACTTGTGGGGCCACCAAGACAACATCCAACAACAGTCAATTTTTGAAGGAGTAACTTTTTCCAGTTTTTCTATGTTCTTTTTGTTATAATATTTGCTAAATATCTGTTAAGTCAGTTTTAGAATCTGGAATACTAGTGAAACTTGACTTCTTTATCCTAAATCCATGCTTCACAGAAATAATATGCAAATACTGAAACTCAGCATGCAAAAATAGAGATCATGCTGTTAGAGGTCTCCATCTGGGTGGTAACTGAGCTACTTCATGTATTTCCCAGGTGTAATGGGTATAAACCTGTAAAAAACTCTACAGTCAGAAACTCTGACCAAGCCAAATGTTTATAAAACTGATGATTCTCTTAAGAGCTGTAAGTAGAAGACCTTTGCATTAGCTCTCCTGTTAGTCTTCAGGGTATTCCTAGGAAAACAACACGAAGTAACTCAGATTTTCTGCTTTTAAAATAAGACGAAAATTCAGGTAATCCTGAAAAGAACTACCTGTTGTCATGAGAAAAGGATGAAAGCCTCTAATTTGACCTGTTGATTCCCATGCCACTGATGGAAAAACACGAGGTAAAGACAAATACAAATAGAGTATTTACATCTGCCTAATGAGTATCCTGAACCATGAGACACTCTCAAACTGCTAGAGCAAGCAACATCTTATTCAGGATTGAAGTGTTATTTCTCACAAATACAGCAACTGTAAACAGGAAGGATTACCATCTTGCTTATGTACCTATACTTAAAACTGCTTTAATTTCTAAAAAAATGCTCTAGCCATTTGGCACTGCAGTAGATAACTTACTGAGATCCAAAACTTCCAGTGTTTATCACTAGTCAAGTCTATGTCAGTGTTTACACAGCAAAACTAGTAGCTTTAAGTAACTAACTGCAGTCCAGCCTTGTCAGTGTACATTTTCTAAGTTATTTAAAGCTTGTAGCATAATTAACCTACACATAAGCTATGGAGAAAAGTTCCCTTATTCTGTTGAAGAACTAAGTTAACACTTTCATTCGAATTTACACATGAAAGTATTAAAGTACATTCAAGACATAAAAGTTTGTCATTTCAGGGTTGCATTCCCAGTAGACAAGTTTGTGGTTTATCAGCTTACATGACGGCTTACATGATTCGTCTCCTTAGAACGGTGCTATGCTTTTATATGCGTGAAGACTGAAGAATTAGCAAGAATCTGTCTAGCTCCTTGCCTTGCTCTAAAGCCCTAATGCAATGTGTACAGCCTATCCCCCCCCTACCCCCCACAGATGGTTGTCTAGACTTCTTAAATTTTTGAAGTTACAGAGGTGTCACTTCAAAAATTTAAGAAGTCACACATCCCTGCTGGTTACTCAGACTATTTATCAGCATTTTCAGAATGCAGGCAACATTGTTCACATACAGTGCGAGTTCTTCCCAGGTGTCATACCTGCCCTTCCTGAACAAGTTTTGCCCTTCAATATTAACCATGCAGTCCAGAAACTTATTCCAAGCTTGCAGTATTAACAAAGTCTTACCTTTAGGTACAAACCCCGCTCTAGTCCTCCATGTTTAGTTTTGGCCTTTCTGTTGATTTCTACTAAACTCCAGTACACTCTCAGGACATTAAGAATGAAGAAATTTGGACACAAAGAATCAAATGCCTCATGCAGCTTTATAAAGGCAAGAGTTTAAGTGAAATATAGTGTGAAAGTAAATCAAAGGGAATTGACTGCTATCCCAAAGTATAAGAGCACTGAGAGCTCATTTAACCTCATTTCAAAGTCCTTGTTTTGACAGATTTTTCTAGCTTTCAGCCTACACTGCCATTCCAATCTGCATTTAAGTAATGTGTATCTCCATTACAATGCTAGATATACACTCCCTAAATATATCTATAATCATATAGAACTGTGGTGATAATGTACATTTCAATCAAGAATTTTTAATACTGCATTATTTGTGCAGTCCATTTAGAAATTCTCCTCAATGAACAGTTAGAAAACTAAAGATTACTAAGCAGAACATTTATACCTGTACAGGCACACAAACATATTCAGCATAACAAAATTATAAACAGATACCCTATGAGGCACCTTGCTCTGTCAGCAATGTTCGCTGCAATTGTAAAAGCAAAAAAGTCTTGTACACAGTATTGCTCTAAGCATTTGTCTAATCCTGACTCAGTTGCTATGTTTGTAGTTGTAATGGGAAAAAAAGGAAATATTTTCCCAAGACAACTTTGTAATAGGAAAAAAAAATAAGAGCAGCCTGAATTTTGTCAGTTCGTGACAAGAATCCTAGAAATCCTAATATGTTTGACACTCTGCCTTCTTATACTTCCATTTTATTCCAGTGTAAAGGTGTACAAAATCCTATGTGACTAACAGATAGATTATTCTATTTTCTCAAGTGCCTTTTCACTATGGAGAGCACTAACAGGGTTCTTTTAAGAAACAGGGGGCATAAGCTGTCTGTCAGACTGCTTTTAAGACATGGACTAGGAAAGTTCTACTGAAGAACTCACTTTTCACCCTTTTAATGAAGCACCATCTCTTGTGGCAGACAGCCCTTTGCCAAAGGATATATATTTGATTTTCCTCTGCCAGTGACAACTACAGACTACAATAAAGGATTTCAGTATTTTTTCGTTAGTGTGTTGCCCACTCCAGCACTTCTCTTTAGTCTCAAAGAGGGTAGAATCTGTAATCTTGAACTGTTTTCTTTGTGTCACAATGAGTGGAAAAGATGAATAATTAAAGAATTCACAGCTTCAGGTAAAACAACGTCAATCTAACAGTCTGACACTACCAGACAGCCTTGGTGAGCCCTAACAAATCTCTCTGCTTCTGTCCTAAAGCAAATAATCTTGAGGAATTGCATCATGAAATACACCTAGATCTCCAAAAAGCCATCTAACATAGCAAAGATGAGCACCATGCTCAGAAAAATATGCTTCCATAAATATCAGCCTGACCTACATATTTCAAGAAAATAAAACCAGGAAAAGCGATTTCCTTTAAAATTTTGATGTCTTTTGATATTTCCAATCAATATTTTTGTCATAGTTACAACACCATTATCATGTGTATCATGTGAAAGAAACCAAAGTGCTGTTTTTCTTCAGCTATACTGTAACTTGAAAAAGGTAGTCAGCTTCACTAGCTCCACAGCAAAATACTTTCCAGAGCCATCTTCCATGAACAACAACAGAGCAATATGTCAAAATTTTGTAGCTGAAGCCAAAAAAGTTTCCTTTTAGAAGCGCTGTTTTGGCTTCTGTTCCTCAGAGCCTTAATCTAAGCAATAAGATATTTTCAAAAGTGTGTGAAAAAAGTCAAACCGTAATCAAAGAAATGTATGATTTTTTTTTTTATACTGCTCACTGGAATAAGAAAAACCACTGTATCTCTGTAAGTCCCTTCACAGGTGGTGTTTTAATCTCCTCACATTTTCCTTGGAGGAGTGGTGAAACAAATGGGAACAGGCACTAAACACCCACCATCTCTGTGTGGATTTGGTGGCCAGCTGTCATTTTTTCCTCTTATCAGATCTATATTAACTAAATGCTGAACCACCAGAAATGCCAGTACAATAGAATCATATGGGTCACAGATGCGGGCAGACAAAGGGTTTTTAGGAAGGAAAACAGCAGAAAGTAAAACAGCAGCTACCTAGGGTCAGAAATGTATCTGAAGTAGAGCCTTCTGATACGTCTAATTTTGCTGCTGTCAAGAGAAATGCATCATTCAAAACTGCTCCATACAATCTTAGTAGAGAATTTCCACTATTTTTAACCTTCAGTCCATTAATAAGCTGGATGCAATCCTTCTAAATATTCATATGGCTTCCACAATCACAGGATTCAGCATTTTGGCACATCACTAGACTAGCAATGGATATAATAATTTCTCCCACATTAGAGACAATCCATTCCCTGGAGAATCATTTATGTCTGTGGTTTGACGATAGCCAGATCTTGCATCTTAAAGCCACATGCCTGTGTCTCACAAAGTTTTACACTTCACCCATTTTACCGTAGCTCCTAATTGCACTGGATTGCTTTTCTTCAGTCGGTCTTTATGAAGTTCCCATGTGAGGTCAAGATTCTTTGGAAGCACTGACTAGTCTGGAGTCAGCAAAAAGACACCTTCCTAAGGTACACAGCCTTAAAAGAATGAACCCTCTTCTTGCTTCAAAATTACAGAAGGTTATTGAATTAACCTAAAAGGTTTGTTTGAGGAGGTTTTATCTCATATTTAGGCTTGGCATTTCCCTATTGTCTAACAACACCTGTCTCCATCTTTCCATCACTTCTTAGAAGTCCATAACTCATCTCTGTATGTCAGCTCTGACATTGACAGTGATCACTGGAGGAAGAGCTGTTTCCCGGGCACTGCAAGTGGGTGTTCACTGCATCCATTCCAGGTGGGTGTGGATTGGTGTAAGGATCCTTCAGCTGTTTGCAAAGAGCTGCATGTGTCTGGATGCTTCCTAACAAAAGCTGCTGTTGACTTTGTACTACTTCTGCAGCAGGTAATGAACTTGGTAATCAAGTCACACTACAACAATCATAATTTTTGAGTTGAATAGTGGGCATTATCACACAAACTTACATCAAGATTCTAAAGACTAAGCTATAAGCAAAACTGCACGTTTTAAAGTAAACTTACACAGTTGGTCTCCAGGGCATGAAAAGCCTTCTGGGTTGTAAATCTGCTGATATATAAGGTTTAGGGATATCCAGACCGGCTTAGTATAAATCAGCACTGGTCAGAAAGCAGAGTCCTGTCTCTGCTGTTGGTACCTCAGGAATCTCATCATGGTAGTGTCACCCTTACCATTTTCATTTTCCTGACACATTCTGCTATATGTCAGACTTCTAGGAAAAACAAAGGTAATGTGTAATGTCTTTGCTCTCTCTGCATCACCTGAATAAGACAAAATTTACTAAGTCTCAAAACTACAGGCAAAAAATTTAGCAACAATTTTGGGGTTGGTTTTGTTTGTCTGCCTCAAATATTCCTAAGTATTCTCTGGTATTTATACTGTTTGAATAAAGTTTGTACTTAACAGAGCACCTTAAACACAAGGAAAAATTATGAAAGAAAAATGAAAGAGAATTTAAATTAAAAAATCCCAGCACTTTGGGGTACTAATTTCCTAAACAATCTAATTCTAGTTTTAACAGTTGCTTATATGCCCCCTTCATACAGTTCCATGAGGAATGAACAAGGACATTTGCAGCAAAAGGATTTTCCAATATTCTTAATTAGCCAATTATTTTGTCAAAATCTTCAAATAAATTTCATAATCTGCTAGAACATTGTTTGAACAATATATAAATAAATTAAATTTTCCAACAGACCTTCCAAAAATAGCAAGTATTGCCCAATTGTATTTGCTTTATAGATAAAATATGGCCAAAGCTTTGAGACAAGTATTAGAAAGGCTTTTGAGAGCCAAGTAATCAATGATGACACACTGCCCGTTTGTTTTCCTCACACTTTTTTTTAAAAACAATAATTCCAATTGTGTTATATACAGTGCACTGGAAATTAGGCAGTGGGGTTTTTGTTCTGTAGAAACAAGAAATCTTAAAAGCGTTCAACAAAGTTTCAAGATTGCCGCAAAATATCTCTATCAGTCTGGAAAGAAAGTTGCTTTCACTGGCAGGCTGAAATAAGCCATTCCTGTGCATACAAAGCTTAAAAATTGCAGAAGTTTCAGACTGTTGAGCAACAATTGATTTTAGTTTAAAATTATCGCAGATGTTTTGAACAACATAATCTCTTCCTGCAAGTGATGTATTTTCAGGTGAAGGTTATTTGTAAATTACTTTCAGAAAATTCTCAGCCTTGGCACACAGTACCATAACTAAAACAACAGAAGTCTTGTTTGGAAGATGCAGGCGACAAAATGCATAATGAGTCAATACTTTTTAAACAGAAATAAGACTCAGGTCACAAGGCAAAGGCACAAGGCTATGAGAATTATTTGTTGAAAAAGTTACCAATTAAGCTAGATCAACAACATTTAACTTTTAAGACACACTAAGACTGTTTTTCACCCTTATTATTTATCCCGTAGTAGTTTTACTGGCAGTATTTTATGGTATGCTTTAGATTTATCTCAAAATATTCAATTGTGCCATTGCTGACATCCTAAATAACACAGACATGACCAATTTAAGAAAAAAAATCTTCTCAGAAACCTGTATTTCCTACCAGAGTACCAGCAAAGTTGTCATCAACTAAAACCAGCAGAATACATGCTCATTATACCACTACAGACTTCAGTGATTTAATTTTATTATATGAACACATATGTATCACAAGAACTGAAGTGTTCTTGTACATGATCTCAGTATAAAGTACTTCCACTGTCAGTAAATCAGTTGATTTAAGATAAATTGGAATCTATAATTTAGCACCCTTCAAGAAAAAGAAAAATATGGGGAAATGACCTTAGGCAAGAAAATAAGTTAAATATTAATGGATTTGTACTTAAATAAGACATACAGCTAACACATGAAGGAGGAGAAGATGGGAAGAGAATCAATATTTAAGTTTAGTACTCACATTTCAGCCATCTGTAGATATCCCAATAAATTAACTATGAGCATTTGAAATGATTAAACATACAGATTGAAAATTAAAATTCTACACTATAAGGAATGGCCTAATTAAAGTCCTTATAAATTGAAAAATACAGTAGCAAATACATAGTACATCCCAAACTAATAAGTAGGAGACAGATTTTGAAATCCAGACCCATATAGAAGGATATACAGTGAGAGTCAATTTGTGACAACAGTATTTAAAGAAATCACAGACCTTCATTTATGGCAACTCATTGACTTATGCAACTGTGAACTCAGCCTCATCTGCTTGGTACCATATCCTAGACTATTGCTGACCTCTGTAAACTCTACAGTTGTAGAGACTGGTACACTTAAGAGGACCTCTTAAATTCTCCTCCAAACTTCATTCTCTCCTTCAGCTCTTCTGAAGAACTACTTCTGTTTAAATGAACTATGAATTACTGAATAGCACACATGGTGTTCAGATAGAGATCACTAAATCCATAATTAGCCCAGTAATTACCCCAAAGTTAGAGTTATCTAAAGAAAACCCACACATTTAAAACAGTGCCAACCTCTTACCTAAGACATGTACTATATTAGTAAGATCCTGAGCAGGAGAGAGGGAATTAATACAAGAATGTAAGCATGTTCTGTGTGCTCCAGACCTTCCTACTTGTGTTGCTACAAACTAAAACACATCTTTCAGGTGACATGGCTTGCTAAGTTTCAAACGCATTCTACTGTCTTACTAGGTAGCTGCCCAGAAGGAAGAGCCAAACTTCATGGTTAACTGCTATGTATTTTTGTAAGGTACCAGTTTGTATGGATAGGTTAATTACCTCCCACTGAGCAAAGACACAGAACGTCTGCACAATGTTCATGCAGACTCTGATACAATTTTGAAAGTTATTCTAAAGCTTTTAATTTCAAATGGAAATATTTAACAAAGTAATTCCAATGGCTTCCTAAATTGCTTTCCCTAATCCTTTTACATTAATTACTTCCACAGTAAAAGTTTAATTATGTTCGAAAGAAAAGCAGACTAATATTAGCACCAAAGAAGAAAAGGACTATTCAGAGTTGTACTCAACTTATTAGGAAAAATAATTCATATCAACTGATTGTGTCCATATGTGGCATGACTACAAACTGGTGCTTTTGAATAATTTTAAATTTTTCTAAATTCCACAACAAAATACACCAATCTTCACCTGGAAATAACAACCCTACTGCATTCTTGCTGATGACAGCAAAAAAACTTCAACTAACTACAATAAATTGTGGTTAAGATCCACACACTCTGGCAGTGAGCTTGCCTAAATCTACCATCATTTCTAAACATATATTTAGAAACACACTGGAGAAGACAGAGAAAAAAGGAAGAAACAGTATTTTCTGTACCTGGCAAGTCTGAAAAAAGGAGAATGCACTCATTGAATCCATTAGCCAGAAGACGATCCCTCAGCTGTTGAAGTATGGCGACTCCAATACAGAACGGGAAGGAGGAATTTCCAAGCAGTAACGTATCCCACAAGTGAAAAATTTTGTGCAAAGGAAAGACATCTGCAAAATGAAGATAAGCACAATAAATAGAACTCTATAAGCATACACACACAATAACAAGGTTAATGGGTTGTCTGTGTACTTCTTTCCTCTCCCATCTTGAGTGATTTCTTTTTTATTTGGGAGCAAAGAGGACTCAGCCTGTTTAGGATCATGTTTGTCTTTATATGCAGTTTGAACATTCTGGAAACCATAGTCTTATTTTCTTAATGAATACATGGAAGCACATGGCTTTTCACATTTCAAGTATGTCAGGAATTAGGCAATTTATTTTTCTTTTGGTACAGTACAATTACGTATTAAGGCATGCATATCAGTTTTTCACAAGAAGATGACATTAATGAGTTAATCAATAAGATCCAATACTTACAATTAGACAAAAAATGAACAGAATAAAGAAAAAATTCACAGAATAAAAGAAAGACAAGGAAAAAGGCCTATTAAAAATAGCAAGATTTTACATATAAAGCTGAAGGTGGCTCTCTTAAAATATGCTATCTTTCAACTTAATAGTTCTAAGACTTTATTGCACTTGATTGCTTAAGGAAACCATCTCCTTGGTTTTCCAAATGTGGTGATTCTCATGAAGAGTATACAAAAAGGAACAAGTTCAAGAACCAGTGCTTTACAGTCAAAACCTTTAGGAAATGCAATCAAGAATCTCACATTAAGTTCCTTGATATTTCATCAGTGAAATAATCTATCAGCTCTTTTCATTCTGGCACTTTTTAAAAAAATTAAATTCAACATCTGCTGTGACACATTCATCTGGTATGACACAAAAAGAGTCAAAGATTTTTGAGAAAATAAGTTTTAAAATTTCTTTCTAGATTCATCTATTAACTTTGTTCTCTTTAATTAAAACTCACCAAATTAGAAAGCTCTTCTTTTCTCCTAATGTATGTGCACAAACCAGTAAACTAGTGCTACCAGAATAACAGTGTGTCAACAAAAAAATGATTATCTTCAAAAACAAAGTCACTGATTTTCTTACATTATTTGAGTGACAGCAGGGGATGGTGGTGTGGTTTGGTTTTGCTTTTTAACTATTATTACCTATTTTTACCTCTTTTTGCAGCAGATAACAGCTTCCTCTGAATACACCCTAAATACTGTATGTGTAAAATATTCCATTGTTATTATAATAACAATAACAACATAATAATTATATAATAATGTAACAACAACAACTCAAAAAAGCAGGAGAAATACTAATTATTGCCAAATCAGGGCAGAAAGTGACAGGCACTGTAGAGTTTTCCACTGTTAAGTTCTCCGCAACACATCCTTACAAATTATAAACGTCCTACTAAATGACCTATCACACCAATTAAGAAAGGCCTTAGCTGAAAAGTGAGAAAAATAAGAAATATAAGAACATTTAATCAGAGGGAAAAAAAAGCATACTCACGTGTAAACATTGTAAGAAACCAAGGAATCGCATAAAGCTGCCAAAGGTGGTGATGGGAGGAAGACAAAAAAAAAAAAAAGTTTTGAGAACTCAAGTTGTCTGTGACAATCATCAACTACATTAAAAACTGCCCATTTTGCATGAATTCATTAAAAAAGGAAAGTAACTGCAGTGGCAGATCTTCTATCACACAACTCTTAGTCCCTCAAAAGCCTTTTTTGTCTCCAAATTTTTCAAATTATTAATTTGTGACACCATAGTGAAACAATAAAAAAACCAATCACTGCCCTTACTAGGCTGGTTTCCACAATATAACCTCCTTAAAGAATTCAAAAACCTGCTCTACTAAACTGTTGCAATTCTAAATAACCTAAGCAAAAATTAGCCAAGAATGCCTGAAAAAGCATAAACTTTTTTACTTGATTTAATATATCTTTTTCGCTACGGAAGAAAATGGTTTTGTAGAAATAACTAAAAGTTCAAATAATGATTTTTAAGAGAAAAATAACCACTTCAGTCTTCTTCTGCTATACTGGTATTTATTAAAACGTCTACTTGTCAGTGAAGAAATTAAGCACAGTTTCATTCTCAGTAAATGCTTACTAACACCCAAGCATTTATGTAGTTCTACTGCAACCATTTTAGGGCAGTGTCACCTGAAGGTGTCCTACTTCAGCACTTAAACCTCTACGAGACTTGTGCTGCTTCAACAGCTACAGAAAACCTTTAATGTCTGCAAGCCTTCATACTGATTACATCACACAGAGAAAGAAGAGCTAAGAACTTATGGCACCTTAAGAATTTCTAGTTTTTCAATGAAGTATTTAGCAAGACATAAGCAAGAGAATCTATTATTTTGAAACATCAAACTGTGCAGAAAATTTCCATAAATTAGGAATGCAAGAGTGAGATAATCATTGTTAAACTTTACTCAGCTGCATAGCTCATGTGCTATGAAGATTTACAGTTAAACATAAAGCTTAATATATTACTTTTTAACTCATAAAAAGTGCAAATTAATCCTCCTATTGAGCTTTTCCTGGAAGTAAAAAAATGAGGAGCAGAAAACATAATTGAAATTATGTTAATAAATTACTTCTTATTCCATAAACTCTGAACTGGGTTATGGCTCTGACTAAATGATGAGCACATTTGCTGAAAAGCTTCAGATATCTCTAAATTTTATTCCTATGCCTCCATCTGAGCATCTGAGATCTGAGCCATATTGTCCCTAAACTTAGGAAGGTTCAATGACCTGTTCACCACTTTTAATATTCAGCAGGCTTTTATGAAGCTTGACCTCCAGCCCACCAGTTGATTTTAAGAGTTCCAAATCCAAACCAAATCAATTTCTATCACCATTTGAATCTTATAATACAATCATACTATTTCACTGAGTCTATCTATGTCATGTTTTAAATAGATGGCACCCTAGGAAAAATAACATATCTTGTTCCCTGAAATATCCCCTGCAGTGGTTGTGATCAGCTAATACCTTTATCTACTTGTTTGTATCCAATATCTTGCTTCCCATGCAGTAGGAAAACAAGCCTAGTGTCCTGAGGCTCCTCTTTGCTTGAAGGCACATATATTAGGCAAACCACATTATTTCCTTGGTATTTAAAAGCAATTCTTTCCTCCTTTTCATATATATGATTAAGATGTTTAACCAAAGCAGATCCTCATTTTCTCCTAATTTCACAAACACCTCTACCATGCATGCATTTACACAGAAATATACAAGAGAATACATGAAATTAGAAGCTTTGAAGATTATTAAAAGGTAATTACAAGGAAAATCACTGCTTTGCTCTAACCCATCCTCACCAAACCTATCAGCAGTGACATGAAAAGTAGGTCAAACAATTTAAGTAGAAGGTGTCAGGCAAGCTTTAATTGAAGGGAGTTTTTCCTCTGACTTTAAAAAAAAAAACAAACCAAAACGCTTTAAGACAAGGAGGTGTTGGGAAGCCTGAAGAGGTTATGGATGCTATTAGCAAGCAAGGAAAAGGAAGGCACAACATGGGTGGCATTACTTCCTGACGCCAGTGAAAGGGAGGGCGGAGCTGCTCTGACTCCAGGACAGAATTCGGGATGCGCTCGGGACCAGGACTGCACACAGCGCTGGTGAATGGTGCCCTCGAGCGGCCGCCGCCCGGAACAGCACCGCGCCTCTGGAATAACAAGCTCCAGGAAAAGAGGATTCCAACCCTTCAGGGCTGAACCCAGAAGCCGAAGGGCGTTGTGATTTTACTTGACACTTAGCTCTCCAGAGCTGGGAAGTAAACCTAATGTGTAATCAAAGCAGCATGTGGACGGCTGAAACAGCCTGAGAATAAGCCACATTAAAAAAGAGCCTGTAAAACATTTTTGAGAGAGCTTGAGAGGAGCAGTGCCATAATTACAATTTTGCTTTGCATCAGGAAGTAATGCCACCCGTGTTCTGCCTTTCCTTTCCGTGCTTGCAAATAGCATCCATAACCTCTTCAGGCTTAGGAACACCTCCTTGTCTTAAAGCATTATATTTGTTAAAATCAGAGGAAAAACTCCCTTCAATAATAAGTTATTCAGAAAAAGCATCACTTCGTTTCTACATATACTTTAGCTGTACCATATATTGCAGCTTATATCAGGTGCCAAATCCAAACATAAAGAGGTTTGGGTTTTTTCCCCGTGTATTAAATGCCTGCTTCTTTTTTTTCCCTATTTGATGTATATGTGAAACAAGGTTGTACAACACAAAAGTGGAACTTTATTTTGCGGAGTTGTTCTAACAACTGTACCAACTGCTGCTTTTTGCTTTAATTTTCAGTTGTTAACTACTATTTTTGTGCTTTCTGCATCTTCTTAGGGGGGGAAAAGGAGAGAGAAATGCTGAGCTCTTCTCCCTGGATCCAGTGACAGGATATGCTGGAATAGTCCAAAGCTGCACCAGGGGAGATTTAGATTGTGTTGAAGTCCAGGACATCTGAATCTTGGTTGAGAAAAAACCTGAGAAGATTGGACATTAGGAAGCCTTTCTTTACCAAGAAGGTGGTCAAACACTGGAAGAAACTTCCTAGAAAGGTGGTTGATGCCCCAAGGCTGTCAGTGTCTAGGAGGCATTTGAAGAATGCCCTTAACAGCATGTTTAAGTCAGCCCTGACGTGGTCAGGCAGTTGGACAACACGAGTCTTGTAGGTCTCTTCCAAAGGAAATCGTTTATTCTACAAACTCCTGATCTTTCACCTTGCTGGTCCACGTTTGAAATACACACACACACACTTAGCTTCAATCCTATATGGGGCCTAGACAATCATATATTTAAGGGCTACAGAAAGGTGCAAAAGATGAGGCAAATTGAATCACATTTTTAGTATTAGGTTATACCCACCTATATGCACCTACACAAACAAAATTTAAAGAACAATCACTTTATTCACAAGACAAAAATATCAGCAAGAAACTTCTCCAGATTCACTCTTCAGGTAATTGTGTAACAGGACAAACAGAGAAAAGTACTTCAAGGGCAGGATTTTTAAGATGAAGCCCTATTACTGACACCTTGTGCATAACACCAAAACCAAGCTAAGGTATCTACCTGTGCCAGCAGCTTCAGCACAACAATATTAAGTAACTGCAATCAGTTTCCTTGTATGTTAGTGGATAGATGACAACTGTGTCTACCTTCCATAATTCTCAGCTGGAAGTGCTTTAGAGTAATTTATGGCAATCGCTGAGCTGTTAGCAACATTGTACACCCTTTTGTTTTTCTTCAGTTTAATATGGTCTGCTGTTTAGGGTCAGAATTACTCAGTAAACAAGGAATGAATTATAAAGCAGTATATAGGGTGAGGAAGATTATAAACTTTGGGAGCGAGCAAAGAAGAACTATAAGATTCACTGTATATATCATGCCTCTATTTATATGTAAATCACATAGCCACAGCAATGTACTTAATCCAGGCACCACATCAGCTAATAATATTCACAACGACTCAAGCTTCAGCAGTGTTCAATATTCTGAGAGCTACGTGACCTGAAGCAAATGAGGAGGGTGCCAGGAATACAATCTTCCCTGCAACAGAGCCTGCGTTTCAATGATGAAAGATTAATCAGGGTTTACTTTGATAGGATTAGTACTCAAGCACGAAACTCTGGTTCAGATCTCATTACTACAGTGCATATCCTTCACCTTGACGGATCCTGTGCTGCCTTGTCACAGTTACAAAAAAATCACCTCTCTGACTAATCTAAAAGGTAGACCAACTTTTACTTAATAAAAACCCCCACCCCACAAAAAAACCAAAAAAACCAAACAACAAAAAAACCCCAACACCAAACCCTGACAGATAATTCAGAAAGGACAACTTCTCTTCAGAGGTTAGTGTTAACGTTAGAACTCGCATTTTATTCAATGCAGGAGTTTTAAAAAAATATTCACCTTATGCAATTGTTTACTATATTATCTAATCATCTACAGACTGTCAGATTTAGAGACAAGGCTCACGGATGACAATGTACTGCCCAATGACTAGCACAACAAAAACTAAAATATAGCAAAACCTGTGATTTCAAACTATTCCATTTGACTTGTACCTTGGAAATCTTCAGTGGAGAATTATAACTGTATAAGCAGACACAAGGAGCTGCTGAAATATCAGATAAGACCCAAGATGGGTTGCTACAGAGGTCTGGTATAGATCAGTAGCCCACACAAGGACCTGTAAGGTGGTCAGGGAAATTACATCTCTAACTCTTTAGTGGAAACTAGCATCCTGGACAAAATACACAGAAGAATTGTTCTGGTCATCTGCAGCCTTTAAAAAATAAGCACTACATGCATTTATACAGTGATGCTGCAAAATTGATTCTCCCATAGGAACTTAAATGTTGCTGTTAACCGTTGCCCTTCATCTGCCCAAATATTTATGCTTTCTACAGATAAATATTCCTTCTTCTCCTCACTTTCCTTTCAACTTCCTCCCAACCTGACCTCTTCAGATGTGCATCACCTGAAATACATGTGGCTTTCTCAAACTCCTCTCTTTATAAGGCTTTCTTTTCCGCTCATTTTATCACCACTGTATCTCCTAAATTTGTATTAGTCAAACAACATTATTACATTAAAAAACACCCTCTACAAATGAAAGTATATACTTTCTTTTCTATTACAATATTTGTAAACAGTGATAATGAGTATCTGCCAGTCCCAAACTCCCACAAATTCTTTCAGGAATGGTGTAAAACAAATGACTTTCAGAGGTTTGGTCTTGCTGCTCCAACTTAAAATATTTCCTAATAATCATAAGGCTTTTCTGCTAAACTAAACTTTATATTGCTTATAGAATCAATGCACATAAACTTCTTGCTTAGGAAATTTGTATTTCTACATCAACATCTCCTGAGTTCAGTTATCTTCTTCCATTTTGACCTCTCAGTCCTCATCTGTTTTTACAATCAGCTTGTAATTACCAAATTCCTAAATGCTAAATATAGAATGATATAGACCATATCAATTAACATTGTCTTTCTGGCCTTACCAAAATCTACTTTTCAGAAACATCAGTATTTGTAGGTATACACACATTTTTATTTTGGCTTTCTTGACTATACACACCTGTCTAAAAAAAGGAGGAAAGCTTTACTATTTACAATGATAGCTAGAAGTAAGCCTCTAAAGAAGGCCTTGTTTTGCTTTTTCCAACAAAGCCCATCCTCTCTATTATGTTTTCATGCGTTCTCAGTTTTCATTTTCCTCCATCTTAGAGATTTTTTTCCAATGGAAACATAAAACTTGCATCTATGTTATGCACTTGTCCCATTTTGAGACACACTCCAGCAAATGCCTTCTTAGCATTTTCCAAAGTCTGACATACCTACAAGATTGACGATCATATATTTTTTCTGTTACTTGCAAAATAATGTGTAATTTGTGTTAATCAACAGCATTCAATTAGCTGCAGTAATTTTGGTATTAGCAGTTGATGGGTACACTAATTTTTGTGTATTAACCTACATTTCGAAAATAAATGTATATATACTTTTTAAAATGAATCTAAGTTATAATAACTGGCTAGTAGTGTTTTTATTGTATTTAGCATCCCAGCAGAACAGGAAGGACTGAAGCACATAAAACAAGAATCAAAGCATTTTATCAACATATTCAGGAAGGTCTCTTAATAGGGAAGTTTCACTTTTGTCAAAGTGCTACTGAAGCACTTTGGAAAGGCATCTCATCCCAGTTTCCCTCATTTTCCAGTTTTTAATTCCTTTGGATAACACTTATAAGGACCCTTAGCACTTACATCTGGAATAAACCCAATTTCATTGAGGTGGTTACTCAGCTCTGGATCATGGAATGCAATCATCTGGGAAAACACAGTCAAGTACTCTGAAATGACAAATCCAAGACTGTTGTCAAAACCACAAGCCATCACATGCTGCTAGCTCACAACAAAGCTGTAGGAAAGCCACTCATTTTAAACCTACAATAAAACAGCAAGTGAATACCACCACTGTACTCGCTACCACTGCATTCAATACACAGAAGAAACATTTAATTTTTCTTTAGTACTTCTCAATTTGGGTTTTTAACAATGGTTTTACTTGGCACACACTTAGGTTGTGATGTATGCTTGACATGCAAAGTTAAAGACTTTAGCAACCAGCAAGGAGAAATACCCAGTATAAAAGCTAAAATTTATTACATCTTTAGCCTGGCTTACTAGGTTGATGGGTACAATTTCATCAAGTTGTCTAAGTAACACTTGCTTTTAATTGGAAGAGAAGCAGAACACAGGACAGTGTGTGACAGATTTCTCTCTGTTCTGCCCCTCTTCCAGTTTTGTCTACACTGTCACATACTGTTAAAAGAAAGTTGAAGAGGCAATAACATTGCAATTTTGTAACAGATGGTAATTCCTTTTCCTCCAGGTTCCCAAGAAGAGATTAATTAGGGCATGGCCAGCCAGTCCTGGGGAGCAACAGAGAGAGAATGCAAACTTTTGTTTCCAGAGTTGGGCGTAACAATGCTCCACACAATTTATATCTACACAGAAGACACAAAGCAGCTAAAATTCCAGAGGGTAGTTAAATGACACATTCTTAACCCTCTCCTCTACCTTAAAAAGGCAGGGAAATGACACAGCATTTTCCATTAAACCTTTTTTTATACATTGTTTTTTGACTTACAACCGTAGAAAGGATTAACTAGAATACTAAAGGGTCCAATCTCCCTGAGTCCTTGATGATGCCAGATGTAGAACAGGCACTCAGGAGTGCCGACACTATTTTGGTTCACAGAATCCTACTGACCCCTACTTCTAACTTTGGCTGATACATATTTTTGCAAAGCTCCTAAGGAATACCATCAGGTAACCCTAGAATGGAAAAGTATTATTTTATGGAACAGTATAACCTCTTGAGAAAATTCTTTACCAGGCTATTAATCTTGAAGTCTAAAGCAGTTGTCTCCAGAGAAATATGTTTATTCTTTTCATCTTTAGACCTTTACTGCAAGCAATCTTTATTTACAGACAGAAGGATGCAAACATGCTCTCTAGAATAATTTTCCGTATTATTTTATTCAGTTCATAACACCTCTTACCCATTACCCATACAGTTTATGTCTTCCATACATAAACTCTCCTAACCTTGGCATTCTCTCCTTATATTAGCTCTCTCTTAACTATCTAATTTGTAAATGCTTTTACATCTAATTAGTTTTGTTGATCAGTTCTTAATTATCTTCTTTGAAGACAAAAAATGACAGACCCTTTAAAGCTGATGAGTTTCACAAGAAATATACAAAAGAATTTCTTTAAAAGAAATACAAGGACAGCAAGCCATGTTGATACCCAGTATTCAATAAACATTCATAACTGCTTGCAATTAAAAACAAAAATTACTACTAATTTCTTTTAATTACTAATGGCTTGTGAAACAGCTTCTTTTGTTTTTTAATGACAGTCTGGAAGACAAATTATCTTCCAAACACAGACTGTGCCAAGGTGACTTTCTAGGTGGAGACAATTCCTTTCTCATGTTTCCATGAAATTTAAAATTACTTTTCAATTAGAAAAAATATACCTAGCTATTGTTTTAATTTCTCTAAGTTACCAATATATGTGTTGAATGGTGAACAATGGAACATTATTCCTCAGGGTTTTCCGAATCCTGTCCTGTATTGAATAACATCATATTTTCAATAAGAAATTTCCCTCAAATCCCTATTTTCTTGAATCCCATAACTTTCATTTTCTGAGGAACCCCTAGTTTGTACTGTTCATTTTCCCTTATTGTCCAAACAGCTCCTCTAACACGATGAGTTTGACCACCTGAAGGGTAAGCCTTTACAACATAACACTAGAAAGACTACTAACTGCTTTCACAACTTTGCAGAATAGTCTGACTCTTACCTTGGATATCACTTAGAACACTTCCGTGTGTGTGCACATCTGGATTTTTTCTCCTGTCTGAATCCTTAACCACTTATTTTGTTCCAAACTTTCTTGCACAGGTACCTGATTTTAACTGCATCCCTATTTTGCAACCCCTTGAAAAAGTGGATATTTACATATCCAGAAACAATTCTACTTCTCTTAGAAATACACCAAATAAAGGGACAAACTTACCTTGAATAACATGAGAATTATCCTTCAGAAAGAAGTTATACAAATACTTTGGAATAAAAGCAGACATACAAGCATATGCCAGAGCTGTAAGAATTAAAAAAACAGATGCAATGACAGAGGGAGAATTTAATTACACCAAAAAAGGTAATTATTAACCAGATAATAAGCATAAATACTTAAATCAATCTACACACAAAAATTACTGCAATCACAGTAGGTATAATGGGAGTCATTGTCACAAGAAACTAGTTTTCCCACACAGAGACCTTATATAAAGAAAGCCAAGCATAAGACAATAAAAGCTTGGATTACACGTTATGAACAAATCACATTCTACGAAGATAAAGGTCATATATCTAAAGCAGACCTGAAACTTTTTTAAACAAAGCTGGTTTGACAGTTTAACACTTAGGTTACCAAATAATACATTCACTTTAAGCAAGGCTGAACTACAGCTTCACTGAAAAATACAAGTGCTACAGCAGCATTTCTTCATTTTTCTATTTAAGATTATTTGTGCCTTTATATATCTATCATTATATATAACACACATATATATATAAATGTATATATCATATATTTTATATATCTATATATATATCTCACATATATATCATTACTGTACTTTGCAATAAACAATGCTTGAACCCCTGCTTGAAGAGCAGTACACTACACGCAGTTTTCAAAACCCCAACCATTTCTTTTGACCTGTGGCAACAAGAGCTTAAAAATTCCCTTGTAGATACAGAAACTTTCCATCTCTAAGTGTATTCACCCATCTGTCTGCATATAGACACAGATGAGAGACTGTGCTTTTCTTCACTCACTGCAGAAAAGGGTGCTCACCTTCATTGTTAAAATTCAAGTACAGAAACGGTGCACAAAGCGAGTCAAGACCTAAAAAGAGAAGAGCCATGAGGAAAAAGCACAAAGAGCTCATTTATTTTAATTCACAAGATAAAGACATTAATTTATAATGAAAATTCGCACAGTAGATACTGGTTCTGCATTATCAGGCCTTCACAAGTAACAATGAGAACTGTGAAATCTATGCATGAAAACAGCAAGGATTTCAAAATATTCAGCTATAATGCCAAATTGATTATTCTGCCAAGGCATCCAAGAAATGCCAATTACTGTCCCAAGAACTCAGTAACTTTTGCAGTATTATCTGGGAGCTTAATAGCAAATAACAGACTTTTCTTTTTAAAATAAAGTGACTGAAACTTAAGAAGACTGAATATATAACAAAAAGTGGGGCAATTTTTATTACAAATTAAATGTAAGTTACTAGGATTTAAATTTGCAATAACCCACAGATTCATTCTTCAAAGGAAACAGAAAGGAAAGCACCCAAAAAAAGGCTTATATTGTGGAGGCGAAAAGCAGGAGGTACTTTTACATCAATCAAAGCTTTCCATTCAATTATCTGCCCTTGCCAACTAGTCAAACGCACCTTGCCAGTACACCAAATTAGGATGGGAAACAACCCAGGCCTTCAATACACGTCTGAACTTTGCATGACCCTCTGGTGATGACAGCAGTTCATCATACTGATGGCAACGAGGAATATCAACTTCAATCTGCACCACAGCCAAGCATACAAAGAGAAACTGGGGTAAGTGGGGCAGCACTACAGCAATCTTGCAACACTAGAGGTGGAAGTCAGCCAAAATATGTAGGTCAGACCACCATCATACACAATCTGCTTCCTCCATCACTCTCAAACCAAAACTGACAGGGAACCTAACAGACCTGTCAAAGTTTAAAAATAGAGATTTTTTTTTTCTCCTCTTCTGCTCTCACATTTTTTAAAGGGTTCTAGCCCTTGAAAAGGGCAGAAAACAGATGACAGATACAGCTTTTTTACATCTGGACATCTTTTTGGTGGTAATATTGCTTTGCTCTAAAAGGTAACCAAATCAGAGTTCTCAATGTTGCAACCAATTTGATGGAAAATGTTTCTTCACCCAGCTGAAAGGAACAGTTGTTTGCAATGTCTTTTTCTGTCTGGTAAGAAAACATTTGAGAACATTCTCTACTTGGAGAACCAAATTGCTCAAACCCCCATTTCTGTGAAGTACAGCTCACATTACAGGACCTCAAGGTACTCAGCATTATCTGCTACAAGGTCCACCAGGCACATCAAGCATTTGGTAAACCCAGGATTTTTGAAAACGAAACATTAATATTGTTCACTACACTGCTGCTGCCACAGAAAGAGTGATTATAAAGTAAAGAAGGATTTCAGCTTCCCCATGTTGTAAGTTGAGTTAAAGTACTTATGTCCATCTGTTTTGCAAGATTCTCGCTACAGTGTAAGGCTAGAGGGCAAGGGGAACCATACTGTTGTTATCCATGATGTGCTGTTAACAGACAAGTGATGGGTGGGAAAGATCTTCAAGTGATAGTATTTGGCTACACCACAAGTCTTACTTGTCTGTCTGTAGGAATCGGTGTGTCTTTATCAATGGCATCATATTTTGCTTCTATGGCACCCTAAATGTGGAAGAAGAATATTTAAATTAAAAAAGCCCTTGCCAACATAAGTGCATATGACAATGTACATGGTGATATGTAGTTTGACTGTTTTTGTTAAGAACTTTAGTTAGCAGAAGAATAGAAGATTCTGACAGCTTAATTTTAACAAAACCATCTTTATTCTATTACTAACTCAAGACATACAGACCTTTCTGTATATCTCCCTAGCACAATCTTCAGTGATTTTCAGTTGTTTACACAGAAAGCTATGTGCTTTGTAGTTTCCCTTTTTCAAGTCAAGAGATGCTTTCGGTTTAAACACAGTGCTTACCTCAGCCCCTGGCAAGTGGCTTCAGCACCAGCTCTAAAAGCACTGAATCCAGTTGCCTGTTGATACTGCCAATATAGATGACTTAAGTGGCCTGTCCCTGCATAAATCCCAAGGCAGGAATATTAACAAGTCAATTTTAATGTTATGGGACAGGAAAACACCCATATTGTGCAGATGACAAGTTGCTGAAGCATGACAAGTGACTCATTCTTTAAAACTCAGGCTACAAGCCTGACCAGCAGTTTTCCTTCACCTTCACAGCTTTTTTCTTGATTTTATTATACAGTACTCAGAAAATCACATCCTAAGATAAATCTCCTGAATAACTTAGGATGTGTTATCTCTAAGAATCTTTATGATCCACTACTGCAGAACTGCAAGTAAGGTAAACCCAAAAGCTGAGTAGTTCAGCTCTGTGAGGAGCCCTCATTTCCAGGACATTCCTTTTTCAAAGGACTGTATTTGATTGATTTATTCTCCATTCTTTCTGGGAAGTGTATTGATTGGTAGGTGAGAAAAATACACTTCCTATGTTTTCTCCTGTTTTGTCCAATTACTGCTAACTGGAGCAGAAGGATTGTCAACTGCATTTGTCAAAATATTAAAAATCAAAACAAAAAACCCCTGTTAACTACCAAATGGCGGGGTATTATTTTGCAGTGAAAATAATAACCAAAATTAAATGATTACATTTAATTCAACTTTACATATGCTTTCTGAAATCGAATAACCTCACAGGGAAGTAGTAAATTTGTCAGAACATCATCTTTATTTGCACAATTTCATGACTCATTTTGTTTGAAATTCCAGTAACCTACCTGCTAAATCTTTAAATCCATTCCAGCTTCCTTGTCAACCCCATTCCTAACCCACTCCATCCCTAGTCAGTACTGGAACTGCTTGCCCTTACCTCAACACCCAACAAGGCAGCCCAGGTTATGCCTCTCAGAAGGGGAGGGATGTCAATTCTGGCTTCTTTCCAAATTTGGTTTTTCTTGTATGGGTAGGCCTTCAACGAGAAGAGATTAACTGCAAAAAATGTTATCATGTAACTGAAACAATTCAAATCCCAAACCTGAGACAGTCTTTCCCCAAATGAAAAAGCCTAAATAGTGAATATAAGTTTCACAAAAAGTGAATTTAATTCCTCACTGGAAGGCCTGGATGAAAGACTACTGTTTGATGTTAAAATATCTGCTCTTTCTCATAAATGCATTCATGTGCTTTGGTATATACTGGATAGATTTACTAATCCAGATTTGTACTATGAATGTTTTCTTCATTATATGTTTCTTTTCATACTATCCATCCACCTTGTTTTTATTAAACATTTCTAGTTTATACTTGATAACGTGCATCAGCTCTCTTATTGTTAAACAGAAATCCATCTCTCTGCGTATATGTAAATTAGGGGCTGCTATTCCTTTACCCAGTATAAACCTCACATTTATAACATGGACCACCATATTTTCAAATACTTTACTGCTTGGAAATGCAGGAATGTTACAGGCATACTTATACCTATAATATCTTAGTCTATCATGAAATAAAGGATGTAAAATTATTTTCATCAGTAAATAACCAGTATTAGCAGCAGCTCTATTTCCATGTGTATACTTTAAAATCTACTTCTGTATTCACCAGTGCTGAGAATAATTTGTCCTATTTTTATTTTCAATCTTCTTATACTTCTGAAGGGTTTTATCTTCCCCCTTTCCTACTGTGGTCTCTTGCATCTCTGCTTCCTTTTACAATTACTTGGTCTTTCAAAATCTTCCAATTAACAGACCAAATTCAATTATCCAGCATCCCAAGGACTCCATACCTTCAACAACCTGTCAAACAGGACAATTCTATTTAGCTGGTACTCTGTGTCCCTCTCCCGGATGATCAGAGGAAGAGTAGCAGCTGCAGAAAGCTCATTGCTGCTGTTGGAATGAGGTAAAGCTGGCTGGCTGGCAAAAAAAAAAAGGATAGTAATAGTGAACCGCAAGAAAAACAAATCACTGAAAATAATACCACATAAACCATTTTTAAGTAAGAAACAAGAATAAATGGATAATTTTGAATATTCAGCATAAGCAATTGATCTCAGGACAGAGGCTCAGATCCTCAGTTTGGTATCAGGGCCTTAAATGCAGCATGCTTATCAGCTCTTGACTTTCAGAGCCAAAGACATATTACGTCTAGCTGTGCAGTGTGCCACTCAAATAAAACTAATAACTCAAAATTCAGTGCGTTACAGACGTACAAATTTACACACACACTTACTCATCTTCAAGCAACGGATAAAATGCCTCTCCACCAACATCCTTCAGTCTCTGAAATGAGGAAGAAAAACAATTCGTTATCAGAATGCTGCTCAAAATTCAAGTGGAAATCTTAGTGGAATAAAAAAACTATTCAACAGGAATTCAATCGCCAAATCAGTAACTTGCCTTGAAACCTAAGCATTAGCTCAGTCTTTCACCAGCAATGAAGCACAGCCTTCAACACTAAAACATTTTGCTAATACAGGCTTTTGGAGTTGATTGAAGTTCTCCTGCCTAAAGATATCCATAAGCCTACTTCCACACAAAAAATAGTTCATATGCACCTTGGAATAATAGATCAACAGCATTACATAGTTCTTCTTTGTTTCCTTGTTTTTGTACGTGGACTTCCTATCCAAGTAGTTGCAAAGCAATTGCACAACTTGTTTTCATGGTTTTAATCTGTTCAAGAGCTATGCTAACTTGAATTCTTTTCAGGAAGTACACTCAGCAAAGGTGACAGACAAACATGGCTGGATTTTTGACTGAAGTTTTCAGACATCTTATGGTGCATGATTAATGTTTAATGCCATGTTCCCTGCAGTGCTCTGTTTTGCAGTTCAGCCTTTAACTTGCAGGCACACAGCCTATTCCTCTTGGGGCTGACAGAAGAGTTCATTCTCAGTTCATTCAGTACTGCTCCTCTTTTGATTATAAGCATCATGCTCTGCTCTATAAAAGGTGTTTGAAAAATTGCTCAAGTTCAAAAACTTATTTCAACTAACGCTGCAAGGTTCAGTCTTGCATCTTCCACAAAATGAAACTTCAGTATATAATTATTTCCTGCTGTATTTATACAAGTAGGCAGCAATATCCAAAATTACAGATCAAAATGTTTAAAAAAAACCTTTAAAAATTGCCCTCTAATGAGAGCAACAGTAGAAGCTGCAGTGCGTATTATGTTTAAAATAGATGCTGCATATTTTAACCTCCCTCCTGCCTCACAAGCCCCACTGATCAAATGAAGAAAACAACCCAGTTCTTTGCCAGCCTTGATGCATTTGTGTGAAGCAGTGCAAAGTTCTACCGAAGAAATGTGTTTACACAGTGTTTGACATGCTACCTCCAACATTAAGATGACAGAGACAGGAGTCACCTTCTTTTTTGTACTAACCCCTTTAATCAAAATGGAAAGGGTTTTTTTTAAAAAAAACTGAGAGAATTTCATTTGCTACTATAAAAAGCAAGCTAAAAACAGTGCAGCATAGTTTTCCAATTTGACAGCAATAAAGGTCTACATGAGCAAAGACATGTAAATAATTTAAAAATTCCAGTGAAAAATGCAGTAAATCTTGTAACTGATCATTACATCAAGCCAAATCATGAGTTATCATATGCTGATTTTCCCAATGAAGATGGAAGAAAACTGCATAACCGCATTTTTGCAAAATGTTTGAAGAGATCTTGCTATAATGCTATATATTCTAAAAACTAGTAATCCACTAGTTGAGAATTGGTATCCAATGTTAAGTATAAAGTTTTTGAGGAGCTGAAACTGAAATGAATTGATTTTTCTTTTGGATAATGTGAGCCATTGACAGACAGTAATTAAAGCATACAGAAGACATTCTCTAACCAAATAGTTGTAGCAATCTTGGAGAATACCAGGTGATACTGAACTATTTGTACTACTGGAACAAAACAGGTAACAGTAGAAGGAAAGGGAGGGACAGAAGACAAATCAAATTTATTAAGCTTTTGCAGGCAAAGCAATTTAACACCACAAACCAGAATCAGACTTGGACACTAAGAAGTGTTCTCTTGGAATCAGTGACACTTCTGTTGGTAGAAACAGCAGTAGGAGCTGCTGTTACATATTCCCTTTAAACAAATGTTTCTGCAGAGAAGAACAAAAGAAATGCACAGTATCACTCTTACATTTCGGAGCTGGCACAGAGACAAAGTCACAGTTGTGTCATCTAGGAGGGAACTTCTATCTCGTCCTTGCCCAAAGCTCTCACCATCTTCTAATAAAAAGCTTCAAAAACAAGAACAAAAAAGGAATCAGGTCATTTTATAACACAGGACTTGAGCTAGGAAAAAAAAATCCTACATCAACAAGTTTCCTCTTTTAAAACAAAGTATTAGGTCTTAGAAGTATACTGTATTGACTGCATGGCATGAAACCTGCTATCAAGGGAATATACAATCACCTTAAGTTATTCAGACAGCTTTTTCTGTAAAATGGCACATTTCAGGTTTCTATAACTTTGCTTTGCACATAAAGAAAGAGTTATGAGATATGGGATTAATATCCCCTTTTATTTCTTGATCTCTCACAGACCAGGCCTGTCATTTATTGTGAAAAGCAAAAATAAAATATTATTATCATATGAAAGACAGTTCCCATCATGACTAAAGACCCCAAGAGAAAATCTGACCTTTTCTGTTGCAGTCCATCTAAAGATACAAATGTATCCAAGATAGAATGTACAAAAATTTTCCATTATTATAATACTGTTAAAGTAGGCTACATGAAACTGATTTTCAGAAATAAACCTAGTATTCTCAGCATCACTTAGATCTAGATTCCATTTTTGAAATTGCTCCTCATCTTCAAGATAGACAATATGGTGGAAAATATTTGTCTCTCAATTGAAAAGCACCTGCATTACACCTATGGGCAAAGAAACAAGCAACTTCTCAAAAATCTCACACTAATTTTGATATCAAAATAACACTTAAAATCTATTTCCACCATTTTTCTTTTAAAAGATACTGCATTTTGGCTGTACACATACTTCATCTGTTTTTTAAACCCAGAAACATATATATATATATATAGATATATATGGGTACATAATTATTCTATTAAGATCAGATCATAGGACTAAAACATCGATGTTCTACATAAAATTGCAACATGTGCAGCAGTAAGATAAAAGTAGCAATCTCTAAAATGCTGTTACAGAGTTCTAAGTCATAAAACAAAGCATTTTGAAAAAAATAATTAGCTTATCTGAATAACTGCTGCTGCACTCAGTACTGCTGCTCTGTGAAAGGGAATTCAGAATGTGAAAATTCTCTACATAACATATGAAATTAAATTACAAATATCCCTCTGAAGCACAGAGAAATTATTACTAAAACTTAATTCTATTGGAAAGTGTGCAAAATTTAGGGACTCACATTTCAGTATTTTCCACTTCACCAGCATCTTTGCAATTTCAGAAAGCAATAGGTAGGTGACAGACACAAGGCATTCAAATAATGCCTTAAACTGCATAAGAGGGGAAGGGACAATTTCCTTCTGTTCAAGAATGCCATTTTCAGTGTTTTTCACACGTACAGGTCTTTAAAGTAAGTATGTTCTCTTGCAATCACTAGTGTTCTCCACCCATTCATCCATCCTCCCACCTTAAAGTGTTTCTCTATCCTTACTTGGGAAGTGTGCAGACAGGTGGCTTGGATCGAATGATTTCCTTGTTGACAAGTTCTTTCTCCAAGTCCCCTCCAGCCAAACACCAGAGATAATAAACCTCTTCAACTGATCTTTCTGCTAGATAATCATCATCTTCATCTGTTGGGAGAAATGACACAAAAATAAATTACTGCCTTTTAGGTAGTTTGTATTTCTTTCTGTGACTCTAAACACATACTGTTGTAAAAAAAAAATACTCTGCTTGAAAGGTCATAACCTTAATGTGAAGTTAGAGGAAAAGTGATCTTTCCTTTGCAAGTGCTCTTTAGGGAGATTTAAGGAAAGAAGTCAATATAAAAGCAGGTATTTCTGTAGTTTGCCATGAACCCCTCACATGTATACACTGAGTTTGGACTTTTGTTTCCTGTGTGCTTTTAAACAAACAAAACAGTGTTTTGTATAGAGCACTAAGAATTAAAATAAGAAGCAAGTGATTCCCACTAAGGAGTTATAATCTCTCTTCCCTTTACATACCACACTCATTCTAACAAGGCAAAAAAACTTCATCTAGATGAGATTTTCTAAACATCTCCATAAAACAAAACTAATCAGAATTTAAGAGCAATGACATTTTCAACTTAAAAATTTAATCTTTTAGTCCAGAATGTGACCTCTTCCACACTGTTTTCCAGTACTTCCAAAAATCATCTCATGCTATGATCCAGCAGAATTCAATTACCAATAAGTAGGAAAAAAATGACCTCATACAAAAGCAAAATGACATGTCCTGCTTTTGCAACATGGACTTGAATACTAATGTTATCTTCTCTCTGAGGCAGAAGCATAAAAGTAAGATTTGACTCCTTTGGCATGCACACATCCCTCAAAACAAGTCTGCCCATGTCTCCCTCCATTAAACAATGTATTGCATTAATCTGGTGTTGTAACATTTAATCGTCTCTGTGAATAATTTGCTGGAGAGAAAATGCAATAACACCTTATTTTCCTTCCCCCTCCAATGACATTTATCCCACTACCTGCTTTTACCTTTACATAATTGACTTATGTCTTCAGGAAGTGTTAAATTGGCACACCTTGGAGAAGATGAGAACAGACCAGCAGGTTTGTGGAAGGGAAGATAGAGTGAGGATACCTCACTGAACAAACTGTCATGTAGCAATTCCTCCGGAGTTGGCCTTAAATCAAGAGAAGAGGATAAAACAATTAGAGCAAAATGTTGCATTTTGGCAAAAAAAGGCCTCCAGTAATTAATATTAGCAAGTTATTTAAAATTATATTGGATTTCAAAAATTTTAGTAGGAAAAAATATCTACCAATGTTTTTCAATTCATGCAGCACAACAAACTAGTCTGTTTACATCCCAAATTCAGACCTCTAATTCTTCTCTTTTAAACACTGAAAAGCACAAATCTGAGAATTTCTTATAGGTAGCCCAAATCTCAGTATTCCAAAAAAAAGGTTCAGCAACAGTTCTTCTAATTTCACAGTAACGCACAGAGTTTACCAGGCCCTTGGACTGAATACTTGCCTCTTAGAAGGCTGGAACGTAAGGCATTTCTTCAGTAGAGCCATGATATTTTCAGAAAGGTCCTGGAACATATGAAAAATATGGGGGAGGTCTGTTTATTACTGTCTTAATTCAGCAAGTCACTTGGCTCATACTTAACTTTTAACATACAGGCTATACCTTTAAGGGCAATAAAATGGCAATAAAATTTCACACCTAGGCATATGAGGTTAGCTCTGTGAGATCAAAATTCTGGGGAAGTAATTCTTCTCACCTCCCAATCCTACATTTGATTTAGGGGAAAAAAATCTGAAAAATTTGCAACGTATGCAGCCTTTTACTTATTTTTTAATTTAGATATTCTGTACCCTGCTGGAAACAATGCAGTACCAGGCAACTTCCTTCTGCTAACAATCAGAACTCTTTCATATAATGTCCCAAAATACACAGACACTAAAATTCAGTGGTCATTTTTGTGGGTAGGTAAGGAAAAGTTGAACCATATAAACCTACGCTATCAGAATGTGTAAAGTGGACCAGATAGAAAACTTAATTTCTGGAAGAAAAATACTGAATCACCAAAACTTTACAAAAAATTTATACCTTATTAAACTACTCAGAGAGCATTAACTTTTACTGAAACTGACAGCAGTTTTAACAAAGAATATTACCAGTGCTGGCTATTTGAAAGGACCTTAGATATGCAGTTTGGACTTCAAAAATTTTCATCATTCTGTAATAAAGTAAGTGACCAAATGAATTAAAAAATAAATATGCAAAATACTACGCAACAATAATAAAATATTCTGGGTAAGACAGCATGGAAGAGCAAATAAGTTTCACAAACCTTAATAATATCAAGGCAACCATGTTCTTCAGCCAGAACAGTTACAATATCATCTACACAGCCTTTGAAAAACAAACAGAACAATAAAAAGTTAAAGATTATTAATGAAGCAAAACCATTTAAACAGGTTATCCAATAAATGTCCACTCAAATAAAATGCACTTAATTTTGGCTTTTTACTGACGATGCTAAATCACTTGAAAGTGAATTATCAAAATCCGAAATGAAAATTATTATAATCTATGCAGATAGAAGCCTCGGAAGGTTAAGGAGCACATCTAAGGTAACAGTGAATACCTATTTACAGCCCTAGTCCAGAACTTCAGTCTCTGCCAAATAAAATAAAACAAGTTATAAATTAAAAAAGAAAATTCTTTGGAAGAACTTAAGGGTAACTACATGAATCTCCAAGTAATTTTTGCCTCTGTTGCTCCTTGCAGATAATACTAGCAGTATTTTAGAATTTCTTGTCACTACTTTATTGATCAAACAATTCCCAAGTCAGGACATGAATGCTTTTCAGTGGATAAATCAACAACCTGAATTCAGATTGAAGTGCATGGAGAAGCTTCAGGAAGCCTTGTTACCAAATACCCAAGACAGTCAGAATTTCAGGACTCAATCATTAGCTGCTGAATGAAAAAGATATTTCTCCTGACAGCAATTAATTTTAACAGTATTGCTGTTCGCTCTGGATAATAACAACTTACTGTTAAGGCTTCAAATTGCAAACTCATGCCTTTACCCTTCCCATGGTTTATACATAAACATCACCAGAAATCAAGTTTTTAAAGCAGCAAGGACAGTCCCACTCCCTGACTCATCTACATTAAGCCAAAATTCCACTTTGTGCAGTGACGTTTTATAGTTTGAAGGTAAAACCAGAGACAAAAGCATGAGTTCACTAAAACACTTATCATCTTTCTTTATTTCTGTCTTCCTATTTGAGTCCTGATTCTCCCTGCTTGGCCATCACTACACACGCACTGTAGGGATAGTTTTCTTCAGTGTCATCAATTCCTATCTCAATTCAGAAACCTCCTGCAACACAAATCAACAAATAACTATGAAAATGACCATTGTTCTTGAGGACATTTTCGTGTCTTTTCTCTTTTTTTAATAGTTTGCCCTTACTCTAATATACTGCCAGCTCTCCCCAAGTTTTTTCCCTGGCATCCAGCTCCATACTTTCCCTAGAGAAGCAACACACTACAAATGCCTATTTAAATCTCTAGATGAAAGATGACAAAGGTAAAGTGCTTTAGGTCTGAGCATCATAAGCTGATTAGCCTGTAAAGCTCTAATCATAGAGCTGCTTGGAAATTTGAAAAATTGATTTTGTGCTACTTACCTAACATAAGTATAAATTTCAATCTTTCTGCTATCTCCAAACTCTGAAATAATTTTCTCCCCTAAAAAATAACAAAGTCAAATTACACTTGAATTTGAAAGAAATAACTGCTACATGAAAATATTTAGATAACATTTTACCCCATCTTTATACAAAATCAGTGAAATAAGCTTCTACATGTGAATTTTATCAAAACTATCTGTAAGAACAAAAAACCTTATTTACCCTATGGCAGAAACAGTTTCACACCATGATTTAGCAAAAATGTATCACTGATCTCTTAAACAGAACAGCCTTACAGTCAAATTCTTGTGGCTCCACAGGTAACTATCCTTCATGGTTAACACATATACCAAACATCCTACATACCTAAATGCATTCTATTCCTTGAACAATCAGTACTGTCCAGGTAGGAATGCTAACATATCCTGATATTTGGGCTTGGATGATGGGCAGAGCATCATTAACCCCACATTCAAGAACAACCAAGTTAATGAAACTATTCCCCCAGAGTCAAAATCAAGAGAATTATTCTTTTACATACCATGCAAAGTTCAAATAATATTATACCAAGAGACCACAGATCTGATTTAGGGCCAGAAGGCAGAGGCTTCTCACATTGAGTGTGATCACTTGGTTTGCTTATTCCCTGTGCAATTACTTCAGGTGCCAGATAGGAGGGGTACCTAGAAAGATGCAGCAACATTAGATAATACCTATCTGTCCAAAAAGGGTGACTTCCCATTACTTAATCAGCATAATTTGGCATTCTGAGAAACCAGAATACTGCCTATTTTGTTCAGTCAAAATCTACACATTGCAGCAAAGTTTCACTCCAGTGTAGTGTTTACTACATAAAAGGTCAAATCCCAATCACTGGCTCTGTTGTTCTGTGAAAGGAAACCTAAAGTTTCAAAGTGGTATATTTACATGTCTTAGGAAAAACACAGATTGAGTTTCAGCATTAGGATATTAAGTAAGTGTATCCTAGACTCATACTTTGGGATAGTGGCAGTAATCTTCTCACTGATAGTGTATTCCCATCAAATAACTTTTGAATTTGGAAAGAGAAAGTAACAAAAAATGTTAAGGACATATATTACCTTCTACTAGATGATTTTAAAATAATATTATCACTTTTCTTTTAGTCAAACCTTCACTATAATACTTAAAAAAATATACAGTCACATTTTGAAAGGAAACATCAGTTCCTTTTGGCCATGTCTTTAAGAATCAGCTCAGTATTTAATTTGAAAACAACATGACACCTCAAAAAAAACCCAAAAAGTGACAAACACCCCACTGCAACAAGGCAGTGCTTTGTAATACAGTATGATCAGTTGAAAATATATCATGAAATTATAAAGAGACAGAAACCTTACATTGGTGGGGAACAGTGAAACACTGACTGTGCATCTTCCTAAATTTGAAATTAGGAATCCAAGTCATAGGGAACTATTAGTATCTGAAGGCAAATCCACGGAACAAAGACTGACATCACAGAGTTAGGCGAACATGCTGGCATGGTATCTATTCCCTATTTTTCATTCATCTCGCCTAGTCAATGGCAACTTCTTTAGTGACACTATCAGAAGCTTCTGTATAAGAGGTACTCTAAACATAATTTATTTCCTGAAAAAATAAGTCTCTGATATATTTGCATTGTGTACCTGCATCCTTACCCTATAGGAAAGTCAACATCAACACCTTGAGCAGTCATATGGTAGAGTCCAAATTTAGCCAACTTCACATGTCCCTGAAAAGGGAAAAATAAATTATCAAGAGCAGCAGAATCCAACATTTGAAGAATCTGTGTTTAAGTTAAAAAAGTTAAAAAAAAAATTCAAATTGCATTCTGTCAGAGGACAGAAACCTATAAAAATTCAGAAACCTCTTATAATTCTGTCTCATCTATTAAGCAGAAGTGCACTGCAAGTTAAAGAGGTGCTTATTTCTAATGCTTTTACACCAGAAGAACATTAAGTAAATCACTTTGTTTGGAACACATGAGAAATTTTTAAGATACAGTGTATTTTCAGTAAATTGAAAAGGCTTAAATACTTCACTGAACATTTTTCCTGTTTGAAAACTGTTCAAAATCCTGTTTGACTCCTAGAATCCCCTAAACATTAATACTATTCCCTCAACTCTTCCATTTACCCAGCCTTGCTTCTGCAGACCTTCCATCAACTCATTACTATCTTGCTCTCCTTATCAGTATCAAGACATATTTCAACCAAACAGTGTTGCCAGGTACTTTTTTTTTTTAATGTGAAGACAGAACGCTAACACTAAAACAACAGAAAATTAGGCACCGAAGTTAAACTGAGGCCTTATTTCTGCTGGATTTTGAATTATACTCAGCTAGCCTCCAGATGGTGCAACAGAGAAGGCGACACCAAGAAGCTTTCATATGGCAGGGGAGAGCTTAGTTTATTGTCTCATGGCCCTCTTCTGTTCTTTTATTGATTTTAGGAGTATCTCAAAATCCTAGAGTACTTTTGCATGTTAGAGCATTATTATGATTTTCATTTGCTTACAAGTAAATAAAAATACACATGTTCCTTATCTTTGTCCTCTCCTTTCTCTTTGCCCTCCAAGGGGAGAATCTAGTTATTCCACCTAAACTGAGTAAAAAAAGGATAGAGGAGTTATGCAGACAGATTGGTTCTGATGTAGAAACTGCTCCAGGGACACCAGCAGCAATCAATTTCTCTCAACTTTTATGAGCAGAAATTGTATTCCACTCTGCCAACTCAATACTGTGGTAACAAAATTGACAGATATTTAAATTTGAATAATTTAGCATGAACAAAAAAATACCTTGATATCTAAAAAGGTAAGTATCATATCACCATGGAACACAGGAAATATTAGTGACAGCTAACTAGCCGTAAGAAGTACTCTTCTATTTAAACAGCTAGGAAGGTCTTGCAACTAATTACAATGATGACAAGTAGACTTAGATTATCATTTGGAGAAGGGAGAAGAAGTGTGGTTCGGGACAGAATAGAACAATAAATTCAGCATTACATTTGAAACTTAGGAAATGAGGGAAAATTGTAGTTTAAAAAAAAAAACAAAACAAACAACTTTCCAGATCTGTAATTTTTTTCCTTATCGAAAGGACTGTGACTGTCCAGTCTCTATCTACGATACAGCACTTGTTAGCAGCAAACAAACCCATGGATTTATTCCTGGAGCTGTACCTTTCGATCCAGAAGAATATTGCAAGGGGAGAGTGCTCGGTGGACCATTCCATGCTGATTCATATACTGTAAACCTTGCAAAACCTCATACGCTATGCATAAGATCCTTGAAGAACTGAAAAAAAACCCCAAACAAACCAACAACATGTTACAGTGAATGTTTTCCTTCTTAATCTATAAAAATTTAGAGTTCCACAGCTATTCCAAATGAAAGTGAGACATTTACAATTCCCGAACAGTTTAAGGAATCAGCATTGAATATGGTGGGGTATGTTCAGTGCCATACACACATCTCCTCAAAATCCCACAACTAGGTTTCTACACCCTGAACTGGTCCTTAGGAAGTGTAGAAAATGCTGACAAAGTATAAAATACTCTCTTCAACAGAAACTGACCTAATCAGGAAATAGAAAATCTTAGCCCTCCTCTATTTTTATTTGCTCTTAAGTCTTCTACTGATATTCATAAAAAAGTTCAGCTAAACAAAAGGTTTTTAAAACTCAGATAGTAACTAGAGCTTGTTCAGAAGACAGCAGAGAGGCCCAACTAGATCGCACCTATAGTCTTCCGTCATCTCAAAATCTAAAATAAGAAGGAAAAAAAAAAGGCAGAAAACTGCATTCTCAGTACATTTTGTTTTACAGTCTTGGAAGTATCAACCTTACCATCTTTGTAAAGAAACAACAAGGCTTGCTATCCAAAACTTTTGACATAACTATGTATATTGACAAAAGTTACCATTCCCTCTGAAGACTGACAGCCTTAAAGAGGAGTTTCTGTGAATAACTGATCAGGAATTTGTACGGATTACCATAACAGGCCACCAAAGTGCACTCTAAATAAGAACAAGAGGCACAGATCTCATGGTACCTAGAGAGATTCCATTTAACATTCTACTCCTCCTCATTCTGTCCCCTCCCCCTCAGCCATTTCAGGTGTTTTTGGTAACTTTTCCTCTGCAGGCACTGGTTTACACAATGCCCATAAATCAAAGCATATCTGCTTATAAAGACCTAATTTTACATCTCTCTCTCTCTTTTTTTTTAAAATTTAATTGTTAAAAAATACAATAGCATTCTGGAGGATATTCACCACCTTCTCTTGCTTATTAAAAACTTGTGCAACAGCAAAATGAGGATGTCAGACTGATGAATGACAGTGACAAGCCAACTATCTGACTAAACACCAAAATTAATTACTTTCTTCAACTTCATTAGCTGCTATTCATACCTGATGGAATGACAAAACTTTGTCACAAGAGTAAATAGCTAGATTTTGACAAAAGCCACACTTACAACAAATTCTGAGGCTAGTGCAACACAGCCATAACTAAGTTACCCTGCATGGAGCTATCCTCTAGATCTCCTTTTTCCTAGAAGAGCTCTCTACTAATTCCCAATAGTTGTGAATATATACTTTTAGAGATAAACTTTAAGCACAAAGGGAATCTATTGTAACATATGTCCATACTGCTGCATCTTAGGTCATAGTATTTGAAAGTGATTCTCAAAGTCTTAGCAATTTGACCAGAACCTCAGGTTAATAACCACAAAACCAAAACAAAACCCTACAACCACCTAGCTCCTCCCTCCCGAGCACTTCCTACCCACAAGTCAAATACTATTTATTCCACAGTATCAGACACTATTAGTTGTGTACCTTTCCTCTCAGCCATTCTTGGGCAGAGATGTGAATGTTGTGAAAAAAATTACCTTACAAGTCTTCAGCTTTCTTGTATATTATTTTGCCTGCAATGCAAACGCTAGTGATAATGGTGGCAAACAGAATCCCCTATGTCATTTTGTGCTCAGTTTTGCAAAGCAAGACACAAAAAATAAATGATGGAGTATTCCTGTTACCAGTAAGGGAACAATTGCATGTGAAAATTAGTACATCATGAGGTATTCTAGCCTAAACATTGTTTCTCTGTGTTAAAAAATAGAAATAAATATGGCATATTAAAAAACCAAAAGTAACTATTAATAAAAGTGAAATTTGGTGGCTGGAGGCAGGCAGTGTGCTCTGATGGCACCAGGGGGCCTCAGCCACCCATTTATTCTCCATGTTCGCCTGCAATGGATTAACAAAACACCCCAGAACCCCGGCAAATACACAAAAATACTGCTTTGGGATTCTTTGCTCTTTAAGATAAAGATCGTTGTTACAACGACCAGGATCACACGAGTGGAAACTGTTTTTCAATGTGTATTCAATGCCCAGTGCTCTTAAACTCTTGATGCCACCCTTCTGGGCAGAAGCCCTGAGCCAAGGACCTCAGGATGGTCCTTCAGCAGAGAGGGAACTCTGTATAACAACCTCTGCACTGTGCTGCTGCACCTTGTGTAGCTCTTATTTATTAGGGGAAATACACTGTGTGGCTACAACCCATGAGATTTGTATTTAATTCCAAAGGGTCTGACAACTACACTTACTGCTGTTATCAAGCCCAAGAGATTTCTCTCCTTTAAACTCCCAGAGGCCAAGTTCAGCAGATGTTCCCAGTCTCACTGGAGATCACTACCAAGGCTGCCCCTTACTTCAGTGGGTCTCAGCTCTCTCCCAGTTGGCACAGCCACTCTCAACGATGTAAGCATTGCATCAGCCTTTGGCAAATGCAGAAGGTACACTCATAAAGCTGCTTCCAGGCTCCAGGTTAGCTTGACTGTTAAAACCCCCCACACAAATAGAAAAAGAAAACATTGTTCTAAATGAGGAGGACACTTAAAAAATCCAGCGTTGGTGGCAAGATCTGAGCAGACTCAGAAACTTTTTCCCCACTTAGCTGGAAGCCTGTTTTTCAATAGACCAGCTGGAGTTGAACTACAATAGATGTAGCCCTGTTTAACTACTGGGCCTCTTGAACTGCAGAGGCATCAGCACCATCCTTTAAAAGAAGATGGAGGGAAAACAAATAACAGCAAAAGCACTAGAAACAATGTGGGAGATAAGGTGGCCCCTCTCCATCAGCAGGAAAAGAAACAAAAATTTCTTTGCAAAAGAAACACACATTCAAGAAGCTGTCTGCATTTTAATCCTCAATCTGGACACCAAAAAAATCTATTCAGCTCTAGCCTAGCCAGCTAGGCCTCTGTACAGGGCTTCTCTTCGAGAGAAAAGATTGCACAAGGGTATAAAATCAAACTGGTAAATTTAATGATTGTCCTGGTCTGGAGAAGAAACATAGCCATGAAAAGAGGTCATTTTGTGTTCCTTCATACTAGAAATCATGAATTAGAAGACTGTAAGGATTAAAAGCAATACCAGGTTTGGGGCTATAACTTGAATGCACAGAAAAGGAAGCACTAAGGAAAACTGTATTCCTACCTCAGATCCATCCTGTAAGTAGAACGAGGAAAAAAAAATCTCTACAAGTTGATCTGAGCAAGTTCAGCCAACAGTACAAAACCCAGCATGGTTAAGAGGCATGTGCATGGCATTTGTGGGTGGAGATAGAAGGGAAGTTGACTTAAAACCCACAAAAAGGAGAATTGTTTTATTACCTCCAGAACTTGTCAGACCAAAAGCTATACCAGACAAATGACTGATTTCCACACTGTAATAGTACACAGGTGGCTGCATTATGCCTTCACAAAAAACATTAACTTTTCTACTTAGCAGGCAGCCTGATCTCTAGTCTGTTGAATTCTTACTGTTGAGGACACAAAAACATTTTCTGGAAGCTTACTTCAGGAATAATAAACCTAACCTGTCAGGAAACAGATGTTTTAGCAGAGTTTCAATCTCTTGTGGTTCTGCAAACCCACTGATGAAATAATCTGATTGCTTAGGAGACTGTTGTCATTTTTTGGATTCAGATGGGTGGGGTGGGAAAGAAAAGCTTTTTAGTGCATCCACTACACTCCCTCATCCAAATGAGAACAGCTTCTGGGCCAGGGTGAAAGGGAAAGTACTAGAAGAAGTTGGCATATCCAGAGTCTTACCTTTTCAAAAGGATCAGATATTAGCAGAGAGACTGAGAAAGACAGATTTTCAGGAACCAAGTAAAGACAATAAGCCCTGAAAACAGTCAGGGGATTGGAGAGCTAATTGTGAGCATACTCACGCAGTAGTGACTGAGCAGTACCTGGGAAGAAACAGCTAAGGAGAACTGCTCAAGCCATAGGTCAACATAAACACAAGACCAAACTAAAAAATTGCTTTATTCTGAAACCAAAAACTTTATGACAAAAATGTCGTATGCGGAATTCCTGCTAAAATAACGCCAACAATATTATTTGTATATGATTCAATTTAAGTGGCTAATTATTAACTTATTATTTGTGACTAATGGGAATGATAATGCAGCTGCTTGTAGATGTGGGAACTGGACTCCAGGATAGGATGCTCTAGGAACAAACAATTTCTTGCAACTAATTATTTCCATTTTAGAAAAAATTACTGGTCTTCCAAATCCTAAAAATAGTCATATTAGCTCAGAACAAAAATTATTTCAGACCACTATCCTTTGTTGTAATTCTCTAGGGGAATGGTTTCTCCCTTCTGACCCCCTGGAGTTTCCTTACCACATAGAATGACCCTTCCTTCCTTCTCTGACCCTATTGGCTATCATCCAACAATCTTTTCCCTGAGCGGGGGGGCTATATAACACCTCGCCTTTCCTTGTTCGTCCTCTTTCCCCCCTGGAATTTCGAAGAATAAACAACTGGGACAAAGGTCCTGGGGAAAGGGCCTCTTCTGATATCTTTATCTCGTCCTTGGTAAAATTCCCTCCAAAGCCTCCTAATAACTGAGCAAGCTCAAGCCCCCTGAGGCGGGTGGAAGGTAAAAAAAAGGCAGGCAGATGCCTAGGAGAAAGGGAATACAGAGCAAGCACATAGGAAATTTTCTTTGATATTTTCCTACCTCCAACTTCTTCTAATCCAAGGTTTCTTCTGGGTGAAACAGAATTTTGCCTCCTAAGCATCATATCTGATATTATTATCTACTAGTTCCTGTGGCATTCCTCAGCCATCAAGAATTCTGTTGATAAAATCTCCCCGCTATTTTATCATTGCTCGACTCTGGAGCAGGAAAAGCATTTGTGGAAAAATGCATTTCACAGCCAGCAGCATGGTAGTTGCTACATACACCACAGATTGCTGAAGGGAAAATAAAAACTACTTAAGGCATGACATATTGAATATGAAAGAACAAGAGGACTGCAGATCACATGGTTGGAAATTGGACATGGGTGGTGTCAGGAGGCTTGACTTATTAAACTGTCTCATCAAAAAAATTCTAACATGAGAAAAGGAACAATGAAGAGATGAATTTTCAGCATTCATGCCAATATCATGGAAGTTACAGGTTCACACAAATTTCTCTCTCCAGTTTAAAGGAAAATCAATGCCAGCACGCACACAAATTCACTCCGTTATCTTTAAGAGAAGTACACTCATGGCATTAACTGGAATTACATTTTCTCCATCTTTTTTCAGTGCTACAATAAAATAGCTTAATATGAAAGAGTAATTTGGTATCTCAAAAGATCTTCCTGTCTTCTTACTATGTCCAGTGCTACCTTCTAGACTATGCAGAGGCAGCTATTATGGGGTAGGTAATCACTACACAGTCATTGTGCTGGTTTTACAATAATTAATTTTTGGTGAAGAATGTGGGCATCAGTCCCGCTACCACTCGTAGGTGCACTGGCATCTGGCCCATGTCAACCCATCACATTTATGTACCTGCACAGCAGGACACGAGCAAAAACAACAGGCTAGAAGCAAAGTGAAGGCAGGAGCAAAATCTTGGGGAAGGAGAAATAGTTCTGGCTGTTACAAATGCAGTTGTGGTATTTTTAACTGGTTATGGCCAGCTGTAAATTTAATTTCCTTTTACGCTTTTGTATCAGTCAACACAGAACTCCCAATCCAGTTTTTAGAAGGAAGAAAGCTGTGCCTGGAAAGCACTGACAGCACATTCAGTACTTAAAAGACTATTTTGAATAAGAGTGTTTCATCAAGTGAGGTGAACAGAGGCCCTACTAGAATCTGAAAACAGGACTGGTGTCAGAGAGCAAGCCTCCCCATCATCTACTTAACTGCACAGTCTTGTAATTTTGTAGATACTAGAGATGTATACGTGGATTAGTACTAAGTCATGTTTCTTCAGTGCAGTGGCAATTTAAGAAAAGACGAAATAGATAAAAACTGGAACCAGAACCATTTTGACTTCTCATAGGAAGGCAGAGCAAGACCAAACAGGGTAAGATTATGCTGATGATACTGTGTTTCTGAGTTTCTTTTTCCTCAGACTTACAGTTCATGGGTACATACACTGCAATGCATTCTTAAGTAAGCCATTTACTAAATCTGTGCATCTTGTTCTAACATTGTAATATTCCTGTAAAAATTAAACTCTAAAGGAAGAGAACCTCAACAAGCAGGAGTCTTTAGAAGCTTATAGCACTGATACACAGGAGTGAAAACATGGGCTCCTCTTCCAAAGCAGAGTGTCAGACAGGGTCTGCCCTGAGGAAGCACACCAGCGCAACACAAACCAGCAACGTCATCAATCACCATCCCTGAACGTGTGAAACTAATACACATTTGGAATCCAGGAAGGAGATTCATCACAAAAAAATTGTGTCTGTTCAAAGTGAAAGGGAACCAGGTTGTGAACAGATGTAATGTTTCTGAACTCATAAAAGTGACAATATTTTGATACAAGCAAAACTATAAAACAAAGAAAATGACATTTGCAGTTAATTCCATTACTGCCAACAATGTGGATAGACTGGTTAGAAGCAGTGTGGCCAAGTGCTTCAGCAAAAGATAAAGTTTGGGTATAATCCCAGTTGAGATAATCCCTACGCTGACCTCAAGAAAGCCATCTGACCTTATTCCTCAATCAGCCAGGTGGAAAACTGGATAAAAAGCAGAACTGGGTTGAAAACCAGATGTGCAGATAAATTGGGTCTTCCTGCGTAAATAAATTACAAAATACCCTATACAGAACATAAAGAGTTTGATGCAGGTGGGAATGGTTTATTTAGCACTTTATTATGTGTTTGATTAAAAAATGGCACTGGGGACCAAGATTGTAAACACTGCCAATTTACTTGGAAATGCATTCACATTACCAGAATGAAATGAACTGGAAAGGAATGCAACAAACAGAGAATAAGACACACATACAAAAGAAGAATTTTATAGACAGAGTCCTCAGAAGTCTCTAACTCATGCACAAGGTTATTTCACACAGGATATCTTCAACAAGTTCATCGCTCACCTGAGGAAACTCAGAAAGTTCTTCATTCCTCTTTTAAAGTTCTAAGCTGCAAGCATGACTTTAAAAGCAACACAGGTAATGTTTCACTTTTATGAAAGTCCCAACTTGTAATGTAAGATAAAAGTCCATAAAAAATAGATGAAGGCACAGATTGAATACAACACTTTTTATCAGACAGGTGACTTTTCAGATCATTATCACTTTGAATGATTTAAGTCATAAACCAAAAATTTTCTAACTTAATTGCACCTTAACTCCTTTCGTACATCCAGCATTCATCCCAAAAAATGGGAGAGCAAATGAAAAAAGTCGTTTTGAAAAGTAAGTACACCTTATAATGTGCTATTTTAATGAAATTTCTAGTGGCATCCTGTTAAATGAACAGAATGGGAAAGATGATCCACATTCCCCTGTTTTGATCTTGCCCTGATTAACTTCTAAAAAGGTTTTTTTTTTTTTGCATCTCAGCCTCAGCTGGCGCATATGTAAAACATGTAATAGTAATATTTTACACTGGACTAAAAAGTGCAATGAAATAAATTATTTCCATCACTAGATACAAAAATTAGGTAAAGCGGCTCTGATTTAAAACCTGATCAGAGACTCAGCATTCTTACCACTGACTACACACTCTGAGTAACATAATAGAACTAGATGCACAGGTGACAATGAAAGAACAAGACCTAATGGGGAACAAACAAGACAATGACCTCAAAATATCCATTAAAGAAGTAGCTTCAATAGCATTATATACATGTACCATATGTCACAGGACCAAAATTTCATTGAAGGAAACAACACATCCCATTTTCTCCTCTTCTTCTCCTAAAGGAGTCATCTCATAAAAAGTAGTAGAATTAAGATCAATTGAAGTCAGATCTCCAAAAATCTTTTACTTTCTTTTGGACTCCTCTGAACAAATGCATGCACCTCTAAAAGGTCATACATTTTAATTGATACTCCATCAACTCTCCCTGCTGCAAGTGAGGGCAAGGTACTGATCTGACACTTTAAGATCATAGGAGTGCTTTCTCCCATTTGTGGTTATAATGTGCAACTGCACATTTTACTTTATATTTAGACCTATATCTATTGCATGAGAATAGAGTTTTACTTAACGTCAGCCATATACCAACTTTCTCCTCCACACTGTAAGAGAAGTGATGGGTCCCTAACCTCACAATACAAGGAGATAGACTCCCTCATTCTTACTTGTGGTGCCCTAGGTGGATCAGAAAAATTTGATCAATGAAAAATTTCAAAAGAAAAGCTGAAAACGAAGAGTAATTACTGATGCAGTTAACGCTGTTGCAGCTGTGTGGCAGTATAAACTGAACTGACAGCTCTAGAAATCGTGACTAGCTATCAAATAATGCTGTTCTTGCAGTCAGGATTGGATTTTTAAATTAATTTCTGCAGGTATTTCTCTGAGAGGATTAAGCATTATTAACAAGCCACTTACCTAATTGAACCTCTTCTCCTCCATTTTAAAAATTTTCAACAGAACTTTTAAAGCTGTGAACAAATCTTGCAACACTGCACAGATCTTCTAAAGCCAGACACTCCACGTAAATTAGATGTTTCAACAGTGTTATTTTAACAAATAACTTGGCCATAACATATTAAAAAATTATCTAAATATCTAAGGCGAAAAGCCTGCCTAGTTATGTTCTGGTGTTTAGCTAAAAAAATCTGGATCCCTATATCAATGGTACAGACGCTGCTAAAAAAGTGAAACAGAATGGAAAGTTTCAAGAGAAGAACAGCCTGCAAATTCAAGTGATCAAAGAGACTTTACAACTAGGCCAATAAGCAGTGGTGCTGCTAGGAATTTCATAGCTAACAACTAATCTTGCAAAAGCTGCTAGGAAGTACATCACTTTGATCTATAAACCAGTACACATCATCACAACAGGCAGGAAACACCTATCTGGAGAGGTAATCATAAACTTACGTGTAGAAAAAGCAGATGCCTGTGACTATAAATTAGGAATTTATCAATCACCATACAATAAGATTAAATTTTCTTAAAAGTGACAAGAGAAATGTGATCACCAAAGGGGGAAATAGAGAAGGCTGCAGTTGCATATAGGAGAAATCCATACACCAACATTTGCAAGACTAAAGGGCACGAGAAGCAGAACCAACCCTAAATATGGAGGACATACTCCCAAATATATAGGAAGGATGACAGGCAAAACATAAAATAAGCACTACTGAAGTACAGGAAATCACACTTTACAGGGGCTGGATAGTGCTGATTACATAAAAATATCAGGCATTAGATAATAGCAGAAGAAAGACCAGATCATGCTTCACTTGAAGAGCCCTCAAGCTTTACCACCTGGACTTCTAAGAACCACCAAGGGCCACAGCTGCCACTGTTGACTGTACAGCACCAGCTCCGTGGTATTGGATACCCACAGCTAATTTACAGTAAGTATCAGTTCTGTGTACAGGGTGATGAGTAACAAGATGCACAAGCTAACTTTAGCAAGATGCATACTGCTAATGAACGAACAAAATCTTAAAACTAGCCTCATCTGCCAGCCTTCTAAATACTCCCACAACAACAATGTCCAATGCCCTGGTACCTATTTAGTTATATACCCAAGAAGAGAATATCCATATGCACAGAAGAAACAAATCTCAAACCACAATGACGCTAGAGATGTTTGCAAGCATATCAATGCACCTAAATAAACTAGCTGTCTAATGCCTAATTAGTAACAAATGCTCCCCTGAAGACATTGTTCAGCAGTCCAAAAGCAAGAACTTGCACTTAAAAAATAAAATCCCTTTCTAGAAGGATGCACTTTAAAGTAAGTCTAACAAGTGCTCACTCTTTCTTTTTGTTTTTTTCCTTTCTAGAAGCGGGATGAAGTGTCAAACACTGCATTTTGTTAGAATAACCATATACTAACCACATCTTGTTCTCGCAGTCTACAGCAATTTTTATGCTAAACACAACTATAATAAATCAACATTAGGATTAATAATGTGCTTTAAATCCCCTAAGATTTGCACAGTTCAAATTTGACATTTCAGTTTTCAGCTATTAGCTCATTAGCAGTAATTTGCTTGTTAATGTAGAATGGAATTTTAACATGATTCTTACACAATTCCTTGCAGAAACATCTTTGCAGAATGAAGCCACCCTCTCGCTGAGGACGGTGTTTTGTCTGTTTGAAACTCAACATCCTCTTTCACTAGAAACTGTAGACTCAAAACTCGCCAGTACTTTTGTTCTCAATTAACTCAGCATAACTCATCTTCTGTTCAAGATCTTTAATACTTTTAGCACGGAAATCTGTATGAAGTGTCTACAAGGAACTACAGAAAAAGTGCAGTTGAACAAAAGATTGAAATAATCATATACTTCTTCCTCAGTCACAGACTTTATATTGTTGTGGTCTAAGCCCAGCTGGAAATTAAGCACCATGCAGCCATTCACTCAACCTCACTCTCCCCCCACCACCTCAGTAGATTGGGAAGACGAATCCAAGTAAAACTTGTAGGCTGAGGTAAGATTAGTGTCATAATTGACAATAAAAGACAATAATAATGGTAAATGATAATAATATTGGTAATGAAATGGGAAAAAACAGTGATGCACAATGCAATTGCTCACCACCCACAGACCGATGCCAGACCCCCTTCCCAGGCCCAGGCTGGGTACCCTTCCAGGGAACTGCCCCCAGCTGATGCTGGGCATGACATGGTGTGGAATATCCCACTGGTCAGTTTGGGTCACCTGTCCCAGCTCTTGCTTCCTCCCTGTTTCTTTTGTGTACCTCCTCACTGGCAGAGCATGAGGCAAGGAAAAATGTCCTTGGTTCAAGATAAACGTGACTAAGCAAACCCCAAAACATCAGTGTGTTATTAACACCATTCTCATTCTGAATCCAAAACATGGCACTGTAACAGCTACTGCAAGGAAATTAACTCTACCCTAGCTGAAACCACAACAATTATATACAGCCATCATATCAACATTTTATTAGCAAGAGGCAGATACTAACATAATCTCTTAAGCATAGTATTATTCTCTTTTTTTGTTGTTGTTGTTTTTCCTGGAAGAGAAGATAAGAAATAAGCATGCACTCACTGTTATGTTTCACATACAAGGAAGAAACACAAGTGTTCTGAAATGTCTTTGTGCTGCCATTAAACCGTGCAACCAACTAGGCAAGCAAAGAATTTGGTTCCATACCTAAAAAGGTCACTCAAACATCTTGAGCAACAACGTTCACCTCTAATGCCTCATGCAAGCTGCATCCCTTTTCCATTTCAAACAATTGTTTTCCTGTGAGAGTAAAGGCAATCACAGGAGACAACCTATGCTAAAAGGAATGCTACAGAAGATTTGTAATCAAGCTAAAAATTACTTACAGAAATAAACCAGTACTTCTGTATGAAGAAAAGCATAATTGGACAATATATAAACAAGTTCAGACTAACAGATAATCTTTCATCGTACCTTTGCAAATAAAGCATTATCAAGAAAGTAAAGAAAAAGTCTATAGACACTAAATGCCCACACTACAATACTTCACACATGCTTAGGGGAAAAAAAACCCCAACAAACCCTTTAAGTTTGTTCATTAATGGTACTTCATTTTACTACTACATAATTTATCCTTGCCAAATTCAGCCTTATTGTGATATATGGATTTCTCATGTTAAATTCCAATACAGACTTGATTCAAAGCAGAATACACTCAGCCCATGAAGCCCTGCTCACATGCAGCTCTTCAAGTCAAATCATGTAAAACCTTTGGCCTTTTGATGACTTGCACCTGTTTTACAAATATTTTTGAAGAATGCCTGGCTAATCAGAAATTGTTTTCCCCCGATCTAGTAACTTTTGTACCTCAGTCTCACTTAAAGTTTGCCAAAGGCACACTAACAGCAACGATGGCATGAAGAACCCTAGTCCAATCAGTGAACAGACAACTGTTTAATGTAACCAAATAAAATGTACTCATCCGAATCCATAAGATCATGTTTTCTCCAAACTAGTAAACAGCTGCAGACAGAGTCTGCTTCCCATCAAATGTTCCATGTATAACAAACTATAGCCTGTATCTGATGGTTCACTAGTAATTTTTCAATACCATGACTTTCAAAACATATGACAACTATATTTTATTGAAGAAAGGAATGGACTTAGACTGTCCAAGCCACAAATTGAAGACCAATCCAGAAACTGTACTGTAGGTGCCAAAAGTCTGCTGAATGTCAGTATTCACTGGCATTTTTATTGTTATGAATACAAGTGCAGACCAACTTCTTCAAAGAAGAAACACACTTGATGCATGACAGAAAAGGAAATGCTCACAACTCCTTTTATAACAGCACAGGAGCAGAGAAAATAACTCCTTTAACACTGTCTGGAAAAGGTATCTCAAAGGAATAGTTGGAAATGTGTTTAAAAGATGGAGAATCTTAAAGATAAATGTATATCCTACATTCTGGTCTTTGGTAGCAACACTTAAAACTAGCAACTTGAAAAAACTAAAATTCTGATCGCCACTTTACTGAGACTGTTAAAGTATAAAACATCTACCCACCATAATTTCTTGTGACTTATTTTCAATTCATTCATAGGAAAAAAATCCTTGTATGTGCAGGAAGACAGAGGAAGCCAGCTAGACTGAGACACATTTTCAAACCTCTGAATAGCAATAAACCATTGTGAGCTTAAATCAGGTATTTACTACTTTTGTGTGACTGTACATAAATTCCCAGCCTTTTAAGCATTTAACTGACTTCTGAACATACTTCAAGAGTTGATTTTTGCACTACTGTGGCCATTATAAACTGAAATTAAGTGCATCCTTTCAGTGAGCATAACAACAAACAGGACACCAAACTGAGAATATGCAAACAGGAAACAATGACCTGGACTACAATCTCTCACAGAGAAGACAGTGGACAGCAGTCCAGTGAAAAATGGGATATCTACGCTTAAAATTCTTTCCTATTTCAATGACTAAAATTCTTATCCTACCCTTATCATACGCTCTTATTCATGGCTGCAGCCTGAATTTCCTGTGGCACACAACTCCAAAAGAGCTCCTCTGCTATTACTGTGATGCCCAAAGGAAGCACAGTAAAGAAAATTAGGATTAATCACTTTCAGAAGCGTTAAGTGCAGTTACTATGTCCATATGGCTATCCTCTGAAAAAACCGCAACAAAACAGTAGAGAGCTGTAATAAATTCCTTTTCCGTACCTGCTTACCTGTGGTAAGAACTGTGAAAAGCTGACACTCATTTCCTCCCTTTGAGAGTTCTTGCAATTTACCTGGTAGGAGTTTTTACAGCAGAAGGTACTTATTCCAGGGTCCCAAATATGCCACACTCAAAGCAGAAAATAATCTGGCCATAAATTACCAAACACTTGCATTGATCTTTGAAAATGAAGTTGAACATATTAACTTTGAGGACAATGAAAAACAATCTCTGCAATTCCTGGGGACTGCTGACACAGTATTGTTAGGTAATGAATGAATGAATTCTTGAATATGTCACAAATCCAATTTCTAGCAAATGTTTGGTGGTATGCTCAGTAAAGTGACTTTTTGCACTGTGACAGAACTCAGCAGATAAACACTTGAAGCTCTGATTTCCAGTATTTGGCCCCTACATGCAACTGATTTATTAGAATTAGAAAACCTGGGAAAAGTCTGAAGTTAACTGAAGAAAGAACATTGCTACATTTCTTTTTTTAAAATATCATTCGTGTATTAAGGAATTTATGCTATACCTGATGCATTACTTCAGCAAAGATTGACTGCAAATAACTACCAAACAGCTGTATGGCCTGTTCTCCAAAATGTATAGAAAGGTAGACTGTCCATAATGCAATGTCTTGAATTTCAACACTAATAGAAGATTTCCTGCAGATTTTACATCAGCTTGTGGTACAGGTGCAAAGGACTTAGGTTACTGGCAAGCGTAAAGAAAATTAATCTAGAAACCAGAAGAGCAGTTTCTCACATTCCATAAACAGTTTAAAACATTAATTGCAATAGCACACGCATCAGCTCCGGATGTATAGCCAGCTATGCTATCATTGACCAATGCAATCAGAATTCATAAAAAAGACAAATATTTCCTCCAAACGTAATTGATATAGACAGATCACATAACCAATAACTGGGAATTGGTCCACCCAACTTATTTCTGGAAGTTTCTGGGTCTCCTTAGGAATAAAAAAATTCAGTCTTCATGAAAAAAAAAAAAAAAAAAGTCCGTCTTGCAAGAAACTTCATTTGAAGTGAAAATAATTTATCCTCTAGCTACTACTGCAAAAGCTGTAATTTACAGTAGATGAATCACTAATCTCTCTTAAAACTATGGATATACATACAGGCTGTATTTTAGCCGTTATCCTCAAATGTTACAACTTCCAGAAGAAATCCCAACCGGCTCATTAAAAGAAAGATCACAGAGTAGAAAAATTTATGACAGTAAAGACTCTCTGAAGACAAGAGGAAAAAATAAAGCCAGGCTTTGTGCAACTACTTTTAACAGAGCCACAGCCCAAAGAGCTGAGGTAACACCACAAACTAAGTAACTTCTTTCAGCATGCCAAAACCCAAAGTTGCACACCTTACCAACCTATCTAAAAAGATCTAAAGAATCCTTCTGGAGGCCACAAAAGACATGCTAGTATAAAAGGGCATAATGGATGTGCATATAGACCACATCTCCTATCTGAGGAAGTTTTGTCAGAAAATCTACATAAGTATACTGCATCAAGCAATTCAAAGCAAATTAAAACAGCTACATGCAAGCTTTTTCCAAAACAGTCTAGAGGGAAGCAGGCAGACTGGGCTGCTTCTCATCTGACACCAAGACACACATGCTCAAAGAACAGCGTGAGAACTGAATTAAAAAGGAATCAAAAGAGCTTCTGATGTTTTAACTGTTTCTGGAACTTTGTACAATAGAAACCTGATGCAAAACTGTGTGAAGAACTATAACACGCATCACGCATGAAAACCCTTTACACCTAATACCTCTTTATCTAAAAAAAAAAAAAAAAATGGAAGCTCTATCTCCCTAACATTCCTTAAGCTACAGCCCTCTGCAACACACACTGTCATACAAGTTCAAGTTCACAAAAATGCTAACACAAACACAGGGAATATTATACAACATCTTGTCCACTTTCTAGATGATAGATTTCTACAAATAAAAAACATACACCAAATTCTATCTGTTCTAGTGAAAGCTGTATTTCATCACCTAGCAGACTTAACCTTCACATTAATTCTTAGAAAGTTCCATGTCCTGTCATAGGTCCGATTTTATTTTTAAAAGGAAACCCCAAAACTACAGTATTTTACGAGTTACAAAGTATTTCAATTGTAAACAAGTTCTCCATAACAAAATTTCACAGAAATGAGTACTCCCTTTTCGGTGAATATTATTATCTGCTAAACAATGTCTTTAGGTTAAACTTTAAAAGAGCAAAATTTAGATAAACCAGTAAAGTAAAAAGATGGCCCAGGATTTTGCCACAGATGATATGTGAAACAATGATGAGTGGATTCGAGTTAGCTTGACACCTCACCTGACAGGCTTTCTTTCTCGTAGCAAATCTTCCAGACTCTTTTCACAGTGTTCAGCCGCCACAACCAGTCTCTCTAATTAGAAAAAAAAAAAAAATAAAAAATAAAAATCTATAAGAGGACTGGAATCCAAATGAAACTCCCAGGGTACAGACTTCTCATTTTATCTATTTGGCAGATGGTAAAGTATTTTGATATACACTGTACAGAAAACCACACATAATTAAATGCTACAAGATGTACAACTTAGGGATAACACCACTATTTTCTGTGAGATACAGAAAATTATCTTCCCAGTTTCCTCATGCAAAGCACTGTCAATGCAACCATCCATGCATCCGGTAATCAGTAACAAATATTGAAGCCCTCAGCCAATGTCAGTCAGATTCAACTGAAGAGCAGAGGTCTCAAAGATAAGTATATATAAATTTGCAGAAATACGTGGCTGACTTGATGGAAGAGACTCAAAGTAAGCCCAGCTTTGAGAAAAGGGACTCAGGGTGAGCACAGGAGCTTCAGTCCTGCCAGGCCAATGAGCACATCGCTAGCTTCTCTTGCCCAACACAGAGCTGTAGGGATCCCACATGTTCTGAAGATGGATGGGCTGGCTCTGAGTACGGAGGGAAAACCAAAACTACTGTTACACTGTGGTAAGAAAAGACAATGGTGTAAGATGTTACAAGGGCATGTGAGGAAACTCCCAAAGCAGCTTTGCTACCTCCAGTAACCTAGCAGTCAATGTTCACATTTAAAATCAAACCAAACTGAACCATTACAAATGTTTTTGTAACGTGACTGTTACAGTAAGATAAAGATGGAAAACTGAGGAACACAAGTTATCACATTATAGCTGGAATGACTGTTATTCAACTCTGTTTCTCCTTTTTCCATTCAAAAGACCATTTCAGCTTGCTTTGGAAGAAAAAAAAATGAGATTGCCTTCTAAAACGCTAGCATAAATTTTTGAAGAGTTTATTTTTACAAAAAAAAATCATTTGATCATTTTTCCTTTATTTTTATATTTCCCCTCTGACAGTCTTTTGTGGGGGAATTTATACATGTAATTTATATTTGCATTGCTTTCCTAGTCTGCTCTCACATTTCTCTGCAGGAGTAGAAACTGACATTTGCAAACAGAACTCCAGAAATATTAAATCATTAGGCATAGAACTGACACATGGAAAGTTCTGCCAGTATCAAAATGATAAAATTCACTGCCAAATTTCCCATATTATATCAAAATTATTAGCTGCCATTCTAACCGTTGTTAAAACACAACACTCTCCTGACTTCATGGTTAGACGTTTTATTTACTATCCTTCAAGTTACTTCAAGAAGGTATTTTTTCTTCATTTTTATATACACACATAAATCTTCATGTCATTTACTCTTTGTAATCAAAAAGGCCAAGTTTTACTATTTATTTTTTATTTATTAAATGTTATGTTAGTTAATACTTAATAACCTTTCATCCCAAACAATATTGTAAGAAAATCCCAGGTTTTGTTTCAAGCAATACTAGTAAATACAAATGAAAATGATTACATTTTTTAGACCTCGTGACTGTGCAAGGGAAAAATTACATGTTTGGGAGCAAAGGAAAACACATAAAGAACTCCCTGACGCACTGAATACTTCAGTATCTGGAGTTGCCAATATCCTAATTTTGTAAAAATCCGAAACATTCCATTATACTGCATTCTAAAGGGGAAAAAATTACTTGCCCTACTTTATGAGACCCTGTAGCTAATCAAATACGTACAATGCACATTTGTATGAGAACACTGTTGATTTAGAAGTTAAAGGTGGCAATGACTTAAATTGTCACAGCTGTTGCAGCCTTTTTGTGGAAATTAAGTGCTGTAGTCCTGCTGAGCTTGCAACGGAATATCTAGAGCAGAAACAAACAACTGAAGTTATATTTGACCTAACAATAAGTGTGATAACAGGTACTGAAAAAAACATCCAAGCCCTTACTAGAATAAAGTAACCACTAGTCAGAGAAATCTTAAAGTAGTCAAAAGACAATAATACAGGAAGCCTGCAGCCAGGACAGGAGATGACAGCACCAGCTGCAAATCCAGTACAAGAAACCTAACCATCACATGAAAACGTTCACAAGATTAGAACATGGGTGTAGGAGTTTACCATCAAAAATACACGTATTTCCATGTTCCACACAAAGACACAGCAGAGCCATTGAGTTCAGGAAGTTTAGTGAGGTATATAAATAAGGAAGTTTTTAGCTTTTATCTGTTAGTGTAACACAGCAAGACAGGACAGAGAACTGATCTCTGCTATGAGTCTAAAGAGAAGAAATAAAAGAAAAGAAACAATACCACTGGTCATAGGAAAGGTGTTCAGGAATTTTGAGACTGAAAACTGGCCACTTTCTGGTGCTATGAAGGCAGCATTCTGCTCAGTCACCTTAAAATATATTGTCACCAAAAAACCCTCCAGACCCAAAACCATAATCATACCAAAAATTTGCTTATTAAACAGATACTCACCATGTTTACCTCTGGTAATGTCAACGTACTGGCAAAGTCTGGGATGAGTGATTGTTTTAAGGATTTGAAATCTCCCCAGAATTTTTATGGAGTTAGGTGTCAGAGGGAGGCCATTACTTCCACAGACATCATGTGGCAGAGCGGAGGCAAAGAAGGTGGAGGCACCCATGACAGTGTCCTTTAAAGGAAACATCTTTTTTTCACACAATCTTGAGGCCTTCAGAGCAATTTGGGCTCCTTAAATAGAGAACACAAAGTAAAAATTCATCAGCAAAAGATACAGACTCAGGTTACTAGTTGTTTACTAAATAATGCAATTAAGATGGTTTTTTTTTCCTCAGGAAGTCACACAGGAAAAACAGAAGACTTAACAATTTGGCATCTCAAAATTATTCTTTCTTTAAGGGAACAATCTTGTTCAAAGCACAAAATTCCCAGTTAAAAACTACTAAATTTATTTGTGAATCCCAACTGAGAGCAACTCCACACAGGCTGCACACAGATCTTTACGTACTAAACGTATTTACTAAGTCTATACAAACGGATACTATGAAAGATACCTTCTGTTTCAACTTATACAGTCCAACTTAGGATACAAAGCAAATAAAAAAGATTAATCTCATTTGTGGTTTTTTTCTCCAAAGAAACACAGACATGAGTTATATACTTTAACATTCTAATAAATATAATCATATTGAATCTGAATGTATAGTGTTAAGGGATCAAACGTAAAAAAGGAAGAAAAATCCAAAACAGCTTTGAGCGCTTGAATATTTATATCAGTATTTGTATTAAAAGTCTTATTGTAAAGATACAATACTTTCATATCTCATGAATATTTCATACTTGTTTGCAGATGGTTTATTTTAGGATGTGAACAATGCACATTAGAGTTAGAATTTTCCACTGGAAAGCCATCACTTGGACAGAGCGCAAGCACAAAGATTTACTGGCTTGCAGCAGGTTCCAATTGGAAACCATTAAACTGTGCATTTATAAGAACTCCCATTCCTGTAAAAACATAAAGTCTGCCCAATAAACTACTCAACATCAGAAAGAAAATATGTATTAAACATTTAGAAAAAACAGCTTAGTTTACAGGTTCAATTATAATCTTGCTTGGCACAATGGTCCTCTAATGCTGGCTCCAAAACAAACGAAAACCATTGTTATGATCAGAGTGGAAGAGAGGGGGAGTAAGATTATGCCTAGCAGCAAGATGCATTATGTCTCCAAGAAGGTAAATACGTAGTGTACAATATATTTACTAAGGTGAAAAGTTCTCATTTTTACTGTAGAAAAATATTGTTAGATAATACCTCTCTAATACCTTGTACCTGCATTCAGCTGACACTTTTAAAGGAAGTTTAATAAAAAAAATTGTAGGCAATTGCACATTTATCACTGGCCTCCTCTGGCTGGAAACCAGATGGGCAAAAAGCAAGACATGAGATGAGCAAACAACCTTTCCTGTCACCCACCTAAAGGAGTCAATAAAGAATTTTAAAAGGTATGCAATAAAACACGTTCTCTTATTACAGAATTAATTACAGGGAATCCATGAAAACAATGGAAAAAGTTTTCTCTGACGACAGAAATCAGACAGTTTTGTCAATTTCTACCCTCACAGTCAAACTGAGCTCTCATTAATTCTCAATTTACATGAATTCCAGAGACCAAGTTGAAAAATAAAACAAGTAACCCCAAACTTAACACTTCCACCACTTTTAGAAAAGGACACATATTACAGCTTAAATGAAAGGGGTTTTTTTTTACAAATTTTTGTCAGTCTCAACACTTCTCTAGTAGCTTACTGACATTTCTAAATTCAAAAAGAATGATTATAGATATTTCAAAAGTTCATCTGAAAAAAGCTCTTCCCAGACTATTTTTAAATTGAGGGGGTTGTTTGTTTGGCAGAACTATAAACACAGGAGAGTGCTATACATTGTCCTCACTTCAATACACACAATTTTACACCTCAAACTCACTTTTACTATATAGAAAAGACACTTACTGTATTAATTTTATGATTTAAAGGCATTAATTATATCCTGCAGAACTTCCCTATCACTTTGAAATAAAAACAGGAAGAGAGGACAAAAAGTTTGTTATTTTAAACTGCCACCAGAACCAGTTAAAGCAAATTCACTTTTGGGATTGAATTCTGTAAATTCAATTCCAATAATCCAAAACAGCAAGAATGGAAGAGGAAGCAAGGATTTGCCTTATTAGTGTCATCTAAAACTATTGAGTCACTGTTTCCAAAGCACCATTTATTGCATTTATGGCAGACAGTCTATCACATCTGTGAAACATGCCTGGAATAAAGATTAGAAGTCCAGAAGTGGATTTGTTGCATCCCACCTCTAAACAACCGTCCCTAGCTTCCCACCTTCATCCAAATAGCCCTTAGAAACCTTTATAGTATGCAAAACCACCAACATTCTCAGCAAAATCAGAAAAAAAAGACCTTTAGAAATTCCTGTTCAATATTCAGATTAGCACCATTTTGAAAATCTTGCACTAGGTAGCTTTGATGCCCAAAAATGAGAAATAAAATACAGAGTGGAACTCCATCTATTGAGCAATTTATTTGCTCCTCTGAGTACCTACTGCTCTCAGAGAACAAATGTTCTTTATGCAGAAGTCAGCCTTTCCTATAACCATCATCGACAACTTCTTCACTTCAGCAGTGCTAAGGTGACTGAGTTAAGAGACACTTAAAAAATTGCCCTTAGGAAAAAAAAAAGTCAGAACATAATAAAACTAATTCTCAGAAGCAAACACTGCACGTACACAGAGACCAGCCTGAATGGGCCCATCCAGTGAAACACATCTATGAATTCCTAAAGCATCCACACTCAGAAATAATGGCAAGTAGCCCCATTAGTACCTTGAAAGGGCTACTGAGTTAAATGCCTCCTGAGTCTCAGGTGTAAATATCCCTTACGTAATGAAGGCAGCTTTTCTGAGTTAAAACATAACTATGCTGCTATTAAATAATTTTTAAAACAATTGAGAGCAATTTCAGGAAAGCAGATAGCGTAAACAGCTTATTCTTACATTTTTTCATTAAATCGTGGCATGTTAAACAAAGTGGGCCATTTCATAGGAGAAAATTCTTTCACAAAATAACTTGGCTCTCAAGTCTTAAAATATTCCTGCTACAACTATAGCAATTATTAATTTGGCAAAATAACTGAAATAGAATATACAATTCTAACTATTGTCGCTACTTCACAAAAACCCCTGAAACTGAGTGATTTCACAAAGTTTATTGAAACTCAGAATAGGTATTGAAAGAAAGCTGAATTCCGCTACATCAGTGTCCTAATAAAGGCCTAAACTGGGGTTTGTCACCATTTGATTTTTCCAATGCACACGTCTGTTCAGGAGCTAAACCTGGCGCAAGAGAAATCCCTTTTACCCGGTTCTCTAAATGACTCACAGAAGTGCTGGGGACCCTGATCACCCCTGGGCTGCTGCGGACTCACTGCCCGGAGACCCCCGGGGAAGGGGGTGGGAATGGGCAAGGGCATGGAGAAGGAGTAAGGAGATGGGAAAGGGGATGGGGGAGGAGTAAGCAGATGGGGAAGGGGGAATAGGCATGGGGAAGAGGAGAGGGATGGGAACGGGAACACGGCTGGGAATGGGGGTGGGGAAGAGGACAAGGCCTGGGGGAAGGGGATGAGGATAAAGATGGACGGGAAGGGGACAGGCACAGGACCGGGAGAGAGGAAAGGCGAACGCTCCGCCGGTACCTGCGCGACAGCCACCGCCCCCGCCGCGCACGACCCCGCCCCGGTGACGTCACCCATCCCCGCCAGCCGCTCTCTTTAGGGCCACAGGGGTGACCTACACAGTGCCTGAGCGTCCTGTTTTTCGGGCTATTGAAAAAAAAAAAAACCCAAAAATAAAACCCCAACATAAACAAACAAACAAACAAAAAAAAGAGAGAGAGAGCTTAACAGCCTTCCCTCCGTGTGTGTGCGTGCTCTGCCAGTGCTCCGGGAACGACTCATTGGGCGCCGAAGCCCTGTGCCTGCTGGGGGAAGCGAGGCTTTCCCGGGCGCCTGCTGGCAAACGTCAGGCGCTCGCCGGAGCAGCCCCGGGAGCGGGTCCTTCCTCCCCGGGCGGGCGGCGGCGGCGGCTCCTCGGTTCATGTGAGTGTCCCGGCAGGGCCGCGGGCTCGGCCCTCTCCGCGCTCCGGTGCCCCCGCCGGGCCTCCCCTCGGTGCTCCCTCGCCAGCCGCTGGCGAACGGCGCCATGGGTGCCCTGGGGCCGCCCCGCGGGCCGGGCCGAGCCGAGCCGAGCTCCCTGGGGTGGGTGGGAGCCAGGCGGGGCCCCGCTGGTGCGCCCCTGCTAATCCGCTGCCAGCCGCCGGCGCAGCGCTGGCCGGGCCGGGCCGGGTGCGGCGGGGGTGCCCCGGGGCGGTGGTCGCAGGGAGGCCGCCCTTGGGAGGGAGCACCCCGCGGCGCAGGGGCAGGATCGGAGCCGAGAGCCGCAGGGAGCGGCGTTACGGTCGTGGCTCAGTTCGTACCAGGGATTTTATCGCAGCGCTCGACGTGCGCTCTGGCTGTAGGGCGGCGTTGCAAATTCAAGATCCCGCGCTTTGCGTGGAGGACGCGGCCGCACGTGAAGTGGTTCATCTCAAAGCGGCTGTGCTCCTTTTTTCAGTCCTGTCGCTGGAATGAGGGTTTGGAAGCGGCGTAGGGGGGTGGGCTGTGCGAGAAAAAGATGCTGTATTAGCCTGGAAATTCGCACGGAGTATCCACTGACGTTTGCCAAAGGAAACGTAGATGCTGCCTCGTTTTTGGTTAATTGTGTAGCGGTTGTTATACTTTACATAGCCTTGAGTGAGGAGCAGAGTATAACCAGTATTTGGTCCATCCTCAGTAGAGATACAAGGTTTAACATACAGCACATGTTCTGTGCAGGGATGTGTGCATTAGGCCAACAGGGACGAGCTCATGGTTATGTTGCTGGTCCACAGCCCCCCAGCATACAGCAACATCCCTGAGGCGCTGTATATACTGGATATTTGTCAGTATTAAATCAATATATATCAGTACTGTATATATCAGATAGTACTGTACCTGAGGCTCATCAATAAGTAGCTTTGAGCTGGGTTTAGCAGCTGGCAAAATAAAGGCAATACTACTGCAAACTGAGTAATGCTTGCATTTCTTGCTCTTTCTGTTTCTTTAACTCAGAGATTTTTATTTTCTTTTAAGCGAAATCATTGCTTTTCACAAATGCTTCAGGGATTCAGGATACTTACGTGAAATCTGCAGTAAGGTGAGGCAGTAGGGATTAAATACAGCCTGCCAATTTGGTATGTCCTTAACCTTCACTTGTTATAGTATCCTCTATTTATATTTAAATTTTATTACGCCCTTTGGCAGACCTCTTGGAAAGGAAGCCCAAATTCTATAAAATTAAGCAAAACCAAACTCTGAAAGCTGAGTTTTTAATAGTGGATGTTGCTAAAAGGTATAAGGCCTTAGAAATGACCAACAGAAACAGCTTTGACAAATGGTTGGTAAAGTGTGGGTTTTAGTTTTGGGGTTTTTTTACTTTATTTTTGTGGGGTTGCAGTGTTGTATATTTTTAGGTAGCCTCAGGGGTCATTGCTTATCAATACAGCTTCAGCATAATATATTCTCTCCACCCTGTCACTCGTTAACAATATATTCCTGTTGCCGTAATTTTGACTTATGAAAACTTAAAGCAATATATTTGTGAGTTGCTTTGGTGCTTGAGCAGCACTGAATCCTGAAGGTGCAAGATGTTGAAGGCAAAAATTGTCCTTAAAACTAGTTTCAGCAAATTTGTGCTCTAGAATGTCTCTTTCCTGTTGTAACTATATGCATATTTTCCATGCATTGCTCTAGGTGTATTTGTTTCTTTTACACCTTTAAATGTAAAGAGAGAAGGAAACAAGTTCTCATTTTCTAGACTGAAAGCAGTGGATTCCGTGAAGAGAATGGTATCGAATGAAAAAGAATATTTGCTAAAAAAACCCCGTGCAAATCTTAAAATAGTCCATTAGATTGGAATAATAGGACTCAAGTCGCCTAGAGCTTTGAAGACTTGATGCTTCTGATAATGAAGCATATTTGAGTGGGAAAACAATCTGAAAAATAAGTTTAATGCATAAAGGTATGATATAGCTTTGATGTTGTTGTAACTTTAATTTAGTATGAATTTAATAGTGGCAAGTTAACCTAGGGCCTCTTTATTGAAGGAATGCCAAACAGTCTATGGATTTTTCTTAATCCTGTTATTTTCTCAGATTCCCTGTCCTTTCCCCATTAAAGCAGAATAAATAATTTTATGGATGTCATGTTACTCTGAAAAAGCTTGACATCAGACTGAGGGGGGGATCTTGAATTGACAAGAAAAAGCACATATTGAGAGTCAAAATAGGAGATAAATGTTACCCCAGACCTGTCTAGACCAAGAATGAAAAGAAGAATTGGGTTCTTGTGTGCCTACAAATCCCACACACTTTTCAAGTCTCCATGTACATACTTGGGAAATATAAAAATAAATAATAAATAAAATATAAAAATAATATAAAAATATAAAATATAAAAATAATATAAAACAGTTGTCATTAGAAGGATTGGCCAGGTGTGCAGAATGACAAATCTGGTATTGACCATAATATTTTTTAACTTTCCTGATTATGATCTAATTGCTTTATGTCACAGCTATTAATCCACATTTGTCTCTTCTAAGGGAGTGTTATATAAAGCCTAAAGAAGGTCAAATGCCAGCCAGCATAGACAAAAGTGAGGAGTCAGCGCAGAGGGCAGCTGGTAGGAACATCAGATGTGAGCAAAGCAAACAGCTCCTCTTCCTTCTCCTAGTGGTATAAGGTATATGATGTCAGTCCAGCAGGGACCCCCAGAAACACATGTGTTTCTCTGAACAGTTACCTGCATGGTTCTTACCTTTACCAAGAAACATTTCCCCTGGTAGGTTTTCTGTCATGCTGGGGGTGAGGGGAAATCAGTGTTTGTTTTTCATTTCCATGGTTACGTTATTATTAAACAGCAGGGGGAGGAAAAAGGTCTCTGATGGCTTTTTTTCCTCCAGTGTGATGGAAGCCATCCTTACTCATAATTTAAAGTAGTTTTAAAAAGATTTGGATACTTCTCAAAGCAGCCTTCTTCTGTCTTTTTTCTATTAATATTTTGTAATAGTTAATTTTATATTTCTTTGTGCTTGGGGAAAAGTGCTTTAAAAAAAATCCTTCAAGGAAAATTTTAAAGTGATTGTGGATCAGTAAGTCATCAGTTGAACAATTTTTTCTCTTGGAGGACAAAAAGATGCAATGCTGTCTGCAGTATGATGTTGGAGGTCAATTTATTCAGAGTGAGTGTAAATTTAATACATTGGTATTTTACTTCACAGGTGGTTTCTTTATCCTGCTTTCACCCTTAACAAATCTTTGATGTCTGTTATGTTGTCCCAAATAAACACACTTGAATATGTGGAAATATCACAGAAGGGCAGGTTTTACTGCATGGTTTTTAAAGTTAAATAAAACACAGGCATGTAAAAGACAGAAATGTGACTGGATTTATAACACTGGGTGTTGCAAAAGACCTTAGCAGAAGAGGAGCAAAAGATCTTCTTGTCTACTGTAACTTAATCACTTCTGGCAGATGTTTGCCTAGTCTGTTTTTAAAACCTTCCGGTGATGGATATTCCACAGCCTCCAAAGGCAGCCTGTTCAGTCTATTACTCTTACTTGAAAGTTTTCCAAAACTTAAATCTCGCTTTTCTTTTTCATGTGTGCATCAGACCTGGTGAACAGTTTAGTCCCCTTCTCGTACCAACTTGCTTTGTCTTTGAAGAACAAGACCTAGTCTCCCATTTATCTTCTCTTCTGTAGACTAAACAACTGCACTTCTTTCAAGCTTTTTGATCTTCTTTGAAGTGTCTTGAAAAAGTTGAGAGACAGGAAAGGGGAATTTGAACAAAGGCAAATCTCTGTGCCAGTTGTAGGGGATCTTGAGTATGTATGAGTTCAACATGAGTATTGCTTGGGCAGCCTCTTGAGCAGCTGAGGCAGTTTACCTGTTATAAAATGTAAGTGGTCAGGCCTTTCCTGTCTTGCTTCTCCCTTATTTCATCCTCTGTCCCTCACACTTGCTTTCTAGAGAAATTAAGATTTGGAACTTTTTTTTTCTTTAAACTGGAGCAGACAGGTGTGGCAGGGTAATAGACTCCCAGATGAGAGGTTGTTCTCTGTAGTTTTTGTGGTGTAGTGTTGTTAATCAATGGAGTCGTTAGTTGCCTTAATGCTTTTTGAGCCATAAAGTTTTCTAATGATGAAGTCCATAACAAGCATGAAACATATTGCAAGAGTGTATTTTCTTCCTGAAAATACAGCCCCTGTGGTTCTAGTCAGTGAAATAGATTTGACAGATGAAACAAGAGAAAGTGGGTTTTTTTGAGCATTATGAAAATGTGCAAGTTGGCTTGGGTAGCATGATGACTCCAAATGTTTTGAGATTGTCAGCATGTCCATTTGAGTATTCCTAAACTTTTACAAACATCCACATTTGCATTTAAATAGGAAAAGTTCCTTGCCTGAGCATGCTCTGTGCTTCTGGCCAATGCTTTTAAGTTCAGTATTGTTAGAAATTTCTGGGCAGTTGTAACTGGTTTTAGGCATGGCAATCGCTGTCAGTCTTGATTACAAAGTTCACTGCGCTGATTCCTGTTCTGTCTAGGGAACAGTTGCTTATGAAGCACACCTCTAAACAATCTCAACCAGTGCCTCTCCAGTCTCAAATCTTAAGTTCTTATGCCACTTTATATAAAATAACAGCCTAGAAACTCTTTGACTTCCTGAACTGTAGAGAGTGAAGATTAAACTAGCATTCATATTGGAAAACAGCATGTACTGTATTTAATCATCATCTGCTAAATACAGTTCATGTAGAACTCATTCTTTCTTCAGAATTCTGAAATGCTGACAGAGATTCTATTCTGGATTAGGGGAAAATTGAATTTCTGGCACCTGGTAAAGCATTAAACATCATCAAAAATTGCCTCAAGTTAGCACATGTTGTCTTGAGGTCGTTTGCTTTAATCTTTTGGCATAAAACTACCTATTATGGAAGACTTCTATTTCCATTTCCTTCTCATCAGGAGCTTTCTCAACATAATTGAGTATGAATTAATAGTGTAAAGCTTGGTCTGTGACTTCAGGACCCTCTCTCAGAAACCATCCATGGCTATTGGATCTGATTTCTATCCCTGAGTGTTTCTCAGTTACAGTTTAACATACAGCTTTGTAGTGGCATCTTGTTTCAGTCTCTCAAGATAAGTGGACAGATCATTTCAGCAGCTCATTTGTCCAGGGCAGCTGGGGCCTGCTGTTCCCCCAGGAGTGCAGGGGCTGGTGCATGGCATGCAAGAGGCATTGCATTTGGCTTGCTGGCAGCTGCTCTGGAGGCAGGGCCCTAAGTTCACATCTGTGCTAGTCCTACTGTAAGGTTTGAAACCTTCTGTTTCAAGGGCTCTTGTAATTGGTAACAGTCACACACTAAGGAAGTCACTGTTGCAAACTAGGATATGACTCTGAATTGTACCCCAGGGAAATTAATCTTTTCTTGGGGGTTCAGTTACCCTTGCTGCATCACAGTGGATAAGTAATTTCACACCCAAATGACCCTCTATAGAATAATGCTCCTGATAAGAACTAGGCACACACAGATCTTTACCTTTTCATTTTACTGAAAACTTACCTTCAAATTAGCACTTTTGAAGATGTTAAATCAACATACTTCAGTTGAAAATAATTGTTTAAAAATTATTACATTTTTAATAGAAGATTTTGGAACACAGCAAAATTAGAATTTAGCTAACTTGTCTTAAAACCTCTTTTGTTTCTATAGTTTGAATCCATAAATGAAAAATCGCTATTCCCCAAAAACTGCTTGGAGGATTGTTCTGTCAGAGACTATCAGTCTTAATAGCTGACATCCCCTCTCAACATCCAAGATGAGTGCACTGAGAGTTAGTTTGCTTTTGTGTGTTTTTTTTTTTTTTCCCCTCTGTACAGACCAGCATTAAAAGAGGGGAAGTAATTTTCATCCTAGAAGTTTTAAAAGCTGTTAACTCCAAGTGCTGCTCTCTGCATACAGCTACAAAGAAGTGGTAGATACTGCTGGCACGTGGTTTTGAAGCGACATGAATCTGCTTCTGGCTGCTGAGGATTAGTTGTCAGCCCACGTTAGATACAAAAGTTCATTTAGACTTTTTGTTCCACAGCTGAATAAATAATAATTCTCTGCCCAGGTTAATTAGTATCTTTATAGGTTTTCATTAAGATATCATCCTGAGTAAATTCAGCATTGGAAAGTACAATTATTTGTGATGTGTGGGGGAGGGGTTTTTTCTGTGTAAATAAGGTGTTGCAGCTGCAGGCTCAAAGTTCATCAAGGACTGAAAATTGTTTGACAGCTTTGTTGCTCCTCATTAAAATGATATTTGCTTTTATTCTTGCATTGGTTACACACAGACGTATACACAAGTGTGCACATTTTCAGTTTTTTCTTCATGTTTTATTTGGCCCACATAAAGAATGCCTAAAGTTTCTGCCTCAGTAAATACCAGCAGCTGCTAATGTGTCTGAAGTTAGAGGACACTGATTCCTTTGAAATACATCTGCATGTGGTCTGCTTTTGTGGGTAAATAATGGTTATTTTTAACCGGAGCACTTGTTGTAATTGGATGGTTAAGTCCTGTTTTCCTTTAGCTGTGCTTCAAGAAGCTGCTTTTGCAAGTAGAAAAGCTGATATTAATGTAAAAGCAGTAAATTTCAAGATTATTTTTAACACACTGGGACTTTGTAAGATAACTAGTAGACAGGTTTCAGATATTAAGAGTATTAGAACTGAAATGGAACAGGAGTAATCAGTGTTCCTGTGAACTACCTGACCAGTACCATTATTGTGCAGACTATTACAGTCATAAAATACATTGTTTAATGATATTCTTATTCCCAAACTTCAACTTCCTAAGGAAAAGATATTTTTGACATGTCTTCCTAGCAGCTAGGGTTTTTGACAAGGATTTTTATCCTTTTTGCTGTGGCAAAACGCCAGATTTTGAGAGATATTTTAAAAATATATCCTTGTTTTCAACTGCTACTTCTCTTAGGGAGAGAGCATAAACAGCTCTTTCTTTTCCTCTCTGTAACTGCTGTACTTGCTCTAAATTAAGGAAGTAGTGTTAATGTTCACTTTTTTTAGGATGATGTTACAAAAATCAATAAAATGCCTAAGAAACTGTTCTACTTGGCATCAACAGGTAGATTTCAGTGCAGTTCTGATTCTTCTCTCTGATTTATGAGCAGTTTACTCTGTAGTTACAACAGTAATCTAAAGCTTTCACTTTACTTTCCCGGTAAAACCCCAGAGGGTGAGCCACAGCACAGATTCTTTGAGTTCCTGGGGCATATGCTGACCTTGCAGACTTGTCCAGATGCAGCTGAGTCCTCTTAAATTTCTTAATTTATAGGCATATGTGTGTGTCTGTAATTGTAAAGTTCATCACCTGTCAGGGGAGTTTTATGAGGATACTTTGAGACATGAATAGCAAATACTTTTTAATATATAAATATATTTATTTGTATGTGTATACACATCTGCGTATAACCACAAAAATCTCATCAAAATGAAAGAAAAATAAAATGAACAAAATACCTTGTCAGTTTTTGATGTAAACTTTCTGTTCCAAAGACCTGGATGTATTTTGGGTTTGGAAATCGGTGATTACATTCAGCGAAATGAGGCAGCGTGTTGTGGGTGTTGCATCTTTTCCATCATGGGATTTATTGTGGGGATTTCTTGTGCACATGGTGAACATTTACTGAAAGATTTTGATAGTATTATTAAAATATTAATGCAGTGGGATTCAAAAGGTAAACGTTGCTGAAAAATACATAAGGCTGTCAAACTGTTTTGGCATATGAGCTGCTACTTAAACTGCAGCCTGCACTACAAAGCACAGCCAGATGGATCTCTACGGCACTTGCAGGGACCTGGCAGATGCAGAGGGTGTGGAACCTAGTGAGACTTCAGTCGAGCGGTGCAAAGAAATTGCTTTCCTTGAGCTGTGTTGTGAGCCATCCTTGGCTGTTCCATTACCGGGCAGACTGCTCAGATTAATGAACTGAGGTGTAAATTTTGTTACAGACCGCATCCAAATGCTTGACTGCCGTCTTAACCTGGCAGAACTCCTTAAGGGTGATCATGTCTCTGCTTTGTTTAGTCCTTGGAGTGTCAGCTCAGAGGTGGGAAAGAATAAAAAAGTTGATTCAAAATTGGACTGAGGCAAGCATTGGTAGAAACTTCTCCCTGAGTAGATATTTAGCACAAGTTTACATCAGGGGTGTGAATGAAGCTGCAAGTACTCTTAACATTTTGAGTGTTGCAGCTGTAGCATGTTAAGGTATGATGCAGTTATTTAATACAATGTGGCACCAGCTAGAGTCTTGAAATGCAAATTGAACGAAATACTAAAATGATTTTTACTTCTGACTGTTGAGTTTCTAATGATCTCTACCATATCAGTCCAAGACATCCATTTTAATGCAAATTAGGCCAGTCAATTTCATGCTTCTACCCTATATGTTGTAACGTAGGCCTTACTTCTTCATTCATTGCTTCTCATAGATTTGATTTTTGCCTGTCTCATTAATGCTACAACCTGCTTGTAACTTTGGTACATCATTCCCTTTAAAGGCAGACTTGTCTTCACATTTAAAAATAGTCATTACTAAGGAACTTCTGTTGCCTCAAAATTTCTACGAGTGGATGGGCCTTTTGTTTTGTGATGTTCCATCATATGTTTAAAAAATCTCTTTCATGCTGCAGTGTTTTTCAATATGAAAAAGTTCAGTTTTCTGTGTTTTTACTATTTACAGCCCTTTAAAATAGGGAGGGGTAGGCGCTTAGGAGTACTAAAAGGACCTGTCTGCAGCTGGGATTGAGCCTGATTTATCTGGCAGCCAGAAGGGTTAACAAATCATTCCACAGAGCTGACATTCCTACTTGGATGGACTGTGTTAGACATTTGGGGGGTTTGGAAATCTGCAGAGCAGTTATTCTGACTTTCTCAGTGCCAAAGATGAAAAGTGAATTGAAATAACATACAGCAAAAATGTGCAACTTTGCCTACTAATTTGGTGCTTGGGAAATTCCTTTCAATAGTGACAACACAGAAGCTTATCGTTAAGGGATACATAATAAATTGTATTTAAGATCTAAAAGGAAAAAAACAAATGGGTTGTTTGACTGTTTAAAGCCCCAGTTGCAGCAATCACAGTTTGGGGAGAAAGGAAGACAAGAGATCTGATATCTTTCTGCAATTATGAATCTCTAATGCTTATGCTGCCATACTTTGTAGCACTCTGTTAACATTTTAGGCTGTAATTTCATTTTGTTCATTTTAAAAAGACCATTCTTTTTTTAGAAAAATACCGTGGTAGTAGTTAAAATTTCATTTGATCTTTCATAGTGCCCAAATCTCTAGTACCTGGCAGGGAATCACTGGCTCAGTACAGAGAGTCAAAAATCAGGTTCCATGATAATTCATTTGATAATTTCTAGGTTTCAACTTTTTATACTGCAGTCTACCAATACTGCTCAAATTTTGAAAAAAGAAAACAAAACTGGTTGTGGTTTGGGGATTTAAGAGTTTTTCTGTTCTGTTTTGTTGATTTTTTTTTTTTTGTCTTTTTAATATTTTTTGTGGATTGTTTTTGTTTCTTTTTGGGGTGATTTTTGTTTGTATGTTTTCTGGAGGTGGTTTTGTTTTGTGGTGTTTTTTGGGGTTTTTTTGGTGGTTTTTTTTTTGGCTGGGTTTTTTGGGGGTTTTTTGGGGTTTTTTTGTTTGGTTTTGGCTTTGGGGTTTTTTTGCTATTGCTTTTCAAATGTTTGCCACTGTTCTGCCAAAAATGTCTTGATAGGTCTCCTTTGCTGTATGTGGAAAAGGACCTGGGTAAGCATCTACATTTTGAATACTTACACATATTTGCTTAAGGCCTTGGATTGTATTTCTAGATGTGTGAACTTTGTGCTGTTCAGGAAACATACGTTCTTCCCTTACAGAGCCAACATTACACTTAATTCTGAAGGAGAGTTGAGCTGGTAGTTAAATCTTCACTGATATATGCATGCCTCAAGTGTGCTTGAAATGGTATTTAAGTGTAAGTGCACTATGTCTTTTTTTTGCTCCATTATAGCAACAGGAAACAATGGGTTTGATGGTAATGCAATGCAGAAGTACCTCATACTTAAAATTCTTCTGTTTTCTTAGCATTATATTGTTTGTAATTGATACCTTTGCCCATTTGTGTATGGGCTTAAAAGGCACATTTTTTGAAACTGTTTGTGAACAGCTCCATATTGGACTTTTTTTTGATAGAAGATTTTTTTTCTTAACTGAGGATTTTTTTTTATTGAGGAATTATATTTTTACACACATAAAACTCTGGAAAACCTGCATTTCCAATAAACAAATCTGATTATTTTCTGTCTCTTAAAGCTTGGAATCACACGATCTTTTGGAACTTCATTTCCTGAGAAGGGAAATGTGGGTATAAAAGCCATGATTGTGTTTTACAACATGTAACAGTTATAAAGCCACTGAAATACCCAATCTTTTGTGGTGGTGATGGGCATAAGTGCATGAAACTTACTAAATATACCTGATTTCCAAAATGTCTTAGCAACAGAACTGTTTAATTGAAAATTTGTACCAAAGTGTTTCAAGCCATTGCTTCCCTAAGATAAATGGGGAACCTGCTGTTGATTTTCTTTGCATTACTTAGAGCGAAGCATGGGGCTATCAAATCAAAACTAAGATTCGATCTCAAAACTAATTAGTTGTAGCTCTCCTGTGTTTTGGCTTGAATTTTTTTAATAGAGCTTAAATTTTCCGAAGTTTAAAAACTAGACCTTAAGTTTTTCTACCTAAAGAGTGAAATCATCAAATCAGGTATTCTAAATCTTAGCCAAAGATCAGGCTTACAGCATCAGGCTTTGACCATTTTATGAGAAAATAGGAGAAACCTTTAAGAAAAAATTGATTTATAAAGCATGGGTCTCAATTCTCCAAGATGAAAAAGACGGGATGAGTTACAACAGTTGTCTAGTTGCAGTGATACTTTAGTTCAGCCAAAGAAAACATCTAGTCTGCTTTCTTCTGTTTTGATCAGTGTTGTTCCCTACCTTGCAGAATAAAAAGGTGTGATGTGAGATTCTCAGGTCTGGTTCACTGTATCCTCACAGTTTGTAGAAGTGCAAAGCACAGGAAAGCAGAATCTGGCAAACAGCTGGCACGTTCTGTTATATTTATGGGTTTTTGTAAGATTGTCTGCCAGAAAGGACCATACTCAGAAAAGATGCTCAGATAGAAAGCTTTGAACACAATTCTTGCAGAAACAAAGTGATTGTTGGTACTTGATCTTTTACAAAAAGTAGAGTACTTCGCTATACAAGTTGGCCACAATCCTGCAAAAGAAGAAAAAGAGTTTGAGGTCTGCTTAGGAAGAGGAATTAACATTAAGTACTTTTATATAGTATAAATTTTTGAACTTTAGTTAGCATTGAAGATATTGCCTTTGTCTTGTTGATGACTTTTAGAATAAGCCACTGGTTCTGTTTAGCTTGAACGGATCATCTCATTTAAGCCAACATGTCTTTTTGCAGATCATTATTTTTTCCTCTAGTGAGAAAATGAAATCTTACGTCTTGGTTGGCAGCCACTCATTAACGTACTATAAACATATTCCTCATAGAGAATGCCACCTAGACCATTGTGTGGTTGTTACCTGCTCTTTGTTAAAGATGAATAGAATTAGCTTTGCTATAGGAATACTTGATTCCTTCATGGCAAACAGAGCAAAGAGCAGTGATGGGTGAGAGCAAATCTCCATGCAAAGGAGAATGCTGTCCAGGTGTGGTGGGCTGTCAAAGTTTACCCTCTTACTGTGAAGGAATTAACGTGTGTGTGGGAGAGGAAGAGAGGAGAAGGAGGCACTTCCGGTTAAATCTCCTGCAGTTGTAATCTTACTTTGTGTGTTGATATTACTAAAGCATTGCAAAAAAAAGCTGAGAACTTCAAAGTACTGAGCTTTCTAAAACTTCCAGCTGGAAAAAGGAATGCTCAGAGCTAATTGTTTTAGGCCTTAGGGGTCAGTTGTTTTCCAATTTCAGGTGTTGCTTTATATTGTGCTTGTTTGTTTCTGGTTTTCTTTTGGTTTTTTGTTGGGTTTTGTTTTTTTTTTTTTCTGTTTAATGGTTACTTTCCCAATAGCGGAAAGAAATTGCTCTCATGTTCGGACTATAGATAGATTCCAAAACTGATTTTTAGAGTTTTAAGTTTTAAATTTTGTCATTAATTTTATGGGGATTTTGGCTTTTTCTTGCTTTTCACAATCAACAATATGGAAGAGTGAGCTGCAACCAGGTTTATGTTTTTAGTGTCTTACGTGTGTTCAGTTTTTGACTTGGATATATTCTAAAGTTGAGGACAATGTTGATAAAGTATTTGTAAAACATGTTAAAATTTGGGGGTAATTTGTACCATATGAGAAGTTTTGATTTATTATAGAGAGTTTGCTGCTTTGGGGACTTCTACTTCGACACTACTTGTTTTTGAGCAAGAAAGTAGGATAATGCCTGTTTTCTCCTCTGAGGGTACTGCAGCTACTTAGAAGTCAGCAGCAGGCAGTACTTTCAGTTTGAAAAAAGATGGGCAACTCTCCTAATCAGCAGGTAGAACAATGAGAAGTGGAACAGCTCTCATGTGTTGATGTGTAATCCAACGAATAACTGTATGGCTTGAGTCTTTCAAGATTGAGTTCTATTGAGTGGAGCAGATGGATTTTGAAGCAGTTCTGAGTGTCTTGCAAATAACACAACAGTCCCCAGAGGTCTGAGATAAAACAGTTTCCTTTAGCTAAGGAAGCAGGTAACTTCAAAAGGACTTTTCCAGAATGTCTGAATGTAACTACGCCATACTGGTTTTTCAAAACAAGGGAAAGGAGCTCATTAGGCGCAATTGGATGAAGTGACTTTACTTTCAGTTGCTCTTTGGGACATTTTTTCCTGAACAGGTCAGAATGTATCTGCAATGAGCTATGATCTGGTTTTTAAGCTATATTATTTCTGGGTTTTTTTCCAATTTTTAGTTTGTGTATCATCAGTAAGAGTGGGTCGTTTTAGAATTTTTTGTATTAGGGTGACAGGAGAGTAGTGGGCAAAGAAAATGGGGTAGAGGTGAAAAAACAAAAAAAGAAAATTGACTGTAACCTTAGATTGTTATAGTTCTCATATTTTTAATGCATTTTATATTCTATAATGCAGGGTGAATCTTACTTTTTTTTCTTAATGTGCCCCTTTTGGATACAGTTTTATCACTCTGCTGTATGAGTTCCTGTGCTTCTTCCTGCAGCAGTTCACTTCAGCCTGTTGCCTTTTTATATTAGCATCGGAAATACCTTTTTCTTTGTGTTATTGTTACAATACTAGCTTTACAGAAATTTATTTGACAAGTGGGAAAATTTTAATCATGTAACTTCATTTCCAGATCTTCAGTTCATTAGCCAACTTGGCTAAAAATCTATAAAATGTACCAATTCTATTCACTTTGAAGTTTTAGTAGCATTTCTGTTGTTGTTGGCAAAGTTTCCACTGTTAGTATTGTGTTCCCCTGAGAGAAGTTGTAGCTTGCAAGAAATCTTACTGGTATGCAGACAGTAATATCCCAGGCTTTGTGTTATGCTGTGTTGTGCCATAATACTTTTATGTCTGTTTCCATTTGACATCTCAATTAGTAACTTATTGGAATCACTATTTTCCTTTTTGAAACTCTCTGTTTTCAGTCTACCCATGAAAATGAAATTATTTTCTTGTTAGCAGGCATTAATTTGAATATAAAATTAATTTAGTTCTCCTGGAGAGATTTTTCTGTTCTTTGTTACAAGAGACTTTCTTCCTTTTAAAAGAAAAATCTAGTGTGTCTGAGTGAAAATTGTGATGGCCGTAATACTCTCGCATCTTTAAGTGAAGCACTGTGTGTAAAATGCACTTTGATTATATTAATTCCAAAGAAGGCAAGATGTTGGTTCATGCATCACATTTGCAAGATACCCCATGCATCATCTGACTGTTACACCTCTCTCTGGCTTTGTGAATTTTACCTTGGGAACTTTTGAATTCACTGTTCCTGAATAATTGTAGTTAGTTTTCTGGGGATTTTTGCTATTAATTTTTTATTTTTTAAAAAATATTCCTGTGGAGATTTGAGTTATGTATAATCTGAGATCAGATATAAAATGTGTGTTGATTTTTAGAGTGCAGCTGAGGGATGTTAACCCTGGCATGAGTGTGATTGTAGCTGTTCACCTTTCAGTTATTTCTAATTTCTTTTGTCTTCAGCATGATTTTTTTTACATGTCCCAACAGGGAATATTTATTTGTATGTTAAAAGCAGATTTAGATCACAGTGTTACAATAGTGTTGTAAGAAGTTTTCTGCCAATTTGATATGAGAAGAGGCATTTTTGGGTTTGGAGCCAGTACATGTGCCTGGATTGCCATTTTCTTACCAATTCTTTCATTTGTTGCGGTTCATGAACAAATTCACAGGATTTAAATCACTTCACAGGAATTAAATCACTACTGCTTGCAAAGGTCTTTTCTTCCCACCTGTTTTCTTGATTTACAGATGAGGCAGCTGTTAGTACAGATTCTTTCCTCATTTAGGTACTGAATGGGAGGGAAAAAGCACTGTCTGCTGCAGGTATGAGTGATTGTAACTGTTTTTCATCATTCTGTTGCCACTATTTGAGCACTTGTGTTTAGACACAAATGTTGCCGAGAAGGAAGGTAGGCCAGATTTGTTAGCCTTCAAAAAATAAAGGCTTTGCACAAGGCATAGCTACTTTCTGGAACATTAGTGAAACGATAGTTAATGGTGAATACTATAAAAGAAGATTAGACAGCATTTATTTGTGGTCTTTGCTGGGCTTTTGTGTTCCCTGCTTCTTTGTTATCTCTGTGCTGGCCCTTCCATTTCAGTGGATGCAAAGTTGAACAATCGAAATGGGTGCTAAAATAACTCTGTTGGTGTAAACCTGTAATAAAAGTTGTTTTTATCTGAGATCAGTAAAAATATTCATGAATTATGAGTATTAAATGTAAAACAACAGTAAATTCTTAATATATGCTCAAGCACAATGGATGAAGTATTCAATATATTCTGAATAAATTTATTAGAAAAGTTAGGAATTTTTTTCCGGATGATTCCATTTTCTTAGTCTCAATAAAATTTGATATACACTTACTTTATATATATTTTATTTTAGTTAAGCCTAGAATACAGTGCTTTCCTGTCCAATCTTTTCCCTTTTATTTCCTTCCTCTTCCCCCCATGTATTCATACCTTTCTTTCTGAGAAGGTAAATTTTTTTTTTTTTTTTCTGTTTCATGAAGGAAGAACACGTTTTCTGCAGCTGGGAAGAAAAATGGCTTTTCTTCCAAAATACTTGAAAGCAGCTGTCAAACATTAGATTCTGTTTAACGTTGCTTTTTGTTTGGGCTTTGCTTTGGGAGGTGGGAGCCCAGCTTTTCACTTAGTAAATTTTCTTATTCAGCAACTGATTTGAGAACTGCTTGATGTGGTAAGAGATAGTAGTGTTATTGCATTAAGAAGTCATTGATTTTGGGCTGTTTTTTGTCTAGGTTTTTATCCCGTTTTTTGGTAAAGATGGCAGCCAACAACGCAGTGCTGAACAGACTGGAACAGAAGGGTGCAGAGGCAGATCAAGTTATTGAGTACCTCAAGCAACAAGTTGCCTTGCTCAAGGAAAAAGCCAGTAAGGATTTACCTATCTTATGTTAAACCTGTTAACCAGATGGTTAACAGCAAATGCACATAGGAGAAAATGAGAATATTTGGTGCTGTCAGCCTTTAAAGCCTGTTCCAAGTTCTCCATGATAAACCTTGTAATAGTAGCACCACTTCACTGTCCTGTGATTTTGTTGAGGTTTTGTTTTGTTGGTTTTTTTTGGGTTTGTTTCTTTTTTTATTATTTTGAAGCTGCTTATTCTGAAATAGAAGAGGTATGGATGAGGAAGAATTAATGCACAAATTATGGAAATTTGATAGGACATGATTCTATTTGAAGAGAGTAAGGGAGTTGGAGACAATACGAGACTATGCCTCATCCTGAACTTACGACTGTTTTTTCACAACTATGGCATTCTCTCTAGGGTTTCATACCTTCAGCTTTGTTATTTTGTACTTAACTGTATCACTGCATAAAGGTGCTCTGTATTACATTGTCAAGGTTTTACTGTAGGTTTTTTGGAGTTTTTTCATGTGATTCTGTTCAGGGGACTGAAAAGACAGTATATTGAGAGGCAACTTGATTATATAAGTATTGTAAAACTGGCTATTTCAACAGTAAAGGAAATAATTCCTAAGTATTTCTGATTATATACTCCTTGAAAGTTTTTACTTTTGTGCTCTGTGGCTCACCATGTTTCACTTTTCTTTAAAAACAAACCTCTGTGTCCAAAGTGATGAATTTTAAATGTGGCAACTCTAGTCTTGCAGGCATCTCTCCGGGAAGAGAAGAAGCTTCGTGTAGAAAATGCTAAACTGAAGAAAGAAATTGAAGGGCTGAAACAGGAGCTGATTCAGGCTGAAATTCGAAATGGAGGTAGGGAAAGAAATGTGCTATTCTGATAAAGCACAGATGTAGTTAGCACAAAACTATCTTAATTCTTCTTGATTTTTATTGTTCTGTATGTGACTCTATGGTATTTTTTACAAATTCTGGATTTTCCCTGGTTCCATGGCTGTGACAAGTTACTTGATTCCAACATTTTAATAATAAGCTGCAAGCCTGACAGATCCATATATTCAACTTAATCAGACATGGAACTAGTTCTTTGTATTTTTTTTTTCAGTGCCTTTCATAATAAGCTGTGAACCTCACTGATGACAACGTCTCCTTGTAATGCTATAGAAATTCCTGCATGTCTAACTCCTCTTGCAACTTTCAGTATTTAATCTAGCATGACTGAGAAATCACTATGGAAAAATCAAGCCAAGGTACAAAGCACAAATGTCCAAAGTACAGATGTCAGGGACTTACTAGGAAACCTGTGGTAATGTAAATTTAGAAACAATGTGTTCTGAATTTATGATTCCATGCTTTAGACCAGCCTTCCTCTGGACTTCTTTCTTTGCTCTCCTCTATGTAGTTCTATTTAGCTTGTGCCATTATATTATACTTCATATTAAAAAAAGAAAAGAGGAAAAAAACCCTTAAAACTGAAGTGTTTCAGATAAACTGTGTTGTCTTTTAAAATTATTGGCAAAAAATCTTCTTCTGCTCTCAACAGTTACTGCTATTAACCCATGCTGTCAGTATTGTAAATTGTTTAAGTGTTTCTGGATGCTAGCATTTAACTGTACCGAATGTTTTACTGGTACAAAAGCACATTCTGTCTTCAAAAAGATTAACATGTTGTGAATACAGAGAATTCTTTTTCTCCTTTGGACACCAATAAAGCCTTTTCATGTACTAACCCAAACTATTAGTTATCTTCTCTGTTTTCTGTTAGTCTGCAGCAGTTCTTGACAGGTGTAAGATATTTCACAGAATCTGCTGTGCTTGAGAGAGGTCTCAAGGTATATTGGTCCAAGATGGCAAAGGAAATGCTTGATATGCATCTTCCTTTAGTTAGCTAGCTCATCTCAGTGGTAGTAGGACTAAATTAATATCTTTTCTTTTGAAGGAAATAGATGTTTTTTAGCTTTGAGAGGACTAAGTAGTTGAGCACAGAAATCAGATGGACACAGATGATCAAAAATACCTAGATATTTTTTCAAGATATATTTAAAACAAGATATTTTTTCAAAAACCTGAGAAACAAAGGCTTTCCTCAACTAGCAAGCAAATGATTGTTGGTACAACAAATCTCACATTCAAATGATTTTAGAAAGTTGTTTATAAGAATATAATTTGTGCAAATCACTTCCGTGTTGAAGAGGACAGGCATCAACTAACAAAGTGCAGTTCTTCAGGAAAGTTAGTAAATATCTGAAATGCAAAACAAAACATGTATGCAGAATGGAGAATTCTATAATAATGACACCAGAAGGATTTATCAGTCGTTAATGATAAAACAGTGTGGATTGAAAAGAACTTCAAAAGATCATCTCATCTATCTTTTCTTGGGAAAGGGAGCCTCGATGATACTGTCTAGTGCACTGATGATGCTTACCCAGTACAATTGTTGGGTTAAAAGCCTTGATGAGATTCTTGAAGAGCAGAATGTAGAAGAGAGGTGATTCTTTCACTTTCATCTGGTAAGATTGATCATGCAATGTCCAGAATTCTGTATCAGCAGATTAAAAACAGCTGTTGAAGGTAATATGCAGAATTTAGGGAAGGGGAGTGTGAAATCAGCAGATCGTATTAGGGATGCAGGTATTTTTGTTCTATTCAGGCTCAGTTTCCTAAGTTAATTGTAAGAGTTGAGTTAAATATCTGAGTACATTATAAAAACGATTTTGTGCATAACTGATTTGTGGAATAGTTTTCAGTACAAGGAGAGCTAGTTGCTATAAACTGAAACTAAACAAATGGGAAATAGGGAATTGGTAGAAAAAATAACTAGGTGTTGAAATCAACTACAAAAAGAGATATTTTTTCCCGTACTTAGCACTTTTTTGCATTTTAAAAATGTGTAATCAAACACTTTGTTTTAATTGATCATAATAATCATATACAGATTGAGTTCTGAAATGTGTTTTGTAATATGGTTCACTACTCAGCAGTTGTGGTTTAGTATATTAAGCAAAATTTTCAGTTCTCTCTGCTTTTTCATTTATGTTGTACACTTAAAAATGTCAGTGTTCAAAGTTCTGGTACTGCCCCTAACCTTTGTGATTTTGATTTTTAGTAAAGCAGATTGCAGTTCCTCCTGGTACAACCGTTTCCACAGCTTTGTTTTCAGAGGATGTTCCACAACCTACAGCAGTTACAGCATCTTCTGGTTCCAAAGATCAAATTAAAGGTGAAGATGAGGAAAAGAAAAAGAAGGAAAAAGTAGAAAAAAAAGGTACTTCACTTTTCTTATCTCTGAGACAGTTGAGGTATTTAATTTATGCAAGTGCTTTTGCATGATTTTGAGCACAAAAAAAAGCTTTCATACAGCTACAGTAGGAAGAGTCATGCTAGCTCTTAAATCTTGAAAGTACTTGAAGCTAATGAAGGCTGTCAGGTAAGCTACAGATTCTTCCTTGCATGGGATACATGCAAAATTCTGTTTAATGTGATTGCACTTCTTCATTTAAGAACAACCACCAACAAAAAAGGGCGTATCTTTTGGACAGCTATACTTTTGTCCAAGTGTATCTTGTAATTTACACCTATGTTTTGCAATCATTCTTTTATGCAGATTATTATTAATTTGCTGTTATTAGATTCGTACAGGTTTTCAGAATTCGCCTATTAGGATAGTGCACTGTCTCTTATTTTTTTGGTGAGCTGTACAGAGACTTATAAGCTATTTTTTATTTTTTGATGTATTTCAGCCTTTGATACGTTAATATTCCACAGAGCTGTAAATACTAAAGCAGAGGCCACATGTCATATCAGGCAATTCATTTTTTCTCTCAAGTATTCAGTGGCCCTGCATAGGCTGTTTCTGTGGAGTTCGGCATCTGTTGAAGGTATTGCATTTAATAGTTGAAGTAACCAATATGTAAAATTTGTTTTTAAGTCTAGAAATTGATGAAGGGATGCACTATCTCAAATCCCTTTTCTTTCTGTCACCTATGTAATCTCTTTCCTCTCTGGTTATTCTCATATTCTTTGTTCTACTTCTTGCAAACCTCATCTGTATGACTTCTCTAGATACTGATTCTGGGCTGACTCTGACACTGGCCAGAGGATTGCATTTTTCTCCTTAGCCTGTGGCCCTGAAATGAATATTTTCTATGTATCTGTATATACACACACCATGTACACTTTTGCTGTGTTCTCTTTTGAGGAAAGACTTCATTTCTTTTGTAGAGGAATGTTATGGAGAACAGTATGGAATTATACCAAGGATAAACTTAGCAGGTCTTTCATATGATCTTAGATACCATATGTTATCTATTTTGATGGGGGACGTTTTCCAGTTTCTCGTATATTATTGTATATTTGACTGATTTTGTTAATCACATTGTCAATTACATTTGAAAACCCCAGCCATAATCACTAAAGCTTTTAATTCATCATAAATGAACAAATGTTTTTGGAGAGCTGTTGCTTATATTAAAAAAATACTGCCTTTTTATTATTGAATGTATCATTTAATTTCAGGCCTGTACTAGAACAGTGATGAATGAAATCAAGTTGCATGTTGTGTCCACTTTTCCTTTTTTGCTCCCCTTAGAGGGGAGTTCAGTTTACATTAATATGTGAGTTATCTTGGATGAAAGAATAACAGAATATTCTTATTTAAAGTAAGCACATCTTAGACTTTTTTAATCTCCCAGAGATTATAGCTGTTAAACAAGTCCTGAATGTCTCCTAAACAGCACAGTCTTATCTACAAACTGGATGTAAATTGCTCATCTTGAAAGGAATATTGCATATTTTATGATTCTGTGATTTAAATAAGCAGCTGAGTATGGGGAGTGTTGCTTCACTGTTGTTTTATACTATGCAGTCCTGTATGTGGGATGGTCATGGGAAAAAGACACCACACCAGGGGAATCTCATAAGCCATGAACATTTTTATGCACTCTTCTGTTTGGGAAGTGCAGAATGTTGGCTGAGGTCGTCTTGAAGGGTTGCATTGCCGCTGTGACAGTGCAGTTACAGTGACTTCACAGCTCCTGGCTCTGTACAATGCTGATAAGCACTTGTAGTCTGATGGACTGTGATTCCTTAGTTTCCTTTTGCTGGTTAAACACCCTGGCAAGGCTTACTGGTAATTGCTAATTATTGAAATGGGATGATCAGGCTTATTGATGTGGCCTTTGTCAAAGTATGTGTGTCACTTACACATTAAATTAAATTTTACAAATTAATTTCAGGGTGACTTTCCAAACAGGAGGTGGTAATTAGTTGAGGTAATGATGTAAATTGAAGTATGATGATTCACCACTGGAAACTGGTAACAGAGATGCTAAATCTTTACTCTTTTGTGTTTTGCACAGAATTTATGCTTATTTCTGAGACTGTGGCTCGCTTTTCCCTTGCAGTAGTCATATACATTAGTTGTGCTTTTTCAAACGTTTATTTTGTGAACAAAATGTTCTCTAATAGGTGAAAAGAAGGAGAAGAAACAGCAGCCAGCTGCTGGAAGCAGCGATGCAAAACCTGTAGATGTTTCTCGCCTGGATCTTCGTGTTGGCTGCATTATTACTGCTGAAAAGCATCCAGATGCAGACACTCTCTATGTGGAGCAAGTGGATGTTGGTGAAGCAAGCCCAAGGACTGTTGTCAGCGGTTTAGTGAAACATGTTCCTCTGGATAAGGTATTGACAAAATTATTTACTAATGGCTTTTCCTTTCCTAAAATATCTGAAGGCATTCATCTGCTTATAGGATATGTTTTTATTCTGCTAAAAGATTTGTAAAGTCATGAAAACAAGAATACAATGCAGATGGAAGTAATGCATAACAACATTTGCCAGAAACCAGAGAAGTACCCTTATCCCAAATCAGTTTCTGATTGCAGTGCTTCTATCCTGAGGTGTTATTCCAATTTCTCTGCCATCGGTACACACTGGACTCCCAAACTAAACAGATGTTTAAATTTCCTACTATGTAGTAGAGAAATCATAGTAACTTCTTTGGTATGATCCAAACTTTTGAAACCTTTGCCTTCCAATCGTCTTTTAAAGCCTGTTGAAATATTTGGCAAGAAGTAAACCAGAGAGCATGTAAATTCAAGTTAGCTGGCAATGAATAGCTTAAACAAGAGTGGAGTACAAAATGCATATTTTTTTACTTCCTTGTGCAGAATAGAATCTGCATCTATGCTTTTTTTAGTTGATACACTTCGGTATTTGGCACAGATTGTTTATGGGTGCCTTCGAACAACCTAAGACTTCAAGATTTAGTTTTCCTTTCACACCTCTTCTAGAAGGTGAGAGGAGTTGACTGAAGTCTGCTCCTTAATTCAAGTGCAAACTTGGCATTTAAAACAGTGTTGTGTAGGGCAACTGCAAAATGGATCATGAAGAAATTGATCTTAGTCTGGAAAAACCTCCATTTTCTTAAATGTCTTTTCAATCCTTATTTGCACACTGTCCCCACAGTAAGACTGCAAGCATAGGAAGCAATTAAAATTGTGATTGTTGTTTCTATGCTACAGAAAGTTACTGAACCAAAAAAACCCAACTGAATACAGTAGCTATTCTGCACTGATCACCTGATGGTATCCACTTACTGGATTTGCACTGGGCAAAATCTCAGCTTGCTTGCTTTTAGCAGTCTGTTTTCAAGAAAGCATGTAGAGGAAAACATCTTAAAAGCCATTCTAAATAGACTTACAAACATGAAGTGTATAGAATCAAGTGGCAGCAGGGGTCTTTTCTCTTTAACCCTCCTTCTGAGCAGAAAAATAATTTGAAGTTCTCATTAACAGAGAATTAGGGATCATCCTTGCATGTTCTTTGAGAACATTTTTGTTTGCGTGTCTGTTTTTGGTTTTGGCAAGTCTCTATTAAGACAGTAAATTCTTGGGGGCAAGCTTCCATCTTTTTGTGTTTTTTGAAATGTTCAAAAATGTGAAGGCTTGGCATGTGTCTATTGCCATATATTGAAATAAAAATATATACATCAGATCAAGGACCACAGCCATAAATTTCTTCACAAAAAAATTCAGCTGTTCATGATTTCAGTGTTTGATGTGGTAATTTAGCAGTGTTTGAGACTGCAGTATTTGTATCATCTGATTTTACTTTTGGTTAGGAAGCACAGTATGTATCTTCAGTAACATTTCAGTATGCAGTGCAAGTTATTTATGGGTGTGAAAACTTCTGGCATGCCCACTTTAGATGTGAAATGCTGTGTTTTTGTTCACATAGTGGTGAAGCCACGTCAGAAGTTGGGACTTGTGTTGTCATGAGCAGTTGTGTCACAGGTAATAGGGATATGGAAGGATCTTGGCATGAGGTGGACCATGCTATTGCTGAGTTCTTTTGGCAGCTGGGGACAATTGGGGAAATTTCTGAAATGTTAAAAGGAATTGGCAGCTTTTCTGCCACTGCAGAATTTGGCTTTTTGAAGTGGTTGTCTGTGTGTTCCTAGCATCAATACCTGTTTCAGTCAACTGTTCTTGAAATTCAGGCAATTCTCCAGTGTCACTTTTTGTCACCTCCTCCTCTTTAACCTAAGAGAGCCTCATGTCAGTGGTCAGAAGGGAAGAACAGGAATGCAGGGAATGGATCTTAAACTTAACAAGAAGAGAAAAGGTCACCATCATCCTCCAGAAATGGTATTCTACAACCATTCATTGTAAGAGGATACATTACAGTTACATCCATTATGAATGATAAACTCTGATTTTTATAGCAGAAACCTTTTCTTGCACTTAGATGCCTTGAAGTCTTTTCTTTCTTGATTATTGGGATGTCCACCCAGTAATTAGCATTCCATTCATTAATTGTTATTCAGTGCTAATAATGCTACAAACTTTCATTTCAGTTGCTGACATGTTACAACCATTTTTTGTGTTTTGTGGTACTTATTTCCATAGCAATAACTTGGTCTGGCTTGGGACTTATGCAAGATAACTTTTTCTTCTCTACGGTTGCATCTTGGCTATTCATATTTTTGCTTTTTAAGGTGTCCTCCTTAAAAAATTTGCAGTTTTTGAAGTAGTTAATCATATGAGTTTTATTAATATTGGTCCTGCAGGTTTTGTTCAGAGTTTGTACTGTGATGCACGAAGATCAAAATCTAGAAATATTAAATACTTATGTATAATGTGCACTAGTAGCATGGGAATTAAGGCATCCTTACTTTGTCTCTTAAGAATGTTCAGGGTTCAGTTTTTATTCAGTTTGAAAGTGTGGTTTCTTTTAGTGTCTAAAGTGTGGTAGATTTTCTGAACAAAGAATATTTTCTCTGGTTTACTATTGTAATTATTAAAATAAAACAATAAATGGAGAAATGTAGTTTTACAGGTTTGTGCTAATAAATTCAGTGTAGGGTATACACAGCCATTTTCAGGTGTTAAAAAAAAAACTCAAGGCATTTGGGTTAACTAAGATAAAATTTAAGATTCAAGTGGACTCATGTAAAAGACCTCTAAGCTTCCAGAGTACAGTTTGAAATTTTTACCTATGGGCCTAATTTGTAGGCTGTTTTTGTTGTTGTTCTTTTTAGTATTATCATCATTAAATTATTATCATAATTAAATAGAAATTGATTGGTTAATAGTGCTGTATTGAAAGCGAACTGAAGTGGTAGCCTTTAGTGAATAAAGATGGAATGCAAGTGAAATGCCTTGCCTAGTTTTTAATTTTCTAAACTGCATATTTTATGTTTCCATGATAAATATGTCACATTTCAGCGTTTATTCCCTTATTCACTGGCCAGCTGTTAAAGGGCTTAAATGTTATGTTACTGGTGTCCAGGCATTAAAATTGTGAATCTGTTGCTACACGCTTCTCTTAAGCTTCACTTGTCATGGTTAAGATCTCATCCCTATAATTCTTTCATTGTAATGAAATAATGGGAGTCCCCAAAACCACATGGCATTTTAAGTACTCACATCCTTCTGTTTTCCTCCCCCAAGATGCAAAATCGGATGGCAATACTACTCTGTAACTTGAAACCTGCAAAGATGAGAGGAGTAGTATCTCAAGCAATGGTGATGTGTGCTAGCTCCCCAGAAAAAGTGGAAATTCTGGCTCCCCCCCCTGGAGCAGAACCTGGGGACAGAATCACTTTTGAAGGTTTTCCTGGTAAGTAGGTATTCTGGAAACATAAAACAGCTTTATTTAAAGCTGGTTGGGTTTTTTGTTGAAATTTGCTGAATTAATTCTGTTGGGTTTTTTGTTACCATGCTAATATTATGTAAATAATAGATTGAAAATACTTTATCATCTGTCAAAAGAATTAACTTGCGAAAGTTGTATAGGACTTTCATGTAAAATACCCCATTCCTTTAAGTCTCAGTAAGTACTTCAGTTTTGAAATGTATGGATAAACTTATTTGTACTTGGCAAATTACAACATGCAAATGTAAAGCATCTTTCACAGTGTCTCAGTGTAAGTGATGAAGTATTAAATTCCTAGTTCCAGCTCCTCCTTGTAATGAAAGTGTCAGAATTTTGGGTAGATTTTTTTTTTTTTTTGAGGAAGAAGGGATGGAGGGGTTAGAAAGGGTTGGAAGTCTCCTGTTCATGAGAGAGGCCTGTAATATTCAATACACCAGGGTTTTTTTGTTTGTTTGGGACACAATGTCTTTTTAGGTTTCCAGAGAGACACATTGGACTTTCTCCCATTTAATTAAATCAATAAATCTATCTTTTTTTTAGAATATAAGTGAGAATTCTACCAAATTTAAACTTTATCAAAAGATGATTTTTCATCCATTTTTCCATTTCTTCCACCTCTATGAAAACGATTTATTTTTGGCTGCATATTGGGAACTCAAATATAGCATCATAGATTTATCATGCTGATGAATGCTTCCCTCCTACCCAAATACCAGTTCGTTATTCTCAGTCTGGAAGGGATGCAGTCAGATCAGCTTCTTCTGTTGCTGTATTTGTTAGTGCTGTTAATTTTTTTTTTTTCTTATGGTTATGAGTGTTTTCATCAGGAAGTGCTGGTTCATTATGATCTCAGTAAAAAAGGCCCTCATACTCAAAGTGCCATTTAAAATGCTGTTTATTAGAACTGAGTCTGAAAAGAGAGACTGGTATAAATAATCTTACATGGCATAAATGTTCATAATGCACCTGCAGCATGCTGTGCACTCCCTGTCCATGAGGAGAGTTTCTTCCCTTTCCACTGTTTGAGCTATTGCTGTATTTCTTTACTCATTGTGACGGTCAATCATAAAGAACATTTGTGTGAGAACTTTGTGCTGCCCTGTTCCATAAAGGTGAGGACATGCAGGTGGCTCAGTTGCTGGTGCCCCATGGGAGCTGCCTGTAGACACCTCTCTTGCAGTCAGCTGCTAGGTTTATCCTGCTCCCTAGGAATTTAGGAATGTATGCGGCACAGCCCAAGCTCAGGTCTATGTGGGTCAGCTGTTAAGTGGATCACAGAGGCCTTGGTGAACAGTGCTCTTCTGGTCAGGATCACTCCATAACTTTAACTTGAAAAGACATGGTCCAACTCCCAGTATTTCCCATACTGGGTGAAAATGTATGTCTGTGCATTTATCAATGAAGTATTCATCTTCAGGATGAATTTATTTTTCAAAAGTTGGCTTTCACATGTGAGAAAATGGTGTAATTTTTATTTTCTGCATGGAGCCATATGAACCTTTTTAAACTATTGCACTTATAACAATTTCTAGCTGTTCAACAGAGTTTTCATTTATGAACCTCTTGGCAAGCTCTATGCTTAAACATACTTGCATGAAATAACTTTCAGAAATACATATACATGTATATATATTTTTTTATACTTCTTGAGACTGAAATTGTGAGCTTTAAAAAAAAAGATTTTGATTAGAATATGATAAAAGAAGCAATGCTCTATCTAGGTGCTTTATGAAATAGAAAAATAGCTCAGCTTGCTGTGATTTAATGCTCCAACTGAAAATATTTTAAAATAATGCTGTGTTTTAAAAGGAAATCAGTCTGGCAGCATTTTTTTTCTTCAGTTTTAGTTTCCTTAATTAAAAATATACCAAGCTTGCTAGTTCAGATGCAGAATTAGTTAGCTATACTGAAATATCAAATGCTTCAGCAATTGCATTGACTAAATTGTAGGAATATTCACACATGGCTTCTAGTCGTTATCACATATAGTGAGTAAAGGTGGATTAAACGTTGGAATTTTTTAACCTGTGAGAATCACAGGTAACAAATATACTCACACTGCTTTCTGTTGCTGTGGAAATGGATGTGCAAGAGACCATCAAGTTGTAGAAGAAACACTTCTAATGCATAAGCCCTGGAAAATGATGTACAAGTTCACCCCTCAAAAATGTCCTGTGCCCAGGTTGAGTGTCTTTTTTTGTTTGCTTTTGTCTAAGATACACCCTTCCTCCAAACTTATATCTCAAGTGGCTTCGTACACCTGGCATTTGAAAATGTGAGAGCTGGTAGTAGCGCTATTTTTTGTTCACCGGCACATCTGTTCTTGCACATGACTAATGAAGTGAGTTCTGTCAAAATAATTGAACTATTTGACTCCATTTGTTAGGCTTTTTTACAGTGGCAGAAAACTTTTCCTAGAGCAAATGAGTTATAGAAATATTTGTTCTAAAATTATTCCCAGGTATTATGGTATGCAGGCACCGTGTTGACATTTTGATCCTTAAAAGATATAGAGTAAGCTAAAGGTGGTGTGTAAGTTGTTCTAGTTTGGAAGTTATGCCTTGCAGCCAGTGAGACAAGATTTTGTGTGGATTGTGTCAGTTTCCTTCTGATGGAGAGCCAAAGACATGGGGCTCTGATAAGTGCCAAATGAAGATTTTTGCAACCACTTTGCAAGGTGTATATATCCAGGACTATAGATTGTAGTCCAAAATGGTCACTGTTTCCTAATGCTTCATAAAGAGCTGCTTGGAAAATTTTGTAGCTATGAGATTTAAGCTAATCATTGACTTTGAAAACTCACCTAGTGCTTACCTAAGTATTAAGTGGAGTGATCTGTCTTCTCTACATGAAACCTATTTCAAAGAATTCTCAGACTTATGATTTTACTATCTTCAGTTGGAAGATGCAATAAAACCCCATTGGTTGATGGAGACCTACAAAATCATGGTGACATCTGCTTCTGTAAATTTATTTGTTGGGTACTTGTCTTTTCAATGTTGGTGTTGTAAACTAAGGGGGAAACTCACTGGGAGACTGGAAAACTGTTTCTCAGTTTTCAGTGGGGTTGAACATCTATCTTCTACTCACCTTTTTTTGTGTTAAAACCTTCTGCTTCTTAGCTGCTGCTGTCTCCGCAAAGATCATCTGGCACTTGGCCTGATGCTGTTACCAGGATAGACTCCTTGTTGTGTCAGATGTCATTTAATTTCCCTGCTTAATTGTAACCATTTATATTCTGATCAATTTTTTGTTTTAAAAACTAATTGTAAAGCATAAAGATTCACTTGGAGTCCTTGAAGTTAAAATAGAAAGGACAGCTGGGTTTTATTTAAGTTTGAAGTATGAAAGTCTGTGAAGCAACAGAAGCACCACCAGCAACAATAAAGCAATTCTAAAATGCACACAGCTGTCTATCAAGCAGCTCGGATTCGAGCTATTTTTAAGTATTCTCTCTCCATTATACAAAATATTCTTGAGATACAGACTAAGTTTCTTTCACCATTTTAGTCAAAGTAAACAAAAGGTATCTTATCTTAAACCAATTTTTTTTTTCTCTGTAACCACTGGAGTGTTTACCTAGAACCATCTTGAGTATTATAGAGGTGTGATTTAATAAGGAATGCTGTTGCCTGGAGTATTATTCTGTTTATTTATTTGATGTCTTTGCCCTCAGTGGAATTTTTAACACTGTTAAACTCCAGAGCATGAATCTTCAAGATCTCTTGAGCCTTTTTTGTGTTAAGTACTTTGTCAAATTTTTATCCACCTTCACTGGGAAAGGTCAGATTTTTAAACTGTAGAAGAATTATTCTATTATGAATGTGTAAATTCTATAAACTCCTACCTAGTAATTGTCTTATGACAGCAGTAATACTTAAAGATTTATAGCTAACTGTGAAATCTCTTTCCTGATGGCAGTATCAGATGCTTTGATGCCACAGGAACCAAAAATCTGTTACTTAAATGATATAATTAACTTATCATTCAGGTCTAAGAATCACTAGCAATTTAGTAAATTGCTATCTCTTTAAAAGAATAAAAAGTGGTAAAGCTGAAACGCAGTGATTAGCCTGTAGTTAGCAGATTTCTTTAATCAAAGCTTGATTAAAGTGTATGGATGTTTTCCTTCAGCTGTGTTGTTACAATCCACTGTGGGGTAAGTGGCATTAAGTAAAGCCACACATCACTGTGTCCTTTTGCCCCTTGCTGTGCTGAGATATATTCCTTCAGTAGTTGAGCTGTTACAAAGTGCAGAGGTTTCTTTCTTATTATGAAACTTACTTGTAATATTAAAGCCACAAGATGGAATGACGTGTAACAAATTTGCGACCTCTTATTTGGCCCATTTTTGGTAAAGAGAGTGGAAAGCTGATTAAGCCATTAAAAACATTATTTTATTTATAGAAACTCTTCTAAAGAATATTTTCTGGGAAGAAGGAATGCACTAAGGAGAAGGCATAGGAAAATGCACAGCCTAAAGCTCTGGTAATATTTAAAATTGGTGCCTATGCTAATCTAATATGAGCTCACCACAGATCCCAAGGGAGCTTGATGCAGGATTCCAGAGAAACTTATTAACATCCAAAGCGTGTTTTTTATAATAAAAGTCAGGAGGTTTTCTTACTGAAAAAAAAAAAATCATGTGCTTTTTATATTTGAGGAGGGGAAGGAAAATGTACAATGGATCACTTAACGTTCTGTTCAATGATTTTATTAGTTTGTATGCATTCACTGTGGTCTAAATCCAAGTTTGCCTTTGTTCATGAACCTGAGCGTTAAGCTGATTTATTTTTGTGAAAATGCACAATTAGGTCTAAATGTTAAGTAATTTTTATTTAATAGTGTAATTATTTAAGTAATTAAAGTATTTAAATTTATTCCTCTGTTTAATATTAATTATAAACAATATAGAAAGATAATTATTAATGTTATGACTGATTTTTCTTTGAAATACTAAATGCACTCTGGTTGTGAAATAACTTGACTGCATTATAAATACTGTCTGGTAAGGCTAGCTTACTTCACAGAGAAATTTAGCCTAGTCTGCTTTTCTTGAATATATGGAATCTAGAGGATTAGACCATATACAGACAGAAGTAACCCAGGTTTGCAGGCATTGAGAATGTGAGTAGGCTTAACTACTGAAAACATTTAAAGGAGAATACCAGTAAGGCATAAGACAGGAATGACAGCAGTTGATTGAACCACTTGTTAGTCAGTCAGGACTTGAATTTCAACCAGCTAATAGAAAGAGGTCTGTTAAAATCCCTGCACTCTTACAGTTTTTCTTCCTGAACCTTTGGAAATGCTTCGTAGTGCAACACGGGAGTACTTGATGTTCTGCTGACTTGGAGAGCTCCTCCTCTGAGGGCATCTCAGGGAGGATATGATTCCTAGGATTTGGTTTTTGATTCTTACTTGTTCTGGAACTTTTGATTTTGATCTTTTGGGCAGAATGGTGCCAATATGACACTACAAGCAAGTAAAAGCATAGAGTGTAACAATGAAATAGCATGAGATTCCTTTGAGCATTTAAATGTGCAGTTCTTGTAGGGTTTTTCATTTGTCTTGCCTGGATGACACACAAGAAGTCAAAAGCACCCAACAATCTTATGATTAAATTATTTTTAATAGAATCTGTATTGTATTAGAATTAAGAGATTAAACTTATTTTACCTTTGAACAGAAAATAATAGTGCAGTGAATTGGCTGTCTTGTTTTATCTAGATTATATCAGTAGGCAGCAGTTAATCTTTGCAGCAAGATTATTTAGCTTGTTTTGTGTCTGTACTTTGCATTCCATGCTTATTTAAAACTCGGAAAAATATCCTTCACTATGCTATCTAATTTGTTGGTAATATTTCAAAACATAGAAAAAGCCTCCATTTTTTTATTCATTAGAGATCCTTAAATAATCACATTTGCTAATGTAGTTAGTTACTGTCAGTACCTCTGTGGTGTAGGTGTCTTAATCATAATGTATCCATGGAAACAGGAAATTGAGGCTTATCAAGACTGAGGCCATAATTGCTGAAATTCTAGCTAATCTCTACTGCTTCTGTTGTTTTGGGCTCCAGAGCTTGTCATCAAACAATACAAAGCATAGCAGAACAGTGTTAAAACTTGGGGCTAAAATTATATGTCAGTATTCTACCTCTGAACTATTCTTGTCTAAGTTCAGTATTCATCAACTGTAACAGCATCTGCTAAATGCACTTAATTGCTTATAAAAACATCATTAATTTCTAAATTTAAGATGCCGACAAACCTGTCTTGATGAGCAGTGTACTTCTGTGGTCCATATGTTCTTAATTCTTGGGAATTCTTTTTGTCTGTAGTATAAACTAACAGCAGTTTCTTTCTTTTAACAGTGCTTATTGTCTGATACAACATTTTTACCTTGAAAGATCCTCATTTTCAGCGGGATTCTGAAGATATTTCCTAGACAATTGCTAATTCCAATCAAAATTTTCATTTTCAGAATTAAAAGGAATGTTGGGGGTTTTTTCCCTTCAAAGTGTGTGCAGTGATTATATGTGGGCTGTTGTAGATGTGTAAGTACATAGAGCACTTGCTCTGAGTTGTGTGCTATTAGGTTATTCTTTGTTTTGAAACAGGAGATCCTGAGAAGGAACTTAACACAAAGAAGAAGATTTGGGAGCAAATCCAACCTGATCTTCATACCAATGACCAGTGTGTTGCTACATACAAAGGAGTTCCATTTGAAGTGAAAGGGAAAGGAGTGTGCAGGGCAGAGACGATGGCAAACAGCGGAATTAAATAAATAAATGGTTATTAGAAACTTTTACAAATGTTGAAATGCAAAGTGATGCAAGCACAATAAAAAATATGAAATGCATGGCTAAAACCTGTTTTGTTTGACTTCTTTTCCGGAATATATTACATATATTACAACATTTTGACAGTTCACTGATTCACTGGGCTTATTGTCCTTGAGGTTGTGTGTTGTCAGAAGTTATTAACCACTCAGTTCTCATAACTTAATTGCCAAGGCTTGTTTGTGGTGGGACTGCAGGCAGGCAACTAAATTTTCTGGACAACTTGAAGGTTTAGAGCTTCTATTTAGGAAGAGCTAAAGGAAATAAGGAAAATATTCTGCTGTGTTCCTTGTGCGCTAATTGCAGGACTAGCAGTTGGTTAGTGAAGACCACAATTGTCTTTATTCTTCTAGTCACTTTGTAATAGTTTTTCTCCTTCCAAGCAGTTTTCAAATGTATTATAAGCCTCTGCACCTGTGTTCTTGCCTGTGTTCTTTCTGTAGTCTGCAGTCTGTTGTTACTGGGAGATTAAAGTATGGTGGTTTATGCCCTACAATGTACAAATGGACACACTTTCATGTCCCCACAACTAAGCCATTATAATTTCATTAGGATCAAAGCTGCCACTTTGCTAGAGAGGTCATTATCTAGTCCACCTAGGTAAATCCGTCCAAACCGATAGGTAGGCCTAAGAAATAATTAATAACAAGATTCCTGGAACTAATCAAAAATTAAAAAAACCTCAAACCCCAAAAAACCAACCCCGAGAAAACCCAAAAAGCAACCAAACCAAAAAAAAATCCTTTTCCAGTGCTCAAATGGGTATAAAATTCATTGATTTTTTGGTTTTGTTTTAATGTGCTTTTATGCAATGATGTTTTATATAAAAAGTATTTTGGTTTTAACAGAAATAGCTACTTCAATTTTTATAGTTAGAATTATTTCATAATAATGTTGTACAAATGGTCATGTTGCTAGGCTATTAGCCTCAAATTAATTCTTTCAGTTCCTTACTTAGAGTAATATGAAACTCAATATTTTGGATCAATTTACAATAACCCTTTAAAGTAGCTATTTAGACATACTTCAGATATTTTGCATATAATATTAACTTAAATTGTTGCTGTATAACCATTGAAACAGTAAACACTATTTTAACTACTGAAATTAAAAACAAACTTGAGTCTTTCTAAATGTTGGAGGCTTTGAGCTTCTCCCATGAAGTGGAGGGAAAACAAGATGACAATGATATAAAATTAAAAGGAACATGCATGCAGAGGAGATGAACAGATTTTTTTTTATTATTAGTGTTTTTTGTGCCTGTAAACTGATAGGTTTTCATACATCTGGCAATAAGCAATAGTAATAAGTTATTTTAAATGTGCTGAATAGTATTAAGCACATGCCTTGTGAACTGTATATCCAATAATGTCTTATTAAGTAAAATCCTTGTAGTTCAAGAATTCAGTTATAACTGATCTTGCATCATGGTAGGGAAATATTTTTACAATAGATAAATCTTAGCTTTTGGTACCAGAGAGAGCAAAGAGGCCCTTTGAGTCTTCACTCATGTATTTTTTACTACTTCTTTTTAAATTTTATTTTATTCTTCCAGATCTGTGTTCTGTGTGAACTGGAATATACAGTCGGGTGTAGTGCAGAATCTCATTTGTAACTACGCACATACTAGGAGCATGATTTTGGAGCACTTGTTCTGATTTTGTGGTTGAACTTAGGATTCTGAATGCAGTAGTGTGAGGTACTCTGTGGAAGGCAAGTAGTTTGATGATCTAAAGAGGTATTTCTAATTGTATGTTCAAAGGTGTTTGGTATGTATGTGGAGTTTTCCAGCTGATGGCTCTTACTCTTTTATTTCTAAGGTGTTACCTACTGTAGAAAATAGACAAGTGAGTGCCTTAAAGCTAATTTTATTCCTTGCTGTCTTTAAGTAGTACTTGATAATTATTTTTTTGTATAAAATTCAAGAGCTTTCTTAAGACAATATTTCTTTCCTCTTTAATTATGCTGTTGTCGTTGTCTAGGAAAATGTATTTATGCTGTACTAAGTTCAGAAGTGACAACAGGGTACTTGAGGCACTGTGCAAGTATGTTTCCTCACTGTATCCAGCCTCTTCTGCCTTGTCTGCATGAGTAAGTAGAACTGCAGTGAAATCCTTCCATGTGGGACCCAGAAGTTCCTGTAATGAAAAGCAAATCTTAACTAGTTGTCTTTTATTTCTTTTCCCCACACTTATTTCATATACTTAGTACATTAACAGACTGGTTACATGCATAGTTTATTTTTTTTCCTGGCAGTAATCCAGTTCATGCTATCTGAGTTGATGAAATTTCTGGGTCTTTTTTCACCTTTCTGAGACACTGACATCCACTTCCAGTGGAAATATGTCATCATACAGTACTAGGTGTTCTCTGTTCCTTGGCTACAGATGTTAACAGAATGTCTCCAGTTAAAAAAGTTCATGTAAATAAGGAAAAATGCTTGCTTAGCCATGTCATGCCTTAGTTTGAAATCAGTAGTTACCACCTATCAGTAGAGGCATGATGTTTACAGCTCTTTGAAAAAATTTTTTGAAAAGCACCAAATCACCTATTTTTGAAAAAATAAATGATGAATTTCTATGTAACACCAACTTCAGTTCCAGCTGTGATCCACAAAATTGAACTATTATCAGCAATTCAGGTGAAACACAAATCAAATGCAACACCTTAAAAATGGGCCAGAGAATTTGTCTTCAACTTCTGTGATTTATCTGATGAAAGAGAATGGAAAAACAAGCTACCTTTCTTTCAGTAAGTACAGATAATTTTAATAGTAATAAGAGAGGTTGGGCCTTAATTTACAGGTGTAAGTGAAATTACAACTTTGCTGCAATCCTGCCACCTCCTGTATATGACAAGAAGCCTTGTCTTGGTGATAGAGGACACTGCAGTGATCTTGACTCTGTAACCTAAATGCTAAGGTATGTAAAACTACTTTAAAGGATGTCTGCTGCTTCCAAGGTTAAGTGGGGTGTTAAAAAGACTTGGTGTATTGATAGTGATAATCTATTTTAGACACTAGGGATTAAATTTATCTAACGCATACAAAATTTTCACTTTAGCTGCCCAAGGAAGTCTTGAGCTATCAGTTTCAGAAAGAGGATAGAGCTTTGATTTGTTGAGGACTCAAAATCAATTATAATCTTTGTTCTGAAATTAATATCTGCCACATGCAATTCATTAGGCTGTTGTTGGAAAAAAGTATATTTCACTTTTGCAGTCAACTCTTCTGTAGCTATTGTCACCTGAAGGTGAAAGAACTGCCATTAGAGCAGAGACTTCTATTTATTTTTTGGTTACCTGGATGAGCTGAACTGTGTCATTGCTTTCATCTGGACACAGAGGCAGGTCAGCCCTCAGGACCAAGAGAGCCAAGTGCAGGCCTTCCTCCCCAAAGTGCTGCGCCAGGGCTGCTCTCACTGTATCTCTCACTTGCTCTTTGCTCAGAGCACTGTGAGGGTAGCCTGGAGTGTCCAGTACTCGAACACGAAGAGCTGACTCGCAACCATTTCTCCGCATGAGCCCCAAGATGCGGCCGCTGCGTCCGAGGCTGCAGCATGTAGTCACAGAGCTGGGGGAGAGATGGCTCTCAAAGTCTGAGCTGCCCAACAGGCTGTTCCCAGCAGCACTTTTGCCAGTCTGACTTTTCCCAAGGACAACAAGATTGATGGTCATCTCATTGCTGTCTGCCATTGTCTGCGCTTTTATCCACAAACCTGTCACTAAAACAAATAACGTGAGGTGCTTCAGACAACTTTGGTGTGGAAAAAAGAAAGAGACAAGAATTTCCGTTATTCATTGTTGTTTGAGTGTTTTTCCCTGAAAAAGTGAAAGGAGTTAGGAAGAAGCAAAATAGAGTTGTGGAGAGGCAACAGAGAAAGGAGGAGTTGGGAAACAATGGTGGAATGTTGCCATCCTGAAAGAGTAGTAGGTTAGGAAAAGGAGGCAAACTAGGGAAGGAAGAAGAGAATGGTGACAAATAGGTGCTGCTGTTATTAAGTGACAATGTTTCAGGATGTAAGTGTTTGTTTTAGGGAGAAGAATAGTCAAGGAGAAGTAGATTTTAAGGGAGCCCTTTTTCACGGCAGAGAACAGCTTAAGATATGTCTTTCATCAGCTACCACTGATGCTGACATAGTAGTCTGAAAGGGCTTTCTGATGCAGATAAATATCTCAATTTTAAAAAAGGAGAAGAGCTGAAATAGACAATCTCATGAAAATGAGATTTTGGAAATGTATACTAAACCAACTTATTAGCACAGTAAGTGGAAAAGAAAAACATAGACTGGTGGATAGAGAGAGGGAGTTGGCTTGGGATCATTTCCAATTACTCTGTGTGTTCATAAACAAGACCTCTCGTTCTCTTTCTACTTTTCTGTAATCCAGTATCTGAAAGGGTTTTGGTGTGTGCTGATCATCTAACAGGAAAGCTTGTTATTTAAATAAATTGAGATGTGTTTCAGAAGGTAAAACCATAGTGGCAAATAGGAGCTTCAGAAAGAAGGTTTTTTGTGTGTTTTTTTTTGTGTGGGTTTTGGTTTTTTTGTTTTAAGATACTAGGTTTAGGTACTCATAGAGGAGGTCATGGATAATTTTAGGCTGGGATTTCCTGTGATTAATTTATATAGATTCTTGCTGTGCAGTTCAGGCTTTCAAGAGAGAGAAACATATTAATTCCATGCCTAAATCAATCTTTTGAAATAACTTCAATGCAACACCAAAGATGCAAGAGCTAGTAATATACTAATTTTGTTACAGACAGCATTGAATACATACATGATAATCTTCCTTCCTGAATTCACAGTGAAGTTTTTGTGGATTTTTCAATGATCAGTTTCCTTCTAAGAAAGACATCTTACGAAATCGTTGTCTTCAGTTTTTCATCAGTCTAGATATACATTGTACACTTTGTAGCATAATAATAGGAAGTAGTGAACGTGGATTCGCCCATTCATCCATCCAAATCATAATCAAAGATTTGGGGGCTTATCCCTGTAGGCAGTCTACGCTTAAGTACCTAGATTAGTTTCATTTTGGATCACTTACCTTATTTTCCCTTAATTTCTTCTTGCATTCAGGCTTCATTCATAAACCACCTGTGCAGTGTAAAAAGAAGTTCATATGTGAACTTTGAAACTAACAGCAGCACCGTACCACGCTGAGACTGTTACGTACACATAAATCTGGTTAATAATTATTACTGATTGATCCTCATTCAATTGTATGTTTGGACAGTAATTGGCACAGTTGAATTTTTTTAACTTAGCTGCAAATACTGTTTTTGAAGTCACTTAAGTGATTGCATGATGTTGATATTTTTAAAAGTAAATTAATTCCACCAGCAGTTAAATGTGCAAATCATAAATGTAGTAGTGGGATTCCTTTGTATTGCACATTCTTGGATGTATCTTCATTTGTGCATGTGAATAGCAAATGCACTCTCTCTTATTATTGCAATGAATTATTAATTGGAATATTTTTGTAGCACAATATAAATCATTTGCAAATATAAACATGTTTGCTTAACAAAGATGGACTAAAATGATAACAAATTTATTAAAATACAGAAATTATTTGTGAACAAGGCAGAAAACTGAAGACTTCTTGCAGAACTGCCTGTCATGTGCATTAGCTGTTGGCTATTAGCCTAATACATTTCTCTTGCAAGCATTATTATTTGCCATGCTATAGTAGCATTAAAACCAGAGACAGGTGATTGTCCAGGTAGGCCCTATCACTGGCTTTTTTGACAATTATCCACAAGTGGGAAATAACTGGTTAGAAAATAAATGCAAATTTTTGCTTTAATGACCAGGTTGTAGTTATAGAATGGAAGAGTGGATGAGCCTGTCCTGTCTGTTCACAAGGATCAGCCATTTCTTTGTAAATCCCTGGGGCTGCAGGCACAAGTTTACTCCAAGGGTATGAAGATACTTGTCAGTAGGAACACGAATCTGATATGTAAGCTATATGTGGTGGCAGGAAAAGAGGAATGTGCTTTCCAGAGCCCAGTCCTGCCGAGGACATTGCCATCTGAGTTGTAGCTCTGTGTGGGAGCCTGGAAGTATTGGTTTACCACAGTACCAGGGCTGTTCCTGCCAGCCTCAGCAGTGAAGGGGGACTGCAGGATTTAGAAAAAAATTGTCTTCCTGGGAGGACATGACAGGGTGCGGGGGGGGGGAAATCAAGCTGATTTGTATGACTCTTGAATGGGCTCCTCAAACGTGGAAAAAGTCCTCCCCAAGGTGGCAGTATCAGCCTGCTCCACAGGTACTGTAAAACTCAGCTGGGGTCCCCTTGCTCTGCAGTCCTATGCTGAAATAAAATGCCAGATCAGAAATGAGCTACAGCATTAGAAAGCACAGGATAATCACAGGACTCTTCAAGCTTCTCTTGAGATAAGAAATGTAAAAAGCATTTGTCTCTCTTCTGTCACAGAAACGTTTTTACTTTACATATAAAATACAAACAGTAGCACCCTAATTAATGAATTTGAACATCAGTAATGGAAAGGTAGAATTAAGAAACTGAAGTGTTTTTCACTGTTTCTTACATGACTCTTGAAAATCAAGGTCTTTTGTTTTCGCTAACTTTTAAGTTGAGCCCGTGACAATTATGATGAGGCTTTAGCTATCTTAAAATCTACTGCCAGAACATCATCTTGTACAGAGTACAATAAAGTTGCCAGGATGCTTTTTAGCACTACTTGCTTCCAGTGGGTGACCTGTCTTTTTTGTTTGCTTTGTTTTTGTATTTCTTTATTTTTGAAGTGGCAAGAAGAAAATCAAAACTGAGCCTATTGCAGATTGGCAGGCAGGAAGGGTTCTTCAAACTGATAAAGGAAACCTTGTACTGCTCCTGTGGAAATATCAAGCAAGTCTGGTGAGGAATTTTCAGGAATCTAAGGAAGTAAAATCCTTAATCTAATTGAACATAGGGATCATTTGTGTGTCTAGCATCCTTGTCTTTGAATAAAACAAAGCTAAAGTACTTTCCAAGTAGCCATTGGTTTTGTATCTATCTATAGATTTAATTAGAGTTGCATTTTAGTCACATTACTGTGTCAGCTGCTGTTCTGTTGTAGTCCCTGTGACCACCCAGTGGTTTGCACACATCCTAAACAAGCTCTCCGTGATGCTTGTTAGGGTCTACCAAGCAGGCTAGATTTTGTAAAAATGAAATAGTAGTTTCTCTTTAGGCACATGGTATCTCTTAACATGTGTAATCTTTCAGTTCTCACGCCTTCCCATCCCTTAGAGCTTCTTTCCTTATGTGGGGCTCTCATTTTAGCCCAAGATGATGCCATAGTAAGTAATTTAAGGTGTGCTTTGATGAATTTCTCTTACTTAGAGAAAACCCAGTGAAGCCATTTCATGGATTGCCACACACAAAGGCAGGCTCTCAGTCTGCCCAAACAACATGAGAAATCCAGGAAGGTATGCAGTCCACATAGTCAGTGTGGCTTCAGTTCTGGTAGATGTGTAATTTCTAAGAAACAGCAGGCACATCACTGCTGAGAGAGAAACAGGACGGATTTAGTGATGTTCTTCTCCTTTTGGACTTCATTCACAAAAAAAATCTTCTGATTCCAAAGGAAGACACATACAAAGTACACTAAAGTTTTCTTAAAACAGATTATTATTTTTTCCCCTTGCTTAATGCAGTCCTTAATATCTTTAGTATTTTTAAACATTAGTAATCAATTATCAGCAGTCTACAAGATCATGTTTCTTTTTGCAGTATAGGTGGCTATGTAGATTGTGTGCTAGCTACTCCATTGGCATTGCTAAAGGGAAAGGAGGCAAGGTGTAGCTGCAGACTAATGTTGAAATTGCACCAGCTTTTGGGCAATGTCTGTCTCTACAACTGTGGAAGCAGCTCCTCAAGTTCCCACTGTACTTCTCACAGTAGATTGTGGGCTCAGGACAAATACTGCTGGCAGATGGGCAGATCAAGGACTTGCTTTGTGTTTGAAAGAAAATCAAACAGAACTATCAGAGCAGTGAGAACATGAGCTGGACTTCCCCCCCCCCCCTCCCCCCCCCATTCTCCAAAGGAATCACTAAGATCCACAAGGTATCTTTGTCTTTCTGTGGCAAATAATAGGAAACTTCAGATCTGAAAGCAGTGTATTTGCCATGCTCATCTGGTCAGACTCTGCTGTGAAAGTAGCCCAGGAATTCCTTGTGTTGTCAGGAATGATAATTCTCTAAGAACTCTGCCTCTCCATGTGCTTAGAACAGCACTGTAACAAGCCACAGGAAGAGTCTCTTCTTGTTAGTATGGTTTGGTGTGACATAGCTTTTCAAAATGTGGGGGAATGCAATGTAAAGTAGGGCATGTCACTTACTGCTTCAGGCTGTGAGTTTCTTAATTCTCTTACTAACCCCACCTTCTCCATTATTTAAGTGATGATTTTCCCCATGGCACCATATCAGTGTGGTTTATAATATGCAAGGAATGTTTTTAATACACCATATTGTGCTATGCTGTCTCTTGATCAGATTATTTAGAGATATTTCAACTACTTTGTTTTCACCTGTGTTGCCACAAAATGCTTTCCACAGTATAAAAGTTGGACATAAGTCACCAGTGCACAGATTTGGCTGTAAGACTGTGCCACCAGGCTGGCATGTTTGTGTCTGTTCATGGCTTCATGTGCAAAACGGAAAATAGGCCTTAAGAAATTAAGGTGATATTGCAAGGAAGAGTATACTGATATAAATAATATTTAAAAACAACAATAAATTCACTACCAGAAAACCAAATTGATAAACTGTTGATTTCAAAGGCACATATTTGGGAAAGAAACAATAATCAGAAAGAGTGAAAATACACACTCAAGAATCCTTTTTCTCCTTTTTCCCTTATACATACTTAGTTGGATGAATTCTGTGACTTGCCTCATGCGTCTTCTGTTGTGACCACATGAGGCAGGATATCATACACATTCAGTCTCTTGTGCTTAGCCTCAAAATGTGTCCATGTGTAAAAACATTTTACCCGAGACAAAAGTCCTGTGAACGGTGAACATACTTGAAAGTTCAGGAAACCCAGATCTGGCTGTTATTTCTATAACACTCATTCCCTAATTCTGAGAAGCTGCACAGTTTCTCAGTTTCTTCATCGAAATAATACAGGGAATATCCACCTCTTTTGAGGATGTGTAATCGGAGTGATTTAGCTGAAGGAACAGATTTCTGTACAGCAATAACAGCATTGCTTGCGTTAAAAAAAAAAAGTGTTTTTATCACATTGATCATATTGCACTATGCTCTATAGGGATCCAAATGACTGAGACATACTTTCCAAAAATTTTCCCATAATGCCTGGAAAGGCTACAATCATTGTAACACTAGTATGCACAGACATTGCACTGATGCACAGAGTTGAACTGGTCACACTGTTACTCTTATGCACCTTAAGAGATATTTCATAGAGTACCAGTAATACAAGTCTTTAATACATAGTTTCAACTCAAGGATGTGTAAAAATGACGTATTTCTACTCAAGAACATGGGTATCTGTGCATATTCAGGACAGATTTATTACTCAATTCCTTTATTTTCTTATTTTCCAGGTTTTCTAGGGTGTTTGTATTTCCATAGATACAACGTGTATCTATAGAATATAGGCAGTTAGATTAGAATTAGATTTAGAGTCAATGTGCTGAACTGCAAAGAGCATTTCTTAGAAATACAAGATTAAGAAAGTGGTCTATTAATTGGAAATACCACATTTCTTGTTTTTTATAACCATGATACTTGTCAACATCAAACCTGCATAGATGCTTTTTCTATTTTAAAACATTTCAAACAAGCTGAATCTGAGGTCGACTTCCAATATATTTCATGCTGTCAAGACACTGAACAAGTAATGTCAGAATTATCCTGTAAAAGTTGTCTTAAAAGACAATGTGGCTTGCTTTGGCAAAAGACTTGTTTGGAAAAGTGAAATTGCTGTAGACAGTTTATTAAAATTCTAATCATGAAGGGGCACAAAGTATATGGCTACAGAGCTGGTATGTGGTTTGGGACTGAGAGCGCCACTCTTGGTAATTAACTTCAATGCTTGTAACTTTCTAATATTAACTGTCACAAAATGTGAAGTTGGAGCTTTTCAAATTGATGCTTTTTCTGCATGAGGGGACGAAAGGAACAAAAATCCCCACCTGCCTTTCACAGGGGAAAGAATATAAGAAATCAGAATGCTTCCTCTCTTCAATGCTGTGTGTGTTGTAGCATCTGTAATATGCTGCATTCAGGAATGTGTTACCTCTATAAATTGTGGAATGTGTCCAGGATCTTTCAGTCCTTGAAGTGTGACAGACTATTTCCTTATTCAGTGGCGGGAATTTGCTGTTGATGGAAAACACATAGCTGCATCACTGCTCACTCTCCTGAAATTAAAGTTTTGTAGCTATAGAGAAATAAAATGAGTCTATGCAAGTGCTGCAGACTTGAAGCCTACATACAGAGAGCACTGACGCAGCTAGGAGCAATGGAAGTCACACTTGAGCTTCACATACAGCAGAGGGCTGAGAAGTTGCAAGATGATTGGACTTTTCCCTGAGTTCCTTCGTGGTTTTATATCAGTGCTTGACAGACTTCATCATCTGCACAGAGTGAAAGCCTTCTGCTGAGTATCCTCAGATAAAATAGCCCAGGTCTAGCACTCCACATGGCACACAGAAAATGTGAACCCAGATCCTCCTGACATCATACACTTTTGGTTAAGTCACCAAAACTTAGACCTGAAATTTTAAAGGTAATAATGATACAAAAAGAAACAAATATTGACTAGAAGAAAGTTTTCTGTAGTCAATTTACATTGTTTACTTTATTTCGGGTGTTGTTTGTTTGTTTGTTTGTTTGTTTGTTTGTTTTCTTGAGGTCTACAAACCAGTTTGCCACTACAAATTGAATGAATTCAGGTCCTCATAGTCTTGCTGTGGCCACCTCCTCCTTTCACCTGCCTCCCTCCACATCTAGACTTGGCTTGCGTCCTTCTTGATGTGACTGTCTTTCCTGTCAGAAAGAAATGGGTGCAACTTTTGTGCATTTGATTCTTTAGTAGACAGCAGCCTCTCCTCCTCAAAAGCAAGTTTTTGGGTTGTTTTTTTCTCTTTTTTCCCCCCCACTATCAGACATCTGGCATCCTGGAAAAAGTTTTCTTGCTGGTGCTTCCAGTTGTGATGCAAACCTGGGCTCCCTGTGCAGAGTGGGATAAAGGGAAGACTGATGATTACGTAGCCTCACTAACCAACTATCAGGTTCATGGACTCTGATAAATTAAGTGAAAGCGTTTTGTCCCCTTCCTGTTCTCAGCTCTGTTTTTTATCTGAATAGTTAAGCGTCTGATGTATTTTACAATAAAGCTGCACAAACCCATGAGACGAGTTTAAAACGTGGCATCACGCTGTGAATAACTTGTGTGGCAGAGATGAGAGTATTCCATCTGCAGTGCAATGCAAAAGCAGCACTGCTGGTGGAAATCCAGCTATAAATGACTGTCATGCAATGTTCCAGAGGCCTTTTCTCAGAACAGAGGTGTACAGAGGACAGCTGTATAGCAGAGACCAAAGTGTGACTCCCAAGTAGTTCTCTCTCCCAGTTAAGTGAACCAGCAAGAATAATTCAGGGCTGCAAGGGAAGCTCCGTTTTGAATTGGAAAAATAAAATCATGTAGTGAGTTTATATTCTTACATTACCTCTCCTGTAGCTCAAACAGTGCTTGTTCTTCTGCTTGTTAAGATTATACAAAACTTCTCTTTAGAGTCAGCATAAAATCATCAGAGGGCCATGAAGAAAGAAACAAGCAGTAATTTTTTACACCCACATTTCTTTCTTCAGAAATGGCATTTGTCTCAAATGAGAGAAAGGCTTTATTTAAAAAAAAAAAAAAAATTGGAAACTGTAATGCGGGAACAAACACTTTCAGCTGTTAGCATTTCCATAACCTCACAAGACCCAATTTTTATGTCTGAATTTATAATCTTGGTGTAAAGAAAAAACATACTTTTTGTTTTAAACTTGAATAATGGAATGATTATATATATAAATTTGCATAGAAGATGTGCTGGTTTTAAGATCTATCAGAGAGCTGCATCTTAAATTGCTTTCCATGATCATCTTTTGGCTGTTATTTTCTGGGACTTCAGGCTGGTTTTGAGAATTCTTATTCTAGCAAGAGGACAAACCCAGCCTGATTTAAGAAAGTGTTCTTTATTTACCATGTATACAACTGGAATTCAGTGGCTAAATTATCCAGGAAATGTGTCAGGACTGGCAGTCATGTATGAGAGCATGTAGAGAAAGCTGGAGAAATCATAAAATGGAAAGAGCTTGCAAAAAAGGAGTCAGCTTTAGTAGGCAGGAGATTCAGGGACTATCTGAAATATGCACTATATCATACTGGCTAGTGCTGCAGTGTTCAGTATTAGTCCACAAAATTTGGCATGCTGTCTCTCCCTGTGATATTCACTGTTATGGAAGTTTGGCTTGTGGAGCCTGGCAGCAGCAAAGAGGAGTTACCCAGATGACTACACACTGTTTAGAATTTCTGCATTTGGGGGATATTATGGAATTGCTAGCAAATTGGTCTATTTTAATTGTAGTGGAATGTATATATTTCCTGTCCCAACATATCCATGCCTATTCTTAACACACCAGAAGAGTTGCGATTTTTTTTGCCTTTGAACACAAAGAGCATGAAGAAAAAATATTTTCTAGACATCAAAGAGAATGAAATCAAAATGACCAATCACAGAAAATGGAACAGAAATCTAAATACTGGCTTGTTCTATGCCATTTAATGATATCAAGACCAGCTATTAGAGAAAGCAAAAATGGAAAAAAGAAAGGGAAGATTTCCCAGAGTTTGTATTTAATCATGGACAAAAGTAAATTATAATTTGGACTGTAATGTGGTGAAAATAGCCCATTTGGACCTGAGTACATGGAGAATGTGGTAATTCAGACTGTCATTTCAGTAAGACATATTGGGTACTTAAGTCTGCGCTTGCACAAAAATGATTTTTATTTCAAGCATTTCACCTTTCAGATTTCTTGTATCTGAGCATATCTAACCTTACTGAAATACAAATTTAGACATAGGAGTCCCTTAACTGCAGCTATGTCATCAGTATAACACAGGAAACCAACAGTTTAGAGTCAGAAGTTAAATATATCAGAGGAAACTGGAGGACTGAACAGGCAGAAGGTAGCTTCTGACATGGAATATTGCCAAGGAATACCAGACACCTGATGGCAAAAATGTCATGTGAGCATACTTCTCTTATTTCTTCTTCCCCAATACTGTGTTTATGCAGCATGAAACAAAAACAAGCAAACAAACAGGGGTGGTCACCCAAACTGAAGGGGAAGAGTTCAGATATATGGCACACAGACAAAGTGCAGGACAAATTTTTCCACTGGTGAGGAAAAGGCATCAAAAAGTAGGGCAAAAAGATCTTCATGAACATTGGTTGGTTTATTGGTTGGAGGAATCTAACCTTTGTCCAAAGAGTAGGTACATATGAGGGAATGGACTTGATGAAGCAAATAGCAAGATTGTACAGCTTTGCTTAGTGTAGGTTGAAATAACATTTTTTTGGAAGCCTTAGAACACCTGTGCATCTGTTTGCATCTGATACCAGGAATGTAAATTCATATTCACTGCAAGATTTGGAAAAGGTGTTGTGCAAATTATGGCGGGCTCTCTGAAACTAATATTGGTCCTGGGGCAAAACACAGCTGAAAGCCCTGAGGCTTAGGACAAGAGTGTTACAGGGATGCTCCAAGCAGTCTGGTTCTTCATTGTCTTTTTGGCTAAATAACATCTCTAAGTTACAGAAGTGCTTAGCCTCCAAGAATTCTCATCTGTGTCTGTAGGAAGAGAGAAAAGTAGGAGTTTTCAATTAGGATTTTGAATTTAAGTGCTTTAACATGAAGTTAAGAAACAAATGTTTTTGTCTCATTCTTAAAAAAGAAAAGAAAAATAGAAAAAGAAAAGAAAGTCCCATGTGTCCATTCTAAACTGGTCCCAGATACCTGTTCAGGGGCGGTCTCTTGGAACCTGGATGCACCTCCAGCAGATCCTGCAGCATTCCTGTTGGAAGGTTTTACAGAAGTAGATTTCAAAGGTGGGGCTTGCTTTGAGTGTAAGGCCATATGTTTAGAGGAGCTTTGGTCTAGCTTCCACTGGCACAGATGACAATTTTAGTGCTGAATTTGTCAGCTTCTCCTCCAAATCACACAGTTTTTCTCCTTTTTTCTTGTGCATACAGGTTTTTCTTTTCCTTGGCAAGGCCCCAAATACAAAGAGCTTATACTGGCTTCCAAACTGTGCCCTTGTTCACCTCTTTTCTGTGTTTTTCTGATTCTCTTGAGTTTGTTTTGAACCTTGTAGACTCTGGTCTGCAGGTTTTTCCATTCACTGCTGAAAAGAGTTTAAGAAGGGTTACAAGCATAAAATTTTGACTTTGAAAGTAGCTGAAGAACAGGTTCTGATGTATGAAGGCATCAAAACAAGGATGGAGGACTTGTGGGTAGGAACTGTTAAATTTACTGATGGAAAAAAGAAGTGCATTGCTCCTGCACTGGACCAGTAGAACATGGCAATGGTAAAATACCATTAAGATTAGTTTGATTTCCATGCATAACAGTAATCAGCGGCTCTTTCAGATATGGCAGATCCAATTCCTTTCTGCTGTATCCCCAAATAACTTTGTTGGGTTCATTTGTTTTAACTATTATAGTGCTCTCTTGGTTGGGAGAGCTTATAAATCATTTGAGTAGTGCTGGTTAAACCTGAAATAACATTGATGTAAGCGACACCTTTCACTTCAAATTGAGATGGCAAAATATGTTCATCCTCTTGAGAGGAAATGACAAAGAGCTATGGCATACTAAGGGAAAGCTGAGCATTGTAACTCTTGGGATCATATTGAGGAACTCTTTGTAAGGCCATGGCCTCTCACTTCATATTTTCAAGTGTCCAAACTGACTTTAATTCTGCTCGGAAGGAGGACAATCAGATTTTTATTTTTCCTGCAAGTTTGCATTCTCATTTCTCTCACTCTCACAAAGAATGTTACCTCAGAAACATTAAATGGGAAACATGTGCTTCAGGGCTAATGGTATTGCTTCTTTGTAAGGTCAGCTCCAAAGTCTCAACATAAAGGCTTTGTTAATCTAAAGTGAAATAAAAGCAGCTGTCATAAAGCATGTGATATATAAACTCTCATTTAAAGTTATATTATATTCCTCTTATTATTTTTAATAGTCTGAATAGAGAAAAATATTTATTGAAAAGATAAAAAACAGCACTCTTCTAAACTTCTCAAGAAAAGGGAGAAAAATATTTTGTCACTGATAAAAAGACACTATCTTTCAGTGCTTTTTTCCCCCCCTCGGTTCTCATTTCTCTTAGGTCATATATTCTGCCTACAAAAGAACAAGGAGTGTTGGTATTCTGTAACTGAGAATAGCAGACAAGAAAGATAAATTTTACAGCTTTTTAAGCCAAAGAAAGAACATTTTGTCTTTTACTTATTAAGTTCTTGTTTCATGATTACTCCAGTCAAGGGTTTAATTTTGGTTGGTAGTCCCAAGGAAAGGATTTCTCCCATGTTTCTGCAGTCAATATTGACCAAAAGCAAGTGTTGCTGTTCACATCATGAGACCTCTGTGTGTTGATGAATACTGTTTTTTCTCTCAATGCAAATAGAAGTTGCTTCTGTCTACTACTGACCCCTCCAATCCCTACCTCATATCTCATTAAGATTTATGTCATTTGTGAGGTTGAGTTGCTCCATGCTACAAAGAATAATTTGCTCTTTTTTTGGAATAACTTTGGGCATTGTACATTGAGACCCAAAGAAAACAGTTTACATCACAGAAGCTTCATCTTGGATATGCACTGGGGAAAATAATTGGCCCTGCTGGGTTGCTTGACAGACAGTTCCAGCTATGAAATCCATGGACTCTTACCTGTCAGGACACATGAACATCAGTTGCTAGATATGAAGAATTATCCTCATGCTGTTCATTTTGTGATAGTTTCTATACTGCTTTTACAATGTTTTTAGTTATATGTTGGTGCCAGGAAAAAATGCTGCCATTTTAAAAAGCATGAATCACTATGTGTGTCTGATTCTTCTCTCTGAAGATTCTTTTGCAAGGACAGGTATTAAAAAACAGAACACATAGACAACTTGGAGGCCAAACCACTTCATTAAGAAAATTAGAAACTTTTGGACAAACATTACCTGTGAAACTGAAAACTAAAACTGCCTGCAAGCGTTGAGTAGGAACTTTTTCCAAGACTCTAATGACCATTTGACTACATCAAATCACATTAGGGAAAAGCACAGATGTGTGAATGGTTTATAAGAAGTTGGTGGAAATCTGCCTTTTCGCGCATCTCAGGAATAAAAGAATTAACTGAGGAAACCTTAAACTACATTTTGTCCACTGCCTTGCTGGTTCTCATCAAAGCTATTACCTTGGAAATCAGAAAGTTTGGAATATCTGTAGAGAAGTTTGGGGTTTTTAAAAAGGTATATGTACATTTCTCATTTTCTTATTTTTCTCCTCTTGGTTGTTTTCTTCGTAGTGTGCAACAGATAATTTAGTTTTGGTAGAACAACAGCTTGTCTTTGATAGCTTAGTCAGCAATAAAATCTAAGGACAATTCTGATAATCTGTAGGGAGAAATAAGTATAAAACTTATATAATTAGAAAAATAAAATAGTTCTACACTTTGTAGGCAATGCAGTCCTTTCCCTCTCAGTTTCAGCTGTCTTTTCATTTTTCTAACTTCAAAATTAATTTCTGGGTTTATCTTATTTAACATCTGTTTAATTTATTTCATGTTTTTGCTCCCCACCCTCAGCAACTGTAGGTATTTTTATCTAAGTGTAGTTTTATGACAGGATAAAAAGCCTTTGTTTTCAGTGTACAATTATAGCTATTCTTTATAAAGCCTATATCCATTTCATAACATACATCTTGAGATACTTCTTTTTGTGAACTTCAACTGGAATATCCTAAAATCTCTTTTATAACTCTTTTGGATATCTTTCTTTTGTTTTTTTTATGCTTTATATTCCTTCTCTGGAAAATCACAGTTTCTCCTTTTACAGTTCTTCAAGAAATTAGAAACCTTATTAAAACCTGTCAAAATTAAAAAAGCATGTTCTGTGAAACCAGAATATCTCTGTAAGTGTTTTTATTGTCCATTCTTTCTTTTACACAAGATCAAAGCATCAAGGGACAAGAAAATAGGGTGAGAAAAGTCAATTTAAGCTTGCAGAATCCATGCTCTTGCCAAATATTTATCCAATGATTCATCAAAAATGTTGCAAAATGTAGTACTGGATTTTTAATGATCGCAGGTTTCACTGCCAGTTCTTGTAAGACATCCTGTTTTTGTGCAGTGCTTTAAACAAAAGAAAAAGTCAATACATTAGCTTGAACCATAATTCGGGGACAACTGGAAGCTACTAATGGGATGGACGTAGCTCATTATGAAATGGCTTCTAAAGGAATGTAAATACTTTATTTGGTGGTACTAGAAAACTCGCATTTAATTTGATTGTAGAGAAATGTCTTGTAACTGAACCAGTTCCTGTTTCTGCTCACAGAATGAAGAGATTCCTCAAGAGTGAGATGAATTCTAAAAAGAAGTGGCACAGGCATGGCAAGAGTAATTTCTCTCTTTTCAATTAACTGAAATAAAAGGTGAAATTTCAGAACTGCAAGCCATGAGATAGAGAGAAACAGACTACTTGTTAAAGAACACTGGTGTAGTTTATAGGAAGGCTTGTCATATGAAACAAATGGACACACATGAGATGCAAACAGACCCTGATCTCTGTTGGCAAATTAGGCATTGGTTAAGCAAGACACAGTGAAAGAAGAAAAGAGTAGAGGAAACAAGGTAAAACAGAAAGGTATGAGTCAATATCATAGAATTTGAAGGATGAAATAATTGTGAATGTAGTCAAAGAAATTGTGACTTATCAATTAAAACTGAAACTTATCTGCATGAAATCTATTATTTTGTTGAACTTCAACATGTACAAACTGCTAATACAGAAGGGTTTGTTCCAACAATTTCTAACTACTGGGAATTGCTGCATTCCAGCTGCTGGCCTTCTTCCCTCTGTAGGTGGCTGTACTTGAGATACAGGCCTGTTCCTATTTTATAAGGAGCAACACTGTAAGAGGAGCTGAGTCTTTGAAGAGGAGAGGCCTTGAGAGGCTTCAGCTCCTGAGGCATTTTTCTGAGTGCCTTTCCACTATGTTCTGCATAAAAGTAAATCCAGTCCAAATATCTCTCCTTTTCAGCTGAACCACAGGTACTTTCCACCATGTTTCCTACCATATCGTATATTAGAAACTTACTTTAAAAAAGAAGTAGGAACAGCAGAATTAATGTACAACTGTATAACCCATATATTAATGACATCAGCATATAGATAGCAAGAAAAGAGAAGCAGATGCTAAGAAGTAATTCTAGAAATTGTTTTAAGGAGCAGAACTGCTACCAAAGATAAGTTTTGCTGACAAAGCATAGTATGCCTGCTATTCAAGCTGCATAGCATGTGTCTATATGAACAGCTTACTCTAAAATTTATTTTAAGACCGATCCATGACCTTTTTTTCATATGACATTCCTAGAAGTGAGAATGCACAGTTCAGTGCAATGAACTGTAGTGTACAATCACATATAACCACAAAGGTTATATATATATATATATACTAATGAAGGTATAAAATAGAGAACAAAGTTGGAATGAAATGCATGGGAAAACTTTGGCTCTCATACTACACAGAAAAAGGCAGGCAGATTTGTCTCTTGTGAAACATGAAGGAAAACATGTAACTAAAATTTTAAACATACAAGTTTTTTTGGCTTTTCTTTCTTCCTGGATTACTGAGGTAATAAAGATGGGATTCTCTTTGTACTTTTAGAAATGTTATTAATGGCATTCCTGATTGACAATGGAAATACCTTTTCTGACTCCTGATGGACTGTATTCATTTCTTTTGGAGCTGTAAAACACTGACTGTTCCAAATCATCTTAAAGATGCCTCTTCTCAGTCACTCCAGAAGACAATTTCCAGCAAAAAAATCCATCAAGCTTAACACATGTAAACGAGGAGAAGTGTCCAGCCTTTCTAACAGGAACAGCAAAGTAATGGGCACATGATGCTCCATGGCACTCACACCCTTCTCTAGTGCTGCTGCTTTGGCAGTGATTTCATGCTCTTCATACAGCAGCAAGGATTATTAAAACATGGAATCTTCACCCTGTTGCTAAAAGCATCACTGATGACAAAATATGTCTTTTAAGGAATTTCAGATTTTTACGTGACCATTGTTTTCCACATCAGAAAGTAAGGAAGAGTCTAAAAAGTGGCTCAGACTAAGCTGAATAGGAATTAGAGTGCAAGAAGAAGAGGGCTAAATAGCTTTGCTCTCTTGCACAAATCTGTAAGACTGAGCAGCAGAGAGACAATAGAAGATTCATTGGCTGGAGAAAGGAACCTGAAACCCAAAAGGAAATCTATAGCTATAGCCTTCTTGCAATGTTTTTTTTTAGATTATACACCGAGTGGTTTCAAGGAAAGGTGTTAGAGTTTAGAAATCTGTGAGGGAAGTCCCCGTCTATTCACTTTTGAAATAAAAGCTTTTACAGATACTGTAGCAAATAAAACAATAGAAAGAAAATACATGGGTTTTTTTGAGACATGCACAGAAGCATTTCTGGCAGCTGTAAAACACCGTTGATATGATGCTGTTATCTCTTTGAGCCAGCAAAAATGTGGCTGAGTGGTGATGTAGGCTTTGCTCCTTACCACCTGTGTTACACAGGTAGTGGAATCCAAATGGGGTTGCTGTTGGCATGTCATGGGAAGGTTTTGCTCCCTTTTTTGAGGATGGGTGTGGGTGAGCATAGGTCTGTTCCTTGCAGTTTGGTTTTTCTCTAAGGAACTACAGTAATTTAACTACAGGGACTAACTAGTTTAAGTACAGCTTGATGTACAGTTAGTTATTTTAATTCTTTTACACCACAAAACTAAAAAAGAAGCTGACTTTTGATGAGCAGCAGCCTCTGGTTTTCTATGTTGAATAATGGAGGTGAGTGGCTGGGTGCTGAAGCAAAGTTGCCATTGGAGTGTGGAAATTATTCATTAAGGTACAGAATGAAGGAGTGCTCTAGATGTAAGCTGATTAAGCAGAGAAGATACACTGGCATAGTGTACAATTGGTGGAGTTTCATAGGTGGAGGATATGTGAATGAAATCCTATTTGCTGCTTGTAGGTGCACAAAAGAATGTGGATCCCCATAAATATCTTGGTATTTTATGGTACTTGTTGCCTGTGGAAGAGGCATTTGTCCCTGTTTGTCTTAATATGTCAGTGCCTTTTTGCTTCTCTGTTGGATGAATTGAAATTTATAGGGCTCGCTGTTTTTTTTCCAGGAGCATCTGAGGCTCTAAACCTGATTAGAAAAGCTTTTTTGGTACAGGCTTGGGAGAGTTTCAATGAAGCTGTTTCTGTGCATGTCTAAGAAATTTGTCCACTCTCTGATTGCTACCAAATAGCTTCAGTCTCTAGAGATTTATTCTAACTTGTGAGCTTTCTGGGGAAGCAGTTGACAGCTCAGTTTTCAGTTGGGCTGTTATGGAGAGACAGATGTCGTTTGGATATGGGTTCAGTGTATATGTGCCCTGTATTCTGGGGGAAAGCTGGAGGAGAAGAAAGCATCAGCCTCACTGTTTCTTGAGCCTTTTTTGAAATGATGGTCTGTGTGAGGACCTGGCGACCATAATATTGAACTGAAACCTGGCAGAGAGACTGGTTTAGAGCTGCATAAGGAATAGTGGTTTGTTTTTCAAGCTCCACTCTGAGGTAAGTTGCATATGCTGCATGGCTTTAAGTCATACATGTGTTTTGGGATGTGGACTGTCGGAATACCAATATATGTCAGAATATCTTCCCAATATAGCTAAATATTGGCTGTCCTTGAGCCTTAATAACACAAAGATGAATCCAGTTCTGGAGGTACTGAGTTGAAAGGGCTTTGTGTTTACAGGTATGTGAAGCTCTGCTGTGTGTTTTGTATCTGCTGATGTGAAGGAAAGAGAAAGCCAGTGATGCTGTTAGAGGTTGAGTTGTGAGAGGAAAGTAGCCAATGTCTGCCACTACAGTCCTCACTGTTTACCATGGACATCTCCGGTGATGGGGGTTATGCAGCTCAAAACTAAAAAGGAACCTCTACCAGTATGAATAAAAGTTGGTGCTTTTCAAAGAATTACTCCTTTTCTACTCATGACACGTATAAATGTGAAATGATTAAAGTACTTTATTTTTAAACTCCCATATCCGCTTCATTTTGAACTTAGACAAGTAGGCCAACCCCATAAAGCAGTTTCATTTTTTCCTTCCTTCTCACAAAGAAGAGAGAGTTTCAACAACTTTAAAGGAAAAGGGGAAGTTTGTATGGAAAACCTGAGGCTGGAGTTAATTAGTCTAACTATTGGAATGGTCTTTATTCTGGGTGAAGTTGCACCAGCTTGAAGGCCAGTGCCTGCAACTGGTGTAATGCAGGTGTGCTCGGGATTAATGTGTGGAGGTAAAGGGTGGTTCAGCTGCCTCAGTGGATCACACTAACTCCAGGAGGCATGAATCAGCTGGTATCAGTTAGCCATCAGCACATATGCCTCTGGCTGGCTTGCTGCCTGGCACACGCCTGTGCAGTAACAAGAGACAGGCAGGACTTAGGAGCACATTAGGAGACAATTTGACACAGAACCGAGCAGGCAGTGTGGAAGATGAAACAGGGAGTTTTAGAGGTAGGCGTAGAGTAAATTACCAAAGCGCTTCTCTTTTCCATGTGTTTAATTTGAAGTCTGATTTCATAATAAGTGATCCCATGTGGTGCTTCCTTAAAGTAATACTTACCTATTTTAAGCCTTTAAACATTCTGAGATGCTTGAAGTATGAAGTAATTTTAATCTATTAGCTGGAATGCACTAATCTCACTTAACAAATTTTTGACTGCTATTGAATACTTGAGTATTGAATGTCAGTTTTCTTCCTTGCTCTGCTCCCTCCCCATCTCACCAGGGGCAGGGATGTTAGTGTTCCTGCACCAACCCTGGCATAGATACAGCTGCATCATGTATGGTTGAGTTGGTGGTGGTTGTGTAGAATGTTTTAGCTGAATGTGTGTGTTTAGACAGTATAAATCAATGGTCTAGTACAGTAATATAGTGAGTAACTTTCTCCCCAGTTCACCCGTAGGTTTTAGGAAAAGCATTACTTCAGGGGTGGTAATTTCTTTTTCTTTTTCTTTTTCTTTTTCTTTTTCTTTTTCTTTTTCTTTTTCTTTTTCTTTTTCTTTTTCTTTTTCTTTTTCTTTTTCTTTTTCTTTTTCTTTTTCTTTTTCTTTCTTCCATCAGAAGTATGAAAAACACAGTGATGGTTTCCTCTCACAAAACAATCTGGCTTGACTCTTGATAGCAGTCCTGAAATCTCACTCGGTTGTACTCATTTTGGTGATGTGAAACAAAAGAACGTTCCATGCTTGTAGGTTTTTGTTGCAAGGAACAGCACTGAGAATCTGAGGAATGCAAGAGTTTTCCAATAAAAACATCACAGTAATTGCTTTAAAGGAATGATTCATACATGTAATCTTTCAAATATGCTGGCATGGGTTTTGTTAAGACAGATTGACTTGGCTAGTGTGATAGGTGCTGTTCTTCAGAAAGGATATCTAATGATGATAAAGATCTTGTCTGATCTCAAAGCAAGGTAGGGCCAAGTAAGGCTAAATCTTGGATGTAAAACTTTCTGGACACAGAAGTTTTCAGAGGCAGATGCTTTTTATTTTAAGAGATGCTGCACTGGTCGAAGTGATCTCTCCAATTACCATCATGATCCTGACAATCTGGTGACACTAATATGAATCGTTCAGGTTGGAAGAGGTGCCTTAGGAGGTTGCCCAACAATGAATTCAGAGACAGACTGAAGTTCCCTAATTAAGGAAACTTAATAATTTCGTTAGAAAATTGATAATTCTCTAGTTGGTACAGCCACACGTGCTGTCATCCTTCTTTGTTGCCAGGTCACAAGCCACAAATGTTTAGGCTCCTGTCCACCAAGACCCCAGAGTCTTTGCAGTGAGGCTGCTCACTCACAGGGCCTGTACAGCTCTTTCCTTTTTAAGAAGAGAACCAGGTTTCTTGAGAGACGAAGTTCCTGCTCTAACACCCCAAAGAAAACTGTGATTTGCATTATTAATTAATAATATTAATCTACTACCTTCTTCTGATTGTAATTGTCTGTAAAGAATTGCTGCTGTATGCTGGTTTAAAAGGTGCCATGTCCACCATCAAAAGGATTCGTTTTAGGTCAGAAGCAATGTCTGTGTAGTTTAGACCTGAGAAAACATTAATGAAGTCCAGATTATCTTGGGGAATGCTTGAAACATTCTAAATGAAGAACAAATATGCAAGATCTATTTGACTGGTGGCTCCTGTGCTACTTTCAGTAGTAAATATTTTTCTCAGTTTTCAATGAACAGCTCTTGATCAGGAGTAACCCTTCTCAAGTTCAAACACTGAGGTGTCATCCTACCTTTGTTTTTATTTTTCTGTTTTACTCTCTTTTTATAGGCTCGTGGCTATGGGATTCTCTGCATCTTAAGTAATATAATTAAAAATTTTATTTGAATACAGTATTACTCACCAAAATTGATCATGAAAGAAGATGTACTTGCGCTGAATAAAAAAACAGGAAGAGCTTAATTAATCCTAGGATCAGAATGTAGGTTAACAGCGATATATTAGTATTCTAAATACTCATATATACATAATTTTATATTATATCTATGACTTGTTCTATGCATAAAGATCACAACCTCCATATGATGAGCTTCACACTTCCTGTTGCTACAGGGTACAGAATATGATGCCCACCAAGAGAAGCTGAAATTCCATTGTAATGTGGACATCCATTTTTTGTTTGCCACATGCATCCAGTGGTGCTGTAATTGTGGAAATAGTTTTGAGTTTTTCTTTTTTCCACTTTATTTTTAAATAATATAAACACTATGCTAGTTTATCTTTCTATCTCTTTTAGGAACATCTTTAGTGCAAATTCTAGTGTGTATTTCTTGGTTAGCGCTTCATACTAAGGGACAGGCATAAGATAATTCTCCAGGAAAAACCTGGAAACCTTCTGACTTTCATTTTGAGTAAGACTGTAGAGAAATATTGAGGTAGTAAGGACACACAGTTGTTTACAGGAACCTTCTGCCTGTGAAATTGTGTATGGTCATATTAAATTTCTTTGAAACAAGAAAAAGAATTTTAGAAATGTGTTCTTTTTGGTTGGTTCCTTTCTTGTAATATTGAGGGCAGCTTATGAGCTTCAGTCCTCAGTTAGTGCCACTGAAAAATTGTCTAGCCGTAGACATATTGCGTATGGAAAACTGACATCTTCAAGGATTTTTTCAATTAAAAAGTAAAAAGCATTACAGAATTGTCTCCTTTCAAGGTTTCACAGAAGGCTCAGGTATGATAAAATCATAGGCCCTGCAATTATCTGCTCTTGTGTATTTAAAAATGTGCATTTATCAAAGGTAATTGACTTCTGGTCCTCTCTGCATGTGGATTTAATTTCCCAAATCTGTTCTTCCTCTTTTCTTTTCCGCTCTAACCCCACGTTTTGCTCGAGGTAGTTTTGATTTAGTGAGACACAACAAATGGTCCTACTGCTGACACTTGTGGTAGAGGGGACAGTTTAGTTCAATAGTTATCCTGTCAATGGAAGGCTGTATTTTGCTAGTGTTGAAGGCTTCTTCCCAGTGAATCCCAAAATGTATCCTGAATCTTTATGAACAAGATATCTATATAGATACTTCATGGCTGTGATACAAGCTGAAGGATATCTTTATCAACAGAGAATATATTGCTCCTGAAAGGATGTGCTGCTAGATTATAGCTTTGGCTTCCTTTGTCCCTTAAAAAGGAAATATTTGCATGATATGGCACACTGAATTGTGGCAGTTACTGGGTTTTTTTACTTTTTTTTTAATAAATTGGTATTTAGAGTGACTTACAGACTTTTTAAAATTTTAGAGAATGCATTTCTTCTTGCATCCTTTTGGGACCAAGTGCTTTGTATGGCGGGTTAGTTTTGGAAGTAGCTGCTATTACTACTTTAGGTGTACCACAGTAGAGTAGTTCAAGCAAGGGAGAGTTTCCTGTGGGCTATCTGCTAATGCTTTGTTCATGCAAGTGCTAATTAATACTTCCTCAGTTCATGCAGTTCCCTGCTCTATGAATAGTTAAAGAACTTCAGTGTCTCTCTAAATTGGCTTAAAGAATGCTGGGAAAGAACGCCCCATGTCAAAATCTGATGTTCACTGGATTGTATTTGTCTCCATTTGACATTGTTTTACATTGTTTTATACTGATCCAAATAGATAGTTGGTGTTTAGAGAGGGAAAATGTAATGGGAAATGTTAACGTGACTTTAGTATTCAGAAAAACTGAAGTTTAAACATTTGTTCCAGCTCTGCAATGACAATTCTGCATTCCAGGAGACTGGACAGTAACATTTTCCTTACGCTCTTTTAGAGTAACAAATTCTATTGAATCTTAGATTTTTTTTTTAATTTCTAAATATACACAGGAGAATTTTTAAGATATTTGTCTAGTTATCTTATTAAAAATATTTGGTGGAAGTGGAGGAGAAGGAAGTAAAAAACACTAACCCGTCACCATCCCCACGCTCTTCTGAACTGACCATGTCTTTCTTTGTATTACAAAATAAAAAAACCAGAATGTTGGCTTTTTATAGGAAATTAGGAAAGCAATCAATGAATAATATAATTTGCCTTCAGGCATGTTGAGAAATGCCTTAAGAATGGCTGAAATACAATGTTACTCTTGCAAAGCAAACAAAAGATCAGTCCCATCTTACTACAGAGGACAGATGCAGTCACTTGCCGAACAAGGGAGAATGAGGATTTTTGTAAATTTTGGATTCACTAAAGAGCAGGGTCTATATAGCTAAGAAATGGAATAGGACTGTGACAGCCTCATGAATCCAGTGTGAGACTGAGAATTACAGAGCTGGTCCTGTCACAGACAAGACTTATAGGAGTGGGACTGTGATTTGCTGGCTGGCTAGACTGGCTCCAGAGCACTTTGGGGTTTAATATGTGGTAGATTGTAAGTCCTGGCAGGCAAAAATGCATTAGCAGAAGTGTTAGCTGGTCCTAATGGGAGTGTGGGTAACAGTTCCATCCACTCTATCTCAGACCACAAATTACATCTTTTTAGTAATAATTTAGAGATTGGGGGTAGGGGAGGGGGGAATCCCCAAGCCCATACACTCTTCTTTTGTATTTTATTTGTGGAATTACTGAAGCAGTTAAACCTCACCCCCAGAAATGTACATGCATCCAGTTCCTGAAAGTTGAGATCCTGAATTTTATATAATTGAAAGGAAAAGGGGTTCGTCATCCTTATATTTGATAAGTGATTGGTGAATCAAAGTCTGGCCACCATTGTGTCTTTTAAGATGATGAATTTCAAATAAAAAAGAGCCTCTAAACTATGCCAGCTTCAGTATAAAGTTGTCTTACCAGTATAGCTGCTAACCTGAAATTTCTTAAGTAACTTTATATATATTCTTTTTTAAAGGAGGGAGAGTCTTGTAGAAGTGTGTTCTTAGCACAGATACAATAGACTGCCAAGTGTCTTCTGAGGAGAAGTTGCTTGCAAACTTTTCCTGTTAACTGATGGACGATGATAGTTGCATAATTACTGGATTAATTAGATTCTTTTATCAGAGTAAAAAATGTTTTTCTTTCAATTTTATTTCTTCTATTAAGTAAGAGAGATGGATTTAACTGATGTTTGTTGGCTCAGCAAAGCACTGCCTGCCAATCAGACAAAATTTAGGGCAGCAAATTGAACAGGGAAATTGCAGGCATTAGAAAGCAGCAAGCAGCATCCCATAAAGCTAGTGTTGATTTAGCTAGGTTGGCATAGGAACCGGTTTGCAAGAGCACAGTGTAAGTACAGACACATCTTAGTATTTTAATGGCTCTTTCATCTGGAAACCTCAAAAGTGCAAATGCATGAGCTCTTACAGTATCCTTGTCTTTTGTGACAGTGTTATGAGCTACAGTGGAATAGAGAGTACCTGCTTGATCTGTCTAAAAGCCAGAAGAGAGTTGTGTTGCTATATGACAGGAATAATCTCTGAACTTCCACCAAATTCTTGGTCATTTCCACTAGCAAATTCTTCATGTCACTTCATGTGACAAAGCCTTTGGACAAACCTTGATTGTGACAGGAGTAAGATCAAAATTGGAACAGCCCTAGCTTCAGCGCTGATTGACCCCCTTCATTGGCATTGGCTGCATCCCAGCCACAGGTGGAATTTCTTGACAGAATGAAGAGTATCTCATAGAAGAAAAGGATAAAAGTCTGTGAAGGAGATATTTGGAGTTACTGTAGAAACAAAGACAATGACGAATGCTGTTTCAGCAAACTGGTCAAGTAGGAGCACATAGATGAACTCTAGTGTAAATACAAGATCTCGGTGACCTCCCGTCTTCCTCTGGTGCAAACACAAGTTGTTAATTAGAAAAATCAATGAGATTTATAATGCAATTAAAGCAACTTAACTGTTAGCTTAAATGTTCACTGTAAAAACCCCCCAAACAGCATCACTGGGAATAATTTTTTTTCTTTACGTTAATAATGAGACAGGTTTAAAAATTAATTTAGAATTTAACTGTGGTGGTTGTACAGCATCAACTATGGCTCATTTAGTCTGTTTAATGGTATGACCAAAAGATCAGCTTTAGCAGCATGTTATCTGTAAGTAAAAAACACTGATGTAGTAACCTAAATGCTATTGTCAATTCTTAAAAATTACTGTAGCTACTCATATCCAACTTTCCCAAGAAACGTTTGTCACAAGTAATGTTAAAGGAGATATAGCCACTAAGACTTTTTCAGAGCCACTGAGTTTGAAAAAACCCAAAACAACAAACCAAACAAAATGACCACTAAAACGACATTTTGATTTCCAAAAGCAAAGTAATATTTCATATTACTCAGGAGAAGAAAAAGAGAGATGCTGGCTGATTCCAGAAAAGACTGTCACAAAGACTTGAGGTTTAGCGAATATACTGGGTGTTTTCAGTCATGCCTTTGAGGTTCGCCCACTAACAGTAGTTCTGAAAAATGTCTTTAAAGTCTGCATTTTGTTCTTTTGATGGATTACCAGAATCTCCAGCTCATGCCTCAATGTAGCGCAACATAAACTGCAGCTAAAGCAAAGAAGGAGGAAATTAGATGAGAATGCCTGAAAAAACTTTGAATGTCCCTGCTTTGATGTATTTCACAATCTTAGCATGACTTCATAGCTGGCAGTATACAATATATACAATACTCAGAGAGCCAGCACGGCATGACAGCCTGAAACAGCAGTATGTATTATATATCAAGTGAAAAGTGAACTAAATATGTCAGGAATAACTTCAAAGTTCAAACAAAGTTGTTAGGAAAGTGTTGATTGTGGCTGTATCATTTTGAATTTACCTGTTTGGGGTTTTTTATTTCTGAAGAAGGTATTACATCCCTGTGATGTCTGGAAAGTATTTGAGCATTTTTACTCTAGGATTATAGCAAAGAATGAATAAAAGCTATGTTGTTTTTCTGTATCGTGTGCGTACCTTGTAATTAGATCTGAGAGTAACTGGATACCTCACTTGACAAACTTGCTGCAAATAGAGATTGTAAGACAACCTAAATATTAAAGGGAGAACAGCAGTGAGATGTAATGCATCTTGGAAAGTAAGAAAGTGAGGATTGCCATGAAATAAGTATTAAACAAGGTCTTAAGTACCATTTCGGGGGCTTCTTTCAGGTATATGTTGCTGTGATGGATGCTTCCACCAGGGTTTTGCTAACAAAGTTACTCGTCAGTGGGTGGTAGTAATGACTTGAATTTATTATATAACCACCTAATCTTGGGATGGCATTGGACACTTGTGCATCAGAGACTGTTTTCTGCCATTGGTAAACCTGGGCAAGTTATGAAAAGTGCTTAGAAAGATTTATTCACAACTTGCCTGAAGGGGGAAGCACAGACAAAGGCGTCACTGTGTCTATCCCAGAATTCAACACATATTTTCAAAGTTCAGGGCTTCTGAAATTCACTTCTGTCAAATCACAGAGATTTTGGGGGTTTTTTTGTACTTAGATCTGATTGCTTCAGTGACAAAAATGTTGGTGTTTTAACCACAATTTTAAAAATTCTTGCAGCCACTGGAGGACTGACATTCTTAAAATGGCAAGAAGCAGCTTCTTGACAATCAGTGGCAATCGTTACGAAATCTATTTGCTTGCTTGTGTTCAACAGGATGCATTCTGGGAACAGCTCTGGAAGTGAAATGAGAAGCAAGGCAGTCATTTGACTAACAGAATTATTATTATTTGGAATATAAGGTGGATAACTGTTTTGTTCTTGCTTTCACATCAAGTAGAAAATACAACTTTATTTGGCAACTTCAGAAATCTGATCTATGATTCCTCTAGTTTCTTTTTCACTTTTGTGTGTGTGAGTGTACTAAAATGGGTGTTGGCAACCTAACCACCAACTAGAGTGCAGTCTTTTTGTGGCAGAGGAAAAGTAAGGCCTGTCCTGGTGACTTAAATGGACACTTCCATTATACTGAAAGATAAAGGACCAAGATCTCTGCTGGTTTTACTTTACAGACTATAGTTTTATTTCATCTGTAGAGAACTATAGCAGTAGGCAAGGCCCAAGGCATCCCGGCCTGTATCAGCAATAGTGTGGGCAGCAGGACCAGGGCAGTGACTGTGCCCCTGTGCTCGGCACTGGTGAGGTCACACCTCGAGAGCTGGGTCCAGTTCTGGGCCCCTCACTACAAGGACATTGAGGTGCTGGGGAGTGTCCAGAGAAGGGCAACGGAGCTGGGGAAGGGTCTGGAGCACAAGTCCTGTGAGGAGTGGCTGAGGGAGCTGGGGGTATTTAGCCTGGAGAAAAGGAGACTCAGGCGAGACCTTATGGCTGTCTACAACAACCTGAGAGGAGAGTGGGGTGGTCAGCCTCTTTCCCCAAGTAATAAGAGACAGAATGAGAGGAAATTGCCTCAAGTTGCACTAGGGTACACTTAGACTGGATACTAGGAAAAATGTCTTTACCAAAATGGGAACAGACTTTGAAAAAGGCTGCCCAGGGAAATGGTGGAGTCACCATCCCTGGACATATTTAAAAGATGTGTAGAGGCAGCACCTGGGGACTTGGCAGTTCTCAGTTAATGGTTGTACTAGATGATCTTGAAGATTTTTCCAACCTAAATGATTTTATGATTCTAATTTGGCTTCAGGAAGGAATGTGTCCTGAAAGAGTACAATACAGTGACCAGCACAAAGGATGAGAATTGATCTCAGAGACAGATCTGCTATTGCACTGTAAAGCTGGAATCCTTTTCTGTTGGAAGATTATGATGCTGTCTGTTACATCTTACAGTCGTACTCTACAGTTTGATTTGCAGCTTCTCAGCCAAGTAACTGTTGTCAAAAGCATTCGTGACTAAGGTAAAAGAATGAAGGATTTTGCCAAACAAACAGTAAAAGTGAAAGGCTATCCATGTTCATTGTTGTTCGAGATGAAAATTATATTAAAGGTAGCATGGTTAAACTGGACTTGGGTATTTTATTTTTATTTAAAGTGTGCTGCATTTATATTACAGCTTTTTAAATTTGCAGGTCACACTTTATTGTCATTGTTTGAGAATCAGCATGTGATAATTTGAAACCACTATATAGAACAACTTGAATGCAGCCTTCAGTTCCCTTGTAGGACATCATCATGAATTACTGTATTACATTGACAGCAGGGGTGATACTGAGGGATGCAATGTTGAGCAATGAGCTTTCTCTCTTAGTATTATCCATTTTATTTGTAGTTCTAAATTTATAGCAAAGACAGGGTAAATAGTATTAAGGTAAAAATGTGGCCAGCTGTACAAAGACTACGCCTAATACATGTCAGCATGGGCAGACAGAGTAGAGTCTAGGTCTTGGCCAAAGACTGTCATCCAAAGCAGTCCTTGATGGAACTGAGTGAGACATGTCTTCCTCATTTCTGCTTTTGAAATACTTGTATAAGACTTAAAATACAGTTGTTCAGATAATAAAAACTTATGGGCAGCTAACATCTGAGAACGAAGCAAAGGGTTTAAGCAATCTGGCATGGGTGCAGTAATTTAATGTTTAGCACAGATTCTTTGGATTCATTCCTTGTCTTGGTAGTACTCATCCTTGCAAGTAATTTCTCATAAATTGTCATTAATTCATTTATAAAACTTCAAGATAAATTAAAATAATACTAAACAACAGGGGCCAATTTGTAGTTCTTGTAACATTGTGAATGTGCTATACTACTTTAGGATTTCCAAACTCAATCAACATCATTTGACAAAAAAATGCAATCTTGATAAACAAGGAACAAATCAAAACAGCTCTCTTTCTCTTTGGATATTCTCAGTTAACACATTGACACTGATGTAAATTTTTTTCCTCAGTAAGTGTAAAGAGAACATGCTCAAATAAGAGGAAATAATTTTTTGTTTTTTTCATGATTATTATTATTTTGGATTAAGTCCGTGAGGAACTCTTTAAAAAGTGTTGCATCACCTGACACACAGATATGTGATGATGGCAAAATAATTACAGAAGAGAGTAATAAATGGCATTTATGTCATGAATTAATTAAATGTCAGGATCCAGTCTAGAGGAATAGGGAACATGGTTTGCATGTATTCAGAGAACTGTGCCAAATGTAGTTTACAACTGTCTCTGTGGACAGCAAAGAGCTCAGCTTATTTCTGTGCCCCCGTGGTTCTGTTTTAAGTAATGTGCCTAAGATCAGATTGTTGAGCAGATGGTGCTAGTGTGAGATGGTGTACTGCTTCCAAAGCACTAGTTGGTGTGAATGGCATGCTAGCACAGAGGGTGTGCTGTGACCTGGCTACTAGAGAATGCAGTGTTTTAGAAAGAGGGAGCCCTCTGAAAAGTTTGCTGTAAAACTCAGATTAAAATACTCAGCAAATTTGGTTACTCGTATTACTATTAGATTCCCAGCCATCACCATAACTGGTCTGTTTTGTGTACCTGAAATGTTTTGTATCATTTCATATGGCTGTTTAGTGTATGTGCCTTTGGTTCATACTGTGCTGCTGCTAAAACAACCAAGGGTTGCTCTTTCTCTTGATTTCCTCCCCCCTCCCCATGCTCCTTCTCTGTGGTGTATTAATCCTGTGCTCTTTCTTTATCAAAATGTAAAATCTCTGCTGGAAGAAAACATGCTGAAAATTTGAATGGTGTATTGTCTCACCTCACATGCAGTGTTTGGCAGCCTCAGAGTGACTGTAATCACAGCTGCTTTCAAACCTGCTTGCTGTCAGAGGATCTCCCACAGGCCCTTGTGAAAGCCAACATTAAGATCAGAGCTGGAGCTATAAACTTCTGTCTTCCATGGTTATAGACATCCCAAATCCTACTCAAAGGTGTGCTTAAACTGCAGCCAAAATCATCACTTTTCAGTTTGAGTTGCAGAGGTGAAAACCCCCAAACCTTTGTCTAGATACCGTTAAAGGGGCAGTGTTGAAGAAATACAGTGTGTAGTGATTTACTCACCATATTTAGCATCTGTCTTCAAAATTCTTGTAGTGGGCAATTATTGATTACAGCTAAGACCCTTTCTCAGTAGGTCGACAAAAGAACTTTTTTTTGGATGGCGGGATTAGGGATTTCTGTCTGTAGGTGTTGGACGCTCTATTCTCATCCTCATACTTGCAGAATTACGGGTCTTCTCACCATTTAGTAATTTTGCCCCACAGGAATGCCATGATCAGACCCATGGATAAGTGTGACTCTTGCAACACATTGAAAATACAAACCAAACAGTTACTCTTTCTGAAGAGCTTGTGAAGTTCACTCTCAGGGTCTTGAGAAATCCACACAAATGTTCCTCTTTTATTTTTTTAATGGGTTTAGTTTTATAGTTGTTTTCTTTAAATAAATAAATATTTTTTTTAAAAAAACTAATTAAAAGGGATCTCTTTTTTTACAAGTGGTTTAATCCCACTGCTAGAGAGGATGTAATCCAGATGACATTCTCAGGGGACAGTAAAGACTTTTGCCAATATTCTTATATTGCTAAAAGATTCACCAGGCAGCATTCCTAGCTGGGACAAAATGCATCACTATTAATTTTACCTCCAATTTCCACCCCAAAGCCCCCTTTCTTAAATCTTTTGAGAATCAAAAAGGCAACAAGGGTTCAAGTGAAGACCTTCAAAGTAATTCCCCATTAGTTTAAAAGGTAGCTTTGCAAACTTTTGGTAAAGCAGTTAACTGAAACTTGACATTATACAGCTTATTTTAATTTAGTAGTGTAATGATGTGGTGATAGAGTATTGCTATCTACCCAACATGTATCTTTAGGAGAGTTCCAGAAGTTCTGACTTGAAGAAATGAAAAGTTGTTCCAGCTAAACATATAATAACGTAGATTTTAAATAGCTGAACTCATGTCTTCAAATAGAGTTACTTTTTTTCTTCTAAACAAGTATTTGCCCAAATTTAATTTTTTTGGCATTATTTGTTCTACACATTATTCTAGAGATTAGGAGGGCCTTATGGCTTCAGAAAATTCTATCAGATATTGCATCTTTCAAAAATTCACACTTTCTGAATCCTTTTTATAGTTGCATGACTTTTTTAAAACATTGTAATTAGTGTCTACCTACTGCTCACAAATCACATTTTCCCCATCAGGCACATCTCTACTTACATTTTATTTATTCATCCTGCAGTGTTACCAAATAATAGTAACACTGAAAATGTACCCTCCTAAATCTTTGTTCCTGTAGACTTCATTGAAACATAGACTTTAGACTACTTGAGTAAAATGTGAATTAATACATAGCAAATTCCAGTTTCTTACCAAATCCTTTGCTTCAGTACACCTTCACAGTTTAAAAAAGCCCAGCCAAAAAAAAAAAAAAATAAAATTCTGATATCATTCAGCTAAAGAGGATTAATTTTTTTTGTTCCCAGTGGTAGTACACAGCTGAAAGGATCCTGTTCTAGCTCCCTGCTGGAATAACAGCTGATGCACCTACAGTTACAACAGCAGATACTTATCCAGCATCTCTTCCCAAGAAGAGATAGAAGAGATATGTAGAACTGGTCTTTCTACATGTTCTCTGTGCACCTTTGGATACTGTGCTTCAGATCACTGATTTTATTTCATTCGTATTTGTTGCTGTGCATATTTGCTTTCTCCTGTTACGCAGATTTCTGTCCTGAGAGGTAATCCCTTGGTTAGCAGTCAATAAAAAGAACATTCACATGAATGAGTGCTCATAATCTTGTCCTCTATGAATTCAGAGGTGAGATTAACACAGTTATATACACCCATCAAACCCTTCTCTCCATAGTTAGGCATTATGTGAATTATAGTAAATAAATGCAGATTTTGGGTTCTTCCCAGGAGACATCAAATAAAGTAGCTGGAAGAGCACAGGCAAATATCTGATTTCATTCTGGCATTAACTCACACAGTTCATGGGCTATTTTAAGAACTCTCTTTGTATAGTTGGAGCTGAGTTTCAAACAGTGCTTCAAAGTAATGAGTGGTCTTGGCAGACAGAAAAATTCTGCCAAATTAGAAGTGAAATTAGACTAGTATAGTGTTACAATAATAAGGTTAATCGGTTAAGGGAATAATTTGTGGGATAGGATCATTAAAATGTCAGTGCCAGCGATGTTCCTGGACTGCACATAGTGTAGAAGATGCTTCACTGAAAAGGGAGGAATAGGAAGGTCTGTTCTTCCTCAGGAACTGTAACACAAAGCACTGCTGCTTTTGTGCTTGTACATTCTTTTTCGTTTAGCAGCAAAGTTCTTGGTAAAGATCAGAAAACTCTTTAAATAACCACTTCCTGGTATGTCCTTGAGTTGCTGATAGCTCAAAGGAGAAACTTCTTTTTCAAGTGTGAGAATTCTGTTCCAGATCATGGCTTTTGTTGGGACTGTTTGTGACTGATTAATACGTATAAAGTGCAAGTAAAAATCTTAATGGTTTGTATATGTACAAAACTGTGGCCAACTGCCTATTTCTATTGTTGAAAGTTGTCACACAAGAGCACTTAGAAATGGCCACCTGGGTTAGAAATTGACCTTGGAACTCTGTATTCTGGTACTCTGTCTTCGCTAGTGACTAATACTGGACTGAGAGGGAGATGCACAAAATTTTAGTGTATGCTAAAGTAGGGCAGTTTCAATTTCCTGTAGTAACCTCATGTCCTTTAATTGAAGCCTATTCTAAATATACTGTTTTATTTCAAGATACAAAATTGTTATTTTGCACGAAGTTTCATCACCATTTTATAAAGAAAAATTAAATCAACTTGTCTTAAAGAACAGAACTTCACTTTTTAAAACTGGTAGGAATTGATTGTTAAGTGAGGAATTCCCAGCAGCACTTCAGGTGAAAATTCAAAGCACTGAGTTGATAATTTTATCAGCTTTTACCTATGTCTTTTCACCTCTCTGGATGAACAGCTGAGGAAGAACTGTAGGTGTAGCATCCATAGCCACTTCTGAATATCTGGCTAAGGCTGTGGAGTTTCTTCCTCAGTGAAATCATATTTCTATATTGCAAAAGGTATGTCTAAACTGCACGTTTTTGGGAGGCTTTCAAACTGCCATACCACACTATGTAGTTGGCTGATTTCAAGCCTGTTTGGGCTAGAATGGGGCATGGTAGAATTCTTCTTCCCTCCTTTGCATCAACAGAAGTCCAGGCATATGGGACAGACATACAAAGTATGTCCAGGTTTGACCTACTCAGGAAAAAAGAAAAAAAAATCCTTTTCATCACGTGGTATTTGTGTAATTGATAACCAATAATTTTTTAAAAGCCAGTTGTTTTGAACTTTTAACGATTCTGAAAATAAATGTGAGTTACTAACAAGCATTTCTGTTGTTAGCTTGCTAGAATCCCTGACTACTCTTGCACATCCATGTTAGGACTTTCAAAATTGGTTCATCTTTCATGGTTATCAGGAAGCAGAGAAAGATTAGAAAGGGCCATTTTCTTTTGGAAAAATCTTTTGACTACTGATTGTCCTACAGGGACTCCAACAGTTCATCTGGCAATAAAGCAGGGAGAGACTACAATGAAATTAAAGAGTCCTAAAATAAAAGCTGAACATGAGAATATTTTTTGTTATAGTATTTTATGTTATTGTTTACTAATTCTGTGCTTTAATTGCGAAAATTGAATAAGGCAGTCATAGGGATTTATGTTCTCTGTTAATGTGAGCTGCAGTTAAAATGTCACAAGAGCTCAACAACAGATAAAAGAAAATCAAATAAACCAGGAGCTCTTTTGTTTTCATAACACAGTGGGTCATGGTAGTACCTCAAATGGGACAGGAGAGAAGGAAATAGAAAACCAGGACTACCTTCAGCTTCCTGAGGGTAGAAAGGATAGAAAGCTTCAGGTAAAATTTCATTGGATTGTTTAATATGAAATTTGTACCTTAGCCAGAATCCCTAATACAAATTCTTCACACTGGAAAAATGTTACTCAGGGGAATCCATCTTATTACTTTTTTTTTTTTCCATTTTGATGAAAAAAGTAATGATATGAAGTGGAAAATGTCAAGTAAAATTAATCTAAATATTGGCTTCATGCAACACAATAGGAAGCATATTTTACTGTGTAGTGGCGTTATTCACTGAAGTCCATAACTACAGGTGTGCCAAACTGTCAGGACATTTTGATATGACTGATGGATTTTCCTCTTCTAGAAAATGCTACGATCCCCAGGGTTTGTTCTCCCCTTGGACCATGACGTAGAAAAGTTTCCAAATGCTTGCTGCACAAGACTCACCACTCCTTCCCCTCAGTGGCTATATCCCAGGTGGGGATATTTTCCATCTGTGCATGTGGCCCAATTCCTGCAGCACCTGAGCATCTCACCTGGACCTTTCTCCTTACCCAAAGACAGTGGTGTGTGAGTGTGAGACAGACCCCACAGAGCTGGTGTGGCAATCTAAGTGTAGGTATGGTTAACTTTTGCTGCATGTGTGCAGGAATTCTGTTTGTGTCTGTCCTACCCCCAGCAGATGGAAGAAGAGCAGGAATGGGAGCACTATTTGGAGCGGGTGATGGAAGCATGCTGCCCAGGCTCCCTGCGGGTGTCCCTTAGGGGTGCCACTAGAAGGTAGTTGTTCATCTGTGGTAAGGCTAAGATGTTATTGTTTTGCTCTAAACCAGAGAGTTTTATTAATTGGAAGCCAGGAAGTGTACATGCTGATGGTCTTGGGTGCTTCCAAGTTAAGCAAATACTCTTTGATGAATATTTGATGCTAAATTTGTTACCAACTTTGATTTTTAGACTTCTGGAATCTCTTTGGTAATGCAAGCCAAGATACACTGGAAATCCTTGTGAGAGCAAGAAATCAATACCATACTTGCAAGCCTTGGCCAGCTTCCTGAAAGTTTGAATGTCCTCCCTCTTGGAGTCTAGTTTTCTGAAACACAGTACTCCTGATTATGTGCTGTTTGGATGACAGCTTGAGAAGTCTGTAAGAGTGAAGGGTGACCCACTTGCATCTTGATTTTTTTCTGTGTGCTTAATAAAGATTTTCCAGTTTAAGGTTGATTTTAATTTAGTCACACATTGTCTAAAATCTCCTGGTGTACCACAAATAGATATTTTCCAAGTAGAAATCAAATAATTATTTAAGAAGAATATATTTATATCAAAACAATTGAGACTGATGTGTTAGTAACGCTGCTACTTAGTTACTGCTGTTTATACACACTTCCTGTTGTATATATGAGCCATATTGTCTCAGGTCACCTACAATTCTTGCTTAAGAATATTTTGGGCCTCTTTGGGTTTCTTATGGAAACCCCTTAAACTCTTTATTCTTAATTTATTTTCTTTTTTTCTTAAGTTTTAAACTTTACTTACAATATACACATGTATTAATTGTGGTCAATATTGTATTTTAGGAATTAAAAATAGCACATCGCCACAGCATTTAGTATTTGATTATTTCAAGGTTGAAAGGATATGTAGTGCCTGTCAGCAATTTTCTCTGAGGTATCTCTGTTTTGAAGTCCATTTGTTCATAAATAAACATTTTAATGCATATTTATTTATGTCTGTAGATTTTGTCTCCTACTAGTAAAAATAGCTGGCTTACCTTCAATACACAACAGTCAATTTAAATACAACTTAAGTTTGCTTCTGTTTCTCTTAGTTAATGAGTAGCAAGTGATTTGCCAGCCCTAATTATGGTGTTATTGTCTTTCCAAGAGGCACACTGACATTAGATTCTACAGTGGCTTAAAGCAGCTTGGTGTAACTGTGTCTAAACAGAACAAAACACAGCCTTTCTTTATTACATGCAGCCAGTGACAGAAGCATTTTTTGTATGACACAATGCAGGCAAACTATATGTCAGATTAGAACTGTTCTGCAGAAACCCCCCAAAAAACTACTTGATTTTTTATTTGGGTTCTTTGAGACTTTTTTTCCCCCACAAACCTATTCTCTTCAGAAATGCATATGACAACTATGATGGTATATTCAAGATTGTGCAATGAACTGAGAGGAGGTTGTATAGAAAGTAGGTTTAAAAATTGAGGTTCTTTCATGTGCTTGAGTTGAGTGTCACAAAGTAAGTGGGCAAAGATAGGCATGAGCCTTTTTCATTTTAGTTGCTTGTTATTTTTGTTTTTTGGCATTTTCTTTAGTGCACTGATGAAAAACTGTAGTGACAATCCCATCACCTGGAACTGGGTTGCATGGCATTTGAAAAGCAGCCTGTGGAAGTATGGCAAGTCCTGTCAGAGGGCACAGATGGCTTGAAATGAGGATTGTTGCATACAAAAATCTCTCTTCCTCTTTTTATTGGAAACGTATTATAAGCACTGAGTCTGAGCTTTCCTTGAAAGCTTTAAAAACTCTTACGCTCATATAGAACAACTTATGCTTTCCTTATGTAGCTACTGGTGCCAGAGGAATTTATAAAGTGCTTTTAGCAGCTTAAAAGCCTGAAAAGTGTAGGATAATCATCCCCCTTTTTTAACACAGTCCAGTACACCTTCATCAGCTGTCCTAGTGGTATGGCTCCTTACTGTGGCAAAATGCCTTTTCCACCATGGATGTGCTCAGGCTTGCAGATGGGTTGAGGCTTGCTCTGACAAATGTTTCGTATTTTTCACCTTGCTATTGTCTCTAGAATGTTGAAATCAAAAGAATTTGTAGGATCTTTCTGAGGCTTACTGGTAGTACCAGTGTGTTGAAGTCATTTGTTTATACATGATGATACAAGAATTCTCCTCACTTCTCCCTCAGTTTTGTCACACCAATTTAAAACTTTTTAAATGTATGATCGGCTGACATATGCAAGTCTCAGCCATTCTATGGCTCTGGGGCAAAGCTGAGACTCCATCACCCCCTTCTTCTAGAGGGTGATTTTCGCTGCTGGTTCATGTAATTTTCTTTTACCATTTGGATCTCTGTTCTCTCCCTGAAAGTTCAAATATCTCTAGAGAGCCTAATAATTGTGTGTTTCAGTGCTATGGAGTGGATGGCCAAGAAAGAAGCTAATGGTATGTCAGAGCCAGATTTGAAGTTCCATTTCTATTAGCTTAAAAAGAAACTAAGGCTGGAGTTGTGGCACAGAAGGTATCCAGGCACCTCACTTAAGACAACACCATGAGATTTTGGGAAATCCTATTCCCAATCTTGTAGGAATTCCTTTTGACCTTTTCTTACAGCTTTCTGTCCATTTTTACAGACTGAAATGCAAGCACATGGGCTGAAATCCTGGTCTAGAACGCCACATGATACTATACAGTGTTTCTCTGGATCGGGATGTGAGCCCTTAAATCCGCTAGAAGTTTGGTACTCAGACATCTTTTGAGGATCACTCTGTGAGTGACCTGTCTGAAGGTGGTGCTATACAACACTAGAATCAGAAGTTGGGGGAGTCTGGTGCCCCCTTGTCTATCAACAGTAAATAACAATGTCTCACTCCTTGTTTAATCTGAATAGTGGTGGTGACTTTTTCGCTGCATATGGAAAGCACGTTTCATGCTTTGTCTAACCTTGTATTCCAGACAATGGCTGTGGAAGGACTTCAGAGCAGAAAATGCAGGAAAACTGGGTTCTGATACTGATCTGAACTGAAACAGACAGGAAATGCCATATTCTAAGCTTGGTGGGCACTGATAATTTTTTTTTTTTAAGAACCCTAGTCTTTAATATGACCCACATTAAGAAAATATCCTGTTAAATTCGTCAGCTTTTCCCCACATGGTCTTTAAACACTCTTCAAAAAGGTATCTGTGAATGTAACCTTTTTGGTCTCTACAGATTATTTAGTATTTTCTTACTTTTACATGTCTCAGAGTTCGATGTTTATCTGGAAAGGAAAAAAAATCTTTAGTAGCTGGTTATAGTCCCAAGTTCAGATAGAATCTCTTCATTTGAAACTTTATTCATTGATGTAAAATAGAAGGATATTTACTAGCATCAGGTTTAGTGAATGGAATGTTATTCTTTTTGACCTTGAAACCAAAATATAATATTACATTTTAGACAAATTAATTTTCTGTGATTGCTTGAAAGTAGTGTGTTCTAATTTTGTTATCTTTAACACTGAGAAAAAAAGCCCTCACCATTTTCTGAAATAAAAATCTAGTTTTATTTTAATAAAGTGTTGCATTTTTTGTCTGGCTCAAAAAGCCTTTGGGCAACAGATACATTTTGATGGGTTTGCCTCCAATTTACAAAGAAAGTACTGAGTCAAGGCCAAACAAGTTATGTGACTGCTTTTCTTACAGCTGTCAGTGGCTATAACCAGAAAAAGAGCAGAAATCTTCCAACTCTTTTGTGTGTCACTAAATCAGCTTACTACTGTGTCATTTATAGCCTCTTCTCCAGCACCTTCCTTTTCACTGAGCATGGACAATACCCTTTACCTGATATTCTGTTTGTGTGGTCCTTTTACATATGGTAGAGAGATAATGTGAAAGTTTAGCTGGTTCAAGGAACTGTATTATATTACAATGCTTGGTTAGTTTAATTTTGGCACATGATCGAATAGAAGGGGTAATTATATTCTGGAGTTATTCAATATTTGAACAGCTTGGAAAGAACAATCTTTAGGGAGCTGGAGGGCTCAGTTTGATTATAGAACTGCCTTATTTATGCCTTATGGGACTACACTGCTTGCTGTCTTGTCTCTGATTCAAGGTGCAAAAGAAATAAAATACTGACACAAAGATTTGAATTAGAGCAATGCCAGTAACAGAATTTTATTGAACGGTGGATTTGATGAAGGCACGGTCTCACTGATCCACATTGTGCAGCTTCCTTTTCAGCATGTGTAAAAAGAGAAAAAGCCTAGCTATTCTTCTACTGAAAAATCAAATAAACATTCATTCCAGGTTTATTGCCTGCCACCCAAGGTTAACTTCTTATTTCAGTTCCTACTGTCTACTTATGACCATAATTTTCTCTCAATCTTAGCTATGTAGCCCTTAGACCATCACTGGAAATTTATGGGCAGCATTTGACCTGTCAAGCATATTTCAAAATAATTACTATCTAAATCATCCAGGCAGCTCTGAAATCCCCATTTTTAATGTTTCTGCACTATTGGCTATCTCAGATGTGGTAAGATGCTCTAATCATGAGTACTTGAGAGCCTAAGACAGATATCGATCATTATTTGTCTTGTTTTGCCTCCATAATGTATGTTGCTCTGTCTTGGAGATGTGTTTAATGTGTGTAAAATTTCACTGCACCATACAAGCCACAGCCTCTCTGGCTAACTCTAGAATAACACCTGTGTTTGTCACAAAAGGCTTTGAATGGCAACCACAGGTTGAACTCCCTGCCCAAGGAGAACTATTCTGAAAGACTGGGAGTCTGTAAGAGAGCCTTGAGGTTGAGGAGGATAGCAGGGCCATGCAGAAGGGAGAAAAATCATCTCCTTTATTATTCCTGCAGTACTACATAAGAACCACCTGGTTTTGTGCGTATAAACCTGCCTGTTTTGTAGATTTCGGTAAAACCTAAAACTGTAAACTGGGAAAAAACTACACAACTTCGTTCTGAACTTCATTGAAACTATTTGCAGCTTAACTGGCAGGCAGACAAGGCATTTACAATTCCAGATCACTCTCACCACCTGGACATTCATTGCTTTTCTCGTAGTTGTTCTGAGAACATATGATTGCAGAAAGCTTTTGTTCTGTTCTGACTGTAACTTGGTTATATAAGAGGGTAATCTATTTGATCCAGTTCCTAACTGTCCTGCAGATTTTTTTTTTTTTTAATTTTAGGAGAATGAATTATCTTGTAAACTCATCCGAGGATGCAATCCGTGTTCCTGCCATTCTCGGACCCAATTTTGCTGTAACACTACTCTGTGTACATATGAGTGAACTTAGGCTGCTGGAAACAGAGATGTGTTAGGCCAGTTGATACGGCCCATTGTGTTTGTCCAGTTTCTGAGAACTAGCCATATGGGACTAGGCACTAGATGGATCATTTCCCTAAATCCAACAGCCAAGTTCCATCACCCACAGTGAGGACCACCCCTTTCCTCCCAGGTGATTCTTTGTTCCTTACACAGTCAATCACATTCCACTGCAGGAGAACTTTCTGTGCTGCCTGAATAGCAGCAAGACTCAGCCATCAAAATCAGCTTAAAGCCCTTAAGCCCAAGATGTCACATCTGCTTTGCAGAAATTACAACAGGAAAACAACATGATTTAAAAAAGAATCATTTCAAAACAAACATTGTAAAAACTTAGTGGAAAAACATCTGCAGTTTTCAGACCATTACAGCAGCTTGTCAGGGAGGTCATGGAGCACTTCTGCATTTTTTTCTTGAATTTATTATTGTTGCTTTATATTTCTAACTAGCATCATTTTCCACTAAGGATGTTATGCTGATGTCAGCAACAGCATCTAGCTGCTAGGCAAGGTATACAGGGTGCCTGAAATACTGCAAAGAATGGGATAATTAAGACAGCACAATAAATACGAGAGGCAACATTTACAAAGGATTGCTCTTGTAAATTGACTTAGAGAATGGAGATGCCTGGGAAAATAAAAGAAAGAACAAAACAAGCTTAAAATTCCTTTCCAAGCTGCTAGAGCAGTTAATGGAATAAGCCAAAATGCCTTTTTACATGCAAATAAAAAAATGCAAACACAGTCTTATCCTGGATGAGAAAAAACAGTGCTACAAGTATGGCTGCGCTAGGAAGGGCAACACCATGTAAGGAGGCATAATGTCCATGTATTGTTGGCCAGGTATTTGAGCTAAAGCTGCATGGCACTGGGAGAACTGTCTGTGTGAGCTAATGATGGCAAGAAGCAGAGCTGATCTGATCACACTGAACTTGACTGGAAATTCTCTCCCTATGCTACTTTTGAACTATCTTGCAAAGCTGACAAGATGTTTTACAAAAATCCCACTTTCCTAGAGAAATGGAGGCAAAGGAAAATGCTAAGTAAGATCACCCAAGAGCTGACAAAAGACCACTCATGCTGTTAATATTTGACATGGTCACTGTGAGGACTTTGGTCCTGCAGGCCTTCCAAAATGCTTTACTTCCTCATGAACTCTTTCCCAACTCAGCAGGTATGACTGAATGGCCAATAATCTTGCCTTTGTGATATAAGTGTTTCCTCCGTCCCTCTGTCATAGATTGGGGAAAAATGGAGGAAAGCCAAGGTCCACAGGAAAGCCTAAAACAGACAAGTAAAAGCATGTGTCACTTTGGTGGCCTCTTGTGTATGCTCAAAATAAGCTTTGTTGTCATTAGCACTTGAATAGAAGCACTGTTCCTGTAGGAGTTGAGTCGGTTGTTAAGAGATAGTTTTGTAGTGACTGGCTTAAATCATGTCTAAACTTCTAATGTTATAGAACACAATCCTGCACCTGATTAACACTAAGCAAACCTGTCTCTTCATTTGTGATGTCCTGAATATGTGATGGAACCTATGAAAATGCAAAACTTGTCTGCTTTCCAGTGCCCAGTGTCACATATGTCTTTCTGTAGCTGACAGAAGGCAGATGCTGTCAGACTTAGACTACAAAACTAAACAAGGATTGATTGCAGTGTGAAGGATCAGTGTAAATTTTGCCTAGGGCTAGGTTATGAGAGTGTTCTTTGGGATTACCTCAAGGCTCTTCCTCAGACTTCACATGGCAAGTGGGAGGCCTGTAACAAATCTAGTAGGATGTGCTTTAGTTAGAAAAGAGCTGAACCATCAAACAACCAATATGTCTGATGCTAGTGTTAGTGTTTTATTCTATTACCCTGTAATCAGGCTACACACACTGATGCAAAGCTCCAAATAACTTTGCATATACAGAACTCATTCAGCATGTGTCTGAGAAAACCTCTGAAATTCCAGAGCAAGTGGGCTGTTTAGGTTTGCCCAGAGTTAGCCAGATAACACAAATGCACTCAGCAAATAGTTTGTGATGGTGAACTTCTGTAGCAAGTAATGTAAATGAATGGGAAAAAGTTGATAGCTCAGTCTTGGTAACATTGCACAGACACAAAGCATTTTTTCAGCTTTTAATGTAGTCAGATTTAAGCAATTTCTGTTAGCTGTTTCTTGGTGGAGATGCCTAATTTCTCTGAGTGAGAAGGGGTAGTACTCTGCTATTAAAAAAAAAAAAATTTCCTTGCGCTGCTATTTAAAATTAATTTAGGCTAACATCTATTTAAAATTTGAGTACTAGCAGAGATATTTCTTTGGTGGACAGGGAATATTTTATTAACTCTCTTCAAGAATATGCTTGTAAGCACTTTCCCCCTCTGATCTTGTGTACCTGAATCTACTGTTAAGCTGAGACAAGGTGGGAAACCTGTGATCTACATTTAAAATGCTGAATTAGAAATGCTTCCAGTCATATTTAATACATGAACTCTCATCTCCTTTAAACTTCAAATAGCACACAAAGTAGCCCCTTCCTGTACACTGAATCAATCAGGAGGGTTGTGCCACATATGAATTCAGTCCCAGTGGGACTGGGATAGGACAGCAGGACATCACCACTGTAGGATGGGATGTGAAGAAATTACTACTAGTACTGCCAGGTACTAATGAGAAAACTTGGGGACATTTCACCTGAGCTGACAAACCTGAGCTTAGTTCTACATAAAAGCTGTCCACTGAGAGCATGGCCAGGATGAGGTGGATTTGACATACCAGTGGCAGTCTCCAGAGAGGACTGTCTTCACCTGTGTCACCTCTCATTTCTAAGGCAAAAGAACAGGAGAGTGAGATGTTGCTATGTGTGCATGTATGAGAGAGTTGTATATCAGCTGATAGCGAATGCTACATGCATAGGAACACACTAAGAACTGTCCCTTTTCAAGACCCAGGCTGGAAAACTGGGACCTTGGGTTTTTTTCTGCTGAAACAGCATATATATCTTGGATTGCTGAAAAAAAAATTTGTTTCCACTTTGATGAACCAGTGTTTACTGGTTTAAAGTGGAATATTGAAGTGTCAGTGACTTAATGATAAAAGCCAGCTAATGTAGCTAGTATGACCGCGAAGAACTAATGGCCAAAGTGATAAACTCAAAAAGTATGTGAAAAGTCAGCAATACAAGCAGTCTCTTTCCCAAAATGGTTTAGAACTTAAATATTGAGGGAAAAAAAAGTCCATAAATTTCACTGAATTGATCTAGTTGAAAGGAAATTCTAAAAAGTCTACCAAAATATTTTTATTTTGTTAATGTTGAAGTTGATAATCCCACCCTTGCTAAAGGAAGGACACTATTATGTCTATATGCATAAATTAACTACAATTGCAAATTGAAGAAAATAAGACTTCTGTGCTAAGTCAGAATATGTCAGAGATGTGGTTGATCTAATTTCCAACCCAGTATTCTTTAGTTAATAGGCTTTCCCCTCATACATAGTATGTCATATTCAATCTCCCCCAGTCTGCTTCCAGGTTGTTATCCTGTATTTTATATCCGGAGTTTGGATGGTGTAGAAATCACTAACAGGCCTCTGCCAAATTCTCACCGTCCCATTCTCTTTTTTTCCTCTTTATCTTTCTTTTATTCCCTCTCCCAAACTGAAAGTGCAGTTCATAGTTAGTGGTAGATTATAATGTTTTCCCTTTCTGTGGTTTGGAAGCTCCCCTTGAAGGGATGTTCTAAAAAAAAACCACCATCAAGGAAGACCCTGGAGAGAGTACTTAAGCAGAGTGTATGCTCATGGGAGTAGCACATGTAGTAGGCTACCTTTGCCTCCAGATGGATCCATCTGGAGTTGTAGGTTGGAACTCCTGCTTTCTTTGGGGAGAGTCAAAATGCCCTCAGAGAGAGAAAAATCATAGAAATACTCCACAGGTCAAAACTGGTGGAGTTTCCAACTTGTTGACTGTGACATATTCCAAATGGAATGAAAATTCATAAAACTGCAGTTGTTCAGAGGTTCCTCACACAGTTATCCAGGTCCTTCATACTACAGAAGAAACTGTGATATCTAAGAGTATCTACGCAAAGCGAATCGATTAATGAGTTTGAAAAAATGTGTACTGGAAAATAATACAGCTGCTCAATGTTTCCACAACTTGGCCTGCTAAAATAAATAAATAATTAAAACTTAACCTCTAAGATCTCATTTCTGGTATGGGGGGTGATATATCAGGAATAGCATTGGAATGTTAATCTTGAGTAACAAAACTGTCTGAGATTCCACCTAATGTCTTGGGACACATACTTTCCTGTACTGTGGATGTAGGGAAATGCTAACACGTTAAGGTACTCTTGTGGGAACTGTGAATCTTTAATTACATTCTCTCTTCAAGGCCTAATAGTTGGACCTATCTTGCAGTAGGTGCTCAGAAAAATGTCAGTGGGTCCTTTTGAACTGGTGAGTTCTTGGGATAGAGGTTATTGAGACCATAAATAACACACTAGTAATAAACTCTACCGTGAGGGAGTTGTGGTTGTCTGGTTGGGTCTCAGTGCGTGAACAGGTCAGCAGAAACAACTTCAAAACCTTCCTTGCCTTGTGAACCCTGTTTGTCTCTGGCTGTAGAGTAGTTTCCACATCTGCACTTCTGTGACACTCTGTGCCAAGTCCTGTGCACTCTGGTCCCTGTGAGTCATCACATTGACCTCAGCTGGATGGCTCCTGTGAGTAAAATGAACACAGTTTGGGTCACTGCCAGCATGAAAACTAAGAGCTAGTCACTTTAGCTGGACTTCAGTTTCCCTGATATTTCAAGGTACCTTTTACAGCTGCCAAACATGGAGTATCTGAAACCCTTGTGCATTGTTACTTGAAGGCCAACAACCCGGCAGTCCTGATGACTTGCACCATGATGGTTATCCCAGAAAATGTTCCATGTTACGCAAAGACCAAAGATTCCATGACTTCTGTTGTGGGCTCTCTTTCAAAATATGTTTTTTATTTCAAGGAGACAATGTTTCCTAAGAAAGCTTTTAGTGACATGTTTATTCATGTTGGTCAAATGAAAGTCATGTGGCACACCTCCCTTTCTGCTGTGGTGAGCCACAGTGTGTTTGATATAATCCCACTATCTTGTGTGAAAAAAAGCCAGCTGAATATCAGATGTGCCTGGCTTGCATGTCAGTAAGACAGAAAGCATGTTACACAAGTCACCACACTTTGTAAACTCTATTTTTATTTTGGAACAACCCTCCCTTCAGCTTTTTCCACTCTCTTTTCTTGGGCATAGGGTTCATTCAGGGCTTTTCCTGAGCTAAGTGTATGAAAAGAAGACAAAAGCATCAGGAAAGACACTGAAATACCCTGACTTTGATGTGGCTTCACGTATTTCTGGGGTTACTGTAGTGTCTGGTAAGCTGGTTTTATACTCTGCAGTGATATGAAAGTGATTTCAGTAAGAGACTTATGTATTCTGTTGATTGTTTTCTCCATTATCAGGAAGTCAAAAATCAAATGAAATGCAAGATGTCCAAATAAGTATTTGAAAAATCAATATATTTGTTTACCTTTAAAAAATAAGTGTATGATTTAATCAAAGCTATTCACTGCCTCTAAAAATAAAGAATTTAAAGACATTCACATTAGAAATGTAGAGTGAGAGGGGCTTTTTATGAGAGCGGGGAAAAACATGTCAGACATGAGAAATATAAGGTCAGAGAAGTCCATGAATGCAGAGGTCATTGGTGCATGTGCTTAAGGGGCACACAATGGCTGCACCACCTTTAGTCTGAATTGCTTCACTGGTGACTGATTTGAAGGAAAGACTGGAAAAGGCCTGTGTGTGGCCCCACTGCCCAAGGTGTTCATTCACGGAAGGGCTTGTATGACCTGGTCAGGCAGGAGTGACATTTGTAGCAGTTTTGATTGCCCCAGAAATCTGTGTCTTCCTCTCAGTTATTTCAAAGCAAATTGCATCATATTTTAAGTGCTGTGTGTCTGCACACAAGCCTATTTAATCTTGGGATGTTGCACAGTATTTATTTCAATGTCCCAGTATTTATTTCAATGCAGAATTTGTCCAATGATATTTATTCCTGAAATACCTATTTCAGGAATACAAGATATTGCTGCCCTATTAGCAAGGGATATCCAAGTCTAAATCAGCAGGTAAAAGTGCTTGGCAACATAAAATTCAGAGGAAAACTGCATTTGTTTCACCCAGAGCAATAGTGAGTTGCAGTAAGCAAAATAAAAAAGCTGTGCCATCATCTTGATGGTAACTTAGGAAAAATCAGATATAGAGAGAGGAACAGGAGAAGAACAAAGGAGACAGCTCATGGGAACATCAAAATTCGTGTTCTGAATCAAGTCTGTTTTGTTTCCTTATTTATTCCATGCCTGAAACTCACAAAGTTTCCTGAGAACAAGGAAATTAAGTGAACTTAAACACAGCTGGATGTCCCTCTAGGTACATTTCATTGTAATGCATTAGCAAAAAGTGAAGGATGGTTTGTTTGACAGGAAACAGACAAAAAGAGAGAATTAACATAATAAGTGAAAGAAACACACTCCCTCTTAGCCATGGTATTGTGCTACTGTGCTCTGATGTGCCGGTTGCTGCTCATGATGTTCCCTGTTGTGAGCATAGCCTGGGCAAAGAGCATACGAAAACACAGCTTTGAAAATGCTGCCTCTGCTGAGCAGAGACCTGGAATAGGCTATTCTGTACTGGCTTGAAGTGAGCTGCCCTACACCTGACTTTGGAGCCTGGAGTGGCCTGAGTGGCCAGGTGACTCCTGCTGATTGACATGTTTTCTCATTATGTTATACCTGCTTAAGCCAGAAATCTTAGCTGGTTATGCAAAGCAATTTCAAATCACTTTTCTTTATGGTGTTTTTGCTTTCCTGTCATCTAATCAATCTGTGCAGGCCATAGTACTTTTACTAGATAGAACCCATATGCATTTTTCTTTCTCCCTAAGAAGCAGGTGCTGCCACCCTTATAAAGATCTTTCCATTAGGTAATAACAGAGTAGTCATGGGCTTGTGCTTTTAGGGCTGGTTTTTTTTTTCTTTCTCTACCTCCCTCATCCCCAGCCCACCAGCCTCTTCTGTTTTACTCCTTCATGGGTGTTGGAAGGAGAGGGCACTGTACTCTGTACAGAATTTAGCATTGGGTACTTTTTTCAGTTCAACTCCATAGAAGTAGAAGCAAGCTTATATGCAGTAGCCTCAGTGTTAGAATATTTGCAGTACAGTTCTGAGCAGAGAGTTAATTTTAAATGTGAATTGGTCACAAACCCAGGACATCTCCTAGTGGTCTTGTGGCACTTGGGTAGTTTCATGCAGGACTTGTGCAGTTATTAACCAGAGGAAACAAGGCGCACTCAAAAGAAAAGTTATCCAAATAAGAGGAGATTTTTCAGACTGCAAAGACTTTGGTAGTAGCAGTGTTTGTGGAGCTCTAGGCTCTGTGGTTATTCAAGCCTAACCCTAAGCTGAGCAGTAAAATCAGCATTTTCCTAGGCTGAGGTGCCATGGAGCATGGTGTGGAGGCAGCAGTGTTGGGGCAGTGCTGCCCTTTGCAGGCCTTTTGCAGTTCCAGTATCCCTGGAGCTCTGGACTTTGCGGTTTTCTCAACCCTAATTCAAAGCGTAACCCTAACCCTAGGCAGAGCAGTAAAACCAGGCTTTTGCAGAGGCTGAGGTTCCCAGCCCATTGGTGCAAAAATGGAATGCAAAGTTGTTTTATATATAGCTGGAAGCATATCCAGAGCTGGATGACCTGAGTGGCTCCGGAAGTCAGAGCTGCTGGTCAAGTCTGGTTAATTCTAGAGGTTTTTTCTTTTCTTTTTTTTTTTTTTTTTTCCTTACCCTCCTTCTCTTGCACACTTCATCCATTCCTAATATAAAAATCTAACCATTTCCTTATTTTCATCATTTAATTTTGAACTGGATGGGAATTCTCTCTGTGCCCTCACAATGATGGGGGCAGAAAGCTCATTTATCAAAGCTCTGCAATGAACAAAGCCAGAGCAGAGAAGCATAAGCATAATTAATGAGGAAAAAATGGAGCTTGTGGCTTGATGTTGATGGATACAAAATGTGCCACAAAGGCAACAAAGCTCTGAGAATGCTTTGAACATAAAACCAGTCTCACGGGATGAACAATTCCATGCCAGAGAGTAAATTCAGACTAAAATGGATAAGCTCAACTATCATGATGACCATACAGCTGCAGCAGTGGAGGATCTAGGTATTTGTTGGACATGTTTTGGGGTTGTTTTGGGAGGGAGGAGCCAGTTTACTTACTTACTTTATCTTGATATGCTGTAGTTGGATAGAGTATTTTTGTTATTGTTACTTTTATAATAGCAGAAGTGCGTGCCACAAAGGGATTTGTCCATAGTGAAATGGCATGTATTTGCTTGAGCTGTCATCAGCTCCTCTCTGAAGAAGACCCTAAAGACAGGACAGATGTGGTTTCTCTGGCTCTTTTTGTATACATGATCACAAACCTACTGCAGCTTGTCATGCAGCTGAGCTCACTGTTATGGGCACCACATCTGTCTTCTCACCTCAACCCTCCATAGGGAAAGGAAAAGTAAAATCAAATTCCACTTGACTGCTTCTACCAAAATCATGTCATAAAGGATCCTGGGAAACGAGCTTTGAAAAATGTGTGTCTTTTCCTTGGAAGTTGTTTCTTTTACCATATCCATATTTTTTGTTTTCCTGTTGGCTTAGAAGATTTTAATATTCAATTCCTTCAAAATGTGCTTACATATTTTTAACAATATGGTCAAGTGTTGGACTAACTAAAAACAGAGTTTCAGCATGCACAGTGAAAATTTTCTTGGATAAGAATAAACTAGACTTGTCTCCTGAATAAAGGCAGAGACACATGAGCATGCAGGACAGAGCTAGAGAGTGCTGGTCCTGTTCTGTGGCAGTCTGAGCAGGAACAGTGAGGGGTGCCACAGAAACCTCTGAGACTCCTGCATTTTTCAGATTGGTGGCAAGAGTTAAACAACAAAAAGGGAAGGAAATGGCTCTCACTCCAGCATCTTTTTGTAACAGAACTGAATGGCTAAAAAATAGGGTTGTTTCTTAAATGTTGTAAAAGGTGAGAAATTCAGTCAATTTACATTGCCTTATTATTGGTGTCAGTTTTATATGAATAACCACCTGGGCCAAGTCAGCAAAACAAATATCACTTAATCATTAACATCTTTAAGGTAAAAACATTTCTTTACAGAGCAAGCTGGTTGAAGGGCACGTGTAGACATTCAGAAGTGATTGTATTACTGATCATTCACTAGTTACTACTGTTCAGCAGGTATTTTTCAGTGATCGTGTACCTATTTTGTGGCTAGTGTGAAAAAAACCTCAATATTAATTGATGGATTCGTAGCTGCTCTATCATAGGCCAAAATTTTTAATTCTGCAGTTTCGGTGATCTAAAACTCTACACCTTAATGAAGTAACTTTGTATGTCATGTGCTTTTCTGATTGCTTATGAAACAGGATAAATTTTCAAGACAAATTATTGATCATCTGGAAGGCAATTGGTCACAATGTTGGAGAAAAATAATCAACCTTTTTAATATTGCAAGCATTAAGATGTTTGTGTGTAAAATTTTTGGGTTTATATGTATGTTTACAGATTACACAAGTGGTAGAACTCGTATTTGTTAATGCCAAACTTGAATTCTGATAAAAGAACTGCAAGGGGCCTAGGCAAGACTTGTGAATTCATTAAAGCTTAAAAATTTTCATGCTGGTCTTAATGATGAAACTGTGCTTCTTCCTGTTTGTTTAGTTTGGGGGTTTTTTTTTGGTTTTTTTTTTGTTTGTTTGTTTTTGTTTTGTTTTGGTTTGGTTTGTTTTTTTTTTTTTAATATAAGTAATGTCTTTGGGCTTTTCATCAACTGTAAATATTTGCAAAACACAAGCTTGTTTCTGAAAGTATCTATTCTCAGCTTGATTGCAGTTGCAAATCTGACAGTTTTCTTTTGCCATGTCTCTTCCAATTCCCACCAACAAATTCTGAAAAATTTCATAACTATTTTTCTAGTGTTTATTTATAATTTCTGAGAATGAATGTAAACCCTATGTTTCAGTTAGGCTATGTGACAATATGCTCTTCCTTTATACAAAACCACGGAATTTTCAGTTTCTGCACATTTCCACAAGTAATGCTTTGCTTAAATCTGCGTATATTATTTTTTCCTCCTCTGTATTGTAATAGTTCTATTATAAGGAATATTTGGAAGATCCAAGTCAGGATGCTGGGGTGGGAGGGAAAAAAAATAGAAGATATTGTTTGCCTAGTCATAGCTATGGTGCAAGTTATGAAATGGGAACTCTCATATTTCCTTTGCATACCTCTGACCTGGGAAGATGACTGTCTCTGAGGGGAGGAGATAATTTAATTTCCATTCATTACAGCTTTCATTTCTTTGCAAAGAGTCAACAGATATGTTTCAGATTCTGTGGGATCACTTATTTTGCTTTGGCAATATAGCATATCTCTGCCATGGGACTTAGGTTAGACCACCTGGTTTCCTTCTCTTCAGACCCTTGGGTGGGCCTGAAACCAGTGTAAGTTAAAAGATTTACCTAGTACACTGTCCACTTACCCACTTAGTTTTTATTTTGCCTCTTTCATGAATAAAATAATACAGCAGAATTCCTCAGGAAGGGTGAGGACTAAAGGAAAGGTAAGGTAGAAAAGCAAGGGGTTTGTGTATTGTAGTCCATATGCAAAGCAAGGGTTAAAAATTTGCTTACCTTCAAGACTGGAGTTCAATAAGTGAAAGCTATTCAATATGGATCTCAATATGATCCTGGAAGAGACAACATGGTTTAAATTCCTTAGGAAAATTAAGATAACTTCAATACCATTTAGAGGGCTTAAAAACAACAACAAAAAAACCCCTGTGGAATTAGTAAACCTCAACAGATTTAAAATATTTGTGTTTTCTCAGAAAAATTGTCTGATTCCTAGGATGAATTTTAGTATTTTTGTTAACATTGATAGATTCCTCTTCAATAACTTGAAACTGTGACATTTCAATACTCACTCAATACAAATTTTTTGAGTAAGAGGAACACTGAATTGAGCCCAATAATTAACATGCCATTTTCTGCATGAGTGTGTGACTTACAGACCGACATGTTTTATTTAAAACATGTGAATAACTTGTAGATCTAGAAACACTGCTATCTCCTCTCAGTGAGAGCACTGTTCCTCATCAGGCAGGTCCCATTTAATTAACACATTTACTTAACCACCATGTACTTTTATTCAAGTCACTGCTAGCAAGCGGTTCTGAATACACAAAGAAAGCAGCCTGCACTTTGGTCAATAAGCAAGGTGATTGTCTTTATGCTAAAGCCCCAAATTAATTTCATACTCCAACCACTAAATTTTGTTGGGAAGAGGAGGAGGAACCCAGAACAAAAAGACTCAAAAGCATCAATCAGTTCTGTATCACCTCCCTGCTTCCCTGACAGGGCTTGCATCCACATGGAAGTTAGCATGTTTAGGTGAGAAATCTGTGGTCAGTTTGTGGATATCCAGTTGGTGCTCACCTACTGCCTCACAGGTGAGCTGGCAGGCTTGATAGGTGTAAAATGTCAAATGTGGCCATGTGTTTAACACGTTGCAAGTGAGTTCAGGGTGGAGGTAGAAGTGAGGATAAAACCATGGTCTTCTAGAATAGTTCAGAAATGTCTGGTTTGAATTTTTCTCTTTCTGGCTCACAGGAAATGTAGGCAGTTTTTGACTCTAAAGACAGTTGTTGTAAAGTGATAAGCAGAACTGCATATCAGCACTGACCAATGCTACAGCACTTTTTTGCATAGCTTTTTGTCTTGAACCATTTATTTGATGGACTGTCACTTCTTCAAAAGTAAATGATTTCTTATAGTTTCTTATGGTTTCTTATGGTCTTGTAGTAGGGTTTATTTTTCAGAGTTATTCAAATAAAAGAAAAATCTAATCAGCCTTTAATACATAAACCCCTAGTATTTCTTTATTCTTCTTTCATTAGGCACATTAGGTGCTTGAGTCAGTGAAGTGGAGGCACTGTGAGCACATTTTATTGAAGAAGAACCATTCTCCTTAGCAAATGAGAGTCTCCTGACTGTAATCTACAGATACCTTTGCATCATTAGGACTCTAAGTACAGGAGTAATGGAGCACTGGTTAGCACATTGGTGCCACATCATTTGTCTAGCCCTAGAAAACAATGAACTGGGCCATTTGGAACAACAGCCAAACTCCAGTGGGAACCAAGCACAGCTGCTTCATTGTGCCAGCTTTCCATACCTTCTGACTCTTGAAGGGGCTTTTGTTCTAATAGAAAGTTTTCTAAGGTGGCCAAATCATCATCAGTGTGCAGCTTTATTCTGGGTGCAGGTTTCATCTTCCTGAGTGGGATCTAATCTAATGTACCTTTAATATTACACTGAGATTAGGAGGCTTGGGTGCACTTGTGGGGTTGTTCTGTTTTATTTGAATTTGGAGGCTTTCCCCCCACTCTGTTATTTCCTGGGAGTGTCTTGTAGGGTAAATTTTTTAATAGAATTCAGAAAATACATATGTAATACCTTATTAAAATGCTGCTGGAGGCCTGCAACTACCCTCAGGCATAATGCCAACATACAGATGTATTAGCAATCAATGAGGAAGCAATAACTTGCTATGTTTGGAATGCACAAGTATGCTGAGATCAGATATTCAAAGCACTGGCTTTCGTGTACCACTCAAATTTCTGGCTGTACCTGAACAAGTTTGCTCTCTGGACTCATGTGTTTGATAACTTATTAGTAACTGCAGGACTGTGATTTCTTGTCCATATTCACACTGAAACTCAAGATGTAAATCACTGTGGGTGTAGCACTGTTCTGTTATTTGGAGCAAGGCATAATCTAATCAGAAAATTCTTCTTTGTACTGGGGAGAAGCTTCTCCCAAAGTTCTTGTAACTTCTCCTATTTTTTTTTGTCTTTTGGTGTGAGTTAATGACTTTTACTCCAGCAAAGATAAGACAGCATTGCTCAGCATTTCCCCTCTACAGGCTGAGCACCCAGAAAAGGTGACTTGAATTTTCTTTGTGTATTGTAGAGTCAGGTCACATATTTCTGTGAAGTTCTGCTTCCAGGGTTGCCACATAGAGTAATGGGGATAAAAATAAATGTAAGCAGAGTGTTGTCTTTTCCTATAGTCCCTCAGAAAAGAAATATACACTATTCGGTTTTAAAAAACTGAAATCGGTTTCTTTTCTTTGTACAATGATGTCACCAAAGGATCGTATGTTTTAGTAGCTGAGAGGAATGAAGAAAGAGGATATATGAGTGGCATTTTGCTTTTGTTAGTGTGATTACTAAGTAATTAATGAAGTTAGGTTTGATCTGGTTTTGTACTATTGTAAACATGAATAAGAACCAGACTTGTCTTACAATTAATTTTTAACCAATAAAAAACAGAAAAGCAAATAATTTTTTGGTAAAAAATGTGTTCTGAAAAGCAGACAATGAGAAACTAGATAGTGTATTGGACTTGATAGTATGTGGAGCAGGTCTAGTGTCCCTAATGTATGGAGTTTTGTTCTTTAACACTAGATATGTACCTTTGAGCCTAGGAAACAGGTATGATCATAAATATCCTTTCATATTGCTATTTAGCAATGAAAAGTGGGAAAGCCATAGAAAGGATGTTTGATATAAAATGATCTTGTCCTTCAGGAGTATTAGATGTGAGACACTTCTGTTTTTCATTTGATCACCCTACCTTAAATTATTTGGGTCCTAGACCCATTGCAAAAAGGTGGAAATTCCCTCTTTCTCTTCTGCCCCACTTCTTCCAAAAGAAGCAGCCTTGCTGAAATACTACTGGTGGCCAGAGGTCAGAAGTACTCTGTACAAACCCCTTGTATTCGTCTATGCATCCATGCAAGGCAGGAGTGCAAATTTTTTTAGTTCTGGCCAAGCACGCACACCACCATTGAAGATTACATATTCAGGTGTGGAATCCGCAATAAAGGGAGAAACAAATGCACAAGTGAAACCACATGAGACCAGGCTGTCTGTGCTCCAAGGCTGGCAAAAAGATAACTGTGTCAAGCAAGCAAGGTGCCTTTTAAGTAATGGGCAGCCATCCAGTTAGAGACATTCTACACCAGTTAAAGTGTTGTACTTTTGTGGGATAGAAAATTGCAAGATGATTACCAAGGTAATGACAGAATGCGTCATAGTTTAGAAATGACATTTTTGAAAATCCATAAAAATTCTTGGAATTCTGCTCAAGTCCACATCACTCCGGTTATCTAAAGTAGAATGATGGTGTTATGATTTTGGTTTTAAGACACCACACTTCTTTATTGCAATCACAGCTCATGAATTTGGCATGTCAAAAGCAACTAATTTTGTTCACTTTTGTGGAGGAAGTGGCAAGTGCTCTGGAGGAGTTGTTAAGGGGTCATGCAGGTTCCCCATTGGTGGGGATGGAATGAGAGGACTACAGAACAGAATGTGCTCCTGTGAGCAGAGTTTTTGGTCACCATGCTGGCCTTGCAGACATGTTGATCGGTGAGTGGTATCCTCCAGTCTTGGTTCTGCCCAAGTATTCTTCCCTCCATCTTACTTTAACTTCACTATTTTAACCCCTTGAAGAAAAAGATCAATTTAGAAGTTTTTACTTATAATAGGAATACTTGATTTTCTTTAAAGAAATACTCTTTAATCCATTTTCCATCTAAAAGAAAACTTATAAAGCTACAGCCCAATAGTCACTAGTAGCTACAGCAAGACAGTGAATTAATTTTGTAGATGTGTGAATGTATGTCTGCAGCATTAACTGCTCAGTAATGATGTAAATGTATTGTGAACGTATCTGAAGAGGGATTTCTTAAATACACTTGAGTTCTCTCATACAAAAAAAAAAAAATCAGCAATCTCTAGCATGGTGAGGAACTTCAAGCAGTGTGAAGAAAAATCTCACTATGACCATAAAGCGTCATGTCTTATATCAAAGAGCCTTCCCAGAGCAGTTCCCCTTGTGAATTGCTCTCCAGATCTAACAATATTTCTTGCTGATTGCCTCTTTCATTCCTGCTTGTCAATGAAGATTGAAAGGCGGCAGCTTAAGTCAGCAAAGAGGGAAGTACCCCTCTTGAGCACAGTAAATTTAAATAGTGTACTTCATGTATCTGATCCTTTCCAGCAGTTGTAGGTTGACTTATATTTTGGTAAAGCCACATGTATTTTGAGGAAGCACAAATGTAAATTTCAATTATCTAGAGAAAATACTGCAAGCAAACATACTTTTGAATGGAAGATCCTTGAAGATGATATTTATTTCTGTATTTAAACAGCTTTATAGACCTTAGTAAAACAAGCAAACAGCAATGTGATGGCGATGTAGACTCGTAAATGTTCAGTCTGCCTCTGTGACAGCCAAACACAGAGGTGAATAGTAGAGGGAGAAAAGTAGAAATGTCAGTAGATATTTCATTAGTTAAGAAATGAGGAATTAGGCAATGTGAATTTGATTGCATTTGTTAGATATTTAGTAGATATTTTGTTAATTAACAAATGAGGAATTGGGCAAGACTCTGCTTACATTTATTTGTATCCTCTTTAATGCTGATAATAGATTGTGTTAACTTAGGATCTGATTACATGTCTTTTAAGGAGCAAAAAATGCATTTATTCTCAAAAACAGGTGGTGAGCACAGATTTTCAGAACATGGGATATTTAAATGACGGTCACATTCTGGGGGTTTGATTTTGGTTTTGGTTGATTGCTGGTCTTTGGTTTTCCCCAAAAAATTTCTAGATTGATTTTTACTCCAAAGGAATTGTGTCATAGGATTTCAATTACTGGAAAATATGGGGACTTTCCACTCCCTTCCATAGAACAAGGCAATTGTGATTCCTGCCTGGTTTTTGTCCATTAAGAAATGTCTTGTGAGACAGAGTTGCTGTGAAGTAGGGATTTTAGACACAGGGAGCATGAGCTACATACATACTAATGTGTCAGCTCTTATATTCCATCAGTGATTTCCAGAAGCAGGGATTTGATAATATCCTGAAGCCTTCCTTTATCATTGTTGAATGGTATTTTTTGTTTTCCTCTACGTTTGCAAAATGAGCCTTCTCAATAAGGTTAACCTTATCAGCAGCAAAGCACACATAAAACCTAATTTTTAGAACCTATACTTTGAGTGTTCCAGCTGTTACTGGATATGTTGGCCATTCTTTTAAGTACAAAAGCCACAGCTGTGAAGTTAAGTTAATGGTGGTTGTTCTCAGATATATAGACTGTAACAACCAGCAGCACACTATGTGGCTGATCCCTCGGAGGAAGTTAAAAAGTACCATAAGTAATAATGGTCACACTTTGCTACAATTCAGACCTCTGTCATTTCATCTTATCTCTCAGGTCTGAGTTTTTGTGCCTTTTCTATCTCTGCTTAGCTCTCAAGACAATAAGAAATGTTTGCTTGGGTCATTCAGTTAAGGGGAAGGGCAGTGAGAGCATTATTCAGGCTTCCTTTTTTTAGTGGGAAAGAAAAAGGAAGTAAAGGAGCTGGTGTAGTGTGGTGACTATATGTGTGTGCATTACAAGAGGTCTTTTTTGATTAAAGGTAGCCAATAACAGGTTTCTGAAAATTTTAGTGGAACTGACTTTAAAAAAAAAGATTCACAGGTCATGCTACAATTTCTTCTCAATGTCACAAGCACAGTTTACTCATTACTCTGAAATGATGTCAAGGCTCTTCAGAAGGGCTGCTCATTTTTCCCCTGTTCCTCTCATGGCTGTCTAGATGGAATTAAAATCTGAATGACTTGACCTTAATTGTAGCTTGAATTCTAAGGAAAGCTGCAGTACTGTGTTGTCTGACAGCTCCTAAAGGGTCCTGTGGTCCTCAGAGCTAGGAACAGGGTAGCTGTTTTCCACTGGCTGCTTCATTCGAATTCCTGGGCTAAGCCTGGAAGCCAAATAAACAATTGAAGCCGGTTTTTATGTCTAGCACCTGATACATATGTCCTGCTTTTTCCTCAATGGTAGTGACTGCTTATTTACTGCTTAGGATTGGATAATTAATTAACAGGGGTGAGAATGTGCATGCTTGACTAGACACTCAGAAATCACAGAACTAATTCCTGGGTTTTAATAACATTATTTTAGTATATAAAGCAGCCTTGAACTGGAAACATTCTATTCTCGAAAGTATGTGCTAAAATTTTTATGTCTATGCCGTAATTTATTTTTATTACAAATAGGGCTTGTCTTGCTCAAGGATATTTAATCTCTACCAGTAAGAGAATAAAATCTTTGCCATACTTATTGGTGGCACTTTACTGCAACATAGTATTGGTATTTTTTTTCACAAGCTATCATAGTATCCAGTTTAGGTGTATGGAGATAGGTACATGAACAGGATTGAAGAGCTCTTTGCTCAACCCTTTTAAGATTATCTTGGTGGCGTATATAACTATTTAGACAGGTAGTCAGGGCCATCAGTTTGCCATGTGATGTTCCCTTTGTACTTAAAGAGCTTAATGATGGCTATATTTAAAACGTATCTACTAGAGCTGTGTCTACTACTTGTTTAGCAATAGAATTTTCTTCTCAACTTATAAGAAAAGCATGTTATGACTAAAGGATTTCTTACTTTATTTAGTAGAATCCTTGGTGACATTTGACTTGAAAGCTACAGTATAGGAATTCAATGAAGAGTCTTTCTGTAGGGGTGAATCTCCTTATCCTAAGCATATTCAAAGGCTACTGATAATTGCTAATTAATATCCAAGATACAGGAAGTCATGAGTCTGTGGCTGAAGACTAGAGTTCCACTAGAACACTGTGAATGTTGGTTTTGGTTAATTAAGCATAGTAAAATGTTGGTTTTAAACCTCATTGTTCTTGCATGATCATGTTTCATTGTTGCACTCTGCAAACATTCTCTAGAGAGCTATATACTGAGAGCTTGTCTGTGACACTTCTCTGGCTGTGTGTTTCCAAACAGGCTGTTAGAGCAAGCATGAAAAAGCTGGGGTGAGCTTGCAGGGCAGTAGGTCAAGCACCGTCAGTCATGGACTTGTGATGTGAGAGTGCTCTCCGGGCTTGGCGGGCCATGCCGGGCTCCAAAAGGATCCGTCGCAGATGTTGCGATGGTGTTTATGACATAATATTTCTTCCCAACACAGATCACTGAAAGTGGCCATCAGTAAGTGTATGCATGGGGAACATTTGCATGTGTGATTTCATGAGGGAGGCAAGTCAACCATCACATGCTGGAGGAACTTGGCCAAGTAATATACATAAAACTGCACTCTGTCTCGGTGCTATCCCAAGAGGGCCTGCATGCAGATGTTAGTGGGGCATTTGCGAAATGAAATCCCATCGAAGAGAACTAAATCAAAGCTGCACTGCTGAGACATGAAGCTCAAGTTCGTTGTGGCACGGTTTCCTCAAGCAGTTTTTATAAACACTTCCTAAACGTTTTATGAGCTATGAAAACAGTTGGGGAAACTGTGGAGCCACAGAGAGGTCACATGCTAAGTACATTGCTGGAAAATATCCAGTGAAGTTTGAGAACCAGCAATTCTCTGACACTATCATGGGCATGTGACAAACCTCTCTTCATTGTCTTCTGCTTAAGTACTTTCATTAAGACTTATCTGTTGGTATATACTGTTCTGAAGAAAACTCTGTACTCACTAGACACTTACCTTAATTTCATGGTTTTTTTTATTTGACACCGTAAATTGTCCTGAATGAGAAAGTGAAAATTGATGGGTTTCTGCCTGTGCCAGTGTATGGTCTAGATTATGGAAATATGGCTTATTAATAAATAAAATGCTTTATAAAAGTGTTATTTTCTTATTTGATTTATGTTTGTAATTTCCGTAAATGCCTACAGCTTGTATTGTGGTCTCCCACTCTTTAAGTTACTGGAATTTCTGCTGACTTCCTTTGGGTTGCCTGAGAATATTCTTTGATGTGACTGGGCAGAATTTATTCAGTGTGCCAAAGCATTCTCTATGTTCAGCTTTAGCTGGCTTTCTCTGCTGTACAGGTGTCATCTCCTAGACATCTCACTGATGATCTGCTCATATCAGACAGATCCATTTCACTGAACAGTGAATAAAGCTCTGCTCTCTAAGAAGACTGCAGTGCTTGGAGGCTTTCAGCTCACTCTCTTTCTGCAGCGTGTCTGTACAGGAAACCTTGGCAAGCATGGCACACTTTATTTAAAAGAGAATAAGCTAACAGCATCCAAAGCTAAGTACTAATCTTAGACAACGGACACAGTGCTCATCTGCCCTGATTTCTTGAAGATAAGGCTTTGAAATGGTGGTAAGTGAGCAAAATGATAAATCAGCAGATGTTGGCAGTTTCAGGAGCAGAAATAATTAACAATTAGAAATGGTTTATATTCATTAACAGAGTTTATACCATGGAGCTGTGTGGATAGCCATCACTTTCCCCTCTAGTTTTTTGCCTTACTGCAGAAGTAGTGATATTAGCTGTGGTCTATCTTCACCTATAAAGGAAGGGGAAAGCTGGAGGAGGGTGAGTAAGTGTCTTTTGGAGTGCTATCAGGGGAGACTTAATCATCATCAGATTGGTGCCTGTTATGTCAGTCTGTTAGTAATTAGGGCAGACCCCACTTGCCATGCAGGATAACTTTGGAGTGCCTGCTCCCCACCCCTGAGGAGAGCCAGCGTGGGGCCTGACTGATGCACAGCTACCCCCCTGGATCTTTCTCTGAAGTTCAGATCACAATAAAGAAAATATTTGGGATGGCGAGGGGGAAGAGCCCACCCCTGTAACATCTCTGTGAGGCAAAAAGACTGTCAAAAAACTCTGTACTGCTATTCAGGAAGTCATATATCTTAGGCAACTTGGTCTCAATATTAAGCTGAAATAATACTGAGATTTTCAATAAGTGATTTCTAAAAGAGCCATGTCACACTCTGCAGAAAGATGAACAAGCAACAAACTGGGTAGAGAAGTTCAATTTTCTTTCACGCATAAAACCTATTTTTTGCTTTGATTATTATCAAGCATCCATATGTGTGAGAAAGAAGAAAAGATATCTGGTCAATATTCTCCAAATTGCTTTGCTCCCTCTGGTCCCTTTATTAATTTTTCCAGTTACTGTAGTCCTTGAGAATTCTGCTCACTCAACAAGCAACAACTGCCATATACTGAAACAAATGTAAACATACTTATAATATCTCTCTGGGTTTCTCCAAGCTGTTCAGGTTTTTCCTCAATTCTTGCCTACCGAAGAGATTCATAAATCAAAGGAAATAAGATACTCAGTGGAACCGTGTGAGTGGTTGGAAATCTCTAGGTGAATGCTTTTAGGAATGAAGCATTAGGGAAACAAATTTTTGAAGCTGTGACTGTTGAACTGAAATAGAATGTTGAAGGTGAGCATTCATGCTTAACTGTGATGTCAGTGTTCAGTATCTCAGTAGCATCAATTCTTTTCAAATCATCCCTTTTGGACCATTTGGCAACACTGACACAAACTTTTGAGAGCTCAGCTATGCTTCAGCAAAAGTCAAGGGGAAGAGATCTGCAACCCGCATTGTCTGTGATTAATAGGTATTGATGCAGATACGTGAAAACAGGATTTAGAGTAATTCTAACCAAGAAGGTTATGCACCTAATTACTTCTGAGATAAATGGAGCATTACGTATCCTTGTTGCTTTTTGAGGATCTGACAAGATCTTTTCTTGTATCTGTGGGTATCTTAGAGTTTTTCAAAAATCTTTGAATTAAGTTCTGAAAACTATAGAAGGCTTAGAGGAACTCTCACAAATATTCATGGACTCTATGTCCTGCCACACCCACAGGAGTCTTAGTTTGAATGTGTTTCCATCGCTTTTGCAAATATGATGGGAATGAAGAAAATGAGTGAATCCTGTAGTGACAGAAACCACCCCTGGCAAGTCTTGCTCTTCTCTAGAGCTGAAGAAAATTAAAATCATACCTAACTAAGTCTATGTGTATCTATAAACAGCTTGGCTGCTTGGATCCCACCAAGCAGGGAGAGGCAGGAAGCTGACAAACATGAATGATTTATTGAGGATGGAGTTGTTCAATTTTATACAGAGAGTAAAGGGGAAGACAAAAACTACTACTTGAACACTACTCAATTTAAACCTAAACTGATTCTTGAACGCGCTCCCATTGACGTCAGTGAGTGTTTTATCATTGGCTTCCTGGGGAGCAGGATAGTGTCTCCTGTGTAAACAAGAGAAATGTGGAGGTTTTTTCTCCTCTCTGTTTATAAAGTTTATTTGTGGTCCTTACCATAGCAGTCTGAGCACCTACACTAATGTGGCTGGAGTCATTCCTGTGCTCTGCCTGTGAGTCAGATGTGGTGGTCTGCTACTTCAGAGGATGTGAAGTGAGACACAGAAAGTTTGTGATGCTGTCTCCAGAAGATTGCACAGAAGGAGTCTGGCTGGCTCTGCTTGCCTTTTTGTGAATTGGAATTGGCAGACTATTGTAGTTATCCTCAGTAGAATTTAAATGTGAAAGCTGAACTTGGAGGTGAGAAGCCCTGAATATTTTCTGCGGTAAACTCTGGACTGCTTGCTTCATTGCTTAACTGTTGACTTCATCGCTTAAAGAACTCAAAGCTCCTACTCACTCCAGCAGAACCAGGATTTCTCCCTAAAGATTTCATTCAAAGACCATTGAAAGAGATTTTTGGTCTGTTCAATTAAATGTGGGTCCAAACCCCTCAGTTCATTCATCAATTGGCTGCATTATTTGCGCTAAGGCTGACATTTGCTTCAGCTCTTTTCCAGTGTATTTTAGATTGAAAGGCAGTCCGTACCTTGACCTCTCTTTGAGGCATTGAATTAAGGCAACTGAGACCAAGGGGCTTGGATAGTGGAGTGAGAATTGGAAGACCTTGGCTTTGCTTTTAGGTTTTACTGCCTGTTTTAGATTTAGTGAGAAATTAACTTCTGTTTGTTTTCCCTCCTGTAAACACTGCAAGTGTCAACCTTATTGCAGCAAACGCTGTTCTGGTGGCATTTTCTTTCTTCCTAATAATTTATTTTTATTGTGATCTCCTCCATAGAAAAGGGCACTGGGCTTTTTTCAAGTTCAAATTCTTATAAAGCATTTAACAGGACTAGAAAGCATAATCTCAACTCTGAGATGTATCATTGCTAGAGGTTGTTGAAGTTTGCATTCAGGGGATACTTATACGACAGAAAGAAATAGTTTTAGGTGCTTTGTGGAGTTCCAAGTCATAAGAGACAAAGACAGAATGTGAATATGTCAGCATTTTCTGGTTTCCATAAAGTCAACAATAATGCAAGGGTCAGTCTTTTTTGTGACTTTTCATACTTTGAATTTTTTGGGGAAACCAGTTATTCACAAGCACTTGAAAACTACTTTGGAGAATAAAGAGAGTGATTTTGTTTGGACACTGGATGAGAAGTCTTTATCCTACATGCTTGTATGGGCTGAAGGGTCTATAATTTTTTATTTATTTGCTATGTTTAATACCTTGGAAAGCACCGTGACAAAACTTAGAGTTCATTTAATGTATGCTTGGATAGAGTGAAGGTGTGACTTTGCTTTACAGCTTCTTTGCCTATACCTTGACATGAAACGTTTATAACCTTTATTTACAGCTCCTTGTTATTTGGTGTTCCAGACTTGTAATTCAATTTATATACATCTGAATCATAAAGTAATACTCGCCACTGTTCAGTTTTTCTTGCCCAGTTTTTCTTTTGCCAGGAAATGTCATTGTTGAACAGCCTTGGTCAAACCCTGGTAGCTGCAGAGAAGCTGCTTGGGTTGCTTGAAAGGATCTCTGGTATAGCCTTAGTGGGAATTTTTTGTGTACATGAGATGGTTTTGGTTGTAGTATCGTTGTTTTCCTTGGGAACTAAAAGTATTTAAAATTGGTACAGATGATATTCAAAGCTACTTGGCTTTTTTTTTTTTTTTGTAAGAAATGGGTGCAGAATGAAGGCCTTATAAATTCAATGCTCTTTTATATGGGCTTTGAGTGCTTTACAGTCCACATGGGACAGTAAAAAATGATAGGGTATGAAGTTAGTAAAAGGTACTAAGACAAAATATCCAGTTGCTGTCCAGTCCCTCCATGATGGAAATACTGTGACTTTCCATCTGAATTTTCAGCTACCACAGGCTACCTGGATGTGATACAAGTGTAAATTTATGAACGACATCGAAGCATCAAACAACAGACACCCTTGCCTCTCCCACTAAAGTTACCAATTTTACCAGGGAACCATTTGGTTGATTCCTCTAAAAATTCTTTTTCCCTTTAAACCAGAAAGCAACCTCACCTATCCTAATCCTGATTTTTTTTAACATGTTGGGCAATTAATGTCTTAATCGAAAGAAGACATTACACAGAATTCATCTGGTTTTAAGATTATATGCACATAATTTATAACATATGCTGAACTCATAACAGTTATGAGTGAACACTTTCAACTCTTAAAAGCATTTGACACTTAAATTAACAGTGTCTCCAACATAATCCTGCCTTACCCACAGCATTAGATGTTTTGCTTACAAAATGCATGCTCTGTTTAAGACAGAGACACCATCTGTGATCTAATCTAGATGGAGTAGCTTTTAATACAAGGAATTAATTTATTAACATAGAGTTTAATTATATGAAAGGAAAAAATATCTAGACATTTGTCCATATTCCTCAAGAAAAGTATTTTTTTTCTGTTCTGATACTGCTATCATATTCACTGAAAGATGTAATAATTCCACCTGATTCAGTAGAACAGACTCAGTGTAAACTTGATGCAAACTCAGGCCTGACCTTAACAGTTAAGATTCAAATATTTCATCCAAACCCAGAGGATACTTTTTAGGAGGAATTTATTTAAGTTATGTGTGGTCAGGCAAGGCTCAAGTGCTGCCTTTTTTTTGAAAAGTGAAAATTGTATCATAAATGTCAGTTTTGTATCATAAATGTCAGAAACACACTTTTTTGAGTGGTAATTATTCCCACAATAAACATGCAAAAAACTATGAAATGTACCCTTAAATAAATTTTCCTCGATAGAACAGTGAACACTCACTGTCCAAATCCTAAGAGAACAATGATGTTGTCATTGCCACCTGTATCTTCACAAGGAACAGAAGAGGGGAAATTCCCCAGCAAAGGTGGCTGGTTCCTGAAAAATGCTTGAGAAAGATGAGCAGCCAGACAAAATAAAGAAAACTTGCAAAGACACTGGGTACAGATGTTTGTGGTGTGGATTGTATATTGTTTGTAGTTCTCATTCCTTTCCTTTGAGACTGTGAGTGAGAGTTGGTCTCTAGAAAGCTCTATCTATCACTACAAACACTCAGGGGTAAATCTCACTATAACTAGGAAGGAAATTCTGCAGATGAATGTTTTGGCTGAATGCCTTATGAAGAAGGCATTAGCTGAAATATTGGTCTACAGAACTTCCTCTCCTCGGCTGTGTTCAACCTGTTAAAGTCCCTGCTCAGAAAATACCCAACCACGATCCACTGAAATTAGATCTGGAAACCTGGTAGTTCTGTTTGACTTGGAGGATGGAAAGGTTTAAAGATTTGAGGTAAATGGAGTATCCTGTTGACTTAGAAAAAGTAGTTTTCCACAATGAAGAGCAAACTTGGATTTTTTAAAGGAAGTCAGAAGCACTTACAGAAAGGTGTTTTTAAAAAGTAGTGTGAAAATAACAACTGAAGACTCACCCAATCATAAGATAGAACCTAGGAATAATGGATAAATTTTCTGTTTATTAGTTTTCTTCATCTGACTTTGTTGAGAGTTAATTCAAAATTCTTTTCCTCAGAAAAGAAAATGCTACAAAATTTCCATGAAAATGTTCTGACATTTAAGGTTCATTTTCCCCCCCAGAGAGACAAGTTTACTAAATACATGTGGATAGAATAGTAGTGACCATGGGGAGTATTCCTTGCTTCCAGCTCTGACAGGGATGCTCTGTGATGCATCATCACGGTTCTTACGATTGTTTTGTTTCTGAAAGGTCAGATAAAGGAATTAGAGATAGGAATGATGATGGCTGGTTATATTCAGAGGTTAACTGAAAGGATCATACTATATCCTTAACTGTAAGACAAATTATTAGTATGGAATGCTTTTCAAAGGAGACTCCCTTCCTGTATGGTATTTAGTCCAAGCCTCCTCCCCATTATCTATTAATACCTTATCTTTAAACTTAAGCCTCATCCCCATTATCTATTGATAGTTTCTTTAAATCCGGTAAATACCAAGCTCATTGTTTTGCTGCCCACTCAATCTGAAAGATGAAGGACAAACGGAAATGAGGAGAGAACCTCCACAAACCAACCAACAGAAAAAAAACCCCAACAACAAAACCAAAAAAAAAACCCCAAAACAAACAAACAAACAAACAAACAAAAAATCCACCAGGACTGTGGTTACAAGAATGTTTGCAAAGGTCTTAATAACTTCACTGACATAAAGCATTCTCTCTGCACTCACTGCAGGTGCAATATTCCAGCTCCCTGGAGAAGCTTGTCTTTAAGTCTTTTCTCCTTGAGTCTTTCCACTCAAGTGAGAGGTGGGAGGCACAGCTTGAAAGTGTGTTCCCCTAAGATTCCCCCCCAAAGGTACCAAAAAAATTATGTCTTCAGGTTTGTCAGATGTTTTCCTTGGTCTTTTCCTTAGGAAGTTTACTGTAAGGTAGGACACCTGCTATTACGGGCAATAGCAATATATCAGAAGGTACACAAAATGTAATGGAAAGAGGAAGGAAATGAGGGAAGATTTGAGCTGCCATCCTGAATAACTGATGGACTAGTGAGCTGATTTCCCTCTGTAGAAACAGGATTTTCTGCAGGAGAGGGACCATTTGTCCCTATAAACTCTGACCTTCTAAACTTCCTGTATGAGCTGAACATCACCAGATCTTGACACTCTCCTGTGGATCTCCTCTTTTCTATCCTTTTTTTTCCATCCCACACACCTTGTATGTCAGAAAAAATGAACTTTTCCTGCTCTATCAAAGGACATGGGCATGGAAGAACTGGTGAAAAGGAGTAATAGATCTTACAAGAATTCAGAGTTCTTACGATGACTTGTTAATGACAAGTTTTTCCCCTGATTATTCCAGGTATCTCACAACAGTAGCCCTTTTGGTAAAGGATTTTTACAGTGAACTTTCTTGCCTTTTCCCCTGTAATAAGAACAGAGAACTATAGCAAATAATTTTTTTTTTTTTGCTTCAGTAAGAGATACTGATTTTTTGCAAAGGCTTACTGAAACTGTGGGAAATGAAGGGAGAAAGATAGGACAGAAAATTTCCTGTAACCTTTGGTCACTGCAGGCACGAGAAAATAAAAAGATACTTAATAATTTATCTACTAAATAGCAAGTGACACATGAGACATGGCCCATCTTTACAAAAGCTCTAGTATTTGGTAGTTAGACTTAAGAAAGACATTTTTCTCCTCTCCCCGGTCTGATTGATGCTGACACTGTTGCCACTGGCAGCTTTCTTAAGCTACAGGAGGGAGTTTAGCCTTGAAGCAAGTCTCCATTGCCACTGGAGCAGCAGCCTTTCTCTTTGCTATGGCTTGGCAGGTTATTTCAGTGTCTTGCAGGCTGGAGGGTTTTGCTACCATTCTGTGGTACCCAGACTTGGAAAACAAACTATTTTGAATCTTTCAGCTTAAAATCTTTAGGTTTCTAAGGTATTTTTACACTAATTCTTAAAGATTGCTGGAAAATCAATGCAAACAATTACAAAAGTACTTGAGGTAGGGTTGTTAGGAACTCCAAATAGACAAGTATTACACTAAATTGCAGCTGGGATGGATTTTGCTCAAGTGTGGAAATATCAGATGAGGATAATCTTTCAGTGGACTATTAATCATTTGCCTGCTTTCCTGTGTCATAGACTGTAACACCTCATTTGTTTCAACTCACTTAGCTTATCCTTGCCAGGATACACACACTCTGTATCTGCTACCCAGTACGCATTGGGTGGCATTAGGACTTCTTTTGAAGGATGACAAGGAGTGAACAGGTGAAAAGTTAAGTCGTTATTGAGCGCTGATGTCCCTGGAAAACAGGACAGTGAGCACAGCTCACTATGAGCTTTATCCAGCAAGAGCTGTGTGTGGGCTTGCGAGCTACTTACATCCCCTGAGGCTGCAGATGCAGGTTCCCCAGCCAGACACTCAGCACAGTGAGGCCGGGCTGCTGCAAAGCCAAGACTCCCCCTCTGCTCAGCCTGGCTCTGCTGCCTAACTTAGAACTGCCTGAATTTTGTGCTTGTTGTCACTTTCCAGCTTCAGGCTGATAGGGATAGGTTTTAAAACACTGCCAGCCTAAGTTATCTGTTTTTCTTCTCTGCTTTTAGCCTTGTTTTCATTTGTTTGGTTGATTTTTCCCCTGGGATAGCAATAGCTCTACACAGTAGATGGTCAGAAAATATATCACATGGCATTCCAAAGGGTCTGTTCCCCATCTTTAGAGCAAGCTGAAGGCAACAATAATGGGACTTGAGGATGCTGCCACAGAGGCTCCAGGTCTTGGCGACCATCAGAGTTGGAGTGCTATACCACCAATTTCCAAGTCACCACAGCCCTGCACTAAAGACCACGTTACTGGATAACCTGTGCTGCCGCTAGCTAGGTTAAGTTATTACAGCAGGAAATTCTATAATCATCCATCTATTTGTCTGTATATGCAGAGGAAAATAATATTCAAGAGATACACAGCATGCTATCTTGTGATTTTGACACTACTTCCTTATTATTAGTGCCATTTCATTTCTAATTTTGAGATCCTTCTTCAAAGAGCTGCAATATTTTCAAAAAACCTCAAAGAATTTTGCAGATATAAAATATCTGTAGAAGTTTTCATGGCATAGACAATAAGAGAAAGCAGCCATTATCTTCCCATGCTGAAGCAGGAATTTTGAATAAACTGATGCCAGAATGCCTAGTTCTTTCCAAAGCTAAGTTACAAAAGAAAAAGAAAAACCCAAATAACCCAACTAAAAATTTTAGGTGTTTGCAAAATGGAGTAAAATACATGGTTTGTGTCCAGTTAGCCTGTGTTCTTCTGTGTACCTAGATAAGATTTTCTTTTTAAGGAGAAGTAAGAGGGAAGTCACTTCATTAATACTTTGTATGACTTTTACTGCCAATATATTCCTTCTTTATATGGGCTTTTCTTGCATGATTGACAACCTTGTAAACTGCACATCCTGGCTTTTTCAGGTTTTTAATTCTTAAAGTAAATTTTAAAGCTTTATATTTTTATCCTTTTATGCCAATGATATAACTCATATAAAACTCCATGTATCTGGAAATCTGTCCTTCAATTTCTGCCTTTAAAGTGTCACTACTGGCACTTTCAGAGCAGAGTAGAAGTTTATGGTCGGTTTTATGTGTGACTTTTTAGGCACAGGAGCGTAATTTTCTGGATGTCTTAAAAAGGGATGTAATATAGAGAAAAGCAAGTTAATATTCTAAAAATAAAAGCCAAGAAGTACATATTAAACTTTATTCTTGCCTCAGTGAGGTCTAAGTCCTGTAGCAAGTGATAGATTTCTCCAGATGCTGGAATCTGTCTGCCACTAGTCCCAGGCCTTTGCTCTGTGTTCAGTCTCAGGTACTCCTTACCTCTTGGGTATGCTCACAGCTCAGCCCAGCTCCTAACAGAAAGCATGTGGGTTTGGTGGTGCTCTTACTTGCCTGACTCATTATACTTGCTCACAACAGTTAATCTGTTAAACAGTTAATAACACCTTGTGCTCTGACCAGTGCTGATATGCTTCCTTTGTTCCTAGTAAAACCAAGAGGAAAAGCAGGGAATGTGCCTATTCCTGAGCCAGACACTGGCAGATGTTGCTGGTGACTTCTTTGCTCTTCCTTGGCCGATGGGGGCCTCCAAAGCTGTGTTCCCCTGTTTAACATGTACACATGCCAGAACAATGGAAATCTGGGAAGTTACATGTTTATGTCAGGACGTTGTCTGACCACAAACACTTGAGCCTTTAGAAAGGCTGTCAGGAGCATTATGTTTTCAGGTTTTTGTGCCAGCACAGCCTTCATATCTGATATCACTGAGTAAACTTTTAAGGCATGGGGAACTATAGGCTAAAGAAGTGCCTGTGCACTTGCATATCCTCAAAAAGTTCAAAAGAATTCTTCACTCAATAGAGACTGAAATAAGGTACTTGCCTAAGAAAGAAAATTTAAAGTGACAACTTATTTTTCATTTTTATGGTTGACATGTGGAAGTTTCATTCCAACACTTAAAAACCCATTGTTCGACAGTCACACAGGTATCCTTTCCAAAAATATCTCTTACTGACGTTAATACTTCTACCCACATTTTTGGAGTCTCAAGACACTTCTGTTATTTATTAATTAGTGTTGTACTGGGATGTGATGCTTCTTCTGTATCTCCCTGGCTTTCCTCCTCCCCATGTTCGTGTAAATCTTGATGGTTTGTCACTGGGGAGAATTAAATCTGCTATTGAAATGGGCTTCCATCCATCCCTAGGAGTGCCATAAAAGTTTAATGTCTTTGTTATTTAGTGTGTTGTATAAGTTAGGAATAATTTTCTGTTTTTCACAACACTGGACAATTTCTTTAGTTCTGTAGGACTCCTACTCCCTACAGAGTTCCCATATCCCCTAAATAAACTGGTGCTGTCTTGTGGCTACAAAACTATTCTTCTGGAGACAGACAGTTTCAGAGAGTACACGGTGTGTGTGGTTAATATTCATGGCACATACTTCATCCATAATTTATCATTAACTTACTCAGTTTAATTTCTTCCCAGTGGGCCTGTAACACACCAGTGTAATCCAGTTTCTTTCCCCTACAGCTCTGACCATCTGGAATACTCTTGCCACATGTCTTCACCTCAGCTACACTTTCCCATTTCTTAAAACATGTAAACAAATAGTATCAGACCTAAAGTCCTAACATTAGATACCCAATAAAAATGTCTTAGATTTGAGAGTGAAGGGAACTCCTGAAGTTATCCTGAAACCCATAAGCCTGCCATGAAGGCAATCATTGAAGAGAGTTGCACATCTTGTGACCTGGAGTCACAAGCCCTAAACAAGTCTTAGGTTTATGCTCCTCTGTGTTTTACACTTCCATTAGTATGTTAGTGAGTTTTGAAACACATCATCCACTCATCCACATTGAAAGTGCATTGTTGTGCTCTGTGGGGCAGGCTGGCAGCATGTTAGTGGGATTTTCTTTGGCTGCAACTAGACAAAAATTACATTCCAACCTGCTAGTGGGCATTCAGCTCCCAGTGACCATTCTGCTGGGCACCAGAAGTGCCTCAATGTACAACAGTGAAGATATCTCATCTTCTCCACCAGCTGCTTCTCTTCATGGATGTATTTCTACCATGCTGCACCACTTGCTTAGTCTGTATTCTTATTCCTACTAGTTCATACCTTATGAAGACCTTTCAGTGTTGCTTTGAACATTGAAGAAAACTTGGAGAAAAATATTTAACCCTTATCTTGTTCTTCTATCTGAAATAATTCATGTTGGTACCAGTGTTTATCTTCAAAGCACTACAATGTTCACTTGACTTCAGAGCACATTTTTCAACTCACCTTACCTGTTTTTTCTGTCAGCAGTACTAATGCCCTCTAGAGCACTGGATTTCTCCTCAGCTGGTAAACATTGGTTTGATGATAATGCTGTAAAATTATGTTGTTCAGTCTATTTTTCTGGTGAAAGGATTAGTCCTCATATTTGGCAGTGGACCTAGAATTAAAAAATATTTGTCAGAAACATGTTATGAAGGATAAACATATTTAGGCTTTGGCTTAGCAAAGTCTGTGACAGGTGCTGTACTTTTTCACCATCTGTAAATCATATATGGTTATGTAATTATGTGTTTTGAGGAATAGAGTCTTCCTCTAGACTATTTGACAATTAAATTTGGTTCTTCAAGGTCTTTCTTGCTACAAATGCATAAATTCTACTAGGAATTCCTGCCACGACACCTGTGCTTGTTCAAAACCCATCAAAGACTGTGTTCTTTTCCTGTGCAGCTCACCCCGCTTGGGTCTCCTCCCAGCTTTCATGTTGCATGCATAGATGTATTCCAGGTCTTTCCTCCTCTGGTTTCCAAAACAAAAATGTTCATGTTTTTGAAAGTGTTGTAGTGGACCTGAAGAGGCACAGTCACAGGGCTTCCTCAAGAAGAAGGAAAAACTCGTTTGGATGCATTTGGGAATTCTATTACAATATTGGCCAGGAGATTTCATTCTTGAACTTCTGAAACATACCCTGGACTCTCCTTCAATAGCTAGTAACAGTATTCTTAAATTGTACCTCACTACCTTTTGTTTCCTCCTGCTGGCTATAACTTTGTCAGTATAGTATCTTTATTTTAGGGCTGGTTTTTGCACATGTGGAGTTTTATTGGATGATGACACGTTTGGGGAGCACTTTGCAATGTCTCTGTATTTCTTGTAAAAATAGAGGCAAAAATAGGAGTTTCTATAAATTGGAAAAGAGATTTTCGCTCTCTTACCTAATTGGAAGTAACAAAAAGGGGCTTTTAATTAAAAATTTGGCACAACTGTTTTCAAACATACTGCATTTCAGTACTAAGGCACTTAAGCATAAGACATGACACTCTGCAAAGGTACAGAAGAAAACTGCTGAGAGCCTATTTTCAGAGGATATTTCAGCCAACATAGGCATGGTAATGCTTCAGGGATGCCCAAACTATGGACTGTTGGAGCAGCTGGTACTTAACAAGAACCTTCAGCAGAAGTTTTGTTTCAAATCATTCTCAGTCTAATTGAACAGGTGAAGGAGGTTGTCCCAGGGAGTGATCACACATTGTGTGAAGACACCCAAATGATCTCATTTACTCAACGCAGCTTAGCTGGAACAGGGGGAAGAGTACCAGAGCACAATTATGGAAACTTTGGTAGGACACAGCATTAAGAAGAGGAACAGTCTAATGGCGTTGGTGGTACGCAAATAGAGGAGAAAACAGATGGCCTACAAATGCCAAGTTGCAGCCTGAGGAGGTCCTCAGAGACTGGTAAGAGTAGTTGGGACAGCATAAGGAAGAATTATACTGGAGTTGCTCTTCTCAGATTTCAGCCTGCTAGTAATGACTGCACGTTGCCTTAGTCTGCAGAGGAAAGTGTGACCCTTTGCAAGGGGGATCAGGACTGTTTTTTAGAGGGAGAGCTGTGGATGCAGCTGGAAGAGGAAGTATGATGGTTACTGGCTGCTCATCACATCCTTCCTCCCAGAGGTTTTCACTTTTTCACAGCTGCCAGCTAAGTTGGTCATGTGGATGACCCCACACCTGGTTAAGCAGAAAGGATCTAGGCTAGGTTAATTAGTTCAAATTGTATGTCTTTGGTAATCTGTCTCATGTTGATTGGAAGTAGCTGGAGAATTCTCCTACAGGCTGACCAGTGGGGGAATAACTTCTATCACAAGCAGACTGTTGGAGACTGTAAACTCCGCAGGTGCAGTGCTACTAAGAAAATTCAAGCAATTTGATGGACCAAAACTGCATCCATCTTTATAGATAAAGTAAAGGAGATAGGCAAGAAGGTACTAAAGTGGTCAAGAGAGGGATGGGTAAGAAAATAATCATTACAGGAGGAAAATAGAGGTTAAAATTGGGGAAAATAACACATAATATGTCAGTGCAAGATTTTGATGTGTCCCCTGTAGGGACAGCTCCTGAGCTTGTGAGAATTGTGGTGCTCTTGTTACTTACTGTAGATGCGTGTATAATATATATGTTTATTTTTCTAAACTTGGTATGCTAATGTTGTCTATATTAACATAACAGTTGGAAACACTTGGAGACTTAATTGGAAATGGAATTAGATTTAGCTCCTGTCATCAACTGAAAACTCAACTTTCAGACTGAATTCTCAGCATCTGACTGTGGTTAGAAGCTTCATCACTGTCTACCTGCTCCCCTTGCTGGTTGTGGGAAGCTGTTTCTCCTTCTTAGCCTGGTCTGCAAAGCCACCCCAGGTTCTAAAAAAGCATGCAAAGTAATCTGTCACCTACCTGGTCATGGGTGTTCAAGTCCTAATTATCTTCGAAGTATAACAAGTCATGAGAAAGGAGAGCCAGCCCTGCTCTGCTCCATGTGTACACCTTGTTGAGTTTGAACCATCATCGTGCATTGCAGGGGAGACAAGCAGAGAGCTGAATGAACCGTTTCTTTTCTCTAAAGCTACAAATCTTTTGCTAACTTTTTACCAATTTTTACTCTTTGATTTCCCCCCTCCAAAAAAATTATGGATTAATGTGACCTATTGTACTTATTTACATTGGACCCTTTTACAAGAAAAGCTATTAAGAGGAAGAACTCAAACTCAGTCCAATTTACCATGTATCCGGAGGCTTAACCAAAGCTATTATTACATGAAAGAATGGAGGAAATTAGGAACAGGGCCTTCAGAATACCAAATGCCAGTATAATTTTTTTTCTTGATTTTCTTTCTCACTAATTTACTCTGTCAGGAATTTGAAAACAATTAGCCACTAAAAAGAAAAAAGGGTGAAATAGTCTTACCTAACTCTTGTGTGCATGCTAAATACTTCCATACTGTATTGCAGGCCTTTCTTTTCTGAACTGGAAAATAAAAATCATTAAAGAATGGTTAACATGAATTCTAGAGGTGCTTCTGGAAAAATACTGTCCTTGGTTACTGAAAAGCACGATGAGAGTCTCATAGATAACAACGGAGAGGGCTATAAATGCTATGGAGGGATCTCATTTAGATGATATTACTCAGAAGAATATGATTTTTGAAAATAAGTTTGGGTGACTTTTTCTAAAGGCAAAAAATAGTGAGAAATGTTTCTTCAATAGGATATTTTCTTTTGTAAGATAATAAAAAGTTAAATTAGATGGAAATGATAGTATCTTGAGAGCAAGTAACCTCTTTGTTACTAATGATCTGGTTTATTGGATAGTGGTGTTGTGATTTTGCTTCGGCTTCCATCCCATTTTTTGCAAACCATGTCTTATACAATCTCAACATCTGCACCTACTTTGATCATGGCAGAAAGATTGTGGACTAAATTTAATTTAATGTAATGGTAATTGTAGAGAATTCCTGCACAGATAATGATGAGAGCTGGTAGAAGAGCAGACTGCACGTTATCCAAGAGTTAAAACTATGCAGTCTGTTTGAATGCCTCTTCTTTTAAGCTTGATGAAGTATGTGAAAAATCTCATTTCCAGCAAGATTTAATTACATAATGGAAATCTGCCTCTTTGTATGAAGTTCCAGCTGGATATGGAAAAGCAGAAGAGCCTGGGAGCTGCTAGCATAGTCCTGACTGTGATGTTAGGAGGCAGTGAGTTTAAATTCTCATGTAACCTTGTGTTTATTCCTTTCCTGCAAGGACAACCAAGTATTTCTGTGAAGACATAGATACCATTCTTCTAAATAAGCCACAGAGGCCTCTGATGCAACAGAATGCTTCATACATGAATTATTTTTCTGCTGCTGTTTTCTGGAGTAATTTTGTGAGTGTGTGGCCTTTGGGGAAAAACGAAATGTCAGAAGTTCACCTGTCAACAAAAATTTTCTTCTCTGCATTAACTAAACATATCGAGTACCCTTGATGTAACTACGATGCATTATTTTTTGTTGCTTAGAAGTGTTGGTTCTTTGTTAATTTGCAGTATTATTACTCTTCTCTTTTGGCAATGTCCAGCCTGCTGTTGCCAGACATAGTGGGTTGCAGGTTTCCTGTGAAGAATTCTAGGAAAAGTAGGATAGACTACACATTGCCTCAGCTGGCAATGTAACAAGAGAAAATATAATGCGATGGTAAGGCTTACTGCAGTGCAGTGTGTGTGCTGAGGACTGTCATTTTTCTCTCCCTGGATGACTTATTCTACAACCATGCTTTTTGTGTGTGTGTGTGTGTCAGGAGACACTTCCTTATAAAGGGAATTTTAAGGCTTGTTTCTACAAACTCTTATTTTTAAGTTATGGACTGAGAAGTTGCCCTGAATAGATGATGCACTACAAAGTGAAACTGAGACCTGCATCACCACAAGGGTCACCACGTGGGCCCAGTCTCTTTGCTGGGGAAGCTGTCTTTGTAGTAACAAGAGTCTTTATATCTGAGCATGGTGGCACCCTGGTGGTGATGCCACATAGCATGTGTGTCTAAAAGTCAGCAATCTTCATCTAATGTGGATAGTAAAAGAAAGATTCTGACAATTCTTAATTGAATGCTAATTTGCATTTTTCATTTAATGTCCAGTAACATTTTGATTGCTGTTTTAGTGACCAGTTTATAACCTTTTATCAACCCACAATGCTGAACTGAGAGTAGTGGTTACTCATTGCTGACTCAAAAGTAGAGCCTCCTTACAGATTTTACCACTCCTTTCCACGTATGGTGATGGGAGCTGCCTTTTGAAACTTGAACTGTAGGTAGCAGTAGCCGCTGTATATATCAGGTTGATCTGTTTTTTAAAGATGAAGACAAATGGTTAAAAAATGCAATAGGCCCAAAAATTAAGAAAGTCTGTGATGTAGCCATAGTGCTTCTTAGCTGACAAACTTGGGCATTACTGTTTTTCAGCTGTTAAAGTGCCTGTGTTTTGTGGAAAGAAAAGAAAACATGTCATCTTGAGTATTTGCACATCTGCACATCTGAATGATCAAAAGATACTGCTGACTTTGCAACCCACCTCCAATGTCTGTTTCAAAATTTCCAGAGAAAAAGTGCAGAAAATGTTATCCCCAAACACTTGCTATTTTTATGGTCTATAATGCTCCAGATTAAGATGATTTAAAATTCTTGGAAAAGGGTTTTAATTGTTGTGGCTTCTACAATAATGACATTTATTGCATGAATTCCTAGATTCGACTCTTAAAAGCTTTTAGAACTCTGCCAAATAACCATGGAAAAAAAGAAAAAGCTTTCTAACCATCTAACTACATCAGTGACAACTGACAACTATGGGTCAAAGAATAGAGGGACACCTGGGATCAATTATTAATGTCTGAATTTGATTTTAATCATCTTTGCATGTGAGTGTGGACTAATTTCTTTGTCTTCTGACAGATGTTTTCATTGGCTGTTAAACAACACTGTTCTGATTTATGAAAGGTTGTAACAAATTGTTGCAAAGAGATTGCAAGACGTTTCTGTAGCTAATTGAATCAAAATTATTTTCCTTCCTCAAGGTATATCTGGGAAAGGTGTGTGACATTTCAGCTTTAAAAATATATGAATATACTGTGTCTGGTAGCGTGCCTTGTGAAAATCTCCCTACTTCTCACTTGGCTTAACTGTGTACGTGATGTGAATTGATGTGTGAGCCAAATAAAGGGATACAAAGGGAAAAAGCAGAACTTGCAAGGGCCAGAATTCTTCCTGAGTGATTGGGTATAGAACTGTATTCAACAGGCATAATTTTGCTGAGTATCATCACCAGTGTTTTTCAAAAATAGCCTCAGGAGACCAAATAGTGTATTCCAAGGAGGATAAATTTTGGGGTATTTTCCTTTAAATTCAGTCTGATATGTGTGTCTCAGGAACAGGGAGTGTTATGTGTGTTCCAGCCTGTAGGGAGAAAAGTGTGTTTTCAGTAGAATTCTTGTAAGTAGCAAAAATTTTTGTTTTCCTCCCACTTCTGCACGATGGATAACTCTTGCACATTTTACTCCTTTTTCTAAAGACTCTCCATTTCAATCAATAAATTTACTCAGTAAAAACAAACCAGGAGAACCCAGGAGAGTGAACTGCATGATTAACATCTGCCCGTTTTTTTCAAAGTTGACATGGGTTACTAATGAGGTACTATAAATTTATTCTCATTAACTCAGTCTCACTTTTGCTTTGTCCACGCACACAGAAGAAGGAAATGTAGATGGAGGCTGAATAAACTTTTGCAATGGTCTGAAATAATAAGTCTGATTGCAAAGGACCCTAGTCACTATCTAAAATACCCACACTGGTCCATAAATCATACATAAATAAATAACTTTTTTTTTTTTTCCTGGTAATAAGTGCTCAGCAGCTCCTATTAAATTATTTGTCATGTAGGTTGTTTGTTTTGTTTAAAGAATATTTGCTCGTTCAAGTAAATTAGGAATAAATTTTTGAATTTCTTCACCACATTTATTATCTTAAAATATTTCCTTAAGTGCTTCCATAAAGGATTATATGAATGATTTCAAATTTTCCTTTAGCAATCTTCAAAAACACATTACTTTCCTCAGCAGGCAAAGTTCAGTTCTTTACCTTGCACTAAAGTAAAGTGTAAGGCATTGACACGATACTGTATTTTTCAAAAATGGAGTAGTTGTGCCAAGTATAGGAAGGAGACACAGAAACCTGCTCAATCTGAATTCACCAACTGGAAAATAAACTGTTTCTGAATAGCTCTGATGGAGAAAAAATCCTTAAAAATGGAAAATAGTCTTTGTTCTTTTATTGCATTTAGTTTACAAGATGAAAAAGCACCAACAGGGCAAATAGCAACTCTTAAGCGATTCCATTTGCTTTATGTTTATAGTTCCACAAAAAAAATACAAATCCCTTCCTTTGGGAGGATTTATATAACCTCTTACTATCCCTAGAGCAGCTATATTACACAGGATCTTACCCTTTCTTGGCAAAATTTTCTATGTCTTTGTCCAACAACAAAACAAAGGGTAAAAGAAAAAATGAGCAATTTCTAGAGAATTTCATTCTCAGTTAATAAAGTCTTATTCTAAAAACCCCCTCCAAAGTTTAGAACTCCTACTCCAAAATCATAACTGAAAGTCATGTTAGATACCAGTTTCCACTGTTGATCCATATTTTCCATTTATTAAAAAAAATTACTTATGGATTCAGGGTTTTATTCGTTACTTACACACTCTATTATTATTATTCATATAATTGCGTGAATTCCACTATTTTAAGACTTTTTAATTGGCAGAACCTGATGTGTGGTGTAAGATCCTGGCAAACCTCCTTTGACTTACTGAGCAGGGTCTCAGTTTTGAGGTGCTAGGTCTGGCCAGGTTCTCTTGCTGAAACAACTTCACAGGTGCTGTGTGGGATGACTGCCCACCCAGCTTGCAGGGGTCTTGGAGGGTGGAAAGCCTAATAATAATAATGATGATCAGCCCCAAGCAAAGCAAAGGTGATGCAAAAAGCCATGGGTAGGGGGTGTGGCTGACTTCTCCCTGTCAGGCTGTGACATTTATGTGGATGTGTGGCTTTGAGGAATTCATGGAGTCCTTTCAGCTGTAACTCAGTGTGCTGGAAACAGCATTATTTCTTTAGCATTGATTACAACTGAAGCTGGCCCAGAGGCTGGTGGTTTTTCTCTAGGTGCAGATCTTATAGCTGTGATCCATCTGTGCGATACCTTTAGACAAGATAACTCTGTGTAGAACATAACCATAAACCTCTCCAAATATGAGTGGGCAGCAGTACAGTTTATGAGCACCATATGTCAATGGTGCTCTGTGATATGTGTCATCCACCTGGGGTTTGAGTGCTGTGTGAGTTGGTGCTCTGTATCGATTTGAAATCCATCACTTTTGAAACATTTCTGAGGTTGTAAGGGTGAGAAAACGTTGATGTCAATGGTTCTACTCCTGTAAATATCATGTTCTTTGAACTGATGCCTATTAAATGCTCTGACTCTTCCGAAACACTCCTGCTCCCTCCCCAAGGAAGGATTAACCTGAATTTGATGAACCAGTGAGCATGTTAGTCTTAAGAAATTGTTGCATACATCCCAGTTACAGAACAGGTTCATCGAATTCCCACAAATTTGTCACATTCAAAATCATACAATAGTCAAAACGAAGTCACCTTCTATTCAAAGACAAGAATTTATCATTAGTATAATTAAAATCTTAATTGTCCAAAGGGTAACTATTTGTCAACTTACAATCTTAGTGACACTTTTACATCAAAGTAAATTCAGATAAACTGTGGCATACACACATTTTCTAGTATGTACAGAATCATATAAGTTTCATGTACCTCCTTCTCTTAAGTTATACTTTCCACTGGCACTCTGGGTCTAGAGATCAGTATTTTCAATCTTGGCAGAAGTGGTAGTTTCTGGTGAGCTGTCTGTATCCTGGGTTTTCCAAATACATCCTTGGGAGAAATCTTTCCCCTTTACTTTAGGACCTGCTTGCAGGCATTTTTGAGTGGTCTGCACCTATCTCATTCTTGACTGGTTTGTTGTTCGACATAGCATTTGAATTTATTCTATATGGTGCCAGTAGCTTATAGCCCAGGGACCTCCAGGGTGATCTTGAGTCCACACCAACAAGGCTAAGCTTCTGTCCTATGTACCCCCCACACATTACATTTTTGGTTTAGGATCCCAAGCTGGACTTGGTATCACTATTCACTGCCTTAAAAGGAGCCTCATGCCATGCAGTTACGCAAAACTTTATGTGTATCTTCAGACGTGAAAGTGTGAGGACGTGAGGCTCATCTCAGGGCAGAAGGTTTTCTGGTATGAAAAGTTTTAGAAAACACAGTGTTTGGTATGTCTCAGTTACAGGACTGTGGTTTAGCAGGGTATAGACCAAACACTAAAGTACAGCAAGTTTCAGAAGTTATTGAAGACTGCCTTCAGCATGCCTTGCTGCCACCCACTGATTCTTAGAGTGCCTTGCCTTTGTGTTTTCTGTAGAAGACAATAGCAGGTCTGTGATCTGCTGAGATTTCCTCCCATCTGGGGGGATGAGAGTGGACCCCACCAGTCCTGTTCCACTAGTTTGACCAAAAACTGTGCTTTGCTCAAGTAAAATACTTAAGCCAAAGGAATCACCAAGGGTAAAAGTGAGGCTTTCAAAAGCACTACAGTATACTGAATTTCTTAAAGAAAATTATTATATTTTGATAAATACTGATTAAATGGAAAATTTGATTAATATTTATAAGAAAACTTCTCCTTGAGGTAGCTTGTCCACCATCTCACTTGAGGAGAAAAATCTGAAATTAGCTGACCATGTTTGTTAGGGAAATCTCTTCAGCAATGTTTCCACTGATTTAATCTATCTGGTTTCCAGCACAGCTTCAGCCAGAATGTGGTTAGCATGCAGTTATTGCAGATGCTCTTTGAAAACAGCAATCGGAAAGGATTTTTGGTATCTAGAAGACCAATTTGATAGTCTGGAGACCAGGATAAAGTCTCTGTTCTGCTGCAGTTTTCAAAAGTGGCTCATTTCCCTACCTCTAAAATGTGAGTAACAGCACTTTTTCTTTTTAACAACCAATGTTTTGTGAGTAAACAATAAAATCATTAAATATGCTGAAAATTGCAATGGGAGAAGAAATCATAAAATATATTTGATTGGATTTTTTAATTATTACTATTTTTTTTATTATCTGGGCCAAAATCTCACCCAATTTTTTATTAACTCAGCAGTTTTCTCTTTTTTTTTTTTTTTTTCTTTTCTCTCCCTCAACCAATCATTTCATCATTATGGTTATGATCAAACATGGACCAACTACGAAGAACCTATTAGGACAGTGAAATTATAAAAATTTCAGAAATCTAGGACCTGGAATTCATTGCCATGAAATTATAACCCTTTCAAGGAATACTTTGAGATACATGGGAACTGATGAGACTGTTCTTTAAAGAATAAAATCAAAGATTATGAGTTCTACAGGCAGTATTGAGCTAGTTGTCAGTAATTAGCTTCAGATGAGCTTGTTGTCTTTAATGTTTCTTGACTACTCTTGGATGAGTTGGAACATATGATGAAAGTGTAATTACAATCTTTGATATTTTGGTGGATGTCTCAATGCATCCTGGAAGCACTCCAACAGGTTGTTTGGCCAAGTGGTTTGTGGGGTAGCTAGTCCTATAGAAATAAATAAAGAGAAAACTTTTTAATTGTTGATGCAATAAATGATCTCCTCATATACATTTTGTGATGTGGTATTTTAAGTTCATCTAAGCAAAAGTCAATCTAACGAAAGAACAAATTTTTTTTTCCTTTTATGTGGATTGTGTTACTTGTATGCTTATTGTGTTTTTTTAAAGTTCAGGCTTTTTAATGCTAATTATTAAAACAATGAGTTCAGTGTGTCTGGAGTGGAGGAAAATGAGCAGTTTAAAGAATACAGTCTGTGCCAGTGGATTCTGATAGGAAGCATGTTGGTTTTGTGCTGGTGTAACTACTGCCACTCAGATTACATCTGTGCAACTGGCAATCAGGGCATTAATATTTCTTTTTTTAAATCGTATGTAATTTCAGACTGACTTTTTACAGTTAAGTGGAACAGCAATTCTAAAATAAGGTCTTGAATTCAAAGGCACTCATCATTTGAGATTTCTGTGTCAGGCTTACATTTATTAAGGCTTCAAGTAGAATATGGGTTTGGAAGTGTGGACTAGGCCTAGTAAACTGTAGAAAAAGACAAAAAATATTTTGGAAACTGGGAAAAATAGTGTCAGAAACACAAGTAGATATACCTGCTGGTATCAGGCAGACGGAGGGAGAATTATCTCAGGACTTCTGGAGAAGGTCTACGAAGGAAGGGAAGAGGTAAGGAATGTCTCCCCGGGTGGGCTACCTTAGAACAGCATCAGAATATCTGGGAGGTAGATGTGCCCACTAAAATAACAAGTGAGCAACCATCACCTTCTTGTGAAGGGCAACTTCAGGTCTTTGGGGACCAACAGATGAAGATCTGGAGACCTCACGCAAACTTATTTTTAGTTCAGGTACAGTAAGCTGGAATTGTGAACCCACTGGATGTCAACAGATTAATCGGTTTTCTGGAGACCTTTTCTCAGGCTATGCTTTCCCTATGCTGGGCTGGATGTCTATAGGGAAGGGTGGGGTGAAGGCTGTCTGCTGTCAGCTGTTTCAGGGATTTTATTGGTACCCTTCCTGTAATACTTGGGATATCCAAAAAAGCATGTTTGCATGTTTGCATGTTGCTGTAGCCTTGCCTTCTGCACCTTTCACCTCTTCTCACCTAACAGGAAAAATAGTCAGATGGTGAACTAATGCATTTGATCAGGTTCATGCAATGAGAATGTCTGCTCCTTTTTACAATACGCAACTTTGTGATAAATCCCTTGACAATGATGTTAGTATTGGAGAATCATGATTTGTGTTGGAAGGGTATTAAAAGATCATCTAATTGTAACAACCCTGCCATGGCCAGGGCCATGTTTCACTAGACTGAATTGCTTAAAGTCCAGTCCAACCTGGCCTTGAACACAAAGTGAAGAATTCCTTCCTATTTGCTAACCTAAACTTATTTTCTTTCAGTTTAAAGCCATTCACCCTTTGTGCTCTACCATTACACACCCTTGTAAATAATTCCTTTCCAACTTTTCTGTAGAATCCCTGTGATGAGTTAACCCTGGCTGGATGCCAGGTGCCCACCAAAGCCACTCTCTCTTCCCTCCTCAACTGGACAGGGGAGAGAAAGTATAACAAAAGGCTCATGAGTTAAGGACAGGGAGAGATCACTCATCAATTACCATCATGGGTAAAACAAACTTAATGTGGGATTTCATGTGGTCTTAAGGTCGGCACATGAGCAAGTCTTTCAGTATTGACAAGCAAAATGACCTTCTGTATGCATCAGTGGCTTTAGCCTAATGAACTACCTGTGTATTCAAACCATACCTAGTTAATTAAACTTACCAACCTTAAGTAAAATAAATTAAAGCCCAAACTCCACTCCCTGCCCTGAAGTGGAAAACCATGGCCTTCTCCTTCTGTTCCTTCTCCTACCCTCTTTACCACTGATTTTCAGTTAAGTTTTGAATACAGTATTTTGGAAAATCTATGAACAGTATGTGAAAAGTTCTGAAATTAGTTTTCTTTGGGTTTATCTTCCGTAGATATTTGAAATTATCATTATCTCAAACATATTCCAGATCTGAAGGTTTTTGTCTGTGGGTGACTGATGAAGGTATAAACATTCTGGTGAGGTGTAGAGGAAAGAGTTAGGGAGAGCAATCGACAGACCATTTTTTTTTTTTAATGTAGAAACTGCATCATTGAAATATATGTTAAATGTCTTTTACATATGAAGAAATTTTCAAAGCTCTACAAAACATCTGTGGTGTGATTTTTAAGCACTGCATTTCATTCAGCATGTAGAGTGAGGTGAACAAAGAAATTAGTAGTTGTAACATTTTTGTAAACATTTCAGTTAATGAAAATAGGTACCCTTTTTAGTACAGTTTGGCTCAGTATGCTTATTGGATCTTTTTCTAAATAGGATTGTCCAACTGAGGATAAATATGTGCTATTGTACATTTATTTGCTCATAATATTACTATTTCCATGAAACTAGTTGTTTGAACACACAAGTGTTGATGAACAAGACACCTCAAATCTGAAACAAGTAATAGAATCAAAGAGACAATGCAATTTAAAAGACAATGTTAACTGAATGCTTACAGTATAAATAATTGTTGAATTCATAGGAAAAAAAGAATCTTACAGTAGGTGCACACATCAAGATTACATTTGTCTTCTCATGGGACTGCGGGTGTCTCATAAATGACTATGTTTTATCTTAGCAATATGTATTGTGGTATCTGTGCTGGATGCCTTTCATTTTTTTCTTGCCTCTTGGTCTGGAAAACAATAAATTATGCACCCTCTGGTATGAATTCTATTTGCATGTATTTGGCATAACACAAGAATCTTAGAAATGAGTGAACATTTCTCTCACATCTGGAACACGTCTAAATTATCACCAATAACGTTCTCACTACAAATGGCTGAACAAGACAGTAAGGCACTGTGTCAAATTTAGTCCAAATCCTTCTGCCGTTAAATGAACAACAGCCAAAATGCTGAAATAATGCAGTTCCTAAAGTTCTGTTTAGAAACAAAGTGACCAACAAATTCAGAATAATGGTTAGATTTTGGCTGTGAGTTGGCTGGATTTTAAACTGGTTTCAAGAAAACCTTATCCCCCTTGCTTAAGCCCATACATAACAGATTGTGTGTTCTGTAACAGCAGCAGCATTTATACTCTGGTATATATTCTGGTTTGTATTCTGCTAAAAGGTGCCTGAGATGTGATGGCTGCGCTTAGTTGAAGTTGTTCAGCCCATGAACTTACTTAGCATCTGAAAAATCCCCTCTCATGAGGCACGGCCCATGCCTCTCTGAGCATTTCTGCTGCCCTGGGAGCAGGTGGCCAGCACATTGGTGCAAAACGTCCAGCCACACTGCTGGCTTCAATTAGGATCCATTCAAAGCTGACTCATCTGCTACCACGGAGCTCTTGTCAACCTGGCTGCTTTCAACCCAGAAGTGTTAATGTGTATTTGCCGCGGTGCAGTTGTCAGTCATTCACACCAACACCCTCGTGGCAAGGGTTTGTTAGCTCCATAGGGTTAGCAGTGCTGCTGAGGGAATGGGATTGCCTTTTGCAACCTGCAAAACCGAGGACCACGGTTTTGTTTCGTGCATCTGTTCCTTTTATTTTCCATGGATTGAGTAACAATTTACCACCCAAAGAGATGAAGGGGTATATCCCATGCCTGTTGTGTTTGGATACCAGCAGAAAGATGATATGGTCTGTGGTGAAGTCTTGTGGTTTAGGAAACTGTACTGCCTATTTTATTTTTCTCACAGGGCAAATCAAAGAAATAAATAGAAAATAAGTGATTCCTTTTTTAAACTTCATTCATCATAACTAAGGTTGTACTCAAAGTATTTCATGAGTATGGCTGAATGAGTATGCCCTCCCTCCCATTCCCTGAGTGGTTTGTTGCTCTGTCCCATTTTTAAGGAGTAGAGACATTGGGGGCCAATCGATTTTGTGGACTTTAAAACATTCTCTGGAAGCCTTTTTACTCCTGCTAGCACCCCATCTTTCTTGTCTAGATTCATCACAGCTGTTTGTGGCACAGCATCAGCTGCTACTCAGACCCTGTATTTGAAAGTATGTCCTTCTGCAGCTCAAAGGAAAATTAGTGCATCAACTTAATTCTTATGGGATTAAGGGGCTTGATTACCACGCTCCTGCCACAGAGGTGATTTAATATCTTTTGGGTCTATGTGGACCAGGGTTGATGGAAGGTCATATCCCAGCTCACTGAGAAACATGCAAGTTTTCACTTGGTTTTTTTCCTAGCTTAGGCTCTGGTGACACTGATGCAATCCTCACCTTTTATTTCCCTTTCCTGTTCCCCACTTCTGGCTCTTGCAGCTTTGTCTAGACTACAGATATGGATGGTGTGGGAATAATGGGCAAGTGTGTATGTGTGTGCATGCACACAGACATTTTGTGTCTTATAAACTCTGTGTTACCTATGTGAAGTACTCCTGCCTGGACAAACAGCTTTAAATCAAAACAGGCTGTGAGAGGGAAACAACAGGAAATGAAAGAATGACTAAGATAAGGTGTTCAGCTGCATCAACTGGTTTAATAAAAGTGTTACTGGTACCTCTCTTCATATGTGTCTTGCCTTGCTCATCAGAGCTGGAGCAATGTGGCAGCTACAAACCCATTTAAAAATGGATCTAGGAGACAGGGTTGCACAGTGAAAGAAATGTTACCTGAGCAAGTATCCCCACCTACTGAACCACTGGGAAACATCCCAGCCCATGGCTGCCTTTATGCCCAGACGTCATTTTTGTTTCTGCTCATCATGGAATTGAGGAGGGAGACACTTACTACAGGCAAAGGGAAAATACTTGTAGGCCATCACTGTGTGCTCTGTACTGCTGCAGGAATTGTAGAGAGAGCAGGCTTTGCCTATTGATGCACCAGATTTATTCATCTGTTCATAGCAATCAGCAGTGTTTCTGCCGGCTTCAAGGATCTGCCTGTAGCCCTGGTTTCATTTCTATGACACCTTTCTTTTACTGGCTCCATGAGAAACAGCATTCAGATCTTTTTCTTCTTGTTAGATCATTTGCACACGTGCACACACAGAAAATATTGTTTTCTCATTGTTTTGCTTGATTTGTGTCTGCTATGGTTATGTCCCTGTTGGTCTGGGTCTCAGAAATACGGAGAGCGAGATAATCTAGTGCCTCCCAATTAAACAAACAAGCGATGTTCAAACCCAGAATTTTTAGACATTTGTACTTATGTTAGGGCATGAACTTTACATATACTTTCACAGGAACATAAAACTTTCTTAGGCCTCTGCATTTCTGCTGCAAAGCAAAAATGCATTTCTTTAGCTGGCTTTGTCTTCTGCATTGTGTGCAAGGGTGGGAAAACCCAAATGCTGCTAACACAAAACATTCCCTGCGCACTCACTTGTTCCCCTGGCAGCAGGATGAGAGAGGGAATGAATTGCATATGATTGGCATTAGCCACATGGGTTGCTGTGTCCTACTGGAAGGTACATGGATCTGAAGAGGCCATTACAGGCCTCCTCACAGAGCAGGGCTGCTCACCCAAAAATACAGGGAACATTCTTTGCCTCACTAGAACTAAACTAGTAACTGCAGAGTAATCAGGACTAATAGACAAAACTAGAAATGTTTCTGACTAGGCGCTACTTCTGCATTTCCCTTAGTCTCCTTCTACACTCCCTCTCCTGTTCTCCTCTCAGTAGAGTAACTCTCCTTCTAGAGACTATCCATTGTTTTTCTTTAGCTTCCCTTGCTCTTTGAGTCTGCTTCACCCCAATGTAAATTATTACTGTTTAACTGCCCTCTCTGGTTTTCTGCAGAGCTCTGCTTTCTGTCCAGAGGCATTTTTACTCTGTTTATAGAATGCCTTGCACAGTGGGGTCCTCTCTAGTGGTGGGCCTCCAGGGGTCAGTGGTACAGAAAATAATAAAGGCATGATACTTTGTCATAATTTACTTTTATGTTTTTGTCAATAATAGGGTTGTGTAATGAGCAAAAAATAGACCAATTACCATGTTTTGATACTCTGATTCTGGATTTTAACAATTAACTGGCAAAAGAGCTATATTAATTCAGGTTATGGGGAAACCACTTGGATGGCAATATGATCAGACTAAAAGAAGCCAACTTAATGACACCCAGATGCTCCACAAAATCAATGGGTGAGTTGAGTAGGATTATACAATCATTTCTTCTATCTTAATTAGCCCATGACTAAACATTTTCTTTGGTGATCTTCCTCATTGCATGGTTATATAAAAATTCCTGGAGCTGCAAAAGCTTTTTCCCTTGGTCAAGGTGTAAATCACACCTAAGCATGGCACTGTCATGCTGTAGGTGTGGCTATCAGGCCGGATTCTTTACCATGGTATGGTTCACTTGCAACTGCTCAGTGTTGTGAAACCAGCTCTTTGCATTGCTATAACCAGGTGACCAGAGAGGTTTATGGCTGTCTTTCCCTCCCAAAGTGCCCTAGATTAGGTGTAGTGAATTATAATAGTACTAAATCTAACCCAACATTTTAAAATCCATTATAGTGTGGGATTTGGGGTAGTGGCTTTTTTTTTTGTTGTTAAATGACCATGATGGTGTTTGTTTTCATCTTTCAGGCTATAGTGTGTTCTAGTAATGTAAGCTTGGTATTCTTCAGCTGTTAAATCAAAAATCTGAACTTAGTTCTAAGCACATGGAACAAAGGGTAAATAGATTTTAATTACAGGGCTTTTTCAGTTTCGTGTAAGTACTGCCACTCAGTATTTGCTGCCCTCTAGATGGTACTTAGATTTTTAAGTACCTCATCTAGAATACCTTATTAGTCAGAGATCTAAATGTAATTCCAATTTACTTCCAGTATTTAAAAATCTCTTAATCTCTGTGGCACTGCAATCTGGAGAAATTTTATTTTGAAGTTCATTTATATATATTATCTGGGTTAAAACACACTTTATATTATATAACAAAGAAAATGTATGAACATTTTTGTGACTTCAAAGTATGCATTATTTAGCCATGTATTTTCACCATTATGCACTCAGATCCCCCAACAACTTCATTTAGAAATTAGTGCCCATTGACTCACTTAATCTTTGTTCTTGTGACTGCTTAAACTGTCAGTGTTCATATTGAAACCATGTATTTGCTCATTTGGGCAAAATCTCAAGAAATAATTGTTTGTAGTTGCAGTTCTGTTTTTAAAATAAAGAAAAAATCTAACATTTTGGTCAGATGCAATATAGAAAAACAACATTTGTTGTGAAATGGCTTCCTCATCTCTTTGGGCATCTAAATTTGCTACCTACTATCTAAGCAGAGTATTGTATGATATATGACTGAAAAACCAAATTCCGTGTATTTGGGCTAGATAGATACATTAAGACTGGAATGGAAGAGAACAGGATGTGATGGCCACAAAAAAGGGAAAAAATCTTATGTTTTCTTAGGACTTGACAGGAAAACCCTACCTGAGCCAAAAATGTGGAATGACAGAAAAGTGGGTTTGTCCCTAGCCATGCCAGCTGGATATGAAAAAGACTGAGAGAACATGCAGAGACCCCAGGAGGCTTCCTGAAAAAGCACAGTTTTCTTCTCAGCAGGACATTATCAGTTTTTACCTGGACTATGACTGCATAGTCACTTTTCTTTCATGTTGAGGATGGTGAAACATTGGAACAGGTCCAGAGAAGCTGTGAGTGCCACATCCTTGGAAGTGTTTGACATCAGGTTGAGTGGGGCTCTAAGCAACTAATCTAGTAAAATACTTTCCTTTCTATGGGACATTGCTGCCTCCATAAATACAAAGACATGGGTAATCATGACATACAAGGAACCAGCTTCTTCAGGAGGCTGCTCTGCAGAGGATCCCTGAATGCGTGTCTTTTCTCTGATTTTCTTTAAGAAGCTGTTCTCAGTAGCCTGCAGGTAATGTGGGTAAGATGAGGCCCTCATTGCACCCATCCAGCTGTTTTGGCTGGGTGTGCCAGCACAGCCCCAGTCCCAGGCCTGTTGGAACTGGAGGAGAGGAGTTCACATGGAATGAGAGGAATATGCACTGGGAGAGTAATGTTTTCACTTATATTTGCCTATGGCAAGAGGATCCTGGAAAGTTTTTCTCCTCTGCTAGTGTTAATCACTCTGACTGCTTGCAGAGGAAAACTGAAGTCCCTTTAAACATTTTTTTTAAGAGGATGAATAAACTGCCCTGTTTTTTTTAACATTCTAGCACTCTTATTTGTTCTGGTAGCTCTGTTCTGGTTTAAATAAATTTTTTATGAGCTTGGCTGACCATAAGTGTACACAGTCTTCCAAAAGAGGCCTTGCCAGTGTCTTCTACTGAAACACAAACATTTGTCCCTGCTGGAAAATCCTCAAGATACATCTAGGGTTAGATGGCATAAACATGTGAGAGTCCCTCTGTCTTTGAAAAATGTAGCCAGATCATTCTGTCCTCTGCCATTTCCATTGGTAGAGCCATCCAAGAGACATCTAGTAACCCTGTTCCTGGTTTTCTTTTTTCTTTTTTTTTTTTTCAAACTTTTAATTATTTTGGTATCATGTCTATCCCTTAGATGACTCTTTTTTCCCATGGGATATTCCAGCCCTCTACCACACTTACGTAATCGGCAGACTCACTAGCAAATTATTTCTGTTTGTGAAAATGTCACTAAATGAGAAGAGTCGATTCCAAGACCGAACTGTTGAGGAGTTACACTGGTAACTTCTTTTTAGCCTTATAATTTCAGTACTTCTCGACAATTAGTAGTCAAGTCCACTATCTCTTTTGTAGTTCTGGTGCTAATCTCCACTTTCAGCAGCTGAATTAAAAACTTCCCATATGGCAACATATCAAATACTTCAGTGAAGTCCAGTGGATTAATTTTTTTGTGCTTTTTTTTTGTGTAGGAAAGGAATCACCTTATCAGATAAGATGAAATATGCTAGCTGTCTGAAACATGTTCATAAGCTTGGCTGAGGAGCTAAAGGGACTATACTACCATCTATGAGATTATGACTTACTGATTTGGGAAAATTCTTTCTGATTTTTGGATAAGAAATGTGCTCAAGTAGAATATTTTGCATTTTCGTTGTTGCTGTTGCCTAAACATGACACGTAATCAGCTTTTATTACATCGTTGAAATTTTCCCTGTACTAATATTTGTTATCTCCTTGAAATGATTTTCATTGAGTTTTTTAAATTGGGATATCTACTGGCAATATGATAGCAACTATTAGTTGAATGGAGGAAAAATATGCAAAATTTTTAAAAGAGTTTCCTTTATTTTGCTGTGCAGTAAGAAAAAGCCTTTATTATTATTACTTGAACTATAAAATAACTACTAAATGCCACTTGGCTCCAATCTCATGGCTTAGCTTCTCTGATACTCTTTCTAAAAATTAAATTTGCAGTGTAGCTTTTCATTCACCTGGTTGAGTCATCATACCACACAATTTACTGCTTAAGTGTTTATTAAGGGGCACGGTCTTTGCTTTCAGCCTTTTAACAGAGCATTTTAACAGGGAATGTCGGTCTGTTAAGTCTCAGTAACAGAGAAAACTTCCATTGAAAAATTAAAAGAACTTATTTCTACTGTGTATCTGGAAACCTTAGTAGCTGTCTGCTATTATCAGCTTAGCAATAAATCAAATATCATACTACCTATTCTTTGAAAAACAAGGGCTTTTTTAATAAGGGTCTGAACAGAGTTATGTCCATGTAATGTAATGCAAATAAAGGAAATACTGCAAGTATATTGATCCTTTCTTCAACAACAACAACAAAAAAAAATAAGCCAGAATACATCCTATCGTACTTCAAATGAACAAAATAAAAATTCCTGTAAATTGACGACCACCAGGTAAATTATCTCTTACAGCAACCAAGTCACAAACTGAAGTCAACCCTGTGACTAGAAACAATTTTCAGTCACAAATGTAATAATGCTTTTGCTTGCTAATGCCATTGTGATACTACTTATGTGCAAGACCTAACAATGAGTTTCTGAAGAAGAATGGAATCGTTTGTTCTGTTGTTGAAAATTAATCTGGATAAATTAGATATCAGTGATTAAATCTCTTTTTTTTTTCATCCATGATGAAGCGATATAGTGTTTTTCAAGCTGCCAAATCCCTTTTCAAAAGACTGTCAGATTTTCCAAAAACTTTCCATTTTCTGAGTTACATTCTTAGTTTCATGGGAAAACAGTAATGATTTGCCCAGAGAACTAAAACTGGATGCAATAGATTTATTCTTGCAAAAATGGCCCTTAACTCTGTGTGTGCATCAGCTTCAGCAAAGGGAGCATTGAAACTCCTTGTACACATGTTAAAGTGTGAAAACCTATTTGGCTTTTGGAGAAGATTCCCTCTACATCCACCTCTTGAGATTCAGAAGCTGACATCTGTTTTGGTTTCTTGACCTAGTGTTTGGTTGAGATACAATCAGTAAAGAATATTATTCTTTATCATTTATTCCTAGTGGTAGTTTGCTGAATACAAAAGCACATGCACTTGTCCATATGACTAAATGCTAAAATAGTTAAATATTGAACCACAGAGAATCATTAAACATAAGCAGATGTAATATTTAGAGGTAGACCTGCATATTTCAGGCTGGAAGGTATCTTCTTGTGTGTATGTGTATGTATGTTATGGGGAGGCAAATTGTACTTCTCTGGACAGGTTCCTTGCCAGATGTTTCTTACTACCTCAGATGATTGAGGAACCAAAGTACATCTGGCTATTAAAATATCTTTATATGGTTACATGATTTATTTGGAAAGCATGGTTGAAACGAGTAAGTTTACAACTATGTGAATAATTCTTACCAGTTTCTGGATGGAGACAGTAAGCTTTGGAACCTAAACTAGACAATATTGCTGATCTGTGCTTACTTATGAGATGTGTTTGTTTATTTTTAAGATTATTACATTCAGACAGCCTTCTATTTACTTAGGCTATTTTGGTATTTTTGCTGAGAGTCAAGAGACTTAAATAAACCCAGAGTCTCTATGGATTATAGTTATGTACTGTTTTATACATGCTGGAAAACCATAAGCCTTCGGGCTGAGATAACTGCATAATAAACATGTATTTTATGAAATAATACCTTTAACACATGTTGCATTGAAAAAAAAGAGGGGGAAGACAGTTCATCTCTGTCTGCCATAACAGACTTCTTTCAAAAATAAATTTAAAAGACTAAAAGTAGCTCTCCCAGGTTTTGAAAAGAGATGATTTTACTTGATATTTCCACGAGGCATCAAGGAGCACTTTTGAATCTGTACAGTGAGCCTGATGGAAATGTGAGATCCAAATGCTAGCAATCTGGCACTCATAGGGAAAAGAGGAGATGTCAACGGGAACGTGGAAAGGATGCTTTGTTTTTGAGACCCCGTATTTTGCTGTCAGTGATTGCCATTGATAAAACATTAGTTATTGCTGTGTTTTATGTTTGCAGAGATGTAATGAAATTCAATATTCTTGTAAAATTATTTGGCAAGTGTTTGATCAGTAGCCATTCCTTCTTGACAGAGTGGCTGAAAAGATGGCCCACAGTTTCTTCCACCCCGAAATACCCACTGCTTCAGGTGCCAACTCTGGATTTGCAAGTATCTAATTTTCTCAGCTTTCCTCAGTATGTTAGAAAGCAGAATGCCACACCATTATCACTGAGCACTTACTGATTACTGTTCAGTAATTCAGACCAATTACCTTTCTGATATCTGGGTAGTATCAACAAAATATCCTGTATTAGCACTGTAATTATACATGGCACAAAATAGTTTGCCTGGTCTCATATATAACAGTACCATTACAGCTGCAAGGGTGTTATTTTGCCTGGCTCCAATAAGGGATTTAAAAAAAAAAAAAAAAAAAAAAAAAAAAAAAAAAAAAAAAAAAAGGTCGAATTTTATGTTATTGGTCATCTTAGCTAAAATTCTTTAAAAAAGGCAGCTCAACTTTGTTTTTTAGAGCTTAGTTCCCCCTACAGATTCAGGTAAACCTCAGCACAGCTGTTTAAATAGAGATTTTCCTTGAAAGTACTTCCCTAGAAACACAGCTCCTCTTCAAGGTGCTGGCTTAAATATTGAAGGAAAACCCCACCTCTTTCTGACCCTTTTTTGCTTTTGATATTTTATTTAACCTTTGGCAATAATATTTGTTGTATTTCTTTCCTGTCCTTCCCGTTTTATTTTGAAATGTTTTTAAGAAATACTAAGTTTTCAGGTAGATTTACTACCCTGTGGATTGATTTCTAATGAGTAACTCAAAAGGTGATCTTTTCCTGAAAGGAAGGTGAAATTTTACTCTTCTGAATAAAAATTTTCTTCAGCTCATGTATCATGCCCATCAAAACTGTCAAACTAGAACCATAAAAAGTAAACCAAACTGTCCAAAAAGTGAAGTTTGACATTTTATTGCCAAAAGAGAAAATACTGTACCAAAGCTGAGGATATTTTGTATTTTGACTAATAGGCTTTTCTGAAATAATTCCCAGTTCCAAGTAGACAAATGTACTTTGCCTGTCTCATGCTCTCCTTCTCCTCTCTGGAATGAGTTTCTTGGTCGTACTGCAGTATTTACAGCAAATTACAGCCTCTCTTCTTGGTGAGAGGAAGAGATTTGCCATGAGAGTACAGAGCAGCCTGGATAGGAGTGCAGCTGGCAACTTTCACTGGCACAGTTACATATATATGAACGAAAAGACAATATTTTACCAGTACAGTTTTACTTCTAGATTTTAATTTGATATGCTTTCTAGTGGCCTGTCAGTATTTTCCCAGGGAAAGATGATAGTTTTTGCAGAAATGTGTCTATTACTTGGAAAAACATACTTCTGTCAGCAAGAGTTTTAAGGCTGAGTGAATATTTCTCCACTGACAATGTTAGGTTTTGTGTGTCAGGTTCCAAAGTAGGCAGCTACACAGGTAATCCTAATGACATGGAGTATCCACACAGATCCACCCTCAGCAATAGCTCACACAGCTTTCTCCTACAGGAGATTACATTTGATATAATACTTTCTTCATTTTAGTGACTTTCAAGATTTTCCTTATTTGTTCTCTCATATTTAAAATGACTTTTAGTGGTCTTATTATTTTATTTGGTTCATCTGGATGTACAATTTTTCTGTTAGTTTGGGTTAGCAATCAAGGTGCATGTCTTACAAAAACAGAATTTGAGAAGTGTACAAAAACTATGGCCAGATGGTGTTGAGAAATCCAGAACTGTACACACCACTGCAACTGCAATCTGCAGATTTTTGGCGAGGTGATTTCAGAGTGGAAGACGCTTTGGGCTTAAATCTAGGTTTTACAATTTGTGTATTTCTTCTGAAAGTCCCCTTTGATTGATGCAAGGAAAATAGACACCATAACCTCTTTGTTTCTTTTTGTTTCTTTATAGACTCCCTTTTCTCTTTAAGTAATTTTCACTGTTTTTTTTAATTTACCTCAGTGTTCTCCTATCATCTTGATTCCCGGCACTGCAGTTCTGTATGATTGAGCTCTGGAGCTTTATGCATGAGCATAACTGCAAACTACATTTTCCCAGGATATTGTTCCTACAGAAATATATATATCAGTTCCATTCTCTGCTTGGATCATCTTGCACCTTTTTTCTTTTTCTTTTTTTTTTTTTCCCCTGTAATGGTGTAGCGGTATTGCTAATTTTGATTTGGTTCCTTCCATGGGAAGAGAAAGGAAGAAGAACTCACTGGCCTTATATAAACATCTGTGCAGGAAAGCAGCAAAAACATCACTCTCCACGTTTGTGTGGCTATCCATACCCCAACTCCCCTGATGTCAGCACTCTATCTTATAAAGTTATTTCAGCTATGCTGGTGAAGAGCAACTTGATTGCCAGTATAATTACCTGCTGGACATGCCTAAACTCCTTAACTCCAGTTGGAAAATGTTATATATGTAGACTAGGCTTCAGATGTGTCAACATTTGGTGGTTGTGTTTAAAGCACAAAAGGTGCTTTAATCCTACAGGTTAAGACATACCTAAATGGCTGCCAAAATGATTCATATGAATTGCTGCTGGGTAGTGGTATAAAATCTTGACAATATTTAGGAAAGTCTGAATTCAGAGAAGCTGGTTTATCTCCTCATGTGCTGTTTATGTCCATGCAAGGTGGATACTTCCTCCAAAACTTTTGGTTTGGCTGGGCCAAGGAAGCAACAGGCCAAGACTGAGTAGTGATAGCCCCAGCCAGTATTTGCACATCAGCCCTGCACTGACGGCTCTGCCAGGAATACCTGAATGAGGACAGACAACCCCTCTTCCCCAGAAGTACCCTATTAGAAGGACCTCAACTTTCAGCATCCAACCGTTGCCTTTGTGACAGCATCATTTTCTTCCCCACTGAGTTACAATCCCTTAGGACTGGAGAAACTTCACGCCGTGTGCAGGCATGGGCTCAATTTAACAGTCCATTCATTTCAGGTTGTAATAACCTGCTCGTGCCCTTGACGCTTCCAGTGAATGGAGAATTGGGACTTTATCAGTGACTAGTGAGGATGAAAGGAAATACTTCACCTCGACTGTGGAAGTACCAGCATCTGTTATATTTTAGCTGTTATCTTTGGCCGGGGACCTATAACTGATCTCACAGCTAAGACAGGAACCATATGCAGAGAGAAACAAATTTTAACCCTCTCCTTGCCCATAGCTCATGGGTGCTCACTGTATGTGTTAATGTGAGACTTATTAACACTTTCTTATCAGGAAATGTCACCTAAGCAAAGGGTTAATTACTAAATACATTATTTCTGGAGATGACCAGGAAGAGATGCTTTCTTTATGTCCACACACAGAAGCAGTATGACCAAAAGACCTTACCCAAATTATTTGGGTGTCTGACATAAGGTATGGGTAGTTACATTTGCTTCTTTCCAGCTCTGGCTGTGGTTTCACCCAATGTTTTTGCTACTCTGAGATACTCTGACATTTATATCAATAGGATCCAATGATTAAGCCTATTTAAAACAAATTTGGGTGGAAGGGGATTTGTTAGTCTTGATGCTACATTGGTTGTTTAGGAGGTGGCTGAAGTATCCAAAGTTGCTAAACTGGTGGTCCAAGTGTTCTAGAAATAGTAAAATCAATAGTTTCCTAGAAGCCACTAAATTATAATAGCATTTTGTTGATATTGCTGATCTGAAATATGTGACTAATCAATGGACTACAGAATTCAAAAATGAAAGCAAAAAATCAGGATGCTTTCCAGTTAGAGAGATCCAGAAGAATGTTTTATGTTGTACTTCCACATTTATGATAAACTTATGTTTATCATAAATGTTTATCATTTTCCCACACCATATAAGCAAACAAATGAAATCTACTTACTTTCAAATCACTTCACAGTTGTCAGTCAAGGAGCTTTCTCTAGCTTTAGCTTCTTAATATATAGCTGAAGCTAACACCCAGCTGTACCATAAGAGCTTCAAGAACTGATTCGGGACAAAGAGGAAAGGAGGGAGGCAAAACCCAAAACAAAAACAAATCCTAAAGCTCTTAGGAAGCCAAACCTAATTATCATTGATAGGGTTTCATTTTCTCTCTTGTAGTTTAAGATCAGCATTGCATGCTATTTTGAGGTGACTCCATACTACTCTGTCTTAAGTGGTCAGGGAAAAAAAGAAAAAAAAAAAGCCAAAGGCAAGCCAAAGAAAATATTAATTTTGAAACTATGAACTGATATCCACAATGAAGTAACTTCTTTGGCAAGCACCTGCAGTTGTGCTTATATTGTTCATGCTCACAGTGAATAGGGAAAGAAAAGATTTTTGATAATTTTAATGAGAAGAAATTATATGAAACACACTGTAAAGAGGTTCCATGTGCAGTGGATTAAAAAGTAAACTTGCTATATTTCCAGTATCATGATTGACACATTCTTTGGTTTGACAGTCTAATCTCTGTTTGTACAAATGCCAGATTAGATAACTGGTTCTTGAAGGTTTGTAGCCCTTTGCTACCAATCGCAGCTTCAAAAAAACTTGTAATGATGTTAGATAAAGTTGTTTTATTTGGAGGATAATACTAGGAGTTCTCAATACACTTTCCCTTCATGCAGCTCTAGAAAATATCATTAAAATTTTAAACGTTATACAGCCTATGAAACTACTGTTAAATAAAACATTACCCCATGCATCATACTATTCTTTTTTGTTAATTCTTATGGGAAAATGTGCTTTCCAGGTGTGTCTCTAATAAAGCAATTGAACACACTATGTGGCATGCCAAATTGCTTTTTGATGATCAAAATTCATCACCAGTTCCCAGCATTTAGGAAATAAATTAGGCAGCTTCAAGTGGTACAAAAGAATCTTTCTCTTGACACTCCTAGTGTAATGTTAGAGTAGTAAATAGATGTGCCTACCTTTCAAATAGGTTGTTCATAGCCAGTTTCTGCTCACAAGACACTAATCACAGGGGAAAATGGTTTTTTAAACTTACATTTCAGTATCAGCCATATATGAAATTTAGCATGTCAAAGAAAAAATTATTTCTTCAAATATTATAGGTACTGAGGATTCAGGAGAAGCAAATATGCAGAATCTGAAGAAAAACAATGTATCAACCAGGAAAATAGGCTAAGTAGCCAGTTTGCACCTCTATTGCATTTTGCATAGGTGGAGGAAATAAGCTGTTCTGTTTAAGGTTGCCAAGTGTTCCTCCTTGAAGATCTTTTCAAAAGAGGTTGATTCCTTGCTAAACTTGGAGTTCTCAGCCTTTTCCTCATTTCTTGCCTTCCATCCTCTCTGCTCAAGAAAAAGAAAAGTTACAAAAATTAATTCTGTTTTTTCCAAAACTTAATTCATGGTTTTCAGGACTGATTTTTTTCAAGGATGCATTAAGGTAGGACACATTTAGCTTTGAATAAAATGATTGATTCAGCTGCCAACCAAGATCCTGAGGAGGTTGATCTTTTGAGAAGGTATTGGACATAAATAATGAAAGCAGAACTAGCAAACATTTTCTCTGCTGACGCCCCAGCAGTCTGTTAGAGAAGACAAACTGCTGTACTGAAGCCCAGACAAGTCAAGGGAAAGACAGAGACAGAGTCTCTGGATAGAAAGAATATTGTCTTAATTCCTTCTAATGATTATTTTTAAATGGCAGGAAATTTTAATGTGCTTTTGTAATTCAGCAAGGGAAAGAGGCTGCTGTGTAGAGGTATCAGTGTGACAACATCTTATTGCAAATCCTTTCTGTCCTTGACATTTTAAATGACTTTTATAAATGGGTCTATGTAATTAAAAAGATTCTCTAAGGAACTGAGAATGAAGGCTCAGGTTGAACCTTAAAAGGTACCATTTGAAATCAATCACAGTTACGTATGTACATTTTCTTAAATTCTCAACAGTGCCCCATCCTGATTAGTCCAAAAATTGTGTCAAGGGAGTAGACAAGGTTTTTGTTTCAGCTCATATTAAAGCTAAATAAATAACATAACTACTATTTTCAGATATGTTTGTTCCCTTTGTTCACTGTGCTAACATACAGCTCAGCTAAGCCTTAGGATTAAAATAAGTGATCCATGGTACTAATTAACAGATTTATAAATCATTCTTATGATCAAGCCATTCATACTTTCCTGACATATACAGGAAGGCGAGTGCAGTTGCCAGAAATGTATTACAAGTGTAATGAAAGCAAATAGTCCAAAATGCTGAGAAATCAAACAAAGTCTTATTAAAAATAACTTCAGTCATGTTTCCAAAAAGTAATCATTTGCGCAGTTCCTATACCCCACAACACCTGAAAATTTGGTAATGTTTAACATATGTCAGATTGTAGGTCCAAACCCAAACTCAGTTGTTGAAGTCTTTGCCCTGGAGGAAAACCATAAATCAGACAGGATATGAGCAATGGTGACTGATTAACACTGCTCAAGGATCAGGAGAGGCAGAGGCACTTCTAGCTGGTAAACTTGGGAAAGATGGTTAAAAGTGCATTGTAAAAGTGGCTCTGCCACTCACGGCATAGTTGTCATGGTGCATGGTGCATATAAATTGTTAACTCCAAATGATCTTCAGAAATTCAGCCTATTGAGTTTAAAACAGTTCTCCAGGGCTAAGTTCATTAAAAGACTGAAGTATTTTAAACAGTTTCAGTGGGAATTTTTGCAGCTAATCTCTGCAATTTTCTCTTTCAATCTAGGGACCATCAATGCTGGAAATGTTAGATTGCTTTTGAAATGAAGATTGAAAGAGAAAACTTTACTTAGTACTCATTGGAGCACATCTGGAGTACTGTGTCCTGCTTTGGGCTTCAGGGCAGAAAGGTGTTAATAGACTAGAGCAAGTTCAGCTGAGGGCCACCAGGATGGTTGGAGCAGTAAGGCAGGTGCCCTGAGAGTGGCAGCAAAGGGATCTGGCTTTGTTCAGCCTGGGAGAGAGGCAGCCCAGAGGACCCCATAGCAGTCACTGCCTACTGGGAAGCTGCCAGGAAATGCCACCAGCTGCCTTACGGAGGTGCAAGGCAAGAGGAGGAGAGACAGAGGGCGTAAACTGAGAGAGGGCTGGCTTCCGTTTGACACAGACAAACGAGTTTTACTATGACAGCCAAGCATTGGACCAGAGATGCCATGTGGTTCTCCATTCTTGGATGAGACAAAATTAGAGGAAGCCTTGGGAAATGTGGCGTGAATCCAGACCCAGGCCTGCTTTGTGCAGGATGGATTGGGTGGATGATCTCCCAAAGTCCCTTCCAGCCTGAAAGGCTCTTATCCTGAGTAAGGACAGCAGAAGAAAGAGAGACAGTGAGTAAAGAGTGAACAAAATGACCTAGTGAAACATATGTACCTTGCTAAAACCAAAAACTTAATCTATTTATTTTACTTAGTAACCAAAACTGCAGAGTGACATAGTTGATTCTAACCATGACAATTCCCAGGCTACCACAAAAATTGTAGCTCTACAAAGTTTTGCAGTATGTAATGTTGTAATGCCTTGCACTTGTGCAGAACTCCCATCCAGTGATCTTTAACCTTCCACAAACTCGACTAACAAAGACTCCGCGCAGTCCTTTGAGGCAAAGGATATATTGCTGCTAATTTAATTTCCACAGACATGGCTTGCAGAAGGCTATCACACCTAAAGTCATGCTGGCTTTGACTGTAAATTTTTGTGGGGTCAGAGGAAGTGGAACAGATCAGGTGTACTGAGAGCACAGAATGATGGCCAGCTCTCCACTGAGCAGGCATGGAATATTCTTCTCCTTCTCCCTGTCCTGGAGTAGCTGATACATTGACATTGAGCTCTCCTTACTGCTGAATATTAAGTGTGGGTCTCAGCTTCCTGATCACTGTCCTTGCAATTGGAAATAATTGGGGGAACTCAGTTTATTTCCCACTGATGTTTAATAAAGCCAGGTTAGTGCTGTGTGGAAGGAAAAAAAATTGTCTCCTTTTCCTTTGGAATCACAGAAAAATGGTTCTGATACTTGGCCTGCAAATGACTTAAAGAGAGACAAAAAATCCATTGGCATGATTTTTTGAAGAGTAAGACTGACTAAAAAAGTACAGCTGTGTAGATGCAGGGTGAACAGAGCTCCACTCCCTGCTGCTACTTTTGGTTAACTTCAGGCAGATTATTTCTTCTGGAGCGGGATGAACACAGGCTGTGAATGAAACTGAAATTCACTGTTCCACACCTCAAGTTAGCATCCTAACCACCAGCCAATTATATTCCACTTGTGCTGGGATAGAAAACCTCAAATGAGCAATGCCCAATTTGGCTGTGACTAAATGAAATTTCATCAGAAATGTTCCAGCTAGCACTAATCATTGAGCAGAAATGCTGTATAACAAAATGGTGAAATTATTAAATGGTTATTGGCAATGATATATAAAATCAGCACTAACCTGACAGTGGAAAGGTAAGTAAAACCTGTTAGTTGCTCCTCAATTTCCCAGTCCACTTCCATTCCCTAAGAACTACTCATTTGTCTGTGCAAGATTTTTTTTATTTCTGCAACTACCTTTTTAGAATGCAGCATGCAGGCTTGTCTTTTGTCTGAGTTATTTTTGTAGTCCACTTTGAGTAGAGAAAGAAATCAAGTTCTTCATACACTTTAGAACTTTATTTTATTTTATAAATGTGTTTTAATTTGCTTTCATTTGCTTTTTTTCTTCACATAGAAGGGAGTGTTCCACTGACATCAGTGTAACAGCCCTCAATTCTTACAAAATGATCATAAGCCCAGGTAAAACCAGGCTGATGATTTCTGTGGGTGGGCTGGCTGGAGCAAATGCTGGTGCAATGAGGGTGGAAACCTTTGGGGCTGCCCCAGCTGAGAGCTGTAGACATCTTTCCATCTCATCCTTTCCTTCCTCTTGCTTGCTCAATTATTAGGCTTAGCCTCAGGCCCTTGAGAAAAACCCTCATTCCCAGCACGAGATCGTGGTGCGGTACTCTTGCAGGGAACGTTACCATCTGGTGTCAGCAGTTCTTGTTGTCCCAGCTCTTGGAGCAATTCATATTTTCCGGACACATGGGTGGCAGGGTTTTTTGTGGCCGACTTCTTTTGTCTCTTCAAGCACTCAATCTTCCTTGTGAGCCTCATGGGCAGCGGGCTCTCCAGTCAAAGTGCGGAAACATGGAGGGGGGCTTTTCCACCAGTGAGCTTTTTACAATGGACGTCCATTATTCAAAATAAGGCCGGCAGTTTTATAAGGCCTGTGAGTACATATTTCCCAGCCTGCTTCTTCTTAAATTACCAGGAATGCAAAAATAACCAATAGTTTGACCTCTTAAATCACAAATTGGATAGGCTTACCATTAAAGGACACTGTGAATGTGTTTCCCATTATTTAGTTCATTTGGTGTGTTCAGCAGTGAGCTTTTGGATGTTTGGGTTGTTTTTTTTATTTGTTTTTTTTAATTCTTTGCAGGAATCATTTGATAACTTTCTTTCCTGGACTTTGATTAGGTCCTATGGACCTGCAATAAGGGAAACTGAAGACTTTATAATGAAGGCTGGGTGGAGCTATAATATTCTTGCTGAAAAAATTAATAGGTTCATATTTTAAAGTATGGGTATGATAAATAGTGTGACCTTTATAAATTAGATCTATCCATCTTTTATATTTAGAGCCTGGACACAAAAATTATACCAGAGAACTGTCCTAAACTGACACATGCTGTCTACAGTTTGCCAAAGACTGTTTTTCTGCCTTGGAAGGAAATAATTTTCTGGGAAATTTCTGCAGAGGGTGGGATCTGTAAAAATGCTGCCTGTGTGTCTGATCTTATTTCCATTTAAGTTGATTATAATGTTGTGTACTCTTCTTTCAAGACTTGCCTGAACAATGTAAAATATATCTTATTGCATTCTGTAAAGTTCCTATTTTTCATTCTTGTGTCTTTTTCAATTTTACTTTTTAAATTAAGTTTTATCTTTTAATACACTTATTCATTGTGGACATTGAATGATGTCCCATCGCAGTGGGGATTTTACAAAGTGTTGTAAAAAGCTTTTTGGAAGAGTGTTTACAAAAATATTTATGTCTGATACTGGACTTTTTTGGAAAAAAATTCTTTTATTTTTTATCTTTGAAATCCTCTTGCTACTTTTGTTTAGAGTTTTCTCATCTGCAAGTGTAATAAATTGAAGATTGAACAGGGAGTTTCACTGGAACAAGAAAGTTTCAAATACGTTATTGTTACTTCATTTCAGATTAATCAGGCTCTATAAAGGGAGAGACAATGTGTGTCCTCCAAGTCATGTCTGCATTTTGGGTATGAGCTGGGAGAAATTAAGTGTCTGCATGTTGTTCACACTGTGGTAGGCTTGGTCCTCTGCACGCTACTGTAGGTAGATTGTGATCTCATTTTTACTGGAACCTGCAATGCTCTGCAAAAACTAGAGTTGCCTTTGCTTAGCTAGAGAAGTGCTAAAGCATTTGCAGAGTTGGAACCTGCTGTCATGCTTGTCTTTCTAGCATTTGTGTGTGGCTTGAGAGTGTAAGTGTGAGGTCCCCAAATTACAAGGACAGCCACCTTCCTCCCCATCACACCTTTCATGGAGGAGATGTGCTCAGCAGCGCTTCTATGACTGACAGGCTCAGAAGGCGTCCTGGTTCTGGCCAGAACAGGGTTAATTTTTGCAGTAGTCAGGATGGTTGGGACATGGAGGTTATTCCATAGCAGCTAAAGTTATTTTCTGGGGGTGGGGAAAGCGTGCCCTTCCAGTCGCTTAGTGGGAAGCAAGCAATCGGGTGTTGTAGGGCTCTCTGTGGTGAGCAAATCATGTGTGGATCACACCCCTTTCTTGTACACTTTACTATTAACAGTGCTGTTTTCACTGATGGCTTTCTTATTTCAGTGCTGTTTCCAGTAAATTGGTGTTATCTCAACCTGTCCTCTTTACCTTTTGTGCCTCCAATTCTCCTTTCCAGCCCACTGCAGGAGGAAGTGAGAGAGCGGCACGTGGCTTGGAGTGCTTCAGTGGGAACACAAAATGGGGAAATACCATTCCTAAACCATGACAGAAGGAAACAGATGGCTTCATCATAGCTGTGACTATGATTTAAAATGTTTAAACTCCTACAGTTACTTTGTTTGCTAGAAGGGCAGCTGTGCAAAAGGCAAACTTCAGCTAGCTGACCAGGCTTTGAAAGTTCAGTTCACAGGAGTGAGGGCAAAATCAAGTCTTGATCTCTAAGGATGAAAACAGTTTACCTTTATTTTTCATCTGGGGGCGTATCAAGTGACCTGCCATCAGGCAGAGGAAATGAAAGAGGGATGAGACAGACAACTGGAATTGCAGGTGCTTCTCTACTGGTTTTGTGATGAAACTGTCTTGTGCCTTTGATTCCTTAAAGGGGAGCAGGCAGTAAGGAAAACTCTTGCTTCATTTCAGCGTATGAGAAGGTAAAACGTGTTTCATTAAAACAAGATTCTAAATGTGTTTCATTAAAATAAGATTTTGAAAAATACTTGGATGATGACCACTAGATTCTCAGAGATAGTTTAAAGAAATGGGCACAGCATTCTGTGAACAGATAAAACGTCATCTGTAATTTTTTGGATACATGAACTGTCATACTCAGTTTAAGGTCTTATCAGTAAAGCATATATAATAAAATTGCTATCTCTAACAGAGCATTGTTCTAAAATGGCTTTGTCTGTCAAATGAAAGTCAGGACCAGAAAAGGTATTTAACTGTGCATCTGCTTTTAATAGAGATATGTGAGCAAAACTCACATAATGAATGTTCCTAAAATGTTGTTGGGCTGTTCCTAACTTTTCTTAAGCCAACAAATTCATAGACACTGCAGAGTAGATAAACCTAAAGGTTCAGGATTCCGCTTAAGTGGCTCCACAGGTTGAAACACTACTGATATCTTATGGAGTGAACAATTTCTATATAATCAGTCTGTGACCAATTCATTGTAAGGTAATGAACAGAGGACACACATTTCTGAGGTACACGGCAGAAAGAAGCAGTTTATGTATGTATACACAGATAAAGGTCTTTTGCTGTCACAGCATTTTCACAAGGTTTTTCTATAGTTTGTTTTGTTTTGTTCTGTTTTGTTTTGGTTTTTTTTTTTTGTTTTGTTTTTTGTTTTTTGGTCAAGTAATTTGAATTTTTCTATTTATCAGTAATTTGGTTATTCTGTTCATCCTTGTTATTCAGTGTGTTCCAATTGCTTGAAGTCCAGAAAAATGCAGCACGAAAAGATAATCTGTGACCCTACAAATATATCATCTTTGCAGAGAAATCCTATGTACACAGTAGAGGAATGTAATAAAAGTGTATTTGCCTACAGGACAGCAAGTGGCCTCAGCATGCAAGGAACTTAACTCTTGTCAGATTATTTTGGAAGAGCCATCTGTAAAAGAGGGATATGAGCCTTGTGATATGCATATACTGAAATCCCGTGCAAATACCAAGGTTTCAGTGCAGCCTGACTATTCAGGCAGTATATTTTACAGGGACACCTTTTCTGGCCTCTAATATCTCAGACCATAAGTAGAACTAGAGATTGCTGTCCATTGCTGAGGACAGGGTCTGTTGAAAGTAACAACACAGAGTTAATTAATTCCAGGTCTATGCATTGATTCAAATTAATCATGTGAGATCATATACAAACATGAATACATCTGTGTTGTATTCAGAAGTATTTACTGTTTTGAAACTTTTTCTCTAAACAGCATCATTGCCTATAGTAATTTGCAACATACCCAACTGTACCCATTTACACCATGCTCTAAAGAAGAAGGAAATTTTTGCATCATGGCCCTCACCAGGTTAGTTTCCCTTCTGAAGAAAGTTGGTAAGCAGTAGGAAAAAAATATGCATATGTTATAAAATCAAAATCAGATTTCATTACAGTATTGACTAAACACCTGCAGACATGTTTCCTTTTTCAAAAAAAAAAAAAAAAGCACCGCGGAAAATATTGCAAAACTAAGAAGTAAATGGGTGGGAAAAAGTCAGGGCTGTGAGTAGGAAGGCCCAAATATAGGCATCAGGAATTAAATTCCTGTTGTATTCAAAAATAAGGAACAAATGGAAATGAGTTTTTAGGGTCATAATGACCAAGTGCACTTCAAAGCATGGCACTGATATTCCTGGAAAGAGCAGAAGTGAAAGCCTAAGGGTTATCTGGTGAAGCAGTGAATTTGTGTTTCAGCCTGAGGAGATAATTTTGGTTAATGTCTCTGGTGACCTGTGAAGTTTCTCTGTCAGTGGAAATGACCAGAGGGGGTGAATGACCTATAACATCACCTGTCTGCTTTTGATAGCAGATGCTAAAGCACAGCATCTTGTTGAAGAGAGAGAGGTGTTAACCCACATTTTTGCCTCCCAAAGTTATTCCAGCCAAATGTCTGTCATTCTCAATACATCTGTCATGATGATCCTTGTGGGTAAAATCCAATGGTGGGTGTTCATTTATTTTATGGAACTTGTTTTATTGGTATGTTGGATTTTTTAAAAAGAAACTACTCAACAATTCCCTTTATAGCCAAGCAGCACATTAGTGCACAGAGTAATAGTGCGATCAAACCCTTCTACAAGGAAAGCAATGATGCTCTTTTTCTAGGAATTTAGCGGCATCTTGTAACCACAGTGATATATGCTAGGTTCATGAATTCTCCCAGGGACAGAAGGTAAGGGAATAAAAACATATGCTAGGCTGGGTATCCTTCTCTTGTGATAATAAAAACAACATTGAAGGTTTCAAGTGGGAAAGGCCTAAGTGCAGAAAGTGTTGGAAGATCTGGTGGAAGATTAGTCTTTAAACCTCACGTGGGGGAAAGGGAGGTGAACTCTTTTCCATAAATCATCCATATACTTAATTTGATATCAAACATGAACCTTAACATGTGCCATATAATCTGGTTTAATACACATGAGCCTTATTAAAATTGTATGAGCCAAAGACTGTGCTGATTTACACAAGTTTGAGCAAGTCTTTTGCAAGGCCGCAAAAGTGCCTTAATTTAGAGTACTTTCATTTAGAGATAGAATTTACGATGTTTTTAGCAATTCTAGTAGTATCCTCATAAAGGTGCTGACTGGGATCCTGTTGGTGTAATTGGAAAGATACTTACAGCTTTGCAAAGGGAGATTCATTCCCTTAAATGCCAGCAGTTTTCTGAGGTGTGGTGATTTAACAGGGAGAGAAATACTCCAGGAGCATCTCTGTTTTCTATTGCTTTCCTTTTTTCCTTTCTTTCCATTTTTCTTTTTTTTCCTCCTTTTTCCCTTTTCTCATTTCTTTTTGTGTTCCTCTTTCCTTCTCTCTTTCCCTGGCTTCCATATTTTTCCTTTTTACTTTTTCCCTTTCTTCTTTCTTTTCTCTTTTTTATCACTGTTTCAGGCCAGATGTGAAGTCCTCAGATCTGAGCCGGGAGAAAAAGTTCTTATTCGGAATAAAGTACACCACTTACGCTGTAATATTTGATGCTTGGGACCAATATCAAAAATCAGCAGGTCAAGCAGACACCACTGCCATTGAATGTGGCCCCCTCAATTCGGAATTATCAGCCCTGCTTCCCGCACACTGTGTGGGCTCCAGGCTTTGCTTCGTCAGCACGCTCGGGAGATACCAGTAATTACAGTGTGCTTCATAGGCTGGAAGAGGAATAAAAATAGAGGGGAGGAAAGCAAGTAAAGGAGGATTTCTTGAAAGAAAAGGCAGCAGCAAAGTAAGATTTGAAGCATCAGCTAACAGGCAAGCCTTGGAAAAACAAAGAGAGTTACTACATTTAAGTATACGAAGAGAGTCCATTTTTATCTAATTGAATTTATATTGGGTTCTCGGTATCACTGTCAATGATCTATATGATGTGAATCAGGTCACACTCTGGTCATTGTAAGGTGTGGTGTTTGGGGTTTTTTTACAGTTAAATACTTCAAAAATATATTTGGGAAACTATACAAAGAGATATGCAAGGAGATGTGATAAACTTCTTGAGTGAAAGATGAAGACTCAGTCTGCAAAATATTCTGAAACACAAAATGCCTGTAAAGTAGTTGTGAAGATATATCAGTTCATAAAAAGGTATCTGTAACAGCTTAAAAATGAAGTGAAAGCAGGAATACAGGAACTGTAGGAATCCCTGCAGGACAAGAAGTGCTAGTTGCGGTTGAATTTAGGAATTTTCAAGCTTCCCTACTCCAGTCAAAAGACAGAAATAAAGATATTTTTGTGCTGACATTTTACAGAATTCCTACAGGAATCCTCATTTAAACAAACAAACAGAAAAAGATGATGATTCTGGCACACTAGAAACATGTTAATCGGACCTATGAGAAAAGATTCCTGAAGAACCTGGAAATGACAAAGATCTTAATTTAAATGTAGGAAAATTCTGAACTTTTGTGACCGAGGCACAGGGAACTCAACACTTTCAAATGTGTTAAAAATACAGATGATTTATTGCCGTGGTTAGATGTAAGGAAACTTTAATCTTCTGGAATACCAGATCAGTACTTCTGATTAAACAAAACAAATACATAAAAATAAGGTTTTATCTGCATGATGTATTTGATTAAAAGTAGCCATGTCCTGTTTGACGCTTCATTTTTTAATTTTACTTCTCACATCTTGAAAGCATTTCAATCCTTTCTACAAATGTTTTGTGGCACTGAGAGTGCTGTGTTTCCCAAGTGTTAATCATATGGAATAGTTAGTCTTGTGATGGGATATGATCCAAGAGTTAACTGAAGGAAAAGGTACAGTTCCATGGAATTTGGCACCAGCTGAATCAGGCTCAAGGTGTTGCAAAATTGAGCCTTCAGCAAACACTGAACAGTGATTTTGAACTGGGGGGAAAAAGCTATATTCTGGTATTTTTCGTCTGGCAGAACAATTTTCTTTATTCCATGAAAAGTTACTTCACTGGGATTTTCAATAGAGAGAGGTATTAACATCAAGATTATGGCAGTGTCTTACAAATTTGATCAAAAATTACACGTGAAACAATGGGTTGGTTAGTTTGTTTTTGTCCGGTTGGGGTGTTGTTTTGGGTTTTTTTTATGGGGGGGTTGCTTTTTTTTTGTTTGGTTGTTTTTTTATTAGCATTAAATCTAAGACAATAATTGTTCTACTAAATGGTTTGGAACTGCTTCGATCATACCAATTTTTTTTGCAGGGAGTCATGCAAACATAATTCAGAGAACTTGTGGGGTAATAACTTAGTGTGGTTCAAAAAGGCTTAAATGGCAGCATTTGGGTATAGCAATTTTTTCATGGTTTCTTTCTGCTGAAGTATTTTAATTGAAACAGTAACAAAAAATAATGTACTGTACTTAGCTGTAAGGTCACTGCCTTGAGTAGCTGAACAAAGTATCCATATTTTCCACCAAAGAGACTGAAGATAAAAATGTCGGAAGATGAGCATCTATATATGTCAGGACACCCTAATTTTAGCAACTTTTGAGCATTTCTTTTGAGTTAGTAAAAAATACAAGTTCTTCTAAGTAGGAGAGAATATTTGTTTAATAGATTGACCTTTGAAGCAAAACTGATGACCGTAAATATGGGATGCATAGTTTCGTCAGCTGAAGGAGAAATATGAAAGGTGAGGGTTTTTTTCAGTAGTTCTATGAGTCTTTCATTCAACATAGTGTGCTGCCTGCTTTTCCTGCCTGTCTTTTCCTGTCTGCATTCTTCATACCTTGTCTAAAAGATGCACAGTCTCATTCTCTTTAATTCCTTCTCAAATACTCCATTCAGCATTACCATACATGACTCCCTCTCTTTTACTTGAGTGGCTTTTCATATATCTTTTTTCCTTGAGTGATTGGACACATGTCTGCATTTTTGGTTTAGACACCTAAATTTGCTAAAAATACTGAATTCTTTTCCTTATCTGAAAGCAAAGCAATCATTACATGCTGCAAAATCAGCGGGAGAATTTTGGTGAAAGCACAGAAAATACAAAAGTGAAAACTAATGTGAAAGATAGAGAAGCTATAACAAAACTTGTATAAAAAGTTCTTTCTTTTTGGTAAACGATTTGTAGCATGCATTATTTCCAATGTATCTAATTTGGCTTTTGGAAGGGGTTTTTGATTTTGGGAGGGGTGTTAAAACTCTCTCAGTTGTCCTTATTATATGAAGCACAGCCACTGATGACATCTTGTGTAGTGAAGATTATATATGAATATGAAATTATATGATCACTAACAGATGTAATTCAACCTCAGTAATGTTTTTCTTCCATACTGCACTTCAATATAAGGAAAAAAAAGGATAGTGAAGGTATTCTATTCTATGATGGTCATTGGAGAAAAACAAGCCTTGCAAATTTCATTTCATGATATGAAAAAAATAAACAGCAGTGATCTCATGTTTGCAAAACATCTGTTCAGCCACAGGCTTTGAATTCTTTTTTCTTGCTATGTACCCAGGTGAGTCTATTCAGTGGAGGAATTCCTAATTTTTGTACAAGAAAACTGGTGAAAAAATTCCACTGAATAATATTTTGACTTTGCTAGAGCTGATTTCATTGATGACAGAATTTAGTTTATCTAGATGATTAATTACACAGAAATAAAAAAATTAATAAATCCTATTGATTGGATGATCTCATTTGAGCTGACGGTTATTATTGTTGTTGTTTTAGAATACCTTGGGCAGGAGTTTGATTTGTATAGAAATTCTGATTGTGTAAATGCGCAATTTAGATTCTAAATACATACCTCTATCCTTGAATTTTGAAAGGCATAAATTTTGCTTAATGTAATACTCATCCTTATGTACACTAAAACCATGGACTTCACTTGACTATAACTTTAAGTAGTCAAAAACGCTTTTATTTCAATATCTCACTGAAAATGTGTTCTGTAGGACTTTAATGCACAATTTAGGGAGTCATACAATGGAAGTCTTTTGGAAAAAATATTTAGCTGTAAACTCTGAAAAATATGAAGAAAACTACTCTGGAAGTGTATGTTATCGGAAGGGGGAGAGGTGGAATTCCTGCATATGGAGATTTTTTCTTAATTTGTATCCACGGTGTAGAAATATTTGTAAAGCACAACATCTAGGTAGCTCAGAAATTTCACAGCAGAGAAGAAATTTCATTGTATTTTAAATAGTGTTTCTTACTAATGCTGAAATTAGGGTATCTTAATGCTGTCTTAGTAAAATCCTCTGTATGGTATTTTACCCATGGTAATGAATGCTAAATACAAATTTAAATAGTTTTTCATTTTTTTTTTGACACATAACCAAAATAAAAATAAATATCAAAACAAAAATAAAAAATTAAACTTCCCTCTATAATTACACTCTCGAACAATTCTCTTTTTGTATATGCTTAAATGGTTTCTAGTTAGAAGGATTTTGACTTGTTATTTATATGCAACATGCTTTTTTGGAATTGTCTTTTTTAGGTACAAATCTAATATGATTTGTACCTAAATCATATTAGGTACAGTTTTATATTTTCAGAGGGGTAAACTGTGGCATACATATATCATCAGTCCAGTAAATTTAACTCTTATTTTATTGCACCCAAAATTGTTCAGCTCGTGAACCAGAGAAGGTTATAGATTAATGCACAATTTTGCTGCGAATGTGTGCGGCTGAAGCCTTTTCGCATAAATTCATTGCACGCTTTCTAAGACAGCGCTCTGGGCTGTTTCCTACTCCAGCCACAGTTTTAGTCCTGTTTCTGATCTTAGGCTGAACCTCTGTTGATGACTCACTATTGATGGAATTTTTATTTTGCTTAAAATTATTGTGTGGGGGGAATATTGTCAATTCACATGACCCTGAATTCTGACCTGTGGTTTATGTCCCAGTGTTACTACTTTTGCTTGAGGCACAGAATTGAGGACTAGAAGGGCCTCAGCTGAGGGCGGAAAGCATTCCTATGCTAATTTGGACAAACTCTTCTCCATCTTTCTGCTTCTCTTATTTAACTAAAAAAAATGTGATCAATAACCCTTGACTATCTCTTTATTTTTTAGTAATGCTGTATTGGAAAACTAATTTTTAAAAAAGCAGCATTTAACCCATTTGTGCTCTAGATGTGGACTCGGGCAGCAGCTCTGTTGGCAGAACTTTCCTACAAAGCTTCTCTTCACATACTCAGTGTCGAAGCCCAGTTGAGGCTTTGTACAACCACTCATTGGCATCTGTAGAGAGCTCCCATCATGCCACAGAGCACTAAAGTGATGTTTTCTCTTAACTTGGTAGGGGCACTAAAAAATGCTTTTCCTCCAGTTGCTTCTGAATTGGTGGTGTTTGCAATTTTGGAACAAAATGCTTTTTTAGGATTTGATCCAAAAAGATAACATATTATAATGCTGCTTAAAAAACCCTAAAATTGTCTGTTGCCAAGTTTGAGAAAGAGCCCAGTTAAACCTATTTAAGTCCTCTCTCGTATATCATTAGAGATTTACCATTCAAAATCTCTCCATTAGTGTTATTTATGGAGCATTCAAAGTAATATTATTTTATGTTAGGGGGAAATAAAACTTTAGGGATTAAATATTTTACTTGTCAATGTTCATTCCAGTAAATGTATTTTTCCCTAGGTAAATCCTAGAGTTCTTAGGATAATAGTTTGCACTTGTAAATACTTGTATCTGTGACCCTGATCACTCTTTTCTCATCAAAAATGAAATAATTATATTTCACAAATAGTTCAGCCAGCCAACCTTCGCTACATTGTCCCAGAGTTCTGTTTTGGTTTTGCTGTAACCTGAGGCTGACATTTCATAGTAAAATGAGGAACAGATCTATGAGGAATTGACTCCTAGAAGATGCTAGCTATGACTTTTTGAAAGCAGAAATAAATTCGGTTCAGCTATATCTCAGTCACACTTGATAAGATCCTGAAGGTGCACAGGTTCAACTGTGGGTAGTCTGGTAGAATGAAAACAGTTTCTCCTTTTCTTCACAGATTTTAGAGTAACAGTGAGTCATCATGCACCATCAGAAAGATGGTTTTGTAGGGAAAATCACTTCTTTCATCTCCATGCCTTTCAGTTACTGGCACCTCTGCTAAGGATTGAGTGGCAGCTTTGGTTGTGATTTTTCATAGGTGATGGATAAAGATTTTGTATGTCTGCTGGAGTCATCCTGAAGAGAAATGTGGGTTCCTGTGGTACATGGGATACGAACAGCATATACATGTGTACGTGATGTGTTTAGGAGTTATTGCACATGCATATGCCTTTGTGCAGGTAAATCTTCCCGGTTAGGTTGTTCTAATGAGGCCAATAAATCCAACCCAGGATGGAGTCTATTGCACACCACAGGGGATTGATTCTTGGAAAACCTGGTGTGTGCAGCACCCCTTGCACCTTGCTGGTTGATTGTGTGTGAATCACAGTGCTGGTCTGAACCTGAGCAGTGCTAAATCCTCTAGGGCTGAGTATGACAGCCAAGTCCCAGTCAATCACCACTGTGCCTACAGTTTCAAGCTTCATTCTTTTGCCCCTAGTGCTATTTATTTGTCCACTCTATTGTGTTCCACACTTAGCAAATTAAAAATAATGAATGGGTCACAAAAGCATTTCCAATCTACATCTGGAAACAGAGGAAGAAGACATTTTCTGGCTGATATCCTTGATCAACCATACAAAGGAAAGCACCTATTGGGCTGAAAACCCCAAAAATTGTGGATTACTTCATGGTTGCACAGTAGATCTGCACAGCACAGAAACAGAAAAATGTAAATTCTAGATTGATTTTATTTTATGCAGGTTACTGGGAGGAAAAACTGTCCTTGAGCTGGATATGGATCTTTCATCTATTATGTTACTATATATAAGACCTTTTCTTCCTTTGCATATGTGAATGTATTTTGTATCATGGCATATACATTTGTGTTGCTGTGGAAACACAATAATATTATTTTCGTTGTCCTAGGAAACACAGACGCAACACCTGATACTGGTTGTTGTACCAGTTTGGATGGATGTTTGTTTTCTTTTCTTTCCAAAAAAAATCTTCCATTCCTTTCTGTACCTGAAATAATAGAGGTTCTTGTGATTATTAGCATTATCTTTAGGTATCCATTCCCACAAAATAGGATAGGCATTTCATACATGAAAGTATTCAGTCTCACCAGCACAGGCTTTCCCGTTTATGGCACTGGTCCAGGTAAGTCACTTTTGCCCTCACTTAACATCCAGCTAGTGAGAAGTCCCACTGAAATCCATGGGACTGCTCATGTGCTCAAAGTTAAGAGCATGTGTAAGTGCTTTGCTGGACTGATGCCGAACTAAAAGTACATGACTGGCCCGTGGCTTAGAGTAAGTACTTGAGAACCTGAGAAAGGTTGTGGCTATTGATTTGGTTTTAAAATGGAAGAAGATGTATTAGCTATCCTTGAGTTTCTGTGTGTCTAGCTACTCAGCCATAGAATCACAGAATAAGCTGAGTTGGAAGGGACCCACGAGGCTCATCGAGTCTAACTCCTGACCCTGCACAGGATACCCCAAGGATCACACCATGGCCCTGAAAGCATTATCCAAACTTCTTGAACTCTGTCAGGCTGATTTTGTGACCAGCCCTGGGGAGCCTGTTCCAGTGGATTCTTGGTATCCAGCTTAAGCCTCCCCTGACTCAGCTTCATGCCATCCCCTCAGGTCCTGTCACTGATCACAAGAGTGAAGATACCAGGGCCTGTTTCCCTTTATAAGGACATTAAAAAACAAAATAAGGTCTCCCCTCAGCCTCCTCTTCTCTAGGCTGAAGTTTTTATCTTATTTGGGGGAAAAAAGAATTATGGAGTGAACTTGAGGGGAAGTTGTACACAGGGAAACTGGTTACCTTATGCCATGGGAATGCCTAGATTTGTTGGGGTTTAACCCCAGCCAGCAGCCAAACCGCACACAGCCGCTCGCTCACTCCCCTGCCAGTGGGATTGGAGAGAGACTAGGAAGGGTAAAAGGTCAAAACCTCATGGGTTGAGATAAAGACAGTTTAATAGGGAAAGCAAAAGCCTCACGCACAAGCAAAGCAAAATAAGGAATTAAATCAGTGCTTCCCATGGGCAGGCAGGTGTTCAGCCATCTCCAGGAGAGCAGGGCCCCATCCCATGCAGCGGTTACTGGGGAAGACAAATGCCATCATTCCAAACGCCCCTCCCTTTCTATTTCTTCCTCCCACATTACATACTGAGCCTGATGTCATGTAGCCTGGAATATCCCTTTGGTCAGTTGGGGTCACATGTCCTGGCTGCGTCTCCTCCCAGACTCCCATGCACCCCCAGCCCTCTTGCCAGCGTGGCTGTACAAAAAGGCCTTGGCTCTGTGTAAGCCCTGCTCAGCAAAGACAAAAACATCTTTATGTTATCAACTCTGTGTTCAGCACAAATCCAAAACACTTCCCCATACCAGCCACTGTGAAGAAAATTAGCCCAGCACAGGGTCATAGAGGTGATTTTCTGAATGTTTCAGCAAAAGTTCAGATTTGCCTTTTCTGCTGCTCTTCTCTGGGAAGGGAAGCACAGGCTAGCATTATTGTCACATTATTTTATTAGCAATGAAGCCCCATATGCAATTTGTAGGTTTTTGACCATGTGCAGTTATACACAAAGTTTTGATTTTTTTTTTTTTTGGTTCCATGTGTTTCCATAAAATCTGTTTTCACAGAATCATATGATTGAAAAATTATATTTATTTTATAAAGAAACTTAGATTAATTTTATAATACTACATGCAAATGTCAAATGAGTAAATACAAATTCTCAGTAAAATCAGGTTCATAATCTGTTACACATGGTTAAAGAAAAACTTGTTTTCCTTAGACCATAGATTTATGTCTTAAACACTCTTCCTGATTTGTCCATATATACTTCCTCGTGTTCATTGTTTTATAACTATATTTGAATGCCTGTGGCAAAAACAAAAGCCAAGCATTTCAGCATGTAAGAATATATTTAGCCTATATTTATATATGGACCAAAGTTCCTGGAAGAAAAAGTTGATGGGTTCAAGCATGAGTCCAGTATAATGATAAATTTTGACTCCCTGCGGATTGCTTAGTGCTGACAGAAAAAATACCTTGGAATTCTGCTGACCTTTTTCCCAAAGGACCTGGCCCCAGTTACTCCTCGTTACTGGCTTCATATAGTACTGTCAGTAAGAATAACTGCTCTTCATTCTGTGCAAAACTTTGTAGCTTATCCAAAGTACAGTATTTGTGCATGAGATACAAGCAGGTAGGGAGGGAGAGGGAGTGAAAAGGAGCGGCAGGACTTGTACTTCTAGAAATTGTTTATTTTACTTTTTGAAAATCACTTCTCCTACTGTTCTTCTAGCATTCCTTTCCCCACAATTATTAAAGCTTTTCGCTATACTCTAAGATGAGCAGTGTGCGAAACAGAAGATGGACCATGTAGTAACCCAAGTGTGAGTCTTTGAAAAAATGTAAAGTATCTCTGAGAAGGAGTTCTTTGTTAGAAACATTTTTCAGTGGGGCCTTCCTTCAGATGAATGGGCTGACAGACAAGAAGGAAAAAAATGGAGAAAGCAGTTAATAAAACCTATAATTCTTAGGCCATACGTGTCTGATTCTTCAGAGACGATTTGGGTGTGGTGGACATTTCTGGCTTCATTCTTGCTGGACGCGGCATTGGGTGTCAATAGCACGCAGAGCAGCACATCTGCATTTTCTGGCCTGGGATAGCTTATTTCATTACTACATCCGTTTGTGGGGAGCAGAGAGAGAGAGAGAGAGAGAGTGAATCTGCTCCTTAGGGAAGCAAATCCAGTGAAACGCTTGTGCCAGAGCTGCTCTGTGCTCCGTGTACAAACTATGTAACCCTCAAACTGTAATTGAGAGCTGACTGTAGTTCTATGCATATTAAGTTTCTAGGGTTCTTCATTAATACGTTTAAACTTCATTGTGTGAGAGTGAGAAAGTAACGTTCAGAAAAAAGCAAAGCATTCAGTAAAACTTGAGGATCTGTGCAATGCTCTGCTACCTCTTTATATGGACAAAGGGCATTCCAAACACATGGCAGAAGGGCTGCCAAGCCTCAGGGTTGGTGCTTCCTGCAGAGTGGAGGGGACCTGCCAGGTGATGATTCAGACCACCTGAATTAAGGACTTACCTCCCCCCAGTACTGCCAGGAGCCCAGCTTCCTCGTGTAAGAACTTGATTTAGATGTTTTACAGGAATTACGTGTTCCTCTACGATTTCTGAGCTGAAGGTTTGTTTCTGAAAATTTTGGATCTACACATGCCATAAATCAGCGTAGCTCAGTATCAAGTTTGATTCTGGATGACATTTCCTCATGTGGACCGCAGTTTAGCACCAAGGCTGAATGCATTCTTATGCTTGTGATGCATTGAAGTAAGTGGAAATCCTGACAGCGCTGAAGCTAAAGGGCAAAATTATTTGACTTCAGTCTATATTGCAGTTACACAAAGATGAATTTAATCTCCTGTTAACTTTTAGGGGCTTGGGGTGCACACCCCCAGAGAGCACTTACTCGCTTTTCCCTGCTGACCGCCAGTAACTTATTTCTGATTTTATTATTTTCTCTCTGTCATAGCTTAACATCTTTATGATGCTGTCTCACTTTCCATTTGTCAAGCACCAGGGATCTCTCTTTATGTCATTCAAGCCACTCTTTGGAACAACTTTTCTGTGTAAACCTCTCCTAGTAAAACTGATTTTGTCTGTGGTCTTATGTTCCTACTTCTTTGGGAACAGGGAGAGATTGCATGTTTTATCTAGTGAGTGAGATGTGACAGTAGTTTAGACCACAGATTTTTGAGGCATAAGTCTTTATCTTGCCTCTTGTTGAAATATTAGATACAGTTACAGTTCTCAGCTCTTTTTAATTCTTGTTTCTTTGATTTTCCATAAAAATTTCATGCCGTCAAGTGTCAAATCATGATTCAAATGAACACATAGTCTATAAAAAAATATTATTCCAAGAAAGGATTGATTTCCATTGCATTCAAAGCAAATTTCTTGCATGTAGTATGGGCACAAATCAAGATCCAGTGCTTTTATGATTTATACCTTTTTAATAGCAATAGATTGTGTCAAAAGTACCATTTTATTCTTTATAACATTTTTTTTTCTTTACCAATAAATGACAAAAACTGCAATATTGAAAACAATGTAAGCATAAAACTGAAAAAAATACGCTTTTGTACAATTTCTTCACTGGTCTTTCCCCAGCCTATTTGGATAGGAGCCTTTTCCTTTATCCTAAAGCAAAAAATGTCGTATTTGTTAGAACATGTAGCACAAGATACATGATCTGTTACATCATTGTTGACCATGCAAATAACTATTTCTACTCTGTAAATTGGTCTTCTTGATTATGGTAGTTAGGAAAACATCTGTTTCCATTTTCACATGTTTACTTATTATTTTTTCTTTATGGTGAAGACCATCATTAATGTTTACCAGAATTTTATTAGGTATTGCATTGATGAAAACAAATCGGTTTGCATGCACGTAAGTCTCACTGGCACTTGTTGGGGACCAGGATTTATTATGATGATAAAGATAGTGGGTGGGTCTGTTAGGTGAACAGATGTGAGTGCAAGAGACCCTAAAACTTTGGTTGGGATATTTATTAAGATTTATGTAATTTGACCAGTCTATATTTTAACATAGTTTGTTAAACTATAATATATTTTCTGCAAGTTATGTAGTATAAATATCAGCACATTTTAAAAGCTGATCTTCAATAACAGTTAATACAGGTAAGCAAAAGGACAAGTTAAAATGAAGAAAAACATTGTAACTTGCCCATATTGAAGTGAAGTGATTTGGTAAATGATCAGAGAAATGAAGGGCATTTTAGGAAAGGGCTGTTGCCAAAGGAAAATTTGAGCAAACCAATAGACCCCAATAGTCTCAAGCCTGACACTGACAGGAGAACTGCAGATTGTCCTCAGGTTTTCTCTGACTGTCTCTGTCTTCTACAAGCTCCCATGCCTTCTGTCCTTCCCACAAGCTGGGAATTAGTAAGTACAGTATTATCTCCCCCAAGGGAGAAGCAACCTGACATTACCTAAAATGAAGAAGAGGGGAGCCTGAACGAATTAACAGTGATGAGCTGAAGGCACGGGGCTTGCAGATGAGTTTAACATTTGGGCTAATTCACAGCGTGGATGTTATTTATAGCAAATCAGGTAGAGGCATGATCACCTGGGGATTTCATGGGGTTTAACTCAGAGAAGCTTGCTCTGACCACAGGTTGGTCTGGATCAGGCATTTGTTTTGCAGGTAACACAGACTGTCACAGGTAACTTGTTAGAGTAACAATGACCAGGATTGCTAATTGGAGATAAAGTTCAGAATATGGTGAAGTGTGTGAAGGAACGAGTCAGCCATCCTCCCATCTCAGGGTACCCATCTCCATGTTTTGTGGTACCTTGCTGTGCTCCACCTAATATCCAGGAAATGGCTATTAGCTGACCATTATAACTAAAATTAATATGGGATGAGAATAAACAATACACCGTGGGACTCATTATTTGTCTTCCAGATGCAGGGGGTGAGGAGAATATGGGAGTTACTGTTTACCTTACAGTACTCTTATTCTGATGGCCACAGTCCAGGCCCTGACTAATGGTTTTGAAATGCTGAGGACAGAAGTTAAACAGGCATCTACATCCCAGACGCCACTAGGGAACCTCTGATTAGTGTGTGGAGGGTGAGAAGCAAGGGAAGCGCTGGAACTTGAAGCCTGGCCAAGAGCATAAAACCCACAGGGCTTGTGGCTATTGCAGGTAATAACAAAGGGACAGTGTCCATAGGAGGGTAAGAGAGACGGTTCAGGGAAGGGCAAGTCAAGAAGGTAGAAGGCTGAGGAATCAGATGGTCCCTGCTGCATGTTTCAGGCATGGCTTGGGGAAGGCAGTGGCTGAGCAATGGATCTGCAGTGAGACGTGCCCACAGGGGTGTCCCCGTCCCCGCTGCGCAGGACCCTGCACAGGAGCGATGGTCGGGGCAAATGGAAGCTCTGAAGAGCCCCAAGTGCCTGTTGAGAAAGCTGATGGGTAAGAACATTAGGAAATCTGGCAAACACCACTGGCAGTTTATTTTTATAGCTTTGTCGAAGCAAGTTTCACAGGTTTCCAGAATGCTGCACTCTTCTCATGCTGTCTGATTTCTCATTATGTTACATAGAATATCTGGGTCTTGGTGTAATTGTTCTGCTTAAAAATGTCGTAGAAAAATGACATGCAGGTGTTTGGGACAAATGGAAGTCTGGGTTGGTTTAGTTTTTAGGTTTTCAAGAAACAAAGTATTGTAGCTGTACTGAGTAGTGAAGAGAAATTCAAAGAGAAAAGGTGGTAAACTTCAGAAACTGAAGCATTTTATTAGGCCATGAGTGAAGAATTACAGCCTGTGGTGAGACTACAGACAACTCTCCCATTTGAGACAAATGACTAAAAATATGATTTTCTACTTAGTGAGACCATGGTACTTTCTGTCAGAGTACAGCTTGAGAAAATAGCTCATCACCATCAAAAATCCCGGTGAGGAAGTTTCCTTGCTTTTCTTCTTGCAGAGATTTTACTGATTGTGCTTTTTATGAGGGACCAACCAAAGGCAGGCACAGTTTACAAAGCGTGGACACTATACAAAGAGGCAATCTTCCTGCCTTGAAGAGTAGTGTAGGAATGGACAAAAGGGGAAGAGAGAGTGTTAGTACATAGCTATTAATGTTGTGGTGATAAATGGCATGTTAATTCTCTTTTTTTTTTTTTTTTTTTTTTTTGGTCAGAAGAATATTGTTTAAGGATTAGAAAGGCAAGGAATAAGGGAAATTTGTAGTAAATAGAGAAAGAGAAGAAGATAAGAAGGGCTGTGGAGCACTGCAGAGTTGGGGGGACTGAGATGAGATTGGAACAAGCTTGGATCAAGCACCAAGAATGGCTTTAGCCCAGTCTGAATAAAAAGAATATTTTCAGTTCCTGCTTTAGCTTTTTCTACAGATTCTCTGCTGGTGCCAGTGCCTGGTTGTTGACTCCACGCAGTTGCTTTGGCAAAGCTTCTGTGGCTTGAGCCAGAGGAAATCCTGTCTGAGGGGAACACGTTGCCTTTGAGGGTGACAATTGACAGACAGTGTCCAAGCCCCCGGCACAGTGTGCTGCGGGTGGGGAATGGGCTGTGCCACCAGGACACCCCCCATCTCCTCCGGACTGAGCCCTTGAGAAGCAGCTCTCCCAAACTGAGTCAGACTTTTAAGCATGCAGAGTGTATCTTCCACTTGAGTAAGAAGTGTGGCATGATATGCAGGATTTATAAGTGTTACAAAAGCAAATGGCCTCTTTCTACACCCAGGTATAAAAATTTATCAGTAGGATTTAAATTCAAGTTGCAATTCTGAAGGTATGTCTGCTAATGATACGACAGGTACAGCAAGGGTTGCAACAGCAATGTAACAATTACAGCAGTCATAAAAAATGTATTTAATGGAAATTATTGAAAAATTCAACTTAAAAGCCAGGAGAATTACTAAAAGTAATGTTTCTGAAAAGCGTCACTTAATTCAACGTCATCAGTTATCTCAGACAAATCAAAAATGCCCCTCATTTCAGGACTGGTATCTTAGGACTTATGAATACTAAATCAAGTGTTTTGTCTCTGCCAAACATTTACCTTGTAGGAACAAGTACTGGAAAGTTTGTTTTCCTGGAATTGTAAATTCAATTAAATCATTATAATAATTTTAAATGTGATCTCATTCAAAGATAAGATTAGTTCAACTTACTGCATATACAGGAAAAAAACACAGTAGGAATCTAGGCCTTGAAATTTTTTTATAAGATTAAAGTAATTTAAAAGCTTAAGCCTTTTTTATTAAGCTCAAAATACACATATTAAATTGTTGGATCTGTGGTTTTTAACCCTGGCTAAGCACATGCTTTGCTTTAGAACAGCTAAGCAGTGTTTTCTTCACCCTGTTTATAGTCTGGTATATTCCAAAACCATTTTTACATATTGTGTTAAAGTGACTGTCTTTCCTTTCACCAATCAAAAACATTTCCAAAATACTGTTTCCCAATTTGTGTCTCTAAATACAGATTGCTTAAAATTTGATTCGTGTCTCTAAATACAGATTGCTTAAAATATGTCCTTGGTTTTCCTGGCTCAGATGTGTTTGAAATATAACAAAAAGGTCTCTGAGGGACAAAACTAATACAAGTAGAACTATACTTTTTTTTGTTTGAAACATGATGTCAGTGTTTGAAAAAATTTAAAAGAGGTTGAAATTTTTAATTATACAGAAATGTGGTCCTTAAGGCTTTTTTTCCTAATAAAACCACAGGTGCACACGGCTTCTTCCTTTCCTGAGGAGACCCCTCCCCATGTGCTGTGTGATGGCTGGGTTATGTCACTTTTCTCAACCCAGCGTGGCTCATCTCCCATGGCCACACCAGCATGCAAGCAGCTCCTTTGAGAGGCACTTGTCAGGAGGAAAGAAGGAATGCACCTCTCCAGCTTATTTCTACCTTGGGTCTTGTTATAGCAAAACTGAGACTGCCAGTTGGACCGAAGCTGAGAACTCGACTTCTCTTGGAATAGGTCCAAAACCCCCGACCCCTGGGTGTGCAGAGCCCTTTACCAGCACATCATCAGGACAAGGTCATGGTCCCGAGGTCATGGTCCCCTGGTCGTGGCTGGGCTGGGACCAGGGTGCTTCAGGTGAAAGGTCGCAGGGTTTAAAACTGGCTACACAAGGCCCCCTGCTCTTATCACCCTCCTAATTAGTGAATCTGTCTGGACCCTTCCTTCTCACAATCAACTCCTCCACCTGCTTAGCTGGCCAAAGCCGGCACCTGTCCTCACTTCTCGAAGCAGGCTGTTTTTAATTCGCAGCCTGAAGTCTCCCTTCTATCTGTCCAGGGTTATGTTGCTGTATTTTCCAGGCAATAGATAAAAAAATAAGATTGACGAATGAGTTTAGCATATGACCATCATGCATCAGTTATTAAAAAGAAAGAATAGCTGGAAGGTCCATCTACAGCTTATTTGCCTTGTCCATATGGGAAATGGAATTTAAATTACCACATTGCTTTAGGAGCAGTTTGTAATCCCAGTATAGTGGAGTCATGTTTTTCATGGGATGGGAACAGCAGATAGTAAGAATTTCTGCAGCTAGCATGGTATCAAGTGTGATGGCAAAATACTTTAAAGTATTTTTGTTGCAGATGGAAATGTTCAGTTGCAGAACCAGCAGTTCTACCTCCCTGGGTGAACACACTGAGGAACTGCCAGCAGCTTGCTTGTGTTTGCAGCGTCTTCCAGGATACTCATAGTTCAATTCACATTCCCACTGAAAAGGTGGAACAGCTTCCCAGAGCCTGTAACAGGATCACCTTTATGCAGAGTATGAAGTTTCCTTTTTTTTTTTTTTTTTTTTTTTTTTTTTTTTTTTTTTCTTTTTTTCTTTTTTTCCCCCAGTACTTTTCTAGCCTTTTTTGGTTTGGAAACTCCTCATTCTTTTCCAGCTTACTGACAACAGGCATACTTCCTAGTTTAAGGTCTCTGAACATGGTGGTTTCATGGACCACAACCTGAAAACTGTTGTAGTGTGAGGCAGGACAATGCTCTGTACTATTTGGCTTTAGTAATTGTTAAGAGAGTAATCCCATTTGAAATTTGTGTTTCCAATCATATATGCTAATAAAAATAGGAATGATAATAAACCTTTAACTGTGAATTTCCATGCTCATATACAGTACAAATACGGAAGAAAAATTCAGTCCCAGCACCAAAGGGTTTAGACTTCAAAGAGGTGGCTGCAGACCAGTGGGGGAATAAGTAAAACAAAACAACAGGGCCATGCTGGTGGTTCAGCTGATGTCAAAGGTGCTTGTGGGTGTCCTGGTTGTCTACAGGGAGTCTCTTCCAGACACAAAGGGTGAATTAGAGTAAAATCTCTGGCTGAAAATTTAATTATTAGTTAGGGAAGGGGGCATCATCAGGCAGAGCCAGAAAGAGGGAGAGATAGGAGGGTATGATAGATGTCCCTCAAGGGTCAAGATGGCACTGGAAAAAACCACTCAAACCACTGTTAGAGGTTTGAGGAACAGATCAAGAACCAGATGCAAAGAGAGGCAGTGCATAAAATGTTCATTAGGTGGGTGCAAAAACTGCACTATGCTAGCAAGAGATGGGAAGGTTAAAATATAGATAGTGATAGATCTTCAAATATTGATCTTAGGCAGTATTTGACCCACTCTTCCTGCTGTGCATACAATGCTTAGACCTTTCCCTCCTGTGCACAAAGCATACAACTCATATTCTCCGTTCTTTACTCATCTGAAAGCTACAGGTGTGGTATGAACTGTGTTGAACTGAGTTCAGGTGTGGTATGAACTCTACTCAGTGGAGAAAGAGGCATGCACCAAGCACCAGGAAGTCTTCTACAGAAGCAGGCTCTGACATGGGGCAGGTGAATTATTTTTTCAGTATCTCGTCTGTATAATCTTGTCATGACACTTAACCTTCAGAGAGCTAAAATTTGCTGAAAGGAATCCTGTGCCAGGTCTTCTCTTTGACCAAATCCTTTATTAAGTCCTATATATTTTTAAGCCTTTAAAATAACAAATTTAAAAATGTGGTAAAATTTTCTAGAAAACTAGAAAAATATCCCTATTACTGTTGTTATGCTGTTGTTGTTATTTTTTGTTATTATTGCTATTGTTAATACATAATAACAAAAGTTTTCTGGTAGACTTTTTTTTGGAGTACTCAAAAAGAATTATCTAGAGCTGTCCAAAAATAAAATAAAAATCACTGATAAAAAAAACTACTTTCTAGCCTCAAATGGAAGCAGTAAAAGCAGTAAAAGAGTTTTCCATAGATTTTGCTACCAGTTCTAGTTCTGTTGAGCTTTAAACTACAGTTTTTGAGCATCTCCAAAGTTACTAATTTAAGTGTCAATGAAGCAGATTTGAGCTGTTGATCACTTTAGCAGTTTCTATGAATGTTTCAGTCTCAACAATTTCCCTAGATGCACTGGAATGTGAGTGGCTAGATGTCTTCTTCATCTAGACAGAAAAAAAATCCAGTTAAAACCAAATGGGGACAAGACATGTATTTCAACATGAAACAAGCCACCTTCTATCTTAGTGATTTCAAAGTGAAATGACTTTGACTGAAATATTATTTGCTATCATGTGTGAGCTGTGTTTTAGGACAGTATGCTTGCCTGTTTAAATGGGCTAAGGAGGTAAAATACAGTAGTTTGTTATGCACATGAATATTATGATGTCCTACTGCTTCTTCCTAACATGAAGAATTTTAAATTTCTGCATCAGGTTACCTTCTTTCAACCTCTCATTACTTTATAGCACTTCATAATCATTTTCACAGTAATTCCTTTGTAAAAAGTCAATAAACCCTATCCTCCATAAACCTCCAATAAACCACCATGAATCTTTTCCTGCAAATATTTTCCTGTAATGTTGTTACTTCTGATCACTGAAGTCTTTTCAGTTAGGCATTGAGTTTTGCTAGGTTTGCTTTTATTTTTCCCAGGAAAGGTGACCTGTTACACAAGGACACTTGATAACATTACTGAACTGCTGCAGCTTGGCTGCTGCAACTGACCTCTGCAGGACTTTCTGCCTACTGGATCATTGCTAAATAAGTCTCTATATACTCAAAATGTTTGCACATCACAGAAGTATGTAAGGAAACACATAGAATATACGGAAATAAACAGGAATTCTAGCACCTATTTCAAGCTCTTGCAGGCTTCATCTCACATTTCCCTAACAGATTGTCTACTTGATTTTTTGGTGCTCAGTAGAAATTAGAAATGATCATTCAGTTCTGCTTACTTCTACATTCCATGCAATTACCTTGATTTAAATTCTGAAACTGGGTTAGAAGTGGAATAAACCTGAAACAGTCTGAAAATTACAAGTTTATCTTTCTTTAAAAATACAGATATGTGAATTAATAAACAAAAATAAAACTTGATTTGAACTCGTAGATGAAAACTAATTTCCTGTGTTGTTTTTAGGACATGTAAAACTGTTCTGATAGTACAGCTGAGAAGCTCATTAAATATGTTTGGTCGTGTAAAAATGAACCTCTTTGACCAGATGGGAAAGGCAACACCAGGGAAGTTGACCCTTATTATAGGTAAGTAATTCCATCTTTTGTTAAAATGAATGCATGCAAAGCAACGTTTCTTCATATGAGTGTCTTCCTGTTTGCCTAATTAGAGAGATTGTCACTAATGATGGTAATGGTTGTCAACACACAAATTGCATAGACAGGCTTATGGCACCATGATGGGAATTGCCTGTTTACAATCAAGTATTTTCAGTAAGTAATTTTCACATGGGTGAAATCCTGTTGGTGTAAATGCTGACAGATATATAGCAGTGCAATGATTAGTTAGTGAGGGGGACATGATGATTAGCTACTACATATATATTTATATATTTATACTTTTATATTTTTATGTTATATTACATATAATATTGCAGTCTTGTAATCACTCTAGCATTCAGGTGAGTTGTACTAACACACTTCTCTATTTTTGGTTTGAATTATTAATATAGTCTCTGTACAAGCTGAGTGCTAAATAATTTCACTCTGTCATGGGAGACTTTTCATTTTCAGCATCAAATTTGTAAAGAAAATGTCTGATATTTTCTGCTTTTTGAGCATGTACTTTGTGCATTGCACAATATGGTGTTCAATTGCAATGACATAAGGATGCCTTTCTACAAGAGCTTTTAACATGGGATTCTCAATATATTTCAGAGTTGGTAACTGGATAAACATAAGGAATTCTGTAATCTGCTTCAAAGCATCTGAACATTTTGGATTTATGTTTTGAGCTGCAAATATCATGGAAGCGAGTTCTGCAACGGCGCTTATTATTGTGAGATTCTAATTGTTGTCAGGCTGGAGACAACATGAGAATTGTATTTTGGCATTTTCACATCTGACTGCTAAAATGAAAATTCCAGAGATGCAGATAAAACAAAATTATTCCGATGAATTTGCAAGTTTTGATACATTTTGAGTTCTCACTGGAAGCTGTGGTAGCAGAGGGAAGGCTTCTTGCTTTAGAGTTACTTATGGCCATCCTGGTGAATTTCCAATGGAGACCAGCTATGACCATAGGTTGGAAGGAAGCTCCAGGAAAAAGAGCACTGGCTTTAAAGTAATTAAAAAGTTTTTATAACTTAATCCAATAGGACTCCAAATTTACAGTATTACCAGCTAGCAGTATGCTGCATTGGCAAGGACAGTTATCCCCCTCTTTTGAACTTCACAGAAGAGTTAAATGTTTTTTGAAACAGAAGAGTTAACTGTCCTTTGAGAGTACACACATTAGGATTTTCTCTTAAGCAGTGTTGCAATATCTGAAACTGCTCAGATATTGAGAAAAAGAATAAGCCTGAGTAACTTTGAGGTGGATTTTTCTAAAACTTTGGATACTCATTGGATTCATTAATGTGCTGTATTCCAAAATTCCTAGCAAATTTCTTCCAGAACCCTTTGTGTCATTCAGTACTTTCAATGTATCTATACACTTCGATGGCTCCATAAAAAATTACTGTCACTAAGGAAAGAAACAATACTTGTGAGCCCTACAATTAAAACGGTACTAAATAATGGAATGTTTAATACTTGATTAAAAAAAAAAAAGTTTGCAAGTCTGAGTGAATATTGCTGAATGAGATAGTCTCAGAAATAAATAGTTTATGAGGAATAGGAAATTGTAACAACCATACCATAGCAACCACACTGGTATATCTTTCTGATTTGTTAACTGCTCTTCGACCAACTTTGATAACAGCAGTGGAGAATTACAGTAAAAGCTTTGCCAAAGACCCTAAAACTACAATTTGTGTCAAGAAATCTTTGTGTGTTAATGGTGTTTTCTTCTTTTTTTTTCCTAAAAAAGGAAAAAAAACCAAACAACCTAACCCCTGTGCTTATTAAAATCTTAGTTTCCTCTAAAAGATTATTTCCTCTGCTTCAGGAAGCTGACAGGCAGCAAACCCCTTCTAAATCAAGATGCAAGCTGGTACTGCAAAAAGCAGAGTTTATTGGTACAGACACCTGTAAATAAGTAATTGACACTCATGCTATAACAGTTAGCAATTCCAAAAAAAACCAGGGAGCTGCCAGAACAAACAAATTTGCAACGGGCTCTATCCAATGCTATATCCATCAGGGTCAATCCCATCAGTGGTGGTCAAAATAACAGTTCTGGGACCAGCTGGAGTTCTGCAAAGAGCAGTCATCTCCTGCTTTTGCCTCTTCCTTCCTTCTGCACAGACTTTCAGTGGAATCCCTAGGCACAGGCAGGCTCTGAGCTATAGCAGTGTTATCCAAACAATGTGCCTGAGTCCAAAGCCTCTGGAATTACTGGGATTTGGATACCCAGAGGACCAAGGTGGGAGGCATACTACTTCCAGGGGAAATAGGCTCAGCGCTTCAGCTTTTGAAGGACCTGGGTCAGTAAAACTTGCCTCCCTCTTTGGGTCAGTATTGTTGGGTCGTGGCTCAGGAGCAAAGAGAGGACATTTGCCCTTCCCCTGCTCCTAATTATTGTGTGGGTTACCATTAATGTTCACAGTGTTTGCAATAACATCTAACTACATTTTGAGGTAGCTTGCCCCCTGTACCCACCATTTCAAGCTTTGGGCTGGTTCCCACCCTTGCCACCTTCAGCTTTTTTGGTGCTTTCCCCTTATCCTGCATTTTTGCCACAAGCAAGGCTGTGTAAAGCTGGCAAAGCCATAACAGGGCTGCAGCTGACATCTGGGGCTTCTCAGTAACTCATAGAAACCATGTAAAGTTGAACCTAAACAAATGGTAAGAATGGACACAGGATCTGCATTGTCCAGTAAGCACTTTTTGGTAGTAGTGAGCATGTGAAAAACTGTATTAGCTGATAAGGCACTTGAGCTGAAAGTCTTTATCTCAATGAAATACTAGGATTTAAATGAGGGAGAACAGACCTTGAAGCTAACTGTTTCTTCACTCCTGTCTAGTGAAGCAAAAGAGAGATATCATACCTCAGACTGGTGAGCAAGGTAAGAAACCAAAACTTTATTATTAGTTTGATTTAAAAATCAAATTAATGATTCCTTTGTGTACACTGTGCCCAGAGCAAAAGAAATCCAAAACAACTGCTTTCCCTTTATCAGGGACTACAGGTAAGGTTGCCTGGGTGATGAGGAAGTGTTTGTTTTTTCTCCCTCACTGTGAGCAGTTATTTTCAGAACATGAGACTGACTATCCAAAGAACAAGGTTTCTTTATTTTTTAGAGACGTGGTCTTGATATTACATAATTTTCATAGCAGTTAAATTTTTGAAAGTTAGAGGATAGATCTCAAAATTCCTAAAAGCCAGAGCTTAGACTCTCTGTTATATGAGTTTCTCCTGGTTTTGACCTCCAGGACCTCTTTCTTTGAGGTCCTGAAATGGCTTTCCTAGAAGGAAGCAAACTGCAAGGGATGAAAAATACAAATTTTCTTTGATGGCACTTACTTTTTCTAGTGGGGGTGATGATGCAGAGCTCTAAAGTGAAAGTAGAGTGGGCTGGTGACAAGGAATAGTTTAGGAATGTCTCTTCTCAGCCTCTGCCCAAGATCTTTTATGGTGTTTGGTGAGGGCTTTTTTTTTGTTACTGAGACAATGAGCTGGAAAGTCAGAATATGCAGAAGACAGCTTAAATTTCAGTGAATTCTGGCTTAGGTGTCAGATGCTGGATGTATGCTGTTGAAAGTGTTGTTGTAGAAGAGGATAAATCTATTTTAATTGTTTTCATTTAAAAAAAATGTTTAAAATCATAAATACTATAGGTTGCAAACAATGAGACAAAGCAAATAGTCCAGTAATAGATACACACCCACATTTATAGTGTAAATCAAATACACGTAGTTACAGAGTAGAAATCCATTATTTTTAGAAAAGTAATAAGTATTTCCAAAGAGATGTTGCATTGCTGAGGCTATTCTAGGCTAATAGGAAAATTATTTGAATTGTTCAGCAATAACATCTTGTGTACTTGTGTCGTGACAGCAGATTTCTGAAACCAAACTCACTCTTGTTACTGAACCAAACTCATCCTTAATTCCCATGATGAGTGACACAGTGAGTGAGAGCAATTATCCCCAAATTTAGCTGTTCTTTTATTCTCAAACTGATGTATATTTCCACAAAACACTGTCTGACTGTCTTCTAAGCAACCAAAGTTCAGTCTTACGAAACTGCTTGCATGCTACTCTGTTCAGCTATGTGGCTCAGTATTTGTGGTGTGCAAGGAACTGCCTGTGCCTATTGTTTTTGTTCCCAGATTAAATCTCTGAAGGCTTTGGCAGTCTCTGTTGAAGTCATTGGGCTCTGAAAATGCTCACAGCTTTATTATGTTGATGTTTAAAGTGTTGGAATCTTCAAAGGCCTACCAACCAAATATTGGAAATGGCAGTAGCTAAACCTTTTCATTTTATAAAATCACTAGTGTGACTTGGAGACCATTCCATCCCTCAAATGTACATCTGTTGGAGCAAAGGTTTGCCAGAAACAACTAACAGGGGTATCAAGACCATTGCTCAATAACCACAACCATTATTTTGCAATATTCATTGTGCTCTGCAGGAGTTTTCCTGGGATCAAAACTTGGCTGGTTGTATTAACAGTATTTGCAGTTATGCCACATGGATTGTTTCATGTTATTAGAGTTGATGCTGTACATTGCCATTTCAGAATTGCTAGTTATAGATTTTGCAGGAGCGCATTTACATGCTGATGCCTCTAACAAAATGCTGTGTAATTTGAATACCACCTTTATCCATCATGAATCCCTCTGGTATGTATCACTATCCAGGGAATATGTCTGCATACCTTTCCTACTTAACCTGGTTGATTTTATATTACACAACCAGGTGCATTATTTTTAAAAGGTATTCTTGAGTGTTTAGGTGCAAACCAACCCAAGAGAAGCATACAGGTAGCTGTCACTTAAAACAGTTTTGTAGAAATGTTGTATGGGGATTTTAAGATGACCTTCATGCTTTTTACCAAAACTCAGCCTGCACACAGACACAAGTACAATCAGATGTTTTTTCCTTGCATAACTAAGATATATGATTTTTTTTCAACTGATTTGCATGTTTGTCTGTAAAGAACTACTCATAAGCAGCAGGAAAGGAAAAGAATTTGGGTAAAATATTTGGGGAGGAATGTGAAAGGAAATTTAATATATTTAATCTTATTATACATTTTTCTACATTAAAGTCAACAGGCTGCAAATATATTTTGCTACAAAGCTTTGTGTAAGAAATATCTCTATAAGAAAATACATCTCATTAAACATTTCCTGTAAATAAATTATCCCAAGTAACTGTTTTGCAAGAGCAAAATAGTGGGTAGGCCAATAAGAGCTAAAAAATGCTGGGACCCCATTTCTGCAACGCCCCTGCTCATGCTGGTTATCATTTTTATATATGTAGTGATAATGAGAGCACTTGAGTTCTTCCTCTGAGTATGTCTTGTGTCAGTGTAAATAAAACTTGAAAAATTGGTTCCTAGACTTTTTTAGTATCTTGAAATTTCTGTGCCTTATTCCTTTTCCAGTGACATTGGAACCTGCTGGAGTAAGAAGAGTTGTTTCCAGTAGGGAAAGAGGTGTGAGAAATACTCTTCTGCTTTAGACTCTAATGAAAGATAAGGGCAATGAAGTTGAGGTCTGTGTTCTATTTAGGAAAGCGGAGCCAAATGGTGTAGATAAGCTAAAGCTTTAAAGCATCCCATTGGTGGAAAAATGTGTCAGGTAATGGGCACATGGTCTTTGAAGTTAAAATACGTACTGGCCTACCCGTGTTGTGCAGAACTGAATAAACAGAAAAGTCTCTTGTATTACAGAACAGGAAAACGGGTAAACATAAATGGGTAATTACTACTTAGCAGTAGGTCAATTATAGAATCAGACTTCTTTAAAGTAATATCAGTCTCTTTCCCAAAGTTTATACAAAGGAATATTTGCAAAGTAAAATTTAAAAAGTTTGAAAAGACCTGGGAGACAAGTCAAGGGACAGAGGCTTTTTTTTAACCAGTACACAAACAACCTAGGGTTGGCAGCTGTTTCCACAGTCTATATATTTCTGTCATTCCTGGCAGAACACTCCAGAGTGAGAGGACATCAGTTTCAGGCTGAATACATGCTGGAGGCTGGTATGTTGTGACGTCACACGATGTTTAACAAGTCATTTGTGGTCATGCCATCTTCTTACATCCTCTTCTGTAGGAGACAAGGTGCTCACAAGACCCAACTCCTCTTTCTTTGCTGTCTCGAGAACAAATCCATTATAATGCTGCAGAGTGCCATAAAATGTAAAAAATTTGAGTTTGTAGCAGTATGCTTGAAACACCTCAACAAATGCTGAGGTGTTATATATATTATATTATAACAGCAACAGAGAAACAACTTCAAAGCTCTTCATGTTAAGCACTTCGACACTCTGCTATTTCTTTTGGAAATGTCTATAATGCAAGAATGCTTAGGCAAGGAAAGTATATTTAAGACTAATGAGGAACTGCCTGTATATAATTCTGGATTCAGCATGCACACATACTTGCTTTATCTGTTCAACCCAACGTATCTTAGCAGTAAACTGAGGCAAATACAAGTGATTAAGTGCCATACTATGACACTGAACTACATAAATCATTTCAATTTACCCACGTATAGGAAACAAAACCCTGTTTAAATGCCTCCTCTTAGATAAACTGCTGCTCTCTTGAAATTTTGAGATGGACAGTTTTCACCTTCTTCATAAGGGCCTGCAAAACATAGCACTCTTGTCCGGCAGGAGTGCTTCCTTGCTGAAGTGTCAGCCCTGAATAACGAGGGCATGTGGACATTCACAGTAACTTTATTTCCATTTCTCACACCTGCAATGTGGCCAATAATGTGTTGACAGATGGGTCTTCCTGGCATGCACTGCTTCCTATGTACAACGTATACAATTTCTGTAGAAAATCCTTACCATGCTGCAGACCCACTGTAGCCCTAACACGGAACCCCTGAAACATCATGGGACAACACAGCAAGGTAAGTGACATTCATTTCCACTCTACTTGTTTGCATACTAGCATTTCCCACAAATTGTAGAATTATTTACAGGAGAACTGCGCGGTAGGTGAACTCCAGCTACACTTTCGTTTACCAGCAGCTCAAAAAGAAATGCATTTGATGTGACTTATACTCTAACTGTTACTTTAGCCATTCCACTTTCATTTGCAGTTCCCTTTTTCCACCATGCCATAATGCATTAAACACATAAAAACACAGTTACTTAATAGTATCTTCCCAATTCTCATTCAGATCTTCTGGCACACATGAAGTCTTGATTTAGAAGATGAGGTTGCATCTTTCCATACTTTACAAGACAAACCCTTGGCACAGTCACATCGTTGGAAAATCTCCAGTCCATGGGACCCTTTCTTGCGCTGTTTGGTGCACACCTCCCCCTGATGCAACACAGGCTTGCAAATTTTCGTCCAGAAATGGCGAGCACAGCAATGTCCCTCAATACAGTCTGATGACCGTAGGCAGGGGTCGCCTTCGTGCCCTAAAAAGAGCAACCATATTATTTTATCTCATGGGAAAACATGAAAGCATAGATTCAGTGCAGATTTATGCAAATGAAACTGAGAAAAACAAGAAGTGATATTTCCACCTGTGGCTATTTGAAGGATGTAAACACGAGAAGATACTAATTAGGAAGGTTCAAAGAGGTAATGCACGAGAGTTGCCATAAGACTTAGTGAGGAGAACTTCTGCTACAGGATTGTAATCAGAATTACAAGTGTTCAATTACATGGCTGTTACCAGAGGAGGATGTCTGCAGACTTGCACAACTGATAAAATGATTGTCGGTCCACATCTGACACGAAGAAAGCAGATGCTGTTTCAATCATAGGAACTGTCAGTTAGCATTACATCACTTTCTGAGTCATGCTGTGAACTCTCACAATAGACATTCACTCCCTGTGAAATTACTGCCTATTTCTGGCTTCCACTGCTGTATTTTAACAGCACTGACAGGACTCATGACATGAAGGAACAGAGCAGTCCAGTCCAAATGTGATCTTACCTTTTATGTGTGACAGCTTGGATCGGGATCTCCCCATGTTGTGCCATCCCAAATCCTTGCTTGCATAATGACCATTCTTCTTGTTGCGTGGCCCTTCTAGAGCAGGGATGTGAGGAGTAAGGATGCTTTCAGTTACTGGTATGCAAATACCTGCAAGGAAAAGACAACACTCAAAGATTTGAATAAGAGGAAAAGCAGCTGAGAGACATTCACTGACCATGTCAGAACAACAAAAGCATAGGGGTTTGCCTCAATGATGCTCAGCTCTAATCACACACCTCTGGTTCCTGGCACTTAGCCTCACTACAGCTCTTCTTCACTCACTGTCAGACAGTCTCTCTGTCACTCTGGCTTTACAGTCTGAGCCCCTGGAGAGCTCCTTACAGACATCTCTCTCCAGTCTCCATGGGAATGCAAACAGTATGGTTATAAACCTCCCTAGGGAGAGTAGATTCAGGGTTCGTTAAGTCTCTGTTGCTTCCTTAAAATATGACTTCTGTGGAGTGAATCAAGCCACATTGAATGTAGAGCTGCGATTTTAAGCAGCAGCATTTTCGTGTTTCTCCACCACAAACTATAAGAAAAGACTGGTAGTACCTGAGCCCCAAACATAGAAATACTATTAGAGAAAATTAGGCAGAGTGGAATGAAGCAGACAATTTTTTCTTGGCTTAGAAAAAGAAGTGCTACCACCCAGAGGAAAAAAATACTGTTGCTGGGCACACTCATAGAAACAGGCGATGTCAACAGACTGATTTTCTGGAGAACAGCCCAGAGCTGCAGCTGTACCGTTGTTGCAGCGGTTCCCAGGGCAGCACATCCCGTCCCGGTGGCAGCGTTTCTTCTTCCTGCGGCACATCATGCAGGCAGACGTGGCTTGGTGGGGGCTGTGGCAGTACCGCCCAACTTCACACTCCTTGTCGTTAGTGCAAGGATAGGCCTGGGGGGGAAGAGAAAGGTTTACACAAGGTCTACACAAGGTCTACTCGTTTGCACAAGGAATGGATGCAGCCCATACAAAAAAACCAACCAACCAACCAAAACCAAAAAACCACAAACAAACAAACACCAGGAAAACAAACTACCACCAAAACCTCCAAAATAAAACAATAGCTGAGGTAACAATTCACAGGGCTAGGAGATGCAACTAGGGATGCTCCACTGCAGCCACACAGCAATAGAACCTGCTTGCTCATGGTTTCATCTTTCCTTACCTCAAATGTATGTGAGCACAAGGGATTTCATATTTTCATGGATTCAGGGATCTCATTCATAGGCAAGAGCTTAAAACTCCACAATGAACAATCAACACATTCATGAAAGCAAGTAAAACTACTGAAACAGACCCTCCAATAGGTAACATTTCATTTAAAACTCTGATGAGGCATTTTTATTTTGAGAGTTGTCAGACACACTGATTTATTATCAATAAGCTTGGTGTTGTCACAGCGAGTATCTGCATCACACTCATTCAAATGTCTGTAACTGCACCACTCATCCCTGGCCCACACCAGTGGGACTCCTTGGAAGTGAACAAACCTCACTGGTCAGCATTTCACTTTGATAACCTTTTATTCACTTAATCGTCTTAGTATATACTCCTTAAACTTGTCACCTGCTAAACAACACCCTGTGGTATACAGCATGGAATATATAATGGAGCACAAAATATCTTGCACATGCAACTCCCTCCCAGCAGATACATGCGTGTACAATTCTTCTATATTCATCAAAACCAGCATTACCTCACAGGAAAACAGACTTAAATAAAAAAAAAAAAAAAACAACACTGCATTCTCCTATAAAGATATAGAAAACTTTGTTCCTACATAAGGAAACAAAAGCAAAAGAGAGGATTCTTGAAAGAGACATAATAACATACACTGCCACATTCCAGGATGCTTTTTGCTGACTCCCACACAGCTACAATTATGCTATCTGTTTGAATCTAATTTTACTGCCCATTTAATTAATTACAATTTTTTTTCCATTCTTCAAAATTATTCTTGTAGAATTTGTTTAAATAAAAAAAAGATGACAATAAATTTTGTGCACTTTCTGGGAAATTATGTTTACACTTCCTCAACTAATTTTCTCTAGTATTTCAAATAAATCAAACTATTGCTTTTCAAAACAATTTTGCAATTAGTTGTTTACCTCAAACAAAAAGCTTAACTGACTAATTTCCAGAAAACTAATTAGTTTTCTGTAATCATATTTGAAATCAAGACTTATGTTGCTCTCAGAAAAGAAAAACTTTGAGGCCTTTGAGAATTCACTTTGAAAATTGTTTTTTCAGATGGAGAAACTCTTATCTATCTTCATGCCACTCTGTTGAGAATCACATAATAAATAAGAGGTCTTCTAAGAAAGCCAAACAAATTTCTCTCATGTCAGTAGTGGGAGGGGAAATGATGCCATTACTCATATGACTTCATGAGTTGTTTTCTTTGTCAAAATTTACTTTACAGTACCAAAAGTGCTGGCTGGATATTTCCCAAGTGCTGTTTCCCTATTACTTCTGCCCTCTGAATATGTGTCTTTGAGAACTTTTCCGGGGTGCTGCTGTTTGAAGTAATCCGAAGTATGTGGAAGTCTTTTAGCCTTAAGAATGAACATTTCCTCAAGAGTTTGAAATCAAAGAAGGCTGGGACTTTTAAGCTAGAAGTACCAATAAGAGACAAATAGAAATACCTTTTTGGTACTTTAAAGGCATAAGCAGATGCAACTTTTTCTAGCAAAGTGGAGCTAAATTGCTCTTTCCTCAATCTCATCACTCCTGTCCCTCATTTTTCAAAAAAAAACAACCCAAAACCAAAACCAGCTAACTTTAAAATTATTATATAGTTACCATAAAATTAAGACTTTCCTGATTTAAATTATACCTTACTAACCAAAGGATCTTAGAATACAAAAAAAAAAAAGCAATTTTATTTAGACTTGTGCCTGGTTATACCAAGTTTGGAAAATACTAACTCTGCTAGCTGGAGGAAACGCAAATAAAAAACAGATGGACTGCCTAAAACCTGGAGATGAAGGCATTTTAGACCCTTGTCTGTCATCAAGACCTTCATAACCACATCTTTTTTCCAATATGGGCATGTGGCATACACCTGCAACTTGTCAGCAAGAAGCCTACTTGCAGTTTTATTTTGGTTCTTCAAATAGCTTCTTAAAAAAAAACGTTCCCTGATCCTGAATGGTGCTAAGGAATGCTCTCACATACCATATCTAATGATTGTTTTACTTTTGGCTTTAAGCTGAGTGACATGGAAAAGATATTTCAAGATACACATCTAATTGTCAGCTCTAAGCTCTGTCCTTGAGAATGGTAAAAGTAACAAAAGACAACTTCAAAAATTGCCAGGGAAATCAAAAGAACCCAGCCTTTCTTCCCAATCTAGAGCCCATTGCTAAATAAAAATGATAATTTTGAATTACAAGAGGCCGAAACTGACCTACCTAAGGTGAATGACTGCAGCACATCAAAAAAATAAGTATGTTACATGTAGCTTAGACAATAACTAGCAGGTGCACTCAAAAGACCAGCTACCAGCCAGCCATACAAGAAAGCCTCTTGCAAATGCCTGCTGCCAGAAACTGTTTTGATTTGCCAAAATCACTATCCATTTATATCCTGGCTATCAATCACAGGGACCTTGAAACAAAAATGCTTTTATAGTCTCGTGTCTGTTTCCTAGTCACTGGACATTCATTAGAATAGACATAATTCCTGCTCTTAGCCGAGTAATTTCTATTGCTGCGTAGCATTCATTAGGGAAACATATAGATAAAACAAAATAATATATTGTGTACTTAGCCTTGGCTAGCAAGAGGGAAATGCATCCATAATTTCCTTTGTTGTCAGTTGAGTCAATCTAGATATACTCCTTTTTTAAAATACAGGGTAAAGGAAACACACGTGTAAAAATGTGCATGTTAACTATTATATATACATAAGTCAAGGTTTTCAAAATCTCCTACACTACTGTGCCTGGACAGAGTCTTTACATTCAGAGAATTGTAGAGAACATTTCCTATATACAGCACAAAGACACAGATCAGTCCCAGATGGAGAGGGAAGAAGCAAGCTGTAAACCAGCTCTACTTCCCCAGCAATGACAACTAATTCTATTCTATTCTACATCATCCCTTCACATTCTTCAGCTATAGATATCATTTTCTGGTTGTAAATCTCCATCCACTAAACACAGCTTTGATATCATGGGAAACCAGATGAAACTGAGATAAAATATGTAGCACTCCCTGAAGCTGCATTTAAACAATCTTAATTTTTTATCCCAGTTACAGGCAATCAAGTCACCCGTAGCATGACATAAACTAGATTTGCCTGTGATAATGAGTCACATTTTCAGAATGTGTTGTCTGATTAAGATCATTGTTTGCTGACATGATTTTTCCTCAGCCATTCCAAATAGTTTTTTATCCTTGTAAAAAAAATACTGTTGAGTACTTGTCCAAAATTGTACAGCAAAAGGGTTTTTGCAATGTTGGAGGATTCAGGCTAGATGTTCAATTGGGAGTTGCTTGTGCTGTGCCAAAATGTCACCTGCATCAAATGTCAGCTGTCACCACCAAGACTAAGCTTTACCAGTTGGGTCACAAAAACACAGAGATATTAAACTTTTCTCTTGGAGAGAGAGAATATTCCTTTCCCTTCTGAAGTTATATTCAAAATTCCATGAATGCATGATAGAAATAGCCAAGGAAAATTATGCAGAGGATAGAGGAGAAAAGTTGGGGATTTTTAAGAACAAGTCCTTCCAAGCACTGAAGATCTTCCTTTTTTAATTAACTTCCTAGGAAGGCTGCATAAGGAACTGACTGTCTACATTTTGTGACTAAGTGGGCAATGTCATTCTCATGATCTGAGAATTATGCAGCACTGAGGTTTATGTTTACCTTTATCTTTCCCTTTTGACAGAGGAGCTCTTAGCCCCTTTTCTCAGTGCAATGACACTTTCTTGACATTTTTGCTGGAGTCATTTGCTATCACATATATTTTATAGGCATCACAGAGTTTCACTTCAAGCTCAAGCAATATTAAGTGGTCCGACTGTTGTGCTAAGAAGTCAAACAGTTTGAGTCTCTCTGTCTGGCACTATAAAATGTAATGGAGAAGCACTCCAGGGGGATAGTAAGACAGACGCTGTAATGTGCTGAAGGGTGGGGAGACTGATGGCAAACATACTTTATTGAGCTTTGGGAGAGAAGGTCTTGAATTTCAGCATGGCCTCCAGCAAATATTTGAAGACAATATTCCCAGCCAGTGTCTTAGTCACCAGGCTCTCATCTGTTCATATTATGATGTCTCATTTGTTTTTATGCTGAAGTAGCCCACACTGTACTACCTAACCAAGTCAGTGAAAGGCAAGAAGAGTCACTGGAATTTTTACCTAGGCTGTGTCATCACTTACCCAGCACAAGCAGTCGAGACACTGCTGACTTCAGAACCACCTTCAACACTGAGAGGAGCTGTGCCTAAATAACTGTTTTGATGGAACAGATATCAGTAGCGATTCCCCCAGAAGCAATTAACTTTTTTTTAAAACACATCATAAAGTGCAAGTGCAGAGTCAGTCCTGGCAGAAAATCATGGCTACTACCACTCCCAGCAGGAGAAACAGCACGGAGATTGTCCATTAACCTTTCACTGCAGATGCCAAGGAGCACTCAGTAAGACAGATGAAGTTTCATGTACCACAGAAAAGACAGTACCACAGCACTTATTGTTCTGCACACTCTGCCAGATTTGGTCCATACCATCATCCCCTGATGACAGTGGGGACTGAGTGGATGAAGAGGAGAAAAGCTACAACCAGTTGTACAGCCAGAAAGTGAGAGCCCTCCAGAGCTACCAGGTCAGTCCTACATTATCCTCTTTCACTTGGCAAAGAGGCAGTAGCTATATTGCAAAGGTGAGACTAGGGACACAAGGAAATGGACACACACATTATCCCAGGAATGCCCTTGCTTCCTAGGTACCCATATGTCACAAAACAAATTTAGGCTCTTAAGTCTTGTACATACTATCGCTATTCATTAATATCCCGTGCAAATATCTGTGTCACTAGGCTGTGCTACCACACACTACGGACCTCTTCTTCTGCTGTCAAAATCTCTTCCATGTCACATCTACACAATCTTTTATATTCATACAATGTCTGTGAGACAAGTTACCACAAATGAATTGGTACTGCAACGCAGTTTATAACTCACTTGTTACTTAAGTTATAAAGGTTATTTTCTCTATTTCAATTAATCATACTTCTTTAAATTTTAAAATAATGACTGTGAGGGACGTGGAAGCTGACCTTTCTATATCCAATATGCTGACTAGATGATCAAAACTGTTCTGACCTACAGGCAAGAGGACAGAGTTTCCAACCTCCACTTGAGAGATGAACAAAAGTGCCTGTTTGCCTTTAGTCCTCGGCATATTGCATAATATTCCAAAGCCATCAGGCACAATGAAGCAACCAACTGGCTCAATCATGATGAGAGTCTCTCCTTCCCATCCTGCTTTGGACAGGACAGAACTATCTTTCAGAACAAGGACTTGATCCCCATGGAGCAAACATATGAAATAGCCACAGGGGTGCCATGTTTTCTTTTTCTTTTCTCTTTCTCTGAAGAATTAGTAATCCAAATTAAAAGCATGCCAATAAATTAGGAAATGCAAACATATGCTTTAACCAAATAGCCTGCTGTCAAGACTAACTACAAAGAATGCAAGTCATTGTTTGGCTCCCCAGTTGGGCCTGATTCTGAGTTGGGATCCCAAATTTGTTTTGGCTTTTAACAGATCAACATTGGTGGGACAGTTGTATGCAACATGTGGCCTGTAGAGCTAAATGAATACATCACATGTGGGATTCGTCCCACTCGCCTCTTTGGAGACAGAATGAAGATCCTCTCTAAGAAGTCTGAGAGAAATCCTAACATGATCTCACAGGATACAAACCTTAGTAACAATGGAAATAAAAGCTCTTTATTCAGCACCATATGAATGTGATAAAGCAGAATGGAGGGGGGTAAGAGGGGAATTCAAAGTTTTTTAATAACCAACAAACAAAGCAAACTCCCAGCTCTTTCTGGATTGTCTTTTTCCCTGCAAGGCAACTAAACTACTTACTGATAGCTTCTCAGGTATATCCAGAGAAATCCACCTTTGACAGACTTCAGCCTAACTTTCTCCTAGCTGCTAAGCAGACATGTAGGTCAAGATGCAGATGAGAAATTACCATTATTTACTACTATTTAATTATTAATCCCAAACAAGGAAAGAGTTTATCAACAGCCATCTGGACTGATGAAGTTTTCCCACAGCACTGCTGATGTTGCTTTTTTCTATTCTTAGCTCAACATAGGCATAGATGATAGCGAGGAATCTCACTGTGTGCAAGCACAAAGCCATGGTTAATTTATCCCACAGAGGAAATCATGCTGTGCTCTCAGACAGCTCCAGACATGGATCCTGTCTCAGACTGAGAAACCAGAAACTCTCAACTCTCAGTGACTGCTGTGGCACAGATCCTTCCTAAAAGAAAAACTTACAGGAGTTGCAGTGAAACAGATTTACTTCTTTCAGTTGCCATAGCAAGCTTAATGATTCAATTTTTCTTACCAAACCTTCTTCTTGCTAAAATAACTCTCACCCATTTCTCTGCCAGACCTAAAGAGAAAAGCACCATCTTCAGCCTCTAGATTAAGTACAAGCACTTTCTTCTAGAGATAATTTATTTTTAACTCTTCAATTTAACACAACACTGCTGTTACATGAGGTCTGATTCACAGAGAACCAGACATCATGCATACATATACTACAGCTTCCAAAGATCATTCCTTCAAACTGTGTGGATAATGGTCCCAGAAGCCTGCATTATTAAACAATAAATATTCATGCTTCAAAGGAATTATCAATCCACTATTAGACCACCAGGGAAAGAATATTTCTACAACCTGCAGTAGTCCAGCTCTCATGATTTGCTAGAGCCAAAGAAAACTCAGATCTTAACAACCAGAAAACAAACCTCACTGAGGTCCCTCTGAACCAACAGGCAAGACTCACAGGGGTCCTCTCGTAAGTTTTCCTTGTTCAAACAATAATGCCATGGAAAACAACATCCTGTTCTGCAAGCTCTAGGCAGTTGCTCAGGGAGCTGTGCTCAGGGGGAGTGTGTAGCTGCATCTGGTGGAGAGTGAAACACCTCCAAATAAACAGGGGAGCTGTGTTGCCTTATTTCACACAGCACTAGTAAGTGTGAGTGGTGACTCTCCCAGTGCAGACAAAAAAAAAAAATCTCCAAACACTCTTCCTGAATGAGATCTCAGTCCCACTGTGACCCTATGGGTCTCTCAGCCGACATAATGAATTTCAACATGCATTTTAAGTCTAGACTATCTAGATCATTCCAACTTGTTACTTCACAACTTATATATCTACACCTTCTCTTACAGAAGTTTTCTTACCTACATTTTGTGTCCTACTGGGAGAAGGTAGTGTCTAAAGCTGGCCTTGGCTTCAGAAGGACAAATGGAGGAAGGTAATCTGAAAGACTGCAAATGGATCGGCAAAATTTCTGGGAGGATACTATTATCTCAGTTAAATCCACCTTAATTTAGTGCATTTTACACGTGTCACGAAAGTATAAACCCAAATGTTTAACGCATATAGCATAAACCACTTTAAAATCTTATTCAACTTAATTCACTTTCAATTCCTCATCTAGGTAAAACCAGAAATTAATTACATTTCCAAGTAACTTAAAGGGCAGTACAGTATGCCCAAAATATGCACAGATGCACATTGTTTATCCTAGAAGAGCATCTAACTTGCTCCAGAATACAGCATATACATTGTTGTCCCTGAGGCAGCACAGCTATGAGCCCTCTTATTCTATCCCATCTTTAAGACAAATTAGACAAATTACTGACCCTTAGGTCAATATTGGCACTCTGCTGAATCCTGTCTTCTCAAAGGAAGCAAACTTTGTTTCCTGCCTCATGCACAGTGTACATACAGAGGTGCTTAGGCTTTCCCTGTCTACGTCCTATTGTGACCATGCTATTTCATAGCAGTGTTTCCTCCTCAACATTTGGAGAGATCACGACCCACCTACTCTTCTTGATTTTGAAGGCGACTTCCTGCTCTGTAGAACTGGGACCTTACAGAAGACATGAATTAAGAAGGTACAAAAATTTGGGGAACATTGAGTTTGACCCCAAATCTTACAGACTCTGTCTCAATACATCTGATTTATATTGTGTAGTGAAATACCAGCAGCAGCATCACAACAGAGCATCAAAACAATGTTAGGTAATCTTTGAAGTCAACAGCGCTGTTCTAAATCAACGTGTCAGGAAGCCTCCAGGTCTTAATTTTACTTCATTTTCAAGTGCATCACCAAAGGCTGCTCAAAGAATGGAGGTTTGTTAACACGTGCCTTGTTCTGTGTCCAGTCTTTTCAGCAGACTGTTCTTGCCCTTTTATCTCTGCCTTTTCCCCACCCCTTTTCTGATGGTTTTGCTTTTTAGTTTTGTCTCTAATTGGTTATTTTTCATCCATTTCAGCATGCGACTCTCCTGGATTTTTGATCAAGATGTTTACTGCAACAGATTAGCAGCTGGAATACTAAGAATACTATCCAGATGAAAACAGCTAGCAGACCCAATGGTTCCTAAAGTACCAGGCATTAAACCAGAGGGAAATACTCAGATGATGTGGCTGGGTGTAGAATAATACTGCTGGGAGCTGGCAGCAAGTTACTGTTCAACACCTGGGCCTGAACATCCACAAATCATGGCACACTGTCAAGGTGGAGCTTTTTTGGGAGCCATCTCTGCAAGCATGTATACAGAGCAAGAAAAGTAAGATGACAGCTTTACCCTCTGTAGTATTCCTGCTAAGTGAGTAAACTGCCTTTGCTTACAAACATTCACAAATTCTAGAAAAATCAGGGGGAAAACCTGTCTTATTGAAGTTAGTGCAAAAACTCTCCTTTCTTGCTACACTGCCTGGAGCGAGAATGCTTTCAGGTTATAAACATTTGTGCAGCATCTGCAATCCTCACCCTGGAAATGACTCTTTAGTATTCCTTACAGAATATATTTTACATTGCAGAATACAAAGCATTTAAGACACCATTTTTCAAATTGCACTTTCTATGGTTTTCATATTTAAAAGGACAGCCCTGAAAACATGAATTTGTGGCAGCTGGAGAGACATCCAGATGCCATATATCTGAGAAGGATGAACTGCAGTCTCCACTTCAGCAGACTGCTGGCCACAAGCTAACATCATTACCAAATGTCAGCATTATTGTCTCCTTCCTTTATGGTCATTTATGTGAGAGCACCTGGCCCATGTGCCTCTTTCAATCCCCAGTTCTTTCTCTATGCACCAGAAATCACCATTGTCATCTGATATTCTAAACACCTTCCCTCCCTTCCTGTTCTACGTGAGCCCCTCTGCAACGTGATGGCTGTGACTGCTCCATTGCGGGGAGAACTGGGGATGTCAAAGCACCTACAGAGAATTGAAATGAGGCATCAAAAATCCATCAATCCAGCTTTAATGTCAGAACAACCAACCAACTTTGGGGCACCTGCACCAGCTCCCATTTTCCAGTCTCTTGCACCACAGATGATTCAGAGGCACTGCCACAGAAGTCCATGAGTTTAAAGGAAAAAGAAAGAAACAAAGTCAGTATTTCATCAGTTTTTGCAATTGGTCTGCAGGAGTGAGACTGAGAAACAGGACAAGTCAATAGTGCAGCTTGGGGCTTTCCTTTTCATAGCAACAGGAAGCATCAGACTATGAGAGTACAACTCCTCACCTGACTCATTCTAGGAGCAGTTGTGCTTCCATGAGGAGCCAGCAGTGCTTATGCAGTGGGACTACCTGCAAAAAACCAGCTGTCCTGGGAAAACACTTGGTCACAGCCCCCTGAGGGCACAGACAACCTCTGTGAAGTGCTTAGGCTCATACTACTGCTCAGCTGACTCCTCAGTAAGAGTAAAATGAAAACTTGTAATACTAGGCTATTAAGACAAATTATCACAGTTTACTCAAAGAAGGCCAAAGATGACAAAGGGAAAGGATTCCTAAAAGCTTCATTAAAAATGTCATTGTACTCTTATTATATGATTAAGCTGGAACTGCCTACCAAACTACAGCCTGTGGTAAATAATGTACCAATCAAGGTTTCAACACTATTCACCCTTTTCCCCCCTTTTCTTTTAAAATGCTCCTGATTAATTTTGCACAAACAAGAAAACAGGAACAGCACAGAAAGGCAAGAATAGCTTGTGAGTAAAACCAGATGAAGACTAACATATTTACATAGTGTAATGACTTCACTATTAATTCAAACAAACCCAGATCCCAATTCTCAGAAGAGAGAGCAAGCACATGCAGTCCAGGAGGCAAGAACAGGGTGGCTTCAGACTACATTTATGTCTGCAGCCCCTGAGTTAGGAGAGACTGCTTTAGTTTCAGTCGGCAATAGACTCTGAGGGACCATCTTTCATTCCAGACACTGTACTCTGACTACACCCTCTTCTCAATCTTATGGGCCCCTTTCCATTTTCAAGCAAGACTTCCTTCAGTGTTAGGGACCATTACACAAAAGAGACAGAACAGTAGAATTTCAGAAAATATCTAATTTGTAGAAAAAACCCACACCCAATCTGAGAGAAATGAAAGAAAAAAAGAGAGGGGAAAGAAAGAAAGAAAGAAAGAAGAAGAATGCTACACAATTTCTGAATCAAGCCAAAATGGACACTGTCCTATTCCAGTCATTGTCAGAAAGCGATTACCTAGAATTCTGGCATTTAACATGGAATTAGCTCTAAATCTGTTCTCCACCCTCAAAATAAACTGTTCTGCTGCTGAGACATGCATTTATCCTCTTCCCTGCTACCTTTTATCCTATCTTCTGAACTTACGTTTTCAAGTACTCTTTTCTTGTTTGAAAATAATATTCTTTATGTGGAGTTACAGAATCTCTTTTGTTCCTAGATGTCTTGGATGTTGGTCAACAAAAAGTCATTAAAAAGCTTAATCCCCTATGTTTGGCACTACATCAGACTGAGAGCAATTTCTTTGTGACAGCCTTTGGAATAAAAAAGCATTAAAGGGGGGGGGGTACTTTTTCCTTATACTGGTCACCCACACTTTATGGTGGGTGGCCCTTTCGTTTATCCCATTACTATATTTCCACTTCTAAAGTTAAGCCAGATGCAGCAACCTGATACTACTTTTTAGTTCTCGCAACTTTATTTTAGTGAAAACTTCCGTGTATATCTGATTCTTGTTAGGAAAGGCAAAGAAGCAGGAACCATGGTAATATTGCACCACCTTCTTGACAACTTCTATTCTGCATGAGCTGCATTCCCCAGGGTACTGCATGCTTCATTAGCAGGCATTTTTCACATTTATATGCCCTGGATCGCAAACATAGAGTCATCCTATACCTGAACTCCTCTTGTTGGCATTGTAACTTTGCCCAGAGGCATCATCTAGGTGCTATGCTTTCTTAAAATTGTACATGATCAGTTCTTTACCTGCTAGATAGCCTACACAACAAAACCAACGGGGCAGAAAAGACTTCAAGTGTTTTACTTCATTGGTTTTGTCTACCTTTTCTTTTTTCTTTCTTCTTTCTTTTAAGCACATGGACCCAAGCTAGTGGGGCATAAACAGCTTGCTGTGCAAAGGCCATGTAAGAAGTACACAGTACAGAAATAATTCATTTAACTGGATCATTATTTCTTTTTTTCTGAATTTGTACCCTTCTTTTCAGATGTGCTAAATATAAGCAATAGTGACTGTAACAAATATCTCCTTTACAGAGAGACACAGACACAAATCAAGATGGCCACATTTACCAGCCAAGTAGGAAAAATATATATCCTACTTTTGAGTGATACCCATGGAAGCATATTTTAGACAAATAACTTGATTTTTTAAAGCATATTTTATAGACAAACTTAGTCTATTTAACAACTGGCAAAAATCTTTTAGAGCATGGCTATGTGCAGAGTTCTCCTTTAACTTCATGCTGAAACCAAACATTGACCATGGCTATGTGATTATGATAAAAAAGATTTCCTTCCTACTTTTGGCTACAGTGTTTGCTGGAAGATGTGGAAATATGACTTTTTTTTTCCCTATACTCCACATGACACTAAGGGGAAAAATAAAAGAATTTGAATTTGACAGATAAAAGTTGTTATAACTAAGTATTGGATAGTTCAATTAGCAGTAGTGAAGATGATGTTATTTACATGTTTATATTTCTGATAATGTATGCACATTTGTAATAGTTTACTGTACACAAAGTGTGATTCACGCACTGGGCAACAGATTATTTTCCTACGTGACAAGAAGGCAGAAAAAGACTAGACTGACATAAATTAAAAGTACTTCATCACAGAAAAGTAATGAACACTAGGTGGTTTTTCTTAGTCATGAGAAGGGTATTTCCCAAATCAAGAAATTCTCTTTCAATTTCCTGCTCTTCTAAATCTCCAGGAGACAGGACTGCTCAGAATACATTGGAATTAAAACAAGACAGCACATTTCCCTTTGGGTCATTTCTTTAGCTCTGATGAGCACTTGGCCCTACGGATCTCTCTCCACCTGCACTGGACCAACTCTTACATCAGTGGTGGTTACATACCTGCTCTGCTGAAAGAGCTGCAAAACCCACTAGGCAGCCCTTTGCATACCCAAGTGACTACATTTATCTGAGTGTTTACATATTTTGTGACAAAACACGGGGGAAAAACCCCAAAACAAAAGAGAAAATTACCCCTTTTCCACAGACCACTCATCCTCGAAACAGACACAAATCCCATTTTCTTAAGAAGTTTCTCCCAAGTAGGAAAAGCAGCCCATAAAGTAACTAAGTACCACTGTTTAAAAGTTAGAGTGTTTTCTAAATCAAGTGGATTTTCCTTGAAACCATCTCAAAGGTTCATATGAGATGGGAGCAACCAGCACTTTCCCTACTCAGAGGATCTCTCTAAACTGAGGTACTGGGGCATAGCCTTGCTGCTACTTTCTGCCTGAAAACCCATAATTGGTCATTTTGGTGCACTGTTCTCATTTTAATCAAAAGAACCTCACTTAAGCATGTCACTTCAGGACTTGGCCTGAAGGCAAGTCAGTGCTTAACTTAAAGGATTAACAGCCAGAAGATAATATATTTTAGAGAGACAAATTTTGTCAGTATAAATAAATTATCAGTCAAAATTCTTGGTTTGAGGGTGTCAGGCTATCTTCAGCTGCAACAATAGGGTATATTAATTACTCAATGCTTAGCTCAAGCTTTAGATAGCACATAGTGTACTTACAAAGATTTAATCTAATGTAAGTATATTTGTCCAGGTTTATTCAATAAAAGACCTTTTTCCTCAGTCAAAGCAATGCAATCAGTCTGAAGCCCACAGGCGGACTGTGTGAAAGAACATGAACATGGATACTGAGAAGTCCCTCAGTAAAACATGACATAAGTGCACTGCCCATCAGTTAGGCCCATGTATACTCCAGAATATCTCTTGAACATAACATATAACTACATTGCTATTTTGATGTTTCTATAACACATTCTGAGAGAACACAATCATTCTCCTCCAAAACATCCTTTTCAAATATTTTCCTTATCTTGTAGGAACAAGACTTACCATGCTTGATCATGAGACCTGAAAAAAAAAGTAAGAACATCCTAGTGCGGTTAGGATTTTTCTTTAAACAGAGGACAAAGTTGGTCTACACACACACCCTCACAATCACTGACCTATTCCTCTGCTGAAGTTTTAAGTCTTCATTATAAAACTTAGTGAAGTGCGATGGAAGGCAGTGACAAATGTCAGCATTAGCAGCAGGGAAACAATTTGTCACACCACTAAGACTCAGTCATTTGTAGGGTAATAGCCAGTAGGGAGTGCATGCTAAGAGCAAAATACAAATGCCTAGATCCTCCCCAGCACCTCTTTCAGCTATTTATACAAACATTTACTGACTTTCTTTCCTCATTTCTTTTCAGTGTCCGCTGCTTTTTACTCATGGCTAAGCCACAGTTGTTTACAATACACCAAAAATCGAAGTTAATGATCTTAGAGTCTTCAAGTCAAAGTACATCTGGTCTGGAAACAAGACTCTGTCTTAGGCCCAACTTCCATGTAAATACACACACATCTAAGTGGAAAAACACCCTGTGTGTTACAGATTTGCTGAGGAATGTGCAGTAGTACCCTTATCATTCCTATCGAGTGTAACTCAAGAAAGACTTTTAAGAAGTTCAAAAGAAAAGCAGCAAACTGTGGTTTAAATGAGACTCCATTAGGCAGAACTTTGCCCATGACTCTCCCAGATCGCTGTTTTTATTAGCAAGCTACATGAATAAAAGTTAAGCTATTCGTACAGAGCTCACCAGGCTGGGTGCAGGCACCCATCCTGCCAGAGAGCTTTCAGATGTTGAAACCAGCACTGTTGTTATCTGCTCTGTGAGAAAACACCTGATGTAAACACATGGAAATTTTGTGTCTGGCCAACAAAGGGGCTTTCCCAGCCAAAATCAAAATGAATTTTTAAAGTTATTTGGTAAATCAAAAGGCTAAAAAGCCATGATCTTGCAATCTCTCCCTAATGGGAGTAGTCCTCACAGTGATCACATGGTTTCACTGAGCTTCACAATAGATTTACTCATTACAGACTTAGCTCATGAGAAAGGATTTGAAGAGCTGGTGATCAATACATGATAGAAGAAAAATCATGAAATGTAAATTTTCTGCTGGTTGGAAGCATTCACTTTCAGTTAAAGCAACTTGGACACACTTTTGAAAAGGGGTATAGAGAAATGATTTGTTTTGATCACAGAAAAGCTAAGACCATCTCTGTCAATTTTTCTGAAATACCACATCCACTCATCTATGTACTGAGTAATGTCATGGTCTGACAATATCCACCAAAATCCATCTGGTACATCTGAAACGAAACTCTTACAAAGCTTAAATAAACTGATTTGCAGGCAAAGCTAGTCCCTGAATAGATGTCCTTAGAGCAGTACTTCATTCAGAAAAAAGCAGCTACAGAGCACTCCATAAATCTACCTCTGTGCAAAAACTCAGTTCCAGTTTCAGATTTAAGAATCCAGTCCAATACTACAGAATAAACATATCTGAGAGAATAAACCAGATCAAAGGCTTGATCCTAAGTCTTTCTCCATTGGTAATTATGGCTGAGACAGTACTTCCATTTAGGCTGCCTCATACAGCCACCAAACCTACTCCAGAAAATGAATTTAAGTAGCTACAAAGTGTCCCACACATGTGACCCCATTCATTCTGATGGGATTGCAGATTGAAGGGCTTGTCTCATGACGCAAGCATGAACACAGCAAAGAAACTGCCAATAACATCTCATCTCCCCAAAGGTACAAGAAGTGGGTAAAGTCACCCTTAATCTTCTGTCATTAAATTAACTGCTGAACCTTATTTGCAAAAATCAGGAAATAACACACCTCAAAAAGTATCTTATTTGAAAAAACTTTTTTTTCCAGAATGGTCTTGGGAATAAGATATTAGCAAAAGGAAAAATATCAACAAGAAGTGCTAAGAAGCAGATACACAGATACAATTTAGAGGCTGATCTGCAGCCAAAACCAGGACTGGTGAGTACTCTGAGCATGCCAGGCTATCGCAGGTTCTATGTGAATGCTGACGTGTTCAGGATTCCAAGGGGGGGAGAAATACGCAGGCTTCTGTGCTTGAAAAACATACTGCCTACATGCACATGCTAACACCTATAAGAAAAGTAGTGATGAATTAATTTTAAACATTCCTTCACTTACCTAGATACATGTCACATGACTACTTAGCAGAGATAAAACATGGGACCATGCTGGTGTATGGCAAATAATAACAGAATATAACAAACAACTACTTAATTTGCAAGTATCATAACCATACTATATCTGCTTATATTTTTTTCTAGTGAGGGGCAGTGGAGAAACCTTGATTAGAGATGAGATCTGCATTGTTTTAAGCAAAGCAGAAATAGGAATTCAGTGCAAATGCCAAAAAAGTTCAAATCTAGCTCTATAGTGGATTTTCAAAGAGATGAAGTCCAAAGCCTTTTAGGATATGTCAGCAAATGAAACTGAAAACACAGTGATTCTAACAAGCAATCTGTATGTACTTACATATTGGTATACCTGCCGTGGAAGAATTTGGTTTAGCCATCCTAGTTAGGAAACAATTTAAATTTTATTTGCTTCTCCCTTTTGAAAACAGCATACTATTTTCCTCTTTTTCTTTTATGGGCCACCAAATAACATGTGACCAAATGTACCTATTTAGTGAAAATGGGTTCCATTAGTCTGTAATCTTATACTTGCATTGTTTTCTTCTGAAGGAAAATAATGGGGAACAGGTGGTGATGCTTAGCATCAGGCTCCTGTTTCTAGAATTACAATCTACTGGGAGCCACCAGCAATCTCTGAAAGCTGTCATAAGTGCTCAGAACTAGTAAGATCCAGAGCACACTCAATACATTAAAGCTTCTTTTTGAAAATTTAAGTAGGTGTGACAGGAGAAAACTGGCTGAATGGTGCAGGGATTCTAACGTGTCCCTGCAAAGGGCCGTGATTTCCTTCTGCATCCCACAATAAATAACTCAAGCTGGCCTCCATTTCCACAGCAGAAATTAGACATTTAAAAAATTCAAATAGGTACCATATGCACTATAAACCTTTCTGGTTTAGCATTCAAATGCAGACTCATTCCAATTGTTGGAAAATATGGGATTTAAATTCTGCTAGAAGAACTTCAAACAGCTGTTCCTTTACACTTATTTATTCTTTCTCAGTGCCACAAAAACAGCGGTGCCAATAAATATCTCCTTGATGTTGTTTGAAAAACTACTGGAGTCACACAGCATAAATAGTTTTACCCAGTGAGTCACAAAACCGCACATCAAATGAACACTTCTTTGTTTTATCAATCCCATCCTTACCTTACCAAGTAGGAAGTGGTTTAGAAATAATTCGAAATAACTGAGTTTTTCAACGAGTTTTCGTGATAAACACAAGACAGCTAGCAGTCTATCTATACAAGCAAACAAGCATTACAACCATGTTTTAAAATGCGGGTCTGAAGCTGAGGGGTAGGACAAAAACCACATATTTGTAGGGCAGTTTCAACTGACATACAACTTCATAAAAACAAACCTTGAAGACTGACTGACATTCCTAACTACTGCTAGATGTCAGATATGCCGAGATGCACACTTTTAAGAGGAAAGAATTAATGCAGGTTTGTTTTGTGCCATTGTGGTTTAAAATGATAGGAGTTAAAAGAATATAAAGTTATTTGCAGGGCCAGATTTGCTGTTGGTAGAAATTTGTAATTTCCCACTAATTTCCACAGGAAGATGACAAGTAGTACCAAGGAGTCAGATTGTACAATTCAGATTTCTTGCACAGTTACACGAGATCAATGTTACATTTATTATTACTGCGGTTATTTTGGGGGGGTGACCTTAGTCAAAAGCAGTTCCTGCAAGTTGAAATTAGTTTATGTTTTAACAATGCTTCTTCAACCAAAGAAACACTAGCTTTGTGCTACAAATGTCTTAACTAGTCATTCCGCCTGAAATCAGGTTGTTGAAGTAAGGGAAAATGTTAAATTGTGCCATCAAATCCATCTAAAATCAGCTGTTTTCTGAATTTCCTTAACACAGCAAATATTTTCCCTCATTTAACACACCTATTAACCTGAAACCAGACAGTAATCTTCTTCAGCATGTGCATAAACAGCAAAGTTCTTGACCTAAAGACAATCACAAAATTATTACTACTGGTAATGAGTAAACCAGAAAAAGTGCACAGCCTGATCCCAGGAAAGGCCTAATCTCCAAGGGATAGAATAAGTCTCATCCTGTTCGTGATCTGCTTAAATTTAAACTTTGGAAAACAACACACATGAAAACACATTATGCCACTTTTAAAGCAACCTGTTTTATAATATTTTTACTTTATTTCCAAACTCCAAACTTATCTTCAAAACTATTTAGAAAAGGAAACTTCCTATGCTTTGAGCATTAAATAGGACTGAATAATTAATTTTAAAATCATCAATAATTTTGCTTTCAAAGGACCTAATTTCAAAAAAAGGAGTATTTTCCTCTAACAAGAACTGAAGGTTTTGGGTCTTTATGAATACTTCTTGAACTTCTTTTACGGTGTTTTCCCTTTTTCTGACTAGAGATTGTAAAAACAATTTTAATAACACAGTTTGGTTAAAAAACAGCAACAACAACAACAACAACAAACAATTGAAAATTAATTAAATTAATTATAAGCTTCCTGCTTAATCCAAGTAAGATAAATGGTCTTAGTATATATACACGTATGTACAGATACATAAGTTATATAAGAAATATCAAATTAGCATATGCTATTACAGATGGAAAAGGATAAATCATTTCTTTACTACACCACCCTTAAAATTATGCCCTTGGCTAAAATTTTGTAAGTATTTTAAAGGTAGAAATGCTTTAGTTACCTTCTAAACAACTTTTTCTGACTGATCCCTTATCCCTTGCTAAATCAATTTAAGCACAAATTCACCTCAGCCTGAAGCACAAAGATACTGGATTTAGCTCTTCTAAGTATCATAAACTTACAATTATTGTGTTGTTGAAATTTTCTTTCAATTCAGATGACTTGCACAGGTGGAAAAAAGTCAGTGCAACTCATGAAAAATTATATTTTCCAAGTTATGATAGCTTGCAGTGATTTTTCTTTTCAAAAAAGAACCCTTGGATGTCCAATTCACGTGGTTGCTTGAAGAGGCAGCTGAGTTATAACACTGCATTTTGACAGGATAACTGGCCCTGGAGTCCTTACACTACTTTTCCTCCCTTGATCCTCAATAAGATACTACTACTACTACTACTAAAGAAAGCTCCACGGAAGAAGTGAATTCTTTTCCTTGCAAAAAAACAAGGCAGCAATGACTAATCTACCAAGAAACTACAATAGTAGAGCAAAATATAAACATGGAACCATGTGTCTGACGTTCATAACAGAATAATTTTTGTTTGCTTTTCAGACATAATGATTTTACCATCTTTCTAAAAAGAACAGAAATCTACATTTTCAAAATGAAGTGTTGAAAGATGAACCTGCCCTGAATCATTCTGAACTAGCTGGTGGATCATCCATATGCATTAACCATTTATAATTCATGAGGAATAATGTTCATGGTACCATGACTTCAACAGTTTACTGACAAACAAACTGTTTAATTTTTGCCCAGACTGCATTTCCCCATAAGCAGAACATCAGTACCTTGTGGCAGCACACTTTGCAGACAAACTGCATTGTATCACATATGACACAGTTGCTCACCCTTCTCGGTTTGTAGAGTCTGGATCCAATTTTCAAATGAAAGATCACTTTGCTGAACATTTATTTTTCCTGTGGAATTACTGTTTGGTGAATAGGCTGCTTTCAGCCTTGGGGGTTATTTATTTAGATTTTCATTCTCTTCAAAATGTTGGTGGAAAATGTTTGTCTGCTGGAGGGGTACCATATGCTTCTGATCTGAAGATTGACTGACTCCTACTGCGTAAAAAGTGAGTGAGCAAGTGGAAACACAGACAGAAGATTGAGTGATCATTAAGTATCTAAATGAACTGGGAATTACAGTCCCAGTTTGAAAGGTCTGTCAGATAACTCGAGTTCCAGTCTAATTTAGAGTCCTGGGAACCTAAATTTCTATACACTCAAGCGTTTAATATAATATCAGAAAGAGATGGATGAGAGAGCATGACAGCTGAGAAGGATACAAAATGAATGCAGCATAACCTGCTGATTCAAGAGCAAATGCAGGTTCCCAAAACAAATAATCTTCTTTTCTGCAATAAATTATGCTATTGTTCTGCTTATAATCTTACCAATTGTGAAAACAGCACCTTTTTCTTCACATTGAACAATTAAAAAGAAAAAAGCAGATTCCTTTTATTCCAAGAATTTTTATGTTAGGTATGCATCTTTAAAAACAAAAATATTCCAAGGCAAGTTTAGAAAACCTACTGTTTAAAGGCATATTGACTTACGCAGGATCATATTCAGCCTGTGAACTTCCTATTAAACTTTACAACATTTAATTTCTTCTGTGTTTTTCTTATCTAAAAATACTCCCCATTGTGCAAATGTTTGGTTTGGTCATCTATGTTATCATCTTCCAAACGTTTTTAGTTCCTTAAAATATCATATATTTTTTTCCAAAGAGGCGCATTTTACATGATGGGGAAATTCAGATGGCATACACTGACAGGTTTTTAAAACCAATGCCATAGAAATTTCACGTAAGTGATGACTGAGCCAACCAAATATTACACTTGAAGTCTAACCAACAAAGCATTTGTGATCCTTGTACATACTACTTCACACAGCCATTGAAAACACTCTGCTCAAGTAGCTAATGCTCCATAAGCACAAAAACAGCAGAATGAACAAATACACGCCATTAGCTGGGATTTTTTTTTTCACCAGCAAAAAGATGTCAGAGATTTTAGCAAGCAGACAAGTTCAGGATAGCAAGTTCCTTTCCACAAATGCTTTAGAGAAGGGAGGAGACTGGACTTGGTCACATCTACCAAAATTCATGTACTGCATTAGCCATAAATGCATTAAGTATCTTCACATCAATCAACCGGTCACAAGCTGTCACACCTTGCTCTCAAGCACAGTAGAGAGGCAGCAGCTCTGCCAAGTTTTTTACTGAACCTGGATGGTTGGAATCCAAGTTTGAATGCCAAAGTATTTAAACATATGTGTCAACCATGGCTTTTAACTCTTTTGGGAGTTTGCAGGTGGAAGAGAAGATCAAAGGAGGGTTTAAAAAAAAAAAATTTAATACCATCAATACTCATTAAGTCAGAGATGGTGACCAGAGGCTGTTGCAAGGGGAAAACAACAGAGGGGACACAATACTTTGTGAACTCCAACTTTTTGCCTGATGGAGAGAGGAATCTGGTGAAAGCAGCAAAAGACATGCAAACAAACACACATATACCAGCTCTTATAACACTGTGAATTCTATTTAGGCTCCCAAAAGTCTCTGGTCAAATTGACTTCAAATATAAAACGGGAGATTATTGGAGTTTGACTGTAATCCTGAGCTGCTCTTTGTCCTCAGCTTTTTGTATCTATTTGTAGACAGAGCCAACCAACCCAGTACTTCCCCAGCATCAGAGTAGTTTCCATCAAAACTGTAACAACTTTGGAAACACTGGACTTTTCAAAAATTTGAAGATACTCAGTCCTGTGTATAATGATAATTTGCAAGGAAAGGATTTACTCATTAGCAAAATTCTTGAGGAAATTAGAAAAAAAAAGCAAAAAAGACTGCCCACCCTCAAATCTTCATTCTGAGTAATGAATGACTTGAAAATCTTACTCTTTTTGGAAAGTATTTACTTGTGTAGCTGATTAAATTCTAGCAAAAATCTTTGAAAAGTCTCCCCTGACTTGTGTATCCTACATACTTTGTAAATCTGTTGTAAGCCTCTTTGCCTCTTTCTTCTTTTTTCCATTTCCTTTTCATTGTAGTCATGTTTTCCATTTGCTGCAGCAACCTCTTTGGACTATTCAACATTTTTGACTAAAAATGTGGATAACAAAGCCACACTGGCACTCATGGGAGTGTTAACACTGATGTCCATGGGCATTGGAGAGAATATGAAAATCAGTGCCCACTGTCACAGACCCAAGGATTGGGTTCAGCTCAGTAGTTAAGTTTTTGCATAATATTTGTACATGCACATCCTAACAGAAGTTCACAAAACACAAATGCTTACATTGAACCAGATATGCTTAAGTTTCCTGATAAATTGAGGCAACAAGCTGGGCTACTTATGATACTGATTAAAAAAAAGAAGGTTTTTTTATGTTGATTAAAATTATTAACTGTGTAAGTACATAAAAGTACTCACTAACCTATCAAAGAAAAGTGGCCAGGCCAGCATCCAGCTAGATGCAAATACTCAGAGGAATAAGATTATAGGCAAGCACAGGACTTCTCCCAGTTGCATTCTTCCAGCTTCAGCCAACAGTCACTTAGACACATCTGGGGCTGGAAGTTCAGTACCAACCAGTGCAATCACTCCTCTCTGTCTCCATCTGAGCAGTTCCCACATGTGGCTCCCACAGCATCATGTGGCAATGAGCTCCACAACATGAAAAAGTAGTTCCTGGCTGTCTGATAATTTCACACTGTCTGCTCTTGGCTCCTCTTCTACAGCAAACATTGAGTGATTGCTCCCCACTCACCTTCTTCTGACTCTTCACTACTTTATTTCTCTCCATCCTGTTCTCCCATAGGCATCCCTTTTCCAAACTGGGTCATCGCGTTCTATTTACCTTCTCCTGTATTTAAGCAGTTCTTGTGTTATGTTCATCCCTGCTGTCCTCCTTCTCCACTTAATCCTGACCGTTTTTATATCTTTTAACAGATACTCAGCACCATGAGATTAGAACCAGTTTAAAAAGGCCCTCTGGGGTTTTTTTCCCCACTTCCTGATATTTCACTTGGCTTTTATTTTTATATGTTTTTAGTATTCAATTTTTGTCTCTCTGCTGCTGCTTCACTGTGAAAGATAACTAAACTGACTCTAAACTACAGGTTATCACTGTATGTGCCAAATTGCAATCACATGATGCCATATATATTGTTTTACTATTAGAAATGGAATTTTACCCATGGGATTTATCTCTCAGCTGGTCAGTATACTGGCATTCACTGCAACTCTTTAAGTGGTCCACTCAAGTTTTTACTGTTGTGAATAAATTTTTGTAAAAATTTCTGGGCCCATTTTCCAGAATGGAAAATTTGCCAACAAGTTGGACAGAAAGATTTATGTGAAGCTTTGCTCATAGCTTCCCTGTATGGTGAAATGCGGCAGTAATCCTGTTATTTTTGATCAATTAATAGTTATTCTAATCAGTTATGAAATGGATTATACCTTGGCAATTCCATTTCTTTAAAGTTTTTGTAGTTGAGCTATGGCTCCATTGGCACAAGTATTTGAAGAGCAAAGATGGGGTAATTTTATTTTGATCTGCCATTAATCTGGTAAAAAAATGTCAAATCTTTTTGAAAGAATAACTTTGATATTTTACTCGCACATACAATTAAGGCTATGTATTGAGAGAGTGTTTTCTGAGGTAGGCTGGGAGGAAGAAGGAAGCTTCAGCCTCACACTTACTGTCAGGAAAGAGGAGCATGAGAGATTCTTTTGTTCTGAAAAATATTGAGGTGAAACATACAGTTAAAATGAACTTTAGAAGAAGCAAACATTCACAAAATGTGCTCCAGTACCTACTCTTTAAATTGATTTCCCAACAATAGGGAAATTTAGGGCAGAAGGGCATCAAAAGTTAAAGCAGTGACCATTTTACTCACAAATGGTCAAAGAATACAAGAACAAACACTTCCAGTGAAGTCAAGAGCATCAGGAGCAGCTGAGATCCCCATACTGTAGGGACAGAGATGGGCCTTGTACCACTGACAGGGCACGAATTTTGTTCATGGCTGCTCTTGTCTGCTCCGACTGTTCAGCAATGTGGATCACCCTGCCTGACTTTCATCCCTGTGCCACCCCAGCATCCTTCATGCACTCCAGCTGCTGTCTCGCAGAAACTCACCTGCCCTTTTAACAAAGGGTAAAATTCAAATTAAAGGGGCTACACTGCAAGAGTAAAACAACAACACCACAAAAAAACTGAAACAAAAAAAACTCATTCACACATACATACACAAAAGCACAAACTCTACAACTTCAGAACCAAATACTGACCAGCTGACAGAAGGAGCACTGGAGGTCAAACCAAGGAAAGAGAGAAAATCAAATCCAGAAACTGTCAGTCTGTGTTGTGCAATCTGTTTTCACAGAATCAGCTAAATCTGAACTCGTGAATTCCACTTCAACTTTTGCTCCTACCAGTCCTATATCCATGGTATCTGGGAAATGACTTAAACATGACTCTGGAGAACAGCATGGGACCAGTGCTTCCAAAAGGCTAGAGTCAATACGTTCACATATCAGAGACATGTGCCAGGGTAGCCGTCCCAGCTGCACAACACATGATGTGTCAACTGCTTTACATAGGGTGGGTCAGGAAGAGGCTCATTAAAGACAAGCACTACAGCTCTCCTTGCAACATCTCTGCACTCTGCATTCTCATCCAGTTTTACAGAAAAAAATAAAAAAAAGAAAAAAGAAAGAAAAAAGAAAAAAGAAAAAAAGAAAAAAAGAAAAAAGAAAAAAAGAAAAAAGAAAAAAGAAAAAAGAAAAAAAGAAAAAAAGAAAAAAGAAAAAAGAAAAAAGAAAAAAGAAAAAAGAAAAAAGAAAAAAGAAAAAAGAAAAAAGAAAAAAGAAAAAAGAAAAAAGAAAAAAGAAAAAAGAAAAAAGAAAAAAGAAAAAAGAAAAAAGAAAAAAGATGCTAGTTTAAGAAAAAAGTTACTCTGGATAAAGATTGTAACCCAGAGAAAAGGGCCAGCATAACCGTGTCTGCTACATTAGATACGATCTGTAACTGATCTTTTATATAATTATTTCATCATTGAGGAAACAGCATAAACTATTCTGATTTAATTTTTCTGTAAAAATAATTATAACAAATTATTCTGATGACTAAATTTGGACTACCTTACATAGGTAATGATAGGGAAGAGAGGTCCTCATCCCTGAGCATTCCTTGCCAGAGTCTCAGACAGACGACTTCCTCTGAGTTTCTCTTGTGCATGGAAAAGACCATGACACCACTCCCTAAATGCATGCAGAACCTAGTTCCCACTGAAAACATTCAGGGAGTTAGGTACATAAATACATTTCAGACTCATCCTATTGATAAACAGTGCCAAAGCTTTGAGACGGCTTTCTGAGCAGAAGTATGTGGCACTTCTTGGATAAGAAGGGCAATAAAGCAGCACACTTTGCAGAGCAAAGAGCTGAAGTGTAGCATTTCTGGGCAGCATGAACTTGCATCTATGGCCAAATTTCTTTGGTGCATCTGCTGGAAAGCAGTGCTGGAGCAGAATGAGTTACATGACTTTTGTTCGGGTACTGAATTGTCACCACCATTATGGATGCTACCTTCAGTGTACCTAAAAGCTGTTCCAAAGAAATTAAGATATCCTCACATGGCTGTTAAAGAAAGTAATGTGTTTTCTTTCACTTTAGTGATCCTTGACTATTCTGACCCTTTAACAGTAAAAGAGACTTCAATCCCACCAAACTTAGAAGTGACAAGGGCACCCCAGACCTGGTACTCACACCCCACTATCACACCTGTTCGTACGATGTCTCCATTGGCTTCGAGTCATCTAAAACCTTTAAAACAGAGCTAAGGCAGTGCTATCCTCCTCACCTGTGTGTGCCTATTGAAGAGGATCTTGTGGGTAACTCTCCAAGACAAGAGCCTGACAGTAGATACCCCTTCCACTGTCAAATGGCACCTCGGCTAACTGGAACTGTCTGTGGCACAAGCTTGTTCAGAAAAATCAGAGATTTCCAGAGTGCTAATCCCTCTCACACAGACAATCTGCAGCCCATTTGCTGTTCTGTTTTGACTTCATTTTTTAACAGGGCCTTAAAACATATTTTTCGGTAAAATGACAACGTTCTTTTCTGCCCTCTTTGTTCATGGGGCTTTGTGTGCTCATAAACAGTTTAAGAGTTCCCTTTACACCTGCAGTGCACATGTGTGCCTAAAATAAAGATTCTCTTATCTGTTCTTCACCGATAACTTGAGAGGATAGTGCTTAAGAAAAGGCATCATCCTTATAACTGTAATGGACAAAACCAAACCCAAGTCCCAAACCCACAGCAGTGACAGTGAGGCCAGCATGTCTGGGGAAGGACAGACCCTCAAAGTTAGAGCAGAGAGGCTGAGAGAAGGGCAAGCAGACCCTTTCCAGGTGGCAAATCCTGCTCAAAGACACAAGCACACCTCCCGTACTATCTCATGGTTTTCCTCCATCTTTTATTGACCTTCCTGGACTCTGTGTTGCTTATTTGAAAAATCATGCCAAAAATGCTTCCCAGTTAGCATAATCTGAGCTATGCTGAAGCTGTGCTGCTACTCAAAACCCTCTTGCTAAGGAAAAGCCCCCCATGGACTTGTTTCCTCAGCAGGAGGTGGACCAATGGATTGCAGTGCCATGACTTCTCAGCTTCCTCATGCAGTTATAGCTCTGCTTGTGCTGACATCACTGACCAGCCCCAGCAAAGGAAAACCCAAAGACAGCCTAACCACAGAACAGTTTGGGAATGGCTTTCCCACCCTCTTGCAGCTTAAGCATCGGTACAAAGTCTGAGAGACATTTTTCTCTGCAGAGAAAACCTTAATCTTCTGGTTACACAGCATCACACACTACAATTTGATATTTAATAAACTGTCATGAAGCTGTAATACAAGTATTCACTTGGTCACTTATCCTTTTAGCAATAAAAAACAATTGGTACTGAAGTTCAGTGGCAATTTGTTGCAGCTGCTGTGGCCAGGACCCCCTCAGACAGTAATTTCCAGAGGATTCTTCTTGTTAAAAATCCATTTTCCTGGCGAGGAGTGGGATGTCTGGAAGATAGCAATGGGGACAAATCCAAGCACAGAAGTTTACAAGCATTCCTAAAGTGCATTTTAAAAACTCTGTATTTATTTAAACAATTACAAAAACATTGTATGCAGCTAAGCAGTTTAGTACTACCACCAAACTATAAGTAGACTTTTAAGCCTAGGCAATTTTCCTCTTTACCTGTAAGATGACATGAGGCAGCATTAACATTTGGCTCCACATGGAGAAAGTGTGGAGAGTGGATGGCAACCTCCTGTTTTTATGGTTCTTCCTTTATTCCCAAAATTTCCATTCCTCAATTCTGACCTAAACCCACTCTCCCAACCTACCACAGGAATTGGTTATGAAAAATATGCAAATAGAAATTTTGTTTTGTTGGGAGTAACAGCAACTGGTTTGAAAGAACAACTTTCAGTCTCGCTGGGCAACCCCATATTGTTCAGCTCACACAGAGTGGTTGGTTATATGAGTCAGATGATGTCATTATTGCTACCTGAGTGGATGATAAACTGAAATTTAAGAATGGCAGGTCTGGCAAAACATGACCATTGATATGTCCTGTCTTCCCTCCCTCCTCAAGAATGACAGGGAGATGACGTTTGAAAAAGAAAGAAAGTAAGCAAACACCTAGTACTCCTACCAAAGGGAGAGTAAAAGACTCATAGCTCAGTCTCTGTATGGGCAACCTAAAACCCCAGAAGATAGAGAGAAACACAAACTTTTATTTTTTGAGGTAGAAAACAGCATCCTGAGTCCAACACAAACCAGGAAGGAGGGCTCTGCGCTCTCATTTCCAATCCAAAAGAAAAGAAACAAAGAAATATGGCAAGTACACTGCAGTATGTACTAATCCTGACAGGTCAGGCCACAGCAGAATGTTGGTATCTTTTCAGACTGTCAAGAAGAGGTGCACCATTTTCAGTAGGAACATATAGGAAAAAAAACCCCAAAAACGAATCTAGTTCAGGACGCTACCTTGTTCTGTGTAAAAGGAAAAGTAAAGGAGATCTTCCCCCATCAGATGCACTACTTTCCCTGATGCTGCTCCAGTTAAGAATGAGATTCCAAGAATAAAAGTTGCCTGCTGCAACATCAACGTATTGTGTTCGCAGTTCCTTTAAGAGATCTCCACTGCAGTCATTTCAGATTGGAGAGAGGAGATCATGCTGACAGCAAGTCACTGCTTTACTCAAGGCAAGCTGCCAAAACACGTAGAACTGAACCCTGTCCTCTCATTCACTGGACCGATAAATATGCTTTTAAAAGCATGCACAGCCTGGTTCACACTTACATGATGCACAGAGAATGAGGCAGAGGGCTTGCAGAGTGAAGCAACACCTCATTTCCAAGCATGTGCAGAGCAGTCTGCCTTTGCTTACTGCTAAAAATGCTAAACCAGTGCCATTTGCACTACACATGTGCAACATGCATGTCTCAAAGATTCATTACTATGCATATGAAAATTCAATCATATCAAAGCTTAGCTTTAAGAAAGTCCCAAGGGGCTGAACCGTGTGCTTATGTGCTTTGAGGGGGGAAAACCCAAAAACATTTAAGTTTTTTTTTCTTTTTTGTAGCATTGCTCTGCTCTTTCTGTTAGTAAGAACAAAATAGCTGCTGAATGAGTGAACTCCATGTTCCCACAGTGTGTTTATATCCATTTATTTTCACAACTCAAGTCCGGTTTATATGAACACAAATGTATTAATCATAGATGTATTTAAGTCCGATTCCAAAAAAACTATTACCTAAATGAACAAAACCCATTATTTTATTTGAAGATTGCTGTGATTTAGTATTATGCAGTTCTTTAGTATGAACATATGTATCCTTTTAAGCCATCTCACTCTCTCTCTAACACTACTTTCTGTAGCCCATTCTAGAGCAAAGGATTCTGCAATTAGCTTGGAAGTACCATAAATCATCTATTTCCACATTTCATTACAATTTGAAAATTACTTGATGTTCATTACAATTTCCATTAGAATAAATTTGACCTTCAACCAAAAAGGAAAGAAGTCACACTGAAGAAAAGTGATGGTTTGGGGACACACACTGCCAATGCACATCCTACACTTGGCAAAAAAAAAAGACAAGCTAAAGTTCATGGTCTCTAATGAAAATAAAAACTTTTTCAGAAAAAATTCATTTTAAAAGAGTAGCAAAGAAAACCTTCTCATCTTCTCAGCTTTTGTATTGGCCTCCCACATCCATGGATATGAAGCTCATAGTAGCTTCCTATAGGTTTCAACCTAAAAGTACCAGAAACACTTCCTAGAACACAGCAGTAATACAAAGATTTCAAAAGAATTATCTTCAGTTCACTAAAAAAAAGAATAAATATAAAATTCTTAATACACATGGAATTTTACCAGTGCAGGAAAAGCAGAATGGCGGCTTCTACCTTTCTCCACCATGTCTGTGGTGTCATACAAACTTCAGCTCCTTAAATCCATCATAAACATTTCATGACTGCGGTGCCAAAACCAACACAAAGCTCTGCAGCATCAGAACAGGACATGGTGACAAGCCCATGGCAATGGCGGGCCAAGCAGGGGTTGCTGGCTCCACCACACCCTGATTCCTGCCAGCCACGATCAGTGTGTGCATGCAGACGGTAGCATGAACTTGGTAGGGACCTTGGCAAGCACATGGAGGAGGGGAAGCTCTCTGCTTTGAAGCTGTTCTCCAAATTAACATTTTTACATATATATAAAACTTAAAAAAATTAGCAGATAAACAAAACCTGGAGAGGAAAGCCATGCTGAAAAACCAAACAGAAGCAGAAGCTTAATGGGGCTCCTCCTCTGTAGAGTTGAATTCCTCCTGAATGACATTTCCAGGGTGAGGCATTTGTAAGTACAAGTGTTAAAGGACCAAAGGCTCTATTGACAAGCCATGAGATACGAAGTGCTTGCAAGATACATCCGGTGCGGAGATAATTAAGATCAAAATTAAACTCATGCTATATTTGCATCTGCAAAGCATCAGTTAATCAAACATAATGAGTTAATCAGACTCACTTTTCTGAGGGGAAAATGTAATCATGCTTCATCATCTTCTATGTTGTCATTAAGCTCTGACAGACTTTCCATACAGAAACTGACTCCTCCTAAGTACTTACACACCCAGCAGCATATCAGAATTCTAGAAATTTTCTAGGCGTTGTTGCAAAGCCAATAGGAAATATTTGTAGTAAAGCTACTTTATAGGAGCTTTTGCTGTATATTATGACATCAGTTAATAATAACAATTTGAAGGGGACACCAAGCATGACCCAGGAAAGAGATAATACTCTGCACTTCATTTTTTGCAATTAAGAGAAAAGCCAGTAGGTTGTTTAGCAAGACTGCTGCCAGTAAACCAGTATGTCACCCAGATTTTTAACACCAAACGGCAAGAGCAAAGAATTAATTCTCTGTTGGCGTCTGCAGATTTAGCAATTCGGTATTTTTTAAAATTGAAAAAAATAAAAGGCAGCTATTGGTGGATGTAATTTCTAGTTATTTAAATTAATTTATTTTTAATCCCATTTAGAAATAATTTTTACTGTCTTGGTTGCTAGCTATTTAAGATATTGTGGTTACATTTTTGGTGTCTTTAGTACATTTTCTTCTAACACTGTCAGAGCACTGCATTCAATTACTACATCTCATACTGTTTTACTTGCTACAAAGCATCATCCAAACATTTACCAGCAAGTTCTTGTGGGTAACTATGTCCTGCCCAAGAAACACACATATGTCCATGCGTTAACAGGTATGAAATCAGTATCAAATTAGACATTTGAATAAATTCCTCTTTAGTTTGGCTTCTGTGGTCTCAAACCTCTTAGCTCAAGCTGCAATAGAATTAAAAAAAAATAAACACATCTTTAACATTAAACCAAGTGCATTTGGAATACTAAGGCTTATCTGATAGCTCTCTGCCGGGCCTCTGCAGCGGTAAAACTTGTCCCAGCTTTTCACTCCTCTCTCCCTTTTCCAGAACTCATTATCTCTTAGTCAGCCCTACAGATATGCCAGTTCCCTCTACTCGATGACCCCGTTCTTCCCTCCATTGCTACTGCTCCCATCATGCTCATGGGGAAGGGACAGTCTTCAATGGGAAGCACAAACCCAAACAGCCATGCAGCAGCAAAGGGACAAAGGGAATGAGAGATACATGTTGCTGGAGAATGAGCTGAAACAACAGCTTGTGGCCAGGAGGTGGGAAGGGGAGATGACAATAGCACCCATAGACTAAAGAAGGAAAACAGCTGGAAATAAAGCTTGGTAAGTCACAGCCTACCAGACCATTAAAGGTGTTTGAATGTGAAGGTGTGCAAACCCCAGCATTGACAGAGGGGACACACCTCAGAGGAGAGAGGGGACTAAAACCCAGAGGCAAGAAGTCTAAAAGATGGTGAAGTGAATTAAAGAGGCTACAAAGTCATCAACCAGGAATCTGTGGAATAGCTATACTTTTTAAGCACCGTACAATAAGTTCTATTTTTCCTTTCAGGTTGCATCTCTATAGCTGAGCTAGAGCACTCCCACTCACATGGGAGACCTTGCCCAAATACAGTGGAAGCTATAGCTAACAGAGAGAAAAAATCAATCTATCTTCGCTGTCAGTTATGACCCTGTTCACTGTATCATTTTACCTGGAGAGGGGATATATCCAGAACACTTTCACAGACAGGTCAGGGAACTGAGGTGTTGGATGTCCCTAGAAGCATTTCTCTAAATCAAGTTTTGAAAAGAAATAAATAGCTGACAGTATATAATCCTGATCCCCCCAAAGTAACCTAGATTAGCATGCACTGTACAGCACTATTTTTGAGCATATTTTTCCCTTGTGCAAATGCTGCAGATACTTTCTGATTCTTTGTGAAATTGGGGAAACATTAAGAGTTCGCAGAAAAGGAAAAGCTGTCGTGACAGTAAAGAACAGTGAAGAGAATGAAATCTCACCGATTTAGCACATCAGTGCTTCTCATTCTCTGCTGATCCAAGGCAGTAAAGGGAATAAGAACAGAAAATAAATAATATTCCTCAGAAAGACATAAAAATGTTAAATCTGACTAAAATCCACATTTGCCCCGCCAGTCCCTCTTCAAGCTGGATCAGCTTGTTTTGCTCATGTGAGTATTTTCATTAATTTAAACTGGAACTTTGCCTGACAAAAGAGTGCTGGATCTTCCCTTTCTGGGCAGAAGCACTGTAACTACCAGCTGAAAAACATCAACACTCCAGATAAGCCATGAACTATTGTATCGGTTGATTTATTGCTGATTAAACACTCCCAAGTTGCTCCTAGTCCTGAGAATTTACACAATTGAAAAGCAAATAGGTTGGAGGCTGATGGTCCTTTCATCAGTTTTGGTGATTTCCACCACGTGTATGTACAGAGCCGAAAGCACACCTCAGAGCCCTCACAACAGCAAAATTCTATTAATTTTTCTTTAATTTGCATATCCTTGGTCCTCACTTAAACTATTTCCTAGTTGTAAACAAGACACTCAACTCACCATCTAATGTTGCCAAGATATAAAAGATCCTCTTACTTTTGAGACATTACAGATTCCACTAATTCAACAGATTGTGTTAGAAAGAAAAGCATAGCCCTGCTCTTTGGCAAGTGGCATGGTAAACTTCAGTGCAAAGTCCCATAATCTAAACAAATTAAGCACTAACCTAATAAGAGAGTACTTTAAAAAAGATTATAAAAATGTCATGTCTTAATTGGTTGATATGCGTGACACCACTGTTAAAAAACACAGCGGTTTACCAGCCCTACAGCTGGAAGTATCACTAGAGAGAAAACATTTTCACAGAAGTACTTCTTCTCTTCCCTTTTTTCTTTTCTTTTTTCTTTTATTTTCCCTTTTTTCCTTTCCTCTCTTTTCTTCTCTCTTTTCTTTTCCTCTCTTTCATTTTCTTTTCCTTGTCTTTTCCCTTCTTTTCCTCTTCTTATGGAAATTCTACATTAACTGTGCTGCTTCAGGCAGATGGCCAAAAGTAGCATCTAGAATTATTGGGAGCAAATCTGTGTCATTTTCACATACATCTGTGTGAGGCCATGCAGGATCTGGGGACAGAATCTCAGGGAGAGAGGATAAATTCAGCGCTGACAGCCCTTGATGGGAGGTCAGGCTTCACTCCCTGAGAGTCACAGCCACCAATTCTCCGGGGGTCTTTCCTTATGCTACAAACATGAAATCTTAACATGCATGATGTATCTTCTACCACTACAGATACTTACAGTGCTGTCTCTTGCTTGAAGTGTGCCTTGTGAGTTCATGCCAGTAACTGGAAGTGCCCAGAAATCCCAGAACAGGCTGGCAAGTTAGGGGCAAATCTTGCAAACACAAGTGGTGGGCAGCACAAACTGTTTTTCAGGAACTGGGTGAATTATAGTCAATAATCCTCAACAGTGCGCTGAATACACAGTGAAGCGCTGAAGATGTCGTACACAGGGGAAGGTGGCAAGACTTCCCCAAAAGGCAAAGGCTGGGCAGCACAGACTCACAAAACTCATGAGACTGATAACACTCAGTGGGAAAATAGGACCTGTACTTTGACATTTGACAAATATGTTGACAACAAAAGAAAATCCAAGGAGAATGCAAAAGAAGGTGCATTGGGCACCTCTATCTCCTCAAGGGGATTCAACATAGTAATGTAACAGTAATTAGTAAAATGTGAACTAGAGAAGAGCACAGCACTTTATTAACATGAAACTTTATCACGGCATCTCTTGCTAAACTTTGCTTAGATGTAAGGAGAGGCAACCAAATTCTGGGTAAATTACAAAGCAGTTCAGTGGCTAGGGAAAGAAAGTTTTGAGTGGTTTAAAAACAAATTGCTCACACACAGAAAATAAAACTACCACTCCTGTTACTATGCCAGTGCGCAAAACCAAATTATAACATTCAATTATTAGGAAGCTGATGTGAAACACTCAAGTAAATTTAGTGAATTGAATTTTCAGCTTCTCTGCTGCTATAAAGAAAATTTAAGCAAATACAGACTCTTCAGGCATTGGTATTTTGCCCTTTTAGCACTGAATGTTGGCAGCTCTCTTGCTACTACACTGTTGCTCACTAAAAGCAGCTGCATTTAGAGATACTAAAAATACCCAATAAAATCTATGTTTTCTGAAGAAGTCTACCTCTTTCAACATCACAGCACGCAACATTCATACCATCCAAGTTAAGACTTGAGAGGGCAGAACAGGACTGATGGCTTAAAATACTGCTTTAGAGTTTAGCAAAAGGATAGTTGAATGAAGATTATTTTCTATCAGACTTCCAAGTTTCCAGGCAGGATAGAGAGGCTGCACAAGTAAGTCAGGGTTTTTGGTTTTGGTTTTTTTTTTGGTGGGTTTGGGGGTTTTTTGGGTTTTTTTGTTTTGGTTTGGTTTGGTTTTTGGGTGTGGTCTTTTTTTCCTTCTTCTTTCCTTAACATTAACCTTCTCTTTTTTTCTATAACTTTTCCTATCTTTTTTACATTCAAGCTCTCATAACCAAACAAAACTTCCACAAGCACTGGAGCATATTCTGGACAAGGAACTTAGAATTTGTCTTCTGTCTTATTAAACCAATGACTGTACTTTAAACCATATGACAGGGATAGCATGCTTTTTTATTCTCACCAAGGATCATGATACCAGAGACCAACTTGTGAGGTGTGATTTCTAAACCCAAGTTTGTTACACTGCTGTGAATTTTTACTTCATGTTCAAATTTTCCTCACCTATTCAAATTAAACTCATTTACTGTCTTGAAAGTTAGTAAAGAAATTTCTTCATTTGCTTCTGGCAGCCTTTTGAAGGAGTCAGACAAAGAAATGCTGAAGATTATAGTTTTTTAGATTGCTCTTTCTTCCATCAGTTATTAACCCTACAGAAAAAAATGAATGGTTTACACCTCCCACTTGCACAGCTCTTAACACCTGTTATGAGATGATATTGTCCCAGGCAAGCCCAATGAAGTAAATAAATTAATTTAGCACATTAAAGCTCTGAAAACAATGTGAGGGAGAGGACAAGCAATTATTTACATACAACACACAGATGGACAGACACTCGAGCAACGAAGAGATGTCCTACCTCTCCTTGCCGGTGATAGTGCTTGGGAGGTTTTCCCATCTGCTCTAGCATTTTGCCCTTCTTACTGCTAGCAAGCATCAGTCCCTGGTGGATGCCTGCAGATCTGTTGGTTGCCTGAGTTGGAGCCTCCCCCATCAGGGTGGACTTGATGGAGTTCACCTTGGAGCTGGAGCTGTCTAGCTGGGAGCTCTCCACGATCAGGACCGCGGCTAGTAAGAGGAGACAGTAGGAGCACTTATTCCACATCAGCACGATCATCTCCCCTCCCCCAAAAGGATTATCTATTTTCTCCTTCTTTTTTTTTTTTCTTTTTTTTTTTTTTTTTTTTTTTTTAGCAATGATAACAGAAGGTGGGGGGGGAAGTCTTAAAAAATATCTCCCGAAGTTTTTAAGGAAGCATTGGATTTCAGAGCCACTCAAGGAACTGCTGTTCTGAAACACGGGAGAAAAATATTTTTTTAAAAGTATCCTTTAGGGAAAAAAAAAAAAAAAAAAAAGTGTCAAGTCTATAGGCAGTGAGCAACTGCCAGGTCTGTGATGTCTTTTTCCTCCAGATCCTCGAGAAGTCCAGGCAGTTCTCTAGAAACTGAGAGCAATAAGCTGCGAGGAAACTGCACCCGGGCAGCTCCTCGCCAGCGCAGGCACCGGCACGTTTGCTGAAGTTTCAGAGGAAAGAGTGCGCGAGTTACTTCCCCCCACTCCTCCTTCTCTTGCTGCTCAAGCCAGCAGAGAGGAAACTCAAACCAGATCCAATCCAAGCAGCACCGGCAAAAGCTGAGCTTACTTTTCTTTCACTCCCTCTCCCCCCTCTTTACTTTTTATTCCCCTCCTCCTTTTTCTGTCTTTTTCCTTAGCCTCTGCAGTCAGCAGGAGTGAAAGCGCCCGGTCTCCTCCTACTCTTCTTCCTCCTCCTCCTCCTCCTCCTCCTCTCCTCCTACAGCCCGGCCGGTGCGGGGCGAGGTGTTCTGGGCATCTGGCGGCGGGGGAGCCCCGGGACCGGCCCCTCTCGCGGCGGGGGCGCCGAGACCCGGGAGGGGCGGCAGAGCCCCCGTCGGACTTCCTGCGTTGCTGCCCCTCGCACTCGGTGTCTCCAAGTGTCTGGCTGGCCCCTCCGCAGCCTGCAACCCCCATCCCCGGGGGGCACACGCCGCGCAGAGACTTCCGTCCCCTCCGTCTCCCCTTCCCGCCAGCCTGGCGGGTTCCCCCTCTCTCCGGCGGGGTCTGCCCGGGCCGGGCCTGCCCCGCTCGGGGCTTCAGCCCCGCCGTGCCCCCTCCCCGACACCGGGCTGCCGCTCTGGGACGCGTGTCGAGGTGCTGCAGCTCCCCGAAACGCTCGGACGCTCAAAGCCCGTCATTCCCGCAGAGCTGGGAGGTCAGCGAATCCTGCCGAACCTGCTGCCCGAGCCAGCGATGTCCGCCGCCCAAGCTAAGGGCACGTCCAGCCGAGAAGGCTGCGCTGCACTCTCCCACACCTGACCCTTCTCACTGCCACAGTGCCACCATCAACCCAAGACGGCATCCACCTTCTCTATTTCCTTGGCATGAGCACACATCCAATCGTAAGAAAACTCCCAGTGCTACGAACTACACCCACACCATCCAATGCATCACCTCGCTGCAGCACCAAAACAGTGGGTTTCAGAAACAGGAAGGTATACAGGGACACAGAGCATAAAATTAGCAGCACAGTACAGCTCTTTTCGCAGCAACAGATCTAGAACGAAGCAGAGAACATCACCATGAGGCACTCAGTTACTGCCATGGAGCAGCTACAAGCCCTTGTCCTTCCCCCAGACACGTGAAAGTGGGGTGGAGGGAACAAAAGGTGGTGAGGGGAACAGCGTTCGTGCTGTCCCACGTGTTCTTGTATGAACATTACCTTGATCTGGGAACAGCGGAGAGAATTTTCCTGCTTTTCCCCTCTTCCAGAGGGTCTTTAATCTATCAATCATTTCCTCTTACCCTAGCCCTTTACATGGCAGAAGGGGGAGAACAAGAAATGTGCACTTTGAAATTTCATTTATTCTGAATTAACTGCTGTGCAAATGGCAGTTGCCAAGGCAAGAAAAACCAGAAAGGAACCAGGCACCATTTGGGCCTCCAGTGCTGCTGCTCCCTTGCAGTGAGCAGAAGCCCTCCTGGGGATTTGGGAGCTCTCTGCAGGAATGCCCCAGGAACCACACCACCTTGGATAAGGTTTTTCAAATGTTGTCTAGCTGGCATCATGAGACTGCTAGCGATGTGTCCTAACCTCATGCGCGGGTTGTATTATATTAAACAGAGCATCATGTGAAGAATGGAGTCATTTGTGTCTTTGTCCACAGCTCAAACCTTAGAATAGTTTGAGAGGATTTAAATCCGTCTCCTGGGGCAGTTTTTTGGTTTATTTATCTTCCTTATCAAATGGTCTCTTACTTTTGGGGATTACTACTATTTTTTTTTAAGTAACAAGTGAAATGACATGTCAGTGCCACGACTGAGTTTTAAAATCTTCCACAGAGTATGGCACTTGCTCTGACTCAGGCTTCAGATGAGTTTGTATATACTGGGTTTGAAACTGGAAGAAATGTTATTGGACTAGATTTCAAAAACTTAGGTTCAGAATTGATTTTTTTTTTTTTTTGCTCCGCTTGGCAAAGAGCAAAGAATGAAAAAAAATCTTCACAGCATTTCCTTTTTTTTCTATCTTTGTGCAGCTTCAAATAAACTAAAATTACCTTTCTGACTTCATCCTCAGTAATGCTCGAAGACATTTTAAAGGAAATATTTCTGAAAAATCAGAAAGCAATTTGCAGTGTCACAGGAAAGAGATATGAGCCAGACTTTTTTGATTGTTTTTGACTTGGCTTTTGACACCCAGCCCTCATGGTGCTTCAGCCCTCCCAAACCCAAAACCAAACAGCTATCTGTGTCCACAGGAAAAGCTCTAATAGGTAATATCATGGAAAATTCTCGTCTCACCTGTGTTTCTCTTACCCAGGAAGGAACACAAATTTTTCAGTCAGTGGTAGAGTATTATCCACCACAGTTTCTTGGAATAAGGGAAGACTACAAAGAGAACAAAATAATTTGATGAGACGTGCAAAGAGAATTCATGACAATAAAAACACAATACAATGACCACATGCAAATATCATACAGCTCTTCTTGAAATAAATGGACACTGGTGGTATTAAAAGAGGCACACAGCAGCTAAAGGATCAGACAGTAAGTAGACTCTGTCTAAATTAATTAAGTATATGTCTGTTAATACTTTATTAAAATTTTTACTTACGTTAATAAATGGAAAATGCAAGTCACATTACAAGTCTTTAGATGTAAATAACAAAGTCCTTGTATATCCATAACATTTAGAAATTTGAAGCAAACTTGGAAGGAATGATCAAAGCTTTTCAGCTATCTCAGAACTCATTTTGTCAGTCAGTCCCAAACTCATTTTGTCAGTCAGTCCAGATTCAGTGAAGTAGGAAGTTCATCAGTCAGTTGTATTCAGCTAAGTTTCCAGGCATTAATTTAAATTTAGTGGGAATAGAAATGGGTAACTTTCCAACAGGGCAAGACCTATCTTGTGACTCACTGCTCTGAAGGAAAGATATTTTGCAGCATCTCTGAGGAAATGGGATCAGGTTTTGCTTTATTACCCTGACAGCCATTTCTCTCTGGGGGAAGCAACAACCCACGTCACTGCAGGGCAGCTGCTGCCAGACCAACAGGATGCTCAAGACCACAAAAAGCAGAAGTAGATGGGCAGGACACTAAATCTGTGTTGGGGAGGAGCTTTTATTTTTCTCCCCTTAACAAAAGCATGATACATGGGTATACTTGTAGAGAAACAAGCTATTTGCTAGTTTGATGGGGAGGTGTTTGGGGTTTTTTTCCTCCACTTTTAACTGTCATTTAACCAATGCTTTTTCTACCTCAAATTGGTCACATACAGACTTCCAAACTGATGTGTAAATTTCCTGTGTTCCTCAATGCAGCAGCCCTGATGTACCTCAGAGTCTGTACACAGACTTATTTCACAATATCCACTTAAATAAGACAGTACGGAGGCAAAAATAGCAGGAAGCATCTCTGCTCTTCAGATATATGACTGTGCCACTACAACTTAGGTTTTGAAAAACATCAAGAACTTCTGAAACACTAAAATGCTATGGGGCACATTGTGTTTCTCCATGGCAGAGAACCAGCCACACAAAACTGTGGCCAAGTGCATGGAATGCGCTAATCCGAGGTTGTCCCACTACAGATCATGGAGAAACACAGTTCACCTCTGCATTCTCTGCTAAATTTCGATGCCTATTCTGGAGAAGCTATGGCCCACCTACTTTGTATGTGGTTAGTCAAACACCCAGAGCAATTTGGTATTTAGTGCCCAAAAGGACACTTTGCAAGTAACCATACAGAATAATGGAAGCAGCACTACCCCCAAAAAAAACAGAGTCAATGGCAAATCCTACATCATGTGTGGGAAGATGATGAGAAATCTCTCACCAAGTACCATCCTGCAGGGAATCTGCTCCTCACCATTGCATACATAACCACAAATCTTCCTGGGATGCTCCAGAGGTGGGACTTATCCCTCGCTTCAGGGTATGTTCCACATTAACTGCTGTTTCTTCCTGAAGAATTCCAGTAGGCAGTAGGAGAGAGAGGCTGAGCTGGTTACGACCCAGGCACAGCAGCTTGACAGCCAAGAGGACCAGGCTCATTAAACGCCAGTGAGACCTCCAGTGCAAACACTGAGAACTGCATCAGCGGGCCACAAGTGGTCAGCTCTCCTTTCATGATAAAAACCATATTTACTTCAATACAGAAATGTGCGTTTGTATCTCTTTGGAGCTTTCTGTAAGAAACATAGGGTTTTTCATTTGTCTCACTTGCACCCAGGGAGAGGAGACACACCACAGAGATTCTCTTAATTTCTAAACCAGGTATTCATACCCTGAACAAATGTTGGAAGATTAAATGGTTCAAACACAATCTTCTATTTCACAAATGCTCTGGTGTTTCTTTTAATTAAACTTATTTATAAATTTAATGAGAGAATTGAGTGGCCTTAAGCAAACAAAGGTTTTGCAGAATTTTTCCAGTTATACAACTTATTCTTGGGGTATTTTCATTCAAAAAATATCAATATTTAATTCCTTTTCTACTGTCACTTTGTCTTTCTTCGCCAGGGAGTTCCATTAAGTTAATTTTAGGCCCTTTTTCATTTTTTTTCCTGGGAGGAGAATAGGATTTGGTGGGGGAAGGGTGTCAGGAGAGACATGGAAAAGAAAAGAAACCTTTTGTACTCTTGCCTCCCCCTCCTTTGACTCTGAAAGTTTTAAAAGACAAAATATTTGGAAAGGGCAGAATCTAGCAGAAGTCAAGACAAAAGCAAGAAATGAAGGAACACAAGAAATTAATAAACTTAATTTAAAGACAAAAGGGAAATAGAATGTAATGAGGAGATAACATATGTATAAATGAGGAGGTAATAGGATGTAAATAACTCTACCTGACCTCCTCCAAGGGGGCAAAATTACACATTGTAGATGTAAAGTATTACGGGCCTGATTACAATCCTGAGTATTTTACAGCATCTATATTTTAAGACACGTGACTTTGGTTGAACTCTTTTTGATTTACACCAGCTTTAGTCAAGTCTCATGTCCTATGTTTTTCTTTCTTTTAAACAAACAAAATTACCTGTTCTTCAAATTAAATCTGGTTTTAATTCTATATAAAGCATTTAGGAATACTTGTCATATGAAAGACATTCTATTACACAGAGGTGTATTGTTTTTTGTTATTATTTTTTAGGTTTACCAGCTGCACTGAATTTCCATTGCCCCTCACATAAACTCTAACAATTTGGATATGGCCATATCTCTCCTAGCTTTGCTCCTGGGGCCTACTCTGTCTTTTATTTAATTTCTGACTAAAAAATTCAATCAGGACCATCAAACAATAACTAGTTTTTGCTAAGGCTACAGCTCAACATTTTTTTTTTTTATTTTTAAGTACATTTAAGGATCTCTTCCTTTCTCCTCTGTCCTCCCTCACTCCTTGGGGATGACTTTTGGTTTCATTGATTTCCTTTTTTTCACCATTTTTATATTTAGCTCACAACTAAACCCTCTCAACAGAAAAGGCTTAGCATAGCAGAAGAAGGGCAAGAGTGTGCAGACACTGGTGGTGGGATGGGGACCAAGGGCAACAGGATGCTCTCACTCCAGCACTTCCACCAAATGTCTCATGGCCTGGGACTGTGGCCCCAGCAAAGCACTTGAAGGACAAGCTGGGACCTGAAGCCATGGATGTCCAGAAATCCACAGTAATGCAGCCCATGGCCACCACAAAGCCCTTCTCCGCAGGTAACATTTCTATATCACCATCAGGGAAACCCCTCATTAGAGCTTATGCCAAGTTGCACTGAAGTCCATAGGTGGGACTCCTGGCCCAGGAACTGTCTCCCTGCTCCTCCTCCTCTTTCCCTCCTGACAGATGGTGTGTGAAAGCCACAGCCATAACCCTGCGAGACGACAGTGTCGTGGAGAGCCTGCTGCAAATACTGGGACAGACGGCCAGAAGAGTAAAACTCCTCCTCCTCCTCTGCCTTCATCCCTTACGACTCTTTGCGGTGGGACACGCTGTCGGTGCCCTGCAGGGAGGCGCAGGGCGGTGCTGGCGGCGGTGGCATTCTCAGCACGGAGAGCAGGCCAGCCAGCACTCGCTGGGCTGCCACCACAACACCCTGGCAGGGGCTTGATGCCGGCTGCCGAGCATCCCCCGCTGACGTCGTGCCTGGCCACATCAAGCAGTCCCAGCTCACCTCTTCCTCTCCAAAGGTTCCCCTCGCCCCAAAACTGTCAGCAAGCACAGCCACTGGTGTAATTGCCGCCTGACCCAGCTGGGTCAGGCCGGGTGGCTCCAGCTGCAGGCCGAGCAGGAGGCACGACCGCAGCCTGGAGAGGGGCAGGCTCACAGCGTGCAACCCCGGGCACGGAAACAGGAGGAGAAATTTCACATCCTTTGATTTCTGTATTTTTGGGTCTAATTCCTAACACCATGCTCCTCGTGAGCAGGAAGGCAAATGATGCAATAAATCTGTTTTGAAATCCTTATTTATATTTTTTCTCCTGCTGATAATTTTTTTTAAAAGATGAGTACTGAATGTTACAGTTATTCCTCATAAATAACTCATTTTCCTGATTAAAACAGTTCAGGATGGTGTCAGAGTTAATTCACAACACAGTGTGCTGTGACTAGCTTGGTTGCTCACAGTCCAGGATTTCAATCAGCCTCTCTGACCACAATTAACCCTTTGGAGTGGGAATAACCAACTTCTTGGAAGGATGACAAAGCAAAGTGAAGCACTCCCACCCCATCAAAATTAATAACCATTGATAAACATTGCTTCAAAAGCCAATGCAATAATAGGTCATCTTAAATTATTTCCATCCATTTCCTTTTTTAATTCAAAACACCTTTACCATGTCAATAAACTAAACACCACCTGACCACACTCCCAAAGCCGCATGTATTTTAGCACTGATCAGACAGAGAAGTTCTTTCCAAAAGGAAAGTTTCAGCAAAACACAATGAAGGTGCAAGTCCCACCCCTGGGAGGCTACAAGCTGAGCCCACCAATCTCCCTGACAGGAGCTGACGGGGGCCAGCCACATGTACAGAGCAAGAGGAGCAGCAATCGCCAGGCAGTATTTCCCCGTGTTCCTGCTGTGTGAGTGAGCAGGAATGCTGCTGGCCCCACCAGAACTTTTCCCAGCCCCAGGAGCTGTGGGGAGGATGTATGTGAGCTACACTGGGAATGCTCAACACGTGGTTTTCCAGAGAATCACAACTCGCAAACCAAAACATGAATCCGCGGTAGCTCAGAAAGACCACTGGCTTGATATGGAAATAGCTGAAATTTCAGCCTCTCTCCCTCCCCCAGTTGCATATGTTGAAGAGTCGTTAAAACAAGAAAAATATCTATAATTAGCAAGCCTACATACACCCATTTTCTTTGCAATATTTTTAGCAATATTGAGCCAAGTTACTCAAACTTTCCAAAGAAAAATAACTGTAAGGAAAATTCCCTTCTCTGGAATGAAAGCACAAGAAAATTATGAGGTTGAAAGGGGTTAGGATGGAAACCATTGTGCAACCTTAGCTATAATAAGGACTGAAAAAACCTGATTGTTGTTTATTATATTTATTTCATGTTGTCTGATAAACAGATTTCATGTTGTATTCAGCAGTCACACCTGAAGACTCTATAAAAGACCAAATGTAAAAATACCTTTGTTCATACTGAAAGCTTTGGCTTTCAAACCTACCTTAAATAAATGGTTTCGGAGCTAGGATGGTGTATCTAGAGGTTGTAATAAATATCCCACTCTCGGGGTAACAGCTTGTAAATAATTGAGGTTACTTCCTTCTCTGTATGACTGTTCAATTTACATCCTGTCTTTATAAAAAAAAAAAAACCAACTAAAAGATAAAGAGATGAATATTTTAAAATAAGCTTCTTTACACATCCTCCTCTCCCCTCCTCCCCACCAGTTTTTGTAGCACAACTATATTGCCTTAGAATTAGGAGATAATATGACAGGGCAAAGTCATTGTGCACAATATAAGAATTTATGCTGAATGGTTAGTTTATTAAATAGACTCAAAATCTGTCCTACTAATAGGTTAATACAACTGTATTTGATTTTTTTGCTTGCATAGCAGTGAAAAAAGAGCCTCAAGGTAGCACTAAAGATACTTCATCTCTCTGATCTATCCATCACTGAAAGTGGGCAGCAATAAAATAGGGAGTTCAGTCCATATTGTTTTAAAGACATTGTCTATTTAGCTGCTAAATAAAGTAGGAGCAAAATGCAGGATTATGGTACATTTTTCTCCCTAAAATCTTCGAAGGAGGTAAAATTAGGATAGCCATTTCATGAACTATGCAGGCTTCGTTCCTGGCTTAATGCACAGGTGATGGAGAGCAACTGTGAAGTTCAGTGGTTACAGGTCAGAACAACATGCTGCAGTTTTCCTCTTGCCAGTGTATATTTATACTCAGGTCCCTGGCTGTAGTTATTTCCCCATATTTCTCTCAGTGCAAGAAAAAGACAAATAAAGGTGAGAAGGGGAAGAAGAGGGAGGGTCTCCTCTTTGGTGTGCACCCCAGTTTGCTAGTGAGCAGGGAGCTTGCTTCACTGCTCAAAGTACAAATGATCCTGAGAGCATCTAAATTTACTCCCATTCTGGCATTTGGTAACCCAGTCTCACTCCAGCCTTTGGTAATTCAAAGGCAATGACTATGTACACCTCAGCTTTAGCTTCCTTCCCAAGGCTTGGCTTCTTCTATCACTGTGCTCCAGAGCCTGTTCTGTCCCAGAGTTTTCTAGCTGAAAGAGTTAACTGAACCTTTTTGCCAGCCTTACTCAGCATAACTTTTCCTGGGTCTTAGAAGTTAGCACTTGAACCTCAGCTGGGGACTCAGAGACTCCTGCTAAATTAATTCCTGGTTTAAGTGCATTGACACTGATGGAGTTAGAAGAGGAACAAAACTGCTCCTTTGCCTTATTTGCTGTTATCCACAATAGGCAGCTCTATTTTTCTACATAACAAGTACCAGAATACTGAATATATTAGCTGCCAAGAAATGCAGGACAAACAGACTTACATGTTTTTCCCTTTATTTCCATCATCTGACCTTTGCTTTTTATGTCTTAGGAGCAAGCTGCAACTTTATTTACATGTATAATCTAGATGAAAACCTAGTTTGTGTGTAGAAAGTTATGTGGACTTTGGTCTTTGAATCTGACTTTCCTTTTTTGTTCACAGCATAACATAATGAATAATGGAAATATGGAAATGTTAAGTTTTAGAATCATTCTCATTTCAAGTTTCTGATTCCTTCAGCCCAGACTTGATCCTTTATTCTTCCCTACAGGTTTGAAGCATTAGTTCATAGTCTAAAATATAAACTTGTGTCCTCACACAGAAGGTACTAAAATACTCATATTTCCCAGTTCAATAATAATAGCTTTAGAATCCCCATGAAAAGATTGACTGATGCTACCAGCCATCTCAAAAAGTAGAGAGAAAATTAACTATTAAAACAGTGAAATTCGAATTATTAGGAAGAGAGAAAAAGCTTATAGGAAAACAGAGTAAATCCTACGAGAGTCAACGTGAAAAAGTAAACCAGAAAATAATCTAGGTCTGACATATGGGGGCTGAGAAGAGTTTGAATAGAATCACAGAATCACAGACAGGTTCAGGCTAAACAATCCCAATTCTCTCATCCTTTCCTCATAGGAGAGGTGCTCCATCCCTCTGATCAACTTGGTGGCCCCTCCTTTGGACTCGCTCCAACAGGTCCACGTCCTTCCTGTGATGGGGACCCCAGAGATGGACGCAGCACTGCAGGTGGTGTCTCCAAGGTTTCAAACCTGCAGCTGAATACATTGATTCTGGTTTTCTTCACCAGTCTGATCAACTTTGGACATTTAACTTGTATTTTTCAAATCTCCAATTTTTTACTTCTATGTCTCTGCCTAGACTTGGCTCTGATTGCTAGTGAGAAAGAATCTCTCACTTCTACCCTATACTTTATGTCTAGGCTATGCAATCTTCCCAATTTTACACACCAAATGAAAACCAATATGATACTGATACATGCTAAATCTTAGTCTTCCTTGGTTAGGAATTTTTCATAAAACAACAGTAAGTACCCACAACACTGAAAACAATGTCCCCTAGCCCAATTTGTCCCCTAGTCCAAAACATGGAACAAGGGGAATGATGAATAAAAAAAACAAATGCTAACTTCTACTTATAGTTCTTATTAAAGCAATGATGATTATGTCAGCAATTCTGACATAAATATTTAAATTCTGTATAGCTTTACTGAAAAAGTCTTTTATATACATGCCTCCATACATCACAAGAACACTACTGTGATAAAACCATAATACTTTTTCTAAAACTGAACAGAATAAGGTTCTTCACAGGGATTCTGTGCATAAACAAAGAAAAAAAAAGATTTGGTTTACTGATGTATCTGTTTTATTATTTTTTAATATTCATATGGTTTTATTATATGAGTTTTTTGTTACGTCTGTCCCAACCAGTTTACAGATGATCATCAACTCAGTATCTCTGGGGCAGGAGCAGGGAGCTTCTGTGTGGAAATAACACCCTTCCAAATTGCGTGGTACTATTTATTAGTTAATGGCTAAGAGACTGTTTTGTTCATTTGCTACCACACACAACCCACATGGTCAGCAACAAACCATCAAAGCAGCCCAGATGGTTACTTCCAGAGTTAGGTATTTTTTCAGAAAGGGATGTAAAAAATCTAACAAACTGAAGAAGCTAGAATCTAAGGCACTTTTGAGGGGACACCATTTACAACTCAAGAGCAATGGTGACATTTGCTGAAAGGCAAGAGCTCAGCACAAACCATCTGGGTGGTGGAGCTCTGCTGCTTCAATGAAAGCCACTGTCTGTTACCCTGCATTCATTATCAAAGAGAGAAAAATCCCCCCCCCCCAAAAAAAAAATAATAATAAAAAACATCAAGATGATTAAAAACTTACCCACAAGCAACATCTCTCTGACTTTATTAACCTCTCAGCTCCTAAACACTGAATTTCCAGGTGACAGCAGCTTTTGAAAGCTTTTTCATTCTCCATCAACAGTGCCACTCCAGTTTTGACTTGGAGGTTGTATTATTTTTTGATTGCATTGATTAAAATGAGAAGATACTTAATCTACTCAAGTTCTAGTTCTTCATATGATCTTAGGAAATAGGACCATATTTTCAATACTGTATTTAAAAATAGGTCTAGAAAACATACATTCCTGTAGGCCAAGTGCTTTTCTCAAGGTGGGAAAGATGAGTAATGCTTCCAGAAGACTTGGTTAAAGTCAGTTAAACTCTGAAGTTCAGAAAATTTTGTTCAAAATGCTCCTGGGAGGAGGAACGCAGTCTCAAAAAGCAGCTCCTCATCAAAACTGGCAAGTAGGTTTCTACATCTTTTAAAGCCTCTAGGAACTGTTGAGCAGACCTCCCATCAGACTGTCAGATACTGAACTTCCCAAGACAAATGAAACTATCTCAGTTTTGCAAAACTTGTAAAGCAAGAACATATGTAACCTGCTTTTTCAAAACACACGTGCTGCAAACACAGATACTGACGGTACTGACATTTCTCCATTACAGCTTAAAGTAACATCCTGTGTGATGCCTATTTGCTGAGCTCTTAGCTCAGTTTTGGATTTTCTAAACACTGAGTTTGCTTTCAAAGAAAAACACTTTGGTTTCTGTACAATACATGAGAGCACACTGGCTCTTCAGCTGGGAAACAAAGTTAAGAATGTGTGGGCTTTGGCTTCAAAATTAACCATGCTTTAGTAATCTAGTATACTAAACTGTTTCTTATTAATGTATCATGCAAATACTCTCCAGTCCTCCCACAAGTCTGACACTTTCCCAACATATCAATAGCAAATGTTCTGTGAAATGCAACTTTTCTGATGTAGGCCACCCTGACTTTCAGTGTGATCTCAACCCACCATCCAAATCTTCATGGCAGATGCAGAATGGGGTTCTTTAGTAAGGGAAACAATATAGAAAAAAAAAAAAGTTTTGTTGCTACTTTGATACATCAATTTTATTTTCTTCATTATGGCTGAATAGCATTTAGGTTTGTTGAGTTCTCAGAGTCAGAATGTAAGGTAATGTTGGGAGATGGTTGCTATCAGCCCTTCATTAGTGTAACTAGCTGATTTTACATACAGTTTTGAAGTGCCTCAGCTTAACCCTAGCTGTTTTCTGTCTTAATGCAGATGAGATGGAGAATATACCCGAGGACTTTTGTTACATTAAAAATACGCTCTGCAGAGGCTCTGCCACCACTGCCCCATCTCCCAGAGCAGATTTTTATTTGACATTGCTGTTGCCAAGCCAACTGCCAGCTTCACATCCCTTCTCCAGGTGGCAGATATGACAAGGTGAGCACAGGGCAAGGTCTCATTCAGCAACAAGAGCTATTTGTGAGCAGGCTGGCTGGTGCTGGCTGCAGCAGAAAGCAGGTGAACCTGCCCTGCTAGTCAAGAGGCTTTGTGGTTTGCCCCAACAGTTGCTACTGTACAACACCTCAGTTGCTACAAGCACCAGTGTGACCCTTGTTTCAAACCCACCAGCCTGGAGTCTAGAGGTCATCACAAGTTGTGGCCCAAACAGGAGGCCATTCAAAATGGCATATGAAGGGTATGAGGAGAGTATAGTATGATACAGAGAGTATGATATTTGGCTTTCATATGTTTGTGCTTTACATCTTTTTCAGCTACAATTAAATCCACAGTGTGATCTACTCTCCTCTGACTTGGCCATGGCATATTTCAAGAGCTTTCTGTAGGCACTGCTGAAATAGACAACCTTGAGAAATTATAAATGAGGGTAATGTATTCTAATTTTTAGCTTTTTATCTCCCTTCTGCTTTTAACATTCTCTGTTCAGATGCACTACCGTTTTCCCCCATGAAACTCAGAGCTGCCACTGCACAAAGGCTACACTGACAGTGCAGTAGACAAAAGCCATGTGAGCTGTGCAAAGGCAGATCTGGGGTGATGCAGGGGCTGAGCAGAGGAGTTAGCTCAGAAAAATAACAGTGCATACATGAGGGGTGGAAGGCAAATTAAAGAGCTTTGGAAGCTTTGGTGGGGCTGGATACTGACCAGACACTGGTACCCAGAGCGCACAAAAAAAACAGAGCATATAAAAAACCCTGATAGTGACATGGGCCAGGGAGAAAAAAATTTGCAGCTGTGTTCAACTGAACTGCAATTCAGAGGGGAGCTGACAGGTTCCAGTGGCCACTCATGGACCACACAAATGTTTCAACACTTGCCTCTTTAGACATGGATAGGAAATGCAACAAAAAAACTTCAGCAAAAAATGAAGCTGGAGTGCCTCTGCAATGCTCTTCACTGCCTAGTCCTATAGAATTTCTGGACCTTTTTTTTTTTTTTTCTTTGTTTGCTCCTTTTTTAGATCTAGGTCTTGGAGTTAGGAGATGATGAGGAACAGTGTTTTGGAAAAACACAGGCTACTGCTCAAGGAAGTTCTGTTTGTACTAGTAAGAGTTTGAGCTAAAACAAAAGCTAAGTGAAGTAGTCCAGAGTCCAGCCCAGGGGTCCCAAAGCAGTGTTCTCTGCCATATTTCATTCTGCATTCATACTTCACTGATAGGTGCTATACCTGTGTCCTCTTACTTCAGCAAATGCAAACTTGCTACACTTGTAAAGGACAAAGAGCTTTGCACTCAGGCTTGATGTGAGACACAACAGAAAAATGAGGGGGAAACTGGTTTTGCTAGACTTATTTGGATTATGCCTTTTTTTACCCCCAAAATTGAAAACAACTGGAAATACTTCAGAAATTCAGGAGATTTAGGGGTTGTTTATGCAGCAAATGAAAACAACTGACCTAAATGCCTCTATATTTTAAAGCTCCAAGGTAGGGGCATATTAAAAATAACCAGGTTCTCTAGTTTCTATTGCCTAAAGAAAACTTAAATCTAAAATAATTGTTTTTAAAAATTGATTTCCTTTAACATGTGTACAAGATTAAGTGGTTACAAATAGAAATGCTAGATATTCTGAAATATTTATGGCAAATATCTGAGTTGCTTATTCTGGCAGCTTCCATAAGTAGGGATCATTATGGTATCTACATTTTTTCTCCCAGAGAAACAGCAGGAAAAAACAGTAAGAGAAAAGATTAGGATCAAATGAATTCAGAGTAAATTGCAGCACATACCTCTGCTTCCATTCTCTGGTAAAGAAAAGCCATTATATGCATACTGCAAGAGTAATCTAAACTTTTTTTCCAAACAATGTACTCAGATGGGCTATTGAAACAAGTGGGTGCAATTCTGAACATTTTCTGTTTGCAACGCAGCAATATCTGGTTCATACAAATTTTTCTCCCCCTCCCCCCCTTATTTAATAAGAATTTCTTTATCTTCAGGATTATAAAGCACGGCCATATGCCCTCTAGTGAGCTACACAACAACTGCATCTCGGTCGGCAGAGAGTGGTCACCTCATTTAAGAGATGCTTCTTTTCACTGCTTTCATGTGCTGTTTTCCTCAGAAAGGTATTTCTCGTGTTTTATGCTCAAGCCTTCTGCATCTTCTAGTTTTCTGAGTTCCTTTTTTGAGTCCAGGAAATGAAATGTTCTGAATTATGGAATAGAAATACTTAGTCCAGTGAGCAGCATTTAAAGCAAAGCTAGACTTGGAAACTACTGAAGCCGTGTTGCTTCAGCTAAATATCAAAGGCATAGGGTATCAAGAACATTTTCATAAGAGTTTTCATATTTATTTGGGAAAAAAAAAAGTTTTCTAACCTAATAAATAAATTCCCGGAAGCTGTAAGAAATGTACTAATATACATGGTACCATCATGTCTTGGACATGCTCTTTCCTGTTTGGGAGAGAATCTCTCTCTCCTTGCACACCACTGAGTGAAGTGGACTGAGGGACGTCTTTGAATGCCTTCCAGCATGAGGACCTGGGCAAGGATCTTCTGTATCATGTCTTTTTAGGAGGGTTCATCTGTCCCCTTTTAGGCAGTAGCTATTTGGAAATGGAGCCCTGCTGGTGTTGAGGAAATTGTGCCTGCAGCAAGCAGGTTTATCCCATGCTAACACTTGACCGGAGGATACTCAGTCACCTTCTTCAGGGAGCTCTAAGACATGTGGAGATATTTTACAGGTCACGTATGCCTCCTGTGCCACAGACTGGCAGCTCCCCTTTAAAGCCATGCTCTTGCTCTAGATAGATAACTCAGCTCTTAGCCAGCAGCTGCACCATTCACATGAGCAAAGTTTTACATGTGCTTGAAACTTTACAGGATTGGATTAAAACACAGGGTCACCCAAAGTTTACTGCAGCTTCTTTTTTGCTCATTTGTGCCCCTGCAATGCTTCATTACCCACATGCTTAAAGAGTCTTACTCTGTCATAATCCATAATATTTGGCCTGATGCTAATAAAGCCTGATTCATATGAAAAGAATAAGAATTGCTGTTGCTACTGCCAGTGGTAATAATGAAGTATCCTATTTCCATGATACAGATTAGAGATGCATGAACATGCGATTCCTGTTTTATGATTACCATTCTCCATAATTATTTAAAATTGCAGTACAGTTATACCAAAAGCAGCAACAAATAAAAAGAGAGGGAAATTTCAGATTAATCCTGTTTCTCTAGATATGTTCAAAAATTACAGAATACATTAGAAAAATGAACTTCCGACTTACAGATTATATATTACATTTGGAATTCCAGTCTCATCTGAAAAGTATAAAATGTCTTTCTGTAATGTTAATTTAAATTTTTTTTTGACAAATGACGAACTGTTGTATCCAGCTATGCAACACAAGTAACTGTCACTCCCTCCTTTGCCATTTTACCAGCTTCATACCAAAAAGCAGCACAGCAAATTTCTTTTCCAATTGTTATACTTTGGCATATTTTCCAGCTATTAACTTGTGACCCATACATTTACCCCAAGTCCTCCTTCAGCTGTGTTAGGTTCAGCTTTGCACTTAGAAAGTGGCTTGAATGTATTTCAGCCTGACATTATGGGCTTACCAACCCAAAGAGATGTATCAGCCCTAAAATCCCCTTTCCAAAGGGAATATCTGCTGATTATAAATATGATTTTATATGAGTCTATATCCTTTATGCAAGAGTTTACTTAGAAGTTACTACTGCTGTCTCAAAATCTTGTCATCCCAACTGGAGTAGGAGCTGGAATTTCTTCATGTTGGGCAACAATAAATGTTCTTCATATGAAGATGTTTATTTGGATGCAGTAAGGCAGTTATTCCAGGGGAAATTATGGCTGACAACATAAAAAAAGTCTGGTTAGTAATCCAAGTGACATCTTGGGATATGTAAAAGATTAAGTAACAATGTCTGGAATGGACTAGATCAAGACAAATCCAAGTTCAATGGGAACTTAAGCAACTAAAAGAGCACTAAACAATCTCAGGAATCCATCTAAAGATTCAAGATGAAAACAACCCCATTCCTTTGCTTATATTCCCTTGGTCTGGTTCAGTTTTGTTGTTGATGGATGCCTATCTCTTTAGTCAATGTCTGGCCTGTCTCTTTAGTCAATACTTTACAGCAATGAGACACATGATTTGTATGAATAAACTTTGCTAGCAACAAAGTCTGATCCTTACCGAATATGGTGTCCTTTCTCTGTATAGCCCATCATGGTTCACAACCAAAGGAATAAAAACCCACAAAGTTTTACTGTTCATATTAGAAGCCTTCATAAGAGATGAATGTTTATTTCCAAAGCTTTCATCCAGAAGCAGAGATCAGAATGTGTTCAGGGGAAAGTACAACTACATTTATATCTGATAGGAAAGAAAAGCTTCTCTCTTGTATTAAAAATGGTCTATTAAATTTTCCTAACTACCATTTATCCCTACTAAACTAGAAAGTTCATGATCCTGAGATAACTCAGGGGCATGGAAATCTTCTCAAGAGAGCCTTGACCTGGTGTTTTCACACATCATTTTCACAAATACCTATTTATCTTTAATATCAGTTTTGTTGCCTCACCTTCCTTCCTAAGCAAGAAGTAAGATTTTGGAATTTGACATTGCCTGCCTATTCAATTTGTGTGAAAATGTTATTTTCAAACTTAAAATTTCACCTAAACCTGCAGACAGGCAACATAATATGGCAAAATAATTCATTTATAAACTGCTAAATGATACAGCCCAACAACTACAGTTCATCCCTCCCCATCTGAAACCTTGTATCCCAGCCCTTCTCATTAATTCAATATTTAGTTCTCTTTTAGAACCTTCTCCCCACAGTTGTAAAACACTAATGGGGATGATAATTAAAACAACCTGAGCCTGTTAAGCACAATCAACTTGGTAACTGAGATAACTCAGTCTCAGCTTCTAAAATAAACAAGCCAGGTAGCTGTATTTGGAATCAAAGTAGAAGACATGACTTACAGCTGCTCCCAAGAGGACTAAATTGCATTACTCTCTGTGTTCAATTCTGTATATAATTTAACTCCTTGAAGGTAAATAGGAGTTTGGGGGGTTTGTGGACATAAAACTGGTCCATAAAAGAGACATTTTCTGAAAAATTGTGAGCAATGTTAGAACATCTGTCCCCTCCACCAACTGTTTCAGGAACTGTTGAGCTGATTAGAGATGATGCTGGCACAGGCTTACATGACGCCCTCTAGATATGAGAGATCATAGGAGCAGATACTGTGCATTTCCATGTTACATCCCGATAGCATTCCTGTGTAAGTCTTACGGTGCAGGGCAGGAAAATCTCTGAAAACACCCTTCCAGACAATAAAGGATAATGAAATGTTCTTCAAAAGAAGTTAAGCAGAGCTCTGAAGAAGGAACAAGAAAGCAGTCTGCATACACAAAACTTGCACTGTGTCATAAATCTAATGCTTGTCTCTCATTCTGACTGAACTGCCTTGCTCTTGCTCTAATGAAGTCCAAGGCCAATGTATTGTACCCACCTTCACTAAAACCAGCAATAAAGCTGTGTGTGTCTCTGTGCAGCATCAAAACATATTTCACATTATTGTTTTAAATAGCAAGGGGACTGCATGGAAAGATGTCTGTATTTTCTTAATAGCTGTAACCACAGTACTTAGCACATGTCAAAATTTTGAAAAGAGAACAGATTCCCAATGCTTTATGCAATGTATATGGTTTCTTTGCTTTGATGTCTTTGCTTCTTTCTTGTATTAAATTATCTGGATTTTAAAAAAGAAAAAAAAAAGAAGGTTGTCTTTTGTCTTGTTACTGAACTGTCAAACATCATTTGAGCTGAGAGAACAGCCAGGGCCTTCATAACAGTTTTGGGGAGGGGAGGAAGGAAAAAGGAAAATTGTTAAGTATGCTGCTTATTTGCATAGTTTGGTATTTCAGCCATGAGGACTGCAGTGGGTCAGCATTGTTCTAAGAGTTACTGTAGGTGACCTTTTAAAACCCACACAGAAAGGGACCTACCCTATCACTTCTTACGGAAATCCTGCATCCCTTCACACCACCATTTTCTGCAGTTCTCCTACCTGTCCTACATTTCCCAGAGGGACAGGATGGAGGATGATGGCAAGTGTCTTTGGTCACTGCTTTGGAGATGCAAGTGATATTTCTTGCATGCTTTTTCTAACAAACAAGCATGATGGAGAGAAAAGATCCATTTATCTTTTTTCATATGGAAAAAGGGGAAAATGCCTGCCAACAGGAATTATATTGCTCTGCTGATGTTTTTTCTTTACCTGGAGCATCCTTGAAATCAGTACCAGCTGTTGCAGAGAAAGATTCCGGTGCCCTAATCAGAGATTTATAACTTCAGGAGAAGGAGTAAGTGAGAGGAGCACAGAAACCTCATAGAGAAAGGATTTTGCTGCCATGGCAGAGAGCTGTACATCAAATAGACCTGTCTCTGCAGAGGAGCTGAGAAAGAGCTCCTTCAAATCACTCAGCAACTGTAGAATTGGATAAAAAGTGTGGCCCTTTGAAGTCAAAGGCAAAAGTCCAGGTGACTTTAGGCTGGCCACAGTTTCAGCTTTGAACTCAAATTTGAATGCAAATTTAACAAATCACCAGGCATAATATGATTCAGGTTTGTATAAAATAATCACGGCACTGGAGCAGAGGTCTCTCTGGTCCTTTGTTCTGGCTTATGCAATGGGAGTTTCCACATGCTCTGCTTGTTACACAGCTCAGTACAGGCAACCATTTCAGCCAGTAACCCTGAAAATAGAGTCAGCTTTCATTGAAATGAGTGTTTCTTTTTGTAAAAACAGTCCCTAAACTTTACATTAACAGGTCTGGGATCTGCCGGTCTGGCTTGAGATCCTCTAGGCCCTGGACACCCACAGATCTCTGTCTAGAACATCAGAAATTAAAAGGCTAGCAGATTGTGATAAACGCCCATTTTGAGGTCAAAAAAGGGAGAATTAAGAGTTTAAATGGAAAAATGCTAGTGGAAGTGACATGAACTTGTAACAAGTTACATGACAAGTAACTCGTCTGCAAATTGATCATGTTTAATAAACATTGATCACATATTTCTTGATCTAGACCCAATGGCTAATACAAGCAGGAAAAAATGCATGCTTCTCCACCCTCCATGTGCTGCTTCTGAGCCATAAACAAAGTCTGACAAAGAGAGGAAATGAAGGAGGTCAATATTTAGTCCTGTAGTACAAGCAAAGCAGAGGCTGCAGGCAAAAGAGTGCAAATTTGCATTGCAGGGTAAATGAGTTCCCAGAGGGTCCAATTCTTGGACCACTCATAGCTGAGGTCCAGTGTGCTGCTCTCCTTAGTGCACACAAAGCATGCACTTGTTTTGTAGTTTCTTACATAAAATCACTGATATGCAGAATAAACAGAGCTAGAAGGATGATCACTAGACACATAACATCCAGAAAGCTCTAGTACTTCTCCTCTTCAATTCCAGTACTTGGAAAATTCTCGTTTAAGACAAAGAATTCACTCATAAAGACTCATGAGGACGCAGACCAATTTCATGGGTTACATGATCTATATTAAAGTCCACAAGCACAGTAGCAAGGTCATTACTAACCCTAGGAAAACAGCTCAGGTGGCATGTGAGACTGGGCAAGTCCCTGAATGCTGTAGGGACAGAGCAGGAACAAGGAAATTGGCTTTGCCAGCTAAGTCACCATGCTATAGACCTATACACTGAAGCTCCAGCCCCAGCTTTTCAATTTTTACCATCAGGGTCAGTTTAGGCAACTCCTTCCTTCTTTCCGTGCCATCATTCAGCTGAGCTGGTTCAGCTTTCCATAGAACCATGTGAAAAACCAGGAAAAGAAAATACCTTTACACAAACACGAACAGTTGGAATGCTTACAAAAGTAATCTTGCACAAATGAAAGCAGAAAAAGGGTTATTTTAGGCCAGGGCTGGACAATGATGTCATTTGCCATGCCACATGACAGCAGCATCAGCAGTACTGGGGGCCAGCATGGGAGTAGAAGAAACTGCTGGAGTCAGAAGGCCAAGCAATGGGTGGTACAGGGAAGGCTGGCTGTGATTACAGGCTCTCAGCCAGATTAATGCTTGTTACCATTGATAAATCAAGTCCCATGAATACCACTAGAAGCAGAGCTGGGACTGCTGTGAAGATGTTTAGCACTGCTTAGGAAAAACTCAAGATGAAAATTCGTAGCTCTAGCTTTAAGAGATGATGGTTCCTCACCCTGGTAGTAATTCTGACTACACCTGATTAAATGCTGTGCTGTGTCAGCTGCCACCCATAGCTGCATGTACAGACAAAAAAAAAAAACAAAAAAACAAAAAAAAAAAAAAAAAAAAAAAAAAAAAAAGGTTTAAATGCATTTCTTAAGGTGTGTTAGACTAGAACTGCCAAAACTGGCCATCCCTGGGTGCTACAATTTGCCAACAGAAAGCACACTAGTTTTTTTTTTCACTTGGCCTCTAAATAAAAATTGCTTGACTAGACTTCTAATGAGGGAAAGAATTACATACCCTCTCTTAGTAAGAAGCATACTTAAACAGAGGCTTGAAAAAATGGTGCAGGTTTCCTCTAATATTGTTTAAAATGCTTTCCCTTTAGCAAGGATTTAACTCTGACACCTCTGCAACCTCATGTAAAAGAGTCTGGTTTTATGTTTATGGCTAACACTTGAGAGGTCTTGACTTTATTTGTTATTGGAATAAAGTTTCCAAAACATTCATTCACCTGAAGAAGTCATGTAAATACTGCCTTGTAACTTCACATGTAACTTCATTTTAACAGAGGCACTTGAGGTTTAACAAGCATTTTATTTGCCATTAAAAATTGAAAAATAGTGTCCGGCAGCTCACACAGGGCGTTTTAGTCTCCTGAAGACACAAAAAACCTCTCAGCAAAAGCCAACAAAGTGAGCAGTTACCATAGAATCACAGAATTTCCTGAGTTGTCAGGGACTCACAAGATCATAGAGTCCAACACTGCACAGCACAGCCCCAGAAATCACAACATGTTTCTAAAAGCCTTTTCCAAATACTTTGTGAGCTCAGACGGGCCAGGTGCTCCACCAAATCATGGTACATCATTGCAATGACACTGAGTTCACAGCAGCAGTGTTCAGCATTTAAAATCAGTTCTTAACAAAAGCAATTGCTGAATCGAATGTTTTTCTGTTGCTATACTTAGAAGATGGACACAACAGCCATGGGGAAATTCCAAGCTGCAAAATCACCCTTGGTGGTTTTAGCCTCAGCCACATCCTGCTCCAAGGTATAGGATGGAAGCTGAGTGCTCTTGTAGTGAGAGAAGCAGCAGACAGCTGGAGAACAAATGGTTTTTTCTCACAGCAATGAAGAATACCAGCAGGGACATCACATGGCATGCTTCAGCATGCATGTAGGTAAACTGCTAGGGTTCTAACACACAAACATAAAAACAGGACAGCAGCTGCCTCTGTAATTTCAAATACCAGAAAAGCAACCAAAAATAAGTATTTGTCCCATGATTTGAAAAATTGCAACACTTGCAATACCAGAAATTTTGCCCTGAGCTTATGTAGGGATGTACGCCACTGTGGGAGCTCATCCCTTGAGGAATTGGAGGTAAAATGCCCGAGCCATCAATTTAACCAAACAAAGCAACACATGGCATGTTCCCTTCCTACAATCACTTCCCAAAACTCAGTAACCTCCAAGTCCCACACTCTGGCATCATGGGGAGAGAAACAAGAAAGACTGGTTTTTACTCTCTGAAACATCCTAAGTTTCAAGTGATGCCTCATGTTTAATACCTGAGACAAGGAAAACCATCATGGAAGCAGCATCATTTAAAGAAACCTCACTTCAAATAAGTCAGCAGTGCCCTTGTGGCCAGGAGGGCCAAAGTATCCTGGGGTGCATCAGGAAGAGAGTGGCCAGCAAGCTGAGGAAGGTGATCCTTCTTTACTCAGTGCTGGTGAGGCACATCTGGAGTGCTGTGTCCAGCTCTGGGTTCCTGAGTGAAAGAGAGGCAAGGAAATCCTGGAGCATGTTCAGTGGACGGCCACAAAGAGATTTGGGGTCTGGAGCATCTCTTTTATGAGGAGAGACTGTGGGAGCTGGACCTTTTGTGGGGCCCAGGTTTGGGGTCTTGAGAAGAGAAGGCGGAGAGGGGGTCTCATCAATGCTTATAAATACCTCAAAAGAGGTGTCAAGAGGATGGTGCCAGGCTCTTTTCAGAGATTCACAATGAAAGGAAAAAGAGAAATGGCCATAAACTAAAATGCAAGGAATTTCACCTCAATGTGAGGACAAACTCCTTTACATGGAGGATAGCAGAGCACTGGAACAGGCTGCCCAGGGAGGTCATGGAGTCCATCTCTGGAGACATTCAACACCCATCTGGACATGTTCCTGTGTCACCTGCTCTAGGTGACCTTGCCTTGACAGGGGTTAGACTAGATGATATCCAGAGGTCCATTCCTAACAATTCTGTGATTGGGTGAAATCTCCTGGGTTTTTTAGAGTTTGGGGTTGTTTTTTTTTTTTTGTTTTTGGGGGGGGTTTTGGGGGGTTTGTTTGTTTGTTTGTTTGTTTTTGGGTTGTTTTTTTTTTTTGGGGGGGGGTGGGTTTGTTTTTACAGAAAGCACACAGCCTACTTGGAAGTAAGACCTCTCTATGTTAAATGTTTATCCTGTCACTGCTCAATCATTTCCACTCCCATTGTTCACACTCTGTTATCCTCTTAAATAAATAGTTCCATCACATATGGATAAAATGTATACATTCTTTTTTAAAGGGAAGTCAGAACAGAGATCACAGTATGAAGAGTGCACATTGAAGTCTTTCCTACTTATTAAGATATTCCCAGCTTTGCTTTGTCTTTTCTTACCTATTTGATTCTTCCTGCAGTTGTACCCTTTGAAATAGTGTTAATATCCTGACTTGATTGTGTTCCTTCTATTCCATCACATTTCTGCTGCAAAACACATCTCTCTGGGATTGCTTAACTCTTATTTAGGGTTAGAGCTACCTTACCTCCAACGTTTGCCTTGCTGAGCTTCCATCTCTTAATGTGACTGTGTTTACATGCAGCATGATGGAGAAACTGACATGAAACATGAATGCCAATGTGAGAAACTTTCCTTCAGAAAGAAAAGACAGTCTTTAAACCAAATAAATTCAAATCTAATGCTTGGGACTGGGTACACATTTATCAATAACACATATGGAAACTACACAGGAGCTCTACCACAAGAAGAGGGCATCAAACCCTAGATTGCATGGATTTTTCAGATTTGCATGGCAGATTTCATTTGATCAAAAAATTTAAACGTACACCTCAGGTTTAGTTCAGCATAACCTTTCAGACCTGCTTGTGAATGTCACATTCTCAAACCAAGGTATTTCTATAAAGTTAGGACTCAACAGCTGAGTGTTTGTAGAGATGTTTTCAATTATAACATTGAGTCCAGCAGTTTAAAGCCAAGACTCCTAATTTACAACAGTACTTGTTAATTTACAACACTGAGCTTGTATAACGTTTAAGTAAACACTGCACTTCTGGATGACAGAAAGCTAAACAATGAAATAAAACTTCAGAAACATATCTACTCCTGCAGTTTTCAAAGAGCTTCCAGTTCTCCAAAAACAAACAGCTCCCAGCTGCCTGACATTTATATCATGCATCCTGTATTTCTATGTATATAGAGAGAAAGGGAGCAGCAACTTAAACGCTTTTAATTCAGAAGATCCATCAAACCAAATTTTAAGGTAAATTCTGCTTTCATCCAGTGTATTTAATTTTGTTTTGTGAAGGGAGGGAAATGTCAAGAAGAAATAAACACTAAGTAAAATCAGGAAACGTACTTTAATGTCACTACTGAAGAGCTAACTCAGTCTTCAATTCTTTGTTCCAATTAAGCTAAATCCTTGTCTTTCTAACAAGCATTCCAGCTGAAGACAGCGCCCTCACATTTCAGCTCTCTGTGGCTGAAACAAGTCAAATTGCAAGCTCTTCCTCCTAACCATCCATTGCCTCAACTCCTTTCCCACTAAAATTACAAGAAAAAGTTTCAGCTACCCAACTTTTTCTTTTCTAAAATGCCACTCTCCACTTCTGACTCTTGCCAACACCTCAAAACTAGAGCTAATCAAGTCAGTACAAGCTGTTCAGAATGTCAGTTTTCCAGAAAAAAAACCCCTTCAATGTATTTTTCTAAAAGTCCACAATAAGATGACAATGAAAACAGACTATTTTTCACTGAGTTATTGCAATTGTTGCAAGAGGCCTACTCTTCATTTAAACAAATATTGAACTGAAAACAAAATATTTAACAAAACCATTCCAAAAGCCTGCTGTTCGAAAAACTCTACAGATGATCCCCTTAAAGGTCCTACTTGGTTTTCCCCTCAAGTCTATAAAATCAGAGCTTTCAGAACTTTTGAGCTTTATCCTCAAATAAAGCGGTTTGGAGAACATTTCAATATGGAAGCCCTCGAAGGGGTAAGAATGCAGAAAATGTGTTTCACAACAGTCTTCCATGCTACAGAGTATGAAGAAAGGACTCAGAGGCTGGAAAAGCTGAGGCATGTTCAAAGAAGCTGAGAGCCTGAGGGCAGGTTTTGCAAAGCCTAAATAATGACTTGAATAGCACTGGTGAGCCACGGAATAGGACCAAGAGCATCAAAGGCCTCTTAGAGAGAAATGGGACAGGACAGTGGCTTCACAATGGTTTTGTGAATATGCACTGTTCAGGATCTATAATACCATAACTAATTAAAAAGGGTTTAATAGGCATTATTCTCTGGGGTGGTGGTAGGGTGTGTCATGTTACCAACAACATTTTGTCCTTTGGGAATATTCTGCATATTTGCAAGCAGAAATTTGAGTAACAGCCTAGGAAAATGCCCTCCAGACTCACTGCCAGGTCTCTGGAACAATCCAGTTAGAAACATATACAGCCTCATCCAGAGAAAGGGCAAGATCAACAATTCCCTCAAATTAATGGGATTTTTGAGTGTTCAGCATCCCACAGCTGGCTAAGCCCTTTATGGAGCAGTAATTGCAGACAGTTCTCTGATTTGGGTGGGGAGAGAAATTTGGGATTGGCAACCGGAATAGTACTCTGTCCAAATGCCCATTCAGCTACTGTCTGAAGACAGAAATCCTGACAGTAATTGTGTGTTCATTTTTGAAGAGAAAATTCCCAAGGACACCAGTGGGATTATGTCTTTGTTAGCAAGGACTTCAGCCTCTGAATTATTACTGATTATTACTGATAAAAACATTCAAAAAGCAACAGGGATATTCTCCAGCAAGATCAAGTATCATAAATACATCTTTAAATTTAACATGACAAATTCAATTCCTAACAAAACAAACAAACAAACAAACAAACAAACACCACAATCCAGAAACATGAAAGGTAGAATATTACCTCATCACAATTACGTGAATGGGAACGAAAAGCAAGCACTGAGACCTAAAAGAACTGCTATGAGACAGGAAGTTTGAAGCGGAAGGAAGCTTGAAAAAGGAAGGGTGCAATGCTACTTAATGTAAATGTCAGTATTTTACAGATATAAATTAATCAGACACGAATCCATGTCACATAAACCAATCTTCTGTCCTGTAACAGGATACATGCCTAGCAGAGATGCAGTAGATGTCATCCAGTTTTTAGAGAGAAAGTCTTTCAATACTGTCTTCTTTGACATTTTCATAAGCCACCAGGGGCGACAGACTAGAGGAAGCACTGTATTCAAGGAGTGGCTCACTAACTGTAAATATGCTCACACACACATATGTGTGTGTGTGTGTGTCTGTACAGATGTAGCCAAGGAACGTGTCTTCAGTATTTTTACTAATGGCTTGATTTTTAACTTTGTTCAGTTAATTAAATAAATGCTCTGAGTGGAAAAGGGTTACAAGGACAATGAAGACAACAACTAGTCTTCATAACAATGCTGATAAGTATTGAGAAATACTCCTGTTAAAAAAAAAAAAAAAAACAACAAACCAACATCCACCCAGGGTTGTGACTAAAGAATGGAAAAGGCATATTAATATGCTTTTTTATTATTCAGCAGAAATAGAACATGAAAGAGCATACAGCTGATAAAGTCTACCCTCAGTTAGACACACACAGCAAGGAGCTTAAAAAAATTGCCAGGAAAATATATAATCTTCTAAATTAGTGAGAACTTCTAACAACCAATGGGGCTTCAAGCAATACCAGAGCAACACAAACATGAATGCATAAATGAGAGCTAAAATTAAAGAAAGAAAGAGGTGTGAAACATATCTGTGCTGTCCTTCTTGCCTCCTTGATTTCATGCTTGTTATTATATTCTGTAAGTTCAGGAAGAAACTGCACCATTCAGGTCCTTGTATTTGGCCCAGGGGTGACCCAAGGTCACAGGAAAGAGGGTGGTGTCCCTGAAGGGCTGGTAACAGCTGATATAACATTGTGTTGGGATGCCCCCAGCAGAACAGAGAAGAGGCTCAGTATGAAAGCATGGCACAGCAAATTCCAGCACTCCTACCTCCCGCAGGCAACAGTATTTCCATCAGCCCAGCCTCTCTCCTCACTTGCCCTCCCTTGGGCTCCAAAAACACTGCCAGTATGCATATTCCACATTCCTCTGGCATATAAAAGAGATATTAATACATTCCTAGCATGGCATTCAGGGGAAACAGTATGCCCAAGAGATGAAATTATACTCCCAGCTCTCTCAAAGTGAATTACAGTTCATCACTATCAGGAGTTACAGGGAACACATAGGAAGAAACACAGGAAATAAATATGAGGTGTGGCTCATGAAACTGGAATTGAGAATATCTTGTTTGAATGGCAGGTTTTAATTTACACCTCCTGAAAGCACCAATAAACTTTGGAGATATGCACCAGTGCTGAATCCCGGGGATGTCAATTGGGTTGCAACAGTCTCATGTGTCCAAGCTGCATGCTCAGAGATAAAAGAACCTTTAAGTGTCTGCTTGGATCAAGAACCCATGGACCTTTAACTTCTACTGACTGACAGAAGAATGTCCTCTTGCATTAAATGAAAAGGGGTTTTGTATCACTTTGTGGGATAACTTGGTTATCAAGTGTTGGACACTGGCCCAGCCGCTGGAATGAGAGCAGGGCAGTGCAAGGGTTTGTCACCACAGCTCTCAGGGAAGCCATGAATCTGCTGAATTGCTGTGTGACTCTTGTAACACTAAACTGAACTGCATAGCCTAGCAAAATAAAACATTTCAGGGAGATTACTTTCACAGTTGCCTTACCTTAGCCTTTGCACAATAAATATCTCTTTGCTGTTTCATAGTTATATGAGAAGGTTTGAGGTCATACAGAAATGCATGAAAACTGGTTTAAGGAAGAGAATTCATTGTTACAGGCTACAAAAAAAGGCTCTGATAAGGTCGCTTCCAAATCTGTTGTTATGTTGGAATCCTGCAATTGAACACAATGCAAATAGGATTTGGATTCAAATGAGAGGATTTTCTGACACCCAAGACTGCATCTGGTAGTGGTCAGGATTCTGCCTTTCCTGCCTCTCTAGTTTCTTTAGTAGTAACTGCTGAATCTCATTGACTTTCTGTTCTTATTTCCAGGTAACACAGTATGACAGAGGTTCCCACATCTAACATCTCAGGCATCTTTCCCTTCTCATCTAAAAGGGGTTTCTTCTAGACTGAAGTAACAGCCTTTCCATAGCAGAATATAATCTGCCTCTTAGAAAACACAGGAAACAGAACAGTGCTTGAAAAAGTACAGTATAAAAAATTGTAAGAATATTAAAACTGATGTAACTACAGTTTATCTTTCATGTTTCAATATTCCATTCAAAACTGATTGAAAAAACCTGCTCGTTAACAGCAGTTGTTCTAAAAACAACAGCATTTGCCACTTACAAGCACTTGAGTTAAGGAACTAGAGATTTTTACAAGCAATCTTTTGACTTTGTGGATTCCTAAGTGGTTTTCCAATATTTAAAAAAAAAAAAAATACTGAGTATCTTGTTAACTCTTTAAGGAAAAGTAATAATATTCAATGCAAATAAATACAATTTTCATCCCATCTATCAAAACACACAGACAGCAGTGGACAGAGTAGGCATGTATGACATGACACTAGTTTACTCATTTCCCTAATGCATCCCAGCCTGTGTGAGAAAAGCCTTCTGAGGCCCCACAACAAAAACTCAGTGTGATTTCTCGCTCAGAAAACCCTAGCACAACAAAATGAGCCTTCCAATGTTACCCAAAGGACACCAACGAAAGTTTTTGGCAAAACGATAAAAGATTGAATTTCCAAAGCTACGGCCCTCTCAACAGCATAGATTAGATTTTTGATTAAACCAACTATGAGGTCATCTCCAGCACAGAGCTAACAACTGCTATATTGTCATGCCAGGAGTATGTTGTTATTCACACTAGGGCAGGAAGACTTTCTACTTAACACTTAATTTATTTTTATTTAAACATTACATAGCTGTAACATAAAACAAGAAGAACCTGGTGCTGATGGGTGTGATGATCTCTGCACTCCTGCTCTCCACATCCAAAATGGCTTTTGGTCTTTCAGGCATACCTAAAAAACACAGTCATTCCACCAAAGGAGAGAGGTGATTTCTGAAGAAACATACTCCCGAAGTATTCAAAACTAGTTGCAGATAAAATTTGCACTTTGTTCAAAAAGATCCTCCTTTTGTTCATGCTGTTTGTTATCTTGATTAAAATCATCCTTGCGACAGATACTTTTGATAAAATTGCCTTATTATCTTAACAAAGGCGTTTAAATAGCATATTTCTATTGAAGTTCTCTTTCTACTAAGAGACTGCCATAGGAGGTAATGTAACAGACCTTAGAGAAAACACCAATCAAAGTCAGTTTTATAGATGTAAAGAAATATATTCTTCACTATCAAAATACGGCTGAGTAGGAAAAAGCTAAACAAAACCTTGAAGTCTTAAACTGAATAGAAGATACAATGTGAATGAACCTGGACTGAACTTAGTCTCCTAAAGTCTTCCAGTGATGTGCATAGAGCAGCAAATCAGATGTGGTATGATGTAAGAAATATAATGATCATTTATCCTACTGTTAATTTCCAAAAAATAGTGCTACTGTTTCAGAATATAAGGCAGCAATAATCCAAAGACATAATCTCACATTTAAACTCCATAATTTCTTAACTTGACAGCTGATACTTGTTAAAAATTTGACAAAAGGGCTAGAGAATCTGTTTCATGCTAATGTGTTTTCATCCACTTTCATCTCAGATCTTGAAAAAAAAAAAGGGGGGGGGGGGGTTGTGCAGCTCAAAGTATGTTTCAGGTGAAGGCAGAGGCATCTGTGAGAGGCAGGATGTTTTTTGAGCAGATATTCTTAGAGTTGCTGCACACTAACCCTATTGCAAATTTGTGCAGATGGCACAAGATTAGGAAATGGAATGGATTTAGGAAACAACGTGCACCCTTACTATGGATAAAGAGTCATGAATTATATTTTCGCTTTCCTCAGTGTTTTTCTGTAAATTTGCTGTAATTATCAGCTATTTCTCTCCTGTGCAAGAAAAGCAACTGTAATTTAGATCAAACTACAGGTGAGAACCTGAAAGAGGATCCAAAGCACTGAACTCTATTACCTCAGCTTCCATGAGATTTAGATAAAGAATCTTAAAGCCATGAGACCCTTCACTTTGAAGAACACACCAATTAAGATTCTGTTCAGATGCACAAAGTCTCCTACGGCTCTAAAAACTCCCTTAATGATCTAATTATGGGCGGGAAACAAAAGATGTACAGCGTTGTCCAGCCGGGGCAGGAATGCAGCAGTATTGAAATAGCTTCCTGGATGTGATCAGGCACCATATGATGAGAAGTTAATGTCAGGTACCTGTACCCCAAAACAGGTTTGAATGTCTAAGAATGACTCACAGGGCTTTGGAAACTTGAAATATATACTGCCTCATCAGCATTTAATACCATTTCCAAATAGTAAAGTAAAAGAGATTCAAAGCTGACAGAGGAATTGAAAGGGGACTAGTGATGATGTCAGCATTGCTAACTGCAGTATCTAAATCGGTTTTATTTGATCCCTTTCCCACAAGTAATCTCGGCTGGCACAGAAAAGCTCTGTGGTGTTTCAAGTTGTGATACTTCAAAGCTCTGCGCAGTAGCAACCAAAGAGCATAAAAACATAAACTTTGATCAGCAGCTTCAGCTCAGGATGACGAAGCAGCCACTGATCAGAGACTGACCCTTATAACTGCCTTCACCCTTGCATGAAGAGCCTCTTCCCAGTGGCCAGACTGTCTGCAGAAGGGATCTTTTAAAAATCTCCACCATGATCAAGTTCTCATGGTGCTTTTCTCTGCAGAGAACCTGGTCTCTGGGAAAGACACTAAGTATTTTACTTAACACCCTCCTGCGGAGTGACCACTGACCTAATCACATACAAATGTGAATTACCATTGCTAAAGCGAGGGATGGAAGTCTTCAATCAAAGCCTTACAAATCAGTAAAAGAAATAAGCAAACAAAAAAGATCAGTCACAAATATTCCTCTTTCAAGTAGGAGCTGCAACTAATTTTAAGTATATGTTCAAAAGAAATGTAGCATCTTGTTTATTAAGACTAGTGCAAATAAATGGCTTCTGAGAAGCTGATGTTCACAGATAGCCGGTAACTCCCAGTTTTAATCCATCACAATCAATGACAAAAAATGTATCAGAATAGTCAGGTCTCTCTTTTTTCTAATAATTATTCATTATATTTGTTAAGCAGCTTAAAGAAAACACTATGTTTGTTCATATTAGAAAACTCAAAGCATATCTAAGGAGGCTCCTTGCATAAGATTCTATGGCTAATTACAGTTGATCTGTAAGTTGAAAAGTATTTCTGTCTTTTGAAATTGCGTCTATTTTGCCCCCAGAGAGAGACTGTAAGACAAATGTTCAATATGCTCTTCAGCCAGACCTCTAAATCAATGAATAGGAATTTGAAGCTGATTTCGAAAGCTTGGTCCTGTGGACACTTGTTCTGAAGGACGGTGTGTGTCAGAAGAGTGCCTGTGTAAAATTCCTGCCCGATAATGCTCCCATGTGGCTGCAGCTACTGCTTTTTTCATATATATGTATTTTTTTTAACCCTGCTGTTGAGGGTAATTTGTTGCAGAGGCACTTAGCCTGAGATGGAACTTTGCACATTTCATACCATTAGCCTATAGGGAGAGTAAAGAAAATGCCTCCTTCGCCGGTTTCACGCTGCAACAATGCAACTATATCCTAATTTTTAAGTCTGTGTTACTTCCAGTAACATTAACCAAATATATTCCAGTAACATTAGCCAAAAAAAGATACTGGCTGCTGTTTGGGGTACTGTTTTGTTTTGGAGTTTTTGTTCATTTGTTGGTTTGAGGCTTTTTAGAGGCCCAAGGCTTATTTGCAAAGAAGCTGTACAATTTTGTATCTAACTTTGCGTGGAAGATGTCTCCCAAAATATAGGGGAATGGACTAACGGTTAAAATAATGCATGAAAACCTTCAAGAAAAATGAGTGTCCACAAGTTACTAGAATTCAAATGTAAAAATGTATTTCTTCTCAATAGAAATAGATTTCTGCAACATCCCAAAGAAAATCATATAGTAATGTATTTTTCTAAAACAAATAGTAAGCCAAACACCTCCATGGTTATGTTACTATTTCTTGATTAGACATACAAGTCATCATAAATTACATTTTGTTAATAAAAAGATTGCAAGAGCAAAGATTTTGCTGAAACAATGCTATGATTTTTGTACACTGTATACAAGTAATTTTTCAACCATGAAGTAAAGGAAATGTGAAATTCCAAAGTTCACCTGTTAACTCCACATCATATACTAAAATTCTAGGTCTGTGTTCCCACACTGACTTGAGGCAGGAGAACCGTGCAGATTCACTCTCCATGGAGTGTGTACATACATAACAACTTTCAAGTGAACAGGCTAAAAGTAATTCATGGTTGCTACACTTACCCCTTTTTTTTCCCGGGTAAACACTTATTTGAACACTAAATTTAAAATTTAACATCACTCAAAGAAAGCAACAACTCAATCTTATGAGGATATAATCCCTAATTTCCTCATTCTTCATTCATAGAATCATAGAATAACCTGTGCTGGAAGGGGCTCACAAGGATCATCGAGTCCAGCTCCTGGCCCTGCACAGGACCATCCCCAAGAGTCACACCATGCCCCTGAGAGCATTGTCCAAACACTTGAACTCTGTCAGGTTTGGCGCTGTGACCACTTCCCTGGAGAGGCTGTTCCAGTGCCCAGCCATCCTCCGAGGGAAGAACCATTTTCCAACGCGCAGCACGAACTGCCCCTGACACAACTTCAGGCCATTCCCTCGAGTCCTGCCACCTGTCACCAGAGAGAAGAAACCACCTTGCTTTGCCCTGTCGCAGGAATCAGCACGCCCCTAACTGTCCCCAAACCACTGGCGATCCTGACAGCCAGGATCCTGGCAATCCCACTGATTGATCCGACGAGCACGCAGCTCTCCGCGTTTGCTTTTCCCGCGGAGGGAGATTCCCCTTGTGCCGCCCCGGAGCGGCTGCTCCCAGCGGGCCGGGCACAGGGGCCGGCAAGGTGCCGCTGCCCCGGGGCCGCCACAGCGCGCTGTGAGCAGCGCCGCCTGCTGGCGGACGCGGGAACGGCAGCGCTGCTGCCCAGCGCCGGGCACACGGGGGCCGGGATTCCCGCAGCAACGAGGGGCCCACCTGTGGGAAGGGACACCGGGGAAGCCGGGCAAGCCTCTGGTTCCAACCATCAGCTCTTCCAGTATCCTTCCAAGACGCTCGCGATAACGTATTTCTCATTCCTGGCAAGAAACTTGAATCAGTTCAGCGAGTTCCTAGAGCAAATCTGATATGGACGGTCCACCTGAACTGCAGAGGACAAACACTGAAGATGGAATGGGTGCACAGGGCTTTCTGCATGTGGGAAACTGGATGCCAGAAGTTCAGTAATGCTGCAATTTGTCCTAGATTAATCTTAGACCAAGGCCAAGTCATTCGACTGACTCTGCATCATCAGTATAAAGCTATTTTGTTGACACAGATTTCAGCTGTAAACGAGGGCTCACAGATTAGCGTGTGCCTTTTCAATGAATTTCCAGCTAGCACTAAAAACAACTCTGTTTCTGTTTCAGCTCCCTGTCAGCAGAGTACCCGGCCTTGAGAGACATGGTCTCAAATGCTGATAGTGAACACAGGCGTCAAAAGGACTTAAACCTCGCACAAAAGGGCCAACTCCTCTTGTTGGAAAGTAGTACAAGATTTGTAGGCACAACTGCTGTCATTCCCACATATTTTTGTTCCCCGTTTCTGTATCTTCTACAGCATCTCTGCTGCAACATCAGTGAGATTTTCTCGTGCAGAGTCTAGACAGATACTACATATTTGAAATAGCATGAGGAATTTGGAATGATGTTTGTTTACCAGCCTGCAGTTCTATGTCCTTGTCTGAACCAAACTGCTCACGCTTCTGAGAACCCGGCGTTGCTGCTCATCAGAAAGTTCTCTCTCCAGACAAGGCACATTTGAAACAGAACAAAATTGGAACAGGCTAACAAAAGAAATACGACAATTATTCAAGGTCTCGCAATTCAGCTGACTTGCTTTCTTCAAAAGGAAGGTTAGAGAGGAATATGCTGATGTTCTTGCACGTTTATTTGAGCAGAAGATGATGAGGGCTATTGAAACCACATAAAATACAAGATTCAGCAGCTGAATCTGTAAAAATTCAGGTTAGAAATCTGAAGTGCATTTTTTCTGAGTGAAGGTAAACCGTTCAGCCAGCCAATACACAACTATCATTGACTGTCACTTGAAGCCTTCAATTCAACATTGGATATTCTTCAAAAATACATATTTTATGGTTCCACACAGATCCTGAAGTACCATAGAAAACACAGATTAATTATCTATGGCCTGAATTGTGCAAAGAACCTGACTAGATAATTTAAACATTTTTTTCTCCCTCAGAATTTCAAAATACTTTGTATTTTAATACTGAGCATGTGAACAATTCCTTTTCTGCTTACGAATTTCATTGACTTCAACAGGACAACCGCATGGCTTAAATTTGAGCATGGGATTATGTGTTATACTGACACAGGACCACAATTAGAATCATTACAGATGTCTTTCTCTAAGAAAAGTTGATCATACAGCGGCTAAAAAGCCTATAGCTTTCTCAAGAAGAAGAGGGAACATTGCCCAGTACTCATTGACTCTCAGGAAACCCTCTTCAGAGATGTGGATCTGCATAACAGCTGAAAGTAAACCACTCTGTACAGAATCTGTTATAATCAGACATTTTAAATACTTTAAAAATAAAATAAACTTGGAAAGTTAAATTATGTTTCCATTCATCTGATTTCATTCCAAGCCTGTAATGCCTATTACACATCAGCTGGATTATATTTGAGACTCATTTCAACTAGTTAGCAATGTTTAGAGGTCAATATAATTTTTGACCTGATGCATTAAAAAGGGGAGATTTATAAACAGTATTGACTAGCTCATACCTAAGACATCACATCAAAACTATGCCATGCTTTTTCTCAAATTCTTTCTTGCTTTCTTCAAGTCTTTTAAAGAGTACGTCATTTTATGCTACATAAGTCTCTCATTAAGGGCCTTGGACCTCTTTATAGGTTTTCTGTCCTCTCTACAAATTTCACCCACAAGTAGGAACTAATCTGCTCCAGGGATGCAAGTACCATGTTTTACACCCCACATCTTGCAGGGGAGTCCCACAGTTGCCACAGCTACTTTCTGTGTATGATGCCAATATCCAAATTGTCTGCCCTTTCAGGGCACCTGCTACTGCAAAATAACTAAAAAGCAAAACTAAAGAAGTCCAAGCACATACTTAGAAGCCACTTCATCAGGAAAACACAGTTTTCAAATCTGTATTTCTGTTATTTTAAATACTTCTCTATGTAGGTTACAGCACCTTTAAGGAAGCACAGAAAAAGCAGCAAGGCATGACAGTAAATATGAGGGGGTGTGCATGTGCATGTATTTAAATATGTAAAAGCCCCATGCTGAAAATGTCAGGAAGGGTGAGGAGGAAGGCTTTCTAGTCTTCCTAGTAAGAGAAGTGTGAATAATAGATTCACTTTGCAGAAAGATCCTACCTAGTACTGCAGTATCTGAGGTGGATTTCACATTGAAAGCAAGAATTCAAATCCTTTGCCTGACATGTATACATACATGTACGTATATATAGACATGCATGTGTAACACGCACACACCACATGTGTGCTTTTTTTGCATTCACAGGGCATTCTGCATGGATTTTCTGCTCTCCTTGCCTGAAAGCTGATCAGACACCTGGGAACATCTACACACTGACCTCAGCAAACTTTGCACAGGTCTCTCAAAAAGCACTATGGGATAATCTGAATTCCAGAATTACATTGCTTTGAGTGGTTTCCAAGAAGGCAAATGAGAATTTTTTTTTTCATTCCTTGATCACAGAGAATTCTGAACCTTTTGGGAAAGCCTTTGAACTTCCATTAAATGTGATCTGTTTAATGTTTGGATCTGTTGAAGGAGAGGCAGTCAGATAAACTGGGCCAATGTTGAAATGGACTTGCTTCCAACACCTCTGCAGTGTAATCACATCTCCCTGAGCACCTCTGTAGATAATTATTGGATTAGACATTCAAAGAGGTGATTGACAAACAGAAATCAGGCAAATAAAGATAATCTACCCTTTTTTCTAGGCATCCAAAGGGATTCAGACCTACAACAAAGGAGCTTTATGTGCTTCACTGCCTACCGTAAGTATTAAACTCTTCATGGCTGATGTCTTTGGAGCTGGAAACTGTTGGCAAAACATTTCTTGTCTGTGTCTCAGTCTAGGAAAATGAGATATTTTTTCTGTATTAAAGTACTCTGAAATGAGTCACCTAAAGCAGCGTAACCTGCCATCTCCATTTGGTAACAATAGAGCAGACATCAATTTTCAATCTTATCAGGAGTCACCAGTCCCTAAGTATTAGTGGCGCCTACTGAATTTTATCCAGGGACCTAACAGAAAACATCTGTTCTTTTACTTCACAGCAAATCAATAGATTAAATCAACGTTCTCTTTTCGCCTTTATTCTATTCATTAAAGGCATAGGTTTTCTTTCATTTTTCTTCTATTTCTTTTAATAACTCACTTCTCCTTGCAAGTCAAATCCTAGTATATTATAGAGATTTCTATGTCTCTTTCTGGGCTTACTTGGGGAGACATGTATCTATGCTCTAGCAAAAGACAAGCAGAAGAAATTATTTTTGAGGGACATATTTACAAAAGGCTTGGTAGAATTATAACTAGTATTTGGACCAAAGCCCAGCAATACTTAAAAAAGGAACCCCAAATATTGTTTACTGCCTTTTCTGTCTTCTTCTAAGTCTAATTCATGTTACAAAATGTGATGCTGCAACTAAAAAATCCACTGCTAACCTCATACATTTCACCAATGTGCTAAAGCGTCACTGCTGTCAAGTAAGATGTGCTTTGTGGAGTCAACCACATTATAACACTTACTTAGTTCAGTTTTGAATCTAGTAATGAATTACCTGTGTTTGCACACATTGTGCCATCAGTTTGTATCATCCCACCACTACCATACATCAGGTTTGCACCAGAACATTCTAAACAATACAGCCCAATATCCAGTCTGCTTATAAATGAAAAGCACTCTTCACTTGAATAGTAGGCAAAATTAGGCACTTCTGGACTAAGAGGGAGAGAGACATTGAGGCAGAAGTGATAAAAAAACAGGGCTGATAAATGTCATACTGCTGTAAACAGGAGTATTAATATTAAAAATTTTTACCAAGATAGCAGAACTGAGATTTGTTTTCCAGTTGCATGAATGTCAAAAATGTCTATATATAACCAAAGTATTAATTTTTTTTCCTGAATAAACATCTCCAGGTAAGAATCTTTAGCATTAAAACAGAGGAAAAATCCCTTATGTGCAAAGTTTTCTCCTTTTCTTTTACCTGTGGAGATCTCACATTGTTTATGCAGCCTAAAATAAAGCCAAAATATGATGAAGTGTAAGTGAACATACATACTTTTGCTCCAATAGGTAAATGTAAATAAAAGACTGGAAGGCCATGTTTGACTTGAGGTGAAATGATGTTATATTTGTGATACACATTATGAAGGTGTTATGAGAAGTGTATGAGAGTTTTATTTCTTTGTGTATGAGAAGCTGATAAACAGAGCTGGTGCACAATAAAGCAATATTTGCAAGTATATGAAATGCTTTAAATCATCCAGCAAGGATAAATCCCTGCCTGATCTAGATAACAAGGGTTCCACTGGAAAACTCCATAGCATGTTCTGTAAGTAGTACAACCTGGCAGCAGCTCCTGCATAAAACCAGAAACATGGGAGCGAGACAGAATTGCATCCAGGGCCTTACAACAATTGGAATCAAGCTTTTTGCCCTATGTCGTGACTGAATTCAGTCCCAGTAAATCAAAACCCCTTTTTTGGGTCTGTAACAAACATACAATGTAGCAACCTTAGAACCACGTCCTTCAGGATTTTTCTGTCAATTTAGTGCAGCACTGCGAGCACCTTGTCACTGGGACTATTGGCTGTCACTGAGCTGAAACTTGAGGGAACTTCTCCCCACATTTTGAGGTGAGGATTAGGAGAATTTTCTCTGGGGAAAAGAAAATTATTACTGGAAGTTAATTTGATATGGTGTCAAGGCAAAAAGGGATGGAAATAAAGAAACACCTCTTAGGATAAGAGGAGAAGAAGAAGAAGAAAGAAGCAGTGAGAGGAAATGATTTAGAGAAGTAGCAGCCTGCAGCCAAGCAAAATTTAGTCTAAAATGGTGCAATGGCTGAGCACCCCAGACTTGGGAAACCTTGTCAGTCAGAAAGGGAACTGATTTGACTGTCATCTGATGAATGATAGAACAGCCAAATCGCTCAAAAAGTGGGATATTGTCACTTTCTATCTCAGTTCATATAAAGACAGCAGTTAAGGTTTTTTGGGGATTTCTCTTTGTTAGCTATTAAAGAACTATAGCTCACTTGCTACTGAATAAAAATCGTAAGAGATGTGGGGACCAAAAAACAGCTGACGCAAAACTCCATAAAATAATTAAACCTCAGACCTACCCAAATGCTGACATCAAATGTGTAAAAGTCATTGATAGCTCTCTGTCTCATGGGAAACAGAGACTGATGAAACACAGCTGTGTTCACAGCAATTGATGGCATACATCATCATTTCCACGGTATTCACATTAAATTACTTTGCAGCTATAGTGCCAGTATAGATTATGGGATAACCCAGTTCTTTCTTTTAATCTCAGGAATCTGGGATTTCAGGGTCAGAGGAACCTTTCTTCCTTCCCCTCCCCCCCTCCTTTTTTTTTACATCAAGATAGATAAAATAGTAATACCAAAGGCATGAGAATACCAAGTCTCCTCTAAGCAATATGTATTCACATTGCATTCAAAAATAACTTTTAGAGTAACCCTAAATTTTAATATATATTAATATCCAACCACAGGAGCACAGGAAAAGGGAGAGAAGCTTAGACTAACAAGAAGTTCTAAAAACATCCTGTTAAAGTATTGGCAATGCAGCATCCTTCTATATGAACCACAGCTGTGCAACTTGCCTATTTTCATTACATTAGCAGAGCTAGGAGCCTCATATCCTCAAAAAACTGGCTGAAGTGACAGAAGGTCCAAGTGATCCCTTCTAACCAGATCTAGATGGTGCTTAAATGCAAGACCATTCTGGGCCATATGAAGTTGATCCTGGAATCACAACTGAGATGCTTAAACACAGGAACTCTAAGCTCAAAGAGATTTGGCTGAAATCCAGCTGATGTGATTAAAACTGGGCAAGTGCTGCGCTTGCCAGTTCAAGGATTCAAAGGTAGCCTCTGCAGCTAAAGAAGTTTTACTTTGAAATCAGATGCTACAACTAATAAGCACTATGATTCTATGTTAAAAAAAAAAAAAAACAAAACAAAACAACCTACTGAATGTGCATTTGAACAGGAGGCCAAACTAAGAAAAAGAAAATGCTGTACTTGCATGTAATTGCTCTCAAAAATTGAACTCACCATGGTATCTAATTGAATAATAATATAAAGAAGAAGCAAGAAAGTAAAGAGAATATCTTCCAAAACTGGCAATGGGTAGTTTAATCTAAACCACAGTGTAAAATGTGAATAATAAAAATAACTAACTTGGGATATTCCCTGGACTAATCTCTATAAACTACAAGTAGCCCCAGGAAACCATAAGAGCAAAGCCACTTGACCATGTTATTGGTTTTATGAAAATATGTTCCAGAACACCCACAACTCAGACCTACACACATTTCCATGGCATAGAGATACCTTTATGTTGTGTAAAATTTGAGTTTCCCACCATTTTATATTACTAAACTTTGAGGTGATTGTTACATTACAGGGGTTTTTTTCTGATGCAGGTTGTTGAGGGTTTTTGCTTATCAGCTCCATTTGCAAGAACATCTTTGTAAACTATTTAGGAAAGGACATAAACCCCCTAATTTAACTGCTAGCTGGTTCAGTAATAAAGAAGGTAAATAATTCCACCTAAAGTAAATGAAAATTGAAAATCACCAAAGAAGCTTATTATTCAAAGCACATTCTGGTTTGTTGTTTGGTCATTTGATTTGCGTAAAGGGAGTTCACATTTATGAGTTTCATCACAGTATCAAGATACAACTCACTGTCCTGAGCCTAACAATTTTAAAACATTCCATATCAAATAAGTAAATACTCTGAAGTCCCATTCAGCATCACACGATTAATTCCCTCAGTCACTTGAACAAAAAGAAATAAGTAAAACCCACCAGGACATATTTATTGTATTTCTTGAAACTTTGTTTCAAAATATTGTTGACAACATCAAATGTCTGTGGCCTCACTGGTTACAGGTTGTCTTTGAACAGCATCCCACTCCAATTTTCATTCTGAACTGAGAGTCCTTTAGTGCTCCAGTACATCAGTTAGGAAGCTGCCATAATTAATCCAGCACAAGCATATCTCAACAAACACCTCCTCCAGCCAAGGATGTCCACATGGCACCTATTTTGCACAGTTCATCACCTTCTGTAGTCAGTCTGCTTGTAACAAGACAGAACCAGGTAGCAAATAAGAAGAGAGGAAAGAGGAGCAAGGTTCCAGCATTGTCTTCTGAGATGTCTCAGAGAGAAACGGACACAACTATTGAACACATGCCATTTATTCCCTTTAGTCAACATCGTACAGGAAACTACTGCAAAAGGGCAGGACTACTCAGGGAGGAAACACAAGGAATTCTTTCAGGCCAGCTGAGATATTCTCCAGATAAGAAGACAGTGCCTACCTGGAAAGTACTCTGAATGTTGGGGTTTTTTTCAGTCCTTAATCACCCGGACAAAATCATATTCTGCAACTCATCAATTCAAGGCAATGCTTCACCTGCCTTAGCCTGTCTCAATTGTCCCAGACATCCATGAACCCAACTGGTCTAGAGTAGCCAGAACACATTCCATCACTCCTTGAGAACAAAATAAACTCATTGATCTATTGTATCTGTTTGCACACATACGAAAATGGAGTTATGCACAGCTCTCCTCAGAGAGAGAGGAAGCAGCCTGGACCATTTCCCAGGCAGGGTGGTAAGTTTTTGCACTCCCCATTTTAGCCAGGTTTCACTGTGTCACAAGGATATTTCTGTTTTTTGTCAAGGACAGCTGTCTTTTTCTTTTTTCCTTTTATTTTCAATGTTTGGGGAAACACCTCTCTTTTCTAGGAACTCTGTGCAAATATTTCCCTACCTGAAATATTTGTCCTGTGTAAAAAGATGCTTTTCAAGTCCCTAAATCCGTGTTCTAATCAGGGCTCTCAAAGTTTGGTTTGTGCAATGGGTAATTAAGCCTTATTGCACTGTGATAAAGCCATTCAGTAGTCATACAACTCTGTAGCAACTCTGTAGCCTCGTTTATGGCTGGTTTTAAGTGTTCTTTGTTCTGTTGGTCAGATGCAACTGCAGAGCCTGGGAAAAAGTGATGTAAAAGTGCTGTAGGCTGTATTTTTACTTCTAATTAAGTTTTGATCCTCTGGTGAGGTGAAGCAGAATGTGTATTGGCTGTTTTAGCTAGGTTGGGCTGGACTCCAACATTAGAGATAGTGATTAAAAAGAGCAAATTATTTTCTGCATCCATTTCTTATGTGTTTCTATGTGCTGTCAGAAACAAAAGGTTAAAAATTAAGCATAATTGACTGAGGGTTCATATCTAAGAGTAATTTCTCTATGCCTTCAGCATCTCTATGCTAACAATTAATTTCAATTTCTCTATGCTAACAGCATCTTCAATGCTGTTACTCCAAGGAGTGAAGTCACCACAACCAATTTGATCTACGTTTGACCACCCTGGCAGAAAACTCCTTTAAAGATCTTTGCAAAAGCTGCTAGAAAAATTGCAAAGACCATTTGCCTTTCATCTTTTTGCATCAATAACAGTGCCTTTCCATGCTCCACAGCGTCGAGTACTTGCCTAAGAAGTCACTGTATTTCTTAAATAGCTCTAGCTTCATCTGCCTACACTATGTGCCTTCTGTATCATGTGTTTACGTATCTCAGATGAGTGCAGGAGCCATAATACCTCCTCACCTCCTGCTGGAACAAGTCCACAACTTGTTCAACCACAGAACATAAAAAAGGGATGCAAAAGTTAAGCACCACTTCTGTGAGTGACCACCAGCAGCACGTATTCTCACCACACACTGTATCTTGCATACCTTAAGCTGCATCTTTGAGAAAGAAGTCATTCAGTGGTTCCATCTATTTTATTCTTCCTTTTTGAAAGGGAGGTATGGAATCAGGTGACACTCTACAAGAGTATATTTGATATGCAAATGTCTTCAGGGTAGCTCACTTGGGTGGGCTGTCTCCTAGATGGGAAAATCCCCAAGACCAGCTCTGGAGAGGCCAGCATTGCTTACACAGGGAGCAAGACAGCAGCAATGGGTATTACAGTAACTGCACTGGAAAATTCCCCCTCCTCCCCTGAGCATCTGTTCTGCATGTGTTGAACAGATCTTCTTTGTCTCTTGTCCAGCAACATGTGAACGAACTTGAGTTCCCTCAGGGAATGAAGGGATACAAGAGAAGTCAGCATAAAGATTTGTGCTGGAAGGATAAAAGATAACAGCCTGTCAAACTGCAGACCCTTAAAGCTTAACACTTTCTTTCAAATTTGCTCTCACACTGCTATCTACTGCCAAAATATTACAAGTTTGTGACCCCAACTTACATTTACTGCTTCTTATCAAGACATTTTAGATGAAAAAAAAGTGAGAGAAGTACACTGTATAAACAGAAAATTTTAATTGGTTAATTTGTATCACAAAATATAATGAGATCTGCTCAGTTTTTAGCTATCACAACTATGCAAGGCAGCCTGTGGGCTCAAGCAAACATTTTCTGCGGTCACTTCTTTGCAGAAGTGATTTTATTACTTCCCACATATGCAAACCTTACTCAGCTCCCCCAAAAGTTCAAATTCACGGTTTAACCCTGATATATTCAAAATACCAAGACATCAGATCTTGCATAAGTGAATCCCAGCCACCTAATCATGTAAACTTATGATAATTTCATGTAGAATCAAAAGAGTAATCCAATATCACTGAAAAAACCACAAACTAAAATGTTTGAGGTTTCTTTAGCTCAGAGTGTCCCCACAACAGCACTGTGCAAATTTTCCCAAGTTTCCTGTAACAGAGTTGGCTTCAGAAAAGTACATTTAAGTCAGAGCAAGCAAACCATTGAAAAAAAGAACTTCTATTAACAACTAAAACATATCAGCACAATATTGTAAAAAGACCATGTTGGCTTAAGATCCCAAGTCCTTAAATAAGATATTTGGCTGGTAGCATTTGTCTATATTGTCCTCCTGGAGTCAGCCTCATGTTTCAAATTTCCAGTGCAGACAAATTTACCTGCTTTCAGACTATAGCACATGCTAAAGCATTAATGTTTCAGATTCTGTTTTGAGTAATTCACACAGTTTCTGTAAACAGTTTTAATCAGGGGAAGAAAACATGACCTGAAAGCTGTTCTTTTGTCACTCCCTGAAAAGAAAGGAGGCAAATGCACATCCTGAGGGACATAAACTATGTACTGAAGTGAAAATCTTCATCTACTTCACCAAAGAATTGGGAAAACTAATACACATAGCTGAGATGTAAAAATGATGGCACAAATTTTTACAATCACCAGCTATTTGAACCAATTCATATATTTGAATTTAACTCTATATAGTACAGCTGCATTTAAATGTTGATCCAGGCACTTCTCAGCTGGCAGCTTAAACAACTCTGAGATAGGTTATGTTTCAGAGCCTGAGAAGCATCTTGCTTCAGTAAGGTGGTACTTCATTAGATAGAATGCAAATTATCAGTACAAGAAGCACTCAGAAAAAAAAAAGAAAAGGAAAAAAAAAAAAAGGAGCAGTCAAGACATAAGAGGAAATTAGGAAAAAGACAATTTGGCGAGCTGAGATGGAAATCAAGGAAGTGCTGCTCCCTCCATGCTCTTATTTCTAACTGCCCCCTGCTTTATTTGGTTTCACACTCAGGATTTCCATGGGATGGCATTGGCAAATAAGACACACTGATGTTGCTGGGAATCATCCCTCTACTTGCTTTGTCTGCACCTGGAGCCTGCACCAGCTGTGAGAGAGACTAAAAGGTTGGCTGCTTCTCACACACCGTTTCTGGCAAAAGGTGGGTGTAGTACAGCAGCACCAGCTCCTGCAGAACCACCTGTGGCCCCCTTGGTGCACCCATGGAGAAGTACCCAGCATGTGTCTGAGATCACCTGGATCCTCCACCTGAGTGTTTCCTCAGTGCAACTCTCTCCTCGCAAAGGCCACCCAGGAGCTGACTAACAGGAAAATCTATTAGCTGCTGCTCACCTGGTCTGGATTTTAAAAGGTCAACAAGAGGGTACATTTCCTATTATGAATCCCCCATGCTCCCTAGTCCCAAAGACTGTTCCATTACTGCATTTCTTGTTGAGTATAGATCCACATTTTGATACTGTGAATGATGGAAACTCAGCTTTCTGGAATTCATCACAACCTTGATCCACTTCAAGCTTACTGGTAAGCATGAAACAATAGAAAGAGCCTTCCAACTGTCACCTTGGATTTGTTATTGAATATGGAATATTATGGGAAAACTTTCAAGAGGTGAAATATATACCTTCCAAACTGGCAAAATAAGCAAAACATCACTTCATCATGTTTAGCAAACTCAGGTGTCTCCCTACCCCATTTATACTGACTTGCATCTAGCTACAGTGATCCTGTCAGAACCATCATCAAGGGTCAAAAACTTTGGTTAACCAAGGGTCAAAGCAATTCAATAAAAATATTCCATTAATTTTGATATTATTACAGTTGCAGATAATGTATTTTATCACACTGTGATAAAGCATGCATCATAGCAGCGTGTATGCCATCCACTTAGCCTGCAGTGCATCTTTTAATACAGTGTGGATGGTTCAACTTAGCAAATTGTACCAGCTCACTGAAGTCAACCCAGTGGAAGTTCTCAGGTCTGTTATACCACCCATGCTCGATTTCATCTGCAATATGATCAAGACTGCTCTCTGAATACTTGAAACACAGCCACTGGCTCACGGTCTGAAACAAAATATAGGTATTGCTGTAATTTAAAATGTGCTAGTTAGAATATGTTTCTGAGTTTAATGTATGTGTTAACTATAATATTATTCTGTGTTTTAATGCAGTGGAGTGTGCATTGGCAGAAACCCAGCAGGGAATTTTTGACAATTCCTGCACAGCTAGAATCACCAAAACAATTTTAAGTGATCTGCATGGTGAGTTAGATAAAATCTGTAATACAGCAGACTTATAAAAATAGTAAATAACTGATTCAGCAACTGCTCCTCATGCAACCATTTTTGTTATTAAAAAATAAAATTATTCCTTCTTTTGTTGGCTATTTTTCTGTGGTATAGAAGGACTAAAATCAACAATCTCTGCCCCTCAGTAGTAAAAGCATACCTCTATGTATCCACATATCAATACTGTAACATTTGAAAGTTCTGAGTCTTGGCTAAAATGAGTCCATCTGTTGTGCTTCAAGTAAGATATTCCCATAAAATACAGATGCAATAAGGGATGTACACTTGCAGTCTCAAGGATTGGGGTTTAAGTAAAAAAGTTAAACCTTCAGCCTTGAAGAAAAAAAATATCTGAGGCAAACCAACGAAGCACAAATGACTTCATCTTTTGATGTTGCTGGATCAAGCATGCTTTGCTGGCATGTTCAGAATCAAAAGAAACATCCTGATAATGAGACATAGTGATTTTGTGATCTTTTTTGATTTCCTGTATTAGCATTAATGAAATAAAGAAGGCAACATCTGAAGTCTAAGGTCTTCATTCTTGCATAGCACATAAAAAAATCCTTTGTGGTCAAAAGAAAACTTAAAAGAAAAAGACATTTCTTACACATCCCTCAGACAAAAACCTTATAAAGTTGTTTTGTGAAATGCAAACCCATTTCTGATTAAGTTTACTGTTCTCTACTTGCTTTCCTCATCTGTTCACTATTGTTCCATTTATGGGAAGACCCACATAAATGTTCAGGCCATTTGCATTGCTTCAATCCTCAGAACCTGAAGCTGACATGACATATAGGTATATACTGACCAATACACAATAGGATTTTCACCTGTTTGTATATCTATGATCCTTCCTTAGGAGGAAATCTTAACAACTCACTAACTCCTGGAAAAATTGTTTCAGGAAAAATAAAATGTAATTAGTCATCTATATCAGATGTGGTTTTGTTTTCCTGAGTATCAACAGTGAAAATTGTCTTCTCCTCAAGTAAAATAGTCAGAATATGACTTTGGCAAGTCCCGCTGCTCAGTATATCACCCCTGAGCTTATTTCAGAGTCGCTGTTTCTGGTTTCTGTTCATTCCTGCCATGATGAAAACACAACGGTTCCAATTTTAAAAACAGAAACTAAACACAGCAATTCAAAAACTGTTCCAGCTAAATATTTTTATAAATGTTGCAAGTTTTCAGTGCACTGAAGCACTTAGACATGTGCATAACTTTAAAAACAGGATTTGATGGCATTGGTTTAAAACAGAATTCCGAAACTGGAGCTTTAAGTATATATAAATTTCCTCTGATGTGAGTCAGAAAAACACCTTCTTTGACTTCAGTTTAATAAGATACAGGAAATATGTGCTTAAGGGCAGTACCTTCTGAGATGGCCGAAGAAGGCGGCCAGTCCTGGCACAGAAGCATTCCTCATTGCTTAATGGGTTTGTCTATGCTGGAGAAAGAAATCACTCCTTTGTATGCAGCTTTGAGAAAAAGGGTTCTGAGTGCTGCCATGGTCTGGAGGAAGTATGTGAGCCTCCTGTCAGCCAGCCAGGATGTCACAGAAAAAAGTGGGGCCACAGGCAGTTTTCAGTCTCGGGCTCTCTTTGAACACACAAGTCAGCAATAACAGGCCCAAAGAACCTGTGATCTCTGTGATCTCACCTACTCTGCCAGGAAATTAAACCCACCAGGGCAAAGTTACCCTCTCCAAGCATATTTCAACTAGTAGAAGTATTCCGTGTCAGTTTGATCCATTATAATGCCTACCAGTGACATATTTGAACTTTGAATTTGACATATTTGAATGGGGACTCTAAAACTGGATTTGCCCATCTTATTTACCTACTCCTCATTTCTGCTCCTTCTTGATCTCCTATATCTATCAACTTTGACATCAGACATGATTCTGAGCAGAGTACAGATTTTGCAATGATCAAATTGGAAAAAAAAATCCTCTTGCATTTTTTTCAATCGTAAATTTTCCCCACATAGATTTATATATTCTAATGAAGCATAAGACACATGAGATATGAGAATAGATGCCAGTTACAACTGCCTCCCTGAACTTAGAAACAAGTCAAAGGACTTCTAGAGAATCTGCAAATTTTTCACGTTATGTTCCCTAAGAGAAGTATTTTTCACTTAGATATTAAAATAGTATCAGTAGTAATAAATGTTATATGACCAGTGACTGGACCAGAACTTGCTGAAAAAGGAGCATCTCTCTTTATACTTTTAGTTTAGTTATTTCATCCTTCCTATTAAAGTCTTATTTTTGAGTATCTAATTTCTCAAAGCTCATGCCTGCATAAACATTTCAGCTTCTTATTAATATAGCTAAGCTTATTTCTTTTTATCTTAATATATTCAGTACCTCAGAAGGCGCCACAGCTGGAATGCAGCTCTTGGATATGATCTTAAATGCTTCAAAGGGAACGAGAGAGGTCAGCATGCCTGAAAGAAAAGATACAGCCACTGTCAAGGACCAAAGAGATTGTGACAAGATGGGAACACAAAAGTTAATATAGAAAACCAGGGACAGAACCATAGAGGTTCTAGTGGTAGCACAGTTAAAATTCTTTGCTTTCCAAAAATTAACCATGGAGCATATTCAAAAACCAGAAAAAACCTTCCCAAGAGGCAAATGAAGTCTAATAACTCACTGCAAGCTATAGCAAAGAGATTCCTTACAGAAATACAAAGCAGCTTAGGTAAGATAAAAGCACTCTGTAAATCAATATTATTTCTGAGAAACAGCCCACAACCTTTTTGTCAAGCTAAAAGGTTGTCAAGTTCTGGCATATTTGAATAGTTAATTGGGCTGTTAGTGTGTGTGAATTCAGCCACATTGGAAGTGGTGAAGTACTATAGGAAAATGCTTCTTGCAAAAGAAATCTAATGCATCAGTTTTTTCAAAGTAGTATTAGTAAACCAGTGTAAATGAAATCAGCATTTTCCCCCAGTTGGCACAGAGGAAACAAAATTCTAAACTTATTAAGAAAGTTCAAAGGAAATATGGAAAGGAAAAGATCTAATGAAAAGGAAATGTTTATATGGAGTTTCAAATAGTTTGTGTCCATATACAAATATTTGCTCAGGGATTTTTGTTAATGAAAATTCTTCTTATAGAGTTCAGCCTTCATAACATCTTTCAATTTTCCTAAAGTAAGTCACATCCAGAAAAGCAAGCATTCCAGATGTTTTTATGATGCAGACAGACGTCTTACAGGTAAGGTCACCTCATCCATTTCAGTTCGGTATGTTGTGAGCCACATTGTTCTTGTCCCAGTCATTTCCTTCCACACAAAAAGTGTGTGGGGAATTTTTTAAAGTACTATTTACCCCTTTCAGGTAAATTGTAAAAAGCATTGAAGAAGACCCCAAATTTCACACATTAATACTTTATATAGTCCAAACACCCACATGCTCACACATTAAATCACCACCCCTGGCATGTGCAACAAAATTTCACATACCTCTGTGAAAAATTCATGTAACAAATGCTGAATTTGACTGGCAAGCGCAATGGCAGGCTGACAAAGACTGGTCAAGAACAGACAAGACAGAAGAGTCATTTTGTCACTGAGTGAATCAAGGTGAAATCAGTCATGAGGACTTAGCACATGGAGGAACTTGCAACTGGCATGATCACTAATTCAGCAATTGCAGCAATAGATTCCTTGAGTTGGAGACCTCAGTAGAAACATTAAAATCTATGTATTCAAAAAATCTCTTTTACAACAAGTATTATTAGTTATCAAATACTATTTGGGAGGGGGATGTCCTTCTCCAATAATGATGCTTTGGTGCTAAAGAAGTACCACCCACAATCCAGATGCAGAACACATCCAAAGCTTCTGTCAAGGCTCTCTGCCTCATGAGAAGTCAATACTTGCTTCTTACATGAAGACTCAGGAGATACTGAATGGACACTCTTGTTTTACCCTCTATCCTGTCTCCTTCTAAGAGAGAGTAACTGAAGTCTAAGCAAATTGCCAACACAGTCAAGAGGTGAATGAAGACTGCAAAGCCTCCCATCACAGATAATGCAGATTTTACCAGCAATGGCTACTCAGGCCTCATTGCTGCTTGTAGAGGATGGGAACTATCAGAACTGGCCCTAAACCATCAGAACAGAGGAAGCCTGAAAACAGCTCCAAAGAAACCTTTGTGAGGCCTTGCAGATCCTCCTCCTGCAAGCAATTTCTGTGAGCAGAATGTTTCAAGTGTTGCGAATTCATGGGCCAGGTCCTTCTGAATGGTGTAACTCTGATTTTTTTCACCATAGCCCATTTAATTTCTTTTCTTCTTCAGATTTGAACCTCAAGATAACTAGAAAATGCAAATGTCGCTTTTCATTTATGCCAGAGACTGAACCTTTTCTTCAGTATATCTTGACTTGTGTTTTAAAAAAACAGCTCTAAAGACTGAGGGTTAAAATCCAGTATTACTAAATGTCACAGAATCCAGCACTGAAATTGCATGAGTGAATTTGGATGAATGAATTTGGATGAATTTTGAATGAATTTGGACGAAGTCGTTTAGGTTTGATATTACAGTGTTTAGAGGTTTGGTTTTACAGATTTTCACATGCTCTTGAACAAAAAATTCAGTCCTTGATTTTATTTCAGTTAATTGCAGCCTTGAAGTTTATATTAATTTGGGAGGTCCACAGAGAGTAAAACCCCTCCAAGCCTCTGGTTCTCACACTGAGAATCAATGCATCTTTGCTTTTTCCTCACTGACATCAGAACTGTCTGGCTCTTACGTTACAATTACTATCACAGTTTTGAAGGCAGTGTTAGTAAATAGGACACATTTCTGCAAACAAATTTGCATTCTCTTGTTGCAAGCATCACAGTAATTTCATGAAAAGAAGAGCAGAGTGCTATCTAGAACAGCAGTGAAGAAAAGGTTGAGTAACAGATGGCCAAATTCCTCTACCAGTTCATTTAAAATAATATTTTTGCAGCGTTTCAGCTTTGCTTGTTGACTTTACACTTGAGTATTGATCACAGTTGATTGCACTTAGTTCATAGTAGGTTGATCATATCCTGCACTCAGGCTGTCCCTCTGCAGTGTAACATACAGAATAATCCAATACAATAATCCATTTGAATTGATGAGTCCTTTGTAAAAGAAGCCAAACCACAAGATCAGAACACTGTGATTGCGTCGAGGGGCAACAAGTGACACAGGTTATTTACTGATTGATACTTCCCTATAGTAATAACACAGCTTCTCTTGGAAAACATCTGGAAACATTACAGTATAATAGTTCTGTTAAAATAATGAGGTCTATCAATCATTTGTATGACCAATGAATGTGAAAGATCTTCATGTCGTCCATAAAACAACCAGACCTGAAGCTACTCACTCATGACTGGTGATTTTGCTTTGGCCGGGACAAACAGGTATCTGCAGAGCAGCTGCTGTAATCATAACAGAGAGTGTCTTCTCCAAATGGATGCATGTGCCAAGACTAGGAAGTGCACAATGTGGAAAATAGCTCACCAAAGAGAACAAAGCCACAACTACAAAGGTAAATAAGTCAAAGAGACTTAGCTCAGTAAGATTTACAGATCTGGAGCATGACTTCAACCCTAAATGCTAACAAAAATCAGTCATTGGTTGTTTAATTATTTTTTTCTGTTATGCCACTTCAAAGAACACAGGTAAGTCATGGTATTATTAATTCTCTCTCAGCATAAACCAGATAAGACTAATGTGTAAGAAGGCTGTGTTGCCATATGAGATAAGTAAAGACAGCCCTGGAATAATAGAAGTGGAATCCAGCTTTTTAAGAACCTACTGCTCAGCAGAGGCAGTGAGATTTCAGCAAAACAAGCCCAAATGCTTGCACTACTCATTATAGTAATGCTTCGTTCTGCAAAGAGAAGGCAATTGATCTATCAAGTCTTCCCAGCTGTTTCTACTCTCCACTGTTGCTGAAGTGGTCAGTCTCACATCTCCTGCTGACATTGCAGTGCATTTTGGTGAGCACGAGCAGCACAAGAATGAGAAGCTAGAGAAAGGGAGGGCAGATAACAAGGGGGAGAAAATGACTGTGAGAAATTCTTACAGCTGCAGAAAGGGACAGGAAAATTAGAGTCTGATGTGGTTCTGCATTGCTTGGGGCAAGTCAACTACACCTAGGTTTTTAGTTGGAGAATTTTCCAATGTCAGCCAAAAATATGGGATTCAATCTCAGATTTCACTGATTAGATCCTTTGTCCAGACTACTCAGACTTGTGCAACATTAGACACTTCTACTCATATGAAGGCATCAAATCAAAGGACTGAATTTCCTTTGCATCTCCTACCAAGTGCAATTATTTCAAATTGCTGGGATTAAACATATGCAGAAAAGCAGCTACTTGGATCCAAAATATGGTCAATCACCTCTTTCCATACATTTTTCCAGGAGAACTGAAATATGGCAAGTATTTCTCCTTTACAATCCAAAATACCATTTCAAGAGATCCTTTTGCCTAGAACCTTCAGTTTAGGCAACTTTTAAGTTTGGTTCAGAGTCCTTTACTACTTCATTATTATTTCCTCTTCTGTTCAGCCTCAACTTTTCTCATTAGCTTTTCCTTTCTTTGTCTAGGTGTGGAGAAAACAATTGATTGGCCAGTTGTGTTTCCAAAAATGTAACAGGAACAATTTTAGAGTAATCAAAGCTACATGAGAAATGCACTGACTTCTATCAAGCTCCAATCTACCATTTCAGCAACGTTGTTGTAACACTATATTGCTCACTATTCCAATAATTTAGTCCCTTCTATTAAAAAGTTATTCAAAGACTCATAGAAGAAAATGAGGGAGTTTGGTAGAACAGTGCAAATTACAAACACTGAGTGAAAATGTGGAGAGTACAGAGTACTCCCAGGTATGCAGAAGTAAACAAAAGTGCTAACAGGCACTAAAAATAAACAACGTCTGATCATCAATTTCTCTATTTTTTCACCCAGTTTTGGGAGAAAGAAAGATCTGCTATCAACCATTTTATTATAATAATATATAACATCACAACAGGAGTTTGCAAAAGGAGAGTTGGTAATGACTCTGTTTCTAAAGCAGGTAACTGCCTATACAACTACATGCACTATAAACCAGTTCTTTAAAAGTAGCTATTTATAAGCAGAGAGATTAATTAGGTTAATTTTTCATATACATTTCAAGACAGTTTCTCAAGCACAGACTGGGGAAAGGGGTGAATGCTGAGTTTGAGGCCAGATGGAATATTGACCTTTCAAATCAATGCAGAAAAAAGTGCCTTTTGGCATATAAATAAACAGGGAAAAAGAAAACAAGCCTAATTATACCTACCTTTCCAAGAAACATTTCCAAAAATACTTATAGGCCTTATCCGGAGTGGAAAGTTTCAGAAGGAGCACCAGAGGTGTTTTATTTTAGCTTGGCATGAGTGGGGAATTATTAGGAATGATTTCTGAGTGTGGCAAATGCAGCCGCTTCTCAAAGACGTAGTTTAAGTGCCCTTCATAAAGCCATAAACCCTCAGAGAGAGACTCATAAAGAACTGGCATGGTTTCATTTGAATTTAAGACCTTTTTTTTTAAAGAGCCAGTTGGATACTGTTGTAACAGACCTCAAGGCAATGTCATTAAGACAATAGTGGGAATACAGTGATCAGATGCTCCCAAGTATTCCCATGTTCAAGGGTAGGCACTCTAAAACTCCTATTAAGATATCACAAATCCAAAGATTTCAACTAAGAAGAGCAGAAAACTTTCCAAGGATTATAAACTCCCTAAGTTCTGGCAAATGGATTTTCTGTACATTGACTGTTCAGAAACAGGCAGAAATATTTCAGAAAAGGAAAAATGTTAAATGCCTCATTAAATCTTACCAGACTCACTTTGCAACTACAAGAAACGTCCCTGATATGTATGAACTTCGGGTGGGGACAGAGAGAGATAAAAAAGCTGGTGGGTCAGCCACAAAGAGCTCTTTGGACTAGACAGAGGTAATTTTTCCCTTTAGGGGAGTCAGAAGAAAAGGCCAATACACCAGCAGAAATTTCTCTATTTTCAACAGGAAATTCTCCATCAAATACAAACAAGGAGAAATGAAAAATTGCTAACTCTCTGGCTGAAAATCTTTCGGCCATTTGTGATGCTGACACAACCAAAGATGCTTCAGGAAGTACAGCTCAGGTCTGTTCTGCATGTCTACAGGGCACCTTGCATCTGGGGCAACAGATTAGTATTCAGTATTTGAGACACTGTTGATGAAGATGGGGCTTCACCAACATTTATTCAACATTCATCTCACATGCATCAAAAATGCCAATTCCTCTGCTTTAAAATTTCCAGCACATATTTTCAACTTCTTTTCCAGTATGCACACACACAGTATTTATGGATTACTAGGAAAAGTTCTACTTGGCAGTCGGCAACAATACCGCTTTCTATTGCATTTATAATTCCTTTAAAGCCTTGCTTACTGTACCTGCATTCTCCAAGCCTTTAGGAATTATTTAATACACTGCTAATCTAAAGCAAAAAAACAAGTTCATCAAAAAAACAAAAAGAGAGGTTCCATACATTTCAGAGATTTATCCCAATCCGGCACTCCTGCACAATGCAGTAGAACCATTCATCCTCATATTTCACAAAAAGATGAAAGACTGTGGTTTCCACAAAGTGCAGATGTCAACAAATGTCATCTCTTGCAAGCAGGAAGGAAATCCTAGGTTCTGGACATAAAATATTTCACTGCAAATACTCTCTCCTATATAAAGCAAGGAGATTTTAGTTGAAATATGTCCAAAAGCTTTAAAAGAGTTGCCCAAGGACTGTGAAATTACCAATAATATTTAGCCACATTAATTCAGTAAATATTAAAAGAAGAACTTCAGAAGATCACATTCAGAAATGAAGAGAGCCTTTATCAGTAGAAAACATCAAGATGAGGAATACATATTTTACAGTTATATTTTCAGGTACATTGCAAGTGTACTTGATTTTGCATCAGGTCATTAGGCAAGGATATTGCTGTTTCTAAACCAGGTTTGCAACATTTTTCATCAGATAATTTTGAATATAAACAGTTTAAATCTTCATGTGTGATATCGTAAGAACAGAAATACCCTTTGATTATTACAACTCCATCATATCCCACCATCTGCAGTTCTTCCTTTGGTTTCAGCAAGCAATGGAACTGGCTTGAAGATTTTGGGAGTCACTGATTTTCCTCTCTTTTGAGAAAGTCTAGAATTTCCCTACTCTACAGGAATACTCTGTAATAAAGAATAATCTGAAAACTACCTTGTTTTCTTAAAAACAGAGAGAACAAAATAACCATTCATAAACTTAAAAACTTATTTTTCACTGAGCGTCCCTTTGATGTTAAGGATAAGGATTAACTAGGATTAGGCATATCAACTGCCGAACTCGTATACTGTGACCCCAATGCCCATGCTGAGCTTCCTACTGCTAATTACAAGTCTGTGATTTTCCTCTCAAAATTAGGTTTCTCCAGAAAGAGAAAAAGCAGTCTGGCTATATTTTATTCTAGCACTCAATCCCCAAGTCACTGGTTTTATTTTCAGACTATCCGTTAGAGAATTAACCCTCCCCTGTTTTTCTTCAGGACAGGTAATAAGTAACTGTTCATACAATGGCGATAATAATAACCAATTTCTCTGGCTCTGCCAAAATGAAATATGTCTGTAATTTCCTATTTTCTGAGTCCTCTTTTTCTCCTGTCTATCCAAAGCATCAGCATCAGCTTTCTTCACTGCTTTGTTTCACAGCTGAGACGCAGCCAAGATTCATCATTTCCTGCTTACACTGCAATCTAAACCAGACCTTTTAATCAGATTCTCTGTTATGAATATCTTTCCTTTTCACTTTTACCTAAGACTCATGAGCCCAGAGAATTAGAGAAGTGATGGTTTGTTTCCATCTTCTCCTCTCATTTCCTTTCTTTTATCACATATTCAAACATGATTTAAAGGTGAATATAAACAAAAATACAGGGAGTACATCTGAATTCATACCATTTTTATACTAGTTGAGGGCACAGACTTAAGTCAGTTTTTTTCCAGAAATTTCTAGCAAGGATCAGTTGAAGCTATCAGTTCAATATAGAATGTATCAGCTACAGATCCCAAACCAAAAGACCAATATTTCACATAAAAGTATTTTAAAAAGTAGGCTGATACTTTTTAGAAAACATTTTTCCCAAATTCCTTTGCTAGTAGGAAAAGAGTGAGAAATATGATTTCACCATAATTTCCTTGTTACAAGAATTATCAAGTAAGGTAGGAAAATAAATGTAGTTATTGTAAGCTCCAAGCAGCAGATTTTCTTATAATATTAATTGTTTTTCATGGAATAGAAGGAAGGAAATTTTCTGTATTCCACATGCAACAGTTTTAGTATAAAAAAATTTTGAAACCATTGGCATAAATCCCTTCTATGTAGGCTTCTGTTATTCTCAGTAAAACATAGTAACAGTTCTGCTGTCAGCTTGTGTCTTGTGTTACTGGTTAATAAATATGTCACTAAAATGATATTGTTAACACAACACATATCACAGTGGTGGATTCTTTAGAAAGCACAACCTGGTATATCTGTCCCTAGCCCAACAGGAATCATAGATGTGATTTTCTACTGCTAGGATAGTAGTCCACAAGTTTATAAGTTGTCATGTAATTAACTGCAGACAACATGGGGTTAACAGAAAAAAAAGTCGTCTAACTTTTTTCATCTTATAAAGTCACATGTTAGCAGCTCTATCTCCTATTGACTTCCAAAAATTAGCAATACTTTGCAGGTTTCTTTCATTAATGATATTAGTGACTGAATGGCTAAGGAAATTGGCTACAGCTCCGTGTACACAGCTCTTTCCATTCAGAACAAGCCTACCTTGTGACTCAGAGTAATGGTTATCTGAAGGTTAACTTCCTTGTGCATGGCTTGGGGACTCAAAGACCTAGCATGAAACAGGCTGAGAGGAAATTCGTACTGCATTCGAGATCAGACTACATTCCATATATAAGTCATCTAACTAACACACATTCTTACAGCTGCAGAGTCAGGAGCAGGGTGTTAGTCCCAACCAACAAGCCAGGCAACAGTTTGAGATACATCTCAGACTGCTACGGTGGTAAATCCTGAGCTCACACATTGTTGTTACTGCCTTTATCCCACGTCATAGAGGAAAACTTTACAGTTCCTTACATATTTTTTCTTGTTAATAAAATTGTTACTGTTTATGTCCACTGTGTAAATGTTTCATGCTCCTGTTTTCATTGCTTTAAGAATACGATATCCCTATCCTTCACTTGCAAGTTTCATAGATTATTTTTTTCAACTTTGCTACAAGGGGAACTCCACAGTCAGAAGATGAGTATTTGAAAGGAGCTGGAGCCTAAAAGATTTCTGTGCCTCTCACAGCTCAAGTTTGCAGAGGAAGCTGGAAGAGGTGATGATTGTTAAATGCTGAATGCTACAGAGAAAGACTCCAGGACTCTCTCCCTGGCACCACAGTAATTTTTAAACACAAAATCCTTGTGTATCACAGGCTCAGTTCTCTATTATCATAATTCGTTGTCTAGCTCCCTGAAGAAAGGAAACATGACAATAACTGTATGTTTAAAAGAACAATTTTCCTGATTAGGCAACAGGTTTTGCATTGAAACATCTCAAGGTTGCTTTCTAAGTCTACTGAACGCCCTTTGAACTGCAGTCCTCTTGCTTGTAATCATTTTGGAAAAGCACAAAATACTTATCTCGGGGTTTCTCCTCATCCCATTCATAAGAGATTATTAGCAATTAGTACTTTAAGCAATCCACAATTTTATGGCATGTTGTAGAAACATTCTGCACCTGACCCCACAATGCAATGTACGGTAGGCAGCGTGTTACCAGGGGCCTGGAAGGGACACTAGACCAAAAAGTGAGAAGCTGGTCTCTGGAAGGTTGATCCTACTACCAAATTTCAACAAAATAGACAAACTATATGGATTTGCAGTTCCTAAGAATGCAAAGTCCCTCGATGTTTTAAAAACACCCAGACTGCTCAAGACTTGCTTAAAAGAGAGGAAAGAAATATTGCTTTTCTAAGAAATCTGGCTTTCCCAGTTGTTTGGATTTGTCTGTTTCTACTGTGCATTCCCCCTTAAAGTATCTTGTTCAGTGCCTGTTGATCATAAAAATGGAAATGCACTACTATATAGGAAACAATAAGGTGATAGGACAGGAGCAGTTAAGCTAGAAGTTCCTATCTACATCAAGAAATTACTTATGTAAGAGAAAGGTTTCAAATTATTATTGTCAAACTCAGTTATTTTTCCAGGTTTCTTTTAAAAGACTGAGAGTTTAAATGGTTAGAGTATTAAATAGTTCAGATTATAATAAACAACATATCTTGACACTAAAGAAATGTATCACATAATAAAGAGACCAAATTACATAAAAAGATGAATGGCTGTTTGAAAACTCTTTTCATATCAATGCCAAAATAAATGCTTGGAAGAAGCACTTCCATCTTCTGCAAGGTGCATGAGAAAACCATTAATTTAATTAAAACAATTCTTTTCATGTAAAAAGTACAACATTCACAGAGTTCAATACATCAATTAATTGCCACAATTCAGTGTCTTAATATCAGCTGGCAAAAACACTTTTCATGTTACAGCCTGTATAAGTACACAGGAGTCCCACGGACACCACAGCTTTATCAGCTAATGATTTAATCCAGATTTATTTACTTGCTAAATACACCAGAGATTATACCTGAGAGATGGTAAAGTCAAGCCATTTCATTGGTCTTTTTATCTTCATTAAGCATTCTCACAGCTGCTATTCATTCATAAACCTTCACCGGCTTAATCTCAGAAATTCCCAAAGCTATCTTATTTTGGTGATTTCTAGGAAAAAGAAATTACTCAAGTACAAGATAATTTTACAAGCAGATGTTTTTCACCTAATCAAAAGATTTGGCAAATAGACATGGATTACTTTGATAGTAATATTTTGATATATCAAAGTAAAATGTCTTGTAAGATCCATGGCACCTATAATAGATATTCTTGGCTTGCAGTTCCAAAACTGCATTGTCTTCCCTGAACAATTAGCTAAAATTTACACTCTATTCAGTAACAAAACTTCTTAAATTGTCTGGCTCAAACAGACAATAGTTTGAAAACAATCTTTTTCACTGTTCTAGACTTGTTGTCAACTTGGGCTAGAGGTGGAAGATCTTAGTCATACTGTGTTGGTCCCTTGCTGTGTTTAAAGGTTTTTTGATAAAAGGTGATGTAGAATTGACAATGCTACAACCTCTGTGACATTAGGCCAATCACCAGGTTCCACACAACTCACCAAATTCTGGTACTTATTAAATGATAAACATTTCTGGGGCATAGGTCCTCTCCTGAGATCTGACCTGAGAAAGGTCCTTGAGGCAACTTCATAATTTAAACTAACACTTTCCTATAACTCTATGCCTGAAGGAAAACCTGAATCATTCTCCTCTGTGCCACTTACTTTTTTGGAGGGCACTGTACACATAGACAGTCAGACATCTAAACTGGCTCCACACAGGATTGAAACGCCTTTTTTCCTAATTCACTATGTTTTCATTTGTTTGAGAAAGTCCACAGATGATGTGAGACCATCCCAAATATGTAGAATTAGTTCTCAGAACAAGAGAGTGACTTCAGCCCACTTTAGCTCACTGTCTTTGACCTTGGTCAACAAAATCACCTCCCACCCTATAAGCATGCCTCTATCTTCTCTCATAATGCTGAAAGTATTTTTTGAATCTCCTCTAGTCGCTCTTACAACATCTGGCCTCTTTGTTCTGCCTTTATTAATTTTCCACTACTTCAAAACTCCTGCCTGCAGATAGGAAGCAAAAAGCCTTGGCTTTCTGAGCCCATTGTCACAAGCTATTTCTGTCTCAACAACTAACTCCCACAAGGTATTCCTCTTCTGCAGGGAATGTGGTTAAGCCCCGGTCAGAAGCATCAGAAACACATTCAAAAGAGATTTTTTTAAAAATTAAGGTCTTATAACTCCATGAAGCCAACCAGAATGCACTAGATACACACGGATCCTGCAAAGTTATCAAAATCATAAATACCCATATGCGGGATAGTTCAGCCCGGAAATGGTTGCGCACTCATGAGAATTTTAAAAGGTTTATCCATGTTGGCATGAATTAACACCAATTTACAAATAATGAATAGTGAAAGAAAATTTAAATAAATTATTTGGAAACAACTTATAAGTCCAAAGCTTTTGCTTGAAATGTTCTCTCAGCAATTTCAAACCAAAGAAAAATGCATAAAAATCCATGCCTTGCACTTAAATAGACTGCAAAATAAAAAAAGGCAACATTTGCATATTATTTACTACAAATGGACCACCCTTCTCCTGATGAAACTTCTGAAAGACTTAGGATAAAGTGAACGACTATGCCTTTTCAGTTTCTTCCTTACTGAACAGGGACCATTTTTTATTTGCTTTAAGCAAAGAAAACGATGGAAGGATGAAAAATCGGAACTATCTGCATGGATATAAATACCCAAAGAATGTTTTTAAGGTAGCGTGCACAATATCCATTCAAGTAGAAAGTGATATATGTCTGTAGGTACACACCTGTCTTAATGCCAGTGTGACATCCAGCTGGATATATATGCACCTCACTCAGCTGCAGCATCTTGTACCTACAGGAAACAGCCAAATCAGGCACATGTGCCTGGCTGGGACCCTGAAATGTGGATACTGATGAATCCTGATGTATAGAATGTCCATTCAGCTCCTCAAGGATGTGTGGGAAAGAAATATGAATTTCTAATGTAATATATTATTGCTGTATATTAAAAACATATTTCCAGCATTTACAATCTATTGTACATATAATGAGCCTGCCATTTTTAAATAATATGAGTAATGTATTGACAATGCTGAATGACACATGTGCTTTCTATAGACAAAAATAAAACATAGTTGACAAACATTCTTTACTGTCTCCCTAATCCCTCTACAGCTGGCCAAGCAATGACTGGAATTAGTGGAGCAGAACTGGAGTGTGTAGGTAATGCTAAGGAGGTGTATAGATGTGATACCATGAAAAAAATGGAGTAGCACATATGCCTCTTTTTGCCAGCCAAGAATTACATGGGTACTCAATAATATCAATGTAATTCTCAAATAGTATGGCTATATACATGCATTCTTAATATCTCTGGAGTGCTTCAGTAATGACAGGGGATAAATTTTAGTAAAAAGAGACTCTGAAAGAAAATGTTCTGTGCTTTTCAAAAACTCTCCTAAACCCACAAAACTTTAGAGATGTGATATCCTTGTTTTTCACTCCTACGGGAGAAAGCCCCAGTGGGGGGGGAAAAAAAGGGGGGGGGGTCTTTTCTTTTTTTTCTCTGGAACAGTAAATCTATTTGGGGCAAAGCCGACTTTTATAAAGATTAGTGAAGGAGTGGAGAAGGAGGTGCAAAACAGATTAAATGTGTTATAATGGACATAAGGCAGACAAACGAATACACTTTGAATGATAAAGACAATACAGCTCACCACCAGTTCTTTTGGTGTTGAGAGAATATTTGAAGAAGGAAAGACTGGGAATCATATCATTGAAGCAGCAAACTACACCTCATAATCCACAGTATGAAGTAGGATTGAAAATAAATGAGAAGAGCAAGAGATGAACACTAATTAAGATGCAGAGTTTACACCTAGAGTTTTGCAAGCTCCAAGTCTTGGTGTTTAGGTACCAGTTGCAACTGGTTGCTTTAAAAAATGTAAAAAAAAATATGAATAACTTGCTAAATAACTCTTCTGAAAAGTGATGATTTTCTCAGCATTATGTTCATGTGCCAATTTTTTTACCACATTCTGTATAATGGTATAAAGGGCTAGTTAAAAGGAAAAAAAAAAAAAAGTCAACCCTCCAAAAAACCAACAACCAAACAGAACAAACAAAGAAAACCCCCAAAACCAGCCAGATGAAGAAACACCTACTGGAATACAGAAAAACAAGTTTAAATCATCCCTTATTTTTTTAGGGGGGGGGGGGGGGGGGGGGGGGGAAATGAAGAAAAATGAGGGTTGTTATTCAGATGATTAAATTTAAAAAAAAAAACAAAAACAACAACCTTGCTCCACTTTTCTCATCTTTGAACATATCACTTTCTTCCTTAACATTTAAATTTGAAACAGAAATCCAAAATTACCTGGATAGTAAGCTCAACATAAAGATAGCATTACTTTATTAATATTCAGTACCAAAGAGCAAAACTTTGGCATGGACTTTTTTTCCCTACTTGGTTTTCTGCTGAGCTGATGAACATTTAGAATCCCTGAAATCTGACTGCGAATCTTTGTCACACGCTCACCCCACCCTGCTCTTGATGAACCTGCAACGTGCTCATTCCCAGACAGAGGCTCACAACATGCTGGTAATTTTGGGTGATCACAGATAGACATCCAAGTCTATATGAAAAGAAATGGTGTATCATACGCACCAGGATTGTCCAAATAAAATACCTGAAGCTTTCCATTTTATGTCTTAAGAGTAAGTGATCACACACAACTGTGTAAGCACTACCTTACTGCATTAATGACATTATGTCGATGCTATTTTTCACATAAACAGTGTTGAAAGAAATGTATACTGAGGCCCTGAGGCCACAGAAATGTGCAAACTCCCAAATGAAGCTTTTATTTTATTCACATTGCTGTTTGATTAATTTGATGTTTGGTTCCTTTTCTTTCTCTCCAGTATTTTTATTTGTGTCCAGTATTTTTATTTGTGCCTGAAGTGCAACCCCAGTCATTAAGAAATAATATTATATGAGAAAAAAATTAGCTCAGGGAGGAAGGCAATTACATAAAAGACATCACTGTTGTAAACTAAAGTGTTTGATTGAAGGCATTTTATATCTGGGAGCTATAATCTTCATAGTTTAAAGCTAACTAAAACAAAAAAAAAAGTTATTGGAAAAGGCAATAAGATAAAGTGAACTGAGATTTTATTCTTTTCATTGCTGCCTTGTCTGTGCTGCACAACGCCTAACAAGTAAGCATCTATTGAGATCATTCAACACGACAATCACTTTTGTTACCATGAAATTAAAAATGTTAAACTATGGGGTTTTATTTATTTTTTGATTTGAAAAATGTTAGCCAGCATATTTCTCTTATCTCTTTTTCTTATTACTGTATCCTTAGGTGCTACAACAATTGCTGAAATAAATGAAAAACTGTCAGTAAGTATGCTGAAACTTGAATCGGATCTCATATCAAGGACTTCACCTTATTCTGATTTTGATTAAGAGGAAATAATTGATTTATGACTTTGGTTTCATGTGTGGTTTTAGTGTCATAGCACATGAAGAGCAAAATGCTACATTCAGTTTTATTGCAGTATATGCTTAGCAGGTGACTTTGAAATGGAGAATTGGACCCAAAATCCAGTAGATCTGTATCCTAATATTTACAGACACCAGCACCTCATAGAGGAGGTTGGTCCAAAATCCCGAGTAAAGTGTATATGGGATAAGTGTGTGCCCATCAGATGGGCAGATAACAACAGCTCTGGACACCCACAGGTGGTATCTGCAGCATCTGCTCCTCTGTCTCAGCCATAAGACAGAATCTAAACTTAGGAACTGTTTACACTCTGATTATTCTTTTCCTCTCTTGTACTCAGATATTTGAACCAACAGGAAAGAGGCCTTTCATCCACCAAACCTAAAGCCCACTCCTGCTGAAGATAGGGTTTCAGAGACTTTATCAGATTTAAAATATTTTCTATAGAAGAGGAATGCTTTCTGCCTACTATAATGGAGAAAAGAAAAAAAAAAGAAAAAAAAAAAGAGAGAGAAATTACCAAATAAGTAGGGAAATCCACTCATTAGACTGAGAGCGTTCAAACTTATTCTTCCCACCTCCCAGCAAAGCGTCATAACACCTAAGTTAGGAGCTAATAGGAAAAAAAAGTGCCATCTAGCCACCCTTCCAACCTTGACCTCTGTTTAGTAAAGAACACATCCAGAAGGTTGACATGCAAAAAGGGAAAACAATAACTGGGCATACAGCTAGCAGTGCTGTGTTCTGGTCAAGGTTCACGCTCTCAGGATCTTTTCATCCGTTTACTCTTTCATATAAAATTGCAAATTATCTTTGGAACATGGAACAGAACAAACAGAACTTTTACAGTTACTAAAACCAGTTCAGAAAATTCATTTTTCATCTATATAAAACATTCCATTCCTTTTTTGACTCTCACTCAATTCCTGCTTTCCTTGACTTATTATGGTGGAGTTCCCAGTCTAACCACACATTCTGTTGCTATTTCTTTTCATCAGTTTTGAATTTGCTTCCTTGAATTGCCATGAATGTGCCCTTGTTGCACTACTCTCTCTGAAACCTTTTTTTACAGTTTTATGGCAGCTTTTCCCCTCTTGTCTAAGGAAACAATTCTAGCCTTTCCATTTTAATTTCTTTTACTTGCATGAGTAATTTTTTCCACAAGATAACTAGCTCAAAGAATTATTCTAAATGATACAGCATTGTACATTTCTATAAAGACTTTTAATATTTTCCATATGATACTTCACCCTTATACATTCTAGCATATAACTTACATTTTAAAACACAGCTGCACACTAAACTGCCTACACTGACATCTTGATGTCCCTAGACCAACTAACACAAGCTATTAATACATGTATTGAATGCAGCTACACCTTGTTATAGCTCTCTGGAGAACAGGAAATACTCAGTATTTGATCAGATTCATTAATTAATCCATTCATGCCTATATTTCTAGCATGTTTTATTTTTCTTCATCTCCTCAGAAATTAAATTTTACCACACTCTGCCTGTTGGTCTCTTGTCATTGAATTCAACTAAAAAACATAATGACAGCTTGTTATGCTGGATATACATCCATTAGGAAGTGTAAATGGAAAGGGAAGGACAGTCAATTAATCCTCCTTTATGTGTAGGCTGAAAATGTTTAATTAAAAGCAGAAATCTGCTACAGAACAAAGTTGCTCCAGAAAACAGAATAGCTGGATCCCAGAAGTAATAGAACTGTATTCCTTGTACACTGGAAACACAAAGTAGGAGGACTCAAGGGATAAAAGAATGGTTTGTGCCACTGGAACTATTCAACTGTCAAAGAAATTCCTCAGGAGCCATTACAATTGTGTTTGCTGACCCTCTTCCATAGGGCAACTAAACAAAGAATCAGGCTAATAAATTATGTAAACCATATTCAGCTGAAATTGCATGTTCAAAGATACAGGAAAAACACAAACATTCAATAGAAAATCGTGAATGACATGAAATCCACTACAAAAGAGGGAAGACCCACTTGCTCCTCAAGCTCCTAAGCAGCTCTTACCTGACAAAAATCTTTGCAGAAGGGGTTTTGATCTAATACCTAGGATGTATAAAATATGTCTTAAGTTCAGAAAAAAATGAAACAGAAGGAACTAGTGCCAAGTCTGCCCTTTGGAGTCCTGGAGCACCATGCAATGAATGTCTTGTACAAAGAGCAAAATGAGGCCTAACTTGCCCTCCCTACTACATTGACAGGTGAAGAACAATGAGAGTTCTGGTCTGAACTGTGTGTATAATTGCAACAGCTGGTTTTGTAAAAGTTTGAGGAAAGGCTTAGAAGAAAGTGAGGGATTTTTATGTTTGATTTCAGCTGCTAATGGCAGTTTTCACAAAATCGCCATTGCCAGGAGCAGAGCTTTAACAGAGGATCTACCAATTCTGGCTAGAATAAAAACTCTACGGAGCATTAGGCATCACTATTATAACCATGAACACTATTTTAAAATTCTCTCAAAACCAGAAATAAATGTTTTATTTGCAACTAATTTTTGCAACTATACCACAGTCAAGACAAGGCAATGCCCCTAAATTCTTTATATCTAGAATAGCCATCATACATGAGAATTTTCTAAACCCTCAGTGAAGGATGAAGTGCTTGGCATATCCTTGACCTACCAGAATTGTGAACATCTACGGGAAAGATGTGTAAAGGAAAATTATTCAGCCAACTGGTGGGACTTACAGCTCCATAAATGCCATTAAACTTCGTAAAACGAGCTGTTACCCTTCAAAACACCACATGTGCTGCTATGGATTCAAGTCCATGACACAGAAGTAGATGAACAGGGAAAACTTTTGGAAGCACATTACTTGGGTAGATTGCTAAAGCCAGATTCTACTTGTATTATTTTCCTTGTGAAGTGGTTAGTCATCTGACATACAGGTAAGCAGAACACATACTAATAAATTAAACTACTGAAAAGTATAAATGTAAGACAAACAAGTGTAAGGTGCCCAAGAGGATAATCTGAAGAGAATTCACTCAGATTAATGTCTAAAGAGGGTACAAGACCATATTCTATTTTACCTGAGCTACTCAATTAAAATTTGGACTACTCAAAAACCATAAGCAGGCAAGACAACACACTTAGTTACAAGCAAGCTGGTACTTTGGTCCTATGCTCCATTTTATTACTCTACCATAAATACTGAAATATCAGTAAAGTCTCAATTTTCTTCCCTTTCCTAGCACTCACCCAATCAGATTTGTGATGATCTGTGACTTCAGCTTCTTGTGCCACAACTTGTTTCTGCTCATCCACCCCAACAACCTTCTTGCTGATTTTTCCCCACATTGTTCCTCATTAATGGAGACTAGGCAGGTCTGTTTTCAAGGAAATATTACTGGTACAGGCCTGGAACTGACCAAAATGAGGCCATTTACTTCAAGACATAAATCTGAACAAATCATAAAATTTAGCTGTACAAGATTTTTTTCCAATACATTTGACCAGATGTGATCCTAAGCAGCAGAAGCCAATTATCAGTTCTAGCATTTAGGAGATTTTGATTTTCAGATCTGCCTCTAGTAAATTATTTGTTGCACTCATTTCCCTCAAACTAGCATCAAACCCAGAGAGGATCTCTGAAAGCAAAGTAAAAACCACAAAAGCCATGCACAAGATAATTATTCCCAGTTCAGCTGCTGAGCAATTACTGTTGCAATAACCAAAGGGAGGAACACAGATTTGATAACAATAATACTCAGGTCTCAAGAGATAAAGATGAAGAAAACATCAGTAAGTGTGTTAGACTCATTCTCTTCACTCAGGGAAGCATCCACATTTGTTCTTGGCTTTTCATTGCTCATATCCTCTGATGTGTACACATCCAAGCAGATTTTTTTTTGTGAAGAGAGTATGCCATTTACTAACGGAAAAGCAGAGACTTCTTAGTAAGTGAGGATTCACTGCTTCCCAAATCTCCCTGTATTGTCATCTTTGCAGACACAATATTCTTTGAAAAAAAAAAAAAAAAAAAAGAAATAGAGTAAAAACAACAGCTTCAAGGGCAATGGACTTGAGCTCTTGCGTTGCCTTGATTTGCTAAAAAAATTTTGATGAATCATTAGTAGTTTTAATTTTTTTTCAGTGTGACTGGTAATTAGGTAGATTGAACAGCAAAATGGATCTATAGCTTCATCAGGGACCAGACATCTTAAGGTAACGCTAAGGTGTATCCCCTGTGTAAGCTGTTAGAGAATTATAAAAGCATTTGAGGCATACAGGTGATGCTAAGAGAATGGTTCCAAAGAAACTGGGATATTGCCATTTCCACACATTTGGGGTGGCATTCAAACAAACTGGAACATCAGTTAATCCAAAGGAATCAAATAAACAATTAGAGGTGGTTGAGGATCTTCTGTAACTTAGGTTATTTGATGCAGAGGTTCTTAGAGAAAGAAAATTATGTACAGATTACTTTTGTCACAGAAAATTATGTAATCTAATGACCTCTTGTACTGCAGATTAAAAGAGTTTCTTGAAAAATACAAATGGAATCTTCTTGTTTCATAAAATGATACTTTTTTTTTTTAACAAAGGATAAGTGATTTAATCAAACTGTAGAAGACAATAATCTGGTAAGAATTTATTAGTTATTTATAATAACTGTGTGTCAGTTATTAGAGCATGTTTAATCCAGGAGTTCCAGGCTGGGTGGTTTGCATTTCATAAGTGGGCTAAATTTTGTAAAGGATTATTTCTCACCCTAAGCAGGTTGTTTCAAATAACTAGGCCTTACAGCAGGCAGCAGAATGGATGTCTCAGTCCCGAATCACACTTCTGTGCTCTGCAAAAGGATAAGTTGGGAAATGTTTTCTTAGTAATATTTTCCATTCAACCTGCCACTATTAATTGAAGGACATGGTATTTCATTATGTCTCTCTTCCTGTCAGCCTGCACAGTAATTGCACACAGTAGCTAGAGACAAGTGGAATAAAAATTCTGGAATTGTAAATAGGAAAGATGAACAATTTGTAAATTAATCTCTTCTTCTCATGGTAACAAACAACTGAAATATTCATGAAAAAAAAAAGAAAACAGTTTTATACCAGTTCTGTTTCTCTGCATCCTGAGTAATGTCAACCTATTATGAAAGGTTTTGTACTATTCAAATAGTAAATGAGCTCCAGCTTCTTCCTGGAGTTTATTGTTATATAAACTTGACTTTTATGGGGGTCCAAAGGAAAATAAAAGGATTTTTGAGGAAGAGATGCCAAATTCATCTGGAGATTAGTGTGCTTTATTCCCCTGTTCCTATTGTACATGACACTGAAGAAGAAACTCCTAGATCAATCCCAAAATGTGGTTTGTTAGTGAAGTTGGATTGCTTACAGCCTGTAGCATGCAAGTCATAACTGAGAGAGTAAAAAGAAAAACACAGCCCACAGAATGTGGACACAGAAACTGGTTTTTTCTTACTATAAAAGTCAATCCTATTATTGCCATGACAGCTGCTATTTTTTCTTTTGTTTTTCTGTACCAAATCTTCAGAAAGATCAGACTACTGATGTTTAACTGCAGGCAACATCTATTTTTTTTTTAGTGGAAAAAGGTTTCTTGTTAAAATGCAGGAACATTTTCTCACTTCAGCATCTAGATAATTAATACATATGAGGTGCAGAGCTCTTCAGAAAATCCAGGTCTGATAGTCAAAAACAAAAGTCCTTTGTAGAGTATAATAATAGTGTATACCAGGAGTTATGCTCACCTTCCCCAATAACATTAAAGGCAATATTAAGAGTGTTCCTATGTCAAGTACTGGGGCCAAAATTAACACAATTAACTGTGGCGTAAGTGGCACTTTTAACCATTGAAAATATACAATTAGTGAACTCTCACAAATTAGGTTTGCAAAGTTGTTATGTGTATAAATAATTGCATATTCACTGTGAGAATGATGGCAAGCAACACTGAACAACTGGACCAATCAGCCCAATCTGGAACTCCTAGGAAATCTACAAATTAGGTGATAATTTAACTGTTATTGTTCTTTATTTTAATTGATGATTTTCTAAATATGAAATTTCAGAGGAAGGTTGGAACTCAGGTCGACGTATCCCTAGCCACACAAGATTTCTTCTGAACATATTTTTAGAGCTCTTATTTAAGTAAAGGAAAACCTCAATGACAGGATTTAATGAGGAGAAACTACTTCACAGTATAAAATATATCTCATCACTAGGACTTCTTTTCCCCCTACCACTAGGATCCTTTTTGGTTTTTCCCAAAAAAGGTTTTGGCTAGAATTTTTCAGTTCCACTTTCCCCAGTTATGGTTCCCTTTTATCCAAGTCTGACTTCCTCGCCCTCCCAGGAATTTCCATGTCACAAATCCAAATCTGGTTCCAGATGGTTCATATGGGAAAGTGGGTGCAAGAAGCAGGTGGATTCATAGTCCCAGTGTGCAGCCATATGGATAGAGGTTCTGAAGCTAACATGAAATTTGTGCAAACAAGCAAAGAGGAAAGAGGCATATTCACATTAAAACTAAGGAATAGCCATTTTGATCTTTCTAACAAAAGAGAAAACTGAAGAGCTATGCCCTGCAGGTGCCATGTGTGTTCTCCTAACAGCTGTCCATTTAGACTCAGATCCAGCTCATTTGTGAAAAGCTGCTGTTTCAGTCAGCTCCCAATAAAACCACAACACATCCTTTATGTGATGGGATGCACAAGAAACATTCCCATACCCCACTTAATTTCCTTGAACACAGGGATTTCTGCTTCCCACATCTAAATTGATCATGTCTTAGAAATGTTAAGATTACCACAGAGAAAATTGAATTTCATGTATTTTTTATGCAGTAATACATTTGCTGGCATGAAATAGGTCTTTTTTGCAAGAGGGCAGAATTTAACTCCAGGGTAATGGGCCACATTACCGGGGTAGCATGAGACAGAGCCTGGAGAACATGACATTTCAGCATGATGGTTCTTATTCGTTTTCCCAACCTGAAGCCTACATTAAAAGGAATAACCAGAGATAAGAGGACTGTACTTAGCAAATATATAACATAATATATATTTTAAAGCAAGTTATTTTAGGTACTTTCCATCCAATATGGTCCTCTCTGTGAGCACCAACCTCAGATATTCAGCACTGTGTCAAGGGTTATTTATGCTGATGCAGAAGTCCATAAAGACAAGGAAACTTTAAGTACTTTAAAAAAATTTTGAATGACAGGATCATTAATTCAATCTATTAATACACTAAAGATGCAGTCTCAAAGTGATTAAATGTAATTTATGTCTCACCTGGAATAAATTTTAAAAATTGTTAGATTGTTAATTCAGTCCTTCAGCCAATTAAAGCAGGAACGACTATAAAAATGAGGAGGAGGAATAATTTCAATAGATACAGGATATGATCTGCAGTGCCATGAAGCAGGAAAAAACTCTCTGCATTTCCAAACTTAGGACCACCAACAGGAGAAACACATGGGATGCAAGTTAGGAACTTACAGAGCAATAACATATTAATACATTCTCGTACAGGAACTAATCAGATACATAAATAAAACAGGTGAGATTTGTGAAGATCAGAACACAGACAATACGCTTATTTACCAAGAACCACGAAATGCTCTAAAAGACAGTACACTAATAAATAAATAAACACAACCAGGGGGATTCACTGATTTATAGCATCTGGTTGTTGTTGTTAAGAAATAAGATGGAGTTCTGTAAATCCCTCACAATACTTGAATGCAGCTACTGGCAGCAGCAGAGTGATTCAGAACATGGCCCAGTGTTGAAAAATAGCCTTGTAAATCTACAAAATGCTTTTATCACCTTTTCCCATATTGGCATGATGTACAGGACTGTAGTAATATGCATAGATTTAAAACCCTTTTTAGTGTCACTCAGAGGTCCTTCTCACTGGCTCTTACCAATTCTGTCTTGAAGAGCTGTACAGAAAACAACCTTGAAATCAACTTGTACCTCCCTTTCTACTGCTGGAGTAATTCACAAAACAATATTACAGCACCACAAAACCTAAAGACCACGCCAATTTTAAAACCCTGAAACTTCCCCCTTCTCCTCAAGAGTGCCTCAATGTTTGATGGCGTATACAATTACGAGAACAGACAAGACCCATGAAAGATTCATAAAATGAATGTAACATGTCTTACACAGCAGTATGAAGCCATTCAATAAAAGCAGATGTATCGACAACATAAATGCAGCTGTTTGAGAAAATAAGACAGATTTTTCTCATTTTTGACCTGTAAGCCTTACCTGCCAAAAGATAAGATTTTGTAAAGCACCAAAGGAACTAAAGGATGCTGCTGATCAAGAGAGTGGCAAAAGAAAAGGACAGATAGAGGCTTCCAAGTTGTGAGCATGAACAAGACTGTAAGAGGGAAAACTAGAGAATCAGTAGACTTTTCTCAAAACTAAGATAAAGCTGTGACTAGCACAGCATCACAGATACATATTAAAGACCCCTTAAAACAACTTTTCTGCATTAACAAGATTCAGAACAACCTCAGCAAAAGTTTTTTTCTGTTAACGCAGCTTTGATTCAAAGTAATTGGAAAAAACACTGTGGTTTCTAGAGCTATTTAGTCTAACCAAATGTGGCCAGATCCTGCTGATAATAGAATGGTTTAACTGAAATGAATTTCTATAATCAAAAATAAACTGGGCTAGAGAGTTCCAGACCAGTCTGAATGAAAGAAAACTTTAAAAACATCAATTATTTGTTACAGCATAGTTAAATATTAATGCATCCTCTTTATACTCCTTCCAGCCAATCACTTTAAAAATGTCAAAAGATGGGGTGAGAAAGGAAATAAAGTGTAATGTCTGGCTAACTTCCCCTCGGTGTTATATCCAAACACTTCAAAGGCCAAAATAATTTACAGAGATGTAAGAGGACAAAACCCGAACTTCAGAAATGCATAGCAAAATCCATGTTTAGGTCTGACTTCAGCCCCTCTTTGTGCGGTCCTGCTGGAGTAAGTCTTAAGGACAGCTGCTTAATTCAGTTCAGTGGCACAAAGAGAAACAGCCACCTTTCCACTACCCCACAGGAATCACAGGGGAAGTAAACAGAAGCAACACTAGAAACCTCTCCTAGCACATGGGTGAAGCCTCTCCTCACAGCTCAACCTCTCACACTTCACTGCCCTGCTGTAGCTGAAAGTCCTGAAAGAAGATGAGAAACACCCCTCCCCAGCTGAACCCTATCCAGCCTGACCTCAAAAGACACCTGGCTGCTGTCTTTGCAAACATTTTAGGGATTCTTTTTGTGTTCAGACTAGGGTAGTTTCCATTCTTCCCCCATCTTCCTAACCCAAGGCAACGCATCCTGGGAGCTCCCAAGAGAGGGAGAAGTTTGAGCAGGAGGGTTTAAGGAGGTCGGTGCAGGATGGTATTTCTCCAGTATTACCTGCCAGGAGGTGTTATACAACTCCTATGCTTCAGAAACCCTGACAGTTTCTCAGAGATGTTTGTAATCTCAGCCTACTTCAGCTTGCTGGTTACATCACATTTGCAGGAGACAGGATCTTCAAAGCATTCCTTACCCTGTGAGCTATTTGGCAAAAGGAGAATGATGACAACCCTTCTTCCTTTGGCTAGTCTGAGAAACCTCTGTTTCCTTTGCTCTTTGGAAGTTCTGACCAAAATGATTATGAAAAAAAGTATATTTTAATTTCTCCAGAGTTCTTTTCTTTCACCTGCAATGTCTGGGTAAAATCTAATGTCAATGAAGATATTTAAAAGGCATTTTCAAATATATATGTTTTGTCATATATAATATCTTCTAAATACAAGTATTGAACAGATTAGCCTATACTTTCCTAGTTTTCATATTTGAAATATTTCATATTTCATAGTGTTCCAGCAATGTCCCCAATAATAGCCAGTGCTCCTGAAATCGTTCCACAAGTGGAGCAGCCAGCTTGTCCTTCCACAGTAAAGTCATGGGAAAGAAGGCACCCGTGACATGAACTTTTTACTACCCCAGCCATCGCTTGCTTTCAGCAAATTCTCTGTATGTGCTTCTGAGAGGCATATGTAGATAGCAGGCACCTCAAGCCATTTCAGAGGGTATCCTTTTGGTTGAACCAAGAAAAATTCTTTTATTCCAGTCTTCCATTTGTCTCTGGCCCCTAGGACAAGCTGCGGCTTTGTTCTACAAGGCATTCTGAACTTGCCTGCAGCAAATAATCAGGGATGCCTCTGGAATGCAGGGTGAAGTACAATATTAGAGGAGTTTTATTGCACTTTGCCTCCAACTGCTGCCTTCAGCAGTGTTGGCCTCACATAAATCACTACCTCGTCATTTGCTGCCTCACAAAACCAGAGGGGGAAACATCTCCCTGATGTAGGTCTCTGACAGTAGAAGCATCTCCAGGACTCAATCGATGGTCTCAAATAAAGGAAAAGATTATTTAAAACGTTGGCAGAAATAGAAAGAAATGCAAAAGAAAGGAAGAAATGAAAACTAAAGATGTTTGAAAGAGGAGAGTAAGGGAATAAGTATAAGAACAGTAATAATGCTTAGATTAGACCATTGAAATTTCACCTGCAGTGCAGTGGATAAACTACTCTCTTTTGTCACAGACAGTAGTTTCTTGTACCAGCTTACATATTCATATTTCTGTGGCCATTTACAACCAATAAACATCCCCTTACTCTGAAGGATCTTCTGACATAAAAATTGCATTTGTTGAGTCTTCATTAACACTGAAACTGACTGCCTTCTGGATCACACTGAAATTGAAAATTCCTTCAGTCAAAACACTGTAACAGTAAAACAGGGCACATTCTTTCTCAAATGTCACTTCTGCAAAACGACTTTTTTTTTTTTTTTCCCAAACGCACAAATGCTTGAGCAACACTCTCATACTGAGCAGTGAGGACAAGCTAGGTTCTTAGAGAGATGCAACTGCTCACTGAGAAAGGAGTTATTATCCTCTTTCTATGTTTCCAATGTCATCTATCATCCTTAATGGTTTCCTGAAAACCATTTTTGTGCAGACATTACCATTAATAAGCTTCCTCCTAGCCCAGTTTACAAGAATGCAAAATTATTTAACTACAGATCATTATTATTAATATAGGACACACATAGGTGCATAAAATTTGAGCTGAGCTGAGCTTTCTTTGGGCTTTCCATCTTCTCAGTGACATTATGCCTGAATCAGACAAAGAGGCATTTTATATTAGCTCCTCTTCTATTATGAGGAGAAAAAATAAGTAGCATATACAAAATGGTGTGCTGTCTCATAATAGACATTTAACAGTACATTTTGCAGGATATATTATTCACTTATAATTTGATGTTGCAGCCAGTTATACATACTTTTTCCTGAAATCTTGATTGCATTGATTATAATGAAAAATACTTCCTTTGGGGATTTTGACTTTTTTCTGTTAATCTAAATTGTTCAAGCAATCTATTTTTCACTCTTTGCAAATAGCATAGCAAATGTACGCTTTCTCTGCTAGAGATGCCGATGTTTTTCCAATACAGAGACTCCATCTTACAGTAGAATTCATGTAACATATAAACAACATAATCATTTTTGTCTCATTCCTTCAATGTCCAAAGTTCACATCTCATACAGGATGACAGCTGTATTATTCTTTTTCTCCGTAATCTGTACATATCTCCATAAATACAAACACTCGTTCATATAAGATACAACAAAGCAAATGTACACACCTCAATTTGTACCCAGTTTACCATATTCATTAGTCAAAATTGACACAGGCATCATAATCATAAGATCTAGTAAATGCTTCGAACAATATAAACTTAGTTCCTGGTCCACCTGCCTGTTGTGATTTAAGCCCAGCTGGAAATTAAGCACCATGCAGCCGTTCACTCAACCTCACTCTCTCCCCACCACCTCAGTAGATTGGGAAGAAGAATCCAATTAAAACTTGTAGTTTGAGATAAGATTAGTGTCATAATTGACAATAAAATACATTAATAATGGTAAATGATAATAATATTGGTAATGAAATGGGAAAAAACAGTGATGCACAATGCAATTGCTCACCACCCACAGACCGATGCCAGACCCCCTTCCCAGGCCCAGGCTGGGTACCCTTCCAGGGAACTGCCCCCAGCTGATGCTGGGTATGACGTGGTGTGGAATATCCCACTGGTCAGTTTGGGTCACCTGTCCCAGCTCTTGCTTCCTCCCTGTTTCTTTTGTGTACCTCCTCACTGGCAGAGCATGAGGCAAGGAAAAATGTCCTTGGTTCAAGATAAACGTGACTAAGCAAACCCCAAAACATCAGTGTGTTATTAACACCATTCTCATTCTGAATCCAAAACATGGCACTGTAACAGCTACTGCAAGGAAATTAACTCTACCCTAGCTGAAACCAGGACACTGCCACAAGTCAATTCAGATCAATTTTTTGTTCTTGTAATCACACTGTAATTTTCTAAAGTGTTTTTTTCTCTTCTGCTCTAAGGAAGATCCTTACAAACAACAGTGAAAACTGAGTATGGATTAAATATCTCTCATAAGATGACTACCCATAAAACTATCCTGTAATTTGTGAACTGGTCCATCATACATTTTAATAGTATCTAACCCTGAAAAATGTTGGAATATAAACAAGTAGAAATTTCCCGGTTTCTGGAACAGCAGGGAAAAGAAGGTATAGCCTTAACACTGCTCCCTGGAAAGCACAGGTATAAATCACTCCTTGACACAGAAAAGGGAGGAAACTCCCTGGCATTCTAGACGTAAGACTGATTATGAAATAGATCCAATCACTAGAGGTTAACTGTAAAACCATAGGGGAAAAAAACCAACAGCATGACTTTCAAATGGACAGCATGAGACAGATGAGCTATTAAAATAAAATCCATAGCTAAACAATTCTTAAGAGGTTTTGTTCCTTGGAAGGCAGGTGGGTTGCTATAAAATACAAGACACCAATATGGAACATGGATATTTTTGACAGTTAAACTGGAACAGACCCAATCAGAAATAGTTAGCTGGGGGGTTTTAAAATAGAAAAATCCAGAAGTATTGACATCCACTTCAAAACAAATACAATTTGGAAAGAACTTGTCTTTTTGTAGTTGTTCGAATCTCAAACCCAAAACCTTTAACCTGGAAAATCTTAAGGAAATTGGCAGGTATTTTTGACCTTAGATTTAGGAATCCTTCCCATCTAACATCTGTTCCCATCTGAAACACACAGGTTCAAGGTCCTGAAGTTTCCAAGAATACTGTCTTGAAGATAATACTTGAAAGGCTTCTAGTAATGAATGAGATTAGCAATTATTTCACCTAAGTGCCTTAAAAAATTCTATTAAAAATGAAAAGGTAACAAAGATTGCAGTAGATGACATAGGACATTCACTGAGAGGCATTAGACCAAGTTGTGTGTCTTCTTTTTAAGACACTTCTCAAAACACAGACTTCTCCAGAAACCTCTATCTCACTTTCTGACTCTCTAAACTCCCATCCCTGGGGAACACCACTGAGCCTTCTTCCTACAACCTTTAATGAGTCTGTAACTTCACTGTCCTGTGTTACACAGTGATATAATATATGTATTTGGCCAGATATTCCATAGCATAGGGGTTTTTCCCATCTTCATCAAAAGCACCAGATGTGGGATACTGCCAGATATGAGATATTGGATCAGGTAAGCCCGATTCCCTGAGGTGAACAAGGAATTTCCTTTGGTACATCTCTAGTCTCGCTTTCTGTTTCAGAAAAAATACTGGGTGCTGCTCTTCCCAAAACCCTCATTATTTAACCGTCTGATTATAATATTGCACCTAGATGAAAACACTTCAGAGAAGCTAAAGGAAAATCATAGCCAGAAAATGCTATGCAGGACAGTCATGCACAGAAGATGTAGAGTCTGTCAAAGTGCTCACACCTCCAAAAACTGGGTCTGTGTTTCAATGGGAGGAATTTCAGAACTGCTTCCTGAATAAGTCAGAATTTTCTTGCTAAGAGAGAATTGAGAGGAGACTGAAAGTGCATGATGTATCTAAGTCACTCTCAGAAAAAAATATTGGTTATGAATTCCATCAGGAAGAGCTCTTTTCTGACATGAGAGGATTGCTGACTACCTACATCAATTTCTTCAAATGAAAGAGATATTTGAGGTGTTACTGCTGCAGGTAGTGAAAATTCATGATCACCAATTGTTTGGAAATAAGAATGGTCTCATTTGGGAATGCAGCCCAAGTGACAGCACTTGCCATGAATGCATGTTATTTTTCAGCTTATGTTGAAACATTGTACATAATACTGCACAGTTAAAAAAAGAAGTTGTCTTGATGAAAGCCTGCTAACTTTAAAAAAAACACTACAAAATAATGGACTTGCTTTCCCAGAGTGTTTGACAATGGAACAATTTCTGTGGACTTGATTTCTTAGATAGGGTGGATGCTTTCCATTTCCTCAAAAACCCTAGTGGCTTAATGGTTTAAGCATTATTCATTCCTTTCTGGATTGGGCTGGTAACAGCCTAGTAATGTGAGATCTATTAAGGTTCTCAAAAATCCTGGATTTTGCATTGTTTGAACTCTTAATTATGAATTCATTTGGGCTGAATAATATCCATTATATGCGTGGAGATTTTGATGTGGAAAATCCCATTAATAAAGAACAACATCTGAGACCTTGAAATATGTGGAGAGCTTTTTTTGTAATCCCCAGAGTACAGAAAGCCTTGAATGCTTACCAAAGAGGGTGATGCACGTCTATTCTGTCTCCTAAAAACACTTCCTCTTTCAGATTTACAGTCACTGAGAACACAGGGCAATTTTGATCAAAAGAAGCAGCAGCAGCTGTAAGGGGAAAGTGTTCATTTCTGATTGCCTCATCTGGACTAGAAGGGGGTAATAGAATAATTTTATTATCCCAGATGCAGTGAAGGGCTTTATTTCATTTAATCTGGAGAACAGAGGAATTCGTCACATAAAGAAAATGAAAATAATCTTGTTCTTCTTACCACCACTCAGGCACGATGGTTGGCTGAGCTCACAGAAGGAGCTGGAGTTTATGATGACTATTTACTAACTTTCTCCTGCATGACTGTCCTAAGAGAGCTGGTATTTTTCTCCAGAGACAGAGACATCTTCTGTTGAAAAGTTATTTTTGTTTGGTATTTGCTGGAGAGCATTTGTTTTGGGAATGTGAACTTCTGGGATTTGTGGTAGGCTCAAAGTTTCAACTATACACCATATAATACTATTTTTTCCTTAGAACAGACTTAATGTTTATGTTGGAATTTATTAACACTTAGAACATTCTGTATGCTGAAGCCTTTCTTGACTGGCAATGTGCACTGATTACAAAAAAAACAGGCACAGATTTTGGGGTCTGGGTGGTTTTTTAAATCCTATATCATTTCAGTAATAGAATATGTATAATGCCACTTATTTGTTTGAGTTCAGTTTTGAGGGTTGTATATTCTATAAATGTATTTACACCATTAATTCAATACTATGTCTCCGGGTGAAGTGCTTTTTGAGCAGGAGCTTTGAGCAAAGTTATTAGAGTCATCCATTATTTATTTTTTTTGACAAACAGATTTTAAATGTTATTCTTGTGACATGTTAATACATTGCAGCTTCTCAGGACAAAGGGTGATACCCATGCAGAATGGAAAGCAGGGGAGAGTCAAGCCTGACACTTACCAATAAAGGAAATCCAGGAAAAGGTATTAAGCCCATTCTCTAAAATATAGAAAAGGAAAAGCAAAAATTATTAATTCCTTTTCCTCTAAAAGGAGAATGATAAGCTATAATTTATTTTCAGTGGACTGGCAAGGTCATTAAAATATATCTGCCAACAATGCAGCCAGGAAATTGGGGTTCAGATCATGTCCCTTTCAGGGAGAGTGTCCAATGTCTTGATACCATGGAGGTTGCCTCCATTCCAAGTCATGAGAGAGGGCATGGCGTAAGTATGGCAAAGTTAGATACAAAAAGGTATTTTGTGTCTCCAATCTAAAAGTACACAGACCAAAAGTACCAGACAAATCAAATCTTGTAAAACATGCTTGACCATGTACCAGATATCTGATACCGTTCTGGAAAAAAAAATCAGACTTTATGATGATGAGCGTATAATGACTATAAATGGTTATTGGGAGGTAATTACACAACACCAAGTGAAAAGAAGAAATATTTTTGCAGACAGGTTGTCTAGAAGTCAGACTTGACTGAATTCAGCTCTGTCATCCATCAGCAGAAGCTCTCTTACTACTCTGTATGTTTCTACTACACATTTCTCCTGTTTTCTGGTGACTTGACTATAGGACTAGAAACCAGCACTTTTAACAGAAATGAAATGTAAACCACAGGTAAAAATCTCTTTGACATACCAAAAAGAAAAAAATGCACCCTCACACAAAACATAATTAAATGTAATTCTTTCTAACTCTTTTTTATATCTTGATTTACAAGAATAATCCTGCAATGCATTATTATTTTATAGCTGGAACCCTCTTTGATATTATGGCTAAAGTCATAGGAGTCACTTCATTTTTCATATCTTTATGGCACTTACAGTCTGCTCCATTTCCTTATTTTCCAAGGCCATGGAGGTGAAGCATGACTATAGGGGCTTTGTAAATACTTGGGACAGCACTAGCATGGAAATTTGACAGACATTACTGTCAGTGCTCTTGTCACTGACCCTGCTTGCAAATTATTTTTTAGACCCAGAAAGACAGATCATCTTCTCTCTTCAGCCTCTTTTTCATAGAGATGTCTAATTTAATTCTCTTAGGGTTTCTCTATTAGCATTTACCTCTTCCCACCAGTTATTTATTACAGAACATCTTTATTAAAAAGATGGGAGGGGATTATCAAACACTGGGAGCAGTGAGTGCTAATTCAAAGAACAGAAAACTACTACAAAAAAAAAAAAGGTTGTGAAATATGCATTCATGGTGCACACTGTTCTGTGCCTGAGGAATTGCATCTACTTTCTCCATGAACTGCACAGAGAGCCAAAGCCTATCAGATCTGCATTAATAATGCTGCAAATCATGCATTAGGGCCTTAAGTGTCTGAGCTGCCTAACCCTGTTTTAGACACTAGAGGAGGCAGTCAGTATAAAAGCACTGCCAAATTCCTTGTCTTCTGATAAACAGGGTAAAATGAAGTCATGCTGTTGCTAGATTGAACTGAAACGTTAGCGGCGTGTTCCTGAAAGCCTTCTCTGCTTGGCACAGGAGAAGTGATCGCCTTTCCTGAAGAAAAACAAAACAAAACAAACAAACAAACAAGGATAAAGACCATCAAAAAAGTATACTGTAATTCAGTAATGCCATTAGCTTTTGTGTAAAAAGCTACAACTATTACTGCTCATCCATAGCTTAGTTATTTTCTTGAGTGGACTTCCATCACTCCATGTAATTTTTTTCGTTATAATTGAATGTATTTGTTAGGTATGTAGCTCCCTGAACCGGAAATGGCTTCCTGCTAAGAATAGGACATCAGTGACCACGTCCTTTCCTGGATCATAGACATTCTAAGTGAATAACCAATCTATACCCTATCGAACTTCACCTGTGCCAAAACTTCCTTCCTTCTTATTATTAATTCCCCATCTCTCCCGTTTCGTGAACCAGTTGAAGACCCTGATGGTACCAGGGCACGTTCCCCGGCATGGCCAGAGCCTGTGGTGCAAATCCGCGTTGGCGCTGGGAAAAGGGCGAATTCCAGGGGCTCGGGCGCCATCTGCTGCGGCCGCGGGGCGAGGCGCGCCCTGCCGCCGGGAGCAGGGCGGCTGCCCCGGGCGGACGCGGGCATGGAGTTGGAAGAAATAACCTTCTGTGGCCTGCACAACTTTAATTGGTGGGGGTTTTTTTGGGTTTGTTTTGTTTTGTTTTGTTTTGTTTTTTCTTTCCAGGGACAGAGCGTCAAAGCCAAGGTATTCAAACAGTGACCACTAGGTTCATGAATGAACAGAGCTTTCTTATCAGGAAAGAAAAAAACAAAGCTGGCAATTTCTCCAGCTGAGACAATTGAAGTTATTCCATGCTGGGGTGCATTAGGTTCCCACTTTCATTTCTGCTGGGAACCTGAATGAAGCCACTGAAGAAGACTCATTACAGTGTCAGAAAAACTAACCCTTTTGTGCCTCGATGAAAAAGAGAGGAGCTACAGAGAACTTGTTGAAACAGAGAAACATCAGGCAGAAGGTAAGCTCAAACTAGTGACAAGAAGAGGTGCAGTCCTTGCCTTGGGGGGACTCCACTTAGAAGAGTGTCTCCCAGTGTTGTCATGCATAGTTCCCATTTCTCTAATTAGACATATCATCCATGGAGAGAAAAATGAAACTGATTCACATTAGAATACAAGGTAGACTGGAATAGGATTTCCAGTGCTCCTACAGGAAGAAGAGAGCATCTGATAATAAATTGCTTTAAGCACCAAGATAAAGATGGAAGAGGCAACCATAGACTCATTTTGAATTAGCTGTCTGACATGCTCATAATGCTTTAGTCTCTGGTACACAGGCTTGAGAACAAGCACTGACTCATCACTGCATCCCACTCAGAGAGTCAGCATTCTGTCCCCTCACTTCATGTTTACACCTCAGATACTCTCCTGAGAGTAGAGGAATCCCATGTGCTTGTTCCAGTCCCCTGCGGGTAGATAAACTTTATTCTGCCAAGCAAATGTGCCTTGTATCCCTATGCATGGAGAAGCAGCCTCACAGCTGGCTCAAAAAGAATTGTTTGTCCTGCTCTTTAGGCTCTGAGGAGAATACTAGTTTTTCTGACTAGCTTTTCTCAAGCCCCAGAAGATCCATTAGCAATCCTCAGGGGGTGAGCAGCCGTGGCTCTGGTTAATGACGCCAGAGCTGAGGAACAGGCTGTCCTACCTGCTGGAGAGCTCATCCAGCAAAACCACTTGTGGCTACCACAGATGTTAAAGCTTTACAGCCACATTTGTTCTGCCCTCCCAGCAGCAAACTCACACAGCGTGGGAGTCTGGAGAGCCATGGGGGACTGATACATTAGCAGTGCAGAGGATGCAATAAAGAATGTCCAAAGGATTGCTACCGTGCCATTGACCGGCATGCTCAGCCCACCCCTCTGCACCCGCCCCAGCTTCGTGCCTGCACAGCAAGGAAAGAAACAAACCAAAGAAACACAGTTGGTGCTCCAGCTGCATGCTTCTTTGTGATGCATTTAATAAAGGGACTGAATTGCTGGTTTTCAGCAACAATGGTGTTTTATGTTTCTGAAAATGCATTTTAAACAATTGCAAAGTGAGCTCTCGGTACAAATGAGCCTGGTTTGTGCTATTTCACACCACTTCACATTTAAAAGCCTTACAAGATAGGTAGAAGGAAGAAGGTCTAAGAACATACACCCTGGTTTGCATTTGCAGGAAAAGAAAGTTCACAATTTCTAATAGTGTTTGAGTCGTTTGTTTCAGGCGGATTTATATCTTCTTTGCAATTCGCTTTCCATGGATATCTTAGTAAAAACTTTAATGACAGACAAAGACACAAAATAAAGATTGGTAAAAAAGGAGTACAGAAAGTGTGCCTAATGTATTTTAAAGTGTCTGTCCCAAATGTCAGTGCTGAAAAAAGTACTTTAAACCTTGGTCTGAATATTACTGAAGTCTATGGCGATCATTACGAAGGGTCTAAAACAAAGCTAAAGGGGTATCATAATTCATGCTATTATTAATTTGTATCACGGTAATACTTAGGAGCCTCATTTGTCATCAACAAACTTATTTTGAGTAAGGGATCATACACAAAGAGAAAGCCTGGCCCCCATATTAATGACAAAAATCTCTGCTTGAAGTATATGTTGCATGCTCTCTACAAATCGCTTCTGAACAAGCTACAAGGCAAACTACTCTACAGACATGGTTTGGTGAATAACACTGAACAATGAATAAATTCTAGAAAATTGCAAGCAGAAACGCACAGCACAAACCAGATGATTTTTTCCTCATGCTTTGTTCATCCATCTCTCCTCAGCAGGTACTTCTAGGGCTGGTTGCCATGGGTGGTGTTGATTTATTTGATTAATAAATGTCCATTCACTTACTAAGCAACCACTGGAATAAAGTCTCCCTGCAATAAAATTATTTTATGTATTATAGTAAATTAAATTGAGCCTTTTAATGCCTCAGGCAGTAATGTATTTTTAGAAATCATGTTACCATCACATAATTTTAATGTAACTAGATCCATCTTCAAATAATTTCCAAAATAAAATGAGATAGAATTATAATGGGCTACATCTGGTAAGAGAAAAATTCTTCTCTTCCTTCCATACCAGGACAGTACCTTCAGGGCTTCAAGCATGGAACAGGGCATACTCCATATCAGCTAAGCATGGTACAGAAGTCAAGCCATAAATCCAGTACAATGGGATGTTTTAGCATCAAAAGCACTTGCAGCACTTATTGTCCAGCATGCCAAACTTTTGCAAAGTCACCTGAAAATCTTTTACTTTACAGTGTTGTTTCCATAAAAATACAGTGGTATATCACAGACTAGAGATAAAAAACACAACATTTTAAAACCAAAACATTTTGGAGGAAGAAAGTTGTATTGAAACTAATTTGCTACACATTTTACACACACAATACAAAACAGAGTTTTTACAACAACATATGGAAAGTATCTAAATCAGTAAGACAATGACTTTCATAAATCACTCCAGGTTCCAACTTTAAATTATGTCATGTTCCCTCTCTCATGGGATATTCACTGCATCTCATACAAACTCATGGTTATGTGTGCACTGTATTCCTAACTTTATAGGGAATGATGTCATATCAACACCCAGAGCACATGTAAAATGAAGAGTAAACACTGCTTTACATGACTCCCGCCAGATGAACCCACGCACTCCCTAACACTTCCCTTTGTCTTAAGGGATTCTTTTTTCCCTTTTTACATGATTTATTAAATGGATTCACCAAAACTTTGGGGGATTCCTCTTTAGACTTTATTTTTGGAGCAGCACACAGTGGGCTGCAGTGTCCAAGAATAATGTGGGACAGAAACCCCATTTCCCTAATCTCAGGTACATAAAGGCCTCAGGCTCATACAAGACAAAATACAATTGCCAATTAATACAATGGAGATTTATGGGATTTTGATCAAAAGCCTGTTAAAATTCAGTTAAGACAGCTGCTTGTGACTAGACCTACCTTTCCTTCAGGTCACAGAAAGGTTTACTGGACAAACTCAATTTTTAGTATCAGCCTTTTGCTTCATCTTCAAAAGCTACAACTGTGCATATTTCTCTCCTAAAAAAAAATGTAAAAAGGGAGTATATGACAAGTAAATGCTCCAGTTTTATCTCCTGTTGTCAATAAATGTCTACCAATGTCTACTTGTTCATACTCTTTGTATGGTTTCAAATGACCATCTCAAACTAGCAGAACTTTGCCCAGTGATTTTAGATAATAAAAATTAGTTTTAATATATTTCTGTTAAATCATCCTATAGTGAAGTTTTAGGGAAGGCAAGATACAACAATAGCAGAAATTTTACAGTGCTGGTATTGAACATATATGTATTTGAATATTATATGCCTTCAGAATTTTTATTGTTGAACACATAACAAGAATATAACCCTTTGACAGGATGCTTGACCTACTACTACTACTGCTACTGCTACTGCTACTACTACTTTAGTTATCTGTGAACTAACTGAACTTGTTCTGGAATATTGTCACATGATAAACACGCAATCCTAAAACTCGGCTCACGTGAGGATCATACTTCAGTAGAAGTCACATATCCATCTGTATATTTCAGTTGAATGTGGTAAAATAAACATTCTTTCTCCATCCCTCTAACAAGATATTAATTAATTAATGGTGTCACTGATTTGCTTCAACATTTAAATCTGTATGGTTCAGACCTGCTTTGACTCTAGCAACCACAGATTGTTTAAGGTGATCAGAAAAAAGTGCAGTAAATTTCTACATGACCATTTTTACTAAAGTGCTAGCTGTTTGTTTCCAGTGACCTGGATTTGAATCCAGTTTTAATCTGAAATTGTTACATAGTCACCAGAATTTAAAGAGAATAAATGTGCTGTCAGTCTGCATTCTAGAGATGATTCTGATTTCCAACCTGAGACCACAGATTCTCATAAAATAGCATTTGTCCTCCTTTTCAAATCCCAGGCAAAGTGAAAAACATCAAAGCTCAGACAAAGAAAATACTATATTCAGCTTTAATTTGAAATTTGGATATACACTGTATAGGCAAAGAAAGCACAGCCACATTGTAATAAAGGCAAATCAATAAACCACAACAATATAAGTGCAGGTAGCTGAAAAGAGAAAGAAAAAAATACCAGGGCTATTTCCTAAGCAAGATATGGTATCTTTTACTTTACTGGCAGCAAAAAATGCAGGTTCCTCCAAGTGTGACACTATCTGTCTCATATTTTCAGATCAGCTTTCTGGAAGTAAGCAATAGCCTCATTGGAAATTTCATGCATTCTCCCAACAGGAGTATACAGGTGAGTGGACAGCTATGTACAGTTAGTGGACATAAAAGCACCCAGTTGGAAATAAAAATTCTTGTTTATGCAAGTGCATATAAATTATTTTCTGAAGCATAGCTTTGAAATTCATGCTACAGATCTGCCTCTCTGGCTTTTGTATGTAGAGCCAAACTGAATTCCTTGGATTACTTCCTTTGCCCTCATTAACCTGTGTCAGCTTACACCATAAAGAATGAGGTAAGGAGAAATTTTCCTCTTTTTAACCTAACACAGATGAATTTTTCTATACATAATATCACTCAAATATAGAAATTAATTGCGTAGCTAAAATGTAGATGTTGGCTTTACATTGCTAAAAGGTACATATATAAGAAACATCATATTAATTTTTAAATTACATTTAAATTAATGGAACTAGAAGATTCTTATTTAAGTCATGACTAAATAAAATTGCTCTGCTTTTCTGATGTCTGTTTCCCTTCATTGAGACTAGCCACATGAATGCTGCCAAATTTGTCACTTCTTCTTGGAATGTCTCTTTTGCATCCTTTATGGCTGATGGATGTGCCAGAACAACTCGATGAGGACTTTCTTCACCAGCTCCTCCACTGCAGTCACCAAGTTCCCTGAGCAATGTCACTTCCTTCCCTTAAGTGTAGGGACCAAAAAAATTCCTGTATGTAAGAACTGTAAAACCCCTTTCCAACCGTTTATAAGGAGGTCATGCCAATAATTCCATAGCCAAAAGGTAAGGATTTCCTTTAAACCACAGCCCAAGCATTTCCTTTAAACCACAACCCAAGCATTAGATTGTTACACTCCTGTAACAGAGGGAAGGAAAGGTGCCTCTCCATTTAAAATATCTCTTCTCTAGACTCTACCCAGAGGATGATATTTATCACAAAACAATCAGACAAACTTTTTTTTAACATTAGGACACTGAAAAATCTGAAAGTTTTGAGTTGGGGAATGCTGTTTTAAAGTTATACTCTCTTCTTTCTCGCCCCTCTTTCCTATTCAAAAGCTAAAGAATTCAGAGATTAAAAAATTCCTATGCAAACGAATCCTTAATGGGCACAAAGGGCTATTTCCAAAAAAATTAATAATTTGGATGTATGTGAAATGATTGGCACAGAGTTCAAGAGCTTCTCTGACACAACTGGTGACAATTACAGTCTTTGCCATGCCTTATGTAAGTTTTTCATATTTTTGTTAACTTTTCATTATGGAAGTAAATTATATCATATAACCAGCATCTCAGCTTGTAAACCTGTCACTGATTTTTTTATTTCCCCCCAGAACTACAGATGATTCAAGTGATCAAAACCAAACATACAGAGGGAAGTCTAAGAAATTAACCCAAGCTCTATAGTTTTTTGACAAACTTTCAGGGCAGTTACCACGTGTTTAATACTTGCTGAGCAGTGGGTGTGATCAGAAGGATCTCTACCCATAGACACAAGGGACAAGTTTCAGACAATCATTGCTCATTGTCTCAAACAAAATAAAATGAACAGACAAAACAAGAAAAAAACCCCAACAAACCAATTTTCTTTAAAGACAATAACCCAAAACTATCAGGACAAAAGCTGGGGACTTAAAATGCCCTCAAGCACGTCCATTATCTCTCGTAAAATAAATGCAAACCACAAAATATTACATTGCACATTCAAATAATAATCTCCTTGACCTTGTACTTCTATGCTATCTCAGGCCATGGACAAACATCCTCATAAACCATCCCTCAGCAGCAGCATCTGGCAAGTTTTACAGAGTTCTGTGATAAAAACAAGAAGGGTTTGATAAATTTACCTGAAACTTAAAAATAAATCTAATTTACCCAGGGATTAATGGCAGAATTTTTAGGCCAACGAATTTTGCCAGCAGAGATTTACAAGATAAATACTGGCAAATCAGATTTCTAATGAAATTTTAGTCCTGATTTTCATTATAGAGAAACTACTATATTTTAAAAACACAGATTTTCTTGAGTATCACATAATCAAAAATGGTTTCCTTAATGAATGGGTTGTTCTAGGTATCTCAGATGAAATATATTTTAGTCTTTTTTTAAGCCCGGGTTTTGCCAAAAAGTTTAAACTCTCTCTGGTTAGGCATGAAACATGCTCACTGACCTTGCAGACTCTTGATAGCCTTCTTAGAGAGGTGTCAACCTCAAGTGAATTTCTGATGCAGTTAAGGTCTCACCACATCTAGAATTGTAAACTATTCAGTGATTTTTGTCATTTTAGTGCCAAAGTGGCATTTTAGTAAAAATAAAGGCATTTCTTAACAAAAATGCTTAGGTAAATCAGAATTAAGGCTGAAAATACATTGTTCTTTAAAATATACATCTCTTACATGTAAAGAAATCTGAAAATCTGTAGTTAAGTTCCTTATCTCTCATCCTGTAACTTTGCTGTGTTTCAAACTGTTTATGCCAACACTCTACAGACAAGTCAACTCCCTATCCCAGCTTCTGATTTCCACACTGGACAGCAGATTACTCTCCTTTGGTGCCTTCAAACATTGAAGGGAGCATGATGTCTGGAGCCAGCCTGCTGTAGTGGAAGTAGCATGGATGGGACAGACTAAAATTTGATTTGAACTCAGTTTGAAGATACAGGTTGCTACTGAACTTCCTTGACTGCAGGCAAAAAGCATTTTCAAAGAGATGAAGAGTAAAGCTCTGCTCAAACTGCTTGGATATCTTCATCTACTTGCCAAGAGATTTCAGAGCCAAGAAGAAAAAACATGCCAGAGTTAAATAGAAATGAAACTGGCTACATAACTTGTGTAGTTTTTGCATTTTTCTCTCACCATTTTTGCCGCTGATTGCTACCATTTGGTTTCAACTGCCTTGGGCACTGCTCCATTCAGTTCAAAATTAATTCTCACAGTGGCCAAAATTCTTCTGTACTGGGGTCTCCAGTCTGTTTTGAGAGATCCAATGCATTCAGATAATCATCTGCACTTTCTACAGCTATCCAAACTAGAACAAACCTCTGGATATTTTGAGATTCACTCATCACCATGTTATTAATTCTTACACACTCAGTGTTACCATTATAAATTAAACAAACTTTGTTCCCTATTTTTATGTATAGCCATGAAATACAACATAAAGTAAAATGCAGAGAACACAGCTGCACTTATTTTAGTTCCAGGGTCCACACAGTTTTGTCAGATTTGATGAACTCTAATTCCATTGAAATACGCTTCCTCCTGTTCATGGTCAGAAATCTTGCCCACACATGCATTTTTTTTAACATACTGCATTAGGGGACAGAAGGTGGATGACAGCTTTATCTTTAAACTCCCTGTCTGTCCCAAGAGCTGTTTGTAATGTTCATAGCACATTACAAACAGCAGTTTGATGGAAACAGGGTGACTTCCTAGCCTAGTGGTAATGTAACATTTACCTCATATTTCTTAGCTATAAGCATTAAATTTAAAAAATCCAACAAGAATCTTTTCATTTTCCACTATTTTGCCGTGCTGAGACATGTGATACTACATAGCTTCAGCAAGGAATGTTACACACATAAACACAAAGCTAAATGTGATTGGTAAGTAGGACGTGGATCTCAGGGAAGCCTGGTCTGGCAGGGGGAAAGCCCAGCTGAACAGTCAGATTAGTTTTGTCTCAAAACCAGAACAAGATCCTAGATAGGTGTAAAGCTATTCATTAACTCACTAAGCCAATCATGTCACCTTAAACCATGGTAGATGGGTCAGCACCCAAAAACCTTAAAATTGTCCTCTCGTCCACTTCCCTCTTGCCTGTGGGAGCAAGGTGCACCTGGGAGCAGCAGAGGCGGCAGTTTGCCCTGTCCCCTGCTGCGGGAGGGGTGGTGTGAGGGACGATGTGGGCAGCCAGGCTGGGAGCCACGAGGGCATGCCCAGAGACCACCCATCTGCTTGTTCACACACCTGGAGAGCAGCAAGGGCATGGCACTGACCTGAAGAACATTTCAGAAGTAAACCGGCAATTTCGAGAGGGAAGGGAGGGAGTCACTTTGGGATAGAGGTTTTCTGTGTGTTTGGAGGGTTGATGTTTGTTTACTTGTTTAAAAGTGACACTTCATATATAGAAAACAATGATTTAATGCTCCTGTATCAAGTTAAGAGGTCTAAATCTGTTGGCTTCTTAGTAGCAGCATCAATTTACCCTGACCAAGAATTATATAAATTTATTTTTTATTAAAACTGTAGTAGCTTGAGCGACAGAATTCCTCTTTCGCCCTATGATCTTATTCTAATTGCTCATTACTGAATCACTTAAAGTGTTACCCATCTGGATTTTTTTTACTCTTCTTCTATTTCTAACCAAGATGATAAAATTAACCATAGTACGTAAATACTAAAGGCTCTGAAGGTCTAAAAAATGTTATAAAAATTAAGATAGACATGCCTATATCATCTAAATTTGACATATTTTTCTATGCTACCTTATTGGCTCAGACATCAAGACTACTGTTAAAGAAAGTGGAAGCAGTTTCAGAGAAGGGATATCATAACTGCAGACACAGAAACTCGTTTCAGTCTCACTGAATTTTGTGGCAGTGATTGGCCTGATTTTGAGGTGTTGCATGTACAGTAAAAGAAGACTGAAAGCAACTGAGACCTAAAAAAGTTAGGAGATCTTCACTGGACCCTAAAAAACAAACAACTGGAGAACTGAACTTTATTGTGAAAGGAACGCAATGCGATTCTCATAACCACACTTTAACTTTATGTAGATTTGATAAACACTCCCTTTCATTTTTGAGCAATATTAAATATGCAATAAATTAAAAACAGATATTTGGAGGTGCTTGTATTATTTCATGAGGGTATCCTTTAACAGCATCTTAAAAAAAGAGACTATTTCTTGTTGCATTTAATTCTCTTGAAAGAAAATATCAGCAGTTTTTAGGCCTAACAGCTTTTTCTCAACCTCTCTTAAGATCAATGATAATGATAATAATGACAGTAATAATAAAGCTTACCCTCATTTTCTCTCGCTCCTCCAAACCAAAAGAAAATATTACATTAGCCTCCTCCTGAACTCTGTGGCTGGTGAAAATGGCCAGGACATGTCTCTAAAATTTTATTCCTTACAACTGCATCAATAGTATTTTATGGTTGTAATAAATTGTTTTGCCTGAGACAGTTTCAATAAGAATAGATGTCATTGCAATTTTATTGTGGACAGCATAAAGAAAACGTCCTTCATTCTAAACAAATTAGGGTTTTTTTTACAATTAAGAAACATAAGACTCCATAACAAAATGAAGATGTGTTCCTTCACATATTCACAAGACAAATATTTTGGAAGAATATCCAGATAAAACTGGAAACACTTCTATTTTTCAAGGTTATTTCTAGATACAAATGAATATGCTCCATTTGAATTACTTATACATTCTGTATGATCTGTGTCTAATTTAAAACATAAAGTCACTAGCATTCCAACTCAGCTCTTTTCCATTCCCTTGAATGCAGTACCCTGCTCAGCAAGTCAGAAACTGTGCGGGAGCAATGGTGACTTATTACTGATTTCTAAAAGATACCTGGCAGAAAATTTTTTTTAAAAATTCACAACCGTACTCATTGTCTGAGATAGATGCTGGAATTCATTCTTCATTGTTTCAGAATGTTGTGGGTCATACTAAGCCTTCTTCACCCAGGAATTTTCCTTCTCCACCTTTTCAGGGAAAAACACTTATTAGCACCAACAGGTTTTTTTCACACTATGTAGTTACATTAAAAAACGAAGAAAATGAAAACTGTATGAAATATATTTTCCTTTCACGAAAAAAGGTGAAAAAACCCTTACCAGTTTTGATTTCTTCAGTGTGTTTGCAGTCTGTAACAGAAATGACATGGACTTGATTGTCTGAAAATTAAAACACACTGGAAATTTGCAGACTCTTAGCAAGGCATTCAGAATCACTTTGGGAAACCAAAAGCCTTTACATTTAGCACCTCCAAAGTAAAACCAGTAAGACAAGACAGTGGTGGCTGTGGCTGCATGGTGGCTGCATAATCAATATTTATCTGTAATACGATCATACAGAAACAATAAGTCTATTTCTCAGTGTTGTAAAAGACATAACAGACTCACTCACTGGAAGAAAACAGAAATAATTTTTGGCGTTTGAATTCGATTTTTATGTTCAGTTAACAAGGATACTACTTTTTATTTATATATAGATATCTCCAGAACAGACATTTAAAAAACAGATGGTCGCAAAGAACGCTATACTCTGTTTAACCAGTATATTTCAACAATAAAATCATGTTTAGAAACTGCAACAAAGTCAATGCTTCTTTAATAACTTCATGTGGGATCTGAACTAAGCAAAGTCACAGTGCTGCCACCATTGACATACCCACTGCAGATTGAATACCAGCAGCAAAAATTTGCCAGAAGAGAAGCTTTTCTTTTTTCCTACTATTCATTGTTGGAATGTTGTTTCTCTTTCAGAAAATGGCTCACGGCACCTTTTTGTCTTTGTATTAAACTAAGGACCTACATTATGAAGTTCATTTCATCTTCTAAAACCATGCGCTTTTTGTGCAAACAAAACCAATTGTATAACATGAACACTTGTAACCAAGAGTGGTAAAGCAACCTCTCAGAGATCCAAAGTGAGTAAGGAAAGTGACAAGCAAAGGACATAATTTTTCCATTGCAGAAGGAGGCCTGCTTAGCTCACCTCTACCATGTCACTCTTTATAGTTGTTATTCTATCGATGTTTCTTCTTTCCAATGCTTATGAACACGGGTCCAAAAGCTCAAATTTTATGCCAGACACAATTCTAGGCAGACCTAATGAAGGCACACCTGGGAGAAGGCATTCAGCTGCCTTGTCTTTCTCACCTTTCTTTTCCCTCTGCCTCTCTCCTAAAGTTCTATTTTTGCCAGGTTAATCTCTTCTTCCTGCACATTACATCTGCTGCACTGTCCTTAGCTGAAGAACATTCTATTTTCAGCAGTTTCCATCAGGCCAAACCTCAGCTGAGTACAGGCACAAAAGAAATTGGAAAGTGCAATTGGTTGTGCAATACACAACCAAGAGTGTGAATCCGAAAGAATAGAGTAGTATAAGGCCAGAAAATAAAGAGGAAGCAAACAATCCAGTGAGACAATAAGGATGAGAGAAAGGCCAGGCAGGGAAAAAAATGAGAAAACACCCCAAATCTACTAATATTTTTATTATTTCTCTGATATTATTTCTCAGAGATATTACTTCTCTGTCATAATGGGCAAATTTGCCAAGGGTGGTGCTTTTAGTGACTATTCAGACATTGCTGAGCAGTTGAAAACAGTATCTGGTTGGATTAAATGGGGGTGGGGGTGGGGGGTGGGGGTAGGGGGGTGCGAGTTCTCATATAAATTTTGACATTTTAACCTAATAAAAATTTAAGACATGTTAATTTAGAAAATAATAAAACAAGCAATTTAACCATGCAGAAAATCAAAATACTGTGTTTTGGGAGTATCTACTAACACTTCCCAACATTTTGCACTATTTAAAAAGTCGTAAGAAATTTAAACAGGAAATTAGAAACAAGAAAGGAAAACCAAACTTCTTCAACAGAGACTTGAAAGCAAAGAGGATACAAGGAGAAGAAAAATACAGTTGGTAATATTCTATCAAGAGAGTATTACATGTGAAGTTATTGAATCAACATATCATAACTGCGGCTTTTGGAAGCGAAGTTGTAAGGGTAAACTGTAAAGAATATTCTTCTCCCATGGGTGAAGAACAAAGTAAAAGAGTGAAGTGTTTAAAAGACAGATGTAATGAAAGTCATCAGATTACACTGTTGCCTTTTTATCATCCCCTACTTCAGAAATCAAGGATAATGTGAAGCAATATTTAAGAATTAAAAAGAAAAAAATATTTCTAATTCATCTTTCAAGAGCCAGTGAAATTATATATATATTTTTTTAATTAATCTTGGGATCTTGATAAGTGCCCAAAAAATCCCTGAAGACTTCATTCACAATGTAGTATATAGAAGACAAGATACAGTAGGCCAGATATCTTGAGAGGACTCCTGGGCATTAAATTTATGTCAATTAACTTTATACAGAGCTAACAGTAGTCCTCTGCCTTTTCTAATTTTCATATCCAAATATATTTTACAAATCCTTTCAGAATACTTGATAGTGAATCAAAGACCCTAAAAAAGGGCTTTTTTTCTTCTTAGTCCCTCTTTCCAGGCTGTGTTAATATGTTTGTGTACAGTTGAGAGCTACTGAACTTACAAGGATAAAAAATACCAGTTGATGGTGTTTGAGAAAGGAATACTCTAAACAAAGACACAAAGAATTCCTTCTTATTCCAGAAAATGTAACTGCATTGATGAAACAGATATAGAATTTTACAATATCTCTGATTTCATTCTACATCACATTCAGTTTAAATCTCAAGCAAGAGCAAGGCACCTTTAAAGGCTTAAAACCAATGTATTAGTGTCAGCATTACAAAAAACATCAAACTGCATTACTCCTGTGGGGTTCTGCAGTATTAATTGCCACTCAAATAGACCTTGTCTACACACTCCAGAAGTCCTTAATGATGATGACAATAGGTATAGGAAAATACAGCAGTTACAAGTATGACAGGCTTTCAAGACAAACAGTCCTGAATTTCCTAGTAATCTGCCTCCTTTCAGATGATATTATTTCCTTTTATGGGAAATAGGTAGTGCTGCGTTTTGGACTATGACATGCAGGTCATGCCCAAAACAGGGACCAACAATCAGGAGAAAATGGAATTAATGAAAATCAAATTCTCAGAGCTATGCTGTGACTTAATAAACTGTCATGTCTTTCAGATGTATTAAGAGGGAATGCAGGGGAGAGAATAAGACAGGATCTCAGCTCTGCATGGGACAAAGCACAAGTGAGCACTTGATCCGCTTTTGGTATTCATGTTTTCTCTATGTTTTTCAGAATTGTTCATAAAAGCATAAGTAAAACTGAAAGCAGCTTTTTTTCTTTCCTAGTCCAAAGTAGAATACAACTAAGAGATGAATCAACATTTTTGGCCAATTTTAGCACATCATAAAGTATTTCTAGCCACTGTTCTCTGAGATTTTGCTCCATCCTACTCCAAGGTTTTCTCAGCATGAGTTTGAAAGCTGTTGACCACTTGAATCACTTACTGACCTTCAATCATGCCCATCCCTGCCATTGATGAAGGATTTTTATGTTCAAGTTTTACAAAACACTGGGGACAGCTTATCTAAATACTGACGTATAGGCACAAATTTACATATATTTGTGTAATAACAGAAAGTGCTAGAAGGCAATGCTAAACAATGTCCATCAAATTTTGTTCAGGAATGAAAAGTTCCTTGTTCTAATCCATGTTAAGATACCTAAATAAAAGGTTCAATTTCAAATCCCTGTAGTAAAATCAAATTAAATTAAAATTAAGCATTTTAATCAGATGCCAGTATCTATAATAGAATGATTAATTTGGAAAAGACCATTAAGGTCATCAAGTCCAACAACTGTAAACCTAACACTGCCAAATCCACCGCTAAACCATCTCCCTAAGTGCCCCGTCGACATGTCTGTTAAATACCTCCAGAGATGGTGACTCCACCACATCCCTGGGCAGCTTCTTCCAATGCTTGACCACCCTTTCAGTGAAGAATTTTTTCCTAATATTCAGTCTAAATCTTCCCTGGTGCAAGGTGGAGCCATTTCCATTTGTCCTATCACTTGTTACCTGGAAAATGTTTTGGGAAAACAGACCAACCCTGCCCCCTGCCCCCCTCCCCCCTAGCTACAGCCTCCTTTCAGGCAGTTGTAGAGATAACGTCACCCCTGAGCCTCCTTTTCTCCAGGCTGAATAGCCCCATCTCCCTCAGCTGCTCCTCACAGGACTTGTGCTCCAGACCCTCCCCCAGCTCTGTTGCCCTTTTCTGGACACACTCCAGCACCTCAATGTCCTTCTTGAAGTGAGAGTCCCAGAACCGGGCACAGCCCTTGAGGTGTGGCCTCACCAGTGCTCATGTATTGTGTGACACCACAGACACAACTACACTTAGAACACCCCTTCTGCTATCCACCATTTGCTTCCATTTTCATAGGTAGTCTAGAACATGAACCAGGATAATAATTCACAATGATAATTTCTCATTCATCTTGCTGAAAATAGATGGATGGGAGGGGACCAATCACATTACCTCTGCCCTTCATGCAAAAGACTAATAAAGGAAGAAAACTGCTTATATTGCTGTGCCAAATATTATTTTATAATTTTCTACAAAGGAAAATATAAGAGAATAAATGCATATGCTAGCTATACAATGCATGATCTCATTAGCAGTGCATTAGGAAAAATACGTCCAGCAGCATATTGTTTGGACATATGGGTCACATTGACTTTTTGACTGCTTATCAACAAATGACAAACATGGGCCTGCATGGATAACATTTGCTTCTTTTATTCTCCAGCTAATGAAAAGCATTCCCTGTAGGTACTTAAAACATAAGAATCTTAAGGAACACAAAAGGCTTCTTCTCCTGCAGGACCTGCTTTTAGATTTTATTTTGTAATCTAAATGTCTTGATATTTGACATGTAGAAAGTAAAGAAAATATGAATAGGGGTCTCATTTCTGATTAAACATATACCAACTAAAGAACATCCTAGTTAAGGAGTTTGTCTGGTGCTTAAAGACATTAGTGTTTTCTAGATTATTTTTTTAATCTCCAGAGTGGACAGATTTACCTGCATAAAATGGGAAAGGTTAGCAGTTTGCAGCTCATATGTGTGGTTTGGCATCATTTTTTTCATCCTATGACCTGAGTTGTGTTAGGATGTCAGTGCATTCAAACAGGATTAGTGGGAATCCTTGCAATTTTTCAGCTTCTCTAATTCTCCTTTTTGAGCCTGTTACCTTTTAACTTCATACTCTGTGAACAGAAGTACATTAGTATAATTCTGGTAGCCTTCTGAAGAATAAAATACATTCATATCTTTCTGGTGTTCTTTCAAAGAATATACCCAGTGCTTTTGGCACATAGCAGATTATGAAGTTAATCAAATGAAAGAGAGATATGGTGGCTCTTTTTTTATTCCTGTCTGGATAAAGTGAAAGAAGTGACTGAAATCCACTTCTTCATTTTATGTATGTTTCTTCTTCTCATCAGCTCAGTTTCTGACATTAAAGGAGAATTATTATTCTTTTCACTATGCCATCTTCTATAGAATAGTTCACTATGACAGTTTTCTACATGTTATACTGAACCCGTGTTGGTAAACATATTTATTGTAATAAATTTGTTGCAACAAAGAACTTCATGGTGATACAGTAATAAGACTTTCTTCATTAAAGTACAAGCCTTTACTACTCGAGCTAGTGGAGAATCCCAGGCAGCATGTGACAGCTGCACAGTTGTATCCAAGCCCAGCCATAATTTCCTGCTGTTCAACAGGATTTCAGTCTCAAATATCAGTAATGTTGTGCCTTTATGAACATAATAAATTAGATTTCATTTCTCATTTAAAGGAGGAAAGTTTTGTTTTCTTTCTTAACATTAAAAGTAATATTCCAAGGCTGTCTCAGGGCATTTAGTAAAGACCTAAGCAACTAAGTTTGGACCTTTACTGCAGGAAGATCCTGTATTTTGTGTAGATTAATTTGCATTTCCTTTCCAACTGACCTTAGTCAAATTACAGCATCAAACTTTTTATTCCTCAGATCCCATCTGAGTTTTCTAAGAATCTATGGAAGACTAGAGTCTTACATTAATAGGACATACCTGGCTGGACATGAAAGCAGGAGGGAGGAAAAAAGTCAGCAAAAACAGCATTGCAGATTTGCATTAAGAAATTTATATCTGTGTTCTTCATGTGGTTTCCATTCAGCACTAAAAACATAACTCTGCATGGGAAGAAAAAGGCTTGTAAAAAAGTTTTGCTGTTGCTAAATGAGGTCAAATTTGCATCTGCTGACAAAAGGTTTTATTAGCATGACACTAGAAAGCCAGTGAAACCAACATCAGCAAAATAGCAAACTGTCCTGACAACTTTATTTTTGTTAATGACAAATAGAAAGAATGGTATGAGTATTGTCAAACAAGCTCTGAGGCTAATTCAACTCTGTTTGATGGCTACTAAATTTCAGTATTTGACTTCAGGAAGAGTGTTATTAGGATCCAAGTGTGTTGCATTAGTAAATATTGTAATTTAAAAAAACACTATCAGATTCGTTGGCTGTGACCTACATTTGGTAAACCCATTTTGTACTTAATTCCATTCTTCACTTACCTTCAAATTACTCCTTCCTTTGAAATGCTGTACTGGGTTTGCATGGCAAGGTTTTGGTAACACAGGGAGTACAGGGCTGGCTTCTGTGAGCATCCCCCATGTCTGACAGAGCCACCACCAGCAGGCTCCAAGACAGATCCACTGCTGGCAAGGCTGAGCCATGCCAGTGATGGTGGCAGCACCTCTGCGATAAGGTATTGAAGAAGAAGGAAGCAAAAGTTATTGCACAGAAGTTATTGCAGCCAGAGAAGAGAGGAGTGAGACCAAATGAGAGAAACAGCCCTGAAGACACCAAGGTCAGTGCAGAAGGAGAAGCAGAAGGTGCTGGAGGTGCTGGAGCTGGGATTGCTCTGCAGCCCATGGTACAGCCCACGTATAGCCCATGGTGAGGTAGCCATGCCCCTGGAGCCCCTGGAGGTCCATGAGGGAGCAGAGATCCACAGACAGCGTGCAGGGGACAAACGTGCTCTGCTAGACTATGGTAGAATGTAAGAACAGGCACATGAAGTCACATCAAGAGTCCATTGAGCCCCTGTCTCCAAAAGTGGTCAGACACGTGACAAGGAAACAGTACAGGAACCCAGCAAGCAGCCTGGGACACGCCTCCACAGAATGCTCTCAGCTGCTAATATTCCTCAGCTTCAGAGACTTCACAGGTGCATGTTCATGAGTTACATTATGGGTTACAGCAAATAATGAAGACTCACTGACCCTTTTGACTAATACAAGTAATCTGCTCTGTGATTATGCTGAGAAAAAAAATTGTCCTGTATTATTTGCATGGTACAGACATGACAAGTCTGGATTTTGTGCATTTCTGCCATTATTTAAGAGTAAGGCTTTTTATCAGGCACACAACCTCCAATCTAAATTACAAGTCTCTATCACTGCAATCAGAAGTTTTCAAGGGAGCAAAGAAACATAAAAAACACAACCACAGAAAGTATCACAGCAGATAAGAATGTTTCATATCTTAATTTTATACTTAATAATCTATTTATCTTTGAATTTGCTAACAAACCAACAACAAATATGAAATATTACATTGATCTGGGAAGTATTATGAATATTAAAAATAGATATATAATTTACAAAAAATAATTTGTGAATTGATTTGTAAATAACAAAATAAATATTGAAGGGGAATGGTAGGTAACTCAGTGTAGTTGTATAAAAAATAATTGATAGCACCAACAGTCAACTGGAAGAAGGTTTTGTCAAATAGAGTTAATGTTACTATGTAAGTATATTGCAACAGCGCCTGGAAGACCTGCTGAGAACAAGACCCTTATATATTAAGAGTTGTGGAAAAATAAAATAAAACAAAACAAAGCAAAACAAACAGCTTGAGCTTGGTCCCCAAAGACTTCTTTCTCTGAGGGCAAAGCAGGAAAGCATGGCATAAAGTTGCATCATGTCAAGGACCAAAGAGGTGGTCCTCCGCTGTTAGTTATGTAAAAAGTCACAGCTGTTAACAATGTGCTCTTGTATTGTGCCCTTTACAGTTAGGCTATGAGAAAAATATAATTAAATAGGAGAGAAATTAATGTTATTACAAAAAACCCAATAATAATTCAAATATTAAAAGTAGGGTATGATTAAAAGGGCTTTTCAAATAGTGTCAGTGAAAACATGGAAACTGGAACTGAAAGAAATATCAGTAGTATTTTTCAAAGGCAGAGAGAATACAATTATATATTATTAACACAAATGTAATGCCACCTACCCTCTAGGGTAAATATCTACACTATTAGCTTACCATAAAGTGATTGCATTTTTTTTCCTTGTGCAAGAAGATCAACTTCTTCATGTCCAAGAGTAAGAAATGATTACCACTTTACCAGATAGGTAACATTTCCTCATATGACTTCATATTCATCACTGGAATAAAGAAGAAAACATCAAAATGGTACAGAATCTGCCTCAATCCCTCAATCCTCAATCAAGCAGAACTTACATTAATAGAAATTTGCATTTTTCAAACCCTACTATAGATTCCTTTCTCTATGCTAATGGGTATTAAAGCAGGTGTCAAGAAGCTCTGCTTAGTTGTCTATTATACAAACAACGTATAATAGTTTAATGCCTAAGTAGCTTTAACTCATTTAGAAAAGAGGTATTTTGCTTTTGGAATTTTGTTCATCATAGACCTGGACACTGATTTAAAGAGAGATGTTTCTTTTGAGTTTTATTGTCATTGTAGTTTTCATCCCTTTTAAGCCAGGTCCTAATTTTTTCTGCCAAAATGTGCAATTATTTAAGAAGTAGAAGAGCCTGACTTAAACTTGTATCCTCCATACTGACTTCCCAAGGGGGGATCACAATTAGACACTGGAGGGTAATTAAACCAACAACCTTGCAGCAAGTGCTTGCTTATCTTGCACTTGTCATCGTGTATATAACACAGCTTTCCTCTCTGCCAGGGGCCCTTAAAGCTCTGAAAAATTGGAACCTCCTGCTTCAGCTGATTGTTTGGCAAATTGTTCTTGTGATACATCTGAGCGCAGTTCTTTTGACTGCAGATAGAGATTATTTTTACAATATTTTTAAAACAAAAACCACTGAAAGATTTTTTTAAAGTACAGTTTACTGTTGGCTAGTTGAGTGTCTTTATGCACAATCCATTCCATCAAAGAGAGCACGGTTTATTCCAACAGTTTGGATCAGGGCTGAATGAATATAAAAGATGATTGTTTGCTGATTTGCCAGTGACACAAAACACTTCAGTGAGGTCCATGTTCTGATATAATCTTTTATGAATAGAATGAACTATCCAACCAAAGTTGCCATTCTGATGCAAGCATGTTATTAAAAGTAAAACCTGTTAGAAGCAACTCTGAAGTCAACATAAGATTAGGGGAGGAGATTTTTTAGTGTTGAGTTTAAGTAAAAAAGACGTCCTATCCACTGGTCTTCATTAAGAGGAACTTCAGGGAAATTTTGTCTGAGAAAGCAGGATTGTAATTATTACAGCTCTTAGGATCCTTAATTAGTTAAAAACTAGTGGGGATTATCTGCCTTGTCTCAAACACTGACAACACTATCTATGGCTTTCTGGAGCCACATATAATGTTGTCAAATTTCTGAAGAGCACTGCAATGCCTGATGAACTTCCTGATCCTTTAGTCTACTCTTCATGTCCTTTATTAATACTGTGAAGTAATAATTATTAGGCCAACAGATTAGAATGCAAAGTATCTGGGAGTAATTCTGACCTTCAACCCCTTGCTATGCTTCATCAGTAAATGACTTTTTTTCCTCTATTTCTCACTCATTCAGTTCAATCATAAAGGATAGTTAAAAACCATTTACCACTCATAAATGTGTTTGTATGGCAGGGTGCTTTAGTTTTGCAGTGGTCATCCACATTGCATTGTTACACAGTGACACTTTTGGAGGTGCCTCTGAAGTTCCATAACATTGTTGATGATTTTCTGAGCTTAAACATGAGGCCCATATTCCAACATGAGTCATGAAGACCTATGTCTAGGTACTAATATGATATTCAACACTACTTCACACTTGACAGCCTTGGAAATTTAATTAAACAGTCTAGAAAAGTTAAAAAATATCCACTGAGGAGTCACAAATAGTACGGTCTTTTATCCTCTGCATGAATTTTGACAGAGAGGTCTTTTAATTCAACTCCATTGAGACACAATTATTTATATTATACCACCCACTAATAGCTACAGGGAAGTGGTGTTGGGATTACAATAAAGCTTAACATTTAGACAGAGAGGAAAAGATTCCTTCTAGAGAAACAATCAACATAGATAATGCAAGGCTAGGAACAATGAAACCAGAAGGGGTTAGAAGCCTGTGAATGGATGGGTTCACCAAAAAGGCAGAAGCAATAGCTGTGGTAGAACAGAAGCACATGAGTTCTCCAGGCTGAGGAAAACCCACTCATCTAGACACCTCAGAACATCAGGTCACAGTGCCTTGCTCCAGATGGCATGGGAAGGAGGCAGCAAAGCTGGGGGAAGAGGTGCACCAATGGCACCACCATTCTTCCAAGACACTGTCGAGCTCTTGACCCTGAGAGCCCTTCTTTTAGAGGGCGAATTTACTATATTTAGAATAAGAGCAGTGTAGCAAGAACACTGAGACAATAAGCTTGAGTGCTAGGACACAGATGCAATTCCCCCACCCCTCCCCTTGCAGCAGTCATAATTGCAGTCAGAAAGTTTGGGGCTGTTTTGTTTTGGGACTTTAGTTTAGTTGGGGGGGGTGGAGGTTCAAGGGGTGGGTATGAGCTGTTAATTTGTTTTTTTAACTAATGCATCTGATCCAGAAGGCTTCAAGCCCTAAAAAGTACAAGAATTCAGTTCCAGACTTCATATTTCCTATGCCAAAAACAAAAAAAAATTATACTCATTATCAATGAGTAACCACATCAAACAAATAAACCACTGTAGAAGGTTACTCTAAGTTTTAAGACAGTCTCAAGTTTGTTAAAAACCAAATTAGTACTATCCATGGTATTTTCTCAATTGTTTTTTTATGTGAATACTTTCCAGGTTCCACCCAACATCAGGATCTGGCAAAGATATTGAAATAAAGCCAGAAGGACACTTTCCACCTCCCATTGAGCTTCTGGCATGCAACTTGTTCAGCTATCTATGGGATGAAAAGGATAAAGTGGCAGGGAAAAGAGCACAGGCGTGACAGGAGTTTGTCAAAGACAGCTCAACAAGGAGACCATTGATGACATTCAAAACATAAGACAGAAGTAGAAAGGAAAAGCACATCCTGATCTGGCACAGTCATGCTAGATGTGATCATTCTGATTTTACCTATTTCTCTGTAGCATGAACCTGGAAATCCTAAGCTTTTGGCTATTTTGTGAAATGAATGTGTCCATAATTGACATTTTGAAGACACATTAGCAAAGGCCCATCTAGGATATATTCATAAAGCTGAATCTGCGTGGTATTGAGTGCTTTAGCAACCCCTGAGCTCATGTTGAGTCAAAAATCTCCAGTGCTGCTTTGCAGTGACACAAGAAGAGCAAGAAGGGCAGAGAATTTGGTTGAAAACTGGTAGTAATCTGACACAGCTGCTATGTAACAGCTCATTAGTGGTTTCTGACTGCTCTAAGGAAAGTTGGTAGATATTTATTTGGAATGAACACATACGGGAACAATAGTATCATAAAAAAAGGCTAAGAAAAAATAAAATAATCAAACAACGTGCATACAGTTGTTCAACACAGTTGGGCTCTGGTACATAATACACTTGATGTTCCCTTTCCTGTGAAAATAAGACTACAGGTGAAAAGAAGTTATGTTTCAGGTACAGTGAGCTTATAGTGGAAAAGAAGTAGCAAAATATTCATTCCCTCTTGACTTACAAGTTCAAGTATCTCGAAAGTCAGTTGTCCAACAATATAAGTAAATCTTCCTCAAATCCGTTCTCCTTTTTCTGCCCACAAATCAAGATGGTAGTTTAATATCCTTTCTCTTTCTCCATGGGTGCTATAACATGCCCTCTTGCAAGCTCTTCTTTACAAAAGCTCATAACAAGAGAAACTGGATTAATGCCTAAATCTTGTGACAGAAAACATTATTATTTTCTTTTATTTTTTTCTACATTGCATTGTTCCTCTTAAGAAATTAGGTGGACAGCTTGAAGAGGGGTGTAAAAGACTGTGCTTGGCAGACATAAGGCAAGATTAGTGGAAGGCCAGAGGGATTACAAGATGCAGCAGGCTAAAGAGTTGCAGCATGAAACTTCATATAAGGGACAGAGGCAATGAACTGACAATGGTAGGGACAAGCCTGTAAAAACAGAGCAGACAGAAGAACTAAGAGGGAGGGAGAGCAGGGGAAACCTTTAAACCTGTCATGCCTCTTCTTACCAACCATATTTCATTTACTCAAAAAGTTATTTACTCTATTTATGTTTTTATTAGTTGGTTGGGTTGTTTTTTTTTTTTTTTTTTTTTATTGTCCTAACACCCTGCCTTGATCTTTAAAGCATGTGAGTCCGTTTTACAGAAATCGTAGGAGGTCTAAGGCAATCTTTGGTCACAAAGTGTTTTCTTACAGTTTGCAAGGAAAACTTCCTTAAGTGTGAGAAAGGCCACAATGAGAAAACAATCAAGAAAATGTTATTTTTTCTAGGTTTTTCCTGAAGTTCACTTTTTCTTATCTTTTTTCCCTTTTTTTTCCCGTCTGCAGATATAAATTAATGAAGAGATGGTAACTCCCATGGAACAGATGTTCCCTACAGCTGAGGAAGGTGAAGAAGTACAAAGATAAATAACTTTGTTGAATTATAGGACTGGGGGAGAGTTCATCTGGATTTTTTTTTTCCAAGACGTATCTCTCAAAATGTCCAGATTTTCTTCCATCGGTCAGTTTTAACATTGAAAGACACAATTCACATCAGATTTTTTATGAATAAATGCTTTTGTTCTTCCCTTTTCTCCCCCAGGGTTCATAGAATAATTCAGAAAGGACTTCTAAAGTTCATCTGATTCCCTGTTCAAAGCAGGTTACACAGAACCTAGTCCCGGTGAATTTTTAATATCCCCAAGGATGAATATTTCACCCCCTCCCTGAGCAACTATTTTAAATATTTGACTCCCCCTTGCTGTCAATATGATTATTTCTACTACCTAACAACTTCATTTGTTGTCACTTGTGTCTGTTGCCTCTTAGTTCTTGCTATGTACCTCCACCAAGTGTTTGTCACCTCTTAACCCTGCCATCAGGTAGCTGTGGACAGACACAAGGTCTCCCTGTAGCCTTCACAAAGGCTGAACGAAGCCTGCTCTCTTCTCTCGTGTTTCATGTGATACAGTCCTCTAATGATACTGGTGGCCCTCCCATGGGCTCATTCCAGTGCATGGCCACACTTGCTTCATGTCCTCCTTCATGTTCCCTGGGAACCTCAGGTCCTCTTTTGGAATAGTTGTCAACTAACCTTAAAGCAAAACAAAACAAAACAAAACAAAACAAAACAAAACAAATAATCATTTTAGGTAGGCAGTCTTGTGAAAGATCCCGCTGCTTTTCTTTAGCGGGGTCTTAGAATTCTATCAGTCCTCTTCCTGAAAACCTTGTATCTGGTTTGAAATTGTGGAAAGGTGGCTGGGAGAAGATTCAAAGAGTCTCAAAAATGCCCTTGGAATACAAAAACTACAGTTGCAGCACTCCTGCATGTGTTATTGGGGCTATTCTACCATAAACTTGCATGATGAGTAATGAATCAGGTTATCTTTACTTTCAGTTCAGTGTCATGTCTTAATAATCATATTTCTGTGGAAATTGAATAGACTCAATGTGAGTAATAAATAAGGACAATAATTTCATTTGTTTCATTTACAAATGACTTTGGGCTGAAACAAAACTATTTAAAATGTTGATTTAAAAGGTCAGCCAACCAATATTTATAACAGCCAGGGACTTTTAGCTTACATAATACCACGACACAGGAGGAATTTATAAAGAAACTCTTTTGACAGAAAGGCCTTCTGAGGAAAAGATTATGCTGTCCTCATCATGCATTAAAAAAAAGTATTTATTATTTATTAAAATATTTAAGCAACCTTTACAATGTATTTTTTAAACATTTTAATGTTACACATTGAATATTTACATTCCTGTGTTCACTTATTCAATTTTGCATATCAAAGATAAGTAAGTCTTCCCACAGTTAACTAGCATAAAAAACTATGATACTTGTAGTAAAACTAATGGAGGTAGGTGGCGTTCATGTGAACCTTTGGTGAACCTTTGACATCCTCCCACAACTGTACTTACCACTGCTTATCAAGATTAAACAAATCACCAATTCAGGCCTTGTTCTGAGGGTAAACGACTGTACAGTTTTCTTTCAAGCATGGAAAGAAAATAGAGGAATTGAAAAAGTTTATAAATCAGAATTGTACTCTGCAATTGTTTTTCATCAGAGGATGCCTTATTACCATTCCATTTTCTTATCTTGCCATGTTTTCTTCTTTTCTGATACTTAAAGGCTGTAAGGTCTGGAAGCAAACTGCTTCCCATTTAACTGTAATGCACAGTGCTTATTTCAGTAGGCATGTGTAAGGTGTGCCAGCAATAAAACAACCACTGAGATCTCTGAGATTCTTATCTATCACCTTCAATAATGAAATGCAATAACAGCACACTTTGCACTATAAGATTTTTAAGAAGTTATTTTCAATTCAGTCAACTTAAAAGCATCAATAGGTATGACAACCCATATATCTGAATGGACTCCCCAGTATACTGAATACAGAGAAGAGGTATTAACCTCTTATATAGGTTACGTATAAGAGAGAGAACTCTTATATACAGAGAGAGAACTTAAAATATTAAGTTCCTGTACATCAAAAATATGCAATCATTTATCTGGATTTTTAGAGAGATTTTACAAAGATTTTTCTTTTTTTATATATTTTAGACATTTCATATGTATCCTAACACTCCACATTTTTAAGATGACAGAGAGTAATCTGTGGCAAAATAAGTTTCTTTTTCAGAATTAACAGCACATTTAAACATCCATCATATACCATACAGTATAGTCGGTACCAATTTTTGTGTGAGACAACTGTCTGATGGTGACGTCAAAATCCATTCTTCAGAACCCTCAGGATTTTGATAAAGGGCTGTAACTGGGGATTTATTCAAATTACACTGTTAGGCTAGCCATGGAAATGCTTCAGTTCCTTGCAAATAATGTTTTTCAATGCAAAAAGAAAAAAAAAAGCTTTTGGTTTTATCAATCAGGAAAGGTATTCTTACCATGGCAAGGACAGGAGTTATTTTATTACTCATCTCTGTCTTGTACCTACTTTATCCTGCTACGGCTCTCTGTAATAATATCACACTGGCATAACAGAGCATATAAATCCTAGGATTTTTATATAAATGTTTACTTTCCACACATTTTCCTACCACCAGATAACAGTGCCCTGGGTAGGGGCTGGACCATGTGGCTATAGCAACTCTTCTATTCCAAAAGATTCACAGATGTGCACACTTGACTTGGGTTATTCCTTCTGAAAGAGAAGTAACTTACCATGAGGCAGTAGAGGTAAGAACTTGCATACACACGCAATTCCCGGGGGCCAGCTTGCTCTCTCTGTGATAAGATCACTCCACTACCAGTTTGTGAGTTTGCACCACCGACCTCTGAGTGAGTCAATGCTTTCCCTTTGAAAACACTCTGTACTAGAAGGTGTCAAGCAGCAGTTCCACAGAAAACCATTAGTAAGAACAGTATGTTAAGAGGAGATTGACACTATTTGATATAAAACACTCAAGGATTTTTATATTTTTTTCAGCCACAATGAAGAATCACTTGCAGTTTACGAGCAAGAATTTTCCAAAAAGGAAGAGTTCCAACTCTCTCCAAGCAACAAAACAACACAGCACTCAGGGCTGGCAACTGACATAATAAATTTCAACTGGGTAAAATTAGAAATGCCTCATATGTGGGGGCTTTGGAATTGAATTTGCCTGGCAAAAATGCTAACATTCTGTGTAAAAACACTTGTTCTAAGAGGTTCTGCCACAGGCATTTATTTCCATCTTTATAAATTACAGTGAACCTGAATTTTTGTTCAAGGCTTGTATTCATACATTGTTACAAGAAACACTAATTTTCCTAAAGGTATTTTTTTGTATTTTGCTGTTTCTTTGTTGTTGTTTTTTTTTTTTTTAATTTGCAGTTACATTTTCTGTTAGAATTAGGGAAACATCCAACCTAGAATAACCTTCCATCTTCATACATTTTTTGCTGAAAAATCAAAGCGTGTATATCTCCTAGGTTCTCCTGTTTCTCTGGTATTCACAGCAAGTATTTGCTGACAATAGTCACTGGAAATCAACAAAAAATACAGGTGATAGCTTTCAAACACAAAGCCAAAGCAGTGTATTAGAACCATCCACACACGTGCATTTCACACTTGCTAAACAGAAATGTAAAATGGATATTACTGTTTAATAATATGCACATTTTCAAACATCTAACAAGCCATTACCAACAATGGTGGATATAAAAAATTTAAACTGAACAATGGTGAGCAGCATTATTTTTTGAACAAAAAGGAGCTAAAACACAGTTTAGCAGTTTTAACCGTGAAATGAGTTCTCACTAGAACTGTCTGCCTGCCTGCTGTTTATGATTTTCATATTCCAAGAGTTTTTCTGTAATGAAGCCACAAAACCACCAGGCATTTACCCCTATTGGCTCTTCTGGAGTTCATAGATGCATAATCAGGAAATAAGTTGTTCCACTTTTTACATCAGTGTCCTGCTTATGCTCCCCTCAGCCTTATAGGGAAGAAAAATTTGGTCATATCTCAATGTTGCTGCAAGTCTTGTTTCTTTGCCACTGCAGTCAGAGTGACAAATGCAATCTGGGAACTTCTCATAAGAACAAATTTTAGTAGAGGTTAATATTTTCTGTAGAGTCCTTCCTGTGGATCAGCTCTATGCCATTGTATAGCTCCTCCTCTTATCTACAGTATCTCACCTGGATTCTCCTACATCAAGACTTGTTTTGTCTAAAGCACCTTCCAAAGGCTTGTGGCCTTTTTAATGAAACAAGAGGAAAAGAAACCATTACATCTCTAGGTAATCTGTTTCAACTCATAATCATGCTAACTACAAAAAGACATTCCTATTTCTCATTTTAATTTCTTTGACCAACACAGTGTTGGTGGTGCTGTGTTTCTCTCTAGATCAGGATCTCTGTTCCTTCCCAACTTTAACATATTTTGGGCACTACTCAGTTTCTTTTTGAATTAATTGAATGAATTATGGAGCATTTAAAATGTACTTCCATAAAACGTTTGCCAGTTTTAAATTTATTTTGATCTTATTTTGATTTGGTTTTTTGTATTTTTTCTCTCCTTTGCTGCCCTATAATAGAATTTAATGCCAGTCTTCATGGTTCTGCGGAACACCAGAATCCCACACCCCGTCCTAATACTGCTCCTGGTGCCTGCTTATAGCAGTTAAGAACTGAAGCAGCTAATACAGTCACACTGCAAATAAAGTTGCAACATTTTTCTCAGTACAGCACAATAATAGCTTTTAGTGATCACACTCTACAGCATCTGTATGCTATATTGATCATCCCCCTATTTGAACCACAGTGCTTATAAGGCAAAAAACCCAAACAGACAAAGAAAATTTCCAACAGCATAAACCCATAAGATGAGCTTCACTGTGCTTGGTAACTATCAATTTTGAAATGCTAAGGACTACCAAAGAGTCATTTTCTGAAACATAAGAATCTTGTATTTTTTTCACTGCTGTGTGGAGAAGGAGGGCCACCTTTATTTTTTAGAAGGCAAAAATCTAAACGAGGACTATTAAATAAATTACTATAACTCATAGTTTTGCATTACAGTAAGACCACCTTCCAAGGTTCACCTTGTAGTTCTATTCCATTTATTCTGAGAAATGTATCTCTCCCAAGCTCTTAATGAAGCTACAAATGTCTTCATACTAATATCAGCTAAAAGACAAACTAGAGCAATGGTGTTTTAACAAGAAACTCAAAACAACGCACTCCCCAATTGCCTTCCCTATAATTTTTAGCAATAGAAATAGAATTAATATCTTTTAATCAGTTCCATATTCTGTTGCCTTGAGCAATACAGGTGCCCAAAATACAGATGAAACTTAGAGTTCATACATACTTTCAGAGGTCATGTGTTTTGGGGTTGCTCCTTTTTTCTCCTTTCTAGTAATCTAAAAGACCCTTGGCTATAAATTGTTCCTTCTAGCAACCACATGCCAGGATTTTGCTGGCTATTTTTATTCATTAATACCAGCTGCCTCACAGTTCCTGGATGTAACAGCAAAAATATGTATATATGTTTTAACCATATGGCAAAAACTGATGAAGACCTTTTATGTAGGATAATCCATATACCCAGAGTATATGAATCTCTTATGCAAAGGCCAGACTAAAAGGCCTGTTCTCCACTTGAACCTTCAAGGACTCACATTGCTACAAGTTTCTGAGCCAAATCCAAAAGTGCCTGTTTGTAACGCACCCATGAAGTCAAAAGAGCAACTCCCGCTTCCATCAGTGTATATTTTCTGCTCCAGTGGTGAACAGAAACCTCTATCCAGGGGTAGATTTTACCGTTAAAGATAAAAAAGCATAGGCTTCTTTCTAACAACCATTTGTCATGCTACAGTTTGGTTCCAAAAGTGTTTTGTTGCCATCATTGCTAAACAAATAAGGTTCACTTTGAGATTATCTTATGCCGAAGTCTAACACATAGATAAAAATGAAAATAGATGAGACAGTTGCAAAAATAATGTATTCAAAGCACAGGTTCTAATAATCTAAAGTATTAAATAGAGTCAAGGACATTAAATGCTAGCACATAAGTGCAAAATGCTTTACTTCAGCTCATAATAAGTTTGCACAAAATAATAAGAGGTTCTTTGTACCTTTTAACCATAATAGTCCTGAACATAGAATCATAGGAGCACATCAGAACAAAATACAAAAATTCAAATTAAAGAAGCAAATGTGACTGACAGAAGAGTAACAAAAAAGATGATGAAAATCATGGATGGGTTTATTCAGAGGTACTAGTGGAATCCTAAGATAAACTAATTCCTGGAAGCTATGCTGATTTCTTTTTCAAAAGGTTACAGACTTTCCAATATGACTTTTCTTTTCATTATGATCTTCGACTTCAGTTAATAGATTATTTTCAATTCATGACATTTATATTACATAACAATAGAACAGGATTTTTTTGGTATGCACAAGTGCATATATTCATGAGCTTTCTTTCATATCAGTTTCCCATTTCCTCCTTTACTACTGCTTCCAGGTATAAAATATTTCTTGTTAATATAGCCAACATTATTTCTAGCATAGGAGAAAAGGACATTCCAGCCCTATGAAATCTTGAGCATTCGTTTGTGCTGCAAATTAATTAAAAAACAGACATGGAGAAAACCCTTGTATCATCTGGGACATAATGTCTCCAAGATTTTCCATTTCTAAGCATGGAAAAAAGTTCTACCTATACTCAAAAAGTCAATTACAGAATCATCAGATCATAAAGGTTGGAAAGGACATCCAAGATCATCGAGTCCAACTTTTGACTGAAGTCACCATGACTTTGTTGAACCACCATGTCAATTAAACCATAGGACTAAGTGCCATGTCCAGCTGTTTATCAAACACTTCCAGGAATGGTGACTCCACCACTTCCCTGGGAAGACATTCCAATACTTGACAACCCTTTCAGTGGATAAATTCCTGCAGAACTCCTCCTTTATGAAATTCTGAACAATAATAAAACCTAATAGTGGTGAAAGTTTTTTACTTTTGGAATAGCAGGAAAGCTTTTCTCGGTGATATTATCTATTCTCCCTGTGCCACTGTACATACATCATGAAGTTAAAACAAACTATTGCAAACCCACATTGAACGTGCTTCTCTGAGGAAGGATAATGCTATCTTGAATTCTAAAAATTTTCCCTTATGTGTCAAATGTTGGCTTTGCTCTCTAGTGGCCATATTAAGAGGCCTAGGAGTTTTATTAAGGGAACTTTGACAACTGAAGTGAGTAACCTGAAAGTGCTTAAAATAATATTCTGCATAATCCCTTAATATTCAAGAAACATTTCAACCCTGGAAAAGATACTGTTTGCCCTTCCTCACTGAATTTCATACTACTGGTTTGCAATACTCCAAGCTTAATTGTCTAGCAAATATCTTTTTCCCAACTAGCAAAGAATGACAGGATCTGAAAATCCATGTTATATTGTTTCTGCCAGAAGTTATGGCATCTGTCCTCTGTACAAAATAACTAGAATAACCAACCACTTGGCTGATTAAGCAATATGGCATCCAGCTCATTCTTTCATAGCTATATTAGCCTGCAATCCCAACAGGGATAATCAAGTGGCTTTGTCACTGAAGAAAACAGATGAATCTCCAGAGAAGCATATGCTGTGGTTAAGACACTTTCTCTCTTTTCCCATTTTTCTCTATCCCTCTATCTCTCTACATGGATACACAATAACTTAAAAATACCTTAGTATTCCTTGAATGGGAAAAACATTGAAGAAAAAAATACATGCCACTCAATCGTCATTTCATATAAAAAAATATTACTGGCAGAGCTTTTTTTGTAAGAGGTGTCATGTATTTCTCAGGATGTGATTTTTACTAAATAATGATTAGCACTATGTTTTGGTTTGGGATGCCACCTTTGTCCACCTCTTTATTTCGGTTAAGTACTCTCAAGTATCCAACACTTGGTCTCCTTGGTAACTTGTGGGGAAAAAATTCTTTAGAGAAAGAAGGAACAAACCTAACCCCCAACACACTAGCACTCTACAGAACTAATTCTGCAAGCCAAAAAGCATCAGAAACAAACTCATCTCTTGAGCATAAATTAGGATAAAACTCATCTAGTAATATGATTTCACCATACTGAGTACATCTTGCTCAACCATCATGCATTTTGTCCTGTGGAAACAGACCAGTGTATCTAGTGCACTTTTCTAGTAAATGAGAAAAACATTGCAACATGAAAAAATTAATTCAAACTTAGTTTGAAAAATAAATTGCTTCTAAAAATGGCTGAATATTTATGTCTGGTTTTAATGTTCATTGAAATGGTTAAGCCACAAGTAAAGTAGTTTGGTTCATGGATGATAACTATAATTCAGTGGAAATTCAGAAAAACCAATAAACCAAAACTGACAGAAGTTAGATTTGACAAGTTCTTCTGAGAAGCAATGAAAAACACTTTCAAACTTTAGAACAGTGAGTCTAGTCTAATATTATCTGCCTCATGCTCTGATGAAATAGAACCCTATAAAACTACATACCCTAAAAATGAAAATACAATTTTTTTTTGCTTAGGACTTAAAATAAGAAAAAAAATTAATTTCATTCACTATTTTCTTTATGACAGAAGTACCCTAATGTCATTACACTAAATGTATGCTTCTGTCAGAAGGAAATGAAAAAAAGCACAAAAAAAGCACACATCAGATATCTCCCCATTCAGAAGATAAAATGGAGAGTAAAAAGAACCATGTTTCAAAAGTTCTGCTCAGATACACATGACTCTTCATGACTGTCTCCATAAAACAAAGCTTAAATAATCCTGTAATTAAATCCTATTCAGTTCCTGCTTTTTTATTTGGGCAAAAGATCAGAGCAAATGCAAATAAGCATGTCACATATGAACAGCAGGTCTGGCTGGTATTTAATTTTGAGGAAGACTGATATAGTCCTGCTTATTCAGCAGAATTTTGCAAAGAAAAGATTTTTATTCTTCTACATGTATTTACAGAGAATGTTCAATTTTACAAACTAAGACAGAAAGGGAAAAAGAAATCCCTCAGCAATCACTAAGTTTTCAACAATGTTCTAATCCTCCAATTAAGCCAGTCAAATATACAAGACAGCGAGGCTTGTTCAACAGTGTCAGGAAAAGACCAAGAACTGACTCCTGCAGTGAAACCACAATGCACTTTCTTTGCACTTACAGAATTACTTTTCCAGGGACAAGATTCACCTCTGAACATAAGAGGGCATCTGCCAGCACTGACTGCCACAGAAACAAAGTCCAAACGGTTTGAAAGACTACCAAAGCAAGAACATGCTTAAACAGCTATTCCCATAGTAGCCTGTTTTCAAGAAACCTACGTAGCATTTTGCACTTCACCCATTAAATTAATCCCAGAGCATGAGTGTTAAGGGCAGATCTGCTGTTAGCCCATTGGGAATAACATCTTCTAATTAGTGCAAGGTCAACAGCCCTCAGAGAGGCTCTGAGAGAGCCCAGAGACATACTCATGTGTGATAACCATCAATGTGCAGATTAAGTGTTATATTTTCAGGCTGGGTTGAAAACAGTCAAAACCAGAGACAAAGGAAAAATCTGAAACATTAAGAAACTTACCACTTTACAAGTGCACTTTTCTGTCCTCCTACAATTTAAAAGTGTTATTAATTAAAAAAAAATAGTAGATCTTGGATAACTGAAAATCAGTTTAAAAACAAAAAAAGATGGTGATACTCAGTTCTTTGAACATGCTTAATCTTTCAGCTTTTCTGCAATAATCTCTTTATAAAGAAATCTGATTAAGACTAATATCAGTGAAAACAATAAATTCCTTTAGTATTTGATCTGTATTGATTTGAAATTTTTATGTTCTCCCATCCCCTGCACTCACTGCAGGATTGGCATGTGTCTACTTGGAAAAGAGTGGGCTTCTCTTTTGCTCTTTGCTTCCAATGAAGCCTGTAAAAAATAACGTCTTCTTGACTCTTCCCCAGGTTGTGCACCAGTACCACAGATGGTGTTAGAACAGTTCTGTGAACACTTTGCAAATGAAGTACTACTAGATGCAACTTAATTATGTCATACTGCAAACAAAAAGGCTTTCTTCATTACCATGATTATTTATCATTTTACCTTGAAATACTGAGGAATCACAGCCTTTATGTCAGATTAGTAGCAAACAAGGTTTAATCGCTTTGATCTATGTTGTTCATCAGAGAAGCACTAAAGAGAACCAAATATAGAGCAATGAAGAGATGAGTCAAAAGATGAAGTATTTATTATTTAAAGACATCAAGAGAAAAAGGTAATTCAGAGCTCCTCACTTTCTTCAGTTCAACTGCTTCCATGTCACTTGAGTTTGTACTGTGTTTCCTCATTTTTGAGGAGAAACTGTTCCCAGTACCAACAAAAGGAATGTAACATGGCAAGAATGAAAAAAAACTACAAATAAATGCAGTGTTCTGCTTCCAGATCTGGCACAAGTTCGTTCAGCAGGCTTCACCCATGCATTGCCACTTGGTGTTCCACAGATAGACTCTTTTATTAAACTAGAGCTAGAAGCAATGGAATTAGAGCAGTCACAAGTATTGCAACTGTCTTTACTACGTGGCCACATCAAAAGAGCAGTTTCTGCCAAATAAGGAAATATCTCAGGATATCTGGAGCTAAAGCTGTTCCAACCTTCACAGCTCTTGTGAAGAAACAAAGGTTACTGGGTTTGTTTGGGAGGGAAATACCTTTCTTTACAGTAGCTGCTGTGATGTTGTATTTTGTATTTATAATTTAAACAGCATTGGTAGCACACCAGCATTTGATCTGTTGCTGGATATTGTGTGCATTTGCTGATTCTCAGCAAGTAGGTTGTTGACAGGAAGCTGTGACATAAAAAGCTGCAGCAGAAGCAAAGATAGTGAATTAGGACATTTTGGTTTATACTACAGTAACTTGTTTTCTGCTCCACATATATGACGAGGGAGAGGGGGAAACCACAGGCCCAAAACCACAGACCACAAAAACATGCTCCAGAAATAATAAAAATAGCAAAGCTCACTGAAAAGCATGCTCAGAAAACCCAAAAATTCTAGCTGTGAGAGAGATTCAGCATCTGCCAGAGTTAGGAAGCAGCTGAGACCAAAGAGAAACAGCTCCTGGAGCCCCACAGTGATAGCTAGAGTCCAGGTAAAACCAAAGTGAGAAAGGTCAAGGCCATCAATAATAATCAATCTCAAAGCAGCCAAGATTAAGGCACAACCACACAGTAGATAATGCTTGTTTTTCTAAAGAGAAAGGTAAATAGAAGAACATTAATACTCTACCTGATTTCTTCTTACACAGACAAGGCTCAACATATTGTGTAGGCAAGACTATTCTAGATAAACATTCTACCTGACAAATAGTGGTATTTGCTTTGGCTCCAACTCAGTAGGTAGTGCACAAGATATCCCAGAGATCAGGGTTGCAGTTCCTCTTTACAAACATGCTAACCCCTCAAATACTGCCTACTCAATTTATAATTTTTTTTTATTCTTGTTTCTTTGAATGCATCTGTACTTTGCAATTTTACATAGACAAAATTAATGAAAACTTATTAACTTGTTCTTGTAGAGCAATGGTTTAACACTTGTGAGCTGCGTTTCCCAGAAAAGTTCACAGACTACCATTAAAAGATGACAGGCTGACTAATGTTTACTAAAACAAACAAAAACCCCACAACAAACAAAAACCCCTAAGTATCTGTAATAGTCAGCAAGCAAAACAAAACAAAACAAAAAAGACTGTATGCTCCTTTTATATTGACCCTGACCAACACCAGAAACTCCACTGTCAGAGAACACTCCAGTTTTTTATCTCAGTTTACACAGCTGTCTGATGAAACTGTAAACTGCATGAATTCCCTTTTAGACTGCGATGCCTCCCTTGGAACAACTGAGCTGAGAAAATTTTCAGCCTGAAACAATGATAGCATCTTATGAGAAAAGGAAGAAAAAGATTCAGGAGGAGAATGCGTGCTGTCACAATATTGTGTGAATGTACGACGTTTCGTTAAAACTGCACGCGGAGATGGAGCAGACATTGAAAATTCCAAAGGAATCATGAAATGCATAATAAATTCGTACTGCAAAAAATCCTCTTCAATGCTGTAATTTTTGACATTAGTGGTAGTCTCCCTGGGGAACATACACAGTCACAAAACTCTGGGTTTTATTGGGCAGACCTTCTTTAATTTGTACTGATCACTCTGTAAGCTGCATTTTTGTCTTTATTTGGCTTGTTAAGATAAGTCTGTTTCTTTGGAAAACCCAGTTGTGTCACATTTTTTAAAAATAGTGGCTTACTCCTTTTCTGTCAAAATAAAAGCTCTGTGTAGTCCAACATTCTGTCGCAGACTGAAAGAGAGAAGCTCAGGAAGCTCTCAATACGGTCTGATTCATTTTTTCACAGACAGACAGATCTTTCTTCAAATTCACACCAATGAACACCAAACGTCTTCCAGATTCAAAATCAGAAAGTCAACATGGAAAAGAACCTACTTCCTTAGCACTAGCTTCAAGGTCCACAGACATGTAAGATAATAATCAAACCAAGAGTGCATAGAGAGGCTGAATTTTCTTTCATTACTTAAATAGCTACGTAGGAAAATGTCAAATGAGAGATTATTGCATACAGGTCTATTAAAAATTCAATTATTTATGTCTAAACGAAAATATGAGTTTGCTTGTTTGAAACTGTCTAGTGTAGGATTGGTCTAGATTGACCAGAATTTTCAGTTCTTTGCCAATTCCCATTCAGCAAGTTCTCAAACTGAAAATAATGCAAATGGTTGAATAAGAGAGAAAACACATTAGTTCCCTATCAAGGGGGGACACTTGCATAAATTAGGACTTAAAGGTTTAATTTTTCAAGGACATTAAAAATGGGCACGTTTTAGGCAGAACATGCTGCTTTAAATTTGCATTTGAACTTTAATTGTGATTATAGAAAATGCACAATATTCTTTTGGAGTTGTGCTAGTTGCTCTCACCCCACCAGTGGGGAGGTTGGGGGTGCACAAAAAGCTGTGAGCAGACACAGCCTGGACAGCTGACCCCAACTGATCCAAGGAATATTCCACACCATATGGAAGCATGCCTAGCACAAAAAGCTAGGGGAAGAAAAAAGGAAGGAGGTTTACATTCACAGTGATGGTGCTTTTCTTCCTAAGAACCCATTACACAGGATGGAATCCTGCTTTACTGGGGATGGCTGAACACCTGCCTGCCCATAAGAAGTAGGGAATGAATTCCTTGTTTTCTTTGCTTGTGTGTGTGGCTTTTGCTTTAGCTATCAAACTGTCTTTATCTCAACACATGAATTTTCTCACTTTTACCCTACTGATTCTCTCCCCCATCCAGACATGGGGGGAGTGAGTAAGCAGATGTGTGGGGCTTAGTTGCCAGCTGGGGTTAAACCACATATTACAAGATGTGGGTTTTTATTGTCAGTGCTTAAATAAGGTTATTCTGGAATTCTCCACCACCAAATCACCGTCTTTAAATACACTTTTCTCCAGCCCATAAAGTATTTGACAAGAAATTCTCACAACATGAATGAATCCCTGAACCAAAGGCTAATATGAAAAAGGAAAGTGTTAGAGTTGTTTTAATAGTTGATGAAAATTCACCAATCTCTACGTGAGATTGATATTTAGAAGACAACTTCTTTGTACAGTAGGGAAAGTGATCAAACTTCAATAAGCAAAATAGCCAAGAATATTTACAAAGAAAAACTTTAAAACTTAAATGTTCTATGCAAATCCATTTTGTGGTAGAGCTCAGAAGTGTCCATGTATTTAAAAATACTCACAGAAAATCAGAAAAACTATGAAGAATCACTGTTATTCTGAGCGTCTCTAACTACCAAGTAAGGAATACACATTTTTCTGTTTTCAGAAAGTATTTTTCCTTGAAGAATTTAAGAACAAAGGAGTTATAAATAACTGTCTCTAATGAAGAAGTGTCAATAATACTTAGCATTTTGCACTGTACTTATGATGTTGGCTCTGATGGTATGTTTATTGCTCTGCTGTCAAATAGTATGATAGGAAATTTTTGCTCATATAACTACAACACTGTATCTTTCAGACAGTTTATATTTAAACTAGTATGCAGCAATAACACTAAACTTTTTCCTAGTGGAAAGTTAAACATGAACTTGTCTCATAATTGTCTTCATTGTCTGGAAACAATTAAATCAAATCATTAAAATATTGTTTTTCACAGGTCATAGATGAACTATAAACAAGGCAGAACTCAATAACACATGAGCAATCCTGCAAATAACCTTCCATTGACTAATCAACTACAGTTTTCTATTCTAGAGCAAGCTGCCCATCTGAACCCAATCTTTAGGGGTAAAGGAGTTTCTTCTGCTTCCACTTAAATCTTTGAGAAAGCTGTCAATGAAATCAAATTAATAAAACAAAAGGCCAAATAATTTCTCATTCTCTGAGGAGCGCTGTTGAAATCAGAGAAATGTTTTCATGTTAAGAGTAGGTTTGTCCTAAAAAAACCATTATGTTTTATAATAAATAAAATGTATCAACAATGTTTAGGGAGCATTAACACATGGATACTGGTGTTTCTCATCTGTCTCACTGCAATTGTTGCAATAAGCTTTACTATCATTCATTACAAAAAATAATTGATTTAGACCACAACAATTCAGACACAAGTCATATGGGTGGAAAGCCTGGAGATCTGCAGGTGCTCAGCAAAATACAAAAACTCAGCTTGGACTGAAAGGTTTTGTGGGGTTTTTTTTACGTGCACCATAACGGCATTATGAGATGAAAATAAATGGATACGGCCAAAATATTTGTGTTCTTCTCACATGATGAAATTTACAGTGATGAACATAGGACTCCACAGAAAAAAAAACAACAGCTTTGCTTGCAGAGGATAAAAGCAAGATTTGGGCACTATTTCCAGCCCACTAAAGTTTATACTGAAATTCATATTTTTTCCTCATTTTATACATAGACAGGTATCACTTTTCAAAGCATTGTGTAGATAGATTTTAACATGACAGTCAGATGACTACTCTTATACTGGATCCAAGGCTACTTCAGTTTTATGGCATATAAAATCTCTGTACTCTCTGTTTAAAGTTGGAGCCACAAACAGTCTAAGAATTCCAGATGTGACTTTAAAGCTGTGTTTTCGAGCTTTCAGTGTAGTTGCCTTACCCTTCAACTTCAAAATTATATCAAGATGAGGTTTTTAGGGCAAACAGCTCGGAAATACTGAATGCATGATTCTGGCTCATGCGGATATATAACCTCCATAGAGAAGAAAAAAAGTTATTTTAATAAAGACTAAATAATGAAAAGGGATACAGGTTAAAAAAAAATTAATTTCACAAGAACAGACACAGAACTTGCAGGAGAAACAAAGAAACCCCTTCAATGGACACTTCAAAAGCCTAGTAAAAATCCAGCTATAATCATAATCAAAAAGGTTTTTTGTGAATGAAAAAGCTAATTTAAAAAAGGCACTGGTATTCCAGCCCTCAAGCTTTCTTCAAGGTAAAAACAACACAAATGAGCAGAAACCTCTGCACAGCCACCCTTTAAATCACATGTTTACCTGATACTTGTTTGGCTGCTGTCAAGGAATTCTCATATCCACCAAACTGGCCATTGGAGGCTTTGAATTTTCCCTTAGCAGTCTAGCTTCTCAGCTCCATCTGTAATAAACCAAGCATAGGAAAAAAACCCCACCAGAACTAGAGTCACTCTTTAATAGCATTTAAGTCAAGAATTTTGGTAAGCAAGGTTTGAAGACCAATTCAAAAAGACAAACAAAATATTTATTCTGAGCTATCAGTTGCTTTCATTTCAGCGTTTAATTTGGCCAACTTGCTCCAGGCTGTAGTCCCTGGCTTTTTATGGGTGATGGTGAAGGGATTCTGTGTCAGGTTTGAGTAGAATACCATCTCTACACCTTTCTTACAAACGTTCTAACACCACAGTAAATCTCATTCCTACAGACATATATGCAAAGTTAGATGAAGATCCAATTTCCATCTTCTTTTTTCCCCTACAATTCTCCCATATTAAGTGAAGGATTAGTTTTACCTTTCCCTGTCTTTGGACATGGTGCCATAGATGAAGTAACAGATCTTCTGACTCACAGGGAAGCAGAGATGAGAGGTTTTTTCCATGTTCCTACAATCCCTAGCATGATAACTTTAAGGTACATGACTAGAGATAAAAGGAATGCTGAAAGCCACACACACACACTTGTTGAAGCTGTAAACATTTACAAGGAAAGGGTGTAATACACTGGTTAGCACTTTTAAACTGTTGAGAAGGGAAAATAATCTGGACTACACCATTAATAATTGTTTAGGATGCTGAAAGTAACTTTTATTCTTTTTCTAGCATGAAAAGACAGAAAGTTTAATGCTTTGAATGACCCTCTTATGAAGCTTTTTAAAATTAAGGAAATACGAAATGCAGGACTGGTTCAAATTCAGGTAAATTACAGTATTGGCTACAAAGATCATACTAGCCTTGTCTATTTCCACAACCACTATGCCAGGAGAGCCTCTCATTTCCTTCCCCCTCCTGATTCCTACTGCATTATTCCAGATGTCGAAGCTTGATTAGCTCCAAACTGCATCTGAAAAACAACTTGGGACCAAGTCTGCATCCTTCAATTTTGCATCTCTGATGCACTACTGTGTTGCTAGTGCTCAGATTTTCTATTGCAAGAAAAAATCAGAGAGAAGTCAGCATCCTCAGCATTTATCTATTTTTACATCACAACCTGTAGATCCTTACATGAATAGTTACCCTGAGTATTCATGTTAGTCAAAAAAAAAAGGCATAAAAACTCACAGAGGAAAAAATGAATTCTCAACCGTAAGGTCCTTTAGAAAAAGTTTCCATTTTTTCAAGTTGCTCATGGGTACTGCAGGAATTATTTCACCTAGGAGATGCAGTAATTTTGTGCCATTTATTTAACCCTAAGGATTAGGGTTTGGTAATCCCCATCTACCTTGTTCATCTTGTAAATTGAAAAGTTGACTGTGGTTGTATCAGCCGTATGGATTAAGAGTGTTACTACTTTCACAGATCACACGCCCAATACATCAGAATGATCTTCTGGAAGAGAATAATCATGTCGAGACTGTACCAAAAGTACAGGATAATTGCCATAAAATATCCTGTACAACAGTAGCAGGTAAATAACCATTTATAAAGTAAATCAGTGTAGAGGCAGGGGGAAAACTTTTTAACATTTCTCATCTTAAAGAACAGAGTAAAACTCCTCGACTGTTAAATAACCTTTAGAAAGATTACATGCTTGGAAGTTTGATTTTGTTGCTCTTTGTAAAAATTCACATACATAACTGCTTAGATTCATGATTCCTATGCATACCAGTATTTTTCCATTTTTTTTAAAAAAAAAGATTGGTTTAGGCAATGAAGAAGCAAGACAATGTAGCATTTTATTTTTCCAGTTGCAAAGTCAGGTCCTGCTTACATTGATCAAATGTAATCCTAGCTAACGTAGTCCCAAGGATAGGTCCCATCCTCATGTGAGATCACACAGTGATCCATGGATCACATTATTTCTGTTGCATGACACATCCTGAGGTCGTTGCTCTTTGGTGCCACAGCAGATGTGGGAAAGTGTGTGTTTGGTGCAACAACCCTCACCTCACTAGTCCTGCTGCTGCCTTCTGCAGGACGCCCAACTGCTGTCTCAGAAGCACCTCAAATGCTGTAGCACCCTTAATGAAGTTGAACCTACTGTCAAAAACAGAATATTAGGACTTGTCAACTGATAATGCGATCCTCTGAGAGAAGGCAGGGAAAAGCTTAAGAGAGACACTGGCAAGGATAATTTTTGTTATGGTAGCCCTTTCTTGTGTGTATGACTTCCTTAAATAAGGCAGCTGCAGACAGAAGGAAAAATATGAACTCTAGAGTGAAAACTCATATAATACAGGAATATATTGTTGTATAGAGCAAGTCCTGCCCACAAATTGATCAGATGCTCCTGTTCCCAACTAGCATTATTTTGAGAATGCTGTGGCTTTCAGTTCACAAAAGCCTGCAGCTTCTTTAATACAGAGCCCTGCAAGAAATGCTTTGCAGAAGCACTATAACAACAACATGGGTTACATCTAGAAAATTAGATGTGCTAGTTATCACTATATTAATTTGCTCAAAGGCATTCCTGCTTCTAAATTATTGTCACAGGATGATTCAAATTCACATTCATCGCTCCCATTCATTTTCCAGGCTTCATATAGCATTTTAAAAACATTAACTTCTGTAGACATTCACCTGTGTTTGCTATTCCATCAAAATATTCTTTCATCACAGCCAGCAAAACAACCAAACCTGACAGCAAAGAGTCCCAACTGCAACTTCCAACAGCAAATCCCATTTAGCAGCTGCCAACTCTAGTTCACCTTTGTGGTTAAAAGTTGAAGTTTTGCATGAACAGTTGCACACAGATGAATGGACTCTTTCTTCTGGATTTTGTACATCCTAAATATTGATACAATTTAAAAAGTCAAATTTGAAGAAAATTTGTTCAGTGATTCTGAAGAAATAAGCTTGACAGTACTAAAAAAGTCTCAAGTAATTGTTGTGGTTTGCTAATGAACAAGTCTCTTGTTTTTTCCCAATTCCACCTTAATGTCTATCAGAGGAAAGACTTCCACTAAAAGATATATTCTACATCTCTTCAGAGACAGAGGAAGAAAAGAGATCAGTCTCAAAGAATTTGTCTTAAATGCTACCGTGAACAAGTAAATGAAGACTGCAAGTAGCATTCATCCCATTCATTACACAGATCCTCTCATTACAACCTTCTTGGCATCCAAAAAAATCTAGATGAACACATGCTTCATCCACTATCATAATTCTAACAACAATTTTGAGCTGGTTCTTTCTATATACACTGTTTAACAAGAAAAAAGTAAGTTTCTGTGACAAGGATATGAGGTAGTTTCTAGCTAAGAGAGGTTATGACTGTTCCACTAATTACCTCCAAATCCACTGATTACCTGGAAAAGACACCAATATGTCAGTGTTACTTTACACTTGAAGAGTGTTTTACTTTTCATTTCTTGCGTTTCTTGATTTTTGAAGAATCATTAAAGAACATGTGGGTTTTTTGTCTTTAAAGCAAGCAAAGCTGACTCACAAGATTACTCTTTGGAGATCTTGAAAAATAGACAGAAAATTAATATAGAACTAAGCATTTTTACCACAGGAAATGCCAAAATCCAAGGATTTTCTTTATTTTTTCTTTGCAATAATTGAACATGAAATTAAGTTTGGGCGATCATTCTTTTAAAAAAGTTGTAGTAGGTTGATTAAGTGTGTTTGGAATCAAAAAACGGTAAGTTACATCAAATAAAATAAAACATACCCTACTGACATCTATGGCAACAAGCATATACAACAACAAAATGTGATTTTGTTAACAATTCAAATTGAAAACCAGATATTTTTTTTTATTCATTACTTGGCCATCTTTACAGATCCACAGCAGAAGAGCATCACCGTACAACTCAATAAACTCCAAAATTAAACAAAGAAAGCAAAATTTTAATTATGCTACATAAAAAAATGCTTCTGCTCTTTGATTACATATAGTCAGAAATAAATTTTAAGTGCTTTTGGAGATGATAATGATGAGATAAAGATGAAGACATTTTTACAGATGTTTTGAAACATTCTTTTTTGATTTATAGATAATCTATCCATAGTTAAGGGATTAACTGTTACATTTTCTCCTACAAACTACTAAAACCAGCAGTTTAAATAACATACGAAAAAGCTGCATCTATTTAACAGCTGCAGAACTCAGGATAGAGGCAGTAAAATATAAAAAAAAAATACAAGAGTTAAAAATCCTACTGCAAGAATATTAACTGTAATAAAAGAGAAGACATTAAAACCAGCAGCTAGTTAGGTGCCAGGACATAATAGAAACCATAAGGGCAGGCAAAGAATGATGCTAAGTTAGGAAGAAAGAGTCTGTTTTCAGAGAACTTCCTGACAGACACCACAACAAAGCAACATGAATGGTGACTGTGTGGTCCCCTTCTCGTAAATAAATCAGGCGTCAAAGGTTGATCTGCAGTTAATAAGAGGCCTAAGCCTTCTCCAAGGATTTGTAGTATTCTGTCAGCACAGTCCAAGCCTTCGGAGCCATGAAGCCTTCCGGCGGGTTTTGTCCTTCTCGAGCCAGCTTGCGCATGCGGGTCCCCGATATAAAATCAAAGTCTTCGTGGCTGAGAGAGTAGGGGAGGAGGAAAAGGGGGAAAAAACCATACTTTAAAAGGAGGTAAAGTTGCTCATATTTCTTCTACTTTCTTGATATTTCATACATTTTTTTCTTGGGATTTTAATGCTGTATAGGAGTTGTCACTTCAAGGCCACCAGTGCCAGTAAATCTCAAGAATATACATCCTCTACAATATTCACCTCTGGTAACTCCTGAGGTTTTAGCAGCATGGTGCACTGAACGCCTGTGGATTGAATTCAGTCTGTGCTTTCATTGAGCCTGGTCTGCTCTCTGTGAGGAAACAAACTCCTGTTGAAGGAGAACTATCTACTCTACCTACTGTCTGAGCCCACTGCCAAGGAAACAGCAGCCATTCTGATCTACACCTCGCCTTGCCAGGGCAGGAGACCACCCTGATAAGCTGGCTGAATGTTCCCATGCTGGTTCAAGAAGGTCATTTTGGTGCCACTAGAGAATGTAAAAAAAAATTGTACAACATCTTAGTGAGGGACTGTTTGGAGAACAGAGAAAGTAAAAGCCTCAGAATCTAGAGGCAAGCTTCACAGCTGTGCCATTGCAAGACACTGAGCACAAGTATACATATTTATGCACATCAATAAAGGGGCATATACAGTTCAAAAAAAGAGAAAAGCAATGGAGTAAAAAAATATCTTCCCCTAAAGATGTTTTTTCCCTAAAAACCAAAATTCAGTTGGACAAATGCAAAACTGAACACAGATCAGGACTGTTTACCATTGTTAACATAAGAATCTAAATTATTACTAACTTCTCAGGTATGTGGTCAAAAGCAGCAAAAGTCCCACAAATTAAATAACTCCTCACAGGACTGAAACAGTAAAAGCAAGACAAGAATGCCAGACTTCTATCAAATGCTCCAAGGGAAAACATTATTTATTTCTAAATTAAATATGCAATTTTACTTATGCCATTCATTCAATTTGCAACATGTATGCATTACTCATTCTTTACTTGTCTGTTTGAAATAAAAACCAAGTATTGATCTCAGATGCACATGCCTTAGACAGAAACAGGAGCCAAGTGTGCACATCAGAGGGCAGAACTTGGCTCTAAGTGCTGGTCTATGCTCAGCAGGGTATGGAAGTTAGCAAGATACAGAAAGAATTCCACAGTTCCCTTTCACAAAAACACTAGTCCCATAACTTTTTGATTTGGACTGTGTACATTTACACACCAGCACTGTCATACATGCTCTCTTCTTGTTGCTCTAAATTTGGGACTGTGGGTTCCTGAAGTGTCACAAGGCAAAAAAAAAAATAAAAACCTACTGTGCTTCAGTCCTGCAAAATATAAATTACATAAAAATGAAAATTTAAGCTTGATGTAGCTCCATGGGAGAAAAAGTTGACACTGCTATTTATAACACCTGAAAATTTTATTCCTTAGCAGAGAGATGTCTGTTGTTCACTAACACTGCCTGAAGGTAACTTGAGTTCTTTACAAAGAACTATTTTTATAAAATATATGTGGGGAAGTGATAAATCTGGGTAATTCTGTCAAAAAAATACCAAGTCTTCAGATGATCAGGAAGAGAAAAGCAAGTACCATGAAGTTTCTCCATGTGTGTTTTCTGCACATGAAAGTTGGAGCATTTTAAAAAAAAGGTCCTTTATTCCCCCTTGTTTTTTAAGTTTTCAGAAAAGCACTCAACTTCGTCCCATACGCTCCAAATTAAATAATACTACTAAACTGCTACATTTAGATATGGCATAGAAGTTTCCTTCAATAACACATACAACTCCTTTAGCTGCTTCTTATCCCTAGCTGGTAAAGCAAAAAGCAGGTAAGAAGCAGAGACACCAAAAAAGAGAGAAACAAGAAGCTAAAGAGATCTACAGAAATTATTAAAAAAATGAAAGAAAATAAAGTGAGTGAGCATCATTTCAGAAACATAATACATTTAGCATCTCATAATATTTCTAGAAATGTTTCCAAAATACTGTTCAAAATTAAAAAGTACTGATGATGTCCTGTCATTATCCTGAAGGTCTATTTTGAAAGGGTTTTTCTTTATTAAAAAAAAAAATCACTTGAATTAGTAATCACTAAAGTGACTCAAATGGAGCCTTGGCAATTTATACACAACAAGACAGTATTTTTTGCCTTTTTAAAAATTACTGCGTTTACAAATTTCAATCAAATTTCAGAAACTGAGATTCCTGCTAAGGAGAAAAACCCTTATCAGCACTGTGACCACTGTGGTGTAATGTGACCCACAAGCATTTTGAAATGAAACATATCAGTATGAGTAATTTGCTTTAGTAGAAGGAGATAGAAAAAAGAGTCAACAATTTCATTCAGAGTGAATTTTGAGCACATTAAGAGTTACTCTATATAAGGTGGATTCGAGTGGAACACAAGAGGGGGAAACATTTGACCATTAAAGATGCTATAAAATTTAAATGCCAAAGCTATTCAAATTCCATTCTTGTCAGATTTGAAATGACCCTCAATTAAACTTAATATAAGCCTTTTCTGAATATGACATTTAAGTGCCTTGGATTTACTCAGTAGCTGCTGGAATCAGCTGTCTTTTAGCCACACTGGATGCTACAAAATACTTGTAACATTGACTTGACCTTTTACTGCCAATTGAGTTTGACTGGTACTGACACAATACTTTGTGCCACGGCAATTAAAAGCATTCTCCAAAAAGAAAGAGGAAAAGAAGGCAGAAATAAAACCACAACAAAAATTTGTCAACAGAAAAACGGTCCTGAAACATTTCACATTGAGGACTGGTATTTTCTCTGTGGCATACCATCCTAGAACTCTAGTACATTCACAGTGTGGAAAAAACCATACCTACACACACTGTGAAATTTTCTTACTTAGAGAGGAAGAGGATTTCAGAGACCTTACAGTTCCTGTGACAAAACAAGGACATCATTAGTTTGCAAGTAGGAAGCGATTGCCACAGGGCTACAGGAAACTTCCTGTGCTGAACCTCTGACGTGTCAACACAGTTCATTAATACAGTAACTGAAGAGAATATTTTTTCTGCTTCAGCACTATTCCCTACAAATTTAATCTAAGTATAGACCACATTACATAGCAGATTTTTCATCTGGGAGCACGAAAGATCAATTATAGTTTTGGGAACCCTGACCTGCTCTTAGGTATTTAGCACTGTGCAAATTATCTAGGAATTCCCATTCTCTGTGGAGGGAAATGTCTGGTGCTCTCAAGGTCCTAAAGAATTACTCTTAAATACAAGACTCATGATAAAAATACAGACCATTCATTCTTAGTTTTGCCTTTTTTTTTTTTCTTTTTTAGGCAAATAAAACAATTGGGAAATAAAACAATAACGTGATTTATTCACCCTGGTCTGTCTTCAAAACAACTGTGAAGTTCTACTCAGCTAGGAGACTTCAGGCTCATTTCTGGGACAATTCACAGCTTCCTTATTTGGGGTCCAATTCTAATCCTAAACCCTTTTTAGAAGGACTTCTCTGAATTTAAACTTCCCTTTGCAGCATCAAGTCATGGCTTACACCATAACTCTTACAGGAAGTCTACATTATGCCTTGGGAATTAATGTCTCATGATGCTGAATGAACCAGCTGGTGGCAGCTAGGTTCAAATCCCAACAAGCCAGGAACAAACTGTTTGTGAAAATAAAACACAATATTGTAATTAATATCAACATATGCAAAGCGAATCCTTTCCAATTCCTCTCTGACTGGTAGGAGGGTTTAAGTCTCCTGGCCTGACATAGCCTCAGTGTATCCTACATTATGTACTAATGGTAGTTGAAAAACCATACTTCACATAACTAAATTAAGGAGAACAGTCAAGTGTGCTTATTTCAGCCTCTTACTATCACTTTAAAAAAGAAATTTGAGAACAGTATGTAGTTAGTTGGAGCAGCACTCCTATAAGCGTGATTTGATAGTATTAAAGCAGTAATGGCAACCATATTAAAGGTCCTGGGAAAAAAAACATATAAAGTTAAAGTCTCTCTTCTTCACAGATACCCATACCTCATTCACATTTTATAGACAGCATGAGCAATCTGCTCCAGTCACCTAACTTCTGGGTTTCTTTTAGCCAAAATGTTCTCTTTGCTTTTCTTTCAGGGGGAAAAAAAAAAAAAAAAAAAAAAAAAAAAAAAAAAAAAAAAAAAAAAAAAAAAAAAAAAAAAAAAAAGTCATTCCAGTCACTGCTGTGGCTTTTTTAATTGCCGGACTAACTTCCTTTCTTAATTGAGTTTTTTCTTAGCAGCAGTCTGTGGCTGCATTTTATAGGACTGATCTTCCATAAAGAATTGGGAATCTCTGCTCATAAAACCAGCTTCTATTCTTAAGCCACCAATCTCAAACTATACTTGTCTGTGATAACTGTTTGTGAGACCTTTTTGGCTGAATAAACACATTAATTGATTTTCTGAAGGAATTTCAGCATTGTGTAAAGTTTTTTTGGGGGGGTGGGGGGTGGGTAGTGGTGTTACTTGTTGGTTTCTTGGTTCTTTGGTTGTTTTCTTTACAATCCACTCTACCAGTAATTTACAGGTCAAACACTCATTTTGAATTATTCCATTATAACTAGAGTTCTTCCTATAAATTTTCCCAAAACATATTTGGATATATTCAATTATAGATCAAAAATTCTATTAAATCTAGAAGTGTAAAAACTTTGATAAAGACTGTAACAATATTCATGCCAGCTTTTTATATGCATTAATTCAGAATTCTATTCAAGTGGAAATGCTCAAGCTTCCCACACAGAAACTTAGATTAGGCTTTCTATCTGACTTGAGCAACAGCAAAAATGGTGATTTGATTTTTATTTTCTTTATTTAGACCAAAGGGAAAAGAAAATTAAATTAGCACTACCTGTGCTGCTATACATCACTTCAAATACATTCCTCAAATCACTGTCCTAAATCTAAGTTTCAGACAAATTGGTTTTCAAAAATATGTTTCAAGAGTTCAATTTCATGAGGTGCTAAACCTAGTTCCAAGATGTCCAAGAAACAAAAATTGTTCTGGCTTCATGAGGTAAAACACGAATATAATTCCAAGTCATTGGTTGTTCATATGTCTTAATATTCTAAAGGGTAACTTTAAACAATTTATACAACTTAAGCCTTGTGCATCACTCTGCAACTACAGTTGCTGAGCAGCTGTTATAAAGGCTTTCACATCAGTCTTTCCTTACCCCCTTTCCTCACTGACAGTGCTCTGTTATCCTGAATGCAACCAGGATATTTTTGCCTTTCCTTACTAAGAGGGGCCAAGTGACTTCAGCTCCCACACAGCACCACAGCAGCTCAGCACTGTTAAGCAGCAGCCTGAGGTCCTGACACACCAAGTCAACAGTCTCCAGACTGCTCCCAAGCAAGTGCTGGGTCAGCTGAAACTCCAAGGGCATCACATGTTCTGGAGGGGACTAACAGAAGTGAGAAACGAACTGAACTTCCATATGAACTCCACAAAACTGCGCTTGTGTGGACACCTTTGGGAGCAGAAGACCCTAAGCACAATAACCTCTTGGAATCACAGGCAGCACACCAAGAAGTGAGGGCCTTTGGTACTAATTTGGAGGCACAGCTGGTGCAGGCTTTTTGGTGCTTCCCAGGCTTGCCAGCAAGGTCATGAGCAGCTCAGCCACAGCGAGGTCTCACACAGTTGCCCAGCACCTTACTGCAGGCAGCAGACCATGGCGACCCAGCCTCCGAACACCCACCCACACAGGCATACAAGGAATGCTGTCAGCATCAGCTACACCTTTCTCATAAAAGCTGAGCAAAGCAACTCTCTGCCACTGCTAATTCTGCAGCCACAATTTCATGACATCCCTCTGGCAGCTGGGTCAAGCTTTTGGTAACCTCTCAGAACGAGCCAAAGATTCATCTACCACCATCCTCATGTTAGAATTTCCCTCAGAAGCCAAAATCTATTTCACTAATAGCAGCAAAGAGCCCAACTGCAAAAACCACTGCATGTCTTTGCTGCCAAGCCAGGTGTGGGTGCAACTCTACAAAATTACAGAGACACTCAAGGTAACGTATGAGGTCTATTACAGTTTCTCACAAGCACCTTTCCAAACAGAGGAGTCCAGGGGGCCTGAAAGAACAGACAAGATCATCACACAGGGAAAGAATAATACACCCAGCAGCTATAGCTCAGTCCAAGGGAAACCCCCTTGCCATAAGCTTCCACATACTCATTAGTGATGTACATTCTGGAATCACCTAGTTGGCTGTCAAGTGTCCAAGCCTCAAAAAACTGAGAAAGGTGCAAGAGATACCAAATTACCCTTTTCTAAAACAAATCACAGGAATGCATCTATGTATACAACCCTCCTTCCCACATTTTCATGCTGTGTTTATCACCAAGTGAGCTCAGGAAATACTTCCACAAACAGCACTATTTCACATCCAAGGGTCTTCTACCAGTACTGATCCTCTCATGTTTCCTCTGGCAATCCTCTCTTCCCTGCCATCCTCCTTGCAGAGTCAAACACCACATGGTCCAGGAGTCTGCCACATTTTCAGCATTACACAGACCATCTTGAAAGGCAGCCAGCTGCACCCACCCAAGCTCTAACTCTGTCTGGAGCCTACCACAGTGTTCTGTCTGGCAGGCAGGAGCAGCAATGGGAGCCTGCATGTGTCTGCATTGCCATCTAGAGGATTACTGCCACACTCCAGACCACCTACAAACACTATCTAGGGAAGGACAGGACAAATGGGCTTACATCCTGACAGCACCAGGGCAGAACTACACATTAGTAGCAGCATGGCCTTTATCCCATGACAGTTATAGAACCAGGGAAAAAAGTGCCCCAAAGCAAGGCCTCACAGATACAGCAAAAGGATAGAAGGGCGCACACGATGCAGTCAGTGGCAGAAGGCAAAATCTGTTCCACCTGCTTTTCATTTAGAAATCTCCAAGAGTTGTTTGGGGTTTTTTTTAATCATTTGCTATGGCTAATGACAGAGGTATACTTTCACTCACCTTGATTGAAATCACATCTATCCTGCTAAGAGTACAGTATCGATGATCAGATAATCAATATTCTGAATTTTGGCCTGTCACATTGCTACTCCCTTACTATTCTAATTTATTAAGAATTGACACACCAATAAAACTACTTCAATTTGATCTTTCTGTATTGAAGCATGACCAGCAGGTCCAGGAACGTGATTCTTCCCCTCTACGCCACTCTTGTGACAGCCCACCTGGAGCACCACATCTAGACCTAGGGACCTCAACATAGAAAGTCCATGGATCTGATGGAGTGAGTCCGGAGGAGGGAAAAAAATTTGATCAGAGAGCTGGAGTACCTCTCCTCTGCTGACAGGCTTAGTGTTGGAGTTGTTTAGTTTGTAGAAAAGGCTTCAGGGAGACCTTATAGCACCTTCATGTTCCTAAAGGAATTTACAAGAGAGCTGAAGAGGAACTTTTTGCAAGGGCGTGTAGTGATAGGAGGAGGAGGAATTATTTTAAACTGAAAGAATGTAGGTTTAGATTGGGTATTAGGAAGAAATTCATTCCTGTGAAGGTGGTGAAGCACTGGAACAGGCTGCCGAGAGAAGTGTGCATTTCAGTACCAACTTCAACTGCACTTGATGTAAAACAAAAGCACATTCCAATAATCTGAATAAAGAGGATTAAATTAAAATGACAAGTCATCTTCCCAGTATCCTTCATTGTCACAAGAGCAACAAATACGCTAAGTTTTGGACACTGCTATGCCACACAAAGGAAAAAATTATATGGAAATTTGCATACAGAAGGTGAAATTAACTGTACTGTAATTGGATTTTAAAAAACCCACAACAAAACAGCTGAAAACCCTGGGACACAGAATATTCTTAGGGCGTCATTTTGCTTTATTACTAACAAAGAAAATAAATAGCTATTTGTCACCCCATCTTGTCCACTTTCTCCTCCATGCTGCACACTCTCACTGTGTCTCTTCCCTCCTATCTGATGCATACCCGACACCTGGGAAGCTTACTTAGACAAAGCAGCAGAAAGCTAATCTTACCATTATAAGAAATAGTAATCTTTCTCTGGATTTACCAGTCTGAACCACTATGTTCCAGATTTAGAGAAACCTCAGTACCAGTGGAGTCTTCAAGTGGCAGCTAAAGTTAGATCAGGTAGCTGCACTGTGAACCAAATCATGCTGAAATGAAGTTACATTTGTCTAAAAGTCACACTGATCTAAAATCACATCTAAACAGTGCCCTATTAGTGCAATATGAATTTAATTATAAACTTTTTTTTTAATGTGGGCAGGGGTAACAGGCTGCTATTGCTCAAAATTTTCTTAGAATGAAAATACAACTTACTGATCAGAGTCATAATAATCCATGCACTTCTTTTTTTTATTGTAAGCTGCAACCCTGAAGGGTACAATTTCCAGTGCTCGGAGGCCTGGAGCCATTGTCAGCACTTTGGCACCATGGGTTGGTTCATACAAATCTTTCCCAGTGTCAGGGTGTGGCATCCCTGCTGGATCTCTCCCTACAATGTAGAAGTTAGCTCCTGCAACCATCCGTGATCTGCAGTGCCACTGAACCTACAACAGAGACAGGAAAAAAAAATTAACAGAAGAAAGTACTCCAAAACTGCAGGTCTCAAAATGGGCACGCACTCTGTAACTACCATGTTTTCCTTAATCAGATGTGATTTTCACTATGGAGCCACAGCATAAAAAAGAACCAGTTAAGTGGATCACCATCAAACTTACAGCTAAACCATACTATCCTGTTTTATTTGCACAGTAGGTACTCAGAAAGTTACTTCAGCACTCACATTCAGAACGAAAAGCCACCCATGTTCAGCATTTTCAACTTTTACGTGTGCCAAGGATGTTGTTCAAGGCAGAACTAACTCTCTGTCTGTATGAACATTAAAACCCAAAGGACACAAACTAGGTACATACTGCATATGAATGCTTGTAATAGATGTACTTTCCTAAGCAGGTGAATTTATTGCATTTTCATACAGCTTTGTGTTACAGAACTGTTTCTTTTTTTCCAAGGCACTTATCAGGAATGTTAAAAATACAAAAATTGTTAAATTGATATTTATTAAACTTGTCCATTAGGATTTTTACAGACTGGAAGAACACATCCTCCCTGTAGATAACCATATTACCAGCTGCTTGTTCTGTGAAGCACTTGTGCTATAGAAACAGATCTAGTACCAAAGACTGCTAAATAACTTATGGAAAATTACTAAAGAAAGAATCTCTTTTATTACTTGAACAAACATTACTATCAGGCTGTACTCTAAGGTCACTGGAAATGCCATACAGGTAAGGAGAAAAATTTTATCCTTTTCAAAATAAGGAATGTGGATTTTGATTCCTCCTCACACATACAAAAATGAGGTAGAAGATTCCTGCTAATTCTCACAAAAGGCCTATGGAGAACAGCGGAAGATTCCCAACATTAACTCACTCACATGCCTCAGCTAGATCTGGACTGCAGGTTTTCTTCTCTGGACTGAAAAGCAATGAAAACTCTGTTTGACCAGTCAACTGGCCAGCAGAAAATAAGTGGCATCTGCCTAATTTAACTTCACTAGTAAGATCTCCTATCTATCCAAAAAGCTATGCAAGAGTAAATCTTGGAGTCTGGTCAGAACTTGAACTTCTTGTGATTCAAGGTGAAGGTGAGCAAGGAGGGGGAAAAAAAATTAATGAGATGAAGAATCAATATCCCCTTGAGGAATTGTCCTCAGCTGAGAACATTTATTCTTTCTGCTGCATCCCATAAACCTCTAGGGACTCCAACCCAAGACCTGGCTCCTAAATAAGTGTTGCCAAAGAATTATTTCATACAGAAGCCTTGAAACAATCCTCTCTGAATTAAGTTTGCCAGAAAATAGACAGACTGTTTTTTTCTCAATATGTGAATACCCCTCCAACATACAAACTTTTTGCTTAACAATCATAAAACTTAAGTATTTTAACAGGACAATCACTCAGTATGTTAACAGATCTTACAATGACTTCTGAAAAAGACCATAAAAAGGAGGAAGGATTAAACTATTACCATATCCTTGTAACTGTAAAGAAAGAAACCTATAAATTCAGTATTTTCTCCCACCATTTCCAGCAAAATCCTCCAATACAGAAGGTTCTTCAGAAGAGAATGTTTTGGTTGGTGGCAGAAACTTGATAATCTGCTGTCCTAAGCAAAATTAGTCTCCTCTCTCCCTCCATTAAAACAACACAACACACAAACATCAGATGCAGCACAAAGTATTTTAGTGCACTATCAAGCTTTGTTTTACTTTAAACTCCTGATATATTTACCTCAGTTGGTCCTGCATACATCATGGGAGAAGGGAATATAGCTACCACTGTTGTTTCTGGATTCAGGATTCCCTCCTCCAGTACTGCAGCATGCTGCTTCATGCGCCACATAAGAGGAACATCATCCTCCTTTGTCCAGCCTCCAAGGGGGTGCAAGAGTAAAACTGGGCGCCGATAGCCACGTTCCAGAAGCTGCTTATGAGTATCCTGCATCAAGCGAGCGTGCCCATTGTGCACTGGGTTGCGTAACTGGAATGCAAAGACAGCATCTGTAGAGAAAAAAAAACACCAAGACAAAAGATATAAGTAAAGCAAATTATTTTATCAGGAGTGTACAGCCACAGGAAAATCTTCAGTACATGCTCTCCTCTGAGCTCTATTGAAGAAGTATAATGGCAGTGCTCACAGGTCATTGAAGAATTATCAATTATTACAAAATCACTTTATTTAATAAGAAAAACTGATAATAAACAACCACACACCAAAAAAAAAAAAAATCAGTTTCCTTAACTTCTGAATTTTCTACAGAATTACTCTGGTTTCTCCAAGAGCTATAATCTTCTATTTGGATTTTTCATTGCATAAGGGTATTATATTCTAACAGGAAATCAAACTATGCTACCCCATTTTAAAGGCAAAATATATCATCAAGAGAACAAATGGACCTGTTTGGAACAAAACTAATAAAAGGGGACTTAATGTTTTAAGTTTCTTTCACCTTAGTTTAGTAGATTTTAAGCACAGTAAGAACAAAGCAAGACTAACTGCTGTTCCAGAGTGTTACAAACTCAACAATAAAAAACACTGCCACAACCAGGATTTCTCTCTCCTGCAAATTCAGATGAACTCAAGTAGCCCACAAGACAGCAAAGTCACTGTAGTTGAGATATTTTCCAATATGGAACCAGCGAAACCTAGTGAACAAGGTTTTTTCAGATCTCAAATATGTGTTTGTTTAGGGGTTAGCCAAAAGACGGATATCCCAGACCTCCAGCTGCTGGACATACTGACCACACAGAACAACGACAGGAGCTCGGGACCAGTTGTGGTTTGCATTCTTGATGTTAATCTATCTCCTCACATTTACAATGCAGCTGCCTGCCAGTCACTGCCACAGTGAAAGCAGCTTGCTTGTTCTCTGCTTTATGACATTCCTCAGCCTCTTACTTACCTGCCTAAGACAACTACTTTTGTGAAAAAAACTGTTTTATTCCTTGTGCAGAAAAGAAACTTGGCACCAGCCTACCTGCACTCCTCCATAAGCCTTGTTCCCTAGAAGCAGCACGGAACAAACTAAGAATAGCAGAGCATGAAAGCTCAGCATCCAACCATACCTCTGTAGTTTTGGGCAAACATGATCTTTAATTCACATCTTACCACTTCAACATTACCTTTTCTTGCATTACTGACATGTCTACAGTGCATGGAAAGATAAAGTTCAGAACCTCAGGCATTACCAGCTTCTGTTATGCATTTAGGCAATGCAATGCCTGAGATCATAAAAATTATTACTGTTAAAAGCAAAGAATGCCACCTACCAGAGCATTCAAAATTTTCATCCTTGAAACAATGCCAGCCTCAGTGGTGGCAGCAGACATTTGGATAAGCCTCTGCAGGAAGAAAGAAAGCAAAAAAAATTTACTCACCAGCATTCATTTCCTTGAATTTCTGCCTCAGTTCAGCTGGAGTGAGGCGGTATTGATCAAGTCCATCATTCCAATAAATACGATCAAGGACCTGTAGATCTCCACCTACAAGCCAGTTCCCTTGCTCCATAACCATCTAAGAAAAGAAAGAAAGAAAAGTCCACGTCAGGATTAGTTATCAGCTCCTCCTGAGTATCTAGAGCATTGCAATGGGGACACATCTTTACCAAGGACTGTGTTCCACGTTAATTTTACTTGACAGGCGTAAGTCAAGCATCAGTGTTTAAAAAATGAAAACAAGTTCACTGGAGCATAGTCCAGACATGTTATACCATGATACAGGAGAGATGCACCAATCTCTCCTGTAGAGATTATGCATATGCTTAGAGAAGCATATGCCTTTCTTTCAAAATTGAGATAATATACAGAAATGCAAATAGCCAATATTCTTAACCAACACTACATGACAAACAAAGATAGTGTCCAGAAAGACCTGTCTATTACAATTTATTTATTATATATTAGCATATATTTTTATTACTACGTATTTTAAAAATTAATTACAATATAGCCATACAATGAAGTTGCACACTTTATAGTTATTGGCCAAAGCAAATGCTGTTGCAGTATCACTGTAGTTTAGAAGATTCTGGTCAGGAATAAAGTGGCAAACAAAACAACTCTGATTAACTACTCACTCACTTGAATCTACAAATAAAATCAGAATCTTTGAAGTAGAACAGCCTCTTTGGACTTGTTTCATGGTAGAAGTTTACCCAAGTAACAGATGTTGGACAGTCACTACACTTCTTTTTATATCTTTAAATATCACCTCACGCTTTATCAAAAGATAATTATGGCAAGCTGCTTAACATATTCTACAAATAGCCATAGACATTACTCTGAAATTTTTAATTTCTAAGAATGCATTTTCTTTTGAAGATGAAATCACAAAAAGCTTTCAAGTTTCACACACATTTCTGATAACTTTTTTAGCCTTATGTAATTTAGAAATGACAATAAATCTTGATATGACAGAAGATACTACATACTAAACCCAAAAGCCAAGATGCGTGAATTAGGTGTGAATTTTTCAATTCATTTTTCTTTTGACCTGCTGGAGTTAAATGACGCCACAGTAACCACTCCCTTCTCAAAGAAAATGCCAGACTCTGACATCTTACCAAGGTGGAGGGAAGGTATGATAATCATATGAAGATGAGAAAACTCTGCACTACATAATCTCTCAGGTACCCAAATAAATCTGATTAATTAAGAAGGGCCACCAAATTCATGTGCTGTCATGTTACTACTATGCACCCCAGTACAGGCATAAAAATATAAGTTCCTCATCTTCTACATAAGAAGTCATTCAAATTTTGTCAGTGGGAGATTTTCTTAGAATTTATTAGATCCCTGTTAAGTTTTCAGTAAAGGGATAATCTTCTGTTCAACACCACAGAACACATCAAGGACTTTGAAAATCTTCTATTAGTCATACAGATACTTTTACAACATTTAAAGGCTTTCCCTTTTCAAGAGCAAGCTCATAATTTGAGGCTTATTTGATTTCTCTTTACCTAATTTTATGTCATACATATAAACAAAACCACCAGAGAAACAAAAGGGGAAATAAACATATTTTGGCTCTGCAGAGCTAAGATGCAACATTCACATGAGCTTGCATAAGCCAACACAGCATTGTGATGAGCAGGTTACAATTAGAACATTTCAGTACAACATACACATACGGCCAAGATAATAAAACATAATGAACGCAATGGATAGGATATTACTCCCCAGAGAGTTAAATGATGAACTCTCCAGGAACAGGGCCTGTTTGAAAAACATCTAAAGCAGGCAGGTCTCACGTGCACCACATGCAGGCAGAAAAGAAGTTTTCTATCCCTCACAATGCATATATCCACTGATTAAGGAGCTTTGATGATCCATCTGGTGACAGAGAGGGATGTGTTTCCTAGGCACACTGGAGAGCAAAGTTCTCTCTTCTGTAGCACAGATTCTACAGTACATTCTAAATTCATTTCATGTGTACATATTGACATTAGATTTTCACACTAAGTACAGACTATTCAACAGCTGCACAGAAAAAAAATCACCTTTGCTTCTGCTCAGGTATTTTAATTAATTTTCAAAGTAGTTTTTTGTCAAAGTACATCAATCATAGACATGCATTTCACTGAATTTGCAGCTCCACAACAGTACAGCGAATAGGACTAGATTTTCAACTTTTAAACACACACCTTGATATAGGGATGTTCCTTGCATGTTGTTCCCCACTGCCTAGCACAGCGTTCCTCTTTCCTGTGCTCATAGAATTCGGGATTACGGAGAATGGCAACGCGGCGACCTTCATACACCAGTGCAATTGCTGTGCACCCATCAAGCCTTTCTTTGTCTTCTTGAGTAGCTGTTAGCACTATAGGCACTGACAGATTAATAACTCCCCCTGGAAAGGAAAAAAAAAGACCTTTATCCTTACTAATAGTCATCAATGTTTGTTATGAAAATCTACCTAATTAACAGGTTACTTTTAAGGCTGTAAGTGTATTACATGACAGGTAGTTGAAACACTTATTTTAACAAGGATTTAACAACTTCTGGAATGAACTCATGCTTCCATAAGACACCTGTGCTATAAAATTGAGCAAACACTGAGATTTCAGAAGGAGTGAACATAGTACTGAAAATAGCTAGTACATAGAGGTGCACAAAAATATTTAAACTGCAAGGACACTACTTTTTGGGAATGTCCAATTAATACCTCTCTTAAGAATCTATATAGAAAGCAGAAATACACAAATAACGTTTTAAAATAGATCATCTAAAATATTAGGCAAGATTGCTAATGGAGTGGATAATTAGCAAAAAGGAAATGATATTCTAAGTAGACATGCTTTTGGTCCTGAAGAAAAAAACAATGCAATAGGAGCAAACAAACGTACCCAAGTAGTTAACACACATAACTGAACTATTTCAAAAGGTGACTTTTGTTGTTTACTTAAAACTGTACTCAGATTCAAGCATTTACCTTTCAGAAAAAAACTGCAGAGAAACTGCTGAGTCAGGCAAACATTTTACACAGTTTGTTCAGCTGAATGTTTACCAGCTACTTTACTTTTAAAACTAAACCAACATAGCTGAATTTTGAGGTTATGTGTGGTCCTCGTTTTTAAGCACCTACTTCACTGCCAGATGCTGTAAGGCTTGTTTTTCTTTTCTACAAGAGTGAGATTTGAGAAAACCAGCGGAGTAAATATCGTAAGTCTTCTGTAAAGGCTTAGGTTCTTATAAGCATATGCCCGAGTGCAAAACTTTTGGGTGGCCTCCAGGAGAGAAGTCATGGACCCTTTAAAGTTAATGGAGGTTTTGGCATTTTTCAAGACTCTAAAATAAGGCAAATTTTGCTATTATTTAAGCAATAAATTTTTTTTATTAGAAAATTAAATTTCTTAGGAAATTAAAAATTATAAAGCTGGATGAAAAATGTAAGGGAAAAATAGATCCCCCCCTTCTTTCCCAATGCAAAATGTATAATGCATTCTGTGCATCTCCTCCTAAGTTCAGCCTTGGTGCCCAGAGTTATTTTCAAAGCAACTAGGTCATAAAATTGAATTTGGCAGCAGTCACAGAGTGGTTTGACACCCCAAAACTGATGATTTAAAAAAACCTTTTGCTTTGCAGACAAGTAAATAAATATTTCAAAATATTAAGAGATGTCAAGCCTGTTGATTATTTTGTCCATGACCAGCAATAAATACATAATATCTGCTACATTTTTCTTCAGCCACTGTACAAATAAGAAACTGAGGCAAGGTAGTGAAGCAAGTCTGTTAAATCACAGATGAGCACAGTGTCAGGATGAGACTTTTCCAGACAACATAATTTTTAAAGGGAGACTATCTGCACTGATCTCCATAGCTTAGAAGTCAGTTAGTATGAACACTGGTTTTAAAGCCCAAAGGATGAGATGCATTGCAGGAAATAAACCATTTCCCTCTCTTCAGAATCAAAGCCCTGCAAAATGACTGCTGCTGTAAGACCCTGAACTAACACACCAAGCAAGGAGGAAACTTTGAGGATGTTGTTTTGACTTAACTGTTGCCATTGCTGCGAGTAGCAAAGCAGCTTTAAGGCAATCATTTTTCTAAAAAGATTTACACATGCAAGTGCTATAGTAGATCTCTAAAACGAGGAAATCAGTAACAGGACATCTAGAAAAACATAATGATTTATCCAAGCTTAGGACTGAAAATCGTTTCCATCAATAAGTTGCTATTTTTCATTACATGTATTTTCTGTAACACAGACGAGATACTCAAAATAACAGCAAAAGAAGTTTTAAAAATTGTTATATTGTTATATCTGAAACATTCACCTATACAAGGTCTTAAATGCCTTATAAAAATTCTGATTTACAGAAAATTACAGGACAGAACTAGGATCTACAAGCTATTTTAGCAGCTGAATGCATTGCATGTCATCTGCAGAGGACTCTTCATCTGGATGGATGTACAGAAGGCAAATGAAATGAGAACAAAACTAGTAGCCCAAAATTATACTGCAAAATAACAGGATGGTATTATGCTGTCTAGGATAGCATCTAGACAAAAGGGAATTAAGAAATATAAAAAGGATGACAGATGTCTGTATCACAGCATTGAGAGAAAAGTGACTTCTTTTTGTTCTGCTATTTGTTCTCTATCAAGAAAAGAGTGATGCAAAAGGAAGCATGACTATAGGAAAAAGGCTGGAGTAAAACAACCTTCATAGAAGAATAAATTGAAAACTACGGAGGATCACAATCAAACTCCAAAATCTGAGAATGTTATTCACTATCTTAACAAAGTTCTTAGCCAACCAGTAATGCAAAATAACAATTATCCATTTAAATCATCCCAAGATAATTACTAACTCATAGTAAATCAATTACATGTGACAATTGTTCATACTCAGATTCTGATTTCACATTTGCAACAGCTCCAGCACTCAAGTCAGTTTGTTGTCCTTTCCTTCATTACTAATACAGAACAAATCTTTTGGTCACAGAGCTAAACAGCAATTAAATTGCAATGTCAAATCCTAAGATCAATTTCTTCAAAACAAATTAGAAGTGTACATTTTAGAATTAAACATTTTTCAAAAATTCAGATATTTGAAAAAAATTTTGTAAAGGCAAAAAGATGAAATATTCAAATTCTAATATGATGGTAGGTATAAAAGGAAGTTATAAAAAGAAAAAACCCATCACATTTAAAACTGGTTATTATAAAATTCTATTCTCATATCCCAGACCTCAAGTTGTGCAGAAGCCAGATAATGTGTTACGATAACACCACTAAGAAGCAAAGCATCGAAAATATTTTGGAAGTATGATGAGCCTGCTCGGTTTTACAAATGGTGTGTTTTACCCTACCATCAAGGAGACAGTCAAAGTGAAGGCACTGGAGGTATTCTCTCTCTCTCATAAAGCCATTCAGGGGTGTTGCCCAACCTTCTGCTAGCACTTGTACCCACTGCATATCCACCTTGTAAAGAAATGAAGAAATAGACTTAGAGCAGGTAAAAGTTGCTGCTTAATTACTGGCATCAGGTATTAATCATAACAGATAATGATTTAATTCTAAAATGCAGGAAAATACAAATGGAAGATTTCTCAGTATTACAGTTTTTAAGCACAAATAACTCCAAGTTTCTACAAGTAAGGAAAAAAGAACAATTTGTTCCTCACTGTTCATATTTTTGGCTATTTTTCAGTCCCTACACTGGATCAAATTTCCATGTGTTAAAAAAACCAAACCAACAAACACACAACAACAAATTTTATTTGTAAATTTGGATAAAGTTCATCTTAACAAAACTGGAGAATCCGATTTGCCTTTATCTAACATAAAAAAGATAACAACAGTGTTAAAAAAAAATAACAACACATACAATTACCACAAAAAATACCAGAATTATGGGTGTAAATATTAAGAGGTCTAACCTTTAAACAAATTAGAAACAATTTTTTTCAAAAGCTAGTGAGACAATCCAGAAGTAAAATTCTCTCTGGGCTAGTACTTACTTTAGTATGAGATATCAGTTTACAGAGAATTTCCTTCCTTAGCACTGAGTCACACTATGACTTGGTGTGTGGTCTCCATTATTTCTGCATGTGCATTACTAACACTTGGTCAAGTTTTTGACAAGGACAGGCTTTGCTTGTGCAAGACTCTTTTACAAAGGGCATGACTAATTTTATTACACTGTTTAATTTATACTGAGGCAAGTACAAAACACAGTTTCTTCCCCAGCTTACCTTAGATACTTGTTTGATATTTAACAAGCCAGTGGTTGGGGGTGGAGGGAGAAATTATTTGTTTTTCTAGATAGGGAGAAATTTAGAATGGGACACTACTGAAGTTTTATAATGGTGACCTTAAATATTTATTCCTCAACAAGGCAATTAATAGTTTTACACAGATGTATGTAAAATGAAATTAGTAAAATGTGGTGAAAGGAAGTATCAATATTCATTACTAGTAAAAGACCAGGCAAATTTTAAAATTACTTAGTTCAGTGCTTAGTATGTGACCCAAACCCTTCAAAGTCTACTCACAATAGATACTGAACTCTGAGCTTAGTCAGCTCCTGGATCAAATGCTTTGCTTTAAGTTCTAGTAAAACCATCTAGTAAAGCCAGTGAAAAAACTCATGTATTGTATCTGTGTTTAGGTTTAGTTCTCCAGAAAAATGAATGAAGTAGAATAGAAACACAGCCAGAAGCGGCTACATCTAATTGATCTGAGTTGGAAAATAATGCATTTAACCAAAGAAAGAACAGGGTGGATCAAGTTGATCCATCCTTTCCCATATTCTCTCTGCTAGAAACTAAAAACATAGCACAAGTATGTTCTAATCAGAAAAAAAAAAGCAATAAAGTAGATCTGATAATCTCCTTGCAACTGTTTCAGTCTGATGTATACATGTTAAAAGTTACTGCTGTTCAGCTGAAGACTACCAACAGGAAAAATCAAGAAGCAGTAATTGATTTCCCCTATATTTCTAGGCAATTACAATTCACAGTAAAATGGTTTCTGTAAGTAAATTAAAAATAAAATTAAGCAATCCTTCTAGAAGCAATTTCTCATACAAGACATTCCAGGCATGATTTCGTCCATGGGGGGAGCATGGGAGGAAATCACTGTAAATTTTTTCTCCAGGGTAGGGATAAACTAAGTAACACTATACCAGACATTATTCATGAAAGTATGAAGATCTGGTAAGTAAACAAAAACACAGATGCTGTGCTTTCGCTCAAGGAAAGAGGGAAAAAGTATATCAAGGTGTATTCTTGTCATGGGTTTTGTAAAGAGCATATTATTCTATTCCATCTGGGTGGAGCAGAATTGCTTATCTTTGCCCAAATGAGTCAGTGTCACTTATCAGATGGTGGAGTGCTACTTATCTCTCTTCATTGTTTCACTACTTCCGTGAGAATGTCTTCTGCTAATGGACCATTAAGAGCTCACCAATGACATTACACATTACACTGCACTATTGTAAGCTGCTCCACACAGGGAGGAGGAGGCAAACCATCTTAACCTAGATAAAAAGGAGCCACAGTCCCACTAGGTATCCAGTTTTTCCACCGGATCCCTGGAGGAAGACCGGACACATCTCACCATTATTGGACCCTTTTTTCTTCAACGGGACCATCTCCACTCCAACAGAACCACATCTGCCACTCCAGGAGGGCTTACTTTGGACTGCTTCCAACACCCGGACCAACAGGGTGTCAAGTTGTATTTCTGACTCTGTCAGGGTTTTCTAGGATTTCTTGTTTGTTTATTTGTTTGCTTATTCTTCTGTACTACAACATCTGTATTTTTATATCCCTAGTAAAGAACTGCTATACCTATTCCCAAAATCTTTGCCTGACAGCCTTTTAATTGCAAATTTATGATAATTTGGAAAAGGGGGGGAGGGGCTTACATTTTAAGGGAGACTCCAACCCTCCCTGGCAGATATCTGTCTATCTAAACCAAGACAATTCTGTAACCAGTACAGGTATTTCAACTACATCTACTTACAGTAAGAACAGATCAGTCCTTCAGCTACAGCAATGAGACACCTGAACACACAATACCTTATTTATTTCCAGGGTTAACAGAGACTCAGCATCAGTTTTGGCCAACTGTAGCTTGTTTTCTGGCACATAAAGCTCTTTCACCTCATAAGAGGCATCCACTGGTACAATGTCCTGTATAAAAGGAATAAACAGAACTTAATATTTCCTCAGAATGCCTCTAGGGCACTGAACACACATCAAAAAGTAAAATTCTGATGTTGCACTACACAGTAGCAAGAGTTATTAATTATGCAATTTTTACTCAGCTAAAAGCCAGCACTGTTCCAAGATTATGATATATTGCTAGTTACTCAAGCCAGCAGATTGGTAAACATTCTAAAAACAGATGAAACATTCTAACGAGATTTTTTTCTAAACCTTAAGTAACCCATATAACATTACCTAGTAAATATTTGACTATTGGATTAAGTGATGTTTTTATGACTTATTAATGCCTACATTATCTAGAGTGGAAAAGCAGACTCTATGCTTTTACACATGCCGAAGAAGTAAAAAAAGATTTAGAGACTGAGAGTTTATGGATTTAAGCCATTCACTATACAAGATATATTAGAAATGGTAACATGAAGGTGAAATAAATAAAGCTCCTTCTCTATTGCAAATTGACACAGAAGTACAAATTAAATGTATTTCCTACAGCTAATGACATGCTAGTATTTTCATCTATATACTAACTCTCAGATTATTTAAATGTGATGTCATCTGTACATACATATGCAATGAACCAAAATCTAGCTCTATAACCAACATATCAATTTTTTAATTTGAAGAGTGTTCTTCCGTGTAGATTAAACAAGATATTCTCACTCCACAACACTCAGAACTCAAGACCTTAAACTTGTTAGAAGAGATCAACACAAAGATAAAATCATAATTAAAAAAAGAGAGAGGGTCACCATGATGAAACTGTAGAGTCTCCTCCAACAAATGATGGTGTTACACGTCAAACCCCAGTCAAATGCTTCAGTGATGTTCAGTAGCAAAAAATCAATGAAAAGAGGCTGACTGTTCTTTTTAAAACATATTTTTCACTGTTTGATAAACTTCTTAATGTAATGCTTTACTTCTGGAGGAAAAAAGCTCACCCTTGGAGCAGAGTATATACAGACCCATAACAACAATAATTAAATTATCTTTACTTTTCCAGTATATGCAGGCCAGATTAAATATGTATGCTTGTAGAAAACACAAAGTTAGCTCAGGAATTATAATGCATTTATCAGATCTTAGGCACTACCTCCATGGAAAGTAAAACAAAGGCAGTAGAATGCTGACAAGTAAGAGATAAAATGACTACAGGAGTAACAAGATGTGATGAGTCTCACTGGCTGTTGCATAATTCATATCCTCAAAGACACATCAAAAGAAGACAAATTAAACTAGCACTTAGAAATGGTGTTTTATAAGGAAAAGCCTGGTCTGTTACATATCAGATATTATTTTGGAAGCAGATTTATTACATTTTAAGTTAGGCAAAATCAGCCATTTGTTTTCTGTGCCTGAGCAGCAGCATTACAGCCCAGGAAAGCTGCAGCAAACTCCTGTCACAACAACAAGCCCAGAATCAAATGAAGGTATTGCCTCCTGTAAGCAACACTATAATGATGGAGTGCACATTATGCTGCTTCACAGATTTCCCTCTGGACCCTGGCTCATTACCAGGCTAGGATGTCCTAATTTTACAAACCAGAAATAGCCTAAAATAAATGTGCCTATTAAGAAGATCTCTTAAAGTATTATCCTGGTTTTAGTGTCCCACTAACAGGCAAAACAAAGGTTTCACAATGCAGTTTCTGTCAACAACCTACTTCATTATACAAATGTAAACATCTTGAAGACAGTTCTAGCAACTGAGTCTGACATTTAGAGAACTTGTAGGATTAGCAAACCTACTCCCTTGCACACATGAAAGTGTAACTTAAAACATCAACTTAGATTAAAGAAAACAACAACAAAACAAGAAAACCAGCAGCAAAAGCAATCCATGCATCTTTAAACTGTATGAATTTTAGGAATTAGGAAAATGCTAGGCTAGCAAGCCATCTAGTGACCATTCTAAGGCATCAGTTTTACTGAAAGCTTAATTCTACCAAAGGACAAGTTACAGAATATTCCTCAATATTTCTTATTGCTCAATGCATGCATTCATATAAAAAAGAAAAAAAAAACCAAACCAAACCAAAAACAAAACCACCTAGATTTGTTATGGAAATGTGCCTGCTCACACAGGGGTGGTGGGTTCTTTGCTGATGCAGATTGTCTCTAGAGATCATCTAGTCCAAAACTGGTGCTACTACAGCAGGCTGCTGAGGACCTTGGCCAGTCAAGCACTTAATATCTCTAAGAACAGAGCACACACAAACACTCAAAGCAACTTGTTCTAATAACTGACCATCTTTATAGCAAAAGGTTTCTTTCCCCTATGTCTAATTTTAATCTCCCATATTTCACGTCATGCGTGCTGCCCCTCATCCTACCCTTGTACACCTCTAAGACAAGTCTTCATCAGTCTTCCCTATACTCTCCCACCTGGACGATAGAAACTGCAACAAGAATTCCTTTAGTCTTCTCTTCTCCAGGCTGACCAAATCCACTTCCCCTCAGCCTCTCCTCATGCCGTGACATACTCCAGCCTCTGATCATTTTGGTGACATTCTGCTCAGCCCACAGAAGCACATCAATGTCTGTTTCCTTATGGGTGAAGGAGAAGGGCACAAACCTGGACAAAATATCCAGACAAGGTCTTACAAGTGCCATATAAAATTGCAAAATTGCTTCTCTCAAGCTCCTGGCTATGCTCTTGTTATTTACAGTAGAGCACACAGGTAGCCTTCTCTGCAGAACAAGCACATGTTTTCATAATGCTGACAAATGTTTTTAAAATGCTGAACAATTTATTTCATAAAATTATAGAAGCACAGAGTGGTTGGGGTTGGTAGGGACCTTAAGGATCGTCTAGTTCCAACCCCCCCTGCCCCTGTCCCCTGCAGGACACTTCCCATTAGACCAGGTTGCTCAAAACGCCATCCAACCTGGCCTTCAACACCTCCAGGGATGGGGCATCCACAGCTTCTCTGGGCAACCTGTTCCAGTATCTCACCAGACTCACAGAAATTAATTTCTTCCTGGTATTTAATCTAAACTACCTTCTGTCAGTTTAAAGCCTTGTCCTCTCCCTAAATACCCTTATAAGAAGTCCTCCTTCAGCCTTCTTATAAGGTTTCTTGTTCAAACTAAAGGAAATCAACAGAAATTAAATTCTCAAGATAGCACTGCATTAATACAGTCTAAAAACAAGACATGCCTGTTTAGCCTTGCCTTGATTTCATTGTCTCTCACTGAGCTAAGCAACCACTAAGATATCTTGCCATTCATTATACTGTTATCTTCAAAGAAACAGAAAAAAAAAAGTGCTAGATGTGCCTTAAACAAAGCTGACTGGGCTAGGAGCCAGCAGTTAGCACTGGGTACCAATGCAAGCCTTCAGGGATCGTTATCTTGGCACATGTGACATGGGCCTCCACAACTATGAATTGTTCTGAGCAAGAGGCACAGGGCCCCCACAGACAGGAACTGCTACCTCTCACAGGTAGGACTCCTACACAGCTCTCCTATTTTCTTCCAAAAAAAAATATTCAGATGGGGATTTGGGCAAAAATCTAGAATTCTCTCACAGGTTTTTTTTCCCTGTATTATCTCCTGAGCAACCCTGAGGAAGCAGTCATCCATGAGGAGTTTTCTTGAAAATTTCAGTACAAGAGATTAAATCTCTCCAGAGCTGTACTTACACAGAGGGTTAAAATTAACTCTTGCTGGCTACCTGATGAGGTCTTTTGCTTGTATCAACTTCAACACTTGGTGGAGTTTTACTCAAACTACTCTCTATACCCTAAATTTCCAGAACATCCATCTCACATAAAAGAGCATGAGTTATTGTCTGCAAGAATATCTCAACTGAAAAGAAAAAAATAGTCTGGAACGTCATTCACTACCCACTGACTGTAGATAAGAACGTAAGAAAACATATTTCCTCTGCAAGAGGATTAGCAAATTCTGGGGGTATGATTTCAAGAGGATGAAGCTATCTCTTCACTGCCTTCACTTTCAGTGTTGCATTTGAGGTTTTTTTGTCTTGTTTTGTTTTTCATGTGGGATTTGTTGGGGGTGAGGTTTTTTAGGTTGGGTAATGAGCCAAATCCACTTATCAGGCAACAGGAGAAGGCCCAGAGACTTCAAAAGGGATGGTGTAGATTGCAGGCATGAACAAGGAAAGAGATCTATCTTTTCAGAAGCTATGAACCATAAACTCAACTCAACCATGCCAAGAAGATCAGCTTTCTGAGGTGGTCATTACACAGAAGGAGCACTTTTACTAGTACAAGAAAAACAGTGGAAACAAGGGAAAGCAGACACAAGCACAGAAGCCCCTACTTAAGTGAGATCAAATCACTGTGTAAGTGCACCCCTATCTCTCCACATCTGCAGTATGTATTAATTTGTACACTATAGAGACAATGTAAAAAATCAGACTCTTTAAAATTGGTTGCTAGCATTTTTAAGTCGGCATTCACCGTTGGTTCCGTAACAACTGAGACAGCCTCCTTTGCCTTCCAGTTATTGATATAAATTAATTTTCCACATGTCCAAATCTTATTTCACTTGGAGATCAATGCTGTGCAATGTTTAGGTTTAAAAAGGAAACACATAATAGGACAAGTTTAAAAGTTTGAATTGAACCATGCATAAGCCTTAATGTCTCAGAAACTATCTTTGTTTTTCCCAGCACTTACATTCAGATTGCAGATACAAATGCTTGGGAAAAAAGTATCTAAGATATGTCTCCATTTCTGCTCACCCTTTCTTGAAGAAGTTCCACAACTTGTTGTATACAATCATTCACATCACAGGAATCAGTTTTCAGCACAAGCTCTGGGGCTTCTGGTTTTTCATACTCAGAGTCAATCCCAGTAAAACCTACAGAACATAAAACAAAAATATTAGGTGACTTCTTCCAAAAGATGACTTCATTTTAATGCTGTTCACAGACAGTTTTCTACATATAAATGAACACAACAGGCAACAACATGGAGTTTTAGCTTCCTTAACACAGGAATTCGTAGGGAAATCAGCAGTTTTTTTCTTCATCAAACTCTATCTGACAGCATCAAACTTCAACATTCTGCAGTATATACATAGCACTTTTTGTTGGTGAAGCTATTTGATTTTTACTGTGAATAAAGAAAAGAGCACTGGCAGAAGAAGTGTGCACATCAACCCAGAGTTAGTCATGCATCCACTGTCCTTCATTATCAGCTGATTGTTGCTCTTAAAAAAATAAATAAAAGATTAAAAAATACTACGAACATCCAGTATATATGTAAATTTACACTCATACCACCAAGCAGTACTCTCAAGTAAGAAATTTCAACACCTTTTACATTAGTTTAGCTAATATACTCATCTCAAGATAGCTGCTAATGTAAGATTGATGACTGTGTTTATTATAATAGCTGTCCAGACTGTACAAGCTACCAGTGACACTTTTCTGGCCTACTTAGCTTGCAATTTGCTTTGAAATTGTGGAGATTCTAAACACCCATGCATAAACAATGAGGAAAATCAAGCCCAAAGGCAAAGAGTACAAGCACTACAAGTCAGATCTGCATCAGGAATCTCAGCTGGGCTTTAGCAACTCTACATCTGCATCCTCCAGAAGTGCAAATGCAAACAATAGAACTCCAGTTTTTCACTTTGGATTTAAATACCCTCAAAATTAGTAGTTTAGTTCCTCATCTAAGAAAAATATTAATTACTGCAGTACCCCATGTGATAAAGAAAGGCTGGTACCTTTTTCAAAACCTCTATACTTTAGAAGGATCTGATTACTGGAGGACTAGGAACAGGAGGCAAGAAAAGTGTCTCATTACCATTTCCAAAGAAAAAGAAGATTAACAGTTGCCAACATTCCTTGTGAACTGGCAAGTTCATTTAATTTTCATCCTTCATATATCAGAGAGGTCATAAGATACAGCCACTGCTACACCCACTTGTATCTTGCTCAAGCACTGTTTACTTCACTACCACTTCTTCAGTAACACTATTCCATTATGGGGCTTGTAAAATTAAGGAAATATTAGGGATGTTCACAAAATAGGCACAAATAAGGATTCTGCACAGAACTCTATCTTTGTATCATGTCAGCTCAAGCTGTCTTGCTTTGATTTTGAACAAATCTTAGTTCAGCTTTATTTATTCCTGTTGTTTGCACAAAATATTCTGTAGTACTAGAAGCATCAAGCAAACACTCATACAGAATGTCTTAGATTTCTTGAATTTTATATCACTCCTAATTAAAGTGAATTCATACAGCATCTGCAAACTCCACCCCCAAAAGTGATTACTTAAAAAAAGGCTTTGGTACTAAATACAGAGCTATCTATAATCAGCCTCTGCAAACTATAATGCAACACAGAGCAAAGCAGCACTTGAAACAATACTTGCAATGAATGACTGCATAGCTAAGCTTTTTCTATTGCAAGTTATACTTAAATCTTGACCTGAGGCTGGGAACAGGAAATAATATTCATGGGCACTAGAGTATTAAACAGATTTAAAAGTTAGTATCTTCAGAAGTATTCTTAATGATCTTTACAGGTAGACAGTGGCCATGTTTTACTTTTGGAAGAAACTAGCAAGTTTTATTAATGCAGTTCTTAAAAGACTTCAGAAAGAATCAGGCCCTTTTTAACTGGTCAATGGACACACAAAGGAGACAGACTAATCCTCAATCTTTATGTGGTTTCTATTGCAACCTTTAACTTGCTCAAGGCTTTTTCTGTATGTGGTTTGCCACTTTTACCCTTTTACTGTCCCACACACTTAACTAGTCAGTTCCGTGAGTTAGAAGTCAATTCCAGTTTTCTCCTCAGTCCTGTTCTGAATCCATGCTCTTTTTAAGGGTAATACACTCAGACTTGAGCACATCCACTTACATGGAGTGAATTACACCCATGTTTCACTTATGCAGAAAGGGTACGATTACATCTAGGTTCACCTTTAATTTCTCCAGCTCTGGCTTTCTTATAGAGTCCTTTAACATCTCTCTGCTCACAGACATGCAATGGAGCATCCACAAATACTTCAAAAAAAGGCAAACTTGCCCCTTCATGAATTCGTCTGGCGTTATTACGATCCTGAAAGAAAACAAAAGAAAAATCTTAAAAGGTTGCCCCACATATTTTTACTGGGTTTTGCCTGTGAAGTTCATTTTAAAGAAGCTGACAGCACAATAACAAGCTTTCAAAGTTTGAAAAAAGAAATGTTATTTGATTAACTGATGCCCTGCAAGCTATATCACTTTGGCTACAGTGCATCACATGGTAAAAGCTGATATGAAGATGTGAGATATTTTACATTAAACTTGATTTATAAGATACACAACCAAACCCAGCCAACAGAATGCAGGGTTTTCTATAACTATACATACAGGTCTGAGGAATTACATCTGCCTAGCTGAGTACAGCTAGGAGGTAGTGTTACCTGCTGCTTTTGATAGAATCACCCCTCTTCTCCCAAGCACCAGTTTTCCCTAAATTCTTTAATCTGACAAGACTTGTGTAGTCAAAATATTGTGTTCCTTGCATTGTTTTATTTTATTGTACTATTTTTATGGCTTGCCAAGCATTGGAACAACATTGGTGACTTTCACTGAGAGAACAAAAAAAAGAGCCTTCCAAAATCCACTAAAATCTTCTCTTACTAAATATTGTTTATTTTATTAGTTATTTTTCTCATATCTAGAGACTTCTGTTATACTGTAGGGTTTGAGTTCGCCAAATTATTATCAGAAGAAGTGTTTGCACCACTCTAACCAAAGAAATAACACACTCTTGTGCTGTGAAGCACCTAAGCTTAAGGTCCCTGGGTCATTCTTCAAGATACTTGGGTGTTCACACATCCTTTTTGTCTCTCCCCACCAGGTTCTTATGTACAATGAAAACAGGCTTCCCACAACAATGTGAACATGGATTTACATTAATTTTCAGTATTATATAACATCATGTTGTATACACAACATGAAATAAAGTAAAAAGAACCTACAGGCAATGAAAAGACTTTTCCCTTAAGTCACTTGGTAAAAATAAAGCTCTCACCATTCGTTCACTAAAGGAAGAATTGCTTTTAAAAGCAATTTACCTGAGTCTTCAGGTTGAGTGTACACCTAGTTATCATATTTATAAAATATTGGAATCTACATGGATCAAACAAGATATTGCAATTTTAAGAATCTTTCTTGGATCATCATTTGAGCTTGTTTGTATTATTAGAGTAATAATTCTGTCTAATGGACTGAAGGATAGTTCCAGTTATAGAACTAATATAAACATTTTATATTTAAAGTTAATATTTCTGTTTTGAGTAATCACCACCATATAGCAAAAACGTCACCAAAAAAACCCCAAGTATTTGATTCTGGCTGAGTTCAGAAATGGATTTCTGTAAATAGGGTTCTGAATGATATTTTGCAATTTGCATTTTCCCTACACTTCATCAAGATGTTTTTCACGCTTACCTGAGCATAAGGAGAGATGAAACTAGTAATGCACACCAAACCAGCATCTGCAAACAATTTAGCAACTTCAGCAATACGACGCACATTTTCTTCTCTGTCTTCTGGTGTGAAACCCAGATTCTTATTAAGGCCTTGGCGAATATTGTCACCATCCAATGTGTAGCATGGAATACCATGGCATACTAAATACTCTTCCAGTGCCATGCTCACTGTAGTCTTCCCAGCACCAGACAGACCTAAAATATTCAATAATAATATAAATATCTAAGCATAGGAACAAGTTAAGGTAAGTTGCAGTACATGCGTATTATGCAAATCCCAAAGTGGCAGGCATCAGCAGCAATGCCTTCTGGATAAGCCTACCTGGAATATAAGCTAGGTGGCTTTTACACAGACAATAGGTAAAGAGAGAGTGAAGTAAAAGCGAAGCGTGCAATTTGAAGCAGGTAAGAGTTTAGCCTTGAGCTCTGCTGCTGCTGCTACTTACAGAGATTTCTTTCCCCAGTAGTGCTGGCAATTACTACTAGCTGAGCAAACTTAAATTCAGAAACCAAACACAGTTAAGATATTATATGTATATGAGAAGGGGAAGATCTCATACTGAAGTGAATTTCAGTCAGCAAAAGAAATGGGATCAGGCCAAACTCGCACACTGCTCTTACTCCTTGCAGAATAACAGCACTGAATTAGACCCCACTGACTCACTCAAGACTCACACACAGCAGTGATGCTCCACTAACTGGCATGTGTTAGCAGTAAGAAAATAAAACTATACTATCAAACTCTGGTCTAATTTAGAATCTTTGGCAACAAACCTATGCTGGGCCTAAAAAGTCCACTGACCACTTTCATTTAGAAATTTATTTAAATAATTTTTCCAGACTAGATTTCAGTTTATCTGCAGCACATGCTTCTGCTTATACCAAGAAGTCAATTCATAAATGGAACACAAACTTGTAAGATGACATTTACCCTTTGAGTGATGGGGAAAAAAAAAAGGTAATGATAGTGCTGAAAAGTAGCACTACTGGCTGAAGAAAAATGTTTTTATTACTGGTGATTAAGATTTATTCTGACTTTCAGAGAATGCAGGAAAACAAAAGAAATCACACAAAACAGCAGCTTGGTGTTACTTCCAAGACATCCATGGCAAAGTATAAGCAACCATGCCAAGAAGTGTGTCCTAAAAAATCATGAAGTTCAAAGGAAACCTTGAAAGCTTGGGGTGTAACCTAAAGAAAAGGAGCCATTGCATTGCTTCCTCTGGTGCCCATTAGCCAACTCAGTGTTGAGTTGGGCTAGAGGTACAGTGTGTGCAAGGCAACAGAACGAACACAAGGCAGGAAACAGAACAGTCTTCTTTAGGCAGCAATTAAGTACACCCTTATCACAGAAAATGGGCACAACAGTCCAAATGAAGATTCCAGCAAATTCATCATTTACTTCTCACAGATGCAGTCTTCGACTTGCCATTTTTGTCCCCACATCTAGCCTGCTATTCACTCGAACGCTCTATCTTTTCACACATCATTTAGTCTCCAACATGTAATGAATTGCAAAAGTTAAGGTTATACATTAATGAATTTTAAAACATTCTTCAAGCTGACAAGGCTTTAAAATAACTTACACTCTAAAAATTGCATAAAATTTTACACATGAAAGCAATGTTTTTCTATGTTCTCACTAAATTCCTCAGTTTTCTTTACTAGGACCCTCTGACTCAACATTCATTAAAAAGGACCTCTCATGAAAAGCAATCCCTGAAGGATCTTTCTGTACACTCTCACTCCATGAGTGCTGACAAAGTGAGATAATCTTGGAGTATACCAACATTCCAACTTTTATTCTAATACCTATCAGAATTTGAAACTCATGTTTGCACAGTTCTAGAATGGTTAACATTGCTTACTTCAATGCCTACAGTCATTTTCACCCTTTCACATTACTGCTCAAACATCTTCAATAACCTGGCTTCCCACACACATTCTTGCTATCTTACCATCATCCTCCTTTCTGAAAAAAAAAAGGAAATTGGGCATTAAGATTATATCTGTCTAAAAAGAACATTGACTGGAAATGTTGCCATGTAGATAACTAAGAAAACATTTTTATCGTGACCTTTTTCAAAATTAGATTAATGAATTACCAGAAGAAACAGAAAGGCAACCCACCAGATTATTCAAGCACTGAGAGAGAGGCTGGAGCTGTGTGATGGAAACAGGGAGAGAAAGCGCTCCATTCTTTTCCCAACAAAATACATGACAGCAAGCCACTGTACCAAATCTGCTTGGAATGGCTCTCAGCAGTTGTTATCAACAATTGCTTTACATTTCACACACGTTTACTAACACTAGTGGAAATCAGTTTCACTTAATGTGAATGTAGTAAGTTTCTCTAATACTTTGTGAGGATCTTTCATGTTGCAATACAACAGTGTTCTAAATGGTTTACAAGCCAATTAAATTACAAATTTTGCTTTTTTCTTAATCACCAGTTTTAACTAAAAAAAAAATAACTTTACAGGAAATATTTTAAAGCTTCCAAAAATTTTGAAAGACAGAACAAAAAATTTCCCTCGCTGCTACAAAACAAAAAATGTCTTCCAGAATATATTTACCCCTTCTATTTACAAAAAAAAAAAAAAAAACCCACAGAGCTGACTTTAAAAATAACTGCCAGTATGCATTGCCTAAACATGCAATTGCTGTCCAACGGTACAGGTTTATGTTGAAATGTTATTTCAAACCAAGGAGATAAGAACAATCCAAAGAGAAGAGGCTTTTACAGAAAAGATCCAGAATACAGACCCTTACCTAAAAAAAAGTTGCATTTCATTTATAAATAGATAAAATGGACAATAAAAATAGACAGAATTGGTTAAAACAAAAAGAAAGGAAAGAAAAGAAAAAAGCAACACACACAAAAAACCCCAGAATTAAGTAGCAGACAGTACCAAAAAAAACAAACCTCCCAGAGCACTGAACAAAATACACTCTCAAGTTACTATTTGTCCCAAAGCAATTTCCTGCTAGTCTATCTAAAAAAAGTAATAAAATTGCATCATAGTCCTAGATTTCACAAACATTCAACTTCGCATGCAAGAAAGAGCTACAGCAAAGTAGCTTTTCAAAGGAGTAACTAAAGCAAAAGGATCCTCAGAAATCCATGGCTGTACCTGTTAACCAGACTGTGCATCCACGAAAACCACTTCTTGTTCCTACCACTTGGCCTCTCTTATTCCTGCTGACATGATGAGCTTGGTAGGTAACATTGGTTGCCCTTTGCATTCCCTGTAAAAGAAGTCAATTAAGTCTTTGATAAAGGGTGAGTTGGCAAAGCAAACAAATTCATCCACAGGCACAAAGAAAGACTTGGAGACAGAAAAATGGAAGTAAAACCAACACCCATTCCATCAGCTCCAGCATGAATCAAAGGCAGCACAGGAAATTAGAATAATCAGCCATAGACAACCACACCCTTTTTGCCACTTCAGTGAAGCTTGGGACTGACAGGTTAATCAACTACTGCTTCCAAATAAAACTTGCTTAAGAAAAATCAACTATAAAAAAGACAGATGAACTGCTAAAGCTGCATGACTTGACTTCTATTCAAGTAATTTTAGGGATCTGCTTGGTAGAGAACCATGGGATAAAGACCTGAATGGAACAGGGGCCCAAGAAAACTGGTTAATATTCAAGGACTACCTCCTCCAAGCCCAGGAGTGATGCATTTCAACAAAAAGGAAGTCAGGCAAAAACAACCAGCAAACCTGCATGGACGAACAAAGAACTCCCAGACAAACTCAAACACAAAAAGGAATCCTACAGAGGGTGGAAGACTTAGGAAAATGTGGGCTCTCTCTGGATGGAAAAGGGAGATGTGGTTACCCGACACATGGAAAAGGCTGAGGCAGTCAACAACTTTTTTTACATCAATCTTGAATAACAAGTGCTCAAGTCACACCACCCAAGTCATGAAAGGCAAATGGAGGGACTGGAAGAATGAAGAACCATTGCCCAAGGTAGGAGAAGACCAAATTCAAGGCCATCTATGGAGCCTGAAGGTGCACAAGTCCATGGGACCTGATGAGATGCATCCGCAGCTCCTGAGCGAACTGGCGGAGGATGTGGCTAAGCCACAATCCATCATATTTGAGAAGCCACAGCAGTCTGGTGATGTTGGAAAAGGAGGAACATAAGCCTGTTTTCAAAAAGGAAAGTAAGGAAGACCTGGGCAACTACAAACCCACCAGACTCACTTCTCTGCCCATCAAGATCATGGAGCAGAAGCTCCTGGAAACAACACTAAGACACACAGAAAACAACGAGATGATTTGTGACAGCCAACTTGGCTTCACTAAGCACTAGTCACATTGACTTGGCACTAATCATGCTAGTCAAATTTGGTGGCACTGGTTCTTTGGCTCATTTTTAACTCCTAAGAGGCCTTTTCATTGCAAACTATGCACATTCTCTACCACATTTCTGTTAAGCAAGTGCCTTTACGTACGGTATCATCAGTCTCTAGAGAAGAGATAGTTATCATAGATTCTAAATGTTTAAAGAAAGCATTATTTCAAGGAACTTTTTAAAGAATTTATTTTAAAAGATGGGGTTTTTCATATAATTTTAATTAAAAAAAGCTGGTTACCGAGTTTCTTAAAACTATTCATCATAATAACCTGCTCTACAAATACATTCAGACGACCCTGCTGTCAAACACATTTCACAATCTAAAGTGAGAGAGCCCACAGGAAGATCAGGCTTGGCATTATCTCAAACTTTAATGGTATTTGGCTATATAAACTTTGTTTGTGAAGGATCAAGACCTTAGATTGTCAGACCAGGCATGAACAATCAAACAAAAAGGAAGACTTTAAAAAAAGAGGGGAGGAGGGTAGGGGATGAGAGGGATTAGTGGTATCTGTAATGCTGCTTTAGCTTCCCTTGCTTGCAAATGTATTGCACTATCTTCTCTTTCATCATTGTATCAGTGCCAGGAGAAAAAGAAAACATGCAGTATATATAATATGAAAGAAAGTAGGGACTATATTCCTCTACAGATCACTAGCAGAGATCTGTTCAAAGTTTCAGACAGAGACACCACAAAGCAGAATTAACAAAAATACGGTATCTAGTCATGGCTTCAAGGACTGCAGCTACATCATTCTTCTACTCAGAGGTTTATGTACAACTCATTTGGAAATCATGAAGTTATGTGATTGTATGTCCCCGCCTCTATACACAGCTGAGCTCATAGTTAATACAAACAGAAGCTCAAGGTAAGAACCTATGTTCAGGTTTTAAATACAACAATTCCCTTATTCAGTGGTGATAGTCCAGCAACTAAAATGAGATGAACACTGAATATCAACCTGGAAGAAACCACGACCTGCAAACAGGTTATAACCATGCAAAATGAAGTTATTCTTGCTGATCATGTTACCTTCAAATAATTTACGCCCTAAAACAAAGCTGTTTTGTGCACAAAGCTGTTGCGATACAGCTGACTAAAACCAAGTTAAAAAGTCAAAAAATCAAATCTTTCTCCTTATAGCAGGAACAATTATGCACTACAAAAAATTGGAGATCTGAGTGAGCAAACACACAAATTGTGGTATTAAAACCAACAAAAATAATTGAAGTGCTTCAATTAAAAGATATATAGTGCATAATGAATGTACACAGCCATTCCAACTAACACAGTAATAGCTACGATCTCTCATTAATTGCAGTTGTACTGTATTGTACCAGGCACTGAATAAACAGCTGTCTCAAAGCACAAATCCCATGTCACTGTCTCAGTAAGCTCTCTTACATTAAGTCTTAAACCCACACATGCTTTGCTTTTGATCCCTGGCAACGAGTCTACTATCAGACTCATACATTGGAGGTCAAATGTCTCATTTAAGGAGACCTCTTCCAGTCCATATCCCATAAGTTACATCAGTTTCCTCTCTTTTCCAGAACTAGGAAAACAGCAATGAAACTAATCAGGGTATTACACTAGGTGTACAAAACACATGAAACCCTGAGGAAGCAGGCTTGAGAGATTCTTAAAATTATGAGAACGACACAACTTTCATGGAAAAAAACGTATTAATACCTACATAGCAGAGATGAAAAATCACAGCAAGGAGAAGGACTTGCTAGAGTACAAGGCACACGTGTGCAGTGGAGCAGCCAGCAAACTGAGCAGAGGGACAATAATCCACCTGTACTTCAGAAGCAGGCACCTAAGACTAAAGGTTAAAGTGCCCAAAGAGTCTGCATGCACTCAAAAACACACCTGGCGGTCACCAGCTGCCCTACCTTTTGTATCTGTGTACAGGCACACAAACAGGGCAGCTCAGTACTAATCCTGGGCAAAGCAGTACCCAAATCCCCCTTACCTTCTGATAGAAAACCAATTTTATAGAGGTGCTCTAAGAAGTTAATAATTTAGCAAGTCATTCTCTGTTGCTGAAAAAAAAAAAAAAAAAAAGTAGTTCCCTAATTAGTCCACTTTCCTATTAAATAATTTGTTTCCATATGATTTGCCCACACTACCAAGCACAAATAAGTGAACAAGCTGAACACTGTATTTTCAACAACCCAGGTTTTAAATTACTATCCCTGACATACACACTTACTACAAATATTGATGTGGCACAAAAAATACTCACTGGCACATATTGCTTGTGCTTTTAAATTATTTAGCCAGTCTTCAAATTCTTGTACATAAAATTTGATAACCATCAACTGATGAAATTAAATGACCAACCAAAATGACACCAGACATAGAGAACAGTCATCTCCTTTAACACTATAGCAAAGCATCACTCACCTTGGAGATCTATATTAACAATGTTAAAAGAAATGAAACATAAAGAAACATGGAATAGAAGAACTCTATGTGATGAGCAAGTACTCTTTGAAAAAGCTATTTTAAAATTCTAAGCCTAATTACACTCACTATAAAAGTCACTGCCAAAAGAACACACTACATTTTTGTAAAGGGGCTAATGAAGAAAAGGGTATTAATCACCAAGGTTTATCTGCTTTTTTAACAGCCATCGGATATTTCCACTCTGACATCCCCACAAAAATATGTCTTCCACCCTGCGACACACTGCTTCTGCATTATGTAGACAAACACTTCATCTTAGCATTTGCCCTCCTACTTCACCACGTTAAACAGAAATAGTGCTTCAGTCCACTGTGTTTCATTATAGCAGTAACATCAGCTGAGATTGCTGACATATCCCTCCTTTCTTCTCCCCCACTACGCTGGTTCGTTTCTCACATGAAATCAAAATTGCTCTAACAGGCAAACACCTTGGTATTGAAGTAAAAAGTGAGGTACTAAAGAAATCCTTTCACAGACTTGCACTGGAGAGCTGCAATGATAAAGAAGGAAGAATAACTTTGCTGTTTACTTTTTCTGGCATGAAGGTAAATTTTAGCTTTGCAGGTAGTTGACTACGGAAATGAATGACCACAGACACCTTGGAACTACAGGAACAAAAAAAAGAAAGATTATAGGGGTCCAAAGGAAATACTAACTCTGTCAACTTTTCTATGTACAGACTTCCTGAAATGACAAATGCTTTTTTTTTATTTTTCTTGATGTTTTGCCCAGTTACATCTATAATTTTTTTATTGCTAAAGCCAAATCAGACTATCAGTGCCAAACACCTTTGATGCAAGAACACAGACAGGCATCCAAATGATGAAAGCAAACTCAAGTTGCAATACCAAGATCAAAAGACACCCAAAAGAAGAGATTATTGTTTAATTGTTTTATGGTTAGCAGATAGATGGCATATACACTGGTATAAGCTGACTTTATTCTTTCTTCATCACTCCCAAGCAACAATGAAATATTGTACTTTTATAATCAGTATCAAATTTTAAGTTTTCAAAAAGCAAGACCTCTGGAGAAGGAAGTAAATCTTTCCTTGGCAAGCTCAGACTCCCCAAGCTGCAGCACGAACTTGGGACAGCTTGAAGCTGGAAGTATCAGAAAAGAGACATGGTTTCCATATAAACCACATACACTGAAGAAACTGTGACTAATTCCATATCCTTCTGCTCTAAGACGACGGGGTTGGTTCCCCAAGGTAAGAACTCCCATAAGCTAGCAAAAGCAACACAAGCAGCCTCCCCTCTGACGTGCAGTCTTACTTTCAATGCCTTTCTCATTTCCCAGTTATAACAGAAGTTCTTTAGGTCATTTGTTAATGTGCTCACCACATGCCTCTTATAAACCAGGGATTCCCTGATAACAACACATTTTTATGACATTTATTATTCAGCACTGATAAATGGTAGTTTTCTTTTCTTCCCTGCAAAGTGTTCTGCTCAATAGCCAAACAGCAACTCAAGCACACGGAACAGTGCTCATTTTTTTTTTTTTTTTTTTTTTTTTTGGTCTACATAGAAACACAAGCAAGGAAAACAGACATAGCTCCAACACAAAAATTCAGCTACCACAGAGGTTATACCTATATATTTGTATGAGATTTCAGGACTAAAAGATCTGTCAGGAATACCTTCCATTCTGGTTTGAAAATCTGTGTTTGGATTTGGACAACTGTGCTTGGGAAGGAAGGGCAAGTCCAGAAATTACATCTGAGCAATAATATCTTTTAGTCTTTAAAAAACTTAACAATTCCCCAATCCATATTCTGCCATAGCCTATGGCATTACATTTTCTCCTATCTACAATAAGAATTCTTACTTGGATCCTTACAATAGCCCACCAAAAAGCAGTTTGCCACAGTGATACCAATACAGTAAGTCACTTAAACACCTCTACATAAAATACCACCCGAGCTGCCAAATGCATGCTCTCCTGCCACTGACACAGACTATCTCCCATTTGCCAGGTGCTCTAAAGCTGGGACAATTTGAAAGATCACAGCAGCAGAAATCACCCAGAATCTTCTCCAGTACTGTGGATACAAGAAATTCATTGCTAAAGATATTAAGGAGTGTGTCTTTGCTTGCCACCTGCTGCAGTACCAGCATGACCAAACACAGAGAGAGCTCATTGACCAGTGCTGGCTGGCATCAGAGGGCATGGATAAAAAATGAAGCCAGAATTATCCTACTGAATATGCTCTCAGAAACAAGAATTGCAGCAAGTTCTCATTCAAAATCACCTGCAAAGTGATGCAACAGCTCAGTGGTGTTAGGAATCCAAGCCACTCTGAAGAAAGTGTTCCACATGTCTCCCTATCAAGCCATGTCTTCCACAATTAATGGCAGTGTCTGTGGCTATGAAGTGCACTGTAAATGGGGAGTAACTGTTCGCTGTGCTCAGAGGTGGGCTTGGCAAGGGCATTTCCACAGGCAGAGGTGTATTTTGAAAAGCACTGGAAGCACAGGGAAATTCTGAAAGACAGGGCTCTGCCTACTCTCCCAGGGGCTGCCAATTCCATCAGGGTGAGTTGCTTTGACTTTGCTCTCAGCTGAACAGATGCAGAGCCAGAAGTGCCAGAACATTTGCCTGTGGAGCATGTGAATCAGCAGCATTTTTGTTCCTGGTGAAGCTTATTGGTTTACAAAGAGCATTTCAGTTGAGGTCTTCAGAAGAAAAAGGAAGAAGCGAAAGACTTCCTCTGCTTGCCACGTAGCATAGAGGGGTTGCCAACCTCAGCTGAACTCAGCGACCACTTAATGTCTGCTAATGAATTTCCCTCCTTTGGTCAAATCGATCTTGGCTTTGCTTCAGGAAATGATACAAAGTAACTTTTGCATATACTTTGTTAACCCCACACAGACATCGTCAATTTCACTATCTTCTAAACGTCGGAATTTGCTTTTTCCTAGTGGAAATTGAAAGAATGTAAATTGCCGGTTGCTCTCTTATGTAAACAAGTTTGAGCTTGTACACAGTGGAAGGGGCTTGGACAGGCACAACATCTTCCGAACAGTACCATAGCAGCTTCCCCGTTTTTCAAGTAACAGCTACTTTTATCAGGAAAGCTGTGGCCTGCACCACTCACAGCAAGACTTCAAAGACGGATTTACACTCTTACATTCTTATCAAATGTTTTCTGGATCTTAAGTCTTGCCTGTATCAACTCAGCATCGATTGAAAGAAATCATACTTTCTTTTTCATTTCTTTTCGCTTGTCTGGCATCATCAAAGCTATCAAATGTTCTCAAAGGTCTGCAACGTCACTTCTAAAATGCTGCATTTTGGTCTTTGCTGTAAACCGATCTTCCCCCATCTTTATGAACAAGAATGAAGGCTTTGGTTAGATTTTTTTAAGCCCTGTCTCGACAGTTTTCCACATAACATTCGCCATACAAAGAACCCCAGTCTTTGGCCAACTCAGGTTTATGAATGGCCACATTGTACATCGCATTCTTAAGCCTTCCTTCTTCCAAAACGCTGGAAGCCGAGGGCTTACTGCGGAAGAGGCAGGGATGAAACCTACAGACGCCGGCTGCTCTCCGGAGGGTCTTCCTGCCCTTCCCCACAGCCCCCGCGGGGCTCCCCAGCCGCGCTGCCCTCGGGGCCCCGGCGCTGCCGCTCCGTGACCGGGCTCGCACCGCCGCGCCCCCGGCCCGCATCCCTCCCGGCCCGGGCGGGGAGCGGCGCACGGAGCCCCCCGTCCCGGCTCCCGCTGCCGCCCACTGCCACATCACCGCGGCGCTCGGCCGCTTCTTCCTCGCCGCTCCTCTGCCCCTGCACGCCCACCTGCCCACCGGCGCGCCGCCCGCCCGCTCACCCAGCTCGGCACCCTGTTGCTCAGCTTGACTTTCTTGCACTGGCTCTCGGGCAGCTCCATGGCCGCAGGGGCAGCGAGAAGAGGAGGCAGGGGAGGAGGACGCGCTTTCCCGACTGATGCTCGGCGCGGATGAAGCCGCTGCCGCCGAGGAGCTGTGCCGTCTGCGCACTCCCGCGACTCGGCCGAAGGTGGTGCAGGGAGGAGCCGCGGCCCGGCAGCCGGAGGGAGGGACGGAGGGAGGGAGGAAGGGAAGGAGGGAGGCGGCCGAGGGGAGACGGAGCCGCGGCAGCCACGCGCCTGCGCTGCGCCGTGACATGCGCGGGGAACGGTGGCCGCCACTTCCGCCACCGCCACCGCCTCGGCTCCTGCCCCGTGGGTGTCCGTGTCCCTGTCCCTGTTCTCCTTCTGCCTCTGCCTGTGTCCGTATCCCTGCCACCCCCACGAACGCAGCTCGCTTCATTCAAGAGGACATAATCCTAAACTATGATGAAAGGAGATAGCCTGAAGCTGCGCCAGGGGAGGTGTAGGTTGGACGTTGGGAGGAATTTCTTCACAGAAAGGGTGATGAGACACGGGAATGGGCTGCCCAGGGAGCTGATGGATCACCGTCCCTGGAGGTGTTTCAGGAAAGCCTGGATGTGGCACTTGGTACCAGGGTCTGGTTGACAAGGTGGTGTTCGGTGACTCGATGATCCCAGAGGTCTTTTCCAGCTTCCCTGATGGTGTGCTTCCCGCCCGCTCTGCACTACAGCGTTCCGCTCGGCCGGCATGGCGCAGATGTTCTCTCTTGGGTGTGTCCTCCCCACCTTTTCCACTTAATGCACCAAGGAGAGGCTGCTACGCCTCTTTGGGGAAAGCTCGGGACGGGGAATGTGCGAAGTGGCTGTCGCATTATTCCGTGACAAAAATTTCTCCAACAAACAAAGCTCATCCCGCGCTGCGCTCTAGGAAATGTCTCTTACTGTGGATTTAGAACCAGAAGTTCTTAGTTCTTATTTCCAGAAAGGAACTGCTTTAGCAGTTGGGTGCTAATCTTGGTGGTGACGATGCCATGCCAAGAGGAGTGGCATTTACTGTATAAATATAAGTCCATTTACAGTAGTTCAAGAAAGGAAGTACTTCAGCACTTAGGTGTTATGGGTGGAAATGGTACTGTAATCACAGGAGTTGCATTTACTGTAAAAACATAAGGCTATTCAAAGTCTGGAGCATGTTTGTTCACTGACAGTTTAAACAGGAAATAAAAAGGCTTTGTGGATCAATGTTTACTCCTGCTATATCAGAAAGACATCCTTTCAAAGAAAAGAAGGTGTTGACATAAAAGCAGATACTAATATTCTGATTAGAATCCTTATGCAAAGTAGATAATGTCTCTGAAATCAAGAAAAATAGTTAGAAATGCTCTCAGCCAATTTGAAGGTCTGATGGAATTAATACAAAGTAACTAAGAAATTCAAAAATTGCAGTTATTAATTTAGGCTTGATTTGAATGTTATACCACATGTTACCCTGCAAGTAACAGTTCAACAGATGGTCCCTGGTTGTATTCTGATCATGACAAAGAGTGACAGTCAGGGCAAAATCTCCTATGCAATGCTCTCCCAGGCATGGAAAAAGAACCAGCACACTGCTGTGGAACAGTGACTTCAGAGCTTCCCCCACTTGACTTCAGTTATGTCTAGGGTGTGCTTGGTTAATTGCTTTGCATAACATTGTTTTACATGGCTTAAGAGTAATTATCAGTGTTATTTGTGGTCACATTGTTTTTAAAATTCTACTGTTATTTTATTCTGATTGTATTGGTATAGATTGGTACTGTTCATTCTGCACTCTGACAGACAATATTGGGAAAACAGTAGTTTGCAAGAGTTGTAAGTTAAATCCAAAAACAAAGGCAGCACACTTAACTATGCAGCAGTGATTCCTTATGGGTCCATTTGGCTCCCCTGTAATACTCACACATGGGCTGGGAGCAAAATACTTTGGATTTTTTTTTAGTGGTTTGCATAGGAGTTTAGCCTTGGTCAGCTGATTGACAGCAAGAAGTCCCATCCCATCACAGGATCTTTTCTGCTACATACTTCCTAAAGAAATGTTGCATTCTGATTTGGAGGTTGAGAAAGCAAGGCATTGAGCAGAGGCGAAGTTTAGGCAGTGGTATTTACAGTTTGAAAAACCACAGGAGAAGAAAATGCAGTTGTATTGATCAGCATGTATGCACAATACAGACTGCAGGTGGGGAGCTGCATGATTCCTTCCAGAAACTGTTGAAGAAACCATGATAAATGAACTATATACAAATGAAATGTGAAGTATGTCTGCAAATATAGACACTAGTGGTTAGACAGATGACATGATCTTAGAGGTAATAAAAAAACATTTCTGAACAGCAATTGCTAAAACAAATAATCTTTTATGATTACACTAGCATTCTAAAATAATGATACACACATATGCATTTATGGTATAGTAAAATATTACAGAAAAGGCACACACATGGATGAGGTATATCACAAAATTGATGTCTGGAAAGGAACAGTGGTGGGTCTGGTCCAACCTCCCTGCTCAAACAAGGAGCACATGGCACAGGATTCCATCTTGATGGTTCTTAAATATCTCCAGTGAAGGAGACATCACAACCTCCCTGGGAAATCTGTTCAGTGTTCACCTGCACAGTAAAGAAGTTCTTGCTTATAGAATCAGAATCATAGAATGGCTTGGGTTGGAAGGGACCTTAAAGATCATCTACTTCCAAGCCCCCTGCCATGGGCAGGGACACTTTTCAAGGATCAAGTTGCTCATATTCAAGTGGAACTTCCTGTGCATCAGTTGCTGCCTGTTGCCTCGTGTCCTATTGCTTGACACTGGGAAGAGCCTGGATCCATCACCTTGGCACCCTCCCTCCAGATTCTTACAGGCACTGATGAAGACCTCTCTGAGTCTTCTTGAGGCTGAACAGGCCCAGCTCCCTCAGCCTTTCCTCCTCATAAGAGTGATGCTCCAGACCTTTGACCAACTTAGTAGCGCTCCACTGGACCTGCTCCAGGAGCTCCACAAAGCACTCCAGATGTGCCTCACCAGGGCTGAATATAGGGAGAGGATCACAACCCCTCAACTTGCTGGCAATGATCTTCCTAATGCAATATATCCAACAATAACCAACTGTTGTATTGCACAAATTAGTTAGTTCGTTTTGCACTGGGTGTTTCTTGGTTGCACTTTCTCATGAACCTTTGCATCCCCTTCATCTGTAACCCTATCTTTCCCCTCCCCTTCATTTGATACTCCCTGTATCTCCCCTCCCCCTGGGTAAGTCCCCATTGGTCAAGAGACCCCCTGCTCTCCCCCTCCTCCCTAGGGCTTAAAACTCGTTGCACGAGGGGTCTCACTCTCTTTTCCTCCTGGACATTCAGGTGTGAGTTCTACATTAAACCTGTGGGACTGTTCCCACGAGGAATAAGAGCACCTTTTGTCTTTTATCTTCGTCCTAGCCCAGATTCCCCACCCCCCGAGGTGCACAGCTAGCCAGGGCTGGACCTTAGGAATGTAAGGAACCACGGCAACCAATTTTTACATAATTTACAGAGGTGCATGTCACAAGTATAGGTTGCATTTCATCAGCTCTTGTCAAAGCTGTTTCACTGGAAATGTAACAACAATGTAATTCTATTGTACAGAAGTTTGATATGTAAGTCCATCAAGTGCTGCCCACACATTTTGCCTCTTTAACATCTTAATGTCAAACTATTAAAGAGGGAGCTGAGAAGAGCTTTCTTTAAACAAAGGAAGCAAATACATGTTCATTTATACAAAGACTTGGGTTAAGGGTTTTGGCTTCTTTTTTTCTCTGCTAAGGTTAGGATGAACAATACTCAGGAAACGCCAAGCTCAGGTTTGGACTTGGAATGTTCATTCTATCTTACCTATTTACACAAGCCATGAGCTTAACTAGCAAGCCAGGGAAATGAGGTAAAATTGAGTGCTTCTAACTCTTACTAAGGCTATTTAAGAGATATTTACCTAATAACAAGGTGACACTTATATTATTTATGGTTTTGACCCAATAATGACCACCCAAGGCCCACAATGCAGACCTTTTTCACCCAGTTATAGAAAACCACCTAAACCTATGAAGAAGGCGGAAGGATAAGGTGAAGAAGGACATCCTCCATCTTGACTCATATGTATTACTATACACTAAAACCCCAAACTCTAAGTTTCTAGGATTCCAACTGATTTGGGGAATGAATTCTTTGCCTATCTGTTCTCTGTAAGGTAATGTGTAAGTTCTCCAGGACTATTAAGGGATAAGTTCCAATTCCACTTCTGTGAAATCTTTCATGATGGATTGATTTTGATATCCAAGTCAAGTATTTTCTGAACTTCAAAAGCAAATTTTTGTGGCAGCAGTTAGTGAAATTCAGGTCAACATGAATTGCTGCTATTTCTTAATCTTCATCCAGGCTGAATTCAAAAACTGTTCTCATGACAGTGCTCTTGCAACCCCTCCCAATGGAACTAATAGAGCTGGCTATGGAGCTATGGCTGTGCCCTTGCTAAATTTTAAATTCTGCTCAGAGAATGAAGGCAGAATTGAGCTAAAAAGATCATGAACTATATTTCTGGCTAGTCTGAACCCCCAGAAGGAAGACCTACTCAACCTCTGAAAGAACTACCAGGAGTTAGTATCCTTGAGTTGATTTTGATGCTGAATACTTCTGTCAAAGAACTACTCTGTAAAATGACGATAATAAATTTATAGTTAATGTCTTGCAGGAGCAACAAACCCAAAATATCCACTGATTCTGGGCTTAGCTTCAAAAAGGGAAATTACATTAAAATGGAGTTATTTGTTAAAAATAAAGTACGAGAATCTTCATAGCAAGCACAGGGACTAGTTAAAGAAACTATGTTGGATTTTGATATGAAGGTTGAGAAAAAAATAAGTCTTTGAGCACAGATGAAGTTTCAGGCAAAGCACTCTACATGCACATAACACCCCTGAAGAAGGACTCAGCCCAGAGCAAACTGACATGCTGACCAGACCAACTCAGGGAAATCCTTTCAATCCTACATAAGGCTAATTACATAGAAAATAATTTTCTGCTGAGTTAGCTTTTGCCTAGCCAATTATACTATCTATCAATGCCAATCAGTAACAATCAATCTCAAACATATAGTAAGAATCCCAAAGTGTATAATTTAAAATTACTGAGGAGAGAGACAGATGGTACAATACAGTTTCAATCTCCAGTAAAATCTGAGCAACCGATCATATTAGGAACAAGACAAGAAGATTTCTTCATAGGTTATATTCCAAAGAAATGTACAGAATTTCAGTGGAAAAATCAGCATTTCCAAGAAAAAGTATTTAATTATAATTCTAAAACATTATTTTGTCTGATACTTTTTACCACAGTGTTTCACCAAACAACAGAGATAAATCAAGCTGGTCAAAAAATACTGGATATTAGAAAAAAATATTTTGAGTAGCCTCTAGACATCAATTCTAACATTAAAAGAACATCTGAATTAGACTTGACTGCAGACTAGAGATAAGGTATTCTCTAATACTTTGGTTTAATGATTAAAGACTGACTATCTACTTGTACATGACTTGGTATACAAACTCAGAAATGCCTTAGCTATACATGTTACCTTTAAGATGCATGTCCTCTTATTTCTAGGAAGAAAAAAATTATTAATGAAATATTCTCTACAATCCACCTACTGTTGTCACTTACAATAAAATGAATGAGAAATTAGGGGAGAAATTCCTTTAATACTGGAATTGCTCCTCTGGTAAGCATTCTGATCGAATTGTGATGACATCTCATGCTCATCTTCAGATCTATTCTTTTTTTTTTTCTCCTTGAAAAATACCCAGAGCAGTATAACTCAGGTAGTCCTACAGGCTGTCCACAGTTTTGCTCTTTTTTCCTTTTTTTGAGAAAAAATCCCATCTTCAATGCAGATCATGCTGCCTGCATAGAAAAGGCTCAACACAGTTCTGTCAGCATAATTTCCAAACTCTATTTGTCACATAAATCATTCTTCTTTTGACACTATTCTAGTAAGCAAGAATTTCAGAATACCTTTTAAGCAGATTAAATGTTTTGTTCCAGTTCCTCTCAAGTATCTCTCAATACTGGAAGTAGGGCTATGAAACAATGTCTAAAGGCTTTTAACAATAAATTCCTTATTCATTGGTCTCCTGTTGGAGGTGCTATTCTTCCTCTGTTACCAGGTGCGTGTTGTGGAAAAGATGACTATCAAAAGCTACTTGAGACTAACAAAATTATCATGTGGATACTTCACCTGTAATGCAGTTTGCATTGCAGATATGATATGCTCATTTACATACAAAATAAAATACAAGTCCTGGATAGCAGCCATAGTTGGGAAAGATAGGAATAGAGGAGGTATTTCTCAGAACCTATTTTCTCTCTTTAGCAAAAACTTTTAATAATTTTTTTAATATCTGGACTGATATGCATGTCCAGCAGAACAATCTGGCCCGACTGTTTAAAGAAGCCACAGAAAGATCAGCAGAAATGCTGATAAAACCCCTGAGTGACGAGAACACCATTTGTTTTGTGACATATTGCAGAATGTTTAACTCAGACTTCTTTTCATGTCCCACAATACTGAGGATTAGAGCTCTTTTGCCAATTATATTGCAAGTATTACATCTGCTGAGTTTGCTCTTTAGACAGATAAGCTCACTCCGTGTGCCATGTGTGTTCAGAATGAAGTGGTCTACTTTGGCCAGCAGTGAGAGATGATGGTTGGTGGCCCTTTTCAGGTAATACAATGATGTTATGAGAAGCTGAACAGAGGTTGTCAAGGGAACAGAATACACTCAAGGCTGTGTTGGATGACAGAAGGGTGTCTGGCAAATTTCAAAGAGGCTGAGGGAGATTTCAAAGATTGAGGGAGGTACTGACTAGCACAGAGGAAACAGCACAGGGCAATGCAGGTGCTAGAACTCTGGCTAAAAAGTCCTGCAGAGTTCCCACGGCTCACTGTATAAAGTGAAATAAAATATGATTTTAACAGTGCCGGAGGTAGAGAAAAAATTCATAACGCACAGTTTTGAAAAAAAAATTGATTATCATGCTCTATATTTCACAAAAAATGCTCATCGTGTTCTGAGCTGGCATTTCAGCTGCTGTAAAAGCTGTGATGAATGACCACTAGAGGTCATTCAATGAATAGGAAATAATTCAGGGTTTTTGTTGGGTGATTTTCATCCTTGGGGTTTATTTTATTTTCTTTGTCATTAACAGCATAAAGAATTAACTTTCCAAGAGAGCTAAGTACTATATTTCTGAAGATAAATGACTATCCATGTGCTCTGTAGGTTCACAGGGATTTTAGGTAGCCCTATGTCACTGCTGACACTTTGACAAGTGCTATTGAATTTGACTGGGAACTAGACATACTCTTAGAAACCTGAATACTTTGCTGTGTGCTCCTCTGTGTATTGAGGTAATTAACACCCGAAAGCTCCTAATTCCAGTGTTCAAAGCTTAAAAAATGTTTGCCTGTATGACAGATGTCTTTTTTCCATATGACTTGGTCTATTTTGAATTTAGGTACTATATAGTCACCCTGTCTTTGGCAGATATAAGAAAGGACAGGTGTATTTTTTATTTAAAGAGGAGTGAAGCTGATGAATTCTAGACAGAGGGACCTCTAGTGAAGCAGAACTAAAGACAGTATAACTTTGAAGGTTTTTTCTCTCTGTATTCCTGTTAAAGCCTTTGTTCAGCATTTGAAGAAAACTACTTTTTTCCTTTTTTTTTTTCACATCTCTGCACATGACATTAGGTGGGGGGAAAAAGTCTTGTGGCAAATCTGTAAATGAGCTAAATGTGGTGGGATCTGCAGTAGGAGTGGAACAGAAGAAGGTTATCAGGCAAGAAGATCAGAGGTTGCTTAGGGAAGGCAAAAGAAGGAGAATGAGCAGTTACAGCTCCTGTCACATGAGCAAAAGGTGAAGAAGTTACATGTGACAGTTCTTATCCTAAAGACAAAGACCAGCACTTTTTAACTATGATCCTAGTAAGAGACACAAGCTGAGAGTGAAAGTGAATGTGAGCTATCAGTTTGTTTTCTTAGGAATGAAAACACTGAGAGGACTTTCACGCCTGTCAACATTGTCAGGATATAATGTCCCCAGGGCTGTTTTTGCCAAATCACAACTGTTGAAAAGGAAGTTCCTTCCAAGAGTAGATGGTTTTCAATTTAAGTAAATGTATTGTATATAAATATTTGCAAAGTAATTTCTAATGTCTCTCTATTATTGAATTGCTTTCTCACCCGATACAAGTATTCTACCACTTTGTTTCTCACTTCATACATCATTTAACTTAATGATAGTTATTGTCATTAGAATTCAAACAAATTTTCTTTAATGAGGAAGACCCTTTCTCAGAAGTATTTGTAGTACAATTTCTTCTTCAGTCATTTGATTTGTTACAAATGAAAAGTGAACTATTAGGGTGCTTTTCAATAATTTATTGCTCTCAACATGAAAATCCACCTTCTAAGAACAACATGTTTAGGACAAAAATTATGTATCTCATCTTGAAAAGACCTTTGGACTGCTGACTAGAGGACTGTATCATGTGAACACCCACCTGTTGGAAAGAGCCGTAGGAGCCACACTATCTGATTGCCAATGCAACTGTGGCATATTTTAAGACTCTAACTGATATTTACCCCAGGAATTAATTATTCTAAAGAAATTTTCAGAAAGATTGCTTTAGTTAGCTTTAGCAGTTTTGAAAAAAATACATGTAATTTAAAGTTCTATTTTTTTTTTCTAAGTGGAGTTAGCAAGTTCCAAGATAATTTTTAAATAGAATGTTGCCCACAACAACTTGAAAAAATGAGAAAAACGTTCTGTACGAAAGTGTTAAAAGTGTTGTACTGGTGGATACTGTAAGATAGATTGGTGAGTTGCTGCAGAACCATTAACTTTGAAATGTAGCTTTGTACGAATCACCACTGAAAAAGTGAAACATTGAGGGTTTCCAGAAAAGAATGGTCTGCTTGTTAGAAAACAGGACTAGGATCATAAAATAGGTACTGGGAGGGAAAAAAGTAATTTATACATTATACTTCCACTATTTGTTGTTCAGTATCAGACCTATTGACGTAAGTTTTGGAGGACTAAGCAGAACTACTGAGGCCATGTAGATGCCAAACATCCTTGAAAAATAAATGTTTTAAATAGGTCTGCAAAATTACATGACTAATGTTTTTTGGCTTGTCATTCTGTGTTTCAAATTTTCCTTCTGTAACATATGAATAATCATTCTTTTTACTGTAGCTGCTTAATTTGAGGAAGATGCTTTGAAACCAAAGACTTCTTATATACCTAAAATATCACTATGTTATATAGATTCAGTGAAGTTATTCTACCATGTTGGCATTTACTAGTACAGAATTATAAAATGTATTTTGGTGGAGAACACCCAAGGGCCAAAGTTACCGGAGACTCTAAACACATTTGTAATTCAGTTAAAAGGGTGCTTAAACACAGCAACTTGAGAGCAGGGAAAACCCTTCTCTAATCTAAAATATCTGATTAAACTACAGACATTTTCCTAAAAGCTAAAAACATTGAATTATTTGTCAGGTGTGCAACTCTGAAGCAACTTTAACTGAAATACTTTCTTTGAGTCTAAGGAACTTAGAATTCATGTCTTCCAACAGTAATTGCTTCAATCCCCAGTGGGATACAAAACCAATCAGAGTCTAGAGCAGAGCTGCTGCACGTTGTCTTGGTGATACCTCGACCCTAGAGCTGGTCACTTCCTGTGTCCCCTCTTCTGTTTAAAGGTGGCAGCAGCAGCAGTAGGTTGACTGGTTTGTTAACTGAGCTGACTTGGTTCCCAAGGTGCAGTTTCTCACCTTGATGCCTTGGGCAGGTGGCTGGTCTCAGCCTGAATTTACTGTGACTTTGGTCAGAGCGACACAGGAAACAGCTTGTGAAGTGCTCGTACTTGGATCTCACACTGACTGAAGTTGAACAGATGATTAGTGCACTTAATCAAATCAAAAGGAGCTGAAGGTTTTAGCCCTTTAAAAGAGGCTTTCATCCCAGTAGCTAACAGGATCAGTCTCTAAATGCTACAGTAATAATTTATTTCCTATTTTTCCTTTTGATGTCCAAGAACAATACTATTTGCTATGCTGACCTGCAAAATTGAAATAGAAGAAAAACAACTAAAAAGAGCAGACAGTTTAACTGTTCTTTTCTGTGGGCACAGTCAGCTTTGGTTAGACCCATTTGTCTGGTGACCTTGACTCCTCTCTGACTCCTTAAAAACTCTCTCCTGTGATTATAGACAATGTAAAAAATGGAAAAATAGTTTTATAAAGGTCTTGGAAACAGAGACCTTTCAAATTTTTTCAACTTTAAAAGCTCATTGGAGCAGTCTTTTGAGTCACAAGTATTCCCTAACTGTAGAGCTAAATGAGATGTCAAGGGACACCTGTGGAAAAAAATCTGGGATTATTGTTACTGTCTGAAAAAGACTGAAGTATCTTGGACAAACTCTTCAACGAGTAGACCAGATGGGATTGCATCCAGAATCTGACATTTCATTAATCAACACCAGCTAATGGTTCCAGGCTAGTACCTGGCTGTTCAGAAAAGCTTAAATTTTGAATTGAGGAAAGAAATTCTGAAAAAAAAATATAATACCAATGATGCCTTGGAGGTATTCAGGATATACTGGGGCAGGAGAAGAATAAAAATAGGTCCTTTCATTATCATGTAAAGAATGAAAAGAAAAGAAGGCAAAAAACTAAGAGAGAAGATATATATCTGGCAGGAAAGTTTTTCTGAAATTTCTATCTGTAAAATGTCTCAGTAAAAATGAATCATTACTCCATGAGCGCTGTGATCATGTGTTCTTATCATCTTTCTTGTAATATCTTTCTGCCCTAAACAGTTCTAATCATATCAAGCTTCCTCCCAGTACCAAATAGTTCATTTAATATAGAATCTAATCAGATCATTTGGATGACTGGTAAAAATTGTTATGAATATACTGAATATACTGTATCTATGTGGAACACATTTGTACTCAGGTACCTGTTATAAGGATTAGAGTAACCTGATTATGAATTATGTTATCTCAAACTTAAAACATTGATTGCAAGCCCATATGTCATTTTTATACTTGCATTTTGAAGCAGAATTCCAAGGGAAGTTGACATAAGATTGTAACATTTTGAGTATTATCTTTCATACAAGGAGATACTTGTTTTACAGTGCACCCTTTCTGGTCTGCAGCAGGAGAAAAGAATGGAGTATTCAAGCTACAAATTACCTGGTTGCCTAAGGTGATGACTAAGATAAAGAAGTCTTTTGAAAGAGGGGCTGAGAACTTAAAGAATATTAAGAACTAGCCTACATGGGCATTTTCACCCCAAGCAGGTAGAGAAATTGCAGGAAGAAGTCCTGTCACATTGAACAGATAGACTTCTAATAACTTGAAATTTAAAAGTGAACCGCATTTAGATACTGGTTTTTAACTGATAAATCTGCTACCTTGTAAATAAAGAGTTAATATTTTAGTTATTTTGCAGCTCACCAAGTCTTTACCTTCACATATATGTATCCCCAAAGAACTGAAACATAGCCCCAAATGTCAAATTCTTCTTGAAAGTGCTCTTAAACAACAGGGGGGGAAAAAATAATTAAAAAAAAAAAAAAAGCCTGAAGAGCCAACAACAGGCACGGGAGTCAGATTGTTGAACTATATGTTCAGTTTCAGAGGGGAGCACTAAAGTTTGTACCTCACAATACAAACACAAATGAAGCACCTGGACTCTCTTCAGGCTCCAGAAGCTTAACACATACCAGGCCCAGTGGACAGGGAGCAAACAGATCAATCTGGGTAAGTGTCCAAGGAACAGACTGACCTAGCTTGTGGCAGCATGAACTTCTGTGTTACATTATGATTCATTTGGTCATGACAGGTGAGCCTGCAGTTTGTTCAACATTTCTAAATCTTTATGAAGGTTTTGTCTGTATATGGCCTTTGAAATCCACGGTTTAATATGTATTCACTTAGGAGTTAATTTCCACAAAGGACTCTGGTAATGTTCAACAGAATGCCTAATAGTAATTAGAGAAATCTTATGAGATTTATTTATTGTGGTGAATAATTTATCATATTAATATTATTACCCAGAGTTGGCTTTAATGATATAAAATACAGTCATGCAGGAAAAAGAATACTTCAACAGTGTGCTTTTGTGCTCTAGAAAACTGTGCTGCAGAACAATTTTTCAATTCAACAAATTTTGGATTTGTAAAGTAAGGTGTACCTCTGGCAGAATCATATCTGTGTTCATATCCAAATTTTCCTTTATATAAAGCCTCCCATCTTGTTAGTCTGTAAATAAAAGCAGATGATCAATATTAAATTCCTTGAAATACTGGCATTCATATGGAGTCATCCTTTCATGAAAATTATTCTTCCTGAGCTAATTTTAGAGACAAACATTAGTGCTCCCTAAACATCATCTCAACACTTCCAGTGTTTACATATTCACTGATGGTTAAACACCATAGATATTTTGACCAGGAAAAATGGTTACATTGAGGTTTAGCTTGCCACATGTAAAAATCCATATATCTCAATCAGCAGTTAATAGAGTGCTACCTAAATTCAATCAACTGTACAGAGTAGCAGAAGCATGAGGATTAGTTGGTTAGGTTCTAAGCCAAAAGGCTTCCGTGTAGAGTTTGGACTTCAATAACTTACCTGAATAATTACACCTCAAGATTAGGCAGCTTTAAAATCTTTCTCTGTAGGACCTGGTCAGCAGAACAGAGTGGAGAGGATGATCTTACTAGAACAAGGTGGAGTATTGCCACAGGATTGTTTTATGCATATTTCAACCTTTTTTTTTTCCTTGAGTTGGTTGAGGGAAAGGTTTGAAAGGTAACCTGCAATGTTCAGGGGAAGGATCATGACAGGAAATACAGATTTCTTGTTTATGTTACTGTTTATAATTTCAATCTCCTCAAATTAACCAAAAATATAGCTTCGAGAGAGATTAAGTTCCTTCTAACTGAATCGTTCTCATTTTGCCTAATAAGCTTTTATTTACCCTCTAGACCATCTTTACTGCTTTATTAAAATTCTTTTATTTAAAAATAGTATTTTCTCAGCAAACTCATTAGACTTAGTTTTAACTCACATTGATTTTAGTTGCTTAGCTTGGTAAAGGTTCTTACTTGACTTCATCCAGAACATGATTTCAAAGCTGGCTACCTGCTGTGGGGGAGGCTCCCTTTGATCCTTGGCCTTTTGTGCTTAGTCCCTTTGATCTGGTTAAACTGACTTGTCCCATAAAATTAATTAATTTCTTGCTGCTACTCAACATTCACCTTGCCTAATGTGCTGGTAACCATCTCCATTCCATTGCATTCTAAATATTTGTCTATACATACAGCTTTTCACTAGAGTTAGAATGACCAGTCTCCATTGTGGGGAGACAGGATTTAGCAGCAGAATTGCTTGTTTCTGAGTCTGGTTTCCACACTGGCAGTTCTGTCCTGATTTTTTTTTTTTTTTCTTTTCTGTTTTGAATTGGTAGAGCTAAAAATGAATGAGGGGGCCTTTGTAGAACCTGTCATTATGGTACTCAGTGAAAATTGCACCAGATGAAAGCCTAGAGCAACTATTACGGGAAACCACATAAAAACTACTCTCTGTATATTTACTCAGCAGCCTATAAAATTTTATTCAGATCTGAAATATGAGTATGACCTTCATAATCTTCCTGTATAATTTGAAAGCACAGAAGTACAGTTTAATGTATCTTTTTTAGCTCAGAGAACACATTCTTCTCAGAGAACTTTTTAGGTTTCTTGGGAAATTTCCCAAAGTTGTAACTAAGGAGGTATGGGTTAACCTGTCAAAAACAGGAGAGCAGAAAGGAAAAAAAAAGCAAAGATAAGCAACTTACACACCTGTCTTTAAACAATCCCCGTGTCTGTGTATATCACAGAAGTGTAGAACCTGAACTTTGCATTAAACCAAACTATAAAACAAGTCATTTCTTTTTACAGACACCATGTCATGAGAGGGGTCAAACCTCAAGGTTGGCTGACAAATCTTTTGTAAAGAAGAATAATTTGTTCGACATGTAGAACATAAACTTCTCACAGACTTTCCCCTGCACTTTAAACAATGCAAGCTTTTCAGGTTATTTATTCTGAAAAATGTAGTTGAGCTCCAGCAGGTGGTTTTTCATGGCCTCACACCACATAAGCTTCACAGCTCAAAGAACAAAAAGAGCAAGCATCTTGTACTAAGATGACACAGTGATGTGTCTTCTGACTGAAGTAAAACATGAGATCAACAGTGTCCATACAATGTAACTCACACCCTCCTCCCACAGTCCATGCTCCTTAGAGTCTATAGAGTTTGGCAGATTGGGATAATGTCCTTTACTCCCCACTTCCGCCTCACCCTTTCCATCTAAGACTGTAATTTTCAGGCCACTGGCTTGAAAGGCTGTTTTGTAGACCTAACATTTATAGCAGCTTGCGTGATGTATCTATACAAGCCAGTCCTCTCTTCAGAATCTGTAATCTCTCACTTCATATTTGAAGCCCTTGATTCACTGTGATTTAAAATGAAACTTTGAAGCAAACTGCATTCTTTGGCAAGGAGGAAGCCCACAGGCTTTGGGCCCTTTGAGCCATCTGTCTGGTGCCTAGCAAAGCAGAGGCCTTCTTCCATCTTAATAGCTATGTCCCCAAAATAGCAGACACCATATACACTGACCTCCTATTTACATTTCAGGACATTAACCAAAGAAACCAACCATCAGGAGACATGGTGTTCAAAGATGTAGAATAAGCTACTGCATCTCCTTGAATACTGTTGAGGAAGGAAGGCATCAGACCAGGAGAGCTTCCTTTTCATTTTCTCTGGTTTCAGGAGAGACAGCTCCAGAAGCCTTAGCTCTGTGGCTAAGGCTTTTTACCAATAGTGTTAACTGAGTAAGACAGACAAATATATGAGAGAGTCAGAACCTAGTAGAAAATATTAAGGCCTTCCATATTACCAGATAATAGTCAAAATTTAAATGCATGATTTGAAGAAATTCTAACTTGACATGCTTTCTTTACTAAGCAAAAATCAGATTTCTCTGGAGTCATTACTGGGAATGCTAAGTGGCATCATTTACAGTGGGTATCACAAAAAAAAAAAACCAGTTCTCTATGCAAGGAGCAGAAGTACAGATCGCTTTTTGAATTCTTTTTCAGTTCTCCTTTTTCATTCCTTTCTACAGCATAAGGCAAGCAATGAAATTATTGTTTCATCCTAGAACAGCATGTTTATATAAGTTTGAGATATATGTTGTAAGAATCTAAATGAAAAGTTTTACTGTTCACATTAAAATAAAAGAAATAATGATTGCAGTTTCAGATGTCTGAGCTCTGCAGTGGTCTGTTAACACAGAAAAATCTAATTTTAAATATCTGCTATGGAGTAAGATTTGTACCATTTAAACTACAGCTGATGAGAATACCCTAAGCTTCATTTTCACTTGTGCTCTTTGGAAATTCTGACAAGATTCTCCATAATGCTGGTCAGTCAGAACACTGCACATCTTTTCTGTTTTGGTGTAGATACAGGAAAAAATATCACATGTTAATTACGAAATACATTTGAGAAGGTTAAGCTAATATAAACAACTGAAAAAAGTATTACTTTTTAAGAACATTGCAAATGATAGTGAAGAATGATTCAGACCAAACTGCTTAGTAATTGCTGTGATTAATCTCAGTGACTTCTAGTAACAAAGACTAGGAAAACCAGGCATTTCAGCAATTAACTTAAGTGAGATACAATTACAGCGAGGCTCCTCCTTCTATTCCCCAGTTTAGATACAACCCCTGTGAATTTTCTGACCATTAGGCACACAGCCAAGTGAGTTCTGTAAAGTTGTTGCTTCAGGCACCCCAGTCCTGCTCCTAAGAGCACATTACTCCTTCCAAAGCTTATTTTTGTAATGGCAGAATTTTTTAAAACTCCGTTCCTTTGCTTGAAATGGTGAACTGAACAGCAGAGGGTTAGCTAAGTGAATGAGGCAAGTGTTGCATCATGTTACTAAAGGTTAGCAAATGGAGTATGGAAGAGAGGAAGTAACTAAATAAACTACAACCCTACTAAGATGACTTTAATATTATGAAAGCTTTAAAAACACGCAGCATGGGAAAGAACTATTAACACATCCATGTAAATGAAATTTGGAGCAGTGGAGGATAAAAAATCATTTTATGTCAGACAGACTATGAGAAATCTAGCTAGAGGCCTTCTACCAGATAAAAACAATTCCTTCTTTTTCCAGTTTATCTTATTAAACCATCTGTACTTCAGCCCATCAAAAATTAGCCCACAATGGGAGAAAGGCTTCACTGTGAGAGCAAATAATACTTTAGAGGCACAAAATTAACTGAAATCAGATAAAAATTACAGAGAAAACTACAAATTCCTCGGTGTTGTACTGACTGTACTATCTTCACCAATACGAAGATTCAACCTATTGCGTTGAAAGGGAAAGTGGATGTTTGGAGGAAAGTTACCAGCAGAATTTTCTAGGATTAGCTTGGAGACTAAAAATAGCAGATAGTATCATGGCTAATTTTGGTACAGCGTAAGTGTGTGCTTATGACATTTTCTGATGACAAAGTCTGGAGGCGATGTCAAACTAGAAAAGGCTTGGAATATCATACAGGTCATTGCACTTCAGCTACTGAAAGGAGATGAGGTTAGAGTGTACAAAGTGCACGGTTGCAGACTTGGAATCAATAATAGGAATTTTCTATTACCAGATGATAGTTCATAGCTTAGAAAAGATAATTAGGTTAAAAAAACCCCTAGTATATACATCTGTTGCAGTAAAACTATATACTACGAGGGAGATTAAGCTATTAAACCCTCCCCTAAAAAGGATTTACCTTATTTAGGTTATTGCCTTATTTTATTTAGCTTGTTACCTTCATCATTACATTACTTAGGCTATTTAATGAAAATCTGTGAAAATGTGTATTATTTCTCTCCAGTTATACTGGGTATAGAGGGTGAGAGAAACACTAAAAGGAAAGATACTTGAAGTAGAACTTTGCCACAGCATCCATCCAAGAAAATTGCCATGGAAATTCGTCACAGAGATTGAGAAAGTTTCCAGTTGTTGGGGATTTAAAGTGCTGCAACTGCTTCCCAATAGGAGTATGGGGGCAAAAACCCCAAACCTGTTTTAAGATGAAAGCTTGGTAAATTTACAAATGGGGTTGTACAACCTGTTTAACTGCTGCAGAGAAGGAACTAGGCTCCATCGTCCAGGAAACATTTTCTGATCCTGTGTTCTGTTTAGAAATAAAGCAGATGAGAGGGCTTAAGCAATGTAGGAAGCACAAGGCAAAATGCACAGTTCAGTCCAAACATAAAGGAACAAAATTTAAATGAAATGTAGCTGTGATCTGATCACCCAGACCTAGGTTAACTGGCAAAAAGGCAAACTCTTACTTGGAATTTTGGAAAATGTTCCTATTCTGTTGCTTTCACAGCATACCTTGCTGCTCTTCCAACTACAGTTCTGGGATATTTCCAACGGTGTTAAAGGGAGATAAATTTTTGTCTTCTCTTAGCAGTTCTACTTTTGTTTCAGTTATAGCGAATGAGGTCCTGTTTTCATTACACTGATAGGCCAGAGCCAAACCTCTCTCGGTGTCTCCTGTTTACCTTGAACTCCCCCAGTTTGCTCCCCAAGGATATTCCCTACGGAGCAACAGTTTTCAAGTCCTAGACCAGGCATGTTTGGCAGCATGGAGAGGAGATCCTGTAATTTATGTACCCATGACACCTTTCCACAGCTGCACAAGCTTGGAGGTTTTGTTTGCCCCAAAGCTTAGCTGTTTTTGCCAAGAAGTGCAGTTAGTCCAATAAAAAGCAATTCTCTTTATAAACCTTGCCTTGAGCATTGAGTGAACAGCAGGGCAAAGTCGAGACCTAAAAGCTGTTCTCAAATACCCCGTTTTTTAACAACAGAAGCAATTTTCAGGTAACCCCTGGCCAAATTTTCACCGTCGGCCTTGGGCTCTGCATTTTGGCGCCCTTATTTGCCTGGGTGCTCGTCGCTGGCTGTCACCGGCTGGCAGAGTTGCGCTGCCAGCTGCACTGGATTCAAATAGCCATGCCCTCACAGGAGTGACTTCCCCTCGGACGGCTTTTCCTTCCGTCTTCCCAGTCCCAGATACGCAGAACTCCTTTGAGTCGGTGCCTGTCTCGGACAGCAGCTCGGCTCTGGCCGAGCCCGGCGGCCCGACCGCACTGCTCCGCGGCGGCTGCTGCGGCAGGGCCGGCCAGAGGGGCCGGGGCACGGCCGGGGCCGCAGCCCGTGCCCGGCCCGGCCCGGGGCGGCCCGCGCTGCTGAACGAGTGAGTGCCGATGCCGGCGCCTCAGGAGTGAGAACCCCACTCCTTTCCTCTTACCGCTAGTTAAACCCTCCAACTCAAAGCCGAGTTAGTCTTTCTCCCCCGAAAAAAATCGGCTAGTTTATCCACGACTCCTCTCTGTGTTTCTGCAACTTGTGCTTTTCCACAAAACTATTTCACCGCAAGGTCACGGCTTGTAAACTCTTCGGGTGGTCTCCTCAGGCAGCCAAATGTGCAGGCTGCACATTTATTTTAAGGAGAAATGGGAAAAGCATTTGATTACAAAGGATGCTCAAGCTGGCCTCTTTAATTTTGATTCCTTCCCACTTGAAGCTATAAATACAGCTGAAGATTACAAAGGGTTGTAAAGTAAATACCAAAAGACAACATTTACAATTTTCCACACAGCTACACCCTAAACCCATAATATGAGGAAATCTGTCCAAAACTTTGAAGTGCTATTATAGTTTGTTATATGACAGAACACTCGGATTTCTATGTATTTATTTAGCCACCTGCCACTCCCTCACCAAGTTTTCAAATCCATTTGTTTGCCGTATAGCTAAACAGTATTAAGGGGAATTGTATTTTCAAGATATTTGGATTACAAAAACAGTAACCAAAAGCAAATTCATGCTATTGAGTACTTTTGACTTGTCTGATAAAATCAAATGAGCTTTTAATCTAATTTGTTTTTAGTGGGGAGAGAGAAACCTTTGATCTGATACACCTATTTTTTCCTTTTTTCCTCACACAATGTTATTCCTATGAGTAGCAAAAAAAGTTTAAAAAATAATTTTGACCTCAGGTCCCATTAAATAAACAAATCAAAACACAAAAAAATACAGACTAATAGTACTTCTGCTCATTTGGGAGCACATTGAAGGCAGCAGTTGATACAGATGATCTAATTTAACCAAATGATATAATAAAGCAAAACTGAGGATTAGGAAGATTTCCTTTCCTTTCCCTGTTTGAATTCGCTATGATCCAGACTGTAGCATGCCATGCCTTCCAAAACCAGATTCTAATATTGCAGCTGATAGAATTATATTTGCAGACCCGATTTCTGTTGTTGCTGTGTTAGGAAATTGTCAGGCTACCTACTTCGTGTTTTAATCTGTTTTTTCTACAGTGTATCTCATTTGCAGTTCTCTGTGATGTTCCCAACCTAAGCACAGTTGCACTCTTGGTTAAGATAAACATCCTACATTGTGATTTCACTTTAGAACATTATCAGCATATTTACCTCAATTTGAGGTAAATCTTAGAGCTCTTTCAGTATACTTTGGTCTACTGAAGTTTATGGAAATACCTTAATGAATCTGAATTATCTCAGCAAGGTGCTGGCCGAAAGATGCTTATTTCTCATACAAATGGTAAAGTTTTCCAGCAGGAGAGGACTTGATATTTACTGTGTGACACAACTTTTCTTCTTTGTTACATTTATAAAAAAGCTTTTTGGTTATGATGGAAATCTTGAGTAGAATCCACTGAAATCATGTGTAGCTTGGCTGCAAAGGATTTGAGGAAAGCTAAAAGAAAAAGTTTGGCTTAAACACTGGATTGCAGTGGTGTGTTCTTGGAACAAGAACAAAAATATTTTGCTATTAAGTGAAAATATTTTAATAACAGAAGAAACCACACTGAGTTTGTGATGCCTGTTTGAAGCCTTGTGTCTACAGAAATGCACTAACAGTGAATTTCAAATGTTTCCATCAGAAGGTTAATACGGGTTTAAAGGAATTCTTAGTCCAAATAATTCCACTGTATTATATGAATTCTTCCTAATATTAGTAGAAGCTGTGTTGCTGCATTTCAAGCAGTCTTGCCAATTACTCTCTTGTCTCTGCAGGTAAAATTTGTACTAAAATTTTGTGAGCCTAAAATTACTAAATCTTAAATCTAAAAATTACTAAAATCTTAGTGCAATGTGCATAGGTATGTGGCAGCATTGATAGACATGTCCTGCAGACATTCCTGTATGTCATGGGATTTTTCAAAAAAGGAGGTATTTATAGGCAAGCTAACTTGAAATTTAGGGTCTCTGCAATGGAAAGTTGCAGCTAGCAAAGAGTACCTTTCTTGTCTCTTCTGCAATTTTAGAAAAGAAGGGATTAATACTAAACCAGTTTAAACCACTAAACCAACTGCAATTGCTGAAATAATTTACTGAGATTATTCAATTATTCAAAGTGTGGGTGCTTGTGAATGTGCCATAGGATTTATCACACCCATCAGGAGTTCTCAGCTCTCAGTTGCCAAGGAAGAGAGTAGAATTTTCCGGTAGTATGGCTCTCCCTATACCATGTATACATTAAACTCAACACTGAATTAATGGAATTGTGGCATGCTACTAATACGCATTTCAGATTGCCATCTAAAATCATTGATTATATTTGAGCTTTAATAAATGTAGCTATGAAGATGAAACAAAGATGACCCTCTCTGGAGCTCAAAGAAAGGCTTCAGGAACAATACTGTCCTTGTGTCTTTCACTGTTCCTTATTAGATGCCTGATGAAGGTATTTTTTGGAATGTAATTCTCCTCCAAATACTGATCCTGCCTAAAAACTTCTCAACTTGGTTATTGGTGCAGCCAAAACATTATTTATGTGCACACTGAAACACTTTAAAAACAGTCAAGGGAAATGTTTTGTGTTGAGGAACACCACTGACAGCAATCCAGATCTTAAGAGTCCCCTTTCAATACCAAAAATTTGATTGGGTGCTACAGACTGTGAGAAAAAAATAAGACTGAATTCCAAGTGAGAAACTGTTTGCTACTGTTCACTAATTTTAGTGCCAGATTATTTTAATTTGAAGCTGTACCTCATTCCTTCTTTCAGGACAAAGAAAATAAACTACTTTTGACATGCTCGTCAGAAATCCCAGATCTGTCTGATAGAGTAAGTTTCATCTCATTTAACTTTGGTTGGGAATATAGCAGAACTAAGCTAAGTTGCCTGCTCTTCTGCTATAGCTATAAGAAAGAGAAATTATTTATCTGAGGTGCTTTTGAATGGCATGTGTTAATTTCAGTCTTTTTACATTACGTAGAGAAAGCTTTACAGTAAATACAAACATTTTTGAAAGCCAGACCAGACAAGATGAATTTCATAGTCTGAAACTTGGCTGCATCTCTTTCACATGAAGAGTAACAATTTTGGAACACAGCTTTAATCCTTCAAGAGTGAGCTGCATGAATGTCTTGTCTGTATATTTATAAATATTTAACAATAAATAACAAATATTTAATATATAAAATTTAGGAGTTTATAGTGAAGAATATGTAGAACCAGGCAACCCGAGGGAAGTTTGCAATAGGGCATTTAAGTCAAATAATAAATCAAAACTATTTGAACAAGGTAGATCTATTTTTATCTTTATAAATGTGATCTATCTAAAGGCAAATTACATAGGAGTTTATGAAGTAACTGAAAAATAGGGGGCTTTATATTGTAGTAATTGACATAAATTTTATTGGTCTCTTCCCTCCTTGTAGGTCTTTCCAGACATGCTTCACTAAAATGGAGGGTGAGTAAAAACAGCTGGGTTTGGTACAGAGTAGTGAACAGAAATCAAGCACTCTACGTCCAGCATCTAATATATTCACCAGTTCAACAGTGCAGCTTTAATTATAGTAATATGAATTGTGCGTTAAAGCAGTAGAGAGGGTTATGTTAGATCTGGAGTAATACGTAACAGGAAAGTAAAAAAAACAAAACAAAAACCAAACGATCAACAAAGTGGAACAGTACAGACTATGCTTGCAGATTCTAAACACTAAAAGCACTCCATAGCACAAATTGAAATTCTGAGTAGTTAGTGATGTTAGGACATCTTGAGAAACACCTTTAAATTCATCTGGTTTTACAGCTTTATCATCAAATCCCTTTACCATTGTCACAGAGTAATAGTGTTTTATATGTAAGACTTTGTGATATATTTAACTTCATCCTAATCCAATGTTTTCCATGCTGTAGAGAGTGAACAGAAAATTTTGCATATTGGTAACTAAGGTCACAAACCTTGTAGAGACAGGGAGAGATATCTGCAGAGTTTTAAAGAGAAATTCAAACTACATTCAAATGAACTAGCTCAGCTACTGGAAACAGCGTAGCCATGGCAGCAAGCAGTTCATGTCAGCTGTAAAAGCTGCCTGTAAAGGTAGGTAAATATTTGGACAACTTGCTGGCACAGAGTTCTTGTGCTACAACAGCTACACTAGTTCAGCTATTTTGCGTGCCACTCAGGATGACCTCAGCCTAAGGAGATGGCGTAGTTATACCTGCTGGCTGCTCAATGCCTTGCACAATAGGCTTGGAAGCTCTCATGAAAAGAAAAACAAATTTAAAATTCTACCAGTTCTTTATGAATATCTGTGGAGCAATGTCTTGGTCAAGAGAGACTAACAGATGCTTATTCCTTGTCTTGTGCTGTCAGTGCCTTTTGCCTCCCCAGTACTCAAGTATCCACCATTATAGAGTAAGTGATAATAATTATCAGTGTATTCAAATAATATTACCAGTTCTTGTATGTATATGTTTCCTATAAACAATTCATTTTACATATTCATCATTCAGATGAGCACTTCACTAACATTTTTGTTTCTGCACTGTTAAACTGAGGAGCCCAAGAAGACTGTTGACTTTGGCCAGTACTCTATCAGAGTGCCCACTGAAAGCCTGATTCCATTTCTTTAAAAAACTGCAAACCTGAATAATTTCATTAAGTTGCTTTTATAGTGCAACCCCTATTCAGGGGAACAGATGTGATGAGACACCCTTCAATGTGTTGAGGGGTGTTAATCTCAAGGCTCTAGGACTGTTCATTTATTATCCATATGGTTTTGTTTCCTGCCCTGAAAGAACATAACAGGCTAGTACTTCTGAGACAAAGAGGTAGAACATTAAGGTGCCTTCTGAGGCCTGTAATCTAATCTTATTTTCCACCACTGCTTTTATATGCAGTGGCTGAGGGTGGTTTTTACATGGTGACTGAGATATTACTAGCAACCGAATGATTGTTAGAAATCACTGTAGTTAAGCCAGCTGACCTCACAATTCTACTGCCCTTAAAATGGATTTCACTAAAGGTATCTTTCTAGAATCTAATTTGGTTTAGACATGAATAATGTAAAGAGCTCTTTTACAAGACACCACAAAAGATCAATGCAGATATAAACATACCCACTGCTGTATATGCCAGCTACTGCAAAACGCCATAGTGTTCCTTTTGCAGAACAAATTCCAAACATATGCATCAACTCAATACATATTATTTTCTTTAAATCATATCCATTAACTAAATAGTTAATAGTGATTTTTAAATTTTTTCTTCTAATTACAAAGTTAGATACAAGAAGAAAAGAAAAAGTTGCTTTTCAGTGCTCTGCTTAGGGAATAATAATGTCTGTTGATTTTTCAGGGTTTATTTCTGTTTTAAGTCTCTGTAAATATGCTAATAGTTAAAACCTGTATTTTCATAATGAGGGTAGCAATATGTTTGGTACATACTTTGTCATATTTATGCTTTTGTGCACACAAGAAAATTGGACATGAGGAAATGCAGTTATTTAGACGACCTACACTTATTTGGCTCAAATTATTTATTTGGTTACAAACAGGCAGCAAAATGCATAGGGAAATCCTTTGTCTGTGAATATTCAAATTCTACAAAATATATAGATTAGTCTTTATACTGTTATGATTAGACTTCAAAAATTAATATTGATATGCAAGATGATAGATGGCTCTGTCTAGAATTATTTGGATCTGAAGTTCTACATATGAGATTTATGACTGAAGCAACTCACCCAAGCAGAATCCTGGAAAATCTAGAATACAGTGATGCCCTAGTATTTAACCTGAAAATTTAATTGACATTAAAATCTAACTGGAATCTAACTGATTGATCTTAAAAAATGGGCAGAAACCCATGTAAATGGATAGCTGCTGTTAACAGCAACATCTTAAGATAGATTACATTTACCACACACATTCATGTTTTTACTGTGAAACCTCACAACCTTTTTCTAGAACATGCATATGCAGTTTACCACCCATCACTACAAAATAATATCATAGAAAAGATTCCCCTTGTTCAAAAAATAGCATGAAATACACATTTTTTTTAAATGTTTCAAAGTTCAGAGAAAATATATATTTGACTAGCCCAGTTTTGACAATGGGTTGGATTGCATGACCTCCAGAGATGCCTTCTAACCTCTGCTATGATTTAAAGAGAACTCTGTGGCCTATATTACCTTATATTTCAATCACAGGGAAAGATGGAAACACCTTAGGCTAGAGAATTTATAAGAGAAAATGGATACTCCATACAAAATTATGTTTTTGTTTCCATGTGTACTTTTTTAAAACCTGGTTTCCAGAATAACTTGTTTAAAATATATTCTCTGATGTATCTATAGCTGAGCTGCTCTGTATTAATTCTAAAAAAAGCATTTCTCATGGAAAACTTGACCCAGAGTTAATTTTAGAGGTGCTAGCAAATGCTGCTGTTATAAAGCCTCTTTTCCTGTTTATGGTAAGAATGATCGCCTCTTTTTCTTGTTCTTATTATCTTGCCAAAACCAGAGGTCATTAACAAGGTGAATCTGTGTTTTTTCAGAGCTGCTGTCAATGTAATTTTAGGAAATACCCACAACTGCTGTACAATACAAGTTTTCAGATGGAAAGAATCATTATTTTAATCCATGTTTTTTCCATTGCTGTTATTGATGTTTGTACTTGGTATAAAGGTTGTCAAGGTGTTTTTTTAAATTATTATTTATTTATTTATAAACCTTAGAGGAGATATTGTTGAAACATAGATGTTCCTGCAGTTTCCCTTATACAGTTAATATCTGTAAACTGAGAAGGGGTTTTCTAAAAGCTCTAATGATTGCAACTAATACAAGTGCCCATCCATTAGGGTTTATGTCCATCCTATGGCCCATGTCTCAGCTGAGCTAACATTAGCAGTGCTTACAATACAAGCAAAATACTTGTATAATAAAAAAACGACCGACCTCTTTAGTATATACTTATGAAACAGCCTGGGAAGTAAAAAAAATATATGAACTTTATCCTCCTAGTCAGAAATACAAGTACAGACATACAGTCAGTTTTTCAGATCTTCACTTTTAGGTGAGCATCTCAAAAGTATTTTTAAAAATAGACAGATCAATGGGAAGAAAAATTAGGGGGCGGGCTTCCCCCCCAAAATATGTATAAACTTATTTGAGAGTTTCAAAATACAACCCATCAAAATCTTTGATAGAGGAGACTGGTCACAGGTCCCTGTAACTGGGCTGACAAAAAACAGTGAAAATATATATAAACTATAATTAGCAGCAACTTGCCAGACATTGCAAAGCAGACCTAGAAATAGAATTCCAGCCTTATATTTAAAAATCCTAAGACGAATACTGGATTTGCAGTGTTCCCTATCTTCTATGAAGTTTGGGATTTTACTTTTTTGGCAGGCTAAAAAAGTTTAGCATAACACTGGGCTTATGTGGCCTTCTTTCCCTCTGTAGTACTCTTGGAATACTATTATATTATAGTTATGTTGGATAACTATAGCATTACTCCAACACTTTGTTATTCTGAAGTTTCTTCTCGTACTCTGAATACCAGATGCCTGATCTGTCTCATATCTGTGCAAGCACACACAGAGACACTCCCCCTATCCTAATATGTTTTCATTCTGAGCTTATTTCAAATTTCCAAGATTTATTTATTCTAGATGCACTAGATTTCATGCTGATAAAAAACAGTGTGATGTTTGCTTGTGGTATATAGATGAATGAGCTGAAGTCAGAAAACCTCATCCTCCTTCTGATATACAGCTGAATGTTGGAGAAGTCAATACTGTACAATCCCATTTTTATCTAGTAACTTGGAAAATCATACGTATTTTCCTTTTTATAAAAGCCTGGATGCCTAAAGATAAAAAACTTGAAGATTTTATTGCTAATAAGAAATTGTTAGAAAAATCAACTGAATATCCACTACAAATCAATATGGAAGAAAGATTGAAAACGTTAAAATTATGTGAAACTTAGGTTAACACTTAAAGAAGACACCCTTACAATATGTAAAAATAACCACAACTTCATTTTCTTACTGACTTAAGTGTTTAAGTTAGTTAACAAAATCTTAACTTTTTGTCACTTTCGAGAGCTGTATAAAGAAAAGAAGGCAGACCATACAAACCTTGAATGAAAGCAAGAATATACACAAAGCACCTCAGCCATTCAAAAATCTGCAGAGCACAGGGGATAGCAGATGAGGATGATGAAAATAATAATGAACAGGGAAAATTATAGTAAATTTAGGCAGAGGAGAAGCAGTCACAATGTATATCCCTCAAGACTTTCAGCTTGTGCATTAATGACTGCCTTGGATTCTACCATCAGTAAGAATTAAAGTTTTTTATAACTGAATAGTCAGTGTGAAAATGAAGTATTTATAACTATTATTCTCATACTATAGCTTCTATTCTTGATTAAGAAAATTTAAGTAGTGATTTTAAATCCTGCAGAAGAGAAATTGTTGTTCTCAACCTTTTTCACATTATCCCAAAATACAGAAAGAGAGATATGGGGCTTTCTTCCATTTTATTTAGGAAACTCCCTCCTAGATCAACAAAAAGCTGGTGATTATGGCTGACCATCTACTTGGTTGATAAGGACTCAAATAAAATATAGTTCTGTATTTCTTTTAAAGTATTGGATTTCTCCTAAAAATTTTAAGTCCAGAAACATATTTCTGAATCTTTTATAATAAAGAAAAATTGTAGGATTTCAAGAATATTATCAGTGACCTGCAGAACTTTATGGATTTGCATGGATTTTTTTTTTTTTTTTTTAATCCAGTACCTTCCTAAACACTTATACAGATTTAGCAGATATTCAGTTAAAGTAGACAAGAAGTTTGTCAGAAGAGAAGCCCTGGTGCAGGCCTAGAGCAGCCTTCCAATGCTCAGGATAAAGTTACCAACCAAATGTCTGATGCCAGGCTCTACAGAGGGACAAAAAAAATAATGACAAACAGCAATCAGAGATCGAGAACAGGAGTTCCAGCTAGGTATAGAGAAAAGGTATTTCAGCATGATGATAGTGAAGCATTGGAGCAGGTTTCCCAGGGAGACTGTGAGGCCTCAGAGGTTTTAAAGACCCAACTGGACAAAGCTCTGGGCAGTGTGGTCTGAACTGAGTGGTGGCTCGACTTTGAGGAGGAGATTGAAAGGACAGAAAGCGAGATGTAACTCTGATAGTCTCATGGAAAATTTAGCTAAGTAGAACAAATGTATTTCCTTTAAGCTTCATTGGGCAGTCACAGTCAGCAGTATTTGCATTCATCCTGTTTGTGCCCTAGCCTGCCTGGTATTTTTTAAAGGATAGGAGCATAAAACCTTCACTGCCTGTAAAAAGTTATTGCCACAATTCCATTACAAGAAGTAAAATGTAATTGTACAAATGACCAGTAAATAATGCAACTGTTTTAAGACAAATATACAGGAAACAAAAATTATCCCAGGAGCTGATGTCTGCAAAAAAGACTGCATGACCATAAACCTGTTAGCATCAGCATGTGGACTGTTGTGATGTATAGGAAAAGTGGAATGGAAGTTATTTGCCACGGGTGGGCTCCAGTTCTTCTACTGTTTCCAGGATGCCCAGTGTAAATTAGATCATGACTTCTTAGCCAAGAGCTCTCTGGTTCAAAGGCTGTTGATCCCCAGATGATTCCAGAGATATAAAGAATATAAGACACTTGTATTCCACCTTACATAGCAGATTTAATATTTTTTCTGCTGGAGGTTTACTGTGCCTAATCTAAAAATCTGTTTTGCCTCTTTTTCTGTCTGTAACAGGTCAGAATCACAAAAAAGAACATATACATATACAAGGGACTGTTTCTAGTTTGTCCTTCTACTTGTCACATGATAGCAAAATAACAACTCTTTAAGATGTAAAGGAAGGCATTTCAAATTAAGTAGCAATTGGTTTTAAAAGGGGAATGAAAAAAAAATCTCAGTACATCTAAATACAATGTTTAATCAACTTGTATAACCACTGCAGCATGAAATCTTCAGGAATCATTACATAGACTCCACTTACAACTCTTACCTACTATATGAGTGATTTGAAAATATTTTCCAGTGCTGTGGATTGTGCCATTCCCAGCCAACATATGTCCCAGGCCGCAGCAGAAAGGTAAAGAAAGACATCCTAACTAATTATGGTCCCAGTCACCACAGTACTATATTGAGCCATGACTGCCTACTGTGGCATAGTTCTCTGTTGCAATTTTTTCTGGTATTCTCATTAGCCATTCCTTCAACATTTTTGAAGAAATGAACAAAGTTATAAAATAATATTTAGAAAATACAAGTATCAAACAGAGTAGAAATAAGATACTTGAGTGAGAGTGCATACTAGATATTCGCAGGAGGTTTGTTTGTTGGGTTTGGTTTGTTGGGGATTTTTTTTTTTTTCCTTAGAAGAGACCATAGATACTTCAGGTTTTCCAGATGGGCTAGAAAAATGCTTGCCTGGAGTTATTTCTATGAGGTGATCAACAAAGGCTGCTTTTGGTTCAGGCAAACATGTTAAAAAGCTGCTTCTTTTCATTAATTACATTTGGTGTAACTTACTAGGGAAGTTATTGTCAGGGCAGAAGCTACCACCATTTTCTCCTTGTTATTTGATCAGAAAGAAGTACTGCTCTCCAGTCAGAGCATAATACATGCTTTGCTTTTCTTCATATTTTGAGCGGAAGCTAAGGATCCTCATGTTTCTGGTTTCAGTATAGTTCCCTCTTCAAAGCCTATTACCCTGTGGATTTTTAATGCTTTCATACTTTTTATGTCTATCCCTGAACTGGCACAATGCTAAATCAGCTTGGTACATAATTAATCAGTATCAATTATATTCATACTAGCTACAAGATTCCCATCAATATCAGATTGCTGAATATACTTCCATTTCCATCTTACTTTCTATTGCATTTCCTAGTGTTTGCAAACTTGGAGACATCTATATTTACAACTCCTTGTGATTTATTTATAAGAGCAGAACAAGAATCTAGACTCTTAACAATGAAGACATCTCAGAGGTCTGCCTATGTATAAACTTGTAGCACCTAAAGTCAAGACTGTGCTATTGTGTCTTCCATTGAGATATTTCTTGGAAAACTATCAGCTTCCTCATCTGTTCTGAGATCTGCCCCTCTTCTCAAGCTAGACACTTGAAAAGATGCTTCATCCTTTTTCTTATCAGATAGGAAGAACCCTTCTCCCTGTACTATAACTCCCTCTTTCTGTATCCTCCTCCAAATCAATTTAAGAACATGAATCAAAGGAAAAGACACTTTAGAACATGTTTTTATGACAGTAAATGTACATTTGGCAGGACACAACAATACCTGGATCCCTTGGCTTCACGTTGTCAGGAGCTATCTAATCATATCTGTGTGATGATACATAGAAACTGGCAGAAAACTTATGCTTTTCAATCTAAAAATCATCCATTAAACAACATTTTCTCAACTGTGGTCTTTGCTCTAAATCTCTTGACCACTTTATTAAGTGACTCCAGGGCGTTTTGTTTCCAAGTAAGAGTAAGCACCAAATTACTTCTGAATACATTTCAAATACAGTGGAACAAAAGTCTACATATGTCTTTTTACCAAACTCATTTATATTTTGGGTCCTCTGAAAAAGCAGACATGTTAAAGCCCTGCTAATACACAGCATATCAAAGAATCATGTCATATTTGAAATTCAGAGTTGATATATGAGTCATTTCTGTCTTTTGCTTCTTTACCTTTGAGGTTCATGACTCATTCACTTACTTGAAGGATATCTGTCAGAATGTCTTTAGCCATTATTTCACAATCAGACGTTTTTCTACAGTCTTGCACAAAATAAGAGCAAAATTTCTTTTAAGACTATTTTCTATACCTTCTGGTATTTTTCTTCAAACTTTTTTAAACCCTTAGAAAAATAGGCATTGGATTGTATTAAGGTCTTACATAATTGAGGAACATCACAACTTACGCACAAGAAAACTGCACCAAAAGCAGTAATCTTTTGGTGTTAAGTGCATAACTTCTTTAAAATTTACTTGTTGGTAACTGGTCTTTTTATTTAAAAGGAGAAAATGCATATCCTGTTATGTTAGGCAGAAAGAAAACAAAAGGAAATGTCCTCAAGTTGCAGAGGGGGATTAGCTTAGATATTAGAAAAATATTTTTCATGGAAAGGTTTGTAAAGCCTTGGAATAGACTTCCCAGGAAAGTGGTAGAAGCACCATCCCTGGAAGTGTTCCAAAAATGTGCGGATGTGGTGCTTGAGGACATGGTTTAACGGTGAACATGGTGGTGGTGCTAGGTGGAGGGTTGGTCTTGATGATCTTAGAGGTCTTTCCCAACTTTAATGGTTCTATTGTTCTCCTTTGGAAGGGTAAGTAGATAAGCAGCTAGGACAGAAGGATGGTTTACTCCTTTCTGTCCTTTTCCCAGCTTTTACTGATATTGCCCCTGTGCCTCTCTTAAAGCTTCTTGCATTTCCTGCTATCAGCCAGGACAGAAGATCAGACAGGAGGTTACCCTAGTATGTTAGAGATCTCCATGTGTTTCATACTGAATTTACATTCAGATAACAGCAGTCACTTTTTTTTTTTTTTTTTTTTTAACTAGGCCACCTGTCCCTCATGCAATTGTGTCAGTTGCTTAGGTTTAAAAATAACTTTTGCTAAAAAAAGTCCTCATACTAATAAAATCCCCAAATGTAAGATAATGATACAAAAATTATATTGCTCCTAAGTGTCAATGGGGAGGGGTAAATCTTAGCAGTTTTACATTGCTCATTCATGTTCCAGTCTTATTTCCTTTTCCCTCTATTTTCTTCTCCTTTTCCAGATGAATCAGATAAAATTCTCCATCATAGAAAAAGCACACATAGAGAGACAAATAGAGATCATCTATTGATCTGTTCAGCTACTGTTCAGTTTATATGAAAATTTATGGATTTCTGTTTTGCTTTACTGGGGAAAAGCCCTGTAAACTTTCTTTTGAAGAGAATGTTGTCTAGTAGTCAGAGGTTTAGCCCAACTATTCTGTTTCAGAATATGGGCCTGCTGCAAAAAAATCCCAAGGGTGAGAAATTAAAAGAAAATTACATGTGAAAGATGGGATCAGAGGAGCTAAAGAAGAAAGCTGGTCAGGAGCATGAAGAGAAAGAAGATATAGTAGGTAAGGCTAAGTAGCAAAGAAAATGGGCTAATTCACCTGTCAGTTGACTTTGTGACAATTGTCACAGCGCAGCAGTCTTGTCTTATTATCATATCCAGAAATCCTTATGATGTTACAGAAAAGCTTTAATAAGCCTTTTTAGCTGCCTAGCATCATTCTTCTGATCTTCTAGTTGTTTCCAAAAGTGTTAGCTCTTTTCCAAAGGAGACTGAGAATATTTCCCATACTTCTGCTTGATGCAGCTTCATAGAATCATAGAGTGGTTTGGCTTGGAAGGGGATCTTGAAAAGATCCGTGTGGGCAGGGACATTTTCAATTAGACCAGCTGCTCAGAGCCCCATCCAACCTGGACTTGAACACCTCCAGGGATGGGGCATCCACAGCTTCCCTGGGTAACCTGTTCTTCCAGTGCTTCATCACCCTCAAAGTAAAGATTTTTTTCCTACTATCTAAACTAAACATACTCTCTTTCAATTTAAACCCATTCACCCTTGTCCTTTCACTACATACTCTTGTAAATAATCTTGCCTCATCTTTTCTCTAAGTTTCCTTCAGATACTGGAAGGCACCAATTAGGTCACCCTTCTTCAGCCTTTTCCAGGCTGAAGAATCTCAGTTCTTTCAGCCTTTCCTCACTGGAGGTGTGCTCCACTTATCTGAAGACTTGGCGGCCTTCTCTGGACTTGCTCCAACAGGTCCAAGTCCTTCCTGTGCTGGGACCCCAGAGCTGATGCAGCACTGCAGGTGGGGTCTGACAAGAGCAGAGCAGAGCAGAGGGGCAGAATCCTCTCCTTGGCCCTGCTGCCCACACTGCTCTGGAGGCAGCCCAGGACAGGTTTGGCTCTCCGGGCTGGGAGTGCTCATGGCTGGGTCATGTCCATCCTGTCACCCGCCAGCACCCCCAAGTCCTTCTCAGCACTCAAGGGCTGCTCTCCCTCTGTCCATCCCCCCAGCCTGTGTCAGTACCAGGGGTTGCCCCAACCCAGGCGCAGCACCTTGTTCTTGGCCTTGTTAAACCTCATGAGATTCCCACAGGCCCACTTCTGGAGCCTGTCTTGGTCCCTCTGGTTGGTATCCTGTCTTTCAGGTGTGTCAGCAGCACCACTCAACTTGGTGTCAATCTGCATCTAGTTTCCTAGAATCACCTTGCATGCATATAGAGATGATAAATTAGAATTTATTGTCATTGTTTCCTGATCTCCCATTACCCCCCTACAGCCTCTGTCAAGGAAGTACCTGCACTCTTCCTATTTCTGCCAAAGCCTTCCTTCATACAAGAAAAGCATTTATTGAAATGCCACTGTTGTGTATAAAAAGCTCTCTGAAGCTGGAGACAGTGATTCTGGATGCACATACTTTTTAGATAGAAAATCAATTTTTGGCTTCAGTTTTTAAGAAAACTGGTTAAAAGAAACTGATCAAGATGTCTTATTTCACAGCTTCTAAAGCATATCTGATTTCACATAGTTTGTATACCTAATGAATTACCAAAATCAAACAAGAAAACACTCTTGCCGTCCCCCAACCCCCTTCCCCTACTCTCTCCCATTCCTAATTATATTAGGAAAAAATCCTGTGAGGGTGGTAAAGCACTGGAACAGGTTGTCCAGGGAAGTTGTGGATGCACCATCCCTAGATGGAGCTTTGAGCAACCTTGTCTAGTGGAAGGTGTCCCTGCCCACAGCAGGAATGTTGGACCTTGATCTTCAAGGTCCCCTTCCACAACCCAAGACCATTCTATGATTTTATGATTCTATGATCCCACAATATATCCAAAGGAAAAAAAGAGATAACTTTGAGGTACAACTTTTCCTGTTTATGAAAGTGAAATAGTGAGAGAAAAGTAAGAAGTTTGTTTTAACGTACTGCTTTGTTTAAAAAAAAAACCCTGTAGTCTAAATCAGGTGGTTTTTTGGGTTGTTGTTTTTTTTTTCCCCTCATGAGCTTTAGCAGGGAGTATAATTCCACAAAGCTTCATTTTTTTTCCCCACCCCCCCTAAACTATCCAGGGACGTTCTCAATAACACACGCCCTTGAAAAAATAGTTTAAAAGACTTAATATCTCTGCCTAGCTGTTGGTTATGAAAACAGCTAATATAGCAATTTTTGAGGAATGTAAACTGTGTAAAGCACCAAGGTTAGGCAAACGGCAGACAATAATCACGGATCTGTAAGTCTCGGGGAGTCGAAAGAGAGTGGCTGGAGGAGTCATCCGCGGTCTCCACGGACGCCACCAAGCAGGGAGCGGAGTTGGAGGCGGCGGCGGCCGCTCCCTCCCGAGCCCAGCCGGGCACCTGCGGGGCGGGCGGGCTCCCGCTGCCATTGGCCTGGCGCCGCTTCCCGCCTCCTTTGAAAGCTCGGGAAGGGCGGCTGGCCGCCGTGCCACGGCAGTCGGGCAGCGGGGCCGGGCCGGGCCAGGCCAGGCCGGCACGGGAGCGCTGGGCCAGCGCAGGAGGCCGCAGGTAAGCCCGGGCAGCTGGCGGGGAGCGCTTTCCCCGGCTCTTCCAAGTGGGGACTGGGGCGGGCTCCACTCAGTTGAGTGAGCGTCACTGGGGTTTCTTTGCTCGCCGGTTCTTCGTGCGAGGTGGAAGCGCTAAAGCGACGTTTGTGTGCGTAGTATGGCAGTGTTTGGCTTGGCAGCTTAGTGCTTTATAGTAAGTAGTAGTCTTCCTTGGTGGTTTGTTTGTTTGTTTGTTTTTTTAATTTTTTTTTTTTTTTGGAGGTTGACCTTTTGAGTTAAGCTATCTAAGCAGCTGAACTTGTGCTTGATCTAGCTGTGGTGATTTATAAATGCGTTTCTTAAGGCCCCAGCCTCTCCAGTAGTAGGGCAGGACTGTGTTCTTTGAAACTGGTGCTTATGAAGGAGTGATGGGAAAAGTTGTCTTATGGTTTCTATTGGGGCTTATCTTTTCATCCACTTCTTCAGTTGCCAAAAAATAGTGACATGAATGGTGAACTTACAAGGTAAGCTTTCTCCTTGTTCTGAAGCCCTTGATGATGAAAAAGAACTAGTGAATGGATCAAAAATAATAATCTGGAAAACGAGAATTCATGTCATTGCTGAAATGCATCTAATTCAAAAATGGTGGAAGTTATTTTTGTTAGGGGTTGTTTAAGGATTTAGCAAGTGTATACTAATGAAGAATCTCTTCATGGTATATTCTGCTTACATTGAGCTTTAGTGTGTTTTACTCTTTCATAATTGGGTAGGAATAATAAATCATTCAGGAGTTACTTCATCTGTTTCAAGGTGGAAGTATCAGCTAGCAACTTCACAGATATAATAGGGCTGCCATGAGAACCAGGGTAGAGAATATAATATTAGTTCTGAATTGAAGTAGTTTGCAGGATTACCCTGATGTACATGCTAGTTGAAGAAAAGGCAAGGAAGAATTATAAGTGACTATAATTATGGGAGGGTATGGCACACTTCAATATAAAATACGTATGTTTTCATCTGCCCTTAATGCAGCTGCAATAAAGGCTACAAATATACATGAGCTCCTTAGAACATGTGTACTTACACAGTTAATTAGTTCTGAAACTACTTAGGCTGAGCACAGGTACACAGTTTTTGCCTATGAAGTTTCTGCACAGAATTCTGCTATGGCTTGGCTACACAAAAAAAAAAAAAAAAGGCACTTTTTTTTTTTTGTGGTGTTGTAGTAGTACTGTTTATTCTGTCTATAAACTGTAAAGTCAACTTGAACTAGAAATTTCTGTACGGTTCTTGGTTTCCCCCCACAAACCCAGTCTTGCAGCTTCAGTTCTCCCATGGTAGAGCTAAGCAGGATTCTGGTGGTAGCTGCTTCTGAAAAGTGCCTGAGTGTCTCTTTAGAAATAGTCAGAATTTTAATGCACAAGCTGACTGTGTTTGTTTATAGAATTACTGTTTCTAATAATATCCCTGGTGATCTCATGAAAGGGGAAAAAGTAAACAGTAATGAAAAAGATGCTGGGTTTGTTCCAAGTGAAAGGAACAGTAATTTCTTTTCCCTCTCAAAACTCTGTTTCTATACTCTCTCATTTGCCTCCCTGGGTGGTGAAGGGGAATGTGACTTGTATGTGAGTCTCCCCATGGAATTCTGTCTGTGTGTGCAAGGTTTCTTTTTTCCTTAAAATAAGTTATCATTTTGTAAGTCTTGTTAATCTCTCACATAATTCTGTCTGAAAACAATTTTCTGAAGTCAATGTAGTTGAAAATAAAGATCAAGAGATGTGCTGCTATTTCCTCTGGCAAGTTTTGTGACTTCACAAATTTGCTGCTTGCTTTCAAAAGTTTGTTGTTATGCAGGACTTGCAAACAGTTCTTACCAGATTAGTTAAAGACCCTCTCCTGCAAGCTGCTCCTCACAGATCCACCTCTGAGCCCTACACTTCAACCTCTCATCTGCATGGATGGGCTTGTGGGGTTGGGTGCAAAGTGTAGCCTTGAACAGAGTGAGAAAATGTACTGCTATTTTTTTACTTAAATGCGGTGCTTCAGAGAATATTATTTAAGAGTAATGCCAGTGTTTCAGCCTATCAATCTATTTAATAATTTGGAAAAATGCCAGTAAAGTTTCCAGTCTTTGCTTTTAACCTTTCTTCAGTGGCTGGTTGTTTTTTGTTTTTTTTTTATTAAGGAAAACTAGGGGAGGGTTAGCCTTTGCTGTACATATATGTATGTTTGCCTGTAGATACTTTTTTTTTTCACTTGCATTGCTATTTCTACTCTTGATCTGTTACTCTGTCAGTGATTATCCTCTCTGTATAACAGCTTGAAATAAGATACGGTTCTGCAAAGGCATGCATGTGATTGTGTACACAATAAGGCATATGTAGATATCTTTATCAGTTAAAAACAAATGCCCTGCCCATGATACCTTTTTTTTTCCATCAGATTATATTTTAAAAGAGGCATTACCCACTTAGGAGAATTGGAGGGGTGGCAGGAGGGGGATCACAGTAGCAGTAAAGAGAGCTGTGAGGTTCCAGCAGATGTCTTTGGTTCAGCACTACAGGTCTGTATGTGCATTCACTTAGCAACAAGAACAGCTGTAGCCTTGCTGAATTGTTTATCTGGTTATAAGAGACTGTTTGCATTAAGCCTGCGGGAGATAAAACTTTGAAATCCTGGCATTCTGTCTGAGGCAGTGCCCTGGCTGTCACTGTTGGGCCAGGGTGGTTTCCCTGTCCCACAGAAAACTGAGAGTGCGGAAAATTTTTCCACTCTGTGCTGGAATAAAGCAGATTCTCTCTTCCCTTCCCCCAAGCTTTTGTGGAAAAAAAACAAAGTGTGAGCAACCCAAGCAGAATAGCCAATAGCTGGGTGAAGGGGGCTTTCCAGGGGGTGTGACGAACAGAGGGTCAGGTGCCTTCCTCGAACCCAGGGTTGTGTGCCGTGCCGCCTCTCTGTCATGTGGCCGCTCGGCGCTGCTGCCGGGTGACTAAGGCAGCACAGGTGTGTATCGGCCAGAGCGAGTTTCGGTGAGGATGAGTTGACACCTTCTTCCCCCTCCCTTCCTCCCCCGCCAATCACGTGTTTCTTACACTGGAAAACTCCCAACAAAATCTGGCTGCTACGTAATGATGGGGAAACTCTTTTGAAAACAAAAGACCGGGGGGGGGGGGGGGGGTGCGAAAACACCCCTCCACCCACAAAAAAAAAAAAAAAAAAAAAAAAAAGGCAAAGCCAAACAACCCCAAGGAGAGCCAAGTTCAGAGACGGGGGTGAAACACTTGAGTAGGGGCTTTCTGTGGCAGTCATCCGTCATGTGAGCAGAGCTGGGGAAATCAAATCCCCCGGCAAAACCGGGAAGCCGGTCGCTGCGGAGGGCGGCGGCGCTCGGCAGTGGCCCGGCTGCGGGGGCGGCCCCGGCACCTGCCTCGCGCTGGCTGCGGGGGCGGGCGGTGCCCTTCCCTTACAGGCGTTTCGGGGGGGCAGGGCAGGTGTCGGTGCCCCCTTTTGCGGGAAACGTGGCGCTTGCCCGGCGGCAGCGGGGCTGAGCCGTCCCCCGGGAGAGCCGTGCGGGGCTGGCCGAGCAGAGGCGCAGGCGGCCACGGCGGAGGGGGCGGCGCGCGCACAGAGGCGCGGGGCGGGGGGGCCGCGCGGGCGGGCGAGGCCGGCACCTTGCGCGGCGGGCGGGGGCTGCCAGAGGCCCGGCCCGCCCTGCCCCGGACAGCGGCGGCGGCAGCGCCGGGGTGAGTCACTGCTTGGAAATGGAGTGGGCGGGCGTGCGCGTAGCAGAATGAATGATGTCAGGGAGCACCGCGACGAGCATGAGGCTCGCGGCAAACGCGGCGGTGGCCGCAACCCCGAACGAGCGCTGCCCCCGGCGTCCCCCGGCCCGGAGCCGCCCTCCAGCGGGAGAGCCCTTCCAGCTGCGGCACCGCTGAGGCAGGAAACCTCTGCGAGAAGTGGTGCCTCCGCCGACGCCCTTAAAGCCGGTCCCTTTCGCCAGGAAGGAGAAGAAGCTGAGGCTGGGAGAGGAGCAAATTGCAGGGGAAGGTAGAGATTGTGGCAAACTTTCTAGCTGCTTCTGCGTACTGCTACCTCACTGGTGGGAGTGTCTGCCCATAAGGAACAGCAGAGCCCCAACCTAAGAGCCCTGAGGCTCCAAAAAAGACTTCCAGCCGCCTTTGGAGGAGGAACTGCCAGCAGTGCAAGCTTTTGCATTTGCGGCTGAGGAGGTAAGTTGGGAACGGCATAGGTGGATTTAAAGCGCGGCATACCACAGGTACTCACTTGGAGAACCTCTTTCACTGAAGACCTACACGTGTCAACCGGATAGAGACTGGGAAGAGCAATCCTACGCTTGTGGTCTCTTCCATTTCTCGAGTTTGAGGCCCCTCTAGCTAGGGAGGCCATCTGCTCTTTTGATTTCTCTTGCCAATATGTAATTTACGGAACATACCTAGTTTGTGAGTAAAATTCTATGGTTTTGGTATGGGCAGTGTGTACATCTCTCTTAGAGCAGTACCACATACCTAGCTGCGCAGGAGGGGACTTCAAAGTGTGGGATTTCAGCTCAGGAAGAGAAAGTATTATTATAAGTCTCTTAAGGGTGTTGTAAAGGTGTTTTGTTGTAGGTGTTTTTTTTCCTTGTTGCATGTCTGCTCTGTTGAAGCCACTCTTAAACTTCCTGAAGTGCTGCTGAACTAAACTTCTTGACGTAGTGGCAGGTTGCATTTCTTTTAATGTTGTGTGCTTTCTGGCGTAAATTTTGCTTAAAATCCTTGTGAAAAGTAGTTAATGCATAATCTTCTGGCAAGGTACTGAAACTAAGGTGCAATGTAGAATAAATAGCTGTTGTTCAGTTTAGTCGGTTTCTAAACTTTTTTTTTCATTTGAACATCTTAGAAAATTCTCAAACCACTTGACAGCTATTAGTTTATGCACAGTTATTCAAGTGAATGGTTCCATAGAAGTATTAGCATAAACTGAGCAGGTGCATGGTACTTCGTCTGAGACAGCAGGCCTTATAGGAGTTTTGGCAGGCTTCACTTCAAACCACATTTATTAAATGGTTTGTCTAAAATCAATTTGATTTTTTTTCACTATATTTAATGTAGTTGCTTAGGTGTATTATTACTTGACAAGCAGGGTTTTTGAGGCTCTGTAGCCTTAAATACTTTCTCGCTGTGAAACCAATAACTTTTATTCTTTTTTTGCCCTAAAATAATCTAGGGCTTAATTTACTGGAAAGGTCAATGTGTTTGCTTCCATATTTCTTTCCTTTTAGGTTGTTAGTTCAAAATCAGACACAGATTATCACATTCTACTGAAAAACATATACTTTGTCCTTCAGAAAAATATTCCAGTGTACCCTGTGTAGTATGTCAGTCTTAGAGGGTATTGGACAAATCAAGTTGTGATCGGGAGAAGCTTTAGGTCAAAATCTAAGGGAGCAACAATAGTAAGCTGATAAAGCCCCCTAATGAGGTAGATTTCTGTGTTGTCCTTGTAGTGAATTTATAAAATGGGGAAATGACAACTTGAAGAGAGCAAAGACAGATTATTTTAAGTCATGGGCTGGTAATCTCAATATAGAACGCCTCTACCCCTAAATTTTAAGTATTGAGCCATGTTGATAAGCATCTACTTTTCTGCATAATGAAAGTGTGTTGTGGTTGTAATATTTTAAGACAGAAATTAATTCAGAACTTAATGTTTCAGGTAGACATCAGTAGTGTTATATCAGGGATACAGTATAATGAAAAACTGAAGATTTCCTTATCAATGCAAAAAACTCAGCCCACACGCAAACCTCCCTGTCTCTGGAAGAGCTGAATAAGAGAGTTAATCTTAGGTATTTTTATTTCTAAATACTGGAGTTCTTTATTTACAATGTGTGACGATAGCATATAAAAGACATGAAGAACAAAATGTAGTATATTGATTTTTAAGGATTAATAAAGAATGTATTGAAACAAGCGATGGATTTTACAAATGAGTAACATTTTTAAGAAGCAGAAAATGTAGCTTTTTGAAGAAATGGCTCATTACAGTTAAGTCTCCTGGAACAGGAGTGGACTGTGAAGATACAGATATTTGTAATAAAATTGCATGCATCTTCTGTTTGGATTTTTTTTTCTAATTTTGGTGGGCTGTTGGCCTACGATGTTATTTGATACTGTTTGTGGCGAGTGGACAATACAGATGCTGTGACATATTATTTAGTATGGCTATGGTATTACCCTAGTCCAGACAGATGCTGTGAAGATTAATGTAACACTAGGTCCACTGTCTTCAGAGATCTCTCCCTGCTGGGAGAATTGTTTGTACCATGGATACCACTGTCCCCAAAGATGCTGCGCACACTAAGACTGTCAAGCATCCAGGCACCACTGTCCCAGCAGATGCTGAAGACCTTAAGAGCTGTTAATGGGGAAGTTTTATGTAACACAGATATCTCTGTCTTATCTTTCAAACAGAAATTCTATTCTGGTCGTTTCTTAACTATCCTGAAACCCAGCTGTTCTAGTGAGGCTACAGAGCATTAATAACCACAAGCATCTCCTGTATGAGGATGCTTGCTTGAGGTAATACTAACAGTTATCACTGTTTCTCTTCCCCAGAACAGATCTTGAGGGGATATGGGTGATACAGAGAATGAAGTACTTCTCACCAATATAATTTGTTTTGAAGGTCTGTGGCTGTTGTTAGGAATTTTAATAGAACCAAAATACATAGTAAAAGTGAATCAGTTTTAGGGAAACATGGTACTTACCCTCTAGCTAACATATATGCAGGATCTGTAAAATAAGAGGACTGCTGTGCCTGGAGGTCATGCTTTTGGTTGCTGAGTAAAACTTCTTGCTTTACTGTGAGTCAGGTGGGTCCTGCTTGCAGTCTGATAGCATTTAAAAATGTTGGAGTCTAGTTTGTTGCACAGATGAAGAAACAGTTTGTCAGAGTATCTGAGGCTATTGAGGTGATCATTGCAAATAGAGTAGTTCTTAATGAAACAGTGTTTGGGTCTAGATCCTCAGAGAAAATGATGAGCATCACAAATCAGGAGAACTTCACTGCATTCGTTCTAACAGAAGAATTTTTTTAGCCAGAAAAGCACATGTTCAACATTTAATTACTTTTTTCCGAAAAAATAGTTTTTCCAATATGTAACTCTAGAATGGGAGAACGTCCTGTTCATTTGAAGGTACCTGAAGAAAAAAATCAGGTGTCGTTTACCCTCTCCATTTGATAGAGGTTACCTTTCAACTGCTGTGTATAAATTTCAAGGACATCTCACTCTTGATAAAGTTTGTATACAAAAATGAAGTTGCTGATATTAGTAGACCTGTGAGGGTTCTGAAGTCTGAGTTTTGCAGTCACATTGCAATGTCCTCCTGTTCCTGACTTTTCTCCTTTGCTTTAGAGTTGATCTCTTTCTACTCTGTTTTGTAGTCTTCTGTTTCTTTTTCTTTTCATGTAGAGATTTCCTCAGGCTGAATCTTAGGAAGATCCTGCACCATGCAGTAAGCTTTGCACTAAACTTTGTGGTGTTGTGTCTCTGGTTATTGATGCAAATTAGGATTAGAGCTGTACACCTGTTCTTCCTTGGGGAAATGCTAAGCCTGTTGGGCACAACACTGAATGTTTTCAAAAGTTGCATCAGCTTAATTTGGTTGATTTAAGATGAACTGGTGCAGAGCACTTAGGAATATGTTTGCTTAAGAATGGCTAAATTTAAAATAAATTCCCTCTGGATTGTTTTTGATTTAGCAGTAATCTGAAATCTTAAATGGAACATGTAGAGTTGGATTCAGTTTCCAGAGAAGATGTAAGCATATCATGGCTGAAACTGGGAAAAAAGTTTGAAGTATGAATAATGATTAACTGTATCCTCAGTTACAGTAAGGTTACTTCGGTGGTGGAAGAGATGGATATCACAAAATAAATCAACGGAAGTGAGCAAAAAACCCCAGGAAGCTGTTTATATTTAGGGCGTTTTTTCTAATCCCCCATTTGAGAATTTACAAACTGCCTGCAGCTGTTTATGATCACTGGTTTTCAAGGGTCCCCAGGCAATTGATCATGTTCTTAGTGAAATGTTTCAGAGGCTGGTTTACCTCTTAGTTGTCATAAACCAGTATGCCCATGTAAAGTTCTGTAACCTCCTTGCATTTTGGAAAGAAGATCTTTTTTTCCTAGACTGCCTGTTTAGGCCTGTGTCAGTCTTGCTGCTACTGTAAGCTTAAATATTCACAGAGTGAAGTTTTAAGTACTGATATGGACTAATTCCATATAAATAAAAAAACCTAGTATTATTACATTTATTATGTCTAATTAGTATATTATTTCGGTTTTTATACAAACTCTGATAGCAAAGTGTCACTGTGAGGTATCAAAACTTATTGGGGGTTTGTGTTTATAGTGTCTAACTTAGAGAAGGATGGGTTTTTTGTTTTGCTTGATCATAGTTCATGTCTCTAATACTAGAACTTAAATTTGATTGGTATTGTTGGTTGGTTGGGTTGGGTTGGGTTGCAGTTTTTCTTTTTTTTTTTTTCTTTCTGACTTAACTATAAAATAAATGGGAGTCTTTAATCCTATCAGAATATGGAAATCTGTCCAGCCTCAAAGAACAGGCCTCTTGGATTTTGTAAGACCTAGCTTAAAGCCCTAAGCAAAAGGTAATGTTTTTCATTTCTTGAAGTATTATTACAAGTATTTTGGCATATGTTACCTCCCCAGAAAATCTTTAATAGAACACTTGTCTGCAAAAGTTCTTTATTAAGAAGTCACCTGCTCTCACTGCTTGGTTTTTTTTATGTTGAAATATGTTTGCATTTTCTAATTTTCTCCTTTTAGAGTGTGTGTTCTACTTAGCCTCCTAAGATCTTAAACTGTTGTGTGATGAGTGCCGAATGACTTCTCACAGTTCATTTCAGCCATTTGAAATGTACATAACAGCGACAAAATATTTACTTATGCACACACCCAAGTTCCTGCTTGTGTTCACTCTAGTGCTGGACAGTTGGTTACTGGAGCAGAGCTAAATAAGGAGACAGAGTCTCCAGACTATTTTTTTCCAGTTTCCAGTTTTCCAGACAGCTTATGTCCTATCTAAGAAAGTGAATTCAACTGTATATGCTCCATTTAATATTCCAGACTACTGCTAAATCAGAAATAATGAGCCAGTCTCCTTATTTAGGTGGCATAATTTGCTGAAGAGAAGCAGCAGTAGAAAAGGTCATGCCTCATGGTCATTAATTCTGTCTTTCATCTAGAGGGCATGATATGATCCTGTAGCTTGTTTAGAGTTCTAGTATGCTTCTACAGTAATTACAGTTTATTTGATTTTTTTAAATTTCTTTTTTTACTTCCCCACATCAGCCTTGTCAATGGGAAACTGCACTTGCTGTCTGCAGATGCTTTATGCCAAATACCACTGCCCATGTGTTGGTTTCAGACTGAACACAGGCTGTATTGGAGCAAAGTGTTCCCATCACTGCTGTTGCTTAGAAAGGACATCTGAAAAACTGTAATGCTGTGTTACTGTCTTAACAACGGGAAAACAACGTTTGATGTAGAATTCTGTTTCATCTTCTGACAGTTACTCTGGTTCAAATTTATGTACTACAATTTCTGTAAAAAATCAAAAGCATTTAAACAAATTCTGAAAGCCCTGTTTTGTTTTGGTGGGATTTTTTTTTTTTTGTGTACTACTTAGAGATTTTAATTCTTATGACTCTAATTTGGGTTAGTTCATAGGTACTGGGTTTTTTTCTGGTAACTTAACTTTTTCAGGAGTGCATAGAAACTATTGATATGTTGTAGCTTAAAAACTTAACTTGTGTTACTTTTAGTTCCTGTGTATTAGGAGCCTGACAGAAGTCCTACCAAGCATAATGCCATACTAATCTGTAAGCATGCAAGGTAAGAGTTCCTTACAGTGCCAAGCTCTGAACCGTGAGTTTATCTAAATTTGATTTTAGTCAGATTTTGTGTAGTAGTTTGAGTGCCACTTGACAAGAGTTCATTCTTGTCTTCTGGCATACCATCTTGGTCTTTTAGAGGCAAAAACTTGGCTCTAATTTATAAGCAAAAATTAATACATTTGCTTAAGATGCTGTTACTAAAATGCAGATGCTGTTTTTCACATAATTGTTTGCAAATTGCTCTGAAAGCATGTGTATACTTTGCACACAGGTATGGGGAATTATGAATTAATATGGATCTTAATTTTTTGGGGAAAAAAAAATCAACTCGTTCTGGAAAATGTGCCAGAAAGCTGAAGGTGGTCCTCCTAAGTGAAACTGTTTATTTCTGTTCTGTGAGACAGCACATTGGCTGAAATAGTTTGAATCCTGTTATTGACTATTAGAAGTGCTCATGCACTAACATAGAAAAACAACACTGTAGTGGTTTTGTTTTCCTAGAAATTTTTTAACTTTTTATGGTGGACTTCGGTCTTGAGAGGAAGGAAGGGCTGTGGCATCCTGTTTGGCACTGAAGCAAGAAGTATTAAAGGCATTGTTCCTTCCAAGGTGCCATAGTGAACTTGGAAGTTAATTTGGAAGTTAATATTAAGGAACTTATTGAAGAGTTTAGCATTATGGGTTTAAACTTCTATCCACTGCAGTGATTGTATCCTGAATTTTCAGATTAATCAGAATTTGTCTTTTTAGCACTAACTGTGACTTGGAAACTGGATGCTACACATGGTACACAGCTGAATGGCAAGTGCTTTCCAATGAGAACCGTTTTCTTGTTGGCCTTTGTTTTGTGTTTTGCAGTAACCAAGGTCATTAGCTTCCTCCATGCAGGTCTGAAAAAATGGCTCAGCTATTTCCATATGTGCAAACAGGCATAAGTGTTAAGAGAAGTAACATTTCTTCATTCTTCTGTTTGGAACAAACTATGTAAAGTAGGGTGGAATAATACATATCTCACTGGTAAAGTCACTTGTGCTGACTTTTAAAAGTTACTTGAGGCAAAACACCTCAAAAACCTCAGTTTTTTGAGGTACAATACCTCAAATAGGAAAGCTCAAGTAGTTGGGCTAAATAATTATATTTCTTGCTCTAAAAGTATTTTTCTTTGGTATGAAGTGTTTGGGGTTTTTTTTAAAGCATAATTTTACAGATTGCAGGCAGTTTATGCTTTCTTGTTTACATTACTTCCTAGTCACTGGACAATCTGAACAAGGTAAGGTGCATGGCTTAGGTTTACTATGCAGAATGAATATTTGCATAAGAAGTTTCTTGTTTGGGTTTTTTTTTCCCCTTAATTTATACTAAGATAGAGTTTATATTAAACTCTTAAACATCATAGAGTTTGACTAAACTCTTTACCTGTCTCATTTGAGGAGCTCAGAACTGAATGACTGAATTAGACATGGGATACTATTCCACTTCAAAGGCCTGGAGGGCAGAGAAGAGTGGCAGGAAAGCAGAAGCTCTCTGTTTTGTTATGCTGCAGTAAAGCCAAACACTAGAACCATGTTCTTTTACCTTACCTGTAACTCTTTTTGAGTATGCATGCATATGTGCTTTCTTCCTATTCTCCCTCTGCATCCCGTGGTAGTAGAATCAGGAACAAAGCTTTTAGCACTGCAAGCCTTTCTAGAACATGTGACAGAGGCAACACAGCTTAGTCAAATTTGACTCTGATGGGTGTAACATGCAGATAAAGTTTGTTCTTATCACTCTGTTGCAGTTACAAGGACAGTTACAGGAGGACTATTGTACTTAGGTATCCATAATTTGCTTGAAGAACCCTTATCTTGGTTAATCTTCATAACACTATTATGAAGATGCTTCTGATTTTAATGGTTTGTATTGCTCAGCAGGTTTTAGGCTGATATTGCATGGCTTATGGTTTTGGTCATGCATTGTTGAAAATGTAGCATGACAAATGTCTTGACATGCATTTATAGTGCTGTTTTATAGTATTTTCAATCAGAATCAGAGAAAAAGGCTTTCTCCTTTCGTCACAAGGCTTATAAACTGCAAGACAGTATTTTTAGTGTTGTGTATTTGTCATAGAGTGATTTGATGGAGTAAAAGACAGTGTTTGTGGACAGAAAGTGTATTATTATTTAGGATGATGTTTGTCTTGTCACTATTATGATTGTCTTATAACAGTCTCCACACCTCTCATCTCCTCTTTTAATGAGTCCTGTAGGTCTAGTAAAGTTCAGAGATCTGAGAGGACCTTTGTATCTGTTTACCTCTTAGCCAGGCAGCAATCCCAGTGATTGCCCATGAGATATGTTAGCAGATAACCAAGCTGTATGTCAAATAGATTTTCGTGCTGATGCGTGCCAAAGAACATGTAGCTTTTTACCTAGCAGTTACATCTCTAAGGGCCTGTGGGTGTGTGCGGCCCATGGCTGTGTTTTTCTGTCTCCTGCATATGTTAAGAAAGTGGTTTGTGTAGTTACACTGAATAGTACCTGTTCCAGTAGGGTTTTTTATTTGGTATTTGTTGGAAGTTGTTTGTTTGTTATTTTGTGTTCGTTTTTTCAATTGCCTGCTGTGAAGTCTGCACATTAGCTCAAATGTTGGGGGTTAGTGGTGATTTAAGTTCTTCCTGGAAAGTGTCTCGCTGTCTCTATGAGTACTCAGTGTTCAGTGTCTGAATATGCTTAAGGAATTTTGCTGCAAGTTTTTATGCTGGACAGTTCTGGTGATTGCCCTGACTGCCTCCTTGCAGAATAAGAGATCACAGTTTGTGCTCTTGCCCCATAGAAGCAGAACTGAATAAGTGTCAGTTCTGTCTAAGTTTGTTTTATAAATCTTACTGTCAAACATGAGGAAACTTTGGGAAGCCAAGAACTTTCTCTGAACAATCCTTTTTAGATTAGGATAGTTACTCAGGCTGTTGGAATGAAACTATTAAACTTCAATACTTAATTTGTTTGAGTGTCTTCTGTAAAGCTGTCCCGGGAATATAGGAAAATCTATACTTTGGCAGATGCCTTCATTTTAAAGATGTGACACTTCTTTTCTGCATAAGACTCACACATCTGATTATTCACTTAAGGCAGCTCACAATGTGCATTATCTGAAAAGGCAATCAGATTTGTTCAGAGTTAGACTTATTTTTTTGGCTGATTTGTTTACAGTCTTTGCTGGACTGTAACACTGCTGTGTATAAAAGCTGTTTCTTTTCTGTTCTTTGTCTTCAATGAGGTATGGAGCCCATCTGGAAAGTTTCAGGGAGGAATAATATACCTGCTGATTCTCTTCTGAAGGTGTTAAACTAAAATTCTAACTCAATTTGTGTCTTATGCTAGAACAGCATTTTGCATTCCTTGTGTAAAAAGACTTTTTAAAAACAGTTTTTCTACTTTTTTCAAGTTTAAGTATTAGGAAGAAGAGAAAATAGATCTGTTCTGGGATTTCAGATAAATTGCTTCTGTTCTTTACCAACAAAGCTTACCAATGCATGGGTAATTTGTGATCCACTATCATTGTTTATACAGATGTGCATATGGATAACTGCACTTCATGTGGTTCAATAAAATTAACACTGACCTGTCATATAAGTTAAAAGTGCATGGCCTAGACTGTTTGCATGAACTTAGTTAATTTTTCTGCACTGGCAGGGGAATAGCTTAACATGGGCTGAAATATGCTAGCATCTCAGCCTGACTTCTGCTTCCAGATAAACAAAATATGCCTTTTGGGGTGGCAGTTTTTATGGCCAGTCCTGAACCATCCCCATCTTTGTATGTTGTCTTGATAAAGCAGTGTTAAGAGATTCCATGAGCTGGAATTGGTATGGAATGTTTCAGGCCATCTTGGTCTGCCCCAGCTGTCATTAAATTCTCAGCAGACCTCATGTGTTATGGCTGTAGCCTAATGTAAAGTGAATTTTTTTGATTTCTTCCTAATTGGCTTGCACGAAGGCTGCTGCCTCTCTCCTCTGCAGACCTGTAATTGCTCCTGTGGGGTGTGTTCTTGTTTTACAATGTCTGTCATGCAAGGTGTGGCATTCACATGTTTAATATTGTCCTTGTCATGTGAGTGTTTTGTGCTTCTGTTGTGCACCTTTGAAATGATGAAGTTACCCACCTTTTAAAGTAGTGCTCAAGTGCAACTGATGTGGGGACCTTCTAGAATAACCCCCTGTGAGACTTCCCTTCATTCCCATTGCTATATTTCTAGAATAGATTTGAATTTAGGGTATTCTTGGTGCCACTGATAGTTGGATGTGCCATCCTACTCCTGGCATGACAGTCACAAAGAGGAGAGTAGTTGAGAGCAAAGACACCTGCAGTGGCTCTAACAGCAAAATGGCCATGCAGGAGCAGTTCTTGCAACAGCTGATTTTAGCAGAGGCTGTGTTGTGCAAGCCTTTGTCCTGGCCTGCATTTAGCTAGGCAAGTACCTTAAAAAGTGGCCTGGCTTGCTGTAGTGCTATGTTAATGAGAGCTCTTGAATTCCAAGCCAGTATTGTCTCAATTTTGAGCTCTGCTCTCGACAACAGTTTTCTCAGATTATGCCTATTTGTCCTAGATTTAGAAGGTTACTTATAAAACCAGGATGTGATCTGTCCTTGCTGATAGATGCAGATCTCTTGACATATTTGGTATTTTTGAGGAAAACTTGGGCAGGAACACAGCAGAAATAGCAGTATGAAATAAGATAGTGCCCTCCTTCATGGAAAAAGACAGTTGGTAGACCAGAATAATTGTTTTTCTGTGCCCTAATTTTGCCTTCATTCTCTTCTTTTAAAACTGATTTGCACTGTTTCCAGTTGAACCCTTAGTTCTGTCCTTAGACTTCTGTAACTGATCACGTGGGATTAGTTGATTCACCACTTACTTACCAAACATCATGGCTACTTAGCACACATTCACAACATGGCTCGTCTCAGGGAGTCTAAAGGTGAGACTGACTTCGTCCTAAACAGCTTTGTCAGCTGCAGTTCTGACTGGGGAACAGTTTATAGAATGTTTGGCCCTCCATGTTTCAGCTAGTCTACATGGCACCTCTTTTACTTCCCTTCCTCTTTCCAAATCAATGTGTATACAGATGTCTGCTGGACATTGGGATAAGAATGCCATAAAATGCTTCTTGGATAATTTTTATAAAATACTTTCTATTTTAAAGTAAACTTTAGAGCTCTAGGACCTCCCATGAAAATGTGACTAAGAACTGTGATGTATGTTTGTAAGTCACTTTTTCCAAATGTCCTTCCTAAACCATCTTTTTTGACCGCACATTCTTTACTTCTTCTGCCCCAAATTTTTTCATGAACAGTAAGACAAAGTTCAGAAATGGTCCTGGTTTCCATCTTGTGGTTTTTTTTTCCTGTGGAAGTACTCTTGTCTCAGAATTTAAAGTGACAGTAAAGTTGCTTAAACAAAGAAATGGAAAATAAATGATATTCAGTGCAGCACACTGTGCCACTGGTATGAACACATTTACCAGGCAGTTTGATTGGCTAGCTTGTATTTTCACTTGGCATTCAAGCTTGATTGGTTTGAGTGATCATTTGCTTGCCTAGGCTTCTAAAGATAACAGATTAAGTGATGACCAGAAGCCTTCCTTGAGTACAACACATAGTTTAAGGTGTCGAAGTTGCTACTTGAGGCACATGATGATACAGTGTAATATAAATCATTCTGTGTAGATTGAGAGTCACCTCAGTACTTTCACACCAGGTTTTACCAACTGGTAGGATAAGATAAATGTAATTTCAGTTGTTGATTTCATTTGTACCTTTTTAGTTATGTTGTGTGTACATGGGCAAGATGTAGGTGTTACAAAGCAGTTGTGTGATGTTACAATGAAAGACTCTAATGATGGCTTTGTGGGAGCAATGCTGAAGATGCTATTTAGCTGTTCTCTTGCAGAAATAGTTTTAATACTATATTTTTAGTAACTGGGAATTTGAACATCACCAAGTTCCTTATTTAAATCCTTTCTGACTAAGCTGGTTCTTTAAATCCTTTTTAAAAGCTTTTAAAAAAGCAGTAGCATTCTCAAACTGTTAAGCAAGAAGGGGAAGACAAATAAATGAAAGTACTGATGAGAATGGTGAAAGCCTCTGTGCTGAGTCTCATGAGTGGCTTGGCGTAGAGGAATTTCGTTATCGCCCTGATGTTCAATGCAGGGTTGTTCTTACCGAAGGCTGCAGTTCAGCAGGGAATAATGAAGAGAAGTTTGAATTATTTTGGAGATGTTTAGTTACGTTCTTAAATAATAGCTCTGTGCAGGGCAGTAAAAACACATTAATAGGATTCTTTACCTCTTTTGCTGACCTCTAGGGTGAGACTGGTATGGAGGTAGCAAAATATCTGTGAAAGATATTACAGAAAGGTTTTAGATTATAATTTTTATTTTACACTGCTACCCCACTGTTAACATCCTCTCAGAAAATTTATTGAACAATGATACCCTGTGTTGTGGGGAGATAGCTTGCCAAGCAGGAGAAGTGATTATCCTAAGGAAACGGGTGTTTTATTCGTCAGTCTGTGGCAGAAACAAAAATGAAGAAGAGGAAGTGTTGAAGTGTGTAGTACTTAAGTGTTTAGTATTTGAAGTTAAACACTGTCTTTTCTGAATTAAATAATATAAAAAGGAAATTTTTTTCTTGCCAGCATAATGTGGAAAGTATTTTCTTCTATTAATAGAAAGCTTTGAGCTAATGGAATATTTGTTCAAGTTTAAAGAAAACCATGGGACTGCATTGGAAGCTTAGGTTGTGATGCCTTTTTTTAACTGTAAAACTTCAGTGAGAAGCCCATTTACATACAGGAAGCGTGATATAATTTTGGTTATTGCAAACTGGAAGCTTGAAGAGTATATTATGAAAGGGCTCTTTGCTGCTCTTCTAATCCCCTAAGTAAACACATCTGGATTGATTGTGGTAGTTGCTGAAATTGCTCAGTACTCTTAACTTTTTGGTGTTTGAATTAAATTTACCAGGTTTTAGTTCTGAAAGTGTGTCAACAGAAGTTGGGAGCTGGACGGGAAAAAGTGGGAAGGAAACATCTAGTGTATGAGCTGGATGTAGATTTGGGTGTCCGAGCCTGTAAACAAATGGCTTGAATGAAGGGTCTGTGTATTCCCATCTCTATTTGACTGGGGGTGCTGATTGTGATGCGGGAGCCTTAGGCTGTTGCAGCTTGAAGGTAGAGGGTAAGACCAGAATAGGAACTACATCATGTTTTTCTTGGTGAGTTTAGTCACCCTTTACTGTGAGCGGTAGATGATGTATTATGTCAGCATCATCCTCTTAACTAATATTCATAAAGCTTTCCAGGCAACTACATCAACACAGACTTGAACAAGCTGAAAACTGTTCTTAGGGAGAAGAGAGGAGAAATGAGTCATCGATTCTGTCCTGACTGGTTGTAACAGTGTGTAGTGTGCTAGACTTCTATCGTTGGCATAGAGGGTAAAACATTGGTCAGAGTACCATCAGACAAGGGGGTGTGTAGATATTGACTGAAAGGGGGTGTTTTCACTGTTTGTGCCTCTGAACACAGCAAGTGCTGCTGCTGTGTACCGGACTCACAATTTGTAATGTGCCACATGAACTGAGAGATATGTGAAACCAGCTTGTAGTGTGGTACTAATTAGTTTTAAATATGCCCTGTCCTAAGAACTCATGTGGGGTAAGGATTACAGTCCTATGCTTTGCAAGGACTGTCGTCTGTTTCAGGCTTTTTAAAAACGTGAGTTATGAGGTAGCAGCCTCTGTGTACACCTCAGTGCTAAAATAGCTTTTCTCTGGGTTGTGCAACTTTTATATGCACTACTGCTGATATTGTAAAATGCTGTGCAGAGTTAAGCAATTACTGTGCTCTCACTTTAAACTTCTAGTGGGAGGGATCATGTTGCTGCAAAAAATACACTAGAATGTTCTCATAAGTGTGACCTGTTGTTGGATGCAGAAAAGGCTGTGGATGTTGTCTGTTTGGACTTCAGCAAGGCCTTTGACACTGTCTCCCACAGCACACTTCTGGAAAAGCTGGCAGCCCCTAGTTTGGACAGGAGCACTCTTTGCTGGGTTAGGAGCTGGCTGGATGGCCCAGCCCAGAGAGTGGTGGTGAATGGTGCTGTATCCAGCTGCCAGCCAGGCACCACTGGTGTCCCTCAGGGGTCTGTTCTGGGACCAGCTCTGTTCAATATTTTTGTTGATGACATGGATGAGGATATTGAGTCTTTCATTAGTAGGTTTGCAGATGACACTAAGCTGGGAGTGTGTGTTGATCTGTTGGAAGGTAGGAGGCCTCTGCAGAGAGACCTGGAACAGTTGGATGGATGGGCAGAGTTCCATATGATGAAGTTTGATAAGTCCTAGCTCTGAGTCCTGCACTTTGGCCCCAATAACCCCCTGCAACGTTACAGGCTGGGGATGGTGTGGCTGGACAGTGCCCAGGCAGAAAGGGACCTGGGGGTGCTGGTGACAGCAGCTAAACATGAGCCAGCAGTGTGCCCTGGTGGCCAAGAAGGCCAATGGCATCCTGGTCCTTGTCAGGAATGGTGTGGCCAGCAGGAGCAGGGAGGTCATTCTTCCCCTGTACTGGGCACTGATGAGGCCACACCTCTAGTGCTGTGTCCAGTTCTGGGCTCCTCAGTTTAGGAAGGAAGCTGAGACGTTTGAGCACGTCCAGAGGAGGCAACGAGGCTGGTGAGAGGCTTGGAGCACAAACCCCGTGAGGAACGGCTGAGGGAGCTGGCTGGTGTTGTTTAGCCTGGAGAAAAGGAGACTCAGAGGTGACCTTATCACTCTCTATAACTCCCTGAAAGGTGGCTGTAGCCAGGTGGGGGCTGGTCTCTTTCTCCAGGCAGCAACTGGCAGAAGGAGAGGACACAGTCTCACGCTGTGCCAAAGGAAATAGACTGGATATTGGGAAAGTTTTTTACAGAAAGAGGGATAAAGTACTGGATTGGTCTGCCTGGGAAGGTGGTGGAGTCACCATCCCTGGATGTTTTTAAAAGAAGATTGTATGTGGCACTCAGTACCCTGGTTTAGTTAAGATATTAAGGCATGGGTCAGACTGGATGATCTTGAAGGTCTCTTCCAGCCTAGTGATTCTGTGATTTTGGAGTTGGCACAGCTGCTTTTTGGAAGTAACATAGGGGAAAAAAATTGACAGGCATTATCTTCTTAATAATTACTCAAATATTTTTAGGGTATATCACTGATAAGTTTACTGAGTATATAACTTCCTCTTCTAGCTGCCTGATGGCTGATAAGCCGTGTAGCACAGTCACTTTAAAGCACACATTAGTCACTGTGACTCCTCACCACCCTGTACTGAAAGTGGTGACTAATCTCTGGGTCTGACTTTCCGTTATGGAGTGCAACCTTTACCCTCGGTAACTAGGTGGAAAATTTCACAAAATAGTATGAAACATTCTTGCTTTCTGGGCTGGGTCCCCCTTACCTCACAGCCAGTGTCTGCAACTTGTGTCTGCTAGGAGAGATTTGAGGCATCAGATGTGCTGCTAGGCTCTTAAAAAGTCTTTAGACTTGCTGTCTCTTTGAGAAAAATCTTGCTTTGGATAGTGGCTCTTCAGCAGTGTGTGAAACTCTAGCAGAATGAAAAGAGCTAGTGATGTGAAGCCAACCTGCACATAAAAACCTGATCCAGAGGCTTATTTTGGCACTTGTTTTTGGCATTATTTTGTCTGATGAGACTGAGGTAGTATAGTGACTTCCACACTTTGTACAGTGTTTATAACACACTTTCCTAATGAAAAGAAGAAGGTTATGAGCCAAACATTTTTTGCAATATTATGAAATATGAAGGGATAGTGAACCTTTTTTGCCTTTATTCAAAAGCAGCTGATTCAGAGCTTAAATATCACTTCAGGTTAGCAGACCTTCTGTGCAAATCTGAAATACTGAAATAGTCTCATTTTGGAGAGTATGGGTTAAGCAGGAACAAGACTTAGTATTTTTTTCTGGTATAAAGAAGTTGTGAAGGAGTCTTTAGGCTTTAGACTCTAACATTGAAATGTTAATGCTTCTTTCACCTCTGTTGAAAAGGAATTTAGCAGTGTGCATTGACAGTGAAGGCAGCCAACGATGTCCTGAGCTGTATTTAATAGGAGCATAGTCGTTATTTATAGGGGAGTAATTATTTCTCTCTGCTCAGTACTACTTAGCTGTGTCTAGAGTACTGTATCTAGTTTTTGGTCCTTGATCCAGGCAAAACATGAACTGGCAGCAAGCCCAGCAGAGGAACCATCAGGGTTGTCAGGAGGCTGGAGCATAGGCCTGGTAGGGGAGCCTGGGTTGCTTCAGCCTGAAGAAGAGCAGTCTCAGAGGTACCTGACTGCAGCCCCTTCATACCTGCAAGGGTCCATCAGGAACATCAGGGCCAGGCTCTTCACAGCCCTGGGAAGATGAGATGCAAAGGCTGTAACTTCTAATAAGAAGTAGACAAAACCAGTAGATTCAACAATTTAAAAAAAATAACAAAACACCAAAACAACAACAAAAAAACAGTCCAGCTTTCACTGTGAGAACAACTATTCAGTGAAACAGGCTGCTTGGGGAGGTTGTGAATCTTTGTAGGCATTAAAAGTATGGCTGGTTTGAAACCCTGAGTCATTGCTGATCCTGGCCAGAGGCCCAGAGACCTCCTGAGGTTTCTTCTAACCCGAATGATTCTGTTCATTCTGCTGGTTCTACAGATGTATGACTGACCATTCTCAAAACACCTGTTTTAGAAAAGACTGTTAACCTGAAAATAAAACTGACTTTGTCATATAGGTGTGGATTGTTTCTGGACTGAGTTACAGTAGCACTAAAAGATAACAAATATTTGACAGCTATTGTGATCTTGTTTCTTGAAAGATAAGGGTAATAAAAATCACAAGGAAAATTTAGCCGTGTCATTGTGTCACCTTTAAAGGACATCAGACTCATAGTTACTAAATACAGTCCTTTGGAGTCTGGGGGCCAAACAGTTCAAGAGTTTGAAGATGCCTTCATGCAGTTAACCTACTCAGCAGTGTTCAAAATTATAAAGGAGCTTAAAGATACTTTTTTTCCTTGCTTGCTTAGTTACTGGGAACAGGTTGGATGGGGCTTTGAGGGCATGGTCTGGTAGAAGGCATCCCTGCTCATGGCAGGAGGGTTGGAACTAGATGATCTTTAAGGTCATTTTCAACCCAGACCATTCTGTGGTGCTGCAAATGGGATTTCTTTGTGCTTTTTGGGACATACTGTTTTAGAAACCTGGCACTGCTGTAGAACACACTAGGTAATGAATTACTAGGAAAATGGAACCTAACATGCTTCTTAAGAGGTATGAAGAAGCAGAATTCCATAGGATTGGTAAAACTTGGTTTGTAGAAATGGATAACCTGTAACTTTGAAGCTTTTCTATCTAGGCAAGTGTAGGAATAGGAATTTAGTCCTTAAAGATGTTTTCTCTTGGTATATAAGTAATCCTAAATTAGGGACTTGCAGAATCTGTCTCTCAAGGTAGAGGGAATAACTGCTCTGTTTCTACTGCAGAAAAGAATTTTATATGATGTAAGTAGTTAAAGCTTTTTATAAAACTAACATTTATAACATTTCTTGCAAGTGATAATGTGATGATAATGAATGGTACTTCTGTAATCCATCTTCATTTTACTTGCAGTTCTTTAGCATCACAGTAGTTGTCTTTTGGAGGTTTTGGGTGGTGATGGATTTCTTTTTTCTCCCTTCCAGCAGTCTGCTTGCTGTGAGATGTACAAATAGCTTGGAAGATGGGATACTGTAAAAATTAACAGACCTGGAATGCTTTCAAAAACAAAAATTAAGGAGAAACCCCTAAAAGCAAGTTTTTATTGTGTCTAGATAACAGCAGTAGCCTGGCTTTTTTTTAGTTCTAGTTCCATAGGTAGTCCTAAAAATTTGAGTGATCAAAATACAAGTTAGCTAACAATTGTTGCCCAGTAACTGTGATATAGATATACTAAAACGTCCTCTCATGTTACTTCAAATTGTATTTTGTTTACAGATCCTTTTTCTGCAGCTACCAAATACAAGAATACTGCTGTGCCACATGTTTCAGCCAGCCCTAACAAAAGTGAATGATGCTTCAATAGTACTGTCAGAAGTCTTCCATTTTGTGTATGAAAGTATAGCTTTTCAATGTCAGAAAAGACAAGTCTGTTTTCGATACTCTTGTTCAAATAGTACTGAAACAGCAGGTTAAGAACTACTTGTTTGAAAAGCCTGTGCAAATGGTGACTATTCAGTCCTTCATAAATTACAGAAATTAAAATATTTCAAGGAATGTTGAAGTTCCAGTACTGGAGGAGAAATACCAGTTGGGAGCTAACTTTATATGAAAATGACCTTTAGATGAAAATCGAATGACTAACAAGCTAAATAAAACTCCATGTTATTCTTAAGTTCTAGCATAAAGAGCCAAATGCAGACGCGCTTTCTGATGCTTGTCTCAAAGCTGTGCCCCCCATCAACCATTTTCTTTCAAATGACAGTCAAATGGGGATGCAGAAAACTAAGCGAGCTATTTGCATGAAAGCAGGTAGGAGCTCAGGATAAAATATTAGGACCCTTCCTCTTTTAGCATCTTTTTAATTCTTAAGATTTTCTTTGGAATATGTTGTTCCTTGAGGCAGTTGGGATTTCTGCTCTAAAGCTGGTTAAGAAGCTCTGCTTCTTGATGAGGTAACACTTATTTTTAGAGTGTATAGAAGTGATTCCGAAAAGACCAAAGTTTTGTTCTGAAAACTTGGAGGTATTCCTTATGGGAATTTTATTTATCCTTTTGGATTACTTGGCCAGTTTTCTGTGAGTCTGAGGCTTCCCCAGTAGTTGCTTCCTGTTTTAGAGCAATTTAGTGTGCTTTTCAGACCTAGGTGTTGGCAAGATGGCCAGATATAAGTGTTGCTGCATGGTTGCTGTAGAATTCTAAGGCCTTCTACTAGGCAGTTTGTGGGCCTCTTCTAGTTTTGCTATGGGGATGTTTTGAATTTGACAAAAAAAAGCCAAAAGGATATTTTATCTAAAGGATCATAAGGACAATATGAAGCTAAAAGGTACCACACCCCTTATGGGTATGTGAATGGATATATGAACTGGGGACAGGAACTTGGCAGAAGAACCTGTGTACTTCTGGGGAGTTTCTTTTACAGCCGGTAACAGAGGATGATCAGGCTGTTTGTGCTCTGTATCTGTCACTTTGCTGGCCAGTCAGACTGGCAGCAAGGGACTGAGAGCTTCAAGAGAGACTTTTGTCTTTTTCATCAATAGAGTTGCTAATTTCTTTAAGAATGTGGGAGAAAGAGGTTGAAAAGGTACTATAAGGGGAAGCACTTACCTTCTCACAGAGCACTCATCAGATGATATGTAGCACCTTTAATTATCAATGCAAACAAACTTTTGGCCGCAGTATGCACTCTGCTTGAAATAATCTTGATGAGCCATCAGAAATGGTTGATCAATATGCCTTACAATCCATTTAAAAGTACCAGGAAGGAACACAACTTTCTCCTGCAAGCTGTAGCTATAATTGTTTTGCTTAATAAGTTAATATGGGAATATGAGAAGCACTCTACTTTTTAGGTTCTTAGGTTATTGTTCATCTGTACTTCAGATACTCTTTGATCTTGAAGGCTTACTTGGATGTCATTAAACATCTGAAAGTAAAATCTTTCACTTATGTCACTAGGCATACTAGGTTAGGTATATGTGGGGAAGAGAAGGAAATAACTAAGGTAGTTTGCTCTCAGTAAATGCATAATTCTAATAATGTTTCAAGTGCACATGATGCAAAATTTACCAGGTTTTGCTGACTGCTGCCTCACTGACTATCTGTTATATAATGGTGAGAAGTGGGGTCTTGACTTAGTAGATGTATGTTAGATACATGCATTCCAAAACATAAGCAATTAGGTTCAGATTTTTTTCTCTACTGTCACTAAAGTGTTCTGTCATACGCTTAACTTTAGCAGACAGAAGGAATAGAAGAGTATGTGTGTGTTAAGAAAAAAACTTGTGAAAGCGCAATTATTATTCTGGTACAGTTTTGAATAAGGCTGTTGCTTTTGTAGATGCTCTAAAAGGGTATTTTTAGTTGTAGGAGGCATCAGAGAAGTTGTTACCTGGCTGATGGGTTAAACATGCCCTTTTCTTAGAGGTGCAGGGATCACAATATGATCGGTAAGAGGGAGAAAAAGCATCAAAACAACCACGTGTTTGCTTGGTTGTTTGTGTGTATTGTGTGGATAGTTATCATAGGCTTGTTGATCAGGAATTTAGAGGTTAACTAATGACAGTGGATTTCAGAAACACTGCTGGGGCATAAATTTCAAAATGCGCCTTGGCTATTTCAGTAGTATTTGTATGAATCTCATATAAGGGGTCTGAACTTTTACCTCTTCTCTTTTTCAATGGTTGGAGTAGGACCCAGGAAATCAGTGAGATTTATGTGCTGACCATGTTAAATGTCTTTTCTGTTTGGATGGGATGAAGCTGGAGGGACCAAAACACAATCACTTAACTTTCCGGGCTCTTTTTGGTTTACAATGGTCCTATAAGCAGGTTGCCTGCTTTTAAGCCAAGTCCTGTGGCATATGGTTAGGGAGACTGGCAGCTCTGGCTGCCATCCTGATGACTTAATTCTATGCAAAACATGGCAAACTGGCAGTCTGTGTTGCCATGCAGAGACTTGAGGGGGTAGCAGTGCTGAACTGCGCTTACAGGAACCATTAAAATAACAGGGAATCACAATTTACTGGTAGATAGGGAGCAATTTGTACATGGTAATACTATTTTTACCATAGGAGCTAAAGAGAGTAAGAAAAATATGTACATCCCAACTGTGGTGAGTAAGTGGTTTCACAGAACTTGAAAGATGGGGAAATGGCCTTTTTTTTACTAATGACATGTCTGTTCATGGGAGATGAACTTCATTGTTTTCTCCTTGTAGAAAATCGAAGTTATAAAACATATGCACTTACCTGTGTTTTTAGCTTACAAAACTTTTATGAATTAGCCAGTGCAGCCTGAAATAAATCCTGAGTAATAATGACTATTTCTATTTGTTCCTGTTTAAGAACTGTCTAAATACATTTTTTTTTAAAGTAGCTGAAAGACAAATGCAGGTTCATTTGTCATCTGTTCTGTGTATAGCGTACCAAAACTAAGAGTTGAATCCAGGGGTATATTTCTTAATTATCTGAAATTTAAGACATTTAGTGGGTATTACAGTGGTTATATAAATGCATTTTTGACTTGATGGAATACTCATTTAGATCTAATAAAATTTAATGAAGCTATCTATTGAGCAGATTTTCTAGATGAATCTAAATTAATTAATGCCCTACAAAATTGAATTCTATAGTGCCCTTCTGGTTTTTGTCCTATCACCTGAACTGACAAGATTTGTCTGATCTGTATGGGCAACCCATATTAATATCTGTAGCAACCTTATGGTCAAACCCAGGATATTTTGCATGGAATATCTCTAAGCAGGAAAATTCAGTGTTGCCACAAATATGGATTAGCCTTAATTCTGATAAGTGTTAAAGCATGTGATGTCATGATCATTAAAGTCTGTGGATCTTGTCCTTTAAAAATACCCTAAGCCTAAGTTGGTACTAGTTCTTAAAGTGATACAAGATTTATCAAGTAGGAGTTGGCTTGAATTATTTCACAGTAATTTGCCTTTTGACTGTGTTTGTAAGTAGACTTGGATGGAATTTAAATATTTAAAAATGCCTATTCTGAGAATATTTTGTTTACTGTCACATTACTGGTTATGAAGGTCCTCAGTATCTGTTTTGGGGTCTTTTTGCAGATGATTCAGCTCTAGAAGAAAGATTTGTCTTCACAAATTCCTTTGAAAGCACAATGGATGCATTTTAGAGTTCTACAGAAGTCATCTAGGAACAAGAACATCGGACTTTGAGGAATAACAGAGCTCAGAGCCCAGAAATTGGTCACTAATAAAGCCTCTTAGGCCATACAGCTTGGAAATGAATACCATTGAGACAGCAAAGCTTGAGGAGCATATGGAGGGTCAGCCAAATGAGACTTCTAATGGCTACTCACGACCTACTCTCTCAGTCAGTGAAGAGAACAAAAATGGCACTAGCAAACCAAAGGGCTTGTCTAATGGCTTGCGAAAAACAGCAAAGAAGTATCCTGATTACATCCAGATTGCTATGCCTGCTGAATCTAGGAACAAATTTCCTCTGGAATGGTGGAAAACAGGCATTGCCTTTGTCTATGCTCTCTTCAACTTGATATTAACAACTGTCATGATCACTGTGGTCCATGAGAGAGTACCTCCAAAGGAGCTAAGCCCTCCCTTGCCTGACAAATTTTTTGATTACATTGATCGTGTGAAATGGGCTTTTTCTGTATCAGAAATAAATGGAATGATACTACTTGGATTATGGATATTCCAGTGGTTGTTTCTTAGATACAAGTAAGTTAGCAATATTTTTTTTCTCTGCTGTATGTTTATATTGCTCATTTCAGGTCAAAGAAATCGTATAGTAAAATCCCTGACAATGTTGCTGAATAGGGCTGGCAGGAAAATAACAAAGGGATGGCTTGTTTACAAAATGTTCTAGTGTCCATGCCAGATAAGGAAATACAGGTTTTCTGATTATTGAATAATGTTTTTGAATTCTGAATTTGACACCTATGTTGTACTAATCAAATTTATTCTGACACTGGCCTTTCAAAGTGTGTTCACTGACCTGGGGATGTTCAAACTGAGGAAATCATGATGTAAGAAAATCTCATCCATATTTGAGGAAGAGCCCACTGTCCTCTACAGCTAAATAGAAGTTTTCTTCTGTGTCTTTGTTTGCCTAAACTATATATATTTTAATTGATAATGTGGTTATAGTACGAGACTAGAAGGAAAAGGTCACTGAGTAGAGGAAAACTGCCTGACCTCACCTGTAAGCTAGACTGAGGCCATGTTAAATTGGTGGGAGCTTCACACTGTAAGGAGCTAACAAGACTAAAAGCTGAAGAGGGACGTTTTAATATTTGATTCAGAGAAGTGTATGGTCTGAAGCTGCTCTTTCATTCTAAGGATTTAGCTATCTAATGAAGCTAAAGCTCCATAACTGTTGAATATCCTGCATGTAAACTTTGCATTCAATCTGTTTCCCCCCCCTTTCCTTACTTTCAGATCAATAGTGGGACGAAGGTTCTTTTTTATAATAGGAACTTTGTATCTGTACCGCTGCATTACCATGTACGTTACCACCTTACCTGTGCCTGGAATGCATTTTCAGTGTGCGCCAAAGGTAAGAATCTTTGCCTGTTCCTTCGTGCCTTAGTCTCTGCATCAGTCCTGATGGCTCCTTGGAACAAATAGTAGATAATGTTTCAGGTCTTACTAAATAACAGAAATTACTTTCAGTTGATGTCTTCAGAAACATAAATACTGATAAACCAAAACTTGCGTGGTAACAGAGCCTCAAGTTGATGCAGTTGGGTGCTCCCTTTCAGAACATCTTAGGTTGAAATCATGCTGCTACTAAATCAATCAACTTGCTTCTGAGGCTCAAGCTAATCACTCTTAATACTGTAGCAATATTTTTTCTTATTTGGTAGGATACCCGAGGGCAATACTGTAAATCATGGGCTGATACGCCAGCTTGTGTTGCTGTATCCCTTTAAAAACCCACACTGTTACATGCTTTGCCTAGTTTCTCACACTATTTGGTCAAGAGCTATTGCAATACATGACGTCAGCTGCCTGTTTCTGCTTCCAGCCTGCAAAATGTATAGAAATGTGACTTAAACGAGTTCAGCTGCGTAAATGAACTGATACGTATAGAAACATTGGTGTGCAAATAGTTTCTCAAAAATTTTTTAAAAGTTTAATGATGCTGGAGTTAAATGGTGACATAAAGGAGTTGTTACTCCCACTTTAGGTTACTAATACAAAGTTGTAGACCTAAAATTCCTTGGAGCAAACTCTGTGTTGGCTGTACTGAAAAAAAGTATTTCCTGTTTAGTGGGGGGGGATAAATTTGTCACCTCTTGGATAAGATTTCCAGTCTTGAGTTACAGCATCATAGCTGTTGTCTTCTACATTGAGACAATCTCTTATGAATCCATGTCTATTTGAAAATGCTTTATTTAACTGCCGCTATTGTACAGATTTAATGGTTTTGTTCTAATAGCTTGGGGAATGACTTTGTAGTAGACTGTGTATTGAGGAGTGAGAAGAGGTGATCAAAGGAAAATGCGAATGTCTCTGCTGAAAGTGCATTTTGCTAGAATTAAACCAGGATGAATTACATGAACTTGGGAAAAACACTTCATGGTAATTCTTCTGGATTTCTTTTGTCATATGTGAATATTTTTCTGACTATGGAAAACACATTTATCCATTTTTCTTGGTGTTTTTTTTTCTAGAGTAATTTGAAACAGCTAGATAAAACTGCCTAATATCTATGAGAAATCAAAAGCTGGTCCTAATACATGCTTTAAAAACGTACATCCTCCAAATATGAGTTAAGTCTTGACTGAGTTTGTAACTAAATCTGAAATGAAGCGAGTTTGAGGTTTTTACTCAGTAGAAATACTGGTCAGCTCTGAACAGAGTCAGTATGCAAGGTTGTACCAGTGTTTAATGGGTTTCATTCATTCTGTCAACTGCTGTTGTGAGAGATGTGACCTTACAAATTTTTAATGTTTACCTTTTCATTATATTCTGCATCTCCTTCTCATACAATGCATATTTTAAAATAGCCTGGGAAAGCATAGACAGAATGCTAGTATTACCAAACTGATCTTTATCACCTGTCCACCTTGAAATGAATGCTTATTTGTTTAAGAATACGTGAAAGAAACCCAAGGAAAATGAAAGTAATTTGTCCTTTTATCCTTGTCTCCCTGACTCTACATGTGTTTGGGCAAGCAGGTTACTTGAGTCACTTATGGTGGATCTTAATTTATTTCATACTTCTTTCTGGTGTTCTAGTTGAATGGAGACTCTCAGGCAAAGGTTCAGAGAATCCTGCGACTGATTTCTGGTGGTGGTCTGTCCATAACTGGATCACACATCCTGTGTGGAGACTTCCTGTTTAGTGGACACACTGTAGTATTAACGCTGGTCTATCTGTTCATCAAAGAGTGTAAGTGATTGTATTTCAGTGCACTTTCTTGTTCGTATTCATTGTACTGGGAAAACGAATGACAAAAGTACGTGTAAAACTGCTACCCTCCAAAAGTTACTTGTCACTTGTTCACAGACTATTTATAAGGGTTTGAAACACAAATCGAGTCGAAATGGAACTGCAGCTGTAGTAAAATCATAAAATGGTTAAGGTTGTAAGGGACCACTGTAGGTTATCTAGCCCAACCTTTCTGCTCAAGCGGAGTTCTGTAGAGCACATTGCACAGAATTGTGTCCAGCCAGTTCTTGAGTGTTTCCAATGAGGGAAGCATAACTTCCCTGTGGTGAATACATGCTAACTACTCTTGATCACCTTCTTGTCTTCCACATGCTTAATGGTGGCCTCATGGGATGGGATTGTGGTAAGGCTGACTAAAAGTGTTGTGGGCTTTAATTAAGGGCTCATGTGGCTAAACATGTCACCTCTATCTTTATTTAAGTGTTTATTGCTTGATTAAAACAAGATAGCTTTTCATCATTCGTTGACAGGTTATTTAAATTTTGGATAAAGCATGCTGTAGTAATTGTGCACACCAACTCTGTGCAGGTTAGCTATAGGGGTTGGTAGGGAATTCTGTGGCTTGAACACAGCATCACTGCACACTTACACTGTATCCAGAAGCAAAGTTACTTTCCTCAGGCGTGATGTACATTAGTTACTGCAAACAGTAGAAAGTTGATTCATGCTCTTTGGATGTCTTGTGCTTGAGTGTCCTACTTAATGCTTCTTGTAGTTAATAAGAATTTGGCAAGCATGCAGAAGATGCAGTTATGGTTTCCTCCCTGGCATCATATTGCTCTGGGGCATGGGAGGAAAAAATCTTCTGTGCTGCACCCATAGCATCTATTGAAGTGTTAGAGAACTTAGCACTGATTTCTAAATCCAATAAACAGTAAGCAGTGCTTCTATCCTGGGAGCTTGACCACTCAGGAATATGTAGTGGGGAGTTCCCTTCTCAGTTGACATGTTTGGAGTTGGAATCTTCCCTCCTATTGTTGTATTCCAGACTATGCAAATGCTAGCTTGGCTTATCGGAATGTGTAATTCTCACTGAAACAAAACTAAGACTAACCAGCATTAGTTTGATGCCTTCCTTTTATTAAAATGCTGAGAGAACAAGGTCCTGCAATACTGCTTTCTGCTTTAAACAAAAACCGCAATATAAAAGGGCCTCTTGAATGTGATAGACTCCAAACTGCAGATTTGAAATGTTCTTTGAGCAGTGATTTAAGATGCTGATTATAGTCTGATGATTCTTAGACCTAGGTCCTTCCTGTGATGCGAATATTACTGCGGAAATGGCATTTGTTACTTACCAAAATTACCAGAGCAATATTAGGAAAATATCCTAGTAAGAGTTGTTTGTTTGCCTTGTTTTGTCTGTTACATTGTATTTTAATGCTATTCACATACCAAATTGTACCAGAAAAGATGAAGACAACCCAGTATTTTCTGGGCTAGTTTCTCCTGTACTTTATACTATAAGGGATCGGAGAAATTTAATCATACAAATTTTTGTAATAAGCTCTTTAACTGCTGCCTAATTGTTAGGCATAAATTTCACTGAAATTGTGCTCTATAAGTGAGAAATGCATAGCTTTCCTTTTTTTACCTCCCATGTAATGATCAAAATGTTACCTGAACCGGGTCATAAGCCCTATAATTGCTCTGAATTAGAGACTGCTTATGGTGGTCTTTTTTGGTAACATGTCTTTGGTGTAAGAAACATTCTGAGGTTTTTATGTCTGGCTTAGTGGAGTTTTTGCTCTGCTGTTCTCTTCCTTTCATACTCTACCATTTTTTAAACTTATTTTCTGCACACCACATTTTTCACCAGAATAGTTCTTCATATTTTCAGTATTTTTAGCCTTAGTATGTCTGTCTTGCTCAATGCTGTTTTCATCAACTTCTTGAGATTGCTTGTCTTATCTTAAAAAAAAAAAAATCAGTAGGTGATCTGTCTGCAGTGTTTTGGGGAGAGTTTAAAGAATTTGAGACTTGTATCAAAAGTGGCCCTACAGTTATTATTTTGCATAGGCCTCTGACAGCCTACTGGGTAGGCTTGTTGAGATAAGTAACTTTTCTGCTGGTATTGTGGGAAAGTAAAGGCTGACCATTGCCCCACAAAGCAAGAGGCACCAAAACCTCCCACTGTGAGTGAAATGAAGCCAGTTAGCCTGTCAGAAGTTATGAATAGTCGTGGTGACGCTCAGGGCATTTTTCAACGGGGAAAGAAATACAGGAGAACTTTGCCACTGAAGTGGCTGAACTCCATTTTGAATAGCTTTGCTCCTGTTTGTTACATCTTTCATTAAATAGTATAGATTCACATACTGGCCTTTTCTGTTCAGTGTATTTTGTTTCACAGAACTGAGGCTTCATGCAAACTAATTAAAACCTAAGAATTAAAATGAGTGTCTTTTTCTGTTTTATTTGTGGTCTCTGCTGAGGTTGTATCAATTCTAGAGACTTGAGTTTACTCAAATGTAGACTGTGAAAAGAAAAGATTAAATACACTTTGGTTATTTAACTTGGGTGTATGTTTTACCTCAGTTTTCTCTTCCTCTGCACCCCAAATCCTAGAAGTGATTTAACTGGAAAACTTAATTTGACTAGAAAATGGGTGGCAGTGTTGTCTAACTTAACCCATCTTGTGCTCACTTTAAAAAGAACACCTCAGTAAGTTTGCTAAATTCATTATGTAGATTCATGCAAATCAAAGCAAGGGGTCTGTACCAGTGTGATATGAGTTATGTTTTCAAATTAAGTAGCCTTAAATGAATTTTTTTATCTTTTCCCCTTTATTTTGTGGATTGTTAGAATAACAGAGATGGCTTTTTGCTGTGTTTTTTCCCTGTCTCACAGACTCACCACGTCATTTCTGGTGGTATCACTTAATCTGCTGGTTGATGAGTGCTGCTGGCATCATTTGTATCCTGGTTGCTCATGAACACTATACTGTAGATGTCATCATTGCCTACTATATCACCACACGGCTCTTTTGGTGGTACCACTCAATGGCTAACGAAAAGGTGTGTGGCAAATATCTTCACAGTCAATGTGTAACCTGCATTTGTTAAAATTGCCTAAAGGTGAAAGTTGATTCTTAATTTCAGAATAAAAATAGATGTCCCATATTGAAGTTTAAACAGAATGAGCAAGGAGTTTAACTTCATTGTCATTTATGTAAATAATATTAATTTGTATTAAAAATACTTTTTGAGCTTTTGAGGTTTTAATGCTGTAGTTGATGTATTGAATGGCCCTTTGTCTCAGGTTATGAATAAGCAGTAGTTGAGTAATAAAATTTCTGGCCATCTGAAATTACCTAGACAGTCCTACAATTCTAGTGACAATTCTTGGGTAAATGTCATTAAAGGTGCACTGTTCAGAAGGTTGCTGCTGCTGTTGTTTCAACACTTTCAAGTAGAAGCATAACTCTTAAGCCTGTTTAATCTAATTCTCAACTATTACTCATCATTGGAAACATGACATGCCTGAAAGCACTCTTATTGAAAAAGGCCTGAGTGCTTTGGTGCCCCAAATTTTGCACAGCAACATCCCTTTGTGGTAAAGTTGCTCAGTTTGTAGTATGCATTTGGACTATAATGTCTATCTCAATTCTCTGTTTTGTAGGCTAAATACTTAAAGTACTTTCTTTGCAGAAGTGCATGTAAATGCATTTGCATTTTTGCTGTTGTCTTGACTAATTGTATTTGATTATAAGCCTTGAAACTGACAGTTGCCTTTTTCTCTTTACATGCTTGTGCCAATACAGACTTTAAAGGTGTCTTCGCAGACAAATTTTCTCTCTCGAGCATGGTGGTATCCAATATTTTATTTCTTCGAGAAGAATGTGCAAGGCTCTGTTCCTTGCAGTTTTTCCTGGCCGATATCTTGGCCTCCCAGCTGCTTCAAATCTTCATGCAAAAAGTATTCACGGGTTCAGAAGACAGGAGAGGACAATGAAAAATCTACCTGAAGAAAAGAAGGAAAGCATCTGCTCTGGATTTTTCATTTTTGATTTTTTTTTACTGAAACATTAATGCTGTAACCAAAGTTCTTAAGAAGACTGTAACTGAAGAAGTGGACCAAGCTTCTGTGCAATTGATGGAAAGACAATTGTAGACACATATATTGCATTTCAGATGTTTTCCTCTCATCAGACTGTTCAGACCTATTCTACTCTTCAGTGCTAATGAAATGCACCACTGATGGGATTTTTTTATTAAAGAAAAAATGGAGCAGGACGTTGCTTTATTAACGAGATAGAGGTGCCAAAGACCACAGTAACACTTCCATTACTATCACTCATCCACAGAAGCACCCAAAAGTCTCCTCCTCAGAGCTCTGGAGTGCGTAAGGGCAAAAACATGCTAAAATGTGGCAAAGTAAAGGCATAATATTGGCATATTGAGGTGTATAAAATAATAACACAATTGTGGGGAGTGGTTTATTGCATTATTCTTGCTAATGAAGGTAAGGCCTTTGTGTGAATGTTACAGCTGGAAGCGAGTCTGACTTTTTTATGCACTGCAGGTATGAATATCTTAGAACCCGAAAATACTGCTTAACACCATTAACTCCCATGTATTCTACTATATGCCAGTTTTTACATTTTTATTAGTAATTTTATATTTAAACAGTTGTGCTACCTGATGAATTTGCAAATTAGAAATAGCTGCTAATATCAGAGCTCAAGAGGCCTAAAATTTTATCTTTAATACGGGACACAGTTTCAACATCTAAATCTTGAATTGTAGCTGGCCTTGTGTATATAGATATACAGTGCCTATCAGTGTATAGAGATGCATATATACACAAAAGCACATACCTTAAACAAAATTATTTTCTGGGAAGAGCGGTCATAGTGTTCTTGATGCAGGCAAAAGTTGTACAGCTCTCACCTGCTTGAGGAATGCAAGGCCAGGTCCAAAAGGGGCTACATTTGAAATAGATGTTTTAATTTTAGTAGCAATCTCTTGCTGAAGCTGTGTAGCAGGTTTGCTTGGGAGCTGTAATTCTCCACTGAATTTCTTTGTCTTTTACCTCTTGACAAACTTCTGTGACTTTAAAAAAAAAAAAAACCAAACAAAAAAGTGCTAAGGTGAAATACCTACAATAGCACCATGTCTTCAATTACAACCTAAAATAATTTCATACTAAATTACACTGTGGTAGAACTCTAATGTAGATTCCCTTTTTTCCCCAGGGTTTCAGTCCAGCTAAAATGGCTATTTAACAAGTTGGCTGAGAATGGGGGATGTTACCATGGGGTGAACATGTAACAAACCCACAGATTAATAGCTGCCTGTTTCTTGTTGGTTTATGTTGCTTTGTATTGTTGTGAAAGCAAAGTAGAAAATTAGCACACCATGTTTAGCCATTTATATTCTGTATTGATTTCTGCAGTTAACTCAATATTATTTTCAGATCTTCACTAAAACCTAATGAAAAGATGAAACTGCATTAAGTGTTGAGGTGATACTAATATAAACAAAATGCTGCATATTTTAAGAATGTCTTGAATTGAGTGGCAAGTGTGAACACAATTTAAATAATGACAACTTCAGTTAAAGTTATAAAATGAAATACAGAGTATTCAAATATAATCAATTTCAGTTAAGGGGATCATTGCTCTGAGTTGTACATGAGAATATTTTTGATGTGCATTTCAAATATTTTTGTGCATTATTAAAATAATACAATAAAAAGTGTTCTTTTCAATGCATTTTTGGAAAAACCTAGTTAAGAAAGAAATTCTGATGATGTTTGGTTTTGTTATTTAAAATGACCTTAGTAGATTCTGATAATATGCCCTTGAAGTTGTGTATGGGCATATCTGTGCTTTCATTTGCTTGCTTCTAGCAGACCTTGAACAGCTAAAAAGCCAGTGTCAAAAAACTTCTGAATCCTTTTTCTCTATCATATAAATGAATCTGTTCAACACCAGTCAGTAGATCTCCCAAGATACTTGTTATATCTGTACTGCTTCATAGATCATAACTTTTTAAGCTAAAATCTAAGCTTTGTGATACCTTAAATATGGTCATGTTAATCTACTTGTAGTAATACTATCTTTTAGGAGTTATGAATGGATTTCATTAGTGGTCACCGTGCCTCGAAAGTAGCAGGATGAAAAGCATTACCAAAGGAACTTAAGCAGTGGTTTTCATCTGGTGTCTGAAAAAGAAACACTTTGATAGTCTAGATATCTAATAGTCTGCATAACCACCACCATGCCTCAGTGGGATTTCTGTAGTAGATCTGCAAAGCAGATCTTTGTGCAGGATGAGGTGTTTGGGTTTTTTTTACACTTATTCCTATTTCTGAAAGAAAAAAAAAATGTGAAAGTGATAAAATAGAACCAAGTAAAGACTCTGTTTTGTTGGGCTGTGTGAGCTTTCATTCTACTGCTAAATTTGACAGAGACTTGTATTGTAATACAAAAGGAAAGTTTAAGTAGCAGCTCTGGCTCAAAATACTTGATTGCTCTTCTGGCTCAGTCTTCCCCTAAGTGCTTAATATTTATCCATTGTATGAAAGCTTTCAAAGGGGTATGTGTGTGTTTAATTAGCAGAAAGCCCCAGTTCTGTATTCTCCCAATAGTTTTTAATTGCTTTTACAAACTTGCATGGTGTAGCTGTATTTGATGACTCTTTAGACCTGTATGTAAGGTGATGAAATGGGGTAAGTAATGGGTATACTCTAGTTCTTACTGATATAGTAGTTTATCCAATACAAACCACAACTGCTACATAAGAAATACTGATTTTAACATCTTGATCATTGTATACAAATGTAGACAAAGCTTAAAGTGTAGTTTCATCCTAAGAGGCAAGAGATTGCAGTAGGTATAAAGGAGTAACTTGGTCTTTGGTTATGTCTACAATCAAGTGATCAGTATATTATTTGGTCTGTATATGCTCAATACTTTGGGGTGTGTCACTAATTATTTTTTCCTAGTTACAGTAATAGTTCTCAGATGTCAGTCACATGAGCTGCCCCTTTACTGTGACTATAACATGCTTTTCTCGACTGAAGAGCATTTACGTGTTGAACTTTACAGACACCTAGTAAAAAAATCCACTACATTTGTACACGTGACTTACCAGTATGACTTAAATGCTGATGGGCTTTCTTAAAATGCCAAATGTAAATTGAAATCCGGATTTAAAATGTTAACTTGAGCATTTAAAGAAATGTGCTACTAAGTGGTCATGGTACAGATGCTTACTTCTAAAGCCAGAAATTGTTATTTTCTACTTGAGAGCGCTGTAAATAGAGACCTTTTTCGGTACGTGCTTTGCGCTCCCATGTGGACATAAATGGTACTGACTGAAGGATTTAATCATCCTTCGCTGCTGTTTCCTTGGAAAGATCACCACAGGTGGCGTAGTAGCAAAAATAGCTGTGCTAAACACTGCTATAAACCCTAGTACTGGGTTTCCCGCCCTCCTTAAAAAAACAGTTGGGACAGAAGGAGACTAAAAAAGTTTGTTAAAATACACTACCTTCATGTAATAGAGAAATAAAGCTCAGCAACAGAGACAGAACTGGGAAGTCTTAAAAGAGATGAGACCATTCTCTTAATTGGATTATTGCAAATCCACTTACTGGGGTCTTAAATCAGAATCTGTTCAATCTCTGGCTTTCTCCTATCAGTAGTATCTGGCTAGACGGTTTATCCTAAGTTGTTTGGTACTAACCCAAATTCTTTTTCTCATTTCATTAGATGGGCTTTACTGTTCTAGAGACAGATCCATTAACTTCAGTGCAAGGTGAAGTCTTTCCATTTACTTCAAATGAACTTTCCCATAGCTCTATGTTGGTTTTGTTTGATTGTAGGGATTTTTTTTCTTTCTTAACGAGTTTTTATTTTTTTTTATGGTTTTGGTGGGGTGTTGTTGTTGTGTTTTTTGGTTTTGTTTTTAATGCATAAACCTTGAGTCTTAAGGACTCATGGGGTAATTTTGAAAATGGGTCCAAGCTGCCAGATGGACTAGAACCATTTTGCTTTACTGGCAGGTCTAATAGTTGTAGAGCTGCATTGTCATCTTGATATTTTTACAATATACATGTTTTGGAATTACCTAGAACTCTTATATGGGCACACAAAACTCAAGTGATGCTATAAGATTGAACATTTCTGTATTGAAGTATTCTCTTCCAGGGATTGTAAAATCAATGTCTTAAATTCAGTTACTGAGAATAGGGATCTTAAAAGTAAATACTCCTATTAGGCATCATTCAAATGAGTGTTGCTGGTTAAGTGCACTTGAGAAAAATATCCTAGCATGCCATTAAAATAACTTGGCTTATAAGTAAGCCTTCATGTGCCACTTTATGATGCTTCTTGGAATCCAGAGAGAAGTGCTGTGAAACAGAAAATAGAGACAAAGGCATTTGTTGTAGTATTTATAAGGAAAAGGAAGGAAGATGAAAACACTGAAGTAGATGGGATCATGTATTGCATTTTGCATGAAATGGAGCTTAAACTACACCTAATGTGTAAGAAGTATAGATTTAAATTCTGTAATAGTTCTGAAAAAAAACCCCAAAACGCAGACCTGAAAGGGGAAGCAGCAGTATTAAGCACATCATTCTGTGGTACAGCTGTGTATCTCTGCTGGCTCTCATCCATAACTTACAATATAAAAACAAAACCCAACTCAGTGAGAGATGCTTGGAGATTAAAGTACTTAAATATTATTAGCAGTTTTTATAAGTTGTTCCTACAAGCTGTCACTAATAGTTTCTAAAACAAGAACAAAGAGCTGTAATTCTTAAAACATGCTGAAGCTTTTTTCTACTTGGCTTCAGTTTCCATGGATTTAACCATATGATTAAATCTTAATAACCTAGAAAGCAGCACATGCAAATGTCAGGCTAGATACAGGTAGCTCACGTGTTGCAGGGAAACTTTCCAGTTCTGATCTCAATTTCCTAACTAAATACTCAATGCCTGAATGACGTTTAAAGATGAAGTAACAGTACTGTGCAGTTTCTAATGTGTGTATGAAATACTGGTGTTGAGGATTCCTTTCTACTGTAAATCAGTGATTAAAAATCTACAAAGGCTTGACTTTTTTCTGTGAAAATTTTTTAATTGCAAAGGACTTGGAGTTAAGCAAATAGCTAGCTGTTTGTTTTCTTTGGCTCTTGGCTGTGCACTAACCTTAATGACGCAAGCTAAGTAGGAGGAGAGGGCAGACCACTTCTTACTAGGAGGGAGCAATGTGTGACTTTTTGAATTAAAATTATATTGGCTGCATGTTACATGCAGTCTTATTTGTACTACAGTTGAAAAAAGATGCTGTATTATGCTATTATAGTTAGTGTTTGCACTTTTTCAAATGATTCTGTAGTGGTTGATCCAGTCCTTCTGTTGGATGAGGAGTGAGTGGTTTTGTCCTTTTCCTACTGTCTGTATGGTTAAACATAACTGGTTTTAGTTCTGGTAAATGTCAATGGAAGAATTGCAGATCCCTTCGATACAGTACCTCAGGTGTTTTAAAGTGTCTGTGCATGGGTTTCTCCTAGGAGAAATACTCTTCTTTCAAGCTGTGCCTAAACAATAATAATGTCTGCTCTTGTGTTTCTCTCAGTATAATGTGGTCTTTAGGAGGTTAGCATTTGTGACACTGCAAAGAATTACTACAGAAGAATCTCCTTTGAACCAACTGAGATCAATTTTCACAAAGTATCTTTGCTGAAATATGTTTGAAGATGACTTCTGGGGTTTTTGTTGTTGTTGTGGTTGTTTTTTAATTAAGAGAAAGAGTCAGAAATGAGTCTGAAATAAAAGCATCTCAAGCAGTTGGGGCCAGACACCATGCAGGCACGTGAGTGTGGAAGGGGGTTTCTCTGGCATAAGCAATATTGGATTCAGGACACAGCAGCTTCCCTAGGAAGGCAAACCAGGTTGACTCTACAGGTGACTGTGAGCCATCTTTACCTGTCTTTTTCAGCTTCTTTTGGACTGGCAGTGCAGCACTAAAGGTGGCAATAGCTAAAAAGTGAAGGTCACTTACAAATCCAAACGATAAATAGGGCTGAAAAGGCCAATCTCTGTAAAACTAGTCATCAGAGAGCTGCATTCCAGTTCAACAGAACATAAAACTGGGTGTCACTTCAGGTGTGAGTCGCATTTAAGATGAGCGTGACTGTTTGTTTTCTAAATTATCTTTTTTCTCATTAAAGATGGCAGGTGTGCTGAGAATACCAAGAGGAAATTTATTTCCCTGCTTACTTTTACCTTATTCAATGCTTACTCTACCATTGAATGGTTTGTGTATGAACTTTAAACAATATTACAGAGCTCCAACCCGTCTTACATTTTGAGTAACCTAGTAATGCTTTGTTACTTTTGTAAAAATTGGGTTTGCATTCCACTTTTTTCAGTTTGTTGCCACTCAAAATGCTGCTTATGCTGAAGCCTGTGGTGCTCTAGACTCCTGTCTAACTACATCTGCTTCTACTAATTGTCTTTTATAAATGGCTCAATACAGAAGAGTAGGATTTAAATTTGAGAAGGCCTCATAATTAACCCTAAAGCCAAAAGGCATTCTTGTCAGACGCATCTTTGCACAATTAGTATGTGAAAATAATTTCAGGTTTCAAAGCCTAATATGCTAGGACATACTTCTTTTCCCTCAGGACTCAGTTCTTGCTTCTTAAATGTTTGGCACATTTGTGTTTATTTTTGTGATTCAGGAGAGAACTTAGGAGATATGAAAAGGGTTCTGGTAGCTTTTGAGGTCAGGGTTATACCAAGAAACCTGAAAGTAAAAGCAGAAATAATGGTTTGATGGCTGTGGTTCTCATGCTTTTGTGTGACTTTGAAAACTCAAGACTTCCCTAAAAACAGCACAGGACCTCACTGTGGCTGCAACTTTTCTTGCACAACTTCTCCTAGGTTGGATCCTGTGTATCCATAGCTCCGTATGTCACTTGGAGCTGGAGTTTTTCCAACCTTGGAGAAACTAGGCAAGAGGAGATGTTGGCTGCTGAGGAACTCTGCATGCTAATGTAAGAATGCTGTAATGCACGCATGATAAGGAGCTGATAAGGTGGCACTGTTCTGTAGCTTTAGGGTCCAATTCTGCAAATACCATGCAGCAGACTACTACAGTAACAAATTGGGAAACCTTTGGTGCTGTAGTTTCTACTGGTCTTCGCAAACTGGGTGTCATTTTCTTATAAATTCTTCACAATTAGCAAGAGTTGGCTTTTACATTGTAAAACGTTCAGGATAACACTTACAGCTGATGCTTTGTTAGGTAACTGAGCGTTATGGTTTGCTGTATACGTGCAAGAGATACTAGAGCTAGAGTTGTGATCTGTGCTGCAAATCTGTTCACTGTGTTAAAAAAACCCAAACCAAAACCAACTATTGCACTAGCTGTACTTAAAAAAAAGCAATAATGGGAGCATCTGGTTGCTTTTCTCTCCGGAGGTGCTGTCTTGTCATGATCACTGCCAACTGTGAATTTGGTAAAAAACATGTTAAAGAAATTGTCCTATGTGGTTTACTTGGCACATTCAAGTTGAAATTTTTTATGGTCAGCCTGTGTACTAATGAATACAGCTGGACTATTTAGATAACCACCCACATCTTTAAAACTCAAAAACCTCATATCCATTTATGGTGCTAATAATCTCAAATATTATAAAGAGCTGGTATTCTCTTATTGCACATGAACACTAAGGAAAGCTGTTGTGACACCTTTTCAATAAAACAAAATTTCTCAACATTTTAAGCCTGTTCCAAATGCTTTTTATATAGATACAACACTTTTCTATTTGTTTTATATAAAACCTGCAAAAATAGTATTTTAATACAGGAAGACATTAGAAGTGTATATTGTTCTAAATTACATGTCCAATTCTAAATTTTTCCACATTTTAGGATAGCTAATCTCCTGAAACTCAGTCCAAAATGTAAGAATTGTACTAAGTAGGATTAAGGGACAGGCTGGTAGTTCAAAGAAAATCATTCTCTGGCTTCATTGCCACTGTTGAAGCTTTGGAGGCAGAGGGAGAGGATGTGAAACGGACAAAGCTGTATTAGGAGGACACTGATTATGCAACTGTAGATGTGTATTTTGCTGAAACTTTAAAAAAACAACTTGTGATGGACATGACCATGTAACTATCTGAAGAAGAGAAGTGAAACAAAATTGTGAAGGCAGTTCACAGCAGGACATTATAAAAACACGTGAAAGAACATTAGGGTAGATCGTTTAGACTGTGAAACAACAAAGTAATTTTCTAGCTTTGTTTGAAAGCTTCACAAGCAAGTTTTTCTTAAGATAGTTGTTTTATTTTGTGCCTTCTGTTGCAGAAACTGTTGTTGCCTTTCCCCCTGCCTTTGGTTGTATATAATGGACAATGCATTTCCAGATCTGTCTGAGAGGCATTTTTGGGCAGCTGTACTTACACTTCCTATCCGTAGAGAACACTGAGCCTTTAGTTCTTGTTAAAGGCCCCTTACTTGTGAGCTTACAGTTGTGACAGTATCTGCCTGGGACAGGTATGGCAATCCTGCTGTAGTCAGCTCTTACATGAGCATAATGCCCTTAATTCATCTAGACACATGAACGTGCAGAGCAGGTGCCATGTCCAGGTGCACTGGTGGCACTGCAGCACACTCCTCTGCTCTGAAGTGCTTGTACCCTAAGTTGCTATCCTTCATATACTAGAATAAGTTCTCTTAAATCACTTCCACCTAGTACTTCAAGAAGTAAATGGTTCTCTAAGATCTATTTGATGAAACTTTATTGTCAGTGCAAAGAATATTCCATGTTTAGTGTAACTTAATTTAAAGCAGACACAAGTTCACCATGTAGGATAAAACCAGGGCTGGGTGGAGTTTTTGTTGTGTGAAGGTGGATAGTCTAGTGACAATAGTCTGGATTGTCTTCCTGCTTGTCTCAGTGCCTGCTTTAATAGTAGGATGCTTGAAAAAGCCAAAGGTTGAACAAAGTCATCTGTAATAGTCCTAAGCCACACTGAAATTAAGTTTTTCTATCTTAATTACTAGATGCTTCAGAGAAAATGGACTGTATTTTTTTTAATTTAAGAAAAAAGTGCAATACCTACAGAAATATTAAGAGGCAAGTGGCTGCATGTTTCAATGCCCTGCAAAAACAAAACCTTTGTGACATGCACTTGACCAAAAGTGGGTTGTTTTAGCTTTAGCTGCTGTGTTACAGAAACATGTTTTAGTGCATTAGTGTAACTCAGAACTTTCAAATATTTTCAGTGTGCTTTTGATGAGGAGAGTGTTTTTTTATTAATAAAGTGCCTGTGGAAATCCAAAAGTTGCCTGCAAGCTCAAATAAAGCATATAAAACCACAGCCTATCATACTTGAAGAGAATGGGTGCTAAGTCAGCAGCTGCAGAGAACAGCAGCAGTCCTAAGCATTGATAGGATTCAACGATTAAGATAAGGTTTGAGAGAAGAATATTATGTTGCTTTTTGAGAGTTTACTGTGTAACTAAAACTTCCAATGCTTCTGCTTGGGCCTTAACTCTGTAACTTGATTATCTTTAAAGAAAAATTAGTTCCCTTGAACTATTCTATTTTTAATGCTTGTTTTCATGATAGTCTTTACTCCGGTGGGGATTTTTGTTTGCTTGTTATGTGGAGCTATTTTTTGACCTGTTAACAGTGGAGTTATCAAATGCTTTCATTCCTCAGTTAGGGGTAAAAGAGTTTGAAAAATGGTTATTCCTTAAGTGCAGGATTAAAGGGGGTGTGATTTTTGTTACACTGATGCTAGGACTGGAGAGGAAAGATTTCCATAGAAAATACTATAGTGCTAAAACTTGAACATGTAGTTTATTTGGGGTGTATGGAATATTAGTAAAATACTTGGATATGTTTTGCTGTTAGTTTCATGCTTTAAAAAGAGGCTATTTGGTTCTAATTTAAATTGGAGAAACTGATTTTAATGTTGGAACAACTATTATTTTAACTTGAAACATCCACTTATGTACTGGTATGTTAGAACAAAAGGTACATTTGATCACTTAAAGTTTTGAAATGAATCTCATTTTAATCAACATTAATGTGCAATTTAGTCTCTGGACACCCTAGAATTGGCCATATGCCACTGAAACCAATCTTTCAACTGCACATATAGGGAAGGAAGGCATTTTTTAAAATCTAGTTTAGCTTCTTGACTAGACTGAGAAGGAGGTGAGGCTAGATTACTCTTGTACAAAGAAAGTGGGCAAAACCAGTAATGTGTTTCAGCTGTGCTGAATACCTTAGCTTCTTATTTTTGCACTACAGAACTTAAAGTTTTCTGGAGACTCAGATTTAAAATATCTTTAGTCCAGCTAAATTTTCACCTGTTTTTACATATTTTTTCTAATAGATGCATTTTATTGGTATACACTGTAATTAGTCACTGAATTTCTGCCAGATATGGACAAACTAAAAGCTGCATTCTGTTCTGCCAGTTTAAATCTGTTCTTAGTTTTTCTCTTTTGTTTAATCCATGGCTGGTAAAATGTCAACTTGCTGTTTAGATTAAAGAGACAGTTGCCTTAATTGCTCAGAAGAAAACTGACCTTGACCATTTAAAGCTTTATGTATTTCTGAAATTGCTGTAACTTCTGTATAATTGCAATAAAACCTTTTTAATACAGTTCAGCCACTATTTTACGAGCAACTTGTCACTATCTGTACTGAGTGTTCAACTGTTTAAAAAATAGTTTAACTAACCCTTTTTAATGGATCAGCACTGTTCTGTGCATTTTTTTTTTATTTTGGGGGGATCACTTTAAATAAGGAGCACTGTGGGCAAAACATGAATACTTTTCTCTGTTAGTGAGGGGATATCCAGAGAACTTACTAAACCCACTGATGCTGCAGCAAATTATTGAGAAGACCAGACAGTGACATTTTTCAACATCTAATTACCTCTCCAGGGGTTAAATTTTATATTGCTGATCAGCTGGAAAAAGTACACTAAGGTGTGTACTAGAGGGAGGGGGAAGTTACCCTCAAAACCAGTTCGGGGTGGGTTTGGAGGATTGGGGTGTTTGGGTATGTTTGGGGTTTTTAATTACTATTTTTATTTGAGGGAATGGAGGAGAGCTAAGGGGTTTTTTCCTCTAACATTTAAGTGCCCCTCTTCGAAGCCTCTCTGTGCTGTTCTGCATTTGCCAGGCAAGGGAACCTAGGGCTGGGACATGGTTCTAGGTTCGCCCTTGACTCTGGAAACGAAAAATTTCGGTGTCCTACCTCCAATTGCTGCTTTTTTTTTGTGCTTGGGAACGGGGGAAAAGGATCATCTGTATTTCCTTCCCTTCTAAACCGCAAAAAAAAAAGAAAAAAAAAAAGGTATTTGCGTCAGGAGCGTTTGAAAACAAGTCCTGTGGGGGGTGGAGAGGAGCGCTCACTTTTTGTTGTTGGCGGTGGTTTTTTTACACGAGCAGGACACCTGGGTTTATGCTCAACCCTTTATAAACGCGGGTTCCGATACACCTTGCCGGGCGCGGGGGCGGTGCCGGGGCCCGGCCCCGCTGCCCGCCCACAGCCCCGGCGGGCCGGGGTCAGGCCGCCGCCGGCCTCGCCTCCCGCCCGCCCCCGCCATCTTAAACCGCTACGCGCCGGCAGCGGGGCCAGGCCGGCCGTGCCGCTGCCCGGGGAGATGGCGGGGCCCAGCACGGAAGCTTGGACGTGGCTGCTGCGGCCGCCCACGGCCACCGAGCTGCTGCTGGTGGCTCTGTGCTGGCTCGCCTGCTACTGGCTGCTGCGGCGGCGGCCGCGGGCGCTCTCGGGGCTGCCGCCGGGCCCCGCGCCCTGGCCGCTCGTGGGCAACTTCGCCTTCGCCCTTCTGCCGCCTCCGCTGCTGCGCCGGTGGGCGGTGGATGTGAAGGGCGATCGGCTCTCCCCCGCCTTCTCGCCCCACGTCTTCCTCACCGGCCTCACCAAGACGTACGGCAGCGTCTTCCGGCTCTTCGTGGGCAACCGCCCGTTAATCATCCTCAACACTTTCGGGGCGGTGCGGGAGGCGCTGGTGCAGAAGGCGGAGGTGTTCAGCGACCGGCCCTCCGTGCCCATCGTCCTCATGATCACCCACCACAAGGGTAAGCGCCCGGGGGCACCCCGAGCCCCGCTCGGGGCGCTGCCCCATGGCCGGGGTGATGCTTAGGAACGATGCCGAGCGGGAGCTGCTCGGGCCCGCGGCTGCTCTGCCGAAATTTATAAATAATTCCCACGAATTGTGGACTGAACTGTTCGCTTGCTTTTTGCTCCTCGCGTGTGTCCCTCGCCCTGCTGCTGACAGAAAGCACTCGGAGAGAAACTCGCCCTGCCTTGAGGTGCAGCATCCCCGCGAAGTCGGCAGTGCTGTGCCGTGGGCTACAGAGCAGCTCTGGGTGACTGAAATCAGCCTGATCCCTTTAGCTCTCTGTACAGTAAAGCTGCTGAGGTAGCTGGGGTGGTGTAAGCTGGAGAAGAGGAGGCTCAGGAGGGACCTTATCTCTCTCTCCAACTGCCTGAAAAGGGCTTGTGGACCGGGGAGGCGGGGAGGGGTGTCGGTCTCCTCGATAACAAAGGGATAGGATAAGAGGAAATGGCCTCAAATTGTGCCAGGGGAAATTTATGTTGGGCATTAGGAGGAATTTCTTCACAGAAGAGGTGGCTTGACAGTGGAATGGACTGCACAGATGGTGGAATCCGCGTCCCCGGAGGCCTTTATGGAAAGGCTGGATGTGGCAGTCAGTGCCATGGTCGCATTGACGAGGTGGTGTTTGGCCATGGGTTGGAGTCGAGCTCAGAGGTCTTTTCCAACCTCACGCCTCTGTGACTGTGCCGGGCTTTAAGGCACAGTTGGTCTGTCACCTGGGGGCTTTCTGATTTTGGCTGTGTGAGGGGTAGAAATTTTGAGTACTTGGGCAGTGGTACAAAACTGAGCCCCTCTCCCAGTTCTTACCGAAGTAGTGGTGGCAGAGATCAGGCTTCTGTGGAGTCCCGTGGCTAGGCAGACTGCGCTGCCTGCCTTCGTGCAAACTACTGTTTCTGAGATATTTGCAGATGTGTTTTTCTGCTTGTCAAAACTTACTGAGTGTATTTGGGGTTGGTTGTCTTTTTTTTTAAGTGTCCAAAGGAGAGTTACTGGCTTTTGCAGGAAAAAGATGTGAAGGGTTTAAACACATGCTGACAATACTGTGGGTAGAATTTCTTCATGTTTAGTTTTTAGGTCATTACTGATCTTAGTGTTTATGGAAATATACTTACCCTTTTATTGGTTTCGGAGCCCAGAAGGCTTGTTAGTGTGCTAGCTTGTTGTGAAACTGTCTTTTTTTTCTTTTTTCCCATGGGTAGAAAAACCTGGTTTTTAAGTGCATGAAACAGGTTTTGTTTTGTTTTTTCCCTATACCAGAATTGCCCTAGTAAAGAGAAGAAGAAAGTGGGGGACCTAGATCATGTTTATTAAAATGCTATCAGGTACCATTGCTGCAATCAGTTTAAAGAATAAAAAGATAAATTATGAATTCTGTTGGTTTGATGATATTATTCCAAGACAGATGTTACTGGCACAATGTTATCACGCGTGAGTATTTTTAGGTACAGTACTTTAGCAGGAACTGGAGGAGGAAAGGGGAAGAGGAGTTAGATAATTTTAGCAGTGCTGTAAAATATCACGTTCATGCTCTGGTAGATTGCTTTTTTCTTGCATGCTGTGAATTTCATGTTTCTTGTTCTCTGTCAGACTTTTTTGAATATGGTGAAGCAGTTGGCAGCTTCCACCAGTGGGTGCTCCAGGGGAGTTGGAGGTACCTGGAGCCTGTTGTCCATAGCCAGAGCGTGCTGTAGCCAAGCCCAGGGACTGTGCCTGTCTGCGTTGCGCTGTGACAAGGACATTGTGTTCTAGATTTGGTTTATTTATTTGGTTCTAGGTTTGTTTTTATCTGGAAGGCCACCATAGCTGTGCTCAGGCATGAGAACTGCAGCATCAGGACTGCCCAGTGGTCCATAGAACGTCCCCAGCTGTTCCATAGTGCTCACGTTAGCAGCATGCTGAATTGCCAGGGATGTCGGAGTATTGTAGTGAACTGCAGGACTGGTGTGTTCTGAGTGCACAGAGGGAGAAGTCAGTGAATATGGGCAGTGGGGCCACTGCCCCCCTCAAGCTGGATCTCCAAATGCCAGTGGAAGTTACAGATGCTGCCCCTGTGCTGGCTTGGGTTTAGTGGTGGCATGAGGAGATGACTGAGCCTCTGCAATGCTGTGTTTGTGCTAACAAGTGTTGTTTTTTATGTGTGTGGTTCATGGGAGAGGTCGATGGGTTACAGCACTCAAACTGGAGGCTTCTTAAGACTGGTTTGGGGGATAATTTCAGGGGTTTGTGGGTGAGACGTTGCCACAGGTCAGGACAGCGGCAGTTGTGTTAGTGTGCACTAGGAAAGGAAACAATAAAGGCAGGGTGATGGGTAAATTCAGATCTACCACTCACAATTTGGGTTCTACAGCTCTGGGAGGTTTAGTGTCCCTTTTGGGTTCCTGCATGTCCTTGGATTCTTTGGGTTTCTTCATTCTGTAAGTGAGCCATTGTGGTATGAACTTACAGGGCTATTTTCTTGTAAGCTACATTTGCTGGTGTAGTTTTGTCTTTATCTTGAGCTGCCCTGCCAGCTATGGTATGGAAGAAAGAGGGGCTTATCTCAGTTGTGTGGCTCTATTGCATGTAAGATGCAAATAAAATAATTGTGCTGGGGGAAGAGCAGATAGAAGTATCAGAAATGGCAAATACTACATTTCAACAACTCGATTAGCAAGTGAGGGAGGCTTTCTTGGCTGGATAGAAAGTGCCACAAGAACTTAAGGGAGAAGGTAGTAGTCAACTCTTAATTCTTAATTAATCATCACATATGGCTGAAGAAAGAGAAATAGTAGACTGGGAAGAAACAAGACATTTCTGTGCTCTAATTTTAGTATTTTAGGTTTTTGTATTCTATGGCTACAAGAGGTAGCAAAGACTGAATCTGCCGAGTACATGGAGTCAGAGTGGTTGTCTGCCTTTATAGCTCTGCCCTGTGCATATCCACATGTGGGCATCTGACAGTACAGAAGTTGAATGTTTTAAATGTCATGACTGCTTTGTTTGTCAATGTCCCCAGTATTGTAGCAGCACTAGAGCTAGCAGTAAAAAATGATGGGGATGGAGGAGAGTAAGTAAGCCATTGCCAGAACTTGCTTCTTGTATGGATTTGAATTTTTTTTCAATGTAAAAAGGAGGAATAAAATGAACTCTCTGGTTTTCTGAGTTTATTGGTTGTATTGAAAGGGTTTCATTATCAGCTTATAGAAATTATGCCTCTGCAGAGGGCATGAAGTCCTGGTTATTGTTGCTTCAGAATTTGTTATTGTATATCCTTCAGGTTTTGTTGTTGTTGCTTGTTTTGTTTTGCTTTAATTTGTTTTCAGGGGAGGTTGTTTTTGTTGTTTGGGTTTTTTGGGTTTTTTTAAGAGTAGATATGTCTGTGCTGAGTAACCTGGCTTTTTAGGGCAGGCAGATTTTCGTTGAAATCAGCAAAGGACTATTCCATTATTGTAGCTTGGTAGGGATGCAGCTGAGACTTCGCTTTCTTCTCTTACCTCTGTTGTTCTATCTTTATGCTCTTCTTCTTCCTTAATCTGTCTCCCATGTCATTCTTTCCCAATTTACAAATCAATTATTAGTAGTCTACAGCAGTTTGGGCTTTGGGGACATCAGAAAACACCCATACTCTCTGCAGGACTGCTGGAGGGGCTCACTGGGTGTGGGGAGGTATGTTGTTGCTTTTAGCTTTTCTGTGGCCCTAGGCGAGTCTCTTTTACATTCAAGACAATAGGTCTGTTTTCTTTTATGAAAGTATTTGGATCCTAAAACTAGTTTTCCTAACAACAAAAAAAGGGAAGAGGTTGTGGATGAATAGCCTGTTTTGGAGATATTTGTTGTGGGATAGAAATAGTGATAACTTTGTTTTGTTCCAAAAAATCTATGTTTCTTTCACAACCCAGCCACAAACACTGGAAACCCAAGTTAGTTCTTGGCCAAATTCAGCCCCAAATACTGCTGTTTTTTCACTTAACCCACTTGAGAGCACCAGTGCTAACAGGGAGCAGTTGAGAGAGGAAATCTGGAAAGTTTTTTGTTCTGTTTTTGAAGGGCCAGGAAGTGGGCATTCGAATAAATTGCCTGAGGAATGTCTTCATGCAGAGAAGATGAAATACAGCTGATTCGCAGCTTGTCTTGACTCTTCCTAATGTTCTTGTTTAAGACGTTTGAAGCTAGGTCATGTGTTTGTATTCTTTTAGCATTAAGGGCTAGGAACATTAACTTGTAGTAGAAGTGTAAGTAATGTTAAGTATTGAAACATGGTGCATTTTCTAGTATTTATGTACTACTTTTGTTTTCTTATGGCCATTTTTCCTTTTAAATTCAACCTTAAGGTTTGCAGCTGACTGAAGAATTGATGTTGCTTTTACAAAGTAACTTTTCCGTTTCCAGGAAAAAAAAAAGTGGCGTCACTTTACTAGAAGAACAAATCCAAAACTAGGTCATGTTTGATGACTAAACTTTCTCAGGTTAACCATGGAGTACATTAGAAATCGCAGGTTGTGTATTTGTTACCCTGTGGTGTCTTTGGTGTGGTCTTTTAATTCAACGTAAGAGATGTTTCTGTCTGAAGGTGAGTAATAAGGATTTGATTTAAATGGTGTTTCATAATGACACAATCATGCAGAACAAGTGCCTAGGGGCATCAAAACTGTTGAGATGCAAATCAAGCAGGGTTTTGCCAAGTGACTCTGAACCTGTCTTTGCCTTCCCAGTTTTCTTGCAGTGTGAGTATCCTGTATTTTTGTTACAACTTAAAGATAAAGCTCACTTGTAATAGATGCACTTGCAAAAGGTATTGGGAAGTTTGTATACCACAAAGGAGAAAGAAATGCAAGTCAGTTTATGTTTTAATGTCTTCTGTTATGCCTTGCTGAAGAAGTTCATGTCTCAGGATGTTGGGGAGAAATGGCTGTATCTAACTAAAGGCTATATGTCCCCGACTAACTGTTCCCTCTTCTCCATCCATTTATGTCTTGCAAATTCTAATGAAACTAGTGATGCAACCTGAGTATTCGTTTCAGTGATGAGGAAAAGAAGGGACAGGATTTCCAAAACCTGTAATAAAGAGCCCTGTGTTTTTCCCTTAGCTCCTAGACATGTGCTTGGGAGACATTTGCTGTGTATAATTTCCTTCTCTTCAGGCCCTTGGGTTGCAGGCATGTCTAACTACTTCTAATTGAAAATTGGGCATTTTGGTTTCAGTCTCTCCCTTTTCCTTTCAGGTGTTATCTTTGCACCTTATGGCCCTGTCTGGAAGCAACAGAGAAAATTCTCTCTCTCAACACTGCGTCATTTTGGAGTTGGGAGACACAGCTTAGAGCCTAAAATCATTGAGGAGCTGAACTTTATAAAGGAGGAAATGCTGAAACATGGAAAGGATTCGTTTAATCCCTTCCCGATCATTCGCAATGCAGTGTCCAACGTTATCTGTTCCATGGCCTTTGGCAAGCGATTTAACTACGAGGATGACGAGTTCAAGACGATGCTGAAGAACATGGCACGCGCCCTGGAGCTGAGCGTGAACAGCTACATGATCCTGGTCAACATCTGCCCCTGGCTCTACTACCTTCCCTTCGGCCCTTTCCGGGAACTGCGGCAGACTGAGCTAGACATCACTGCTTTTCTGAAGAGAATCATTGCCCAGCACAGGGATACACTGGATGCAGCAAATCCCAGGGACTTCATTGATATGTACTTCATCCATGCGGAAGAAGAGAAGAACAAGGAGAGCAGTTTTAATGATGATTACCTGTTTTTTATCATTGGTGATCTCTTCATCGCAGGCACAGATACTACTTCCAACACACTGCTGTGGTGCCTGCTCTACATGTCTCTTTACCCTGAAGTACAAGGTAAGATTAGTTTTATTCTAGGTGATTTATTCCAGACTGTAAAGCTCCAGATGGATGCTCAGAAGCAAGCAACAACAGTGAAGAAATCATTTGGAGTGCCAAGGGTTTGTCTTGTATGTATGATTTGAAAGGTTGGTATGTAAGCAGGCATCTTCTATCCTGCTGTTTGATGATGATTTCTGGGTTAGTGCTAAATGGCCCTTTAATCTGTGAGTTTCTTCTGGTTTGGGACAGCTTTATCTTTCCCAAGCCATTCCAGAGAACTTTAGCATGTTTGAAAACCTTTGGCAGTTGTGACATTCCAGGCATATAGGAGTGATATGTGTGAAGACCATAGCTCTAAGGTCTGCTTTATGCCTCCCTGAGCAGGGAGGTTCTTGAGCCTGGCAGCAGAGTGTGGGGAAGTCAAACCTTACCTACTGTAGAGGAAGATCAAATCAGAGACAGCTTAAGCAAGGTGGTCTTGCACAAATGCTTGGCATCAGCTGCCAGTGTTGTTAGAAGGCTTCTCTCCGTCGGTCTTGAGTGCTAATGGCAGTCAGATGCATTGCTGATGATGAGGGGTATGGGGTCAAAAACAGAGGCAGAGCACATTGGTCCTGTTCAGTGTTAGGGGAGGATGACCGAGGGGAAACCTTATGCTATCTACAACTATCTGATCAAAAGATGCTAAGAAGATGGGGGCAGTCTCCCCTGAGGTGTGCGGTGGTAGAAAGGGAAGCGGAGGAAACAACCTACAATAAGAAAATTCTGATCAGATACTAGGACAAAGAATTGCCCTGTGAACATGGCGAAGGAGTGACAAAGATTGCCCTGAGAGTTAACAAAATGTCTGGTTTTGGAATTTTTCAAAGCTAAGTGGGTTATGACCAGTAGTAGTCTCATCTGCCCTGAGTTGGATCTGTTTGGAAAAATCTCTTTAAATAGGTCAGGATCATGGTTTATTGCACAAAGTCAGCCAGACTGTTGACCAAAGATTGTGAAAGAGGGCACCAGTTCAGTCATGGGAGAGAGAATTCACTGGGGTCAAATCTAAAGTAAACTTTTATTGCATAGGCTTATTCTTCTCTTTTTAGTGTTGTGTAACTGCTTGACTTGATATGCAGTTACATGGATTAGATATATTCTAAATTACACAAATGGAACCTAGAAGAGTTTTGTGGTTTTTTAACTTCTTTTCCTTCTGCCTGGTACCGTATGTGTATGTGCTAGTCAATTTTCACCTTTCTGCTGATCTCTCTGATTCTCTTGATTCTCCCTTATGCTGTGGCTCTTGTCAAGTAATGTAAATATGCTTAATAGTCCAGACTGTATCACTTTTAGTATCCCATTCCTTATATCCTGATTGCCTTGGAGTTATGTATGGGCCACTTTCTTTCTTATTCCTGGTAATACACTTCTCTTAAATGTATTTCCTCCCTAGAGAAAATACCTGAATTGTGTATCTTTTAGAAACAGCAAAAGTTTATTGCAGACATGGAAAGGCAAACTAAGGGCTATCAGAGGAAAAAAAAAATCTTTTTCTCTTCTGAAAACAGTTTTGTTTTTTACACAGAAATAGAGAATGATGTGGATGGACATCCATGGTAAAGCCATGGGGAGTATTTGGTTTGTTCTGTTCCATTACTTTATTTTGGTCCTTGCGTTCTGAAGATCTGTGCAATTTTTAAATATATGAAAAGTAGTGGAGCAGTTCAAATAAGATGCTGTTGCCGAGACTGCTGGAGTTTACATTTTGCAGCTGGTAATGCGAGCAGAATTTTGGCTGCTCTCTGTATAGTTCCTCATATTTTTAGAAACTCTGAACAAATGAGTTGTTCAGGATAAAGCACCGGTGTGACATTTGGTATGAGACAGTCTCCTTAAACCTTTATATATTGAAAACTTTATTTATGGGTTTAGATTACTGTGGACGTTCATGCCTGAATATAGGGCTATGGTATGTCCCTAATAAAAGTAGCAAACCCCCACAAAGAAGGTACTGGAGAGCCACACCGTCAGCACATCTCTTGCTATATTTTTTGTGGTTTTTAGTGTTCCTCATGCATGGGCTTTTCTTCTGGGCAAACCCAGTAGGTGGCAGCAGCGGCTCGTTAGACGCAGTCCAGGCAGCACTTTGGGATGCTGCTCGGGAAACTGACAGGTTTTTTGCACTGAGCTTTTCTTTAATCTTGTATCACTGCTAAGTAGAGAAAAGAGCAAAAACTCAGAATTTCGGCATCCTGGTTGGAAAAGGCAGGCAGGACAACCATAAAGTATGCAGGATATAAAGGGTTAAAAATGAAAATTGACTTTTATTGGTTTTGATTAAAGGTTGGTTTTGAGGTCTCCTTTTTCAAGATTGTCTTTTGTGGTGTAGCCAGATTGCAGGTTACCTGCCAGAAAAGGCACATCATCCTCTATGTACGTAGGTGAAGCAAATCCTGAATCTTGGAAACTTCCATGAAGAGAATTACTTGTATGCTGAGCCTTCAGTGAAATGAAAGGGGCAAGCAAATAATTTGATTTTTTGAATGAGATATTATGAATGAGAAAGTAGAGAAGCTCATGCCTTCCTTTTTTTTTTTTTTTTTTTCTTTTTTGACTTTGCAGAAGGGCTTTGTGGGAAAGGACTATGTGCTGCTCACTTTGGGAGAAATAGCTGAGTTTAGATTCTGTGAATAGAAAGTAGGAAATGGCAGGAATGAGTTAAATGGCTTCAAATGCTTGCAATAACAGCACCAGAATTCCTGCTCTAGAATGAAGCATCTAAAGCAGCTGCATGGAAAACTTTCCATCTCTTCACCCTCAGGCACACACTGCATGCAGAGCAGAAGCTTGATGTTTTCATCATTCAAGTTACTGTATAATTAAACTCCTAAAGTAAGATTATGAAAATGTTTGGAGTAGCAACAGGACTTTTTCTGTACTTTTCTAATACTGAAGTGCTAGCAAATTCTGTCATCTCAGTAGCTGTTGTCAAGATTATACTTGGTTGTTTTCTTCTTAACTAAGTCTGTTCCTAAGGCTAATGTTGGCATAGCTGTTTCAGCTAGGAATCGCATCTGGAAGTAATTTTTGAGAGACCTATGTAAACAGTGAAGCAAGCACAGTCAGATGAAATTGAGATGATGTCTTCTCACGTATTATGTCTTTTGACTACTTTGTTTTTCTTGCTCCCTTTGCATAGAGAAAGTTCATGCAGAAATCGAAGCAGTTCTAGGACGTGACAAAGTTCCCTCTCTTGCTTACAAGGCTCAAATGCCCTTCACAGAGGCAACTATTATGGAAGTGCAGAGGATGACTGCAGTTGTTCCCCTTTCTATTCCTCGAATGGCCTCAGAAAATGCTGGTAAGCATTTCTAGAGACTTGTTACTACAGCTTTCCTCTGGGGCTGAAGATCTGATAGGACATCTAGTGATAATTTACAAAAACCTCTAATCTCGAATGATTTTTTCTTTGGGGGTCAGCTTGTATTGGCCAATGTGCTTAGTCATAGTTGGCAGTTGAAACTCTACCTTTGTTTTTGGCATTCTGACACAGAGGTCTGAAATCATCAGTTTAGAGTAATTGGTTTGCTAAAGGCTTATACTGTTGACCTCCACGTGTACAGAAAACATTAAGAAATATCCTCTTACGACTCATCTGTGTTGTTTTCATAAACATAGCTGAGCACTGGCCAAAGTCTGTGTGAGACAGCAATACTTGGCTTTTAAACCTATTACTGAATTGATCTGTTTTTTAATGCTTTGATTTGCAGGAGAGTGAGGTGCAACAAACTGAAATGAGACTAGTCATTTCAAAACTCTTGTGTCACAAGAGTTCAGAATCCATCCTTTGACTGTGGTGGAGCTCTGGCAGCACAGGAGCAGGAGGAAAGTGGGTCACAGCATTGGGGTGCTGCAGAGTGCATTTCTGATAATTGCTGGCTGCTTTCTTTTCTCTGCAGAAGCTGTTGGTGTAGCTTGGTGTCTTTCCAGTTGCTCAGGCTTGTGTGATTCTAACTCAAGCAGGGTAGCAGAGATGACCTTTGCCTTCAGCCTTTGCTGCATTTGCAGCCCACAGCTAGGGATCGATATCATTTTTTGTGACATCCTCTTGTTGTCTTTTTACTGGTATTTTTCCCATGTTTCCTTCTAGTAACTTGTCACATTTCTGTCTCTGTTTTTGTTTAAAGTGCTCCAGGGATATAATATTCCTAAGGGTAGTGTGATTGTGCCCAACCTGTGGTCAGTACACAGGGACCCTAACATTTGGGAGAAGCCAGATGAATTTCAACCGTCAAGATTTCTGGATGAAAATGGCCAGCTAATAAAGAAAGAGTCATTCATTCCTTTTGGAATGGGTAAGATAATCCACATAGAGTTATTAGCTGGGTGGGTGGGTGGTGGTGTTTCAAGGGTAGGGCCTTGGGGATGAGTGATGTAAAAGTTGCACATAGGACCAATTATAGAAGTAGGTTTATTATCACAGTTGTTGACTTGCAGAATGGTTTGGGTTCCTAAACAGCCAGTCGCCAGGTAGAAATTATTAGTTGTCCTTTGACACTACTTCTGCTGTGGAAGTAAATATTATTAATGTGAACTAGTACAGCTGAGCAAGACTTAGACTCAAATACAGGAGGCCCGAGCTTCAGAGTTTATAGCTTAATAGCAGTTTGAGCCTTTTTTGGACTACGGTGGCACAGGAATTACACGTGTGTTAACAAACATGTCAATTGTATAAAGCCAGTAATACTTCTCTTCTAACTCTTCTTTAGGTAAACGTGTATGCATGGGAGAACAGTTGGCAAAAATGGAGCTGTTCTTGATTTTTTCAAGTCTTATGCAAAGTTTTACCTTCATGTACCCTGAAAATGCTGCGAAACCATCCATGGAGGGAAGGTTTGGTCTAACTTTAGCTCCGTGTCCATTCAACATAATAGCTCTGAAGAAATGATAGAGTGTCGAAAAAGGTTAAGCAAAGAAATACTGCACTTTTAAAATGCAGGTTTTTTTATTTTTATTTCCAGCTTATTTTGTTATTTTCTTTCCAGAAAAAAACCCCAATTGCATAGGCTTTCCTAGTCAGTGAGAATGATCCATTTAGACTTCTGGAAAGAGATTTTTTTTTTGTCTGTTGTTGCATTCCACAAATGAACTGACAGCATAGTTTTTAATTTGATATTAAAACTTGGTGGGCTTAAACTCTGTCTATTACTGTCAGTTTGTCAAATGTTGATTATGGGAGAATGGTCCAAAACATTTGTTACTGTTCTGGCAAATGGTAATCATAAAAAATTGTCAAAGCAGCACATAAACATTTCATTTACCAGAGGAATGAAGCACATGTAATACTAAAAGTGTTAATGAATGAGAGATTGTTAGCATTTTCTGTGAAAAGAAAGGTTATAACCTTATGAGCTTAAATAATTATGTATACTTTTTGGACATTACCAAATGACATTACTTTTAACCTTGGAGGATTCTTTTTTGCAAGTAACTGACAAGGAGTAGTAGATTGGATACAGACATCCTTGAGATTCAGGGCTCACTATAAAAAAACAGGTACCAAGTCTGAAAAGCCAGGATTTGAGGCCAAATGAATCATTGAATATGCCATATTCTCAACATGAAACGAGTGTGCAGCATCTGGATGCAGATGTTTTCTCTCAGAATACAAACGAGAGCAGAATTCTCTAACAAGAAACAGCAGAACGCTGTTCTCTCTGGTGCCAAACATTCAAGACATCTGTGCTGCCTCTTGGCTTTCATTGTTTACCTCATGGCAGCACTGACTGCAGGCTGGATGGGACCAGCATCTGCCCACTGGGGAAAACACTACATGTGTAGTCCTGACGTCGAGGCTGGCACTCAGGTTTTTCATCCACAGGCAGTGTGGACTGTACTACCACAACCTCTGGCTTTGGGAACTGGAGTCTTCAAATATGTCATCACTACAGTAGTACAGGTGAAGGTCTTACCAGGGAACAGGAGGAAGCTGACAAACTTGTGGTTTGAATATAGTGGCTCTCTCTTTATTATCTTCCATATAGAGTAAAAATATCTGCAGTTCATACAGTATTAGTGTATCAGTACCTTACTCCTCACATGCTGAATCTTAGTGCTGTTAACTACTGTCAAACCAGCTGCCAGGGAAGCCTCATGTTAATTGTTTCAGAACAGGGCACTCAGTCTTGCCTTGTATTTCAAACATGGAAAGTGATCTTTTGGGGAAATATGTAACAACTAACCTTTAAATAGTTGTTCTTAATCATTCTTAAATCTCTTTACACTCAATCTATCAGAATTTCATATCACATGAATTAAGTTCTTATATACTTTTCTAAAGACTTTTTTCCCTTCACTGGAGAGCTAGAGAATACCTGGAGCACTCCTAATGTCAACTTTACTAGACTGGAATGTGAACTTGAATGTAATTTAGAATTGGGTATATTTCATAGCAGAAACGAAACCTAAATTGTAAAAGAAGAGACAACTTCTCAGCTTTAACTTAATGTCTGGTTTGGTCACTTTTTAACCTTGAAGTTTTAAAAGCCAGGTAGTGCCTAACAAAGACTGTAAGATAGTTATTTTGCATTTAAATTAAGGTTTTCTGTTACCTGTTTTGAATAACAGAGTGCCTTAATTTCTGAATTATGTATTTGGTTGGTCAGGTATCCCACTGTTTGTATGAGAACTTCCAATTCTTAATTAGGTTAACTTTGGACTATATAGGCTTGTGGGTTTGGATTTTTTGGTATGAAGTTTTTGAAAACTTAGTACAATAAAAAGTTGAGTTTGGTACCAATGCCAATGAACTTGCTCTAAAACCTGACAGCACTGGAGAATTAAGCACTTTATTTAATTTCATTTTGTATTTTCCAGTGAATAAATAGATTCTGTAGAGTTGGGATTTTTGTCTGGAAATCCTATAATTATGCTTAATTGAGAAGCTAAAATTAAGTGCTGATAATATTTATCTTTCTGTTGAAATGCCTCTTTAAACAACATAATGATGTTGGTGTGCAACTGATCACTTGTACAAAATACCTGTCCTTTTAATCAATGAGGACACATTTGAAAAGCACTTTAGTATTTTTTTTACAGATTCCAAAGAAGATGCAATTCACGTAATCCCCTGGTGTGTGAAACTGTACATGTTTGTGCTTGTTTTGCCTGCTGAGTTCAGTTTAAAACACCACCTTTGAAAACTATCCTTTGAAAATTAGCCTCCTACAAATACTACGTTGAGAATGTGGTTTTTGGTGATACCTGTAATCAAATGCTGCAACGTGTGACAAGCAAAAATTACTGATGAGAAGTTCCAATAATGTCAAGGTGTGCTAGAATACAGGATGCTGTTGGAAATGGCAAAAAGGACCTGCCTTTCATACCGTCCAGGTGCGCTGAAATTTTCACAGGATACCATGAAAATAGTTAAATAATTTAAAAGCAACAAAATCTTTGTGATTTTCAAAGTGTGTTGCCATCTTAGGCAAAGTGTAAAGAACACTGACAGATTTGGTTTGTGTTCATAAATGTATCCTCCCCCTCTCTTTTTTAGCAGAGGAAGCATCTCAAATGCCTTGTTGAAAAATGTATGTTCATATAAGTGGGTCACTGTTTCTGAATGCTGAAAATATCTTTATTTCTAAAATTACTTTGCTTCAATGTGTTTTTATTTTGAATAAAGTAATTCCCAAGTAAGTGTTTCACAGCTTTGCATAGTTATTTCAATGAGTTCCATTTACTGACTAAACTTGTGGTGTTTGACATCTTACATCTTGCAGAAAAAGCATCTGAGTGAGAAAATGTTAAAAGTACTTTCGATGGGGAGTGAAGGAGGTGGGGAAACAAAGTAAAATTGGGAAAATAACATTGCCAGGCATGTTATGATCAAACGATAGAGTTTAAAAAAAAAAAAAAAAAGCCACTGTTACCCAGAATAAAAGGAGAGGGAAGGGTAAAGATGAGGAAGATAAAAGAGCAAATGAATTGTCAGCAGGAGGAGGTATGCAGTCTGCAGGAAAGAAAACCTGGGCAGAAGTTGAGGTGTAGTTTATTTTGGACTCCTGTCATCACAGGAGGCAGAGGGCAGAGAGGGAAAGGGGTGCCAAGGGGAAACCTGGGTTAGAGGGCAAAGATCCCCCGAGGAGTCTCGGGGGAAAGTGGGAGATCCTTCCATATGGAAGGCAGGGGCTGAGCAGGAGCTGACTGAAGTGTTTGTGGGGAAGGGGTGGGTATCAGCACTGGTGTTAACCAGGAGCTGGGCACTCAGGAACAACAGCTGTAGGTGGAAATCTTGTGTCTTATGCCCCGGAGTTAGGTTGCAGGTTACTTGGCATACTGCTATTTTTATTTTTTTTAGGGAAATTCATTAATTACCACTTGGCTGTCATTTGTGTACACAAAGATCATTAAGGGTGAGTCTCTGGGTGAAGCTGTTTCCACAGCCACTTCCTGCTCCTGCCTAATCCAGGTGGATTTTTTGCTGTAGGTTTGTGGTACAAAGTGCAGAGGTATGAGAATACAACATGTTATTTGAATAAAACAAGCTGTTTAATGTTTACCCCAATGCTGACTCGAGTAGTAGTTGCTTTGTTGTCAGCTGCTGCTGTTGCTGACTTGAACTGCAGGTCTTTCTGGTGATGAGTGAATTAGATGGAAAATCAGGGCAGTCTGCATCTGATACGGTTCTGCTGTTAGTGTTTATAACGGAATTTTGTTGTTGTTTTGTTATATTTTTTTATTATATATCTTGTGCTGGCATGGAAAATAAAGTTTCGTTCTAGTCAGGAAGCATTTGTTGTGGAGAGAGAGCTTCTACTGATGCGAATAGGAAGAACATTGAGGTGCTGGAGTGTGTCCAGACGAAGGCGAAGAGGTGGGGGCAGGGTCTGGAGCACAGGTCCTGTGAGGAGCGGCTGAGGGAGCTGGGGGTGTTTAGCCTGGAGAAAAGAAGGCTCGAGGGAGGCCTTATCGCTCTCTCCGACTCCCTGAAGTTTAGCCAGGTGGGGGTCGGCCTCTTCTCCCACGCAACCAGTGACAGGATGAGAGGACGCAGCCTTAAGCTGTATCGGGGGAGGTTTAGGTTGAATTCTGTTCACAGGGAAGGTGGTTGGTCATCGGAATGAGCTGCCTGGGGAGGTGGTGAAGTCACCGTCCCTGGAGGTGTTAAACGAAAGACTGGATGTGCCACTTGGTGCCGTGGTCCGGTCGATATCGTGGTGTTTGGTCATGGGTTGGACTCGATGGTCTCGGAGGTCTTTCCAACCTTATTGATTCTGCGATTCTGTGAGCATGAGCAGCGGCAGCAGGAAGGTGAACGCTGAGGGCAGCTCGGTGACCTCTGCGGCAAAGGGAAGGGGCATCAGCGCAGCCTCAGCCGCCGGCCGAGCGCCAGTCGGGGGCTTGCGGGCGTTCCGGCACTGCTATCCTTGGCCTTGCTCCTTGGCTCTTAAGGGAGCAGGTGAAAGGTGAAACACGCAACACGCCTCTCCCTTGGGCGAGCAGCTGGGACCGCGCGGCCGGCACTTGCCGCCTTCCCCCGGGGCGGAGCGCGGCCCTCGCCCCGCCCGGCCCGGCCCGGCCTGTCCGGGCTCCGCCGCTCGCTCCGCGCCTTCGCCATGGCCTTTGCCACCCGCCAGTTTTTGCGCGCCGCCTCCTCCGACGCCGCCACCGCGGCCGCCAAGAAGCTGCTCATCAAGCATGTCACGATCATCGGCGGCGGCCTCATGGGCGCCGGCATCGCCCAGGTGAGCGCGGTGGGGCGGCCCGGCCGCGGGGCGGAGGGGAGCGGAGGCGCCATGGCGGCCGCGGGGCGGCCGGGGCCCGGCGAGTGCTCGGGGCCGCGGGGCGAGCCGTGCGGCCAGCGCGGGCCCTTCCCGGGCTGCTCCTCCTGCGTCCCTGCGCTCCGCTCGGGCTCTTGGCTTGGAGCTGAGCCCGGCCGCGCTGTTGCGCTCCGCGCCGTCCCCGGCCGGGAAGGGGCCAGTGCAAGGGAGGGCGAGCGGTCTGCTGGCGAACCAGCATTGGTAAAACACGCAAGAAAACAAAACAACCCTCCTAGCAGTTCTGGGAATGTGTTACAGTCCGTGGTGAAACTCCTTCGCGCTTGCCTTTCCAGGCTGCGTTTGTGCGGGGAGCAGTATCTGCACTGGCTCTCGGCCGTGCTGGGACGCGCCCCTGCGCTCTGCTGCCAGACTGCTGCGGGTTTGGGTTCGGCTGCTGCCGGGGCCGGGTACACAGTATTGCTGCTCCGCTGCGCTCTGCTTCCTCAGCTTTCGCACTTCTCCTTCTCTTGCTGATCCGCGGATCTTCAGGTCAGATGGGTTGGTGAAAAGAACCAAGGCTGATGGTTTGAATTGTCTAAGGTGGCTCTTAAAGACAATGTGGGGACTACTTGTAAACAGACAGTGGGTAACGATATGTGGAAAATGTTGATTGAGAAGGAGATTCTTCTAACTTGCCAAGAGAGCAGATCAAGTGACATTTTAAACATTTTACCAGTAGAATGCAGCAGCTAAAATGAGCATTTAACTGTCAGTCATCTTCAGAATTATAAAGTGATTAATATTTAAACAGGACTTATTTTCCCAGAGTTTAATCTCAGGCCTTTGGCTTTAAAGTTCACCTTTAACTGGATAGCTTTGGGACATGAAACTGAAGAGTCCTTTCAGTGATTGAAAGTTTCGGCACTTAGTTAATTCGGAGAAAGAACCTGTTGCCCAGAATACCAGGGTAGTTAACAAACTTCACAAAGAATAAGGGGAGCAGGCAAACATCCAAGTGGAAGCTGACAGTGAGGCTGGAGCTCATGAATAGCAGTTCTCCCTTTCAATGAATAGGTTTGCTTCTCAGAACTAAAGATTTCTTACATTCCTGGCAAATCTCTAGCAAAAGGAATACAGAGGCTTTTTTTTTTTTTTTTGTGTGTGTGTGTGGTTTTTTTTGGTGTGTTTTTTGTTTTGTTTTTTTTTTTTTTTTGGTGTGTGTGGTTTTGTTTTTTTTTCCCCCAAGAAAATAGTTGTCTATTCTCTTTTCTGTTAAAAACACTCCTCTGTATCATGATTCTAGAGCTTGAGGTTTCCATTGTAGAACCATCAAAAAACAACTTAGAAAAAAGTTGTTCTGTTTGAGGAAGATGCACACTATGCAAAGCTTTTAATTTTCCAGGTAAGTGAGATGATCTTGTTCTGCTGGACTGCACATTTTCAGAGAGCAGCTTGTCAAGAGAAACATGCCTGGTATTTGACAGTAACAGGGGTTGCAGGCCTCTGTTAAGGAGCCAGGATTGTTTTGCTGACCATCTGCCTCCAGTTTATCAGTCCAAAATTATCTCAAAGCAGAGGTTATTATAAAACTGAGTGGTGTCTCCCCTGTACCCTATTTATAAAGCTGCTTTTCATCCCTTTTTGAGCACTTATGAAATTGTGTCTCGTCTTCTCTTGGTTTTTCATGCTGTCAGGTGAAGCAGGCCTCTGCTAAAATGTATGACTGAAAGCCATAATTTTTGATTCTACCCTGTGAAAAGCAGTTCTTTATGAGAAAAGCATTAATTGACTCCCCAGAACTTGGGTTTCTTAGCATTCTTAAGATCATTGGATAGTAGAGTTTAGGCAAGTGTGTGTTTGAGTTGGAAATGGCATAATCTTGTCTCATTTTCTTCCTTCCTGTACATGTAAATATGGTGGGAAATGAAAGATATTAATATTTCTAGGATTTTTCCCCAGCTGGTCAGTGAAGGTGTCATAAATGGATCCTCAGTGAGGCACCTCTTAAACATGTGCTTGGTAGTGATTTTTCATCTGAAGTTTTAAGAGTCTTGCTTCACTGTTACAAATGGTCATCAACAGATGAAGTGTTAGGAATAGAAGTACAGGCTTTGTTTAGGTGGTTTTTATGGACTGGCCATAGTGAAAATAAGAAACCAAGCTGGATAAGGAAATGTCTGTCTGCAGACTGACCCCTTGTTAAAGCTCTACTGCTGCTGTCCAGGGACAATCTGGCATGTCTTTATTTGCTGGGTTAGTGAGGCAAATTGGATTAGAATATCACCATGCTTTTCTTCATGAGATATCTGTGCTTTCCATTTCAGCTAGCTTTGTCGGAGTAGGTCTTGTGGGTGCATGAGTCTTTAGTCATCAGGTGTAAGTTTAAATGCAAGGTAAAAGATTACAGAAGGGAAGCTCTGAAGTTGAGTGACTTTAAAACCATCAGTGGGGCCGTGTTTTAATATCTGTTTTACACAGTTACTAAATCACAACTCTGTTAGTTCAAGGATTCTGAAAGTGAGGATAGGCTGTTGCTACCTATGAAGAGGAACATAGGTAACAGTGAAGTAACAGATGATGAGCAGCTGATCTTTAATATGCTGATGCAGTGTGAGACACTGATGTTACATGTTTGAAATTATTTTAAATATCAACCAAAAAGGCAATCCAGTAGCGTTGTGTGTAGCTGAGCCAGTGTTTACACCAAGTGCATAGTAAGGAGACTTTGTAGCCATTCCTGTCTGGGTGGAATCCTGGAGTAGCAAATGTTCACTGCTGCTCCCAGCTCCACTGTCACCTTCCTGTTGTTGCAGGGACATGTCCATGGCCTGACAGCAGAGCTGTGTTTTTGGGATACAGGGTTGGCCATCCCTTGTGCCACCTGCTCACCCTGCCAAGTGTTCCAGTTTTATCTCTACAGCTGTTTTTCCCTACAAGATCCAAGGCTCTCAGCTAAAACACTTGTTCCTTTCAAGACAGCTGTTTATTCTGTAGCCACAGCCACAGACTTTAGATGCTTTCAGACACAAGATTCTGCAGACAGTGTGAGGGAGAGATTTCTTTTTCCTTTTCCCCCAAGTTGTTTGGGATCTTTATCCCTTCAGCATCACCCCAGCTGTATACAGGCTTCTATGGTTTTTCTAGTGAACTGCATTTAAGAGTCTTTTAGCTCTCTTTTGCCTAAATGCCTGGTGTATTATCTGTCCAGACAAATCAATGTGGTTTGTTGTTTTGTGACATTGATGTTGAATTTTTTTTTTTTTTAACTTTCAGGTTGCAGCAGCCAGTGGTCATACTGTGGTGTTAGTTGACCAGTCAGATGAAATCCTTAAAAAGTCTACAAAAGGAATTGAAGAGAGTTTGAAGAGAGTGACAAAGAAGAAGTTTGCCGATAAGCCTGAGGTTGACACCTTCTTTATTCCTCTAGGAAAACTTGAAAGAATAAAAAACTGTCATACTGAAGTTTTGATATTGCAGTTATGCATTATAGAGAGTGTTATTGTACTTGCTTAAAAAGAAAACTTTTTTCCCAGTGTGCTCAAGAGCCTGGACTTTCAGTTTGGTTTGGGTTTTTTTTTTTAATTTAGGGAGGTTGAAAGATGTCTTACCTCATTTTCTTAATAAACTTCAGCTTTAAGATAAACATTTAAGCCAACTTGGCAATCTTTTAAAACAGATGCTAAGTGTGTAATGGAGTCAAATTATTCATCGTAACTTAAAAGCAAGCAGTCTTTGAGTGTTTCCCTGGGAATGTACCTATTTGCTCCAAAAGCAAATAGTAACAAAACTGTCATAATACCTGAGTAAGGAGTCTTTTGGTTTTTTTTTCCTCCTAACATTTAGGCACAGGATTACTGCAAAGGAAATGAGAGTGCAAGTGACACGATAGATGTATAACTTTGCACTTGCATTGCTGAGTATGACTTGCATACAGTAAGCCACTGTGGAGCAGTTGATGAGTAGAACTTTGTATCCTAAGGGTTGCTTGTTGCTGTGCTTGTTTCTCTAAATTCCACAGCAGATTGATTTCTTCTTTTGATACATATTAACATATAAAATGTATATTGATATTGATGACTGCCAGAAAATGATGCAGCAGACAAATGAAATGAAAAGGGCTTGTTTGCAGGATTATGGAAGTGCCAGGATAAGTAGAGCATACATAAATAGTCTTTTATTAATCAAAAAGAAAACTGTCCACATAATACTTGCCCTTTTTGTATGACATTATATTCTACCATGTAGGGGTTTTTTTTATTTGCACTATGTCTCCATTTACCCTTGGCTAAAAGTCTTGCATTTCTGTTTGATTTCTGCCCTCACAAACTATGTCAACAGACTTACTAGTGGGAAAATATTTTTCCCCACTTTTTCACTGAAACTGTAGCTACTGATTGACCAACCAGGTGATCACTCAGACTCTTGTGCTGAAGCTTGGACTACAGCAAAGGGTCATCCTAAAAGAATGAGTTTAAAAGTCTCCTATTTGCTTCAAAACAGATTTGATTGGCTAGGAAAATTTTGTCAGTGAAAAGCATTGTACCTCTACACACTTAGAACTTTCTTATTGGTTTGGAAATGTGGCAGACTGCCTACATTTTGGGGGGGTCAAAAACACCAGAGCACGTAAGGGGATTCTCATGTAAAAGTAAATTAAATCACTGTAAATAGACATTACAGCTGCTTGAAAATGTTTCAGGCTGGTGCTGAATTCATTAAGAAGACCTTGAAGAACCTCACAACAAGTACAGATGCAGCATCAGTGGTCCACAGCACGGATTTGGTGATAGAAGCCATTGTGGAGAACCTGGATGTCAAAAATGAGCTCTTCAAGACGCTGGATAAGTTTGCTCCAGAGTGTGTATTTTTCCTGTTACATTTTGAAACTTTGACTATTTTATTTTCTGTTTTTATACTTACAGTTAGTTCTCTATTTTCTTAGCTGCTTTATTTAAAAATGAGTTTTGCTGTCTTAGACAAGCTCCAGACTATCATGCTGGTGTGGAATAGTTGTGCCAGGTGCATATGTTACAAACATTCTCAGGTGTGTTGCATTGCTTCATTTGCTTGTGGCATTGTTCATTTGTTGTTCCAGGTGTGTTTAGTCATTAAGATTGCCCATCTACTTGGCAAGTTCAAATCTAAATCCAACTACAAATGCACAACAGTAGAATTAACTTCTTCCAGTACACATGGTTTCCTGTTAATGTTGTATTTACTTAAATGGGGAATTGGGATGATAAAGTATTTGTTTCCAGGACACCTGCTATAAAACAGTTTTAAGAAGTCTCAGTCACCTCAATAATGTCTTAAGTGAACTAACTTTACTTTGTATTACAAGAGTTAGAAAACAGCCATTGCTGGTTATAGTGTGCAGTGTAAAAGGGTAAATAGTATTTTAGTAGGCACTCATTCAGTTACTTACAGTCCCTGGAAATGTCTTTGAACTATATTTGATACCTGTTGGAAGCTACTGTTGAATTGTATCCAAACCCAAAAATGCTTTTAAGGTGAGCATGCAGTTGCAGAAATTTGAGGCCTGTAATTGATAAGTCAGGATCACAAGACCTTGACTGCTTGCATTTTGAGATTTAAACTACTGTAGGTAAATCTGGTGGTATTGGCTAAGAGGTATTCTAGACTGTCTAATCTGTCACTGGGCAAGCTCTGCCTTGAATATCATATCAAGGGTGGAAAGATGTTATCATTAGTTGACTTCAGCCTGGGGAGATTTTCAGGCTTTCTCCTATTGCCTGTAATTAAAATTACCTGGTAATTTCGAAACCAGTAAATGATCACAAGCAGCCACGTACTGAGCACAGGATAACTTGCCGTTACCTTGACACACAAAAGTAAGTCATTTATGAGAGTGCCTTATTATGGTTGGATTGTGCCTATTTTGTGCAAACAGACCATTGGTTGCCAGAGTATTTAAAGAGGAAATTGGAGTGTACTAAATGGTAAACTGTCTTAAACCAGTCAGCAAGGAACTGTGGGCATGGGGACTTGGAGCCTCACTTAAAAATACGTATGTTTGGAACACCTGGGGCTTTTTTTTTTGTAAGACTGAGCTGTTTGTCAGCATAGCTGCTGTAAAACATCAAATTTTACATTACAGTGTTTAAAGATACTGGGAGTTGTTCAGATATGCTCCTGCCCATTGCAAAAAGGATGATTTTGCAGGGTTGGGAAAAATGGCTAAGACATAAAGCCTTCCTTTTTAAGAGCATATTTGGAAATTATTATAAACATACTGATATCTTATATGTAGGACAAAGGCAACTGAAGTGAATGGCAAAGACTGCAGTTTAGAAAGTCTAGATGAAAAACTCCTGAAATAGTGAAATTTCATAGTGGAATGTTTAAAATACTAGTTTTGGATACAAAAGGTAATTTGTAACTGTAACTGAGAGAGTATAGAGTTGCAGATCGTGTGGATAGTGTGGGGAAAGACAGAAACCTGTAGTGAGTGCTTTTCCATGTGTTAGGAGCAGTAGGCTTTTTTCATCCCACATGGCCCTGTGCTGGAATGGAAGGCTTTCTCTCTCAGTGCTAGCGTTCCACAGCCTTTTCTAAGATTGAGTAGTTCAAAATTTATAAACCTATTGTATGGACTGTAGTGTCAGCTCAGGGGTAGTAGACTTGTGGTTAATTGGTAACAAAGACAGGATTTTTTTAAAGACAGCTTTGAGTCTCAGGAGGAGCTTTGCTTCTGAGGGGCTCTGGGCATTAATGGCTCTCTGAAGTGTGGGTTACAGGGAGAGACCAGGAAAGACCAGGATGCTGTGGAGGGAGGACTTGGCTTCATTCAAATCTCAGAACTTCTTACCACATAGGTGGATGATAGCAGGTGAAAGTGTGAGGGGCTCTGTATTACTGTTGTTCTGACAAGATGATGAATTCTGCCTGTGAAATACAAGGTGTGTGAAACCCTGCAGTTTTCTTTTTTTGTGCTGTATTTCATGTCTCATGCATTTCCTCAGCTGCAACATGTACTTCTTCACCTCCCATTTTTGCACGATGAAGACATCTCCAAGGAAAATAAATAAGTCTGGGAACTGGAAAAAGCTAAAATATTACATTGAAAAAGCATAACACAATTAACTTAATTCTTTTTCCTTTTCTTATAGAATAACTGTAATTCCTCTGAAAGTGGATCTGTGTACAACATGTAGGAGATGGGAAAACTATTCTTTTACTGAGAGAAGTTGTATTTGTGAGTGGGGAGCGAATTTCTCTTAAGTGTTCAAGTGTAATAAGCCAGGAGCGTTTGACAACCGCAGAGCACCATGGAAACTCAGGGTATTCCTCATCTGGGTAACTGTCCAGGTGAAACAGTGGATGCTGTTTCTTGGGTGCCATTAGTCTGAGAGCATACTGATTTATGTTCTTGGAGCTTTGCAAAATGTGGAAGGCAGAATTGTCTATTCTATTCCTCTCAGTATCATACTCACCATATTTGGTATTTATTACTGTGTTACATGGTCATCATCTTCGGAGCAGAGTAAAGCATTGCTACCCACTCTTCAGTTTTGTTTTCCTTTTCTTGGATGGAATCAGTCTTGCATTTCCATTTTGAAAAAGGTCAGGCTAGGATTTTTGTAGACACTGCAGCACTTTTCCAAACAGGGTTGTAATGAATATGACAAAAGAGCTTTTGCATATCCACTTTAAGAACTTAGAAAAGTTATTGCTTTCTGTTGGTTTTTTTTTTTTTTTTTTTTTTTTTTTTTTTTTTTTTTGTTTTGTTTTGTTTTGTTTTGTTTTGTTTTGTTTTTTTTCTGGGATGTAGGAAATGCCCATCAACATTCTTTGGTCTAGGGTTTACCTTTAGATGTGGAAACTCAGCTTGGACCTGGCCAGTATTTTTCAGCTGTTTACTGTGTTAGAATGAATGTGTTATAAAACTGTTAAAAAAAGAAATGTTGTTCAGTGTTTGCTGTGTAAGGCAGCTGGACTCTAAGAATTGGATTTATTGGAAATATTTATTGATGTTTCTCTTGTGGTGGGCTCTGGTTTTGGCATCTTTCCCTGAGCCACTAGATGGCACCAAGAGAAAGCACTCTGGTGCTGGGAAAGCCATTTCTACGGCTTCACTAGTGCTGGCTTCCCAAAGCCTCCCAACTCTGCTGTCACCTGAAGCGTGGATTGTGTAATTCTAAGTCACAGAGGCGTGAAAATTCTATTTTAAACTCGACTGAAATCAATCGGTTTGTCAGAGAAGAAAGTGTAACTAAAATGCACTTGCTCACAGTGCAAATTCAATGCTTTTCTTTTTTTCAAGGCTTTCTGTTGTGTGAGGCTACAGAAGAGGTGCTGAGGTAAAATCTCTTAAGTGAACTCAGATATAAACCTAGCAATGATTACATTTCACAACTCAGTGTGCTTCTTTTTTTATTAATATTTTAGTTTTTATATACAGTGTCAAATTATTGGCAAGAATGGCTTTTGTATGCACTGACCTTGCAAGGTCAAAACTATGAAATGCAGAATGCTCCTTTTAGTACCTCGCCTCAGAACAGTGTAAAGCCATTTTATGGTGGGGAGATAATAAAAGAGTATTTATAAGAAGAGTAAAGAGGAATTTTCAGGATTTTTTTATTTCCTTCACTATAACAAAAAAGAAAACATAATAAAAATGGAAAACAAAGTGGGTGTTTTTGTCTTGAAATGTTTTCTTTAATGCCACTATAAGATGTCCCCATGACTTGGACATAACTTTTCTGAAAGCTCTGTTGTAAAGCTCAGTTACATCTTAGTACAATGTAAGCAAAATATCAATGTAGATAAACATTTGCTGAGTTTAGTAGGATAACTTTTTGAAGGGATAGTAGGATGCAACCCAAAATGAAAGGTAGGTTTTAATCTCTAGTTTCTAATTTTTATGATTTGAAGAAGTAATTTCTGTAAATTTTTGGTCTGATAGCAGGGTTGTTGAGGTTTTGAGATATTTCTGTGAGAAAAATCCAAACAAGCAAAAAACTCAAACCATTATAAATTGCAGTTAGTAAATCTGGTTTATGTCTGGAAAAAACTTCATATATGTCTTGAAATTCTTGGCATTTTGTCTATCCTTTACAGTGTCCTATGCATAGCAGGTCTTAAGTTTTCTCTGTTTTTTTTCCTCATCAAATCTTTGTTCTGTTGGTAGGTTTGCTCATCATGTCTATCATTGATAATTTTAAAACAAAGCAGATTGCAAATTTTCTGTAGAACTCTAAAGTGCATTTTTGATATTGCATATGCTTGGGTTTCAATAAATGTGTAAATGTGTTTAACAACAAATAATAATACTCTTAGGTTTACAGGATTTCTAAAGGAATCACCTAGAATGGATTTGGAGAGTAAAATAAAATTTTCTATTTGCACAGTCCTTTTTTCCAGCACCTAATAAAAGTATTCAATGTAATTCCTCAAGAATCAGAAAGTCACACAGTCTTTGCAGTGGTTATTTAATCATTGCTGTGCTTAGACCTCAGCAAAAGGACTGTGATAAACTGCAGGGATATTGCTGAGAATTCTTGTATGGTTAGCCAATGGATGTCTGTCTGTGTTTAGTGCCTCAGTCTCCTACTGTCCTTTATGCAGTCTATGTATTTCTTATTTTCAGGCATACGATATTTGCAAGCAACACTTCATCCTTGCAAATCACAAAGATGGCAAACGCAACCACCAGGCAGGACCGATTTGGTGGTCTCCATTTCTTCAATCCTGTGCCTATGATGAAGCTCGTGGAGGTGAGTGTCTTATGAGCACGCCTTACAGGGTCTGTTATCATCATGTTCCATCATAGTAGCAACTGCAGCCCAGTAGTGCAATTGTCAGCAGTGGGATTTCAGTTAGATTGGTGGAGCAGATCTCCGTTTTCAGCTGTCCTGATATGGAATTTACTGCCTCTAGTGTTTAGAGGGTGATGCAGTCTCTGTTGAGGTGTGGATTTAAGAGACCGAGGTAACTCCTTCAGTCTCAAGGCTCCTGAGTTCTCCACTGAGCAGCCAACAGATGTGCTGTTTATAGCCGTCATTTCAAGCAGGGAGGCTAATTCATAAGAAGTTCTGATACCAGTGTAGAAATCAATTTAAAATGGCAGGGGATGAAGTCTTATTGCTTGTCACTATTGAAACAAAGTTAGTCGTGTTTGTTTCAATGTTTCCAGCACTACAGGCTGGGGAAGAGGTGCTGGGAATCTGACCAGAGAAAAAGGATCTGGGAGTGCTGACTGTCAGCTGCGGAACACCAGCTAGCGTGTGCCCAGGTGGCCAAGAAGGCCAATGGCATCCTGCCTTGTATCAAAAATAGTGTGGCCAGCAGAACCAGGGCAGTGACTGTCCCCCTGTACTAAGCACTGGTGAGGCCACGCCTCATGTGCTGTGTCCCGTTCTGGGCCTTTCACTGCAAGAAAGACATTGAGGTGTCCAGAGAAAGGAAACAGAGCTGATGAAGAGTCCAGAGAGTAACTCACCAGAGGAGCAGCTGAGAGAGCTGGGATTGTTTAGCTTGAGAAAAGGAGGCCAAGGAGAAACCTTCTCACTCCCTAAGATTACCTGAGAGGAGGTTGTAGTGAGGGGGAGTAGCTGTTAGAACCTGTTATATCAGGAACTATGGCTGTTTAAATGATTCTCTAGAGTGATGTCTTTGTGTTTCCCTAGACAACAGAGACTATGTAGCTTTTAAAGTTGTTTTGATATGCCATAACCTCTTAAGTATGCTTTCAAAGAATGGTTCCTTTTACCATCCATCCATGGTGGCTGAGTGGGAAAGTGTCTTAAAGAAACAGTATTTCAAAATGCTGTATCTATATAGTGTTCTGTGTCTCTTACATATCTATCCATTGAAGTTGTTTTTTTGCAAAACATTTTGTGAATTTCTGGAAGTGTGTTCTAGATTACATTGCTGTAACGGGGAAATGAGAGAGATATTGTTCATAAATATGCTTATGCTCTCTCTACCTTCCCTGTACACAGGTCATTAAGACTCCAATGACCAGCCAAAAGACTTTTGAATCACTTGTGGATTTCAGTAAAGCAGTAGGGAAGAGTCCTGTCAGTTGTAAGGTGAGTATGTTTTGACAGTATAGTGTTCAGAGAGTCTGTCCTTGTAGACTGTTAATTTTCAGGTGGTAGGTTTTAGTAGATGTATGAATGTTGCAGCAGCCCTCTTGTTACAGGGTGGAAATGAGCTGAGACACAGGCTTCTTGTTTATCACATGATAGCCTGAAAAGGGTCCAGGTTTGTTCCTTTTTACAGCTTAGCCGTCCTGACTCCAACCATTCACTGACTCTGGCTGCAGCAAGCCGCTACTGTAGGTTTCCCTTGCAGCCTCTGACTGCTGTTCCTACTAAACTGTGACAGACTCTGAATGCAGGCTTTTACCTAGCTAGACTGTAACTGCAGGTTCCAACAACAGGCTCTAACTGCAGACCCAGACTGTCCTCACAGCAGTTATTCTCTCTCCCCAGGGTCCTTCTCCTCCATCCTCCCCCTCACCAGCTAACCCACTCCTTTTTATTACACTTACATTCATTTGCTATAGCTGTGACTCATCAGGACTGAGGCTGTATTGGGTAATAAACACAGCTGTTACTTATCAGGGGCAAGGTCACCTCTATTCCCTTCTACAGATCAGCACTTCAAAAATTTCCAGGCTGCTTCTTGTCCAGTTTGTCTTCATAATTAGAAGCAATTTGACAATGAAAACACCCACACTTGCCACAAACTCTTCAAAGTCCAGTGACTCTAGACATCTTGTCTAGAGCAGCAAAACTCACAGGTATCAGGGCTTACTGTTACGGAGTCTTTTTTTCAAGTCCTGCAGCATAGACTGGAGAGAGCTTAAGCAGGAGCTCATCTTTAGCCATGCCAGAGACAAAACTGCTGCCTCTTGTACTGTGAGGCAGTTGGCTGAATCCTCCATGGTGTGTGCTCATTGCAAGTTTTTCTTAAGACTGCAGTAACTAAACACATATTAATCTTCATTTCTTCTCAGCTTTGGGGTTTGTTTTTTTTTTTCTCTAGAGAAACACTCTACTTCAAAAGCACACTTTTTCTGAATCCATTAAGCTGTGGTCTGGATAGCTTTGTGCAAGCTACTGCTTTGGGTTTCAAAGCCCCCAGGAGACAGTTGGTCATAAAAAGAAGGACCTGCAATCCAGTAGTTACTGGATTAATTAATTCAGCTTCTGGATGCTGGACTCTAATTCTGGCTATGTTCTCTAAATTCTAGCTAAATTGTTCTGTGGCCTCAGTTGACTATTTCTGTCACAGTTTAGTACTATGCAATGTGTAGAATATAGGATGAATTGTTATAGATTAGCTTGGATAGGTAATAATACAGTATTCACACATGAACTTTTTTTTTATTCTTGCTTATAGAAAAAAACATTGCTTGGGATTCTCTGGATTAAATATTGAGATAAAGTGGGATGAATAATAAACATCTGAAACAAACAAAATAATACTATATTTGCAAAGCTTTCTCTTGATTGATTGTGCTTTTGATTGATGCTTACGCAAAAGAAGTTTTGTATTGATTTGTTACCTTCTGACAGCACGTGTCTTATCTTTTTCCTTGTTAGTGTTGATGTTTACTGTTAAAATGATCCTAACTTTCAAAAGTGTGGATCACCAGTGAGCAGTGGGGGAGAAGCAGACTATTTAGTCAGGAGTGCTTCTGGTAGTGGACACATACCCAGAAAAAACCTGCTAGGGAAGAACTGCTGTTCTCCTAACCTTCAGGAAGTCACATCATTAGACTCTTGATAAAGAAAAGACTATCCTTATTAAATTGTTTTAAGATTAATTGCTTTGGGCTTGTAGTAGTCTTACTGTTCTCAGTCATGATGACTGTTTATGTGCCATTCCTTGTTTGAATTCCACAATGTTTTATGCTTTAATACTGAGCAGATAAATGAAATGAAAAATACAGTTCAGAGAGTATCTCAAGTAATGATACAATAAGTGTCTTCATCCACTTGTTTTATTTGTCATGTAGCATTTGAGTGTAGTTCTGGTAAAGTGTGTTTATTTAGAATCCCCCCCCTTTTTTTTTTTTCACAGGATACCCCAGGTTTTATTGTAAACCGTCTCTTGGTGCCATATATGATGGAAGCTGTCCGACTTTTTGAGAGAGGTACTTGGTGGGATATTGACTTTGAGGGATGTTGACATAGAATACTGCTAAATGTTACATTGCTTCAGAAAAGCCTTGGGATTCCCTCAAATTTTCAGACATTAAAGGCTGAAAGTGAATAGAGAATTCTGGAAAGGCCTCACCTTCCAAGCTGGAAGGGAAGCTGGAAAGGCCTTGCCTTCATTTTGAAATGTCAGCTTATGCAGAGTTGGAAGGTACTTGTGTGTGAAATTCCTGGTAGTGGAAAATGTTTCTGGCTTGGAGGTGAGAAGGTGAGTGTAGTGCCATTGTAAAAATATCCTCTGCCAGCTCTTCAGGAACTTTCCTCTCTCTATCCCAGGAGACATTGATAAAAGTGATTGAAAGTCCTGTAATGGGACCATTAGTAAAGTTCTCCTGAGTTCGCTTATATGGGACGTGTGAAATAAATCACCAGTTTTGAGGTAAGTGGTGTAATAGTGTCACACTGTGGTACTGCCACAGAAGTGATTTGGGCTCAGCTACTGCCACATTAAAACTTCCTGTTCTCCTGTGTTGAGTTTTAGATATAGGTTCTTCAGGAACTCCAGTCTCACTGCTGGTCTCTTTTACATTAAAATGTAGGTAAAAATAATCATGAATCCCCAAAGAACCCACTGAATTTTTCAAAGCATTGAAACTTGTTTTGAAAAGAAGCCAGTAATGAATGTAGTGGATAAAGATGAAATTACAGACTATAATTGCTTTTATTTCAAGTACTCTGCTCGTAGCTGCATACTACTAAGGATGTCATTTGAAACATTTTGTTTTTGAAATCACTGCTTTTTTACAGATGAAAGCACTCCATTTTCAGGATTCCACCAAATATGCTTTAAATATTAAAAATCTCTTTTAAAGCACATGGAAGGGATGGTTTGATTTCCAAAAAAAAAAAAAAAAAACAAACCCCAAAAAACACTACTACTTGTTTTTCTATCAACAGATGTACCTAATTACATCTCAAAGGGAGAAAAGAGCGAATTTAGTGAGTTGAAAGGCAAAGGCCTGAATGCGAGGGGGCATTATTCTTTTAGATAAAGTGTATGGGTGTTTCAGTGTGTTTAAAAGAGGTGCCTTTGTTAAGTGACATGTATTATTGTGCATATTGCAGGAGACAACAGAACTTTTAATTAAATGCAGAAGAAAACAGTCACTGAGTTTGTATGTTAAAACTGACTGCTTTTACCTAAGCAAAACAATATTTTGATTTAATCTTTATTCTTTTTGTATTTTCTCCCACAGTATGATACTTCCAAACTTGCTAAAGTTCATTTGTGACTTTTTAACTCTAATGAAATCTATTTAAAAAGCTAGTTGATGTCATGGGAAGGCTGATGGCTGTCTTTTAATTCATATGTTCCAGTGAATCAGATTAAATTTTCATCATATCCTTTGTATTTATTCTCAGAATAGACACTTGAGCCAGATTGTCATCAACATTAAATTAAATTGTATCTCTTTCCTGGTAACCCCAAGCACTGAAATGCCATTTTATTGGGCTAGTCCTTGAGTTTTTATTTATACAAAATCTCATTATGTTACATGTGCACTTTTGCATAAGCAATATGCCTTTAGTATATTAACAATGACTTGAATGGGACATATTGTTAATATTAATGTGTAGTAGTCTATACTGCTCTTTCCTTAGTGGAAAAACTAAAAAGCAGTCAGCTAAGTTTCTGTGGAAGTCTGCTTTATACTAGGAGAGACTAGAATGAACTAAGGATTATAGCCCTTGTTTACCCTTTTACTATTTCTTATTGTGCATTGTAACGAAACTGTTGGGTGGCCAAGTGCCAAGTTTGACAAAATGGGACAAATCTGTTGAGAGAGCAAGTCTGTATACCTGCGTCAGCTGCAAATGAGCTGAGGATTTAGCTGTGTTTGAATTTAGGGAACTGAAATTATGTTAGACTTAGATGAGGTTGCTCTCCACAGCTTCTCAGAAATAAAATGTGGCTTAAAAAAACATTGTTAGCTTTAAAGAGTAAAAGGAGGTATATATAAATTATTAGTTCATACAGAACTGTCACTGAAGTTGTTACCTTTACAAGAGACTTTGTAAATTTGTTTCTAGGGTTCTCTGATCTTAGGCGTATAAATTGCACAGGCTGTGTCTGCCACAGACACCGTGTATGCATCGAGCACCGAGGTTACTTAACAAGTACCTCTGGGGTTTGTATAACTTCATCCTTTTTATAGGATCTGCAGAGAAAGTGCACTGTCTTTCTCAAAACATGAGCTTAGAGGCATGTAGTAGAAGTGCATCTGCTTTGGTGACAGTCTAAAATACGTATTCCCAGCTAAAGAATGAGGTTAAAATTAACTGACAATATGGCAGTGCAGGATTTGTATTTTTATAGGCACAGACTGAAGCAAAAGTAACGAATTTCTGATAATTTTGGTTCCTTCTTTTTAAATAATTTTGGAATTCATGAATTCAACTGCACCTGCACAGTCATTTCAGGTCTCTCCTATCTGCTGTCTCTGATCCCAAGAGATATCCTGTGGTGATAGGTGCTGTAGCTAAGCATGTTGCTCAGCTGCTCCTGCTCCCCTCTCCATGCCTGCCTTACCCATCAGCTGGATATCACTTGTGTTCTGGCAGTTGTAGTGTCGGGGTCGCTCTGTCCTGTGCATCATTCAAAAGCTGCTGCTGGTCTCACAAAGCTGAAATTGAGTTGTTTCCTTACATACCCTGTTCTGCTGCCTCTAAAAGAAGCTCTTGTTTCTTCATAGTGACCAGTTCTTCCTTTAGTCGTTCTGATAGGGTCAGCATGGTAACTGTGGTTTTATCAGTAGTGCAGTGCTCTGTATTGAAATGCAAGAGGAGACCAGGAAAATGGAAAGCAGGCCTGCAGGGCTTGCCTTTTTTTTTTTTTTTTTCTTTTTTTTGTGGGAGATTCAGCTTTATGTTCCAGCATGTGTATGCTGACTCCAGTTTTTGTGGCTGTGAAACATGCAGAGATTTCTGTGAAGAGCTGCACCAGGGTGAAATAACACCCTGTTAATTATTTATCAGTGGTGCCAAGGAGACACAGAATCTTCTCTGTTCATCAAACTGTCAATCTTTTCTCTAGGAGATGCATCAAAGGAAGATATTGATGTTGCTATGAAGCTTGGGGCTGGCTATCCCATGGGTCCATTTGAACTGCTGGACTATGTTGGGTTGGATACCAGTAAATACATTATAGATGGTACTGCATGCTTCTTTTTTTCTGCTTTTCCACTTTTTAGCTAAATTGTAGATTTTCTAATGCAAATGTGACTCTTTATTATTTAAACTGAATGTTTATGGTATAACCTTTGAACTGTTGAGGAGAAGGGAGTTAGAATTCAGCTCAGAATGCTGTGTGAGTACAGCATTTGTACTGCATGCCTGTACTCTTTGTACATGGGGACAGAACAGTGGTGGCTTTGCTGACTTCATCAAGTGCTATTGGAAAATAATAATATTAACATTAATGATATTTTATATAACTAAAAAGAATCAGTGGGAAGAGTGACATGTACTGGAGGTGAGGAATTCTATGAAAAGCAACTCCCTATGCTTTTTCTACCAGCCATATTTTAATTCTTTATTAATGGGAAACCCAGTAAATATCTCAAAAGACGTAAATGAACCATCTCCCTGTCACTTCTGTTAGTAAATGGGTTAATGTTAATGCAGTAACAAAAACATACATCATTGGTGATGGCTTGTTGATGGTTGTGTTCTTTTGAATGAGCAGCTTAAACATTCTCTGAGGCAGAATGTCACTTGGACAATGGCATTTTCAGTGGAACCTCTCTTGCTTTCAGTCAGTATTGTGGAGTAGTGTCATATTGTTCTATGTAACCATGTGTTTCACAGGTAGAAATTCAATTTGAAATTTCTTTGCACTTGAATTCCTTTTCAGCAGAACCTTTATTTTATTTCCTTGTACTTAACTGTGTTTCAAAAGTTCTCCTTAATTGTTTTAAAAATCCTCAGTGGTGGAGATTATAAGGTGTTTGGAGTACACTGAACCTGAAGACTAATTGTTAGATTTGTGCATAATCATCAGTTCTGATATGGGCTTTATGAAGCTGTACTGTAGGGTCTCAGAGAGCCTAGGATAAGTTCCAGTACTTCTTCAGTTTTCTGAACTTTGAATATTTTTCTAAGGAGATGCAGATCTCTATTACCTTTGCATATAAACAGAACTGTCACTAATTCATCCACTTCCCTTCCTTTCCAGGATGGCATTCATTAGAGCCCAACAATCCTCTTTTTGCACCCAGCCCACTCCTGAATAAACTGGTGGAAGAAAAGAAGCTGGGTAAAAAGACTGGTGAAGGATTTTACAAATACAAATGAACTCCTGACCTCAATGCTATTCAGCATTGGCATAATACAGGTGTTTAAACCTTCCCAAGGGTGGCACAAGTTGCATTTAGAACATAACTCACTTGTGAACTGAGTGATTACACTAGTTAACTGTGGTCAAAGCTTGATTTGGCAGATTGTTTTTTTCTTGTAATTCCAAAAAGCTTTCTATGTATAGTGCCTTCATGAAATGTTGATTTTTCTCAGGTGCAGTACAGAATGACAAGTGAATTTATGTATTTGAAACGTTATTATATTGATGCGGAAAATCCTAAAAAATAACCTCACTTTCTTAAAAATAAAATTTTCAACAATTCTGTATTGAGTGTGAGGGCTTGCAAGTGTGTCTTGGATGGAGCCCACAAGGTGGCAGTATCTTCCCACGCTGGCAAAGGCAACCTAGAACGGCAGTGGGTTGTTTTGTTAGGATTTTTCTTAAGTGCACCGCTAATCTGTAGATGTGAATTACAATGCCTTGAACAATAATCTTTTTGAAGGACATATTTAAAAATAAATGAAGAATCCCACAATGGCAGGCTGCTCCCCAACGGAAGGTTCCCAATAAAGCATTTAAAAGCAGAGCTTATGCTTTGCTTTGGGGTTTTCTAGCAATTTCAATTAGTGGTTGAGGGCCTACTTTTGCTAGGTGTTGTAGAAACGTAATGAAGATTTCTGGGTGATTTCTGTTCTCAGGAGCATAAGCTAGGACGCTGGTAAGAGCTTCTGAATGTTCTAGAGTTCTGCAAACTGGCTGTATTAAAGTGTAATTTTTACACAGTACTAATGTAGTTGAGTACCTTGAGGATTGCAATTGGGAGTTTGTGCTGTGTAAACAAGTAAGTGTGTTTGGCTGTGTGAGGCACCTTCTGTTCTGCAACTTCATTTCCTTGGGGCTTAGCAGAGCTGAATTTGTCTATGGTGGGAGTGTATCAAATCCTGTCTTTTCTCCAAGTATTGCAGAGCAGGTGGGCATGAGGATTGGTGTTCAGTTCCACTCAATAGCAGTGTTCCTTTACTTTCTGTACTTAGTGCTTATGTATATATATATACACACATATATATATATATATCTTTACTTGTACAAATTATGAATAATTATTTAATGCCACGTTGCCTCTTCCTCCCTCCTCCATCATCTAATTCAGATTGCATATAAAGAAACTGACGCTAACAGATGTTAGTTTCCTGGCACATGATCACATAAGAAATCTCTGGGTAGAGAATAAAATTTTTGGTTTATTGGATCCTGGTCTTAATTACATATCATCTAATTTTGAGTCACTTGCCTTGAAAGAAGAGGGTTAAAAGAAAGAAACAGTACTAAACAGCCTCTTTCTTTTCCGAATACATTGTTAAACTGACTTGGTTTTGCTGAAATACAGTCCACTTCTTACATATGAACTCTGTTTCACTGAAGGTTCCTAATGCTTGTAGCTCAGTTTAGTGACTTTTAAATACTGCAAGGTGAAGTTAGCTTCAGTACTACTGTTTTCAGTAGTAATTAAAAATGGGAATGTGTATGACTCTTGTGTCTTAAAAAATGCTATTTGTTTTTTACAAAAAAATTTAGGTAGAAGTAATTTGCTACTGCTCCCTTTACTTGGATGATGACCTTTAATTTGGAAAGGGGAAGGTTTGTAGCAAGGCATAGACTATTTAATGTTAAATGTGAAAAATATTTTTCACTAGTAAATGTGATATTTTAGAAAAATAAACTTTCTCTAAAACAGTGTTTTCCTTTCAGGAGCTCTAACAGGTACAGTATGTGTATACGTAATAAATAGAAGAATCCTGAAAGAGAGGTATTTGTGAGTCGGACTTGCTATTTGAGAAGAGACTTTTTTTTTTTAGCAGAATGGGCCCTGTGGAAGTACTTTAATGGTGGGTGGACATAGTTTATCAGTATGTGGAGTGCTGTGCCAGGATGAGTAGAGATGAGGTAAAGGGTGAAAACTTCAAATGCGCCATCTCTAAATGTAGGTCAGAATGCAGAGTGGTAATTGAATGACTGACTGTAGTCATTGAAACAAGGTAAGCCTTTTCTTTTGCTCCTCATTGGGGAGGCATGGAGAATGTAAAAGCCCCTTTTAAGGAGGGAAAATTAAGGAATTAGCCAGAAGTGGGATATTAAGTAGTCACTCCTGAATTTTACAAGAATTTCTATCGCTTTGATAGTTTAAAGATTTCTAGAGAGCTTAAAGAATATGTAATGAAATAAAGGAATTGTATGTTGCCACCTTTTCCTCAGTAAAGATTATTTCCTATCCCTTGCTGTGGCTGTGACTTGAAGCAGAGGTACATGAGCCACCTTCCACTGCACACGGTGTTGATGAAGGGGAATCTCCTGCTGGTCAGTACCTTAAACTAACATGTGGTACGTTAGACCTGCTCTCACTATTCAGCTCTCTTTGAATTTTTAATAATTGTGGAAGGGAGATTGTGGAAAAAGGATAGAAGAGAAAGGAGGGAAGGGTGTTTGGTTTGCCTCACTGCCTACTTTTAAAACCTATAGTCTTTATTATCCTTTCTGCCAGCAGGCCTCACAGATTTAGAGCATTTTCCCCACTTTGGTCAAAGCTTTGGGATGTACGCTTGGCACAGCTTGAGGGCAGCTTGACAGCCAACAGCTGAGGAGTCGGATGTGAGCCGAGCTACTGCAGCTGGGAAGATGGCTCCAGATTCAGCATCTGGGTCATTTCAGCTGCCAAATGTGCTCCATCTGTGGTAACCCTAGCTGCTGACACGGTGGGGGAGAAAACAGGAGCACAGCAAATTTTAAACAGGGACTTGAAAGCAGAATCTTTATTGGGCAGAGGAGGGTGCTCTGCAGGAGTGGCTTATGGAGCATTAAGTGCAAGAGGTGGCAGTAAAGTTTGATCTGAAGGGGAATTAAGTGTGTAAAATTGATTGTCTGAGCAACTGCATAAAATAACTTGGAAAGGTAACTTTTTTCCTTTATAGATGAGTTGTATTTGTCCCCCAAGCCATATGACCCAAGGGTTTTGAGGTGACAATGCAAATATCCTTCAAAATCCAATTAACAGGAGTTAACTCCAGCATCTAGCATGGGCTCTTCAGAGCCATGAGATGCAGTACCAGCCTGTACTTCGGCAGTGAATCAGGTCTCTGAAAAGAAAAGTTAGTGGCTTCTGAATGAGATTCCATTGTGGTTTGAGTTTGTTTTCTTAGTACCGTATTTGGTGGCTTGTTCGGTGGATGGGGCTTTTACACATCTCCAGGTATCTGTGAAACTTTTGAGGTTCATCGGCTGATCTCTTCTGGAGACCCACTTACTATAAATTAGTGTATATTTATCAGGGTGAAGAAGCAAAAAATAAGAAATTTGCTGTATAAAGTGAAGTGCAGTGAGATATGATTGTCTTGCTAAATCTGTATCTGTTACTAGAATGAGAAGGGCATCTGAAAAAGAGATGTTTTGTTTGCCTACCCAAAAGATGATTTTGGTGTGAAAAAGTCTTGTATGTTCCTGACTTTGTGCCAGGCTTTGGTCAGTAAAGTCTGCAAGTGACTTAGGTGCAAGCTAATGCAACGGCAGTGTATTCCTGTGGCCAGGTGTGGTGCTAGGAGGTGGGTGCTAGAGGATGGAGGGACTAGCACACATTCTGTGTTGTCTAATGCATGCTTGTTATTTTTGCATCTAGAGAAAGCCCCTTTACAGTACCAAATGACTTCAAAGATGTGGGCAAATTACACACAGCTTCTGCAGTTTGTAGAGACCAACTTTTCCTAAAAATTTACTGCTGACAGTTTTGGAGCTAATTTTTGCAAGAAAGGCACCCGTAGCTGTGGTGCTACATTCTTCCTTTTCTAACTAGTACCACAGCAGTGTCCCACATCTCAATATTTTTATTCACTACAGTTTGTAACCATGTGAGCCATTATAAAACTGACCTGAATAATGCCTTTTCCCTATGCTTTTTGGAGGAGCTGAGACCAGGACCAAAAAGCAGATGCTGTGATTCTTTTGAGAGCTAGATCTTTTCATGTTATATGTTCCGTCAGTAGCTTTTCCTGTTATTCATAGCCAGAGGGATGTGCTTCTGCTGAATTCTGTTAGAAGAGGGTTAAGTAGAGTCACAATCTGGTAATTGTAAAGATGATTTGTAGAATGATCTGCCTTGGGCTTTATGATCTTCTCAAAAGTTCACATCAAAACTGAAATCACTCTTTATATACTATTTACCATTCAGTATACTTATTCACTTATAAATGCAATGCTCTGCAGAGTCTTAAATGTATGAGATCACAGAACAGTCTGTGATGAGGTCAGGTGTTACTGATAATATATTAGGTTTTATGCCCATGGAGCAACTTTGCACTTGTTCAATTCAGTCTTCTGTTTTATTCCCCTAGACGTTTTCTGTTTGGTTTTCCATAAATTGCAAATAACTCACGGCAGTGCATTCTTTGCAGAGAAACCAGCACTATAAAGCTCTAATGCTGGATGGAAGTTTTGGTCGCTTCTGGGGCAGGAATAATACAAAACATCAAACCCAGTTATTAAAGGAGCCATTTCTTTAGTCATGTGGTGGCATGAGGCATGGCAGAGAGGCGTAAGGCCAGGATTTGTTTCCAGCCTGGGGTCAGAGGCTGCAAGTTGGCCATGGCACAGGAGGATATTTTAGCACAAGGCTTTTGCTTGGCGGGCACTAAGGAACTTGTCGCTTACTTTGGCTGTTCCGCGCTGCCAGATAACAGGATTTTTCTTAGCCTGTTGTTTGCCGCTGCATTGCTTTGTGCATCTCTGTCCTGCCTGGTAACAGCTTCTTCTATTCTGGTCCATTTTTTCTGCCAGAAAACACTTCTAGGGTGGTTTTCTGTAAATGGAGAAACCCTTACAGTATTCGCTAGTTAAAGAATGCAAGTTTTTTGTCATTAGTAACTTAAACCCCCATTTGGAGTCTTAGCTTCAGCAACAAAAATGTTGTGGATTAACCACTTTCACCAGCAAGAGGCTTTCTGATGAGCTGTGGGAAGAAGTGTATGCTTGGTGGTAGGTCTACAGTAAACAGCTGGAATTTGCATGTGGTGAATTAGCACCAAATAAAACCCCCCCTTTTTTTTTTTCTTAATTATCCTTGCGTACTCAAATGGACCTATTAAATATTTGTGCAATAGAAATTGGCAAAACCACACATTTAGAGTAAGTGGATCTTGGTTGGGTGCAGGCTGACATTGCTCTGTTGGTGGCAGGACCTATGTAGGTAACAGAATCCAAGGAAGGGACCACTCTGATCCCTGACTCCTTGGCAAGCAGTGGTACCCTGACTTGGACTGGAGCACTGCAGTCATTCAAAGAAAGCCCTTGCTTCAACTCAGAATCTTCACCTACTTTACACTGACTTTGTTTGAGACCTGTTGCTTTGACTCCTACACAGCCACAAGCATAAGCAGGTGTAAGATACACTGCATTTGTATTTCACAGGCTTTTTAGTTGTTGGTTTTCTCTGAAGAGGTTGTAAAAGGTAAACTGTTTCTGACAACTGCTTTATTTCTCTGAATATGTCAAGAGGGCTAATGGGTTCCTTACAGCTGATGTTGCAATTCTTTCTTCATTGAAATTTAGGGTGAAATTTCTAAAAGCCTTTTATTTCAGTTGGAAGCCTAGTGATGTTTTCCAGAATGTCTAAACAGATGAGACATCTAGCTTCCTGTGATTTCTTCTCAGCACTGAAATCCCTCTCAGAATCTGTAAAAAGTATTTATTGAAGAATGTGATTTTGGGTGTCTTAGTTTATTTTTAAATCTTGAATATGGGGAATATTAGAAAAGAACTGGCATGGACTTTAATGGCAAGTTCTCCCACCTCCCTTCAGTTTTTGAGACAATGTGAAAGAAAACAGCCACTTTCTTACTTTTCTTCCTCTGTTTCCTCTTTTTCTACTTTCTTGAATACAATTACTTGCAGGAACAAAATTCTGCTCTTGCTAATTAGTAACTTCAGACAGTAGCAATCAGACTACTTCTAACAAGTCTGAAAAAAAAGTACTGCCTCCTGGTTTCTTCACCCTCTCCTTTCACTTTCTTTTGAATCAAAGGGTTATCCCATCTGCTTACAGATTGATTTCTGAGGGCTTCTGTGACATCAGTGTCAGAGAGTGAGCAGTGGACACCCAAATGTTTTAAGTGCCTTAAAAGACTTCTGTGAGTCCTTTGAGGAGGAGCATGGGTGAAATAGACTGCAGGGAAATAGTTCATTGAGAGGGAGCTGATTTGAAAGAGGCTGTGGATTCTGAAACCAGTCAGGGTACTTTTAGGAAAATGACAGTGTATGTGAAGTGTGAGTTTGAGGATGGGCTTGAGAATATTTCTTTTAATAGGAGAGAATATGGGGGGACAGGGAGAAGATGACAAGAATTTCACATAAGTGGTTTTCCTGATACCATTTTTTAAAATTGCTTTAAACAAAAGCATTACTTAAAACTGAGGAAGAAGTCTTTCTCTTTCCTAGAGACTTAGCATTTTATTTTTGGCTAAGACTGAAAGCTATTGTTGCCTAAGTTGACGCATAACTGGCAAATCTATGAACTGAAGCCAGTATTGTTACTTAGATCTAAATTTGTAAGGACATTTGGTTGTCATAGATTAAATGATGAACATATAGTTTACCTCAAAGACAGAGTTATATTCTAAAGACTATTTTCACATGTTTACAGCTGAAATCATTGCTTAGCCTATTGACATGTGATATTTGAAGTAGCAGTGGAAGGGGAGAATAATGGCAAACAATGAGTATGTCAAATGATCGTTCAATTGGCACTATCTTCACCTGCAGGCTCATTGCCTTTTAGCAAAGGCTTTTCCACAGCGGTAGACATTTCTAACATTACAAGGAGGAAAATTTCTAGTGAAACCTGTGACTTTGAAAAATTGCTTTTATTGTGTTTTTAGGGAATTAACTGTTTCAGTGATAGATAAGACTGGACTTAGCTACTGCTGGTATCAGTTTGACTTAGAATTTCATGTCATTCATGTTACGAGAGCACTGCTAGTCCACAGGCACATAGCCTTAAAATGTGTTTCTATTGAGACTGGGAAATAAAATCTAAAAATCAATCTAAAAGGAGTGCCATATTCTCTAACTTATGCTTGCAAGGAAGTTGTTTTGGAGAACTTGCTGAATCTGCTGGGGAACGGGAGAGAAATAACAAAGTTTGATATTTGGCAGCTGGAAATCCAGCATGTTTTAGTGAATTTTAGATATCTTTGAGTAGAAGTGATTTCAAGATCTGAATTAGCAAGGACATCCTTCAACCCCAAATACTGTATGCTGCGAAGAATGTGGCAGGCTTTTCTATGCTGGTTAGGAGTTGTCTTCTGCAAATCACTTAATTTAATAACTGTTGGCCACCATGTTTAAAAGAAACTGGATGAAATCTGGTAAAGGGACAGGTGAGAAAATCCTGCCTAGTCTTCATTGTTCAGCTGTGAGCGATGGGTAGCTGGAGCTGGCATTTGCACCTTTCCATTTTATCTTTGATGTGAGCTGTTGCTTCTGCTTAGTTATACCCTCAGCCTAAGCATGGATCTCTCCACACTTCCCTGGGGTTATGGCAGGGTAAATGCTACAATAGCAGTAGTGCCCAATAGAAGATAGTTCAGGTGAAACTCTTAAATCCACGCCCATCAGCTTCTTTTGTGCTTTGTTCTCTCTGTTCTGTCTGGGTTTCCTTGCCATTGCCTCTGAAAGTGAGCTAACTCCTGCCCAAAAATGGCAAAGGGTTAAGCTAGTGAGACAATGGCTGGAGTAAGGTGAACTTAAGAATTCTCTGAATTTTGGTTGATAAATACAGTATATTTCATGTTTACATAATTGTGTTTACATAATTGCTGTTATGATAACTATACCTGTAGTGTGGTTGTATGCATCTCATTTAAAATATCCCTTAATTCTTCTGTCTGTGGTTTACATGAGTTACATATAATTGCATCTGATCCTCACAACATACCTGGGAGCTAAGGAAGTACCATCCTTTAAATGTGCTTGGGGAACAGATATGCTGGGAAATTCTTCCTTCATTTGTCTAGAAAATAGTTATTCTCCCCTTTCTTCCTTCAAATTGCATTTATTTCCAAACTGGACAGAATTAAAATACAGTGTAAGTATCATACCTGTGCTAGATTTAAGTCCACTTTTTTAGGTTCATAGGAAATCCAGCATTAAGTCATTGGAAAGGAGGGACTGCTCCTCAGTGGGCGAGAGCAGTTAGCAAAGCTGTTCTATCAGCAGGGAACTCTTTCTGCCAGTGAGGACAGGCCAAGAGCAGACGAGTCAGCCAAACCCAAGAGAGAAAGGGGAGAAGGGAGGAGCCCTAGAGTAGAAGTGAAATCAAATGGACTAGAGGAAGAAGGGAGTAAGCTACTTGAATATTGAGAAACGGCTTGCAATTCAGTTTCAGTATGTAATTTCAGTAAATTCACACTTACTAAACAATTAAATATGGGTACTCATTACTTAAGAGTACCAGCATAGGCAGAATTAGACTGCTCAGTGATTAACTGAGTGCTGTGAGTGGTTTTATTTCTGAGTCATGCTGTTATACCAGTCCCACTCAAAGGGAAACTTTGACCATATGTGAAATCTGCCTTATAAAATTTGAATTTTCAAACAGTAGCTAAAGCCATTCATTGGTAAGTTTGTTGAGGGTTATTAGATTAAGGGGTTTTGATTGTGAATTCTTTCAGGTTATTGTCATAAAAAGTTGAGTACAGTTTGAAGCTATCAGGTCTTTTACAGGAAAAAAGCAGTGGCTGTTCTGTCACATGATTTGTTTGCAAGTATGATTACTGCCTATAAATTTAGGATTAATAGAGTGTAGAATGCAAGAAGGTGTTGCGGCTGATTTTAATCGTGACCAAATTAAACACTTCACAGAGAAGAGTAAAAAGAAAAAATATTTCAGAGTAGTAAAGGCAGCAACTAGAATGTAAGAATCTATCCCATCTCGGGCTTTTCTCAGTCAAGGGATGTAGTTACTGCCGTGTTGTGATGTATGCTGTCTCCTCTTTTGTTACCCAGCACTTTGCTTTCACTGGCAGATGCTAAGAAAAACTGATCCTTCTATAGCATTTTGCTTTGTCAAGATCTGAGTCCTTGTTTCTTTTTCTCTTCATCTTAAAACACAGAGATGTCCTAACTCAGCCAAATAAATATCCTGTATGACTTTTTTAGCCACTTCTCCTAGCTCTAGGAAATTTGTACAAATTCAAAGAATGGCCTCCAAATAACTCTTCTGACCATCATTAAGTTTTGGACTATGTTATTTTTTTTATTGTGCTCAAGATTTCATTATGTCAGTTACCTTTTCTACATTGAAGAGTACAGACCACTTCTTGGGTGAGTTGCTCTTCTAGTATGAAGCAGAGATTTTTCTCCTAGCTCTGCTGGTTTATGCTGATTTTCCATAGCTGACAGGTTAATGAATCTGTTGCTTACTTGAATATGTTGGGTTTCTGGAAGGTGGGATAGGTGAGTTTATCAAAATGTGGTTTGTGGAACATCATTCACAAGAAGAAAAACTTAGTTTTCCAAGATTCCCAGAACAGGTATGCAGTGACTGTTATCTCAGCCAAGCAGACATCTGTGATTCAGTGAAGGCATGGTTGTTGCAGGAGGAGCATCCTGGCCAAAGAGAAGACAGCATTTAAAACCCATGGCCTGCAGGTGTGACTGTTTATCTGGGAGGATGGGGAGCAGTATTTCAGTCCTTGTTTTGACCCGGCCAAAAACTGGTGGTTAAGAGATTCATTTCCCCTATTTCTGGCACATATGTTCCTTTTCCTGGGCAGATGCCCATTTGCTTGCTTGGCTTTCTAAACCTAAGCTTCATATCTATGAGGAGACTCAAAGGGTAAATTCATACATTAATCCAGAGTTTTTCTTCCTGATATGTTGTGGAGAAATGAATGTGTTTAGGCATACTTTCTAGGTTTTTGGTTTCATCTCGGGATGTGTTTATAGCCAACCATTTTCCTGTTACAGCTTCTCCTTTTGGCTGACTTCCTTTTTAGCCCAGTAGTTTTTCACTGACCTGACTTAGGAGAAATGTATTCATAGCTGACAGACTTCTGGTTATTTGTGGACTTACTTCTTTCCCCTCTAATGTTCTACTTTGTGTTAGGTCCTTATTCTGGAGGAGAGACTTCCTTCCATGTTAATCCCCTTGCAAGTGAAGGGGAAAAACTGCAGCTGCCTTACGGGAGAGGTTACAGGGCATTTCTTAAGTCTCAGTAGTGTCCTTCATTTTCTGCCAGTCTTGCTTTAGCCTAATTAGCTGCCACATAGATCAGAGCAGGAGGCCACCAGGAAACGGAATGGTTGCTTCAAAGCCTTGTGCACTGTAGTGATTTCAAAGGAGTCCAGACAACTGATGCTGTGGATTGTATGGTCCTAGAGCCTGGAGCAAGGATTGGGTCCTTAAGGTCCATTGCTACAAATTGACCCAGCCATCAAGCTATCCCTTGTACAACTAAGCTACTTCCTTTTCTGTTGCCTAATCCAAAGCGGAAACTACAACAGAAGATAATTCTGTAGAGCTGGTGAGTCCCTCTAAGCGCAACTAGTGAATCTGTCATCACTTGCTGTGCAAGAAGCCAAAGTTAGCTGAAGCATTGTTTTTTTATGTAATGCAGGGAAAATGGCTCTGGTCCAGGTGATCCCAGAAGCCTGAGGAGCCAGCCCATCCTGTGATGTTGGCCTGATTAGCTGTAAATAATCCTGCCTCAACTTCTCTGTTCTGTGTCTGCTGGTTTTGGTGAGGGGAGGGGGAAGGCTGTATATTTCCTAGGTACTGGGATAGCTCTGTGTTTATGAACTAGACTACCCATGCTGTGATCTGTGCAAGAACTGCTTTCAGTACATGCGCAGAACCAAGTGTGGGGGCAGAGAGTGGTTTGTGAATGCTTGTACAGAAGTGTCTGGATAATTAACTTGGCCATTAGGTAGGAGTATTTAAATCTTTGAAGATGTTTTCTGTGGGAAACACAGGATAATCATCTCCTCAGGCACCCAAAAGAGACAAGGTTAGATTCTGATGTCTACCTAAATTGCACATCAGGAATTTAGGTGCTGGTTTTGAGTCTTACCTGGAATAATTCGTTCCATGTCAGAAGGATTTAAACCTAGTCTTACTGCCATGGTAGCACCATCATCGCTTGGCTATCTTTACTAGCTCATCTGTCTCCACTGGCAAGCTGGCACAGTACAGTTAGGGCTCTTTCTGTACCACAGGAACAAATGCCAGTTAGCAGGGGAGGGCAGGAGTGTGGACACAGACCCAAGCCACAGGGGGAATTCTGGGATAGTGGGGTTACTCTGTTTCAGGTATTCTCATGGCAGCATCCTAAGCCTTGCATATTAGCTAACCTTTCCCATAGCTGCTCTCTGTTAAAGGTCATTGATCTATGAATGAGCCCAGCGTGCTTGTTCACTGTATGTTAACGGCAGAGATATTATTTTTAGCTCCCAAATTCTTTTTCTTCACTATTAGAGCTGAAAGACCTTTCATCCTTAAGGCAGGCAACTGTTCACAACAGTGTACTGAGGACAACATGCTACATGAAGCTGACACTTCCATTGGGAACAATTTTTTTCAGAATGGGTAAACGGTTTTTTAAATAGCCATTAAAAAATCTAAACAAAGTAGTCATGTTTTATAAAGTTCTAAAAAGAACTGTTGTCTTTGGAACATGTAATTTGCAGATCTCACTGCAGTAATCCTTGATTTAGAACAATTACAGCACTAAGTACTTGCCTTTTTTCCCCTTCAAAAAACAAAACCAAACCCCAAACCAAAAGCCAGACAGGTTTCCAGCAAAGGCTGGGATAATTGAATGGAAACATAGCCAAGTCTTGCAAAACTCCAGTATACAGCTGCCATTCTCTCAAGAGATGTTTCTCCTGCCATCTGAGAGCCTGGTCACTTGCTTTTGGTGGTGTTGGTTTTTTTTTTTTTTGGGGGGGGGGGTTTTTTGTTTTGTTTTGTTTTTGTTTTTTTGGTGTGGTTTGTTTTTGTTTTTGTTTTTTGTTTTTTTTTACGTACTCACTAGTTGCTAGAAATAAATATTGCAAGAACTAATATGCTGGTTCCAGCCTTAAAACTGGGAATGTGTGCGGTGCACACTGGTTTAAGAGAAAGCTGTTTTATAACATTTTTAATTACGAAATTACTTATGCAACTGAGTAAAGGGTCATTTATGAACAATCCAATTCAAAAGCTTCCTTAGGCAGTAACTGACCTATGTCATTTCTTGTAGCTTAAGCTTGACTCAGTCCAGTCTCATACCAAACAAAATTTGGGAGCTGGAATACAAAGAATGCTGATTCAATGTACAGTTCATATTTCTTTTCCACTCACAAATCAGTGGAGTAGTTTATCTATGGCTCCAGTATCTGGGGGTTTTTAAGTCCCTTAGTCCAAGTGAGGCAGCTGTGCTGCTTGCTATGCCAGGAACATCTCCTAGGCACCACTGGCAGTAGGCAGGCCATGCCAGCTCTGGATCTCTGACCATGAAACCAGACCTGGCACAGCTCATTCTGCAGCCAGCTTCAGTCCCTAGCTGTGGGATAATTTGTACAGCTACAAGAAATTTAACTGTAGCCCTCTGCCTCTTGTGTGGGGCATGGACTGCATCCAGAGAGAAGCAAATCCATATTCCTAATAATCATTAGGAATAAAACCACTGCTCCCTTCCCTTAGATTTTACTGGGAAAATGATGATGGAGGGATCCTTAGGACCTCCACTTAGGCCAAAGCTAACTGAGCAGCATTGAGCCTTCTCCATTCCTTATTCCTGGTATGGAACTGAGACTTCTGCTCACTTTTCAAAGAAAAAGTCTTTCCCCAAAATCACTTCAGGTGAGCAAACAGCCAAACAGACGCATTGCATTTCCTACAACAGAAGACTAAGCCAAAAGTTTTCAGCCTTACGCGTGATTGTACCTTCCTGGGCTTGCTTTTACCTTTGCGGGATTCTAGCAAAAAAAATTATCTTTTTTTTTAAAAGCCGATTTTAAAGACAGTTATCTTTAGTTTTATTACAAAGCTTTTATTAAAAAACAAATGCTCAGCACATTAACTCAAACTGGAATGACAAAAAAAAAATTGGTTGACAGTATTTTTGGCAAAGGCTGTGCCTTACTATTTTAAAAAATGGGTACATCAATGCTCATTTCAACAACTGGCATAAAATCCCACTAACAGGCTAACAAAAACAGATACAAATACAGAACAATTGAAGTAATAATTCAAGTGCTGGGCTTTTTACAAGGAGAAGGGGAATGGGTGAGAAGGAGAACTCACTGCAGTCAGATTTGCTGGATGTATTGCTTATGTTTACAGAGTAGATGATGCAAGACTAACATGTCTACTGACCAGCTGACTGTTGTTACATTTATTTAGTTCTATAGGACACTGTATTATATAGACTGAGAGGCCACTATTTGTTACAAATAGTTTAACAAAACAGCCACCTTTTTTCCATACAGATTTTTCCTCTGGCAGAAAAAAAAAAAAAAAAAGAAAAACTCCTTTTATTTAAAAAGTATTTCAGATTTCTGACACTTGTTTAAAAGCTCATACCTAGTAAAATATACACCGAAGAAATTACAAACTAAAAGTTAAAATATAAAAGCATTCAAGTTTCTTAGAAAAAGCTAAAACCAAAATTGATCCTGTCGCACCATTAAATAAAAACAAGGTTGAGCATGTCATCCTGGTCCAGGTAAATTCCATTCCTTGATGTGCTGTATGGGGCAGCTGTGGTCTACGGTATTCTGCTGGCTGAAGCAGGCAGAGACAGCCATGCTACTGTGTTTACTGACTCAATATGGACACAGATGAGACGGGGGCTTAAGAGTGCAAGGCAGAGGTGAAGACAAAAGCTGCTCTGCTGACCCAGGAGCTCATTTGCTCTATTTATATCAGGGCTGGACCTCGTGATAGTGAAGGATTTTGGCAGTGATTGTCTTTATGATTCAGTGTCTCTAGCAGTGACATCAGGGTGAATGACATCCTAGACAGACTCCTTGGGGGTGGTCTGTGTGGATGAAGGACACACCTAGGGTTTAACAAGCTTCCATCTCCAGAAGGGGTCCTGGTGTCGCCGCCTTTGCTTTGCAAGTTGAGAAAGCATTTCTTTTCCCACCTACAGGGAAGAGGGGGGGAAAGAGAGAGAGAGTGATAAAGACTATCTGAAGCCCTTAAAAAAAATTCTTCAAACAAGCTGGTGATGGGTCACTGTAATTCTTAAAACTGTATTAGTGGAATGTGCATTACAATGTCAAAGTTAAATGCAGAATTTGTTACTACTTGATTTTGCTTTATGTTTGCAACCATATTTATGGCAAGTACTTTGCATTGTCAAGAGATACTGACTAGAAAGGTGGGGTTTTGAACATCCAGCATATTACAGAAGTACTTCTCTTTTGTAGTAGATTTCATTTATCTACAACATTTGACCCAGATACCATTACAAAATTAGACGTCCTCAGGCTTTAGTACTGCAGTGCAGTGGTTGAGGTCAATTAAACCTCTATTTCAGAGCCTCAAGCTCTACTCCCTGCAGATATGAAAAAATGATGTCTTCTGCAAGCAGTTTGGCAGAGGAATGTGGTAGATGAGGTTTGTGTGAACACTGATTCTACCATCCATCCTCATGACCGGAGAGGATTTGTTCTGCTCTTCAGTGGGTAGGGAACATCTTCCAGCTGTGTAAGAACCATGGGCCTCCTCCCTAGCATTAAAATTCACTAGATCTTGGAAGGATTTATATTCTTAGAGCATGTGAAATGGCCCACAGTACAGGCCTAATAGGAATTGGTCATCGAGAGGAACAGTTTTTCCTCACTAGGTCTCTGGCTTACATCAGCTAATTTATGAAATTACCAATTCAACCATCACCCTTCTGATCCAGACAAGTGGGTTATAACAGCATCTCCACCCAAAACCTCTCTTAATGCGTCAGACATTTTTCCACACATCGATACATGCTCTCCAGTTACTGTTTGGGGATTATTGGTATCTCAGAAAAATCAACATTAACCTCTAGGTCTCCATGTACTACTCAATTGCCAAACAAGTAGAAGGTTCAATGAGCAAAGCTTTTGAGAGTGATCAAAATTAGCACAAGAATGCAGTTCAGTGGAGAAGGTAAACAAATTTTCACCAGAAGAAACACAAAATGCCTAGTCACATAAAGAAGATACACTGCCAGCACCTTGAGTCACACAAGGCAAGACAGAACAAGTTTATGAAGAAATGGTTTAAACCACAAGTAAAACTTCTTTTAGACTAATCATGATAGATAGACTGCTAAAGCCTGCAAGAGCCACAAGCTGAATTAGTCAGCAAATATTACATTACATTACATTTCAGCAGTATTTAAACCAGAGCCATTTATAACTGAGCGCACATCTCCCATCTGCTGCAGCTTCCGTGTAAACCATTACAACATATGAAGTGTTTCACTCATAGTGGCTGAGTAGCATGATAGCTCCTGAGTAAGGAGTTACAATGCTTCACGTAGTCCAGGGTAGAAAGCCTCTAAAACTGATTTTGTACCCTTTGATTTTAATAAGCATCAGTTGAGGGCCTAAAATCTTACTAAACAAGTTGACTCCTTATCAGAGGTCACTCACATGGCTATTGTTAGAGTGGAAAGGAAAGTTGAGGACACTTTAGTTTAGCTGCAGACTAAGGTAGGAATAACCAGCATGAATTTATGGCGAACTTCTCTGTTTAGATTTGATGCAGACTCCCCTGTCGCCCAAATATTGCCATCCCGGATACATAAGGAACAACTTACACCTGCTGCTGGTAGCCAAAAGAACATTTAAAGCCAGTGAGGCCTCTTAAACAGCACAGCTAGAAGTCCACTGGCAAACCAGCAGTTTCAACAGAGGTGGTCTGTATTGACTAATTCAGTTCCTATTTCCTTATAAAACCAGCCCATGTCCCAACTAAAAAAAGCCTCCTGAGCTTCCTGCCTTTTTTTTTTTTTATTTTTTATAAAGTAACGCAGTGCTCCGTAACACGTGCGGATCAAAGAACTATGAAGGGCTCTACCTTTCCAAGGAGCACGAAAGAGAAGCCAAGCAAACAGCAGAGAAACACTGGGGAGAGCACCCTGCAGCTTTATATTTATTTTGTGCCTTTTCATCCCAGATTTTCAAAGGTTTGGTCCAGGTTGCTCTTCCTGGGAAGGTTTTCCTCTCAGTCTTACATGAAAACATTCAGCTTCCTGTTGAGGAATGGCCTTGAGGCGCCAGGCCAGTAGTTCACAGCAGTCTGATACAAGCGCTGTGATTCAGAGCTACTCCCCATTAGCAGCCAGGAATGTCTACTTCACTGAAGGAAATGAAATGCTCTTCTGTTGAGATGGTTCCCTGCCTCCTCCCCCCTTCCCTTACCAGCAAGCTGTCTTTGAAGTCAGGAGGTTAAAATAACGACCGTGGCCTTGCTCTGGCCCTCAGCTTTTCCCAACAGTGGCCATTGCTTCTTTCTCAATCCAGAGGCACCGTTTGCAGCGCCTGCCTCCTTTCCATAGCTCCTAACTATGCCCAGTTCCTCTAGAGACACTACAGACACCACAGTGATTCTGGATGGGGACAGGCACAGGGAAGCCCCACATATTTTTATTTCCAAGCAGTACAGCAAATTACACAGTAGCTATCCTGAAAAGAGCATCTAGAACCCAGCCTTTCCCCTGCTGCACATTAAGGCTAAACGCTGGAAATTGCTTCTACTGCTGATAAACCAAATAATACCTAAAAAATACGAGTGATGATGGTGTCGCATTACAGATATAAAACAGGTCAAATCAGGATTCTTTTCAAGAAACCACAGGCATGTGCTAAGGAGACTGAAGACTTCCCACATCTAAGGCTTCACTGGGGGGCTGCAGCTGAAGTCTCGCCAGGCGAGGCATGCCCTAGCAAAGCCCAATCCACAAGTGAAGTCGGCACAAATCAAAGACTGCAATTACAGCTCCCTGGCTGTGGTTAGGCTTCAAAGAAAGTGCTGCAAGTCACATTTTACATATGTGAAGTCTTGAGCCTGAGCCACAATAGGAGGCACTGTCTGTGCCATTTGCAGTGTACATCTGACTGCAGGAGGAAAGGGGAAAAAGAAACAGACATGAGATTCAAGAATAAGGCAGTGCCTAAAGAAAAGCCTTGCTACTGAAGTGAAAAAACTATAATCTAGGAATTGCTACAGTAAAACTAAAGTCTCCTAAGCCTGGGCTCAGTGGCTGAGGGGATCACAAGGGGATCTGAAGTCCTCCCAGTGCTTCAGAATGAGATGGATTGCTGGGTGGGTCCACAAAGGTCTTGCTCTCCTGTGGTCTTTTTACTTTTCTAGAACGAGGGAGAGAATTATGCGGCTTCATCCACGTCATGCTAATCAGAAAAGGTTATTGAAGAAAGTCAAGAGTGTCCAGGTCAGTACAGGAATAAGCATGGTAAAAGAAATACCTAACCCTTCACAGAGGGCAAGCGATATTAAACATTTTAAATGAAGTACTTTTTTTCTACACTTTTCCCTATCACGTTGTTTGGATACAGTTCTAAGGAGAGACAAGACTACATATAACAGGCAGTTACGTGTATTTTTTTAAAAAAAGAGAAAAGTTTGTCTCCAAACCTGTCTGTTAATCTGGTACTTCAACCAACCAGGCAAATTCAGGGACCCAAAAGCCAAAATGGTAATTTTCTTTCTAGGTCCAAAATGAACATGTTTGACTTACTGCCAGCCATGGTTTATTCAATACTCCAGAAAGCCGGCTATGCAAAACCAGGTCATTATTTATCAGGGTGGTTCATGCTGTTTGTGAAATCCCTCTGTATTTTCTTTAATACCAGAGCTAGAGCGGGTTTCAGGCACAAGCAGATAGATACCGGCATTGCAGTCTGCTTCTCTTCCTGCCCAGCTGTGCCATGGTTTGTGGGTTTAGCCCAAACCAGATCCTTGAGATGTTCAGGGCAAACACAAACAAACACTCCACAACCCTTGTTGTTTCTAAGCTAAAAAATCACCTCCCAACAAAACCCCAGTCATTTTAGTAATCCAATTTGCTGCAGGGTCCCACAAGCTGTTACAAAACATGGATGGAGAGACCTACGGGAGACAGGAAAAAGCCCTCTGCAAGAGCTGGATACCAGCAGGCAGCAGAGGAAACTTTTTAAGCTGCCTTTGTATCCAAAGAATGACATAAAATTGAACCCTAAAACTTAACAGATGCTGCCATGTTCAAACTGTTAGTATGAAATTTTTCTTGGTCTGTCCAACCCCTCCATCCCCCTTGCTACTTTTAACCTTGGTCCATTGCTGGTAACTGAATGGAGGTTCCAACAGCAAATTATTCACTGCTGTTTTAAATGCCCTGAATTAACTGCCCCTGAAAATACCTCTTCATTAACTACAAGTGGAGCCTGGAGTCCTAAGTTCTGTCCTCATAGTTTGACCTCAGGTAGATGCATTAAGTGAGCAACAGGAATATTCCTCCCCCAGCCTTCCCAAGCCAGAGACCTCTTCCAGAGCAGATTAGTTTCAACATGGAAAACACCCAGGTATTTTAGGGTTCCCATTTTGCACAGCTGACGGCAATGATGCCAAGCAGGTGTGGCTCTTATCAAAGGCCCCCAGTGTAGGCAGCACAAAACTACAAGCTCTATCAGTGAGCTAGAATCTTTAAAATTATCTTACTGGAAGACACAAGACATGTTTTTCCTGTTAGGGGTGGGAGGCTCCATATTGATAATAAAAACCAGATTGCCTCTAGACAGCTGTCTCTAGCAGCTTCTTAAAGAGGAACAGTATACTTAAGGTGAGGAAGAAGAAACAGGCTTGTCTCCTTTCTGTATCTTTATGGCATATAATAAATATTCGGAAGACTTTTTAAAACTATTTGTTTTCTAGACTGAGAGCTAGGGGCACTGAAATTGCTACTTCAGTTTTCACCTGCTGTAGCAGAGAAGAACATGAGGTATTGGTAAAGCAATAACAGAAAATTCTTTCAGAAGAAAGAACTAACACAGGTACCATTTCCTTTTTAGATAATTTTTTTTCTGCCACAATTAAACATAGGTTAGAATTTACACTATTTTGAAAGACAATCTCAACAGTTATGTCTTCTGATACATGGAATAATATAAATAGTTGCTTTCATGAAACCAAAGGCAAGTCAGATGTAACCTGAACATCTTCCTGAGCTTCCACTAACTCTTCTACACACAGGCATCCATAGAGCAACACTACAAGCATAAGACAACAGTTCACAGAAACCACTACAGAATTTAAACATACCAACATCACTTTGATGCAATTAACTCATCATAAAATTTCTACTGGTCCAAAATACACAACAGGAAGCCTGTGTACCTCAGAAGACACATATGTGAAGAAAATCAACTATTCATCAAAATGTAGTCCCACCTAACTTGTGCATTTGCCTTTAAACCATAGAAACCAATTCTATGTAGTTATTTTGGCAATAATGTTTTACCACGTGCAATATCAGGTATCCCTGAGATGAAGGATAGATAGAAGGCTCTCATAACTCGAGTTTAACTCTGATACAACTTAATATTAATGAGGGAACACATATCCTGTAACTTTAGCAAGGAGGAGGTAACTTCAGAAATTATGTCTCTCTGCTCACTTAAGCCTACTTAATTCTCTTCAACCCCTGATCTTACTGATGCCTGTGGCAAGGACACTAATTCCGAGATGGTCACTGGTACCATTTTCCTCAGTTGCTTCTAACCCTGCTCACACACTACACCCCTGTGCCAATGATGCTTTCACTGCACAAATGTTTCCAACATTTGCTCCTACCACTGGAAGGAGGAGCTGAAAGCTCACGTCCTGAAAGCTCTCGCTAAAGCCCATTATGTCTCACTGCTTTGCCAGGCTCATGATTTATTGGCCAGTGGTGCTACAGCTAGCTGTGCTAGGAGCTTCCTTTATTTGTATGGCTTTCCAATCTGCAAGCTTTCAAAACTGTCTATATGGTACAGTCTTAACAAAAAGGAAAAGGGTCAGAAATTTAACAGATGATATGCATAAAAAATTCTTAAAGTAGAGGATTAGTGAACTGACTGGTATGAGAAGGTTCGCTCTATTAGCAGTGACTTTTGCAGCATCATGGTTAAGGCTCTTTGGTTTTGTTCTGTTTTCTTGGGTAGTTTTGTCTTCAGGATGGCTAGGTTTGCATTCATGTATATGAGAAGACCTCTTTAATCATAATCTCTAAAATCAGAGGCAAATAGATGGAAAACTCTGCTAGGGTATGTGATGGTTTGCTAAGCTTTCATAAAATTGCATTTGAATACAATTCTGTTGAAACTAGAAGACAGATTTCACCTAAGCTTAGTCTCCAGAAACAAATGGGAAAGACTTTGACAGTGTCATAAAAACTTGCTTTCTAGCTGTTCAGGAACACAGTATCAAAACCTCATTTTTTAAATTTTCACGTAAATACACTAAAAAAAGTGAAACTGTAATGCAGACCTGAGAAAAACACTGAAATTCTGAAGTTTTCTTCCAACTGGAAATGAAGTGACATTTCAAAACCTTACATCTTATTTATGAAACAGTTTGTTTCTACAGAGTTTTTCTCATGACCTTAGACTTCTCAATCTGGTGGTGAGTTTACTAAGTCCACCGTTTTTATCCAGAGAAGAATGGTGCACCAGCAGTCAACTCCCTGTCCCCACCCTATCCCACAGGAAGAGTTAGAACAATAGTTGTCCCACTGCTCTCCTTCATTTTAGCCCAAGCTGCCTACTGCTAACACCTCAGAAGTGAAACAATAAGGGGTTTTTTAATCACTTGTAAATATGCTTAAGTTCAAACTTCATTAAGCATCTCTAATTTCACAGTAGGTTCTGCAGCTTGAGTGTCTCCAACAAAACAAACACATACATTCACCTCCTGAATTACCTATTTTTTTCCTATTTGCTAGTGTCAATTTAAAATATGAAACTGTGAAGATCAGCTTTATAACTGACCATGCTGCACTTATTTTGCAAAAATCCTTAACATTTTTCTTATTTCTCTAATCCCATATCTGTGCTGGTTGTCCAGTTGAAAGTGTTCGGCTGTTCTTTAATTTGGAAAACCTCTGCTTTGCTACCACCCTCACTTACCCTCCCCACAGGCTGTGATTGCAGTGAAAATCCATCCATCCATCCATCCATCCATCCATCCATCCATCCATCCATCCATCCATCCATCCATCCTTCCTTCCTTCCCTTTCCTTCCTTCCCTCCCTCCCTCCCTCCCTCCCGGGACCTCCACCAGGACACTAAAGGGAAGCAGGGACCTGGGTCTGCCGTGCTGCACCTCTCCCAGCAGGTGTCAGTGCCTCTCTGTACCTGCCACCTGCAATGGGGCCGTGGCTTCTCTTGGGGTTTGCTTTTCTGACCTTTTCTTTGATGTCAGAGAGCCTGAAAGAGAGTAGGGCTTCTGTCTTTCACACCAGCAAGATCAGTGTCAGGTCAGAATTCAGTTGCACGAGGGGACACACAAGGAGGGACAGAATGCCATCTAGAGGGATGTGGCCAGGCTTGAGAGGTTTGGCCTGTGCAAACTGATGAAGTTGACAAGTGCCAGGTCCAGTAACTGCATCAGGGCAATCCCAAGCACAAATACAGGCTGGGTGGAGATTGGACTGAGAGCAGCCCTGTGGAGAAAGACACTGTGGTGTTGGTGGAAGAGACCCAGCCATGTGCACTCCCAGCCCAGAAAGTCAGTTGTATCCTAGACTGTATCCAAAGCACTGTGGCCATCAGGGCAAGGGAGAGGATTCTGCCCCTCTGCTCTGCTCTGGTGAGACTCCACTTGAAGTGCTCCAGCTCTGGGGTCCTCAACAGTAAAGGCACATGTGTGACTGATCCCAAAGGAGGCCACAAAGATGCTCAGAGGGCTGGAGCAGCTCTTCTCTGCAGACAGGCTGAGAGAATTGGGCTTGTTCAGCCTGGAGAAAGTTCCAGTGAGACCTTACAACAGTCTTCCAGTTCCTAAAGGGAGCCTACAGAAAAGCTGGAGAGGGATTTCTTATGTAGTGATAGGACAAGGGGAAATAGCTTTAAACTGACAGAGGATAGGTTTAGATCAGATATTAGGAAAAAAATTCTTTAATGTGAGGGTGGTGAAGCCCAGAGAAATTGCCCCATCTCTGGATGTGTTCAAGGCCAGATTTGATGAGACTTTGAGTAACCTCGTCTAGTGAAATGTGTTCCTAGCCATGGTGAGGGGGCATTGGAACTAGATACCTTTAAAATCCATTTCAATCCAAGCCATGAATTTGTCTGAGGACTATACTCATTTTCTATGCAGGACTATACTCGTCTTCTATGAAATTTTATGCCTATCTGAAATAATACAAATATTTCAATCCAGAAAATTTTCTTCTGCTCATTCTGTCCCTCTTGCCTGTGCTCAAGGCCACTATTCATGGGCAAAACAGGGAATAGGGAAATACGGGTGACACAGGAAACAATTTTTAAGGTAAATCAGGACAAATCTCTGCACCACTATCACCACACACATTCTCACAGAGACTAACTTCTATGCAAGTCTCTGTTTAAAGCTTCTGAGCAGCCAAGAGCTATGGGAAGGGGTGGAGCATTTGTTTCAATTTGAACTAATCCAGCAGCAATTTCAAGAGCATTGGACAAGCCAGGTTTGAAAACTTGCCTGAGAAAGGAAGGTACCACATCCTCTTTGCATCTTTCTCAGATGCTGGCTAGAAACCCATGGTGAACCATGACCACAGTCATCAGATGCTTCTTCTCCACAGTATTCTGGCTGTGGACTCTTCCACTTTATAGTCTGCTTCCACAGCCTTACTCCATTTTATTTTAAAGTAATAGGGAAAACATAGCCCAGTCATAAATTACTGCCCAAAAATGACTTCTATGCTGAAATTTGGCTCAAATTTCCATGTAGGAAGTTTGAATTGTTAAGATACTTCATTGTTCAAAGTTAAATGGTCTTAATCTGACCCTTTTAAGTACTTGTGATTGCAAAGTCAAGTTTTCTTGGTTTTGAAGGCTTTGCTAAGGTAGATACTAATTGTCATGGAATTTTGCAAGCCACAAATATACTTCTCACAGGTTTTCAGATGTCTATTAAGCTTCTCTATCACTCTTTTTAGCCCTTGAAGATTTGCCAAAACACAATGTTAAATTATGTCGTTTCCCAATTGCATCCTGCCATATGTTGGATGATGTACCTTTTAGAGTTCTGTACAGAGCAAGTCATAAGAAGTTAAGTATTTCCATGCTGCAGAACAATGAAGAATATTTGTTAACACCCTTCTATTTCCTTGCTGATTTCAAAATACTCATGAGATGCTAAAAATCACCTTTTTCTTTTTCCTTCCAGAAGTCAGACTGGATAGAAAATTAGAAATCTCCACTTGCAAGACAATTGCTCCTATTTACAAATCCCCCTAGAAGGTTGTGCTTAAAGTAGAAAACCACCTTTCAGAAAGGTACTCAACAGGTGATCTCTACATTGTCCTTAATCTCAGCTTTCCTCATTTTCTCTTCCCTCCCTGGCCTCGCCTCAATTTATTTTTAGCGTTACCAGGTCTAATTCCACTCTTGGTTGGTTTCGAAAGAAGAGAATAAATAAGAGTTATTTCTTCAATAAATCAGTTATTTCAAACAGTGTGTTGGGCCATGTCAACTGCAAACAAAATCCTCCTTGGGACAGTTCTGCAACACTTGAAGGACATGCTTTGGAGTGACCCAGGACAATATAGCAAAGACTGGTGCAAAGGGTCACAGTATTCCTAGAGTGTTTTGAAGTATTTTACAAATTGGCCATTCAGCAGGTTGGATATCACAGAACTCAGTTAAATCCTAAGCAGTGAAGCCATAAGATGACTGCTGCTGTGTACAACACTTGGAAAAGGGGCAACTTAATTCTACCGCCTTGGCTTTACCACTCTAATTATGCTCAAGTCAAATGGCAGGACTGGAGGTCCACCTTAAAAATCAGTTACTTGCTGAATGTTCATGGACAAAAAAAACCCAAGAAAAACCCCACACCCAGAAATTTCACAGTATCTTAAATCATGTCTGTTTGCATGTCTCTTCCGTTACTTTCCTCTGAACATCCCACCACACAACCCTCCCACCATTTCATCCTTCTCACTTACATCACCGTAATTACAGCCCTGGCTGATCTCCTTTGTGCTGATCTTAAGATTCTTTCTTTGGTCTTGCCACCTACTCATTTCTGATTCTTCTCAGATAACAGAACGCTTGTCTCCTTCCCAGACCTCCCACCCTCCTTCTCCCTCTTCCTTATACCATCCGTGCGAGTAAGAAAGCTATTCCCAAACTTATTATCTCCATCCAGTAAAGACTACAACAGCTCTGCTGTGGGCCTGGTAAGATATTATGCTTGTGGGCAAAACATTCTTTGGATTAGGCTTGCAGAGGGCAAGAGTCTTAACCTTCAGAAGTTTACTTTGAAGTCTGGCTGAATCAGGTTCCCTAAACTGTTCTGTGCATCTGCTTCCAGCAAGAGCACATCTGTACATCTCCAGTGCAGATCACTCACTCAGCATGAAACACTTAGCGAGGCTGCCTGCACGTGCATATATGGAGTCAACAGCGCACTTTCCCTTCCCTGAAGAACATACTACTCTTCTCAGACCCTGCGTTACAAATTGCCTGAAGACAGAGAGACAGGTATTGCCAACAGTTTCCACACTGTTACAAAGCCTTGGAGGACATAGGAAGGCAGGAGTGTAAAGGTCAGAGAGAGAGAAAACCCCCACACTCAGAACATTCAACCTCCAATACCAAAAATGCAGAGAAACTCCAACAAAAGTAGTTCAGTATAGGCAAGACTGTAAGGCATCCAAGGGACCAAATATTCCCTGTTTTTTAGCTATCACTTAAACCTCAGTTGTATTTCAATCCCAATCAAGTGCTCTGCATCAGTTCAGATAAAATTATGGGTATTTTGCCTACTGGTACTGTGTTAAGATCAAAGTGAAAAGTATTCGCAACAGTTGTGGACCTGGGCAACTTATCTGAAATATCAATTATAAAACTCAAGGTTAAAGGACTTTCTTTTCAGTAGGTATAATGCTCTAAGTAATGATATTTTACAGCTACATTTGTTGTATAGGCTACAGAACCCAACACTGCAATCCACATCTCAATCAGCATGACTCAGGCACATTGCAAAGGGCAAGGTTGCCTGCTTGCCTGAAAAACTTCTGCTTATTAGGAAGAAAAAAAGAGCAAACATTTTGCCTTTTCACTTTACTTCAGCTTTAAAAATACTCAACAAACAAACCACCAAAGTCTTGTCTTAACCGAGTTTAGACTAACCAGCATAATGGCATAACTTCAGAAGAGGCCTGAATCATGCTGTCTGCTGACTGACACACTACACACAGGAAATTGAAGTTGGCTTTCTCAGGCTGAAAGTCCAAGCAGAGCAGAGGGCCAACAGCAGCCTGCTTTGCTGACTACTCTTAAGTACCACAGGGAGCCTGTGGCCAAACAAGGCAGTGGAAGAAAGGACAGAGCCCATTTCTGATACAGTGTGTAGGTGATTTTGCAAAGTCGTAATTTTTTCTGCATGATTCCTGGAATTCTTGGGGATCTCCCAAGTGCAGTCTGGGTTAATTAGACAGTTTAGAAGCAACTGTTATTTCAAATTAATGCCATTTCTACTAGAAAACACATCAGACTGAGAGAAGGAGAAGGACCAGTCTTCCAACACAGACACTGAGAAATTAGAATCTCACTGTGGTACTGTGTGCACTCACAAGCTGAGTAGATGGTGTTATTGCACATGTGTAATCACCAGTCATTCCACACTCAGTGCAGGTAATATGATATAAAGAAAGGAAACACATGCTGGAAATACAACAACCACAAAAATCCCCAACCTGCACCACACATGAAATACCACTGTATAGCTGTGGGAAAAATTCTTGAAATAACTGAAATATCATCCCATTTTCTTAGCAGGTGTTTTGTTAGTATACAGGTGAATAAATTGTTTTTAAAAGGTGTACCCAGCCAGCCAGAATCTTGCTGATGTCAGCACGTAAAATGTGCTCCAAAGTCAGCGTCTACCCTGCTCTTATAAGCTGTGACAGTCTGGGAGGGCTTGTACCACTTAATAAACCCATCCTTGGTTCACAGGCAGACTTGCAGTGAGTCAGTGAGGTGTGGTCAGTTTGAAAATATTATGGTTAAGCAGTGAAATGGTGAACACCTAACAGATAGCCGGTATAAAAACCATCAGTACTCAAAGTAGCATTAGCTTTGGGATATGGTAGTTCTGCAATTTTTGCTAAATTCATGTTATTGCATAAAATTTATAAGAAGGCTTATTTTACAATTCAGTTTTATCAGCAGGAAAGCTTTAGAGATGTTCTTACCATGCTTCAGATGTAGGCAGCTGTCATTCTGGGGCCTGTACCTGTAGAAGATTGTTTTCCTTTAACAAATTTCTGTTACAGAGTTTTTGCACATTCCAAGTTTTGTTTGCTACAGTGTTACATGGAATTTTTTTTGTGTGTGTTTTTTGGTTTTGTTCTTTGGGTTTTTTTATGGTTCTTATACCAGCCATTTTTTGTTGGGGAAAACAGGGTGTTTCTTTGTATCTGTTTTAAAGGCAAAGAGAAGACCTCACTGATGCTTTTAGCCAACCTACTAGGCAGCTGTTAGTGTACAAAGAAATGTAAAACACAGTGAGAAAAAATACAGTTACTACAAAAGGTCTGTGTAAAGTTTCCAGCATCCAAAAATACCACACAGTATTTGAGACAGTTAATCTAAAGATTATACAACACTGATTGAGGAGAAAAGCAAAGGTAGAACAGGACAGTGATTGCAGCAATGCGTAAGTTCAGCCAAAGATGTTGATGCCGTCAGGACTGCTGCTCAGAAAGGTGTAAGGGAAAGGAGGCACAGGTTGTGTGCATGTTCACAAGCTTACATTCCAAGTGAAATATCTTAAAATGTCCATCAGAAGCAAGTGTTAGATAAAAGCTTGTAAAAATTATATAGCGCAAGAAGATATTCTGGTTTCTAGAATATACCTGAAGTAAATGGTAAGTAAGAGGTGGTCATGGCCTACCTGATGCTGATTCCTGCAACTTTTCTCTCTTCCTCTTCTTTTTCTTCCCCTGAAAAATAGGAAATGTTATCATACCATTACATGAACAGAACATTTTTGTAGTCACTTACCCCATAGCAAAAGTCATCTGGACACTGAAAGTGTTAGGAAAAAACCCAATTATTTTCAGGGTAGCTTTTCTATCCCACTTTTAACTAGTTCAATGATTTGCTCTGAGCATCTATGGAGAAATATGCACATCAGCAATACAGATATTTATATCCACATGGAATTACAATTTCTGGCAGTTTTTCAACTAACACTGGCAGCCACAAGCACCCAAAAGACTTCTCACGCTCAATAATCTGATGACACGTATGTTGATATCATAATTTATGGCTCTTACAAGAACGCTTCACACATTCAGATACTTACGCTGTCATACATGGTAGGAGCAGACAGGGTGTTGAAAGTACCTAGGACAACCATGACTTGTCCCCAAGGTGCAAACCAGCCAGCTAAAACTATTCTGATAATGCTCATACCTGAACAAAAGCCAAGTCTGGTGTGGCTGTGCCCGACACTCTGCAATAACCAAACAGCAGAGACTGTACAGCAGAGCACCCTTAACAAGGCTGAAGTGCAGAGCACAAATGAATGCCTGGCAGCTGCCTTTCTGAGAGACCACACTGGCCACAGTGTGCCAACCTACACACTCAGCCTTCTCCTGCAGCCCCATCTGTGGCAATGGTCACAGTTCCTGCTTCACACAGTCTGTCAGGAAACAAAAGGCCATCTTAGATCCACAATTTTAAACCTCAGTCATCTTGCATAACCCTAACCACCGATATTCCTCCATATGTCTTGTCTTTATTGCTCTGTACAGTCAGTGAAAGCTTTTTGTGTGTATTTTAAGAAAAAAATCATATCCATTTATATTTTAAAGAAGCTTCCAGACAAGCTGCAACAGATGAACTCTGGCAAAGGCTGGTGCAGTTGCTGTGAGCAGGGCTGCAGCCTGCTGCCCGTCTTCTGGTCCCCCACTCTCATGGCTGGCAGCTGCATGGCCCAGCACAGAGCATGCCACAGACACAGCGGCCTCAGAGGGGAAGGGCTGAGGTGCTGGGACACATCTTTCCATGAGTTAGCTCTGCAAGATGCTGGGATGGACTGCAGGTGATGTGAGAAACCACCTCAACCCCCAGCAGTGCTCACTGATTGAGAGACAGCAAGGGAGGACTCCAAATACAGGCTGTGGCGAAGCTCCAGCACATGAACTTAAGTAGCCTTCATTCTGCTCTGACAGTCTACCCCTGCCTGACTCTTCTCAAGCTCCTGTCCTTATTTATCCCAAGGCTGGCAACAGGGCTGGGCAATGCTTTGTGAGCAAGATTCTGAAGTCAGGACCAAGACTAGAAGTTGGAAAACACATTTCAAGGGCTCTGGAGAACTCACAGCAATATACTTTATCACTTAGGCACCAAGGCAATACTTTTTTAGAGAGGAAAGTGCATTAGTGCAGATGTTAACATGGAAAAGTCATGGGAGGAAAATTTGTTTTATTCTCCATGTAAAGCTGACTTCAAGTGTTAAAACATAAACTAAAAGCTGATCTGAGATCTACCTATAAGATAACACAAGTGAAGGATTAGAATTCTGGGCTGAAAACTCATTGTCAGCATTCCCAAATAAGATAGTTTCTGACAACTGCAGCACACACAGACACCCTCACATTGTGAAAACATTGTGCTTCTCACGTCTATCACACAATTTTGCATGACTATTTGGGTATCAGTAATAAAAACATATGAAAAAGATAGTTTCAACAGCTAAATAGCAATGTTTAACATTTTTTTCCGAACTCCTAAAATCCTAATAACCAGGCAAACCAAAAGAGAAGACCTAAAACCAAACTATGTATTTTTTACTTGTACTGTTTTGTGAAACAGAAGAATCACCCGTAAGTCACTTCCAACCCTCAAAATACTGGAGTAATATCTGTGCTAAATTAATACAATTTCACTTTTTGGAGAAAAACAAGATTATGTATATCTGAAAAGGTTTCAGTGATAAACTGTGCTCTCCTAGGATCACCATCTGACCACCACTGCAGAACGTGTGCATTCCTGGAGAGGCATAGGAGAGGGCTGCATGAGGAAGCTAGCAGAGTTCTTCACTGTAACATACAGGACTGGAGTATGTCAGAGCTATACTTCCACACAGGATGTAGGCTGGAAGCACATCAAAGAGATAACTCATACGTGCCACCTCACACACTCCAAATGTCTGTCAAGGCATTTAAGAAACCACAGGTCTGCTGTTTGTGCTGTGTGGCATAGGCTGGAGCAGAACACAGGGTTCTCAAAGCTGACATGACCAAACATCACAGGACCATCTTGAAGCCTGATGTCCAGTAAGCACGAGCTGTCAAGACTCCAAAGTGGTGTGATTTTCCAGCAAGTAAATTTCAGACAAGCAAAAACCCCTTGTTTCAAGGGAGTCTTTCCCTAAGACACTGTTTGTTCCCAGCTATACTTCAAGACAGCTCTGTTGACACAGTCTGGCTACTGGAAATAAACCCTACCTGTGTAGTGTCAGGACAGTTTATTGGCTGTCTAAAAAAGACAGAAAGAAGTTGTGTCTGTGATTACAAAACTGGGCATACATGTCAGCAAGATCAGCATTTCCTTCAGCGATAACCACATAGTTTCTGTGTCGATGCATTCTGCACCAGTTTCTACAGTTTCTGTTAACACTGTATTTAGGTACCTCAATCCTTAATGTCCAAAGACATCACTGAAGTAGGGCGAAACTACTGTCCACCTAATGCAGAAGGAAACTTGAGCCAGATACAGCATGTACGTTTGCTATCCCAGTAGATGGTGTCACATCTAATGGAGGGACAAGAAGGAGCTCAGATCTTGGGTCAGGATCAGTCTCTCAGGACTGCAGCTTCCGAGTTTGATATCATCGCATTTGGCTACACTGACAGCTCATTGTAGGCACCAGAGTGTACCAATGCAGTGCAGGCTATTTGATATTTAATTATAAAACAAGAGTAACTGTAAGAAAACTTCTTAACATATACCTATATATGTATATACCTATCTATGTATAACAGCAGGCTCTACCATGAAGGTTACTTATACAAGATTTGCACAAATGGACTATTCTGAATTAATTTAAGCTAAAGTTCAAGTCTGCATTAAGACTCCTGGGCTTGCATCTCTTTTGAAAGCAAGACATCCCTTTTTTTCTCAGGTCTAAGATTTCTGGACAATAAGTGATCAAGTAGAAATTATGGAAAATTCACAGCTGTACAGTACAACATGAGCTTCCAAACAGTACTGGCCACTGTCTTAGGAAAAAAACTTTCCCTGTTATTTTTTCCCCTCAAAACCTGTGAATTTTATAAGAAGCATCTCAACAATAACAAAATCCCAAGTTTTCTGGGTGCTTGAAGTGAAAACAAATGTAAGATTTATGTTATATGTATGTTCACCATCCCTTCATCCAGAACTTTCCACAAGTTATAGAGAAAAAGAAGAATCCCTAATAATTTTAGAAGTTACAAAAAGAAAGTGACTTTTAAAAAAGAATCTTCAAGTGAGTGACTTACATAGTTGTCTCTTGCAGACCAGCCTGGATAAAGCTGCATGTGTAGCTGCCTTTCTTTACGAGCTAGTTCATAATATTTTGCTTGTTCTTCACGGGAGAGAGCATGCCACTGCAAACAAAATAAACACACCTTTAGACTAGGAACTAACCTATACCTAGGCAACAGATGACTTGAGCAAGTGTTTTAGTGACTTTGATTCAGTCTTTCCCCACTGCAAAAATGGAATTCATTAGCAATTACAAGCACCTGTGTTTATTAACCAACTTTCAGGCATTTGTCAGCTCTGCAACTGCCAAGTGCCTCGAGCAAGACAAAAAATTATTTATGGAAACAGGGCTCACCAAATAATCTGCTCATGGAACCATGCTCTCCCAACACTACTTAAAAAAACCAACAACAAACAAACAAAAGCAAACCCCAACAAAAACAGCAACAAAACCAGCCTTCAGCTCCTGGCAGAACTGAGGGGGTTTGTGCTGCTTTTAAAGGGCAGCAACAACCTTGACAGAAGGGTCTGCTGTCTTGGTTTCAAGCAGCAACTAGACACATGTTTTTAATGCCTTCAACATAGAAGGCTTCCTGGGCACCAGCACCACTGCTCCGAATTCAACTTCTAAGCATTGAACTTTAGGGTACCCGCTTTCTGACTGACAAAGGAAATGGCAACTGCAAAAATTTCAAAGATAAAGAAATCACAGAACTGCAGTCTTACAAATTACATGAATTGACCTTTGCAGCCAAGCAAGAATAAATTTCCTGGTTTCATGTACTTAAAGATACCACACCCTCCCCTGCAAAACAACAACAACAACAACCCCCCCCCCCCAAAAAAAAAAAAACCCAAAAAAACCAACAAAAAAACCCAACAAAAACCCACCAAACCAAAAAACCTCACAACCTGCACATTTGGAAAGGTACCAGCTACATTAGTATCCAGTAATTTTGTTCTTGTTGAAACACCTATCATAGACCTGAACCAGAAAAAGTAAAAGCCTTTTATCTAGAATTAAGTTCCACTGCTGCAGCATAAGATGCATCTTCTTGTTTGACAACCTCCATGGGGAAGTAAGGGGAGAAGAAATTATTAAAAAAATCCAAAAACCAGACAAACAATCATTAGGAAATCATTAAGACACTCATACAAGACTAGCATACAGAACAAATATTTCAGACCAGATCACATTTGTATGATTTAATATGTTGTTTGGTTACACATCAGAGGATGTGAACTAAAGCTCTTGCCTGCCTTGACGTGGCAAGTTGCACGTGTTATTGAAAGCACAGCAGTTCAGCCTGCCTGCAACTCTCAAACTCCACATGCACATTCAAAAACTGGAAGGTAGCAAACATAATGCTGTGGCATCAAGGAGCCCAGCAGCACACTGTGTCAGCTCGTGAGGACAGAGATGGTTCCTCCTCCGGGGTAGCACAGGGTAAATAGTGACCATGATGACTGAACACAAAACACTTGACAATAATTAATGTCCAAGCAATTGCATTGGATAACTCATGCCTCATTTGCACCACAGGAAAAGTGGAATTCGAGGTACTTTCATGGAGAACAGTAACTTGAAAAGAGGAGTCCAAGCTGCAGAAAAAGCACACAAAGGACCCCTGAGGCTGATTCCTTACCAAAACACAGATAAATAAGCCACTGCCCTTGTCCAGGCCAAGAAAACAAGGCTGACACACTAAGCAGCTAAGATAAACCATCTGGGACTGCCATCACCTGTAAGGGTAGTTCACAGATCAGAGAATACTGTGAGTTGAAAGGGACCCTCAAGGATCATCAAGTCCAACTCTTAAGTAGATGGCCCATATGTGATTCTAGAGACTTGCATGAAAGCATGGAAAAGGCAAAATACCAAGATGTCCTTTAAGAGGAGGTAACAGGAACAACAGAAAGCAGAAGACTGCATGAACTAGGATAAGTACCAGTAGAATTCTGCTCTGTTTGGAGGCGGAAGTCTTTCAACTGTAATATAAAAGGAGCACTTTAAGGTCATGTACTGATTTCCCACTTAAAAGTACAAGGTTTTCAGAGTCACAGTGCTTCTCAATACTGCCTTGGTCAGTGATCAAAAGGAGGTGTTCACTGGGAATTTGAATAATCCCCACTCAAACTCATACTGATACAAAAGTCACCCCTTTTCTCATTTCTGGGAGTCAGTTGCAAAATGGGAATTTGCCTCTCCTGCCTTTCCTTGCAAGAGTAACACTGACAGAGAACACAAAGGCTGTACTGTGAGCTGGCCTGCATAGGTTTTTTTTCTGAGTGTGGAAAGTACAAAACATGACTACAATGCCACAGGAGCATACAGCTCTCAGCAAGGCTCTGGTACATGTACTGGGATCATCAGTACTCGGCTGATGACTTCAGAGACATTCAAAACTTGGCTGGTAAGGTTCCTGAGCAACCTGATTTAACTGGACCTGCTTTGTGCAGATGTTGGACAACATGACCTCTGTGGGTCCCTCCCAACCTACATGACTACAACTGGACCACATTATATTCACTTTTGAGTTTCATCTCCAGTGGCATCCAGTGTTCATCTTTGAATGATCCCTTCCTGCTCTGATGAACACCAGCCTAAGGGAAGGCCCAGAATGTGATTAAAATGCTTCTTCTATGTGTGACTGAGGGTATTTCGTGTCTGAGATGCTGACACCATAACATGAGTGGAACAAACACAAATATGATGATGTTGCTAACGCTGAAAAAAGAAAATGAAGATGCTGCTTTTATTTCTGTTGTGCATGTTTTATCTTCTATAGCTAATTTGATAGTTGCACATTAGTTATCACCTCAAGCAGAAAGTCAGCCTTCACACCCAGCTAAAGAGAAACACAAATTAGCAGCACACACGAGCGCTCACAAACCCTCCTGTACATACCCTTCTGCCAAGGATCTGGTTGATAGCTGCGCTTTCTTTCAGAGTACACTCTGCTACAACGTTTGCTCTCATTTCTTTCATGTACAACATGAAAGCATTCAGAGGTTTCTTAATATGAGGTCTTTTTGGCTCTTGTTCTTTTCTCTGTTCATGCTGAGGCTTCCTGAAACGCGGTAGGGAAAGGGAAAGGGAAAGGGAAAGGGAAAGGGAAAGGGAAAGGGAAAGGGAAAAAAAGCATTAATTTGCCATCAACTTAAAAAGATCCAGAGGAAAATTACTAACTTGTGGTTACAGTAGCACTTAAGTAGTAAGAATGAGAATTTCAGTGGTCATGTCCCATCCACTTTCATATCTTTTAGTTTGATACTCAGGGAGGATGTCAGGTTGACATTCTCTGGCAAGTAACATTTAATCTGTGAATCTGCTGCAGACTTGTCTCAATTCTCTTTTTGAAAGGCCATTCGTGGTACCCTAAAAGACCACTGCCACAGGCAGGAGAATAGCTTCTTACCCCCTTCTTTCCTAGGTCTTTTGACTTTGAGTACTTTGAGCAATGAGACTGCTTTTTACTAGCGAATTTTGCAGGTAAGAACTTTTCCAGCAGAAGTTCATGTGTTCACACACAAGCACCAGTCACAACTAGACAGGTCCATGATTATGAACTGAATCAAGATGGCTGTTGCCAACAGCTTAAAAATGCTGGACTGGAATGAAAAATGGCTTCTCATTACCCTTACCAAACAGGAGCCCACAGTCCCTGTTTTAGTTATAGGAGAAGAGGTAAATTCAAAGAGGTCATGAAAGGCACTTTTTTTTTAAGCATCCTTGACTCTTTTTCAGATAGAGTTAGTTCTCAAACATTTATTCATTAAGGGCTAGAGCAGAAAGGCAGACTCACACGTGCATTAGCTCACTGTCATTGTGCAGATGTTCTTGTTTTACTTGAGGTGTTACAATAGCTGGGTGAGGGATTCCAGTTGTGTGAGGGCCTGGAGGACCAGGAATCATGTGATGTGAAAACCTAAAAGAGAAAACAAAGCAAGGTCTGTACCCCGCTGAGGACAGGCATCAAACACGTATGACAGCAGCAGGACACTCCAAGAATGCAAATGCTATGGAGCTTGCAATGAAGACAACTCTTAAAGAGCACACGAAAAATATTTGGCTAAGATTTGTGCATTGTAGCCCAACTATTCAAGAAAAACAGACAAACCAGTCAACATTTTTGGTTCTAGAGAAGTTGTTTTATTACCTTTCAGGCAAACACTTTTAGCAATGCACACAAGAAATATTTAATGTTTGTACTGTTGCACTGTCTAGCAATAAAAATACACATTTCTTAACCAAAAAAATGTATTTCCACACCAAGATATAAACATCCTTGAAATATCCACCACCAGCCAATGCAAAGGAGGAAACTGCCATGCAGAAACAAATAAAATGAAAGAAGAGTCTTTTCAAGAAGTCCCTGATGGCTCTCTTTACTTTTCAAGGTACTTAAGGTAGAAGACTTTAACATCATTTCATCTGAACCCACTGTTCTTACCTCAAATGCTTAAAATGAACTTTGAAAATCCTGCATCCTGGATGAAGGATGGGAGCAGGGAGAAATCTCTGTCCTAATTAGAGCTTCCTTTCATTTGTACAAGAAGGAAAATGGAAAAAAACCCCAAAATACCACTAACTGAATAATCCCACCCTACTAACCCAAGTCATTCTCAAGGGCAGCTGAGACAGATCTTGAAGGTGCTGAGCATTGCAAACTCTGGCACAGCAGAAAACCTGCATTCTGTATTTTAAACTGGTGGAAAGTACTGTTAACATCAAAAGCAAGCTCATGCTCCATAGTTTTGCTGAAAGAGTGATGGCTAAGGAATGGCATCCAGCCCCTCCTTTCACCATTCCCAGTCCCCTAGTTGCCTTTTTCCTTCATGTGATCAAAATAAAGGAAACACAAAGCCCTGTAACCAAATCAAGTGATTTTATCATGGAGAAAGAATGGGTTTTCTTCCCAATCACCCTGACAGGCACATGCTTATCATTCCCCTGTAAAGAAGTGAAGGGACAGTGATAATCCAAAGGAGCCCACACACAAAGAGGTAAGAGGACCTACCACTTATCAAGCGGCCTGCCTTCAATCCCTGTGCAAGAGGATGTCTCTTTTACAGATCACAGAAAAAAAACCCCAAGAACGGTACATTGCAGCCTCTTGTACACCAAGCACAGGATGCAGAAGCTGTCTTTAGAATGCGGAAGCAGAGCATAGGAGGTCTGGAGTGTGTCATGGCCAAGTCTCAATTAGCATTGCTTGCTTGCACTTAGACATAAAGACACAGTGCCTGAGTCACACACCAGTACAAATACTGTGCTGGCATCCCCTGCCATTAGTGGCTTTGGGCTATGAAATACCTTCTTGTGAGCAAGTTTCCACACAGAGCATTACCTACATGCTTCAAGACTAATTACCAACGATTTGGAAACTGGAACTAGAGAACACACACTAGAGTGACAATCCACCTGGTTGCACACAGACATGAGCAAAACCCAAGGATGCTATGCACAACACTATGTATTGCATCTAGAAATGAACTAATGACTCATTTCAGATGAAACAGCTCAATTAATTGTTGACAATTCACTGGTGCTCCTCATTGCAACACTTCAGAGACTGACAAGAAAATGCTGAATGAGACCAGTGTGGGATCCAGGCAAACTGCATATACACACAAAAGTTAAATAAAAAATGTATGCGTAAGGGTTTAGCTGACTGAAAAGCAAGCAAAGGCAGACCAAGACGCAAGCGGAAGAGCAACTTGCCCTCTAATGCCAGCAGTTACTCCCCAGTCAGTCATTCACTTCCTACACCTACCTGGACATGGAAGGGTCGACTGAGAGTGAGGATGGATAGGGCTGCCTGAATCCACTCGAGATGGGATATACAGGCTGACCTTGCCTGAGGTCACAGAAGAAAGGAACCCATCAATCATGTGATATGGTATTCAGTGGTTACTCTAGAGTTACAAGCTCTTGATGGGAACTCAGTACTAGTCACAAATAAATTACAAGAGCTAACACTTTCAAGAGTTCTCCTAATGAAACTAATGAATACTTAAATGCTTTGAACTTTCTCCCTTGCTATTGAAAGGTTCCCAATCTAAGTTTCCACTGGGAGGGAAAGCAAAACAACCAGCGTTCCTCCCCTGGGGCACACACACATGCACACTCCTCAGTCTCTATCCCTCTCTCACCTAGTTTTAGAAGCACTGGAATCAGATTTGTTAAAAAAGCTCTTAGGAAAAAAGCATCTTATTCCAAATAGTTCTACTGTAGATCAGAGCGAGAACACCAGATGGTGAATTATTAAGCTAAAAAGCCTTTTGAACAGTTTTATTAAGTCTTTGAAAACTTAGGACTCTCTCCATTAGCATAGTGAGGTACAAGTGGACAGCTTTTCTAAGGAGAAACTGATTCCATAAAAAAATCCCCAACCCAACCATGTAAAAGCCCACAGCGACACAAGTCTATCTTACTACTTAAAGATCAAACTTTGCAGTCCAGCAAGAGAAGCTTGCATAGAAGTTTTTGCCTCCTTTCCACTCCCACATATACAGAATATTTTACCACCAGTCCATCATTTGAGGTCTTTAATTTTTACCATCATCACATTTTGATTACTTTCAGTCCACGAGGGTCCAGTCATGGCTACAATGAACACCCTGAAGCTGGTGATGGTAATGTGAGCAAATACCAGTTCAGCCCAAACACCTCCACCAGCCAGAGGGACACCACACACATCAATCCTATTCAGACAGTTGCTTATCGACTGGTCCATCAGCTCTCAGATGAGGAAAAAGTGGAACCTGGCCTTTGTAAGGTTCAGGACACAGATTTCACTCTTGGAGCATATTACTGGAAATGAGCAGTGCTCAAAGGGAAGAGGAAATGAAAAAAAAAAAGTTGAAGGGAGTCTCAACAGTGCTACCTCACAGCCGGGAGCCATAGCATAAGGGACAGCTGAGTATGTCTTCTTTCTCTTTTCCCTCTTCCCTCCCCCCAGCTTCTGCACCGAGAAACCATTCAGAAGAAATGATTGACCACATCTGGAAGATGCATGCTAGCAACTGCCTGGTGGCAGTGGAAGTGAGGAGTCAGCTAAGCAGCAAAATGGGGAAGGGGAAAGATTAAAAAAATAGATAGTCAGATACTTCCATATTTTAGTTTGATATCTACTAATTATTTGTTCCAAAAAGGCATGTGGCCTTTCCTGCAAGATATGCTAGCAATACAATATTTCACCATCTTCTGCTCTCTACTTTCTCTGCCTGTTGTCATCTGGATCATGTTTCCCTCCCATGGAGACATTAAAAACCAAAAAAATCTGCATCCCTCATTGCATGGGCACAGAATAGTCACAATAATGATTCTAAAGCACTGAAACTGTGGCCAAGTTGCCTTACTCCTTGCTCCAGGAGAACTGAAGGCAAGTACATATGTACCCCAAGCAGACATGAAGCACCCTGCCAAATCTATTCCTCCGAAAATTTCCTCCAAAAGGAAAATCACACCCTGAGTGGCAGCAAGAGATCATGACAGTGCTAGTATTAGCAAGAGCAGCAAGATCTCCCAATGGCAGAGGCTTCTCTCCATACAGAAACTGTAAAAAGCAGCAGACTATAAAAGATTGTTCTCCATTTGGGGCAGTTTCAAGATCTCCCCCCCACACACACACTTCAAAGTTCTTTCCTACCTCCCCTCTCTTCAGTAATTGAAATTTTGTTTATTAAAATTTACATTTAATTACTTAAGAACTGTTTTCTGCTATCTTTCCAAAAGCTAAGAGCCACAAATCTGAGCCATAAGAAACATACAGACTTCAAAGTAAAATCTAACACTTCAATTTCTGCACTTGTTTAAAAAACAGATTCATTTCATTTCAAAGTTCAACATTTTTTCATCTTTTCAGCTAAAATAAAGTAGCAATTTCTTACTGGAATGACATTATTATTATTTTGTAAATGCTACTATTGATTCAACAGTAGGGAATGGTGTGAGCATGCAGGTGTCTGAAAAGATGCTAAAAAATCTTACCAGCCAAGAGGTGGTGTTATCTGTCCAACCCCCCCTGGAGACAAGGGATAGAAGGTAGGGAGATCAGGAGCTGGAGGATGCCTGGACATGCCTGTTAAAAAGCACAGAAGAATGAGTGAGTTTCCCCTCAAAATACTCAATGTATGACCTACAGTTCCCAGCTGATACTACAGTGGAACTAGTTCTCTGGATAAGGAATAACCACCTTCTTCTGGTGTTAAAAGCAAAAGGCTCCACGGGCGACCTTTAAAACAATTTGCACACAATACTGCGATTCAAAGAGAGATACCGGAAAAAACAACGTGGAAGGAGGAAGTAAATGTGTGGGCAAGGACCTGTGCAAGTTTAGATCTCCTGTGAAGTGCATTAGGTACTACTGTCCTCTCAATGGTCTCACCAAACCCAACAGGATCCTGAGGACCTCTTCTAACACATCATGGAACAAGGGGAAAATAAAGCGTTGTCAAAGAAGCAGCACAGCAGAGCTATTAGATTAGGTAAATTGCTACTTTTATATTTTCACGGGTTCCCTTATGAATTCACAGATTTTGGAAACTTGCTACCACAGAGGATCAGTGGTTAATTAAGAATAATTTTCAGGCCTGTAATGGTCACACTTGATATGATTCATTTGGCTTCCAATTGTCACTCCAGTTCCAACTAAGCTCTTCATCAAGTTGACTCCTGTGGGCTCCAAGGTCAATCTGTTTTGCAATGGTAGTATTTCATGGAAAAATAAGAGTCCCATCAGGAATGATCCATCAGCTCACATTCCCCAGAACACAGAGTCCTACAACTGCAAGAATCACCTCAAGATTAAAGCTAATCCTCATCCCAAAAGGGTCTGTGGTCTCCATTCTTCACCTAAACCTTGTGCCCCCAGGAGACATGGAATTACAGTTGCAGAGGCCACAAAGACATTGGTTTATTTAAATGTGTTTGGGGAAGAGGGGGTGAAGCAGAAGGAATTGTTAAGTCTACTTCACATGTTAAATCAGCTGCTTTAAAAGGGTATTAAATATTTATGTGGTGACACTCCAAAGGTCCAAGACTGAGCGTGTGCTACCTTGAGACTTAGTTTATAGACTGATGTTACTGATTTATTCCCCTGCCCAGTTTGTATTTAAATCTTCTGAATTTAATTACAGGATTTGAAGAATACCTGTCAGGACTGTGTGGAAAATAATTCAGGAAAGCATGGAAAATAATACCAGTGGTGTCATTGTCTTAAAAAACCTGAATTTTCAGACTTGGAACCACTACCTAAGTGAGGATCGAGTTTCTGGCCAATTATCTTTTCAAAGGTGAAAACAGCTGGTAGCTGACAGAAAAGGAAACACTTTATATATCCCAGGGCTTTTACATGAGATGGAACACTCTTTCTGAGTGGTTAAAAAAAAAAGAAAACCAAACAAGGTGGAAAAGAAGTGCAGCACCTCATCTCTCACATCTCTGATGATGACTGATGCTCCTGGCAGTGATGACATGACCATGCCCCTGCCAGGCCAAGTTCTGCACAAGGAACTGAGCCACTCCTTCCCCAGAATCTGCAGTTCTGACCCATGGAGACAACACTGCTCTCTCTTAACTAGTTGTAATTGCTAATCCAAAACTTCTGGCCCCTTGTGGAGGGCTACAAGCACCTAGTCCCCACAGGAGCACACAGAGCTACCATATATAGGGCCAGTGCCCTCCAAAGCAAGTTCTCTTGAGAGGGTTAAGAAAAAATTTAAAATTACAAAAAAAAAAAAAAAAAAAAAAAAAAAAAAAAAAAAAAAAAAAAGTGACTGCCTTTAGGAAGGTGGTGCTGTGTATCCATCCCAAAGTGCCTTGGGTGGAAGAGGCAGTGCTGAGGGCAAGCTGTTGTGGACCCCCTTGTTGGACTCCCTTTGGTGGGAGGAGGGCACCCTGGCATCAGGGCGAGGGCGCTAGGGCAGCGCCTTGTTCCAGACCCACAGTGGGAGGCGAGGACAGAAACAATGGTTGGAGGCGTTTGGCAGAGGACCTGAGGAAAAAGAAAATCCTCTTTGCAGCAACTGCACGGGCTACTTCACTGCGGCTGCTCCCACATGCTGGTGGCGCCGAAACAAGGAGCATGGACGGAAAGACCACACACATCAAGGAGACCATCCCAGACAAAACCAGTAGTCTCCAGCCTGCATTATCCACATCATCCATCCCCATTTTTGCCAGACACTGAGCAAAGGGATCAAGAGCCTCTTCAGGAACACCAGAGGGCAATGAGCTTTGTGCCTCCTGGCAGAGCCCCTCAGCAGGCTTGCACTCGTGACTGGTGGGATGCTGGACAAGGGAGAGGGTAGAGAAGAAGCAGAAGAGAAGATGTGCAGCAGAAACAAAAAACCAAAAAACCAGATGTTGTTCAGTTGGGGTCTGCTGTACAGGAATACAAAAGTAAACTGCGGTAAAGGCAAAAAAATGGGGCACAGAAGGGCAAACTCAGCATGCAGTAAGCAAAAACCTCTTGAGCTCACAAACTGCAGCAGCGGGTTGTGCCCCAGCTGTCACAGCCAGCTTCAGCAAGAGGTGGAAATCCTGTTCTCTTAACACGTGGCACCCCTGGGATTTCAGGGAATGAGTGTAAATATCCTTCTCCTAAGCACTGATGCAAAGGAGGAAGACAAAAGAGGACAGGAGGTCTCCATTTGCTTCTCCTAAGTCTGAAAAAGATACTATATATGTATTTACAGGCCAGGCTTTCCAGGCAGAGGGCTTTTTGTATTCCTCTTCCCTAGGAAAAAACAAAACCTAAGCAACAAACAGCAAAAACCACACAGAGCCACCAGGCCATAGCATTTTCTGGATGTAGCTCATGTTATTATCTCCATAGCACAGCCAAAATGAAACCTAGGCATTCAGGGAAAAACAGAACAAAAAAAGTCTCTCTCCCTGAACAATGATGACTAAAAGCCTCTTTAGATAAATGGGACAACTGTGCATACGGATGTGTGCCCAGGTAAAGCAGAGCTTCAGGATTTTGTCAACTGGGTGTCACAGCACGAGGTGGGACAGGCAGGGAGAGGCATCCTCCAGGACCAGTTGTGGCACTGACAGACTTCCTGCCCGTGCAGAGGTATCCAGACTACAGTGAATGCCTTTGTAAAACCTCTGCTCTCTCTCCTGCCCTCGTCACCACCAGCTCTCCCATGCAGGCTTCTTCTGCTCAGGTTCTTGCCCAAACCCTGGCTCAGACCCATGACGGCCATGGCCAGTCTTCCCCTTGCACCTCCCCAACATCCATCACATTCCTCCCCAGCTCCTGCAATTTATTGCAAGCAAGCACACCCTTCCCAGGAACCCCTTGTGTTCTCCTGGGTGTTGGGCAGAAGCTCTTGGCACAGGCTGAGCTTGACACCTTGGAGACTGTCTGCTCTTCCCTGAGGGCCTGCAGACTGACCCTGAGCAGGGCTGGTCTGACATTCCCAGATGTGGATCTGGGAGGCTTTTGTGTTTGCCTGAAGGGGTCCTAGAGGTGCAGAGAAAACAGACATCCATCACTTGGACATCTAAAAAGATGCGTTCTGCAGAAGGCAGCCAGCCTAAGAAAGTTAAATAACATCAGATTTGTAAAGCTTTTACTTGCACAGGCTAAAAACTACTTTTATAGGCAATGCTTTGATTATGCCAACTGATGTATAGAAGAGTATGGACAGGTAGAACACAAGGAAATTAAATAAAGTGTAAGAAAAGGTTTCAATAACGCCACTACTGAAGCACTTGTCCTCTGTTTTCAGGAAGGTGAGGGATGGTTGCCCTTTCTGCATTTCCATGCTGCAAACCTTGAGCACCACAGGAGATGGTGAAGACTGGCTGCTGTTTACTGAGATTTTAAAAGACTTTGATGAGAAAAGCAAGCCCAAATTATCACATTAGAAACAGCATAAAATTCAGGCACTCAAGTTAAATATCAGCATCATGGCAGAATTACCACCTCTGAAAGTGGGCATATGCACCTGGAAACCTCCCTCTGAAAATATTACAAATTGGTAATACTAGCTCTGTCAGCAGGACAGAGGGCACCAGGACCACCCTCCATCCCCACTGTGCTGGGAAAGGATGGGCTCACCTTGTTTGGAGCTGACGTCGGAGGGGACGTGAGACGGGTGTGACCCCGGGGAAAAGTGCTCATCGCTGTAGGTGATAAGAGGGGTGAGGGGGTGAACCGCATGAGAAGGCTGTACCACGGGCACCTTGTTGGACTGCAAGAGAAGAACAGAAATTGAATTGTGTTAGCGAGGTGAGGCTTCTGCTTTGGAACAAAAAAACAAACAAACAACCCAACATTTCCAAAGTGCTATTTTTAAATATTTGCATTACTGAAGCGGGGGAAACAGATGGACAGACATGGCATTGGGGCTAGTGGATGGAAACCAGGTTTGCTGCCAGAATCAGCATCCTCAAACCACTGGCACCCGAAGAGGGATGCAGATATTGAGGAAATGCAGGGAAATGGGTGGGGGCTGGGAGCAGGAAGAAAGGCATTTGGGAGACATTGAGACAGGGCTGCGGAAATGGCAAATGGAGAGCTGCAGGGCAGGAGGAGCAACGTGCTGGGCAGGCAGGCACTGTGCACCAAGGGCTGTGACCTAAGGACAGCAGAGTCAGCAGCAGTGCTGGAGAAACCCTTTGGTTACAGGAACAGCATTTAAAAAAAGAAGGCTTAAAGTACAGGTTTGTGATATCTCCAGCCTTAAATGCAACACAAGCTTCATTAGCTTCCCTCTTCCTACGCACTGCTCTTCCTGCATGGCTGTGGCACGGCACAGATGGGACAAACCCCTGCCATCACTAGAGGAACAGCAAGTTTGTCCCTTGAGTTTAACAAATTCTGGTTGAAAACTCTTCGTCTGTCTATGAGGTAGCTAAAGGGCCACCCTTAGAAGCCTGATTTCATATATAAGCAGTTGGCAGTGAATTCTCAGGAGGGTCAGTTGGAGAGGAGACCTGCTGAGCACATGGGGACAGCTGGAGGCCTCTGACTATTAAGAAGAACTCAAAGTGCTACAAACACCCACAAGGGTCCTGAAATGGGTGCCATAAGGTGATGTCCTTGCAGGGCAAGATGCACACTTCCCACCAGCACTTCCCAGAGTGCAGCGGCACAGCGTTAGGGACAGGATGCTGTCCAAAATTATCCCCTAAGATCAAGGTTGCAAGACAACGGAACACCTCAATCCCAATGAAATCCTGCATTATTAGCACTGCTTGAAACTCAAGTGGCTCTTTCTATAGTGATGATGCCAGCATGTAACAGGCACTCCTCATTTGTGCCCTGCCACTCTACCCTGCCCCTCAGCACAAATAATTATGGAACAAACACGTTTTTAATAAAACACCTCCGAAATAATAAAGCTGTCCTTCAGACAGACACACTGACAGCAAGGACAGCCTGTCAAAAATAAGGAATTGGGAAAAAAATAATTTAAGAGGCCAATGATCAATTTTCATTGAGCTCACTACTGAAATCCTGGCACAAAGCAGATGTTAGGACATAGCTCCATGCACAAGTCCATGATTTTTCTGGACTTCTGGAAGCAGACAGTTGTAAATGGACAATTCAATTCATTGTTAAGGCTGGTAGGAGTAGAGGAAAGGGAGCAAACAGGAACCAGTGCAGCATTTTCCGTTTTCCTTGTTTCCAGAGCACCACCTTAAGGAACTTGCATTAGCAGGCAGTATCTTCTTAATGTCTGACCTATCCCTCCAGTCATATAGCTCAGAATCTGGTGCCATGAATTTTTGCTAAATTATGCTATCCTTGCTCTCCTCTTAATTTTACGGTTTTCAACACAGATTTGCTTTCCTGTGGGAAAGAGATAAGAACCTGAGGATTTTAATTTAAGCTTTGGCCTTGTCTTATATTTTGCAAGATGGAGAGAGAAAGCAGCGCTAGTAGGTGTTTTAAAGCCAACAAGCATTAGGTCCATTTTTATGATCAAATAATAAAAGCAATATGAATTCTCAATAACATCTAGGAGTTGAGTTGTAAAGGGAATAGCTCAGACTGCTATTCATCTTTCCCATCCGTATAAATTCCACAAAAAACAGATGCCAACAAATTTCAGATGATTTTACAAATCGGGCCTCAGTCTCTAGCTATGAGACTCGTGGGCCAACCCACCATTCAGCCATTACTTTATCAACAATAAACTGTATATTATGAATAAAGATAAGCAATAGATGTATTTAGGTCACACACACACAGCTGCTAATCAGCATTAATTTCTCAAAATTTAGTAATTAACATTTTGTATTGTACTGGATGTAATTGTCATGCACGCCCCTGGTATCAGGGTTCCTTGCTTTCAGAAATCACCCACTTATACTTAGAGCGTGCCAATCCCTGTACCCCCTCACTCTCCAGCATCCTGCAGATTTGATTTTATTTTCTAATTCTCGGCACCTTATCCCCTAAGCCCATGGCAGCGGCTTTCAACGGGCGAAGGAACCGTGAGAAGTCAGGAGAAAAAGCAAACCGCTTGTCAGCGAGCTTAAAATTAACATATAAACGGGCAATATCTCCATTAAGAGCATTTGAGGGTCTGCAGAGCCAGAAATTGGGAGAAAAAAAGTAACAATAAAAAATAGCAATAATGCAAAGCTTCCCAGTCTGCCTGCCCCACACTGCTTCGGGAAGACCCGGGGATCTCTGGCAGCCAATTCCTGCTGGTCACCCCAACATGACAACAGATGGGGGGCTCGCTGGGCACAGGCTGAGCCTCCCGGTTCCCTCTGGTCCCACTGAGATGGTCACAGTGATGATCAGCAGCAGGAGGACACACAGGGTGACACATGCATAATTAAACCAGGACGAGAAAGGTCTGATGACATATTTTCCAAAGGCCCTATGGACTTGAAATGGTTCTGCCATGGCACCTGCCCTACAAGGCAACCCAGATGGGTTATCTGGGCCTTCCTAATAGAGAAGGTTCAGGGCAGGAGACCAAGACCTTGTATGCAGACACCTGGATGACCCTCATGCCACCTTCTCAACCCTCTCACCCCCAGCTGTGGTGAGGGATTGGCCCCAGGCATCCCCATCCAGTCCCATGGACACTGCTCTGCACCCTTTCCCTGGGGACATCTGGACTGGGGATGTTGCCAAAGCCCCTTCCACCACCTACTGCTCACAGTAGGCACTACTGCTTTCCACGGCTGTGAACCATGGCCAAATTCTACTTCATACTGAAGTACAAAACTGCTCTGATGAGACTGCTTCTACTGCTTCCCAATCTTTCCCCACTGGATTCCTCCTCCCACAAACATGGCATCCCTACTACATTTGTCTCTCCAAATCCTCCAAAGACTATCCATACAGCTGCAGAAACACTTGAGAGAATGACAGAGACTCGATCTTGGTCAACATGACCTCCATGCAGGAGGAACTCCATTCCCCAAGGCTTGCTGACCACCTGCTGACCAAGCCCACCACCAGTGCTCCCTGGCACACTGGTGACATTAATATAGGTACGGTCCACAGAGTGTCTTTTCTCCTCAGCACAGCCTGAAAATCTGCAAAACCCGCTCAGTCCACATGCCTTCAACAAGACAATTACATTGTCCTATGTGAGGCTCTTCGGTTTTTCAGTACAGAAATTATATTTCATCCACCCACCAAAACATAGCTTTTTGGTGCAAGCAGGTATCCAAGCAGCTTCTAAAACCACAATAAAGCAAATGAAGATGAAATTTCCGTTCTCATTTTCAAGACAATCTGGAGAAGCTGAATGTTTATCGAAGCTGTCCCTACCACAGCTCTGGTGCAGCATAAATGGTGTATTACCACACCTCACCACACCAGTGAAGTTCCATTCTCTGTGCCTAAGGTTCTTTACACGACCTGGAAAGTAAAGGAAATGGGACATACAGCGTAACTCAAGATATGCAATTTGGAAAAAGTAAACTACTGAAAATGAGGACCTGTTGTCTATAACCTGAAGACCTCCTGTGATGTTTTAGGACACCTTATCATGCATGTGTTACAAACAGTAAAGGCCAATGGCAAAGGGACAGCCTATTCCTGTTGGCCTGGGGATGCACAGCTGTGCTCCACAGCACTCAGCTCAAAGGGACACTCCTGAGTGACTCAACCTTGGTGGTCTCCTTCTCAGAGACCACATGGCCACCAGGGCTCCAGTCCCAGAGCACAGTCATGCAGCACAGACTATGCCAGCATCTCTTGGGAACTAGCCTCTGTGCGGCCCTCCCTGGGGCACTCATTCTCATCAGCTTGGCCTTCCCAGCTGGTATCTTTTATTTCTCCCAAGAATGTGCTCTCAGGCTGAACTGAGGCAGTGTAGGCAGGGAACATTCCCCTGAAGGACACCAAGAGGACTGGGAGAGCACACATGTACTGGAAACAGCAGGCGCCAAATTATTTGGCCAGTTAGGGCTAAGATGAAACTGCTATTCAGTTTTATGACTGACCTGAAAAAAACCCCCAAAATCCCCAGTACAATGTTGATGGGCAAAGGGTAAGAGCTTGCAGGGAAGAGGGCCGTGACCCAGCAGTCGGCATTATCCCAGCAGGAGCTTTGCTATGCACTGGACACCTGTTTTAAAGCTATTGCTGTGGTAAAGTAACTCAGGAACAGGTCAGTCCAACAGCAAACAGTTTCCTTGCAAACAGCAATCACAGTCTGCAAGTGGTAAAGCTTGAACTTACTCAGGCATTTTGGCCAGGGCAAGGAGCAGAGTGAGAAATCCCCTGGCTGCGGCACTGGCGCAGCTGCTGCCACATGGTTGGGTGACCCCTGCAAGCGCCCTGCACTGGCAGTACCGCACCTGCACTTGCTGAGCCACTCACCATTTCAGACATGTGCCTGCCCTCTCATCCAAGGAGCACACTGTGAGACAGTTCAGATTAATCTCTGGTGAGCTCGTGGTGAAACGCTGCGGCACAAATTCAGTCTGAATCCAGTAAGTTTTCCCTTGTTTTTGAAATGCTTCTGAAGAAAAGCAGGAGTTCAGAAAAAAACCAAACCTCAAGCCCTCCCCAAACAGCCAGCTAATGCTTCAGTGAAGGCCCACACCTGTAAGGTATCTTACATGCAACAAGTGTGCAAAAACTATAAAATGCCTGAGACAACCACGGCAAAAATGCCTGTAGGTCAGCGCTGGGCGAGGCAGGCAGCTGGGAGCTCCTGCTGGAGCTGGGGCCACCATTTGTTCCAGCTGCTGCACAGAGAAAGATATTAAATTAATGACCCTTCAAAGGACACACATTTACAAAGGAGGTTGCAGGCAGGCAGGGAGCTTTGCAGAGAACCATGAGGCATGCAAGCCTCTGCACACAAGACCCGACCGTCCCTCGTCAACATCCAAAGAGGTGCTGGGCTGGTTTTTGTTTCCCCTCTTTTCTTTAAACACAAAGTCACTTCTAAAAAGCAAAAAAAAAAAAAAAAAAGGTCCCAGCCTGTCCACTCTTCCTCTCCTGTCAGCAAGTTATGCATTGGTTACAGATACTAGCAGATGGTCTTCTCAATTAAGACTAAAATAAGTCAACTAAAAAAAACCAAACCAACTTAAGGATGAAGAAATGCATGCATTTCCTTTCATTCCTGAAAGAGGGGGTCATTTGAAGATACAGCTTCAACTTTTTGACAACAAGCATTACGTTTAGGGGGAAAACACAACAGATAGCTCCTCAAAAAACCCCACCAACCATCTCCAAACCTTTCCACTACTGCTACAGCAGTACCACAAAATAAAAGGACTGAATGGTCCTGTTATTGTGGGAGCATTTGAGGCTACCTTGATCTGAAGAGACAAGAAAAATTCATCCTTTTTTAGCCTATTCTCATTTCTGGAGCCCTGAAATCATCCTTGGGCTGAAGGTTTTAGCAAACCCAGAAGACAGCAGTTTCAGCTGTCCTCTCAAAATACCAACAGCATTTTAATGGCTAAACTAACTCTGTATTTATGCCTTTGCTGACCAGCTGTTGCAATAAAAATGCAAGATCAAGAAGAATGTTATTTTGGAGCAATGTCAAAACCAGGCCTACGTCTGGGTTCATCATGGACAAGCTTCAGCAAAGGAGTACCAATGGTGGAAAAGGAGGAGGTAATAGTAACATGTTTTGGCCAAAATAGTTACCAGTAGAGGAAACAAGCTCATCAGCACCAGCAGTAATAGCAGTCACAATTTGCCACCTCCCGGGGAGCAACTGTACAATCCCTTTTCATAGACAACTTTGCAAAGATGCAGCAAGGGCAATATATAGAGAGCTCAGGTTACTCCCCCGTCCCCAAACCATTTTTTAGAGGAAAGAGTTTTATGTCCAAAGCCAGCTTCTTTCTAGGCTCTTGACAGCAGAGATAATTTTATTGATTTTCAAAATTAATTAATTTAATTTTCAAAATTAATTTTCAAAACCTTCTTCAATCCTCCCAACAGTGCAGTTGGGAAAATGCCAGAGTAGGTATGGTGCGGGGTGGCTTGCAGCATTACTTTTAGCCTCCCCTGAAGCTAAAAGGAACAGGGATAGGAAAGCACTCCCACAGGAGCACACTGCTCACAGGAAACAGGGGCTTACGAATACTGTGATTTATGAAAGACAAATAAAAAAGGTGCAGTCTTTTAACCCTGCTTCACAACTGGGCGGCAGGAGGCCATTTATCTCACCTACCTTTCATGCTTACCAACAGCAGGGGGGACACCCCAGGGACTCACCATTTTAAGGTGGTGAAGTGAAATGCTGCCTTGCTGCTGATGTGAAACTTTACAGCTTCACAACTGCTAACGCTTACTCAGAACAAAATGAAAATCAAAACCGCACATTTCAGGGGGCAAACTGATGACTTGACAAGGTCAAAAAAATCCTCCTGGTCCCCCTCTTCTTCATGTACTGTGTTCAACTCTTCACCATGGAACTAAGTAGCACTTAGTTCTGGGAGTCAGGAAAGGGCAGAACAAGAAAGTTACTCTAAGTCAGTTATTGAATGTTTTCCCATCTCCCAAGGACACACTGGATCATGCAACCAGAGCCAGAGCATGCCAGGAACCCTTGGAATCTGGAGAGAAGAAGCTGCCAGTACATCATCAGCAGATAAAGGAGGCAATCACGATGCTTGCTAGAGCTTCCCATGGTTCTTTGGGAGCAGGAAAGGTTTGTGACCTTCTTCCAGTTGCTCACACCACTTTCCTTTTTGTGAAGCTGAGCAGCAAGCGGCTGTGTCTGCAATGCACGGGAAAGGCAACTTCATGGCCAACAGGACCACGCCACAGTCCACAGGCACAAAGATCAGCACCTGAAGCAAAGGGATGTCACAGCTGAAAGTGCAGGCAGCATACAAGGACAGGCAAGAGGAACTGGAGAAAACTGCTCTGCCCGAAGCCCAAAGAGTTGATACGCAATAAAAAAAATTCAGTGCAACAGCCAGGGGAGCACTGCAAAGAAAAGCGTAAATGTGATTTGACAAAGCCTAGAATAAGTATCTATCTAGATGGATTACCATCAGTCACTAAATTCAGGTTAATTGCAACATTAGTAAGAAGCCACCATTATTGGCTTGTCTACACTCTTGTCTTTTTCCAACTTTTTCACCCCTCCCTCCCCTTCAATCTTGGAAATTAATATAGCACAACTGCGATTTTTTTTTTGCTGAAAAGTTGTAATAAGCATTTGAGTTCCCTCAAGACAGCTTTAAAAACACGGGTGTTGAATATCTGACAGAAACACGCTTTGTTTCAAGTGTTCATTAAGCACTGCCATTAAGTAAATGATTAAAGCACACCCAGTATTAAAATAGCTTGATTAGAAATCCCCTGCTATCTCCATTTTCTTCTCTCCCATGACTTCTTAATTTGTTTGTTCTTGCCTCCTCAGGAAGGCTGTCAGGAGACCTGGAGTGCTGGTGAAACATGTGGGGAGCCACGCAGATCTTGTAAGGTTCTGATCGGGGGAGGACAAGTCCACTTCAATTTCTGCACTGTGAGTTCACATATACAGAGATTACACCTAGTTTAACACAGCCCATTGGTTTTGGAAATATCACTGATAGGGCATTCAATTAGCAGAAAAGCCACAGGCTCACAGAAAAGACATTCCCAGTTGCAATGTTTTATTTCACTCTCCAAATTCAGCAGTAGTTTCTCTTGGATGGAGATAAGCTGCCAGCAAACACTCTACAATTTGACAGTCCATGCTCATTTTAAGCTCTGATTTCTGCAAGAAGATCCTTTAACTTTGGCCATCCTGAACAACTCATCTTTTTCCTGATGTAAAGGTGAGCCCCACACCCAACAAGCAGGAACCTGCATCATCAAATCACACACACAACCCCAGAAGTGTCTTAGCACCCCCAAAAACTACAAATGCTCTGGATGGTGGCACACCCCATGAGCCTTTACCCTGCACAGTATCCCTTCTTTTGCATGCTGCATCCTTGTCGCATACAAGAAATCCCATTAGCTGGAAAGGTGTTTTCCCTCATTGTTTCCTGACCTGTCCAGAACACTCTCAGTTTGTTATTGGCTAAAGAGAACAGAGGCCCAGCAATGTTTTAACAGGTCCAAGCTTGAGCCCCTGAGTTGCAGTGTTCTGGCTTATTGCTTGCTTGGACAATAAGGACAATTGTCCTAAGCCACCAGAGGAAGCCCACTGGACATCAGAGGGCTTTCCAGGGAGGAACAGTGGAATGTGACCAGTGAGACCAGTGAGCCCCAGGGGTTCTGGGTGGGGGAAAGGGGGCTGGAGTCTATCCTGGTGTCAACTCTTGTGCCACCTTCAGCTCTTCCCTGGTGACAAAGCTGCTCTGGTTTCTGTCACCAGAGCTGTCTGCTGAGTTAAGACAAAGACACGAGCTTGTTTTGCTTGCCTCGAGGTTATCAGGATCCCTGCTCACAACAACTTTGTCATTTTTTCTGGCATACTCAGACCCACAAGCCCATGTGCTTCTCCCACAGGCAGAGGGATGTGCCTCAGTCCAATAATCAAACCTTGGAAATGGCTCCATCTACCACATAAGCACAAGTGTTGTGTGAAAGCAGGTTGTCCGACAACAACCTCTGAAGCCCAGCATTTCTGTTCTGACAGACAACGTGCGTCACAGGATGGGATGACTTTTCCTTATCGGCCTCCTCAAGTCCCACAGGATACAGACCCAGGCTCCTGGGGGAAACCAAGAAAAAAATCCATCCTGCACCCTGGTGACAGGAAGATGCCTTTCGGCACTGCACACACAGTGGATCAAAAGTGCTTGAAATAGGACCTCTCTTAAATGTATTTATATTAAGTCTCTGTTACAGCCTATCCAACACCATATGTCATAACAAAGACTATCAGAGGCCCAGAAAACTGAGAAATGGGTCAACTTCTCTCTGAGCTGCAGTTTTCAAGGTGCACTGAATAGAGATGTTCTTGATTAAGAAAATGCAAGAGTATGACATTTATTGGGAAAACATCTTAGTTCTGTCATATAGAAGGTAAGGACAAGGGTTTGACACCTGTCCAAGCAGCTGGCACACCTTTATGTGTTCAAAACCTCTGTTTAGCACGGCTAAGTCTGCAACTTAGAGCTGACCAGGCAGCATCTTACTTTTAGTAAATCAGAGATCACACTGGGCTGGTCAAGCTACCCAACATGACTGATGTTTTTGGAAGTGCTCTTGACTCATCCGCCCTCTTAAAAACATGGCACAAAAAGAAACAAATATAAGAATGGATGTGATGATGGAGGAATGATGAATTTGATGACAACAGTGACTCTTCTCAGCTGGCCTTTGCTCCTGGCAAGCCCTGTTCCCCACCACAGTGATGCTGCTTGAAGACTCGTGAAGGGAAACCAGTGCCAAAACCAACCCCCCTCTGGCTCCAAAATGGCAGGAAGGGCTGTCCCGGTTTGCCATGAAGTGAGGAGATCCTGCTGCTGGGATTTTAGCTCCTTCAGGGAGGTTCCTGGCAGCAGTGGAGCAGACCTGAGCCCAACACAAAGTGCAATGCTGACAGCTGGGGCTGCATGCACAGCATTACAGGTGGCAGGGGCAGGCAGGGCCGGGTGGGATGGATGCAGGGGTTGCTCAGCACATGCCCTCAGAGGGGGCATTTTCCCCAAATTCGAGGCTCTCAGGCATCATTGACCCTGTATACGCACTGTAAAAAGTTTTCAAGTAACTTCCTTGAGTCCGGCTAAACCGTATTAACAGATTTATCCAATAACATGCAAATTCGGGTTTTAATGAAAAGTCTTAAGTCCCAGCTCTAAGTGATTTGGACTTTTCTGCTAATGGCATCGGCTAATGACCAAAGATTTAATGCATCAAGTCTTAGCATACATCAGTGCAAACAATATAACCATTTAGTGGAGGCAAAAAGTCATCTCATTAGACATCCATCATTGGATGTGGGCAAGATGGTCCACAGGCTTAAAATAAAATATTCATTTTTAAACTTAAAAAAAAAATCCCTAAAAATGTACAAATGATTAGGCCAAACGTAGCAGTCTGCTAAAGCTTCACTGGGATTGAAAATGCAAACTGCAACGTTTATCTGGAGGTAAAACGCATTTGCAAGTACTTAATTTCAGCAGCACTGTTCCACAGAAGACAAAACCAATTTTAACAGGAATTAAAGCAATAGGGCCCTCCAGAAACAGGATGTCTCTTAGACAGGTTATTTGAACCATCAGTAGAAGGTCACAACAGGAATTATTTCTCTACCACATTGTGCAAGATGATTTCAGTACAAAAAAAGTGTTGAAAAGCTAGTAACTTAATTTTATAGATCATTCCCACAAGGGTTTGTCACATCAATGAGACACAAAAACATGCCCTAAAATTACATTTTTATGGAGCTAAAAATACAAAAATCACAGCACACAGCTAAGGATGAGCAATGAATGACCCAAACAAGGCATGGGCTCAAAGAAGCAGGGCTGGAAGCACTTCTTTTGGCCCAAATCATTGATGCCGAATGTTTCCTTTGGACTCTTGAAATGAGGAGCAGCAATAAACCTACCACATGGCACAGCTGGATGCTGAGCTACTGAAACAAAAATCTAAATGCCCATTATTTTTAGTCTTGTTTGCCAAATGGCATCTTAGAAGACACAAAAAACCCAGACTGACACCTCCCAGTTATGGGCTGACAGTGGGAGATGACTCAGCTAAGGGGAGGACTGCAATCATAATCGACCTATGCAAGCTGCCTGTTTGCAGGAATGGAAAAAGGATATCCAGACAATATAGAGCACCCCACTTTTGTGCCTGCTTGCTGCCTCTCCCAAGGCAGCTTACGAAATGTTTTTTTTCCACTCCCCAAAAAGGAGATACGGCAACCTCATGGCAAGCCCTGCCTCCAGACACAGAGGGAAACCAACAAAGGAACCTTGGAGAGATGCTTTGGAGTCAGATCATCCTCTAAAAGCTGCCTATTCCCACTGAAACACACACTTGTGACCCAGGGAGTCCCCAGGACCCAAAGTGATGCTATGTCAGAGAAGGTTTAGATTGGATATCAGGAAAAGGTTCTTCACCCAGAGGGTGGCTGGGCACTGGAACAGGCTCCACAGGGAAGTGGTGACAGCACCAGCCTGACAGAGTTCAAGAAGTGTTTGGACAATGCTCTCAGACACATGGTGTTACTCTTGGGGTGTCCTATGCAGGGCCAGGACTTGGGCTTCAATGATCCTTGTGGATCCCTTCCAAGTGAGGATATTCTATGATTGTAAGAAAATGCATTTTTCCCTGTGTTGATGGCATTGGCTTTCCTACCAGCCCTTCACTAGCCCTGTTCACCACCCATCCTTGCCTCTGCTCCATCCCCCTGTATTCACCCCTGGGAAGCTTCCTGGGCCTCCTGGCCCTGCTTGGCTCATTTAACTGCACAGCACCCTCAAGCTCCCCAAAACCAGGCATTTCCTTCAGCTTTCAGGCCTTACCCATGCAGGTGCATTGCTGTCCTGGGCACTGACCGGTGACTGGGATGGCAGCCCATGAGATGGGGGAGACAGGAAGAAACGTGGGGCTCACCTACTCCTTCTTCCCACCCCACTCGATCTGGTCTGCTACCACTAAGCTCCTTCACCCACTTGGCCACAGGGCTTAAAAAAAGGTTGCTGGCATGCAAAAGACACGTGATGCCTTTTAAATCCTGCACAGGATATTTCTGCCTGCTGCTAGACTTGATTTTTTTTTTTTTAATTCAAGAGTTGCCCTTTAAAATTTAAAAATCACTCTTAAAAACAAAAAAACACACCCGGCCCACAACCTAAGTTTTGTGCAGCAGGCACCTATGTCCTCATAAAAGCCCTGGGCTGTGCTTTATAACACGGGTAGAAGTCTAAACATCGTAAAAAACCAGCCTAAATTGCCAGATTGTCCAAGCCTCTAGTAAATCACCCTTCCAGATGGGCTTAGAGCTGCACATAGAGCCCCACTATAGATAGAGCAACGGGTCACTCTGCAATTATATTTCAATCCTACTAAATTCAAACAACATTATATGAGAGTTACGCTCAACTGCATTAAAGAGATACTTCCAAAGTTTACCATCACCCTGTCATTACCAACAGTTTGATTTTTCATTCAATTAGTCTTCCCCTGTGCAATTAACTTCCCCCTCAAAGCATGGCAGAGGCTGGGATGGACAATTTCTTATCATAACTACATCCCTCCTTGGTACTTTTCATTGCAATAAAGGCTGTGCTTGGGAGAAACACAGTGCATTACCCTCTGCAAAACACCACTGAACAATTTATCAAGCAAAAAAATAGCTCATGCCAGGAGAGCTTGGGAAAGCACTCAGCCCCTCACCCCCCTCCACTGCTGACAGGGCAAATGGTCCAGAGTGCCAGAGATGCCCCAATGCAACTTTAATCCTTTTCTTTTTTGGCGTGGACACACAAGGGATCTACATGAGGCCTGCCCATCCCACACCGGCTGCTGTGGGGCAGCAAACCCTGGAACTGCTGCAGTGTCCAGTCTGGCCTGGCACTGGGGCTGGGCAAACTCTGCCAGCAACGCTCCCACCCAGCAACCCCTCCAGCTGCCACCCCCAGCCAGCAACGTGGGCAAGGCTGGCAGCCACACACTGGAGACAATTTTTTTATTTGGGTTTTTTTTTTCCCCTGCTCCTTCCTGCTCTCTCTGGCTTCCCCCTGCTCCTACCAGAACTGGCAGACTCCTTCCTCACTGCCATCATTTCAGAGGCAAGGAGCAGACCCTCACCTCTCCCCTGCAGAGGGAGCAGAATTTTTAGCTGGATGATCTGAGGATCATCTGGCAGTCGGGCGGGAAGCACAGGCACTCCTGCTGCAGGCCCCATAGATGCTGCACACAGACATTTCGAGTTTGCTCGAGAGGCCGCATGTCCACAGCCAGACACACAGTTTGCCACATTTATTTGCAGATGAGGCAAATTTTTACTGCCCCTTTTTTCAAGAAACAGGCTGGGAGACAGATTAAAGGATATTCATTTTGGCCTTTTAATCAAGGAATCAAGTGCTCTGCTCTCAAAAAATAAATTAATTTTCCTCTTTATGACAGAAAAGTACCCTTTCTGATGGAGAGAAGTCATGGTCCCTTATTACTTCTGTCCTATACCTAAAATAAGGATACCTTAACCTCATCTAAAACTGAAAATTACCCCAAATTTCAGGCAGTTAACATAATTCCACCATCTCACAGCCAGGACACTATTCACACCACGAAACAGATAGAGTTCCACTTGCCTTTCTCAGAGTTCCAGCACCCATGCCTGAAGACAAAGATGGCAAATACCCTATGCCAACCAACCTATGCTAAGGACAGTCAGCCTCCAGCCAGCCAGAGACAGGACCGTGAACCACGGGGTGAATCCTTGTCACCCCTACTCGAGGGATGCACTCCCCCTATGCCACTGAACCAGCAGAGATGCAAAAATCCAGCACCTTGTGTGCAGAAGCAGAGACAGGATTTGCTCATCTCAGACACCTCTTCCTTCCATTTGCCCTCCCAAACCTCCCTGTCCATGCACAAGCTGCTTATGGGGGACAACCAGCTCCAAGTGAGGAATGGAATGCCAGTCTATCAAATCAGTGAGAAAACAATATCCTCTCCCTGGAAGATACTGTAGATGATTTCTCATCTGCCCAGGATTTTGGCACTCGCTGTTTTTATCAGTTGCACAGAACTAGGAGCTGAGAACATGAGGAGAGCAGCCCCTTGGTGTAGCACGGAGACAGAGCACAGCTTTTATCAGCATTAACTCTCCCGCGCTAAGTCAGAGGAAGGAAGTGCTGCCTCCCCCACAACATTATTTTTTTTAAAAACAACCACCTTTCCTCTTTCAGAAGGCCCTGGCCAGGTGTTACATGCTCTTGACATCAAGCTAAGGCCAGGCTGGCTAATCTGTAGGTTCACTCGTTAACGAGATAAAGGATTTCAGTTCGGTGCCGCAGCCGGGCTGTGGAAGCTGTGGGCTGGAGGAGCTGCCGGCAGCTGAGTGTCACTCCTGGAGGAATGCCTGACCTTTCCCGGGGCTTTGATCATGCTGCCTCGCAGCGTGAGATAACCAGCCCTTTGCAGAATCCGGAGGTAATAAAAAAAGCAGCTTTGAGGCCTCGTGTTTTTGCAGGGAAATACTTACCTGTGTTCCCAGCACGCTGCCCAGTCCCCACCGTCCTCCCCAGATTTCAGCCACTTTACGGGCAAACGCATTGCTGTCAACTCAGGGAATCACATAAAGCCTTCGGATGAGAGTTTTTAGCTCTTGTTTAATTTCTCTTAATTGAAGAGGGTACTTGTGCACTGTTCTTAGGGAGGATACAGAGACTCAAAAAAGAGCAGAGCAACAGAAGTAAGGTCCCCAATTAGCATGTGATTAAGCTGTAAGTAGGATAATAGGAGGAGAAATTTTGTATCTTACACAAACAAGATAGCAAAAGAGATAGACAAAAGCATGGAAGGGGAATAAAGCTTTATGCCCAGCTCCCCTCTCAACACTCAAGCCATACAGAAAGGAGTGGATTTCCTGAGGGTTTTTTGTTTGCTTGTGATTCTTTTAAAGCTGGGTGTCTTACTCGGGATAGTTCACTATGGGCAATTTAAACAAGCCAGTGTAGTACCAGGTTAGTAAAGCATGAAATACTTGGAACCCTGTGCTGAATGTGCTAAATCTGTAAGTGATAATTAGATCAGTCTTGAATACTTCCTTTAATGAGTCTACACAAGCACCTCGTCCACCCAATCTGCTTTCAGTTACCGACCTGGAGAAGTTTGCATGATCTTCTCAGGCTGGAGTTGTATTTTGTTTTGCTCTTTTTGGGACACTGCAGCACAGCCCCTGAAGTTGGAGCCACAATTCCTTGATGCTCTCTGCCGGCTATATACAAGGCACAGGGCTTGCTCTGCAGCACTTCTCAGCTGCAAGCAGGCTGATGCTAAACTGAGCCGACCTGGATAAGTTACCCCTCTGGGGGGGAAAAAAGTTGTTCTCAGCTACGCTGTCTTCCTCACGGGGTTAACTATGTAGATTTCAGATGCAAATTTTACTTTAGGGCAGGCTTTATGGTATTAAGAGTCTCTTTTTCAGCCTTCTGAAATTTCATATGTATACATGCTAGAGCTCTCTCATCTCTCTTAATTGGGTTTTGTGGAATTTCAAGGCCCGGGGGCCACGAGGGGAGGGCTGCTGATTAAAGCACGCCATGCAGAAGTGGATGCAGAAGTGTTGCACAGTAACAGGAGGGAAACAATTCCTCTGAGCTACCTGCCTCCACGTGCAAACCCCACCTGCCTCTCAGGCGGAACCCCATCTTTTGCCCTGGTCTTCCTGAGGGTGCAGGGATGGTTCCTGCCCTCTGCAGTGGGCACTGCAGGGAGGATGTTCAGCCCTGCTTCTCTGGATGTGCAAATCGATTTCAGAGGTTTCGAGGCAGCTACTTTTGTTTCTTTCAATGGAAATAAACCAGTGTGCCTGTGTCCTCACTGCAGACCGGAATGGGCCTTCTTCCCACAGTCCTAACCACGACTTAGACACTTCAGGACCATTAAGGAGGAATTAAAGGGTATTTAATCTCCCTTTATCCCTTTTCATAACCCACCACGTACATGTGTGTCAGAATTTGTTAGGCTGTGATGTCTGAACTGCTGAGATGACATGTGTCTCTGTCCCCACAATGAGAGCACAGAAAACAGCCATTCCTGCATTTGGCCAAACTGTATCTCTCCACATACAAGGATTCAGTCCAGGAGCTTGCTTGCAGCAGCTAAATACAGATATTCACACACCCATTATAAATGCAGTCTAGTTTCATTTTTAACCCACAGGAGGGTGTGGAGGGAGAAAACATCAAAGCATGGACACAGGCTACCCTGGCATTCTGGGTGTGCAATTTTATCTTCCCCTCATTTCCCTCCTCTCCAAACCAGCTGCTACAACTATCATGATGCTTGCCCTCCGGCCAGTAGGCTGGAAAACTGGCTTCCAAGGCAGTCATTAATCTCTCCCCATTGCCCAGCTGGCACAGGATTTTGCTTAGATGGGAGAAGAGTCAGCTCCGTGCCCTCTGAGGCTCCAGTGGCAGCTCCTCCAGCCGTGCGCGCGAGGCACCCGCTGCCCACACCGGCACAGCCTGGCATCGCTCACCCTGCCGCAGCACAAGGGTCACCACGCATGGAATGAGAAGGGTAAAACTCAAGCACAGGCACTGTAGAGCACTGAAAGAGGAACTTTGAATTATATAACCCCCTCCTGTCAGCAGTGACGGTGAAAAGAAGTGCTGTGCATCTTCTTGGCTCAGAGCTAAGTTTAGAGGCTGACTTCTTGCATAGCAATAGCAGCAGAGAGTAGCCCCTACATATGCAAGTTATGCAAGTGAAATGTAGATGCACATAAACCTTTAGCAGGAGAGCACAGCTCAGCAATGCTATGCTCATCGGGGTTCAACCCGTCTGAGGCAACAGGGCTGGAAATACACAGAGGTGCTGAGCACAAGCAAGGGCTCCAGCTCCAGCACAGTCAAGCTGAAACGAAAATAAAACAGGCTCACGAAGTACCATGCACACCACTGCAAGTTTGTTAGGGAGATAAAGTAACAAGAAGTGTGCTTTATGTGATTATAGCCTGAAACACAGCCATTTTACTGTCCCCCACCATGCACTGCACTGTCCCAGCAACTTCGGAGACAATGTTTGACTATCTACTCCAAGCCAAAAATAGTCCTTCCAGAGGATACTTTTTTCCTGTGTTGATGGGATGATTCATACCAAACTTGTCATATCCTCTCAGTAATACCACTCATTTGCCATTTTTATAGAGGAAGAATGGGGCCCACCAAGACCCCATGAATACACACCTAAACCTGCATTTGATCTGTCAGTGGTACTGTAGGTTTCCCCAAGAAGAAGAAACATGCAGGTAAGATTTTGATCTTCCTTAAAGCACTGCTTATCTCAGCTTTTGTTTGTTTTCTGTTTTTCAGGTGTGGGGTAGTGTCTGATGTGAAAGCCACCCACTGTAAGCTATCTAGGCAATGAAACAACCATCATAAACCACCACTGGAACAAAAATAGCAGCACCTTTCTCTCCCCTGGGCACAGGCCACATGCAGGACAGTGCTGACAGCATGTGCAGCTACATGCACACTTTGCAGATCACAAACTCAGAGGTGCTAAGCATGGGTCTCCTCTCACATATCTTCCAGCCACTTATTAGGGAACCACCGAGTCCTTCTGGATGGCTCCAAGAAAAGGCAGCCTTTCCCTAACAGCTGTGGAGCAGAGATGGGTAGTCCCCCAAGGCAGCTTGTGGGTTCAAACTCCAGCTCGGCCCAAGGGAAGCTGCCACCTGCAGTACAACCAGACGAGTGAGCACCTACAGCAACACAGTCACAACAAGCCTAAATCACAGTGAGCTGAGCCTTCTCCCACTGCCCAGGCCTTCCTCTTCTCATCCCCTCCTCACCATCTAGAGGGAGTGTCAGTTCACAGCTAGACAGAGGACAAGGCACAACAGCAAAGGTGCCAAATCCTAACTTCAAATGGGGAGACTGGTCTGAAAGGGATTTACAAGAGGCTGCAGGTTAAACTAATACTCGTGCACGCTTACGGCTCAGTCCCTTTTAACTCCAGAGCAGGCTGGCCAACCGCAGCCACACCTGAGCTTGGAGGAGAAGTTTCAGAGTGGCTACTATCCTCTTACCAGCTTTGGGAGGGAAGAGAAAGAACAAAGCAACCCAGCCGCCAGGTAGAGGAAGGAACTCTTCCCGAGCAGGAGGCAGCAATCAGCTGCTATGCCACCTGTTCTGCAGCAGTTGGCCGGGTGAGCATGCGGCACACGGGGCCACTGATGCGCACCACATGAGATCTCCATCCCCAGCACATCCCTCCTCCCTGGGAAAGAACAGAAGCCCCCGGGACACCCAGCTGTGGGGTCTGTTGCTGAAATCCTGCAGGGCTTCTGCTGAAAAAGGCACTTAAAATGCACACTAAAAATAGAGGCTGCACTGATGCTATATATAGCAGGAGGGTGCACACTTTCAAAAAAAGGCTGTCTCCCTCTCCAGCAGCAGAGGGAAGGCAGCCAGGCATGCCCCAGGGATGGTCCTGCATTCCAGCCCTGCTGCAGTGGCACGTGCTGGCACCCTAGCATGAGTGTGCCTTGGGAGAGCCACCTTTTCCTATGGAAATGTGAAGACAGGGTGCAGGAAATCATTTGCAAGGTCACTGGGTAGAGGTTTCATCCCACAGAGGTCAAGAGGGATGCAGGACCCTGGACCTCCTTGCGAGCTGTGCTGCTGGTCAGTCCAGAAGGAATGGATGATTTCTTCCCCATGCCAGAGCCTTTCTAAGTGCAATAATGAGCATCAGGATTTTCATAAAGCATTCACAGATATGTTGCTTCATCCAGGTGCCAGGAGAGCCAGGCATGGCCACTGGAAACTTGTCAGTTAGTGAAAACACAAAACCTCCTACTTTGCCTGTCTAGCCCAGTATCTGTCAAAACCCTTGAGAGACTGTCTCTCAAGTACAAGGCAAAATGCTCATTCCCTGGCTGGACTACTTGGGCTATGGAGGCAGATCCAGAGCTGACGTGACGCAGGCACCGGTGCCTGCGTTGGCACGCCCAAAGGGGCAGGTTTGCACTTTCCACATTTCATGCTGCATTTCCTCTCCCCCAGAGCAAAGCTGAAGGGATGTGCAGCACAAGAGAGGATGCCACACAGTCCATGCAGATGCTTCATGGGAAAAAGTGGCACCTTCTCCCCTTGACTCGCTGAGCCCTGTGGGGTGGCAAGACGTGGCAGGGGGTGTCCCACCTCCAGGGCCCAGGAGGAGCCACTGAAAGCCAAGCTTCTAATTAAGACCACAGCTTTGGTTAATTGAGTCCAATTCACCTGTGACATGAAGAGTCCCAATCCCATCAACAATAATGGAACTGCATCGGCTTACACCAGTAATGACTTCAAATCAGTGGCATAATAAAGCTAATTCCATACTTCTCCAGGTCCAGCTGATGAGGCTGCCAAGGGAGAGCAGGAGACAGCCTTCCTCCCTCGGCACCAACACCTGCTCACAAGAGCAATGTGAACAGCCCAAGGGTTGGAAAGGCAAGAAATGTAAAAAACAAACTAAGTTTCCAACAAGACTAAGGCTTAGTTTTAACACTGAATTAGGTGATCAATTTAACACTGAACACAAGGAGACCCCGTGCAAGCGCTGATGACAAAGCAGCACTGCCCACAACTACTTCCCAGGAGAAGGAACCCTGAAAGGCAGCTACGGGTTTCCAATCTGCCGGATGCTGCTGGAGCCATCCCACCAAGCTGAACCCACCAGCTCGGGGCACTGGGGACAGAACTTGTGTCACATGCTGGATAGCACCTGCCAGGGCGTGGGAAGGAGCTCCTGAGAGACAGCCACGTGCCGGCAGCCCCGAGGAGGAATGTGGAGAAACATGGAAGTTGCCCGATGTAAGCAGACATGCAAATCAGCAGCTGCGGGGCCACACCGACAACCTGCTAATTGCCTCGGCAACCTCCTAATTGCCACGGCGCCCCCAGCTCTCTCGGGGCAGGGACTGGGAATAGCCAGGAGGAGCTGGAAGGAGCCAAACCCTCCCACGGGAGCAGGGGATGTGCTGCCAGGTCGGTGCCGCCCTGGGACAGCTCGAGTGCCCCGAGGGATGGGAATGGCCCAGCCTGGCCCCCGGCCGCCCCACACAGGCCACTGCCTTGCGCACACAAATTTGTCTCTGCCTCCAGCCAAAAAAAACTAAGCCGACACTCTTTAGAAGAGACGCGCATTATTTTAGAGCAGTCAAGTTATGACTGGTCTGATTTCCATAATACATGCTCTGCAAACATCTGCCTGTTATTTAAGGCTCAGCTCCACTGGGACAGAACTTAACAGGGCAGGTCTTTGAGCCGGTGTCTGTGGAGGTCTCCTTGCTGCCACAGACATCCCGGGGCAGAAGAGTGCCCAACAGGTCAGGCTGGTCACTCCTCACTCCCACAGCCACATCCAGCTCCATGCTTCTGACCCTTCCCTGTGCACCCACTGATGCTCCCACTCCCATCGAAGGAGGGTTCTGTCCCCCTTTCTACCAGAAGCTTCTGCTCATGCCAATGAGCCAGTGTCACCCAGCAGAGGACCCAGCAAAGTGCCCGTCATGGGCATCTGGCAAATCATCTGGCACCTTCAGGCTCTCTGCCATTTTTGCAGGTTGACTGTTGAAACCTCAGTGTCCCAATTAGATGCAGTTAAATGCTGCCCTGAACAACGAGCATAGCTGGCAAGAAAATTATCCCAGCGTTGTTAGACTGCTCCCTCCCTACGAGAAGACCACAAATTAGTGTTTACTTTAGAGGCCAAGTAGGCCAGCTTTGAGAAACTGTGCCTGCCCCGCCATCCCACAGGTTTCCCAGGGGCTCCCTGGGGGCTCCTCAGCACACACCTCCACGCCATGCCCTTGCTCTGCATTTAGCCCAGGCTCCATCCTAGCCTGACGCAGCATTTAGCTACTGGTTTTATTCCCTGCGTGCTGTACTGGGAGAGCTGAAACAACCGAGTCTCTGTACTGCAGTGAGTTGACACAGGCTAAGTCAATTAGCTGCTATTGCTGCGATGCTCAGCTAGGCCAGATCAAAAGACAAAGAAAGAAAAGCCTCACACAGAGAGGAACCAGGTCCAATCAACACATTTGTCTTCAATGCTTCAATCAAAATATTTGAAATGGGAAAGGGAGATGGTTGATGCTTCCCAAAGCAACTAGGTATGAGCTTGCTTTCCTAGGGCAGGAGGGGCAGAGAGGCCAGGCAGAGCATTGTAGTTCCTATTCACCTCTGCTTCAACCTTTGCTTCCATCCAACAAATCCTTCAAATACACACAAAAAAGCAAAATATATTCCATAAGTTCAAGCTAATGGCACTTTCCATTTCAGAGGGGGCTGCTTAAGCTCTGTAAGTCTCCTAGTTCATCCTGACTCAAACCAACACTCTTTGCAGCTTGTGCATAGCATTCTTCAGGAAGGACACAAAAGATCACAATGCACTTGCACATCCTCCTCCTCCTCTGCGCAGGATTATTATTTTGCAGATCTCTGCTCTGTATCAGCCATCCCAAGGAGTGCTGGTCTTCCCAGTGGCTTTTGCAAAACCGCACCAGTCAGCAGGCATTAATATCCAATACCAAGCATTGTGAGTACCAAGCCCATTTTTGCCTCCAAAAAACATAAATTGTTTCTTTTTGAGAAGCTGACAATTACTGATCATAAGGATTCACCTACAGCCAGACTGAAGGAATCAAAACTGGTGAAGGACAAAAGCAGGTCTGTAACACCGAGCAGTAGCTGTGCAGCCCTCAGCTTCAGTTTGGTTCCTTGTGCTGCTGTTGAGAGGTATCATGCCACACTGCTCCTCACTTCAAAGAAGACAACCATAAGGAGAACTATTAAAGCAATTAAAAAAATATTATCTGTAGGATGTAATCTACCCGGAGATGAATGGGAATAATTATCTAGCTGCAGATTTTTATGTGGTTTTTTTAAGGCAATAACTGCCTGAATATTCATTCTAAGTAGTTACCTACAGTAACTTCTACCTTATTGAAACGAGAGACTAGAGATACCATTTTTTTTCACAACCTGGGCCACGTATTCCATACGATATTTCACAGTAACATTTATACTCACTATCCCTTTTCCCGTTCAGTTCACAATCCCATAAACACCGCTGTAGCAGCTCATTCAACTGTTCACGTAGAAGAGTGCTTTCTGTTTTTCTCAAAGCAGCAAAGGCAGCAATTCAACAGCCTGAAGTGAGAAGATCCAGCTCCAGTTTACCAGGCAGCTGTCTGAAATCGCCCCCTCAAATTCTCACTGAAGAGCAAGACCTAACATCAATAACCTTGCCTTAGCATTCTTTAATCTGCATACCTTGAACCCTTTATTCTTCCTCTTCTGCTCTGTTACCCCACCTCTGAAATGGATATTGTGCCACACTGTAGATGGGGAAACAGGCCCTGAGACACCAACTACTGAGCTGAAGTCGTGTATCAGCAAGACTTCCTGAAATCCTTTGAATATCAATCAATTCCAGGTATTTTGAATTCCAGGTATTTAGAACCTAGGTTTATTATTCACTTTTGGTTGGATAGGTATGTTTTCTGTAGCTATTGCTTGAAGCATTACCATCTCCTGTCTGCCTCTTATGTGCCCGGGGCCAGGTATCAGCACCAGCTATCCTGATTTGGGGATGCCAAGGAACACTTCGAGCTCCTCCAGACAGTACACAAACATGTGCTCACCCCTGTTATAAACACCCCAAAAGATGCAACAGAAACAGAAAAAGGTCAAAGCCAACAGACCTGTTTTCAAAAAAGGCTTTTTTTTGGTTTGATTAGACCCCTGAGATGTCAGTCCTGAAGAGACACACAGAGGGATTTAGGTCACATACCACAACACTGAGGTGCAATGCTTTCCTCTTTATAAGTTAAGGCTTAAGCCACATATTGATTCAATAAAGGCAGTTAACTGACATTAAAATTTTCATGAATCAGCTATGAAAAATTTTTAAAGAACTCCAATCATTAAAAAAAAATCTATTTTAGAAATTCCTTTGTAATTTAAATTTATTGGGAGGCGGGGTGAGGGGAGAAATAACCCCAGAAGACAACAGTTTTACTTTTTTTGAGATTATGCATCTTTCACCAAATACTTAAAAAGAAATCGCAGTTCATATTTGTAATAACAAGGGATTATCAGAGTCCTTGATTTACTGTTGAAGTCTGCAGTGAAGTTTCATACCTTGAGTGAGGTGCAGCCCAATCCCTGCATATGATTACATTTAGGAGTGAGAGGGAAGTATGCAGGGGGTAGGGAGAAGCAATTTTTATTGAAGACAACGCTTCAGGCAGCCCTGGAGCAGAGTGGATCCAGTTTGAAAAGAATTGGCAACCCTAAAACTTTTTGATAAGATAAAAATTCATTGATGTTGGCTCACACTAGGCCCATTTCAACTCTGCACTTGTCCTCTATGTTTCCTTGGCATATCTGTTCCTTTCCTCTATCTGCTTTAGCATAACTTTATTTTTCTCTTTTATCTTTAGCTAACTGCACCCAGGGACTGGAGGGATTGATTTTTTGTTTTGACTTATTGTTTGAAGATCTGTAACTCAAAGCAGCTTCTTGCGCCTCTGATGTCTAAGCCCGAGCAGTATAAAAGGTAAAGCTCATCCTGTGTACCAAAGTGAGCAGGGATACCATTTTATAATCAGTCATCTGTGTTTTATTTTGCCTTTTGGGGAGGAAAACTATTTTGAGACTTTATAGGCAATAATACTTTAAATAAATATTCTCATGGCAGATACTGCACATGCCAGCTCCCTTTTTACAGACAGACAGCTATTGCTTACCACTCGGGAAGAAAAAAAAGTTCCTAATTAAAGGAGGCCATTATACATCAGAAGATATTTTGAGCATCACGTCACACTACCAACAGCCTATTGCAGCCAAAATGCTACCATGCAAATGTGAAAATGCTCTCGCTCGGAGATGCGCTGCCGCGAGGCCAGCGAAAATCCCCGCTGGGAGGGGAAGGCAGGAGCCGGAGCCGCGCTCCTCAGCGCTGCTCGTAAACAGCCAGCGCTCACTGCCGTGTTAATACCGCGCCGGCCCGAGACACGGAGGGATGGAGGCGGATCTCTGCCTTCTGTGGGCCAAACTCTGGAGATTTCTCCTTTTCCCAGGCAATTCTTCCCTCCCCCCACCCCCCGGACAGAAATGCCTCTGGGCTGTTTTAAACAAGCAGCTCCTCAGGACGTGGCCCCCGGGTTTCTCACTGCACATGCACATTTCTGTGTCGTGGAAAGCCGATAGTCGTGGCACACACAGACTTTGTTTACGATCACCGGTCTCCGCTATTCCCTGAAGTTGCCCAGCTTGCTGAAATATGGTTACATATGCAAACATTATCTCCCAATTGTAACCTCATTTTCTGCTCTGCTGGACAGCGTGACCAGCATTTGTCATCTTGCCGCCCCCGCCCGCCACATCATTCATGTGTCTATAATTGTCATCAAGATGTGGCATGTCAGCAGGACTCCCGCGTCCGCTGCTCCCCATCTCCACGCAGTCACTCAGGTAACAAACCCATAATCTCACCCTGTTTTCATGATGGTTGAATTACACATAATTGTTTCTGCACAGTGATTGATTTCTGCCTGAATAGAGACCTCTGCCTTTTTTCAATGCGAGCGAGTGGCAGCCAAGTCTCTCCATCTAGGAGGAGGCAGCAGCCTTTGAAGAGATCAAAGCCAAGGCCGCGAGCAGTTGTGCGCCCTGGGAATATGGAAAGCCTTTATGCTCTCAACCCCATTTCCAACATCATGTTGGATTGCAGCTGCATTACATTCTGCCAGCATTCTTAATGCTTTTAGTATTGACTCTGACATCACCGATAGCTGTTTTAAAGTAACAAAAGCTGAAGGATGACTTATTTTCACAACTCCATAATTGGAACATGCAAAGTTAGGGGAAGGGAGCATTTGTTTTTAATCTGAGATACAAAAGAAAGCACAGAAAATTATATAAGTTCCCCAAAATTAAAAACATGTTTTTCATATGGAAAGAACAGAGGGGGCATTTTTATAGCCTAGACCACACAAAATGAACTGATTATGCACATGCTTTTTCAAGCCTAAGGCTGAAGTAAAAATACGATTGGGCAAGCAAGTCAAATTGGGAAAAAATATTGTGACTCACAGTACGTTTAGTGACTTTTAGCACCTGATGCAAGGGAAAATAATGCAGATGCCCAGGCTGTTGTCTCCCCTCTGCAGCTCCCTGTAGCAAACTAACAGTGGCTCACTTACCTTAAACCAGACACACAGCACATGGCAAACACTAGATCTCCATTAATTAACTAAAAAGATAAATAATGACCTAAAAGTATAAAATACTGCAAAGCTTTATTTAAGCCTCCCTCTCCTCCAGTCATACAGACAATTCTTGGGCTGCCTTAAAACTACTCTTGCCACAATATTGTTTTCAGGGGCATCAAACGCTCCCACTCTCCTTCTTTCTCCTCATCTGGCTTTGCTGGTGAAAATGAAAGTAAATTTCTACCAAGAAAAGACTGTCCTGAATTTTAATTAAACATACATCTACATTACCCTGAAAAAAATATTTCCAGGGAACTTTAAAAACCTATCAGCAGAAAGGAGTGAGGATGAGGAGAACGTAGAAAGCAAGAGCCCAGGAGGGCACAGCAGCTGAACCACTCTGTGTGCGTGTGCTGCCCAGTCTGAGCACCAGGGCAACTTTGACAAATATTTTTATTCATGCTAAAACCACTGAATAGGAGCCTTTAAGAGCAGTAATTTTGAAATATGGCCGTGCCGCTACAGTGTGCGGAGTGGTGAGGAAGGAAGAATGTGCAAATAAAGCATAAGCTGTAAAGAATTAAACATTACGAGCACCCATGTATTAGCAATAAAAATAATTTCCTCTTAGCTGTATCGTTTTTGTTCTGCTGTACTAACACTCCTTTCCTCCCCGTAGTCATTAAAACCCCGACTCAAAGACAACAGCAAAGGGATCTGGCCTCCCTCCCTATGGACACAGAGCTTATGTCCCTGTCATTTCAAGGCTGGGAAAATGTCTCATTTTCACTTTGATTGTTCCTTAACACACTAACCATACTGAGGCTGAAATTAGAGTCAAACGTAGCAAGCTCTTTTCCAGGATGTAAAAGCTTATTGTTTTTTTACTGTCAAGACAGAAGTATTTTCTCTTGGAATCCAAGGTTTTGGAGTTTTTCCTCCCTCTACTCTCCTGCCATCCCCAACAAATTTACTGCTTCCTCTGCACAGCCTGCTTTTTAAAATCAGGACTAATTCTTTGTGTCTCTGGTGTTCACTCTGATAACCAGAGGGATGCTCGTAAAGCAACACAGAGGGAAGAGTGGCAAGATACAGGGAGCTGAAGCTGTCACTGCAAACAGAGGGATCTGCTGCCATTATCTGCAGGACAGCTAATTCAACTTCTGCCTATTCCACAAGGAGTCTCAAGTATCTGGGAACAAATGCCAGCCTACAAAAGCTGAGCAAGTAACATGCATAGCATGGCAAAGGTCTCCAAAACACTCACCACTATGAAGACACAGCAGAAAAATAACTTTTACATGATGCTGCAACCCTACCTTTCAACATCAAGCCATTATTATGATGAAAAAGGATGTTTTACTGTAATTACTGCTAATTTTTCCCTTCCGGGGACTTTTGTGTTCATTTGCTACTTGGGATTCACTTGCCACTTGATACTTTTTCTTGAAAGCTTGCTCCTGTTTTGCAGCTATTCAGTGAAATTCAAGAGACACTATTTAGCCCAAAAGAGGCACCTGAAGGCTGTCTGCCAGGTTTTCACCCCACGCAGCCCACTCCATAACCTGCATAGGCAGCATTCTGTGCCCAAGCGGAGGCACAGCTTCTCCTCATGCAGGATTCTCTGGTATCCACATTAGCGAGAGGCAGCGACCCTGACAACCAACCTCACCAGCTCCTGAAATCAGGAACTGAAATCCCTTCAAAGTGACGACCTGCAGGACCGCAACAAACTGAGTTTTGAGTTTGGCTGTGGTGCCGGGGACCCTGCAGCAAGCAGCTGTGGCCACAGTGTATCAGCTGTAGCTACAGAGGTGAGGAGAAACAAACGAAAGCCCCACAGATGACCCGAGTAACCCTGGCAGGGCAATTGAACTGAGGCACACCGCTTAAGAAACACAGATAGGAAGCTAAGAGCTGTGCTCCAGTGAACACAGCCCGGCTGAACTGCAGTGTATTAAAATAGAAGATATTTCAGGATGGCCAGGAAAAAGTTTAAAGCTTCCACCTGCAAATGAGCCGGCACCTCCTTGCAAACCATTCTTCCCAGCAGAGGCTGCTGAGGCACAGGGCATGGACATCACTGAGGCCTTGGCAGGTGCCCACCGCAGCTGGAAAAGGAATACAGATGCCATTGCTGCCGAGATGCCATCCAAAAAGCTGCTCTGAGGTCTTCCCATCCCCACAGTAAACAACAAAAGTCTCAGCAGGCCGGTGCCAGGGCAGCTGACAGAGAAACCCTGGCTGGTCATTCCCAGCACATTGTGTGCAAGAGCTGTGAATCAATGGCAGGTTCCCAGGAGAGGGAGCGCACCGTGCTTGTTATCTAATTGTGTTTGCACTGAACTTCTGAGAGGGAGGGAGACAAAAGTGGGGGATGAAAATAATGATGCTGAGAGCAAACAGCCTGCTCCCCTGCAGGGGAGAGAGCAAACAGAAAACCAAGTGGGAAGATATGAGTGCTGTTGTGAGGCAGGGAGGGAAAATGAGAAAACACAAAGTCTGTTGTTTGACAAAACCTTTTTTGGGCTAATTTTCTTAGGCCTCTTCTTGTTTTTATTTAGAAACTTCAGTAGATTGTTTGCTCCTTCATTCAAAGGCTAGCTATGATACACAGCCACAGCCAGCATTGACACAAACTTTCTTCCTATTTGCACTGGCTTCTATCCTCTTATTTTCCCTCCCTCTACCATACACATCTCGGTTTTTACTTTCTCAGACTTCTCATTTGCTTTCATAAAAAATCCAAAACCCAAACCAACCTAAGAAACATACGTTTAGAAGTGAGCTGTCTTTCAGGAGAATTCTGAAGCGAACTCAGGAAATACGGATTTTGTTCCCACCTCTGCCATCACCTTCCTCTAAGACTCCGAACAAATGGTGCTTTTTCGGGTCCTCATTTGCAGGAGTCTCCTCCCAGACTGTGCCTTTGCTTTTGAGAGTGGAATGGGGGGGGGAAGCAGAGCACATCCACACACACGAACACACACACAACCCCAGTGCCAGCGTGGGCACCAGGGATACTTCCCAGGAATCTGCCTGCAGTCTCTGACACACCGCAATTTCCACGGGTCACATCCTCATGCTACACTCTAGGTTGGGCAATTATACACAGAATTTACCTATTTCATGCTTAATTGCACAGGCACAAACTTTTGCTCCAGCCCCGAACAGCTATAACTTACCGGCGGCACTTATGTTACCACAGGCACCTCTGCCGGTCCTGGCTTAACCTCATAGGATCAAATCTCAGCCACTGGCTTAACCAGCCATCCCCTCCTGGGAGAACCCAGCACAGGAGAGAGAGGAAGCACAGGCAGCACAAGAAAGGCCATCAGCCCACAGCTGACTTGTGAGCCATGGGCCCCCGGGCTGTGACATGCCATCTCCAGAAGAAAAATGTACACCCACCTGTAGGCTCTTCTGCTGACTGAACCTGAAAAAATAATTTGTCCACTAGATGTTGGCCAGAGAGACTCATTTAATGGAGGAGGGCTTTTTTTTTTCTTTTTTTTTTTTTTTTTTTTTTGGCAGTAAGCCCTACTGTGTAACTATCTGACAGTATTTACTTGGAGTCCTCAAAGACAACCTTCACCAACCCACCGCTGAGATTTCCTTCTCCTATGAAGTCTCCCTGTGCCCCAGACACAGGGGTTTCTGACCTGGCTTTGATTCTACCGTATTTCCTGATTGAATATTTATTGTTCTGCCCCATTAGCCTGCATTATTCTCACTTACACACATATCCTTGGAAAGAAAAAGCAGTAAAAGGAAGGATTTAAAGAAAGAGGGAAAGTTCCCCACACAAGTTGTTTCGGAAGCACCCTTGAACTAAAACCTGTTTCGAGACAGTGTTTTGACCAGCTCTCCTACAGTCTCTTAATATTTCCTTATTACAAAGTATGAAGTCATCCTCTTACAGGTCACTCCGATAAGAAGATTATATTTGCCAGTTATTAAAAAAAAAAAAAGTGTTTGCAATATTGCTGTCAAACTGTCTGGGGAGTCACCTAATAAATTAGCATTTTCTTGTGGTTCTCCTATTCCAATCCTTCCTTCTGAAGATTTACATCTAAAACAGGATCGCTGCACTATTATCTTAGAAACATCCTCAAAATAACTGAGATAGGAAAAAAAAAAAATCTCAACAAAACCTGAAAAATCCACACACTTAAGAGCTAAGCTTTTTAAAGTTTTCTTTCTCCTTTAAATCCAGCATACCTTCCTTTTCTTCCTATAGCAAGAGTGTTTAAGAAAAAAAATAAAGTGCAAGAGAGGTTTTGAGTAACAGCTTTTCCAAATCCAACATGTTCATTTGAAACTTATTTTTTCAAGTTGAATTTCAGTTGTGTGCAGGAAGCAATCGAGCAGTAAAAACCAGACCAAAATACAGCCCAGCATGCTACTGTCAGAGGGCAACCAAACAAGAGGCATTCTAAGGGGGCAAGCTATTTTAATTGCTTGAGTTTTCAAAAATGTTTTCCAGTATGTTTGACGTATGGCTTATTTCCTCAATATCCTCACCAGCTCTCCCAGTGCCAGCTGGGTGAGCTCACTGCTCCTTCTCCTGTTGATCTCCAGCAGGCTGGAGGGGACCTGGGCCTGCCCCTGCCTGCCCCATCGCCCTGGGCTCCCACACCTGACCCTCGCTCACCTGTGAGCTCCCAGAGAGGCTGAACCTGCACGTACGTTTGTATTTGAATAAGGAGGAGGACCTGGGTGTGAACACAAGGACAGTTTTTACACTTGGCAGGGCCTAATTCACATGCAGAGGTTCAGGGGAGAAATCAGCCTCCCTAAGTTTGGAGGAGTCCCTGCATTGAGTCAAGCCTAGCTATTCTCTCCTGCTTCACCTCAACTTTTCTGTACAAAAGTGTTTCTTCAGTTTAAGATACAGAAGGGCTGCTGACCAGACTACAAAGATAGAACAAGCTGAGAAAAGCCTAAATTGAGGAGAGGGCACAGATGTGAGAATGAAGCCACCCTGTAAAAACTAATTGAAGAAGACGCACAGTGGAATTTTGCGGCAAGGGACAGAACATGGGTTGGTGGCAAGAACCTTGCTCACTGTGAGTGCAAAAGGGAATGATACGAAACTGCAATGAAGGAAATACAGGACTGGCAGGGAACAAAATAAAGAGCAAGGAACAACACAATTACCACTTGTAACTGCGGCTTCCTGAATCCTGAATACAGCACCACTCAAACTTCAGAAAGGAGAGACCCTCAAAAAATCACTGGATTGTGGTGTTTAAACAAAGTAAACATATTTGTGTTGCTGGACAGAGTTTATCTGTGTTTTAGCACATTGGCAGGCAAAAGGCCTTCTCCCAGACCGCGGTCTGCGTTTGACACACGCTGACACCTTTAATCGTCACCTCCACATTGTACTTTCTTCATGCTAGACAAAGTTTGCCAATGCAAGACTTGATAGGGATGAAGAAAGATCAAGGCAAAAAGATATGCCAGAATTGTGGAGAGACAACAGACGGTCACAAAGATAAGCCTCTGGGGCAGTTTTGAAACACTGAAAAGGGCAGAAAACTGAAGAAATAGAGCCTCATAGCATAGCTAAGCGACCAGTTACAGAGAGAGCCCTGAGCAGCCAGTGTCTCTAGCATGCCTACTCAGAAATATAGAGCCGACAGGGATAGCATTTTAGAGATCATTGTTCTCCACCTCTGAGCCAACAAAACTGCACAACAAAAGTTCTGTGATCCCTTTCCCTGTTTTTTGTACATGATGAATCAAACAATTTCCAGACTGGGTTCCTTTGGACAACGACTGCAATGCCATCCACACCTCCGTTCAAGTCAGCTAAGGTGAAGCTGAGCTGCCAACAGTATCCACAGGATTTCAGCATCATGCCTTCCAATTCTGTGCAATCTCACTCCTTGTGCTGACACTGTGAGGGTCATTGCAGCTCCCACAAGTTCCAGGTTTCGCAGAGCAGGGCCACTGCGTACGTGCAGTGCCTGGCACTGTGCTGGACATGGAGCACCTGCCTGTTTCAAACTATTTTAAAACTTCCCCAATAAGAAAGCAAGGAGGGGGGGGAAAAAAAAGGTCACACAAGCAGCTTTCTGCTCCTCTTTCCCAAATCAGCATTTGGGCTGCCTTGGACCACCACCACATGCCCATGTACCCTGCCCCTTTGAAGCAGCAGGATTGTCAGAAGGTACCTCATGGCAAACACTTGCATGAAGTCCCGTGCTCCCAAGGGACTCCTTCCCCTGCCCTGGTCTGGGGGAAGCAGACCTGCCCGCTGACTCGTGCAGCACATTGTTTGAAGTATGGGTTGGAGTACTGAAAGTGCTTGAATAGACAGATGCTTTTGGGAATTAACTGCTCTCTGGCTGGCTTAATAACTCCTAGCCAAAGCAATTCTCTGGTTTATGTGTTACAACTGGTGACAGCACTACACTTACTTTTTGAGCTGCCCATTTTATAAATATTCAATCAAAGCCCCGTAACTTTACACTGTATTTTTTGCTGACTAAGCTCATCCCATTGATTTTCATGCCAACCTTACCTATATCCACAGCCATTTAAAGAAAATAAACAATCATTGAGATGACCTTTCAGCTCCATGAAAATGCTCTTCTACACAAGGGATTTGGTAACTTCGAAGATGACAGATGAAGATATTCTAAGTCCTTCATCTCATCCTGAAGAGCCAGCAAGCAACAGCACCAGCAGAAGTCACGGAAGGCCAGCCACTTTTCCTCACGCAGTTCAGGCCCCTTTTCTTCCCCTTTAGGAGAGCAGGCAATCTCTGACTGATTAGCACAGTTGGTGCACATGTTAACTCCCTACTACACTTTTAGCTCAATCCCAAAGATTCAATGAATACATTTTTATTTAAGTGCTCAATCACTTTCTTGCTGAGAGGACGGATTCCTTTGAAGTGGGAATCCCAAACTAAATAAACATATCCACAAGATCCAAGTCTCAAATAGAAGCCACTGGGTTGCTAGATTAAGTTATTCTGAATGCAATTTTCTTAAGTGAATCTAATGCTTACGAAGGGCCGGAGCAACAGAGACACTAATCCCAAAGTGCCCAGGCAGGAGCAGCACGCCAGGCAGCTGCACCTCCTGCCATCAGTGTCCCGCAGAAAGGGACCAAACCCAGTAGCCAGATGAGAACGGTCCTCATGCCAAACATGTCTTGCAACCAAAACCAGCTTGGAGAGAAATGCCTGCTATCCCAGAGGGGGCAGTTTGGGGTAAATGGGAGCCATACATGCACAGTTGGAGCGTCACAGCACACAGTTTGCCTGCAGCCGCGGGGAGAACACAAACAGGACAACCTGACTTGACCACATCAAGGACCAACTCCCTGGCTCCCAGCAGTGCTTCCCTTGAACAAGACATATGCTGGATCACTGTCCATCCACGTGAGAGCAGCACAGGAGTGCACAGCAGGACACACACACAGACCTCACGCTGCAAAATGTTCAATGTCCATCTTAAAACAGACTCTTGCACGTTTGTCTCTTTGTCTTCTTGAGAGACACAGTGTTTTACTAATAGAAAAAAAAAAAAAGCACATACCTCTGATAGGACTTCAGAAATATTAAGCAGCAGTAAAACGCTTTTGTGTGGGTTATTTCCTTCCCATATCAGGAGGCATTTTTGCTAACTATAAACAGAAGTTAAGTACTCAAGAGAAGCCAGGCCTTCGGTACCCGGGCTTTTCAATGCCTGCAGGCATGCAGCGCTACAACTATCTGGAAAAAGCCTTTTCCTCTTTTGATGCCTGAACCTGTGGAGCTTCAGGCTTTCTTCTTGAGCCATATCCTCCTTGGCACTTGCAGCCCATAACAAGCTATTCTTATTAACATTTTTTCTGGGCTGGGATTAAGTTGGAAAAGAGACAGGAATGACATTTTGCTTGAACCACTTTAAAAAGTAAGCAACGGCTCTACCATTTAAAGTTTATATTGAATGAGCTCCTAGATGTATAGAAGAAAGGGATATTTAGGACATAAACACACACAGGTATTGCTATACAAAAGCTCCAACTTTGATGATTTGCAATGGGCGGGGTTTTTGATAATGCCTCCGCTCAAGCCTCACACACAATTGTTGCCTCTGCACTGAGACATCAGGAGAACATTTTGTTTTCCCCTTGCCCATTCACAATTACACAGATTTGCTAATTGCATCAATGTGACAAGGAGGAGGCAGCAAATGCTGAAAATGTGTTCTCTTCACCAGTATGTGCCAAAGATTACGGTAACAATGAACTATATGCCTAAGACTGCCTGGAGCTCTGACCAGGAGTAACCAGACCAAGCTTCAGACAAGGACAACCTAGAGCCACTGTGGCAACTTCTTCTGCCCCCTTTTCCAAATGGAGGATTCATCTTATAAGGTGGGAGAAAGAAAACAAAACACCACCAGAACTTATCCCATGACCATTCACATCTTGGGTTTGTGTTTCACAGTGGCCTGACTTGTAACTTGACTGATCAGCTGTGATTGCTTGAGTCAGAGCAGCTGAGACACACGTTCGCAGCAATGAGGTGCCACTATTAGGGCTGAGCAGACTCCTGTTCTTTCCCAGTGCTGCCATTTGGCACAACTCACTGAGCGCCTCAGAAAACAGTGCTAAAATTCCTCCCCAGGCAAATGCTAATACACTTCATCAAGTTCTGCTTCCATACAGCCAGGAAGCTGTGTGCTCCTCTGTGCTTGATTTCAAAGTTATTTAAGGAGCTAACCGGCATCATTCGACTGCACTGTGAAGCCGTGCGCCGCGCGAGTTGAAGATGCAGAGCTCCCGTGCTGGATAAGCAGCTCTGGCTTGTGGAGCCCCTCAGCTGCCCGTCTCCTCAGGCACGGGCCTGGGGTTGTGCAGGGAAGAGAGACATCTGCAACAGAGCCACAGCTGCCTAAGGCCCCCAGAACATCTTGCTCCCATGCCAACTTGGGAATCCGAGCAAAGCTTTCTGGTGGGTGATATGCGAGCAGGAGCCCAGCCACAACTTTTGCACTGTGAAAGGCTGTTTCATACTGGGCCAGGGAGGTTTCAGCTGACCACAGCTCCCAGCAATTCCCTACAACTGCATAGTGAGAACAAGCAAATTCTTAGGAAAAGACAATACAATGAAAAATCAGGTTTGTGTCCTTCTGCAGCTCCCATACATCCTCCTTGGGGCTCCAAAATTTCCCCACAAGCAAGTGAATCAGCCCACTTTCAGAGGAACAGAAGATGTAGCTAGGGAAACAAAACCCTCTCACTGAGGCACTGTAGCCACTCATTTTTGCTATTTCTATCCTCATCCTTCCTTCTGCCCATATTATCCTCTGAATCTCCTGGGACATTTGCTCTTCAGGATGGGAACTAACTCCATAGCCCCTGCTGTGCAGAAACACAGAAAGAATATCCAAAATTTGGGCTAGTCCTGCGTTGTTCCTAGCAATCCAACTCTCTTAGAAGAATTCCTCCTCCTTTTCAGATACGCTGCATTGTGCAAGTTGCTATAAAATGTTTGTACATTGTATCCTCTAACCTATTTAACACATCCAGCTGCTACAGAGAGGCAGTTGAGCCACAAAGAAAGAAACCCAGACCCCAAGAACACACAAGAACAGACAAAAGGCAGGTTGCAGAAATCCCCTATCTTTCCATAGGAAGTTTAATTTATGGGGAATGAGAAATAAATCCAAAATTATCTTCTGGATGAATTTACAACATGGAGAAATGATCTTCCTCCAGTCACTTCCTCTGTTCCCACGTCCCCACCAAACAGTCAAGAAAGCTTTGCCACCCCAAAACTAGTCTTGTTAACCAAAGAAGAAAACCCACGCATTAGAAAACAAACAGCTGCCTCTATCTCCCATCCTCAGTGCCCCCACGATGCTCAGAAACCACCAAGAGATATCTGGAGCACACAGGATGCACATTCACCAGGTGCTGCTGCGGTCTGGTACTATCACATGCCACTTTTCCTGCAGCCACCCAAGGCGACTGCAGCGCTTCTCCACTTGCCCATCTATCTGATAAGAACACATACTGCGGCACCAGGCTCCTACCTGAACTTGCAATTAGCACTCTCCTGCTGCTACTAATACAACTTGGAAATAGCAAATCAGTTGCCAGTAAAATAAGAAAATTTTAAAAAAGGGGGGCGGGGGGGGTAGGAGAATGGGGAAGACAAGACCTCTCTAACAACAGCAGATTTTGGAAGATTCTAAATCCTTCTCAAACACCCTCTCCCTTCCAAAAGCTGCGCTGAAATTAGACTTCATTTTTTTATTATGGTTTACTAGGCAAGTTGTGTCTGATTATAGATTTGTACTTTTAATTTTACAAAGCAAGCTTCTAAAGCATTCGCCTTTTTTTTAAAAAAAAGGCGCTTTTTTCCCCCCCCCTCTACATATGGTGATGAAAGTAACTTTTTTGCCTTTCTTGGAAAGCTTTGCTCTCTCTTCTCATAGATGGTCCTTGCTCTGTGTCTGGACGCCATTCCCCAGGGGTGCAGCCCCGGGGCAGTTTGCAGTCAGCAGGTCCTTCCAAGGTAGAAAAAAAGATTCAGCGCCCCAGGGCGCCTTTTTAATCCTGGCTAACACCTCCAGGCAACAGATGCATCAACAAGAAGCGTCTTTGTCATGCAAATAGCAGGGCACAGGTACACACCAGGCACAAATGGCTGGGGACTACTGACACCCCGGGGGAGACCTCTGCCTCCAGTGCTTGCTGATCTCAGCTGCTCCTTGCCCCCAGCCCCGGCGCGCTGCCCTGGGAAGGGGAGGCAGAGCAAACCTGGAGGGCAGCGGCTGGGACCCCACGGTGATGAGGGCGGCGCGACGGAGCCGTGGAAAGCCACGGAGAGAGAGAGCATGTCACCTCCTGGATGCCGCGTTTTGATCTCGCGCGCATAAAAACCCAACTGTCAGCTACGAGCCTAGCAAAGATTACAGTTCAATTAAACAAAAAAAATTATTTAATAACTCAAGCGTGTAGCCTTGTGGTTAAACTGAAAGAACTCCGGGCTTATGTCAACATTGCAGCCATGCAACAGCAGTGTTTTATTGAAACGGTGGTGCTGCTGCAACATGCAAGAGCAGCACTGAACTAAATTAGCCCCTCAGATGTTCGGCAGGCAGCTTTACAATTAAAAACAAGATGCGTTTTCCCCCCTTCCTCCCCTCCACCACACCCACAAAGGGCAATTCCTCAAGCACCTCAGACAAGAGCCTCTGCAAGATGATACTCTGGGGGCATTGATGCCAGATCTCTAAAGAGTGGCAGCCCCACAGCATGCATATATAGAAAAAATCCTCAGTGAACGATTAAATTGGATTTTGTTGTTTCAAGCCATGCACCAGCACTCAGAATTTTCTTAGGAAGGCAACATGGCAAAGAGGGGGTAAAAAAAAAAAAAAAAGTCTGAAGTTTCCTAGTCCTCCAAAGATCAGGTTTGAGTCTCAATGCCCTCTTGAAAAGCTGCATGCTTTTCCCTATGATACATCCAAAAGGAAGTTTTCTGTAGAAAAACGTTTACAGCAACAAATATCAACAGACTGTGATCATCATGCTTCACCCTAAATGGCTGTAGGCCTCTGAACTGGAATTTATACACAAAAAAACCCCCACAGCTATAGAAAGCAATACATCGCATGAGTTTTTGCATCTTTCAAATGCAGATCCCTGTTTTCCAGTGCCAAAGCACCCTGTCATCCCAACTCCAAATATACACTAATTTAACATGTTTTGCTGCTGTCAAATTACCAATACAGATCATGGCCCCTTCTTTTTGTTTTTGAAGTCAAATGCCACAGTCCTGAATAAAAATCAAGAATGTCAGAGAGCAAAACAATGCCATGACAAAGACATCCAAGTAAAAAATCTAAGAGCCAGTAAGAGGGAAAACTGCTTTATCACAGGGAAATAACAGCATCCAACTTCTCCCATCAGAGCACGCACAACAGCAGTGGCATTTTTCCAGCAGGATGCCTACAAGCAAATTGTTTCCCGCTCCACTCCGGTTCTACTAATAAAATTTCCACAGCTCATTTTAACACTGCCTCTCCATTGCTCTATATGTACACCAAAAGGCTTACAAAAATAAATGGGAATTGACTACCCAGAATTAAAAGTACATTAAAATCCGTTAAACATGCATCTACACCAATGGAAACAGACGGACCAACCTGGAAGAATCAGTGCTTGCCAAAATGTAAGGGAAAGCTGTAACTACTGCATCACGGTTGATATTAATTCCTAAACGACCATTTCACAATTTCTGGCTGAAGATAGGGAGTATGTTTCAAAACAATGCTGCCAGATAGATAAAACCTTCACGCAGACCAACTGATGGTGGAAATAAATATCAATCAACAAAGAGCAATGCCACATCTGAAGGAAAGGAGCAAAAAAAAAAAAATTCCAATCTTCTCATCTTACTGTCATGTAACTTTAGCAGTTCTGCTTCCAGCCCTTGATTTTCCTCAACAAATGAAGAGTTAAAGCCAGAAAATTCACATCTGTCCCAGTCACTACAAAGACAGCATTTACATCATTCTGCCATAGATTATCCTACAGTCATAAACCAGGGCTCCCCCCACAAAGCCCCCAGCTCTATTCAGGCATTAATCTCAGCTTTTCCACTGTGATCACAACCAACACCTCTAAAAGCTCTCAAACTCCACTGGACAGAGGCTCTGAACAGCAGAAGCTCAACGTTCATCGTCACTGAAGCTACCCAAAAGACCGCGCTGTAAGCAGACTCTGCAGCCTAAACAGGAGGAAACCCAGCTTGCCAAAACCACCCTTTGGAAGAGATAACTCACTGTTCTGGGGATGGGTGGCGACAGAGATCCATTAGGCATGTATGGGTCGTTATTCATATTTGGCATCATGATATACCCAGAATAACCAGAGTATGATGGTCCCTTGCTGTATAAGCCACTGTCTGGATGCTTTCCTATGGAAGACGAAACAATGATTACATTATTCCCCACATATGCATTTCTCCTGAGTTAGCACACTGAAACAGGTACTGTACATATATAAAAATGTTCTGCATGCAAATGTTTCTTTACTCCTGGAAATTACTGCTGACACTAAATGATATGAAACAATTTGTAATAACTTTTTTTTTTAGGAAGAGTTAATTCTTAAAGGAGCGAATACTCAGTGAGGAGATTATGTTTAAAATACAGAATAGCCTAAAAATAAATTATTTTGCTAATAGAAATGACATCACATCAGAAATGACATCACATTTCACAAGTAGCAGTCTTCCCCAATTTTATACACGCCTCTAGGATTTGTCAATTCAGAATTATTGCCAGTATAGGTTTCCAACCTCATTGTTAGGAAAGGGAGGACAAGGCTGTGATAACTAGATATAATAATTTTCTTCTCTTGCTGAGCCAGTGTGTGCAGCGAACAATTCATTTTGGCTATGCTCATTGGGAACAATTAAAGGGCAGGGGGTTGGCTTGGAAGGAGATCCTAACAATTTGAGAGGGGGGCTGTTGAGCACACAAGGTACTACAGTTAAGAGGGAAGCCAAGTGAGGGAGGATATTTGGTAGGAAAACAAAGTATTTGGGTCCAGGTCCTGCAAAAAGGGTGAACAGGTCTCCTACCTAAATGCCCATTGACAAGGATACTACTTGAAAGTGAGGTTTGAAGAAGATGCAGAGCTGAAAACTATCCAGAGCTGAACACCTCCCTCTCACTGCCCAAATGCTATGAGCATGGACATCATTGCTTTTAGCCTGTTTAGTTACCAGTTCGGAGGAAGATGGCCACAGAACCCTGGAAAGCACCAGGACTGAACTGCATCTGTCTTGATATGGAATTTATAATCTGGTTTAGCTTGTGATGATAAGCATTTGATTTTAAACATAATCTCCCACCCTTCACAGCACACATTCTTTGCACGTGTGTCCAGCTTCCTAAACGATAGTCGATGAACTCTGCTATTTCCTCTGTCCTTCTCCATCAAAATTAACCAGTCAGTACATTAAAAAATGCAGGAGGTCTGTTCATACTTAGATTTGAAAGAGGAGATTTAAGTGACAGACTTTGGCTATGGGGAAAAGCAGAGGGTTTCTAAACACAACTGTACATTGTGTGAGTGAAGAGATAGATGTATTTAAGTAGATATGCTAAAAATAGTTATTTCTTCAGTGAAGATCCATTTGGCCTACTTATCAGTTCCTAAACAACTAGAATACCATTTGGTCACTGAAGATAAGTGCTGCACGTTCATCTCCTTTTTAAATGCGCTTTCAAAGCGCTCTGGCATCCCTCCTCCCCCTCCAAAGATATTAAATTTATGTTTTCTGAAAGAAACCAAGTTCCAGTTTGAGGACTGTGTGGAGGGTCACAGAGGGACAACACTGCAAGACAGAACTGTGCGCGTCTCACCTTCCTCGGGGTGTTCTCTGCCTTTATCATGGTAGGAATCCTGTGCTTGAGTCTGCCTGGAAACCTGACCGCAAGGAATCCACCATCAGAAAAGAAGAAAAAGAAGAAAAGTCATTGTATGGATGCTCGTTTATCAATCACACTGCTACAGTTTCTTGAAGGAAGAGAGGAGTTAAAAGCACAAGATAAACATCTTTCTTTTTCCTCTTAAGTCCCTCGGAAGGCAACTGTACCAGAAACGTTTGTGTAAACTATTGTTTTATGACAACGTGAATAACTAAAGGGCTTTGCAAAGCATTTCTCACAGAAGCACCCTGCATTTAATGAAAGTGGATCGTTTCTGGAAAATATTTGGCGCTCTGGCGGTCAAAATGCTGTTGGTAAAAAGATACCGAAAATAATAATGAAAATCAGTTGCCCTCTTTAGCAGATCTTTAGGAAAAAAAAATTAAAAAGGGAAATGGAAACTAAAAAGAAAGAAAAAAAATAATTTTTTTTTTAAAAGGCAAGTTTCCCGCTCGCGCTGAAGTTATTTTAGTGTCGGGAATTTATTCCCAGTTTTATGCAAATCCCTTAAAGAGTTTACAGCTAATGCTCCGACCCCGCTGATTTTACTGAGGAAATTTCATGGCTGCTTGAGGTCTAATACCACCGCACCGTCGGGGAACTCGAGGCAACTTTCTCGTCCCGGGCCGAAGCGCGGAAGGGGCTCTGCCCGGCGCACCTCTGGAGACAGGATTTGGGGTGGAACGATTTCTTTTCCTACGGGAAATTTTTCCCCGGCGCCCCGCCGAAGCTCCCTCCCCGCGGCGGCGGCCGGAGCCCGCCGGCATCCCGCGCCCCCTCCGTCCGCGCTGTCTCGCGGAGTCCCCGCGGCCGCGCACCTCGTGCCCGTTGGCGCCGGGGGCGATCTCGGACTCGTTGACGAGGGAGGACTTGATGTCGGCCAGGTCGCCCTCCTCCTCGGGGTGGCTGATCTCGGCGAAGATCTTCTCTTTCTGGGGGTCCCCCTCGTCCTTGAAGGGGATCATCTCGTCGGTGGCGCAGAGCTCCGGGTCCCCCCCACCGCCCCCGGCCCCCGGCAGCTGCGGCATCCTCACAGCAGCGCGGCGTCTGCTGCGGCCGCCGGCCCGCCGCGGGAAGGGGAGCGGGAGGAGCAGCGGGGAGAGGAGGAGGAGGAGGAGGGCGGAGGAGGAGGAGAGAGGAGGAGAAGGAGGAGAGAAGAAGGAAAAATCCCGTGAACTCCTCGGGGTTGCTTTCGGCAGCCGGAGACCCCCGCCTGTCCGCCCGCCCCCTCGGGGCCGAGGTACCCCGTCTTCCGCAAGACTCCGACGTCCCGCGGACCCTCGCCCCGACGCGCCGCACGGCCGGAATAGGTCGAAATACGCCCGCCCGTGTCCCGACCGCGCCAAGGACCGCCCCCTAGGAGACCCGACCCCCCTCCATCCCCCCCGGGACCTGGGCTCACCCCGGAGGCGAGGAGACGCGGAGGGGAGCGGAACCCGGCCGCGTTTCGCCTCCGAGTGAAGTTGCCACCACCCCGGCGGGACCGAGTTAAAATGGCTGGGGGGACGCGGGCAGGGGGAGGGGGCGTCCCGGGGGAAGGGGCCGGCGCTGCCCGTGCCGCGCACCCACCGGGCCTTTGTCCGCCGCTTCGTCCGCGGCTCCGGGCACGGCTGGGCTCGGCTCGGCGGCACCGCGAGGGGCGGGGGGCCGAGGAAGAAACAGCCCCGGGAGGGAGGGAGGGCAGGAGGGGAGGGATGGAGCGGGCGGGGATGTGACCCCCCCCTCCCCGCTTCCCTCCGCGCCCGCGGGCAGGGGAAAAAGTTGCCGGCACGGCGCCCCCGGCCGCCTCCGCGCTCAGCGCCCGGCGCGGGGCCTCCTGCCGCAGCCGGCGGGCGCGGCGCCCCACGGGGGGCGGCGGTGGGGCGCAGGGCGGCGGCGGCAGCGCAACTTCAGCATCGCTCCCGCCCTCCCTCCCTCCGCCGTCGGGGCGGGGAGGGGCGGGGGTGGCGGAGATGAAAGGAACCGCCGCCGTGACTGACACCGTGTCCGGGCCGGGAGGGCCGAGCGGCGGGGGCGGGGAGAGGAGGGGGCCGGGGCCAGCGCCAGCGGGGAGGGAGGAGCGGGCGGGGGGGAGCGGGTGCGGGGCTGCCCCCGGGCAAACTTTGCTCTGGCTGCGCGGAGTAACCTCTCTGTGTGTCCGTGTGTGTATCTACGCGCACACGTGTACTTTTGTGTGTGCGTGTCCTCGTCGCGGGGGTTCGCCGGGGCACTGCCGCTCCTCTCCCTCCCCAGCCAAGAGCCCGCCGAGGAGGGCACAGGCACTAGCTGCATCCCCGGGAAGGGCGGACAGACCTGATTTTTTAGGGCTGCTTTGTTGAGCTTTCCCCATCGCCACATGGCGCTGCTGCCGTGTGGGAAGTGTGCGAGGGATTGACTAGGCTCTGCCCGCGCCCGCTTCGGACGAAGGGCAGCATTAAGACATCCCCATTGAATCCAGCAAGTGCCCGGCAGAAACGAGTAGTAGCCCCCGAGAGACGGGGAGAAACCCGCCGGGGTCAGCTCGTCCCGGCTTCGGACCGGTAAATGGAGCCAGAGCAGTAACGGAGATTCACCGCTCCGCCCTGTCCCGTTCCTCCTGCACCTCGCTGCCCCGTTAACTCCCGGCTGATCCGGCGTCGCCCTGCAACAGGGCACGAGTACAGTAAAAAAAAAAAAATCATCCAGACAAAAGCAGGCGCTGCGCTTGGGAAACGTCAGGATCCGCAACTTTTATTTTGCGAACACGATGGGCGCACATTTTGCAGGAAACAACTTCCCAGTATTTTGGCATCGGAAAAGTGTGCTTGGTGCTTTGCACATGCCCCGTCAGGTTGCTAAACCTTCAAGCGCCGGGAGCCAGAGGAACGGGAACATGTGGATGCTCAATCCGTTTTCGGCAGATGCTGGGTTCGGCTCTGCCGGCCGGGACACGGGCGGGCTGAGCCCGGCCGCCCACGCCGCCGCCCGCGGCTCTGCGTCATCGTCCTCGAACGGGTAATTAAAATCCAGCTGAGAAATTAGACCCTCCAAACCCCGAGAAAGGGAGCAAGGTAGCGGGAAACGGGAGATGGACTTGCCAAGTCGCACAAGTGCGTGAAATAAATGATCGAGAAAGAAAGAAATTAGAAATGTAACTCCTGGGAAGGGGCTTAATTGTGCAATGCTCCCCAGATGCAGGGAGACCCCCTCTCTCCCGGAGACGGCTGTAGAGAGGCGATGGGGAAGCGGTTGTTTGGAAAACGACAGACAGCTCGGGGATGGTTCCTGAGCGGAGATGCACATCTCCGCATCCCTCCCGGCCCTCTTCCCTTTCCTGGCGCTCAGCGGGCGCCGGACACCCGGGCCGGGCAATGCTGCCCCGGGACGGTCCCGTTCTGGAAAAAAAGACCTTCGGCGAGAGGCTGAGCGTTGCAACCCGCTCCCCCGACGGGACGCGGCGGCACGGCCCGGGAGCAGGCAGGGACCCCGCCGGAGGAGCCGGCAGCGCGGCCACTCCTCTTTCATTACCGGGTCCCTCTGGAAAAGCAGCCTCCTCGTGCCCCTCCGCCGCCCCTTCACGTGGGCTGGAGTCTTTCCCGGATCGGTTTTTTGGTGGAAGGGTTTTGAAGGCAAAAAAAAGGGCCGGGGTGGGGGCGGCGGGACCGGGGCGGGGGAATGTGTGTGTGGAAACCCTAACGATTTACGACGGAAAGATAAACTCAGGAAACGTCAACTCCAACGTCAGATTTGACTGGAGACAACACAAAGCTGTCGCTTTACTCGCAGTCCTTGGGGCACGGCCGGAGGCGGGGGGCAAGGCCCGGGGCATGGGGACGCCCCACGGTGGCCCCGCTCTCGCCCCCGGTCCGACCCACCGCCCTCCCCGGGCCACCGGGAGCGCGCCCGCGCCGTGCCCGGCACCCGGCTCCGCAGCGGCTACCGCGCCGCTTGGTACCTTCGTAGGGGTGATTTTTGCGCTTTAGGTGTTTCTTCCTTTTTTCTCTTTGCTTATAGCGTAAGTTGGTATTTTCCCGTGGTTTTGGGTTTTTGTTTTTGTTTAGTTTGTTTGCTTTGTTATTTAATTTTGGACTGGTTTTGCTGGGGTTTTTTTTGGTCGTTTGAGTGGGTTTTAGCGTTTCAGAGGGAGCTGAGGAGTTTCTGTTGGTCAGGGTTTTTTGCATTTTCAGCGTTGAAGGGACCCGCACCTCGAGCACTCCCCGACGTCCAGCTCGGCTTGGCCGCACGCGGAGCGGAGGGCGAACGGGGAGGGCAAAGCGGCCCCGGCCCGGGCTGAGCACCAGCGCTCGGGGCAGCGGCACGACCCCCCTAGTGCTTCAGGGAGCTGAGCGGGGAGAGGGGGGAACTGGGGTGCCAGTGACGACCCCTCCGGGCGCAATGAGCGGGCGGAGGGACACAGGACACTCTCGCGTGCGAAGGGGAGCCCGCCGCCGGCGCCCCCTATATAAGGAAGGGCGGGAGTGGGGCGGGGCGGCGGCGCCTTTGATGTCCCGCCGGCGGCCCCTTTCATCCCCCCTGGTTCCCCCCCCCCGAGCTCTTTGTGTGACTAAATTTGGCAGGAGCATGGAGGCGCGCCAGGGCGCCCACGTGTGCGCCGAGCTCCCAGCTGAGAGAGCCGGGGTTTTCTTCCGGGTAAGGAGACAGCGGGGGAGATCAAAGAGTTTGGGGAGCTGGAGCCGAAATGTGCAGTGGAAAGAAAGTAAAATTAAATAAATAAATAAATAAATAATAGAAAAGGGGAGGAAAAAAAAATTCCTCCGTCCTGGACGCTTGCCAGTCAGAGGCAAGGGGGAGCAGGGGGAGCACATAGTGGTCGGGGGGACCTGTGGGAGGGAGGGGGGGGAAAAAATTCTCGCAAAAGGGGGTTGCAGTTGTTTTCTGAAAAGAAAAAAAAAATAAAAACCAACCAACGAACCAACAGACTAACCCTTTTGTTTAAAGTCGCCGGGCTATGGGGCCAAGCGGGCTCCGCCGGGACGAGCCGCCCGACAGCGCGTCCAGGAGCGCGGCCGGGTCAGGGCTGCGCGGCCGCGGGGCAGAACTCCTTCATCCTGCCTGACAAACGGGCAAACAGCGGCAAAAGTCCCCTTCTCCCGCCCGAGAGGCCGGTTGGGAGGGAGTCTTTCTAGGCAAACCCCCGGCGGTTTTTTCTCCCCCTGGCAAGCAATGTGGAGGGTGGTCCCCCGAGGGGTGGGTGCGCTGGGGGCCAGGCGCCTTTTGCGGCAGCCCACGCTGCTGTGCCCCGCGGCTCCCGGCGGGCCCGGGCGCACCGCGCTGCTGAGGAGCAGCGGGACTCCTCTCTGAGCTGTGCGGGCAGGGCTGGCACAGCCGGGCCGCTCCACGGGGATCCCCGGGGCCCCGCTGCCGCCCTGCGCACCATGTCCGTCCCGGGCCTGCGGGCATGGTCACCCGGCTCTGCTGCTCCCCCAGGACTGCAAAGCACAACAAAGAATGTTAGGGTTTAAAATTTCTCAAATCGAGCCTTTTCGAGGCAATGTGACTGAATTATGCGTCTGCGTTTGCCACCCCATTTAGATAACATCCGTGATTTATGTGCAAGTTGGATACATAGGCTGAATTCCCAAATTCCTTCTGAAGCAAATAAATCCTCCTCCTTCAGGACGTGGGGTGAGCAGGGCCAGAGCAGGGATGTGAGGATTAGCCCTGGCTCTGCAGAGTTATCGCTGTGGTGTCCTGCACATGCCGCTGCTGCACAGCATCACTGGGGAGCCTGCCCCGGGCTGCCTCAGGTTGCATGGATGTGTTTGGAAATATGGACCTGTTCCGTGCCTCTAAAACAAGGATAATATTTCTAAGGCTCTTTTTTTTTTTTTTTCCCCCGCTGGAATAAATGCACTGTTGTGTTTAAAGAGATTCTTCTCTTCTGATGAATGCTTTAGAGAAAGATCAGGATTTCTGGGGGGAAAACCCAGTGGTCTTCCTCACTGTAGTGTTGTACCAGGCAGACAGTCCCTTTGGTGGTGCAGCCCCTTTCCAGTGTTTTTACAAGCACAGTGTCCAGATATCCAGCATAGCTTTAGATTTGGGTCCAGGTTTGGATTGCAGACACTGTGGCTCACACTCCATGGCCTATGTCCAGCTGCTTATCAGTGTGGGTCAGCTGCTGTGGCCTCCAGATGATGCTGATGCCAGTTCCTGGTAGCCTTGAGGGAACTTAGGTGTGGTGTGGAGGGGATTTCTCATTGCACGTATGGTCATTTCTGTCGTGGTGGCTGAGAGGGATTCTTTCCTACAGTCAAGTCAAGAGGATTCTGCCGAGTGAACTATCCTGTATTTGGTGCAGATTTATGTTTTAAATGGGGAAAAAAAAAAACTAAAAAGGGAATAATATATTCTGGTTTTGAAGACTCATTTATTATGAGCCTTTGTGAAATACAGACTCATTTTTTAAATTTGTAACAAAGGGCATCCTGGCTATGTTTCTAGCAGCTATATCAAAGAGTAACTGCACTTCTCATTTAAGGCTACTTTGAAAGAGATCACATGTAATAGGTATTAGGATATTAAGAGTGTATATGTGCTTTTTGCTTTTTAATTTACACATCCAGCTTTGCAGTTCTGGGATGCCATTAATGTTCTTAGTCCAGAATTACCTATTTAAAGAGCTAGGTTTTCTTAGCTCTCGCAACAACATGGGCTTTATGAGATTTGTGTGGGAAAATCTTACCAGTGCATTTTTACTGTAAGAGCTTTTGTTTAGAGGAAGGCATTGGTGGCTCAGATCTCATGAATGTGTTATCTTATTTTGAGATTAAAATAGTTAGTAGTTAGTGGCTGCTGCTTTTTTTGTTGTTTTTTTAGGATAAAATATAGGGCAAGTGGCATAGTTTCTTCAAATAAATGATGACACAAAGTAGCTTGCAAACTAACCCTTACATCGAGCAGTGCCATTGCAGGATTATTTCTGATGACTCATCGGATCAGATAATCCACAGCATGTGGATAAAAGGGGACACAGGACTCAGAACTAAACCCAGAAAGCCACACTTGGAAAAATGCAAAATGTGAGGTTAATGTTGCATTAAAGGTAAGACCTGAAAAGAGCATGGCAACATGCTGCCCCCCAGCAGGGATTTTTAGCCTGGCATTTTTGAAAGGACCAAAGAGATGTTCAAAGGGAGTGCAGCAAAATATCCCCAAAGGGGCCTTTGAAAGTCAAAGGTTTAGAAGTTTTGTGGGACGCCACATTAATGTGAGATTCTGGCTGAAGAAACGTGTTTTAATTTCAGAGTAGCAGTTTTGCCCATTTATGTCAACATTTCCTACTTTCTTGGAGGGGGAAGTTCTGCTCCTGAATAAATAAATGTTATACTTGTCCTAGAACGGATGGGATTTTCTCCGTCCCCGAAAGCCAGGATGCCACACCCAGGGGCAGTGTCTGTGGGCAGGCTTTCAAAGGCCCCTCCAAAAGAGTCCTGCTTCTGCACCTCTAGCTTGGACTCAGAAGTGCTGGTGAGTGTCTCACGCTGCAACTTCTTGGATGCACCAGGGAAAGCCCCTGAGGGCCTTTTGCTGGGGTTTTGTGCACATGTAGCTGGGAGCGTCATGCTGAAAATGTTTATTTCTATTTGTACTTGATTGTACAGTGCACAATTAGTATCTGGAGCCCCATAAGTATATGAGGTGCTTTGTAAAGCAGTCACCCTTTTACAATAGCCCTTGGCATGGCTCTTGCTAGACCTGTTTTGGAATTCAGCATACACCAATTGATATATTCTGCCAAATACATAATGAACATGCAGAGCTGACTGTGCACCAGTGTTTCCTTCCAGCTTTTGAAATGGCGATCGTTCCCTTTCTGTGCTCCCAACGAAATCAAAGCATCTTGTAATCCTTTGCTTGTTTTTAAGTGACAGTAGTCCTCTGTTCCCTGACAAATATTGCCAGCAGAAGCCTGGTAGCTCCAGACAAGGTCCTTTGAAAGAGGTGGGAGGGGAGAGGGGCTCTGCAGGCAGCTTTCCAGCAGCAGCTGTGCACTAACGGCATGGGAGTGTGGGAGGCTACTCCCGGGTTAGTAAGACAGTTCAGCAATGCAGTGAATGTGTGCTTGCAGTACATGACTCCTATTTACTTTTTTTTTTAATTCCCTGACCTTTGTCTGACCAAGTCCATCGCCGAAACGCAGCTGGATGGGGAGGGGGATCAGCAGCCAGGCTGTACCAAGGATCTCGCTGCTCTCAGTGAAACATGTGGCACTCCCCCAGAGAAAGTGTTTAAGGCAAGTAACGAGGTGGTGAATTTTCTTTCTTGCTGAGAAAGTTCCTTGGACTTGGGTCTTACTTTACTGTACCTTCTCTCATTTCCCATGGAAGTAAGTGCCATTAATTTGCTCTACAGAGGTATTAAACTGTAACAGCTGAATAACAGTCAAAGGCAGCAGTGTTTGATAGGGAAGTTCCAGAGAAAGAGGAGTTTGCGAGAGTCTGGGGTATTGCTCAGAGCCTTGTGATCTCAGCATCACAGCTTCACAGTTTCAGGTCTGGTAATGATCTGAAAATACAAGTCTTCATGGTGACTGGGAGGTGGAGAGGCACAACCTATAGGGACACCAGTTGGGGCTCACCTTTTGATGAAGAGCAAGATCAGTCTGAGTTGCAGCTGGCCATTTCACCTTTAGCCCCATTTTCCTTTGAGTGGGTCTCATGGACTACTTGTGTCCATGTCCAGGGGAAACAGGCAGTTTTGGCTTGCAATTTAGAGTTTCAGAAAGACTCTCTGAGACTGAGGGAAGTAAAGAGATGTGAGCTAAAATTCTGCAGGTGTGGCTGGGTTGTCATAGGAGAACATTACATGCAAGGAGGTTTCGGTCAAATTCTGCAGACCCTGACTCATAATTGTACTGGAGCAGGGACCTACAGATGAGACCCCATGCTAAAAAAGAGCTGATGAGGGGTGGCACTAAGGACAGTGTGGGGTAGAGGAGAAAACTGTAAGTGAATGGTTGCACTTAAAATTCCAAAGTTCCCTGTGTGATGCTGCTCTGAGTCTCCCAGACTGCTTGTGGCTCCTGCTGAGCTCAGCCAGGGCATGGGTGCTCAGGCTCTCTTCAAATAAGGCCTGCCTGAGGAGGAGAATGGTTCCTGCCCTTCTGGAGAAGGGTAGTAGAGAGGGGGACCCTTTAGGCTGGTTGGGCCATTGCAGAGGGTGGAAGCAAGGGCTCAGATTGTGGCCCTTGTTGCTCATCTGCCATGTTACACCATGATTGATCAGTCAGCTTCTGGCCTGTACATCTCCAAAGATGTACATCTCCACTGTGCTTTCTTCTCCTGTTTCCACCTTGCCTCCTTTGCTGCTTTGTGCTGGTCATAAGGAAGGAGCAGCTGCAAAACTTGTGTGTCTGGGTGAGCCTCCAGTCAGCAGCTGAGCCAACAGTCCTTGGCCATGTAGCAAGGCCTTTCAACAAAACAAGAGACTCCAGATAATAATACTCTTCCTGGCTCAAAGACTTTAATAACTTTTACCAACTTCAGCCCCTTTTTAAACAATGTGTAATTAAATTATGAAGTTTCTTGCTGCAAGATGTTATGGAGGCTGACAGGATGAATGGATTCAGAAAAGGATTAGGCAAATTCATTTTGTCTATGAAACAACCAGTTAGATACAACCTCCAGCTTAAAAACTCCCTGAACCTCCAATTGCAGGCAGTCATTCCGAGCACACGGAAGGTGATGCAGCAGAGGAGTGCAGATTGGAAAACCGAAAACTGCAGAAAATTACTCAAGTGTATGCTGTGATGGAAAAGTCAGAATCTGAATTTGCAGCATGCCGTCAGTCGCTGGCCTCAAGCTATAACCAAGATTGATACCAGCTGATGTATGCATGCTGCTACTTAAGTTGATAATGAAATAAAACTTGCCCTGCTTTATTTGTCTCTCCCTTGAGGAATTTGGTTTTTCAGACCTCTCTCACAGCCAAGACTACTTTTTATTACATTTATTTATGTTTGCTGTCTGTGAAGCATCTAAATAGTGTTTCATTAAAAAAAATCTTTATATGAGAAAGATCAGTAGTGTTCCGTGGTATTTATTTTTCTTTAAATAGGGTATCTCTGGCATGCAGACAGGCTGTGGCTCACCATTTTAAGTTAGCAAAGGATCATCCATGAGATATTGACCATAACCAGAATAATATTAGATAACTAGAAAAATTAGCTTTTAATGGGATTTCATTTCATGTGAGATATATTATTTTGAATTTCAGTAAAGTTTTCCATTTTTCCTTGAATGCAAGCAAACACCTTGTTATTTTGAGCTCTCTTCCTCTTAAACACTGTGCATTTAGCCCTGATATGGCTATAGGATTCACCAGATTATTCTGCATTAGAAGAGTGCTATCTTTAGTGAGAGCAATTAAGGCAAAGGGGCTGCAGGCCAAAGCACTGGAGCTGTATAAGGATAGCAGAAGCTGTAGATTAAGCTGTATATTAATTACTTGGTTCCCTACTTGGAGCTATGAACAGTGAATTCTTTAATTTTATGTTGCATTTTTTAAGGTAGTTTGTGGTTGACTAAAACCCAAAGCATCAGGAGGTTTTGCAGGTAGATATTAAAATGGTGAAATTACTATGTCTGTTTTGGAAAAAAGACAGCTGAAGCAGGCTCCAGAGGTGGATCCAGAGGGAGGGTGCAGGGCCGCACTTGCAGATGTCCAGGTACATTGCTTTATGCAAGCTCTGGCACAGGGCAGCTATAAGGATTTACTTCATCCATGCCCTGACCTGGGCTGTGGATTTGATGTTGTGTGAATGAATGTCTGATTTGGGCAGGAAGGTCTCCCTTCCTGCTGCACTCCGTGGTTTATGGAGCTGCCCACACATCCTCTGTTACACATAGTATGCTCTCCAAATTAACAGGTTTCTGTCCCAGAGAAGCTTAAGCTCTGGAGGAAGTTCGTATCTTTGAACTTATGTGAATTATCCTCATCTGGGGAAATGAATTATCCTTTAGCTCATTCTCATTTCTCAGAAGCTTCTTGTCCCCTCAGTCACACTTTTGTCTCCCTTGTTACTGCTGCATATCCTCCCTGTGGATTCTTCCCACAGCTGGGGAAGCCTGCAAGATCCCCTGGGGCTGCTCCTGATTTCCAGCCAGGCACCAGGGCAGCTGCTGCTTGCCCAGTGCCCAAGCAGGGGAGGGGGCCCTATTAATGTTACTTTGTTCAGTTGATCTGGGTCTTATCAAACATATGTGCCTTCAAAAGTCCTGGCTCTGACCTGGGAAACAGGTGGCACCTTGTTAGCCTTTTCAAAGGGAGTTCCCCTGATCTGCTGTGTAATTTAGGCTCCTGTGTTAAATATAACTCAGTGTGGAGCGATGCCTGTAACCATTGTGCTTGGGCCAGTGCCTGCATGTCAGTTCAGTGGGGCTCTGCATAAATGTAAGAGTTCCCACTGGGCATCCTGCCACCAGGCTAAGGGTCTCTGCCTGTGTGGCTGTCATCTGTCACGCAAGGAAAGGATCCTCTGTGCCTTACTCCCATCAAAAACACAAATACCCATTTACTGCATGGTAGAGGAGGAAATGGCAGCAGCAGTAAAACTCTTCACACTGATTCTGAAGTCCATCCCTACCACAAAACCACAGAACCAATGAAGTTGGAAAAGACCTCTGAAATGATTGAATCCAACCTATGACTGAACACCACCATGTCAACTAAACCATGGCACCAAGTGCCACGTCCAATCTTTTCTTAAACATCTCCAGGGACAGTGACTCCACCACCTCCATGCGTAGCCTATTCCTGTATCCAATTTCCCTGATAACAGACAGTAGTTGAATATAGGTTAGTAAGTGTGTAATAGTTAACATTTTACTTCTTTGCCCCTTTTCTTCTGCCAGGAGCCTAAATGCCAGCCATCACCTGGGTGACGTGGAAAATGCGTGGTTTGAGATTGACCCAAGGGCTGAGATTCCTTCAAAATTGCTGTGTGGCAGGAGGATCCCAGAGAGAGGCATGGGCTACCATCAGGCTGAGGAAGAAAGAGTCTGTGTCCCAACAGGATTGTTGGAAGTGGTTTCAACCATCTCTCCCTGGAAAGGCAAGAGGCTGCCAAACCAGGACATTTTTTTTGTTGTTGCCTGCTTGCCCTGACTGAGTTTAGATCACATAGCCGTGGGACAATGTGAGCACACCTGGCTGGGCTGGTGTGTCAGCTGTGCTCTCCCTCAGCAATGAAAGGCTCTCTACTGTGCGAGTTATTGTGCTGGGCTGTACCAGTAACCAAAGTGCTTAGCCCAGAAGGGTTTCTGTAAACAGTCCACCATCTCTTTAGTAAAGGTGAGTAGGTCTGGTCATTCAGACACACTAGTATATCCAGAAGGTGTTATTAGTAGGAATTTTTCAGGAATACTGATTTATTTAATTTACATAAAAACTACAAGGATAGTTCTCTGAGTTTGTAAGGCTTTAAAAGCTTAAACCAAGTGAAATGATTAGAAGAACACAAACTTGCTCACTCAACTCTGTCAGCCCAGCTCCTCTCTCAGAAATCCACCTTTGCTGAATGCAGCCTAGAAACAAGTGATTTACAGAGCATGATGAACCTTTGTTGATGCTGTCCTGGGAAAGGTGAGAAGAGCTCTCCATAAAGCTGAAGGAGCCTCACAACAGCTGCAGTACCCTGGAGCCCTTGCTCCTTCAAATTTCACAGCATCTGGCACAAGTAGCTCTGTCAGATATGGTGGTTATGGAGTAGTGTGTGCAGAAAAGCTGTGAGCCATTTGAAGCAAAAAAAAAAAGTAAGACACCTGAGAGTATGATGTCACATGGAAGTATCAGGGCACGCAATAATAATTGCACCTGCATGTTATTTATCAGCCATGTTTTGGGGTTGTGTTGGCCCTTTCCTTTATGTGGATGAGAATCTGCCCCACTTCTCCATTTCTACCAAATTCCGAAGTTGTTTGACAGGAGCATCAGCCAAGTACACAATCCCATCAGGTTTGTGTGGGTTTTTCTGTGATTTAACCTAGAAGTATTTTTTTCAGCAAGATTTTGGAGCAAGATTTTGGAGCAAGATTTATTTTCAGTTTTTTTAAGGCAGTTTGGAGCCAGAAAGGAACAAAAAGGCCTCCAAACACCAAAGGAAATGGTGCCACTGAACAAAGGGTCTCTTGTTTGTCAACTTCCATTTTAAAGTGTTGGTGCATATTCTACGGGTACAGTTTTCCATTTTTCACTTACACAGTCCAATGTTTTAAATACTAACCTATTCAAGAGTCAAGTACTTTCTAGGGCCATTTGGAATGTCTTTTCAGTGCTGCGTCTGTTTCTGAGAAAGCTGAGCTGTCTTCGCTCCTGTGTATCGATCCTCTTAGATAATGTATCCAAAGAGAAAAAGAAGAGAGTGTTTCAGTTTGCAGAGAAGCACAGCCAAGGAGACTGAGCTGAATCTGTCCTGTAATCTGTCAGCTGCAGAGCCTTCATCACTGAATGATCCTCACCTCATGTTTCTTGCAGCCCGAGAACAAGACTCTATTTCAGAAAAAATAACAACCCAGGAACAAAATAATAATTAAAAAAACCCCCAAACCCTACTCCCTTGCTCCCTGCTCAATTTTCCTTTGAATCTAGATGTGGTCTAACCAGGAGATTTTTTTTTTCTCTGCACTTCTACCTTAGTATTTCTGTCTACATTGCTTTGCCTCTCTCTGCCGCCAAAGCTAAGTGTTTGTTGAATTAAATAAACCATGCTGCATTGACAGAGCTCATGAATGCTGCTATTGTCACCAGAATCCCTTTTTGCCGGTCTGACCCCAAATCCTACTGCTAACTGTGGTGTAGTCATAAGTGAACAAGAATCGATCATGCTGACGAGACTAAGAGACTCTTCAAAAGGTAATTTTATAGGCTGGATTGTCACCACGTGGCAAAACTTTGGGTATGTTACATCTGGTCTAGTTTGGAATCACTCCTGTCTGTCAGAAAAGGTTTTTTTGAAAAGTAAATGCTCAACACATTCAAGAAAAGCTCTTGGTCATATGGCTAAAAACCCCCAGGTAATCATTTCAGTTACAAATAATATTGGATTTAATGGATTTCCAGTGTTTGCATAACGTAATAGGGGATCCACAAGGAAATGGATTATTCCTGTCTGTATTGTGGAGAAGAACTTAGGGCTGATGCAATATAAAGTCTCTAAGATGAAAAATTAGAGTAATTTCAGACAAAATAGTTTCTTAAGTCCTGAACAGGACAGATCTGAATTTTCAAAACAGAACTGTAATAATTAAAGTTTCCTAAATTTACATGTTTTAAATGCCTACATGCTGTTGTATATTCCAGAACCACGTATTACTGAGAAGTTAAAATAAAATATTGAGTCTACTCTTTGTGTGAGGTCTAGAGACAAACATGTCCAACTTAGTCTTAATCAAACTACCTAGGTAAAGAACATCCCACCTCAAATCCTATGCCATTATTTCCTCTGACTCCTGTTGTTACTCCTCCTTTTAGACATGTTGAACAGCAGCTGCAGCAGAAGAGTTGCTTTGGATAGTTCTGGTGAGGAGCTGATAGCTCAGACCGCTATTGGAGTCCAGAAGTGGTATTGACCAGTGGGGTTTCATTTCGAACGCATTTCCATGGGGCAGCATGATAACCTTTTTTAGCAACGTTTTCCTCTTCACCTTGTCTTCCTTTCTGACAATGTAGCACAAACCCCTCGATGTGGTTGTACAGAGAGTTGCTGCATGAATGACTCAAGCTGTCTCCAGACATTGTGTTCCGCTGACGTGCATCCTCACCTGAGAACTACGGTTTCTCCCAAAATGGGCACTTGCTGTGTGAGTTTTACAGAATAAGGAGAATTTTCTTCTTCTGCCTTAAGGCATGAAGAGAAGTGTCAGCGTCTGTAATGCTTTCAGGTTTGTAGGCAGAAGCTCTGGGCCATCGGGGCTTACTTGCTCTGTTCTGACTCTGGTGTCTTGGAGGATTGCAGAAGTGCCAGCTCTCGTGGGCTTTGGAGGCAAGGCAAGAGCATGCCAGGGGAAAATCCCTTCCTTCCTCAGCCAGGGGAGACAGAGACCTGCAGCTTTTACAAAATCTCTTGTTCAAACAGCGATGTCAACCTTGCCATGGCAGTGAGCAGCGGAGCCCAGGTTACCATTTGACTCCTGCTATGCAAGTAGAGGCTGGTACAAACCAAACTGATAATTCGCATCCACCAGAATTCAGATTGCAGCTCAGAAGTGACTCTTTAAAAGCTTTGGAATAATTATTTCACCTGTAGTTGGAATTTTTTTCTCCAGGCTCGACTTACAGTTTATAAATATGTGAGACAGGCGATTGGTAATTCAGTTTATAGTTTGTATGAGCCCTCAAGCTTATGTCAATGCTGTTATCTATTATAGAAATGCAAACATGCTCTTTGATGTGTTATTCTCAGTGACTTGGGAGGATAAAGACAGAATACTCTATGGGCATTTGTAAAAGAAATTCAGAAATTGCAAGTCTACTAGGACCTAACAACATTTTTTAATTTATTTTTTTCTCCTTTGCAATATGCTTGATTACAGTAACTTGAAAACAAGAGAAATATTGCATCTGTCTAGGTTTCTGCAGTAGGTGAGCCCAAACTGGTTCCCCTACTATGCCAAAAGCCCTTTTTTGAGGATGCCAAACGTGTTTTATATTGTAGCAGAAGGGAAATTTGGTGCCACAGATATAGGATTTATTCTGTTGGACAGATTTCCTTGCTATAGGAGCACCTCCTGCTGGCTCTGCACTGCGCTGCCCTTGGACAGCCTGTGCTTCCCAGGCTTGGGAATAAAAAAGGAAGCCACGTGAGGTTTCTCGAGATAGAGGAAAATGGTCGTCGTGGGACCAGTTCTGCTTCTTTGCAGGGCGATAGGGAAGGCTCCAGTGATGACTGACACTTCCCAGTCTGCTACCGATATATATTTCTGTAGTCCCTAAGGGGGTGTTGGTACCCCACTAACTCAGTTCAGGGGTGACACACTGTCTGCTCCCACATCTCTGCAGTGACCCAGCTGAAGTCCACAGAACAGCTCAGAGTAACGCTTGGTAATAAGGAGGTGAGAGAGCAAAAAGACATTGTGTTTGTCCCAGGCAGCTTCAGTTTTTCTATGAAAAATAGCTCAGACTATTTTTCCATGCAAAATGCCTTTTTTTTTTTTTTTAAAGAATGTATAGCAGCTTTGTGGTCATTTTGGTGAATTTTATTTGAAAATATAAAAGCAAGATATTAATATGTTCTTTTTTCTTACTGCCACAATAAGCAGCTTCAGTAGGTTTTTTCCAAGCAATTTCTTCCTTGAAAGTTTTTGGTTTTGTTTTTTGTTTTCGTTTGGTTTTTTTTAGGAGGCAGTTATAAAGTAGTTCTAAAAAATAGATAAAGTCAGCTTACAAATGATACGTTAAAGCTAAGCGAGATAAGCTATCCTGACCAGACTGCTCTTCTTCCTTGGAAAACTAAACCAGTTGAAAATTCTTGCTGTCATTCTGGTACACAAGAAAAATAAGTCCAAAATATCAGCATATTCCCCAGAATGAGAACGCTGCCAGCTCTGACATGTTTCCTTTGGTGATCAAAGCTCTTGGGATGGCTGTAGATGACATAAAGAAAACGTGGTTTGTTCGTTTAAATGCAGTGGGTGGGGAGCATGAGAGAGCAGAGCGTTGTAGGGAGTAGGACTCAAACATAAAATGTGCAGTAAAGATCTGTTCATCAACGCCTTTTCCTACTAGTAAGCATTAGCACTGTAGCAACACTTAAAGGCTTCTTCTTACTATTGTTATTGTTATTGTTATTGTTATTGTTATTGTTATTGTTTTAGTCTATAAAGAGGCTGAGGCTGTTGAAATAAGCACCAGTGAACAAGCACAGGGAGACACAGACCTTGTCGCCACAGCAGTGAACTTCTGGTTTACAAAGGCACTACCCATGGTTTATTAAAAAAATGTTTTCTTCTTTACTGCCCTGTTTTAATATTTTGACCCACCGTAGTGAAAACCCAGCAGTTTGCACTGCACTGCCATGCTGTGCCCCGTTGTCACGCACTGTCTGGCTGTGTGTGCCCTCCGGCTGTTCCTGCAGCCCTCTCCCTCGGTCGCTTGTCCCCTGGGGCTGGCTAGCTGTTCCTGGGGACGATGCCACCAGGGCGATCAGCAGGGCTCAGGTGACATTTCATTAGAAACGCCCAAGAGTCAACCCAGGCAAGCGCTCAGCCAGGACACTGCCCTCGGTCCTACACCCTGTATGGCACACATTTTACAGAAAGAAAAATCGGGAAAAAATTCAGAAATACTGTACAAAATGGTTTAAAACTTCTCTGGAAGTATTTTGGTAAATCTTGCTGCCTGTAAAGCCAGATGCCTTTTATCTCATAGGAACTGAAAGGCAGAAGAAAATTATGACTAATATATTTTTAAGAACTAGAAAAAATTACCTAGCCCCACATATTTGGCATATCAGATTATTATCATTTAAGGCTGTGATTTTCAAAAGAGCTTATGGGATTGTGGCACCCAGACCTACTCCTGCCCCCATGGAAATGCATATTAATTTGCTATCAACTTCCATGTGAGGGATCAAACTCTTCAGCTCTCACTGAATTTTCCTGGGAGGTTAGTGACTGTTGCAAAAATCCCAGCTCAAACCTCCTCGCTGTCACTCTCTTTTCAGGGGAAATTCAGTGACTATTGCGAAAATCCCAGGCTGAACATCGTGATAATTTCTGGTTTTCAGGGCAGGAAGCAAACTCCATGCATCCTACCAAAACCAGCAGCAATCTTTCTTCTCCGGAGGGGTTTGTCACTTTTGCCTTCTACGTCCCTCATGCTGTCTGAAGGTTGTGGTGGGTTTCTGTTATTCGGGGGTTGAGAAGAGTCCACGTCTGGGCAAGAAAAAGCAATCCTTGATCTGGCTGTAGAGGTCCATTTCTGTTAAGTAGTCACTTTTTAAAAGGTGTCCAAAACCAGTAGGTCTCATGAGCTGGGCTAGGTGTGAAGGTGGCTGGGGCAGTCACAAACACACATTCCCAGCCCATTTCAGCTGTGCCAATCCATTTGTACAGTTTGACTGCTTGGGTGTGTGAGGGTGCTGGCATGGGGGTGCACACCCTGCTGTGTGTCACACTGCAAATGGACAGCAACAATGAGAGGGACTTCTTGCAGAAGAAACAAATTTGCTTTACTCTAACAGCTCTGGATCACTGCTTGTTTAGAAAAAATGCTGCTTACAAACACGTGAACCAGCCGTGCTTGCCTGTGCTCTCAGAGCGATGGTAATTACATAGATTTTTGGTCAGTCCTGTCATATTTACTCCACCAAATTGATTAACCTATGTAATGAGTACAGGACTGTGACCAATACTGACCCCACATCAAAGCCTGATATTGCTGCAGTGTGCTGACCTGAATTTTAATTGTTCAGTAGGTTTTGTAATTAAACCGCAAATGTGCTAAAGAAGAGATTAGGCATTTTAGCGAGCAGCCTATGTATTTTTTCCCAGGTGTGCCAATTGTGTACACTATAAAATGTCCAACGTCTGCCTCAATACACAAAGATCTAACAACATGCCATTTCATAGATGACTTAAACAACTTCTTTTTTTTTTTTATTTTTTTTTTTTTTTATTTTTCTTGACATATTAAAATGTGGAAAAAATGTAACTTGTATCCTAAAATTTTCTATATACATTATTGTGTTGCACCAAAGCTCTTGCATCAAGGTATATAAATAAATCAACAATGAATAAATTAGGACTTCAAGTCTCTATGAAATTCCCACAGGCTTGTACACTTGGTCCTCAGAGTCCAAAAAAGCTACTGCAGACAGATGTGTTTTTGTTCTTTAGGATCATCAGTGTGGTACATCTGTTGCTTCAGCCAGTGGCTATGCCAGACTTGAGAGAAAACACGTTGCTCGTTAAATGAAAACAACTATCATAAATAAACGAGAACGTTTGGAAAACTACCCATGTCTCACTTTTGCTTGAAAGAAATGTCTCTTTTGGAAGTTCTCGCAACATAGAGGAACTGCGCTGCCTCATTCCACATGATTCTTTCTTCTTTCATTTTTCTAGAGAAAAACATGTGTTTCAACATCTGAGTTTCCAGCAAATGTTGCCTTCTACCTCATGCGCCTGCTCCTTTGGCAAGGAGAAATCCAGTGTCTCTGCTGGTGCAGCTCCCTGCTTTATTTTTGACCACACAGAGGAGATGGAACTAGACGAAGGTGGGTTAATCTGGAATTGGGTGGGTTGTGCTAGAAGGGAGCAACTGGGAAGAAGATCCATCTTTCATTCATAAAATTTTGTTTGAAACATTTGGGGAGAATTAGGAGCTACATTTTCATCTTTATGAGCTGGGACTTGGGAGCCTACCTTGAGATTTATTCAAGACCATGAATCTGGTCTGAAACTGTTCTTCTTTGGTGCACTTGTACTTCTTCCATCTTCCTGTGATTTAGTTCATATAGCAGTGATGGGTGTCACGGGGACTCACAAAAGGTGATTGACTCTGTGGGTTTGATTTTGAGCATAGAGTTTGGCTGAAGGAAGGGCAAGACCCAGGTTTCTTTCCTACAGGAAGACTGTTGTGCATAAAGAATAATGAGGGCAAGGTGACAAAATGTGGCAGGTTTGGAGAGTAGCAGTCTGAGATACAGGCTGTTTGTCTCATAGATTTGGTAGCCAGAGTTCATCTAGAATTGGCAAAACAAACAAACAAACCCCCAAAAACCAAAAAACTAGTAATCTACTGATATTTGGAAAAAAATAAAATTGAATGTAGATACGTAATTTACTGGAACAGTGAGACGGTCCTCATCCTTTTTATTAAAAATCACCCTTCAGACTAAAGAGTACCCACCTGGCACTGAATAGTGTCCTGTAGGCACTGATCTTAATGTGGCACTAGCAATGTGTTCTCCAGGGACCATCTCTGCTTTGCTTTTATTTCCTGTGCTCTGCCCAGAAATCCCAAAGGCATCCTGGGAAGATTTTTCTTTCAATGGAGAAATGTTTTGTTCAGTCACATAGTTGATTTCACCAACTGGATGTGTTTTTCCCTTTGCAGTGTGCTCCAGGCTGCCTTGATCCTCATTGAGAGCCTTGGAATCCAGCTGAGCTTTGCTTGGGTGTGAGCTTCCCTGCCTGCTTCCCAGCACAGGTTGTTCTCAGGCACAAGATTCTGCAACCTATTTTGGTTGGCCCTGCCATGAAGGTATTTTCTGCATGTGGGAGTTTTCAAGAGTGTTGATTTATATCATTCTGGCAACAATGTGCTGAAATTTTTCTACCATTTTGCAATTGTTATTCGTCGATTTAAGCATGTGATTAATCAGTGAGGACTCTTAAATGCTGACTGTGGGAGTCCATGAAGAATGATGCCTTCGTTATCACACTTGAATATGCGCTGAACCTTGCTTCCCTGTCCAGAGGCACCCTCTCCTCCACACAAAACACCCTACCTGCCGTGCCTAACTTTCTTGAATGTATTTGAAAGGACTCTGCATTAAGTAGAACACTTGCAATCTAAAGAAAATAATGTAACCCTGCTAAAAACACCAGTGTGTTGTATTCTTTGAGTGACTACATGCACCTGTAAGAGCAGATTTTAGATTGCAAACAATACCTCCACATTTTTCAGCTGTCTTAAGCTTGCAGTGACAAAAGACCTTGCAGTGCATAATGATGAGTCCAAACAAAACCATATAAATATGCCAGAAAAATAAAAGTTTTTGCTTGCCAGAGATCTCAAGCTCTATGAAATAGGTTTGGACTCTGAAATTGAGACGACAGTTTTCAAATAAAATTAAATGAGGTAACCACAGACTGAAATCCTAAAATAAGAATTAAGAGTCAAGAAAAGCCATAAACAAATTACTGATATATAATTTTAAGGTAAATACGTTAATTTAAAATAAGTTTGCATACCCATTTGAAAGATGTAATTTCAAGAGAGAATAACCAGTTTAAAATTAATATAATTTATTAACAAATAAAATTATAACACAAGCAGAGGGAGGTTGGAGGTGAAATATTGAGTTTCCTTTGATAGGTAGAGTAATTATGAAGTATGCTTTTGAAGTTCAAGAAGAGAGCCTTAGGACACAACATTTTTTAAAGTAAAAATTGGCTTGCACTCTGTTCAAGTGATTTATTTTGCACTAAGAAATGGGTGTGAGACATGATGTGATTTAAAATGTCATCCCTTGATGGAACTGCTTGAGGGTGACATCATTTTTTTTCTTTTTTTTCTCTACTTTTATTTATGTATTTGGCTGCTTTATTTCTAAAATTTTCTATCTTAGGCAATCTAATGAAACCATGTAGATATTAAAAAAACCCCAAGCTATCAACACCTTCACTGTCCCCCAAATAAAGCTTTCCCTAAAGTTCAGGAAGCTAAAAGCTAGACTCTGGAGGGAGCCACTGGGAAGGAACAGAGTTTTCAGCTGCATTTATGTCATATGTGTTGCGTCCAGCTTTGAGGAGTTCCACTTGTACATGCCACCAAACAAACACATGGAACAAAGGAGTGATGCTTGTCTTCAAGACCAGGTTGTCCCACACGTCTCTGGACAAGGAAGGCTGCTCCTCCTCTGTCCTCTCCTGCCTTTTTCAGTGACCTGGATGTCCGACCTCTTACAGGTTTTCTTAGAAGCAATGCGCTGTGCAATTCATATGGCAGTCAACACCATGGCTTTTGTGACATCTTTGGTTGCACTAGGCTTCACTGTCATGAGGAGGCAAAGCTGGCTGTTGTGGCAACAGGCCCACAGGACAGAGGTCAAGCTATGGCCACAAGACACACTTGCTTTGCACAACCCCTCTCAAGAGGTTTTTGCTTAACATCAGTGGCATTTTCATATGCCTGGTGACTTTTAGCATAAATCTCACAAATTTTGTTCAAAGCCCTGGCTGTTGGAGGCAGAGGATGTATGTGAGAATGTCAAAATTAAATTCAGCCTGAGTCCCATGATGTTTTGCCTACTGATAGCCGAATAGATCTTGCAGGTCCTGGATGGGATAAGCTTCTGGGCACAGAGTAGCATGGCTGGGCAGCTGTAGGGCAGATCAACCTGTGCTTGTTCCATACAGAAATATAGAAGAAATAACCCAAACAAACAGCAACAACACCACCACCCCCAAAAACCCCAAAAACAACTCCCCCAGAAAAAAAACCCAAACCAGAAAGCAAACCCTTCGAATTTCATACAGCTGTGTTCTGGAAAGCCATGAGATATGGATGCTCTCTCTAGGAGCTCTGCAGGCTGAACGACTGAGAATGAGGGGACTGTATTTCATCACCAACATGAAAACATTATAACCTAATACACACAGGCACATACCTGCCAAGTAAAAGAAGCCACTTTTTTCCTTGCTTTTTCTTTCGGATAAAATTGCCATCTAATCTAAAACATGGCAGTCTTGCTGAAAGTCTGTGATTTATCTTTGTATAAGGAGCTGTAGCAAAGTTCATAGCCAGACTTGTTACAAAAACACTGAAGTTAAAAATAGCTGCGCAGTCAGGGAGCAGGATCCAGCTCTAAATGAGTGGCCCAGTTTGCTCTCACAGTCACATATTGTAAGCAAAAGTCAACCCTTTTGTTTTTAGGCTGCTGCTGATAGCTTTTTCTTTTCCATGGGGAGATGTTGGTGCTTCCCTATCATTTGACAGCTTTCAACTCTTTTTGTGGCCTTTGTGAAAGGTCTGTGCCAACAAAGTAAGTACCAGTGTCGTTTTGACTGGAAGCAGGACTTCTTTGGGAAGGTGTTATTCATGCAGGAGAGGGAGTACCTTTTTTTTTAAACTGAAGAATATTGGAAAGATTTCTACAGGAACCTTTCAAGGAGCTCACAACACTTTTCTTCTGGGCCTGCTACAGAAGTTAATTCTGCCCTGGTTAGCAGACAGAATTGCTACTACAGTGGGAAATGGATTGGCTCCTTTTCTGCTCTGACAGCCATGAGGCTGCATGAATTACACAGCCTGGTGTTCTGGGTGGAGCAGTTCCGGAGGATTCATCCCAGCTGGGTCTCACACCAGGTGGCAAAACAAACTATAAAGGGCTGAAGGGCTGGGGAAGTGGGTTCCCTTCTCTCCTGCTGTGCTGTGGATAGGGACTGCTGTGGGTGATTTCTGCCCTCCGCGGCGCACAATGGAGAAAGCTGAGGCTTTGAAAAAGGAGGAGGGGGTAAGTGATATCTAAACTGGTATAACTCTGTTATAACTGGAAGTTTTGGGCTTTTTAAAAATTGCTTGCTTGAAGAACTGAGTCTGCTCTATGTTTTCTTGCTTGTGTTGTTCCCCAGCCTGGATAAGGCCTATGCTGTATTGCTTTGCAGGCTGTGGAAATTAAATATAGCACAGGGAGGTCTCTCTACCCATCTATGAAATGGGAGAATAATAGTTATTGTCTTACAAGGCTTTTTTCCCTGAAATAATTTTTTGTTTTTAACTGTGAACATTTTGAGGCTCGATTCTTGTCTTGTATGACTGCTTGGGTCCAAGCAGAGGTGGTGTTAGGTGGAGACAGTAAAAAGTGCAATAGAATCCATGCATGCAAGGGCTAAAGAATGAACAGGCGTTCCTTTATTTTAGTTGTGTAAAATGGTGACTGTCCATGGAAAGCTGTAGGCATGTTCTCCATTACTAGCTCATATTTTAACATGTGGCCTTATGGGGGCAAAACCATCTGCTGTTTTCCTAAAGCTGGTGTTCCTAACACTTTACACCTCTGATGCAGTGTGAGGGATAAAGTCAAAATATGTATCTGTTGCCCAAGATATGTTTGATGATATTGTAGCCTGTGGTGTCCTGTTGCTGAATCAGTTCTTGCAAGGAGCTTGGAAATCTGTTACAAAGCTGGGAAACACACGGCTAATCCATAAAACCTTAAATATATGTAAAGCAATGTGCAAATGACACCTATTAACTGGAAGTTGCTACAGATAAGAGATCTGGCAGTTGAATCACAAAAATATTATTCAGAGTAAATACTTACACCAAATTAATAGCCTAGAAACAGTTCCACCACTCAAACAGCCTTCAGAAGTAACAACTGATTTGAAAGAGTGGGCTGCTGTTAAAATAATAATGAATCCAGCCTTGTCCTTTCTCCTTGGTATCCTCCAGGCTTTCTCTGGTGGGGTGTTTTGACTGCTGTGAAGATTTAAAAGAACTTTCTTATCACTGATAAATATCAAAGCTGGTGAGAATGCTGTGTGTGGCTGAGGGTTTGCAATATGTGAACATTAAATACTGATGCTATACTTGATGCTGTAACAATTTCTGCTACTTTAACAAAAAATACCCTGGAAAGGTCTCTAGTCCTCTCCCAGAGGGGAATGGGTGCATTAAAATCAATAACTAAGAACCTGACATGTTGTTGGTGTAATGCATTTGCATATTTGGCTAATGCAAATCTACTTGTTTCCATTTTGGTGAGGCTTGTGTTGTCCTGCAAGTGTGGTGTCCCGTTTGGCAGTTCAGGAACTACTGCCCATGCAGCATGAGAGAACTCCTTCCTTCGTGTCAAGCCAAAAGGATGTTCTAGAATTTAGGGTGGTGATCTAGGACATGGCAGCTTTATATTCACTGCTCTGCTCCCTGCCTATCTGGTGTTAGGTTTTACTTCCCTGTTGAAAATAATAAGGATACAGGGGTGGTGTGAGACTGCTAAAGGTTGTTTTTTGACGGTACAGTGGTGTTTTGGGTGTAAGGTATGCTTGCAGAGGAATATAATCAACCTTCTGTATATCAATGTCTAGAAAGCTTGGCACAGGGTTGAACAAAAGCTGCTCCTACCATTCTGAAGAAAAAGTAACAAGAATGTTACTTTAGGTTTTTTTTTAGTTAATGACTTCTGATGCTGTAATTGCAATAAAATTATCTAAGTTCTGCTTATTTTGGGCCTCTTCCAGTATTGATGGGGAGGTCATCTGCTGAGCTTATTGCTACCTAGTCTGGGCTGCTTCTTTGGGAGGTGATCTGCTGAAGGCTGGGTATCTGCCCTGCATTGCAGGGTGCAGTGGGGGCATGCCTTCAGTGTGTGATTTCCAAAGCCCTTCTCCCTCATATATGGCAGATATTCCGGGGTGGCTGCTATTGCTTCACGGGCTGTGGTTCAGGTATGCAACTTATAATATTGGGCATGAGATGTATAAAAGACTATTAGATAGTGCCTTCTGAATTCCATGCTTATAAGCACTGTGAAAGGCTACCAGGGTCTCACAGATTCATAAGAAAGCTATCTATTCCTCATGCATTTCTTCCATTATGTGGATCTAGAGCTCAGCATCTCTAAGGACCAGGTTAAAAATTAAACCCTCAAATTTCTTAGGCTGAAAACCTCATTAGAACTATTTGACCTCATTATTTATTGAAGAATACTGTCATGTCTTAAAAAGAAGAAAATAACCTGTATTATACCTGTCAGAAGTAGGAGGGATACATCCTGGCATGCCCATGGATATGTGTAACCCAGCTGCTGAGCTGTTGGCTTGGCTTCTCTCAAGGAGAGGTAAAGAGCCACATGGTGTCTCTGGGTGCTGGATTTTGTACTTGGATAAAACTTGTGTATTAGCATCCAGAGAGGCAGCTCAATACTGGATGTACATCTGAAGCACCACAAGAGTGCAAGTAATTCCAGTGAGGGTCTGCTATATATTACACATGGTAAATTGGCTCCAGATAAATCTGGTTTGGACTGTGGAAGTCATGTGGTGTGCTAAAGTCTCTTATTTCTTGCTCAGACCTTGCTTTTTTTGCAAGGAGCTGCCACGGTAGTCACAGAAATACAGATCTAGAGTCTGGCGGGCTTGGGATGGCAAAATCCTACTGGATCGCATTTTGCACAAAGGCTGCTATCAGCCTTCTGGGCTTATTACTTAACTAGGATACAGGCAGTGGGATCTAAGGGCTGTATCAGTTACCTCATTTAGCTGTAACAAGTTGTCTTTAAGTGGCAGATTCATCTTCATTTTAATACATGCAGGCTGAGACTGTGGAAGAGGTAGACACAGTATAGTTGTTTAAACCTCAAAATATGTTTTAAATAATTGATTTCCATGCATCTAAAGTAAAGATCGGTTATTCAAAACATATTTATATTTGCAAAAAACCAAAACCAAACAATATGACAAAACAAATACTTATAAATAATTTAAAACATATTTTGAGGCTTTTAATGTTGCAGAATATGTGTCTCCAACAGTGGTAAAACCTCAATAAATATGATTTAACAATTCTCTGTATTTAATACATAATTGTGCTATTGAGTAGAAAAAAAATATTAAGTTTAATAAAAACTTTGACAATGCGCTGGATGAGCTAGAAAACCAGCCTTTAAATTGACACCTGCTTAGTGAAAGGCATGTGCAATTAAAAGTAAATGAGAAGAAACTGGTGTTTATTAAGAATTCTTCATTATTGATCCGGTGCTGGGTGCAAACCAGTGCTTTATAATCTGATAAAGCTCTGTTGGGAGGCTTCAGGCCTAACATTAGGAAGCTGAGAGGGTGGCCAGACACTATAATTAGCTTTCTAGAGAGGTGGTTTGTGTCCCAAGCCTGTCAGTGATAAGGGGTATTTGCACAATGCTCTTAATGTGTGTTAACTTCTGATCAGGCAGCTGGGCTGGAGGATTGTGGTATGTCCATTCCAACTGAGTTTTCTGTATCAAAGGATAAATGTTCAGTGAAGTTCTGCAGGCTGTTAGGATCAAGAACTGCAAAGTGAAATTTTAAATGGTTGGTGGTATCTAGAAGAGATATTGATTATCTCGACTGTTGGGATTTTGGCTGGTTGCATCCCTTTGTCCTGGGGAATTTTAGTTCTATACCTGAATCTTCCCTACTGATGCAAACAAAAGGTGAGGTATAGATCTTGTTTTATGGTGCAAGAGGTAGGCTGGCTGCCCTCCCTTGGGCAGAGTTTCTACCAGCTTTACTGGCTGCTTCCTTGGAATAAAGACAGCAGAGCATGAATCAGAACAAAATTTAGGTACTAAACAGTGGGCTTCAGCCTCACTTGTAATGGAATCAAGTTGCCTGCCTGTGATTTCCCTTCCTTTTGTAAAGTAGCTGTTATTTGAAATCCGCTTCAGATACTGATGTTCCCTTACTATAGTAAAATCAGTTCTGGCGAAAAGTAAAGACAGACACGGTAGTTTTGCAGTCTGTAAATTTTGAGCTGGCTTTGACTGTGTGCACATCATAGGTTGTCATAATACAGTTGGCTTGTTTGTTTGTAAAGAGTTGCTGGTCTCCGTAAGTTGTGGGCTTGTCTACATTATGTGTGTTTAACAACTGAGTTAGTGTGAATTAAACTGTATTTCTTCATGTCTCTATGTGGATACTCTTGATCAGACCACCTTAATAAAGATTGGGATAATCCACATCCAGAGTTGCTTAGCACATTAATCTGTTCTATGCTAACTTTTTCAATGCTTGACAGGCTCATAAATCTTCTCTTCTTTCTTTTGTTCACTCCCATTATGTAACTGTGTGATTATATATGCAGTGTTTCTGAAGTATTCTCAGCTTGGTGTTCCCCAGTTAGAAGTTAAAGGTTTCATGTTGTGCTCTCTGTGAGATGATGGGGGTACCTATAAACATGTGGAACTCCTGGGTGTCTGCAGTGAAGAAGTTTAGGTGAGCATCCACCTCTCATGCAATCCAATACTGCTTTGCATGCTTTTATGGAAAGGGTAATGCAACACAGAGTACTGTACATGGGTTCTTCCAGCTCTGAATTAGTCTCTTTTATCTGTCTCTGACCACAACAGATGTTGGCAGCCTTTCTATTCCATATCCTTAAGTCAGACTAAGAATATAAGTTCCGCTTAGAGAAGCTGTAAGGGAAAAATTTAACCCTTTCATGAGGATTTTTACTGTGTTTTTTTCTTGAATGCTCTTGACTTGATTTAAAAGGGGAAGAGGTCAGCAAGTGTCAGGATTGACAGTCTTTGGGGCATCCTCAGATTATATTCCATTGAAGTGGTCACTGGTCTCTGCATTTTCAGTCAACTTCCCTCTTACTGGGGACACAGGAGAAGAGGGTAAAAAAATCATAACGAGTATTTCTGACACAGTTTGCCTAAGAATTTGCAAAAGAATGGTAACAGTTCTGTAACCATCTTCAGCATAGATGCCAGAGAGAGTACTGGCCAAATCTATGGAAAATTAGCCCATTTTACCCTTTTCAAGTGATCAATCCGTTGACCCTAATGCATTTATTATGGTATGAAACATCCTTTAAAAAGTTTGAAGCAGTTTACCTTTTCCCTGTAGGTGGAATTAACAAAAGCATCACATGCCTAGATCCTCTTCAGGATAGCCTTGGACTGTTTGCTTTCATCTTAAAACAAAAAAAAACAAAAACAAAAACAAAAAAAAAAAAAAAAAAAAAACAAAAAACAAACAAACAAAACAAACAAACAAAAAAAGCAAACAAAAATAAATCTATAATTTAAAATAATTACAAATGTGCAGGTATTTTATTCCTATGTTTTTCAGTAAAGAAGGCTCACCAGAGAGCCAGAATTAGAAGAAAGCACCATATATATGTGTGTGTATTTATACCATAATAATTTGAGAAGAGCCCATTCTATCTCCAAACAGCCCTTGCAGACTCTTCACTGCTGCTCTCCAAGATGACCAGCTGTCAGAAAGTCCTAGGCAATGTCAGAACCAAGCCAGCATTCTTCTTCCCAGCTGCACTCGTGCCTCTAACAGAGACCCGTACAGCCTGATGTGTAGCTAGTTACTTCTCTTCAAGGGAGAGCGATGTAAGGATCTAATTTTACTGACTGACATGGGCTGCAGAAGCATACACAGCTTGCTCATATCCTTTGTGGAGTTGGAAGCCGAGTCACCTTTTTTCTTTTTTCCTTTATTTTTTTTTCCACCACACAGAGACGCCATCACATATGTTCAGAGGCTGATGAGCTGAAAAGATCTGGGAGCCACATGTGACCAGCAGAATGAGCATCAACCTAGAGTAGAGTTTCAGTGGGAGATGACTTTTGGGAAAGTTCCCACAGAAATACCATGGTAGCATTTCTGTCCTTGCTCAGCCTGATTTAATTTATTCTGAGGCTACTTTGTGTCCCTGGCACCACAAAAACACCATTAATCAGGTATAAGGAGCACTTGAGATCCCATCAGTGGTCTCTCTCATCACCAGAAGGGTGCCAAAGGGCTGTCTGTGTCGAGGTGGACCTGGCCCACCGTGTTTATTGACGCAGTAGCTTGTGCTGAGTCACAGTGCCTGCCCCACAGCCAGGAAAGGGAAGGGCTTGTTTTCATTAGGGGTCATCAATGCTATCTGGAAGTTTCGGAGTCCTGGGGTGTAAATTGTGCTGAGGGAAGGTCACAGAAGCCTTTTTGGAATGTCAAAGCAGAAAGGAGTTACTGTGGTGAGTGATACAGTTGGAAGGCTGTATGTTCAATAATACAGCACAACACTCTGTCCTTAAGGTTTGGTCTCCCAAGTAGAAAGGGGAGTCTGATTCCTCTCCCATGAGAAGAGAAGCAGAAGGCCTCAGGAGGCTGGGGTGATGACACAAGCAGGCATCTCCAGCCCATTCACTTGTTAAAGTGTGGGCATCGCCTTCTTCAGGGGAGGCCTGCAGGCCCCCTGCACTCTGTTGGCCTCCAAATTCATTGTCCTTTCAGAGAAGGGAGCCAAAAAAGCAGACTGGAGGAAATGTAGAGGAAAGCTCATATTTCCTCCTGGTTAGAAGGTTTTGGTATCCTAGGTTAAGTTTGTTATCCAGCTTATAATGGATTTTTTGGGTAGACAGGTTATGGCAGGAGGAAGTGGTGGTTGGGGTGGTGGGGGTAAGTGCCAAGAGGAGGATTGCAAAGGGTTGATTTTTTTCATCTTGTTTGGTGTAGGAGATGGTGCTGTGGAAATGCCAACATACTGCTGCTGCCTTCCAGCACCCTGCTAGATGTGGGCAGGAGGAGGCAAGGAGTTAAGCAAGGGCACCCCTCAGTCCTCCCTCCTGATGCAAAGAGAATGTAGTGACTTGAAGATGTTGATGTAGAATTGAGAGTTTCTGGCTCTGGGGAAACTCTCCTGACTCCTGTCTGAGGGAAAATACCAGATTCCACTGATTACTTCTGCTATCTAAGTATTTTATGTGTGAAGTTTGTCACTTGGGGAAAGCTGCGAGCTACAAATATTGGAGGAAGATCAGAGCTGGTCTCTGCCTCTATGAACTTGTTCCTGATTTATATCAGACTGTGCAGTAACCACCAGCACCACCTTCCAGATGTCCATCTCCTGTAGTGCCAGGGTAGCAATAAGGGCCCCTAAGCCAGCACAGTCCTGTGCACATGATGAGTATTTATTCATTCATCCTCAGGCAGAGAAGGGTCTGAGACAGGCTGAGTGCTCTATCCACTTTTAAGTGGGACATGCAGTGGCCTTCTGCAGTTCTGTGCATCTGGACCTTTTCTTCACTTGATTCTCCTCCAAGCACCCACAAATGAAACGTTTCATACTGAAAATGTTTTGTGCCCAGTGGCTTGCTTTCACTGTTGTAAGAAAAATTGAAGTTTCGGAGGGGTTGCAGTCAAGACCCTCCCCTGTCCTCCCTGTTTTGTTGTCAACCTGAAAAATCAGCTATTCCTGTAATCCCGGTCCCAGGCTAATGTCAAGTGTAAGGGACATATTCTGAAATGTCTTATTGTGGTAAGGGCTTTGGAGCTTCTCCCAGGAGACTCTTCTTGCTGGGAGCTGTTCTCTCATGCTTAGTGTGTGATTTAAACAGCAACGTATCCTGCAACCACTATAAAATAATGTTAAATTATTTTAGAGCATTCCAGGCCTGTTGGTAAATGTTTTCTAATAATTGATTGTTTGAGTGTTTCTTAGTTGCTTGTGGCAATGTGATCTTCCTCTTTGCAGGATTATTGGTCTTTTAAGTGGGATCCAACCACTTTCCTCAAAAGAGTGGAATACTAGATTCTACTAGGAAACACTTTGAAATTATATTTAACCTAAGGCTGCCAATGTTACAGAACATGAAGGGATAATATTCTTTCTCTCTCCTGCAAATTCACATGCACATGATTAATTGCATTATTTATCCATGACTAAATACTGTATAAAGCTCTATCTTTATCAATCTCCATTGCAATTCAGAAGTGATATATTTTTAGATGCTATGTATAGTCTCTGCTAGGTGTTAGTTCTGTTTTGTTAATGGGTACTTTTGCACATACAAGGAATTCTAACACACTGGAAATCTAATAACTATTCCTTTTATGCTTGGTAAACCTATAATATCAATTGAAGAATATGAAACAAAAATGGAATATGAGCAAAATGGCACAACTGAGAGTCGTACTCTTACCCTGTGTTTGTGGGATGACTTTCATAGAAGGATTCCTAAAAGCATCCAAAGTTGCTTCTAGCTGCCCAAGAACATGGAGAAGTCCTATTGACTCCAGGTTTGCTTACACTGCTGTGTGGGACAGACATGCTAGAGATTAGCTCTAAATTAGATGGATTAAATCCCAGAAGTACAGGAGACAATCTGGGAGACCTAAAATTGGTCTAAAAATAACACTTAAGGATAGGAAAGGTGTAAAAGAATGAATAAGGTACTCAAAGTTCTCTTGTCTCTGTTAGTGCACTCTTCTCTGTAGACCAGTCCAGTGTAAACCAGGAGCTGACATAATTCTTCCTATTTTTTTATATTTAATTTTATATATTATATATTTATTTTTATTTTTTTATATTTAATTTTACTAATTAGGGCCAGTCCATTTCTGAGAAGTAGGTTGTAGTGTCAGGTAAACAGGCCATCAAGGCTGCTCTCTTCCAGGGGTCTGTGAACCTGGAAAAAAGGCTGGCCTATCATCCAACAGGTAGAGATTGAGATTGGAAAAAATCTCAACCCATACAAATCATGTTAAATTCCTTGAGCGTAGTTTTGGAAGAACTTGGGGATCAAGCTGCTGAATACTTGTTTATCTGCCTGCAGGCTTATTTTGGGGCTGAAGAATTCTATTTATACTGGTGCATGTTCACATGAAGCATTGAGTCATATTGCCGTCACATCATATTGCATCCTCTAAAAAGTCTGAGGGTGAAATACACAAAATCAGATTTTCTGTTCCCTAGGTTCTGTCTTGGTCTTTTGAACCAGTATTTCTTGTAAAATAGTTTCTAAGTTAAAATCTTACTAACCGCCAAATGGCAGCTTAACAGTTTCATGAACTGGCAACTGAGATCCTTATGGAAAAATCTGCACTAGTTGACTCAGAGCAATTTTTTTTTTTTTTTTAAATCATGATCCTCAGTGATATGGGACTTTGAAACAGTGTTGCAGTTTAATGGGCTATTTCTCTCTTCTGCATAATATCCCCTTCTTGTCTGCATATTTTTATTCTGGGTTGTGTCTTATATTACAGTATATTTTACCTCAAACAATGACCTCTGTTGCAGTCAAATGTAGCTTTTCTAATATTTGACTTTCAAGGAGTGTTCAAGAATAGGGTGTAGAGAATCCCTGAATCTGTCCATCTGTGAACTTCAACAACATTTGACCACCTAAATCTGTCGATAGAAATTTCATTCTGCCATGCTCATCTTTTCTTTCATCTTATGCCTTGAATATTACCTCCAACTTGTTCAAAAAATAGGGTTGGAAGAGTAACTCCCCTCTCCTTTTTCATTGCCATCTGATGTTTTGGCTACAGATGGTGGCTGACTAATGATGAACATCCCGTTCCCTTGTGCTGCAGGAAGTCCACACAGGAGAGGTAAGAGCACAGAGGCAAGGGCAGCCTGCTGGGCTCCCCACCCTTCAGAATCTGCAAGTGGCTGCACTGTGCTGAGCTTCTGTGAAGTGGGAATGACACGAGAGATTGCCATGTAACTCCTGATGCTTTGTGGGTAATTGGAATGGTGATGCACCTGACTGTTTTTTAACTAACTGCTGCAGTTTTCTGAGGCTGGTCATTTTAACCCATGGTCTGAAAATTTTATGGAATCTTTGGAGAAAAATAGGTCCCTTGTGACCATACCTGTGCTCAAATGTGATTATTCTACTGAACAAATGTGAGTAAAAATATCGTAGATCTTCAAAGCAACATAATTCTTCAAACTGAAGAAGAAATCCTTGCAGATTTCAACTCCAAGTACTACTGTGCCTTGTCTGGGTGGGTGGAATAAAGAAATAAGGAGGCTCTGAAATGCTAAGCTCAGCTGCAGCAAACTCACCAGCTTTTGCCTGAGAAGATACTGCTTCTTGAGCTATACAGTGACCATGAGCTATTTAGTCTCCCTTGAGACAGGAAAGCTCTGAACTTTCCAGATAAATTCACAGTTTAATCCAGTTCTGGAGTAATTGCAGGGGCTCTGAGCGGAACTTGAAGATGTCTGGGCTGGATGTGCTGAACTACTCCTCAGTCTTTCTGTCTGGGCACCTTGGAAACACGTGTGTCCAGCTTCAAGAATACTGATCCTCAGAAGTGCTAGAGCCTTAATGCATAGGGCATGTCAGAAAAGTTGTACAATGATTATGCTCATCCTAGGACAAGGGTTGCCCATTAACTAGTTGCCAGTTAACATTAAGGTATAGAACAAGATACTAAATTTGCAGGTAAAGTCATTTCTCTGTTTTAATGCTCCATGGGTTCCAGTGTTTGACATAATAAACTTCATGTGATAAATTACACTTAGGTTTCTTTTCACTTGCTTTGCTTTTGCAATTGCATTAATAAAGTCTCCAAAACTTAACTGTAAATGTTAAGAAAAAGAACCTAAGAATCTAGCTAAGAAATTATAGCCTGAGTGATTTCTTCTTTCTCCAGCCTGCCCCTCTACTACAAATGCCTCATGTTCAAAAAAAGAAAAAAAATTAAGGATAAACTGAAACTAGTTTTAGGAAGCTATATGTCATGAGCAGGTAGATCTAAAAATAGGTTATATCTGCTATTAGTGATAGCTGTTCTAAGCCTCCCAAAGCAGGCTAAGAACTCCTTAGGGCTTCAAGGAGCAAGATGATGGATGTTAAAGTACCGTCATTTTTAGGCATTTTTCAAAATAAGTGGCTATTTTTCTTGCCATTTGGTGCTACAGAGCAGTATTAATGGTAACTAATGCAGCGCAGGTTTAGACAAAAAGTAGTTGCAGCAAAGCAATTTTAAAAGTCTGTCCAACATTATCCGATATTGTAAATAAATAAGAACACATGATCACATGACCTGATTCATTGGCATGAGTATGGGATACTCACATTGCCTTAAAGTAGCATATAATTCAAAGAAAAAGGTTTTCCATTGTCCTTTCTCAAGTATTCTGCATGCACTACGTTTCAGTGTTTTGCTCGATATTGTGCAGTTTTACAAGTCCAGCCTTTCTGGCAAAGTTCATCAAGAGTTAGACATTTTACAAGTATCTGGTGGTTTGTGATCCTTCCGTTATATTAATTTTACTCAAAGTCACAGGGGAAGCATTGTTTCTATGCCTTGGGAAAAAGCTGTAAACCTTATAGTAGGATTGCTTTATGAAGTATTTGCAGCTGTTGATTTTTCTTCAACCCCCTTTTCTCCTGCTTTTTGACACTTTCTTCAAAAGGTTAGTAATTTTCAAGAAACATCATAATTCGCTGATATATTTAGCTTGTGAGGTTAAATTTGGCAGTCTTAACTTCAAGTAACTCCTTTCCTTACAAAGAGGGAACACAGAAGCAGCCTGACTGAAAGAAATGTGCTAGGCAAACATTTTCAAATAAGATTGTTGAGAAATAATGTCATTATTGATGTAGAAAATACAGCTATTGAGCAAACAGTGAAATAATTGTCATTGTGGGGCTGCTATTCTTTGAGAGTTGCAAAAATGAGGGTAAGGGTCCACAATCAGGGGAGGGAAGGGGAGGAAAGACAGAGGCTGTTCAGTTGTGAGTCAGGCGAATAATGATACTTCAGCATGTCTAATTGTCTAATGCTGCAGCATGTATAAACTAGGGCAAGCTGTATATTTTAAAAATTAAAAGCAAGCCAAGGCTGACAACATTTTCTCGGAGTTCTTCTCTGCTGCAGAGGAGTTGGCTGTGATGGGAGCTGTGTTCTCTTCTTGCTTGCTGCTTAGCTCTCTGTACGGAAGTGGGGATGTCATTCATTTGGTTTTGCAAGATGCAGTTGCATCAGCACGGTGTTGCTGTGAAAGACTTTGTCTCCAACAGTCCCTCTGCCTTGCCTTCAGAGATGTAAGCTGGCAAGTGCTCAGCGTTGCTCTAAGTCATGTCTTTGGATGTGAACTGAGAGTCTTCGTTGTGACCTTCCAAGCTGGCGTGTGGAGTGCTGCACGCGGCATGCACTAAAGAGAACAGCAGTGGTGCTGGAGCAGGGAGGCTTTGCATCATCTGGCTTCAGGCACTGGAATTGTGTTGGCTAGAAGCTTAATCTCACTTGTAGTGAATGCAGAGACAGACTCCTCTAAGGAGAGACTTAGAGTCTACACTAGAAGCCTATCTCTTGCAAATTATTTTTTTAGCTTTGGAATGATTCAGCATCTGGAATAACCTTCCTAAATGTATTAAGACCCGAGAAACTCCTGTTTGTGAAACTACTGAAAGAGATGGGAGCTGGCACTGAGGAGAGAAATAATGGAGGCTAGAAAAGTGTAAAAGATTGCAAATTACAAAGAGTAGTTAGCTAGGGAACTTCTGTTTTCCCTGTGTTACAACATTCTGCCTTCCGAATGCACTATGCTATATCACAAAAAGTGTTCCTCTATTGCTTCTATGGGTATGTATGTCTATTAATCACCACTGTCTGCTTTCTCCTTTGTATCTATCTTTTAATCATCTTGTTGAAGATCTTGACTTAATCTGTATATTGTATTTGGTAGTAAAAGCTGATTAATGATGTTAAACTGAACTGACTTTTCTGCAGTGGGAGGGGTTTGGTATTTGTCTCTCATCATGTTTTCTTGACTGGGTCATTCACAGTCTAGCTCTCTTCCAAGCTTTTCCTAGATGAGGGTGCTGTCAGCTGCTCATGTGGTATGCTAGTGAGCCTCATGCATCTCAAGGACTGAAACTATTTTGGCTCCAGTGTTAGCAAATATTATTTAATTTTTTTCCAGTGCAACTTAAACCTGTGCAAAAATTAATGTCAATTAATGGGTTACTTAATGTGAAAGGAAATGACTTAGTATGGCACCTACTAATGGAACAGAAAATTGAAGCAAACATTTTGACAGCATAGCTTTAATTGGTGCTGAAGCAGTTACATGGCAGTAATGTTTCCACGTAGTCAGCCATCCTCACACAGGATGTCAAAATATCAGGTAAAGAATTTCATCCCTCAGAACCCAAAGCCAAGTTCTGATTTTGGGTACCCTGCTGAAAGCTAAGTAGTTGATGCCCATGGATCACTGTAAAAACCAATACCTTGGAGAGAAAGGTACTTGGATACTGTAGAGGGATTTGCAACATCCTTATGCTTGAACAAGGATTAAACCACTGCCTCTGCTTCTGACTGCAACAGAACTGAGTTTATCTGTGTTTCCAATCTTTATATTGTCAGGCTTTTTTTGATTCTGTTTGGGACTTGAAGTGTGAATGGGAGAATGCTGAAACCTATGAGAAAGCCTTAACCCAAGGGGTTGCCTGGTTCAGGCTGAAGTTCTCACCAGACAGAGGTTATTAAGCCATCAAATTGGAGAGTATCAGATGTAAGCAGACTTCTGAACTGCTTGAAGTTGTTCTGTGAGGAGTTGAAGGTCACAGGTCAGATCCTTCACTGGCTTTCCCTGCAACAAGTTTTCAAAGGTGAGAGCCAGCACGTTGCAAACTGCCAACATAAACATCTTCTTTCATATAATGCTGGCAAGTGTCTATGTGTGCAGATATATGCATATGTCTTCAATTACCAAAAAATCCATCCAGGGTCAGAGTAAAAAGAAAGCCACAAACCCGTATTTTTAAACACCTCAATAAAACCGTGCATCTCAGCACACATGAGCTTTGGAGAATTTGAAAACCTTACACTGATTTGGATTTTGTCTGTAACATCTCTGCTCTTGTCAAGTTCAGTAAAAGGCTCGTGCCCTTTAGTAGTTATGCAAGAAAATACCCAGAGACAGATTTCTGTAATTAAAATCCTGATTACTGAGTAGATCAGCATGTGATGAGGCAAGAAATGGTGGCTAATATCTGATGTTATCTTGCAAAAAAGAGAGCCCTAAGCTTGAATTTGTTTAATGCTCATTTGGCTTCCCATATACAATGATAATGATCATCTTTTGACAAGAACAGCTGTGATAATGGGTGAGTGCAGAAATGTTGCTTTGGTTTGCATTGCCAAGCATGACATTTGAAAGCAGGGAAAGGCATTTGTTTTAAACCTTTCAGGGAGCATTTTCAGAGTCAAGCTTCACCTTCTCGCTTCTGCAGCACTAGGTGCTTACAGAGCTGACCAAGCGTGACCCAGCATCACCACCTGGCTGCAGACACCACCTCTGTTGCTTGCTGAAGGGCACCTCTGTAGCTGGCACTGTTTTCAGTACATCTCTGTAAAAAAATGTTGAATTATGTGTTTGACTTCTGGAACAAGGGATTGGATTTAATGACCTAAAAAACCATCTGAGAACAAGATATACTTGTATATAGTCAGTGTTTCTCATGAATTGGAAGCCTGGCAAAGAAGACAACCAAAATTACTTTATTCCCTCTGAAATTTCAGTGCTTCAGAAAATCACATCCAGAGAGAGCTGTAGTTAGACACTGACAAAGAATCCTTGCCTTTAATTAAATTGTAAGTATTTCTGGGCAGTGATTACAGTGGTTTTAATTATTTCCTCTACGTGCAATACTACTGGCTCACACTGGAGCTTTTCAAAATACATCTCTCTACCTAGAAGGACAAATTGTATGCTCTCATTGAACTTACGTGATTTGGAGATGCTGTAGTTAACAGGGATTAGTGTCTCTATGATTTTAAAGATTTAGCTGTCATCTTTCATTTACTTTTAAATCTCACTTTTCTTCTTTTTATCCTGAGGGTATTACAGAAAGAGTTTCTTGCTAAATTTTATCTTGGAGTTATGAAACTGAGAAAAGAAAATTAAAGAAGACCCATAGTTCCCACAAAAGGTATAGAGATTATTCAAGCTTTATTGGGAGGGAAAAAAGGCAAGAGAAGAATGAAGCAGATAAATAATTCTACCATGTAGATCAAGAAGGCATTCCATCTTAGAGAATATTGTGTAGAGTGGAAAAATCATCCTGGTGCCTGGGGGTGGTGGGTATGACTTGCTGAAGTTCCCGGCTGGGTGGTCCCTTGGTCATGCTTATCTATTCCCTGTTGCCCCAACTTTAGGACTGTGCAAATCCCTTCCTGTCACATGATTGAGGGGATCTGCTCCTGTTCTTTGAAGAAGATGACAGCAGTGCTCAAATGAGGAGCACGTGTGGTGCCATATAATGAAACTTGTTCTTCTGTGATAGGTTGCCTGACACCCCTTACTGTCTCTGCCTAGGGAATGATTGAGGTGGGACCCAGGGAATACCTCTAGGTGGGTAGTACACCTCTGGTAACATCATATCCTGCTATAGACCCCACAAATATGATGGCCAGTGTGTATCAACAAGGTATCCCCTTTGAATATAGATTTGCCACTAAATTCAGTATTTATGCTAATGCAGCATTAATATCATTGTTTATTTCCTCCATGGAGAGAAAAAATGTAGTGTAAATTTCCAAATGCAAAATAAAAATCATTGCAAGAAACTGACCCCTGTGGAATGCCACTAGTCACTGCTCTCCACTTGGACCTTGAGCCATTGATCACAACTGTCATACAGCCAATTTCTTATCCATTGGGTGATCCATCTGTTAAATCCATGTGTCTCCAGTTTAGTGACAAGCATGTCATATGGGTGAGGCACAAAAGTTTAACATCTATTTAACACCTGAGGTAGTAATTCTCTAACATGAGGAGCTGGAACTTTCTAGAGCTGGTTACAGGTAATGCAAATACCACAAGGCACCATGAAACAGATGGAGCAAAGTTTCCCAGATAGAAAAAGAAGGGGTTTCTTCTTCAGGGAAAAATTTGTTGTGGAAGGACTCTATTTCAGTTTTTATTAGCTCTTCCACTACCCCATGAAGTACTGATTCTGAGAGTATGGTGTCTCTGAGGACTGGTCACTGGTATTAATTCCTGTCATTGTTTTCTCAGTGTCTGAAATTAAAGTCAATTTTAAGTGCTCTGCTGAGTGACAATTGTTATAATCACACTAACTTTGAAACATAGAAGAACAAGTATCTGTGTTTTCCTCCTGATATTTTCATACTTCCCAAAGGGGTCTTTTAAAGTACTTCTCAGAGGTTGTCTAATTGTCTCCATGTCATAATCCCCCAAACCATTTATTTATGAAAATAAATGTCATCCTAGCTTTTAACAGTTCCATATGTAGCCTTGCCTGTAAAATAACTAAACAGAAAACAAATACTACTTCCCACTTATGCAAAGTTTTTCTCATTAAAGCATTTCAAAAAGACATCTATTATGGTAATAATTTTAGCTATTCATATCAACTTACTCTCAAAATTTGCACTTCACCTCTTTTAAAGACTTGCTGAAACCTTTTTTCTTACCCTCCTCCAACTCTCATCTTTACTCCTTTTGATTTTTTTATGGTTATTATTATTTTTTTTAACCTTGCAAACCTTAACTGGTTCTGCCTTCTCATTTAGTTTCTTCCTCCTCCTCTATTTCCACCACAGATTATTCTTTGTCCTTGGAGCCTTGAGTGGTCCCATGTGAACACTCATCCGTTGTTACTGCTGCTTTGCTGACATGAGTGTTCAGTGTGCAAAACAGGAGAGTCAGCAATGCTTGGACCTTGATTATGAGAAGACCCTCCCCCTGCTACTTAAAACCTCCTTTGCAAACACTGGAGGGGAGGGGAAACACATGGTGGAGCTGATATTTTAATACACATACAATAACACCAATTGCCTGCAGGAGGAAAAAATCCTGAACACCTAACTTGAGAACAAAATTAATTTTAAAATGTAGGTCATATGCTAATATGGCTCCCAGTGTAACCTGTGTAGCACCACCAAGCATAACACAGGAACTGATGGTACCTTGCTTCTCTTGCTTGTTCTTTTTGCCACTTTCTGCATGTTTACAACTAAATTAGCTGTCAGACTCAATGGCCGCATTAAAGAGAGGATTTTTTCATCTACTGATCAGTAACAAAATGTTTTGCATAATTCTTATGGGTGTGTAGAGAATATTCCTCCTTCATTACTGGTGAGTGAAGAGAGGAAAGTAAGGATTTCCCTCCGTGATCACAGTAATCCTGGTGTGCAGGCTGTGTTTTGCTGCTGTCCCACTAGTCTCTGCAGCAGCTGTGCTCAGGTGTCCTGATGAGCTCAGACCTACTCACCAAGAGCTGGTTGTGCTTTATGGCCACTTTCTGGGTGGTGTGAACAAACTTGGAGCATGTGCAGAGTATGACTTGATTTACATGTCTAGAGTAGACCCAGTAAAGCTGGACATCCTTTTTCCTGCCTGCCCCCACAGTTTGACTTTTCCCATTGCCTGACTATTCAGCTCCAATGGGATGGTTTTCTACTACTGTTGAGGTCCTGTCTTTATCACACAGTTCAGACTTTTGCAAAGTTTGGGGTATTTCAACAAAGGCAGTCACAGATTTAGAGCTGCACAATAAAAAATTATGAATGCCATATGATGCCTTGGGTTATTGGGCTGTTTACTGCATAATGAGATTGTTTAATTCAATACAGAGGGATGGAGAGAGATAGGTGATAGAAAAGATGCAATAAGGGGCAATGCCAAAAGGAGAAAGAGGCAGAGCTCCTCAAGAACAAGAAAGAAAATGCAGAAGAGTAGCATTTAAGAAAAAAAAAAAGCCCAGCATCTCTATACAGAGGGATGGCTGGCTCTTTGAACCCCTGGAACACCTATCTGGAAAAAGACTGAATATCAATGTCTGAGCAAACTGAGCTTGCCTATGGTAGTGTCTGCAGGAGATGAGCACATAGGCAGATAGTGAACAAATCAGCTCTGCAGGACTGGGTGTACTTCACAGTGTGCATTAAAATGGATATTCAGTGATACCAATTAATACTATAGGAATTTATTTTTTGGCTGTTTAAAAAAGTATTTGTAAAAGGATGTTTTCTTCTAAGACCATTTTAAAACATTGTCATTTTGTATCAAAAGGCTTAAGAAAACGTAAGTCAAGCAAGACATTGTTTCAGACAAGTAGATTTATTTTTCCTCGCCTTTGCTTTTCACTTCAGTAATAAAAATAAGGGGATTTATGCAGAGCAAGGTCTCTTGGATCTTCCAGCAAACAATCAGTCTGTACAGCTGTTAATAGTTGGTTTAGTACTTTAGAAGCTGCTTCCTCAAAAAGCTACCATAGGTTTTGTTTAAAAAAGACTCTCAGACTGTTCACTGGCTAGGTGTGGTCTGACTTGGATGGAAGAGCTGGCACCTGGACCTGGTAAATGAGAGCAGAGGCTTTAATGGGTACTTTCAGCCAGTACAGCAAGTGCATCAGAGTAACACATGCTCCCCACATTGCCAGCACTGGGCTGCAAACTGCTTGGCTACCTGCTATCCCAGGAGCTGGGGCCTCTGCTGTGCTCATAAAAGTTGGATTTCTTGGCAGACCTGTAGCAGCCCACCTTGATCTCCATGTGTTTGGATCTGGAGTAGTTTGGTATTACTGCTAGCGTGTCACAGCTGGCACAGCTGTGCTGGTGTGGGTACTGCTGAAAGCAGCAGAATTGAGAAATATTGCCCTGAACAGATATGAGCAAGACCCTTGGAATAAGAGCAGAGAAGAGGGCGGTGTAGCTTCCCACAGTCATAACATAAGTTTCAGTTAGAGGATGGACTCCTTAAATTTTGTGATTCAAGGAGTGATAGCCATTTTGTTGGGCTGCTCCTAGCAATGGTGAACACGTGGCTCCTGGCACAGAGCACGTGAGCAGAGTGTTGAGAGTTGTAGTATTTTATTTTTGCTACTACAAAAAGCAGTTGTTGCTCTTAATTTGTGAAAGTGGCTGGAGAAAGAGGTTTTGAGAAAAGGCTTAGGTGTTGTGCACCCAAATGACCACCCTTCTGAATGAGCTACTGCCCATTTAAATGTCTGCTCAATTTTGGTGGCGCCAGATTGTCCTGTGTTTGTAACAGTGTGTCAGCATTTTTACAATAAACCTTCATTATCTGAATTTTATATTTGTCCATAAAAATCTTGCTCTAGGCAGGTATGTGATGTATAAGATAGGAGGAGGGAAAAATGCAAATACCCATTACAAGCTGAGTTATAAGTGGGCATAATGATTTTGAAGAAAGTATTGTGGCTTGGCCCTACCTAGTGGACTGGAAATAAATGTATGGCTGCTGTTGAGAAGAGCTGGGACCCTTGTTCTCCTAGCTGAGTGGGAAGCTGAGGGCCTTTCACCTTGTTGATGACTGTGGGGTGGGGTGGTGTGATGCTCACATTGGCTGCCCTGGACAGAAGAAGGGCAGCTGGCAGTAGCACCCCACATGCTTTTGGTGTGTTAGCTCTTAGCTGAACCATCCTTACCACATCTGCTGTGATACAGCCTTCTGACCAAGTCATTTCATGTCTCCACTGCATTGCCATACCCTCAACTCTTGCCTGAGATGACATGACACATTTTCCATCCCCTTTACCTTCTTTTGTCTTTTCCCTCTGCTTTTATAATTTGTTTTAGACTTTGGTTTTCTTTTTCCAAAGTAGGCAAAACAAGAATTGTTTTATGATGTTTCTCAGCATCACAAGAACTCACAAATGAACTATTCAACAAACCAGAGTTACCAATTCCTACGCACCTCTGTGTTTGTCTGTAGCTCTCTGCTCTCTTTGTTAGAGGCACAGCTTTATGTGCTCACTCAAGAGAAAGAAGTAATTCAGAACAAGAAGCTCTTTCACTGGTTGTCATCTGCTTGACTCTCTTGCCTCTGTTTCAGCTGCTCAGGTGCTTCTGTAGTCCCCTAAACCCAGATTTGATTGGCTGACATCTGTTGAGGGGCCTGCTTGTTTACAGCACTCTGGTGACATGGACCCATTTATTTGATTAAAGATAGCCCAAATGAGGTGTAATGACTTGCTCAAAGGAAAGCAGCACAGACAGCAAATGACTGTCATAATGAAAAGGCAACTTTCCTTCTCTTCTGTGTTACTCATTATTTTAAAGAAAAATTTGAGCAAGACATATTTCAAAAAGCACTCAATGTTGTGAGAATACCATGTTGTACCTAAGTTTATAATCCTACTAGTCACGTTTTCATATTTTTTTTGTGTAGTTTAAAAGTGCATTGTCAGCTTTGCTCACTCATTTCTTACACCTGCAAGTGTTCACATTTGTGTAAATCAGGCATTTAAATGTCAAACCCCCCAACACAATGTCTTTGGTTCATCTTCTCTGTGTTGAGGTAACTGCAGGGGCCTCTGATTACTAAGTAATGGGAATTAGCAAGACAAATGTAAACATTTGTTCAAAGGGATTGTATTTGGAGACCTTAATTAGAGGGCATGATGCCATTAAAGAGTAAAAGCCGACTGGCCTGGGGCTGGTGGGGAGCACTGGTCTTCACAGCTATAAGCACAGGCAGTTTCTCCACTCTCTGCCATTTTATTTGTTTTTACAGAGACACAGCTGGATCGTTCTGGTTTTTTCATGGTTAAGGCTCCAACACTTTTGTCTCTTCATACCCGACTGATTACTTTAGGCAATGTTTGCTTTCAGCTGTGTCCTAGAAATACATCCACGTGCTCCTTTCTGGCACCTAGTCTGGCTGGCGCTGAGATTTGTGGAGATGAAAATTTTGTAGAACTTTTCATGTTTCTTTGTTAAAGTTCATGCTGGTAAACAAAGCATGGCCTGCAAAAGCCATGGAAATTTTTGATTCTGTAGGAATAGCACTGAACCTCAGTGGCTGGTGACTTCTCTGTTTTAAAATATACATCCTAAAGAATGTTAAGCAGAATATCTTGCATGCCTTTCTCTTGATTTTAAAGAGCACTTAAAAAGGGAAAAAGAAAAACAGTCATATGTTTTGTAGGCTGAAAAAAACCCAAGCCATAAACAACAAAAATCTCCAGACAACATTATGAAAAACCCTTCTCAAAACCCCTAAATAAATCCCAAATGAAATGAAGGGGAACTCTTTGCTGTTAGTATAATACAAATGTTACTTTTGTAGTTAAAAAAAGATGTTTATTTGGCCTAGATGGTCTAGTGCTAGCTTGCTTTGTAGAAGCATGTGGGGCTATGTTTTGGATCTGTGAGCTCTCGGTCATCATATCAATTTCTGTCTTGTATTTTCTTCTGCTTCCTTAGTACAAGCATTATATGCAACAAAAGCTATGATCTGATTATTTTAAAAATTTATTTATTTAAGTAAAACACAAGAATCTCTCCTGGTGGGGATTCCTGTGGGATTAAGATTGAATCATTCCTTAGGGTCTGACCAATGAAGCCTGATCCAAAAAATTTACTATCTGGTACAGTGCTGCTAGTCTAAGTGCTGGTGCTGGATAAGGAGGACTGTCTGGGTAGCAATGTTACCAACAATGCTACATGAATGCAGTCCCAGGAGGACTGTGTTGAAAACACACAGTCGATGAATTATAGCACATGTCTGAATGGAATGAGTTGGATAAACTTACTTTGGTGGCAAAACGACTTCAAATGCAGGCCTTCTTCCTGCTCCAAAAGACTTCTGCACATCTGGTGCATAGGCTATGATCCACACCCATACCCTGCAGGGCCATTTGTCCACCTTATTGCTTGGTGTGAGAGTGCTCCCTGTGAAGTTTCCTTTCAGGTGTCCTTGCAGTATCGTGTGTTAGAGATTCATGAGGAAAATCCAGCAAGTGCTGCTTGAGATTTTCAAATGACAGGCAGATAGCTATTAGCATTAATCCTCTTTCTGTATTCTCCAAAGGGCTCTTTGACAAGGGTGTGTGCAGGACAGGAAACACTTGACAGGATTCAGCTCCCACTCAAATCCCTACATTAAAAATGAAGAAAAGAGAGATCCTTTCCTTCATCATCTGTGGCGCTGGTGCAGACTGCCCGTCCTGGAAGGCAATCTCTCCACCAGGCTAAGTGATGGGCGATGTACTCCAGCATCTGCCTAAAAGGCCACCCGGTAGTTGTGTAGGTTTGAAGAGCAATAGGCACTGAAAATTTTGTTTAAGGCACAAGCCTGCATCCAAGAGCCCCTGGAAAAGCACTCAGATGAGCACTTGTGGGGTCATGTGAGCTCCGTAACACCCAGCTCTCCCACCTCCCTTCTTCCCTTGCTTCTCTGTGATGGAAGGGGTGCAGTGAGGACATGCTAAAAGAAGGGTGCCACTGCTAAAAGAAGGGTGATCCCCAGTCAGTCAGCTGGCCCCCATCAAGTCCCACAGGGTCTACCCAGAGCTGTTGGCTCCCTGAGAAAAAGGGGAAGGGGAACCTCAGGGGAAGGGTCATCTTATCTTGAGAGGTGTTCTGTACCTTTGGCCTGAGGGCGGTGTGAGTCAGTGTTAGCTCTGTAGAACTGAATAGGTGCTCATGCTGAGGTTTTGTAAGTGGCTTCTAAAGAAGCATAGTGGACTTATGATTTTCATTAAAATGTATATTGCTTATAATCTCTACCACTCATAGATAGAAAAGGGAAGTTGATCTAATGTGTTGGTTGTGGTGAAAATAACCAGTGTTGCATGTGTATAACTAAGTGTATTGTGGACATGAACAACTAGAGGAGTCTGACTGTAGTTCAGCTTATGTCAGAAGGCAAAAATTGTAAACAGAATCAGAATTTGTCTTGCTGTGGCCTTCTTTGAATCCACACTTCCTTGATCCATAGTTGTAGCTGATTTGCTGTTAGTCAGTTACTTTATAATTCCAGACTTTTCTGCTAAAACCCATCAGCCTTCCCCATGCAGATCTAAGCTTTTCTTTGGGAAGGAAATAATTTACTTAATTTGCTGAATAAGTATGTGGTAGAGTTTTGTGGGTAAGCCTAAGGGAGAAGATTAAAATCACAAAACACATTTGAACATCAACTGGCTGTATGAAATACAAGACAACGAAAGTCAAGGCAGTGACAACAGCAATTTAACAGTTTTCTTAAAAATCTGTAGCATTTTACTACAAAACTGCATATTGCTCAAGGATTTGAAACACCTGTGTATGGTGAGGTACTGTAGGAAGTCCTATAGGAAGGTAATACAAGCAAAATAGCAACTGAAAGACCACTAGTTTGTAGGAAGTTTGATGATGCTCTCCCCTCCTTTGCTGTCTGATGACCAGTCTAATACTGTCTAATAGTCTAGCTATTGCCACATGTGAACTCTTTATATTACATCACCTCAAGGAAATCTGCACTCAACATTTGCATTAAAGGATCACTTTTAAACAAATTCTGGCATTAAACATGTGCTAAATCTTGTCTTTCCAAAACCTTGATTGTTGTCTGATTCTGACTGCCCGACTGGTGTTGAATCTCTCTTAGGACACTCAAAGTTGTTGAGCATAGTTTGTGGTTTCAGAAACAAAAATCTGGCTACAAAAATGTCACCAGACCACGTAGCTGACTTGAGCAGGTTTCACCATGCCTTGCAGGAAATCCCAATCTGAGAAACAAGATTGGAAGAGAAAAGAGAGTTCAGGTTCTCCAGGGGGAAGGAATATTGTGGGACCACCCCATTCCTTACATTGCACAGGATTTTTTAAAAAAACTAAGCTGAAACTTTTTTCTGGATAGAAGCAGCTAGTTACATTAATGTTGCTTCATGAAAATCTAGTAAGTGGTTCTGACCATGAAGTGATTGTCAGCATAGGAACAGGGCTGAAGTTTAAAGCTCAAGCAGTCAGGTCTGAGGAGCATGAAGATACATTGTTTTCATTACTTTGCTTTTTGAGTGTACTTCACAAACAATGATGCCGCCTTATCACTGCAACTGGACACTATCTATTTGGCTTTGCCTTGCTCATATTCATACACCCTTCTGTGAAATATCTCAATCTCAGCCTCAAGGATGCTACAAATATCAAAAGCAATTTGTTTGGGTGGTCTAGGAAAACTAACCCTTCTAAGGAGAGAAATTGACTTCCCCTGCTTGTAAAATTGAAAAAGTAAAGGAAATGGGGCTTTGAAGGGCTTCAAGAACAGGGTCTTTTGTATTTGGCCTGACTGGGGACAGGTGACTCTGACAAACTGGAGGCATTCTTCATGTTGTCCTAGTAGATAAGATTTGGATTTGCAATGCTTAGGCCTGTTAAAACATGAATTGAGGTTGTGACCAAGACTTCTCTTGAAATTGCTAGCAATAACAATGCCTCTCCTTTTATAGGGTCTGTTTAAAGGAGAATGATGAAAGGGGGAAAAAAACTAAACACTCAGATGCTGTGCTTCTTAATATTTGCAGGTATCTCAAGTTTATCACAAAAAAATCACAGGTAAATAAAAAATAGCTACAAGACCTGGTTTCATTTAGGGATCTCAAAAACCACTTCTCCTGTACGTGGTATTGCAATCTCTGTGTTCAAAGCAAGGCAAGCTCTTAGATTAGTTCAAAGATAATCTCTCTCACCCTCCTGAAATTCAAGGCTCATGGCATCACACTTTGTAACAAGGGAGGACAAAAACCTTTTTTAATTGGGAGGTCCTTTGTAGAATCTTATAATTTCAGAAAACGCCATAAAACTTAAGGTGCAGGACTTGAGATAAAACAGTATTGTGCTACTATTGTATTCTGACCTGCAGTCAAAATGAGGCAGATATATTTCGTCTGCCTGTGACAGAGAAGCTGAGACAAAGCACAGTCATGTTGTTCCTCTCAGGATCACAGTATGGGGTCAAACCCCACTATTCCTCACCTGTTGCATTGGCTACTGAACTAAAGGATCTGCTGTGCTTTGCTAAGTTATGCTTATAGTTAACTGCTGATGCAGATAGGAATCTCTTTGGTGTTTTATCTTGGTTCTTTTGGTGCTTATTGTGGTTTACACTGTCAAAATTCAGAGTGCGTGCGAGTGGCATTTTGTAACTGAAAGGTGTTTTCCATTTGCATTTCCATTTTGTTCATAGCCCTTGAATTAAGTCACCATGGAAAAATGCCAAATAATACACCCTTTTTTTGGCAAATAAATGTAAAAAACTTGATGCCTCAAGCATATTACATGCTTTGCAGGAAATTCCCAGCCTCTTACAACAAAGAGACAGCCAGGCACCGTATCGGCTCTTCAGAGCAGATCAAAATTGCAGTTACTCGCAGAGTTGTGGAGCTGAATGTTAGAACTCGCCTCTTTGAGCACCATTTACATGCACCCCTTTCTAGGGGCCTGGTAGCTAAGATGAATTATGTGGCCACTGTTTGTCTTTAAGGGGCATCATTAAATGAACCAAATATCCATGACAGTTTCAGAAAGCTAAGAGGAAAAATAGCATGTGTTTGTCAGTTATCTCAAACTAGAGACCCCAAGTATATAGCATATTACCAAGGTACTAGTACATATGTCACTAGTCATAAGAGAACTATTTGTACTGGAATACTTGAATGTGTTTGGGGTGAAGAGGTAACTTCTATCTCACAGCAAGGAATTTAGGAGTTGGACACCTGTTTTACAAGTATTATTTGATCTGTATCTATACAGCATATGCTGATAAACCTAACTGCATTTTGATGAAAATTGCCCTACCTGGGTTCAGACTGTGTAAAGCAGAACTGCCCAAGACAGAGGTCTGAGCCTAGAAGACACATTGATAAAGTCACTTGTGCTGCACCAGAAGGATGTGAATTACCCAATCCATGTTCTTTTTCCATTAAATCAGCTTCTACTGCTTGCTTTTGGCATGGCAGTAAAAAATTTGGGGAAACAGGGCTCCCATACTGAGGCAGTTCAACACACAGCAGGGACTGAGCAGTTTGCATATGTCCAACTTCACAAGACATTGCCTGTCTCAATTCTCTTCTCCTGGTTTCCTGGGTGTTACAGTCTGAAGGGTGGGATTCTCCCTAGGGAGTCATGAGGCCTTTGTGATGTACCAGGACTGACCTCTTCTACACAGGTTTCAAATGAAATTGGAGTCCATGTCTGAACAGCTCCAATTTTTGGGGAAAAATATTCGGAGCCAAACCTGGACTTTGCAATTCAAGACCTTAGGATAGCTTAAAACAATGGTTGTATTTGCACTGTGACTCATGCTTGGGGTGTGGGTGGATGACTCCCTAACCGTGACTGAGGAGCAAAGTAAAGCCAGGGGAAAGGCTCCTAACCTCATCCTTGCATTTCATTCCCAAAGAGAAAAATCCTGTTCAGAAGCTCAGTTAAGCTGATACCAAGGGACCAATGGGCTTCAACTCCTACCACAGCTGCAGACCCCGCTGCATATTGCCCTGGACCAGTGAGGCTCATCCCCAAATGTCACTTTTGTTTAATGCCAGAGAAAAAAATTGGATAAAGCCGATCAAAGGGAAAACTTAATTTGCACATTCCATAAATCCCTCAAAACTTAACTTCTATAATTTTTGTATTGGTCTAATGCCATCTTGAGTTCCTAGAGTAAGATTTTCTTGCACTATGGGTAAAATAGGTGTCTGGACACTGCAGAATGTATTTTTTTCCCCAATTAAACATTTTGTTCAAGATGGAAAGACCTCATTTTGCTCCTCCAGTTCACCTGAACCTTATTTCATGTGGTTGGGCACTGAGGGAGCACATGGTGATGCAGGAGTGTAAGTAACTTCCTCCTCCTTGGGATCTCAATGTTTTCATTGTCTACTTGGATTGTAATTCCTTGCTTCAGTTTATTTTCCCCTGCCACAACTCTTTGAAGACCCTGGTAAAATTTGGACATCTAGTAGTTTCTGTAATGTAATATATAATTTTATCAGCTAAATGTGGACATCCTATAGAGCCTAGTGATGTAAAGGAAGGCAACTATGAAAGAGGTGCTGAGTCCAGTGTGCGAATATTAGTAGCTCTAATGACAGAGTTGATGGTGGTAACCCTTTGTGAGAGTCGTATGTCACTTAGACACAACACCTACCAAGTCTGACAGTAAATAACTTTGACTTCAGCGGAACCAGGACTTGGAGTTTCAATTTCATCAAGGAGTTAAGAACTGAGTTACTGATACATATCCGTGTGATTAGAAGCTTACATTTATAACTCAAAGATTTAATTGTGCAATATGGAAAAAGTGCTCAGGAAGGCTGTGAAAAACTTTTCCCTCACCTTTTATTCTCATTTATTTGATAGCCTGTGGAATACTGTCTCTCAGTTGTCCATCTAGGAATGCCTAAAAGTTTGAGCCTTCTTAGATTTAAAATTTGCAAAGCATTGTGCGGCTCCAAAGTTAGATTTCACTGTTACTTAATATTTGTGTGGAGCCATAAGTAATTTGTATGGCCTCTGGCCCAAAAACATTGCAATCTAAATGAAAACTCTACCATACAAGGTGCTTAGAGAGATAACAGCAAACAAGGAAATGGAGGAGGAATCTACTGGACAGGTTTATGGGCAGTTTGGGATACACCATTACACAGCACGTCAAAAACTTTGCATTTTTAAAAGTAGGGCAGTGATTAGCCTGCTATTATGTGGAACAGCGTTGTGGATTATGCAGCTATAGGAAATAGTCTTAAGGAAGGGGTTGCATGAAGCCTGTGGGAGCAGAGCCATAATAATCAGACTGTGTGCTGCAGAAGTAAATATCCTATTTGACTAGAAAGCCTAAGAAGTTTTTGAGTTGGTTTTTTTTTTTTTTTTTTTTTTTTTTTTTCTGTACTGAAATGGGCAGTGTACTGCTGAGGAGCATTTGAATCTAAAATGAACATAATGAAGCACCTAATATACTTGGTTTTTGTTTTCTAGTTTCTTTTGGATTTTCTTGCCTAGTTGCTTTTGAATTAAGCATTAGCTAAATAGAAACTCTGCCTTCTCCTGTAACACGAGCATCAGCTCATACTCAAAAGAAGTATTTCTGTAGGTTAGAAAAATTGACCATTTTATTGTGTACTTTTATTATTCATTATCTCTACCAATTTGGATTTCTGAAAAATCTTCTGACTTTTGAAAGACTTTTTTCCTCTGAACCCTTTGCTGCTTTGCTCCTTTTTCCCTACATCAGCTCTTCATTCTGGTTGTAATTACAGGCATTTTTTCTCCCGTGCTTTTGGGCTTGATATCCTTTAGAGCTCCAACATCTCTAAATATTTTTCTAGAGGAAACTGCCAGTTTTGTGTTCCTTGCTCAGTTAGAATATCAAGAATTATATGTGCTGGGCTGACACTCTTGATTGCAAGGCAAGATGAGTCTCTCAAATGTGCTCATAGTGTTCAATTTTAATGTTTTGTGCCTATCTGGAATTGATAAAATATCTTGATAATATAAAAACATACATAAAAAACCATACATGTTCTTATTTTATCAAGAATGTATCATACCTTGTAATCCTGAAGGCTTACAAAGTATCAGTTTTCAGACAGGGAAAAAAACCTTGGGTGTTGTTAAATTAAAACAATTACCTTTTTATTCGAAAAAGATGGAACACATAGAAATAAACCAAAAATTTAGTATTAAAGATCCAGCTACACCTGGGGTCGACAATATCATGGCCAAATTACACTTATAAGCAGATCCAAAGAGATTTCCTAAAGCACTGAGCATTTAAATTCTCTCACAGAGGACTGAGTTAACTCCTTCTCTGCTATTGACCCTTATTTGTTCTGACATCTTATGTCTCTTATTCCAGAGTGCTTAGATGTAGCATGACCTATGATATTCCCAACTGTCTGACCTCCTAACAAGGGCATAATGCTCTGCAAGTTAAGTAGGAATTCAGGATAGTTTATCTACCTTGTTCTCATATCTAGCCAAGGCTTTGATTTTTAACAGCAAATTCTGCTGGAAGAAGGAATGTCTTACCTACAAGTCATGAAAAAATTCAAAATGTGAGAAACTTCCTTCTTTATTTTGACGACAAAAGCAAAGTTTATTGCTGATTTGCAATGGCAGCTTTCTGTTACCCCAAAGTATCAGCATAATACTCTGAAATAATTTTCTGGTTCAGGCAAGTTGGCTTTCCATTATTTACTGGATGATATCGCTATTCTTATTCACTGTTAAATCCAATTTGGGCTTCTGGGCTGAGGATGCCAATTTTAACTAATCTGACACATTCATTTTACTGTATTGCAAAATATACTAAAAAAAGTATGCCCCTGGCTACCCTAGTACTGCTGGACTCCATCAGAGATCCTGCAGAACCAGGCTGGCTCTCCTGTGGGATGCAGCCCAGGGGAAGGGAAGGGAAAGGCAGGTAGAGGGAGATGAAGGTAGTCTCGAAAGCCACTTTATGCCTTCTGTTTTCCAGCTGCTTCTGCCAGTCTCGTGGCATCTCAAGATGCTTTGTGTCCCAGTGAGGTGGTCCAGAGTAGTCTTTAATAAGAGGATGTGCTGTGGACCTTGTTTCTGCCCCTCCAGCCTGTGGTATGTGTTTGTGCTGGGGCTTCACACAAGCCTGCACGTGGACAGCTTTTGGTTGTGCAGTGCAAGGCTCACTTGAGGGAATCAGCACTGTCACACATTGCACTGCCTGCCCTACCTGTGGGAAGAACTCAGACATTTAAAACTAGATTGGCAAAATTTAGACAAAGTAACTAAAAATCACATCCTCTGATGTAGGTTTTTGTGGAAACTGCTTTTTGTGAAGGACGCAGAGCCAGTCAGCTTTGCTGCATCTTTACTAGGTGTGTAGATGATAGTGAGAATATCTTGCTTTCATACCAAACCTTCAGTTTTTGGAGTGTGCAGTAAATTGCCAGTGGCCATGGATTGCCTGTGTGCCTCTGCCTATGAGACCAGCAAGCTCTGTGCTGGGCTGCAGGTCAGAGCACTGGCCTACCACAGCTCCATCACTGCCCTTCATCTGGGTTTTCTTTTGCTAGAAAGCAGGAGGTGTCAGGTGGACAGTGCACTTGAGGCTCACCAGCACCCAAGGGAAAATGTGAATCTGAAGTGGGAAGTAGCCAGACCCACTGAGACCAATGTTTGGTCGGCTTCATTATACCATCCTCAGCAGAGACCTGTAAATGTAGCAAGGAACCATTCACTGATTAGGGAGCATGAAATATGAGCACAGCTGGGGTTTTTTCTCTTCCTACTGCTTCTGCTTGGAGCCAAAGCAACACTGTCCTAAATTTTAATTTATGGCTGTTCTTTACAGCAACAAAAAAAAGGAAAGAAGCTTTCTGGCACTATTTGCTGAAGTACTCTTTCTCTTAACACAGTCAAGTGATTCATAATTAGAAAGAGTAGTGTACTTTACTCACTCTTTTCTGGTTATACAGAAACTCATTAAGCACCGTGCATCCAAGTGCACTGTTTTATGTAAACAAGACCTCTCAGAGAGATATAGATGTCTGATAAAGATGAAAAGGAAAACAGACTAATACCAGGCCACATTAATAATGGCCATGTCATGTTCTCAGAAAACAAAAGTCATCTGCTGTGCAATTATCGCACGTTTCACAGCAGGATGGGGGCAAGGTAAAGAGCAGAGATATATAAGGAAGGGACGGTTATGGATTTCAGATCCAAATTATTTAGTTGCAGCTAGGTTTGAAACTTTGCATGATTTTTGTTCTTGCTGAAATGGAACAGTCTCTGTTGTGCTTCCAAATGCTTGAGACCAGTATTTTGTGGGTGTTCTTTACTGAGACATTCAGGTTGCCTTGTAACTCATACTGAATTCATCTAATCTCCAGCAGTTGAAGCTGACAGCATTTTTCTTGTTATGTCTAGGTAAGGTTTAGGTTATTGATGCATTTAGCTGTGGCCTCTGCTGTTAATAATGTATTTAAACTAATTGGATGGTTCAAGCTTAAAACTGTTCCTCTGGCTGTGTCCCCTGGTGCTGTGTGGATGGTTTCAGCTCTCTGAATTAGTTTTGCTTTTTCCATAAGACGCACAGGCTCTGACCACATGAGCTTCACAGCACTGCCATGTTCTCTGTGGTTTGTGGAGGGGGCAGTCCTTCCAAGCTGAACCCAAAATTTGCTCTGCTCCCTTCAGCTTTTCTTTGCATACACTCCAATTCTTTATTTTGGAATTCAGAAAGCAGAAAAAGTGCATGAGAAAAATGCAAGTAGAGATGGCATGGGGAGGTTTTCAACCCAGATTAATAGAATTGAGAGAATGAGATTTTCCCGGTGTAATGAGTCCTTGGATTTGCTTAAATATTGAAAAACAGAAGTCAGGCCCCCAAGCTCCACAACCTGTGGAAGATCATCCAGCCTGCATAACTTGAAGTAGCAGTGTCTCAAGACTGCAAACACCTCTATAATATATAGCTATGCATACAAGGTTTAATATATAAAAATAGTTATATAATAAAAATATATGCATATGAAGATGCACTTAATAAGCACTATGCTGTTTTCTAGTAAAAAGCAGAGGCTTGGGCTTGACAGGTGTGAAAAGATGTAGGGTGTAATGTCCACCATATGATTTGCTCCATTCCAAAGTAGGCAGAATTTAACTTAAACTATGTTGTTAACAGCAGCTTGCATGATCCTTGTTAAGCGACGTAAAGGTCAGACACTTCCACTCCCACAAGATAAACTTGCCAGAAGTGTAATTGCTTGCATTTGAACTGAGATATTACGAGCACAATTTACATAAATGTTTGTACTGGTGTACTTTTATTAACTGAGCCATCTTAACTTCTTCCACAGATAATCATATAAACTCATCAAACTCTAGGCTGTAGGCACTTATGCCATGCCTTTCACTGAGAACAGTGCTCCTGTGTAACATAATAGGCCTGATTACCACCAGCACTAAAGGAAATGCTTCAGCCTCTTTGAGTCTCTTTACAACCAAACGCTCCAAGATGCTTTCTGAGTAAACTACTAGTTTCTTTGTTCCCTTTTCCACACACTTAGTGGCTGTGGCTAATGCTGTGTGTTCATGATCAAGAGCTCCCTGAGCTCAGACTCCATGATCACAACATTTCTTCAAAATTATAATAAAACCCCATAGGGCAATAGGGTGTTAAAATAAAGGCGGGATGAATTTGAATATAATTGATAGATTTTGACCTTTTAGTGTAAATTATCTGTCCTTCAAAGTAATTTGGTGAATTTAGTTGAGGTGATTGAGGTTTGTTGTTTTGTTTTTCCTTCTGAGCAAATGGCCTGAAGCTATGGCAGGGAAGGTTTAGGCTGGATATTAGAAAAAGGTTCTGCACCCAGAGAGTGGCTGGGCACTGGAACAGGCTCCCCGAGGAAGAGGTCACAGCAAAAAGCATGAGCTCAAGATGAATTTGGATAATGCTCTCAAGCACATGGTGTGATTCTTGGGGATGATCCTGTGCAGGCCCAGGAGTTGGAGCCAATGGTTCTTGTGGGACCCTTCCAGCTCTGCATGTTTTGTTGGTTCTGTGAGTCTTTGTAATTTTTTTCAGCTCTTTTTCTACCTGTTAAATTTCTGATGGTGTCTAGAAGTGACCACAGTGCTCTTGACTACAGAAATATCTCCTGTTGAAGCTACTTGTCATTCTTTCTACATCTCTGTGGTCAGAGGCTAATTGTCACAGAAGTGACAAACGATTCTCAATAAAACTGAATAAGTGTCTGCTTATGCCCTGGAGCCAGAAGGGTCCAAGTTCCTGAAACAAAGATTCAGTTTTAAGGAGTCGTCTTTGAAGGAGTTTGGGACTCAGAATAGGTGTTTACTAGAATTGTGCTGCAATCCAATTGGGGATGGGAATCAGAGCACAAGGCATATCTGCATCCTACGTATTTTCTGCTATTGAAGATGCATAAGCAATTGATTCTTAGCTGTTATACAAATGCTTCAATAAAAAGCAGTAATTCTCCAATGCTGCCTCTGAAGGACACTCAAGGAGAGAGCTGACATATTGCTGGTGTATTAACTTGAATGGGATGAGCAATGATAAGATAATATTTGCTAGGTAGGAAAAGTACTGTGCTGGGGCTAAATGATTAGCGGACAGTTTTACTTTACATAAAATGAGTCCCACAGTTTGTACTTGCTCAGCTTACACGTAAAATTGTGTTTTCCTGCTGTCAGATGCCAAATGACACTCCTGCTGTGACTCCCAAGAACTCTGACTGAATGGAGATATGCACCCAGTGAGTGCACTCTAAAAAACAGAAGCAACTTTCCTCTCCTGACGCACTGCATGCCAAATTTCTCATCCAACCTGTACCATGGAGACCCAAGGAAGGGGAAGCAGTGGATATAGTTCACTAGATGATCATGGTTGTGACCTCTCACTGCAAGAACAGGAATGGAGGGCATAAAACTGCATGTCAAAGAAACTTGGCTACACTGGTCTGTGCCCTTCCTGCTGACTCATGTCCCACTACAAATGCCATTTTGGATTGGCACAGGATTTATGATTGCTAAGCTTTGTCCCTGGACATAGGATTCATCCTCAGCCTTGAAGAGGGTGTTTGAGCTGCCTGCAAACTGCCCGTACACAGAAGACAGAGCCCAAAAATCCTTACATTAACTTATGTCTGTGCTGCTGACGTTCATAACACAGAGTCCCCCTCAATGAGGCAAATCAAATCAATGCTGAGTGTGTTTCAACATCCTCCTTAGTCCCCAGTGTATTCACTTGTCACTGCTCCAAAATCTAGCTAACACAGAAACACTTCTATGTCTCCCTCTCCCTTTTTTTTTTTGCTGTTTTTATTATTCTTTTTCCCAAGTGTTTCTATCATTATGCTGATTGATCATCAATGACATACATGTTTTGGCCTAAGCTTGATAAGTTGGATCCTGAGGATTTATACTGCTTATTGAATATCTGTGACTCAGATTTTTGGGGGGAAATCTACTGATAAATTAGGTAAAGCATTACGGATTATGGGTACTGTGACTTCAATGCAATGCTGTTATGGAGCATAATACTAAAAGCATAATTTTCCCTCGCTGAATACTTGCAGACATAGTCAGGTGGGCTACTGGAAAGACTGTGAATGCAGTACCTAAGTGGTCAAATTGAAACTGAAACCCTAAAAAGTTGATTGGTCACTGGTTTTGTTAATTGTTTGCAAAGACTGGGGTTGATTGAAGTAACCAAAGTGCCGATGTTTTCTAATGGAAGAATTGAAGTGGGCCAAGTGCCTTCCATAAGTATCTCCAGATGATTTATTTCAATCACAAATCAAACATAACTCAGAGTTAGAAATGCTGCATGCCCATAAGTTCCAACCACAATGGAGTTAACAATGAATTGATTTTATGCCAAACTGTGTTACATCCCAAACCAGCAACAGAATTCAAACCCACTGCTACAGTGGGAAACAATGCAGCTGCCTGAATAGGATTCTTCCTCCCTCCATGGTTGCAGCGTAGTGTATGTTTTGAAAGACAGGGGTTCTATTTTGCCAAAGGAATTGTCATTTTTCTTTGCAGGTTTAAAAGCCAGAAAAATCAGTTAAGAAAGAAACGCAAACAGATCATGTAGTGGCAGCAGAAAGGCCTTTCATACATGCTGGAAAGCACCTGGCACAAATCAGAGCAGCAGAAATGCACTGGTGGCAGATTTTAGGGTAGCCCTCGTCCCCTGCCCCAGTCCCTCTCCTCCCTGTTCTGTTGGATAGTGTCTTTCATCCAGTGTGTTGAAATCCAAACAGCGCTGCATGTTTGACAGGTATGTCGTTGCTAATCTTACAGATTTAAAAGTGAAAAAGTGAAAGAAGAGGATAATTGGTCAATTTGTAGCCAGGAGGTGGTACTTGTTTGAGATACATGCAGATTGTGCTTTTCTCTATCAGTGCAAAAATCCCAACAAATGATCTGAAGGAGCAGCCGGCACTGGGGTGAGGATGTGTGTGTGTGTGGTGTGCCTGGTAGGGTTTTTTTCACCCGCTCTTGCAAAGCACAGGCCTTAATGAGTTCCAGGGGGACAGTGGCTTGTCAATCACAATATACTTTTCAAGTAATAGTCATCTCTGCCCCATCACAGAACCACAAGGCATGAAATAATTAGAAAGCCCAGAGTAACTGCTCTGTTTTACAAGAGCAAAATCCTTGTGTGGATCATTTACATAAACTTGTCACTTCCCATTATGGTTCTAATGCAAGCTGGGTAATAATCATGGGACCAGGAGAGGGGAGGTCAAGGTATGATGCGCCTCCATGTTTGAAGCACAAGGTACGCATGTGCCCAGCTTTCCATCCCCCACTGAATTAATGTAAAGTATCTTTTATTTTCCATTAAATAAGAACTATTCATGCTGCTATGGTAGCAGACCATGTGCAGCCTTCTCTTCTTAAGAGAGAAAAAAGGCTTTTGCGTCAAGCCATTGTTAGGGGAGAATTCACTTTGAGGAGCATTTCAAAGCTGATCCGATTGGGGAAGGAATAATGTTAAATATTTGGTATGAAATATTTATAAGATGCACACATGAACATCTGACAAAGTGGCTTGGAAAATACACATTCTCATCTTTGACAATTTTAGCTCTTTCCCTCTGAATGAGAGGGTGGAGAAAAGGTGTGTGCAGAGGGAGAATTGTGTGTGTGTGTGTATAAATGCATCTAAACACTCGCACACGTACACACTCGGGGCAGACACACTCGCATACGAACGCCTGAATGGGTTGATGGGATTTAAGGCAATCTGCATCTGAATACTGCTCTCCAAAGATGGTGGCAATAAGGGCTTGCTGAAGTCTGTTTTAATCATTGTAAAGGAGGAAGCTCTGCACTAATGCCTATCACAAGGGGCATCCGATGGAGGTGATGGCTGCTGCTGTTGCTGCTGCTGTTTTCCAGCAACCATTTTGTTGGTGTTCTTCACAACTGTTGTCAGGCGCATTTTCATCACATGAAAACAAGACTCTGCTTTTTGCACAGATTGACTTTCTCTTTCTGCCTCCCTGCATGGCTGTTTCATTTCATTTTTATTTTAAAAAAGATGTGTAAAGAGCAGATTTACTTATAGGCAACCAGAATTGTTGGGGTTTTTTTTTCATGTTTTCATCTTTTTCAGATAAAACAAGGCAAATTTTTTTTTGGTTTTTTTGTTTTTTTTTTTTCCAAGGGTCTGGAAAGGTTTCAGAAAAATGGGTTATCACCTCATTCTCAGTCCTTATGACAAGGGATAAAGAGAGAATGTAATGGCTCAGTCCTTATGGCAGTCACAGTGAAATGCACAGGGATGGCATATATTAAATAACCAGGATAAAGGAAACCATGTGATCTGCTCTCCTTGTGAGGGGATCTAATAGCTCTCTTTTAGAAACCCTATTTCCTTTTCCTTTTTTTTTTTCCTTGTCTCTTCTTTGCTTACCCCACTTGTATCAGCTATAGTATGTTATTTTCTGATGTAAATGCCTGCTTGGTTTAGGCTCACACCGGTTAGAACAAGACCTTTGTGTCTGTAAATATCCTTTTGACACATCAGTGCTAAACACGTATTAATAGCAATGGTCTTGATGAACTAAAAGGCCATATATTTCTCTTCCTACAGGCTTGGGGTTTGATTCTCTCTTTAAGGCTTGCTAGATCAAATGCTCTGGGCAGGCTCCATGCATTGTACAACATGTTTTTATGTGAGCAGGCGGCTCAATAGCAAGGCAGCATCGTTTGCCCTCATCTGCCAGCTTTTGTCTTTGAGTGGAAGTGTGGGGCCTGGTGAGAGGTAGGATATGAACTGTGTCCAGACTCTGTTCCTTATCTCTGAGATCACCAAGAGGGAGGGCATTGTTGATGGATTTAAATCAGCTTTTTCTCCCCTTGTGCACAACAAAAGTCTAAATCCCTTTTCAGGCCAGATTGCTCCATTTCGCTGCATGGGCTAGGCAGATTGGAAACATGTTTGTCACTCAGCTTTTCTCCCAACCTAATCAGTAGACACTGGGGTGGTGGGATTTCAGTGCCCAGTATATCACCCTTTAATCTATGGAGTTGGCCTTTAAAAGCTGCTGATGCTGTTGCTGCTATGTGTGAGCTGCTGCTGTCTTTCATTTCTGAAGACAGATATAAAAATAATGTCAACCACAAGCACAAGCAGAGGGTTTAGCAGGGATTTGAATCTAAAATGTGATACTTAACACCGACCAACTTGATTTGGTCCAGCAGAGCAGAACCCCTTATTCTGTAATAATGAAGTGTGTTGTATGTGGGAATGATGGAAGTGGGATTTACTGTGTCTGTATTTCAGTTCTGCTGATGAATGGGCCTAAATGGGCAATAACCATAGGCCACAGGAACATACGGTTGGAGAAAGGTGGCTTGGCAGATTTGTCTTTGGGTTTCAAAGGTCTCTCTAATTAACCCACAAGCTCACCAGTGTCTTTGCACTTCTGAGCTCCATGACATACCATCCTCATTTGCACCTGGTACCACAGTCCTAGAGGGACAAATTTTCACAACAAGCAGGTATGAAGAAGTAGGCCAGCTCTTGTGAATTTTCAGAGGTCAGAAGGATGCTAAGAGGGAGAGTTATGTGATAGGTGTGATGAAGGATGTTAAAAGCACTAAAAGAATGTAGGCTCTTCAGGGCAGAGGCTGCAGCTTTGTTTACACACAAACAAGTCTGTATCTGCTTGCACACATATACACTTGTGTTAAGCACAGCCTGAATCAGATATTGACTGAGGTCTCTAGAAAAATACAAGATAATTCCTCACAGGAAAGATATAAATCATTGACTAGGTATGCAATAACATTTCTAATTCTTTTTCTGCCACTAAAATAGTCTGCATGAACTACCTTGCCTCCTCTTGAGCCACATTTGTACTGTTCTGTGGTACAGAATTGCACCTACTGGCCCCATGTAATGCCTTGTTTGGCCATGAGAAGCCAGGTACATAAGGAATGTGGAACTCTGCATTTGTGAAGCAAGGACGGTTCAACAATTCAGCCCAAATGTTCAAACTTAATGTTTTGCTGTGAGGACAGGCTGGCTGGGTTTTTCAAAAACCCATTTTATTCACTGATAGATCAGGAGGAAGGCTTATTCCTCCCAGTCTGGCATCCCAGATTCCCAATGTCTTGCCCCTGGTGGTGTCAGGTCCCTGCCTGGAACTCCAACCAACCTGAAAGAATAGAAAACTTTTTAATTTCTTCTTTCTCTTTTCATAATTTAAAATACAAAAGAGTTTTTGAATGGAAGTTCCATTTTTCAGCATGCTTGAGTTTTTTCTTTTTAGTGGTTGTGAACAATTGTTTTGTTTAAGTGCTGAATAACTCAGTTTAGTTTTGGTTACCCAAGGACAGCAAGGAAAATACCAGTCTTCTTTCCAAAACCCTCCTTTGTTTTTGGGAAGGAACACAATTTTTTCAAAACTTTCCAGATTCTCTTCTCTACCCCTAGTAGAAGAGAAGGAATATAAGACATAAAAAGGCAAATTTCCCCAGATGTTTCTACTGGTACTGATTGTCCCAGCCCTTATTCCCTTGTGACTTAATAACTGGAAATGTTTTTAGCAAATTTCAGTATTCAAGTACAAAATTTCCAATAAGGTGGACAATGCCAATATCTACAGTAAGGCCTTATTGTGAATTATTAAGGATCTTTCTGAAGATGCCCTTTCAGTGGGTAACTCTAGAAGTGGGAGCTGAGGCGCTTGATCTTAAAGGACTTTTCCAGCCTGGAAGATGACATGATTTTCATGTCTTGCTGGATGGGTCAGTAGCAGAGAATAATTGAGATAGATACTAGGCAGGGTCTCTGAAGACATGAGAGGCCATGATGAAAGTGCTAACAATGAGAGAAAAAATTTGAAGGGGTCTAACCCACATCTCTTGAAAAAAATAAACTTTTCTACTGGACATAATATAATTAATGGTAAGAGCACAGCTGGCTGGTGGGAAAGGTTTTTAACCTAATTTCCTGGTGAAACGAGTGTAAGCAGTCCATTCAAGGACAGGATGACAATGAAAGTCTGATTCCAGCAATGGGAAGCAGGGAAAGGAGGTAGGCTCCTAGCTGATCTCTCTCTTTTAAAGCAACATGTAGATATGTATTTTTATATATTTATAGCCAATTAATTGAACAAAATTCCTTACAAGCTGAGACTGCAAAAGACAAGATTCAAACAAGAACTGCCTTTTTTTTTTTTTTTTTTTTAATTCCCATGCTCAAACAGAAGTCCCTTAGAAAGGAGGGCTGGATATTCTACACAGAAAAGTGTTAGTTTTTCAAACAGGTTGTTTACAGAAGCTTCTAGTTAAGTAATTTCATTGACTAACAAAAATTTGGTTGGCAATTAAATGGGGAAAAATTAGAGAAGAAATTCAGCTCAGGCTAACTGAAAACTTTAACAAAAATTTTACTTCTGCAGAATAGTTTTTTTCAACTAGGATGTAAATGTATTTTTCTTATTCAGGACAAAATAGTGTCAAATATAACATTTTGTTTAATGGCCCTTTTAAGGAGAGGAAATGACAAAGTAAATGCAGTCTCTTTCATCCAAGAACTTGGTGAGTAGGAGCCGTATTTTGTGTGTGGGAGGCCAGGACTATATTTTTTCCTTACCTTGAGGACATTTGAATTGATATCACTCAGATATAAGGGCATTATTTAAGTGGAGGAGAGAGTTCTTAACTCCTCTTATTGGTGTGATTTTATTGGGAAAATACTTGAAATATTTTGGAAGCCATGGACAGAATAATTTTGGGGCTTAGTGCATCCACTTGGGAAGAATAAATTCTGTGCTCCTGGCTGTGTTACACCAACTACTTAATTTAAGAGTGTAAATGTCTCCTGGAGCAGGGACTGCAATCCTTTTCTTTCTTTTCTCATCTAACTTTTTAGTGATGAAGTTGTTTTGCTCACTGAGCCCTGAAGAGGGTTTTATTCTATGTAAAACATACAGATTGAGCAGGAGAGACTGTGACCGTGTGAGCCCAGATAGGCAGCCTGGCAGGTGGGTTAATACCTCCAGAATCTGGCTCAAACTCTGTCCCAGGCAAAGGAGAGATGGTACCCAGGCCAGCATAGTGCCTGAGTGACAGCTCTGCAGCTACCCTGGAGGACTTACAAATGTAGCAACAACTTTTTCTTTCTTTTTTTTTTTTCTTTTCACTAGACAAAGCTAAAAATATTGGTCTGATGTCCAAAATACCTGTAGGAAGATTAAAAAAGCACAGTAAGCCAAAACAAACTTTGCCCAGTTGCTTTTTTTGGTTGTTTTTGGTTTTTTTTTTTTTTTTTTTTGGCATCCGAGTCACAACTGCAACTTGAAAAAGATAACTAATAGTTACCTTGATTGCTTGGTTGTATGCTTAAGAAAGGAAAACTGAACTTCAGTAAGACTCTAGCCTTCTTGTCAGATCAGACAGTGTAGGAAAAACCATTGGGACTATGAAATGAATACAGAAGACAAAAGGTAAACAAGCTTTCCACTTACAGGAGAACATTTGTATTTATTTCCCTTGTTTCTCGTGTTTGGGGCTGAATCTTGGGGCACAGCTCGAGGAGTCAGTGCAAGTAGCATGATATTAGCAATGGAAGCATTTTTAATCAGAGATGTGTCTCAGAGATAGTACCTATAGATTGTTTCCTTTCCCTTGAAGTCTGAAGGGAAGGAGGGACAAAACACCTGAATTGTGGGAGGAGCAATCTTATGGGGTCAAAGGGATTACCTAGATGAAAAGGACTTTCTTGCAACTTTAAACTGTTTTATTCCTTTTCTTGCCTTCTTATTCTCCCTGAATGAAAAGCACTGAGTCAGGTCAATTTTATCATTTCCCTCCTGCTTTTGCACTCTAAGACTTTCTTCTGCTCTCGTTAGTGCTTAGCCTGCTTTCTTCCAAAGCACGGGTCCTTTCCAGAGTGACTGCAAAAGATTCCCTAGCTGAGAGGGATGCCAAAAAAAACTGCTTGAGGTCCCACCTCCCAAGACTTTCAGGAATCCTAGTAGAGACTGATGAGTTAGATTTGGCACCAATTTCGTATTTTAAATATATTATTTTTCCCCTCTAGGTCATGGATATTTAGACAGATGTGTTCAGAGATTTGCAAAAATTAAGCGAATGACAAGGTTAGCTTTGTGTTGTATGAGTGACCAAAACCCCCAGTCATAGCTGCAGCAAGTGAGGAAGCCATCAAGGCCCAGCTATTCCAGACTGTGATAGAGGTTTTCCTTCTTTCTGATAGCGACAGGTTCTGTTCAAGAGAGGTGTTAAGACCCTTATGACCTGAATCTTGCCAGTGTCATTCCTTTACAACAACTCATTATACCTTGTATTGCCTGAGTTGCTAAAGCATTTGCTTAGGCCTCGTGAGAGACTGAACCAGGCATCTGGCACCACCTGTGAAAATCCCACTTGTAATGGCTTCACCTCTGCACTCCTGCTGGAAGCAAAGCCCTTTTTCTTAAGCAGAGGTGTGATTCTCACTGCTGTGGCTTCAAAGAAGGGAAAGCCTTTTAATCGAAGTATTGCACCTGAATGACTGTTATCCCCGCAGGAAAAAGAAATAAAACCCCTCTCATGGGACCAACAAATAACTCATGAGTCTTTCTACAGAGGAACAGCAAGGAAAGTATGTCACCTTGTCTTGTTTGGCTTGGCAGAGCCAGAGTGCTCATAAGAGGTGAAGCTGCTACGACTTGCCTTGCCTGCTCCCAGAGCCATGCAGCCTCTGCTGCCAAAAGCGCTCTTCCGTCGCAGCAGTGCGGCAGGCGAGCGTCTGCCAAATGACAGAACACAAACCTCCTAACGAGCAGCTGAGGGTAGGGTGGGGATTCCAGAGAGAGACAAATCTATGTCCCTCAGGAGATCTGGTGCAAACCAATCAGTATAAGAAATATTTCACTGCTAATTAAGTTTTGATCCTTTGGCTTCACTTAAAACAGATTGAGAGTATATCAAGTTGGAGAGCAGGTGCTGACTGGCTTGAAAGCACTGGTCCATCAAATCAGGTAAGGGTTTTATATTCAGAAACTCCCCTAGAAGGGAGACTGTAACTTGTTAAGTGATAGATATATCCAGACCCTTTCAAGTGTAATGCATTATTGACAGAGTTATAATGCTTGTGAATTTTATTCCCCCAAATGCTTGCAAAATTCCCCTCTTCTCTGAAAGAGCCTCCTCTTTCTCATGTTCTGTCCCCTTCATTTGTGTGTATGGAATGAATGCTGAAGGAGATATATAGCCAGGTGCAGCTTGGAAATCCCAGGCGCAGTTGCTTCTGGTCTTCCTGCCTTCATTTTGAATCCAAATTCCAACAGGAAAGTCTGATTTTAGAGGACATGCCACCTTTGTTCCATTGTCTTCAAAAATACCAAAGGTTAAGAGCGAAAGAAGGTTGGATGCATAGTATGTCCTCTCTCCAGGTATCAGAATATTTAGGGAAGTGCTCACCATTTATTCGTAGCTCTTACATGTCCTTGACTGACCAGAATAAAGGAAGGCCCAGCAAATGTGCAATTGAAAAATAATTAGCTTCGTATGCAGAGAGAAACTGAGACAGAGGTCATTAAAAATTTGGGTTATGTTTTTCTGTATCTGAAAAACTTCTTAATGATTGCTGTGCTACAGAGGACAACAAAGCAGATTAGAATAAGTAAAAGCTTTACCATGCCTCCCTTCTGATACAGCTGCCTGAGGACTGAATACAGAATGGTACATACTTACAGCAGGTTGCAGTGTGACCAGCCCCAACTGTTCCAAATCATAAGCTGCCTTAGAATCACGGTCAAAAGTTATCCTTTTTTTAAGTTTGCTCCCTGAAATTTGGATCTCTGATGCTCACTTTTTTAAAAAAAAAAAAATTCAGTGCCACAGTACTTCATTTCTGGGCCCAAAATGATTTTTCACCCACCTTGTCAGTTGAATGAAAAGGAAATTTAAGAGACAGAGAAATATTTGCAGTTGCAGAAGTTATTCTTTCACTATTTCCCATTGCATGGTTAGTGAACTGAAGTAAGCAAGGATTTATTAGAATTTCTGGTACGCCTTCAAATTTATGCTGTTCACACGTAGAATCAGAACCTGCTAGTGTACTGGTGATCAATAATGGTAGATGGATTTCCTTCATCATAGTAAGGTTTTGAGCAGGATCTTCCTTCAAGTGTTGTGGTAGCGGTGCAGTTATCAGCTTGTTTCCAGCCTTGTGGAATTTGGCAGACAGCTGACAGTAGGAAACTTCTTAGAAAAGGCGAAAGAAGTGGTGCAGGGATGTTTTCCTCCCTGATAACTAGCCTTGTCCTGAGAAATCTTTGCAAGGATTTCTCTCACTGTAGAGTAGTGTCCTTCGATGGCTTGAGGTGTGTGGTGCTTTCAACACTAAAAGAGATTTTTCACACTATAGTTCAGAACAACTAGCATAAGGCTAGTGGGACAGCTATTGCCTAAATCAATAGCATTTTTTGATGTAACTGGAGGCAAAATTTCACCCTGCAATAGATAGATTAAATCTGGTGGGCCTTGTACTGAGCAGCAGATCCATGTTCTTTGGGCTCCACTAGTAATGTGTCAGTCAACAAAATCACTTATGCTGGTTTTGTAGTGGGGACTCATGTCTGTGCTTCAACCGTAGTCCTTTCCTACCTGAATAAAGAAGCCTTCCTAACCAAACAGTAATAGTGGAAGGTTTTGTTTTCTATCAACAGATGATGTAAACCATCCATTAATTAATTATGAGCGCTACACTTGCTAAGAAGTATTTCACTAAGTCTAAATATCATAAGTAAAGAAAGTTGCTCAGTGTGTTGCATGGATAAGAAGTGGTTGAAGTGTGGTGTGACAAATTAAAACATATGGGTGCAAGCATCCCTGTTTCTATTGGGACAAACATGCATCAGTATATGTCCATTGTTATGTAGCACCTCTGAAATAAACATGTGACGATTTTCTGAAGAAATTGCACCTAAATAGTTTGAAAGGTGAAGGGTCTGTGGAAGAGTCCTGAGAACTTCTTTCATCTGAACCACAACACTGCAGGCCCAGTGTAGTTGAGTGAATTTTCCTTTTCATTTCAGCATGGGAAGTGACATTGGGTTAATAAATTAAGCAGAACATCCAACAACACTAAGCCATCAGCTCTAGTGGTCATACCTTTCGTTTGCTCTTGATTTGGAACAATGGATGTTTGTTAATTATGTGAGCCCAGAAGCAGAAGTTGGGAAGGAAATAAGAATGTGAGATTGTTTCAGGCTCTCCGGTTAAAACGCATTTGTGATGTCCATTCTCCATCCTGCTGTAGTCCTTTTGAGTGGGTGAAGCAGTGAGGATGAAGGCTGCTTGTCCCTGGGCTTGGTTTTGGGGTGTGGATATTTGAACATAAGGCTGTAGTCAGGGAATGTGCCCTTTCCAACCCATCTCCTTTGAGGCAGCACTCAACTATTTCTACTCACAGAACACCATTGTCTCCTTTCTCAAGGCCCTTTTAGGTGAAGCTAGCACAAGAGGTCACAGAGCAAGAGAGAGGCTTGGTGTCTGTCAGCTTCTAGAAACATAAAATGCATGTGGATCAGGAGACCTCAATCTTGGACACCACAACTGAAACATGTAAGGTGATCTGGGCAAGCCCCACAAAGGCATCTTCTGAGCATGATCTGCCAGTCTACTATCCTTTTTTGGTGCTGCCACCACACAATCAGTAATCTACTGTGCCTTGCACTCTTTCTGGTTGCTTAAGACCCTCTTAGATCTAGTTTAAGTTAGAGAGTCTATTCTAATATGAGGGGCATGAGTAAAAGGCCACAAGTTTGCTTAGTCTTTTCCACTTTTTCTTCATTCATGCATTTGGTAGAGCTTGTTTGAAACGGTGGATTAGTGTCACTGGCTCTAGTGCTTTCTGAAGTTATTAGCACATGGGTCCAAGTTTTGGCATGTTTAAGACTGACCCATTGATTCCAAAGTGTAGTTACATTGAGTGGCTCAGCCAATGCTGTGTCAGATATTGGCAGCAGGAATAAGGCATAGGTTATGCTCACCCATCCCTGTATTGAAAGACCATCTCAGCTGAATTCACTGAATTGTCTTCTATACTAATTTATCTTGCATTGAGGCTGAAAAAAAAAGCATGCTTTCAAATTAGTGTTAGGAGCCACTCTCTTCCCAGCTAATACTGCCTGAGTCTTTCAGTGCTGATCAGGGTGGGGATAATTTCTTGTGAAAGAATTGTGAGATGCTTTTCAAGTACCAAGAAACAATAACTGATTTTTTAAAAAATTTTGTACCAGTTTTAAAACAATGATTGAAGCCGGTGTGCTGGAGGAAGAAAGCCAAAACCATTTTAATTCTTCATTGCTTTAAATGCAGCCCTTTCCCTGAACGGGGAGGAAACCCCAGGTATTGATGTACTGCTGTCAGTTCTTGGAGAAGCCTGACTAGCCTGAAAAAAATGTTGATGCAATCAGCACTCTGCTTGCCGCTGCCTTCCGGCCTCTCTGGGATGGATATACAGCACCTCCAAGATACGGCAAATGTCAAGTTGCTTGTGAGGCCACGTCCCCATGTTGGAGCTTGGAGCTACCAGCTGGCAGTGGCAGCAGACCCGTGCAGTCCGGGTGGTTGCAGAAAACAGCTTTGAAGTTCTGCCCTTCAGCTATCTCCTGTTGCACGCAGCTTGTGATACATGAGTCTGTGTCCTGCAGCTGTCTCCGTTTAAGTCAGCAGGCGTTTGAAGCAATGCTGGCCACCCCAGGGAAAGGAGCAAGAGTTGAACAAAGTGTTCATCTTCAATTAAACCGTTGGAATGCCAGTGCAGAGGCTGATTCCCTGCCACTTTCTCCTCTAAAACCAATGTCATGTCTGAGCTTTTTAACAGGGAAGAGCAGAGGCAGCTGTCAAGGTCTGCTAGTCAGTTCAGGTTTGAACCGAAGGGAAAAAATCAGTAATGGTATCAAATAGTTTGGGAGGGGGACATGCTGAGTTTTAGGCAGTGATTTCAGCAAGCTCCAGCTCCCCTTTAGACTGTCTTCAGTTTGAAACTTTGCTGCTGAATATGTCAGTGGAAACCAACAGGGTAATATCCAGGAAGCTTAACCAGCAGAAGGTTTTAAAAATGTTTCATTGCATTGAGCCAAATTCAGCTCTGCTGCAATTCCTTCTAAAGTCACTTCTGAAGCTGCTTCTGATGATGGGTTGAAACCAGCAGCCCAGGTCTTCGCCTTGAATTGAGTGACCTGGTTGTCTTCACTGAGAAAGACTTAATTATGGAAAAGATAAGCTAGAGGAAAACATGACCCACCTGGCTGCTGCACCCTTTTAGTCCTGGGCTGAACTTGCTCAATTATCTCTTTTTTTTTCTTTTTCTTTCTTGCATATCAAGTATGGCTGCCTGTTTGGAGCCACAACAAAAGCAGTAACAACAGACTTTGACACCTGTGTTTCCTCCAGCTGTGAGTGTCATCTTTTTTTCTACAAACAACTTTATCCACTTCAGAATGTGGGACCAGTTCTCAGAATTACAAAGGCTGCTCTGCAACAAATGGTCTCCTAGTTTTCTTTATCTGTTCAAACGTGTGCTTTTTGGTCTAACTTCACTTTTTCTATGAACTTTACATGCTGCAGGGTATGCTCCTGACTTATGGAGTGAGTTTGATACAAATTGTGTAACAAAACAATTTACAGTGCAGGCTCATATGTTTAAATCCATAGTTATGTTCTTAAGGATCTGACTTTTGCCTCTCCCTTACCAGCTGTCCTCTGTTAGTGACTAGTGCTGATAACAGCCTTGCTGAGAAAGCAAATGGTAGAAAGCAAATTGCTTTTTGAAAAAAAAAAAAAAAAAGGCAGTGGGGGGAGTGAAGAAGTAAAATTAAGAGGAGGGTCAGAAAAATTTATTCTAAAATACAAACTACTGTTATGCCTGGATAACTAGACTGACAATCTTTGATATGGCTGGAATCATTGCCACCAACATGAACAGAAAGTTTTTTTTGTCATTTACAGCAGAAGAGCAGCAAAGGAATTTATGGTATGAAAGTTGTCTGTCTTCTAGTGCATCTGTATACACCATGTGCTGGGCCACTTGGCAGGCCAGGAGATTATGTAAAAAAAAAAAAAAAAAAAAATCTTGGAAAGTCTGCTGTCTTTGTTTAATATATCAGAAATGCTATTCTTCCATAACCAGAGCAGCAGCTTGGTATCAGAATTTTAAATACGAGGTAGGGAATATGCTGAGGAGGAATGTAAGCTGTCCTGTTCCCCTTTTGTGAACTTTCAAAAGGATGCTGAGGGTAGAATCAGATTGGTATGGTGGGCAGTAACGTAAGAGTAATTTCTGTAATTTCTTTAAAAAGTATTTTATGTTTACAAGAAAAGGAGACAATCCAAATAAAATTACATTGTATGGATTTGCCTGCCGTATTGCAGCATGAAGAAGTAGTAAGCATAGAAGAAAAAGTCATTGCAATGCTTCAGAGGGTGCAGTCATGAAGCCAGGAATGCAGTATGTAGTTGAAACCTTTTGGAAAGCTTTGAAAATCTAACCCTTTATTTCCAGCACTGAATGAAATTTGGGTCATTCTGATCCACCTGCTTCCCCTCAATAGGTCTGAGAGAGGAATTCTGTCTGAGTAGACACATCTCCCAACCTAGATAATTAATTACATTCATTTATTTTAATTTAATTAAGCCAGGAATAATTTTACATCACAAATTAGTTGTCACTATTTTACTTTTTTTAGTGTAAGTCAGCTGGAAAGATCAAATAGACTTGTTCATTTCCCTCCTCGCTTGTAGTTGTTTTTCAGTCTGCTTCCTGTTCCAGCTTTTATGCACATTAGAGTGTGCTTTTTATTTAAGCTCTACTGTATGTTTTCAACAATATTACTTAAACCATGTCTAATCCTGCAAGCTTCTTTCAAGCCGTTTGTGGTCTGCTGGACTTTCCAGTCTCTTTCATAATTATTTGGAGCCTTAAGCATGAATTGGTAACTTCAGATGTGCAAAAGAGCTCACTATTCTGGTAAGGACTTTTGCCATTTGAGATATGTCTGATCTGTAGGACACCATTTCGTAGCCCAAATACCCAACTTATAATATGAACAGATAGAAGGTGGTTAAATCTGGAGAACTGCTGCATCATTGTTTTGAGAATTAATAGGCAGTCTGGAGCTCTGATAAGCCAGTCTTTAAAATGCTTTATTCTAGCAAATAAAAAAGGGTGATCCTGAAATTTCTCAGTCTATTCTAAACCACTGCTTTCCATATTTTGACAAGAAAGAATCCAAACCTTGCAAATATACTTAGTTGGACCTGGAATATTTGTGCATAGGTAATAATAATCTCATTCCCAATCTGTATGCATCTTCTAGTCCCTTTATATTACTTTCCTATATAAAGTGCAGGACACATACCAAGCTCAAAAATATATTTGAAAAGACCTCATGGTCTTACTGTGACTGTGTTTTAGATGGTTCTTCCCACAAGAAACAGAACTAATTTGTCAAAAGATATTAAGAGAATTTTTTCCATATTGGGTCCCTCATGTAAGCCTATACTTTAAAAAATACTGATTTTTATTTTGACAAGCATGGTAGAATTATCTCATTACACTCAGAATTCACAATTTCACATAGTCTGTTTTCATATAGAAGCTTATGTTACGTGATCAGGAAAATATTGAGTCCAGTTTTTTTGGAGTTCATGAGCTCTCTTCTCATTTTAATTTTGTAGGACTTTCCTATAAGGATGGAATATCTGTAAAATATTATGTTACAAAGAAAAGAAAGGGGATTTTCTGCTTGAACTGTTTTCTGTCAGGGCTAGTTCAGATAGGTTGGGCAATGAAACTATTGTAAATTACTATTTTTGCCTGTGTTTCTGACTTCTCAGCTGGTTCTGCCCATTTCTAATGGGCAGTTGTATTGAGGGCTGTGCACTTGCCTCTGGGTCTGTCATGAGGCTTGGCTGGAGCTGGACCTTCTGAGAATTGGCACAGCACACTTTCACACGCTGCAAAAATAATTTCTTGTGCTAATCCCTTGTGGCATTTACATATTACACAAGACCCCCTTTATAGAAGAAAAAACCAACATTTTCCCATGACCATAGTTAATGTACTGTAAATCTGTGAACTGTTGGATCTGTGAGCTGCATCTCTGGATACTTTTTCCTCCAGAAAAGGACTTGGAACAGTAGCATGTTCTCTCTCACAGAGGAAAGTTCTGATGTGGTTAAAATATTAGTTCTAGAGGTCTAACTTAGAATTTCTGCTCATCTACTGATTGCCTTGTAACTAGATGGGCAATTACATGAACAGAAACGTGGTGTGGGTTCTCTGTGGAAGACAGAAAATTCAAGAGTTTAAGAACATCTGTTCTGCCTCTGTTTAAGGGTCCACTGGGCCCTCTATCCAGCTGGTTACAAGAAAGTGCACAGGGAAGAATAGAAGTAAGAAAAGAAATGTACTTTCTCCAAGTGCACTCCCAATCCTCACCATTTCATAAACCCAATGTGTGGCTTTTTACTATTTGATAGCCTTAAAATATTGGTTTCTTCAAGTTTCTGGTACAGGTTCCCTGTCAGCCTGTGCAAACTTTTTCCATACACAATATTCTTTTCCAAGAATTCTTGTGACAGGCAGAGCTGCTGTCTTTTATTTTTCCTGAGCCTTGTTCTTGCACATTTCATGTTGTGTCCCTTAGTTTTTAAGCTGGAAGATTCAGCATAAAGCCAATTTTTATCCATTTTTTCAAAGACACTCTTTAGTTTGTTGACCTCTGTCATGTGTTGCCTGTTCAGGTTGTCTCTTCTCCAGGCTGAAAAGTCTCAGCCTGCTCTGCTGTCCTTTCAATTGCATACAAGGTGTCTGCAATGCTGTTTCTCTAGAGGGAATCCTGGAGAGCATTTGGCAGCAAAATCATGTCTCTATATGTATGTATGCATATATATGTATGTATATAAAATACAATGAAGTCTTGAGAATGGTACTGTGCAGCACAAGACTAGTATTATATATATATTCCAAAGCTAATACTAACAAAATGAAATTATATAGTTATAATCTTTTGAAAACAGGAAAAAAGTGACCATTACCTTGTAAATGACCTTGTAGCTTCCTCCTGTGGGCCCCCTCTTTTACCTGAAAGGCTTAAATGTCCATTTATGTAAAAGCTGGAGCTCTGGCAAAATGCCCACTGAGAGCAACTGCGTAAACAAAGGCCCAAAACCTCTGTAATGCATTTATTGAACTTGCCTCTCAACACAATCTATTTTGCTCAATCTTGTTAAAAAAAGCGAAGGCTGACTCTCACTGCTGCACAATGACTTTTCTCCACTCGACTCACAAGTGAAATGACAGATCAGGTGAGGTGTCAAAACCTTATCACTTTCTCCTGCAGGCAACTTGTGTGCTCAGACTGAGTGCGTCATGTGCATCTCTGGGGCCTTGGGGACAGCTGAGGAAATGTCCACTGAAGGCATTGAAAGACACTGGAATGTGTCAAGACATTGTGATGCTTTACTTGGTGCTAGTACCTGCCATATTCATGCTGTGGGTCAAAGGCAAGCAAGTTCAGAAAAATGTTACAGAAGTTCTGAAGATCCAGTTTCCTCCCCACTGATCCCCCCTGATTCCTTACTTGGGTTTATCATTGTTACCTTTGCCTGAGCTGTGAAACCTATTGTTTTTCGCATGAGGGGATAGCATAACCCAGGACAGGTAAAGTGTGAGAAAACCGTGAATTTATACATGACGTATATAATGACATAATGGTGTTCTTTTCTAGGAACTACAGAAAATCCCAGTGTTCTATTTGTTTGGTTGGGTTTTGTGGGGTTTTTGGTTTCTTTGGGTTTTTTTACCACTCCTGACTGCTCAACTGATTTTTAGGAAAGGCAGTTCATAGTATTTGCAATCCAAGTGAAAGAAAGCTAGACCCAGTGTGGACAGTAGGATAGAGCACAACCCATTGCAACCTAATGGAGCAAATGAATGCCTGTTCTTTAAGAAATGAATTGGGTTTTGACAGATAAATTTGATTAGATCTCTATTGAGTTAATGTAACCTAATAAAGGTATTTTTGTTGGTGGCTTTGGCTAGGAAGAGGTTGTATGCATGGAAGGAACCCTTAAAAGGAGGGGCAAAAGCCTACTGGTGATGCATATGGAACAGGGCAGATGTACACTGTTGGAAAGAGTGAGGATCATGTAAGGATTAAGGCAATTGCCTGTCAGGCAGCTAGAGGGAAAGTCCTGCCATGGCCTGAGAAAATCATCTACCTTGGCTCCTTTTGCTATTGCTCCTATAGGCTGAAGGAGTTTCTTTTTTTATACTTGCTTCCCAGTCTCTGTTCAAAATCACTTGTATGGGTTTCAAAAGTGGAGCTCAACTCCTCATTTCAGGACTAGGGTATAGCAGGGAGCAGAGGTGCTCAAGTACAGTCTAGTTTTGCCTGCCTTCCACATGTGTTTATGTAGCTATATCTGCCTTGCTTGGTTCTGAAGCTCTTTCTCAGAACCAAATTACAAATATCTTTGTCATTTGCTGATTCAGGAGCACTGGCATGTCAAAATCCTCTCCTCTCCATCTACCTTTGCACAGACAAAATGTATAATGCTGTGCATTTTGTGCACAGGGTGATAGATGCAGAAACTGGTTAGGTGCTTAAATATTTTGGTAACAGGGTACCAGATGAGCACAGAAGCTAGTGAGATTATTTTTCTCCTTTTTTTTTCTTAAGCTCTCCTTTTTTATCTGTTTTCCTACCCATGCACCATGATTTTTGTGCCTGTAGGCTGACTTAATCTGAGGTGGTCAGTGGAAATGAGGCCCTATAAGATCAGAGAAATGCTTCTCCCTCTACTTTGGTGACATATTTCTGAGCTTATCTCAGACCAACTTTCCTCTCCATCAAAGAACTTTGCTTGAGCTGCGGATGAGGAATGATCATACAGTCCACTCTGATGGAAAGACACTATGTCTCCAGCAGAGAGATTTTTCACCAACAAACTGAATAAGGGCTTCTCAATGATGCATGGGTTTGTCCAGATCCTCAGTCACTGCTAAAATGCTTCAGAATTGTCTGTGCACAAGTGCTCAGAGTTGCTGTGGGAGTGGCACAGGCTTTCACAGTAATGCTCCAGTGCTTCCTGTTCATGGCAATTCCCTTTCTAGAAGCCTTGACCAGAAAAGCATCAAGGCAGTGAGATACTGACTTTGACTGATCCTCCTGAGCTGGTTTTGATCAAACATAGTCTTAAGCTCATGGCCAGGAGTCTTTTAAAAAAACTCAAATAACTGAAAAAAACAAACAAGGCATCTTTTTTAGAAGTAAAGGTCCGTCTGCCTTCTAGTAAAACAATACAGTCTGGCAATTTTACTTTCCCCTGCAATGGAATGGTTTCAGCTAAGGAACACAACCTTTCACAATACTCACACAAAGTATGTAAAAATACAAGCCTGTGTGTTTTTTATCTCCTTCTGCTTCAAGTTTAACAATAACCCTGCATTTGACTCCCTTTTTTGGCAAACTGCTTACAAGAAGGCTGCCATTTCTGTTGCTGACATCCCTCTTACTTTTTACTCCTCCAGACTGTGTAGCACTTTTAATTAAACTTTGCAGCTTTGGTATGAAGTTTAGGAAAAGACAAAGATAATGTTTCTGGGGAGAAAAAGGAATTCTTTTAAAGTTAGCTTCATTAACTATCAGGATACAGAGTGAGGGTCATTTTGCCCAGATTGAAATAACTGGATCTCCCTAATTGCATTTTACTTGAATTATTTCTTTATTTCAAACATGTTATGCTTGTTAGTGATTTAATATGACTGCAAGCACAAATTAATTATACCTGGTAGCTAATTGTAGGAAAGCTATGGTGATCAATGTTTATGCTTTTTTTTAATGTCTACCTTTAGTATACATACTTGGATCAGCTCCCTCCCAATCATGAATAAATATTTGCTGCTTATATGTTCCCATGCAAATTGGATTAATTTTAGCATTAGAAGGACATCGCTGCCTACCCTCAGTATTTAAGCTAGCTGAACAAGCAAAGATTGGGGTTTTTTTCCCTACTTAAGTAGTGAAAGAATGAGACAGACAGAAAATTCAGCACAAGTTTGCTTATCCCAAATGGTTTGGGGGCATCCAGGGTATTTGGAGAGATGGAGGTAAAGTCAATCAAAGAATTGACAGAGAAAAGCAACTATTCCTGGGGCCCTAACCTTGAAGAATTTCAGTTAAGCACTGCTCAGCTAAATGAAATGGTAATTGGATAAACAGAGTGGTGGATGTTTGGGTCTGGATATGGACAGAACTCTGCACATGCCCGTAAGGTTTTCTCTACGTTTTCAGCATCTCATGCAGCCTTTGTGTCTTCCCTGATACCGCTGAACAGCCTTGCATTCTGTGGTGTAAATGCACCACAACTTTGGCATCAAATACGCTCCTTTCTCCCAATTTAATTGTTTTGCCTTTTTGGATATCCTTTTTTCCGTGGGGTTATAAGGACAGAGGAGCTGTACCTTTTATGCATGTCCCCTGCATGCTCAGCCCCTGCATGCTCAGCCCCTGCATGCTCAGCCCCTGCATGCTCAGCCCCTGCATGCTCAGCCCCTGCATGCTCAGCCCCTGCATGCTCAGCCCCTGCATGCTGACTCTGGGAATGTTGGGAACTGATTCTGTGTGATGTGACTCTCTTCTTGTAGGCAAGTGGTAGCTTTTTTCCAGAGCTAAGTCCTGATGGTACCCTGTGAGTTGTATCCTTTTCAGGGGCTTGCTTCTCTTTTCCCAGTTCTCCTAAGAATATGGGTGGGTCATCCCTTACTGGAAACTTCACAGTTGAGAAATCCTCATCTCTGCATTTGTCAGCTGAATTGTGGAATAAGCCTTGAGGTGGAAAGCCTTTTTTAGTCAGAGACGTGACTTTTGGCGTTTTTTTCCCCCCGATCTATTGGTTTTAGGAGTGCTGTTCTTTGAGACTGCAAGTTGCTGAGGACTTGGACATTGTTCTTGTGTTGTGTTTGTGTCCAGGAACAGTCTGGACACAAAGGCACAGGGGTCAGGCAATGCCATAGCATGAAAGTCAGTAGCCAGCTCTGTAGGTTCTGTACTGTAAAGACTCTTATTATTGACGGAGAAAGGCACCGTCGTGAAACAACATTTTGGGTGTTCAGCACTTAGATGAGCTGGTGTGCACAGGAATTTTAGGCTCCCAGCTCTGGGCCATCAGGATTCAAAAACCTCATCTAGGATTCTGAAAATACCTAAGAAAATACTGGGATTTTTGTAACACTCAGACTTACCCTTTCAGTGGTTAAGGCAGCTGGATACAAACTGTATTTACTTACTTGGTTCTTGATGTCTTAGAGGATACAAGGCCTCTAGGCAAATGGATGAAAGGACAGGAACAAATTCAGATTTTGATTTTGCATCCTTGAGACCTGACCTTTCACACTAAAACAAAAGGATCAGTGCTTCTCCTGCTTCTGTGCTGAGTGTTGCCAGTGTGTTGCTAAATATCCTATAGGATAGGAAGATACAGAGCTTAATTCTATTGAAAAGCTCTGCAATGAAATGGTCAAGACATCATAACTTTCAGTCCTCCTCAGAATAGCAAATCCAACATCTCATTGCACGTGGATGTGCACATGTAGATGATCCATGCTTGTGCAGCTTCTCCAGGGTGTCCTGTGCATGCCTGCCTCCTGTGACGTCTGTGCCTCAGAACTCCTGGGATGCAGCAGAGGCTTGTGTGATATGCAGTCGGTTTTTGCATGGTTGGTGGCCGTTTGTCTGAGATTTCCAGATGTTATAGCTGTTAATTGTCTGGAAATCTGGTGGAATACTGCCCAAAGCAAATGAGTTGACCGGCGTGAAATGTGTTTTATGTGTCTAATTAATTTAGTGTGCATGTAAAGTATCTTCCCATGCAAAAAGGATCAGGAAAAAAAGCGTGAGTTATTAATAAAAAGGCTATAAATTGGAACTCTAGACCTTCATTTTCACATTTCTTGTATCAGTGCTACTGTTCTACCAACAATAATGAATATTCAGCAAGTGTACTTCTCTTTACATGACATCTTTTGTGACATTTTAATTTGTATTAAAATTCAGTTGCTGACTCTGTTTCCTTTCTGTCCTAAACTAGATTAGATATTTAGTGATGACCCAAAGGAGCACAGAAGATCCACACTGATTACCATTGCAAGTGACCCAGGATTGGGAAAAACAAAACAATTATGAAGAGGCCTGTAACATAGACTTTATTGTCTATGAATTGATAAGGTAAAGGAAATGTAACTATTTGAATGTTTATACAGTTGGGATAGGATGGAACATGAAGGTAAAAATATTAAGACTCTGAAAGCAGAATGGGAGACAGGCTGAGAAGTGATGAGTTTAGAGCATGGTGGAAGTTTTCTAGCAGAGAGCACTGTAACAGTGACTTCATGACATTCTAAAATGTTAACCATAGTTGGAGATACAAGTGAGGAAAGGTAAAATATAAACAGAGAATGTCACAGCTGATCTAATTGGGAATTCTCTGCAGTGTCACATTCTGCCATCAAAAATTCAAAGAAGCTGATGATAAATTGGAGACAATTCAGGGAAAAGATAAGATTGCTCAAGGAAAAAAATTTCTGTAAGACGTGTAGGAGTTCTGAAACTCACTTTATAATTTACCAAAAAGCAAATCATGTGAATTATCTTCAGGTCAGAGTCTGCCAAGACCTAACGTAGTAGAAAGTTTGGAAATAGATTCTACCGTTTGGTAAAGGATCTAACTGCTGGAGATTGAAGCAAATCCCATTTTAAGTAGTGAAAATGTGTGGATTTCGAATGGAGAGGGTAACATGGGAACATGTACTCTTAATTGAGAAACAGCTACAGAGTATGCAATTCCTTTAAAAAAAATAATAAATTGGCACCATTGCTTTGGAAACAAAACTGAGGGGAGTATTGTTGTCTGAGAAAAAGGACCCATTCCAATTTTACATGACTGCTTATTCAGCTGAGCTAATTTTTCTTGACCAGAAGTATATAAAATACAAGGACTTCTTCTAAATTTTCTAAGGTCTTAAAATTCTGTAAATATTTAATGAATTAATGTAGTTTGACATTTGTGCATATTTTGTACTTTATCACTGCAAAGTATTGAACTATGATAGGGTTTTAATGAGCCATGAAATTTGGTCCAGGTGTGTCCTGTAAGCGTCTTTTTGTGGCCAGAATTTCCAACTGGATCTTGAGCCACAAGGAAAGGTTATTTCTGATGCCTGTTGTTGGTAGGCCACTGTAAGATCCTGACACCTAGAAAAGAGGAGAAACAGTGACCTGAAAATCCTATCTTACGTTATTCTGGATGGACTTTGTACTACAAAGCAACTGTTATTTAAGGGAGATGTTTAGCAAGTGCATATTAAAATTTTGGTGGAGGGGATGTCAAGAAATATTATTTTAGACATATGGGAGCCAGAATTTCAAAAAAATGTGGGATTTTTTTTGCATGCAATTAACATTATGTATATTATATCGATTAAAGCTAAAGAATTTAGAATCATCTGAGTGAAAATGAAAATCTCATTATATGACGAAACTTTTCATAGTCTTGCTCTTTAAAAGTAATCACTTCGAAAATTAATTGAAATGTGTGTTTTAAGCCACATTTTCTAATGCTCAGTCATGCTGACTTTTTTAGCAGTCTGCATATAGAATCAGAGATTGTACGTTGTCTTTTAGGAAACTAAAAATGTGTTGGAAAGAGGTTGTGAACGTAAGGCAAAACCACGTTTCTGTGCTCCAGTCTATTGCATCTTCAGAGTTGATATGCCAGTAAATGTTTTCCCTGGTACGCTGGCCTTGAAAATGCAGTCTGGATGAGAAATCCAAAGAGCCTTTTCTTTTTTTGCCCTGCCTTATTATCTTGTTCCTCTTTTGTCCAAATGGGGGAGGAAGAGATTAAAAGTTTGATTTTAAAAAAATTAAAATACTTACAAAGTTATTAGAGATTCTTCTGAGCAGACTAACTGTCTTGCAGGAAAATCAACCATACTGCACCATGCATTTGAAGTAGGTTGGTTGAACTTGCTTTAACTTCTGTGATCCCTGACATGGATTACTCAAAACTCCCTGGTAATAGGGGCTGATATTAGATGTGGGCATGCCCAGCTGTGAAGCTGGCACTTATCTATATGTATTGCCTGGTGAGCTGTTCTGTTGACAGTCGGCTTTCATCTCTCATATTATCAGATGGCATTGTTCTCCAGAATTTTAACAGGATAGTTAGTGGGTGACTCTCTGGTCTGGAGGGCTGTGGTGTGTGCATGCACAGCAGGAACCTCACTGCTCTCAGGTGACTACTGTCACCCCAGGAACTGTTTTGGAGGTCACTTCTGTGGCCACAGGGATTAGAAAGTTGTTCTAGAGTGAAGAAGAGTATGTCTCATAAATAAGGGGCTCTAAGGAGGAGGAGCGGAAAGGAGACATCAAATATCACAACAATCACAACAAAACTGTGCAGGGTGACCATGCTCTCACTGTAGAGATTGGCTGAACCTGGGAATGACTGTAATTTCTGTTGAAAAGGAAAAAAAGGCAGTTCAGGCTGAGGTAGACCTTGTATTTCTTTCCACTTGCCATGTTTTTTTGACTGCACATGTGAGTGGTTGCACTGTACAGGCGCAATCTTGTGCCCCTCATTTTGGCAGATTGCTAAGCGTGTTTTCCTCTTCAGTGACAACTCCTGGAGCTGGTTGTGCATTCGTACTGGTCAGGGAGGCTTAATTCCACTAACAAGGCAGAGGGGATAGCGTGCCTCTGACTTCAGCTCTGTGTTTTTGCTCAGATGAATGTGTGCTTTCCCATTGATACACCTGCCCATCAGATAGCTTCCACCAGGTCTGGGCTTGACCCATTGTTCTACCAACAATATAGTCAATCCAGCAGTTAATGCATGCGTGAGATGCAAGCTGAAAATAAATATCTCTGCCAGGTATAGTACATGTTTTAGTGCTGTGCTTGCTACAAAGCGAGCATACTTTATAGTATTCAAGTTAGAAGCTGTAGGAGTTGCCACAATGTTTTTCAATGCCAAAGGTCACATCTTTTAATCTTTCATGATAACAAAACCTGGCTAGCCCTTATGAAAAGAAAGTGACATCATTTTGGCCCAGTAAATGAGCTTTTAAACAGGTAGAGTTCAACTCATTGTTGGCATCAAAATGCACAGCAAGTGATAAAATAAAAATTTTAGTATACGCTTTTGAATCAACATGAGTAAAGAGGAATAATAAAGTGGGCAAAAATAAAATATCAAGATGGGAGGTAGTTAAGGCTAGACTTACATATTTCAAGCATGAATTGTCATGTGTTTAAATTATGACTGTTCCTTTATTCTCAGAATGTGGGTTAGATTTTGAATGTGGAACAAGAACTTAGCCTTTTTTCAGAAGTTGCATTCTTAACAAATTATTCTTAAAATGAAGCTGTTTAACGAAACCGCTTTTTAACTGCTGTATGAGACCATACATTATTAACAGATGACCATGCATAATACAACATAACACTGCAAGGTAACAAGAGCTCTGCTAGCCATGTGCAGTTTTGAATTTTACCACTTTCACTTTAAAATATAACAGGTTAAGCACAGTCTTTGTTGGAGGTCAGTGACTCGTCTAAGGCACAGCTCTTTTGGCTCAGCCTCAGCTCTGGGAAGTTCAGGGTGTTTTGCAGTGAGCAGGTGGGCGAGTAAGGCGTTCACTGCAGGGCAGATTGCACAGCTGTAAGATGTGGAATTCCCCTCAAAAGGATCGGCATGTCTTTGAAAATGAATTCAGCGCTGAAATTAAAAAAAAAAAATTCTGGTGCAGGGGAAGAAAATGGGGTTTGATTAGTTTCAGATTAACTCTTTTTGAGTTTATTTTGTCTTTATTTCCCTCTCTTTACTCCATTTTCCCAAGAGATGGTTTTCAAGAGAGAATACAGGGGAGATTTCATGTCTAAAAGGCAGCCCTGGACTGTTGGAATAAACTCTTCAGTACAGCCTGCTTCTTATAAACACAGAGCTTACTGGAAGGTAGTGCATATGGAACACTGGATTTTCCAAACCCCATGTTTTTTCAGTATCTATTAGGAAATATATTCATTACTTATTTTCTTATTAGAATTCTATGATAATTTTTTTTGTTGTATTTTTTGTGGATGGTGGCTAAACAGTGCACAAATTGGGAAGAATGGCTGCATAGACTCAATGCTGCATGCTCTAAACCAACTTGCATGTGTGCAGCACCTAGTAGGATTTGAAATATATAAAATATATTTAGCATGATAACAATCTCTTCTTACTTATTAATTTTTTGGCTTCATGAATGAAAATACTGGGATTTAAATGCTAGATTTCTTTCCTTATGTCCTTGGACTTGCTTGCCACCAGCAGCAGTTCAAGTGTCAGTTAAGACCTCAGCAGACACACTCTCCAAGGGTTTTGAAAGTGCCATTGCTTTCTGCCCTCAGAAACTACCATAAGGTGGGAGATGATGATGATGATGATAGGCCATGTGGAAAAAAATCATCTGCCAAGAATATCAGAAGTTCTTATTTTATCTTGAAACACCAGAGTTTTCTCTGCTCTTGCTGATCAATGTGAATAGTTTCATGGCTGTGCAAGTCAGCCAAAAAAACCAAATTTCTCTTTTGCATCTGATAAAAATTTTATTGCTGTATCAAGCTCCAAATAAAACTCCTACTCTTTAAGCAATTCCTGAAAAATACAAATTAATTTGGGTTTGAATAATACCCCCAACACATTGAAGCTGCCAACTGAAAAAGGAACAGATAATTAGGAGATGACAACAGACAGCACAGAGCCAACAGAGGAAAAACTGGAACACAGCTAGACAGCAACACTGGCCATCTAATCCATTAACAGCCTCCTATAATTGTTTTGCTTTTGCATTAAACTGGTATAAGCACAAAAAGACATTACTGAAGTTTTAATCTCCAGAAAAAGAAATCTCCTCCTGCCTAACAGCACGCAGCACACACACAAATGTGACTTCAATTAGCACTACCGTAAATTTTAATTTAGCACTTCGTAGGAACATTCAGTAATGTATGTAAGAAACAGGGGCTGATGCTCCATTAAAGACATTCCATGCAATTATCCCATTGATCTGTTGATCCCTTGATTCATATTTGTGGGGTGAACAGGAGGGGGAGGATTTAGGAATTTAGAGCTTATGAAAAATGCTAGAAGAAATTTTTCCCCTGAAGTCTTCTGCACCTTTTCCCTGTAGCTGCACTTTGCCTGTTAAAAATGTGTCACTGCCGCTTTCCTAATGCCTGGGGACTCAGCTGTCCTGTTTCTGTGGAGGCTGGGATGGTGGGGGTGTAGCAGCACAGGCTCTCTCCTGCTGCCCAGCCAAGCCCATTGCCCTCTGCAAGTGGAAAGCACCCACTCAGCCTCCTCATCACAACTGCTGCCATTTAATGCCCTTGAGGTCAGAATTCTGTCCCATAGACATCTGTTTTCTCTAAGCATGACTTGGATAACCATGGCACACAGAAGCATTCTCATTTAATTTTGAACATTGGCCTGTGAACCTGACAGCAGCCCAACAGGTTAACAGTGTTAATTATTAACAGTGGCGTGCATTTCAGTGCTGCACAGAATTGCTTTCTGGTTGTGACCATGCAAAGCTGACTTGAAAAGTCTCCAGTATCCAGCTCTGTCATGGTGCACCTGGTTCTCCTTTTTTATAGGACTATCTTGTGTGGGTAGCATATAGGTTTAATTCTAGCAGCCAGCTGTGATTTGGGTTTAGCACATTAGAGCACCAAGAACTTGTTTGTTGTTGTATAAAGTTATTCCCTGGTGGTGATGCTTATTTGTGTTTTTCCCTGGTGGTGATGCTTATTTGTGTTTAAACTGCCGATGCCCGCGTTTATACAATTTGCATTGTTTAAAGTGTCACTATTATTTGTTGAAAAAATTTCTGTTAGGCTTGACAGAGTGTATCCTGTGATTTATGCTACAGACTTGTGCTATGCCATTTTGGTGAGGATCTCGAAACAGGGCCCTGTGGTTTCTTTTTCCCTTTTGCTGTTTGTTCTGCTCCTTAATTACATTCATATCAGCTACTTTGAAGTTAATGAGACTGTTGGGATATGTAAAAGAGAATCCTGTATTGATTTCAGTCCTAATATCTTATCTTTGCATCTTTTTCTTCCTGAGTGTAATGTGTTCTGAGTCACAGTTGCTGACATGTTGTGATGGGTGCAATAGCTTTGGCTTGACACAGAGCTTTATCTCACAATCCAGAATGTAAGAGGAAATAGACAAACACAAGAATCCAATCTGCCTTCTTATTTTCTTATTGAAGCTGGTATATAAGGAGTATAAGATATTAAAGTTACTGGGCTTCATATACATCCTAGGCTATAAGATTTTCTATTTCCCTTTACTTTACAAACAAGCCTCTTCCTGACTTCTTGTCTTCCTCCCCTACTCAGAAAAAAAAGGAAGAGTCATATAGTACACAGTAGGTGATAATTACAATATTTGGATATTGATTTTAGGTACAATGCAAGAAAAACAATTATTCTTATGCCCATTGGCTAGAGTCAGGTTCTTCAGTTCAGTCAGATGATGACAGAAGAGGGTCTGCTAATGTGAAGGGTACAAGTCCAACACCGACTGTTCACATAACTGTTTTGGTACCTGGAAAAGAATTTTCAAGCCATCAGATTTTATCTGGCTTTTTTTTTTTTCTTTTTCAGTCAAACAAAGTAAATCATTACTTTGTGGTTTTGGAGCTATTTCTACACTTAAACCCTTCATTTAAGCTCAAGTTCACCTGTTCCATTTCCAGATGGAAATCCCTGCAGAAATGTTACAGAGTAACTCTTTTCCAACTATTTTTTCTTGCTTTTATTTGGCAACCCAGAAATGCCAGGGACCAGGAGCTCAACAGACATGCTTTCCACTCTACAACCTGCTTGACCAGCTGAAGATAGTGAGAACTATTGGTGTATTTTTAAATCGAAGTCTTCATGTGTTGCCTTTCAATTTTACAACTCTACTACACATGTGCTTTCATTCAAAAAGACTGTCCTGGTCAGCCCTTCAGACCAGACCTATTATGTTTTGGTCTATTTACAGTTAAACTGTGATTTAAGCTTGTGATATCAGATCGTTTGGAGCTATGTGAGAAGCCTGTGTGGGCAGCAAAGCATTGTTAGTGCTCACCTGGGTTTCAGTTTACAGAGCATTTCCAAATTCACCCCAAACTGATTAAAACATAACTCAGGCAGCAGAATTTCATCCTGTTTCCCACCAGAAGGTTGGTTTTGGATATGAAATAGTATCAGTAGTACCTTTTCTAAGTGCTGACACTGAAGTGTTCAATGACACCTGAGGCTTTTTCACTCTCGGTGTTTTGTCCAGACCATTCACCACAAGGCTTATTCTATCTTCATAAGCGATCAACTTGCATTGTCTGCATTAGAAAACCCTTTATTTCTTGTAGTTGTCTTACTAGAGCATTTTTTGGGAATTAAAAGGCAGGAATAAGGTTCAGAATATTCACTCCTGGCTGTAGAAGTGTTGCAGAGTGGCCAGGACTCTGTACAGGGGAGTATGAGCAGAGTCAAGTGATGACTGGACTGTAGGGGCCTGTGACAACATTCTGTTAAATTCTCAATCCAATAACAGATTTAAGGACATTCTCAATGTGAAGTAGCCAAGGATTTGTTTCCTATGTTGTTTATAGAATTGTGTTCTAGTGCGCATGTAGGCAGAAATGCTTTGTATTATTGGCAACTAAATGTATGTTATACCCAAGGTTGGAATACAATAGTCATGTTCCTTTCTTGAACATTCCAGTGGCATTTCCAGCTTTACTTTTCTGTTTCTGCTGTACTGAAGAACTTTGTCATATTTCAGGAGGGCACCTAAAAATTACTTGTGGACAAGGACGACCTACTTAATAGTCAGTGATGAGAAAAGCAGTATGTTCAAAATCACTTTCAAAATTAAGTGCAAAAATCAACTGGCCTTAAGATGAAAATGTATTTCCCCCCCTATGAATAAGAAGTCTTCCTCCAGCAAAATGAAGCAGCTTCAATTCCCAGAAAATGCAGTATCAGCTGGAAACTAGGGTAAGAGTCACTATATTGCAATGTATCAGTGTTCTGTAGCAAGAAAAATTCCACACACTCAGTACTATGTATTTGCTGTAAGCTGTATATTTTTGATGTATGAGACCAGACTGTGGGGACAACTCTTTTACATCCTATACTTTTTGACTATGTAGATCATTGAAAGGCCACTTCTCTGGTTTCTGTCTGCCTTGCTCCCTTGCAAAATGATGTTTCCCATATTCAGAGAGCTCTCTGAGATGTCTGGGTAAAAATCTCAAGCCTTAAGTATTTTCAATTATGCATACACACACTTTCCACATGTATTTGGATTACCAATTTCCTTCACTGCAGATTTCTGTGATTTCATTGTAATTTATAAAACTGCATTTTTCTATTCACCAAAAAACTAAACCCAAACCAACCCAACACTGCATAAACTCTAATCATCCATTTATTTATTTTTCATTTAAAATAAGATTATGCCTACTGCAATTCCATCTGTAAAAAAATGTCTTGGCAGATCCTTTTAAAACAAGCTTATCTAGCCTATTAATCTTTTCTAAAATTCAAGCCTTTCCTACGCTTTTTTGAAGTAAAAATATATTTTACACAAGTGAAATCCCCTCAGTACAAAGTGTTTTATTCTATTAAATTGTTGTCAAGCAATGATAGAATTAAATTTCCCCAGATAAATTGGGCCATTGTAACTTTTTTTCTATTTCTATTCCAAAATGTGGATTTTACGTATGATAAATCATATTTCTGTTTTGTAGTGGCAGCAAACTGGCCTAAAATTCTAAAATAAAATATGCTTCATTGTCACAAGGAAATCTACTCCCCACCTGAACTGCTTAGGATTTTGATTTCTATACAATAAATATGAGGCACTTGAGGCAAGAAAAAATATGACATAATTGGCACAAGTCCCATCTCCAGATGGAAGAACTTCTAAGACTGACACTTCAGACTCACATAATTTATGGGAGAAATAAAATAACTGAACCCACCTCTGATTACTCCACCCAGAAGCAAGGTTTAAGCAGGCATGTTCTTTGAATTAAACTCAAATTTTTCCCTGAAGTCTTGACTGAATACAGAAAACTTTGTTTTGAAAGATACAAAAAGGGCAATTGCTGCAGTTAAGCCTGAGCTGTGGGACCCAAGAGTGGTTCTTAGAGCCATTGCAGATTTGTTTCTGCTCCTGAAAATGCATCTGAGAAATTCACATTTCTCTTGCTCTTCTAATATCAGAGTTCCTACCAGTCTCTCTTTATTCTTACAACACTTTGTGCAGAGGAAGGTGATTATTCCTCAGATGGAGAACAGCAGGATGCAATAATAAGTAGTAACTTGTTAGGGAGAGAGAATTGAACCTGTGTCTGATGTACAAGACCTTGCTGTCTCCTTGGGGCAGCAGCTGTTCTGGCTTATGCGGAGGTTGGGCTGTGTAAGACCAGGCTGCCAAGGCATGGTGATGCAAAACACTTGTGTGCCAAGCCAGCTGGATGTGCCTGTGCACATGCTTACCAACACTGGAGGTGGCAGGCAGGAGGAATATTTGGACTAGCTGGGAACTGAGATGATGGTTTAATGAAAACATCTCATGCAACATCTTTTGAGGATCACTTGAGAAGTGTCAGTGCTCACTTCCCATCTCTGACTGTCCTTGGTCACAGAGGATACAAACTGAAGAAGAACAAACTCAGGCACAAGGCCAGTAAGGGTTGGGAAGCATCTTTGGATGACTGTTTTCCTAATCTTCTGTCCTCAGTAAAGGCTGTTCTTTCTTTTGTTCAAAACAAAAAAAAGACTCCTGAGTATTTTCCACTAGCACTCAATATCACCAGTCTTGGATGCCAATGGCCTCATGATAGATTGTAGGGTGCATTTTCATGACAGTTTTTAAATAAAGGGTTAACTAATGTGTTGGCTCATTTAAGAAGGTATTTTGTTCATAGCTTGCTTCAGTATCCATACAGATATTAGGAGATCGCTCTTTCAATACACGTTGCTGCTTACAGCAGACCCTAGTGTTGGGTGGGAGGCCAGACATGGTCTCATAAAATCTTCTATTCATCTGCTTCCCACATGGCAGTCTTGCAGTTGAATACAGTCTTCAGAGTTTAAAAAGAAATTTCCTTGTTCCTGCTCACTGGCCTCTGAAGTATCAACAGTTTGAATCTATTTATGAATGTCCAAACTAAAGGTGTGACATGCTTTGTCTGCAAAGTGGTAGGAAGTTGGCATCCTGCCTAACTTTCTCTCTGTTCCCAGCTTTTATGTGGTAAAGGGATTTATGGGTTTTTCATTAATGGATTGTTTGGTTTTCATTTGGGGGTTTGTTTTGTTTGTTTGTTTTTTAACTATTTAGGTTGTCCTCTTAGCTGAAGTGTGAAACTTTTTATTGGAGGGTGTACAGGAGTAAATCAGATGGCTTTGGTTTGCCTCACTCTGGTAGCTTTCCCACTGTAGTCACCCTGGAGCACAAGTGCTGTGGTACTCAGCCACCCCTTGTCCTGTATCCTCTTGGGATGTAAAATTCAAAAGATGTTTCAAGTTCTGAGGGTGTTTCTGCCACACCGTCAGCTGGTTGCAGAATTGTGATGAGAAGTGTGGCATGAAGGGAGAGCCACAGTCTTCTGGGTCTGAGCCTGAAATATGGGAAAAAGAGGAAATGAGGAGGAGAATGGGCACAACTAGAGGCATGCTCCTCTGTCTAATAGGGGTTTTAACAACTACCTTGGGAACCACCTGTGATTTTAACAGCCAGTTCCACTCAGCTGTACTGAACTCCCTCCAGAAAGCTTTGGCAAACGCCTTTACAGAGACATTTGTAGGATAAATAGACAGTAGAGATTTTTCTTTTTTTCCTGATCTTACACTTTAGAAGTTGTCTTATGCCGTAAAAGTTGGCAGATTTGTACGTCCTCCAACCTGATCTGTTTATTGTAATAATGATATTTCATTTTTAACTCCTGCTGTTGTGATTCTTGTCAGCCACAAAGCTCTCTGGTATCTTCTGAAAATGGTGTTAGGATCTTCCTCTCTTAGAGTTTTCAGCTGGAGGATAGGAAATCCTGTTCCTCTAGGGATCATGTTCATGTGGAAGTTTCTAAAAATAATGTTTATTTCACACTTGAATTTGTGTTTGGCCTTGCTCATATCTTCTCTCGTCTCCTTTCTACATGCTTCAGCAATTTTACTTTCATAACATACTTGGAAATAAAGGCTATAAAAGGTTTGAACTAATGATCTGCCTGGTCAGGTGGTCTGAAAATTTGGTCTGTAATATAGTCTGGATTATACAGTACCCTCTAGGGGTCCTGTTGTCCAATTCTGTTGTTGTTCCTGTAAAGACTTACTGACAGGTCCTCTACTGTTGGGAAAGGACTCCTTTGAAGTGGATTCTTTAAATATAACTTACATTTTTTAAATGTAACTCCATATTTGTAGGACAAAATAGGGAATATAATATTCTATTAAATTCTGTGTTCAAATACCTGTAAAAGTTAATCCTGCCTTCAATTATAAAGTACATTTCTGCCCGGAAACAAGTATCAGAAAAGTAAGCTAGCTAGAAGTATAAGGAGCACACCTTTTGCTGGATGTCAGAGATCAGAGATTCTGGAATTATCCCCATACAGTGTGAATGTACTCGCTGCTGGCCTGAACAAGGCATGAGCAGCACAGGTTGCAAGTCATCTCTCCATGATATGAAGCGAAGGGCACGAGATCTTTGCAAAGCTATTTATACATCACTCCTGAGCTGGGTAATGAGTAATGGAATGTTGCAAGGTTGGGTGATAATGCATGGTGGTCTTGGCTGTAGCCCAGTGAGGTAGCCCTCATTCAGTACATCTGATACCACAGCAAGTTTGTCTCTTAGAAGAGGGAACATGCCAGCCATGGCAAGAGAATGCATGTGTGCTGTGAAGGTGATTTTCTGCAGCCCCTGTAGCGTGGAGCATGTTATTGTGGGTTGCTCTTTCATCTGCAGTAGTAATCAGGTCAGCTCTGTGAAATCCCCCAAAGATGCTGTGACTCGTGTGTTTGTGTCCTCCCTGTAGCTCACTTTTAAGTTGGCTTGAAGTCTAATCCTCCAAGTTTTCAGTCTCTTTGGACACATTAAAACCTGGATGGGATTAGCATGCAGCACAAATATGACTTCTGTCTACAAGAGCTTTCATACTGACTGCTTGAATGGAAGATCTTTGAGCTCTTACTATCTACCTTCCTACAGTCCCTTTTACTTGTTCTTCCATGGCTTGTAATTCTGTGAGGCTGGTAATTCATACACTGAAAACTACCAAGAGACCTCTTGTGAGTCTCATTAAGACAAGATTTAAAACTTCTTTGAGATTACTTGAAAGTCTGATGAACACACTCCCCTGAAAATACCAACAAGAATTTTTATAAATCTTTCTGCATTCATGCTTAGGCACCTGAGCTGTCTATCATTTGACATTTTTCTTTGCTTAAAATTGATGAAAAGTAATTTTGCATGCAGTGAAAATTAGGCACATGGATAACAGAGAGACTCAGAACACAAGGAATGCTTTCCTGTGTGTGAACTTTGTTGGGTTTTGGGGGGCAAAGCTGCCACCTGTTCCATCAAGAAAGGAGTCACAGCTATTTAATGTAAAAATTCAAGATCAGTCATGTATCATCTGTACTTCCCTACAAGCAAAAGGCCTATGAGGAAGAAAATCTACAGTGAAGATTGTTGGTGTTTCTATAACACATTGTCTCTTCAGAATCTTAGTACAAACAATTCATTGACGTGATTGCTATGCCCAAGATCACTTGACCCTTTGTTTTCAGTTCTAGAGCTGATGTTGTTATTGAATTGAACTGCTGAACACTCAGACTCAAAGCACCCCATGAAAGTTACATCCAGTGAACCATCAACATGTTGGATGATGATGTGAATTGTGTAAGATTTATGGAATTTGTAGAACCTTTGGAAATTGTATAAGATTATTCCAGCAAATAAGAAGAGGTAAAAAGATGACAGAATGCAAAATAATTTTCTCTTTTCTCTCTGGGATGATACTAATAAGCCTCTTTTATTTTCATGAGGCCAGTTTTGTTAGACGTTCTATTCAAAGGCACAGCTGGCAACAGCTGTCTGTAGTATGAAGTGTCTGTTTTAGTGCTTCTAATTCTCTGGTGTCTTAAGTTAAAAGCATTGCACATCCAACGTGGCTTCTTTTGCATGCAGGCTATATGGAGTAGTTAGCATCTCAGGAGAATGGATGTCAATTATGTTATGTTATTGTACGACCTCCCTGCCAGACAGTATCATACTAGATGTGCCCTCAATAAGAGCAAAAGCTTAGTCCTAAAGTGTTAAAAAAGCACTTGTAAGTAAAGAGCAAAAAACTCTAGGCTGAGAAAAAGGAGGAGTTGTGAGAGCAAGCAAGCAGTAGAGGTGGCAGGCAGAGATCTTGGTGCAGTAGCTGTCAAACCGTTACCGCTCTGCTCGCGGTGCCCTGATAATGATCTCACAGCAGTTGTATCGGCTCCTTCCACAGAGACATGCTGTGTTTGATCAAAAACTGATGTCAGAGTGCTGCAGTTTTCTCCAGGAGTTTTAAATATGAATGTTTGTGCCCTAACAACGCAGGTTGTACTTGAAGATCCTTGGTCTGTCTAAACCAGTGGCAGACTCATTGGGACAGAGGGAACGATAGTGGCTTGTTCACACATTGACAAGGAAAAGGAGGGAGGACTCTGCGGTGCTGGCCTTTGTGGACGGGGACTGATGTGCTTATTACTGACTCTTTTACCAGCCTTGCCAGCATTCTAGACTGGACTCTCCCTCTTCCTGGGGTCAGGAGGAGGCACGCTCTGATCTTGGAGAAACACTCGGGAAATGGTTTAGCAAAGGCAAAGAGGCCTCAATGAATTTTTATGTTAGAGAAGACTCTGAAATCAATACTCTGGCCCAAATGAATGGAGCTATTCATTTTGGTGGGGTGTGGGTGGGAAGAGACTAGGATGTAAAAGACTGCCAGATTTTGTAAAAGGCTCTGCACTGTTCCTGCAGTGTGTCTGAGAGCTCTGGCCAGCCTCTTCCATGGCAGGAAGGTACTAGTGAGTAGCTATCCTCTGAATCATGGCTGCTCTCCCATCCCACCTCTAATTGTTATGATTCCTGCTTGCTTTTATAACTTTATCTGATGCTGCCTTTGCCTTCTTGGCTGACATCCTGCTTGACCTCCTAGCCCCTTGTCTTCTTTCTTTCACCCCCCTTTGACTTACAAGTCCAGAGCAACACTCCCACTCACTGAAAGAGTCTTGCTTCTGTTTTCCCCAAACACTGGACCTCCTCTGATCGGTTTGAGCACCGCTTTCTCTCTCACCTCTCTACTTCTTTCAACAAAGCATATTTACCCTCTGCCCCTTGCCTCACCCTGCCCTCTTGAGACCTCCAATCCATTAATGTCTATCACTTTTTTGTCACTCTCGGCATCCTCTCCCTGGTCTCTGTTCTCTTAAGTGACCTCAGCTATTGCTTCTCTCCACTTCAGTCTTTCCTTGATCCTCAGCTCTTTCTGCAGTGCCTCATCAGAAAATCTGCCCCATGAACCCACTCAACCCAGCTTCATGACAACAGCAATCACCACATTGTGCTTGTTGTGTGCTTGTCGTCTTCCCTATTTGTTTTGCTTCTTCTTCCCTCTATATCCCTGGCCATCACTTAAATTCAGAAAACACTTTCCTTGAACCGTCCTGTCACTTATGTCTTCTTCAGATCATTTTCTGAAATCTCCTTACAATTTGATACAAGAAACTTTTGGAATGGCAAACGTAGTTTGACATTGAAGACATCGTTCTTCTAAACATCTTCATGTGTTCGGTTCTTCCATGCCTTTTGTTCTGTCAACTGTTTTGGTATGTTCCTTCATACTTCAGTAATACATTCTTGCTAGAAACACAAAAATGTAACAGTGCATGGATCCATCCAGACAAGAGAGCTGAACTCTTTTCTTGCTGTCTGAACAGGAGGAAGGTATACTTTACTCTTTCTAGGAAACACGGTCTCCCCAGTTTGGTAATTTATCTGTCAGCTTGACCACATACAGCTGCCATTGGTGGGGATTGCACACTGATTTTCCTCTACATTTACCACAAACTGTAATTTCTGTAAATACCTTCTGTACTGTGCTGGTTTTGGCTGGACTGGAGTTAACTTTCTTCACAGTGGGAAGATGGGGCTAAGTTTTGGGTTTGTGCTGAACACAGGGTTGATAATAAAGAGATGTTTTTATTACTGCTGAGCAGGGCTTACACAGAGCCAAGATGTTTTTGTACTGCCATGGTTGGGAGGAGACACAGCCAGGACAGGTGACCCTCACTGACCAAAGGGATATTCCATGCCATATGACATTATGCTCAGAATATAAAGTGGAGGGAAGAAAGAGGATGGAGTGACATTTGGAGTGATGGCGTTTGTCTTCCCAAGTAACTGTTATGTGTGATGGGGCCCTGCTCTCCTGGGGATGGCTGAACACCTGCCTGCCCATGGGAAACAGCGAAATAATTCCTTTTTTTGCCTTGCCTGTGTGCACTGCTTTTGCTTTCCCTATTAAAATATCTTTATCTCAGCCCACACGTTTTTGACCTTTTACCTTTTTGATTCTCTTCCCCATCCTGCTGGTGAAGGAGTGAGCAAGTGGTTGCATGGGGCTTGGCTGCTGGCTGGGGTTAAACCACAGCATGTGCTTTGCACTGTTTTGCTCAAAAATATGTTTAAAAGGCTCTTCATTGTCTTTTCCACATTAGCAAGTGAATCAATACTGCCAGCAGCTGATTCTTGAAGAAGGAAGGCACAGTACGGAAGCACTGCCGATCATGTCCCCAATTGGTTGTTGTTTTAATATCCTTGAAACATTATCAAATTTGCTAACAGTGCTTAGCAGTGAGTCCAGGAAACAAATACCATTTTCTCTGCTTGTGATAGGTTTATTCAAAGCTCAGCAGCAGTCTGGAAAGGGTTAATGGAGGCTTCTCTACCTCTGAGAGCTGTTGCTGCAGCCTAAGCAGGATGGGGCAACAGGTAGAAGGCAGGAGGGTGTTTCCGTCCAGTTCCTCTGAGATGTAACCCTGCAAGAGGACAACCTGCTCAGGGCAGGCACAGAGCTGCAGTGTGGGGGCCCACCTCTCATCCTCTCCATAGATGGTTCCAAACACTCTTGTCATTCATTCTTTGTGTTCAGCATTGCTTGTAGTTTATTTTTATTCTACGGTATTAGTTGTGATACAACTTCTCTGACTCTTCACTGTAGGAACTCTTCTTATTTATTGACTTAAGATGAGTTTCATACGTCTCAAATACTTCTACCAGGCACTTAAAGTAATTATTTCTTTCTCCTTTTTCTGGGGTTTGTATCAATTACATTTTATGCATTCGTAAACAAGTATGTGTAGGAGTCATATGTGTTGTCAGACGTATTCATAACCCTGAGATTTTTGACTGCTATTTTCTAGAGAGCTGTCTTTAAGTTTAAACCTGGAACTTGTTCAGGAGCTAATTTTTTTATTATTATTTTTTAATTTTTTTTTTTACTTCTAAAAAGATACTGTCCAGAATTCTCTACAGCAAAGGAAGAGCCTTCCTCCTAGAGTCTTAGCAGCTGAACTTTGGTTACAGTATTTGCTAGGGGAATTTAGCTGAGTTAGCATTTAAAAAAATAACTTTTTTGGGATGCAATCATAAATTTGAAAACGATTCTTGCTTTCTACTACTGAAGCTGGAAAAGTGAATAGCTAGAAATAATGCCGATTACAAGGACTGTAGAATAGGCTGTAGAGCTCCACAAGGAAGCCTTGATTAAAGACAGCATTAAGCTCCAAGGAAAATGGAGACTTGGAAAAATCTTTCAAAACTTGTAACTTGAGAACATTTGCCTTTATGGAAGGGAAGGAAGATGGATGATGCTTGAACTATGCCTGAAATAAAAGTGCTTTTACCCTTTCCTTGTGATTAAAGCTTTTTAAAATTTTCCTGGAATACTGTGATTGTGCTTAAATATATATTTGCTTTTGAAACCTGAGGTTCCCTGTCTTAATTATAGAAGATTTGTGTTCAGTTTCTCAAGTCACACTCCTGTACTATTAAAAAAAAAAAAAAAAAAAAAAAAAAAAAAAAAAAGGTGGAGCAAATCTTGTTAACCTTTTAACCCAGGAATTGAAGAAATCTCTCAAGATAGTAAAATAGTTAAAAAACCTAAGAGAAACTAGTTTAAAAATGACTAGATTAAATATTTTCACTTTCTAGGGCACTCCTTATTAAGATGCTGGTCCAGCTCTTCCCTCTTGGGGCTTATTTCTAGTTGTGGCCTTGGCTGTCCAATTGTTGCACCTGCTTTTCTTTTTGATGAGCAATAATTGGAGCACTGTAAATAACTCTGAGAGTACAGAAGATCGTGGAAAGCTCAAGCCTTCATACCCGAATTTCAGTTATATGTTTCTCCATTTTATGCCTGATATAAAGAAACCTTCTTGTTCTGTCCCTCCTTTGGCCTGGCTTCATGGTCCTGTGGGAATCCTAACAGGGACTGCAGGCTTGGGCCTTCTGTCTCCTACAGGAATGTGTACCTCAGACAGCATTTTGCTGTTCTGGTCTCTGCTCTATACTTCATGCTCTTTGTCACCCATATGTACAAATCACTAGTGAATAATAGTTGTAGTCAGCAAAGGTGTGATAATGCCATTCCTGTAGCCCTTGCTGCTGCTTGTTTGGATGGTTAAAGGGTTCCTCCTCCATTTCTACCCTATAGATCTTCTCCCTGCCACTGCTGCCTCCAGCCAGGAGGGCAGTGAGGGTTTGCAGATGGATGTGTCCCAGTCTAGACCATAGTGGTTTCTCTGTGAGTGAGCCAAGCCTCCTCACTGCCCTAAGAGGAGAACACCTCCTGCTCCCTCCTACCTGCCAAGCAAGGGCGTGGACAAAAAAAGTGCACTGGAGCAAAAATGGAAGTCCCTGTGCACTGAATGTATGAAACACAGACTGTAAGTCTACACTATTATTCTTTTAAAAAATTGAAGCTCAATATAAACAAAAATACCTTAACACCCTGTAACCTAGTACAAGTTTTGCTTATTTGTGCTTAATTTTTGGAGACAACCAAAAAAAGAAGTTATATTGAGGTGCCAGTGAGTGGCAGCTTAACTGAAATAATCATAGTAGTCCATACAACGACAGTAGTGCTTAGACTTTGATCAGCACCTTTTAATCTCTCCTATGATAAATTAAAAAGATTTGTCTTCGTCTCTGGCTACTGGAGTTGGATCCAGTCTGGTGCCCAGATGACTCAAGTCTGGTGTCCTGTCAACTTTAAGGAAGTTTGGCTCCAGGACTACTTTGCTGTTACAGTCTAGGGCATAGAAAAACAATGCAGACTTTGGATACATTTCATTTTGATCTCTGGAGATCCAACAGACTAGTCATGACTGTGAATGTGGTAAGTTTGTAGGAAAATTGTCCCACATGCTGATTATATATCTGATGTCCAAATCTGCTCTGTGGATCAAAGGGATATCTGCAAGGAAACAAGAAAGGAAGTAAATCTGAAAACAGCCCTGAAACTTGTACACAACATCTGAAAGGATTTTCCCCCCTTATGAACTGCTGACAATTTTGCCACTGCAATCTGTGTGAGAGCCATCAGAAACAGGGGAGGGAAGCAAAAGTCTAAGACCAAAGCGGAAAATACTTTGCCTTAATCTAATGAACTGAAAAGGGAAATATTTCATTTCCAAAAGCACATCTGCACAATGTGGATTGAGCACGTCAAAGACTGAACACAATGGCACATACTGAAGAAAGACAGATTAACTAATTGGCATATTACCAATTTCTCTTAAGAGTAATTTTAGTGACACTGGTATACCTATACTTGAGTGACTTTGCTCCCAAATAACAATTTAATTTGAAAACAATTACTAAAATAGAAGTAGTTTCACAGGACCTCTTTTATGTAGTCGTTGTAAACAGTGAATGGAGAATATCAAAGCTTCACTTAGCAATTCTGAAAGGTATTACTTGGCTTGAGAAAAATAAATCATGTGTCTGTGGCCAAATTACAAGAGAAATCATGTATGTTTGAACATTTCTCCACCAATTATGGCAGAAAGCAGTAACATGAATGTTTTTCAGAAACTTCTTTTTTAATATTTCTAGGAGGAGATGGAAACCATCTAGGTTCAGGAGGCCTTGACTCCCATTCTTTTCACTGTAGACTTCCTAAATTATTTTCTTCTAGTCCATAAGTGGCTGTGTGGCATAGGTTTACTCACATTCTCTTTCAAAGTCGAGTCAAATTGATCTGATTGCCTCTAAGGTATGGAAAAGACACCTCATAAGAGGAACAACAATTTAATCTTACTTTGCCTTTACTAAGGTGTTTGATATTCTCAAGGGCATAAATGTCATTACCTTAAGATGATATAAGCAAATGGGGGCAAAACTGTGGTCAGAGAATGATGATCAATTGTCAGGATCAATTGTCATTGGAGGAATAAGTAAAGCACAGCTGAGATTTGAGATGAGTCTTGTTCTGCTTGATGGCTTTCATTGCTAATGGTAGGCAGTTCCACGATGGAGTACAGAGAGTCCTTACTGCAGTGACAGCAAGCCAGAAAGGGTGAACACTTCAGAGACGAGCTTTGGAGTCTAAATGATCTTGATGAATTGTCAGCATGGTCTGGAGGATGCAGGATGTTTTTCAGCAGGGACAAGGGAGAAGACAAACTCAGCACCAAGAACCACAGCTGCTGGAATAGGAAGAGCAGAACTGGGTAGGCAGCAGTGCACTGAGGGACTTGTACTCCGTAGTCTGTGTGGCCTCTGGGCAGCTGAGCTCAGAAAGTGTCAGGTCCCATGGTTATTTGCGCACGTTGTACCTGCTTCGGGCTGACTTCTCAGAAGAACTTAGGGACACAACTTCAGTTGAAACCAGTGAGAGTTTTACTGGTAAATACTTTTAAAGTATCTGAATTCCTGTTCCTCATCTGTAAAATGGAGAAGATAATATTTCCCTCCCTCCTAAGTGTGCTTTTACCATAAATACATTAGAGATTGTAAAAAATTAAGATGCTCCAGTAATGGGGATCATATAAGTACGTCAGATAAAGCTGTTTCTCTTCCCTCCTTGCACCTCTCTACATGGCAAATTAGACCAAAATTAATCCAATATAGCTTTCTCATCCCTTTAGTATTTTTATTCAGGCATTTGCATGCTTTATGTTGCTGGGCTTTGGCACTTCTCTCCTTTAGGGCATGGCTCAGAGAAGCACTGTCTGAGAATTGTGGATAAGATGGGACAGAAAATCTGAGCATGTGGATACCAAAAAGGCTTCTTGGCAAGAAAAATAATTGGAGAACTCCCAGAACTTTCTCTTCTTCCATTTGACGGTTGTTTTTTTTCCTTATAACTTCATGGCAGAGTATCTCAGGCTGGAAGGGACTCATAAGGATCATAGAGTACAGCTCTCAACTTGAGATAAATGATCTAAAAGTCGGATTCCCCTTCCTAAATTGGTTCAAATTAAGTCTCTAATAGCCACCATTTGCAAGTATGCACTTTTGAGCGTTTTTGGTTAATGGTTTGGCTTTTAATTTGGTTTTGCAAATAGCAAGCCTTACCTTAGGCTGTAAGAAGTACAGGAATGTACAGCTGTGCTATGCCTCCTTGGATTAAACAGTGAGATGAAGCAACTCCACGCATGGTTCTTCAGGAGGATTTGAACCAGCCGAGGAGACTCAGTTTTTAAGTGAGGAAGCAAAAAATTGATGGAGGGAAAATCTGCATTAAGTATGTCCAGAGTGGTCTGAGATAAATATTCAAGAAATGAAAGAATCCATGTAAAACCAAGAGAAAGGGCTATTAGAGGAGAAGCCCAAGCCCATCCCTCTTTCTTTTGATAGCAAAAGAGTAGAAAGCTGGACTTGAACATTTTGAATTACAGGGCAGTTCAAATTTTGATCCAAGTATCTGTTCCCCAGCTGCTGAGGAGAGATGTAGGATAATGATAATTATGATACATGATAAAACAGTGCTGTCAATTTTTGGTAGGGGGCTTGCATAGTAGTAAACCAAAATGCTTTTACTACTTGCTTATCTTCTGTTCAAGGCAGTTAACATCAGAAGCAATATGACCAGTGGTGACTAACACTAGTGCTGCTAAAGTCCTGATCTGTTGGCTCTTCCTATTCCACTCAGGAGAAACAGATTGGACGGAACAAAAGAGAAATGTCATGTGCAGTCTGTTTTCAGCAAGTGCAGTGGCTGACTGTGCTGGAATCTGGAGCCGGAGGAACCAAAGGGAGAGCATGGGGAGGGAGCAGAAAGGAAGCGGTGTCTGTCTGTTGCACAACTGAAGAGGTGTTGCCTGCAACACTCAAGCAGGAACCAAGGTGTGTGTTGGACAGAGAACTAAATATTTGTGGTGCTTTGGTTTTCAGTATGGTTAGGACTTGAGACTTTACAAATCTGGTGGAAGAATCAGGTTGCTTTGATGTGGAAGTAGGTCCGTAGTGGGACTTGTGTTTTGTAGTTTCTGAAAGCAGCTTTAATAAATACGTGTTTTAGGGTGGCCTATGGAGAAAATTATGCTCAGGATTTTAATATTTAAGGACAGTCATGCCTGTGAGGGCCCTTCAAATTCACTTGGTCTTCTAGGGCAGTTTCTGCTCTTGTGACTGGGCTCACTGTTAGCACAACAGCAGGCAGAAATTCAGGCAGAGTGTTCCAGGGCTTTATCTTGTTACTGTGACTCTGTTCCTATGAAACCTCTTTGAGTTCAGTGGCAGCATATCAAGCAGCCACAAGTGATCAAGCATCAGACCACCAGACAGAAGCAACTACCCAAAGGATTCAGGATTTGCCCATGCTGGCAGGATATCTGAATAGCAAAGCACTGCTCATGTGCAATTTTAAGTTGTTTGTGACCAGATGTGCTTCTAGCACTGCATAGTGCTACTGAGGCTGCAGCCTTCTGGGAAGGCTCTCAAATTTGTTGTTATTACGAATCCAAGCCCAGTTAGTATGACCTGAGGCCGTATCATGTTCACTGCATAGAGAATTCAAGCAGGGCTTCTCAAGAAACACCTGCATGGCTTTTCCAAGTGGTTGCCAGAGTATACAGTGGTCGTCAGCAATTAAAAGATCAGGGAGATAAGGGGCAGGATGAACTGAAAATTATTCATAACTTTAAATATGTTTTAGCGGCAAAAATGTAGTTTTTCAACATGTAACACCATTGATCATGAGTGTCAGGAGTATTACAAACCTCAGAGTTTACAAACCAATGTACTAAGTTGAGTTTTCTTTAATATGTCTGTGCAAGGAATGGGAAGATAAGAGGGTTAATAAAAAAAAATTGGAAACATCTTTGGTGTTTACATATATTTTCTGAAGGAAGCTTAGGGAACTTCCCTCACAGAATTTAGCTTAATGTTTCTTCCTTAAATGCAATTTTTGTGTCATCCTTGATTTTGAGGCTGGAACATGTTTGTGACTGCTTGTTTGTGAAGGCTCTTTATGCTTTCTCACTATACGATTGTGAAATGTCTGAATGTGCTTTGATTTGCATTATTTCTTTTCTGTCTTTTTTCTCATCCCAATTTTCAGCTTGCTTTTGTCCTGAGAAATTAAACAATTTTCTTTTTTTTGGCAGTAAAGTGACTGCCTTGTTGGAGTAAAGATTTTTTTTCAGCTGTGTCCTCTTGCTGCAAGCCCCAGGCCAGGCTCCCTGACAGGTCACCCTGTGATGGCACCGGAGTCCCCCTGGGAGAAGTGGGAGCGCTGTTACTCATGGCAGCACCAGGGAGGGGATGCCAGGCCTAACTGGGCCCCTTGGTGCCCCCGGGGCAGCCTGGGCTGTGCCACACGCAGAGTGCCTATGTCGAGAGGCACAAGGCAGCCAGCAAAGAGCACACAAAGCAGAAAGGCAGGCTCCTGCTGCCAAATATCATGTCCTTATGCTCTGCATGCCTCATCAGATGCCCTGCAGCAAGGGTTCATTATTCCCTCTTCCTTGCGCTGCCACATCAGCAGAGGGTTTGCTGCCAGGGCTGGTGGGCCCTGCACCATACCAGGATGCAGAGCCCAGCCCCGGGTGAGGTGCGGGCTCGCTCTCCCACTGTGTGGTGGGCAGGGAGGTACCTGGATGTACAGGCAGGCTCTGTGAACCTCCATGTTTTGAAGGGAGGGAAGAGAGCTGCAGGGGCAGCAGCAGACCAGCAGAAAAGATGCGTCCTGTGGCTCCTGCAGTGCCACATTGCCCCCCATGAGCCGTCTCCCCACCCTCACCCAGATGTGGCCAAGCTGGGTGAGCCGTAGCCCCTCTTGGGTTCCATGAGTCACTCCCTGCCTGCAGACTTGCCATCGTGTTACATGTTTGGTTGTAGCCCCTGTGAGTTATAGGTGAGTCAGGGCTAGCTGTTCTTGTTTTCTCTTGCCCTAAAACGCAAGATGTGGTGAGCAGCAAAGTGCCTGGAGCTATCTGAAATCTCAATGACACGAAATTCTGTGGGAGTGTTGATCTGCTGGAGGGTAGGAAGGCTCTGCGGAGGGATCTGGACAGGTTGGATCGATGGACCAAGGCCAATGGTATGAGGTTTGACACGGAAGTGTTGGGTCCTGCTCTTTAGCCACAACAACCCCAGGAAGTGCTACAGGCTGGGGAACAGTGTCTGGAAAGCTGCCTGATGCAAAAGGACATGGGAGTGCTGGTTGACAGCAGCTGAACATAAGCCAGCTGTGCCCAGGTGGCCAAGAAGGCAAATGTCATCCTGGCTTGTGTCAGGAATACTGTGTCCAGCAGGACCAGGGCAGTGATTGTCCCCCTGTTCTTCAGCACTGGTGAGGCTCCACCTCGAATGCTGTGGTCAGTTCTGGGCCCCTCATAACGAGAAGGACACTGAGGTGCTGAAATGTGTCCAGAGAAGGGCAACAGAGCTGCTGAAGGGTCTTTAGAGTGACTTACATGAGGTGAGAAGCTGAGGGAGCTGGGGGTGTTCAGCCTGGAAAAAAGGAGGCTCAGGGGAGACCTTATTGCTCTCTACAATTACCTGAGAGGAGACTGGGGCCAGGTGGGGGTTGGACTCTTCTCCCAGGCAACCAGCAGCAGGATGAGAGCAAATGGAATCAAGCTGCACCAGAGGAAGTTCAGGTTTGATAGCAGGAGGAATTCCTTCATAGAAAGAGTTGTTAAACTTTGTAATGGATTTTTCAGCAACGTGATGGAATCACCATCCCTGGATGTGTTCAAAGAAACAACTGCACGTGGCATGTAGCACTCAGGTCAAGTTGACATGATGGTGATGCGGCAAAGGTTGGACTCAATGATTTTGGAGGTCTTTTCCAACCCAAATGATTCTGTGATTGTGTGAAAGGTTTAAGGTAGGGTTGCAAATGAAGTAGCTTCATCTGAAGTGCTGCACACTCTTCAGCAAGAGGCTAGGTTATTGGGATTATGCTTGGAGAGAATTTAATGGGCAGTGACAGAAGGTAGATGTCTCCTGTTTTTCATTCAGAGTGGGAACTGTGCTAGAAACAAGGTGAATGGAAGGCAGAGGACAAGCAGTGTTCATCCTTAAATGCTACAAGGCTTCTCAAACCTACTGTGTGTGGTCTGTTTGTGGCTCTTTCAGCCAGTTCTCTCCAGATGAACATAAGCCCTGTTCTCTGAAAAGATGTGTCAGACTTCCCCAGCTCTTGCCTTCCTACAGTCTCTTGCTTTGAAACCTGACCCTTGTGCAGTTTTCCGTAAGGACCTTTCCACCAGTGAGGCTGCTACCTGGTGTAAGGGTAATGCCTTGAGACCCTGGTGGATGTCCCATTCTGGAGCACCTGCATTGCTTTGCTAGCAGCACACCTGCCTGCACAACCCAGGGAAAGCACTCATCGCTGCATTAAGAAAAGCCCACAGCACAGCAGTTGCTAGATCTTTTTGGACTTCATGTTAATCCCGGTGCCGTGGTGTCCATGTGCACCATGTGCATTTTGTGCTACACCACTGGTGGCGTCTCCACTGATGGGCACAGCTTGTGGGACCATGCAATTCTGTGGCAGATGGCTGGGACAGTAGGTCTTCAAAAATGTTGCTTTTAATGTGCAGTGCACAGAAAGCAGAAGAGCCTGTCATATGCAGTACAGTTTCCCTCTCTGTGAGTTATTCCAGGAGAAGATTAGTGCCTCTTGCTTCTTCCGGTCCCTTGCCAGTCTTCCAGTTCTTCCACAAGAAGAAGAAACACGGTATGGGAATGAGTGGATTGTTGTTGCTGCACAGTCAGGCTGCATCTGGGGAAAGGGAGCACTGCCTGCTTGTTGTGCTCTAAGACTGGAGAGTATGTGTATCCCCTTCATGCAAACCCTGACAATCTGGGTGGTCTCAGCGGAGACTTTTAACCTCTCTGTACTTCTGCTTCCCCAGTGTATAAAATGGGGATAGTAATAATTAACTCTTTCACAGAGGCATCGTATTTTCATGTCTGTAGAGTGCTTTGAAGGGGTAAAATACTTAGCACTATTGTAGCTTTTCAAATTTCAGCTGTATTTCATTGCTAGTATAACAGAGAGTGATATATTGGTTTAAAAACATATTTGAAACTCTTGGTAATTAGGAAGTCGGGCAATGGCAATTAATGTTCTCGTGCATGGTGTTACTGCTCTTCTCCAAACTCTAGCTCATTTAAAATGCTAGCCCTATAATTTATTAGCAATATTTAATACCTCAGTGACCATAAAACTCAGTGTTTTATTACCACTGATTAGCATATGTTTGATGTTCTGCCCAGTGTTACACAATCCAAAACAAATTACTCTCAGGAAGTTGGATATTATATAAATACAGAAAAGCAATAAATAATGCATTGAAGAAATACTTTTCTGTGGGTTCTAACATGCCACAATCTCTTCAAATGACTTAGAATTCTTAGGCAGTTTCTCAGTCCTCCAGGACTATTTGCACCAAAGAACCCTCTTCACACGATACTGGCTGCTACCTCTGCTGCAAGTTTGCTGGTGATCCTTGGCATCCTGTCAGCCTCTGACACTTCAGTCTGATCTTGCCCAGCCAGAGGAAACCTGGAGTTGCTTGGTCAGAGTGTCTTCAGTTATGATAGTCTCCTTAATAAGCTACAGATGTGTGAGAAACAGAAAGGCTCTTTCATATTTCAGGATGCTTTTTTTTCCCTTCTCTCAATCTGGTGTGAAGAAAAAGAAGAACTTTACAAACACATGGATTTTTTTGTTTTCTTGAGCCTCTTTAAGGCAGAGCTTGGACAAGAATAAGGGGTGAGGAGAGGGAAAGCTGATGGACTTAGGGAACACGAACTGCCCAGAATCAGATTATTCTCAGCTAGGTTTGATGGTGCAACTGTGATATGTACCTATTGAAAATCACAACATCTGGTTAGATTTTCATTGACCATGCCCAGAACTCTGCAAATATCCACAGTTTCAGAGGTTCCAGTTAGAACTAAGAAATCCAAATAAGAAAGGTCCAATTATGTAGCTGATTTATACCTGTACAACCCCACAGCTTATTTTTCTGAGGACCTGGACTTCCATCTCTCCTAAGGACAGAGTTCATATGAAGCACTCGTAGATGTGTGCAGCAAAAGCCCAGACTCAGGTCAATAGTATCTTTATTCAGTAGTACAGGCCTGGACTTCCCCTTCCACTTTTAAAGAGCTACATGCTGTAAGATCTTGCAGAAAATGAGGATTTTACTTTTGCTTAAAGTCATATTTTCACTGGGAGAAGGGGGATAAAATTGTTTCAACCAACTAGTCATATTTATTTTAGGGGAACAAGAAAACCAATATTGCATTTGAGAAAAACTGTTCTTCCTGTGTCAGTACAAATTTGTGCTGAAGAGCCCTTGCAGTGGACCAGGCAGATACTGTCCAGGCACAAAATAAAATACTGCTTGCTATCCTGAGGAACTTGCTGCTTGAATCTGTGATGCAGAAGAGGGAATCAGGGAAGAAGAAACAGTATGATAATGACCAAGCGTCTGGCTGCTGTAATCCAGCCCTGGCTCCAGCACAGTGAACAGCTTAATGGTTCCTTTCACACTTCTGCTCAGCCATACAGCATTCGGAACCTCAAAAAATGTACTTAAAACCTCAACCTCAAAAATGTACTGGCTGCACACCCTCCCTTTTCCTTAAAACTTTCTCTTGCCCCCAACATGTTCCAGCAACAGGAGTTTTTAATCCTTTAGTCAAGTTGGGTCAATAATAGATATTTTGTTTCAGTGGCTGCCTTAAGATAGGGTTGGGCCAAAAAAATGGTTTCTTTCTATTGGTGTAACACCAGTATGAGAAAATTTGTGTTAGAGTCAATGTTGACCATTTCATTCATCTTCAAACAAAAAGATTTGTTTCAGTTTTTGACTATTTTGCTTTCTTTCTTACTCTTACATAGGGCAACCTTTAAATAAAAATGGCATTGCACAATGACAATTGGAAAATGTGTTTTAAAATTTCGAAGAAAACATTTTCAGCATCTTTGAAGTGTGAAACTTGTCCAGTTTTGTTCTCTGGGTTTTGAACAAAACAGTTTTTGAAGAACTTACCAAGAGATGTGTTTTTTGTCTATCTATTCATAAGCCATCTAATAAACCATTTCCAGGACCAGACCTAACGTTCTGCTCTTCAAGGAGCTTTCTGTCAAGTCAGTAGATGAGATCAGAAAATGAAGTTTTTGGAACAATGTTGCAGGCTATTTACTATACATCCTAAAATTTTCATGTCTTTCTTTATCTTCTAGCAATGCAGAACAGCTTTGTGTTGGCACCAGGGAGAAGGGTCACACTTCTGTCTTGCCGTGATCTTACTGTGTGCAAACTAGGGACCGGCTGCTACAGATTCTGTACGTACAACGAAACACTCCCACAAATGCAGGCAATTTCAGCCCACCTTTTTATACTCCTGGAGAGTATATTCAGAAGCTGAGAAAAGATAGAAGGTTTCATTGGAGCCAGTGCTAAGGTAGAGGACATCCAGCTCTTTCTCAGGCTCACCCCTACACTATCTGAGAGATTTCTCTCTCTAAAACTCCTCTCATGAACATCTGCTAATTTCTCTTAGAAATATCAAGAATCAGGTTGTGAAAACACCAATTAAAAATTCACAAAGAATTGCTAGTGACTTGTTTAGCATTTTCTGAGGCAGATGAGAGATTTGGGCGCCAAAAGATAAAAGGATTTTGACACTGTGATTTATATGTTAAGAAGCCTCCCCCCTCCCCCATTCGCTTTTTATTTTTTTAACTCCCCTTAGTCCTACTGCCCTGCAGCACTCAATTTGAGAGAGGCTAAAGCAACTTTTTATTTTCTTGTGACTGCATGTCAGTGCCTGTTTCTTAATTCTACATCTGGCTTAAGTGCATACAGGTGACTCATAACTTTGGGCTTAGATTTCATTTCTCTTTCTTCATTTATCAACAACAACAATAATATTATGTGGGAAGGTTTTTTTTTCTTCCTATTCTACTAACCTGGAAAACCATGTGAGTAGCCCTGATGTGAGTAAACAATAAAATATCAGACAAGATGGTGGGAGGAAATGAGATTGCCCTTTCATAATAGTTTGGTGATGAGTTAAGCTCCCTTCTGCTGTTTTGTGGATTTATACTCATCCATGTAGACTGAGTGTACTTTCAGGCTATACTGAAGTGACTTCTTTTTCTTCCATCCCTCTGCCGTGACACAGAACTCTCTCCTTGCCAGTCTTGATGCCTGAGACTAGGTAATCCAAATTACAGATTTTGTGCCATGACAAATCATAGAATCGTGGAATGGCTTGGGTTGGAAGGGATCTTAAGGATAATTTAGTTCCAACTCTGCGGCCATGGGTCTTTCACTAGACCAGGTCACTCAGAGTTCCATTCAACCTGACCTTGAACATTCCCAGGGATGGGACATCCACAACTTCTTTGAGCAACCTATTCCTGTGTCTCACAAATTTCAGAGTGAAGAATTTTTACCTACGTAATCTAAACCTACCCTCTTTCAGTCTGAAGCCATTCCCCCTTGCCCTGATACTACATGCCACAATAAAATGTTCCTCTTCATTTTTCTCACAGGCTCCCTTCAGGAACGCTGGTATTAGGTCACCCCTAAACCTTCTCTTTTCCATGCTGAACAAAGCTATGAATGGACCACAAAAATTCACTCAGCCACAGGTGTGCACTGGGGCTTTTGGGAAAGGGAGCAGTAGGGACAAACTGCAGGAGCTGTTCTTGTTCACATGACCCACACTGTTCTCTCCCACCGTAGGAAGAGTTACTGCAACTTATCTGTGGAAACTGCACATACAACTTGTGAGAATCAGGAGATCCTGTAATATCTTGCACACTTCCCTTATCACAGGAGCAGGCATGGCTGGGTCTCATTGAGATGCTTCTGGCAGACAGGAACTATCATTTGCTCTTTTTCTCTGGGGTATTAAGCTCAAAGGGTCCAGCTGAGAACAGAATACACTGCTGTAGCATGAGTATATCATACAAAGCTGTCATCAGCTTCTACGACAGTAAGCAGGGCAGTTCCTGGTTTTGTGGGACTTGGAAAAAATCACTTTTACAAGGAAAAATATGTCTCTGTTCACAAGAAGTGTTGTTGCCACTATTGCAGGAAGCGCCCATTATCACCAGCATGTTCAAACAGCAAAGCCAAACTGAGTTTCCGTCAAAATTTCAATCGAATGTTTTCTTGATAACGTGGAAAACAACATTTTGTCTTTGTTTTTTTATATCTATACTCTAGATATGTCTATCTGTGCTCTTGTTTGCTTAGGTAGATGCAGGTGTCCAGGAGCTCAGCAACATTCATTCACTAACGGTACCTAAGCTACTGAATTAAATTGTTATTCAAAGTACAGGGAGAGGAATACTTTAAAAAGATTAATGCTCATTTCACTGAGTCACACTTCATGTAGGATGTGTATATGTTTGGAAGATAATGGAAAACAGTGAGCTTTGTGCCACACTTTTTCCTTTCTTATCTCAAAGCGACTTTGTACCCAATTACACCAACCATAAGGGTGCCATTTGCTTGTGCTCTGTATATTCCTTGCTGCTGCAACTTTTTGGTCTTCTGCATCACATGTCCTAGACTGGAAGAGTGACTGAGAAATGTGTCGAATGAAGTGTATGGTAGTCTCCTGAAGTCAGTGTTCAGCTAGTTGTGTTCCTGGACATCAGAGTTTAGGTACATATTCCTGAAAAGTGTCAGCTGCACATGCTAGGTAGCTGTAGTATTTTTTAAGTATCTGATGATGTTGGCTACTGTCAAAGTCAGGCCACTAGTCAGATGTATATGGCTGTTCTTATGTGTGTATATGTAGGTGCATAAATAGCAGATGCACGTAGGGTAACTTGCTAAGGGGTTTTCTAAAACTCAATACAGATCAGGAATAACACTTCTGATCTGGAGCTGCCTGCTCCAAGGCTCTCTTCCAGGTATGGCTTTCATTCTAGGACTCAATGTATAAGTTTACTGTGGTACTCTACTCACCTATGATGCTGCTTCTTCAAAGAGGTCTCAGGAGGGCCCCAGGCCTGGCCTGAGCTGGGAGCATACTTTCTTTGCCTGTGAAAGGCTAAACAAAGTCAAATGTCTTCCTGTTTCAATTCTTCAAGGTAAAAGTTGTGGGTGGGTTGCTTTTCATGCACAAGAGTAAAAAGGCTGCTGTTTGTTTTTGCGCCTGCTTACAAGGATCTCACTGGTGGTTTGCTTGCCATCCTCCACCCAGGTGAGTCATGTGGGAAGTCACTTGGGAAAGTCAGAAGCAAGCCAGGTGCAGACACTATCTGGTTTTGGTATCTCTTATGTACAAATATACACAGAAGGCGGTTCTCCTTGAGTGATGCTGGAGAGTAAGCTGGCTTTGAACTGTCTGCCCTGTTCATTCCAAATATGTCTTGGCAGTATTGTTCAGGATGCATTTTGTGTGAACCTCATGCCATATTCTATACATAATACAGACATGGCTTTCTAGAAGTCTCTTTTTGCAGGCAATGGGCTGCAGGCTATGTCATCTCCCAGGTGCATTGCTTAATGTTAATCTTAAGAAATGAAAAGTTCACACATGCTTGACACATCCCTATGTGCAAAAAAAAAGAAATCACACCCTGAATCCAAACAAATGTAAGTTAATTTGTCATCTGCAGCCCCAGTACAATTAGAGCATACAATTCAGACAGAATGAAAATAACACTGAAGTCCCAACCACTGGGGAATCCTGAGCTCAGGCCAAGTCTCCTTCCTGTGCCTGCCTTCTTTGTGTGTGTTCAAGTATAAGACTGATCATTGTGAAAAGACCTTCTGAGAGACAAACATGCGGGGCCTTTTTTCAAAACCCAGCCACAGTCTGGCAAAATGTCATACTTCAGGGAGCTTCAGCCACTCTCTGGAACTGCCATCTTTCACAGGACTTTTAAAGGAAGACCTTTTGATCCCATTTTGAAGAGCAGATAAGCAACTATTCGGTCTTATCTGGCTTACAGTAGCAGAAGATCACTCATATCTGTCCTGTATTTTGCAGCCATTCTAGGCAGTGTATTTCAACGTAGATCGTACAACATGTAATTCAGGAAGACAGAGAGCCATAATTCCACTTTTGCAGTAATTGCCAATATTTTTAACAAGGGACTTCCTCGAGAGAGTTCGAGACTTAATCTGGGATAAAGCTTGTGGGTAGAAGGTCTGTCTTCCCAGGGAGAAGGAGGGGTTTGAGCAATGTACTAATTTGTTTTTCCATTCAAAATAAATACTGCTTCAAAACTCAATCAAGGAAAGAAACAGCACCACCCAGCAAATAAACTCTGCTGAAAATGTTCCCGCTCTGCTTTTGGAAGGTGGTTGAGTATGTTAGAGCCGGGTTTGCCTAGGTCAACATGGCACCCAGAGAGATGTCAGGAAATGAGAGCCAGCTTCTTGTTGCTGAGTACAACCTGGTCTGTTGAAAAAGCATATTTCAATAGCCCTCTTGTGATTCCCTGGGATAAATATCTTCTGGCATAGGTGACTAAGCAACTTCAGAAAGGAGGTGAGCATCAGCAGTGTAAAGGAAGTTCCCTGTTGATTTTTTTGGCAAATTGTGCCCATATAGTCAATTCATCATGTAGCCAAGATCATCTTCACAGCAGTATATTTTCAATGCAGAGAACCATTTTAAGCTTATTTTATCACTCTCATTTTTTCCCCAAGCACACATATCCATAAGTGCCTACTTCACTTGTGAGGTTACAAAATGAATATGAGGGTGGATGTTGCCCACCAAGTCAAAGTGGTCATATTATCCCTACTCATTAGTGAGGTAAGCCATTGTTAATGCCTGCAGAAGCTTTCCAAGCTCAATTAAGTTGTAGCACTGTAAAACAAATGTTTGCAATAGGGCAAACTTGTTCAGCTCACGTCCGGCCAAAACCGACAGTGAGTAGTCGGCAGACTGCCCATATTTAATTACATTATCCTCTGCCTGCAGTGTACCACAGGCCTCTGGAGGAAATCCAGGGCCATATATATTTTGTTTATATTTGCTTGTAATTTTTAATGATTGATTGGAGTTTGGGAAAATAGTTATATTTTAAAAGCCACAACTTTAGAAATACATGTGTTAAGACTCTGTGTCTTGGCTCTAAGGAATTGCACTATGGTAAAGCTGCCATGAAAGAAGATGGGGAAGAGATTCCTGCCATTTACATCAACACAGCTGCAAATATATTTTGTTTTGTTTGTCATCAGGTCTTGTTTCTATGTGACCTTAGTGGATGCTGTTCAAAGTTTAGCTGATGTGAGAACAGGATTACATTAGAAGTTTGTAGGTTTGAGGGAAAGATGTATAGCTTATGAATCCCAAGGGAGTGGTAGGCTGATGGAGACAATTCAGACCATGGAACAGGTGTTGCTACTGACCCTAGCTATCAGTCCTTCTCAGTCTTGTCCTGCTCCTGAATCAGTGTTGAAATTGACAGCTCTGATGAGGAATTCCCCGTGACCGCCATGTTCAGATCACAACTCTTCCCTTTAAAAACTGTAGGATTTTGGAAACTGGTTCCTGAGGTACATGTACCCTGAACAGAATGGGACCAGCAGCTGAGGGTGGTAACCTGGTTGGGCACTGGAGGCTAATTTGCCAGTGAAACCTGTATGCAATGAAGGGGGAAAGAGAAGAAAGAACTATTGGTTTGAGTATTAATTCAGTCATAGTGGTCTGGAGTCTGATTTCCAACAAGCATTTATTGCTTCCTCACAGCTGACTCAGCAGAGAGACTCAAGACTAGACGGGTATACATGTTGGAGTCTGTTTTTGCTGAATATGGGACTTCCAAAGGCAAAGCTCTAAGCAGCCTCTCTCTAATGATACCATTGTAACTTCACAGAAGTCATGTGCAGTTAAGCATCATGGTTGCTTCTATGCTGGAGTTGCTGTATCATCCATTATTCCGAATATAAAGTTTTAAAGCAAAATTTGGAAAAAAAAATTGATTTTCATTTTTCTCGCTAGCCATTTTGAGGATAAATTTGTTGGTATGGCCTTAGTGGATAAATCTATGAAAATGTCTTCCATCTGCACATGTAAATCCAATAACAGAGTGCATGTGTTTACATGCAGAGTCATCCAAACTGCATGTTCTGGTGTGCTGTTCTGTGGTCACCACCACCTGTCTGCAGGAAAGATATACTCCTTGAAAGATGCATTCTTCATGCAGTACTCAAAATAGTCTTGCTCTGTTTCCATCGTCTCACAGGTTAAATTGTCCAATGGAGTGAATAAACCAGGTAAAGTCAATGCCTGGCAGATTGTCATGTATGAGATGGCTAAAACCGTGCTAGAAGGATAAGAGTTCCTGAAACAAATTTTGGATAAAAGGTTTCTAAGTCTCTTCAGCTGGAATTTGCTTCTGAACAGCTCCTAAAAATGAGGGTCTATAATGATTTTGAAATAAAATTTCTAAAGTTGTACATCATTTTGTTTATGAGTAGCCTGAGGGAGAGAAGTTCAAGAATTCCTTTCTGGGTTTCTCAGATTACCTGAATTTCATCATACGTAATAAGAAAATTATTTTGTATTAAATATAAAAGGTGGTTTTCAAGAGTTAGAACTTGCTATAATTTTATTGTGTGCATGTGAATAAGATTTCCATTTTTGTTTTTTTCTTAGACAAAGGGATTTGATGTTGTTGCTAATATCACCATGTGATGCTTGCCAGGACTAGAGCATTGTACGTTGGTGCAAAAGAAACATGTAGAAAAATCCATTCTCTGCCTGCCAGTTTGGTTTTATCTGTCTTTGATATGGGTAGTGTGGGTCATGGCACTGTACCTGGTACAGGACGTCAGCTTTGGCTGAATTCCATGTCAGCCCTCTGGCTAGGCTTCAGCAGGAACCTGAATGAACTCATCCACTGCACAAAGACAGATTTTACTTCTTGAGGACTAGCAAGTGTTCAGTTGTCAGCAGTGACCACGTGTTACCGACTTCAAAAAGATCCTGAGATCAGTTGGTTTATTTAGAACTAAGTGTAATGCCATGTCCCAATAACAGTTGCAGAAAATATTTACTTCATCATTTTATTTATTTATTTGAATTAATTCCACCCATTTAAAAAAAGAAACCCAGAAGAGGTTGTTTGGATATGCATATCCTTGTAGAATTTGAGAAAGCTTCTGGAGTTTTTAAACTACAGAAGTACTATACGCAGAGAGGCAAGTGGGTGCACGTGCTGGCAAATGGAAAGATGGTAGTAAAACAAAACAACCAAGGGTAAACTCACCTCTTTGAAAAGGTGAAAAGTGAATATAAACTATATTGGTGCAAATTAATCCTCCCTTATATCATTGGTTCTTGCTTCTGAACAGAGTTTTTCCAGCTGTCTTTCAGTACATTTATGTGTCATTTACGTTCTTACACTGTTTATGTTCATCAACTCAGAAAGCTTTCTAGGATTCAAAATGAATCTCTTAAAACCTTGCTTCAGAGGAAGCTGACTGTCTAGAAGGGATTTTGGATCTTATTTTAGTTTTCCAAAGGACAGCAGGCAGAGAAGAGAAATTTCTACAACTTTCAAGTAACTTTTGGAAATGCCCTTTTGTCCATAGGGGTGTACATATTTCTTAGGTGCAGAGATGCTCCAGATGACTTGGTATGAGCTAACAGGCAGCAGGGCAGTGCACAATACAGCGTGGCAAATTCTGGCTCTGTAGGTCATGTTTTACCATAGTTATGACCACTGAGCCTGAGCTGATTCTTTAGATCTCCTGAGAGAAGCATCTCTGGCTCATGTATATCACTGCTGAAGTATCTGGAGATGTGCACTCAGCAAAACAGATTTAGCTGAATTTACTAACAAGCCATGGGTGCAGCTTACACGCAGCAGCACATCTTGGTCTAGAAAGAGCTGATATGCTCCATCAATGGCTCTGTGGTAGCAATACATGTATCAAAAGGTACTGGAGGAGGTGTGTTGCTCTGAGGGGGCTATAGATCTAGACACCCCAGACAAAACTCCAGAGTTCTGAAATTCTACCTCAAAAAGATTTCCAGGATCATAAAAAGTGGGTGTATCTAGCAGAGCAATACATTTTGTCCTAACTTCTTGGAACATGGTACATCTGGACCTTTATTAATACAGTTAGGATTCAGGTTTGAATGCAGTGTGAGGCGACACTAGGGTGAACTATTTGCTACCTCTGTGTGTCATTGCCTTATGCATGCTGGTCTGGTATCAGCAGTACCCCTGTTTCTTGAAAAACTGCATCCTAGGTCAGAGTCAGAGAGATATTTTTAACACTCTACCTGAAGCTCACAGCTGTTGCACTGATGAAAATACTGTGAAGTGGATTTTGTTCTTTCTCTTAGTGTGCTCTGTTTTCCCTCTTTTAATCTTCTATAGATTTGTGGCAGGGGTGCTTTTCTGCCCAGTTGCCTGGCTGGGATGAATAAAACAAACAGAGGTCAAGTGACTAATTCAAACCCAAACAGTGCACCAGCCCTTCAGCTAGGCTTTTGGAATGAGCTTAATGATGTTTAACTCCTTGCTGTAGCTGCTGCTTTAAAGTGTTTCCAGTTCCCAGCAGATTGGCTACCAGGTCTACCAACTGCCAAGGACAACAGGCCTGTTCCTTGCCATTTAAACCATCACAGTACAAATAACCATAAACCCAGGAAAAAAGTGTTTGCACCAGTGAATGAACAAGTACAGTGCACAATTCTGTGTGCCTATTCTCCAAATGATCCTGGTGTCAGAGTTCAGGGCTGTGCTAGCTGTGATTTGTCATCAAAAAGCAGAGTCTGCCTTATATATGATGACTGTATGACTGATCCTTGAAACTGAGGTGGTTAGCTGAAAAATATAGTGACACATCCAGAAATAAATAGATAGTGCCCAAAAAGCTGTTCTTTGCAACCGCAGAGGCCCATGAGAGGGGCAAGGAGGCAAAATTAAAGCTGGGAGGTTAAAGTGCTAGACAGCTGACTAAAGCTGATGTTGTTTCAGTCACAGTAGGGAAAACAGTGGCCCCGTATGCCACTTCACCTTCATCCATTCTGCAGGACACTGGGGCTTTTTTCCATGCTCCTCTTGGGGTTCATATCTACCTATCCTAGACATGGCTATCTGGAAGGGATAGGGAGAAACAAAAACATCTTCCCCTTGCAATGCTGCTTGTTCCTTTTAACATGGGGAGTGTGTATTCCCTGTCTGCTCCTTACAGTGAATTCAGCACTCTGAAGGGAATACTGAAAACCCACTAGCAGGCTATCTTCTCCTAGTTTGGCCAGCGGCCTGGGGAGACAGAGACAATCTTTTACCAGAATTAGTAACTGTGAGGCCATGGAAGGGAAAATGCCCATAACAAGAAGGCCTTCTACATGACTCCCACCAGAGGGGTTGAGTCTAAATGACACAGCCTTGTCCGTAGCAACTTGTCTGTTCCAGTTTTATGTGACTCAACAATAGAGTTTCCACTGTTTCCCTTGCAAGACTCAAAAGAAAGCAGGTCTTACAGACCAGATAACCCTTTCTTATTCATGTGGAATAATCCCACTAAGAAGTCATTCATGGGTAAAGCAAAGAGAAGCTGTCCCTAAAACAGCTTTCTGCATATATTTGAGCCAGTGGATTCCTGCATGTATGCTGTTGTGTTTGTGGAGCAGAACACACAGACTAGGGGCAGCCTGGGTATGTGAATGTAACTTCCCCTCAGTACAAGCAAAATACCACCACAAACAACTCTCCTCTGTCTTCCCCCCACCCCGGCCCCATCTTTGTGGGTTCTGCTTGAATGGAGAAGTAGAGAAACAGGTCATGGCAGGAGTTGTGCTTGCACAAACAAGGAACAGTATCCCCCGCATATAACACAACCTCTGGTAGGTGTTTGAGACAGCTTGAAATCTTGAAGCCCTGTGTTTTGGGGGTAACTAGCCATCCAAAGGAAACAAATTTCATTTCTCTGTCACTTGCACTCTTTTCTCTTCCGAGTGGTGAGGTCTGTGACTCATTACAAACCCTCAACAAGAAAGAAATATTACACACTTGAGCTTGTGAACTTTGCTGAGCTTGGACTATCAGGTTGTGAATGCAATGATAGTCCTAGACTCTGGAGAGAGGCCAGTGAAGAGCTGAAAGACAGGTGTCTTATCAACCAGTTGACAAGCAGTTCCAACTCATTCTTTGGCAATCGGCACTTTGAATGAGTCAGGTGCAGTGGCCTTGATAACAGAAGGGACTGCCTTTGGCACAGCTCCGTAGCTTTGAGCAAATATGCTCTCATACACACTGCAAAGGGATGCCAGGTAGATGATGTCAGAGATTAATCCAAAACCTGTTCCTGCTTGTATTGCAATCCTTCAGATAGATTGGGGTTGCGACGAGTGAGGCATGGTTTGATAAGTTGTCCAATGGGACAGCTTCAGGGGCTGCGTGCAAGTCAGATGAGGAGTGACATGCAGAACAATGAGGAACCCTGCAAGCCTCATCAGCCAGTCTCCATGAATAACAGCTTGAAAGGATTAAATCTTTGGCCGGTTGCACCTTACATTCAACCAGACCATGTGCCTAGAGACAGCACAGCATGATAGTGACAGCTCAAATTAGTGTGCTTTTGGTGAAGTTCTTAAAATCACCAGAGTTAAAAGGAGATCCTAGGGTCAGATGTGACAGTATGCAAGAGTCTGTAAAGTTTGATAGTCGATAAAGAGCAGAGAAGGTTACATTGGCTGTTTATGAGGAGAGCAAAATCGCATTGAGCCTTTTCTAGATAAAATTTAAAATTGATTTCCAAGAAATCAATTGTATTATCAGGGCATTTTCAAAAGAAATAATATTGCAGTTTTGGTTTATGTCAAGGATCTTGGTAAGTAATTAAATCCTTTAGAACTTTTTCAGCTGGTCTCATACACAGTATCAGGTCAATGCTTTCATGACCATGTTTTCTTGGAGACAGGATATTAAGATAACAAAAGCATCAACTAGTTTGCTTGGGAATAAGAAGATAGTGTCCCCATGCATTATGAGCAGGTAGCTTTTTTTGTCGTGTCAAAAATGAAGTGAACTTGGACAATTTCTTGACTGGCTGTTCCCTAATGCCAGTGGGAACCACAGAGCAGCATGGATGATTTGACTCTTACTATGGTCAGTCTTGCTACCTGAATACTCAGCGTGAACAAAGTGAAGAAATATTCCAGCTTGCAGTGACGATGAAGCAGCACAGTCTGGGACCACATCTGCAGCTGCAGGTTGCTTATAACACTTGTGTTAGGTGTTCTTACTGGCTTGAAAACACAATAAGATCTAGCAAAATATTTCACTTCTGCATCCATATGGATTTTACAAGGAGTATTTTAAGAGAATCATAGGAGTGACCTGTGGCTTTCATAAACCTAACATGGACAACTGTATATGTTAACGATGGAAAATTTTGATTCCTGTGAGAGTAGGAAATGCTTCTCTGCCAGTCATGCACTATTTTATCTATTGTTATTAAATACCTTCATTGAAGCATTAGGGGCTTCCTTTCTAGATAGAGGTACATCAAGGCAGTAATACAGCTTCTCACAGTTAACCAGAAGTGGTGTCTGTTTCTGTGAATTACCACTGAGCTGAATGTCAAATAATTTTAAAGGCCTCTATGTACTAGCAAGTCTATTGCCATCAAAACCCCAGGGAGAAAAGTTCATGAAGTTCAGCACTTCAGTTCTTTTTCTGTGGTAGAAGCTGAGCTATCCAAAGAATGCCCGCCTGGGTTTTGGCACAGAGGCTTACTGGATTGTTCCTATCAGTTTCTGTGAAAATGATGCCAGCTGCAATGATGCATTGGTCTAAGAAGGATGGCACTAACCCCACCAATTCTATATTTTCTCTTTATAACTTAGGTACTTGCTTCCTTAATAACTTCCAAAGTTGCTCAGAAACATGCAGCATGCAAACACATGAATGCACAGCTCCAGGCAGCAACGTTGCTGAAGAATATCTGGAAAGCAGAATACTAAAAATTTATTGTAAAATTATTGATGCAGCAAAAATTTCAGATTGCAGATGTCTGACTCTCCATCAAGCTACTAGAGTCAGTCGTGAGAAATTTGGTCACATTGATAGGAGTAAATGGATAAATATGATCCACTGAAAAAGTACCAGTGTGGCCACTGTGAGGGGGAGTCTGATAGCTTTCTGTAGAGTGCCAATAAGCCTGCAGATAAAAAGGATCCAGCCAACATGTTATGCTAGGACTTTCAGAAGATCCTTCAAAATGTTCTACAGCATAAAATTTCAGCAATATAAAGTTGCTGTGGGGTTAGAGGAAAGTTTCATTTTCAAACTGAAACTGATTAAAGGTGAGGAGGCTAAGAGTCACTCAGCCACCACTTTTCACAATGGAGAAAAGTCAGAAGTAACATCCTTTTGAGATTACTGGGCCGTTTTGAATACTGGGCCCATTCTGATTCTGAAACATCATCAGTGACAGAACTGGGAGTAAAGAGTTAAATCTGTAATTTTTGGACAAGCATTTTGAGTAAATCAAATGCTACACCAATGGTGAAGGACATTCAATGAATATCATAAAGTTGAATGAGCCAAAAGCTGGTGGATACACTGCACTTTAGGCAAATAAGAGTAAATTAATTTAGGAAAAAAGTGACCTTAACCAGGCTACATTGTGCTGGACTCTGAACTGTATGTTATCATTTCCATAAAAGAAATTTTGAGGTCATTACTAGGGATTCCCTGGAATTCTTGGCTTAATGTGCTGAAGCTGATAAAAAGCCAGTGAAGTTGTGGGCATCAGAAGGAACAATGCTGTGAATAAGACTGACATTTTGCTCCTGTGTAAAACTGATGTGTCTACATCTTGAGTGTTGGGCACAGTTCCAGTCTCTGCACCTGAAGAATAAAATAGTGGAGCTGGAAAATGCCCAGAAGAGGATAGCTAAAATGATTGACACAAGAGAGCAATCATCTTACAAGGAGAGGTTAAAAGTGCAGGGACTCTTCAGACTGGAAACAAAAGGGCTGACGGGGTATATGATTGAGATGTTTATGGGGATATGAAAGTGATGTATAAATTAAATTACAAACTGCTAGCACATCCTTTAACACTAAAGCTAAGAAGCATTTTGGGAAACTAGTAGGAGATAATTTAAAAGACAAAAAATAATCCTTGATAAGGCAGGTAATGAACTTTTGGACATTGTTACCCAGGATATTTTGCAGACACAGTGTCAACAGGTTCAAAAAGTGATTAGACAGATTCACAGATAAGAAATCTATAACGAGATATTAAAAGGAACAGGCAAGGCAGTATATAGCCTCTAGCACTAACACCACTGCAGTTCCTGAACAGATAAGATGGACAGAGACCACAGAAAATGATCTCCCTAAATAGCATCACTTCATGTCCTGCAGTGTCCTTGCCAACGATCTGCTTTTTATATGCTTGAGCGGACCTAATTTCATGACAGGCTTTCCCTCAGCAGTAACACTGTATGGCCAATTTACAGCAGATGCTGTATGAAGTGTGCGTTGAGATTGGTGTTAGTGCACTTATGACAACCATATGCTGCCTGCTACCAACTGACTTTTAACTTGGTACAGTTGATGTGGCATGTTTCTTTGTGGAGATTGCCTTGGGGCTTCTTTGCCAATGAGGTGCTCAAGCTCTTGGTAAAATTTTGGGTGAAGGGGAAGAGATGTTCTGTATGGATCAGCAGAGGCAAGATAAGTCCTATTTTCAGAAAGTACTTGTGGGAAAATGTGGGGGGAAAAAGTTCTTAGGGACTGCAAGGACACTCTTAATGTAGGAATTACAGTTTGAACAGAGCTATAGCAAAAACGTAACCTTGTAACTTCCAAAGGTATCACTATAATGACCCCTGTAGTATCAGATAGGACAGAGTGGTGTTGACCCTACTAAACAGGCTGATGCAAAAAAAAATATCTCCATTGGCAACTGACACCCCTCAGCTGGATCCAACTTCCTTCATACAGCTTCTTTCATTAGCCTGTACAAGTCACTTCTACGGACATGGAGTAAAGTCTCTTCATTTTCTTGCTGAATAAAATAAGAATAATTGTTTTCTTTGGATCAGCAGGCTTCTGTATTTTCCATGGTTCTTTTCCTTTCCAGAAATTATTCTTAGTGTCTTGCTAAATAAAGACTATCACAGATGTCATCCCCAGCATCAGCAGAGACTTGGGTGTTTGCTCTTGGCAGATGATACTGATGTGGCTGAGTTCCCAAAGTTCCAGTGGGTTTCTCAACAACAACTGTGATGGCAAAATGTGCTAGTAGGGTTTTACAAAATATAATTTTTTTTCTATATATTTGCATTCATTCAGTGCAAAAGAGCTTTTCCTGGGTGACTGTGAAGTAAGTCATAGAATCATAGAATGTTTTGGCTTGGAAAGGATCCTAAAAATCATCTAGTTCCAATCCCCATGCCTAATGCAGGGACACCTTAGACTAGATCAAGTAGCACTAAGGAAGGGGATTCAAAACTCCCCCTCTACCTCATCATCTCCTGAGGAGACGATTTCTCACCAAGCTGCTGAAGTTTCATTGTTCAGATACATGATGCAGTATGATAGGCAACACAGCTAACAACAGCCATGATAACTTTCTCATTCTGCTTGTGAAATTGAAATCTGTGGCCAATGACTAATGATGTAGTAGGCAACAACTGTGCCTTCAGCAAGACTACAGTTCTGCAGTTTCCCTCCATGTGAGGCAAAGTGAGAACTATGAGAAATATGATGATGACAAATGTCTGAGTTCCAAAGAGCTACAAAGGGAATAGCCTGTTTCTGATTTGGACTGTCTATCTTGTTAGCTTCAAGGTGATGTAAAAGTCTTGCATAAGAATCCCATGATACCTCTGGAATTCCTCACTCCATCCCAGAGTTATCTCAAATTATAGGAGAGCACATTTGTTTGTATCCCGCAGTGGCAAAATTTTTAGTGCAAGGGCTTCCTGGTGGAAAGGCTCCTTTCACCTCTCAGTGGCTCCAAAGTCTTGCTGCTTGTTCCTATTCCTTAGCAGGACCCATTCCCGATGAATGGAAATTTGACAGCTTATTTATGGGAAAAATTGCAGAGACTTGAAGCAGCAAGCAAATGTAACTGTTTCAGTGACAACACTATGAAATATAGCAGTGAATTAATGGCTGCCCTGATTCCCCTGGCTGTTGCTGGATGAAGAAAGAGCAGAAAGAACAGAATACAATATAATTTTTTTTATCCTTTGGTATAAACAAGAAATAGAGCACCTCAGATACATAGGCATTAACACTACATTAAAATTGAGGTGCTCTTACAATGATGCATATCTTACCTGAATGGAATGTAGAAAGACTGTGAACCAAAGAATTGATTATTGCTGCTTTGAAACTAGAGCAATTCAAGTGTAAGCCTGCTTAAAATACCTGTTGGAAACCTATTTCTTACTAGAAACATTTAGAGATAATTTGTCACATTGATACTTACCATCAAGAGCTAAAGCAGAAAGAGAGATATTTTAGCCTCTTGCCTTCCAGAGAAAAGTGCAAAGGAGAGAAGGGAGAGGAGGGAACTGCCAAGATCAGTGTTTCCATGAACAAAAGAGGAACCTTGTCATATCCTTTCAGCTGCAAAACTGTGATGAAGCAAAAGCAGGAAAACTTGTTCATGTAGATGTGAGGTGGAGTGGTTTGGTTCCTGCTTAGTATGGGTTTCTTAGGAAAAAACACAGGAGTGACTTTACTTATTGTCTAGACTGTCTAACCATCTCTCCATACTGGTAAGTTGGTGCACAGAAAAAGTATGGGGGATGATGCTGACAGAGGAAATAGAAGCAAAAAAAGCACACACTTTATTTATGCAGAAGAAGTAGGCCCTCAAAGCTACAAAACAGGCTAATTTTTTAATTTAATGGGAAATTGTGGAAGAAAACACTTATTGAGGTAAATTGCCGCCAGGAGAACAAATTTAGAAACTTCTTGACTTAAGCGCCTTGCAAATCTGGCTGATGCTGAAATTCCAAAAGCTTTGGAATCTAACTCGAAGATACCCATTTACCTTTACCTGAATGAAGAGTTATCAGATACTACCTAAAGCACCTAAAGGAAAGTCTTGAGGAATGCAGACTGCATTAGTTCTAGGTAGTGTGGGTTTACAAAAGTTGTCAGGTGATTTTCTCCCAAACACCCACAAAGTTCTTGAGCTTTTGTCTCTGATGCATTTCCCAAATGGCTGGAGAAAATTAGGCAAGGTAAGAGTTTCAGTCTCCCACACTCTTCCAAGATATTTTTAAAGGAGCACATGGCAGGGAAGTTCCTACTGGTTCACTGTGATGATTTTTATCTAATGTCTAATGATGTTTGTTTATTCTAAGAGGTATTACTTTCATCTGTTTAAAGGACCTAATAAAATCCCTTAAAATTATTATGGCAGCATCCATCTTGATTAGCTCTCGGAATGTAGGACTGCCCATTGTCACACAGACACCCCCACCTAAGAGTGCCGCTCCATAAACAGTAAAATATTTGGTCATTAAAGCCACAAGAAGTATCTCATATTACTCAAATAAGACGGTACTTTCCATTTTAGTTTACCTCAGGCAAATTAAACAGGCCCTCTTGAAACAGTGACAAAGAAGAGTTATAGGAGCTTAGCACCAGACACCAATTACGATTTGAGAACTAAATGCCATAATTAACAAGACATATACTTTAATCTAAAGCAACTCAAATATGTGGCTGGATAAAGAAAAAAGGTAAGGGTAAACTCTGTAATTATAATAAATCAGTGTACTGAGAAAGTGTGTACCCTTGAGGTATATTCTTTTATTCTGCAATTAACTTTCAAGTGTTTTGCTTAATAACACCCTCTTCCATGCACACGTAAAAAAAAACTTCCTTGAATTCTCATATTTCCCCAGCCCTCAGAATAAGCATTCATTTCCACAGACACATTTTCCTCCTGTCTGTGGGTGATAGGTGTGTGCCAGTAGTGCTGCATGGCAGTTTCTCCCCTAGCTGTGGGCTTCTTATGGATACTCTGTAAAGGCCCAGTTTTGCCTTAGTGGACAGGAGCAGCATGAGCAGTATTCATGCATCCCACTCAGTACAGAGCTGGGCCAGTGATGAGTGCTTTCGAAAATCCCACTGCAAACCTCTTTAGCATAAACAAAGCTTTAAAAAACCCCACGGTTTCTCATTAATATATAAATAACATGAATTTGTATACTTTGTTTTACATTATTATCTGATAAATAAAATCATGCTCCTGATATTTTTCCTTTCATATATTTGAAGAACAGCCGAATGCAACCTCTACTTTTGCCATATTTCTGTCATCTGCAATAGAATTCTAGGATGTAGTAACCATCTAGAATTTCTCCATGCTCTTGCTAACAAAGATAGGTGAGAATTCCCTTGCTTTTTGTGACAGAACAGTAGCCTCTACTAATTTAGAAAACTATTTGCCAGAACCAGACAAGTGAAGAGGAAAGGAGGAGTGACTGTTAAAAGTGAAGCTTTGTGAGTATAAGATGAATGTGTCAAGGTTAAAGTATTCCTCTAATCCCAGAGTGAGGAAGGAAAGCTGTAGCTAATAAAGTCCATCCATGCAGTTTTATCCACTTGCATGCACTTTACTGGTGGAAGAAGTGCAGTCTGGAGACCAATTACAAATCACTCGTCTGATTCTTTTAATCCCTTTATTTCCATATCTGATAAAAAAAAGACTTAGTTTCTTCCTGTGTCTAAGAAATTAAAAGAAGTCCTAAATTTATCTGCAATACGTTTTTTTCTCTTATTGACATGCAGCCTCATATTTTATTCTGAAGCTTTTCTGTTCCTCTGACTAAGAGTTTCTCATGGCTATGCATGGGTCTAGATTTGTGTTTGTTCATTGTTTTTGCTGGTTTGACATGGTATGGGGAAAAAAAGGGACCATAAAGCTCAATTCCATTAGAAAGTCCCTACTTTAGATTGATCCTTGGCAATCCCCACTGGAGCCAGGGCTGGAAATTGGAAGGACATATGCACAGCAGCAGACAGAACTGATTCCTCAGTACTGTCAGGTTATGCAAATGTGTTTCTGTTTTCAAACTACCATAGTCTTTTCTAAAACTTTGCCCATGAATTGTGGTATAGCTGCACTCACAGTTTCAGCTACAGGCAGTCAGAGACAGCATCAAGGATGTGAAGTATTTAGGGTAAGAGCAGAGGAGGTCACTGCTTTAACATCTTCAACAGGTCGCATATTTGGGAATGGTACTGGGAGGAGTACAGGGTAAGGCAAAGGCAAAGTTGTCTCTTCTCACTGAAGGGCATTTTAGCTATTGCTGGTCATCAATGAAGGCAGGGAATGGTTCAGAAATTCAACATATTTTGTTCTGCACCATGACGAAGAACAGAAGTTTAACAGAAAATCCATGACTTCAGGGAGTTTGAGTGCAAAAGTCTACAAAAGCCTCAGTGTATGTGTTAGTGTTTGGACACAGATACTTGCTAAAAAAGGTCCTGTCTTGATTGTAAAAAGGTGGAGCACTTAATTGAACCTCTCTCTTATTAAGGATACGTAATATCATTCTCCATTTTAGAAATTTATTTTCTGTATTTCATTAGTCCTTTGAGTGATTTCTTATGTTTTATCCTACCCAAGCCTAATAGCTTATATTATCCCTAAGTAGAGCAGTGTGAGTGAACACGACAGTTACTTCTGGCATTCAGTGTGGTAGAACATGTATTTTATTCTCTTAATCACTACGCTCCAGATGTAAGAAGTGCCCCACATCAATGAAGTGAGCTTCAGCCTATGTCTGCTGTGCAGGTGCTAACTCTGCAAGCTCTTTCTGCTCCTTATCACTCATTCCCTCCCTGTTGTTCTTTCACTCTGAGGCTGTGTTTCTAATGCTGCTCCACAGCTATGAGAATAAAGTGGGTGCCTGTGAGACAACAAACCCTGAAGTCTGACTGTTGCAGTGCTGGTGATAAGATGTAAACTAAGATTGCATAACTCTTCCAGCAAAGAAGTCTAGCTGCGAGTGAGATACTCTGAGCAAAGCTCATGGGGTTTGATTTTGTCCTTAGATAGGGAGAGCCCCAGTGATGCAGAGTATCTTATCAGATCAACCACCTGATTTTACAAGATTTGCAGAATGCTGTGCCCTTAAGCTAAGGCAGATGCTGAGCACTGGCTATGTGTTGCACTTTCATTCAGTAATGCTGTAATTTCTTAATACCTTCTCTGTCACTTAGGAACTGTGCCTTATGGTAGAGGAACCCAGCTGCAATATCACACCAGTCTCCACTGCTGACTGGGGTCTGTTGAGAATTCTCTATCAAGAGTTATCTGAATGTTGTGAACTGGGGAGAAAAAGCCAGACAGGGCCTGTTTGAATGCCAAAGAAGAAATCCAGGTTTGCGTGCAGTGTCCAGATGTCTGCTCTGGGCTGATCTACTTAGCACAACTTGCTTTACATGGCTGGAAACAGAAAATAAATGATTATTTAACTGATGTGTTTATGGAGTTAATGGGTAGCAGTGAATACTACTTAAAGCTCCTATGCCACGGTTTGCTCAAATGTCTGGAGAATCCTTCTCTTGAGATGTTTACCTGTCTTTTTGCCATTTCTCTCTGCAGTACCTTGTTGACCCAAAGGAACTGTGAGCCTGATACACTGGCAGAATTGGGTTTGCAGGAACTGTATTATTAGTGAGCTTAATCAATTTGTATGGGAGTATTGAAAACCTTAGTTAACTTCTGACAATATTTTCATTCTTTACTGTCCCTTGCATTTTCACACTACTGTGACAAGTATGAACCATTCTTGATTTGGCATTACTAGGTTGAAATATCATTACTGAAACGTGTCAGTAACTTACTAGTCACTCTTTGTGTGCTTATATTTCTAATGTGTCTTTCGTGTTTAGAGAATGAAGTAAATTTTGCAGGAGAACAAGAAAATATACATGGCTGGTTACTTTTGAATTTGTAGCCTGTGCTGCTACTTGTGGGAATAAATCTGGTTTGATTGTGGATGAAAGTTTCAAAACCACGTGGAGAATCTATTCCTTTTTGAACACACTTGTCAAATCTCTGCTAGAGGCTTGATGTTCTCAATCCACATCTTGAAGCACTTGCACAAGGTGTCAGTGCTGAATCTCCTGGTCACTCCTTTCATTTTACATAATCTCTTGACTAAAGTTTTTTAGAAGCCAAACTGGTTTTGAAAGCAGGGTGAGGAGGACCTAAAATCATTTAGATGTCTTTGCTCCCTGTCTAGTAATCAAGCAACAAATTCTGAAAAATCCAGATCAGCCCATGCCCACGACACTATTTCTCTGCAAATCTTTTCTGTGTGCTGCTTTCTTGCTATTTCTGCACTAGCTCTCAAGCATTTGGGTTGCCTTTCTGTGTTGGGTCATATCAAGATGCTTTCCTAGTCCATTAGATCTTGCAGGACATCTTGTGAAAGGGCATTTCCAGGCTCAGATGATTTTCTTCTGCATTGCAGAGGCTGGGTTTCTAGAGAGGTCAAGGAAAAAGTTGCCATTTTTGGAATGAGATTTAGGTGTATAAATCAATATATACACTTGAAAGAATTTTACTTTTGCTCTTCATTATTAGAATTTCCAGCATATTTTTGAGTTTGGTATGATTCCTTTCCTTTGTTTGCATGAAATGCTTGCCCCTATCTCTTCATGTATCTGTATTTATACATACCCTACAAATAAAAGTAGATTTGAGGGCAAAAGCTGTAGACTATTTTGTCAGGATTTAAGCTGAGATTGTAATATGTTGCTTGAAGGCTCTGGACAATACTGCTTGAACAAAGAAACTCTTTCAGTCCAAAAGGGTTTGTTTTCTGTAATGACTCTCAAACCCAATCAATATTTGTTTTATTAACCTGATGGGTGGATTCAGTTTAAAGTCTTAGTGTAGTTTGTTTGAAGTGCTTTGTACTTGGAAGCTCTGTGAGAGGTAAACAATACTGAGAGTCACAGCAACAGTGGCCTATTGTATTGAGCAAGTCCCTTTTGTACGGAGGCTGTTGACCACTTGTGTTGTTTTTTGAGGATATCAGCCCAAGCTTTTTTCCTGACACAACCTCCAGCATTCAAGCATCCCAAAGGCTGGTAAATATTTATCAAGATGCTTTAAAAATATTTTTCTCACAAGTGTTTGCTGGCTCTACTGTGCAGTTTTCTTCTCTTTTAATACCGTGGTAAAGATGCAGGAGGAGGTGAACAAGATCATTGTTTGCCAACATCAAGAGCAGTGCAGCTGTGTCTGATTATGTTAAATCATACGATGACGCACCATTTTTGACATATGCAGCATCTCTTTATTGTAAATTAATCACTCTAAGAATCTATTTTCATTAGTTAGAACATTAGTGTTTTGCCTCTTTATGTTTTGCATTATTTAGAATCATCATGGACTGAGATGTTTATTTACGTAATTAGCTCCATATGCCTTCACTACATTCAACATATGGCTGCAGCTATGCAGGACTCCTGTCCCTTCAAGAAGCTGTGCCTGCCCTGGAGGCAAGCCTGGGAGAGATCCTCTGGGCATCTGCATGAGCCTGCAGTCTTCACCACCTTGAGTAGTGATGTGATATGGCAGCCACTTTGCACCTAAATTATACTTTTCCTCTTTAACTGTGATGCAAAAGAATAAAATATCCATGCCTGCGATGGCCAGTGGTGGTAAGGCTCACCAGTGGGAGGTTTGTTCTGCAAAACTCTGATATTGTCTTAGCTGCAAAGGAGAAGCCTTCTCAAAAGCTGACTGTGGCCTCAATTTATTATGATTTTGAGGCATCTGTGGTCCTGCTAGACTTTCACGCTCAAAAATCCTGAGCTACTCTCCAACATAATGAGAGGTGCATGTCAAAATCATGAGACTAAAAAAAAAAAAAAATCAGTTTTGGATTCTTTTATTTTCTTTGATGTTCAAGGCTTCCCATTTCCAAGCCTTTTTTTGAGAATGTGAACTTTGCTTTAAATGAAAGCTGAGAAAAATCCAAAACTGCAGGGTCCCTGGGTTCTATGACTTTGACTATGACTTCCCCTGCATTCCAGCTTTGGATATTGCAGCATTTGAAATCCGGGCTTGTGGTGACTTGTTGGTTGTTTCCATGAATGCTGCCATGGGTCCACCTCATAAAGCAGCCATCCTGCTCTTCTGATCCTCCATCTGCTTCTCAGCTGATCATCAAGGGGATGAAGCCTACATGCTCTGAGCCAAGACAGGGAAGTGCCAAGTGGAGGAATAAAGCAGGAGTGAGTTTGTAACTCAGCAGGAAGGAAAACTGCAGACCTGCATGCAGAAAATGTGTGAAAGGAAAATATTAAAAAGGGGGCAGGCAAAGTTTAAAGATAAGGAAAGGCAAACTAAACCTGATGAAAGAGAGACACACTTCTTCAGTTTTTAGTTTGTTTCTGGGAAGTGCCACCAAAGCAGCCTTGCTCTGGTATTGGTATTTTCAACATCCTTGTCACAGTTTCCACGTGTGTCTGTGGAGAGAACAGTTGTACCCAAGTGCTGGCAGTACCTAAGGTATCTGAGTTTAGACATCAGATATAATTTGGGAGCATGGTTCCCCACTGAATTCTTCAAAACAGTGAAGGGTGCTTAAAGGTGTGCTAGTCAGGGAACGTGCAATTTCCCTGTAGCTGCTGCTTCCTTCTGATTTTATATTCTGTTTCATGAAAATACTAACTGCAAGTGCCCCAGATCTGCAGCACTTATGCTGGGTAGTTAGCAAGGGAACACAGTACAGCCAGGAGAGCTGTGCCAGCCATCCTCTCAGTAGTGGAGCACTGCTCTGTTATTTACCAATTTTATACCCCGAGCCCTCAGGAATTAGGGAAGAATTACTGCCCCTTTCCAGAGGATATTGACACTCAGGCAGATTAAATACCTTGCTCATGGTTGAACACAAAGTCTGTACTTAACCTGACAAATGAATTTAAGCTTCTAGAGTCCTAATCCAGAGCCCTTTCTACTAGAGGAAAGATAGCTAATCTGAGCTCTTGAACTCTGTGAGTGTGAGAGCATTTTCAGCAGGGTTGGCATGGGAAGGCAGCAGCCCACTGCTGGCACAGGCTGGCCAGAGCAGGCTCCCAGCTGCAAGGCAGCAGAGTTAGAGCTGGGGCAGCCCTCTTTGCTCCTCGTAGTAAAGTGGTGGAACACATAAAGCTACCAGCCTTTAGAGTTTTCCCAAGGTTTCATAACTGCTACCCTTTTGAATGGCATCTTCTCAGCCAGGGACCGGGGACATGGTTAGTGCCCCAGCCGTGTTCTTGCTTTATAGCACAATGAAAGGTAAGGGGATGCCCACAGAAAAGAGACATAGGACCGTGGGCCAGGAAGCAGCTGGGGGTGAGCTGAAATAGAGTCTTTCTGTCTTATAGCTCTGTCCCTAGAAGAGTTTAATGTGCAGTGAGTAAAAAACAGTAAATTTTGCCTCAGTGCTCTGAACCACTCTTTCTATCCTGTACATGGCTTATGTATGAATGTAGGGCAGATTTAGCCCATCAATGACTACAAGTTACGAAGTGTGCATATCTTCTCCCCCCTCCTCCAACATGTGCTTCATCCTTGAGCTTCCAACCTGATCCTCTTTTTCTCCCCAGGCTGTAGTTCCTTTGCTCCGTTGCAGTGGCTTTGCAGGCTTGGCTGATAGACTGCTACATATATCTGCAGAGAAGCATATGCATGGGCAATATGATTCATGTTGTGTGAGTGAACTCATCCCAACAGCTTTAAGCAATTGTTAATTCCCCTCAGGCTCTGCCATTTCTGGTGTTTGCCACCCCAGCAACAACAATAAGGCAGGGACACAAAGAATGACCTGTGTTACACATTGACCAGAAGATATTGACCTGGGCTAAGTATTGCTGTCAATCATGGGCCATCCCACATCTACTCACAGAGAACACCACACTGGATTGTAGCATTAAATCCTCTCTCTGCAGTTATACTGAATACCATTCATTTTGGACAATGCACAAGAACTGTTTTTGTTATTCATTACCAAGTCCTCTGAGGATATGCCTTTTTTCTCTCTTTCTTCTGGTGATTGTTCTAAAACCCTTGAATCTTTAATTGGAATGAAAATTTGCTTTATTGCTCAAGAGTCTTAACAATATAGCAGTTTGAATGAAATGCTCAGACACAGCTCAGCGTGCTCCCTTCCACACTATTCTCAGCCCTTCTCTCCCCCGTGTGCTATGCAGACATGTACACTTTTTTTGCCCCCTTAAACATATTCTGTTCCAATATTTCCACTCAGAGAGATGCTATATAACCCCCACTGCATGAACAGCTACCTACTCTATCTGCAGCTCGATCCTTTTTCATCATAATTGTTCCATGAATTCTCTCCTTTCCCTAACACCTTCTGCACTGTGGTGCATCCTGACAGTGAGGTCCTGACATTGTGACTGCTACTGTGAAAAAAAAGAGCACAGCATTTGCTTCTTCATGTCTGGGTTTTACTCCCAGTTGGAGTGGGAAGAAGAGCATCCCTCAAATGATAAATTGGTTTGGGCTTTCAGAAAGAACAACATTTCCAATGGACTTGGGCTTAGTGTCATGGACTCTGTGTAAGTTAGTGGTTTAACAAAATAATGATCTTTATGGAAAACAAAAAATATTCTTCTTTTCCAAAAAGTTGTTTCAATAGCTCTATATCACTTTATCACCAAGCCTTTACAAGAGTGACAAAACAGCAGAGTCCTCAAGTCACTTTCCTTTTCTCCCCCGACACATGAGGATTGCTCATTCATCAGATGCTTACTTTTCCCTTCAAGTAAAAATGGACAGGAGAAGTTGAAACAAAGATGACTTTATTCCCATTTTCTGCTTTTTCAATGCTTTTTGTGCAGGGCTTAAGTGGGAATAGTATTCAGAAAAAAAAAGAAGTGTGCTTGAGTACAAGCTCCTGTTTAAACAGGATACATTTCAGGCTGCCAAGAGGACTTTTACAGAACTAAATACAAGATTCTTAACTGAAAAGGAAAATTAATTTAATATCTTGACAGAACCTTTTTTGTTATTTATTTTTACAAGGCACTATTCATGCGTGTGCACGATTCCTTAGCCTTACATAAGAGACATGCTCTTTTGCATCTATAAATATTCAGGTTAACACATGCAGGATATTGATTTTACTGGTGATACCAAGTCTTACATTTGGTGCAGAAGGACAGTTTAGATGACTGGCTCGTAATTATTTATTTTCAAATGTGTAATCCGTGTGACTCAAAAGCTGCTTTGTTGTCGGCGACATGGCCTGAAAAGAAAGCTCATCAGCTTATTTCAGCAACCGGGCTTTCACCGTCGCGGCGTCGAGCAGAAAGATGAGGCTGCTCGTGATGTTTACCCACCTTGGGCCCGTGTTTGCCTAATATATTTAAAGGGATCCTGTTATCATCAGGCAGGCATTCCGGAGGAAGCACTCTGGGAGCCGCAGCCAGGGAGGGGAGCGGGGGATGCCGCCTCCCTCCCTCCGTCCCGGCCGGGGTCTGCCCGTCCCTCCAGCACCATCTAGCGGGACCCCCGAGGGTGCCGGGGGCTGGAGATTCGGGGGAAATCTCCGGTGGTCTCACCAAAGAGCGGGGATACGTCTGGCCTTGAGGCTGTAACTTTCCCAGGCTAGGTTGGTAAGTGCCCCCGCTTGCCCATGGACACGGCTGGACACCAGCGCTCCCCGGTGCTCCCGCTCGGCTTTTGCTGCTGTACTGCACGAGCTGGGAAAACCACTGTGCCTATTCTTGCTTTGGCTTTCCCATCTGTGTGACACATGTCACGGTTGAGTAAGGTTAATAGGAGGCATACATAAAGGCAAATGACCACGAAATCCTGAACTCAGATTTGCTGATAATACAGTTTTGCTACTTACCGCCTGATTTGCTCTCAGCTTTTGGTGTGGCTTTACCGTCCTGCTCACCGCACACCAAGGCAAATGCAGTGCCTGCGTCCCGGGGCAGCTGCGCTGCATGTGCCCTGGCCAGAGCAGAGAGTGTTTATTTAGAGTTGAAAAGTAACATTTGGCCGGTGAGAAGCGATGATGAGGGAAATAGACTGAGGCAGGATGCTTCTGCAGCGGAGTAAATAGGTTGCTTGAAGAGGGAGCAGCTCCCCTGGGATAGGGTGACAGGATAGGGCACACGTGCCAGGAGTATGCCCAGGGCTATGATTGCAGAGATGCTACAAAGCAAAAACTGTCTGAAAACTGAAGCAGGATTTCCCTTACCTTAACTGAAGGGCAGCATTGCCTGACATACGTTGCAGAATAAAACCTGACGGATTTGCACCGATGTTGCTTTAGTTTTTCTTGACCTGGGCAGGGGGCAAAATTGTCCTGTAGTCTCCTCCATGGATGCATAACAAAAGCCATGTTCCCAGCATCCCAGGAGGGGAGTGCACACAATCTTCATGCTGATGTTCCACAGCTGGTTTCAAAGAAAAATCGTAGTCACTGTGTATTTGCATAAGGCAGAGCTCAGAGACCTTCTGGCAAGCAAAAATAGAAATATCTTTCCCCCAAATGCAAGCAGCCCTTGCCAATCAACTGGTGTGTTGAACATTTAGTCGTAGCTCAAAGAGACCTTCCCAGTGAACCATGTCAGCCTATTAATAACATGAAAATGCCTACTAATAGACTGGTCATAGCTGGATCCTGGGTTAAATATACTCAAAGGCCCTCAGGATATGATTAAAAACTTGTAAACTCCCACCATCCTAAACTGCAATTCCACCACCTCTCTCTCCCACATTTCCTGAAGAAAGGGACAACAATTCAGAACTTTCTTTCAAGTCACATAAAAGTTCAGTTTTCAGTGCATACTATTAGAAACAAGGGCTTAAGTTTACCAGTGGAACAGTTAAGATTGTGAACAAGTCAAACTCCCTCCCAGACATGCCTTAGCTCTCATCCATCATCTGAGGCATTGTTCACACTGGGTGTCTGCTCTATTGGCAGCAACTGTGCCTGGTAGCATCACCTGCCACGTGGGATGCACACCCATCCAGATTAATATTTTGGAGGGCATCAAACAGACATGATGAACTAACGTTTGACCTTAGTTTCGCAATGGAATTAGGTCTCATGTAGTTCTCAGATTTGTGCCTGGTTTAACAGGGCAACCCAGCAAGCAGTACCTTCCTCAGCACAACCTTGTTTTAGATTAGAGAATTAGGCAAACAATCTTTTGGTAGGTTACAGACGACTTCACTGAGGTTTCTCATGTTTTGAGACCTTGCCTGATTCAGGCCCACAAAGATTAGTTGAAAGATCAGTTCCTTGATCTGTTATTTCTTTGTTTATTTAGTAGTTTGGGGAGTTGTAAGTTGTCAACCAGAATTTCTACCAAATCACTTCTGCCCTGGATTACTGCGTTTTTGCAGATCTGGATGAGAATGAAATTTGCTTCTGAGCAGCTGCCAAACAGGGCATCTGTCAAGAAATTTACATACTGTTATATTTCTGTAGTTCTGTACTCTATGTAAATAATATTTGCCTCCTGGCGTCTTCCTCACAGAACTGATTTCTTCCCTGTGGTTTCTTGCCAGAATCTTGGCCATTTCAATAATTGAGACTCACACTGAGACCTCAGAAATGTTAATACCCAAAAGCACTAAAATCACAGAACGCTGCATGATTAAGACTGTTCTAAAAACTACATCAACAATCAAAACCAGCATATCTAGAGAAACATCAAATTTGCTTGCTACAGTTCTGTTCCCCTTCATAATACAACAGATGGAAACTGGAGCAACACCTGCTCAGTTGATATTTGTATTCTAGAGGAAGATGGAGCTGGTTGGCCAGTACAGTTATGCCCATTCCATTTCACCCAGCACCAGAATAAGGGGATCAAGGGATGTATGGGAGTGTTGAGAAGGTAGGCTCATCACCAGTTTCACCAATCCATATGTAATGCAAAATATCCCATTACCCACAGCCAGCTAGTACAGTGCTCCTCTAGTTCAGTTCAGGAAATAGCAGCAACCTGAGAGTCAGGAATTTATAACCAGCTCCCTAAGGATTTCTTTAATCTTGATCCAGGAGGGAATACATCTCCAGCCTTTATCAGCAGGGTCTTCCCAGGCAGGGTTTGATTCTTGTTTCTGTGAGTGATGTATCAACGAAATCATATGTGCACCTAGGCAGCTAAATAAAACAGGTCCAGGGAGCAAGCTGGACTGCAGATTGCCTTTGCTGCCTAATTATTAGCACACTCCTGACATGAACCAGGGAAAAGGACTATTCCCAGCTGTGTGGAACATTGAATGCTATGCTGTCTGGCTCCTTCCAGCTTCTGTGGTTTGCTTAACTCCATTCATGGCACTATCCTTCCAGGCTTTGCACCCTTGGGAGGCCCCCTCGTGCCTACCTGTCCCAGGGCATGCAAGGTATAATCTCAGCACCTCCCTATGAAATCTCGGAAGCTGCAACACCTTTTGCACACACTTTGAACTGAAATAAATAGATGAAAAATAATAATTATCTATGAGACTTCAGGGCATCTATGGAGCCTATGAAAGACTCTGGAAAGTGCTACATGGTGTGGTTAGGCCACAAAGGTCCCTGGTCCTGTTCAATTAACTTTATAGTCAAAGGTGTTGGTATTAGCAACAGTGTTGTTATGTTTATAGTGTTTCAGACAGTGTAAAAACTCAGTGAGCTGTGTAACCCACAAAGAAAAATAGCATCAACCCATCACCATGCCCTACAAACAAGTAGGAGGGTTTTGCAGTATAGGTGTTTCTCTAGTTTTGCATAATATTTCATATGCTGTCCCATGTTTGCTGTCCTGGTAGAGGCCGATTCTTGTTTCAAATGAAAAGTTACTTTATTGCTTAAATGCATAAATCACAGTATTATCTCTCTATCTTGATGAACTATGTTTTCTAATGAACACATACATGTTCCATATTAATTGACACTATTGAAGGGAATTGGGTCCTCATATTTTTAAAGCTGAACTGAAAGGCATTCATAATTCATTCTCATCAATTTAGCTTTGCAGAAGAGAAGTATAAGAGATAGGAACTTCTTTGCTTTTTTCATGCCTTTTTTGTGGAAGACGTTTTTATATGTGATATGCTGGGAGATACAGGGAACAAGTGTTTAGGGAGAAGAAATATTGCAAACATACACTGAATTTCACTGCTTTGAATCATAGCACTACAAACCCAAACCAAACCCGTTGCCTCTTCATGAAGCTACTTTGGTTTTACAGGGCTATTTATTTCTGGTCTACTAGAGTACAGACCTGTGAAACCTGAATAGGCAAGGCACCAAAAGGAACAAAGGCATAACAAAAAGAGCAGGGTATGTGAGGTGGAAGCACATGGCCAGTTCTCTCCGTGAGATCTGTGTTCACGTCCTGCTGAATGTGAGTGAGAAGATCCCAGCCCAGTGGGAATGTTCAGGGAGGTGGTGTGTTGCATGGTCACAGCAGTAGAGATGGACAGGATCTACTTCATTTTCAAAGTGTTTAAAAGAGGTAGAAAGGTTTTTATGGGGCCTCCCTCCCACTTCAAGATTACCTTAGCCAGTGGAGCTCTGGGGGTCAGCAGATGCTGTTGCTCTTTGAATAACTTCTCAGGGCACAGAAGTTATGCTGGGATTCTCTGAGTGAAGCCTCAGAAGCATGCTTTCTTGCTGTTATATAATTATATTTTTCCTCCAGAGGCTGTTTACAGTTGATTTACATAGAGTAGTGCACAACTGGCCCTCATTATTTTTATAAAAACTTCTGCTTGATCAGATCATGCTAGCAGAATCACTTCAGTCTTTTCTTTCTCCTAATTAGTTTATTTCTTCAGAAGGGATTTTATTTTTTTTACAGTTCCACTGTATTTCCTATGCATATTCTAGAGCAAAAAGAAATCAATTCTTTGAAGAAGTTGCTTATTTCAAGAGGAAAGATCCTTGTTTAAGTGGGCTCCAGTGCACTAAGATCTGAGATGGATGCTACCAAGTCAACATTTCTAAACATTCCTCGGGTGTTTAGCAAGGTGAAGGAGTTGCCATGGAGGCTTATTTGCCTCCAGATGAGTCAGAATTATTGAAATACATCTATCTGAATCAGAAGATTTTATTCCAAGTTATGAAAGGGGTGCAAGTCTTCCTCTTTGAACAGCTTCCTCCCTGCAGCTCCCTTTCTGCCAGCTTGCTGTCACTTTGTTCCCAAAGCACTTTGCCTTTTCAGGTCCTCTTCTGCTCTAGTGATTTTGTGAGGGTGTCTTCTCTGCTTCTGCAACTGGAATTTAGGCAATGTGCTTTTCCACCATAGACCTGGTGGAAACTTGTGAAGTCGACGGAAATCTTTTCTTTCATTGGCTCTGCTAGTTGTTTGATTACCCACACCCCATCTGCCACCCTTCAGGAGAATTAGATACAGTCCCTTCTGAATCCCCAGTAGATGTGCAATGAATGGAATGTCCCCTCTTTCCCTGTGCTTTTTGGGCTGCCCGATATCTGTATGACCTCTTTCTTTAGAACTGTCTTGTTCTCATCCAAGGAAATGTAAACAATAGATTGAAAGAGTGATTTAGTGAAAAATTGCCTTCAATGGGCATTACATCCATGATTACCTTAAAAATGTGTCCCTTTATGTTACCTTAAAAATAAATCACAGACCTAAGTGGAGAAAGAAATATTAATAGAAGAGTGATCAAATGTTCCCCTTTCTTCTTCTTAAGGTCTGTTAACTGGAATGCATTTGAAATTCCTCTGTCTCATGTCAACAGCAGAAATAAGTCCTCAGACCTGCCACCAGCAGAGCCCCATGCTGTTGTGGGCTTGCAATTGCAACAGCCCCCTTTTGTGTTAGGTGGGCTGTCCTCTGTCTACAGAAATGTTACATCTCCCTGAGCATCAAGGTATTTAGGGAACAATTGCTGCCTTGCTTCTTTTTATTTTTTCCTACATCCTCTGGACCCTTACACTATCAGAAAAGATACAATCAGTTACCCCTTTATGCACTCCCACATCAGTTTATCTCCATTGTGAGGAGTACAATTGCTAAGGTCTGTAGAGATGCACATACAGGTACAAAGATCAAAATAATAAGCATATGTCAAGCATAATTATGATACACCTGTATCTTCATCTGTGTGGAAAAAAAAAGCACCAAAAACATTTTGGTTGTGGTCTTAACTCAAATTCACTTTACCAGCCTCAGGTTCTAACAGAGCCACTTATCACTAATTCTGCATTACCTCAAAGCAGGGAGTGCCCATGTTGCTTTTTGCAATGCCAGAAGCACAAATCAAATGGAAGGAGGTCTGATGCAGCCATATGTAACAACATGACTTGGAATGGCTTGCTTTGGGCTGTGGGAAACCTTGCTCTACATTTATGAGGAAGTCTAGAAGAAAGGAAGATTGTTAGAGTCTGCAGCTACAGCAAGGTAAAAAAAACACCTGTGGTATTGAAGGCACAGAAGAGCAGGCACTCAACTGATGCCACTATTCCCTGAATTTTTCATTAAGAGAAATTAAATTAACTTCTTTTCCCAAATACGCAGTGTTTCAAATTCCAGGCAAGACAGTGTGAGCAGAGGAGTGGTACCTGGATAGAGCAGGTGGATACTCAGCTCTATTTCATTAGCATGGATTTTGATACAACATTTCTTCTGGCTAACTCCCACACCACAGAAGGTTAAATGTAATTTTTAATTTTCATTCTTAACAAAATGATGGGATAAGGTTTGATAGGAATGTGTCCAGCAATCTGTCTTCAGAGACCATTCCAGGGACGTGCACCTTGTCTGTCTCCTACAGCTTTTGTTGTCAGTGATACATGTTACAGTTCTGACATAATCACGATGTCAAAATTGGTATAAAACCTAATTTTGCCTCTTTTTTGTGTCACATTGGTCTGAACTCAGCGGCGGGCACTTTTACTCTGTATGCAGAGCCAGACTTATTAGCCCAGGACAGGTGACGAATTAGTGACAAACTGTTGTCATTCATATGCAGAGCCAGAAGGACTGAAATATCTGTGGAAGTGTGTTAAGATTTGATTGTGCTTTTTGTTGAAAAGGTATCTCACATCTCAAAAGATTATTTTCTCTTAAAAAGCCTTACTTCTGTTAAAAATCTTGTAGCACCAAAAAATACTGTAAAATTTAAAGGAACTGAATGGCAAAGTTGTTACACTCAAGAAATCTGGGGAAAAGTCACATCAACAGGATCAGTCTGTGATTCTTCCCATTTGCAGCAAAGTGAATAGCTAATAGTCCACCAAATGTCTTCCTTTCTTGGAGCAAAGCACTCATTGTGCCACCTTTTGCAGTTTCCTCAAACATGATCTCACCCTAGTGCATGTGTTCAAAGTGCTAATAAGAAGAAGCGGATGAGGTATTCATCTTTCATCAGATCCTAGGGGATCTGGAGCATTTGGTCTTGTAACACTTGCAGCCTATGGGGTCTGGGGAGTTGGGACCCTCTGGGTATTTGTGAATAGGGCTGACCCATTTGTTTTTCTTCACCAGGGTGTGACTGACGGGCAGCTCATACAGGCCTTGGCAATTATTTCTCAGTGCAGGCCTCCTCTAGCAGAGCTTTCTGTGAAGCTGTGGAACATCATAGCCTTAAGGTGTTTGCCACCAAAATGGTCATTATGTTGAGGTTCTTCAGAAATGGCTTTCTGCATGCAGAGTTTCATCCAGTTTCTTCTGTAAGTGTGGAGAAAAGCAAGCACAGAAAATTTGGTAACCGATACCCCAGCTGCACGCAGATTAACCACCTCCATAGATTTTTAGATTTCATAAATTTAAAGCAACTTTAGCTGACACTTCTATTGCTTTTAATTTACTATATTCGCTCTTTAATTACTTTTTCGTCCTGCTGCTAAGTGCTAACTACATTAGGATCCTGTCTTTGTTATTGCTCTTTATTTGGCATCCGAAAAGTACACAAACTTCTGAGCTGTAAACTTTGAAACACGTTAAGAGGAGAAAAAGACAAACTGAAGATTTCACTTCCACACAGAAAGGTTGTATCACCAAAACTATTGTAAAATTGAAGGGAATCAAACCTTTAGTTTGTTTATGCTCTATACATTAAAAATTTTAAAGGAATTTAAGCTACAGGAGTTCAGACACCTACCTAAACTACCTAACTGAGGAAACATGGCTCCCTCTGTAGTCAGGGAAGAGAGAATCATCTCCAGATAGTAGTTCCTGCCCATGAGACCAAAACCGGATGTTATTTTCCATGAATAACTAGAAATCCTCCGCCATAAATACACATTGCAGGTTTTGCAATTTTCTAATGCTTTCATGCATCTTTCACTTACTTAGTTTCTCACTTACTGAAAACAATCTTTTAAAAATATTCATGAACCAGAGAAGCTTGCATGCAGAATTTTTGACATGTTCTAAGTCCAGGTCATGTATAAAGCTTTCTCTTTTGAGAATTTGGATTAAATATTCAAACTTTTAGAATCCTGAGTCAACCCTGGTCTCTGCAACTGAACCTTATATCTAGTGTCACACCCAATACTGCAAAAGCCCCACATAGTCAGCTCATCTATGCTATTTTATCTGTATGAATGGGATTTCTGGTAACCATTTCACACTCTGTTCTTCTGCTTTTTCCACCTCGTCTGCTGATTTGGCATATAAATATCAGCCTGTTTTCAGTACGCACAGAAGAAATTTCGAATACTGATGAGGTTCTCTTCTGATTTAAACAAAAAGTGCCATATGAAAACCATCTTTCCCTCTCTCTTTCTAATATTTAACTTTACACAGAAGTTAAATTACTTTTTTCTTAAGTGACAAATGTGGCCAAAAGGTTTGAGACCCAATAAATCAAGCAAGGTTGCTTTTAAGTTGTCATCTACCTTCTGTAGTATAAGTTAAAAAAAATATATTGTATTATCTTCCATGACAATACATGAAGACACGGCTGGTAGCACTGGAAATAAGTAGTAAAAGAAGTGTATCACCAGTCTACCTTGCTCTGGGGCCAAGCACAGGTCCTCTTAGTTTGCTGTTATGTTAGTGGGAATTGCTCATCTGCTGAGTAATTGGCATTGCTCTCAGAAGGCTCTTCCTTCTTTCTCTGAGATACACACACACCCATGTGTAAATAAACTGGTGTTTTACGCTACTAGGATTTATTTTAGAAAATATTTTCTCCACATTATTTGAAAAGAAATAAAAGCAAAAATTCCCAATATTTCTTTGGAGAATTTTAAGGTTTTGAAAACCTGTAAAAATAATGGTATTTCACACTTAAAATTGTTTCAGGTTTTCAAGACATATAAAAATATATAGAAGCAGTATTTTTCATAAAAAGCATCTGTCCACATTGAGACATATTTTGTTTGTTTATTTATTTTACTTGTCAATCTGACTCTGTTTCAGGATGCTCCTTTCAGCAGATTACAAAACTGCATGGAATGATCCCTATCATTCTAGTAATGATTTTCTGTGCAATATTGCTTCAGCACAGTATTTGCTATTGTGGTTAAACTGAAAGGAAAAGGCATATCCTTCTCTCAACAGATGTTTTATAAAATACATATCTTAAACCTGTTGCTTTCACTAATTAAATCAACTTTGCTGATTCATAAATTTTTGGCCAAGCCCAAACAAACCTCCCACTTATCCTATCAGAAATGTTGCTCCTCTGTAGGATTTTTTAAATCATTATTCATGGAAAGGAACAATTAATATTAGTAAAATATGTTTTAGTAGCTAATGCTTTTAGAAGTTGTTCTTTTTCTAATAGAGTTTAGAATTTAAGAACAGAGTTCACTCATTTTCAATGTCTCTTAAACCTTGTTTTGTAGATTACTGCAAATTCACTGAGGAAAAAAACTAAGGGGGTATTGGAAGCTAATGATGGTAATGAGAAGAATAAAAGCAGAAACCCAGCAGCAAATACTTTGCCTGTTTGAGCGAGAGATTTGAAACTTCCCCCAGCTTGTGAGTAATATCAGATTTCCCCCTCCTTGTCCCCACCCTCCTACTGAGATCAAAAGACAATATTCCTGCCTCTTTGCAAGCACTGTGCCATCTGCACAGCTCCATTTGTAGAAGCAAAGTCCGACTCACCCTCTGTTCCCTCACTTAGGTGTATGATACCGTCTCTGCTGCCAGAGATCTGATTTGGTAGGAGCAGTTTGCTTATGTGGGAGCCTAACAAATTGAAACCTGCCCCCTGTGTTCAGTCCTAGCTCGAAAAGCTTTCCACAAAGTCAAACATCAAGATCGCAGTCAGTGTTTTGAGGCAAAAAAATGAGGAACGCATGCTGATTTTTTTTTAATGCCACGACTGTAGTGGACAAAATGCTGTTTATTAAGTATTTGTGGCCTGATGGAGTTATCTGTTCTCTTCCTACACTGTTACAGGTAATATGTATAGGAAGGCATGTGAAATGGTCTTCAGATGGTGGCCTCTCTGTCACCATTCGAAGATGTTAAAACTCCAGCTGACTGGGGACCCGCCTGGCCCTGATGGTCTAGAGAACACTGCTTATTTTAGTGCAGCATGACAAATCCAAACTTCCCATGGGTATTTGCAACCCTGGTGGTAGTGCTAAGAGAAGACAGCTGATGCCTGTCTCAAAAAGTTATGGGCCAAATCAGTTGGAGGAAAGAAATTTTTAAGGAAGTAAAAATTGTGATTGACAACTGGGGAGAAATATTTTCTCAGATGGCCAAAAGTCAGAACTTAACATTTGGAAAAGAAGATTCTCCTGTTTTTCTAAAGAAAATACCTGCAAGTAAAATTATTGAAACAAAATAGAAAAGGAAAAAAAAATATTTGAGACACAGATAAAAAAAACAAAACAATTAAATTAAGGAAGTTTACAGCAATCTGTATAACTTAGAAGCTAGAAATGTAAGAATTACAGGTGAAAAGAGATTATTTCTAGAATAAACATTTCTGGTAGAAATAACTCAGGAATTATTTTGTCTCTTTGGAATCAACTTATTGTGGATATATTTATAATTATTTTTATTAATACAGAAAAAGTGAAAATGCTTAGAAATTATTTCACTTTCATGTGGGAGTGTTCAGACAATATTTCACTTCAGTGTTGGGAAGATCCATATGATGTCACCAGCTGTGGGTGAAACACTTTTCACTCCAAGCAGGAAGTATGAATGTGGGCGTTTTCAGTCTGCAGGTTTGGCCACCCTGCTCTTTTGGTGACTGTAGGTCATCTCTCCATGATTTGTAATGCCATTGGTCACCTTTTATTTATATGTGATCCCTTCCTGACGTTTGGACTATTTGAGGACTTCCCATGACACTGCAGGCTCTCAGGTCAGGTATTCTCTTTGCCTCAGTGGTTTCCTGTCTTGGTAAATCCACACTATTTCTATTTCAAGTTCTAGAGTTTGCCCTTTGATGCTTCACGGAGGGAAGTTCAAAACCTTGAAACCCTTCTATGCTGCATTTCTTCCTGTGATCTCTGTATCATGCTACAGGTTTTGTGTCTGCTTGAATTGCAGGAAATTTATATCTACCTCTCAGAAAGTGTCCCAAAAGTGTGGATGTCAGTAAGACCAAGACATCCAGGTAACAGAAGTATAACCCTGTCTGAGATCTTGCAGTGGAGCTCCAAGTCTGTGGAGCTGGTTGTGGAAGAATGGGGTCGTTCACTATCCCTGCACAGCAAAAATTGAGCAGTCTGCTGTTCTTTATAAAGACTGAAGAGCCAGGCTATGAATAGTCAGGAAATGCCTCTTGCCAACAGCAGCAACAGCTCTGAGCAGGTCTGAAGGTGGGCTCTAAGCACTGCAGTACTTGCACTGTGCCCAGCCAGGGTCTGCTCTGACTCAGCTCTCCTGAGCCAGGTTCTAAACTCTGCCAGTCCTCCCTGCTCTTCTCAGAAGCAGAGGTATGAAAGGTGATGGAGTAAGTGCATCAAACCTTCAGGTGATCTTGTGCATCCTAGTCCTATACAAATCATACATGGATGCTGTTATGGCAGGTATTTTCAGATAGATGCTCTTTGCCTGTACCGCTACTGCATAGAAGCTTCTTCCACTCCAACAAGGAGAAAATCTTGTCTGCAACCTGCTCTCTTGCCCTAGGCCTAGCTGAGAACCCTAGAGGTACAGAGAAAGCAACACTACTGTGTAAATACAAATATAAGTACACATGTAGTGTTCAGCTCATGTACTGTCTAGCTCTTCTTTAATTCCACATGCCCTGTTGCACACTGGATCTGTCTGTGCTCAGTATATGCTATTGGCAAATTAAAAAGGGGAAGTTCATCACTGGGGTTGTACAAATTGTCCTTTGGATCAGCAGGAACAAAAATAAGCTGCCTCCATTTGAAGAAACTGTACAAACTGTCTGTATTTTCCTGCCCCTGTTCATAAAGCTCTTGAGAATGCAGTATCTTCAACTGCCATAAGGTTTTTACAATACAGGCAAGTGAAAAAAAAAAAAAAAAACCAACAAAACAAAACAGTATGAGATTTGGTACTTTGGTTTACCTCTCTGCTTCACATAAATGGTTGGAGCCAGAAACACCAGAGCCACATGAAGTGAAGTAACAGATTTCTTGGTAAGAAGGTGAACCCAATGCTGCTGTGCATCACTTCTTATAAAAAACCTCAGATTCCCTCTTTCCAAGGAGACAAAGATGCCTGCCTGTGCAATGGAAATCTCAAAGCGGTCTCACCTGTATGGGCTACTCTTGGGTTGGTTAAGGGAAGGAGATTAACAAACAGTCACCTAAAATCTGTTACTGTGGTCTTCAAGAGAAATTCATCCTGCTTCACCTGTACAGAGTTGGTGATGTTCACGGAGCACAGCAGTAAGATCATTTATCAAGCAGCACAGCCCTGCCTGCGGTGCTGTGGCCAGAAGCAGTGTGCTCTGCTGCAGCACTCTCCCAAGGGGACACTGAGGTCTAAATCCTGCAGGACCCAGAGCTGGCTCCTTCCCGAGCCTCTCTTTTGGAACAGAGCTGTGATGTAGGACATCACCATCCGTGAAGAGGGCCACTGTTGTCCACCTCCAGCACTTGTCTATGAGCCACCACACATACTATTTTTTATCTTAATGGCATTTTTCTAATGTGCCAATAGGACTTCCGAGCCTTCAGAATGCATTGAGTTTTATTTTCAAGTTCATTTCAAATGGAAAACTTAACTGCATATTGCACTTAAAGGAAGCTTTTCTGTAAGCCAACATCTGGCTTTTTAAAAATGTGCCCCATAGTTTTAGCCCAGAATCCCCTCTGAATCATTTTTTCTTGGGTTTTGATGTTTTACCTTCATTTAGGTCCACCACCATCAGCAGTTCTCTCTGTTTCCCCAGGGGAAGGCAGAACAGGACCCAGCCTGTTCTCCTCAAGAAACAGAACAGGAAGCCAGCATACTAAACTCTGATTATTTCTCTGGCTCTGTGTATTTCCTGAGAGATCTTGAAAGAGAATCATACACACAAGTTATTTAGCTGGAGGTGAGCTATGAAGATGATTAAAAAAAAAAAAAAGTTGTGGAGGGAGTGAATGAAAATAGCACGTGATGGCTTTTCAACAGCAGAGTATCAAATGCTACTATCTTTTAGGATACATCTATTACAATCAGAAAACAAACTTCTGTGCTTTAGGCTGGTCAGCCTGCTCTGAAAGAGAGCATTTGACAGCTTTTGCTCTGTGAATGGGTCTCTTGGCTTTTGGGTGGAATCCAGGCAGAGCAGTTGTAGATCTGTCACCAGACAAGCCTACCCTTAGTCACTGCAATATGAGCATGGACGGGCATTTTTGGGAGTGCAAAACACAAAGCTGACAAAGACATAGTTTTACTGGTTGTTGTGTATGCTTGTGAGTCCTTCAGAAGAATAGTAGCTGAAAGGGTTTGATTCTCTTCCCGTTAAAAATAAATTGCAAAAATTGTATTGATTTCAGTGCAGGAGGATGGGACCCTTAGCCTTCAAGAGGATATTTAATATATTCTATTACTAGCATCTTAATGGGATACAGCTATACCATGCTGCAGACGGAGCTACATATGATACAGCTCCCTCAGGCTGCTTGACAATATGCTCTCCACTTCAGAGACTAGTACATAAATACAATTCACATGCTCTGTCTTTAGTCATGCCACAGTTTTGTCAACCACATCACATTTTTCTGCCTCAGGCTGCGGTGTGTGCTGTTAACACGTCTCCGGACTCAGGTCAGAGAGTGCAGGGACAGCATTGCATTGCTTTTGTTTTCATGGGACTTTCCTGTCTTTTCTTGTCATGCAATTAACTTGCCTCATTCCTATTTTGGCTTTTTTATTATAATTATTTTTGTCTACCACACAACATCTATTAAATGTAAATACAATGTAGTTTGTACAATTCATTCTACTGTATTTTTCCAGTAGATGTAAAAAATGCTGAAACGTAGGAAAAAACCTCTGTAGCATATGACTGTTTTAAGTGAAATCCACTAATTTTCTCAAATTGCCACCAAATCTTCTTTCTCAAGTTTTCTTCCTGAGGATTTTCAACCTGTGATTCCTTAGAATTGATTGAAAATTATCATCAGTTGAAATCTTGATTAACCTTTGAACTCTTGAGAATTAACAAGAGCAAAACCTTTGGCCTACTTACAAAAATATTCCTTCCAGTCATAGAGCTGGTCAAGGGTTTTGGAATTTCCATATCAAATTTCATAAAACTGGAGAGGGAAGGGGAACAACCATCAATATCTTGTTTGTATTTAACTAACACCAGACACCCTGCAGCTGGAGAGGCTGAATGGTGTATCAGGTCAGGGGTTCTTTGCTGCTCCCTTTCTTCATGGGCAAAGTTTCTCCCAGGATGCTGGCATTATTCTGGGACTTCTTTTCCTCTCTCCCTCTCTGGACTGATTTTGCCATAGCCTAATGTATACAGCAATGAAGTAGATGAAAGCTGACCATGAGCACACAGAAAGCAGCTCAGCTGTAACCACAAATCCCTCTTCCTCCATCCTTGTTGACTGACCCCACCCATTAGAAAAACTTTTGTCTAAGAAAAGCAAAATCAACACAAGACTATGTTTGTCTAGTTTGAACAGTAGACGGGTGACTTGCTTTGTCTCCATCAGCAGCAGTAGCTGGATGAACAAAGAGACTGCTCAGCTTCCTGTACTTTCTGGATTCAAAATGGAGAATACCTTACAATAACAGTTATTTCTTTTATCTTGGACACACTTCTTCATAGAGAAAACATTGCTTTAAAAAAACCACAGTGTCTCTCTCTGGGGTTTTTTTTTTGGGGGGGGGGTGTTTTTTTGTTTGTTTGTTTTTTGGTTTGTTTTTTTTATTATTTTTTGGGGGGTTTTTGTGAAAATTTAATATCTTGCCTCCAATGTTTCTAATGCATAAGTATTCACTGCCATCATGGTAAAAGCAAAAAAATTTAAAGTATCATTTTAAAGCAAAAGAGAGTGAGAAATGTTAATGACAAAGGGGAGAAAGGGCTTATGTTTGAGAAGTTTCTTTTCCTGCTGGACATCAAAACAAAAAGTAAAAGGCAAATTGGTCTTCAAAACATGCAGCTGAAAGGAGTTTTGTTGGTAGGCAGGCACACACAGTCACATTCTGGCCTCCAAATACAGTTTATATTGTACCATCCAGATGAAGATGGTCACTGTATCACGGCAGAGCTTTGCTCTGGCCTTGTTCCTCTCCTTTGCTTGAGGTGGCCATTGGCCCTGTCTGGGTGCACAGTGTGGTGGGACCAGAGCTCTGTGGGGATGGGCAGGGCCCTGCCTGGGTCCCCAGCTCTCCCTCAGACTGGGTGAAGGCACAAGAGGAATGTGTTAGTAAATGCTCAGGGAAATTTTATCTCTTGTGGTGGGGTCGGCTTAATAGAAAGTGATTTCTGGAGGGGTGAATTTCTCCTGGATGATTTGAGGTGTGTGTTCAGCACCACCACTTTGCGTTCGTTGTGGGAGCTTGACTTTAATCTGGTAAAAAGAAATGGGGAGGGAGCCCAAGTTGCCCTTGGCAGCAAGTGAAATATGTATTGGTCCTGTTGGCCATTATTCTGAGCTCTAAATGGTGTGAGAAGGGGTGCAGAAAGGAGGCTGGGGAGTTGATGGACAATGCCTTATGCAGCAAAATCCAAGCAGCTGTGGAAATGTGGTACTGAGTTTAGCAACAGAAATAGGGGAATGACTAGTGTAGTTGTTAACTTGCATATTTCTTGTAGTCAGAGTAAGGAAACATTGGAACAGGCTGCCCAGAGAAGTGGCGGAGTCACCATTCCTGGAGGGATTTTACGGACATGGGATCATGGTTTAGTGGTGTATTTAGAAGCGCTGGGTTAACGTTTGAACCTGATGATCTTAGGGGTCTCTTCCAAACGAAATGATTATATGATTCCATGACTTTGTGCTGTCCTTTAGGGATATGTTATTCAAAGGGAGGGAAAGGCTGGCCAACAGAGCTTCAAGAAACCAGTCCTAGCCCCATCCTGGGCTTTTCTGCAGCTGCTAGCCCCTACATGGGGAGACCTGGCAGAGCTGGGACAGCCATGCCATTTACCTGTGGGCTGCTGGACTGCCTTAGGTGACTGCAGCCCATGTGCTGTAGCCCTGCCTTGTTCTACCACTGCATGGCTGGTTTGGGCCAGGCAACTCTGAGTGTCATTTTAATTTCCTTCACTGGTGACATGACTAACGAAGCCTTTTAGACACCTTTGCTGTTACAAATCCCTTCCCTGGTGCAGAGGGAAAATGTGCTTATGTGAATACTGGGCAGTGCAGTGGGTCTTGTCTCTAAGCAATAGTAAAGTTCATTAAGTGCATGCTGTCCTGATTTCTCATTCTTCACAGATAGCTCAGCATGAAGTGTAAGCCTCTCTTTCTGCTCTAGGCACTCTGTGGTCTGATTACAGCCATGCAGTACCACATCCCCCTCCCAGGGGACAGCTGATGGTACTGCAGTTGTTAGTTCAAACCCTGAAAGCTTTGGTTTGGGAAAAAGCCACACAAAGACTTGCAAGAAACAAAGGGGAGAAAATACCACAAAATACTGTGGAGTAAACAAGATCTGGTTTGCAGAGGCTGACTAGAGACAGCTTGGCAAAGGCACTTCCTAAAGTCACAAATTTTCTTTGCCGCCTCTGTGCCTGTTTCCTGAAGGACCTCAAGTGTTTTCATGGACTCCAGATGTAAGACAATAGGTTATATAATTAAATACCCAAACTAAAAGCATATCACAGCTGCCAAATTCTGTAGTTAACACCTAAAGTTAGTATTTTTACAACAAAAGTGTCATTTGGTTAGAGAGCCTCAGGTACAAACACACAGAACAGTCTCTTCTGCCAGGCAAGGCAGGTTTTAGGATCCTAATTGTGGAGGTATTCATGTTGATTAGGCATCATGTGTGAGAAAGATTAAAAGAAGTAATTTTTGTTTTGGTAAAATATGTTTGTATTGGCATTTTTTTAATGCTCATGTGTTGCTTGTGGAAACATTTCATTCTCAGTTTAGTCCCAGTAGTACAAGGTTCATAAAACCCAGGGGAAAAAGAAACCTAGCCTGGTATACCAAAAAAACTAAGTAGGATGTGGCATTTTGTGTAAAACAGCAGGGTGGGGTAGGAAAAAAACTCAGTACTAATTCTGAAAAGGGAGCAGTCACTTGCTTGAGATGCCCTGATGAAACAATGGAATTTTTTTGCATGAACCGCTGCTCACTGGTGTAAACACAGGTTTCTAGATTTGGCCAGTCAGTACCAACTGAGGTTTGTTAAAAATAAGGTCCAGGTATAAACTTTATATATCCCATGGGCACCCTTTCTCATGATTTTATCTGTGTGCAATTGAAAGGAAACTCATCTAGAAATAAAGAGACTGACATGTCACATCATGATATTAGTACAGCGTTACACTTTGTGGCCCATGTTCAGTGCAGCCCTCAAGTGATCTGTTCCAATAATGCAGATAACAGCCAGTAGGATGATTCACCCATCTAGCAATAACGAGCAGCCATTGCATCACCTTCTGTTGTTTATTGTACCCTCAGGCTTCTCAGAATACAGTTGCCTTGATAAAAAGATAAAAGAAAGGAACATAAAACTTGGGTGAAAGAAAAATCTTATTAAACTGAATCTACTTCTTGTCTCCTCTTTCTCTGTTCTCTTTAAAGTTATTATTAATAGGGTTAGACTGTTTGATAGTGAGCAATGTTTGAGTGAGAACCATTGCTTGTGGAGCAACACCTTGGAAGGCTCTTGGTGCTTTAGTCAATGAATAGAGGAGACTCAAAGAATGTAGGATGGATTAGTGCCAAGTCCAGCCCAGGAGAGAGACAGGTCCATTATGGGCCAAATTCTAAACACTTTGTTTCACATATTTGGATTGTCCAGAGGTCAGTAAGAACTCTGCTGGAACAAGAGAGCTGAGTAAAACCTGAGTGATCCCCAAAGGCTTTGAAGCTATAATAATGTTTATGTCTCAACCTCCTCTCAGAGTTCATAATGAGCATTAATTAAATATACCTCAGGGCTCCCTATGTAAGAGTAAAATACTCTTACTCCCACTACAGAGAGAGAGGAAACCAGTCCTTGCACAGGAGGGCTTGGGCTCTGGGTCTTATTTCAAAAGACTGAGTGGTCAACTGGACATCAGATTAAGCTGTGGCCACAAAGATTTACTGGTGACGTTGATCCTGTGGCACAGTTTTCAGGAACTCTTACGTCTTTCAGCTCCCCATATCTTCAGGCAGAGATGTTGCTTAGAGACCCACATGCCAATATTCTATTTATCTTTAAGAACATGGGGTAAAGCAGTAATCTATTTAGTAGACAGTCAATGTAAATGATGTTGAAGATAGCTAGTGTACTTAATTTATATGAGGTAGGCACCAAGTGCAAACTTAGGGATAAATACACCTAATTTGTTAGCCTCAAAGGTCACCAATATGAAGTCCTCTCAAGTCAGCAAAGAAATAATTCAACAAACTCATTTAACTAGGTAAAAAAAAACCCCATTGATCGGAATGCAAAACAAAGTGCCAGACTTTACTCCGGGAGGGAGCACTGACAAAGTCTTTGTCACAGAAATCACACTGGATGTGTCAGTGTGAGCCACAGCATACAAAGAAATGATGCAGTGTATGGCCTGTGAGTGCTGAAATACTTACAGGAACAAACCTTGACCACTGTCGTCATTTGCTCAGGTGTGGCCCATGTATCTAGATAAGGTCTTTGATCAAATGATACTTCAGTTTCCTATCAGCTGTTCCACAACCAGCACCTACAAGAACCTTGACAATGGTGAAAACTTGGAGGGTGAGGATTGTACAATAACAAGTTATGGTTCATTCTCTCTTTTGCTGCTGCTGAACAGATTCCACATGTGACCATAATCTGCTTGTGGGCATGCAGGAGGATTTCTGCTCCTTACATGTCATGTGGTAGCACTACCAGAGCTCTCTGTTTAAGCTCACTCATGAAGTTTAGCCATGACCAGCACTCATTTCAGTGACACGTGAAGTAGTGTTTGGCTCTTTTAAAGAGCTACACGGGAGAATCAGAATAGAACTTCTTATCTCTAGAACAGGCTCCTCTTGGACTGTGAGTCCTGCAATACCAGACAAGTGTTTACATGCAGATCCCCCACACAATCTGCCTTGGAGACTAATAACCTAAAGCAAATCATCTGCACACTATGTGTTCATTACCTTCATACAGACCATATAGCTCCAAAAGCATATGAATGTACACACCTGTGAGACTTCCATGCTAATTCTCATATTCATTTCTTTGTATTATTCCTAAAATTGTACAGAATTAAATCACTCTCCCTTTTCCCTAGACTAATTCAAATTTGCAGCATTTCTATTTTTCTGAAGTTCTCATGGTTTCTCCAAGTTTTCTGTGGTCCACTTAAAAGTTGTGTTTGGTTTATAATTTGTGACATTTTCACTTTAGTTTTTTATATCTAGATTATGCCATAAAATCTCACATTCATTTAGCTGTCTAAAGTAAAGGAAAAGTTATAAACTTTTGCCCCATGTCTGAGACAAGACTTTCCTTATGGCAAAGTGACCGTCATGAGGAAACTAGCCAGACAGTCTGAGTGATGACCTGGGGGGGGGGTGATGGAAGCCCCTCTGGGACAATGCTTTTTCCTGCTTCTGGAAGTCCCTCCTATTTCCACATTGGCTTCTGCATCCGGTACTTTACCAGGATTCTCTTTCACATCAAAGCATCTCTCCCTGGGCTACACATGTAGGGGCACAGCCTTAGTTTCCATGGGAAATAGTTTTATCCCAAAGGAAAGGGAAAGAAATGTTTGGTTTAAACATGCTTAACACTCCCCCTTCTGTATAAGGCACTCTGTTGTTGCACTTTCTCTGGTCCCTTGGGGTATCAACATGCTCTTTACCACACTTATGCTTATTTTCTTAGCTGAGGTGTTTAGAAGGGGCCGTGGGGAAATTTTGCTTTCATCCACACTGGTTAAATAAGCATTGTCAGGCTGAAAGCTTGCTAAATTAATTGCACCAAATTATATTTTGTTGGTTTCACCCTTAGGATGAGTTGGTCCCAGTTCTACCCTTTAAAAGAACTTCATTATGTAGACAATGTAGAATATGTGTTTCTCTTCTAAAGTTATTAGAAATACTGAAAGAGCCATGGTATGGGTGATAAAGCTGTTGCTTTGCTTAGCAAACAGATCCCTGAATTTATGTGGAGGGATCCATGAATTTTCCTGGAAGAGGAAGTCAAGGCAGTGTTTTTGATAAAGAGTTCAAATCAGACACGAGTTGCTGTCTCTGTATTTTGTTGAGAATTTTGTGCAACTTCAGTCAGCCCAAAGAAGAAAAAGAAATCTTTGGAAATGAGACTGCTCTTGGGTTGTGTGCTCCTCTTGAGTAAACAAGCTACCAGCAAAAGTTGCAAGCTTCATGACAGCAGCTATAACAGCCTAAGGATATTGATGTGATGAGGTTTGATACCAATCTAGAAAACAGATGGGCCATCACTTTTCTAAGCTTAGCAAGAGGACAATAGCATGTTTCTGATTTGACTGTGTGGTACCATTCAAAATTACACAAGTGTTTGCTGGTAGCCATGACTCATACCAAGGAGGAAACACCCAATGCTTTCCATGGTCAGGATTAAACCAAGCCTGGACACTCTAACCGCACATGTTCCTCCTTATCCCAAATATCTACAAAACATGTAATTTGATAGCCAAATTACTCCCTTTCTAAAGCCTCCTGAATTTGTTTGTTTTTCAACTGTTGATGCCATTAGTTTCTCCTCTATTTCCCTCTGTTGGCATGTAATTTCTTTAGGTTGGTTGCTCATGCCTTCGGGGTTGCCGAGTTTCTTTCCATGACAGGCTCTTTGATTTTTGCCTCTGTTTGGGGGTGGGTAGGTTTTTGGATTATTTGAAGTGCTTTGAATTCTGACTTTAATTACATTGCTTTGTAAGAGGCCCTTCTACAAGGGCTGCTGACTGCAAGGCCTCTGACTACCTCAGTAGCCATGCTGCTGGGTGGAGAAAGTGCCATGGAACACATGGAAGTGTTTTATAAAGATAGTAGCAACTGAAGTGCAAAACTGACAAATCACCTTCAAGGATGTGAGATTTTGTGTTGTTTGTTTTATTTTATATATATATATATATAATATATATATATATCTCAGTACTAACAGAAACTGAAATGCTTACATCTGCCATGGAAAAATGCTAAGTCTGGAAACAGGTCTCTAGCATCTCACTCAGAAGTGTGGCATTTTTCTTAGCAACAGATTGTCAGGCAGGGCCCAGCAGAGTTGAGGATGTAGATGAATTGGAGACTGTCCAGAAGAAAGCAACAGGAATGATAAAAGCTTTATAAAACATGAGTGATGAGGAAATGTTAAAGAAACTGAGTTTGTTTAGTCTAGAGGAAAAAGACTATGGGGGAAAACGTATGAGTTTTTCAATACATAAACAATTGCTTTAGAGAGGACAGTCATCATTTGTTCTCCATGGCCACTGTGAGAAGGATAAAAATAAATCAACGTCATTTGGAAGAAAAAAAAATTAAGCTATGCTTTGAGAACTAGGCTTTTTCTGGATATCAAGCCCTTTAATTGGCAGATTCGAGAACAGGTTAGACCAACACCTTACAGGGAGGAGGTGGCTAAAACTTATTCTGACTCATGGGAAGGTATAGGACAAAATGACTGCAGAAGATTCTTTCCGCGACTTCCAGCTTTATAAATTTATGAAGAAAGACTTTGAAGGGAAAAGATTTGAGCTGGGTAAAAGTGTAGTTGCTTTTCCTAACTGGTAACTCCAGTCACCCTGGTGTCATTTCACCAGTAAGAAATTAAGTCTTCCCTGTGTCAGTTTTCTTGGGAAGAGTTTTTAAAGCCATACATCTACTCTGTTTAGCAGAAGCTCCCATTCTTTCCTCTTTGTTCATACTCTTAACTTTCCTCCATAAGATGTAAAATATGCTTTGGTCTCTTGCTTGAAGGGCTTGGAGGAGCCTCATTCAGCTTTTCCCACTGGTTTGAAAAAAATCTCCAATCTGCAGTCACAACCAATCCAGTCTTTCCTGTAGGGAAAATGCTTCATGGTGCCATGTTGGGATAATACAGTTGCACGTTTTAGGTATCACACCTCAGGCAAATTGTTCTGGGCCCTCACTGCCACCCTGAGGAAGTTTTCAATGCACATTCATGTGATGGTATGATATTGGGCTTGTCAGTGTGCACCAAGCATCATTGTGTAGTCAGGTTTCTAGCCCTGTTCACAAGAACAGAAGGAGTGTGGTGTTTGCTGTGCCCAAATAAGTTTCCCCAGATTAAAATCATCTGGGGAAAGGTGCTTTCTGACCCAGCCAGCTGCTAGGTCAAGGGCAAAGTGGAGGAACAGCTGAAGAAACTGAATGTTTTTAGTAAGGGTTTTAAAACCATTAGAAAACATTTATGCAACAGAGGAGGTAAACAGGGAGCCTTTAGAAAATGTCTTACTGTGTTTTTCACCTTCAAAGTATTTTTCAAGGAATGATAATTCATTTATAATTAATTGCTAATGGATTTATTATTATCAATATTGATTTCACTTGACAAGGCAAGACATAAAGTTAACAAGTGTGAGGCATTGTGTGCAAAATATGAAGTACCTCCAGGTTCATTGCTGTGCCAAGTAGGTTGATCAAGAGCCAAGCTTGCAAATTGTGGCACCTGGGGACCCCTTACTGCCAGTCTGCCAGAGAGGACAAGAGTCCTGGAGGCAGAACTGCCATCAACAGAGGAGGCAAAAGCAGGCAGCCTGGAGCAGGCCATGGGGGAAGTAGTATACTTCTGAGATTAAATCCTATGTGTCTTAATAGAGACAACTTCTCTCTACAGTATCTTTCAGCATTCTGTTAATTAAAAAAAAAAAAAAAAAAAGGGACTAGGATAAATTTACAAAAATAAATAAATTAAAGAGCAAGTAACTTCTGCCAAAAAAATGAACTTTCATGTTCAGCTTTTGCTTGAAACTATTTTCCCAGGAGCCAACTTTCTCAGGGAATAGCCTGTTATCAGATAAAGGAAGGACTGAATAAGAAAGATAATTCCTTTGTTATGAAAGTCACCCCCTTTATCAGGACATTCTCCCCCAGCTTTTAATACTCATTGAATTTCTTCTGATCTCTTAGCATCTTTATATTTTCCCACCTTGTCTGTCAACCTCCTCTGAGGGTATTTTCCTTCTTGAAGCTAAACTTTGCAACACAACTAAGAGAAAGCAAACAGAAATTTCTTCAATCACTCTCATTGCTTAAAAATTCATAATCATTTCTATAGCCAAAGGCAGAAAAGCTAATTATTTACTGTCCCAACCAGTCTTAGCACCTCCTGGGAAAATGTGCTATTGAGCCAGCTGCACGGATGCATCCGCAGCAGGCAGCTCTGATTGCTGGGACCCAAGTGTACCAGCACCACCAGTGGGACTTCTTCAGCTTTGAACAGATCTGCTGCAGCAGGCTAGCTATAAGGCAGAGGAGCTCAGCCACCAGGGACTGGGAAAACAGCAGCATCTTGCTTCCCTCCCTAGTGAACCTTCTGGCCATCGTCATATTGGCATTTACAGAAAAGTGAGCTATTTCAGAAAAGACTCATTTTTCTTTTTTCAAAGTGCAGCCCATTTAAGCTGGCTACATAGGATATAATGGAAAAGGAACACCAGTAGAATTCTGGCTGATGCAAGCAAATACCTGTCCAAAAATTATTCACTGTGGTGGCTTTGCCTTTCTGTTTATGTGTTTGTTTGCCTTGTATGGAAAGATGCCCAACTCTGGTTACTGCTGTGAGCGATTTGGAGGATTAGGACTTGCTCTCTATCCCACATCATATAGCTGTCAGATTCCACTGGAAAATTTTCTAGATGGGCATCCTCTTCCTCATGCTTTTGAGGCAACTCTTTCCCTCTCTTTCTTATGTATTTTCCAAGGGCTGCCAATCACAATCTGCCTCTAAACTGAGTTCTGATCCAACATTTGTCACTTCTTTGTAACATGTTCTGAACCAAAAAGACCTTTCCCTCAAAACCTCAAATTCTTTGAACTGCCCCATCCAAATTCACAAGAGTCTTTCCTGTCCTTCTCTTGCTTTTTCGTTGTCAGCTGGAGTAGACTTGCATTTCTCAGTAAATACTGAGAAGAATAAACCTAAACACATAGACTTTACTGGGGTCTCACCATGATCTACCTCAGGCACTGTCTACTGTTCTGCACCGGAACTAGAAGAATAGTCAGAGAGCTATAATATGTAATAATTTCCCTGGTCTCTGACAAGCTTTAATTACCATTGCTGATTAAAAAGACCTGAGGAGGCTAAGTATGAATGATGGGCATCTAGCAGAGGTGGATGGTCAGGGGTGATAGATTAGGCAGGACATGATGATAGTACAGAGAGGATAATGTGCTGTCAGCACAAATGTCAGAACTAAGAGATGCAGCAGATCTGAGACACCAGTGATGGGAAGGGCCCTGCAAGGCAGGGATGAATATGAGGGAGCAAGCTGTGAAATGGAGAAGAGGGCATTGGAATGGCAAACATATCTATGATTGGCAGGTGCAAAAAGGTAGATTCATACCTTCTCACAGTGAATGCTGTGGAAAGGAGTGTGCTATTTTTAACCCTTGGAACTGGATTAGGCTATTGTGATATGCATCATAAATCAACCAAACACATGTATGTATCCAAGGCAGCCTAACTTTTGCCAAGGACACCCCACAGAGGTGCTTGTGGATTCAGGCAAAAGGCACAGTCTCCATTATGGTATTTAGTTTAGACTTCAATACATCCAAAGGGCTGCTCAGAACTCTGTCCTGCTATTGCTCCACTGCGGTCTTTCCCGCCTTGGCTGTGCCCCAGCTCCTAGATGTCCCAGCTCTTCCTTCCATCAGGCTTTGGCTTCCTTTCACAGCCCCATCTCAACACTTTCTCTCCCTGCCCTGGGCGTGGCAGCCACTGTGTCAAGGCCAAAGGCTCCCACCTACTTGTGAGGGGCAGTGCTACCTCCTCCCAGCACCCAGCTGGGGTACCTGGCTTGCACAGCTGGGGCTGAAGCCAGCACAGCTCACCAGCTGTAAGGAAAACCCCTGGGTAGTTAAGTCTGCTACTGTTTCTGGCAGAATAATTATACTGACACGTGCATGGGAAATTTCTACCTTTTCACATGTTTTCACTGAGAAAATTCAGCACTGTTTCCCAGGGTTACTATGAGCTAATAGACTGCAGACATGGAGAAAAGACAGGATTTTTCCCTAGTGAAGACACAGGACTAGTGACTTTCCCCTTCAAGGAAAGCCCTATTCCCTTCTTCCCATGCTTTCACTCTCCCATAAACCTAGCACAACTTGATGTTGCATTGATTGAGTAACTTGTACAGAAGGATGCGAACATCTGGGTGTTGGCAGAGTGTCTCCCAGATGGCCAACACTCTTGCTTCCTTCTTTTTCAAGATGAAAGGGTCCATTTTAAAGCCAGTTAAAAGAATATTAGGGAATTGATCTGAACACAACAAAGCGAATAGACCAAGAGTTACATTTTCATCCTCTACTGCCCTCTATTGAGAATGGATACATCTGCAGGAAAAAAAATCTAAACTGCAGTTATTAACAGCAAAATTCAGCATCGAGTTTTATCCCCACAAAAAAAAAAAAATCACAATTTTTAAAAGCATGTATGTTCAGTTCCAAACAAAGCTTATATTTTGCTTTTGACATATTTGTTAATGCATTATTTGCAGGTTCCATACTTGAAGGCAAAATTGTAATGAATTAACCATTCAATCCCCATGGATTAACCATTCAATCCATAGGATAGGCTTATGGAGAACCTGTTATATTAATAACCCAACTAATAACCAACCTGTTATGATAACCCAAAATAATCCATTTGGGACATGATGATGGTAGGTGGAAGCTGCTTGGAGGGTTTTATGTACAATGTGTTCCACATACATTATGGCAAAGTCCCTTTACTTCCACCCTGACCTAATCAGCTCAAATGTCAGTGGATGAAAGAGCCATTAGCTATACTAGTCATGCTTCGAAACTAGAATGACAATGTATTTACCTAAAAAAAAGAACTCAGAAGAAAATGTGCCTCTTGACTTTAAAAACACTCTCTGACAGTGTGATTCCTTGGCAATATCATTCCTTCTTTGGCAGTAATTGTGGAAAAATGTAGAGGAACAGAATGAGTTATAGTGATGCTAGCAAAAAGAAGATAAAGATTATAATGTCCTGTATTTTTCTACCACTTTATTATCTAAAGAGCTCTAAAGGCTTACAAATAATTGTTTATAAATTAATTGTTTTCAAAGTAATTATGTGGAGGTAATTACCTGAAAAATTAGAATGGACAAGCAAAGATTAAATTTGGTTTTGTTTTACATAAAGGGAAATTTGAAGAAAAAAAATCAAGCCTAAAGTGTTTAGGTCTAAAGCCTAAAACTAGAATCCTTGATCTCCTCTTGTCCTTTCAAACAAAAAAAAAATTAATATTCACAGGTGTATAGCACTTTCAGCTATATAAAGGATGTCAGGGTAAACGATATGACTCGACATTTTTTAAGGTGAAAGTGTCCCATTGTGACATCATTTTCATTGTGGAATTTAAGAGTGAAAAATTATGTGTTATGGATAAAGCTGTGATGATTTGAAGATGAATTTGGTAGAAAATTCCACCTATTTTGGATGTTGATTCCAGATAAGAGTGGGAGAAGATTCACTCCTCTGGTCTTTCTTCATTCCCCCACCATTCTGATAGGTGCCCACTGATGTTTCTAGATCCTCTTCTCCCAATGACAACTAAGCTCTGACTTGCTTCCTCCAGCCCAATTTATTCTTCCCTCCTTGTATACAAAATGGTGTAATTTTTACAGAAGTATTTTCTGAACTATCTTCTGCGTGCCAGATCCATAAAATGACTGGCTTACATTCCAGAAACATCAGTCCTTCAGTACAAATCTGAGCACCCTGAATGGGGTACTGGGATCTTAAAAAACAAAGCCCTCTGCTCCTAGAGCTCTTATGGCATTTCATAAAAGCAATAATCTTTCTTTTGCCAAGCAAGGATTCTCTCCCACAGACCATCTATGTGGTTTCCATCTGCACATTAATTGGAAACTGCTTGGGGTAAAAAAAGCATTTATATGTTTCAAATTGCAGCTGTTCCCATGCTCCAGCAAGGTGCAAGGGAGCTCTTTTCCCACAGTCCAGCCCTCCAAGGAGAAACCAGAAGATGACTGCAGACCTGGAGCACAGAAACTCTGGGGTTTTTGGGTGGTATCAACTTGGCCAAGGTAGAGCTCTGTGCCAATGCTCACTACAAGGAGCAGTGTGCCTGCTTTCTCTTGGGCAAAGGGCTCTCTGCTGGGTACACTCCTGTCTTCAGCAGCGTCCCTCTCTGCCAGCTGTGGCTGAAGGAACATGTATTTTGTATTGTTTCTGCCAGGTAAACACCTTTAATACCCCCAAAATTGATGCTGATGACCTTCTTCAGGCATGTAAGTCTTGAAACACCTGGGAGGAACCTAAAAACACAGATGAGAACCCTCAGCACAAAAACTAAGCTGAAAAGCATCAGAGGCTGAGCAGAGAGTGTACTTCTGTCTTACTCAGACCATCTCTGGAATCTGGGACTTGCCCACACAGAAAATTACGAGGACCCTGAAGAACAAAAATGATACCAGGTAGATAGGCTTTGCATTGGTTTTACCAGGAATGGTCCAGCAGTGGCTTACACTTGATCAGTTTATCAAAACAGCTTTTTCCATGTGCGAGTGCTAACAGCTTTGGCAACACTCACCCTCAACAAGCACTCACACAGCAGATCTAAGGAAGATTTCACTGAAAAACTGCTCTGGCATCTCCTCATTTAGGAAATGACAGGCACAAGAAACTGGAGAAGAGGCCTAGATGGCTATATCCTAACTGGAAAACTGGTTTGCAGACTTGCTGTCTGTGCTGATCTTCCTTGCAAATTCATCTTGGGATCTGTAAAAAAAAAAAAAAAAAACAACAAACAAAATCCCCAACATTTATAAAACATCAGAGAGTTTATCCATGACATGAGAAACATTCCATGGATATTATTTTAGCAATGGATCCAGATGGTGATCTACTGCAGCTTAGTAACCAGAAAGATTTTTATGCTGCTCTGAGATAAAATTTTTCTCAGGTCTGAAATCAGAGGAGTTGACTGACAGTCTCTCTACATCAAATAAATAATGTGAAGAGCCAAATGGAGTATTTATTTTTATGACTAAGCTAATCAGCAGGTCAGTTTTAATAAAATGTAAATGCAGGTTTTGTGGAAGGGATAGTACATAGCTAAATACTATGCACCAGTTTTCCATTACTGTAGGGATTTCACTGCAATGTACTTAAAACCCCATTCAATGTTTCAGCAGGGCTGAAAGTCTGCTAGTGCTTTGAAATGATGAAAGCAAATGAAATTGAATAGCAAACAAAAATGTCCAGACTTGATCAGTGATCATGAGAGAATTCTAACTGGGTCCACTTGGGAGCAATGATCAAGAATTAAGGTCTTGATTTTTTTTTTTAAGCTAACAAATGAAGCTTCTTTATTCTACTTAAATGGGATAAGAAAAGTCCTATTAAAGGGAACTAACAGTTGTACTAATCTGCAAGCCACATCCCTATTGGCCCCAGTGGGGAAAAAAAAAAAGGAAAGACTTCTAAAAATGTTTAACAAAACCCAGAGAAAATGAGAAGAGCAAGAGATAACTCTAAAATGTGCAGCTTTGTTTCTGTGGAGAAAGAAAAAAGTCTCCTCGTAACTGCAAAAAGAGGCAGGAGCATGAGGTGCAGCTCTCATCCTTTGTGCTCCAACCTTCAGAGTTTACAGTCTGTAGGCTGACTGCAGAGGGGCTCTTGCCAGGGGTATGAAGGTGGCCTGGGGCTCAGGGCTTTGCTTTTTTTTTTTTTTTTTTTTTTTTTTTTTTTTTTTTTTTTTTTTTTCCTTTTTTGGTTTTGACTGAGGATTTCATTGCCCCAGGCACCTGCCTTACCAGGATTACTTGCATTTCTGGCATGACTGATCTCAGCAGGTGGCTCTATGAGGGCAGTATGCCCATTCCTGGGCAAGCCAAAATATTGGCCCTCTCTGCTGTCACATTGGCAGCCTTTAATGTATGCTCATCTCCATATAAGTATTGCTTAGGCTCTGAATTTGGCCAGTTGTGAGATTACTGTACCATCTGTAATCTGTATACTCTCCTGAATCTCTGGCTGGCTCTCTGGCTAAGGGGATCTTTCAGCACTCCTGCTGTATCTCCTCCATATCCATGTGCTCTTGGTGGCACCATTTGGTATCACTGACTTGACTCTAGCTGACAGGGAGAGCAATCGCTGTGAAGATGTGTCAACATCCCTGGCTGCCAACATGTGCAGGCAATGTGCAGTCCTGAATGCATGCCCAGGACTCATCAGGAATTAAGATGTGGCTTTAAAATCTTGTGGCTGTCTCTGCACAGCCCTGGTGACCTGTGCTGGCTGGATTAGCGACAGAGTAATGCTGTGAGGACACTTTCACAGGGCTGGTGGACTAATCCCTCAGCAGGAAAGGAGAGAGAGGAATAGCAGAGTGAGATAAGAGAGAAGATCCCTTGGCAAATGTGTAGCAATAAGTTAGGAAGGAACCACTGCTATGAGAATTGAGGACAGCATGCCCTCATTAGTGTAAGACATAGAAAAGATGAGGGGTGGCATGGGGTGTGCGGGGACAAAGGATAAAACTTGGCCCCATTGTAGAGTTACATAAAACAATAGTCAAACCACTCTTACTTTAGTCTTCTTTTCATATGGACCAAGCCCACCTGTGAATTGATAACCAAAATACAATTTTGTCCTCATCTCAAGTCAGTGTTTAAATGCAAGTGATAAGGAAGAGCTCTCAGTGGGACCCTGAGCTCATTAAGAAGAGAAGGCTCAAGGGGAATCTTACCAATCTATAGAAATACTGAGTGAGGGAGAATAAAGAACACAAAACCTGAAATACAACAAGTACTGAAATATGGGAAATCCAATTTATACTTAAAATAAAATGTATTTACTATGAAAGTGGTCAATCACAGGTTGCTCAGAGAGGTTGTGGAGTCACTATCTCTGGAGGTATTCCAAACCCAACTCCATGAAGTTTTTTGTAAAGTGCTCCAGCTGACCCTACTTTGAACAGAGGGATTGGACTAGATGGGCTCCAGAGAGCCCTTCCAGACTTTTTTTTCCCTTTATATCCAATCTCATCATGGATTCAAATTGCACCTTCTTGATCAGATCAGTACAGTTTTTAAACATCTGCTCTGACATCTGTTTTACATGGAGATGCCTGTTTTTACACAAAGTTCACAAATCCTCCATGTCTTACACTCTTAGGTAAATATTTGCCCCTAAAATTGCAAGCCATAAAGTGCTTCCTGACTTCCTATTAATGACTGCATCAAACAGAACAGCAATGAATTCAAGGCTAAAATGGGGGGTCTTTCAGTGAGCCTCAGAACTTTCAGCTGCTGCACACAAACCCCATTACTACAGAATTACGGCATAGAATAGTGAAGTAATTTATCCAGGCTAAAATGGGTCAGAGTTTCGACAGTGATTTCAGTGAAAGCATGGTGAGGTCCTTTGGGTTTGGCTATATTTTTCAAAGAACCAAACCTGATTCCTAATACAAGGAAGCATGCCCAAATTACATGGCTCTATATTTTAAATAGGACTTCCTTTTAATAACCTGGATTTAATGCGTTTTACAATATATTTATTATCTCACACTGTGATATTTTGTAACTTAGATTTTCAGCTAACGAGTAGCTCATCTAATGAAAATAATGATTTTTTCATGCTGTACTACATGGAAACTTAAAGTATTTCAATTAAACAAACCACCTCATTAGTGTGCCTTGATAACATAGTTGAGTTTTCTTTGATATGGTCAGAAATATCTAGCATGCTTTTGGGATGCAATCAAACTCTCCAATAAACTTGTTGCTAAAGACAGCTGCCTAGCACCATGTATTTCTTGAGCAGTCAAATGACCTAGTTTAGAAGTGTTTGAAGCCATTTTATACTCTGGAAGGAGAACAAATTAACCTTGTTTAACAAGTAGTTTTCAATTTGTGTTCCAGCACTCTTCCGCGCTCTACCATCTCCAGAGCAGTAGCATGGCCTTATTTCATCCTTCTTGTTACATTTCCTATATACTTAATAGTACAGCTTTGGGAAGCACCCCTCATCTGCTGCATGGACCCTGGGAGGGGGTAGTGTCATTGCACTCAAAAGGCATTGGAAGCCACAAGTCTTGTTATCTGAGGTCTGCTTCAGTTTTTTTGTACTTTATGAAGAACTAAAGGAAAACCGGGGTCATTGTTACCTTTCACTTAGATTTATTTAGCCTGTTCCTTTGAAAGGCTTGTTCAAATGAATATTGCCAAGATAGTAGAGAACTCTGCTTTTGGTTGGGCCAAACTGATCTTCATTGCAGAAGATTTCTGTGGCTGCAGCTAATTCTTGTTGGGATGTGGGGTCAGATCTGTGGCTGGCTATTTAAATCAACATATCTCAGGGAGCTGGTTTTTATCAGATGAAGATCTGGATTCACATTTCAATAGTTTCTCTGAGAATGAGCATTTCTTGGTAATATTATTTCTATAAGGCTAGTGTACATTAAAGTTACAGTGAGTTGCTGTCTTTTAGGCTCTTCTCTTGAAAAACTTGGTTCAGATTTGGATCTCATTATAGGCAAAATGATTTGCAGAAAATATCTCTGATTGTTAGAAGTAATTAGCTACTCTCTCATCAACTGCAGTAAACCATACATTTAACACTAGGTAGCTTCACCATCTCTAAGTATTCAATATAAAGGAAAAGCGGGTGAAAGGCATTTAGTCCATGCGCCAGCTCACCTGTATTAACTTTTCCTGTCACTCTATTCTTTTGTCAGTTTTTTCAAGTAAGATTTTACTGTGGCTTTTTATCACTGTGAAAACCATACTAAGCAAAAAACAAGCAAGCTTTTCACACACAAGGTTTAAGTGATGTACTGTTACATTTGGGAAGACACATGATATCTCCCTATCTGCATTCTTTCTCCCTCAGCAGGAAAACTAAAGTGGATCTTATTAATTTTCTATTCAAGTTAATTTTGATTCCCTCTGTTCTCAGCAGATAAGGTCTTCATCCTGCTGCAAAGAAATATTTACATCTAACATGCAAGCTCTCATCCACCTTTGCTGTCTGTTACAAACCCTAAATTCTAAGATTAGTGTAAGCTGGCAGTGTCCCTTTAATCAAAATTTAATGTTCATCTTCACTCTCCTCAAAGCACTTAAAATCTAGCAGCTTTAGAAGGGAGAAAATCATTAGTGCTGCCATCCTCCACTTCCCAGCAAGCAGGAGGTCTGACCATGGGCTGTTACAAAAACGGGAGTGTTGTGTTGCCCTCCACAGAGCCCTGTTTGGGATCAGCCTGTCCGACTTCTGCTCTTTTTGCTGCTCACAGGGAAGAGGGTGCAGAGCAATCAGAAAATCTGCTCAAGAATAAGATGAAGCCAACACTGCCCTTCAGAAGTTTGGAGCAGGCCCTTCTTTGCACCTGCCATCTCTGTGCAGACAGGTACTAAAATTCACATCTGATGGTGTCAGAAATACTGCATTCAGCTGTCTCAGCTTCTGTCACAGGCATATCTGCTGATCAGTCAGTTAGTCTGGGATGTTCATAGGAGATTGTTCCTGTTAAGTCATTCCAGTTCCTGGACCTGTGAGAAGCCAGGCTTGCAGCTTGGCAACTGAGTGCTTGGAAAGCTGGCTTTGAGCCCGTCTGAAAGTCTGGCCTTAAATCTGCAAATATGCAACTCGAAAACCCCTATAAGGAGGCGCCAGTCTGATACCAAGCACAAGCCAAGTTCATCAGAGCTTCATGAAAAAATAACACCTTCTGGGATTTTTGCAATGCATAGCAAAGTACAGTGTTGCAGAAATATTTTGTAGGCAGCTTTCTGTACAGTAACCTGCTGCTCTGCAGGCATGGCTACCTAACATTGATCCAGGCATTTCTTTCAGCACAGTGTCACATCTTGTATTCTATCAGTGTGATGCTTTATGATTTAATATGCTCCGTTGTTTGCTTCTCAAACCATTTAATTTTTCTTTCAATTTCCCTTCAAACAAGGTGAATTTGCATTATTTCTCTGTTACAAAACTTCATAAATACAGAGGTATATGGGTACCTCTAGGCCTTAATTGTTTCCTGTTGAATACCAGTGAAAGTGTATCTGGAAAAATAGATATTTTGATGTGTCCCTAATTATTAATGTACAGTTTAAGTTGAACCTAGCAAGGAATATCCAAAGCCCCATGTGCACATATTTGCTTGCTTGCTTTCTCTCTGCTTCTCTCCCTTTTGCATCTAAAGTGTGTAGGATTGTGCTGGGCTCTTACCTTTGGAGAATTTGGTTCAATCTGACTTTCATTGTAAGCAAAATTGAGTTGCAGAAGATCATTCCAATTATTGGAAGTATTTGCCTAATCTTTAGCACGTTATAGCCTAGTCATTACCATTTACAATATGTTACAGTTTTAGCTTTTAAAATATGTTCACAGCTGGGCAGTACCTTGACAGCTCCTGCAGGGAAATCTGGTGTGAGGGGAGTGTATGCTACATACAATAAAAACAGTGTGACAGTGTGACAGTCTAAAGGGCAGGAGACTTGGTCCAGTGAATGTGCAGTAGATTATTGTTTGAAGGCAAATAATTTTACATGTAGCCAGCTATAAAGAATGCACATCCAAAGGGATTCTTACCTTCATGTCTTCTTGAAGAAGGAAGGTAATTATGGAGAAGTAGGGTAAGGGGACACAGGGAGAAGACAGGAGGCAGCTCATTCATAGACGTTCATAGCGCAAAAATATGGATACACTTAACTGAAGAGGGAAGGAATGATGTTTTCTTCTCTCTTCATATGATGAAAATAAAAAGTGATCAGGATAGATTTTTGTTATCCTCTGGGCATTAAAAGCTTAAATGCAAAATGCATGACTTATTATATCTAGCCAAATCTTAGGGGTAAATAGGCAGTATGGGGAATTAGTTGTTGTTAATTGGACTTCTGAGCTGAATTCCCAGGGTGCTGCACTGCCAGCATATCCCTTTTGTTTTAATATTGAAACAGGGAGAAGCCAGTTCTATGATGGATTTATTCCACTATAGAACAGCAGAGCACGCTAAATCATCTTCTTCAAAATAAGTTGCATTTGTTGAATGTAAATATTTTAGGGTTAATTTCTCCATGTACTGTAAAAGGTATTTGTTTCTCCATTGAGCCTTTTGAAACTGTAAAGTAAAACTTCTAGTAGCATAAATTGCCTAATTGTTCTGTAATATTTGAAGATATGACTTGCTGTTCCTTGAGCTATTGTATTTAGATCACATTTTCTATGTAGCTTGGGGCAGTCAGTTCTGCTGCTGGTGAACTGAACTCTTCAGAATTCCATGGCAGTGAGTGTGCTTTCAGTGACACTAACAAAATGTGCAATCTTGGAAATCATATTTCACATTTTTTTATCAGCATCATACAGTGTTCCTTCTTTAGAAAGTTTTAATGATAATCACAAAAAAAGCCCCAAAACCCAAAGATCTCCCACAGATTCAGGAGACCCAGAAAAAATAGTCTTTGCATCAGGCTTTTGTTCTAGCAGTCAGTCCAGTCTCACATGCTGAAAAAATTGATAAAGCACAAATCCCCAGAGCCAAGTAGAGGCCACAGGTCACACACCTCCTTTAGCAGCCTTTTGTAGTTGATCCTTCTTGCACAGTTAATTTTCACTGGTATAATCCAAAAGGTAACTGAGAAAAACAGGCTTCTCTCGCATGTTCTACTTGGTAAAACATCATGAAGAAATGTTCCTAGTGCTCCTGAAGCGCTCAGAAAAAAACTAGGGAGATGTTTATATGAATTATAAACTCCTTAGATAACTTAAGCAGCAAAACCTTCCTATACTGTTAATGTATCTTTAAATCATTAAGACAAATATAGTTTTTTTTAAAGGTACAATAATGCATGATTGACATTTCTTCATTCTTTATCTCTCCCCTCATCTCTGTATGGTCAACATTTGCCATGGTAGGTAGCCCTTCCTATTTTAAAGAACAAAGCAACAGAAAAATGTCCAAAATTCCAGATCCCTCTGATACTTTAACCTCTCACTCAGTAGTTTGGTCTCAGTCAATTCAAAGGAGTTTTATTGTTTATTAGACTTGAAATAGAGTCTATCCTATACCTTTCTCACTGTTCAGGGGATCCATGTCAATCCATGGCAGATGATTTTGAATAATTTCTTGCGGAAAGGGGCAGCTACACCTACTATTTGGTGTTCACTACTCTCCCAAAACCTGCGCAGATAAAGAATTGTACTTTAATTCTCTTTGCAGAGTCCCTGAGATTTTATTAAATATTAACATCAATTACGTTTATTTTAAAACTGGGAAAGTTGGACTTAAATCAATTAGGACCAGTATTTAGGGAACTAGATTGTTAAGGTATTTGGGAGATAACACTGAGTGACCTGCAGATACGTTAAACATACCCAAAATCACAGTAACCACCACCAGTGCCCACACGGCTGATTACACTGCCCTTAATTAAGTGATTGACTCAAGTCTGCCACAGGAAACTCTGGTAGTGAGAGCGTTTTGCCCCTTTGACCCTGGGCATAGAGCACATCCTCCCTCTAAGTCAGGGAAAATTCGGCCATGCCCCTCACCTTGGGTGGCTGCTTTTGGGGGAAGAAACAGTGTGAGGTGATGATCCCAAGCAGCTTTGGAGACATTTCCAGTGTGAGTCTTCCTGGAGATGTGAGATGCCTACAGCATAGTACACATTGCTGGGGAAGGATTGCCTCCATGCCCTTGATGCCTGAATGGTCAGAAGGCTTAGACGTGACAAACAGACAGGGTTTAGCTTCATTGGGCACCACGGGTAAAATGCAGTTTTCACAGCCTGGAAGAGCTGTGTAGAGCCCTTTATTTTTCCACTGCTCTGTGTGGAAGACGCATGGCCTGGCTTATCATGGCTGTAGCAGGAGAACCGACACAGGGGATGTTGTAGGCCAGAGACCCTGGCTTCAGCTTGGGTCTGATGAAAAGCAAATATGAGCTGTCACCATGAAGAATTCACATCTCAGCTGCTTGTGCTGCCCACGGGCTCAGTACTCTGCTCCGTCTTAAACACTTTCCACAGGGGAGGGGGAGTGCCCACCAAGCCTGTTTAATTAGGTGTTGTGTAGGAAGGATGAACTCCATCCCACGTGAGATGGAGGATTGCATGTCTCCTCCAGATGGTGAAAGTAGTTCTTTCTTTAAGGCAGGAGAAAATAAGCAGGTGTGAGTATGGGGCCTACCTGTATTGGTTTTAATCAGCAACTTTAAGCAAACTCAATGTTCTCATCAGAAAAGGGGAAAAATAAACAGCTGAGCACTGTGATTCATTTACACTTCAAATATACTTTGAGTTGGTTATTCCTCAATTAATCAAATAGTTGGTGTATCCCTAAAGTAGTATAAAGTGACACGCTGTGTGAAATCAATTTTCCCTTCCAAAATCATTAAATTCAGTAGCCTGTGACTACATCCCTGCTAATTCTCGTACCAGTCCTTTCATCCTCCATTAACTTTGGCACGCCTAACAGGCTGTCAAAAATAATTTCCCAGAACGTAAATAATTCAGAAATTAAAAATTAATAAATAATAACAGAGAGCTACTGGGAGATAGACTGGGTCAATTAGTCAGCTCTGCATTCTGTTTCTTCGCAGCAGGGGGGCAGCCACATTCGTTACTAGAATCTTTCCTCCGATTCCTAGGTCTGATTTACGGCTCTTCATTACTGGATCCAGTCAGACACAATTACCTCCATCACTATCTCAGTTCCTAACTTCAAAGAAACACACATTTTCTTGTCTGCTTTTTTTCTCCTTGCAGCAGCCTCAGCTTGACGTCCCTGGAATTTCTTCCACGCGGACTAATTAATAAGACTTTGACTTATCATATTCACTTCTCTTCTTTGATGTCCTACCTTAGTCAATCATCCTATTTAATTAGAATTTCAATGATAACTTTACTTATCTCATGGCTAGATGTAAATTAAAATAACGGGATTTTAATTCTCTTTCTTACAGGGTTATGACATTTTTGACAGAAAAAGTTTCAACCCAAATACGATATTATGTACTTCCTATGCTAGGACTGCATTCCACTAAATTGTTTTTCCCTTTGCTACAAAATAATTTTGCTTGTTTAACAAGCTCCACTGAAATGGAAATGAACTACAGCTTCTCGTAACGTAATTTGCACAGATCTGTGTTGTGGAAGGTTATGTTGATAGAAATTAGTATAATCTATTTGTGACACGTGCCACATAGTTAACAAGAAAAGGGAATGAGATTTTTAACAAAAAGATCAGCTCTGGAGAGACAGTGGAGCCGAGGACCTCTTCTTTCTCCCCTTTCCAAGAGTCGCTAATACTTTTCCAAACCATCTTGTCTCCTTTCCACATTTATGGACCTAAGCCTGTCGGTTGTATCCAAGGAGCACCTGAGGTTGGATTCTGACTTCAATGAGACATTTCTAAAATGCGTATTCATACACTTTTCATGGAAATGGTACAGTGTCTATGACTTAAGAGGAGCAGCGCACTCCTCAGCCATCACATCTTTTCCTCTCTGCAGCACCCAGTATGTGCTTGCCCACAGGCTCGCTTTCCTTCACATGTCTCTTAGAATTTGCCAGTCTAGACTGGTACAGCAGCAAGTGAATATGAGTGAAAACATTTCACATTTTTTAATTGAAGCTTATTGTGGAGAAAAGCCCTAGAGGGATCCATGAAGAGAAGATAATGGGACAGTGGAATCCTCCTGGGGCCTGGTAGATTCTTGGACGTGGTAGAGAAGTGTGAAGAAAGTATAAGGGGATCCAGCCAGGCTTATCAAGCCTTATCCCTTTGGGAACTCTCACTTTTACTCTGTTGGAACTTTCTGTGTGACCAAGCAAATGGTCATGCACATAGATAGGGACTTTCAGTAAAAAGAGAGATCAAGAGAGGACCATGTGGAAAAGAAAGAAAGGATGGTCAACATACCAAGAATTGGTCTTAAACTGTGAACAAAGTGTTCTTCTGAGGCATTAAACAGAATAGGGTGGCAAACTGCTGGCTGGTGCAAAATACATTCCATTAATAAACTGCCATCAGAGATGATTATCTTTCCAATCAGATCTGGTGGAAAAGAGATTAACAGTTTTGCACTGCCAATAAGCAAGTACAACCTGGAAGCCAGCCTCCAGTTTTCTCAATGAAAAAGGCCCACAACCTCAGGTGCAATGCTTCCACTGACACTCCAGAATGGAAAAAAATGGATTTTCTAGGATGCCACTCTTATTTTTCCACATTGTTGGACTGTGCATTTGCTAATCCATCCCCTTTGTTGCATTCAAGGAAAGAAGAAAATGCAGAAAGAGTTAATGAGACATGTTGGATGTGGAAAACGACTGCTCCCAAAAGAGACATTTTGGTCCTGTGAAGAGGTAGGAGTAGCAGAGAACATGAATCACTTGACTAATCTGTACAAAATGGGCTTAGTGAGCTTCTGCTTCAAATCTTATCCCCACATTAGGTAGCATTAAACCAGTTGTCATTAAGCTAACATTTCTAGATGCTCTGGTGAGCCGTTTGCCTGATAGCCCTGTTTCTCTTACAAAAAGAACTGAAAATGCTTGAAAAACTAGGCCAGTACATCAGCAGAAGCAAATGACTGGAATTTAATTGGCAGTTTCTAAAACTTACAGTGGCTGAGTTTAGAGTTTAGAGGCTAAATTGATACTTTCAAAAACATATCAACACTATTGTCAATAACCAAATAGTTACCTGTTGCACTGACAACATCTAAACCATTCTATCATAATTTAACAGTGTTGTTTTTTAACAATTGGATTCTGTTACACTTTTTTATTTAGGCATGATTATTTAATCTAATTTAATTGGCTTTCTTATTCCCCTCAGGGTTCTGGGCCTAGAAAGTTCATGTTAAATACTCTAATTGCTCTGAAATGTACTTGTCTTCTAAAACATGCTCCTATTTTAAATATACCCTAAAATCTAGTTCATACATATTTTCTCTTCTTTCATGAATTAAAAAATAATTCTGGTGTCCATGATTTGCACTTAAAAAGAGTCAATAATTAACCAAAATAATAATTATAGATTGAAAACAGGCAGGATGCAGTGCAACAAACTGTGAGTTACAGATAAATAAGGCTAGGAGCACACATCAAAGCTTTCTGAGCACCTGCTAATCTCCAAAAGCAGAGCTGAAGCCGCTAACGATGGCAGCAGCACCATCCTACGTACCTAATGTGTGGGTCCTTGAGTATCATTGTGGAGCAGTGCTCAGGTCAGTGGAGCAAAAGAGCATTTGAGGGCTCACAGACAGTGAGACCAACTCCATCCTCCTTGCAAATGGTGATTTCCCATTGATGCTGTATGAAAACTTTGACTGTGCAAGTCAGGATCCATTATGGCAGCAGCCACAAGGCATTCACATGCACCGTGAGAAGGAGGGGATGGACTTGGTGTGGCAGTGGGAACACCACTGCCACCAGAGGATGGGGAGCAGAAATCATGGAAGGGTGTGCTTTAGAATCTCTTGGTCTTTCATGTGTCAGAGCCAGGTGGTGGGGTGGGATACAGGTCCATTAGTAAGGTCACATATGGATAGCAAAGGCCAGATGATGATTTCAGAACATAGAGGCAGCTCTACTTGTCAACAGGCTCCTCAACTTGGCAGGCCCCTGGGGGGTTGGGATGGGAGCTGAAGCAAATATCTAGAAGTTTCTCCTTTCCTTCCTATCAAAGCAGTGTTTAATGAAAAGGCGAGGGGCTGCCAGAGGTACCTTTTGTGCATTTAGATTGTAATATGGCAGATCTGGCACCACTGGAATGCTGTTTCTGGCTACTGACAAGTCTAGAATCCCTTAGCTCTTGCTATTTCCCTTCTTTTCTTTTCTCAGGGGTCTACCAGAGACTATTAAATAGATTTCACAGAACATTCTGAGTTCAAAGGGACCTACAAGATCATTGAGTCCAACTCTTAAGAGAACGGCCCATACAGGGATTGAACCCACAACCTTGGTGTTATTAGCACCATGCTCACACCAACTGAGATAATCTCAAAAGTCAGAAAATGTGACCCAGATCAGGACACTTGGATGGTGCCGATGGATGAACACAGGGAGGACGTATTAAGGGAGAGTTCCACTAGCTGTGTCCTTTTTTCCCTACACTTTTCCTAGGTACCTGTGGCCTGGAAATGGGAGGTTGAGCCAGGTGGACCTTTGACCCAACCAGCAGAGAAAGGTTTATAACTTCAAGCTCCTGTGTGAGCACCTGCCCCAGAGCATGTGACACAGTGAGTGCAGCAATGAGGTGTCAGGCAAATGTGGGTATTGTGTAGCTCTCCAGAAGGCCCAGTTTTGGGATTAGCCTGTCTGCCTGGGCCAGTGCCGGGGAGGGCCAGTGCTGGTCAGGAGCGAGGGCATCTTGAGGGGAACGGAGTATGCAAAGGACAGCCCTGCAGTGTTCCAGGCAAGGCTTTCAAGGGATTCGGGGGGACCAGCCTTTCCTGGAAGCTTTGTGTAAGACACACGGTTCCCAGGTGTGTCACGTGCCAGTTTGCCGTGGAAAAGCGTGTATGAGTGACTTGTAATTCAGAGTTAGAACAGCAGGATTGGGAATGGCTTCTGGGTCCACAGCTACATGGCCCAGCTTCATTACCATAATGAAGCACAAACCCTTCTTTCCGAGGACAGAAGCCTATACTATAGTTAAACAGTTTTCCGGTAAAACACAAAATAAATAAAACGAGGCCCCCATCGCTCCTGCTCCCGATCCCACCGCTGAGCGCCGCCCCGCCCCGCCCCGCTTCAGCCGTACAACATGGTGCCACTTAGCACCTCCGTTCCGTACAACATGGCGGCGCCCACTCGCCACTCAGTCTGATAGACAGAGGACTCCAGCGCGCAGGCGCCGCTATTTCTTCCGGGCTCCGGCGCGCCGCTATTTCACTATTGACCCGCGCGTTTCTGCTTCCTCTTCCGAGTCCGGCGGCGCCAGGTATGGCGGCGGGAGTCGGAGGGCTGTGGGCGTCCATCCGCCTCCATCCGCGGCCGGGCGGGCGGCGAGCGCCATCCGCGGCCCCGAGGGGCTGTGAGAAGGGACGGGCGGCGCTGCTGCTGCCCGCGCGTGGGCTGGAGTGGGGGCAGAGCTGCCCGGCAGAGAGGCCGGGCCTCCGCAGGCCTCCGCGGTGGGGCTCCCGAGCCGGGCCCGCGTCTCCCGGGGCTGCGGATGAAGCTTATGCTGACTGTAAAATACGTAGCTGCTAAAGCGTTAAGCTGTTCCTCAGGAGAGCGTGGCAAAATCCAGGCAATACCAGGATGTTTGAACAGTGTTCAAGTTATTGCGGGTGAATCTTCACTGCGGATCTCATCGTGCCCGCTGTCACGGCGTTTTGTTGTTTTTTTTTTTGTAATACAGTTGTGTTGGCTGTTGCTGTTCAGGAAAGGCTTTAGTTTTATTAATATCGAATCGGCAGCTGCTGATTCATATCTGGCTCAGTAGGGGTGATCCTGTGAGATGTGAACTTGCCTGTGGACATGGAGCTCTTAACGAGTGCCGCTTTGGTTTTGACTTATTTAGGGGTGAAAAATGGTGCAGCGCCTGACATACCGCCGTAGGTTGTCCTACAACACAGCTTCCAACAAGACCAGGCTGTAAGTAAGACAGTTTGTAAGAAAACTAATGTTGTAAATAGCTGATATTTCAGTTTTGATTGTTGCATTAACTGAGTGTTTTTCTGCTGTGCTTAGGTCCCGAACACCCGGGAACAGGATTGTTTACCTTTACACCAAGAAAGTGGGAAAGGCTCCCAAGTCAGCGTGTGGTATTTGCCCAGGAAGACTTCGTGGTGTAAGTATGATGATATACACCTAAGGGTGTTTCTCTGCAACAGCATTTCTTCAGTACAAAGAGCTTCTCCAAGTGTACAATGGGCCTGTTTGTTGACCAGTTCTTGTTGAAATAGCTTTTTTTCTTTAGAATATTCAAATCAAATGTTGCAAAGTTTACTGGCAAAATAAGTTTTGGAAGCTCAAACTTATTTTAATGGTCCTAGTTTGTATTGTTATTAAATATAAACTCTCGTTTTAGAAAATTTTGAAGGTAGACAGAGCAATTCTGTAGCAGACTTAAAAATGTAAATTAGAGCTATTGGACTTGCAGAAAAAAAGGGAAGCCAAGTTTAGAAAAAGCCTCATATTTAGAATAAAAGAGTCAATGTTTTTAATGTATTTTTTGTCAAAATGTTTTTTTGAAGTAACACCATTGGTTTTAACAGTTATGGGAATGCTTGAGTAATGTTGATCTTTGAGCAGTTCCTATCTTGGACAAAACCAGTCTTTTTTATTACCAGTTTTTTAATGAACCGCTAGGTGAAGCCCTGTGGTGGGATGACAAGATCAGCTTAGGAGTGCTGAAGATGGCTCATGCAGTGAACTGTGACCTTGGTCACTTTTTAGCATCTTCTGTAGTAAACTTCAGGTGTTGCTGCCTCTTTTTTTTTTTTCTTTTTTTTTTCTTTTTTTTAACTATGAAAGTGATGCTGGCTTTAATGTGGCTGATACACGAAATTGCTGTCCTATGACACTTTTTTTTTGCTGTCTGTAGGTCCGTGCTGTGCGCCCCAAAGTTCTGATGAGGCTGTCAAAAACAAAGAAGCATGTCAGCAGAGCCTATGGTGGTTCCATGTGTGCCAAGTGTGTCCGTGACAGGTAATTTACACAAAGCCAGCTTCATTCCTGAGGTTGCTTCTTACAAAACTTTTGAATCTCTCTCTGTTCTCATAACATGGACTCAAACTTTGAAGGCTCTTATCTGACACTGGTGTAGGGGGAAGGAAAGTGGGGGGGGGGGGGGCACGTCAAGCAATGATGTGTGTTTTTGTCCCTTGGATTTGAGGGAGTTCCTGCATGTGGAGCTCCTTTGTGGAGACTTCGTGTTCTTCAGGATTTCTTACTGCACTGTTGCATTGATGCTAAACGGTCTGCTTGGGCTGGATTTTTGTCTTTTGTATTGACTGCCCATAGTAAAGACTATTCTGTCCTGTTTTGCCTTATGCAGATTTAATTGAATTTTACACTTCTTTGTAGTGGTTTGGGATTCAGAGATATTACTTGGTTGGGTGTTAAGGAACTTTATGTGGTTGAGCTTTAAAATGGCCTTTGCTGGGCCTCACTGAATTCAGTTTATTGTGTGGCAATTGTATTTCAAATGCTTCCTTGGCAAGTTTGAGGAAAAACATGACCATGGCTGTGTCATTTCTGTGAATGGTAAACAAAGCAGATCTCTGGGGTCAGCACTCTAATGCCGGTTTTTTTTCATCTGTTGTGCTAGTAGTTTTTTTCTTTTTGGCATGTGTAAGTTCTAAGTTAATTACTTTAGGCACCACCAAAGATGAGCTGTTAGAGCTGTAGAGCCATAGTATAACTTTTTTTGTTATTCTTTTTTTCTTGAGTGTTTTCCCAAGCCGTTCATGAGCCTGATAGGTAGTTTTTAGCACATGAGTATGTTTTATTCTTACTGTGCCTAAACCAGAAATTACAGTCACCTCCTTTCCTGTAATGGTTAGGTTTTCTCCTGCATGTGTTTAGGCATCTTTGACAGGTTTCTGTACTGCAGAAGTAGCTATGTGTACCAGATACTTACAGAAGGCATTTTAATGTTAAAGGTAGAAGAGTGTGTGTGATACACTTGTGCTGTTAACTCAGAGCCAGAGTAGTCTGTTGGCATGTGAGTGCTGGTGCATAGATCTGTCCCATCTACCTGATGGCCCTCTGTGTGTTCCAGAAATAGTCATATTTGGGCATGACGTGACCTGCTCAGCTTTTCCCTGTTCACATGCAAGGAGCTTTAATCTTAACAGGGAAAGTATTCCTGTTTTTGATAACTGCATGCACGTAGTTTCCTGTAGTTCTGAGGAAGAGAGCTGACCATGACGCGTCACACCAATTTTGACTTCAACAGAATTAAATTAATTCTCCAGTTAGGAGTTCTGGTTTTTGCCTTTGAAGTTTGTGAGGATGGTAAATTTTCCCATATTCAGCCATCAAGTATTACCTTGCTTGCCTCCAAGCCACTTAGCCTAAATTTGCAGGCACTGTAGGCTGCCATCCCCAAACTGCTACATTCATACAGTGATACTGTCCCTGTCTTTTGCTGCTGGCAAGAACAGGAGTGGGTTCCCTTTTTATGGAAATAACACCACATGTGCAATAAATGTGGGAGATGGCAAAATTAATTGTAATTTGTCTAATTTTTGTGTTTATACTGTAGTAATGGACGCATATCCTAAAGTAGTTTTTCTTTTCCAGGATCAAACGAGCTTTTCTTATTGAGGAGCAGAAGATCGTTGTGAAAGTGTTGAAAGCACAAGCACAGAGCCAGAAGTCAAAGTGAATCTATTTGTAGTTTCAGCCCAATAAATGAAATCTCCACTTCTCTTGTGTCCTGTCATTCTACGTGCACCTCAAAGCTGGTAGGAGCTGCTGCTTCTCACAGGTTGTACAGTGCAGAGCTGGGTTTTGCTGCAATAAAACCTGTAAGTCAGGATGCTCTGTTGAGTGCTGTCTGCTGACAGGGCAGTCAAGCAGCTGGAAGGAAGTCTGGTTGAACAAGACTCTCTGCTCAGGCTCAGTCATGTAGAGGGACTGGAATACCTTTCAGCAGTGCAGATTTTCTTTCAGCAGCTGTTTATGAAGTCATTGCAGGACTTGGCTCAGAAGAAAGTTGAGGCCTTGAAAAAGAAGAGCAAACAAAAAGGACAGGTAGTGTAAGCTTAAGGTAGATGAATTTTTTAATTGTATGTGGTATTACTCAAGTGAGGGTGGAGAGAATAGTCTTTAACTTCTCAAAGCCAGTGCTGTATCCACCAGACAATTGCATGGTGCTACAATTGGATCTCCTGGAAGAAAGCTGCAGCTGCTGTATCCTGTTAGGTCTTCCTGGGTCAGCAGTTACAGGTACAATACCAACAGAGCTCCAGGACACAGTTAGGAGAGACCTTTAAAGGCTTCCTGATCGAGAGTAGCCAGTTGGGCATCTGATATTGAAATTCGAACCAAAGTTTGTTGGTTTATCATCAAGGATGTAATGTAAAAAGGCTTTGCTTCGTTCTGTTTAGTAGAGAGCTAATGTGTCTCTTAATGCTGTCCAGCAGTGTTACAACACAGGATGATTCTTGCTTTGCCTGTATGTGCAGTGGTATTCCTCAGCCCCAATTTGAATTTTAAACTGTTTTAAGTATCTGATGGGCATCTATATTTACCTGTTTTTAACTAATAACTATTTTCTCAAAAGGTGGTGAGCTTCACCATGAGAGTAAGGAAGGAGGAGAAATAATTACTGAGCATACAGTACAGGCTAACTGGGAGCTGTGAGAGTGCCACTTGAAGGGGTTTCTAAGGTCACCTGTGGAGTCTGCTCAGGCTGGGGTCAGAGATGCGTGCAGGTTACTCCTGAGTGCGTGCTGCCTTTTTACCCTGCCTAGCTCTGTCAGCTGCAGTCGGCCGAGGGACAGAGGATAGAGGGCTGAGTTGACAAGCCCTTCTGGTGGCAGTGAGCTGGTGCTTTTTGTGAGGTGCCTGGCAACTCTCAGCTGACTCTTGGGTGTGACAGCAGGAGGTGGCTCTGGTCCAGGATAAGTGACTTAATACCGTGCATGGTGAAAGGGAGCTGTACCTCCCCAAGGATTTCTTCACAGTGTACCAAGGAGTTAAAATAGTTCTCAATATTCTCAAAATGGATAAATGTAGCGTGAAGTATGTGAAGCAGTTCTCCACAGCTCAGCTGCAAAGGCTGCAGTTCATTTAGAGAGGTTTTGACTACTACTATGACGCTTTTACTACTCTACATTACTACACTAATGTTTTGGGGTGCTGTTGCTCTAGTTACTTTACAAGGTTAACGTTTCCTTAGTTGTCTTACTGTTCTAGTACGAACTTAAGTTCTTTATCATGCTGGGGAAAAAAAAAAAAAAGTGTGTATAACCCGCCCCTGTTTTGCATTAAAGGCTGTGAGATTAGAGTTTTCCTTCTGGCTTTTGGAAAGGAGTAGAGATGGAGGAAAAATAATTATGGAATAATGAGGATAAATGTCGTAAACATCTGTTGACAGGCACTGAGAGGGAGATTATTCCAAACAGAAAGAGTAAGACTGAAAACAGCTAGCCATAAATGACATGATTGCACCAGAAGGCAACAGTTACGTGTTAGGAGAAGTGGTAGTATTGCCACTACAGGCAGAAATCAAAGCAATCACTAGGCAGTGTGTCAGTGAAATGGTAATAAGGCCCGTAATTATTTTAAAACTGAGCAGTTGGCTGCAGTGTAGGAATGGGGGCTGTGCAGTGGGAAGTAGGCTGGGTAGCGTGGCGAGATGGGCGAGTTCAGCTGACGCGTGTGCTATGAAATGCGCTCCTGTAACCTAGAGTGAAGGGTTCTTTCCGCCCCTTTCGTGAAGCAGGAGGAACTAGAGAGGCTTCCACTCAAAAGGGGGAGTTTCTCTGGCGTGCTGCCTGGCTGCTGCTCCGCAAAGCGAGCTAAGGACAGAGGCAGGAGGGGCCGGGCTGCGCTGGGCTGGGCCGATGAGGTGAGCACACTTAGAGGAGCGTGTGAGATGGGCTGTAACACACGGTACCCTGCTTGCTCCCAGCGGCGACTGGTGTGATGTGCCTTTTCCTCCCTGGTCCGTGCGCAGCTGCCGGGGTGTCCTCTGACTGTGGGTCAGCATGGGCACCACATTCCATGGTGGGGGCAAGGGGCAGCCCAGCCCCACGCTCCCCTGCAAACTACAAACACAGGGACTGGGGTACTGCCTACTACGGAACTTTGTCTGCTCGCCGCGTCTGCACCTCCCCAGCCTGACTGTGCAAACTCACACGCGGGACGTGGCTTTTCCTTCCCCCCGCCGGAAAACTGCATCAGCACAGGGGTGCCCAAAGGGTGCCCCTACCCAGTGGCAGGGGCCGCGGCGCCGGCGCTGTCCCTCCTCCCGGCAGGTCCCGCGAGTGACGGGCTGGGTGGGCCGGGGGCGCACGCCGGTCTCGCCGCGGCCACGTGGCTGCCCAGCCCAGGGGCGGGGCCCGCGCCAGGCCACGCCCCCGCCCCGCCGCCGGCACCCAGCGCCGACACGTCAGGGCTGCCGGGTCCTGGCAGGTGAACAATATTATAGACCCTTCGACGGCGGATTGGCAGTGTTTCGATGTTTTTATGAGACAAAAAAAAAAGTATGTTTCCGAATATGTTATTTAAGCCTGGTCGCAAATTTCTAGTGCTTTGTTTAGTTTGTTTTTTTAACAAGTAAAGTACATCCCCTGTCAGGACTCAGCCGTCCATTTCCGTTTCCGCCTTCGTGTCGGTGGCGGAGCGGCCGCGGCGGGAGGGAGCGGACAGCGCCGGGAGGGAGCAGCGGGGCCGCGGCCGCCCCGGGACCGCACCGCGGCCATGGAGACGCTGTACCGCCTGCCCTTCGCCGTGCTTGAGTGCCCCAACATCAAGCTGAAGCGGCCGAGCTGGGTACACATGCCCTCGGCCATGACCGTGTACGCGCTGGTGGTCGTGTCCTACTTCCTCATCACCGGAGGTGAGGCCGGGGCGGGCGGGAGGAAGGGGAGGCCCCGCTCACGGAGCAGCTGTCCCTCGGTCCCTGTCCCGGGTGGCAGAGCCGCTGCTGACCCCGTGTCCGGGTCCGAACCACCCGTAAAACGCGAGTCTCGGGCATCCCCGAGCGTGTGTATCCCCCGCGGTGTCAGGGCAGTTCTCGCTGCTGCGAGTCAAAGTCGGTGCTTGCTTTTCTCCCCGCAGGAATTATCTATGACGTGATCGTGGAGCCTCCGAGTGTGGGGTCGATGACAGACGAACACGGGCATCAGAGGCCGGTGGCTTTCTTGGCATACCGGTAAGGGCAGGGCCCTGTCCCCGCTAGCGACAAACGCCTGTGCTCGAGGCAATAAACCCTGTCTTGACGAGCTGTGCATGTTTTGCTTTGCTTTCTCTGCAAGGCAGGAGTTGTTTTATATCGGTTCTTAGTTTGCCAATACTTAAAAAACCCCCCACCAAACCAGCGTTAAAACCAGCAGAAATCAAAAAACTTAGTCCTGAAAGTTTTAAAAATGAAAGGTCTCGTAGAAAGAAGTTGTTTTGGGCTGGCAGTACTTCTTTTTCTTGCTATTCAAGTTGAGCTTTATAGTGGATGAAGATACATTTGATCATTTTTTTGTTGCAGAATATGTAATGTTTGGGAAACTTTCGGTTCTTGCCTTTAAAACGCTAGTGTACTTGGGACGCTGGCGGGGGACATTGTTACAAATGTGTAACAACAGGGTCTTCCCGGTGGCCTTGGCTTCTGTTACTGAAAATGAGCTAGAGACTCCTAGTAACAAACTGGTCTGAAGAGAGTTAAATCTACTTTTGTAGCTGGTGGGGGAAGTCTATGTATGTGGAAACAAATGATTTTTGTTAAATACCAAAAAAGTTTGTTGAATCTGTGAGGTCTGTGACGTGGTTGATGTGACAGATTTTGACTTGGGCTAGATGTGTGTTTCAGACTGGGTTGGATTACTGCACTGTCGATGAATTCAGTTACTACAGGGAGTTGCTAGCACTGTTATTTGTCAGTGTAAACAAGATGAGGGAAGACAAACTTGTTTGTTTCCAGGATAGGAGACAGTAATGATAATCTTTTATTTCTGTATGGGCATCCACCATAGTTTCATCAATGCCAGTTTTATGAGGTTGCTAATTAGGAAGATAGGAAAATGGCTCAGTGACTGTGGGAAGCAGGAGACTCATGATCCAGGTGCAATATTCTGTCTGCATCTCAGCTTCCTCACTCTGCATCTCTTTCCATTTATAAGAAGGAAGTCCAGCTGTCTGGGCTGACAGAGAGCCCCATGGGGTCAGGCTGGTGCCAGGAATGGATCCATGCAGGGTCAGCAAGCAGGCAGCAAAACGTCCTGCAGGATGTGTGCTAGAACCAGACGGGTTTCATGTGCTGCCATAGTCCTTTGAGTGCAATTTGTCCTGAGAGGAGGATTCAGGCAGTCCTGCCTAAAATTGGGATGGAAATAGGGAGGTCATGGTGCCATGCTTTGGGCCCATCTGTATAACCAGGAACCTCCTTGGACTCGGTGGTTTTGCAAACCAGTGAGCCTGGGTGGTAGCTGTTAGTATGCACAAAAATGTATAAATCCTCTCGTGTGCTGGACTGGGCACCTTGCAGACTCATTTCTGGAGATAAATTGTGTATTAAAGTCTTGATGTAGTTGTTTAACATCAGTTTCCTACGTGCTTTAGTTAGAAAGTCAGCCATCGAAGTTAATCATCCTGTGTGTTTGTACAGATAAAGCATGTTGAGTACATGGAATTTGAAATGTAAGTAATTTCTTTAACATTCGTCTGAATCTTTTCACCTTTATTTTTTTTCTCCTTTAGAGTCAATGGACAGTATATTATGGAAGGCCTGGCATCCAGCTTTCTCTTCACAATGGGTGGTCTAGGATTCATAATTCTGGATCGATCCAATGCACCAAATATCCCCAAGTTGAATAGGTTTCTTTTGCTCTTTATTGGATTTGTTAGTGTGCTTTTGAGCTTCTTCATGGCCAGAGTTTTCATGAGGATGAAATTACCGTAAGTGATTTAATTATCTTTCAGCCTTTATTCTCTTTTGTGGCTCATGTGTGCTAGGTTAAATTTAAGAGTAACAGAAAATATGGAGATCTTCAGCTTGAATATAAGTTGCTTTCTTCACTGGTTTTTTTTGGAACATGCTACCTTGAATGAGGTGGGATGCTCTGGGAGCCAGCTACTCTAAGATTGTGCTGTAGTTATAAAAGGGTGACAGTTCCTGGTATGTTAGAAAAAATGATTAGTGGGTCTGGCTTGCTCAGTGTACCTTAAAATTCATTTTATGTACTGGTCAGGTAAGTAGCTACTAAGTAGAGCTTTGAGGAAAATGGAACTGTTAGATTACCTGAAGAAGGGCAGAGGAGGAGGAAGAGATCTGTAGCTTTCAGGCTGTGCAAAATCCAAATGCAGGTTTTCCAATTTTTTCCCCTCTGTATTTTTCAGTTTATCTATTTAATTTAGAATAGCTGAAACCTGATGTCTAGAAGTCCTGGTAGGTAATTTTTGGGGTAGGTCCATGAAGTGTTGAATTAATAGTGACAGTCACTCTTCTTCTATTCTTAAATACTTTTTTTGGCCTCTGCAGTGTACTTAAAAAAAATTGTTTCATAACCCAGAAGTGATGGGTTCCCTGGCAGCAGGTATCTGGATAGGGACCTACTCTATTTTTATTGCTTCCTTGAGGCTTTATGGGTTTTTTTGCTTCACTGAATACATGTGTGTCTGTACAACGGTTCTCATTCTGAAATTCATGAAAAGAACAGGGTTTCAGAGAAATGGAAGAGAAAGACAGAACAGATTTGTGTGGAGTGCCAGAAAAGATCAGGTTGTATTGAATATCTTAGCACTTGTAGTTTGTGTAAAGGGCACAAATAAAGAACATTTCTTAGGGTATAATGTGGGCTTCAAAAATTCCAAACATTTACCAAATTTGGGTTGAGAATAGGGTAATATATTTTCAGTGTTCACTGAAGAAAATCAACTGAGGAAGGAGTGCGTAGTTAAGATGGCCAAATAGCCTTGGTCAGCAGAGGCTTTTGCAGTCTTAAGTTTTGGTTTAAGATTGTATGTCTCTTGATTTTTGAGGAGTGCTGCCTCTGTTTGCTAGCTTTTTCTCTAAATTAATTTTTTTTTCTGTAGGGGCTACTTGATGGGTTAGTACCTCTTGTGCTGCGTGAAAATTCAAGCTGAATTTATTCCTCTTCACAAAGTGTTTTAAGAAGAAACAGCAAGAAACAAGTTCCATAGTCACCATCAAAAGCAAAGAGACCTGGCCATGAGAAACAACTAGGGAAAGAGTGCTTTCTCTGCAAACAAACTCTCACCACCAGTGGCTGATTTGTAGTTTTCAAGTACTGTTTTATCATTTCTGATGTAGAGCTTTTGAAAAAGAGAAAGTTATATGGCTGAATATTTCTTTTATATTCCATCTCAGTATGAAGTGGAGAACCTACCTTTAGCTCTACCTGAAAAGAGTATTTGCCATTGATGGTTCTTTGTTGCAGGTCTGTCTCCTCTTCCCTGTGTGGGACAATTACGTATGTGAATCAGAGAAGAAACACTCAAAACATTGATTTCCAAGTTGTAATCAGAAAATTAGTAAGTTTGGATGCTTTACAGCCAGAATATAATGTGTCTGAAATTATTGTGAAGGCATCTTTGGCCTTGATATTAATGATATTAATGATGTTAATTTGCTCTATTTGAGCAAAGCCAGACATGCACTGGGAAGGGCAAACTGTATGAATGTGCATTTTTTTAAAGAAAAAGTGTACAAAAGGAGCCAAATAAAACTTATTTTCTAAAAAATTATTTTAATTTTGTGCAACTTGTAAAGCTTCTTCTTGTTTGCGTGAACTGTTCTACATTCAGATGTGAGGTGCCATACCATGACCACATAATTTCAGCTTTCTTTTCACCGTTGGATAATGGTTTTATTTTCTTTTTTAGTATCAGGGACAAGAAGCCTCATTTTTTCATGAATTTGTACTGTATGCAAACAACATGCTGTTATCAGTAGCCAAGAAAACTTACTTCTGAGGCTGCTGCTTTTTTGTGTGAGGCAAAGTTCCAGTTTAATTTGTCTTAATTTTAAAAGATTGAATGTTGCTGAAATGTTTCATTCATGTATTGTATTTTGCAGGAAGGAAAGATCCCTCTGAACTACCATAAATGTCTTTTTTTGCAATCCATATGTGTTTGACCCATTATTTTAATCAGTATAATAATACAAAGTAGAAAAGTTATTTATTCCTGTAATTGTGAAGTAAGCATTACTGTTCACATACTTAACAAATTTCTGAGCTAGCTGTTAATCATCCATCAGGATATGTCACTTCCACTGCCTCATTCTTACATACAATGTGACACTTTTGCATCTCTTCATCTTACATGTTTGTCATTAAGATTTCAGGTAGTTTAAGCTGTTTTATTAGGCTTGTAACTGCAAAAATTCCAGTCTTTTTGCCACAGTCATCTTTTGGTCACTCTGGTTTTGGTGAGACACATGCTTACCTTCAGGAGGGAGTACTGATATTATCTAAGTCAATACCTGGATCTTAAGTCGTCTTTTTAAACACTCTTGAGAGGTAAGTCAAACCAGGAAGTCAGTTCACTGACTATAATCAAGACTCTTCTGGCTCAGTGCTTGTTGTAATGCAGTTGAGCTTCAGCCTCCCAAGTTTGCAGCTGCTTCTAAGTGAGCAGGCTCTTGAGCAGTGATTTGAAAGGCACAGTTCAGTGCCTATGCTCTGTGAAGTGCCTTTCAGTGTAATTGCACGCCAGGTGTTGTAACTTGAAACAGCAATTGAAGCAGGTGTAATTGCAAGGTAGAAGTTTTGGGAGGGCAAAACCAGGTGACTCGTGCAACAAATAAGGCTGAAGGAACATCACACTTTTTTTGGTCACAGACTCCCAGCTAGGTCTGGTATGATCATCTGCCAAAGTCTGTGTCACAGAGGGAGCCAGGAAAGCAAACACAGAGCAGAAGATAGACTACCCAGAAATGAGGCACGTGGTAGGCTGGAAGATGGCAAAATGAACTACTGGAGATGGGTAAATTTTGAATGTGGTTTGGAGGTGTCTTTGTTAACCAAGGTAAAATTTCTACTGAGTCAAATAAACTGCAAAGAAGTATTGCAGTGTATTAGAGGAATCCTCTTTGCAGAAAAGAAAGGCTGGTATTTTCTGTAATTGTCTGTTGTTCTCTATAGAGAACAGCAGGTGGCCTCTGAAGAAGGGGCTTGGAATAGTAGTATAGGAATCTTTCAGTGACTGAAAAAACTTCCTGTAACTAGTGACAGTATCCATCTGTGTTTTATGTTCATATCTTCAAGGTTCAACTGAACTAGATTGTGGGTGAGAGGTTAAAAACAAGGTAAAGGTAAAGCAGGGCTTGCAGAAATACATCTTTCCTGATTAAAACCAGAAATTTGGCCTACTTCCAAGTGCAACAGAAAGAGTCAGGCTGAAGTGTAGAGGTCTTGATTTTCTGGCTGTCTTGATGGAGGAAATACTGAATGCATGGCTTCAGTATAATCTCTGAGAGAAGATGCCTAGTCAGTATAGTCCGGAAGACATATATAACTTGTGTAGCTCTTGAAAGTTAGCATATACGTGTATGAACCCTTAAATGATCTTATACTTAATTGAGTTAAGCTGAAAAATACCTCTAGATGAAAAAGAACAGACATTTTGACTTTTTTTTTTTTTTTTTTCCCCTTAATGCATTTTCCAGACTCCTTCATATTGTGGAACAGTAACAGAATTATAGAATCATTTAACTTGGAAAATACCTATAAGATCATCAAATCCAACTATCAACCCAGCACTGCCAAGCCCACCACCAAACCATGGCACTGAGTGCCGCATCTCTATGTCTTTTAAATATCTCCAGACAGAGAGGCCACTGGTAACTGATGGGCTCAGTGAGCAATTCTACCAATTGCCTCTCCTAAGGATCCTTGGTTAGATCCCATCCAGCTCCATAGATTTGTCTGTGCCCCAGCACTACAGCAAGTCACTGACCACTTTCCCTTGGATTATGGGGCCTCATTCTGCCCCCATCCCTGTCTTCCAGCTCAGAGGGCTGGGTACCCACAGAATGACTTCTCTTCTTATTACAGACCAAGGTGAAGAAGACATGAAGTTCCTCAGTCTTCTCCTCATCCTTTGTCACTATGTTTCACTCCAGATTCAGTAAAGGATGGAGATTCTACTTAGGCTCTGTTTTGTTGCTAATGTATGTTTAGCTGTAATTTTTAGTTGTCTTTTATAGCAGTAGCCAGCTTAAGTTCCATGTGAGCTTTGACCCTTCTCATTTTCTCCCTACATGTCCTCTTGACATTTTTATACTCCTCCTGAGTTTCTGCCTCTTCTTGCTAAGGTCATAAACTCTCCTTTGTGTTGTGATCTTCAGCCAAAACTCTCTGTTCAGTCTGCTTTCTGCTTGTCTTTAGGCATATTGGGATTGCCTACTTCTGCATCTTTAAGATTTCCTTCTTGAGGAATGTCAGGCCTTCCTGGACTCCTTTGTGACCCAAGGGACTCTGCCAATCTGGGCCATAAGCAGGCCTAAGTCTGCCCTCTGGGGGTCCACTGTAGCAGTTCCACTGACCCCACTCCTTACTTCTCCAAGAACTGACACATATTTGGAAGATTGTGTAACTGTAACAATTTGTGGAGGAAGGAGGATGATCCAACCATTTTGAAGAAATATGCATAAATATATGTTCTTAATATATTAATTAGGAAGCACTATGTGTTTGACTTCTTAAGAGTTACAGTCTTATAACCTGAGACGTCTCTAAATTTCTTCTGCTGCCTTCTATACAGGGAGCCTATGGGAAAGACAGCAATTCTCATTTATTTTCCTGACACGTGGAAATCCTGCATGCAATGGAAACTGTTTTCCTACAGCATAGCAACATCTGTGATAGTGTACTTGGTATTGCACATTTGTGAATGTCATTATTGTATTTTTCCTACGACGCTCTGATTTTCCCAAAAAGGGTTGCAGCAATAACTGGCCTATTTTCAGAATTTATAATTGCTACTTCTCAACACTGCAGTTTCTTTAGAATATTTTTCTTCCAGAACATGGTAAAAAAGGATTGAAACAATTAGAAGAAACTAATTGGAACTGCTGTGGAAATCTCAGAAAAATGTTTTGTAATACTTGCAATCACATTAAGGTCTTTCAGCTATACTAATGTTTGGAGAACTCTGGAGAACACTGGATTTTTCTGACAACAAAAATGTAATGAACTCTTTTCAAAGGGTAGTGTTTCGTGGGAAGTGGCTAGTGGGAACAGGGGAGTTTCTAGGTGATTTGGTTTCTTTGGTAAAAACTAATTGTGCTGGTGTTCTTTTTGTTTGACATGGATACCTGTCAGCCAAGAACCAGACTGATACCATGAGCTCATTTTAGAGCAAGAGCTGTGGCACTGTAATGGGAGTCAAGCATGTCTGACTTCCATCATGTTTTAATTAGAGATGCAGATGCAGGGCACTGCATTCTGCTGTCCAGTATCTTGAGTCCATGAGGCAATTTACTGAGCTTCTGTTTGATGACACCAGTTTAGTTACTAATGTTCTTCAGGCATAAGATGGAGTTACACTTTGTCACGTAGCTATCCCATATGGGTTCTATAAATGTCAAAGCTCTTAGACTGCTCTACCTGCAGGCTGGAAGAAATAGTATTTATCTCTGTGTAAATCAGATCAATATGATATCATCTGCTGCCTAATGCTTGTGAAAGACTGACATTTGTAATTTCCTTCTCTTTTTGGTATCAGTTTTCACTACAGAGATCAGTGTGGATGGGGGGACTGGTATCCCTCTGTTGTTGATGGAAATGTTATGCTTTTAGCTGGAAACAGGGAAAGAAAAAGTTTGAAAGAACTCAGACTGGTTGTGTTATTCTAAAATAAACTGTGAAAGTTAAAGTTTTTCTCCACTACTTAGTAGACATCTTAGATAGTTTCAGAACTTTTAGGTAGTTTTGACAGATCCAGGATGATAGATAATATGTTTACTACATTCAGCTTTCCCATGTATCATCTGCCTGTAAATGCAGATGGAGACTATGAGGAATGGGGAATAATAAAAATAAACATAACTGCAGTTGGATGAAGAGGTTTTGGGGTGTGGGGGAAGAATTTTAAGCATCTGGAAGAAAATGGCAAAAAGATGAGTAGCCAACATGGATTTTTAAAGAATAAGTCATATGAAGAAAAAGGAATATATGAGAGTTATGGGCCCCATGGATAGAAGAAAATCAGGTGTTTGGGCTGTAGAGTTTGGTGCCGTCTTGCATGTTTTGGAAACTTGGCTTAGCTAAAAACAGCTATAAGCTGAATTCCAAAGTACTTTGAGAAACACTATCAGTTTACTGATTAGTTGGTGTCCTTATATCAAAGTGGAAAGATATCTTACTTTTTAGGTCTGTCCTGTGGCTAGTTTTGTTCAAAACCCACTGACCTGTATTGAGTAGGGTGATCTGACTAAATAAGCAGAAATGGTAAAGCTCAAAGACTGCTGGGAGGGCAGAATTACGATGCATAGTGATCCTAACAAATCAATGAGTGGTCTGAAAAACTAGGCTGGTTTATTCTTTCTGGGAACAAGTCCAAAGTATAAATGCTGCTCCAGGAAAATAGCTGACAAAATGTGGGATGCCTCAGAGTAAGTACTTGGGATCTGCTGCACCACAACCTGAAGAGGAGAGCAGATTGCCTTTTGTGCAGCAATACATCACATGGAGATACTGGCAAAACTTAACTTCCAAGTACAGGAGGCATAAAATTAAGCCTGTTCCATGGAAAGGATCAAAGCAATTTTGTTTCTGCATCAGTAGTATGTAGATAATGCTTCAATAGCAGCAAGGAGGAGTTGGGATAATGCTAGGGGAATCTTTATAAGGGGAAAATAGTTTACTAGTGGACTGGATAGTCTGTGCCAGTGATGGAATTTCTGCTTTGTGCAGCTTTAAAAACTCTTCGCAAATGCCTGTTAAAATTTGCAAGTACCTTTGTCTTGTTTTGGGATGAGCCACTGGTTTCTTGAGGTGTCTTCCAGCAACTGCCCGTCTATTATTCTGTGGCTGAGAACAAAACATTTGACCTTCCAAACACCAAGGCTCTGTGTATTTAAAAACAGTTGTTGAAGGGCCTTTGTATACAGCTAAATCTGTCCTTTAAAAATATCCCTGCAGTGCAGTTGTAGGACAGAATCCTGCTGGCCTTGGTTCAGACTGAAAAATCAAGTGGTTATATGAGCTAGACATGACAGCAGAAAGTAGCTCCATTAACTGCCTACTGCCAGAACAGAAAAAGGAATTAGCTGTTGGGGTAAGGAAAACAGGAGTGTATGGAGGAATGTTTAAGGCCTTTTTCTTTTCAAATTTTCATCTTAATCCTTCACGTAAAATGTGTTATAATTAGACAGCTGTCAGTATAGCTGTTGTATTAGAACAGGGTGATGAGTGGGAGGAAGGAGCCTGTGATATTTCCACGAAGTATTTTGCTGATGGAGCTTTTTCTCTGTTTTTCTCTTCTTCGAGCTCAAGCAGCAGTAAGACACTGATATGTTTCTCAATTGCATGGACTTCTCCAGACACCTCCTTTCAGCAACTGTGCTTCACTGACCTGTGCAATTTAACTTGTGTTTTCCCCAAATGTGTCTACCTCTCTCTACAACAGCTGGTTGTTAAACCAGCTTTGAATGCTGTTTCCTCTCCTTTTGCTTCTCTGATGCTGGTCTGAGCTTATTCAAGGTCTTTATCCTGTTGTCTTTCAGCAGCTGCCACCCCTTGTTTCTTTGCTGTCGTTCCAGACTTCTGAGTTTTAGGATACCACTGTTGATTTTGATTGCTGTCTAACTGCTGCAGTATTTCTGCCTTCAAAAGGTATTATTTATCAGTCTTCTCAGCTCTTCCACTTCCTTATTCCTCCTCACATTACTTGCTCTTTTGTTACACTGAAATCCATCACTCTAGCCCCACCAGCCACTTGGCTGTCTAGGAGCCTGGCTCCTGTTAGTATTCCTACCTCTGTTCCTTCTGCTCTGACTACAGGTCCTTCAATTTACCCTGCTGGCCATAGTTTGAGCTACTTTACCCTGCACTGACTCCACACTTCATTAGCTCCTGCTATCTGTGGCAAAGCTTTACCTCCTGGCTTCTCTCCTGCTTTCAGCCTTTCTCATCCTCTGGTTGCTTCTTTGTCTGTTCCAGTTTTCTCTTAGCTGTCTCGTATCTTTGTCTTTATTGTTCTGCACTCTATACCATCTGTTGTGCTGCTGCCTGCATGACTCATCCTGAAAACAATAAAAATCCTACTGCATTCCTAATCATTACACTAGGGAGCCAACGAAGACATGCCAAAATCTACATGAACAGCAGTCAAGCCAGGGTCCTCATGGAATTCAGGTACATAATTTTTGTTTAAATCAATATAAGTTAACTGCCAAATACATCTGAGTATCCTGCCAAAGCTTCATCGCAACTTTAAGAAAAGGAGACAATTGTTTCCTGGGGCTGGATTGAAAAACACCTCTGCAGGGATGACTTGTGGGTTCTTAAGTTTCTTAGCAAGTAACGTGAAAAAATCCTTTTTGTGCACATACAGTTACTGAGTATTTTATGAGCATAGACAACATATGGTCTGTACACAATAGAACAAACTAAGAAAAATCTGCCACAAATATCAAGACTCATATACAGAGAAGACAAGGCAATAAATATGAAAGATCATAAAACCAGGGAAATGAAACTTTCCATCAGGCTTTCTTTAAAGGTACACAATGCTTTACAAGGCACATAATGCTTAAAACCACTGCTAAATAACAAAATTACTAACAAACAATATTTAAATCATGGTTTGGTTTCATAGCCTAAGGAGGAATAATTTCAGAGGTATGAGGAAGTTTTTTTCCTCTAGTGTTTTAGAAGGCAGCAGACACACAGTTACCTTAAGTATTTTTTGGTCTCATTTAACACCTAGGTATACCCAGGCTACACTTCACTGAAATCAATGGAGACAGACCCGTGCAAAAAGGGAAATAATGCCTGTAGTAGTTTTGATGTGTCTAAGGGTTATGTTTAACCACAGTTTGTTTACTAGACTGTGACTGAACAAGCCTAATTTTACCTGCTTTCCTTGGGCAGTACAAGATACTGCCTTTGTGCACCTACACTTGGAAAATAAATGACTTTTATCTAAACACTGTCAATAATATCTGAAGCTGACTAAGGAAATTCCTTCCACCATTAGTACTTCCAACATTGTCATTAGGTACTACTCAGTCTTTTCCAATCCTGACACCTTTAAATTTTACCTTTCTGCAGTTCCAATTCCCTGTTAAGCTGTTGGTTCCCCACTGGATGGCAGTCCCTGCAACGTTATTCTTTCTGGGAAGGAAAGTCCAGCTTTAAAGCAGCGAACTGAAATCTCAAACTGCCTTGTAGATGAATATATATGCGAAATGTTGCAGCTGTGAGTATATTTGCATTCTTTTATCTTGTTGCTACAGTATAAGTGTGTGAAGAAGTTTTCTGTACGTGTCTTTCACTCAAATTAATTTTCCAATTGAACTGTCAGGGCTTAAAATCATGCAAGAGGGTTACAGTTCTGTGGATCAATCCAGCCAAAAATTTCAAAGCATTTTACACAGACTATGTCAATTAAGAAGTCAATGTGTGTGCGTGTGTGTGTGTCTGTGTGTGTACATGTGAAGTTTATACATAGCTCATAAAAGGGAAAAACATCTGGAGTTTTACAAAGTCATATGAATTGCACAGAACTAGACTGCTTACTTAGAAAGATAAAAAAATAAGGCTTCAGTGATTTGTTTGAACATCCACTGTACATCTGATGGTGAGGATGGATTTCAATGGGTAAAAGGAACAGACTATTTAAAATACAGTAGGTATGCAGATCAGAGCCACATAGTACTGAAATGATGATTGATTTTTTAAATTAGAAGTCAAAGCATAGATTGCAGAAGTAGAGAAAAACCATGTGCACTTTGTCAGGATTTCTGTGCATATGGTTTTAGAAAAAAGTCTGCCAAAACTTGAGGCTCTCTGTGCTGGCATCTGTCTGGAAGCGAAAGGTGAAAATTGGTACAGCCCCCATAAAATACTTTAATCTCTAACATGCATTTCCCTAAGGTGGAAAGGTTTTCACCCTAGTATATTTTAAGGCAGTAAGAGTCTACTGTTTCACTTGGATAGAAATTTATATAACAGCTTATTACAAATAAGTCCTGTAGAGGTCTCCTCAAAAGTGAGAGGGAGATAAATGAAAATAGGAAGAAGAATGTTTGCTTATCAGTGCCTGCAGAAAAGACCTCTTTTAACACCCTTTACAGACGCCTATGTCTGAGCGTTTCAAAGCACTGCTGTCACAGAGGTGGCCGGTTTTGTGTACCTTTTAGAGATGTTATGTTGAGGTGGTAAAGTGACTAGCTTAAAGTTATGTAGCAGATTAATCACCATGCTAGGAATAAAATTAAGATCTAATTGCATCAAATTAACAGCACTGGGGACTATCAGCAGCAAACATTCACTGAAGTTTTTACTTTTTTTATTACTCTAGATAATTTCAGGGTAACAATGGCTTTTAAAATGTTTTTGTCAAAGGACACTTTCTGTAGGAAGAAAAATTGCAGCAATATTTTATTGAGTTTAAGTACAGTATGTCCTGCTTACTGGCTTGTTGGCAAGCTCTGTCTCTTCTGTTTCCTGAAATGTAGACTGCAAGATCATTCCTTCACCCTCCTTCACAACTCATATATTACTGAAATGGTTACTCCTAGCTCTCTCCAATTAGTTCATTGTGCTAAACTTTCTCCCTTGACAAACTTTGAAAGGAGCTCTATCAGATTTTCACTTTTTTTTTGCATTTTTGCTTGTGCCCCATATATTTCTGCTGAAATATCATGTTATTCTTTTCCACCCCTTGCTTTAGAACTGCCCCTGATCCTGTGATACCTTCAAAATTAGAGGTCTGTAGTCCAGCTCCAGTGCTGAGACCAGTCCAATGGTGCCCTTCCATTTCCCCCTGTTGCCCATCTGTTTGCAAATCACCCAAGGGCAGTTTGTAAGCTCCTTGGGACAAGAGAGCCTCTGTTTCTGCCACACCTTGTCCAAGTTAAGAACTCCTCAGCATTATGGTTACACCCATAGTAGATTTTGCATTGATTAAATTTTATTGCGCAAAACCCTATCATCAGATTCCTGACCAACTGTACTGTTTATTTCTGTCTGATTGAAGTTTCAGATTACTCTCTTTCTAAAGCTATCTTTGACGCTTTTCCACAGTTTTCCACATCCAGCTTTCCTTTCCTTTTCCTTCACACTCCTCCTCAACTTTCAGCTTGCAGGGAAATGCTGGTGCCCTCATTAGTATGGCCTGTTTCTTTGCATTTCCGAGGCCTTTATTCAAACCCCGGGCCAGCAACTTTCTCCCTGTTTATTCTGAGCTTTTCTGTGCCTGGGAGCTTGCCCTGACACACCCTCCACTCCTGCCCAATCCTTTTCCATGCTGACGCAATTTGTTTTTTTGGTCTGCTGCCTGTCCTGAGATAACCTTATTCACTATCCCCACGTAGTCACATCCTCTCCCTTAGGAAGAGAGTTCTCTCCTCAGCTGGGCAGGTCTTGCTGCAAGAACGTGCAGACCGTGGGTAGATAATCTGGGAGACAAAGCATGTTACTTTTTATTGTACTTCAAGCTGACACCAAGGGCAGTGGCAAACTCTGCCCAGAGTAGGGCACACAGCCACATGGCAATGAAGCTACAGCAGCTCCAGTGCAGCTGGACACGTGCATATCCTTTCTGAGTGACTGCCCCATCAGAAACGGTGAGGAGAAGGAAAAATTGTAGGAATTTAATGATTTAGTGCTGAACTGCAGTGGAGGCAGGATATTCAGTTTTTGCTGATTTTTTCACTTCCTAGGCTGAGGAAAATATCCTTAAATAAAAAATGTCCCACAGGGTTAGAAAGACCAGTCATCCATGGAGGATAAACTTGGAGTACAGTCCAAAGCTTTGTTCCTGACTGAGATAGAAACTTCTTTATGGTGTGGATACACACACTTTCAGGGTTTTGGTTTGGACAGTCATGGCCCAGCTGTGACTGGCATCCAGAAGTATATCACAGGGGCACCACATTTGGAGATGTCATTTAAGGCTCTTCTCTTGCATGGACAACTGTCAGTAGACTTCCCCAGTGCACAGAGTGGAATCACATTTGTGCTCTGAATTTTAGGTGGTGATCTTTGAGTTGCTGTGTTGCCCTAATAAATTCAGAACAAATTATATCTGCCTGAAAAGTCTCCTGTATTCTCTTGTGTTCATTTGTGAAATGGTCTTGCACGTAGATGAAGTATCACTGGACAAAAGGAGGTTGCTGTAACTTGTACCAACTTTGCTATAACATGATTTTAAAAGATTTATTAAATGCTTTTTGTAACTGACTCCCTTGCCCTGCACATATTTACCTGTTTTGTGTTGGAGACATTGATGGGACTTATTCTGGGCAGGTTTGTGATGTCTGCACTGCAGGAAATATCCTTGGGTCCTATGGAGCATGCTGGGTTCCCACACGAGCTTTAAGAATGCCTTCCACACAACCTCTGACAGCAGTGGCCTTTGACAATACCCATTTCGCATCTATATTTTCTTACTGATTACCGAGTATTCTTTTTGAGGTTGCCATTTTGAAAATACGTGGTCATTGCTTGTTCTGTGGCAATGCTTAGAGGAGCAGGCTCCCATTGGGTTTCACTGTTTTGGTTATGCAAACCCAGGGGTGGCACAGCTGAGTTCACAGGAGACATGTTTTTGTATCTCTGTGGGTGGGGAGGCAAGAGGAGTCTGGTGATTAGAGAGCTCTTCCTCTAGAGTTACTACCTGCTCCATCCCTCCAGCCTGAAGGACTTGCATACACCATGGAATTGAAACTTTTTAGTACCTGCCAGAAGGTGGTTTTTGACACATTTAAGGAAGCACTTTCGCCATACATTTAACATGTTTTTTAATATCCATGAATAATATCTGCTAAGCTGTAATTCTTAGCTGGTTTTGCATTCTGGGAGGACCTCTCATTTGCTGATTTTCAGATGGAACCTCATTGCTTCACATTTTACTTGGATACATCGTCCTCTAGGGGCACAAGAAAAAAAATTCCCTGGTGGGAATTGCTTCTGGATGGACTGTGGGTATTTATGTCTGTGAAAGCTGGATGTTTTGCAGCCTGTGAACACAGACTTCTTTTAAAGCCAAACAGTCTGAGAAATATGATTGCATTATATTATTTGATGACTTTTGACTCTTCTTATTAATGCAGTACTTGATTTGATGATGAAAAGAAAGACATGGGAAATGTACTATCTTGGTCAAAGATCTGTCATGTGATTTCAATTCACCATAGAGTGACCACCAGGATAGCAGAGGATGTGGGCTGTTTTGACCAACTTCTGTATACAAGTCATATGTGTAAGTGGCGGCTGGTATTGTAAGTGCAAAGGGTTAATGCAGCCCCAACAGGATTAAAGATGTGCAGGAAGACAGACCATGCTTAACCTTATTACTGAAATGTTAAGTCAGCCAGTTCTGACACTAAAACATATTTTTTTCCTGAGTCGAAAAGAGGACGTCCAGTACAGGGCAAAAGCAGAATATACAGCTTTGTGAGCAGCAGAGTCTGCTGACTGGCTGAACCAGTCTTATCTGCTGTAACTAAGAGAGAAGAGAGTAGAATGATAAAACCTCAGGAGAGGGGCAGGAGGAGACACAGATATTTGCATTCAACTCCTTAGAAAGGAAGTTCTTTGCAGCAAGGGAACTCCATAACTGGAGGTGATGCTTGAAGAGAAGTGCACTGTACATTGCTGGGGAAGATGCAAAAGACGCTGTGGAGTTTTCAGGCAGCTGAGCTGGAGTCCTCTGTTTGTGTTTCAGATGCACGGACCAGCAAGGGTAGGTATGTCTCAGGTGATGCAGAGCTACAAGGTGGATGCTGACATGAATTATCCACATGCCACAGGAGAGGGCCATGCAGGGATGCTTGCAGGAGTGCTGGAAGCAGCACAGCTGCATCAGCTTGGTGCCATAGAGATATAAAATCTTGTTTAGTATTTAGGTGCTAATGTTCACTGCACTGTGCTGCTTCAAGACCTGAAAATGAGTCACTTGGTGATACCTAGATTTTAGTTGTGCTGTGTAGCATAGCCTGTCTATTTCATTTAATCTGTGAGTAAAGCGGCTGAGGTTGAGAATTTCCTTTTGACAAATCAATTGTCAGGGAGTAGGAAGGCGGAGTTTAGTAAGAACATCTATGGGCTGTGTGGAGTCCTAGAAAGTTGTGCCTTAAGGAAAGAGGGGGAAAGTTGAGGGGGAAAGAAAGAGCATCATTGCTGGAGTATGGAGACTAGTTTCAGACCAGATGTAGCATCCCTGAATGAAGTCTTCCCAGCCACAGCAGTAGGGAACAAAATTGAGGTCTATTATCAAAATATGTTGACTGTTCACAGAATGATTTCTGCCAGTAATGTAATAATTTTCTTGTAGTTTTTTTCTGAGCATCATTTAGTTGTTGTTATCTCCTTGCCATATTTTAACCTTCACGAGAGAACTTAGATCCTTATGCAGATTCTCATTGATACCAATAAAAATCAACAGCATGTCAGTGAAATCCTGACCAAATACAAGTTTTCCCTGCAACACCATTCATTTCCAGGTTTATCCAAGAAATTAATTCTTTCTTTCTTTTATTGTATAAAAATATGTGTTCAGTTGCTTGCAGTTAGCAGCATGATAGTAATAAGCCATTAAAAGAAGGCCAGGGACTTTGTAGACGAGCTCAGGAAACTCTTGCTGCTCATCAGGGACTGGAGGCAGTGATTGTTAGGGAAGCTGATGAGAGCTCTGGCAGAACAGGTGTGGTGAGGAAATGTGGATTTAGACAGGGAGGGATAAATGGGAAGGAGGGAGGAAAGGCAGCTGCATCCTGGGATTTGTAGGTGGTGACAAGAAAACTGTATTTGCTGTGACAGTAGATAGTGAGCAAGCGGGACATCTGTCATCTTTACTTTTCAGCCCTATGGAAAATACTGTTAAAGCTTCGAAGTCAAATTGCCTTTTCAAAATGAAATGATCAAATACCATGTTTCAGGGAGGATCATTGTCTACCATAATCCCATGCATGATCTTTGCCTTTTGGCCTGGTTTGTTAATTCGCTCAGCTGTTTTGTGCACACTTATCAGACATGTAAGAGCCAGGCCAGCATTTCTCATCGTTATCAAGGATGATACTTTGAGCTCTAAAGCAGCCACATACGTGGGTAAAAGACTTGCAATTTGTACTATTTATTAGCTACTGTTTTCCAGAGCATGAAAATCAGTGAAGCTTTATAACCCTATTGTAAATGGGAAAAGAGAGACTTTTAACTGAGGAGGACAGCAATTGCAATGAAATATGCATTATGAAACCATGAGCGTGTTTCTTTATCACAGAACACTGTTGGGAAATGCATTAACTGTTAACCACCAGTTAACTGGCAGGTCAGGCAGACAAACCAAATGTAAAGGTCTATTACCTCTTACAGCAATCCTAGGAATGACAGCTCAGCTGGGAAGCTGGCACAAACCAACAAGACCTTGTCACTGTTCTTCCCCTGCTGCCATCTATTTTGTAGTGATTTGGGAAAGACCATCCTTTGGTCACTGGAAATACTAGAATTATCAGCAGTTACTCTCAGGAATACCTAATCATAGCAAATGAGTCTTCCCTATGAATAAACTCTTTGATGTGTATTCATATAAAAAACCCCATTTGCTATAAAATCTGACCATGAAATGTATAGAAAATAGCAGTTGTACTTCAAATGACCACTGAGAGGTTATGACTTTATGAAAAAGAACTTTGAATCCTTGGAGAAGGGATGAATTAAAAAAGGGTAAAGAATTTTGCTTGGGAAAACTATTGGTAATTCATTAAAATACCTGAAAGGCATAATAAGTTGGTTTTGCTTTTTAGTAAGTTATGTGTAAGTGTTTTCAAATTTAGCATTGCCTTGAGTATAATTAAATGTGTTTTGGAGGTGGAGGGAAAGCAAATTATGGAGATGTGTGCTAGAAGGAATCGGAGTCTTGTCCACTGAGCTTTCCAGAACTGTCAAAATCTGGGGGTGATGTACGAGACCTAAAAAGTGGCAAGATAGAAGTATTTCTAGCCATACCAGAAAAAGCTGTGCTATTGGCACATAGTAAAAGCAAAGTTTCAGAAAGTGTTTGAACCAGTCTAAGAGTGCGCTGGATTTTTTTTTTAGTGTGATTCTGCAGTTTTCTGAATCCTCAGTGAGTTGTTCAAACCACAAGAACAGAAAACTAAACCATGAAAAAAGAGTGATTAGTTTTCTGCCAGCTAAGCTTCCTGACTTGGTTCAGCATTGCATCAGATGGGTGCCCTTGCTGGCCAAGGGGAAGGGTGGGAAGACACAGCCAGAGGTCTGAGGAGGAGGAATCATTGTTTTGAGCAGCAACTGACCATTCAGTAAGACACAGTTTTACAATACGGCAAAGCCAAAATTAACTCAAATACTGTGCAAAGAGGAGGCTCAAAATAATGGGGTTTGTCTAGTTGATAAGAACATTCCTGATCTTTTTCTGAGAATTGTGCTCATCTGTGTGAGTTGCAGCATATAAAAGAACACAATATTTTATATTTCAGATTAGGATAGTTGCAGAAAATTGAAATAGAAAATAAAACATATTTGAAGTGATATGAGGGGGATATAGAAGCATGAATTCAGATGCACATCAGAAATCAGGAGAAAGGGTACAAATCTGTTTTACTTTTATATAGACTGAAAGATTTTAGATCAATAAAAAAGGCAGAGTTTTACTAAAAAATAGCAGCAACTGTCCAGTTTCCACCAACATTTTTTTATTGTGTGAACCAGGCCACCAAACACTGGTGGTCAGTGCTTTAGTTCTAGACTTCGCTTTTAGTTGGCACACATGTAAAACTCCCAGGGAGTTTTGGTGGTGACCCTCCAGATAGGAAAGACAAAATAACTCAGACATCCTCCCATTTATCATATCATTCCTTCTCTGGGTATCTCTTTGGCGTCAGGCGTGTATGTGGAGTGATGTACAATGGCAAAGTAATTAAGAGATTGCGTTTTTCTTGTTAAATACATGTGATGATTCCACAAGTGGCTTGATCTGTCTTTACTAGGTAAAATAAGAAGTTCACTAAGTATTTTGCATGAATAATGCCTGGAGAAAGGTGCCCAGACAGTGAATTCCATCCCTACACCAACGATGGATCAGTCACCCAAAGACTAAATGACAATTCCCTTCACAGCCCCCCAATGTGTATCCAGGGTAATTTCAGAAACATCTAACACCACTCTAGCCTAACAGGAACCCAACTTTGCTGCTCTGTGAATCGAGGTAAGTCATGGTCCTTTCCTGTTGGGAAGTTCAGCAGGCGTGTCATGAAAGGTTATGGGTGTAACCCAACCGGCATCCCTCGCGGGAAAAACCCAGGCAATTCCAAGCAGAGGAACAAAAGGTCAGAGCACTGCAAACCCAACACCACCACCAGCATCTTGGGTTACAAAGTTATGGTACAGAGGAAGGAGGGGGATGAAGCGTAGCCTAGTAAACACTCAGTCAGCTCTCAAAAATAGAAAGTGACATGGATTCTAGGAGTAGAAATATGAAGCTACTGTACAGTGCATGTTCACCTGTCATTATCACTTACATGTGCTGAGAGGTAGGGCAGCTGGCTCCAAATTTCTCCCCCAACTGAAGAGATATTTTTAAATAAAGTTAATGCAGTAAATTTAATTTACCTTGGCATCAGGAGAGACTCTGAAACTTGCATGATCATTTTGGAAATCCTTCACTTTAGACAGCAGTATTTCAAGGTTTCTCATATTGAATCAATACTGTTCCAGCAGTTTACATTCAGATAAAACTGTGTATAAAAATGACCAAACTCTTGTTCTGCTACAGTCTTAATTCATTTGAACAGCCTTTTGGTTAAACTGCTGCACATTTCATTTACTGTATGCCAGAGAGCAGGTCTTTGAGGTCTTTAATCTGTATTCTCTGTTTTTAAGGAAGCCTCTAAGTGGAACATGGTTCATTGAAAGTGAAATATCTTTGGTGCCATCTTTGAATCACGGGTATCTCCTCTTCATCATCATCTGCAAAATTCTGTGTAAGACAGCAACTTATTTAATGTTGTCTGATACAAGCATAGAGGAGACACTGTAACTGGGATATTTACACTGCTATTGCAGATTGTACTGGAAATAAATGATGCAGACGTGGATACTTAACACAGCAGTAATAATGTTAGTTAGAAAGTCACATTTTGCATTTAAAAAGAAAATAGAAGACACCAGAATAAGGAAATTGGCCAAAAGACTCTATCAACTGTTAATCTGTGTAAGCCAGAACCCTATTAGTTCCAGCTATGCTTCTGAGTCAGCTTGCTGAATTAGCTAGAGTGCCAGATCCTGCTTTGTCTCTCAGTGCATGTCAACATTGGAACAAGCCATAAAAAGGCAGGTTCTGTTTCACAAATACCTCCAATTCTTTCAAAACTTTTGAAATCTTCTGAAACTTGTAACCAGGTATGACTTTGTTGAAACCCCTGCTTGCAGAGTGAAAAGGTCAGTCTCTCTATTTAAGTCTTTCTCTTTTATGTACACTGGACTTGCAAAATCTAGTAAAAAAACATTGAAACTGATAATTTGAACAAATGTGTTTGGTTTGACAAAGTAGTTTCTGAAGCAAAATCTATTCTTTAAACAGACTTATAGTTCCAACATAATAAGGCAGCTAAGAGGGATGGCTCTCTCGTTTAAAGACTCCTGCACAGAACAGGAATTTTTGTAGTGACTCCTCCTCACCACATCCCAGTCCAACATGCCTCTGTGGGCCTGGAACTGGTTGCATGGTTTTGGAACTGTTTTGTATTGGCAGGTCATTCCTGCAGAAGGGCTATTGATGTACCTCTGCCCTGTACTTTATGGAACTATTATTTAACTCTCTTCAGACAAGAAATAGGTGTTAATCTCCTGGTAATTATGTTCCTAGTGTCCTGGTGCTGCCAATGTTTCCAAGTATCTGGGAAAATTCCTGGGTGTTTTTGTGGGAGACTTCCTATGAATCTGAATAAAGACTGAATGTAGGTACCCTGTCTTAAAATCAGGCAAACTGTTTTAGATAACATGAGTCAAATTAGAGTAACTCTCCTATAAGTGCTTTGAAGTTTTATTATCTCTTCATAATTTACATCTAAACTAATACAGTGCACGCAGTACTGAATTGGGCTTCCCAGTGACATGCATAACTGCTATGCAGGTTATATAATCCAGGAAACTATGGTATTTGTCTAAAACCACAATTTCTACTTTTATTTTGGTATCCAAAACCAGATTGGGTTTTGCCAGAGAATGACATTTATCAGTAATTACTCTTTGTATTTTAGTAGCAGTTGTAGGAACTGTAAATCTGGATTAAGATTCTGATGTTCCAGGTACTACACAACTAAACAGAAAAATGACAGTTCCCCAGAAATTTTCACTGAAACTTAATAAAGCAATGCAAATGAGATGCAGCCAATATTATCCTGATAAACCCTAAGGAAATTCATAGGAGTAAAGAAACAGAAAATACAGTTAGTGTTACCTGATATAATTTATTAATACATTCAATCCTACCTCATGCCTGAAACCTCCAGCTAAACTTGAGCAGTTATTTGAATGGGATAGAAAACAAAGAGAATTAAGTTGAAGAAACAATAGAGAAAAGAATTGGAGTTACCATGGGTCACAGTAATACAGCTTTGAGTAGAGAGACAGACATATAGATGAGTAGATAGATGATGTTGGTATTGTTTGGAAACTGGGATTGAACAAATGAGCTGAATGTCAGCAGAAGATAATTCTGTACTTCAGGACCCACCATAAAAAGTGTTGCATTCAGATACTTATTTTAAAACAAGAAAGGAGGAAAAGATCAGAGACAAAATTTGCAACAGGACAGCTCTGGACTAAGTCTGACAAAACAGGGTCAAGCAGCAAGAGCAGCAGCTCGTACAAACCATAACTGATAGAAATCCACATATGTGATAATTTATATATTTATAACTCTGCTCCACAATAATGTCCACGCTTTCCACACTGCTTATAATTTCCTCAATCATCAAAGACACAAAAAAAGATAGCCTTTAAATTCAGGTAAAGGTATTGATTCTTTTTTTTTCTTTTTTTTTTTCTTTTTTTTTTTTTTGCCTTTTGCCTTTTGTGTTATTATTGACTAAGCTACCTGGTAGTGTTAATAGTAACTAGCTACAAACAAATGATTACTCATGGTTGATGTAATTTGTCCTACTGGGTTGCTCAAGGTTCAGTAAGAAATTAAACATCAAGCAAAAGAACTTGCAATAGCTAAATGCAGCAAAACAGCTAAATGATAACTCGGGGGCATAGTGTTTGAGTCATGCTTTCACCACCTCTGCAGGGTGTATCTGCTGGCCACTGCTCACTCTGCTCTCTGGTTAGCCTGAATCACACAGAGCGTAGGAAAAGAGCCAGGTTTTGTGACTACAGATTCCATGAAATTCTTGCATGAGTGGCGTCAAAAGCTTGCTGCTCCTGAAGGGCACAGGCGTCATTGAATTTTTGCAGTACCAAGATGGATCAAGAGTTTATGAACTGGGGAGGGGAAAAAAAGCAGTGTCATTCATTTTAGACTGCTTGTTTCAGATGATACTAGCTGCCTAATATTTGCTCAAAAAAACCTGATTACTGCAGAATTTTGCGGAATACAAATGATGTGTAGGGTTTCTTGCACATCATTTTAGGTTTGTTTTCCCTATGCTTGGGGACTTTGCAGTATGAGAACAGAAATCACATACCCAGAGCTTAGGCAATATCCTCTCTGTGTTCCAGTCCTACATTGTTCCTGTCACACAATCAAAGCACAGTCACTAATTCTGTAAGCCTACAGGGATGTTATATCACCTCCTGTGAAAGCCTGTGGTGAAGGTGACTCAACCAACACAGTAAGCAGGTTATCCTGTTGCATAATTTGTTTTATAGTAAAATTCGAGATGGTCTCAACCAGCAAAGTTTACTTTGATTTTTTTCTGAGACTTGGGTTCACTTAAGTAATTTAAAAAACCACAATTGTTTCTGTACTAGCTTGTAAATTTCTGTGTAAAATTAGACCAACAATTGCAGAAGGACTTAAGGCTTATTTTCAATCTTTAAAGCAGCAGACATAAGAATAGTAAAAGATGTAAGGGTGCAGATGACCTAATAGTTTTGTACTAAAATATAAAAAGTCCTAATCATTTGTCACCTGCTTCTGTGACCCAGAATTGCTCACATCAATGTTAGCCTCCAAGAGCAGGATGAGTGCATTAAATCTATCACTTGGGGCTGGTCTACTTGCACCAACTCCCTAATTTTATCCAGGAAAGTTTGTAAAAAAGCTGTGGGCCATCATTATGCATGCAACACACCATGAGAAATTAATAGGACAGACAGCTGAGTTGTTTTATCCAGAAATATTTGCAGGCACTGCTAACAATAGACAGAGCCAAAAGTTATCTGACTTTTATTTCCAGCTGAAAAGAACCAGGTTGTTCCTACACTGTTGATAGTGAATGTGGTTGTTCACATTGAAGAAGTTTCTTTTCATTACCAACCTAATCAAAACAGAAACGACTTTCCAGGTGGGAACTTGGGGTCTACCAGAGCAAAGAGCAGAAGCTCCTAAAACAATATCCTGTGTCCTGGGGCCATGGTGGGGAAGAATCTGTGACCTGGCCACCTCCAGGTCTGGTGGCCCCATGGCTACTTGCAAGGCTGTGGTGTTTTGGAGGGAGTAGTTGCTTCAGTGAAACAATTTCTGCTTTTTGTAGAGCAGAGCCAGTTGTGTTTTTTCTGGGTAACCCCTGTCATCCTGACAGCCTCTCCGGCCTGAGGGCTTCATTGGCAGTTAGAAGTTTCTCCTGGTGACTCTTTGGTTTCTTTGAGCATGACCGTGAAGGGCTTTCAGCACTGAGAATGTATGAATTTGCCTGACAAACCAACCACATGCTCCAGAGCACGTGAGGCATTATGATAATTTGTCAGTGGCGTGATGCACGAGGGCTGGGTGCCTGCGAGGGCAGAGAAATGTTTGAACACGTTGAACAGTACTGGGAAAGAGTAAAGTCACGGGGTGCAGCAGACACCTAACTCTACAGCAGATTCTGTGTGGGCTTGAAAAGGGCTGTGGGGGATTCAGGAAGTAAGGCTTAGCCTAATGCTATGGCTCTCAAGGGTGTTTTTTGCTTTCCAAGTTGATTGTAGGTATGTGCAATAGCAGTTCTAAGTTTACAGATGAAGCAATGCATACTGGAGAATTTCCTTACCCAGATTTTAAAATGTACAGGTTTAGATGTGTTCTTTGAGAGTGTTTCACCAGAAAGTGTTGCTTTGATCATGTCCATGGAACCAGATGATTTTTTCTGAAAAAAGGTTTCTGAAGTGGTTTCACATAAAGCTGTTGAACACACCCTGAAAGTAAAAGACAAATAAATATTCTAGGACATTACAATTTTTTTAAAACTATGTTGATTATTGGAGATCTCAACTCATAATTTTTGATAATATGTGTCTAGCAAAGAATGAATCAAGTAGATTTTACAGAATAGTTTTCTTGTATTACTTTGACAGTGAGGAAACTGGAGGGAAAAAATGAATTCTTTAAAGGTTTTGAGCACCAAAGGAAATTAATGCTAGCAATGAAGTGGATTCAGCATGGTGCTTATTTGCAAGCCAAACCGATAACTCCTTCAACCATTTTTAAAAATCGTGTTGATACTTCATTTTTATGTTAGATTAGTGCAAGATAGCATAACCTGAGAGTGTGTGGGCTGCTGCAAACAGATGGACTGTGGTTTTGTACTTCAGGCTGTCTGTGCACTTTGGGTGTAAAACACTACATGTTTCATACAGCTGTTTGAACGCATGGGACAGGGGATGCAGGACTTTGAATGGAGATACTGATTCAAGGCCATTGTGACTGTCATGACTTCACTGCGGCCAGAAATGCCACAATAATTTATGCCATCTGGGAATATGATACATCCTAACAAATTTGAGACTTGCTCAATAGAGCTGATGAGCAAGCAGAAGCTTGATACATCCGTTCATGTGGAAAGATCTGTGTGGTTCAAATATTTACTTGCATGTTTCAGGATGGACATGCACACTCTTCTCTCTGTCTCTCTTATTCTGCAAGGTTGCTCCAGACCTTTGAAATTCTTAGATTCCTGAGGAAAAGCGCTTCCCAGCATTTTAAAAATGAACAGTCCATGGAGGCAAGGAATTAATGCAGGACAGGTATCAAGAGACTTCTCTGCAGAAGTTGTAAGCAGTGTAGATAGTCTCTCATAACCTGAAACACCTTGCCTCTTTTAGATTGATCCTGCTACATATTACAAATTAGTGAATATTACAAATCAGTGAAACACCAGTGAAGATCTCCTGCTGTTATTTCGTGTCCCTGAGTTCAGTCTGTATCATGCTCTGGCTGGATATTTTCATGTGAAATAAAGGATAGCACATACAGGTTATTTGAAATTCCTTACAGTGACTCCCAAGCCATGCAGGGTTTCAAGTGTTAACACACCTAAGTAAGTAATGTAACTCTTGTCACACCCCCAGATTTTATATGTCTTAAAATGCACTGTTTGCTGCTGGCCGTTTTACATCCAGTACTGCTGCTGAAGTAGAGACACTTCCAGAGATGCTCAATCCCTTCTTTTTGTCATCTTATTGTCTTATGCTGAAAATTATGGTCCTTGCCATGTTCAAAGCAGTGAACCTGCTTTGAGTATCATCTGCAGCAGCATTCTTCATCAGCACAATCTGAGGATCACCTAAGTCCTGGTGTGGTGATTTATGCTTGCAGTTTTTCCAGAGTGCTGAATGCCTTTTTTGAGCATCTGTATCAGACTGGTATCTAACTTCCTGGCCTCAGGGCACATCATCCAGGAGCAGATACTGGCTCTGTTCACTTCTGGAGCATTCTGTAGCCATGATTCTACACAAATGAGATGAAAATTCTTGATGACTGAATTTCTGTCAAATTCACCAAAGCATACCATATAGAGTTTATGCTCTATATGCTATCTGCACAGGACAATATAAGCCTTATCCAGCATAATATTTGTCAAAATTAACTTCCACTCTCTCTGTCCCCAAAATTTAATGAGCTGTGTGTGAACTGAATCAGCTCAGTATAGCTTATGGCCACAGTGGTTTTGATCTGGTAGTAGCCAACCTAATATTGTCACATCAGACCCTGGCCCCAGGTGCCTTCCTGGCTAGCCCAGGGCTGGGATACAAACACTCATTTTGCTCAGAGGGCCAGTTCTTAGGACTGTCAGAACTAGAGTCAAGGAAAAGAAATACACGCTGCCTTGAATGATCTGAAGTCATCTATTGACACTACTTGAAATTTTTATGATATTTCCTTTTTGTATCTGTTTTTTGTTCAAACATTCCCAATAGAAAGAGTGGCTGCATACACAGAGGAATATTTCCTTCTTGACTTTATGAGTCCCATTGGAGGAGGTTGATCATCCCATTCTATGAGAGATAAAATTTATCGTGTGAGCAGCTCTGGCCTGCTAGCTGGTGCTGGAAATGAGCTATTTCTAATCCCTCTCGCAGGCAAAAAGAGTAAAACGCTGTCTAAAGAGCCACTGATTCTGATTCCTTGTGCCATCATTGCTGTGTTCAGAGTCTCTAGAAGACTATGGCAATCAAAATCTTGAGCAAAACTATGGATATCTCTAAAAATAATGTTATTGGATGCCGTGGTCATTCATTGTGCAGCTGTAGTGTCCAAGCTGGTCCTCCCCCTACTCCTTTCAGAGCTACTGAGACAGACTCTGCTGTGCAAAATACAGAAGGGTCTTAGGTACTGTGGTCCTGAAGTTCCAAACCTAAAGGTACAGATACCCTAAGAACATTAGTTACCATATCTGCTGTAAAATTCAAGAATTCAATTCAGCAGGAATTAATCAATAAGACGTTCTCCAAAAGAACTCTATTTTATTATTCCCTTTATCCTCACTGCAGAACTAAATTACATGTATGCAAAGAGCCTACTGAAAAATGAAGAACAGTGAGAGAAAATATCAAACTCAAGTGCATATGGAAAAAGAGATCTCAATTCTGGTATGTGTCAGATCCCAAATTCTTCCTTTCAGAGTTAGCGAATTAATCTAAAATGGAATGAGGCAGACTGATTCCAGAAGAGGTTTTCACACATGAGTTATTCTGCAAGAGTTATTGCAATGTACATTTACTCTGTCCTGGTCAGAATTAACTTACAAGTACAGACAAGTCATTCCATTAGACCTGAGTGAATTGCAAAGACATTTAATAAAGAAAATTGGTTATAAAATCTGCAGTGGCATTTGTAGTTCATTTTGGTTTTTTCTCTTCACAACATTTTGTGAGCTGGCACTAACTCCCCCATATTTTTACATAATGGAGAACCTTGTCAATTCTTCTGTGATAGTGTATGCCCAAGTATTTATAACAGAACTTTTGATCTGAAAATTGTAACGGAATCAGCAGCTCAAGGACCATTTGAAACTGAAATAATGAAATCTCTGTTAACTGCACTCATAGCATTACAGATGTAAATTATTCCGGAACAGCCTGGTGGGTCACATGAATGTTTACGATTTTCATAAAGGGAGCACAAAGAGAACTGTCAAAGGCATGAACTTGCACGTCCCCATTTGCCCAAACCCTGGCCATCTCCAACTTCATTACCATATATTTGTCCTTCAGGGTACACCAACATTGATCTGTAAAGCAGCAGGAGAATGACGTTTCTGGTGCATTTTGTGTCAAGTTTCAAATCAATGTTGACTTTGCCATTGACATTTCAATGGCAAGCACACCTCCCTATTCAAAGGATGAATTTTGGCACTGTCTACTTGAGTTAATCCTTTCAGAAATGCTTCAACATAAACGGTAGTATTTGGCTCTGCATGCATGATTTCTGGGCAACTACTCAAGACTTACTAAGCAATAATCTTTTTGTTTAATCATTCACTGCAAACAAGTTACATAAAATGATCTGATAACAGAGTCACGAGACTATTTTTTCAACTGCTATTGTACAAATTATGAGACTTAAAATTTTTTGGAAGATAGGCAGAGCAAAATTAAATTTCCTGCTGCTGTGAGAAGAAAGAGTTTTTTTTCAGACCAGTGGAATTAGGTCGTGTTAAGTAACTACTGCACTTCTTCCCATGGTCTATTGATCATCTTTTGGAAAACTCAGGTGCTGAAGGGTTGCTGCAGGCTTTTTTGTTCATTAGCAGTGAGGCAGACATGATGGAGCTGCATAGGCTTTTATGGAGGCAACACTTGTGTACTATCAAAAAGCTTAAACCAGGTTCAAGAAAGCCATCATTGCATCCTCACTGAGAGAGATTCTTGGGTATGAGATGAAGCAATGCTGCTGCTCTAAGGCCATCAGCAAGTCCATACTAGGAGCTACATTGTATCAATCACCACACAGACATTTGCATGGGATGGAAATACACTGGCACTGCTACAGGCTCCATTGGCTGGCAGAGATTTCTCCCATCTGTCCTTCTGTTGTGCACTTAGAAGGTGCTTAAAGTCGTATGACTCTTCTGCTTCCTTGTTATTTCTTGTCTGCTTCTTGCTTAAGACAACGTGTTGCCCATGGGCTGGAATGTGTCACCACTTTCTGTGATCTTCTCTTTATGCCCACGGTTCAGTTGCCACAAACCTTCTCCATTGAGCAGCCTGCTGCAAGTCATGATTGGCCAAAACGAGCCAAAAGTCATGTCTGTTCTGCAAGGAGAGGTTGCAAATGAAGTACTATTCATGTAGAGAAGGCAAAAAGCACAGTGGTAGAAAATGCAGGTGTGACTGACAAATGTTTTTGCAGGAGTGAACATTGCATTTGGGCAAGCCTTGGAGCTGTTTATTGTGTAAGTATAAAGCAGATAATTGAATAGAAACCAGTCCGGAAAAACAGGAAAGAAAGAACGGACTGTCTGGAGGCAATTCACCATTCAGCAAGCACAGGGAATTGTTACTGGTCATGCCAAAGCTGCCATCTTTGACTTTCAGCTCCCTAACAGTTGGCCTAGAAGCCTGCCTTGAAACAAGGCTGGAGGGAGGGCAGTCTATGAATGGCCTTAGAGAAAGGAGATGAAGAAAGTTAGCTGTGCTCATTCTTTCCAGACACTTTTTTGGGGGAAGGTGGTGGGAAGGTGAGAGGAAAAGCAAGTAGAAAGGTGATTTTCATCTGGGCAATTTTGAAGATCTTAGGTCTCCTGGTAAATATTCCTGTAAGTGCTGTAGTTTTACATGTTGAAAAAGAATTTTGTTTTCAAAGTGCTAAATAATCCATGTGGAGCACTGGTCTCAGACACTTCACCAGCACTCTGCCACCTGTAACATCACTGCAGGTGCAGAGACTTACAGCCCCACACTCAGCCCCAGAGCAGAGCCACTCTACCTCAGTGGCTCAAGACCAGGAAGCCTGATGCCTAAGACACTGTGTTGCCAGATTTCAGCAGGTAAGATAAACTCTGCTGCAAGAACTGCATGTAAGGTTGTGAAGTGGTTGTAGCTTCCAGGAATTTTCCTTTGTGGAGAAGCCTTGCTATTTTTGTTTACAGGCACTCTCTAGGCATTTAATATTTCAAGGATCTCTAATGCATTTTTTGGCTGCAAGGTTTTCACAAAAATTCTTTTCTGACAGTATTATACCTATGGGTAAACCAGGTTAGTCCATATAACACGTTTTGGTATAAAAATTTATCAGTTTGAAGAATGACATGCCATCAAGACCTGGGTTCTTCAGAGAGGGCTTTATTGTTTGTGTTAATGTAGTCTAATTTGTCAACCCCAGTTTTAAGTCTCTGTTTTTCAGGATTTGTATTTAGATGGTATTACCTTCTTTTCCAGCACTGACCTACAGATATCTCTTACTGGCTTTTCCTTTTCTTTGCCATCTGTGGAAACAACTTTTCCCATGACAGCAGTATGAGAAAGTGTTCTTAAACGGTTCACCTGCCAGTATTCAGTCTCTACTGAAGCCCCCCTCCCTTCAACAAATTAATATTTTTCATCTTAAAAATATGTTGAATGGAGCTTCCCTCTGTTTCTTATTACCTTTATTGGGTATAAAGAGGTTGCCTCACAGATAAATTGCTTTGGAACACGTCTGTATACATGTTCTGTATGCCTTTGTGCATATATGTATATATACACAAAAACCTACTCATAGATGTATAATATGCATGCACACATATTATTTCTAGAAGAAATGCTAGTATAAACAGCTACTATTTATTCTTCTAGACTGTTCTTCTGGAATGTAAAATAACAAGTTTATACAGAAGGTAGCATTGTTAGTAGCTGGAAAATGTTTGAGAGACAAGGAGGAAGAAGATGTTTGGCAACTTTATGATACTGGAAGCAATATAAAGTGAGGAAAAAATATACCTGGAGATTGGTACCAGCAGCAAGCTCCTGAAGGTTATGTTGCTTTGACTATGCTCCCTCCTATGGGAGGAGGGGATTTTTCCAATATGAAGTGCTCTCTTAGCATGCTTTCCAGTGTGTTCCATCCCCCTGCTCTCAAATATAAACTGGCAAAAGATTTACAGTGGAGGGTTGGTGTAGTAAAAAGAGAACAGGACTTCCATTGGGATGAAGCAAATAAGAAAATAGGCATCAAGGAAAAGTCTTCTGAATTTTGTATGTTTTCTGGACCTACAGTGCTTGCAGGTAAGTCTCCAACCTCTCCCATGAATTGGGTAGTTTAAGGCCCTTTAGACAAAAGAATGAAAGTGCGGTCCTTACCTGTAGGTATTTGTTATATTTACACATCAATGTCAGAAAAAAAACTTTCTTACATAAAATCTATCTTACACTGTAAGTAATTTTTTTTCCACTGGCATTTGGGGAAAAAAAAAAAAACCACTGTGTCCTCATTTAACTGTAAGTTAAGAAAGCAGCATTAAATGCTGTGATTACTTTTGCATAGAGGCATAATTTGGAAGGGAATCTGGTCCTGTCTCAGAGATTTGCAGGTCTCATCTGCAGTCAAATGCTGTTCCTCAAAGGTGAATGTGCAAAATACAGTCTGTCCTTATAGCCTCATTTATTTATGATTTATAAGCTCTGTGTCTTGCCTAATAGAGAATAGAAGAAAGCTAACTTAATTGAGAGCTGGTTATGAGCACTGTGAACAGAAACCTTTGTTCTCAAGAGCCAGCCACTGGAGCGTGTTAGCAGCACATTTTCTAGATGAACTCCTTTCATGCCTTATTTTGTGACTAGAATGAAGAAACTAAGGAATGGATACCAAAAGCCTTCTATTTGTTTGAAGGAGTGTCTTGTGGCAACTGAAAATATATTTACAGACCTTTAAGCTTCCTGGGAGATGCTAGCCAGACTGCTTGTGTCCTTGTGGTTCTGTGGTTGTGTCTCTTCATTTCTTCCTGATATTTCACATAATCAGTCTCTGATTATGTCCTGCCCATCATAGGGGTTTATTCCCTGACAAAACCACAGGCAAGTAAGGAAAAAAATGAGATAACTGCAAATAAGTAAATTGAGCTGACGGTACTTTGGGTCTTACAGTTCTGTATCATCACTATTGTTCCTGATAATGTGATTAACCTTTACAAACCATAATAAAGGTTATTTCAGCTGCTCTCATATGTGGAAGTAAATGGAGATGTAAAGATGTTAAGTCACTATCTGAGCCATGTAATTCATCAAGAGTAGGCTGAAGCCAGGAATCCTTTCCAGGTTTTTATGTGACCCCAGGACTTTCTGCCTTGTCGATTATTATAGACTTTTGGCAATCTTCAGTGCTGTGCCAAAACACATTTTTTTCATGTTCTTCCCCTTCCCCTTCCTTTAATTTAGTTTTTAATTCCATATTGTTGTAAATGTATGTGATTGTGATGTTGGAGCAGTGTTTACCTAAGACACATGAATGGCTGTGAGCAGAGGTGTAGAGACTGAAGACTGTTTTGCTTAGTGCTCTTTGGTCTTCAGCTGCAAAGTTCCATGAAGGCTTTAAACTTTTGGTGCTTTGTATCTGGGGTTTTCACTTTGGCCCAAATGTTTTTCCTTTTGAAATATGCTTTTGAAATATTGAAGAGTCCTCCTCTGCAGAGTTGTCTCTCCTGGACTTTGTCAGATACCCTGCATCTCTGGAAGCTGAAGCCTGTGGGGAAGACACAACACAGTCTAGGCACACGAGTCAGTGGGAAATGCAAAGGCATAACTTGCCTTTTCTATTTCAGCTTTTCTGCTGAACCACAGGCACGAACAAAATCAAGTGTTCCAGGTAGGAAAATACAAATGTGTGTGGATAGCAGAGATAGGGAAATCCCGTTGCAGTCATTTGGCCTTGAGTTCCCTTGCATAATCATTCTGGCAGAGCTTGGCTGGCAGCAGCACAGGCCAGGTCCAGGCTGAAAAGAGACACTACTAGAACACCTGCTCAAGTCATCACTAAGAAACCCAGAAAATTAAAACAACCTTTCTGCTGCTATGAGCCAATTTGCCCTGCTTGCAAGTATAAGTCACTTCTATTTTTTTGAGTTTATTTTATTAAATGGAGACAAAGCCCATGGAGGCAGGTCAAAGATGCAGCTACAATAGGCTTCAAGGTGTACATCCAGTACATAAATGTACATCCAGTACCTTACTTGGTTTTCTCTAATATATTACCAATTGCCTCTTCTTTAACACATTCTGGTTTTTTCAGCTCTTAGCTTAGAGTAGCTGCAGCGTTGGAGCTTAGTCTCCAAGAAATACCTGTACAAATTAATTTTGCAAGAGGCATCTACTTAGTTATATTTTTATGATGGGTGGTTTTGAGTTTTCTTAGATGTGATTTTTTCCATGCTGGTTCTGAAACTATTGCCCCAGTCAGACATTTAACTCAAATTTTTAGCATATTAAACATGAATTTTTGTCTCTGTTTTACTTTTTTCTTTTTTTAACCAAAATTCCTTGTGCATTGCAATGACACACGTAAAATAAGTTTTTCAGGCTTGTCCCTCAGTCCCCTTCATTTACTTCCCTTATTTTATGAGATATAATCAGAGCTTGCTGCTTCTGGATGTGTGTGTGTGTACTTTTCTGGACTTTGGTGTGTTGGGGCTGTGATTTCACAGCCACCAAGCTTAACAGTTGTGAAAATTATAAACGTATTATTCGAGACGAGGCTGTTGTATGTCTAAGAAACCATTCATCTAAAAAGTTGAATATATCATTTTTATACACATAATGTTGCATGATTAAATACAAAATACATAATTTTTCATAGTTCTGCTGTTCATCATAGTCCCATTACGATATTTATTGAGGTAAGACAGAGGCTTTTCTCCCCCAGTGAGGACATGTGGCATACCCTGTTCCCTGGCAGTTCTGCAGTGTTGTGCTGACATGGCAACTTTGGAGGCTGATTCTTCTCTCCAGAGCAGTGCTGTCTAAGGCACAGCTTCCTGACTCCACAGAGTCTCTGTCCTGCTTTCTTTTATGCAGCAGAATTAACTGGCAGTGGATGCAGACTCTCAGTGATTCAATTTCATTGGTATTCGCAGCAAGCACTGTCCTTTCTTGCCCCCTTGCTCTAACTGGCCTGTTTGTTTAAAAGTATGAATGTGCAATGTGAAAGTGATGAAAACAGTGGCAAACTATGAGAATTCAATAAAATTATCTTGATTGAGATTCCAGTAGGATGATAAGCTAGAGTGAAGATACAAGTAACTAACTCCAGAATGATGCCCATTTGGGATGGTTTACTGCCTTTCCCTCACTCCACTGGCTCTTACTCCTGCACAAGCCTCTTCCTTAGCCTTCCAGAAAACCTGGGGCGAAAAGGTGTGGGTTTATATTTATTCTGCAAGGTTAGTGAGTGGAACTGGCTCATGCAGGTGTCGGATGGTTGGAAGGGCTAGGGTGGAGGTTGAAATACATGGCTTAAACCAGGACTTGCACAGCCAGGACAAGAGGTAGAAAGAAGAAAAAGGGAAATGGAGTTGGAAAGGGAAAAAAACCCCTTGCCTGTTTAGTGGTGGGTATATATTTGATCAGTTCAGCTGACTGGAACTTTGGTCACTGTGTTTAACCTTAATTATTTCTGCTTCCACTCACTCATCTTTTAGTCAGGTTCTTCTAATTAGTGAGGCCTGCATAATTGTGCAGGCGGGCTCTGAGATACTGTGGGAACACTGATGCAGTAAGTCTAGTAGGTCAAATCTTGGTAACTCTTGGATTGTTTCCTCCATTTAAATGATTGTGTTCTTTTTAGTGTGCATCATAGAAGTGATATCCTCTCATGTTTTAAGAAAATAGAACCATTAGTTTTTCTAGGTAACCTGCACTTTGCAAAATGAGCAGAACCAACAGGTAGAGAGCTTCCTGACTTGTGAAGCAGAAGCTGGGTGAAAAACACAAGTGAATTGGAGCTATGATTGTTCCAAGTATTTTGAGCATGTGCAGAACAGGTACAGGAAGAAGCAGAGAGGCACAAGCCTCTTGTGTTTATGAAGTTGCAATCTTCAAACCACCCCACCTTAGATTTAGGCTTATCAGAATTTTTAAGTCTAGTTCTTTGACATACCTTTGAAAATTAAATATTAATGACATGCTACAACAGCTGGTGTCATAGTACAGACTGGTACAGGGCTTGTGCCTTTGGGCTTAAGCCTTCTAATAAATCACACAAGTATTTTCTTGCTTGCTGCTGCACACAGTGGATGAGGTGAAATGCAAGTAGCGGCACTGCATACAGGGAGTGACTTAAACCCTGCCTTTAGACACACCAAATTAAGTTCACTTAGTTTTTTGTGTAGTTTCATTTTGGAAAAGACCTGTGGTGTCCTTCCTGATGGAGAGTTAGCAGGGAATGAACTGTGGCACCTGAGACAACATTTGGCTTGAAGGGTAACAGCTGAGTGCCTCGGGGAAACACAGCCTAATCAGTTCTGCCTTGACGGGGGGACAACATCCAGCTAAAACTGAAGTTACTTCCCTCAGCAAATAGGTGTTACTGAAGAATAAAACAAACAAACAAAAAACCCCTTTTTGTTTAGGACATCATAATTACAAACAAGAGATTTATTTTAATGGAAGAATTATTCAAGGATCATGAAACAGAAGATAAGCCAGCTTGAGAATGTTGGAAAGTGTTACACCAGAAACATCAATATAAATGTAGCAAATTGAGGAAAACATGGAATTAGATAAAGTGCTCAATATTCAATCATATCAGTAGGATCATTAGCAGCAATTAGGAAAGAGCAGAACTTAGGGTATTAAAATTGAAGAGGAAATAAATACATTTTGTGGTTTTTTTCTGAAATGCAAACTATTTGGAAAGCTATCAGTGTCCTCCACAGCATGGAGTTGTGCATGTATTAAGAAAGAGCAGCAGGACTTGTATGCTGCCATTGAAATTTAACACTGACAAATGAGGAAAGTCAGTCCAAGTATCTGCAGCACAGATAGGCACTGGTTGCAGGCAGTGGTCCTTCCTTTTTTTAACCTATCCAGTGTTAGTTTATGTGTCAGGATCCCATGGAACTGGTGTGCAACTCTTCATCACTACTGACAAAAAGAACCAGCACAGCATTGACAGGATCAGGCAGTAATTCCCATGACTCACAAAACAACTCGAATCCATGGGAACGCAAGATAGGCTGTCCCTGGGAACCTCATTTTGAGACATCTTCAGGTTAAATTCAATCAATCAGTGTGACTGAAATAATACATACTTTATTTGCATATTTTATACACTGATAGGACTGAATTTATAAACTTTAGGGAAAAAAAATTAAAATCTTACTTTATATAAATATTTATAAAAGTTTCTTTATTCATAGAAAATTAGATTCTATATTTTCCTTGAATTTCTAGTGAGAGTGCCCTGCATAGACATCATGTCTCTACACATAGAGTTGTAGACTCTTAGTGGAGCATTGCTGACATTAGCAAAGCTACTCTAATTTATATCAGCTGGGAATATGGTCCATAGGACCTAAGTTACACGAGATGATAATAATGATTTCTTCCTCAAGCATTTTTTAGTGAATTCAGCCATTAAAACATGGGAAGTAATTAACATCTCAATATTACATATTGAAATTTAAAATATTGTAAAAATAGTATGTTAAGCATATATTTTTAAACTTAATAGGATTGGCATTTGCTTTATGGCAGTTAAGCAAATCAGATTCTGCATAATATGGATAAATCTGCAGTTTTCACCAAGTTTGTGTCCCTATGTCATGCCTGCCATCAGCACCAAGGTATTTTTGTATCATTTGTCCATTCTAGATTTCAAGCCACATGGCACAGTTCTCATGTATCTGAAAAGGTATTTTAAACCTACTGAAGCTAATAGGAATTCAGCCAGTTTATGAAAGGCATGATTAGGCTTCAAACAGATCCTAGGACTCAGACTATTGCACTCTTCATCTCAAAAGCAAGACGGACACAAATTCAAACTAAATGAAGCAACTGTTCCTCTTCATGTTCTTATTCTTTTACTTGGCACTGCGCGTTTTTTTGAATAAATCCCATTTTCTTGTCGGCAGGCAGCTCCATTCATGTGGCCGATGCCTTCACTTGCACCTTCTGGCTGAGAACTCTCTTCAGTTGTCTGAAACAGAAAGGAGATGTCAGTGGAGGCATGTGTGTGTCTTCCACCAGGCAGCCACTGGACCTGGTTCCCATTAGGTAGCCCTGCCTGACTCTCTATTAATTGCCACAACTCCTTAGCTCTGAAAGAAATTGAACTGATTGTGTAAAAATGTCTGTAAGAGTAGGCTTGCACTCCAAACCTAGTAAAATCTAGATATATAGACAATAAATCAGGTCTCTGCTTAACTTTTACACCCCTAAGCAGCTAAACTATCGTATTCCCACCCCCACAGCACCAGTGGAAAACCTACCAAGGGACTGTTCAGTTCAGCAAGTTTTCCTGTAGAGAGGGTGACATGTTTTTAAGGGTGTGAGAAATCATAAGTGACTTATCCAAAGCTGGGGCTGCAACCTAAGAAGTCCTAATTTGGATGTGTGTCAGCCATTCATACTCAAAGAGCTATGGTGGAAAAAAATCCTTGGAAGTCTCTGAAAACCTGGACACCTTCCAGGCTGCAGGCTTGCTTAGAAAGCCAAATATCTTTCAGTAGCATGTAATACCAAGAACCAATAGTTGCTGACTGCTGTGCTCATGACTTTGCGCAGCACAAAGTCTGGTTGGTCTTGTTTGCACACAAGCAGATAAGCTGAGGGGTTTGTCTATAGCATGTTGTTGGTCTGGATTACTCAGCTCTTTTTAGATTTACCCCAGCAGACAGGGTAAATCCTCTCAGTCTTCTAGTAGCGAGTTACTCTGAGCTCAGTTTCAAGGCACAGAGCCACTCACGCTACCAAAAATGAAGGCATGCTCTACCAAACTAATTTATACTTGCTTTGCCAAACACCTATCTGAAAAAGAGTTAAAAAAATTTAAAACATACTTTTCTTTTGCACTGTACATTTGTGGATGCATTATTTTCTGTCTTCATTCCAGTGGCCTGTTCCAGTTCTGAAAAAAAATAGTAATGAAATAATTAAATTAAAAAGAAGGGAGGGTAAGTAAGCATACTGTCAATTTAGTAGCTGGATGAAATAAAAATTCAGCTTTTCCTCTGGGCATTTATCACACAGAAGAATAACCAAAGAGTGACGAATACTTCCTAAAACATTTTTTGAGGCAATGTGATTAATCTATCAGGACTGTCTAGCTTGTGGGTATTTAGAAAAAATTATAAAATTAGCAACTTGACTGTAGTACAGGGTATCAGGGAGACCTTTGAGAGTGGAATTCTGCCTTTGTTCAGCAGGTTCGCAGAAGTCTAACTCTAGTTGCTATATTCTCAGAAGATGGGCGCATTTAATATGTAACAGGCTCCAAGAGCCCTCAGGCTAGCAGTATAACTGATGTTATTTTCCCCTGGGTTGGTCTTCAGGTAAAAAAAATAGAGCCTGAAAAGCTTCAGGCTAAATTTGAGTGAGACAAACACGTTCCAGTATGCTAGATAAAAAAAAAAAAACACAACAAACAAAAAGAAAAAAAGAAAAGTTAGAGCACATTATGGAAAGTTACACCAGTGTGCCTGCAGTGTCTTTCAGGCCTGTGCTGAATTAATATATTCACTCCTTAACAAACAGCATATGTGACAAGAAATGAGTAATAATATTGAGTCTGTAAGAGAAAGGCTCATGAACAGGATCTGGCCTAAAAGTTTGGATCAAGCACATATGGGGCTTCGTATTTATTTATAATAATTGGCATTAAGAACAGCAGTTTGATGAATGGTAAGAAATACAGTTGATTACTTTCCCTTGCATGTAATGGCCTAGGCTATGATAGTGTTTCAGAGACACAAAGAAGAACAAAGAAGAGTATTCCTTTGAGCCCCAAAGCACACATACCTGTAAGAAGAGCATCAAGTGTCTCCACTGCGTGTTTTGCATCTTCCATTGTGAAACACATTGGTGGTTTAAATTTTAAAATATTTCTGTAGGGTCCATCTGCACTAAGAAGGATTTGACGCTCCTTGAGTCTGTGGAAAGAGGAAACACTTGTGTTAGACACAGGTATAAAACTATGTTGTATCCTGTCACTTCCTTCAAGCTGAGACAGATTTGGAAAGTTTTCTTTTTTTAGTACTATGTCACCAAAAACTACACAAATTGAAAATGAAATTAATGGCTAACTGCTGGAAAATGTTAGGAGGGTTTGATCACTGCACACAGTCTTTAAGAACTGCTTACTTGTAAATAAGATGAAGGGCTTCAGCCGTGGCTGGTGTTCGCTTTTGCTTATCTTTCACCAGATCCACTCCAACAAACAATCCAACACCCCTGGAGTAGAAAGGAAAAATACAGACAAGTGAAATCCAGTGTCAGTAACCCAAACCTTCTGCTGTACATGTAATGCCTGTTTCTAACAACTGTAATTCCCTCCCCTGGAGCACAAATGGGGCAAGAAGCACGAGAGAGGAGACTTTGTCTTTGGTCACCTTTTGGCAACTTCACACAATCAAATGGGATGACAGATATTTCTGGATAAATTAATTTACCTGGCTTATTAAAAATACATGGCTAGATAAGAATAACAGAATAATTTTCTTTCATGCTTATCCTGAAAATCACAAGACAGAGAGACAAATAATGAAAAAAAAAGGAGTACAAAAACCCTGCAACACAACCCTTCCCCCCAAAAAACCCGAAGGCAATTATCAATGGTAGTAATCTCATCATGGGATGAGGAAAATCCAAATCAAAGAAATGCATCAGAGATTTTAACAAGTTCTGCATGATTACAATAGTGTGCTGACATCTTGGTTATTGCATGTGTATGGCTCTTTCTCCTACTCTCCCAGAACTTTTTTAGTGGCTATGCTTGTAAGTAATTAAGTAGATGGATGGACAGCTTTTTTTTTTTTTTAATTGCCTTACAATACCAGTTTTGAGCAGTCCATTTTAAAAGAGAGTTGTAGCAAAATAATGGCATTTCTGTGTTCCACTCACACCAAGTTTGTTGCTTTTTCTAGTAGTTATTTTCTTCCCTGACATTGATGTAATGCACCTACCCACCCACCTGATATCTCCCACTAAGGGATGTTTCTCCTTTTGCTCTGCCAGCAACTCCAGGAGATAATTTCCTACACGTGTGGCATTCCCTTGGAGATCTTCTTTCTCTATTACATCCAGCACAGCCAAGCCAATGGCACAAGACACTGGATTGCCTCCAAACTGACAGCAAAGACAAAACAAAACATGTCATCAAAATCAAAACCTATCAAAAGAAATCATTCATCTGTGGCTATCCATGATGTTTTTACTAGCCCTCTCCTACTTGGCCTGTCATGAGGAAAGCTTGAAAAGGTGGGGATTTTGTGCCATTCAGGCTGTGGAACACTGTCCCCTGCATTTGGGAAAGGGAAAGGCTCCCTCTTCCTCTGCTTCAGGTTGCAGTAATTTGAAGATTTCAGGACTGAAAAATTCAGCTGATTGCACGTGCAGGCAGAATGCTCCTGGGAAGAGCAGTGGGTGATAGGGTTGATATATTTTGATCCATAGTGTATAAACTCCATTTAAATAGGGGAATTCATGGTAGCTGGGAAGAAGGCTGAGTCACAGGAGCAGAAAGCGGGGTCAGTAAATGAGAAGACTGAATGTCTGTGGCATGCACAGAGATGAAATGTTTCCTGGTAAAGGGTCACTGTTTTGTTAGGTGTCAGTTGCAGAGCAAGGTGTGCCAGGTCATGAGCTCCACCACCACAGAGCCCATCCTAGAAAATGGAATTTTACACGATCAACATTTCAGAGTGGGGAGAGGGAAAGTGACATAAGGAAGAATTTATCTGTATGGATGTGAACTGAGATGCATGACCTGCCAGAGAGCTTGTGCTGGTCCATTTGATGATTTAACTCTTGATACAGAGCATATTTCAAAGCCTCTCCACTTGCTTTTAGATACTAGGATGTGGTTGAATCAAGCTCTTAGTAATGTGATGCAGTGATGGCTGCAGGTGTTATGGATCACCTGGAGAAATTCTAACTGCCAAATGCAGACCAAAAGAAAAAAAAAAAAAAAGAAAAAAAGAAAGAAAAAAAGAAAAAGGGCAAAGCTTCACCTATGAACTTACTGTATTGAAATACTCCAGTCCAGAAGCACCAAAACCTTCAGCAATTTCCCTTGTTGTGACCACACAAGACATAGGGTGTCCATTGCCAATGGGTTTTCCCATGGTGACAATGTCAGGCACAAAGTCTTCACCTTGCAGCTGGAATGCCCAAAAATGCTTCCCAACTCTTCCAAAGCCTACCTGGACCTCATCAGCTATGAACATTCCACCTGCTGCACGCACATACCTGAAAACAAACATAATATCTTGAAAGTCTAGTGCTGCAGAAAACAGGTAGGCAATCAAGGACAAGGCAGTCTGCATCACAGAAATTCTGCAGTGTGAGACCAAGTTAGGAGTAAAAAAAAGAATACAGTTATAGCTATTTTATAGGTATGAAATTTTTAGTATGCTACATGTTACAAAGAAAATTTGACATTTTAATGTCAGGAATACTGTAATGGTACTGTAGATTATAACTGGTTTAACTTCATCTTCCATCAAACTTACGACTGAGGATTAAAGATAAGAAAAGAATGGCAATTATCTAGCTAAAAAATTAGCTGATATTCCATAGAAATAATGGAACTGAAATCATACTCTTCAATAAGTAGAAACGAACCACAGATAGCCAAGAATATGAATAGCTTAGGTAAATAGCTGAATTGATTAGATAAGTCTATAGTGAAAAAAGTTATTTCTTAGTTTAATTTCCCCATTACACCCTTGTGAAGTGCTGTACGTACTCTGCTACTTTCTGGAAATAGCCCACAGGTGGAATTACTTGGCCTCCACAGCTCTGCATGGATTCAGCTATGAAGGCAGCAATCTACAAGAGACAAACTCATGTGAGAGCTGTGTTCATCTACTTGGCCTTGGCAGAGACATTTAACAGTCTAGAAATAAATGTTTAAATGTGGGCCTTAATTTAATCTCACAATGGGCTAGTCAGCTAAGAGCTCTTGAAAACAGCTATGGCTATTGATTTTGTAATCAGAGTGCCCAAATCTGCAGTAGCCAGGGCCACCTTTGCAGCCTGATGGGAATGCAAGGATCTCCATTAAGTCCTTGTGTTGAACTGGATGACACTTCCTGGTGTCAGTGGATGTTGGATTGGGCTCCTGGGAGCTACATAAATTTATTTACAACCAGTTTACAGGAGACACACAGCAGTGTCTACCGTCTTCCCAAAGAAGTTAATAAAGCTTGCAGGTATGTGTGGGTTTTTGTTTAATCCTGAACACCAGGTAGAATTGGGTGGAAGCTGACCTGTAAGATGACCCGTGGCTAGCTTTTGGGCACCCCTGCCTAATGCAAATAACTACACAAATAACATGCCAGCACGAGGCACTTGACAAAAGAAGAGAAAAATTCTACAGATGAAATAATTCCAGTTGCTAGGAATGAAAAAGAAAGTTATTTCAAGTCAGGAAGGGTAAGGACAGCAGATCAGACACACTGGAACATCAAAATTCGTTTCTTGTCAACAGCAGAGGTCTATGCAGCAGAGATACAATATTACCCCAAGGTCTCAGCATAAGTCTGCTATTTAAGGGATTGCATCCCCACACCACTTGTCAACCCCTCCCTGAGCATCAAGAGGTCTCTGTGCTGGTGCAGTCTTCCTGGAAACAAGGCCGAGCAGTAACGTGTAAAGAACCGTACACTAATTTGAGTATACGGCCAAAGAGTACGAAGCTTCCCATAGCATGTGAGGCTTAGCCTTTAGCACAACTTGTCCTGCCACAGGTCTATGTCACCAAAACCTAAGAAATGCGCAAAAGAAAGGAAACAAGGGAAGAAAAAACAAAACTATCCGTTAGTAGAGAATAAAAAAAAAGTTGATGAAGAAACTAAGAGGTGATGTAAGTCCATTGGACTAGAAGCGAACATGCTCCAGTCTCCGCTAATGTCTTTGGGGACTTCAGTGGGTTTTGGATCAAGCCCTACAAGTCCCAACACACTGATGCCATCATATAAAAGATTAACATATTTTAGGTACACCTGTTCAGAAATTGTCTGTTTATCAAGGTCATACTGTGTATGAGTGAAAGTTTCACCTTTTTATATGACTTTAAAGTTACCTTAACCAAACAGGTTCAGAAATGTAGTATCAAGATTTTATCCAATAGATTTTCTCCATGTTCTGGATTTTTTTATATATCCCTGCTAGAATCTGTGATGTAGTTTCTCAGATGACCTCAAACCTTTCCCTACGATATTAAAACCCACCCAATTCAATGCATAAAACAGGAAATTTAACAGCTTTGATTGCATCTGCTTTTATACAACTTATATATTGATCCTTTCATTGATGCCTAGAAAAATTATCATAGGAGTATCAGATAGAAAAATGGTCCATTTTGAACAGAACCCATCATAAAAAAATGAAGGGGGAGGGAAGCACATGAAATTGGGAAAGAAAGTCAAAGTCCTTAGTTGCCTGTTATGTGCCCCCATGCCGTAATAGATGAAGCTTCAGCATTTCTAGAGCACAAAACACACACCTTGCGTCCATTCTTCTGTGTTTCTTCAATAATCTTTTTCACCTCTTCCGCATAAGCACTTGCTGGATCTGGGTGGTCTTCCCTGTACTTCCCTCTGTAGATATCTGGAGAAGGAGCCTGAAAAGACCAATTTATTTATTTGTATTTATGATGGCAATCCTTCTATGAAACATTTATTTTTCTTTTCTATTGCTCCACTTCATTGGCTTTCCACACAAATAGGTAATAAGAGTTATTATGGCCTGAATGTTTGCTTTGAATTGCATAAATGCTTACTGGAGCTTAAACTCAATCTGGGCCTGTCATGCATTCAGTATTACTGAACGCAGCTGTTGCAATAATCATCATCTACTTCATCCACCTTTCGAGACTGTCCTTCCTCTCCCTCAAGACACAATAATGAGTACCCATCCACCACCTCATTTCAGATTCTCACAGAAGATCCTTTTCTGCAATTGGAGAATAGGGTTTTTCAGTCCGTCACTTCCCCTCCAGCATTTTAGTCATGGTACAAATCTGTGTGACATTCAAGCTTTTACAAATGGTGTTAGGAAAGGTTTGGTAACTAAGAGAAAGGAAGTGGTATAAAAAGATGGATACTACTTTGGCAGTGCAGTTAACACAAGGAGGTTTAGACAGAAAAGGCCTGCTTGGTGTACATTTCTGGACTGAGAAAAAATTTTGTCTTTTTAAGATACACACCTTCATGTGAAAAATCACACTCCCTTAGACACTATAGTCCTATGTCCAAATCTGTGTAAACTTATGCAATCTGTCTTTCCAGTTTTTGGAACTAGACTCAAAGTCCTGCATATCTTTAACCAAACCAAGGCAATGGATATTGGCTGATTTCATAAAACTGTGTAACTATACAATGCAGAGACTAAGAAAACCTGTAGCAAAATGAAGGAAATAAGCCCCACAGCTGAACATCTTAGAAATCCAAAAGCAAACAATTTTGCTGTATTTATTCCACTGAAATCAGCCAAACATATGTACACTAGTATCAGCAAAACAGAACTAAAGTGTATTTACACCTGAAGAGGATAATTCAATATGTTGTATAACAGGTATAAAAATGACAAACCCTCCCCCCCCAATCAAACAAAAAAAACCCCACAAACAAACAAAAAGCCCAACCCAAAACAAACCAAAAATAACACAAATCAAAAACCATACTCACCACATGCACATACTCCTTCTTGCTGTCCTTTCCCAACTGATTAAATTTATAGGGACTGATGTCAATCAGAGATGTAACATGGCCATGGTAAGCACTGTGTGAGTGTTAAATATCCAAGTCACTTTTCACCAAATGTCTAGAAGAGCCAAATTTACAACTGTGCCTATATATAATCCAGGGTTAGTATACTAATAATCGAGACTAGCAACTGTATCTGCAACACGGTAGCATTGTTTGTGAAAGGACCTTGATCTGATTTATTCAGTCTTTCTCTCAAAAACAATATGAAATTGTTGTTGACTGTAATTCACTAGCAAGACTAGAAACAGGATAAAATCAAGTGCTGACATGGGGACAGACCAAGATGATGCCTGGACTGCACTGACTTCAAGGTGGCTGGCCTAGCAGCGTTACCTAGAGCTGAAGGGTGAGTCCAGCTCCTTCATTTCCCCATTATGGGCCCCCCCCTGGCCAGGCCAAGTTTTTCAAGATTGACCCCAACATCACTGTGAAAACTTTCAGGAGTGTGCATTGCATTGAGAAGAGGGGACCTTATGCAGCAGCAGCCCACCACTATCTGCCCTGAAGTCTCTGCAGGTGAGAGAGTTTGACAGAAGCCACTGTCAGGAAAAGGATATGCTTGAACACAAATGTTTTATACTGCAGAGTATGCTAAAGCTGGTTACTATTGAGGCCAACTGATTTAGAAATGAGGAACCAGAGCCTTTTAAGCCTACAGCATGTGGCATCTTTATTCAGGGAATAATAAACATTTTTTTCAGCCATAAACTTGAAGAGAAGCAAACCTCAAACCAAACCAAAGATGTGTCATGAGTTCTTAGCAGAACACACATAGGTTAGTGTGTTGCTAACAGGGATCTGAATATACCTGAGTCAAACAAGTCTTGTGCTGCTCAGATAGAGACATGTGTCCTTGCATTTGTTCTCACTGGACTTTCTAATCACAACCTGAGAAGAAAATCCAGCACTATAGCAACGTCACCAAACCTACAGCTGCATCTAGGTTAGGAAAACCCTGAAATGTGGTTGGCCACCTACCCTGTTGTCATAGGTTAATACACTTCGGGGTTTTGTTTTTTGGCTAATAGAATATCACTCTGCTAGGACCTTAGAATTCTTTGGAAACGACAAGGACCTATCAGGGGTCAAGTTTTGAATTGACATGTAGTTCTGACCACTCAGAAAAACGGAATCTGACATGTAAAAAGACAATATAAAGATCTCAAAGTCAGTAAAGGAAGAGTGACTTTTTGGTAGAAGAGATGACAAGTTGCCTTAGTTCTATGCTAAAAATCTCCTATCAGTTATGGCAACAAACTGTAATATACTAGAATAATCCTTTAAGTCATGGACAATATGAATTGGGGAAATGATTTGTAGATTTGAGCAAAAGTATCTGTGATGGACTGAGTGAATATTGAATCAGTAGCTGTGACCTTGTGATCTCATGAGAGGTTGAACAGAAAAAGCTGAGAAGAAACCCTCTGCAGTGAAGAAGTAGGAAGACATCTCTGCCCCCTGAGTTGAAAAATCCTTTTGTCTTTGAAACTGCTAATTTTTAAAAGGTGCCACCCCAAATCTGTCAACCTACAACCCATATGTGTGGTCGCAGAAAAAGCTACATGATATGGGAGGTTCCACAACTGCAGAAGTTTCCTGGGCGGGCTGCTTTTGTGAGAGTTAGAAGCCACAAGCAGACTGTTTCTCTTGTGGAAAGTTACCAAACAACAGGAGAGACTTCTCTCTCTCAAAGACTGAATAAATGACTATTTTATAAGCAGTACTGACCTGGAGTTCTGAGTTTCGCCTCTTTACATTGTTTGTAAAAAATGAACAGTTAGGGGTGAGAAAAAGCGTTAGTTTAAAAAATCATTTGTGGTTTTTTTCTTCTCTTATTTTCTTCTCTTAGTGTATGCTAATAAAATCTATCTGGTTTACTTTTAAGTTGAGCCTGGTTTTGCCTTTTTCTCTCAAAATTCTATCTCCCGGTTAGCAAATGAAATTCGGCAAATGTGAAACCACCACTTAAATGGTGCCAAAACCTGGAATAAGCGAACCAAAACCACACCACCTGTGGTTGGCAGCCCTCTCAACACCTCCTGATTTTGGAGCCACTTGGTTTTGTGTACATTCTTGTGTTCACTAAAGGAGACCTGAGCATCATTGCAATGGTGCTGCAGAAGTACAGAATCTTTCTTCTTAACCACTGAATATTTATTTGTGCAAAATGAAACATGTCCAGCAATGGGTGATGAACAGAAAGTCCTTTTCTAGGGCAGAGCAGTATCCAGACCACTCACTGATTTTGAAACCAACATTTAATTTTCTGACCTGAATTGCTTTGGGTATCTGTGGGAAATGCCCTCTAACAGGTGACTGACCTTCTGGGGTGACCAACAAGCTTATTTTTCAGAGATCTTCAAAACTTGTCTTTATCCAAATGTGAAAAAGGATTTCCTGATCTGTTCTAATACAAAAGAAACAAAGCTTTTCTTTCAGCAGGCAGTGGAGTACAAACAGCAGGGGATTGCTGCAAAGCTGCTTCTGAAGTAATGGCAGGAGTTGCTGGCTGCATTCACATAAGCTACTCTGTGTACTTACTTTTCCAGGGTGATCACATCTTGGTGCCCACGGTACTGCCGAGCCAGTCGTAAAGCAAGATCATTGGCTTCAGACCTGCATAATAACAGATACAGCAGCAAAGCAGTGAAGGAGACCTTCCAATTAGAAGAGTATTCCAACAGAAGACAAGAAGACAAGGCATGGGACTCATGGACATAATAAATCAATACAGCAGACTCTGTTACTCTACAGATTACAATGCTAAGGTTGAGACTATAAGTGCCATGTAAGGGGGCAAAGATAAAACAGCCCTTTGTATAAACAGCAAACAAAGAGATGCTTTATTTTCCTCCCCCAGTCTGCCTGTAGATATTTACCTCTCCTTGGTACAAAGGAGGCCAATTTGCAGCTGAGAACACAATGCAGCCACTAACCCTCAAAAAGCAATGCCCCATCTTCCACACTCCACAACTCTGTTCTCCACAGTGCCTGCACCATCACAAATCTGCACTCTGGAAAAAGACTCAAGCTTCCAGCCTGATCTGTCATAGCCCCTCTGCTCACAGGTCCCCCTGCATGTTGTCTGTTTTGGACATGTAAGTGATCATGGGCTACCAAACTGCCTAAGGAAGACTAACTTGTTTCCAAGGTTATATGTCAATTTACAGATGGCATTCATGAGTCTGTACATAACATTCACCAATTTGCAGAATTAATTTCCTCTTCTTGCTTTTTTGCCCCTACTTTTTTTTTTGCATAGCATTCAGCAGGCCAGTTTCATGTTTTGGCTCTCTTGATTTGAGTCATCACTCTAAATATGATGGCTGCAAACAGGAAGTAAGTTTTAATCAGTGCTGGATATATTTTTTGTTGTATGTTACAAAGTCCTACTTAGTAAGATTTAGACCAAGCGGTCTTGAGCGTCTGTCTCAAACAGAAGCAAAACAGTCATAAAAAACAGTCATATATAAAAAAAATACAGTTCAGACATACCCAGAGTTAACAAAATAGCAAACAGAGAGTTTCTCAGGCAGGGTGGCTGTGAGACGCTGTGCATACTGAACAAGGTTGTCATGCAGGAAGCGGGAGTTTGTATTGAGCAGTTCCATCTGTTTTGTTGCAGCTTTTATCACATATGGATGGCTGTGGCCCACTAAAGAAGAAAATAATTAGTTATTACTAGCAAGCAGTCAATTACTGAACCACAGAAGGACATTCAAAGAAGCACTGTGAACATCATCACTTGGCAGAAATGTGTCCTGATCCCTACTGGAAATTAAGGAATGGAAATAGTCTCACAAGTCAAATTGCTTACCATGGGCAACATTGTTGATGCAGTCTAAGTATTTCTCTCCTTTCTCATCAAACATATATTGGCCCTGAGCACGGACTATCTTCAGAGGGTCCTTGGCATAGAAAACTTTGCAGGAAGGCCTAAAACATAATAAACACAACACCATTTTAATTTTCTCGTTTTTTCTCCCACCTTTGAGTGTTGAGGGGGTTGATTTTTTTGCAGGTCTGGAGACAATTGCCTCCTTCTGCAAAAAAAGCTTGTGAGTCATTCAGGTCGTGGTCAAGCAGGGGCTCCTGCCCACAGTGACAGCCCATGCACTTCTCCCAGCACAGTGGGAGCAGAAACTGGTCTTTAATAAGGGCTGTTTTCAAAGCTTGCCTGTAATTGATTTCACAGGAGAAGAGTGTCTGCACATCGTTCCAGGTCCTTATATGTCCTGCCACGTTCCTAGGCTGTAGCTCTGCTTGTTTACATGCCTTATGGACATCTATGGCCAAATAACTCTCTGGGACTAAAGTAAGCTGCTAAGCACTGTTTTATACTATAGCCAAAAAATCATTACGCAACAGATGACTGTAGCATATAGAGGTCACAGTCAAGAACAAAACACTAATGCCTTGAAGGCTTTATTTTCAGAGGTGCTGAGCAGGTCCTAAAACCCTCACACTCTCACCCTGTCTGCTTTGGATAAAATCTTTAAAAGCAGCATTTTCTAAGCATCTAAATCACACTGACTTCCAGCAAAACTCAAGCTCCTTATAAAATTAACCAAAGTAATCTTTAAACACTCTTTATTCTTTTTCCCTCCCCCCGGAGAATGTGCCGGCTATGTAATTATGTTGAATGACACTACCAAGCAGAAGGAAAATCTTCTGAACATTTAGCAGTGTTTATATGACCTTGGATAAACACAGTTGTTTCCAGGTAAGTCTGAGAGTTATTGTTGGGTATACTGAGGATATGAACTTGTAAAGTCGACTCCTGGATAGTGGAGTAGTTTGTTTTCTCTCTCAAAACTTCTAGCTCTGTTGCATAGATCTTTTCTGCTATCATTTTCAGCTATTTCTCTGCTATACTTTGAAAGCAGAGTCCATCACCATTGGCCATTTCTTGACTACAGGTTTTTTTTCTCTAACCTGTCAGTTCATTCTGTGAAAGTTTTCCTTTGTTCACCCAGCCAGCACTACTCAATCGTACAATCCTTGCACAGGCAGGACTTCCTTAATATTGAGCTGGCCCCTAAAAAGCAGTTGATTATTTCTCTTTATGAGGCCGTGACTTTAGGGAATCTTTTGTGAGTTAAGAATGTTTAGTAAGCTTTCTCTATATGCTACACATTTAAGACGTGATCAGCAAAACAGTTACAACCTGGACTTATTTTTCACCTGGCAACTTCTACTGAAGAAATGATTAAAACTGCACATCCTGTAAGAACTAACGGTGCCATACAGAGGGAAAAGATATGTGCACAGCCAGGACTATTGCTCAGGTCACAACCTCTGACAGCCCTCCTGCATGTCCCTCAGTTAAACTCAGTTTAAGGGATAGCAACAGGTTCATTCAACAGACACGGCTGTTTTGCAGGTGCATGCACAAAAAACCCCCAACCCTTCGCAGCCTCATTTTAGACATACACCTGGGTACCACATTCTGGCTGCTTGCTTCGATCTGCTGGAAAAGTGAATGATGCATTTGATGTGCAGTGTATTAATGACGGTACACCCCCGCCCGCCTAGGGAATTCCGAGTGGCCCCGAGAGCTGGCAAGCCACAGGGATGACAGGTCCTGGTGTGGCCGTGTCCCCCTCCCCGCTGGGTTCCGCCGCGGAGCCGGAGGGGGTGCCCAGCCGTGGCAGCCCCCGGGCAGCGCCGAGCGGGTCCGGACGGGCGCTGTCACCAGACACAGACCTTCCTCCTCCTCCTCCTCCTCCCTGCCCCGCTGCCGGCCCCGCCGCCGCCCCTACCCGATGTGCTTCCTCCGAAGGGCGAGAGTCTCCGCCTTGCTGTAGAGCTCCTCCATTCCGCCGGCAGGCACGGCACGGCACGGCACGGCACGGCACGGCACGGCACGGCACGGCACGGCACGGCACGGCACGGCACGGCACGGCACGGCACGGCACGGCACGGCACGGCACGGCACGGCACGGCACGGCACGGCACGGCACGGTACTGGAGAACACAGTCCGCCCGAGCCGCCCAAGGGTTCCCCGCCTCTTATGCCGGCGCCGGCCCCGGCCAAACCCCTCCTCCCCGCCTCCCTCCCTCCCGCCATCCCCGACGGGACGGGACAGGACGGGACGTCCCGTCCCGACCGCTCCCCCATCCCCCTGGGTTTTCCTTTCGGGGGACTCGTGTTTCCTGTTGAACTGAGGCGAGCCAGCCGCGGGTGAGTCCTGTGCCTTGGAATTTTGTTGGCTTTTTTCCTAAGGGTGCAGACCAGCACAAACTCGCAAAAAAAAAAAAAAAAAAAAAAAAAAAACCAAAAAAAAAAAAAAAAAAAAAAAACCAAAAAAAAAAAAAAAACCGACTCGGTGCGTGCGGGCGGGTGCTCCGCTCCCACTCGCAATCCTGCCATTCCTGCCAGTCGTCGGTCATCCTGGTGGCCACAGAGCCACTGCCACAAACATTCGGGGGGGGGGGGGGGAGGGGAGGAACAAAAAGCGGATTATTTAATCAAAATCAGGGTCATAATTCAATGTCCCTCTCTGCCTCTTAAGTCCCAAAATCTGCTTGTAAGACTAGGCTGAGATATTACTTGTATACGTCCATCAAAGCCGACATCAGTATTTCCGCATTTCTTATAAAGTGAGGCACATTAGTAAAATCTACGGTTTGCCAGGTTTTGTACATGGATGTAGAAAAGAGCCGTGGTGCTCAAATACATTGGTTCACACTTAGGTCTGGGCAACATCTAAACATAAATCCCTAATCCTTGATCACTTTGTAACCACAGAAGCAATACAGAAGTGACTTGCTCGAATGTGGCATTTCTTCATAGTTACAGTTGATAACCATCTCTCTGGACATCAAAGCCCATAAGAAAAAGAGGGGAGGATAAGACCGGGGAAGAAGGACAGAACTCACATCAAGAGGGATCACATTTCAAAACAGCGAAGCTGCTGGTGGAGCACCTCAGATTTACCTTGCCAAGCAAGCACCGTCCCTGCCAAGCAAGCACCGTCTCCCCTGGAAGCTGCTCCTTGAGCTGCATGAGCAGACAGCAGGAACACTCGCCCACGGCCCTGCTACCCCATCTGTAGCTCGTCTGTGCCACCTGCAGCACTGTGTTTGGAAAAGTTTTCAGAGAGCATATGTAAAGCCACACAATTTCCTGTGCTGATGATACTTCCTTTTTCTTGATCAGTATCCAGCAAGTCATCCCAAATTCTGCAGATTGAAGAAACACACTTCCTGATTTTTTTTTTAATACCTTTGCCAGCAAACCACCTTTCTGCTTCTCTAGACAGCACTTCTCTCCATCCAGTCATTTACTTGAGTCTCCTCAGGGTTAAATTTGAAGCTTTGACATTCTATACTCCTGCTCCATTGGAAACCTTGCCTCACCAACCAAGAGTAGAAGTCATAGCAGCTCCACCTCTATATCCCAGCAGAGACATATGCTGCCTGTCTTCAGTGCCTTGTCCAGGCAAAAAGACTTAAAGAGACATGAAGGAGTTGCCAAAACTGTCAGCTAGGGCAGTATTGTACAGCCAGTGATGCAATTCATTGATGGGTCCTCAAGAAGAGAACAGGCATTTAGATCTGCTAAAATCCAAACAGAGCCAAGGCTAGAGCCTGTCAGGAATGTTCTCTGCAATGCTTTTCCATTTTGCCTGAACCTCTGAAAACTGGGCATATTTAGCATAGGGTAGATGCAGTTCAAGTTGTACTACACCTTACATACCGAATTAGCAGCAACCCCTTTGTACCAGCAATGTACAGAAAGGCTGGGGCCAGGCAGCATCCAAGTCTGTGAGTCCCAAGGCATTTCAGGAGAGATGGTTTTTCCCACACCGGGCTGGTGCCTGCCCTCTGTCGGTGCCGAGCAGAGTCTTGTCCCTTCCTCCAGGGCTGCTGCCGTTGCCAACACTAGAAAATCTCAGCTGTTTATGCTGATCTGCCTGGTCTTGCTCATACAGAAACCCTGGACCACAAATTTAAGGGATGCGCAAAATACTGTGCTGCTACTTCTTTAGAAGCATGCACTGACAGCCTTGTATCAGGGCTTTTGTTTCAGGTTTAGCAAAAGCAAGTTTTCTCATAGCTAGCTTAGTAACTGCTTGAAGCAAACTTCACCAATAAAGCTTGAAGTGGCAGGTGAAATAGAAGGGGGAGGTTGTTTCCTTCAAAGCCATGGAAAGGGGCTTAACAATCAAGGAAATATCCCTCCCTCTTGGCACACAGGTCTTCACACTCTGTTAATACTATGAGGAGGAGCAAGCCTGCCAAGTCTCATGTGTGGAGTCTCTCCCAAGATCAGAAGAGACCCTGACCCAGACACAGGCCTTTGCAGCACCACTTGCCCTCATAATGCTATGCAGTAAATACTGGCAACTATCTCTCCATGATATATAGTAGGATTACAATATTTTTTGTTTGTTTTTTCCAAAATACTTGTGTTTTAGTAAAAAACCAAAAATGCAAACCAAACCATGCTGTTTACTCCATCCTACTCTGTTTGCTTTATTAACATTTTAATTTACTTTTTTCCACGCTTGTTTATGGGCTTTGTCCTGGCATGGTACCACAAACCAGAAGCCTGGTATCATGTATGAAGGATGAAAAGGAATAAATGACAGTTTCTAACACTTACCCAAAGTATCCAAGTAAGGTACGTCTGGCTAGCTACCTATTTAACTGCAAGGGAGTTCCTCTTGAAAAACAATATATTGCTGGTGCATCCTGACAAGTAAACCCATTGCAGATGGATTTGCCATGGAAATTGATCTGCACTGAAGATCTGTTTCAGTACAGAAATTTAAAGATGGACAAACCATGCCTGTCGGCACCTTCCCAGGGACAGGCAGCTGCTTGGCATTTACTCTGGAAGGGGAATGGACTTGCCTGCAAATTCCTGCAGTGACCAGTCCAGCAGGGCCCCAAGTCAGTTAAGCACAGGCTGTGTTGTCAACATTTGTTTTTATCAGTTTTATCTCAAACAGAATCAATTACCTCACAACGATTTTAGTACACCAAATAGAAGAGAGATCCTAAAAGCTAGCAAGAAGTTACTAGATACTTGTTAGCTCCAGGAGGGAGCAGCCAAAGGTGATCTCAGAAAGACCTCGTGACAGCTCCACTTAGGTGTGGGCACTTTGGAAAGTCAGTCAAGCTGTAACGTGCACATAAAAAAAAAAAAACCAAAACAATCAGGGTATTTACTGGCTACTGAACATTCTATCTTGGTGTAAGCACAAGAACAAAACCCCACATCCTGGTTATGTGACAGGAACTGTGCCCACCTTTGATGTGGGAGATAAACTAAAGCAACTAGCAGACAGTGATCTCTCGGAAGAGGTTTGTGTACAGTATCCTCTGAAGTCTACTGGTCATATATATATATATATATATATACACACATTTATATATGTTCAAGCAGACACATGAAGACAAATATATAAACATATGTATCTATATGTGAATGTGTGTATATATATACACACATATATAGATACATACATATGAAGCAAAACACCGGTTGTTCTTTTTTTTTTGACGGCATCTAAGGGATGGGAAAGTAGAATGCCCTGTGAATACTCCATCTGAAAATTCCCAGATGCCAAAGGTAGACAAATTAGTAATCCTGGGAAGACAGAAAGAGTGCCTGCAGTAACATGACTTAAATGTTTTGGCATTCCCTTGTTTTTCTTTTAATATTTATTTGGGTGCAGTTGTTACTACCCGCTGGAACATGAAATGCTTTATCAGCTCCTTGGGTTGTTTTTTTTTTAAGCATTTGTGTGTGGTTATTATAACTGAGCCACAAGGTAAAGCTGTGTGAGATGAGGACTTAAAAAGCCACTTCTGTTGCATTATTTTTTTATTTTGGTAGGGATTAGCAGGTTTAATAGGTCCAAAAGGCAGAGTTGCATAATAGTCTTTAATTAAAGTTCCGTTAAAAAAAAGAGGCAGAAGTGGCCGGCATTTCACATGCAGTCCTGCATGTGCTTTGGCACATCACAAAATTATGAAGCAGGCATGGGAATAGCAGACAATGCCAGAGGAAAGTCATGTCCCATGACTGCAGTTAGGATGTAAAGGCTGTAGGATATTGGTTACCTGAGGTTTGCCTTGAAAGCATCTAAAGCTCAAAAGGGAGCACAAAAGTGAAAAAAAACCAGGGATGCTGTCAAAGCACAAATGGGAAACCCACGAGGTGTTGGCTCTGGCAGCAGTTCAGAACACACTTGTTTGTGTTTTGGCAGGACATCCAGAACTGCATTTCTCTACTAAGGCAGAAGAAAGGAGAAAGATGAAAGTAAGAAAAGGGCAAGAGTAGCCACAGCTGAGGCAAGGACACCACCTGGGTCAGGGCTGCCCAGCTGGGGCGGTGGCAGCAGCACTCGCAGCATTCAGAACCACAAGCTCAGCCTGACAGAGCACAGCACGTTGAGCTGGAAGGACCTCATCCTGGAAAGGGACCAAAGATATTTTAGTCCCGTCAAGAGTCTAAACCAGAGCTAGATAAGATTAATGGACATTTATAGGGATTAGCAAGAATTAATAGGAGAGGCCAAGCCCCTCCACCTACAGTGACTGCATTTTTGAGGTGATGGAAAGGGAAACGACGTGGAATGTTGCTTGCCTGAAATATTTTGGGATTTAGAAAATCCAAACATTTGAATAATGTGTTGAAATTACAGCTGTCCCCCAGTGTTTTTTTTTAAATCTTTCGTTCAAAGAGGCTCCTGCAGACCTATGTCTTCTTTAACCAGGGTGCTTAAAAATATACCATTCTGTAATAATTATTATGTTCCATCATTTCTGAACAAGCTGGATCTGTGGAAAAGAGACCCTCACATTTTCTAGCTTGCACTGTTACTTGTGACACTGCACACATCTTTATTTCTTAGCAGTTCAGGTTTATTTTTCACCTTCAGAACAACAGAAAAGGGAGACTGCTGATTTTCAGCTTTATTTCTTTAGATCCCAGGGTGCCACTGAACTTGCCTAAGCAATAGTTTCAACTTCTGGTTAATACACAGATCCCTGCAACTTTCCCAGAGTGAGGAACGTCTCCAAGCTTTGCAGCAAAGCTTCTTCCTTACATAATTTGTGGATCTCCACAGCCTGGGCTGCCTGTTTAGAAAAGATAACAGAAGAGACACTGCTTTGAAGGGGAAAGACATTAAGAAGAGGAAGAAGAAGACGAGGAAGGTAAGTTTTCCTACAGCACACTGCAGGAAAATGGAACACGTGGCAGAGGCCCTGATTTTTGTGTGAATGTCTGACACAACTTGCCCTAGACTTCAAACACCAGGTTGGCACAAATCAGCACACACATTTTCCAATTGAGACAGACTAAAACAGTTTTTTGCACCAACATTAAGAACTTTATAACTATTCAAAATCAGCACCAATGGTTGGATTAATATTTTAATAATTACACACTTTTTACATTATGAAAATAAATCATAAATAGTGTAAAAATAATTCTGAAGATCAACTTCTCACAAGCAAGAAACAAAACCTGAAGTACAAAACTGAAAGAAAACAAAACAATATTCAGCTGCAAAACAAGGAGAAATTTTAATAATAAAAACAAAAGCATGCTGTTTGATCGGGTTCAATTAAGTCAAGACCAGTGGCCACAAGAAAGTGGTAAATAATAACAAATTAAAATGGGTGACTAAAAGCTTGCACTCATCAAAAGAGGTCTTGTGACTTATTTACAGTGCAAAGACACTCAAAATATTTCTAGTATTGATAATATGATGCTGACCCATGTATTTTTCTCCCCAAGCATTGAAATACTTGCCAAATTACTTTGTATTTTTATCTCTTCTACTTCATTTATGAGACCATTTGCAATATAAAAATAACGGCACATATAGATGAACTTAAAAAAGTAAAAAATACAAATAAAAATATATAATATTTTCCAAAGGAAAAAGTCAGATACATACATCTTAGCAACATTTTTAAAGTTGTGTGATATTTTCCCAAACATGTACAATAATATAAGAATATCCACATGTATGTTAACAATATGTAAAACATTCTTCCACCAACCCAACTCTCCATAATACTTCAGAGAAGTGTGCAAGTACCAATGGGATCTGGGAAATTAATACAATTTCTTTTTTAAATAGAAACAAGTAAAACACTAACGGTCCCAGGTTAAGGCCCCCTGCTTTCAAAGAAATTTCAATTTCCAAGCAGCATTGATAACTGGATGCATTTAAAAACAAAATAAAACAAAAACAACTCTCCAAATCCCTTTTAAAATACAAACTCCACTTTTTCTGTAGAGTATCTTTTTTCAGAAATGATGGTGGCAGGCACTTGTTTCTAACTGCATTTAATGAATCCAACCACCACGTAAAATAGTTTAATAACAGAGGGTGCAAGAAAACCTTCATTTGTACATTACAGCAACATTGACATCCATAAAAACAAATTGCAGAAAAGAAAAAAAAAAATCAGTGTTAGTTTTAATTCCAGTCACTGAAATAGAATTTTTGCAATGACTACAAATTAGACTTTCTTTTGACCACTATCTTTGCAGATGTGTTTTGCGTGAGTCTTTAGTGTGAAAATTTAGGAATCTTATTAGGTAAAATACAGAGATTTAAAAGTTTACTTTTAAGATGTTCAAGCAGCAGAGATCAGAAAATTTGAAGGGAAGGGTCAACTCCTGCAAGCCTTGAACCTCTTCATCACTTTCAATAAACAGGCTGACAATATCTCTGCAGTTCTTACTGAAGTAGTCCTGATTTAGGCAAAACCTCACTGCCGAAGGTGGTAATATTTACCTCATTACAAAGCACAACCTCCTGCATGTCTCAAAGAGCTTTGCAAGGAGATGATGCATCTCTGTCCTCCGGTGCTTGCTGAGGATGGGGAGGCACAGCCAGGGGAGGAGCCTGGAACAGCTGAGCCAGGTTTAGGATCCCAGTTCTGGGGCGGTCAGTGGGACAACTCTCTCCACACCCCACGGAGATCCAGGATCCCAGCCACGTGTCCTGCCACAGCCCCCAGCCTTACAAGCACCATCCTCCCATGAGGATCAAAGGTCTGCTGATCTCATTTGGGGTTGCTTTGCTTCTCTGGTGGCATAACCAAGTAACTGGTGGTCACACGCACCGTCCATGGGTGCGATGCTCAGTGGAGCCAATGCTAACTTTCCACACTACATCAATCTTAATAATGATTCCTTTTCCAACTCTATACTTTACACATGTGCAGATATATGAATTTGATAATTCTTAAACTCATTCATACTAATTACACCACAGACTAAAAGAACAGCTGGATGAAGAGTATCATTCTGCTTTGCTACACTATCAGAATTTGACATCATGACCAGCAATAAATAAAATTATAAATCAAAAAATACATTGTATCATTGCTCTGTGATTTAACATCTCATGCTTTACCTCAGGAAAAAATAAAAAGTTGTCCAAAGCATCCTGAAAAAAAGCTTTCCCATAGTTAGTCCAAGAATATGACGACAAAGACCATGTATGTCAGACATATTCATACAGTGCTTAAAAGATTTGTGGCCTCTGTAGCAGGACTTCTGCACAATTTGGTTTTAATGCACTGGAGTAACAGATAATTACAAAACTTCATATGAAACATATTGAAAACTCTCAAAATAAACAAGGATTAATCATACCTGAAAATCAGAGATATAGAAACTGTGTAGACTAATACCACTACACATTTCTACAACTGAAAACACTGGTAGAGGAACTACTGTTCCTGTTACAAACTAAACAAAACAAATCATATCTATCTGGAGGAATGCCACTAAAAGATACAACAACACACTGGCAGTTCAAACTGTAGCTTTGCCATCAAAAGGAAAAAGATATACTAGCACCAGAAATAGTGGCTTCTTGAACAAAATAAGCACGTTGCAAGTCTTCACAGGGTGCTTTTCTTGATGAAATATTAATCCAAATTCTTTTTTTTTCCTTGTACTGACCATGCAACTTTTCTAGATATGGATAAGTTTCATGTCAATTCAATATGATACACAAATATTAATGCCAAATCTATGCATGTAGTTCAACCTTTCAAGTTAAATTTTTTATCTACTGCTCACTCATGGTCATTTAAAAGGAATGAACATTTAATGATATTGAACAACACAAAGACTAAAAAAGCCAAATAATATTATTTGGAAAAAAAATATTCCTACCTGCTGGGAATTTAATAAAGAAATTGATTTACAAGACAGAAAAGAAAGCAAATGAAGGTGCTTTAGTGTTTCTTCAGTAGGGTCTCAGTGTCAGGGAGTTAAAGGAGAACTGAGTTTTGCCTAACACTTAACAGTAGTGTTTATAATTATTTCCTGAATGACAAAACCATGGACCAAAGCTCTGCAAGCTTTATTGGTGCATATAGAAATGGATGCTAGAAGGGCAGTTAAAAAGTATAGGTACACAAATTTAAAAAAGAAAAAGAAAGTGCTTATGACAGCATTACTTATCTTGTTGCTATTCCTTAAATGAGTTTTGTTTGTGGACAGTCTCAATATGGAGTTGCTAAATTATCTAGCCAGATAATAAACATCCTACTTGATTTTGCATGTAAGTACTCTGAAGGACCTTTAAAAATATTTCATCTTACTGTACTGATTGCCAATATTCGATATAATAAAAAAAATTCAGCTTCTAATCTCCACATCTACCACATACCCAGCCAAATGTCCCAAGCCAGGACACTGACGAACAACTCTTTTCTCTCAGGCAGGCAGCCTGCTCCTCAGCCAGCTGGTTTTTTTGACACAGTGCTGCCTAAACAAGCAGACTGAGAGTGGCAAGTCAGAGGCTTACAGGGTGCTGCTCCTGTCCTCCTGAAAGGCCCTCAATAGCGTTACTGCTGTAACACTCTGGTAACATTTTATATTCTGTCTGTGCCACCTGAAGGTTTTCACTGTTGCAATCATCACTGTTCAAACAGGTTGATACTTGCATCTCTGAAAATTTAGGGAAAGCAAAACATATTTCCTTATTTCTGTGAACACTTGTTTACTTCTTACTTTTGGAAAGATGGAATTGAGCAGTAAAAATACAGATGGGTTCAGTGTATATTGTCAGATTTTTGTTTTTTATTAAAAAGATACTACTAATTGGAGTCCAATAAATTGACTTTTTGCTTTAAAAATCTGGGTTTTCCTCAATGAAAAGCTGGGTTTGACTCCAATATACCAAAATGACAATAAAGATTCATCAAAAAGAAATATTCCATTGTAGTGGCATTTCCACTGATCTGAGATCGTGAAGCAATATAAAAAGTGTGACCCCATCTTCACATGATTTAGAAATGATGGAGCAAGGGAAAATGTGCGTTTCAAGAAGGGCATAACGTGCCCTCATATGAATGAAGATCAGTTGTCTTCTTCAACTTTAGTTTTGGTCTACATTTGAAAGACAACTCTTCAAAAAATAACTAAAATCGTTTGGGATGATCCTGCTATATACATTAGGAACAGAAGTGATATAAAAAGAACTTCCATCTGCCAAATATGGCACCATTTCTCATAAATTAATCTCTCAAACTAACTTCAGTGCACCATATGAAGACTCAAAGTTGTAAAAAATACCTCGTGGCAAAACTACAAATGTGCACAAATTACGTAATCCTAGCAATGAAAAAAAGTGGAGAAGAAAAAGTTTCTCTAGAAAGCCATCTGAACAGGGAGAAAAATCAACACATTTAACAGTGAAGCGTGGTGACAAGCGTGCAGTGATAATCACACAGAATTGTTGCTCTCCAATGTTTTTTGAGCAATAATGTCCACTAAAATCACCGTAACAACATAAAAGGAACAAGATGAATACATCATTCTGTGAAACACAAAAATAAACTCTCTTTTCTAGACCTAAAGGCTTCAAAGACTGAAATAAAATCTCTTAATACTGAAACAAGATGAATATGTGGCTTGAAAGTATTTTCTTCAATGCCATCATCACCAATGTCGAATAGATTATTGAAATGCATTCTTCATGGCAACAGTAACAGGAAAAGGAAACAAAACAAACCATTGCTTCCAATATCCTGTAGAGAAGTTCAGCTAGCTATGTGTAATTTAAAGTGAATAACCTGAAAACCACACCATGATACATACATCTCTGGTCAGTTCCATTGCTATCCTCCTCTGGAGGATGATCTGATTCACCCCCACCTCAAGAGTGCTTTCTCCTCCAGCAGTCCCAAAATACAATATGCAGAGTATATATACTCTGTCCATCCTCGAGTGAGGTTGAGAAGCTTCTAGTCTCAGGCGGTGTCTGCCATCAAATGATCCCTGCAGCACCTCTGTAACCTTTTCAAACAACTCACAGAGAAGTCCGGTTTCTTCTTCAACATTCTGTCCCACTTGATGAAGGACTCGACAGGGCCTACGGTGAATGTCTTCACGACTGTGAGCAGTGCAAGGCAAAACCGATGCTGACCAACAGGCGGGGGTCCCTCCTTGATCAAAGGGGCCAAGTATCCCGCAAGACTGGAAGCCATCCACCTGCAGCTGGAATGCTATTTCCCAAAAATTCAAGGCCTCTTTCTATGCTCCTCTGGTTTATCTCTTTTTAGCAATGAGCCATGGTGTGACTCCCTTGAGATGACAAAAGGAAAACGACTCAGAAACTGGAATCAAAGGTCACCGTGAACAGCCACTCATGATCACACAGCAAGCAGGTTTGGCACACAAACTCATGCTTTTAGTTCATATGAGCAGATGCGGTGTCATGAATCAGTGACAAGTTTAAGATGGACATGGAAGCCAAGTCAGTAAACTCCAACAGCAGCTGGTACAGTACATTTCATAGCATTTTGCTCTTATTTGGTCACAATTTCTTGTAAACTAGTTCATGGCACTCATTGTCCATGCATATCCACAAGCCAAAACAAAAGAACTTACAGAAATACTAATTTCTATAATTGATTATTGTTTTGAGATCTCTCTCTCTCATTAGAGAGACAATCTGCGGGTTTATCCTGCAGTTATTGTATCATCTAACTGCAGATGTAGGTGAAAAAAAGATGTATGTATGGACTATTGCAAACAAGTAGAAGCTGCTACATGTAAACATATCTCAGACTTGTAAAATCAAATTTTCAGTTCTCAACTATAAATAAAAAAAGTGGAGCACTATATACACAACTTCATGCTTGTAAGGTTAGATTCGTCACTGCAGAGACAAAAAGAGATACAGATTAATCAAATTAGTAAGTTATTTCAGACATCTATTACAAATACATAGATTGCAAAGCAGAGTTGAAAATATTGATAGTTATTTCCTCAGCACCAACTATTCTTCAGAGCACCCGAGATTTCACTTATGCTTCATGTTATCTGATATATTATATGTCAGTATCCCTCCAACTAATTTATTCTGAACGCTATGTTTTTAAATCGAGCATTGTCTAAAATAATGTTGCCAGGTAATATTGCCATAAAACACAAAACCCAGGGGGATTTATTGAAGAACAGAAAAGTAAGGCAAAGAAAAGGAAAGGATGCACTGTCCTTCTGTATCCCAGAAAACCAATATAATAATAGATGGACAGAAATACTTGACAAAAATGCCACATCCATGAGCTTTTATGATGAATAGGAAGCACTGATTATCCGCAGAAACCAAAGGATGTGTGAGTCTTCATGTGAAAAAAGAAAAGTTTTGGAACTTTCCAGGAAACTAACTACTTCTACAGTACTGCCTCAATGAATTATTCTATAAAGTTACATGAACTACTACATTATCACATGAACTACTGTCATGGAGAGGTCTGATCTTGCATTGCTGGGTATGTCTGTCTAGGAGGTTCGGAGGTGTATCTTCATACTGTTCAGTACGATTGTGACAGGCATTTCTGTGAGCTAAGGACATACTGCTCCTGAAAAGAAAAAGCTCTGCCCATCCTACCTTCTGCCAACAGCCAGGCATTGGTAATCCATCAGGACCCTGTTTCAAGGGGAATAAAAGGAAAAAAACAAAACAAAACAAAACAAAACAAAAAAACAGAAGAAGAAAAACGCTTAAGTAAGTTTGCTAGGATAGACATTTCATCAACATCTGTTAGAACAGCTGAAGCAGTTTTGACTTTCTGTCTAAAACATAGCAACCAGTTAACTTATTTCCTCTCTTATTCTCAAAGTGAAGGAAAAGGCAAAGGTGAGAAGGTTTACACTGTAAATACATACATGCACTTCTCTGCTCTAAAGATTTGTTTTTCTCTAAATCATTAGAACTTCTTTATCAGTTTCTTATTGCTGCTAGAGCTCAGGCTACATGTTGTTTTAAATACTATCTGTTTTTTTTTCACAAAAATCTGTATCTGAATGTACAAGATCAGTGAGAAAAAAATCCTATCACTTTTATCTGGAGAGTATTATATTTTAGGGGCCCCTCAACACAAAGGTCACTGTGTGATAAGACAGCAAGACTAGAATGGGAGTAGAATCTTTTCTTTTCACTTTCAATATCAGTTTTTGAATGAAGCAGTGAAATCTTAAGGCCTGAACATACCTAGGGTGCCACAGTGGAAGAAAACACCAGCAGTGGGAGCAAGGCAGTACAGCACCACTGATTATTTCAGTGCTTGGGCAATATGGCCATCTAATTTCTTCTCATGTTAGTGAGAGTGACTCCTTTTCTTTTCTGTTCCTACCCTACCTTCATGTATCTCTATGCATCCAGTATGATCAGGGCCAGCTTTCGACCAGAGTCATACTGGTTTTCATGGATGTAATTCCAATTTACATGGCGTTCCAGGGTTTATTCAGGGAGTTACATGCTCAGAATTAGGAGCACATACAATGTAACTAGACTATGTATAAGCAGAAAAAAAAATCAGGCCTTTACGTTTCTTAGAATTTAGAATACCAATACTTAATGTTAACCTACATGTGAAGATAATGGTTATTACAGATTTTTGAATATACTTGCATGTGGTCTGATGTGAATGACTTGCTGCCTAAACAAGAGACAGTGTGGTGTGCTAAACAGCTTATTCTAGCAATTATCTACAAACAGAATATTTTTATCCATCAATGATTGTTAGTGGATCTTCAGATATAAAAGATAATACAGAGACAGAGAAACATTTTTAAATACAAAAGCATGCTGTATTATCTCCAACAAAATATGAGATATGGTTACCATTAATTGGAAGCATACAACATGGACTGTGGAATAATCTTAATGGACTGTGTGTTTACAATTAAAAAGCCACTGACTTCAAATTAGAAGTGCTATAGTCAAAATAAAACCTACTTAATTTAACATTCATTTCAGAGAACCGTGCTTAACCACCAAACAATAGCAGAACATGCAGATCAAATTTTACTGTGAACAATTAAAAAAAAATCCTCCTTGTATCTTTAGGAAATGTGTATGTACTATTCATTTGGGGTTTTCTTTCTTTCTTTTCTTTCTTTTCTTTTCTTTTCTTTCTTAAATGGGAAAGAGTTCCAACTTACTTTACCACTAAATAAAAATCACTGTTGCCAGATTGGTACAAGGGAGAGGGTCAAGAAGTAGCATTTTAGTACAGGTGGGAACTTGAATTCATGCTAGCGTAGGATGGGGAGTGTTGTGTGTATTCCAGGAAGGTAAGTTCCAAGGGTAAGACCATTAAATTGAAGACATTAAATAACAAAGACAGTGAGGGTTTGGGCTGCAGACTGTTACATTCTTACAAACATCAGGTAAGCTTTTATTTCCAGAAGTGTTTGAATACTCTGGTAACAGACCAGACACCAGAAACATTACTTGTGGATGGTCTGGAAGTTAAGCTCCAGCTTGGCTTACTGGAAACCTTGATTTTTAGAAACAGTATTTACATCCTTCTGTTTGTGACTCATTTTAGCCAAACTGTGAAAACATGCCCCTAGGATGGCAAGGATTTGGAAGGAAGACCAGGGTGCAGAGTAGCTATGGGACAGGCCAGGGTGTGGAACTGAGCAGTGCAGACAGAAGTCATCAGATTTGATTAGAGGTGAACGTTGTACTGGATTTCTACAACTTGGGTTCAGGGTGAGTAAGGCAACGGGTATTTTGCGAGGAAAGTAACAAACCAACGATTCTCAGGGAAAATGTAGGAAGGACATAAACTTATAAATTACCAGGTGACGTGGGAGCAAATTGCTGAGAGTTAGGCTTAAGGTGTCAACAAAAACGTGTGTTCTCTCACTGCAGTTATGATCACTTGAAGCAGCTGGTTTGTTCATGCACATGCATGTGTTACATGAAAAATGTAAAGCCAGCTCAGAAAAACATTACTTTACATTGAGAATGGCTGGACTGCAAACAAAGGAACTGCATGCAGGGTTGGTAGGAAAGAGAAATACTGTACCAATTGGCAAGGGGCATCCAGCCCATCCAGGCCAGGCTGGCCTGGCTCCCCTTTTTCCCCCTTAATTCCACGGAATCCCTGTTTGTAAAGATTAACTTGCAATGTTACTGTCAAGGAAATGCCTTCAGTATTGACTTAAATGGAGTGAGCAACAAGAACAAACCACCACCCCACCGCCCCCCCCCAAAAAAAAACCAACAGAGAGGCAAGAAGAACAAGCTGACTGCTTATGATTTAAACCTGTGGGGCACTGATTCTGGCACATTCTAAATTTGGTTTCTTTCCAATGTATTTTGCAGAAAAAAATTAAGAAAAAAAAATCATCCCACCATCAAAACCTCACAAACTTAGCCCAGAGATCTTAAGTCTGGTGCTTTAAACCAAATTAGGAGGTTTACAAACAAAGTCTGCTTCAGAATTTGCACCTGAGATGAAGCTGTGTTAACAAAGGGCAACAGGTTGCACAGTAGCTAGTGCTTGTTCCTCTCCCCTCATTTCTTATTCCATCAGTTTACAGCAAGATGACTGATCTTCCAATACACAAGTGAGACGTACCAATGGGCAAGGTGCATCTAATCCAGGAGCACCCTGTTCTCCTTTCTCCCCTTTAGGCCCTTTTTTGCCTTTCTTTCCCTTTTCCCCCTGTGGACACAACGGTTTGGATAAAACAAGTTTCATTCTTTTGGGAAAAAAAAAAAAAGGAAGATTGGGTTTAAAGTTTGGGTTTTTTCTTTTTAAGCCAATGGAGAGCTGAAATGACACTTACCACTGTGTTCTGGTTTGGATGGTGCATTATGTGGAAAAATAAATTATATGATCACAAGCAAGAACTGCAATCAGTCTCTATTAGTTTGTGTTGGTATTTCATATCAGTATTATGAATGTTTTGTAACCTAGAACAGGGCTTGAAATCATTGATTTCTTGAGACAGAGGCAAATCTGCAAATCCCCCCTATCTGCAGTCCAGAATAAGAGGTGTCCTATTTTGATAAGTGATAGCACTGAAAGGTACATGCTCACTAAGCTGAACTTATCAGCTTCCCAGAGGATTTGCCACTAGTCAGAAGTAATTTTGGGAGAGCAGAATCCATCAGCAGGTCTTTTGATAAAAGATCTGTGGCACAGACGCTTCATAGGGACGACTGACTTAATTGCATCAGCTTTCAGGATGTCACATCAAGGGTGAACCTGGCCAGCAGCATCCTTTGCTAACTGACCCTTTGCACTCTGGTAAGAGTATGGAACAAATCTTGTTCTCTGTTCCACAGAAACCCACAGACATCACTGAGGGTGCACACTGCTGTCACTCCAAATACAACACGACCATTTCAAACCCTGTTAGAGGAATCAAAACACTCAAACTGCTTGATGGAGAGGTGCTATGACACTTTCAACAATTTCATATTGTCTTAGTATCATAAAGTAATCAGAAGTGATAATTAGATTATTTATTTAAGCATTTCAAATATTCTGTCTGCTGCAGGCAATGTTTCATATATTTGTTTTACCAAGATTTAATCCTTTGATTTCACACTGAGTTTTCTTTTTACATGCAAAACTTCCAGTGCTTTAATTCTCACGGAAATTAATTGACTCCCCTCAACAAAGCTACCTGCAAAGATGACCTCACCTTCAAGCAGTATAAGAGGTTTAGAGAGTTCATTTTATAATTGATTTCACACCAGTTGATCACAATGGTAAATGAGTTTCAGGTTGCTCTCAATTTCACAAAAATCAAAAAGGGATCACTTAAAAAAAATAAATTGGACTAGGATTGTAAAAAATGGGATAGGAAGGATGAGTAAATCAGGATATCACAAAGAAATGGGAAAAATAGTCATAGGAAAATTAGTATAACATCGAAGAACCAGCAAGTGAGGTCGTGGCTACTGGAAGGATTTAATTTGTGAGGAAAAGGGTAAAAAAGACACAGGAATTGTAAGGAATGAGGGTAGAAGGAGAAGGAAGGAATGCCCCTTTGGAAAGACAGACGGATTTTGGTGAAGCATATTAAATAGACATTTAACTTGTTCCACACCAGTACAGAAAGACTTAATCCATTAAAAATAGAGAAAAATAATTTTACACATAAATATATATATCTATAAAATATTTTTAAAAGGAAGGAAAGCATATTAGTCATTTAATATAACAGCATACCTGACACATTCAAATAAAACAAAATGTTCCATGAGCAAAACATACTGCATCCATGTCATGATAGAAGCAAAGTTACTTGTCTATCTTTTCTGTGTGCCAAAAGGTCACAGGATAATATTTGGAAAAACAGCAACCCAAACATTACCAGTCCTTACCAAATGATAAGACTGTCATATAAAAAAATCCTCACATGACAAGAACCATAAATTGGCTACATTTCCATCTTAAACCTACAAAGATGACAACATAGCAGAGAAACCCAACATCTTAGGGTCAAATTTCGTGCTATTTGTGCTCAATGGAGCACCAATTTATTTGCAGTGAGTGTATGCAAGCACAAAGCATGGACATACTCCAAAAAGGATTCTGAAAGTGAACAGTACAGTTTGAGTTCTGACTCCTTTTTAAATCTTTAGAATTTTTGTTTCTTTAACTTCTTGTTTTACAAGCCAGCAGATAAGTATTTTCAATTTCCAGTTCTGCAGGCAGATCTATGATCTTATTTGATCCAATGCAGCAGTCATCTGTGTTGAAAACAGCCTGAATTTCCTGGGTACTTTACTACTTTTTCTACAGACTGAGTTCTTTCTTTTTAATGTTAGATCTTTACTCCTTATCCTGAACTATAGAAACCCACAGGGGTTATGGAGATTCTACATCTGATGAGGATTTAAAAAAAAAAAAAAATCCTTTTTGTCCTTCTTCAGTGCCTAGGGAAATAAAAAATTGTGGCACTTCCACAACACCACTAAGGTTGGAACAATCTACAACCCTCACATGCACAGATTCTCATCGATGCAGAGTGTAGGGGAGAAGGATAATGCCTTTTCATCCTCTGTTCAGACTCCTCTGTCAAAATTCATAACAACAGTCACAACTGTGCATCTGGGACCGGGGCCACTTCCCTCCCTTCACCACAACACAATCTCTAACTTTTGTTAAAGCCTACTTGTTTTTGAAAGGAATTTTTTTTTCTATTCATACAACTTCAAAATACAAACCTTTTTTGTGATGAGTGCTGCTGGACTATAATTTTATATAAGTAATAACAGCTAGAACACTTTTTAAAATATTTTTACACCCATGTTAAGAAGACAATGCAAACACTGACCTGCTTTCACTGTAGCAGAACTACTGATGGGCTAAAATACATATCAACAATCTAGGCCCCATTTCAAACTTAAGCAGTAAAGATTTATTCCCTGCATGTCTATGACAAAAAGTGTCACTGGTTCTCTTTAGAATGTCCATAATGGTATGTAGTTTTGCAGCGCAATTTAAGTTTGTTAACTGGAAACTCACGAATCTCAATTTGCATGATGTCAGACCAACAGCCAATAGAAATATTTAAAAACCAAGAAATCATAGGCGAGATGGTATTCATCTGTTGTTACAAATATTGTTTATCTGTTGAAATGGATGCTGTTACACCAATTTACTCATAGATAATTAGTAATCTACATAAGGAAAACCACCAGAGCACAGAAGACTAGGTATAATGAGAACTTGGATTAATTGTATTACATTGTATCTTTTGAGAGCCAGTTTTCTAGTTGGAAAAGGAACTGTTGATGCAGGTAAAGTAATTTCAGTGAAATAAGTTTGCTTGCATGATATAAATATTCCCTAATTTATGGGAAAAATGTGTTTAAACTGTGCAATGGAAGTGTCCTCCACAGAGGTCTCAGCTATATCTTCCCTGGCTTTTCACTGGGAAAGGCCTTCCTACGCCTCCTAGTTTTCCTTACTCTGGGAATCTTTAAGGCAGGTATTTGATCTCCATTTTTGCCCTACAGACTTCCTGTCAATCCTCCTTCTGAAAGTCCACAAAACAGTGTGTTTTTTGAAACACGGATCAGACTTGCGAACTACTTTATCCCACGCATTCTCCTCAGGAAATCGGGTTTGCCTTTTCATGAATTTTTAGGGAGATGCAGGACCAGAGTTCCTAGGAGATGTGTCCTGCAGCCCAAGAGAATAAATCTCCACAGGCAACCTAAATCACAACTGAACTCCAAAAAGGGTGTAGTCATGCCACACACCATTCCCACATACAATTCCCTCACTTCCTCGCAACTGGAAGTTCCATATTTGACTTATCTTGTCAAGCTCTGCAGCATGCAAGACTCTGGAAAATGAAAACATCTTTACATCCTGAGTGCTGAATGTCATCTGTTCCATTTTCACATTATATTTGCATAAGCGAACTTTTTACCAGCTTCCCATCTTTTCTTCTAAAAATCTTCTGGAGCGCCTGTGGCTGAAATTTGTCTGCCTATCTGCTCTAGCTGGACGTGGTAACACAGACTCAGAAAGCCTGACTGAAAGGGAGTTCTGGAGGTTGCCTGTGATTCCCATCCTGAGCAGGATGACTCCTGACCCTAGGGCAGGTCAGACCAGACCAGGTTCTGCAGTGCTCCTTGAGCAGTGGTTCAACCCCCTCTCTGGACTCACTATTCCAGTGCTGTGCTGTTCTCCTAGTGAACAATTGCTCTGAGCCTCTCAGGAGCAGCTTGTGGTCCTGCATGTCCTCAGCTGCCATTACCCAGAAGAGTTTTGCTCTATTATTTTTTTGTCTCCTCCTTCAAGTAGTTTGGCCCCCCCATTGTCAGACTAAGCCAGTCCATCTCCTCCAACCTCAGCTACCAGTTGTGTTTGCCCAGATCCCTGCCAGCTTGGTAACCTTCTTACTCTCTGATTTTTCCTTGAACTGTGAGGCTCAAAAGACCATCTGCAGAATTCAAGAAACCTCACTGGAATTGATTAGAGAGGCATCAGTACTTATTTTTATCTTTTGGACACAACTCTTTGAACGTATCCCAGGGTGAGAATATACTGTTAAGCTCATTCAATTTGGCACTTGCTGTAACTCCCACTTGGCACAAAGAGCATTTTGGCCATCACCTCTCTGAGCTGGCAGTTATCAGTTACACCCCTCGACTGCTAGCTGCTCTCAAGGAGAAAAGCTGTTCACTGGTGGCAGACAGACCTGTACTCTGACAGCAAGTAAGGGCACACCATTCATTGTGATTACTCCGCCAGGTCAAACACTGCCTTTATAACATTCATGGAGCACCTGCTTAAACAACTGTTGTTCTGCAAAATCGGTACCTTACCGGGGATCTCTGAGCTCAAATGAAAGAGCAATATACCAAGGGACAAAAGGGAAGGATGAACTTCATATTTCCCTTTTCAGCGCATTCTTGGGAAGTGTTTTGCCTAACCACATTAAGAAACAGGGATGAACTCTAACACCCACGGTGACTTTTTAGCCCTGCTTCTTGTTTAGGACACCATAATAAAAAATTAATCTAGCCTAACCCTGCATATGTCAGCTTGACACAAATATTTGACTGACCTAGAAAAATCATCTCCATCATGTATGGACTTTTACACTAAGTGACTTGGTGTGAGTTCTAATTCAGCAAGCTGGGATTTGTGTTGGATAGAAATGGAAGAGATTTGCTCATGAAGTGTCTCTACACACATTAAGTCCTGCATTGCTTTTTACTAAACAGATTTCCAAGTCACTGTGTCTGTACACTGAAAAGAAAGTCAAGGCTGTTTCTGCTAACTTCACACTCTAGTTGGTTTACCAGAATGGCAGAGTATATGATTCAATTTCAACCCATATGTATCACAAAGTCCTTAATTGCAAATAAAACATTGCCAAAAATAAGAATTCCAGCAGTTCCCATCTTAGCCACTTGGAGCAGGACAGGTAGCATGTACAGGCACACTACACCAGGATCAACCATTAGTCTGCAAATACTGCCAGGGAACAGAGCTGGGCTATTCAGTGTAAAAGCACTACCACAATGACTAATGTCTGCATTAAATATTTCAGGACTTTCAACAAGTGCAAGATGGATTGGAGAAAATGAGCCTAAAAAAAGTCTGTGCTTTGGGACATGTTGATATTTCTGGTCCTTTACATAGGTTTTTTGTGGTTTTTCATGATTTTGCTTTAGCATTTATCTGTGACTTGCCTTTTGGCACACAGTAAAAAAAACAAAGATAAGTTTTAACAGGACAGTTTATAGCATAAAGACAGCAGAACTGATTAGCTGAGGAATCAAGCAACAGTCAATAACACTGTGGTCACCTTTTCTCCCTTTTCTCCTATATCACCCTTTTCTCCTCGAGGACCAGGGAAACCCTATAAAAACAAAATGGACAAAGATAGGTTGGCTTTTATTAATATGCAGATTGAGTTTTCAAATATTCTTGGAAAACCTAGGAAGATGATGTCACTACATGCTCTGTACCTCTATGTGTGTTACGTGTGGACACACGCACAGACACACGAGCATGTCAGATGAGTAAGTCACAGAGTTTGGTAGAGACATTTTGGCAGCTACAGAGAGAAATCATACCATTCAAACTGGCAATCATCCATGCTACATAGCATATGTGCATTCTGAAAAAGACTCCTCCAAGTCAGGGATTTCAGTGTAGGACTACAGAAAAAGACTTCCAGTAAGTCTTTTTAGCATGCCAAGGATTGAGCCTATGTTTTGAACACATCCTTTAGAGGCTATGGAATTATTCTCTTTAATTAGAATAAATCCAGTTAACTAAGTGCTAAGTGACTCCTTGATCTTCTACAAGTGAGTCATCTGAGTATTTTCTTAGCAAGCATTTTTTCAGCCTACTGACATCCAAAGGACCAAGTACTTGCATTACTAAGCACTGCTATCTGGTGGTGTCTGTTGATAAGGGCTGTACATAGCACAATCTTTGTCCTCTTTACCACAGAGAAAGAGCAAACGCAGCACTCAGCACACTCTCTGCAGGCACTGCATGCACACTGAAAGGCAGCAAAGATGCTGTGCCCCTAAGGGATTTCTTGGCAGACTCTTACGACCCCTGAGAGTGCCCTGGTCACACACATTACTTACATCAAGGCCAGGCTCGCCGTCTTTGCCCTGCCAAAGAACCACAGGAACTGCATTAGCTTCCCTCAGACAAGGACACTGCTGCCCATGTTTAATATTTCCAGGAACTGATAACCTGGCTGCAAAATTTTGCTTGACTGTAAAATTTTGTTCGTAGGCAGATTCTGGGAGCAAGCTAAAAAGACAGGAAAAACCTAGAAAATTTTCTTTTTAGTTGGCAGAAGTGGAAAACAGAAACAGGATTTTTTTTTTTTTAATTTAACTCACAAAAGTGACCCTCACATAAAAATGCATGGCAAGCTAATTTAACAGTCCATGGAGCCTGAAAACTGTCTCCAGCCACTGACTCCTGATCCAGTTAAATGGATCCAATTAAACCACAGGTCTGTATTACAGCTTAAATTAATTAATCAAACAGATTAGACTGGAGAGGGTACGGAAACACTAAAAGTCTCCTGGAAAGGCTGGTTGTGCCTGGCCAAGCACATTTACATGACTTTCCTTGCGTCAAAGTACAGAACAGCCATGTGTATATGTACACACCTGACCCAGTCATTAGCAGTGTAAACAGGGAAAGTCAACTGATTTTACTGGGGATATCCTTGTCAGGCCAAAGGAAGTTCTCCCTCATATTTTAGAAATGGATAACATAATTAAAATTATTGATTTAAATAATTTCCACCTATGAATGAGCAACAATGAAATTCTCACATTGCTTCTGAGTAGATGACAGAGAAATGAAAGCAGAACAGGTCTCTGAAGTAACAAATGAAGAAACAAAAAAAACCCCAGAATGGTGAAGAAACCTTGAAGTATGGAAATCCAAGCAGCTTACTGACATTAAGAAATTCACAGCTTTCCACAGTTCCTCCTGAACTCCTGGCACTCTCACATGGTCCCCAGGCAGCTGATGGCCAAAGGCTGCTGAACCAGGAGCACCTGCATTCTACATCTCCTCTCTCTTGCTAGTTCATGTCAGGTCTCATTTTTCATGTGCGTGGGTAGAAACCCAAGAGTGTGATTCAGACCATTGACCTTGCACTGTCAGGGTTTATTATCAATCTCTGCCTTTTCCAAATAATTCTACTGCTAGGTGAAAATCAGCCATAAAGCACACAAAGTTTAATCAGGGAAGGATGAAAAGTGCAGTGTGTACAAACTCTGTGCAACTTACAGGCAAGCCGTATGGTCCTCTGGGTCCAGGGTCACCTACAGTTCCCTTCTCACCCTAAGAAAAGATTACAGAACAAGCAAACAAAAACATTGGCTATCTCAGAAATTATCTCTACCAAGTGCTTTAGGTTAAAGTTTATGATTCCTAAGTATTTTGAGTGGAAAATATCCAAGCTCATTTATTTTTATTAAATATTTAAGAGGGAAAGAGAAGGTGTGTACTACTTTCTAGGCAAAACGACTTTTTAGGCATATGATATCACGCTCATTTTTAAATACATTAGTAACTGAAAATATGTTTCAACTGAGCATGCACCAGTGTCAAGTTGAAGCTTTTAAAACCTTAATGTTGCTCTCAGTAAAAACCCAAAGTTGTAATGAAAACTGAGGAAATACAGCATCAAGCTGTATATGTACATAGCAGCTGAGATGCTGCACAGTGACAGGCAAAAATAATGTGCCAGTCAAAGTTTGATTTAAGGAGGCAATGCTATTAACAGTGACATTGTGAAGATTATCCTATGCACAACACTGTGTTGCTAAGTCCTCTATTGGATTCTAGATAAGTGATGTAAATACCCTGGTTTATTAAAATCAAGACAACTGTAATAATATGCAAGACAAACAAGTACAGAGATTACTCCAGAAGTCTGATCTCATTCTGCACTAAAATCCATGAAAAAATTACCAGTTTCCAGAGGGGTGCTGCCAAAGTCATTTTGCGAGCTTAATACAGGGTAAACTTTTCCAAATGGAATGGAATTTCAAGGCGACAAATTTCAGGCCGACAGTAAAAATCACCTTTACTCTCTAACTGTTCTTTTTCAACATTGATATGAACTTAAGCTTCCCAAGCCAGCCAGGACTAGCCCGTGTAACTGCAAGGACAGGTCCCTGTCAGCTTGGAAGGGAGTCAGGGCTGGGAAGAAGGTGTGGAAAGCAGTCTTGTTTCAGACTGCGGCTTTCTTTCTTCTGAATTAAATCCATCAGAAAAGCACTTCTCTCTGGGGAGCACAAAACTGCTCAAAGTGCTGGTGAAATAGAAGAAAAAAATTCTGACTACCTCCAGTTTTCAAAGCTCCTACTCTGGATTTGTTATGCAGGGTGACTTGGGTCCCTTTGTCACCCTCTTTGCTGAACACACCCTAACACAGGGCTTGGTGCAAGGCTCTTGGTGGGCAGAAGTTTTGTGTTCCATCCTAGCATGTGCTGCACTTATGTTTGTGGGATAATTCTCTGTACAACATCCTCTGGGTTATTTACTGCTTATTATTATTTCATTAATGACTATTATTAAAAGCATGAGACAGAGATGGAGATGTGTACCTAATTAATAGTGGTGATCATTGGCAAATCCAAGTACTTGGCACAGTTCCAAAAATGGGCTGCTATATCTAAGTTTCATTGACTGAATTATACAAAAAGGCAGTCACCAGAACAAATGGGACCTTAACCTGTGGTTGAATAATCCTAGGAGTTTGTCAGAATAACTGACACTTGGTTTGTTTTAAATACATTATAATTTTCTTAGGTGGGCACTTGCTTTAGTCTAGAGGTAATGAGACGTGCAGTGTCAGGTCTTTCTGGATTCTGTTACTCCCCTGCTAATTTCTGAGCTGCATTAAGGCTGGATGCCCTGGCAGGACAATAGGAGGTATTGGGAAGTAACAGCTGATTTTCCAAACAATAAATCCCTTGCAGCTTTAAAGCTTTCTGCTAAGAAGAAACTGATTTGCTGACCCATGGAGGTAAGAGCTACAAAACTCTTCGATCAGTACTCGAAATATGTGAAGACTAATTCAGCATCTTTTTTTTTTTTTTTTACTCTTCAACTGCAAGATGACTATACAAAGTCCTCTCGAGATAGACTTTTAACATTGCTAAACATACGGTAGACATAAAGATACTGAATGTATCAGCCTAGGAAATAATCTCACCTGTTATGTAAGAATATATTTGGAGAACTGTATCTCAGAATTTTTTGCCTTCAATACAAAACACATACTGAAACATGTTTGGAATATCAGATGAGGTCCTGAATGTTCATGGATTATATGAGAGTGATGGACTGTCATGAGCAAACTGCTCTCAACCATCACAATTTTCTTCAGAGTAGCAGATATCGGCAAACTTCAAGATTTTTATTTTTTTTTTTTGTGAGACAATCTATCATTGTCCAATAAATAGAAACCATAACCTATCTTTTTTTTTCCTCCTGTTTCACTTCAGTCTCCTGAATCATGGACAAATGAGAGTTAAAATTTGCATGAACAAAACTGAATAATCTGTGTCTCCATTAGAATAGATAAGGAGATTTCAAAACACTGTCATGGTGAGAAACATTTTAACCAAATTAAAGAGAATGCACTTTACCTACTAGTACTAACTGTGTGTAATGATGACAGTGTTGCACAGGCTACACATCTGAAAGCCAAAACCAAGCTGAAAACCAGGTCCTTGTCATCAATAAAAAAAAAAAAAAAAGGGAAATGTGTATTTCCAGCTCTCAGATTCCTTTAGCTGGATAAAGCTGGATATATATTATGCCTGTCATCAGCCTTCAGGCTTACAAGTCTCCTTTAATCAGCAGTAGCTGAAGATGTCTATCTGTTTTCCAGTGTTCTCTACTTTTCTTTCTCTTAAGACAACATGCAAATGAAAATAATGAGTACAGTCAGATTCAGAGGCCTATTATGTCCTACTTCTCCACGTAGTAAAGATAGTAAATCTTTCTAAGCACCTGACAAAATGGTATTCCAATAGTGAAAATCAGTAAGAACTATTAGACACCAGCCTCATAAATTATAATAATTTACATTATTAATTACTCTTTCAGTTTCTACTACCCTCTTACTCTTTCTACTAAAAAATGCATAAAACCGCATTATAGTGTTATGCATGATTTTCTTAGTCTACCTTGTCACCATCTAAACAGAATTTGTAAAGATGATCTGATGTTTTTTATTTTAATAAATAGTTAATTGAAAACCAAAAACCCACCCTAATTTGCACAACAGTCTGTTTAGCCTCAGAGTATTAATTCAGCATCACCTTAAATGCAGCCTGTGCACCAATAAATTCATGATTATTCTGTAAAACAGCCCTAATTCCCTTCTGGGTTTATACTGGCCCAAGGTTTTTCTTATCAATACAGACAAAATGGGGCCCTATTCAGTGACAGTGAACACTGGCCCTATGCACTGTTTTTAATTAAAAAGTAAAGTCTGAAATCTGCAGACAAAAATGTCTCCCTCCTGCTTTCACATAAACAAGTTCAACAGTTGCAAAGGCAAGTTGTAAAACAGCATTAAAAAGATATGTTTTGTTATTTAAATAATGAGACATATATCAACACTGGGCACCTGTTACATAACTATGCTACAAACAACTCCTCCTCCCAAATGGTATTGAATAATTAAATGAACAATTACAATCCTGCTAGTTGCCTGCTTGGGAAAAAGCCTTCTATGTCTTGTGAACTTCCTCCCATTCATTTAGCTCCACAGAAAATGGTGGGTGTGTAGGAATTTTCTGCACACCTTGGTCTCTCTATTTTTGTGAAGTTCTCCTTCTATGCTCATGCAATTACTGATTTACATCACAGCAATTCCTATCCCCTTTGTAGCTACAGCTACAGTAGGGCTTACTCCAGATCCAGCTGTACGACTCTTTAAGACCTTGCATACCCTCACAAGGAAAAAATATTAGTAGCTCTCCTCCACAGACGAGAAGAATAGTTTATATTATATTTTATAGTCAAAGACACTTCAACTGGTAGCACACATGCATATCCTTCTACATAAAAGCTCATAATGCAAGAATAAAATGTATGGTATTTTTATATACTTCTACATGTATATCTCATCTAAATTATTTACTTAAGATTAGAGGATGTTCAACTATCTTTTCACAGAATGGACAGAAGATACATTTTTGTCCTAAGTGAAGAAAAAAAAAAAAAAGAGAATTGAATCAGTAATCCCCTAGAAAAACAGAAAAAATACTCAAGTCCTTCAGGCACTTAACTAGCCTGAGTGGTAACTGCAGCCTACTGTACAGTTTAATTTGGACTATGCTGCATGTCTTGTATTTATTCCTCAACACATAGCTCTGTAAAAATCCATCTTACCTTCCTCAGATGAAGCTAACTGGACCTCTGCCATGTGGCTGTGTCCTTAATACAGCTAGTCTGAAGTTGTTTTAGTACAGTTGTTTTGTTAAAGTGAGGAAGTCAAAGAGACTAAGTTCTGGACTGGCAACTGCTTGGAGGCTTTAGTTAGGATATCATCTTCTGTTTTTTTGTATAAGTTGATGGTTGTATTGTTGAAGGTGACAGGCTAGTCACCTAGCTATAGTTAAAGATCAGAGTCCCTATCCTATCTCCACTGGAGAAAATTTACCTTGAATATTTCAAATTAAATAGCAGGGCTCCTATCTCCTAAGCTTAAAAAAAAAAAAAAAAAAAAAAAAAAAAAAAAAAAAAAGTTTACAGAGGCTGGATATATTTTTCCTGAATAAAAAGAAGAGAGAAACACTCTTCTTTTTTTGCCATTGCATTCTTATACAATCAGATCACATAATCTTCTTTTGTACCAGTCTGTTTTCTCAATTTACATAACATAATGAAAGTAATGAAAATAATGTTCTGTTTGTGGCACTGTGAACTAGAAAGTCCAGTCAATCTAACTAATCTAACTGATTAGTCATTTCAAAATACCAGCTCCCCTGGAGTTAATGAATTATGACGTCAACCTCAAACAGATAAATGTGTGTGCAAATAGAGTGCATTTACAGTTCTGGGCTGCTCCTCTACAGGTGAGATACTCTTCTGCTCTGTAACATCTAGGCACAGTATGAGTCCCCATATGACATTTTTCCATTGTGGCAGTCACTTTGTAAGGAGAAGCACATGGAGCATATACTTACTCTCTCTCCTTTGGGACCTGCAGGGCCATGGGGACCAACTGGGCCATCTAAACCCTAGAAAAAGGAATAAAGAGGGTAAGAGAGAGGGCTTGTTCTTACAACTCTTTAGTTTCAATAGCTGTCTTGTACACAAGAACTAACATGGAATCAGCCTTCACTGGTTGAAAATCTGGATTTAATCGTGATGCACCCTATTTGGCCTTCCAAACTCCACCTATAACCTCTCCTGTTACAAGGGTCTTTCTTCTATTTGGTGTTCACTGCATCCATGGAAGCAATCAGATTTACAAATATCTTAAACTGATTGGAAGAAGATGGAAGGGTCAAAAAAGAGATTTTTAATTATTGTTTTATTTTTAAAATTGATTATTCTTTAAATTGAAATCTCCACCTGTAAGATGGACTTACCTATTGCAGGGATCAATGAGAATCTTACTTCCCAGACATAACTCTTTCACTGTATAGATTTCTTTCTCATTAAAGAAAGCACAAGATTTAACGTCTATGATGTGTAATAGAACAGTGTCTGCAGATGAACCCCAGCACATCTGCACCTCCTTCACTGATTGCATATTAGCACTGAACAGCTATGTTCTCCTGTAAGCTAAATCCCTAACCCTACTCAGGAAAACTAGCAACCCGACCACAGCAGTTGTCCGACCAAAAATCAAAACTAAGCTGCCTTTTTAAGGTTCAGAGCTCCTTTTACAGAGAATTTACTTCTCTTTCCCATAGATATTGCCCTGAGAATCTGCTTGAAGCCGCTTCTTATGCAGCATGGAAAATGCCTGCAGCATTTGGCCTTCCTTCCTGTGTGCAGTGAGCGAGCTTGGCTGGGAGAAGCCCTGGGAAGCACACGGACTCAGTCACGAAGGGGGACACAGAAAGACAAGGGACTCACCCGGGCTCCTGGCTTTCCGTCTAAGCCAGATGCTCCCTGTGTGGTTAGATGGAAGCATGGATGATGGGCACGACACGAATGACAAAAACGTGAGATTAGTAAGTGGTGCTGATGAATAAACACAATTCAAACGTACAGCACATGCTGTGACAGGGTTCTGGAGTTGGGTATCACATTACTACAGCATGTTAGTTAAAAATTCACATAAAACACCAAGAGCCTGATTCTGTTCTCGCTTCAGTGTAACATGACTGACCCACCCCTGCCCTCACATCAAGCGTATCAGAGCAGAACACTGTCAGGCTATAGGAGCCCTACAAACACCAGATGTTAAGGTGTTTTTGAGCCTGAACATACAAATATTTACTTTGTAATCTACTCACATGCTTTCTAAGTTGTAAATAGCGACAATACTGAATAGTATACACAAAGGAAGAGAAATGTGTGTTAACTGCGATAGGAAATATATAAGTGCAAGAATACTGCATTATGCAGCCAACAAAATCTGGATCCTGACCACAATGGCCTCATTCATTTCCAAGAGCCCGGGAGACAATCACATTTCCTGTTTTCCCGCTGTACTCCCAGCTCAGAGCTCAGCCACGGGCCGCCCCAGGCACGCCGGGCGATGAGCCGCAGCATCCTTGGGGACGGGGGGACCCCTCGTGGACCCTGTGCGAATAACAGAGCAGAGCCGGAGCGCCGATGCGCCGGGGATGTGCGGCACAGGCAACATCACTAGTCGGGACACAGGGAATAATCCGGGGAACGCCCCGCTCCTAAAAAAGCAAACCAAACCAACCTCCAAACAAACCCAGCCAAAATCTCCAGCCAACTCAATAAAACGAGCCATTTTTTGGAACGTCAAACGCTTGGACTTTGCTCCTGAAAATGACATTTAGAAGTAGCAAGCAGGAGCAAGACAAGATCTGTGTAAATTTGGAAAATATAGTAGCATATTTTGTTCTGGAGTCTCTTCTACCTTGTAGCCATTTTCAGGGCATCTGCTCAGGCCTCCAAAGCTCACTCTCTACAGAGATGTAACTGTCAATGTGAAAATGAGCTTTTATTTTTCCCAAAATGAATTAAAATTCTCAGTGACGCTGACCTTGTCCAGAGGCCCTGCACATAGTTCATGAGAATTTTAATCAGAGAGGTTTGTGTTGCTTTGGGTAAACTAAGTCTTTTTTCTCCATTTTACTGTTAACAATGTAATCACTGGGATCAATCCTCATACAATAACAACACCAAAGAGGAAAAATGAACTCTTTTTCTGAGGAAAAAAAAAGAAAAAAGAAAAAAACAAAAACCAAAAAAACCCCTGCCTTTTCAGCACACTTTCAAACACAAAGTATTTCCTATTTTATCAATCTAAATTTTAGGAACTCTGATGTTTCCATATTTTTCAGGTTCTGCACTTGTAAGACAAAATTCACGCCTCTCAGAATGGGAATTTTCTAAAGGATAAGGCAAAACTAAGAATCCAGGGGAAAAAAAGACCAAACACAACTAAATTCACATAACCAATTTTTAGCTTTCCTCAATTAGAACTCTCCATTTGAACTTCAGAAGTGCAATAAGAGGAAAAATAACTGAGGAGACGGGGGAAAGGGAAGACTCTTTTCGGAATGGAAACACCATACAACATTTGAATAACAGCACGACTAATGTAATGGAGGTGATGACATCCTTGTGACACTGAACGCTCTCAACTGACACACAACAAAAAAACCCAAACCCTGACAGCACTGGGTGTTACAGGACATTACTTGGGATGATAGCACAGATCTGGGACAAAACAAAACAAGACTGATGCTCTGCTCCAACACGCTGTATTCTATATATATGCTATTGAGTAAATTGGAGTTGTTCATGAGGAGTAGAAAGAGATGTTTGTGATTTGCACTGAAATTGAATAGTTGGGGTTTTTTACTTACTGGAAGACCAAGGGGCCCTCTGTCACCCTTTTGACCTGGTTCACCCTTCAATCCTTTAAGACCATTTAACCCTGGTTCACCCTAAATGTAAAAGTATAAATGCCAAATTTTTGGTGCTATAATGGGTGTTTAAGCTGGGACAGAAGAAGCCAGTCTCAGAAGTAGCTGCAAATTCCAGTTTGAAACAAATTCAACCTTCTCAGATTACTGGCAATTTAAATACTGATTGAAAGGTGGGCAAAAGTACTTGGGAGATGTCTGCTCAAGATTTAAAATCTGTGTAAAAAAAAAAACTACAGGAAACTTATGGGTAAAAGATTTTTTTTAATCTTTTCCTAATAATTATCACTATAGTTAGATGGTTTGAATTAAGCATGAGTTTCAGGGGGTTTTGGAAATTCTTCAAATCCCATAAACCACCCAATGCAGATAATTCAAACTGAAAGAAAACATTCATAAAAGTAAGCCTCAAAACTGTAGGTTTCTAGAGTGGGATCTCCTGAAAAGCACATTTGGTAAGGAAGCATTACTTTTCCTTACAGTAAACTGGAATTTGCAGCAAAATCTTATATAAAGATATTTTAAACCTTTAAGCATACATAATAAACAGTAACAAGTTAAGAGAAACAGTACAGGTAATACAATGCCAAGCTATTTGGGAGGTCCATAGTTTCTGTGTTCATACAGAGAAATTTTAACAATGTAAGAAATGGCACTTGTTGTGATTGTTAAATTATGTATAGGCTATTACATTAAACATCACCAAGATGATAATACTGGGCTCAGAGCTGCCAATAAATCATTTTCTCATAATGAAAAACTGCATCAGCATGAGGGCTGCTCAGTCAAAGAGAGTATTGACCACACCTGCCTCTTTTGGGAAACAGAAACTTCATCCAGGCTGCTCCCCATGGCCTCATTGCTAGATTTCCCTTTGATGTATTATGTTGCCTTATATTATATTCATATTAAAAAAAAAAATCTCAGTAGAACCCAGTCTGCTCCTTTAAGTAACTCCAGACATCATCTGCCTGCTTTGCACCCTAAGTAGCCATTTCTTCATTCTTACTCTATTTGACTTGATGTGACTTTCAGAGCAAGTAGCAATGGAAACACTGAAGTTTTGGAAACAGACCTGAGAAATCCCACAAAGCCTGAGTCTCAGGCCAAAAGCCTGAGGTAAAGCAGGGCTGGTGCTAAAATGGAACACACTTGATTTCAAAAAATGATTTATGACTTAGGTTTCTTGAGCCAAGGTAACACAGTCTCGGAAGGGGTCAAACCTGTTATTTTCTGTCTTGCACGTTTAAAAATCCAAAATAAAAGCCTGAAACTAAACAAAAACACCTTTTCCTCCTCTTCCTTACTTTTTGAGAAAGGTGAGATTAGGGAGCCATAGTGATTTAAATGATCATGCCTGACAAGACCACTGGCCTTAATGAATACAGCGTCATGCTGAATTTTAGCTTACTGGTGACTACTGAATTAAAGCACAAATTAAAATATTCAAACTCTGCCAAAATTCACTTCCACTCTCCTGAGCTTTTCTCATGGGCTAAGAGAGTCCCTAAAGAATATCTAAGCTATGGAAAATTGTATTCCAGACCTGCCTGATCATGAATCCAGTTTGGAAAACACAAAAGTGCAGACATCAGTTCATGATGGTGAACCGGCATAACATGAGAAGAACTGGTCAGCAAAATACCTGTCACCTAACAAAGGCCATGGAGACTGGAAGAAGCAGGAGATACAAGGGAGCATAAATGAAGATGAGTTTATCTGACTTAATTTCCTGAGCCTGTAACATGCTTCTGTATTCCAAAGTAATTCCAAAGTGCAATGGTAACTTGCCCATGAACAGGAAGCTAAATAGTTTAGTGCCACATCCCAAATATTCATACAAAAAATGGACTCAGCTGATGCTGAGGAGAAATACTACCCAGAAACAATCACAGAAAATTTAAAAAGCTTTTAAGCTCCTAATATTAAAATCTGCTTTAAGGTTTAAGAATATCAGAAACATTTATTAAATGAGGCATGACAAAACATAGCTGCATGCATTCAAGAGCAAAGCATGACACTTTGCTGACATAAAGAGCTGCAAACCCCTGTCTATTCAAGACAGGTATTAATTTACCTTTGGGCCAGGCAGTCCATGAGGTCCCTAAAAATAAAAGTAACATTTTTCATTATGAAACTACACTACAATTTTTTTTTGAGTTTTTGCTTTATAGGGATACAAATTACCCGTATATTTCTTTACTCCCAAAAGAAATGCGGCTGTCAATAAAGGAACAGTGAACACCTGATTCTGAGGAGGAACCAGACCACTAGCATGTTAACAATAACAGGAATGTGCAATTTGTTTTTCCAGCTCCTATAAATTTTAAGACATGCAAAAAGATTTCCAAATTAGGCCCCCTCTTTAAAGGCCACATATTCTGATAACACTTTTAGTAAGCAGGCAATAAAGTGGCAAGAGGGCTTAGACCATTTCTAGTCCCTCTGTTCCTTCCAAGCTTACCATAGGGCCTGGAGGACCATGTGGTCCTGGTGGTCCAGGTGGTCCTATCATCTACAGATAAAAAACAATGGTATTAAATCATGCAAAGCAAAGAACTCCCACAAAAATACCAGAAGTCAGGCTGATCCTTGTTGGCAAGCACTTACAAAAACATCTATGCAACAGTGAACATTGACAGAGCATCTAGACAGGGCTCTAGGAATGGGAATTATTTTGATTTGAAAGACAGGGTACCCCAAGTGCAGATCTGCCTGTGCCATTTGGCAGTGTGCCTGCCTCCAGATTCTTCTTCCTAGGATCTATGATACACTTTAAGACACTATGAGGGAAAAACAATAAATCCCTGTAAAACAAACAGTACTGATAAGGGATGCTTGAACTTTTAATATTTTATGGTATGTGCTCTTTAGTTCTCTCTCATACTACTTAATCTACAGAGCCAGAAGGTGATGATGTGTTATTTTATTCCTCCTCAACACTGACGATTGGAAAAGATACTAAATTCAAGCCGCGCTTTGGCATTATTTCAAAATTGCCCTGTCTCTCCTTTTATTTCTTGTAGCCCACTTGTACCAAAAATTCTCAGAGGTCATTAAATTAGGTAATCGGGTTGCTCAGCATTTAGTGCACGCATATTCTGCACTGATTTTCCACGTTCCTAACAAATCCACGGAAAGAATTTCATGATGATATATTCATCTCAATATCCCTTCTCTTCCTGGATTTATTCCCAATGGGTTGCTGCCATAACCTGTAGAGTTAATACAGGTCTCCAGACTCATGCACTGCTGTAGTAGCTGTCGGTGGTGGCAAGAGCAGCTACAAGAAGCACTTTGGAACGTGAGACAGATTCCACCACCTCTGAAATCTCCTGAAAACTCTTAAGTCTCCCTTCAAGTGAAAATAAGCAGAACAGGATGAATGAATTAGTGAATTAATTTCTAACAAGCTAATTTTCTTCTCACAGAAAGAACCTCAGAGGTGTGGGGTCCCTCTTGAGTCCTGTGATGGCACCGAGCAGCTTCTTGGACTTCTCAGAGCTATGGCTTCTGTCACTAACCTCTGCTCTGAGGTCTCTCATCTTACTGTGCTCTGATAATGAAAGTCACCCACACCATAAAGGTCCTATGGAGGCGGTTTTTTTGGGTTTTGGGTTTGTTTGGTTTTGTTTTTTTTGTTTTTAATGCCTTTACAATGCTTAAAAAAAAAAATCAGGAGAATGTCTCTCTCATTAAACTAGCTCACTACCCTGGGTTACATATCCGAAGTCAGTCTAGTCTGGTTCTCACTCGACTATCTTAGATTCCCAGAGTATAAGGTGTTAAGAGAGATTATGGTTTGTTTGGGTTTTTTTCTTTCTTCCTCATTTATCTTTTGATTCATTACAGAGCCAGAAGGCTTTGACTGAAACGAGCCCGACTTGTTCAAAGTCATAGAACAGAACAGGAATTATATCCTTAGAATTTCTTAAATTGTATTTAGCTCTACGACCAGAAGTCTGTTCATTCTCAGGAAAGATCAGTCATGAATATCAAGTATTGCTCAGACTGAGAAGCTAGAGAACCACTGCTGGACTCGTGTGTTCATTGCAATGCCACACTGAGACTTACTGAGGGACCTTGGGCACCAGGCAAACCAACGTCTCCTTTTTCACCTTTCATGCCATTGGCTCCCTAAAAATCATTACAAAACAGCATTTATAAACAGCTTTAATCTTACTAGCAACCAATCTAGAAATGACATTTACTGGCTGGCAAATAATTATCATTTAAAAAAAAGAATAACAGCACACATACAAAGGAAATCCTTCAAAAAATTCTAGCACTACTTTAAGAATAATTTTTAACTAATAAAAACATATGCTATTTTAGATAGCTATCAACTGTGGCACAATATTTATGACAATTCCTTAAACTGGCACGCCATACATGATATATTGTATTACAGATACAATACAAAATTGTATCTGTAATACAATATATCATGTACAAAATTTTGAAATTGTTTCTGTTTTTGCTGAGAAATTTCATGTGTATGTATACCTATCTATATATACAAAATAGGAAGAATGTATCCCATAAATATTCATGCATTTTTTTCTCCCCCCTCAATTTAAGTCACCTGAAACTTCCATTCAAAATATAGCTCCTTTCTCCTTGCCCATGTTGTGCTATATATTACAAGAGCAGTACAACTTTGGTCAGACTGCCAACTCATCTCTTTCTTCCCAACACAGTATTTTTTTCACTGTAACAAAAGGTCTGACAATCCTCCTCTTAGATTAGCTTCAGAACAATCTCAGAATTTTCTCCCTAGTGCTTTCTGTCCCATTTGCAATTTATCAACACTGTTGGAAATTCCTGATAATGGAAGAGAGAAAAAATTGAAGTATTTTTGCTAAAACTAATTAATTAATTTTTCATACTCACTGGGAGGCCAGGCAGTCCAATTCCCCCTTTTTCTCCAGGCATCCCAGGATCACCTGTGTCTCCTTTTGAGCCCTTAGGACCCTAAAATATGAAATTATTCAGCAAGTCATGAAAAAACTTAGGCACACCAACAGAATTCTAGCTTTGATCTTAATAAGCAGACGTCATGTGCTGCATATACCTTTGCTATTAAAATACAGAAATGCAGCACTTATTAGATCACAGACTATGCAGCAACACTATAATGATCTTTATTAAATATTATCATATTATTTAGATTATGAACATTAAGTTACAACTTGGGATCATGGAAATAATCTCTTGAAACAGCCTGTGGTTGCTCACATGTTCTTCACTACATGATTTAAACAAAATGTACCTGCTCTCCATCAACTCCTGGAGTTCCTGGGGATCCTGGTTCACCCTGCAGGAGACAAGACAGAACTGGATTATGCCAATTGTGCCAGATACTAGAGGAAAGAGCCACAGAAATTCCTCCAATTAATAACAATAAAGCTAGAGAATATTCTGTCAAAAATTCCAGCATATATATAACACCTATATTAAATAAACAGCTCAGCTGATTATGACATTACACAAACTCTGGGTTGTATAAAGGCCAGATAAGTACATAAAAAGGAAAAAAAGAAGACAAAATCCCAGGGGTGAAAAGACCCAAATGCAATGGAAACTTTGCCTGCTACCAGAATAAATACAGAATCATGCCTCCCGATTTACATAAGGTAGAGCGAAATTTCATGGGGTTTTTTTCCCCTATTATAAATCACCCAGTAAAGGAGTTCACATTTACCACATTGTCTTATGACCAGTTCCTGGGTAGCATTCCCTAACGGAGCAAGTTATGGTGATGGATGGAGTTGATGACATTAGAACATCAGAATTCAACATCATAAACTCCTGTGATGTTGAGTTCTGCTTTACATTGTAAATTTTGAATGAGAATGCTCACCTATATGAAGGAACACAACCCCTTCTACACTCCAACTCCTCTGTTTTGCAACATACTCCATGTTGCAGAATTGCTGGGTAGATGATGATAATGCAAAAAGCAATTTCTGCACACTTAACTGTATACTCTATTATCAATTTTCACATAGAATGAACATTGTTTCTCACAATTTCTCAAGACAATGTACATGTGTATTGTGATGTATGAAATTGTGATTATGAAATACTGCATGAAGTCTAAAATTGATATGTCTGGTATTGTTATTGAAGATGCACATATTTGCTCTTGGCATAGTGTAGAGACACTGGGAGAAGATGCAGCATCTAGTATTTAAGAAATAGGAGAAACATTTCAACTAGTTTAAAAACATTTAGGGTGAATCCATTAACTTCAACATGTCTTTTTTAAGTATAGGAAAATTTATTATTTAAATTTTACAGAACAGTGCAGCATATGGTATTCATTGTCTCTGTGTGGGCTGCTCAGTAACCCTTCTGTACTACATACAGGCACCAGCCAGGTGGTATTGGCAGGCTTGGGTTTCCAGCCAGACTCCTGCCCACATGTGTACGTTGTAATTTTTACTGACATTAGACAATACTGCACTTATTTGGGTGGGTGCCCACGTGATATAAAAGCTGCATTCAGATGCACTCACATGGTAGCCAGTGGTCTTGCACACAGTTTTGCCTACCTCATTCCCACCCAGCCAGAAATGAGGCATGGGAACCACTGTCTGGTTGTGTGCCTACTTCGCAAAGTCCAAGGGAACAACCGATCCCTGAGTGAGATCCTTCTGCACTCCTTCAGTACTAATTAATTTTGCTGGCCCTTAGTTAAGCATCTGTGTGTGGCAACTAAACAAGGCACTTATTCTGGAAAGCTGCATCTCAAGAATCTGGGATTTAAAGTTGGAAACATGCCATATTTGTTAAATTTACAGTTAAACAACTGTGCAGGAAAGCTACATTTACCTGTACACATACATCATTAAAAAAAACCCCAGAAAATACTCCACCCTTAAGATACAATGAGTAAAGTAAGGAAGATCACCTTTGACCCTGGCAGCCCTTGGAGTCCTGGTGGTCCTGGTGGTCCCTAAACAGAAACATACAAACCTCTCAGCATTTAAATAAACTCCTGAAGAACTTTTCATGTAAGCAAATGGTGAATGTTAATATAGCTACTGTAACAAAATGGGTTAGATTTTTAACACAAGGGGAACCAAGACCAGTTATGGACAAGTTGTTGATCTATGACAGGTCAACACTACCACAAAAAACAGTGTTAAAATAACAGTACAGCTCATACTTTATTATAAGGTCCTCTGCTCCTATTGATGAAATGGCACTTCTTCCCTTAATGGAAGGGAAACCAAAACTCATTCATATTTGCCAGCCCTCACTCCCTGATCCACAAAAAATCTGAGACCGGGAGAAATCTCCAAGCAGTTGCAAAGAGAATTCTGCTAAAAGATGCTGTCATGGGTTTTGTAAAAAGTATATTATTCTATTCCATCTAAGTAGAGCAGAATTGCTTATCTTTGCCCAAATGAGTCAGTGTCTCTTATCAGATGGTGGAGTGCTACTTATCTCTCTTCATTGTTTCACTATTTCCATGGGAATGTCTTCTGCTAATGGACCATTAAGAGCTCATCAATGACATTACACATTACACTGCACTATTGTAAGCTGCTCCACACAGGGAGGAGGAGCCAAACCATCTTAACCTAGATAAAAAGGAGCCACAGTCCCACTAGGTATCCAGTTTTTCCACCGGATCCCTGGAGAAAGACCGGACCCATCTCACCATTACTGGACCCCTTTTTTTTCAACAGGACCATGTCTACTCCAACAGAACCACATCTGCCACTCCAGGAGGGCTTACTTTGGACTGCTTCCAACACCGTGATCAACAGGGTGTCAAGTTGTATTTCTGACTCTGTCAGGGTTTTTTTCTAGGATTTCTTGTTTGTTTATTTGTTTGTTTATTCTTCTGTACTACAACATCTGTATTTTTATATCCCTAGTAAAGAACTGCTATAGCTATTCCCAAAATCTTCGCCTGACAGCCTTTTAAACAGATGCTAAGTGCATCTGGGGGTACTCAGTGCTTTGTGAAATTGCCATGGAATAAGCTGTAACCATTTCTTTCATTTCTACCTCAGGCTGTGGACACAGTGTCATGTACCAAATACTGGTGAGGATGGTGCACAGTGGGGATGCTTTAAGAAAACTCCACAACATTTAAAAATTAATATTAAGAAAGGTTGTGTACAGATGGAAAAGTAAAACTAACAGAAATCTTGCCGATGAGAACTTGAAACAAAAAAGAACGTGCTTTCCCAGTCTCGTACTTAAATGAAGTTTTGCCATTAATTCAGAAGGAGCAGAACTGGTTCCATTTTTGGCTTTCAACAATGGGTTCTCTGCTATGGGAACACCAAGCAAAGAAATCAATACATGTTATGATGAACCAGGTTGACATCCAGTGAAGACATGTCCTGAGCTAGCAGAATAATGAACATGCTGCAGCACAAAGGAGAAGTTCTACAACGCACAGTAAGTCATGCAATAGGAATTACCGTGACAGTCAGGGTGGCAATCCTCTGTTGGCAAAATGCATTAACAAGAGTTGTCAGTAGCAGAATTAAACAATGATATAAATAATTCTGTTTGCTGCAGTTATAATCCCCACAGAACTTATGCAGCATGTGGGAGACACCATGCCTTCAAAAACATTAATAAAACCTGTTATTTTTAACTCTTCATGTTACATGAGCTGCTTGATTTCCGTGGGAATTAAATGAAGACAGTACTTTTTGTACAATTCAAGAGATCAAATAAACAATGAATTAATAGCAAAATCTAAGCAGAAGTCTTCAAACAGGTGTTTATTAAACTTTTTAAGAAAACATAATGGGTTGGTGTCTAAAGTCAACCAAAAAACTACCCTATGTTTTGTAATGTCTGCAGGTTTTGCACCAATGTTTAACTAATAAATGCCATTCCTGAAGTGGAGATATAACATTAGTTTTAATGCAGTTCTAAATCCGAAAGTGCCAGTCCATAACCCAGCTATGTATACTACAGTTCTGCTTTGAATGCTTGGAAAGACTAAGGATATTTTTATCATGGAAGGAGGAAAAATATCTTGACCTGTCACTATTTTTTTTTTTTTGCCAAAGAATTTAAAAGCAAGTGGAAAAGTGTTAAAATGTAATTTAAATGCTTGTCTATATTTTTGAACAGAGTAAAACCCCCAAGCATTGCAGCTTGCACATGCTTTTCTTTTGTATGTGAAGAACTTAACTGGCCTACATGGAACAAGAAATGTTTTGCTTTTCTAATTGTTGCCCAGTGTGCAAATAAAGGTTTGCAGATCTTTTATCTTAACCTGTAAAAGAACCTCAGTATGTGAGTGCAAGAATACCTACTGTTGGCAAAGATCTGGAACCTACTCAATACAAAATACTTGAACAAAATTGTTCTGTAACACATAGCATTAATATACTCATATCCTTTGTATTGCAACATATTAATGGAAATACATCAAGAACTTTAAAAACACTGAAAAGTTCAGGAATGAACATATCTAGGTATGAAAACCTAAAATAACCACTGCAAAGAACTGTTTACATGTTCACAGTAACGGATCCCTTTACAGTGGCAGATATTTTAGTATCTAATGCTGTAGCTTCTACAAAGGTTAAACTTTGGAAACTACTGCTTTTTTCCCTGGGAAATTCTGCAGAATAGGTGTGAAGAGGAATTTTGACAGAGAGGTGAATTTTGTGTTTGATCCTCCAAGGGAAAGCCACATACTCTCAAGCAGGGTCTTGCTCAAACCATGATGACAATTTTAAGATTGCACATGAGATTGAATAGGAGGCACAAGGCAAAGTAACTAAATTGCTAGACTGCTCCACAATTTATTACTAAATTCTAACACGAGACAAGCAGCCCAGGTCTTGCAAACTCTTGACAACTTCTTAAATCTGCAGGCCAAACTCCGTGCAAGTTCACAGTTTGATGCTGAGCACTGGAAGTTCTCATGTACCTTTGTGAGAGAACTGCAAATCTCAGAGCCCCTGAGAAATTTGGCACCAGAAGACTTAGGAATGGGTGTTTGCCATCTGAAAGGACTGAGCTGGACTTGGCAAGGATATTTTTGACTGATCCTATATAATCTTACTTACACCCTCCTTGTACAGCAATTCCCATTAATATAAATTATTTGTTGCCCTAGATCAGAAGGTGATGACATTTGAAATGATTTGCAGTGGGATAAAGGCTTACAAATATGTTTCAACCACTGCAAAAGGCTTTAGTCCACTTTTAAGACTTCTTTATGCGCAGCAGCTTTTCTGAGGACCCTTGAAAGTAAAACTGATGCCAGAATTACGACACAAACACAGAATATAGGAGATACAGGGGATAAAGCACCTGGTAAATCTGTGTCTGGTAATACACAACATTAATTTCAGGCTACTTTAGACATGTAACTCGGAGAGGGATTTAGATGACTGAAAGTTGTGCGTCTGAATTCCCTTACAAGCAAACCAAATGAGGCAAACATAATGCAGAGCCTTACAACATGCCTATGCAGACTTCCCCACAGACACAATGAAACTGTGGACTCAGCCTTAGTGACATACAAGGCTTTTAGATTTTAGTAAAGGCAGTGAGATTTTTTTGTTTTTTGAAAGAATCTTGGAAACCAAATTACTGGTCAGACATTTACCTACTCCCACTGCGTGAATGTAAGAAAAAAGTTCAGTGGATTCAGTGACAAAGTGATCAGATGCACAAAGAGCCAAATCCAGTCTTCAGTTTCACATAAGCAAGCCATTCACTTTGGTGGAGTTATACTGCACAAAATTTGCATCTGAGTATGCTGCAATGTAAATCACCTTGACTGCAATGACATATGTCATCTCGGTTCTTTGCTTTTATGCAACACTCCCTCATTCCTTTTGTAACCACACTTTAATCCTCCACACTTTTCTGCACACCAGTCAAAATAGGTTTTCCAGAAATGAATAAGTGAGAAGACTGGTGCTTGGTCCACTTAATGTACTCAAATTGCTGATTGAATCCACAGCTTGCTAATGGAACCATGTTACAGGGTTTCCAAATCTCAAATACTCTGCTCTTTGCATTTTACAGGAATAGGAGAAGGAAAACAAGGAAAAAGAGAAATGTCAATATTATAATACATGAATTGAAAAGCAGACACTTCTGTTGAACCTGTGTATGTGGTTTATTACATTAATTCAGCACTAAACACCAAAGCCAGCAATGAACTAGTTTTGTCCTCATTAGGCAATGTCAGTACTCTCCAGGGAACATGAAACTAATTCACTCAGCTAATTTGTATCAGGGAAACAGTTTTTCTAGCGCAGTAAACCTGGTTTCCAAATATAGAAAGCGATTCCTACTTAATAAGCTCAACAACTTTGCACATAAAATGTTTTCAATCTCTAGACAAAAGATAAATACAATGACTTTTTCCCAGACCAGACTAAGCCTATTCAGCCTAGTTATATTTGCATACCTGCAGAGCTTCATGGATATTGCCATTATAATCAATGATCTCTGTTGCACCTTGATCACCCTTCTGTCCAGGTGGTCCCTGAAATAAAATTTCCATTAGAATTTTGAGACAGATGCAAAGGACTATTTTAGACTCTTAACTACTGTCAAATGCTTAGACTTGATTGTGTGGTGTTAGACTCTTACTTTACTTGTAATATGCTACTACAAAACACAGAATTTAAAAGAAAACATTTTTTTTTTCATGAAGATAAATAAGAAAGTCAGTAAAAAGTAACTTGTGCTGCACTGGGAAAGCAAATATATCAAACCTCTGAGGGAAGACAATTAAACAGTTCCTATCCTCAAGTTCTGTATTGGCAGTGAACAATGTTAGAACACCTGGCTTGTAACATCCTGCCCACAAGCTGTGGACCGGAGATTGTTTCAAGTAGTGGTAAGTGGTGTTAGTCAAAGTCCAGTTAGCAACCATGTTCCAACAGTATCAATTTCCCCTGGAGTTTTAACTAGAATTACTGCTACAATTTCAGTTCACATGGACTGGATCTAAGGGTATAAAACAAAGAGCTGAGATGAGAAATAGTCTTACCTGTGGACCTGCAGATCCTGTGTCGCCTCTCTCACCTGTATCACCCTATGTAAAAATGATATGTGAAAAAACAAGATATGCCATTTGACAATATATCACATAGTTCTTGCCTTTTAAATACGTTTTCTTATTTGAACTGGTTTACAGGGCCTCTCATCCTAAACAGAATGTGAATCTTATTTAATGAAAGGAGAAAGTCCTTCAAAATCTGTGTTCTGGTAGCATCAACAATGATGCATTTGGTTCTGTGTGAATATTAGAATATTGTATTGGTTTGCAAAAAATCGCAAAGAACCAAAAAATGGGCAGATTACCAATAATGCAATTTGTGCAACATCCCTATTCTTTATGACACGACTATCAAAAGCTTGAAGAGAATACTAGAGAAATGAAATTACTCAGTCTGAAAACAGTCAAAAACTTCTTCAAATGTACGTTTGAAAATGTATAAACTTTTCTGTGATCATGTGTCCACTAACTTTCTGAACTTCCCTGGTCTGAGTCACTGCCTCCCCTACAAACACAACTGCGCTGTCAGATTTAGAGTTTCTTTACACCCTTTCTGTGACAGGCTTAAGATCATTACCAGCTTGCACACAGCTTTTTCTTCCTGGCTATTAGTAATATGTTTCAAATGATGGAGGGGATTTCAAACATGTATGCATTCATATTCCAGCATCCACAATTCATTTCACAGTCTCTTTTATAAGGTCTTGTATTTTAATATTACTCAAATTAATATGGGTAAGAACTGAAAATTTTTCTCCTGCTGAAATCTAGAGAACTTTGGTAAAAGTCAGATTAATTTACCAGTGATATCAGAACACACAGTAACCAGAAAAGTTTCATAGAGCTAATGAAGGCATATGGAAAGCAGGCTGGTGGCAGGGCATAATCAAGGTTGTGCCATCTGCCTTTCCTTTCAGCCTTGCCAGCAGCTAGTGAACATTGGAACTATTAAAAAATGAAGTTCCCCATCACTAGATTGACTTCAGTGAGCCAGATTTTCATGACAGGTAAAATGAAAATCGTATATCCTTTTTTGATAAAAAGGGACTTAAAGGATATCTTTATAATTTTGGTGCATGTGGGAGGTGCCCAGGTACTGTAATCAAATGAGAGGCTGATTTACTCTTCCGCTCTCACTCTGAAACTTTAATTCCCTCATCAGTTCCCTTGCCTTCCAATGCCTCTTTCTGGCAGGAATGAATGAGGTTAAATGGCACTTGTTTAATCACATCTTTAAGCACTTAAGGCCACCCTTCAAGGACCTTACAAGTACTGCAAACAGTATCACACCAGCCTACATTGTCCTGTCACCCTTATTCTGACAGCATACCTTTCAATAACCACCTACACAAACACATTTTCATCCATCATATAACATGAAGGAATCCAGTGGAAACAGTATTTGCACAGCAGATAAAATAAGAGAAAAACATACATTTTATCACTCCATATATGTAAACCAAATATCTTTAGAAAGATAAATGGGTAGATAGATGTAATCAAAGAGGTCTTTTAAAAGCAGGTAAAACAGTAACACAACCAACAACTCTTGTCTTTGAAGGACTTCTGACCAACATCTCTCAGCCTGCAGTACTTGGAATACCACTAATTCCTAGCTCACCAAGGTGTGGATCCATAAAATTATTGCAAACCCAGTAACAGCCCGGTCAGGTATTGGGTCCTGGCATGTGGGAGAACTAACACACATCAGTTACACAGAGAGAAACCAAGTTGCATGAGGAAAACAACACCAGAGTAGAATGGATGTTATAAAAGAAGAAGGATTAGAATCACAGTGTTCAAAACCCATACGACTTGACTAAATTTTTTAGCTAAAATTGAGGTCAGAGGTTTCACTTATGAAGAACACTGCAGATTGTTACAGGTTCTTCTAAAGAGGAATGTTACAAATAATTGATTGCAAAAATCATCGTGTTATTTAGTCCCCTAAAGACACTTTCTTTACTACTAACCTTTGACCCTTTGGGGCCTCTAGAGCCAGGTTCACCTGTTTTCCCCTGTTTGGAGGAAGATAGGAGAAAAATGGTAGAGAAATGGGAGTGCAGAGAAAAAGAAATTAGTAATGACTAACTACAGTTTGGAACAGCAGAAATACTTTCTATTGCTATTACCACAATAATGAATCTTTAAAGGCATTTAATTTCACAGCACCCAGATTAATATATTCTTAAATGCCAGAGTGCAATGGTCACACATTCCACCCTTCCAAAGGAACAACAGTATTGGCATTAGTAAAGACAGGCATCATTATCACTGGTTTTCAGGAATGAACTATGTCGTTCCATTGCCCCTGAGAAATGATAGCCAAGTGATGAAGAAGGTAGTTAAATATTCCAACATAAGGACATTAAAATAAAGTGTTACCATCATTTCTTTTCCCAACAGCTCAGGTGAATACAAACTAACTTGCCAAGGAGCAGAAAATTAACCTTATTGTTTTCAAAATGCATTAGGAAAGAAAAACTTGACAGTATCAGCAACAGGGGAAATATTAAGACAATACTAAAATGTAGTTAGACCGATCTCTTTCTTAGAGAGTTAGAAAACAGCATGCAAAATGATTTTCTCTGCATTCAATAGCTACAGTGGTCAAAGAGTTCAAACTTCGATGCTGAAAGTTAGGGATCTGGAGGTCAGTACTTCAGCTGGAATGAATTAGACCAACTCCACGACAGTGTATGAAGGTAGTGTCTTTACTTTGTAGACCAAATAAGAGTCCATTCAAACTGCAGTTTCACAGCTGTGAACACAAAACTGCCATTGTCTTCTGCACTTGACAGAATTTTCATTTAAAAGCTCACTCACCAAGTTTTGTTCTACTTTTCAGCAGGCAAAGACACGTTCAAAGGTGTAAAACGTTTCCAATGTAAAAATCAGACTGACCTTTGGTCCAGGGATTCCAGGTTCACCTCGTTCACCCTTCCCAACAGGGCCTGCCTCTCCTCTGTCACCCTATTGCAACAGACACACATATATCACAAAATACTGGGCAGCCTTTAGCACACCATCAACTCAGCAGGCTCAAAGAAACCAAGCCAACAGAAGCAGCAGTGGTTTAGTCTACCTGTATTTTCAGAATCTCATATGTAGTTTCAAAGTTCTACTCCCTGCACACACCTTCAAGCCATTTTCCTGAACCTTGCATATTTATGAAAACATAGTTTCTTCAGTCATGCCTATTACGCCTCTTGAACAACCAAATTTGGAGATTCTAACATGAAAAAGATGACTTATTAATCAAAGTTGTGATGTAACATCTGCCTTCACATTTTCTGAGGGCACCAATATGACTACCTATATATCTATCTCATAGCACTGGTCCATGACTTTTCACATTTTCTCCAATAGTAGCCTCAATCTCTGCTACTTGCTGAGGGAAGTTGAATTTGACATTAGCTCAAGAGGCTTCACACCAGAGCACTGGCCCATTACCCTTACCTTTGTTCCTGGTAGCCCTGGCAACCCAGGTTCTCCTTGTGGACCAATGAAACCTGGTTCACCCTTTAAAAATACAATATGAGAGGATTACTCATTTGGCAGTACACAATTACAGAAATACAAGTTTATTTTGGGTAATATTTTCCCCTGTACCGCTTGCAGCTCTCCAGCTGTGATTTAACAGTTATACAGAATCACTTTTTGTCACAGGTAACTTTCATCAGCATAAATTCCTGTAGCAAGCCCCCACACAGCAGATGAGATGCAAATGAAGCAGAAGGGGTCAAACATGGGGTTTATGAGGTTAAGGAGTGTTAATATGCAACCTGGTCTGCAATGTAACACATCAAACTAATATCCAAGCAAGTCTGCAGGCAGAGGAGAGAACTAAGTGTTCCTAAATTTAAAAAGGGACAGTTCATTTCAGTCATGTGTTTTGAGGTGGTTTCCTATTGCAGCATTGAATAGATGAGCAGAAATGGTATGTGACAAAGCAGTAACAAATGGAGATGGTACTGTTGTGATGTCTTACATCTCCTTTCAAGTCAGAGACTTGCAGTATCATGGTGCTTTCCCTCCTCATTCTGACAGTAAAATACTTCAGTTCTTTGTGCCCAGACAACTTCTCTGGCTGTGAACAGCTGGGAATGAGCCACAGCTCTCCTCATGCCCTCTCTGTTCTGCCCCTTTCCTTCCCATTCATTTGTACAAACAGGACAGACAAATAGCAAGAATCAAGCAGAGTTGCAGCAGAAGCAGCACTGAGCAGAAGAGTAAGGCCATGTTTTATTACCTATCTCCATGCCTGAGGAGAGACAAAGCAAGATTATTAAGCCATATGCTTTCCTTCAAAAACTCTCATGAATAAGGCTTTCTGCTATTTAATCGTGCAGTTTTTTCAGATATATTTGAATGAAGAAGATATATCCACAAGCTATTGAAAATTTTAATTCAGTTATGTAACCCAATTAATATTTATTTATTAGCCTTTTAGCAATATCCCTGAACTTAATGACTAAAAATTACCCTTTAAATACCTCTTAAAATAGCTAAAAGACAGATAGATCATAATCTCGTAGTGATATCATTACTGATAATATACAGAGACAGTGCATATGAGCAGCTGAATAATGTTCCTCTTCATCTCTCCCCCTCTTTAGAAAGAAAGGTATGCTGCACATGGTGAGTAAATTAGGAAGTATTCTTGCACATTCATCTGTGCTCTCATCAGCAATCCGTCATTAACAGTTCAAAGCCAAAGAAATCTTCCCTGTGGTTATATCAAGGATGACAGCAAGCTCCCAGAGACTTCCATTTAGATTATAAAAAAATACAAGTAAATAATGAGCTTTCTCACATGAAGTTCCAGCTGGCCATGGTTCAAAATATGGTAAAGAAATAAACTGAGACAAACATGTCACAGAGAAGCATGTGGGGTTTTTCTCTTGTAAGAAAAAAAAACAACTTAAAGAGTTTATATAAGTCTGTATATTAGTACACACCAGCAAGAGTAACATAAGGCTGTCCCTGCAGATGGAAGAACTTTGATGTCCGTAAATGAAGAACAAAACAGCTTCAATGATTTATTTAGAATGAGAGGGTACTCAATAGCCCCATGTTGTTTTAATACTGAATTTGCCCAGGCTAATTTTTTGGTCAGCTTATTAAGACTTCAAGCAGAAAAAATATGCTGTGACTACATGATCCTTTTCATGGATAGTGGTACAGCTTAGAAGTGTCACTCAAAGGTTAATGTAGTTTTTGAGTCAAATTCTTCTCTTTGCTCAGGACTATACCAGTTGCATACCACAAGAAAACTGGCCAAAGTCCAAGAAGAAGTCCCACCTTCCCCCAAAACATCTAAAGAGAGAAGAAAAAGATGCCTTGCAAAAGCTAGTGGACTGATGATGGAATAAACCAGTGGCTTAATTAGCATAAGTAGTATCCAGGTTTTAGACGGCACAGAGCTTTAAAATGCTTTGAAATGTGGAGTGGAAGAGGTGGTGTGTTAGCAGGGACCAGGAACTGACGAGGTGAGCAGCAGCTCTGCTGGGAAAGATGCAGCAGTTATGGTGGATGCCAAGCTGAACATGATCCAACAGTGTATTCTTATCACACATGAAACAAACTGCAGTAGTTAAAACCTGGCTGCATTAAGAAACTGCAATTCACCCTCTATCCAGTGCTAGAGAGGATAAGTAGATTAAAAACCAGATCTGATTTGCCATCTACTAAGCTTCTAAGTAAAAAGACAACGTGTTTGAATTATTTGAAACTAAGCCATGTCTTCCCTAATATTTCAAATCTCTTGAGTGCAACCACAGCATAAGACATTAAGTAAAATGTTCATTGGGTGTACTTCTGCATCCTGCCCTAATATTGATGATACCATGCTTTATGCTATCTTTTATGCCACTCAGATAGCAAAAAACAACCAAATGAAAAAGGAATCTATCAAAATTGGCACTGCCAGTGTTGTGTGAAATGTAAAGAAAACAGTTTCCTTTCAGTAAGCCATGCTGGTGTCCTGGTTATGCAAAGGCAAGGGAAAGACCCTGATGATTAGTCTATGACACAAACAAGATTCCAGAGCTGTACAGGAATGTGGTTAGAAAATTCAGAACTAAGGGCTTTAGCTTTTTTTGTAAATATATGACATGCTTGATTTAGCCGGCACATAGCTGCAGGAAAGCAAGAGTTAAGGCTTGCTTGGGAGGGCACTGTGGTTTGACAACATTGCAGCTCTGGTTCTTAAGCTCACTGAAGCACCTGCTTTTCTTAAGTCTCTTGCTTAAATGAACTCAGAATTTGTTCTAACTACCATGAAATGCTGAGAGGAACGCAAGGGATCAGAGTAACTAAGACTAATAATACTTTTCCAAATATCTCACTACAACTTCTTACAACAAAATCGAAGTTTTATCCAGTTAGAATGTACAGCAATCTTCTTTGCCTGCTAAAGCCAGGGCAGGGAACACAAGATCTGTAATATTGTAACCTGAAGTACTATTTGGCAGCTGTATAAAAAGCCACCAGCAAACGATGACTCTGTCACACATTTTAGTTTAACTCTTTGGTATGGTTATGAAATCACTGCTTAGAAACCACCACATTGCACATGATGTCAACGAGGCAAATTTCAGCATTCAAACTTCATCTACTGTTAGACTTGGAGCAATTTGTATTAATCACAACACAGGCAGCTTAGTATTAAAAAAAAAAAGAAAAACAAGCTTGTGAATTTCTTCCAGTCTACATAACTGACGTGTTATGATACTAAGAGTAATTTTTAGTGCCTTTATATGTTAATATTTTAAGAGACTACCTCCATGCATGCCCATTTTCATTCTAAAGTATTTGCCGACTGTGGAAATACTAGTGGGTCAGATATCAAATTATATACTACCACTGAAAAACATTTTTAATGTTTATTTCTTCTATTACATTTCTTGTAACAGTCTAAAGCAGAAAAGAGCCCTAAAACGCTGTAAACCTGGTGTAATGTGAGCTCAATTAGAATTTAGTATTAAAAAGTCACTTTGTAATTTACTTCAGAGAATAGTCAGATTTTTATGAGGATTATTATCTAGACATAATTAGAACTGGTTTTCATGATAATCAAAGCTTTTATGTGCTGAAGCAGAGACTAGCTTTGATATTAGAGGTTAACCCTAAGAAGCACATTAGTTCACTGTCACTGTCATCTTTAAGTTTTACAAAACCCAGAATTGCCTAAAACTTGGACTTTTGCTTAATAAAGGTAGAGCAGTTGAAACACCATTTTCACTGCTGGTTTCTGTTTTAAACATCACTGATTTGGGAAATGTTTACTAAAAATGCAGTTCTAATACCATATTTGGTCAGAATTAGCCTCCATTGCACAGATGGGACACACACCACCATCATTATTTGAAACTTTGTTCTCACAGACACACCTAGTCCTCTCCCAGTGCCTGAAATACAGAGAACAGCAGTTGATGGGTACACTGTTTTCCCAAAGAAGGTTCTCCCTCCTTTAATCCTTCTCCTAATGACTATACCACACGTTTTCCCATCCAGATCAATGAATGCCTAAAAAAGAAACCTGTGCTGCAGAAAGGCATCCAAACCACAACTTTCCTATAACAATGAAATAAATTCTCTTCTATTTCTGAAACTACCATCCTACCTCCAAGTCTCATGGTTACCTTACTGTATTCCAGCTACATCAGATTATTACAGTATTTTCTCTGTGCTACAGTAATGTGACTAAACCAACCTTTAGACCATGAATTTGAAAGCAAACTGTAATTTCAATCCTTATTCTTATCTAATGCTATGCAGTAGAATTAGCCAGAGAAATTTAGATGTCTAATTCTGACCTTTATTACATCGTTCACTGGTCCTGAAATATTTTGTTCAATGTCGCCCGCGACACTGAACAAAATATTGTCGTCCCAAGACCGTGGAAGTTCTGTGCCTGGGCTGACCGGCAGGTCTGTACCAAGGCAGGACACACAACACCACCTTTCCCTGGCATTCTCTTGGAAATCCAAATGTACCAAGGCCAAGACTCCTGTGTGCACACCTTCGAGTTGGCATACCACGTCAAAGCATCCTGAATTTCTGTGGAGGATTCTGGAAAGGGGGATGCACCCCACCTTTTCCATTAACAGAAAACCTAGCTGAGTGGGCTGGAGGAAAACCACAACCATGCTTGAAAACAGCTTTGGACAGGCTTGGAGATGCCAAACTCCTGCCTGCAGGTCCAGTGGACCTCCAAAATTTCCTGTTTAGCATGGGCCAGCATGCAAATTCTTCGCGAGTCACAGATTTGGAAGACCCCAAAGCTCCTTTCTGACAAGGACTGATGTGGAAGGATCCTCATCTGAATCACATCAAGAGACCAGCGACTGTCTTGAGTGTTATCCTGGCCCACTTTTGAGCATACTTAAAACAAACAGTGTGATGCCCTTTCCTTGCCTAACTCTACCGAAACAATCCTGCAAAAGTGGGGATATATACACAAGAGCTATCAAAAGACCCCAAACTCAGATGCAAGACAATGTTGAGAACAGCTATGAAGCTGTAATAAATTTGATTTAGTTCATGGGTACCTGTGTTGCTTTTCCAGAAGCTGCCATCTGCTTCCTGTAAGACTTTGTTTTTGAGGTCTCTAAGCAAAATACTGCAACTCCTCCACTCTGGAGAGGAGCAAGGGCCAGATTCTCAGGACCCTGTAACAGAGCAATGGTCTATGGAGCTGTGCTTGCTCATGCCCTGCCTCTGTCTGCAGCACTCAGTTCCAGTGAAGCAATTTCTCAGAACTCAGCTGGCCTTAGACTATACAAGTTAGAGAGTACTTTGTCATGGCAAAGGGCATTAGAGGGACTTTATATATAGCCTGGTGTCCATGGGAATTTTCCTCTCAGGACGTCTACAGTATACAGCTCCTAAGAAGGAAATTAACAAGGTACAAGGAAATCTGATTTAAAAACAAACAAACAAACAAACAAACAAACAAACAAACAAACCAACCCACACCAAAAAACCCCCAACCCTAAACCCATTTTATAAGGTCTTTCTTAAGGCTTTCATATCACTTTAGAATTGGCTCCAGAAATTTCCACTTAAAACAGGTTGTCTGGCTCACTCATCGCATTTGAAACAGTATCTTTACTCCCTAATCGTTCTCTAAACTTAGAAAAACAATTGTGGTTTAGAATTTCCAAATGCGTATTTAGACTTTATGATTCATTTGGAGTTAGGGAAGTAAAACCTGGCTAAACAACCTGGCTGGAACCCTGAGGTTTCACAACAAGCCTCACTTTGTATGACATATATAGCTTTTTAGTGAGCCTAATTTTCTTCTTGCTTTTAAGTTCTGTCTGCTTAGAAAGTATGTTGCTTTGGGAGAGTGATATCAGAACCAGTAATGATTCTGATTAATTCTGCATTCATTAATCACATAAGGGACTTCTCACTTTTAAGGCTAATTGTAATTCAAGTCAGCATGGTAACTATTTTTGAGGATAGAATAAAAACTCTTGTTGTAATGAGCACCTAATTTTTAATTCTTTTTTATGACCAAAATGCTAAATGATGAAGAGTTTGGCCCCAAATTGTTTCTGTAAAAAAAGACTTACTTACATGACAAATCTAAGGAATTTTGTTGCTCTTCTGAAAGGCAAGGAGCTTCATTGCACGTCCTCATTTCTAACCTTTTAAAATTTGTATTTGAGAAGTAATTTCAGATGACTGATGTCAAGTCTTCTTTGTAAATGACAAAATACTTGATTTCTGAATACAGTATGGTGTTGGATTCTGACATTATTCAACTGCTTTCAAAATTTTTCATTTACCCTTTTTTTTTTTTTTTTTGGTAACGTGAAAAATTAAGCCATACTATAAAACATATGCTGTGAAGTAGTTCTTATAAGCTCAATCTTCCAGCTATTAATAAATTTGGAGGAAAAAACATTCTGTGTTTCAGTTCCTTATGTTTCAGCTTTTTCCAGGACAGAAAATAAGAGATTTGGAGGATATAGTTTCTAAGAAATTAATAAGAATTTGAAGAATTTATCTTGAAGAACACCCAAGTAAGCACCCCAGACACACACATACCATCCAATGTTAATAATTATTTTATTTTATGGCCTTGATTCTCAAAATCAGTTCTGGGAAATTACATGTCTACCCTATGCAACTGCCATAACATATGGAAAGCAGACACCTAGGAATCAATGAACAAAGCTAGATGTGTATTATACAGATACATGTTTGTATATCTGCTTCCATTATGGAAAGTGAATACTCAAAACACATTGCACAGTCATGCAATGTATTTTACCTACCAATGCACAGAGAAATTTCTGAAATCCAGCCCACCAAAGGTGGGTACTAAGTCCTATGTTTTCAGATCAGTTCCCATTTACACACAGAACCTGCAGAGAAGGGGAGTGAGAGAGAAAGAGAAATGGAGACCCCGCAGGTTTCCTGTTAACACTATCAAGGAATAAAAACAAGAAGAGGAATGGAAATACAGAAAAGGAAAAATGCATTAGGAAAATGTGAACAGCCCTCCTAAGAACTCCTGGGAGAACGGGGGAATTTACCAAACTTTCCTATAGGTGGTAAGTGGCATTGACTCCAAACCAAAATGCTTTGAACTACTATTCACTTCAGATTTCCTTTCATTTTGCTGCCAGATGGTAAGAGCAGGACTTAAACATACAAGCTTCAACAACAGTTGCTCTCTTTTCTACAAGACTTTAAACAGGAGACTAACTTCTATGTATCCAGCTGGAAAGTTCTCTCTCATTTCCTCCAAAGTTTTACTTTTCTAACAGAACTAACTGGTTGAAAGTAGGATCAAGTCTTCTAGACCTTAAAAAAATACGCTCTGTGGAGCAGAGAGTCTTTTAGTCTTTAGAGGGTAAGATCTCTGAGTAGTTAAAAAAAAATTAGGTACAGGAAAAATCAGAACTGCTTTTGGTTTCACAAAAAGAAAAAAGGATATAAAACTGATTCAGATTCCCATATCCTTATCCAGGTTTTCTGAAACCTTGCTCAGGCACAGTCCCAGGGAAGTCAATCCAAAGTAATTGTATAGAAAGATGCGAGACACTGCATACTGGCAACTCTATTGAATCAGCCACTTCCACTGAATTTTGAAACAGAGAAGACTTTGCATACTTCCCAAAAGCAGAAGGGCTAAGCAGCCTTTCTCTTCTCATGTCAAACCACTCAACTGCTCAGTTTTCTTGAACGTGATAATTTATATGTGCTTGTGAGCTTCAGTTCAGTATTTGTTTTAAAAACAGAGGGACAAATGCCAGAAATACCACAAAAAATCTAGATCCTGCAAAAAAGTGCTGTTACTGAGAAGAGGCTTGTGTTTTGTGAACGCTTCTCACTGCAGTGAAGAAATTGAGGCCTGTACAGGCCAAATTCCAGAAAATGCATGCAAGAGATTTGAGAGATGTCTGACATTACAGTGAATGAGGGCATGAATGATTTCCATTACAGTAAGCAAGTGCTGCTTTGTAGGTATCTTCCTGCAAAAGTTATGAGGTAGAACGGATCTATGAAGTTTGTGTTTCACAGACAGGCTTCTGTGTCTGCTTGGCATCGGCTGGGGGATAGTAGAGCGATGAGTTAATATTCTTAGTTTAGGGGAACACATTCAGGGCTCATTAAGTTTCCAGCCATTCCTAAACAGCAACAGGTGCTTGAGAAATGTTTCTCCAGTATGTCACAGACAGCTTCTTCACTGTCTTGGAAATAACTGACTGCGCTTGTGTTTCCTCCATAGCACCAACCGATAAAGGAGGAGGGAACGAAAAGGAACAGGAAGAACTCCCAAAACATCCACATGTGCACAGGGAATGGGTCTACAAAAGTAACTAATAAAATACCCTGCAGCATACCCTGAATTCAGATATGACACTTGCATGTCTGTCCAATGTTGCCACTCATTCAGACTGCAGTATCACATTCAGCCAAGTCCTTCCAGGTTCCCAGGAACATTGATTCAATACATTAAACAGCATTACAAGAAGCTGAAAGTTTCTCAGTGATTAGTATTCATTACTCCTTTATGTGTGTTGAAGCACAGAGGACTGAATGTCTTGGGAAGCTTGTTTAACCATGGGAAGAAAGACGAGTTGTAGCTGGAGAGATCTGTCAACTGCCTGGCACATCATTTGTGTTCGCACAGGTTGGTTTAGCGTTTGTGAAGAGTGCTGTGCATGTGCAGAGTTACCTAAAACATTTCATAATACAGCCTGCCATTGTAGAGAAACATTCACAAGGAAGAAATTTTAAGTTCAACTAACAGATTTAAGAAAAAGGAGACTTGATATTTAACATTTAAGAACTACATCCAGGAATTTTCACTGTGTAGAATAAACCTGTATCTTGATTTTTTCCTTACCTCTCACAAAGTTTGGAAAAAGCCTGAAAAATCTCTGCCAACAGCTACTGGGCTGGCATGCATGAGAATGGTATAATCTGTTCGTGGAAAAATTTTCCTTATGGAAACTTATATTTTGTAACAAGTTTTTAGATGCTGCAATGACATTGTCAGAGATTTCTGCTGTGTCTTTGATGTTACACCATTACTGCACATCACTATTAAGATAGAATAGCAAACACATATCTTGGAGAGTTTTATAAAGTCCACATGGGAGCAGAACCCAAAATTGTAACAAACAACGAGGAGAGGAAGGAGAGGAAGGAGAGGAAGGAGAGGAAGGAGAGGAAGGAGAGGAAGGAGAGGAAGGAGAGGAAGGAGAGGAAGGAGAGGAAGGAGAGGAAGGAGAGGAAGGAGAGGAAGGAGAGGAAGGAGAGGAAGGAAGGAAGGAAGGAAGGAAGGAAGGAAGGAAGGAAGGAAGGAAGGAAGGAAGGAAGGAAGGAAGGAATCACTGCTCCAAGTAAGATTCCTCTTGGTTTTGTACAAGATGACAGAATCAACTGATTCCAAGTCCAGACAACTGAGTTTCCTCCATGCTCAAGTTTCTCATCCTGCCACTGCTATTTCAAAGTAGCTTTTGATCAACACCAGATCACTGGAAATTTGTTTCTCCATGAGATAACACTGATGTTGTTTTTGGAAATCAATGTAATGATCTTACCATGGTGGTACATAAATCTTTGCTAAAAGGGAGGGTGAGAAAAGGGGTGAAACTACTACTTTTCCTTTGCTGATGAGTGCCCATATTCCTAACTCCAGCCATTCTCTGGTTTCTGCCACCACTTCTCATACCACAGTCAGTCTCAGTGACTTAGAAGAATCTAGGGATTTTTTACTACAGACTGCTTAATAAAACAGAGCTTAACAAATGCCTTGTAATGTACAGCAACCATCCTGCAAGTCTGATGTGACCAGACATGCTTTGCCCTCTCCTGTGCACATTCTGCTTCCTTGCCACCATCCAGGTCACAGATAGCCACCTCAGTGCAGAATTTCACTAGATGAAATTTTTTCACTGAAACATCACCAGTCTCCCTCTGGACTGGATTTTAAACAGGAGAAAGTGTTTTCCTAAATGATTAATATTTGACCAAATTATTCCATTTTGCTCTGCAGGCAACTGCACTGTTTTTGTACCGTATCCAGTGAATCTGGAAACAAATTTTCACTGGGCAAAACTCCCACACTTCATCCGTTTTTCACTTCACATTTTGTCTTTCAGGTGATTCTGGAAGCTGCCCTTCTGAGTTATTCTTATTGCCAACAAATAATTTTCCCAGAGCAGCCACTCAGATGTAGACTTTTTTATTTACTGGCTATATGCAAGGACATGTGGTCTGCATGAACATGGAAATCCCAACGACCAGCCACAGCTCCAGTTACTTTTGGCAAGTGTCCCTGGGATGAGTGCCTCAGGCAAGAGCCCCACTGACCTCCAACTGAGCTACCCCTTTGCTCACTACTGAAGTAAACAGAATAGGGATTGCTGCCAAAGGCCCTTATAAAAATAGTTTTATCACACAAGACTCTTCTCCTTCATGATCTTCACTACTCAGTATGACATTTATTCTTCCAGAAAATGAACAACCTCCCCAGGAACTATATTTTGAGCTGTTACAACGCACAAAATTGAATACGCATATTCAATTTTTTCCCATAATTCACAGTAACACAAAAGGGATATTAGGCTTCAATACTGTGGCAATTCTCAGGTCCCTTGAGAAAATCACTTCAAATGTTACATTCCATGAGATAAATCCTGAATCCTACCTCAGTGGACAAGAGTTTAGTCTCTGACTTATCCTTCTTGTTATGGGGGAAATCCTAAAAACTTTCTCCTTGAGGCATACACAGGCCCATGTTGAAATGCAACGAAAAAGCTTCAAAGAGATTGTGTTTTCTGAAAGGACAGTCTTTGACACAAAGGAAAAGTAGCCCTTCTGATCTATGCTCACTCAGGATATGTGAATCTGCTCACTCTGTACAGAATTACACAGTTACAGCTCAACATGTGCAAGTGACTGCAGCTCCCAATGCAACCACTCATGCTAGAACTAAACCAACTATGTGTCTTTTGTATCAACTTATCTAAAGATTCCAGACAAACTGGAAACCAGGGACTAAACCAGGTATCATGTCAGGGACTGGAGCTAATACTGAATAGAAAATTATTAAAATATTTTCATTTGTCAGTGAAAGTCACTGCAGTGTAATGGAGCACAGAGTGTTTTTGTCAACTGAGCCAGGTCTCCACTGCCTGTGTATTACTAATGCAGCTCTCTGGCTGGGGGCTTGGTTAATTCAGTAGAATATTGCTACTGGAAAGCACACATAGAAGTGGAAACCAAGTAGAACTTTGATGACCAAACTTTTCCATGAAAGAAAAAAAATATTAAAACCTCTACTATTTTAGATTTTTAAAAGAAATAACTCGAATGTTCTGCCTCACATTTTAATGTGAGATATACTGTTTGCCTACACATAGACACTTAATCAATTTTCTATGTGAGACTTTTCTGTAAAACACCCCAGTTTAACACCAGAGACACAGAAAAACATGTAAGACAAGTACATTAAGTCCATTTGAGCCACATTCTTGCATTTCCCCCCCTTTGTGGTGTTCCCACCCAGTACAACAGGTACTACAGTTTATTTACCTTTATTCCAGGGAGTCCAGGAAGCCCAGGAAGGCCTGGTTCACCCTACACAGGAAAATTACATAATATTACAGACATTATCCAGTTACAGTAGCTATTTGTTGAATAGCCCTGTAAATTCTGCAGCAAGATAAAAGAGCACGAATGATTGCTAGTCAGCTCCAGCAGGATTGGTTTTTTTCAAAATGAGTGACTTAAATGTACAATCAGTAAGAGTCTTAGGTATCTTCTGGGGACCTCCAATGTGAAGATGACACACAGGCTGAAAATCCATGTCAGGAAAGCCAAATATGAATTCATACTAGCCTTCAGCAAAACAGAAGGAAACAAGCAGCACCGGTTCATTTTACACACCACCATTTAAGTTCCATACTTATGACAGATGTTTAATTCTGTTCCATTTTCAACTCTGAGCTAGATACTGTGCTGTGTGACTGTCTGATTTAGCTACAAAGCAAGTCAGTAGATCTTGGTTTAAATTTCACAATTCAGGCAGGATTATCTAATTATTATGGGCCATCAGTTTTATAGAGCTATCCACAGCATCATTTCAGAACTTGTTCTTTACCTGTGAATATACACAGTGTCATAAATGATAGAGGTAATGTAACCTTTTACTGCTTTACCCAGAAAAACCTTGCTTATTTAAAATTGCAATGGAAAGACCTATAGAACTCTGTTTGCAAGGTAATTTTGTAACAAGCACTGAAAACTGAATATATTCATTTTGGAATTAGTCTGAGACAAGAATGACAACATTCTCACAAATGGTCATTTTGAGATCTCAGCTAAATGGAAAGATGCTGTCTAGGGAAATAAAGACGATGAACAGAAAAAAAAGGAGCAATAACATGTGAATAGAACATTATTTTAAAAGACTGGGGATTTTATTTTAACACTGAGATGGATTCTAGCAGCACCTTGGATCTGAATATTCCCTGAACTTTCTGTAAGCTCAGGTTTGAACTCTGAAGCCAACTTTTACCTTCATAATGAATTGAACTATATTCCAGATTTTTTTGCACTCATGAGCTTTACAGAAATCCAGACTTCAATTCTGCGGTTTGGGTTGATACCTACAGGTTGTGCTATTAAAATATTTTATGTGCCTGTGTACACACATGCTTACATACATCCATACGCTCATGTACTCACGTGTATACACATACAAAAACCTAAAAAAACACCTAAAAACACCTAAACACACCTACACATAGTATAGGTGTTCATCAAACTGCACTACCCAGAGACACTCCTGTGAGGCAGAGATATTAAATAGACCTGAAATGCTCACAACAAAATTACGTTCCGCCACAAAATGAAAGGCACAGTAGACAGGCTGCAAATCACTTTATCAAATGGAATGATTTTAAAGTGATACAGAAGGATCTGATAACAGCTTCTTTGTCTGTTTTAGTTTCTCCAAAGTTCTAACTGTTCAAATTGCCTAAAAGCATAGGAAAGTTTCCAGTCTCAAAATATTAACTATAAAATCAGATGAAAGAATAGAGGCTACGATGTCATTTTCAATAGACACTTTTTGGTATGTTGACTATTACCTTCTAAAGCAGAAAATGGGTTACTACTCTCGCAAAAGAATAATGCTCCCCTGCACTAACAAAATTTTAACTTCAAATCCCTACTCTGTCTTTCCACTTTTTGCATGAGCAGCCATACATATGGCACTACGACCATCAACTTTTCCCACCTAATTGTGGAAGCACTAAATTACACTTGTAAGCACAAAATTGGAATATTTATAACTGATATTATAATAGTGTTGCTGCAGTAGGTTACTCTTCAGTCTTGGGACAGAGCTAACCTCCATACACTCACAAATAATAAGCAGAAAGGATCCACCAAAGCCAGTTCAGAGTCACAGTAATCTACAAACAATTAAAATGCCCCTAAAAGGTACATCAATATGAAACACAATTAAATAAATCCTTATTTCTTAACTACAACTAGCATTGTAGATGAATGCATAGTATTTTCTTTTTTGGACCTTTCCTAACATAAAAATTCCAAGTATGATTTATTAGAAAAGTGACTTTTAAAGAAACCAAGGCCGTGTGCTAACTCTATGACATAATGGCAGAGCACGTCATTCTGTCACCTCACTTTGGCACACAATTAGGCCCACAACAGCCTTGTCAGACTGCTGAAATATCGTCATGTTTCATTCCATGCAACTAGTATTTGGATGGAAGCTCAACACATATTTGTCCTTAGAAGATGGATAAGGGAAAACTAGAAGAAGATGAAAAAGGAAAATAAAAGAAAGAAAAGAAGACTGAGGAAGAAAATAGCAACGGGACAGAGAGAGGGGGAAAAGCATTGAGATGATGTAGATGGCAGAGACGTGCCCTCAACTGGAGAAAGAGCCTCCCACAACTTCTGGTGGTGCGAGAAAGTCCCTGCTAAGCAGGAGTGCAGGGCAGCAGAGATGGGGCCCCTGGCTGGAGGAGGCACGCTGACCGGGCATGTCATGGGAGCTGATGGTTGGGGCTGGGACATGAGTGTAACACACTGGGAAATCATGAGATGAACGGAAGGAAAACACTAAGCCACCCTTTGATGTGAAAAAGAAGGTGAGAATATAGAAAGTCTGAATTGCATAGCTCTCACTCATCCATGTTGCTCAAATTAGATCAAATCTGAGTGCCTGGGACTGAGAACCAGGAGCCTGCTGATAAATCACTGCTAGTTTTGCCTCCATGGCAGCCACTTAATGAGAGTCTGAATCTCCACAGGCGCTTAAGTGCATTTTCTAGTTTATTACCCAAGCAAAGCATACACTGCAGAATGCACACACTGAATGATTCTGTGGATTAGATAGCTTTAAACTACTTTGATTACCTTTCCTAATTAAAACTGCACTTCACTAAGGAACTGCATTTGCAGTAATAGTCTTATTTAGTCTCTGATGAGAGTTATAATCTATTAAATAAAAATACTTAATTTCTTATTTATTTCTTATTCACATGTGGTTTGGGGTTTTGCTTAGTCACCAAAATACTTTGAGTATTAGAAAATGGTTGTCTTGCCATCTACTGTATAGAATTTTAGCTCTTGACTTTCTGTCTGGAGTATCTCAACTGGCAGAAGGGCTCTGTTCGACTCTGGCAGCACCGTGCAGTGGAAAATTTTCAATGTTCTAAGAGGCAAGAACAGTGCCAATGGCTCCAGAGGGAAAACAAATATTGCAATGCACAAATCCAGTTCTCTCATTGTCTCTCTGCTCTCCCTGCAGGAGCTGGCCCCTACTCTCAGGAAAGGGAGCTGAAGGCACACCATTCACTGTGTTTTATGTACTGTGGATTCTAAGAGCATATTCCCCAGCTTCACAGGGCCTCCTGCAGTACCGTTATTGTAACTCCTGCAGGACCTTTCCTTGCAGAAGTAACCTCAGCCGCACAGCACCCAGGGGAATTTCTTACGCTGGAAGGAGGAACAGAGTTGCATTAACCTGATCTGTGTCCTTCCAAACACACAGTGCGCCACTGATGGTTTGATTCCCCTCATAGGGGTGTGTGAAAGTGATTCTAACCAATATTTATTTTCTTCCTGATGCGATCCAACAGTGTACCACAGTTTGAAGATTAATAGTCAAACATGTAGGGTTAGCTTGTGATCACCCAAGGAGCAGAGCCATTCTTTGTTAGTCTCACCAGCTGCAACAGGGTAAGCTTTCAATGCAAGAGGTGTGCTGTAGCCAGAAGGGAAGATGGGTTAGTCAAAATTGCTTTTCATGCTAATTAGTATGATCATTCCTCTGCCTTTTTAAAATACAAAATAAACACAGACCATATGTGTACAGCCTTGGGCTGCTAAATTGTGCTGCCTCGGACTCATCCCAGTACAACTAAGTGCCACTGGCAACACGGATGGATGCAACATCATTTACCACAAATCCAGCAGAAAAAGAAAACTGAACATTTCCAACTAGTACCTTTTGTCCAGGCCGTCCAGATTCACCAGGTTCACCCTAAAAGAAAACAGATGAAAGACATGAGATCTGAGAAAATGAATTAAATATGGAGCTGTGGAAAACCATAACATTATGATACCCAAAATGTCTGTGACACTGTAAAGTAACATGGACCAACCAACCCCCTTCTCTCTGCACAACTTCTTTAGAACTCCATTACCTTAATTCCAGCCGCAGAAGAGCCAGGGTCACCCTGATACAAAATCCACAAGAAATAGTCACTCATACTACATAAACAATTTTCCAGGAAACACATAAATCATGTAAGAGTATAGCAACATTATATACAAAATAACTGCATAGCAAGACTGCCTGTTTTCTGTGCTGCTACATAGGCATTTAACTAATTAATTACATCAATGTGATTCAGAAAAGGAACAGTATTGTTTTCAAGACCATGCAGAGAGAGATTTAGCTTCACTCACCCAAACATCTATTATTGTTAACCTCAAATTTCACAACTAATAATGTAGACCTAATAATGGCAGATGTTGTGTAAATGTACTTCAGACTGCCAGAATATGGGACATACTTTGACATCTCTAAATTGCCGATCTACATTAAAAATAATTCACTGCTATTTACAAAGAATATGAGCAACCATTTGACCTAATTTTATAGATGGCAAGTGTCAGGACTCAACTGACATCTTTTGTGCCAATGAAGATTCACTTTGGAAATAAACCCCAGTGACCCATGAGTTTATCTCCATCAGGACGGGTCATAGCTTTATTTCCTCAACAATCCCGTACATTTAAATGGATAGATTAATGCATGAAGGGCTATACTTTACAGGATGAGACAGCTATGGTAATCTACATATTTACGAAAAGTCTCTGTTCTGAGAGGGCACCTAGCATTCAAAAAGATTTACCTACATTTTGCTGAGTTTACTGGATTTTATAGGCACTGATACACACAGAAGAGAGGATCAGTTGATTTTTTTTCTTTAAACAATATACCAAAGAAAAAAAACCTACTGAAAAGTTTGCTAGTTAGGCTGTATACTACTGAAGATGACTAGCGTGCTTCTATTTGAAAATTTGTTTATTTATTCGTTTTTATGTATGCATGGAAATCTGAGCTGCTTTATTTTGATGGAGGTGCATGAATGACACTAATATCCCTTACAAGTATGTACCACTGAAAGCCTCAAAACCTTTTATAGCTATAAAGGGCCAAAGCAACTAGGAAGACACATTAAATGGTTAAACATTTTAAAGGGCACAGATGGACACGGAGAAGATACAAAATATTTATAATCCACCTTCATGTATGAATAAAACTTAGATCAAAGAAAAAATTAAGGTACAGTATCTTCTCAAGTCAAGACAGTTTGCAAATGAAGAAATTTTATCAGGGGAACATGTACAAAGAAGGAAGATCCTTGGTAGTTTCTAGGGACCAAGGCTACAGTGGAAGAACAGAAGCAAGAACTCAAGCTTGGGATTGACACTGTCTTCAAAGCAGAATAATTCAACAAATACTTTTTAGTTCTAAAGTCTCAGGTCAAGAGTTAAGGACCCAAGTCCTTATTTTTGAGTGCCACTAGGTACAGCAGTTCAGATAACAAAACTACATTTTTTGCACAAACAGGAACCTTCTCCTAAACCAAGTCTGAATCTGTTGTCACGTGGTATCTCACTCTCTCACCATATGAATAACAATTTATTATTTATCTTACAGAAACTCCACGTAAGCTTTCAAAGAAATATTTTTAAGCGTTATGGACTATGGATTAAATCTCCGATGCAAGAACTTCCCCCTACACTGAAGAACAGGAAAGAATACAAACCCTGTTAAGTAGCTCAAGTGTAATGTAGTGACACCAAGTTTAATGCTTACTCCTAAATTATCAGTCAAAAACCACCCTTGTAAGCTGTGAAAGAGCTGTTGCAAAGCTACCTATCAGCAACTTTAAGCTACAACTCTCCTCTAAGAACTGTATCTTTTTTTTCTGGAAGGAATATTGTCTTGTAGGCAGGGAAAAAGAAGAAAAATATTGAAAGTTAACAAAGTCACAGTTCTGGAAAGTCTGGCAAAAATGAATGCAGAGGATTCTAACCCATTATGGTTAAAGCAGTGCACACCAAACAAACAGAATATATTTCCATGTCACCACCCCACCTCTGAAAATCATATGAAATCTAGAAGAGATGGGAGACTTCTGCATTATGAAGTTCAGGAGGTGTCTTGAAATTTCTTCAGACATAGCAATATGCCTCCTGATGACCTATACTTTCCACAAATTGATCCCAGCTTGACTGTCTAAGTGTTTAAAGTTCACACAGCAGTATTTCAAATGTTATACTTGGGCAGAAAGGATCTCCCACTGAAAGAGAACTTCTTTTCTTTCTTTAAAAAGATCCCAAACAGGAGGATGATCACAGGGCAATATGGGCATTCTCGTGGATAAAAGCTCACCCTCAAGGCTAATGAAGTAGAAAAGCAACAGGTGAAGCTGCACTCAGCTTCCCAGAGAGATTATAAACTTACCATTTACTTGTTGTAGAACTATCTATCTGAACAACAATCTCAATTCATACTTGTAGTGAATTATACTCTTAAACCACATAAGAGTGGATCAAGATTATGTTACCAGCATACATCATCTAAGTAAGTAAATCAGGTTCTTAAGACTTTCATCTATGTTAATAATCATGACTGAAAATAAAGTATTATTTAAATTAACTCCAAGAATCAAGTAACTTGACTATTCTTAAATCTAATGTCTATTTTCAACTGCTGATTTTAGAATATGCCTTAAAATCCTTGTGCTCTTCAAAATACAGATTTACTGTACCCAAATGATAGCTCATGAAGGATTTGCATGCATTTCCTACCAGCTTGCTAAATCCGTCATAAACTTCTCCTTGCACTGAAATGTTTTAAGTTGGCTAAGCCTTACACATGCAGGGGTACAGGAAAAAGTGCTTATGCTTTTGCCCAGGCATAGTCACGAAAATAAATGCTTTTTAGAAGCACATGAGTTCAAAAATTATGGCCAGAAGAGATCAGTATGTCTGACCCCTTCTTATGTGCAACACAGCCTCTACCCTGACTGCTGAAGACTGGCTTGTGTAAGGAAACCACACTGAAAACACCAGTACGATTTTCTGAGCGTGAGTCTCACATGAAAGAAAACTCAAGAAAAAAAAAACTTTGACAAAATCTATTTCTTGGTGATTTCTGTAACATCTTGGTACTTTGCAACAATGAACTAAGAAGGTATAAAGTGAGATTATTGTTCATGTCACTTGGAATAAAGATTTACAGTGTGTCTATTGTCACCTCTTGATTTTCCAGCTGCCAATTTTGGAGGGAAGTTGCCTAACACAACACTGTAATTTTTGTCTCATATTGGTTTGGTCCTACTCTTTGATGGAAACACAGAAGGGGAAAAGCTAAAGGGTGTATCAGAAAACATGGCTATAATTCAATGGGGCAGTTCCAAGTGGCAGGTTGTGATCAAAACTTCTGTATAATGCAAATTTCAACAAACAGGAGTGTTAGCTAGATCCATGCCGATATATTCTGTGCTAGAGTTACTGCTGTATAAAGTAAGAAATCTTATGCTTAGTTGAACAGAACAGTGAGAATTTTTCTGCTGTTCATAAAAATGAACTCAACCAAATCATTCACCTTAAAAAAAAAAACAGCTCAAAATGCATTTTTCTTTTGAATAAATTATTATTTTCATTAGTTGGTTATACTACAAGCATGCCCAAGGCACACATTTTCTTCTCTGCTAAGAAGTGGTGTTACCTTTTCTCCTGTGTCACCCTTCAGTCCATTCTCGCCAGCATCCCCCTATAATTGAAATACACCCTATATTTTAATGATTTTTCTGTAAGCACAGAGTATGCAGGGAAGAGTCAGCATTCCAACATGATTAAAAATGCAAGTTGATTTTGTTAATCAGATAGTCAATCTCTGAGACACGGTCAGGAAGTGGCTATGTCTTATACAGACTTCACTATAACTGTAATTCCTTTCACGGATCTGTAAAAAATCCCCACCACAAAGTATCAAAATACCTGTTGGTATAATCTACCATCTTTCTCAGTTCACTCCAGTTTAGCAAGGGAGGAATAATTTAAAGATTTCATGATGATTCAGCACTTCAAAATTACCAATACATTTTTCTTCCCAACACAGAGGCATTCACCTAGATTCATCTAATAAAATTCAGATGACAGTTAGACAATTCCAGTAGTTTTTATTGGCATTCTCAAGTAATTGATAGCATATACTCTCTGAGTCTGAGGTCCTTCATGAATGATTCACAAACTAAGAAAAACTCACTAAATGTCACTCCTCTAAGGAGCTACCAAATGACTTTATCTCTACATAAACTCTATGCACTGTTTTTGTTAAAAAGCGACATTCAGAAAATACTTTTTCATGGCTGAGTAGACATTTTTTACTCAAAAAATGCCCAAATTTTTTAAAATAAAAAACTCACAATATTTATCCACAAAAAGACCTAATTTCCACCTGGTCACGTAACTATACAAGAAGTCCAGACTACATCAAATGTGTTATTTGTTGTTACATGTTAAAAGCATAGGTTAAAAATTTCTGTAGGACTTGAGGTTCATGTTAAGTGCAAGAAGTATTTAAAATGCCAAAAATATTGATTAAAAAATTTAGTCTACTTAGAGCCAAAGTAGACTAAAACCACACTGCTGGCCTTGGTCAGATAACCAGTAGTACTATTCAAATAGCATTATTCAGTATCTATCATATTGTTCTGAAAACCTTAATGTGTAATTCCATTTGGAGAGAACTTAGCAATTTATACATCCCAGTCACTGATACAATGGGAACTAGCCAACAACCTAGCAGCACTTTAATTAAGGAAACATACATGAAACATGGAAGATTAACAGTAAGGAACGTCATCCCAAGTTAATTTGACATGATAAAGCATAATAAGGGGGTCTTTAACTACACTTTTTAGAAAAAAAAAGGGACAATTATGGAAAAATAGAATGGTTTTAAGAAACAAAAATTCAGTACATATTAAAATTCATTGTTATTTCTTTTTTGTCTGAGAACAAACTAAGGATCACTGAAGTACTTTAAAAATATCATTCTAACAGAAGAAATTATTTCATGATGCATATTTCATGATTACATAGTTCTGCATGTGCAATACAGACTTTCAAGATTTCCCTTTCAAGATTATTTTTATGGTGTGCTTTTGAAAATGTGAAATGAATCACCTTGGCAGAGCATGCTTCCACCTGGTCTTACAGATATTTACACTGACCTGGAAGTGAAATTCAGTTGTAACTGCAAAGACACAGGTAAACATTGCTCAAGAGCAAACTGCACCTCAGTACAAACAACTTACTTTTTAAATGTAAGCTCAGTATACTTGCAGAAGATGAGGCTGTGCACGTATTCCTACTCAGAATAAGGCTTATGCTATTTCTCAGCTGCCCCTGTGAGCAGATGAGGAAACTCAACTCTAAACTCATTGTGCTCCTACCAGCCACTATGCCTGGAAGATCAGAATTACACTCCTCTTTGCAGCTTGGAGCTTGTTCCACCCCCTTGTCTTGCCTTGGTATGACTGGACATCAGAGAAGCAATTTCTTGCTAACTCACTGCAAGTAAGAGCACCATCAGCATGCCACTTTGCTACTGGTGCCTCTGCAGACAGCACCACTGAAGGTCATGGGGACAGACTCCCTTGCTCTTACTTAAACTGACCCAAACACAAATGGAGCATTCCATTTTTAGTACTTGGAGAGCTTGTTATCCAGGTATCACTTAGGATCTATGTAGTTTTATCATTCTGTTGCCTGATTGTTTTATTCCACACAGGTGTCAGAGCATCAAAACCAAGTTCTGAGAAATGTGGGGATCTCTAATTTATTCAGACAGGCTCATCATTTTCTGAGATTCACCACAGTTAGGATTAGTTGCCTGATTGCTCAGCTGTGCAGCCTTTAACACACAATCACTGCACTCTGTGACTAATCCCACTGCAGTAATCACAGATCAATAATTTCCATTAGTAGGTATTATCTGACCCTCAGAAAGGCTGCACAGTGTCACTCAAGTTCTAGGTAGTAGCTGTGGTATTTTATTTTTAAACTTGAGATCGGTGCACTGGCAATTCTCCAAGTACATTATCCAAAACAGAACCACAACAAAGGAAGTGAAACATCTCACCTTTTCTCCTCTTTCCCCAGGGTCACCCTAAGAAGAATAATTGGAGCAAAGAAGTTTTAAGTTACTAACTCAGGCAAAAATCAGTGTTAGCCTTACAATCACTAGTTATTACTAACAGTTATTACTATTACTATGACACAATACAACAAGAAAATCTCCGATGAACAATAAAATATGTAAATTTAATAGATCTCAATGGACAATACAACTTTAACGTGTTTTTTTTAACACTTCAATGGTTTGCATGTGAAGACCTCTCTCTCTGTTTTGTCCTAGACACTGACAAACAGGCATATGTCTGAGAAGCAGCCTGCAGGGACCTAGGTGGCTCCTACATGTGGTTCTCCTTGTTTTGGGAACAAACAAAGGGAAAAAAAAAGCCTGAATGTGAACGCAAAGTCTTATTATTCTGCCAATGGCTCAGAAAGTTCCTCAAGAGAGAGAAAGTGTCTTGAACTGACTAATAGCTATTTCAGAGTAAAGAGTCTTCAGTGCTCCTTATATTCTCTGTAACAATCTCTGTAACAAAAGGATGGCTTATAGCCATTTTTTTTTTTAATTAAATTAAAACATGCTTGAGAAACTGCAAAAGCACTTCTGCACACCAGCCTGATCCTGACAACTCATGTCTGCAGTTCTGGCTCAGAGCTGCACTCTGGCTCATCTTTGCCCCTTCTGATGGCTGGCAGTCGCTAGGCAACTCAGGGACTACAGCTGTGAATACAAATTAAGCATCAACTGCCATAATTTGGCCTCTTTTGTATACAAAGTAAGAAAAGGTCATGCTCCCAAATGGTTTGTTTTCATTCCTGATGGACAAGCAACCAGTCAGTAAATGTAAAGAGGCTGCCTTGCATGTCTGTCAGCAGCAGCATGATGCACAGAATCAGCTGAGGAGCACATATGCACCAGAGATGCTCACTCGCAGTTGATGGGATTAGAATTTAGCATTACCCCTCCAAGAAGCCCACAGATCCCATCACCTTGGACATGTCGAGCTTTCTTTTAAATGAAGCTATCATAAGCTTTATAAGCTTTATGTCCTATTTCCCTTGTTCAATATTAAAACAGCAGAACAAACTATATAACAATAAAGTGCAAAGAGTCATTCTGATGTAACAAATACAGGCTGAGACATGCTGCTAATGAGGCTTGCTGCTAACTTCCATAATACCAGGATCAGCCCTCAAGACTTCACCCTGACATTTGTCAAAGAACTGACGGCAGCAGTTCTTGAAAAGAAGCCTGAAACACATTGTAAGGGGCATAAACAAAGCCTTTCTGAAAAGGTCCCCAAATTCCCAAACACTTGCAGGCATATTGCATTCAGTTGGCAGTGGATGTCTATGCGTCAGTGCCACTGACTGGAATTATACATGCACAGCAGAAGAATATGCTTCTTTATGGTGAGATGTGCAAAGCCTCTTACAGCACTGATGACTGAAGGGAGTGATCAGACCATTAAAAGCCAGTCAGAATAAAAACCCAAGTTGGAAAGCACAACTGCCATCTACACATGCACTCACATACTCCATGCTGCTGTTTTTATTCCATTTTCAATACTGACCTTGAGCCCCGCTTCTCCCTTCTCTCCTGCTATGCCCGGCAAACCAGGTTCACCCTAAAGGCAAAGATAAAAAAAGATGAAGTTAAGAAAGACATGCTGAACCTTCTTATAATGGGTGAGTTTAAATTTTAAATTTAAAAGAATTTTAAAAGACTCTGCAAATGTGTACTCCACAGCTGGGCACTAAAATGACTTATTTCACCAGTTAGGGTGGATTAACTCTAACCCATGTAAGGTAAGAAATTATTCTCCTGAAGGAGGTGGAAACACAGAGATGTCACACTAAACAGAAAGGAGACCTGTGACTCCTGATTCTTAAAATCTGTCCAATTAACCTTAAAAGCACAGTCTTCCCAGCAAGACTGCCAACATTTTCCTCTTCTCTACAACTTAGAAATGCTGCAAGAAAGGCTTATCTTAATTTATTTTGACATTTGTGCTTCTGGTCTCAGATGTAGGACAGATAATGAAACAAAATCAGAAGGGCCTGTTTTAGAAATAGAAGAATTTGGAAAAACAGAGAGCTTTTCAATTTTTTAAATATACTTCGCTTGTCCATTTTTTGTACTTATACCAGTGGCCGAAAAGTGGTTTTAAAACATTTAAAACCTGTCAGCATTACATCAGTGTTCCAAAATTAGGGCATGTTTAATGGGTAGTATATTATTCTTCTACAATTTGAAGGAGTTGATTTTCTTAAGTCAACCAGCAAATAACAGTTATTTCCAATCTTCTTTTCCATCTTCAATTTTAAAAATAAAGGGAAGAAGCAAACAAAAAAAAAAACAACCAAGTGAAACAAACAAAAAACTTCTGAAAGATATTTCTTAGTGTTTATATCCCACATTTATGGGAAAACCACTGATATTCATTTTAGATAAAATGATAATGCAATGGTTAGAATTTATTGTAAAAAAACTAGAGCTTATGGCTTATTATATGAAAGTTTCTGCAGATGTATATCTCAGTTCCACATGAAGTACCTTTGATAACCCTCACACAGAGAACTGCATCACACTTCTGACATGGCAAAGCACATTAAAATAACGGCCAAAGAAAGATTTTAAAAAGTCTGCAACTAGGTCCTTCTAAAAGCTCTTTACTGTTTAAGTGTATAAAAATGTGGAAAAGTTAAATCCAATAGCTAGCATAGCAATCAAATTCTGAACAGTAATCTGTACCAGAAACTCAGTGAACTATTTTCACAGTGTCCAAATTTAGTACATATGATGAACCAATCCTCTACTCAAAAGTTACGGAGACATTAAGATAAAGGCTTTTCCAAACCCAACAAGATGTATTTTCTAGTCCTCCGTAAAAGCCTCCTATAAAGAAATTCTCTCTTTCTTACTTCTGCAGGCAGATTTTATCACACATGTATTAACTCTGATTGTCTGTGAAAGCAAGTTCCGTTGTATTTCTAAATTGGGTAACAGAATCATTAATTACATTTTAACTTCATCAAGAGTTGGGCTGTTTCAAAAAACAAACCAAAATCATCCAAGTTCTAGAAAAACTCGAGTGAGGCATTTTCCAAGCCAGAGAAAAAAATGCTGGGTACCATTAAGCCCTCAGGGAATTAAACAGTCACTTGTGTCAGCCCTTTCTCAAGGCCCCTCTGCACTACAGTAGCTGTGAGGCTGAAAAAGTGGCACAGGCATTTGATATATGAGTGGTCAGGATTTGAAGCTGTTGGAGATGAGGTGTGAGTGTCCTAAAGGATTGACCTAAAAGGCTCTTGAAGACAAAATGAAGCAGAAGGGACCCATGAATATACACCTGTTTCTCCTCATCCTGACACCCCAAACACGCTTGTTTCTGTCCCCTTAATTTTCAAACAGCTGCTGTCGGCTGATGCTTTCAGGAGCTTAAATCTCTAATCAAAAGGTTGAAGTTCCAAGCTTGCACTTTCCTCCCAGGTTTACATATTAGTGCTATGGATGCAGAGCGCTACTGCTGTGACAAAAAGGAGACTGCAGAAATAGAATAAAAATATTATTTTCTGTGGGAAAAAGTGAAAACCTCAGCTTGTCACCTAGTCATAGTAAATCCCCATTCATACCAGCAATGGCATTTTTGACCTATATGCAACTTTGCTATGCTCAGCACTACATTTATAGTATGAAAATACTAGGCAGAGATATTTGAAGTGCAGAAACTAGCTCTGGGAATGGCAAAGACTGAAGTCAAGCCTAGAAGGACAACACAGAAATGACCTTGTGCCTTTATGTTTTTGAAGTGATTATCATTCTGTTTCTCATGTTCAGAAGAACATGGAAAATAGACCTTTCCCTGTGTTAGACCTCTGTTTTCTTGTCTGTACAATGAATCAGGGAGTAATAAGGTGAAGTGAAAATGTACAGCCCATAAGCTGCTTTATGTCCTAGCCCTGATGAACATTCCCAGTGCACAGCTAAACAAGTTTTGTGCCAGGGAGCCTCCTTTTGTCACTCTGCATGTCTTGTAGGACATGCATGGAAGTCTGGCTCTCTGTGCAGATATTTTTACAATTCGAGTAAGCCTTAACATAAACCCACCAAATAAACAAAAAAACCAAACCACAAAAAAATAAAAATGCTCCCCTCAAAGTAGTTATAAAGCAAAGAGCTGTTAACTTTTGAAGACAAGTAGATTGATAGCCCTTCCCTACTTAAATACTGTGTCATTTTAGCCATGTTGATCCCAACAAATGATTTTGATTCTTGGCATGAAAATAATTTTAAATATTTCTGTTAGTAAGCATAGTTAGCAATTTTTCTTCCATTTAGTTACTTTTGTTTATTTATCCATTTATTACTAAAAGCATGTATTAAAACCAGAATGAAAAATACTTTAAGAGTAAAACTGGAGTCTAAAATAAGTACACTTCAGCCCCACAGGTTAGTGTTTCGGAGATGAAAAAAAAGCACAGCTGACCTTTAAGAGGCTGAAGATGATGACACTGCTATTCAAGGAGTGATGAATGCAAGGGAACACCAGACATTCAACAATGTCATTCAACACAACAATTTAAATCAGACTGCTTTTCAACCTGATAAAATGAAAGAAGCTATAAAGCTAAATCCTTAATGACACGTTTTTTACATTCACCAGGCCATGGCTAACGTGTTTCCTGACTGCTGTTGTAGTGCCTCTTTAACAGCATTAACAGCAAAAGTGTTAGGTTGCAGAAACAATTGTCTTCTGCACATCAGCTATCTTTCAAATCAAGGCAGAATACTTTTATTTATTTTTTATTTCATAGAATCACAGAATGCTTGAACTTAGAATGCACCTCTGGAGATTGTCTTTGAGGCCCTTACTTGGATTCTACCCAGTATGTCCATGTCTTTCTTGCAGTGAGGAGCCTACAACTGGACACAGGGCTCCAAGAGTGGCCACAAAAGTGGTTTTTTCCAATTTAAAGAGTAATTTTTTCTGCAGTACATCTAACCTTAGCTCACAGCCTTTCTACAGTCATGAACTCCTGAGAAATTGTCACTCAATAACAGAGTGATGGTAATCATTCTAAAACTTTCTAGTGTCTATAAAACACAACCCATGATCCCAGTTAGAGAATTAATGAGGGCTAAACTGCACCCTCACACAAGGAAAAGATGTTTCCCTGAAAAGCTGTGTGAAGGTACCCTCAGAGCATCCCCCTGGAACTTTTACATAAAAGGGATTGTCGCCAGCTGCCCAGGCCCTCGGCTGGAGTCTTCGGGGCGCTGCGACCTTCCCAGGTGAGTCGCCCTGAGGGGGGCGGCCTCAACCCTAGTGGCACAGGCACTCCAGCAGAGTGATCAGCTCTTTTGTGATGGCCACCGAGGTGACCGAGCCTGTCAGCTCTTTTTCCAGGCTCTCGCTGCGATTCCAGCGTCTCCCAAGCAGCGCAGGAGAGAACACAGGAGTCCAAGGTGGTCTCCAGGAGCCTTCTTTAATCGGGAACCGACAACTCTCCAAAGACCCTCAGGCTCCTGAGAGCCGGGGTTTTATAACCAACAAAGGGGGTGGGGTTAACATAACAACCAATAGGAATGTGGATTGAAAAGTTAACCAATCGGGGAAGGGATCCAAAAGGAACCAATCCGGGGAGAGGATTCGAACCAATAGGGATACAGTAACCAAATCACCAATCCCAACCAAGCTCATTAACATATCAAAAATGCTCTCCATGAGCAATAACAGATTAACTAACTAAATTAAGGGCTGGACGCCCTCCAGGGGAGTGCTGGAAGCGCTGTTCCCTCAGTGCTGCCCTCATGTGCCTCCAGAGGGGATGTGCAGCCCTGGTTTTGTGCCTGAGATGTTCTGATTTTCTGAAAATTTTTTCCCAGGGAATTTTCTGTAAACAGGAGAAGTGTTTTTGTAAACTGTGCTTTGTTTTAATTCCTTTTCCTAGCAGGGAGTTCTCCTTGATGTCCCTCTGGCCTGACCAATGTCATGGAAGATGTTTGTCTTTCTGTCACCAATCAAATTGGTCTGTGTAGAATAGTGTAAAAGGGAGACACATCCCAAAAATAAAGGAGTCATTTTCAGCCGTCTGAAGTCGGAGTCTGTGTCGTTGTGGTGTACAACAGTGTCAGGGGTGGACAGGGGGGAAGATGCTGTAGTGAGGTGTGAAATGTCTCGGTACTCAATTTAAAAAAATTCTTACTTGCCCTTTCTGCCCTTCTGCATTCTTATTCTCAGCTAAACTACAGTGCAGAAGCTGTCCTGTGCAATGAAAGTTGTGTGGAACTACCACGATACACCAGAATAAAAATAAAGTTCTCCTTCCTGGCACCGTGATGGAAAGAGCAAGAGCTCTGGGGGATGCTGTGGTACCAGCACGATCTTAACTGAACATCCTGTCTATAAGGTTCTGTTGTACCAAAGGAGCAACAAAAATACCCAGATGCACAAATGTCATGCCCCACACTGGTAAATGTGCAAATATTGCATTATTTATTTTTATTTATTTATTGTTTAGGTAATCCTTGACTTCTTTTTCATATGTAGTTACTTTTATCTTCCCTTTGTGTTACTTGACCAACCCCAAAAGAAGAGTTCTCTTTTCATTACATGACCCACTACACAAATAGATGATAAACTACTGGAAAATGCTAGAAAAACGTCCTTTTCCCAAATTTCATGTAAAAACTATGCAGAAAAAGAAGGCAATTATCTAGCTGCAGAAGAAGACACTGCCACTAGAACCCTTACAGACACTGAAGTCTCTGGTTTTTCACCACCAGAAGCCAATTTTTTTCAGTTTGCTGAATTCACAAATGGTGGAAATAAAAATTTCCAGCAAATGTTCTATTATTCATACTCCTACCCAAAATCAATCAGCTTAACTCAGCAGGCCTGTAAATGTTCCAGTAATTTATTTAATGACAACTTACACAGAAGTATGCTGCAGACACAGTGGGATTGTTTTGCTGTTTACACTCTATAAAGAAATTGCAGAGTCCCCATCAGTGGAATATTGACAGTTCACTTTCAAATAGGTATGTTGCAATGTTTGTTTACTGTCATTTACAGGAATGTACTCATCCTGTTTCAGGAGCAAGCCTGTAGATGGGGTGCTGCCACTGACAGTTCCACATGTTAACCCCAAATGCCCTGAGAGGAGGATAAGTACTTTGGTTCCTCAAAAATAGCAGCACTCAAACAAACTAAGTTCCTTCACTACTGCAGTGAATTAGAAAGAAGACTGTTCCAAATCAGCAAACTGCAATGTTGAAGCATGACCAAATGAGCTACAAAGGGGATCATCTTTAGTTATTCAAAACCTTCTGATAATTTCTAGAAATGGCTTCAACAAAATGCTTGGAGTCTCAAAAGTGTTTGGCTTTTTCTTCCAACTGATATCAATTATCAAGGCAAACAAAATGCTAACACGTCAAGAATATACCCAACCCAGCCATTCAGTGGAAGAGTTTCAGACAATTCAAAACAAAAGCAGAAGAATATTCCTTTGAACACATGGCAGAACACCTTGGTTCAAGTCCTGACACTCTTGAGCCTGTATTAACTGTATAACTGAATTAACACTGACAGACTTGTCTTTCCTGTATTTGGGCAAAGAACAACTTTCAGCACTCTGCTCAATAAATAGGTGTAGCAGTTTCCTCAGACACTCTTGGGGTAGGGGCAATCTTACTGCTTACACTGAAAGTGAATCTGAATTTGGTGAGTACTCAAGTGTATAGAGCATTGCTTGGGCTCTGTGGGTAACATGAGAAAAAATCTGTCAATACGAACTCATAAAATCCACTTCAGAACAGGTTTGAAAATGTATTACCCACTAGAGTCCATATCAAAGGAGCTGAGGCAGTTGAAAGCATGCTTCTCCTAACTGGAGTGCTTTCTGCCCTTGAGGCATATACCTTCATATCCAGAATTAATCAGTTAAAAATAACATGGCTGGAGGCCCCAGCTTTTCTTGTTTGTAACAGAGAAACTGCCTGGAGGCTGCAGTTCTGAAATAGGTTTTGTTTTGGTCAGATGCATAACTCTGTCGACACCAGCTGGTTGATATCCACCTCACCCTGAAAGAAAGGCTGTCAGTATTGCTATATTTTTCAGTCACTAGAATGTAATCAATTCAAGGATAGGGAAACACAAGAGGCCCCAAACCTAATCCAGTCTAATTTTACTCGAAAATACAAAGATGAGGACAGAGGGTAAAAAATTGTTTTTTCAGATATGTTACCATGATTTCCATTTCAAACCAGGGTTGAATTCAATTCCTTTCAACTTGCTTTTTGCACCCCTCAAAAGTAACTTAAAATTGTTTGTTTAAGGGCTGGAAATCTCTCCTGGCCCACTCACCAACTGAAATTAAGTGGAAAGGCTCTTCAACAAGACTCAGCTGGCCTGCAAACCTGTCTGAGAATTTGTGAACTACATTTATGATGTTTCCTCCCTTTATTTGAAAAAAATGTTAGTACACTCATCCCCTTCCTCATTTTGCTGAAGAAATTTGATACTGGTACCTTCAAAATGTATTCCTACACAGCACTGTACACAGTAATAAGGAAATACATGAAAATTAGAGGAACAAGAAGCTGGAAGAAAGCAGTAAGACATGTGCATACCCAGACTCTGAACCTACTGACAAAAAGGAAAATTCTTCTGAGGTTTAGCAAATCACTACTGCAAATCTACCAAAAGAATTTGAAATGAAGGGATCTATCCTGACCACTCATTCTGTTTTCAATACACCCTTACAAAAAACCCCACCAAAATATCAAGTACTACATGGAAAAAGTGATTTATGGAAGTTTAGAGTGAGGGGTTTATGCACTCCAGAAAAACTCTTACTTATAACAAAGAGAGTTATTTGCACAAACTCCAAAAACTGGGTTTCTTTAGGCCAAATACCATCTTAAATTAAGGAATCTCTGCTTTTCTCCTTGTGTCACTTCTGCAGTCACTGAGAACCCTTTTCAAATCAGCACCACTTAACAAATACCAGAATATATATTCTATACTTGCAGAGCTGAACTTTCCAAGAAGCCCTTTGTGGCCATTTCAACATGATTAATTTAGGGATATGGTATCCTTAGATCACTGCAGCCTCCTATCTCCAGGCAGAACTAATGCTTTTCTGTACTTGTCAAGTGCCTGAGGAGCTTCTGCCAGGGATGGAGAAAGGGAAGTTTATCTGCCATTGCATCGTGATAGAAACCTGTGGATTGCACAACAGTCTGCAAAGGAAAAGCAGCATTCAGAAAGACTCCTTATCCCAGCAGGTTTGGTCCATCCCAGAAACAACACTCTCTCCAGCTGCAGGTATTATTAAGCAGCTCCTTTCCAGTGACTGTTCTCAAGATAAACTTGCTGTAGTTTCTCAAATGTAGGAACAGATGAAGATTGTAAATGTCCTTGCAAGACTACCTATAATGTTTCACTGGATTTGGCCCTATGCGTGAAGGTTTTATGGCAGTGATTTTGCTACTCTGAATACAAGAAAAATCTACTAGTTATCAGTCCTGCAAAAACATGTGGGTTGTGTAAAATTACACTTACTCTAATATCTAGAGACTGTCTATGAGAAGTGGTTCATATGTTAAGGGATTAGACAACTGCTTTAAGTGCACTCAGAATTTATGATCTCATTCCCAGATGCATTGGTCAGACTTGTCAATCATCGCCCATGACCCAGAATTTCAATTAAAGAAGAGGTGAAAAGAAAAAAAGGAAAATTACAGGGGCACATACAAGATGGAGATGACCTAACACTGTTTTGTTCAACTGCTGGAGGACAGAGCAAAGCTCATTCATTGCTGACATTAATATGCTGAAAAATAACTCATTGTCCAAATGAGAAAAGCATTCACACACATAATTTTAAGCATGTAATTAACACTCACTGCCTTTTAAACTAAGGAAAAATATTAACTTGGAACTTAGTGAACTGCACATGCTGCTGTTTGACAGAGAGAGCTCACTGACCAAAAGGCAACCAAAACAGTAAGGCTTCTGTAAAGTCTTTTAACTATGTAACTTCTAAAAAGAGGATGATTCATATTGCACATACAAGTTGAACCCAACTATTCTGCAAGTCACCAAGAATGTGAATGAGTAAAGCCAGAAGGGCCAGCAGCTGGCTCACATACAGCCCAACTCTTAAAATTACCACTCTGGTCCTCATTCAACATCTTGTGTGTCGCACTGCACTGAGAATCTGTTTTTCCACAGAAACTGGAAGAACTGACCTTTTGATAGTAAAATATTAACATGGGATTCCTAGGCTGCATTATACTTTCTAACTTTAGACAAACACTGCTTCAGTTTAAACTTAATTTTTATCACTATTTCCAAGCTAACATTTTTTTTATCTATTCATTAAAAGAGATAGCAACATTCAACTTTCATCTGCCTAGTATTATATGAAAATAATGTATTTTTTGCAAACAAGGAAGTGCTTTCTAGTCAGTATTGACCGACAGTTGGGAAATCAAACTAAAGAATGCAATACCAATTTATTTTTATCTGTGTAGCTTTTGTCCTGGCATCTATGTTTCACTTTATTAATTTAGTTTATTTCTTAGAGGTCAAAAGTAAAGCAGTTCAGCTACACTAAAAACACACTGACACCTTTAATAAAGTGGTAATAATTTTAAAGTGTCTGCGAAGTTATAGATGTTATGAACATTGAAGTAAATCAAATAAACAGACACCCATAAATTGAAAATTTTGGAGTTTTTAAAAGCACAATTTAAAATTAATAACCAACATTTAAAGATGTGTTTGCATCTTCCCATAATGTTCAACTGCACATTTCTTTTATGCCCCCTGAAACATGACAGCAGATAAGTCTATGTGGTCTCCTAAAAATAGACATGCAACAACCTTGCCATAGAGCTTAAAAAAATTCCCTGTCTCCCAAAATGACACATTAATCACACATTTGACACATTTCATTAGCATCAATTTTTCTTCGCGTCTGAGAGAATTTCTCTGGCTGGAGTTTGTATGATTACTATTGAAAAAAGTTCTCGAATAAAATATGAATCATCAGTCCTGTTCTATTCAAAGTGGTTTCCAACTTCAGTCCATCCAGTCTTCTTACAAATTCCTAAAGATATGCTACAAAGTAATTTTTCACTGGCATTTCAGTCAGGCCATAAAAATTACTTGAATTATGTACAGCAACAGCATCTCGGTAAGTACTGTCTACCATTCCTGTTGCAATTGAATGCAGCTGTAAAATATGAAAGAAAAAATCTGAGGGCTTAATGAAAATTTGTTTCATATTGTTTTGTAACAAATTCTGGTATTTTACATAGATATATACTAAATTCTAAATATTTTTTATTTTGTTATTTCACATTACTCATAATAGTCTGAATAGTTTAAAAATAAATTCCCATTGCTATCACTAAAGTGAAATAAATGATCATGACATTATTTCTTATAATTACTCAAAACACAGGTCTAATACAATGTATTATGCTATTAGAAACAATATATCCTTTTTTTAAAAATTAGAATTGAAAGTAAATTATTTGAAACATCTTAACACTTATTCCTAGGGCTCTTGATGACGGAAGCAGAAGAGATGATTGTCTAATACAACCCTTATACACTACCATCTGCTACTGCTTGAACCTGGTGAACATATTTATCATACATTTTCCTTTTGGCATCCCCTTGCCAGTGCTTTTGAAGTTCACTAGGAATGCTAGGGCTTGTGAGAACAACAGATGGATTAAACTCTTTACAGTCAAGAAGGTGTACTATTTAAACTTCGTCACCCAGATTTGCCAGGAAACCTTAGCAATGCTGTAACACAGTCCTGCTGCTTTACTGTGACCTCTCCTTATGGAAGGCTGTTCTGGACTACGACTTTACTGAGAGATGACAGCGACTTGCCTAAGTTAGCATTTCCTCTTGATTGTGTTCAAAAATATTTGTTTGATTTATTCCTCTGTGTTTTCATCCCCAAAATTCAATTTCAAATTATACTCCAGCTGCACTTCCATCTCTTCTTATTTCTCTATTTATAGGTTGTATTAGCAATGCATTGGGTACCATATCAATACCCAATATCAACGTGTTTGCACTGTGGAATTGAGTTAACAAAAAGTAAAAAAACCCTTTGTTTGTAAATATGCTGACCCAAGTAACACACTACTAATAGGCATTTCCTTCTACAACCTGTCAGTCATCATCAAATCTGAACACTGGACTTTCAGCTTAATTAATTACATTTGCTGCTTGTCCAGGTAAAACTAGAAAAAAATTACTATAAAAAAATTACTTCAGAGCACAAAGCACATTATACAGTCTTTTTCATGCAGCCAATTTGAAACCACAGCTCTGGATATAAGGTTCCATACTGCTCATGTGAACAAGCCAAAATTGCTTTAATCCACTACATAAATAATGGCAGTGCTGAAAAAGTCAGAGAACTCACCACTTGTCCATCTCTCCCGGGAACACCAGGCACTCCAACAGAACCCTAGAGGGAAACAGACGCCAGTGTTTAGCAAATTAAACAGGTCATGAAACCTTTCATCTCATAATACAGTATTTAGAAATAATGGTGAATGTTTGCTTATTGTAGCTGCAATAAATTTTTCAAGAACTCATTTTTATCCAAGCTGAGCTCTCCTTTCAGTTGAAATTTTATACTAATTAGACATATTCATATAAAAATGTTGTACATTTTTAAGACTTTCAAAGTATGGCCTTTTCCAGAAAGAAGCTTCAAGCTCATGTTTTGTAATGTTGTGGATGCTTCGTAAGAAATGTAAGAATTAAAATGCTATTCCATTTACTGCTCTCAATAAGTTTTGAGACTGATCCCATGCAATCGAATATAGCACCTGAACAACACTATTAATGCTTCCAGAGGCATCATTCAAGCTCAATAACTTGTGGCACCAATGCATCTCAAGGCTTTTAAGAGATAATCTGCAGTGATTCAGTCTGACAGTAAAAATTACAGATGCACTTTTAAACTGCACCAATATTAGTGCAATCAAAATTAAAAGGTCAATACAGGGACAAAGGTACAAAGAAGGAAAAAAATGAACAATGAATCATAACATTGGTGAGATCTTTTTTACAAAGCTCTCATACTTTAAGTTTCTATGTGATGGATAATTTTTTGAAGGACCTTGTGCAACTTGCTATGGAAGTTTACTAAAAACACAAAGCATGAGGAAAGCAGGAGAGCTGCATCTGCTTGTACAGCATTCTCCTCTTATTTTATAAAAATGGTGCTGCTCAGCAAGGGAACGGAAAGAACTGCAGCATGGCAATTCCCCCTCTGTTTTGGTTAGAGGTTTCATTAAAATTATCACCAACACCCAAAGGAAATTTGTCCAAAAGGCATGCATGCATTTGTCAATAATAGAGTTGGGAAATCCTGTGAAACAGGGAAAGGAAGGAACTCATGAGGGTCTTAAAAACCCTCCAAGAGCTAGTAAGAGAGCTTTGAATTCGTGAGAAATAATAAACCGCATCCCAGCATATCTCCATGACTCCCAAAGCTCTCCCCTTTCTCCCAAAGCTCCCACTTCAGCATCCTTGTTGTCTCTCTTTGCTGGATACATGGTCATGGCTTTAAGCTACTGCAAAGGGGCCTGAGTGAACATTTTCACATCTCTGTATCAGTTTTCCAGAAAACTAGAAGGCAAAGCTCAGGAGGGCATTAAACCATTAGCCTCAATAAACTATCCTATGTGTAACAGTTCCTCCTCTCAGTGGCAGCTGATTATTTTTCTTACGAAACACAGGATGTTAGAAAGTGTAAAATGAAGCTGATTCTATTGTGATAAGTAAATGTTTATCAGATATTCAAAGGTTCATCAGCACGTGGGTTTTGCTGATGTTGTACACGCAAAATATCCTTCTTCACAATTCTTAGGGGGTCTGCTTTATAATGGCAACTTAGACATGAGACACATTCCTGCATTGCCAAACACAAAGGGTAGTCCTCTCCTTCAGCCTGTAAACTCTATATAGCCCACAGCTGCCAAAATTCCACCGATTTGTATACTTTGGGATTATGTTTTTACACATCACACATTTTTCTTTCGTTAAAAAAGTTTCATTTTAACAGATGCTTCACTCTAAAGAACATCATCTCAGAAGAAGAAAAGCATGCACCTTTCTCACATATGTCAATACTACTTATCCCTTCCTCCTTTTTTTACCTTCATACAAATTATAGCTGTTTTATTAAATACCTTTCATACAACTTTTCAATCTTTTGAAATCAGCTAGAAAATTACTCACCTTGGTGGTATGTGAGTCAGATGCCAGAAAAGTACCACTGACTAGCTGTTACTGCTGATATTCTGAGGACTGTTTTAATGATGCAATTCCATAAATCTTAAACTCACTCAATCAAACCGAGGCAGTCAGCTTTAATGAGTGTAAATAACGTTGAAGGCATTCCCAGGAAGTCAGGTCTCAGGTTACAGAAGGAACAGGAAGACACCGGCAGACCACCTGAACGCCACCAGCCAAGCACTATTTATCAGCAACACCTACAGCCTTTGTTTCTGCTGGTCAATTCTTTAGTCATATGGCACTGATCTACTCCAGTAAAGACATGCATTTAATCAGAAACTTTATCTCCCCACCTTTCACAAGGTTTTAAGTTTGGTTTCCTAATCGTACCAGTGTATGAATGAGAAAATTATAGTGACCTTTTCACCTGAAAGTTAAGCAGACAGATTGAAAACAGTCTGCTCTGCATCACTTGAACTTCTTATGATGGGGGAAATGAGAAATCTTGTGCCTCACATTATATGGCTTCATTTTGCAAGAATAAAATTCAGAACCTAAGCTAATTGATTCAATGCAGTGTACAGTAGTTTATTCCATTCACCTTTTCTGCTTGCAATTTGGCACAGGAGGAATAATCACTTTCACAGCATTGTTGTTTATACTATACCTTTTGTCCTGGAGGCCCCTGAGGTCCCTGCAAAGGGAAAACAATTCAATTAACATCAAAACTCCAGCCAATTTAAACTGAAATGACTAATTAAGACTGTCTTATTGTGTAAGCACTCTGATACTGGACTGAAATCAGCTGATGTTTCATAAATCAAAGAAAAGTAAGTTTATGCTCAAAACCCACAATGAATCTTTTCTCTTCGCATTTGGAACTGAACTAACTACTAACTAGAATACTCAAATTTTCCCCCTTCTAATCTTTTCTCTTCCAAGCCATCTGTTTCTTCTAATACTGACAAATCTCCCAGCATTAAGATGACTGTGGTTTTTCTCTCTATCAGCTAACAGCTGAAGTTGTGTGTCCACAGTAATATATCAGCTTGTCAGCATAAAAACAAGGTTTATGCAAACAAGTATTCTTGAGATAGAGACAAGCATAAACCTCAGAATCTTCTCACCTTCTAAGTACCAGCACACATGACTGTGTTACACCCAACTTGCCATGTGTGCCATCATTTGCAAATGACGAGAAAAATCTTTAACTTCAGAAATCATTAAGAATGCTCTTGGGAAGCAAAGAACCACCATCTTGTCCCTATGGCCTGAGAAGACAGGAAGGGATATCGCAATTCAGGAAAGTTTAACTTTCCTTAATGTCATACAGGAGGCAAGGTCTTGTTGATATTAAGAGGATCCATTTCTCATCTGGTGTCTCTGAAGTACCCAGGTGGCCACAGTGGAGAGGGGAAACAGAAAGCAGATCAACCAACCATATCTTGGACACTTTGGCAGTCTGTTTTGGTAACAGCCAGACCACGTTCACCACAGTTCTATGCATTTCTGTCCCCAGGTTCCTATAATGGCCACTGGTGCAAACTGTGAGGGCTGGTGCTGCATCAAGCAAAGTGAATGCAGAGTCCATGTGGGTGCAAAACACAACACAAAATCTGGGAACGCAAATCCTTCTGATGTGAGAAAGAATAAAATGGATTTTATTTGATTCATTTTGAGAAAGGAAAGGATTGATACCAGAACTGCAATTATGCAGGAAAACAAAAGGATTTCTGCTTCAAAATGTGATGCTGATTTTATTCTTAAATTAGTGTGAAGTTAGGCAGAATCCTCCACTGTTGGTAGATGCAGGGCCTGTTGGAACATTTGCTCCAATGCAACTTGAAAGTGTGAACAAGGAAAAGCTCCACTGGTGGTAATTCTGAGTGCTGCATCCCCTGATGTGAATGAAAGCCTTGCAGTTTTAAATGTGGATCGGCATGTCTAAGGTTTGGCATCAAACCTTGCAAAACCATAGATCAATGCTGCTTCTTGAAACTTTTGCCTGATTGTTTTAACAGAAAGAAAGTATTGTGAGCATCTCCTTTAGACTGTAGAGACAGATTATGATAAAGGAAACCTACCTGTGAGGTGGAGGGTGACAATTTCACTCCCTTGCCTTCAAAAGAAAGCAGAAGTACCTAAGCACTCAGCACTGGTGATGATCAGAGCAATGAATATAGTGAGCATCTGCCTTTTCAGATGGAGAAAAATGTCCCTAGCTCACAGTGTTTCACAAAAACTGCTGTGTGAATCAAGTCTTCTTTTCAGTAAGTGCCTGAGAGTGAGTGATCTGCTGGGTAAGGAGCCACAAATACAACAAGTCCACAGTGTTCTGACACTGTTCAAGTGCCTGACACCATCCTTTTCTTCTTCCATGAGAAAGACACAAGTTTGTCTAGAATTTTAAAAAATCAAGAAATTAATGCTCGAACTAGTGTGTTCCCTACAGCAATGTTATCAAACTAGGCTCCAAATGTCTACATCCTGGGCATCAGTTTTCTGTTGACCTGTTGCAAACTAGCCTGCTACATTTCAGGGTTAATTCAGGTCTTGGGAAAAATCCCTCCATCAGTACGCCAAAGTGAATACAGAACAACTGAAGACCCCCTTCATAGCTCATACCATCTATTTTTATGTCCAAGGGATGGATATATCAGTTTCTAGCTACTTAAGAAGCTATTAAAGACCTTCAGCTATATTAAATTATCATTTGGGAGCCCTTAATACAATACTGCTGTATGAAGGTAAATGATAATTCACTTACTAATATTAGCCCCCAAAGCAACCTGTTAAATGTACGCTCTGTTGAGGACTTTCTGCCTGGTGCTTGCAGCTGTCAGCCTGTGGGATGGATATAATTCAAGACATTGCAGAAAAGATTTTTTCCCACAATTTTCTCCTCATCCCTGACATGGTTCCAGCTTCTCCAGATAAGCTACTGAATATGAAAATATTTACATAGCAGCATAGTCTTCCTTTTATGGTGGCTTTAAAATGAATCATTCAGAGAAACGAAGCAGCAGGTACTTATCAATAAATATTTTATGCAATTAGAAGTTTTCCATTTCTGGTACTTAAGCCTTTTCTCAGACTGGAAGTAGCCCTGGTGTTCCACATCCACTGAGCCTCTTGATGATAAGAACAGTCATCAACGGTATAGCTACCTCCAGAAATTGCATGGTATTGACTCAAAAAATCAATTTCAAATAAAAGCTTACCTAAATTTATGCATTTCACAAAACACACAGGATAACAAGTCGTTATCCTTAGAATGTTCTGACTGCAAAACACACCTGAATAGAAACAATTTTTCTTTATAGCACTGCTCCCTAGCATTGGGAAAGAAGCTCAAAGCCATTGGAAACTTAACAGCTCATTCACGGGCAGCTCTCGTCCCTCACCGACATAAGACTGCTGCCATTTAACAGAAAACATGAAATTAGGTTACTAACAGAAAACTTCTTTAAAAAAAAAACAAAAAAAAAAAAACCTGGAGAACACCTCAGAATTGTGCTTATTTTTCTAGAATTACCTAAAATCTCTGATCAAAGCACAGAACGACACACTGGAGAGAGAGAAATAAGCAAGTAAATAAAATCCGGTAGAAAGAAAAAAAAAATATGAAAGAATAAAATAAAAAAGTAAAAACTAAAACAAGAAAAAAAAGCAAAAACAAACAAACAAACAAAAACCCTCAAAAAACCCAAAAAACCCAAAACCCACCAAACCAAAGACAAAAAACCCCACCAAACCAACAAGGCTTTAGCTTATTTCCAGAGTTATAAATGACAGCCTTTAAAAGCATCTATGAAGAAAATTCCACATGAACATGTGGATTTTTCCCCCTATTATTCTACTGAACTGACAAGAATCCTGTGCTACCCACTTGATGAACAGACAGCAGACAGAAGCAGAAGACAAGAAACGTATGAATGTTTCCAATCAGTTCCTGAGCATGATTTGTTTTGATGTTTTTCTTTGTTTTTCTTCATTTGTTCTGTGTTCCGTAACAGCTGCAGCAATATCCTAGCCCTGCTGTTTGCTCCACCCAAAGGGATGCTTTGCAAATGCAAGCTCAGCTAAGCTTCCCTCTGGACAGATATTCTGCCCCTGGGTCCTGGCAGCCAGTGCAGAGCTGGTGCCACAGGTCCCCACCTCAGTCCTCTGAAGCCCAAAGCCTCGGCTCTGCAGTGACCACACACACACGGAACCTGCTGTCATCTCCACCAGCTGGAGGCTCCATCTACACCACAGGTGCCACTCAGCCTCTGTCACACCATCATATCTGGGAATATGAAGGAGGTAAAACAGAAACACATAGCCCTTTAAAACCATCGGCTGACTGAGAAAACAACAATCCCAGAGGTACAGAATTCTTTCACCTCCTAACTACATGTACATTGTATTGCTATCTGTCATTGATCGAAAAATCACTCCGTAACAGTCTATGCAGATTATGTTGATAGCAAATATTTGTCTTTTGCCTGCAGCATTGAAAGCTGCCAGAGTTTCCACAAAGAGATGCTTAGAATCTACTTCTAAACCACTGGCAATCGATGTCAAAAAGCTCATTTTATAAAGAGCATCTAGGCTTCCAAAATTTAAAAGAGTTTGTGAAAACTGTTCAGATTAAGTAACTGCTCTACATTTCTGAGGATTATGCCACTTTTCCTCAAATTGACACATATTCACGGAGGAACTTCAACTGAGAAGGCTGAAAATTTAGGTTGCAAGACTTGTCCAGAATAGGAAGATAACTAAATGTAATGAAAATAAAAAATAGTTCTTGCTCTTTCAGTCATCACGAACACTTCAGAAGAGCCCTTTACCATCATGTCCAATTGAGTAAATTAGCCAGGCAACTGTGACAACCTATTGCAGGGCTTCACTGAATTAGGTTCTCATTTGAATAACTCAACAGTAGGAGGATGGAAAAACAAGGTGTGTTGCTCCAAAGAAATTCAACAGCCCTCTGTGTTTCTCTGGAGAAGGAGAATTATTGATAACACCTAAACACTTGGAAAACTGGGTAACTAAGGATAAAAAAATGTGTACAAAAGTCTTCTGTGCAATTGTGTTTTTTAAAAGGTAAAATATTTCCATTATGAGTGCCATTCTTCAATCACTGTTTTTGGAAATCAAACCAACCTACAGAGACTGTAGCATGTCAAGTCTTTGCATTATAGAAATGACTGAATGAAGTTGGACATTTCAGTTGGTCCTTAACAAATAACTATTCAGAATAAACTAAAACAAAACAAAGCAATCCACAAAACAAAACACACCAAAAGCTAACAAAAAACCCTACAAACCAAATCACTCCCCCTCCCCATTCAAACCAAACTGAAAAGATTTACGTAAGTGTAGTTATAACAAAGTTTGGGGTCCAGCATTCTTACTACACCTCTTTTCTAATGTTACAATTGTATTTTTCCTTTGATACTTCATATGTTCCCTGTGTTTTAGCAATCTAAAAAAAAAAAAAAAATCTGCCCTGAAAAGGTTAAAGCTGCAGTTTCAAAGAGAGAGTAATTCAGGGTGTGATACATTAGCAACCCTCTCAAGATAATTTTGTATGCAATTTCTAGGGACTCAGTTGCTTAATGCTTGAAGAAATGTATGAATTAAAAAGTTGGGGCATTTTCAATTTCCAGGTCTGGGGCAGGAATAATGATTTGTTTTACAAGGTGTCAGAGTTCATGGACAATGAGCACAAACACCAAATGAAAATGCCTAACAAAAACATCATGAAAACGTGAATGTTTTTTGTATACTGAATAAGTTATACAGCAAAATAGGTCACAATGGTGCAATATGCTGTCATATAAAAATTTTCTTATTCCAAAGCCTTGCAAATAACAACATAAAAACCACCCCCAAAAAACACAACTACATTGCAACTAAACAACCAAAAGGATTTTTTTTACTTCCATACCTTCTATGAAAGTTCTTCGTAACCATAAGATCTCTTGGAACTATTTTGTCTATATTTCTGTGAAACAAAAGAAGTTCCAGGACTGTTCCTGAGAACAGATATTTTCCCTCTGCTGCCTGTAAGAATCATTAAACACTTAGAACAGAATAATGGAATTGTTTAGATTGGAAAATATGTTTAAGATCATTGAGCCCAACTGTTAACCTAACACCGCCAAGTCCACCATTAAGCCATATCCCTGACTGCCACATCTGTGCACCTCCTAAATCACTCCAGGGGTGTTCAACCACTTCCCTGGACAGCCTGGTCCAATCCCTAACAACTCTTTCCATGAAGAAATTTTTTTAATAGCCAACCTAAGCCTCCACTAATGCAACTTGAGGCACTTTCCTCTTGTCCTATCACTTGTTACATGTGAGAAGAAATCAACCCCCACCTGGCTGCAACCTCCTTTCAGGTAGCTGTAGACAACAAGAAGGTCCCCCAATGAGCCTCCTTTTCTCCAGGCAAAACATCCCCAGTTCTTTCAGCTGCTCCTCACAGGACCTGTGCTCCAGACCCTCCAGAAGCTCCACTGCCCTGCTGTGAACACTCTACATGCCTCAAAATCCTTCCTGTAGTGAGTGGCCCTGAACTGGGCACAGCACAGTGGGTGTGGCCTCACCAGTGCCAAATAGAGGGAGAGGATCCCTTCCTTCTTCCCACAAACCAACTTACCAGTCTAATTGCATAAAGAACTGAAAATGGAAACCTGAACTAGCAAATACACATGAAGATGAAGCACGTTTCATACAAAGCATTCATCTGCATTTCCATTGAGCCTGTGTCTGGATCCCATTTCCTTTCTGTAAAACTCTGAAAATATGTACCTGCATGGTTGAGGAGTATTTCATAAAGATTACAGTTTCTAGAATGCTAGTATTGAAATGTTCAATGCTGTAATATTGATGCATCACCTAGATATAAGAGTGATCAGATAGGAGATTAACTATGATGAAAAATCTCTTACAACTTAAAAAGGAGTGACCCCCTCCCATGCTATCTACCTTAAATGATGAAAAGTGCTGCAATAGCTATTAATTAGTGCTTGAGAAGCACTTATTATCTCCATCCTTTTAGCCACTGTTGTGGCAGCCATTACCAAAGTGCAGAGGTTACAAAATGCTTATTTTCCCTGAGATCTCCAGCAAGTTAAGCCCGGTGCAACTGTACTGGTGAAAACAAAGAACAGTTGCTGTGAAAGGTGCAGGCTGAGAATTTCCATTTAATCTGTTAGTTCTCATAAACTTTTGCAGCTAAACAGCTTAAGAACAACACCTTATAAAATTTACTATGAACATGCTACCAGAATAAAACAAAGAAGGCACCTACAGAACTCTGGCCATTGAAAACAAAATCACAATTAGTAGCTTCCCAGAGGAGCTATGAAGATTCACAGCAGCTAAGAATCTGGCCTTGACCATTGGCCTGAAAGGCTGGATTGAAACCAGCAGAACTTCCCAGACAATTCTGCCAGGTCCCTAAGAGTTCATTTTTACCTAAGATGAAAAACAGTATTAATTCATTTTAAAGATGTGACATTCTACAGGCTTAACTGCAAGGTTACATTATTCCACTGTCTTTCACAAATATGGCTATATCCTTTGGAAGAACATCCTCCTTTTTCTGAATAACCAGTGAAAGCAATAACATTACATTTTACTTTCTTGAACAGATGCCCAGCAAGTCGGTATAAGCACAAAAGAAGTAGTTTGGAAAACAATGTATCTTAAAGCAGATGGATTTTGCATTTGGGTAAATCATCACAGTATAGATTTCTTTTGCAAAGAGACACCTTTACCTGAGTTCTCTGGTTATTCTGGAGCGTTCTGTTCATGTAAAGCATATGCAAAATTACTTATCTGTCTTTAAGGCCCATTTTGGGGAGGAAAATAATACACTGAGGTTTTCTTCCACTGACAAGAAGTGGTTGTATGCTAAACATATTTAAATTTTCTTCTGAAAAAAGGAGATGAAAACATAGCATATTTTAATATTCCAGATTTTGATTAATTTGAACTAGTTTAAAATACTTTACACAAAAAAACACAAAAAAAATCTCCCACATGGAAATTAGGAACAAAAGCATCCCATGCAGACCTTCTATACCACTGCAGTTTATGAATCTGAGCATGTTCATCTGCTAGTGTTAGCCTTTAATAATTGGCATCACTGAACTCTTAGTTCTCATGAACAGTCTGCAACCAGAAATCCTAACTCATGGGTAGAAAAGAATCATAAATCCATCTATTATTCACTCTGAAAGTGAGAAAATAAACTGGAATAATTCTTGTATGGTATTTAGGAGTCTTTATCACCAAGAATTGAAGACAAATGGCAGGGGAAGCAGGATGAATTATGAGAGGCAGGACACAGCTTTAACTGAAAAGGTTGAAAAGCTATGGAAACTACTGGCCTTTTCTCTCGGGTAGCATACATTTTTCTAGTTCCACATAATATTTCAAAACTTAAATCCCTTTGGTCACCCCACTGCTTGGCCTCCCCCTGAATTCTCTTAATCCTTTCTGCACAGAGGAATGATACCTTCAGCTATTAAAGAAAGTACATCTGCAGGGCTTTCAAATGTCATGGAAACCAGACACAAATGTCATCTACTAGTCATTCTTTCATTCTCTTCTAACATTAAAGAGGCATGCAGTCACATCTTTATAACTCAAACCTCCATGTCACCTAAAAAGAAACTGAAATTTCTTGGCTCAAAGAGGAAACATATTCATCCTGACACAGCAATATAGAGAGTCAAAAAACCCTTGCAAAGAGTTCTCCTAAACATCTCAACTGCAAGGACAGACAAGCAAAAGAAGCATGTTGGCACTTAGACAACCTGGAATTATTTTTAACAGAGAATGAGAGACTCCTGTAAGAAACAACTGAATCTCCTAAATTGTCCCACCACCACGCCATAACCCATGCATTTTTTTTACAGTGGAAATAGGGAAAAAGAAAGGCCATTCTTTGTCTTTAAGATGAACTCTCTTGAGCCAAAGAAAAACTCATGTCGGAGAACTCAAACACTGTCATTCTCTGTGTATGGTGCAAGCAAAACTCTCCTGCCTGAGAGGGGGAAAAGTTATTACTGCCCTCTCTCACAATATCACCCTGAAATATTATTTTCTTTTTTATTTACTAACACAGAACTTCATTACATATGAAGAAAAACATGGAAGATCCTCAGTTGCAGCAAACTGACATCTTTTCACTAGAGTCATTGGATTTCCTGTGTCATTGAAAGGAGAACAGGAACACTCCCAGAATTCCAAATACATTAAAATAATTTCAACTTTCTGTAAATCAAGGCACACATTGCTGCAAGTGTTGGGAGGAAAGGGTTAAACCCACAAGAGTTGGTAAGCAAGAAATAATTCAAGAAATAATTTCACTCAAAGTGAGCTTGCAGCTGGGAACGCTAAGAATTTCGGTGTGGGGAAACGTCAGTTACTATGTCTACTGTTGCTCATCCTCTGCCTGTTTTGAGAAGCAGAATTCCTGTGTGGAGGTAACACACTGTCACAGACATGCTTGAGCCTTCTGGTGGGAGAAGGAGTGACCATAGAAGCACAGCCTTGTGACAGACTGCTCCTGCAGGAAATCTTGGACATACTGAGGCAAATAGCAGCCCCATCACACCCCTGCTGTGCACTAGGAAGAACTGAGCCTAAGGGAGCCTGTATCCCTGTGTGTCTCTTTTCACCAGGATAAACTGAGCCTAATGGAGCTGCGTCTCTGTGTGTCTCAGCTGCCCAGTGCTGTTAGCTAGGTGAGGAAATAAATCTACTCTTTGCATTTCAGCCGGGGCTTTGTGGTTGCCCTGGTTACCTGTATGTATTGATTCACACAGTAGGTCATGCATTACTCAGCCTGTGTCATAGGCTCCTGCTACATGCTGAGGAACAAGCTGAAAAACTTAACTGTTACCTATTTCTGTTGCCATATCTTGTACTCTTCAAGAAATTTATTCCCCTTCTTTTGTGAGAAAACAGAAGATGAAGTAATTTCAAGCTACGTCATTGTCTGGTCACAGGTTCGTATTAAAATTGCCAGCTCTATCAATAACACGTACATTCATCTAGAAATCCCACAGCATGCTACCAAATACAGGTGTAAAAATGCTTTTGAAAGAGAAGATGTTCTGTCCCCATTATTATAATCCAGAGGTCAGGCTTGCTGCTATCCTTAACTTGAACTGCACCAGGGGATTTAAAGCCTCAGAGTGTGACCCTCTAGGCCATAATTAGTCTTCATCTTCCACAACCTTCAGCATGTCACCCAAACTTATGGATTCTCTCCCAGTATTTAGTGCTCTTCTTGGCTGCATCCCGCCTCCACCTCAGAGGAAGAATCTGAATATAAGCCACAGTACTTGCCTCTTACTGTGAAGGACCTTGGACAGGTGGGCAAGTAGGAAACCACAGCAGGAGACCAGGACTGGTAGTACTTTATGGAACTCATTGAATTCCGAGTTCCAATTTCACCAAGAAGAAAAACAGGAAGCTATCTCAGATGGGAGACTCTTGGTGTGAAACAAAGGCAAGTCCTTCCAGAAGAATTCCTGCAGAAATAACCTAGAAGCTCCTCTGGGCAGGGATCTTAGTTTTCCTTTACTTTGAAAAGATAATAGGTGAAACATGTACAGAAAGAAACTCAGGCAGGAAAAGGCCGGTGCTCCTCACCAAATAATATACTATTTTTTCTAGCAATGCAATCTTATAACATACATGTTGGAAAATCATCTATTCCTGGAGCAGAATCAGAATTTCCAAAACAGAAATTCATGAAACGCATGATGGAAGTTGTGAGGAATGGTTGAACAGTCCCTGAATAATTGTGACATTTTCCACAGGGAAGAGAAGTCTGCAAATCTGTACTGGCATAAAGAGTATGTCAGAAGCACCAAGAAGAATTAAAAGAAACTAATTACCTCTCTGATACTCTGATGTACTTTAACTATACATAACCTAACATTTAAGCCATCAGACTGACTTTTTCAAGAAGACATTTGGAGTTGGAAATTCATATAATCTGGGATCTTTCTCCAACTCAAGCTTGCTGATTTGATTTTTAAACACCTATTCTTCCTATCTAAACACATCTACATTTAGAGAAATAGAGCAGTAGCACTTTTTTATTTCTTACACACAGACGGTTGTGTCAGAGCAGTGGGAATGCTCTGAACATGGGGACTAAAAGGTGATGGATTAAAAGCCCTCAAGGATCCTCTGCAGATCTGGTCTTCAATAGAAAGACACTTTTGCAAAACCTGAGTGAGTTCTGTCCAGAGGTCAAATTGGAGAATATTCCAAGTACAAGAAAACAAACCAAAAAAGCTCCCTTCCTAGCTATTACATCTGTTCCTCACAGGTGCACAGAAACCGAAAGAACAGAGTAAAAAAGAACCCAGAAGCATGCTAAAACACAAGGTAGTACCTTTGGGAGGCTTTTATTTTACAATTGATAAACCTTTACTGCAAAATGAAAAAGTACCAGACTTTAACTACCTGATCACAGAAGATACTTACAAATCTCATCTTCATTTTTTTCTTCCAAAATATACCAGATTTTGTCCATTGAAAATATTTTGCAATTTGTCAAGGTTAAATATCATTGTACCTGTTTAAATCTTCACAAATTCAGATAGCAATCAGATCTGCACTGATTGTTGATCTGATTATTACTGATGATCCTCCTCCTCAGAAATACTCAGGAATCAAAACCACATGCCCTGAGCTACAATCTTTCATCTCTCATAAAAATAAAAATAACCATGTTTATAGAGATCTTAAGGGAGAAAAAGCACTGCATATTCCAGAAAAAGCACTGTTCTGGAAATATGTGACAGGCAGAAACTTATGATGCCTTAACTTGTGGCTAAAGATGATTTACAACCAGTGGAGCTTCAATTTAATTCCAAATGAATCGGAAACATTTGACACACAGAGAGGGAAAAACCTGAAACCTCAGAACAGAAGAACTTTGAGAGCTTCACTGCTGTCTCTTCGCTGTTCTGTTATGCAAAGGTCCAGAGCCCTTGCCACAGACATAGCTTGAATTTTGGCCCGTATAACATGTAGATGGTTCCTGTGCTGCTCAGTGGTCTCAAGGTAGAAACAAGTCAGCTTCAGAGACAGTGTTCAGAGGGGGCCAGGAACTGGGAACCCCTGGCTTGGTTCTTTTTTGTTTTACTGTGCCCTTAGCAGTTTAATTTCCTTCTGCTTCTTCAAGCTTAAAGAAGTTGGCCTTATATGAGAGGTGACTGTATTTAAACAGGACGTTTTCTTTCTTGCGTTTTCTTCACAAATAAGGCCTCAAATAGCCTATGACAAAGGAAGGTCAGGAAATACACAGCTATAAAGTTTTTTGGAATTTCCCATTTTAAAAGGTGCATGTTATGTTACACTTTTTTAGAAAACTGGAAGAATACTTACTGTCAATCCTTGTTCTCCTGGTTTTCCTGGCTCACCCTTTGAATAAAAAAGGAGTGAATAATTTCAGCAACATATCTTGAATCCAGTTTTCTATCTAAAAATAAAGTATCTCAAAAATTTCATTCTTAAACAGGTAAGGCAGCTAATTGCACATTAAATATATTACTTTTTTGCTTTCTAACCTGGTAGTCCAAATCACAGACATCTTAAGAAGTACTGCTTCACAATCAAGTAATGGTATAGTTCTCAAGGCGAGAGTTAAGTATTAGTGCTCTGACTCTGTCCCTTGGTTCCAAACATAATATTCTATTCCACTGTGCTAAAGGACAGAGAGAAAGGTTATTTTTACATATGTGCTGTATCTCAGAGTTTATATATTCCAAGATTACTGGTCTGTGTCATCAATTCAGTCAGCAGCCGTAACTTACTGTTGTCAATTACCATGTTCCATAAAACCATGAATATTGGTATTTTGAAGCCATGAAATAATTACTCAGCCGTTAAATACCTGGACTGGCTTTCAAAATGGTAACCCATCATTTCTCCAATGTACTCTCTTTCTGTGGGCACAACTATACAGAGAGTCAGAATCTATCATCTCCCCTTTCTTTCCATATGAACATACATACATCTGTCTGTAGAGACAGTAAAACATATCAGTCATACAACATGGGCTAAAAATACCCATCCAAAAAAAACAGAGCTCCACTTTAGTGGTCTGGTTTATATACCACTCCCTTAAAAACCCAACTGAGCACAGAGCAGTCCATGCACTGTTTCAGCACAGGGTCTTCTTTAGCAGCTTTGTCATAAAAGAAAGCCTGTCACAAAACCAATGAGGACTGTTCCGATGTCGTTGTTCCTGGTAACTGAAAAGAATCAGAACTGCCTCTCTAGGTATGCGTGCATCACACTCAGAAGCAAACACAGTGTCTGCAGACACACCAAGGCCAGTCGGGACAAAGAAGCCATGGAGGCACAGCTTTCTGGCCAATCACTGCCCCAAAACACCATCTTATTTATAGCTGTGGCAATTGTAAACCTTCTTGCTTGAGAACGGCAGGCTGGAAGCTGCATTGCCTCTTAAGCCCTATAAAGCTCCTACTTTATCTAACCCTGCAAAAGAGGCAGTGTCTGCCTAATGGTACCTGGTCACTCTAAGGACTTCCTCCTAGAGCTGTCTGAGGCTGCAACACCCCAGCTCATAGCACAGTACAGTTGCTGCTTTCAGCTCACTAGCTCGAAGTTCCTCAAAGATAAAGATACCTCATAGATAAAGCTGTCCTTCCCTCTCAGCTAAGTTTTCCCTTTACAGCTCTCCTATTTGATTGTGTATCACACAGCCATGGAAGAACAAGCCTTCTGAGGATCAGGAACATTAACCTGAGGGAATAGAACAGTAGTGAGGGGCAGCAAACTGGAGGGTTTCTACCTGAGTGCTTGTTTGTATCTGATTCTAAAGCAGTGTTATGAACTGATTTTCAATAGTGTTATAGGGCTTAAGATAGCCACAGCTTAAAAACTATAAAAAGAAACTCTCTCTTGCCATCTAAAGTCAAAATCACTACAGAACTATTATAAAATGGAATGACCTCATTGCATAAAATGCATGACTTTCCTGTTATGAAAAACACTAATGATCCCTTTGCTAAAAAGCACAAAGCAACATGCAGACACACTGTAATCAGCAAGGCCAGCTGACTCTACCAGCCCCATGTATGTGAATTATTAAAACACTATCGCTGCAGTCAGAAATGGATTCTGGTTTCAGTCTTGCCCTTACTAGACCAACCCAGCACCAACTCTGCTGACCACAATCCATTCAACCACAACAGAAGAACACAAGGGAGACTCAGAAGAGGCCCAGAACCTGACATGCCACAGGACTAACAAGAAATGAGAAGTTGCCAAAGTAAAGCATCATTGAGAGCTACAGACTTTTAATGTCAGTTAATAACGTTGAGCTAGAACTTATGAGGGCAGGAGTGGTAAAACAACCAAGCCAAAACAACAACAGGAGCAGCAGCAGCTCTACAGCCCTAGAGGTCTCAACTGGCCAGCACTGCTGGATTTTCACAGGAAATTTTAGCAGCATCTTAGTATTATCATGCTATATTACATTTAGATAGTAATACCTGAATAGGGTTAAAACAGGAGTGTAGATATTTTCTTTCTTGGTTTTAGCTAAAAAGGTCCTGCAGGAAAAACTTATGCTGTCCTGGCCTCATGTAACAAGTGATGCTCTTTCTTCCAGAAACCAGTTTCTGTTTCCAGTGCTGCTCCTCACCTTGCTGGCTCCTCATGTGTCTTCTTGGCCACAATCTTCACTTTTCTTGGATGTGAATGTGTGTGTGTGCATCTGTACATGTGCCATTTCATTTTTTCATGTCTCTCTCCTGTCTGTGATTCCATTTCCACACTGATAACACAGTGGCATCCATGGTGAAAAGAGATACTTCTTTCAAAGGAATAAAAATTAAGGAGACCACAAAATAGAAAACTAAAATCAAACACATACTTTTCTAAAAAGTCATGTGTTTAGACATCTGTTTAAAAAATGTGGGATTCTTCCTGTGCCTAAAACAAACAATACACAATATACTGGATTCTGCTGCTTGTCCTAATGAAGTAGGGGACCTGAGCCAAAGAAAATGGTACTGTTCTGTTTAAAGATGGCAGAATCTAAATACAAACTTCATCATACCTTGGACAGCTTAAGCAGTTTATTACTTTATTCCGTGACATTTGAGGTTAAACCATTAAGAAGTGAGAAGTCAAGCACATCCATTCTGCGAGGCCTCAAATTCAGTTTTATCTTGAAGTTTGAATAGAAACACTTATTACTTGTGGAAAGGGGCAGACTCTCCCGACACAGCTATTAAACATCAGTGAGTGACTGAGAAACCTTAGAAAGCGTAGTTAAACTGCCAGGGGTAGGAGGCAAGAAATCTTGGTGTTACTTCTGGCCCTGCTATACCCTTGTTCTGTGTGTGTGGGACTTCAGGTACAGCTTGAAACCTGCCTAGAGTTCAGTTTCCGCATGTCTTACTTGCCAGTCTTACCTCAGAAAATGCCTTTGACACCATGCTGGCCCACACTTGACAGAAATGTGCACACCAAAGCAGCAACAGAGTAACTCACCGTTAAGCCAGGCATCCCACGAGGACCATCCTTGCCAGTGTCTCCTGGGGGACCTCTGGGTCCTGGGGGCCCTGGAGGTCCAGGGGGTCCAGCCTGTCCTTGGTCCCCCTAAACCAATAAAAAAATGGTCACAAATTTGCTTTAGAGGCATCAACCACATAAAAACACATCAATTCACCCATAAAGAGTGCAAGACCAGCTGGAAGAAGCTTCCATGAACTGGACAGTGGCTTCTTCACTGCTTATGGCAGAAACAGCACTTTGCCTTGAAGACCAACAGTTTGTGTCTGTCTGGTGCAATCAGCCATAGGGCAGAAGGTTCAGATTGTGAGCTGCTTGTTTTACCACAGCACATATGCCAAAATTTGTGATGGTCTTGAAATATTTTACTAATTTAGTTCTCCAGTGCAAGTGACTGTTTTTGATAAGCATCTGTTTGCTTCATGATTTGCATAATCATAACAAAGCTGAGGCAAAAGAGAAAAGTTGCATCTGAGAATATGCAGATTTGCACAGCAATTTTCCAAGCCCACGAATGATACACGGATATATTTCAAAATTGAGCATGGAAAATAACTGCTTCTTCATGAAGCTGTACATAATTTTCCATCTGTTTTGGGAGGCTGTTTTATAGTGACAATTAGCTAACTCTCTTCATTTTTACCTATTAATTTATAAAAGTCAATTTTCAAGAGAGCGGTCAAAACACATTACCTTCCCCTCTACAAAAGAAAAGACACCCCAAAATGGTGCTTTAGTTATTTCCAGCACATCACTGCAAACCACTGGAAACAGCTGCTGGCATCTCAAACGTGGATCACTTAGCAAAGCCACCCGCAGTCTTTTAACTGTTAATGCCATTAACAGTTGCTTCATTTCAAGGCATTTTCAAGTGAACAACCTGCCACAGGAAGGCATCTGACAAAAAGGTACAGCAAAGAGTAAACTGAATGCAAAGAAGAACCAGACTCCAGTGAGATGAAGCACTACCTTAATGAGGCGGCGTTTAATGAGCTGCTGATCAGCAGAGAGAAACCCATGATTGATTTTAGGAAACACCATCTGATCAGGCAGGTGAGGTCAAAAGTTGAAGATCAGAGATGAGAGAATTGAAGAATAGACATCAGAAGGCCCGAGAAAGAAATAAAGACATATTCATTAGATTTGTAATAGCTAATATAATATAAACCAGTGCTTCTGCCTGAAAGAAACTGTGCATTTTCTTTTGGAAAAAGATTACCTGTATTGTACAGGATATACTGCTATGATTTAAATCATATACAATGACCTAAATGTGTAACTGTTTTCTCCCCAGATTTTGCATGAGAATTCTGCATGTGTATTAGTTTTTTCATTACCCAGGCTCTAAAAATCAGTATTTATATATGTTGTTCTTTCAGCAAAGTTTCTAGAGACAAAGCACCAGTTCAACTTTCAGTCAGATTTTCTAACCAGCATAGTGTGCCATGAAGAATGATGGTATTTTTATAAGGTCTGAAGTTACAGCTTGACCAGATTGCTTCCTGCTTAATTTGCAAATCCACTTTGAAAAACTGGATGTACAGATGAAACCTCTGATATCTAACACAAATATCTGACTTTACATGTAACCAGTATAGAGTTCACTGACATTTTCCACACTCATGTGTGCCTCAGGGAAGCACAACAGAAAAAACTCATCTGAAAATAAAATACTGACCAAGACCATGGGGAATGTAGGCATTTCCAGGGGTACACAGTTATTGATTTGATTCCACGCTCTGCATCAGGAGCACTTAGATCAATGCAAAGCCAGTGATGGTTGGCTTAGGTCCACCATAAGAATACACCAGTATTCCATGTTAAAAACAGTTTTTCATGTGCACTTTTATGCTGATACAGAGAGACCTGACTGAACAGGTACATGTCAGCCACAAACCTTGACGGTGAGGATCTGATTACTGTGCAGAGCAGCAACTGTGGGGAAGCCTGGCAGACCCTAGGGACACAGCATAACATGGTACGAGAACAGCACGACACAAACATGGCAGAGACAAACAGAACAAACACCACATCTGTTACACCCCACACTGCTGACAGACAGGAAACGGCCTCTCTGTCATATGGGAAACAGAGTCAGGGCTGCACTGCACTGCAGATGCAAGTTGGTATACTTCACAACGAGGATATCAAGAGATTTTAGAAGGAGCAATCCCACAAAGGTGTCTTTCCATAAAATTACAATAAATTGTTATGATCATTTGAAAATTGTTAAGGCTATCAGCCAACAGATTATTGAACCATTTTTAACTGAAATGTACTACAGCACTTCAAGAGATCTATGTAGAAGGTCTTCACTCTGGATTGCTGCAAAAGCTGACAGCAATGACGGTATTCTCTGAAGTACTTTGCATAATTAATGTCCAGCTCCTCACATTCTGTTTAACATATGACATTCAGCACATAAACTGGTAGCACATACACAACTATAAACACTGAACATAAATCTACTGCTAGATCTTGGGTAGTCCATAATGGCCATGGTTAAAGTTTTCAAGACATACATAGCAGTATTTTCACATCCATTTTTACCCCTCAATTGCTGTATGCCACATATGCTTTCTCATAGTCTACTCTACCAAGATGTGCAGAAATTGTACTGTACTGGCCCAAAAAGGGAAGAGTGTGGTGATTGTGGCCTGCTGTCACAATATAAAGGGGTAAATTTTGTTCTCAGCTCAACACCTTTCTTGAGCTGCCTCGTAGGGTCTGAATTAAACCCTCTGATAAAGCCAAAACCTTATGCAGTTAAGCAGTGAATTCCTAAAGAGGAGGAAATCCCTAAGTTTTCTCCTAGCCTTTAGCACAGCATACTGTCAGAAGCACAGGCTTGTTCAATGGCAGAGACATTAGGCTGAGGAACAATTAATAAAATACAGCCAGGGAGCTCTAAGCCTCCTGTATGCCCACAGACACCTTTATGAGGCAGAGTCGGTAGCACAGCCCCTCTGGGGGTTGCTCCTGGAGCAAACAGCTGCACCATGCCAGCTTAGCACCTGCTAAAGGGAAGGCTGTGCCTGGCTCTTGCTGCCAGGCAAGGGCCCTTCTGAGGAGTCCTGGGTGAAGGCTCTGCTGATGCAGCCCATGTTGCTGTAGCACATGAGCTCTTTGCAGCCCAGATGGCCTGGTGGGGAGCACCAACAGGCCAGGGCAGCCTGCCAGGTCTCTCAGCTGTAGCAGAGTCTTTTAATGTGGTGAATACTTTCTCTGTTCATCACACCAGAAAGCCTGTGGATGAAAAAGACTGCACCAGTCTTTACAAAAGAGGCAGAGTAACTTTTTGATGCATACACGTAGTTCACTACCATCTTGCATTTAGCATCTTTATTCCTGCTATACATCCATGAGATGAAGCTGAGACCTTGTAAGTTGATCCCATAAAGCCAGTTGCTAAAGGCAGCCTTCCCACTTCATGGGGATGAACTGCAGTGTGGCTAGCTGCATTGCTCAGTGACCTGAAATCTCCTCTTCAGAAACAAATAAACAGAAAACAAAACCAAAAAAGGCTAAAACTCACAACATATAAAGGGACTCACTCCTGAGACACTGATAAGACTGGAATGATACATCATTTAGGAAACAGATGTATCAAGTTTGTATTTATCTTCTTATGGAATATAAATTAAAGAAGTTATTAGATAGTAATGTGTCAGAATCTTTACATCTGTGACTCATTAGCCCTGCTATGCACATGATCCATTTCTCCTCTAGACAGAACTACAACACCCATGTAATAGAAATGAGCACAAACAAGAAACATACATAAGAAGTAATAAAATCTGAGTAGCAAGCAATAAATGACATTAATGGGGAAAATGGATAAACAGAAAATTTTTAAACAACTTCATTTTTACTCATCAGCCTTTAAAATTACAGCACAGTAATTTTCAGTTACCTCTAAAGTTGCATATTTGCAATTTGATGTTTTAAACTCATACTATTTTTTTTTTTATCTTCAACATGAAGGAGAACTGAGAATTAATTAAGAAAGGCGCTTATTCAGAAAATACAGTGGGATCTTCTTTTTCCTTGAGAAGAAATGAAAGACTTTGGAAAGATTAGTGTAGCTGTACACAGAACCATTTACATTCAGCACTTCACAGTCCAGCCCCAGCATCCCCAAATTTTCCCAACACCACACAGGCAAGTTCAAGATTAGCTATCAGTACTTCAGTTTTCTGCCTACATAAAGAACACATGAGAAAAGGGTCAACCCCAATCTTCCATCTCCAGCTTAGTTACTTCTTCCAGCTTGTTCCCAAGTAGGAAAAAGCTTTCCTTCCTTTGCCCAAAGTGGTCATAATCTTAGACCTAACAGTCAGATACATGCAATGCCAGTTTGGACCTGGATCATCTCCCCATGAATAACACATATCATTGGACAGAGCCAGAAACATGGGAACACTAAATGGAACCCAGCAAAGAGACTACAATAGGTCCATAGTCTTTGCATGTGTGGGAGGCTTTAGAAGGCATTGCACCCTCTGGCATCCATGAAAAATAATGTTGGCACACAACGAGCTTCTAAAAAGGCATAAAAAGAGCTATCCTTCCCAAAAAATGAGTTCTCTTCCTTTCCTGTCACTCTGCTATAAATATAGCCACAAATATCCCCTGGATCTGTTTTAATTTTTCCCTATCGAAAGCTGTTCTGAATGACGGATTCAAAGTTACTCAATTTTCTCTTTATTTGGTTTGATTCTTGAACTGCACATAGGAAGGGTTCTTGTTCTACACCCTGGGAGGCCCTAACAGAATACAAAACACTACAGTCATCCACAGCGACCACTGGTCTACTAAATTCCTCTGCTGACAGCTACTCAAGCTCACCCTGAAATGCTAGATGGTTACAATTGCTAAATTAGCACAGTTGCTGCATGCCTCACTGCCATTTTTGCCCAAATGCCAAGCAAAACATGATGCCTGATGGAGGCCAACAGCCATGTGACATTACCCACCTGGAAGTGTAGGTAAAGCCAACCTGCCCCATAAAATGGCTACTGAGAAAACCGAGGGATGCCTGAACATGGTATCATTCCCCCGTCTCATTTCTTTACTTGGATGAAATAGCACCCCTGTTACATTCATCACAGCCTTGAAGGATGTAATTCCCACTAGCTGTCCTAGATTTTTCACAGTATTCTCAGCTTTGTCCATTGGTCCACACGAGGTCAATATTATAAGGTTATCATAACCTTGTCAGAGGCAAGTCTGATAACGTTAAGCAACAGTGTTACTGGTTTTACACTGTACTGCACACACTCCAGTTTGACTACTGCATTTGCTCAGTATAGTAAATGTCACAGTCCTCTCTAGGATTTTCCTTCTGACCTGCCAATAAACCCAAGCTGCACAAGCTTGCATGTTCCTGTGAAGACATAGTAAATGAGACAGGAATTACCACCTGCTGTTCTCTTGCACTTCCTAAGGTTACAGCCAGCTGCTGCTATTTCACATCAAATCACATAGGCTTCAGGCCAGAGTGATCCTGACACTCTTTATGGCTGCTCTGCCTCTCTCCAACACCACCTCCAGTTCTAATTAATCCCTCAGACTGAGCGCCAGTCCTATGGCTAATTATTGTACCTGCCCTGGGGAATACAGTGTTTGGTATCACCCTGTACAGTGCCACAGACTCTCAGCAGGAGCTCTCTTATATAATCCCTTTTATCATAACTGCTGTTTTCTCCAGCAGCAAATCTGCTAACAAAAACAGCACACCACAACAAGACAAGAATCCAGAAATTTCTTTTCACTTAGGTAAACATTCAGCAAAGAGTTCTGATTTTAATACATTGTATAATGATTCAGACTTAAAAAAAAATAGTAAAAATGCAGTGTTTAAGATCTAGCATAAACAGATCACTGTAAAAGCATTATTTCTTATAATGACCTCTGTGAAATCTACCTGACACTCCATTCAAATGGAATAAAACTGGAAAAAGCCAACACTTCTCTACTTCTGTGCCGTTATTAGATGAATTTTCAGCGAGGCAAATGTCTTTTCTACACAACTCAATTATGTGTTCTGATGAGTGACCATACATTTGACCTCAATAAAATATCCTTCCTGAAGGCAAACCTGCTACTCTCATTGAAAGTGAAGGTAGGCATCCAGTTAACTGCAAGATGAGCTGGTCCATAACCAAGTTGGTTCTGAAAATAAAAATCTTCTCTCTTGGCTTATGTTTATCTTCAAATTTTTTACCTGCTTCAGTTATGTGATGTGGGTCAGTGGTTCAATCTTCTTCTCTGATGTTAATTAGGACTGGATTAATTTTTTAAGAGTTGTTTTCAATCAAATTTGTCTAATTCAGAAGTTCAGTGCTGCAGTACTTCTGCGTGACAGCTGTAGTCTGACATACAACAACTACATGATGTATTTTCAGCCATAGGACAGGGCTGTAGAAAAAGGAACAGGATGTACAGAGACTTCCTTCCTCACCATTCCTCTGGCATTACTAAAAAGGGGCAAGATGCAAACCAACTGGTGGAGAGTGAAGACGCACTGCCGAGCTCTTAACACAGGAATGACAACATCCTCGTCTCAGGAGCAGGTATGTGGCACTTTCTCTGGAGTCACAGCTGTTCTGCATTCCCCAAGGGAACCTCAGGAGCTGAACATCAAAGGCATAGCTTGGCCCTCGAGAGTCATTCGCAGCCAAAAGGACACTCTTGTGAACTCTGCCTCTCAAGTCTGAGTGTCCCAATGCTTCAGACAAAGTTGGCAGCCAACACCATCTGAGTTCTTTCCTAACCTCTCCTAGTTACAGAGCACCAAGTTACCTTGCTCCAATTTGTTACCCTAGTTTTGCCTTAATGGAAAACAGGGGAGCCACAGCAGCCCAACGCCAGTCAAGTGCAGTTAATTAATCCCAGGAATGGAGTAGGTAAATACCCCAGTTGCCTTCTAGAAGATAAGGAAACAAAGTCTTAGAAGCTAAATTAACTGCTCACAGACGAATTGGCATTAAACCGGATGTCCAGCAGTTTTCTCAATGATTCTGCTTCAGTGAAAGTTATGTTAACAGTTGGAATCACTAATGCTTTTTTAATATTCTTATTGTGGCACACAAAAAGTGCAGTTTGAAACAGTAGCTAGATATAGCTTATAACTTGATCTATAATTTGATTTACACAGGTCAATTAACAACAGAAGAAACAACCTTGAGTGTAATCATACTGGTAAAGTATGAAATAAAAGCAGCACTCTGTGTCTGCTATTTGTTTGAAGTAACATACAATAAATGAGAAAATATGCTTTTAGATATAAATGAGAATCATCAACAGCAGAAGAAATTCACAGCATTAAACAGAATTTAAATGATGCAAAATTGTATTTAATTAACATAATACTTTCACTCTAATACTATACATTTTTGCTTTGACAATTTGTGGAGTGAGGATAAAAATTATCAGCATGAAACATTTGGGAACAAATCTTCCTGTAATGTAACTGATTTACTTATATTCATTACAGTTCGCAATGTCAACCTGACCTCACCCCAAAAAAACTGACTTTTGCTTTTGGGGAAGGCAAGAAATCAAATTAGTTTATATACTATTATTTATTTTGTGAAGCAAACCTGTACTTTTCTTTAAAAAACCCAAACAACAACAACAACAAAAAATCCAAAATCCCCCATATAGTACAAAATAGGATGACTTTAAAAGGGGGTGAAAAGTTAATGGTCATGGTTTAATTATTATTCAGTAACTAGTATTTTCTGATTTATGATTGAGGTACTGATTCTAAGGACATGAATATAGGTTTTCCATGCACTGTCACTAGGAGCAGAAAAGGCTCAAATACTTATTATAGATCTCCTAGAAATATATGAACTAATAATAATGTACATATATTAAAACAAGGCTTTTAAAAACTTTTATTTTAAAATAATCAGGTCAAAATTTACTGCTTGCACACCTTTAATTTCCGTTTAATATGGCACAGTTTATAAAAGCTGTGTCTATAACAGCACAAGTGAAGCAATACCTCAATTTTAAGAGAGCTTTTGTCTATATATACACACATATTTTTATGCAGTTATTTCAGTAAATAGACTGCTTCCAGGACTACTTTTGTTGATATTAGGTAATTTTGAAAAAGTCTGTCAGCACAGAAGAGTATAATTTGCAAAGCAATGATTTCTCTCTATCAGGCAGGAAATAAGTAGCAAATATATTTAAAACAGGGGAAAGGGTTAACTAGAAAAGAACATTATATCTCTATCAGAACCTAACTGTTTTAACAGGACTCAAGAAATGTTTTTAATCTTCAAGTCAATAAAGGTTAACAAAAATAAACTTCTGAGTTCCTGTTTTTTCTAGAACTTCATCTTTGCTGCTTAAGATATTTTAGAGATACTATCAGTTCTGTGCCACCCCAGCCAACTGGAAAATATACTTAAACATGTCAAAAGTAGAAAATAATTTTATAAAAATACTTATGTGTGGCTTCTGGGTGGTATCTCATTTCACCAAGACCAAAACCAATTTAAAACCAGCTTCTAGCTAATGATTTCTAGCCCTGATAAGTAAGAAATCTCTCATGTATCTGAACTAAAGGACAGAAGATATTTATTATGTCATTTACAGAAGGATGAGAAAAGACTAAGAATCATAGAGTCACTAAAGCTGGAAAATACCTCCAAGATCATCAAGTCCAACTTTCAACTGAACACCACCCTCATCCACTAGGCAGGTCACCTGGTCATGAAAGGAGACCAGGTTGGCCAGGGAGGACCTGCTTTCCCTGAATCCATGCTGGCTGAGCCCAACCCCGCTGGCTGTCCAGTACATGCTGCATGATTACACTCAAGGTGATCGGTTCCATAACTTTTCCTGGCACTGAGGTCAGGCTAGCAGTCCTGTAGTTCTCTTAATCCTCCTCTAACCATTCTTGTAGCTGGGTGTCACATGGTCAGCCTCCAGTCATCTGGGACCCCCACAGTTAGCCAGGACTGGTGATAAATGATGGAGAGTGGCCTGGTGAGCTCTTCCACGAGCTCCCTCAGTACCTTCATGTGAACCCCATCTGGCCCCAGAAATTTGGGAGTTTCTCAGTGGCACAGAAGGTCTAACTATTTCCTCCTGGATTGCAGAGAGTCTATCCAGCTCTCCGTCCCTGTCTACCAGATCAGGGGGCCGGTTGTCCTTGGGACAACCAGTCTTTTTGTTGAAGACTGAGGCAAAGTAAGCATTAAGTGCCTCAGCCTTTTCCTCATCCTTGTTTACAAAGTTCCCCTCCACATCCAATAAGACATTCCGTACTAGCTTTTCTGTTCCCAAACATTCACCTCTGAAGATCTATTTCCATCATGAAGATGCAGTCTCTACTTGGACAATATATCCTTTGAAATCTTACCATTTTGAAATTTTCGAAGGCTTTTTTTAAATTGGACTAGAGCTGAACAACTGGAACTGAGCAGCCTGATATCACTATTTATTCAAACAGTCTACAGGCTACACTCCATCATTTTTAATTTTGTCATGGCTCAGTACAGTAAAGCAAAGCTCCATGGGCATTTCATGAAGCCATGCCCTCTGCTAAAAGAAGAGCATCCAAAAGATATACTAACATTACTATTTCTTACACTGATACCAAGGAAAGCTAGTTCTGCATTTGACCTAAATGTTTAGTCAACCAGAACTTTGGAGTAATTAAAGATCTGATACAAAAATATAGAGAGATTAAAAAAAGAATTTTTTTCAAATAAGATCAGGACTCATCATCACTAGCTTATTGGTGGTCTTATGTAATTAAAAGCTGTATCAACTTGCTGCTCAAACTCACACTCCAGGTATGAACTTCTGTATCACTCACACTACTAGAATGTGTTTTGGCTCATATTTTCTACACAGTATGAACACTGGTAGATCAACTAAATGAACTAGAACCCTTAAGCCACCTCTGCACAATGAGTAAGTCTGATGCATAGATTTCTTCTGAATAAGAAATTATATTACTTAAGAAAACTCCTCAGATTCTTAAAAACAAAACAAAACCCCCAACAAACCACAACCACAAAAAAATCCAGGCACATTATTCTAAAAACATAAGTGCCTGACCTCTGGGTGGTATTTGCAGGGCTGAGTTCTTAATGTATGACTTTATTGAAGGTATTTTCAAGAAAACCTGAACTTCAAAACAGTTCTGCATATATTCTACACATCCAGTAACTATGAACATTTTGAGATAAGTGAATACTATTTCTACAGTTTTGAAATCATTTCAGAAAGAAGGATCTCTCAAAAATCTCAAGGTGAAAAAACTTGGGTGGGACAGAAAGCAATACCTTTCTATTTTATTTTCAGCAGATTTCTGGAAGTTTAAGGTCTCAACTTGGACAGTCTTTAAATTTTATTTTAATTTCTTTTACAAAACTACCTGGAGGAAAGAAAGTAGCTTTTCTAAAGAAAAAGGGTCATTTTGAAATTTCAGTCATAGCTTGGAACACTAACAGGTTTTGCTAAGTGAAACGCTTGTTTCAAGCCAGTATGTAAAAATATAAACCCAAAGAAACTTCAGGTTCCTGACCTGAAAAAGATAAATTAGCATTAAAATGTTCACTGCTCTTAGATATTATATCCAATCTGTCTGCAAACTTGTCAGATCCAAGTGTTAATGTCATGCCCCAGTTACTTTCAAGGTACAATATTTCTCAAAAATAATATTGCATGCCATTACCTCCAAACTCATTTATTTTACACATGCAGTGATGGAAAACTACGTGCAAAGGTAACCAACCAGGACTAAATGGGTTTAGTTCCATTTGGTGCATGAGTGGCTTACACATAAAAATTCTAATAATTATATTGTAAATCCCCTGGCACAGCAGGTTGAGCAGAGTCACCCTGAAGACAGTTATCAGAAGAGATAACTGCTGTACCATGAAATATAAAATGGTCAGAGGTTTCATAGCACTTACTACTTGTGAAATATGGAGGGGAAAAAATGAGAAAAGGCTGAAGAACATGTTCAAAATAGATTAAGGGAAAACCAACAACTCTGGGAAAATGTCCCAAGTTTAACCCATACAGTTAATAAGGAGATGTTACTACAACTTGCATTGACTAAAGAGTTGGTAAAGTTTCAACTTGTCCACATGATGCTAGTCACCACCTCTTCCTCTCCACTGCTGACCTTACTGAATTCCTTTTCTGTAATCAGATACAGAATTCAGTCTCAAGTGCCAGCTGCTGCAGCAGATACAACTTTGTGATGTCCTTACGTATGAATTCCTCATGTTGGATATTTTCTGCTTTTCATCTGCACTTGATTTACCAAACCCACAAGTAGTCATAACCACAATTTGTATGGCTTAGTAAGGACTCTAGTGCCTTCCTGTATACAGAAGTCTTGGCAATACGGATGTCTTGGGAAAGTAGGACACAACAATCTCTGCACAGCAGAGGTCTCCTTGCAGTAACACTGACCAAGCCTGCATCTTCTTACTGGGTATTGCCAACACTTCCAGACCAGGGACTGAAAGCCATTAATGCTTAACCACTTAACAGCTCTTACATCTCTTCAGTATTTTGCCAAATGTCTGCATCATCATTCCCTTGTGCCAATACAACTTCATTTGTTCTCCAGCATTCAGACCTCTGGGTTTTTCCCTGGAAACTTCTCTGACAGTCACAATTCCAGATTCTTATCCTCAGCTATGTAATGCTATTAATGACAGTGCTCTTCCATATTTGTTATTGCATCCCTCTCTGATAGTTCCATCAAATTTGCTCTCCTGTTCTTTTGAATCTAAAGCCACAGCTGTGAATGTGAATGGAAGAACACACATTCTTCTGCATGTAAGGCCACTCAGTGCAAGCACTTACACTCAAGCCTGTCTTACACCACCAGAATGGAGCATCCTCTCCCAAATGGAGCATCCTCTTCTAAGCCACAGGCACTGCATTGCTCTCCTCCCCTGCACCTCTCTCCTCACATTCCCCATGAAGCTCCGTAGCAGAGACCCAGACAAAATATACAGCCCAGTATGGCCTCTGAGAGACACTTTTAACTTTGAGACTAAAAGGAAATTTTTACATTATTCAGAACCTTTTTTTCATGTATTAGTTACCTAAAAAAAAAGCACATTGTTCTCATTGTTATACTCTATTTTCTTTTATTTATTTAAGTAGTTTTCTAACTCTTACTGAGTTTCAATTGAAATAATATTTAAAGCTGTTCACTCTCTGGCCACTGTCTTTATGATGTGCAGCCCTAGCACCAAGCATAACATTACACCCTGGTAGTTAACCGAACATCAAAATCAGCTGTAAAAGCATGTTGTGACTTTAGATAATCTTACTGGCTGAAAAAAAAGTAAAATCCAATTAAATGAAATTATATGAAACAAAACAGTAGAATGAAATAAACCTGCAAATTCAAAATATTTAACATAGTTAACAGAAGAAAATAATCCATGGAACATACTGTTATGGGTAAAATTATAAACATGTAACTGAAGAGAGTTACTGTATCATCTGAACAATGTAACCAAGCATTTTCTAATGAAGCACAGATGTAAAGAGTGAACTCGCACAGCCAATCCATTCAAACTTACACTCCTGTATTCCTCTATTTCTCTGTTAAAATAAACATGATATTTGAAAATTAAAAGAACCTTCTCATTTCCTGAATTAAACCATGTTCTAACTGTCTGAATTGTAACTACAAGGTGATAATATTGTTGTTATTAAAAATATTAAATACACATATGTCAGGAAAAAAGCTAATACATGCATACATTTTATTTGTTTATAATTCACTAAATATTAGCTACATTTTACATGAAATCCAGAAGTACATTTATTAGAAACCCACTGGCCCTCTGCATTGTGGAAGCCCATGCATGGCATGAACACATTGCTGGGGAAAAGGAATGGTTTGGTTAAGAAAGCCAGCTTTATACAGCAGAGCAAAATCACTGTGGAACCTGCTTCCACCCAAATAGAAACTGTACACTATGGAATCACTCAAATCTTCCCAGACACCTCCTCCTCACGTTCAGTATTACTGTCCTGCAGACACTTCAACATGCAGGGTAAATGCAGCTAATAAGCATAATTAGCTCAGACAGTGTATTTTAATTTAGTTTTGCACTAAAGACTAATTGCCTACTCAGCGAAGGGGAAGTGTAACATTTTTTTTTAAGATGCTTACCCGAGGGCCCTGATCACCTTGATCTCCCTGCAAAGTGGAAAGATGAGATGATAGGTTTAACACAGCATCTGTGTGCTACCCAGCTCTCTTACACAATCTAACATTTCACTGCATCAATACAAACAGTCTCCTGAGTTCATGCTGGGAAGGCTTTCCAGTCACCTTGTAAGAATCACCCAAACACCAACTCACCTTCTCGCCTTTTGGACCAGGAGGGCCCTGAAAGAAACAAAGGCAAAGATTAATTACTGATATTGATGAAGTCCTGGGACACAGCAAGAAACAGGTCTGTGCCATCTGCAATCTCTTCCCAACAATGTATTTCCTTATAATTTTTAAATCCAAATGCCAGTGCTACTCCAGAGATGGCTTCCTCACTGTACTAATAACAGGAACTGCACACTATTTCTTGAATAGTTCGCTAACCCTGTGTGTTGAATCAACCTCCTTAGGCAAGAAAAACTATGCCTGAAATGGCAAAATATCTACAGATTTCACTTAGGGACCATAGCTTATCTCCTATCAGATAATAAAAGTTTTCTTTGACTGTAAAAGCTCTTTGCAAGTGCACTGAATAAATTCAAATACACATAAATCCGTCATGTATTTTGGCACCCTCCTTGTCTTAGATTGCCAAAGAAAAATGCTTTCAAAATTCTAAAAGTAGGGTTTTCATTCCTTTCTTTGGCAGTACTGATGTTTAGTCTCAAGTAGACTGTTAAGGCAAAATGAGATCTTTGTGTAATATGATTTAGCAGGGGTATTACTTTTTTTACTTACCACCCAACAAACAGTAAGGTGACAGAATCACAAATAGGAGGTCCTCTCCTATTCAATTCTTACTGAGCACTTTCCAGAAAGCTAGAAGCAGGTTTCTAAAACACTAGCTTTTCAGGTTAGTATCTTGCAAATTAAAATGCTATCAGTCTGCAAAAACTGTCTGCTTACACAGTGCAGACTCTACCTCCAGCTTTCTGAAAGACACGCAGGTGTTTCATTACAAAGAAGGAACTGGAATACATATGAAAGCAGCTGTAAACAGAGAAGGAGCCATTCAAGTCAGCATGGTTCTCTGTGATAACACAAAGAGAGTGTGTGGCAGCGTGCGTGTGTTTGTGAGGCTGTATCCAGAACAAGAAAAGATTGTCACTAACAACACTGGTAAAAACTCATGTGGTTCACATAAATGCAATGGAATGGAGGTCAGTCTGCTGTGTATTAAAGACATGATCAAGCACATGCAAGTCTTTGAGAATCCCTGTTGTAACCAATTTTCTGCTTAGTTTTAAGGGCTTCTGATGCATGCCAGAGAAGAGCATCTGCTCCTAAATCTTTCAAGGAATTAAAGCATATGCTTCTGCTTCCATGGCCTGCCATCTCTTCTGTCTGCTGCAGAGGACACAGAAACAAGCCTGCCTCCTGATGTCCTCACATCTCCTTCAGGAAGGAAAGTGCTCATTGTCAGCTAAGTGGAAACCATCTCCTCAATTAAGTATGACCCCTGCCCACTTTGCGTTGCCCTGCAAGCACTTAGCCTCTTTAAAAAAAATTAAACAAGATAATTTAAAGAATAGATACAACCTGGCTGCATCTTTAAGGTCTCACCATATATATACATATATATATGTATATATTATTTTTTTTTTATACTTTAACCCCTACTGTCCTTTCCCAGTTCATGCGTTCACATACATACTGAAAACTAAGTGCAGCACTGTCTACTTTTAGCTACAGTCTCCACATATGTACACTGTGATGTGACATTACAGTAGAGCACGTCTGCTTTCAAACTTACACATATATGCCACTGAGCTTGTGAATTTGTAAACTCATACCATCAGTAACACAGTAACTGCAAGATGGAAAGAACTAAAATCAGACACTGCAGGCTGTTGCTGCCTTCTCCACGGTGAATGCAAAGCACAAGCAAAGGGCTTCGTGTCACGTGTTCCACCTCCTTGAATTATCAAGCTCTGAATATCTTGCTGGCTGCAAAGTGCAAATAGCATGACCCCTATCTGCTCCAGTCAGAATCCTATTTCTCAGGCCTGAGGCATGAAATTATAGATAACATGACATGACTGAGACTGTAAACAGATGTTGTCTTGTGGGAGCTGTTGGTGCCTTCATTTAGATGCTCAGTGCCTTTCTTATGCCCAAGAGCAGCCCTGCTTCTGATGAGTTTTGGCTCATAACCTTTCTGAAGCATGCTTACCACAGCTCGGCCTATTGGTAGAAATTACAACAGGAGAGATCACATCAGCTGCCTGAACTAAGCTCGCCCACTGGAACAGAAACAAGTTAGAACTCCCATGAGGGGTTCAGCCACCAGATCTGCAGATCTCTCTCCCTGGTATGACTGCTGGCAATTTGTTCAGCCATCTCCAGTGCACAAGTGGGCCCTTCCCCTACCCTGCATATTTTCCTCTGCTAAGAGTTCTCTGAAAGTACAATCTATACTCAAACATGCTTTTTTAATAAGACTGAATCATATCTTTTTTTTCTTCTTTTTTCTGTTCAGGATTTTCTGAAAACGACCTGTGCACATCATGATCAGATTTCGTTTTTTACTGTTCTTTATTGCTTAGTGTTTTCTCTCCCTGAGTGACACACACCATCATCTCTGTCGAGTCATCCTGCCAGCATTTTATTTCTCATAAAAGTCTTCATAAACATCTGACAATTTTGTTGTACCAGGAGTTAAAAACAGCTTTTCAAGAGCCCACAAAAGCACTTCTTGTATGAACATTCTCACAGGTCTCTTCACTTGTATTTGCAATGCATTTGCCTTCCACAAGAGTCTTGAAAAACAAACAACTGTAAATAAAAATGGCTCTTTTAGATGCAAGTGAAGAGAACCAGTGGGGTTTCATCAAAATAAAAATTAATGGAATACTTTCATGGCTTGTTCACCCATCTCTGGATTTTCCCCCACTGTTTCAATTGTCCTCTATTGGTTTTTTTGCAACTTTAAACAGAAAATTCCTATCCTCAGCCTTTGACATCTTCTTTCCATTTGTGCTGAGAAATTCTCCCAAGGTTTTTACTGCAGAGTTTATTAGTGTGTGTACACTGAGTGGAAGCAGGGAGCAAGAAAAATCTGAGGGAAAGTTGGGTTTGTGGGGGTGGGGTGTGATTAGGAGACAGATTTGTTTAAAGGAGGGCAAGGTTTCTTCTGTTTAAGGGTACAGACACAAAGCACAGAGTGAGTAAAATAACTCTAGTTTTGTAGGCCACAGCATAGACTTGCTGCTTTTTTCCCAGGGAGACTTCTGTGCTTTCATTTATGAGATGGCAGAGATCAAGCCACGAGCTGCCGAACAAATGTGAAAGCATTTTGTGTAAGTTATATGAAACGTCTGAGGTCAGAGCATTTCTGAAATAACTTTACAGTGTTTTCACTGGAAACAGAGGCTCTTTTCTCAAAGTGTAATTATCTACTCCAGACTTCTATACATTTCCAAGGAGAGTTTATAGCCTGTTTCACATAAGCAAGTCCCCGTAAATCTCAAACACATGCAAAATCTGCATTCGTAATTAGGCGAAAAATACTACTGTTTTTAAAACAAGGTCTCCTAAAGCAGACTGAAAGGCCTCCAGGCACCTGCCAGCCAAGAACAAAGCTGAAATCAGGGTCAAATACAAAAACCAGCCATATTCAGGATTATGGAGAGGTGACCCCCCCCCCCCCGCTTTTCTTTTCCCCTATCAAAATCCCATTTCTATACTCCCATGAAATTTTACATTACTATAAATATGTGTACAGGAATAGAAAGGCAAGAGAATGCAATACCAGAGAACAGGAGACTGATCCTGGCAGTCTTCATCAGCCATCATTCCCTTAGAACTAACTGAGTGCAATCAGCATGATTTTTCTCACACAGCTGAAATTTTATAATTCATTCCCTGAAAGATGTGATTTTGTATTCGAAAAGGCCATTGCAACCTATATTTTTCTGCAAAAGTTACATCCAGAGACCTCTTAAAAAGCCAGTAGTTGACTTATATTTGTTTTATAAACATTCATAATTAGCAAAATTCTCTTGCAGATATATTCTCTCCACATACCTATTGCTACAGATCTGCCTTTACAGGAAGTTCTGCTGCACACTCACCCAAAGGGCTCCAAGCATTGATGGGATAGTAGAACTGAAAATAGTAAGGGATTTTCAGTACAGAGTACAGAGAAACAGCAATGTTGAAGGTTCTGTAAAAAGCTCCACAGTCAGTGCAGAGGAATGCAGATTTTTTCCTGACTGTTAGACAGCCCATATGATGCCTCTAAAAAGGACCAGCCAGCCCCCAGCACTGGTGATAACCAACCAACCAATAGAATCAGTTGGACTGTGACAGTCCCAGATCCCATTGGGATCGTCCACCCTCAAAGCTCCTAAGGAACAAGACACATGAAACTTGACATCTCCCATCAGAAAGAGCTACCACAGAAGGCACATGTGATGACAACCTTTCAGACACAGTCACTGCTTTCCTACGTGCCCACCACAACAACCAAAGGCTAGGGCAAGCCAGCAGCTGGAGGGCTGAATGCAAGGTTCAGCCTTCATTTTCATTTGGGATCGAGGGGCACAGAGTGCTGCAGTCATCCCTACCAGCAGCTGCAGCACCCACAGTGTGGCTGGCAGCCTAAGGCAACAGCAGCCTTGCAGAAACCAACAGAAAAGAGAACCAGCTATTCCAAGGTCACCCAGACAAACCCAAAATGGGAATCAATTTGCCAGTTTAATTTAGTCATGTTTTCTAACTAACAGCATGCCATACATTGCCTAAGCTAATTTAATACTGCTGATTACCTTAAGGGTAAAAGGTGGCTTAGCATGTAACAACAGAATAATCAGATACAAAACCTGAACTTTCTTTCTTTGAAACTTGACTCACGACTTCAATAAATTGAAAGAATCTGACTCTAACAACAGTCCCCAGTCTATCCTATAATTGCTGCAAAATATTAGGATCAGATATGCTGAATCACAGGAGGTTACACAGAGCATCATGAAACACCACTGTGTTTCACAACTATTTCAAAGTTCCTACACTGATTTCAGTCTTGTGTCCACCATGCAAATCCTGAACTACTGAGGCAATGTGGTTTTGGCATCTGCGGAACTTGGCCATGTTTTCGGCCAGTGTTTACATAGGCTAGTTTACAATGCCAACATTTCACGTTGCAACAATTTTACAAGTACAAAGAAGAATTTTCAGTGTATCTCAACAGTTTCTACTGCTGAAGTGCCTTTCTTTTGACAAGCTTTATTCTTCCCCTGTAGTATTACTGACTTGTGTGGAAAGCTTCAACCAAACACCTTTCAAAAGACTTTTACTAATATCTCATTTTGTCCCCATATAATCTAAAGATTTTATTAAAAATCCTAAGGCAGAGAAAAAGAAACCTGATTTTTTTGACACAATAATGGTGACTGCCTTAAATGACATTATGTAAATGATTTAAACTGATAAACATAAAACTGATTTATACAGCAATCTAGATAAACAGCTCAGTTAACATTCACAACAAGCAAATTATAAATGACTCCTGCTGTAAATTCATACAACTGTATTCAGAAGTCAGTGATTTATAGCAATATATAAATCAGACACGTTTATAAACTGCAGGCAGGAGAACACAGTGTACCTAAAATGTGTCAAGAAACCATTTAGACTGTAATTTAGACATTCATTTTTCATGCAGTGCTCTTGCTGATGTTGGGATGGGGTGGGGCTTTTTTGAAACTTACAGTGCTGCTCACAAAAACCACCAGCTCACATTAGAAGCTGCAGAAGAGTCGCTGCTAACTCACTAATCCAGTACCCAGGAAAAAGCACAAGGCCAAATGTCCCAAGCAAGAACCTGCCGAAGGAGATCTCCTCTTCCTTTCTCTGACATTCTTTCTTTGATTAATCAGTAAGACTAATCTTCTCCCCTACTTTTCCTTCCCTCTACAGACAGACAGGTTTATCTTCAAAGGCCTACAAAACAACGAAAACAAAGATTCTGCGGTACAGAGGGTATGTGACTGTGTACCCATTGCCTGAGCATGAAAAAAACAAGGATCAGTTAAAGTAAACATTATGATTTAGATCTGTTAAGTTCCTCTTGAGTCAAGTAGATGCTGTATGTGACAGTAAGACCAATTATACAGCAGCAGAAAAATCTGGCACATTCTTTAACAAAAGAAATTGGCTTCTGGTAAAGTCAAAAGCCTTCTGACTTTCACTTACTGCTCAAAGCACGATAATACATGTATTTCCTGAATCTCAGCCCTCATTGCCTTGTACACAATGCACCTTTCTATTCTCCCACTTCTTAGATAAGCAGAAATTCACTGATGATGTTAGAGACTTGATACAATACTGAAAAAAACCCCAAAAAACCAACAAAGGAAATGCCACTCTTCTAAACTGGTAAAACAGGACATAAAAATACAGATGAGAATACCCAATACTGCTGTATCTCTCATGTTGTAAGAAAACAACCAGAGGTTCTGATTTCAATAACAGGAAGGAAGGAAGACTACGAGGAAGATACAAACACAATCCTCCTTACTTCAAAACCACAGAAACACACAGATTTTTGGCTGGCATTCAGAACTCCAGGAAGACATAATAAAACACAACTGATGTGGGCCCTACAGAATCAAAATTCAGAAAGCAGACTGAACACGGAGCTTTTTTCACTATTACTGTTATATTTGTTATTTCCGCTGTAGTCTCAGGATTTTTCAGAGTCCAATCTATGATTTTTAACAATATTTTTAATTACAATATTGTATCAGCTCAAGTGTTCAATATTTGGCTTATAAAACATTTCAAAAATGAGACACTTTTTATACAGACTGTTTGAGGCTGCCTACTCTTACACCCATCCTCTAGCAGATCCCTGTCTCATTAGATGTCCACCTGAAAAAGCATCCCATGCTATCTTAGACTCACCAAACGCTTTGGGTTGGAAGGGTTTAAAAGCCATTTAGTCCATCCCTACAGCAAGGAGCAGGAGCCTCTTCAACTTGACCAGTGTGCTGGTCACAAAGTTGCCCATTCAACCTGACCCTAAGTGTTTCCAGGGATGAGGTATCCACCACCTCTCTGGGCAACGTGTACCAGTGTTTTACCCTCCTCATTGGAAAAATTCCTTCTCTATGCATCTAGTCTCCATCTACCCTCTTTTACTTTAAAACCAGTAACCCCTGAACTACCATAACAGGCCCTGCTAAAAAGTGTAGTATTACCAAGATTAACTCCTCATCCTCTGGTATCTCAGGTAGGCTGCTCTGCACTCCTCTACCTACTCCTTCCTCCCTACTTTCTCCTCCTCTTCTTTTAGTCACAGTTGATCCAATACTAAATGACTATACAGCAGAGTTTATTTCTTATCCCTTCTCCAATAGGAATATGCATACTTACGTGTGTGCATGTGAGCATGCTGGTGGTGGAATTTAAAAAACAATACTGCACTTCTGTATCAGCATTCACTCAATAGTTAATATGTATTAGTTAGTTATATATTCACCGAAAAGTTAATATATAGCATGGTAGCGATGGAATAGACAAGAATGAGTCTGCTGTCAACAGAAGACAGTATTTATTTTAAGTCATGGGATTCTTGATAAGATTCAATAGTTTGTAAGATTCAATAATAAAAGAAAGTGGAGTTAATTTAGTCTTGCAACTTTTTAATTAAGTATTCACTACATTCAACAGCAATGATGGCACAGGAATTCAATTAATTAAAAATCTATAAAAAATAATGCTTGGTAAACAAGAAGACAAGAATTAAAGGCTGCTTTCCAATTTTACAATAACAAGAACTGTAGTGCAAAGATTTTTCAACATTGATTGCTTCACCTTTTCTTTAGATGAACTGCATTATTTTTGTGTCAAACTACTGAAGCAGGAAAACTTTATGGCTCTAAACTACTTTTATTTCTACAGATTTTCTGCCTTTTATTTTGCACTGAGCATTGAAAGGGATATGAAATAAACCAGAAGAAGTAACTAGCACTCCTTAAACTCCTGGTTGTCTCAATGTATAAAAATAACAGTGCCATAGTACCACTCCAGAGGAGTTTTCTGCACTAGCCAGTGAGAACTGCACCCATAAGCAGCCAGTAAGCAGAATGTACAAATACAGAGTTATATTGCCCCAAAATACACATATACTTCTGGCACCCTGGTCTAAAGAGATACTTTGGGCATTGATGCCTTGAATCCAATGAAAACATTCTACTTTATGGAAGCAATTAATGTGCCCCAAATCAAGTAAAAATATGAGGGGGAAGATTAAAAAAAAATCATAACAGAAAGACTAATGTAGTAGAGTGACATTTAAGGCTTATAAAACTGCACTGGGATTATGAAATTACATTCTGGCTTTCTTTCCTAAAATGATAGAAATTAAAAAGAAAAAGAACATATATTTTGCCAATCAAACTCACAAAATCCTTCTTCCAGATTTTTGAGATAAAAACTCACCATTAAGTATTTTTATACTTCTTTTGGGAGATTTTTATCCATAGGCCAGTTCTCTCATTTATTCCTAGATGCCTAGCAAGAAAAAAAGCTTCTCGTGGGAGTTAACATCTTCTTTTATTTTCAGAAATACTAATTCATATTCCAATGTTTTATCTATTTTTAACCTAAAATAGAATGGTAGTTTCTCTAATTAAAGAAGAATTAATGAAGCACCTCTGGTGCTTCCCTGATTGTTTACTACCCTGGTAGAAAATTCAGGTGAAATAACAGCGCCCTTCGCTCATTCAATCTTTTTTTGTTTGACTTAAAAGAACCTTTTTGGTGAGGATGGCAGGCTGAACTTCAGGTATTTTGAAGGAAAGAGACAAAGGATGCAAGGAATGGAAGGAGGAGTTTCAGAGCAATGCAGATTCACCACTGCCTCCCACTATCTACAGAAGTACCTCTGGTCATCAAAATACATCTTCCAAGCTCCCAAGCCTTTTGGATATCTCAGCTTTGCTGTCTGCATTACTTCTGTGTGATGAAATAGCATCCAGATATCTACCAGGCTGATCCTCCTTTGACCAGCAGCGGAGTCCAGGAGATTTATGTACTTAATAAACAGATGCTGCACAGGGTCCAGCTCTACAAAAAAAAAGCAGTAACTACACAGAAACACATGACTGAAATTCCAAAAAAACCCTCTCTGTTCATGTATTTGAAATAATGGCTAACCAGGTTGGTTTTTGAAGAATTTTGGCCTGAAGCTGCTATCATATCAAGGCGACTTTATAAAGTAATAAAGGTTGAGCTTGTATAAACAAGCAAACCTGCACAGCTCACATCTGAACAGGGGTTTGCAGATAACATGTATTTGCTGTATTTGAACACTAAACCTATTTTCAGCAAAAGGATTTTAACACAGACTTTGAAACAGGGAAGGCCAATTCCATTCTTCCAGTTACTGAGGTAACTTCACACTGGTTTCAGTAGCATGGCTCTGAGTTTCACCCAGTATTTCAAAGGCAAGGCATACTGTCTAAACACTGTTTTTTCTTCTCCAAATTTTGCTGCTCAGTACAGGAGATATTTCCTCATTCAGCACAGTAGAATGTCAAAAAAAATATTTAGATATTCCTTTAGTGTTGTCTGCAAATGCTACTATAAAATGCTACTGGTGAAAGATGTGATTGCTTAAATTATGAATTGTTAAAAGAAAATGGCAATAAAAGAGTAGTATAAAGCCACAGCCATGTAAAAAATAGCACCGGGGGAAAAAAGACTTCTGAGACATCCACAGATTAAGAACAATGGAATTATTTTAGCAACTAGGTAACTTTTCAAACTTCAAGGTATGCTAATGCTTGGAAGAATCTATTTCAGCAAAATACGATACATTCCTCTAAGAATCTTATTCTTCTTTCTTTCCTATGACCCTTTCAAGTCCTGTAGTCCCTTAAATTGTTCCTGTGCATGGGCTCCACTGGTACCCAAAAAAGCATTTTCACAAGAACTGTCTGACAAATGTCATGATAAAAGCTACACTTCATAAACCCACCTGAAGTGACCTGCAAGTCTTAGGTTACAGCAAATGTTTCTGAACTATCCTAGTTACAAGGCATTGCTAAAAGAGGCAAAGCATGACACTTCAAGTCGTAACTCTAGTCTTGACGGAGATGCGTCAACCCTTAGTCAAATGAATTCATTTAACATCAAATAATACACAGAAAGAAAAGAACAAAAACAGCACATAAAATAATATTTATGTTACAATAAGACAAACAAATGTCCATACAAGAACTAAATCTTTCATTTATCATCACCAATTCCCTTATCTGCAAAGGGGAAAACTGCAATGACATATTTTGTAGAGCTATTTTGAGAACTGTTCAGATTTGTGAAGTTTGAGATGGAACACCAGATAAATGCAGATGAATTTTTTTATCAACTGCAAACATACACATACTTTTATAAGCAGACATATGTAAAATGAGATGACTGAACGTATTTTTGTAACCTATAAGGCTGGAAACATCTTTATATAGGAAGCAATGTAAAACAACAAAGTTTATTAAACACAAAACTGTTTTCTCCTCAACACTAAAGAGTACGGACTACAAAATTCAGAACATCTTCAGGGGAAATTAAACACATATGTATATTTATACTTAAATGGAGATTCATTCTTTTTGGCAAATGATCACTAGCAGACATACTGGGCAATATAGCTGGATAGTATTTCTGAAAATACGTGATTCTCTTACAGCTCACAGCTCTTTAATATTACTGATGGATCTCAGTTAAAAACTATATTAGGAAATCCTACAGTATTGTAGGGACATGCAAAGCATTTTTGAAATTGGCAATCCGGATTAAAGCTCACAAACAGAATGGACACTTTCATGCCACGCTCATTAGTAACATTACTGGCAGGACACAAAATCCTCTAATGAAAGTTAACTGCCGCATTTTCTGCCTTTTTCTTCCTTCTCGAAACTTGACTCATATTTAGAGGAAAGAATAACATATCAGCACAGCTCTTCATGCCAGCAACAATTCAATACAAAAAAAAACCCCTAAAGCATTTCTACTAACACATAAATTTGCTTGAAGTAAAATTTCAGTTCACAGGAGTGTCACTCTGTAAAGGGAAATACAAATTTTGAAGGTTTCCTCTACCACCCTGAGATCCAAATCTTCCAGTTCTGCTCAAGTTTACAGGACTCCCAAGCATCTAGCACAAAACATCACCAGTCTCTGAAATGATAATGGTCTTCAAAGAAACTGATCTTTTGAAAACCATGTGAAAGACTAACATCTTAGACATCACAGCATTATCTTCAAGTCACAAAAAGATTGATGAAATACACGTTTTTATAACTCCTAATTTCTTCTTTTTTACTATTATTAAAGCTAGTGAAATGACTGCAATCTGTAACAAATTGAACCAGAATTCAAAGCTAAAATACAGCATGAAGATCACTAAAAACAATAAGCCAGCATGAGTTTAATATCAAATTAAAAACATGTGCAGCAGGATAGTAAAATACTATATAATATTCCTGAACACAGTGCAATACATTGCTTTGGCGTAATCCCTAACAGAACACAGAACATACTAGTGTATTTCTGCCATATGTAAAAGAAGAGGAAGAAAATACAAAGGTCATTTGATAAAGAAATTATTTAGGAATACAAGAAATATTTCAGAGTCCTTAATTATATTTTGACAACCCTTTGTAATGTCATAAGGGAACCACAACACTAAGTCTGCAATTGCTTTTTTGCACTCATATGTACTCTGTTAAGCTAAGCAATGCTTTACCAAATTAAGGCTTGCAAGTAATTTTTGCTTCACAGTTTCTCACTTGCTGTAGAAGATCTACTATGTCCTGGTGACAGCTGGAACTTCTAGATGAATAGATGGAATGCTAATGTGTGATCCCCCATCACATTTAAACTAGCATAAATAACCAGTGAACCAGATCTTCATGTTTATTTTATGAAAAAAAAACCCCAAATCTTTTAAAGAATTAATGATGCAACCATGAAAAAAAACTTGGTAACATCCTACAAATAGAAAGCTCTTGTGCATATTTTCTTTTAGAGTTTTAAATATTAGCTTTATGTATTGTCTAATTTTAGGACTTCTTTTTTCAGACTAACAGTATCATAAATTGTTGCTATGTGAACTATGAAATGAGGAGATCGACTTGTAAAAGTTTTGGGTCAAACTGTTCCCAAAGCCCATCTTCCAAGCTTTCTTTATCTATTGCATACAACTAAACCCAAAGGAGATCTTCAGATTCAGTAGAAGAAGCCATCTTCCTGGGAGCAGAATTTATTTTACAAGCACAACCAGAGCTGATAATTATGTTGCATGAGGAGCTCTTTACACAGAATTCTGACCAATGAACACTCTTATTTTTCTGTTTGTAGAAAATCAAAACCTAGACTGAATTGGCAATTGTAAAATTAACAGAATTCAAGTCTGATACTTTCTGAATCAAGCAAGAAAATAAGAAATTATTTGTTCCAGGAAATGCTGTGGAATATCTGAACATCTTGCTACTTCAGCACCAGATAGTTACTGAAATTGTAACTCAAAAGCTTGCTTACCAGAGCAAGCAAAAGAACACAGTAGCACAGTTGGGGTAGGAGTCTGGCTTCCTCTTGGTGTCTGACAGACCCTGATGAGCGGAGCTCTATGAAGTCTATCTCCAACTAAGTTCACTTAGCAGGGTACTATAGGGAAGCCATCAATCTGCCATCAGAGGCTCCTTTGCAGTTCCTGACAAAAGGGTGGGAAAAGACAAGTAAAAAAATATGCTGAAAGCAGAGCAGAGTATCAAACTGTACAAGAATTTTGTTTGTTGATGCTTGGAACTTTTACTCTCCTCTGCCTTTTTAAATTCTGTGTGGTGCTTCCTTAGTCTTTGTATAACAGATAGCTCAGAACAATTTGCCCCTAAATCTCCAATTCTGTGCTCTGCTCTTTACAGAGCAAAGAATCCTCTTACTTGCACTAATACTGTCTGCTTAGCCAAGAAAACCATTTAAGATTCACAGCTCTTCTGGTTTACATATGTGTGTAAGTCTACCAAGGGAAACTGAAGGGTCTTATATTAGAAAGTGCTCATTGTTGTTGTCAATGCCTTTTAACAAAATTACCTTCTACTTTATTACATATGAAGCTGGGAAAGCATTATACTTAAAAACAAGTAAATGCACAATCTCCTTCTGAGAAGACACATTTCTGGCTTCTTTAGTGTTATAAAGACTTATGTATACAGTAAATGAAGTTTTGAGCATGATTTCTACTCTTAACACTCTCTGATGTGGTTCATTTTAGCCACTAACATAAAATGAAAAGCCATGAAAATGGCATTTGTTTTTTCTTGTTCACAAATTAATATGGACTGCTTCCTAAAGGTCTCACAAATTCAGTAGTGTTCACAAATGCTATTACCATTTAAGAAAGGAGAATGGCAACTAAAGTTCTGCCTGCTTAAACACATATGAAACAGCACAAGCTTGTTTGTTTATGCAATGCCCTCAGATTAATTTCTGATCTCATAATTTGCAGTAAATTGTTCTTAGCAGCAAAGGCATCAAGGATTCAAGGATTTATCTTTGTTATTTGTACAAAGAAAGTAAGAAACAGACTTACAAAGCTGCTACCTAATGTTAATAAATAAATTGCCTAAGTCTGACAGCAAAATCTGACCTGCAACTTGTAACTCAAAAGCAGATTAGCATTTGTATAATCAGACTGAGTCACACAATTCTTCAGCTAGATCAGAAGTTTAAAAAGGAGCATAGGATATGAATTTCTAGGAGAAATACCCTACAAAATCTTTCTCCACAGTGAGAATAGCTAATGGCCTGGGTACAACCACTGGGATTCTCCCAGGAGCAGTAACATTACTGCACTGTGTATCTGAGAGTGAACTACTTTTTCAGACTTAAGCTGATTTTGTCCTTCATAAGTGTATTTCTTGTCTCCCTCCCCCACTCTCCATGCAAGTAAAGAGTCTTGAGGTGTTCATGAGAGCAAACTGCTAGGAAAAAAATAAGTGGAGTTTACACCTCAATTTATGGTGATCAGAACAAAAGGAACATGTCCAACTCTAACGATCTGACAGGTAGAGACCACTCTGCAGCACTGGTCAATAGGACATTATGTACCTTGCCCACAGCTTAAAAAGCCATAAAAACACATACACGATCACTTCATCTTATCAACTGCCCCACTACTGAATGGCATGCATTGGGAGCAATATTTAAGAGGTTGTGGAATTCAGATGACTATCCACACTACCAAAACTGAAAGGGAAGCTCATCAGGAAACAAAATACATTTTATTTATACACCCCCTTTCCCACCCTTCCTTCTGTAATATATTTTTTCCTAAGATCTAGGAGTCTCCCTATCATCACTGTGTTCTATAGGAAGCGATAAATATCTTCCCTAGACTGCTGCCTTCCAAACCCACTCAAAACTAGGGCCTGTGGCCTGTTGTATTTCTATGTCCTTTGACAAAAACCAGAAAACTGAAAGTTAAAACGGTTCCACCAACACTGTTGACAGCACAAACCAGTAATAGCCAGTTTAACTACAAATCAGAATCTCTGTCATCAGAAAATAAAAATACCCCAGTCACATACCCTGATCCTTGATAGTGAAAAAAAGAGACACAGATACATTTGTCACCATAATTGCTATGGAAACCCTTTATCATGCACCAGGCACTGGAAAATTTCAGGTTGTTACAACATCACGTCCATGGACGTGTCACATAAAGGAAAACAAGAATGTCGTGAAAACAAATATCAATCATTAATACTTTGTCCATTCCTAATGCAGACTTGGACAGCTGCCAAAGAGAAAGGAGAAGCATCTGTGAGGCTGCTGTATCTCAAAGTCCCACACAGAGAGTGCTCATGTATGCTGATATGAGAGACAAAGTATGTTGTGCTAGAGATAGGCCAGGGAGAGGATACTGCCCTGAAGAAGGAAACAGTTGGCTGGCTGAGATGAAGTCACACCAAAATACCACCCTGCCCCACACTTACAGTCTTTAATAGCTTTAGTTCAGTGCAATTTTTTTAAAGGATTGTTTTTGCCTTCCTTCACCGTAATATGAAAAGCATGGCTTCTAGTATTTACATGAACCTTACTTCTAAACAACAAAAAAAGTTCAAAATGGCCAGCCTTCCCTCTTTAACGAGACAGTACATTTCTTATGGAATTAACATTAAGACTAGAAGCTAAACTTTGTTCTCTGTCAAGCAGGAATACTTCCATTATTTTAAAGAGAGAAAGTATGGGCAGAATTTGGTTGTATAGATTTACTGGCAGTAGAACTCTTTCTGGTTCAAGCTAATCTAAATGCATATTTACATTACAGATAAGAAAAAGAAGATTTTTTTGGGGGTCACTCAAGAGTCAGAATTTAATTTCAGCAATAATATTAAATATAATAAATATTAAAAATAATAAATATTTTATTACTCACTCTTCTACAAAAGAACACAGCTTACATGGTATTTAAAGTAGCTTTCTTTTTAACAGAAAACCAAAATCATAAGAAGGCATATTGGTTTTTTTTGAAGATTAGACTAGAAATTCTTTAGGTTTTTTTATTGTGATCTTTACTTTTCAGAGATACAATAGAACCATAAGCTTTTTCTGGAAGAAAAAAAAAAAAAAAGGCGCCTGTAAGTTGTAATAAAGCTTCTTGTTACTTAAAATGGGAAAACGTAAAGCAAAATTATCTTTTATCATCTATTTTTGAAGAAAATAAGCAGTAAAAACCCTAAAATGATAGGAGATTGTGCCCAGTAACTAGGTGTGTGTTAGGTGAACTTAGTGTGTCCTTTATAAAACCACAGTGAAAAGAATGGGAGTTAATAAAACAGTGAGTATAGAAATGATTAGAATTTATCCCTGATGCTAGCACAGACTTGCATGGTGAGAACATCAGAAACTTCCTAAATGCTTCTCCAATCAGCATTAACATTTTTTTTCTTTAAAGTCAGGTAGCCTTTACTCACTAACCAAACTGATCAATACTTCAAATTTGAATTTCTCACAGACTGAGTCAAGACCAGGGAAATTGCTAACAATCACAATAGGTTGGAATTTCTGCATTACTTAATGACATGCCAAGGGGTTTTGAATTATTTTATCTGTATGTGAAAAGATTCTGTTTTCTGGAGATACTTTACATTTTTAAAAGTCTTGAGATTTTCAACTACAGCTTCCAATATTTAAAAAACGCTGTTTTCATTACTTGAAAAATGCTGTTTCACCAAGTTATCTGGATCTGAGTTTCAGTTTAAGGGGATAAACTTCTAAACGTACAGCCTCCATGTAGTTGTTTGAGATCCATAGATGTCAACACTGGCTAGCAAGCAATTCAGCAGAATGGTTACCTGATTCAATAGCTGCCTACAGTCAGAATCTAGAATTAGGAGGCACGAATGTGTGCAGCTAGTGTCATGTGAGAGACTCCCAAGGTATCCAAGACAGCTGCCTGTGACTGACAGCTACAACCACAGTCCAACACAGACTCCAGTTCGTGTACATAAAACAGCCAGAGGCTAAGGCCAGAGACGCTGGATCAATTCACACAGCAACAAATGCCTGAATGCAGACAATGTAATTGAGCCCAAGGATTTTGCCATGAGCTGAATAGGTTTCTGGATGCGCTGACTATTGACTTAACCTTCACGGACTGCAAGGAGTGCTTAGACACCTCATAGGTCAACACCTATACAACACAAGCTTCTGGGTTTAGGCATCTTAATGTAAAGCTGAGTACAACTCTGTTTCATGCCCTAATGTCTTCCCCACAAGTGCTCTCAAAAGAATGATTCTTGGACTCAATCAGTCAGTCAAAACGAATGAATACACACATATCCTCCTGACACAATAAGAGCATCTTGAGCTGAAAAGGAAGAAAAGGCATTATTAAGAAGAAAGGGTATATGTTGCAGAGGACAACAGTGATGACTCAGAGGTAAGCATTTCCACTGGGAGGAATTACTGAACTTAACATGCAAGAATTCTCTCTGAAAACAAGTTGGGGAACATTTTTAGATGGTTTTTTCTTTGGTTTGCACCTCACTTCTCTTACACCCGTAATGAGATTTCTCTGCCTTTCTGCCCTTGAAACCGCACTGAACGCTGCCATCTCCATGGTGGTTCCTTGCCTATAGCCACCCCAGGGCATTTCATGTAGAGATATGAGCTCCAAAGACTGAGCTGCTGTTTACAAGCATTAGCAAGAGACACTCTCTAAGCAACTGAAATGTGGGAGGTGGGGGTCCAAACCCAGAAGGAAAGGATACGGGTGGCAGCACAAGTTAATATCAACTAGAGGGCAGCCCACAGGCTCAAGTATCAGCCTCAGGTCCTCAGAAGAGCTTGCTCAGAGCTACAGTGCCACACAGAATTACCATCTCTCTCTTCATCAACCCCCAGCAGCAGAGAGGCTGAAGGTACCTCACTGTGTAGTCCACACAACAAGAGCCTGTTGTGAAATGTAAGCGCCGTGGGCGGTGGTCATCTCCAGCATCATATGGACTTCTTAGACAATTCTGTTAAACAGAGCCTGGCATTGCAAGGATACTGTGCATTCAGGCCAAGTGGTTTGAGGGTGCGCAAAACAATCTATCTTTCAACAGATTGATTTTATGATGTTTAGAAACTTAAAAGTCTGAAGGAAATGCTTGCTTCTCATAACAAAAATCTTAACTTGAAAAAATTGCCAGTCAATAAGTTGGTAAGCTTTAACTTACAATTAAGATTCTGAAATATAAAAGGCCCTCACAGAAATCCTGGTTCAGGTAACTAACTTGTGCTAGGACAGTTCCACAGATCAAAGCTTACTTCCCACAAAGCATATGGAACATACAAAAAGGCTGAGTTTCTCAACTGATTTCACTAAGTATGGCATTGGTACTGGCTTTGTAATTTTTTTTTTTCGTATTTCTTTGCACTGCCATATTTTATAGCACTCAAATAATTCACATTTCATTTTTGCTATATATAATGTTTCCTTTCTGCTGGTCTATTTCTCCCTTAGAACTGAAGTTTGGCCCCTAGATTTCCACATCTTCAATTACAGCTCACAAGACAAAGTTCCACTATTCTCAAATAAAGCATAACTAATTCAAAGCAGTGTGTCTAATTAATCAAAATAGCTAGCAGTGCAATATTTAAAATAACTGAGGGCTGCTTGGATTATAGCAACATTATTAGCATGTGATTAATAAGCAGTTGAAGTATTACATTTGCTACACATTTGCTAAGTTATTTTATCTTGCTTTAAAGTTTGGCGGTAAGGTTTCAAGCCATAGTTAGGAGATTTGCTCTATTCAGTATTATGTTGTTAACCCCACCATCTGGTCAGACAGCTGAGGGAACTTAACCATATGCGGGGGGCATATTTCTCTCTTGGGAAATATTTTTCTTACAGAATTATGCAACAGTTACCAGTTTCCATCTTATTACAGTAGGATCAAAAAATACAGTAAAATACTTTGTAGACAACCTGAGCTCAGTGAGCCCTGTGTTTATCTGTTACTTATGTAAGAAAATAAGATGGCACTTACTTGAGGACCAGGCTGACCCTGAAAAAAAACAAAGACCACGAATGATTATGGAAAGTTATGACAAGGATGAACTCCTTAAATAGTAGAAAGTAGTTACAGTGCTCTCTGATAAGGAGCTGACAAAATATATAGTGACTGCATTGAAGTCAGACTTTAGATTCTTAAGTTTATATTGAATTTGAGTGTTTTAATTCAAACTGATTAACTTTCTTGCAACTGATTCTAGAAATAAATTACAATAGCATATCAAAACTGCATTTGAGAAATTTCTTATTTTAGATATTCATAACCATTTGGAAATGATAGAAAGACTCAATTGACAGTTCTCAAGTGAGAAAGAAGCCAGAGGGGCTGAGCTGTTTCAGAAGCAGGTATTATGGGTTTTTTCTCCTTATTTCTCTATCATGGCTCACCTCCATGCTTCAAGGAGATGCTAATTATTTACTATTACTGCTTATTGAATGAACAAAGTCTCAAAACTGGAGGAACACAGTGCTTTTGGCCATTGCTACAGGCACCACAGTTTTAAGCAAGTATAAACCAGTATTTAAACCAGCAGTTGTGAAAGGTTTGAGATGAGCTTTTGTCAGTCAATCTAGGAAGACAGCTGATACATTTCCTCTCTCTTACTTATCAACATCCCCTTTAGATCACCCCTGGACTAGTGGAGTGACACTCTGCACACTGAGGAACTGTATTTCTTCTTGCTGCAAGTCTTTACAGAGTAGAATTCTTATCCCTAATTTTCCTATACACAAAAAGCCAGTGAAAGTCCTGAATTATTTTAGTGCCCTTAACAGAAATTACTTGCATGAAGTAGAATTATTTTAGCAAACACTAGAGTAGCTGTGACAATAAACAACATGACCCAGACAATCAGCTCACATTGTATGACAGAAAAATGATTACATATTTCTCCTTAGAGAGAATTCCTTTAATCGCCATGGGCTAGCTTAGCTTCTGGTGTTTTATGACAATTAAAGTAATACTTCAGTTAAACTGAAACTATGTTTCCTTTTGTTTACAGAAATTGAGCATGAAGCCTTCTTTTAAACCTTATAAAACCACTTCAGCTGGAAGGTACTTTTACAGAGAGTTGAAACTTTTCTGTCTGAAAAACAGGAAACACTTTTTTTACTGTTAACTAAGCACAGGACCACAGGAGATTGTGGTGTTTCCATTCCTGAAGACCCCCAAAGACCATCTTGACATGATCTTGGGCAAACTGTCTGAGATAGCTCCACCTGAGCAGAGAGGTTACACGAGACGACCTCCAGAGATCCCTTCCAATTTCAACCATCCTGTGATTCTGGGCAATTTTAGACAGGGTGGGAGGCAAAAGCATTTCAACTTGGAACCATTATCAACAAGAAAAGCAAATGAAGAAATGCTTTTTATATTAACTAATAAAAATTTTTGTGCCAATTTAAAACCACAACAAAATGGAATTTAAATTTACATAAAGATTGGTTTTTGGTTTTTTTTTTTTTTTTTTAATATATGGAATCATGTTACAGAGGAATAACAGCAAAATACAGATTTACTGTGGCTATCTAATCTTTACACCAAATGCAGCATAAAGCATTCCCTGTTGCGGATGCTGCAGTTTTCTCATTGTTCCTTAGAACAAAACGGCACCATAGAGGATATAAAAAAAAAAAAAACAACAAAACTTACTGGCTGAGGTTTTTCAGTTCAAATATTAGGTAAAACTTTCTGAGCTGGTGAGCCCTATGAAGTTACACATTACACTGGGTTAATGAAAATGACTGAGGTTCCTCAGCATGCGGATTTTACCCTAATCTTCGCCTCAAAGCATATTTTAAGATATTTTATGTTATACCTCATCTTAAAACCATCAGGAATTGCTTACTGATGCAGTACTGGACAGCCAGTACAATAAAATTGCATAAATTATCCAAACTGAGACCTGTGCCTGCAAACTTAATACATAAAATTCAGAATGCATTTGCTCACAAGAATATATGAAGTTGCAATAGATTTCCACCAAATCATTAAAGGCTGTCTCCTACATATATCTATATATATAAAAAGCCAAAACTTAAATGAAGGTCTGAAATTACCAAAATGTTTCAACAAAGAGTTGATTTAAAGCAGTGGAAAGCAAATAAACAGAATATATGCATATATATTTGAAAAATGAGATTTGAAAATTGACTTTTTTTCCTTCATCTAAGACATATAGGCTGCTAAGTGTCCGCATGGTACATGCTATATGTATGATACAAGAGTCATATACACATAACACAAACATATTCTGAACTGAATGTGAGGTAAGGGCTGCAATCATACTCCCACGGAAGTGCTTTCTACTCTCAATCTCAACAGCATCGCTACATTCTGGTACCGAGCATTTGTAATTACTCTTCTTTCATGTCTCCAATACAGAAAAACCTGGAAAATGAATTTTTATAGGACAATGTTTTTTCATGTAGACAGGAAACGATGAGATATCGGGGAATATAACAGCTGCATTACTCTTAGTTTATATGTGCTGCCAATATTACAATTATCCTACATTTAGCTATAAATGCAGATGCTGAATATGAAAGTACTCAAAGCAGAATGATTACCCCTTGGCTATTAGCTCCTTCAGCATGGAAGGAAATTTGCATTACTGAAGGTAAATATTTTCTGGTTTTTACAATGGCTCCCAATTGTTCAATATTTCTGAATGATCTTATCTAGTCCTTGCCCTACTATCCACTGCAGTTACAGCAGCATTTTCCCTTCTCACAAATGATCCAATAAGTGACGCTACCCAGAGGGTGTAGCAAGCACTGAATTATGGAACTCATCAGCTCTTCTTACAAAGGTATGGGTAGAAAAGCATCACAACAGTGACATTTTTAATTGTAAAGGGTTATTGTCCACAACAGCAATTCAAAGTGTGGGACACAGAAAGGGGCTGTTAATTTTGCCCTCTCTCATTTTTGCATATTGTGATAGGGTCAGAAGTAAAGCTCCTTGGGTTAATTTGGTGATCATTAAAAAACTCCCTACCATGAACTCAATCTGATACTATAACTCATTGGAGCATGCTCAATCTCCATTTATCTGCTTGTGTTCTCAAAATGGCCCCAGGTCTACTGAAATCAGTCTGGTTCAATTGCTGCATAAATGACCCCCAGTTCATGTTGTTTGTGGATTAAAATGTTTTAGGTGTACGTCTTTATCTAAATTTTAGATAACCAACAGAGAGAAAATAGTGTTCAAGACTGAAAAGTCAGCACCATTCTTATTTTTGTCTAATGAGTATCTCTTTATTAAAATCTGTTACATACTCTAAAACTGATCCATTGATTCTAGCTACCAACTAATTGCTGCCTTTGCATGCATTTAAGGATCAGTTCCAACATCACTGACTGGTGAGGGGCATTTTGGTGGCTGCTGCTTTGAACACTGCATCATTGCTCATGTACTTGATTATCCCAACTGAATGCTGCTCTTTTTTTGCCTTCTTTATTTTTTTTTTAATCTAAATTATTACCGTGGGTATAGCTGCATAATATGTCATGGTTTCAGTAAAATCTCCAGGACAATTTTCCCTTCTATATTCCTATTTACTAGCTTAATACACTATTTTGAGGCGAACAAAGGGATTTGGCAACCTATTCTAATTGCCATGATGGAAGGTCCACTGTTGTCAGTTAATCCCTCCCTAGCAATTGAACTTAATATTAGCTGTTGATATATAAAACAAAATTATATTAAATGATTTAATGATATTAAAAACAAAAAGAAAATATCCATGGTGTAACTAAAGTCAACAGGTAAGTTATCAATCCCCTAGAAGAGATTCAAGGAAAAGCTTATTGACTGCATGTTGCAAACTTTACAGACAAGTTACTTAACAGTAGAAAGCAACCTCAAGGAGCACAGGAAAGAAAGAGGAGAAAATGAAAGCTGACACTGCAAGTTAAAAAGTTGAGCTTGCAAAGGAAATGGGGCTTGTAGTAAGTTAAAGGATAGAACAGAAAAGAGGTATCCAGGATATCAGTGAAAAGGGGTGCCCTGGGAAGGCAGAAAAGAGATGAAGCAAAAGGAATAACATGAGAAAGTGCCAAAACTGGATTTTCACACCTTTTCCATGGTGTTAATCTTTAAAGAGCTGGGAACATAAACTTTCAGGCTCAAAGATCTAAACATAAAGCTACACAAATGAACACACAAGTACAAATGCATTAACAAATGCATTGTATAAAATTAAATGCTATTTCTAACTTAATTCAAGCAGCATATCCCTAACGAATATCTGGAATATTCATACAAATGCATATATTATGGGACATGAGGCTGTTCAGATTTAATCAGCCAACACAATCCTGGCACAGAAATTAAAACACAAAAATTAAGAATTTGTGAAAGAAGGAGGAGTCACAGAAATACAGAAATGTAGTCAGAAATGGTACCCTGCTGTTTGAAAGTCACCACTAAACAGACAGAGCACCAAAGGAGGAACCTGCCTTCCAATCTAATTCAGACAGAAAATGATAAGTGAATAGGAGGAGCAGAGCTGACCTCCATTTCCTTACATAGGCACAAAAGACTGAAGTGGCTTTTCAGCGACCTGTTAAAAATCCATGCTACTGGAGTTGAACTAATCATGCTGAAGGAAGCCAGTATTTGACTAATACACATTTCAGCGTAAGTCATTTTAAAAAGCAAAGAGGGGAATACGTGAGAGACCTAAATTACACTGGTTTTGAACAAATCACCTACCAGCTTTCCATCCATACCAATCGGACCCTGGGATAATCAAAAGTCAAAACAAAATGGAACAGTTAAATCAGAGGAACACTGAAGATGAGGGAAAAAAACAGACTTGGAGAATACTGTGGACTTTAGATGATGAGTAACTCTACGTCAGCAGCTAAATGCAATACATTTAGAGAATGAAGGCACAGAAAAGACAAAAGAAGACAGAATTAATAAAAAACAGCATGGTGGAAAGTAGCCAGGCAATAGCTGGTGTCTAACATAAGACAGGTTCAACATGCAATGAAGGAATTATTAGTCTGGCAAATCACAGTGGTCCAACATAACCAAACATATGAAATAATGCATCTTGCTTGTGTATTTTTTTTGAATAACAGAAAACGGCTACTTACTTAGCCTATTTATGTGGTGGCAACATAAAATCTCATAACTAATCTGTATTTAAATTAGCATTATAGAAATGATTGTTAATAAAAAACTTAACCTCACGTCGTTCACAGGGGTTCTAAAGATTTCTACCTACACCTTGCCAGAGAAGTCTTGTGCCTTACCTCATTTTCTCTTTTGTCCCTTGGGAAACATGGAATTTTCCTCACTAGTACTTTACAAGTTACTTATTTTCTTAGGAGTCCAGAAGTTGGTTGCAGTCAGAGGGATGCAAATTACACAAACAGAATAATTCCCAGTATAATGCAAATTATACTGGCAACGGAACAAGAGCAGGCAGAGTAAGTTTTTTCTGCCACTAAATTAATGTTTTAGGCTGAAATCGTAAGCTCTCAGGTATTTGCCATATGCAAACAGGACACTACTTCGTGCCTGCTGAAGAGAAGCTTTCTCTTAAATGTATCCAGACTTTCCCCCTGGAGCTTCAGAGGCAACCCCCTCCCGCCAGCCCCTCCTAAGCATACAGCCCCTTAGGGCTGACTGCTCACACTGCTACATTTGGATCACTGCTGCTGAGAAGAGAGCACATGACATATTTGCTGGTTTTATGTAGATCTATTTTATCCTTGCTGCATTTAGCCCTCTTCCTAAGTATTACTTTAGCTTGTGAGCAAACAATCAGCATAAAAGTTTAGTCTAAGTCAGGTCTGCAGGGGTTCTGGAGACTACTTCATCCAGGAGTGTATTCATACCTTCTGCACTATGACTAATATGTACTGCATGTAAGTAGACATATATTGAGCTACTTCAACAAGCTATCAAGAAAACATGGTAAAAAAACTGCTGCCACATCATCTAGTGAGCTCCCTAAGTATCTTTCTTCTCCCACCCTAGATCCTGGACTATGCCAAAAATTCCAGACATACTTAACATGAACAGGGACATCAGTTGGATGCACACATTGTCAAACTCATTATTTTTGGTACAGTATTGGCTTTGTAAGAAGCCCATGCACTAACCTACTTGTCAGATCCAATAACAAGTTACTCTGTCTGGGAAGCCCTGTGGGAATAAAATGCCTTACCTCACTTTCCAGCCAGCCCTTGCTGTGGTTTCCTGTCACACCATGAGTGGATGACATGCTGAGAGTGTAAAATGGGTCATCAGTGCCCTGGCTGTCTGCATGACCATTACCTTATTTATGTGGTGACATCCTAGGGAAGTTTGTGACTGTTGGGGTGACCTACACTATCCTTCAGATGTTATCTGTGAACAGTCCAGCCCTGGTAGCAAGGAAGAAGAAAGCAACACTGTCCAATGCATTAAAGTGGTAGAGCTTTTATTATTGTGTGTCCTCTGTGCCTCTTGATTCCACATATGCAGCACACATATAACACTTACTAATTTACTCATAATTATTTAGCAGATTTCCAAATATGATTCTATACGCTCCAAAAATTAAGGCATTTCCAACTTATTAGCTTTCCCAGATTTTTTCTAGCACTGGGTACTACAGGACATTTACCTAGTAATATTTACACACACAGTCTGCTGCAGGCACAGAAACGAAGGCTGAGCTGAACTCTGGCTAGGAACAACTTTATGTCTCGAAAACAAGCTAGAGATATTACCAGTCAAAACACTCACCAGCGAGGCCATGGTAAGTATGTTAAGTTCCCCACAGGGCTTTGTGGGACAGCAGGTAAGTTTAACCACTAGGTCTGCTACAAGCTTAGCCCAAGAGATTTAATTATTCTTATGATTAAAGAACACAGAAAATGATTATGCAAGTATTTGTAAAAGGAAGATAATGGGGTTAAACTGACTTACAAGGACCATTCACCATCTCTTGCACCTGTATCAGTGCTTGTACTGTGAGTATAAGCTCTGTTCTTAGGGAATGTTTCTTTATCATAGGAAAAAAAATACTATTTGTTCTTCTTTACAATGACAGGTGTTTTAAAGCTACTACTGGAGTTTTGCCTGCTCTTCATCCACGCTACATAGCTCCTGTACTTGAATTAAAGGACTGTATGTAGCATCTTGATGGGTCTCTCAAAGAAGATTCAGAAATTCCCAGCAGACTATAGAGAAGTACTTGCTTCTCTACACGAACAGAAAATATTAGGAATTTCTCCCATGACCCCATTTGTATCAGGGCTATTTGGTCTGACATCTCAAAATGTCTTCTGAGATTTGCTTTGTGGAATACAGGGACAAAGCAAAACTGTCTTGAGACACACTGCCTTCCAGAAGAAAAAAATACTGCGAAACAGAATACTCTTCCTTCATTATAAAAATACTGACTCTTTAACAGGCAAATATGGAAATTACCTTCTTCCCTTAGTTACTTCTTTCTAGTGTTAGAATGAGAGAGAAATCACTTTTTTAAAAATAGAAAAGACTAGAAACTATACAAGTACAGGCTGGATGAGAAAGATGAGCTGAAATAGTACATGATGTTGCTTCAGGATACACTGAGAAAAATCCTATATGTGACAATATTTATTGAAATTCATTACAAGATTGCACTGGAATTCCAAGTCATTTTCTTGAGATAAGGACAGTTTAATTTTTCATTCACTTTTAGAGCAAGAATTTAAACCATAGTCTTTGATTCAAACCTGAATGTCTTCAGAGTCGTGCTATGTAGATCAAACTATTTTCTGCTCTGTTCTATAAAATAACAGCCTCTAAAGATTAGCAAATAATTTTTAACAAGAGGTGCCAAATACATGGTTTTCCCTAACAAAATCCCTGTAGTGCAGTTCAGAGAACTAGACAAGACAATGAACCATGAAGACCCGGATGAGTAGGTTTAGGCAACACACGTACACTAAATATTTTTTCTCTTACTGTAGATGGTAATACAGATGGTACTGATTCTTCTGGACTGTGTGTTTCCCCTCTAGGTTTCCACTACCATTACTGAATGTATGCTATGGCTGGATGCAGCGGGTTTCACTGGGACAGAGTTAAATTTCTTTGCAGTAGCTCATGTGGGGCTGTGCTTTGTATTTCTGCTGAAAACAGTGTTGACAATGTAAAAATGTTTCAGTGACTGATGAGCACTGCTTATGCAGCATCAAGGCCTTTTCAGCCTCTCAGCCCACCCCAACAGAGAAGCGACTGGGGGTGCACAAAGAGTTGGGAGGGGACACAGCTGGGACAGCTGATCCCAACTGATCCAAGGGATATTCTGTATCACAGTGCATCATGCTCAGCATATAAAGCTGGAGGAAGAAAAAGGATGGAAGCTTACATTCAGAGTGATGGCCTTTGTTTTCACAGATAACCATTAGGTGTGATGGAGCTGTGGTCTCCCGGAGATGGCAGAATGCCTGCCTGCCCATGGGAAGCAGTGAGTTAATTCCTTGTTTTGCTTGGCTTGCGTGCACACCCTTTGCTTTAACTATCAAACTGTCCTTACCTCAACCTACAGGTTTTCTCACTTTTGTCTTCCAAATCTCTCCTCCATCCCAGCAGGGCAGTATGAGCGAGTGGCTGTGTGGGTGCTGAGTTGCCAGCTGGGTTCAAACCACAACACTATTTACTTACACTATTATACATACCTTTTTTGTTTTTTCCCCAGATTCTTCAAAAGTTGTTTGTACAGTAGATTTCATTTTTTCCAAATAGGACCTAACTATTTACTTAGCACTTAACTACCTGTCTTCATAACCTTGTTATGGACAGACACAACACACGACAGGTAGGAGAGTATGAGTTGCATTTCCATCTGGTTTTGCACAGCTTCCACTCATCAAGAATACTGAAAATAGGATGTCTCTCAGAGAAAAATATTCTTAAGCAGATTTTTCAACACTTCACAAAATCAGTTGTTTTCCACTCAAATAATATCTTTTTTCTTTTTTGTGACCCTGCCAGTAAAAAATATTTTAAGGATTTTAGGGTTCTTCTTTAGAAAGTAACTATGTAAGCAAGGGCATCAGAAACCTTTGGAGAGTTTCTGTCAAATAGATGGCAAATGTTATTATTTAAGGCAGCTTTAATGTGATAATAATTTCTTCAGAAATTTCTCACTGAAAAGGCAAAAGATATCACATGTTGAAATTTACTGTGTGATAAAAGAATCTTCCAAGCAAAGAAAAAGAAGAAGGTACCGATTATCTTCTTACTCTTAACTTCTCCACTCATACAGCAGTGATCTTTTTCAATTAAGGAATACTCATCAGAACACTGAGTTGTGAACCAGGACAAATAATAAACAGGAAACAGATATAATTCCTTCTTTGTAAGCTAGAAATCTCACCCTATATAGAGGGGGGAAGGGGGTGGTGTTAGATTTTTTGCTTGTTTTGGTTTGTTCTTTTCAGAAGTCAGAAACCCTTACCCTGACAAAATTATGTGACTAACTTTTTCCACATTTATAAATAATCTACTATAAATTTGATAGATTGCTACTTGCAGGTGCCTGAAAATTTCTCATGTCAACATACACACAACTGGAGATTCAGGAGAAAGCACAAATCAGCTTCAGAGCAGCTTTATGAGCTGCATGCCAGCTACTGTCAGACTGAGCTTAAAAATACCTATGTGGAGGGAAAAAACTAAAAAAAGATCTGTCTCAAGCTGCAGGTTTGCACATCAATCCCAACTAAGCTCTGGTGAGGTGAAAGATGACACACTGCCTTTTCAAAACACTTATTCCAGTTTTAGGTTGATAAAAGTCAAAAAAACCTACCACTGTCAGGTTTCCTCATCATGATACTATTAAAATGATGAATTTCTTTCTTCCTTTAAATAATGTATTTCTTTCTTTTTCTCCCCTTTGTTTAGTTACAGGTTTATCAAGGCTGACTTTATTAGATTTGATACAGTATTCCCAGGAAGAATATATAATTCCTAGCAAGTCTGATGAAAGTTCTTTTTAGTGAAGTTTTGCTTTAGAGCTTATGTGAACAATGAGCACAGTTAAGATCATCAACAAGCTAAATCTCTTCTACTGATGAAACATTATTTCTTCTTTTTCAATGAAAATGATTACTGTTAGGATAATAGGATAACAACAGCACAGTTACAGAAGTCACTTTCTCGATGTCTGGGAGAAGAAAAGTGTACTAAATCAGCTGCAACAAAGTCTCTCTGGCCAGCAGTCAGGATATTACTGAAAAAAACCCCCAACCAACCAAAACCAAATAATGAAGATTGTTTGGGCAGAAGAAAAATTCACTGTAAAAAGAAGAGATTAAAAGAGTACAAGAAAGACGATCTGAGCCTCTCTAAAACCCCTTTACTAAAAATAAAAAAAATAAAAAAATAAAAAAAATTACTGACAACGACAAATGAAGCACTACAAGGATCTTTCAAAAAAGTCAATTTCAGAGTTTCCTGAATTCTTCCCTCAAAGAGTTTGTATCAATTACTACCTGAGATACAAACTTCAGCTAGATGGATCATCACCTGGAGATTGCAAAGTGTAACTGTGTTCTGACGTAGAGATGTAGAGGTTTAAATGAAGTGGGTTTCTTTAAAAACAAAATTGACAGTGCTGTTAGGCTGCTTGATTTTCTTGACCAGAAACTTATGCATCCTATCTTAACTACCTGAGACTTGATCACATTCAGTCTTCAGAAGCATCTCGTTTTTCTTGGACTCATTCAAAACACTGGTGCACAATGAATCATTCAAGATCTGAACTAGAATCCCTCCCGAAAACACCTCACTGATTTCATTCTCATGGAAAGGCTTTCGAAATTCCTTGATACAATTATCCTGTAATCCCAGCTATCTCCTACTTGTTTTCAAGCCATGTACCCACTCTCTAAAAAATTCCTACAAGATCACCTTTATCAAACCAACAAGTTTCTCAAAGCAGACTGTGGAAACACAGAAGAGTCCTGGAAGCCAGATCCTGATAAAATCTGGAGAGTGATGAATTGCAGCACCATGATTAAGGCTTCATCAGCCAGAAAATTTACACCATGCCTACATTAGGTTCTATATATTGAGACTTCAGTTCCTGAACATAAAAGTAATCAGAAGTTATTCAAATATATATTTTAATCCACCTGTCTAGTGCAGTGCCTTTAGTGCAGAGAAATATGGAGCTTTCACATGTAAAGCAATAAGCCAATGTTAATCGTTATCTGCTGAGCAAAAGTGGCAGCTAACACCTATTTTGCTGATCTTGTGACAAAAAAGAAAATGCTTGCATTTTTCCATACTTTTTTAGTTACTTTGAACTTAAAGAAACAAATAGAAATGTGTCCTGAAGCTATGAATTTCATGAAGTGTCTCTAGTGTCCATATTAATCTAAATTAGATCATAAAAATTATCCACAACGGAATAAGATGGGAAAAGAGTAACAGTTTTAAATATTCCAAAGTAAACCAGAAGTGCCAGGTACCATTTCTGAACCTTTTTCTTGGACCAACATCACTCTACGTTGCAAGACTCTCAGCTGAGCGCCCTATGTGCAGTCTGAATACTCTTAATACCTCCTTTGCAATTATAAGATGGACTGGTTATGTCTAGAAGTAAGCAATTTAAGGAAGAAAATATTGTTCAGAGTTTGGCTATTCAGGGAGTGGCTGAACTACAAAAAAGCTCTGCATATGGTAACAATGAGGGAGTACAAAGGGATCTGCGCAAGAAAAATTATAGTCACAGCTTTACAAAAGCATGTTTCACAGCTGAAAAATAATTGCCAAGATACTTTTTATTTTTTATAGTTTATGCAGGAGATCTGAAAGGCAGTTTCTTGTGGTGCAGATGCATTTTTTTGACTATCTCAGCACTATGGCTGCTCTTGCTGCTGAAATTCATATATAAAAGAACGATGACAAAGAACTGGACAGATCCAAGTTGGAAGGAACTTTCTCTTCTCAAAGACTGTGGATGGACACATCTGTTTATCATGTATATGTTGCAAATCTGTATTAAAAAAAGGGCCCTGCACGACTGTGAATCCCAAACTATGGACTACCTCTGCTGTCTTCATACATCAGACTAGCAAGAAGATTATTTCCAGACAGTTTTCCTCCTTGTAGCCTATGCCTCTTACCAGTACCTACTACATTTGCACAGTCATAGCTGTATGACAAATTACTGCAGAGGGAAACTACTGTTGACCCCAGAAAGAGTAAGAGCAACATAGTTCAAGTTATGGTAAAGAATGGAGTCAAAATGCTTCACCCATCCATAATCCATTGAAACAGTCTAGTGAAGTTTTGCAGAACTACGTGTTTCTGTAAAAATACTCAGTTATGCTACTGAATTCCAGCATAGCTTAACAAGTACTTGAACATGGAAAGCATTCACACAGACCAGAGAGAAAACTCCTACATTCTACCTAAAACTTCACTTTTCACCCAAAGAAATTTAAACTCCTGTATCTGTAAATAGAAAGCACATGGCTAATTAATCAATGCCAACATCACTGGGTGATTATTTTTGATGTGGTTGGTGCCATGTTGATGAGAAAACAATAAACTGTGAAAAATGTCGCTTCTCAAAAATTAGCTGGCTAGCATTCAGTAGGAGAGAGATTGTTGTAACAGCTGTGGCATGATGACTTTGATGAATTAGATTTTTGCTCTTCTGGAATAATTCTGAAGAATGTGCCTCCTCACACCACCATGGAAGCAAATCCATTTGCTCACTGAGAACCTGTTAAAGAACAGTCTTTCTTATTACCTGTGTTTTGACAGATTTACAGAATGTTAAAAAAAAATAAAATCCATTTCACTTCTCTCAGTCATCCTGTTTTTTGGCTTCTATAAATCTTTTCTTTTTAGGGGGAGTAAGGTCTATTAAGGAAAAAAAAATAATACAGTGGGTACCTAATACAGTATCATATGGACAAAACCTTCAGAGACCAATTTTTTCACCTTGCTTCAGTGGAAACATCAGCTTTTGAAGACTGACAAACTCAGAAGCAGGAACATAAAACAATTTCTGCTCCATTAGGTTAAAAGAATCCTACCATCATGCTCCTTTTATCTGCCTATAGAGGCAAATATTTTGAATGTGTCTCCCAGGGAATTAAGAAAAAACACAGCTGCCATAGAGATGCTTCTCAGTTGCAATGAAGAAAATTGACTGGAGTGGATACATCTCCATAAGAGAGAACAGTTACAACAAAGGGTTTAAAACAGAACAAAACTAAGAACCAAGGTACTGAAAAATTTAAGAAAAAACACGCCAAAGATAAAACCCCAATCTCTATTGTGAGGTTGAAGAAAGCTTTGTTTGAAGAATTCCAGAGTGAGGGAAAAAAAGCTCGTGCAGATACACTACATTAAAATTTAAACTGCAAAGCAGGTGCTTTCAGCTATGGGAGCAATATGAGGTCAAATACTGGAACATAAAATTCTGTACATGCAAGTCCATTCAGATAATTCTGGCACGCACCTATGAGATTTAAAAGGCACAAATATGCATGCAGCTAATGTAAAGACACTCCAATTGTTCTAAGCAAATTACAGCCTAAATAATTTGTTAATGATTGGTGCTGTATACAATTATGCCACTTCTAAAATGACTTGGAATCAGTAAATTCTCAAAAAGCATAAAGCATGGTGGAAAAAACCACAGGAAGCACACTTACAAGGATTATTTCAGTCACAGAAAGAAAGTAGAATTCAGGGATGCAATACAACTTTTTTCACTCTTTCTTCCTGAAACAATTCCCTTTATATTTTTTAATGATGCACCACCTGTTCTATTTCCCCCATTTAACAAGGAAAGAGGGATGTAGCAATGAAAAGAATTTTTATTTCAAGAAAAGATTATGTCTGGTTCTTGAAAAAAGAAATTTCACACAAATCACCATCAGTTTCCATAAGGAACTTCCATTACTGTGACTTTGAAAACAAAATCATTAAGCCTGTGAAGTGCTCAGACAGGCATACAGCAGCTTCATTTCCAAGTCTGTGCTTTTATTAGATATATTAACTGGGCAGCTGTATAGTACTTCACTTACCATCTTAATACCCTGTGCCATCAATCTAAGACCTCAGTCCTAATGGCCTGTCACACAAAACACTCAACTACTTTGATTCTAAATTCCCTTTAAACTCCAACTACAGCTTCACTGCACAAAGAGAAATCTTTCTTCCTTCCTTGACAAGTGCTGTACAGAACAAGCAAATTCAACCAAGAAAACATTTAACCAAGGAAGAAAAAGTCACTGAAATCTGACTTACAAACAAACTTGGGCTACCCCCCAGCCGAGAAAACTCGAAAATCCAAGTATGTTATACCTGTGCTTTTCTGAGCCATACTCCAGAAAATCATGCACTCCTCTTGGCTATTTCCTAGTTTCAGTCAAATTATGCAAGCTGAATTGAAGTCCACCAGAGCTGAACAGGTGAATCCAAAGGCAGAATACAGTTCAGTGTTAACAACTTAAAATCTCCAAGCACTTACCAAACTCACTAGTTCTTTTAATCTCAAACTGTCTAGACTGTTCTTTTACATTTTGTGGATCTACATGTGAATACCACCAAATAAAATTTTTTCATTACTTTCTTCTGACATAACTGGTTTTCAAGATTATGAAAGGATTTTGGCAGAAGCTGGTGACAGCATAAAGAAAAAAAAAGTAAGTGGTTCTTTGCATTTCCATCTAGGGAGAAAAAATTTGGATGTGATGGCAATACCAGATTACACTTAACATATCTTAAGGGCAGAGACCTAACATTCAGAGTGGATTAGAAAAAATCAGGATAATTGATCCACACAGCTGGAAGTGGAAATGTTGAGGTAATTTTCTCTCTGGAGACTGGCTAATCAGTCAGAGAACCTGAATGAAAACCACAGGCCTGACTAGTGCCTTTTTCCTATTAAAAAAAGGAAGCTACAGTTGCATTTTTTCAATGACTGGAAATGCAGATACTACATTATGCACAACAAAAGTTACTGACCTGGTGTATGCTACTCTTGGCTCTTTTGGAGTACTTTCTTTCAATGTCCTCTCTGATCCATGGAAAACTATACCATCATTAATACCACCCTGTGAAACTAACTGGAAGTGGAAAACTAAGATCATTCCCATTGCTGGAATCCACAACCTCAGTGTACACACTAATACTACTGAACTAAAATATGAAATTGAATGTAAGCTTAAGTCCAGTATAGTGACACCACTCCTGTTTCACAAAAACCTGTATACTGAGAAGCAGAAGAATCTATCCTTAAAACTTGGCTTACCTTAGTTGCGATTGATCTAAAAAATGAAGAACTGTTACATGTAAATAGTGTAACTTTTGAAAACTTTCAAGTTTTTGCTAGGATTATTCACTTGGCAGAATTTTAGCCTTCCAACAGCATTTTGTTTTCATTAGAATATCATGCTGCAGAAAGAAACTGATTTCTACATCAAACTCATGAGTGCTCATGTACATGATGGTTTCTCATGAGTCAAAGCAAAGAATTAAAATTCCTCTCATTTACACTGGGAGTAGCCACCATAAAAATGTACAAAATAATCCAGAATGAATTTTTAACTCGATAGTTCTCCGTTAGATTATCAGTACTCTGTACATCTCAATACTAGCAAAAGTAATAAATGCTAACTGCTTTCTGTAAAGCCAAACTGGGCAGGCAGGGAGAGGGAACCAACAAAATAAAAACAACAAGAAATAATCTCAAAACCATTTTCTCAGGGTGATTTATGATCTGTATCCTACACAGTCACGGAAAAACCTTCCAGCTGAGATTCCACACTGCTTGTATATATCTTTCCTTCCAGACAACCATGTTTGCATCCAGAAATGTCTTTAACTAATCTTGATTTCAATATGCATAGCTAGAAAGGTAAAAAAAATGCAAGTAAGAACAGTCCAAGAAACAGCCTAGAATTTTCCCTGTGGTTCAAGAGGCAAAGTTACACACTAAATGTGCCCATCGCAAGATCCCCATAATGGAGGAAAAAGTACTTAAAGGCTTTAATCTACCAGCTAACTCCTAGCCTTGAAAAAGGAATCCAAAACCATAGAGCTGAGAACCCTATTAAACTTGACAAACACCCCCAAACAATTTTTGTGTGATTACTAAATGATGCTAACCAGTGTGGGACCCAGTACAGGTGTATCAGAGAATGATTTGATTCCCAGTAGGGAAGCAGTTCCTCACTCAGCTTTGTAAAGAAGAGCCAGGTGACTGCCTGCTCCAGATGTTCCTCTCCTCCTACCGCCTCTCTCTTAAATGGAATCTGAACACTGACTTCAGGGGGAAGCAGAAGTGCTTCAAGGAAACACTTCCCTCTGCACTTTCTTGAAATCATAGAATCCAACCACCTAGTCTTGTAATTCAGGAACAAGTTTCTACAACGAAATTTTACACCCCTTGACCTCTGCTAGGATTAACAGTGCACTTAAACTCCCACATAGGATTAGTCACCTGGGAGTTGTATGGGTAGCAATACAGTTTTACACATCATTCAAAGTATCATAAATCAAAATTAAAAATCTAGCATGAAAGAAAATCTCAGAATCATCTGTCCAACCCCCCATCCAGGGAAGGAACTGATGACTTAAGAATTCTTAAAGGGCAGCTTAGGATTTTCCTTCACATTTGTGACAGATACAACCTGAAATACAGCATCATTTAGGTTGGAAAAGACCTTTAAGATCATCAAGCCTAACCATTTAGTAATTGAATGCAGGATTTCTACTGTAATTGATTTAACCCTGTCTTTGAATTTCCAAGTTTCTTGTGAGAAAGTGATGGTTCAGACAAATTCCAAGAGGCACTTTTAACCACCACTGGTTAATTAATCACTCTACATCCACATGCTGTCAAACACAAATGGAAAAATGATAGATAGAATTAAAAATCTTTTGGAACACAAAATTTTGCTCCAAGGTAGCTTATTTCATAAATAAAGCTTGTTCCGTTACACCACAGAGCTATATTGTGCAGTGGGAGGAAATGACTGGAAAATTTCAAGTGGCAGGCCTGACAAAAAGCAAGTATGAATGCTCTTAGGTACAGTTCAAGCATTAATTAAGCCTATCAAAGCATAAATGTGAAGATGTTAACCACAGCCTTCTGCACGGCACCTGCTAAACTGCCAAGCAGAACTCAGTGGAGTAGCCCAGAGAGACTAGAAATGTATGTATGCTGTCCAAAAAATGACAAACCAACTTAATTCCTTTCTCTACCTACACATGCTCGATTATGAAAGAGAAGAGGGCAATTTCTGAGTCTGCAGAGGAAAGTACTGAAAAAATACATTTAATTCTTAAATTACCTCTACCCCCTATCTATCTACCATCAGCTGTAAATCTTTATTTATCTGATAGATATATAGGTTTGTGTCATTTTGAATTGACGTCAGCTGTGAACCAAAACTGTACTGACTCACACTAGCCTTCAGTATCCTAACTCACTTTTTCATCACACACTGACATCTAGATAGTCACATGCAGAGATGTGGATCTTATAATACCAGAGTCCGTGCACCTGAGATGGAAATTGCCAATTCAAAGAGGGTCTTGGTGGATCCAGCATATGGCAACAATTGTCTGTGTTACTAATCATTCACTGAGGTTATTTATTATAATGTTGTCTTATTTTTCTATTAATTTTCTACATCTCTGTTTGTAATGCTATGTATAAAATGGACTCAAATAATTTAGAAAGTTTAATGTGTTTAAACCAGGACACGTTATGTAGGCAGGCATTTACTGCAGCAAAAATCATTTTCTTAAATCGCCATGTGGACTTTCTCCTTTAGCTTATCTATGGCAATTTATTTTTATAATTTTCACTGAAGAAATGGGTAGAGATAAATTTTTATATTGCTGGCTTTTGCAGATGAGGCAGTTGTTCCTTCCCTATCAGTCACAGAAAAGGAATAGCTTGGGGCTCTCCTCCAGGGAGCTGCAGAAATAAACACTGCCTGCTCTTATTTATGCAGTCAGCATTACACAAATGTAACGAATGAGAGGATTCAGCCCACAGTTCATTCAAAATGGCAACTGCCTCATAAGCGGCTAATAAATGTGTTCTGATGTGTAGTTTTGTTCCTGTGACACAGAATTAATAGCAACTAATTTTAAGAGGTCTCAAAATTTTCTGCTAGAATCATCTTTTATAATTATCTTCAATCACTGTGAAAATATTGGCATACAAAAAAATTAAACTCATGAATTGCAATACATTTTATTTATAGAACCAAAGGTCTTAAAAACCCATTATTGTATGAATGTGACTGATGTGATTACAAAGGCCACAGTTAGTACTCAGCCATGGAGATTTAGAAATTCTCCCACAATTTGTAGGAAGAACTGGACGTTGATTTGCTGAATATTATCAGTATGTCCTCAGCTATAGAATGTTTACAAAAAATACCACATTTTTACAACCTTCCTCTGGTTCTGACACAGAAATTCTACAAAGTTAACCTGCATGGCAGCCAGTTTAACACTGCACTTGTTTAACCTAAAGCATCTACTTGGGAACAGTGCTGAGGTTTGTTAAGGATACTGTTATTGTATATGGCTCCAAGCAGAAAAATCTGTAAACCAAGGTGGATAGTTGACCACTTGTATCTCTTTCCACTCCCTGCGAACAAGCAACGAGTCTGAGGCAAATAGATCAACCAAAACCCTCATCTCTCTTAAGTCAATCACCTCTGTTGTGACGGAATACAAAGATAAAGCATATAAACTGAGAAAACACATACTAAAATCACAGTACAAAGAAGCTGTTGAGACTCCATATGTTTTGAATTTTCTGTTCATTAAAAAGGAAAAAAAAAAATTAAAACCTGAAATACTTATCAGTGTTTCACTACCAAACCTGAAATTTATTGCAAAAGTTTTGCTGCCAAATGCCTAAGAGTTACACTGGGCAAACGCCAAAAAAAAAAAAAAAAAGCTGGTCTGTGAAGACACCTGTTGAGAAAGAAAAAAACTGCTGTAAAGTGGGAAATTTCTATAGGATCATCAAGCCAAATCCTCAGGGTAAGGTCAGGAATTGAGGTAGCTGCTCCTTGAGCTTAGACATTTATATTTTTGCATGATTCTGAAAAGAGGAGATGTAACTAGCTACTAGAAATACAACAACTGTTGCAAAAATGCTTAACAATGCCATAGGCTATGTTTAATCACAGATGAAAAACACACAATCTTTGCTCATTTCTTCTCTTCTGATTATTCCAATTCTATTTGTTTTACAGCAACTGAGTTGCCATTTTATCTGAGGCTGAAAAACTTGCTCTTGGATGAGATTAATTTTATATCCAGGGACAGTGCTACTTATTACACATTTGCCTAGGCAGCCCCAATCTCTGACTGGAGACACAGAAGAAAACAAAGTACGAAGCACCAACAAAGACAAAGCAACACAGCAGGATTAAAACAAAGCCTTTCACTAATTTCTCACAAGCCTTTCACACATTTCCCAACCAGGCCTATTTCCTTCAACTCAAATGCCCTACCTGGAATTCTCTTTGCCTTCTGTGATACAGGAACAGAAAACGAGGTGAGGAAAAATCAGAGACTTATAAAAGCAACCAGAAATTCCTTACAAATCAGGATTACAGCTTTTCTCATGGTATATTGGGACAACTTTTTATGGGTGCAAAAATCAGAAGTGTGATGACAAAGACATTTTGTAATCTACAAGGAATCATTTCAGGCTAAAGAATAGTTTAAATTCTCTGCCTGCAGTCCTAATCTTTTCCCCTTTGTTATCTTGAAGCAAGTCTTTTGAGAGCTAGGAAAAATTTAAATTAATTGACAGGTGAAATTTCAAAGACCTACATTTCACGTTTTATCAAGTGATGGTATTTGACACTTACAGAAGAATAATCTCTAATTTAGACACTTCTTTTTCTTCAAGAGAGGAATCTGCCTGAATTTCTTGAAGATGAAACAAGGATGTTAGAAGAAATGGGACTTAATACTAGGCACATGGTCACCTGGAGCAGCCATGACCCTCCATGGCTCCTGAAAATCTTGTAAACGCATAAAGGGCTCTGCAGACTGACTGTCATGAAGAGACGAAGGACAAATTCCACCACTTCTCTCCTTATGAAGAAATGATCTGGGTATGTTTCCATATTCTGAAACTCAATTCTGAAGAAGTGAAGCTTTACCACCACACACGTGGCAACTTCCAGTATGGTTTACTTGGATGTTGAGCTTGATCTGTACCCCATCTTGGGAAAAGTGGTAGGGAAAAAAATTATTTGCTTCAATTTTTCAATGGAAAACAGTAAAAATCTGCTACCCATTTAACCTACAGAGGTTTACAAAACCCTATAGCTTGTATATTTGGCCTCCTCACTGCATTCACAAGAGAATATTTTTTTTTTTTAGTGGCTGGGTAGTTTGCGGGTAGAGGTTTGGGGTGGGTTTTCTTTAGGGGGGTGCATGTGTGTACTTTTTTCAAAGTTCTAGCATTCTTTCTGAATGACATTGTCATACAAAATGCCTGCAAAACTGCCTGTCACCTCATTCTCCAATTCATGTTTGTGTACTCTTTTCCTTCTTTTCTTCGAGCACACGTGATAGTCTATTTCAATTTTAAACTCAAGCTGAAAGAGTCACAACTCTGATTTGGTCACTGTCAGTTATAGAAAGCTTGTTACAAGAAAGAAAAAGAGCTGTACACCAGTGTAAACTTCTCTAGGATTCCTGGTGACTTAAATAATAACCAGTTAATCGTGGTTTTATAAACCCCTTAATAACTGTGTTACCCATTAGCAGTAAACCCCACTTATTTTATTGATTTTTGATGCTGTATCTTCCTGGGGACTTAGATTTCTCACTGTAATTCCTTTCACTGTTGTAACTATTCTTAAAGTATCTTTGAAAACTAGGAATGAACACAGGTAAAGAAAACTTAAGCCTTGGAGAAAACAGCCACTTGCTTTTGCGAGAGAGCCACACGAGGTTTAGGTTATATGTGGCAGATACACCACACTTTCCTCACAGAATATCCCATAAAATCCAATACAGATTTAAGCAAAAAGCCTTCTACAGTAGACTCTAGAGAAATAACTTAGAACACTAATAGCCTTCTCATACACCTCTACAGGGCTGTAAAAGTACTTTCAAAGGACACGGCACTTGCAGTTACATATTTCCCATTCAAAGCAGGAGGGTATGACTGTAACTGAAAAGACTGAAACATTCAGCCACCTGATAACTTTCAGGAAGCAAAGCCAAATTTCATTCCCAGTCATTTTCAAGCAGGAAGAAGCAACACTCATTTAAGAGCTAAGCACTACTGACAGCTCACATCACACACAAGGAGAAATGCACTCAGACTAAGTTTGCCCATAACAACACCCATTAGACCCAGCAATTTCAATACCATGGCTCTGAAGTACCTTCATTGTTTTCAGATCCCAGAACAAATCTATTCAAGAAAACAAACTTGTACTCACCTACACAGATTAATCACTCTAAGAGAAACTGGAATGTGCACTCAGAAACCTGATAATGGTTTTAGTACATCCAAGCAGGTTTCTTGACACAGATGACAAGTTCCTCACCAGCTGACTTCCAACTACTTGTAATTGTAAAGATGGACACTGGATAGTGATCCATTGGTGACACCACTCTGCAATTACAGAACCTGCCCAGGTAAAAGCATTGAAATAGGCTGCATCAAATTAAGTGTTTCCAGCAGGTTAAGGGAGGCAATTCTCCCTCTCTGCCCCACTCCTGTGAGACCCCATCTGGAGTACCGTGTCCACCTCTGGGGCCTACAGTGTAAGGAAACACATGGACCTCTTGGAAAAAGTCCAGAGGACCACTGACATGATGAGAGGGATGGAGCAGCTTTTCTCTGCAGACAGGCTGAGAAAATTGGGGTTGTTCAGCAAAGGCTCCAGAAAGATTTTACTGCAGCCTTTCAATACTGAAAGGGGCCCTGTAAAAAAGCTGTGAACAAATATCCTTTTTCTTACCAAGGCCTGTAGTGACAGAACAAGGGGTAATGACTATTAACTAAAAGAAAGTTTATCTTGGATATAAGAAAGAATTTTTAAATTATGGGAGTGGTGAAATACTGGAACAGATTGTCCAGAGAAGCTATGGATGACTCATCCCTATAAGTGTTCTCAATCTCTCTTAGTGTTCAAGGCCAGGCTGGATGGGGCTTTGATCAACCTGGTCTAGTGGAAGGTGGCCCTGCCCATGGCAGACAGACTGGAACTAAATGATCCAATCTTTTTCTTTCTCACCCAAACCATTTTGAGAGTGATTCTACAAAATTCTCCTCTAATTGCAGGTGTTCAAGGTATATTATTTATATTTTATCAATGGAAACATTTTTAAAATTCACTGAAAAGTATCTTTTGTCTGAAAAACATAGGCAAATCAGTCTGGGGGGGCCCTTTAAGCTACACTATCAAGTGCTATAAATAAGATCATTACTATACTCCAACACTCACTATGTTGTGCACATATATTATCTCATTTAGTCATTTGGTTTCTAATACCCATGTGACAGCAGGCATATACTTCTTTCAATGAATGGGACACTGCAGACAGTTTGATGACTGCTAGAAAGAAATGTATTATTAATAGATTTTAGAAAGATGCATTATTTCATATATTTTTTCAGGCAATAAATCCTAAAGATATGAATGAAACCAACAGAAAGATGAATTGTATCCATTATCAAAAATTACTCTGTGATAGCCACTGCAGACAATTGCCAGGACCGCTGTCATAACACTTTACTTTGCTCAAAATACATTGAACAACGCAGTCAAGTGAAACAGGAGAGAATTACAAGAAAGGACTCAGAGGCTCACACTACAGCTTTCTAATATGGAAAATTGAGATGCAGTATCCTAATAAGTTTTTAAATTAATTAATTATGAATTTTGTATTCAAGAATGAAGAAACTCAATACAAAATATGTACAACATCAAACAATCAGTGCATCTCATTAATGCATTGTAAATGGTCTGGTCCTTTTCAGAATCTTGTCGCAGGCTTTTTATTTTGCTTTGTTTTTAAAGGAAAATTCTACATTTCCTAGGCATCTGAGAAACCAAGAAAAAGGGGTCCTTTTGACAGTAATAAAGAGAAACCAAAATATACCAACAGGATTTTAGAGTAATCATAAATTGCTGTCATAAATATATGATGAGTTACCGGGTAGCCATTTCGCCCTGGTAGACCCTGGTTGAATGAGATGAAATGGTACGACACATTAACAACACAGTCATGACGTATGACACAACAAACATGCAGAGTACATCATCAGGAAATTATAATTTGTGTATTCCTTGATTTTTTTTTGCATGTGATTATATTTCAAACCAGAAAATATGAGATAGGTACTAACTACATAGTGAAGAAATGAGGCTTTGGCAATGGAAATTACATGTCTCACTTATATAAATGCTCTGATTAAAAAGCTACAGGCTACTCCTGATGCCTAGTGAAATTCTGTTTTTTATGAAGAGAATGATCCATGTAACTTGACAGGCAATATGTAGTTAATAATAATAATAAAAGTTCGAGTGCTTAGGCAGTAAAGTATTAGATTCCACTAGAATATAGGTGGCAAAGAAGAAATCTGAGATTGCTGTAAAAGTTCACAAAAAAATTCAAAATCTCCAGCCTCTGACTGCTATTACATGTGCCACTCAGTAGTCATGTACAAGGAAAATAAACAGAGCACTGTGGCAGCTTTTGAAATTACAACTTACACCTAATTCCATCCAATTTCATGTGGGATATACAAATATTTGATATTTTAAATGAAAACTATTACCACAGTCTCCCAAGTGAAAACAATACTTAAGTTCACAACAGTAGCCCCTAGCCAGTGTCTGTGTAAATACAGAAATGAATTAGGAAGAAAAACTACACTTTTTAATGTCTTGTAACAACCTAAACCATTGCTGCCTGCCAGCAAGATGAAATCTTGCAGGTTTCAAGTATGAAACTTAGAATTTAAAGTTAGATACTTCTTGAAATTATTCAGTTTTGGAACCTATTTCAGGTTTGTGCTAATACTGCCAAAATTATGACTTATTTAAGGGGGGGGGGGGGGGGTTGTTTGTGTTTTTTAATGTACCTATACTGAAACAGTGGGGAGCTGAAGTCAAAGATATTCTTAATGAGGCATATAGTGAACTCTTGCCACATTGCTTTGGTACAGGAAAACACCTTGTAACATGATTTATGTTTATTCTCTGCGTTTAATAGGAGGACTGCAAAAGAAATTGGGGAAAACAATGTTTCTCTCAAATAAACAGCACCTTTATGCATTAAGCCTGGCTTTTAATTGATGGGTTTGTTAAATGAATTTGTCACAATTAATTCGTCACTATGAATTGCTGAGCACATGGTCAAAGTCTTAGAACAATAAGTAATATCATAACAATAATATGCAGCTTACAGTAAAATCTTTAGGTCACAACAGGAATTCAGCATATTAATTAAATATTCTTTAACATGCAAGTAGCATAGAATAGACAGAGGATAGGGTCTTGAAAATACTGTGGAAATATTGCACAGTATATATTACTGTGCAATTAAAGAATAAAAAAATATAGAAGTCTTTGAATTGTAAAAGAAATACTGTTTTAACAGTCACACTCCTACACCAAATGATGCACATGGATGGCTGGACTGTATGCCTCCAAAACCAGGGAGATTGTACCCCACAGCTTTGTGATAAATGCAGAGGAAGTTACTACCCAGCGAAAGTGGCCAGATCTGGGCTTAAGACAGGATACTCACAGGTTTTTATACTTCAGTAAAGTATCTGTTATGAAGTCACAGGCAAAATGAACATAACATACTTACATGGAATTATGAATCCAAATGGCAATCTGGAGCGCTGAACATAAAGCTTTATTGGTTTAGAGACTTTTTTCTTAACGAACTTTTTGATTAAATTATTCAGCTCCAAGATACTGTGTATGTATAAATATCAAAATTCCCTCTTGAGTATACATGATCATTTTATCACGCTGATAACTTAACAGGATCTAACAGATTTCTCCCTGATTCTGGAAGAACCAACAATGTATCACTGTACTTACAGGAGGTCCTGTGGGGTGGGGGAGAGGGGGAAAAAGGGTAAAAAAAGAGAAAAAAGAACACGTAAGCTTATGAAGTTACTGAAGAAAGACACACACAGTCAAGCACAAGGCCTTGGGATTGTCAGTGAGCAGCACTGGTAATACAGGTAACACATTTTCCCACTTAAGTAATCTTGTGCTTTGGTAGTGCTCTGAAACTTATAAATATGACTACAGCCTAAAAGCATGCACTTACCTTAACAAATCTTCAATTACAGTCATGCAATCTTATGAAAATTGCTTCTCCATTCATTTCCATGCAATTTCATGCCAGTCCAAAAATACCAGCTATGGACTACAATTCGTTTTGTCAGGCTCCACATAAAGCAAATATAACCACATCACCAGTTTCAGTTAACCACACAGCGAGCATTTGATCAGAGCTTGGCCACAGACTTGCACAAAGTACCCTTGGCATTTCACCTGGGCATCTAGTCAAGAATACGTGTTACCAGCATCTTCCAGACTCCCAACTTTGCCTCTGAGGGGAGGTTTCAGTGGCCACCTGACAGTGCTGAACTTTCTTTTCATCGCCTTTCTCTCTCAAGGCACACATATTAAATGCTCCCCATTAAAATGTCACACCTTGTGAAGTGATATTTGCACATTTTTTCAATTATTCAGACCTCAAAGACTTTTGTGTAGCAGTTCTTGGAAACATTATCAAAGGGCCACAAATCAAATCTACTATTTCAGTGTTATTAAGTTAAGCAGCTGCAGCTCCCAAATCAATGACATTTCATTAAGCTTTTATGCCTCTAATTTCTGAATAAAGTGAAAAAACTCTCTGCAAAAAGAGTATAAAACAGCAGCAGCTGTACTTTGAGATTGCTTTTAATATTGACAGCCTTTTCGTTTTAACAATGCAACTTTTATTGTCCAACAACTAAGGTAATTTCTTTATTCTGGCAAACATTCTTAAACAGCATTATAAGGTGCAGGTCTGTTTCTAAATGAGAGGTCCATTTCCTTTATTAATAGTTTACCATGTGTTTATTTGAGATGTAAAATAAATCAATGAGCATCCCACAAAGTAATTTCCAGGATCATTTGTAACTCAATCTTCAACCACAGAATTTCCCTCTGTATCACAGCCTTTTTCTCTGAAGTAAATACCAAGACAACACTGAATGGAAACACGAGGGTGATTTGCATCAACTTTTCGCAGGGCTCAGTTTTAGTTTTATGATCCAGGAAGATATGGAAATAGTTTTTAAGAGCCAGATAAATGATCAATTACATAGATAAGAAAGGCTACAGAAGATTTACAGAAATAAAGTTGATTGGAAGACTTTCCTAGCTGGCAGATTAGACAAGACAGCCAAGGAGAATAGAAATACTCATTCTCTACTGCACACCCTCCAGAAAGTTCACCTTGATGAAAAACACAATCCTGTAAGGTAATTGCTTCAGTTCCTGTGAATGTCAACAGCAAGAGGTGCTCAGCATCTCACATCTTTGCCTCAAATGAAATTTCAAGCTACACAGCACCAGCAGGTTTCTATCAACAGCAACCTCCCTGGTACAGGGTAACGAACCAACGAATGTTTTTCTTACTTCTGTTAGAAGTTAACTGCTCACTTTTATAAATCAACTTCTCTCATACAGAGTAGTCTACTTATCACATTATGTCCCTGATTATCAACATTCTTGACATAAGGAATTTTATTTCCTTCTTTATTTCCTTATAAAATTGTTCTCTGCATACCACAGGGGCCTGATTTAAAACTGACATAGTATTTATTTCAACTACTGATTTATATGTAGTTGTTCTGACTTGTGCACAGGTGAGAACACCCCTAGAGGGTTTGACAGTTACAGATGCGTTACCAAAGGCACCACACTGAGCATTATGAAGTATGCCTACAAATTAAGGATGCCCAAGACTAGAGAAATATCTGGAAGGTCACCAGATACATGCCAAGGGTCACAACATTTTACCAGAGAAGTTTCAGATTTTTTTTCAGAGCACACATGCAATACAACTAAAAATCAAGGCATGCTGGGTATGCACCCTCACAAAAACAGACATCAAATGACAACAGATCTTATGAAATTGGAAACTTACCAGTCTCTCCTCTTCTTCCCCGCTTACCTCTTTTCCCTGGAGGACCTAAAAAGAAGATGGTGGACTGTAACTTTTCCCCTTGAAATTACACTTACAGTATGTCTTGTTTGGATGTAAGGGCATTGGGCTGATGTACTACATGAAGTTCAGAGACTTTGGTTGAGCAAGGGTAAAAGACAACCCGAATAAGATTTAGGAAGTTTGTGGTAAATTTGACAGCTATGGTGCCCACTATAGGCTCCCTGAAAAAAGGCTGGGAGAAACTTGAAAGGTCTTCCAGTTCATCCTTCTTTTTCAAGGAAAAGTTAACCACATCTAAATTTTTACTGCAACTTCTGCAGCCTTCCCCCCCCGCCCAGTATTTCACTGTTCTGACAAGTGGAACATTTTTCTTTATGTCCAACTCGTTGCACTGAAGCCCATCAATTCTTGTGCTTTCTGCCATGAACCCCATAGAAGAAACTGTTCCTTTTCTTCTCTCAAAAAAGTCTTTGTATTCCTCAGAATTGCTGCACCATTCCTTCAATTATCCTAAACCAAATATACTGTGAAACACTAAGTTTTATTCAATTATTCAATTATTCAATTTTATTCAATTATTCCTGTATTAATCAAAAAGATTAGTATTTATTTGTAAGAGTAAATCCTCTGGAATTTGCTTTCAGCCTCTATTTGAAAACATGCAAGAGATGAAGAATCATCAACTGGCTTGCCATCCCCCAAACATTTAACAACAATATATGTGTTGCCAGACCCATAAAACTGGAGTGCTTTGCCTCCAGTTTATATTTGTCTATTTGTCAGTCAACACAATGGCTTAGTCGCTGTATGCTTTTTGCTTAGAAAGCCTTCTCATTGTCCTTTCTCCACAAATATTTACATAATACAACCAGCATCTGCTGTCACCTCTGAATAAATTTTTTAAAAAAAGAAAAAAAAATCCTTTTTGTCCATCATTTCTACCTTCAAAATCCTTTCCCAAAAACTGCAGATCTCGGCTGTCACACTGCAGACATTTTCCCCACTCTTCTTGGTGACCTTGACATACTGTTCCTGAAAATTCCAGGAAAGCACACTTGCACTTCTCCATGTACAGCTTGGAGGAGAAGTAGCAGCTGTGGGGGTGACACAAGTTCTGAAACTTGGCTGCTCTGAAAAGAGAACCACAGGTGGGACTCTCAAAGCTGCTGAAGAGGGGCGAGCGCACGGGTGGAATTTCCAGAAGCAGCGACGCGTGCAGGAGCACAAGTACCTCTGCTGTGGCTGTATCTCACCGTTTGTAATGGATACAAGATGCACAGGTGGCTTTGTGCAAATGGCCTGCTACTTTAAACTTCACAAGTCATCTCAAGCATCATGCCATAGCTTTTAAATAGCTTTGCACTGTATATTTGCAGCAATCTGGCTTAAAAGACTAAGATGCTGAAAAGCAGCATTAGTGAAACAATTTCAAGATACATATGAAACAGCATTAGTTCTCCAGGTGAATAAAATATGATTGATTTAAAGAGAAAGGAAGAAGGGAAAAGGAAGAAGGGAGAAGAAAAAGAAGAAGGGGAGGAGAAAACGGAGGAGAAAGGAGGAGAAAGAAAATAGAAAAATTGCTCTTGTCTTGAATGTAAAGAGGTTTACTCCTATGAGAGCATTATAAATTTGACTAAAATCCTTCTTACCTGTTCTAATAATTACAGTAATGGCACGATGACAACATTTTACAAAGCAAGAATGGCATGAGATATTCAGAATCAATAGCACGAATATTTTGGCATCATGAAAACTAGCAAAGAGTGTCGTTTAAGTATGAGAGAATCTTACAATTTCCTCCTGCAAAGGGTATCTATAGAAACTTCTTACACAGGAAACAGCATGTTACAGACAGAGTAAGTTTCTATGTGCATCTCCTTTTTTCTCTCCCAACAACTAACACCAAAACCTCTTAGAGTCCCCCTGCATGCACACAGCCCTGCAGAGGCCCTCTGTGGAGATTTCCTGAGCTGTAACCAAGCTCACAAAACAGATGCAGAGCAATTTGGGCTCAGCATGAACATGCGTGTGCAGGAGAAACTTAGAATGTTCTTCTGCAGGTAATGACATGTCATTGTGCATATAGCAGTAATATTCTCCTGAACAGGGTGGTGATACTTTATTTTATTAAACTTTAACTGTGCTATAGGTGTGCACACAAATAAACAAGTCTACTACCAGGTTTGCTTTTGAGAAAGGAACAGTACTTTGAAACTAAAATATTTGGCTACACACCAGCAAAACACATTAAAGTCACTAAAAGAAAATCCTGAAGGTCACTTCAAGCTACAAATTTTAGAAAGGAATGAAATCTGCCCAGCAAACCTGACTTCCATAGAGCAGTATGTTGCTAGGTTAGCTGTATACAAGGACAGCAAAAAACAGGCTCCAGTTCAGCTCCTTCCTTTGACATCAAATGCTGATCCCTTCTAAGATGTTTTTCTAAGATTATTAAATTTAAATGTGTGAATTGTCAGAAAAATTGCTGTTACTATTATGTTTTTGAAGTAACCACACCACTGAGGTTAGGAAAATTACTCTGGACTTAGCCAATATCAATGAAACCCCACCACTGCCCCTGACCATCAGACCAAAAATATTTAAGGGCCACTGAGTGACATGCATCTCCTCTCTCACATTAAAACTTTTTTCATTTGTGCACTGTTTAAGTCTGTCAAGGTGGTGGTCTGTCAAGGTGGTGGCATTTGCAAAACTCTAATTGTGAGAGGAGAGATGGATGTTGCAAAAATCTTTTTACTAGGTTTTGCTGGCCATTTGAGGAAATAGTTTCAGTATATTTAGCTATTACATTTATCTCTTTACTTTCTTTATACCAATACAAACTAATTAAACATTTTACCACAGACGGTTTCAATTCACAGAAAACGAACTCTGAAATTTATGGTCATTGCTAGATGACCTAGTGCTTCAGAAAGTACACAAGCTTTCATGTTTTCCTGAACAGGCTGCTTTCTCTAAATCTCAACTGCTAACATATCATCTGTAGCTGCATGAGTTTCAAGCTATCAAAACCTTGGGCATTTTTCTATAAATATTAATTTTCCATCTGTCTATAATTTTATAACTTTGCACTAATTGGAGGATTTGATGGAGACTCATCACAGCAGAAGGAGCAGTGAATAAAGCTGTATTACAGACAATGTCAGCTTACATCAAGTCCACAGACTTTTACAGCTTGCACAAAACACTCAATATGACCCAACTACTCTGAACTCTCCTGCCTGGGGTAATGAAAAAAAGTCACTTCTAGAGTATCAGAAATGTCTATGCTGGACTGAATTAATTCCAGAGTATTTTTAAGGGTATTTTGTTTTAAAATATATTTTCATATTAAAAATATAAATATTAGGAAGAAAAATAGGAGTTTGAATCTCAATGGAGTGAATTGGGTTAATAAACACCAACAATACTGAGCAATAAGCAAAAGCTTGTTTACAGTAGCCAGCTTCGGCAAAACGTTGTTTTTCCATGATCACTACATTTACCTACATGTAGGGAGTAAGAGTAAAATGCCAGATCACCTGGTTTTCATTTTTAACTTACTTTAGTTTAAAAATATTTGAAATTATTTAGTTCTTCCAAAACCAGTTATGAATCTAATTCTAACCAAGAGAAAATTTAGAAAGAAATCCATTCAATTAAAAGAAAAATAATGCCACTCCTATTCCATATTTATGAAGAGAATTTTGGAATTGAAAGAAACTTAAAGCTAATTGAAACTAAAGGTCAATTATTTATCTAAATTTATCTTCTGAAGCACAAAGTATCAGACACTCAAAAAGCCTCTCTTTCCTGCCATAAAAGTCTGTCAAACAAACAAAAAACCACCACAAACAAAAAAACCTTCCCACCATGCAAAAAATAGACAAAACCACCCGCACTCTTTACATTTATTTATCTATTTACAGCAAACAAATTCTACATTTCAGAAACAGCAGGTAGGAAAAAAAAAGAAAAAAACCCACCACATTTGGTGGGTGAGACACAGAGTTCCTCTATCAGCACCTGCCAGGAAAATCAAATGCTTGGCCATTTGGTCACTAGCTGATCTACAAAGTCAAGTTTGTCCTAATTTTGGAAAGAATTACAGTAGCATTATCAAGTCAAAAGAAACATCTTTGGTTATAAAAAACTCCAAAAGATATTCATTGTCACTGCAAGTAAGAGCTACACCAAACCATGCACCAACCTAAGAATAGCATAAGAGTTCAGAATCCTGTTCCCTATTTTACTGATGCCCAGCACATCATTCATACGTTATGTCATACGTGGACTCATTAAAGGTAACGAGTATTCCATGTGCACATGAGAAGAAGAGTATTTTCCTGGATATTTAAAAGGACATCCCATTTCACATGAAGTTCACAGCAACACAAGATTTTTGCCTGCCAAGTCAGAAAAATAAATTAACACAGCTACATTCTCAGAAAAATATCCCGAGCAACTTTGCTAAAGGTAGTAGAATTACTTCAGAATCGTCAAGCATAAAACTGTCAGCCCTACCAAAATCATCTGGATTAAAATGTCCAGAAATCAGCTGAACTATACCAACCGAACCATCCTTTCTGATTAAACTCTGACACTGGTAAAATAACTGCTATTGGTTTCATTTCAAGCTCCATCACTCCAAGCTGTAAACAGATCCAACTCTTTCCTTTCTGCTTCCAAAGTACAACCACCCAGCTGTCATCATTTTATCCCACTCCACATTTCTCCCTGTCAAACTGACTCAGGAAGGAGTAGGGCACTGAAGAGACCCAACCCCTCACTGCTCCCAGGGAGAGGAGAGCCTCCCCAGAAAACTGGCACCTCTGCCTCAGAGCTGTGGGAGCACTAGCTGACAACGCAGGCCAGCATCGCAGGTAGGAGCCGAGCAGAGCGGCAGCTGCTGAGCCTGACACCTCCTCCTATGAAATACACATGCCACAAGCATTGTGGTGGCTCCAGGTAATGCTGAGTGCCCCATCCTGCCAGCCTCCACCTGCTGGGATGGTCACCACCTCCAGCAAACAGTACTGAAACATGCCGGTGGGCTGAGCACACACACAGTGGATGTCTGTCTGGGCAACATGAGATTCAAGAGACACAAGCACGGTCCCTTCTCACAGCATTGCCATCAATGGGATTTCTATCTCCAAAGAATGTTCTACAAACTCTGCACGGATCTACTGCAGGCTACTTCATCAGCTTTTTCTGTCCCGCCCTCTTTTCTCAGCTTTTTTAACTCATGTAAAATTTGGGTTCTTCTTTTCCTCACACGCTGCATAACCACTCCACCTGCTCTGTCAGTCTTCTTTCTACCTCAGTCTCCCTGTGACAACCTGCTTGAACTTCCTACCTCATAAAATTTTCTACCTCATTTCGAGTCTTGGCTGGATAAATAACATCCATTGTTTCACACACAGTACATCATCTATTTGGCTCACGATGAAGTATCATTGCATTGCAGGGCTTGGATACATGTCAGAAGCTCTTATACAACTTGGCTGAGGAAATGTCAAAAATTAGTCTGTCTGATCCCCACAGCAAAGCAACCTGACTGCCCTAAGTCAGATTTGTACCATTTCTGTACATGCTAAATACCACCTGACTAGAGACATCTAGTATAAAATAATTTCACTAGTACCAGATGCCACTGAGGAAGAATCCCATTATTGCCACCTGCAAAATAGTCAGACCTGCCCACACACATACACACATACATACACATACACTCACATATATGTATATGTATATGTATATGTATATGTATATGTATATGTATATGTATATGTATATGTATATGTGTATGTGTATATATATATATATATATATATATATATATATATATATATATATGCATGAATGAAAGGAACCTTAAAGATCAATCATCTGGTTCCAACCCCCCTGCCATGGGCAGGAATGTCACCCACTAAATCAGGTGCTCAGGACCCCATCCAACCTATCCTTGAACACTTTAAGAGAAGCAGCATCTGCAGCTTCTCTGGGTAATCTGTTTCACCACCCTCACAGCAAAGAATTTTTTCCTAACATCTAATCTAAATCTCTTGTCTTTTTCTCTAAAACTGTTGTGTAGCCCTTTGTCCTACCACTATCTGCTTGCGTAAAAGGTTGTTCTCCCTCTTATTTATAAGCTCCCTTTAGGTACTAAAAGGCTACAATGGGGGCTCCAGAGTCTTCTCTCCTCCAGGCTGGACAATCACAATTTTCTCAGCCTGTCCTCTCAGGAGAGGGTTTCCAGCCCTCTGACCATCTTGGTGGCCTCTTCTGGACTCACTCCAAGAAATACATATCCTTATGCCGGGGATCTCAGAGCCGGACACAGTACTCCAGGTCCCTCACTCTGCTGGCCACACTTCTCATGATGCAGCAAAGGATGCAGTTGGCTGTCTGGGATGTGAGTGCACACTGTTAGTTCATGTCCAGCTTGTCATCCAACAGAAGCCCCATGTCCTTCTCCAAAGGGCTGCCCTCAATGACTTCTCCCAGTCACAACTGGGTCTGGGATTGCCCTAACTCAGACACAGCATTCTGCCTTTGGACTTGTTGAACCTCATGTGGTTCTTGTGGGCCCACTTCTTCACCTTGTCCAGGTCCCCCTGGATGGCATCCTGTTCTTCTGTTGTGTCAGCTGCACTGCTCAGTTCGTGTCATCCACAAACTTGCTGAGGGTGCTCTCAATCTTGCTGTCTATGCCATTGACAGAGACATTAAAGACAGTTCCAAGACAGAGCTGTGAGGGACACCACTCATCACGAGCTGTTTTCCATCTCACCTGTAAATCCAAAGATGCTTTCCTTCTATAACAGTTACAGTCAAGGGTTCACAGTAATCCTGGGTTTTGAGGATTCCCTAAACACCACACAACCTTTACTTCTCTCTCCTCCAGATACAGTTTTCTGGCATGAATGTATTACACCTGTTTGGTTCTATTCAGATCCAGGCACTGAAGTGTCTGAAGTCACGATTTCCCTGCCAACACTTTAGATAAATCTTTGGGTTGAAGCTGCCTGAGAAATTTGTGAATATTTCTGGTGCTGCTCCCTGGAGCTAGATGCTTGAGTTCTTAATGAATACTTCCCTTTATGTGCTCTGTTGGCTGCCAGTTCCCATCCCAACCTGAAGCCTGAGTTCATTAAACACTACATAAAATATCAGGCACATGTATTTTCTCTTAAAGCCACCGTGTAAGGAGGGTTATCTGCTTTCTACAGATACCACAAATGACTCCATTAACACAGGTAAGAGATGTGAGAGCAAGTTGCTCTGTCTGCAAATCCTCCCCCTACCTTTTTTTCTCTGCATTTCTTTGGTATTTTCATTTGCATGTTCTGTAGGAACAGAAAAAGTGGAACCACCGGTTTACTTAACAGAGCTACAGCACATTTTGCATTATACTTTATCCCTATGTATGTCAACATTTTGCCATGTCCTTGGCCACAGCGGTACTTTTAGGAGTGCCTTCACTGACTTATACATACATACATAAAAACTTTCCTGAATCACAGAAGTCTGACAGTGACTTACAGTCCCAAGATTCAATCATAATGACATTTTCTCTCTTTTTGTTCAGAAGTAGTAAGACTGGGGTAAGAAACACTGCTGCTTACATGAACTCATTTTAGGAAGACTTAACAATACAGAAAGAATAGGTTCTTGAACTTTGCATTTTTGACAGGTTACTGCATCACCACAGAGCTGTTGCAGAACACAAGTAATTGATGATAGTTAAAATGCTGTCAGAGGGGAAGATTCACATTTATAAGGCAACCACTGAAATGGTGCATGTCAGGTCCCAGCATTTGTATCCAGATATAATTATGATCTATTTTGCCTAAGTAGTCTGAAACAGATCCCAGTAGCCTAAGCTAGAACAGTTTGATAGTTCTTTAAGACTAAATTTTATTGGTAAGGCTGTTAAACTATTTTAATGAACACATAACACTCCAAGCACACATGGTCATCTTGCAAACACAGAAATAGCTGCTATCACCTGGCTGACAAATAATGCTGAGGGACAGCTGTACCATGTAGGGATAGCTATTCTATACAAGTAAGGCATGAAAGTATTATCATTTCAACTGGCCATTCCATTGTATTATTATCATGCCATACCAATAATTGGCCCTATGATGCAAAAAGCATATGTCATATTGAGAAAAACTATTTTAGTTTCATTTAACTTTTTTAGATAATAACGTGGATGGAATAAGAAATAAAGCATCAGAATTAAATTATTCTTCAGCCTCAACAGAATTTAAATTAACTTTAGAAAGAAATTTAGACACTATCTGAGGACACACAGCCAGCCAGATGGTAAAGTAACTACACAGTACAACTGCAGTTGTATAAAAGCAAAATCCTCCAAATTAGAAGTCCTTAAAAGCTAATCCTCCATCCACCTTTAGGGAGTCATATTATATCTCAGTATCAAAGTTCTACCATCAGGAAAATGACAACTAATTAGGACAAAACAATGATGCAAAGCATATTATCCTTCTCAAATCCAGTGCTTTAAATGCAATAGGTCACAAGCAGAAAGTCAAATTATAATCTCCAAGAATGAGTCATTCCTTCCCTACTATTTACAGAGTAACACCAGCTACAGGTAAAGACAGAGAAGGACTGCAGCATTCCAGGTCATGTAGTTTTGAAATGGGGGCTCCTCCATGGCAGTCAGTACCTCCCTCAACCCCAGTGAATGGCAGGTACCCTTCCATGCAGGAGCAGGGAGCAGCCATCCACCCTGGATGTGACTTCAATGTTACTTTTGTGTCTGAGTGATTTTTCATCTAAGCCTTCCATGCCCTTGCACGTGCATGGGACATTTCGGTCATTCCTTTCTCTGAAGGCTCACTCTAACTTGAGGAAACCTGTGGCCTCAAAGCTTCCTCAATCAACTAAACATGTACATCCCTCCTCAAGACCAAAGGACACCTCTACCATGTCACAGCAGTATGATCATAGGCTTAGATGTGTGGGCCACATAAGGACTGAAATCTCCACATCATAGTAGACTTAAAAAGGCTTTCTCTGTTTCCTCACAAGTCCTCCATAAATTTATTCGTTCTGCTGTAACTTCCCACCACACTCCTCATGTCATCTTCCCTTCACATTTCTTCAGTCTGATTTTGTTTGCTTGTTTTGCTCCTTTTTTTGCATTCTTTTTCCCTGCAGACCATATGGCTCTCAGCTGACAGGCCCAGTACAACAGAAAGCTAGGTGCAACAGCTGGGAAAAAGTCCTGCTCAAGCACCCACACCAGGATTAGACACACTCTTGGTAGATGAAACACAGGCTGCTAGTTTGGAACTGCTTTGGAACAACTGGGATAGCTCACCTCAGTGCAAACATGGGATATGTTTAGCATATGAAAGGAGTAAATTTTCCAAGACTTCTAACTTTGTGAAAGTTGGGTTGCCATCTTTTAACCACACACGACAATAGCAGAAGGTCACGTAGGCCTGCTATCAGCCAAGGGTAAACCTCAGTCTTTCACTCCAAATTACAGCTAGGTGAGACTTAATTCACAAAGAAGAGGTAAAGCCAGAATATGTTTCCTTTAGCTTTCATTCTTAAACATCTGGTCCTGCTTGCAAAGAAAAAAAAAACAGACTGCAATTGCTTTTTGGCAAAAAGGTAAGTCACTGAAAACCCAGTCTCACTATGACAGGGAAGAGGCAATGCTAAAAACAATATCAGGTCCTCACAAACCTGATCACAATTTGTGATGTTATTTTCACTGGCAGTAATGAAAATAAAATTACCTAAGGATCATAATTCAGATTATTCCGAATGCTCATCATAAAATGGGAGTTTTGTTACAATTTTCAGCAATCACAAACCTGATCACAATTTGTGATGTTATTTTCACTGGCAGTAATGAAAATAAAATTACCTAAGGATCATAATTCAGATTATTCCGAATGCTCATCATAAAATGGGAGTTTTGTTACAATTTTCAGGTCCTCACAAACCTGATCACAATTTGTGATGTTATTTTCACTGGCAGTAATGAAAATAAAATTACCTAAGGATCATAATTCAGATTATTTCGAATGCTCATCATAAAATGGGAGTTTTGTTACAATTTTCAGCAAGTACAAATTTTAATTAATAAAAGTGCTTTTAAGTGACTATATTCTCTTTCAGTTTTAGTGCATTTTTAAAACCCCGGATATTTTTATAAGGTACTCAACTTTTCCATGTGTTCTGATTTTACATCTCAGCTCAAGAGCAAACCTAAAATCAAAAGTATTGCCAAGAACAAGTAAAATTCGCATCACATAATTTGTCATAGCAGTTTCATTTTATTCTAAAAGTTTTCTCCTGGAAAGTAACTGAGTTACCTTTCCAGGTTTTTAAAGATGAAGAACAACAACATCAACACCATATTCAGTTAAAACCATACAACGCAAATGAAACCAATTTTTAGCATCCTAGACTATCTCCGCTTACAATGTGGAGTCCAGGTGTCTCCTCTTACTGCAGATTTGATCCGCATGCTTAACTTTTAAGCCATGATTGACAAGAGTTCGTGATTATGATGACAGATTAAAGTGTTCATTGAATTCAGAGGGTTTTTATTTCAGTTATGACAGTGGTGTACTGGGAGACAATGAAACACAATATCACAGGATTAAAGGCAGCACATAACTAGTCAGGCACTGGTACTGCAATCATTTTGGTCTCACACACATGCTGATCACCCATTTAAACATAAAACCCTACCCTGAGCAGTGCATATTCCTTTCAAAGTCTTACTCACGTGCCTCCTCTCATTTCTAACATAATAAATATATCATCTGACGAGGAGCTTAGTGACAGCTGCACAAGTTAGTTCTAATTACAAAAAATAATAAGTGGTTTTAAAAGGTTCAGTAAGTCTCTATTGCATAACAGCAGCAAAGCAGCACAATTATTGCTTACAAGCAAAAGTAAATACATAAATCAAAATTGTGCTAGGACTACCTTACTCCTAAACTACAAGCATCAGTTTCTCCTGTATGAGCTAAAAAAAACCCCTTTCTTGATGCACAATTCACCTACAGAAGGGGAAGACAACAAACTGCAGACATATGCTTCCAAATATTTTGCCTGAATTAACACAGGAGGTACACAACTGAAGAAGACAAAAAATTATAAAGAGGAAGCAATATATTCACTTTGGTCTACATCTTACAGCTGCCTGTGAATTTTAGCAGTGATACAGGCTTTAGTTCCCAAGGAGATGCATATTCAGCCTGACAGACACCACTAAAATATTTTTATTATCCTGGGCTACATCCTGCTCCCTAATCTCGATTATTTCCAATAGCAAAATTTCTCCCCTCAAAAAAGCCTTCAAAGAAAGGGCAATCTCCCATGCTTTAAACACTCTTGTGAGACTACAGCCATGAAATATAGCAGCTTGTCTTTCATTCACTGGACACTACTTCAGGTTGGGATGTGAGCGCAGTGCATAACGACAATAAAAGAAGACTCCAGCAGATGCCAAAACAATCAGAACTTGGATTATTCTCGCTGTTCAGGTCTCTTTCATAATTGAAGAGGACAACCAAGGGAAGTTGTACTATGTCGGGCTCAGAGTAAGATTAAAGAAATAATGCACAAAAACATCTTCTATACCACTGTAGTGACTTGTTTCATTATATTTTTTCGACTGTTTTTAAGTTTCAAAAATTTTCTGATATAAATGAAAATCTTAGTACACATCTAACATATGGAGAACTTGCAGAAAGGAGCACAAGAGAATGGATGCTCTCAGCTGCCTCTCTGTGACCAGCTGTATCTACAGTAGCTTGGAAACCATCCAATGCTGTAACTTTGTTAGCCAACTGTAACCCCATGTTGAACTTAAAGAACTTAATCCACTCTATTATTGCCTTTTCACAGGTGGAACCTGTGCACTTTTCTTTTATCAAGATCCTTCTCATGACATAATAAGAGACTCCAAAAATCTAATAACTGCTCATATTAATTTATACAGCTCATCCTTCACCCGTACAAAGAATATGAACTAGCTGCATAAATAAGGAAAAAACTTCCATCTCAGGCAAAGCACATGGAGCTGAGCTATCACTTTAGACTGCCAGACACACAAATACACATTCAGAGTCAAGTACACACACAGACGAGCTTTCTACTTTATAGGCAATTCCAGAGGGCCTTATCAGCTTTGACTGATGCAAATCTTCCCCTGAAGCTGTGGGGCTCTTACTTGGACAAGTGCTGAATTTAAAAGAAGCATCTTGAGATTTGGCAGTGTTTCAAAGAAAAAGCATGTCATGGACATTCTTCATCATATATTGCAAAACTATCTGTCCTCCAACATATAACAGTTTGCATATGCTGCTCTGTAAATAAGATAATAAATAACACACTAGTTACATATGACTTACTATTTATGCAGGAAGATTAGGTGCAAAATTTACTCACAGTATTTTCAGAAAGTAAAAAAAAGTCATTAACAAAGTTTTTACATACCTACTACTACTAGTACAGAGTAAAAGCTGGGACTGAAGTCAATCAAGTTAATCAAATTATAGATAGCAGCACAGTTTTCTAAATTGAATCTATGCATGAGTGGGGATGAGTGCAACCCAGTTGCAAAGGACACACCTCTCACTGCAAACAGGGTAATCTGCTCTTGGTCTTCTGTCTACAAAACACAACTGCAGCTTTCCACCACCAGCTAGCTGCAATTACATTTGGAGTGAAATGACAATAATGCATAACAAGCTTGGAAACAATGAGATCATGGCTTTTTACCTACAAGTCCAGCTGCAACAAGTTTGTCATGCAAAACTATTGAAAATCTGGCTCACAGCATCACAACTGAACCTTCAGGGAGCTGACCACAATGGAAGGCTGCTCCTTAACAGTCTTAACCTGCCCAGATGTGACATATGCAATGTGTCACAAAAAGAATAAACCACTTTTTACAAACATCTTTCTTAGTGAAATTGGACAGCATGACTTAACACAGCCTTAATGGAAGGGGATGTTGAAAAGTACAATGCTCTGCATTACATCTAAAATGCTGTCTAGAGTTAATAAATTTATAAGGTGTTGTACCTAAATGTCCTGAGAGTAGAATTTACAAGAAGTTAAACATTAGCACTTTGCTATGACTAAGTGTTGCATTTTACTAGAGGCTGGGAAATGCTATATTCATCATATAATGGGAAGTTATATTTGTAACCCCTGTAAAGGTTAAGCAGTAATCAAAGAATCTTCTTTTAAAGTTTAACCTTTAGGAATGAGTTGGGAAGTGAGTCATCCTCAATACCCCCTTACAGTTACAGCTATGTCCTAGCAAGGGCCACAGACCTGTTGAAAGTGTCCAGTCTTCTTCTTGGGAAAACATCTGCACAGAGCTCTCAGGAAGGAGGAAAATAAAAGGGGAAGGAAAAGAAAAAAAAAAGGCAGCAAAGCTACAGTTTTTACTTAGATCCCAAAATCAGTGACATGAACGCGTATGTTCCTGAACAAAACACTAACTTGGCTATGATGTTTGGAACATGTTATGGTTTGCATACAAACCTACTTGGCAAGCCAGACAGCAACTGGAATAATTTCTCCTGTAACTCCTAGATGCCATTCACAAGCAAGCCTGCTAGGGGGGCTGGCAATATTTCTCAGATGTTACAACAAGGTCATGACCATCTGCTGAATATCAAGGCCCAAACATCAGTGCTGAATTAAGACTACAATATCTACCCCAGTTAAAGTGATAGTGAATGCAATCAGCAAAAGCTTACCCATCTGGAAAGACACTGGAAAGCCACCTGTTTGCTGTGGCCTTTCAAATACAGCCACAAAGCAGACAGTGCTGGAGGACACACACACTGTGAAGGACGCAACGTTTGGCAGACCCAGGGGAGGCAGCCCCTTCCTGTGGTCCACACAACAAAAAACCCCCAGAAATTTCACGATTAATGAATATGAGTCTCTAGTTCAAACAAGCTTAATTGAATTAAATGACAGATTCAGAAACTGTCATGAGAAATCTTAAAGGTAACAAACGTTTGAACAATTTAAAATTAGGGCAATATTCACTGATTGGATAAAGGCTGACCTTTAAATATTGATGCATCCTTTCAAAAGATTCTATTAATTGTATTAACTCCTGTGGAAAAGAACATCCACTCAGTTACTGGTGTGATGTCAGACATGTACCATTAAAGTTGCCTTTGGATGACAAGAGATGAGAAGACAGAAATCTCCAACAGGGTCACTTAGAGACTCAATAGGAGTTCAGTAGGGGTAGCCTATTCATTCTTAAGCTCTTGAAACTCTTGCTGAATTCACCACAAAGAGTACTTCAACATCCAGGTACTGAGTCATGTGGCTGTTACCTATTAAAATCAAACATTTGGTGGGGAAAGAGAGGGGGGAGAGAAGCTTTATACCTTTTGGGATCTCATTATCACAACAGCCAACGAAACAGATTGTTTCTTCACTTATGGAACAATCAGTAAATGCAACTAGCACCCTATGATCAAACCCTGATTCTGAATATTCAGGCTTTCAATAACATGTTTTACTTATTCTAAGGTATAACAAGATGTAAGCAAACTTTCCTCTAAAAATAAAACCCAACAAAGCCAAAAACATGTTTAGTACACAGGCCATTGGAATTTCCTCTACAAAGCACCTGAGATCTAGAAAACAAAATGCTTAAGTAAAACCCAGTTGCTGTTGGCACCATTACTAGCAGTGCCACTGGTACACTGTCCATCTTAAATAAGACTGAGTTCAGGTTCTGAAGCACAGTAACATAACTTTCACCATTCAATACATGAAAAAAAAAATAAAGTAAACATAGATACTTATGATCTAAAAAAAACCCCACAGACAACAAATTCATAAATAGCTGCCTCATTCATCAGACTGCCATGCATAGCGAAAACTTATTTCCTATGAAGCGTTTTGCTATAGATGTTAAGGCTATTAAGTCATTATTTCTTCTTCATAATCAGGAAGTGTGCATCACAAATTTTTCACGTTCAAGCATGCAAGTGTATGTAATCTATGTAAATACTTGAGGAAAAACAAGGCTATTAATTCTGCTTGAAGAAACAGATTGCATATGGAAAACAGTGTCCTAGCACTAGTAAAATTGCAGGTACATGGAGCTTTTGGAAATCTTCATCTATTTATGTTCTCTGGCTAATACAGATTTTTCCGTGCAGGATCAGCAGGAGATTAATGAAATTACCTTCCTAAGTCTCCTAAATTGCATAAACAACTCTAAGAGTTTGTTCAATGCTGTTGTGCAGCTCTCCCACACAGTGAATGTATCATACAGAAAATCAAGATGCACTGAATTAGCATTGGTACCCAAGTAATTTGCCCAGCATGCAATGTAAAATCTTGATCACTATGTTTTTCAGACATCATAGAGAGCTAAAAACTTCAGTCATGACTACAGAAGGATCATTCCTCCACTAAGAAGTTTCGCAACATATAGAAAAAACAGGGTAGAAAATAGTATACAGGAGAATAAAGTGCTCTTTTATTACAGTTATGGTGCAAGTATTTTTCTGTTCCGTCCTCTTCCTGAAATCCAAGCAGTCATCATAGCCTCCTGCAGCCAGGACCTACTCATATTTAGGATCAGTCTTGTTTTTCTGTACTACCTCATTTTTACTTGCTACTGATCTTCCAGATACTTCTTTGTTTTCCATGAGATAAAGGGCATCTGGACAGTCTTCACAGCACACCTGCACAAAGAAAATGCTAGGCAGTTGACCAAAGTTATCTCGATACTTCTTCCTTGCATGTGATTGTGAAGACATCCCATAGCAGTAAAGTGCACAGGCATCAAACCTTAATTATATATAAACAGTTTTTCAAACTCAAGATGCTGCCACATATGTAAATTACCAAAAAAGTTAGATTGAAAGTTGCAATCTTCTTAGCCCAAGTTCACATTATGTAAAACATCACAAGCAACTGTCAATTTGCCTTCTCAATTGCCAAACCTTATGTTGAAAACTTTCTTCAGTTAATACCTGCCAGAAGAATGGGAATTTTTGACTGAAGGATATAATATGCAGCATTGGAAATTACTAGTTCCTTGTTGGGGTTTTTTATTAAAGTAATGGAAATCTGACAAGCACACAACTTTTACTTTGTTATTTTCACATCAACACAGCAACAAAGGATTCTGAGGACTATAAAAATTCTTAAGATCAAACTACCTTCTCAGTCAACAAAAAAACTCAGTTTCAAAGCCTAAAGAAATTGAGACCTAAAATGGTATTTAATTTAGAATCCTGCTGCATATGTGAATATTCTGAAATTTTTCAGTACCCCTGACTTCTTTGCAGTAACTTGTCATTTTCCTTCTGTCAGGATTCTTGCTCTCAGGATCACATTATCAACAAATGAATTGGAAAAACATAGAAGCTAAAAGCTCAAATTAGAACGTGCATCACTCAGTATTTACAATTCCTATGCTTTTCACGTGGAGATAGGAAATTTACTATCAGTTCTTAGATCAGCCACCTACTGCAAAATCTTAGTCAAGAACATTAAAAGCATCTAACCTATCTTCTGGTTTCCAATGTGGTTTGTCTCTAGTTCCCCTAATATCCAAACTATTACATTAGGGAAGAGATTAAGTGGTTCATACTCACAAACCATAATGAGCTGAATCTGGAAAGTTTAATAGGATTATCATGTATGAGAATAACATTACATTACTACATTTATTACTGTTTCTGTAAGTGCAAGGTCAACACCTATTATCCAGAATATTTATACTATTAATACACTATTCCACATTTAAAGCCTGAAAATACTTATCTACCCACAGTATTGTGGGTACTTCTGAAATTAAAATGTACAGTTTCTACCCTATCACAGCAGCCCCTAGGATGTGTTTCAAGTCTAACCTTACAACAACAGTATTAAGAAATATATACTGTTATTTAATGAATCGAAACAAAACCCTCAAAGTTAACAAAAAAACAGCCAATCAAGCAAACAAAAAAAACAATGAGTATGTGCAGGTTTTCTTTTTTCAACATTAAGGTCTTTTAAAAGACATTTTGCAGATATTTCAATGTCAAGATCTATTTCTCAAAATACACTAGTGCTATTAAGAGGGATCATTTACCAAGCAGTGCAAGAACTTTTAAAGGCCACATCTAAACGTCACCTGCTCCAGAACAATAGCTTGTGGCAGCCCAGATAGCTATCCATGTTTTCACATCAGTGACTTAACATTATCACTATAGGAGGCATAACTATTTTCTTATTAGCCAGCTCTCTTCTTCAGGAGTTCATGCCAACTCCACAACAGCCACGTGCAAACGTGCAGACTGGGATTTTATTCCTGCCTAAAGCAATGAACTCTAAAGACATCTGCAGCTGGGCACAATGCCCACACTGGTACAATTACAATGCTATGTCAGCTTCTCATTGTTTAAGGTGATGGATTTCATATCTGGGCACATTATCTTGCCAGAGTCAATGGTATTTTTTTCTTGGAAGCCAGTTGGAATGGCACAGGACTGTGCCAATTTCAAAGCACTGTAATGTGTTTCTACAGCCTTTTTCATAGGTCACATTATAAAGCAATTTCTATTGTGCACCCTGCCAGCACTTTATCCTGAACAGGTGCTAAACAAACTTACAGACTATTACAGTGCAATATATTTGAGAAAATCAAGGTATGAACCGCCACCCTCTTAACAAAACAGCAATAGGAGCATGCAAGTAGAATGGCACATTCAGTTTAACAGGCCCCTCAATAGGATCCCACTTCATTTATTAGATCAAAGATCACATATTGCATCGACTAGGGCAAAAGACCTTTAAAATTTGAAACAGTAGATGAAAGTCATTCACAGCAATAGCTCCCATTTGCATTCAAAACTGGGAAGAAGTCTTCTGGCTTCCAAGTATCTTTTTGTTACTCAGCTACCGCAGAATGCAGTGTGATCCAAGATGTTTTCCCAAGGCTTACTCTTATTAATGAAACACTAATAAAATACAGTACTTGTGGTACCACAAATAAAATACAAGTTCCCATTTACATACCTGAACCTACAGTCTCTGAATAAGGTTCGTAATACTCTGTTCAACGGAAAAAAGGACTGTGAACATGAAGCAGCTGGTTGCAATGTCTTCTTCAGTAACACAGACAGTTAAACATCAAACACAGATATTCCCTCGAGATGCCTGAGGAACTGGAGGCCATTCAGAGGGACCTGGATCAACTTGTGGAGTGGTCCTTGGGAACCTCACGAGGTTCAAAAGGGCCAAAGTGCAAGGTCTCTTGCTCTTGCAAGATATCCCTGCACACGGCAGGGGTGTTCAAGCAGATGACCTTTGAAGTTCCTTTTCAACCAAAATAATTCTACGATTCTATGAAAGATACAGCATCTTCATACAGCATCATTTGGTTCACAAAATGGGGAAAATAACCAATACGGAGTAGTTTAGTCTCTGTTTAAACATGATTTGCTATGGAAAAGCTCATAAATATTGAGACCATACCAGATGTACACTTTATACTAAAAAATAATATGTGCAGCCATATAAAAAATGCAGGAAAATTACTTTACATTAATATCTTTTTAGAAATAAATATATATGTTTCTACAAATATAACTAACTACGAACAGCTACCCCAAAGGAAAGCTGCAAATATTTTAAATACCATATAGGGATAACTTTCCACTACTGATGCTGCTCAGAGGGGTCACACTATCAGGCATTAATATCACCTGAGAGATGTTCACAATGAGACAAGAAGCTGCTTCCTCTGTCTTTGCAAAAGTCTGCAGAGTGCAGCACCAACAAGGCCTAAAAAATTTCTAAGACCTTTATGGAGTCTTCATGGCAGACCATCCATGCGTTGTGCGGTTAGCAAACACTGAGGCCAGAATATCATGGAAGGAGACAATTCCAGATTCTTAATTGATTTTTTTCTTTGTGATTCTAGGCTGCTAGTAAAACCTCTCAAGGTCCCAGGCACAACCATCACAGACTCTGGATGATGCTGGTAAATATGATGTGTGCAAAGCAGCTTGAGATATTTGACCAACATACTGCAAAAGAGCAAACCAGGACTAGTTCATCGTCAGCTGCTGCTCCATGCTTGGGAATCCAGTTTTAGTAAAACAGAAAATCACAATACCTTCACATATCTTTCAAGGAGCCAGTAAAAAGCCCCACCGGCATTTTTCTGACACCTAGAGAGCATTATCTAAGTGCCACAAACAGATTCAGTCAGAGGTCCAGTGGAATGGTATGTTGCATTGTGTTGGTCAGCAGGGGTTGAGGCAAGAAAAGGGTTATCAGACAGTGAGTAATGGAACACCTGCTGTCACCTATAGTCAGCCCTGAGTCCATGCTATACAGTTTCATCACTGACAGCACCAGAGTGTAAGTAATGCTGCAGGCCAAACATGGACCTGTCAACCTCCTGGCGTTTGGACAAAATGTCCTGAGAAGCTGATGTAGTGGCGACATTCAAGAAATGCAGGAATCATGGCTGGATCCCAGCAACACAGCAATGGCATTAGTGATTCATGCTGTGGGTATTATTCCTGAATTCTGTGAAACCTTTCAGTGTATGAGTCCCATACATGGAGGCAATATGGTCCCTCAGGACTAAAAACTTTCGTCACTTTTAATGCTTTTCAGCACTGAAAAGAATTAGAACGGATATCTCTAAACGGAACCATCAGTGCAGACAAAAGCATTGCAAAACATCCAGATATGCTGCCTCAGTAATACCAGCCTGATCCACTGCCACGTGCTGACCCAGTGCATTACTCCATATCCACCTCCCAAGCCATCATTTGCACAGGTGCAAGACAGACCTCCAGATAAAATGGAAATAACCTGAGTGGCTCAATTCATCATGCACAGGATGTGTGGTTAGGACCTAGAGGCCCTCTTCTGTACTTTGCTTCCTCAGCATCTCAAAGGAAGCAAAGGAAAACATTTATACAGGCCTACAGACAAGGATTACAGGAGCAGCATACAGAGCCCCACTAAAATCAAAAGTCTGAATTTTCTCTCTTAAGATATTACTGTACAGGAGAAAAAAAATAATGATTTTGAGAGTTCCCCTCTGAATCTGAATCAGCATTTTTGTCTCTAAAAAAGTCAGCTCTATTCTAGGAAATTTTCCACCAGTTTTAAAGATATTCCTTGAATATGATCTGCAAGATTTCTGGTATTTACTGCATTGGTACATTCTGCAAAAAAAGTCGAACAACTCTACACCTCTTTCCTAAATCATCTTAAATCTCAAAAACCTGAGGATTAGTAGAAATACGTCCAAAGGATTCTTTCCCATAGAATCACACAGTTCAGTATTTATACAGGAACTATATATTATATGTTTATATTGGGTTAGGAAAAAGATAGGCATACTGTGGTGTTCAAATCATTACCACACACTTAGAATGAATTAAGTATCTGCCTACAGGCAAGAAGGTCCCTGAGAAAGTGACTTTATGAGCTCAAAGTACAGACACAGTCAGCACTGAAAGATACTGTCTTGCTTTCGAGAAGAAGATTTCAGCCAAGTCCCACTGAATTCTCTGATGTTCTGCAGGCTCTTCAGCCAATTTACAGTTGCTGCCTACCTAAAAAGAATAAACTTAAAATCACTAAAAAAATTATCCAAGCCAATGAAAAAACAAACCCACCTTTCAGTGTCAGTCTTAAAATAAAAGTATATCGTTTTAGGCACTCTTCCATCTCACCAAAGCTCAGTTAGTGGGGAAGTACTGTATTTCAGGCAAAAACATTTAAAGAGAAGAAAAAAGCTTCTACAAAATACCTTTGAAAATCCGGTTTTTAACCACCGAACTACTTGAGTAGCTCTCACTGAACTACTCTGTGGCTCCTTTCCACAAGAGGACACAAAGGTTGGCATGCATGGGATGGGGAGAGCAGAACCACAGGTGGGTAGTGCAGAATACTCCCTTTATTACAATATTCATAAGTAGCAGGCACCTGTACCACCTTACTGTGGGGTTGCCATTAGCCTCCCTAGTTAGCATTCTGCCCAGAATTCTGATCTACACAATACACAACACCTGGTGTTAACATACCCAAGGCACCACCTAAATAAATGAGACTTAACCAAACCTGTCCAGCTCAAACTGACTAGATGAATCCAGCATGTGCTGGATAACAAAGGCAACGTTTCTTATATCACATATAGGCAGGCGGCCAGAGGGTGATAAAAACCACAGCAGCAACCACTAATTAGCCTCAAGGAAGGAGGAAGTCAGAGAGATTGGCCTGGGGCTATGTGACTGTGCCAATGATCTAATGTAGAGAAAGCAATAAAAAAATTAAGACAATAGTCCCAAAGCCCACAGAGTGGTCAGAGGGGAGAAATGCGATGCCTGGAATTCAGATACCTTGTAGAATCTGCAATCTGAGGAGAACAACTGCTACATGTAGTACTGAGCTGTGATCCACACACTGAGCACGTCACCTGGCTGAGTAAGTATCCCATTCCCCACCACAGGACATGTCTGAAGTACAGGATTGAAGCTCTAATTTGTGAAACATGCCTTTTTGAAGAATAGGAACTGCTGTACCTACTGTATCTGTTCTGCCAAATAAGTATAGTAAAAATTATATGTCAACACGGGGTGTGATTCTCTCCCAGTGGCCACCTCACTGATCTCCTACGACTACTTCTGTGCTTAGCAACTCAGTAGATTACACATAATAATACAAAGACTCAGAACCTCTTCAGAAATGTTCTTAGAAGAATTAAGAGACCAGGAGGGGAAAAATGTATTTAAATTACCTCATAAAAACCCAAGCAGATGAAGCCTGCAATATAACACACAAATATCACGTTCTCCTTCGGAAAGGTTAACAACAAAAAATCTTAGAAGAAAATGTAGAGTCCTGTGCTTCACATCTGAAAACTTGCTAGGTGTATGCTCTTACAAACAAAAATTTCCTTTAAATGACAGAAATCACTTGTGCAGAAAGTCAGAAGGTTTTTAAACTAAATGATTTCTCTTGAACAAGAAAGTTATTCTGCAGTTATATAAAGTTAGCATTTTAGACAAACAAAAAAACCAGACATAAGAGTGTTGCCAAGCTTTTTCCAAAGTTTAGCCATTAGATAAAGCCTTTGATAATTTATTCATGAATGTTTAATCTGTAGCTTTAATCTTCAAACAGCTTCCAAACTTTATTTTACTACTTTATTTCCCTTCCATATCCTACCCCACATAATTACTTTTTAGTTTTGGAAGTGATTTTATGCATTGATTAGCCCAACAAGTAACAAGTCCATCATTCAAATTTAACCATGCTCATGACACATTTGTGAAAACTAGTGGTGAAAAAAAAGTCTTACTCATCTGTGTTTACTTAAGAGTAAATTAAAAGGCACATTTCTGGCATATGAGGCAACCACTGAAATACCGGCCTTCCCACTACTGAAATGTAAATAAACACTTCAGCTCTAGTTTGTTGTGTTACCATTGTGGTAATTTATTCATAAGTGTTACAAAGAAATACTTACCCTGTCACTTTCAATTGAAATACTAACACTTCAGTTTGAATGTCTAGAAGAATATGCTAGATTGCAATTATACTTGAAAGTTTGTTTTCTCAGTCAACATAATCTGAGCTTTTAAAACTAACATCACTCAAATGAGTGATTATTTTGGGTTAGTATGATGTACTGGGTGGTGAAGGCAAAAGGAAGCAGACAGGCAGAAGAGGACTTTCCAAGATCAGGAAAAACAATGCTTATGGTATTCTTGAAGACTCCTTTGTAAGGTTAAACACACATATTAGGGAAAAAAAAACCAAAAAAACAAAAAACAAAAAAACAAAAAAAACCAACAACAAAACAACAACAACAAAAAAACCCCACACACAACCAAAACCCAAAGAATAAAAATACCTTCTATAAGTGCACTCGCCAGTGTTTAGAATCATTTCCTAATTTCTTAATGTTGTGGAGGGTGGGAGATTAGTCAATTGCAGCATGTATTTGTAAGAGCTTTAAAAAGACGTGAAAAACGTTCATGTCATTTCTGAGGTCGCCAAATTACTGCAGGGTCAGCTGGGTCAGCTTTTCACAGCTGAAGTAAAACGGATAGCAAAATACTGCAACTTTCTGTAACAAATGACAGTTCTTTAGCTAAAACAGTCATTTAACCTATTTCATTCTCTAGAAATTAATTAAGTTGAATTAGTTACCACCTCAAACAGGCTGATGCATTTCAACACTTATCTTGAGTAGTCTGTCACCAGACTTGCACGTAGCAAGCTGAGTAAAAGATTTTCCAAAGACAACACTCTGCTGTTGAATATCTGAGATCAGAAATGAGCCCAAAATCTGAACACTTGCTAAGAGAAACACTGAAACTTAATGAACTCCTGACAGCATTGAGAGCCATAGTATTTATCTAGGTGCCCAAATACAGGCAGAAGAATCTAATGTCTCAGATTATTACTGAAATAGACCCTTCACCTGGATGGCAACAGCATGTGGAGAAGAAATTTGGGTATCAGTTACATTCCTGTACTTCAAAAACACCTCTTGATGTCAATCTCTGTAAAAATCAGGAGTCATATGTGAAGAAGAGATTAGGCACACATCCAGAATATTATGGAAATATAACTATATTTGGCAAACTACTTGATCAGAGGGTGGCTTAGGCTTATACTAGGATAAAAGCACAAAACTCAAAACTGGCATACCTAGAGATTTTTTTAAAAACACAGAACAAAGTACTACATGTTATGAAAGGAGACTTTTTTCATTTTATATTTCAAATCTCATATTACATATCACTGTATGCCAAGTTCTTAAGTTTTGGGGGTTTTATAGTAATAAGATAAACCAGATACCCAAATTGGTTTCAGATATTTTCCTTTTATAAATAACACTCCTTTAGAAATTTCCATAACACTCTGTTTTTCACTGAATTTGCTGGAATGGAAGAATTTGATGACCGCATGGAATAAGGTCAATTATATACTTCATTACAGTTCAACACAAACACTTATGGAGAGGTGAACTTGGTTATTTAAGACAACTAGTTAAATTTATAAAAGCAAGATTGGACTTTCCCAATTTGGATGGTCAACTTTCCCTGAATCCCCTTCATCATGTCTTTGCATCTCACTGTTCCTTCCTCTACTTTAAAAAACCCTGTTTTGATGTCATTCCATCCTTCAACTAATTTTTTCTTTCACAATATCATTACAGAAAACTTTTTACAGTCACAGCTGGCACATCTCCCAGAAACTAATCATATATAATATGTAATTTATCAATCAGCCTGCTGAATAGATGAAAACAAAGACAAAGGGATTGAGGTACCAGCACAAAACTTAGTCTTCCTATGAAGCACAAAAACACAGCACATGATGGATTTTTGATAAAAAACCTCCCATTTCACAACTCAACTCATCACCTCTTGACAGAGTATTCTCTGGCTGTGTCACAGCTGAAGCAGGGTCTGCAACACGGAACTTCTTGAGCTCTGACAACCATAACTACATCAATCTTTCTATAACTGCACTAAGTACCCGCCACTATCGTATGCACAGCATGGACAAAGGCCACTGCAAAAGAGGTACTTCTGATGCAAATGTGAAGGTATAGAGACCTCATAAAGTACCAAGTATCCTCCTTAATTGCATCAGGACAATTAAACACCACTTAAACCACCTCCTTTGCTGCCTCCTCAGTTTGAGAGGTTTCCCTTTCAATGCTTTGCTGCACCTGACAGCCCCCAGAAGGAGGGAAGCTTTCAGAAATGGCTCCACAGTCAGTAAAGGATCCACCTAACAGTGGTTTTCTGATGATAAAGGCAATGCCCAGCTGAGAAATAAATTTTCACTCTTTTCAGATTTTTCTCTTTATTACAAACATTTCTTCAGCATTAACAAGATTTCCTCATCTGATAAAAAACTCCAAAAACTAACGAAGTGGATTTCTACCAGAACAGAAAAGCACTAATTCTGAAAAAAGGTTTTTAGTATAGGCAATTTTATCTTTCCTGAGAGATAATTTACTTTAAAAAGGGCCAATCTCTAGAGAGGTGTCAGAGATGACTAGCATTAAAAAATGCAAAGAATCGAAATCAGATTACATTACAGACTAAATAAAAGCCTGCATGACATACAACTTTCCATTTGCTACTCAGAAGTATCCTCTCAAAACTAAAGCCTTGGCAAGCTTCCTCCCTCCCCCTCTAAAAACCTAGGTGCCACCCAAGTCTCTGCTGGTGAGTGACATCTATGCTTCCTGGTGCTCAGACAGTCCCACAGACCAACATCAACCAACACAATAAGCAAATGTAATCTTGGTTTTACACAACTTGCAAATAACTCAGCCAGCAGGCTACCTACAACCTTCCAGCCAAAGGGCCAAAACAAAGCCTCAGGGAGGTGCAGTCAGGCATCTGTACATCAGTGTATTAACATCTCTACCTGGCCCAGGGTGGGCAGAACTCCTGAAGCACCATTATTGGGAAAAGACGGCAATCCAAGAAGTGGAAAGTGACAGCTCTCTAAGTACATGGATGGGCTTGTCTTTTGAGAAACACACAATCATTTCTTTTTACCAAAAGCAAATTATTTCTGCTAAATTCAGAAAAATAAATTCACTGTCAATCAAAAACTTGGGGAGAGAGCAGATTGCACTCTTGCACAGAATATCCTGTCAGGGCTAAGAAAACCTGTGAAGTTGTTCTCCAAATGCATTTCTATGCGGAAATAATCTGGCGCCTAGCCTACTAAACAAACAAATACCTTGCAGTCTCACAGTAGAGCTATTTTGGGAACCCAGAGCTATTAGAGCTGTTTTACAAGTTCTGGAAGCTTCACAATAACACAAGACATTTCTCCAGAGAACCTACTTTATACTGCATTTAAGAGGAACTGACTTTGGCCTCTATTGGCAGGCTCTCTCTTCTTCTGTAAGGAATGATTTACTTATAGTGACACAGCAGCAAAGGCTAAATAAAAGAAAAACAAAACAAAACAAAACAAAAAAACCACCAAAAAAGCTTGGGAAGAAGGTGATGTATGTTAAACAACTAAAGGCACTCTCTATTTTGCCTCACTTTTTTGTTCAGAGACAAGAGACCTTCCTAACTGTCCTGTGACAGCATCCAGTGGTAGCCATGCATATGTTCTTAACTTGGAGACTTGCAAAGGCATCAGAATCATTTCTCCATGAAACCCAGTTAGCTTCAGCACTGTATATGTCAGATTCTCCAAGGCACCAGTTCTGGAACTGTATTCAATATTTGCTGTTGCTTGAAAGCAACATTAGAGAGAAATACCAAGCAATTAAAAAATAGTTTAAAAAATGCATTCTAATGCTCAATCCTTAGAAACTCTGTAACAGGCTTGTTGATCCACTAACTTAAGAGTTCCAATAAAAAGGCTAGGGAGCATATACATATTTTATGCTTTGAAATACGTGTCTCTAAAACTGTTCTGTTGGAACAAAGCTGCACAGTCAAAAAGCCTGGCAGAACCTAACTTTTATCCTCTTTTATCCTACAGCATGAGAACACATTATGGGATGGATTTAAAAAAACTATTTTCGTGCATTTGTTCTGTTTATCTTTTAAATACTTTGTGAGATATAAATATCCTTCAGCCAAGGACAACAAGAGAAAATATAAGTCAATTCTGACCTTAAAGAAATATTCATATTGCTTTAGATATAGCCTAACTTGTATCTGAGTGATTCTGGCAGGTTCTTTTTTGAATCTGCATTTTATTCTTCTATTTTTATTTCATAAATTTTTTATGTTTTCAAATTAATTTCCTCCATAATAACATTTTAAGCATTCACAAGAATCCTCATGAATGTGGCTGGAAGCAAGTGCTCATCTCTCCAAGTAGTTTTAGGAGAAAAAGCCTCAGGGGAGGTCAGCAGACTGGATATCCTATTGTTTTCTAATCCTTTAGCTATTACATGACTCCACTTTCTAGAAAACTGTGCCCTTTGTTTACTTTGTGTCAGCACTGTGATTGCTATTACATTTCTCTTCCTTTATCAAGTGAAGCCTTCCAGTTATCTGCTAGGATAGATGAAGTCAGGTATTGAGCTGAAAACATTATAAGGTTGCACTGTTGGAAAAGAAGGCAGAACAGCACATATAGAGACAAAGCACTGTAGCTAGAGAAAGAGAAGAACGTTCTGAACAAATTACATCTCTGTGTAAAGGTAGTCCAAGTACCCAATATCAAACTCCAATAAAGGATAGACGTTTGCAACTTCAGTTTTTATTGACTCGTATGAATTAAAAGGTTTTCTGGTTTTGAAAGCAATTCTCCAAAGATTATAAAAAGTCCAGCTCCAATTATCTTTTTATTTATACTTCATAGCAGGATTCATGTATCATGTTCTCAGGTTTTATTTCCTTACCTGCCAAGAAGCAAAGGAAGTTATTTCTACCAAACTGTTCAGCAAACAAGCTTCAGCCTGTATGTTCAGCAACTGTACACTCAATGTATGAAAACTGTACCTTACTGTACACAGAGGCATCCTGTAACTTATATTCACTACTTTTTCTGAACTGTTTATGGTAGTTACTGTAGGGTCAGTTATGTAACAAGCTAACACAGCTTTCCTCTCCCCATAGGAATAGATTCTTATTGTACTTTCATCTATTTAATACCTAAATACAAACCAGATTACATAAGTGAGGGACAGTATTATACCTCATTTAAAGACCTTAGGAAAAAAAAAAAAAAAAGGCCACTAATGAAATAACACCAACTCGGAATAACAGAGCCATTCAGGTTGGAAAAAACCTTTGAGATCAAGTCTCATTAACGAAGCACTGCCAAGTCCACCACTGATTTTGTCCCTTAATGCCACATCTATACCTTTACAGATGGTGCTTGAACCAATTCCTGACAACATTTACAGAGAAAAATTTTTTTCTAATATTTAATCTAAACCTCCCCTCGTGCAACTTCAGGTCATTTCCTCTCATCCTACTTCTTGTTTCTTCGGAAAAGTAGATGTTAAGAGATCAAAGAAGAGGGATTGTAGACTCTTCTTCTTCATAAATATTCAAAATTCACCTGGACACAATCCTGTGCAACCTGCTCTAGGTGAAACTTCTTTAGTAGGAGGCTTGGACTTGATGATCTCACGAAGTCCCTTCCAACTCAAATCATTCTGTGATTCTCTAAAAAGAGCTTGACCCCCAGCTTGCCACAACCTCCTCTGAGGTCACTGCAGAGACCAGTAAGGTCACCCCCTGAGTCTCTTTTGCCCCAAGCTAAACACCTTCAGCTCTCTCAGCTGCTCCTCATCAGAATCACAAGATCAGCTAGGTTGGAAAAGACTTTTGAGATCATAGAGTCCAGCCTATGACTGAATGCCACCATGTCAACCAGACCATGGCACTGAGTGCCACATCCAATCTTTCATTAAACATCTCCAGGGACGGTGACTCCACCACTTTCCTGGGCAGCCCATTCCAATGACCAATCACTCCTTTTGTGAAAAATTTCTTCCTAATGTCCAACCTAAACCTCCCCTGGCACAGCTTAAGGCTGTGACCTCTTGTCCTACTGCTGGCTGCCTGGGAGAAGAGACTGACCCTCACCCAGCTAGAGCCTCCTTTCAGGGAATTGTAGAGAGCAAAAAGGTCTCCCCTGAGCTTCCTTTTCTCCAGGCTCAAGACCCCTCAGCTCCCTCAGCTGCTCCTCATGTATTTCAGACCTTTGCCAGCCTTTATTTCTTTTTTCTGGACACTCTCCAGCACCTCAACATACCGCCTAATTTGGGGGGTCCAGCACTGGACACAGCACTCAAGGTGCAGCCTCACCAGTGCCGTGTACTGGGGAAGAACAACTTCCTTGCTCCTGCTGGCCACACTGTTTCTGATCCAGGCCAGGATCTCGTTGGCCTTCTTGGCCACCTGGCCACACCCTGGCTGATGTTCAGCTGCTGTTACCAGTACCCCCAGGTCCCTTTCTGCCTTGGCTGCTATCCAGCCACTCTGTCCCCAGACTGTAATGCTGCAGGGGCTTGTTAAGGACAAAGCGCAGAACCCGGCACTTGGTCCTGTTAAATCTCCTATTGTTAGATTCGGCCCATGGATCCAGCCTGTCCAGGCCCCCTGCAGAGTCCTCCTATCCTCCAGCAGATGACTGCTCTTCCTCATCTTCAGACTGGCTAATGGTGGACTCAGTCCCCTCGTTCAGATCATCAGTAAAGGTGTTTAAGAGAACTGGGCCCAACACTGATCCCTGGGAGACACCACAAGTGACTGGCTGCCAATTGGATGCACCATTCACCACTCTCTGGGCCTGGCCTTCCAGACGTTTCTTAATACAGTGAAGAGTGCTCCTGTCCAAGCCTTGGCCTGCCAGCTTCTCCAGAAAAATGCTGTGGGAGACAGTGTCAAAGGCTTTGCTGGAGTCCAGGTAGGCACAGCCACAGCCTTTCCCTTGTGCACTAGGCAGGTTGCCTGAAGTTGGACCACTTATATTCAGTATGGTATGCTAATAGCAACTGATTGTCTTGTTTATAAACAATATTAGCAGTATATTTTATAACTCTTTCTGCAACATAGATGGGAATCTTTTTTCATTTATTTTTACTCAGAGAAGAGTTTATCTTAATCCATGCGTGTACCTAGTGCACCATGTAAGGTTTATGGCTTCATGAGGAAGCTGTCAGAGTTCAATTAAATAATTTACATCACTCAGCAGTAATGCAGGGGCTTTGGCAATGCACTTCATGCCATCTGTTTGAAAAGTTTTGAGAGCTCAGAGATTAGTCAAACAGAATTACTAACTCTTACTTTGAATGCATATTGTGATACTCCATTTGCCAATAAGCCACAAGGGAAAGCAAGCTTTCAAGTATGAATTCAACCTACAAAAAAATAAACAAAAATAATTTGGTGGATCATCTGTAAGGTCAGGTGAACAAACTAGACAGAACTAAAAACTACCTTTAAACTATAAGATACCTTTTACAATTCAAGACCTTAGGGAGAAAAGATGAAAAATAAATACCACTTAGCTTGATTTTATATTGGCCATGTGTAGAGAATCAGGTAACATGATAAAAAAATAAAATCTGATAATACCTTAAAATTCTAGGCTCTGAAGCTTTTGTGTACTTATAACATGGAGAATTTCTGAGGCAATTTTACTTTAGGCAAGGGCTCGTGAAAAGAAACAACTCCCACAAAATAATCTCTAGAAAGAGAAATCTAGTATGTACTACTTTCTTTAAGTTAACAGTACTAAAATCCTTTGACCTGGTCAAGAACAGACCCTGGGCTCAAGGTAAATACCACATGACACATGGGTTTTTGAGCATATCAAAGCAATGAAGAGACCAAGGTGGAAAGGTGGGACCCACACTCTTCACACCTCTGAAGCCTGACAAAGGTCATCCAGCTCCTCATGGAGAATGACTCCCTAATGAAAGAAGCTGAAGTACCACCTAAGAAGAGAACATCAACACTTGTCTAGTAAGATCGCCTAAAAGGGAAGTACAAAAATTGCATCAGTTTCTGACACCAAAAAGTTTAGAGTGGCTGATAGGTAAATCTAATGGACACGGGGGGTTGTTGTGCTGCAAGGGAAAAGGCCAACGTACAAACAAGGTTGGCATTTCTCTTCAGGAGTCTCTCAACTGATTTGTTTCCCGAGGACAAGCACTTGTTTACCTGATCTCATTACTTCAAACAGAAGTTCCGTCACTTGACTCTAAACAGTATCTGAGGACAATAACTTACTGATGAGTTATGCTGTCATCTCATTTCTAGTTCTACGGCTTTACATAAGATATTCATTACTATTCATATTACTGGCAGTTCTGCACAGCAATATACCACCACTGCAGCAATACTTCACAGCACAGAGCTGTTTCTGATCACAGGGCTGCTGCTGGCATGCAAACTTCCTAAATAGATAGTGCATTATCTTAAGTAAATAAGAAATGCCATTCTTAGAGCAGTAAATGAAATTCATTTGAAACAATGAGGTAACAACATCCGCAGAGGGAAAGATGTTCTATCGACTTTCCAAAGACCTCTGCCATGCAGTCCTACTGTATCACTCTATGACAGAGTGTTCACTAAGGCCTTATTTGCTTTGGACAGTAATTTACAGTCCTTCATCAAAATCACATGCTTCCTGAAAAAATTCCCAGACTTACAGCATGCTGTTTTTATTAAAGCAGATACAGTGCTGCTACATTGCTTAAAGCTGGCATTTGCTTTGCAAGACACAAGCAACTGAGTATGTCTCTCCACAGAGAAAGTGGCACTTGGTAGCTGAAGTGGAATGGGCTGGTTTAACACAGAAGACCATAGGGAATAAAAGAAGCATTGGAATGCCTACAATTTTCAGAGACCTAGCTGCTGCTGAATTGTATTACCTTTTGTCAGTGCTGTTCTCTAAAGATACATTGTCAAAGTCCACACATCCAAAGGAAGTGACTTAGGAGACACGAGGAACCACCTGCTGTGCTCTAAGCTAGGGAAATACTTCCTAATGTGCAAGCAAGTATGCTTGAATCTAATTTAATTATATTGGGCATGCCAGAATAGGTATCCTTTTCCATTTCTCCTTCTTTCAGAATAATAATTACACATTTTTTTTTTAGTGTGAAACTAGCTTTGATCCCAAATTTACACCAGCCATCATCACCATCACTTGAAAGCACTCCTGTTGTTTCCAGTTCTTTGTTTAGCAAACTTGGAACACTGGCTAATCTCACTCAGATCACTTCACCTGTTTGTACGAAATGTAATACGTATGGGGAGGGAGAGACAGGGATAAAGTGACATGATGCATCAAGTTTCTTATGCCAACAAGTTTTTTCATGGAAATCACTGTTTGGCAAAGGAACATGTCAGATTACTGAACAATGTGCCGCCTCCATCATTTGTCTACAGGGTATTATGTAACGGCTGCTCTACTGACAATACTTTCCCTTTCTAGGGGAAGGTAGGCAGGCAGTAGGAAAGCAGTTTCACTTTGAGCTCAAAGGATCTTACTCCCTGGTTGGGAAAGGTAAACCTAACAGTAAAAGAGGTTACCAACTTATTGGGTACCGAGTGGTGAGCTCATTCTAAAACTTCAGTGTTAGCATGAGGTTTCCAGATCCAATATTTTGATGTCTAGACAGGGAGAGGCAGTATTTCAGTGCTGCTTACATAACCATTAATGGAACAAGAACAAGCTTTTCATGCAAAGTGAGTGGATTACAATCATTTCATGGAGGCAGCCATGCTAGTCTTTAGTAAAGATAATACTCTAGCCACATTTCAATACCACGCTTACATATTACATTATATATATAGTGAGAGAGAAATTCAGGAAGTTCCACGTGAAACTGGCAAAAGTATGAAGTACAGCAGGAGTGCTTTTGGAAGGAAAACCCGTGCTCGACCAATTCCCTTCATTGCTACGAAGAAGAAATATATTTTTTGTCTCAATTCAAAATAAGCTGTGTTTTATTCCACAGCTTAAAAAAACTTCAAGAAAACACACAGCTCCATTGATCCACTTGGCTTGCCTATCACAGTGTACTCAGACTCATATATCTGAGAGGGCGTATAGTTTAGTGATCAAAGACAAGCAACTAGGAATCAAGCCACCTGGTTTATGTTACAGGAAAAAAAATATAAAGTGGATTAATTGATTAATGTTGGGACTGTTACGTGCTCTGGTGCTGAACAGAACAAGAGCTCAGTACTGCAGGAACAGCAATAACTAGGTGCAGCCTCAACCTGTGCCTTCTCCCAAGGCCAAACCTGCAGAGGGACGATACTTTGTACTTAACCCATCACAATGGTAAGAGCAAGTTCCCCTGAAGTGTGGCTAATTTTACTTCCCATTTTGGAGGCAGTGCAGATGAGCAGTGTCCAGTGTCTGCTGGACAGAGCCATACCCCAGTGCTGCTGTCCCCATGGCTCTCCTCAGCAGTTGCCTCGTGCTCACACTCCAAAGCCACGTGTCCTTGGAGCAGCAGATCCAAGTGCCACTGGCTGAGCAGGCACAGCAGGAACCAGCTGTTCCTGCCCTCCATTCACTCTCTCCTAAAGACTCACCTTCCCATAGGAACCTCCTTGGGGTGCTTTGAGAAGTGAATCAACTGGACCTTTGGCAACCTTCTCCCAGCTGCCACCTCCTCCAGGGAAAGAGAGGGAATCTGATCCTCCCTCCCACTGTCCATGATCAGATTATGTGCCTTCAGCATCCCCAAACATAATGCCACCATCAGCTGCATAAATGACCTCAGCAGGCTACACAAAGCCTCCAAGCACCTTCAGTAAATGAGTAATTTCATCAGAAGTTTTGGAGTGCTTTACTGATGAGGGTGAGGTGATAAGAGCTTAAATGGCTGATTCTGGCATTAACAGTATTGAAACTATTAACAAAGCTTTTCTGAACTCCTCTTTCAAGGAGCCACATAATTTGTGTCTCCTTCTGGGGAGATATTTGCACTAAAATCCTGCTTTCTTTAGTCAACAAACACCAAATACTATCCCTGATTCTCCCACCATCACATAAGACTACATCTTTTATTGCTGCCTTAGTACCAACAAAAAGGAATACCAAACACATTTTTACACCTAGCTTACTTTTCCCCTTTAGTTACAATTAGATATTTCAGCTCACAAAGCAGTGCGATGCTGGCTTTTTTCCACTGCCACCGATCTCTCTTTTCAGATTTCACACAATCACCCTTGAATTTTAGGAAGTTATTCCTATATCTTGTTCTTGATCTAAAACATCTGGAAGTGGAATTCCAGATTTTGACTTGTGTAAGTGAAGCATAATTTAAAATAATAAAGCTCAAGGGCCAGATTACATGCAAGGAAAGCAACCATGCGAGGCCCTTGGAGAGTATGAGGCTGAAGGAAGGAAGGCCAGATGGGAGAAGAGGCCAGATACAGTAGTCCACAAGAACATAAAGTTTTCTTCACTCTGTTTCAAAACAGTTATACAGTGAAATCTTTTAGTACTTAAAAATAAACATAATTTTCCTGATTTTACAATACACACTAAGTGTATTTATTTGTACTGTTTGTACTAAGGCTTTTATTTCATACTTTGTAGCATAAAAGCACAGTCAGACAAGGATAGAATCACCTACTATGGGGAGTCTTCCTTTGTGAGCAAAAGCTCTGAACTTCGAATTGAATACTGCAATTCAAGGGAGACCTCCGGTAGAAAACAAAATTAGAGACATTGGAGCAAAAATGAACTGTTCAGATTTCAATAACCCTTGCACTAGTTCAAAAAACCATTGTTTTTCTACAATTTTTATGTGAGAACCATGATACAGAACTCTGAATAATTGTAACACTTTACGTGAAGAAGCTTTTTTCACTTAGCTACAACTAAATCAATTCTTCGATTCTGCAGTGAGCACAGGACTGTGAGGGCATTAGTTCGAAACTAAGCCCCCAGCAATTTCATTGAAAATTAAGTAACGAAAAATACAGCACCATGGAGAGATGGTCCCCAAGCAGGAAAGGAGAATACTTCATTTTGCCTCATTTTTATCATATCACATTTACAACAATGCACAATTAAGGCATAAGTCCTGGATGATCTCAGACAGGAGCAAATTGCATTGATGGATAGTTTATTTTTAGTTATATTCAACATAGTAAGATCAGACCAAAACAGCATTTTATGTGAAGATGATGAAGAAAGAGATGGAATATATAAATAGGTAGCCTTCAAAACAGACCAAAGTAGCATAGAGAACAGCTTTTTAAAATGGTGCCTTACTGTCTCCTTGAGTAATAAATTGAACACCATACTGAGCATTCTTCTTAAACGTTCCATACAGCACAGTATTCCCTGTACCACTGTGCCTAATGTGGAATGGTACTCTACTTGTGAAGGGCAATTCCTTTCAGTTGCCTAAGGACAATAACCTTAGTCTCAGTTAACTTGTCAGTTCTGTCGTATTTTGAAACTAATATCACAGTTCATGACATCTCAACAGACCATAAAAACATGAACTAGTGGCAAAATGCTCTTTACTGTCCATAGCAATACAGATATTATCAAACCAACAACATTACAATGCCCATCTTTTAACTTTACTTCCCTAGAATCAGGCTGGAGATGGATACTTCAGAACATAAGTATTCAAGGAATTAAAAAAAAAAGACACAGAAACATGAGGATTAAAAGGCCACCAGGCTCTCAATATCTCCTTACTTTGGGATGGTGCTAATTCAGCCCTCCTGTTTTCTCACAACATCCCTCAATACCACCTTACTCTAGAAAGAAGTCTAGGTGTGTTTTGACTTCATTTATACTTTTAACTTCAAAATAACTTCTCCTTAAGTTATTCCATATGTTTAGCATTCATTCTCTCATGAAACAGCCCATAACCTGAACACAAATGGGTAAGAATTTCCCCACCAAGCTGACATCTGGCTGTCTCTTTCTGCTTCTCCTGGGCCTTCCTTGCATACACACCAGACTGACTGAGCTACCGATACAGTTTTCTTTTCTCTCCCTAGTGAAAAATTTATTAGCAGCAGCTCTTTGTGTCTCACCTTATTGGAAATGCATGCTGAAGTTGCTAACATTTTTTTCAAATAAATGTCATGAAACTTAACCTCTTGTACTATTAAATACTATAAAATGTGTACTGTTTCCTTCAACAAACTCTTTAGAAGTACCGTTGTCGAAGACCAATAGTAGTCTCAGAAGCTCCATTCTCACTCACATTTAAGAAGAATGTTATCAGGGCACATCCAGGCCCTTGTAAAAAAGTCTGACAGATATGCAGTCTCACATGGTTCTCCCTTATACACCAATCTAAGGAAATTATTCAAAACCATCAATTTAATGTTAAGAGCATTAAACTCTACCACAAGAAAAATTTTGCTCGACCTTAAATTTATACCAGGACCCTGGTGTTCAGAAGAATCACAGAAGTTGTACATTAATCTCTCACCCACTGTAAGGGTTCCTTGTGGGACAATGTGCTCTGTCACTCAGTGAAATGCTAGAGCTAGGTCCACACAGTAAATCCACAGTACCTCAAGGGGCTGGTTTTTGTTTCCATTCTCTAATAAAAGCTTATTTGGCTAGCTAATTTTCACTGAAAACTCAAAAGAAATGCAGGTAACATTAACAGCAGAAATATGATCGAAAACAGCAGAATTCCATGTTGGAACTTGACTGTCAGTTTTGTGGCACTTTGGAACACTGGCCTTCCATGTCAGAGGCATCAGAATACATAACTCATGACAAACAAGCTGTTGTTTTTCTCTGTCAGCAGCACCAAGAGAGTATCTGGTCACTCAGGAGTGATGAAATGTAAACTCCTTGTGTTTGCAACACATCAGTCCATTCAGCTCTTATGACTACAAGGAAATAAAAACACAAAAGTAAATAAAAGCTTTATTTTGCACGCATACTTCAGAGCAGGAAGAGAGGGAATCTACAGTAGTATTTAATTACTGCAACACTGTCTCATAGCGTAGTTACTTCCATGATAGAAGCTAACCTTCCACTTGACCCGAGTGTCACAGATTAAGATACACTAGGTAAATAAAGAGAACTTGGCCTTAAAAATAGTTCATTATAGGCCTTTGGAAAAGAAAAATAAAAATATATTAAAAAAAATAAAGATCAAGCAATTGGTTTTATTTGCTTGAAGGAAAACTGCAGGTAAAATCACCAGTGATTTTACTGAGGAAGCAAGCATGAAATGCTCCTGTAGCTGATGACTGAGACACTATTTCCCTTCTGTTTTGCCACAATACATGATGTTTTCTTTAAGTACAACTCGTTAAATATTGCTCTGAAAAATCCTTCAGTTACTGAAAAGGTTTCTAAGGAGCTCAGAATGCTGGAATTTCAAACCCCATAGGAGAATTTCGTTAAAAAGACAGATGTGGTCATATTCATGAGAACTTGTTTTCCATATTCTTAATCACCTCCAGACATTGCAGAAGTCTTATTGTGCAGGAAAGGTACAGGAACATATGCTTTGTTTGCTGCCTACAGTGTGTTACATTCCAACTAAGTATTAAGTATCTGGAAACCAAACAAAACCTCATGCTTTAACAATAGATAGAGTCCCACAACTGATAACATTATGGAACATGCTTAAGAACTAATGGTTTCTCTGTTGCACAGTGAAGCAGTAATCATGTAATTTAGAAAGCATAAATTCTGCTTTACAGACTTTTGATTACATTACCTATCAAAAAAAAGAAAAAATAAACAACCAAACTGAATCCAGAACTGATATCAACACAAGCCCACCTCAAAGGTAATAAAAGTCAGGAATTAATTCCTGTTCCAGCCTTCACATGAAGCACAGAAAAAAATCTTGTCCTTCTGATGCTCAAACTCTCTTAGTGAAGAGCTTAAAAAATAAAACATAAGTGAAGCTTTATGCCAAATATTTTTCCTTTAAAACTTTGCTAATACATAGCATAAATAATATTGAAATTTTTTTTTCTCTGGTATTTTGAAGCAAATGCTGCCAACGGAATAAACACGTGAAAAAAGCTTGCAGCCAAAAACTGAATCTGAGACTGACCAATGTTTTTTATGGGGAAAGGAATGACTAGCAGGTGAAGTAGATACTGCCTCATTAAGCTGTCACATTACATTTCATTAATGTCTTTCAGTTTCTAATGGGATCAGAACTCTAAATGCTTACTAAATTACAAAAAAAAATATGCTCAAAATGTTTCCACTAGCTAATAAAAAATTGCTCCTGGAACAAAGAGTAAAAAAAAAAAGCCATCTGCATATCTTTCCTTGCTCACTTTTTCAAAAATGAAGAAAAACCACAAATACCCTGCCACACTCAGATGGTACAGTTGCTAATAATTTAAGTTGACAAAACGAACTAGCAAATGTACCAACAAGCTTCTCTACAAAATGAAAACAAGCATCAAAGAAATAATTATATTTTTTAGAAAATTAATTTCCAGTTGAAAATGTGTTTTTAGTAGGTTTCCCTATTCACAAAAGTAGCCACAATTCATCCTAATTAGAATGCTAATCAAGTCTGTTTCTGCAAAATTTTGAGTCAGTACCTTTCAGCACCCAGATAATATTTCTAAGGAGAAAGTGTGATAAATACAGTCTTGACGCTTGACAAGGCAATAACATTACTGAAAAGAGATTTTCAACTTTTGTTCATAATCCTCTTCCTTTCTTATGTCATTCCATTAAACAAGAAATTATAGCTCAGTCACTGAAACTGCAACCTAATTAGCCTGAAGAAAACACTCAAATTTTGCAGCATTTTGATACTTAACTCTCGATTTTTTCACAAAGAATTCTTCCATAAAACCCTTCTTTGATTTTAGGACCTCATGATGAATTCAAGTAGCTTTTCTGTTACAGGCTTTCTGGTTCATCTGTGCTGAAAAATTCTGTATAGCTTTGATTTATACTCCGTTCTACATATAAATTTAAGGGAACAGATCATTCCAGATGCCGTATAAGACAGTCTTCTGTTTTCCAGACAGTGTTATCTACAAGATTTCAGTTTATTTTATGCTTTCCTGTACATTACAGCAATCAGGAACTGAAAGGTTACTTAAAGACTAATTGGAACATCAAATCACAGTTTAAGAGAGATTAATTTAAAAGTAAGATTTTAAGGAGAAAATGCTGTGAATATGCTACAAATGCAATTTTTCAAGATGCACAGAATACTTCTCTGGCAAGAAGCAAGAGCTCTTCTATTCCAGTCCTTACTTGCATTCATATCTGACCATCGAAGACTGTCATTCAACACCACTCTTTTGTCAGATGTGCTACTTCAGTATCTTAAGGTGTCACAACATTGGCTATGGCTGTTAACTACACCTTCAAAACTAATATAGGGAACTAGCTTCAGATTCCCAATTATTTTCCACCAGCTTTGTCACAAGGTGAACTGGAGGGAAGTACCTGTACCTTCACTGCCTTCCAACCACATCAAAAAGCCTGGATAGCCAGGCATCAACAAAACTTTGTTCCACATTTCTTGGTCATAATCTCCCATCACATTTTATTTCCCCGTACTTTTTCCAAATACAATTCCTCTAACCATTCTCTTCACAAAGAATGGGTGGTTTAGCGATTATTACAATTTCTTTTTGTACCATTCATCTACTGCAAAGAGAATGCAGTCAAAAAGAGTCTACAACGAAGACCATTTGTCATCTGGGCTCTGGAAATAATTAACCTTATTGTTGCTTCAATAGCTTTAAGTTTCACTACACAGGTTTTTTGACACTGCGCAAGCCTGAGTGACTGCAGAAAAGCACAGACCTTCAGATACAATTGCCATTGAGCAGTGATGTGTGTGTTTCTTTAAACAAGCTCTTCATCTCTCAGAATTTTTCTATGGTCAAGGGAAGCTAGGCAGCTTGAGTGGTCCCCCACGAGACTCCAGGGCTGGCCTCAGCAGTTGTCTGTTGACCCTTGTTGATCTAAAGACTTTGTCTGAGCAGAGAGTTTCCCAGGTAAACACTTCAAAGAGCTACAAAAGGAAAAAAACAGACGAAGAAGCTCCATCCCGTTACAGCTCATTAAACACTGGATTGAGTTCAAGCAGCTTGGATAAAGAGAAGTGAGAAAAATGACAATCACCTTCAGCAGAACATGAATTGTGCTGTTTCTCTTTCGGATAGCAAAAACTGCCAGGGTAGGGACTTCAAAGACCAACCTTCCCACCACCTGTGAAAGTAGCCCCAGGAAGGGGGGATCTGCTGCCACTATCACAGGAGCCCGGCAGCCAGTGGAAAGGCAGGCATCCTGCCCACTCCCAGCAGATCTGTCCAGTGCAGGAGAGCTTAGCTTAATGCCTAGTGACAGCCCAGAAAGCTCTCTGTGCTGCTCTTTCAGCATCCAAGACACCCCATTCATCACTATCCCACCTCTTACACCAGGAACGACAGTGTTATACAGAGGGCTACCACAGACAGGTTGGTTTGAGTTTTATTTCCTTACGATTTTTGTGTTGTAGGGCTTTTGTTTGTTTGATTATTTGGAGGGGTGGGGAGGGCTTGTTGGGATTTTGTTTATGTGTGTATCGTTGGCGGGGTTTTTTGGGTACTTTTGTAGAGGGAGCAGTTATCACCATTGCACTGGATCAGTAAAACCATATTCAAGCTATCAAAACAAGAAAAGTTAACTTGAATCCATATATCATGCCAGTCAGTCAGAGAAAAAAAGCCAAAACAAAGAATAAAGAATTACTTAACATCTCAAATCAACTATCACTTCAAGCTTTTCATTTAGTTATTTTTCTGGTTGTTTTATAGCTGCGTATTTAATATTTCTAACAAAAAATAAAAGGGTAGCAAAACCAAGTATCATCTATTAAAATTCACAAAGTATATTAGAATAAAATATACTAAGATTCACTTCAGGTTCTGTGAGAAGAAACAGACAGCAATAAAAATGCTTGTAATAGAGAATCTTTTAAATAACAGTAATTCATAGTGATTATAAAATCTCTCCTAAGGTATGAGTTCTCATTTTCTCAATTCCATCAAAGGCTATGTATACATAAAGCTGTACAGCTCTCATGGTAACAGCTATGCCAGAAACAGTTTTCTAAAATAAAATATTGGTGGCAAAAAGGATTTCTTCACAGTTCCATTTGGGCAACCTGCTGGCCCCAATCAGCTATCAGCATCCCCTCTCCCACCTTTCCCACTTCCCTTGTATTACTTGATCCTAGTCTCAAAACAGAGCCAGTACTTTTTTTTAACAAAAAGAAATACAGTTCATTTCTCAGCTCATTACAATATTGTAATCAGTTTCTCTGAATTTGTAGGTAGGTATTATTGCCCTTGAATCTTAACTTCTGTAAGTAATTACTCCTGTTCCTGTAAGAATTTACTCCTGAAAGTCTGGAGCCCCATAGCTGAAAATAAATTATAATTTCCCACCTTTTTTTTTTCCTTTTATATATTTTTTTTGAAGGAAATAGCAACCAATGCAGTAAAGGACATTTGTAAATTACTAAAAATTTCTTCCACTAAATTTCTGCTTTGTCAACTGTCAAACAGTCTTGTGGAGAATAATCTTTTCTATGGTAAATCATCAATTACTGGGGCTGAAGGAATATCCAGAATGCCAAATAGCACTTCCCACAAACATCCTTTAGTCAGGCTAGGCATTAAGATAACCATACATCTAAAGTAAGTCACAACTCTGGAGACTACAGCATTTAGTAAAGACACACAATGAACTTTGTTTCCTGGCTGATGACCACATTAATCGAAAAATGTCCCATTTCTTTCAGTCGAATGATTTCACAAGTTTACCTATGAATAAAAAATGGCTCAGAAAGACAGGAAAAATAAATGACTTCACAAGATGACACTTGATGTTCCATATTTTCTTACCACTGGATGAACAGAGAAAACAAAAGACAAATTTTTAAAAGGAAATGTAATAGAAGTATTGGACAACAGTGAATAATCTCCTTCCTGTGATGTATGTCCCTGAACAACTAAGGGTGGATAAAACTTCTCTTAACAGAACAGGAAGACAACAAGTCGTACTTTAACCCCCTGATGAAAGAACCAAGCTTTTTTTGTAGCTGTTAGGGGAGATTTGCCATGAATGTGCAAAACAGATCTCTCCTGCTTGATATTACATAGAAATACAGCACAGCAGTTTCCATGATCACAGTTTTATTTCTCCTTGGTATACATCTTGGTAATACAAAGGTTTTTTACTTTATGGAAAATATCTATATATTGAAGCGTCATACACTGTTGGCAAAATCCCCCCACTCAACCTCTAAACATCGCCTATCTGTTTTTCAGTTGAGTTCTTTAGCCATAAAAAGAGAAACAAAAGAAAACCCAAAGAGGTATTAATTTAAAAAAAACATGTTATGTTTTTCATGAAACAGTTTATTTTTTAAAAAAGCAAACGTTCTAAATAAACTCCTTTGAAAACCATCAATATTACACAATGAAAATTATTATTTATGTCTGTTACTCTTTTCTCAGCTCTGTTTCCAAGCCTCTGCATCTCAAAAGCACATTCAATAAAGTCACTCAACTGAATGACTTCCTATTCAACACTAAGAATAAAGAGCCTACAATCTGGTTTAAAATTATTGATGTCTAAAAAGCATTTCCAATTGATGATAAAGTTTATGTATGAACAGTAAAAATAGTGAAAGACTAATTGTAGCCGTAACTGTTACATCATCAACCCCCCCCCCAAATCACATCTTATGTTTACTTAATTACATATTTTTAATGCCTGCATTCTGTATGCATTCATATAGGCTTTTTTGGGTTGTGTTCTTGTTTCCCCTTCAGTAAGCATGTTTCAAGACAGAAATGAGAGGGAGAATAAGAACAACCTTAGCATTCACCAGAATGCCAATGGCAGATGAAAGCTGCACTTATCCCAGTGACCATCAAAGCACAGAAAGTAGAAAGATAAAGTTCCTTTGTTGTTTCTCCTCTATGGCCTTGTCATCACCAAAAAAGTTTCTGCTTATGACAGAAAACGCTGTCACAGGCATCTCTGTCCAGATCTTAAACCAGCTGATTGATTAAGATAGAAGTATCAATGTATCAGTTACACTCTTTGGTGATTTGATAGATACTAGTTTTCTAAATGAAAATGAGGAATGAAAACACAGATATGCAGGAAGCCTCTTTCTTCAAGTAAAGTTCGTAGTGGAAATAATCACTTTGGCTTTGACCCCAGCTTTAACCTTCTTGCATGTGAGAACTGGACAGATGAGACTGCCTCATTAACCATATTTGTGCTACCTCAGGTTATGCTTTCATCAGGAAAAATGTGATATATTTCCTACGATGTTAATGATGATTTCAACTCTAAGTAACAAGCTGAGGAGAAAGTCTCCAGTGGATTTATCTCCAGATACACTGTAAAATATTTTTCATTAGCATACAAAGTATTTTTTACTGACTTGTCTGACAGAAGTTGAGCATCAAAGACAGTGAATCTGAGCCACATGTGCTTAAGGTTCTGCTCCACTCTTGCAATGGTTTTCCACACACATTGTAATCCATCCTGATGCACAGAGCTGGAAGAAGGGCTTGGTTTAGTTGTAAAAGGAGTAATTTGAATATTTTTTTACAAGGATATTTTTTGTTCTTTGCTTCTTTACATACTCATTGGGCACCACGTTTTAATTAAGGTGATTCGTATGTGGTGTATTAACACCTCTCAGCTGATAAAGAAAGAAAAGTCTCCAGGTCACAAGTGCAAATGTGTATAATATCTATACACACCTGAAATGTACCTTGACACCTACAAGATCATCACCTGTGGTACAGAAGTCAGCTGAGACTGAATAATAAAGCATTTTACAAGGGCAGAGAGCTTTTCTTCATGCTTCTACAGGCTAAATTAGAGGTCCAATAAGTGTCGTCGGATATGGTGTTACAGAATGGGGACTACAACTTCCTGCATTTTATAGACACAGTAAGAGAATAACACTACAGAAGTCATTGCTTAAGTGTTTCATTACTAATTTACTTCCTCCATCCTCCCCCTGATAATCTGATAAAGTAATTTACACTGCCGTAAGGACAGGAAAAAGGTATATGCTAAGGAATGTGGATTCTGAAGAGCACTCTGTATTAAACAGTAATATACCTTCCTGACTATTGTACAGGGTATATAGAGGGAAAGAAAGGAAACTATGACTCATTTTCCACTCAATTTCTACAAAGGCTTCCATTAACATACCAACAACCAAACGTGTGCAGCAAGGAGAGCATACTCTGTTCCTCAGTAAATGTAAACTAAATGTCCACATGCACACACATCGAGAGAATATGATTACACCCAATGTAATCAGAAACTCAAATTTGTGACATCTCAAGTTTGTGACATCTAAAGCCAAGACACATACGTATTCTTATGACCACATTCTGTCCTCAGAAGGATACTCACAGGTTGCATGGATTGCCACATTTTATTGAAGCATTGCAGTAAAACAGATTTTGATGAAGACTTTCTTACTTCTGTAGTATTTGGCTCTAGTACATCACAATGAGAACATAATTAATATTAAGCCTCACCCTGGAGCTCTGGGTACCGAAAAAGTCAAATTCAAACCTCCCCTCTTCTACGTCTGCTCTTAGGTGGATCATGTAACTGCTGATCTTCTGATTAATAAATAAATAAATGACTATCAACAAACTTCAGTTTATGAAGTGATACTTTATCCTTCAGAAAGCAATGATTTCCCAGCATTTCTCAACTTTTCACCACATCATAACAGCATCTCTCTCTAACAAACCCCACTGTGTACCTGGGAAAATGATGATTATCATCCTTGCCACCACACAACTACAGACAGCAGAGACTACAAAAACATAACTCTCAAATCCAATAAAGATATGCTGGCATAACAGCAAATAAAATTAGCATTATTTAACTCTTTGGCTTTAGTACCAGATTTACTTAAGAATAATCAAAATTGCTCCATAAGAAAAGATAGGGGAAAAGAGAAGGGGGAAACAACAAGGCAGAGCCACAGCTGTAACTAATTCAAGGTGCCATGTAATGGTTCTGCCTTGGCTCTTTGCAGCATGAGCAGAAGCAGGTGAGCCCAACATGGTCCTACCTGCCCTGTGTGCCAGTTGGTACAGCCAGGCAAACCATGGCACCACCATGGCTCCACTTCTCTGCATGAACACCCAACAGCATCAAGTAAACATGACAGGGAAGTCTCACCTGCAGATCTCTACAACCTGACCGCTGCCTTCTCTCCATGAAGTGAGAGGAGCAGAACAGCATTTGTGGTTTGGATAAGGGATTAATCTCACGGCAGTGCACTACTCATCTCCCTGATTTCTATAAGAGAACAGGTGGAAAAGGCCTAAGTAATTCGACAGAGAATAAAGTTCTGGAGTGAGACCTCTATGGTTAAACACCATGTGCTATGAATCCCCTTGAATCATGCAAAGAATTTTATAATAATTTAGAGTATTTAAGAACACCTTTCACACTAAAGCATGTAGACTTTGCCTTGTGCCAAAAACAAAATAAAAACTGAATAAATTTTTCCAAATATTCCTATTAAGTGTTACTACACTTACTTGGTTCTACCGGTCTTAATGTTTAAAAAAAAGAATGAAAACAGTATTCAAGAACAGTGTGTTAAAACTTGGCAGCAATATGTCAAAGCACAAAGGAAAAGAGATGGTTCACTATTTCTTCTCTATATTACTGAAGCACCAAACCTTAAGGCAACCTTCAGAGCTGCCATAATCAGTTAAAGTATAGTGCTACTATTATTGGCACATAGTAGTCCAATGACACTAGCCTTGGGTTTCACACTAAAAAACAAAACAAAACAAAACAAAACAACCCAAAAAAAACAACAAGAACAAAAACCCTACCCCTTTTATCAGTAAAGTCAGAAAAAATCATTATTATGAGCATGACTACCAAAAGAGAAAGGTTCTTAACAGAGAAATATAAAATCAAGCAACATTTAACCAAAAGCTAGTAGACTTAGTGAATTATTCTTTTACTTCACATATTTTTCATTTCAAAATGCCCCTTTTCTTCTAGAAAAGGTATTTATGTAAGAGATTGTTGTTTGTAATTTGCATAAAAGGGTATTATTCAGGTATTTCATGCACACTTGTTTACCACTAAGCATAGGAAGAAAATTTTCTGTGGAAGAGTGGGATTCTTTTTAGCAAATCCAGAGGTTCGGGCGGTTCATAAAGGACCCTATAAAAGCTTACATTTCAAATGCAGTCCATGAAATAAATTGTCAGAACTATAGCAAAAAAGCAAGAAATCCATGTGCAAATCAGCTGTATTATTCTCTCCAGTACTGCTGCTCAGAACAGATAGTTCAATGATTACAGCTCTGTCTATACTGAGGATAAAGTAAGCAAAAGGTATCATGTTAAGAACAAGAAAGGGGGGGAAAACCCCTGATCATACTTTCTGAGAAGAGCTTAAGTACACTTGATGGAAACAGGTTTTCTTTTCCATAAGGTATATTCAAGGGGTTTGCAAACTTAAGTTTTCCTTGCTTATTCCTAGGTGATGAGAAGGAAGAGAAACCAGACAGCTGTCCATTGGGGAAAGGCTTCGATGCGTCTGCAGGACTAATGAACACAGTGATGCAAATCTATTCCTGTGAACTTTATAATCTATTTAACACGGACCTTATCCTCAGAGGAAGAGAGCACATTCCTTCAGGATGCAACACTGTAATGGAAACCTCTGTCAGAAAAAAGCATGGTACATAGCTGAGGATCAGAACAAAGTGTTAATACCTGATACATGTTTTCCTGGACACGCATTCTTGTGCTGCCATGGAAAAGGGGGTTTGCAGGACTTTACAGTAATTTTGAAAGCATGTCTTACTCAGACATATTATACAGAAGTTTATCCTTGACTATATACACTTGCATTATAATTAGCTCAGTTTCCCAAGCAGAAGCAGTTTGGGGTTTTATTTTCTGTCTCTGTCAATTTTGCTTTGTTTGAAAGGCAGAATTTCCTTTCTCACTCACAATGTAATTTTGTGAGAGAGGGGTGAGGACAGAGAGTCTTTGGCCATCTTCATCTTTTACTCCAACAGCCAGCACAGCCCAGAAGTGAAAGATGCTAAATCTTCTTGAGGAGACCCAGTTCATCAGCCAAAACAAACTGAAATACAAACAAAGCCAAGCCTACAGCTTCAGCCACTACTGGTATTTGTGAACTCCCCAGCAGCTCTGCCCTCACTAGTACCACTCCAAGGGCACACGCCTCAAATGACAGAAGCTGGTGTCATAAAGAGGGTATATCTCCTTTGCAGAGACAGATCAACTCCTCCAGAGGTAACGCACACATTTTTTAAGATCCAAATTATTACTGGTCTGGCAAGGTTAAACCCGAAGTTACTACAGCTCAAATTAATGCATACAAAACAACTGACTTTTCAAAACACTGCAGAAAATGTTACTTTCAGATTCACGTGGCCCTTCTCTATCCACATGCAGTTTGGTCCGGTCCAAAATCTGGGTCCAAAAGCATCCATTGCCCACCCTCAAAGGCCACAAGGGAAGGCTGGCTCCAGGGCTAAGTGGCAGAAGTTATTAAATCTTATGCTTTCAGCTAGCCAATACAGAAAATAGTTCTGTTTCATCAAAATTTCAATGTTTTACTCAGCCACATCAAGCTAGATTCCCTGAGAGGGAATTAAACTTTTTAATAAGAGACACTAGAAAAGACAGTCACATTACAATTCAAAAAATCAGTCTTTCACACAGGAGATTTAGTACACTCACCAGTAGTTTTTAGAAAATGTCATGTTTTCCATCCAAATTGACAAGATGCATAGATCACTCTATCTGTATTCAAATTTTGTTAATACTCTTGTTGCTGGTATTTCCCTGCTAGTAGCTATATAACTGAAAATTTATCCTTCATTCCAGTTGAGGAAAAACTAGGGGAATTCCACTACAGCAAACAAATCCTTCAATAAAGATGATGAGAAATTCTGCTGGTTCTGGCATAAACCCTATGAACAAGGAGAGAAAGTCCCATACCTCAATTCTCCAAGATGATTAAATTTGAACAAATCAATAAATTTGGTTCCATCCCAGTTTCACATACCAACAGCTTCATGTTGTTACCTAATAATGTGAGTTTGCTGTATTTGTTAAACTTTCTTCCACTCCAACAAACGAAAAGCAAACAAATATTTCACATACACATTCCACTTTTGGAATACAAAACACGCTTTGTTTACTTCTATCTTCTTTTAAAGGCAAGCCACTGCATGTTAGTACCAGCAAGAATGTAAATCTCCAAACAATAGGTATGGTGATACGTAACATTTAATATACAGCTGACTAAACACTGTTAAGTGTTTACTTCAAAGTCATTGTCACCTCTGTCCACACCGAGAATATCAAATGCAGCATGATCACAGTGCTCTAACAACAGCTCCACAAAAGGCTATCCATGGAACTCACTGGCATTATAATGGATCAGTGAAGCCTGGTATGCACCTGGCTATTAAAGCAGTTGCTTTTGCAGAAGTTGCACTGTGTGCACATGTGTATTTATGCGTGGAATTATCAGTATGTGAACATATGTACAGACGCCCATTTGCCCACCCTGCATCAAGATTAAGAATTCAAAAAGATCAATTTTAATAATCGCTGAACATTTAAAAATAGGTTTTAAAGGATTTGACATCGCATAAATATCAAGAGAAACTTCTTATTCTCCAATTACAGTGCAGGTTGGATCTTCACAAGAGCCTAAGGGTCTAACGTGCATGGTTGAGATACAGGAGCTAGCTCAAAGTGAACCCATTGAATGTGTAACACTCAATATGTGCTCCTCAGCAGGGTAAATCATCATGTGTGGGTGCCCCATGTGATCCTGATGAACTGCCTTTGCTGTTGACCACAACAAGCTGCTCTGAAGTTGAGCACAAACTCAACGGGAGCAGAATCAGGTCAATTAATCAGGTCAGATGCTGAATATTCAGGCATCTGTAAACTTCTTTTGCTGTTGCTGAACTTCAAGCAGAATTGCTACTTAGCCAACCGCAAAACCATTTCAGCTAGGAATGAGAACTTTGCATTGTGCAGATTAGCCTTGTATTTCAGTTTGCTGTAAATATAAAAAAGGCTTCAGCTGTCTCCCAAATCTGATAGTCAACAGGTCTTCTCTTGGACCCTATTTGCTTAGATCACACACAGAACTTTCCAGCACTTCAGAGTTAAAGGAATCAATTTGTTAGTACTACTCAGCAACTAGAGTGCCTCCACTGTTATGGCATGGTTTTAGCTCCCAGGTACTGAGAGAAAAGAGACTGAATCAACTACTGGATACAGACACATTTTTCCTGAGAAAAATCTGGACCACTGCCAAATGCTGTCACCTCTTCATGAGCAAAGCATAAGGGGGAGAGTGATGGCAGGGTAACCTTATCAGAGACAGCCATGAATTCAAAGGGGCTGCCGTGACTGTGGTTAATAACACAAACAAGAGGAGCATCTGCAGATGCAGCAACTGAAGCCATTCTAGCTTACACATACAGTGAGGTAATTCTTGTACTTCACACAACATTAGTTAGATTCTTACTGAAATTAAGAGGTCAGTACTAGTATCAATTTTAAAATGTGAACCTGACTATTTGGAAACAGTTCAGAGAACAGCTAAATAGTATTAGTCAAGGCTTGGAAATGTGCCTCAGAATAAAAAGCTTAAGTACTTAATCTATTTATTTTATCAAAGAGAAGGTTAAGATGTGACCTGATTATGGTTTGTAAGTAGCTACACATGAACAGACTCCTCAGATTAGACAGCCATTTACTCCAGCAGAGAAATGCATGGCTAGAACCAAGAGCTGGGAAAGAGGTGAGAGTATATATGTTTCAGCGAGATTAATTAACCGTTATGTGTAAGACTTTTGAGGTTTTTTTGTTGCCTTTTTTTTTTTTTTCTGGTACACTGGTGCACTTAGCCATCAAGCATTGTCTAAATACATATTTACCAGATTAAATTATATGGCCTGTTATCAGAAGAAAAGAACTGTCCTTACCACCCGAGGACTTACACAGCCTTCACATTAGAGTGACATTTTCACTTCAGGCTGCAAATTGGTCAACACAAAGTAGTGGCAATTACACACCAGTAAGGAGATGTCAAAAAAAGAAGGCAACTCAATTATCTCATCTATATTCTGTCTAAAATCAATTTCACTTTGAAGTACTGACACACAAATGTAAATAGGCAAACCTGTCTGTACACACACACAAACACACACAAAACTTCAGCAGTCTTAAAACAGTTTTCCAAAGTTTACAAACTTTACTCACTATAAAATTCTGGCCTAAAGAACAATGTAACCAGGATATAAAATGCGAGCAGTTAAGATCCCTAACATTAAACTGTTCTGGCACCTTTTCTTTCCCTTTGCAGAATTAGTTTAACAAAATGATCACAGGGTAACATAGAGCTGTGTGATGTTTCAGGATGATACAGTTTCATTGTATACCTTTATTAGCATAGCAGCAAGAAAAACTATTTCACTCTTAAATTCTTCTGCATCACTAAGATCTGCTTTGACAAAATAGCTTTGTCTTCCTTTGAACTCTCAATCCCTACTCAAAACAACTGCCAAAGAGGATATCAGAAGGCAAAAAATAGCATAATGCATTTAAAAAACAAAGCCAATGTAATTGCTTTTGATCTGATTCCTATGGAAGAAAGCAGTTGAAAAGAGATGTCCTGAACCATGATATCCTGCATGGCCCTGTTTGGCTCTTTAGAATATATGTTTTTATTATGTTGTTACTGTTATTATTATTAATAATAATGGCTACAGTAATAATAATCAAGGAAACTGTAGAAATGATGGTATTTTAATGTATTTTAACGACATTTCAACTTAAATTCTTAATCACGTTTGATAAAATATCATTTTTGTATTTGTGTATGGCAGTCAGCATATTCTTTACTTTTATTTTCAAGCAATGAAAATTCAACAGAGCATTCCACTGCAACTGAAAATTTAAAAGTGAGTTTTCCTGAGAAGTCTGTTGTACCAGAGAGTGAGGAAGAGAGTCAGATGGCAGGCTTAAGAGACAAAAGAAATGATGGAATAGAAATGTCTTCTTCAACAACTGAATCCAAGAAATAACTACAACACAATGTACCCCTCTTCAAGAGCATGAAGTTAAAAAAACAGCAGGAAAGCACAGGAGAAATAACATTATATTGTGTCTTTAAGTTTAAAGATACAGAGAATACAGGGTTAAGTTGGGACCTTTGGGACTGAGAAGAGTCAAAGGACTATCCTGCTGTAAAGTACTTACTCCTTAACTAATTATGGTTCATGAGAAAAGTGTAATGAGGAGGAGGATTTTGGTGTTCATGAGGAACTGGGGAATGATGGTGACGTAAAGGCCAGCAGAAGCGGATGAAAATTCACGTGCTGATAACAATGAGCATTCTACATCTGTGACATATTTTTGTGGTGGAATGTGCCTGCAATTAAACCCTTCCACAGGGTATATACCATGTTGGGTTTGGGCTTTGTTTTGAGCTTGGCTCCTGCATCTGCTTCAGTTTCATGACTGTCTTTTGTTGCCACATGCCTCCAGGACTTATGAATAAATATGGAAATATGGATAAGCCTGTTCCCAAGAGGATTTACAATTTTTGCAGTTCTCTGTGCTCCTCTCTTCCTCTTTTACATAGATATAAAATAATCTCCCCAAAAGGTAAAGAGGAGGTGGTTCAGTGAGATTTTCCTGGATGAAAATACGTTTTCTTCTGTCTACCAAGCTATCTGACTAAGCCACGCAACTTCTTAGGACTTAAGACAGAAAATCTGAGTGTTGTTTTTTTGCAATGTGGTTAGTATAACTTTTAACATATATATTCAAAGTTTAAGAATCATAAGTAGACAGACTAATCTTTAGTGACTTCATTATTAAAAACCTTCTTTTTCCATAATTCATGGCTGTATTCACATGTTATTACCAGACAAATAAAATCAATAAAGATCTATGACAAAACGAAAGGGGAATTTACTCTCAGTGACACAGCAAATAAAAATATGACAGAAAATGAAGAACAACAGTAAAATAAGTAATACAAGAAATATACTTCCCAGAACAGGAGGCACAAAATGTGTTACCTTTCCTCTGCACCTGCCCTCCTTGTCAGAAGCTTACATGGCACATGGTAAATGGCAGGGTTTTATGAAGGATGATACAGCATCATTAAAGCTATATTTAAAAAATATCCTCTTGGCTCCAAAACTGTGGTGTGCTTCACTCAATAAATTACAAGTGACAGCTATTTCACTTTACCAAGAGGCCTGTTGTGTGAAACATTGTGCTGTTGCCTCACTGCTCCTGTGAAATTCCATTTACAATGTTTGCAGGGCTTCTGATTTTGGAGTTGCAGTAGAATTATTGACAGAAGAATTAACCATCTTCATTTATAACACTCAGGAGACAAAGATACATAAATGAATCAAGGGTACCGATTTTTTTTAACCTCTCAAAGATACCATCATGACAACTGATCATTTGCTTACTCTATTTTGCATTCAGACCTCAGAATTATGCAAAAGAGACATGAAATCTACCAGGATGAAAATTATCTAACTGCTTCACCTTTGTTTCAGCAGAAACATGAAATATTCCACCTTTCTACTTCTGAAGACATTACTTCTGGAGAGAAACCAAGAACCAAAGTTACATGTAGCATAAGTGACACTTAAAAACAGAGGATTTAAATATCAATGTTCTATCATTTCTATTATACTGTCAAGATATATTATAATCATATCTTGGGTTACAATGGAAAACAAAGAACACAGTAAAAATGATTATGCATACTGTGTTTCTAAAGTGTTGAAGCTAGAGAGTTACTTTGTATTACTCATCTTTGGACAACTTTGGCATGCACTTCCTCTGTACTGGGCCCCATGTTTTACTAGAAGACGTTTTCCTGACAGGCATTCAGTCATGAAAAGATGACAATTGAAATAGAGAGATATCACTTCTCTTAAAAGCATTAAGCTCCAATGTTTAAGCCTCTTTTTTAATGCGTTTAGTTTTCTATGATATTAAGTGTCATTAGCCCTTGTTCTTCCATTCATAAGTACAAAAAAAGGCACCTGGTACATAATATATTTTCTTGAAAAACTAAGAATTATTTTTTGTTTTAATAAGCTTCATCTTCTTCCTTTAGCGAAAGTCACAAGTATATCTGAGAGCAGAGAAAGGTATTTCAATATGTTTATTGTTCACATGGTGTTCCGCATACCATCCAAGATGTCTAAACCCATTATGCTTAGAAACCCACCCAAACCCACTCATGCATGCACCCCTGTTATTTTTAGGCTGCTTTCTGTTGCAACAGAAACCATCATATCAATACAAAAATATTTAGAAAGGCCGTATCACCAGGAAGTTGATCCAGTAATGCCTGAGATGGAGGAACTGAGCAGTACTTCTATGTTCTGTCCTTACTGTCATTAACTAATCATGACTACGCTCCACAGCAGGACATATTCCTACTCAAGGCTGTACTAAGATTTGGTAGTGAGAATTGCCAAGATAAATTAAATTTGCCACTCCCCACACAATGTCTCTCTGAAGTATCTTATGTATGTTAAAACAAGGTTTACTTAAAGTCATCTTTACTTTTATCTGCATATATCTTAAACTTTTAAGACCTTAACAAGAATCTTCTAAGAAAGACTATAATATCTAAGACATATTTATCCTCTACTTCCTGGGACAAAAAAAAACAAAAACAAAAACAAAAAAAAAAAAAAAAAAACAAAAAAAAAAAAAACCAAAAAAAAAAAAAACCAAAAAAAAAAAAAAAACACACAATGGCTTTTTTGTAAGGACCCCTGCTGTAGGGACACTGCTGTCCTTTTAGCTTTGATACTTCATGATCTATGACACTCCCTGCCTATCTCCATCTAGCAAATGCCAAAAGGGGAGAATAAAACTGGCTGTTTTGACCTCCACATGCTTGTAACACTTTGCGACATTAAGTGTGGCTGAATCTCATGCTCCAGGGCTTCAGCCAGATGTTGTCGAGGTCAATTCCCTCTATTTGGGCACGCCTTCCCAAGGACCATCAGAGACCAGCCACAGGTTCAAAGCAGACAGAAGATGAAGCGCCTCACTGTTCAAAAATTGCAGCAGCAATCCGCCTTTGAGACACCTATATGACCAGTTCACATGTTCTCAAGGCATTACTGATTATCAGACCATTCCAATAACAAGAGACTCCCCCTGTTTGAGATGAGCAAGGGCCTTTGGTTTATTTCCTTATTCCCTCCTCCAGAACAGAACAAAGACTTTCCTTGGAGCCACTGGGACATAATTCAACCTGAATAATACAGAAAGCTTGGATATTTACCAATACATTTGTTGCACTTGCTTACTGCCATGGCATGCAGTTTCCAGAGGAATAAAATACTTTCATTATGCTCTCTGGTACTGCCTGTGATATACAGGAAGAAGTCAGCATAGGTTATCTAGAAGCCTCTTCATGGCCTGACTATGAAACTCTGATGTTAATAACGTATTTTTTAAGGGCATAATTCCAAGTAACATTTTTGTCCACAAAGCAGAAAATTATTATGCTGTTATTTCCTTGATAAGTGTACACATACATGACTGTAGATACAAATTTGTATATATTGATCCACAGCTGTATGATCACATGAATTAACACAGAAGTGTAACTAAACAGCATCCACAACAAACTATTTTTTTTTTTTTTTAATGAATTGGTTTTCCTGTTCCTGAAGCAGCTTAAACCAAAGAAAAATTATGGAGTAAACTGCCTGTGGGTTTGCTCTCAAACAGCTCTCTGTGCTGGACAGGAGGGTGAGACTATGAATCATCCACTGGTCATCTACTTACACTGAAACAATAATAGTCAGTCTGAGAACTGCATGCAGCATCATTGCTGGAGTTCAGGAATTCTATCACATGCCTCTGTTTTAAAAGGTTTTAAAAAATGGCAGTAAGTGCACTTGCTTTAGGCTAAATTTGGGGTTGAAAGGAACCAATTCAGAAGGAAACATGCTGAACAAATTAACTCCCTTCCAGTATTCTACTTAACCATTTTAATTAATGTGAACATTGAAAAGTGAAAAGTCAACTAGTTAGGATTGTTTATTCTGAGCTTGCAAGTTAACAAGAGGGTCAATTACAGAACCATAAGCAAGAAAAAATGTGCATGTGTGAAATGGTTCTTGATAGCATAAAATTATTTAGTGGTCCATTAAAAGCATCATCACTAAATACTTTCTGTCTTTAGATTCTGAACAGAACTTGGTGATGGATTTGTCTACAACATTTCCTTGCTCAAGAGGTACAAATCTTGAAATTTTTTACCAAGCAAGTATGCAGCCTGCTCCGCAGAACAAAAAGTAGACAAGATTGCAAAGATAAAAAATGAAATTAGTACTTTGCATTAAGAAAGCACAAAAGAGCAAGAATGAAACCATGTCACAGAACACAATCCCAGTCCAGTGTCTGTGGACTCATAAACTGAATTTTTGCTGTTTCTCAGAGAAATATCCACAAATCTATTACTACTAGTATGTTTAAAAAAATAAGACCTCTCACTTAATTCTCACAGAGAACGAAGTTTTCACATCTCCTTTTCTGTTATTTTCAGATTTTTTTCCTCGTGTTAATGAAAATATGTAACACCAAACAATTCAAGTTTCAAACCTTGATCTGCAAGGTAGAATTCACTTATTAATTGCAATTTAACATATGTATTGCCAGGATCAGATCATTCAGTGACCTTGACTTCAGTCAACTATAGCACTTCTTGTTACAAAATTGTAAACAAAATAAAAATTAGAATTATGGAAAGTTACATATACAATTAATATATTCAAGTTACTGAGAATAATGTTCACATGAAGTCCTCTTGTCATTGCATACAATACTGTATTCTCTATTACATCTTGAGAAATATATGGAAAGTCACTTTGCTAAGTATTACATAACAAGAAAATCCTTTTAGCTCTTGTTTGCTATCTACACTTCACTTAGACATCTTAAAATCACAAAAGCCATCCACAGAGAGGGATTTAAAAATCATTACTTTAGAATACTTGTTTAATAGAAAGTGATGGCTTAAATGCTACAATATGTTCCTTGAATATCTTCACATTAAATGGGAATTGAACAAAAAGCTGCCTGGTCCTCTTCAAGGGCAAGTCCCACAAAGCTCCTCATTATCGTAATTTCCAATTTTGAAGCCAAACTAAATAACAAGAAGTAATTTGCCAATTAGAACTTCCTGCTCTTTTTCCCTTTATTCCTTAAACACCATTCAGGGGCTGAACCAGTCAAACACTTTTAGCTTCAAAACTGCAACTGAAAGAATTTAATTTGTGTCTCTCCACGGTGAACCTGTCAAGAGGCAGCAGTGATGCATACCATGGCCCGACAAACAGTTGCCCTTAAATACACAGAGAGTTCTCCATGTCCTTGCTCTGCCTCAGGTTTCCTTTAATCATTTCCTTCATTTTGCTTCCCTTAAAAAATATGCATACTTGTCCAACCTTTAGGGTTTCTCATCAATGATTTCTGACATATGGAACAGTCCCACAGAAAAAATTCATCTCTTGTGTTCGAGAATCTTTTTTAACAAGTAGGAAAGAGGCTCATAATGATAAAACCAACACAAAAGAGCGCTCAAAAGAAACAAGGTTCCATTCAGCCAGTAAAAGCCACAGAGACCAGATCACTCCAGGGAGATTTACAGCTTCAAAAACAAGACCATGTGTGAACTGTGCTATATGCTGTCCTGAGAATCAGAATGCTGACCAAACATAATGAAAACTGGTTTACTTTTCAGAAGTTCATTTGAAATGTGTGCATGCAAGGCCAAGCACAGATACACAGATGAACAGTAATGCGTAAAAGTGATGCTCATATCATGGACAATTTAAAAACTATCTGAAACACTCAAAAGAAGGCCTTTTTTAAGGCAACAAGGTACTGTATTGTTATGAAAGTCTCCCATATATACAGTTTTTAAGAAGATATGTAAGTACTAAAAAAAGGAACAGTAAAGCTAGTTAGGATGTCTCTGCAGTTTTTATATACTTATGGTAAAATAACTGCTAGATACAGAAAAAATGTTTTCTAAAATATTTTTGTCTCTATGCATATATTCTTTTAACAAAAGCCAGCACAATTATTTGCTTAAAGGAAGGTATTCAGTCTTTTATTTATTTACAGAAGATTTTCCCATCACCTTTCAGATCAGCAGTTTGATCTAAAGAGAGCCCAGTACTTCCTGCAACAGTCCATTATGTGAGACTAATGAAGAGAAGGGTCTAATAGCATACAGATCAAACTGCCTTTTGAGGTATCAGGGCCCTGAGGTCAGAACATCACATTGCCACAATGGATCCCAGGAGAAAGAAAAAGTGTGTTATTTGGAAACACATAAAAATTTAGGATGCTGTGCATTTGTGATTTTTAACATAACTGTAAGCCCTTAAATCTCTTCTGCAACTGCCATGTCCATTATATGGACTGTTTAAGCAGGTTTTCTGTTGCTCAGCCATTTCTGGACAAACTCTCTGTTTTTCAGGGAAAAATTTCAAAATCTCTTAAAAAACCCCACAAGGATATACTTCCCTCACATATACGGTATGAATAGTACAGGACAGATTGCCCTGAACAGGTTTCTTTTTGGCCTTTGTGCTGCTGTCTCTGCAACTATTTTGTAGCATAAGTGGAAGACAAGATTTGAGGAAGGCTGCAATAGAGGGAAATTCAGTCTAACCTAGACTAACTTACACTGTACAGCTTGAGTAGCCGAACTGGGTTTGAGAGAGATAATAAGAAATGGTATTTTTGGTGATAGATGATGCAGAAAAAGGAATACCAGGACACATACACAGTAAGTGGTATGTTTCCTGGTCACCTCTATGTGCCATTAAACTTCACACAGCTAAGCTGGCATGGACTTAGCCAAAAAAGGTACCTCAACAGCACAAGATCTTTATCGTTTCCCCACTAAAGCTTTCTCCAGCACGGGAACCTACTGTTTTCTAGGTACGTGCAGCTTGTATGACCAAAGAGATTTTCTGATTTGTAACACAGAGCATAAAATTCAGCACTCTTGCTGCATAGTCCAGTCAAAACATTCTTTCCCTTATTAAACCTCACAGAGGCATGCGGATAACAAACCACTGCCTAGAAATCATACCTAACACATAAGGGTGTACTATATATAAAGAAATCTGAAATGAACTTTGAGACACAAGACTAAGGGTTTGCACTACAACACTTAAATTGCCTCTCTTTCAGTCAAATTCTACATTCAGCCTCCTGGCAAGAGACACAACCAGAAAAGGAAGAAGAAAAAAAAAAAAAAAAAAAATATATATATATATATATATATATAAATAAAGGCAAGGCATTATGAAGAACATTTACCTGGTCTACAAGATGATAAAAATATCATTAAATCACCTCAGCTTAAATATATATTATATACAGGAATATAAGTTGCAACCTCATTTACAGAAGAATTCTGATGGGAAACATGAAATATAACCTCTGGTCATCTCAAGCTAGAGCCTAATACAAAAAGCTGGGAAAAACAAAGGTTCATTCATAGACCATCATGATAATAGAACTATATACTTCAAGATCAGCCTTGCTTTGAAAATTGGCTTACCCCAGTGCAGTTCTAAAAATAAATTAAAAAAAAGAAAAAAGTTTAGGCTTCTTGAATTTCTAAAGTCTTTGGCAGTTCTCCTCAACTCAGTTAATCAACTAATACCTCCTAAGGGTTCTTCTGAGACATCTAAAAAATCCCATTTTCAGTGTTCTCAAGGAATTATGACCCAGTCCTTACGCGTGGGGTAAGACCCAGGAGTGAAACTATGAAACAGCACTTTGTTTGGCAAAAATATAAATATATCTACTTGAAGAAACATCTTTGCAACTTCCTAATTTATTTTAACAGCATGCATCACAAATAGTTCAGTTCTAAAAGAGAAAGAGCAGGGGAAATGTAATTGCATGCTAAAAAAGGAAATAACTTTTCTAAGTCTAGTCTGAACCTCCAAGGAAAAACCTTCACAGCATGCTGAAGTCACAGAAAAATATATAAATCCTTATATTAATATTCACTAGAAACCATATACCATCATGCAATATATATTACACCCAGAGATCTCAAAGTACATTATCAGCTAAGGCAATATCCCAGTTCCATATGGCATGAGCATTACTACACCGATTTTCAGCGTAGGAAAAAGGAAACAGGTTTTTCTATTTCTTAACTAAAGAAAAGTAATTCACCGTGGTCTCAACATTCTGAAAACAAGTGTTTGCCAAATGGCACACGGAGGACAGCAGCGGGCAAACTCTCTTGAACCAAAGGAGTAGATTTGGAAAGGCCAAAAGAAGAACACAATAATGGTTATCTTCAATGCCACACATTGCACAACTTTTAAACAGATATCATCAGTTTCACTGTCACATAATCCAGCATCATTCAAAATACTCTCCCATTTTCCTATCAGACAGCTATGAATTAATGGGACAACACCCAAAGCTGTTCATAGCAACTTAGTCATCAATTAACTGAGGTTTTAAATTAAATTCTGTCAGGCTGTGAAATCTTTCTACCTATAAGTTCAGGGACGGGTTTATAAAAGCAAGCATTTTAATCTTTCATTCCTACAACATGCTTCATATGGCCAACCTTGACTTAGACACAAAATGCACATATCCCTGAAGCCCAAACAAGGACTCCTCCAGCTCCTTCTACCATCCTGAAAGATGGCAGAATACTCAAGGCAAGACAAGAATAGGCAAGAATATCCAAGGCACTTTTTCTGACTCATGCCTGCACGTCATTTGGCTGATGTAAATACACAGTGATAACCTAGGTCCAGGAGCGGGCTGTAAGAGCAATTAGGAATACATTCAAAATGCCATAGCAATGAAGTGATAAAATTAAACAAACATTAAAACACCAGGCTATCAGATGTGATGTTTACACCATCAAGGGCCGAGGCCATGCATTCTCTGAGTCTGTCCTAAACGACAAGACAGACTGTCCCCCATCCCATACTTGGGCAGAATGGAGGAATCTGAGAAGAATGCAGCCAGCAATGCACTGCCTCCCTTTGCCAAAACCTCAAGAAAACATCTCTTTGGGTGGTCCATATGCACTGGTCTTCATATCTAGGGATGCACCAGAGAAATATACAAGAGAAAACAGGTAGGTTGCTACAAAATGGCCTTTCATAACTACTGTGCATTCCTGGTATCAGACTTATTCCTGCAGTGTATTAACATGGGGAAAATTGCTCACAAACACGAAGTACCTGTCACACAAGTTCAGCCTTACAGTTTTTTCACACATAATATATAACTAACTGGAACATTTTATTGTGTCAATTACAAACATTTTCTGCAAAACTCATAATACTGTGTATAAACACTAAATACACTTAGCAATACATTTACATAAAAAGCAATATTCACTATTTTCCGTCCCTTACTGTATCAAATGGTTTGGTGGTCCAATTCCTCAGGAACACCTGCTAGCTACACAAAAACAACCATCATAATTTGGAGTTTATTGGCAGCCTGAGCAGGGAAGTCAATGACTAGCATGAGGAATGAACTGCTCTCAGAATGCTGGAGAAGTGTCATTCCGCAATGCAGCTCAGGCAGATTGGCAGAAGCTGCCTGCACTAAACCTGTCCTGACAATGAACATTCAGTAAATATTCAGCTCCTATTCAGTACAAGTGATTTTAAAAAAATATGAATACAGCTTTGCTCAAGGAACCACACAAGCAGAAGGCAAATAACTGTTAACTTCAGCACAGGTATCCAGGTCCTATCACATCTCTTAATTCAATATCACTAAAGCCAAAGATAGAGTGTATTAACAGCTATAGAGGGAAATGTTCTCAGAGGGCACCCATCTTGGCAATAATCACATCTGCTCAGAAAACCCACAGCCTGTTAACTTTCACTGTCTGGACCGTTTTGGACAGCAAACCTAGAACTGTCACTGGCTCCAGATGCTGTGTGCAGGTCCCACAGCTTCATAAATTCACTTTTTTTAATACAAAGACAGTGACAAGCTGATGGATGGAGTCTTCAGGATCTTTATTTAAGGAGCCATGGGAAGAGATGATGTTTTGCTGTGACTGCAAGCTTCCTAATATAAATATTGCCAGGTACAATACTGGAAGATCTATGACCCAAGACCAGATTCTGCTGGTGGTTAACACTGTATCTGGAGAACAGTCTTAACTCAGAACTAAGTCATATTCAGCCCACATTTTTTAAGCAATTAAGTTACTCAGCACGTAATTAGAAAATATTTTATAGGGTAAGCTACTTTTTTCCATGTATGATGCTTGTCTCAACTTAGCATTTATAGATAATGGTCCAATGCTTTGAAGCATGTTTGTTTCATAATACATAAAAAGTTCAGTATAAAGCATAACTACCATAAATGTAAAACTGGCTGCATAATGATTACTTGCAATTAAGAAATCATTTTAATAATGAACTTTGGGGAAAATTCATTAGCCTCACTGTTTATCTTGTTAACATCCTAGAGATGGTGTTCCACTGGGATAAAAGTTAAATTAGTTAGGACTTCTTGAACTTCACAGACTTCACATTATGCACTTAAGAGCAGAACAAAGAATTCCACTAGCTTCAGTAATACAGGAATTAATAATGCAACAAATACATAGGACAGCAGACCAAATACCATTTTTAAAAAATGTTTCTTTTAAAATAGAGAAACTACTAGTTTCAATCGTTAAACTCTAATTTACTGAATCATTTAATTCTTAAATAAAGTATTTCCATCTCCTACTGTACCTCCCAGTTATCAGTATTTTAAGTAATACAGATGCTAGAATTGAAACATTTAATCATGATAAAGAAACTAAATTACATGATTCAAAACTAAATGCAAATAAATCTGGCTTACAAAAAATTAAAGGTCACCCAGAAAAATGCAGTATCCCATCAAAGGGTTTTGTTTAAGCAGAAATATTTGAAGAAATAATCAACATGCCTCATTACAGACTGAAAATTGACTAACTGCCATTTCTGCTAAACTAAAATGACAACAGGCTTGAAATAATCTTTCAGTAGTTTGGTGATGGCACCAATGGATATGATACCCTGCCATGTAGAGAGCTTAACTTAAGAGGCCATGGCCTGCACCAGCTACTTCATGATGAGTTCCATCGTGGAAAGGCAGGATGCAAGGCTGGCATCCTCTACTGCAAGTTCATCCAGACATCCTCTGTCAATACAAGGAACTGCTCCAGTCTGTCGGTCTGGGGGTCTTCTCTAACACCTATTATTAAGGACTGAATCCACAAAGACTACTGGATACAGATAAACAAGGAAAAAGTCACAGAATGGATTTTCATTACCAATGAAAATGGAAAAAGCCTAGGAGCATTTATATTAATTTAAACAAGACTGGACAGCACATACGTAGAGAACCATCCCACCTGAGAAAGGCAGCACACAGCACGAACTTGCTTTTACAGATTTTTTTTTCCCCCTACCATTCCCAAACAGTAACTAATATAACTACGACAGCATTTAATAAAACCTAAGTCCACAATTTGTCTTGATGATGCTACCACAGGCAACAGGCTGTGAAATTCACAACAGAAGGCAGTAATAGTTGTAAAACTAAAATCTACACTAGAAAAAAATAAAAGAACCTTCAAGCAATTTCTTAAACTGTTCCAAGTCAACTGCCTGTTTGGATTTTTGGCTTGTTTCAAACTGGAAGCACTGAGGCATTCTACAGAAAAGGCAAGGTTGCCTGTACAGCTTGATTGACCTCCACATCTAACCCTTAGCCTACCAGGAGCAACACATTCCAAACTCCCATTTATCACTTATTTTAACCACCACAAATTACTTTTCATGCTATAAAACAACAGGTTATAAGCCAGTAAAAATTTTAGAACTCCAGAAAGTTTATTCAGGCTTATGAATCAATTTTAAACATCCCACCACCCCACCAAATTTGGTTATTATAAGAGTTGGTTTAAACAGCTGCAATTCGTAAGTGAAGTGCCCTTGCTACAGAGAAAAGCGAAGCAGCATTTGGTAGCAAAGTTTGATCCTACATAAATAGAACTGAAGAGACTAACAGAATATGTCTAAACAAAGCATTCCATTGACCCTGCCTGCTCTTTTTGAAACAGCTATTTCATGCTATTACTCTACTTTCATAAATGTATTTTCAAACTAACGCTGAAGTATAAAAACACTGCATACATATGAGTTCCAGGTTTAAGTTCTATTCTTAGTTTTCCCTTTCCATTCTCAGACAAACTCCACTGGTTTTTGACTAAGTGATCCTAAGATTGCATAATAATTAAAATGCTAACTACAGATCTGTTCAACTGAGATACATTAGTCTAATGTTACAGCATGCTATTGCTTTTGAATGCATTCATAATACTCTGAAGCAATTCTGCTTAGAATGTTAGTATAGTAGGAAAATAGGTAAAATAAGAAAAAAATCCAGTTATTTTTCTATATTTCTCTTTCTATAAAAGAAACCATTTACAAATTTCAGGGAGCTATCCACTTCCCACATCTTCCATTCTCTATTAGTTTTTCTCCTACATAGACACACCCACATTCACCCCCACAAATTTTATTTAAAAGGCACTATATTTATATGATCTAACCAAATGGACAAAATCCCTTACATTTAAGGTAAGAAAACAGTCCATGGGAAAGTAAACACAAAGTCGTCTAGCAGATGCACTTCCAAAGTAAGAAATTTTCTAAGAGTAATATTTCAAAAAATGCTTTCCCAACTCTCTGCCTGAAGAGGCAGAACTGCACCAGTCCTGTCGGTTGTCACTGCCACATCCCAGAGTGTGCAAGCTCTAACGTGACCCTTCTGAAAAAAAAGTACAATTAGAAACACATAAAAGGAAGGATTTCAACATCTCCGTTTAGCACACTGGCTAAGCTGATGTGTAGGTGTCAAGTGAAACAAAAAGATAAAGAAATCTTCTAAAGGGGTTTGTGTGTTCCAGATAAAAGCAAAGACCTTTTAAGACCCAGCTTTTGAAGTGGGCTTCACAGGACTCAAACATGGACAAGACTAAAACATATCTTCATTTCCTCTGACCTATAAGTATATAAAGATCAAGTAACTGAGGAATAATGCAGTTAGGCATCTTCATGCATCTGTGATCTATCTCCAAGCACCTTGAAGTTGTACTTTTTATCACATTCATATTCTAATATGAAGGATTACAGCAGTACAGACTGCTCTAGACATAAACATTGGTTCAACTCTGAAACAGCATCTTGCCAGCAATGCCCCACCAATAATCAAATCATACAGATGCACAAAGCTGGCCTACAAAAGACAAGACAGGATTTTGCAAAGTATCCAAATGACCATGAACTGCAGACACCAGACTGTAAACAGGTAAAAGAGAGAAAAAAAAGTGTATAAAACTTCAGTTATACACCTTTTTATCTGAGTTGTGACAAACGAGGAAAAACTTTTTCAGTGGGAGAAGTCTGACATGACATTACCAGAAAACCAGATGGACACAGCTACTGAAGCAAGAATTGATACACATGGTGCAGACACACAGTAAGAAACATCTTAAAGAAGTTATCAATATTCTTAGTCCTAATTTTTCTTTTCTCAAAATATTTTTAGTTCTTGTTTTTTTATTATTTCCAGTATTGTTACTATTAATATTATTACCAGATGAAAGAGCTGTACAGATGACATCCCTCAAAAACCTACACAGATTACTTGATGCAGTTCAGCAGTCAAAAAATGTCTTCGTGACCTTCCAGTGAAAAACCCACTTCAAGTATTCATTTATGTTTGCTGCAGGGATTTAAGCACAGCTTTGTTTACAAAATCCTCTTTGTCAAAGGCTAACACTGCTAAATCCAACATCAAAAATTTCTAGTTTTTCAGATGTGAGCAAAACCAAGAAGTCTGTGAAAACTATATAGTCACACAGAATGAAAATTTTATTAGTTAGGTCACCAATATGAGAAAGCAAATTAAATTTCAATGGCCTCCTGGGGTGGGGTGAAAGTTAGCCACCCACCCAGGTTCTCCCCATTCCCACTAAAACCCATGGATTTGTAGACAGTGCATTAAAAGGTGAATTCATCAGATGCCAAGAGCTGTGATGGCAACCATTTTCTCTTCTGTCCCTCCACACCGACATTTTTTACCCATACAATATTCAATGTATGGTGCATACTAACCAATTGCACAAGAAATTGTGAGCCATTGTTTTCATTTGGGTAAAGAAAACACACATTTCCCTAGTATTTTCTTTACCTTTAAAATATCATGAAATAATTTTCAAAGTTTTTAATGTAAACTTTTGTCTTCTCTCAAAATACTAAAATGAAAGAATCTTAATAGTATCTTTTGCTGATGAATGGATTATGACAATAAGACCTATTTTTATTCCAACAGTTGTACAGGATGGACTTGCCACCAGTGATTATGCATTAAACACTCTCTACAGTAGATTCATGGCAGAATAATCCTCTAATGATCCCAGTGGAGAACAGTCCATGTGATTAATACAGATTGAGGTACAGTACTAAGTAAGACAGTCTATATGAATGCTGAATTCACAAAAAAGGTGACAACGTGCCCAATACATAATGGACAAGTAAGTGTGAATCCCCCTTCCTACCTTCACTAAGAAGATGCATAAGATGAAAGGACTGTTGAAGGTGGAGGAGCTGGATGGCACCCACAAATATTGGGTGTTACTATCCTTTTAACCATCACCAAAGTGTTACACAAGTGCTTATCAAATCTGTTGGGCAGAAAACCAGTGGGAATACAGTTACTCCTTAGCTTGCTGTTTATTACTTTACTATCCTAGGAATCAAGCTGTTTCTGTGATAATACTTCACACAATAGATTTGGTACATTCAGGGAGCTGCTTTTGACTGAATAAAAGGCATTACAGAATGCCAGAACCAGCCAGGTTGCAATGGCCCACAGTGGCTGATCTGATCCAACCTCTCTGCTCAAGCAGGGTCATCCCAAAGCATGTGGCACAGGATTGCATCCAGAGGGTTCTTGAATATCTCCAGTAAGGAGGATTCCACACCCTCTCTGAGCAATCAGTAAGCACACTGAGCCATTCTTTCTGAAGGCATCTTCAGAAATCCAGCACATGAGACAAACAGTCCCTTACAGGTTTTCCTAAAGGGTCTGAGATTAGATAGGTAGCTGTCTGCATCCCTTTAAACGGACAATAAAGACCCGCCCATGCTGCTTCTTGTCTTTACAACAATTAAAAAAAAAACAAACAAGAAAACAAACCCACAAAAAAAAAACCCACACCCCACATAAACTACCAATAAAATATATAAAATATTTCCATTAACCATGTTTGCCTTTTTAAGTGAACAGTGCAGTGAAAAGGCTAGGTCTGAAGACAAGCCTACATCACAATCTTAGGCAACCACTGAAATTCTGAAGAACTAGAAGACGGATCTTATGGACTGCACTTTTTCCTTATTCCAGCTTTCCAGATTCCTCTAATAATAATAAATTATTTCCTGTGTTAGTGCTACACATCGCAGTTGTTCAAATAAACCAATCTTTTGTCAATTCCCAGCTAAATCATCAATCTGTAATCCTCTGTCTGTTCTCAGTTCCTGACCAGTATCTTTATCTCTAGAAGTTGTTGTACCAGAATGTTAGTAATTCAGGGGGTTTGGATCCTAAATTCCCAGCTCTTCATTATGGCAGATGTTTTCTTTCACTAAAGCTGAAATGGCCTTCAAATATTATACCTCAGGCAAGCACAAGGCAAACATCCAGACAATTCTCTCTTTTATGGAGGTAATAGTTTGATCAGTCAGGAACAAAAGCTTCAATAGATCATTCATTCCACACTGAGGAAATTGTACTTCTCCATCTTTTTTATTCCTTAACATCATCAGCAATTTCAGATGTGACCACCTCTGAAAATCATATCTATTCCATTTTAAGGACTGGTATTATATGCACCAAATTATGAAGTTATGATTCTCTTCCTGTAACACCCTAATTAGTTAAATGGCATATTATTTTGTCTCTTAAATTAACATTGATTTCTGCTGACTTAAAGGTCCAGAATCCAGTAGCTATGGTGAGGAACAACAGGCCTAGACTTTGGACAAAGAAAGACTGGCACAGTAATGAGCAATCCTACACATTGTACTGCAAACACTGGACAAAGTCTCCAACGCCACAACGTGAAAGAAAAAGGGTTACCTAGAACTTGTCACCACCCTGGTATGTATCGTAAGGGTCAAAAGGAGTATCTGTCTTTTATCCTGTCTCCTGCTCAACAGTTTTGATTCTCATCTTTGGGCACTCAGACCACTCCACACAGGGGAAAAGAATATCCAGTGGAAAGGGTGCAACTTCAGCATCCTCCTCTTCACACTGCTGAGCTGCTGCATGACAGAATAAGAAGACAGCACTGAGCACTGCTCCACTACAGGCTTAAAGTGCTCATTTATCTTCCCTCTTGGTATTCCTGCTCCTTAATAGGGTGCTTTAAACAGACAAGAAGAAACATCATGATGTCCTAATCAGTGAGGATGATTAACTTTTCTCTCTATATTTATGTACCCTCACACTTTTCTTTTTCCCTCATCTGTTCTGCTTTTAGTGTAAAAAGCCCAGTCTTTTCCTATCTGAAGCTCTAAATAACAAGTAGGCGTTTGGGTTTTATTCCATTTCAAAGTCATGGTGTTTCTCATGCCGCTTTCCTGCTCTTAGTGCTGCAAGCACCACCACGGAGGATCTAAGTAACCACTCCTTTTTCTTTAATTTACAGCTTCCAAGGCATAAAACGAAGCTGCAAGTGAAAAGGAAGAAGCAACTCCAGAGTACACAGAAGACCACCAGCAACCCACTAAGCAAAGTTTGAGAGCAAATAAATTCAAAAATTAAGCATTAGAATTGACTACTTTTTATTTCAGTAACTATAAATTAGCAATCTAATGTAATTACAGTTAGATGTTACTGTAGAAGGGTATCTCCTCTGCAGTGTGATTTTAAGACCACAACAGCCATAAAGTGGAAAAAAGTTTAATTAAAGTTTAATCACCTAAACAAGGGAATTTAGACTTTAGATTTAAATGAAAATTTTCAGGCTAAAGCAGACAAGTAACTGATTTTGCCACAGAAATCCTGATGAGCAGTTAGAAGAGCTTTTTTCCCTTCCATTTACACCTACTGACAGAAATCAGAAATGAACATGACTTTATTTCAGGCTGATAGGCAGAGTGTAATGAATATACATCTCACAGTTTCTTCTTCATAAAAAGGCAGAGCAGCATAGCCTGCATCAAGTGCCTCTGATACCACCAGCAAAAAAAAAAAAAAAAAAAAAAAAAAAAAAAAAAAAAAAAAAAAAAAAACCCCAAAACTCTCTTCAGCATAAATGAAACAACATCAGGCTCACTGCTAATCAATTCCTTTTACAGAGATGTAATCAGACTTTAAACACATTAAGGACCCTTGGTGCTATCACAAGAACAAAAATGTCGCAGAAGTTAAATTGCTTGTGATCATGCTCTCTCTTCATGCATTCTGATACGAATTAACAAAGTCAGTAGAGCTACTCAATCTAAATAAGATGAGAAAGAAATCATCTGTCAGAATAAAAGCTGAAAAAAGATAATACCATTTACGAATTTGAAAAAATCTAACAGATTTCAAGTTAGTTGGCTTGTTATAATCCAGGGATTTAAAATATTCCTTAAGCCACTCTTAAATCAAAAAACTGTTCTTTTTTCCTAAAGATTTCAGAGAATGTAATATTGATCCTCTTGAGAGATCATAAAAATAGAACACACACTCAGAGTCCACATGGACCAGAACCATTAACAAAGGTGATACTTTAAACCATGTGTGATTATCTCTCCACTTATTAAACTCCACTGTTCAGCTGATGGAACGTCATGCCATTACTAAGGGGCTTTTTTTACTGTGATGTTTGTAACATAGTGCTCATCCATATTATCAACAAATCTGAGAAACCCAAGCTTTACTACTCCAGCTGCCTTTTACATGCACAGCATGAGCAGTCATTGACACAAGAAAGTATTGAGCTGGCACCAGGCACACAACCATGCAGCCAACACTGACACACACTGAGTTTAAATAGTGCCATTCCATTCCCAACACTGCAGCGCCAGTATCAAAGGCATGGACATAACTGAAATGCCATAGTCTATGTCTCTAAAGCTTCTGAATACCTCTATATAAAATTACAGTTATGTTGACAAGCCACCTGTTAGGCTGAAGAAAAACTGAGTAACACTGTGCCCTTGTGAGGCCACCTTTCACTGCATGTCCTCCTGACATTTTTCCTCTTCCCCAGCACAGCAGCTCTGGTGTGTGACTCACCACGGTGTGTGCTGGAGGCAGGGCAGAGCTGGGTGATGTCTGCTGGCACCCTGCAGTGGGTGGCTCAAGCTGCACATTGCCTCACTTAGCCAGGGCACGCACAGGTCCTGCCAACCCCCTGGCCACTCTGCGTGCCCTCCCTCGGGCACTGGATCTCCTGTCTGCTGCAATGGGACAAAATGACAGGGGACGAGAAAGGTTCCTGACCCGCATGGGGACTTTACCAGAAAAGAAGCGTCCAAAAAAATTCACGGTCCATGCGTCACGTTCTTAATTTGAGTGACCAAGAGAAAACTATTAAATTATACAGCTCTGTGACTTTTAATTTGTAATTTTTTCAGATTCTCATCTGTCAAAGCCTCTCTCACCTACAGGCAGGGTGTATATCTATTGAAAATATCTTTCTTAAATGTTCTCTATTGTTTTTTCAGTAAACTCATATATCACTGTAGTTTTGTTCTAATAGAAGACTAGGATTGTCAAAAAGGATCTGGAAGACAATATCAGATGATAACTACAACACAGAACAGGACACAATTTCAAGGAAACCCCTTGACTTTGAATTCATTGGCTTTTTAAAGTTTTAAAAGTAATGTTGCATAACATTAAAAAACCCCTTTTTATTGGTAATAGATGCTTTCTGACCTTTAAATACTTAGACGAGGCTGTTCTCTTCTTACAAAACTACAGTTTCTGACAGAGACATCTTGATAACCATATTAAGTGTTCTAGCTGCCCTTATTTATATTTCAAGAAAAGAATATGAGAGTTATAAACTGTATAATTTTGCCCAAGAAATTTCAATGTCAGTTTGGAGAAATCATTTTTAAGGGCTGCAGGGCAGTTTTATTCTACAACACAGATTTTTGCTCCTGTACAAAGACTGCTAGCTAAGCTAACAATTGTAGTAACTTTTTTGCAATGTGGACACCTGTTCAGTACAAACTGAAGTAAGACAGGCTACTCATTTCACATAAACCACCAGCTGTTAGATGGTACCAGGATTCAGTAACTACTGACCTGGGATAGATTTGAACTGGTGACCCAGGAGTGGAAGACTGTATATCCAATTACACATCCACATTTTAAAAACTCAACCTTTTTAATTGCATTCTAATCGCAAAGATCTCACTTTAAACAAATGGCCTCATTTCAGTGAAATGCAGGCCTATCTAGGAACTTTGTTCTTTCTAATCATGGATTTAATTGCACATGCACTTGGTTGCATTATAATGAAAGAGGGCATTTCTTGACTTGCTAGCTGGCTCACCATACATGTAAGGAGAATGTGCAAGTCTTTAAAATCTGTTCCTAGAACAGAACGGGATTTACAATGTCTTTGCAGTGTATGAGTACCACTACAGAAGAAGGTATTTAAGCAGAATTGAGGTAAATTCAACAATTCTGAGCTCTTGGAGAACATGGGATCAACTAATAAGTATTAGCAGATGGTTTTCATTAAATATGCAGAACCAAGAAACTACCTATCTCTAAAAGCTAGGAACAAGTTGACCCAGAGAGCAGAGACATGGCTTGAGAAACACAGGAAATGAAAGAAGCTGTGACATTTGACAAGTCTGGAGTGATGGCCCTGCTCCCCTGGTTTCTTTGGTAAAAGAAACATGGTAGCTGCACTGTGTAGGATGACTCTTTACTCCAGAAGGATGGAGAAGAAGGAAAACCAGAAGAGAATAACGGGAAGTACAAGCAGCTTTGCATGAATAGTGAAGGTCTAAATGTTGAAGGTATATTTATCTATTTATGACTGAAGTTTCATAGAGGCACAGCACAGACAACTCTACTCAGCTTGCTAGATTTTAAACTAGTTTGATCATCTTTTGTGAAGCCTAGATATAACCTAAGCCTTGTGCAAAGTGCTCTGGCTGCCTTCTAACTTAGGTAGTTCTGGAACAAAGGTAAATAGACAGGAGACTTCAAGTCTAGAAGAGCACAGAAGTGAAAACACTTTTGTAAATACTTAAAACTACACCTTAGATGGCAGAATTACATGTTTATTGAACATAGGGTCTTTGCAAGTGATCTGAGCTGACTAAGAGTGAATGTGGTCAGGCAGGCCTAAGAACAATCTACAAGAAAAACAGCAGCAGAGGAGAAGCAATACGCAGCAGACAGAAGCAGCAGATGGAAGAGCAATAAAACCAAAGATCACAAAATAAGCCTCACCCCAGGAAAACCCCAAAACCACAGACTTTCCACATGCAGAGAGCAACTCATGCATCTCAGTGTTTGAGGATTCATTTTTTCCCAACATTTCTTCAATACAATACATAATACACAATGCACAGAAGAAAAAAAGCAGCAGTCACTGAATTTGGATATGCTGGGGACGGAAAAGTACTACCAGTACAGCTTCTTATGGAAGACATTACAACAGCAGCAACTTGAGTCTAAGATTTGGAGTTTTCAATGAGACACATCACCTGCAAAAAGAAGTTATGGAATTGCTCAGAGGAAAAGTTTTCAGTTAGCCATTAACCACAAAGAAATGAATTAGTCTGTGAAAAAACCTGCAGGCTCACCCCCTTGATTCTTTAAATATCCTTCACATTTATAGTGTCCCACGAATGTTAATGACTACCCTAAATCACAGGGTTTATACCTGGACTAAAAAAAAACCTAAACAATTGATGTGTATTCTGACCCATTTAAGCATAACTCCAGAGCATATATATCTTGAAGCAGATATAGTGGGAGAAACTTGCATATACACTGTGCGAAATCATTAGCTTTTCTGTAAAGCATGGATTAAAAATTGGTAGCTACTGCAGGGGAGCCTGGGTCTAACCTATCTCCATAAAGCTTGTATGGTAAGTGTATGCAAAAATCACTTACTCTCATTACAATGTCCTTCTGCTGGGTTCACTGAAGTAAAAATAGTACTGATTTGGTCTTGTCAGAGCCACAAACAGATGCGAGGTGAAAGCCAGCCAGGCCAGCTAGTAACCTCACTGAATTACATGAGTATCTTCAAAAATCAGAAGAGGTAGATTTTAATTCAAAAGTAAGACTGCACGGTTATTAAATTACGAAAATATGCTGACTGATTCACAGGCACATGAACACACTCAGGCACACAAATACACATGCACACAGATACACCCTGAAGCATAAAAATAGATTTGCCAAAGCACCTGATACCACACATTGTCTGCAGCCTATTTTCATGCACATGTATTTCCTCCTTGCAGAGCCTGGCAAATTGACTATAGAAAAAAAGGCTTTGTAAGTTTCTCAAGGTAATGAAAGAAACCTTAATCCGCACAGCTCCTTTCAGATAGGAAAATTCTCATTTGAAATGACAACTTGCATCATGCTGAGGCAATTTACAGGTGACAGGATACTGTATTAGCTCCCCAAAGAGTATAAGAAGTTAAACTGCAATTCGGTCTTAACTATCCCCCAACTGCGGAAAAGGGAATAAAAGGACAAGCCAAGTAAAAGTAAAACTGCTCACAAGAGGGACATTGCAGGGTCAGAACCAGCAGCATATGGTGTACCAGCACTGGGAGCATGCAGCCAGCTCACGCTCCAGGTCCACGCTCTCCGGGACTGACTGTGGGACTGGCCATCAGTGACTCTGTGCTCTCTCACCCAGGGAGGTTGACAGCACTCCCATCCACCTGTTCACCAGCTCCTGCTGCCCCTACAGGGCCACCTCAGCACACTTCACACAAGGCAGTACATTCTAACACATTCCTAACACTGCTCTTGCAAGCTCCCACATTAGTTCACTTATGATTTGACCTTTCAAACTCTGAATATTTGTTGGAAAGCTACATTCCTAAAACATGATGATAGGCACACATATGATACAGGGAATTAGGGATTAGGGATCATCTAATCAACCTCGGGAAGATGACCCAAAATCTTGAGCTTCTTTTTCCTCCCACCATATGTTTCTATCAGTTAGAAGCTTAAACAAAACCAACGTGAACTTACACATCCAGGATACAAACGCATAAACAAGTGGTACTCAGATTTTTTTTCTTTCAAATCATGCTTATAATATACCGTTTAGTCTTTGTATGCTCAACAATATTATGTGGTTAATAACCTCTTTCAGGGTCTATTACTGGAACCAAACACTGTCATAAAGATATTAGAACAAACACACCACATTTGATTACACAGATAGTGTAAATGTGTAAAATCAAGTGTTGTTAATGGCATGGTTTAGCAAAGTTTATAACTAATTGTATTTAAATTTTCAAGGGGTCAGAGTCTCAAAACAAACTAAAAACCAAAACTACGAGCAGTTTGAATTATGGGTATTTTCTCTCCACACAGCATTTGTACCAAACACGAAGCAACTGCCAAAGAGTATTTCAGAATAATTTAAGAAACTCTAGGTTCGATGAGGTGAGAGCGAAACTCATTCAGCTGACGTTGCTGTTAACCACAGGTCCTGCCATGGTCTGTATGTTCCTGTAAGTCTGAACCCTGTCCATTGGCACAATCTGGACACATTTCCTATAATTAGGAGAAGAGTGGTCATTTGTTAACCCAGTGTCAACTTGCACTCTGGGCCAGTAGTGAAGCAAGAGGAGACATGTGACCTTTCCACTGACCTGAATGACGAGGTGATGACCTCTGCAGCCCAGCCCATAAAGGAAAGGGGACACTGTAAAACGGTCACTATGATTAATGGTTTTCTCAGGCTAGGCCAAACAAGTAATTGCTCAATCAAAAAACCCTCAGGCCCCAAACACTTAGCTTTATTACCTGTAGATATGAGATCTTTTCAGCTTCTAACCCTCTTTGCTCTAACTGGTAATTACATGGAAAAATTTCTCCTAGTATTTTAGGAATTCAAAATAAACTCTTTGGATAAAAATTATACATAATTAAAATACAATCCATCTGCAAAGCAAAGGTGACTTTCAAAACTCGCTGTTATTCTGAACTTTGGGTTCCAGCTAGTTAGTGAGCTTTGCTTGTAGCATCCCAGTATTGCTTGCAAAAACTTGAATTCCAGGGAAGATGTTTCAGAAAAAGAGATAATTAACAAGCTGTAACTGTTAGAAAATTAAGCACGCTTTCTCAAGTTGTTGTCGAGTGAGACAATTGTCTCTGTTTTGAAGGCATTAGCAATCTGTTCTGTCAGCCCAAAATGTTTGCTGTGCCAAAACCTGTGCAATTCAGCATAATAAATTATCAACCTTTATACTAACACAACACAGGCAAAGTTTATATATATTGTTGCTCACGAGTTCACAACCCAAGAAAGCAGTCAGTAACTTCTTGACAGGACATTGCTAATGTTGGGACAGTTTGGGAGAAACTGGACATTATGGGACAGCTTGCTGGCAAAACCACCCTATTCCCTTTCATAACTCCTCTTATCTGTGAAGGGATGGCAAACTTAAGAGACAAAGATCCAAATATCCCATTAAAGCACTGTTTTTTTCCTAGTCACCTAAAGTTAACATCACAGACAACTGCAATTAACTGTAGAAGTTATGCAATTTGATGGTGAATAGAAGACACTCAACTCCTAAATCTAAAACCATGGGCCACTGAATTTGCTTGAGGGGCTGTACTTCACATCCGTGGTATTTCAGTACAACTGGCTTCAGAATCATGTCTGATACGTTTCTGTTCACAATACCTGAAGCATCTTTTTCAGCAAGGAGGGTGAGCAGAGCACCTGTCAGCCTTCAGGGAACACCAGCTCACAGGATGATTGCATATTAGAAGGTTTCATGGCCCAGGATAAGGTCAGGGATTCTGCCATTTATGGAACAATGTAACTGTTGTCAGAAAGCATATCCTATAACAAGAGTCCCACAGTCAACTTAATGACCATATGCAAATATCTAGGGGATATACCCCTAGAGAGAAAAAAAAAAAAAAAAAAAAAAAACAAAAAACCAAAAAGGCAAAATCTGTTAAGAATTCCAGAAGTAGTAGGCAGAAAATCTCTGGAACTGCTGGAGAAATTACTATTACTGGGTACCTGCTATTTACTTACCTAACATTCAAATATTTTTCCACCTTTTTTTTTTCTTTTAGCCAGAGAGGCCCCCAGCAATACCCTTCTGCATGGAGATAACTGAGTTAGCAACTGTACAACTTAATTTAAAAAAGGTTACCTGGAGAGCTTAATGGGGAATCCATACACTGCAAAAGTGAGAACATGGAATCATGAAATACTGCATTCAGTCCAGGAATTCAGTACTTCATTTCCTATGAGGCCAGTGATTAAATTCTCACAGAAAAATGCTAAGCTGTCTACAAAAGCAAAGGTTAACTGATCACTCAGGTAGGACAGACCTGGTTGAGACAAATGCTATCTACTATTAAAAATATTTTATCCATTTTCTTTTTTCAGTTTTATTTAATCTTGAGTAGTACTTAGAGGTAATGTCAGGAGGTGCATCTTACAGTCTTCTAACTAAAAGCAATTAATAACAAAGAGGTTCTTTGGATAGGAAAGTGACATTTAGAAATCTGAACTCATAAAATGCTAATGCAATTGTAGTCTCTTTATGCATAATCACTCAAACTGAAAATGAAAATATTAAAGTGCAAATGTTTACTTGCTCTTATATGCAGTTAAAAATGGCCATTTCTTTCCTTTTAGAAAGATTTAGTCCTTATATGATTTTCTTTTTCTTAAAAATCAGCTTTTTATCTCTGGACTATCTTCAGGCAATCTTTGCTTAAAAGGTTCCTCTTAAAGACTGCTGCCCTTATCAACTGCTCTCTCTTCTCTACCTTGTCAACCTTTATAAAAGTTTAAACTCCTGACATTTTCTGCTTCTTCTTTGCATGTGTAGTTCCAAACCTGTCTGTATGAATTGGCGTGCATATTGGATTAGAACTTCTCCATAAAAACTGACTTCAGAGGGGGAAAAAAATGTCAGAATTGTTTTCAACTGCTATGAGTCATTACTCAGTACTATTTTTCTGCCACCTGGTTTCTTCATTTTGATGATTGATCCTGCTCCCTGTTCTAAAGTCCTAAAAACTTTCGAATTTTTCTCATCAGGCCAGAACAGGAGGACTGGAGGCAGCAGAAAACACATCTTGCTCTTTCACTAGCACCAACAGCTAGTCCTCATTTTTCATAAAACATTGCATTATATGATGTTTTATTCCTCTTTCCCTTGTAACTCTTCTAAGTGGAGCACTTATGGCTCATTTTGTGAATAAGCTCAGTTCTATCAATATGACAGCAGATACATTTAACAAACACTGGCAGAATATGGCTGTAAATCCATTGTTCTTCCCTGTATCACATACTTCCTTCCCAACCCCAACCATGTTTTAGGTCCAAAACACTCCATGAACTGCTGATTTGCAGACACTACTAAGAACTTCCACCCATCTAAGCTAGCATCTGGCTAAAAGCACCTTCACCCTTTTACGTATTTACTTTTAGAATAGCAGAAGTACCATCTCAAATCAAAATTCTTCAAGTTCTTAGATACTTCCAACCTCCCAAGAGTGTTCTCAGTCACAGCAATACAGATCCTCGCCGCTGCATAACTTCGTACAAACCTATTTTTGTTTAATCACACTAGAGACACTCACCATCATTTTCTGCATCTCCTCCAAGCATTGAGATCTTATTTTTAATTTTGTAAATGTTTAAAGCTCATTTCCATTAGACAGCTCAAATATGCTGAATGAGTTATGCCTGCAGCATTCCCACAATCTAGAAGAACACAACATCCAGTTCTACGTTCATATCTGACATGTTCATTTATTTAAAAAGGACATCACTCTGTATTTCCCTGCTAAAGTAAATTCTAGAATAAGTTAGATCATTTGTATTATTACAGCAACCAATACCCTATGCAGTACTTTCACAGGCAAAAATGAGCAATCTAAAGCTCTAATCAGTAAATAAGCCTCTTGAAACTAAAACTAATGTCTAAATAATATAAATATTTATCGCAGAATAGACCCAGTCATATCTCTTCAAAAGCTTCAATCTATCTATTAGAGATTTGCTTTAAATGTCTGCTGAGCATAAGACCCATTCATAATGCTAAGGGATCTGTTGGAGAAAATCCATTGCTACCATTTTAACAGCCTTTAGTAGACAGTTTTGACAGCATTACACATGAAACTTTACTTGCTGGATGGCAGAGCAGTAAGCAATCATGAGTATTATCAATCCATTCAAATCTGACATGTTTACCAACAGAGAGCAGTCTCAGCTGCTGGGCACATAGAGTCCAACCATGGAACAACAATTTTAAAAGCTTCCGAAAATGTCATAATCATTGCTCTGGTTCTGGTCCTGATTTTTTTATTTTCACTACAAATAGTGGATATAACCTGAATTTTAACAGCATTTAAAAAATCCAATTTATTATTAAAGAGTTGAATTTAGACTTCAGTTATTTTGCTCCTTCAGTTAACGTATGTTTTTTTCTCTCTAAAAAGAGCAATAAAGTAGTACAGGAGGAAAGAAAATACTTTCTTTTCCTTTCTGTCTACTATTTCTCCCCCTCCGAAGCCCTGGAGACTGAGCATGTTACTTAATTGATTTAAGCCTGCTATATCCATCTTTCCAAATCACAGTGCACAAACCAGGAGTGAAATTCAAATTTGGGTGAAACAGCGATGAAATATAATGTCTGACAGCACTATTTTATTTCCTCTCTTTTAATCCTGTTCTGACTGTGAGGGGCAGGCGCAGAAGAATTCTGCAAAACATAACAAAGAAAAGCAAAGTCTAACAAAAAGAATACAACAGGATGGAAGGTTGTATTGTGAGCTCTCTCGCAGAACTACCATCCTCTTATGCCATGTTCATACCATGACTGACAAGAATTCTACCAGCCTATAACTAGAGTTTTTAGGCACTTCTACACAACAACAACAAAAAAAATTATTTGGACTACTAATGATTATCCACAACCAACTGGATGGAGACTTTTTACACTTCAAGAGAGCCGGTATGTCTGACGTATCCCTGGATGCAGTGCCTCTTCAGCCTGGATGTGAGAGGTAGTAAATCTGACCCTAATTCTTTATTAAAATATAACACAAAAGCATATGTATGCACAAATTGATGCAGAAAGGACGGGGCAAGAAATAAAGAGAGTGAAATTGTTTCTTGGGGATGACTGCTGGCATAATTCTAAAATGCACTTTATATTAAGTTCCAAGCTGCGCTAAAGAGTTTCAGTAGCATATATTTTATTCTCTGCTGGTAACAAATGTGTTTCACTTGGCACCACCACTATGTCAATTGCCACAGCCTCCATTTATCCATCACTAGCTGATTTTGAAAACTTGAAAGATTTTCTTTTAGATACAGCTGTAACTCATTAGAGTCTTTTTGCCAATCTCGTTGCAATGCATTTCTTTAGTTCCTACCAGACACACCTTTCTCACTGAATGACAGCCTACTTTTGTGCCTTGGTTTTTGACTCTAAAGTCAGGAATAGAGTATCATGAGTATGCTCACTGTAATTCTGGTTTCTCTTTCTGGCTCTCAACTGAATTAATAAGCTCTAGTTTACCAATATGCTTGTCCTCTTGAATTGAACATCAAAGACTCAATTTCCTGAGCATATTCTACCTCTGCTGGAAAAACTTTTAGGTCTAAATTAATCCTGAAAATAGGGTTGATAAAGCTCCAGCCACAAATACTTCTCTCAGTAGAACATTGCCCTCTGCTATATCCACATTTCAAAATAAAGAGTCCACATTAACTACTTCTGCAGGATTATAGGAAAAAAATCAATGTTGTCTCTCTCTGGCAAACCTATCTCCACAGCAGAAGAGAGAGATGGTTACAATATGTAGCTTCTTGAGATGTGGATCATTGCTCATGAACCAAAAGCTGTCCAGGATAGAAACACCAAGAGTCTCAAGTCCTGAGGAACCTTTAGTCCAGAGAAGTATGTAAAGACTTCTATGCCATTTCTTGAATTAATTTATAAATTATAGCCAGACCCAAGAAACAGTCCTATTACGACCTTCAGAGTATCAAAAAACATCCAAGAAATGCTGGGAAGTTTTGTAACATCTATTAAATACATATAATTCCATGAAATAATGTAAAGATTTTAAAGACACTCATCTAGAACTACAGATGTAATTATTCCATTGTGAATTAAATCACAACAAATTATATACAACTAAATACTCTCTCTGAAGCTCTTGTTGAAGAGTTTTTTCTGTCTCTGACACGGTGTAATCCTTCTCATTCTCTCTTTTCATGGAGCCATTAAATTGTACAAATGTAGAGAGGACATGCAGGGCTATAGACTGATGAGGTTCAGGAAAGATGACTGAGATCATACTGTGTTGTAACCTTTTAGTTTATTGACAGGAAGAAGCAAGAATGAGCCCTGGAAAGTTCACCACCCTGCCTGGGGATGTTTCTACCTGGCAGGTTCCTGGTCTGTAAAGGTTGTACCCTACTGGGGTAAGAGGACAATAATAAACACCTCCTGTATCTTTCAAAGCCAGACCAGCTACATGTTGCCTCCAGCTTGGTATCTACAGAAAAGTAAAAACAATGTCCATAAATCAGAGCCTTTTCAGAAACATGCTGCCACATGAGCAATCATTTTGCACTGCAAACTAGTCTAAAAAGTGCAGCTTAGAAGCCGAGTGGTCCTCAAAATGACAATAATATTTCTTAAAGTTTTGTGCAGTATCTGGAATACTATGGTCTCAAGTGACAAGCAGAATAAAATAGTGAGTTCCCTGCAAGTCAGTGTTTTCACTCTTATTCATGCATGAGGGTCTATAAGACCACATAACTTTCTTAAGGTGAAACACTTTTCTTGAGTTATTAATCCTTCTGTCATCAGTAAAACAGTAAAGCTAAAAGCAATACAATGCCAAAACCACTCACTTTATAATACATGTAGAATAACAAAACTCTGTCCCGTGACACAAAACCCTCTTCCTTTACCCTCTATGACTTGCCAACAAAATAGGTGTACACTAAAAATACCAAAAAAGTACTGAAGACAACTCTATTCCCTACTGTCTATTTCCTTCCAGTTTTCCAGGAGACACTTTCACACTACCAATTAAGTTCAGAAAGACCTCTGAGATCACCAAGTCCAAATACAGTGGACTAAGACAATTACACAGAATTGAGCATAGGCCAAAGTGAGACGAGAAGGTGCTCCACACACTGGAGCAGATGCCCACACAGCAGCCCATAGAGGACTCCCATGCCCAGGTGGGTATTTCCTGAAGGAAATGGCCTGTGGAGAGGACCCATGTGGAATTGTAAGAAAGTGTGAAGGAAGGAACAAGAGAACAGCTCCGTGGTGATAGTATCCCCTCCTAAACTTCACTTGTGCCACTTGGGCCAGGGAAGGAGAGTGTGGAGTAAAGGACTGAAGTTGTTTGGATTGGGGAACAGAAAGAAATGGTTAGTCTTTGTTTCTTACTATCCCAATGAAATTTAATTGGCAGCCAGTTAATCATCCCCACAGCAAGTCCTTTTCTGCCCACAAAGATAGCAGTAAGAAATCCCCCCTTAATCTTGAATCACAAGTTTTCTGATTTCTGTTTGTTCCCTGGTTTTCCCATCCAACTGAGGAGTGGAGAGTGTGGCTATGTGGGAATTTCACTAACTCACCAGGATTAATAATACAACTTCTATGGTTTTACTGTGATTATTTGATCCCTTGATGCATTTGAGAGAATATTAATTGTTCATTCTACATTTTTCATTTCCCTATGTTTTTCTTAGACTTTCGATCGGTTGGATACGTTACATTTGTCCATTAAGCAGCTGTTAAGTCTTCTCTGCACTGTGTATTTGCCAACTAATATTAAATCACCATGTCAAACATGTATCTACAACATGCTCATTTTACTTCAGAGCAAAACATTCTCTCAACATCTGAATTGTTCTCTCTGTACTTTCCATTCACCTGCTAACACAGAAGTTGACCAGTATACGTCTGCAACATGTTTAACGAACAGGTATTTTGCCTTCCCTGGTAATTGACTGGTACTGCATGTGCCACTCTCCCAGAAGGTTCTTGGGAGGAAAAGTGTAGTGGATAATTTCCACTGCTTCCACTCTTGATGGGCCAAACACCATCAGGACCTGGTAAGATGCCTGCTTCGCATTATTACTAGCTAGATTTAGTCTTAACTGTAGGTCTACTTCAAAAGTTTCTCCTCTTCCAGATTTCCCATTTCACTTCTCTGAAGAGCCTGAAACGGTGCCAGGATTCTCCCCCTTTGTTTTAATTATAGCTTTATTTTAGGATTTGCTCAATTGCTCCAAGACAAATATTCTCATCTGCCCTCAGACTGCTCTCAGGTTCTCTCAGATCTATTCCACTGCAGGAACAGAAACTTAGTTCTAGAACACAGATTCATCACTTAGTTAAATTCACCATTATGTAAAATAGTTACTCTTGTTCATATTAATGTGTTAAAGATAAAATGCATATACAGACATACACATAAATCTATAAACGCTAATCATAAGTCTAAGCAGTAGCTTATCTCCACTCACTGAACACTGAAAGACAGAAATTTGTTTACCTCATTAAAAAACAACTTAATTTTTTTTTATCCTGAAGTAAAACCAAATGCATTCATATTTTAAAGTCAAGACCAAGCAAAATAGTCTTGATAGGACTGAGACAACAGTTCATAGTCTTCCAGAGAAAGAATGCAGGGAGAAGGAAATTAAACAGGCATTCTTGCATGTATTTCCTGATGTTATTTTCATTATGGAGAAGTAAAATTACATTTACTCCCTTGACAGCAAAGGTCAAACAATCTGATAAAATCTAGTTAATGCTGAGAATGATTGATGTTTAAATGAAAAAGTCATGTAGCAAAATGTGTTCTCTCTTCTTTATTCTCTCCATATCATTAATATAGTTATTCTTAATATAACTAAAAGGTCTAAAACCAAACTAAAGGTCAAAGGAGTCTTCTGATTTATGTACTCCCATATCCAATAAAGATTTAGCCATCCATGACATTTTCATAATGGTAACACACTTCCTTTTTTAAGTATTTGAATTGCTTAGTTCAACCACAATATTGACTTTTAGCCTACTCCTTATCCTGTATTAGTACTCACACATCTATTTTAAAAATTTCATGCTTCTCTGAAAGAAGCAGCACTAGGTATTACCAGTAATCAATATGTACAACAAAACAAGTGTACCCATAACTTCTTACATATTCTGACTTAAAACCCCTTGGAATCAACCCTGAACATAGCTTTTTAGTTCTCAGAAACCAAACAACTGGTCACTAATCATTTTAAGCCCAGTAAGTACCTGCTCTAGGTTCCTCAATGCCCAGATGCTATGGAAGCATTCTACAGAGCTGCAGAAAGGCTGACAGTGTTTACTGGTCGTGAAGTTCCTGACATGTTCCAGATAAATATCTCATTATGCTCTAGAAAAACATCAATAAAATCCCTCCTGAGACAGACTGGGAACACCACTCTCTCCACCCACCAGCTGAACCGCCATATGCAGCCTTGACATAGTTCATGATTCTGCTCCTAGATCTTGGAAGCAGAGCAGAAAATGGGATGATAAAGTTGTTTGCTAGTTCATTTGGGAGCACTGATTTAATTTAAAGGCAATGGAACTGTAACAGCTGATCAGTTCTTCAGCATTCTGTTTAAAAATCACTACAAGACGGATAATGTCGGTCAGATGTTTAACAGGCATACAACACAGATCTATGGCTTTAAATATGTGCACCGTTATATTAAGATGGAATGACTGAAACAACATTGATGCTATCCAATTTATGAGTATTGTCTGTCAGGGTAGCAATAATTACTTACTTTCAAATTCAGTTATGATCATTAAGGTCACATTTTCTGGTGTGGACATGTAACAGTACAAGTTTTCTGCTAACTTTCCGCCTCCAATTTTTCTCTTCCTATTAAAAACCCATTCCAGTTTGGCAGCTGAGATTTGAGGCTACCTCAGATTGCCAAAACAACATAATGGAATTTTATTCTTTTTTCAGTTCAGGAAGATTGCCATTTGAAATACTCTCCCAGCAATCAGCCATCTGAAATACTCTCCCAGCAATCATCTGCAGTGTCTGAGAAGCAATGACCTCTATTCTGAGCACAGGAAAAAAAGCACCTAAGGTTGATCAGCAAACTAACCAGAATTTTTTTTTTTGAATAGTAGTAAAATGTGTCTTAATATACTTAAAATTGCAAGTTGACCCACGGAATTACTCAAAGCCTAAAATACTACAGGACAATATCAAATGTAAAGAGAAGTGTGAAGCTGGCTGTTTATTTGGTACAATTCTGTTTATTTACAGTACCATAATCAATGATTAAGTAACCAAAGCAAGTATCTTGGTTGAGAATTTCAAGCCGGGTTTCCATTCTTTGCCAACTGCAAAGCCATTCCCTCTCACGCATATACAGTCTTTAGTCCTTCCACTTTGCCTTCCATGGATTTTCTATCACCTCTGAAACACTGACCTGACCTCCTACCCACAGAGACTGCCCCTAAAAAAATTTCTTGGCTTATTTGACATAGCTTTCAGTCTCCTGTGATACCAATCAGGCTCCTAAAAAAAGATTACTATAGCCCCTGATACTGCTGTAGAAAAAAAGCATTTAACTGCTCCCCATGTAACTAGAAAGAGAGCTTAAGCAAAGTCTAGACAACAGACCAAAGATTCATTTGTGGGCAGCTGCCACAGCTCTGCAATGGAGAAATATTATTTGCTGAAGGAAAATAAAGATTAAATTTCATGCTTTAATTTGCTGATAAAACATCAAGTTCTGTCAGAGTCAGCCATCAAACTTGCATTAAGTCAGTTATTTGCAGGTGTAGCCTTACTAAGTAAAGTCTGAAGCAGAAAAAAAAAGGATGTGGTATACAAAAAAACAAAATAAAAAAATCTGTTCTTCACCATTTTCCTCGCAGCAGACCAAAATACCATGCAAAAAGCACAATTCTCTTCTACTGTTATTACATGTCTTACACAAACACCATCCTCTCATCATCCTTACAACTCATTTTAGTTGAAAATCCTGGAAATCTTGGGGACAGTAATCTCTGGGATGAAATTCTGATTTCCCCCTATCTTTATATCACTGTAAAAACACTCTTGGATTTCAAAATAACCAAAATTTCATCCTATATACCAAATACATCAATATCCCTATGCATCATGAAAGCCAGAACCAAAGCAAAAGGGCTTTGTTTCCTATTTGTGATGCCTTCAATTCTTATGCAAATTAAAAGCTAGACTTGGCTACTGAGCTCATTTCCTTGCCAAAAACAAACATGTTAATACATGCTTTAGACAGAAGTTAGGAGAATAAAAGGAGGTTTTTTACATTGAAAGCAATAAAAACACTAGGCAACATTTTCTTAAATTCCAGAGAATTATTCTGAGGAGGAATTAGGTACATAGACCACAGTAGTGTCTATAACTTCTCCACAGTAGTACTGCACTCAACCAATCAGTGACAGGTGCCTACATCACTGAAGTTTGGACAGTTACTCTTCAGCGATACAAGGCAGTAAGTTCTTCCTTCTCAACCTCTTCATATTCAAATGAGTAACAAAATCATGTGCTAACCACATCCTTGCTCATCAGCCTGGTCCATCAGCATGCAGCCGAGTTCCTTCAGAGATAAGGGAGTAGGTACCATCTGCTATCAATACTGTCCACACACTTACCAGTCAAGACTTGTTTCAGGCCCCGCTTCTTTCCTGAGTTAACAGAAGGTGACAAGCCTGGCAGTTTGCAAATTTTCCCTGCATGACTGATTCAGCCTGGCTGACCAGATACATGCTAATGAGAATGTGCCAGCTCACAACAAAAACATTTTTGAATAATTTAGAACTTCAGAGCTTGGTGTGCCAGATAATACAATTCATTGTTTAATGACTATGCCAGCAGAATGTACAAGCATCTACTACAAACACAGACTGCAAAATCATCATCGGACCTAACTTTATAAATAATGCAAAAGGAAAAAGAAGCAAAACCAACTTAAAACTTTGTTTTCATCCGCATCAGCAAGACTGATGACACAAGCTATATACGTTTCACATATTCTTGATTTTGAGGCTTCAGGAATTTGTGTGGACGCTTAGCTTTCTTTCAAAGATAAAGGGCACTGCTAACTAAATTTATGCCCTGAAATTTTTCAAAGAAAATATTTATCCTTATTTTCCTTTTAGCTTGCCAGTGGAAGTGTCTCACCAACACCATCCACTCAGCAAGGCAGAAGTGAATCAAAGAGGTGTTTCAAAACAAAGAAATAAGCATTTAGGACACTGTCTTTGGTGATAGGTCCCATCATGCCACACTGTGCCTTTACTGCAAGTCCTTAAAACTAGTTAGACTAGTTACCTTGGAAAATACTGTCATTAACTACCTTTCTACAAAATGAGTATTTTTGATAAATCCATTCTTAACTGCAAGAGTTCAAGTCTGTTGACCTAAATACTGTTGAAAATCCAATCACGGTATCACATTATTAGTTTAAAATGAGTTTTTCACCTACGAGTGAGTTTGGGATTGGATTTTTTGAGGTGGTTTTGTGTGTGTGCTTTGTGAGGGTTTTTTTTTTCCTTTTTAATGATTAATACACTTAACTTGTACAAATTTTAATCAAAGAGACTTTGCCAGACTTGAATAAAACCAGTCTTATTCTTCAGAACAGCTGGCCCTAACAGAAGAATTGCTAAGTTAAAAACCAGATTAAACAGCAACTCTGAAAATCAGAAAACTGTATTTAGATGCTTTGGAGCTGATGCAAATCCCTGGTAAAACACCAAGTTGGGGATGTAGGTACACTCTCAGCATCTTTATACTACTTTTTGCAATAGCATCAGTCTGACACACATCCATTAATGACTGTAACTCAGGCATAGGAAGCCCTGCAATTTATTAGACAATTTAAAAGACATGGTCAGGTAATTGCTCACTGTTGCAACTACTGCGATCTTTCCAATAACCACAGAAGACCAGCACAGTGTAATAAAAGTTCACTTGGAACAGCAAAAATGGTCACTGGCCATTCTATTAGAAGAAGAAAATACACACACAAGTGTTTGGGGTCTGTTTTTTCTCTTACACTATATGCTGTGCTCTGACTGGCTGTTCAGAGCTCCACAAATTATGAACTGGCCTTTGTTCCAGGAATCTTTGTCTAAATTTTGATAACTGCAATTTTTTTAAAATATGTTCCAGCACAATTAACTTCTTCCACCATTAGAGATTTATTTCGTTCACAAGGGAAAACTTATTTGATCAACTAGGAACATGTTCTGCCACACTCCTACAAGCATGTTCTTGTCATTCCTCATACCTTGTTAGCACTTTCTGTTCACTCCGAGTCAGCATTTGTCATGCTGTGACCACCAAAGGCAGCAGGCACGGTCTGCACCCCATCGGCTTCATGGGCTGCACATCTATTTGGAAATTCCTCCAAAATGGCAAAAACACATCTTGCACCACCTTGCAGACTGCTTTCAACTTCCATGACTGGCCCCAGCTGCACCTGACACAACCATTTGGACAGCTCCAGCTAGCACTGGGGATTTCAAAGCCCTGTTCTGTTAAACTACACATGCTGGTCTCATCCTGGTTATACCACGGGCATCCAAAACCACTGAGAGATTGTCACAATCCCAGAAATTTGCTACATCTTCTTGGGATTTCAGAAATCAAATCTGTTCAAAACGTCAACGTGCCCCCTTCATACTAGAACCCCTTTTAGTATCAGTCTCTGGTACTTTATTATTAAGAATTGACCAGCTATTTAGGTGTCCTATCTAGTGAAAACCTAAAAACAACTTTTAAAAAAATCCTAATGATTACATATATTTCTCCCACTCTTCTTCCATCTCTTTAGCAAAGCTGCAAGTATAGCAGGGTGAGGGTCACATGTAAGACAGAATGTTGGATTGTTGCTTTTGCTAGTATTTTGAGATTTCAGAATCTTATTGTGCATGTTGGGGGCTAACCTCTGCTCCACCAACCATCTTTGGGGAGCCTACTAGCAGCTTTGAGCTAATTACAGAGCCTAAAGCCTCCCTTGCCCTTCCTATACTTAGATGGAATTGGTCATGTTCTATATTAAAATAACTTCCTTTTCATGAAAAAAAGGCAAAAATAGGCTTCACTTCATTTTCTGACTCATTTTGCATGCCTGGCTATTTCAGCATGAAAATTCTATTGCAGAGATAAGGAAACACATGAGCTATTTCAAAGCAAATTTTAAAGAAGCTGTCAGACTTTGTGACTAACTAGTGAGTGCTCATAAACTAAGAATTTTCTCCTAATACCAAGCCACATTTCTTTTCGTACTAAGGGAAAACAGAGGAAGAGAAGATTGCTGATACAAAGATGCCAAGGAAGACCAACAAAACCAGCATTCTCACATTTCTGTAAAACATTGGGCAAGAAAGTTGTGGACTCTTCCCCTGAGGTTTGAGTTCTCACTTCCCAACTAATCAGTGAGACCAGGTTTTCTTACCTCTCCATTTGCTTTCTCAGATCCTATTCCCACTCCAGAGGTCACCTGCCGAGTGACCTCATGTCTAACAGATACGGGAGACCTTCTACAAAACCTCTATTTTCTCAGCTGCCAATCTTGCTGTGCCATCACCATTATGTCATCAGAGGAACCAGAGACAGAAATGAGAGGTTTGACCCCATGTGCATCAACATCATGCTGAGTTTGCTGCCTGGATTTTGCTCCAGTGATGATACCTTCTTTTAAAATCACGTGGGAAACGGACTCTGTAGAAGACAGTTGTTCCACATGCCTTTTTATGAACAGAAGACACTCCAGAAGCTGCTTCTTCAGGTCTTTATGAAAATAACAGAAAATCAGCTTTTTAAGAGTAAAGGTGGCAAAATAATCAAAGCCTTCTGCAGCGATCTCTTCCAGATAGACCATAACCAAACCATGGCAAACCTGGAAGGATTATGCATGTTATACCTGCAGCAGCCATGCTACCCTGTTTTCCCTGTCCCCCATTTTTCAAACATGCCCCAGAAAGGGCAAGCTGTGCTTTTCTTGGCTTTTGGGGTCCTGTAACCATGCAAACATAGCAGTTCCAGTAGTAAGACTTCAAGGAATATTGCTTGTAGGATGATAGTGAACTAAATATTAAGTTATTTTGTTAGTTCAAGAATGTCTGGTTTTATTTGGAAATTTTACTAACAGGTCCAGAATACTTGTTGAAATACTTCTCTGAAAGTCAGGTAGTGCTTTCCAAAGCTTATCAGTAAGGTAGTCTAGTTTCTCTTCATTTTTGGCACTGGAAAATGGATGTACTGGCGTGTAGTCTGAAGACCACAAGCCCACTCTAATGAGGGGTTACAGGGCCAAGCAGAAAATAATTCATGTGCACAGTCCCTTGGTCTCCAATGTACAAGTGTTGGTATCTTCATAACTAAAAGCAGTCATGAGTACTTAAAGCACAAACTGAACAGGCTTCAATGTCAAAGCTTTAGGGGAAAACTAGATTTACTTAGAAAGCTCAATAGGATCAGGATGTAGCAACTTCATGGCCATACATTTCATACATACCATGTGAAATGCATATTCCACATTCATTACAAGATGACTTCCCAAAGCAGAGATACTTGTAGGTAGGATTTCTGGGTTAGGAGATCCCTTTCACCACAGTCTCCAACTAGGCCCATGCTTACAGCAGTATCTCCAAGTATGAGAGACACCTTTCTACATTGTCCATCCCTTTTGAAAGCAAGCATCTGTTAAAGACATTGAGCTATAAGAAAAGCAGCTGAAATGCACCACAAAGTCAGTTTGGATATAGGCTTTTGGTTGTTTTTTTTTTTTTTGTTTACCAGAATCAGTTGCAAGTCAACCCTGAGCCACAAGCTAAAAGCCAAATTTCTACCTTCCTTTGATACTGAAATCTGTATACTCTTGAAAGCAAATACTTTGAGAGTCTAAAGTTGACTGCCTTTTCTAGATAGCATTGAGGGGTCCAATAGCCAGTTAGGCCTCTGAATTTTTGAAAATACAGTGTTTAACCAGCCTGCCTAAAATACTAAAGGCAGAGTTAGGGTAGGTTAGAACAGCATGCTGTTGCAAGCATTAAACAGGCACAAATAAAGGGCAGAGAAACCCTACAGAGAGACCTCAGCTAATCAGAGAGATGCAAAATCACCGACAGTTTGAAGTTTAATAAGGGCAAGTCCTGGACTCTGCAACTTGGGATGAGGCAACACTGGATGTATAGATGTGTACAAACCAGAAATGTCAAATCCCACGTGGAGATCTGGGCACCACAGACTAAAAACGATACTAAACTATTAGTAAGCATCCAAAGAAGAGCCACGAGGATGGAGAAGGGCCTTGATGGGAAGCCGTATGAGGAGTGCCTGAGGTCACTTGGTCTGTTCAGCCTGGAGAACAGGAGACTGAGGGGAGGCCCCATTGCAGTCTACAACCTCCCCATGAGGGAAGAGGAGGGAGAGGCATTGATCTCTTCTCTGCGGTGACAAGTGACAAGACCTGGGGGGATGGCATGAACTGTCAGGGACAGTTTAGGTCAGATACCAGGAAAAGGTTTTTTTCACCCAGAGGGTGGCCGAGCACTGGAACAGGCTCCCCACGGAAGCAGTCACAGCACCAAGGCTGACAGAGCTAAAGCATTTGGACAGTGCTCTCAGACACATAGTGTGATTCTTGGGGTGTCCCAAGCAGGACCAGGAGCTGGACTCATTGGTCCTGATGGGTCCCTTCCGACTCAGCATGTTCTATGATACTGCTGATGCCTGGCCCTCCTGTCTGTTAATCGTACCTTGAAGCTACATGGAGGAGGGAAACTTCAGTCTGTCTGCAAACACACAACAGGGCTCCCTTACAAATGCAGTGGCTGTAAATGCCCCATCTGGGATGAAGTTTAGGTCTGATTGCAGCTGCAAAAACAGCCAAAGGGTGCCAAAATGCCAATTCACACTTCAGTGTGTGGCCAGTACCCATAACCATTCTGTGCCTGTGCCAAAAATAAGTCATGAGTTGCAGCACATATCGTTTCTTTAACAGCCAGGTAAGGAGATTCATTACAAGAAACATTACAGTACTACAAGGGGAAAAATAAATCTTTCTCCTTCAGAGTATTCATCTTGTGCTTTTACAAAATTCCTCATGCCAAAACAGTAATGTGCAGTCTGAAGAGCCAACACCAGACCTCCAAAAAGCATATCCAGAAGTACAAGAACTTCATAACTCCAAATAATACAAGGTGATGTTCACAAGTGGTACAACCCCCAGTAGCAGCAGTGGGATTTACTATGGACTTACAGTTAGCAGTGTGATTAAGCACCCATCTAAACTGGGGCAAGCTGCTGCATTAGTCGTCAAAGCAGGTAATTACTGAAGCTTGATAAGACATTACAATACTAACCCTTAGTCAGATTAAGAGAGGCTCCTTTTGGAAGAAAAAGCTGGCATACAAAATTCAAGGAAGTAGATAAATGCTAATGTAAGTCTAAGAAATAAGGCATACTTTATTACCATTACATTTGAAATTGTATTTCTACAGCACATCTTATTCAAACATTTTCCAAAACCTGAGCTTCTGAAAAATAACTGATTTTTGCTAAACAAACTCAGAATTACGCTTGAAAGAAATTTTTAAAACGGAAGCCTAACTTCTCTGTTTTTTCCCATAGTTCAAGTGCCTGGAAAAACAGAGTGCCATTACACAGGAAAACCACAAGGGGCCATTACTCAAGCTCTACTTCGATATTTCCAGACCTTTAGAACCCATCTTCTCCACATAAATTTCCAGCTATTGTAAACAGAGTCCTACCCACTAGAGCTACTAAGCTTAACGATATGGAGATATGCCACACTTTGCCATCTGGAAAGAACACACTTCATACAGCTTCCAGCTCTAAGCCAGGGTGAGCAGCATGGCCAAATCCACACCTGGATACAAATTGGTGCCATCTCACTTCAGCATTGAGGTTTTTCTAAGTAATGCCAGCTGAGTTGCCATTAAAATGTAGTGACATCTTTGCATTACAATAATCTGTAAGTGGTAACTGCAGCTGATGCACCATAGCAGAACAGAAAAGTAAATCTAGAAGGCACTGCAGGACTGCAGACCTCCAGCCTCACAGGGCTTTTGTACAGCCTGCATTCAGTATGCTTTAATAGAGCCTGTGAAGGGGACAATGAAGAACGAGGGTTGTATACAGGCAGGGGTGGAGAAGGTGACAGTGCTGAGGGCAGGTAGACTCCTCATGATACAGTAGATCAGAACCAATGTCATTTGAGGCACATGTCATTTGTGCCAGGAAGAAAGAAGAACATGTGTCATTTCCCTACCATCTACCATTATAATCAGCCAGCCAAACCATCCTGTTTGCAACATACAGCTGAAAAACTCAGGTACTGGACCTTTTACCTGCCTGCAGAGACACCAGCCATCTCACAGGAAAGCCAACCTTCAACTATCCTGCATGTGCTGTGTAGCAGGGAGGCAATGAAACCTGGAGAAGTGTTGAAGAGCTCAGTCTCACTGTAGGTTGACAGACTTGCCAGACTAACTAGAAGTCAGGTTTCAGGTTACTCTTCACATGACCAGCGCAGATTTAGACCAAAGTTCACTGCAAATCCAGTTATACATATGACCTTGTAGGCTGGCAGGAAGAACACCCTGTGAGAAACTCAGAAGAGAATCCCAGTTATCAGATTTAGGTGCTGAACTTCAGCAGCTGAGGTTGTGAACCCCGATGTCGCTTCACTCTTTCTCTGTTCCCCAAAGTGATTTATCACCCCAAAAGAAACAGAGAGAAGCAAAATGAACTTATGCTGCTGTTCTGAAGAGACCAAGTACTACTCACAAATTAACAAGCAGGCTCTGAAGTTCCTCCAGTGCCCAAACTCTAAATCTGTTCTTCCTTTGTGAGCAATACAGAAAGACTACCCCAAGCAGCCAATCAAGCAGGATAAGCTGGATAAAATGCCTTACTCCAAGTTCCAGGAATCAGAGCAGTAGATGGAAACAAAGAGCTGGTTAAGTGAAAGCTACTCATAGTGTAGTTCACTGGCAACACCACTGCCTTTTTCCCTGTCATATCAGACTCCTATCTCCTTGGATGTTGGGAAGTCCTATACACTCCAAAACAGGGAACTCTAAGTAGTGACTTGTGACCACCAGTTAAGGCCACAGACTTGCATACTTGACCTGTAACCTCAGCCAGTGTTGCACTGAGGTCCACATGAGTAGATTGGAAAATCTGTGCTTTTAGGTGACCTGCTGACTAGACCACTAAGTGTTCATACTCGAGTAGTATCAAATGACTCACAGAAAAGGCTGATGGACCAACATTTTTACCGTACTTAAAAGTACTTACTTTGCTAAATAAAATGCTACTAAAAGAGAAAAAAGTGACATAGAATTCCCTCATGGACTGTTCTTAGTTCAAATAAAATTTGAAGGAAGTCAATATCTGTATCAGTACCTAAAAAACCAGAAGTCCTCTCTCTCTAGCAATTTTCCTCATCTCTCTGACATTAGCCTATCTTTTTAAAATCCTGCCTTTCAAAGAACTCCCCACAGATGCCAGGCTTTGCACAAGCAAGGTCCTGACGAACAGCACTGCACAGGACATAGATTTGCTTCCATGGCACCAACAGGAACACAATTCCTCAATCCCTTACCACTGCAGCCTTTCTTAGAATACAAGTATTAGAATACAAGCAACTAGTGTCTGATTTTTTAACATATCTTTTAAGACATGAAGTCACATATTTCAGGGGTTTCTATTCCATATTCATTATGAAAACTTCACCTTCCAAGATCTTAAATTTTATTTTTCCTTTTTTTTTTTTTTTGGGGGGGGGGGGGGGTGTTTGTTTGGTTTGTTTTTGGGTTTTTTTGTTGTTTTCTTGTTTGTTTTTCTGAACCACGTATCTTAGCTGAAGAAGGTAAAGGAATCCCATCTTCACTCCCCACAACCCTAATTTCTCAAGAACAAGGCTGAAGGCAAAACAGTCATAAGGCTCATTTCAGCTCACAGCACCTAAAATGGTCACAAAACAATGAGGGCACACAGATGCCCATCCACTCATCTCCATCTTTTCAACCTGCCTGGCAAACTCTGTGGACAACACAGAAATACAGCAGAATCCCGGCCTCAGCAGCATTACTGGAGTGGGATTTGCTCCTGCAGTATGTAATTCTGTGAAGAGTTGCAGGCAGGCAGAGGGAAAGGCCAGCAAGACACAGCTGTGAACCCAAACAAAACTATTAACTGCAGCATTAGAGCCAGCAGCTTTGTCAGCATACCTCTAATGTAAACAAAACATAGGCTGCACAGTGCACCCTCAGGAACTGAGTGAACAGCCTTCTACCAACTACCAGACTTCCTCTGCAACATGAAGACAAGGCTCAGGATTCATACTTGAGACCTAACTAAAATTTACAGTTTTCCAAGCCCTATCATCTTGAACACATCATGACACACAGAAGCCAAGGAAAACAAATGGAATTCATGTTTTGCTGGGTTCCACATGCTGCAATATTTCCAAGCCTGCTAGCATCCACCAGGAAACATGCAGAATGCTCAGTTCTGAAAACAAATCCATTACCAGGACAAAGCACAGAACAAAATCAACTCAACAAGCTACTCCAGATGTTTTTCATTTAACTGCATTCTGCAGAGGAAGTGAATTTGGTACAAAATATACTTGGCTTTGGTCCATAATCTTTTTATTATTAAGCCTGTGGGGCAGGGAGACTAGTGCCCATCTTTACAGCCAATTCCTCTTCCTTTTTGGTGCACACTTATTCCCACTCAAAGCAGATGGTGCAGAAGAGTCACCTATTCAAAGCTAGTTGAAGGTGCTACTCTGGCAGTGACGTACACATGGGGAGGTAAATTAATGTGTACAGTAGACAGAACACAAGCTGTACACATACTGGATCAACAAGACAAACCTGGACTTGGAGACCTTGGCAAGCATACATGACAGCAGAGGAAAACTGACAGCAGCACAGGCAGGCAGTTTTCCCTTTCCCCTTAACAAGGTTCTATCAGCAACATAAAGATGACTGTACACCCTGGATGTCACCCAAAGTTTACTCTGAAGGGAGAAATCAGATTTACCCAAAAATTATGTGCTGCATAGATACCATATGTACAGTAAATACTTATCTTCTGGAAGAATACACACCCCCACTTATTTAGAAGCAACTGACTAAAGTGCCATCAATTCCAGCAAGTTAAGCTTCCTTCAGTGAGTTACAGGGAATACCTTGTTAGAATTTACTGTCCCAGAGCATTCCACTTGCACAAATGCGGAGGTTGCTGCATAGACCTCTGGTTTGAGAAGCATGTGTATAAAACAAAACTGTTAGATAGCTCTCCTATACTAGGCACAGAAAAAGGGTAAAGGAGAGGACATGAAAGGATTTTTTTCTATGCAATACATTTCTCCCACCAAGCAGTGTATCTAAGCATAGTCAAAATAAAAGTACAAACAGAGCAGATTAATAAAACTGTGAGGTTTTTATTTTTTGGCACTAAACTAAGCAGAGTTTAGGCACAAATCTGATTAATCTGAATCTGTCAAAGTTTGAAGAGAGATTTTGATACAGACTTTTGTCCATTAATATGAACTACTAAAAATATCAACAAGTTATTAAAACACAAAAATTGCCAGTCTGTTTCTGTGTTGTTAGCATGATGAATCATTCATCTAATTCCTTCATTAAATGCCACCTGATTATTTACACTCATCTAGCAAACATTTGTGCATTGTGTTACACTTCTAACAGCCAACAATCACGGACATGCAGTTATTCCCTAGCAAATTTGTACTCATTATTCACATACTATTTAAAGTTTATTAACTATGAAGTTCCTATGAGTCTAAAAGTAGACTAAGCGAATATGTCAACACAACTCTGTGTACATCCACACATACTTAAGTTACTTCTAGAAATTATTTCTAATTAATCTTAAAAAAAACTTCAGTTGTGCTGGAGCAGATCCATGTTTGGGAACAGATAACTGCAACTTGATCCCCACTGAATGGACATTTCTGGCCAGTATTCCAGGACATCACTGCAAGACAGCTAAATCTTCTAAGGGCACCCATCCAGCCTTGTGATGAAATTTTGGGAAAACTCTTTCTACCCAAATGACATGATACAGAAAGTGCCAAAACAGTCAGTTTATCTCCAGGGAACTAACAAGTCTGCATAGTTACACTGTAGATATATAGCCCTTGTCAAAGGTAACTTCTACCTCTTCCTGCCTCTGAATCTGACAAAACTATAAAGCATCACTGTCAGATTTCCCTGCATATTTAAAACCCTCAGGGGAACAGCTATTTATTACTGCTATATATATAGCTCTATTCAATAGTATTTACTTATTATCTCAACAGCATTTTTTTTTCCATACAAAATCAATGCAAAAACATTTTGCTACTTGGAAGTATTTAGGCTCCTCAAAAGAATATTGCAGAGTTCTATGTGTTGTGTTCTGCTTCCTTTCTAAGTTTGCTTCAGTTGTTTTATGGCAGCTGTGAAGGTGTGCACCATTTCCTTGTCATTTACAAAGCACCCAGAAAAGCTCTTCAGTAAGAAAGCCAGCACAGCTCCCCCACAACTTCACACACACAATTAAAACTTGGGAAATGGAATTAGTCCATCCTTTCCAGTTAACAGTTTACTTTAATAACTAGGTCAAGCTGTACTTTTAAGCCACAACAGGATGCATTTAGGAACACAAAAATACGGGAGCACTCTCAGGTCATCAAGTTCAGTGCTGCACCATTACCACCAATACCTAACAAACTCCATTTCAAAATTCTTTGGGATTTCTTAGGCAAACACTAATTAGAAGACCACTGCAGACCTTTGATTTAATGATGAGAAAGCTTTTTCTTATTTGCAGCCAGAACTTAATGCTGTCCATTTAAAGCAAATTTAGAAGCAACTCAAGCTCCTTCAGATATCTATAACCCTAAATTAACCTCAAACCTACCTAATTACACATCAATCTACTGAAAAGCACAGTCCAGCAAGAGATTCCAGTGAGATTCTGCAGGATTTAAATGAAACACTAGCTATAATTCAGTGATCCAAGAAGGTTACACACAGAGAGAAGATATAAAATCTAAAGACAGATACACCACTAAAGGCAGAAGCAAATTCTGGAAAGCACAGAAGGGGTTTAGAAAGGCAAGATTTACAAAATTGTCATCTGAGGAGGATACGAAGATGGTCACAGGGTTGACATTGTACTTTTGGGGAGTTGCCTGCTTACTGCTAAAGGATCTGGGCAAACATTTGCAAAGGGCACTATACCTACCCTTTTCCAGCAAGCATATCTTTTTAGTGCACAAGTCAGAGTGATGAGAGTCAAAATGTTTTGAGAGCATTAAAGAAGGAGCTGCTCAAGCAACTACATTATTACACGAACACTGCCACAGAAGCATTAAAAAATGCAGATGTTCTATAGATATTCTTATCCTAGAAATGCAGTTCTTTTTTGTCACTTCTTAAAAATGTGTCCTAAGCTTTTAAATCTACACTTACACACAGAAGCAGCTTAAAAGCAAATGCAGAATTTAAGCAGGCTGGGGCTAACAGACATCCCCTTTGTTCTGTCAGAGGGGGAATTGCTAAAGGTCAGCGTGTTTCCAGTGCATGCTACAACAGCTATCAGTCACAAGAGAGCTGCAATACAAATTTCTGTTTGGAAGTTGATGGCTACAAGGATACAAGGATACAGTTCCATTGTCACTGTGTTACAGTGAAAGGCACATCAAGGAGAAACTTCCACTGCCATGGCAAAATTTGTACCCCACAGCAAGCAACACGTTTTGTGTTGCTTCTATCAATGGTGAGAGCGCATAGATATCTGAGAAACTCTTCTAAAAATAAAGTCAAAGCTTGAGGGTAGGGGGAAGATTAAAGATTTTTGACCTCTCATGTCACCAACCTAATCCTACCACAAAATGAATGATACGAAGATGAAAGAAGTTACAGTATAACTGACCAGACACAGGCAAAGCCATCGAGAAAAAAACATGAAGGTGTTCAAAACAAAGTCTAGTGCAATGACAGGCATTCTTCAAGACACAGACCTCCAAAAATCATTAGAACCATGTCAGAAGGTACGATTATTTCAAGTCATACACTCTCTGAAGTAAGATCTTCTAAACAAGATAAATACCGTTCTTGAAAGGTTACAGAGAAATGGAAATGGCACTTTAGCAGCAGCTGTCATCAGTGTTGAGTCTTCTCTTTCACACAACGCAGCTCAGTTCATGCTCTCACCTTCAGGAAAACTGCTTGGTAATACACAGAAAACACGGGGCCACCATGTAGGAGAGAAAATAAAGACTGATCATCTTGGAAAACATGGCTATTTCATCAACACCAACTTATTGCATTATTTACTGTACACCTCAGGATTGAATATGTAGTGCAAGGCTTAAGGAGATCTTATAATTGACTGTAACCAGAAGAACAGTTTAGACAAACTGAAGAGACAGTCTCACTTACTAATTGTACTGAAAACATAAAAGGGACTAAGTGTTATCATAAACTGAAATCAGATTTTATTGTTATTATGTATTGGCAGCAAATGAGATTTAGAATACCATCAAAATGTAAGAGAGGCAACATAGTTAAGACCTTAACTATTTAAAAAGTCAAAGGAAACGAGAGTCAACAGAAGCCTCATTTTTTTCCTTCTCCTTTTTTTTACCCCTCCTCTCCTATTTCAGGGGAAAGCACCTTAAATAAAGCACCAAATACAGAGGAAGAACACCAATGATTAAGAGAAATAAACAAAATTATTTGGGTAAGTGAGAATCAAACGAAGGGATCAGAAACTTCAATTAAGGCCAAACCTCAAGAAATACACGATGAAGAAACTGAGGCGTGCATCCACTTCCTTTTGATAGTACAAGATTTGTACAGATTTCAGCAAACTTGTGTGGGATTTCTCTGGGGGTTTTTGAGAGTCATATTTCTTTCGTACTATGTTTCCTGAAAAGGTGAACTGAAAAACCATGGTCCAGAACATTAGAGCTTGAGGAAGTGCTGTAGTTGAGCCAGTGTGCTTGGGGAGCTCTAAAGGCAGCTTAACTACAAACTTTCCTTCCTGTTGAGTTACATTAGACCAAGACCCCGTGTGTAAGGGGAATGTCAGATAAACAGGGCGGGCTCCTTTACAGACCACCAACATGAAGATTTAGGTATACCATGGGTTGAACACTGTGGCACCACTCACAGTAGCCTGGACAGCATACAAAATACTTTCAAGGAGTAATGACAACTACAGTTCAGCTCTACCCAAATCCATCTGGAACAATTTAACAGAAACCATTGCGTTATTGCAAGACGAACCTTTGTGAAAGAGGAAGTTGATTATGTCCCACTTTTTGGGTCAATTTCTGGTCTAATTTCAGTGTTAGGATGATTTTACTACAAATATTTCTCTGAAGAAAAATTCAAAGCATAGAAAAAATACAATGAGAGGAATTCAGGGAGATCAAACAGTACTTGACAAAACAGAAGTTATCTCGGGCCACAGGCAAAACTTCAAACTCCTCATTCCTGAGGAAAAAAGTCAGATTTAGGGCAAGACCCGAAGTGAAGAGTGCCACCTACTGAATTGCCAATACACCCTATCAAAAACTAGGTTTTTCCTGGAAACTCCCCAGCTGTACAGTACCAAGCTAGCTTTGCAAGGTCACAAAATCATCGACTAAGGAGATCTGGCTGCAGGCCATGTAAAAGTAGACACTGTACAAAGCCCAAAGACAAAGAAAGCATTTGACACTGAAAGCAGATGGAAACCTAAGAGGCCTTTGTTTGTTTGTTTTGTTTATCAGCAATTATCCCAGACACAAGAGGACTGGGATTTATCTGTTTAGAGTTATCATAGAAATCAAGCTATGCTTGATCACAGATACCTGAACTTTCACTGTAAAAACATGGCTCTTAAAACAACTCATCTAGTTCAGTATGCCTTTTTGTCAAGCACATACAATTTTTCTGGGTTCCCAAGAGACTTGCCATAAGGAGATTTACCTACCACTTAGTCCATTTTTCCTAGTCCTGTTTCTACTGAAGGAACATGCAGAAACTCTGAACCAACAGATTCCTGGTTTCTTGCTTCAGTTCATTTGTAAACAATTTATACCTCCTTGTTCCTGTGCCAACATTATCCCTGAGCTTAAATACCTTTTTCTTCCCTGGTGAATAGCCCTGTTCAATTCATTTATAGGCAGGAGGTATTTTTCTTCATATTCACTTTGCAAGGCCAAAGAAATCAGTTTCTCCAGCCACTCATAAGCCAAGCTCTCTTCCCTACAGTGATCTGTATGCCCTTGCTCCAGCAGAATTCACCTTTTTGAACACGGTGGTACAATACTCCAGATAAGGCTTTAGCAACACCCTGCACAATTGAACTAGTATTCTCAAGATTTTTCTTATTTGGGGGACTTTTTGTGTTTGTTTGTTTGTTTGGGGGGGGGGAGCGAATCTTTTTGGCTTTTTAAATACAGAGATGCCACATTGAAGGCTCAGCCCTTCACTAAATAAAACTCAAGTTTTTCTGCTTTCTCAGGGATTCCACCTACTGGTCCCCCATCTTACAGTTGAAATTATGATGACTGTTAGTTCCCAAATGCATGACTTTTCACTTTGAAACAGACTGCTTTATTTCCATCTTATTATTTTAGTGTTGATGGTCATTCATTACAGTATGCATGGTCTTCTAATTGGATTGATATTTTTTTCTTAACTCCCTATAGGCTGAAAGCTGTAGTTCTGAGCTACTTTTATTCATGAAAGTATCAAATAAAATTTCACTGAGGACAGAATGAAAACAGTAGAATCCTGTTTACAGTATAAATCTTTGCAAAATCTTGTTATCTTCCTGCGTACTTTGTTACATACACTTCCTGAACAGCATCATCTACAGCTAAATTAGCAATATCTCAGGTCCTTACCAAATTCTTGGAAGTCCACATTAGACCAACTCCACCTTCTGTCTGCAACAAGACAATTGTATTATAAAGCAATTTTAAGTATCATCTCTGCCAGTACTTTCTTAATTACTGGTAAATACTTCACTAATTGATAAACCCATATTCTGTTCTGTGCCATTACATGCACCCATACTTCCTCTCATAATTTTGTTTTACATTGCCATTTCATGTAAAATAAATCGGCAGGGGTCTACAGAAGTAAAAGTTGAAAAACACAAGCTTAAGCAAGAATTCTGAAGCCACAGCATGTGTTCTATGAGGGAAAGTGTGATCCTCTCCTCAATTTGTCAAGTGGAAAAGAAATGAGCTTTATATGAAAGAAATACTTCAATTATTTTTGTACTCCTATACGGATAATAATTTAAAACTTCACTACAAAGAAAACATACAAATGGATTAATAATAATGTGAACAGAAAATGAAATAGTAAAAGAGGAACTTTTAGTTCAGTCCATAAATTGTGTGTTTTACCCTTATCTGATATCTGACACCAAAGCAACTCTGGCTAACATCCTGTTTACCCTCACACTGAGTTAAGTTAAAGACTTCATTACTTTTGGGTGAAGTGCCAAGTGTTCAGTGTGCCCCGTGCTGATATCGGAAGCTGCCAAACATTGAAATTAGAAATGAGCATGCCAGCTGCCCCTGTACCTCACCCTGTGTATATGTGATACTGCCAAGTCAAAGGAGTTCACATCAGATAATCAATTAGCTGGAGGGGGGAGACTTAGAATCTTGGCACAGCCCTAAAGTATGGTCACAGAGATGTAAATAATATCAGTGCCTGGATGAATAGCAGAAGGGACATCCAAGGTCTTACTATTAAACAGTCACCACTCCCTTTCTTACACATGCTCACGTTTGAGCTCTGCTACAGCATCTGCAAGAAGCTTCCAACCCTCTGCCAAGCAAAAGTATACAGTGTCTCCCTCTCAATTTCCCAACTGGACTTCCATTTCCGATATACCCTTCCATTCATTTCCCATTTTAACATATACTTCCATATGGCTCCTTCCAAAGACTGAGATGTTACCAATTAACATGCCTTAAATTTTCATTTCTGAATCCTGATTCTGCCTCCCTTCATAAGGAAAAAAAGTGTGAAAGATAATTAAGCTCATATAAGAAATAAGGACTGAAATTTATGTCCTTACCATATGAAAAAAGGTTGCCTTTTAAAGTGAAGGCATCACTGTATTTACATGCTAAACTATAACCATCAGGGTATCCTAATTGCAATGGTGACACCATTATTATTGTGTCCTTTCCCATGGTTAGTCAAAATTAAACAGCATTATTCTTGTTGTTGTTGTTATTTTTGCTTCTGACTGCTAAATAGTTTGAGAAATATCAGAAAAATTTCAAAAGGGAACAAAATTGGAAAAGCAGCATCCTGGCATAACTTAGGTGAAGGTATACACAGAACCATTTACTCAGGAATCACCCAAGTCCAACTCTGTATGCACAGGCTACACTCATGTTTCTGCTTGTCGTGTTTAGGTTATGCTGGGATTTTCTAGCTTATGAAGGCCTTACAAAATGCATCATGGGGTAAGTTCTCCTATTTAACATTCTCCTCAGGAAGTGGCCTGAAGTTCTGATATCACCTTTTTCCACATGAGGCTAATAGGATCTGATCATCACGATGTTGTTCACATTTCCCTAATCTCAGAGCTGGACCTGGAATCACACAGCTTTCAGTACTCTTAAGGGAAGTAATCAAGGGCTGTTCAACCAACCAGAATCCCACCTACCCTTCTCATTTCTACAAACAGCTGCTGTAGTCTGAATAGAGCTAATGAAGCAACAAGCAGACATTCCCGTACTGCTTCCCCTGCAACACTCTCCAGACCCACAGGGAAGAGACAAAAGCTAAGTTTCAGGAAGCTCAGGAATCTCACCGTCTCCAGCCTAAATTTAAAACTGCCACTGAAGTAAAGAGAAGAATACTCATAATTGTTCAAAACTCTGTTCAGTGGCATTACCCACCAACAGACTGAACACATCAACAAATTCACAGGGTGGCAACTCTCAGTATCTATGCCGATGTCCATACACTGTCCCATCTACTGGTGAGTCTAAGATATACTTGAATATCTGAATAAATTCTGTACTCGGAATAACTAAGTAAATTCTAGACTCATAATTTCCATTTGAAGAATGAAATTTGCACACCCCAATGACTGAGCTCCATAATACCTATTTTAGTAGAGGAATGTTGGTGTGTTGCTCCTACAACAGCATTTTATCTGAGCTAGCAACGGCTATGGACATGAACTGATCTTTAGAAGACAATTTCTACATCCATCCACACCTTTTATTTTTTATCTTTGCCCACAGATGAAGAGAGACTTGACTGTAATGATTATGAGGTAATAAACAGACCAAGTTTAGCCACCAGAGCAACAAAAAGCAACAATGTACAGCACATTAATTCATTTACATTTAAAGCAGCAGCAACTTCTCTCTTGCTGGACAGGACTTCGTGCTACAGAATCTCAATCCTTACTGATGCACTTAAAAGCAAAACCAAAAAATCTCTGTATTGACTAAAGCAGGAGCCAGTCCCTAAAATCTATTATTATAGCACTACCCAGGGGGACACAAAGACTGAATTAACTTCATTATGATTAATATTCAAGCAGTCCTATACAAGTCACTGAAGCTGATCACATATCCTGATATATTCTTCTGCTTCTCCCTAGATATTATTCCCAGCCCCAGACAGAGCCCCCATGCACACCACCACCCCTCCTGGAGCGCTATCAGCATGGCTAACTGGAAGACATACCCAAGCACAATAGGACTAAGAGCAAAATACTACTGAAATGCTTTAATCACTCCTTGGGCTTTGGTAAGCTCCATAGTTTTGTTGGTGACTTCAACTTTCCCTTCAGATTTTCTACAGAAATGCCAAACTGATAGCTCATCTGTTTATTTCCCCACAGCATTTAGATTTACTGTGAGAAATCACTGAAAACAATATTTTCCAATTTCCCATATGCAAAGCCACTTGTAATAAAAAACATATTTCCCTAAATGCACTTTCTCTTCAACACCAACTGCAATTTCAAACCAGCAAACTGCTCATTTCTAGAGAACCAAGACAATTCTGAAAATAGGCTCCCACTGGATTTTTTTTTCCTGTCTCCTTGAAACTCTGTACTTTCTGACTGGGGTTCTATTATGTCCAGAGACCTTATACGTTCATTAACATCATGGTTATTAATGACATAAGCAAGAGAAAAGTTTATAGGGTTCTAAAAATGCACTCATAACACAAAATATGACCCGTGTAATAAAGAGTCTGTAACATAATGGATTGCTGAACAATAGCTATCAATATCCATTCAGTTCTAAATATATTCATACCATTAACATTTAGAGCAGATACCTGAGCTATTTCCCAGATAGCTGTATGCAATATAACTCACCGCTGCTCTAGGACTTCATTCTGCACTGCCTAGACATGAACTTAATCATTACCATCACAGCGATGCATGACTAGCCAAAGTAACCAGCATAAAAATCACAATCCATTTATAATGACGATGGAAGTTACAAGACAGGCTACACCATGATAGAACACAATAAAGCTAATGTAAAAGCTGGTCAGATTTTGATACCTATAGCACTGCATTATACAAGATTCCTGCCTTACATAAAATAGAGTGATCCATGGACACACAGAAACTCTCCAGACACACTGGAAGGACTCTGCTCAAAGTCTGGGTTTCTCCAAGGCTGACACTTCTGCGCAGCACAGCTTCTCCAGTGATTGAAAAGCAGCCACTGTCAGTGCAACCACGAACACCCAGCCTGGGCAACACAGAGGAAGCAGCTAGACAAAGAGTGGGTTTTTATACCTTAACTCACAAGTGCTTTTTTTTAAAGTATATTCAGGCTACCGGGAAAGAAGCTCTGCCACATTTTTACTTTCCTACTGCCTTTTCAGAACATTTTTTCTTCAAGGGGTGCAAATCCAGCCTACAAAAAAAAAAAAAAACAAACAAAAAAAAACACCCAGTAGGAGAACACTGACTGAAAAGCATCTCACCACCATCCGGGAGAACAGGGTAGCTCTGCAAAAAACTATAGCCCATTTTTTGCAGTCCAAGAAAAGAGCTTGTAAAAGCCTCACAAATTATTTTGGTATCCAAGAGGAGGCTGTGCCACCAGGCAGTGTCTGAGACTTCTTTCTATACGCTGGCTGTCAACATAAACATCGAGAATGTCAGAGATCAAGCGTTCAGTCATGTTTTGAACATCACTCACAGTTTCTCAACCCGCACATCACATCTCCATAAACAAGCCCCAAACATGTCAAATGGATTGCTCACTGTGGTAAACAAGCTCAGTAACATCAGCTCTTCAGCTTCCACTCTCTTCTCACCTCTTTCCACGCTGATGTTTTGTGAAGCAGGCAAATGGGTGCCTGAGAGACCATACAGAAAAATGGAAAACCTTCTTGTCTATTGGACTTCTACAGTATTTCAGTATCCCAAAACACAAATCAGTGCCCCTAAAATCACAAATGGGAATTAAGTGCTTATGCATTATATTTAATCCCCAGAAATTTCTATGTGTATCTTTAAGTACTCAAATACCTTTGAGAGTTTGGACTCTGGAGCACTCAAGTCAATTGAAATCTTTGTGTCTACCAATGAAAAAAATGGATCAAACACATTAGAAAGCACAGTGTTGTCTGGGAGATATTACAGGATGATGTCAGCTATGTGAACTGTGGTTTCTTTATTTGGCTCACTACATTTTGTCTCAACCATTAACTGATTTGCTCTTCAGCAGACCCTTGTTTGAACCTTAAGACTCCTTGAGATTGAACAGACCTCCAGATCACTCTAGGTACTTGTACCCGCAATTTAACTCACACTGAAGAGACATTCAAAAATGACCATACAGAAGACATCTACTAAAAACAAAAGCAGTTCAGTAGAGACAAGCAGATTGTCCACAAAAGCCATTCATGCGGTGCACATTGGCTTCTTTTGGCTGTGGAATGCAGGGGGAAAAAAGTTGACCACAGAATTTTAATTATGTTAAACAAGACTCGCCTAACTCTGCCAGTGCATCAAATTTGAGTTTAATAGCCCTTAATCAGGTATACAAAGTACTGAGCTGACAAAAGAGGCTGTTTTGCATATACTAACATTGAAATACATTGCTCAATTGAATGAAACCTTTTCCAGAGGAAGACAAGCAGACCTCAAGTTCTCTTCAATTTATTTCTAAATCCATATAATAAAACCAAAAGTATTTACCAAGCAATCCTTTCAAAAGCACGGTTTACATTTCAGAAAATGAGGTCTAAATCAACATTTAATTTGAGCAGATGGAACTAATTTTTCCTTTTGTAGGGCAAGCATGCAGCATTATTTAACTCTGACTTTTTTCAACACTTTATTGGTCTGATTACATCAGGTTACAGAATGTCCCGTTATAACAAGGCATCATCACGATCTGCAGTAAAGTCCAGTAAGCTACACATAATGAAATAAAGGTACCTTCAAGGTAAAATGACACACCTGAATTCAGTTCCTTGTGGACTGAGCTGTCCCAGCTAATTCAGCAAGTTGCTACGCATTGCCAATTTTTTTTTCTCTTCAGCTTCGGGTCAGCTGAAATGCCAAACTCTTCACGCAGTTGATTACTGCCAGACAAGATGTGCATGTACACAGTCCTGATTGTACTCTCATTCAGATGCCCTAGCACCTATGAGCCATTCCTAAATCCAGGCACCATTCCAAAGACAAAAAACCTCTACATTTTGAATTCACCTTAACAGCCTTAAAGGGTAGACCTGTGCTTCAGAGAACTGCACACAGGTCAGCCATAGAAGCAGATCTAAAATGTGACAGAGAAGCAGAGGGATGTCATACAGGTGTGACACGGAACTATCCTTCAGGACTCATTTAGTTTACACTAGCCTGCTATGAAAAGAATCACTGGTGTAAGTTTAAATCATACATTAACTTTGTTGCTGGGGCTGAGAGTGAAGCAGGTTCCCAGAACAGCACCAGTTCACCTATTCAAGTAAATAAACTCTATTTTCAAGATCTCTCACCTTTACTTTCTGAACATGGCACAACTAGAAGCCTTATCTTGTTAGCAAAGCAAAGCCAAACACTTCTGAAGGTACGATTCAAGAAAAGCTCTGGAAAAAAAACCCCTCCAGATTTCCATTAGCTGGAATTATTTCTCCTTTCAATAAAAAGAAAAAAAAAAAAAAAAGGTTATAGCTATTGCCAGAGCAAATAGCAATGAATAGCTTGCTGGGATTAACAATTCCATTGATTCCTCTGTGCACAGTTATCCAAAATTAATTCCTTTACTTCACACTCATATTTATGTGAATGGCACTCATCCTTTGACCTCCTGCCGAACCCTGCACTGGAAATGCATTTATGCAGCACAATTCACATTTTGTTAGGTCTTACTCCAGAAAGCAAATCCTTATTCAGGCTGTAATCAGGGCATCCCAGGGAGGAGCTCTGTCCCAGCACTCTGTTTCTGCGGCTATTACGATGGCTTATTGTTTGTGAACTTTTCAAGAAATCTGATGGAACTGGCTGACAAAGAGCCCAGTAACTTCAATAAAGTCAGATACTGAAACCTGGAAGAAAGTGTAATGATTAACCATCTCATTAAGCCCCCTGAATTCACCAGCTGATGCTTTGAAAAGCTCTATAATTTCTAGTGGAGATAAAGCACATCTTTCAGAAAATCATTTGATCTAGATAAAAGTGAATCAAGTGCTGGAAAATCAAAAGTTATGTTTGAGTTTTTAATTACAACTGTTTTGTTTTAAATCTCTCTTTCAATGGGTGAAAATTACGAGAATAAAAAATCCACAACATATGGTGTAATTTCTAAGGAAGAAAAGAATCAAACTGATGGAACAGCTCAAATTGGGTTTTCCTTCCTAAAAAAAAAAAACATCTAATCAAGATTTTAAAATCCATTAATGCTTAGATGAGGGTGGAAAGAAAGCTGAACAATTTTCCTCGATGACATTCTGATGGTAGTAATGAGCAGACACATATATGTGCCATGTAGTTTTCCAATTTAATACCTCACATATCTAAATTAAAAATTAAATACCCTACAGTCATGCAACTCCTCCACAGTACTCCTGTCACACAGAAATAAAAGAAACATTTGCAGATGTAATATTTTCTGGCTTTTGATCACTGGTAAGTCTTATTTCATTTAAAAACAATCCTATCTCACTTCCCATACTGTGTTAAGACCTCAGAGACCAAGATTCTTCAAATAATTTTGGTGATATCCAAGGACAGCCTCGCCTTTAATTTGTAAAAAAATGTTATTACTGTTTGTTTAAATTAAAGGGAGTAACCAGTTAGTAAAGTTACTTGCAAGAGTCTAAAAAATATAGAAGAGGTTGGGGTGGGTTTTGGGGACTCTGATAGGTTTTTTTAGGTTCATAACCTCCCCTCAAATATAGGAAAAAAAAAAGTTGTTGCAATAGAAGAGCAGTACTCCTGAATCAAAATATTATATAAAATCATTATTTGCCTATTAGACTATCTAATCGATTTTTTTTTCCATAAAAGATCACCTAATTTTTATTTCCTTATTCTGTGGTTCTTGTAAAAGAAATTATACAAGTAAATAAATAAATAAATAATAAAAGAATTTTTTGGACAGCCCTAGGAAACATTGCTTCTGAAAGCAAAATTCAAACATTTAGTTTACACACTGAGAACAAGCACTGAATTACTGAGCATTTAAGAACTGCCCAGTACTAAAGTTTTCATTTTCTATTTGCTGCACCTCACTAAGTACCAAAACTGTTTATATTCAGAAAATAGAAGTCCATCATTTGGGAATTTAATTTATGGAGATCAATCCATATTCTCAGAGTTGGAACGACTGTGCCTAGACAAACCTGCTGCTTAACACAGGTTCACACAATTTCCAACATTAAGTTCAAACAGGAAACTTATAAATATAACATTTCTCTAATTACCACAGAGAATTCATCTGTGTGGCTCCTGTCACAACACTTGTCTCAAGATGTACAAAATTATTCAGATACACAATTCAAGCAGAAGCCTGATGCACGTACTTAGCTTCTCTGCATGGAAGAGGACTGCTGCCCCATTCTTAAATGACAACCACTTTTAGAAATAAAAAAAAAAAAAAAAAAATCAGAGGCACAAATAGGAATTACGACTTTTGTTTTCTTCAACAGCTTAATTAATGTATTATTTCTGACCAAACCAGGCCCTAGCAGAAAAAGACACCTACACAGCTAAAACTAGGCATCATGTTAAACCTCTATATTATAGAGTAAACCTTATGTAATTTGTGCCAATATATGGGGGAGGAAAAACAAAGTTTGATCCTTTGCTCTTTGGATACTCCATGTGCATCCAGTATTAACATTGCTCATCCATTTTAGCAATGCTCTTTAAATAACAAACAAAAAAGCAACATAGAAAGTGAAAATTAATCAACTTATTTGTAGAATGCAGCTTTCTAAATTTGACTGTGTATATTCTTTGGTGGTACAGATGTATTTTCTAAACTTTTGGGGAAGTTTAAATGTGCCATACACTTCCGAAGATACTTCACTAGCTTCAAGCCATTAGAGAATTTGTTTATCAGACCACAGGAGGATGTTTGGGGATAGTTGTTACAGGGCAGTAGCACATAATGATGTTTTCTCAGAAAACCATCTCAGCAACACTGCAGCTCAGGCATTTTCTGAGGCAAGGGTTTATGCCTAACAGGCATAAACATTTATTTTACAAATTCATAAAGATCCTTTCTGAATCCATGCACACCATCAGCATCCATCATCTGCAGCAAGGACTTCCACAGCTGAGCCATGCATTGCACAGTAGTCGTTTAATTCTGCTTTCTGTGAGCAAGACAGCTGTGACCTTGCATTTAGGAAACAAGTGCATTGTCATTACCTATTTACATTCTCTGGATCAATGGAGATGTTACGCACTCCTTATTCAACCCAGTCTTTGTCATTCCCTGCACAGAACAAGCTCCACAGCTTTGGCCAGCCTTTCACCCCTTCCTGTCACTTTTCTAGTTCTATCTCATCCTTTCTGAGATGGGACCCAGACTACACATGCACCAAGGAATTATGTCATGATACTACAAACTCATTTTGTCCGTTATTTTCCACATGATTCATCCATGTTATCAGAGTAACCAAAGGCATCATGCAAACAAGTACAGCAGAAGCTATATTAAAAAAACAAAACAACTTTATCTGACAGCTACTCTTACTAAGCTTTGTAATAAATCCAAAACAAAACAAAACAAACAACCCAACCAAAACCAGTAATTAGATTGATTCCAGATCAACAAAGCATCCCCCAACACATTTATCGCCCTCAGACAGAGCTTCTATCTTTATCATTATTATTACTATTTACCAGTCTGGCACTTTTCAAATAATATAGTAGATGTTTAGATCTTCCAAGAGCAATGATGTAGCAAAACGATTCAATTCCACATAGACAGAATATTAGGCCATGATTTTTTACTCTTCCTAAACTTGGATCTTAACTGACATCTTCAATATCAAGATATGATGATTTACTGTCCTAGTGGCATGGGATCCTCTTTCTTTAACCATCAGACTAACATGCACTGCTGTTGGGGACAGTAATGAGATCTCATTGATATCCAAGCCCAGTAAAATTTACAGGAGCTCCTTTTTCTACATATGAAATAGTCCCGTGTCAATCTAAACTTTGTCTATCTGTAGGTATACTTCCATAAGGGTAATGGGGATAGGACTGAAGGAGTGCATTTTTCTGCAGCTATGGCTGTTACTTTCACAGATCACTGACCCAACTCTTACCCAGCCCAGTATTTTATGTCAGTGCACTCGACAATGCTGCAACGACATTAGGTAAAGCAGTTCCCCTGCAAAAACTTATTTTCACACCTACCATGTCAAAACAACATTCTCACATGTAAGTCATTTTTAAAGGGTTTGTTTGAAAATTAGATACAGCCTTCAAATTAAATCAACAAAAGGTGACAGCTATCCAGTTATTTTTGAAGTACAAAATAATCTGATGCCTTTTTAAGTCTTTCAATATTATCAGAATGCAGAACAGCTCATTAAAGACACTGCTAGCTAGTTTTCTCATCACCTTCTCACCCTGAGCCATTGTAACACCTCTGCCCTGCTCGTCATGAAAAAAGTTTTATTACTTCTATATCACCTTCTGATTATCCAAGTTTTGTTCCTCAAGCATTAAAAGCATCTCTGCAGTACAGGTGCCCAAAGAGTAATTTTCAGATCTAAAAAAATACATAATCAGTCTTAAGCACCTTACTAGAAGTCTACAGTAGCTGACCAGCTTGCCAGTATATGGAGCTAGTTTCTGTTACATGCAAATCTGATTTTAAAATCCAAATTATTAAAAACTAAATCATATTTTTTAAAAGTCAGTTTTATTTAACATGTTAGAAAGAAACTTACAATTGTAACTGAAAAATAAAATTTCAGCAAGTCTCATGCTTTTATTAGAACACGTATGGATTATGCAGTGTGAACCAAGGTGGCAGGCACTCAATTAAAAAGATCATCAAGAACTGCTAGCTTGACAAAGCCAGAGCTGAGGGAACCACATCCTTCATGAAAACACGGCAGAGGAGATTCTCATAACTGCTCACATTTAGAATGGGTTTTGATGCAAGAGTTTATGGCCACAGCATATGTACTACTGTAATATATTATATTTGATAGGGTATTAAGTTATCATTTTGGGTAATGATCACTGAGAGGTAAGCCTTGAAACTTCTGTCCATCGCTGAAGAACAAAGCATTTTAAGCACTTTAGTCATCCAGTTATTTTACTGAGGTTAGCCCTAAAATAACCTTGATGTCTTAGTTTCAGTGTGCATTCATTTTTAAAGTCCACCAAGAGAAAAAATACTAACCAGGCAGAGCCAAGGAAGAAGATGACACCACCATTACATGAAAAGCATGTTCCTCAAAAGTTCAAGCATCTGCATTACTATCCTTCACAGTTTCCCCTTCTAATATTTCAAAGACATTAAAAAGTGCTAATTGTAGTCTTAAGTGAGAAAGAGGAAGTAACAGACTGCTGGAGTGAGAGAGGATATGGCTCCATCCAACTGCAGACAGACATGCCTTCTGCTTTCTGGACACTGCCAATGTCACAGACTTGCTAACAGTTAACAGAGGTCCAGAGAAAAAGAACCAGGAGGTTCACAATTCTACAGGCTTTAACAGAACCTCCAGATGCAAAGCTTTTGTAGTTGTAGCCTCCCAAGAAGTCCTCAACCATCAGCTCTCTTGGGTGTACTCCAGAATACACATTCGGATGTAAAAGTTCTGCACGAAAGTTAAAGGGGTGAAAATAGCATGCACTACAGGGAGACACTGGTATCTTTGCATTTATACTTCTAGCTTCAGGTAAGTAATTAACTTAATGTGCTAAAGCAGGGACATCTCCAAATGACAGCTTTTTCCTCTATCAGCACACTATTACTTGTCTTTCCGTTCTTTCCAAATAACAGACTTTGGAAACTGGTTTTTCAGGGCCTAACATACCTTCCTGCTTTTTTATGGGGCAAGAGGTATCTAACACACTATGCCCGAAACTGTATGAAATCTGAACACATGTATGAACAGAACACACGCATGCATCAGGTATGTACAACAGACTGTTCGGCATCAATGTAAAAAACAATTTTTAGGGGATTTCTAAGGCCTATTAAAAATATGGAGAAATTTATGACTTCTGTAACACAGGAAAACAGGAGTTATTAATGTCAATTCCTCAGGCCATATTAGCTGTCAGGCTGGCTAGTAAATGCCTCTCAAGTACAGCCTTACATTCTTCACAACCCTGGACACTAGAATCTATCTGACAACTAATGACTACTAACCCCACTTCCACAATACAGCTGTCACATGTTCTTAACCTGTTTGGAAACTGGCTAGACTGATAATAACAGGAACCGCAACCATCAGTAACAGAATCTTCCCAAGGTACACAGAAATCACCGAACCTCATTCCCCACTCACTGCTGTCCCCCAGACAGCCACGGTATTTCATACAACTGCAATCACAGTTTCCAATCACACTGTAGATTCATCCTTCATTACACCACTATAAGGGTGGGATAGAGGGCATATGTGCTGCTGTGCTGCTTTTGGCTTGGATAGGGTTAATTTTCTACACATCAGCTGGTGTGGGCTGTATTTTGTATTTGTGCTGGAAACAGTGTCAATAAAACAGATTTTTTTTCATTACTGCAGAGCAGTGCTTACAGTGTCAGGGCCTTTTCTGCCTCTCACACCACTCCACCAAGGAGAGGGCTGGGAGTATACAAGAGGCTGGGAGAGGACAAAGCCAGGAGATGTGAACAACCAACCCAAGGGATATTCCATACCATGAGTCATTGTGCTCAGAATATAGAGCTCAGGAAAGAAGAAGGAAGGGAGGGACACTTGGAATGACAGCGTTTGTATTCCCAAATAACCACTAGGCATGACGGGGTCCTGCTTTCCTGGACATGGCTGAACTGATGCCTGACTGTGGGAAGTGGTGATTGAATTCCTTGTTTGGCTTTGCTTGTGTGTGTGGCTTTCATTTTGTCTCTTGACCTGCCTTTATCCCAACCCATAAGTTTTCTCACCTTTACTCTTTGGAGTCCTGCTCCATCCCACTGGGAGGAGTGAATGAGCAGCTGCGTGAGGATGACTTGCCATCTGAGGTTTAGACCATGACAGCTACATAAGCACAAACAAAAACATTGGGATCTTCCAATAGATAAAGGATCTCAAACACAGAATGTAGACAACAGAAACCAGAACCTGAATCGGCCTTATGTTTAGCAACATGTCAGAAAGTATAGCATATTCCTGATATGGTCTTCTGGCTATTCCATTAGTGCAGAATATTGCTTCAGCCCTTCTCTCCATGCCTTGTTACCCTTCCTGATTTACCTGAACACCAGGATCTTGTAGCAGGGCCTCCCTCCAGACCTGCTTCCCATAAAATGATGTGTGTGTGTGTGTCTCCTTGGAGAACGAGTGTACTACTTTGCATAGCTGCAGCACAGAAACCAGCATCAAGACAAAGTGCCCTGCACCTTTTTAAGAGATGACTCAGAGCAGTAGCGGCACCAAGTACAGACTGTGCCTCCGGACTTTGTGCACTGCCCTCTCACCACAAGCATACAGCAGAAAGTACATTCTAGTTGCAGTCACAGTTTCAAGTGTAAATAAAAAGTCAGGGTTTTCCATTTGACACAAGTTAATAACACTACGAACCTGCTATTTTTCAGTCATCTAAAAACTATTACACTACACACCATTTAAGTTCTTGAACAGTTTACATTTCAAAAGAATGGGTGTCATTGTAGAATAATATGTTAAAATTGTCTGTAACTACTATGAATGCACATTCAAAATGGGATTAGTCTTTTCAAAGCGTATGAACTTTTGGCATGGCACCCACTTTTCATCTTGTGAGAGTGCCACCTGATGCATTTATGTAACTGGCAACATTTTGTGTTATTGACAAAAAATGGTTTAGTGCAGCACTCAAATATATTACATAAGAGACATATAAAACCAATTTTCTTTCAAAAAGATATCTGTATTCCTCTAACTGTCAAAAAATTGAGGTTGGAAAGGCACTTTTAACTGAGATTTAAGACTCCCAGTACTGCTGTAACTTCACAGATGTTTTTAAAAGCCTCTGCCAACAGTCATCACTGCCCACTGGACCCACGTATTTCATAAATTCAGAAAGTTAGAGGATACTAATAACTAGTACACATGCTATGAAACCCTTCACAGAATTGCATCAAAGTTTGAATAAGCAAAGACTCTAGAAAATTCTCCTGTCAATGGAAACACCCTTCAAAGTAAGTTACAGCTCATGAGAATTAATTTATTGTCAAGCAGAAATTCCCCTTCCCGACAACTGCAAATCCAAATTTATTCTAAGAACTAGTAGCCAGGCAGTGGAGAAACTGGTGCCCTTATTCACAGTATAGACACTATGGAAACACACTCAGCAGGTGGAAATTGGTGCTTTGATTTCAGTGACATCACTGCAATTTGCACTAAGTGATAATCTGACATTTAATATCCTTCCTGTTCAACATCCTCAGCTCCAGGAAAGAATTAAAAACACTTAGTTCATTTCTTTCATTCCCAATTCAACTATCAGACAGCAGCGAGGTGAATGAATACTAAGAGTGCTGCAAGCTGTTACACTAACACATTTTTACTGTGGGGAAAAGAAACTGGACATTGTTTCAGATCCTTCAAATTGAGGGGCAGATAAAAGAAACTGTAAAGAGCTACCATATGACCCATGTACCTTCGTCATTCTGGAAAACAAATCTGCCTTAAAAAACTTCAATCAGTATGATCTATGCAGGTCATGAAAAGAGAACTACTTAGACCGTGTTCTGTTTTACTTAAAACTTCTGTAACAATACCTCTGTTCCTTGAATTGATAACCAGAGAGTCGAACATTAAAAAATAAAATGTGATTGATTTCTTGGAGACACAAGAATTCTGGTTTACTGAAGGTGACTATTTGGACAAGCACCATTACAACATAAAAACCAGATGGACACCTTTCAATAAATCATTCCTGAATTAAGGACGAACCATACATCAAAGCACTTCTGACAGTACATTAGAAAAACAAGCCATTGAAAAATTTGTATTGGGCTCTTCATTTCAGTCTCCCATTATCTTAGAAAAAAATGCCTATCTTCTTACCAGTGCAGGAGTTAAAAAAAAAAAAAAAAAAAAAAAAAAAAAAAAAAGGCTTCTTCCTTATTTGAAAGAGCTAGGCTGCAGATTGAGATATTGAGATGCTATGACTTCCCAAGACCTCACATACAGTTCCTCTGGGTTATTACTCAGAGTAGCCAGAGAGCTACAAGTGCTAATCCTGATGATGCACAGTTCTTACTAAAGCCATTCTGCAGCATGGCCTGCAGGCAAACTGTACAGATGGTAATGCTGCCAATTTGTCAGGTAGGAATTTAAGTGCAATTTCAACTCAGCACAGCTACAGATTTGAAAATGTTTTTTTAAGCTTCAAAGTTATTTTCTTTCATTTATTCTTTTTCCCACAGCAGGACTGTCATCTTTACTCTCTTCCCAGCCACCTCAGGAACAGAAAGTCCCTTCTCTGGACACAGCTTACTAAATCCCTGCACCAGACCCTCCCTTTCTAACCTGATTCCCTCTTGTTCTCGTGAAAGCAGAACTCAGCTATGGCTCCAGCCCCTTCTTCCCCCATCCTTTTTCCTTTCCAGCAGCCCAAGAGGTATGTTGTATGTATGATGCTTTCTGTGAGGTCTTTGGGGTGGAGGCAGGCCAGTGCCTATAGGCAGAGCAGGGAACCTGCAATTCCACGGCTTGAAAGGTGCAAAGTAGGTCCATGACCCAGTGAATGCAAGAGGAGAGGTGGATACACTGTATGAAGTCCCCATGCTCATACCCAAAACTCCTCAAAGCAGGGTTATACTTCCAGAAAGCCTGGTTCCCTACTCTTCCCCACTCCAAAATCCCTTTGCCTTTTCCAGGCCACCTCATCTACCAGGGATTCACTCAATTCCCCCAGACAGCCACTGCACCTTACCCACGGCCCAATCTGCACCACCATGAGAGGATACCCTCACCACTGAAATGCCTTTAATTTGTCCTGGTACATACAAGCTCCTCACTCTCACTCTCTCTCTCTCTCTCTATATATATATGTAAGAGCACAGAAAAGGGTTGGCTCATTTAAGTGAAGAAATACATATATTTTATAAAGCATTCTGAAACACACTGTGATTCAGACTTTGGATATTTACTATTACCATTATCACCACGACTGCTGCTGTTACCATGGCTATACATACTGAACAAATTCAATTTTGGTTAGGTATCAGGAAAAATACTTCCACCCTTCACTAAAACCAAACTCAGGCCAACTACTCCCCCTCATCTTTCTGACCTTTTTCCTATGCTCCATTAAGCACAATATAAGGCAAGTGCCCTTCCGACCAACCCCAGAAGGATCACTTCTTTTGAACAGCTAGCCTCCAACAGGATACAATCGTTTCTGGAATGGGAGAGGTAACACAAGCAGGGTAGGAAAAGGACTTTCAGACAATCTTTAGGGGAACGTGAACTAAATGATGCCTTTCCATCATGCTTTTGGCCAATTGTAAAATGGTCCAAATGAGAAAAGTCCACTAAAAAAGACTTCCTTAGCTATCAATACAGAGTATCTGACTGGACAGACAAGCAGGAGTACTGGGCTACATGGATCAAAAATAGTTTGACAAATAGTTTCTCATTAAACATGTGGTTATATCAACACCTGATATTTGAAGCTAACATCTGGCTGGTGACCAGTCACCAACAGTGTTCACAAGGACTAAATTACAAAGATCAGTATTTTTATCAAAGATCTGGACACAGGAGTTGAAGGCACCATCAGTGAGTTTGCTGATCATACAACACTGGGATGTGCTGTTGGCTCTTTTCAGGGATGAGAGGCCTTGCAGGGGGACCTAAATAACTTGGAGAATTAAATGGCATAGATGGCATAAAATTAAAAAAGAAAAAAACGCCTGATTCTGCAGCTAGGACAGAGTAATGCAAGGCACAAGTATAACCTGGGAGAGGAGTGGCTGGAGAACAGTCCTGTGGAAAGGGATCTGGGGTGCTGGTTGACATCAGGGGCAAGAGTGTGCCCTGAAAGCCCAGAGGACAAACCCCCATTCTGCCTGTGTGCAAACACAGCATCACCAGCCAGACAAGAGAGGTGACCATCCCACTGTACTCACCACTAGTGAGGCCTCCCCTGGAGCACTGTGTGCATTTCTGGGATCCACAATTTAAGAAAGATGTGAAGTTACTCAAATGCATCCAAAGAAGGGCACCAAAACTGGTGAATAGGCTGGAAAGGATCTCCTGTGAGGAGTCCTGAAGTAGTCAGGCAGTTAAACTAGATGGTCATAGTAGGTGTCTTCCAAATGAAATAGTTTATTTAAGAATAAAATATCTTCTGGACATACTGCTATGCCAAATCTTGCCATTTTTCACATGAGAATTGAAGCTGATTTTCCCATTTCACATGAGAAATGAAGACAGGTGCAAAAGCACATACACATGTAATGTATCAGAATATTTTTTCCAAAGTAGTTTCAGATTGCAGAGTGTAGCAGTAATCTTGAACTATTAGTAGTGCTGAATGCGTCCACCACAATTAAACATTAAAAGCATTTTAACAAGATTAAAACAGAAGAATTCAACTGTTTCTCCACACAGTCACAACCTGGGTTTTACAGAACATGCATTTTGTGGTAGATTTCTATGCTACAATTGCACTTCTTTATCTAATATTTACATTTTCCATTCAAATCAATTTTTTGACCAGGTGAGAGATATGAGGTAAAAATACATTCCCTAGAACAGATGAAAAAAAGCTACGGCAACACTGTACTGTCACACCAAATACGACTGAAAAATCAAAGGACCGTTCAGACATCATTCTCCATGGATGTCTCAGTTTTTAGCTATAGCAGAGGAACTGATTTATTAAATTTAATCAGGGTACCATCCAGAGAACACCTAATACATGCATTTCCAGGGCTGGGTCAAATAGAATTCATTGCAACAGAATTTATTGCACAAGTGTTATGTGGTCAAATTCAATAAGAGGGGGGTGGTGAATCACCTTAACTTATATCCAATGGCAGACAGAAAACAAAATTTCAGAAAGGGATTTGTGAGGAAAAAGTAGATCCTGCATCTTAATTCTTTCCCTGCAACCACTTCTTTTAGAGCACTTCAGACAAACTTTATTAAACTCATCAGCATTGCATTCCTTTATGTATGGATACACTGTTCTTGAAAGAGGTCAACATGAAACGCACAAGCAGGCTTTCAACATCAAGAATGCATGCCTTTTCTTTTGACTCCTCCCATGAAAAAGAACTTTCTCATGTCCCTGTAAGAGATTACACTGCTCATAAAAGCATCTGGAGCTTTATCTTCTCACACTCAACTACTCTGACTTCAGCTTTCAATCTCTTTAGGCATATTCTGGAAGGTTCCTATATATTCTTTTTGTTCCTATATACATATAAAATATATACACACGCACACATATATGTGCTACACTGACATTGACAATGTAGTTCTTTAAAAACTTTGGATGCCAGACGTTTTATGCTTAGGCATTTAAGTAAACATCAAAAGATACATTTTTTCCTTTGAAGTCAATAGGAACACTTTGAAATCAACTTCTTACGCAAGTGTCCAAATACAGAGTAGTGTGCTTCATGTTAGGTGCTCAAGGTGAAAAGTTTATCTACATCCTTACTCTTGTAATGGAACCACTGAAGTGGTCTTTGACAAGGTGCAAACATAACAGAATTTTCCACCTAGAAATATAGCCAAGCACTATCACAAGAGTAAACCCACCCTGTTCCTACTGAAAGACAGGGGGAATACTGACAGTTATGGGATTTTTTCTGGTGCTTCATCTTTTCTTCTTCTAGGATTCTCTCTCAAAATTGCAACACCTGTCCCCATTCTTAGGTGGGGTGATGATATACTGCAGTTCCAGAGAAAAAAAAGAGTCATCTGTTCCTAGCTCTACCACAGAATTCCCTGAAGTTAGCCCAGAATCTCATTGAACTAACAGAAGAGAATATGCACTACACTACAGATAAAAGGCTTGGCAAGTCCATAAATTAATTTCAGATGAAGGCAGAAGAACAGAAACACGTATGATCTTCACAGCACCAGAAGGAATAAGGCATTACATCATCAATATGTCTGGCTCTGTGATGTAATGAGGAGGTCAGCCTCTTCTCCTATCACAGAAAGACTTGTATTTTCTATGTGGCTCCATGGGCACGCACACCCGTGCTGCACACATTCATAAAAAACAAACACCTGCACATCAGCTCTTGTAAGTACCTACCCATTGTACTGACACCTAGAAACATCCAGGTGCCGCTGAAAATCTTCTGGCAGCATTGATCAAAAGATAACCTTCAACTACATACTAGGGGAACATGAGGTAAATAGACAGTGATTTAGGAGAGAGCAGTCCATCTGACTGCATTCAGTACAGTACCACTGAAGTTGGACATATCTCAGTAGCTCTAAGCTGGGACTCTGATCCTAGCATACAGTATGTGAAAAAAAGGGGAATAATGTTTATGCAATACACGTATGCAGATGTGCACACAAACACAACTCCATGGATTACAACTGCAAAGTCAGTGTGTACTTACTTCAAAAACACAGTAAATTCTCCATTCCTCAACTAACATGCAACAGAGGAATACTGTCATTCCCATATCCACAGGATTTAAAATACTTCCTGTTCTGCTTATCAAACCTCAAGTCTCTGTATAAAGTTATCAGCTGTAGCAGGATAAGCAAACTATTGAATCTAAATAAAGAAAATTAGCTCTCAAACGTACATTGCTTTCAGCATTAGATACACCATGCGCTACACCAGAGAATTTGTGTGGGAAATTTAGATAAGAGGCTGTTCAATTTTGTTCCCCCTCCTAAGAGGATGGCAGCAGTGCTGAAGCTGATCTTAAAAATCTGTGACTATTTCACAGAGCTATTCTTACTCTTTTCTCCATATGCAATCAAGAGAAGAGCATTTGGCTCAAGCAGGCAGGCTTTTCTTCAATAAATGTGGTTTTAGCCAGCTTGAAAGGAATAATGAATCCAGGTCAAATCCACTGACTAATTTCATGTGGGAAAAAAACTAAGAGTTAGTGTCACAAAACCTCCCTCAGAGGCTGGAACTGTTCCTCTTTACCAAATACCTCAGTCAGAGTACTGTGGATACATGGGAAACCTGGGCTCCACCTAGCACTTCCAGGGCAGTTAAAACAAAGCCCAAGCTATCAGGTGAAAGGAGATGCCGTCTCAGCTGTTCAAATCTCCATTTTTATTCACTTGGACAGAGAGTGTCCAAAATGAAGTATTTGGCTTCTAGTTAGACAAATCATTCCATGTCAAGTGAAGCACCACTGATCTTGCCATCTAGAAGCACACAGAAGTCAATCACCACCTTTGGTTCAACATTAATCACCAAAATTAATTTTGCAATTTTATGGGCTTTGAAGTGCAGATGTTGAAAATACCTTTGCACTGTCCTGTATACAGTATTTAGTATAGTAGACCACTCAAGATGAAATCTAAATTTCAATTACTCACCATTTATAGGAAATATGCACATTTACGCAGTATTCTCCCCAAATACAGTAAAATTGCCTGTATCTTTTCTAACGCTATAAAATGTAAAAACAAGCAAACATTTAAAGTAATTTAAAGTAGAGGAGACATTTTGCAACTGTTGTTGAAGTAGTGTAAGCGAAACCCCAACAACTCAGATCTCGCCTCCAGACAGGTACATCAATATCAATGATTTATTTTCCTAAGTTCCTGTTGGGCACCTAAGTTTTCTTTACAGTAACAATTCTACTTTGCTTCCACAGTACGTTAACACCTCCTCCACCCACCACCCAAAAAGACATTTTTAAATAAAATATCAACTTATTAAAACTTCATATATATAAAACTTCATCACGAAGTAGCATTTATTCATCTCAATTCTTGCATCCCCCTCCTTTGAGCTGTTTCAGTTCTGCAAACAGACAGTAACAAACACAGGCCACAAGCTTCGTCCTGAGTGTCACTAACACAGTCTTGCTTTTTCTCTCAAGCATATCACAATTTGTAAAAACAACATCACTGCTCCAAAGCACCTAAGTGGGATACCATATGTCTCTACAACGCACTTCTCACACATCATATCAGTCTGCTTTCCCTGTAAGACAACAGCCAGGGAAGAGTGCCATGTGTACAGCTCACTAACAAAGCACGATCAACCCATAAGCCCTTTAGGGCTTAATGCTGATCTTCATTCTCATTTCTAGCTAGTCTTTCTACCAGCAGGTGCTTTACTTTGGCACAACAACAGCCACAAATCTATTAATAGCTTACGACCAAAGCAAAAAAAAAATGGAATTTTTTTGTAACAATGGAGGTTTACCCCATGCCTATACACACAAATCACTCCAATTATTATTAAGGTGACACACACTAACACGCAGGGTAGGTTTGCATACATCCACAGCGAAATCCTCACATCCTTACCAAAGATGGTCACAGGTTTGCTCATCACTGCCAAAAAGACTATTAAGTGGCTTTAGGAGGCACCAAGATCTAGCTCCCTTTGGAAAATGCTTTCTGTAATACACTCTCAAGGGAGACATGGCAGATGTCTGGCTGTGTGTGAAAAAAATGAACCAGCTTGACTGGTTTAATAACCTGTCCTAAATACAAACCATAAAACAGCTGCTTTACCTGGATTCTTGGAAAGAACTGGAAAAAAACTCCATCAAAGGGATTTGAATGGAAAATACCAAGCCAATACACAAACCTGCGTAAGTGTTGTCTCACTCTCACTTAAACTTTCCTCTCCTAATTCATTTCCCCGCTCTGTAATTCTGCTTCAGCCAAAACAGCAAAACATCAGCAGAACATATTTCTGATATTCGATTTTTAAAAAAATGATAAATATTTTAATATTTATCAGTATCTTTTGAACATCACATATAAAACGCAGCATCAAGTAATAGGCTTCTGTAGCAACTGTTTCTACAACTCCATTATAAAAAAACGGGTGTGCAAACAGAAGACTAGAGAGCAAATGGTGAAAGAGAAAAAGCTGAATAGAACCAAAACCCAGATTTGCATAGTTCAGAAAAACCTACAAGTCCTTCCTGCTACAGAAGTCAAGAAAAGGCCACACAAACCCTCACTAAGCCTGCAATAAATTTACAGCACTTTTGGAGCATGGAAAAAAACACACTTGCAGCCATACCCAGTACCACAGGAGTTCTCTGGTCTCTCCATCCCAGGAACTGTCTTGCAAAGCTCAGCATCAAAGTGCTTCCCTGCATGCATTTGCATGAAAAAAAAATCATTTTCAGTCCAGCTTTTCTTAAGCCATTCTTCAACCTTTTTTTTTTAATATTCTTTAATCAATTACCCCAATCAAAATTTTCCAACTAAACATCTAAGATAAACTACTTCTCCTCCTTTATCCTTCCAAAAATTTACTGGACTTTCGGATGCTTTTACTCTCTGAAAGGGGAGATGTGACTTCAAATATTGACGTTTGATAATTCAGCATTAATCAGATGATAACTTAGAGAATGACTTTCCTGCTTAATTTTTTTCTCCTCAGTCCTCCTACCCACAAAAAAAAAAAAAAAAAAAAAAAAAAAAAAAAAAAAAAAAAACCAGATCAGTGCCCTTAAACAATGTCAAAATAAATATGATATACTGCTGTCTAGATTGCTCTGTTTGGTGCACTTTAAACTGATGCAAATTGGTTTATTAATAATGTACTATAAAGCACACTTTGGGCTTCTGGAATCACCAAATATACACAATCACTAGCTACTGTTTTTTTTCATGGAATCCCTTTTAGTAAAGAAATTCCATTCTATACTTGATGTCCAACTACAGAACAAATTTGATTTTTTTCTCCTTTTTTAGAAGCACTCAGCTTTCCCACTTGAGACCCTGAGTAGTGACACCTGAAATTCAGAATCCCACAAGCCACAAGATTCAAAGAATGACTTTGTTTTGCTGATGATTTAGAGAGTGTCTTTAAGTGCCCTTTGAGGACTTTAGCAGTTTCATTCCTTCATGGTACAGACTTCCCATTTCCTTTCAACATTTGAAGTCTCTGTTTTTCACTGTAGCACATTCTTCTTCAGGGCCAGGAACCTGATCTGAAAATTATTTTTTATGAAAAGCTTATGCAACAAGCTACAGCAGTAATGCTTCTTTCCCACAAAGCTTATAAAAAGAAAACAAAAGAGACAGTTAATAAAGTGAACTCGAATTTTTGAAGAAGTAAGCACATATTTGTTAATTACTGCATTAGGTGTCTTTTTCGTAGGTGGATTTTTTTTTCATTTTAAGGGTTAAAATTTCACATTTGCAAAATAAAAGACCTGTCCATACCAACATAAACTCCTTTAACCACATCTCTAAAGCTTTTTTCTACTAAGACTAATAACTAAGAGAAAAACCATACATCTAAAAACCTATTAAACCATTAAGATATATTTTCTTTTTTTTTTTTTTTTTGTCTCCCCTATCATCTGCATCCTCACACCATCTCTTACAACAAGGAGCCTAATTTTTCCACTCTGGAGAGGATGCTGACAGTCAGCTTGCTTTCTGAAACAGTTTTGGGATTCCTAGCATTTTTGAAGTGTAAAACCAACAAGTATAAAGGAAATTCCCTGGAGTCATGTTAGTCAATACCATGAAAATTCATGCTTAACACACAGTGCTAATGAAGACAAACTATGGTTATTTTACTCTATGCTACGTCATTAAAAATTCATTAAAACTACATATTATTTCCAAAGACTCAGTTTTAAGAGGACACAGACTGTCTGAGATGGTTAGAATAATAATGTGCCTGAAGTGATGAAAGGATTACCTCTGAGAAGGCCCTCTTACTTGTCAAAGTAAAGGTAGGAACCATCTAACCCCAACTGATCTGAGACGCATCCTGTATCCAGCTCCCTCATTTGCCAGGATAAAGTATTTTGAAGTCTGTTTGATCACTGAAACATCTCAGGACACACATATTTCAGGATAAAAAGCAACCCATTTACAGGCAAATTATTTTCTAACTAAGTAACTTTTGCAGCTCTATACCCTTTACTATAATTTTTTTCATAGCACCACTTGGGTTCAGGGTGGTTTTTTTTGCACTATCCCCTTTATATGCAATATAAAAATTTGTGTCACTAAGCCAGCCTTGTTTGCCTAAATTATGATAGAGTCCTGTAGTCTGTCATTTCAAGAGTGACTATTTTTTTTAAACTTAATTTGAAAGCTGTCTCACAATTAAATTCAAAGACAAACTTTTGCCCTCTGTTTGAAACGCAATTAAGAAGGAAATCAACTTACCATTCAGAACACTTTCAAGTCCCAGTTTAGCATTTCAAAGCTATTAACATGCACCTGCAGTTTTACAGATCAAAAAAGACACTTTCACCCCATTCTCCAAATAATAATATGAAATATTAATCCACAAGACGAAACATAAATGCAGTGGCTAGCTTCATTATATAGCTATGATTTTACAGGAATAAACAAGATCAGGAGTTCATACAAGATATTTTGTATATCTACATATTTCATTAAAACTTAACCTCAAACCTACGCAGATCTCTCTTCAAAGACTAGGAAAGAAGGCACATGGTTCTCAGGGATCATAAGTTTTTTAAAAGTCTTTTTTCCTAGCTCTCCACATGGCTGACAGAGTGTTATAGCTGCTTCTATTCAGGTCAGTTTTTATTTTGGGAAACGTACCTCTGAATTTTCTTGACATTAACCTGACCTATGTGGAAACCGATGAGTTTGTCCTGTTTTACAAGGAGGCACAGGTTAATCTAAATATTTAAACTACTGACCAACAGTATTCCTGAAGTGTGTGCATCTGGCTAATCCTTCAGACTCAAGTAAATTAACAGATTAATGCTGTGATACACATGGCAATAGCCCAAACTCAGAGATACAGAGATAACAGCAGAAATGGTTGCACCTTTCTGTCTGTCAGGGACAATTAGCAGTTACCTGCAATCAGATAAGAAATAAGATAATTATTAATTTATTAATGTATTATAGCAGAGTCCAGAGAGCTCTGGTTTCACAAGGAGAAGTGGGCATGGAGGGAAGGAAGATAACTATCATCTGTTTTCTCTGTGGTTTCATAGTTCAGGAAACCTTTCAGACACATTTCCACCTACAGCACAACTTCTGGCCTACAATCTCCTCCTTTTCATATATGAAGCAAGTTTCTTTTATGGGCAGACTGTCTAGTAGCACTCATATGGGGCATCTGGAGGGTCCAGAATTAGCTTTTTTTTTTTTTTCCCCTCTATATTCCTTGAGGAGATCTAATCAAATAACTGCATTTCCATTAAATATGATATGAACTTCCACAAGCTTTCTCTGAAAAATTACAGCAATTGTCTCTGATATGGAAATCCAGAAGTATTTAATTATGCTTTTTCCTCCTCCCACCCCATATTGTGTTTTACACATCTGGAAACAGTAGAAAAGCTATCACATTAGTGTGGGCAATAAGAATCACAGCAAATCCACTTACAGTACAGACGTGCTGTTCCAAAAAAATACTGCCAGTAATGGACTTCTTTTCCCCACCAAAGTTCACATATCTTCAGAGGAATAAGGAACTATTCTTCACTAGGATACACAGACAGAAAGGTATATCTCCTGATTTTTGGGCATTTCTGAAAAATGAGATCACTTAGTGACTTTCTGCAATCATGCCATTCAGTAGCAGCACTAGGGCCAATGGTAAGGAGCAGTTATGTGCAGATAGAGAAAAAAAAAAAAAGTTTTATTTAGTTTAGCTTCTTTTTTTCCTTTCAGCAGACACTATGATTGCATCCCTCCCACCCCCCTTAACTTTGAGTGTCCTCATTTTAACACCCAAACATACCCATAATTGTATACAAGATTTGATTTAAACACATTTTCCATTCCAGCCAAAAGACTACTAAAGACAAATTTGGTTCAACAGAGGTACATTCACCCACTTCTCATAATTTCTCAGAAAAACAACCCTCAGACTGAAAAAACCAATATATGCCTGAGAAATCCATGGACCTGAGTTAATACTAGAATTAATACACTATGAGGCACAACCTAGTGCATCAGGCAGCGATGACACTAGATCAGCTGTGCAGAACGCCTGCTTGTTGGTATCTGTCACAGCCTGTGAGTTTTATCTGGAATTGCAGATAGGAATACAAGCTTTCCTTTCTATCCACAAGTAGTGTGCTTATCTATAAACAGTTTCAAGTTTAGCAACCGTATCTGACAAAACATACATGGGACTTATCATTAACACATCTTCCTTTTGCCAAAGAGCAGTTCCAGAACTGGGACCAGTGAAATTGTGCTACATGGAACACACCTGGATCACTGCAACAAGACTCCAAGTGTATCACACTGTTTTAAGGTAACTGCCTTAGCTGAGGGAGGTTTTGGCTGTTGCGGTTGGGTACTTTCACAGCACCTTCCTTCACTTTCATCAGAGTGAAACAAAAAGGCAAACAGTTTTCCTGCAATACATTTTATATGTTTTAAAACAAACACACAAGTTGTGGAGGAATATGCTCAAAGACACCTGATTTGCTGAGACATTTCAAGAGGTATGAGAAATATGTGATGACTCTTCCACTGGAATTTCCACTACACATAGGAAAACAAGTCAAAATTCAGAAATATAACAGCACCTTAAACTTGCTTACTATTGTGATTGATTTTGAATGTGAAGAAGCAGAATGAACTTGAACATTCACAAATCATGCGACAAGTCATTGTGACAATCTTTCCTCCTTTAGCTTCTCTTCATTTGTTAGATTGTATTTACAAAAGCCTCTTCTACTATCCCTACTGCTAACATCAACTTCTCACCCCACAGAATGAAAATAACAAACTTCTCAGGAAGATGAAAACATTCTTGTAAAACAAATTCAGAAAAATTCTCCCAACATAGTATCAGAAGATACCACATACTTTAGGTGTAACAAAATGCCAGTAGCACTTCCTAGAAATTCTGTGCTCATTTTGAGTGGTTTTCTTTTTTTCATATCAGCCTCTTGTAATCGTGCTGATTTGTTTCAGATTGGGGTGAGGTAATTTGCCAGGGTCCAATCACAGAGTCTGGATTCAAACTTCAGCTTGAAAAAACAGAACACCTCAGCAGTAAATACCATATTGTGCTGAATATAACACATTGGTCCAAATACCCAAAAACTCATCTCAGAAATCAAATCACATTCTTTATCAAAGAAGGTTTGCTAAACTTAGATTTAGACTGAGACTGGTGAGCTTAAACTGTCAGAGAGTTCCTAGACAGGAAAAAAACTCCAACATGCTGTCATGCATGTTCACAAAAGGTCTTACAGCAACTTCATTCTCCTACAAGTGCTTTTTAGAAGCTTTTAATACTGCATGCAATAAATGCAGGATCTGAGGTCTGCAGGGGGTGTTTTCTCAAATCCTCTTATTCCTCCCACTCTGAGAACTCCACAGCTCAAAATTAATGAGTAAGTGTACTGTAGCTCCACAGCAAAGCTCAACTACATTTGTACCCCAACAAAAAACAGAAAAAAACCCCAAACTCAGATCTTTCTTCTTCTCTAACTGCTCTACAGAATCCACCCTTGAAATATTAGTTTGATATCATGTGCCTATGCATCACTGTGTCTAAGACTCTGAAGTGCACTCTATCTTCAAATTATAAATGTCTTCTATTGTCTCAAAACAAATCGTGCTATCTGTTGCATGAAGGATGTGTGAATATTCAGTAAACGAACTGATGATACATTTTGGTCTTGAACAGCAATAGGACTTCATCATAATTCCAAGCAAACCTGATCATCTGTAAACTCATATTTTAAGAAAAGTAATTAAAGCACTATGTTCATGCATTATACTCAGATGGTGACATTTGTGATATTTTCAATTTGAACAACATCACCAGGATGGAGAGATCTGAGATCTACTCATTTCAGCAGAGCCTAACTACATGATAATACCTGATTTAAATAAATTTAAAGTGCTAACGTTGTATCTGTGCAGCTACTTTTTGTTTGTCTTCACAGACCACTGCCCAGTTTAATATTGTGGAAGTGAAAGAGTCCAAAGGACTCAAGAGTCTAGACTAGATGCTCTTGGCTTGATGATTCTGTCATTAAGTCTGGTACAACTGGGCTGTGCTACAGGCAAAGTATCACTGCCAACGGAACAGCAACTTTCAGCTGTGCATGAGACTGCTAAGGGTATCTGAGAGTGTGTTTTTCATATATTTGGTGAAAAACAAAGAGATACTTGACTCTTACATCTTGGCCCTGGTTTAACAAACTTTTGAAGTGTGTGTGTTCATAAGGCAATGTTTGACACATATAATCATAGCAGGGAGTTGCACTTACACTGATTTCAGCACCTACTGTCCTTTTCAATTAACTCAGTGAGAAACAGGCTCCAAAAGAGCTTCAGAAATCCAATCTTCTCTTGGTACTTAAAATTTCAGTTCTCTTACTTTCATTAAAATTATTTGCCATGCAGCATTTCAGAAGAAACTATACAGAAAGTAGTAACTTAATCAAAATCAGTTTAAATACATGAGTATTAGGAAAACACAAGAGCTTGTACAAACCAAACCCATGAAACTGGGTAAAGCACCAGACAACTTTCAAGAACAAGAGTCAGTTCAAAGGATGCTCAAAGATTTTTATCAGCTTAAATTAGGCTGTCTGAGGAAGCCTCCTGTCTTCTTCTTTGGTTCTTACTATTTCTACCACTATGAATATTCTCTTAAGCTGTCTCCAACTCTTCCAGTTCAGCAGAGTGACCAAGATGGCGAATTCCATACTGAAGCGGTATCAGTGTCCAGGGATAATATGTAGCATATGTCTAGCTATCTCTTACTTCTCAACTCAGAATAAAAACAGGCACTCTGATCCTTCCCTCACAAGACTTCTCTCCATGTCTCTCAATCCAAAAGCAGTGTATAAATTCTTGGCCACTCAGGAACATAGGTTGGACATCATCTTGGATTCAAGGCAGATGTGAGGACCTGTATGGAATTCTATCCCTAAGTGTCCTGTCTCTCTATCTGTTGGTGCTCCTTTCTCTAACAGATCAACGCTTACCAAACAAGTCCTTCTACATTCCAAATAATCTCACTTTCAAAATATCAGTCTTGATACCAAAACAGCAAATAGCAGTGTCTGCCTGCTTTTACTATTCCTAGTGTTCAAAACGGTACCTTTTCAAAGAGCTTCCTCCATCCTGTCCTTGCCGTTTTGTTGGACATTCTCAAAGATCCTGGTCCAAAATGTAGGACATTTTGAAGTCCCCACAAGCCTGCACTGAACTTTTTCTCTTCACACTGACTGTAAACTGTCAGGAACAGAGACTGCCTCTCCCGTCACTCACTTTCTCATTTCTTTGTACAATACTTGGGGCAATAAAATCTTGGTCTCTAGCAGACTTCTTAAGCACTGTGATACTTCTGAAAGGAATAAATACATTATACTTCACACTATACTGATATATCACTTGTTAATTACTGTTGTAGTCTCTCCTACATAGAAAATAGCACCTTAAGAACTGCCTAGCAACCTAAACTAAATTTGAAATGGTAACAGAATTGTATTTGGAAATACACCATCTCTCTACTAAGATATTCCTACCTTTCCAAGAAGTTAGGACTGTTCTTCTGAAACTTCTCTCAGCAGCAGCTTGCTGCCAATTATACTTACTAGGATTAGGAGACAGTTTAGAGACACTCACCAAGATCTCCTATACCCAAAAAGTTACGGATGACATATGAAAGTTTCCTTTGTGGTGCACAGCTGTGATCTGGGAAACTGTTTCATTTCTAAGTGATAAGCAACTGCTGAATTCTTTAGAATTCATTACATATCATCAACATTCTGCTCCCTATGTTAAAAGAAAAACAAAACAAAACCAACATTGAAACCACATGAAAACTGCTGACAGTTACAAAATCCTCTCAAAGCAATTTAATGAAAATCAATACTTACCTTTTCAAAACTGTTAGAACATAATTAAGAATTTTCTTATTTTAGATTTACATTTATAAGGCCATATAAAATAACAAGTGCTGTTCTAAGATATGCCTTCATAGAATTTAAGTATTTAAATTGCTTAAATCTTAAGGTAAGCTATAATCCACTGGTTACAAAAATCAGCCCCCTAGCTGACACATTCAAGCAATTTTTATGCGCCTTTGCACTTTCATAGAAGAGAAACAGCAATCCTCCCATTTGAATGAATCTAGATCACAAAGGCATTTCCGCTTTTCCCCTTCACACTAACAAATCCCCCAAAGACTACAGACAAGTTTCCCATCACCACAGGGCTACCAAGGGCAAAAAGCAAACTTAATGAGGCCAAACAGAGGCCTTCCTTTGCAGAAATGTTAATTTCACTTTTAAGAGAAAGGGATGTAAAGGGAATCCCATAAAATCTGTACAAAATCACGTGTAATAGAAACATTTACAGCATTTCTTTTGTCCAAAGTTACCATGAAGGCCTTTAATTCAGTGGAACTAGTGGGAATACTGTTCCTCTTGTTAAAATATATTAATTAGTGTAATGTATACAGTTGTCTCCTTTGAAAAGCAAACCAAATGAGAGAGAAACCCGTGAGAGGAACAGCAGGGTCCTGCAAGGACCCGCCCCCAATCTCAGATTTACTCCTCTGAGGATGGAGTCCCAGAAGCTGCCTCTGAAGCTCCATCTCTTTTCATCTTTAAAACCTTCATTTACAGGCATAAATAACAATGGCATAATCATTAGCAACAGCAAAGAATCAAACTTCAGCAAGAATTGCTATCATTCTTATCAGTCTCTCAAAATAGAAAATCAGTCGACAAACTGCCATCTAGCTTTAAAATTGAAGATTTTTAATGAAATCCCTAAATGTACTTCCCAGGTCTGAAACATAACAATTCCTAAGACACTGGTCTTGATGCTTCATTTCACATATGCACAGTGGATATCCTGATCCCTAGAGTTCGCAGCAACAATGTATGTATAATTTCTCCTATGTGCTGGCTGATTGACAAATAGCAGGTTGTAGCAGTCAGCAACCACCTCTAGATGGTTTATTTCAGGTGAAAGTTTTTTAAAGCATAATTTTGGATGCTAGTTTAGATGCTAAACTGTAAGTGCCCACCACAAAAGACAACATCTCTACCTGAAACTCACTCCAAAAATAAAATTATTGGAGGTTGCAAGTGTGTTGCATGGAAAATTTATTGTGTGTATACAGCCAACAGAGATGTTTTCCATTTCATGTTTCTGATCTCCACATAAATACACTTGTATCCACTCTCTCTCTTTCTGCAGCCCTGCTACTGGCCAAAAGATACCGCAGCAAATGTACAGGTGTTATAAAGAAGTAGAAAAAATAAAGTCTATAACATATTTTTAAAAAAGCCCACAACACCAGACAAGATCATTCTCACTTCCATGCATACCGTTGTCATAAAGCTTGTGTAAGTCCAAACATATCAGTCCTTTAATTAGCAGTGCCCTCTGTTACATGAGCTCGTGAGGGTTAGCATGGGTAAGAATCATCAGCCTTGTAACTCATACACCAATTCTGATGATGACCAGGGAGCAATAGCAGCTAGTTTACAGCTGACAGGACTAGGAATAATCGTATTTTTGTCTCTTCTGTCTATTATACTTCATGTCTTCGTACACACACAGAGCAAACAGTCAGTGAAGGCGTTAATTTACAAGTCAGTTTTTAGAATCCAGCCATGCTTTAAAGTCATGTTTGTTTAATCACTGCTGCCACCTCATATATACAGAAATGATGCCAACAGTACCATGTTTTTGACTGCAAGCTTTTTTTCTTCAAAAGCACTGAAAGCACCAAGCTTGACCAAACTGTGACTCAAACTAAATAGAGACTCCCCTTGCTATGAGGCCCTTGGTTTTTCTGAACCTAAGGAGCATTCATTCACCACTCTGGCAGTTAGCTAGCCATGCCAGCTTTTTCAAGGTGTAACGCAGGGAGAAATGAGGAAAAACACATCAGACTCAGATCCTGTTAAACCTTGCAGGAAACTTCCCACTGAAGTAAAATAATTTGTGGAGAAGGAAACAGGTAAAGGTTTGTGTGGAAAGAGGACTAAAGGAATACAGGAAGCAGACCCATTCCAGCTTCTATATATATATGTAAAAAAGATGGCTTGCCCAAGTGCTCCCCTAACACATTTCCGAATGTTTTCGGAAGTATTGAGGCTTTAGAGAGGTGTATTCCATCCTAACTCTTATTGATACATTTTACAGGTTACTTTAGGAGCAGAACTACATCTGCTTTATCAGTGATCACGATTTCAATATGCACCTAACCAAAAAACCCTCAAATTAATTAAAATCAACAACTTCATGCAACTGCTCTAAACACCCCTGTAGCATATTGAGTCAGCAACAGCACAGTAGAGGAAAACACTATGATAATTAACTTGCTGTCATACCTGCTGTGGCATGTTTGCTTTTCTAACTTGACAGTCTACCAACTAAGTACTTACTAGACCCATACTTGCTTGACTTGCGTGTAAAAATATCACTGAAGAAACACACAGTCCCACTGAAACCAAAGTAAAAATTCTTACCCAAAAAAATCCCACACACAGGCCAAATAGAAAGAAACTCAACACTGGCAAGCAGGCCTATAAAGTTTTAATTTCAATGCTACTAAAACAAATATATGCCCAAAAAGCACTCCCCTCTCCCCCAAACTGAGTTAGCAGCAGAGTTTATTTTTTATCTTGGAGATTTAGAAAATATTTAAAAGCTATGAATTTCTTGAAATAAAATCATCTGACCAAAATGTTTCAATATTAGCATTCTGTGCAACAAGAGAGAACTGGAAATAAGAGTGTTGCCAATCTCTTGCCTGCTTGGAACCTTTCTCTCATAGACAAGCAGTACTTGGCACCAGGTTTTGAGTTTTCTATCTCCTTTCTGAATGGGGGGGAATATACATTTCTGACATCATCTACATCTACAGGCACCTTATCTTTTAAACTGAATTCAAGTGCAAAGATGGCAGTGAACAAATCCTAGGGCTCTAAAAAGCAGCATCTATGAAAAAGAACCAATAAAGCAATGCTATCACAATGAAACCATATTTAACTTACAGAGTGTTCAAGATCTGAGCAACTGAGAAGCAACACTGGAATTCCAAAGATCAAATAGACTGCTACCATAAAGTAAGGGCAAAAGTTATTGATACCACTCCTGACAGATATTTACAAGTCTGCTCTTCAAGATATCTTATGATAGAGATGCTATATCCATCAAATAAAATCCGTTTCAGTGCTTACAGTGGAACTGCCTTCAGCAGAGAGAACAAGAAATAATCACACCACTTAGTTTTCCTTTTTTTTTTTTTTTAAGTTCTTTTTAAATCTTTGAAACCTTATTCCTCCCCTCACTTGTACATTTGTATCCATTCTAATCTAAACCACTTCAGAAGGTTCCGTTTTATCTACAGGCTTTCCTCTAATGGCCATGGTAGCTGTGCTTGGACTCTCCTCATTGGAGCCATATTTGCATTTAAATGCCTCCCAGAATGGGACAAAATTCTGCAAATGATACATTACTGAGAGAAAGAACCATTTCATACATATAGCCTATTTTGATATAAATGCATGCTGTCATTTCTGAGAACAGCAGAATGCTTAACTTACACTTACCTTGGGATTGACTACAAACCCCAGAAATTTGCATGTGACAACTAGAGATTTAAGTGGTAATCTAAATTCTTGAACCCAAAAAGGAAGAAAAAAGGGCTATAAGCATACATGCACAGACAGGAGCATGCCAGTGTATTTGTATGGTTGCACAGGCAAAGAAGTAGCTAAGTACCTAACACCTCATATATATGTAATACCTACCCTATTAACACATCCAGCCAACAGCAGTATGCATTTCTTTGGGGAACTTGCACCTTCATCCTAGAAATTGCAGCCAAATCATTATTTTAATGGAAAACAAGAAAGTAACTTAGAAATGTCTCACTTTATTAACCAAGGCTTTCTTTCCTGCCTACACATCCTTACATCTCAACAGCCATCTCTACATGCAAAGAATATCCCTAGAAACCAAATAAACAGCAAAAGTGCAAATGGCTTGTTCTGCCTCCTGGTTCATCAGAAGAACTACCTCAAAAGTGTTATTACTGAAAGTGATTCCTGGTGGGAGGCAGGAAGAAGGGAACTACATTGAATACAGCTTTGTTTTCCACTTGTTAGCATAAGTTGTAACACTGCCAAGTAGAGAGAAAGTAAACCTTCTCTCACCAGCAAACAAAACACATGCATGGAAGACAAAGAACTCACTTTCTCAAAGTCACTTTTTTCCATATATCTTAACTACACTGGCTTAAGCAAATAGATTTTCTAATTCGAAATTAAGGTCAGTCAAACAAGTGCCACAGAACCTGCAGTACCACAGGTCTACCAGGAAGAACAAGGCACGGAGGTATTTTAAGTTGTTAAATGCTGTAGTACTGTAACGGGTTTAGACTAAGTGCAGTGTACTGTAAATCCATCCCAGTAACAACCCAGAACTTGTACACTGTGCAAAGCAGATTTGTAACCCTTCAAAATTAAGTATTTCAGTATGGGTAGTACTCCATCACCAACCAGTAAATCCACAATGCCTTAACACTAGATTCATCAGCCCAATAAATAAAGGCCAGTATTTTTCTATGATTGCAGTATATTCCAAGAACCCTGTAAATTATTTCACCATATGAAGTAGTGAAACTTTATCAAGTTCTCATTCAAGTAAAATTAAAATATTTCTACCAAATCAAGTAATAAGAGATCAAGTCTCCAGAGAAAAGTCATTTTTGATTCCATAATAATAGAAATAAGATAAAATTTCACTAAGTTAGCTGCAAGGAACTGCTTTTCCTTGCAATTTTAGAGGACACACTTGGGTGAGAAGGTCAATAACTCCTGTAAAAAGGCTAGAAGGAAACAGTAATAAAACTCTGAGCACTCTATGCCTCCACTCCCTTGATATCCTCTAAGACCACAAGCATCTAGGAATGCTGTACAGCACTGGGGGACACTTTTTTGCCTATAGCAAACCTCCTATTTCACTCAGCCATTTATCATCTTTTTAATGAAAAGCTTTCTAGTAAAAATGGGGCTTTTTTGGTTTTGGTTTGTTTGAGCTTTTCTTAAAAGTTTCATGTCAAGAGATGTATTTGCTGCTCACAGACAAATTTTCTGTGGTTTTCAATCACCTTTCTTGGCAAGTAAGGTTCTCAGATTTTCAAGTTCCCGACTTTTTATGAGTTCTGTAACTTCCAAAGGTATAAGAATTTTCCTAGTTCTTCTTCTGTTTAAAAAAAATTCCACTGATAGTCTGTTCAGTGATATTTTTTAACAAAAACAATTGGTTTATCTGTAATATACAATCATATATCCTTATCCAAATTCCAAGTGTTTTTAGAAAGAATCACTAAAAATACACTAAATATGAGTACAGGTTACAACTTTTAAGTACACTTTGTTCCTATACTTCAGCCCTTGGAAAAATTTCTTTAATAATTATTTTCATTAAATGTGTTCAGCTGTTGAAAACCAAGAAAACCAGTAAGATTTTTATTTACTCTTTACACCTGATGCACATATTATTGTATGGTCAAGAAGTGATAATAATGTGTAAATAGTAAAAAAAATTGTCATTGACCCCAATAACAGATATTCCACTTGTGCTAAAGAAAAAATTCATAGTACCTTGTAGGTCATGCCAGCATAAAATACTACTGACTTCCATCTCACTGTTTTGAAACTGCTCTCAACTGACAGTAGAATAAGTAATCAATTCTTTCTCCCCATAGTTGAACCAAGAAGCATTTTTAGACTCTGGAAAGACTAATGTCATAAGATCATATTTTGTAAACAAATGAAAAGTAATTGAAAGGTAAAATGCAGCATATATAATGAATGTAAATAAATATGAGCTGCCTACTGCTGGTCAGTCCACCAGTAGTTGTATTTTTCAGTATGTTTAGAAAAATTAATTTATGTCCCTTCTTTGCTATTCAAACAGCATGTAATTAACTTTCTCTGTGGAAAAAAAAAATGTCATTTTATTCAGTTCAATCACCTGACTGCACAATTTTTTAAAAAATTGTATTTTGCCAAAACACAAACATCTGGGATTTGGAACCCCTAGTTCTAGCCCTTCTTCTGATTGCATTGCAGAGAGAAAATGGGGGGCAGTTATTTATAAGTTATATATTTATACATCACTGTTCATGAAATTGTTGTTTTATTAAGAACTCTATTTCACATCACAAAAGGGCAGTCATTCTCTCAAACAAAGCAGCTGAAAGTAAAGCAGCAACAAGTAGATGCCCCCCTTGCTCTGCCTATGGAAAAGTGTATGCTCCCATCATGAAGCAGCCCTGCAACCTCACTCCGTGTGGACACAAGTGCTACTGCTATGGCATAAAATCTGCACAATCTCAACAGGTGGAGTAAACCTGTAGCTTTGCTACAGCACTTGTAGCTTTGTTGGGTGGAATATCTGGTTCTTTCCAGTTGGCATCTGTTAGTTGCTATAACTCCCCTGACACAAGACAAAAGGAAAAAAAACTAGGCATGTAACTAAATTTTCATTTGTCCTAATCTTTCCAAATCATAAGTTGTGACTGTTTTGTAGTACACATTGAGAGGAAAGGAGACTGATACAGCTAAGGCTGGAAATATTTTGGAAATTCATCATTCATAAAAGGGGCTCCATGAACCTCTCCTCTCAGGTCACTACAGATTCCTTGCAGACTTCAAACTGATGGCTCCATGTCACCAAAGTTCTGCTTGAGCCACTTTTACTCAGCAATTTCACAGGGTTTAGACTGAGCTGACAAATCACAGACTACCAAAAAGATTAGTGAGTCTGAACACAGTGGAATACAGAGGTGTGAGTATTCCTCTGTGCCATCTTTTTCAGGTCCCCAAGCAATCTCTCTTTTTGACTGCCTTCAATAGCCCTTAAACCATGTTGCTGGAGATGCCTATTTGAGAGGATATCTGTCTTCACTTGAAAGATAGTGTTCTTTAGAACCTGCAGGAATTTTATGGAAAGGTCAGAAAAATTTTGGCTGCATTAATCCTATCCAAGTGCTATTACTGATAACTGCCTAAGTTAAACAACTACAGTTCATATCAAAGCATGATTAATAGCAACATAATAGTATCATACCCACCTCCCTTTTTTCTGTCAAGTCCCACATTTTACAAGACAAACGCAGAAAATGAAGTGTGTTTAATGAATGCAAATTAACACAAACAACCTGCCGCTGCTCAGCACATCAGTAGTTAGTTGTATTTTGCAGCATTTTTAGGAAAATTACTCATGTCAATACCCATGGTCACCAAGACAAACACAAACTACATGTCTGGGAAAGAAAAAAACTGGGAGTACAATTAAAGAGCAAAAGAGCAATCCATAGGAGGCATCAGAGCTCGGGCCCTAGTTGCTGTCCTTTCTGCTCTGCACAAAGCAGGAAATGAAAGAGAGAAAGCACTCACACAGCAACACAATCAAGCAAGGAGGGGTGATAACAGCTTTTGAAATTATTCTAGTCCTTCTGTGTGCCTTTAGAACCTCAACATTAACTTCTACTACAGACCATTCGTCTTGACAATCTAACGTGTTTCAACAGAGATAACACGGTGCGTGATAGTTTCTATGGGTTTCAAGGAACACTGCTCTCATCACAGAGGAAGCCAGAACATGCACTATTTTCATGCTTCTGCCTGCGCAGTCCTGCTGTCAGACCAGAAGAGAGTGATGCAGAATTGGAGTTACGATCAGTGCCTTGCTTAGAGAATACCTTTACCACTAGTTGCCAATAGCCTTCATCTTCCTGTAAATCCCTTGTCAGCACCACAGAGCATGTTATCACCCTGTGTCAAGAAAACATCCAGACTATGCACTCTCCCTGCTCACCACTTTCCAGGCGCTGAGGATATGACATGACTACTTGACTATATGGATCATCTAGAAGACACCTAATAAATAAGGCACACATACGCACCTTGTGTCACTGTTTAATCTGGTCCCAGGTAATCTGTCCCTTAACCCACTAAATCTGGACACCTTAGATGAGTATGCATCTTAGATGTGCTTCAGACGTGACACCCCACAGACAAGTCCCTTTTTATTCCTTCTTGACAGGACTTGCATTTGCTAAGTTTTGAGGAACCCTCTCAGCAGATAACACTTCAACATATCCTGCTGTCATCCACTGCTCAGACTGAGTGAGCAATAAGCACTGAGATAACCCCTAGAACACCAAAATCCACCCTAAGCTAACCTCTTCCAGATGCTGCAGATAATAGCTGTATGGAAAAACATTAGAAGATTTTTTCACTATTTTTTCTCTTCAGATTGTGTCAGTCCTTAGCCCTTCCTCATTACCTCTATAAACAAACCAGGCACCTCACTGCCATGGTGCATTACTGTTTGTTTATCTCAGTCTTTGAAAACTGGATTTTCTTCCAAGTATGGGTGTTTCTTCAACAACACAGGCTGAGGTGTTCTCCACTCCACCACCACACTACTGAAGTGCGCTGAAGATAACTTCAACGGCTTGGCTGAGAACGAATCTTTTTCTGGCAGGCAAGTCGATGGACACTGGAAACAGGCACAGGTAACACAGGAGGACTACAGAGATGTTGTTCACCACTCTAGGGGTAGATGCAAACTGTGGGAGAGGCTGGAGAGCAGCCCTGCAGAAAGAGATCTGAGACTGAGTTGATGGCAATTAGAATATGAGTCAACACTGAGGCCTGGCAGCCAAAGGGGGCAACAGCAAGCTGGGGTGCATCAGGCACAGCATCACCAGCCAGCTGAAGGGGACAACTGCCTCACTCAACACTGCACTGCTGTGGCCTCACCTCACCTGTGTGCCGCCTGGGGCACCTCAACAGAAGGACATCAGACAGTGTCCACACGACACTGACAGAATAGTGAAAGGTCTCAAGGGTAAGCTTTACAAGGAGCTGCTGAAGTCACTTAGACTGTTTGGCTAAAAAAAAAAGGGAACATTCATGTTAAGCAAATAATTACTTCTCAAGCATAGCATCAGCAAAGTGGAGATGGGGAGATCTAGTTCACTGAGTTAAAAGAACAGACAGCCTTTAACAGAGGGATCACCTCTTGTCCAAGTACAAAAATCAGAGTAGAAACACACACACATATGCAGACTTCAGTCATATTGGCAAGGTCTGGCTGGATATAGGGGGTCTTTCTTTCCTATCCCTCAGAACTGATGTTCTGAACACCTCTGTACCATTTTTAGTAGTTCTATCTCATCACTTTAAACAATGAACAATCCTCAGAACAACACTCATTGGTCTGTGGACTATGAATTAAGATGTGAGAATAGTAATTTCTCCATGAAGACAAGTAAATTTAATAATTTTTACTGTTCAGATTGTCCCCAAGTGCAGCCAGAACTCTTAGAGTATTACAAAACTAGTTCAGTACTCCTAGAAATAGATACAGACAAAATGTTCTTGCTCAGAGACTAAAAAGACTAAACAATAAACTGAGCAGCAAATGAATAAAAAATAGTATTTGTATCATGGAAAAGAACTATATATCAAAGCTAAATTAGATGGTAATGGCTGCATACATAAACAGCATTCCCAAAGATCCAAAGGAAAGAAAAAGAAAAAAGGAAAAAGAAAAAAAAACAACACTGAGGCCACACTTTGCTCTAAGATTCCAGAATAACAACTGATTTCAGTTAAAAACTTTGGGATTATTAACGTTCCTGAAGAAACATACATCCCCATATCAGGTCTGATTAATGCCAGAGTTTTAGTTAAAAGTGTCTTTTCACCTACCTTCAGCAAAAAGTAAAATACTGTTTGGATATCAGAAATTGTGGTAGCAGGAATGGCAACTTCTATGCATAGGTGATTTGAGCTGACATTGCCCACCTGTTCAACTAAAAAGAATCTTCAGGACAGGCTGTTTTTATAACAAAAACATGTTCTAAAGAAATTTTCCAGAAGTTTTTTACAAGTTTATGGTTTTACAACTATATTCACTTGATGACTCCAGCTGATTATGTCCTGTAGTGCGGATCAAAATGGAGCAGAGAGCTGATTACAAAAATTGGAAAGAAGAGGCAAGGAATGTACTGGAGACAAATAAAACTCTGCTGCTCTAGACAGTAACTTTATTCAAAATTATGAATACTTTGTCATTTGCACAGTTTTTTAACGTATTTGCATCTATCATATTTTACAGATGCAAGAACTCTCAAATTTGAAGACTTCTATCCCACCCTAAGCATCCTGTACAGGAATATAGTCACAGTACAGAACCGTTGCTTAGCTGTCCCTGCTCTAATTCACTAAGAACAGTATTTCCTCTAAGGTGCATTCCTTTAAACCCACTGTGAGAGAGATTTTTTCCATAGTGTTTCCAGAGTGTTCCAGTTGTTATACTACACATTGAAAACAGATTAATTACTTACTATCCTCAAGTGGACTTCATTTTGTTTGAAATACATCAAAATACCACCTTAGAGCAGCAAAACAATATTAAGAGATTTTTTAAAAAAGAGCATTTCAGTCTTGCTCTATTTCTCTCTTTATGTTGGTGGTTCAGTTTTCAAGGCTCACACTTCTTTTTAACTGTAATGACTTACTTGCAGCCTCTTGATTGAATGTGATTAAAAAAAAAAAAAAAAAAAAGTCCTCCTACCATACATCAGGACATGGCTCAGCCTGGAATTCAAACTAAGGAATTATGCAAAGCTGTCCTAAAGTGAAATCCACAACAGTCAGACTTAAACTCCAATCTCTCTTAAGATTACTCTCCCTACACTAAAGAAATACAGTGCATGTACATGCCTGCTGCATTGGAAAAGCACTTCATCTTCACACAGAGAAACTCTTCCAGACTTCTACAAACATGGCTGTCATCGTTACAAAGACACCAACTCTAAGTAAGTATTGACAATGGCTGTCTAAGCACTGGTTCATTCCAAACTGATGACATACCACTGCATTTTTCTGTCTCTGATTCATCAGTATTCTGTGAGCCTACTCAAAGGAAACATATTCAAGATAATCCTCACTGAACAGAGATGTCTTCAAAAACACATATAGATAGCTACAGCAAACATCATGATCCATTCCTGTGATAGCACTGCATTTGTAAGCACCAACTAAAGCCATTCTCTGAGCTGTGTGTTATTAGCTGACACAAACAACCATTGAGCATCCACCAGGACAGAGAACAAATAAAAGCTGAGTTCAAGCTCACCACTGCCATAACGACCACCTTAACAATGACCCCACTTCGGTCTGCACTTGAGTCTGTGTGCACAGAGCGCGTTTTCTGGTACAACAACCAAATTAGGAGCCAGAAAGTATTTTTACTGAGAACGCTATCCTGTCTGGAAGGTGAAGGGTATGAAATAAATAGTACATTAATCACCTCTATGTCAAGCGAAGTGATAGCTCTCAACACATCTCCCTTCAACTGGCAGTAACCAGCAGAACAGCAGTGGCACGGAAAACGTTGAAGGAGCATTTGAAAAAAAGCACCAGAAGAGCTGACAGTACAGAGATTCTCCAGCCAACACCAAACAGTATTTGTTACAGTGATGCCATTGGGCATCATCTGGATGTAAGCTCTGTGACTGGAGAAGAAAATATTAATACACAGGCTATGGGGTTTATCCTTTTAATCCCCTGTGGCCTGAGCATATCCTTATACTCGGGTATCAAGGCTTCCTCTAAGATCAAGGGAATCAGAACAGGAGCTTACTCAGAGACTAAGGGCACAGGGTGGGGAGGAAGAGAAGTGCCTTCAAGCAGCTGGTTCTCATATTCTTAAGAGATTATTAGAGGTTCCAGCTGAAGGAAATACCTCCTCAACTTAAGACGTATACACATTGACTTTCAGCACTACAGTCCTCTGTGAGGACCCTACAATCACCCAGCTGAGGCACTGATACATAAGAACCCCACATCATTTCCTAGCAACATAACTAGTACTGCCAGCACAAGCAAGACCTTCGTAGCCAGCTATGACCTTAACCATAAACATCTTTTTAGAGAGTTCAGTTAGTGTCCCTCAAGTTACAAGATGCCGTTTTGCTTTCAGATACACAAATCTCTCACCGCGACGATGGCAGCCACACCTCTGATATTTTGGTGTACAATTTTCAATACAATTTCCTGTTTTCAAAATTTCCTCTGTATTCCTCAAACACAGGCCCCACTCTTCCCCACACCCAATTTTATAATGACCTTTTAAATAGCAGTTTTCCAGCATAATCTTAAACACAGTGTGCTGAGAAAGAGACTATGCTTATCGAAGAAACCTAATTCATAAGCTAAATCTGTAGCATACACTTGTGGTATGATTTTTTTTCTCTGCTTTCATATTCAGAGAAGGAATATTGAAAATTCTCAAATGGGAGGAAAATAAATTGGAGGGTCTTCTTAAGATGGCATAAACCAAAAATGGTGGAACAGCAAAGGTCTTAAAACTACAGTTTAGTCTTATTTTCTACAGTCTTTTCTCTTATAATTGCAGCTCTTACTTTACAGCGCCTTACTCCTAAGAGTACTAAAACTATTTAAAAGGGTAGAAAGTCCCAAGTTCATAAGCAAAACAACAAAATAACAAAACAAAACAAAACAAACAAACAAAAACAAAAACAAAAAAAAAAAAAAAAAGAAAAGGAGATGAGAAAACCACTTTGCTCTCACAAATCTTTGCTGATCAAAGGAAGCACATCCCGCATATCAAGAGACTGAAGCTGTATCTGGCACAGGCCTGTTATTTCAGTCAGTGGAAAACAGTGGATCAGCCACCTAGTTTTATGCAGGTTTTCCTTGCTACGGTGAGCCATGTTGCACACTGTGGCACCGTGACTTGGCAGCCAGCCCGCTGTGTGTCCAGGATAGGGTAGAGCGTGATAGACTACCAAAACCATCATACTGCTAAATATATACACTTATATACAGTCCTGTGTACTGCATTAACAAGAGGACCAAGGCTCAAAGAGAAAGATCATCTGACACCCTTCTCCTCAGTATTTCCTCAGCTGAGCTTGTAGAAGAGCCACAGAAGCAGAGGGGAAGCTACTCAGAGAGACTCATTAAGAGTCTATCATTATTCCACATACAGTCTTTACAGCCTCCCCAAGAACCTGTAAATCTGTGATCCACTCTCCTCTGTAATTCCAACCAAAATACATCAGCAAAGGTAAACATCTATGAAAAAAATTTGCAACTCATATTCCCAAAACCCCCAATTTTAATTCCTAAGCATCTCAAATAATCCACAAATCATTCAAAATTTCTTCTAACATACTTGCCCAATATATTAATTACAAGATTATATTCATGCATAACCAAACTAAAGTAATTCTAATGCCTAACTAACCTAAACTGAACTAAAGGCACTGATTTTAATAGACCTTCATCTACGACCTTATGAAATAAAATCTATACTTTTGTCATATTTGCCAACTGCCCAACTAATTTTAAAGACCCCGCAGTGTAAAATATTATTGCTTAAAATCTACATTGCTTCTTGGTTGAGCATGTCTAAGAGGAAGTCACTGAAATAATCGTACTAATTTTAGATGATTCTAAAATAAATAGTAATATCCCAGTTTTATCACCTCTGTTACTACACTCTTTCTTCATTCCATTTACTGTTTTTTTGCCTTAAAAATGGCTGTCTTCCTATCTTTGGTAATTATAAGAACATATATTTCTATCTAGCAAAAAAAAATTCAGATAGCTGTGTAATAGCTTCATAATTCTTCAATAAGTTTAAAAGGCATCATCATCATCACCTGTTTCAAAGCTCTCCCAGAACAAGAAGAAACAAACATGCATGCAAAACTCACAACTACACATAAATGCCTCCTTCTGTAAACACACATTTGCACATATAAACAAGAAACAATGTTAGTACAATCCAACCCTGCCAAAAAAAAGTAGCAGACAAAGTAAGTTTTATAGTGTACATCACAGACAAGACTGTCTTTAATATATTTTGATAGCTGTTTAAAGGTGAGCACAATGATCAGGTTTTCCTCATCAACACAACAGATGGAACAAGTGGTTTGCTTCAGAAAAAAGGAAACTGTAGTCTGCCTGCTAAAAGCTAGGTAATCTGTGGAAGTACTGCAATAGTAGATTATTTTAGTTTAGGCACACCTATGCACTAGCAACTTCTTGCACAGTATGTTCACCTATTTACAGAGCAGCACTTATTTTTAGCTAAGGAGACTATTTACATGAGGCTGCAGCACTTAATCACAAAATTAAGGCAGATCAAACAACTTGTTGAGCTATGAATGACTACCCACTTGAGTTGTGAACCACCTGGAAGGAAACACTTGGCAATGATGGCCTAGATACATTTCCTTCAAAGGCCAGTAGCATGCATCAGCTGACCTCCTGGAGTATCAACCTGACCAGCACTTCTGAAGTTGCTCAAGTCTACAGGGAAAAAAAAACCAAAACAACAAAACAGTATTTACATGAAAGTTATATAAAAAATTTGCACTTTCAAGCTGGACATTCTGTTCTGGAAATTTGTCCTGACATTTATTTTGATTAAGCTCTCACAAACAGCTGGTTCTGCTTAACTTAATCTCATTAAAAGTCCCAAGCAGATGAATTTAAGCAGGCCCTGTTCTACTCTAAGTCTAACCTATAAAAACACGAGAGCCCATAGGTTTCCAAACAACGAGCCCTCAGCATTGCATTCACTGGTGTGTGTGTGTATCTCCTAACAGCAAGCTGCAGTTTTAGTTGTATTGAATGAAAAGTATTTCTTTCAGCCTGTGTTATTCTATGCCTTCTTACTTCTTATTTGCAGTTTTAAGTAAGCAGACTTCCTTTTTTGTGGCTGACGTAGGAAATCAACAGAAATAATGAAGGGGAAAGGTGCTCTGTGTCGAACAGCCTTCCCTGAAGAGATCAGTTAGCAACACGACTCAAGGTCTGTTGTTGCAGCAGCCTTCTTATTAGAGGGTAAAAATCGACCTGAGGCACAAACATCTTGTTAAACACAGCATAAAAAGGGTCCTGGTTTATTCCTCCTCATGGCTTAGTCATCTTAACTCCAACCATTCACTGACTCCGGCTGCAGCAAGCTCCTACTGTAGGTCTCCCATGAAGCCTCTGACTGTTGGTTATTTCCTGCTAAGCTACGACTGCAGGTATTGCCTTGCAGGCTCTGACTGCAGGTTTTTACCTGGCTAGACTGTGACTGCAGGTTCCAACACCAGGCTCTGACTGCAGACCCAGACTGATCTCACAGCAGTGATTCTCTCTCCCCAGGATCCTGCTTCATGATTCTCTCCTTCATGCTCCTCAAGGTTCCTCCTCCATGGTGATCCTCCCCTCACCAGCTAAGCCCCTCTTGTATCTCACTCACCCTTATTGGATATAGATGTTACTCATCGGGGCAAGGCCGTATTGGGTAATTAACAGAGCTATTACTTATCAGGAGCAAGGTCACCTGTATTCTCCTTCTCCTACAGTGTGCATTAAAGTGTGATGGATGACTTCACAGGGTTGGTAACTTGAACATATTAGTTACACGATTCTATCTGATAACCTTAAAGGCCCTATAAAAACAGCTTCTGTCAGTCATGCTCTTTTCAGATTTAGCTGGTTTTTCACTGTGCTAAGTATAGACAAAATAGGCAGGTAAGCTGCAGCCAGTACATTTAGAAGGGAGTGAGAAAGAAGATGAGTGCTATAATGCAGGTTTATCAGCGCTTTTCTGGCAGAACATTTTCAAGAACCCACTAACCTCTAAATAATGGGGTGCAAGTATAGCTAAAGAGAACTTAGCTAAATAAGCTTTAGAGACCCTTTAAGGAAACAGATGCACATACTTCCCAATTTAAGAAAGACAAAAAGAAAAACCAAAACCCAATCACAGACACTACAAGTATTATTCCAGAAGTGAGTTTAACAGCCACTTCTCTCACTGCAACAACTCACAGTTCTTGAAGTGCTTTGACACTTCAGCAGCTCAAGATGGACCAGTGCCACAAACAAGGAAGTATAAGAACATATATAATATTATCCTCATATATTATAAAAACAGTTAGTACAGATAATCAAGCCTTCCTTCTAATATACCTTGTCTGACATAACTGCACAAGTTTGAATTTATGCAACTCAAGAAATAGAAAAACCTTTTGTTAATAACACTTCTGCAGTCAAATCAACCTTTGCTGCAGCACCGCTGAGATCAATAATATTACAAAAGAGAGAAATTTGGTGCAGTCCGCTGTCAATCAGTTCTCTTCTGAGCCACATTATGTTTCATTCATCATGCTGCACACACTACTTCCCTGCCCAGAGGGAAGGGAATTAAAAGGTCATCCCTTAGCCAATAAAATATATATTTAGCTATTTTGTGGGGAGGAAACAGGATCTTTAAGCAGTCATCCAAAGAAGACAGACTACCCAGAAGGTCGTATGCTGCTGCACATCAATAAGCATCTTGATCTAGGAACTGAAATGAAAATTATCAAACCACTGAAGGTATGAAAGGAGGACTCAGAGACCTGTCAGAAAAATTACAAAATTAGAGCTGAGCACTGCATTCAGCAAATAGATGATACAGACATGGCAGAAATAAGTAGTGCTGGGAGCTAGGTTCAGATAGCACACTCTGAAATTTTCAGTAACATGAAAAAAAAAAATCACTTGGATACTTTTTACATCAATCTGCATTTTCTCTTAGGTCTTGCTACTAGTAAACACGTAAGTCAGCTCCTCTTTTCTTTCTTTACCTCTTCAGTTTTTCCAGGACTGCTTCACTGTAAGCTTAATAAAAAAAATTAAGAGTAATATCCTGCTGATAACTATTTTGTGATTCTTTTAATCCCAAAAATTGCTTTCTCCTCCATTCTTTCAGCCTCACTAATTGAAATGCTCCAGGGAACAGTCCTTGTGGAAATAAGAAAGAGCACCTAAATTGTACTTGCACTGCATGTCAAAACAAACATTAGATGCTTAAGGCAACAAGAACAGCACTAGGGTTCTAAGAAAATACACTGATTTCTGCCATCCATGCTGCTATCAAAACACATATAGCCGATTCATCATCTCACTGAAGAACTGTAGCTGCAGAACACAGATTTTGCACTAGAACTACTGTTACCAACCAAGAAAATGATCAGTTGGTATTCTACATTCCCTCAAAAAAACCTCTTGGCTTACGGCATTTCATCCTGAACGAACAGGTTTATACGCACGCAACTACACTGAAACAAACCTGATGGCAGCAAACTGCATAGTGAAATTGGAGGTACTTCAAATGCCAAACCATAATGCTCTCTAGTACTAGAACAGAGAATCAAGATAACACGATTATGAAAACAGCACAAAACAGCTGGCGAAGAAAGAATGATCAGAGTGTCTGGGCCCAGAAAGGATTTGAAGCTACAGAAAGAGAGTCTCTGAAGGCCCTGAAGTCACAAGAGGAAGAAAAATGTGCATTTCCTGATAGGAAATATACAAAAGAAAGAACAAACAAAGAAACATTACCTGTGGCACTGAAGAAAAACAAAATCAAATTTGCAGTCAACTTTGACAGGCATCCAACGCAAAGTTCAGCTAATGTTCTGGGGAGGAAAAAAAAATTCCAAAACAAATCTCAAAACCTACAGACCCCATAAATTCACACGCAAGTTATGGTGAGCATTAATGCACAGTGTGTTGTATAGCCATACAGTTAAAAGACATCTCTTATGTAACTTACACTTTGTCAGTGCAGAATTAAAGAAATGTGTTCCTTTAAGGAATAAATTCACTATAATGGTCTTCCTAAAAAGAGAAGCAAGAAAAAAAAAATGCAATTGCTTCCTAAAACTGGTCCCTGGTTAAAAGGGACATATAGAACTGCACATAATCATCTGCCAGCCTTCCTGCTGAGAAAGCTTGAACCTCTTGTACTACTAGATTTGATTCCTACTCCTGTCAACATTATCTGACTCCAGGAGCAGGTTCTGAGGACCACCTACATAGTGAGACATCATGGCACAGAACTGCAAGTCAGAACTTGATCCTTACAATATATAAAGGATCAGATCACTAAAACATGTAAACATATGTCCATTTTCTTTGAGGTCTACAGGTACATTCACATGTGAATGGTTTTGGGACGAGGGAAATCTGATAGAATCTTAAAAAAAAATCTTTTAATTCGATTGAATGAAGAGTATCCCAATGCTTTCTATACACGTTACACTTTCCACAACTGTGTAATGCTTGGCACTTAGTAAGAAGTACCCAGCATGGTGCTGGACTGTTCCTCATAAGAGCTGATTATGCTCCCACAGCCACTTAGAGGAAGATTTAGAAGTATTAAATAAGTACCTACACACCTACATCTTTCTCTTCATCTTTTAAAGTAGAAAAACATCAACTAAAAATAAAAAATACAACTGGAAAATGAAAATTAATTTATTATGCTTAAAATTATTTTAGCCACTCAATTTGCCTCCCAGTTCTATGTGCAAAAGGCCAACTACCAGCAGTGACTGCAGCACCAGCCAAAAGCAGGAGATTTATGCTGGCACTCTTATTGGAGCTGAGGTAATTTAAGAGAAATGTCAGTACAAATTTACTTTTTGAACTTTATTACTCTGCTTTAGGTATAGAAAGAATGTCTGCTATTGTAATTTTTAAAATATTTACATAATCTTTGATATCTGGTTTTAGTCGCACAGAGTTAAAACCAAAACTCTAACATCACCTCACATCATCATTTCTTTTTTTGTAAGAAAACAGAACATAAGAAAAAATCACATTTAATGAAAATAATGTTTGTAAAGAGAAATGTGATCACTCTTCACTGTAGACAAAATTCAAGGCTACTGTTGAATTAAAACGAGGTACATGTAGACTGCTCTGCAAGCTGTGAGCTTGTGAATCTGACTTCCACAGGTACCTGAGACATTGAAACCCACTTCCCTTTGAATGTGCAGGTTCATACCATAGAGAGGCAGAAGGATGAAAATCTCAAGCTCATCCATCTATGCCAGTGGCATAACTTTAATCCTGAACCAGAGGCCACATTCTCACCCTCCTGTATGCAGATTGAACTTCCTTCTCTATTTTTGGTAGAGAACAATGTAACCTACTTTAAAATAATCTTTATTCCTCTTTAAAGAGAAAGATGATGGAAACTGTCCTGGTGGCCATTCAGTAGCGACCTTTTCTCATAGCATAGAGACATTTCAAAAATCACCTCTACCATGAAGGCCTTCCAAAGTCATCTCTAATAGACATTTATTTTATTATTTCAGAAACACAGGAAAGAAATGAAGAAGTTGAGCAGAATACAGAAGGGAACCAAAAGGGAACCATGTGGGAAAGAGGCTTTGCAAATAGCAGGTAACAGAAAAACCACTGATGTACCACTATACTTTTCCTGTTAAACCAAATAGCTTTTTGAACATAACTATTTGTAATAGCAGCATTAGGGATTAAAACAAAAGCCCATCCCATGCAGTCAAAAAGGAATTCTAACAGAGGAAACAACAATTTGTTTGCTCTATCTGCCTAAAGCCTATAGTTAGGAAGGCACTGTCCTCAGGTGGTGGTGCCACTCAGCCCCTGCTCTCTCAGACAAGGCTCCCAAGATGATGCCATTTTGGGGGAGACACCTGTCCACTGGCAACAAGCATGAGAGCATCAACTGCAAAATGAGGCTACCACATGGCAACATCTTTCAGTCACTACAAAACTTGCTTCCAAATTGAAACAGCTACCAAGAGGTGAAAAGCTCCATATCGCATTTCTAATCCCTCCTCTCTGCAACTTTTTTTTTTTTTTACTTTGTAATGATTCATGTAAGTTTTCCTGGTCTTACAAAGCTTGCTCCCTCAAATATGTTCCCTATATCTCTTTGACTTTCATGTAGCAAGGATTTTTACAATGCATGTAAGATATATTCAGTTGCTCATTATCTATTTGATAACACATACTTAAGAAAAAAGGTCAGATAAAAATTGGTATAATGTGGGGCTCTAGTGGTAGTGAAGAAGTAAAGCAGCATATAACACCAACCATGAAAAAGTAGATATTGACCTTTACCAGGAAAACAGTAAGTGAAAATATCGTAACAGATGGATTTAAACAAGGAAGAAGAAAAAGGAAAAGATCTTAGCATCAAATTAAATGTAATGTCAGGCTCACAGAATGCATCACTGTAAACAACTTGATGAGTAACTCTCATTTCTGTGCACAAACTTGTGTCTTCTAATTCATTGCAGTTAAGCAAGAGAGAAAACAAGACCAATTTGCTTATGCCAGTCTTAAAGAAAAAAAAATATATATATACACTACTGCAGGAAACCAATGTTCCTTACCAATACTAACTGGGAGTTGAGTAATTCTATGCACTCTTTTAAAACAGTCCTAGTCATATATATTGTCCATCCCATGGTAGCCATGGCAACTCCTACACCAGCAAAGTAAGTACTCTGTTCTCAGGTGTATCATCACAAAAACAGTGTACCAACCACTGCAGGCAGCTTTAACACTGAGATTCGGTAGTCTCTTCAGACTGATGAGTTTGGCAGGAATTGAATCCTAAACTAGGAGAGCTTCCTCCTTACACACAAGTACTATCACACATCCTGCTGGCAAGCATAATCAGCTTAAGTCCTGTTGACAGTCAATTTTCCACCTGTAAAGGAGATGGTTTTCATACAGAGTGAGAGGATATGCAAAGCACCCTCTGCAACTTGTGTGCCTCACCACAGAGGATGCTGGAACTCCTACATCCCCCTGTGAAACAATGGCATTATTTTCCTAACTTCTAAGATGCTAAAATGAAGCTGGATATACGTTAGAAGACGTTTCTAAAGCTAAAACAACATTGACAGTTATCAGACTATCAAAAAGGAGCACAAAGACCACAGAAACATTTCAGCATGAAGGTAGGAACAACTGTGCAGTATTAGAAGGGCCCATTTCCAAAGTCAAGCAATATCCCTGGTAGAACAAACATATACAGTTTTAAACAGTCAGTAGGAAAAACATGGAATTCCTTCCTAGGGAAACTGCTTTCCACCAAGACTACAGAAAAACTAGACTGAAAAAAGCTCATGTATATATTACTGCTAACTTGCAACAGATCCTCCCCACCTACTTCAATCCATGTTATAAACTGTTCAATATTTTTGCTAGGGACTTTTGCACTACTTCCCAAGTTGAGCACACAGTGCCTTGATTCAGTACTACCTCATTTAAGACAGAATATATTTCATCTGCTAGAGCAGATCATTATCTTCTTCGGAAGTGTTCTTGTTTGGCAACATCCAGCCTAATGGGTTTTTATTAGCATTAATTCCAATCTAGAGCCACAGCAAAAACAAATCATTCCGGGCTTTACACCTTTTCCATCCAAGGAACAGCTCTTGATTGAAGAGGCATCCCCTAGAACTGACTAAGGTGTATTTCAAAAACATGGGATACCGAACACCCCAGAGTTACAAGCCTCCGAAAGATTTCCAAGCTGTGTCTGTTACCTGGTGGGCAGTTGCACTCTGGAGCCGCTTCTCTCGCTACTCGTATTTTTGCCAAGTGCTCGTAGGATTTCTGGGGGAGAGAAGCAGCATGAGGGCACTGGGCGAGCGAGTTCGCCACGGGCAGCGCTCCCGACCGCGGCCGCAAACTGGAATGTACCGCTCTGCCAGATGCTGCGCAACCGGCGGTGCCTCCTTCGCTTGGACTCGGCCTAAGGGGTCTCACTGACCGCCAAAAAGAGGCCTCAGTGACCATCAGCAAAGCCAAGCCCGACACCTCGGGGTCTCTCCCACCGCCGCCGCAAGTGACCCCGGTCTTTCCGCCTCCTCGACACGGGCGGTCGAGGAGCGCAGGGACAGCGGGAAGTTACAAATAAGAAAAGCGCCTCGGGGGCGGCGTCCGCAGGGATCCCCCGCGATCCCCCATCCCGCCCGCTCCAGCAGCTCCGGGCGCCCCCGGCCCGCTCCTCCTCCGGCCCCGCCGCCCCCTGGAGATGCGGGCTCACTTTCCCCGCTTCACCTCCCATCCGAGCAGCTCGCCCCGGCCGCCCCCCGCGCCGAGCATTCCTCCGTGCCCCGAGCGTTCCCCCATGCCCGCCACACGCACACCGCCCGGCAGCGGCCACCCCCATCCCGCACACCTGGGCGAGAAGTCGCTCCACTTTCTCCTGCATCATCGCGTTCAGCTGCTCCAAGGAAAAGCCGGGCAGCGGCGGGAGCGGGGCGGCGGCAGAGAAGCCCCCTTGGGCGCCTTCGATGGCCGCGACCCTGGCCTGGAGGTCGCTGGTCCGCACCCCCAGGTAGACGCAGGAGGCCGCGGCCAGCGCCGAGAGGAGCGCGGCTAGCGCGGAGCCGACCGGCCCGGCCCGCCGCGGGCAGCGGTCCCCGCCGCAGCCGGGCTTCCCGAGGCCGGGCTTCCCGCTGCCGCCGGGCTTCCCGTTGCCATCCTGTCCTGCGGCTCCTCGGCTCTTCCCCAGCGTGCTCGCACACCCTTCAGCTGCGGCAGCTTTGATTTCCTTTCCTCCGCCCCCCATGGAGGCAATTAGTTTACAAACAACGATAACAAAAATAACAGCAACGAAGTAGGAGAAAATAAATAACAAAACGGCAAAATAATGACTTCAAAGACGAAAAAAAAATAAATAAATAAACCCCGCGGTAAGTAGAAGCAGAGCCGGCAACCGGCTCGCACACTTTGAAGGCGAAGCGGCGGCGCGCTCCGCAGCCCGCACCGCACCGCCCGGCACCGGGTCGCGACCCACCCCGAGGCAGAGGCGGGGGCGACAGGCGGGAGCGACGGGCCACAAGCCGGCAGCGGGGCTGGGTGCGAGGCGAGCCCCCGCGGCTTCCAGCCGCCCTTCGGAGGGAGCAGCGTGCTCTGCGAGCGCTTTGCCACTTGTCAGAGAGGTTTTCAGGCGCGGGGCGGGAAGCGCCCCCCCTCCGCCTCCCGCTCCCCTCCCCGCCGCCGCCGGAGGACTTGTTGCTCCCGCTCCACCTGCCTGCCGGCGCCCAGCAGCCGCGCCGCGCCAGGCGGAGAAGCCCGCAGGCGGCAGGCAACCCGCGCTGCCCCGCTGTCAGCCGCGGAACCGCCGCCCCGCATCCCCGCCCTCATCGGCATAATTTATTCACCTAGGCGGAGGGGCGGCCTGCGGGCCGCGGAGGGCTCTCTTTGCATAATGTATGCACGGCGTGCAGGACATCAGACTCACAAATTAGGAGGGCGAGGGTCGCAGAGGCCTGGGGAGGGGCAGCCGCGCCGGGCGGTGCCGGGGAGGGGGCTGCAAGGGGCGGTGGGCCGCGCCGGGGCAGCTCCGGAGCACCGAACAAATTTACGGCGGTTTATGGCTGGGCTGTCATGCCCAAGGTGCGGGCATAAAGCACGGGAGTGCTCCGTTGTCCCGTTCTTTTTTTAGAGTGCGGAGGATAAACGTGTATAACTCACCGTCGCAGGCAGGCGACGTGAGGGCTCACTTCCAAAGAAGCAGCAGCCTGCACTAACTTCCTATTGTATGAAGGTTTAATTTTAGCCAATTTTCTTTCTGCTTGTTTATTTATCAAGTTGCTTCTTCGCTCTTCCATGCACACTGGGCAGTTTTTATTGTGCCTGGTTTGGTTGACTGGAGAAGGAGCATCAACATCCAAAGAACTGCAGGTGTGGCCTGATGGGAAGCTTGGTAGTTTCTGGTCCTTTCGTCTCTGCCTCTTACCGCCCAAATGCTGCATTGACCTGCTGTAGTTTGGTTCTCACCTTGGCATTACTGCAGTGCATCTCCTGTAAATCTCCTCTGTTTTGTGTGACATTTCTTGTGTTTGGTACACTTTTTGAGCCAGAGAAACTTCTCAAAGCAGGACCAGATATTGAAAGTTCACCCTGTTTGGTGTTTACTTATGTGAACACTGACTACTTACAAGATATGGGATGAAAAAGATATTTGTCCAACTATGGCACTTTTCAGACAAGACCAAGGGTGTTGGTTTATACTATGAATCAAGTTTCCTTTTGGAATCACATTTGTGCAGTTTTATTACCTATTGTTTCCCAAGTAGTCAAGCAGTCACAACTGTCGTGAAAACATGGATCCAAAAAAGCTCTGTGGGTTTCAGTCTAATTACTTAGACTTTGAATAAAGTGTACCAGAAGTTCATAGCTAGTCATTTATTCTTCATAATTTGTCTCTTCTTTCTGAACAAAAAGTTTTGTGTACTCGAGTCAGAGAGAAGAAACCATGATTACATAGCCCTAGGTGATAGTTTCTTCACAATAAATAGTTAAGGGTTTCAAGGGACAGTTTGCAAACAAATTCCACCAAGCAGCACATACCTTATGGTCAGGACTTGTGCATAACAACTGCACTTTTCAAAACAAGGACTTGCTCACAGACTATCTGTCCTTAATAAGAAGTTGAAATAGTATTTGGAATTAATAAACTGAAAGCAGAAAATAAGTAATACCGACATGCTCTTAATTTGGCGCACAGCATGGGCTCCCTGAGTATGGTATGAGCAGTGCCCAGGCTGCCTCAGAGTGGCTGGCAGCACACAAGGCGCTGGAAGCCATTGGCGCCAGCTCTAGTGCTTCACATTACCCCCTGTTGTTAGTAGCCAGCACCATTACTCACCCCTGCTCGTGGTGACATCCAGCAAAGTAACCCTGCAAACCCTCAGGATATGATTGTCATTTTCTGCAGGGGGTTAGTGAGGCGCCTCTGGGAGCAGGACGGCTGCCTGCACCCCGGTGCTCCCTCACAGCAGCACTGCCTCACTTGTGGTGGGCAAGTGGGTGCTGCTCTTCTGGGTCAGGGTGACATTTCCTCCTGAAATCAGCTCTTCTTATTGCAGGGCAGATGCAGACATCCTCTGGCTGCTTCAGTGCCCCACATGGGGCACAGACAACCACCTACCCATAGGTCAGTGTGAGGTGGCTTGATGTTTTGCTTGGCCAAATGATGCAATCTTTCTGCCCAAGCATCTTTCTGTCCCAGCATCATACCATTCATTTGTTTTGGACAAGGTATATTCTAAATAGCCTGAGACAGAAAGTCCCTTGTTACATCAGATTTGCACGTACTTGCCATCGTAAAGATTGCCAAATGAGCCAGATTGCCATGTTTCTGTGGGGCACAATCCAAAGCCATTTTCCTACTGAGTAACAAATCTCATGCTAGATGTTTCTTATTTTGAAGAGGTATGATGGGAAACCTTTCTTTTTTTCTGTCTGGGACAAATAGAAAAAGCTGCCAAACTAGAATCATAGCCCAGACCAGGAAAGCAGAACTCTGAAATACCCAAGAAATTGCTTTCTTGCTCTTTCTCACAATGCTATACTTTGTGTAGCTATACTTCTACACAATTGGGAGAAATGCTAGCCCTGCCTGGTCTCACCTCTGAAAAGAGATGAGGCTCATGCTCACGTGTACATGGATCTGCTCAAACATATCCTCAGGCAAAGGAAAACATGATGAAGAAGAGCAAGAGGAGAAAGACCAGTGTCAAGTCTTCCTTCTTGCTCCAGCTTAAAGTTACACTTTTCTTTTTGCTAAAGCTTGGTTCTGGGAAAGATGTCAGCTAAAAGTTTGTTAAAATGATGAGAAATTACTTGATAATGTCAGGGTTTGAGAACAAATTATTTTCCATAGCTTTTTTTCCTAATGTGTTTTCACCTAGAAACAGATAACAGAGTCTTTAAAAATGCAAATTAGCAGTATCCTCTGCTTGCAGCAAAACCATGGTGATTTTCCTGATGGAGGCATTGTTTATCCACTTCACAGCAAGATTGGTCTGGAGCAGACTGGACTGGACTGCGGAATCCAAGCAGCAAGCTAAATTATGCACAGTCTGATTAAATCTAGCACTGGAGTTGTTTGTGTAGGCGAAGAACATAACACAGATGTTTTACCTGTTATAAAAATCTCCGGTCACGTCTGCCCGAGTCGAGAGCATTAAAGCAGCCATACCCTCCCATGCTCAGTTACTTGATACCATCAAGTGGACAACCAGCAGCTTTGCACTACGTTTGTCCCATCTAAACACAATGAACCAGAGGAAAAAAAGTGTTAAGGCACAGCATTTGCTGCTTTTGCCAGCTTTCCACAAGCAGAAGGCAGAGCAAATCCAGGACATGCATATGTTCAGTGCCAGTGAGCCTGCTTCTTATTTTGCAGCCATGATGATGCCAGAGTCAAGAAGGCATCTACTTAGGATCATAACTAAGATTAAAACCAGATTGCTGTAGCACTTTTGAGAATGCTATCCATGCAAAGAAAGAACAGGGTTTCTTTTTTTCCCCCTCTCTCTCTTAAAAAAAGCCACTATATTTTTAACCTTTTTTATTGGTGAAGATTTATAGATCTTGAATTAGAGGGAGTAACTTGGTCTAATGAGTTAAACTCCTATTCCAGGAGTAAACCAGACTGCAGTTTATATGGGCAAGCAGTAATTTAACTGCTTGCTGCCAGGAACTGTATCTCAGACGTTGCTGGTCACATTTAAGATATTATACCATGCAAGTTAAGATTACAAAACACTTAAAATGCCTTAAAAGCCTATTTTGTATCTGATAGCCAGAATACAGCAGCTTGAAATAATACCTGTACACCAGGTATTTTGATCTGGCTACTAACACATACAGGTAGAGAATAAGAAATGATAGATCTGTAGCACTCCAACTCAAACAGTAGCAAAAGCAGGAGAATTTTAAGCAAGATCTGCTGAATTGCTGGTGCACACAGACCTGAGACAGCCATGCTTCCCACCAAGAGGGAAGTGCTCTCACTTTGAAGATTCAAATCTCTAAAAGCTACGTTTCAGCAGATCTTGTGTATGACCAGGCCAAAGGTATTGACACAAGGTGCTACAGTTTGCATTTCATGGGTCTGTGTTTGAAGATGTGGATGGTGTTTGCAGATAAGAGTTTTCCAACAGGACAGGACTAGTGTCTGGAGTTCTTTCCGTATTTTTATGTCTACAGCATGCTGTATTCTGGCTGACCAATCCACAGTCCACTACTGGATTTCTTTACCAGATACAACATAAACTCCTGACTTAAATTATGCAAAAACAGATGAATTAAAAACAAGCATTCATCTGCTGACACAACAAGCCATGTTCAATTTGTGATATATATTGCATACATGATCAGGAAGGGCAGAAGGCAGAGAATAAATACAAATAGGGATTGGAGTCTAGGACCTCGAGTCAGAGCTGAGGCAACACACACAAAGATAAATGCACAAATGATTAATAATGGTTATGCAAACCCTTCTTCTGCAAAGGTTCCCTCTTTCAAACAGGGCTTATATGTTATTCAGTGTGGAGCCAAATTGTATCTGCATTCTGCTTCTTCCTCCATTCATCTCTCTCCTGCTCAGTTCAGCCTTCAAATTGGAGTGCATCTTGCACCCTAAATGAGATTTTACTCAACTTTTGTATACTTATATGGGGAAAATGCAAGGTGGAAGCAGAATCCAGCACTTCTCTAACTTCTTAGCTCCCTGGCAGGTTGGGTAATACGGTATTTCTCATTGACCTGCTCATAATATCTGCCAAGATAGCTCAGAATCACCAGAAGAACAACTTACTTCATTGTTTTGGGAAGAAAGTTGAAAAAGCCTTTCACTTTCAAATATCCAAATCGATTGGCTCCTGTCACTTTAAATTTAATATAAGCACATTACAGTATACATGATGCAGTATATTAAAATACTTAGCAGATGGGTAACACTTGCTCGTGATTTAATACTTAGATATACTCATTTCACATCTATTGTACAAACACTTCATATATTTGAATCTTTAAGTCTGACTTATCTTCAGACTAGAGGCAATTAAGGCACATGAGCATAGGATTTAGTGTATTAGTTTCATAACCTTACTGGTATTTCAGCAAACCTGATATTAAAAATAAAATATACAAAAAAAACCTCCAAAAATTTCACAGCATTTCCTTTTTCAACATGATGAAATCAGCTCTCCTACATCTACAAACTGATTCAAGACAAAATTCAGGCCCGGTATGTCATTCTTTACTAAAATTCACATGAATGTGTTAAAAACACTTCATAACAGCTAAACCAACTGTCTTACCTTTTTCATACATTCAAATACTTTCTTTAAAATGCAGCTGATTCTTGGGAAGCTCTGGCAAGAATTTTACTGAATGAAGAGCCATTATCAGAAATTAGGATGAGGAGATCAGACCTGAGAACCTCAGATGGAAAAAAAGTAGACATCTTTGCCCTGGCTCCAGGCCAATTAATGTCCCTTGGTTCCCCGGTCTGTTTATTTGTGTATGAATGAACACCACTGGAATTCCTGGGTCGTGGTGAAAGGCTGGGAGGACAAAGTTTGGCCTAAGTTTCTGACCCTGCAAAGTCCTATATTAACATGTAACTTCACCCACGTCTATAGTCTGGTCCAAATCAATAGGATTAGTCATGGAAGTAAACTTTCACGTGTGCTGGAGTATTTAGAGGGTATAAAAATGCCGACGTGGGGGCCAAGATGAATCCAACACAAAAAGCTAATTATACAGCAGAGAAATTCTCTTCACCTTGTTAATTCTGTATTTCTTGTATGCAGAAGCAGTTACACTTAAGAAGAGGTTGAGTTTTTTTCTCAGAGAAATTACTATAATAAAGAGTAAACTGATGAGAGATCTCAGTGGAAACCACCTCTGAAAAAGGCAGCAGTAACTCTGAGTACATTTTTAAGCCCCAACACAGTTCATAGAAATGTAAAGTTCCTGCAGGATACTGGCAAATATAGAATCATTATAATGTAGATAAACTAATGTTTCTTTTAGCCCTGTCAATGATTTACAAACTTAAAACAGGTAGAAACTTCTGAAATCTGCAGACATGAGTCAAAGATGGACAAGATTATTGTGGAACAAACAATTAGGAATAAGAAAAGGCAGAAGACAGAAGGAGGAAGGTTTGATTACCAATTTTAAAGGAAGGAGTCAGGAAGCAAGGAGAATTAAAATCTCTAAATGGTTTTTACAAGCATGAAAAAGATTTTTGCAGCAGGATTTTTTCCCTTGGTTCAGTGGCTGGTCCCCAAATGACTTAAAGACAGATAAAGTCTGGTGATTTCCCCCTCCCTTCCCCCCGTCCCCAATTTGGAATTAGTACATTTTGAATAATTTACGTGGAATAAAATCTCTTCTTTTAAGAACTACAAATCTGACTATCAGTGCATCATTTTACACTGCCATCCACAATTCTGCTCATCACCATGTCCTTCTCTCTCTTCAACCAAATTACCATGATGCTATCAAATCAAAATCCCTGTCAGGATGTCCATGACACTTCTTGAGGTTTCTGTTTTATGTTGCTATGCCTGAAGAAGGCAGTGGCGGGCTTAGAAGATTTGTCTTTTCAAATTGGTTGTTGAATCTCTCATTATCTCAGTGAGATCTGGGAACAAATGCCTATGTGCTCACTACTACCTCCCCAGACAGACACAGGAAAAAGCATCATGTAATTCAGCAAATTGTAGAAAAAGTCAGTGATCTAAGCACAAATTCTCTGTCATCTCAAAGCTGTTGTATCATGAAAGGGAAGCCTGAAAACTAATTTTAATGTCAGATTTGGTTTCCTGTGTTACAGAATTCAATGAAATGTTGACTTTTTTTTTTAATAAAGGATGATTTATCTCAGGCAAATTTATCCTACTCTTCTGAGGACAAAAAGAATTCAGTCAGAAGATAGATTTTAGATAAAATACAAAAAATTCAAACAGGTCAGACTTCGATCAACATAAATCACAAATTTGTTACTTTTTTCAGGGCTAATGCCTAATTTGACTAATTCTATCAATGGTGGCTCCTCCACAGTTATTCAAGTACATTTTCAAAATGCTCTGCCATTATCAGCTGAAGATTTTAATGCACTTTTGAAGGACATAAAGTTTGCTGGGAAAATGTTGTTTGCTCATGCAAATTTGCCAAAGGAAAAAGCCTTTCTTTCCTGATCATGCTCAGATCAGTTGTGTATAGTATCTCCTTCCCTGAGAAGAAAAAAATGCCCAACTGCATCATGGGGGGGGGAGGGGGACGACCCAACACAAAACCAGCAGACAAACAAACAAACAAACAGAAATCCTTCTCTTAAAGGCTGATCAACATCTGCAAAACAACTGCTTATTTTCTCTGGATGAGAACAAAGTAAATCTTAAGATGCCTGTGAGTGCATGGCAAAACCTGCACAACAGGGTTACTATTACAAGGTGTAGAGGAAGTGTGTATTATGGATTTTACTTCTTTTTCAGACATTTTGAGAGGACATCCTGGTTTTCTCATACCTTTTATCACCACCAAACTGCCTGCTATCTGATCACCCACTTTCCTGCTCCTTGCAATGAGCTTCAATCTGCCACTCTGCAGAGTGGAAGCACATGGAGATGGTCAGCAGGCGTTCCAGAACTCTGGCATGCTGACTCTCTAGGCTTCTCTTACTCTCTACAGAGAGAAAGGAGGAGGGGGGAAATCTCAGTTCCTTGAAGGCTACAAAATTGTAAAAGCTTTTAAAGGGTGTATTGCAGGAAATGGGATGGTCAACTATTGAGGCTCATTCCAAAAATCACTGTTAGAGGTCTCTTTCTCATGTCTTTCCATCTATGAACAGCGCTGTGATCTCTTCCATGTGGAATTATTGGAGAAGGAGGATGGGGTAAGTTAGCTGCAAAATCTAGACAAAATTTATGTTATTATGAAAATTACAGATCTGAGATATCTGAGCACAGCCTCTTAGAGCTGCAGAGCTAAAAAAATCAAGCTGGTGGTCAGAAAAGTATCTGAAACCGTATCACAAACATTTAGGACATTTTTCCTTGGTGTGAGTAGAGAGATAAAGGAGGCTAGTCAGGAGATACTATCAGCTAAAGAATCCATAGATCTCCTGTAGATTTCACAAGAATAAGCACAATAAAATAGCCTGGATGCTTGGGATTACAGGTCCCAGCCTTGTGTCTGCATCATCTCAGTTCCATCAGGCTACCAGCTGCCAGAGACTTTACTGAATCGTTCAGGGGCATAGATTCCTGAAATTGCTGTCAAAGGCTTCTTGTAGCTCTCATATTCTTTACACTATTTGTATTATTTTTCTGCCAAAGGTGGAGTAAAACTATTTTGTCTTCCCCGTTTTCTGTGCCTGTAAGCAAATTTAAGTCTTTGATGATAATTCTGGCTATGGAGGTCTAACCTAGTCAGTACTGACATAAGGGAGAGAGCGACTACTAGGTAACATCTCAATTTACCATCCTAGGTATTACTCATGCTCCTCAGTCCTGGAGCTCTTCTGCAGGGCTCCCATTATCCACAGCCCTGCTATGCTTCTTTCTCACCCAGAACCCTCCACATGTAAGATTTCCAGAAAGTTGCACTGCTCCATTATAGATGTCTGTTTAGGTGTCAACACCAACTTTCCTGCTCCTCTAACTTTCCAAGGTTGCACTGTCAAAAGCAGTCAGCCGAAAGTTACATGTGAGTTAAATGTTCTCTCTGTCTCAGTCTCTCGGGGAGTTCTGAGACCTGCTCTGTCTTTACAGGTGAGCAGGAATATATTGGCAACTGCTCATATGAGATTGACAGCAAATGGGAGTACTGGTGGGGGCTGATAAAGAAGGCGGCTGGAGGAGAGGGGTAACCCTACATTAGCATTGCAGAAAGCAACAGTGAGGGGAATAGGAAGAAACAAATGGCATTTTATTCCTAAGGACAATGCTCCTAAAGGCTGTTTCTTCATGGAGCAGAAGTAGGACAAAGAGAAGAGAATGGACAGCCTTTGATGGTGGGAGTGGTAGCATTATGGATGAAAAGCAGAGTGGCATAAAAGATCTATGATGGTGACACAAAAGATTTGATATTCATATATGCAGGGACTGTGAGGAGATATACTTTAAATCTTGTATTTTACCAGCTAACTGGAGGGCATGATGAGGACATCTTGTCTGGGCTCAGCAGCTCTCAAGATGAAGATGGTGCCTCTCGCATGTGGAGAGATTTCCCTGCACACAGCGCTGTCAATGTCTTGTAGCAAGGAAGTGTTATATGGACTTAAGAAAGAGTGTTTTCCAGATCAGAGCTTTGTTTTGGGTTGGTTAAAACCTCTAAAAACATGAGTTTTTTGATGTTTCTGGTTAATAACAGCTTGAGTCTAAAATTAAAACAGTCCTTGTGTCAGAGGTACAGAAACAACCCCAGTGGGCTTTAGGAGCAGCATTCCCCCAGTGAGGCAGGAAAGGGAATGTTTTGAACGCTGCAACTGAAGTATTTTCTGCTTGATGTGGAAGGCCAGGTGGGTGAGCAGAATAGCAGAGCACAGAAAGGCTCTCTGGAGAAGGATCTGTTCTTTTTGGGATTCGGTCTCCTGAATCAAAGAGAAGAAAAAGGTTTGGGGAGAAGTCCTCTCCCAGGGTACCTATTTGTATGTCTGCTTTCTGACACATACCTACTCAACATCAACACTCCAGTAGTTTTTGCCTACATCATATTTAGATAAACTATCCTCCCGAAACAGCAGGATGATTTGTGTATAAGTCTTCATTTTTATTGAATGTGGACTTCTACTCATTTAAGAAACCTTGGGCTCTTAATTTTCCATTTTATCTTGCCCTTGAGGATACTTTGGTTCTGCTGTATTTTTCTGTACTTGTCTGTCCTCTGTGATTGTAAGTGCTTGAGACTTATTAAATATAAAAGCTCTTTGATATCAGCTGGAGCACAGCTGAGGATTAAGCCTGTCCCTCAGTGCTCTCCCTGCCTGCTGCTGTCATGTGTAAATCCTATGTAGGAATCACTCCCTTCCAAAGAAATCAGCTGTAGCCTGCATGAAACATAGCAGATGCTTTGCAAAACAGATCAGAAAGGAAGTGAAGATAGGAAGAAGGAAGTTCATTTTCCAATGAACTTTGGGATGAATATAAAATCCAGCATCAGAGCAGCTTCCCACAGGACACCAGCAAATAGGCATCCACAACTCACATACCTATAAAATGCCTCCTGGAATCTTTAATGGCTGTGAGCAAGCACCTGTCAGCTCCGTGCCACATGGGGAGAGCTGGAAGCAGCATGGTAGCCATGGTGCCCACATGAGCAGTGCTGGCAGACTGTGCTGCTCCTGAGATTGCAACCATTGGGCCCATTGCAACCGCCTGGGTGTGTCTGGGCAATGCCCCAGCCGGGCATCAGGCTCAGCTGACCCCAACTCAACCACTGAAGACTCACAGCATCACACTTCTACGTGTTATGACTGCAAGCAATGATACCATAATCTCCAGAACACAAGAAATTCTTAGAAATTTCTAAGAGCAAAGCAAACTGGTAGTATTGGTCATCAAAAGGTAACGAAATTTGGCTGTGAGGTAGGAGTCTACTTTTTCTGACGATGCTTGAATATTTTGCTGCCAAGGTTTCCTCAGCTGTACTTTACCTTTTAGTTATTTGAGTCTCCATTAATGTGTCTGTTCTGGAACTAATTTTTAAGTGGTTTACCCACAGGAATACCAGCCCATATGCTTAAAATAAAATGGGGGAGATATATAAATATATATACACACATAGAGAGAAGGATTTTTTTTTTTTTTTGCAAGTGATAGCATGCTTCTATGTGATTACAATGTGTAAAAATCACTCCAAAGCCTTCTTCTCAATCTGTATTTACAGGAAAAGTTCCATGCACTTATAAAACAGTGAAGAGTTCTGAAACCATATCATAAATCAGCTGTAAAACTTCATGGGCTACAACTGTGATGTAAAGTTTCTTGGTCCAATATGAGAGTCCAAGGGCTTTTGCAGCCCCTTGGTTAGGTAGCTATGTTGCAGTCTAGTTGCTTCTCATAAGTCAACCATAACCAAACTCCTGCTCTGCTTCTCAGAGGAGCTGCATGCTGCCCTGGTGCTTTCATCTGAAGGATAGTTTGTTTGGGTTTTGTTTTTTGTTCTTGTTTTTTCACTAGAAGCTGATTTTAAAAGATATATTGACAAAGAAATGCAGATAAGCTGTGGGTAGGCTTGCTGCTGCTGCCATTCCTACCCCTTTGAACCACGACACGTTGGAGCAATCAGCTCTTCAAAGGAGTCTACCCAAATGTTGCTTCTTCCAGATTTGATGTTAACATGTACTGATTTATTACAGTCAGGAGCTGGGACCCATCAAAATCACCCTCTGTGTTTATGTCACACCTTCAGTCTTTCCTCTTGTGGCTCCTGTGATCCTCCCCCAATTAAAGGTTTGTCTCATCTTCCCCTTAGCTCAGAGACAGCATCCTTCTTTCCAGCAGTTTGTCCCCTTTCTGACTGCAGCTGCAATGCCACCCCATCCAAGCTCTGTAGGTCTCTGCAGAGCTGTACTGCCAAACACCCGTTGAAGACAGACCTGTTACATCTTCGTGAACACTTTGAGAAGGATTGTAGCTCAGTACAAATGTTTGCAGCACTGTCTCTTCAGTTATTTTGATGGTGGCTGTATGAAACAATGATGTGCTGATGGAAAGGGATATGTGTTTGCAGCTGTCTTTTGGTAGGAGCTCCTTGTGGGCCACATACCCAATGACATTGCTATAGGCCAATGAGATTTGCTACAGACAAAAAGTTACCTGAATTTAGGGTATAACTCTCACACCATCTCTTTATTTCCTCTATTTTATTGGTCCTATTTTGTTTTCCCCATGGCTTATTCTGTGCATCTGAAGTCTGCATTTTTTTTTTGAACTTAAGCAATTTGTTTTGTCTACCTCTTGTGCTGATGTGAATTTTGTAGGATCTTATTTAGGGCCACAACGATCAATCCCATTATATTAAATAGGATTTCAGGGAATACATTGAGGGAAAATAATCCTCTTTAACACCTCTTTTAACATACCTACTTTATTTCTTTGACATTTCTCACCTCTTGAAGCCATTTTCTTATTTTCCTGTCTTCACAAGCGTAGACCACATCTCACCCTTCTAACACACTCCCTCCCTCCCCTCTTGAGGACTGTCAAGGGTGCCAGGCATATGGCTCTTTGTGCTGTTCTCTTTTTCACTTCCATTTAAGAGATGCTGTTTGCTTCCTCTCCAAACCCATTTTCATTCAGAGACCAGAACTGCTTCCCCTCTGTTTTGATCTGAAAAGGAACATGTACTTGCCTGAAGCCATATGATGTTCTAAAACTCCTATAAAGATTCATTTATTTACTACCCTTCTTTGAGCTTGAAAAATACAACCCTTTTTTTTCACAGTGTCTTTAATCCTTAAGTACTTCACAAGTTACAGTTCTAGCACTGACAGAGAAGTGCTGTGGGCTGTAGCGTTGGGCAGCCCTTTTGGAGTAGAAGGCTTCATGTAGGTCCTTTTGGGAAAGGAAATGTTTATGTTTTCCCATGAAGTTCAGTCTCAGTCCATGGGCGGAGACACTGCTTGTGTCAGGCAGAATGAGGGGTTAATACCCAGCTTCATGTTCTGTTTCCTTCTTGAAATGGTAGCATGAGCCATCAAGTGCCATTTCTACATATCTCCAAAATAACTAACAGCATTTCTGTACTCAGATGAACCATTTAGCTCCAGCCTTTGATTAAACTGTTTTTCCATTATCCAACAATGAACTGTTAAATGAGTTGGAAATCTGTTCTGGACTAAAGATGGCTTTTCTATAGTAGTAATCGCTAACAAAGTGGAACAGAGTACTAAGGAGGAGGAGGATAGGTCACTTGCATGGAATTTAGTTTTAAAGGAAAATGATCTGGGCATATATTAACCATAGGTTAGAAATCTTAGAATGAAGGCACTAAACACTTGAGATTTTGAGGATGTTACAATTTAACATATATGACTTCTTTAGTTTCATGTAGCTAGCTTCCAGAAATGTCTGAATGACTGCACAGTTTACAGTTAGCTGGGCAGTATGCTCGTCACAATTTCTAGTTTTGTGTGAGGATTACAAGGCATCTCTAGCGTATTCATTGCCATTTTTTGCAATGATTGTTAGTTAATCCCAGCTATCTCATGTGCCTGTGATATGAATCAGTAATTGCACATGGCCAATTAACCTTTATTTCCCAGGTGAGAGAAGTAGCAGATAGGGTAATGAAAGAGTACTTAAATAAAGTATCATTCCATCTGGAAAAGTTACAGCACTGGAGGGTGAGAGAGAACATGGACCCTATCTTTGAAGACAGCGCTTCAAAGGTGTACATAATAAACTAATATGGCTGTGTGAGCCATACACAGGGTATGTAATAGTCCCGGTGCTGAGGGGAAAATTACCACATTACTGTTTGCTTTTTAGTCTTTTTTTTTTTTCCCTTCTCCTGTTAACAGTGGCCTTGTGAGCACCAACAAAGAGCTTTGGCTCACATTCGCTGTGCAGCTGCCACACCTGTGCTGTGGGGCTGAGCTAGGCTGGGTTCTCTGCTGCAGGCAGCTCCTCTGCAGCAAGCAGGGCCCAGCAGCACCCAAGCACCTCAGCCACCCTCATGCAGCATGGCAGTCCACAGAAAACTGACTGTGGAAGTAGCTTTCTGAGCCATCACCTCATGTCAACACTCTGACTTGTTCCTGGCCTCTGGTATTCCTCCTCAAGTCAAAATGCACAATCATTCATGCCTTGGGCTTCCTCTTTAGGCTTTGTTCATGTCTTTACTTCTCTTCTGGGTGTGCTTTCTTCAGTTGTTGAGTAGGACTGTGTAGCCAGAAGTCTGGGAATGTCTAAGAGTGAAACACTTTCTTCTGATCCTTTTCTGCAAGACAGCACCATGGGTGGCAGCTTCTTCAGAGGGGAGAAAGAGTGAGAAAAGTTCTTGTCCTCCAGGTTTCAGAAGAGTTTGCAAATGTGAGTACTAAAGTCTCGGACCATTACTGAATTTGAAAATAAATTTGTTATACGTGCTTTGAAGATTTAGAGACAGTCTCATCACTTTTTAATGAAGACCTGCCACATTCGTGCTTTTTGAGTTCTTCCCATTGGTTAAACAGGTGATTTACCTTCTAGTTTGTTCTCACTGCTGCTGTTACCACAAACACATTTACTAAGGCAGGCAGACACCTCTTGCACATCAGAAGGCTGAGGGGTTGGGTATGTCTGAACATTATGCAGAGCCTTGTCATGCCCAACCTGCTGGCATGGTCAGCATGTGAGGAGCTGCGGCATTGTGAGGAGCCCAGACTGGGAAGAAGACACTCCTGGGGTGCAGCACCAGGGGGAAACAAGAATACTCCTCCTCATTTACCAGGCTGGACTATTGGGGGATTATCTGCAACATCCAAGGGAGCCTATAGCCAGTGCACAATTAAATAAAATGGCATAATTGTCAAAAAGAGCACAGAGCATTTCTATACTGCCTGCTGTGCTTCATAGGCACATGCAGAGCTTCACAAACATGTCAGTATGTACAGTGGCACTGAGCACAGAGAGGGAAGGCAGGAACCAATTAAGGTTTTACTGTGTTACCAGATCACCAGCAGAGAGGAAGAGATGGAAAGGGGCACCTTTGGGCCGTGCCCCTGCCTACAGCCACAATAAGAGGCGCTCAGCAGCTGCTGCCCAAGCAGGCTGGGCAGACATCAATGGTCTAGCTCAGCCAGGAGTGTGCTTTTCAAGTGAATTGCCTGATTACCTTCCATTACCATGTTCCATTGGTAGTCTGGGGAAACATGGCTGGATGCCTCCTTGCTGGAACAAAACGGGATGATGTGGCTGGGGATGAAGCTGGAGAAAGGCCCGGCGCCTGTACAGTGCCAGTGCTGTGCCATGATCCTGACTTGCATCTTTGCAGGGATCATGGCAAGGAACAGGTCTTAAACAGGTAGGAGTTTCCAGGAACTAAGGAAGTTCTTGATGGCTCCATGTGCTGTTAAATGCTTAATGTAGTAAAACCATTATGTTACTTTTGGGTCCAGTTTTCACAAGCAAGGTGTGAACACAGGCTTTGTTTCTTAAAGGTGTGACTCTTCCTCTGCAAGCTGTTCTAAATAGGTGCCTCCATGTTCAGTGTGCCAAAATAAATGTTCTGCTACATTCTGATTCTGGTTTGGATTTTCCTTCTGAGTTATAAGCCAGTAATGTGCACAGTTACAAATTTGGTATCAGTATTCAACACTATCAAAAGTATGATATTTCATGTTGCTTTGGTAATCTTTCCTCTTCCCCTTAAGTTGTTGGCTCATACATTGCTAAGAAAATTATAGAGAAAGGAAAGTCTTAAAAAGAATAATTAAGAATAATTAGAGAAATAATAATTAACATTTTCCTTTTTTTCTCCTTTTTTAGGGAAAAGCCTATATTTCAGTTGGGTTTCAAAAATAAGCCTAATTTCTTTTTTCTTTTTAACAAGACTGCTGATCATGGTGGTAGAAGTTGAGCAAGCAGTATTGGCTTTATTTAAAGCCTCAGCTGCTCAGGTAGCCACCAAATATAGCTGAGCTCTTACAGGAACTGCCTGTAAGATTGTAGTTTTGTTTAGTTTGAATACAAATCCTAGTTCTAGGGTTTCATACCACAACTAGATTTAATGCAAGTGAGATTCTGATCTGGGGCCAAGCTCCACATCTGACCAAATCCAAATATGTCAGAATCCCAAAATGTATTTTAAGTATATCACATAACAGACTCTCAAAACATCATAAAAAGTTACATGATAAATATAACCAAATAGGAATGTTTTCATAAATAAATGAGTTCTTGTGCCATTGAGCCCTTCTGCCATGGTGTTGAGAGTCAGATCCTTATCCATCTGTGCAGAATAGGTTTGCCTTGTGCATATGAATTTGGACCGTTCCAAAGCCACGTCCAAAGGGCACAACATCAATTGCAGAAATGAGAAAAGGAGCCGAACTTCACAAACGCTATGACCAGACGGCCCAGCGCGAAGCTGCTGCGCAGGAGGGGCCCGCGTTGAGTGCTGCTGATCCTCCGGCCAGCTGCGAGGCACCCGTCTGTCTGAGAGATGCGGCACCACGGGCTCCAGCGCCCACTCTCCCCTGCTCTCCGCAGGTTACCAGGCAACACCACAGCTTCCTTCAGACCTGCCTTGTCCTCCTCGCCACGGCGTGGATGCATCCATCACTGCTGCTGCAACTGGAAGGGAGAGGATATTATTTTGGAGGAAGGTGGCCATAAATGAAGGAGATTTATATATCCCCTACTCCCTGGATTGCTGAAGATCAGCTGGCTGGTACTTGTAGATAGTCTTCAAGGAAAATTCAGGAATCTGAGTTCAATCATTTCACAGCAAATGGGATTACTGTGAAAGGAGAAAGATTCCAGATGCTAGCTCTCCTTGCAAAAGAGCTAATGCTCTTGCCTGGTTTTTCAGACTAGGCAATTGTAGCACCTGCCTTTCCTGAGCTATGCAATGACGCAGCTCACCCTTACAGTGACCTTCAAAGGTGAAAACAAAAAAGAGGAAATAGCTTGTATGCAGAAATACCTATAACACATCTTGCAAGAAAAGACCCTGAAGAGCGCTAGCCTGCCGGCTATAGCTAATGTGATGGGGTGTGGGGCTGGAACTTCACCCTGGATTCTCACACCATTCCTCTTTTACAACCAAAGACGCTGACTGGTTTCTGCTTTTTCTTGGCTCTTTCCTGTGGCTCGGTTCATAGCCTGAACAGTTAGGATAGGGATCTGGTGCAGTACTTCATCCTGCTCACTGCCACAGCACCACAAATGTGCACAAGACAAGGAGGAGGGACAGCCTGGGTGAAAGCTGGTGGATATGCCTTTAAGGTAGATTTCCCTAAGCCCACTCTGCCAGGGTAGCCAGTATATATGCCCAGCCTTCTGACCCCAGCTTTATCATTCTACAGAAACTTCTCAACCTAGCCAGCAGTACTAATTCCTCCCCTTGAGCTATGAAGAAACATTTCTGCAGATCATGAGGGATACAACATGAGGGAGAGAAAGGGAGTGGAGAGGATGTACTTTCCTCCATAGCACATCCATGTAGTACAAAGTGTAATTTAGCCCTTTGCTTCCTATCTAGTTGCCCTTAACTGCCATGCAATCAAAAGAAGCCCACTCTTTATTTGTTTTTGGGCTTTCTCAGTTGTGTTATACACCTATTCCTCAAAAGAAGTCCCTAATGTAGGCACACAAAGGATGTCTGTATCTAGAACACTACTAGTGTCCTCCTATCACTTACTGGATTTACCTTTCTCACAGGCAGAATGGGCTTCAGAAGGACCCTTTTCACACTGTATCCTGCAAAAACTTGTGTAATAAATCCCTATTAAAACCTCTGATTAAGCAAACAAGGAAACATGATAAACTATGTTGAGTTTTCATTCAATTTCCAAACTTGAAAATGTTTGCAAAAAGAGACCTGATTTCAGCAAGCCCTATTTTTTGCATATTCTTTGTTATGAGATCTGCTCACTGCCTAAAAACGCTCAGCATCTCTCCAGGTAGGGAGCCCAGGCCCCCATTCAGAGTAAATAAGGGTAACGGAGGCTGCATCCAAGGGAGGCCTCACCTGACGAGCAGGATCAGCAGCCATGCCTGCGTTGCAATGCAGCTGCGTGACAGGGCAAGTACACAGCACATTCTTCTCCCTGCCACAGGCATTCCTGCAGAGGCAAGGAGGCTTGGGGTCTGCCAGCTGCTCGGCCCTTTGCTGCTGGAAGAATGCAGCTGAATGTGAAAACTTGTCACCAGCCTGAAGCCACGATACACCTGTCCCTCCCATCAGTCTCCTGCAGCAAAGTCTCACAGCGGCTTAAAAACTTGAGCCATAAAGATGGGATTTAACTAGCCTTATTCTAGAATGCAGTATGTAACATCCATGCTCCATATGGCCCATGATGGGAATGTCCATTTAAACCATGCTATGTAAACAAGACAACAGCTGTGGAATGGCATGAGCCATCCTGCAGTAATTCAGAGAAGAGTTGGGCAAAACTTTAAAGGAACATTCCTTTTTGTTAAATACCTATGCTCAGAGAAATGGAAAGAATGTGTGATGAGGACCAATGCCATCTCCTTTTTTTATTAAGTGGCAGAGATGTGAGAAACCTGTTAGAAGGAGGAAAACGAGTGCTCCAGCAACGAGAAAAGGGAAACTATTTCCCTTTTTCATGTTTTTAACAGTCTTGTGTCTAGCCTGGAAAGACAACACCTTGAGAAGATACTTGCACTCACCTTTTATAGGTCAGCAGTGTGAGAGCCCTGGAGGAATGTACTCTGCTAAATGTATAAACACAACTGGCTGCAGCTGAGTCAGTTGTTTCCTCCCTAGAGATAAATGTTTGTCTGTCTTTCCCCCCGCGCCCCCCATTTTCTTAAAATCTAAATTAGACTGCCATAATGTAGAGAAATTTCCTGATGTCTAGTGAAATATAGCAAATGAAATAACAAGCATGGCTCAGAGCATTACTTTTTCTGTTAGCTGAAGTGAGAGGAAAAGAGTTGTGGTTTTCTCTTCATTCCTTCAGTTGGCTTTTCTTCCACATCCAAACAAATATATTAATCTGTGGTTAAACAATATGTTTTATTCCACTATAAATCAAACATCTTGGTTGGTTCTTCTCCCCCTCCCCCCATGCTTTCCTTTATTAAACTAAGATAAATTGAAACTAAGCATCTCTAAATTGCAGGTCAAGGTGCTTGACCACTCTTAAAAAAGCAGCCCAGTAGTTTGATTAATTTGACTTTAACCTGAAAATAATTAGTTTTACCTAACTTTCATTATTGGTTAATAAAACTTCTAGCATTGCAATTTTCTTCTGTTCTAGCTACCATATATATATACTGACATTTGTAAAAGGCACTAAGATTTAATAACCTTCTAGGGAAATATTGACCAAGACAAGAAGTCAATGTTAAACTGTCAAATCAATAAATCCAAACATTCATACTGGCAGTAGTTAATCTGCTTATACTTATTTTTAAAATAAATAAATAAATAAATTAGAAGTCAATATTATCTAATAAGTTAAAGTTGCTGAAGCTCAGAAAACACACTTATTCATCACATTGTTTACAAAACTAGTAATAAGTGTTTACTTGAAACATGGAAATTAAAACAGAAGACCATCATAAATCTTACCTGCTTGACCTAACCAGAAACTAGGAACCATCATACACACACTTTTCACTTAGATATTTAAAAGCTGCATTTCAGTAAGGCAGCTTGTAATCTTAGCACCTAAGTGAAGGCTTGTAGGGTCAAAAGTGAGAATCAGGTAAACTCTCTTCAAAATATATTCTCTGCCAAACATCCTGGCTAAACTTACTTGCATTGAGACACTGGTAGCTTTGGAAGGGAAAAAAAAACCTCTCAGTGAGGGGAGGAGACATTTTATAAGAGCAGTTTCTTCAAAGCTCTGGGTAGGAAGCCAAAATCTACATTTATGAAGGTTTTCAGCAAGGAAATCAGTACAAGGTATCCATCTTAAAGAGCTTCCCATCTGTGGTTGGGGAGCAGTAAGATTTCCTAGCAATGATTCCAACTTCCCCTAAAATCCATTATTTATGATGGCCTTGTGATAAAAAGTTAGAATCCTGCCTGAGTTACAGGGAAGTGGGCATGCACCTCATCAAGCTTTCAGAGAGGATTTTGAGAAGAATTTCCCACTTACCGAATTAATAACCCTGTATTTGAAAGCCGTACAGTGCAGAGGCTGGGAGCAGATGGGGAACAGTCTTCTTTGTCTTCTGCAAAGCACATCCTTAAATACAATATTTAAGGTCTCTGGACCTTTATTTTTTTAGTTCTGGAACTCCAGCAATTTCCTGATTATCGATTATCTGTGAGCTGGAAGCACAAATCACCACATAAATGAGTACACCAAGGACCCTTATTAACAGAAAGTCAACAAAGACTCTTCAGGAAAAGACGGGAAGCAGGAAAGGAGAAAAGATTCCCAAGGGTCAGTTGCAGGGTTAGCAGAGGGAATTCAAGGCTTGGAGCTGAACAATCAACAAACTCTCCCCACCCTCACAATGGGGCATTGTTCAAGCATTTTGGTGATATCCTCTATTAATAATGGCGTATTCTCTTCGAGTAGCATGCCCTGGAAATTGTATGGATTAGGCATCAAGTCCCACATACTTCAGTGTCCTGGGTTGAAGTATGTCCCATCACCATCTTCATGAACTGTTGAAACCAGGTGAGGCAGTGCTCCCTGCCTCCTCCACTCTGGCTTACCTTCTGTTAATGGGCCCATCAGCACCTTTGCTGCACAGCTCACAGATGACCTCCTCCTGGACTACCTCCTGTTAATGGGCCCATCAGGCCTTATCACATGACTCACCATCCCATTGTGAGATGCTCCGCCCAGAGGGAGAAACCAAGCATTCCAGCCTGGATATAAGCTAAGACTCTGAGCACCAGAGCAGCGCTTTCCTACTGGACTCCCAGAGGACAAAAGGTACTGCTGGATCTTCAGACCCATTATTTCTACAGGATCACCGCTTCAACAGAACCACTCTGCTTGGACTGCTACCACCATAGAGTGTCAGGTTGTATTCTGTCTTTGTCAGTGTTCTTGCACTACTGCATTTATTTCTTTCTTTTAATTTTTTCCCTATGAAATTATAATTCTGACTTACGATCTCCCACTGGTTTGATTTCAAACTAGTACATTCAGCAAGGGAGAAAGACAGAAAGTGTAGAAAAGCTAGGCTTGCTCTTGCATTCCTTCACCATTTAGGGCAAAGGAATAACGCAATGCATGCAGGAAAATGTTCTTAATAAGGTGTGTAATCTGGTCGTGAAAAGGGGAGGGAAAATACAACTGTAACACTACCAGTTTCATCCTAGCTTTCAACATTGGAATCATGGCTGTATTCTCTGCCCTTCATGTTAATGTAGCTGAGGTGGACGAGATCTGCAGAGCGCCATTTATTTCAGTTGTCAGCTGTAATCACAATCACCATCACTTGCGCTGTGGCTGTGCCCCGTGCAACAGGATAGGGCTCCCCCATTCTCCCAGACCCTGATGAAGTATAAAGGACATCAATCCTGTCCCAAGAAGCTTACCATGCAACCACCAGGCAACAAGCCTGAGCAACAGCATAAAAGCCAGCGGTGAGGCAGAGCAGTGCTAAAGGGAAGTTTACAGCATTTCTGGGTTACAATGATTAGCTTTACATCCAGGCAAAGGTGTCCGGACAATTTAGAATTGTTGAGCTTATTGCAAAATGAGCAATTAAATCATAACAGCTCTGCTCAGGCACAGTTCCACATGTCCCCTGAGCATGTTGTTCTTAGAATATGGGATCAGTGAGTTCATGCTTAAGCAAGTTGCATTAAGACTTTGTACTTCTCAAACAGCTCTAAAACAAGCCAGCTACAAAGGGCTGCAGAGGCGGCAGACAAAGATGCAGTTTGTTGTGGAGGATGGAGGAGGATGGCCACAGAGGGAATACCAGCTGCAGTTGAAAATGTGGCAGTGGGTTTGAGCTTTCAGCCTACAGCATCCACATTTTCAAGCTAGTGCTGAGCTCAGAGACCATTGGTATTATATGTGAGGGCAGCTGCAAGAACTGAAGGTTTGCCTGGTGGGTAGCATGCAACAAATGACTCTCAAGGACAAAAAGGAAGATAGATCCACAATCATATTCAGAAGTGAGGCAATTGAAGAAAAGTAGCATTGCAAGCACACAAAGTAAGTAGGTGGATAGATAGCAGGCTTGTCTACAGGGGAAATTTAGTACCAACTAAGCTAAGGTGTGAATTTATACAGCCCTAGTTACTCCACACTAGTTTCCTGTGTGGATAGCCTTAATCTGCACTAAGAACACTCCTGTGAGCACAAAGATACATTTTACTACTACGGGAGTTAATAGAGAGCAGGTAATGCGCTGTGAATTCACACCCTGGTGAGCAACATCCCGCCTGCCTGCCACTGCTGACTGCACAGCAGTGCTTTTTCAGCAAGAGGCACTTCAAGCCAGCTACAGCCAGGGAAAGCTTTTCCTGATGCCCTCTTGGGACCTGGCTGCCTGTGCGACCTCGTGGCCAGAAATCGTTAACAAGGATTGAATAGGAATGCTTGTGAAACAAATAAGTCTGGATTTTTATAAAGTTGGTAGAGTGTCCTCATGAAACTTCTTCTCCCTGAGATGTAATATTTTATATTATCAAATAACTCTTTGAATATAGATATGCTAATATGCCTTATGTATCCTACAGATATGATTCTCTTTCACCACATACAAAAGTTTATTTAACATCTTTGTCAGAAGTGGTGAAACTGAAATACAAGTGAAATGATGTACCTGAGAGTATATCTGGAAAAGGAGTCCTTATCTCTTAATACTAGGTCTTGCACCTAGGGAGTCTGGCTGCCATAGAACAAATTATTTTGTTTCTGTTGAGGGCAGAAGAGCAGAGATTTTGGTCCAGCCATGAATCTAGATCCAGATTTTGCAGCGGAGGCACTGCTGTATGTGCTGAACCTAGTGAAAAACTGTGCTTGTTGGAATCCATAAAAATAACATTTTAAAGAGAGAGGCTTTTAACAAATCCCAGTCACTTCTGAAAAATGTTCGCTTTAATCCTACTGACATTACTGAGACACTTAATCCTGGAATTGTCTCACTTACTTGAGTACATGTGGGGGGAGAACAACCCGGTTCTATGGAAACAAACATACCCTTTTTTATGAGTGATAGGTTAAGCATGCAAAATCTGTCATTACCATAATGACAAGAGTGATGCTCTATGAGGAATACTAATGCATCTGTACTCATTCCATCATGGAGGGCATGCCACTCTTTTAATTGAAAGCTGCTGTTGTGAATAACATGGCAAGGTTTCTCAACATTTCCTGTTTTGCTGAATAGTATGTCACATTGTCACATCACACTGTTACATGATCTGGTAATGAAACACCATAATGCACTTGTGCATGGAAACAGATTTAAGGATATGGAGAATACATTCGCCCTCAATTATCTGGCCTTGGATGGCCTAAAGCTCAACCTTCTGGATGCTTTTACATAAATGCAAAAAGTAGCAACCAGAACTGACAACCATCACTGTCTGCAGAAATGTAACAGCACCTTCTGTGAAGGCAGACAAAACCAGTGTGCTGCTGCACACGGAATTACTGGGTGCTTATCAAGAGACATCACACCTGCTCCTAGCTATCTGATTTTGTCCCTAATGTTTTGCAAGTAAACAAGCTTCTGTAAACCCTCAGCTATGTTGTGTTACTCTGCAGTTATATATAGAAGCTGCAGTGTGCTGCTTTGCAGGGATGAAGCTGCAAAGGGGGGGGATGCTCCAATAGGAAACATCTGTCCCTTTTTTATGGGCATGGTTTAAGCCACTGAAGTAATGCTTCTTTCCTCTTTCCTTTCCCCTCTCTCCTAGCAAGCTATTCCTCAGTTTGCCAGCTATTTACAGTCTATTCCAAATGTCCTTCTCCTATTTCCAGACCTGAAATCAGCCATGATACTGATCACTCAATATGCTGACATTTTTGAAGCTTAGCATCTAAGGAGATGTTTGCTGATTCCCTTCCAGCTCCGAGTGGATGGGTACACAGTGGGTAAATTCCTCAGAACTCTGAGACATACAGTTCAGACAGGCAGGGAAAGGCTGTGTGTTACCATATCCCATCTGCAATGCTATTGTTACATGGTTGAATTGCAGTTTCCATTATAAGCCCCATTTTCCAGGGTTTGTAGCTCATCCGTAACTGGCCATTAAGGTTGTCAGCCTAGCAATGAATATTTTTCTAAGACTTTGTTAGAAAATTATCCTAGCTTGCCCTTATTTTTTCTCCTTTAAGAACTGAAGTCTAAAAATAGATTTTAGATGTGGGCTGTGAAAATCTCAACAGATCGCAATGCCCTCACCAAAATATCATGGGTACTTTGACGCACACACTCAGCCAGCAAAGCAGCACAGACTGAAACCTTGAATTTGAATTAAGGTTAATTGAATGTCTTTGTGCATCTTGTGTGCCATACTGCTCCATCCCTGGCCTTCCAACTCTGATTAGAAGCACTGTCTATATTTAGCTTTCCCACACTGACCCCAGTCGTTCTGTATATTGGACTGGATCTCACATTCTGCATTTAGCTTAGTCCTGCTCAATTTCAAAGGCAGAAAACAGCACTTCTAAAATCTCTGTATACCTCCAAGGAACACAAAATAAATTCCATGCTTAGGCAGAAGTTCAGAGCATCATGACTGTTGTGGGTTTCACTCTACTACCTAACCTTATTTGCTTGTTCTTCTTTTCTCCACTGACCAAAAGTGGAGACTCACTCTCATGGGAAGGATTTCAAGGAGGTACTTTTTGTCCTACTTCCTGAGGGTGAAGGAAAAACAGTGTTCATTATCTTGTGGGCTCTTCTGGGATCCCCAGAGCTTTATGAAACCTAGGTACAAGAAATGCAAGCCATATTTTTGGTGAACTTTTGTCCTGCTCTGGCCTGGGTCCCCTCTTTTTACTGCATCTCTCAGACAATGTGTCTTAAGATGGTTTTCTTGAAATGGTTAATCTGTAGTTTGGAAGGGTCAGGTTATTTTTGCCTGAGCTCTTCTCCAGCCACAGAATTTCTCATTCAGGTTATGCGGTTGTGGCAAGCTATCTACCATGCTGTTGAAAAAGACTTTCATCCATCCCTTGATTTGTGTGTCATGGTCTGATTGTTTATTGCTCCCTTTGGAGCATTGGCATTTGGTATCCTTGTAAAATGCTGTGAACTCTTGTGATGAAGTCCAGCAAATGGCAAAGAGGCTGCAAAATTAATAGTCTTGCCAGTTGCCTTTGGAAACCAAGATTCAGGTGGAATTCCACTATAAAATTTCAAACTGTCAAGCCACAGTTCAGAGTAGAAGATAGTAGGGAACCTTGTGAAAATGTGAGACTGCTCTAATATTCTAATATGGCCCTAATAGGGAATTTATATTTCTCCTCTTCCTACAGTTTACATTTTCCCAGTTTAGCACTATGGTACACAGTTCCTAGCATATATAGCAATGGCATCCAAAAAGTTTGCTACCCCTTATATCCTCTCTGTCCCTTTGTCAAAACTTGCTACACCAATGGCAGAGACAACATGGCAGGCAACACATCAGCTCCACTGATGCCACAGTGCACAATATATCAATGTAAAGTTCCACTGGTTTTAGTTTATGGTAAAATACTGAGCAGTGCACTGCTGCTGAGGAGCAGGTACAGCAGCTCCATCACTTCTGCCACAGGAGGAGCAACCTTTAAAAAACAAAGGTAGGTCAGCCAGCTGGGGCAGCTAGGATTTAGCTGCCACTGTCAACTCTGACAGGGGTCACACACCAGAGACCTCAATTTCACCTACATTATCCACTCCTGTTGTATTAACTCATTCCTATCAGCTTTTACTGCTTTGGCTAACATATGTGGATATCATATTGCCTATTGCTTAGCCAAGCTTGCTTCAGACCACAGCTGAAGAAAATTCAGAGAAAAGCAATACAATGAGTTTGCCACTAACCCTTCTGGTGATGGCATACCCAGGAACAGGGCACAATTACTCCAGGATCCTGCAGAGAGGTCCCACTGCCTTCTCACTCCTCATGCACAAGTAAATCACATTCCTTTAAGTAAAATCAAATGCACAGTAGAAAACTGAAGCTTTTCCCAACTCTCCCTTTTGCTTGTTCAGTTTCTGAACTCTTATTTCTTTTTGGAATGCCACTGCTAATATAAAGGAAATTAAATATCAACATTTCTTTCAGCACTTTTTAATCATATCCTTTGTGGCTAGAACTTATGCTGTTAGCAAATGCATGTTAAACCTTGAGGAGATTACAGTGCAGCCCTGGGATCTCAAGAAACTTCAGGGAAATAGCCATTCATTGTCCAACTATTGTGTTACAGCTACCTATGGTGCTAGGAAAAAGAAAATTAATAATGATTAATTCATTTCTCTGATTTATACTCAATACAAGAAAATCCTAACAAATTGAAATCTAAATTAATTTAGGTAGGAATGAAATTTATTCCATACACAGATCTTATCTAAAGGCGGTAAAAAACATCTTGTAGAAAGAAATTAAGCAAAAATAAAGTATATCTAAATCCATCTCATTCCTAGATTCACAAAACCTGCCCTAAGTGAGCCCAACTCCCTGAAAATAAGAAATAGTTGACTCCTTCTAACAGGTCTACAATTTCAATGTATTTTGTTCATTCTTAGATTTAAAACTAAGCTTTCTCTAAGGAAAACTTGTGCTCCTAGAGGGAATACAAATAGAAATTCCTCCAAAAGAGCAATTGCCTGTACTAGAAAATGAAGCAATGGCCTACTAATAATGTGTCTTTGAACCAAACAGCAACCAGTATCCTGAACAGTTCTTCTTCTCTGGATACATTTTATTCAGGAGCCTTTTGGTATTTTCAGTCTTTGGGGAAAGGCTTTCAAATAATCTGTAGCCAACTGTGAATTTAAATTACTGCTTCAGCCAAATGTGCCTGCCGATTTGACCCAAATGTGTGCCTTAATAGTTCACCCTGCTCCCTTGCACTCTCTTCATTATGAGACAATCCACGTTCCTCTTTTTCTCCTCTGGAATGATGAATATGCACTCCTTTCAAACACCAGCTAACAATTTAACAAGGTGGGAAACCACCACAGTCCTACCAAGCCAGCAAAAACCATTAGCCAACAGAATGTCTTTCCTTCCTCTTACCCTTCTCTCTTATGAATATATGCACCTGAATCACATTAGCAAAAGTGTCCTATGCTGGGATATGCATTCCTGCAAAGATCCTTGTCTGTTTTCTGCATGTAGAGTGCCAAGAGTGGTAGGAACCTGCATCATCCACCACAATTTTTGAACTGAAATAAATAGGGACAAAAAAGGGTTTTCTACTTAAAACTAAGCCGTAAATCAGTAGAAGAGAAACAAGCATGAAATTGTGAAGTAAATTCAGATTTGATGCCTTGTGGATTCAAAAGATACCAAAATGGATTCTTATTTAATCAGAGGCAAGAAGAAAGGTAAAAAGCAGTTAACAAAGTTGTACATGGGTCTGGAAGACCAATTCATTTGAAGGCAATATTTTATGTGATTTTCTTGTTAAACTCACCTATCCTTACAGCATAATTTTTTTTCACATGCACTATTGTAAAATATTTAGTGAAAGTAACACTGTTTTCCCACATACATCTGTTTTTGAAGTATTTTGCACCTGAGGTGCAATTTCTATTAGTACTGAAACTAATTCTTCACATTCTACTAGTGAGTTGGGTTTTTTTTTGTCTGTGAGTGGTTAGCACTAGAGGCTTATGGAGTATAATGTATGAATATGCATCATACTGGTACTAAACTTCATTATCAGGGGGTTTATTAAAGTTTTCTTTGCATACCTGCTTGTTTTCATTAATTATTTCTTCAGTGTCAGCACCAAATACCAGTCATTTAACTCTCAACTTTTCCATCACAGGTTTTATTTACAGACTTCCCATCCAGCAGTAAAGAAGAGGTTGTGTAATGCCCCTCAATACTAATGCCTCTGCATGATACTCATCAAAAAGTGAATTGCTACTGCTGGTTTAAACCTTTGGACGATAAAGTTTAAATTTTATTTCAGGATCTAATCTACAAAACCTATCACCATTTAACAAAATGGTACAACTCTTTGTGACCCCTGAGAAACTAATATTGATACATTCCCAACTGTGACCCACAGGAAGGGTCCCCAAACAGGGGAGGCTCAAGGCCAGTTGTTAGTTTTACTGAGGACTGGTTTCTGAAAAAGTACCACATGTCACCTCCACAGCTGGGGACTGAGGCAGTGAACTGCAGCTGCCCCCTGGGAGACCTGTAAGGTCTGGCAATAAATACCAATAGTGCCAAAAATTTCCCACATGTCAGTTTGAGACCTCAGTGAGGTCTGGACAAGATGTGCTTAAAATCCTCACCCATGCCAGAGTGCCCATTGGAACACCCCTGCTCTAAAGCATCAGAAACATCTGTACTGAGAGGTGTCCTGTGGGTTTGCTAGGAATTCAGTGCTCCTCTGTCTTCTATAAAAGAAGGTAAGCAGGTCCCAGCTGTAACACAGAAGTCTAAATATCCTCTAAAAATATTTTTTCTGTTCACTGCAACTGAGATACATAGCTTTCCAAATTCTCTGTGCATGGCCAGAAAATATGTTATTGATTCTTTATTAATAGCTTTGCTTAGCAGAGCTTTACTGATCCTGCAGGATAAAGAATCCAAAAAGTAAGGCTTAAAGATGGTGGTAGATGTTTTCTTTCAAGAAAAAAGGTTATAAACAAGCTGTATGCTATCTATAACACCTTATTTTCTCATTTGTATCTGATTCCTTCCTCACGAGAAAATTCAGAGGGAACTTTGCTACCATATTTGTGGTGAAGCCACAATAAATCCAACCGGATATTCTGCTCAAGGGAGAGATCCAGGGGGGAATGATATAAATTGCCAGCAAAAGCAGAACTATTTCAGGGTGGTCTACTTAGAACTAGCTCCTCTGCATGTTGATTATGTTGTTGACAGTTGGCCAAGATTTTTTTTTTTCAGAAGTACCTAAAGTTAGCTCAAAAGGTCATATTTGGGAATGCGAATAAATGGCCCAAATTACATACATTCTGTGTTCCAGCAGCTCAGACAATCACGAAGGAAGCATGCTGCTTATTCATCTTCCTCAACATTTTGAAAATCTTAACCTCTGATTTTCAACCAGCTGTGATGCAATCTCTGCCTAATCAACAGCTCTTAATCTATTCCACCAAGAAAGGAAGTAAAACTCCAAATTCATGAGACTGTAAAAGGCATAAAAATTAAGAGATGAAACTACTTTCTGCAGAATGGCCAATCCAAGAGCAAGCTGCCAACATTTCTTGTTTTCAGATGCCAGCCTGCCAAGGCAGGAGAGGCTCTTTCAAGTCTTCCTAAAAAATCCCAGCATGGAAGGTGTTAGCTTCCCTCCTTGGTATCATGTTGTTGAGAGAGCTTGCTGGAAACCAAGTGCATAGACTTAGATAGCAAAGGAGAGACCAAGGGATCTGAAACACAAGCGATGAGATCCCAGTGGGATAGCACTGAAGAAGCTGGCACAGATCCAGAGAGCTCTTTGCAGTAACAGAGGAGAGAATTATTACAAACCCTCGTCCTCATTCCACAAGAGCAGTTGGTAGCTGTTAACTACATGCAGACTATAAAAGGAGAATGAGAACTGGCTACCTTCAGACAGAAGAAGAATGAATAAAATGCATTAGGTCTCCAACATATGAAGAATCAGAAACCTATACAAATAAACTATTTCTGCAACAAGGCACACTGCCAGCAGCAACAGGCTGAAGCACTAGTCTGCTCTGACAGCAATGAGAAATGGCAGCTACTCAGAAGACATCACCTTAAAATCATAACAGCAAAAAGTGCCACAAATCTGCATATGTCTGGCTTTTTTAGGAAGAAAAATATTTTGGCCATAGATAGTTTCTGAGTTTGGCTTTTGAGTAATTGAAGAAATCAGACAGAGATTTAAGAGGAGTGGATCTCCCACTGTCTACACACAACTTGGCTATGCTAGCAGAGCTTACTGCTCTTATCTCTCTCGATTTTAAAAAGACTAATTATCCACACAGAAGGGTACATGCTGAGAACCAAAAGGCCCTGTTCCACAGTTCTCCTGTTTGCATGAGCTTGCAGTAACTCACTTGGCTGTAGAAACTCACTTGGTCAGTAGAAAACTGATAGGAGACAAGTATCTGACCCCATCTGTAGAGTCTCAAGGCAATTAGAGGACAGAGAAGTAGGGCTTCTATTAATGTTAAAAGTGTTTGTAAGAACAAATTCCTACTTCTGTGAAAATGTGTTTGGATACATCTGTGTATTAAAAATAGAGAAGAGACTCCCTATAAATTTATGCACACTGGACTGAATATTGTGGTGGGGTGCAGTTAAAGTAAACAGTGGAACATGGGAGAGTAGGGAAGAATGGATTTGACCAGTTTCCAGTTAACTGTTCCAATTCCTTACTTCTTCTTACATTTTATTTTATTCCTTCAATCAAGCTGTGTATTTTTCTTTAGCTAATTAAACACTAGGGAAAGATGCACTTTTAAGGAATTTTAAAGTGGTGCTGTTATACTTCTATAAGGCAAAGGAAAGTTGTCCAAACTCAGCTCCAAGAAGCTCCTGATTGCTCTGATGAGCACTGGGAATACCATCATCTTCACATTAAAGGGGTCTCCATTTCCCCAGTGCTATCTTTGAAATTAATTTCATACAAAAGGCTTCATGTAACATGAATAATTGACCTGTCTGCAAGAAGAGCAGCATTGGCATCAACCACTATCTTTAGTTTCTTTCTCACTCTCTGTGACTGTGGACTGGTTAATCAAGATTCCTGTCCAACTGAGTATGTCTTCTACTTTGATGCTCCTAGGAGCACTATTAATCCTCCTTCCAAAGGAGACCAAATATTTAAGATTAACTTCTATAAGAATTCTCTGTGAAATTATCACAAGCAGCCAAGGGACTTTTCAGGCTTGACACTTGCAGATCAAATATCCTATGATTTGCTTGGTGACACTGTTCTGAATGTTCTGTCATTTATGGATCAAGTATAAACATTTCATCATAACTTCGCACGTGAAAAGCACCCGCCACTTCCTCCTTCAAATCCCTTCTTAAGTGCATTTCCTTTGAATGGCTTCCAATGTTCCTCTACTCACCCATAACATCTGCACCCACTTTATGGTAAAGTAATATCAGCAACTTGAGCCTAAAGTAGATTCTGTGCTGCCTGTAGAAGGACCCAGTCTGTTCGCAAAGTCTATATATTTATATCTTAAGATCATCCCCTTTCCTTTCCCCCCAAAAACAACCAGAAACTGATATAATCCAGGATGGAGTTTTGATGGCAGACCTTCCAGCTGGGTCCTGCCAGTGGAACAGCTGAATAAAGCAGCACAATCTCCCAACTAGTTTCTAAAGAGAAAACAAAACCTGAAATATTTATATTGCACATAGGAACACTTTGAAACCTCGCAAGTACACTTCTTACACAAGGAATACCTGCAAACCTTATAAAATAGAAGCAGCAAAAATTAAGCTATTCTTCATTATGCTCCCTGTTCTACAAGGCTTACTTTTCCTGGAAGTTTAGGACTTATCAGCATAAGCTTTCTGCTCAAGAACAAGAATTTCAGCTTAGCCATTTAAATTTAAAGTTACTTTATCCTTTCAGTACATATTTTACTCCCTGTCTTTTCCCTGAAAAGCCCCACAGAATTACAGTTGGCCTATTGACAAGCTGACCTGGAGTTGTGCTGTAACACCTGATTATTGCTGACCCACACAAAAATATCAAATGTATCACACAGCATGAGATTTTACCGAATCGATTTCCATCTTCCCTGGAATTTCAGACCCCTGCTCCCCACATCTCACTGCTGCCTCTCCTGCAGCTAGTTTTGTCATGGACCGATGCCTTGTTTCTCACAGATGCAGCTCCCAGAGGGCAGCTGCCAGGCCTGCCTTCAGCAGAGGAAACAAGTGGGGTCTGGCAGCAGCAGTGATGGAAGCTTTGTGGAGGAAATCACTGGAGAATGTCCCCTAAAATGGCACTGTATACATTCGTTTTAGGAGCACAAAACGGTATACCCAGAGGGAGGGTGAGGGTGGAGCAAACTGCACAGGGAGTTGAGCCTGCCTGGGAATTGAGATACTTATTTATACACTATTCTGGACTTTTAATTCTACATATTTAGATACACAAATAAATGGCTGCTTTTTCTGCAATACTGTGAACTGCATTTACTAAATATGGAAACAGAGTATCTAAAAATAAACACACAGGTATGAAGACATTAGCTTTATTCTAGAAAATGGGGGCAAGAGAACTGCAGGAACTTAAATGTTCAAAATACTCCTAAAAAGAATCTCTTCTCCTACCCATCTCTCAAAGACCCCTGAGCAAAACTAAAAAAGACAAAAAAATCTTCACAAAAATTCCCGAAGTTGAGTGAACATGTCAAGAAATGCGCAGAGAAAGATCATTAGTTATAAGTGGGCTCACTGCAGATGAATAACCATTTATGTTGACAGAGGACAATGCAAATTTGACGTTGTTTTACTAATTTCCACATTCTTCATTTTATGGCAGCAATCATCACAAGCCAGCAGGAAACAATACTATCTGATGGCAAATGACCAACGCAAGCACTCACGGCATCCCCAGTCACTGTGCAGGGTGATAAAGCCACACAGCAGCTGGAGTTTTGCTACAGTGACAAGCAAATATAAACACATAAATGGAGTTTTCAGTTACTCTTCATATTTTGGAAGACCTTCAACAGAGCTCCAGGAAAAGCTTTTCTAACACCTTCGTTTTGAACTGGAATTACCATTAAACCTATCAGGTTTCTTCCTAGACATAGAAAATCCCCTTACTTGAATCCCAGGTGCATTTCTAATTTCTTCATTTAATTACATCCCTGAATTTTAATTTCATTTTATCCTGGAAGGTTTTTGTCAATATATGTTGAAGTCATATTATCGAGTGGGCTAAAATCTTCCACATACAGAGACACAGACATTTTTGTTACCCAAATCCCAGCAGTCATTACTCTAGATCAGAGAAGTAAATGCCTGGGTTAGTAATTTATATCAAACTAAAAGGCAATGCCTTTTTTAAGTGCCAAAGTAGTCCTCACAAATTACTGCGAACTGTGAGTTACTGTTTCACTCAACACAACAGTCTTGTATATATTTCTGTCTCAAATTTCCCCTCTAGATGCCTTTAAAAAAAAAATAAATAAAAATGCCGTGGCTCAGTCTGGGCTGGAGTATGTCTTCCTTCGTTTTTGCCTCCCGCGGCGCCGGGCGCATTCCGCGTACAGCAGCATCTCCTAGTGGCCGTCCTGCCTTTGCTGCGTGGGAAAGGCAGCAGAGAGCGCAACTTGCGCTTCCCAACGTTTCACTGCGTTTCCGGGTGCTTGTGCAATAAAAGGAATCAGCTGGGATCAGGTGTTCATAATAAAAAGCAGTATTTACCTCGGCTGAAGTGTGGGTTGCCCCTGAGTTTCAGGACCTGGCGACGCGAGGGTTATAATCCTTCGTGCCGAAAGAGGCAGAGAGGGCTTTGCTGAACAGCCCTGTCCAAGGGTTCTCTGTGGGAAGAGTTTCTTCAAGACTTGAATCTGCTATCTGATCTAATTTTGTGCTAATTTATACCAGTGTAACACTACCGAATTCCTGAATATCATCAGATTAAATGAAAAAGGTATCTACTTGCTTTCTGAGCAGTTAATCATGAAGAGTGTATTCCCGCTTTATCTGGGAAAAGCGCTGCGTGATGTTATAGAAGTAATGAGGACATGTTCCAGACAGGCAACAATTTACAAAGGATTGGAGGAATGCTTTGGTACTTTCTGTAGCCAGGATAGAGAGATGCACAGGGTTTCAGTACACTGGAAGTGGCAGAGAGATTAGAGATGCTGTTAGCGTTGCAGCTCTAATCTGTAGCTAGAAGGCTGGAGCTGGGTCCAGCAGTGTGTGCAGAACCAAGCACAGTGTGTCCAACACTTACAAGATGGGGGGAATCCTCTGAGCCCCTGGACACCCCTGTACTCCCTGTGGCCACTGCCGCTGCTGGGCACAGCACAGAAAGCCCATATTCGAGAGACAGTTACTATTCAGAGCAGCTTAAACGCCTGCTTAGCTCTGGTTGAAGTCAAGATTAAATGTCTGGCACATGTTTAGGGACTTTCCAGAGTCAAGTAAAGTCAATTATTTGGAAGAGAACTTGCCCACTGAATTAATTGCTAATCCTGGTCATTATATCCATGCTTGCAATACCCCAATCTGCAAATGTTTAGAGCTTTGGTATTGTTTTCTCTAAAGCCTGCTGAAGAACATTAAAACAGACTAAGCATTCAATCTCCAGAGGTCAAAAAAGAAGAAAAGAAGTAACATTGAAATTGTGCAGGAGTGCAATCTTGCACCGTTTCCTGCACAGATAAATCAGAGTACTTTTTTTCCATATGGGTTTTGATCTTGGCTCCACTATAATATCTCTGGCAAGGGAAACATCATAGAGCAGTAAGAAAACCATCATTATTCATTTATTGAGCACTCTCTGTGTGATTGACATTTACAGTACCTGGAGGGAGACATAGGCCTTGTCTCAAGAGTCTTGAAGCCTGGAAGAACAACACAGCTTAAAGTCATTGGCCAGACAATCAGAGCCAAATATGTGAACCTCAAAAAATTCACCATTTACATTTAAAAGTTGCTTCTTTATTTTTTTTTCTACGAATGGATATAAAAAATCTTAAAAGATGGAGAGTGTTGGGGGGAAAATGTAGACTGATTTCACTGCAAAGTAGAAAAGGCAGATGAAATGCTTTTTTCATTGCATCCAGAAAGACTAAATACTCTTAAAGAACCAGGGGATCAAATCTTCAAGAGGACTGGATGTTGATGCTCCTTAGTAAGTAGAATTCAAAAAAAGTTCTGAAAATAACTGAATATCTCATCAGTCTGAAGTAAGAAATAGAAACAGTGTTGATAGGTTAAAGCCACACAAGCTCTTCATCCTCTCTGCCTGTCTACCTACCTGTAATGTATTCTCCTAGGTAAGTAAATTCCATCTAAATCTAAATCTGAACCAGTTTTCTTGGTTTTCCTCAAATCCCGAAGAATGCAGTGCAGGACAAAGGGAGCAGGATTACCTCTGGAGTCTTTAGCAAGTGGAAGAAAGTGGCTGTGGAGATTGCAGGGCAATCAGTTTTTTCTGAAGTATTGTGCAGCCTGTCAAACTAGGCAAATAAAAGCCCCTATATACAATTAGTAGCCAGTTTCACAGGTGATGTTGCTTCAATTCAAATACTATTTCAAATTTGGGACATCCTACTGATTCTCCTCTTATATGATTGTCAGTAATCCTGCCATATTGTACACTACTTCTGACATTTTATATGCTAATTGAAAGAAAAAAAATCAGTAAACTGCACATTATCTTTTAAATTCTGAAAACAAACTATAAGCTTTATTTTTTTAATTTAATATTATTCCCTGCCATTTGTTGAAAATCAATACATTTTCAAATGTAAATCTTTAAGAACTAATGACTTCAGCACATTAAATGTGAATCCTGGGGATAGATTCATGTCCAGAGCTACCAGAGTACTTGCTGGTAATAGCTCCTGCATCTGGGAAATGCAAATATCTGGAACTATTCTCAGAAGGCAGTTTATTTATGGTCCCCACAGGGCTTCACCAGATCTCTTAATGAATGTGTTTACTTGGGGAATAGTAAAATAAAATCTTTGAGCAGTTTCTCAGCTGCTGACTGGTCTCCAAGGAGTAGGGAAAAGATGTCCCTCAATTTTCCAGCTTTCTCCACCCCACATGTACCTGAAGATTTTGTTCCTGTGACACAACATTGGTGTGTAAAAACAAACCACCGTGCAACAAGAGCAACAGAAATTGTCACAGCTATAGGAAGTTAACAGCATGAAATTTTGAACAGGAAAGCTAAGTTTAACCCCAGTTGCCCTGTTCAAGTCTAGACGAGAGCTGGAAAAAAATCCCCCTCATCTTTATGATGGTATTTGCTGCTTCCTGAACAGCTTCAGACTCTCAGGGGAAAATATGTATTACTCCCACTTTCAGAGACCTCAGAACATTCTGGGTTAATTTCTCTCCTAAAAACCTAATCTCTCACTCTTAGGAACAAACAAACTCAGGGAATGGGGCCTGTTTAGTTGATTTTTCTGGCAGAAATTTCTTTGGTTTTTGTCCTCAGAAACTACCCAGGTACATATTCAGATATTTGCTTAACATCCTTAATCTAGAGGGCACTTAGACATGTGGTTAACTTTGGACACATGTTTCTGCAGCAGACTTGTTTAAATAAAAAAAGGGATTCAAGAAAATGGCTAGTTTGATCATCTGGCCAAAATGCAAATAAATAAACAAACAGATCTTTTGAGTCACATTGATACGACAAAAAAAGGTTTTTTGATATCAAGGAGAAAAAGGGTGAGGGGACCTGAATTCAATATGAATAATTGAGTTGCATTTCACATGCTACCATTCCTTTCATCACCTTTCCTTATACTGCATTATACAGCAGGCACAATGCTAAAGAAAGTGCTTTTGAAACTGAAAATATTCAATCACATTTCTAAGTGCTGTCACGCCAGAGCTGTCTTGTTTTCAGCTAAGCAAATGATTTGTCAGCAATTTCTCGTCTACTTGGAGAGCTAATCCCAAACTGGGATCTCAGTTACAATGGAAGCAATTGGATAGAGGTCAGAGGAGGAGAAAAATGGACATGTTTTTGACTATGGACCAAGAAGCAGCAACATCTTGCTGTCCCAAGTCCTAACAACCATCCACAGAAAAATAGTTTGCCTTACAAACTAATGCCCAAAAATTGTGCTACTTGTTCTTTTGTAAACAAAACAGTTCCCGCAGGTGTGATTTGAATCTGCACTATTTCTAGTACAAAGTGAAACCACACAGCACAAGCTGCTCTTAAAAGATAAGGTAACAGAGACCTACTTTTGCTTCTTTTTAAAGCAAAAGCATCACACCAAAAGTAAGTCAATCTTTGTGTATGAAAATTTTCATTCTATGTTAGAAAAAATATTTAGGTGTAGGTACTTTATTACTGAAAGGAAGTAATTGACTTTTATTGGTACTTTTACAATTTCATATTACGGAGTCATAAATGTTGTAGTCTTAGTAAAAGATGTGCTAAACAGAGGTGTTCACCTTGCTGCCCTGTTTCAGAGAATCTGAAATTAGAATGCCAACACTTGTTTCAACAGAAGTCATTTCACAAAAATAAAATGTGTATCTCACACACTATGAAAAATGAAATTAAATTAGGAGGCAACAGCTGGGAACAAGCTACAAAGAGTAAAAAGCCAGCATTCAAAAAAACTCAGAGTAAGATTGAGTGGTAAGGTGGTCAGAGCAGCTATAAGCCCAGAAGTATTTTTTCAGATGGGCAGTTTATGTGTATGAAAAGTTTATAGGTAGACATGTCTTTCTCCATGAATGCTACTACTTGTGCTTGAAAATGAAACTAATCATTGCTGTTTATTTTTTTAAATGCATATAATGTTATATTAATCAATCCACAAGATTTTATTAATTATATTTATTTATTCTTCTGCACATTGAAAATCACTCTCCGGGTTCCCTTGGCTGAAAACAACACACTGCTACACATTGAAAATAGTCTGACCTTAAATGAGTAGTACTTGATGGGGTGCTGCTGTAGAGGGAAAATATGTCACTTTATGTGATGCCTTTGAGCAAAGTTTTTTCTACCAGTGCAGAGCTTTGTTCTCTTGTGAGACCTCCAGCAAGTCTCACAAGAGGACAAAGGCAGTCTGTGCATAATCTGGCCCTGGTCGGCCACTGTCCATGATATTTAATTGGCATGACAAGCTTTCCAAATACTGCCAAAGACTGTGAGAGGAATTTTTCAATTAGTTTCAGAGGACAGTAGTCTCGTCAGATAAGGACAGAAGCAATTCCAGCTTTTTATGTTGTTTCAAATGTACACAAAACCCAGAGTTTATAAAGTGTTACTGCAAAGTCTTTGAGGTTTACAGCATTAAGCTGCTAATCCACAGCATGGGACTTTTAAGTGTGCTTCAACAGTTTAATTATCTTCTATTTTATTTTTGGATGGTTTGCCCCACAGTTCACGTGAGCCCATCTCATTGCCGTTGTTCGTGTGAGAAACCCTTTGAAGCCAAGGGTGTCACCACGTGACTGAGCTCCTCAGGACCTGTGATGGACATAAACAGTGGAGCCTGTGCAGTCAGATAATGCAGACGAGGAACTAAGTCTTCTGGTTGGGTCTGTTTGTTTCTTACTGATTATGTAAAAAAAGGTACATAGGGGATCAGTGACGTACACATCCAGGAAAACTATTTTTGGACACAAGTTCCCATATGTGGAGCGTGTTTTTCCTTTTAGAAGTTACAGCAGGATTTGCTCTGGGTACAAGTGGCACATCTGGAGCCACAGGAAGAAGAAGAGAGTTCCAGTGGTTTAGATGAATCATTGCTCCCTCTTAATGGAAAACTATAAAATATCAAACTGCCAGCAAATAAAAGATCTTTCAGGGGTTTATTAGTTTTACAGGTCTTATAAAAATTACTGGAAAACCATAAAACTTTAATAGCTGAAAACTGAAAGGATTTCATGGGCTTAAACTTAGCCTGTTTGGATCACAGCATCACTATGCCTCTACAGCTGGGATGTGGCACGTCAACTGCAAAAATTTCACAGACTTTCTTTTGTTTAGCTGTGCCCCAAGGTCATACGAAAGCTTGTGGCTAGAGTTTCCCTTTGAACATAATTTCATGAAAATATTTAGATCTCAGGATATAGCTGAGGTTTTTCCTTAGTGGTAGCTTGCCTGGTGATTTCTAAGTACTGTTGCCATAGACTGAAGTTTGCAGCTGATGAAACCACTCAGGAATATTACAAGTCTAGATACAGATGTAAGTGTTTATTTACACTCTATACTCAAGAGTATATACCAGGCATAATTGCCAATCAGGAGTATGGATTTAAGTGAGAAATTATGTCATATATCCAGATTTGAAGAGGTATCATGGAAATGATAAGAGCAGAAACAACACCCATCATTAGGGGTTACAGAATGGAACAACTACTCTGCCTTCTGGTCTCAGATGCAGAGGCCACAATGATTCGCTATATCCAGCAACTATCAGCCAGGTAGATCCTGCTGCTTTTTGGGCCTTTTCCAGTACAGGTATAAATGCCTCAGGGAAAACAAAACAAAACAAAAAACAAAAAACAATAACAACAAAAAAAAAAAAAAACCAAACAAAAAAAACCTAAAAAACCCAAACCAAAAACCAAAAACAAAAACAAACAAAAAAAAAAAACCCAAACCCAAAAAACCAACCAACCAAAAAAACAAACAAACAAAACCCCAAAAAACCCCCAAACCCCAAACAAACAACAACAAAAAACACCCCAAAAACGCCCCAAAAAAACCCACCTCATTAAAATTAAGCACAGTTCAGTCTTGTGTACCCAGCCAGAATACATGCCAAGTGCTTCAGGCAGACAAACAGGCTCATTGCTGAGACACAAAACTCCTCCAGAGTTATCAGGATAATTAATAAAATAAATGACGTGGAAAGCAAATCTGTACATGTATAAGAAAACTGAGCAGCATCGCAACTGATATCTTGTTCTCTGGTATGTTTTAGAAGTTTGAAAGATTTCTATTTTAAGTGGAGCATGACTACCCTGGGGCCTCTTCTAATTAGCCAGTTGCAAATGAAGTACAGTATAGCCCTCACTCAGTGGATGCAGGGATTTACCCCTTGGCCAGATGTAGAGGTCACCCAAGCAGAGGCACACTTCACAGTGACATCAAGAGTCTTGGTTTGCCATTCTTATTCTGGAAAGCAATCACACTGCAGGGAATAGAGGCAATTTACGCAAACAGAATGATGTTAAAACAGTGGGAGACTCTTGCTGTGGAAGTGCCTTATTACTTTGCACTGAAGTGGCCCAGTTCCTGTTAGAAATACAGGACAATAATTAGAAATTTATTAGTAAGACAGAGTGATCCACAGCTATATTTTGTTGATGGAGGTTATAAAAGCACCTAATTTTGTCGTTCTCCTTCTGAAGCGTGTGACAAAGCGGAAGGAACTTGGCTTAGTTATCCTAAAGCTCAAAAGTATTTCTGACTCAGTTTATAATGATTTGTTCCTAGGTTTAAAAAAAAAAAAACAACACTTTTTTTCTAGGTTTGGAAATAAAATGCCCCATTTTCCAGGTTATGGGTAACAAGATGCATTTTCACATTTGTTCTGCAAACCCAAATGGCAGAGGGAGTTTTTTTGTGTCCAACAAAGGTCAAAATATCTCTATTAGTAATTAAGTCTCATCAACTGGCCAAAGAATTTATAACTCCTGTAATAAGCTTGTTGCTAGACTAGGTGTAAGCAATGGCCTAACAGCTCCTGTGTTATTTGTTGCACGGTAGCCTAAAAAGCAGACATTAATACTCATTTCTTGCTAATGCTTTCAGATTCATCATAGATGAGGAAAACAAAATTAATGGGTTTGAGTTTATGGTGAATTTCCATTAGGGGATTGTGTTCTAGATGCCCACTCATCTGGATTTCCAAGGAATTAATGGCTTTAACCACAGTGTCACTGTTGTTTGTAGAAAATAATTGATCAAGATGTGTAAAAGGTTTTGTAAAAGCATTCCAAAAATGGGAAAATTCCCAGTTGCCTCCTCTTGCTTTTAGCACAATGATCTATATAACTCCTTCTGCTTGATCATAAATTGTTGTGTAATTTTCAAAGATTGTGATATAGGATATATTTATGGTTTCACAGTACCAGGAGTTAGAGAAATGAGACTTTGGAAAGGAAAAACCTTTGTCAAAACACAGATTCTTATGTGCTGCATGCTGTGGCGAAATATAGTTGTAGTACAAAAAGCATTGAGAATGAAAAGACAAATCAACTGCTTGTCCACATATCTGAATTATTTTGCTGTCATGCATTCATTTCTCAGAAGTACTTTGTGTAGGATGGAGTATGGGTTGCAAAGAAAGGAAAACTTGGATTACAACAAAGGAACAATAACTTTAACAACAGAATCTGTTAACCCCATCAGAACAATACAGCCCTGGAAAGGACTTCAGGAGGTCACTTGCTGGTTGACAGTCAGATTCTCAAAATGTTTGTGCAACCTCTGCTATGATTCTTTCTATTACAGCAATGTCACACCATTCCCATGCCACTTAGTCCTTTAGTATCCTAATAATGTTTATTTCTTAATAGCTTACCTGAACATTGCTGCATTTTGAGCCCATTATTTCTTGTGCTAGCTTATTAGGTCATGGAGAAGAAACCTTCTTTCAGATACGGACCTTCTATCAAAGAACTAATAGAGGGCTGCACTAGACACCTTTGCATAGTCTGATAGGGTGTGAAGGCTGGTTAATTAACATTAAAACCCATGAGTTTTCTCACTTCTACAGTTATGATTCTTTTCCCCATCACTGCTGGATGGGAGGGGGAGTGAGCAAGGGGCTGTGTAGTGCTCAGCTGCTGCATGGGGTTAAAGCATGGCAGAGGCTCTCCAACACTTGCCTTCCTGTTTAGAGAATATGAAGTATGTATTCTGCAGAGACTGAAAAGTCTTGCCTTATCTCACCTTGCCATTTCTTGTGAAGGCTTGTCTCTATGGACTGCATGTATCCACACTGAGACAGACAGTGTGCACTCCTAACACTGAAAGAAAAGCCTTGCCTCAGCTCACCCCATCTAAGGCTTTTCTGTCTGCACAAGAATAATTACAGAGGGAGAGCTTTTACCTCACTTCACCTTGTGAGGCCTTTTCCCCTGTGCAGTACACATTACCTCTCTGAGTGTTCCAGGGTACATTTATACCTAAAATAGCATATATTATCTACACAGACAAAAATGTCTCAGGCAAAATAATGACAAGTGTATGCACTGTATATGCACATGTTTGTGCCCTGAGGCAGGGACATGGAGCAGCCTCACAGAATCAGATTGAAAGGGACCACAGTGGCTCATCTGGTGCAACCTCCCTGCTCAAGCAGGGTCATCCTAGAGCACATGGCACAGGATTGTGTCCAGATGGTTCTTGAGTATCTCCTGATAGTCAAGTGAGAGAGAACCCCACAACCTCTCTGAGCAATCTGTTCCAGCGCACAGACACTGTAAAGTTCTTCCTCATGTTCAGACGGAACTTCCTGGGCATCAGTTTCTGCCCATTGCCTTGTGTCCTGTTTTTTGGCACCACGGAGAAGAGCCTGGCTCCATCCTCTTGGCACCCCCACTTTAGGTATTTATACACTATATAGATACGTATTTAGATATATACTGATGCAATCCCCTCTCAATTGCCTCTTCTCCAGGTTTAACAAGCCATTCCTGATAAGTGATGCTCCAGTCCCTCAATCACCTTTGTTGCCCTCCACTGGTCCTGCTCCAGGAGCTCCACATCCCTTTTGTGCTGAGGAGCCCAGATATGAACACAGCACTCCAGATGTGCCTCACTAAGGCCGAGCGGAGGGGCAGGGTCACATGCCTCGAGCCTCTCCTCACTCTGCCCCGGCCTCCCACAGAGTCACAGGCATAAGGCCCCGCAGCACACAGACTAAGCGGGCTGGGCGGTTTCTCCCCGCCACACGGGCCGCTCCCTCCGGGACCGGGTGAGGTGAAGCCCTGGCGGGATGCGACTCCCGTTCCGCCTGCCGGGCCGGTCCCGCCTGCCGGGCCCCCCCGCCCGCGGCCGGGCAGCGCCGGGCGGGGCGCGGCCTGACGGCGGAGCCGCCGCCGGGGGGCGCTGCAGGCGGCGGCGCTCGGGCCCTCCCGCGACTCCCGGCCCTCGCTCGGCGCCCGGCTGCGGATCGGGGCGGCGGAGGACAACGCGGAGAGGAAGAGGAGCGGAAGAGGAGCGGGCGGAAGCGGGACGCAGTGAAGAAGCGCTGCGAGGAGCCATGTCCGCGCCCGCCGGGCTGCCGCCGCGGCCCGCCGCCGCCGCCGCGTTTTCACCGGGCGGGCCCGGCGGCTCCCTGGAGGCCGCGGCCCCTGCGAGCGGCGCGCCGCGCTGCCAGAACGGTGAGCGGCCTGCGCGGGGCCCGGCGGGCGGGGAAGGGCCCGCGGCTCCCCGGGACGAGCCGCCCACGGGGCCCCGGGACGAGCCGCGCCGCTCCCGCGGAGGGTGAAGCCCCGGGGGTGCCGGGGCCTGCGCACCCTTCCTTCCTGCCGGGGGCCGGGAATGGGCCCGGCGGATCCGGCAGCGAAGCCCTGCGGCCGAAAGGCAAAGCCGGACCCGCCGGAGCTGCTCGGGGAGGCTGCGGGCCCGCACGGCTGCCTGCGGGAAGAACTTGAGAAGGCGCAGCCTCTCCCGCTTGGCTAGAGGGGCCAGGGAGGGGGTATCCGCACCTTTCTCTCCTGGCAGATTGGGATCTGCCCGGTGTTGTGGCACCTGTTTTGTGGCGTTTCAGGAAGGCTCTGGAGGCCGAGCCACCTCCAGGCCTCGACGCTGGCGGCCGTGCGTGAGAATGGGCAGAGAATCGCGTACTAGGGGCGAGAGTACTCGCTTTGTAGCGATGTATGAACTTAAAAGCAGTGGGTGGGTAGGCGTTCGTACGGCTGGATCTTGGGATTTGAGTTGAACAGGCAGCGTTGGACCAGTGAAATGTGGGTCACAGAAAAACAAAGGCAGAATAGCTTGAAGTCACAAAATGTTGACTCCCATTTCGGGTAAAGAGGTAGTGAGACTTACTGTGGTATGAATGAAAGTAATGAGTGTACACTTCCGCGTTTTTAAATTGGTGCGCTATAGAATCAGTTCTTTATTGACACACCACGTTAACTCTTCAAAATCCCTATATAATCATCTCCTCCATGTAGTGTTGGTTTAATAGCTACATTTGGCCTCTTATTTGCAGAGTTCTAGCTCATACTGTTAAATCTTTTGTAGTCAGGCTATTTTCTGCACAGGTGTGTTTTCTGTGCAGGGTAGGGACCTACAGTTTTGGGGTTTTTTTACTTGAGAACTGTGAATTTTTCTCGTGTCCAAAGGGGTAGTTATGTGCTAAGCACTTAAATGCTTATAAAGTAGGTGTTGAGGCAGTCACCGAAGAAAATGAAGGTAGTTAAATGGTAGGTTTTAAGGAGATACTGATGCCTCAGTTGTGTCCAAACCGATATTGTAATGCTGGGGTTTGTAAAAATTGTTCAGGAAATGCCAATTTACATAGCTTTTAGTCAAAAAACGTGCCATTATCAGGATACAGCTGATACAGCATGAATAACCTGGAAGTCTTTTACAGAAACAAATTGAAACTGGCATCCTATCTTCTCTTTGTGTTCTTAGCTTAATAATTTTAAAGAGCCATTGTTACTGTTGGTTGTTTTACTTAATTAACTCCATGTTGCTGCTAATATTAGTAAAGCAACTTGTGTAAAATCAGGGCATGGACCATTTATTATCTGCAAAATGCTCTTTCTTTACTTCTGGGAAATATATACACTGTTCAATAACAGTCTTAAATGTTTGTTGGATAAGTTTGGGGTTTTGTGTTTCTTTTGATGTCTTTGATGACTTTAGTCAATAACCCTGATTTTTTTTTTTGTTTTGTGACATTTAGCGGTAGCATTCCAAAATTTTTTGATTGATCTGTCTGTTGTCTGAATGCTAATCTCCTGAAGTTACAACACAGGATTTGAGGGTTTGGGGTTTTTTTTAATGGAAATAGGAGAGGAAGTAGAGGGGAATAGCAGTAGAAAAAGACTAGTGGAAATTTCTGTACTGTATGATAATACTAAATTTCATAAAGAGGATTGTCACTGCTTTTGAAATTTAGTTTTATGTCATTGGAGGGGAGTTTAAGTGTAAGATCCTGAAGTGAATTGAGCTGTTTCTGTATTGGCTGAAAAAAAACCACTGGTATATCCTTTCCTGTGGAGTGCTCTGTGTTTTAATTTGATAAATGTGAATTTTTCAGGTACAACTATGCAGTTGCTGTCATCTGATGAAAGAGAGTGCTTTTTGCAGACAGCAAGCAGTCTTTTTTATGGATGATGGTATAAAAAAGGATGTTCAGGTTTGTTATTAGTGAGTTTTCCTGCTTCAAAGACCAAATCCATTTGACATCCTTGGAGACTTCAGTTTTTGTTAAATTCAGGTGTGATTGTTTTGTTCAGTTTTAAATGTAACTTCTTGCGTGTATGGTTTTCTTTTCTTCCTTCTCTCTTACAAGTTTGGGAAGCTTTTTTTGTAGTCTTACAAGTGGCCTTGTATCTAAGTGGCAAATGACCTATTTCCTAATTTCAGCATAACAAAATGGTTCTTGTTAGGTCAGTACTGAAGGATGATGTATTCCTTCAGTAGTGATGGAGGACTTCAGTGCTAACTATTTAATGTATTAAGATGCAGCACTGAGGGAATAATTGTATTGAATTCCCATGGCTCTTTAGAAGAGCTGTCTGCAGCTGGTTTGTAGGGCTGCCACTGGTATTTCTACTGGCATTTTGGAAGCAAAATTTTCATTATTATGTAGTTTAGCCCTGTTTTTCATCCCTCCTCATACTTGGGATAGTTTTAGTCAATTTAACAAAGAGAACAGAGATGCGAAAGATGGGAAACCTGTGAATGTTCTGTGAAAATGGGAGGCTGTGTTCATGAAGGAAAAGACACCAGTTGTGTGACTGAGCTACAATGAGAGCTCAGCACTGCCTTGATCTGCTGGTTTGTTTGCCAGTGGTGCTGCCCCTGCCCATGAGGCAAAGGGCTTGTGAAGAGGCTGTGGAAGTCTTCTCTGGGTCTGGGGAAAGGGATGTTATAAGTTTCAGAAAGCTCACAGGTGGTTTTGGATAGAAAGGAAGTTTGGTGGTGCAGCATCCATAGACTCCATGTGGGTAGGGTATGTGACAGATGTCTGAGTTATGCTGCTGGGGGAATGCATGGACATAAAAACCAACTGTGACATTAGCAAGCAAAACTTCACTAATTCACATGCTGGTATAGCCATAGTGCTGCTGCTGGGTTTTTTGTGGGAGTTTGGAGTTCTTTGTGTGGTAGCTCCCCCCTCCCTTAAAAAGCGTTAAGATTTTTGGGGTTCACCTGTTAATGTCTGTGAAATTACACATTTACACATTGGAACTTTATATAATTGTATATTTTATATAATAAGGATTAATTTGTTGGTGGAAGGAGAGATTCACTGCTTTTGTTACTGAGGTGATGTCTTGGACATACGTGTGCTGTGTGCAGCTGAGGTTTTCAGCTCCTTTATAGAATTTTTTGAGGGATTTGTCAGGTGTTTTGGAAGGATGGTAGTACCTGAGACATCAGGACAGATTGTGCAATTAATCAGATTTTGAAATGACCCTGGAGATGTTTTCTGATTTCTAGTGTTGAAAAATGTCCGGTTATCTAGTCACCATTAGTAGCTTCAGCTACTAATTGCAGTACAAAAATCACTTTCTACTCACGTTCTTTGTAATCAAGTGGACGGAAAATGTCACTTCGCACTTCAGATAATGAGAATAATCTTTAGTCTGTAATTGTGAAACTTGCTTTCAAAGGACCTGCAGCTTGAAATCAATATAATCTTTTAAATGTTGACTCAGTGAGGTTTTCATATGTGTTTATAGGTGTTTCTGCTTAAAAATGTGAATAAAAAGGACTCTGCATTCTATCATGTAGAGACTCATATCTTGTATTGGTAATTTAATCTATTTATAGTGTGTATTTTTAAACAAGAGCTAGATACTGGAAGACTTTGCAGTACGTGATTTGATATGCAACCTTTTATTTAGAAGTCAGGTGCTCCTAAACCAGTTTCTAAATTATACCTGCTCAGGTAAATTTGCATATATCAGTAGAACAGATGCACAGGCTTTTCAAATATCTTTTCTTACCACCTTAAGTGGCATAGCTGCTTAAAGCCATAAGCCTTGACACATGTGAATTGTTACTGTATTTTTGGGTTTGCTTTTTCAGACTTTAAAAAGCAGGTCAAAAGTCTGGCAAAGTTCATGTAGCTGTTAATGGCTTGCTAACTCTCAATCATTTTCCTTTAAAGGAGAAAAAACTATGCAGCTCTATGAAGCAGCTCCCTTTTTCAGGAAAAAGGTGGATCAGAAGCATAGTTACATGCTCTCTTCAAAACTCAAGATAATTTTTTAAGCTTTTTATGCTTTTCTCCCGAGTGTCTGTCTGTCTTTTGGTCCAAGTTACTGTTCTGCAGTTTTTAGTTCCTTTCTCTTCTGCTCAACTTCCTGCCAGTTATGAAAGGGCATTTTTAGTTTTACCAGAAAGCCAGTTTGGGCTGTATGTTTCTTGCTTTTAGAGGTCTGTTAACAAATTTGTTATTAAAATTGCCTACAAGTTAATCATAGGACATCTAGAGGTTCCTTGGAGAACAGTAATTTTTCAGAATTTCAAGACGAGAAGTAATGCTTAAGTTTTATAATCGTTGTAAAAGAAGCAAAGGAAACAACTATTCATTATTTCCTCAGCTGCCATTTAATTTGTGACTGGGTCAGTGCTGTGTTTGTGTTTTTGTTGACCAAGGATTGGGAAATGACACCGTAGTCATTCTGTGTGATGTAAGCAATAGGGTGTGGGAATTTTAAGAAAGCAAGTTATCCACACAAAAGCATCTGTGGTTTACTAAAAATAAAAACAGGGTTGAGGAGTAGGACATGAGGAAGAACTTTGAGATTTCCCATTGAGCAGTTGGCTGAGAAATCAGTTTGGACATAGTTAAATTTGGTCTCTAGCAGGCAAGCACTGGTTTGACCCTTGCTGGGTCAGTGTGTAATTAACCTCTAATGTTGCAGAGCCAATTGCAGTGATACCAGAGGTCAGTTTCTCCGATACCAACGTCTCTTACACCTGATGTAAGTATCAGGTAGTAAATGAAAATGATGTGCCTTGTCAAATGCTCTGTAGTTTCATAAAGACGTCAGTTTTCTTGAAAGCATAATACATAAGGACATAGAAGACACATATAACTGCCCTGCAACTCTTTTATCTTGGTCACTATGTGGAAGACTTGTAAAGAAGAGTACCTGTATTGTTATGTATTGGCCTACTGATTTGACTGCAGCTTTTCAGTTTCCCTTTTCAGGCAGTTTCTGTAAGGCAAACTCTTGTGTTCAAACACTTAAAAATACTAGTTTGGTGCTTATTGTTGCTCACTATTTTTTAAATATTAACCTCCTATAAACTCTTAAAAATATTCAAAAGCAAGAGGCAAACAATCTTGACATGGAAACCTCCTTCAAGAATGAAAGCAATCCATTTTTTTGCTGCTTCTTGGTGTGTTTGCAAATTACTTCAAATACTGTATTTGCATGTGTTATACTTGGTTTATTCTCTGTCTGGTGATGGGAATCAAACTCAAAAATAGTGACAGAAAAGAAGAAGAAAGCAGTTGTTTGTTAGTTCAAGTGCAGAGTCCATTGGCAATACTAGCAGGTGCCCCTTTAATACATGTGATGTTTTCTCTTCATTTCAGGTCCTGTGCAGAGTCAGATGCAGTTCCCCTCTGGCTATGGCTCACATCTTCCAAACTACAGTGCGCCTTTAGGACACTATTCCCAAGTGCCCAATAAAGCTGCTGCTTCACATCTGGATAATCAGTGCAGAGCCAGTTACTACCCTGGTTACTATTCAGCACCAGCACAAAATGTTATGACATCTGTGGGTAGCAACCTGTTGAATGCACAGGAATCACATCAATTGTACAACAACACCCCTCATTCAGGGGGGTCCAGTGACAGATCTGTTCAAGGAGCAGTGTCATCTGCATCCTACCTGCATGTGAGTGCTCAGCAGTCATACTCAGCATTTGATAATCACTACAGCACTTCTGTCAGCTCTTCAGTTGCATCTCAGGGATTTCCCCTCAGTTCTGATCACTACGCCATGCCCGTGGTTTCTGGTGCCATGTATCCCAATGTTTCCTATCCCCCGGTGGCTGCTGGCGGCGTGTATGGGCAGACATTTACCTCTCAGAGTCCACCTGCTGTTGGACAGTTCAAAGAGACGCCTACGTTTTCTAGCCAGAGTGCATCAGTACCTCATTCCCTCCAACAGCACCTTCCTGTGGGATACAATGCAACGTTAGCAACTGTTTCATCTGCTCAGCCTGTGCAAGACAACCTCAGCAGGAGTCTCACCGGATCGGTTGCTAAAGTAAACAACCAAATAAATACAGGTATGGTGTTACTTGGAAGATGGTGAACTTCCAGATTTGTCTGGGAAACATAAGTAATTGTGTGCTCTTGTTGGCTTATTCTTGTTCACTGTGTGAAATTCTGTAATGTAATTTTGAGTTCTGTCGCTCATTCTTGTAACTTTTCTAATTTGGTTACTGCAGTCTTCATGATAGCAGCTATTTGTTCCTATTGGGAGATACAGAGAAGTACACTATTTAGGGGATGGTTTTCGTTTATTTTTGTGGTTTTCATGTGAGTGGCCTCAGAAGGGAGCTTTTTCATGCAGTTTTGAAAGAATGTGTAATTTCTGAAATGTGTCTGTTATTCACAAAGATACTTTTTTCTTTTCTGGCGAAAGAATTTTTTCAAGTTACAGTTGTTGTTGTTTCTTTAAATTTTGCCTTAGTGACACGGTGAGAGACTGAAGTGTTAATGGTAATGACTCAAAACAATCAGCCGTTTGTGGAGGCAGCAGGATGCTTTGCTGAGGCCAGGTTTGCATGCTTTCCCGTGGAGTAGGAGGAGAGCTTCTGGGGGTGTGGTGTGTGATGGGGAAGCCTTCAATCCACACAAGATAGGGAGGGTGAACACCCACCACCAGAGGCTACAAGCTGGGTTTTGAGCCAGTTAAGAAGCAGGCCCTCTGGAGGCAGGTTGGTGCTTTTTGTTATGCCACTTGTCCTTCCTTACAAAAGTGTCACACTTAAAGGCCTGAGAGTGTTCATGCCTTCTGATGGGGCATAACTGGCTCAGGTGTGCTGACATGAGAGGCAGCTTTGTGCCTTAGAAGGGGCCAAAACCATCAAAGACCCCTGAAGTGCCTCCAGACTCAGTTTCCAAAGCAGTGGGTATGATCCACAGGGTTTTAAAAGACCCTGTAAAACTCCCCTGCCTGCATCCAAGGGGAAGTGTTTGAAGCTCCCATGTACACCTGAAGATAACTTAACTCATCGAGCTCTGTTGTGTGGGACCCCCACCACCAAGAAGACCATAAGAAGAGGAGTAACAGGACACTGTGAGGATCCCCAGATGGTGATTTCTTTCTTTTTATCCAGCACCTATAATTTGTACATTTCGCTTTTCCACGTTAACTTTTGTCCTGTTTGGATGATATGAGACACCTCGTGATTCGAGTCCATTGTCATCCCTGCGTGCTTCCCACGCCTGGTGTCGCCGCCTTGTGCCTGCCCAGCACCCAGGTATTCCCTGAAACTTCACTGGTTCTCAGGTGATACAACAGCACGTGCTTTGCTCACAGACACACACACAACATCTGCAGAAGTGTGGAGTGCCCTGAGGCCAGGGCCTGGGCTCTCTTCTCCTGCCTTGACTTGATGGTTTCTGTGGTACCATTTCCCTGCACTCTGCAGGGAAGGCTCACAAATACAATGTCTGCCACAGCTGCGAGTTCCTGGATGTGTTTGTGGTGATATTGGTGTTTTTCACTTTCTCTACGGTGGCCTCTTCTAATGATGTGTCAGCATACTGGTATCACATCCACCACGAGTGCTTGCATTTTCTTCACAAAAATTAAGTCTGGTTTGTAAAACTCATTGCTATCATCTCTTATATGTGGTTCCTGAAATACTGTCCAATCTTGCTTTGTTGCTCCCTTTGATAACATTTCACATATGCAATTGTGCCTTTTAATTGTATCCTGCACAACTGGGCAGTTCCCAGTGATGTGAGAGCATGTTTCATTCTCAGCCTGGTAGTGCCTGGAGGATTTGAGGTATTTTTCTTGTCTGTCCCTTGTCTCTTGATGGGTCCTAATCTATCATTTGTCACTGCCTTTCTCTCCCCTCCCCTTTCTTTTTATTTTATTCTCTCTCTCTGCTTCACATTTGCTGTTAGATAAAATTCATACTATTGACTTTGGTATAGTCTTGTTTTCCATAATTCAGGCAGAGGCATCTCTGTAATAATTGTAATGATTGGATCTTAATAAACATACATGCATTTTCTCACAAAGTTCAGGAAAAAAGTGGAACCCTACATGGATTTCAAGTCAGTTGGGTTTTTTTTTAATTAATATTTTTGATAAGCACTTGAAAGAGTTAGGAAGTTGTAGCTGATTTTTGCAAGCAACAGTTTGATGGTTTTAGTGTGGATGTAGCTATACAGTTGTGCAGGTGCCACTTCAGAGCAAGTACCCTCAGTCCTCATTAGTTCTTTCAGCTTCAGTTTCATAGGAAAGCTTAATACCAGTTCATGGAGTAGCACTTAGAAGAAAGCATGGAAGAGATTGGAGATGTGGGGGCACCTTCACAATGAAATATCTTGCTCTGTGGAGGAGAGAGCAATAGTCTGTGCAGGAAGATTCTGATGTTCTTTCTGAGCTGGAAATTTTCTGACTTCATGCAGTTTTGACTTGTAAGCAGTGCTAGACTACAGCTTGCTTTCTCTACTAAAGACAGTTGTTACGTAACTGTAGGTTTCCTTTTTAATGCTAGATATTTCAGATTATGCTGTTTCGGGAGTCCTTGTTGCTGAGATTTTCTCAGACCAAGGACTTAAGAAAGAATATGGCTTTGGTAAAGCTTTTTTTGGGAAAAGCAGTCAAGTTTCAATGAAGCTCATTCAATCCACAGTTTGATTTTAGTTTCAATATTGGGTGTCCCCCCCCCCCCCCCCGCAAGACTAGGATGTAGTGTCATCCTCACCTCAGTTATTATTACTTTTAATATTAGTAGGTTTGAATTCTGTTCTGATGGGTGCTTTGTGTAATTTTCTCCAGTATTTTCAAACCATGAAACAAAACACCATTTAAAAAAGAAAAATAGGGAGCTCCTCGAAAAGCTCCTGGAGTTGCTGGCATTTCATGGTTGTGCGTAAAAGGGGATTCTTTCAAGGACTGGCCAAAAAAATTGACTCTGTTGAGTGCAGAATATGCAGCTGGCCTTGACAGAATGCAAGTGTCTTTCCAGAATAGCACAATATGCAGTAGACATATGAGAACAGCTTATTGTTTGTTCAAACTGTTACTGCATTATTTACAGAAGTTTTTTATTCCAGTGCTGGTTAAATTCATTTCCTGTAGAGGTGTCCTGAAATGATTTGTTCATAGCAATATTTTTTTTGTAATGAGCAGCTGTTTTAAAGGTGAAGTAGTGCTAGGAGCTGATTAGACAGTGAGGAGCGATACGAGCACTAGTTTTGTTTTTGAACCATTTAATGCTGCTCTTAAGGGGGTGATTGAGTTAGTATAAGGCCTCAAGAAAAAGTGGTAGTATTACACTTGGATTTCAAAGAACTAGTGATAGAATTGGCTGTGATAATGCTGTGTCATAGATACTCACTTTGCAGTTATGAAAATAAACACTGATCCACTGTTTCTCTTGTGCTTGAGTAATGCTGCAGTCCTTGGTTGGTTTGCTGGGCTGTCAGCCTCAATAAACCACATGCAGACTCTTTCTGGGCTTGTAAAGCTGCTGATGGAAGCATGCCCTGTGCTTCAGTGCACAGTGTTCAGATTTCTGGAAGTGAATTATCTGCAAAATAATTTTTTCTCCTTCCCCTGAATTCTGGTTCAACTTCAGCACACAAATGATTCCTTATTTGCTGGCTAAGAAAAGCAGATAAACATAACTGATAGCAAGGCTGAAGGAAGAGCTGGACAATTTTATTATTAAACCTCGAACACTTTAAACCATTTTAGATGTCTGGGGCTAAAGAAGCTGCCTCCAATGATATCTGATTTATTTTAATCTAGAATTCAACTTCTTCAGCTAAAGTACATTAAAAATCCAATTGCTACAACACCTGGATAGTAAAATACTTAAATAATTACAAATAACTGCCTAATAATAAAATTGTGAAATAATTATAGTAATGGTTTGATCCTGGCATAATTAGTTTTGGGATGCTGAGATGCTTTCTAAATTTCCCAATCTTACTGTTCTCAGATGGAGTCATTTTATGTATAGTATTCAATTTCTTTTCAGTCTTTAAGAAAAGGAGTTGAATTTTGAAAATTATTTGCCAGTTCTTGTACATCCTTGGAAAGTGTCTAAATACAATACAGAAGGAGCATAAGGAAATAATGAATGATCCTTGGAAGGAAACTCTGAATATTTCATCCTCCCTGCTTTCTTTAGGAAGAAGCAATGATGGGAAACAGTTGCCATCTGTTCTGTGCATAGTTTTTAGCTAAACTACTTGAAAAAAATAAGATCTACTGACATTAGTAAGTGTGTTTTCTATGACTGTTTGTGTAAAGAAACTTGGATACAGTATCCTCCTGTTTGTCAGGGTGCCAGTAAGAGTTTGCTGTCGGTCTCCTGTGTTGTAAAAGATGCCTTTACAGTCTTTGAATTATAAATAAGCAAATTGCAGACAGACTGTCTGGATGCTACAGTTTTAATGTGTTTTTCCAAAGCAGTTTTGTGCGGTCACCACTGAAAGCTCTCTGTTATGAAAATGAAACCTTTATGTAGAACGATGTGTTAATTAAAATCTGTGTGTTCAAACAGGGCTTACTCAGGAAACTTAGGCTTGCGAGAGTTTTTCAGAAGTTGTTTGACTTCTGAATTGTTTTTTACTTGAATCAGAAGAGTTGTCACCACTGGACTTAAATTGCTTTCATTAAAAATTCCATTTTATGTATAGCCTTGCAAAGCTTCCAACATGTTAAATTTACTAAGATCAAACCTCTGAACTTCTGCACGTTGTGTACTAAGGACATAGAACTGCAAGAAAGTATTTTCCTAAAACTTTAGCATCCCCTTTCTGAAATAACTGAAGTATTTTCAGCAAGCTTAATGAGATTTCACTAGAAGAAATCAAATTTATTTTAAGGGGATTTTTTTTTGCTGGTAGTTTACTGCTCTTGATGAATAATAGCCAGTGAGAATAATCTTCTTTGCTTTAGGAAGTATAAATAAAGTCGAATATAAATATCTCTAATTCGAGATTTTTCTCCTTGGAGGTTTAAACTAATTTAACCCTGCGAAATCACACTCTTCTATCTTTAAAATCTGTATTTCAGCAGAACAGTGTTGGTAATAGTCTGTACAGGAGTATTATGCTATGTAAATTACATACTTTGTGTTATTTAGGCTTTTTGTCTTTCTAGGTCAGTAGCTTTCTTTAATGTTTTCCAGTTTATTTCAGGTGAAATCGAAGCCCTCATTATTCTTGGTGCTTTTTAAGTTAGCATGGATGTCAGCCAGGATGCCTGAATTTTACTGGACTCCTCCATGAGGAGGGAGAGCTGGAGAATATCCTTCTGTGGGTACATGACACGGGTTTCTTTGCATCCTGGTATGGAGAGTCTGCTTGAGCTGGAGACACTCTAATTTCATTATCTCACGCACATACTTCCCCTCATGTCAGATCAGGATTTTAAGTCCTTGCTGCCCCAGTTCCATAGGAATGTAGGCTATAATCTTGTAAATCTGCTAATAGAGGTGTGCTTGAAAAATAGGGAAGGACTGCAGCCTGTACTGAAAGTCAGGGGCAATGGGTGCTGTTGGAGAACAAGCTGCAGGGAGGTGGTACCTCTCTGCTTGTCTTGTGTTGGGGGCAAGGAGGTGTGTGGGATTGTGAGGACAGGAAATCAGGAGCACAGCTGAAGCAACTCAAGAAGGATGATTCTCCCATCTCTTCCGAAATTTTGAGGAGATGCTATGGTGATACTTTTTAATCATGACCTCTAGGTCTCCAGTTAGAAATTAAATGACAACTTTGTGATGATGTATAGGGGAAATGATGAATTACAATGGTAATTTGCTCGGTTGTGCAGATTCTTTCTGTCATGTGCCTTCTAGCTGTAGATCGTTATGCTTGATCATTGTTAATGCAAGAGGTGTCCATGGTTGAGAGGCATGAAGGGAAAACTTCAATATACGTTGAAGATGAGGAAGTTGAATGTCAAAACCGGAAAATAAGGTGTCACTGAGAGAGAATGGGGTTTATATTTATCACAGCTCGACAAATCTTGACTTCCCGTGACCTCAGTTGTTTGGAATATTGTTTGGCTTGATTGTGTTTGTCCTGGATAAGCTGATGGGAAACTTGTGCTCTGAACTGGTGTCCAGTCCAGCTTTTTCTTGAGCTACAATCAGCAGTCCTGAAATGATACTTACATGACAGAATGCAGTCTTCTCATTGGTCACAGGAAAAAAAATCGTGTAATATATAAAAATAGTGTAATTTCTCTCACCATGGATTGTTTCATGTGATGATAGTTACCAACGATGTGGTTTTAAATGTTAATTTTGTTCAAGTGTTTCTTTTGGTCTTGGTTGCTTACAGCATTTCAAACCTTTACGGAGTCATCAAATAAAGTTTAACATTTATTTTTGCAGGTTGGATTTTTATACAAAGAAAAAAATACATTTTATTTCTCAGAGTTAAGAAATTTTTTTTTAGAAAAAATTTAAAGGATTCACGTGATTTCAAAGGTAATTGGATAACCTTTGCTTAAGAATAGATATTAGTAAATGGCAGGAAGGTATTACATCTTCAGCTAATCCAGGTGTAAATTGGTTTTGGCTTTGAGCAGGTGACACTGACATTACAGCATTTAACACTCTCTACAGCAGTGCCTGATGCTGCCATCATTGCTGCATTGACTTGGAATGTGGAAAATACCATCACCCCACAAACAGCTCCCTGCTGCAAAACCTGGGTGAGCACATGAATGTGGCCAAGAACTTTCCTTGTCATCTTGCATATCTTGCTTGAGGAAGCTGCTGTAATAAGAGCATCCCTGCTGACAGGTTCTGAAGCTGCCATGATGAATCTGCAAGACAGTGTGTAGAAGCAGAGCTTATAGCAAATCCATTGCAGTAAAAAACCATCATCTTGATTTTGATAAGACTTGTGAAAAAGCAGTGTATATGCTCGACATCAGATTTTAAAATTGCAAAATATATAAAAGTTCCCTCGAGATAATCAAGATGTGTGCTGTTAATTTTGACTGTAAATAAAAACAGAAGGATCATTTTAAGCCGCCTCTTCTTCTTCACCCTCTCAAGGGAATCTCAACTTGCCCATGAAGTTCTTTGAGATATCACCTCCATTATTCAAGTCAGGGACTTTATGAACTACACAGCTATATGTGCAGAAGATGCAAAGTTGATATTAACTCTGCATGCTCTAGCAAATTCTGTAACTTAAACAAGTATTCTGCAAATGGAAAATTTTGTTCTTGCTTAATTTCTGTGTTTGTTTACTGAGTACTTTTGCTAAAACCATTTACTTTCTCTTCTTCTTTTTAACAGCTTGGTTGGTCAGGGTTTTTTTAGGAAGAATCATAATGCAGATTTTCTCAATTTATAAGGAAAGAGCAACCCTTAGCTGAGAGCTAACTTAATTGGAGTTATGTTGTCCATATCTGATAGGAGTTTCAGCTGGACTGTGTCAAATCTCTCAAAGCATTAATCTGAATTCTTTTAAAGTAGATTATATCTGCTCCAGATGTCTAAAACACATCAGAAGTTTTGTGGAATACTCAGGGTTGATTGAAACAGATTGCTTGGAATATGAGTCTCATAACTGAATATCCATATTGTAAAGTGCCAGCACTGCAAAGGAGGTATAATACTCATCTACTGCACAAGGTTTCCTCCCATGGGAGGGATGTTGAGGGGGCCTATTTCAGGTGGACTACAGTCCACTTATCTGGGAAGAGTAACTCGTAAAACCACAGCGTTGTGGGGATGTATCACAAGAAGCTTCAGCTTAGTCTTGCTGTTACTGCATCATGCTTTTCTTTTTTTTGCTGTTGTCAGAGCAATTTGTTCATTATAATGGAGTTTTAGCACTGTAGGTATTGAATTTTTTAAAGCATCCAATCTTTCCATAGGTACTCGTTTGAAGGCATCTCTCTTTGAAGTACTGTATTGTTTTTTGTAGTTACTGTGGAATCAAATGTGATTGCTTGTGTTGTGTAATTGTCTGTGCAAGTACATACAAAGGGTTTCTGCTTTCTGCTGTTGTTTTCAGGTGGCATTGATTCTTCACAGCCCGTGCACTCAGTGAGCCAGAATGTTCCATTTACCAAGCCTGGAGTTGGAACATCTGCTTCCTCTGCTGTGATGTCGTCAGTAAGGTCACCTGCTCCAAGCCTGTCTTCAAAGCCACCATCTTCACCATCTGTTACACAGTCACCAGAGCTGGCCCTTCAGGAAGGTACTAAAAGGGAATGGGAAGTCGCACTACAGAGTTTGGTTCTATTCCACATGCACACATAAATGCTGGAGGTTTTATTGCTGCTTTTCTGTGTTTGACTGAAGCACATCCCTGGCATCTCATCAGGCTCCCTTAGTGGTGGTGTTTTATGTCACCTAGGTTGTAGCTTCTCCTAGTGCTTGTGTTTGATTTCCTTTGTCCATGTGTTGTTTTTGCCTTGTTTGTCTTGTTGGCAGTCTTATGTGTCTCTTGCTCAAGAAAACTTTCTTTTAGTTCCCTTATTCTAAAAAGCTGCTCACTACTTTAATTTCTTAGACGAAGGTCTTAAAATTAGCTTGTAATTAGTCTGTATTGAAAAATGAAGTGTAAACTAGAAATCTGATAGTTTGTTTGTGGAAACAGTGAGTTTGAGGGTTAAGTTCAAACTGGTAGAATTGTTTTCTTATTCCCTAGCTGTAAGTGCCCATGGAAAGCTGCTGCAAGAATTCTTGTGGAAAAACAGGACTGTTTGTATAAACTCCTTCCTATTCTGATGTTGGCAGCATCTTGACAAAGAATCAAGTGGCTCTTGAGCCTTCTTCAGTTAAATTTAACTTTACACTGATGTTTTGACTTGCCTTTTGATTATTACCTTTCTGTATCCAGTATTCCAAATCTAATTGTCTGTGTGATTGTTTCATTTTGGCCGTATTTTCTCTTAGCAATTTCAGAATTTTAAATTCTTATGGATAAAGAACTCTGCCTCGGGGGTGGAAGTAGGCATTGATTTTGTCCAGAACAATGTGGTATCTCTAGTGTTCAAAGTAATTGGCAACTGCATGGTGTGTGATTGTCACAGTGTATCTTTTTATTCTTAAATTACAGAATCCTCTGACGTAAATAACCGAATCACCCCTTTTCCTCCACTTCCTCCTTTTTCTGGTAGAATGCAGATTACAGGTTGTTTGTCAATCATTTCTATATATATTAGAGGGGAAAAAAAAGTTGCTCATTGCTGTAAAGTCCTATGTACAGTGTATCATTTAAGGAAAATATGTCAGTTTTTGGAACTGTGGCTCCTGCACGGTTTTATGGTTGATTTTGGTGCTAGGTAGAGTTTGTATTGTAGGTGTGCTTGCTAGAAAGAAAGTGTTGCTTCTTTTTTCAAAGATACTGCAAACCAAGTTTTTAATGAGAAAAAGGGTTTTAGTTGTTTGACTGTGATTGCCTTGATGTGCAGTGTGTGTGTTCTGGAAGTGATTACTGTGAAATGTGTGAACACCTGGTACAGCAGCTACAGATCAGGGCAGTGGCTGCTGTACTGCCCTACATTCGAATGCTTCCACTAAGTGAAGGTGAATGCAGTAAGTAGCTGAATGAGCACATTTTAAAAACAACAATATGTTGGCTGTATAAACATAAGTCTGTTGATCTAATTTTGTCTATTTACATGTCATCACACATAAATTTCTATGTTTAGATGATGGTTTTATGAGCATTGGAAGACTTCAAACTCTTTGTTAGTTTCGTTTGAGGAGTCTGAAATAAGTGATGTACTCTTGCTTTTTTATCAACAACTTTTTATCAAAACAGAACACATGTACTGAATGTTTGTCTGGCTTAGAATTCCAAGTATGTTTCTCCTGCAGAGATCAGATGGACTTGGTTTTTTAAAATATTTTTCTAAATTATAGAATACCATTATCTACATGAAAGCATCCTGAAAAAAGTTTGAATTAATTTTTAAAGAGGATTTCATTGTTTTAGTCTCCTCTTGGGGCATTCCTATAAAAATTAAGAAATTCCAATTGTTTACTTGGCTATCTTCTAACAGGACAAAAATATTAGAATATATTGAAGCCTATTTAATCTAACATAACTATTTGTACAAATTTAATATGCACTTTTTGCTTGAAAGGCTTTTATGGTGTGAATGAATGAATTTAAAATGCCTAAATAGTTGGTTTATTTTACAGGCAAATGTAGTGTTGTCCCAATTTATCTTCTGTGTCCTGCCACCTACATTTCTAGGTGTCTGTAAATTATAGTGGGATAAAGCCTTAGAGTGCAATATTGTTACATCACAGGTACACTGCTTGCAGGGTTTAGAAATTTCCAGTCCAAGAAATTTGTGATGATTTAAATTATGTGGTTGAATTTTAGGCCAGATTTGTGGAATAACCTGACTCAAAATAAATAATTATTTCAAAATCGGCTTTTGCAGTTTTAAAAGTGGGAGGTTTTAACACCATTATCAAATCTGTAAAAGATACTGAGAAGAACTGAGTTGTCACAACAGAAAACATCCTTAGGCACGTGATGGCACTTGGAACTGCTGTCTGCAGCCACCCATTTCTGCCCTGAATTGCTTTCTCCCATGTGTTGGCCTGCTGTTAGCATTGCTGGGCAGTGAACTAGAATGGGAGACTTTCCCACCTGACAATGACTTCTTAAACTATGTTATTTTTTAGCCAGATCCGTTCTCAGAAGGTTTGGTTTTTTGGCTGGACAATTGTACTAGCACAGCACAGTCTTAAAGGCAGGAACCTGTAGAATTGTTGGCAATGAAAAGAAATCTGTGCAAGCTCATAAGGCTGGTAAGAATCAAACCAGCCTGGTCTTCACAGCATTCACAGCGACATAATTCACGATTCCTAAACTTCTGTGTTGCTAGCACATTACTTTAATCTCTTTTCTTCCATATTTTTTCTGAACACCTGCATCCTTAATGCATGTGACCAGTAATGAGTAATCCAGTCCTTTTCTCTCATCTGCACATGCTTGGAATTTTTGCATTGGCATGCACTTTCCAGGTAGCCATCCTTTCTTTCTTCTTCTTATCCATGTCCATGATGTCTTTACGCTCTCGCATCTACTTTTGCTTTGGTTCTTGCTGTTACAGTGCAGCCCTTCCTGTCATCCTGACTTTTTTTCCCTTTTACTTGCATGTTAATTATTTTAAGGTAGTTTCTGGGTTTTTTTTTTCCTCTCTTTCACAATAATGCAGCTGTTCTCTTTTATTCCTCAGTAGTTCTCCCAGGCCTGAGAAAAGACTTAGTCTGTTAGTCTGTTGCTCTAGTCTGTTCTTGCACAGATAATGATTTCCTTTTATTCTCCTTCCCAGGTGCATCCAGTAAATTTATAAAAGGTGGGACTAAAAATTACTCAAATTAGCCCTGTATTTTAGCAGTATGGAAAAACTGAAGCACAGAATCTCCTTAGTGGCACTTGGGATGATTTTTTTCATTCATTGTTGTGACTACTCAAATTATGGAAGAATTTGATTGGAATTGTATGAATATTAATGCACTTGATAAAGGAATATAATTGCCCATCTTTTCTTTGCACCAGTCTCTCTATGAAAGTTCACCTTCTCAAGAATGTTGTTTTGCTTTGTTTTCTTTTTACTTCCAGTGTTTGAGTTCATACTCTTCACCTTAATTCTGCTGGGGTTTTTAAAGTGAAATTAAAGTGCTCCTCTTGGATTCAATTGCTAACCCTTTTTGAAAAAGCCATGAAACTAACAGTATTTATAGACCATATTTTAAATAAAATAATGGTTGATTGAAGTCATGGATGGTCATATTATTAGTTGCCAGTATGGTTTCAGATTATACATAACATAACACTTCTGTAATGCTTTATTGTATTAAAATAATGCTACTCCTTGGTGTCACAGTACTTCTACAGAGGGAAGGAACTCCAAATTCCCAAATACTTGAAGAGTTTTGAATACTTAGGATATTTTCTTGCCATACCAGTCCCTTAGATTGATAAGAGAGAAACAGTGATCACTTGCATTTATTTAGGATGTCACTGCCTGACTAAAAGCATATTCAAAATCCTTACTAAGCCTGCCTTGTCAAAAGAGAAATGTAAGCTTTCTTGAAGATGCTGAAAATGCCTCATTAACAAGTAATCTAGGAAATTAACTATAAGCCACTGCTGCATGCTGTACTCTGTTTTGAAATGGTATGTTTGTGTTGCTTTTGTATATTGCTTACGTATGTTTAGAGTAGATGTAAAAGCAAACAAATAAAAACCTAAAAAAACCCTAATAGGTTGTGCTGTGGAGGTGACAGCAGTAATGGTGCAGTGTCACCAGATACTGGAAGTGCGTGGTGTAATCACCTGCATATGAGCCTGGATTTAGGCACTCATGTAAACATAACCCAAATTTTCATGTTTACCTAGCTTTAATTTCACTGATTGTGTTGTGCTCTCTGTATGTGTGTTTGTACTCTTGCATGTGGCAACAGCATTATATTTCATTCATTTCTGACAGAATTCCAAAATGAATTATTCATGTCTTAAAAAGGGGCAGGTATGCCAAGCAAAAGTTAATACTACACATTTTCATAACATAATTTGAATCTAAGTGGAAATAACCCCTTTATTTCTGTGTGTTAATTTATGAAAGTACTCGACTGGACAAACTGGTATTGAAAAGATATGTAGGAAGTCTGTTTGTTTAATTTCCTAATGCACATGCACATATACACATATAAAATTGTCTGCTAACTTCCATGTGCTATGAATACTTTGCTGAACTAGCCCACTAAAAACTGCTTCTAGGGTTGTAGATTTAACTTGTTGCATGCTGGGATTTTCTCTGGAACAGCTGATTTTTCTCACTTTTAATGCAATGATTTGTGACTTTCGTTTCTCGTCTTTCCTGTCTGTCTGACTCTGATGTTTGTGCTTTCCACTTCACAGGCATGCAGTATGGTGGATATGTTAATAATCAAGCTAGCTCTGCACCAGCTCCCTTGTCATCAAGTTCAGATGATGAGGAAGAGGATGAGGAGGATGAGGAAGCAGGTTGGCTTTAGCTTTACACCAGTATCTTGTTCTCTTCCTATTAAAGGTTTTCTCCAGATTTCCATCCCCTGAAACTTTTTCTTCCTTTAAGAGAAAGCATCACTCTGAATCTTAAGCTTGAAATTTCCCCTCTGTTACTAGTGTAGTAAACAAAAAGGACTTCAGTAGTAACCAACAAATAGGTCCTTTTTTTGTCATGTTAATATCAGATGTTTTATGAATCTCACAACTTGCAAGACTCCCATATTTTTAATATTTTGATTTGCAGAGTTTTAACTGAAGATAACTAGCAGTAGAACTTAGACTGATAATTGTTCAGGTTGTGCAACCAGATGCTATTTGTATCATTACATTAAACAGTGTTTACCTTGTTTCTCATTTTATGCATAAGAAACTCATATAATTAAGGCAGTAAACATTGAGAGGTTGTAAGTGTGCTTTTTAGGAGAGTAAATTAATCTGTGCTGTTTTTTTTTCCTTCTTCTAAAGGTGTATGTCTCAATGGTCAGGCACATAGGTTCGGTTTTAATCTGCTTGCTTGGTAGAAAACTTAAAAAGTTTGTTGATTTTTTTTTTAAGAAGTGATTTGTCCTGATTGTTTGAAGTGTTATGTACTTGGTTGCAAGGATTCTGCCTGTGTTTTGTCAGAATAACCTGGTTTTGTGAGTTTAATGTTTCTCACCAGTTTAGTTTCTTCAATTTTGGTAACCTTTTCTTTGGAACTTAAAGAAGTCTTTACTGGCTGCATGAGTGGTAACAGTATAAAAAGCTTCTTGAGATAGACATCAGACTACTACCCTTGTTGACAGATGGAAGTAACAGCACATACCTTGTACTGCTGACTTTTAGTATTGGTTTGGAATAGGAAACTATTGTAGCTTTTTCTTTAATTTTATAATTCATGTTGTCAGGAAAAAAAAAAGGTGCCAGTTTTATTGAAATAATTAAATCATCACCTAGAATACTGTGAAAATAATGTAGTGTACTGATATTAATTCTGTGAAGAATGGAACAAACCAATGATGGCATCCAGGTCATAATTAAGAACAGTGTGTTGGGTTTGCATACCAGGGTTTCTGTCCAATGATGTTGATTGGGTTTTTTTATCAATTGTAACCTCTTTCTCATTACTTTGTTTCCTAAACAAAGTTTCATACTTCTTACCATCATTCTCTGTCAAGTTCTGTACTTCACTAAAACCTGTAGCCTCAGAGGTATCATTGCATTTAAATTTATCTTATGGAAAAGAGTGAAAGGGCACCCAGGTTCAATACAGAGGCAGTCTGATTAATAAGCAGCATCCTGTGTTATGCCCTGTCACCAGGAGCTAATGCAAATCTTAAACAGATTTCAGTAGACAAATTTCTGCCTCAGACTGTCACAGTGGTTTTATGAAGAATAGGTGTTGGAAACCTGGTTGCTTCTATTTGTGTAACTTCTCAATTGTTTTGTTGACCTAACAAAAGTATATTTTGATTTTTCTCTAGTAAGACTTAGCAAAGTTTTAGAAGCCCTGATCCTGGTGAGGGTAAAAAAAGTCATGAATCTTGTTTCCTTTAGCTTCTGGAATAGAAAATAAAATCTTGCAATTACGTTTATTTGTAACCTCCAGGATTTAAAAAAAGAAAATTTACAGTGAAAATCTGAAAACTAAGATTGTGTGAATGTCACAGAATTAAATTTTCCTTTAAATAGTATCTTATTGTTAGTCTTACGGCTTTGTTAAATATCTTTTCTATTTCTTAGTTGAATGCTTTAAAGGCAAAATGCACAAGAATTATCTACACTGTCGGGATGGTGCAGATGGTGTTTCTGTGTCCCAAATGTCAGCGATGTTATGTTTTCATATGCAGGAGTCTCTTTACTTGGAAGTCTAAAATGTTCCACCACTGAAGTTCTCCCTTGAAATACTTTCAGCTTTGCAGTGGGATGTGTGGTCATGGTTGATCCTTCTGAGTAGGACAGTATCAGTGAATCTTTTCCGTCTTTTCTGCCACAAAAATTATATATACAATTTTCGTTTTTTTCTCAATTCTTAAACAGACACTTCCTTTTCTATTGCACTTCATGGCTTGGTGTGTTCTAAAGGGAAGATACCTTTAATCTTCTTGGCCCTTTTTTCTTTGGAAATAAATGTGTGAAATTGCACTGGAAGAGATGTTTTAAAATAATTCTTTGTTTGCCAGATGTTTTACAACAAGATATTTAGAATCTGTGCATAGGTTGAACTAAAAATTAAGCAATCGAGTTTCTTCAGTCCTAGCAACTATGTATGTGCTCATTGTGCTTGTTTATATCTGCCTAGTTAAAATTTGGTACTTATTTTTACAGGGTTACTTTTTACTTAGCTACTTTAGGCTGAGCCAAGAGTAATTGAAGAGTAACTGAACTACCAACTGGAGTTCAGACCTCTTGTTAGTGATAATGGAAAACAGAATCTTTAGACTGAAAGGAGAGCTAGCTGTCAATTAGAATGGTACAGATAGGAGGGAAAATTAAATACTTGTCAGTTTGGCTTGGAGTGGGGATGGTGGATAATCACTCTGAAGATGATGGGAATCTTCTGTTGTTTGCAGTTGTGAAGAAAGTCATGAATGGACTATTTTTAAAATGTGCATGGCCTCAGTTGACATAGTCTAGAAAGAACATTTGGTTTACTAGAAAAGTATCTTTTATTTCAAGAAACAATGTTGGGGGGTTTTTTTGTCTTTTTCCCATTGATCTCTCTTGCTGTTTGTTGGGCATGTGCTTGTTTGTTTTTAGTATCATGCTGATTATACTTGCTCCCTCTCTTCTTTACAGTGGTAGTAGTTTTCAAGTCTTAGGGCAGAAGTGGTGGGGTTTTTTTTTCCCCAGGATCTTTCTTGACAATTTCTTATCCAAGGTTTTAGAAAAAAATATCTCAGTATCTTATTTATCAAAAGCTTACTATTTCTGATGTCCCTAAAATTAAATTATTTTCCTCCCCCAGCACTTGATAGTTCCTCTACTACAAGCAGTGCCTCTCCTGTTCTGAACAATTATGATGCCCTAGAAGGAGGTGGCTATCCAGGTAATCAGTTGGTTTTGAATTGTTTATTTAGGTAATAAATAAATAAATTTATTAGGTAAATTATAAAATTGTTTCTGCTGTTGTTGATTGTTAATTAACAAGTAGATAAAAGGCAGTGCCTATGAAAGGAACGGGGGAAATCATCAGAGGAAACATACGTGCCTTTTAAAATAATTTCTCACAGTTTTAGCAGTGAAGTTCATATAGCCATTTAATAAAACTTCCCTGATTCATAAGTCATATTTTCCATTGTACTATTGAGAGTACTGCTGAAAATACGCTAAGTGTGAAAGCAGCATCTTTTTTCTAGATTATACTGTATGCCTGATTGTGTTGTTGATGTTAGGAGCTAATAATAGTTGCTGACACATCACAGAAGTTTTGGGGGACCAGCAATATCCGCTTGCAGAGATGCTTAGAACAGGTTATTTTCTTTTATTTTTCTTCATTTAAAGAAAATGGCTGCTGTTTTGCTTACTCTTAGCTCTAAAAATTTCAGGATTGTCTGGTTGGTTCTAAATGAACCTACTGGCCAACTACCTTGGTCTTGAAATCTGTAGAGCTGCCATATTGAGAGCAGGTGGAAAAGATGCTATTCAAAGTATTTTAGCCAGTATCTTAAATTAATAATGGGATTAATTTGGAGGGCCTACTCCTCCTGCCTTCTTTGCCTTGTTCTGGCCCCTTGGAGTGTCACAGTAGTTTGCCATAGTTTGATGGGTTCCTGATCGAAGTGAGATCTCTCTCAGTTAGAAAGCTGATATTGTTATCCACATAGAGGCTAGCAAGACTACAAATTCTAACCTCTGGCCTAATAACTAATCATTTTGGTTCTGCTGAAGGCATATTCTAAAGATAACTTGTTCTTTCTTTTTTTTTTTTAATAAGATAAACAGAGTCAACATTAGGTTTCTTAAATCTGTTGCGGTTTTTCATTGTTTTATTGGAGGTTTTTCCCTCATGGAGTGTTCATGCCAAACATAGTTTCTTGGCAATCGGTTTCTTAAGTGCTTTTTTCCTTTGCTTGCACTTTTCCCACTTGACTTCACCAAGCTTAAATTCATCTGAAACTTAGCTCACATTTGTAGACATTTCTAAAGAATAGGTTTATCTCTTTACAGCTGTTAAGTTCACTGTGGAATTAGGTGTATGTCTTACTTTCAGTTTGACCTTTAAAACTAGCAGAATTAAACTGTGCTGCAGGCATATATGAGAGACTTTCATCAGGTTGAAACTTCAAGAGACCATGCTTCATTTCTCCTCTACCAGTTATGAATACTGTCAACACATGCCAATGAAACTGTTCTCTAGCTCTAGTCATGGCTTTTCATGAAGTAGTCATAGAATCACAGAATGATTCTAGTCATGTTATGACAATTTTCAGAAGTGGTAGGGAAGAGACTAAGTATGGATGGTCTCATTTGTGGTTTATATCAAATGTATATATTGGACTAAAATGTGGTTCTCTTTTTATTCAATTCAAATGATTTTTTTCAAGTTGCTTCTTTTTGTAAAGTAAGATTTTGTTTGTAGTGGCACAAGTCTCTGGTCATCTTTCCATACACACTTTTTCAATATTCTTGAAGTAATCTTCCTTTATAATTTCTTTTATCAGTGCAGAAAAATAACTTGATGGATAATTAAGAAAATCATAAATGGCAATGTTGTTTTGATGCATTTAAGAGTTTACATTTAAATTACAAAGGAAATAAAAGTGTATTCAATACCTGTGGCATTTCTTTTGTCTTTGCAGAGACACGTTCTGTGACGAACAGCCCAGTTCCCTCTCCATCAGTCCTCCAAACATCAAAAGCTTCTAAGCCCTTTGGTTATGGATATCCAGCACTGCAGCCAGGCTACCAAAATGCAACACCACCTACTCCTGTGCAGCCCAGTAATCCAGGACACCATCCTGGTTTTCAGCACTATCCACAGGCTTGTATTTTTGATTTAAAAATTACTTCATGAAGTAAATCCTTGGAAAACCCATTTCTGTGTGATATATTTCCCCCTTTATTTTCATATTTCATATATTTATAATTTCTGATACAATAGATGTTAGGTATAATATTGATGTCGTAGGTCTGGTTCTAAACTTATTGGAAGGCTTTTGAATGAATGTTTTAAGTGTGCCTCCAAGTTGTTAGGCTTAACAAGTTTGTTTCACCAGTTATTAGCAACCTCCACAGTGATAAGGTTTGATGTTTGAAGGAGCTGAACTTTATTGATAGGAAACCATGAAGAAACATAAGGAAGTACTTGATCAGCATATATCAGAGCATTGCTATAGGCTGTGATCTCAAAAATTAAATGACCTTATGAGCAAGGCATGGCATAGGGTCCAGATAAAAGCTCTGTGGAGCTTGTCCTGGCTGTGTATAATGGAGGAGTCTGCCTGCATCTGCTCTGTTTCTTCATAAAGATAGCTCCAAACACCCAAGAAATTGTGTACAATCACCTGATTCCTGTTGTACACATGAATCCCCCAAGAACAGTGGCAGAAGCAGAGCCAAATACTGAGGCAAAACACAAATGCTGAAGAAGTGCAGAGAACTGTGTGTGAAAGGGGTCTAGAAAAACATACTGACACACAAATCCTGCTCTCTGAAGTAAGGGCCAACTGGCAAAGATAGTGAAACTGCTGTGGTAGGTGATCAAAATTCCTTACTGCATGTAACATCCAGGAACGCTTTCACTGTCACAGGCATAATGTATAATGTGACTTGGAAGAAATGTTTCATTTAATTTATTTTTTTTAATTGAAAGGTTTGGCTTCATCCTTACTATAACATGAGATGAAGTTAGGCTCTTTTCAGGAGCACACAGTAAAAGAACAGCAATTGCTTCAAGGGAAGTCTGGTTGGAAATATAAAGAGAAAATTCTTCAGGATGGGAGTGGGAAAGTACTAGAATAGATGGTGCTCTGAAATTGTCAATCCTTGGATGTTTTCAAAACTTAGCTGGATGAATCTGTATGAGCAACCTAAACTAACTTTTAAGTTAGCCTTGCTTGAGCAAGGGGTTAGACTACCAGAACTCAAAGGTGCCTTCCAACCTAACCTTTTCTACTCTTCTATGGTGTTTTGTTTTAATGTAAAATAAATATTTAAAGGCAGTGTCTGTAACTTGGAAGAGTTGATTGTAACAAACAAAAGTTGAACTGCAGAAGAGAGTGGGAGGGAAATTGTGTCAGCCTTTTTAATAACTTGTTTTCTTATGCCTGGAGAGATTGAAGGGTTATGTGTGACTTCTAGTGTTGATTTGTGTAATGAATTCGAATTTTGTCCTATGATACACATTTGGAAGGTGTGTCACAGTTGTTGTAGCATTTTTAAATTTCTGCAATACAACACTCTTTGGTTTATTTGAGTTTGTTACTAATTGCTGCTGCATCTTTTTTTAATATGTGTCTTGGGAGGGAGAGCACTGCAAGAAGATTGAAGGTTGTTATTTAAACATCGCGTGTTTACCTGTTTGTCGTGCTCTTTCCTTTTTCAGCAATATCCAGGTGTGAACCAGCTGTCCTCTTCCTTAGGAGGATTAAGTCTACAGCATTCTCAGCAGCCAGAAAGCTTGAGACCAGTAAACCTTACACATGATAGAAATATTTTACCGGTGTCTTCAGTTCCAGCACCTGTGCCTAACTTGAATTCTGATCTTAGGAAATTAAACTGCAGTCCAGAGTAAGTTTACTGTGTCTGGGACAGTGTCTTATATTTTTTAGTGGGCAATAGTTATTTAAAATGTCAAAAAGTGTCTAAACTGATTCCTAACTTTAAACCTTAATGATAAGCTCATAAAATCCCTTCTAACTGTAAATAAGTTTATCCTCTGAATCATTACACAAATATTGTAACTGTCCTGCCATCGTAATACATTATATGCAGCGATTGTAGCTAGTTTCTTAGTATTTTAGTAGTTGTTCTATATCTTCACCTTGTTTTATCCATTTAAAAAACCCCAGGTATTTTAATAAACACCTTAATGTTACACAATATGTTTTGTAGACTATTTTGTAATATTGCATAGGATTTTTTCCACAAAAGTATTATGATTATGACTGAATACACTTAACAATTTATAAGTATATTTTACTGTGGTAATTCTGCTATCGCATACCCTTTTGCCTCTAATAACATTAAGTAGTGTTATCAACTATCCCAAGTCAAGTGCAGCTAAGTACAATGGAAAATTCTACTCCCCAAAGATTTTATTTATAATTCCAAAATAAATATTCTTCATTGCCCCAGAGTGACTCAGCATCCTTATTGCTGTAGTGATAGTGCATGGTCCCACCAGAAAACTGAAGGCCTGGAAATCTTTCTTACATTTCCCCACCCAAAGTGAAACACTTTGGACAGTATTATTTGTGCATTGGGCTTTTTTAATGTCCCTTCATGTTACACAAAACGAAAGATTTTGACTCTCTCAGTATCTGGGATCCTTTTATACTGTTTTCTTATATAAATAGGACATTCTGAGTACTAGTTAAATGCTCTGTTGGTTCACTGGAAGAATCTTTATAATGAAAAGAAAAATACATAGTTTTCATTGAGTGTTGTATCTAAAGCAGTTTTCTCTTAATTGCAAGTTAGTTTTGGTATACTTGCATTGCTGAAGTACTAAACTGTGGAGCAGGGGAGTAATTTTTTTTCGTTACAAAGCCTTTTTAAAAACCTTTTTTGCATTTTTTTGAATTAAATCATCTTTGTAAAACATAGAATTTCTTAAATTTCTAAGTTCTTTAAAATCAGGAGTTAACACAATGTTTTCAACATCTTTTAAAATTCCATTTTTAACATAATGTTTCTATTTTCTTTGAGCTCATTTCGATGTACATTGACAAATATTCCACAGACACAGGCTTTATTAAACAAAGCCAAGCTTCCTTTGGGTTTGTTGCTGCATCCCTTCAGGGACCTAACGGTAAAGTACCTTACTTTTTTTTGTCTGTGTTTGTTTTTTATATGCATTTGTTCTATTTTCTTTCAAACAACAAAATACAATGAACTCTTAAGTCCTAAGTTTAACAGAAGTACCAAAAAATTGTCTGTGACTTAAAGAGGAGGAGAGCAAAAAAGCCTTGAAATTGCTACTTCATTGAAATGCATAAGGGAGAAGCCCTTCAAGTTTCTTTTGTTGTTGGAAATCTTTTCTTGCCTATGGTTCTCTGAAGAATTGCTACTGTGTGTGTGGGGCTCACATGTGTCAGATACATCTTGAAAAGGTGTTTACAGGGCTCCCCTGCAGAGAGGTGCTCAGTTTGAATGTGACAGGCCTGATAATTGCTGTCAATAGAACTTAAGCACAATATAAGATCAAAGCTATATTCATAATTGTTAAGCAACTCCTCTGAACCTCATTTATTAGCATTTATGTAAAAATGTCAATAACTGGTATAACTTCTTTTTATTAAGTGTGTGTTCTTTGTGTAAGGTTTGCTGTCCGTCGTATTTCGTATTTTCACTCAAAAGTTGTCCTCTCATAATTTCTTTTGCCATAGTAGCTGTAATTTAAAGTAATTTCATTTAAGATCTTACTACATCTTTGATTTTGAGATTATATTAAGACAATAATAAAATGAGGATTTTTTTGTTTTAGGGGGGAGGTTGTTTGTAATAGACATCATAATTACTCTACGAAATTGAACTAAGCAGCTAAAGGGAAAGATGATAGAAAATGTAGTCTTAGGAAGCTTTTATGAACTGTACTGCACAGAGGTGTTTTCCATAAAGTATATTACGTTCTTTTATGACTGCTTTTCATTGTTTCGTTTTTAGCAATTACCAGTAATAACATCAAGCACAATAGTGAGATGCAGATCTTGCAGGACTTACATCAACCCTTTTGTTTCTTTCATTGATCAAAGGCGATGGAAATGCAACCTGTGCTATAGAGTTAATGATGGTAAGTGACTGTAGCAGAGATGCTTGCATTTATAGAATCTCTTGCAAGTATTTGCATCGTATCAGTCCATGGGATATTTTAGATTAAAACATAGACTACAGTGCAATGTCCTTATGATCTAGAGATTTTGAAAAACATCTTAAGTCAGAGGAGATGGATGTGCTTTTTCTTTAAGCAAAATATTGTTTTGCAATCTTTAGGGAGAGGAAGAAAATGTATTCATAATATGCTCATTACTTGTCTAATGAAATCAGCTAATCCCACTGACTGCTGTTGCAATATGCAAATGGAAACATGATGACAGCCACAATCCAGGCCAGAGGTTTTGAGAAACAGCACAAATTGCTGCTTGTTATGAAATGCTCTACTTGAATTGCTCTTTTATAGATGGAGATCTGTTGTTTAAAATAAACCTTTCCAATTACTGAACTTTGATGTTAAAGATATGCTTGAGATATTTGAAATGTTCCCTTTTTTATGTGTCATTAATTTGAATTTTTTGCTGTTGCAATGATTGAAGTATGCCCACATTGCTTTGCATTTAGCTGTAATAATGGTTTTTATTTTCTGACAAAAAATATAATCTGTATTTGGGGGGGATTTTTTTTTAATAGTTCCTGAAGAATTTATGTATAATCCTCTGACACGGTCTTACGGAGAGCCTCACAAACGACCAGAGGTGCAAAATTCTACAGTGGAATTCATTGCTTCTTCAGACTATATGGTAAAAAAAAAGTTTTCATAGTAACTTCAATAGCATTTGCACATTAATATAATAGTGCTTGAAATTAATATTGCATATTGCTCCAGTGGTGTGTATTAATTTTTCTGTGAAGCTCCTCTTAACACCAGGGAATACTTAAATTCATATTTTGAGTTTTGGCTGATGTAAACAGAAGCTTTTGAGTTAAAGGTAATTCAGTGTGTGTTGTCATCCAGTGTAGTTTATTGTGGCACAGTCAGATTTGAATCTGATGCAATGTGATTTCTGCCTTTCTCCCTCATTGTGAGGAGGTTTTGAAAGGCCAGTAATAGAATGATGAGCAAATTAATTCAGCTTCAAATTTCTAGTTAGTAATTGTGAACAAATGGTTATTAGGAGTCAGCTTACAATTGCTGGGGTGGTGGTCTTGTCTGCCTGGGAAAAGGCCTAGTTCATAATGACATTTTTAGCAGCAGCAAAAATAAATTGTTCTCTTGTCTTGCATTGAAACATTGTGGCAGACATTTAACAGTGAATTAACAGAGCTTGTTACAAAGTTGGAGAAAGGGTGTAGTTGTAGAAAGGCTGTTTTATGGATTACATTGTCCATGTTCTGAAAGAACAATGGAATTTAAAAGGTGGAAGTTTGTATCTTTAATCATGTTTGAATTGACTGTTGGGAGGAGGGACTAAAACGACCTTTTTTTTTTTTCCCCCCGAAGTATAACATGTTATGTTTATTGCAAATGACAGTTATTAACCACTGGGGATGGTGGTTACGTCTGTCTGCATATTGCTTAGTAAATTACCTTTATTGCATAATGTATACCCTGCGTTTTTCTAAGTATTCCCTTTTCCTGCTTCCCTTTCTAATGACTAATCACTTTTAACTTTTCTTTGAATATGATTTTTGAGTGGTTTTATTTTTTTTTTTTTTTTACATTGTAGCTTCGTCCTCCTCAGCCTGCGGTGTATTTATTTGTTTTAGATGTTTCTCATAATGCAGTGGAGGCTGGATATTTGACAATACTCTGCCAGTCATTGCTGGAGAACCTAGACAAGTAAGAGTGTAAATAACATTTTCAAATCACCTAACATGTTCTTATGAAAAAATTGTAACTAAAAATTTTGAAGGAAATTTCAAAGTGTTTAAACATTCTGTCCCTAAAGGGCAGAAGTTCCATTGTCTGGAACTTCTTCCCTGCATATAATTTAATTACTTATCTGTGAGGAATATTTAGCTGTAGCTTCTAATGACATGGTGATTGTACAAGGATTTCTAAATCACATTCTTCCCCCCTGCCAAGACCAACAAAAATAATAAATTACAGAGGTTAAATTATCTGGTTCTTGTGCTGAAACGTCTGAGGTGCTACAAACTGGAACACTGTAAGCATGAGAGTAAGACTGCCTAGGTGAATTGTGTTGTCAGTTTGGTTTTTTTAGATCACAGTTACCATGTGTCAATTTCTGTGTTTTTATTTTTGCGCTGGGACGGCATGTATGGGATTGTTCCTGGTGCATTTTGAGCAAAAGTTAATGAGCTTCACTGTGTTCATGCCTTTTGACAACTAATCCTGTGGAGGCCTTGTCTTGAAAATTCCTTTCTACAAGTTTTTCTTGGTGAACTTGTTTTTCTCATGAAGAAGCCAACATACACATTAAAAAAATCTTTGCTTCCATTTTTTAGTTCAGTCTTTCTTTGTTCAGTTTTTTTACAGCTATTTTGTCAACAGAATCCCAGAAACGTGCTTAATTATTTTAGTAAAATTCATAAAATCCCATGCAAAGTCCACGGGAAAATCAGTGCACTCACCTCATTTATATACCTAGATGGTAACAACAATATTTGCCTCTATGGCTCATGGTCACTGTCATGGTTTTCAGCACTTCATTATGTTTTTTATATTTAACTTGAGAAATCCCATGGAGTGTTTAATTTTGTATTATGCTATACACTGAAATATGGTCCACATGAGAAATAAATATGTTGCATTGTAGAGACATTGGGTTTTGGTTTAGAGTTGTAAGTACCCTGTAACTACATTAGTAAATGGGGGTTCTGAATTAGGATAGAGCAGAACACACTGTTTTCTGTTAAAGACCTGAGAAGGCTGCCTTCTTTCACGTGTCAGTGTAATGTTTAAATGAACTTATTAACTTCTCTTGTGGAACAATGCATCAATATATTAGTGAGTGCTTAGCTGTAACACTTGGTTTATAAATTGTATCATTGCCCCAGCTTTTCAGAAAATGTCGAGGAAATACTGATTATATTCATGTTTCAGATCTCCCTTCTTATGTTCTCCCTTCACTTCTTTCCACATGAACTGAGTTTCTGCTAACATCAGCAGGAGTCCTGAGTATATATATGTCTTGAGAGAGAGATTTAGGGCTTAATAGTTTATTTTTTAATGCTTCAGGCTGCCTGGAGATTCAAGAACAAGAATAGGGTTCATAACGTTTGACAGCACTGTTCAGTTTTACAACTTGCAAGAGGGTTTATCACAGCCTCAGATGCTGATTGTCTCAGATATTGATGGTAAGTAAAAATAATATGGAAGCGGAATTTTTGAGAACTTAATATTTATTTTTTTCCCAGAACAAAGGTTAGGATCTCTCAACTATTTGGTATTTGGCAATGTTATTGAATGAGAATACTTTTTTGAGAAATAGTCTTGCACTAACTACAGAGTAGGTGATGTTTAAAATGTGAAATTCAATAGTTAATTTTGCTTTTAATCAGATAAACTTTGAATCAGACTGTATTACTCCCTCTAACAGACGTGTATCTGCATATCATTTACTTATCTGCAAGGAATAATTAGCTGTAACACAGAAAAGGAAAAGTAGGCTCTTTCATGGTGTTTGTAGCAGTGGGCAATGAAATGTTATATTCTATTTTAGTGTTATTTTTTTCTTTTATAATTTTTGTTTTTTCTATTCTCTCCACAGATATTTTCCTACCTACACCAGATAGTTTACTTGTAAACCTCCATGAAAGCAAAGAGGTATAATTGCTCAAAATACATAATTAAATATAAGGTGTTAAATATTCATAACAGATAGCCCTGTTAAACTTCGAATACATACTTAATCTTCATAACATGTCATTCCCATGCTAATTTTTCATTATGAAAGTATTACATGTTTTTTCGTTGATACATTATAGCTTTTAAAATTACAACTTTGTTTTCCTTAGTGTGTTAAAACTGAACTGAAATATTTGGTACTGATTCTGCCACTTCAGTCGTGGCAGTACAGCTTTTTAGAAACAGTGGAAAATGTCAAGCTTGCAGAATCTCATCAAGCACCTTTCAATCTGTTCTGCAGCTGATAAAAGATCTATTGAATGCATTACCAAATATGTTCACCAATACCAGAGAAACACACAGTGCATTGGGCCCTGCTCTTCAAGCTGCATTTAAATTGATGTCTCCAACGGGTGGTCGGATCTCTGTGTTTCAAACTCAGTTACCGTCTTTGGGAGCGGGGCTTTTGCATTCCAGAGAGGATCCCAATCAAAGGTCAAGCACAAAGGTAAAAACTTCCCATACTACTCATTTCAAAAGACTAAGGACTGGCTGTGTCTTTCTGAGTTGCATAGTTCTGCATATCAGTCGCTTGGTCTTCATTTATAACAATTAGCTAAATTTTAAATATGTCTGTGTTTATGCATTTGCGAGCACTACTTTATACATGTTTGTATGTTATTACTTGTTCTGAAGTGCATGAGCTGTCTTTGGCCTTTGGTCCATAATTTTTCTTGGCAAGCAAAAGAAGCTGCAAATACTTGTGGCTCAGTTACTCAGATGCTGCTGAATTTGTCTTTTGTTCCATGAAGTCTAAAAAGAGTGATTGTTGTCATAACTCCTCCCTGTATGATTTACTTACTAAAGGTGGTCCAGCATCTTGGTCCAGCAACAGACTTTTATAAGAAGTTGGCACTGGACTGCTCCGGCCAGCAGACTGCTGTGGATTTATTTCTCTTAAGTTCACAATATTCTGATCTAGCTTCTCTTGGTAAGGAGTACCTGGTTCCCTCTTTCCGCACTGTTGTCTCTCTTCAGAAGCACAGGCTACCTCAGGAATTCTTAAGTCATGTAAAATATTTTAGCACTAATGTAGTTGTAGCTCATGTTGCAAAGGAATTGACCTTGAAGTTGATGGAGGTAAAGAACAGAAGTATTACATTGGTGGTATTAGACAATTCATTCTAGGATTTCAAAGTTTTAAATGAGAAATATTCTCCTGCTCAACAGCAGGAAACAGAAACATGGCAAGGAATAAATGAAGTTTAATTATAGGGGTAGAACAGAGTTTTCATCTTTTGATAATTACCCAAGATTTGTCTCTGTACATACACTTAATTTTGCCTCTACACCATTAGATATTTCTGCAAGCACTTCAATCTTAGCTGACAAATGTAGGATGCTTATTGAGCTTGGTGTATAATTAGGTCATTATGTGTTGGGGTGATTAATTTCTATCTTCATTGGCCTGGGTCTGGGACAGTTCTCATTGTCTTACTGATGTGGTGATATTGAAAAGATGAACATAGATGTGACCTGTGGAGGTCTGGACACAATTTTTATGTCTTGATTTCATGTAACAGTTTTACTTCTTAACTGTATCTTTCCTTCCTTCACAGCTTGCATGTCCAAGTATTCTGCTGGATGCATCTATTACTATCCATCCTTCCATCGTAGCCATAATCCTGCTCAGGCTGAAAAGTTGCAAAAAGACCTGAAAAGATATCTTACAAGAAAGATTGGATTTGAAGCAGTTATGCGCATAAGATGTACAAAAGGTGTGTCTTAAATACTGATAGAAATGGAATGGTTGGTGTTAATGTGTTAGCAATCATTTCAAATGTGTTTAGTCTTTAGCAACATTAAATTGAATGTTGCTTTTCTTTCTCTGAAGAGTAAAAGAGTAACCTTTATGTTAAGTTAGCTTTTGGTGTTTGATTTTGTGTTTTGTTTTTTAGTTATGGTACTAGGTGACTATAAGTTGACGTGTGTATTTACATGAATGATGTAAAGCCATCATTCACTTTGGAGTGTTCAGAATTGAGCATGAACTCTACAGGATCACACTGAAATGTCTAATGATTCATGTGATTGGTTCTAAATGATAGAATTTCTTCAACCTTAGCTTGAGGGCTGAGGTTTTAATTATTGGTGAGAGTTTTCCATGCTGTTTTAACCTCACTCTGAATTATTTAATCTGCTTCTAGGTCTTTCAATACACACTTTCCATGGGAATTTTTTTGTACGATCTACTGATTTACTGTCCCTTGCCAATGTCAATCCTGATGCTGGATTTGCAGTACAAATGTCCATAGAGGAAAGTCTGACTGACACATCTTTGGTTTGTTTTCAAACAGCTCTTTTGTATACTTCCAGTAAAGGTAAATTAATTCAAATTAATTGGTCAGCTTTTTGTTTCTTTTTATGATGTAATGTTTATAAAGTTAGTTCTGTAGCCTTTTCGTTGTGCTTTATACCCTAAAAGCATCTTGTCAGAGCTGGTAAGCCTACTTTGCAGTTAATCACATAATGGAAATCCTTATAAACACTGTTTTAATGTGAAAATTTCATCTGCATCTGACATAGTGCTGATTGAGCAAGACTCTTTTACTTAAAAGTCCGGCCATTGTTACGAGCGGTAACATGTTTGGCAGGCACTTTGTCCTAATACACGGAGCTGTGATGGATTGAAAGCTACAATTACTACACTGGGTGAGCATAAAGAATAGCAGCTAATTTCTATGGTAGAAGATGCCACAAAATTTTGGGATGGATATCAATGTATTTCATTTGTAGGTTCAAAGACACTTATTGTGGATGTTGCTAGTTTGTGTTATCAATTTGAGTATAATTTGTACAGGATGAGACAGGAATGGGAGACAGTGTTGCAGCAATTTCTTGACTGTTATGTTTTCTGGAATGGGTGCATCTTAGATGAGAGGAGATGCTGTAATGACTGACTTTGTTTACTTCTACCAGTAGAGAATGCATAATGATTTCCACTAATTTCTCTTAGGTGAGCGTCGAATTCGAGTGCACACACTTTGCTTGCCTGTAGTGAGTTCCCTGTCTGATGTGTATGCAGGAGCAGATGTACAAGCAGTCGTGTGCCTCTTAGCAAACATGGGTGAGTACAGACCAGGAAGATTCGCATGGGTTTTACATGTTCTTAATTTTGCCAGCTGTTTAAAGGAAGTAGTGAACGAAGCCTGACTATTATTAAAAAAGGTTGGAGTGCGGCCAGCTGAAGCCTATGAGTGCGAAAGATGGCAACTCCGAATTTATACTGAAACTGTGAACTGAAATACTCCTTGTTCTGAATACTTTGTTGACTTGAGTCTTTTAAGTAGAGCCTTCTTACTTTGTTCTCTGGTGGTTAGTAAAGGACAAAGAATCATTACACATGTGGATCAAAACTATCATTTTTGTATCATTATCACTGTTGTTCACTCAAACTTTAGCATTCTAGGATTACTTAAGAAACAGTGATTCAGTTTAGTGAGTTGCTGGAGACTAAAAGGGTATTTCAGACAACAGTGTGTCTGAGGTACTGGTTTTCTATTCTTCTGTTGTTGCAGGGTTAAAGATTCTTACTTTTCCCTTAATTGCGGGTCATAAGTGGCTGTTTTATGGACTGATCTCTCCTGTTAAATGTCTGCTCTCTCTCTCTGCAGCGTTTTAACACGTGCTATATTGTATACTAATATTGAAATCAGTTAGAGGTAAATTGTAATTCTATGTTTTTTGGGATTGCAGCTAGATGTTCTTTAAGGTCCCAAACCATTCTGTGCTCTCTTAAATGCACATTCAGTCCAGCAGGTGGCTTCCTCCAACCGAAGGATTTGCAGCCCTTGCTCAGCAGAGAAAGATGAACCTGCATTTACACTAATCACAATTATGCCACTGAAGTAAGGGAAGAAATTTCTTATGTGAGGGGGAAAAAAAAATCAAAATTAATTGCTGCAAATCTTATCTTGGAGGTTGGGCAACAGCATTTCAACAATAGCTAAGTTGTTTGTATAAGGTTTAAATTTATATTTAGACTTCACTATGTATGATTGCTTTAAAAATTTATTTTAATTCTGCAGGAGTACAAGCCAAGGAGGCAAAATTAGCTACACTATATTTTTAGGCATTGTGAAAGTGAGTTTCTGTATGGACAGTCATGTAATTTATTCGTAAGAAAAATCTAGGACCGTAGATGTGGTTTGGGGGACTTTTTAGTCTTAAAACGTAACCTGGAAGTGCAACTAAAATTTTCAAAATTCAGATTCATTCAAGGGAATGAGTGAGGCCATGTCTAGTAACTTCTTCCCTCCCTCTAACCCCCCAGCTGTGGATCGCTCAGTTTCATCCAGCCTTGCAGATGCAAGAGATGCCTTAGTCAATGCTGTGGTGGATTCCTTGGCAGCATACATGTCAACTGCCTCAAATCTGCAGCAGTCCATGCTACTAGCACCAAATTCCCTCAAGCTCTTCCCACTCTATATCTTAGCTCTTCTCAAACAGGTACGTATGATCTAGTGGATTACTCTTTGATGTTTAGCTCATTGTTCCATTTGAGGAATTCTTCAGTTCTAGGTCAAGCAATGTCTGCACTTCTCTAAAATGATGGAAATTGGATTACTATTCTAATGCTGACTGGACTTTATTGTAGAAGATGACTAAAGTAGCTTATTTTAAATTGTTAATGTCTGAACTATTTATTAGTTTACTTGATTTTGAATTTATATTTTGTCTTACACTGCTTTACAATGAAAATAAATATATAATTTACAATTAGCATTTCTCAGATTTTGGCAGCTCATTAGTGTAGCCCATAAAGGTTGTTCGAAACTGCTTGTTACTATGTCTTCATTTTTATTTTGTGAAGCAGAAAACAAGTATTTTCCAATACATATTTTTTTGTACTTCAAAGTTCCAAGAAGAAAAATGAGTTTCCATGGAGATATGGTGAAATTTACTATAGGAACTCGAGTTGCATAGTTGAAAGTTCACATAAAAGTAGTTGTTAATATTTTTTATTACTTTTAATAGTATCTTTGTTTGGATTACTGAACATCATACTTAAAAGGGAAGGCTTCCTGCAGGGTTTTGTTATGAATAAATCTCATTGCTTAAAAGTTTCTGTTTCTGACAGTTCTTGGTTCTGTTATAATGAATAAACCTTTGTATAAGTCTTGTAAGAGATCTAAGCATAATAATTTATTTTCTTTGGCTTAGTGATTACTTCAGTCTCTAATATACTGATTATGATTTTTTGATACTTGCATAACAAATGCAGTTAATGGTGGGGAAAAAGCAGACCATTTATTATCAAGTTTTGTGTTAAAGACAGAAATAAGAGTGGCTGGGAAAAGTTGTTTAGGTTTGGGTTTTTTATTATTTTTATTAACAACTATAAAACCTGCGATAAAGAGAAAACAAAATCAAAATGCTTGTGGCAACCAAAAAGGAGTTATGTCCTTAGCCTTGTTGTAGAAGTGAATATGAACTTTGATTGTAGGAATGTTCTCCATTGAGCTAGAATATGATATTTACTTCATTGTGTTGCTTCTCACAGCAATTGTGTGCCAGTTGCTTCTACAGAAGATCTGAAAAATGCAGTAGGAGAGAGTTAAAAAATAAATTTTATCCTGTGAGAGTTTAGTTTCTCCTATAAAACGTGAAAGTATGTTTCCCTTCCAAAGCTTTTCCTTCACATTGAATTCTTACTACTATAAATTCAGAGTTAATCTTGTGCACATATGTACCTTGCCTGAACTCTACTTGTCTCATATCTTTCCTGTGGTAGCTTGCATTGGTGAATTTCATAGGCCACTGTCACTTATCAGGAATAAAAATGAGAAATGCTGGCCCAGTTGCATAGAAATTTTAGACAAACTGAGGGAGAAATTTATTCTCCTCCATCAGTAAGGAGGGACTGGATTATGTTTTAAACATTTTGCTCAAGCTATACGACGAAGATTCTACCGATAATACACATTTCTTTACAGAAGCTTTCCCACTTTTGCTTGACACTTTGAAAAGTCTGAAACTCTTTCATGTGACATAGAATACAGGATTTGTTTGAGTTGTACTGTTCTCTTGCAGAAAGCCTTCAGAACAGGCACAAGTACACGCTTGGATGATCGTGTCTATGCAATGTGCCAGATGAAGAGCCAGCCTCTTGTTCATTTGATGAAGATGATACATCCTAACTTGTATAGAATAGACAAGTTGACTGATGAGGTAATGTATGAAGCCTGGTTGTGGCATTTTCTAGTTTTAATGGCCAATTAAATTTGGTGTTGTGCTGCAGTAATTTTATGTTGTTATTGTAATACAAACGGAGCATTCCCCTAAGTTATAAAAAATCAAGGAAAACATTATTTTCAAGTTTTGAGTTGCGAGTACAGTAGTGTGGTGTGAGCAGAACTGTGCTTTTGCTTCATCTTGTTTCAATGACCACAGTAATTCCATATTTTTTTATTGAAAACACTTCAGTGTGTCTTTATTTTTAGAACTGTCTGGTAAATGGGTATAGTAGATCTGATGGATGATTCAGGGTTTTATTTACAGAAATCAGATACAGTTGCCTACAATTACAACCTCCCAGTGGTTTCTCGGACTGAAGTGGATAAAACAGAATTGTACATCTAGATGGTTGTGATCAGACTGAGAAAGTACAAACCTAGATTTTATTATTTCATCTTCTCCAGATGTAGCCTAGGAAGTGGATGCATTTTTTTAATATTAAGAAGCAAGATGGGATTTTATTTAAGGTCAAAGTTAGTTGTAATGGCAAAAATAAGGGGTTTTATAAGTAAGATTTTATGAGGCTTTTTAGTCCCTAGTTTTGGAAAAGTATATGTAGGAATTTGTTTCTAAGTAATACAAGATTATATGGTAAACTGAATAGTTTCTCTGGCAGCGGTATTGTATTGTTCAGCACAACCTCTGAGTTATTTGTAGTCTTAAAGTTTCTTTTAAGGTATTTCATAAACTCAAAAAGGTGAGTCTAAACTCAGTGCTCTTCAGAGGAGTTATTCTTTTCATACTCCATCCCTACCAGTCTTTTAGGCCAACTGGCCTTGTGAAGTTCTTTTTGTGGCACTTGAATTGAAACATTGTGTTGTTCAGTGTGCTTGTGCTGTGAAGAATCAGCAGTCTTTAGGACATACAGTTTTATTAGCAAAGGCTTCAGATCAGTTATTCTGAATATAATAATACAAAAATAGGGCTTATTTTACCTACTGAAATTAATTGACAAACCAGATTTTATATCATGACAGAATGCTAATCTGCCATTTAGTACTACTTCGGTTTAAAGTATTTGTGACAAAGGCTGCTCTTCAGTGTCTCATTTCTTTAAAAAATTCTGTGCTATATTACAGAATTCCTTTTAAATATTTTTTTCTGGTTTTCTTTTCTCTTGACACTTGATTCTTGAGAGTATTGAGTAAAGCCTGGAACTTCCCCTAGTGGAATTCAGTAGCTTGATCTTCATAACTATGTCTAAATCCCAAAAAGCTGCTAATCTGTGGCATTATCATAAGAAAAATTTTAATAGTAATTTTTTAAAATATTTTTTACTACATGAGCATGTGCTTAGTCAGTACACTATTTTTTGCCTATATTATTTGCAGAATGTTTCAGAGATTCTTGAGATATCTGGCCTGCTTTGTGTTGGAGGAGGTAGAAGCTTTAATCTGAAAATACTAGGGGGTTGCAATCATGGTTTTTTTTAATTATTGTTTTTGTTTGTTTTATTGTTCGGGAGAAGACAGGGTATTTTTTAATAATGTTAGTGCAAATAGCCAGATTCTTTAATCAGATCAGTCATGGAGCTCTGTGGACAAACCCAAGGATCACTTCAGGCAGGATGTTAAATCACAGGACTTCCTGTTTATTGAATGCAATAATATACTGAACCCTTCCTTATAGGGGGTAGAATTTGATGGTTTTCTGCTTTTGCAACATTTCTAGTGAAATTGAATGCAATGGAAAAGAAACAGAGGTTGTTTGTAGAAGACTTAAACGTCAACTGTAGTAATTCTTTTGAAATTTTGACATCTGTGGCATCAAAAATGTTACATAAGCAACTTAAACTTCTGTTATTATGTTTTAGGTATTAAAGTAGCCTTTAGAATAAGTAACATTCTAGAACTGTTTGATGTGCATAATCATTTTAGGCTTAACATTTATTGGTTTGTTAGCATTTTGTTGTGTGAGAATCCTCAGAATTTTAGTAGAGATCAGCAGTGTTTGTCGTGTTTTGTTTTACCTTTAAAGGTAAAATGCTAGAGTTATTGAGAATTGTGTTTTTGTTACAGAGTACAATACATGTAAATGACAGAGTTGTTCCTCAGCCACCCCTTCAGAAGTTGTCTGCAGAGAAGTTGACTAGAGAAGGAGCTTTTCTTATGGATTGTGGTTCAGTAAGTCAAAATTTTACACATTCTTCTTTTTTAATTTCCTAAGGGGAAGAAAAAACCCAAAAAGCAGTGCCTGCTATGTTATTAAAACCAGTCAGCTCTCAGCAATAACAGTGTTGTGAATCAGCATTCCAGGTAACCTGACGGTAATGTGTGTTCCAGTGAAAAGCTTTCATATTTTGATCTGAGAACTCTTTGAGGCTATAGAGGTTGATTTTTTTCATGCAAGACTGGTCAAAATATACCAAGAGTTCACATCAAGGGTTTTTTCATAGTATTAATGCATTTTTGTTTTCCAGAATTTCTTTTAATGGCTATTGAATTGCATATGCAAGAGGATTTAACAAATCATTTGATGCAGGAACATTCTCAATTACGCATAAAGAGTGTGTTTATGATTTGTGACCTGTGTTATGTAAGAGTTGCAAGTGAGAGGGAATTGGAGAGTGAACAAAATCTGTGGATATACAGTTTAAGGTATTTGTAGAAACTGTACTAAAACACACTCAATCGGATAAAGCATTATGCTACTCCTGTGGCAGCCTAGAAGGTGCTTTTAACCTTGAATTACTTCAGGGCTGAGTGTGAATGTAAAACTAGCTTTTGTCTCCAGACCTCTGAAATAATTGCTGCAATAAACTTTCATAATTGATGCTTCTCTACAGCTTGTTTAGATTGAGAAGCCAGTGTGTAGTAACCAAGAGTGGTGTGACTTCAAATAATTTGAGGGGTTTCATTTAAGGAGGTAACATGGGAAGTAACTGCATTAACTGTTCCATTATAAATGTGTCCTCCAACCAATGTACTGATTATTTACACACTTGCTTATGAATACAGACATGTATGTAGGAATTGAAACTGGAACACTCAAGTGATTCATTTGCATGGAAGTTACTATTCTGGTATTATTCCTGTTCCATCACCACTTGCCCATTTCTCTAAAATGTAGGCAGGGCATTTTCTAAAACTGATTCTGACATCTTACAGATTTTTTACCTTTGGATTGGAAAAAACTGTGATAACAACTTCATAAAAGATGTCCTTGGATACCCGAACTATGCATCAGTGCCACAGAAAATGGTAGGAATTTTTATGAGCTGAGCTGTATACTGCTTACACTTGGACTGTGCAGTTAATCTATTTATTTCTGCATTTTCAGTTTGTAATTATGTAACAATGAGTTAGGTTGGTTTTTTTTCTGGTTAGGTACCTTCTAACCTCTTGTCAGCTTCATAGGAGCCAGATAGGAGTTGTCAGATGTTTTCAAGGAAAGAATGTAAACATGTAAATTTCATCATTCATGAAATGCCAAACAGTTGCTCTATAACATAACTGCTTTTATTTTAATGGAAGTAATTCTTGCATTCACAAGAATAGAAAGTAATTTCACAGGATAAATACAAAAACTATCTATTCAGATGTGTTAATGATTAAGATTAGAGTTACTTCTTTGAAAACATAGTTTTCAGAAGCCTTGTGTTCTCTGAACCTGGTATAAGATACTAAATCTGTGGAATGACACAATAGGCCTGTAAGTAACGGGAAGAGTTAAGTTTTGCTCAGCTTCCAAGCCTTGACTCAATGCTTAAAAGAGAAACTTTTGGCTATTAGAACATCAGAGACCCTTGGATGTGGGTTTTGGTGGAGGAGTTTTTATGTTATAACCTGTACCTATAGTCTGGTGCTTGAAGCAGAGCAGCAATTAAAGAGAAGTCTCCTCTTCAGTGAGTAGTGATTCCATAGTATCAACAATTGGCAGGTAAGGACAGGCCCTTTTAAGACACTCTAGAAAGTTCAGAATCAATTGGTTATATCCAAAAAAGTTAGCATAAAAACACATAGGTGGACATTTTCTCCTTACAGTTGCATAGTATCAAGGAAGAAAGTAACAAGAACAGGTTAAGGGTGGTAAGCTATAAGACTACTTTAAAACTGGACTGCTTGTTCAGAGTTTTGTATTTTGTGTGTAGTAACAATTTTGAATTGTCCCCTATGACCAGCTGGTGGCATTAGTTAATAGAATTTCCAGGAAGGACTTAGATAAAGGAAGGATAATAATTTTTTTCTAATGGTTATATAGTATCTAGTATAATGAAAATTAAACAAAAAATTACATAAAGTTATCTTTGCTTTTAAATTATGCCCTCATTCTACAAAGGTAGCAGTGGAACTACTTTAACTGAAATAAATTCCTTTATATCATGGTAATTGTCTTAAAGCATCCTATTGGCTGAAGTGCTGATATATTTAGCTCAGTGAATTGCTCAATTCTTTTTAAGTCTTATTTTTTACAGCTTATTCTTTAACCAAATAGTCCAGTAGCATCTTTCTGTTGATGTTTACATAAAACTCAGATTTTACTTCTTGTTTCTTCAGTGATGCAAAGTGCAGCATGTAGAAACTTGATTGACAGAAGAAGATACAGGCAAGAAGACTGCAAAAACAGCATTTTTAAAAGATGACCTTGCTGTCTAGAACCTTTTGCACTTAAAGCACAGTTTAAGTTAAAGATAGCAGATAGATAGCAGTGCACCACAGAATATTATGAAGTATTGTCCTTTAGGCTGAATAAAACCATCTGTATATGTAAATTCATGGTTGGTAATTTCCTAACAGAAATTATGGCTTGAGTTATGTTGCGGCTTTCAGGATCTGGTTTTTTTTAATAGTTTTAATAATAAAAGGTGATGGTTTCTTCCAATTATCTTCAACCAGACACAGCTTCCTGAGGTGAATGCACCATCTTCAGAAAGGACACGATCTTTTATATCTTGGCTTAGAGATAGTAGACCTTTAAGTCCAGTTCTTCAAGTAATAAAGTAAGTATTTCTGTTATGTACTGAGTTGTTACTAGCAACTTGTACTTACAATTTCTAATTAAGACTGATGAAAAGTGAGTGTATCTGTCTTGGAAGAAACTGAATAACATCACCTTCCCGGCTGATACAGTTCTGTTTATAAAACTGTCTAGTGACACAGGTTATCTTCAAATCTAGTGCAAATTCAGTTATTCCTGGTTTTATTGGTAGGAATTAGTTGCATATTTTTATATTAGGAATATACTAAACCACAGTGGGTGTCCTTATGATCAATGGTGTTGTTAACCAGGTTAGTTTCTGGTATAGCTTCTATAATTTCATTATATGTATATTAAAAAGATTCAAGTAAAGTTAGTAATCTGTAGATGGTTTAATAATTGAATGCATTTGTTGCTGAGATTTACAGGACAGCAGCTGATCTATGATGGATGAGCCAAGTTCTGAAGCCTTTTCAAGCTATGGCTTGCTTAAGGACGTTTAAACTCTACAAAATTATTATACTTGAGATTACATTTTACTTGTAGAGTACTTGTTTTACTGAGCTGAATGCGAGATCACTTTTTAAGAGAGTATAATGACTTGCTCAGACAAATGATACTGAAATATAGGACTAATGGTCTTGAGCTGTTGGTGTTGTGGCTACTGCTTGAGTTACAAGAATTTCTGAGAGACCCTAATAAATAGGAGAGCTTTGCTGCATGTTGCACAACACTGAAACAGAGGACTGTGTCCCAGCAACTTTTTATGGGGACAGTAATTTTGGATACTAGGTCTTTGACATGTTTACCTTTTCTATTCTTTTGCCAAGTAAGAAAGCCTGGGGAGGGGATTGACCTGCTTTTCTACCATTTTATATACTTAAAAGGATGCTGTTGTTTGATAGTTTATTGCAAACTTCAAGGTTTTTTCTAGACTTTGGGTTGTTTGCAATTGTAGTATTTTTGGACTGAATTTATATTCCAAATGACAGTAAGCATTTATTAGAACTTATACCTCTGAATTTGCAGTGGATTTTTTTGCTCGAAGTTTGATTTTGCTCAATACCTTCCTTCTTCTTTCAGAGATGAGAACCCTGCCAAAACAGATTTTTTTCAGCATTTAATTGAGGATCGGACAGAAGCAGCTTTCTCGTATTATGAATTCCTACTTAATATTCAGCAGCAGATTTGTAAGTGACCAAGGAATAGGTAGAGGAAAAAGTCTGACCTCAGACAGAAGTATGGGCCAAGAGAAGCATATGGGAAGTTACAGAAGTGGATGCTTGTTCCTCACAATATACAGTGACCAGCACTGTTTTGGAAGCTTTACAGCTAAAGGAGTATACATTTCCAGGAGAATTTTGCAGATTTCCTTCAGTCTAAAAGTGCTACGAGTGATGAAGCTGTTTCACTAGTAAACTTAAAAATTGGTTTGTACACGTTTCCAGTTGTGCAGCGGTATGGTGCTCTGTTTATTGCAAGCTGGTGAATTTATGTAGCTATGTGGGATGATATTTCTTAACAAAATGTACAATTAGGTAAAGCCTTTTTTCTTACATTTGTTATAGTAGCCCTTCCAGATCCAAGTCCTTAACAGAGATGTCAAAGGGCATGTATGTCGGTTGTTTATATGCATTTCTTTTTAAAAGGAATGGTTCATATTTGCTAAAGACTTCAGCAAATCCCCTGTGAAAGTTGTAGAGTTTCAGTAAAGTAAATCAATTGTAGAAATAAAATATATAATGTACATAGGTATTACATTTGTAAAGAAAATGTAAAAAATGTAACTAAAAAAAAGACCTAGCTCATTGTGCAGAATTGTTGAGTGCTTGATGATGATGAATTGTTTTGTCCCAGGCTAGACAATGAAGTTGACTATTAAAACGTGATAAAATAGTATCAATGTAGAAGGAATACAGCTGCTACTTTTGTTAATTTTAGGTGAATTTATTTATGATTGGCTTACTAATTAAAATATTTTGCTTTATTATGTGGTTTTATATTTACGCAACTACAATTATTTTCCACCTAAACTCTTACCGAACGGAATATTGAAGAAAACATCTTTACCACCTTATTTCACAGACCTGTGGAAGGGAGGAGAAAACACCACATAATCTGAAATGAGTTTTGATACAGAGTTCCTAAATCCCTTCTAATGTATCATCCTAAAGAAGGCATATCTGTTAACCTTGTTTTGCATTTTGTAACTGCTGTAGTCTTGGTCCAGGTTTCTTTAACTTATGTTGTCTGCCATTTAGAGTAAGCGTGGGTAATCACTCACACTTGAAGATTTGAATTCTGCTGTGATCTAAAAAAAAACAAGAAGGGATGTAAAAATTTATTACATCAGTGGAAGTAAAGGCTTTAAAATTGCAAAATTCAAAATGTAATCACACTTGCATATTTCAGAAACTTTTTCTTACTAATGTTTTTGTAACTCAAGGTTTTGGGCTTTTTGATAGATTTATGACAGATTTTTTTTTCAGTTTGGTTAAGTTGGGATGGTTTTCTTTGGCCTTTTTTCTTAGAGGCACATTAGAATTAATTCATAAAGCACAATCAATCACACTTAGTTTCCTGAACTTTGTTTATCTGTTCCATTTAATGAAATGTGACTACAATGGAATAATTAGGTACAAAAAAGTAAATTATGATTAGTATGATTACATTTTAATTTAATGTAGCCTTGAAAATGCTAACATTGTATTTTAACTGCTATAGCCCCTGAATCAAAGTCAAGGAGAAAATGTACTAGCTATGGTTTGCAAATGCTTTAAAAGCTACAACAGTTAAATTGCTCAAGTAGTGTTACTCTGCATGTTAGCACAGACTCATTGTTTGGAAAAGATACCTTATATTTGTGTGTTGTCCTTAACTAAATGTGTTTAAGTTACCCAAAGAATTACATAAGAGAAACTTTCCATTTAGTAAATTAATTTATCATGTAATAAACATCTGAGGCAATGCTGAATGTTGTCCCGAAATCAGACCTTCAGGATTTCAGTGCTTGTTCGTAAAGTAATGTGCATTGGGTGAAAGCTAAGGGCTGGTGAAGACTGGGGCATCTTAAAAATCATTTGTATTTCCGAAGATGAGAAGAGCATGTTAACATTTCAAATGCTCCATGAAGATGCTTCTGATTTGTGAATTTGATATCAATATATGGGAACACATTATGCCATGTTTAATTGCAACATATTCTGTAAAATCATTTCTTAAAGCTTTATTCTTCTAGTATGGTTTTTGTATATAAAAATAATGAAAAGTACATCTTTAGAGCTATTTGTTCAGTAAAATTATTACACAGCACAGAGAATATAGTTATTTTTATTAATTATGAAGCACATCTCCATTCTGATCTTCGGTTTAAATTTTCAAAAGACAGTCTCATGGAAATATCTTGAATTTGAAACATCTCAGGATTTAGGGTACTGATTTTAGTCTTTAGATCAGTAGAGTATCTGTAGGCATGACAAGAGTATCTCTCTGAGAAGGACCTGGGGGTCCTGGTGGAGAACAAACTCTCCATGAGCCAGCAGTGTGCCTTTGTGGCCAAGAAGGCCATCGGCATCCTGGTGTGTTAGGAAGAGCAGTGCCACAAGTTGAGGGATGTGATCCTGCCCCTCTGCTCAGCCCTGGTGAGGCACATCTGAAGTGCTGTGTCCAGCTCTGGGCTCCTCAGCACAGGAGGGACGTGGAGCTCCTGGAGTGGGTCCAGTAGAAATCACAAAGGCAAGGAGGGGACTAAAGCATCTCTTAGGAGGAAAGGCTGAGGGAGCTGGGTCTGTTCAGCCTCGAGAGGAGACAACACAGAGGGGACCTCAGTGTTTATATTCATCTGGAGGGAGGGTGTCAAGGGGATGGAGCCAGGCTCTGCTCAGTGATGCCAAGCAATAGGACCAAAGGGAAGAGGCAGAAACCAATGCACAGGAAGTTCCACCTGAACACAAGGAGGAACCTTTTTTACTGTGCAGGTGACTGCGCACTGGAACAGATTGCCCAGAGAGGCTGTGGGGTCTCCCTCACTGGAGATAATTCAAAAGCCGTCTGGATGCAATCCTGTGCAATGTGCCTTGGGATGAGCCTGGTGTGATGACACCCCTGATGAGCAGGGGTGTCAGACCAGATAAGCCCTGGTCCCTTCCAACTCTAAGCATTCTGTGATCCAAAAAACAGTTTCTCTTAAAATGGCTTGGGTCATGCTACTGTAGGACAAGATACAGATTAAAGACTAATCCCACCAAGGGAAGTACTGTGAAGCTCAACAAGCTTGTTGCCTGCTTAAGTAAGGTTTGGGAGAAGAAATAAACTTAACATGATACACTTCCTTATCTGCTTAAATAAAGTGCTGAACTCTCCAAAGTAAGTAGCTTTCTTGCCATTCTAGGGATTGAACTTTTCCCTAAGTGTCTTCCACACTGCATAGTATAAATCATGTCTGTTTCATTAGAAATTTAAGATTTCCCAGGGAAGATATTTCCGAGCCCCAGCTAAGTAAGTCTGGGTGATCAGTTCAAATGTTCAGTATTTTTAATACAGTGGGAATCCCTTTCATATTTTTGTTCTACATGCAACATCTTGTACCTCTTTTACCAAGGAAGTAGTATGGAAGTTCTTGTCAGAGAAATTAGAGCCCGTGAAGCTCTTACAATGGTAGGACATGTGCTGCAGCTCCCTGAGAAGTGTTATTGAACTCAATTCTTTATTTTGTTCTTAAGCTTATTAGAAATAAACCTATTTATTAATCTTGGTCTAGAGCTTATGGCAGTGAGGGAATGATGACTGAGGTAGGTAATTTTGTTTTGCCTTGGCTTTCTGTAAATTTTGTCAGATACTGAAAAGATAGTTTAGTCATGCTGGTGTTTGTAAAAAGCCAAAATCAGTTGTTTAGTAATCCTGAGAGTCAAGAGCTCTTCAGTAATTTTAAATGTTAAGTTTTTTCACACCAAGTAGATTCCTAGAGTTTTATAATGAAGTTTCAAGGTATGGGTCGCAAGTGGGTAAATGAGGAAGTAATTAAGACCTCAGTCACTGACTTACTTCTGCAGTTAAAAGTTTTGGACTGTATTTGTCTCTGTGGGCAGGATGTAACCCTGTAGAAATTCAGTAGCCAGTGCGGGGAGCAGGGAGGTCTGAGGCTTAGCTGGCAGTGAATTCATGCAATACCCCAAATATGTGTCTGTTACTATGTAAAAATTACCTAAGTGATACTTTGTTTAAAAGCAGGTTTTCATATTTTAATACATGTTACATTTTTATATGATGTTTCCTGGTAGTTTGTTCAGTTCTAAAAAAGGGTGAGAGGGTTTTACATACCCTGTTGCATCTCAGATCTTCATAAGGGAGGTAGAATATAATTAAAATCACAAATACTTCCGATTTTTAGCATACCAGGATCTTGGGTAGACTTGTGTTGGGGAATTTTAAAGGGAATGGGCAACCTGTAATGATTTATTGATGCAATTTCTTTATCTCTCAGCCTCTAGAATTAAAAAAAAAAGAAAACCATTTCTAGCAGTCTTGCATGTCTTTACTTAAACTGATGTTATGTTACATTCAAATTCAGGAATCTGGAAAAGTGTGGTTACAATTTTTGCAAGTAACTGGGATTGAAGTCTCTTTTGAGAACATTTTCCTCACAAGATACTGATGATTCCTGTCCATGGAAAAATCTTGATACACTCCACTTTTTGGAGTGTATCAAAAGAATTCTCACATGATTAGCATCATGTAAAAGATTATTACAACAACAACAATTCAAATAACTACATAATAGCTCTTTCATCATTTTATGCTTCAATCCACTTGCAGGCCAAAGGCTTTTGATGTCTTTTCCTTTACAGTTTTAATAATTAGGAAAAAATAAATATTACACAGTTTCTTCTTGCTTTCCTTTGGCAGACCTTAGCAAAGGGAGCTGCCTAATTAGGAGTCCCAGTCATGCACAGGATTTTAGTCCATGCACACTTCTACAGAAGATAAATGAGGGAGGTGGCAGAACTGGAAGTATTTCACAAGTTGTTTTTTTTTTAAATTTATTTTTAAAGGAGAAAGGATTAAATTTTTATTTTCTTGCACCTGATTTCCTTTATGATTTTCTGATTTATATTAAAGCTATGTTTGAGGCTTTTATTTGAATTTTTTCAGATGTTAAGAGAACCCTACCCTAGAGGCATCATCAAATACAAATCTCCAATTACACCCTTAATCATGCTACCATTGAAAGAAAAGTGTCAGTTTTCCAAAGGTCACGAGTGTTGGAAGGAAGTACTTGTTTGGTTAGCAAGCAGTATAATGCTTCTTTTATCAGTGTGAGTAGAAAGTCTCCACTTGCAAGCCACTAAGGCCTTGGGGAATCCTTGAGTTAAGTGTTTATTGGCATAAGAATCCTCAAGTATGAGAAAGAGTTGGTGATAATTAGCCATCTTGGTAATCTGCTATCTATAGGAAATGTTATTCTCATATTGTTTGAAAATATGTTTTAAAAATTAACAAATTTTTTTATGTTAGATCATCATTTGGGTGGGGAAGGTAATATTTAGGAAAATACTTTCTTCTGTTAATAACTTCTGTAGATAAAATGCTTTCAAAAAGTTTTGCAGGCTTTAAGCCAGCCTCTATGAATACAAAATACTACTACAAATTACCTGATGACCTAATGCTGAAGGAAAAAAAAAGGAATAAAATATGCAGCAGTCATCTGTAGCTAAGGAATTCTTTCTGCACTTTTGTTTTTGGCGGCAGAATATGATGCCTTCATTATCTGAAGTAGAGCCTAGGAGAGGCCAGAAGTAAAACTGGGATTACTGGTATATGTGCTGATGTCATCATCCAGTTTACTGAGCACATGCAGAGCTTGTGGAAGATTGGTGCTTTCCTATCCAGATGGTCTAGTTTAGGCATTTCTTACAATCTGGCTGTATTTCACAGTGCCTCGTATATTCATTCAAAATAAAAAGCCGTTTGCAAGTTTTCCCTTTTCCCTCACCCAAGCTATCACTTGGAATTACCAAAACCATGTACCAAAGAGTAATTTATTCTTGAAGAGCAGCTATGAAATCTTTCAGCCTTCCAAATAATGTTTTGAAACTTTTTAAATTCCTGGAAGAAGAATGGAAACTGCCTGTGCAACGTTGACTCTGGCATCTCCAGCAGTGCGGCGGGGTCGGTTGTGCAGGAGGAAAAAGGTTGTGCCTTGGGAAAAGAAGCGTGTGAGGGGTCTGTCAGCTGCCCCAGCGCTGTCAGGCTGCAGCTGGATCATCAAGCGGCGCTGCCCATCCACCTGTTCCAGCATCCTGTCTCCTTTAAGAATGACTGCTATCCGATGGTCAGAGTGAAACGTGAGAAATCCCTCGTGTAAATTGTCCTACCCTGAGATGCATCTCTACCTGACGTATTTAGAGATCAGCTGGATATGTAAAACCCTGTCAGCATTTTTTGCTTATTGGAGTAACTGGGTATTGTTGACCTTAGACTGAGGAATTTCTTCTAATGGATGGTTTTGCAATATAATTACCTGTGGAGAAAAGTATAATTTTTCCTTCTTTCTGAAATATTTCAGATGTTCTGTAGCTTCCTGAACGGGGGACAACAGGATTTGTTGCCCTTGGGAGTCACTGCCTGCTAAGAGTGCAACTGCTCTTCTGCTGTTTCCTGGGATCACATTCATTTTAATAGATCACAGTGACCCTGAAATGTGAGTGAATGTCTACGTGACCTGAGGTCTAAGGTGCTGGAGGTTTTCCATTCCGGAGCTCAGAAGATGAACACAAGTGGGGTCTTATTTAGTCCCCTTGAGCCATCAAGTGTACAGTTGTGGAGGATTTTCCATTACGGTGGCACTTTTAGCTCTACAACAGCCCATTTTCTAAGATCTTTTTCTCATCATCAAGGAAGGTTTTGTTTTGTGCAGCATTGCTTTGGAGGAATATCATCCGGGGTGGAGAAAGCAGAGGAATACAACAAAGCTTCCCAATATGTTTCCTGATGGAGTGCGAGGGTCTGGTGTGCTTCGGTAGTTTACTGAACATGAAAACCTGTGTTTGTGGGCATGGAGGTGATACCCAACAAATGACAGAATAGGAATATATTAAGCTTTGTTAATTGCTCTATTGCTGTAAACAAAACTCTCACGTGAACTGACTACAAGAGCGTCTTCCGTTGCTTTGTTGTTCGTTTCTGTGGTGCCTGAATGTGTTTATTTCACTGAAACCAGGAGCAGTGATAGTCCCGTTCCCCCCCAAAAAGGGCAATGCTCAGCAACAGAGGAGCCAGGTGTTCTGGTAAGGCAGGCATTAATGGCTATTTTAATATTTTTATATAGAAAACCTGTTTCAATTACAAGAAGAAGAACGACGCGGAGGAGGGTGCCAGCACCTGTAACCAAAGGCTGTGGGTTGGGCACGGCGGAGCGGCAGCAGCTCCGGGCCGGGCAGCGGCGTATCGCCGCCGCCGGGGATCGCCCGAGCCGCGGGACGGAGGGAGCGGCACAGCCCGGCCCGGCCCCTCCGGCGGCGGGCGGGAAGGGGCCGAGGGAAGGCGCGCACACCGCCCCGGCCGCCGGCGGAGCCGCCCTCCCTGTGCTCGGGTGCGCCCACGCCCAGCGCTGCAGCGGCGCTGCCCGGCCCGAGGCTCAGAGCGCGGGGCCCGGACCCCGCAGGGGCAGGAGGAGGCGGAGGTGCTGGACCATGCTGGCCGGGCTGGGGCGGGCGCTGCGCAGCGGCGGGCGGCAGCTGCCGGTGCTGCTGGGCAGGCGGGATGGCTGCCCGCCGCCCTCGGCGCCTCAGGTAAGACCGGGAGTGGGCGAGGATCCCCGCGGGACGGCGGCGGGACGGGGCGGAATTGCCCCTCGCGGCTGCTGGCGCCTCGCCCGCCTCTGCCCCGGGGTGCGGCGGGGGCGCGGGGGGACGGAGCTTGGGGTGACTGTCACCCCGGCTGGGCTGGGGCGCCGCAGGCTGCGGGCTCCGCCGCTCCCCGCGCTTGCCTCGGGCGGCTGCGGGCGGGGCGGGTGACTCACGGGCGGCAGCGCCGGCCGGGCCGGGGGCTCTGCCCGGGTGACTCACGGGCTGCTCTGTAAACAGCCGGGAGTAAAACGCGAGTGCAAAAAAAAAAGTTTCGCTTACGGGCTGTCGTGGTGCTGCTGCTGCCCTGTATGTGAAGTGCTAAAGTCCACCTGCCTGTGAGCTTCTCCAGGATTTCAGAAGTCCCAGAGATTCTGTGATAAGGAACAATAAAGGCAGACATGAACACACAATGAATTTAAAGATTTGCTGCCTCGTCGGAAAGTGTGATATTAAGGGCCCTGAGCGACTCCTAAATTGCTGGGAGAGGAGGCAGTTTAATACTTTTTTAAATGTTCTTAATAATAGAGATATGCCACGTGTATGCTTGGAAGTATTGTTGTGGCAAAACCCTGTCCCTGTGTCCGGGCCCCTCCCATATAGCAAGGAAGTTGCTGGGGTGAGTGGTGACATCCCAGAAGGAAGTAAGTCCAGGGCGATCTGGCACTTGCTACTGAGCAGCTTCCACCGCCCATGTCTCAAATCCTGCGGCAGTAGGCGGAGTTGAATTGTACGAAACGAACCTTCTACTTTTTCCCAATATATTTTTCTCAAACTATTCAAAAAGCCTATTACAAAATTCCATTGCATTAATTTGCCCCACATCCCCTAATGCAAATAGCCCTTCTTTGCTTTCTCTGCCTGTATACGAGGATATCTAAGTGGGAAATTTAAGATAAATATTGACTTAGCCTCCTTAATCTTCTGAGGTTTTGGTGGGGCATGCTGAAAGCACCTTGCACCTCGCTGGGAGGGTTTACACTGTCATTCAGCGCACAGTGACACAACCTATTCAGTTTGCCACCTCTAACTTCTCCAGGGTACTGCTTTGCAGACAAGCTTCGTGCTTTTCTGAGGCTCTAAATCGAGACTGAAAGCTGATAAAGCTTTAAGAAGAGACACCAAAAATGAGAGGAGAAGGAGGAGGTGGAGGAGGAAAAGCTCTTACTTTGGCAGCACTGTCATAATAAGCAAGAGGAAAAAAATGATCGTGTCTTTTACTTTGTGGGATGGAACGACAGTCACATGCATTGGGAATTAAATTCTTGCACCAAATAGGTGAAGCTGAGAGATGTTGAAATGTTGAGGGAAAATCTAATTGGGAAAAGTGTTTAATACAAGATTGGGTTTATTTAAGAAGTGGACATTTTTGGAATAAATTACTATACAATACTTTTATGTTCTCTGTAGCTTGTTTCATGCTGTGTTTAGTGATGCGAATCAGTCTGCCCATGTGCCTTTTGAGGCCTTGACTGGAGTTTCCACTCCTAAAGCTGGAGGTGGTACTTCAGTGGCCACACAAGGCTGTAGGATGTGCATTTGGCCATCACCTGAGTAACTGCAAGTTACTCAGGTGTTGATGGGCACAGTGTGTATGTGTGCTGTATTTTTGACTAATAAATACTCAGCTCTGGGGATAAATGAGGTATTATTGCTAATTTGCTGTATTTTTGTCGGGATTACAGCAGGGACTGCTGTCCAAAAGATCTGTATCCTTAATCATTAGCTTCTCAGCTCAACTTTTAATCTAGAACTACAGCTCTTCTCATAGCTGTCATTAGCTGCTTTGCCTTTCAGAGTGATGCTTATACAAATTCTGCATTTTGTAAAATTGAGATTTGTGTTAGGTGGGTCTTTCTGTATTTAAAGTGTTTCGTTCTTAGACAGACTCTAGCTGCCTGGGATGTCCTGGGATTGTGGCTTTGACAGGAATGTGTTAGAAATCCAGGCGACAGGCTATTTGCAAAAGAGAAAAGGGCTTAGCAGCTTAGGCAGTTTTGCAAACTAATTGAAGCGTATTATATTGTTTTCTTTGGACAGGCATTCTTATTACACATAATTTTGTTCTCCAAAGGCTGCAGTTCATTTTGCTAGAGTCTCAGATTTGTAATTCTGAAGTTATTTTGCATGTGGTAAAATCTAAAGGTTGCCAGCCCTTTTGCTTCCTCTTGACTCATGTTTTAACTCCTGCAGCTCAAAATGAAAAAATGCCCTGCTTGCACTGCTCTCTTCATGAGGAACGTCTCCCCTCACCATATGTCAGTGGAGAGTGCATTTGTTAACACAGAATCAAAGCTTTGAATTGCTGGAGGTTTGAGTTTTGTGTTTTTTTAATTCATAAGCCTTCTAAGCCAAGAAACATTGAAAGGACTGGATTTTTTTTTTCAGATGATCCTAGTTAGTTTCTCTATAGTGCTGAATCCTACTGGTCTAAAATTGTGTTTCTTTTTACAGCCATTCATGTAAGTGAGATTTCTAGTTTAGTCTGTACTGTGGAGATCTCTACCAGCATGCCTACATCGCTTAGGATAGGTGGCAACCATGGAAAATGAAGAAGTCTGCGTTACATGGTTTTTCTTAGCTTAAAACTGGGTTTCTTTGCAGTCACACAGCCCTGTGTCTTGCTAAAACTGTTTCTATCCTGTGTGAAGGTGCTGGAATAGTGACAATAGTGACAAGCTCTGCAAAAGGCAGGGCTTGCTTTGAACAAGTATTAGTGAGGGAAGTAAAATAGGAAAACTTGAGTTGTTTTCAAAATGTAAGTTTATTTAGCATCATTAATTCAGAATGCATTCCATTTCTATGTGCAAAATTCTCATAAAACTGTGCTTCTGGAATATATTGGCAAGGGGAAAGATCATGTGTAAACTGGCAAGAGCACATTGCAAAGGCTTCTGTGAAAAACATTATGGATTAATTTTCTTCCTTGATTGGGATATTGCATATGCTTGTTGCTGAGGGGAATTTTCTTCCTAGCTGCAAACTGCAGCCAGTAGGAGAGTCATTGGGTTTATCTGCGGAAAGCAGAGTAGTGAGGGTTTTATTTTGGGGCTTTTTTTTTGTCAGTTTCCAATGTCATCCTTATCTGTCAAAAATATTTCTTTCAGTGCTTTCAGCTGATAGGTTGTTGACTACCCAGTTCCTCCGACTGGCTTGAAATTTTCTCTTGTCCTTCCTGTTAGTTTTTATAATAATTCTTACTCTCAAATTACCATAATTCTCCTAGCATTACACCTATCCATTTTATCCTTCAGTTTTATACAGTCTTATAAGCAAGGATCTAAATGTGTCTTTGTAGCCACAGGATAACTCCATGGAGGTTTTTAATTTTGCCTCTTCTGCATATGATGTACTGCCAAAATTTCTAAGATATTCTGACAAATAGGCAACTACAGTGAAGCAGATTATCATTGAGTGTCTTATACAGCCAAGTATTTCACATAAATGTGGTTTAAGTGCCTGCTTTTTATTTTCAGCTCACTCAAGTCCTTTGGAAATTGATGTCTAATTGGAGCCAAGAACTGGGTGTAATTTATGGCCACTGGGCGTGTTTTCCCTTGTCTTTCCTTCCCTTTGAAAACTTTGCGCAACACAAGTTAACTTGTTGATCCAAATCTTCTTCTGTAAACAGAAACCTCCTGCTTATACTGGCATATATTGACAAAAACATGTAAACTGCTGAACTGTTTGTTTGTGGAAGTACTGTTCACTCTTTCAAATACTAATTTCTAAATGCCTTAGAAAAACCTATTTAGATGATCTCTGGTGCTTCTGCTGCAAACACTTTTCCTGTCTTGGCAAATTCATTTTTTTGACTTTGCTGCTCTGTCTGTGCCAGAGTAACAGGGTGGCATTGGGAATGGCTGCTAGTCATTTGCTGTTGTCTCTTCTCATCTGGCAGCTGGGAGATGGCTCTGTTTCCCTGATAAACACACTTTTGGGGAGAGATGTGATATACAGCACACACATTCATCTCTCTTTGTACTTCTGCAGATATTCTGTTTTTCCGTCTTCTCTCTCCAGGACAGATGCTGTAGTAACTTAGTAGGCTGTGAGATAGTCTTGTATGTGCACATACAATTACCTGCAAGATACTCATTCCCTTAGAGGTTTGGGAAATTTCTAATAACCAGTCTCACTCAGGGTTTGAAACTTGCATCAACAGTGAGACTTCAAATTCTTGGTGTTGTTTTCCAGTGGGGCAATTGACAGAAAAGCAGCTGATTGAGATGTGTAGATCAAATCAGCTTTTCTTGCTTGGTGTGATGCTTTTTGCCTACTCTGAGTGTCAGCAGATGCATGTCTTTGGTGATTGTGTGAATATGGCAGTTCCTAAGGAAACGAAATGAAAACCAGCTCCTGCAAGGCTGGGAAGAGTGTGGTCATTCTCTTCAGCATCACAAGCCAAAGGAAGTTGGAGCTTTGTGTGCTAAGTCAAGGCTGTGTGGTACTTCAGGAAATGTAAAGAAAACTGAAATGCTGGTCTAACATTATTGTCCATAGCAAAATCTGTGTAATTTTTAAACAGATTTCTTGAAGAGCTTTCTCATATGTGATATGGGAGTAATAGACTGTGCTTCCCAAAATTTGGGAAGTACATTACTCCAAATATATTCAACAGGTTTATTGTAAAGGAGAATAAAAATTTATATAACTTCCTGTTCATGATGACTTTTTTATAGATATAATTTAGAATGGGGATAGAAATAGTCAGGGTGATACCTGTACTGGCTGCACCATGATTAATAAAGTAGATGACAGAAAACGATGCTGTGATTTCATTTGCAGTGGATGCTGTGATCATACCAACAATGCTGTAAATTTTTTGTTGCACAGGAGATGCAGCTAAGTCTGGCACTGTTCCTTTTAGCACTCTTAATAAGTGTGCTAAAAGACTTCACTCACAGTCTTTATTCCTGCAAAAAACAAAACAAAAAACCCCTAAACCTCTAGAGGATGTCTGAGAGAATTGCTTTGCAAGTGTCTTAGATGCTCTGAAGATTTACCAGAAATCACTAAACTACTGAGCACTTAAGGCTGTCGACAAACCTTGTTTTAAGGATACGAGTCTCCTCTGATTTTTTTTTTCTTTTTACGTTTTGATGTTTGAAAGCTTGTAGGGCAAAAATGTAGACCTTATCCTAGAATTTATAATATCGTAATTTCAGAAGGGATAGGAGACGAGGGAAAGGGAAATGGAGATGTTTGTTTTATTGGGTTTTGGTTTATGGGTTGTTTTTTTTTTTTTGTACTGAGAGTTTTCCCTCCTGAAGTCCCTCTTACACAATGAGATTTTTGGCATCAGAGAGGAATCAAACAGCAAACCTGTTCTCAGCATCTAGTTAAGTAGCAATATTTTCATTTCCCCCTTCCCACTGAGGCAGAATGATCTGAAGAAAAATTAAGGGAGTAGCTGTGCTTGAGTTGGGCTTGCTTTCTTTAGGATCATCTTCACCCTGAAGACATTTGTAGAAAACAGTACCAAAGGTAATTTCTCATGGGGTGGCTCATGGTGGGGAAGTTCCTATAGCCTTATGAGAAGGCAGTAAACTCTTCTGAGCCTAAAGGTGTTTCATGATCACTTCTGTGCCTTTTTATAGTATGATGTAAACTAAGTGTCTGTTATCAGCAGCTCTTGCTCTGGGTTGGTTTCTTATCTCTTTTGCTCTTTTCCAGAAAGATGAAAGGGAGAGGCAGGTTCTCTGTGTTTCTGTCTTGTTCTCTGTCTTGATGTCAAGATACTGAGTAATAACCTGGTCATTAGGTTTGCATAGGAAAGAGGTGGCTTTTTATAAGGTCACTTCTGCCATTCATACGACTACTTGGTTGTTTCTGTATCCCAGAGGAGATCTGAGGAGTCCAGCAAAAAATTAAAGTTAACTGTTTGTTGTGTGAACTTGCATAGGGAGGCTGGGAGGAGGACAATTTTCACGCCTGCAAGTTACTTGTTGTGACATTTTCCATTCTCAGCTCATGCCTGAGTCCTGGGTCACTAGAAATACCTGCCATCCAGGTGTTGGCAAAGCATGGATCTATACTCTGAAGATCAGGTCCATTGCTAAGGAAATAAGTCCCTCATGTTAGAATGACTCTGTGGCACAGCAGCTGAGGAAGAGAAGTTGAAATGAACATTGTTTGGCTTCCTGCCTACTAAGGATGATAGCTTTTGTCCACGAACTAATTCTCCTTGTACAAGTGAGGCTGGGCGTAAGCAGGCAGCACTGTCAGCTGTCAGCAGTCAGGGCATGGATAAACAAAAGGCTTTGTGCTTGTGTGATGAGGACTGGCAAGCACAACCTCCCCTTAGTGATCAGGAAATACTCAGGACTCCTTCAAATCGAAATGGAAGAAAGATGTTTACTATATAAATGTGACATTTATACCTTTAAAAGGTTGAATTTATCATCATGAGCACAGGCAGTGCATCTTCAAAGGGACAGAAAAATTGAGTACATTATACAAAGGCAAGATATAATTTACTTTTTTCCTTCAGATTTTGTATAACTTTGAAAACAGTTTTGATGCAGTTGTTTTCACATTTACTATCTGGTTTACTTCAGTCCTCACGTTCCTGTCAGATAGAGAGAAATCAACTGTCTTCTTTTAAGAAATATTTTGTTTATCTGCAAAGTAGGCAGCGACTTCAGCTTCCCAGCATCTCGCCATTGTTACCTAAAACTGAAGTAAAGAGACTACAAATTGATTTAGAGATCACAAAAGCGTTCTTAAGTGTACCGCATGTTTGCCAGAGTGGAGGAAAAATTACATTACTTTTCTTCCTGGCAAGTCAAACTCCATATATCATGAGGATAACACTTTGGCCAGAGTGCTGTGATGAGCAACGGATCACAGAATGTTAAAGGTTGGAAGGTACCACAGGGGATCATCTGGTCCAACCTCCTTGCTCAAGAAAGGACAACCTTGAACACGTGGCAGAGAATAGCATTCGGATGGTTCTTGAATATCTCCTGTGAGGGAGACTCCACAGACTCTCTGGGCAACCTATTGCAGTCTTCTACTGCAAAATGAGTTTTGTTTGTACAGCAGTCACTGGTTGTACTTGAAGTGCTTATGCCATGCTGTTCACAGAACAACATTCCCATGGGTTCGTTTGAGGTTTCTTTTTTCTGGGGCCTAGCCTGACCTTCTCTGCACCTTCTCATGCAAACTGTTCATTATTTATACTCTGTACTTGCTGTTTGAACCAGCTGCTCTCTGCCTGTGACAGCGCAGCTGCGAGCATTTTCCATTGTGCTATCTGTGCTAGGAAGTCCTTTGTAAAACACCTTAATGCGTTTGCTACAAACAGAAGCATAAAGGTGCCAGGCCCCTCAGGCGCAGCAGCATTCACGCTTCTAGGGGCCTTTGTGGCCCCAGCTGCTCCTCAGCCAGCCCCTCTAGGCTGGAGCCCTCAAGGGACACGTGGTCACGACAGGGTTCCTGATCCAGGGGGCAAACCCAGCACAAGCGTGGGTCTGTAGCCGCGGCCCCTGTGAAGGATGCACTGTCGGGGACGGAGGGAGGGTGGCTGTGGCAGTGGGATAATCTCCAGGCTGAGCTAGGTAGAGCTTGGGAACTGAGGTGATGATTCGTCTGGGAGTGGGGCACTGGTTTTGGCTAGCCTGAGGTATGTGGTTTTAACAGGTTAATTGCAGTAAAGATGGGCTGAACTGTCTAAAAGTGTTTTGAGAAGGTGGCAAACCCGGTGCATAACCACAAAGTAGCTCAGGTTTGTTTTCTACAGATACTGTCTCTGCCCTTCTCTCGATAAGGAAATAAGCTTAAAGAACTATTTGCAATGGAAAAATATAAGCCAAATAGAAGCTATAGATCTGTAACAAAAGAAATCCTGTGTGAGAAGTTGAAGTTAGTGGTCTTGCTGACCTGAATGCAGGACACAAGGCTGATGATACTGAGTCAAATGTTGGAAGTCAAGGATCTTGATCGGTGGCTCAGGTAAATACTTGACACTTTTAACATTGATAAAACAGTTGGAACTTAAAAGCAGTTGCTTTTCACAGCTGTATTGTAGCAGCTGTGGATCTGATCTGCATAGCTGATATGTTTTAGGTAGAAGGGATATTTGTGAAATGGCAAGGTGGGGAGTTTATCTTTGCTTCTCAGTGGATACATTTCAGTTTACTGGCCCCTCTCCTCCCTCTCAGTCCAGCTTTTCAGAATTTTAAAATTCCAGATAAAACTACCAGGAAGTTGCCAGTTCCTTAAAAGACAGAACCAGTTTTTGAAGTTTATGCTGAGAGCAGAACATCCCCCAGCTCTGTGAATATTTTTCCAGAGCAATACACATGCTAGTATTTTTAACTAAAGGCAGGAAGTCTCTTGAATTTGGGAAGGGAGGGAATGCAGACACAGCAAATAGTGATCTTGTACAATCACTTTTATTCTGCAGCCAGAGGGTGAGTATGTCTTTCCTGCCTTCCCATTTTCATTTGTCTGCTGGATGGCCACAGCTGTGTGGAAACTGAATCAAGTCCTTGGAGCTCTTTTGTGAGGAGCTTTTGTGCTCACTTATCAAATACAGTGTAGGGTTGAATCACGGCATCTCTGTTAGATGGGACTTTGCTTTTAGTTTAGGCATTCTCTTTTAATCTTACAAGCTGCTGGCAGTATGCTGGATTCCTGCTAGTGCTTTCCCAAAACCTGCTTTCAAATGGGTCCTGAACTATTGAGGCATCAGGTTATGTGTGTTTCTGGCACACATTTTGGCACTTTGCCTGTTGGTTTTGAAATGGTTTTTAAAGCCATAATGTGTTTACTGCAGGGCCTAAGCCTTCCTAAAGGTGCCCCGCAAAGAGGCAGTGTGGGTTGAAAATGGGGAGGTTCCTGGGGATTTTGCTCTTGGCTGACTTGGGAAATGACCTGCTGTAGGATGAGTTGAAACTCATTTAGACGAAGATAATTATAATAAAAATCTGGAGACAAGATTCCTGCCAGAATGTGTTCCCAGGAATTGGTACCACAGCAGTATCTTTTGCAGTCAGTTCTGACTGGTACACTTTCTCAGGTGGCTGCAGTGGATTTCAGTCAAAAGAGGTTTTTTGTGAGGCAAGTAACACTATTATTTTTTTTGCAGGGCTGGGGCTGGTCCAAATTGAATGTGCACAGGGACTGAAATTTTCTGTACTGAATTGTCTACCTTTTTTTTCCATTTTAATCTGGGTGTGAAATCATTCTTCAGTATTCTTTATTATGGTGGTTTTCAGTAACATTTATCTGATGCCATGGAGTTTGATAGGCTAAAGGATATGAAAATATAATTCATATTTACATCTGTGTGTTTCAATCAGAAGCCAAAGGTGTGTGCTCAGTGTTGTAGACTTTCTGGTAAAATAAAATCAGGCATACTTAGAAGATTGCAGGTTGAAGGCTGACATTTCAGGCTTGGTCTTGTAGTGCCCTGTGGCTTTAAGCACATTGGAAATATGACTGAGCTGGAGTAATTTTAAAGAGATGTCAAATAATCCAGGCTCTAAAACTAAGTTACATTTATTAAACCATGCATGCTCCTTGGAGTACTGACCCCAAGCTGTTCTTCATGGGAGTGGAATTGTAAAGTGAATATATTTTGCTGTAGATCAGACCGTGATACGACTTTAATCTGTGCAAACCCAAACAGTGGTGCCATTCTTCAGCATTTCATAATGCTGCACAATTAGTAGCTTGTTTCCTTGTGAGTTCCTGGGTACTTCTCCTTCTGGAATAGCCATGTTAACTTTCCTCATGAACAAGGATGCAACAATTTTTGGGGATTCCACTGAGGCAGATGAAAACTGTGATCTCACTGGCTTTCTAATGCAAATACAGCTTTGGGTTGTTGGGAAGTAAGACCTTGTAACTGGGCACTCTACTACTAACAATTACAGCTCAGGTTGTCTCACTTGACATTAAGTATCAATAGTTAATACTTTTCTTGACATGTGATAAAAAAGATTTTGTGGAACTTAAGAATACTCATAACTAATAAAAGAAGTAACTGCGTAAAGGTAAATAATAAGGTAGAAGCTATCAAAAGCTATTAACAGGTTTAAAAAATGCCAATGTAGGGTATTCATATGCTGCTAAAAACTTTGAATGTCTTATATAAATATAACATTTAGAATTCAAACCCCTAGATACTGCTTTTGACCTTTGTGGTACCTCTGATTCTAGATTTTGGGTGAGTAATTCCACAGCTCAAGAACATGAACTCTAAGAAAATTACACAACACCTTGTGGCAGCAGTCAGACCAGCAAGACCCACTAGAAGGAACCAGGAGCCATGTGCTGGTTCATAGGTCAGTGCATGCTGCTGTGGCACAAGTTAATCCTATCTGCAGGTGTGAAGTAGAATAATATTGTATTTCCATGGCACAAATTTGAAATACTCCATATGCACAAGCAATGCAAAGTTCTGCGAGTGGCATAAAAAACAGTCAGCCAGTAGCTATTCCTCGGCCTGGAGCCCACAGGGGATCCACCTTATCTGCTGCTTTTGTATTTTATCTGCAGCCAGACTCAAAGCTGGGATGGCAAGTCACACATTCTATTAAATCAGTTGGCTGCTGATATCATAGGGCCTCCCTTGCTGCTGTAGACATTAGAGTTTGTGTCATATAAATTAAAAAACGCTCGGCCAGTTTATCACACTTAGTGTTGCTGACCACAGAAATAGCCCAGCCCAATGCAGCTGGCCCTCAGTGTGCCTCCAGCTCCTGTTCCAGGTGCCTCAATGCTCTTTCAACCCTGAGCAGCTCAAAGCCTTGCTTTGAGTGAGGGTCCCACCCCTGCAGTGCTGCTTTCTCAGCCTGTGTTGGGGTCACAATGTGGTTTTTGGTGTTCTCAAGGGTTCCACTTCAGGGGGGAGCTGCAGTTGGAGGAACTTCTCTTTTGTTCCCTGCTTTCATGCTCTCTCCCTGTCTGTCCTCGACGGATGGAAGCAGAAAAATCCAGTGTGTCTGACTTCAGGGAAAAATGTTTGAAGCCCAACAGACATTTCTCTTCAGAGAGAGAGAAATGTCGAACAACACCTATTCCAAGGCAGTGGTGAAAGCACAGAATTAATGAACTCTTGTGTTTAGCCAGACTATCAATATTAGCTGAGCAGTTCACCTACATTTTTGCTGGTTGGTTGTAGCATTCTCTGTCTACTGTAACATGCACTCTGTTGTATTTATAACCCCTGATCAGTAACTATTCAGACTATCCCTTCTTGTTTAAGTTATTGTTTGATAGTGTTACTTATTACCTTTGTTTAAATTTCTAAATTTAAACACTAAATTTAAATTCAGTGTTTGTATGTTGCCTCAGAGCCTGCAGCTGCAGCACGTAGATGTTGCAGTAGGATTTAAACTGAGTTTCACTCATCATTTCGGAGAGTGAAAGAAAATAAACACAAGGGGGAAACAGCCTATAGAGACTCATCAGTCTCAGGTGCAGAAAGAGCTTTTTTATTATGTTTATTTATCCATATCAAATCCTCACTCTTGGAACTGGAACACTGAGAACCCATATCCCAATGAAATCTTGTGGTATCAAAGTTACAGTATTTTACCTTGTACTTTCTTCCATGATGACATGTTGCAAAGAGTCTCTATTCCTTACTTTTTGTTGATCAGGATTTTTTTCTAATTTTGTAGGCTTTCAATAAGCCATCCAGACACTATTTTGCACTCTGGGAAAATGCTCCTGTTAAAGGCCTTTAGAACTCTGTTGCTGTAGCTTCTGCAGACTGCATTCCTCTCAAGAAGTTTTATAATTTGAGAAAGATTTACATGGTTCCTTCTACTGTGTGACTGTGAGGAACTCAGGTCAGCTCCCACTGTCTTTCTTTCTGACAACAAAACAACATGACGGTCTGAGAGCCTGGCTGATCCCATTTTTCCCATTTTGCTAAGAAGGAGGTGAGCTGAAATTGTCCTGGGTATCTGCTTTCGTATTGCAGATGGTCTCAGATATGCAGATTGGGCTCTGTGGGCATGGTTATGCTTTTCACTGTGTCTTGTTCTGAGTGGGCTGCTATATCCAGAAAAAGCTGTCCATATGGAGAGGCTAGCTGGGAACCTGGAAGCAGTGTATAGCCTCTCAGTGTGATGGTGGACCTTGCCCAGAAACCCTTCTGTAGTGTGGGGGGGGGCACATAGTGTGCACCTTCTCACTGGCTGGGCAAGGGAGCAGTGAGCCAGGGCTTGCTCAAGGCTCTTGTCTCAAGATGCAGCTTTTTGTCCAAGTGTCAAATTTGCAAGGTAACAGAAATGAAACAAGAAAAAACAAACAAACAAACAAAACCCCCATGAACAAACAAACAAACAAAACCCCCAAATCTGAACCAAAGCAGGTTATAGAGGACAGAAACCTTTTTCCTCTCTGTATTTCTACCAATGAATGTTGTCCGTGTCCACTTCAGTCACTTGATGGCAAGCAGCTCCTTAATATTTTGTGTGTGTGTGTTTTTCTTTAAGGTCATAACTTCTCAGAAATATTAGGCACTTATCTGCTAAATAGAATACTGTAGTTCTTTGTACTTGCCTTCCACAGAGATTTGAGCCCTTGAGATGGATTTGAATAGTGGGGTTTTTTCCAAGCTCTTTCACAATCAAGAGGGTGATTCACATTCTTTTACAAAAACTGAGATTCTTGTCCTGTAGACAAGCAATGACAGAAGGTGTGACATAAATAGCACGAGGATTTAGAGTGTCTATGTGTGTCAGTGAATTGCTGATGGATATATTTTACTCTCTGGGATAGGAGTTTTTTAATTTGATTTTTTTTAACTTGGTCAGCAGTAGTGACTTAACTTAAAGATTGACTTGACTGAATGTGAATGGTGTTGTTTCATAAGGCAATGGGTTTCAGCATCGAATAGATTTTACAAGAAACAAAGTTTGATTGTTGCTTTGGTATTTTTTCAGGTATTTTCTGTCAAAGTATTTTTGGTCTCATTCAAAAATTAAAAATACTGTCAATTTCAGTGTTCAGCCTCTCCTACATAACAGAAGTCAATAAATTGTACTAGCATGATTTAATATAAATAAAAGGATGTGAAATTTATACCTCTTGAAATGTGTAACTGTACTACAAATCTTTCTCGTGGTCACTTTGACAAGCAGGAGACATTTATTTGTTTAATTTGAAAGTTCTAAGTTAAAATACTTAGAATAGCATATTATCATAATAGAATTATAGAATGTTTTGTTTTGGAAGGGATCTCAAGGATCATCTAGTTCCTACTCCCTTGCCATGTGCAGGGACACCTTCCAGTGGACCAGGTTGCTCAGAGCCCCATCCAGCCTAGCCTTCAACACCTCCAGGGATGGTGCCACCCACAGCTTCTCTGGGAATCCTATTCATGGATCACTTTCTATATTGCAGCTGATGACTTCAATTAATGGGGAAGAAAAGTTGAGTGGATTTTTTTAAAAAGTAGGTACTTCTGAGCCAGCAGTAATATCTAAAGCACTCACATAGAAATAGACCCTTTGTAGAGTTGTTCCCTGATGATAGCTGTATCAGTAAGTGCTTTTAAATGCTTACAGTGCCTTAGCAGAGTGAATGTGAAAACATTTTAAAAATATATAACTGCATCTTTTAGTTCTTAGTTACAGAGGCAAGAGCTAAATGTGGTGTTGAGCCAGCTGGACACTAACCAGATCTATTCAGCAGTGCTGTGAATCAAAGTGAGCAGCTTGTCAAGAACAGCACATCAGGTCTTCTTTTGGCAAGTCAAATTGCCTTTTTCTTTTCTAAGGCAGAGGTTAAGAATTCTGATGGGCACTTAGTGGAAGCCAGAGGTGGTGTCTCTCAAAGAAGAAAGCCGCTCCCAGCCAGTTAACTGGCAATATCTTTCCTCCAGGTGCGGCAGTGGCTCTTCGTTTGTGTTCAGTGCAGAACTCCGTGCGAGTCAGAATCTGGGAGCTGATGAGGTTTCTGGATGCCCTGGGATGCTGGCCCTGTGCCAGCCTGCCTGCATGGCCTTCAGCACTAGCCATAGCACTTCTTTTTGCACCAGCGCCATGGGATGCTGATTGTCTACTTTGTAGAAAGAGCAGAGGTTAAACTGGAAGCTATTTTTCCTTGGCCACTGCCACATGCAACATAATCGTCTGTTTTGTTGTTACTAATGCTAAAGCAAATAAATTTAACTCATGCTCATAAAATGCCTGCTGTGTGAGTCCTGTATTTTTAGTGGAATACAGAAGTAAAACAGCTGGTGTAATAATGAGACCTGCTGCTTGCCATGGAGCTGAAGGTACATTTGGGAGTGCAGTCCTGGCGTTACTCTTATAACGTGCTGGTGACAGTTGAGCTGGAATTACAGAAATAAATTATATTTGAAATCCTCATTAAAAAAACTAAAACTATCAACTTTACTCTGCTGAAAACAGTCTAACTAGAGTTTTTTGCTGAAAATCAGAGCTATAAAGGAAAGCTGCTTTGTCCTATCTTTGCAGTGGCACATAAAGGTATAAAAAGAAATTGCAATGTTGCTTAGACCCACAGATGTGTTCAGAAGCGTACTTCATATTGGTCCTTTGGATCTGATGCCTTTGTAGCGTTCTGGTGTAGTTGAATGAATGTAGTTGATTTTCATAGCAAATAGATGCACATATTAGGACCCTGTAACTCCAGCTTTAGGGGTTTTTAGTGCCTGTTCTTCTCTGCAAGCTGCTCCAGTGGTCTCCTTTTAGTTTTGAATGCTGACCTGAGGATCAGAGCTTTAGAGGATTCAAGTGAGTCTTCCCTAATGACATCTGGATATGCTAAGTGTAATTTTAAGAGGCTGAAAGAGACAAAAAAGAGGAAGAGGAGAGGGAGAAGTGATAGTTGGAATAACAGCCACTCTCTCATTCAAACTCCTTAGAAAAGGAGGTGCCTTGTTCCTGCAGTTCTTGCTGTGTGGAGGAGCTGTGGGCACTAGAACAGACAGCTGGAACAGAGAGTGGCCAGGACTTGTCCTGCATCTTCAGAATGGTGCAAAGGTTGGGGCTGCTCTACACTTGATGCTGGCCTTTCCTCTAGCTGTTGGTGCCTGGAATTGCCTGATGACTTTTTCCACATCTGCCCTTCCTCACCCTGGTCTATGCCCAGCTGGATAACACCTGATCCATAACTGTGAAATTCAACCCCTCTGTGTCCTTCAAACAATTTCAGAGGCTAAGCCTTTTTCTTTCCCTCTGTTAATAGCTGGGAAAAGTTTTTCTAATCTGTGAAGGTGAAGCTCATAAAGCAACAAGTGTAGAGCAAACATTCAGATGATTCTTTATCTGAAGAGATAAGAGTGACTGAAGTTCATTTCAGAGTTAATGTTATCATAGTATATTAGTAGGATCCATTCACATCCTAGAGGAAAAATGTTCTTATGTTGCTAAATACCATACACTCTCAGCTTCAGGCCATAAGGGATGAGGAAAACATGATTCTGAAGTAAAGTTACGGAGAATCAAGCTGAGAAGTCTGTTAGCATAATTCTGGTAGTTACATATTTAGCAGAAACAGACAGCTCTTAGAGTCTCATTTTTCTTCAGCCATCAGTATAATGAGGTAATAAACCGTGCACAGATCATAGGTTTCCAGGCAAGTGGCTGCAAAGGGTCCTGCTTCTTCAGCAAGGACAGTTAATATTCAGTTCCTTTAAGAAAGAAACTACAATACATTGAGTTTTTATTGAGAATCACCAGAAAACAAGTTTCTGCTTGTGCTGGAGAGTTGGTATAGTACAGATGGTTTCGTGTGGGGTAATTTTCTTCACAGTGGCTGGTATAGGGCTAAGCTTTGGATCTGTGCTGATCACTCAAGGCCTTTCTCTGTATCATAGATGATGTTTGCAGGTATAGTCATGAGTTTGCCAGCCTGATTTGATGTTGTCCTCCTTCCCAGCCCCCCTTATGGTCACTCTAGCTTCTTCCTCAGGGCTGCAGTCCTTGTGTCTGCAGAGGTCCAGAATCTGTGTTACATGAAGGGGAAGAGCAGCAGCAGTAGAGCAACACCTGCTGTGTCTTAACACAGCTGCCAACATCACCCTGCAGCTGCTGCTGCTGAATAGAGACTGTACTTATGTGTACCTTATGTTTTGCATAGGCAGAACACTAGATGAATTTCTGAAGTGGCTGATGGTTTTGGTTTTTTTCCCAGGCTGTGCTGTCTAACTGGTGCTGGAAACAGAGACATTTGATAAAAGAGATTAATCACTGTAAATTCCTTTTGTGTCCCAGTGAAATCAAATGGCATACATGTTGAGAGAGAAACTGAAAGGCACCTGCAGAGAAATCTGAGAGGCTTTATTGAGATTAACATAGGGCTTATTTTGTAATTTTTGTTGTAATAAATTAAACTGAAGTTGCTTGATTTCCACTTGGCATTATCTCAGTTCTGGACAAAAAATTGCTGGTCAAACGAAAAAGCGGAATGTAATACCTTTGTCATGCTCTTCCCCATCTCCCAATGAGGAAACCCACTGAATTTTGGCACTCCTGAGTAAAGGTTTTAAATGAGGAATCTCTGTGAATATGCTAGGGTGGTAGGAAATGTCAGTGTAGTTGTGTTGCATGTGTAGGAGAAGTTGTTTCAGGGGACAAGAGAAGAAGAGTGCTGGTACAACAATAGTTGAAATACTATATTAGTGTTCTTGCTATAAAGACAGTGGTCAGAACTCTGAAGCAATAAATGGGTAGAAGCTGTATAGATTAATTTATGAGGAAAAATGTAAGAATTAAATATATATAACTTGCCTAAGCAGTGACTGCTGGGGCTCATAAATCTAACAAGTGTGAGAGGTATAAGCACACACACAAAAAATAGAACTCTGCATATAGCCGGGGCTATGTCTGAAATGGAAACTTCGGGTATCCTGTGCGTGACTTCCTAGATGGATATCTAGAAAATATGTAGCAATGAATATCTTGTCTTTTTAGGGTGATTAGAGCTATCTATTGAGCCTGGCTTCATCTCGGGACATTGGTCATGTGAGCTGTCAGCGTTACTTGAATCTAGTGTTCACCTAGAGTTAACTGTGCTTAGGTCCTACAGACAAATGCTGATGAACTCCTCACTTTCTTCTCATCCTTGAACACCAGTCTGGGGGAAGGAGTGTCACAATCCTTTTCAATCTCTCAAATTTACAGGACAATATACTCTATAAACTAAACTTTATTTAATGAGCTTATTGTGAATGAAAGCAAACAAGTATGTCAAATGAACTCAATCCCCTTTGTACAGGATAGTCTAACATGATTTCATTAACTCATCACTTAATTCATGAGTGATTATCTTTTAAAGCCCTTCCAGCTAATTTGATGATGAGTCTCGTCCTCACAGTATAATTGAGCATCTCTCTCTGTGATCCTCAGAAGACTGCTGCAGGAAGGGAAAAATAATTACTTCTTTATGTGCTTTGAAAAAACCAACACAGTTTAGATAATCTAAGTTACTTAAAGGTAACATTGGTAATATTCCCAAGTTCTCTGATTTGTAACTTGTGCACCAGTGAGCAGAGCAGTGACCTCACTGATAGTGATGATCCTTCCTTCTCCAACACAGTGTGGGCATCCTGGTGTCTCAGTGAGATGAACAAAAGCCTCAGCAGTCTGGCTGCTGCTGGATCTGCTTCAAAAGCTTTTTAGGTCAGCTGAGGAAGTTGGGTCTGTGGCATTTCCCTAGGATTCTGAAAAAACTGCCAGGCAATCGAAATGTGAAGGTGGTGGCTGCAGGAGACAGCAAGCTGCAGGTGAGAACAACTTCTCCTCCTTTGCCAGGGACTCTTTCTTAGCCTTCTGCTGCTCTTCCTTGGTGTTTTTCTTTGAGGATGTGCCAGTTGCATTTTCTGCTGTTTATGGTCCCTGAGGCATGCAGGAATGACAGGAGTCTACCTGAAGCAGGCCAGAGTGTGGAGCAGAGCTGGCTGCAGTGTGTGCAGCCCCTCTGTGCTGCATTTGTTGTTTCTGTTTGTTGCAGCTGTTTTCTGTTTGGCAGAATAGCTGAAGCCTATGAAATTAGATCTCCTAAACACAAGTTACTGAGCGTCTTTAATACATGTGATCTTTGGAGTGACAGTTGTGACACAAAGCAGAATCAGAGTGTGGCAGGGATGTCAGGCTGCTGCATTTTGTGAAAGCCACTTTAAACGTATTTGTATTTTGCTCTTGCAGAGTGAAAACCTGTAAAATGGGCTGTGAAAGGGAGTGAAAGCATTCTTTCCTTGTTCTCATTCTTCCTTGGGTGCCCCTAAGGGATTTTAGGAGGTTGTTGAGCTGGCTGGACTGTTGATGGACCATGAGGGCCATTCGGAGGGTTTAAGAGCAGTTCTTGGTTTTCATGTGGTTCTTGTTTCTTCACAACTGATCTGCTATATACTCAAAATACAGGCAGCAGATATTTTGACAACACTCCAAAAAAAACCCAAGGGCCCTTGATAAAAAATACTAAGTCAACAAAAATACGCACTTACAAAAGAAATGGATTTAGACATAAAAGATTTAAAATTCAAAAGTTGTATGTGGATAGTTTAAAATGTAATGTTTATCTTGGTAGAGGTTTTTTCTGCTGAGTCTTAGGACAGGGAAGCACACAGCACTTTTTCACAAATGAGGCAGAGATGATACTCAGACCAGGTTTGTTCTTTCCTCTGCCGTAAGTTTTTTCTGTTACCCTTAAGTAACTTAAGTTATTTAAACTGTCTTGGTTTTTCAAAGTTGATAAAGAAGTTAATTGTTCTTCCCTGCCTGCAGCAGTTGTCTGAGATTCAGAGACAGTCAATCATACTGTGAAGAAGAGACTTATAATCAAATTAGCTGGAAGGGCTCTAAAAGATAAGAATGTATTTTCTACCTCCTACTTTTCCCTATTCTGCAAAGCAACTCTTTCTAAAACACCTTTCAGCAGGCTCACTGCTCTGTTGTTGAGCTGCAGGTACGGGCAGCTGTTCTGTTCTCTGCAGAGGTGCTCTTTACTGTCTGTGCCTGGACACCCAACAGTTGCAGATAGCACTGGAAAGGACCGAGATGCCAGGTGCTCATTCTGTCTCGTATTTCAGATGCCTGCGGTGATTACCACGTAGGATCAGACTGTTGAAGCAGAGGCATCTTTCAGAGAACGTGGAGTGAGGAGCTGCAGGGGGCTGTCGTAGGGCACTCCTGTATCCTTCCTTGGCAGGTGTCAATGAGCTGCTGTCTGTCGCAGGCTGAAGTGCAGGACCTACCAGAGCAGCTGCTCCTCAGGCGTCAGCTGTCCTGACACAGGAGCATGACTTTTTTCATGGCAGGAACTAAACAGCAACATGAACTAAAGTTATTGATTTAGTGTAAAGAAACAGCACTCCATGGAAACAGGAAACCTGCGACCCTGTAAGCATTTTTACTCTTGTTCCAGTTTAACTTTCAGAAAGCTCTTCCTTCCTCATTTCTACATTTGAGCTGTTTCCTTTCCTGTTTAGATGCAGCTCATGAAGTACATTGTTAATTTAGTCAGGTAGTTTACAGTTACTTTATAAAATCCAAATGAACTTGAACAGTGTAAAGTAAATACAGGTTTTCAGCACTTTGACTCATACAGGTTTGCAATTAGCTATTAGACCATGGCTAAATCTTCGTGCTCCAAGCTGATGGATATTGCTGGTAGTTGTTCCAGTTCAATCATCCATGAAATATCCACAGATTTATAGTCAACATAGAGTGTAACTGTCAAAACAACTTGCCTGATTATGACAAAGAAATAACTATCAGAGAAGTGGCAGGCAGCTTCTTGTCTGAAGTGTTTCACTTCAGATATTTCAGTACCATTTGCATGTTGTATCATTTCTGAGAAATGCATAATACGCAAAATGCATTTGTGGTTTTTAAAGAATTTTGATATGTCCAAATTTCTCATCTGGCTATTGCTTTTCATGGTATTTTTCTTTGGGGAAAAAAAAAAAAAAAGAAAAGGTAGATCGATTAATTACTTCCTACATGTATTATAAAAAATACATGGTGATGGGTGAATTTCTTCAGCTTAACTGCCTGACTTGTATGCAGGCAAGTAGTTGTATCTCATATTTTAAAGTTCTCAGAAAGAGACTGTCATGTTAATAGTAAGATTGGGTAAGTACCAACAGCTAGAAGCACAGCACTTGAAGTCAGCTGTTTCCTATTTGATTTCTTAAACACAGGTCTTCATCTTTTCAGATGAAGAAAGTGAAGGGAGATGGTGCTGTTGTACTTACCTACTTGGCTCCATGTGGAAGGTCTTCCTTTCATGATCCTGATAATAGGAACATGATGGGGAAATGGTCTCATCTGGGATAAAAGTATTATGAGAAATTGTGGAGAGATGGAAATATGTTTGTGAGCACCACCAGGCGAGAGAACAGAATTGCAGGACTACTGAAGATTGACAGCAGCGCTCCCAACAGCTTCCTTGAAGCCTTTCTTTTCCTTCTCCAAGTGTCTGTCCTTCCTGCCCTGCAGAGCTCTAGCTGAAAGGTTCCTTACCCGTATTATGGAGGGTCTGCCCACCCTGGATTGCTCTTAAGAGTCAAATGCTAAGCCTGGAAACAAAGAAACTAACCCCACAATTTGTAGTTTATTTTTGTTGACATCCCAGGCATTGTCAGAGTAAATTCGGGCTGTACAGAATACCTGTAAAATTTAGGTGGTAATAGCAAAATATAGGTGGGATCTCTGGGTTATTAAAATGCAAATTGAGAGTGAGAGGGAGGTGTCACTACAGGAATGGTGGCAGTGGTGTAGAGGCAAGGCTAAGGTGCATAAAGGGCTGCAGAGAGAAAAGCAGCAAGTCTGTGGTGCTGTAGGTTGGTGTTGTGATGCTGGTCACATTTGCCCTGCTGAACTCCCTGTGATAGACTTAAACAGTACAGAAAACCCAAACATCATTGCTGGAACAATGTACTTCGATTTTCTACCTTTAGACCTGTAACATGTTGTGAAGGCTTGAGCCATTTTATAGCTACAGCAACTCCCTTCCCTTCTCCGTCTACCATGCTCTCACTGAAGTATCACTTTGTTTTAGGCTGAATTTCTCTGGAACACCAGAAAATATAAGCCTTGCCTTATGGGAATTCTGTTCTGTGTAAATTCAAGGTATGTGCAAAACTGGTGCAGAGCTAAAAGATCCCTTACCAGCCTTTTTTGATGTTTCTGTTCAGGTAGCCTGTACAGCCTGTAATGATGGGATTATAGGTTGCACAGGACAAGACGTCGCAGTTAGATGGCTCACAGACCTAACAAGGCTGTTTTTCTGCAGGTATGTGACAAATATTCCCCTAGTTATCCTTGCCCACAGGACATGCCATGTTGAGCTGAGAGTGGGAAGCATCAGTGGGTCCCCAGTTGGCAATGCAAGGAGTGACTGTGTGCCTGCCATCTCTCAAGACTTGAGTGGAAATTTGTTAGCAGGTTCAGGAGCTCCAAGGGTAATTCCAAGGGTGTTGAGATTCTTTTCTTCCTTTTGTCAATGTATTATTTTGCTGACCTTGGTCATGTAGATTTGGGTGAGTGGTGGGATATGTGATGAACCTCTCCCAAAATGCAGTTGTTCAGGACCCTGATAAGTGTGTAAGAGACTTCCTTTAAAGAAAAAAGTAATCTTTAGGCTACTAAAGCCCTTTGGGAGCTGCACAAATGTGGACCCAATGTCTGCGGTTGTATTCCTGGCTGGTAAGAATAAATGCAGTGCTGCTTTTGGAGAACTGGATGCCGCATTTCCAGGAGATATAGATTCCAGATAGTGAGGATGCAATGCAAATGTTAATGTTCTGGAAATAACAAGCATGGTTTAGCAGCAAAACAGAAATAGATCAAGTTGAATCAAGCCAAAATAATATTTTTGTTCCTTACCAGAAGAGAATTCTGAAGTGAGCTGGGGAGTTCACTGATCAAAATCCACCTGGTTTTCAGGCCTTTCTAATTCAAGCTAAGGATGGGAAGGCTATTTATTTATTTATTTATTTATTTATGTAGAAATAGATATAGGTGTCTATATATATATATAGGTATGAAATAGCTGTTGAAGTTCCTCTGATATCATTTTCCCATAGCTCAGGGTTTGGATTGGCTTATCTTGGCTCTAGGCAGAACAGGAGTATGAGTCTCTGCAGTGTGGCTTGTCATTTACCTTTAACAGTTACCATGAAGCTCTGGATAATAATGATAAAGAATAATAAAGAATAAATAGTCTTTGATTTGTTGCTTTAATCTTCTAGAGGTGACACTGAGCTTTAGACTTTGCCAGCCTTTCCTTGGAAAAATAACTGAGTCATTAAGTCCTTTGAAGAGAGTAAATGGTTTACTTCTGATTCATTTCATGTACAGGTGATTGCACTGCTTTTACTTGTAGGACATTAATTATGAAACAAAACTGAGATTTTATTATTTTTAATTATGGTTCTAGGGACATTTTACGGACTCGCTTGGAAATTGCCTGTGGCTGGCAGCTTGGTATTTCAAAACAGAAGGAAATTCAGCTATTCACCATTTGACAAAAGCTGGGCTCTGACTGCTCTGCAATTTTGTAAGGAAATGGGTAATCACACATAATATAACAGAGGTATGAGATGGCAGGTTAGCTTGACCATAAGAAAGAAGTGGTGTTTTTTTCTTTCTGATTTGCAAGGCATTCTTGAGCAAGCATTATGTTTGCATGATGTGAAACCTTTTGCTGTTGTGTCTATTGCATTTCATATTTAATTTATACCCCTGAAGCCAGTTGTCCTTGTAAAATTGACTTGAAAGCTGTCTTCCTTCTTTTTGTAACGGAGTATTTCTGACACTGTGAAAGGTGCAGTAATCCACTTCAAATTCTAAAGTTTGACAACTGGAGGTGGGAGCAAGTAAGATTTAAGTGGGTGCCCAGCATACCAATTACTAACACCACCTAAAATGTACATTTTGAATCTGTAAACAGGATGGCACAAAATAAACTGTGAATGCAGTGATGCCACATGTTTGGTGTGGCTGTGTGAGAGCCCTTACCTGCTGATGTTTATGGTTTAGCATCCTCAGTGTCTAGAGCAAAATACAATTACTGGTAAGATACACAGATGACCCAAACAATATGTTTTACCAGTTGCTTTGCTGATTAATGGGGAGGTCAGTGGTAGGAAACTCTCTCCTTGCTGGAATTGATTCCTTTGCATACCTTATAATATGTAAAGGCAAGCAGAAGTTAGGTTAAGTGTCACTATTCCCACCCTAGAGGTGCAGTAACATGTCCAAGGTTTCCCAATAAGCTACCAAACCCAGTAGTGTTGTTTCAATACAGTTTAAAAAAAAAAGGAAAAGAAAGTTATAGGATGTAAAAAATAAAGTCCCCATCTGGAAACAGAGAACGTAAAAGATAAGTGTGTCCTGTAAAGTGGCTGTTGTGACAGAGGCATGAGGATAGTGATGGCTGCATTTGAACCCCAGATTTTGGGGCAGTTGAAGATGGGGAGAGTTCTGAACACTGAAAAACTGGAATGTTTTGAGTTTTCTTTAAAGAGACTACAAAAATTGTTTCCTGAGGAAAAAAAAAAACCAACAACCAAAAAACCAATGAAAGTTTACAATAAAACCCTGAAGATTTTCAACCTAAGTAGCTTCTTGTAGTCTACAGGTACCTACAATAAAGAGACATTTCTGAGGCTAGAGAATTGTTCATCTAAGCAGGTTAAACTCTACAGATCAACTGGCTCAGCTCATTGAAGAAAAATAAGCATCTGGGCTTTTTTAGTTATGCTAGGTTATTGTTCTCATCTCTGATTTATGGAGTAACCACAACACCCCTCTATTAAAATCTTTTAAGTCAAGGCAAAGATGCTTTCTGATGAAAAAAGAAAATGGAATTCCAGCTTAGACTGAGCTTTGTGAAGAAATTGCCATGCTGTACATGTGCAGCACATCAGATAGGATCAACTTCTCTGGTCCATTCTGGCCTTAATATCTTGGGGTGTGTTTGTTGATCTGTGCTTTGATTGCAGAGCTATATTTAATATCTGACCAGGATAGCAAAATATCCCCAAACCAAACAAAAAGGTTCTTCCTCTTTAAGCTATAGTATGATTTTGTGGAAATAAGTGTACCTGCCTTTCCATGCTTGCATTGGTTGCTTGTGAGAACCCTGAGCTGAAATAGTGTAAATGCAGTTTAAATAAGGTTTTGTCCTAAGTAGTCTTGGCTGCAGTTGTGTACTGGAAATACAGAAATGATATTAATGTATTGTGACGCTTCTTCACAATTTTTTTTTTCTAATAAAAATGTGGGAAGATAAAAACTGACAACAGCCAGAGTTCTTTGCTGTCCTTATGTGTTGTTTAGCTGATCAAATCAGATATTTGATTACATTCAGTTTTTCTTATTGCAAAGACAGTGGTTGGGGTTTTTTTGGGCACTACTGGAACAAATTAATTTGTGTACCTGTTGGCTGTTGAGGTTTCCACCTTAACTAAAAAAGTAAGTTTTATTCATGGCATTTTGAATGTGGGACAAAAAAAAGAGAATGAATTAGATATTGCTAGTGGTGTTGTGGCACTCTCAGTCATATCAAGGAGTACCAGTATATCTGTCTGCCATTTGTCCTCTGCTCTCTCGTATATCCTCTGAAGTCACCAACATTTTGTTTGTGATAGGCATTTATAGCCAGACCTTTCATTGTTTGCATCCTGCAGTTCCCATCAGCTAGCCATTGGCTGTGTATAAAGTACTCTATATGTACATGTCACTGATACGAAACCATGATGCACCAATGTACACTTTCAGTCAAATCTCCTTATCCCATGAGTGCTACCTGCCCCAAGGAAAGAGATGGGTTGTAGGTGATGAATGTTGTACAAATCCCTGTAAGGGTCCATATGGAAATCTCTAGTTCTGTTTGCTACAGCCTGCTCTGTGCTAAGCCACAGCCCATGAGACAGACCTTGTTAAATCTCATCCTCACAGAACCACAGGTTGGAAAAGAGAACAGAATCGTTCACGTTGGAAAAGATCTCCTAAGATCATCATGTCCAAACATTCAGTGATGTGTGTTACAGATTATGGCAAATTATGGCTGGCTACATGGTCTGCTGAAGGTCTTACAGCTGTATTTCAGTGTGAAGCTTAAGTTTAGAAACTGAGAACCCCAACATTTTATGATGTGCACGCAGATTTGGGGTGCTCAGTTGGAAGGCATGTGAGACTGAGGTTGAAGTGTGTGATAACTTTAGGGTGCTTGATGCCAGGCTTAAACACCTCAAGCGTGAAACACCTTGAGGGTGCTGCTCTACCTTTAAACTCAGATGTGAATGCCTTTGCCAAGTCTAGAGAGTGAGACAAAACCAGAATTACCGCTTGGTCTGACTTCCAGCTCACCTGCTTGCATTGCCAGCAGGAGGAAAATTGCTGCACTGTAAAATGGCAGAGAATACGTCAGCATGGTTCTTTCACTCTATGGATGTTAAAATCCGTACCTTTGCTGAGGAATGAAAGATACACTCCTATAATAGACTCCTGGAACAGTCTGTGCTGTCTGTTGTCCAAGGGCAGATTAGACTGGGAAGAGCTTGCAAAAGAATTCTGGGAAAAAAAAGCCTGAAAAGTGCAGCAAAGATGAAGAATGTATTTTAAGTTTATTAAGCCATTTTCCTACGGAAGAGTGGTTTCTCAGTGTAGGTTGCGCATCTTTTCCATGCTTCTGACAACACCTTTGTTATAACTTGATTATAACTTGATTTATTATAACTTGTTATAACTTTGTTTTAACAGTCTTTCCTCATTGATAGGGGTATCAATGTGTTTTCTTGTTTGCTTGGGGGTACTTTTGTCCACATGCAGAGAAAGGCATGTTAAAACTATTTTACATACAAGTTAATTGTTGTTAGAAGGTACTGGGAAAACAGACCAAGATGGAACAACTCAGCCTTGCTCCTGAAGAGCATTGCTCCTTCCTCTTGTTTTGGTGGTGCAGGGTGACAAGTGTGCTGTCAGGAGTGAACAGATATTAAATGCCAGTTTTGAGTAGCCTCTCCAATTATATTTAATTTAAAATTAATACCCCTAATGCACTAAAGTATTTTGTGTCCCAGTAGAGGCAATGCAGGCTGTTGGTTCTTTGAGCACTTGTTAACTGTTTATGACTGAATGGCTGGTAAGCTTCATGATTAAATGGTCTTAAATCTTACTGGAAGCTGACTTTGGTAGACAGCCATGTGGTGTGATTGTGTTTCTCTTTCCTCTAGAAAACCACACTACCAAAAAAACCTCAAAAAACCAAACCAGGTCATTCATAACTCTGCATAAAATAGTCCTGCCTTCAGGTGGGATGTTAATTATAGGAGGTTTTCCCTATTCTTCTGTTGGCAGAGTTGGTAGGGCTTTGACTTGCCTCTGATGAACTGGGAAACTTCACCTGGAAAATACTAGGTTATCTGGAAATTCAGAAGTGCCAGTTAATGAGGTAGATAACACAGAGCTGCCTTCTAATGGGTTTAAAAAGCTATTAGTGCTGTGAAGACAGCTTAGATTTCTTCAGAACAAGGAGTTCTTGCAGCTGCTGATACTAACCTGTACTCTACATCTTCCTTCAGATCTAAGCTGATACAAGGGTGAAACAGGATCCATAATTTTACAGGACTAAATGTAATCTTGAATTCTATTTTATATACTTTTTTCCAATTTACAATTAGTAGCTTTCCAGTAAATGGTTTGGTTGATGTATCAAAAATACAGGTTGTCCCTCTATGTTAGTGTTTTAGGGATGAATTTCTCTGCTGTTCTTCTGTTGCTGAGAAATTGGATGCAACATGTTAGAACACCTGTTGGCTTCCCCCAACCATTTTTTTTCCCTTCATAAACTGGATATAAATATAATGCTTTACAAAATAAGACAAGCTTGATATTCTTTGATACTTAATGTCAAAATATAGTGGCAGAATATTTTACTGGTAGGAAATCTGTTTGCATATACACATTTCTGTAACAGAGGAAAGGAGAAACTTTAATTTTCCAGTGATCCTGTGTTAAAATTCCAAGATTAAGAACTGAGCAGTTTTCAGGTCCTTGGAATGCAAGTATGTAGTGCTGCTTGTTCTGAGTAGTAAAGCATTATTGATGCATATGTCAAACCGCACAATTCTAAGTTATTTGAAATTGGACTTAACATAGAATTCCTGTGTGAGTTTGGGTGCATGTTGGGAGTGAAGTGAAGATAAATAGAGTTACCACAGACCATTCATTTTCTAGGACAGTGCTGTGGCTTGTTCTGGAGTGCAGGCTATAAACATTTCAACCTGATGTATTCTGTGGGATTTATTAACTTATATTAGAGTTTTCACCTAGTAGTACTTTACCTGAATAAGATGCTTCCACTCAATTAGGAGCAAGTCTAGGGACAAAACTGGGTTTTAACTTTATTAAGTAACAACCTGAGAGGATTTATTGGAGGTAGCTTAGAGGAAACTTGGCACCATGACTTCTGTCAGTGCTGCAGGCTAGAGATTCTGCTCTCTGCAGGAGTCTGATTCATAGATGGCACCTGCATTTAAATGTATCCCAAAGATGGAGCTGGGTAAGAGGTTCTGCCTTACAATCACTGTTCCAGCAATCTGCTTGTGTTGGAAGACAAGATGAGTACCTCCAGTATTGGTGTTACTATAGGCTTGAGGAGAAAAAGCAACATCTTTGGGCTACTGCCTGCTTGCTCTGTGTGGCATTGAATTCTTGTTTGCTGTAGCAATAAAATCCTAAAAACATGTGGTAAACCTTGCATTCAGAAGATCCAGATTCTTGCCCTGTCTATTGCATCAGTGTTTCAGATACATGTCCTGAATTAATTGAGGAAGAGGAAATAGAACAGCTCTTAATTGGCTGAAGTTCAAAGCCTCTGGGGTGAAAAAGTGAGCAGCTGGCATGCAGTTTTGCTCACTTCCCCCCTGCGAGGCACATCAGAGCACAGGTTCTGGTCCATCCGGGGCACACAGAGCCTTTCATCTTCTTGTACTGGGTGTGATTGTTTTTCTTATGATAATAAGCTTTAGAAAAAAAACACTAGAAACCTCTACAGGAAAACTTCAGGTTTTGTTTGCTTTGCATGCTCTGTAAAAAAGGATAAATGTACAAGCATGTTGTACAGAGTAAAACTGAAGATCAGAACAATAGCTTAATTGTATTGTGTATCACAACCAGTATTGGTTGTTGATGTCAAAATTTCATTGCTGTGTGTATGCTTTGTGCTTTTACTCCTGCAGGAAGAAGGTAAAAATCTGTCTATGATGGATTTGGTGTTGCAAATGATTTCACTGAGTTGCTGGTTCAGCTAAATTATGTTTTTAAAGCATTGATGCCAACAGCTGAAACACAGAAGTGGATAGTTTCACCAAAGCCACAGCCATTTCATAGTTTTAGATTAAAATAGCCTCTTGAATAGCAGTGGGAGAATATAGATTTCCAAAAGAAAATTAAAATACAAAGCAAAAATGTTTCCTTTTTGACATCTGACAACATTTTGGTGTGTCTCTTTGGGAATGGCAATGTTGAGACCTCTGTCCACAAGTATTTGGGAGTGATGGGTACTTAGACACAAGTCATGAAGTGCCAGGAGCATACATGCTCATTGGGACCTTTGCCGAACTATTGGGCTAGTGAGGCCTCTGCACTCTAGGCAGCACATTTGTGTTTCATGCCAGAGTGGCTGGATCTTTTAGGGACCTCTGCTGTGGCTACTTTTCTGTCAGGAAAGCTCTTGAAGCTACTTCTCCCAGCAGAGCTCTCTTTCAAGAAAACAAATTGATGGTTTTAAGCTTGCCTGCTAGATGAGTTTTGTGGTTTTAAAACTATTTATGTAGATCTTTGATAAGGACTTCGAATGAAGTCTTCTTCTGTAAAGTGTTGGTCTTGCTAAACCCAGTTTGTTGTAACTGCTCTGCAAAGTGTGCATGAAGGCTGGAAAGTCTTGAAACTGGTGCATTTGTAGTTGCCCCTTCGATCTTTTCCTTAGAAGTGTTTACTTCCTTTGGTTTTGTCTGATTTTTTAATTGGTTATGTTTCTGCTGTCAGGCTCTCTGAAATGGCAGCTCTGGGGTTTCTGACACCACCTGTTGAAGTTCCTATGAAGTTGTGATTTTAAGTTTGCAGTTGGTTGCACACTGTGGATGTTCTCATAGTATTTGCACTAGACGTGTTTAAAAAACATCATTCATCAGAAACTATCAAAAGGGAAAGTATTAGGATTCTCTGTTTACTTCAGCTCTTGCGCCTTTGTCACCTTGGGTTACTTTCTAACTAGGGTGAAAAGTGTTCTGTACTCCCTACAAGTAATTTGAGCCTCCACAGGAGTGTAGCAACATGTAAAGCTCTTAAGTTCCAGTTTGGAATTGCTTTATAACTATCTGTTATAAATCTGTTTATAAATCTGTTATCTGATCTATCCTTATAGCTACATCGTAATGCCAGCTACTAATAGAGAAAGGCATTTGATTTGACCTAGTCTGTCAGTTGTTTTGTTGTTCTGCTCCTACTTTTTTTTTATTTCTTTTTTTTCTTTTTTTTTTTTTTTTTTTTTTTTTTTTTTTTTTTTTTTTTTTTAGGATAAGCAAGCAAAAGAAATACGTGTTTTCCCTTTGGAAAGGTACCTGTTTACAGCTGCCTGCAAAAAAAATGAGTTCTTAAGTGTTTGGGCTAGTCTAATTGCAGACTTTTAAAGAAAAAAAATATGATGGTATTTCTAAAACCATCAATATATGATGTGCTGTTTTGGAATAATGGTAATAGACAACGCATTTCTGGAATTGTTGTGGCAAGAGAAAAAGGACAAACCTCTAATAGTGCAAGAACAGATAGTCCCAGTATAATTTAGAGGAAATCTAGGTGTGACTAAGCCAGACAAGGACTGTCGCTGTCCTTTGTTGTCTTAGATTTGATCCCAAACATTTTCCTGCCCGTCCAAATAATAATTAACAGGCTGCATTGCCAAGAAAAGTTCTGCCTTTTGGGCAGGAGAAATTTCTAGCTGTGGGAAATGCTCTTCACGAGAGCAAAGTTTCTGTGCTATTTCGTAGAAAAGTGCAGTTAAGTGTTCAGGGAGTGAAAGACAAGAAGTGATAGGATTAGTCAGGGGAGATGGCTGTTTTGATTTTGCAGAGTACTGTGGTTTCTCGTGGCTTGTGGTCGGACCCTGGGAGAGGCCTTGGGGGTGCGGTCTAGATGGGAAACATCCCCAGCAGGAGAGAGATAGAAGCCCTTTATTGGAGAGGTGGCTGGGTGAGGAACTGAAGAGCCAGCTTTCCTTGCCTGGAGCGTTTCAGCAGCTGCTCAGCTGGTTCCCTTTCCAAGATCTGTTTGATGAAGTGATTCTGAAGTGTGTTACCTGCTAAAAAGCTTGCTGAAAAGCTGGGTGAGAGCTGTCACTGGGAATTTCTCCACTGCTGGTAATTCTGACTGACTTTTTCACACGCATCTATCAGATTCTAATTCTAAGCCTTGAGTCAGTCAAATTTCCCAGGTAGTCTCTTCTTTATTAGCCAAGCTGTAAATGCCTTAAGGATTTTGAAATCTGCAATTGAGTAAAGAAAAGCCTGGGGAAAGAAAGCCCCTAAAAGAGAATTACATCCTTGCAGGTATATGAAAACGTAAATCTGTTGAGTTGTGGGGAGGAGGGACAGGGTTATTTACGTTCTAAATGAAAATGTCCATTGGAAATGAAAATGTTGTCAAGCAGTTCAGTTTTTGAGTTATGTCATCGTTTCCTGTGTGCTACAACCTGCTCAGTGCTTTCAATCTGAAAAGTTCTGTGGGAGAAGACTTGGCTGTAACTTTGATAAACATGTAAATGCATTCATCTGACTTTGCATCCTTGTGTCTCTTGTTATCTCATTTCAGCTGAAATTTAAACAAGCTTTTTCTTGTCTGAAAATTTGAACAAATGATGTTATTCCTAGAGAAGAGTTTGAGCTTTTTTTTTTTTTTTAAGAAACATAAAAACAGCTGTGTACATTAAGATACAGGTCTTTCTAAGACCTTTTTAGGAAAATGGGCAGCCAGCCCATTTTCTTATCTGACAAAATATAAGTGTATTTTTGAAAACGAAGTCACTCTTGTTACTCTTAAAGTTTTGCAACACTTCCCAGATCATCATGCCTTCCCAAAGGGCACAGCACAAGAGCAAATATCTGTTCTGGGGAACAAATTCAAAATCATGTCTGTGCTGACAGATTAGTCTTTTGACCTAGACTCTTTTGGGGAACAGGTGGTACAGCCCTTGGATGTAGGCTTGCTTTTGCTTTTGATAAAGCACAAATGCATTTTCATGCTATAATCCCTCCCTCTCAAATTCTTATTCCTGTCTGATTTGCAAACTACCTTTTAAGTGTTGCATCCTATCTTTCCCTCTGAAAATAAAGTAGATTGGGAAGAACAACAGCTTTCAGACAAGCAGACTTCATTGAAGCTGGATGAAGATTTTATATTTCCAATAATGTAAAACTCTAGACTTCAAAGAGATTTAAGATCGGCTTTTCTTTGTCGGAGGAGAAGAAAAAGGTTTGATAAAATAATAAGGCACAGTGGTGTTGCTCCTAAAAATGCACTTGGCCTGCACAGCTGTCTTGGTTTTAGGCCTGTTTTTACACTGGTTTGGAGATGGGCTTCTTTTGAAAAGGGGGAATATCTGTAGCTTCAGAGTAGTCCTCAGAAGACCCTGCAGGCAGATGCTGATGTTCATCCTTCTCATCTCCTCAGCACTTCTGGTGTTGCTTCTTTGCAGTGAGGAGTCGCTGCAGCGAGGAGTTACTGTAATCATTCTTCTGGTTAGAGGAGGGCAAGGCTTAATTTCAGCCTGCTTTAAATGTCAGTGTTTTCAGCATCTGTTTTTATGGCTTGTAAGACTGATGTGGTTGGAAATCCTGGTGCTTCTTTAGAGCTCTGCATCCACAGGTGCCTGGCGTAGAGTCAGATGGTCTCAGTGAGATACATCTCAGGAAGAGGGACTTCTTCCCCTGTTGCACAATGGATTCTCTCCCCTGTGTGCGTGCACCCAGTGGAGTGGGCAGGGAGTGGGAGAGAGCGCACTCAGGGGTGGTGATGGAGCAGAATGCAGCTGAAGGATGCACACCTGCCCAGCAGGAGGTTAGGTGGAAGGTCTCCCTGGCAAAACCCCTCTGCAGTGGTGGGTTTCATCTGCTGGACTTTGATAGAAGAGGTTCTTGGTGGCCAGTTGACTCGCTGTACTTATCATAGCTGTCATTTTGGTCATTGGTAATGTTTGGCTGATTAAATCTGGTGGCAGGTGTTCTTGGAATCTGAGCAGAGGCAGGAAATGAAAGATCAGAAGGGATGATAAAGGCACAAAAAATAACAGGCACATGAAACCAAAACTGTGATTGCTTGGGCTCTTTTATTGGGTTTTAACAGTGCTGCAAGGCAAGTGAGTTTTGATGAAAAACCATATGAATCCTGTATTGGTCTTGTTTCTTCAAGATACCTGGATACCTGGAACATATGTACTCATGTTGAAACTATTGTCTTGCTGAAAGAGACCTACTGGTTACTTCTTTTAAAGTTGATTTGTACTGAGGAAGGGGTTAAAAATATTGCAATTTTGAATTAGCTGCATTGAAAGAATTGAAATAGAAATGGATTGAATTATAAATGTTGCAGTGTAGTCCCTTGTGGGACAGCTAGAAGAAGGTATTCACTGAATGGCCCATATGAGACAGGAAAGCTGTCTCTCAGGAAACTAAAAAAAAAAAAATCTGTCCTCTTTTTGGTTTTTTTGTCCTAGGAAAGACAGATGTATCTTGAATAGATTTCCAGGTGTCAGAAGTATCTTCCCTGGCTGAAACTGGTGTATTGGTATAGGGATGTTATGACAGAATGAGAGATGTGTCTGTTGCAGGGATTTTGTTTGTTTAGTTTAAGTAGGGCTTCCAGAAATCTGAGTGATGGCTAAATCTGAGTGATGTGATCTGAAGCTGCTGTTTGCATTGAGGCTGTTGTTGCATTATCATTTAAATCATTTCTGGGACTAGTGGAGAAATAATGACTGTCCTTTAAGTGGAAGAAAAGACAAATGAAAAGTTAATAAGAGAGAAATCATCTGTATGTCAAATGTAAGATGGTTGTAGGTGGTTGTTAGGACTCCATATGTCTCATTTTCTTGATCATGTAGGATTGCTTACAAAATCAGCACAGAAATTTAACAGCAGATATCTCCAAAATGGCCTTAGTGACTAATTTTAAAAAGGGAAATACCTTATGTGTACTTCATGTAAATTTTTTTGGAACAGTTTTGGTTTTTGGCTTGGTTGTGCATGATCTGCAAACTTAGTAGACTGTGGCAGCACTTGCTTTTTTTTTCCTCCTGCCCCTTAATTTTAAACCATCCTGAAATGTCTGTAGATTATTCTGAAACTGCAGATTAGTTGTCCATAATTAATTAATCTCAATTGGTTTCCCTGGGAGAATCAGACAGGAACCAACATCATTCATCTGCAGAGAACTTCTAAGTGTGTTTATCAGAAACACAGGTAAGTCAGTATGGAAAATATACGCAGCTATTTATAGCACAGGCCCTCACTGAACAGTGGCTAGCATGTCCCTGCCCTCATTTTTCTCCTGCCCTTTCAAGCAGGCTGCATCCAGGGTGGTGACTTGTCGTGCACTCTGCCTCTCAAACTGGGTGATCAGGATGTGAGGAGAACAATGGATAGTGGGGATGTTGGCTTGTCTGGTGACATTTGGGGAAAAAAGGGCCCCAAAATTCATTCTTAGACCTTGCAGCTACTAGTTTCCCCTATGAATTGTCTCCTCCTGCTCCTTTCCTGCAGTCCTCTTCAGCAGCTGTGTGGAGGGAGCTGTACCAGGTGTTGGACAACAGCTCCAGGAGATAACTGAGCTCTCCTCTTTTGCCTGTGACACTACATTACTAAGGAAAAGCACACTGGAAGATACATTTTAATTAGAATGTGTTTTGCTGCAGTGTAATTAAGGGTAAAATGCTTGTGCTTTGTGGAGTAGGGCATTTTATTATTGTACTTTTCCATATCAGATTCTTATCATTGCCTCAGAGAGAAGGAAATGGGAATATAGCAGACCATTTATATAGCAGTCTGCATTATTTTTTGTGATGACTACCCATGAGTTTGACTTGGGGCAGTCTCTAGAAAATCTCACACACAGAGAAAAATTTCAAAAATATGATTGCTGGCTAGCTGCATTTTGATCCAGATTTGTTACAATATTTTGGTGTGGTAAGTCAATATTAAATAAACAATAATTAATGGTGTTCTCAGAAAGTGTCCTTGTAACATCTTTTTGTAGAATTCTGTTTCCAAGATAACTTTTTTGTGTGAAAAAATATTTTTGTTTCTGTGATCTCTCTCTTCCCACCCACATTACAATTTCCTACAAAAGTTACAGTTCCTGAGAGGTTGCTATTTGCATATGTAGTGCTGAGGAATCAGAGGCTTCCATGTCACCTCATACACTGGTAATGATACCAGCTTCTTAGACATAACTGGTCACAAAGTGAATTTGAGCTTAAGTTTGTGGGAACAGTCACTCACTATCATGAGAGGTAGATTATTTGGAACAGCTAGCTCCAGAACCTGCAGTGTAGGTCATTTGCCACTCTCAAAAGTGAAAAATTCAGTATTTCTATTCCAGTCTCTCCCACTCATCATGTCTGCCTGTCTGGTTTTCCAGCTCAGTTATGCTGCTGCATTAGTCCATAACGCTTTGCTGTAAGCCACCAGATTGTTGAAATTTCCACTCTTGACTTTAACAGTGGCAACTTCTCTGCTGTTAGAGACTGGAGGCACCCTTAGCAGAGGAAGTACATATTTAAATTGCATATATATTTTCTGTTTTATGCTAACTGGTATTTTTAACAGAATATGTTGAATTATTTTTATCCCAATTTAAACTCTGTGCCTTAAATTCTCATGAGAATTCACTCCCAGGAGAGCCCATACCTTGAACTGAGTCAAGAGATGTGGCCAACTGCTGCTTCTAGGTATTTTGCACGAGGAAGCAGGTATAACCAAGGGAGAAGGAGTGTTTCACAGCTAAATGCCGTTCACGAGCCTTGGATTTCTAGACATAATTGTGGTTGTGTTAGAGGTGTTTTAGCTAGCTGTCCTGCCACACGTGTGTTCAAATTGCAGAAAGATGTAGAATAGCCTGCTTAGCCTTTGTATGATTAGGGGAATTAGCCAAGAGATTCACGCACTGGCATATGAAAGAGTTATTAGCGGTATGCTGTGCTCCTTAGAGTATCTCAAAGGTTGCAATGCAGTTAATTCAGGGTATCCATTCCTGTTTCAGCTCTCACTGATGTTGTTGCGAGGGCATTCTCTTTGTTTTGGTCCCGGAGTTCAAGTCTTCCTTGTAGCTGCCATGCTTGCTGACTAACATTTCTTTTCCAGGGGTAGGATAAGGGTCATTCCAAGCATCTCAAAAATACAGCCCAATGATTTGGCTGTAGGGCACAAGCTAATGGTTTAATAACTTCACTGAAAGTGGAGATTTAAATCTGGAAACGGAGGGAGAAAGTAACTCAGCCCTTCATGCTTCCCAATTCGTCAACCTAGAGCTAATATGGAAAGTTAATTATTTAGATATTACTTCAACTCCATGGCTCTGTGGCTTTTGCTTCTCTATTCTTTGCAGGTGATTTTAATGGGTAGTCTGCATTTAGAGACATCTGAAAAAGAAAAGCTCCAGTATAGAGACGTTCTTTCAGTGGATGATGAATGATAATGTCAAAATCTAAAGAACAATAGAACGAACTACTGTAAAGATCTTACTTCAATAAACATGATTTAATTTAATAAGTATTTTAAATTAATATATTAAACATATCTAAATATTTTAATTTGTATTGATTGTTGAATGCACTGCTTCTTCTATAAGTAGATAGTTCATTTCTTTTGCTGGAAATTTGAGTAAACTTCAAATACAGGCAGGGTGCAATTCATTGCCTGGGGTGTGTTGGATGATCAGTATCTAGACACCGATTGCAAAGTTACACATTAAGTGTCTGTAATAAAATTAGTTCCTTATTATCCCTTGTATATCCCCCTGAAGAAACAAGAGTTGCTGTTGTGTTCAAAGCTCTTGAGTTTTCCTGTGCACTGTCCCAAAGCAGATCCTGTGTTGAAGGCTGTCTCCCTGCTCCAGGCTGTGTGTTCCTAAATGTTTTGTGGGTGCAGTGCCCCCTGTAAATGGGGTGAGAACTGGTGAGTTGGGCTGTGTCCTGCCCTGCTCCAGTGAAAATCTCCTGCTCTGCTCAAGAAACAGGCAAGTTACTGGATGGGTCCTAGCTCTGGGTGGCTGTCAGCATTCCTGCACTCCTACTGTCTACCTTTTCTTGAGCAATACTTTTGTGCTTAAGAAATTCTGCAGTTTGGTCTGGGTTTCTGACTGTCTTTGATACCTGAAGGCTACAACACACAAATTTCTCAGCGTTGAAAACTCCCAGAATTACTATCTTTAAATCCTGAAAAGTGCTTGTTCCAGGTAAAAAATTAGTGCAGCATCAACATCTTTGAAACACATGGATTCATTTGTAGATTATCTTTTTATTTAACCTAATAGAATATTCCTATCCAGACAGCTAAGGAGTCAAAGTCGTATTTCTTTAAAAACAAATAAATCATGTGAATGTGGTGAACAGTGTTTGGCATATTGAATAGTCAGGGCCTTGTGCACTTATAGTTTTGTTTTCTGCCTTGTCAAAGAATATTATCTTGCAGATTCTGAAATGTTTTAGCCTTCAGAAAGGTGAGCTATAAAGCTCACTGGAGGAAAATCGATCCTTATCATCTCTCTCCATGTTGTTTTCCACCTTCCCCAGCTGTCATATTTCAAATCCGAGGCCTTGGTCCAGCCCATGCACAGTTTTTTTAACTGTCTTAGTCAGGGACGTGATTTCCCGTCCTTTTACCTGCTACGCTTATAGCAATAACTATAAACTGCTGCATGGAATTGCTGCAATAAAATTGTTCCTCTCCTTGTGCAGGGGGATTAACTGTAGAAGCAAAGGACATTGCACCTTCCACCACCTGGGTGGACAGCTTTAAGTAATGGGTCTACTCAAGGCAGGTTGTCTCCTGTGTTTTGATCTGCCTATGTTGAAGTGTAGGGATGGTTCTCCCCAGTGGCTCTGGAAGGGGGAGGCTTTGTCATGTAAACCTGCAGGTTCAAAAACGCTCTGTCATGGCTGTCCCAGGGCAGAGAGGACATTCACTGCATCTGGCTGTGCCTCCTTCAGTCTGGTACCAGAGCACAGTGATGTTGGGAGTTGCAGCAGCATCTCTCAGCTTGCAGTTGAAACAGCCATTCATATTTAAAACATAAAAGGTCTTCAAGCTGTATTGTTGTTATTGTCCTTTAGCAGCACAAATCTCAACAGGCAGCTTTTGGTATACAGTGTAGAATTATGAAGCAACAGGTAGTGACCTCAGTCCCTTATTTAATTTGTGATTGTTGTTCATAATTCAGCAGTGAGCCTTCACTGAGGCCATGCCGTCTGTTGGAAGTTACGCTGTGGAATTCTGCCTTTAGGTGCCAAATGAGGTAGAGGTTTTTCAGGCAACTGTTTTACTGGGAGAGGAGAGGTTTTATTGCAGGAGTTGCACGAAGCACTTCAGAAACACTGCAAATTTTTTTCCTTTCTTTCATTCCCCTTCCCTTTTTTTCCTTGAGTATATTAAACCACAACAGAGAAAATGGGTTTTTTTCAGTATGGGCAATACTGCAATACCTTTAGCAAAACTCCTGCTTTCTATAATGGTAGTTTCACCTTTTACATAGGAGATTGCCAAGGAAGGGGTTTTCTTCAGGCAGACACCGCTGATGTCAGATCACACGGAAGCAGATCACCGTGACAGGCTAGCTGCTGCCTTTAACCAGGTACACCTTGCATCCTGACTATTCTAAGGCCAATTCCCTTGGTCCATGCTGCAGGTGGGACTCTGGAGGCACACCGGAGCTTGGAGGGGCTGGGAAGGAGCACCTTACAGCACGCTGCTGCCATCTGATGGTAAGCTTTCACAGCAACTTTCCCCCCTTCCCATCAGTGTCAACAAGCTTTTTATTCATTTTATGAGAGTCCGTGAGATAACATTAGTTGCATAGTTTTATATATATCTTTCAGAAATAGAAGTACTATATTAATTTTTAAAAATCTGGATTTTTTTGGTGTAATTTTCCTTATTTATCCTGTGTTTTAAAAACAGCTTTACATTAAACTACAACCTACAATGCAACTTTTTCACTTAGTGAAATTAACTTTTTCACTTTGTTACCCTCCAGAAGTAACTATTAATTACAGACACGGTCTTCCTGTGATAACTCTTATGCTGCCCACAAGAGGTGAACGCTGTCAGTTCACCGTCAAGCCAGTAGTGACCACGGTAGGAGCATTCCTGCAGGATGTGCAAAGAGAAGATAAAGGAATTGAGAGAGCTGAAGTCTTTGCAACAGGTATCTTGTTTTTCTGTTATTCCCTGAAATAAATGCATTCCTTTTTAAATGGACTGTACTTCTCTTCTGGAGCTGAAGTTCAGTCCTCCATCAGATTTAGCACTGTTGCTGTTGGAGTAGCTCTTGAATGCTTCTAGAGTTTATTGTTGTTTCAGAGTTAATAACTGAGTCCTCTTGAAAAGGCTGATTAAAAATGCAGAATTGGATCTATTACTGTAACTCTCCTTTTATCCCAGTAGTGTCCTCTGTTATCTTTTTCAATTATTTCTCTTTGTAACACTGACTTTAAATAAGTATCTCCTGATTTCTTTGATGTCTCTTTCTTTCCTTGTCCTCCATGATCATTCTTAAAAGACAACCTGTCCGGCTATTGGATGTGATGCCTGCCAGTTGTTCAGTGTTATCAAGAGCTAAAAGAGTCCATTTGCCCTACTACAGACTTGTGTATGAAAAACTCAAGAGCTAAGCAACCAGATAATGTGTGCAATAGTAAAGGACAATTTTTTAAGACATTGAGGAGATTGCATTTATTACCTTGAGTACAACATTTCAGGGCTCTTGGGTTGAGAGGAAACTGATTGCTAGGGTCAAACGGTAGCTGGTATTTTAGCATTGGTGTGGGCTTTCCTCCTTGTAATACCCTGTTTATCAAATTGTCCCAAGTGATAATTTTCTCAAGCTTTGCCACTGTTGTCTTCTGTTTTGTCTCTTTAGTTTGCCTGTTGATAAAAACTAACATTGAGTTAACCTTATTCTCTCCACTTTATTTCCAAGAAAACTTGGTCTGTATTTTGGCAGTGCTCTTGGAACCCCTGCCCTGGTACTAGAGAAGGTTTCAATCTTAAAACTAGAATTGGGATGTATGGTTTTTTTTGTCTGAATCTGTTAGAATAGGTACTTGAATTTGGCTAACTGAAAGCATCTATTTCCCCCCTTCCCTGCTCACACCCCTAAAAACAAAGAAAAATAAGGATACCTACATATCTATGGAAAGATTTATTTAACAGCAGGTGACACATAAGCAGAAGGAAGGATGGTGTCAATGAAAGTTGGTCTGGTTTCATAGCTGGGTGGATTCATAACATTCTTTTCTTTCTGGTAGATATGACAGGGGGCTGGAGGGGCTTTTAAAGAAACTGAAAATAGATTGATGTTCCCAGAAGGTCAGAAAGCCACAGACCTAAGAGAAGTTGCTTTATTTTCTTTTGTGGGCACATTTAGTAAAACAGAAAAATACTCCACAGAGCAATTTATTGATGTCCTCTGGAGCAATGGAGATGTGATCTGTGTGCATCCCAGTGTGTTCAGGAGCTTCATGTACACAGGAGCATTGGTGTTGGGTTTTTTTGGTCTTGTTTTGCCTTGTTTTGACAGTGTCTGCTAGGGAGCAGAAGTAGAAAATTCTCTTGAAGATAATTTCCTAAAAGACCCTTTATCTTCAGAAGCCATTGTAAGAAAGGGTCGTTGTGAGCAGCTGGCCTTCCTCTTAACACAGAAGCTTTTTCCTACAAAGGATTTCTTAGTGGGGTGAGGCAGAACTTGTGCTGGCAGCAGTTAACCTTTGGGTACTGGTCTTGTGCAGACATCCAGGACAGAAGTGTTTGGGATTCACTGCCAGGTTGCTTTCTTCTCTTCTATGTCAGCAAAAGCTAACTATTCCTGCATCAGTGCAAACACGGGTCACTTGTGAAGCACGAGATGATTCTTGTAAGAAATGTACAAGTCTGGCATTTCTGGCATGGACAGGCAGCAGATTCCAAAGTGGAGATGAATTGGAGTTGTTTTCACCTCATCGGATCTGTTTAAGCACACTCCCATCCCCTCTGATTTGGGAATACTTAGATTAAAACAATGACTCAAAATAGTTTTCTGCTCTGTATTTGTCAAGTGCCAGGCAATTGTAATGTTATAGAACAGCTGAGATGCTTAATTTATTAGGAAACTGATACTGTAAAGAGAAACTATCGGTCAAGTACTGAGAGTTGAACTTAAATACTAATTATTAAAGAAAAATTATGTAGCCTCGATTTAGTGTAGGCACACTTCTGTGTCATTTAACCATTAAATGAAACCTAACCTTAACTGAAGTTATCAGTGCTGTGTATGATGACTCCTTTTCATTACCTGTGGATTTGATTTTCATCCTGCAAACCTTTTGTAGACAAAAAATGACCCTTTGTCCACATTGGAACACTTGTGTTTAGGTACAGGATTGAAAGTATCCTTTGCTTAAAGCCTGTGGGGAATTTTCTAAAATAAAATACCTCCTTTTCCTCAAAACTTTTCTTTATTGCAGTTAATGAAAGGTTGCACATGTTTATAAATCAGTGGTGTATTCAGAACACCCAGAACTGAGATCTTGTCTGGCACTTCTTTCCAAAAGCATTTTCCCCTTCAATGTTATAGAAAGAGTTATAAATATCACCTTAGTAATGTACATGCAAATGAGCCTTGATGTTTTATTACACTGGAAAAGAAAAAAGAAATGAGTGGATGGGCACATTAAAATTTTGGATTGAATGTGATTGGCTTCTGGGTTTGCTTTTCTACTCACACAGCGTGGGCAGGCGACCAGCTGGGGCGTTTGTTTGCAGAGTTCAGTAGTCTAAGCCTCATCAGATGGGGCCTGAGGACAGGGGTCTGGTGAACAACTAATTGCAGATGTGGGGCTGTCTGTGGAGCCTTTCTGTAGTGGATGTGAGAGGACAGGTGGAGAAGCTGAGGGACTAGCACTGTGACAAATATCTGCATACAAAATCTTGGTGTTTTGTAGTCTGTTTGGTTATTCATCTTGGGAGTAAAGCTGCCTAGCCCTTGGCAAGGGCAGGGAAAGCTGCCCCTGTTGTGTATAGAAAATGAGAATCATCTCAAACAGCTACTGTGGGGCAGCTGCTCCATGGCTTTTCCAACCCTCCTGCCACAGTGATGTGTCCATCAACAGTGGTGTGTGACTCTGGGGGCTCTTGGGCATCTGAACCCCAGTGTCCTCCTGGCAGCCACTGTTGTATGTTCCTGCTAATGAATCCAGAGCTCCTTCTTGATAGGAGCTGTAAAATTGTGTGTAAAATTTGTGGGCTACCATTCATTTAAATTTCTGAATTTAAAAAAAAGAAAATGAAGGAAAGGGTTCCAGAGCATCAAAGTTCAACTCCATTCCCTGCACAGGACAAGCCCAAAAATCACACCATGGGTTCCTTCTGACTGTTTAGTACTAGCTACCAGTTCTAAAAGTAGAGTTGCTTCCAAACATTATTATTGAAGAACCCCAGCACTGCTCTGCAGGGTTATCTGCTAATGTTTAAAACTCCTCATGATAAGTGATCTAGAACTGAAATAGTTCTTCTGCAGATGGTACCAGGATCTCTGATGCAACCTTGATGGAGATCTTATTGATGAATGACTTCAAGCTTGTTATCAACAACACAGCATATAGTGTGTCACCTCCTGTAAAAGGTAAGAGCAATCCTTAATAACTGATCATCTCACTTCATTTAGTGAAAGACATGGGAAGTCTCTGAAAACTGGGACCTGGGAGAAAGGTGTTTCTCTTTAGTTTTGTCTTTTTACCATTGGATGGTCCTGCTTTGGGGGTTGGAGGTGGGGAGAGAATGAAGAAGGGTATGTTCTTGAAATGGTTTATATGGCAAATATTTTCTTTTCAGATAAGCTGAGCAGTGAGCATGCTACTGAAATGGAAGATATCAAGTCCTTGGTTCACAGACTGTTTGTGGCTCTACATTTAGAAGATCACCAGATCAGGAAAGAGAGGGAATTGCTACAGAAAGTGGACCATCTGAAAGGAGAGCTTTTGCCTCTTGAACAGGTTGGAAAGTGGGGTACTTATTTTTTTTAAACTCAGAAGCATTTCCTTTCATCAGAAGTAAGTCCTGTGACAGAAGAAAACCCGTATGAATGGGTAGGGTGTGTCTGTTCTGTTTGTTATGTAAACGAGGTCAAGTCAAGTAGAATGCAAATTATTTTCAATTCAGTTCTTTTTTTTCCTTTTGTGGACATTGATGGGGTAGAAACCGCAACAGCTGGAGAAAGCTGTCACCAACATGGCTAGTACTGAGACTGAGAGGCCAATCGTTGAAATGTCATTGAAAGTCGCCTGTTCCTTTATGAGTTCTGAATACCCATGACAGCAAAAACCCAGAGTAGTGGGGTTGACATCATGCGTGGCTTAGGATAGTGGACAACAGGACTCCTGCTTTATGAGGGCCAGCCTCAGTGTTACCCAGAACTGCCTTGAATGGTAAATGGAAATCCAACAGACATAGATCCCTTGTAGTGAGAAGGGGAGATTAAAAGCAGGAATTCTTGGTGTACAATGGCAAGAAGCTCTGGTTGCCCTTGGACTTCAGTGCTTTTGTTTTCTCAGCAGGGTAAGTCAGTTAGAGATGTTGGTAAGAGATGCTGAGAAAGCATGTAGCCCGGGGAAGAAAACACAGTTGGGCAGCTGTTCATCGGAGGCGCACTCATGTTTATTTGAACGGGTTTCTGCATGTCTTTTCTTTAGATGAAAGCCAGAATCATGGACAGTGCAGATGCAAAAACCTCCAGGCTTTTATGGGTTGGCCTGGCTCTGATGTCAACTCAGGGGGGAGCGCTGGCATGGCTGACGTGGTGGGTGTACTCGTGGGACATCATGGAGCCAGTCACGTACTTCATCACCTACGGGAGTGCCGTGGCTTTCTATGCCTACTTTGTTCTCACCAAGCAGGTTAGTCCTTGTCTTCTAAATGCCTGGAATATTGAAAAGGAGGAAACCTGAGTCTGTGAGTCATAATATTTGAGCTCTGATGGAAACAGAATTCAGTGAGTGGCCTTGCCATCAGACAGGGACTGCTTTGATCCCTAATGCAGCTGGATAAAAGCATTACATTATGCAGAATCAAGCAGGTACTGCTGCACATGAGCCAGCTACTGAGCACAGCTACTGTTGGTAAGATTTCATAACCTGGGGAATGAAAAGTGAGGAAAGGAGTCTCTCCTTTAAAATGTTTGTAGATCACTTTGCATAGTAAATGGAACCTTGCTCACTGCAGTAACGGGAGAGCAACTGGTAGTGCTGTGGCAGTTTGTGAATGCTGCTTTACAGCAGCAAATCACCCAACAGTCGTTTTTATTTGCTGGAGTTTATGTATGTACAGTGCAAGGTACCAAACTGTTTGTAACTCTGGCAGCTGCATTACTGAAATATATTTAGTGCCTGAAAAAGTGTTATTACTCCACTTTTCATAATCTGACTGCTTTTCCATGACTTGGAATGAATGGAGGTAAATCCAGGACAGCTGAAATGGAGCAGGAAGCAGGCATTGTGTAGAAGCAAAAAGTTTGCTCAGATCTTAATTTAGCTTCTCTACAGGGACTTGTTCTGACACCCTGTTAAGACTTAGAGAAATGTTTCTTTTTCCTGTTTTAGCTCTGTACTTTACTCTCAAAGTGAACATCTTGATGTTGAACTTTCTATGATGAAAACTCTTTTTGTTGTGGAATTATGTGGAAGAGTAACTAACACTTCCTTCCATTATACCATTGTCTTGGTTTAGATAGACAGGGATCTGCCAGGGAAGGTTGGAGTCTCCCTGGAATGTAAGCCCCTCCCCCCCCTTTTCCAAATTATTATAAATTTGCAATTAAAAGGCTGTCAGGCAAAGATTTTGGGAATAGGTATAGCAATTCTTTACTAGGGATATAATACATATGTTGTAGTACAGAAGAATAAGCAAGCAAATAAACAAACAAACAAGAAATCCTAGAAAACCCTGACAGAGTCAGAAATACAACCTGATACCCTGTTAGTCAGGGTGTTGGAAGGAGTCCAAAGTAAGCCCTCCTGGAGTGGCAGATGTTGCTTTGTTGGAGTAGAGATGGTCCCGTCGAAGAAAGGGTCCAGTAATGGTGAGATGGGTCCGGTCTTCCTCCAGGGATCGGTGGAAAACTGGATACCAGGTGGCACTTGTGGCTACTTTATCTAGGTGAAGATGGTTTGGCTCTCCTCCCTGTGTGGAGCATCTTACAATAGTATGATGTAATGTGTCATGTCATTGGTGAGCTTTAATGGTCCATTAGCAGAAGATATCCCCATGGGGGTCTTGGAACAATGAAGAGAGATAAGCCACACTCCACCATCTGGTAAGTAACACTGACCCACTCAGCCCCAACAGAAGGAATAGAATAACATTCTTTCGGTTACAAAACCCAAGACAACCATGGTATCTATAGACCTTGTGAGACATTAGGTTCCTTCAGTGTAAAGCGGAGATGTGTGTTTTTATGAACAGCTGGCTCAGAATGTGAGTTTTACTCCTTCTGACTGTTTTTAAGAAGGGCTAAGCCATTCGTACTTTTTGTGCGTAGATACAGAGGTTACGACTTGGCTTTTTTGAACAGCTGCTTGTGCTATTGCTTAAGACTTCCAAGTAAGTCCTCAAGAAGTAGTTTCTGAACTTTCTCTGACTCCTTGGAAGTAGACTCTGTTTACTGAGGTGGCTCCAGTCATGAAGATCATGCTATGTGTTTATTGTAACTGAAAATTCCTCCAGACATGATGAAAATGACTCCTACTATGTGTTTGAAAGCCCTTATGACCCATGAGAGCATAACTTCATATGTAGCCTCCTTACAAAGCATACGTGGGTGCTGGACAAGGCAAGTCTTCCTGAAACAGGCTGAGTTTCTAACATGCTGACCTCTCCTCAGTTTCCTTGCTAACCACAAATCCATGTCCTCCTTCCTTCCCCAGGACTACATTTATCCTCAAGCCAAGGACAGGCAGTTCCTCCACTACTTCCACCGCAAATCCAAAAAGCAGCGTTTTAATGTGGAACGATACAACAAGCTCAAAGAGGACCTAGCAGAGGTAATTAAGTGCAGTTCTTCAATAATGATGCAGCTTTGGGCTTAGGACTTTTTCAGGAAACTCTCAGCTAACAGAAAATTGACCTCAAGGCTTGATATCAAAACAGTCTATTGCTTGTCAGACAGCTTCAGCTGTTCAGATAATCATACAAAGTTTGCCTTTGATGTATAGACTACTCCTGTAGGTCATCAGAAAGGCAGACCTTCATGAATTTCATTTAAAACAAATAAGTGAGTTTATCAGCATGACATCTGTTTTTTGCATATTCTAGTTAATGTTGCATTTTTGGCCATTTGATACAATAGCTGCATTTATTTTGGGCACAGTATATTTGTTGCACTGCTGTGGTAAACCAATCTCCTCCTTTCCTTGGAAAGAGATTGCCTTGCAGAGTTCAGCATGTGACATCATAACCTTGCTCCTTAGGTAAAAGACTTAGATTTACGGAATATGGATGACTGGATGGAAAAGGTGGTATGTACACCTTGGAGAAATTTGGTGGCCTTCATGAAATAGCTGTAGCAGATCTCTTACTCATCAATTATTACTCCTCCATCCCATCTTGACAGCCCTGTATTCAATATCTCATAAAAGAAAATGGAAAATACCTCTAATTTTGGCCAAACCCCATAGTTCAGGGTGTTGTAACATCACGTGCCATAACTGACATGATGTTAGAGTTTGATCGGTTTTCAGTGGCCTGGGGGTGTGAATTTTTTAATTGTCATTTCAGGAAGATAATACTTTGGGGTGTGGGTGAGTGGGTTGATGGGCAGGGTTCGTGCTTCTCTCTGGAGACTGCATGACTTGAGCAGGTCTGTCAGTGTTCAGCATCCTCCATTTGATTGGTTTGGTTCCTTGCCTAGGACCAGGTTTTTTTGAGAAAAGAAAGACAGTGCATGTGTGAAAGAGGAGAAAACAGAGGCTGCAGAAGGATGAACTCCCCCTCTCTCTTTCATTGGCAGGCAGAAGAATCCCTGAGGCGTCTGCGCCAACCTCTGCACCTGAGGCTTCCCATCCAGGAAATCAGTGACAAGGATTGACTTTGGTTTTGTGCATATTGGAGATGCCCTTTCAAAGCTGAGACGAACATTTAGTTACTCCATATCACCTGGGTATTTTTGACCACTAAAGTTTTAAAAGTTGCAATAAATAGCTTTAAAAATGATTTGGTCACTTGATGGTTTGGGTTTATTTTGCTTGTTTGCTTTTTAACCCTATGAAGAAACTGCTGAAGCAAAGTTCTTCAAAATACTTGTCAAATCTCATTAGTACAGTGGAGGCATTCTTACTGCTGGTAAAATGATAGAAGAGACAAGGATAACCTTTTTAGTACCATTTACTATAACACAACAGTAGCTCATAGGATAATTAACTTTTCCGTGGAGTAGTAAGGATTCTTTTCCTCCAATTACCGTTTCTTTTTCCCTGGTCTGTGCATTGACTGTAACACCATAGGTGAAGTTCATATTAGCATGACAATTAGGCTTTCTTTAGAAAAAAGTGCTGAAAAAGTAAGGAATCTCAAACTTGTCATTATGTTTCACTGTTGCACTTTATTAAAAGAATTCATCAAAACATTCAAACATGCATGGTTGTATAAAAGTTTAAAAGTAGGTGTAGCAAGATACAACATTTATGACTCAGAACATAGTATATGGAAAGACTTAACTAAAGCAGAACCAGTAAACCGATTATTTTTTCCCCAGGAAAGTGTATTAAGACACTTTGCTCAGTTTGAGTTCTCTGTTGTCCCTCAGAGGAACAATTAATAATGTAAAAAACAAACCCCCAAAACAAAGAAAAGAAATATTTGCTTCAAATCAGCACCATTGAAAAGGCTGAGGTGACCATGCACCATCCCTTTTATGTAGACAATGACAGAGGAATGGCTGATCTTCTCCAGGGCCAAGAGGAGGCCTGATCCAACTCAAAGCCCTGAAGTATGAAGGTTTACATATGTTATATTTTGCAGACCTGCCTACGGCTGTCCAGCAGCTTTAGCTTTAGAGATACAGACAGGCAAGCTCACCCTGAGCAAGCTACACATGGTCTCGTCTCACTACTGCTGTTTTTCTCCTGAGGATGCATAGCACCAGCAAGCTGTGATTGTGCCTCAAGCATAAATTATATTCAAGCAAAAGGAAACCCTGTATTAATCAACCCTATTTGATTAATCCTATATTAATGCTATAACTGTATTCAAGGAATTAAGTTCCTTTTTAGTGTTGCAAGAAAATATATGTCGAAAAAGCTCAATAAAGCTACAAAAGTGGTGGATTCTCCTCTCCACAAATTTAAAAACATGCCCTACAAACATATTCCCTGAAAACTGTGCTCTTAGAGAAAGACAAGTTAATCTAATGGAACATTAGAAATGTTTTGGAAATAGTAAGATGTGCAATAATTAGATGGCAATCAAACAAGAAGCTTTTAAGAAAAAAGTAGTCTAGCTGGAGCATCAATTTCAATAAAATCTGAGCACCTTCTAATATTTGGCACCAGTCAATTTTTCCCAAACTCCCTGAAATGATGTAATTTTAACTGTAAAACTGCTTTAAGATTTTAGAAACTATTATTTATACAAACTGTAATGTTCGATCCCAGTGATTCTACAGAAAATTTTGCAGAATATTAAGTCTCCTCAACTAAGATGGTATTCTTTACTTCTGCAGCAAGTAATAGTAATGGTCATCACTGCTAAATAATCTACTTATATTTTGGATGAAAATACAATTTTTTAGTTAACATTGAGGTAAAACAAGGAATCTGTTTTTTCCCTATAGCATTAATGTTTCTGCTCGCACCCACTGTGCGATATGATACTTTCCTATTAACAAGAGTAAGAAGGTCTATGAAGTCCAAGGAAGATCCATGCTTCCTAAGGGTCTCACACAAATCTTGGATGTACCAGGAGCCATTTTTAGTGTCACGATAAGAATAGTAGCCTAGAGTAGAAAAAGAAGATAAAATTAGATCCAAATGTAAGTAGTGATACCTCTTGGGAAAATATTTATGAGAGTCACTGTTTGCTAGCTACCATCTATAAGGAATTACTAACGGCTGTAACTCTTACTTTGCCAGTTACATAATTCCACTGCAAATTGTAGATGGGAAATGGCTTTGATAGCACTTGTAGTGCTCAGCTAAGAGAAACATGATTCAGGGATTGGTTGCTTACAGGACTGCATCTCCACTTTGTAAGAGAGCAGATGGGACTGAGGACAACATACATGGGGAGACTGCAGAGAACAGCCATGTAGTGCAGAGAAATTTATAAGCCACCAGAGTCCTGGAAACGAGATGGATGTTTGCTGTCAGGAGGCAGCTCAGCCGCAAGACTGATGGCAATGATTTTGTTTGGAAAATTTAATGCACCTTGATAATTTACTTTCACTTTTTCCTTAGCAGGTTGTCGCTGGTAAGGACACGAAAGAACCACACTCACTCAGGTTCAGAGGTGAGCTGAGAAAGAGAGAAAGTTTATTATCATTTGTGATTCAAATAGGATTTGAAGTTTGGTCAAGGATTGGGAGATGAGAGGAACACTTTTTTGATCCTAGTGGTCAGTTCACCAGTCCATTAGAGACTGGAATGAAAACAATCTACTTGTTTATGTTACATTCATGAGAGACTCCACTAGAAATATGTAAACAGTCATCAGAAGGCTAAAGAATCAGGGCGACAGCACGTAACATTTTTTTCCAGACAAGTAGCTACTTATCAGGCATGTAAATCAGATGACCTGGAACTGTTCTAATTTTTTGGACTGCAAAATGAAGAAGTGTTCAGGGTTGTTACAGTATCAGACACTGGATGTACAATACTAGAACTTACCTTGTGCCACAGAGTAGCACATGATAAAGTCTGCACCAGTAGGCAGAGTATAGACACAAGCTGCATCCACTTCAATCTTATTGACAGGGGATTCACTGCTGCTGTCTATTGAATCATGAGCAACGACTGCGTCATCATGTTTATCACCTCGGCAGGCCTGTTGGTGAGAAGAGTTGTTATGCCTGCACCCCTGCCGAGCTCACTGTTAATATGATAAATTCTGACACTAAGCAGACCCACTTCTGTTCAGCTAGGTGTGCCACATCACCATGACTCTGCCTTCAGAAAGACTCATTTACTTCTCTATCACTTAAAATGTTGGGGACAAAGTCCACTGAAAGCTCGAAGATGATCTCAGAATCACTAATTCTGGAAGATCATCTAATTCTAGGTGATCTCTTGAGATAATCTAGTCCAACCCCCTGACTGAAGCAGGGTTAGCTATAGCATGTTGGCCACGACTATGTCCAGTCAGCTTTTGAGGATCTTCATAAGTGGAGACTCCACAATCTGTATGGGTGACCTCTTCCAGTGTCTGAGCAACCTCACATTAAAAAAAAAAAAAAAGTGTTTTCTTGTCTTGAGGTGAAATTTTGTGTGTTTAAGTTTGTTCCAGGTGCCTCTTAACCTGTCACTTGGGTACAACTGAAGAGAGCCTGTCTCCGTCTTATTCCCTCCCACCAGGTGTTTAGAACATTGGTAAGATTCCCCTGAGCCATCTCCTCTGAGCTGAACAGTCCAGCTCTCTCAGCCTCTCCTCGTATCAAACATGCTCCAGAGTCCCATAATCATCTGTGTGGCCTTTGCAGGACTCACTCCAGTAAGTGTATTTTTCTCCGACTGCGGAGCTCAGGATTGGACTCAATACTTCAGATGCAGCCTCAGCAGTGCTGAGTAGAGAGGAAGAAAACTGCGTCCCTTGCTGGCAAGGCAGTGTTGAATTACTGCTCTGAAGCACAGCCATCATTACATGCTGTTACACTTCTGCTCTTAGTGCAGTCTCAAGTGTGTGTGTGTTGAGGGAGGGTTTCTTGTGAGAAGTCAGTACTGACCCCACTATTGTCAGTGATGCAGAAAGGCAACACCTGGAGGATAACAAGGTGAGAACACACTCAAAAGATACAAAGGAGCATTACTAATGGAAATCTGAATGAGTCCTAATGAAAGGTGAATTAACAAGATGCTGCTTCTTGCAGCAACCCTGTGCCCTAAGGAAACTTTCATTTGGGAAAAAAAAAAAAGAAAAAGAAAAAATAATACTTAGAATTAGTCTGTAAACGACTACAATTACAATCTGTTGAAGGCCAGGTTCATATATGAGTTTGCTAATTGTAATCTGGATAAAGAGGGGATAAAGCCCTGCATGAGCTGGTTTGACACCATGACTCTGCTTTGAACAGGAGGCTGGACCAGAGACCTCCTGAGGAACCAAGGAAGGAAACAGGAGGCTACATATGGTTATTATCTGACCACTTAGCACAAACAATATTCCTGAGACAATAAAGCCTTGGTTTGATTCTCTAGATTCTACAGAGATGCCAAGTATAGGTCATAGACAAAAAAACAACCAACCAAGAACAACAGCAAATGAAAATCCACCACAAAAACCAACCAACCAGAAAGTCCCATTAAAAAAAAAATGAAAACAGACAACCCAACACAGCACCCAACTTCACTGAGGATCAGGTAAAGGGATTTGTTTGGAAGGAAGCAATGAAGATACAAAGGTTTGACAGCTTATCAGCTTAGCCTAGGGCTGTGACCAACAGGAACTGAGCTGAGGCTGCACAGAACTTTCTCAAAAAACCCTGGTACTGCCTTCACTGCTATTAAATACACACTGACTCTCGATCTGACATGGGCTTAATTTGTGTTTCTTTTTGTAAAATTACTTATTAAATACAGCTGTATTGATAATTTCAACAGTAGTGTACATTAGGGTTTCTAATAAAAAGAGAAGAATCCTTGTCTTAAATGCCTTGTGGAAAGACTGCATCATGAAAACTGACATCAGTATTGCAGGAGGACACAAGTCAGTGTTAACTACACTGAATTCAGAAACAGACATCTTACCTGAATGATAAATATCTTTGGTTTTCCTATCAAACTCGGGCACTTGTCTCCTCTGAACATGTCTGTGATTTCCTGAATTTTGATTTTGCCATTACGTGCATATATGTGATCATCCTCACCATGACTCAGGAATACACACACAAAGCAGTCAGCATCACTGTGGTCATCAATGGAGGCTGAAATAGTCAAGTAGTGTTCAAATGACAAAACAGTCATATTCAAGTCTAAAAAACATTGTACATTTGTATCATATCATTTAATCCCCAGTCAGTCCTTTTTCAAATGGATGCTATTTTCAGGTACAGCCATACTACAGAGATTTCAAGGTGCATTGATTCAACCTGGCTGAAGGGCCACTAACCATAAAAAAAAGAATGTAGTTATCTTCTCCCAGCTGCATGTACCACCTTTCAGCTTTTAGTGACTTAATTAGTTCTCTCCACAGAAGCTTCACTTATACTGCAATAAAATAATCTTCAGTCTAACCTTCAAGTCCTTTTAATGTTAAATTCCTTGAGCACAGAAATTTATTTTGTTAGATGAACAGAGAGATTGGAAGAAAAAGTATCTGGGAATTCCGCTGCAGTAATTTAGACATAACCAATACATAGTCTCTCACCTTCTTTAATTTTCTGCTTCACATCTTCTGCATTTAGATCATCAAAATGTCTGACTTCAAACCCAAGGTCTGTCAAACTATTGTTAGAACAGAGCAGTGTTAGTAAAAATCTTGCTCAAATTATATATCACTTGCAACTAACTCAGTTTCTTTGCCTCTGGGGGAATGAATACTCTTACACATTATTTATGAACAAAACTACTAAAGTTGATTTTGAATTCAAACTGGTGTCAAGTCTAACACCTGAAGTTACTTCAAAGAGTTTGTCCAAAGTAAGCTCCGGACTCACTGAACTCATAGGATTTGTGCCAGCAGTTTCTGTGACCTAAAACAAATGTGCCTTGAAGCATTTTAATTAGAGCTTTCTTCACCCAAGTTGCATAGGTGCTGTGTCTGCAAAATCTTCCTGTCTTTACTTAAACACAGGATTTAGGTAACTCCTTCATTTGAACATGGTTTCTAAAGTTTAGGGTTTTTTAAGTGTTAGTAGAACAACCAAGTTTCTTACCTGTGTTTCAGATTGTCTCTGTCTGCCATAGTCCCAGGTCTGCCTGACAGCATTAAACCCCAAAAAAAGTACTCGTGATTGAAGATTAATGCAACTCCTCTTCTTTTATGGTTCATTTGGTATTCCACTGCAGGATCAAGTGATTGTCTGCTGCCACAGATGGAAAACATTCTTGGTAAATGAGGCTGTTTCGTTAGTTAAGGCAAATATTGGTGCATTTCTCCATGCATATTGGCTCCAATTCTCCATGTTATGTGTTTAGCTAAATGTTAACATAATTGAATAGTACACACGTACTTATTTGGAACTATCGCTGCCTGTGATTTGCTTCTTCTAAGTAAATCAAGTGGTGCATTGTAATCAATAGCCTATAAACTGGGGATGAGGTGCTAAGTGTAGTGTATCTTGCAAAAGGAGAACAAATGTTTATTATTTACCCTAATGAAATGAAAGCTATGACAATGGTTCATCTAAGTTTTTAGCAACCAGCCCACAAAATCCTAAAGCTGAAGGACAGAGGTCTTCTTAAGGACAGAATAAATGACCTACCCAGCTTCTAAGTAGAGGACTTTATCATGGCAGAGAACAAAAATACCTGTGTGTTTGGGTGTAGCATTCCACAATATATTGGTTTATGAGCAAAAACACAGCATAGGATGTGTGACAGCACACTCTGGACTTGGCTGTGGACCCACAGTCATGCCAACACTTGGACCCAAAAAGATCCTAAGTGTTGACATGGCTGTAATTAGAAAGACAAAGCAGACAATCTTTCTGCTTTTGTAGTTACCGGTGCAGAAAACAGAAACTGAAACACTTCTGGCAACAACTCTGGCAATAGACAGGTCCGGAGTTCGAGGTACACGGAATGAGAGTCCAGGTCATGCTCCCTCGGACTGGCTCTGGTCAGAGCAGTCATTTTTTGCCATGTTAATACTTCTTTTCCTGCTATGGAATATTCAGGTTTGGTGCAATTGCAGGAGAAAGTTGCTTAGAATATTTGCCTGCAGATATTCAAGATCAGAGTTTCATGGGCAAATGCTTTTGTTTCACAACAAAATTACCATCATTACCTGCAGGCTATCTCTGCTTCTCCACTTTGTTAAGAGAATCCCCTTAATGAAACATCTTTTTGTAAGATCTACATAAGAATTCAGACAGAGAACAGGAATTTAGGATGACTGTTCAAAGTCAGGGAGCTTCTAAAATGTTCTACAATGCTGGCTGGATAACCAATAATGGAAGTTGGGTGCTTTATCACATTCTTCCCATTCTGAGTACCGAACATGATAAATTCAAAGATTATAAAATTTAGCCTCGTAATTAGATTACAAATTTTATAAATTTAACCTTGAACAATTTAGCCTGTACCGGTACCAGATTTTTTTCAGATTTTGTCAATTTCTCTTCCTCAGGATTTGGCTAGGTGCATGGCTAGTAGGGATTTTGGACAGTTTGGTCGCTGGATCCTGTGAATGACCACTGAAGGGTGATTCCCTATATAGTCTTCTCTACTCAGCTGTATGGATGAGGCAAAGTTACCATACAAGTAGTTTACTGTTTTCAGGGCTTTCATGGAATCACTGTTCCATGGTCCATTTCCTCTCTTTCCAGAGGAATACATTCCTGTGCTACAATCTACCACTTAGTCTGTCCAGTGGCTCCTGAGATTGTGATGGGTTCTGCACATTGCCTAAAATAAAAAGACAACACTCTTCATAGTCCCTTCCACATGCCTTCACAATAAGGGTGCTCCTGCATCTGGTGGAGCTAAAACTAGAAACATGCTTTGTAAGTGGGTGGAGTTGGGTCAAAAAATTCTGTTGAATTCTTAACAAAAATCAGAAAACGCTGCACTGACCTCAGTCCCTTGGGACATCTCTGCCTCTGCCACCAGGACTTTACCTTGTATTTAGTGCATCTACTCCTGCGATGTTCTCATTTCCATCTGTTGGAGAAATCAAAAAGTAATGTAGCCACAAAATCATTCATTAAAAACAAACAAAACCAATTTGAACTTATGCATCCAGCCTTAAAGTTTAGTGGTTAAAGTGAACCAAAAGCTCATTCACGCATCAGGTAAGTAGGCATGCAGGTAAACAGCCTCATTAATGCACCCACAGCTTCTGAAGGCTCACCTGGAAGTGCTGACTCCAACAGTCTGAATTTCAGGTGGTCAAGACATGCATATTTTCTATCTGTCTGTGTATATCTGTACCTCTATAAACATATTCAGAGATTATGGTTCTATATAACTAACTAGCTGGGTGCATTTTTTTAAAGATACTCTTAACTCAATAGTTACAATTCTACAAAGTTTGAAAATACACTGCTGTTTCTTTCCTTTCAGTAATGCTGCTAATACAAAGCTAAGCATTCTCTTTGAGGTTGGATACAGCACATGAGTCACAACAGACAGTGTAATAGCTATTGACAACTGAGAAGATGCAAGATTTAAACATTTTCTTCTGCTGAACTATACAGACTTTAAGTGCCTCCAGTACAGAATGGACATAAAAGTAACTGTGTGGGCACAACAATGAACATGCACATCTTGGGAGTGTGCAGAACTGCAGACTTGCAGATGGTTAGGCCAAAATACTTGTTCCTCTCACTTAAGCATCTCAGTGGGCTATTGAATCACTGCTACTCCTGGTAGGGACTCACTACCACATTATGAGAACTGTATACAAGACTATACCTTTGGTGGGTAATATAGGTCTGCTATCCAGCTGGACATGGCCTGCAATTATAAGAAGAGTCACATGTACATGTATTTTACAAACTGCTTTGCACGTGAGATACTAGCTTTTCACATCAATTTTTCTAATGTTATTAATGCCTTTTGCAAAATGAACAGAGCTATGTATCGATAGAGGACAAAAGTTCTTGCCATCCACTCCCCCCCCAAAACATCACAAAATTTTCTTCATCCAACTTTAAGAGAGAACATGAAGACACAGGACAAATAGAATTCCTGGACTACAGGGAACTAGGAAAAGATGGATTTCCTGTTAATTTAATCCCGTTTAGTAACTTCCTAGTCTTTGGCTTTTCATCGTCACTCTCATAGCGCAGCTTCACTCAGGTAAACACTATTTGAATTATCATGATTTATGAAAAGTTTTCTGTTTGTCTTCCACAGAAACAAGTTTGTTCTAAAATCTGATTGAGACCAGCGGGACTACTGGTCTTTAATTTCGTGAAGATGGATTGCTCCAAAGGAATAAAAAATCAGGTAATCACAAGGTTACACTGGAATCTCACAGCATCTTTCCCTGGATGCGTTTTCATCTCAACAGGTCTACCATCGAGACCAAAGGACAAGGCACTTAGAAACAACCGAATGGCACACAAAAGAAGTTCCTTTAAGCCTGGCTGCATCTCCGGGAACCAAGTTTTGCTGCCCTGACTTCTGCTGTCCTCCTGTTGCGCGCCGGGGACCTTCCTCGCCTTCAAGTCCCGCGGCCGTGGCGGGAAGCCGGTCGGATTTTGCACCGACGGGGTGCGGGGCATTTACGTGCAAAACCATTTCCTCGTTGGCACCCGCCGTCCTCCTCCTGGCACCTTCCCCGTCCCCTTCCTCCTCCTCTGGAAGGAAGGAAGGACAGAAGCACAGGTCCCGCTCCCCATGAGCGCCGGCAGCGCCCTCCGGGCAGCGCTCCCACTCGGGGGAAAGCCCGGTCGCTGCCCCCGGCCCCTGGCAGGCATTCCCCACCCCGCTCCTGCTCCGCGCTGGCTCCGGCAGGATCCCAACAAGCGGCGTGTGCCGGCCCTTCCCCGCCGCGTCCCGGCCCTTCCCCTGCTCACACGCACCCGCCGCCTGCCGCTCCGAGCCCGACATCGCCGTGGACCGAGGCAGCGACTGCACACCGGCACAAACCCCGCCGAACCGAGCAAAGCCTTCTGCGCTCCTCCTTTCCTGTGCCTTCCGGGGGCGGGCGCTTCTCGCCCTTTGCTCTCGTGCCGGCCGCCTCCGCCAGGATGGATCCGGGAAAGCGCAAGGATGAAGTGTTAAAAGTGCGTGACGTGCCTCCTGAGGGGGTGCTGCAGCCACCGCACTGGCTTCGACAAAACCATCGTCCTGAAATGCGATGACAGCCTCCCGTGTTCACTTGGTTTAAATTTTTCAAAACTGTGCTCAAATTCCCATTTCAGGCGCAGAGTGTTTTATTTCCTGTAAGGCTGCTGTTGCTCCAAGTGCGTTTTCACTCGGGCACCCACACTCGACCCTTGTCTGAGGTTTGGATGTGTGGATCATTCTGTAGCTTTGCTCTGTTCTCACTTCAGTTCTCTTTGATGATTTTTCGGAACTGTGAAGCGAGTGACAAGGTATTGACGAGAGTGCCCAGATACCTTAACGAGTATTCCCCAACCGGGAATCATGCGGCACTTCCCGGTCACTGATCAGCTGCATATCAAACAAGTTTCTAAACCACAGCCAATGACAAACCCCCATTCTTCTGTATAAGAGCTTCACAGACTGTACCCTAGAGGGATGTGAATTTTCTATCCAGCCTACTTTGAGATAACCTCAGATATGAACGTGGACTTAAGAGGGTGCTGCTACAAGCACAAAAAGAAGCAGATTTAGAGCGGAATTATAGGCAGTTTTACCCAGTCTGGTTTTACCCAGGCTTCTTGCAAAGGTTTTAGACAAGATGTCTCCCTTTGATTAAAGGAGCCATGGGTATTTTTAATTACCTTTGCTTGTTTTTCTCTTGCTCAGATTTGTTACTCTCAGAGTGCCAGTAGGCAGCTGGATCAAGATAGAACTTTGTTTCAGTTGTCTTTGCGCACACTTGAGTTAGAGCATAACACTATCACAAAGTCTGCATCTTATACGGGGTAACATTTAGACTCCTACCAAACAGATTCATTTTTAGGCAACTCAAATTCCAGCTCTCACAGCTCACGCTAGAGTTGCCCCTGGACGCCCTGGCAGCAAGACTCCCGTGTGAAGTAGCAGCTGCAGAAACAAAATCTAGGACTCTGTAGCAGCAGTATGAACTCGTACCAGCCGTGTTGCTCAGTTCAACAGTTTCACTTAGGTCCTTGTAAGACAGTTTTTCTCTGCTTTGTTTTGCTGGAGGCTAAGAGCAGCCTCAGCCGCAGTGCTCAGATGAGTCACCGGTAACTCGATCGCAGTGTGTGCAGCCCCAGGTAGCGCTGGGCTGGTGCGCGTTTCCTGCTCGTGTAATTAATATACGAAACTTTCATTGTCAGACATGCCTATTCGTCAGGAAACACTTTCAGATTGTTGGGGTGGCTTCCCAGCAGGTGGGTACTTTTTGGACACAGCATTATGGATGGATCAGAACTGCAGTCTGAAGAACGAAGTTCGATTGTGGACACACTGCCGTACAGTATTACCGACTACACAAAAACTTGCGTTATTGAGTTAAATGAGCCGCTATCTATAGTATTGTTATGCTTTAATCCAGCATGAAGCTAAACACCACAGAGCTGTTCAGTCACTCCCCCCCGTAGGATGAAGGGGAAAATCAGAAAAAAAGGTAAGGTCAGTTTAACAGGAGAGGAGGGGAAAACAGTAATAAAAGGATATGCAAGACGAGTGACACACAGTATAGCTGCTCACCACTCACTGATCGATGCCCAGCCAGTCCCCGAGGAGTGATCAGTGCCCTTCCCTGATCAACTCCCCCCCAGTTTTATTGTTCAGCATGATTTCAGGGGGTGTGGGATATCCCTAGGGTCAGCTGGGGTCTGCTGACCTGGCTGTGTCTGCTCCCAAATCCTTGTGCACATCAGCCTCCTCCCTGGCAGGACAGCAGGAGAAGCTGTGTTTCATCAACATAATTCTCATCCTTAAAACAAAACACAGCATTGTATCAGCTGCGAGGGAAAACATTACCTTCCACAAGCAGGACAAGTATTACATTTTTGCAAATATCTATATCAACATCTGTATGTAAGTCCTTAAATGATATGATTAATCCTGGGGGTGATAGCTAGCCTTCATCTTAGGGTTATGGTCTGCAAAATGCATCTTGTATAACTTGCAGGTAACTCTAATCGAGGATTTCTGCTGCAGGAAAAGCTTGTGCAAAGTAAAGACTACCAGGAAGAAGTGAAATTCCTCCTGTGGTTTGCAAGAAGAACTATCAAAGTGCTATCCAGCACTATTAAAGCTCTTTTCAGCATTTTACATGGTTTGAAAGAAACTCTGGGAGGCTTTCATGGTATAATTACAGGTCAGTACAGGAGGGTACAAAACCCAGCTCTTTCCAACAGTGAAAATTTCCTGTGTTGTTGTGGTTTAACCCCAGCCAGTGACTAAGTATATATGTGTACACACACAGAGACACACACACAAGGGATAGGGAGAAGGAGAATCAGAAAAAGTAAAATTCATGGGTTTAGGTAAGAACACTTTAGTAACTGAAATAAAGTAAACAAAAATAATAATAAAAGTGAAAAGGATAAGAGAGAGAGATGAATAAACTCCAAGACAGACAAGTGACACACAGTATAGTTGCTCACCATCCCCTGTCCAGTCTCCAAGCAGCGGTTGGTGCCTACCGGCTGATCAGGATGTAAATTCCCCATTCCCCACTGGGCATGATGCTCTGTGGTGTGAAATACTCCTTTGGGCAGCTTGGGTCGGCTGTCCTGGCCATGCTTCCTTCCAGTTTCTCGTGCATCTCCTCACTGGCAGAGTATGTTAAACTGAGAAGTCCCAGATTTAAGGTAAGCACTGCTCAGCAGCAACTGAATCATCAGTGCAGTTACCACCATTATTCCCACACTACATCCAAAAGACACCACTTCATCAGCTACTAGGAACAAAATTAACTCTATCCCATCCAAATCCAGGATATGCATTCATTTAAGCACCTAGTTTAAGCCCCTTTGTACAGAATTCAATAAAACATCTAGTTGAATTACAGTGGTTTGGAATTATTGTGGTACTTTTGTCATTTTAAACAAACACCATCACCATTCCCTGCTTTCATGTTAAAAAGATTTTTAGGGTTACAACCATGGAATTCCAGGGTAATTCAGAATTGTTTCAATTCTATGGCAGAAAATAAATGTCACCAAAGCAAGGGGAACTACAAGTTAATCTAGCAAAGTTTTGTAAAACTCTACATTAATACTTCTCTTTTAGTGCTACTTCATATCCACAATTAAGAAAAGAAACCTTGAGGCACGACCAAAGAACTTTAGCAGAAACTTTGTCTTTATGAGGCCCTTACATTCACTGTCATGTACAGTAAGCTCTAGTGACAAACCAACAAAAAACACAACTGGTAAAGAAAAAAACACACACAAAATTATACCACATTACAGTCCATGAGTCCAGTGAACTTTATGCATTTGGTTTCTATTACCTGTTCACAGATGCAGTATTTTGATTTTCATTCCTCTCCTGTGAATATCTAAAGCAGAATTGCTTTTTACCAAAAGCAAATCATTATCTTTTTTAACAGAGGACCTAATGCAGAAGTTAACTAAGGACTGACACCTGTAGATAAGCAACAAGTACAGAGTACTTACTTGGGAGCAAATCCCAAATAATTCAGACATCAGGTGATTTTAGCTAGGGAAGTCAGAGAGGGAACAGGTGACAGAAGCAGAGGCTCATATATCCATCAGCCTCACAGAGGGCAACTTAAATAAGATTTTGGGCACACTGCTCTTAACTATGGAACTTGGTTTTAGTTTTCATCAGAACAGACTAGATGAAAGCAAAGATGAATATGGTACCCAAGTTGTGCCACAACAAAAATATAAATCAACGTATTTGTACATACATCCTTTCCGTGCATACAATACACAACACAAAATGTTTTATTCAAAAACAGACATTCAATGATTTTTTTAAAAAATAACAAAGAAACTACATTTCACCATTTTGTCAAATCAAAAGTATATCCTTAGGCTGCAAACTGTTCATTTTACTGGACAGCCCTTCAAAGGATCAACATATTTGACCTGAAAAGTGATGCAGAAGTAAGGCACTGATATAGAATCAGGTAGAAATATGTAGTGCATGGACATTGGCTTGGGACACTTTCCTTGTTTATTTAACAACAAACCTGCAGTACCACATCCATGAGAGAGAACTGAAGGCAATTGCAGCAGAAATATGCAAGCACAGGCTATGTAAGATGTCTTATATTGGCACACATAATACACTCTTTCCTGTTGAACCCATCAGACGTGTCAACTGCTAGTACACCTAAAATCTGACCTGTATTAAAAATCACCTGAGAATTCAATATAACTCTTTGGTGCCTCCGATGTCCCCACTATGGAGTTTTCTTGGGAACATTAAAATGGCACCAGCATTTTACAACAGCACGCCCTAGGTGGACATACACCAAAGGAAAGCCATTTCAGTTCCCAAGCTTCTGGCATAAAATGGAGAGAAGGATGACTTGTTTCTTTTTTACATGAATAAGAATATCGTAGTGATCTTCAAATCAGTCAGTTAATGTCAGTGTTTAATGTCTGAAAAGCATAAAGGCTTGTAACCAAAGTCCTGCTTCATTTTGACTGAATCTTTGACTTTATTCTACACCATGAGATGTCAGTGTCTTCTTTCAGAGATCTGTCTTGTCCTCGTAACGACACATGCAAGCAGCTCTCTGGCTGTCCAGGTATGGTTTGCATCCTAAATGTATAACTGCATCAAACAGCAGCTGAACAGTTGATTCACAAGCTGCAAGCAAAGAAGAGTTCAGTTAAAAGTACTCTTTGAGTGGAATATGAAAGTAACAGGAGAAAACTCTGGCAAACTGAGAATGACTCTAAGAAAGAAGCAATCTTCTCTGGGCACAGCAAATAGACTGTCAAATGAAAGAGTGAATCACACAGAGCCATTTAAGTTTTGAGTAAAGATTTTTTGTATGCCAAACAAACAAAATGAAAATTCATTGCATATGGAATGTTATCTGTGTTGGAAACATACTGAGTCTTGGAAGATGAAAGAGCTGGTTTACCTCCCCACTCTTTGCATCCCAGTTTATGCAGAGGTTGCTGTCTTTAAACATCAGCTGAAGAGAATTGAACAAATATTCACCAGTTCTGACACTAAAGACTAACATGAGGATTTATTTACAGCTAAATAAATCTGAAAAGTTCAAGCACAAGGTTGTTCTAAAAACTTACTGCTCTCTGTGGCAGTATTTACTGTGAAAGTGACATGGTCCAAGTTAAAAAGTGGATATGTCATGTATCCATCAGATGCAGGCCAATGACCAGAAGGAATATTGTATGGCCTGTTACTAAGAAAACTAACATTTATTCACTAGGGAACAGCATTAACTACTTCCACCATGACAGGAGATTATTTTAATACCTTGTTTCATAACAGGGAAAGTTTCTGTATTTTCCTACAGTTTACCAGCAATGACACATAGAAGTTTAGAAATCACCCAGCAGAACAGTCATGCTACAGCTATGTTACAGTAAATGCAAGAATTATACATGCATTTTGATCAAGTTGTATTCCCATATTCATACTCCCTAATGGGCAGCATTATTTTCTCCCCTAAAGTTAAAACTAACCTTAACTCAAAGTTAGTTTTAATCCTGATAATTTTCCTACACTGTGTCACTGCTTGGCTGTAAAAGCACCTGAAGTGCACAGCAGAGGGAAAGAACAAAGCATCTTTCATCAGCTTATGAAACGTGTCCTTGCTGCACTGCACAAAGATTCTTTGCCAAGTTAACCTCAGGTTAAACTTGTAAAAAAAAAAAGAAGGCTTTTTCACACTTACCCTGGACACTCTCTGAGATTCCAAGTGTTTTCTGCACATCTCTGCAAATTTTTGAGAGGCAGGTCTGAAACTGCTCATCACAATCATTTTTTTTATTGCCACAAGTATCATAGCATCTGTCATGGTGATTGCAGCACCTTGTCATTGAAGGGATACCAATGTCAAACTGTGAAAAAAAACCACACACCTCCATTGGTATTCTAGTATAAGAAAAATATACCCTATGGACAGACTGTAACAGAAATTAAAAACTAATTTGATGGGTTGAGATAAAGACAGTTTAACAGACGAATAAAAGAAGACAAAAACGTCCCAAAATAAGCAGTGCAAAAATCACTCACCACATTTCAAAGGAGAGGGGATGCCAAGCAGGTCTCTGAGCAACAGCCACCTGCAAGTCATACACAGCTCTACCAACACCCCCTCCCCATCTTCTCGCATTGCTCCTGTTTTTATTGATGAGCACCACTATGCAGTGTGGAACATCCCTCTGCTCAGTGTGGGTCTGCTACCCCAGCTGTGGCCCCACCCACAGCTTGCCCAGCCTACACTCTGGGGTGGTGGATGGGCAAAGCAGTGGGGGGGGCGGGGAAGAGAAAGTCCCAAAGCTGGAGGACAACAAGCTAACTCCTATTTTCTTTCTAGCATTAAGGAAAAAGAGTTAGTGTAAGTAAGGACAGCAAGAGTCATAGCCAAACCCTCCACTCTTACACGGCTACAGCAGCAGTTATTAAGTGCTTTCAAGACTGTGCAAACAAAATACTAAACCAAACACTCAAACCCCAAGAAATTTATCATCATTACATTTTGTGCTTGTAATGTTTGAAAATGTTTATGCTGTGTTCCTTTACAATACTAACACTTCCCATATGTTGCTACCTGAGCATGTGTTAGAAGCTGATAAGAACAGGGACCTTGCATATGGATGCTGTCTCAGAAGGGGGGATGGAAAAAATCATCTACATTGAGGGAAGCTGGTGTATGAAAGACACCCAAAGAAGCCCCAAAATGGAAGTACTTACCTGAACTCCAAATAGAGGGGATCCACAGCCATTTGGTGGTGATGGTTTATATTCATAGCGAGGAACGGGCCTTGATCCTGAAAAAGGTAATTTGTCATGTCTCAAATAGATTTTTTTGCACAGGATTTTAGTAGTTTTAAAACTCACCACAGACATTTGTTTGGCTTAAGACAATATCACTTGTTTTTTTAACTTAAACATACATTCCGATGCTTGCATATCAACAATTCCTTCCAAATTTTTGGAAATTGGGGTACTAAGCAATTTTTTTTTAGAAATGGGGACAAGGCACCTGAGCAAGTGTCAATGTTTGCTTCCTAAGTTAAAAAAAACCCAAAAAAACCTAAATTGACATGTCGGTTAAGTACGCAACATAAAGGAGTATATTAACAGAGTACTTTAGTGTCAGTTCATTAACACCTCTATGCTTTATATGCAATCAACAGTAGTTCTCTGCTTTTTTTAAATCTTAATTGGGATGAAACATCATTTTTATTTTTACAGCTGTAACATTAATAGAATTTGAATTAGTAGAGACTGCTAAACTCACATCTCCCTGAACACTCACTAGTGCAGCAAACCAAGGAATTCTGCATCCCAAGTTAAGAAAGACTGTGGAGTTAATTTGAAAAACTGACCCTCTAGTTCATTTCAATATTGGAAACAATCTGAGGCCCCAATTAAAAGTAATGGAGAAGACAAAATCCTCATTTGAAAGATGCATATTTTAGTACCGAGTGTAAGTATCACATTTTTTTGTGGAGCCAGCCAGGGTGTCACCACCAGACTAATTTTCTGATTTAACAAATAATCTGACACAGTAAACTGGGGTGATGTGATTCCACCACGACAGGCTACGTGAGCCTCTCATTTTGGGCATCTCCTGAAGCACCAGTGAAAAGCCTGGAAAGAAATCCCTTTTCTGGAGCATTGCCTGCCTGGCACCCGGGATGGGCACACGTGGGATGGGCACGGCACGGGAGGTGATCACAGAATGGGTCAGCCTGGAAGGCACCACAGTGAGTCATCTGGTCCAAACGCCCTGCTCAAGCAGGGTCATCTTAATAATAATAGCCTAATATTATAATAATGATGATGATTATGATAATAATAATAACAATCATCATTTACCAGGTCATGCCAACTTGAGCTGCCTCAATTATTGCTCAGGCAAACAAGGCAGCTGAAACGCAGGGAAGAAAGCAGCACAGATGCCCTCTGCTGGTAGCAGCAGGACTTACAAATAGCAGGATCCTTCCACTGGCAAACGCGGCTGCCATTAAAACCTGTTATTCAACCGTGACTTCGAAACAACACATTCCATAGCTCAGATTTCAGCTTTTCTGTCCCCAACAGAAATGCTAAGGGGTGCTCGTAAATAACCAGCCGTGAGGGAATAATTCCTCCCACTCCAGGGTTTTTCCCTGTACACATCAGCTACACATTTGACAGTAACAAGCCTTTCTCCAGGCAAACGTCTTGGAGACGTTTAAAAGGAGCTATTTAAAAGTCGCGTTAAGAGAACCGCTGACGTGTATACATGCTCCGTACACGTTACACACGTATTTAAACACACATACACGGGCAGTAGCTGGCTTGCCGAGGTTCACACACGCACTTCTAGGTATGTACGGCGGTACGAACTAAGTCGCCAGCGCGGTTTGCCCCGGGAGCGCCGCTGGGCCGCAGCGGGAGCGCAGCACCGGCCCTGCCCGGGACAAGGGTCGCGCCGCTCAGCCCCGCTCACCGTCGCTGCACTGGTACTGGCAGAGCCCGTCCTCGCCGCCCAGCAGGTCGAGGGCCGCGTTCAGGTACATGTCGATCTTGTGCACGCCATTGCGGATCGTCTTCAGCGTCATCCGCCAGTCCGGGGTCTGCGGCGCCTCCTGGCCCCAGGCGCAGGCCGCGACCCCCAGCAGCAGCAGCGGGGGCAGCAGCGACAGCCGGGCCGGGGCCATGCCGAGCCCGCTAAGCCGCTGCCCTCTCCTCCGCCGCCCGCCCGGCCCGGCCCGCCGCCACCGCCGCCACCGCCGCCATGGCCCCGCGGCCCCGCCCGTGCGCCCGCCCGCGGGGAGGAGCGGCCCTGGCCGCCCGCCCCATGGCAGCGCCGCGGAGCGCTCCGTGTCCCCTGTGCCCTGTCCCCTGTGCTGCATCCCCTGTACCGTGTCACCAGTGCCGTGTCCCCTCTGCCGTGTCCCCTCTGCCTTCCGAACCTGGGCAGCGACAAGCGGGTACCTGCCCTAGTATGTCGGCACCTCGGCGCTGGCTGAGCAGGGCCCCCGGAGATCCCGAGTTTTGTGATGGTGTTGGGTGGGAAGGAAACTGACCCGGTCACGTTTGCACATGTGAGTGGTTCTCATGACATCGTCGAAAGTGCAAGGCGAGGTTGTAAAGCAGAGCAAAATGAAAGTATACCTGTTACACGGTAAAAGTCCGGCCTTGATTTGTTCAAAGGAAAAATCAGACCAAAATGAACTTGCTTACTAAGCATCGTGTTTGGTTTCCAGGATTTTAGAAATATTTTATATCTAAATGCTAGATGCTTCACAGATGAACTGAACTTGAACCAGGTGAAAATAGTTTTAATTTTTGTAATGAAAACTCTGATTGACGTTGTGTGGAATCCCTCAGAAAACAGTAATATTTGGCTTCAGGGCAAAAGTTAAATGTAAAGAAGAACAGGAAATGGAAAGAGAACCAAGAGACTTTCAGAACAGACAGAGCATAAGGACACATATTCTACGGTTTTGGTTTGGTTTTGTTTTTGTTTTTTTTTTTTTTTTTTTTTTTTCAGCCTCAGCATTTACTATTATGTGTAGTTAACTAACAAAATTGGTGGGAAAAGTTCTTCACAGAAAAATTAAGTCAAACAAAAGAGGGAGCTCTTTGTACACCTGTCCAGCTTTTTCCTATTTAGGATTTCTTTACCAAGACCCTGATTCAGCAAAATAATTTCTGTGTAGGAATATACTTAAATGCTTTCCTAAACAGCAAAACTTGTTGAGGGGGTGTGTGTGTGTTTGTCAAGAGAGGGAACTCATACCCTTACTTTAATTATGTTGGTGACTGATGGTGTCTTTACGTGACAAAGCCATGCTGATGTGGAGTTTTTACAAGTCTGGAAGATGAAGAAAAGTCAATGAAAATGTAAAAATTGTTGTCTGACTGTGGTGAATTACAGAAGAAATAGCACCACAACAACTGTGTTGTGTGAACGTGTGCCATTTATTTAGTAGGATAATTAATTTAGAGAAATAAAGTAAAAACGGTATTAGAATTATTTGTCATTAGAATTAACTGGCTGGAGCTATATGAGTTTTGTGTTGAGGGTACCAATCCACAAATCAAATTCTACCGCTTCAAAAAGAATTTGTGCACACTTTTTGTGAACAACTCTTGCTGAATGTGAAGGTATTCTGTATAAACTGATGTTTTCTTTATGACAGCAAGAAGTCTAACTTTGTAGCTGCTATTTGGTTTTGTAGAATTAAATTTATGTGTATAAGGTATTGTCTTTTCATATTTATATTGCTATAGAAAATGTATGTGTATAAGAATACATAGTGTGTAGAGTAAAACCCTACTTGGTGTTGAGAGTTTGTTGAATATCTGAAATACATATACATACACAGAGATCTTAAGATGTAAAGATGCTTTTGATTTAAGTTGAAGATTTAAGTTTTAAAATTCCTTTGTTGTTTGTGACCAGCTGCTGTTGAATTAATAAGACTTAAGAGCTACAAAAATTGCCACAGGCTAGATGATCAAATGATATATATTAACTAGATAAGAATTGTCTGAGTTTGTAGCTGCAAAAACTACCAAGCAGGTTTATTATTTGAGTAATTGCTGTATTATAACAAATGTCATGGTCATAGCCAATCTGTTGATTAATAGATGGTCTGAAGTCTACTTCTGCACTAAGCCTAAGGAATCAAGCGCCAAGACAGGCAGCCTGCTGAGAGTTTCTAGTGAGTTAGACCTTGAGATGATGTAAGTTCTTTAAAGCAGGCTGACTGCTTCCCTTTCTGTGCAGTTCATGCATTGCCAGTGCAGTCATTTTCCAACCACTCTTTCCAGTATCATTTTCCCTTTTAGCTAAATAAACAACAGCAACTGAAATTCAATGTGAAAAGTGGAAAAAAAACCAAGATTAAAAGAAGAAAATATTTCAATGTCTGCTTTTATTAGAGACCTTTGCAGTGGACTTGTGCCTGTAAAATTCTCTTTGCGCAAGTTCTGCAAAAATGAGGTATTCATAGTGTGTTAAGAATTTTCAAAATACATTCCTTGAAGATTTGTACTGATTGTTGCTAACATGACAGCTGATTGTGAAAAAGGACTATTTTTGCATAGGTGATATGAAGGAAGCGTTTAATTTTCCAGCTTCAGATATTGTACCGTGAAATGAGACCCCGTGTCACATGGTGGCTAATCCAGTCATAATAGCTGGCAACTTGTGTGTACACGCCAGGGTGACCAGCCTCCCCACAGTTCTCACCCCAGCTCACAATACCCCAGACGTAGGCCACGTTTTCTGCATCAAAGCAGACCAGGGGACCTCCTGAATCACCTTTACAGCTGTCTGTGGAGCCATCATAAGTACCTGAGGAGGAAATAAAAGCCAAACTAAGTGGAGGCACAAGCTGGCACATGAGGCAGAGCTCAGAAGATTTTTCAGGTCTGTGTCACTTCCTGACAGGTGTTTGCCTAGTGGTCACCAGTAAAGAAGACTCTGAACCTCTTCAAGTCTGTTACTTCTCAGTTCAAGTGCAGGGCCTCTCTTTATACTTGTGGCTGTCCCAAATTCTCATTTGCTTTTTCACCAGTCTTGTTTTACACAGTGCAATAAAGAATTCAGTCTCATTCCCTACTATAAAAAGTAGCCTATAAAAACGGAACAATGTATAAAGATTTGTAGACTGATTCCTTAGGAAGTTAAGATACCATAATATGTGTACGCCTCCGTGTCTGCCTTTGATGTCTTCTCTACCCAGTAATCCATCACCCAGTTTCATCTGTACAATTATTTCTTTACCAGCTTTATGAAAACAGGTGGGCAGGTACAAGAAGGACAGCACATGAATCCTGGGATGGGAGGGATAACAACTGACTCTCAGTGCCCCCACTGCATGGTTGGTCTCAGTGAGGACCTTTAGCAACACCAGATAGCAGCCGTGAGGCACAAGTGTGCAGGATCCAGTGCCCTTTATGCTTCAGTGTTCACAAACCTACTCATTTGCAGGTCAGCAAACACAGTGTTCGGGGAAAAAAAATTAATCAAGATGGATGGGATATAAACAGAAATGCTGCTACAGAACTACAATATGATTTATGTTTTTTCCCTATATATCCAGTAAAAGTTTATTAATTTCCAACATCCTTACTACACTTTTTTGCTTGGCTGACTGTCCTAGTATGAAGGAGCCCGTACTAAGCACAAGTCCCCAGACTTTTAAAATGCAACCCTTTTCTTGAATCTGTACATTACTGAGAAAGAGTTATGTGAACTTTTCAGAGTTAGTATTACTAACCATATGAAACAAGATTTTATTGCCTTTAATCAGTTTAATTAATACTTGCTTGTATTACTAACTCCTGTGAGTACCAGCGCTTAATTTTAAACATTTTATTTGCATCAGGGAGGGGATGTTGACCCCAGATATCCCCTTTCTGAATATGTCTCCAGTGGTACGGTCATTCTCCCCTTGTGGTAAAGTATGATCACTTGAAATATATTGAAGAAAAGGGAGATAAATTACAGAACTGGTGCACTAAATAAACCTAGTATCTTACAGATGACATCTTGAATTTATCACAAATGATTTCGCTTTTATATCTGGTTTTAATTTTCTGGTTGAGTAGTTTGTTTAAAGATTGCCCTTACTTTTGGATTTAACAAACAGTTGAAACCATTTGACCTGTAAGTTGAATACTCCCTGCTCTTTTAGTTATGTATTTGGTAACACTTTTTGTCACTTGAGAAGCAAAAATGTGCATTCAAAATCCTCATTTTAATACTAGGAATGACAACCAGTTTCCTGCACAGACTAATCTACGTTTGAAAAATTAATTGTATTTTCCTGGCATGCAGTGTGGTAGAGGCAGATGTCTAAGCAAATGAATAGTTATATTCTAGTCAACAGGGCTGTGTGTTCTAGGACAGGCATTTGCTTAAATATGTTGCTGAATCAGAATTAAATACAATAAAGTTGGACGTTCAGTAGGCTGTAAAGGGCTTGTGTATTTAGAAAACATAACTCAAAATTACATGCAAAAATTTGCCCAAATAATCGTGGAAACTTCTCATGCTGTCATCTGAACTGTTTACAAATAGATATATAATGGTGGATGCCACAGGCTCCAATGGCTGGCACTTAGTCAACAGTGATATTGTGGCAGTTCATTTATTGTCTTTCTTAAGTCTAGAAGATTCCCAGCCAGTATGTCTGGCCTAAACTGAGAGCATGATGGAAGAGAAATTATAGTAAGAAAATTGATGCTTACCTGCACATGCCATTTTTTTAAAAAATCGTCCTGGATACAATTCAGAACAATTGTGAAATAAATTAACATTTCCCCACTTGAGAATAAATTGTTTTGTGTAACCTAGAAAATAAAAAATTCAAAATTTAAAATCGCAAGTACACATTAGACACACTTAATATAATAATTTGAAAGTTAGTTATTTACTTATTTACAGAATATTATCTTCAGTATTATAAACCAGAAAGCTTAAACTGCCATTAATATTTACCCCATATGAATTACAGTGCATCAGTCATATATTTCAAAATAAAAGCTGAGTGGTTTAACTGCAGTGTAAACAACAGTACTTTCATTTTGTGATATTTTCACCCTTTCTATTTCCTTGTATTTCTAAGGGTCTTTTTTTTCCTGTGTTTTCCATATCAAGGTTTCCAGGCACTTGAAATGGGTACATTTTTTTTTTTTGTGAACTGGAGATGTGGCTTTGATTCATCCTTATTACCTTTTTTTCAACTCTGCTCTATCTTTATAGAGCAGTTACTGAAGTTATGGGTGAGCTATGCATTCACAAGTCTAAAGAGATGCTCTGTTTTGTTCTCTGTTTGCAAATTTCCAACTTTGCATTTGCTGAGTGGATGCTACTGAGTATGGAGAGGAGAAACCACACAACCAGTATGTGGTAGCTCCCACACCAGGCTCTAAAACTGTGACACAAAACAAATGCTTCCCAGGTCTTTGAAAGCATGACTATATTTGGCTTATCTGTCTCTGTGCAAGCTTCTCTGAACTGAGCCTTAACATGGCAGAGACAGGTTGTGCTGAGTTTCATGACTGCTGGCTGCAGCTCAGATCCTACTGGGAAAGGGGACAGAGGGCAGGCTGTGACTATGGGGCCCTGTGAGCTACCAAACAACATCTGTTACATGTTAACAGGTCTCCACAGCTGACAGAATTATTAGATGGACAAAAGGAAAATTTCTTACTTTCAGGGTAGTTTTCATTCAGGTGTGTCCTCCATACCAATCTACAAAGAGGCTGAAACAGCAGAGGAAGCAGTACAGAAAAGAACCCAACAGTGATACTTGAGTGCCAAACCACAGCCTACATTTTCTGTACTCAGCCTCTTCTCAGTGCTTTGTGCACAACTGTTTTTCAGCCTTTTCAAAATGAAAGCTCACCACAATTAGAAAAAGAGTTATACAAATAATACATTCCTGAAGCAAACACTAAAACAAATACCTTTCTCTAGTCCCCATCCAGAAACCTTGCATCTGTCACCAGTTTTAAACATATACTCTGACCAGGGGACACAGGCAGGTATGCTGGTGTGTTCCAAGGAGCATTCTCCATGCCCAGAACCTTTCAGCTTCAGCAGAGCAATGTCATTTTCATAAGTTGAGGCATTGTAATTTTCATGAATTATCACTTGATTTAGTTTGAAAGTATTTGTCTCTTTGTCGTACTCCACTGTGTTCAACATTCCAACCCAGACAAGGTAGAGATGGACTCGATTTGCCCTGGAAAAAAACCAGCAAAATAAACACAAGCCTTACATTTAAACTGGTTTAAAGCTGTAAACTGTAGCATTTTATCAAAATTTCTGTAGGATAAAAATCCACATTAGATACATTTATTTTCTTTCCTGATTTAATGCCCAGGTTTTTCTGAAGTATAGCAGATTCAAGGCAGATGACACATACCTAGTACTGTAATTAATACTGTAAATCATGTTAAAGCCAGGCTCTGTTTAGTGTTGTGACAAAGAGAAAACAGGTGTTTATGCTGCTCTGATAAAAGAGTGACCAGATGTGGAAGGGACTGGCAAATCTTACGTGTCTGCTCTTGGGTTGTTCTAGTGAATATACGACCCTGGGGACATTCTCTGGGAACAGATCCTGGACTGCCACAAGGTAGAAATTGAGAAGAGAAGAGGTCCCTTGTACTTAACTTCAAGCAGAGTGGTTACAACGAACCACTCCTGCCTGCTGCTATCGGACTTAAGTATGCCACGTTTCTTCAAATTCATCATTACTTTTTATCTTTCTATTCACTGCCAAACCCCTCTATTTTCTCTGAATCTTCCTCATTGTTAATGTGGGCAAGTCAGTGCTTTAAACTGTTCTACTCAACAGACAAATAGAAATAGACGAACAGGTAGCTGAGAAGGGCAGTAATACCCAAATCAATCTCTCTGCCTTGCAGAAAATAATTTCAGAATTATTTGTTTTTACCTGACACAGTGAGCAGCAGTCAGAACCCAACAGCCACCAATATAAACCCCTCCACAGAACACTGTTGAACCTTCATTGCTGATGTCTTTAATTGCCACTTGCCAAGGAAATTCACCCTATTCAATCAACAACACAAATAATGAGACATCATTACAATTGTACAACTTTTAGTGCATAAGGGGAAAACCATCTCTTGGTATCACCTAATCTCCTTGACTATGTCTGATTTTAATAAAAGATCTGCTGTCCAGAAGTTGTAAATTGGGCTACATCAGATATAAAGGATATATATGAAAATTCAGTCATTTTATCCAATCTTCTGATTTTGTGCAATGTGTCCTTCCCTCCAGCTTTCACTCATGGAACCCCTTGTAGTCAGAAAAACAGATGGAGGATCTGACCTGGTTTGAACGCATTTTTGCTGTATTCTGTTTCAAAGATGCAAATTTAAATTCCATTTTGCCAGATTAGTTATTTTTCACTGTAGTATTAATCGTTTTTCTGAGTAATTTTTAGTGTCTACTTGTACTTCAATGCTTAATTTTGCCACTCTATATTTTACTTTATAAACTGTGCTTCTCTTTACTTTCATTCAGTGCAATGCCACTACTGCTGCAAAACATGACACTGTAGCTGATTTTGTCATTTCCATAACAGAAGGCAAATTATGCTCATTTAAATCAATGCTGAATGAACTCATACCTGGTAAGGTTATTTTTTTACCTTTCCTGCAATCTCTCCACCTATGATTCTTTTCCGTCGAGTTAGTGTGTGATTCCTAACACCGCAGTGCACTTGGGGAAGAAGTGACTTTATCATTTTTCTTTCTTCAACAAAAAGGAAAAATATATTTTAGAATTCAGGTATACGTTCTCGCTGAAATTTGAGTGCTGTGAACATGCCAGTAGCTAAAATAGCAGGAAAACAAAGACCAAAAATTTTGGCATCTGTTTTTGCTCTGGAAAATGTTTGTGTCTTAGCATCACATTACTTCTCTCCATTTTCCAGTGCTGCTTGCATTCAGGCAAATAATTTTAGGGATATTCCCCTAGATTTGCTGAGAGTTTACCTCAGCTGAGAGTTTACCAGTTGCCAAAACATGCAGATGTAGGTCCTCAGCTAGGATGAATTATTATGGCATTCTTGAAATCAGTGAAAAGTGAGACAAACAGTAAGTCACAGAGTGTGTATTAGTAAATGACAAGGTCAGAATACGTGAGTGCTCTAGATCTAAGCAGCTGGCTGGTAGCTAGAAAGTCACTAATAAGAGGGTATGCTGTTGATTTTGGAGGGCTAATTACACTTACCTTCATCCATGCTGTCCTTTTCAGCACCTTCTTTTTTGCCTGTAGTAGAATAACAAAATATTAAAATTATTGACAAAGATTTACTTGAATATATGTTTGTGTGCCAAGATAATGGAACATATTTTAAATGCCTACGGGCATACTATTCACATAGAGAGCAACACTCTCCAGCCTGGTGCCTGTTGTTTCCTTTCCTGCTAGGCACTGTTTGGTTGCCTCAGCCTACACATGACCAACAGCCAGCAGATACTTGTTCATAACTACACAGTATCTACTTGCCTAGAAGGGCCTAGGAAGCCTTTCTGCCAGGAAACCCCGACAAAATTGCCCTTTTTTTCTTTGTGATCTCTGGGGAGATGTCCCATTCTCTTCCACCAGAGACAACCAAAATTTCTCCTTCTGCCCCATCCACCTTTAGAAACCTTCTAAAGCCCAAAGCAGCAGGTTTTTATCTGTTTTTTTCCCCCCAATTTAGATTATGCTGTTGGGTACTGTGTGCTTCTTTAACAGGGTGAGGGAGGATATTCAACTCGAGAGGTAAATTAAATGCTTGCTGAATCTGGTTTGTCAGCTTGTACTCAAATGAAGGGCCCACTGAATTCAGACCCTAAATGAGGGCTGAGTATTGTGTCTATTCTCCTGACACTGACAGTAATGTTTACATCTGGAGTTCAGTTTACCTGTACTAATTACCATTTACCAATAGTTTTTACTTTTTTGGCCTTAGACTTTGTCTATTTTGAGAGCAAGGAAAACATTCTAATTTTCTAACAAAACATAATCTTTTTAAAGGAGAGGGGAACAGCACAGAAGAATTATTATATTGACAAACTAGTTGAATTCCTCATTTGTGAGGAAAGTATTCCTGCTCGCCTTCTCTACACTTTCTTAGGGGATACCAGTTTGGTAGCTGGCCAAATAAACAAAAGACATAATCTGCCTTAAGCTTCCCAAAACATCATCTGTTCCTTCCTTTAGTTGTCTTGTCATGCCTTTCCAGGAAGAAAGGAAAGAAAATTCTATGACCTTTCTACTATGTGTAACATAACATTGGGAAGACTGATTCTTGCATACTAAATAAAATGTTAATATGCATTGTGTAGCCTCTAGTTAAAAATGAGCTGAATGAAAGAAACAAAAACATCTTTCAGAAGAAAACCTGCACAGAGAACTCCAGCTTCATCCTCTCCTGTGAGGCAGTCAATTTCTTTGTTGCAGACATTCTTATTTGGAATACAGATATTTGACCGGCAGTGGAAACTGTTGTTTCTGCACTCTGTAACACAGGAAAATTACAAATGTAAATCACAGGATCATTTGGTTCAGCAACCGCACACTGTCAGAGAGCTTTTTAAAATGTAAACCAAATGTATATCCATATTACAGGAGACCTGGCTGTTCATAAAGAGAATACAAAAGCAGACTCTGTGCATGTAAACAAAATGAATACTTGGCTTTTCTCACTTTAAAATCTTGAAGTTACAAGACTTGAAAAACGTGGATTTCTGTTACCACAGCAGTGCTGTACTGCTAATGCCTGCTTTTTTGCACTTGCCTATGTATAAATTATGGTCTGATTTGCTTAATGTAGTGACTTAATGGGAAAAAGAATTTAGCTGTTACAACACTGTAAAAATTCTTTGTGGGTGGATTTCTGCTGAAATTATTTTGAAACATCTAACGAAAGGAAACTGTTACCTCTACAGCACAGTTCATCACTCAGGTCTCCACAGTCATTAATCCCATCACAGGTTTTTTTCAGAGAAATGCACTTCTTGTTGACACAGCGAAACTCCCCATCTGAACAAACTGTGCAGCAAGATAAAAATGAAGTTAGTGTGGAATTGACTGTAGGTTCATCATTGCCCAGGGAAATATTCTGCCTGCATATTTGATTCTGTCAGCAGTTTGGCCTACCAGCAGTAAGTATGCTGGGACCCAGTCAGGTAAATAGAAATCTTTTTTTATTGTTTTGGTTGCCTTTTCATCAGGGTTTCAGCATGACCACTCATTTTCTTCCTCCAAATTCCAGTAGCCTGGAAAAGGGGAATTTAATTTCTTCTAATGAATGGACTGGTGAAGGCTGAACCAGAAACGATCAGTTCAAATCCACTGTAAATAATTCAAGGGATTAGGATGATGGAGGTTCCCCCTCTATAAAGAACTCATTAAGAGTCCGTGAATAACTACTTTTGTATGAAAAAACTGAGATGATTCATAACGCTTCTAGTCAGCGGCATCTCAGGCTGATGCTCACCAGTGCCAAAGAAAGCTCCCTACAGAGAATGAAAAGCTGTCAGAATTCTAACCAAGGAATTTTTACAGAGAGAAACTGAGGAGTCCTGAAACCCCGCAGGAGACACCAGCAGTTTCACACCGTAGTCATGCTTGTCTGGCTTCGGTGCTAATCATGTGCTAATTGATGTCCCTCAAACAGCAGCAACACACATCACCTGTCTCCTCACCAGTTTACCCAGAAGAGGTAAGATTTGTGGGATACAATGCACCTTGGTACCCTTGGAAGGGATGGTGGAACAAACAGAACCATGGGTGAAATAAGTTTCCTTTGGGGAAATATCTGTAAAAATACTTCAGGAGCAACAGTGATTTTTCAAACTTGAACACTCAAGACTATCTTGACTCCAGATTGCCTCAATTGTCTTAAAGTCTGCAAAATGTTGATTTAAAACAAACAAAATGTTTCAGTGCAGATTTTCTGTGGCTGAGAGTTCAGCAAACTGGGTCCTCATTATCTAAAATTAACTTAAAATGTAGAAACACCAAATAGATATTAAACTAAAAAGAACTACTAACCTTTGAGATTTTCATGGCACTGCAGGCTAACCAGTCCCTCATTACTATCTCTTGATTTCATCTCTATGTGACATTCAGCAAGACTTGTCTCTAGGCCCCTGCAACTTATCTGCAGACAGTTTAATGAATTTAAGGCAGATTCTGTGATGCTGGAAGTGGCTTGGTAATATTCAGCACCTCTGTGAAGATAATAACAACAACAACAAATTATATAATTTCACAATGGATTGTCCACTGCTTTTATTGTTTAGAATTTATATGATTTGCCTCAGTGTCAAAGGATTTTGGTCATGGCTAAGAAAAAGAGCAGACTTCCCATGGAGTTGCCATGGGGATAACAGGAGACGTTTACTTTGGAAGAAAAAGTAAAGTACTAATTTTTGCATGCTGCTACACAGAACTGTCCCCAAATCGTATCTAGCTCTAAGAAAGTCACTGTATATCATGATGGATAGAAAAATCTCCTTATGTAGCAAAACTTGTAAGCTCAGACCTCTATCTCTGTGTGGACATGGGCGAGCCATAACTGGGGAACCATCCTGCATGGGGTCAGCTATCCTTGGTGCCACCAAAACCAGTGAATATTGAGAAAGATCAGACCACTGCAAGGCTGGGATTGATAAATTTTATCTTGGTTTTACCTGAGCAGTACTGTCCTAACAGTGTATATATCTCTCACGTTAAAGAAATACAGATCAAGTAAATAAATAACTAGAGAGGCTTTCAAATGAGACTCCAGGGCTGAATGCTCTGTATCAAGGCAAACCCTCTCTGAAGATACACTGATCAGGACTAGGAAACGTTTCTCACCTAGAGAGGCACTGCAAAGGCAGTTTTAGTTTTTTGGGGACTTTTTCAGGGTTTTTTTGGTAAGTCTGGGGAGGCAAGGCCACCTAAGTTAAATTAGTTGTACAGGTGTAAAATGATTATGTACAGGATACAGAGGTAACTTTATGAGGAGCTGAATACGCCACTCGGGTCATCAGTGTGGTGACAGGAAAAAGAACAAGATCTGTGTGGCTTCAGCCATCCTTGGGGCCAGAGAAGCAGTGGCAGCAGGGGCAAGGGGTGAAGGAAAAAAACCCATACTCTGCTCCCTGATAGTCTGGCTAATTCAAGTAGCAAAACAGAGCTGTACCCTGTCCTGAGAAACCTTTCTCTGCACACAGATCATTGCTCAGAGTTACTTGGGGATGGTCCATCCATGCACTTTCCCTAACATAGGCCTGGGAGAGCACCTCCACATTGGTCTTCATCTTTATTTTAAAGTAAAATAGTTATGCTTTGTATGGCTGTAGCCTGTAACAGAACACAGAAATCAGTGTTTTGGCTTTCACTCTCAGGTGTCAGTTTAAGAAGTTTTATCAGAATATTGTGGCCAATACATTGTTCATGATTTTTTTTTTTTTTCTGTCTTAACTGTTGGCTGTGACCGACACTTCTGTAAGCATCACTACTTTTTCAGATCCCCTGCAGTTATCCAGACATAAATTCCCCAAACTTACAATTCAAAGCCAAGGTGCCTGCAAGCCACGTTTGCTTCATTCATAGTCCACTCACTGGCACATACAAAACTGTCATCCTTATTATTCACGGGTTTTACTCGAAGCAAACTTGAATTTCCATGACCCAGAGAGACTGAAAATGTTTCTTAAAAAAAAAAAAAAAAGAAAGAGAGAGAGAGAGAGAGAGAGCGAGCGAGCAATTAAAAAAAAATCCCCAAACAAAATCATATTATATAGATGTATCTAGTGGAAAGACAGCACAAAACCTAATCAGCACTAATTTTGTATTTACAGCTAAAGTTCATATGGAAAGAACAGTACATTGGGAATCAGAAGCTTCAGTATTATTCCGGAATTTTCTGAGGATTGACTTTGTGTCTTTGAACCTGCTAATTTCCCAGAATATGCCAGTTTAAGGACAAATGAGGGTAATGGCTCCATAAGAGTACTTGAAGATCTACCACGAACAGGTTGCATTTTAGTATGATTACCTTCTTTAGAGGATTTTTGATAACCAACCAGTAGTACTTGAAGTAAGGGGGCCAGATCCTACTTCTACTACCTGTGTTGCAGAATGCCTGCAACACTCTTTGTAGCAAAACCAGCAGCAGGGTGACCCGGGCCTGTCAATCCCTTTATTTTTTATGAAAATGAACAGATACTTTGCATTTTCAGTGACTTTTCATTTTCTGTTTCATGTTGTTACTAGTGCAAGAAAATGAACAGACTTTCCGAGCTGTAAAGAGTGTAAGCACCTCCTCAGCCACCCCTGATGGATAAACTTTGGAAAGGAGGTGTTAATACCTTCAGGCATGCACACTCCCTTGTGCAGAAACTTCGTTCTGGGTTGCTGGCACTCATAGCTCTTTAGCTGACAGTAGGTACGGAAGGTCTTTCCACTGGTGGAACAAACCGCAGAGCCATTCTTTGGGCACTGGTAGGGGAGCTTGCAAAGGCATTTTCCCTCCACACATCGTTCCCATGGGTGACAAAAAACTTTTTTACAGGACTTGAGGGTGTATTGGTTGCCTAAGCATTCTTCTATCAGGTAGTTGTCTTGTTCAGCTGGCTGGGCAGGCTTAACCTGTTGAATGAAGCTTTCTTCAGCACCAGATGTTGCATTCTGTGAGGCACACACACACACACAAAAAAAGGCAAGATTAGGGACTGCACCAAGAGTTTTGCAGATCCCTTCACTGACCTCAGAAAAGTGTCCATTTATAAGCCTTTTCCTATCTAATCAAAAGTTCCTAAATACCATTTATAGTGTTTGGCCCCTTGTCTTTGGCCACCTCATCTTTCTCAGTTTTTCTGAACTCTTTTCTTTTTGCATCATTTACCTGGTGTGACCTTCACGCTTACTGATCTCCCACAAACTTTATATTCTTTACTTTTCAAACATTAGCTGAAGTGCACAGCAGATTATAAACATTTTTAAAGTCGTTGGTTTATAGTACATCCCAGCAATGGGACTATTAACAGTCAGATTAAAACATAAAGGAATTTAAGCACCAGAAAAAAAAATAGCAATTTGGGGTTTTTTTCTAAGATTTGTTTTATTGGCCTGGTTGACTTTGGATTTAAGTATCATATGTAAACATTTATGAACTACTTACTAGCAAATGAATCTATAATTAATGATTGTTTTGCAGAGTCCATGTGACTGCTCAAGTAACAAGTACCTCAAATATCTTAACAAGTATCTGAAAACAATTTGAAAATTAAATGCTGATCCTTATCAGCTTTTTTCCTGTATCTTGCACAGCAGTGGGTTTGCAGTATGGTTGATTGCTGGCTGTCACTGGCCTGCAGATACAGATTCTGACCCTCCCTCTGATGGCCTCTGGGTGAGTGGCTCTGCACCTGTGTTTGTGCAGCTCCCTGGTGACTTCAGTGCTGGCTGAGTGCTTTTGCTTACTAAGATCTGTGGGTAGGATGACTCTTGGAACATGAAAAATATATATGGATGGACTCTGTAAAAATGGGAGAAAAACATTAGTCCACAAATGTGATTTATCAGCTTTGACTGTGTCAACTGGAACAACAGAGCTGAAGTTTAAAGTTCCTATGAAGAAATCCTGCCCACTGTAAAGGTGGTGAGGAGGTTGTTGGGGCAGAATTTAATCCAATACGTCTCCTTTTCACAGTTGTATAATCTTATTAAATTCTTCCTGCTGTTCTCGGGTCAGTAGAATCCAAACTGTGAGCCAGATCCGGCTTGGCAAAACTCCCATATTGTGCTAGGTGCTCCTCCACAATGGGAACAACAGGTGCTGGTTTTTATCTCGGACTTTGTCTGAAAGACTTTGGTTATGCTGAGTGCCCAGCCCAGATTGGCTTCCTGGACACATCTGTCTGCAGACAATCCTCAGGAAACCTTCTGGCAGCAGGATAATCCCATGCGGCCATATTACAAGACTGCAATCCCATTTCTCAAGAAAAAGGAGGTGGGGAAAATTGCAGCACCTTTCTGTGGTCAGCCATGCTTGCAAATTTGGTTTAGGATAGGATCATAATTAAAATCTTTTCCGTAAACCTGTTAGCATTAGCTCCAGATAGAACCAAAACATGAAAGAGAAATAGCAAACTTCAAACGTTCAGGCTGGGCTAAAACAAGTGTATGAGACACAAATACTATGAAAGAAAAATTTTAAAAAAATCAATTGCTTTTGCTTTTATAACAACAAACTGTTTATTAAACGTTTTTAAAAAAATACTGCTAACGCAATAAAACATATCTTACCTCTGATCCACAAAGACAAAAGAGACACAAGAAAACCAAGCAAATTAGGAGCATTCGCATGATGAAATTTTATCTCCCTTCCTAGACAAATTCCTTTGGCTGGGGTTCTTTTGAATGTAAGCTGTTAGATTTGTGTTTAATTTTTAACCATTAGAATAATATTTGGAAGTGCGTTTAGAAATAAAGTACAGGAGCCTCAACTATTAACTGATAAATTTGGTCTCTTCAAAAGATCCTGCCTTAACTGGTTTTATCGTAAGTGTATGACGAGATAACAGAAGCAAAGGCCTTGAAGTAAGTGATTAAAAGGAAGCGCTTGTTGGGGTGACACTCTTCTTTGCGCGGAGGAGTCGGATCGATCCATCACACCGGCTCTCCTGAGGGCAGCGCTCACACCTCCCGGGCCATTGGGAAAGACCGATGTTGTTACACACGGCGCACACATACGGACAGCGCCCTGTCACTGTCACGCCCACCCCGCGGCAGGGCGGGAATGAGTGGGAATTTAAAGCTGTTTGCGACAGTGTCGGCCGGCCGGTGTCCTTGCATTTACGGCAGGCAGTCCCGTTTGCGGCGGCGCGGGTGTTTCCGGGCGCGCACGTGCAGGTACGTCCCGCGCGGGAGGGGACGGAGCCCCTGCCATGGCTATCCGTCCGTCCGTCTGTCTCTGTCTGTCCGTCCGCCATCCCGCAGGGATGCCGGGGTCCCCCCGCCCTGCTTGCAGGCCGCGTCCCGAGGGCGCTGGGAGGCGCTGCGGGAGCGCCCAGTGCGGGCGAGCCCGAGCGGTGCGGGCTCCTGAGGGAACCTCCTGAGGTTTAACGGGGCCGAGCGGAAGGGTCGGGGCCACCCCCGCTACCGACACAGGCCGGGGGATGGACAGAGAGAGAGCAGCCTTGCCAAGAAGGACGTGGGGGTGCTGGTGGGTGACAGGATGGACATGACCCAGCCATGAGCACTCCCAGCCCGGAGAGCCGAACCTGTCCTGGGCTGCCTCCAGAGCAGTGTGGGCAGCAGGGCCAAGGAGAGGATTCTGCCCCTCTGCTCTGCTCTCCTCTGGTGACACCCCACCTGCAGTGCTGCATCAGCTCTGGGGTTCCCAGCACAGAGAAGACGTGGCGTTTTTCGAGCGGATCCAGGAGAGGCCACGAAGGTGATCACAGGTCTGGAGCCTCTCTCCTCTGCAGTCAGGCTGAGAGTGGGGATTGTTCGGCCTGGAGAAGAGAAGGCTCTGGGAAGATTTTACAGCAGCCTTCCAGTGCCTGAAGGAAGCTACAGCAGAGCTCCGGAGGGACTATTCACGAGGGCACATAGGGACAGAATAAGAGAAGACAGTTTTAAACTGAAGGAGGGTAGGTTGAGATAGGACGTGAGGAGGAAGTTCTTTACTGTGAGAGTGGTGAGGCACTGGAACAGGTTGCCCAGTGAAGCTGTGGATGCCCCATCCCGGGGGCCAGTTTGGATGGGGCCCTGAGGAACCTGTGGAAGGTGTCCCTGCACATAGCAGGGGGGTCAGAAGTAGGTGACCTTTAGGATCCCTTCCAGGCCAAACCATTCAATGATGTTCTCACTTTGTGCCACCTGTGAGGCTGGGGACTGTCATCAGCCTTTATACAGATGAGTGAAAAAAGTGCTGATCTCTGCTAGTCACTTTTTGCAGTTGGATGCTGCAGTGGATGACATCTTAGGTGTAAACTTGATTTTTCATAGGCCAGCATGCTTTTAGTGGGGACTGAAAAGGACAAACCAGTGAATTAACAAACCAGGCTGACAGAAGGCTGTCATTTGTACAGCAGATCAAATGTGACACGTCTTTTATATCCTAAACAGCTGATTTTTTTTGTTGTTGTTGGTTTTTTTTTTTTTTTTTGTTTTGTTTTGTTTTGTTTTGTTTTTTGTTTTGTTCACGATGTAGGAAACAGTAGAGAATGTCTTTTCGAGGAAGAGGAGGTGGAGGAGGAAGAGGAGGAAGAGGAGGTGGCTTCAACCGTGGAGGAGGTGGTGGTGACAGAGGTGGCTTCAACCGTGGAGGAGGTGGCGGTGACAGAGGTGGCTTCAACCGGGGAGGACGAGGTGGCTTTGGACGGGGAGGTGGAAGAGGAGGCTTCAACAGAGGAGGATATGACCAGGGCCCTCCAGAAAGGGTAGTTTGTAAGTTACATGGTGAAACTTTATTTGTTTAATTTAGACTGTCTGCTCCAGCTCTTCAACTTGTTTGTTCTTTATCTCAGTGTTGGGAGAGTTCATGCATCCCTGTGAAGATGACTTAGTTTGTAAGTGTAAAACAGAAGAGAACAAGGTGCCTTATTTCAATGCCCCGGTGTACCTCGATAATAAGGAGCAGATTGGCAAAGTGGATGAAATATTTGGACAGCTGAGAGACTTTGTATCCTTTAAAAAAATGTGGGACTTACAATATTTGTTTTTTTAAAAATTATCTGGATATTAAATGGGTTTTCTCTTAGCATTTTAAAATAGTTCAGGTTTTGGCTACCGGTTATATGTGAGGCTTGCTGCAACTGTTGGTGTCAGTAGGTGCTTCATGCACATTAAGTGCCTGTCTTAGAGCTTTTTTGATAGGACAGAGAACTTGAGGTCACTCAGAGATTTGCACTCTGTGCCAGTACTGCTGATGTCTTTTGGATCCATGGTAGTTCAAGTTGTTACTTTTTCTGGCTAACCAAATTTTCTGCTATAGGTTACTAAGCCATAACAGCGTTGGATCAAGGGCCTTGGGATTTTTTTGTGCATTAGAGGACCTTGGTCATGCTCCAGCTCATTCTTTAATTATAAAGTGAATTTATACTAAGATATCCTGTTGCTCATTGTCCAGTTTATTTATTTAAACTGCCCATGGAAGTGGGATGTGCCAGGACGTCTCTGGCAAAGCCAGACATGGAGTACATTCTGTTGTTACTGTCAGATGGACAGAATCCATGACAAAAGCAGGATAGCTGGGGGAATAACCCTGTAACATGTTGGTTACAGACTCAGCCTGTGTTGGTTTGTTGAGCACCCGTCACTAGCTCCGTGCATTTTCCTCTCCCACATTAAATGGGAAGTAAAATGTGCAGGTTTAAATCACTTCTAATTGCAATTGTGATAAAATTTAGTTGAATTTATAAAGTACTAACTTAAAAAAATGTCTGAATGTTCCTTCCATATACTGATCAAAATCAGTTTTTAATGTTTTATTACTGCAATTCTCCTTAAAGATACCCACAGTATTTTTCAGTGAAACTGTCTGAGAACATGAAAGCCTCTTCATTCAAAAAAATGCAAAAGGTAAGTCAGTCTCAGTAACAGAATTTTACCGAATGTCATCAGTTAGCTAAGTCTAATTTGTCAGCAGATAATAAAAACTTTATTAAGTTTTTAATAACTTTAAAAGCCGATTGTCCTTTGTAAACATAGGAATTAAATTCCTCATCCTTTTAAGTTTTGTGTTTGCCACATTATTACTTCTCTCTGCTCCACGAGAAAAGCTGTAACAAAATCACACAAATATCACCTATATTTTAGCAGCTTTTTAATTCTGGGATTTACTTCTTGTGTCCTTTCTCTGTTTGGCTTTTTGCAGAGGACAGTTTGTCATAGTGGGATAAGACCAAATTGTGGATATTTGTAAAGGGAAATATTAACGTGCTTTTTAGTCTTGGTATTTTGAAAGCCTAATGGAAATCTCTTCCTGCAGTTTTACATTGATCCAGCAAAGCTGCTGCCTCTTCAGAGGTTTTTGCCAAGGCCCCCTGGAGAAAAAGGTGCTCCCAGAGGAGGTGGTAGAGGAGGACGTGGTGGTGGACGTGGGGGAGGAAGAGGTGGTGGTAGAGGTAAGATCACAAGAATGAAAGCTGCAGAATGTTTGAGTTATTTGAGGTGCCATGGCTTGCTTTGGTCACTTGTTCTGTGGAATATTTGTGTTTTGTTTTCTAAAGCTGCTGGTGAGTACTGGAATATCAACAACTGTATTGCAAATAAAGATGTTTCTGTTTGACTTTATAGAAAAGGCAGTGATACCTTTCAGGTGGTGAGACTGTCTAAATAACAGCTCCAGAGCATAGGGAGGAGAGAATGCTGATTTATAACAAAGACAGAAAGCTTTTTGAACATCACCTGTGATGTACTCTTCAATTAAAACTGAAGTTCATTTTCTCTTACGTCGCAGTGTCTTGCCTCTTTTCCATACTTGCCCCTTTGCAACAAGGCATGAGCGTTTCAAAGTGGTTTGTTTGTTTTAATGTTCTGTTGAGTTGTAATTAATAGATAATAATTACTAATAGTTGTAATGAATTACTGATTAATATGTGTAATTAATTTTTTGCTTTTGTGAAAGAAGTTAATAGTTAAGTCTCTTTAGTATTTTGGATGTGGTATATCAAATATTAAGCAATATCTAAAATGCTCCAGATGGCCCCTAGAAGAAACAAGGTACTAGTTATAGATCTGGTAACTGTCTGGCAAATTGACAGTTTCTGGTTTTTTGTTGTTCTTTTCATTTCAGAAGCTGTCAATGAAATAAGTTGTTGTGCATAACCAAGAATTTATATGCTCCTCAAAGGGTAATTTCTTTCTTTTGTTTAGGAGGATTCGGAGGAGGCAGAGGTGGAGGAAGAGGAGGAGGATTCAGAGGAGGTAGAGGTGGAGGAGGAGGAGGATTCAGAGGAGGAAGAGGTGGTGGAGGAGGCTTTCGGGGTGAGTGTGTGGGTTTTATCTTTCAGTAATAAGAATAGCTGCTGATTTCTAAAGCTTGTAAATATTAAACAGAATGTTGTGATTTTTGATGTCTTATAGATGTTTATAGTTCTATGCAAGAGATCTCTGTGCATTCTGGTAGTTTAAACTGAAGCAGAGTTTAAATGAAGTGCTCTGCATTTGTTGATACATGTGTAAAACCATATTAGTTTTTCACATTCTATCAACTCATTCAATATTACGTATGGAATTTGCTTTAAACACAACTAAGATAAGAATTGTTGGATGTATTATTTTTTCTCTTAAAATAGGAGGAAGAGGACATTAAAAATGGAGCCATGAGTATCTCCTCATTGTCTTATCATGTCATCTGCAGAAGCGAAGAACCATGGAAAATTTTTGTAAAGGACCCTGCAAATCTATTTATAAAGAACTTGAAGCTACAAATGACAATTATTTTTACACATAATGACTGTTGATGGGTGCATGAGGAGAGTGTGGCTGCAGGTGAAGAGCTGAAGACTGTTCAGAATACGTGTCAACTTTTCTAACTAAGCCACAATTCGATGTTATTCTTAAACTGTTTGTTTCTGACAAGCAGCGCAGTCAATGCTTAACTCCGTGTTGGAGTTTGGAGTAACCAATCAGTTGAAATGGGTTTTCAGAAGACCCTGCAGGTTCACTGCATGCACATACTTCAGTGTGAACCTGTGCATGACTGATTCCTGGTTTTCTTCCTCCTTTTGTATTGAATCTTCTGGGCTGCTCTGAAATGGACATGCTGTTTAAAGAACTTTTGTGAACCTTTTTGTATAAATTAAATTTCAAAATTCTGTGTTGGTAATTTTTTAAATGCGTAATAATTTGTAAGAGAGAAGACAGCAAAGTGTATTTTGTGAATTTTTCTGCGTAAATACTAATGAAAGCCAAAGGCATTAAGACATAGTCTTCTTAGAAGCTACTGTCTAATGAACAAGACAAGTTTAATAGTATACTTCAGTCATCTAATGGTATCTAATTACACTGATATTAAAATGCTAAGGGTTTTTAATTGGCCCTGCATCCCCCCTTAGACTGTTTCTCTTGAGGTTTTGATGTCCTGGTGCTGTACCTCTGTAGTGCTCTGGGTTTGTGCAGAGCTGAGGTTAAACAACCCATCATAGGGCTCCTGTGCACACAATGCTTTCAGTTATGTATTGCCTGGAAAGACATGACAAAGTCTGCACGAGTCTTTGGTCTCTTTAAATGGATGTATTATGAGGATTGTTGGAAAGATAGTGACCGTGTCTTCCTAAGGGTGGAGGAGACCAGGGTGCCTCTCTGCTCTGGAACTTTGGAAATAAAAGAGGTGAAAATAGGACTTCCCTGGATTTCTTTCAGCTGGAGCCAGGAGTCTAATCACAGACTCTCCTACTAAGCACTTTTGAAAAGGGATCTGTAGAATATTGTATGTGCAAGTATTTTGAACGTGTTGTTCATTGTGAAAAAAGTTCTTTTCAGAATTGATTGGACTGTTACGTTTTTTAATTAATGAATGCAGTAAGAGGCAGTTTAATTATGTTAGCCTTCTGCTTAACAAGGGCAACAGGTAATTTTTCAGTACCAGGATTGGATAGTTACTGCTTGTTTTTTCAAATGTGACAATTACTTTTAATAATGTTGACCAAAACTTGAAGAAGTGGAAAAACAAACGGTAAAGAATTCATTTAAATGTGAATAGATGCTGCAAAGGATAATAGATAAAAATGTTCTTCAGCTTAAAAAAACAAAACGCAGAACATTGAATTTCTGCTAGGTCTGCTTTTGTGAGAAGAAGCTGAGTCTACTCTTAACCCCAGGAACTGGGGGATTCCATTTTTTTTTTCCCTGCTATTGCTACAAGCCTAGCTTTAGCCAGGTCAGTTAAATACAGAGCTGTGATAATGATTAGGCTTTTGTTGCTATGCATTGCTAGGCCTAAGTGCCTCAGGGCTTTGACTTGAGGCTTTGTAAAATGGCCTCTTATCTAAATTCTTTCGAAGTAATTCCATTTTGGGCATTCCACATCGCAACTGGACAGCACAAACCAAGTGCAGCTGCAATGTCAGTACTTCTGTTACATTTGCAGCTGGATCCTCTGCTGTGCTGGGTTTCTTCACTGATGCTTCAAGAATGGGCAGTTGGCTCAGATCTTCTTTCCTTATTGTTCTGACTTTGGAAGAATAACATAACACAGTCCTCGCTCTTACACCCAAATTCGTGCTGCTCTTTAGGGACCTGCTTTCTGCCAGGGTGTCAGAAAGCTCCTGCCATGACCTGTGCAGTGCCGGCTGTCACCGCGTGTTTGGCTGCAGGCAGTGTTGCCTGGCAGCGCAGGAGCAGACTGTGCTGAATCTCTCAGCAGGTGGAGCAGCGAGTCAGCCTAAGGCACTGCAAGGGGAAAGTAAAGGCTTTGACCTTTGTGTGCAGAGGGGCTGAACAGCAATATCCATTGCAGCTCTGGAGGAAAGGTTGGCCTCTTGGTTATAGGGAAGGGATTGCAGTCCCAATGGAGAAATGCATGAGGAGCATTATGGCATGGCCTACGCATACAAACAATGCTGGATGGATTTTATACCAATATCCAGAGAAAATTTATAATCTTAGATCTTCACAGAGGTTGTAGGGTGCTCTCAGGATGAAAGAGCATATGAGGAAACTGTGTATGTGTTCGCCACGTGCCTTTTTTTCCTTCTCCATTCTGGGGAAGGGAGTATTTGCAAGACACATTCAGTCCCAGTTCTGCATTGTCTTCTCTGTGCCATGGTGTGACCCTGCCCTTCTAATATAAGTAAGGTGCTAGCAGTAATAGATAAAAATTCAGTCTCAAAAAAAATGAAGATGTCTTGTCTGTAGTGTAATGAACAGAGACAGAGGTCCTCTAATTTTATATGACACCTTTCTCTCAGTTGTGAACTTCAGATTCTAGCTGTGAGTGTGTCACAGTGCTCCTGATCCTAGTAAGTGAAATGTTCTGGTTTTATTTATGTGCATAATTACAGATACTCTGTGCTTCTGCTGCAGAGAATAGGAGAGGAGCTCACGGGTACTGTGACAGAAATAGGTATATTGGCAGAAATGGCAAATTTCAAGTAGTTGTAGTGTCTGGGGAAGAAAAGTCACAGTGCAGTCTGAAGTGAGGGGAGTGGGGGTAAGGTGTTACCGTAGGCTCTGTATGATAGTTTGGTGTTCCCTGTATTCATTCCCCTTTCTGGTAGCCTTTGGGCCACATAGCTGGACCATCCAAATAGCTTCTCACCTGCCACCTGCTCCAGCAGCAAAAGAGGGGTTGATGTCCTGGAAATTCCTTTGAAGCTCAGGTGGGTTTCAGAGCAGCTCAGTACTCAGCAGTGGTAGTGTCACCTACCTGTGTCCTCCTCCACTGCCATGGCTGTGTTTGAACCAGGTGTAGGGTCTGACTTTTAGCTGATATTCGAACTGACACCTGGTGTGTCACCAGGATCAGATCGCTTACAAGTATTTAGAAGACCTGGAGCCTTTAGTCCATACCACAGCAAAATTTTGGGTTTTTTTTCTTTTTCTGTTTGGGATCTAAATCCTCTTTAAACAGAGGGAATACATGGAGGTGTATTATTAAACTTAGATTGTTACCTATTATGACTTTAGTGCCCCTGCATTCCTTGCAGAGTTGTTTATTTTCCTTGTGTTTTCTGCAGATGCTGGGATAGGATGGCTCAATGTAGTTCATAGATTTGCTGTGTTACTTTGTCAAAGAAATTTGATGAGGGGAAGAAAATAATTGGGACATTTTAGTGTAAGTCTGCGACAGTGGCATTTGCAGTACCGGAAGGATTTTCTCTGGCACTGACTTGTACATGTGAATGTTTGCCTGAAGAAATGCTGGACTGTCACACATATACTGGTGCAAAGTAATTTGAAGTTGTGTAAAGCATTGTCTTGGCAAGAAACAGTATTGTTTATTAAAAACCCCATATAGCTATTGTGTGATGTAGGGCAAGTAAATATCTTAGTGGGGTCATGCATTTTTCAAGGCTGTCAGCTGAAAATCTCTATAGAGCAAAGCTTTTCTAACCAACAGTTAGTTAAAGTTGGTTAAAGACAGTTAAGTCTAGTAAAAATCACTGGGAACGAGGAGAAAGGCAAGTTATTAATTTGTTTTCCTTAGGGTTTGAACAATTTGCATCAGTTTGGGAAAAGATTAAAGGGACCTTTTGCCTTAGAGAGCCCTCCAGCGGTGGAGGGCGTAGTAAACGTGGGAGGGATTGGATTGGGGTGGGTTTTTGGCGGGGTTACTGATGGAAATAGGAAGAGGTTTGGGGTGGGTTTTGCTTTCCAATTTATTTATTTTTAATGCAAAAGGTACATTTCTCACATCATTCATGCAATGATATGTATTTTACACATAACTGAAAGCAACTTGCTACGCCTCACACTGCCCCACGCATATATAGAGATACATGCAAATTGAAGAATGGATTTAAATAGAAGTTACATTTTGCTACTGATCGGGAACAAGTGGGAAGGAAAAGCATCACTTGGCTTGATAAAGTGCCCCTCTGACACCTGTAATGCTATATTACTGAAGGATAAAAACAGCCTGAGGTTTTGGATTTTATATTCTTGTACCAGTATTAATAAGTAATGTGGTAAGACATATTTTATCTGGCTTAGAAGCTGTGGATTATTTTTATACTTCAGTATTGAATTTTTTGTTTTATCTTTTTGGCTTTATTTTATGAACTACAGTGTTGCAGAAAAAATACTTATGATAGTGTCTGCCTTCAGTTTTGACTTTTCTCTGTCAATTCTAGTTGCAGTAAAATTAATCAAATTTGAGAAGAGACAGAAACAATTGGTACATAGGAGGGACTGCATGTCTTAGAAAGTTTTAGTTAAATCAACAAGTATGAAATTTCTTTTGTTAATTGCTACTGTACATCTGGAATCCCATCTGAGTAAAAATGTTAATGGTTTGCTTTTCTGAGACATTCAGCATTGCATGCTCTGACTTCTGTGGAAGCTGCAAGATCTGAAGTGTTTTTGAAAATCTTGCCAAAGTGTCAGAGGAGGAAAGCAAAGATATCAAATTATCACCATTATATCTTTCAGGGCAGGACAGTGTTGCACGAGGAAAGTGGCTTCATTGCCAAACAGATCATCTTTCCTTTCAGAACACTCTTACACTGTTCCTGCCTAATCCTCTTCTGACAGGAAAAATACTGTAATAATCCAAATACCCTGAGAGCTGTGAGTGTAGATGTGGGACGTTGTAGAAAATGTTTGCTTGTGGGACTGTGATGCGAGATTGTGTGTAGCAATGACGACTAAATGCTGTGACTGCACAAGTTTATATAAAATTTTTCATACCTTTGTATTAAAAATAAACATGCAGGATGTTTGTTTTAGAGAACTGAGCAGTGGGAGGGAATGCTCTATGAGTATTTCACAGGTTGGAGGAGAGAGAGCTCTTCAGGTATACTTTCTATTGGATGTTTGTATTCCTGTGTCACTGCACCCTTACCTTAGCCCCACAGCCTGGGACCTGCTTGACCTACCTCTGAGCCATATACATCTGAAGAACCAGTGGTACTCATCTTTGTCACTTTTACACCCAGTATGAATACTGACTGAAGGCAAAAACTGTATGAAGCAGGACTGAAGGGGAGCAGCTGCTTTCTGATAAGTCCTTTGGGCAAAGACTTAATGCAGCTATTATTATTTATGCAGGGTTTTTAAAAAAGTCTTTGCTTTGTTGTGCTGGTTCCTCATCATTGAAGGGAAGAAAATACGAGCTTTTGCTCCTCAGATCTTTGAAAAATGCCCGGTAAGATGCTTTTGGAAATTTGACCAAAGTAAGCTTACATATATTGTGTTTGGGAGAGGCAGACGTATTCAACAACCATTTTCTATAGACCAGGCTATTTTAGAAATGTGGCAGCTGAGTTTTCTGAAAGTCATGCTTTGCTTAGGAAAATACTGGAATGTGTTTTCCTTGTGTCTTTGTCAGAGAGTTTAAATCAAAGAACCTTGAAGACGTAAGTCTTTAAAGATTTGAAGGGATGGGCTTTAGAGTAAATGTGTCCTGTCTTTAAGGAAACTGACATTTGTCTCTTCATGTTGTACTGCAGCCTTTTGTGTTTTGCGTGATTATGAGAATTAGTTCCAAGCCAGGCTGATGATTGATTGAACTGAGTCAACTTTTGTTGAGGTTTCCAAAGCATTGCACAAGAGGTTTGAGGGGAAAAAGTTTGGGGGCATGTGACAGTTAATCTCATTAGCAGTAAGAATGAAGTTTAAGCACACTGTTCAAAATTTACTCAGATCTGTGCGGCTCTTTGTTTTAATTAACAATCTCCTGCATAGATTGGGAGCGTAAACTTCTTTCCACTTTCGTCCAATTAAATCATGCTTGGAAGCTGTCAATGGTGGGGGAACTCCTCCCTACCCCCCTTCTTTTAATTGTTCAGTGAGTCTGTTGAATAATGAAAGAATTTGCCTGACAGGTTTTTGTCGTGTTTCCTCCTCTTGATGAATTATTGCAGAGGATAGACGACAGTCTTTTGTCAAAAATGCATTGGAATGACTCATCCAATTCCTCAGAAAGTGACAATGAAGATCATTCAGCCTTCACACAGACTGAGCACAACATAGTTGCAGCTTACTTAATAACAGCAGGTATGGGCATGGGCAAATTGTTGCGTAACTTTTTAAACTAGAACTTGTAGATCTGAATCATTTTGTACAGTAAAAATGATGGTGTTTTATTTTATATTAGACAAGCTGTCTGATGGCTTTTCTTCATGCTTACTGACAAGTTAGCAATCAGCTGCCTGACTGAAATATGCAGAAACATCTGAAGTGTGCAGAATCTAAGTTTTCTGCTCTATATTTGAAGGCAGCATTGTGTCTCAAAAAATACATTTTGTTGATATGTAATTATAGAAGAGAGTGAGAATTAGTTTCTGCCAGCTTGCAAAAGAGATAAAAATAGGGCATAGCTGTCACATCTTGCATTTTTCTGTGATGTGCTCGAAGCTATCTTGAGATTTCTCCTGGGCCACATGTTTGTAGTAATATATGTGTAGTCTGAGCATGTGAGCGGGTGTCTGTTAGGGGGATGTAAGGGGAAGGGTTGGAATGTGACTTAGAGGGAGGGAGCTGGTCATTAATCAGAGAAGAGCAGATTCCAGTTGCAGCTGTATTTTTCACCAATGACACGTGTTAGAAAAGCACGCTGTGAGGCTTCACATCGTGTTTGTTCTCTGTGACTGCAGTGGTCTTCGACTGAACTTGAATGATTATAAAATTATTTTTATTCTCCCCTTAAACACTTGCTCATTGTATAACCACAACTTCTTCAGCAGTGCTTTTCTGAAGCACTGAGTGCCATAGTAATCAAATATCCACTTAACCAAAACTGAAATCTACTGTATTTAAAAACAGGCCTTCTGTACATTTATTATGGAAGAGCAAATCAGTTTAGTCTGTATTCATTGACTGTACCAATTTTTTTTTTCCATCTTGTAGTTAGATTTTAAAATATTGGTGTATTTTATATTTACATGAAATAGTATTGCTGATGGTTGCAGTTTATTTAGCATATATGTCTGAAGTGGTGAGTATCAAATTGCTGTTCTGGAAAAGTGGGTATTTTTGGATGCAAAGACAATAATTTATTTAAGTTCTTTGGAGAAATTAATAGAACAGCTACACAGAGCAGTAGGCTTCTTAAGAAGCTGTGGAGATAAATAACAGTCAAGTATTGGAAGCCTAGATATACCTCTTATATTTTAATTAAAAGTCATTATGTAGTATGTAACAAGGTGATATTTTCAGATAGCTTTGATCAGCTGGTATTTGGGATCAAAGCTATCATTGGTGATCATAGGGTATCAATGGAATTAGCCAGAATCAACCCAGCTCTTCTTTCTTAATCTTGCATGAAAATTAAATGTCTTGGGGAATAAAAAAAGTTGGACTACTTTGTGGTTTTAGTTTTTTTCCATATTTTGTTTCTAATTATAGTTGAGGGAGTCTAATAAATCTTTACTTTCCTAATGAAAAATATTTTTGACAATGAAGTCCATAAAATATTTGCAAGTATGATTGATTGCTTTGCAAAAGCATTATCACAGCTAATTTCACATCTGTAAGATTTAAGTCTTGTTAATAAGCAGATGTATAAGAATAAGAATGAAGCCTGGGTACAGCGCTCATCATTATGGAACTCTATAAAAGATTTAAGTGTTTCTCTCTTGTTTTCTGAGAAGGAAATAATTGTTAAGCATTACACTGGTCACTGTATTCATTTTTGTAATGACAACGGGGATACTCAGGCTGCAGCAAGCTATGCTGCCTCATGGATGTCTTTCTGCTTATAGTGGTGAAATGCTTGGGTATCACTTTAAAATGCTAGCTGGAAAGGTAAATTCCATGTTATACATGTACCTGATTTTTTTTACTTTGATGCTACTACCCAACATTGCCATGTCCCACTCCTGAACTATGTCCCTAAGCACCATGTCTACACATTCCAAGGGATGGCAACTCAACCTCTCTCTTGGGCAGCCTGTTCCAGTGCTTGATAACCTTTTCAGTGAAGAAATTTTTCCTAATATCCAAAAATACTCTTCCCTCATGCAGCTTGAGGGCATTTCTTCTCACCCTATTGCTTGTTCCTTGGAAAAAGAGACTGACCCCCACCTGGCTTCACCCTCCTTTCAGGTAGTTGTAGAGAATGATAAGGTCTCCTTGACTCTCTTTTCTCTGAACAACCCCAGCTCCCGCAGCTGCTCCTCATAAGATTTGTGTTCTGGCACTTTGACCAGCTTCAATGCTCTTCTAATGGGCACTGCTCAACTGCTGCCTGGAAAAACTTCATTCATCTGCTTGACCTGTTCCTCCGAAACAGTGAAGAGATAATTTCTTGTATCTACATGTTTTTTTCTCGCTTTGTTCAAGATGGAATCCATCTTCCGTCTTACATTTTTTTCCTCAAAGCATTCTTTTTTTGCTCTATTATTAGTGTATTTTAGTGATACTAACATTTTTAATGAATATAGGTTCCACTTTTTCCCCCCTGTTTTTCATTGCCTCCCCTCTCCCCCCCTTACTTTTAAGACTGGACTCTGAATGATTAAATTTAAGTGTGTCTAGAAGGGTCTTTTCTTCACCTTGAGGATACAAGCTTACAGTCCTCTTGTATGTCTGATTTTATTACTGGTAGCTGTAATATCTGTTAAAACATGCCTCATAAGAAGCCTGTGTTATTGAACTTGTAATTCTTCTTTGCTCCCTCTCTCCCGAGAGATGGCATGCTATCTGTCAACAGGAGAGCTGACAGAGCTGGCACTGCAAGTGGTTTTTTTTTTTTACTATGGTATTCATTTCAGATCAGATCCTCAGCTCCTTGTTTATTTAAATTTTAGAAGAGCATAGGATCAGTGTCATTCCTGAAATGTGTGAATATATGAATATGATAGATGACGGCATCTGCGTGGCCAAAAGATGTTGGACCTCCAACAGGAGACCTGCACCTGAGAACAGACATCCTTGGTGGTGTTAAAAGAAAGAAAGCTGAGGGTTAATTATGATTTTTCCTCATTTAATTTTAAAATTACTGAATCTCAGGGGTTAGCTGGGGCCTTCTGCTAGATCAAGTGCATAAGGTTTTTTTCCAACACAATTTTTTTTTAAGTCACCAACCCACATTCTTCTTTACCATGGAGGTCAGCACTGAACTTGGTGGCCAGAGTGTTTGAAGGGCAATCCTAGGTGCATTTGAATTTCTGCTATGCTTGTTGTCTTTGCATCAGAAGTCTTAGGTTTGGCAAATGCTCCACTGTCGGTGCTTACTGAATCCATGTGAAGGTTGCCTGACTGGAAAAGCTTTTTTTCTCCTTTTCAGGTGTCTATCGTTTTTGCAAAATTGCACTTGACTGAAAAGAAGTCTTTTTTTGGACTTACATATTACAATAGGCTGCATTTTCTTCTGCATGTGTATTACTGACTGGTGTGTATCTTTTGCAAAGTTTTCCTTCTTCTGTTTTTACAGGAGTGATAAGCATTTTCAGTAACATTGTTGTGTTAGGCATCTTTGTTAAGTACAAAGAACTTCGGACAGCAACCAATGCAATTATTATCAACTTGGCTTTTACTGATATTGGTGTTAGTGGCATTGGATACCCCATGTCTGCTGCCTCAGACCTGCATGGAAGCTGGAAATTTGGACATACTGGATGCCAGGTACTGCAAATCAGTTAGAGAGAATATTTTCAGCACTTAAGCAAAATGAGAAGTAAATAATGGCTCTACCTTGTGTTATTTTAAGAGATAAGGCAGAGATGCAGAATTTGACTCTGGACCTGAAGCTGATGTCAGGAATGTCAGGAATTTCTGGAGATGGTATTTTGTATAATTTTCATTTTAGTCTTATATTTACAATCAGAAAACATTAAAGTGTAACCTTATATTTATCAACTAGACATTTTAAAATAGCTTTCAGAAGGCTCACAAAATCAAATCCTGAAATGAAGATGGTTTTAGTAGCACAGGCACATTTGATGATTTTGCTGATAGCTAGAAAACTTTGATGGTTTACAGTTTTGATGGTGAGCTTGACAGATCTTGGTGAGTTCTGCTTGGCAAATGCATGTCCTTTTTGGGTGGGACTAATAGGATATCCTACGTGAAGGCCTCTAAGGCTTTTGGTCTCCATTAAAGATTTAGCCTACTCTTAAGAGCTATTTTTAGGAGTAGACTGGCTGAAAAATGTATACTCCCATAGCAGGGAGTTGGCGGCCTTTGCTCACTGTGTATTGTGGTTTTAATTTACATTATTGGTGGACTGTTGGGCTTAAGTGCCCAGGAATATGAGCAGTAATGTGAAGGCATATACTGAAAATGTGTCATAAGGCAAACATTTTGGACATTTACATAATGGATGCTTATCTGACATCAATTGCCTCAGTAGACAGTACCTTCACGCTCAAAATTCAGTCATTGTTTGGCAGGAAGCCTCACTTTTAACATCCTTGGATCTGGATTGACTTGCAATCTGTTCAGGTTGATGAGAGATCTCACTGATTTGAAAGTTAGACCACTTGAAGCACAACTCGTGTCAACCTAAACCAAGTGAATCCTGTGACCTGAGATGGCTGAATGCCATGTGGTTCTATTATAAGCGCTGGTGCCGTGTGCTCTGGCTCAGGGCTCTGTATTACTGGGGTGCCAGTGGTAACATAGCCCTCCCCGTCATCATTCCTGCTCAGGCTTCCCATGGGATAATGGGGCTGATGCGTTTGGAGCATGCTGGGATTGCAGCATGTATTGCTCGGTGCAAAATATCTGACACACATAAAAAGGGAGCCTGAGAGGGGAAATCAGTGGGCCATATCTGTGAAATCATCACAACAGATGAAAGAGTGATAATTCAGGTCCTCACATTTGCTAAGGCTGCAACTCTTCCTGATGGCCCAAACGCTCCTCAGGTTTCCTTAACATATATTGAAAACATGAAAAAAACCCCCCCAAACACTGAATCTCAAAATTTGCTGATTGAAGGACAGTGTTTCTTCGATTTTGAGACTGCTGTCTTTAGGATTTCTGATGTGCACACAAGCCAGTGCTTTTGAAATGTTTGGTTTTAATGAGCCACCTTCAAATTGCCTGCTTTGAATTAAGACCTTCAAGACCTTGCTTATGGAAGAGAACTCTGGCTGAATTGTGTTGTTTCAGTGCACAGATTTATGTTTGTGTTTTTGAAAGATTTCTCAGAAGTTATTTCCTTGCTTGTTTGTTTTAATTTCAGATCTATGCTGCCTTAAATATCTTTTTCGGGATGGCGAGTATTGGTTTGCTGACTGTTGTTGCTGTTGATCGTTACCTGACCATCTGCAGGCCTGATATAGGTACTGACTTAGGGGCAAAACTCGGTCACTGCTGGGAGGAATAAAATTCTGATTTGATTGTATTGTTTTCTCATGAATGACTCCATAGTTACAGCGCTGGGCAGAACTTGAACCTACTGCACCTGGTTAAATAAGTTACCTAGTTGGCATAGTGCACATTAAAGTGAAAAATTCATTAGGCTGTTACTCTTGTTTATAAGTTGTGTTTTTATGGCCATTTTCAGTCTTTAGAGGGCCACATCCATACAGAGAAGAACACAAAAAGCCTCTGGCTGTGTGAGGTTTTGACCTCTGTCAAGCAGGTGTGTGCCTCTGTTGTGTTAACACCACCCTGAGTGTTTTTCTCTCCTCTGTTACAGCTATGTTGTAACAGTTAATTCCTCTCCTGCAATCTTCCAAGGATGTACTTGAACGCAGTGTTGCATAATAAGCTTTTGGCGTGGGGTTGGGGTCAGGTATTGCCTGTATGCTGAGTTGGAAGGGGTGATGGTGTTCAAGTGGCTTTAAAGGCTGCAAGGACTGAGATGTCAGTCAGCAGAAGGAAACACGTATCCTACAGTGTTTGGGACTTGGAAAGGGTCTTTATTAACTCGTTAAGTGCTTGCCACGTGTGCTTGGAAGCCACCTGTCACTCCAGTTTGACACTGGAAAGAGGCAGCAGGTGAGAAGGGTTTGTGACTGTCTGTGCTTGGCTGCAGGAAGAAGGATGACCACCCGAAGCTATGCTGCTCTCATCCTTGCTGCCTGGATAAATGCAGTCTTCTGGTCCTCCATGCCTACTGCAGGCTGGGCCAGCTACGCTCCGGATCCCACTGGAGCAACGTGCACAGTAAATTGGAGGAAAAATGATGCGTAAGATTCCCCCTCACACTTTTATTTTTGCTGGCTCACTGAAGTCTAAGATTGATTAATTCACCACTGTAGGAGCGTAACTTCTTTCTGAAGCATGAAACAAAATTTTTAACAATAATTTAAAGCAATAGAAAATAACGAAGAGTAAGTCTAGAAAAAAAACCCCACAGGAGTTGAGATACGCTTCAAAATTTCAATACTTGTAGTTCCTATTAAAAAATAATAGATAAAGAAAAAATTCCTTATTATTTTAGAGCTTGTTACAAAACATCATAATCAAACCAAAATACCAAATTCTTTGGTAACTTTTCCTGGATGGCTATTTGTAAGTTACTCTGTTTTGTTTTTCTGTCTTATCAGGTCCTTTATTTCCTACACAATGAGTGTAATTGCTGTTAATTTTGTTGTGCCCTTAACAGTCATGTTTTACTGTTATTACAATGTTTCCCGGACAATGAAACAATATGCCAGCAGTAACTGCCTGGAGAGCATTAACATAGATTGGTCTGACCAAGTAGATGTGACAAAGGTAAATGAGTGCATTTTTTGTTTTAAGCATGTTCTTTGTATTAAAGTTCTATTGGCAAAGGAATGGTGTACCTTTTAAAGCATTTCAGTTTCCTATGTTCCCCTTTTATACTAAATATTAGCTGAATCTGAGCCTTGGTAAAAACTCTGAGCTTGACACACTAGATTCTTTATTTTTGATCTAATACCCTTTCCAGATTAATAGCTGCTTTGAAGGCTGGGAACATTGTGAATTTTCCTTTCCTCTCTCCTCTGTCATTACCTAGAAATGTACCTCCAAGGTGCCCTAGGACAACTTTTGCTTTGTGTCTGCAGAGTCCTTAGGCTTCCTGCTTGGTTCACAGATGTGTCTGGTCTGAAATGAATTGGTCAACTCTCATTGGAACTCGTGGTCTAGAAATGAGGGTGCATTTCCACTTCCTGAGCTATGTAATTCCAATCCCTTGTTCTTTTCAGTCTGTTGAGCTTATCTCTTATGTAAGCAGCAGCAAATGTCAGTTATGGCATGAAATGATATATCCTGCCTGGAAGGTTGACATTCTTTTTATGTATAAAAGTCCTTGAGTAATCTTGAAGTTCACCAGCTCCTTTGATTTTGTGTAAAGATGTGATTTATGGTTGGGCATGATGAAAAAGTGAGAGAGGACTGGACAGAAGAGTGTGTACCTATGTTTTTGAATTACTTATCAGTACAAACAGCATTCCTTGGAAACTTTCTCATTGCTAAGTTCTGAAGAATAGTATTTTTACCTAAGAAGAGTACTTTGGGTATTTTACTTTTGTGAAGAACTTTCAGAATACTTGAAATTGAGGACTCAGTTAAAAATTTAGACTTGTGTTTGTGAGGAAAATGCATTTTTCCTATTTTACGGTTGAAGACACAAAAAGAGAAAAAATTAATGCTTTGGAGTTAAGCAACATCTTTCTTTAGAACTGGACTACTATCTGCTTTTTGCAAATCAGCATCCTCTAAGCCTTCTATGCACCAAACTTCTAAATGAAAGGGTTCTTTCTTACATTTTGGTATTGTGTTTGGTATTGTGCTTGCATTTAAACAGAGATCTTCTGTGAGAGTCACTGCTTGTGTATTGATTGTGCTCTAGAGCAGCTCATGCAAAGTAGCTATTCTTGTTTCTCATTTTGTTAATCTCTGAAAGGCTAACTAGGAGCATGAGTGAGCAGCACTAGGGAATCCTGTGTGTACACAGCCCTGCAGTTTTGGTTGGTTTTCTGGTGGCTTGTTTTGTCCTCTTGATTCATTTGAGATTTCCATTCCAGTTTCCACCACTGATTCATGTTCCTGACAAAAGCCAGAAAAGTCTGTCTCAGTTGATAATCTCTCCTACTTTCTACTACCCCCAGTTTGTCACTGTCAGGTCTGGCTGTGATGTGGCATGTCCTGGGGTGTGAGCCTCAACCTGCCCAGGTTGTTCTCTCTGCAGGCAGGCAGAGAAGACATGACTGCTCAGATACCTCCTCTTTATCATACTTGAACATGTCTATAATGCTTCATTAAACCGAGCAGACACTTCTGGGTTCCTTCACTATATGTCCTAGAACATATACTTTATTTTATTTAATGGTACCGCAATTAAACCTTATGAAACATTTTTATGAACAGCCTAATTAAATATTTGGCTTTAATTTTTGTCTCTGTTCATATTTATTGTTTGTAATAGCATTCCAGAGTAACTTGTTATGGGTGTCATAATTAATGTGTGAAGTCCTCTCTGGTAATTGAAACTCCTGATGGGCAGATTTAACATAATGAGAAGCACTGATTTTGAAGGAATATTATATGTAATGAAATTACACCATGCCAAACACATGGCAGTGAGGTGTTCTATTAAATCACCAAAGTGAGATTTCAGCGTAAACTGTCAGAATGTGTTAGGTGTGCTTATTTAAATATTATTTCGTTCAGGATAGCTCTGTTTTCACATAGGTACATGTGCTTTTGTTACTAGATTTTGTTATAAGGTCTTCAACTTGAGTTAATATGGTTATGTATCTGTTCCTTTAATTTTACAGATGTCTGTTGTGATGATTATAATGTTCTTGGTGGCATGGTCTCCATATTCTATCGTGTGTTTGTGGTCTTCCTTTGGAGACCCAAAGAAAATTTCTCCTGCAATGGCCATCATAGCCCCCCTCTTCGCAAAATCTTCCACATTCTATAATCCCTGCATTTATGTCATTGCAAACAAAAAGTAAGTGTTCTGAAATTAGTACCAGTCTATTTCATGGTTTTAACGTGTCATCTGAGTATATAGAAGGATCACCTGTAAAATAAGGCAAACTAATTAGTGAAGAGCAAAGAGTATGCTGCTGTTAATTTACTGAAGATGACCTTCTGGACAGGAAAGCCTAAAATAAATTGTTATGATGATCATCAGAACATCTTGAATTGATACATAGTTTTGGGAACATATTAACATAGCTTTTGAACGTCCCATTTGTGTTTCCTCAAGGGGATTCAGTATGGAATTTGGATTGCATCAGTAGTAGACTGGTTTTAATGACTGTGGCTAAAGTGTGTGCGTCTTAGTGACATGAAACTTGTGTAGATTTTCTTATTTGATTTGGGATGTATCATATTCTGACAGATTAGGATGGATTAACCCTTTTCATTAAAGTAAATAGGTTAAGCCTATTCTGATTTGAGCAAGCATAACAAATGCTCTAATCAAGCCAGTGCCTCTGACTGAGGACTGTGTTTTGCAAAGAGGTGTTCTTCCTGTCTCTGCTACCAACCTTCAAGCAGAGCCTGTGATCTCTCCCTAGATGAGCACACCTGATCCTGCTGGAGTCAATGGAAAAACATCTGTGTTTTTTTCCCATTCTGTAAGTTCGTATTTGTTGTGGTTGTACACTCTCCTGGGATAAACAAAAAGCTGCGGTGATCCCAGTTTAAGAAGTGAAGTTAGCTTTACACTCTTGTACCTTGAAATGAAAAACACCCAGGTCCTTTTGAATAACAAATACATGTGTTTTATTAAGTACATTCTACTAATATTGAAAACTACTGTAATAGTTAAGACCACCTTACAGAATTTTTCCCTTCTGTTTGGTTCTCCAGCTAATGATCTTTCTGTGGTCCCTCTTTTGCCCTTTGCAGGTTTCGGAGGGCAATCCTGGCAATGGTGCGATGTCAGACAAGACAAGAGATAACCATAAACAATGCTTTGCCCATGAGTGTATCTCAAAGTGCATTGACATCCCAGAACTCCAGTCGTTTGCCTGCATAAGTTACACGGAAAGAAGTGAAATCTGAGTTCAAGTTAATTAATCTTTTGGACAATTTCTTTTTGAATAATAATCTTTCCCAGATAGCTATTTTGTGTTAGTAACAGTAATCTTTTTAGAGAATTTAAGGAGTCAAAATCTGCCAAGACTTTAGTTTTTGAGAGTGAGTTTTATGGGTCCAGTATGTCTGTCCCAAGAAAAAAGGGGTAGCAAAGTGGCCACTGTGACTCTTAGACAAGGTTAGAGTTAGACAAGGTGACAGAGGGGCCAGGAAAGATAGAAGTGCAAAGTTCTTAGGTTCAGTAACCCCAGATTTTTCATATGGATTAATTCCTTTAATGAAGTACTTTCCACCAGCTTCCCTTGAAAGTTTTCCAGACTTCAAATATTCTGGATACTCCCTATGACTGTATATATTCATACCAAGTGTCCATGTTGATATGCTTTGCAAAGTTCTGTTTCTGTGAATATGTTAGATTGTCAAAATATCTACACTGACCCCATACAATCTTTTATTAGGTTTTAGGATTTTGAAGGAATTTCAGCATATTTTAAGTATTTTTAAAAATTTGATTGGCAGAACCAAATTAATTTGTAGTAAAAACAGCTATTGTTTTGTAAGTAGTATGTATCTAGTGCTGTGACTGCACATCAAATCCTGAAAATGTGACAAGTTGTACCCTAAAGCTTCCCACTTCAGGAGGCACATAAAACTGAGTAAATATTTATGGTAATTTCTCATCACTTCTAAGTCAATCTTATGTTTATATAGATCTGATGTTTAATTTTCAAGAAATACCTTTGTCAATATGAGCAATGGATTTATTCAGGGTGAAAAAGATGACTGTGTAGATTTAGCTTCAACTATTATGTATGTGCACATATGCAGTTTGGCTTTGCAGTGTAAAACTTATTTAAAGTATATGTGTATTTTTGGCAAAACCCTGTTTTTACAGGATTTTTAAAAGCTCTGGAATCTAGGCTTCCTATTGGTTTGCCATTTTCAGTATTAAAGAAAATGCCATGCAATATCCTCATGGTGTACTAGATTTCCTTCAGGAACCTTGGAACACTTTATAGACACTATAATATATGCACTGCCTCTTAGGAGAAGAAAAGAGGTATTTTATTACACACTAACTTTACTATCTACATATTAAAAAAATCTTGGAACATGGTTGGGTGTGATTTGAAGCAGAGTGTGTTCTGACAGAGTAAAGAACGAGCTGGTTTAACTGATGCCATTCAGGATACATTTGAAGGTTAAGCAACTGCAGATCTCGGCTAATCTGTTGTAATCTGCTGTTACTAAATGGATGGCTACATTCACATTCATAGCACACTGCACATGAGTGCCTGGGAATAAAGCTTTCACATTTCTTCATGCCAGTTTTTCTGGGAGGAAGCCATGTATCTGTTTATTTGCTTCTACCTCCTAATGAATTTTTTTGAAGAAGTTCATGGCTTTTGTCCTTCACAATGCACTTGCGTTTACCATGGCAGAAGTGATGGCACTGGAACAAGGTATATGTTTTATTATTTGTTATATAGGGCAATTTATAAGGAAAAGGGTTGAAGAAAGTGGAGATAATATTTTCAGACATTGCTGTTATTTCTAGCATAGTTGCAATGAAGGCATATTTTACATTAGCCTTCTTACGGCTAGCAGCATTCCTGAACAGGAGCAGATGGTGATTATGGCTTTGTACTTAGCAAATAGCTACTCTAAATCTTCATTTTTTGCAGGAGGCAATTTCTTTCTGTTCCATGACATTCCATTCCATGACTATTGCAATGTCTTTTCTCTCTCTACAAAGTAATTAACTAGTGTAAGGTGATTCTGGTTTGAATAAATACAGTAGCTTCTTTTTTTTTTTTTTAGTCAGCAGTAAATCATGTAAATTTTGATAGTGAGGAGGTTAATTTGAAATGTGATGACCTGGTATTGTTGTGTGCATTTTAGGAGATGCTATTTGTCATTGCTGTTTATTCTCACAGCCTATCTGGTATAAAGCTGCGTGAGGAAAAAGTAAAATAGAGGAATTATCTAGAGAAAAAGGGGGAGAAAATTAAGGATAGACTTATTGAAGGCAGAGGAATCTTCAAGCTAGTATGTGCAAACAATATACTCCAAAGAAATTGTTTCCTGAAATAAAATAACTGAAAATGCTTAGAAATCCCATTTCACTGAAATCCTTGTGAGCAGAAAGTTGTTTTCATCTCTGTAAAGCAAGTAATTTGTACATAGACATCAAAAAGAGGTCTAGAAAGCTCTTCTGTACTTATTTTTCTTGGGTATATTTTAAATTTTCAGTCTATTCTGAAAGGTAAGTATAGAAAATACTTGGAATCTTCATCACACACACAAAAAATACAGATTAGTAATATTAATTTTGAGTTTTAATAAGGGGGTATGCAGTTCCCATTTGAGATACATGCATGTATTATTCCTTGTACAGTGACTTCTGTCTTTCAGTTGTCAGTTGAGTGAGGGGTGGATAGAGGGTGGTGCTTACATACTTTAGAATAAAGCAAATCTAGGTTTTATGTGATGTTTTCAGTTCTAGTTTGTATTCCTTTAGTCTTTAGAGACTCCATGTTTGTGGAATTTGTTCAACTTTTAAGTGCAGAGGACTGTTCTTGATTTCCATGTTCTTTGTTCTGGTGGTAGTGTTGCAGAAAGTTACAGCAATTGCATTTAAATCTGAAATTCAAATTTCTGATAAATAAATACAAATATCTCTCTCTCCCTCTTTTTTTTATTATTATTATTTTTATTTTTATTTTCCCTGTTTCTAGGTCTGTACTCTGTAATGACCCTGACATGTATGAGATCCCTGTGAATGTTCCTGTGGATACTGTAAAACTTCGTATAGAGAAAACTGTCATACGAAGGATTCCAACTGAAGCCTTTTACTACCTGGTAGATCTCAAATACCTGTGGGTCACTTACAACTGCGTAGCCAACATTGATATCAGCAGCTTCTATAACTTGAAACAACTGCATGAGCTGAGGCTGGATGGTAATCTGCTTTCAACTTTCCCTTGGGAATCCCTGGCAGAGATGCCCAACTTACGGACTCTCGATCTTCACAACAACAAGGTGACCAGCATTCCTGCTGATGCTGGCCGCTACCTGAGAAACCTCACCTACCTGGACCTATCCAGCAACAAGCTGACCACCTTGCCATCAGACCTCATGGACATCTGGCCCCCCTTCTCAGGCGCTATCATGTCCAAGAACACAGACATTCTGGTGACACAGAGAGTAATCCTGGGTATGTTGAACAGCCTGTTCATTCCTTACTAAAATATACTTGAACATTAAATTGTGAGTGAGAGCAGTTAGGGGACCAGCCTAGGATTCAGGAGAGGGGGTTTTACCTGGTCACTCCTGTGTTTCACTCTGTGGTCATTTATTTATTTTCTACTGGTAACAGAAAACCATAAAATGAAGATAGCGACCCCCATGTGTGTTGTTACCTCAAAACTATAAAACTGAAGTAAAAGCTGTGAGAATCCAGTTTGCAGGAATGCAGGCCATTCAGTAGCTATATAAATACAGGACTTACATTGTGTTTCTGGTGACATTTCCCTCATCTTTGTATGTGTTTGCAACTGTAAGTGTGTCCATTTGCAGCTGCTTTTTTCCAGAGGCTCCCAAGCCAAGCAAGCGTCTAGCGTTGATGCTCATATAAAGCCTATCCTGTGACACCATGCTGCAGATAGTGTCAGTGGCCCAAAACAGGGCAACTTTGATCTTCTGGGACATCTGCTGACCTTGCATTACTCTAAAGCTGACTGATTATGCCGAAGTTTTTCTTAATTTACATATTGAATATGAGAGTGAGTAGGAGTCTGATCCCTATATATTCGTGGTACTTTTTATAGTGTTTAAGGTAAGTATTTAAGAATAATTTGGTCAGACTCTGATTTTATCATAAATTGATCCCCTTCTCTAGTAGGCAAATTGCATCAGTTCTCTTTGTGGAGTTGTGCTTTATCTGACAGTTTTATCTCCACATCCTAGTCTTGTCAGGGTAACTCGTTTCTCTTCTTTAGTTTCAGGCTGGAACAGTTCTATCAATACTGTTCTTTTCTATCACTGTTTACATATAAGTGCATATTTTGATGTGTTTGTAGTGCAGCAGGTGGAAGGGAGAAAAACCAGCTGGCTGTCTCTACTGCAGTAATTCTATAAGCCCTGGTAAAGATCTGTCCTGCATTGTACTGCCCAATATTTCCAATTTCTTGTTCTAATCACCCCTCCCCAATATTCAGTGTCCATTTGTTAAGCTGCTTTGTTTCACAGAAGAAGCTGCAGCTTGAAACTCTCATTCAGATCATAGTTTATATAAGTAACTTAATAGATGCAAGTAAGGCTGCATGACTTCATAAGCATGTTAACTGTAGGCTTGCATCATTGAAGGGTTTTTGTTTATTCAGGCTTAAAAAAAAAAAGAGTAAAAGCTGTAAAAGTAAGTCCATCTAACTTTTTACATCAGCACACTGAAGCCTACAGGAGGCTGTGAAGCACTGGATCTAGTCTTCATGTGGGAGTCCCAGAGGTTAATTGGTTTCCTAGTCTTATATAGCCCTCGCCAATTCAGACAAAACTAAAGGAACTAAGAAAAAAAAATAACGCACAACACAAAAAACCACCAAAAAATCTTCACTCACACCCCCTTCTCTCCCCTTAACTCTGGGAATTATCTGCAGGCTTCCTTGGTGCAGGCACTTTTCCAGCCTCCTGTAGTCCTGACAAACCCTCTGGTGTCAGCACTGAGTTCTTTGAAGGCTTGGGATGTGACCTTTGGACCGTTTTCTGTTGTGAACTGCAACTGGTCTCCAGAAAGGAACATACACTGGGTTTAAACAGAACTGTGCTTCTCTTTTTCTTTTTGCTGTTAGGTGCTAAGGTAGGCTCTGTGCAGCCTTATAGATTTGCAAATGAGTACACAAAATTCCAGGTAGTACTTTCCTTGTGTTATATTGAGTAAATTTACCTTGGGTAAGCTATGAATGAATTAGCTGAATTTTGTTTTTCATTGACATCATAGTTTTCTGATGAGGGTATTCCAATGCAGACAGACAGTGCCTGCTACATAAACTCTGTAGTGAACAAGAAAACCTCCCCTTTCTCTGGAGATTAGAAAGTGCAATGCTCTTTATGTAATGGGTTATTTTGACAAGTTTTTTTAGACTCCACTGAGTATTAGTGCTTCCTTTCTGATGGCCCTCCTTTCTCTGCTGGGCTTGGTGGAGCCTGAGAAAGAAGTACATCCCACAGATATCCTCCTCCTCCTCCTCCTCCTCTGAGCTACAGATAGGGATTCACAGAGACATGTGGTCAGGAAGGACCTAGCCGACTGGGATACAGATCCAGAGGAGCTGAGCCATTCTGGTAAAGTCAGTGCTGTTCTTAAAGCCTGTGGCCAGACCATCCCAGAGCATTCCATGATAACCTTCTCCTGTGCTTATCTAGTAGTGAGAAAGTTTCTCTTAATATCTAACCTCAATCCCCCTTACTGCAAACTAAGCTGATTACCTCTTGTCCTACGATGCATGCGCATACAGAAAAACTAATCACCATCTCTTATAGTAGTCTTTCATAGGTTTTCCTTACCTGTTTGCCATCCTAACTAACCACACCATTTCTTTCTCCAGCTTCTAAAACAATGTGAAGGTTTTTGTGGGTTTTTTTGGTTGGTTGGTTTTTGTTTGAATTGGTTTTTTTGGTTGGTTTGGTTTTGCTGAGTTTTTTGATTTGATTGGTTTTGCTGTGTTTTGTTTTTTTTTTTTTTTTTTTTTTTTTTTTTTTTTTTTTTTTTTTTTTTTTTTTTTCCCCATCTGTGCGGTTTTTGTATTTTCTTTTAATTTTCTACCATAGTTACTGTTTCCCTTTGGACACCTTTAGGTTTAAAAAAAATGTTTCTCTTAAAATGCAGTGCCCACAATTGCATGCTTTGATGCTGAAGAGTGTTCTATGTGCTCTAGCCACTCTCTGTGGGAGTATTCAGCCTGACCTGTTACCTACATGGAACCATCACTGCAGCCAGAACTCTGCTGGAAGCTGGAATCCAGAGTGCAAATGCTGATTTTGTCTAGTCAGGAAAACAGCAGGCAGATTCTAATTAGTGCACTCAGCTATGGCTTGAGCTGTCTTCTCTCCTGGTTCTGGCAAACCAAGATTGTCACATGTATGTAATTAACAAGGTCAAAACCAGCAAGGCCCGAAACTCATATGTTTGTGCAAATGTATTTTTTAACACCAGGAAGCAATTTTATTTTTGGTGTCTTGACTGAGCATCAAGACAGTTGCTCGTATGGGAAAGTTCAGGTTCCCCATGACTCTTGTCCCCCAGGGACTCTTGGAGGAGCCAAAGGCTACTTTTGCCAGAGGACTGGCATGTTAGCATCTCCTTTTCCCAGTACATCATCTCTGTACTAAGAGGTTTGGGGTTTTTAACTACTTCCCACTGTATGAGGTTCCTCTGTGTGTGCACTATGCTAAATGAAAGAGGGTTAGGGAATGATTCCTGGCCCTTTGTCCAAGTGGCTGGCTCTGGCTCTCATCCACACAGTTTAGGGCCAGCTCTTTTTAAAGCTGACTGTCTGTTCCACACTTTGTAAGATTTAGCCCTTGGTTCTCTGTGGCCTCTACAGGATGCTACAGTGGCTCTCAAATGTATTTCTGGGAATGGGGATGTTTTCTCTTCAGTCTAACCTGTCTAAAATTACGTGAGAATTGCTTTGGAAATCATTCATCTGTGCCTTTAGAATATGAAATAGCCAGGGTATGTTGTATGCCTGAAGGGCTGACAGACATGCAGAATAGTTTGGAGGTACAAAACCTGCTGCACTTGCTTTGGAGGAGACAACAGGATAGAGAGCCATCCTTGGTGTGGTCTCATCCATGAGCCTTTCAGGGAGCAACCCCTGGAGTGCCAACTGTTCCTGGACCCATGTCTGGCTTTGTCTTGGAAAGTGCCCTCTGGAGCAGCTCGAAACGAAGCTGTGGAATGAGCTGAAAATGAAGCAGTGCAAATGATTGGGCGACTAGTGTGTGAATTCACCCGTCCCTCTTGGTTATCTCTGGAGTCGTAGCCTGATACTTTGATCCAAATCACAACCAAATTTCAGCGCTGGCTGCTGCTGTAGAGAGATTTACATTTCTGGCAGGAATGATGGGAGTAGAATTTTCCATACGGTGGACTCTAGTGAGTCACTGAGATGAACAGATGAGTCCAGTATTTGACAGAGTGGCAGTTATTTGAGATCTTGCCTCTGTTGCATGCAGAGGTGCCAGAAATTTGGAATACTGCAGGTCCATGAGGCTCCCACCTGTTACGCTGAATCATGGGGTAGATATTGCTTTTCCTGAAGCTACTCTCTTAGCAATTGCCATGTGGTGAAAATGCTGTGACACAGTGCTGAATAGGGAATTTACTGTTTAGAACCATGGATCAAAATGTGTAGGTTCAGCTGGAAAGAGCCTGGACTAGGCTGGCCCAGATGTGGTGAATATTTCTATCAGCCCAAAACTTGAATATTTTTTATCCTGCTATTTTGCAGCCACTGAAAATCAATGTGTTACACAAGTTATGCTCTGAGTCTGGTTAATGATTTACAAAGGAAATTTTGCTCATAGCTAAAGTCCATATTGACACAGCCCAGGGAAACCCTGCTTACTGAGAAGACTACAAAAATGTGCATGCACAGACAAATATACATAAGTTTGCCATTGTATGTGTAAGCATACATATAGATGTGTGAGAGTAAATATAAAATATGCTAAATCTAGAATAAAGGCGTTTAGAGCAATTTATAGCTAATAATTTATAATTAATATTAAAATAACAGTGCATTGGTATATTGCAATGCATAAATATTTATCAGTGTTTGTTTTGCCTGGGCTTGTATTTCTTTCTCAGATCAACAAGCTGCCTTGATATTTCTACAAAAGCATCCAAAATTTATGAAGACATTCTCTTTCCTCAGATACATGTGCCATCAGAGATTTATCATTATTTTAATTTTTGGTTCTTAAGAAATTATTTCTTTTAATAAAGCTCCCTAATATTTTCCATTTTCTTAATATTCCCCCCTTTTTAACATTTTCTTTATTCTTTCACGTGTTTGTTCTCACTTCTAACATATTGTCAGCACAAGCTGTTAAAGTTCAAAATGCCTCTTGTAGTTTGGAAACTAGGTTTACATTAACATTTCTGTTCTCTTCAACCCTAACTGAAGTATAATGAAATTCAGTGTTTTATCTTGCTTCCAAGTCAATTGTGCTTTCACCTTTTCATTATGGGAATTCACATAACTTGGTGATTTACAATGCCTAGAAATAATTGGAATACTGTCAGACATTGGCAAGACACAGATAAACTGAGGGGCTGTGCTGTGGGGACAAGGAAGGAACTCATGTAGCTGTATCTATTATATATATTTGAGTAAGTCCTGCTTCTTTAGGCAGTTTAATTGGGAAGCATGATGGACGGGGAAGATGAGGTGGCTGACTGACAGAACTTTTCCTTTGCCCTACATTCAGATGGTCTAACCTGTGTCCTAGGCTGGAATAAACAGTCATCCAATCTAAGGACTGCTCATTGTTGCTTCATCATTCTTTTTATTTTGTCAATTTCTGATACCTATTAAAATGACTTTGGCTTTTCTTCAGGGCACGGTGAGAATATGACAGCTGTGTATGTGCATATGTATTAGGAAAAGTTCCTTCTCTGGAAGAGGTTCAGGGAAGTGGTGGAGTCACCATTCCTGGAGGTATTTAAAAGACATGTAAATGTGCCACTCAGGGTAATGGTTTAGTGCTGGACTTGGCAGTGCTGGGTTAGCAGTGGGACTTGATGGTCTGAAAGGTCTTTTCTAATGTAACCGTTATTTGGTTCTGTTTCAAAGGCTTTTGACTGCTTCAAGTAGGTTAAAACCAATAATAAACCCCTTCCTTTCCTGCAGTAAATTTCTTACTATAGTTGGGAAAATTGCAAGAAAGTGAGAAGAAAAAGAAAATTATGGGAGTCTCTGACTACAGAACATCCCTAATTGAAAAGATGAGTCCAAATAGTTACACATGTCCTGATTGAGCAGAATTTTTATAAGCACAATCTGTTGATGTGCCTAGATATACAAAACACTTGGATAGTATCTTTTCTCCTTATGACTATATGTGTGAAGTTCACAGGTGAAGTTTTTATGTTTTGGATATTTTTTGGAAGAAAAGCAGTTTCTGATACACTTTCCTTTGACTTCTCTTTCTCTGGTCTGGCAAACAATAAGTAGTGAATAGATGTAAAATCTCTTCTGTCTGGAAGGGGTGAAATTGGATTGTGATGTCAAAGTCACAGAATCTCTTCAGGTCAAGTCTTGTTTTAAAGAGCAGGGATTAATTGGGGTTTACTGCAGTTTTAACCAATCACCACCACTGCTCTTAAAATAACCTAATCTTAGTCTGGTGGTAAAAGGAAGAAGTAGTTAATTATTCATGTATTCTTTCATTTGCAGGTTTTTTTCCAGAACAACCCATCATTTCTTCAATATCTATTTTGATAATTCTTAACCATACACTCTGAAAAATATTTTAAGGTGTTTAGGGCTTTTTTTTTTTTCAATACTGGTTTGACTTATGTGGTTGTTTATTGTACTGATCAGTACATTCAGTAGCGAGGGGTCCTTGCATACCATCCCTTATTTCAGACCATAAGTTTTGTTTATTAGTAGTACTTGGAGAAAATGAGAAAGGCATATTCAAAATTGTAAGTCCAATAAGAAGATCTTTGAACTCCTGAGTGATACGCTGTGTTGTGTTTTACCTGGTGACGCCATTGTTGCTCTATGAAAGCCAACATAGTGGAGTAATCAATACCAACTGAGGATTTAGACTGATATTTCTCAGAAATGGCTATTGTCTTCCAACATCATAAGTTCACGAAGAGGGAAAAGCTTCTAATTCATAGACTGGAACCAAGAACCAAAGGTTATTGGCTCTGACAGAAGAGAGGGTTCTTGTGTGCTATCATAAAAATATTGTAGTCATTACGGTGTTTTGTGGTCCTTCCTATTTTCTACTCTTCTGCTATTCTTTTTAAATACATTTCAGAAGCTGTGGTGAGGCCAACTTGTAACAATATTGGTGTAGTTCAGAGCCAGATAAAAATTTTGTTGGCCTAAAGCTTTTTCTCCATAGCTTTTATCCCTTTTTCTCAAGGGGCAGAGATGTTGGTATAAGCTCAAAACCCTTAAATCGTTGTGTTCTCCTCAAGCACTGAAAAAGGGGTCAGGGAAGGTCAAGCTGTAAGAGCCCAAAGAAGGACTAAGAGCAGAGGAGAGTGACACCAAACAATAGCCCTGAGAAGCTGTCTATCCAGAAGGCAGAGGCAGGTGAAAATGTATCAAAATATATCATCAGTCTTAAGACATCTTTTCAAAGTGGTTTTAAATGTGGTAGATAAATAGCAAAGTTAAGCACAGGTAATGCCAGCACATCACTATGCCTCTGTAAACTTCTGTGAAGAAGTTTAGCTTAATAAACATTCATACTGTTCTCCCTAACCTCGGAAAATATTCCCCTACCAATCAGCTGAACAAAAAACACAAGTTGACAGAGAAAAGATTAACTCAGATTAGGTCCAGGGTTGTCCTTGATTGTATTTGGTAGTAGTCATGTGTTATACTGTAATCACAATATCCATATATTGACTGACAACTTTTTTTTTTTCTTTCCCTGCTTACCTCCTTGCCTCAGGTTTTCAGGACAACCCATGGTTTTGTGACTGTCGCATTTCAAAGCTAATTGAATTTTCCAAAATTGTGGACACCTCCGTTGTACTTCTTGATCCATTGGTTTCATGTAGCGGACCTGAGAGCCTGGCAGGAATCATGTTCCAGAGAGCTGAGTTAGAGCAGTGTCTTAAACCATCTGTGATGACTTCAGCAACAAAAATCACCTCTCCTCTGGGCAGCAATGTCCTGCTACGCTGTGACGCCACGGGGTACCCAACACCACAGCTCACTTGGAATAGGTCAGACAATAATCCAGTGAACTATACAGGTATAACTGCTCTTTTATAGGAGATGGGAGAACCGAAAATTATTGGGTTGCTTGTGCTTTGAGATCATTGTAATGAGTAACAATGGACCAAGTATTGTGTCAAGCTGGCAATCGTATCTGTGCAACAGCTGTTATGAAATGCTCTGTCTAGTTCTCAATCTTTACAGGTCCACCAGGCTGTTTTGATTCTGGATGTGGTCTGTTACAAAAACAATGTGTCTAGAAGGGGGAGATGGCTAAAGTGGGGCAAAGATAAAGGAAAATGGAGTTTGGGTTAGTTGTACTCTAAAAGAAGCTAAAAAGTAGAAAGGAGAATTTTTTGCTGCAACCTCTCTTCGAAAATGTTCATGTTGAAAAAAGCAGTGAGACGATAACTGTATGACTTAAAACTCAGCATTGTAAACAGAAAATTTTCCAAATTCGTGTTTTCTGTGTGCAAATGATGCAAGGCTATAATTGTCTGACATCATTCTAGCTGCTATGACGGATACTTATGTAGTAACTTAGATGTAAAAAATGCTACTTGCTAATGCCAAGTAGTTTGCAGTTATCATAGGTCTGTTGAAGGTAAGAGAACTAAAATATCTTAGAACAAAGGTAATTTCCAATAGCATTTTAAATGGGTAGCATGGTAAGTATCACAGGAAGTATTTAAGCGTCAATAGCAGCTTTAAGACATTTGGTTTCACTTCATGTGGTTTTGTTTTTCTTAGTGAAACTGCAAACTATATTCTAATAACTCCAGACATTTATTTCCATTTTGACCCACGCTGAGCACTTTTAATTAGTAATAGATTATGGCTGGGAATTCCACAGTTTGTCTTGGAAATTTCGTTTGTTTTGGTTTTTTGTTTTTGTTCTGTTTTTTTGACTGCTTGTGTTTAATTTTTTAAATTGTCATATATGTGATTCCTTCTGGCAGAAAAGGAAGGAGTCTAATAATGTTTACTTCCTCTTTACTTCCCATTCATAATGTTTTACTCTTTGCATTTCCCCATAGTAATTCAAGAAACTCCTGGAGAGGGTGTCAGATGGTCTATAATGAGCTTGACAGGAATTTCATACAAGGACGCAGGAGAATACAGATGTAAAGCCAAGAACTTGGCAGGAATGTCAGAAGCTGCTGTGACGGTCACAGTGGTTGGCGTAGTTACTACAACTGTGTCACCACAGAAGTATGGGAGGAAGCCAGAGGCTGAGAGGCAGAATACAACTCAGGAGGAATCCAAGCAGGAACCTGAGAGAACAACCACACCTCTTCCCACCACGCTTACCACCACAGCTCTGGTTAGCACTGAAAGATCCACCAGCATGACATTTACTGACAAAAAGCAATCCAGGCTCATGTTAGATGGAAAGAAAATTTCAAAGGCAGTGACAAATGGAAACAAAAAGCAGATTGGAGATTTAAGCAAGAAAGGTGAGGATACTTCATTGAATATGGCAGGTATGACTGAGCAAAATGTTACTGTGAAGAACATAAGAGTGATCAGTGAAACTGATGAAAGAGTGACCTTAACTTGGAAAATTGTCAATGCCACAGGCAATTCTGCTGTGACTGTGTTATACTCCAAGTATGGTGAGAAAGATATGTTGCCTCTCAGCACTGATTCTAACAAAAACAAAGTCACAATCGATGGTTTGCAACCTAGTACTCAATATATGGCATGTGTGTCACCCAAAGGTGTGCCACCTACAAAAGAGCAGTGTGTTGTTTTCTCCACTGATGGGTTAAATGATGAAAGCAGCTCTGAGTTTTCTATTCTGATAGTGGCCAGCAGTGCAGCGTGCGTGGTTGTTTTGCCTTTGATATTTTTCTTACTCTACAAAGTTTTAAAACTTCATTTGAAACCAAAATCTGCAAAGGAAGCTGAACTTGCAAAAGAGACTTATGTGCAGTTTGAAACACTGTCCCTGAAGCCACGAACACTGAGTGCAGGAGATCAGCTCTGGGCACGAAGGTACACAGATGAGTCAGAAAGACTTCTGCTTTGCTCTAGGTCAAGCATGGATTCTCAAATGACCTTCAAAAGTGAGGGCTCCAGGTCTGAGTATCTGTGCTGAGCATGGGTGAGGGTGGAGGTGAAGTAAATAATAGGTAAAATTAATACAGAATGGTGATGCTGCAGCTGGAAGCAGTTCGGTGCTAGATGGTGGTCAGAATACGTTACCTGGTGTAACTGAGTCTTCCTGGGTGGTGGTGGGTAGGAGGGAGAATAGAAGAAAAATGTTACCTGTTTATTTTCTTTTTTTTATGCTTGTGGTTTTGGGTGTGAAGGAATGATGTTCTTCCGAAGAAAAATACAGTGTGAAATGGTTCCATGGTTAAAGATATTTTATGGTTTTATTAAAACATTCTGTTTTCTCTTCTCTCATTTTACCACATGATCTGCTAGTGACATGTATCAAACATGAATCACAATCTTCTTGAAAGCAATGTACTTCAACATAATAGAGAAACAATGTTCACTACTTCTATTGTGATCAAAACTTTATTTGAATATATAAGTTTTCTTCTGACATCAGCTTGTGCTTTGAGATGTCATACAGCTGTTTGTACAGTATGTTGGGTTGAAGTATTCTCAGGCCAGTCAAGAGGGAAGTCACAGTTTATGGACTCTTGAGAAGTACAATACACATCGAATTGTCATTTTGCAGATGTTATTGCAAAGGGCAAAGAAGCTTCTTTAGTGTCCTGAAGCTCAGGTAAGATGGTTAATTCTGAGAGACACTAGATAATTATGTTAACATACATCAGATGATCTCATTGCAAAATCTCAGCCTTAGAATTTGCTTGGATGTGTCTGTCTATATACCTCAATTTCAGAAATCTTTGTACAGAAAATTCTGTGGTACTGTGTAATACAACACACACTCTTATATGTCAATATATTACACAGATATTGCACAATTTGTACTACACTGCAGTAATATAGTACCTTTTGATGTACAGTAAGAGGAGTTTTTGTCCTCAGAACGTGTTGGATGTGAAGTTTAATGAGCCCAGTGAAAGTTAATTGTGAGTGTGCTTCCCAATGTTTAAAAAGCAGGAATTAATAGTAACAATGACTTCAGAACTGCTTGTTAATTATAATAATGAATAGTCTATTCTGAGGCTGTTTTTTAATGCCTGAAGTAAATAAAAGAACTTTTGTTGTCCTAGGTTCAGATACTATGTTTAGAAGGATGCATGAGTTGCGAGCCACAGTTTTTCCTGAAAATTACAGCTGTGTTGTTTTCTTGACCCTTTCTGTGCCTGGAGGAATGGTTTGTTTTGCTAGGAAATTGGGAATTGACATTTTTGAGAGGGAGAAATATTACTCAAAGCTAAAAACCAAAGCTTAGTTTGTCAGCTACAAAACAGTAGGATTTCTCATTGTCAGTAATGTAGGATGAAATTTTGCCTGCTGGAATGCTGACGAGCTTATCTTGTAAGACATAGCTTGGTGAGAGGTGTCAAAAACCCACCAACACAAAATCATGGCAGGAAATGAACACATTGAAAAATCTCTGTAGCACCTACACCATGGTGTCCAGTGACCAGGATTAGCAGAATGAGTATTTGAGACTATGGGAGCTGTAATAAGCAGGTGAGACATTCAAAAGTGCAAAATTAGCTTGCCTGCTTAGAATTAGCCTTGGTGTTCCTTTCTGTTTTGCAGCTTTGTGTGGTTGAAAATCAGTCTTTCTTCTTTTTTCATGAATAATTTTGATTGCAATGAAAATAGTTTTAGCTTTCTAAGCCATTTTACTTTGGTAGGGGTTTTTTTTTTTTAATTTGTGGGTTTTTTTAGGGAAAAGAGATTCTCTGTGTGTCAAAACCAAGGTTCATCTGACACGTTAATGACAAACCAAGTTTGAACAGGACTTGAAGTGTTACAATATTTGCCTTCTATTTTCCTGATAGAAAGTATAGTTGTTTGTTGTTGAAGGTGTTTCCAATTAAAACACCACGTTTTTCATGAGAACAGTTGTTTTACTTCTCTTTTTTTCCTAGAGAGTATTTTATTTCAGGTTTCAAAGCTCTAAATCTAGATCTGGAGTTCAAAAGTGGTATCACCTGACTTGTAGGTGATCCATCAATATACTGAACTGTGGTGGGGCACAGTTCTTTGGAGAGAGCTCACTTGTGAATGTTAAACATTTTGGTTTGACTAATCCTTGTGGAATTAGCATGTCCTAAAGTTAGAAATTAATCTCTGACCACATGGGCTATCCGTATATCAAAGATGAAATTTACTATCGAGAGCATATTCTTTCAAGAAAACACGTGATACATTAGTTTTTTCCATGGCTCTTGAGACAAAAGAGTTACATAATCTGGACACGCTTCTGTAACTTGTGTCAAAATACCAAATGTGCTGGGGAATTTTGGCTGGAATTTGACACAAAGGGCAAATCACACAATAATGAAGTTTGTACTGTATCACCCAGGACTGGTTTAATAAAGAGCTGAAAAAATACTTTGCTAACAGATGTAATTTTTTATATTGTAAGTTTTTGACGACGGAATCATTGTGAGATAGATTTTGTCACCCATAATTGTTTGTACAAGGTCTTCTGAAATTCAGTACTGGACCCAGCATTGGTGAGAACAGTGATGACTATAATCTGTGTAGGAGAATTTGAAGAGGATTTAACCTGTGTTTGTGTATCGCCTTTCATATATTTTACACTTTGTTTTCTGAATTCATCCTGCTTTTCACCAGAAAGGTTAGAGCTCTTTTTATACATTACCTACAATGGCTGTGTCAAAACTGGATGACTAATGAAATAACTGAGCTGAATTCTAAGTAAACCTCATTTTTACTTAGAATTTTAGTGGATGTTAGTACTTACCATATTAAACCATAATCTTGACTTCAATGTGCACTTACTAAGCCGAACTTAAGGCATCTGTGCATCTATTTTAGTCCTTGCCATTGCTCACAGTGGGCTTTGTATTCTTCGCACCATCATCAGATTCTCGCCTTTTTCTCAGGGAGGGAATTAAGAGAGAAAACTCTTTCATGTGTAACATGAAAATGTCTATAATAGTGAAACCATTCGCATTTGGACTATGTCTAGGAGACTAAACAAAAGACATTTCAAACTCAATACCTTTTTGAAGAAGTAAGTAAAATAGAAGTTGTTTTCATGTGAAAATAAAAAATTGTTTTTATACAAGATAGTGTGTTTTACTGACCCTTTTGTTTTTATAGCTTTGTGTTTATAGCTTTAGACAATTTGTGACGAGTGTGGTTGTGGGGATGAAAGGAAGTCTGAAAAGAAATGAGAGAAAATACAGAAAGAAGCCTGAGAAACAACAGAAGGGTGATATCCTAGAGAAATCCGTGACTGTGTGCCACAATACCTTTTGCTTGAAATTCTGCCATGTAACAATGTCTGCAGATGCCCTGGAGGTGCTGGGGCATTTGCAGACAGGTAGCTGTAAAATGATGGATGAAGATACTGCTAGATTATTGCAATGATTGGAGCTCTACACATGGCCAGTTTTGACAAGGTGGCGGCAGCTATGAAGCTGGAGTGTGGAACAATGGCACTGGGGGAATTTGAAGAATGCACTTGAAGCTGGTCTTGAAGTCTGCCTGTGCCCCAGTGAAAGTTGTGAGAGGTTTTTGGAGACCACTGCCTTTAGACTGAAAAGGGATGAGCAAGTAGCTTATGAGTTTATTGCAAGAAAGAGGGACAAGCATCAGCAACTGTTCTGGAGAGGCTCTGAAACCAAGATATACTACAATCATCCATCTTGATCTATGATTTTCTTTTAAAAACAATCAGTTTGTTAGATTTGTGCCTGGGAGGTAAATACAAACTTGAATCTTCTTCATGACCACAGATGAAGTTTCAAAATGGACATTTTTTAATGATCTAACTGTGTATAGATTGGAAACCTGCTGACCTGGATGCCTTCTCTCACAGTACTCATTGCATTGTTCTAGGTTATAGAAGCTCCACTGTCACATTCCTTTGTTGAAAATGAGAAATTCTCCATAGACCAGATGCTTTCTCTTTTATTTACAAATCACTGAGTTTTTTTTACCCTGAATTTGAAGAGATCAGATTTCCCTTCAGAATGGAGGCACAAATAATGTGTCATTTTGCTATATCTGAAAGACTCCCTTGCTAAACAGGGGAAAATCAAGCTGAAATATTGATCTGAAACGGCCTGTATAAAGGAGACTTTTTTTTTTTTACAAAGTTGTATTATTCATAAGTGTTCAAGATGGGAATCCTTTCAATCAAGAAGGCAGAAAGTAGCTATAAACAAAAGCTACAATATTTCCCAATATAGGAGTAACTGCACTTCTCTCAATTTTCTATTTTTTTCCAAAAAAAATCCTAGTGTTTAAAAAAGAATGTAGAATTGCTGCAGCAAGATCAATAGCAGCTGTCAGGTACATATTTTAAGTATATTTGTTCTAACTTCAGGTCTGGTATTTCTGAAAGACCCTTGATTGACTTAAGAATATTATAAAAGGAGCTGACTGCAAACAACTACAACTAACCTCTCATTATAATGGAAGGTATTCACTTTACTGACAGTGTATGAATGTTTACATTTTACAGAAGAGGCTCTGAGAAGAAAATACTTTATTCTACAACATGATGAGCTGTCAAATATTTGACTGAGACATCCTCTTTTACAAGGAGGAGTCAAAGGAATTTGATAGTGGTGTGGTTTCTTGTTTTTGGGGTTTGTTTTTTTGTTTTGATCTTTTATAGAACTAAGATGACTGAGAGGGGACTTGGTGAAATTCTTATGCCTAGAGAAGGCTAAAATGGAATGTGTTTTCTTACTTTTTTAGTGCAGGAGAAAGGAGCTTTATGTATGTGTGTGTATTGAGGGCAGGAATAGATTATTCCAAGGTTGTTGCCTCAGACAAAGTTCAAGCAGTTTCTTCTAAGGCCTCTGGTATGGGCTGCTGGCACTTGAGAATGCTACTAAACTCGATGGAAAGTAAGAGCAATCCGAAATGACAATTACTAGTAGATTGGGTGCAAGCCTAGTTTAAATTCAATGGGTTGCTTGTTTGGTCAAGTAAATGAGTACTTAGCCAAATTTTCTTTAGTATTTTCATTCCTTTAGATACACAATTGGAGAAATCCTCTAGCATCCTCAGACTAATTTCTCTAATACTTCAAAAAGTGAATTCATGAACAAATCTCTAGATCAGGTTCTTGCTTGACTCTTATCTATTCTTTCTAGTTTAGTATTGTTCAGGAAGAGAGGAACAAAACAATATGTATAGTCTACTTTGTATTATTTTCCAGTCTCTAAAACAGTCACACCTTTGTTGAAGAGAAAGGAAATTAAATCCAGTACTCATAAATACTGGTTTTTTGTAAGAACCTGATTTAATTAATGATGATGAAATCTAATGCCACAGACTAATCAGATGGACTACTGAGTCATGTGTCTTGAATTTTTTCCTGCTAATATTTGGTCAAATGTTTAAGACTCCAAAAATAACTTGTACCAATTATATTTTTTGTTTTATAGCCCAATCTCTTGTATTTAAGATCACGTGGAAGTTAAATCACAGTGAGAGAAAGAAGGCAATATAAGCATACAGTAAACATGCAGCTACATAGCGTGGCAAACTAAATTCAGAATGACATTACTCTCTTCTAATGTTATTTTTCTCTTTGCATAGAGCCTTCTTCAATGTTAAACTAATCCTGCAGTGTATTGCTTGCTTCAGATTGCACATGAATGATGTTAGCTGTGGGTATTTTTCCAGAGCATGCTCTGAAGTCTTGAGTGACCTGTTATGATTTCTCACTGATTCTCCAAAAAAAGAATACTACTTGGTGTTTCTTGTTCTGTGGTGGCATGGAAGTGACATGGTGGAGTGATTTCCTCCCTGCTGAAGCATGAATGTGAAAACAGGAATTGTAACACTTTAAGCATCTGGGTGTTCTGAGCATCATGTTTCATAGCTGAGGATTAGAGAAAGTAATATTATTCTGAATTTAATTTTCCATTCTCTATAGCTGGCTGCTTACTGTACTCTTATCTGTGATTTAACTTCCACATGAACTCAGGCACGGCACCTTGCAATTTTACTGTTTGCTGTTGTGTCTGGATCAATATCTCCAAAGCACTCAGTTCCTGGAGTTCTGTGTCAATCATTCTGGGTTCAGCGTAAAATCTGAGCATAGCATTTTTCAGTAGAAGATTGTGCTAAATTACTTCTCAACATTAGGAAAGGAACTGTCTAGAATGGCAGAGGCATATTTTCATACACAAAAGTGCTGTTTATTTGTTCCTTGCCTGAGCATTTTTTACTCTTTGACTGAGGAGCAGACATTCCCTTTGGATAGAGTAATCAGCAGCATAAACAAGGAAAGAAACATTTTTCACAAGCTAGAAAAATAATGGTCTTTGTTCTGGTCAGGCAAAATGATTGAATAGACATTATATCCAGTAGCTATATGAACTATTTCTTTCAAAATGTAACAGGAATTCATGAGGAGAGGTAAGTAATAAAGTCCCTTGTTTATTGATAGAAAAGTGACATTTTCTTGTGCCTTTGATAATGACTTCACACTAGAGAATGCTTGAATGTGGCCTGGCAGGGACAAGAGTTTGACTGGTCACAAGGTGATTAAGTTTTCGGTTTCTCACTACTGAAGATTCAGAGATTTAGAAATGAAATGTGAATCCAATGATATGAGAGAAAAAAAGGGTGATTCTTAAAGCTCATTGACCATCATTAAGAAACTAGAAAAATGCTAGTGAAAATTCTTATAAGGGGTGATCAGCCGGAAGTTGGCCCAAAAAAGGAATAATGTTAAACAATTGCTCTTTTTAAAATAAAAGATTGGGAAAGCCCAGAATCGGTAGATGAACATTTAGAAAGGTGCTCAGTATAAGCAGAACACATAAATGGTAGTTTTGTGGCTGGAACAGTAAACAAGAATTTTTATTGCAACTATCTATGTGCAAGTCTGCCTTGAAGTTGTACTAAATTGGCACCTGATCAAACACAGATTCTAAACTAACACAAAGGTGGTGGTGGAGGGGTACTCATGAGAATAAAAACCACTCTGCTGAACAATATGCAGTTCCCTTAGTGGAGGGAACTCATCCTCCAGTAGTTTGGCTTATAAAGACATGGGCAAGAACTGAGAGGACAATGAACAGTAAAATTCACCAGTTCCAATAATGAATCCAGGAAAGATCTTCAGCAGAGTTTAGAGAAATCTGACCTGAGGGATAAAAGACTCTATTGCTGTACATGATTTTTTCACTATATTTGATATGAATTCAGAAGCTGTGGTAACTGCTTTGCAGCAAGATTTATGGACTGAAGATTTAGGCTGAAGGACAGAAAAAGAGTCTGCATAGGGAAGGAAATGCAAGCTTGACACCTTTGTCATCAGTGGAATCTAACTGAACTGTAAAAATTAGATGGGCCACATGTAAAGTGGGAAAAGCTTGACCAGTATTTGATAACAACTGGCAGCTACAAAGATAGTTGAAGTGAACTTGGACAGTGCTTCCTGAATGATTTTCAGTCTTTTTGAGTAGAATACTGAAACTGAAGAGAAAAATAAACTATGTAGGTGTTCTACTTTTATTGGATCTGTGACACTCAAAACATACCTTGCATATCTTTCTGATCCTTCCCAGTTATAATTCTGGGCAGAATGAATTGACAAAACTTTAACTATAGGAAGCCCATTACACTACAAATAACTTGTGTTTCATCAAAAGGGCAGGGGGACAGGCCTGGAGGAAGTTGAAATCAAATGTCACCACCTAAAAATATAGCTGAAATGATGAGATTTCTTCCTCTGATGAATGTTTGGTGTAAATTCCACAAAAGGCCGTGTTCTTTGTGAACTGTATGATGCCAGCCTTGTGTGGGCTGGGGAGAAAACATAGGAATAGGTTCTGAAAAGATGCTCTAAATGATTTATTGACAACATCCTGGGAACTGACATTTGACAATATTTCTGAGCCCACAGCCATTTCAGCAAATGCCAGTAGTGCAAAATTTAGGGGGGTGGTGCTCCAGTTACAGTGGGATGAATACTGTCACACATTGTTTCAGGCGCTGTTCAGACACCAAGAATAAGTGGGCATAAATAGCAGGAGTGCCTGGTGAGAGGCTGGGACATGTGAGAGGTTCAGATTATGCTTCTGCATCTTGATAACTTCAGCAATGTGTCAGGTAGAAGGAAAGCCTCTTGCAGTATTGATAAAAAAGTGATAGATAAAATGTCCCTTATTAATGTATTTTGAACCTATGCCAAAAAAACGTTATACCAAAGAAGTCTTTGAGGCTGACTGACTGTTTATTGAGGAGACCATAGATGACTGAGGTTTTGAGCAGGGTAAAGGAGCCCGTGCAACTGGATAGTCTCCTTTTGTCACTATACAAATCTGGTCTGGATACATAATCACTGATGACTGCAGACAAACGAAAATTCTCCATGATTTTTTTGAATTGACCTTACTAGTCATCAACAACTTCTGTTCCGCCCAGCACTTTTATGCAAGAGAGCTTTTTTTGTTTATGTGCAGGTGTTCCATAGCAGTTCCACCATCCTCAAAGCTCAGCTGTTTATGAGAAACATTATGGTAGTGCTTCCAGGTGTGATTAAGTCGCCGCTCACAGAATTTAACACATCCACTGTGTAAGTAATGATGCTGCAGAAAGGAAAAGCGACTGCCATTCACAATGTAGCACACCAAGTCCTTCTTTTGTGTAGGCTGAATTCTCTTTCCAGTTGTGGAAATGCTGCTTCTCAGTAACTCTGCAATCCAGCTGGTCACAGAAAACTGCTCTGAGTTCACCACTCCAATCTCCAGAGTATTGTTTCAAGCCCTAACAGCATTGCCTTGAGCACTGACTGCCAAGAGCTTTGCTGCATCAAAAAGATTTCCCTCCACCCCCTAAACCAACGAATAGGTACCATGTCACTTTTATGAAAACCAGTTGGTTAGTGATGAGAAATCCTAGCAATTTTGGAGGTAAGTTTTCATGGTAAATCTGTCTATATTAAATGCATGAAGCTAAGATATGGCAGTATTTTCCTATCTGCACATTAGTCTGCACGACATGTTTAATCTGATGAGTCCTGGTAAAACCAGAGTGATGTGAAAGATGAATGTTATCATTTATTGATTTTGGGTGCAGCAGTAGCAAGAGTTCTCAATTGCCAAGTATCAGTACAGGCAAACAACTGAACATTAAATGCTTATAACACTTTCCTCTCCTGAAAGGGTTCTGCACTTTATAGATTGTTCTTCTTCATCTTACTACTTGATCCACAGAACACTGTGCCTTGAATAATCTTTAATAACTGATAATTTTTGAAGGTATAATTTCTTTATTGATGTAAGTGAAGAGGTGCCTGGTTTTGACAGTAGAGGAAAAAGAATTTTCATGCCGATTGCTAGCTGATGTTTGCTGGTGGAACCTCCTGTAGACTTTGGATTGAGAAAAGAAATCTCCCTGTCTTATTCCTGTGCAGTGGCAGCTTGTTTTTTAGGACAGGCGTAAAAGGGCATGACATGAAAACCATATCCTGAGGCCTTAATCAGATTGCCCTCTTTTTGCTGTTATGCTTGCTAATATTTTCTAAAATATTAGAAATATTTTCCAATTTTTCTCTTTTTCTCAGTGTCAAGCCTAAGTTAAATTATACTTTTTTTTTTTAAAATTATACTTAAGTAGGCCCTGGAGAACATATGATAGTAATATTCTCTGATACCAAAGGACCTAATTGCTTTTGATTTCTGAGGGATAAAATAGAAATATACTTTAAACTGTGTTGATGGTTAACACAAGAACCTGTGTTAGGTTTTCACAAGGTAGGCCTGGTCCAATGTTCTTTCTGTAATCAATGGGAATTTGATGTCAGTGGGCTCAGGATCAGTTCCTCCTTCATGTCTGAAAGCCAAAAGCTGTCACTCTGGGTATCTCATCCTGGAATGTGAAGGTAAACCTGTGATTCAGCAACGTTTGAGGAGAGTCCCTGCCCTTAGCCCGTACATTTTGCAGCTGTGAGCGGCAGTGAGCATTGGGAATGTAAGAAGGAATGAGTGTCTTTGATTTCTGTGCTAACACACATAAGGAAGGCCCTTCCATAAGTCTCTCTCTCGACATATAGATTGCCATAGAGTTTTAGTGTTTGCCCCAGATATTTTAGGTGGTTGGGTTTCTTCTGACACGTCCTGCCTTGCCTGCCAGCCCAGCTCTAAATAAGGCAGCCAAACGCAAACATGCAAATGGAGAAGTCTCTTCACCACTGGGAACGCAGACTCCCAGAATAGATTTCCTGTGCCCCTCTCCACTTACTGGAGTCTTATTTCATTTAGGAAAACTGGGCACCTATGGCTAATTTACAAAGCACTTTCCAAGAGATACACCAAACCTTCTCCATGCACATTGCTGAGGAGGATTTGAGTGGGGGCTCCTTTTTAGAATTTTGTCCTAATGGCCACTTGTATTATTATACAGAATGGCCCTGAAATATTCTATTTTTAAATAAAGATGCTGTAATAGATTGGGTTGCATCTTATAGATGGTGTTTTGGGTTAGACACTGTGTTCGTTATTATAGCAATTTTAGTTTCATGAAGTGACTTGAGAGTGTGGAGCATTTTTTATATAGTGTATGGGGCAGTGGCCCTGAAAAATCCTCTCACAGCATTAATAGAAATTTTATTATTATAAACTGAGCTTGCACATTGAAACATGTAAGTTTATACCATACAGTGCAATGATTTTTGGTATGAAAGCACTACAAACGTTAACATACCTCCTTTGAAGGAATGTATTTTTACTGTGCTTTTCCATATAGAAATAAACATATTGGATTCTGAGGGTAACAAGTGATATTTAGAAGTTTTCAGTGCTTTGAAGCAACACTTTATTTCTCATACAACTCACGTACAAATTCAAATTAATTTTCTCTCTTACCTTGTGTTTTATGGCCTAGTTTCTTCTATGTGATTTTAGCAGGAATAAATGAACAACTACTTTGCAATTTTGACTACAACCTTACATGCAAGAGTCTCAGTGTACTTTATAACGGCTATTAAATTAAATAACCTTTCTTCATGTAAAAGGAAGTATTGGGCCATTTGCACAGTATCCCAGGATCACTCAGGAAGCCTGTGGCAGGGATGCAGGTGGAATGAAGGAGCCTTTTAATACGCTGTGCATATGGTTATAGCATCCACATCTCCGTGTATCCATAGAGGTTTTATTTTGCAAAGCCTAGCTGTGCCTGATTGCACTGTTGCTTTTCCTAGTCTGGTGTAAGGTAAAGTCTATGCCAGCCAATACACGCTGGCAATTCTAAAGGAGGTAGCTGTAGCTTCCAGGAATCTGTTCATTCACCCTTCAGCTGGACAGACACTGCTTGTTGTGTGTGGAGCCAAGGAGATATTCTGTGAGTGCTAGTGAGCACTTTGTTTGCTGTTTGCTTGTTGCTTACATGATCATTTTATGCTGCTCTATTGCAAAGTGATTTTCCCCCATCCTTAATGCTTAACACAGTTCTTAGTACTTGACTGATCAGACCCTGAGACCAAGTCTTTGTTAGGTCATTTCAATTTATTCAAAACTACTGTAGAAATAATACAATTTCTGACTTTTGCAGGCAATCTCAGGGGATTCCTGTAGTGCAGTAGTGTTTTACAGGACTCCAGAGGTAAAATGACTGCTGCTAGGAGTGGTTTCTCCCCTTTCTGAAGTCACCACTGTCATTTGAGTCTGACCTGGAGCTTCCATATTCACACTGCAACCAGCAATATGGAATCTGTTCAAAGCTTTGAAGTACAGACCCATTATCTAAAAGCTAAAAATAATGTGGGTTATTGCTTGTACTTAATGCCACAGCCTTTTCCCCCATTGCTCTTCTCTCCTCGTCCCTGTTTAGATGGAGAATTGGCAGCTGTGGCCCCAAGCAGGGTGTGTTTGGTAGCTGCAGGATTTGGATGCCAAGTCCTGGGATATCACACTCACAGAGGCATTTGGGTCTGTGATAGGCTCTGGAACTGCACTGCCTGCAGCTGTGAGGCTCTCTGAGGTTGCGTCAGGTCAAGCTGCCTCCTGCACGGCAGAGCCCTTGCTGATCATTCTGTGCCAACTTCTTCCCAACTTGGTATAAGAAATCCACTCTGGTCACTGTGGGTAGGCTCTGACCCCGATATATTATTTTGTTTTAGTTCTGTATTGTACCTGTAAAATTGTCTCACACAAGAAATGACATTACATCAAGAACCTGTACTTCCAAGTGCAAGTTTACTTTCAGAAGGCTCTGATCAAACACTTCAGGGGATGCTCATTGCTCGAATATCTACTAATCAGGAGGAAGTTGCTTCTGGAGACCTCTTGAATCTATTCTATGAATTGTAGGAAAATTGAACATTCCCAGGAGCTAGAAGTGTATTTTCCTATGCCTGCTCTCGGTTGCCCACCAATTCACCAGTGAATCCCTCTGACACCAGCTGCATGGACAGTTACAGTATAGTAACAAACTTCCACAAAGAGGATGAGGTTTGCAACATGCTCAGGATGTCATTGCTTCCTTCAGAGTGTTTGAGTACTGCAGCAACTAGGAGCATCCTGCAGCCTGCTTGCAGGAGCTCAGTACTGGGCACTGGCAAGGTCTCTGGTAATTCCAGTCTTGGATTCACTTCAGGTGCTTTTGCTGTGGAAAGCTGACTATAACGATGCCTGTTTCTACTTCTGTTTATTGTCCATCTTGTTTGATCCTGTCTTTGAGACAGATGTGGATTTGAGTAGATGTACCAAAATGGTGTTATAGATGCACCAGATGAAATGGAGCTAACTGGGAAAAGTGAGCTGGATTGGTAAGTGCTGTGATTCTGTTCCACATAGCCAGCAGAGCAATTATGAAACAGAACTATTAAATGTTCCCTGGTGTTTATTCTCTATGGTCATAAGAAGACTAAACCATCTGAAAAGGTCTGTAACTGGGTGGAAGAAGTTGACTAAAAAAAGTAAATTTAATTGTTTTCCTCCCCAGGCCAGAACTTATGGGATAAAAAAAAAAGAAAAGTAAAAGTATCAATATCTGCGATAGATGGACTTCAAATAAGAGCCTGTGGACTGACAGATAAATTCCTAATCTCTTACTGGTGTCAGTGTAAATGGTGAGTGCTCAGGAACTCTGAAGAATAGTGAAATTGGATTTCAGCCACTGCCTTTGTTCTGAGAGATCTGTTAGAGCAGCTATTCTAGTATGTGTACTAGAAATCATTTTGCTGTGAGGGAAACAGAGCTATCCATGGGATGGGAACAGCAAAATACACAGAGAAGATACACTTTTTTTACTCTGATAGTGAATTAATGCCATACCTGTTATTAAGATCCTTTCTTTAGTATTTTCACATAGCAAGCTGCATAGATCTTATTCATGGTAAAAAATTATTTACTTTGTCTTCTGTTTTATTTTCACCTTAGAGAGTCAACTGACTGTTTCAACATGCTATTTTAGCTACTCCTTCATATCTGTTAACACAGAGGCCTAAAGTAGTCATCTAACATTGATAAATGTCATAAGTCAGTAATGTGCTGTGTGGCTTCCCCAGAATGTTTCACTCTTGTTCTGGCTGTTGGGATACGGGAGAGAGCATATTTAGCTTTCTTTCTGGATCCTTCTGAGGATTCCAGTGTGGTCTAGCTGATGAAATAAGTATTTACTGTATAGCAGCTGGTGAAAGGTGCCTGTTAAAATGTTAAATGCAAAACTGCTTTAAAAAGATAGTATTGGCTATAATTAACAGTATGCTTTAAACACAGATTATTGAAACATTTTCTTTTGCTTAAGATCAGTTTGTAGTAGGAAAAAAAATGCAACCATAGCAGAAAAATTACTGTACTCAAACTTCCAAAAAAAAATCCAGTGGATGTTTGTCATAACTGCTTCTGTGCAACAGACAACTGGAAAGAGATTATTTACAGTAATACTTAGTTTTCAAAAAGCTTTCATGATTTAAACCCCCACTCTTTAATTAATTTTATTAGTAAATTAAATTAAAATATCCTGCTAGCCAAATATAATCTCCAAACTGTTGAAGTGATGAGCGACATGCTTGAGGACAAAGCCAAAATGGCCATCATACCTCAGGAGGAGATTTCAGGCATTCCTGCTTTTAGGGATCACTGGAATATGCCAGTCTCTCATGCTGTGCCTCTCTCTGGTCTGACAGGCAATTTAGTATTGCATAATGTCCCTTTTGTCAGAACTACAGATGATGCAGGCTGAACCTGCTGAAATGACATTAACAGTACTGAATCAAGCACTGTCATGTCAGAGAAAATACAGCGATCAGTCAGGTAGCCCCACACTGACCCTGAGATCAGGCCTCAGCAAGTAGGTGTAAGGCAGGCTTAGGCAATTGTTGGGTGATTTTTTCTGAAGACTACGAGAAATCCCCAGTATCATCATAGAAGTTGCTTGTGTCAGTCAGCTGCTCCTCTGGTGGCAATACCTTTTCTGGCAGATTGACACATACATGTCTTGTCCCAGGGGCTGGCAGATTTTCTGGGGCCATTGGAGAGGTTCTGGAATCTGTTTTGTGTGACCTGAATGTTCCTCACTGGTCTGTGCTATTTGTACTAGAGATAGCTGCTACACATTTCCTGTGCTACATCAGTGAATTCACTTTTAATAATTGACCTGTGTTGGTGGTAATTTGGATTATGCTGACTATAAAATATAACTTTAACTTAGGCATATCAGAATATGCCTAAAGCCGGAATTAGCATTTCAGAGGCTGACAGAAAAAGAAGTCCAGCTGCTGACAAGCTAGTGTAATGTGTAGTGGGCAAGAATAAAAGCCAATATATGATTTAAACAATGTGATTGTTAATACAATGTAGATAATGAAAGCACTGGGAAGCTAAGGGAAGGCTTTTTCTTCCACAGTTTAGAAACAGTCAGAATATACTGTCCTTGAACTAGAGCAGCTGTTTGCCAAGAAGCCCTCCTGCATTTGAATTGCTAGCTGATGTTTCCCATCTTTGGTAAAAAAAGCCTTTGAAAGCCAACTGAGACAGTAAGAACTCTGAGAGAAAGGGATAAAATGTTTATTTGCTGTTAGTTCAAAAGTGTCTTGAATCAGCAGGTCAAATTCAACTATGTTCTTCACATTTGATGAACTGGGATGATTTTAAGGTCATTGGGACTGAATCTGCAGTGAGCCCTACAAATTAGACTATTGAGCTATTTTGGTCTAATTTATCATATGTGTGCCAGACTAATGTAGATTGCTGTACTTGATATCTGAAGGTGAGCACAATAGTTTGCTTTTTAGAAACTCATTTGAGCAACTTCTGAAACACTTAACGAATTCAGGTGTAAAGGAATTATTGTGAGCTGTATGCTGAACCATTTGGTGAAAAATAATATGTTTTAAAGGTGTAGTTGTGGCACAGCCTGATGCACTTAATGCTTTATTGAGCACTTTCTGGTTTGTTATAGGGAGGTGATTGGTTCTATCTACTTTCAAATGGATAGTTACCCTCTTTGCCTAGATCGTATCATATCATATCATATCATATCATATATCATATCATATCATATCATATCATATCATATCATATCATATCATATCATATACTGTGGATTTGGTAGCTAGTTCTGGTCCAAGTTAAATTTGGGGTTTAAGGGTAGAAAAAAATTAATCCCAGTATTAAAATGTTTTTCTTCCTGTTTTTAAGCCATTCCTACACTTCTAGGATGGTAAAATTCACAATTGGTCTCTACCTGGCTAAAGTGAAGGGTTCTCTTCCTTCAGAAAAGGTTGTTTTGGTATTGGCATATCAAACAGTTCCATATTTATATTTAATTTAGAGGAAAAGAAAAAGTTCTGGGATGTGCCTTTGACTGTGTTGTGTGTAAAGGCAAATGTGGAAATGGAGCAGTGGGGGAAGATTGAGGGAGGTGTTCGAAAAAGACAGCGTGTGTGAATGAGAGACAAAAAGCATGTGAGACAGAAATTATTTCAGGGTTTTAAAAGGAAAGGTAGAGCTTATTAGTTTTGTCTCCTTCAGTGAGTTTGTCTGAGTCTGCCCTGGAAGAGGTCAGGGATGTGCTGGGATGGCCACCCTCACAGTCTGGCAAACACTCTGCAGGTGGCTGCTCACAAAGAAGTGACACATTCCTTTCAAACTTTTAGGATTGCTTGCTCTCAGCTTGAACAGTGAAGAAAATCGTGCAAGGAGGAACTGATGACTGCAGAATTAGTAAAAGAGGTTCATGTGGAACATACCACAGCTCCTGAGCAGAATCCTGTAATCCTAGATGGGATGGCATTATACTGTGCTTTCACATTGTTTGCCCCTTTTGTACTCCTGGGGACTATTTGGAGAAGCAAATGCTCTTTGGCATGAGTCCGGCCCTGCATAATTTACATTACTGTTATTGTATTTTATAGCATAGCACGTGGGGTAAAGACTCGGTTCTGAACAGAGTAGATGGAAATGTGACTGCCATTTGTCAGTCTGGATTTAACTAGTTGCAGTGGCTGTAGCAGTGAAGATTGAGAGACGAGAATGTGCCTGCACACAGGCAGAAACATCAAGAAAGAGTTACTTTTAATGGAGAGTGGCCCAATTTATAATCAGGTTATAATCCTATTTTCTGACAGCACAAGTCTGTACTCTTATCGATTCAGACAAATATGGGGAGGGGAGAGGAGAGGGAGATTTCTGAGAGACAGAACTCATACAGTTGTAGGTACCTTCTGATGCTGCTGCTGTACTCAGCTGCTGTGTTAGCATTCATTCCAGCACAACACTCTAGAAATAAAATTTAAAAAAATCTGAGTCAAGAAAAAAGTGACAGAACCAGGTTGTCTCACAGTAGTTAGCTCAACAAAGTCTGACACAGTCAACCATTTAAACACATGCTTAAATCTCAGCACTTTCAAAATTCAATAAACTTAGAAGCATAAACGTATGCTTGTGCTCTAGAGCTTTGCTGGCCTAGGCTGATGGTCTGGGAAAAAGGAGATTTTTTTCAATACTGAAGAATTATGAGCGCCTGGAATTTCTCTAGTTTTTATACCTCAGTGGAACAGGTGTAAAAGAGTATTGCATCATGACAGCAGCCTTGTGTAGCACCAGTGTACATATAAATGACTGCAACATCTGTGGGTGATGCAGGCTCAGAATATGTTACCCCAGTCTCTGACATCAGGTATTCTTCTGGAAGTACATAAGGGCCAAATTCAGACCTGAGAGAGAAAGTTTCAGTTCAAAATTACAAACACATACGCTGGATCTGAACTTGACCTTAAACTGATTTGGATTTCCAGGAAAAATATATCAGAGAAACCTGAGAGATTTTTTTCCCCTGCTTTTTGCATGAAATGTTTTGATGACAAAATTTGTTTCTGGTGGTTAAACACATGATGATATTAAGAAGAATGCAACTAATCATGATTGAACAGGAATTGAATACATTTTCCTACAATCTCTGTGGAAAAAAACTCAGCTGGCAAGCTGCAGGTACTTCTCAAGCAGGAGGCGTTGCTTTTCTAAAGAGTCTGTATTTATTATGGGTGGCTGGATATCTGCATGCTGGCTCAGTTCCCTGTAGTAAGGGACTGACCACATTACTATTTGCAAACACAGGGTTCACTCAAGTGGTACTAAAAAGAGAAGAGGTGGAGCAAGCAGAGCTTTAAAAAGAAAAGAGGAGTCCATCCAAGCCTGAATGTAAAAAACGACAACGTTTCAGAGAAGGACGGTACCTGGGGATTTTTCTCCCTGCACTTCACTGAGAGCTGTGCTGAAGAGTTTTCTGAATTCTCTGCTTTTAGGATTTAAACGGCAGCTTTGTTGCAAGGAAATTTGAAGTGATCCTTGTGAGCATGGCTTTTAAGCTGGGTTAAGTTTGTGGCAAGAGTGTCAGGCATTTCATACTTGGCTTCCAAAAGAGAAAAAAAGAAAGAAACGAAAGAGAGAGAGAGAGAGAAAAAAAGCCCTGATGTGTGTGAGGAAGAAATCTCCCAGGAATTTCTTCAAGGTTGTAGTCAGACACAGTAAAGTCTAAAGTGACAAGAAAAGCAAGGCAAAGATAAAACTTGAAATTTTGATAAGATGTCTGAGTCTAAAGTGGCAGATTGCAGAAAACTTTTGGGATTACACATGCTCATCTTGTCCTGGATATGACTGAATACAAGCTAGTTTTTCTCTAGTGACAGTTCAAAAAACCCCTCAAGATTATGTTTCTCTTCCTCGTTGCTTCTTTGACACTGGTTTTTAAAATTGGTTTTGTCAGCCTCTCAGCTCTGCAGCACTGGAACTGTCCTAATGGATACAGACTAAAGCCTGAAAACTCTGCTTGTATAGGTAAGTTGCTGAACATTGCCAGACTAAGGAAACAGCGTTTCTATTCTCTTAATTTAGCTTTATAATTTTCAAAGAGTTTTTTTGCAGATTGCTTGTGTGTTGTACTTGCAGAACTGATAAATCAGTTTCTCAGTATCTGTTGCATTTCAAAATGAACAGAACTCCTTTTTTTTTTTTTTCCCAGAAATCAGCAAATCAGCACATCTGTTGGTTTAACTATCAGAAAGCAGAATAAGTTTTCATACGATCATTAAGAGATATGAACTGTTCTCCAGTTGCCAGAACTCCTTGTCATAGCTTTAATGTCTCCATAGTTCCAGTACATGAGTGTGCATGCATTCCTGCTTCAATATATGTAAAGTTTGAGTACAGGTGTATTTTATTTCTGTGTACATATACAAAGAGTGTTTTAATGATTATATATTATTATACAATCAGATGTGGGCTAGATAACTTTAAAAGCTACTTTTTCTATGCTTATTATTACATGTAGATGTGTGTGCTCATACTAATAATGCATCTCATACAACACATGAATAGCTGGTGTGTTTAATATTGTGATAATGAGGTTTGGGAGAAATGTGCAACACTAACATTACTGTAATCATCTCCAGCGATTTGGAGCATGAAAAATGCAGGTTCCAACTCTTTACCAAGTGTAAGACAAAGGATGACAGAACCCTTCTCCCTCCCCTGCTACCATGAGGTCCAATTATTTCAAGAAATTCAGAGCCAATGAAGCTGTGAGCTGTGCAGTTAGGAGATGAGGAAATTCTCTGAAAGGATTCAAGCAACTCCTCATACTTAGAGTTAATGCTTTTGCCTTAGATTCTTTGGGCTTCAGAGGCTCTGACTCAGTTCTTGTCATTACTCTAGTAATGTAATAACAGGTGCTTCCTCTGTGCTTTCTGCCAAGAAATACCATCTCATAAGCAGAAAATGGAACCCTGCAAGTTAAATGCTGTCTTACTGAGGGGGGAAGAGCAGGGGATTTTTTGTGTACAAATTGTAGACCTGACTGAAGTTTTGTCTGAAAGTCAAACACACCTAGAATGCTCCTACTCTCATGCTTCAGTTTAAATGACAAGCATACTTCTGAAATTTATCTCCATATTGTCACCTCTTACTATGTTTGCTTCACGATGAAAAGCACTCTCAAAGTGCACAGACTGGACTTTAGGCAAACTTAAACCAGATAGTGTCCCTGTAGGGATCATTTTCCCTCTCTGCTGTTGGTGGCCGTTTGGTCCATGGGACCAGCCTAGACCTGGTTCTCTGTAAATTCTTGCTGAAATACATGCAGTGTGTGTGCCATATCCTTAGCAACTGTTGCCCTTTACACAGCCTTTCCTATAGATCCATATCATTTGCTAGCATGTATTTAGCTTCCACGAGCTGATTAGGATGTTCATTTGTTATGACTTTTGCATTACTGAGTTGCCAATTTAAGAACTCCTGTATAATGGAAGAAACGTACTGAGATGAAAGCAATTGTTTGGCTATTGTTTAATGAGTCAAAACCCCACTCTAAATATTAAAATGCAAAAGGCTGCAAAGGCTCTTTTTTTTTTTTTTTCTCCAGTGTATCTATTTTGCATATTGATGCATATTGCTCTTTCATTAATGAAGGCATAACCTGCCCTGCATTAAGTCTTTTCTGTTGAAAATCAGCTGCTGTGTGAATGGAGGACTCTAGATAAAGCATTGAAACAGATTGGCCAGTAGCTCAGCAAACTCTCCAAGAAATAGCAGCAGAGGAAATCTGCATAAAGGCTGGCATTGCTGTGACATACTCTGAGCAATTCCATATGACATAGAATAAGTGAAAAATGAGATGCATTAAGGTAATTTTTCAGTTACAGACCACTGGATTACAGGGAATTAAGCAAAGGTGAAATTCTGACATGAAATGTAAGACTGAAGGATGCTTCAGTGTAGGGGATTTCCCTTTCTCTTCCCTCCGTGTACTGGATACACAACTGGTGTTCTGACCAGAAGTGATATTCTAGTTCAGTAACTATGTTAGACAGAGGCTGCAGTGGAAGCAAGTGGCAGGAAGCTGGAGGCAGGCTTTGAAGGTAATACTGGAGATAAAAGTGATGAGTGGGAGATGTGATTCATACCACTGAACTGTGAACAATGACAGCAAGCTGAATTGTGACTTGGCGACCGTTCTTGGTGAGCTGTAATAGATACACCAATTGCAAAATGTTCTTCATCATCTGAGGCTGTGGTGGCAACCTGCCAGCCATAAGGACTCCCCTGAACTGAGAAGGTGTCTGCTCTTTGTTAGTGAACTGTTACAAGTGATACATGCCAGAATGTGTGTAGGCTTTTCCAGATCTGTTTTCCACACTGCAGCTTCAGATGAAGGTCTAGGTCATCTTCTTACATTGCTAAATAGCTCACTCCTTAATGAGTTCCGTTTATTTCTATGGATATTCAAAGATCAAAGACCTCCTCATCCTGTGGAAGTATAATGAAATCTAATTCTAAATGTCTCACATAATTTTATACAGTTATTTTAAGAGCAATTTTTTGAATCCTGACTTGGTATGACAAGAGAGAAGGGGCCTTTCTGAGGGGCTGTTAGTCCCAAAACAGCAAGGCTTATAGGAAAGAAAGTATGGGAGAAGAGATCACAAGGTCATAGCAAAACTAGTCTGATGAAAGAATGCATCAATATATTGACAAGTTATGGTAGAATTGGAAGTACTTCTCCATTTTTGACACACCATCTTGAATTAATAGCTTATTTTAAGATGCTATGAGGACTGTGGATCAGTTACCTTTGATAACTCATCTCTCATAGACCCCAGTGGAAACAGAGAACCTTCTACCTCTGAAAAAAATAGTCTAACCTACTGTCATGGGTTTTGTAAAGAGCATATTATTCTATTCCATCTGGGTGGAGCAGAATTGCTTATCTTTGCCCAAATGGGTCAGTGTCACATATCAGATGGTGGAGTGCTACTTATCTCTCTTCATTGTTTCACTACTTCCATGGGAATGTCTTCTGCTAATGGACCATTAAGAGCTCATCAATGACATTACACATTAGAGTGCACTATTGTAAGCTGCTCCACACAGGGAGGAGGAGCCAAACCATCTTAACCTAAATAAAAAGGAGCCACAGTCCCACTAGGGATCCAGTTTTTCCACTGGATCCCTGGAGGAAGACCGGACCCATCTCACCATTACTGGACCCTTTTTTCTTCAATGGGACCATCTCCACTCCAACAGAACCACATCTGCCACTCCAGGAGGGCTTACTTTGCACTGCTTCCAACACCCTGACCAACAGGGTGTCAAGTTGTATTTCTAACTCTGTTGGGGTTTTCTCGGATTTCTTGTTTGTTTATTTGTTTGCTTATTCTTCTGTACTACAACGTCTGTATTTTTATATCCCTAGTAAAGAACTGCTATACCTATTCCCAAAATATTTACCTGACAGCCTTTTAATTGCAAATTTATGATAATTAGGAAAAAAGAGAGAGGAGCTTACATTTTAAGGGAGACTCCAACCCTCCCTGGCACATACCTGTCCATCTAAACCAAGACACCTACAAAGGAGCTATTATTCCTTCTTTGGGTTTACCCAGAAAATATCTTATCTTCTGGAAACTGCAAGACTGGAGGCGTGCTTTGGTTTCAGGGCTGACTTTAAATGGTTAGTTTAAAATTTCATTTTTCAAACTAACACTTGGAAAGTGTTAGTTTGAAAAATGAAAAAAGATACTAATTTCGAAGATACCCAACCATACTGGAAAAAAAGTTTGGAAGAAGGCAAAACAAAACCTGTATTATTGAAATTTTGCCTAATCATGGGTTCTTAAACTCAGCACATCTCTACCAAATTCTGACATTAACTGCTTGGCCCTTTTCAGTTCTACAGGGCTAACGTGCTGCACATTCCTAGAGAGCTACAGCCTGCAATTGAAGGTGACAACTGCAGTTATCTAGGTCAGCTCTTTTGGCCTGGTGTTTCCTTCTGTGTGTCAAGCTTTACTCTTTTCTTTCTTCCTGCTCACCTCTCTCCTACCACAGAGATGAGGAACATTACTTTATTACTCTCTGTTTTACATCTTTAAATTCCCTTAAATATCCTTAATTATCCTTAATTATTCCCTAAATCCTGTCTTCACTTTACTCCATACAGCCTTCTGAAGACATGGTGTTAAAACTACTTGTCTGTATTCTGAGAAAAATGAAATGCCAAAACCTTTTAAACTCTCCCTTCTTTCTTTGCAAGCATCTCATAAGGAGCAGTAAGAGCCAATGAAATGGGCAACTGTTCTCAACCCGTGTCATGACAGGGATAAACCTGATAAGATGCCTCTGCTTCCCTCTGTATTTCAGAAGAGCTGCAGTTGAGGTGTGTTTTCCCTTGTCTTCAGTAGTTATCTTCCAGCTAGCTCACTTCTTAAAATACTGATTTGGGCAAAGGAGCTTGTAAATAGTTTTACTAAATAGTAGTCAGGAATTCTTGAACATGGGTCTGAACCACAGACCAATTCACAAGAAGGTTCACATGGATCCAGCTGAATGTGGAGAAATACTATTTTCAGCTGTAAAAACTTGGATCAAAATAGGAAGGAGGCAAGTATGTTACAAGAAAAGACATAAGTGGCATCACCCATCACATGATGCCTAATATTAAAGAGGGCTAAGGGGCAGACTCCCAAGCCAGTGACTAATATTGAAAAACTCACTGTTTTGGCCAGCGTGAAATAGCAGTTTAATTAATTTTGTAATTTTTTTTAAAAAAACTGACTACTTTTTAGTATCTAATTTGAAATCTGATTTTAAAGGGAGCTGGAAGACAGTACTTCATGATGTCTCATGACCTCCATCTTTGAAAGGCAAGCCAGTAATAATAAGTTGGAAGCTGCATGGTCCAGGAAGAAGAGGTCTATTTTGTAGCTACTTATTTACACATAGACTTTATTTCACACAGAATTTATTTCAAAAGTAGATTTTTTTCCATTCTAGTGAGCAAACACTTGAGATCCAGAAAGGAAAAAAAAAAAAGATACTGTAGTTCCTGGGATCTTTTCTGCTCTTTCTCTACAAGATCTATACAATTGTTTTCTAAATTGTATTTCAGTTCTAAATTTGATTCTATTTTATACTTGCTAAATCACATGTTCTCACTTGCTGTCATATTTGTGACATGGTCATCTCTCGGTTGGAAGACACCTAGAGATGTAACCCCCTCATTGTATTCATACTGTATTTCTTACCATTGTACATGAGCATTTCACAACCTCTGCCCTCTCAAAAATTGTGAGTGATCAAGTTGTATTTTAAGCCTCATTTAAAATTGGAGATAAAAGATACTGGACTGTGCATCATCTATTTCATTGTTACCTGCTGATAGCTGCAGTGTCTTTTTTCCATTTTTAGCTATCTTCTGTTCTTTGAGCTGGATGCTTTAAACAAAATAGATAAAAGCAATGGGCTGTTTTCTTTGTCACCCAGATGAAATTTCACGTTCAGCCTTGTTGAAAAGATTATGGTGGTGGTTGGATACAGCAGATTGAATTAATCAGGAGTACAACTCAGCAGGAACTAGATTTGCATGAGGTTATTTGAGTGTATGTATCTGCACGTATACTTTATGTATATAATGTGTGTATTTGGGGCCATAATGAAATTCAAATTCTGGCTCACTGTGGTTTCTCTGTGTCCCTGCCAGGCATACTAATGCTTCAACCTTCTGCAACCAGAGCCTTTCTCAGGACTCTCAATAAAGTAGTATATTTGTATGCAAAGTCTTTGAGAGCTGCCAACATCGTGATGACATGATTCATCGTTTTTGCTGATTCTCAAGGCATTTTTTGCATAAAGAAGTCTTTGAGAACTAAGCAGAACCTCATTCTTCCTTTTAGGGCTGGCTGTCAGGGCACTGCAGACAGCTTTTGTGTTCACTAAGCCGATTTCTTTCACAGGGTAAAGTTCCCAGTGGGGGATGTGGTTGCCAGGACACGTAAAACAGCCTCAACAGGATGCAACTCCATGCTTTCCTTTGGCACTAAAAGTGCAGATGAAAGCGCTGCTAGTTACACCTGATGGATGGTTTTGTGATTGAGTTCTCCTAAACCTTAAAAACCAGCCTTTTTTTGTTTGTTTTGTTTTGGGGCTGGTAGTTTGATTGGTTTTTTGGTTGGATTTTTTTTTCTACTTTTAACAAAGAAGAGAGGGTGTTAAGCATAAGATCCTCTTCCATTGTTAAAGCCATAAAAGCCAAACATTCACAGTGCTGTGGCCTGTTTCACAGTAGGCCTGTGTGTCTTGGCTCTTCCTGCTTACCACTGGAAGGGCACTGCCCAGTGGCTGAGCTGCCTGTGGCCACGGTGCCCCTGCACTTTTATTGGACAGTTCTCCTTCCACAAGAGCCATTCTTCAGCTGGAGCCATGGCTTGCTTTTCAGTACGTGTGGGATCTTCTTTACTATGTGAATTTTGGTGATGATGAAAATGGAGAGGCTGATAACCCTGAAATCTCTCCTGTAGCCTGACCAATCAGTGCTCTTGCTCTTGGAGAGTCAGTTTCATATCATCATGTAAAGCTGGAAAATCCCCCCTGGAAATAAAGGGTCATTCTCCTTTTACCCTTGCCTGTTGCTCAGTAACCTGTGTTTGGTAAAGCATGTCTTCCCAGTCTGACCTTGACTTCAGAACATTCACTGCCTTCAGGGTTTTCCCTGGTAGTTAGTTCCCTTAGTGATTCACCCTTCCTGTTAAAATGTGAATTTAAAGTCTGAATTTGAATTCCCTGGCTTTAGTTCTCAGCTATCGGTGCTTGTTAAATTGTTCCTGAAAAAGATTATAGTGTCTTTTAGAAAATCTTCTACTTTTTCTTTGTGAAGGTAGTAATTTGTGGTGCTTAATCCTTCTTCCAATCTTCTTTCTGATAATCTAAGCCTTCTGAGCTCTTGAATTTTCTTGTAGAAAAGCACTTTTCTTTACCTTCAAATCAGACTTTCTATCCTTGTTTTATACACTTTCTAATTTTTCCATGATCCTTTAACAACCTTTTTCTGCAAAATACAAACATCATGCCAATATAGTCTGACCACAGCCATATAGAAAAGCAAAAGTTTTCCTCGCAGTCATTAATTTCTCCTATGTTTATTTGTGTCATGATTTGAATTTTGTTGCCCAGTAATGTGCTAAGCAGTCAACTTTCTGTCCAGTATGAACAAAAATCCTTTTCAGAGAAAGCAGTCTTTTAGATCCAATCTATAGACCAGGCCCATTTTTAAAATTCTTATTTAATGTGCTTTTTATTGTGATTGAGTAATAGCTCAGCAGTGGTTCACATTGCTTAATCAAACAACATCTCTCTTTAGCAATCCTATATCTACACAGTTGCCATTTTCACCCATACTTGTGATTTCCAGAGAAAAATAACTTCAGGTTCTTTTAGCAAGACACTACTGTGATAAAAGTATATCGGCAAACATAAACTCCATTATCAACACATTCTCACACCTGCTGTGGAGCTGGTGGCTGGATCAGGTCAAGAGTCCAGCTTAGCCAGTCACTTGATTTAAAAACCAGTGCATGAGGGGGATAGTGGCAAACAGTGTTCATGTCTAACACTGACAGCAGCTGGACAAGGAACTGAGGTCATCAAAGCCCTCTCTTTTGGGCTATCAAAGAGTCCTTTAGCTTCAGTGACATCCAGGCAGTGTTTGCCAGGAGTTTTAGTAGTGACCTGAAGCCCATGGTGTCTGTAGCCCATTCACTTCTAAGCCCATCAAACCTTCCTAGAGGGGATTTGGAAGAGTTCCTCTTTTAATGCCATGGAGAACGGAATGTACAATCCTAGTATATGTGGGAAAATATGCTCCTGAAAGCTGATTGTTTGAAGAAAATTGTGGGTTAGAATTAGAGTACTTCATGGTGTTATGTTGCTGAAAATGCTTCTGCTTTACCTTCGTAATCTGTTAAACACAAATCAGTTGCATGTGCTCTGATTATATTTCATACATTGTCAAATTAGTTCATCTGCTATTTGGAACATGAACTTGTGGGAAAACTCTGCAAAGAATATGGAAGCTTTTCCCAGTCAGTGCAGACATAATAGGTGGCTGAAAACATTGACATTCTTTTTTAACACCTTTGATACTTGGACAGAAGAAGGGGTTTCTTCTACCCCTTTTAAACCCTTCCTACTACTTATAGTTTCTTAAAGCAGTTAAGGAGATTGGTTTGCAGAACCATGGGATATCAGAGATCTGGCTGCTTAGGTTTTCCTAAGTTGCTGAGAAAGTTTCTTTCAAAGTCCTTTGTGAGTTGGTTAAATTGCTGTTCCTTGCGGTCAAGGTGCCCTTCTTTAAACTAAGGGAATTCTCACATAACACCCACAGACCTAGTTTTGGTTGTCAATCCACTTCCTTTAGTGACTTATTCAAATGTATCTCCTTAAAACAAAATGCGTTGATTCCTTTATTCCTGTGTATGGCGAATCACATGATAAAATACAGAACAAAAGCCACTGGCATCAACTAGAACTTGAAGAAAAAAGCTGTTCCTTAGAGCAACCATCATACAGTAGTTGAAGAAGGAAAGTATACAAGAAATATACCACCATATGGTACCATCCTATGTCAAGTATCTTGGGAAGTTACTATCAGATGTGTTTGTTTTCAGCAGGAACTAAAATTTATCTCAATTTTGTGGGACCATTATCCATGGCACTATGAATTTCTTTTCCCCTTAGTATAAACTATACTCCTCAGTGGTAATCTTTTTTTTTTTTTTTAAATAGATTCCTTTCTTTAGGACTTCATTAATCGCCACTTCCTCAAACCCTGAGAAAGCACTATAAATACATCAAATATCTTGCAATTCCTAAAGACTCTAGCCCAACCTACCAGTTGAAAGCCTAGTTTCTAATTAATTTGCTTGGTGTCTTGGTTTGGGTTTGTTTCTGTTAGAATACAGTGGGAATTTTTGTGTTTTGTAAATCTGTTTGAGATTTGACTCAAACAAAAGTGAGCTCAATGTTGAACTCAGTGCTGTGACAGTCTGTTTTTTGCTTTGCTCTTTTGAAAAATCTGTTAATTTGTTGGCAAAATTATAACTGTTGGAAAGGGGAAAAAGATAGAAGGGAGCAGCTGCAAGCAGTATTTGCATAGCAAATAATAACACAAATCAAGACAAGTCTGTTCCTTGTGTTTGACCAATTAGAGACCAGTGCCCAGACACTAGGGAGAAGGGTAATTTCCCTTGGCAGTAAAAAGAAAAAGCCCAAATAAAAGCCCAACACACTCCAAAATCACTGTGACTGTGACAGTGGTAAATTAACACTCCCCCCCCCCCCCCCCCCCCCATAATTCTGAAACCAACACATGAAGGAATACAGCCATCCTAATTTAATTTTTTAAATGATGGGATATTAAATTTTGTGACAATCTATAATTAGGTAAGTTTGTCAAAGCTGTTCTTTGCTGATTTTTCTAGTTGAATTTTCCTGATCTTTTCCAAATAACTATTTCAGATATTGATGAGTGCCTTGAAGGTGATTTGGGAACCTGTGGCCAAACCTGTATCAATACTCCAGGGTCGTACATCTGCTCCTGTTTGCCTGGCTACTTCTTGGGTATGGACAAGCGGTCTTGCTATGTGAACGGTAAGGACATTTTCTTTTTTGATAACTGGAAAAGGGCTTTAGAGATTCACTTAACATTCCATTTCAGAGTGAACCAAGCCTGCTGGTCCCTAATGGTCAGGGGCTGGGGTTGTCTGGTTTGCTGACAAAAAACCTGCCTCTGCTACTGTGTGGGTAAGTGGCAAGGCCAAAAGTGGATGCCACAGAAGAATGATGGTGAAGTATGTAAACTGTGGTGGTGGAAAGATGAATGAGCAGATGAGAACAAACAACTAAACAATTACTTCCTGTTTGCCTTCTCTGCCAGTTTAAAACTGTAAACTCTCTTATCTCATCCTTACTTCCAAGAAGACATGGCAGTACACAGGATTCTAAAACCTTGGCTGCTTTCAGTTGGTTGGTCTTTCCAGTATGTTTAGTTTCTAGGGACAGTGCTGTAAAATTAGAAGCAGGAAGCCCTTATTTTTGGTTTCATCCATTGGCAGTTAATATATGAGCGCTACTGTGAGTTATTTCTCTCCCTTCCTCTGTCCTAAGTGTATAAATTGATTTTTGAATGTGGGAGATGCATTTAAATTTAAAAGTTTTTATCTCATGCAAGAGGAAAATATTTGCAGTTGCAACCTTTGATTAACCCTCATTTTGTCAACTGATGCTACCCAGGGAAAAAAAAAATGAGCTGGATTTTCTTGATTGGCTTAACCCTATATTGCATCTAGAGTATGAGGTGGGAGTACTCTGAAGGTTGTCTCTTATGTCTCCACTTTGACTTCCTGAATGGACTTTGGTTCCTGTCTGGGATACACCATAGCTCCCTTCTGAGCCAGGACCTGAAGTTTTCTATTTTTTGACTAGCATTTATGTGGGATTATCTTGCTAATGCAGAGATGGGATGTGACAAGACATGTTTCTGACTTGAGAAGTGGGAGCTCTACTTGAGTCCCTGTATGTGTAGATTTTGGCACCATGAACATAGCCAAAAGTATTCTGTAGAGCTCCCAAACTGTCACCAACACAATTTTTTTAGTCCAGGCCCTAGAATAATCATAATTATCAGCAACATGTAACTAACAACGTTAGTTGGTTTTTTGTGGTCTTGCCTAAACATCCCTAGTTCCTTTGCAAGCTCTCCAGTCCTGAACTGAAGTGAAAACAAACATGTTGTTTCCCATTGATATTTGTGCACAGGTATCTTTCAAAGAATAATCTTTCCTTCATATTTTTGACATCTTATTACTAGCATTTATAGTAGTAGCAGAAAGTGACAGATAGAGCTACTGTGATTGGTAAGGAATCCTTAGGTCAGGTCCCTCCAACTTCTGTGGGGGATACACCAGCTGAAATACGCTCATGTTTTAGAGACAAAAAGATCTTTGGGGCAGATATGGTTTACCTGGTAATTAAACCCCTGATAAAATTGAGTCCTAAATCTGTCTGGCGCCTCTGCAGTAAAAGTTGGATTTGTTGAGTTCTTGCTCCATTTAGAGCCCTTATTCACAGGCACCTGGTAGGGAACTCAGAGAGTGGAAAGGAAAAAACCAAAGTGTGTAAACATTCTTGGTCAACTAATTGGCAAAAATGCAGGCAGTAGCTGTCAAATCCCTTAGATAAATCTGCCTGGCTACTCTTCAGTGTTAATTTACCATTTACATGAAGCAAGTCTTCATTGTTCAAATATGAGGTTGCTCAGTTCAAGTAGCAGCAGTAAAAGGGAGTAATTAAAATCCTGTAAGCAGCTGCTATAATTAGGTTATAGCTCTAAAATTTGAGATACAAAACATTCTGCTAATATAGAAACAGTGTGCTGACCATCTTCCCTGTGAACAAGACGAAATTATATCTTGGGTGCTCATCAGAACTTTCTTCACTTGGAGAAATCAAAATTTGTCTCATTCCTCTGCTTTGAAAGGAGAATTAAACAACCTTGCAACTATGAAGGTGAAACATCTGTCTAAATTTTGTAGAAGTGTTTTTTGTTGAGTTTAAAGCCTTGGGTTTCATGCTCATTGTAAAGATATTTAGTTAAAAAAAAGATGTGAGCCTTGTCAATAACCAGTTTAATTTTCAAAAGTATATGTGTAAGAAAACTGGAGGTAGTGCATCTTTGATGGCATCCATTCCTGATAAATGGAGAGTTGCTTCTTCATTCTGGAATAGTTCAGCAATGGATTGCACAGGCTTGAAAGCTGTCATTCTGTTGAATCTATATCAATAATTGCACTTCAAAGTCAGTTGGTTTGAGGACTACTTGTATGCCAGGACATTTTGTTTCAGGCAGCCATGTTATAAAATTCCAATATTACTAATCCAATGGGATTTATGTTTTGTGTGATTTTTTTTAGTAATAAATTATAGACTCGATGCCCACAAATATATATATATATATATATATATATATATATATATATATATATATATATATAAACAAAAAAGAAAACAACAAACACATGGTTTTTTTCAAAATGAAAGTTAAAAATGTGTTGGTTACATAAGAACTGCATTCCTAAATGCACTTGACAGACAGCCTAAGTGAAAACCCTTGTGGTTTGGTAATGTAGTTCAGGTTCCTTGAGCAATCTTAATTGCAGTTGAGGTTTCTTGTGCAATCTTAATGGTGCTCTACAGTGATACCCTAAAATAATGAAGACAATTTGATAAAACTGGATCAGCCCCAACCATTATGCCATACTAACTGTACTCCCATACTCATCCCCTTGTTTTAAGGTTGCATCAAGGCTATTGGGACCATCCTAGCTGGTCATCACTTTCAGCCTTACTTGGTTTTCTGGAGTATGGAGCATAATTGGAACACCTTTCATTTTAACATATTTTATGTTAAGTTACTGTTATACTCTTACCCTTTGCTCATTACAAATAGAGTTTTTGTGTGGAAGAAGTTGTTGCTTTTGAGCTGTCAGAGTTTTAAGTACAGGTCAGCCTTCTGCAGCTCAAGAAACCTTCCCAGTGTACAGTTTCTTCCTTTGCCCCATTTTGGGATCTTCAATTTCCCTTTTTGGATAGTTAAAGGGAGACTCCAGGCTACCTATCTGTGATAAATTCTTGCTATATCACAATAGTTCGAAGTGATCTTCAACTTGGAGGCACATCCATGGCAAACTTCTTCCAACCTCAGTTGGCAAGCATGCAGCAGTTGTTCTGATCTCTGACTGGGCTGTAGGATTTGGGATAAGTGGTTACAACGACTGTAGTTTCAGTTTCCTAACTCAGATTTTTGCCATAATTTTCAGCCTTAAATGTGAAAGACCATTGCATTTATACATTATTGGTTCTCTGTGATGCACCTAGAAAGTTGTTATTAAGAAATGAGACAGCTAAACCTTGAACTTTCTCTTTGACTGGTATGCTACTGATGAGAATTTAATGCAGCAAAAATGCAATGATTATCATTTAATTGGTCTCACTTTATCTTGTCCACACCAGACCCAGCACCATTCCTGCTTTTTAGCCATGGAAATGCCATCTTTAGAATTGACACTGAAGGGACAAATCATGAAAGACTGGTTGCTGATACTGGTCCATCAACACTTATGGATTTTCATTACATAGAAGAGAAGGTGTATTGGGTAGACTCTGAAAGGCGACTGCTTCAAAGAATTCACCTAAATGGCACAAAACGAGAGGTAAAGTAATCAGTTCTTTGGAATTCTCCTAGTTAATGGATGTAAACCCCTCGGTGGAAACCACCTGCTCCTTGGCTGCAGGTCTGCCTTTACTGTTCATCGATTAGCACTTTACTTCTGCTGATCCTGAGTCCAGGCTGTTTTATTTGCATTCACATTCAGTACATACAGTATTTTCTGTGGATCAGGTGAAGGTGAGTCAAAAATGAAGGAGATGAAATTCAGACAAACTAAGGCTTTGTAGACGTTAATTAATGTTTCTATCAGTTATAGATTATCCTCTGGCATTACACCTTTGTCTTCAAGATTATTGTAACACAAGCTGACACAAATGCTATGAGAAAAATGTGCTTGAATTCCTACTCATTTTTTCTCAAATTTTTTATTGGTTTCTATGGTTGCATAAATGCTTTTAGCACTTTATTCCTTGTTCAGAAAAAACTGTGGACTTCGCTGCATTTGTCTGATTAAGAGCGGCAGACAGGCTGTTGTGGCTGAACTTTATCACTGTGAGAGTGTTCTTTTGTTGAAGAGAGAATGACAGAATAATTTACCTATGTGGAGTTTTCACTCATGCATTTTCACTGATTTTAATGGATCAGGGTCCAGCAGCAGTGTGTTAGGAGACTTCCATTTGTAACAGTACAGGCTTGGGTGCTTCATAGTGTGCTAAATGCAAAAAGTTGTAGCTAAATATTAATCCAGTGTATTTCTTGTGCAGAACAGTTTCTCCTTTTGCAGGGAGTCACTCAGTTCAGAGCAGGTATGTGTGAGTACAAAGACCAAATGAAAGTGATGAAAGAAAAAGAAAGAGAAATAGCTACGGGTCTGAAAAAAAAGATGAAGCAGGCAAAGGAATGAACTAGAAGGTTTCAGTTGGGTGTTCTACTTCCTGTAATGAAAGCCAGTTTTAGAGTAGTAATTGGGATTCCTCTTGTCAAATCTTTCTTGCTTGTTTACAGAGACTATGTTACATAGACAAAGGCATTTCAGGATTTGCTATTGATTGGATAAATCAAGACATTCTCTGGGCCAATAGACAGAAAGGAACCATAGAAGCAACAGACATGAACGGGAAGAAACGTCGAGTTCTTCGAAGAGCTGTTGGTCGTCCCACAAGGATTACCATTGACGCTGAACAAAGGTAATCTTAAAGGGGTTAGTAATTTCATCAAAATGGATTCCAAACATGTGAAGTACTATGATTGTGGTTTCATGGAATCATAGAAACGGGTTAGAAGAGACCGTAAAGGTCATCTAGTTCCAACCCACTCACCATGGACAGGGACACTTTCCACTAGACCAGATTCCACAGAGTCCCATCTGACCTCCCTTGAACAATTTCAGGAGTGGGGCATCTACAACTTCTTTGGGCAACCTATTGCAGCACCTCACCTCCCTCACAGTAAAGAATTTCTTTCTAATATCCAATCTCAATTGACCCTCTTTCAGCAAAGTTTCTGGGTAGGAAAGCAGTATTGGAGAAGCAAAGAGAATGATGTCTGCAAATGCTGGGAGTCACTTGTGGTCCAGACCCAGCACACTTAAAACATAAATTGGTATGTTTTCTGAAAAAAAAGTCTAAACTGACAGTTTGCTGCTGTTTCCCTTGTTTCTTTATTGGTCTCTCCGAATATTGCTTCTGGATCCACTGTTTCTGCTTAGCATCACTAGTAGTTTGGCCTTCATAGAGATACTCCTTTCAGCTTCAAGCAATTTACATTGAGAACATGAGAGGTCTGGCTCCTCAAGCGTTACCAGTATGAATCATCACACTGGTCTCTCCATGCTAATTTCCCCTTACACAAAAACCTCTTGCATTAAAGCTGAAAAAAAAAAAAAAAAAAAAAAAGCTTTAGCAGAACAGAAATTGAAATGCATCTGTTTTGTTTAGCAAGAGCATGTCTTTGTTGCCACTGTTGCCACTTTTGATTTATATTAAAGCTGCTCAGTGATGTGTACAACTATTTCAATATTAAGGCTCATGTGTCCTTTCCTAACACATTTGTACATCAACCAATCTTCTGATGATAGTAGCATTGCTAATACTCTTGGGAACCTTGCCATCTCAGCAGGATTTAGGGCCTGGACATCAGACCTGCCTTTCCTCAAATTTCCTCAAATACCAGGTCCCCATGGATTCGAGAAGTTATTCCAGTTTCCTTACTGACTGCACAGCTGAACAAAGCAGAGAGACAGACAATAGTGCTTTGTGGTTAAGCTGGGCTGATTCCTTCTTCACCTGCTTGAGGGAAATAGCTACTACCTCTAGTAATACTAGTTTCTAGTATCTCCGGCAGTACTAGTAGTTCTAGTACCATACTGAGAAATTTTGTGTACAGGAGCAACTAAATAACTAAATAAAGAGTGTGTAGCTGATTTTGACAATGTAGGGTTTGTTTGTTGTGTTGTGTTGTGGTTTGGTTTGGTTTGGTTTGGTTTGTAAACATGCCTGTCTTGCCTGCAGGCTGTTATTTTTGTCTTCAGATGGGACATTTTCCAGCATACACCGAGTGTCCCTCAGTGGAAGTGACATGATAAATATTTTAAGAACCACAGAAAAAATAAAGGCCATCTCTCTAGATTTGATTGACACAAGGCTCTACTGGATCCAACACGACCTCAGAAAAGAGATTTCCCATATTGGATCATGTGACTATGATGGTGGAGCTGTTCGTTACCTCAGAAATTCTGTCCGGTGAGATTTCCTCAGCTTGCCAGAAATGAAACATTCATTTCAGGGATGCAGTTAAGCTCTCTTCCTCATTTTCCCTTTTATTGGGTCAGTTCACAACATGAGGAGTATAAACTGTAGTGCAAATGGCCTATAACTGTAAATGTAACATTAATGATAGGAAAATGGAAAAATGTCGCTGTTATAAGATATACTGCCACTCATCTTCCAAGCTTTTAGCAAATGATAACTTATTAATCCTTAGAAATCCTCTCTGAGTGTTTATCAGTGCCCTTCTTTTTGCAGATAGAGGAGCCAACAGGGGAGATTAAATTATTTATCCAAGGTCACAGTGGGTGAGCTCAGGTGTGAGCTGTGCTCAGGAGACAGAACTCCATCCTCATCTAAGCCCATTGTCCTCCTTAGCTGCTGGCTGGGCAGGCTTGGCCCTGTGCTCAGGCTCTCCAAGGAGCAGCAGCAGACCTGGTGAAAACTGTGCTGTGCAAGAGAATTGTCCTACCTCAGTGCCAGTGCTAAGCACAGCTGAGGGGCTCTTAGGCTCATGTGCTTTTGCTCTTCATTCTTGCAGGGGTAGAGGTGCCCAGTGGTGGTCATGGGGTCTGTGAGGGGTTCACGAAAAGGTTGTCATGGCAGTGTCTTTCAGTATGGTTGGGTTGCCATGTGTGGAAAAGGGATTTCCAACAGCAAAATGAGAAAAAGATACAGTTCTGTTGGCCTGCTGATTTTAAAATATGATCTACCATTTGCATATGATGAACACAAAGTTCCTTCTCCCTACATTGCCGGCAGTCAGTTTGGATTTTTCCTTACTTTTATCTCTTTCTCCCTTGAGCTGGTTGTTGTTCACTGGGGCATTAATCCTTTAGCCTGGATGATCTGGATTCTCAGTTTTTCACCTGGATTATGTCTTCCTGGAAAGTAGAAGACAAAAATACCTCTTTCAGTATTTTTTCTGCTTTCTCTCTTATTTAACACTTGGCCATTTTGTGATTGATGCTAGCTGCTATAACTGACCAGTGAATGGAAACTACATTCCTGAGATAGCAGAAACAGCAGAAGATAGATTTCAGATTTTTTTTTTTAGACAGGAGTGCCCTACTCCTACCACTCAGTCTCCACGCTGATTTCCTCAGACAGTCAGAATTGTCAGAGTAGGCCCTGGATATTGGGAAACAGTGGAACTTATCTGACCTACATCCTTCAACAAACCAAGTTTCCATTTTGCTTGCTGGGTTCACCGGAAGCAAGGTCACACCTAGGCTTTCTCTCCCAGTTAAGCCAGTCCTGACCAATAGATCATTAAACCTGTCAGAAATGCAGATTATCTATTTTGTGCCTAATTCTTGCAAATTTGCAGGGTTATGAGTGCTGAATGAGTTTGGGAATGTCTCTGCACCTGTTCTGATTCTCATATATAGGAGATACTATAGTGTGTGTGTGTATATATATACACACAGAGAATATATATACATATATATGCACAATGCAAAGAAAGGTAATTTTCAGAGAACCTGACTGAACTAGGCACTCAGAAAATGTTTAAATTAGTAAATATATAGGGATCAGGTAATGTGCCACTTATGCTCTCTTCTCTTCTCTTGTAGACGTCAATTGCTTGGTATGTCACTCTTTGCTGAGCACCTGTACTACTCAGACTTGAAGTCTGGCATGATATGGAGAGCCAACAAATATACTGGAAATGTTGTAGTCACAATTAGCCTGAAGCCATCATTTTTCCCACCAGTGGAGATAAAAATAGTACATCCATTTAAGCAGCCAGGTGCAAGGATTGATTCTCAGGATTTGGGTAAGTAAATGTAATGCTGCTATGTGTGAGAATAATGATGACATACACTCTGATTCTCTGCAGAAAGAATTTTCTTAGGCAAAATTCCAGGCCTCAGTGAAATAAAGGAAAAATGTTTTTTTTCCACTTCAATGATCCACAGTTCCACTTGGTGCGTGCAACTCCAGCTGAGTATCAGGATAGAGGCATGCCAAGCGTGAACTGCTTGTTTCATTTATCTATATACACATGCAGATAAGTGTGAGTTTCTCATTCTCTTGCCTTTCTTTACACAAAGATATTTTAATGCTTTCCTGCTAAATGCACAAAGCATACAGATTTTTAACCCTCTGTCTACATTATCTTCACCAAATGTCTGCTTCATTCTGGAAGTTTTAGTCTAAGGCACATCTAAACAACTCTGATTATTATAGCAGTGAAGGATTTTAAGCACACAGTATGTTCTACAAGTGGATGTCTCAGCTTGCTGGGAAATGATTCAATTAAAAGTCATCAGATCTTAGACAGTCTTGAAGCTGCTGTAATAACTATAGGATAAGAGACTCCTGTCTCTTTGATTGATGCCTGTTGCAGCCCACAGTGTGAGTTGGTCATCTCGCTGTCTTTCACTGTGAATCCAAAAATGAAGGTAATTGACTATCAATAGTTTATCTTCCTTGGGGACTCCTGCTGAGGCAGTAGGAAGTGGGGATGTCCAGGGATATCTTTTCCTCTAGTCTCTGGGGAGCAGAGCATTCTTGCTTCGATGGAATAGCTTTTGTCACCAGTTTTGCTTGGATAAGAACAATGGAGCAAAGAGTGTGGAGGCATTTGTGTGTCAGGCAATGGTTGCACAACTCCCGAGGGAATGGCCATGGATTCCCAGAGCTATAAAGACATGAAGAGAATGTAATGTTTGTTTTAGTCCATATGAGCAAAAATGGAACAGTAAATATATCTTTGAACTATTTCTAAATAGCTACTATAAAATAGGCTTTGTTTTTCTTCATGGCAACCAACAGCTTTATGCAGTACCATGTGGTCTGTGCCCTCTGAAGGCTGGTCTGAGTGGGAAAATCAAAACCTTCAAAGGAACTTTCCCTTTCAAATGCTTTGTTTGCAGTGCCAAGACGTGTTGAGACGCAGAACATAAAGTGTTCCTGGAACTCAAGCTTACCCTTGTAAGCAGAGGGAGTCTCTATTCAGAGACAATACTTGATCTGTCCTTACTTTGGGGAAAATGGCTATCCTGGCTAATGGAAGCACACTTTTTTCTACTGACACGTTTGGTGCTTTCACATAGAGGAACTAGGGCAGGAATGTGCAGCTTAATTTCAGTGACTGTGGGCTCTTCTCTCTGAAGATTTACTCCACTTCTTCCACTGGAACATTCTGCTTTCTGGCATTTCTCCTTCCATGGAAAAGGGCTTTCCCTGCTTTTATTAATATATAACCTACCAATGTTTTCAAATCTATGTATATTTTCAACATGTTTAGTAAATTTTTGTATGATAGTAAAGGTTGTCAGCAGTAGGCTTTTAAAAAAAAATCCAAATAACTTCTTGTAAAAATGTCTGGGAAGTGATGGAGTATAAAGAAGCTTAACAGGCTGAATCCAGATGAACCTTTTGGACTTTGTATGTGCATTGCTTGGCTTATCCAGTGCAAGAATGGGGATGAAAGGAGGACTAATGAGCCTGGAGTTCAAATGAGATTTATAGCTGATCTTACAACAGAGAAACCTGGAGATAAAAGCATACCTAGACTAATTGGATGCTCTGTACAAGCTAAGAAAATGTACATTGCAACGTGGTGTCAGCTGTGAATTATCAAGCCTTCTTTAAAGCAGATAACTAGTGAGTTCCTTCAGATGAAAAGGGAACTTAGGAGAAGTGTGCAACTCATATGATTTGATTTTTTTACTGGAATTTGAATTATTTACTTTGCTACTTAAATTCCTCCCCTCCCCTCTTCCCTTTCTCTTTCAAATGACTTCCTTGCTCTGGTCAGGGCCAATAAGTAAAGAGAAGAGCATTAATTCATTTATGGGTTTGTTGTAACCCCACAGAACAACTTTGGTGTGGTATTTTTAATTACAGCTCATAAAATATCTGAAATACCTTAAAATCTCAAATACTGCCTCTGGAATTCTTTGAATCTTTCCTATCAGTTTTTTTTTTAGAAATTATGTGGTGTTTCTTTCCAGTGTGAGACACTAACATCAGGCTAATATCTGAGTATATGTATTTCCATGTAAGACAGGTGATGGGAGGGAAAAAACCTCACAAAACAGAAGTGAGTTAGTAAGTGTGGTTTGTAATGTTGTTCTTCCAGAAAATATTAAATTATAAACTTTATGATTCATAATTTAATCACCATTCTCTTTAAGCTTTGAAATGTGATTGGGTTTTTATCTGTTGATATGGCTACATACAGTTCTAATACTTACTCAGTTAAAATTTTTATCTTCTTGAGATTGTCCAGATGGCAAAACTGTAGCTTCTGTTATTTATTCTGTAACTCCCAGGTGTCTTAGGTCATTTTAGACCACTTAGATCAATAATGGTGCAACCATGGGGAGAAAAATCAGAAACAATTATAAGCATATGATGCAGCCTTGAATGTGGTCTTGTTTGTGGATTCTGTCTTGTGGTTGCATGCACTTGCCCTTTGTCATTCTAATGACTTTTTTATTTGAAGAATAGAATCTCCACTACTGTATGTTCCTGATTCGGTTGCAGTAGAAAAAGGTTCTGTCCAATACAAAATTAATTCTACAAAATGAGAGGCTCACTTAAAACAACACAAAATTCAAGTCTCTTAAAAGATAACATGCTAAATAACATAGATGATATCCACCTAGTCATCCATTCATAATTTTGCATGCAATGATACGACCTTTGCTAGAGAAGACTTAACCAGTTAACCAAATATGTGCTTTTTGTCTGTGCCTGGGGCCAAGCTGCAGTGTCTGTCTCGGAAATTATATATTACTACTTTTATAGATGTGATCTCTCATTCCATCAAGGGGCCAACATTTTCTCTCTTGTGGCCAGCAGAAGAATAAACTTGGAGCTTAAATATTATGCAGTTTTCTATCTCTTGGAATTTAGATTGGATACAGGCCAAAATAATTGGTCACATGTGCAGTTCTTGGCCTGTATGAGCCCGTGATGTCCTACACACACAGCCCAGGGCGAAGACAGTGTTTTGTGTGGATGCACATCCACATTTAGTAGCATTAGTTCAAACAAAAAATAATCATTTTGGAGACAAACATAAAATCATGAGTGCTGCATATCTGTGAAAGCACCAGCCCTGAAAGATATCTGAACAGAGACATGAGGTTCTGCATATCCTTCCCATGAGAAAGGATACTAGAGTAGCTTTTTCTGTGAAGCAGGAAATAGGTAGGCTCCTGGGGACCTGTTGGGCACATTTTTTCTTCTTTCTTTGGAGAAAGGTTCTGAGTTTGAAATTTGAGCTCAACATTTAGAATGCTTGTATTTCTCATAGATCCACACCAATACTAAGATTCTATAAAATGCACTAATACCTTTTGCCCATATGAAACACAGAGTCATCATAATCTCTGCAGTGATCTTTTTTGTTAAATTATATGAGTAATAATACTCCAATACAATCTCCAATAAAAATAATTACAAAAACAGCAACAGTCTTTGCATACTATGTCTTAAAAATTTCTCTTTCTCTTTTCTGCATCTTACTCCCTCTCTGTTCTTATTTCTGAGTGTTTTACAAAGTAATATATAATATTGTGCAGAACTGGGTGCATAGAAAATTTGAATTTTCCCTTTCATAGTCACCTTAGATATGGACCCAAACTGAATCATCTCCTAGTTCAGGCTCTCTCTAGATTTACTTGTTCTGACATAGAGCTTAAAATGATTGTTTGCACACACCTACTCCTAGTATTCCAAGTACTTTCATTTTTACAGTGATCTTTTTTTTTTTTTTTTGCCTGATTTTACCAATGGAAGAAAAAAGAGGTTATTTTGTATTAATAAGAAATTCCTCAGCTTGGCTGAGCAAGCAGATACTGAGAAGAAAAGACAACTCTTATAATCTTTCTACTGGAAGGTTAATATGATAACAACTCCATTCTACTTACCCTGTAATTGTTCTTTCAGAAAAAGGAATCTGTGACTTGAACAGAGAAAAGTGCAGAAGAAGAATCTGCAGGCCAGACTCACGCACCCATCGGTGTAAATGTTCTAGTGGCTTTGTTTTAAGTCGAAATAAACAGTTTTGTGAAGGTAATACATTAATTTCTCATCAGCTTTATTCCATCACAGGAAAAAAATCCTTTTTTTTTCTTTTTCTTTCTTATTATTTTGAGTTTGAAAAATCACTATGACCTTTTAAAAATTTCAGTGTGCCATTTCAGTTTTGTGTCCTTCCAAGTTCTGGAATAGTTTAAAAGGGGACCTACAAAGGTGTCACAAGTGTTAGTCTTGTGAGAAACTTTGGTCTTAGTCTGAGTAGGTAAAGGAGCTTCACAAAAGTAGAAATGCTTATGTGTGCTAATTTTACTTTTAAATAAGGATGAAATTAGATGTATCACCAAAGGTGAAACACTGAATAATCCAGCCACAAGACGTCTGCCTGAAGTATTGTTTCAAAAAAGACAGAAATTCTTAACATGCATTCAAATATTTTAATCTGGATTGTTTTATTTAAAATCTAAAATTGCTATTAATAATAAATAACATAATACTTTTTAAAGCATCTCTTCCACTTCACGACCAGGTTTTATAAGACATTATGGCATCAGAATTCCCAGCTTACAGGATTTACAAACTAGCCTGAGCATCAGTATTGCAGTTCTCAGGAAGTTCTCAGGTTTGATTTCTGAATTTCAACTTTAAATACACTCGTGTTTTGAGGCTTTTACTTAAGTCACGTTGAACCCAAATTTTTAAAAAGAATTTTTTTTTTTTTTTAAGAAGATGTCTAGTGCATTTTTTGGATGTGCACAGGATTTAAATGGCACTGAAATCTGTATAGAAAGGCATATTTTTAAAGTTGTCTAGGCACCTATGCTAGACACACAGAACATGGGTATATTTTGCTATATAGTTTTTAACACTGATTTGAACGAGGTCTGCAAACTTGTTTTCTTATAGCTCATTAGGAAAACCACATTTTTGTGAAATGAATGCAAAAAAAAGGATGCACTTTTTCAGACTGTTACTTTGTTTCATTAATCTATTCTCTAACATTTTCTGATGACATTATTCTGACACAACAAGTTCTTTGTTTTTGCAGACATTAATGAATGTGGCTTCTGGAACCACGGCTGCACTTTAGGCTGTGTGAACATCCCTGGTTCCTATTACTGCACCTGCCCAAGAGGCTTTGTTCTGCTGCCTGATAGGAAAACATGTCATGGTAAGGAGCTGCAACAGACAAACGCTTGGAGTGTCCTATTGGAGAGAGTCCTCATTTAACACTGGAACTGCTGAAAGTTTTGTGTATTGTGCTGCTTGCTTCCAATCCATATTACGTAAGCAGGATCAGCTTAAACTGAGTGAACTGATTTCAGGTGTCGTGTTTATGGAAGTGTAAGTTACACGTGAGAAATTGTATACGCTTCTTCAGAGGAGGAAAAAACCCAAGTCATGTCTCCAGAGAGACCTCTTCTCAGATTAGGCCCGGTGACACATTCCAGGTGGATAAGCAGCTATGTATTTTTAAATGTGGTCTCTGAATTTGGCTCACACTGTAAGGCTTTGCCCAGTCTCTGAAAGAGCAGCTCAAAGCATCCTTTATTTTCTTCTCAGATCAGGGCTGATAGCATTGCTAATATGTATGACATTAGTGGAATTAAATGCATAAGCTCAGCCTACAAATGAATTAAGCCTTTCTGAAGTAAGTCTAGAACATAAAGTGCGAAAACTTCCAAATTTTGAGGTCTTGGGATATTGTCAGTCACTTTTGAAGTGAAGCTTACACATAGGCAAAGGTCCTTCTACTTTGTTTCCATGGAAATAAAACATTGGTATGAGGCCCAGGCAGGAGTGCCAGTGCACACCAATGAGTTCAGTGTGGATCATGGCAGGATAAGGGTATATTAAATATCACTGTTGGAGAGTAAATATAGCCATAGAATCTAACAGACTCTAGCAGTCAGTTTATTTTAGACCCCAAGAGTCCTGGGCAGGGCCAGGAGTTTGATTTGATGTCTGTGGGTCCCTTCCAACTCAGGATATTCCACTTCTTCCTCTTTATGAAGAGGGAGCCAGGAGCAGGATTCAGTGACCCAAACATGGGAGTTCAGGGTGTGTGTGACAGCTGTAGAAGGTAGCCAGCTGCAGCAGAAGAGCTATGGGAGGGCTGCAGCCAGAGGCTATTGGGAGGCGGGATAACATTTTGCATCCCAAACAACATTTAGGCACTGTGCAACTCAGTCCTACTTTGAATGACCAGCTTGAACTGTATGCCTGCATTTTGGGTGGCTCAAATTAGATCGAAAATAATGTTTTTCTAGCACAGGCTAGGGATACAAAATAGACAGTGTGACTCCTTAACTACTGCAGCACAAGGCAGATGTTCACAAACTACACAACTTGAGAAAGAGACACACACAAGATGAGAAGTTCAAATGCTGACCAGAGATTTTGATGCTTTGTCCTCCAAGTCCTCTATGAAGTTCTTCATCTAAAGCCACAAACTCTGGTCAGAAGGAAACTTGAATTTTCTGGACCCTATTCTCTGTGTTTAACTGGTTAGCACAGTTCAGTCCAGAATGCAGTTGCCCTGGAGAAGCAATATTTGCAAGAGCCATGCACCATTTAAGCCAATGTGTGCAGCTGATTCATAGAAGCAGCTGTGGAAATGTTGCATTAATTCCAGTCATATGGCACTAGAATTGGGACAAAGAGATGAAGCACTGCAATGCAGAAGGTGGAAGGAGCACATCTTGTGAAACTGCATTAGAGAAATGCTAAAAAAAAAGTTGGCACTGCAATATTTCTAATAGTAAGTAAAGGAAAGTTATTGCCAAGTCCTCACATGATTTTGCCCTTATAAATTCTAAAACTGACACTTAGGAACATAGTTTTGTTTCTGGAAGGTTCATCTCCTGTTTTGATTGATCTTATACTTGGAGTAGCAATAAGGTAGTTCTTCCTCATTCTCTTTGTCTTTTATACTTATTCTTTCAGTATAGATTCCTTGCCATTTTTAAAACCTGATCTATTTTTGATGAAATGTAAGAAAGAAAGTTTTCAAAATTACTTCTATTTTGATAACACATCTTCAGAGAATTTTGGAAAATTTAAGGCTGATAAGTATAATGGCTTCAGGACTCAGCAATTTTGGCTTTCTCCTGGGCTGTAATTAGGAGAAGGTGTGAAAAAAATTTGGAAAAGAAAAACAGAAACACAGCATAACAAACAACAGAAAGACTGCAGAAGTGTTGTACTCTCAACATCACACTTTTATTTATTTATGTATTTCTTTTCCTTACTTTTTTCCCTTCTTCTTCTTCTTTTGCTATTTAAGAAGGTGTTAACACCTCCTACTGGGAGCTTAGTAAAAACTTGTATCATCATTTAAGATCTTTTTTCCTCCTTAAATTTCTGTAGAGCTAATTACCTGTACAAGTAATGACATTGGATGTAGTCACGGCTGCCTTCAGACATCTAAAGGCCCTGTTTGCTTTTGTCCAGAGGGATCTGTACTCAAAGTGGATGGCAAAACATGCACAGGTAAGTAACATTTTTCTGCCTGAAGCGACTGCCAGGCTCTGTTTATTCTTGGCCCCAAGAATAAATGTTTTACACTTCTTGTGAACAACTGTAAATGATTGTACAAAATATTAGAATGTAAGGTGCTTTGAGTGCTGACATTAGCAGTACACATCTTCATTTTGAAATAGATTTTTAGTAGCAGCAACATCCAATATTTGCTGGCCAAGTTCTTTCATTGTCAGGACAGATCAAAGCCTGTCGGAGATTTTTGTTGTGGGAGATATCTAAAATTTATACTTGAGAGGATGTATATGAACAAAATTAAGGCTTGGGTGAAACCTGAAGATTGTTTTGCTTATTATTTACATGACATAATGTAGCCCAGGTTCAGAGTCACTCTAACTTCCCAACAAATGGAAGTTTTTGCAGTCAGAATACTTGAAGCTGCTACACTAAATCTGTCATTCCCCATTTCAGCAATTTTCCAAATTCAAGGGACTGTAGATTCTCAACTGCATCTTTTCCGTCTTAGGGGTCAAGATAGCGTCATTACTGACAGCCTTATGCTGTGAAAATCCTCTTTCCCTTTTAACCCCTTTCATATTGTGGACTGTACTTTATACATAGATTCAGTGAATATTTCTGTTTTGCTAGCTCATGTTGGTATTGAGAATATAACAGAAAAAAAACCAAGAAAAGAATGTTTTCTTTTTATCTGAAATCTTGGTATGTTTTATTAGAAAGTATTGATCTGTCATCCCAGCCTAATTAACTTCTGGGGAGACAATTGCATCAATTTGCTGCTTCTTTGCATGAAGTGCAAAGTCTGATAAAATTTATTACTCTGTTGTAGATGGGATGAGATTTTCATGGGAGAAGAGCTCTCTGAAACACATGATAGACCCTCTCTCTTTATGTATCCCACCCTCCCACCTTGTGTTTTAACACAACATCTTGTGTTACAGGTTTTCAGGAAAACTCTGGAACAAGTTACTACTAACTTGTTTTCACTTCACTAGGCTTCTGCTTTCAGCAGGAGGCCTTTTGGTAAATCTACCAGTCACTGAGATGATTTACACTGTAGAAATCCTGAGCAGAGTGACACATTCTTTTATACCTCTGATTTTGTTGTATTTTATTTTTTTTTAGAACGGCACAGTAAAATTTTACAAATGCTCTGTTTAAGGTTGTACATCTCCAGATAATGGTGGCTGCAGTCAGATATGCTCTTCTTTAAGCCCATCCTCCTGGGAGTGTGCTTGTTTTCCTGGATATAAGCTTCAGCGAGACAGAAAGCACTGCACTGCTGTAGGTTGGTGTCTTGGAATGCCTGCATATTTCTGCCAATAGCAAAACCTTTTTTTGATTTTTTTAAGGTGGATGGCACAACTGGGATCCATTTTTGCACTGATTTTAGTTTACTCAGTGAAACTGAGGAAGTATTAGTTGTTAGGAAAGACAACCTATTTTGGAAATAAACAAGAACAAGCGCCAGTACATGGTTCTGTCTCCTTCACAGAAAGTTCAATATGTGATCCATCTTCAGCATTTCACTCCAGGCTCCCATACTGTGGAGGTCTGTCCTGCAGTACACAGGGTTTTGTGCCTTCACATAATTATGTGCATTGTTCCTTCCCAGTGATACAGAACTGGGGCTGAAATCTCTGTATTTGAAGAATGGGGTAGGGAATAGTCTGTTAAAGGACTTTCCATTTAAGGATATTTCTCCCCTCCAGCCCCAGAAAGCTGAGGTGTTTGATGTGCACTTTTGGATTCCAGATCCTTCTGTTCTTTCTGAGAAAAGGGCAGACTCCACTGATAAGCAAGGTATAAGCAATTGCCAAAGAGAGAGGAGGAAAAAGAAGTTTTTGATTTGTGCCCGAAATAAGGGGAAGGCTATATGTTTTTTTTGAAGGACAGTATCTTTCTTGCTTTTACTACAAAAGACTCCTCCATGTGCAAAATTTAAGTTATTCTGTCATTTATGGTGATGCTGGGAAATATGGAGAGATGATTGCCTCGAGGCTAAGGCACACAGTGTGAAATGCAGCAGGACTAGCTACTCCTTTTGTCAGAAATGTTTGGGCTGATGCTGTAAACTTATATGCACATTTATCTTTAATTTCTTAGGCAAGTGGAGTGTAGGAAAATTGCCGTAATTTCTTCTGTTCATCATTTTGTCTTTTACTGTTACTTATTTACAACTCTACTTAGGTAGTAATGCAAGTTAGAGGTCACTTTGAACTTAGTGCAATTAACATACTGGCAAATTTTAATCGACAGGTCCTAAGCCATTTTTGTTATTTGCAAATGGCCAAGATATCCGCCAGATCAGTTTTGATGGAACAGATTATACAAGTTTACTTGACTGGCAGATGGGAGTAGTCTTAGCACTGGACTCTGACCCAGTGGAAAATAAGGTAAGGCATTAAAAATGAGAGGATTCTGGAGTGTTGCAAGGACAAAAGGATTGAGCTTTCATGTGCCTTAACCTTTCCTCTGTCAGTGATCTGGATTAGGCATTATGCTACGCGTTGTTCTGTTGCCTGTCTAGGACCACAACTGGTACAGGCTGCCAAACATTAGCTGAAGAGTTTCATCCTTTAATTGCTTACTTTTTTGTACATTGAAAATGATAATTCACAGAAAATTTGGATTTCTAAATTCACTTCAGGCATGATTTCAATTTTAAAGAACTTTTGTGTGATTGATAAGTTTGCTCCATTAAGACTGCAGTGTTGTTTTCTGGAAATATATTGCGGGGATTTTTCACTGTGGTACAAGCAAAGGTATCTTTAATTCTACACAGCTAAATCTTTATGATCCCTACTAAATGTAGGAGTAATCTTAGCAAGAATTATATCCCATGTCCTGCCCAAATTGAGCAAAACTGCTGAATGCTCACAGAGCCTATTGCTCTTCCACAATGTGTTCCTCACATCCTAGATAGTGCTGTCGGAAACAGGAGTCTTTGTATAAAGACTTTCTTGTCTGTGTGGCCACATCCTAATATCTTACTCCTTGCCTGCAGAGTTGGAAAGAATAGGAGTTCAGCTCTGCTTTGCTAAACCTTCTGTGGCAGATAGTTATATTGAGAGACTTATTTACACTGTGAAAGTGTTCCAAAGGAATACTGGATGGTACAGTGAAAGCTGATGAGGAGCTCAGTTAAGTTGTTGGAAGCATCTCAAGGCCCAGATAGACACAGCTAGACAAATGTGAATGTTACCAGATCCGCATTTACAGGAGGAGCACTTCAGGCGCTTCTGGAACATCGCCACTTGTTCCTGAAATAGGGCCCTGCTGGAGAGGCAGCAGTTGCCCTGTGCTGTGCCAAGTGCAGGTCAGCTGTGCCAGTGGCTCTGGTGTGCCCCTGGGATCCACTCCTGTGGTGTTAGGTGGGCAGTGCAGAGGTGAGGGGACATGCAGAGACCAGCCAGGCTGCAGGGGTCTGGTCGTGTCAGCACAGAGCTGAGTGGCAAGGCAGCGCCCCTTTGTGCTCCCAGGGTATTGAATTATCTGGTCTAAGGCTAGAGGCTTCCTCCTCCCTTTGTTTGACATCATGGCTGACATCAAAACAAAGTTATTAATTTCACTGTTACCAAAGAAAGCCTCAGCACTGCTTTTCATAGAGTTGTGCTATATAGTGTTTGCTTCCCTCTAGTATTGAGATACAAGGCAAAATTTACACGTCCTTGGAAAATGCAAAACTAGTTTCCCTACCAGCAAAGGGTTTTTCTTTTGACCCCAAACTAAGGAACCTCTTCTGGAAATGTTGGAGCCTTACAGAATAGACACCTAGGAAAAATTAAGATAGTTGCAGGATGAAAGAGTGGAAAAAAATAGAAGTAAATTTTACAACTCCTTTTCCCCTTCCCAGCTCCTTGATGTACATAGAGTGCTACTATCTTCTCCACACTTCTCCCTTTTCGACATGAGCAGCCAGTGAAATGACAAAGTGCTTCTTTCTGTCTGTTCCTACTTTTCCTTCTTCAGCTGTGCTTCATATGAAGTAGCTGCTGGCTGAAACAAAAGCACAGGGTATTCAGAGGGCTGTATATAGGGCAGCCTGGATTTACAGCTAAGCACAAGCTGCCTGTAGAAGTCATCCTGGTTGAAGGATAAGTGCCTTTTTATTTGATCAGGGATCACGGGTTACCTGTGCAGCCTTTTGTGAATGAGCAGTTTAGGGGAATTTTCCAGATGAAAATGGTATTTTAGAAATGGAAATACTAGACAGAGGAGGTAGAGTAGAAAGTGAGATGAGAACTAATGGCACCTTGTCTGTTATTTATTCACAGATTTACTTTGCCCACACCGCCCTGAAATGGATAGAACGAGCTAATCTGGATGGTTCAGATCGTGAAAAGGTTATTCATGGAGCCATGGATACACCCGAAGGCCTTGCTGTGGACTGGATCAACCGTAAATTGTACTGGACAGACGGAGGGTACATGCTCCACAGTGCATTTATGTTGAAGCATGCCATAAAATGTCTTGAATAAATGACTGGTGATACAGAAATAGCTGGGATATCACTCTAATTCAGTAGTGCTTGGCATTCTCATTGGGTAGTTTTAGTGTCAAGTATATACAGTTGGAAGGTTCTTTAAAACTAAAATGCTGGAAGTTCACTTGCAGTCTGCCACTGTATTTTTATCTTTGTCTTTCCAAGAAGCAAGGGTTTGGACTCAGCTGCAAGGAATCTAAAGCATGTACTGCATATATACATATACATATGTGCACATGTGATTGTGAATGTATTTCCTTACACTCTTCTTTATATACATATGCTGCGTGTGAGTGTGTGTGTGTATAGGTATATCTTTGTATATACATACATATATATATATATCTAAAGAATATTACTGCACTGAGTACATCTTGGGCAGAAGTCAGTGTTGTTGGCAGCTAAAATCATGTTACTGGAGAGCCTTTGTCGATTATCTCTGATAAAAGAGGAGTGACTGCTGCCAGACAACATGACCACCTTTCAGCTGACACCTAACCTTATATGCAGAGGGAAACAAAACTGACCTTTGATGAAAGGGCAGTTTCAGATCACAACAGATAATGAAGACTCCTTGAAGAGTGGTCATGAGCTTTCAATGTGATCCATAATTCATTAGTCAACAAAAACTAATTCTGAGTGTTTAGATCACCGTCCTTCTCCATTTTAAATATTTTGCTAGTCTGCTTCCTTGCTTTTAGTTACAATATTGTCACATGATTGACCTGCTGCAGAAATATGCCAGTGTTTCTTGTGAAATGGGAGATTATGGTGCTGCTCTCCATAAAACATGAGTTCAGGGACAATATGAGAATTTGAACCTGAGACTTCCGTGTAACCCACTGCGTTTACCTCTTTGTATTTCACATTTGCAAGAATATATTTCTCTTTCCATCTCTGTGGGGCCTTTCTTTGAAGGTTCAAAGAGGCATGGAAGGCTGTAGGCTTGCTTGCAGGTAGAGGCTGATATTTATTTGACAAGGTGAGTATTGCAGGAATAAAATCAGTTTTTCGGAAAAAAGGTGAATTGAAAGATTGGCATTGAAGATTCTATACTTGACCTGGCCACAGATTTTATCAGTTAGCTGAAGAACTTCAGCCTCATTCTTTCCTGCAAAAATAGATGTTTTAAATGTAAAATGCAGATTTCTAGGCAAATGTAAAATGACCACTGATTTCTGGATGAAAAATGCTATGTAAAAGTACTATTTTAAAAAAAAAATTCTTTATACATTTGGTAATGGTATTCAGTTAGGAGCTGGTTTTCCTCCTGACTCCTTTTAAAGCTAGCATTTATTTATTAGTGATCATACTTGCAATTCATTATTCACCAAAGCAGAAAAACTTTGTGTCTTCTGCAGGGCAGCAGGTATTTTATCATCATGCCCTGCAGTAGATAATGAAGCTGTAACATGAATTACTTGTTGGTAAAACAACTAGACATCCCACATCAGCAGGATTACTTCCTGTCACTGTGAAATGATTTATTACCACTCAACTAAAGCAATCCAAAATCTTAGTACATTCAGCCCAAGAAGGTAATTGAAAAGATAGTAGGGAGGACCTAACAGTGCTCTGTGTGTTGCAGGAAGGTGTGCATTGAAAGGAGCAATCTGAATGGAATGCAAAGAAAAATGATCATCTGGGAGGATCTCTCCCAGCCCCGAGGAATTGCCATTCACCCATTTGCTAAGTAAGGAGTGATGAACATAGTAAAATGTGTAATTCTTGTGGATGATTTTTAAAAATGACCTTGCAAGCCTTGCCCTTTTGGCAGTCAAAATATGCATTAGTCTCATGCTTGTTAGTCATTGCCTTGCAGACCTGTGTGAACTGTAATATTTTATTGCAGGGTTTCTTTCAGAGGTTGGGACATGTTCATTTCTCATATAGATTTTAGAAGAAAGTAATTGGAGCATTAATGATACTGTATGCAGTTTGAACTAAAGAAAAGCATGAGCAACTGAGGCCACTTACTGCTGTAGGTGCCACACTACAAACTTTGATGATTCCATATCTAGTAGTCTGAAGAAGGTAATCACTTTTAACCAGTAATGCTTACAAAACTGCCCCTTTTTTGGTCCATGTTTCATTTTCAGAGGAAACCAAGCCTAATTTACTGTTCTGGAGATTTGTAGTTTTAAATGCACCTTGTATCTTCTTAACTAGTGTTGAAATGATCCCAGGTGTTTAAACTCTTGATCAAATTCTTGCTATTTCAATCAAGGGCAAAGTCCCATGGATTTTAGTCAATATGACTGTAGTAGGACCATTTTAAATCCAATCCTTTAAATTTTGTTTTGATGCTCATATCCTGCTATAGCTAAGTACTGATGAATCAGAAAAAAGCAGGTTTGGGGAGGGTATTTTGCTAGCTTGCCTCTACCCATAAAAGACCTGAAAGAATCTTTCAGTAGAGGTTGAATGCTATAGAGATGTTTTGCAGGAAAACTTTCATGAAAGGTAGGTTCTGCCAGATTGTTTATAAGAATTATTGGTAGAGGCAAAGTGTGGAAGGGGAAAGGGAGGAAGAAACATCATTAAAACCTTTCTTTTTAGAAAGTAAATAGTGAAAGGATGAACAGACTTTACGACAATGTCCAAAGTTGCAAATATTAAAGAGACATTTTCAAGAGCTCTAATTGTGGAACACAATTAGTGCTCTTGAAAATACTGATCCCTGCATTAGAGCAAAACTGCTTGTGTAACTAAAGCCAAGGGAATCCCTGGGTTATTTCAGTACACCTGACGCAACAGATGCCTGGGGAGATGAGCCCAAACTTCAGATATTGTTTGCAAATGTAGCGATCCCCATTTTGAGTTGCCTTTTAGCACTGTGTGTACATTGAAAACTGCTAAACACTCAGTGAGAAACACACAGGATTCTAGAGGGGGACCCTGAGAATCATGATTTTATTAAAGGAAGAAAGATTCTGGACCTGGTATCAGTGTTTTTTTAAAAACAACCTGCCTACTCTTGCTTGTTTTCCATGGGTAATGGGCAATTTTAGTTTCATTTATTTATTGTTGTACCCCTGTTTAGACAAGGGTCTGGCTAATGCACTGTTTTCTGTCATCTGGATTTGCTAAACCATCATCAGCCGTCACATGGAAAATCAAAAAGCAGATATGAAAAGCTGTGGCAGTTAACATAGTCAGGAGTTGTTTTCCAAAGGTTTCATGCCAGTGAACAGAGTGAGGATTCTGCCTAAGTCCCAGTGCAATCACCTGGAGTCTTGTGGCAAATGTGAAAAGATCAGCAGCCAATATGTTTGCTTGAAGCGTGCACTTTTTCTCCTGTGAGTCAGGGCTGTATTGCTCTGATCTGACCTTTCTGCTTTGAAAGAACTCCATGGAGAGGAGGACAAACATTTACTTACTGACTTCCCGTATTCATTTTGTTTTCTGAAGGAGATTATTCTGGACTGACATGGGGGCCAGCCCGCGGATTGACAGCTCTTCATTAGAAGGCTTCGATCGCCGGGTCGTGGCCAGCACTGGCCTGGTGTGGCCCAGTGGAATAGCTCTTGACTACTTGGCTGACAGGCTGTACTGGTGTGATGCCAAACAGGCCCTGGTTGAGAGTGCAAACCTGGATGGTTCTGGTCGTCGAATTCTTGCACAGAATGATGTAGGTGAGGCTTTGGTGTTGATAATTACCTACTGCTGCTTGTCCATGTGTGTGTGCATCTGCATATGTGCATGACAATTACTGGCCAGCTGCTGTGCTATATATCCCACACTATGTTGAGGTTAATGACAGCACTTAGGTTCTTAATTCTGTTACCCAGGTGACTTTTATTCATTTTAGCAAAAGCATGTCTTCCTATCCTCTCTACTTTTATTAATGAGTCACTTTGCATTGCACAGAGAAATTCTCTGTCCTCACAGAGAAATGGAAATAATTAAAAAATTAAAAATGTGGTTTTCTTTTCCCATGCATGGCTTCTTAGTTTAATTCAGGTTTTACTGTGTTTATTGCATCAGTGAGTTATATCGACATAAGAAGAAAGGGAATTAATCTGTGTTGTTAAGGTACTTGAACAGCAAACCTGTTTCTGCAATGTTGAACACTGGAAGGATTCTAAACACATAATAGATACCAAATGATAAATAATTTTACGATATGTTGGTAATTTTTATGCCTAAGGTTTGTCACAGCTTGACGCAAAACTGTGTTGTTCTGGAGCAAGAGAACAGAGGTGTTAGCAACAAGGAACTGATGTTGTACCACATCTAAAGTAAACCACGTGTTTAAGAATCTTGTACGTGGCAAATTAGTTTCTGGAGAAACAATTCCTTTTGATCATGGGATCTCTCTGGGCACCATTTTGTAGGTGTGCATACAAAACATGGGCAGAGTGAGGACTCATAGCCCAATAACATGACTGCCATGGGTAACTTCATGGTTACTCTGTCGAGCAGCCTCTGTGCTCTGGAGGGCTTCATCACCTAAGCCAGATACTGTCCCAGTCCTTTGGAGGTGAGTGGGGTGAGGTCCTGGAGGAATCAGTGTACTGCAGTTTATAAGATATCAAAAGGCCCAAGAAGAGAGACTTTCCAGGCTTCTCCTCTCTTCCCATGCTGCACATTTTCTGCCGTATGCTCCACCTTGAAGCAGATCTGCAAAGGAGGACCTTGAAGTCTGATCAAAGTTTAATTTTGTTCCTCCACAAGGAGTAAGACAGTGTCTTACAGGAGAAAACAGAGAAGGAGGGCTAGGAGCACTATAGAAACATGGACTGTGAGAAAGGAGCAGTGATAAAGCTGTTTGGAGGTGAGGGAAACGGACACCAACATCTGTATGCAAGGAAGTGAAAGAGATGAAGACTTTTAGAGGTATGAATTTAGAGAAGCATGTCCTGATCATTTGCTAATGCTGTTAGTAAAGACTGGAACTCAGTTTTTGTTCTTGAACAGCTGTGCACTGGAGGACGGGAAAGTGGCACCTCTTCGTAGGGGTTCCGCTGTAACATGAATTTTTACTACAGCAGCTCCCTCTAGTGCCCCTGTACTGAGAGCTCATTCAGCAGAGCTGCATCCAAAATAGGTAAATTATTTTTGCTCTTCCACCTATCCCTGTTTTCAGCTTTAAGTATAACAGCTAAAATAATAAGTAATAACTTGCCGGAGGCAACGAAGAACAAAACCATCCCTTTTGTTTATGCAGTGGGTTAAATTTGCTCTGTTCCCACTATATCCATTGACTGACACTACGCTTCTGATTTTAATCCTTAATGTATTACCAAACTAAGAGGTTAATAAACTGCTGGTCAAAGCAGGGTGCTTCTTGTCAGTAGTGCAAATTACAGATCCTAAACTGGGTCTGTAGTGGCATCTTTGAGTGGGGACAGTATCTAGATCTTGGTCTCGTTGTTCAAATTTAACAGGAAGAAAAGGTAAGAACCAAGATCAGCGATTAAGCATGGGTCAGTGGAGGTAGTGAGGTGCCAAAAATACACTCTTCAACATAACAGTAAAGAACACTTAAACAGTGCCTTAGAATTTTTTTTGTAAAGGATTGTTTTTTCAGTTAATTTGTGAGGTGAATTTAAGATATGCTAACCCATACTCCTTCCCCAGGATTCTAATGGTTATCTGCACTGGTTATCTGTATTTTGTTTTCTTGATGGCTTGCCTTTTTTTAAATTTTTTTTTTTAAGCTAATACATGTTGGGATCCCAATTTCATTACTGAAATTAAACATCACCTAGTTGAGGTCTACAACAAGAAGCAAAAACACAGATCATAAAAATCACAGGCTTAGAAAGCACACCTTTCAGTGGGACCCAGACTGCAGTTGTAGAGTGCAGTGCCACTGGGGCCCTAAGGACCACAACAAAGCAAACCTACTTTAGCCAGGAAGCATCCACTCTGAAGCCAGGTGTTCACCCATGGAAGAACAACATGTGTTCTTACCTTCCGCTGCAAAAACTTGCCCAAAGACAACACTGAAGGAAGGAGATATCTGAGTGTACAGAAAAAAATGCATAGTCCCATATGAACAATTTTCTATCATGAGAGATTAGAAAGAATAGAATGATTTTGTAAAGATCTTTATGCCAGCCATTATTTATATGAAATTGTCCTTTGGATGCTGAATTGCTGACCTTGTCTCTGGAAGTCAAACTACGGATCTGAGTTTTTCTAGTGCAGATGTGCTCCCAAGGAAAAGTTCCTGTGCTTTGAACTTGGGGTGTAAATTCTTGCAGCTACTGTTAGTCCTGTAATTGTTAGGTGCCTGGTTGAAGCTGATGTCTAGGATCCTGTTGTCATCAGTGAAAAGAGAGGAAGTTACCAGGATGACCTATTGCCTCCTGTGGTTCATGTTAGCTGGCTATATGCCCCTCTGCATTGCACTAGTGTGCACTTTTGGCACTTGCAGAGGTCACTCGCTGGCTTTGGGGCCCTACCAGAAGTCAGTGGCCGCAGTGTCTGTAGCTCCCAGGCTGCCCTGTGCCAGGATGCTTATGCAGGATGACACATGCCGTGTGCTCCTTTTCTCCTTATTATGTGAAGACTGCAAAAGGGGCTGTGTAGCTCAGCGGCTTTCTGCCAGGCTGCTTAATGCCAGCGGAGGGATGTACTCCGGTTGTGAAAGGCTGGTCCCAATTCTGCCTCAAGAAAAGATGATGTGTGAGGTAGAAGCACCTTGTGAACTAGATCTGGTTGGAAGTCACCAGAAGCAGAGAGCGTGTGCTGAACCAGGCAAGTGTCTGTCTTAGTGTTTGCTAAGAGCACAGGTGACATGTGCCCATGGTCCATTGTTCATGGACACTCATCCCTCTCCGTGGGAAATCAAAGTGGAGCACTGGCTATGGCTAGGCCCCTGTGTTCGAAGTTGATTTATATGCAGATAATGCTTTCCTTTACAGGGTTTCTTGTGTACGTTCTACAGGTGTGGAAACGATAAACCTAATATCTTTGTAGGCCACCCTTTTGCCGTAGCGGTGTTTGAGGACCACCTGTGGTTTTCTGACTGGGCTAGGCCTTCCCTAGTGAGGGTGGACAAGAAGACCGGCCAAAACAGGGTACGTCTTCGAGGCAGCATGCTGAGACCCTCATCAGTGGTTGTAGTTCATCCTTTGGCGAAACCAGGTACACTGCAAAAATTAAGCAGTCATTCCCTTCCAGCCTCCTCTTGTTCACTGGTATCAGTAGAATAGATGTCCTTGGGTTGAGGATTATCTTCTCAGAAATAGGCTCTTTAAAAAGCCTTACACAGTCAGACTGGCATTTATTGAAAGCATCATCTGGGCATGTGTCCCAGGAATGCTGACAGATTTATGTCCATGCCCAAGAATAAACACTGATCAATTGCGATGAAGCTACCACAGTCTTCTAATTCCTATTTATCCTAGTCTATTAGCACCCCCCCCCACCACCAGTAATAACAAATGACACGGGGAAAGATTTTGTGAGATTTATTAGTTTTTGATCAAATAATTTGATTTCCTGTTGGGAACAATCTCCCTGTTAGAAGAAAAGAGTAATTCAATAGACCAGGATTGAGAGAAGGTAATAACAGGTTCCTTTTGTCCTTGAAATATTAGGACAAATTTTATTTGTCCTCTAAATATTAAAGGAGAAATAATAAAGGAAATAAAATAAAAAAATGTGGTACATGAATTAGATACAGAGTACGTGAATCTCTTTTCCTGACAGAGCCTAGATGATATCTATGCTTTACTATATGCATTTGTTGCTATATTAAAAACAAAATAAAATCCTAGTTTTTTTCAGTCCTTAATCTTTTTCCAACTGCTTCAACTCTGCATGCCTAAACAGAGATGTTGACTGAAGAAGCAGCTTGTGAATTTTCCTGTTTTTCCTCATCAGGGGCAAATCCTTGCCTTTATAAGAATGGAGGCTGTGATCAGATCTGTGAAAACAGTTTTGGAATTGTCCATTGCAAGTGCCATCAAGGATTTTGGAAAACTCCAGATGGAAAATCCTGTCATGCTCTGGATTCTTTCAACTCAACAGCAGGTACAGTCCCCTAGTTCCCAAAAAGATCCCCCCTCAAACCCTTGAGGATCCTGACAGGTAGCACTGGAAAAATTCACCTTGCTCTAACATAAGGAATGATAGTTTCTCTGAAGAATGAAAATGCTGGAATGTTGTCCTTGGGACAACAAGACAACAGACATATTGTCTGACCACTGCAATTTTTCCCTTGGCATTTTAGCAGTGAAAAAGATGTGTGCAATGCTGACAAGTATTGTGAGCAGTGAGTCACATTTCTTCTCTTTTGTATTTGAGAAGACTCACCACTGAGTGCTTTTAGGAATAATTTGATGCCAGCAACAGGTTAGTCTGGGAGGATACTGATGTTTATTTTAAGAAGAAACCACCATGTTTATTGAAAAATAGACAAGTATTTGAAAACAGCCGAAAATATCTATTTCAGTAGATTTAAATGATCCATGTCACTTTTTTCCTGTCTTTTTCAGCAAGTGCCTCTGTGCACAAGGAGGTAATGCCAGTGCCACCACCAGAGACTGTGCTCCAGAGCACACGGAACACTGGGAGTTTTAAGGATGCAGACAATGGGGAAAAGCAGAAAATAATTTTTTTTATGGCTGAAATCATGGTATCAGGTAGAGTCGGATGCTTCTCATCCTTATGCTTACTCTGGGGCTCTGAACAGGTTTATAGAGCAGAAAGAAGTCACAGACCTTAAAGAAAGGAATGTTCATTGTTGAGACTGGTAAGATTCATGCTCTTAACCTCCGAACAAGAATTTGAGTCTGTGCAATTATTCCAGGTAGGACTGCTTTTTTGTTTGTGTCTGTATTATTTGGCTATATAAAGAAAAATTGGTGATATTATCCTGGTCTAGAGAACAAACACTTCTAATTTGGAACACTTGAGAAAATCTCCCCCTTAGGTTTTTAAGAATATTGCATTTCTCTAAAACAAGTTAAAATAAACCCATTGAATTCTACATATCTTTGATGACACTAGATCATTAAATTTTGCAATATGTTTTGAATGAAATATTCAGAAATCTTGATACTAAATGACATGTCAACTCCATCTAGACAAAGAGAACAGCTGCAGTGATTGTATTGGCTTGTCAGTATTAATCCTGGTGAGCTAAGTTTCAAACTTTGACTGTATGTTTTGGTTTTCTTTTTTTTTTTCTTTTTCTTTTCTTTCTTTTTTTTTTTTTTTTATTTTTTTCCCCCTGTAATATAGATACACACTACCTCCTTTGATATTTCCAAATATATCTAGTGGTTTTTTTGTTTGTTTGTTTTGTTTTTGCTATAGATGAAGATGACTGCACTGCACTAGAATGTTATGTCAATGCAGAGTGTGTTTTGCTGGAAGATGGTGCTATGTGCCAGTGTTTGAAAGGATTTACCAAGAAGGGGAAATCATGCTATGGTAATAAAAACGTTATTATAACTTTTGAAAAATTGTGGATTGGGGGGTAGGAAGAAAAATCTATCTCCTTCACATTGGCAGATCTGCTGTGCAAGGCATCAGAGAAAAGTCAACAGTATGAAAGGGATGATGAGCAGAGAGCATGTGAGATGAAATGACTAATTATCACATGCCTTTTTTCCCTCTCGAGCCATGAGTGTTTATATTAATCCTATTAATATTAACAAGCAATAGCAGGGATAATAGAAGTATAATGTATTTATTGGTAAAAATTGACTAATTATAAAAACTCACTCCACAGACATGGTAGCTAATGTATAATTTAGACATAAGGAATCTCTTCAAAATTAGTATTCCTAATGTAATGTTTATATAAAAGTGCTGCTCTAGTTTCCTTCTAGCACTAGAAAAAGACTCTAACAGCCATGCAAAACATTGTTCAGGGTGATCTCTAAGTTTTTGTACTTGTTTGCAACATAAATGAAAGAATTGTTTTGCTCTCACAAAGGTCAAGAGAGAAAGGTGTTAGAAGCAGAAAGAAAATACCATTTGGTAGCTAAATATGAAGACTCAGAAGAATCTGTGTTACAATGGAAAGGGAAAATAATTTTAAGCTGAAACGGCAATTTTTGTTTTCATCATAGTACTTTTTGTTTTTTAAAGCCTATGTGTTCTTTCATAAAACAAAGTTTCTAAATGCACTTAGAGGTCTTTTCCAGCTTAATGGATTCTATGATTCTATAACATAAAGATATTTTTGAACCAAATGATTTCCTCTGAACAGGTTTTTGTTAAGCAAATGATATTTGGAATCTCCATTTGATAGTACCTGGTTGACTCTCTTGGATTTTAGAATGCTCCCATTAAATTTCATACCAAAAAAGACCACCAAGTCCTTCTCTTCCCAATTGCTTACCATGCCCAAATGCCAAGTGACAGCACAGTCTGAGGGAGCTCCATGGTGTAAATGTATCAGTTTATTGATTGAGGTGATGATTTCCTGACCCTGGTGTCCTGTCCCTTGTTCTGCCCCACAGATGTTGACGAGTGTGCTGTGCACATGGACCGCTGCAACCGGAGCGTGTCAGACTGCATCAACACAGAAGGGGGATATGTCTGTAAATGCCTGGAGGGCTACACTGGAGATGGAGTCCATTGCTACGGTGTGGGCATGTGTGAGGGCTCTACTCTGTCTGGAAGGCTGAGGCATTTCTGCCTTTGTGATTCCTTCCTTCCTGTTTGAAGCGTAGTAACCTCAGCAACTGATCAATATGCAAAGCCTGTAGTTGTCAGTGAATATCTCCTCTCAGTGTTTGCACTCTTTTTAGTGGCTATAGAAGGAGAGAGAGGAAGAGTGAAGGGGAGGAGGGAAGTGGAGGTGAAGCAGTAGAGCTTTATTGGAAATCGTTGCCATGAATATAAACGAAAGCAGGTATTGAGTGTGTCATAATACTCATCAAATAATTCCAGGTCTGTTTAATAGGCATGAGGTTCAAGGTGTGACACTGACAACTTGAGTACATTTAGAGTCTTGTTAATAATCAGACCCACTGATTTTCCCATCCAGCTCTAATGCCAGGTCTTTAGTTCATTCCCTACGTCTCTTAAATTCTTAATCCATTTTAGTGGTAAATATGAACAGGAAGCTTTTTCCCTCCAGTATTTGACTAGCACACAGTTTGTTCAGAGCTTTATGAGAGTCTTGCCTTCTCTTTTGTTCTTTTCTTTTCCTTTTTTCCTTTATAGCCTAATTCAAAGCCCATTAGGTTTGAACCAATTCTTACATAATCTTCCTGGACCCAGTTCTTCAACACTGATTAGGATGACTAAAAAATTAAGAACAATATCATTATTATGGGTAGAGTGTGGAAAGTATCAGAGGCAGAAGAATTGAGACAGCCTTTTGCCTGCAGGGGTCAGAGACAGAGCTCATGTCTTTGAGGGTGTTTGGAAGTGCAGATGGAAGTGCACAGAGAAGTGACAAGGTCCCATTGCTGATCCAGCGTGACCTACAATCCAAGTCCTCAAGCGGCTCTGGGCTCTTACTGCCTTACTTACCACTATACTGTGGTATAGTTGTTCAGGATGTAATACCTTCCACTGTTATTGAGAAACAGTCTACTATCTTCCTGAAGTCTTTAAGTCCAGAAAATAGATTCTCAGCATTTTATAAAAGATACAGTATTACTAAGATGTAAACATAACTAAAACTAATTTTGTGTTCGATGACTTGAAATGTACTATGAAAACCAGAAACTGGTAAGTGATTTTGTGCTTCAGTTCTAAGTACCTGCATGCATGCACAGTGTCCAGGAATGTGACGGTATGTCTAGTGATAACACATGATGAGTTCATGGTGTGTTGGTGAAATGACATTTGTTGAAAATTGCTGCAGCAGTTGTGTTCTCCCCATACGTAATTTTTTTTCCTTTTTTAAGTGATCTGAATTTTCTATACTGTTTTGAGCCAGATCCTGTTAATTTTACGGTAGAAAAATTCCCAGTAGTTTAAGCAATCATTTCACAAAAATTGGGGTAGCAGATCTCTGATTCCCTGTAGTAGATCTGGCACACGTATTCTGCTGAGAGTTCATAAAATGAACCATAAGCTCCAAAACTCTGCTGTGTGAACCAAAGGTTTCACCTTTGAGGGGAGTGCTTCAGCACTTTGCAATGTGCAGGTGGCCAGCCTGGCAGAAGCTGCTGCCGTGGGCTTTGCGGAGAAGTTGTGGGGGCAGGAGGAGGGTTTGCAGCAGAAAGGGGTGGGAGATGTATACAAACCTAACGTGGGCTCTGAGCCTGGAAACTCTTGTAGTCAGGGAGCCTCTTCACAGTCATTCAAAGCCTCACTCATTGAAGTGTTTGCACAAACTGAATAAACCTGCAGGTTTCTAGAAGCTTTTCTTCTGCCCAAGCTCTTTGTAAAGGCTGAACTAGGTGGGTGGTACAGGGGTGGGCAGCTCCCCACTCCCAAACCCTTCCGCTGTGTTACTGCAAGAATGCCAACATATGGATCCTGGCTGCAAGATATGACTAGCAATGCCAGGTGAATACATCTGGTACAAGTAAATCTCTTCAACTCTGCTGTACTTGTTACGTTTCATGGGGAAGCCTTTCCCTCCTTCTCGCTGTGGAGAGTTTCTGCAGTAGCACAGCATGCTCTTGCTATAGAAAGTATGCTGGTTGCTTTTCCATTAGGCTTTCCATCAAGGCATATTTGCAGAGGAAGAGGTCTTTGGTGTTTTTTCCCACTGCCTGGGGAGCTCAGTGCTGCAACTGCTGCCCTTTTAACCGATGCTCTGAGGCATTTCATTCTTCTAACTGCAGAATGTTTGGGTGACAGATATTGATGAGTGCAAGATGGGGTCCCACACCTGTGGAGAGAACATGACCTGCACAAATACAGAAGGAAACTTCACTTGCTCCTGTGCTGATCATGCTTCCGGAACTGGCGTCGGTTGCAGTGAGTAAACGGAGTGACCAAATAAAATGAAGTGGCCCTAAATTAAGAGCTGTGTCCTTGGATAAATTGGTACACCTGGAAACTAAAGGATCCCTATATAGTAATATCTTAACCAGCTTGTGGACCCATTTAGCAGTGCCTTTAGGATGCTGTTTTGTCGTGGACTAAGGAGAACAGATCCAAGTTTAGTTAGGAAATATCTACATTAAGGTTCAGTGTAAATTTTTTACTGTCTAAATGTGACAACAAATCTATCAAATGTCATTTACAATCAACAGCAGAAGTAAATGCTACTTGGAAGTAACATTTTTTGAGGATAATTTCAGTCTGTGCCATTTTTCAAACTCCCTGTACCTTCTGTTACTCTGCAGAAGGCTAGCACAGGAAATGCACATGATTTAAGTGCCATTTGATTCTTCAGTATAAGCTTGTCTTTCAGTTCCAGTCACTGGTTGTTCAAAAGGACTCTGACATTCCTTAGAAAATCTGATTATCAATTTACAGAAGGGAACTTCTAAAGGTTCAGCACTAGTGACTATTTGACCCTCATTTTAGAGGCTCAGTGTGGTAGCAGCATTCTCTGAAAATGAGAGTGACTCATTCTTTTTACTCTGTGTCAGTCCTCTTGGTCAGGGTGAATTTTACTCCGGATTGAGTGACTTTCTGGCCATGGGGGAACATTGTGTGATTGGCACAGAGCTGTTTCTTCAGAAAAACAAGGAAATGATGGCTTTCTTAAATAGAACACCTATCAGGATTCCCGCTCCTATTTCAGCCACTTAATCTTTCAGCAGTTTCAGGTGTCACTCAGGAAATGATGATTTTAAAAGATGCATGACTTGGAAGTAATGTTTCCTAGGTCCCTCATGTGTCATTCTGATCCCATGTCTTTATAGATGTTAACACATTCTTTTAGTTTTTTGCCTAATAAGCTCTTTTAGCAAGATGAAATTTTCTTTGCTGAGTGCACGCACACCTGGGGTTCACTATAATCTCTCATCCCTTTCCATTCAGGCTCTTTGCCATGGCAGTTCTCCTGCAAATGAAATTTTAAAACCCAAATGTCATTGAAGGTCATGTTGCAATAAAGCTGGTGTGAATCATAGAACTGACCCCATAATTGTATGAGAATGATTAGGCGTGTCTCTGCTATTCCACACTGCCTGAAATTCTTAGCCCAGTAGCTGTTCTGTTCTGACCTATAGATTTGTTGTAGCATCAAAGTAGGCATGAAAACACTCCTTTTCTGTAAGGGCATGTCTGCACTGTGGTCATGCTGTGCAGAGATATTAGTGCTACCTTTAAAACTAGCTAGTTCGTATAGGTGGCAGCATGTATGATTCAGAGCAGGCTGCAGAACCCTTTGGCAGAACCATAGGGTTCCCTGCTCCCCCAGTGATGCTGTTATCTGTACCTGAGCTAGCCTGAAACAGTAAAAAATCTGATCTGCCCTCACACACAGATGCAATTAACTGGATGGCAGCAGAGTAGAAATAATTTGCGTAAGAATGACAAGTTGCTTGTGAAAGCTTCTGAGTCTGAGATCCAAGTGCATGAAGTACAGTCACCCTTCACCTCTACCTCTCACTCTGGTAATTTATGCAAGGTAGAGATTTACTGTATACCAAAGCTGCATAGGCTGCAAAAATAATTTCAGAGTAAGCACCTAGACAGTTGGCACAGTTTTTCTTCAGAGCTGGGCTCACACATCTAAACACGCAGAACTCAGTCAATCACTGTAGGTCTTTCACTGTAAATCTAAAATCGGGCATATTTAGTAATTTGATCTAAATTTCTGCTTGCATAAATTTGAGAACAACATAAGAAAAAGGTAAAATGCGAGTAATTAAGAGAAAACGAATATTTTAACCTAGTTTAGTACCATAAAGTTCTGGAATTTTGCCAACGAGGCCAAAAGTTTGAGACGTCCTTGTGAAACCCTCTGTTTCAGAATCTACTGTTCCCCCAGCCTCTGTCATCAATGAATACACTACAAATGCTGTGCAAAGTGATACTGTAGGATGTCCTCCTTCCTACGAGTCATACTGCCTCCATGGTGGAGTGTGCAATTATGTTTCTGATCTACAAGACTATGCCTGCAAGTAAGTACAGAAATTCGTATTTTCTTTGCTGAAGAATGGCACCATTGGAATGCTACCCTCAGTTAACTGCAGGCAGTGAAGAGTTTGTCCACAAATGATCTCTTCATCACTCATGTCACTCATTAGGATTCGAATCTCTTCTTTCCTGTAAGTGATCAGTGTAATTTTCTGTGCATGGCTACTCCATTCACACCCATTGCAGTAGGATTGGATTTGTTCCCTCAGCACTTGATTCTTTACTTTGGAAATGGGAGGTAAGTTGTTAAATGACTTGGAAGGGGTGCTTTCTCTCTTTCCTCTACATGTCATGTTGACCTTGCTGTTCATGTGTAGCATTCACTGCGATGGAAGAGGGCACCTCTGTCTTGTCTTTGACTGGGGCCAGGGAGCAATCTTCTGGTGTCAGCATCTTCCATTACAGAAAAGCAGAGAAGGGTAGGATATAATCGCCCTCTTAAAAACAGGGACAGTTGCAATGAGGCCTCAAAATTGAGACTTGCTTCCCCTGTCAATATTTTTAGTCCTGTCAATACTTTTGTGAAGCCTAATTCTGGGTTCCCCAAATGCAGGTACTGCTAAAAGCAAGGAGACTCTCACCACTCCAGAAGTCAGCCTTGGCTCGGTCAATGTGACAACCTAGTCCCATGGGTTGATCGTTTCTTCAAAATGTTTAGTCCTGCCATTTAAGTGTGTAACCTGATTATATTTGAAGCTGTACTCAGAATCTTCCTTCAAAACCAAGCATAAAATCTTTACAATGGGACAAATCCAATGCCTGCCTCCTCCCCCAGGGTCACAGGTGGTAAGTGAGGACATGTACAGGGTGTGGATGCTGTTCCAGGATAGGCAAATCTCTCTCTGTGTCTCAGGCTTTCCTATTTTGAAATATGAGTGGTCTCCCCTGCCTGCAGACTTCTGTACCTGCAAGAATATGAAAGGAATGTGTCTCATGTACATATATCGGAAGAAAGTTGATGCTTTATGCCATGGATTTCTTGAGCTCAGCAAAGTCCGTGGGCAAAGACGTTACAGGAGACAGACTCATAGTCATCTCTGGTAATTGTTTGAGTTTGTAGTGTAACTTTTAGAGGCATAGTAAACTATCTATTTGCACCTCAGAAGTTTCTTCTCTTGAAATTGAAGTGTCTAAAGCTGCAGAACTTTCAAACTGGATTACAATTTCTTTTTATTTTATTTGTTAAATGTTAGTGCATAATGAGAATTCAAATGTACATATTTTGTACATATTTAGTACATATTTTCCAGTTTTGGAAGTGGATGAAGTTAACAAATTTAAGAGCAACCATGCTTAGCCAGGCTGTTGGGGTTTGTGTGTGGGCGTTGCTGGATTCTGTCCCCACTGAATCCTCACTAGATGGCAGCATTCATTCATGTAGGCCCTAATGTATGAGCTACCAAGGGGAAGGAATGGAAAAACGTTATCCGGCAAAAATCACATACCAAATGTGATTTGTATTTTAATTAATAAAAGACCTTACAGTAGAAAGTAGACCTGCCACAATGTTTAAAATTCATTGTAATTTAACATTAACAAATTAACATTTTTTTCTGCCTTCCAGCGCACATGCATTCTAAATTGTAACAGAATGAGAGTGCTTCTGCCTGACTTAATAACGAATGCTGATATAATGTTTTCATGACATTAGGTAAAAGTTGCTTCAGGTCAAATCCTGCTTCTTTTTTCTCATTTGACTAGCTCTTGGACTTGAGTGAAATTAGACCAATTAGAATTGTGGTGAGTTGGGCCTACATTGCTGAGGGATTGTTATGAGCTGACTAGACTTTTCATTTTTTCCATTTATTATTTATGTGTCTGGCTGTGCCTAGTAAAACTAGGCTGGGATTATTTTTTGATGTATTTCTCATTTTCTAGTAATTTTGATATAAGGGTTTCATGCATCGATATTTCTATGTTGGATTTTACAATGGTAAAACCAAACAAAAAAACAAAAACTGCCTACAGAAGAAGCTTATATTAAAAGTAAGTTTTGAAGCTGTTTCTAAACATTATGGATGGGATTTTTTAAATGCTTTCATTCATCTCTAATTTTAAAGTAAAGATTCAGATTAAAATTTGATTCTCTTAATCAAGTCACTGAAAATAAGAGTCAGTCCTGTACTGTCTGCTTTAAAGAAAGGGGAGCTTGCTGCTGAAAGAAGTTAAATGAAAAATCCTAGGGAAACACTAATCACACAGCAGGATTTACAGGATTTAAGAAATTTTTTTCTTCTGCTTTTTACCCATAGGAATCTGGTAATGACAACCTTGCTGTATAATTCTATAGGCGATTCAATAGCAGTAAAAAAAATAACAGCACAAAAAAAGAAAAAAAAAAGGAAAAAGAAAAGAAAAATACTTTTAATACTGGATTCTGCAGGTTTTGACAGCATTCCTTTACAATAATTTTGTCGTCCCCATTGCTAAACTCAACCAGATGTTTCTGTAGCGGTGCTCAGTGGCAAATGAATGTGCAGGGTGACTGGAGTAGTGGTCTGTGGCTGTGCCCTGCCACCCACTGCAGCGTGTGCTGTGCTTCCTTGGCAGCTGTGTGACGGGCTACGTGGGAGAGCGCTGCCAGTTCAGCGACCTGGAGTGGTGGGAGCAGCAGCATGCCGGGCGGGCGAAGGTGCGGAACATGACCATCACCGCGTGCGCTGCCGCGCTGGCCCTGCTGCTGCTGCTGGGCCTCCTGGCTGCCTACTGCCACAGGTACTGCTGCCAGACGTGGCCAAACGTGAGCTGCTCCTCAGCTGATGGGAATTCCCGGTTTTTCGCTTTTCCGTAACCGGGTCTATGAATAATACAGAAAGTTCTAGCATGTCCCTTATTTGCAGAACTCATGTCGGTGTTAGTGAGCAAACACACGTGTAGGGAAGAAGAATAGACGTTATTAGAGCTCAGGAGCATGCCATTTACTTCTTTCTGGGTTTCCCTTCACAGCACTAGATGTCTGAAACTATCATGGTAGGGGCTGGCTCTTCTCTGCCAACCTCTCTATTCAATGGGCTGGCTTTTGTTTCCCATCCAGTGTAGAATTCCACCTGAAATTTTCTTAGCCGTTGAGAAAAGTAGCCTACTAATCTTCCCAAGGCAAACTTACCGAGTGATGCTTCCAGCAGTGAACATGGAAACAGTTTTCCTGGCAGCAACGAGAGTAAAATCAGGGTAGTGAGTCTAAGCACATCTGTTGAAAAAGTACTCCCTGGCATTTTTCATGGCTGTGCAGATTTGGGATTCTTCTTGTGGCAAAAAGAATTCCAATGGTCACTATTTAAGAACCCAGTCTGATGTGAAATTAAATGTCATCGGTGTCCCTTAGACTGGAAAGTATTAAGCATTTAAGCTAGAGTCTTTTGGCCATGACCTTGGCAGACAGCTGTTCTCAGCAGCTGATTTAAATGCAGGATTTTTGTTTATGGTTTAGGTCAATTTTAAAATTAGACTCTCCTAGACATAAAAAGTCAAGCTACGAAAGAATTTAACTATGTAAGCTAATATTTTTCATTCTTATTTAATGGTACTTGGCACGTTTAGTCCATAAAAGTAGGGATGCTGCAACATTTCTTATTTTCTATTAATTAGTGATGGGGTCCAGAATTAATGCTAAGTGCAACCTGATTTTTTCTCATAACCTGGGTTCAGATTTTGATCAGTGGATACATAAAGAACAGAAAAAAAAGTGAGATTGTTACATTTCTCATATATTTCACATGTTCTCTCATGAAAAATAGAGAGAATTTGATTTGTTTAAGTGTATGAAGGTATTAAATTTCTTCCCTCCCTCTCTCTTTTGTATTTTCAGCCAGATTTATGTTTCTTTCTTGCCAAATGCTTTTGATCAATATAACTATTTACCACAACAACAGGTTTTCAATTACACACTTGACTGAATCTGAGCTGCAGCAATTACTAGCATAACTAGATCAAAATTAAACCACTGGTCTAAAATCCCTATTTAACTGGACTCTGGGAACCAGTATTTGGGTTGAAATTGCTATACCACTTTTTCAAATAGTCTACTGTATTTCAAAATGTACTGATTAAGTCTCTAATAGCCCTGTTCCTTCCAAAATTGAGATGTCTTATCTTCTTTTAATTGAAGGAAATGAAGCTGGAGGTCTACACCTGCCAGTTTGAAAATGTGGGAACTGAAGGCCAAGCATGCTGAAGTATTGTGTTGGTTTGTTCAGTGACTGTTGTCTGCTGAAAAACACTGCATTATTCTTAATGTTAGTTTTATGCAGTCTGAAAGTATAGTATGCCTGGTTTCTTACCTTCCTTGGGAAGCAAGGAAACTACTCTTTTCCACAAAAAAAACCCAACCTTAATCATAGATTCAACACCAACAATTCTTCCACCTCAACTGGCCAAGGCCATGGAAAGCAAAATTTATTTATGTTGTATTTTCATGAGGGAAGCAACGTATGATAATTATGCCATGTGACTTCTCCCAGTTAGTATATAAAAACTATGTAGAAAAAAAGGGAAGGTTCCTAAATAAAATGAAAATTCCTCTTTTCTTTGGTAAATATCTACTAAATTTCATTTAAAATAGATCAAGCAAAAAAAATGTTGTAACCTCAGGCTTCCATAATTTGAAGACTATAAGATTAATTTTGTTAGCTGATGCTTATAAGGGAAAAAATGTGTATGTAAAGTGAATAAAGATGTACTGATTGGGATCTCAAGAGAAGTAAAAAGAAATTTTTTGTTTGGGCCTATATGGGATTTTAATACTGTCTATTTAAGTTATTGGTGTTTAACTGCAAAAATAACAGTCTTTGAATTTATGGAACTAGCCTCTTTGAGCTGTTTATTCATACCTTTTCCAGCTCCAGATTTTACTCTTAGCCTTTTCCTCTAAAGCCAGTTCTGTGGGTCATGAATTTTTCCTGGAAGATCTTTTCCTGGAAGATTTCCAAACATTTTGAGACTTTCAGTTTGTTTGCTTCATAGCAACTTCTGAAACTATTGCTTTGCATAAATGATGCAGATGAATACAAAAGTGACTTTCATAATTGTAGCTACCATTAGTGTACAAAAATACAGTCAGATTTTTATTTCTGAGCTTCACCCACAAACACTCTTCACTGCATTGGCTGAAACAAATCTTTGTAAGATAAATATATTATAAATAGAACAATGTAAGAAAATGGAAGGATCTAGTTAAAATTATGAGGCCTATTGTTCATTCTAATGAATGACCCTTTACAGATGGCACATTTCAATAAGCATTTGTACACTTCTTACTGACTTCTTTTTCTGAGAAGCTGTTTTTTTTAACCACTGTGTGGAAGTGGAGAGCAAGATGCAAACCAGTGAGAGAAAACAAAATGTATGTCCTCCTGTGAATACTGATAGAATAAGCTGTGTAAAAGGCAGTATCCGTTCCTCTCAAAGCAAAATAATTTGCTTCAGTTTTTGTTCTGTTGCAGAAGTCAGAATTTGTATGAGAAGAATCTCTGTGCAGAAGCGATGAGAGCCGCCAGCAGCCACGCTGACAATGAGAGTGTAACACCTACTGGCAACAAGCCTCTGGTAACTGTTAATGTGGAGTGGAGAGGGAATCAGGAAGGATCAAAGAGTGTTAGGGATCCACTTGAGATTATCCATCAAATAATTCACATCTTAAATACATTAAATAGCTGCTAGAGTCATCAAGTGCTTTGCTGTGAACCCTAGTTCATCTTACCTCATTGTTATCCCTCAAAGTTCACAGCTGCCTGGATGTATTGCAACCATTAGCCAGTGTTATTGTTAGCTTTGAACACAACAGTTGGGGAACTGTGTTCTAAATTGAGGAAATGGCAATGTGATGACATGGCATATCACACAGTTATTTTCACAGGAAAGTATGCCCTCTGTAAAAAAGCCTTCTTGGAAGCCAAGTATTGTGTGTGCTACATGAGATGTTGAACTCTATTTTGAGGCTTGATGAAATTAAATGTCTTGTATTAGAAGCTGCTGCCTTGTAGAGAAAAACAACCAGGATATTATCAGGCAGCTTGGTAGGATATATAAAGTTCCAATTTTACACTGGTGTAGGTAAGCATGTCGAAACAGTCTGGTTGTACAAGCCTGTGGCTGTTGTCCTTTTTGAAGCTGTGTTTAGCCCTATAAAATCTGGTTTAAGGACCTGATTCTGACTGGCATTAGAATAAAATTACACTACTGGGTGATTGCAGTTGGAACTTCAAGTGGTCTAATGACAAAATTGGCATCTGTGGGTGCTTCTGTGCTCAGTTTGAGACTCGGAATAGCCTCCCAGATGATTTAGTGAGAGTGTCTGGCAGGATTTGTGAGGGGGTAGCCACTGAAGCACTCTGTCAAACATATGTTGGTAGTACTGAATCAACTTGACCCCGCATAAGGCATATTGTTCCTTAGCTGGTCAACTGCATACTCTTATGCACATATTATTATCAGCAATTTTCCTTCAGGTACTGGACAACAAATGAGCTGAATCATGGCAATGGAATAATTTGTTAACAGCAGAAGTAAAATCCACAGTTTGCAAGATACCTGAGGTTGAGAAAAGCAGGAACATTTGTTGGCACTGAGAACAGTTCACTGCCTGGGAGCGGTGCCTTAGGAGGTCTGCAGCCCATCAGCTCTGTCCCCACCTCCCGCTGGCTGACCCTGGAGTTAATGCTGGTCACCAGTGACATTTTTGCTGAATGTAAGGTGACTAAACAGCTAAGCAATGGACTGAATCAACAACAACAAAAAAAACAAACCGAAACAATGAAAACCAACAACAACAAAAAATCAAGCATTTACATCTATGATACATTTGTGTTACATTTCACTATGCACCAGGAGACATTGAATATATTAATAAAGAAATTTATTGCAATGGCTTGGAAGAGGAAATCACTGACCCTTTGCTAATTACTGGTGCTTGCTCAGTAATAGATTGCTGTGGCTTCATGCATGTGATTTTCTCTGTGCTGATGTAGCCATTGATCTTTAAGTTCACCAGGGCTTCATGCATGCATGCACTCAGGTTAGAACATCTAGAGTTGCCAAAAAGCTCTGGGAAATTGTCCATTTGTACCATTCACTTCAAGTAGGTTACTGGAGAGCTTTATGTAAAAAAAAAAAAAAAAAAAAAAAAGGTTATACTACATCAGGGACAGAAAAATATAGCTGCTCAGCTTTTAAGGTTTTTGGGTAATATTGATCTACACAACATTAATGATCTGAACAAAGGACTTCATATTGGGACTGTATCTTGTGTGTTCAGTAACTTTAAGGAGTCCATGAATTTCACTCATTTGGTAGTCCTCACTGCCACTGCTCATTTGTAAGGCTGATGAGAAAGAGTGCAAAGCCTTCCTTGTTCTTGCCTGTCTAGGCTGATGTAGAGGATAACAAGATTTTGTGCTATCACACCCATCCAAAATTAGGGACCAAGATACTGAAGCACTACTTCCAAATTGTCCAAGAATCATTCACTTTTCCCTTTACTTCTTTTCTGCCAGGCAAGGGTGCGACTATGTGAGGGTACATTTAGCTGAGGGTATGCCTGCATATTTTTTGACATTCATATTACAGTTCCATAAGCACTCTATAAGAGTTCCAGGTTAGTCCTGCTGATATGTAAGCCTTGGTAAACTTCTGCATGTGCCTGGATTTTGATGCTATTCTGAGACTTCTCATCCACCAAGTGTTTTGCTTTGCACAGTCAAATATATTTTGCAAAACTCTGCGTAGCTGAATCTCTGCCGGGGGTCGGTCACATGTGGGTTAGCAGCTGTAAAAGCATGGATTTTACATAAATGAACTGATGCCGAAATAGGTGCACCTGCTACATGTATACTCTGTCCACATAAATCCACCAGTTATCCACCTGGACCCCTGAATCTGTCAGCCCTTCTGTTGGAACATCTTATTTATACATGTTTTCTCTTCTCTGTCTCTGCTCTTTAAAACTTTCCCCTTTACTGGTTTTTCATCTTTCCATCTGTACAATTTCATCATAGTGCTTCACACTGCTTTCCTCTAGTCCTGTTTTTTTTTTTTTCCTGTTTTCCCGCTGGTCCTTTCAGCATGTTCCCCCAGATGGTCTCATCTTCTGACTTCCACTGTCACTGTGGTGTGATGGAACTGCATCCTGCAGGAGATGCTGAGAGCCAGGAAGGGAGGCTTGCTTCCATCCCTGTGTTTGACACAGTTTCCTACTGTCTTAGATTCCTGCAGATATATTTAATACTTTAAAAATGGTCCTCAGCACTATGGAGAGAGTTGATTTTCATGAACTTTTATCCTTGCCATTGGAAATGTTGATTTGCAAGGCAAGAGAATTGGTGGTTCTTAGCTAGACTGAGACTGTGCACTTTGCAAAGAAAGACAGGAGCTGTCATCAACTCAAATGTTTAATTACCTGCAGGGGAAGGGTCATCCCAGAAGCCAGGGTGACCTTTTTCCCTGTTCTATGGTTGGTGTGTGTGGCCCTTTTAGTTTGCCTCTTGGGTTTCCGAAAACCAATGCATTTTTTAATTAATTTGGGCTCTGCATATTTTGTGCATATTGTATGTATTTGCAGTTTGCGGTTTTTAAGGAGGGTAACAGTTCTCTGGAGACTAGAGCAGTTGATCTAATTGAGTGTGAGACAGCAGATCCTCCTCCTGCCTGTCCTTCAGAATCTGGTGAGTAGAATGTCCTTCCTTATTAGATCTCTCCTCACCTTGTACCATCAGGAGCAGTGGCTGCAAGAGGAGGCAGAGAAATCCAGATTTTATTTCTGGCAGAACCCACGTTTGTATTGATGTGAAGAGACAATTCAGTCCTTCATTTTGCAGATTAGTCATGAGAAACTACACTACAACAGTGCTTTCACACAGAACAACCCAGAGGCTTTCTGAGATAAAATAATATCAGATGTTTGCATCAATATAGACCTTCAGAGCTTTGCAAGTGAAGTTATGCCCATCATGCTGTTGAGGAATGGATATTCATGGAACAGTACACTTTGACAGTCCTTATTCATTCAGGCAAGATAACTGGAGAGGTGTGAGGAGTCCAGGTTTCAATCCCATGGCAGCAACTGCAGTTGTGCTTTTTGTGTTAAACAAGGTGTTTGATTACTTGGGGAGTGTTTGGTGCTTAAACAAAGGTGGAGGAGATGTGCATCTCATCAATGGTCCAAAGGCAGCAGGAGGCACATAAGTACAGAACAGGCTTCCATGGCCCTCAAATTACCAGCTGAACCACTCTGAATTTTAGGAAATTCTGCCTTCTAGGTGGACCCCTTAATTGCTCGGATGGTAAGAACTGATGAAGAAAGACTAATACCCTTAGATATTTGTTTTATTAACCATGTATACTTCCTAATTGCAGAAGTTACTAGAGAAGCCAGTTTGCCTCAGACACTTAGAAATATGCAAATACAAATGTTTGAGGATACAAACATCCAGGCATCTTGCAGGATTTTCAAAATTGCCAGTCCTGTCCTTAGACACACATTGAGTAGTCACTTTATTCATCAGTAGAAATTGTGCCTCACATTTACTTAGACGCACTAATATTCGGAACATGTGTAGAAGTTTACTGTCCAGCAAAGGAAGACTGATGTTTCCCATTAGGAGAATCTGTTTTCATTCACAGCTTTATCGGATGCAGGTATCGTAGCAGAAATTTCCCATGACAGGTGTCTGATTTTTTCCTGAAAATTTTAACAGAAGTGGTTCCACCCTCTTAGACAACGAGATCAGTAGATAATCTGGTATTTTTTTAACATGTTAAGGAAAGTTCTTACGCCATGCCCGTGAATAATTCTAAGATATTTTGACTTTTAAGCAGAGACCTTAATTTTGCCAAGCAGGTAGTCTTGGCATGCCTTTCTCCATTATGTATTAAAAGAGAAAACCATGAATTTAGCCTAGGACAAGTAATTTCTTAAAATCTGAAGCAAGTTCTTGACATTGCCTGTTTTTTTGTTCTTTTGTCACGCGTTGGTATTGAACCTGATTCTGGGCATTCTTTCACAGCTTTCTTCTCTCAAAGCTGCCACTACATTTCTTTTAGTTAGCTGCTGTAAATCTTTTCACATGGCTTTCAGTAACATGTATCCATTTTCTCCAGAGGAAGAACAGCCTGTAACATATGACAAGGCAGCAGAGACTCTGGCAGAAGAGGAGAAGGAGCAAGGCCACCGAAAAGAGGATCCTGTTGGTGAGAAATCGCGTCAGTCCACGGGAGAGGCGAAGGGCCCTGCCCAGGCTCCCTGGAGGATCCACACCAAGCCCCTGACAGAAAGTGAGCCTTGCAGCCTTGCCCCAGCCAGCTTGCTGATGCAGCCAGACTAGAAGCAGTCTGTGTTTGAACGGGAAGAGGAGGAAGTCAGCAGAGGATGGGAACTCACAAGCACTGAAACAACACTCGTTTTTTTCTCATTAAAATCTGCTTTAGAAAAAGCCCAGCATTATTCAGAACAAAACAGAGAAGTACTTGCTTCTCCTTCCCTGTCATCTCTGTGAGCAACATGTTGGCAATGAGTACTCTATAAGTATCACTGCTGCTAACTTCATTAACTGCCTGCTGAAAGGTCACTGAGAGGAAGATAGTCAAGTGGGTGATTTATCAATGATAAGTATTTTCTAAGGGAGCTTGTTGCTAGTAGTGATCTTTATACACAGAGAGTCTAGAAACTCTAGAAAATGGGACACAAGGACAGCTGCAGAGAAACTGGAATAAAGGATAACACAGAAAAATTAGTTCAAAATGGACCTTACTATTAAAATATTTCTTATGGACACTATATGCCTCTCCCCAGTGCTGCTGACAGACCAGTGTAACTTCCTGGATTTCACATGAGATGTTCTTGTGTCTAGCAAGCACCAAATAGGATCTTGCATTTCTCAGGTTTTGTGTACTGCAGGATGGTTTGCAAGCATGTTATTAATGATGGGCAGCATTTCAGGGGAAGGTGATTCCTCCATTTTTTTCCCCAGTCTACACTGGTCTTTCAGAGCACAACAAGATTATTTCTGGGCTGAGGAAGTGGGTTTGTGTCTGCCTTCAGCCCTGGGGTGAGGCAGGTGCTGGAGCTGTTCTTGTCTAACAGAGGGGTGCCTGGCACCAAAACCTGGTCCATTATATAGGACTCAGTGTGGGGAAGGAAGTCCAGCCAATTGCTGTTTCAAGAGAACAGGAGGAGTGGGACAAAACCACAAAAAACCACCTCAGTTTGGACTAGCTTCCACTCAACTGATTTGTGTTGCCTGTTAAATCTGAGGGAACAACTGGAAAACTGAACCCATTTTTCTTGTAGCTGGATTCCTAGCACCGATCAGGTTATTTGTGCACTTGTAAAGCTCTGTTGTGTGCAGAGATGAGGTCAGTTTTTACTGTGAGATTATCTCAGTTGGTGAGAGCATGGTGCTGATAACACCAAGGTTGTGGGTTCACCCCCTGTATGGGCCTTTCACTTAAGAATTGAACTTGATGTTCCCTGTGGGTCCCTTCCATTTCAGAACATTCTGTGATTCCATGACATCAAGTGATTTTCACCAACTTGTCTTGACTTCTTAAGGCTGTCTTCAGAATGTTTTGGAAGATACCTGGACATCAACTGAATTACTAATAATGATTTTATTATTTGTAGGGGATGTCTCAGTCCTCTGTTTGAAGCCTGCTGTCGTAACCTTTAAACTCCGCTACAATGCCCACCACTAATGTTCCTTGTAATTCATAAGATGCATAACAGTGGCAAATGCTACTAATTTGTGTGTTTACTATTCTGCTTTTGTGGGTTCTTTTGAATCCTGCCAGAAAGGTATGGAATGTTGTCATTTATTTTTATACCAGCTCTGTAGGCCAATAAGGGAAAGCGTATTGAAAGGCTCCTACCTCTTATCCAAAATAGTTCCACATTGGAGTAACTTTGTGAAGTCAGTTTTATTTTATGTTGGTGAAACTGCAAGAACACTGAGTCCAAGTTGTCTGAGTGACAAAAATTTTAATGCTGGTTTTGTAGAGGGTTGTCACTTATTTGACTTCTGAAGTGATTTTTGCTGGTGGTTTTGAATTGTTGAGTCTGTTTTCTTACAAATCAATTCTGGATTCAGAAAAAATTTGTAAAATATGGATTTCCAGAGCTTAGTTGGAACTATTATCAGTGAAGATTTATTCTCTTGTGTGAATGGTAATAAAGGTACTTCCACAGACAGAGAAATGGTTGAGAGGTGTTGGCATACTAAACTGTGTTCTGGAGCAGGCAACAACTGTGTTGAATCATTAAGATTTGGTAGATTTGATTTTAAGTTCAGTATTGTTTAATTTCACTGACATTGTTCAATGCATCTAGTTTGAATTCCCTGGCCTTTCAGTTACTGATCTTCTGTATTTCAATGTGAAGAGAGTCCACGTCTAAAGACCCCCGTGCAAAAAAGCATTTTGTTCCCATAAGAGCTACCCAGTAAAAAGACTTTGATCCCTGCACTTCAAGTTTCTCTGGTGAAGTATATTTGTGCGCTTAAAATGCAAATGTTGTGTCAAATGGCAGTCAACATTTCATTGGAAGATTCCCCAATCAAAAGAAATAAAGACTTGTAAGTTTGTATCTTGACTGAATAAAGATGTTTCAGACTCCTTAAAAATTAGTTTGCTGTTCTATCTTGGGGTTTTTTGTTTACTTTGCCTTCCTTCCAAGTATCTAATTTTAAATTTGGTAGTATTCTTTGGAGAATAAGATAGGGAAACCAAGCTGATATGTTTTTGCAATTAGAGTGTTTGGAGTTTTAAATGTTTCCTAAATTCAGCTCTAAAGTCAAAATAATCTTTAGTGTAAAAACTTGAAATGATATTTCAAATACAAATATAATATATTTGGTTTATTTGTATGTTTATAAAGATACTGATTTATAAAATAAAAATTAAAAAAAAAAACCCAGACAAAAATCCCTGGTGTCCCTCTTGTTTTAAGAGAAGAGAGTGCCAATTTTGGTTTCAGTTGACTCAGGTAAGTTGAAAACTTCACTGGTTTCACACAGCCACAGTCCCTAATGTGTTGGTGCAGCATGTGCAGGTATCATGGGTTTCTCATCCTCTGCCCAGAGAATCTGTACTAATGAGGATTATCTGCTGCAGCTCACATGTTGATCCCACCTTGAATATGGTAAGTTTTCATTTATGTTTTATTTATATCTTCCCATAAACCAATAAAATCCATGTAATCCTTTTTCTTCACATTTAAATGACTCTTAGGAATGCTGCTACTTATTCATCTGGAAATACTACCCACGGCTTCAGATTATGTTTTCAAATTGGTTGCCAAGATGTTCTTTTCAGGCTTTGCATGCAAGTCAGTTGAAGTAAAATAGTTAAATCCTGGAGGTTGCTTAGTTTTTTTGCTAAACTTTTTTCATCAAAGAAGCTTTTTCAAATTGTTAAAATTTCTGTGTATGCACAAACTTAGCATTGATCTTAAATTCTACTGTTGTACTCTGACTTTTAAAAATGAAATTATCTTGCATTATATTAAGCATTAAAAGAGGAATTTTGAAGCATATTGGGAGAAAAGCACGACAAGTCCAAAGTGAGAAAACCATGGGCCATTTTAAAGAGCAAAGTGACTTTGTTTAGTTCAGTAAATCTTTACTTTATAGAAATTAGCATTTCAATCCTCTAAAGCTATATTTTCATTGTAAACGAGTGAGGAATGATTCATGCTCATTCATAAGGGACACCAGGGATGCAATTGTTCCTAGTCATAGAAGTGCATGACACACTTACTTTTATATCCATTTTTCAGTCACCTGCAGCCTTGCGGAGGTTTGTCTGTTCAGGCAATAATTTTTCACCTAGCTGATCTCTTTTAGTATGAAAACCTTCTTCCCCATCCAAAAAAAAAAAATTCCATGGAAAAACTAGAAAGTTATTCAGAATGGGATTAATTAGAGGAAGCCTATGCCTTCTCAATATATATCGTGTTTTTGTCATATTGAGAGTAATTTTATCTCATGTTATTTCAGGGTGATGCCTACAGAGTTCCATTAGTCTTCAGGACACACTTGGTGTTATTGCTTCATTCTCTGATAACTGACCATCTTTATCTCTGTGCATGTGGAAAGGAAAGAAGTTAGTGGCATTAGAAGCCTCCCTCAGAGCCCAGGAATGCACCCCAAACACAATCTGCAGGGGTGATAGCCTAATTTGGCTTATGTTTCTCTGATCTTTTATTGAGACTGCTGTTTAATGCCAGTTTTGATGTGGACCAGAACCAGCTAACTTTGTGAAGACCATTCATCATGGGATTAACTTTCAGGCACTCCTCAGTATCGAGGTTCAGACCTGTGAAAAGCCTTAGTCCCTTCTAACCAGACCTCGTGATCCTTAATATCCTACAACTCCAAGACTTTGGAACTTGACTTTTGTGGCAACTGTTGCAATAATCATGTATAAAGATGCAGAGCTCCTTTTGTAGTGGGTCTGTGGCCACTGTCACCTCTTCCTCCTCAAGGTGGAAGGAAGGTGGTGTTACAACCAAAATGTCATCTCTTTGCCCACTTTCTCTTTGGAGAGGATGGTTATGGCTCTTCCATTCTATTAGATGCAAGCTGAAGGTAGCCCAAAGCCTAGAAGGGATACTTACATTTCACAGATCAAGACCTTGTAGTCTGGCAGCTGTCTATTCTCCAGGTAAAAAGTTAGGATGTAATCTCCAAGAATAATTTTAAGAACATCTGAGTCCTAGAACTGTTTTTGCTCACACTCACTGCTGCATCACAATGTTACCTTTCCAAGTATCTCGTTTTATACTAACACATATTGCTGGAACTTCAGTTCACAGATAGTCTTGCCTGTGTTACCCCTAATCTTTTCCTATCAGTCTGGCCCTCACTGTGGGTTTTGGGATCCCATCTGGCAGCCACTTTCAGTCCATGTTGCAATATTGACCTCACCGTGTGGTCTTTATCCAAACCAATTTGGACTGGTTATAAAAGAAAGCCAAAAAACACCATGTAAGGTAATTACTCACTTTTATGTGTGCAGATATTGGAAACAGAACAGCTGGAGTCCTGGCCCAGTAATAAGTTCCCCAGATGTTCGTAGGATGCAAAAAATGAAAAGAATACCAAATAATTTATAAAATAATTAGCTTCTGTGGGATCTCTATTGATTAAAGACAACAAGTTTTATGTGCTATATTCAGTCTACAAAACAGTGTGTACACCTAAATGGGCATGATCTTTGTTAATATTGATTGCACAAAATAATACATTTGATTGTGGTGTAATAAATGGAAAGAATGCACAGTAGATATTTCATGAGTCTATTAAAAGTAGTTAATCATAATGTAGTAAAAGTAGTGGAAGTGTGCTATGTATGAATTTATAATTTCTTCACTAAATAAAGAAATAGAAATATTTTCAGTAAGATTATAAAGACCATGTTTACATCTTCTTTACAAAATAAAGTTGGACCCAGCTCTCCGTGCAGCCTTTGTTCAATGTGTGTGCTTGTAAATAAGTTAAGAAGAAGAAATGCATATTTTAAATGGCTCTTGAAAGATAACCATTAAAAAAAGAAATCCATAAACTAATACAGCCACATGCTGAACATCTCACTGGAGACCAAAATAACTAATAACTATGGGAGATTCAAGGATCCCTACAGCATTTGTATGAAATAATAAAAAAGTTCAAACATTTCCGCTGACCTTAGTGTTGCTCATTAAGGCTTTTAGCAGAGACCTGGATACAGTTGCATTTAAGTGAGGTGTTTGGAATTAAAATACAGATAAAAGGAAAAAGGTTAATCCAGGTCAAGGGAACAGACCAAAACTGGGATTGCATAAGATTATAGTATCTTTCCTCAGTTCTCCAGTGGTCAGCAGCAGTTAGTTTTAAGTAACACTCTTCTCTGCAAGATCTCTTGAATGAGAGCCTAAACATGCTATTAACTGTCCATTTTTTGGGAGTTGTCAGTGTCTTTAATCACTATACAATGTTTTTTTACCTCTAAGAGAGTTTTGTTGGCCTAAATGCAGAAATGTGCTAAACACCACCTTCCGCAGACAGAGATATATAACAAAACACCCTCTCTTGCTTATTATATGTTGTAATCATAATAGTTCTTTTCTCTTTTCTCATACCTAATAATCTGTACGAATTGTAGGAAGCACATCAAAACACACTCTGAGCCCACTTTCATAATAGAGAGGCAACCTTGACCCCGGAGCTGAACACTACCAAATGCTGAGGCAGCTGGATCTGGATCTTGCCTTGTGGCTGAATATAGAAATAAACCAAACCCAAAGTCTTCATCCAGCCAGTGGTTCATTACATTTTTTTCTGCATCTCATATAATGTTCCCTCAACGTGCAGATCCAGGGCTGTGTGGCTGAGGATACTGCTACCTCAGAGAGTGGTTGTGAGCACTCAGGAGCTCTTGGTTCTGTTCCTCCCTCCACTGCTCACGGGATGACATGAGGCAAACAACTCAGCAGGTCCTTGCAAGCTTCCTCTCCACAAGAAGGAAAAAAGACATTGGGGGGGGGAGAGAGAGAGACAGAGACAGAGAGAGAGGAAGAAAGACAGGGAAGGGGTGGGGGAGGGAGGGAGAGAAAGCAGGACACAAGAATTTTTGCCTATATTTTAATAGCTCTTGGTAGGATAGTTGGTTTTTTAATCTTTGAAAGAAATTCCAACAGAAGGGCTACTCTTATAAACAAAGCTAACATTCAAATCAGTGGACTTGGAATCAAACTGGTTGAGATTTGTATTTCTTTTGTCTTCAGGGACAGACTAAACCCTGTTTGAAGTGGATGCAGTTTTGGCAATGTTGTGTTGGCCCATTTTACATCAGATTTGAATCTTACCCCTTCTCACATGATTATGAGCAAACAGAGAGTACTGTACACCTTAACCTACTAAATATTTTATTTTTAAATTATGTTAATTAATCTCTCTTGGTAAAAACTCAGCCCTTTGTTTAGAGCCTTAGAGTTCAACTCAAATCTTAAAACCGCGCTAAACTGTAGTGTAGAGGTGAATTCACCCTCTGTTTATATACGTAAGCAGATCCAGGTCTAAGATTTTAGAAATGCTTCACAGAAGTCCTCAAGCCCTGTACAAGCAGCCTCAATAAGCAAAGCACAGGTATGTGTGCCTCAGAGTGTACTTTAGGACAAAGGGAAAACTAGAAGCCTTTGGATGTATCAGATCCCCAATAACACAAGGCACTGTGAAGTCTGACTCAGGAGTCTTTCCAGTCAGAGGTCCCAGCCAAGCCCACGTGTGTCAGCCGGGGTGTGTATATGCCTGTGAGCCACCCAGCTGGCTCCAAGGAAAGGAGGGAAGGGCGGCCAGGCCCTTTAAACAGTTGGACAAATGACAACTGACTCGTTTTGAAGTCTTAGGAAAGAATGTGTGCTAGAGTGCACTAATACTGGCAAACAAGGGAAGAGAAACGGATATGGCCAAAAGTTGGCAGATCTTCTCTTGGAATGTAAAGGACGTGGCGGGGGGAAGCCAAGAATAAAAAAGGCTAGGTGTTATTCTTTCCACATGTGTTTATAGAAAAGGGATAGATTTCACATTTCACCTTTTCCCAGTTCAATGTGTATTTTTTCTTCTGGTTTGGTTTTCGTTACTTTTTTCACCACCTATTGTTCTGTTACAGGTCATTCAGCTTTGAATTTAGATGGCTTAGCAACTCGGGTAGTATTCCTCTGCTTCCCATCTGCAAAATCAAAGGGTCATATTTGGTCACATTTGGTGATCTGAGTATTTGCATTTATCCTGCATGCTGTGCATATACAACAGGTGTTCACAGTTGCTTCTTCAAAAACATAAAAGCCAAACAAATGCCCACGAGGACTGGAAACAATGGCAATGGCTGGCAAGTTTTGAATCTCCTCATCATAAAAATTAAATAGGAGTTTATTTATTCTGTAAATGCTCTTGAAGAGACAGAGGGGGTGAAGAAACAGTAGTTAAAGGCAGTGGTTAATCAGAACCGCCTTTCCTGAGACAAACCTAGATCATATCTTATGTGACTTAAGTTAATGTAAACTCTTCTTTGCAGGTCTCTCCTGTAATCTCCATTTGTGAAACTATCATTTCTAGTACAATGTTTTGAGGCTCTTCTGTATGTTTGTAGGTTTCTATCTTTACATTACCACACTGTGAGTTAGCTTAAATACGTAACTCAATATTTTCTGTCCTATCCGGTGAAAGGGGCACAGCAGTGAATTGCTTGTGTGTTTCAGATGTTAGATGAAAGCAGCGTCCAACTACCTATGCCCAGAGCAGTATGATACGTATTTCTTTAAAACTCTAAGAGGTAAATATAATTGTGAGTGTATGATTTGCCTTCTTGACTGCTGGATTAAGAAGTGACAGCAAGCTTGAGGTAGCATCTCCCTTTTGATAAACACCTATAATCAATGTTGCGAAAACAGAGAGGCTGGCTAATTATCTGCAAGATCTTCAGTCACAGCTCGAGTCCTGCAGTGTATGAGATGTTCAGGGGGGTTTTGCAGGGGTAATTTTTGCCCCTTTAGGCTTTTCTGAAAAGTTATTTCTAGCAGAACTTTGCAGATCACAAGAGTTTGGCTGAGCTTCAGAGAAGAATTATATGAATGTGTAGCATCACAACTGAAAGGAACCTTTGAAGGTTCAGCTATACTTAAATACTCCATTTATTTTCTTGGGAAGGGTTTTGGGGCCCAATTTTTAATCAAACTTGTAGCTGACAGCATGACTTAGCTGTAGGAGAAAACCTCAAGAACAAGGACTGAAATGAATAAGAGAATACCAGATATATTGTAGAACACTTACAAAAGCCCCATAAATGAAAGTTCGTTTATTCACTAGAAAAGCTGATCAATTGAAAATTATTAAATGGTGCAGTCAAAACTCTTTGTCCAACATTATTTCCACCACTACATTTATGTGAATTGGACTCATTTATTTTCTTTCCTTCTATGGATTTTTGTTTCACTCATGACCAAAATTATTTAGAATAGATTTGCATTAAAAAAAGATTATTTTTGTTCTCAGTTGTGATTGTATTTTATTGAAAAAATCCCTAATGAGGTTTTAGAGAAAGAAAACATTAATTTTAACAGAATCTTAAAAAGTTATAAACCATTTTCAGATAGATCTTGGATTTGAAAGTTGACTACAAATGTGCCTGCTTTGTAACATTAACATGTTCTGTAGACTATTAGCAATGATGTTCTGTGTGGTCTTTTTGTCCTGCTTTACTACCACTGTTCAAGCTGCTTCATCAGAAAGACCCAGAACGCAGAAATGTCCCTGATAATGTCATTTAATTCCAAACCATTATGCCTATTGTGCTTATCTTTCAGTAGGGGCAGTGAGACTTTTAAAGAACCTGTTCACATCTGAGTTGCAGAAGTTAAACACAATGAGTTTAAGAAATGATGGAGTTCCAGCTAGAACAGTGAATTTCCTGACTTCTGATTAAAACCAGATGCTCAATACTGTTTTAACACAGTGTTTTATGGGTGAGCACAGAAATATTTTGTTTCATAAATGTATGCTTTACAACAAATCTAATGGGAATTGTAAAGTAGTACCTCACAATATCAATGTTTAAATGTCCCAGCGTAGCATATTGAAACAATTGCAGTTCTTTGCTCATGACACAGCTGAGGTGCAAATCCCTAGGCTGATACCTTCTGTAAAATGTGTCAGATGGAAGACAGAAACACACTTTCCCAGGACAATATTTCAGGGCTAAATGCAGTCTCTCATGGGATGTTCTTAGAGATTGATTTCTTGGGGCTATGAAAAATAAATGTAAACATTCTTGCAAGTGTCTTTCAGCATTTAGGGATTTGCATTATGTATAACTTCTGTCCAGTCATGCCAGAAAGAAACACCACAGTGTGTCATACAGGTTTTCCTATACTGCGTGCTAAATGTTGTATTGGTGTTTTAATGGGGTTTGGAATAAACTCTTGTCTAGCTCAGTGTTTGCCTTCTTGGAAAGAATTAGTTGCACATCCACATCCTTCTCCAATGGAAAAATCCCATGTAAAGCACGTTTTTTCCCCCTTTATTTTTCCCCCACTATTGCCTTGTTCTGGAAACCTGTCCAGCCATGTAGCAGTAAAAGCAAAGGTACTGAGGGATGCACTCCCAGCCAGTGAGTGGTGGAGCCAGCTGGGCAGCTGTCAATCCAGCTGCTGTTTTCCCTCCCTGACCTGTTCACGCCAGTGCCAGACCCAACAGCTCATACTGGAAACAAGGAGGCTTTGGTTGCCTCTGGGCTGCCTGAGCTTGGTGCTTCAAGTTTTAACCCTGTGTTATATTTTACAGCACAGGAAACTTTTGCCTCTGGGGTAAGGCAAGGGTGGGACCTACTGTATAAACAGTGGCCAGAGTGTCAAGAGGGGTGATTTGTGACTGAAACAGCTCTACCTGCAAAAATTCCTCATGTGAATGCATATACACAGACTAAACCTTCCTTTAGTTGGGGAGGAACATGTGGTTTGCTGCAAACATGGATTTCTCTGTCCACTTTTTATTTTTTGCTGTTTTGTTGGGGCCACTTCCTCTGCTTTCATGGATATTTCCCCAAATCCAGTGTGAACACAATCATATGATGGCAGATTTCAAACCCACAAGGTTTCCTGTGAGCAGGAGATGTTAGAACTATAGTGTTTACTCTAAAATGCTTACTCCAAATATTAGAGAAAGAGAGCTGACACAAAACATTAAGCACCATTTTTCTTTAGGAATGATAGTCGGAACAAAATAACAACAATTAAGTATCTACCTCATTTCAGAGTTACAGTGGTCAAAATGTTGCAGTGGTTCACCTGTAAGGATCAATTCCTAAATTGGGCATAATGCTTTTGTTCCAGTTATCGCTGATATGGCTGAGATCAGTAGTGCTGGAATGGACTGGTGTCTTCAATCTTTCTCCTGATTTCTGTACCAGGGAGTCTGTACTTCTACAGGGAGTGAAAATGAAGGCATTATTTGGAAGAAATTCTGGTTCATCGTGGGCGAGGTCCATCACTTTAACCTTTTGATCTGTGGAGGGAAAAACCCGTCCTTTTACTTTAGATCTATTTGGTGTTTGTGAAGACATATGGAGTGAGAATACTGGAAACCACATGCCCACATTTATCTGAAGGTTGGGGATTACCTTCCTGACAGGTGAGAAAGAAGTTGTCTCAAATCTCATTCAAATGTTTTCTTTGTTTCAGTAAATCTTGGAAGAGCGACAAAGTATAGCAAACATGTAATTTTGACAAGAAAAACAGCCAAAAAGGTCCTGAAATGAAACCAAAAATTCTTTACAGCTAGGCACAGAGATTGAGTGTGACTCTTTTGCAAATGATCTTTTCTCGTGTATTGAAATTCCAGAGTTTGGTCTCTCTCCTTCTTTTTTATCTTTTTAGTTGAAAAAGTAGGATCATTGCTCCCCCATCTCATTAACTCTGCTAGTCTCTAAGGGTATTAAGTCTTTCTTCCTAGTATTTTAAAGCAACCTTTTTACATTAACTTAAATATACACCACTGTCAAATTTTTGAGGGTCCTCCATCCAGGTATCAAGCTGGGGTGGAGTTAATAACAGGACCTCAAGGAGAGGATCTTCATATTCTGTCAAACTCTTTCTGACTTTGACCTTAACAGAGCAAAAAATGACCTGAGGGACTGCAAAATCAGTGTGATCTAACAACTCTCTGCTCTGGTTCCATGTTCACCACTTAACTGCTCTTTGATGTTGGTCATTGAGGTGTTTTATTTCTGTGTCTCTTGTTTGTACCTCTCAAGATAATCAGCTCTTGTGCAAAGCCTGCCTATGCCATGCTCTGCAGTCCTGTGCCCAGAGGATGGGTTGTCAATGTCAACCCAAGCCAGGGCCAGAGGGAGATCACCCAGCTGCTGTGGCAGGCAGGGCATGAGGCTGGACCATGCCTTTTCTGAGCTGAAAGCAGAACAGAAGGGTCTGAATGCAACATGGTACGGCCTAATAATTCCCCTGCCGATCCACAAATGGTAATAATAAAAAGGATGGGATTGCTGTAGGATGCAGCATGAGTGTCTATGTAGAAAAGAGACCGTGTGGGGTTTGTTATGCACTTATCTCCCGCTGAAACTGACAGATATGTTCTTGGTAGGAAAGAAGTGTAGCACTGAAATACCTATAAAATGATCATTTGCACCAGCTCACCAGTCATTTTGCAAGTTCTAATGTTAAACATTAATATATTTTGGTGAGTGTCAGCTGCCAGTATATTTTTCATTAGTTTATAGGCTGTCACATGATTGCACTCAACACTAGAAAGTGATGGCATTCTGAGACTCATGGAAAACTGCTGTTACTTTGTCATCCTGTCCTTCCCCACACAAGGTCGTTTTCCATTCATTGTACCATTTGAACTTCAGAGCAGTGTTTTACCTTGCTATGGATTTACTTGAGGCAGACATTGGTGTGATGGGGATCAGTGACAGACTCTGCTCACAGCTGTGATGTCACAGCAACTTTGTCACCACTTCACTTCTGTTTTCAACTTCTCTGGCATCACCCTTTAGGATATACTGGGGAAAAATAAAACAAATCCAACCATAAATTTCTTATGCAAGCTAAATAAGATGCTGGGTTAAACTGTCTGCTAGAGCTGACTGGAAGCTTTGCTATAAGGGGGCAAGCTTCTTGTTAGAGGGGGTTGGAAATGGTGCGAGGAGGAATTTGCAGAACAAGACTGTACATCTGTGAGCTCTGTGCAGGCCTCTGGAGGGAGGGAGGGAGGTTTCCTCTTTTATTATCTGATGAACATCAGTCCCTTTGGTCAGACTGCTAGGCGCCTCCCGGAGCTTAACCTCAGATTAACATCTGCTTCATTTCAGTGTCTGTCTGATAGTGATATCAATAAACATCATCATCTTACAGTAAAAACTGATAATTAAATCTGTGCCTGCTGACTCACTATCTATTGTACCCCTGGGAATAATTATAGATAGTGAAGATTTAATAGATAAGGAAATATATTTTGTATATCACTGAGTAATGAATATGAAGCTCTTGTAAGCACAATTAACTGCATATAACATGTATTCATAGATCATATGAAATACAGCCAGAAGCAGGCTGAATATCTTTGTGCTGGTGTAGACCTGCTGTAAGTGGGTAATTCCTGTTAACCAGATTTGGATCTGTTACACCAGGATGGTGCGTACAGGTCTGGTCACTCTGTTTTCTGCTTTGCAAAGATCTGTGGCTACTAAAAGGAATATCGGAGGAAAACCATAGGTGAACCCCCTGTCACATTGCACATACATTTGCAATGAAGGGCTCTTGCCCTCTCTAGTAGGGCAAATCTACCATCAGGCTTTGGTTGGACAGACCTGCTCTTGAGCTACAAAAATCAGATTTTCCATGATTTTCCTCTAGACTGCCCCATGGTGTCGGGTAAACAGTCTTTAGTGATGTGGCTACACCTCCCACCAGTGACAAAGGAGTAAGAAACATCCTGAAGGGAAGTGTGAGGCATGAAATGCTGTGAGCAAGGAGAGGACTGACAAGCACTTTCTAGTGTTATATGTGGGGCCCTGCTAAGAACTCAGCATGGTTCAGCTGGGAGACTCCTGGCTGGCAGAAACAGCTCTCCAAGGGCCTCGTGCACAGTAGTGGCTGAGCATTCTGCTGAAACCAGTGCTCAGCCCCCGGGAGAGTGACAGGGCCGTGCTCCTGCCAGCCTCCATCCATCACTCTCTGTCCCTGCTATGGCCAATGCCTGGCTGAACTGAGGAAGCCCAGGAGCTGGAGAGGGCTCAGCCCCCAGCCTTGCAGTGGTGGGCGTTCAACTCTGTGTGCTGCCAGCAGCTTCTTCAGTGGTGCTGCAGGCAGGTTCAGAGTCTTAAGCTGAGGGGTTTTGGTTGGCCTATTGAGAAGAAAGAACGGGAAAAAGAGAGAGAAAGGCAAAATCTGATTCCAACTCAGTGTATTCTATGATTCTATGATTTTGTTTCTCTGAACAGACATATTTGTACCTTCAGGAAAAGTCACTCTCAAGAGATGAAAATGTGAAGAGTGAATTGGAAGAAGAATAAAACAATGTAACTCTGCCATAAGCAAGAGAAAAAGAAACCTCTTTCTTGTATTTTAAATCAAGGCCTTTCCTGCTGTTCTGGGGAAAAAACAAAGAGCAGGGAATGTAAAAATGTTTGCATAAGCACTAGTTTAGAAAGAAATTTTCAGTAAGTTAAAGAGTAAAAACCCGTTAAAATACTTCAGCATTGTGCACATTTATCTTCAGTCTGTCTGTTCAAGAGCAGCTGGTGTAACCTAAGGTCATATCTTCTGGAGATGGACCAAGGGACACAATTTTATCTTTCTGTGATTGGGGCACCATGTCATCAAAACCTACACGAGGATTTGGTTCACTTCTGAAATAGTGTGTGCAGGGTATTTGGGATGCTGGTACCAACCAGCTGGTATACTGGGGAATGCAGAACCTGTAACCCTGAGTTTGGGATCTGCTCTGCAGAACAGGCCACACAGATCCAGTCAGAACTGAAACTCCCCCTGGAATCTTTCAGGATTTAATATGAGGGTCTGAATTTAGTGCAGCTTGAGTTGTTTATGAGCAAGGATATTCAAATAACTTTTCTAGACATTCCAAGATTGCAACACATTTAAAGTTTATTTAGATTTAATTGAAAAGCACAAACACTGACAACCTCTTCACCCCAAAACCTCAGGGTACTACACTACACTGACTGTCAGAAGATTAAAGCAGAGTGAGATGAAATAGCACAGTGCTCTAATGTGAGAACCCATGAAATAGGGATCTGGGGACCCATATTTAAGGAATCTTTAGAGAGCAGAGATAAGCTGTTACTACTTTAGCTGATCTCTTTCATTGAAACATGCAACTTTATGACAAATTAACACATATCATATTATTAAGCCACGATCCTGTTAATGTCAAACGTAATTTGGCCCTTGATGGGCTATCAATTCAGTTACTGAAATAATTTGTATTAAAAAAAATATCTGTAGCTCTTTGTGTGCATTTAATGCAGAGATACAACCAGAGATCAGTGACTTGCATCAGTATTTTATGCCAATTTGGCAGTGAAAAGAGGGACTAGAGAAAGACAGTAGGACACATTTAAAGTTTTCACTGGCAGAAAAAAAAATCTCCTTCATCAAGGTTTACACTAAAAGCTTTTGCTTTCACTTTTCCCAGGTGGATGGTCCTTGTGTTTCAGCCATGTGCATTAACCCACTCAGCTGTCTAAAGGTGTTTGTTGAGAGAAGGGAGAAACTTGTACCCTCTCCATGGAGGACAGGGGGGACACTTGAGCTTTGTTTGGCTTAACCTCTTTATCAGGGTACTTTGCACTAGGAAAAGAAACTTTGTCTTTAGTGGTAGGTGAGAGTGGCAAAAACTTTGGGGAGATTGTGGGTGGTCTCAGAGGGTCTGAATTTTGAATCATGCCTTACTGCAGGTTCATCCCACAGCGAGGTCCTGGGGAGCTTGGAGGGAACCAAGAGTTCCTCCCAAGAATTTTGAGCACATGGAGGCACCTTCAGTGTTGGCTGTCAGGGGCATCCTCATGTATGATCTGGGGTTAGGGCACGAGGGGACACATGACCCCATCCTGCCCTCTGCTGAATTTGATGCCTGGACAAGGGTTTGCCCTTTCTCTGGGTCCTGCAAGCTGCTGTTGAGTTTTGCTACAGAGCTGCTTTGCAGGCCAGAGAGGGGAAGCTTCTGGTTAATGGCCATGCTAGGAGAAACCTGCTAGGAAAGGTGGTCTGTGGCATGGTGGAACCCCATGGGTGGCCAGGTGGGCTTGAGGCAGCTGGGCAACATACCCAGGGTTGTACCATCCTTCCTCTTCCTGGCAGGGTCTGCTGAGCCATGCAAACAGGCACAGAGCTGGCCAGTGCAGTGGGGCAAGAGAATCTCAGGGAGCTGGGATTAGTTGGGTAACTTGTGCAAGTTGCTTTGAACGTAAGAAGAGATGTAAAATGCTAATTATTTCTATGAGGTGTCTAAGAGCCCTTCTTAATTTACTGGTTGCTGTTTTCTATACTGTGGATTTATAAATGGGCTTCTTGCAAAAGGAACTGTTATTGTTAAAATTCAGAAAGTAAAATGTTGGGTTTTCCAGTGCCGTCTTGGAAAAATTATATAATTGCCCAACAAAAGTGAGACCAAAATTAATGGAGCAGGACTTACATTAATGTAGCAGAGCCATCTCATAGCCTTTGTTCTTTGAGCCATTCTGAAGTTCCTGGAAGTACACAGATCATCCAGAAACCTTTCTACATCACTAAATGTATTTTAGTTGTGTTTCTTAAAGGAATGACAGCTCAATGTGTAATATTATCGGCCATATTTATAGAGGAAACAATTCCACTCAAACCCTTAAGTGTTTCACTGATCTTAATGAATCCTGGCTGGGGAGAAACATTATTTGTATTTTTGAGCAGGGCACCTGCAGCATTTGGAGAGTAAGTAATTTTTGTGAGTGCAGAAAGGCATTTATGTGTGCAACATGCTCTTCTCTGTGGCTCCCATTTACTAAGCTGGGTGGACTCTGACACTTGGGGCTGGGTAGCACCCTCGTGGATGGTGCCAGCATTAGCCCTTCTCTGTCCTTCTCTCCTTGTCCTCAGAGTCCTCCATCTAAAGCTAAAATGCCAAACACTTTCAAAGGTCTGGCTGCTTCTACAGATTTCCTGGTGCACTTTTTCCTTGCTTTCAGTATTTTCCAGTTGTGCGGGAGCTCTCACAAATTGACAGAGAAGAAAAAAATGACTCATGACACCAGGATTTGTGTCTAAACTGGGGTCCATTCCCAGGTCCCAGGTCACCTGCTTGCCTTGGCCAAACGTGTCACCATCACTCAATGACACCTGCACGTATTGCTACTGCTGACACCTCGTTTCCAAGTGTTGGAAACCTCAATGCACAGGAGAGAAAGGAGCTGTGACAGCCTCCACCAGGTGCCTGCACGAATCACCAGAACAATATGATCCTGGACCATGCCAGGGGCCCGTGTGGCAGAGAGCAAGAGCAAAGCAGCACTCCCTGAATCCCAGTGAAGTCCTCTTGGTCTCCGACTCTTTTCAACTTTTCAAAGCATACTAAGGAGCTGACTGGGGTGTGATGGCAGGATCACAGCCTGTGGGGAACTGTTTGGCAAGGGAATGGTACAGACTCTTTTCCAGCAGGTGGTTTTCCATGACTGTGGGGAATCATGAGGAAAATATTTTGTAAACCACTGTTATTGAGACACTGTTGTTGATATTTTTTTCTAGTTCTTGGTAGACAGCTTGAGCATGAGAAACATTGTGCCAAGGCAGCAGATGGATGGATCATCATAAAATTTGGGGCATGTCAGGTGAGTTCTCCATTGGCTTTACAATACACGCTGTTCTGTCCCTTATTTTCACTTTCACTTTTCCCAGTTCCTGGTATTGGTAAGGATCATGTCAAAATGCACAAGTGCAAGTTGCCATCCCAGGGAGACTGCTTTTCCTTTGGTGCTGTAAAATAAGATATTATTAAAAGCCCAACTTGTACTGCTGCCTGACAGTGCCACTGAACAAAGATATGAACTGATTAGTATGCACTTAAAAACCTGTTCAGAGTTTCTCCTAAATCTCATATCAACTCAATATTGAGTTGATACTTTTTTGGGGACATGTTGGGAGAATTTGACAATAATGACTATATATTAGAGAAAACACATAGAAACAGCATTGAATATGTTAGGTGATTTGCTTTGCCTTTTTTTTTTTTTTTTTTTTTTTCCCCCTCCCCTTTTTGGGAGAGGATGTATCTACAGTACTTTGTTTTGCTTTCTATTCTCCCCAAACTACCAGTTGGGAAGAAGTTTCACAAAATATGCATTTAAGGAATAGAAATGAGAACTATTGCTTTAATATGGCAGGTATGAAGGTAAAGAGATAAAGAACTGACCTAATTTCTGTACAGAGATATATAACTAGAGGGAAAAAAAGGGGGATTTGGAAAGAAAGTTCTTTTTCCTCCAGGAAAAGTTGAAGGTTTGTGCTGGGCTCTGTGTGGTAGCCAAAGAATTTTTTCGGGAAAGCAGGAGCCCACTGAGTTGCAACTTGGATAATCTGTCCATGAACAACCAGAAGTTAACTGTAACTGATAAAACAGGCTTTAAAATGCTAAGGGGCTCAGTGTCCCTGCTTTTCAGAGTATCTTGCAGAAACATCAGGAACGAGGCTCTAAACGCTGTTGGAGGCTTGTCATGTAGTTTTTATTTGTAAGATAATCGTGTGCTGGAGTCTGGTTTTGAGCATTTGTACTCAGTGTTAACATCTCCTTTCATTTTATTGTCCAACTCTTTTAGATGTGAGGTTTTACATGGACTAAATTAGGATACAACAGTTGTTTAGTCTTCTGTTCAAAATAAGTGCATTTAAAGAAAAGAAGCTGTAGCATTTAAATGAAGGGCAGGAAGGAGTGCATACCCAGAGGGGCTGTCACTTCAGATAAGTGTGAAAGCAAGTTCTGTAGCAACCTAACAGTGAGAGCTGGTTTCTTCATGTGTTAGTTTTGCTCACGACTCAGTATAATCAGGAATCCAGGAACTGTTCAACCTGACTCAGAAGAATAAAAACTCTTTTGAAGCATACTGTATAAGAATGTTGATAGCTTTTCAGGATTTATTATGTATCCTGTAATATCAAGGGAAAAGATTACTCCAGCCTGCATTCAGCACCTAAGAGTAAACACTAATGTTGTTATTTACCATCTTCCAAAAACATATACATTCAGTAATGACATATAGGCCTGGATGACTGGGTTAATCTTTACACCTGGATTTATGAACCTGTTAACAAGCCTTCCTATTGTCTCTAAAGGAGGGAGCCATAAACTCTGTAATTTAGACATAAAGCTTTTGACCATAGCACTATCTATGGGACTCCTTGTTGCTCACTGAGGGTGTATAGGAATATGCTTGAAAGTAAGTATTGCAAAAATATGTTTGCTATGAATTAACATTCGAATGAATTTTGGCAGCTACTTTATGTCTGGTTTTGTCTGTTCTCTCATACAAAACTTTATCTGGAACATCTGAGAGGAGTTACATTCATACTCTGAACACAGAAGTATTCAGTGAAACAGAAATACATATAAGCTACAGTTATTCTTGCTCTCTCAGCCAAGGGCTGGAAGCAGTCCCAATCATGGGCAATAATAGCTGAGCAAACCTCAGTCTGGAACATTAAGTATTTCTTTGCACTCTGACTTAGTAGGTAATTATAAATATAGTTATTGAAGTAATTGATAAATTAAGCAGTTGCATAGATGTTTGCAGAATGGTGTCTGCAACTAGAGTTTTGCAGAACAAAATAATTCTTTTGGCTGCGGTAGAAAACAAAATATTTTTGAGAAAACTACAATTGGTCTCAGATATTCTGCAGATGGAAAGAGACTCTTACATCATGGGATGTATTATTTGTTGAGAATCAGTTTTTCCAGCTCCAGTTGTGGGTGAAAGAGAAAATTTAAACTGATTAAAAATTACACAGAGCTGTAACTGTGAGGCTTAAACTTCAAGTAGGTGGAAGCTCAGAAATGAAAAAGAGACATTTCCACATGGCTGAATTGAGATAATAACTAGGGATGAAATCCCTTTGGCACAACGTTGGTCCGCGCAAGGAATTGCCTGGAGGGGTTGAAAGAACCAAATTTATGGAGTGCACAGGGAGAAGGAGAAGACGAAAGGCTAAAGTTAACTGCACTGTTTCAGACCTCAGCAAGACCTCTGTATTTAAGGAGATGCATTGTGAAAGCTTTGGTCACACCCTCTTCTGCCAGATATTTCTATTATATCCTGTTTCAAGAGATTTAAAGAGGAAACTTTGGAAATGTTGTGTTAGCTACTGACCAAGATCTGTGGGGTTGTTTTGTCAAAAATATAGTGGACTTTAAAAGTAAACTTTGGAAGGGGTTTTATAGATCTGCTTGATTTCCACATGAGTTCAAAGTTTGGCCATCAGGGACAGACTGTGACTACAACAGCAAAGCAGCAAACCCTGCCTCTTACTTTGTCTCAGAGGGGTAGGATGTTCATGTCTGGAGCAGAAGACTCCTCCTAAGACTGCTCTGTGTCCATCTCTTTCAGGAGACACTACTGTACCTGAGACCTTGCAATATTAGAGTATTTATCTTTGAGAAGGTCTGATAGAGCAGGATAGTACTACTATTCTCATTTTACAGGTGATAGAATCAGGAAGAAAATGGACCGTGAGAGAAACATGTTTGAGACAGAAAGGTCTCGTTATGTCAGTTTGCCCACATGGAACACATGTTCCAGGAAATAAGTAATTTGGGGGGTCAGATTGATATACTGATTTAAAAAGTGTTTTCCAAAAGAAATTAACATGATTTATTTTCATTGCTTTCCAGGTGTGCTGGTTTGCAGTGAGTACTTTGGACAGCTTTATGGACTGCTCCTTCTCCAGCCCTGTGATACTCTTCCATGAAACTATGCCACCCCTTCCACACTTATGTCTCTCTCTTCTACCACCTCTTAATGCTTCTTCGCCATTTTTACCTGAACTGAAAATGTTGGTTACACTTATTGCTATACTAATTACTCCACTTGCAAAAATTTAATTGTGAGCCTTTCCTTGAGTATCTCGGCTCACATGCTTTCAACTTGAGCCCTCACATAATTGCAGGGCTCCTTTCTCCTCAGTCACGTTTCAGCTGCTTTTTACTCTCCCCTCTCAGTGGTTTGTGGACCTTTCCCCTCCAGTTGTTCCCTCTGCTCACTGGGGATGCTTTCTCTTTTGTCTCTGTGAGATGCTGTCACACAGCTCCAGCAAGCCATGTGTGAGAGAGATTCATTGCAAACTAATGATGGTCCCCGTGTTTATTTGAGTTGCTGTCATGTTTAGTCTCCATCAAGGCCGAGTGAGCGGCTGCATCACTGCCTCTCACTTACGAGCTTGTGCTAAATGTCATTTTCAGCATGTGTTATAAAACACCACATGGTGAAGATAAGCCATTTTGTTAGTTCTGAAACTTGAAACCCCTGTCACCAGACACCAGGAAGAATCCCACATAGGTTGTATAAATGACTTTGTTACAGCCAGCCTAGGTGCTGAACCCACAGATCTGTGCCATTGTTAACTGCTTAAGCAGAAGTGCCTGGCAGGAAAATTCACACTGACAGCACAGCATAACTTGGTTTATTATGAAGTCAGGTGGTGACAGCATCCAGTTTTGTCCCTCAAGCACCCACAGCTCTTCCCCCTCCTGCATGTTAAAAGATATTCCTGCTGTAGGCAGCAGCTCATGAACAAAAGCCATATTGACTGATGTTCTAATGCATTATTGAGCAGCTGGACAGGGTCATCCCTGGGTGCAGCTTAGGTATTGGGTGTGGGAATAGTAAGGAGAAGGGGCAGTTGGAAAGCTTTGATCGGAGTCAAGATCCAGCTGAAAGTGGACATAATGATTGTGCTTGTCTAAAGAATCAGACAGTCATGAGAATATATCAAAGGTAGCTGTGGAGCTGCTTTGTCTTCAGTGGCTCATGTGTGAAGGGGACATAGACAACACTCAGCTAAAATTAGAGCAAGGAGGATGGGGTGCAACACATTCATTTCTTTGTAGCTCTCTGAACAGAGTAAATAACTCTTTAACATGATATTTAGAGAAATAATAATCTTTCCTGTTGCTCCAGGACTTCTCTGATGCTGAGTGATTTCAAGGTGTCAATGTTGCATGCCCAGCTCACTGGGACACTTTGGTTTCACTCCTCAAACTTCTGGCATCTCACCCAGTTCAGATGTTCCTCAGTGTTAAGAGGATCCTCTCCATAAAGATGAAAGGATTGGTAGTACAAAACATCTCCTGGGGAATGGCATTACCCTCCAGGAGGTAAAACCTTCCTTGTCAGGACATCGGGAAACAGCTTGAAAATTGGCAATTCTCCGTACTTTGGAGAAAAGGCCTTCTGTCCACCTCACGTGTGGGACAGGTAAGGTGTGTGTTCACCCATGCTGTGTTTTAGAAAACCCCTCCTGTGACTCGTATAGCCTCAGTCACGGAAAGGGCTCCCTAGAAGAGGGAAAGCTGATGGAGAATTGCTTTGCTGACGGGCCCATTTTTGGGGAGGAAGCGGGCTGAGCCGCGGGTTTAGTGTCGCGCTGTTTCCATGTCCGGAAGGTCCAGCAGAGGGGGCTTTGACACAGAGGAGAGGCAGCCTGGGCGTGCAGCTCCCAGCGCGCCAGTGCGGGTGCTGCGGCAGCAGGAAACGCGGTCTGATCAGAATCCACTTACAGTATCCAGTATGTAAACACAGCCATGGGTTTATTGTATTAAATTTGCCACGCAGGAGACATTTCCCATTTTTATTTGTGGCTGGGCCAGCCATCTGATGCAGAATTGTTATGTCTGTTAACAGAATGTTCCGCTGTTATCCCTCCACCTTCCCAGTAACAGGATGTTTCAACAACTGCTATAAAATACGCTCACACTGATGAACTGCAGCAGCAGTGAGATGATCTGGGAAGAAGTAATTATACAAAACCTCGAAGTGTTTTAAAATTGCATTTATCCAGCACCTAGAATTGACCCTTTAAAACAAAGCAAAACCCCGATTTGTGGCTCTGACGTCTTGTTTGATTGTTAAGTTAGATTCCTACGCATGGAAAATTAAAACCCCATGAATTAAAATTGTTCATTTGTGCAAGCAGGGCCTCGGTGAAAAAGAGAAGCTTATGACCTCAATTTTGACTGCTAAACCCTCACTCCTTGCAGCCAGCCCCACTATGGGTGCATTACCATCCTCAGATTTCGTCCATAAGAAATCTGCTTTACAGCAGATTTAATGAAATCTAAATAATGCTTTACAACAACTCCTCGCTCCCTCTCTAGCTAGATAGTCTCTGTGCAGAGCCATGACCAAGCTCTTCCTTGCTTATGAATTGCCTTTATCAGACATTCACCCATTAACATTTTTTTTTTAAAGTTGGTTATTTTCTTTAATGCAAAGGCATATCTGAGTAGTGACAAAAAATGTAATGTATTTTCAGATGTTTCCAGCATGGCTGAAGGTTTTATGTAGCTAATTTTAGGTGCAGAGTGAGAAATGAAAGTTCTGCTAAGGTGGCTTCTACTCTGGAGCAAGCCTGGCTGTTGATATCCATATGTGATTTCCACTGGCTTTGTCTGTCCCGGTGAAATGTGTATTTTGATCTGATGCTTGTAAGTGATTAATTTTCTAAGATTTCTATATACTGATGCATAAACAGCAGTACTGATGCATAAACATTGTGGGTAGACTCATCTCAACATCTTAAGTTTTTGTACTTGATAGTTTATTCTGTGGGGTTGTTTTCTTGCTGTAAATGCAGACTTTTGACTTGAATTCTTTTCCAGCCTGTACTGATTCCTCAGATAGAATGTTGTCAAATAACATTCAAAAAGGAGAAAGTATTATTTAAGAGGCAAGTGTTTATAAAAATATATTTTGGTGACCAAGTAGGAGGAAAAGAAGGAGAAAGGTGTGGGACATCCTAAAAGCTCTATCAAGAGAACTGTAGGAAGGCCATGGCTCCTGCAATGTCTAAGTGTTGATTGGGAGGTGAAATCTGCATTTCATGAGAACTTCCCCTGCAACTCTCAGAGTGACCATTTTTTTTTTCCTGGACATTTCTGTGAATTTGATTTATTATCAGTTTGGCAAAAAATTTGATCACAAGGTTTATATACTGATGGAAAAATCCAGGAAACTACCTGAGGTTTTGGACTCAGGATTCTGCAAGGCAGAGGAATTTATACAAGGGAGTGCAGGTAAAATAGTTTAAGTCTGTGAGATGCTTACACAGTGGAGAAAGGATATGATGTCTAAACTGAGAGGGAATATGCTTCCTTGGCAAAAAATACTTGAGCAATTTGAATTTTTTAGCACACTTTTAAGTGTTTGACTCCCTGTGACAGAGTGAAATCTGTATTTGTATGAATTATAGCCCAGCCACATAGAATCACTAGTTAGCACAGCAGAGTTTGTTCAAGTAATCCAAATCTGACAGTGTTTCTCTCAGCTTCTTTTTAATGACTCAAATTTCCCCCTCCTACTCAGGCATGTCCAATATCAGTAGCAAAACTCCAAAACTTCCTGTGTGAGTGAATAAGTAACTGAGCTTTATTCATTAAGTGTGTTTCTTTAATATAGTAAGTTTTCAGTGATGAACAAAGACTGGTAATTTAATGGTAATTTAATATTGGAACCAATTATTCAGGTCCAGTCCCATGCTATCAAAATTGTGGTAGTGGTTTATTCCTTTGTCTCCACAATGAATCTCAGTGGGAAGACAGAAGATACACCATTATGTTAAAAAAAAATAGACCCTAATCTTAAACTTTATCACTTCCTATTGGAAATCCATATAAATTCTGCCACCATCACTGGCAGAGGATGACCACTGGAAAAATACCAGTTGGTTTTTAGAGAGTTACAGTTTTTCTATAATTTGCTGTATGTGACAGAATGATTGATTATGGTTTTAGTACCATTTTGCCTAGTAGCTTCTGGGAGACTTCTTTTGGCCTTTTTCTGCAAGTAAAGTATACTTTTTTTTGGTCATATATAATCCTCTGGAATAAAACCCATCTGTTCCTATTTAGAAAGTGAATTTTACGGCTTTATTATTGACCATACAACTTGGTAATTGTGAGTTTTATGTTTCTTAGCAAATTCTTTGTACAGCTCTAACTTGGAAAAAATAATTGAGGAAAACCCATTGAGGGTTGCAATAAAAATCATAGCAGAACAGGGTTGAAAAGCAATCCAGTAGCTTGCCTGGTTCTTTCTGCTGCAGGATAAGAACAATTACCTTTATAAAATACTGTATTCTATTATCATATTGTATCTTCTGTACTTCCAGTGATGAAAGCACCATACCACAGCCTTGCCTGCAGTAAACACTGCAGTACTTGTCTCGTCTTCCCACTACCCTCTGTCTCACCTTGAGACAGTGTGAGCTATAAATCCTTCACGCAGGCTGTGGATGCTTTGAAATATTATAGATGAGCCCCAAAAGGTCAAGCCACACATCTATTTCAGAACAAAACTTTCTGACTGACCTTCCTCAAAATGGTGGGTTTGCAGACCAGCAGGACTGAAACTGTGGAGCTTCTTGATTTATGAAGAACCAGGAGTCTGATCAAGAAACATGATTTCATTTTAGCTTATGAGTGGAGAAAAATGTCCCCCAAAAAGCCTTTGTACATGCCATTGAACAAATAGAAAAATGGCAACTTGCATATATGTGCACGTTTATGTCTGAAAACAGGATTAGTTTCCTCCAGAGAAGGAGATGCTCTGTGGTTTGCATGCTTCAGAAAAAGCTCTGTGAGTGATATTCCACAAAGTTTTGAAATTACTTGACAGCACGGAACAAGATGTTCTGCTGTGCCCAATCATTTTGACTGAAAGACACTGGAATATTAAAAGTTATTGCTGCCCCTGAAAATTTCTGTCTATCCCCAGAGCAAGTTTGTAAAGAATTAAAGGAAGCAGATCACTATGAAAAAAAAATCAAATCTCAGCTGGTACATAAATAGTTAATTATACAGATTAACTATTTATCTGTAACCTAGGAAGAGTAGCAAACCACTGATCCCTGTTTGCTTTTTACCGCACTGAGTAGTGACTCTCTTTGGACAAATGGGAATAACTTTGCCAAGATTTCCTATAACCTGTTTTTGTGGTTTGATACTCTAAGGGAAAAAGTACACCACAGTGAATTAAGAGAAGAGCTCAGGCTGTGCTATGTCTTGGTGTGCTGACAAGAGGTAAAAATAAAATGTGTTGAAAGTATGCAACTGTGAGAATGACCTACCCTCAAAATTTTATGTAAAACCAAACAGCCTACATTTGGGCAACTAAAGACCTGACCACCTTGTAGCAAAGCCCAAGCAGCCCTACATCTTAGATGAGGCTTGCAAATGCTACTTTAATGCAGGCACGAGGCATCTTCAGCACCTCAAGGTTTTCTGGGCAGAGTGTGCCTAGGCCCAGAAAGTCCCTTCTGAATAAACCCCCCTCAGCCTGGCACTGAGAGCAAAGACACTGGCAGAGGAAGAACTGAGAAATACATGCCTAGAGCTTGGCTGAGCTGGTGCAGCCCTGCAGTGTGGTGTTGCTGTGTACTGCCTGGCTGGATTAAAATTGAAGCCTCCCCTTACCACTGCCCCAGACTGCCCACCAAGCTCCCACACCAGTGTGCTGCAATACCCATCTGCTAGGAGTGATAGCAGGGGAGTGGATAGGCCTAGGAGTCAGATGTCCTCCTCTTTCTCACTCTTTCTCTCTGGATTAAAAATAGAAGTATAACAAACCACATCTAATTTGCTGTGTTTTACAGAGAGATACTGTAGTTAATGCTGTGAATTCAGGTCTAGTGATGCTCTTTGATCTTTCTCCATTGGCAAGTTTTTTACAGTCTAAACTGCAACTGAGTGATATTGTCATAGAATAAGGATTCTTTTGTCAGTTTTTAGCATTGACATTTAAAGCAATTTTTTTGGATCAATAATATAGCGCTTTTTTTGTGTGTGTAGCTGCTGAAAATCCCTGTGGTAGTCAGGCTGTTAGGAAAGATATATTTGCTTCAATATACTTTATGTCAGATTCCTGGAAAATAAGTAACTGCATCCTAAGAAAGGAAGAGGGTAGATTCTGTTCCCAAACAAGAGTCTGTCTGGTTGAAACCTCTGAGCATCCACGTTGTTTTGATTGTGCACGTTCATTCTTTGATCACCTCATTAAAGATGGAGAAATGATTGACTTGCTCTACTTTGTTCTGGCCTTAACAACTTTGCAAGATCTGTGAGACAAACAAAGACTCCTCAGGAAGGAGAAGAAGGAAAATGAGAAGGAGAGAAAATGCTGAAAGGTCTTCTGGCTTTGTGAGCTGAAGCAAAAAAAATTGATTCTGACAGTTCTTGTGGCAAAGCATAGACCTGCAGAAATTGAGTGTTTAACTTCTCAGGAGGTTGGTCTCCTGGCTGATGTATTGCCTAACAGCAATGCAAGCCATTCATGCTAGCCCACGTGCTCACCATGCTTGTACTGATCCTCTCTGCAGAGGGAAACATCAAAGATCTCTCTCACATTTCAGAAAAAAAAAATATTTAATCCTGCTAAAATTCCTTACATCATTGCATAACTGCTCGCCTCTGCTATGGAAAGCAATGGAAACAGGGGATAGCAATTCATGCTAGCTGGTTCCCTGCTGTGAGATGAACTCGGGCTCCCTTGGAGGCCAAGTTCTAATCAGAGTCCCTGTTTTCTCCTCACACTGCCCATCCCCACATTTATTCCACTCTCAGTGTTTCTGTCTTCCCACTGGGTGTGCAGGATTACAGTCCTGGAGGATTAGACCACTTCTGTCTTCACCATTTCCTAAGGGCTAGTCTGTCCCTTTGGGCTGGTGACTTTCTGGGTGGCTCCTTCAAGGACAAGGTTTCACAAGGCCTTAAGAAGAGCAATGAGTAATACTGATTGATGAAATATCAAGAAGTCTTTAAAAATTTTTTAAAAGTGAAAGTGACACTGGAGTCCTAGTGAATGGAAAGATTAGCTTTTTCCTCAGTTTAATTTTCTGAGTCTTCTCAAGGGGATGCTGCCATCTTTGCCAATTTGCATTGAGTAAGTAGTTCCCCATTGCTTTCTGGCTGGCCTGTATTATTTATGCAAACACCTCCTACTCTGTCAAACGTTCCCCCAAATCACATATGCACCACATTTAATGTAGGGAAAACCCTGGGTCTAGTTCATAATTTGTAGCTTTGGAAGATTAACTCAAAAGCACGAGTGATGTCTGAAATGTTGTTTTGTGCATCTGATGAAAGAAGAGAACCACTGGATTGACCCATCTACCATCTATGTGCAATCATTCCCTGGTCCACTTGCCTGGGCCAAAGGATAGGAGGAGTGAGAAGGGAGCTAGGAGGAAAGGGACAACAGGTGGGAGTGAGGATGTGCATCTGAAATGCAGATTTAGTAGGAGTCATGGAGGGAGCTGACTGACACACCTGAGAGTGTTTCACCATGCTGCCAGCTCTAAGATCATACAGGTTACCTTGGCTTGCAGCTGTCCCGCTGATGCTCTGAATGCTGCCAAAGAAAACAAAGAGCCATGGTTGTCTCTGGAGAATGGTTTTATCCCTCCCCTTATGAACAAGCAGGCCACACTTTTTTTCCTACTGCTCTCTTCCTTAATGGGACGAGGATTCTGGTGGGGGCGGCACCAGAGATGCTTCTCACTGCCAGAGCTCTGCTGGGTTATCCAGCTCCTCAGGGGCACCAGCAGAGAGGAATTCCTGATACTCCCACCTGTCTGGTCCATCTGCCAAAGAAAGGCAACACAGGGCTGTTGGTGTGACTGAGCAGGGTGAGAGCATAGCTGGTGGGCAGGGCTTTCCCAAAGGTGTGGGAGATGCTGCTTCTGCACCCTGCTCTGCTTGATTTATATCAGGATTGGTAAGGGAAGGCATCTCTTATCTGTTCATCAACCAGACAAGGTCTACTAATTGAAGAGACAGTGAACAGAGCAGGTTTTCTTCACAGCTCCTGCATTCCCTTTTATATACAAAATATTTTTATGGGAGCAGGAATGTGAACTATGGCCATTTACACAGGAAAACCAGATCCACCAGGTTACTGAGTGAGCCTCTCCTTTGCAAATTCTCTCTGGTTTCCTAGAAGCAAATTAAACTATCCAGCAGGAAGAGGCTAGTTAATGGGTGTAAAAGAATGAAAATGGAAATTTCTTGGGCAAAACTGTGGGACAAGTGGCACTGAGCCAGCCCTTACCTGGTTCTGTTCTCTGGATTTGTCATGTTTGTCTCTGGTGCTTGTCACCTTGTACTGTTACATGAGGATTTAGAGAGGGAAGTCAGTTTAGTTAACCATTTTTTCCAGCAGAACATCTGAAAACTCACTTAAGAGAAGTCTGCAGACAGGAGGAGTAACGTGGCTTTTTTTTAAATTTGAAGGCTGTAAATTTTTATTCTAGAGACTGATGTTTTACTAGGTAGTGAAGCAGCCTGATTAGCACATTCGGGAGCCTTGCACTTGTGCAAAACAAAAACAGAGCAGCTATCACTCTTCAGACCCACATTTCTTTTAGCAGGATCTCTACACCCAGACTGGTGTCCCACAGAGCATCCAAATTACTTTTGTGTTTTCTTTTGCACTTCAGACAGGTCGGACATGGCATGTCTGACACTCCTGCTATAACAGAGCAGGGTTGTGGCCGCACTGCAGCTCAGATAGGTGCTTCCCACCTTTCTTGGGGAGAACCTTCAGGTGGCCAGCAGGCTGTGTAAGGCAGGAGTCCACAATTGCAGCGTACATCATCCACTGGTTTTCATGTTTAATTTCCATGGCAAAGTAAAATAAAGATTCCTTCCTTCTCTTGAAATGTCCCCTGTGCTCCTCTTGAGGGCTACCTATGTGAATGATTAAAGAAAGCCCCAGAGACATTTACTTTCTTCCCATGATATATGTCTTGGCATAGATACTTGTTATTCACTCATTTGCAGTCACTTCCTAGCTCCTTCCTGATCTCAATTCTCTTGTTTAGAAAGCAGGAATTTTTGGGAATGAGAGATTTTCCCCCGTTATTAGACCACCTGAGAGGGTTGTCAAAGAGGATTTTTCTTCTGGAAGCCATGCAGCATTAAGCAGTCAGCTACCCTGCCAGTCATTTTCTCTCCCAGTTTTTGCACATACCTTGCAGTAGGCTTGGCTCATGGGTCACAGAGAGCCCTGGCTGCATGGTAGACATGTGCTCAGAATTAAGTCTCACCCACACTCTCACAGGACAGCTTCATCAAAACACAGTCCTGGTGGAAACTTGTTTCTTTACCTTTCCTTCAGATTCTATCCAGAAAACCTCAGACAGGCTTACATGTGAAGGAAGAAAAGGAACTTCAAAGAGAAAACACCCCTTCTTCCCTGCTGTGTTCCCAGGGAATATCCATATTTTCTTCCATCAGAGCTGACTTTTCACATGAATATCTCCTTACCTACCTGAAAGCTTGTACAAATGCAAACATATGACAATCCCTTTCCTGATCCAGAGGAAGTCTTCCTTCCTCCATCCTGTAACTCAGTATCATGAGACAGAATAAGAAATGACACCAGGGCAGCCAAACCAAGATCCTCCAGAGGCTTCTGCACAGGCTTGCTTGATCTCCCCTTGCAGGCTGGCGTGCCCAAGCTACTCAATTTCCCTCTCTCTGCAAACCCTGGCCTCCTGACTCCTCCACAGTAACAACCTCCAGAGTCTGGCTGGAGCACTCACTTCCTCTCCTCCTGAGCTGCAATAGCAAAAGCCTAGGCACCCTGTGATTTTAGGATTGGTGCTCTCTGCTTATAGCCTGGAGTTTAGTAGCAAAATGTATTTCTAGGGAGAAAAAGTACTGGCTGATAAAACCAAGGACTGCTATTCCAGCCCACAGCGATCCTCAGAGCTGTGAGGTGCCCAGCTGCTGCTTCTCCTGCTCCTCCCTGTTCAGGGACTTGGTGACACAGGCTCTGCTTGCAGGCAATGGGCCAAGAAGCAAAGCTTTCTGAGTGCCAAGGCACGTATTTGTGTTGACCTGCTCATCCAGGTCAACACAATCCATGTGCTGCCAACAGATGATGGAAGGCTGGCACAGAGGTTTCACCTTCATGCTGTGTGGCAAAAAGGAAGCTGAAGCTGGGAAGGGCATGGTACTTCTCAGTTGGAAAGCAACTCAGAAAAAAAGAAATATCTTGGAGGCCAACTTCTTCCACATACTTTGTGTCTGAAGTGAGTCCTTTGTCTACAGATCTGTCACCCCTCTGGTTAGCTGATCACCCAGTCATGCTCTCTTTTGGCAAGGAAATCCCAGGACCTACTTGATGATTTCCTTCATGGGAAAGAAGTTTGTTCCAAGCAGGAGTAGAGACTGCTTTTCTTTCAATTTTAAAGAAAGATATTTTTTTCAAAGTTTCCTTTAAATCCTGGTACCATAGGAAGGGAAGAAGAGTTACTACAAGAACAAAACTTAGCTTCTCATAAAGCTCAGGCTGAGAAAGTTGAAAATGCACTAGCTTAGGATCCAAGCTTGAGATGAAAGCTGGGAAGTTTTTTTTTCCCCAAATGGCACATTCCAGAAATTTTTAAGGTGAAATAAAATTCTTTCATGTTTTCCAGGTCCAGCTGGTAGAAGGAAGGTAGATAACCCCTCATCCCTCAAAATACCATCTCTGGAGAGAAGGACCTTGTGAAGAGCAACAGTCACTGGCCAGCCAGATGCAATCCAAATGTCGGATCGCAAGTCATGGCAGCACTCACTGTCCTCTTGGCTAAGCATGTGAACAGGCAGATTGCAGCAGACACAGTGTCTTCGACCCTCAAATCTCATCTTTGGGAGGACAGGAAGAAACAGAGAAAGGCAGGTCGGTAGAGGGTCTGCAGAAGGACAGTGCATCTGTGGTAATTTTGTACTGCAAAGCAGAGACTGGTAACATCATCATGGCCTCTCATAAACCAGGAGAGGTTCTTTGAGGCATTTCTTGTGCACATCTTCTAACTCCTCTCCAAATGGAGAGCTGTCAGGCTAAGCAAGGGCATTCATATCCACGTGAAACCTGAGTAATGTAATGAGTGCCAAGAACTTTGTCAAAAGATGGTTCATGCCTAGAGAGTAGGTCACACAAATCCCATAATTATGTACTACCCTCTAATCATGACATCAAGATTTTCATTTTGTGTCTTTGAAAATGTTTGCAAGGTTCAAGGGTCCTAATGCAATAATTACCCAAAAGCATAGAATTCATAACAGTCCTGCTGGTGAAATATCTATTTTTAAGAAAAACACTGGCTCCCATCCTACCATTGACATGACCAATGGAGAGATTAACTTTAGCTAAAATACAAAAATATGTTTGTCTGGATCCTTCTTTATATTTGTTTTGGAAGCTTTCCCAGTTAATTATAGCAGTATTCAGCACACACTGTAAATGTGGACTTAAAGAAAGCTCTGATGAGTCATTCCTTACTGAATGCTACTTTCTAAAGTTAAAGATTTATAGTTTAACTTGATTTTTTTATTCTAACTATTTCACCCTCCACAGAGATGTAATCCCTGTAAGGTATATATTGCTTAACAGCATAAATAATCTACGTGAATTCAAGAACCATTTGTGCTTCTCTTGCACAACTTATGACTATTGCTATGGAATGGCTCAACCAAATAGCAAGCAGGACTGGAAGTTTCACGCTTGCAGCTCTTGAAAAGCATTGTGAAAGGTGGTGGACAATATTATCTTTCTTTTTGGAACCAGTGAAAGGCATCTAATTGGAGTATGCCAACAAAAAGAATAACAAATGATGGAACAAAGAGGTATCTTGCAGATACCTGAGCAGAACTTTGAGGAAAAGTTAAACTAGTAGCTTAAGCTCTGGAGACATGTAGAATGACTACTACTGCTTTACCCAGATGGTGTCTGCCTTATCTAGGCAATCTCAATAAAGAATAGAAGTTTTGCCTGGCTAATTAACACTGATTATGAGGTTACATGTTGGGTTCAGTACACAAACAGGACCATCAATGTTGAGAGCTCATCAGCAGCTGCACTTAAGCCCAGTGTTATCAGGGGGAGAAATAGAAAGAAAATTACACACAAATCAAATCAACAAACAAAACAGCAGGTTCACAACTGACCAGCCACAAGCACTTACAGGCATCTCACCAAGCAGTCAGTCATTAAGCAATGGATATAAAGAATCCTAAATGGAGAGTTTGGTAAATGAACTGGTTCAGTACATCACAATGCCACAGTCACATCTCTGTAGGCTACTGCATGCGCAAAGCCTTTTTTTTGTTGTTATTCTCAGTGCTTCTATTTCCGTGGTTTGTTTGGGGACATGCCTAAGACTCACATTTTCGAACTCTTGCAGCAGAGAGGACACAAGTGCCCAGCCAGCCTGAGCCTTTGGCAGTCCTGGCATTGGTAGCAACCAAGTGACTGTGAATATCTCCTCAGACATGTGGTGAGTTAAAGTAACTCTTTCACTATTTCACCAGGCATCATTCTGGACAAAATAATTTGTGTCCTTTCACTCTTTTCTCCTCTTTTAGGCTTACCAGTTATTAGAGAGGAGCTACACAAGGAGAAGGATTTGCTCAATGTAATGGACTCAAAGCCAGAGGTAACCTGTGTGCTTCAACTCAGAAGGGGATGACTCAGGAACAGGAGACTGTGTGTAGAATTATAGCAGGTAAGAATTTACAAAAAAAGATCTACAAAAATACATTACAGATCTTAAACCCAGAGTGTCTGACATACTGAAGGATTAAGCTTATCAGTATGAGTAAAGAACAGTTTGCTTCAAGCATTATTGCTTAATTTCAAAATTAAAAAGTGATAGCTGCAGAATTACCAACTTGTTGGTGTCTGATATACACACTTCACTCTGCAGGCAGCTGACCAGCACTGTGGGGTTTTGACTGCTGAGAACTTTCCCACTGAAGAATGAATTCATGAAGGACTGGCAAGTGCATGCTACATAGAGTTATACAAGTCCTTTCTGAAGGCAGAATCACGAACAAAACTGTATTCTTCAACCTTTATAGTTGGTTGCCATTTCACAGCACTGCTTGTAATACTGCAAGTTCTAAGTTTGCATGGGATACTTTCAAGCAGTGAGTTGTTATTCATAATCAAAGTTATATATTCTTTAAAAAATCTCCCAGTTTTAAGAACAAACTCAGTTGCTGCCTTTTAAGAAAATAACTCCAGGAAGTTCTATACATAAAATATTCATCTTTGAGACCTTTGCAGTTAAAATATTGGTATTTTTTATATATATATAAATGCCCACATACTTTTGATAAGTTTTCTAGATTTCTACAGAATCTAAGCAGCAAAGTTAGCTCCTGGTTCCTCTTACTGCCACTATCATACACACAAAGGAGTTTGAGAAAGTGAAAAAGAAAAGAAAGAAAATAAAAAAGATCCCACACAGTTGAGAGCAATTAAATTTTCTAGAGACACTTGTACAGTTTGGACTTACTGAAGCTGTACATGATTGAAGTTCACTCCTTTACAAGTGTGGAAAGCTCCCCCTGCCAAGGAGAGATGCACATCCACCAGCCCTGGGCAGGCAGAGAGCCCCGAGAGCTGCTCAGCCTCTCTGGGACTCATGGGTGAGCAGAGACATCACAGCATGTCCTGGTTTGCCAAGCTGTGGCAGAGGTTTTTGGTCAGATGTGCAGTATCTGAAGTTATAAAAAAGGCAGGCCTGGGAAAGTCAGGCTGGGTAATGATGACAACCAGTTTGTCCTCTTTCAAATACCAGCAATTTTTCTTTCTGTTTTACCTCTGAAGTTAATTTTTTAGAAGTTAATTGCTTTTATTTTCCAACATAAGACCCTTAAGCTCATTAGCCCTGCCCTATTAAGGGAGGTGGAATGGAAAGGAGCCTTTCTGTTGCCCAGTTTTTGCTGTCTCCTTCACTCAATCCTCCCTGTGGTGGTGTATGATTTTAGAAGACAGAGATGTCTTTGTTCCTGAGACTCCTATGCAGTGTTGCCTTGCCAAGCTTGCTCTCTCTGAGCCATGCCATTTTGTGTGGTGGCCTGGAGCCATGGGCAGCATGCAGGACCTGCCAGTGGCATTTCTGCGGCCGTCCAAGACAAGTATACAGCCTTAACACTGCAGCTACCTCCTCCCCTGCTACAAACGGATCATTTCCTTTGCTCAGGGAAAAGCCCTTTGTCTCACTCACTTGCGCACGGACTGAGGTCACACCATGGGGTGGCAGAACAGGGAGTAAGTAGTATTTTGTCAAGGCAGTGCAAGAAGTGAGCAGCCTCTGAGCGCCAGAGTGCACTACCACCTCCTGGGGCACCAGGGATGGGCAATTCAGTGAAGGAAGGTCAAAAGTGCTTACAGCTGCATGGAAGAGAACATCCCAGTGCCAAGGCTGTGTAAGTCCATGGTAGTTGTCTGTTTGGAGTTTCTGTGTGGTTTCTTCACACTGGGCAAGCCAGGTGTTCCCAGCCTCTGGATGCAAATCATTACAGGCCACCAACGTTATATATACATGCATGCAATGGTCCTGGCCAGCTGCCATATCTCATTTCTTTTGTTTGAAGGAGCAGGTGTCCTGATTTAATTCAAACAAGTCTAGGATAAAGCAGGGAAAATAGCAGCTCAAAGGTGTTCTCTCAAAGAGACATATATTGCATAGGAGCAGATATTCTGGAATTTTGTTCCCTGGGTGTAGTTCATACTTAAAACTCTTAAACTCATGCAAATTTTTCTCCCGGCCCACATGGTATATTGCACTGGATGGTTTCATACTGACAAGTCGGGCTTGAAAAGCAGGGTGGAAATTCACAAAGGACCTCAGATAGGACCATGTCCTTAAGCTGGAGTCCTTGAGATTTTCCCAGTTTTCTCTTGAATGTTCCATCAGCTAAAAGCAGCAGATGTTTTTCAGAAGCCAAGTTTCCTGTAGCTTTTATGCTTTTCTGTTTTAAAGTATCCCTGTGAAGTTATTAGCACTATCCTTGTATGATTTTCTGCATTACGGTCAACATTCTATGAAAATTAACAGCCACATGCACTCAGACTGCATCTGCTAGCTCCAGGCACTCTGCCTGGCTGGGCCAAGGTCCTCTTCTGCCAACCTAAAACAACAGCTGCCTGGGGCAACCTGAGGGGCAGAAATCCCACCAAGAGTAGCCCACAGACCATGTCTTGTGGTCACCAATGATCCAAGGCTATCTAGACCTTCTCCTAGCTCCCTGGGAGAACTGACACCCGACAGACAGGGCAGGGACCCCCTAGGATGGGTATTTCTCACAACTGCAGGATGCCAGGCCCAGCACACCTGCAGATGCACTCTCCAGCTTGTGTGCGTGTGGGTTCAAGCCCCATGTCTGCACCATGCTGATTGCCATGTGGGACAAAGGAGTTCATGTCTGCTTGGGGCTTGCAAAAGCTCTACCTGAAGCAACAGTATTATGAGATATGCTTGAAGTGACTTAACATCCTACCAGCCTAAAACTCTGTGGACATCAACAGCTGTGAATTAAATACTGAAATGGTACAGAGTTGCCATCATGAAATGCATAACCATCTTATGTGATAACAGGCCTGAACAGCTTTTATCTCCCTAGACAAAGACTTTGTTACACAACAGAAAAAACGTTCCCAAGCAGACAGCACACGCCCAAATAGCTGTGATCTTACCTTACAGACAGATGCTCATCAGCCTCGGTGGACTCAATTTATCTTTTATGGATAAAGCCATGTTGAAAGAAAAGCAGTAGTGAGAAAGCAGAAGAGGTGAACAGCAAAGCCTTTGTTATTTTGTTGTCTAACAAGTACTTAGGAAAAAGGTTTTAAATGTTCTTAGCAGTTCGAGTGTCCCCATTTGTGTGCAAGTGCCAGCATTGCACTGGACAAACCTCAGATCCCTGGAATTTCTAGTAAAATTTTAAAGGAAAAAATACTGACCAAAAAAATCTTTTACATGTGACCTTTAAGGTCCTTTCAGCAAAAGTAAATTATTCTTTTGATCAAAACCTGGTATTTTCTATTACCGTTTCCTTTATTGTAACTTTACCTCCTGCCATTTCTATGGTTAGGTTTTCTTAATCACTCACCCTGTGGAGGTGCCAGCAGTGCTGGGGCCAGCAGCTGAGATGCACTGGTGATGCATGAAGAATATGAAGAATTACAGTGACCACAGCAGCAGAAAGGATTCGAGTACTGAATTGCCAACTGCAGCTGGAAACAGTGGGATGGGGACTGGAGCAGGTGGACAGAAAAGCCCTCCTCTGTTACACAAAGCAATGGATTTCAGCCTGGGCTGAACAGACAGTCAGTCAAAATCCTTGAAGTAGCAGGGCCTGGTGTTGTGTAAAGCAGAGAGGAAATGTGAAGAGCAGTGTAGATGAGTGGCAAGGCAGAGCACTGTGCCCCGGCAGAATTCATCTGGCTTCATCTGTCTCCCTCGGATCAGTAATTTAGGTAACAGAGCCTGCTCCATCTCTGTGAAAGTCATTATAAACAACTCCTTTTAAGCCTTCTCTGGTGAGTTTCTGACATAGCAGCAGGGAGGGTTTGCTGCCTGACAAGTTCTCAGGCCTCCAAAGGGCTGGAAGGTGGCAGAGCAGGCACAGCTGAAGGCGTTTATGTGGGGGTTTCTGGCAGGGATTTTGTGGGCACTTCACCCTGAGGGAGCACAGAGGTCACCAAGCTACTTGGAGGAGAATGGATAATGAATGGTTATTCACCATTTTGACATTAAGCAATATGGCAAAGACTCAAGATTAACTTCTTGGCCAAGTCCAGCATCACTGTAGAGTCTGTGTTTGTTTGCATGGACTTGATGTGAACTTTGTGAAGTGTTTCAGCTTTGTCATTGAGGCAATCGCTGTGCATGAGAGACAGAGCATGGCTGAACTGGGGCTGTGCCCTACTCCCTGCACAAGCTGGCAGGAGAATGTCAGCTATGACTCCATAGCCCCCTTCCACTGTGGCTGGGCTCCTGCATGTCCTTAGCTTAGGAAAATGTTTCTTCTTGCTGGGGTGGCAATAAACAGAACACTGCTAGAGCCATGTGGTGATGAACCACTGCCTGTCCACTCAGTGCTGAAGAACAAGCACAACACAATTTCTTTAATCCCGATACTGTCTTTCTGGTTAAGCAGCATCCCACATTTAGTGAATGTCCCCCGGATGACTAATTCTGCTGGAGACTTCTAAGCACAAGCTCAGTGCAAGCCACAGCAGCTTGACAGAGGGAACTAGAAAGAAGAGCTGACTTTTGTACTTGGGGGCATAGACAGTGTCACAGGTACCTGTCAAGCATAGAGAGCTGGAGGAAAGAAAATGTAGTTTCTGCCATAAGCCTGAAACAATTCTATACAGTCTACCTCCTGATTTTTTTCTGCCTTGTTATTGAACCACTTATTGAGCTGCATTTACCTTGGAAATACCCGTCTGCTTTGCTGCATTATTTGCTCTTTCACTCTCCCTGTGATAATATCGAAGACAGTGGGCAGCACTTCCCAGTCCGTAAGTGCAATTCCCTCTTCTTGCTGTTTCATTTTTAGACTGCTCCTTGGGCTGATTCCCAAGCCAATCCTCAGGAAGGTCACCAGGCTCTCTCACATCCCCATGTGTCCCCACTCGGGCTTCCCAGTCCACTTTACCCTCCTCCCTCTGCCTCCAGCTTTTGCTGTCTTTGCTCAGAAAGCTGTTGTGGGGCTGGCAGCCAGCGGGGGAGTGGTGAAGGTTCAGCAGGGTGATGATGCAGCCCAAATATTTTTCACTTTAGATCTTGCCTCAGAATTTGGTTAGTCCTGTGATAGATGCAAGTCACTTCATTGCTTTGTGTATATAGGGCAACAAAGCTTTTCCTTAATAGCCTGCTTTAGCTTAACTCCAAAAGAGTAAGGGCAGAACAAGCCATGAACTGCTCTTGCTGAGCAGAGTGGGGATCGCTGCGTCCGTCATTCAGCAGGGGTGCCTGTCTGCTCAAGTTGTGCTGCCGGCAGAGGGATAACTGGGATGTTCAGGGAACAATGGACACAGGATTATCCAGAAAATGGCTGGTGCAGAGACACTGCGGAACAGTCAGTGCCATCAGTATGGCAGTGACAGCACAGTGCTGGCAGGGCTCACTGGCAAGCGCTGCTCTCATGGTCTCCCTGCACAGACGGTACCATGATAGACAGGGATCCTGTTTCTACACAGACAGAAAGATTAGAGTTTCCAAAATGTAAACATGTACAATCAGGACATTTAAGCACTTAGATGATATGCATTCTCATCACAGAGATGCATGTGACACACGTAAAAAGAAGAAACCCCACAACACTTCTGTGTGGTGCACAAAAATATGAACTTGGTAGAGATCTGCTGGGAAGTGACACAGTGGTCATGCTGTAGTCTCGTATCTGGAGAACCACTTCTCTTTTTCAGTAGATGGACTTGGTGGCAGTAGAGAGAAAAAAATGGATGTTTACAGATTATTAAGACGCAGAGACAGATTTTATTTTGAACCAAAAGTTAAAATTTATTTGGAATATCAATATACCCCAAAAAAATAAAAATAAAAACTTCCTTTTATGTAATGAAATAGCCATTTGAAAATGGTAAAATAAAGATATTTCTCATACTATTCTCTTCTAGTTATTGTACACATATTAAGGTTGTTTTTCTTTTTCTGAATATAAATCTAGCTTGAGCTTTAAGGCTCCAAAAAGCCTAAAGCATGTAGTGGCCCTTTTTGAGAAAGAAGATAAGTCAATCAGAGCTGCATTTTTTCGGCAGACAGGCCTGTTTGAAGCTGTCCAGGATGGGACAGAAGGGAGATTTCTCAGGAAGGTCACTGTTTCAGGGAAGTATTATTTTATATTCATTGGGAAATACACTCTAACCCCTCTTCATGCAGCATTTTACATTTTGATGTCCTGGGGAGGGCCCTGGTTCCCCTTAGCTGTCAAGTTAATGTGCAGATCCAATCTTACTTGTGTTGGTACAGCTGATTTAAGAAATCAAATCCTACCCTGTGGCGTTTGCTCTGCTAGAAATTAAGTCAGTAACAAGACCCTGGTCATGCCTTTATCCCTGTAAGCAAAAGCCTGTGTGTGGGGCACTGGCTGCAATGGAGCATTCATGATAGCAAGATCAGGGACTTGTCCTTTAATTTGCTTTCAATAAAATAAACGGAATGGAAAATGTATTGAAATAAACCAGTGGAAACCCACCAACAATTCTGAGTCACAATTCCTCCCTTGTAGAGGGCTCACTGATGCTAGGATGGAAAATGTGACTGAAAACCCACTTCAGGGCTGAGCAATGTCCCAGATGGTTCATGTCACCACTAAGCAAAAAGGGAATTTAGGTCTTACATCACCCTCTGCAACTGGGCTCCAGTGAGCTGAAGCAAAGCTACCTGAAGTCGTTAGACATCTCACCAACAATCTCACTTTCAGCAGACATTGGATCAATTCCTCAACTTAGGCAGTATGGTCTGAAATTGGTTTTGATTTCTTCCTTGACCAAAGCCATATTCATTACTTTATGTCTGTGTTTATGGTTTCTATACAAAGATGTTATACTTCTGCTTCTGGTTCTGAAGTACAGGATAGGCTACGACTACCAGAGATAGTACAGAACTACTGCATTGTATCTGGCACTGCTCACTGTTAAAAGGCTGCTGTTTCATGGTCACAATAATTGGTCTCTTATGCTCTTTGTTGCATGAGACCACCTGAATGTTGCCTGAACCATGAGGTACTATTGTTTTCATCAAAAATGTCCCGAGTTTTTACTTTACGAGAAAAAAATAAAATACACCCAGGACTTGAACAAATTATCAGACTATGGATGTTCCTCCAAACAAATCCACAGACCCACCTTTGCACTCAGGGACTGACTGCCTAATTAACTTCTGCAGGAGGGACCCCTACATGGAAGATTTATTCCTTCAGCCACCCCATCCTGAGCACCTGGCACCGTGCAGCCCACCCTCCTTCCATGTTGCCTTTCTTCATCTTGGAAAGGAGTGAGTGTTCAGCCTGGAAATACTTTGTGCTGGGATATGGAATACATTTCCCTCTGTGTCTCTCCTGCAACTTGTGCCAAATATTTTATTCCTGCTATCTTGCCTGACTCTTTTGAGTGATTCCCTTTGCACACTTTGGCCCTTATCTTGCAAGTAAAACTTGTATCATTTTACTATGAGATGCTGGTGAGAGGTCTCTTTTGGAGCCAGCTGCTCCAACTTGGGTTTTATCAGTGAGCCCAGACATAAATCATTTGTGACTCTGAGTTACAGAAGGTCTGTAAGAATGAGGGGTTTCCTTCTCATCACAGGCACAGTTTAAAGAGGCTGCAGAATTATCCAAGCTTTTGTTCTTTTACTAACTAGTTTAAAATATTTTCCCTAAAGTCTTCACTACACAGAAGTAGTGTTAAGGAAGAGCCAAATTCTGCTGGCAGCTGCCTAAGCATCCATACTGACCTTTCTGGTTTATTTCAGTACATTGGATTAATGCATCAAAACATAAAACACAGACTTTGACCCTGGCAGAGTGATCTCATCACCAGTGGAACTTTCCTGACTTTTAACAGTGGATCCCATAACAGCATTTCTAGCATCTCTCATGGCTGTCATAGGTCCTATAATCCTTGGTAAATTTATATAAGGTTCGAGTTCCCCATGGCATGCGTGAATGCAACACAATTTAAAATAATTAGGGGAAAAGGAATTCTGGTACTGGACAGAAAAATCTGAAAATACAACTCCAAGATTCAAGCCAGGGAAAATAAGTAGGACCCAATTAGCTCTGTTTGTATCTTGTGGCTCAAAGGGTGGAACAGCAGGAGTACCGTTGAGGTGTCATTACATTAGGGTTGACAAGCTCACTGTTTAAGTATATGCAAGTGGATTAAATGTGATGTCTAAATATGATGCATGTATGTTTCAGGAGAAGAAAAATAAGAAAAAGTTTCAGCTGTTTTTTGCCTTTTTGTCAAATTCTTTAATGCCAGTCACCCCATTTGTCTCCAGTGGAAAACCTCACAGGAAAAGCCCAATGGTACAGTAGGGCCACAGGACCTGTGTAAATGTGATGTTATAATTTCCTGAAGGAAACAGCAGTGTCACAGCCAGTTCCCAGTGTGACAATAACTGTTCCCTAATTTTTCACTGTACCTTACATGTGTGATCCTGCTGCCACATCCCTACAAGCATGCTTGTCTGCAGCCCAGTCACCTGCCAGGATGCCCCCTGCCTTTGGTGCTCAACTTCCCCTGCACGGCAGGGGTGCATCTGCGCTGCCTGCTGAGGAGGTCACTCGGGCTGGTGACTGCACTGGAGCCGCTTCCCAGGCAGCAGGGGAGCTGCCTCTCCCACACCCAGCCTTGTCTGGCAGGGCAGTGGGCATGGGGAGGAGCAGGTGCTGGAAATAGGGCAGAGATACCCATGAGGTCTTTGGGAGACAGGGAAAGAGCGGGTGGATTTCTTGCTCTGCTGAAATCAGTGTTGGCATTGTCAGCGTTGCCATCCAGGACCTAGAAGTGTGGGGGTTTAATCCTATGCAATTAAGGGAAACAGAGTATTAAACAGGGTAGATTGCTGGTTGCAACCCCACCCTGTCTCATGCCCATGTGAAAGTTGGGCCACAAGTCCTTGCCATGCTGTGATGTCACTTGCCATCGATAAAGGTTTTGAGTCATGAGCCATAAGCCTCAAATTCACAGGAGATATGCAGGGCTCCTTCCCCTCTGCTCAGATAAAAGCAGTCAGGCACACCGGCTCTGTTCAAAGCACAGCAAAGCCTCCACTGACTTCAGAGAGTCCAAGATTTCTGCTCCAGCTTCAGCTCCAGACACTGGACCACTTCCAGTCCCTCTTGCTCTGTCTGAGAGACTTAAGACACACAGGACTGAGGCTCTAAATGGCACAATGGTGGGCTTTACTAACGCTTTATCAGCTAATTGCAGTTAACTTTAATTTTGCCTTTTCCACTCTTTACTGGTCTTAACCTGCTTTTTAGCCAGGGTAAAATTAAACATGAGGAAAAAGGCTTATTCAGCATTATAATTACCTACTCCCAAGCTGTATAACAAAATGGTTTACACATTTAATTGGTTTTGTCTAATATTTTCACGTATACAGTAGTCCTATTAATGAATATCATAGCTTCATTACTGCATATCACATTTTGCTATGTTTTGTACCATAAAATAATGTCAGCACATCAATAACTTAAATAACACAAATGTAAACTCATTTTCTGCTTGTTATAATTACGATTTGAGCCTGAAAAGGCCTTTGATTTGTAAGACCATTCACATAATATGGAATGTAACTTTATTTTTCTTTTGTATATAATGAGACACCGAAAGCCCTTGTCATCTCTTAACAGGATACTAAAGCAGCTCTGTTTCATGAATGACAGCACAATTAAAGCTAAAAATCATAATTAAAAAAAAAACCCCTTTGTACTGTACAATCTCAAATTAAAGCAAGAAAGATAATGACAATCTTTTGCATTAGCCAGGAAATGTGATTCTCTGCCACTGGGCTGTTTTTTCTTGTTGACAATTCACAGAATGTGTATATGGGTGTAGTTATAGGTGTGTGTATATTCTATGCAGAACAGCAGTCCCTATTTTGTTGATCTAGTTCTTCTAATTGTTTAGTTAAACTACCTAGCTGTTACAATTTAGAATACTACATTAACACATTTAACATCAAGTGTACATACTTGCGTCTTTGAAATACTAGGAACTTTTACACATTTTATTTGGCTTTGTAAGGACTGGAATATCACAGATAATGCAATCTACTTGTCTTTGAAAGAATATGGCTGTTCTCAACTAACTCTCTAAGGTTCAGAGTGAAATACATTTCTCCTTAAATCTGTAGCTGACTCCAGAGAAGAAAGAGTGTCTTCTTAAGTGGTCAGTCTAATGTTACAGTACAGATTCTGCAGAGATATATTTATTTAATGAAAGATAACTCTCTCTGGACTTTAGAGTCAAGCTGTTGCAGCAAAATTACTCCATTTAGACTATTTTTTTTCTACAGAAATCTCAAGAAAAACCTATCCCAAGTATGTTTTGTAGTAGTATCTCCACATGACCAGAGGAGGGCACTTTGAACATCTTTGCACTGCCCAGGAGGCAGATGCAGAAGCACAGTGATACCCAATGTCACACAGTCCTGCCACCTCTCCCAACTCAGGCAGGCATCCTCGTGTCTGCAAAACACAGAATCCAGATTGTACCACAGGGCTCTGTTCTGAAAACAGTGGGCAGATAAATCACTCTCTTCTCGCTAACTGCGATTTCTCCCGATTTCCCCCATTTAATTCAGTGTTGCTGCAGGCTAAATTAAGAGTAATGGATAATTCCTAAAAATCTCATGAGGGGAGTCGTCTCCCTCTCCTTCCTGAACATCCCTCCGCTATTAGCCCCTGGTAATTTAGCAAATATTGATTGATTTAACCCTCTATGACTTATCCTGCTGCAGAAATTCCTTGCCTCTAACTGAAAAATGCACTTGGAAAATGCACTCTCTGAGATATGTATTGCAACAGTGCATCTTCTCACATTAAACTCCTGTAAAAGTACTGCTCCTTTCCGCCTTCTGAGGGAGGTCACTCTGTGTCCCAGATCTGCTCTCCTGGCAGAGCACATAGCAGAGAAATCAATCTCTTCTCTTTTCCATACATAACCACAGTGTGGAGTTCAGCCAGTTTCCATGCAGGAAACACATTTTTGGGCTTCATTTTGGCTAAAGGTATCAACCTTCTATGGAAAAGATTTTAATTCTGCAATCTTGTTGTTATTATAGACAGATATTTTTTGTCACATCTGCTTTTTTTTGATGCAGAGAAATTATTAGAAAGAATTTAGAAACCTCTTTTCTTTTTTTGAATTAAAGTCTCTCCTCCACCTTGGGGAAACACACTGCTTATTTAATGTACTTTTTTCTCCCCCCTTAACATTATTCCATTTCTCTTTTCTTCTCTTTTTTCTTTCCTTTTTTCTTGATTTTTCTCTTCTTTTCTCCTTCTTTTCTAGAGCAGAGAGGTACAAGAAGGAAGTTGTCTTTCATCAGCAGTCCTTTGAGATAGAGTAGAATTCAGTGAGTCCTCACCATGATAGGATCATAAACTTACTGGGTTAAACCAAGCTAACTTTCCCTAAGCTGCCAAGTTTTAGCTGCACCATACATATATGTGTTTCCTTGTGCCTTTTTTTTTTTTCTTATAATTTTGTTTTTCTTGATGACCCTGAGCTATGGCTTCTCGCTTCTACCACTAGTCAACCTTCCTTTCTTTTCTGGTTTTGCCAATATAGGCCTCAAAGAAAAAATGGCAGAAGAGCACAAAGTAGCTGAGGTACATGAGAGAGGACCAGATGATGTTCTGCACGTGGGAATGGCACTGGCCCTGCTGCATCCAGGAGAAGACCAGGTAATTGATCACGCAACCGATCAACATCTGAGTGATCTGCGACAGGGTGATGAACATGGCAAACTTGCGTGAGACCCTGAAGCCAGCGGCCCGCAGGGCATAGTACGAGTACATGACGGCGTGTACTCCATAGTTCATGGTCATGAACCAGCCACCGCCAGCCACCATGTCCTTGTAGGAGTACCAAGAGTAAAGTAACACAGTAATGTGGTGGTACCAGTGTAAGAAGATGAGCTTCTGCTTCCTAAGGATAATGAATATTGTATCACCTGTAATAAGAACAAAACACAAAAAAAAAAAAAAAGAGGGGAGGAAATGAGAAACATATCAAACAACTCCATAATTAACGCAGTGCTCTCTTCCCTTTGCTGTTGCTGGAGTATACACTACTTTAGAGCATGAAATCCGCCTCACCTCTAAATCTGAGAGCCCCTCTGAGAGCCAGTTTGGCTTCTAATCCCTATGCAATCTTTAGCAAACCAATGCATCTATGTTTTCCTGTATGGATAACCCTGTCTGAAAACTCCATAGGTTTACTTGGTAGCCCTTTGCTGCAAAAGTTATCCACAAAAGCCTGGGGTGAGGTATGTGCACGTATCGTCTCTAACTGTGAGCCTGCCAATCATATACTGTGACTGGAAGAGAAATGCAGCTTGACAGAGAGCAGAAAACCTAGAGGAAGCAGCACAGTGTCCTCTGATTCAACTGTCTACGTGCAAACTGAAGCCAGTTAAAACCAGCACAGCCTTTTGAGGTAATACACAAAAAAACCTGTTGCATATGCAACCTACCATGCCAAAACAGATGCTTCCAGAAAGAAATTTGGGTTATAATGAAACACACATCCGATTTCTGCAAATCCATCTTACTATTGCAGGAAAGTAAATATTATTCCTCTGTCTTGCTTTTTTTCTTCCCTCTGCTTCTCATGATTGCAATGAGCATCTCAATTAGATATATGGATATACATGTATGCTACTTGTTTTCCACTGTTATACACACAGTGTTTCCAAAAGAATCACTGAGATTTGAACCTGGGAACTTAGTTTGATGTGTAAGTATCCCAGGAAACCTAAGTCATGGATGGAAGCAAAACTGCACTGTCTTCACAAGGTCTATAATAAACCATAACACTGCTGTTCACTTCATTAACCACAAGACGTTGACTCATATTTTAATAAGTAATCATATGTTCAATTTTTTGTTGCTGTGCAGTTTTAGCTGATGTTCCTCATTTTTAACAACTACATTTCTGTGGGTTTGCAGCAATTTAAGCAGCAGGAAACCAAAGGATTCTGACACAGCAAGGCAACTGGTGTCTGTCTCATTGTAGTTTTAATGCTGATGAATTGCTATCCTCTAATTTGCTGAACCAAATTACCTGCTGAAAGGTAAAGTCTTATTTTTGCTGCACACCTGTACACAGTGAGAACTGCAGTCCTTTGGGGTTTAATAAGGGTATCCTCCAAAATGAAAGCTGGAGGGCTGCTCCTTTCCATTAAAACAGCCCTTTCTTACACTAACAAGCCATGGATGAGAACACATGAAGACTGACTTTCAAGTTGGCTTTCACATGTATATCGTAAGTATCCTTATCAAGAAACAGCTGGAGAGATATAAGTTTATAAAAATCAGGACTGAAAAAGCTAGGGATATTATGGGAAATTGGTTTCTACTTGGAGGAAGCAGTCAGCCACAGCTTTCATAGTCTAGGGAGGAAGCACCTTACTGTTCATAATTGCACACTTAGATGTGTATTGAAGAACGAAAGCTGCAGAATGGAAGCAGAGCTTGACTCAAAGCTTTTTGCTGGCACGGCTGCAACAGCCCACCTCCGCTTCTGTAGCCACAGGATGTGCCAATTATACCACTCCTATTTGCCTACAAGTAGTTCGGGAAGAGGTATGGACCAGATTGCTTTTACTTCTTGACTGCCCTGCTGTGTATAATCACTGCAGTTTATTCCTAGGCTGGGAAAGGTCTTATTCAGCTGCACTTAGATCTAACTTCAGGCAAGCTGAAATTGACCTCTAGAGACTAAAACATGCAGTTTGGGGCTGGTTATGCTTACTCAGTTTTTCTGAAACTTAAATGGAATTTTGACAGTGATGAGACCCTTCTTGTGCATCCTGCATGGACACTTCTTCTCTAAAAATACACAAATGCATATGAGAGAGAGAGAGGGTACCCACCTAGTTCAGGTGCTTTGCTTAGCACAAATGCATATGCCCAGAATTTGCTGACAGGTCCAATGTAAAAACTCTGGTCACACACTGACTGCTTCAGGCCTTTGGTCATCAAAATGTACAGCATATAAGCACCAGTTCGAACAGCACCGAATATACTTTAAAACAAAAAGAGAAAATTAGAAAAGGTCAGTGGACATTTGAAATCTACAAGCATTCACTTCAAATCATTATGAGGAAAAGGCCATAACTGTGCTGAAATAAAAAGTTTGAGACAGCTTGAAAGTTGGAGAAACTCTGTTGGGTTCTAGGAAGTTACTCTGAACTCAGACCTGTAAATTGGACTGCAGCCACATCCCCTGGTAAAAGTCTGGAACGATAACATCAGTGTTTTTATTTCCTTAGCACAGGAATGATCCTTCAGTTTTCAGGAGCAGGGAAACATCTATTTCAGCTCAAAACAACATGCAGAATTTTGATACTGATGGCTGGGAAACTACAGGAAATGAGTTGATAAAATGCGGAATTAGCAACTTAATCAGGACCAATTCACTCTTCTGGTTTCCTCAGAGTTTTCTCTCATCTCTCCCTGTATTTGTTACATCCACAGGAGCTCTGAGCACAGCCATTCTCAGGTAGGGCACACCGATTTTGATGAGGAATCTCAGTCAGAGCCAGTGTTTTGGTGCAGATGTTTGACTTCATCCCTTAACAGGTCATGGTTAACAGTGGGAAAAGGTAGTTAAATCAAGCTGTGAACAGCTGATTCACCTTCACCTCATCAAAGTGAAATGCAAGGTAACAGTGTTCTGTTAATGAGAAACTTCAAGAGATTTGTAACAGTATTAATTAGTGCAATTACAGAGGGGATAGGTTGACATCCAGCTCTTATCAGGAACAAAGGCTTCTGTCTCACCAGCAAGGAACTCTGCAGAAGGAGTTTTGTCTCATTGTTTTATGGCAAGAACATGCCTGCCTGTTGTCTACCACTGTAGGATGGTGTCCCCACAGAAGCTGTGATGAGTACTGGGTGAAGGAAGTAGCTTTCAAAAAGAAATTAAGCAAAGACAGACTCAATCTATTTTGGGGTTGCGTATATCTTACTTTATGTCTACATCATACGTCCTCATCCCTCTACCCAGCTCCATCTTTTCTCCCTCTAACTTCTTTGTGACCTTGACCTAACCTGGTTCCCACTCTGCCTCATTGTCTTTCGTGATTATTACATGGCAGCAGGCAAAACAAGCCACCTAAAACTGATGTATAAACACATGTGGGTAATGCAAGCTGCCATTTATGCAAAGTGTGTGAAAGAAGGAACAGTTCCCCTGAAGTTATAGACTCCCTGTTAATTGTCCTTGTCTTGTGCAGTCAGTATTCTGTAAAAAAACATATTTTAAAATCATCAAGGCAGCCTCAAAAGCTGAGTTCAATGGCAGTTTTTATGGTACTTGGTCAGACTAGATGGTTCTAGTAAGCCTACTGCATATAGAAACTGCTACCTAACATATATAATATGCACAGAATACTTAGATTTCCACATCTGTAGCATTGATACACCCAGTCAAATCTGCCTGCTTATAAGGAACAAATGCAGCTTGCTCTCCCCTGTCCACTGCACAGAACACGCAGCACAGGAGTGCCACAGTGCCTGCTGCTCTTTGGGCTGTCAGCAGCATCACAGATGGGGCTCTACAGCCAGGTCATACCCATGGAGAAGTGCTGCATCCTGGCTCCTGCACCATTACCCTCTGATGCCTGAGGTTTCACTGTGCAATCAGGAAACTCAGACTGTGAGCACTTACAAAGCTACTATTATTATCTGCTATTTGCCAAGTGGTATTTGCGCATTGGCTCTGCTGCCAGATGAGGCCCCTTGTGCTATGAGCAAGTAAAAAACCACCCTGCTGTGGTTTTCAGGTGTGCTGAAGAAGTTTAGCTGAGTCTATGTTGCCCATTAGCATTGCCCAAAGCAACGCACATATTCCCAGGCTTAGGCAAGAGAGCCACTGCAGTCTCTCACGTACACCCACCACTTCATGCAGAGGAGACAGTGCAGTGCTCTCAGCATCTACACAGCTCATAGTGCATCCTCTCCATGTAGGGTTGTTTCCTCCCAGAAATGCTCTCTCAGCACACTTTTCCCAAGTCTTTCAGGCATCAGTCATTTTAACTCAGCAGAGAGTGCCAAAACCTGCAGGAAGAGTTTTGAAATGAGGTGCAACTTATTTTGTGTCTTCTCTTTGGTGTTTAAAACATCCCCCCCCCACACACACTTTTTTTTTCCCCTTCATTTTTTTTTTTTTTTTCTTCTCAGGAGCTGGATTTCTCACTCCCAGGAAGACAGAAGATCCTTACAGAGATGTGATTTGATGACATCCTGAGGCAGTAAACTCAGGCTAGCCAGGGCATGCTGCTGCCTGCTCTTATGTTTTGGGTGGTTGCAAAACTGGGTGGAGGAAGATCAGGCAGAATACCTAATGATACACTGGTTCTCCCATTAGCAAGTATCTCAGTGCTGACATTAAAATGGGGGGAGAAAGGGAAATTTTAAATAATGAAATCAAACAGCTGCAAGCAATATGTCTTTCTCTATAAAGAAGCTGTATTGCTGGTCTAACAAATTGTTTGCTCCTTAAGTTTTAAAACCAAAGAGAATTCTGTGCCATGAACACAAACACCAATGAGAAGAACACTTGTTTGAGCAACAGTCAAACATGATCTAACAGTGATTGGGTATGGACACTGGGTGTGTGTGTCCCACCCAGGGATCTAACCTAGACTGATAACAGAGCCACAGAGTCTGGTGGGGATTACAGTGTCCCTTTGCTGTTTTTGAGATAATATTGATGTAATTCTGCCAGTCTTTCCATTTAGCAACTACTACAGAGCTCCCCTTGGAGCACACACATGATGATTCCCACTCACACACTTTTCTACAATTCCACAGGATGGCAGCTTCCTCTAGTTCCACGACTCTTGAAGTGACCCCAGTTACAGCTGTACATGGTGTGACTCAGACTAATCTCTATTTTTTTATCAGCAGAAACCAAGGTACATTTTCACACAATTCACCATGGAAGGCTTTATGCAAAAGAAGGATAGCAAACTCCAAGTAACTGATTCAATTACCTAAATAGACACCATGAGCAGGTAGCTGCTTATAAGAAGTGCTGCATGCCAAACCACTACCTTGCCAACAAGTATGCGCCACCTGAGACTGAAAAAGATCTAATGCATGCATGCAAATGTCTTGGAGCCAGAGAACTAAGAACTGCTTTTTATGCCTCTGCCACTTGATCTTGTTTGTACTGTAAGGTAAAATCAACCAGGAAATTTCTATCTTGCAAAGACATGATGTGCAGCAGAGTGATGACATTGCTTACTCAGTAAATTACTTCTGCTTCATTCTGTCCTCACCCTGCTCTCTGCTGTAGCTTTTGTGAGGTATTGAAATGAACTGCTTACCAAAGCAGTCTATCTGGTGGGAATCATCTGCAGGGATTTTCAAAATAAGGTAGCAGTGAACTACTGTACAATTACAGTCTTTTAAAGCTAGAGAGACTGATCAGAAACAAACTGCACCATCTAATGCAGCTTTCTTATCTATTCGGGCTCAAAATGTCCTACATTCTCCTCCCTTCAGGCAGTGACTTCTCTGTAAGTTAAAAAATGCCCAACTGATATTTTACTGTCCATTGTATGATCAAAATATATCCACAAGTAAAATACAAACTAGTATTTTTCCCTCTCAAACTTGTTTTCAAACAGGGGTTGTTGGGTTGACCCTGGCTGCATGCCAGGTGCCCACTAAAGCTGCTCCATCAGTCCCCTCCGCAACTGGACAGGGGAGAGAAAATATATCAAAAGGCTCCTGGGCTGGGATAAAGGCAGAGAGAGATCACTCATCAGTCACCATCAAGGGCAAAACAAAGCCAACTTGTGGAAATGACTTTATTACCAACCAAATTAGGGTAGCATAATCAGAAATAAAAGCTGAATCTTAAAAACACCCCCCATCTTCTCTTATTTGTGGGTTTAACTTTACTCCTGAATTCTCTACCTCCTCTTCCCAAGTGGCGAGGGGAGGAGGGGGATGAGCAATGGTCCTCCTGCTACCAAAACCTGGCCACAGAAATCCAGTACTCAGAGGGCCACAAAACATATCCCATGCACGGCTTAGCTGCAGAATTAAGAAGAGTTGGAGAGCTGGCTGATGGGAAGACAACGCAGGTGTTATTGTATAAGGCCTATTGCTACTTTCTGCTGTCTCCATCCTACCTGCCAGTAGGGAGTGAAGTATTTGTTCGTCAAAAGCCCATGTGAGTAGCAGGTACCTCAAGCCTTCAGTCCAACCCCAGCTGGCGTTGGAGCAGGCTCAGCTGCTCCTCACAGTGGAGGTCATTGCCTGTTTTTGCTAGGGCTGCTTTCTATTGAGACCTATCCCTGCACTTGGCTCCTGACACCTCTGGACACCCCAATCCAGGATCAACACTGCAGAACAGATCTGCAGGGAATGTGACTTCCAAGAACAAATTTAGAAGTGCAGCATGGAATATAGCCACATGTCCTAAAGGATAGTTACCGAGTGGAAAGTCTCTACTCTGGTTTTAAAATAACTTAACCAAACAAACCACGTAATCTATATATGCAGTGCCCAGCTGGTTCAACCAGTTTCTGAGGTGTTGGACTACAGTGTGCTGTGGGTGTGCTGGGCTAGTCCAGCAGTGAGCCAGCTGACCACCCAGACAGACCTCCCACAGGTCCAGCTCCAGTTCCTAGCCTGAGGCCCAGCTGGAAAAGAAAAAAAATATTAATTCTGCCCCAACCTCCTTACAAAGTGACTCAAAGGTGTTCTGGCAGGTAAGTCTGTGCCCTGGAAGCACAAGGCTATGGCAAAAAGCACAACGCCGTCCTTCGTGAAAGCCACATCGAGCAGACAGTGGTCCTGGGAAAGCAGCTGAGATGACCACACGGACACAGCCTGCTTGTAGCGTAACATCAAAAAAAGAGGGGAAGCAGGTTCTTTAGCTGTTTTATTTTTTATTTTAGCATGTGAAATATTTACAGAGGGAGCACTCTGAAATGTCTAAAGGGCAGCAGGTGAAGATGTGGAGCTTCCTACACCTTCTTTCATGACAAATCAAACCATGTTCACCTTCCTGTTCTGGTCAGCAGCAGTACTTTGGAAGTCATTCCAAGCTTCCCTTCTGCTGCTGAAGAGCTTTCTCATAACATAATAAAATGGCCTTTCTGTGCCCTTTTGATTTAAATCCTACAGTCCTCAGGAAAGAGGAAGGAGTTGCACTGCAAATGCTGGGTCAGCACAGGAATGTGGTAAGTACAGTGACCAGAGTCTGTCAGTTCCAAAGCAGCAAGGCAGCCCTGAGAGCACACCTAGAGACAGCAGTATCTGTAAAAAGGGGCAGCAAAGTATTTCTGTGCTTAGCCAAGCAACAGAACACACACAAACTAATGAACTGATACTGGGAAAATGCAGGGAGGAAGCATGTGTAAGAAACAACACTCAGAAATAATTTTCTTGAAAAGAAATGCAGCTTCATCAAGCACTGCTGAACTCCCCAACAGTACAGATGTTAAAAGAGTAAAGAAACTCAGGAACTCCTGGTATTACCAAGCACCATGTACCAAGGTGGGTGCGTCTCCATGTCAAAGAACATCTCACAACATTCAGTCATTCCCTTGCTGTGCTTTTTAACTCATTCCTAAAAATAAGTTTGTAACAAAGCAATTTTTCCACGAGTGGTAGGCTTGTTTTGCAGTTCTCTGGAAGTATTTACAGTTTTTCTTCTCCACCTGGTAAGGGTGAGCTTCATTCCAATCACACTTTTCTTCTGCAGTTCGAGAGTACCAGCCCATCTGAGATGTGCACCACAAAGATAACACAGAAGAGACAGGGCTAGGTGATTTCTTAAGAAACTGACAGCTTTTGTTACTGGAAATTAAACTGTTTGTAGGAGATTTCCATCTGTCTCCCCTAAGACCCTGCTTTGGCCACATGAGAAGGAATGGTAGTTCTTCTGACTCAGTAGACACTGGGGGACCTCCAGAGCATGCAGGCATTGAAGGGGGCACTTGCCAACCCACAGAGGAAAGAGTCTTTTCCAAGTTTGTATTATTTTTTCCTAGGTGAGTACAGAGAAAGTTGGCAGAGCAGTATTGGGAAATGGCCTGTTCCAGGGAGGAAGGACATGATGACAGGTCCTACTTGGCAAATAGGGCAGGAGTTCTGGCAACATGCATTTGCATGGCCACCACATACTAAATATATATTTACAGCTGTATTGTAGAAAGATAAACCTAAACTACTAGTCAGATCACAGTGTGCTTGCTGCATTGCTCTTGCTGTGGTGATTATACTATCAGCCCAGTGGGAAAGAGGAAGATTTAATGAACCATTGGCCTGCTCCTAATCTAAAACTGGTCTCTATATTTTGTGGTGGTTTCATGTCCCCTAGGAGCAGAGTACTCTGCGAAACTGCTAACCATAATGGCAGAAAGAGAAGACTGTCAAACAGAATTTTACCAGTAGAATCAGAATGCTTATGGGAGTGTGGCCTCAACATCAGTAAAAAAAAAAACAAACCCAAACAAAAAACAAAAACAAAAACAAAAAACAAAAACAAAAAAAACCCCAACCCAAAACCAAAAACTGCACTTTTTTCAGTTCTCTCAGGATGTGGCTATAGAGAGGATAGTTTCTTTTTAAAGTTGAGCAATATCAAAAGGGATAAATCATTTTATCAGGTTAAAGCATTTATTAGGGTAAGGACAAATCAGGAAAGGATACACTGTGGTCTGGTTTGTGCTGACCAGAATTATGGACCAACACCCTATTGACTTTTACTGGTATTTGGGTGCTTATTCAAAGCCTATTGCTCCAAAAGCTTTTGTGGACAGATGTGCCAGACTGTTTCAAGGCTGGGAAATTAATTAAGACCACAAGAGTAGCCTCCCTAAGAGCCTGTCTGACAGAGAGAGCATTCCTTCCTCCATGGGAGGGGAGGGTGAAAAACCTGGTCACACATCAACCTTCCAGCGTACTGAAGCAAAGGACAAATGAGAAATACATTTCCTGGCTATTTAAGTTTCCTTAAACTTTTGTGTCCATGGGCACATGTTTACAGGATATCACTGAGAGAGAATGTGAGTCCTGTGGGCCCCACTTCCTGGGGGGTTGGCATGTGCAGGAACATGGCAAAGGAGCAGCACAACCCACCAGAATTTGCAATGTTTTGATCTGATTTCTGACACCCAAGCTGCTCTTGGGTTTGTGGATTGGTTAGATTTCATCGCACCTGTTCCTCTACTTCTTTTTTTTTATATGAATCACCTCTAAAGTCTCGTTGTGATTTTTTTCCACTGATGGGCATATTTGTCCACATCTGGCCAGCTCTGTAAGGGGAAGGGAGGAGCAGTACCAAATTCACTGGGCAATGTGCAATATATGATGGTGCAGTATTAAAAAAAAAAAAAAATTGAATTTTCCAGATGGAACAGATCTTCTAAAAGAGAGAGGGAATCAATTATGCCTATGAAAATCTTAATATTTAGTGTCACGAAAAGGTTGTCAGACCACCTAAATGCTATCTTAGACGTGACTCCTGTCTTAGTTTCTCTTGATGGTATTCAAGAAAATTTAAGTTACATAAATTCCATGAATTACCCAAAGTCCTGGATCTTCCTGTATTTACACAGGTGTAGAAACTATATGGCTTATCCTTGATTGCAAAATCATGATATTTCTACTGTACGGTGAAAAGCTGATCATTAAGCATGACTGAAATGTGACCAGTGACTGAAAGCTATCGTTTGACTGTTGTGCCAGATAGTGACCTACATGGAATTAATGCTTTTATTTTGATTTCACAGAGTTAATGAGATCTGTTTTTAAGTCAGTGCAAAATAATGAGTCCATGAAACTCACAGAAAAGCAGCCTGGAAAAGGATCTGGCACCCTGCATCCTAAATGGTCAGTGTGACACAAGGGCAACCTCTATGAAATATTAATTTGTATTAATAACTGACTAGAAGAACCAGCTTTGTAAGTCTATGCCTAGTTATTAAAAATATTTCACTAGGTTTGTGGGAGAACATTTAACTTTCCAAATTAAATTAACCAGTTTCTTGGTCAGTGAAGGATACACAGCGATATGGTACTCACAAAAAAGTCTGAAAAAGAACGGTATTGAGTATGGATTTGGTCACTCTTAACTCTAAATGTAGTATTTTTGAGTTGTTTTATAAGCATTTAAAAGACAGGACTTCTTAACAACGAGTTACCTTGAAATCCTAAAGAGACACTTATTCAAATCACAGCTGGTGAACTCAGGCCAACTGTTATTTTGTAAGAAATGGCAAAGAAAATGAATGTAATTAGGCTATTGTTTCATCGTCTTTCAACATTTCCAAAGTGCTTTCAAGCAATGCTAAGGTTAGTCATGAAGAGGGAGACCTGTTCTTGCAGAAAGGCTGTTGTTTTAAGACATTTGTAAAGCACTCTGTTTTGCCTCCTAGAACCGATCCAGGTACCTCCTCAGAAGGGTCTGCCTCCTCACTGAATCCACTTCATATGAACATCTCCATTCTCTCCACAGAGCAGACCTTCCTCTGCCATTTCAAAACCTTGGTCTTCTCTGCTTTCCAACAGCCAAGACCTACCACCTCCAGCCTGGGCTATCCCAGAGTTCTCAACCTAAATAATACTCAGGCCAGCCATTCCTTTGGGTCAGACATTGCTGTGTGAAGAACTGCTAGGTACAAAGCTGTTCGTAAGCTGGGGTCTATTCAGGTAACTTCCTTTAAACTTCTGTCCATGACGGCATCTCCAAGGCCCTTAACATTGTATGGATGAATTCCTCACAGAACTTTACGGCCTTTACTCATGTGATAGCCTTGTAAGGTGGTTAAGCAAAAAAACCCATTTCAAAGACAGAGAGGTGAGGCAATCTGAAATTTAACTGTCCTGTCAAAAATCTGTGTCCGAGCTGGGGTAAGAAATGATGTGCAACTTCATGAGTCCAAGGCTGTGGGTTCAGTCCCCGTATGGGCCATTTTCTTAAGAGTTAGACTTGATCCTTGTGGGTCCCTCCCAGCTCAGGTTATTCTGTGAATCTGAGTTCTGGTTCAGTGCCCTACCCATGAGGTCTGTTTGATGTAAGCAGAAAGAGGTCTGACCTCACTCTGTATCAGTGAAAACATTATAGTTGAAAAAACAGTAGACACATTCCCATAGGAGGAATTATCTTCAGAGTCCCTTGACCTACTGCAGATTTTCTTTTCCTTTTTTAAAGTTCTCTAAACCTTCAAGTCCAAAGTCCTTCATCTTAGTAACCTAAGGTACACCTATATCTTTCAAGATAAATAGTTTATAGACATAAAAGCTATTGGGACACCTCTTAACAACACTTCATTGCTTGTACATTTGATATTTTGGCAGTACACTTTCAAGATCTAAAAATACAGAGTGATGTGCAGAGACATACAGTGCAAATTTACAAAGCTGTGCTGTCCTAGAAACACCAACAGCTGAAAACGTTCTGACCTAGCCTGAACACCAGATGTGCCTTCCACAGATGCAGTCAGACCCTTGCTTTCCCTCTGTTTTCCCGTAGGAAAATACGTTAGGCAGACACGAGGGTAGATTTGGCCTGACACAGCTGGACAGACATGACAGAGAATGTGAACTTACAAAGTGAATTTCAAGAGTATCCATGCTTTTACCTCGTTCCCATTGAGTTTGCATAGGACCAGACTGCAGCAACTGACCTTAACTGTAGGTGAAAATACTTGGATGTTCTCCCTCACAGAAGTTTTGCAGTTGTTTTAACTATTGTAGTTGTTTTGCACCAGTGAACTCCTCGGAATAAAATCAGGTATGGATTCAAATCCATGATGGGGTGCTTAACTCCTTGTGACATGAGGAGACACAAAGGTGAGGTGGAAATTTTAATGCCAATATTCTTAAAAACTCCTGCTCTCCTTTACTTATGCCTTCAATTGATAAAACTACAAAAATGGAGTGTTAATCCTATTCAGCAGCAACGGAGTATGTAGCAAATCCATTTTTAAAAGGCCCCTATCCAGCCAAGTCTATGAAGGAAAAGCCTGAAGACAGAACCAGTGAGTCAACGATGGACAAAAACAGAAACCTAAACTCTCACAGTAAAATGAAAAAATCTGATTATTTTGAAGTCAGTCTTTCAGAGGATGCAATGCTTCTTTTTGTATGTTTGGGCTTTAGGACTATCGTAACATTACCGAGCACCACCCAAGCTGAACTCCTTTCTTCTCTATATTGTTTGCATTTCTCTGGAAAAAAAACCTAAAAAAACCCAGAGTGGCTAGAATTTTCTCACATTTTCCTTTAAGAAAAGTAATTTTGGGCACAGATGTGAAAAAATGTTACCAAGTTTTCTCTGGTGCCAATTAACTATGGTAACTATTTACATGCTCATTCTATATCTAGTAATTTTAGTGTAAAATTGTAAAAACAAAGAAGGAGCCTTGTGCCACCATATTTTACCCCTTGTTAACTGTGTTTAGACAATCATGTGTTCAGTTACTATAATTCAGTTGCAGCAGATAATTGAAAGCACAGGAACAACTCCCTCATGCCTGCGTCCTCCAAGGCCTAGCCTATAGATAAAATTATTTGGGATTATTTATTTATTTATTCTCCTTTATTTGGGATTATTTATTTTCTGACAACATGCCAGAAAAAGAAAAAAATACGGAATAAGCACCTTGGTTCCATGATATGCTTTTTTCTTACGATAACTGAACACCTTTAAAAGCACTTTTTCAAAAATTAACGTAACAGTCATTTAAGAGCACTTATGTTAATCTCATTCTTTAAAAAGAACACAAAACTCATCTCCTTCAGCCCATATGTCTGAAAGGCTGCAAGGTATCTATAAAATGACTAAACTATTGTAATTAAGAGCACAATTTTCACAAATGTTTCAGTCTAGAAAATGTCTTTAACTTCCTAAACTGCCTGAAAGCTTGTAATGACTAATGCCTTTGTTCTCACTTGTAATTTTACCTCTCCAGCTGAGAGAGGAGAAGAAATGCACTATTTGAAAATGTTCACTTTCTTTGGGGAGGTGAATGTGATTACTAGCAATGGGCATTCTCTGTTGCTCTCCTCTGCTCTAAGTTCCTGTATCCATGCATCCCACAGTGAGCTCCAGCCCTCTCCTGCTGGAGCTATCCTATCATTCCACCGATCCCACAAGCAGGTACTGTCTCCTGTGCCTTGCTGCCCAGCCCTCTGTGCTGCTCTGGCTGGCTCCATGGCCATGCCATTTGCCTGGACACATGAATGATGCAGCTAAATAGTCTCTCCTCCACTTCTTAATGACATGATTTTATTGCTCTCATTCATAGTGGGGAAAAAGAAGACCAGGAAAGGTAGGAGCCTTTCCAGCCAGCCTTGGCACTAGAGTTCAAAATGTGGCTCTGAGCAGCTGTTCTGCTCTAAGAAGCCACTGAAAAGGAATTTAAGACAGCGGTTGGCATCTCTGCTGGATCTTGTTTCAAATGCGGCCCTTTACAGGGTGACAGAAAATCCCAGGACTGACTCAAAAGCTTGGAAGTACACAGGCCACAGTTGAGAATGCAGCAGGAACTGTAGCAATGCTGTGTTAGGTACATTAGGTTTATTACAAACTGTATAATCCACTGCTCTGAGTAACAGACATGGGTCCCTCCAAAATGTATACAAATGCAAGGGCATGAGAACACCAAGAATTTAACAAGCCCCAGCAGTAAAACCCTCCTTCTGATGTTTTGCTGCTCCTCAGCCTCTCCCCCTGATGGTTTCCTTACTGGGAAGGAGAACAAATTGATCTTGCAGTTCATCCACACAATCCTTCTTAACAGGACTTGAAGGTGAAGGATACTCATTCAGGGTGATGTCCAAGCCACAGCAATGTTAAAAAAAAAAAAGTAGGAATAGGGGAAGATAAGGAATAACAACTTTTTTTCAGTATGGTGCTTGCTTATCCTAAAATCTGCTGGTTAGCAGTACTGGAAGTGTTTTATAATGAGGTTCTCTGGCTCTCAGGACCATGTGTGTGAGCACAACTTGAGCTGATCTTTGGAGTTATTATCAATCCTTTTGGCAGAAAACTTCTTGCTGCATAAACTCATTCATTCTTTGAGGTTCGGGCTCAGTCCTATCAAAATCCCAAAGCAAATTTGAGAGAATTCCCCTTTCACTTTTAAAAAAGACCCCTACCACTGCACCAAGCACACAAGCCTTGTTTTTCAGACCTGTCTACTGCACTGATTCAGATGCCTTCCTAGAAAGCTTTTCACTGCAGATCATTTGAGTTTTCAGTTGGGATCAAAACGTGAAGTCAGGCCAGCTCAGACTGCCTTAGAAATTGTGCAAATATTTTACATGGCTCCAAGAAATAATACATCGTTTGTACAGCTTTACAGACCCATAAGCATATGCATGCATGCATGCCTGGGTGGTGTTAGGATCCCACGTGATAAATTTTAGGGAAGGTAATGAAGTCTAATGTGATGGCTCGCTCTGTGGTTTCCAAGTGAGGGCAGATACTGTGCATCTTGCATCAGCCTTTTTTTTCTTCCTGGCAATAAATCCCTCAGTGTGGGGCCACTCCCTTCAGCCCTTCCCTCTTGTTGGCAGAGTTCTTAGTCATAACTCACCTGGCTCCCCAAACCATTACTTTGTCCTTTTTATTGACAAAACTGTAAGGAAAGTCAGACCTAACTTATTTCTTTCCCTCCCTAGGGACCTCATTAAGCACACCCAAACAGTGACATCTCTGCAGGGCTCCCGATCAATGGACACTGTCATCTGGAGAGTTTAATCACATTAACACCACAGCAGAGGAAAATCCATCTGATTCTCCCTTGCTAAAGTGGCAACCTCAACAATTCTGCCAGTTGCTGCAACTACTACTCGTAAGGCTTATTTGTATGTGCGGATAAAAGTCAATCTACCACAGGTACTGCTTTCCAGCCTCTCCTCACGGTGCCTGAATAAATGTAGTTTAATTCTCCAGATCTGCTTTCCTTATGACTGGGAAAAGCTATACTCAGACAATCCCGAGGGCAGAGCACAAAAAGAAATAATCACTAAGTGAGGCTTTGTGAGCTGGTGGAAGAACTTGCGCTGCTTAAAAAACACAGTAGAAAAAAAATAATGCTGGGTTTAATTCCCTACCAGTAGTCTGTGCAACAGAAGGGAAGATAACTGGTGAAAGTGAAAAGAGTTACGCTTGCATGGAGAGCCTTACCCAGAGCACTCAGCAGCTATGCAAGGCCCACTGGGTTTTGGCAGAGATAAGCAGGGAGCAATGGTCAGGCTGAAGGGCAGCTGCACTCAATCATCACCCGAGGAACACCAGAGGGACACTCTTGTACCCACGCACTGCTGGAAATCACATAACTGTTTTCTTACAGAGAATGAAAAATAATTTTCCAGCTCTGCCCACACATCCCTGTACCACCTCTGACTTCCAAATAGCCAGTTACAAGCTAATCAATAGTAATTACCTATCACCTGGTTTCACAGGCTCTTCAGTGTGCTGCTATTGCTTCCTGGTCATCTGGCACATGGAGGGAACAGTATTTCTTGATGAAAGCTGTTACTTCTCCAGCAATACCATCACTAAATAATAACTGGACTTTGTTGAAATTCCCTGGCAACCTGTGAAGGCTGCATACTCAATGAGATATTTTTCTTTCAAGAAGTATTTCCTAGTTCTTGGATATTTATTTCAACAAGTTTGGACTGTGGCTCAACTATAAAAAGAAAATAAAAATCAATTTTCAACTTAAGCCTTGTGTTTGGTGCAAAATCTCATAGGAATTAAGGAATCCATCTGAGGATTTCTAAAGTAGCCCATGAGGATTCATAAGCACAGTGTGCCTCTTAAGCAATCCTTAATGAATTCATCAGGGGCATTTGCACTTGTTCCTGTGTTGTTATTGAAATTATTCTCAGCATCCAACATCATCTCAAGGCAATCTTCAAGTAAGTACAGAATTGCAGTGATTTAAATGAAATCCAAAAAAGTGGCATTATCTAGTTCTGCAGGATAAATTAAAGATATTTACAGGATCAAAAGTATCAAGTTGGCAGAGTAACTGTCATGTACAGCACTGAAATGTATGTACTCAGGAGTTCGAAATTATCCTATGCAAATAAAGTCAAACAGTAATAAAGTAAAAGATTTAGCAAAGAATCAAGCCAACGAAAGAAGCCAGCCATCAGTAAAGCTGTAAAACTAGGAGATAACAAAGTAAGAAAAATCTAAGTTACAGGGAAACACTAGCATTTGACAGAATAAAGGAGGCTTAAAGAAACTGGAAGTTATAATACAACTGTAATGAGCTGCTCAGATCCATAAATTTAATACCAATTGCTGGCCTGGAGCCAGTGATCTTCTTTTTCATTTTGTCCTCAGTGGGGTGATACTCCTGCAAGCACCTAGAGAAGGTCACATCTCAGGTACTTGCCCACAGTTGGCAAATAATTTATTTTTCCTCTTTAATTCAACAACCTAGGGGGAGGATGCTGAAGGATACGGGCACAAGGAGAGACGTTTGTTTAGAAGAAGCTGAACTTGTGACAGAAGAGTGACTCGACACCCGCAGGCAGCCCAGCCCTGCGTGTGAGCACGGCCGGGTCTGGCAGTGTTTATTGACAGCTCGTCCGCAGACAGAGCCTTGGGTTTGACAGGTCATGCAAGTTAACACCTCTCAGGGTTGTGTTCCCGCTGTCTCCAGCAAGCACAAGCTGTCGGGGCTTACTCAGAAGAAAAGACATGGGGACACCAGTTCCCCAGCGATTTCTGCACGGAGAAGGCCCTTTTACCATGCTCACAATCCAAGTTTGAGGCTGGGTAAAATACTGAAGTGCCACATGGGCAGAGAAGGGAGGTTTGATTGATTCCTTTAAAATCAATTATATACGTTCTCTCTAGTACAGTTCCCTGCTTAAGCCACCAGACAGATGGTCTTTATTCCTCAAATGCACACTTCAGTCTGATCCCTGTACAAAACTGAGAGGCAAAGTTTCACTCTCAGGGGCTTTGCTTTGGGTATTGTTCATGCTGGGTGGTGGGTGACCTGTGAGGGCTCCCATGGGCTGGGACAGGGTGAGCTCACAAGAAAGGTGTAATTCAAGGTGACACAATGAGTGTCAACACACTCATTGACTGTGAGAGAGCGAAAGGAACAAGGGCAAAATAAGCACAACCAAAGCTTTTCAAATGATACACTGAATTAACTTTGATAAGATGTTCATTTTCCAGCAATAAAGACAAGCAAACTAAGTCAGAGAAAAAGAAAAGGTTTTAAAGGAAGAAGGCCCAGCTTAAGCACTAAGAAAAGAGATTTTCACAATAGTTTTTAGAAAGTCCTCTCCATATCTCCTGTAAAGTAGAATCAGACAGGCCTCACAGTGACTCTTTGGTTTATTTTTAATTAGGCCAGAGTAGGTAAAAACAGTAAAATCAGTTTACGTTCAAAATTACTTTGAGGGACACAGAAGTCCACAGTGGAGTGAACAAAGGGGTGAGATTTTAGAAGCCGGGCACAGCATTTTGTCACATGGCATCAGTTACAAATCTGGGAATAAGGATAGTTAGAATAAATAAGGCAGATATTGGAGATACATCTTCTTAGTCTGTATATTTTCATTACCTCTACACCATTTTTTTAATGCCAGCTAGATTTTGTTTTGCACTGTGTGAATTCACTGCACACAACACTGTTTGTATTTTCCTACTGGAATTACAGTAACTTACAGAAAAGAAACTTTTCTTCTTAAACTGTTAAATTTCATCCAATGGATTTTTGTCTTCTCTCCAATCATTCTGAATTTCTACTGTTCACCCAACATTCAACTTCATCTCCAAAATGGTAATTTAAAGGATGTTTCTTTATCTGTTACGTAAGAAAATCAGGTAAGTATGTAAAGATGAACATGGTCCTAGAGAAATAAATTGTTAAGCAGGTGTATATTAAACCTTTTACTGGTTTGGGTTCTGAGAAATGTCCTGAGAATATGCATTAATGCTTTACAAATACAGGGAATATTTCACTTTGAATTAATTTCCTTTTACGTTTATAAGTGAGAAGATTATTAACTCACCTTAAATGCTGCTTATTAATTTTACTATTAGTAGGCAAACATTCCTCTTTTCAGTAATTATTTTTCTCTTTGAATGTACTGTCAGGACCCTGTAAAATTTCAGTGTATTTTATGATTTTGATGGGTTGCTCAGCAACACATGAAATTAAGTTGTGTTTAAATCTCCATGGCAAGTATCCGTCAATAGCAGTTCTTATGATGGGACATAAATCTCAATCATCTTTCATCGATTTTCCTACTTACATGCATGATAACTAAAATGTATTTCAGAGTCACAAATCCAAGCAACTGAAATCTTTTCTTTAAACATACGTTTTGGTTTTTTCTGTTTAATTCAGCTCAGAACTGAGCTCTTCACATGAAGGCATGTCTCAGACTACCTTCTCAGGAGCTCTCTGCGGGTGCAAACCCCTCTACACGTGCTACTGTGCTTCCAGTAGTAAATCAGTCAACACCAGCACCGTAAAGGCGAAGTGAGTCACCTTCCTTTAGTGTGTCTTTTTGGGTTTGTCTTTCAAACATAAGACCTGCTGTTGTGGGAATTACTTTGCTTTTGAGGCTGTGGTTAGCTTTGTGGCAAGCAGCTAGCAACCTTTTAGCTACATTTAATACTATTTCTACTGCTTAGAGAAAGTGCTTACCAGGAAGAAAGATATCTGGAAATCCTGTTCTGACAGCTACTAAGTTCCACCACTGCTACAAAGCATAGCTGGATTTGGATTAGAATCTAAGTGATCTCAGGAGATGATAAGAGCATGACAGTGGTGTGGCTTGGCTAGATTAAGAGGTGTTTTTCCTCTCACTGCACCCACCAGCCACAGTTAAGCTTAGCCTCTGCCTACAAATGACTGCATCATGTTAGACATTTTAGTTTCTTTGCCTCCTGCATTGATGTGACAGTACTCCCTAGAAAAGACAACCTTTTACTACTATTAGTTAGAGCCCTGACCCTGAAACTTCTGTTGTCAGCCCCTTAAGGATGCACAGGAAAATGGTGCCATGCTGCTGTCCTCCGTGAAGACGAGGTGATCAAACACGTTCAAGCTCCTTAAAAGAAAAGCTACCCGTACACAGGCTCTGTGGCCTATAGACTCCATGTAAAACATTCAATGAATGGCCCCAACTTTATGTTCAAAGTGTCACAAATATAAAACTGACAATGCAGGTTTGATGAGTTTTGCAGATTTTTAACCCCAAGAAGTATTCAGAAACACAGAAAGACCTTTTGCATAGCTTCCTAACAGCAGGTTCCTGTTACCACAGAGCAATGTGGGACTGCTCCTCCACAACTTCAGTACACAAGCAGGCTGGGTAAACACACTTAATTAAAGTGTAGAAAACAAAACAAAACGGAACAGAACAAATCTTCACTGACTGAAACAAGTCAACAAACCTGCTAGGGGACCAAAAAACCAAACCAGCCCAGCAACCCCAGTATCTCAAACTAATTTCTCAGTAAAAGATTTCAGGAGATGATGTTTTCACAGTGGTTTCCAAGTGAAAAGCATGATTTACGGTCTTTGCTCCTACTGAAGTTTTCAGTGACAAAATGTTCAAAACTAGTCAATGCTTTCAAAGGGAAATAAAGCTGCTTTTTTTCTCAGAAAACATGCTGGCTGCCAGTGTTGACACAAGACTCACTCTTGGCTCTTGACCCGGCTCCTGAATGCTCAGCAAGCTCAGCAGGGTGGTGTAATTGTTTTGTTCACTTATAAGCGTGGCAAGTTTCCTACTGTAGCAGCTACCACATTTAAATGATCTTGGCAAGTGCCAAGGCATACAGGATACATTCCGAAGAAGGACGATGTGATTGCCTGGCAGGCAATTTCCTTTTCTTTTAAAGCCCAAAACATATCTTTTCAGCCTCTGCTAAGTGTTACTATTTCTGAGGATATTTGAAGCAGGTAAAAAGGTAGGAGCGCTAAAAGGCAGATAAACAAGGAGTCCAGAAAAAAGCCTCACACTGACCTGAGGCAGAATACTGAGGACTCTCCAGGCAGATTCTTATTCCTCAGTACAACCACTCATGGAAGACAAATAAATTACTTAGAATTTCTGTAAGGTATTGTAAAAGTCAGAGCATTTTAGCATCCCAGAAAGCCAAAGAGGAAGTCTTTTGAAATTTAAGAAGCATCTTCCTGGATCCATAGTAAGTCTACAGTCCTCTAAATGAACCTGAATTGACCTTTGGAGGAAGCTGGAATGCCTTTCAGACCAAGCAAATATAAACGCAACACCAAGTTATGACAGGAGCCAGGAAAAAATCGAATCCAAGTTACTTGAAAAGTTTACAGCATTTCAAGTGCTGCTTGCTGAGACAGTCAGTAAGACTGTGACCAATGGCGCCAGAAAGGACACTGCCGCTGAAATGAAGCACCAGGTAATGGATGTTCCAATGAACACTTCTGTAAGTCTTAGACATTTTAATGAATTCTTTGTCACTTCTCCGGTTTTCAGGCAAGAAGTCAAGGGGTTTTGTATGGGATTGCATGCTGTTATGGAAGCTACAAAGGTTTCATGCACTGTCTCACTGCAAACATTTGGGGTTGGTTTTCCCCCTTCCCTATTTCGCTCTTCTGCACACTACTCAGCACCTCAGAAGAGCAAAGCATAGTCATATAATTTTCATAATCAACTGATGCCCACGGCAAATCCAGCAGGTTAAATGCACAGTGCTTCTGTGCAGGCCAAACACCTCACACACCCCCTCCTCTCTGCTGTCTCTTTTCCTAAAATACAGAGGAAAGGGTGAGTTCTGCAGTGCTTGGGGAACCCTTGCCCCTGAATAGTGTTATTTGAGCTGATGGAGCAAGCAGACGGAGTTGTGAATGTCTCCCTTAACTGTACCCTTCTGGCCAATGCTTCTCATCTGCAAAAGCTAAGCTCTCCTCGAGTGCCTGCCCTGAGGTAGTTTCTGTGGCAGATCCATCCTGGCAGCTTGTAGCTTCAAAACATGAAGTCCACATTTTTTTATCACCCAGCATCACTCAGCATCTCATGCTGGCCAGGAGTTAGCTATTTAATATGATTATGATGGGAAACTCCAAGTTTCCTTGGAAACTTCCAGTACTTCAGCAAGTAATGAAACTGTTGATTTCAAAGTCCATCTAGGATGCGTGGTGTAATTTCAAGCTATTCATTGATCACTTGTGATTTTGGGAGGAAATTAGCCACTGAAATTGCTTTAAAACCCCACACTGTGAGTGTCAGCCACATCTCAAAATAATTTGATTTTTAAATTTGCCCTAGACATCTTATGTAAAAGAAGTTCCAAAATCAATGCTTCCCCACCTCAGATTGAGAATTAACCTACAAATGCTTTGTGTAAGCCAGCTAGTTCCTAGTGTCCACATTCAATAAGAAAGTACAATCAGAACTGTGATCCTGCTGGCTACAAACAACTTTACAGACTTATCCAAAAACAAAATTCCATCTAGGAACCCATTCAACAGCTGCTGAGATTCAGCCGTTTCTGGAACAAACAAAGACAATTGCTTACAGGACCTTAAAGCAAAATGATGTTAGACACACAGCCATAAATACAGCACCAAGTGCAATGAAATGAAAATTACAAATTTCCACAATGTTGGAACTTAGTCTCAAAGTCATCCAGACCACTAAAAGTTTTGTCTGCTCAGAGATATTCTTTGATGTGCTGACGAACTATTAAAAACCAAGCCAAAGTTAAATTCTTTTGTTAGCATGTCCTAGCTATTAGAAATACAATTTATTTTCCCCTGCCAGAGTTTTGGAAAGTTTCAAGGTGATACAATTTTGGAGAACAAAAGGAAAAGCCATGAAAAAAGCCAAACTTCTCCATTCCTGCTTTATTTCATTCTGTAGAATATCTTGGCAAAAACTATTTCCATCCTGTGAAAAGTAATACACCATTCACACCCGCTCAGTAAAGCAAACTGTGCGTAAAACTAAAGTGTTTTATGTAGTTGTGAAGTAATATAATCAGTAATTATTATATTGATATTAGAAAGATAGAAGTAGCAGTGTTTGATAGCAGTTTGTGGATGGTCTATATGTTGTTCAGACTTACAGTCCCAATAGTTCCTGATACGAAGGACAGTCCTCAGGTCTTCTGCGCACTATTACTAGTAATTTGTTTCAGAAGTCATGTGTTTGTAAGGGCTACTTTTATAAGCATTTGTTTATTCATTCATTTATCTTCAGCCTCATTAAGAATTAGCAAATTAAGCATATAAAGTGGAGTTCAGGTTGGTCAATTTTACTTCTGACTTCAACAACTACCAACAATTTGAACATGATATTCCCCATACTAAATATGCATGCAACACACAGCTGAGAGACGTGCATCACTAAAAAACAGCCTTTCCCTGTGGAGCAACCTTTTTGCTATTCAACAATAGAATTTTCTCTACATAATTTTTTGCTGCAGTCACAAGCAATTTGTGATGGAATAACCAGAAGTCAGCTCCTGATATCAGCTACAGGGGTCTAATCTATCTGTCATCAAAGCAGTGGCTTTTGTTTTACCTCACTGTAATGGAGATCAGAGTCCTGGCTAAATATTCCATATATACACACCACATAAACGTAATACTACTAGTATGTGAGAACAAGACTAACATCTTAATGAGTTTGTTTCCATTTGTAGCTTGCATGGTAAATGTATTGCAATGATTAGGTCTTTTTCTCATGTCCTCCTTTATTTTCACCTTTGTTCTTCAAGAGGTTTATTGATTTGTGCCCCTTCTAAAGCTCTGTGATCTGGTAAGGCAAAGGGGATCATTTCAACGTTAAGGAGTGGATCAGGACACAACCCTGAATAGCAGAAGCAAAGAAATGCCACTTCTGTGTGAGCCTGTTGTTCCACTAGCAGTGCTGCTGTACGTGAAGAACCCCAAACCACTTCAGGGCCTGATGTCAAAGGCAGGTGGTGTGAAGAAGTGCCTACCTGAAGACGGCGAGGCTCAAAGACCAGAGCACTAGCGGCTTCCTCAGTTCAAATTTTGCTCGTTTGTTCATTAGGTGCCGACCACCAAATATAAAGGCAGCGTACAGAGCTGAAAACAGGAATGATTTCTTCCTGCAAAACAAAACCAAAAAAACACCTGTCAAATGTTTAATTAGTATCAGATACACGGCGGAGTCACATATGGACGTCACTGCTAAGGGCTTGTGCATTTCCTTGAAAGGAAACTTTTGGAGACGTTCCTGCACCCCAGCTGAGCTTATCGTTTCTGTATGAAACTACGTGGCTGCACATACTCAGGGCTGGGTGCAGGCAAAACTGACCCTGGGGAAGTTCTGGGAAAGGACAGAAAAATTTGGCTCCTATCCTTCGCCAGTTTCAGAAGACTGAACTTCTGTGAGGAATAGAAAAGATATTGCAGAGCTCAGACACATTCCCCTGCAGGATCCTCCCTACATGGCAATTTAGTTTCCCATTGTTTCCCCTAAAAAGACACTTAAAGATCATGGGCACTGCAACACATCATGATGAGCCTCACAAGAAGCACAGAATCAGTGAGGAGAGGTCAATAGCCCCCTTAAGCAGCAGGACCACGCTGGTTGGCATTGTGCTGTGACATTCCCCTGTGGCATCACTCTGCCCCCGAGTGCTGGTTCAGGAAATCCAGCGCATTTGCTGAAAATTCAGGGAAGGGAACTTCAATTATACTCTCCAAATTGCAAATTTTATTTTTAAAACTGCCTGATAATAGTCCAGCTTAGCAATAATCACCAAATATTTGAACTCTGCTACTATAACTCATTGTAAATCAACCATTAGAGGTCAAAAAATAGACTCACCCTGGGATTCCTTCCCACAAAGCACAATATTACACTGACTAAGGCTTAATGATGTACACCATTAATGGTGGCCTAACTGGAAAGGCACCTATTCAAGAATAGAATTTTCTCTACATAATTTATCATTACATTCACAAATATAGGGTGCACTATGGTCTTGAACCAGGAGGTTCTGGTTCCTACTGTACTGCCAAGAAAGAATGACAAATACTCTCAAGGAAGGTAACTACTTCATTAATGTGACAGAAAAGACAGCTACAAGACCTTTAGGTCCTTCTGACACTGGAATCCCGAGGGCAGCAGTGGCAGACAGGCGTAAGATCAGAGAGGCATGGCACACTGCCCAGGCTTCCCACTGGGAGAGAGGCTCACCCATACTGAGGTGTTCAGATTTTCATAGGATTTTCAACTGGATTTTTAAATGACAGTATGTTGTTTCACCTCAGGATAAAGACAAGGATGTGTCGTGGTGTCACCACTGGTACCACCTCTGGGCTCTTCCACTGTGACTGGCCAGCTGAGGTTACCCTGGGGCAAGGAATCTGTCCAGCACAGCACGGTCCTGAGGGCCAAGCTGTGTGGCACAGCACAGCATATGCCTGCGTCTCCTCAAGGCAGCTGGTAATGGATCACGAGACCCTCAATGGCCAAGGATCTTCCTGGAAGGTTCAGAAAAAACTAAGAAAAGCTGTAGCATATCAGAATGGAAATACAAAGAAAGCCCATGCAACCTTCAACCAAGATAAATGAATTGAATTTTATATAAGTTTGAAAGCTAAGAAAAAACTATCTCCAAAGAGACAGACGCATATCAGTATGCATTCTGCAGCATGCCATTTTCTGCCCACTGAGAAACACTGTTTCTACTGATGTATTTATAGCTCTGTGTTGTAAAATGCAGGTAACTGCATGAAAATACACCTGATGCTCAGAGAAGGGAGGACCCCATGCCTGTAATCCACTGGGTGAGCTTTAGCATCCATGCTGGCAAAAGCCCCAGGAAGACCAGGATGACCACAGAGCCAGTACCCTCTCACCTTGTGCATTGAGATGGCCTAATTGCCATGGCAATGGTTACCATGACCAGGTTTTGAAAATCACAAAGCCTTGGCCCTTATCCATATAATACAGAGAAATGCATTTATTTTTACTTCACTGGTCAGGGAAGGGACAGAATCTCCAATCTGAACGCAAGACTGCACTTTAACTTGGCTGGAGATCAGTAAATATTTGTTAACTTCTTTGGGTAATGCTGAACCACCTCAAGCTTGCTCATACTGAACCACCCAACACAAGTCTTGTTTACACAAGACTTACGGGTTAAAAGATAGAAGCAGGCTCTTAGTGTGAGTCTGGACTGCATTCCCATCTCCTTCCCTCTGCAGCCTCTTCAGCAGCAGTGTGAAGCACAGCCCACTGCCACTCTGGGCATGGGTGAGGTCTGCCCTGCACTGATCCATGCATGGATCTCCAAAGCAACTGGAGCAGTGCAGGGAAAAAGACTGCAACACTGCCATGCAGCTGCCAACACAGCACAGGCTGCGCAGGCTGGCACGGGAGGATATCAGGATTGAAGAGCAGTAGCTAGAGACACTTTGCAGGAAGGCAAGCTAGAAGTTCTAGATCAAATACAGCCAAGATTTCAAAGTTACGGTTCAACTTCAGTTCCAGTTCGAGACAAAAAAAGCAGTCTGAATGAGTCAGCAGTTCAGGTATATGTTCTGTCTCCCTCCACTTCTTCCTGAGCCAGATAATCTATATATTTACATCAAGTAACATTTCATTTTGCTTCTTATTACTGAAACTATCTTCGGTGAGTTCAATCAATTTATTGAGGTCAACAGTTATGTTACAGTAATTAGAACAGATAAATTCTAGGTTGCTTTAGAGATTTGTAATGAATATGGCATTATTTACAATGGTAAATGGTGCTCCCAGAGTAAGCAGCTTTATATCAGCAGTGGCAGACATGGCAAGATTTGACTGCATACATGATGTGAACTGCAGAGAGCAGCTGTAAGCAGTTTCAGACAAGAAGGGACACAGTAGTATTATCTCCTATCAGAGGTAAGCACAATACTGAATAATGATTTGGCTGATCTTGAAATCATCCACTGTTTTGATGTCGGCTACTTTTTACACTCAAAGGACTTTGAATTTTCCCCATTTTTTCAGCCTAAAAATGGTTAAAAGAACTGAGCAGGCCAGGTGATAGAGTTACAAAGGGGTTGCAGAAGTATGTACTCTTAAGATAATCTGATAAACTCCATTAGACTGGTATTAACCAGTTTCCTACCAGTGTTTTTATGATGGATTTTCCCAAAGGTTCATACTACAGTCAGGTCCTGGGCTAGTGACAGAAAGCAATGGCAATCTGACAGAATTCAATTAGGTCTGGTATAATTTTAGCCAAGTGACAGTAATATTGAACAAGCATTTTGAAAATACAGAGGTTTGGAGTTGTTCTGGAGTAATGTAACTTTTCATTACTATTACATGAAGAGAAACTAAATAGTGCAGAATGATGACAAAGAAAATTAACCTTGAAACTAAAAAACTAAAATCCCTCAAAGTAATTCAGTAATAGACTTGCATCCAGTAACTTAAATGTTAGCACATTCATATGTTTGTCTTCAATTCTGTTCTGCAGGGTAACACAGTAGATATAAAGACAGGGCTGCCAAATCCTCCACATTTTTCTGGCATTTCTGTTTCTCACAGTTGTCTCCCACCTTCCTACATTTTCAGACTTCAGGGACTAAGTACTATCTCTACCGAATACAACTCCATGTTCCTATGACAAAAGTTGCCAGCTCTTTCCCCCTTTTTAGGTTTCTGGAGAACCTATTAAAATCTGTATTTGGGCTTACTACAAGAGAGGGAGGCAAGAGGGGCTATGAGCTTAAGTTGTGAGACAGATCTTCCAGGACAGAAGCAGAGATGGCAGTGTCATGAGGCAAAGAAGAGGAAGATGAGAGACAGGATGAGAGAAGGAGAAGAGAAAGGACGAATAGTAAGCATGGCAGCAAATGATGGGAGCTGGCAGCCATGTGATGGACATAGAGCTGGGACAGCATGGAAGGCAAGGAAGCTTGAAGTCCTTTCTGCACTGGAACTCTTGGAAGGATGCTTCCTGTATCCATGGGCACACCTATGGCAGAGGAACAGAGACAGGAAAAGTACAAGAACAGGGAGGCAGAAGAGGCAGAAACTGAGAATGATAAAGGAAGAAAGGAACAAAGCTTCTCCTCATTTCCAGCCAGGGAGTCCCATGCAGGAAAGCCCACTCAGGCACCATGGAGTGACAAGAAGAAATCAGCCACCCAAGCTTCAGGCAGGAAAACACAACACTGAGAAGGGGCAGCAAATAATCCAAAGAGGAAAGCAGGAAATGGCTAAGGATTAAGAAATCCTGACTAACTCAGAAGCACTTATTTATAAAATGCTGAAAAGATAAGAATTACCATGGGGTTCTAAAATTAGGGGCCAAAGCCTGAGGGTATGCCTCATGTGCAGTAGAGTGAGACAGCCCCTGTCTCTGATGCAAAGTGAAATAGCCCTGAATATTGCAGTACTGCTGAAGGAGGTGCTTTCGAGCGCAGATGCACTGTTGCCATTTTCCCCCCTGAAAATAGCAGACTGAGTCATTATTGTAGAGTTCTCTGATGTTAATGAGTAAACTGAAACAGATATATATATATATATATATGCGTTATAAAATTGACTATTTCCACAGGATTTTCCTTAATCATTAAGGAAAATTCTTATAGAAATGCCCAAAGGACAACCTTATCACAGATTGTTTAACTATCTTTTATCATGTCATACAGGATTATCTGAATAACAGCATTCAGTAGGGGAGTAGTAAAGTGGTGTTAACCCCCTTTCTAAATTCCATAGGATTTTGTAAGCTTTTTTTAATCAAGACATATTTACTTTGCACATTCAAAGCTCATTTTTTAATTCACTACTACTTCTTCATCTGTTGTAAAGGGAGCACAACAGGTTAAAAAAAAATATCCCACTGCCGCTGCCAGAGCAGAGTGTTGCTTGAAAGTAAACAGGCAGTTTCAGGTTCTTGACGTTTTTCTCTTGGCCTTCTTCATCACTTTTTTATTGATGTAAAAAAATAAAATAGATTTACTGAAAAGAAAAAGAAATAGAAGAATGTTTGGCTATATGAAATATAAGGGAATTTTCCTACTGTTTTCTCCCAGCTTTCAACAGAAAGTAACACCAATCACTTGTGTTTATAATCAAAACTGCTAACTTGAACTGCTAGCTCAAGTGCTTTAATCCGAACCCATGTGAATCACACACCATACCCATGTCCACACATCAGCCAGCAGGGTTGGTAGCCTTGGTAAAGTTACTTTCTCTCTGGTGCTTATTTAAAAATCACACATTCTGTATAAAAAAGGGTGTGAAAATGCTTCTCAGTCTCTCGGTGTTTCTACCTCAGAAATACTGTCAAAGCAAACCTTTCTCTCTCTTCACTGATATAATTTTGACAGAACCCGCAAGAACAGATCCAATGTGTGTATATGCCAGATCTGCGTACAAAAATATCACCTGTACTCCTGGCTTAGATCTGAGTTCCTGCAGCTGCTTCCCATTGACTGTAGCAGACTTCATCATAGAAAGAGAAGGACACACAGAAGAGGAAGACCTGTCTGATACACACATGCCAACAGAATCTGATTTATTGCTACAGCTCAACATCCTTTAACATTTATATTTAGCACAGCAATGATGACAGTCACACACACACGTAGGTGATTCACTGATGATGGCCTTTGACGTAAAAAGCTATCAGAGAGTAAACGCAGACATATCTCATACCAATCATCTGATCCCTTGATTTCTAAAGCCTGCATCTCAAAAGGCCATTCAGCCTCCTCGTGACAGGTACTGTTGGATGCACAAGTCTGTGCTTCCCAAAAGGCTGGACCAATTCTCCAGGCACCTCTCTCCTGTCTGAGAGCAAGGGAAGGGGAGTCAGGGCCTGGGAACACATATGAGACAGGGACTGTTATTCCCCCACAAGTGCCTTCTCTCTGGGGTGCTGTTCCTATCACCCAATTCATGTAATTACTGCCAGACAGTACTTGTGTCAGTGCCCCGATCCCATAACCCACACAAAAGAAAGAAACATGGGGCCCGGAGGCTGCCAGGAGGAATGCTGTGGGAACTGTCCCAAGCAAAACGTTGCTGGAAAGGAGGGAAGATGAGGAAGGCTTGCGTGTGCACTCTTGCTCTATGAGTGCTAGTGGCTGAGCTGAGGGGCAACCTGAAGCCCAGGTCCCCCACTGCCCAGATCAGAGTGCCAAAGGTGAGAACTGCAAAGGCAGCAACCTCTGAAGAGCAGAGCAACTATTTTTTTGTGGTGTATCACCAGCTCATAGCCTGCTCTGGTCCAGTGGAGATAGCTCCAGTTCACCACCAGCCAATTTGTATGAGCACCGACCCAGGGGACCAAGAGGCTGCCCCCACCTGAGCCTCTGCCCACACTGCATTCAGTCAGACTCAGGGGCAGGAAACCACTGGCATTGGCAGGGCAGCCAACAGCCCTAAAATTACAGAGAGGAGAAACAAGGGCACGGAAGTGTGGGGCATGGGAGAAGGTGGTTCATGTCCTGCACCTCCCTGATGGTTGCATCTGTTCTGTTGAAATGTTTGCCAGTAATTTGTAACATTCGTGTTTGTAAAACATACATGTTACAGAGTATTAGCCATGCACTTAAAATGTGGGCAGCTAGGGACAAAAAAATCAGCAAACTTTTCTTGTTTTCTCTGAGAGTGGGAAAATATAAGCATAAGGGTGAGAAAACAAAGTTAAAATTCAGGAACAATTTCGGTTGTTTTTTGTTTTGGTTTTTTTTTTTTTTTCATATAGAAGGGGCAAAGTCAGCTCTGTAGCAGAGTCCCCTGTTCTTTATAAGCCTCATAAAGGCTTGATGGAACAAACCATAAACCTGTAAAAAACTCGTAAGTTAGAATCCCAAATATAAGCTATGTCACAAGAGAAAAGAATCTCTCAAACAGAAAGCATTTCAGAAAAAGACCCCAAAACAAGTTCTAAAACTTTGGGTTTTGAAACCAAGTTGCCAAAATTATCAGTGAAGGAAAATCAGCTTCATCTCTGGCTCTGCCCCCAGACTTCCTCCACTTATGCTTTGAATGCAGACCCACCCAGTGGAGATGGCAGGTGAGTGTTCTTGCCATGACAACAGCCACCCCTGAAGTTTTCACCTGGCACAGTCAGCAGTGGAAGTTGCAGCCCAGTGGGTTGGGTGACTGGGGTGAGCCACATCATAACCTCCTACCTAGTTGGCATCCCCAGTGACACGGTTCAGCCTAAGTCAAAGCCTGCGTCAACTGATCCTCAGTTGCCACCACACATCCCAAGGATGGGTGACATCCCAGGGATGGCATCTGACCCCACTGTTACTGACACTGATCACGTGTAGCAACCATTTTTGCACAACTCCCTCCGAGATTTACAGTGCCAGTGCTAAGAATTGAATCTAGCCCCACAGGAAAAATTATGACCATTCCTGTCCCAGTTAAGAGCCTTTACAGAAGCTCAGTGAAATCTGAGAAACTCCTTGACTGGGAGCCTCTGCTAAATCCATTGATATCACTCTGACAACATATATAGTTCTTAAGACTAAGATTTGGGGTTATAACAGGTGACAAATCAGGGTGCCCCAATTCCCCTTGGATACATCCAGGTTTTTCCCGGCTTTGCTAAGACTTTCAGGTCGTTGAGATGGTGGAGAGATGGCAGAAAGCAGAGAAGCTAATGTAGGTCATAGGCACTGCACTTCTGATGAAAAGCTACAGTACTTTCACTTTTAATTTCATCAATGTAAATGTAAACCTCTAGCCTCCACAGTAAAAACCTGGAGCTAGTAAACACAACTGCAAGTGAACTTGGGGACTACTAACCTACATCCTTGCTAGCTGAAGTCATTCTGTTTGTTCTTACCTCTCACCTCAAAGCAGTCAATGAAGAAGCTAATAGAGGTATGTCATACAGACATAGCATGAAAATAACTAGATCTCCAAACTGGCTTACTCCTTTGATCTGCTTCATCTCATCAAAATAATCAATGGTCATGACATTTCATAATTTTACACTTAAAGGAGGACGCCAACGTAAGTCTTTCAGATCTAGGAAGATCTCTGAAGAAACTGGAAATGTAATTTATATAGACAAGTGCAGCTTTTTTAAACTGCTTAGGAGATAAATATTTGTTTATTAAACAGGACAAAACACAACTCAAGTAACAGATCAATAAGAATACTTCATTGAAGCTGCCTTTGCCTGTGCACCTGCAGAAAGCCTCAGTACCACAGTGGCAAGCTCAGGTCCCTCCACCATTGCAAAACCAATTTGTAAATATTCTGGGAAAGTGTCTGTTGGATCTCAAAAAACATTCAAGTAAAAATAAAAGCAGTCATTCCAGATGAAACATGGAAAATGGAGGGGTTGCAAGCAGTGTGTTATTTTTCCATCTATCCTCCCTAAAAGACATTCCAGCAGACGTTGCTCCCTTCCAGCCTTCTGCAATACGACCTTAGAAAATGATGTTGCTACAACTGTCAGTGGATTGCAAAACACAAACAAATAAAAACTGTTCTGATTTCCCTGAGAGCGTTCTCAGCCAAAACAGACAGGCACAATTTTCCCATAGAGCAGAGTGCAATGTTAGAAACAGGACATCAAAAAGTAATGCACAAATAAGACCTTACAGCCAGAGCTTGTTGATCATCTTATAGAAAGCATCACCGTAAAACTTTTTCAGTGCTGAAAAACATTAAATTATCCTGGACGAAACCAAACTAAGGGGATGCCTGAAAAGCATAGTAATTTAGAATACTGTCCTGGATCTGGCCAGGACAGGGTCAATTTTAGGGTAGCCAGGAGGGGGCATGGCTCAGACCCAGAGGTTATCCACAGGCCAGAGGTAAGGGAGTCTCTTCTGGGGAGAAGGGGCTTTTGGTCAAGTGAGCGTGGCAGGGGGAGCTGTCCAGTCCTGTCTGCTGCAGGGGGTTGTCGGTGCGAATCCTTCCTGTCCTGTACCCTGTCATGAGTACTGTTGCCGCTACTGTTTGTTTTCTCATCCATTGCTCTTTCCAGTAAATTGTTCTTATCTCAAGTCATGGTGACTCCAATTCTTCTCTGCAGCAGAGGAGTGGACAGGAGGGGAGTGAGTGGAAGGAGAACGAGTTTTAGTAGGAATTCTAAATTGGAACATACCATTCCTAAACCATCTCAGATATGCACTTACTCTCCTTTTCTTCCCCACCTGAAGACCTAAAACGATATACATGGATGAGAGCAAGCCAGCAATATCATTTGGTGGCTTAGCTTTGATTAAAAGGGGATAACTGGTACCAATGATATTGCTGTAATGGAACTGTGGAATAAAATGTCTTGTTTACAGATTTTCTGAATGTCCAGGCAACCTGTGGAAGAGAAGGGAGCAAATGGAACTCATAAAAAAGGACATTTTGTTGGAGAAGCAAATGAAAGATTATCTTCCAGCATCCCCCAAAATCAGGTCATCTTGAGAACAACTGCCTGCTCTGACTGGTCCCATAGTACTTTTTGATGCATGATGTCAAGGACTGCTTGATGTATTGAATTGAATCTTCAAGAACATGTGACCTTTGTCTATGGATGAGAGAGCCAGTGACAAAGGATGCTAATGGACATGCTGCAGTGAACCCAGACCCTACTCTTGACCAACAGGAAACCGGCAAAATCCAGACAAAAAATGGGGCAATCTTTTCATTATCTTTTCAATTACCTCTCTAAAACAAAGAGCTCTGCCAAACAGCCATTTTCCTTCATAATCAACTGGGAATTGGGTCACAACAAACAGAAAGGTGTTTTAGCAGAGCTCAAAACTTGCAACACAAAGCTGTTTGGAGTAGCTAGGAAGCAGGTTTACATGCTGCTACCTCCTTCCAGCACACTGCTTTGCCACTTGTCTAACATGTCCACTGGCAGGGGAGGTAGCATTATCTGATTATGTTATCATTACCAAATGGAATTTTCATAAACTAAACCTTACTAGTACCTATTTAAGAGTTTCTTGCTTTTCATTCCCAGTGGAGGCTTCAATACTCAGAATAATCTAATAAATTTCCAGCTACTTTCAACCTGTCACAATTCCGATGTGACTGATCGTGACCTATAGCTTCTCCATTAAATCCAGAATTGTTTTACTTGAAACCAGTCAAGGCAGTATCTTTAAAGCAGACCCTTTCATATGCAAAGGTTGAGGCAAACTGACCTGAACCCAACTAAAAGTCTTTGAGGAGTATATTAAACACCATGAGAAATACTGGAACCAATAAACTAGTGGAGGTAATTTTCTAATTACTGTCAGAATTTTCAAGATCTGAGGTGGACAAAATTTAAGAAGCAGGATGACCTGTAGTGGAAAAAATGGGACAAGGGAATGTAGCAAAAGCTATACAATCACCAACACTTGTTCCTCAACTAAATATCACAGCCCGGCTGTTTAATGGCCATTTCCTGCAGAAATCCCACTTGTGCTCCTGAACAAGTCCAAAACAATTGGCATAAACCAGCAGGACTGGCACTAAGCAGTACAAAGTACATGGCATTAATGTAGCTTATCTCCATTCTGTCAGCAATATGGTTGTGACAGCTTGTTCTGGCTTTCCACCTCTGCCTACAGCATCACGCTTGGCACACGCCCCTCTGTCTCTTTCAACAGGTGGCAGGACCCACTGGGTCTCCCAAACTAAAGAGTCTGAGTCTCTTTTTGCTCCCAGCCATAAGGGTTTGACTGACTGCATTCTGCCCTTGGCCACCCCCTCACCTAATTCGATGGGATACTAAACTGCTTAGCCGTATTTCACTTTCCATCGCAGCATAAGAAGACCAGGTTACTAAAGGATTAGGAAGTGTAACATTAAAGTGTTATACATAGAAAGAGAGTTGCCTGTCCTAGTCTCTGCTAAACCTTGCCCAGAGGGGACCTGTTAAAAGACAGGAGATGCCAAAAGGAAAGAAATCACAGACAAAAGGTAATGAATCTGGACTATGGTGGAAGTGGCTGTATACATGACCCAAGAGAAGAAAAAGGAGCATTTTGAGGAGATAGCAGTGATTGACATCCAGCTCTTCTGGACAGGCAGACAAATGGAGCAAGCAAGGGCTATAAATTTATATATATTCATATATAAATATGAATAATTTTTTTTAAAATTCATATACATCAACAGTTAGAATTTAATGGCTGTGGTCACTAAGGGGCAAAAAGCAGAACCAGATCATTGCAAGTGAATAGGAGAGCCTGTTAGCATGTCAGTGATCCTGCTTCAGATTCTTTTCATACAGGAAGCAGCCTCCCATGAACGTAGAGAACTTATTTAAGTTACCTGACCCTGGCTTGTTCTCAAAAGTCACATAACCAAAATTTGTTTTACATCACCTAATACATTCCATTTGCTGTTCTCTTCTTCATTGGATTGTATACCACTGCAACTCGTGGATTTTGCTCAAATTTCTCTCCATGGCAGATTTACTAACTTATGGGTGGCCTATAAAGTGGTTAAAAAAAATCTGTTCCAGTCAAAAGCCAGGCCAGTCCTACATTAATTTCTGTATCACACAGCTACTATAGTAGAATACTCTCCATTCAACACCTATGCTTACCACTTTTTTTTTTATAGGGCTGTTGTGAAGTCAGCAGTGAATCTGCCTCCTGTATCTGCCCACTGTTTCCCCCGTCAGATGACACATGAACGTATTTCCATCCGTATCTCATTCAAGGATGCTCTATTGCCTTTGCAAACAGAATACAAGAGTCCCTTGGCCCCTGCATGCAAGATTTGGTAGACAGGAGAGGGGGAAGAAAGTCATCTTCTCAAAGACATTGTTTTCTCAGAGGATGCCCTGAGGTGCTTCAGTGCTTTGCAACTCTTCCACCAGAGCCCACCAGCTGAACAAAAGCAACACCCAGACACTGGTGACCCTCACTCCCCTGCACCTGATGGCCCCATCACAAACCCCACACATGCAACTGGGAAATATCTGACGCTTCCTTGCTAAACCTGCATGATCCAAGCACCTACCACACTCTCCAAGGGTGGGACACTCCAGTTTCTGGGCATTAAGTAGACATTAACAGTAGTCTGCTTTTATGAGCTTCTCCTTGGGAAGGTAAATGCTATCTCTTTGAGGTTGGCAATGATCAACACAACTGCCTATTTCCACCCAGCTAACCTAAGTGCCCGGAGAAAAGGTTGCACAGCTGTGTATTCAACAAGCTTTTCCACTTCCATGATACCCTAGAGCAAATGGCAGTTTGCTAATGTTTACTGCTTCTGGTTTTGCTTTTGCTGTAGCTTGCTTTGAGACTTATGAGTGTAAGCATGCTATAAATGCACATTAGAGACTTCCACAATTACTCTGCATCTGGACTGACACTTCACTCCAGCCTGTTTTCCAAAAAGCAGATAGTCTTGGAATTGAAAGCACCAAGGGGAAAGAGTTTTAGGGAGCTATACAAGTGATTCCCCTTCTGCCCCACTGCAAGGGGTTTTCTACTTTATCCGATTTCTCCAGAACACTGGGACTCCAGCTCACTAAAAACAAAAACATTTTAGAGACCTTGACCTGCACCACCACCAAGTGACCACCAACACAGACATGTGCCCGTGTTTGCCTGCATCTTGACCATAGTTCTGGTGTGTTGCAATCAGCCTGTACCTGCACTGAGAGCCAGCAGCGGTGGTCTCGGTCACAAGCTCTGCTTTGCTTCTTTGAGGCTCCAAGCTGCTAGGTCCACATAGCCAGCACAGTGCAGGGGTGCACCAGCTCACATGGACGTGTCCAGTGCAGCCCTTCATTCTGGTCCTTCCTGCTAGTCTGAACCACTTGCTGAGGTGACAGTGAGTACAGAGGGACAAGTGACAGAGAGAAACCTCTGAAGAAAAATATTCAAGTCCTCTGTCTTTTGCCAAGAAGGAACAACATTCATGCTCCAAGTTTTGGTTTGGCAGTTTCAGTCCCGTTGGTAGAACAGGCTGGGTCAAGAAAAAACAGTCAGTTTGTGATTCACTGCAAATTTTTTTATTTCAGCCTACAAGTTTGTGTTTTAGTCCCTCTACGCCTACTCTATCAGCAAAAAGAATCAGCAACTCCCCCACCTCCCGCCTTAGACATTTGGCAATCTCATAGGACCCTGGTGACTTGTTCAAAGATGTATCAAGCCTGTAGTTGCAGAAGTTTGTTCTTTAGGGAACTGAATTCTCATAAATACAGCTTTGAGCTTCTCATCCACATTTCTGAAAAATGCTGGACCTGTGTTACAGTTGCCACTCCACCCATCCTGACCCACCCCTGGCAGCTTTTGCTCTAAATAAAACAAGGATATTAGTGCGGCTACAAACCAGATAATGGACGTAACTAGACTCTAGTCGCAATTTTACCAGTTGTTATTACTTAAATCAGACTGTGCTTCCTTGTTCTTTTACCTCTGTATTTAAACACTGTGCTGATTTACACAAAATTCTCTATATCACTATAACACAATTCATGTCTCAAACATGCTTGTTTGCTTGGATGGTGGGAAGAATAAATCCCATTTCTACTCCTTACTCACTCCGGATAAATACATCAGCATGATGGATAAAAATTAAATACTACTGATAATGCTACTACTGGTAACATGCTAAATGAGCCTTTTAAATAATAATCAAAGAAAATAGATTTACTCACAAAAGAGGTATCTAGTTGAGAATGTGGCACCATGTAATTGAAACTTAACCCCAGTGCTATATTTGCATTCACAGAAAGACCATAAACTTTGAGTAAAACTATATTCAAATGACTTGGCTAAATTTGGTGCTCACAGGCGGTGCTAGGTTGACACCTTTTTGAGAAGGCTCAGGAATTGATTCCATTAGACCTAGAATCTACTGATAACAGGATGTATTAATAAGCAATGGTTTGGGAACTCCTTCAGGTAGAGAAAAAGCTGGTAATGTGCCTATGTGAATTTAATGGCTTCACTGATCCAAAAGAGCAACAGTGCAAAAACACTCTGAAGCAGCTGCTTCTCTTCCTCATCATGGTACACTGAAGCATTTTAAACCATAGAGTTGTTGAAACTGTAGGGGTGGCACATGAAGCACCCTTCTGGCATACGTCCTGCAGCCAAAATGAAAAAGTGAAAATCCTGGCACAAAACCTAAGCATCCTGCAGCTAATATAACTGGAAAGTAACAGAATAGGGTCTTGATGTCCCCTCATGGCTTATTCTTGTATGCTAATGCACTCTGGAGACAGTGAGCAGTCCTGGAAAACTCTCTGCATCCAAAGCTCCATGAACCCACCAGGACTAGGGCTGCTTCACAAAAGGAAGGCTCCTTCACTGTTTAGCTGGTTTTCCAGCAAACTTTGTGAGCTTTCTGAATAGTATCTCTGGGGACAGAGTTTTAGACTTAGAGCTGCAGCTCTTTCCTTTCACTAGACAAAAGCTCATTATGAGATGTTTCCCTGATTTCAGGCCAGCGTCCTGCAAGCGAGCTCATCCCAAATGCTCCCACACCCACTGCCTTTTAGTCAGCCTGGAAAAAATAACTCTGCTTCCCCCAAATTAAAGATTTTATGGAGAGGTAAAATGGGCTGGGGAAATATCTGCCTCTGATGGGTCTGAGGAAGAGGAAGGCCAGACAGGCAGTGAGAAGGTTGGTAAATTAAAGTCCCTGCAGCTGCCTGCCAGCAATGGGCACGCATCACTGCTCCCGTGGCTCCCTGGGCCGCAAGTGTGTGTCGCATGAAATAAGTCCATACTTGATGATTCAATTTCTAAATCATCGTTTCCATGCGGTGCCTGGGGGCAAAATATAGGGCTCTGTCATCCTTCCTGGAGCTGTCAATACTGGGCCAAAAAAAAAATGGAGGAAAAATATGGAAACAAAAAGCTGAGGAAACTAAATTCAGGTCATGGCTGTGTGTTGGATCAAGCAGCTACAGAGTGAAGGCAGGTCCTTTTGCTTTCTGCTCAATGCCAGACTTTTTAACAAGACTCTCCTTGGTGAATTTTCTTTTGTAATTAACAAATGAAAAGGAAACATGCTTCTCTGAGTTAAAAGAAAAAAAAAAAAAACAAACAATGCAGCTGCCTTTTGTAAACCATTTCCATTTTTAATACTAGGAAAAGGTTTTGCTGCCTCTGCTTAAGTACAGTCTTACTGTTCAGCCTTCTCCAGTTGAAGGAGGGAGAGGGGGAACAAGCAAGCATCGTAAATGATTGAGGATTTCTGCATTCACATTAAATGGTAAACACTAACAAAATAACAGTGAGAAACAGTTTCTAGCACACAGGATGGGCAAATCTATCACAACAGACACAGCGGGTGGCTGATCTCACAGGGTCTGAAGGATTATCTTTCTCCTCAGCCTGCACTTACCACACATGCTTTAATTTTTTTTTATGATCTTTTGATGCTTTACATAGGCTCACACAATTCTTCCCTGCTTCATGTCTGTTAAAAAACCCTGGCAGGTTGAGTTTGCTCTCACGCAAGAGGGAAGGTGAGGAAGGTACATAATCACATCAGTTTTCTTGGCAGCAGAAGAAACCCACAGACGCCAGCCACCACTAAGTGTAGGCAGAAAAGTGACTCCCAGTCATTAGGACATCCAGACTCTGGTAGACTCTGCTTTCCAAGAGCAAAAGAGTTTGTCTGCTTCAAAGATGGGGCATGGCAAGTCTGGGGAAAAAAATAATTAAAGACTAGGTGATGGGCTGCATGACCCTTCAGGTTCCCTACAAAATTAAACTGGGCTTGGGCCTGCACCCCATCACTTTCTGTATGACTGTGCTGAAAGTGATCACTGGGCCCACAGATCCAGGAGAGGAAAAGCTCAGTGGTGCTGGGTACAGCTGGGTGTGATGCATAAAGGTGGCAGACAGGTCTCACCTCTACCCTACAATAGAGTCTTTCTGCAAACAGAAGCATGCAAGCCTAACACCTTTAATTTGCAAAAGCTTCTCCCTTGCCTTCCAGCATTTGCAGTGCCAAAGCAAATGCCCCAGTCTGCAAGGCTGGGACTTGCTGAGCAAGGTGTACACGGTGAAACTCTGACTGAGACTCCTGAAAAGCACGACAGCATAAAAATGATACACCGTCATCCTCTGGGCAGGAAACTTCCTATAAACCCCATACCTAGGAGAGCTGCAGAGCTATCAGCAAGGAAGGGAAATTGAGAGAAGGAAAGAAGGAAAGGAAAAGTAAGTTTGGAAGCATTAAGAGACACAAAGATCTGCCCTTGCACAGCCATATAGTGACTGTCAGTCCAGCTCATCTGCTACATCATCTTCTGCATCCTTGTAGCCCAGTGACAAAGGATGGTCTCTATCTCCAGGGCCCCTGAAGACAAGTGCTGTCTAAACCACTCATATACAGAGACCAGGACCTGGGATAAGGCTTGAGAAAGTCTCATTACTCTGGACCTTGAGATGGGCTGGAGTGACTGCAGTGGCAATGGGATCAGCAAGGATATCCCAAAGTGGTCCTTGTCATGGTATGAAGTCTGCCTCCAGCACAGTGCTCTGTAGACCCAGGGGTTTTAGCTGCATTGATAATAGCTGGCAGCTCAACCCAAAACTAATAAATTAAAATTGAGATTCCTTTGGGGCTGACTCATAGCAGAAATGTAGTCTTTTACTGGCCTGTGCTTCCCTTCCCCCATGTGCTTGCCTCCCTCACAGCAGAGCAGTGAAGAGCTACAATTTACCAGTGAACAGGTTTCCACACCTCCCCAAGCCAAGCCCAGCTTTGCTCAACACTCCACATCCTTGCAGCTAGACAAACAGTTTAAAGGCAACTCCAGTTTAGAAGGCAACTCAGAGCCAAATGTTTAAATGCCTTACTCAAAAAAGCTCACTGAGCACTATCCATGCACAGATTCCTCCTGCTTTTCATTTGTTTTGCTGAAATGCTTTGCTGCATCAGTGCATTGATCGGGCTGACAACACTGCTTTCCTGGGAACTAAACAGTAAACTGTTTGCTAGGCCACTCCTAGCAAACATATCACTTGTAGTAAGAGCACATTTTTGTCTGTCTTGGTTTGGGTCAGTGGCATTTGTTATCCATCACCACAGAATAGAGACAGGAAAGAGATTTCATGGTTTGGCCCTACACTGTGTGTGCAGAAAGGAGAGCGAAAAGGAGCCTGGCTCTTAGTGATAACAGCATTTATCTGAGCTCAAGGCTTGGTAAGTCTTGGAATTTTTTACCAACTGATGTTGACAAGTCTCTTGTAGTTTCATCCCCGTTCCCAAGAGACCTCCTTAAGAACAGCCTGGCAGTGCACTGACGGCACTTGGCAGCTCAGCCATTGTGGCAGCCGACGCCAAAAGGGCTGACAGGGAATTAACTGAGTCACTCTCTCACTTCAGCTCAGGTCAGCCCAGGTCGCAGCTGAGGTGATGTAGAGAGACCTGCACTGATGAACCTGTAAGGGTGAACAAAGGGCTGCCAAACTGGTGTTTGCTCCCAGTGCTAAATGTGCTTTTCTACATAATTCTCTAGCTGTAACCATGCATGTATCAAGAAAAAATAGAATCACAGAACCTTTGAGGTCAGAAAAGACCTTTAAAATCATCGAGTCCAACCATTAACCCAGCACTGCCAAGTTCTCCTCTAAACTATGTCCAGAACTGTGACATCTACATGACTTTTAAAACCTACAAGGACAGCGACTCAACTACCCCCTGGGCGGCCTGCTCCCGTGCCTATCAACCCTTGCTGTGAAGAAATTTTCCCTAATATTGAATCTAAACCTCTCCTGGTGCAACTTGAGGCCATCTCCTCTTGTCCCACCACCTGTTACTTGGGAAGGACGTAAACAGGATGAAGCCAGACTCCTCTTGGTGGTGCCAAGCAGTAGGATGAGAGGCAGTAGGTGGAAACTGGAACACAGAAGTTCCATTTGAGAAAGAATTTCTTTACTATGAGGGTAACTTAGCACTGGAACAGGCTGCCCAGAGAGGTTGTAGAGTCTCTTCTCTGGAGATATTCAAAAACCATCTGGACACAGCCCTGAGTAACATGTGCTAAGGGGCTAGATGACATCCAGGGGTCCCCTTCAACACAAATCATTCTGTAAAAAAAGACCACCCCACAAATCACTGCAACCTCCTTTCACATAGTTGTAAAGTGGGATAAGAACACTCTCGGGCCTCATTTTCTCCAGGCTACACAACCCCAGCTCCCTCAGCCTCTCCTCATGGGACTTACCCTCCAGACCCATCACCAGCTTCACTGCCCTTGTTTGGACACACTCCTAAGTTAGTGCAACTTACTGGGCAGAGGGTAGGGAACAACTCTTGCTTAGGGCATAAGTTGGCAGAAAGCACCTATTTCTATGGCTGAGAAACATAACTCAGCAACTCCAAGCCAAACATAAATGCTGCAGGCAAAGCAGCTCTACTGCCTGTCAAAGAACAAACACATTTGTATCCTGTCCTTTTTTATCTGCACAGGCCCAGTGGGAAATAACAGACAGAGGATGCCAAACACTGCCAAAGTATGTGGTGAAACTGCACAGAAGCCAGAAAAGATTTCACCTCTCTCTGACTGCCAGAGGAATACTTAAGTCTGGTCCAGGCTTAGGGGCATTAATGGAAAATACCTTAAAATTTCAGAGCATTTTGAAAAAAATGCTTATTAATCGGTGGACCCTGTTTTTGTCATTTGACATCCCTAAGTCAGACAGCAAAACTCAAGAGTTTTAACAATCTTATTTCTTAGTCCTCCAAGTCCCTGCCCAATGCTTTTCCCTGCTTAAGCAAACTTTCTTAAGGGACTGATCAGCTTTCAGTGATCTCTCTTTCTGTGTGACTTATTCACAGGCAAAAGTGTGCTGAACATATATTCCCCTTCCCTGGGGTTCCTTGCAGTACCCCTGAAGTGTTTTATTCTGTCTTTTCATGACTGGATTGGCAAGATTACTACACTCTATATGGGTGTGTTTGCTATATCTATATTGCACAGTAAGTGAAAAAAGAAACAATTCAAAAAGCTATTCCTCTAACACATTCACACAGCCCAGCTTTCAAGAGTGTGTTAAACAAAGGTACCTCAAAGGCGGAACTACACATCTGACCATGTTCCTGCTGTGGCCAACCATTTGGAGTCAATTCAAGCCATTTACAGCTTCTGCATCCTTACAACAGGCATTGGCTGGGAGTCAGAAGGGGATAGACATCAATGCAGGCTTGCCTTCCTGCTCCCTTGCGAGACTGCCACTCATTGCATGCAGGTGGCATCATCCCTGGTCCTACTACAGCTTAGCTTCTTCCCAAGAAAAACTGGAGTCCCCAGGTTGGCAAAGAACATTCTGTACAAAGTAGGAGCAAGCTGCACCCTACTAAAAAAAAACCCCAGTTTTTCTCTTTCTATTAATTTTTGGCCTGTACAACTCAGCTGAGCCCATTACAGTTCATTTCACTGGCATTTGTGGCAGTGCTGCAAGACTGTAATTTGCACTGGTGCCAGGTAGTCTGCCTTGTGAATCTGCATAGTACAGCTCCATTGTACATTTACTCTAGTGCAGGTTTCTCTACAGTATGTCTGAAGAACAGAAATAAAATCAGAACTTGTTAGGAGCAAAAGTAACTGAGTTTCATCTTTGGTTTACAATAGCTCACTGGATGCAGCATGTATGTTACATGTCAAAGTACCACCTCATGAACTTCACTGTAGGCCACTTAAGTATCTCAGTTTAGTTATCCAGAAGTAAAATAAATATGTAATTATATTTTCTATGTCTGCATCATCTTCTTAAAACTTTGGAGACCCCCACCTTCTGCAATGTCCTGGAACACAACGGTTTGCTGGAGCCTACTTACAACACAAAAATCAGAGATAACAAAGACCAGTGAGAAAACTACCCTTTTCTGCTAGTTTCTTATACCTGTGCAAAATGCCACAGCATTATGAGTCACATAAAGACATGTTCATATGGACAGATTCACAGTAACAACTACCCATATACAGTACTTGTCCTAACAGTGGACTACTGGTAAATGGCAGCTGACTTCAGGCCATAATTGCAATATAAAGTGGTTCATCTACTTCAAATGCCTGCGTAACCTCGTTACTGCTCACATTCTTCTCACACACTTTTTTACTTCAGTCCAGAACAGGCTAGTGCCATTTTACAGACAGAAGACTGCTACAAAAATAGGCTTGGCCACCGTCTTACCTGTGCTTTTGAGTCTCTTCTGTGGTGGAATGCTGCCAATGGCAAAACTCAGCAGGAACAGATTTAAGACTTCTTCCCTTTTCTCCCTCCCCAACTCACTCTCATAATACCCAGGTCTCTATATATCCAAATGAATCTTGATACTGGGGTGCATTTGGTTTTACCCAATCAGTGACAACCCTCCTGCCCCATAACCTTTCTTATCTTGCAGACCTTTTGGGTGTCTGTGGGAGGAAATAAGGCACAAAATATTGCCCAAGACCCTGCCTCTAATCAAGTTCATTTCTGATTATTCACTTCATTAACTGACTGCATTAGGAAACTGCAGCATCAAGCACATCACATGTAGGGCACACCTGCACTCTCCTTTTTAATACATCTTTATGATTTGCAATGTATTTCTCTCATTTAGAAGCAGAATATAATTTCCTAACAGAGACTGGATTTATTCAGATGCATAGAAGTCAGTTGTCTTTACCACTGACAGATGCACTTCAATGTAATTAGTTTCATGACTATTAATGAATAACTCATTTGAACTTTTGCCACTAAAATGTTAATGAGTAAGACCAGCTAGTGGCTTGGTAATGGGATATAGATCCTTTTACAGTTTGCTAGTTTAGATCTGGCCCATGTCCATCATGACCAAAGGTCACTACTACCTGAAGACTATTTGATAATCTGCATGAGATGAGCTGGTAGCACTAAGTCCATGCTCAGCAAGAAACAGCCTTATAATTTCCCCTCAGCAGAAACACAAAGCTGAGGAAGATCACTGCTACTTTTACATAGCTGTAAATTTCAGACAGTAGGACTGTTCCCCCAGTGTCTTTCACAAGCAATGCATTAAAAGAAGGTGAAAGAGAAACAATTGGAGTTGAAAAAGCTTGTGGATTCTTTGTGCAAGACACCATTAGCTGCTCTGTGACTCACTGTCACAGATTGTTTGCTTTTAGTACACTTGTAAAGAGAACAGGAAAAATAAACCAATGCTAAACCCAAAAAGGATCATACTGTGTCTAAGGTTTAGCTGGTCACTCACTAGGTTCAGAAGTGCATTTAGCGGTGTGAACCATGCTAATCCTGGTATATTGTGCCCTCTTGTCAGTCAGCAAACCAAAATACACACCACTTTCAGCAGCAGCCAACACACTCTGTACCCATTCCTTTAAAATTTTATACTCTTCTGTTTGGTACTGATACAATTCAGCCCATACATAAGCACATACCAAAATTAATACATTCACCCTGACAGCATTCCAGTGCAAGCTTTAAAAAATATTGTTACCTCTTCACAGACAGCAAAATGTGACATGAACAAGCAACAAAATTATTTGCTCGAGGACTTAAATGATCAGGGACTTATGACATTTTCATGGGGAACTTTAGGACGGGTAGGCACAACATAATTACACAAACAGAAATTCTAAGCACTCAAGCTGGGAACCCTTCTCTTACGACTGCACGCGGGCTCGACTGAGGTTATGTGTCTCACTGACAGGATGATACCTCCAGCACCATGTCCCTTCACATTGCCACGTAACTCTTGCTTGTGTGTGGAGTCACAACAGACATGCAACGAATCCTGAACAAGCACCCTCCTCAAGCACCGATTTTGACAAAATAGGCAATGTATGCAATAAATGCAATCCCCTAGCTTACCTCAGCTTTCCCCTTCTTTAGTCTCCTAAGAAGAGTTTTATTTGGACTGGATTATCTTCTGCAAGAGATTACTGGTGGGAGTTCTCACAAACCCTCACCATTATTTTGGCCATGGAAAATGAAATTAGAACTCCTGAGTGGCACCCAGTCTGCTGTGGATTTGGCACTGTGATCAGAGCACTCTTTCAAATGTAGTTACAGGCTATGGCCTTCCAATGTCCATGTGTGCAGATGTAGGATAAACTAAATGCTTGCAGGGCACTGTTATCCCATGAATTTTTGAAGAATAATGATCAATACTTAGCATTTAGTCATATCATACAGGATAGTAATTCTAGCTTACTTTTTTTTTAAAGGAAAAAGGATTGCAGCTTGGGTAAAAACCAGTCACTGATCTAACTGGGAAGTTGTCATATATTTACATTTACACATATATGACTGAGCCTCAGCAATTGGCAATACGTGAAAGAGCCAAGAACAACTTTTTGAGCAGTATTCTCTTAGATGTCACAGGGAATAGAGACTGTAAATGCTTGTGGCAAAGATCTTGGCAGTCTGGTTTTCAGAGCAGAGCTGCTCAGTACCTTTTGCAGACTCTCACAAGGTGTTTCTGACCAGGAAACTCCCAGGGAGATATTATAACCATCAGTCACTTTGAAAACCTTGAGACACAGTAGATATCCAAGACTAAGCATCTCACTTCATACACATTTCAAAGGGAAACTTTCATATTATGTGGTGCTGCCTTAACTCCATAGCTACTGGCCTGCTCACAGGCACTCTTTTCCCACCATTCCCAGATTTCACACAAACATTGCAGCAGAGTAATGAATGTCATGTGTTAAGATTCAAACAAATAATTCTTCAATTAGTTAAGAACCCTCCAAATCTGACACCACATAAACAAACATGGCTTTCACCCAAATTACACACACACCCTTCAGTAACAACCCAGCTGCTCTGTGCTTACACTTGCTCGTCTCCAGCTGTGATATGGAGTCACCCCTGCAGTCCTTGCACAAACACCTGCTTGCAAAGAGACAACCTTCCTAGGTAAAACCCTCAGCACTACAAAGGCTCCAACCAAAAAAACCTTTGACACACTACAGTGTCTTGATGAGTGGCTAGTGCTTTACTCTATCTAGGAAGCCACACCAACAGTCAGCGCTGTCATCTTAACCACATCCAAATTATTTGTTTTTTGACTTTAATAGTTATTCTAAACAGATTGGGTGGCAGCTTCCAAAAACATACTGACATTAAAAGGCTAGGGCAACAGAAGAATTACCTCAATGTGGCAAAACCAAATCTGTCTGAATTCAGAGACTTGACAGGAAGAATGTGCACTTTTAACAGCACTGCTTGAACACAAAGCTTTGATTCTCCAGAAATGGGGCATTTTATTCTGTATTTACATTTTTCCTCAAACAGCAAGGTATGGCACTGTTGTACTACTGACAGATCTTTTTATTGTTTGCAATGATAATTTCTTTTTTTTTTTTTTTTTAAGTATTTTGGATTCTTCTGAAGTGGGATCTTCTGCATTTCACAGTGACATTCCTGAAATAACTTTGAAGAAGAAATAATGAGCCTCTCCTTACTTTACAGGTTCTCTAATACAACATAAGCAGCTTTACAAGGCTTAGCTAGTCTCTGCTGACCTAACTGCATATTTTACTCCTACAATAAACTAAAATAAGCAGCCTGCTTCTACAACAATTGACTAATTGACATAGTGCCTTTGTTAGTTTCTTAATAAAAAAACAATCCTAGTCTTTCAAAAATCAGACATTCCAAGTAACAGTGGAGAAGATTACTAGAGAGAGAATAGGAGGGAGGCACACACATAATAAGCAGATCAGTGCACTACATTTGTGGTGTGGGGTTTGTTTTAGGTTTTGGGTTTTTTTGGTGGGTTTTTTTTGTTTTTTATAAAAAAAAATTTCCAGCCATTTAGGGTGGTTTTTTCATTGCCTCTGATTGATTTTCTCCAGCACAAACCCTGTTCAAATCCCTGCTGGCTGCTGTGTTTGAGCACTCTGCAATCAGCACTACGGTGTCTGTATGGGATCTGTCTGCTCCTGAGTCACTGAGTCCCTGCAGAGAGCATGAGGTCACTTACTGCTAGAGCAGAGCACTCCCAGGGACCGCCTGGAGCTCGGCTGGACTGTAGAAATGTCTTTTACATAAGAGACAGGCTCCTCTCTGCTGCCCACCATCAACTGTCCTGCCTCTGCTCGAGAAGCAACCAATAATGGGTTTTTTATTAACACAAGCATTTAGGAAAGACAAGCTTGCAAAATTTACTATCCGGAACATCTATGTCTCTTGGACTGCACAAAAGCAATACCTACACACACTCTACACACACGCTGTGTGCATACTGATATTGGGACGTATGGGGGGGAGAGGGAATTTAATTGGAACAAACCCCAAAACTGCTTTCTCAGACCCAGCCCATCACACCTGTGATGGCAGACAGCATGTAGATGTGATATCCCCAGTCTACTTCTTTTGTGTTTGCCCACAAAGGAATCAGAAAACAATGCTTTTAAATTGTTATCATTAAACTCACAGAACTAGTGCCTTATGGGAAAAAAAAAAAACAAACAGGCAGCACTCAATTCAGTTTAAGCAATGGGGCAGAAAATTACATGTTGATACAAACTTAATTCACAAGGGTTTAATAATTTTTTTCCAAGTATTTCATTCTATTTTATCTGAAAATTTGGTTTCTGAAACCCAAGTGACAGCTCTGAGCAGCAGTATCTGATCAAAATTTCTGCCACCCCCTGGCTTTATTCACTGCACTTTCACCTTTCAGGGGAAAAAAAAAAAAAAAGAAAAAAAAAAAAAGAAAGAAAGAAAGAAAAAAGGTTTGCTACCCCTACCAAAGCTCAGTGGCATCATTACTTTTAGTTTCCTCATTTTCCTCATTTTAGCTTCACCTTCTGGCTGAATAATTTGGTCATCAAACAAATGTGATAATCCAGCGGAAAATGAAAGGCAATGGTATCTATAAATATTGTTACATCCACTGCAATAAATAAATAAAACTAATGTTACAAAACTATACAGGTAACAGACTGAACATACATTCAAGTTGACCCTGTGAACAACAGTGAGCAAGAGTAAAGAAAAGGATGCATCTCGCCTCCAGCAGCTGTTTATGTGACAACAAGCTTTATGTCCCAGAATGCCATCATCAACACTGGTAACACATGAAATGGTAAAAATGAAGAACTGTGTTTGGCAGTTAAAGTAATACAATTTCTGAACCTTGATTCACTACTGAAATTCCAGAAATTCTACATGAAAGGCTTCTTCCTAGGGATTTCTAAGAATATATGCTTTTTCTAAAGATGTGCTTATAACAAGAAGAACTGACAAGAAACACTTAAGGAAAAGACAAAATTTTCCTAGGTGCCAAAACATTTTACAGTAGTCTCCTTATGTAGGTTACTAAGTTGTTCCAATGCACAATGAGGCTTATTACCAGCCATAAATACTGTGCATAGGACTTCACCACTCAGGCACAGACCCTTGTTCATGCTCCCTTTACAAGATGGAAGAACTCTTCAGTGCTCAGTATTTTCTTTCTTTTCTGGTGCTAACATGACAATTTTGGATAAAATTATCAGATAAACGCTTAAATTTTACCTCAGAGGGCATTTTCTGTGGCCCTTGAATCATCTGAACGCTCTTTCACAACTTTTCCATCTTTGCAATAATACTGTCAATACGTGTATTTTTTTCAATATCCAAAACAATTTTTTTGACTTTATTGCATGTTTGTCTCTTTGGGCATTGACTTGAGCATCTTCTGTGGAAGGAAAAACCTGACCTGTCTATAACAACAACAGCTGATGCACTGGCACATCCTCCAAAAGGGCTGTTTGAAATTAGAGGCCCCCCAGAATACTGGATGTACCATTAAACATGGGCTGCGTGTGCTTAATTTCTCTACAAGGCACTCCACCAAAGATTAAAAACAATCAAGAAAAGCTGAGATTTCCTGCTTCTTGCTATAAAAAAAACCCCAAACACCAAAAAACTCAGAGGCTGAGTGGCACAAGACTAACTGCAAAATGGTTAAGCTACCCACAAATGTTTCACTGGAGGTCATTCTCAGCCCTTGGAAAGAAAAATGAAAGCAGACAAACTTAGGATGGCTACATCTAGAAGCACCACCTGAGACCTTAACCACTACCTCATCAGAAGTAAGCACCACTGCCCAGAAGAGCTCCAAACAGAGTGCAGCTCAGCACCCATTTAACACTTTTTACAGTATCTTTCTTGGGATAAGATGGCTGAAGAATCAAAGGAAGGCCTTGCAAACAACTCACTCGGCAATTCTGAGGTGAGATTTTGATTGCACGAAAATAAACACCTTTGGCATTATCATTACAAAATCAAGTTTATCTTTGTCCTCTTGCCTTGTTTGAATCGCCCTGGACTGTGCAAGTGAACAAAACACCCGATTGTGCAAGTTCAGAAAGGTGATATTTATTCAGCAAATACATTAAGAAACTGAACTTCCAAAACATCAGATGCATGAATGTAATTGTTTTCCTGTAATTATTCTAAAATAAATAAATACCATCACTCCAAATACAGCTGTGTAAAAAGAGTAATTCTGCATCATGTGCATAGATTCAAAAAGTATTATTTTCTATAGCTATGGATATTTTATCAATTCAATCTCATATTTCATGTTGGATGATCATAAAATGCTTCTTAATGAAAATTTAGGGGGCAGAAGCCATATGGCATTTCACACAGAAACTTCTAATCCAACCAGTGATCTTTACATACACACCTCAATCACACCAAGAAAAATCATCTTACCAAAGACTGCATGTATCACCAGCCAGCCAAACAAACATAAAAGAATTGATTTTAAGTTTGACCATACATTTATTATTTATTTACTTTTCTGTGGCTGAGAGTATTTTTGGCAGTAATCCCCATACTGTGTCATTTCATTGTTTCTCCATTAAAACTGCCTTTCAAAAGTTTACATGTATGCGTGCATCCATCCCTACAGCACAGCTACATACACTAGATAATCCAGATGAATAATCCAGTAAGTATCACAAAACCCTATAGTTTTTAATTGCAGACTTACAGGACGACTTTGAGAACAACTGCCTGCACCTCCCTCTGAATCAGCACTACAGAAATCTGGAAAGGTCGTAGTCAATTCTAGAAACTTTTAGTGTATATGCAGCCAAATTCATCCTTTGGAAACCTCAGAACTAATGCACCTCTGAAGGCAAATGAAAGAATGACCCAGTTTTGAGATCTTCAACAGTGATAAAGCTTATCAGTGGCATTGAGTCGAGTTTGATAGCAATGAAACCTGCCTCCAGTCTTGCTCCTTCTCAGTCAAGAAAATGGACATACCAAGCAGTTACCAAAATAAAGTCAAGACCAATGTTCAACTGCTCCTCTGTTTTGTTTACTGCTATTAATTAGGCACAAATTCCTTGAACTTTCAAGGGGTTATGGATACCCTGAGGTCCCAGTTTCATTTTGCTGGCACTCACTAAACTTTCAAAGGATTTGTCTGCCTCAGACAGTCTCTTCCCCTTCTGATCTGAAGTTAAGTCATGACTATTACTACAGCAACATGGCAACAAACAGGAAGCCCCAAGGCAAGCAGTGCAGCTCAACCCAGAGAGCGCAGAGGATTATATATGGTAATGTTTGTTTGTGCAACACTCACAACTTCATGTGTGACCAAAGTGCAGGAGCGTGTTCCCCAACCACACAGTGTGGCTACCTGCAACCAGTGGAAGCCATAATAATGACAATACTTCTCTGGGAATGCCTGAAGGGAAGATGGTGCCAAGCTCATACCATGCTGTTTTCCTCCCACGGCTGGCAAGAGGATCACAATCCCTCTGCAATTCATCTTGCATAACTGAGGACTGAATTCAGCCCCCAGTTTTTCAGATAGCAAACTGAGCTGAAACACTATTCATTTCACAACGCAATTTGCCCTAACCATTTCCAAGCAGGTGCGTGTGTGTAGGCAGGTGTGTTAAGTAAAATCAGCCATAGAATCACAGAATCAGTTACCTCTGGGATCATGAAGTCCAGCCTTTGAACACCACCATGTCAATTAGACAATGGCATGCAAGACCTCTTGTCCTGTCACTTGTTGCCTGGGAGAAGAGGCCAACCCTCACGAGGCTGTACCCTCCATTCAGGTAACTGTACAAGAGAGCGAGAAGGTTCCCTTGAGCCTCCTTTTCTCCAGGCTAAATAATCTCAGCTCCCTCAGCCGCTCCTCATAGGATTTAACTCTCCAGACCTTTCACCAGCTCCATCGTCTTTCTCTGGACTCACTCTAGCACCTCAATACCTCTCTTGTAGTGAGGGGTCCAGAACTTTACACAGCACTCGAAGACCTCATCGCTGCCCCGCTCCTGCTGGCCACACTATTGTTGATACAGGCCAGGATGCCATTGGTTTTCCTGGGCACTGGGCACGTGCTGGCCTTGTGTTCAGCTGGCTGTTGACTAGGATCTCCAGGTCATTTTCCACAAGGCCACTTTCTAACCTCTCTTCCACCCAGCCTGTAGCACTACCCAGGGTTGTTGTGGATGAAACCTAGGACTCAGAACTTGGGTCTTGTTGAAGCTCAATCAACACATCTCTCAAAACCAAGGGTACAATTAAGGGGAAATTCCCAAATGGCTCAGCCCACAGCGTAGCACAGGAAATGCAATAGAAATAGAGCACTGTATTTCTTCTCCGTTTCCTGTTTACATAGCCCAGCACTGAATAGATACTATAAAGACAAACCCCATAATTGCTGAGAATGACCTTTCTTTGCAGACCTGATTAACCTGAGGAGCACTTCGGCTTCCCAGGTTAATTAGGTCCGCAAAGAAAGGTCCAGACCATGCTTCATAGGCTGTTTCCTTCTTCTTTCTAATTGTCTCCATCCTGGACTGAAAGGGAGAGGTTAAAAAATACATAGCCCTTTTCTACCAACCACTAAGCAAACTTAAGTTTAGCCACCTTTACACTTTGGAGCTGTTAACGAGTGATCCAAAAAGATTAGACAGAATACAGAAAATTTCTTTTGGCCTTACAGGAAACGACAGCCTGAAGTTCTTTGCAAATAAGCTAATTTTTTAAGCCTCTGAGATGCTGACCAGGCTTAAGCCTCTGAGATGCTGACCAGGCTTTGGGGATGGTTTTTTTTTTTTTCTTCCCTGGACTCATTCTCCAATCTTCCTGCTTATTTCCCTGCTATTTTAACTGCCTAAACTACACTGAATTGAACTAAATCTAACATAGAATTATGTAATCATTCTAACAACTGAAAAGTACAGGGCTAGCTGATTCATTCATTATGATCTTCTAAAATGACTTCAAAATCTGCCTTCTGTGAAGACTGTGACTGAGCCTAAAAACATTGCAAACCTGCGATTTTTCTCTCCCCACATAGACACTGAAGTGCAGAGAACAGATGGATCTCTGCACAGTTCTGCAAGCATGGGAATGAGGAAAGAGCATGCAGTGTCTACGTGAGTTTGCAATTTGGGCTGCCCATCACTCTTCTACTGTAGTAAGGAACAGTATAATACCTCTAATAGGTAGTAAGGAACAGAATGATTGTCATTTTGTATTGGACACTCTAGTCTAGTCACACCAACCTGTGCAGGTTCCTGCATCACCTTTTGTTACGGAGGAATAGCTTATATAGATGTTGAGATATTATTTTATCAATCTCTGAAAGCTCACCATTTAAATACAGTCTGTCTGTCTCCACAGTTAACTCCAATGTGAAGTCCCGTGCAGAGCATCCAGATTCCCACATATCACACGTTGAAGCTTCAATGCTCTCAGGAATTTGGCTGCCTGATTTTGCCTTATTTGATCTGTCAAAAAATTGGCAAAACACTACTGTGCCTGTATTTGGTCTGCTACATCTGTTGTATAGTAGGACAGTTATTAAGGTTCCCACCTATGGAGAGCAAAAAGAAGAAACACTAAATAAGAGAAGAGAGCCTTGATGTCTCAAGCAAAATTATTTTGTAACTGAACAGCAGTTGCATTAGAGATTAACTGTTAGTAGGAAAAAATATGACTCTAGAAAATAGTCTAAAGATAACAGGGATCTTTCTCCAGAGAGCTTTTTCTGCAAGGTAAGAACATTACATCTCAGTAAAACCTGAGCCTTTTTTTTGCTTTACCTTTGTGCTTTTTGATTCTGGAAGTCTGTACTTGATACTTCATTTCCCACTTACTTGACTTAAAACTTGGTTCTGACTTACGAATCTATTTGCAGAAGATGACAAATTTATAATGCTGAAAACTCTGCTAATATATTCCAGACCACGTTGCTAAAATGACAGAAGTTTGAGAATTAGGTCTTCTAAATTAACCTCTGATCAGACTAGGAATACCCAAGTAAAACCAGAAATGTACTGTACATAACTGAAGAAGTTACAGAACAGAATTATATACAAAAGAACAGTAACAGCATTGTTCTATATTTCATTTGGAAAAAGTAACACTAAAAGGTTTTAAACCTTCTCTGAATTCAATGAAATGAACTTATATGAACTTAAAAATGTACAGCATGTTGAAATTTTAGACCTAGTTCACATTCACTATAGGAAATCAGTGAGAATCTAAATCAAATACTTTCAATATTCAAAAACTCTAATATAATTGAAACCTGGACCTGAATCTTTCATGTTTTGCATGCAGATTTGCTGCATCTTCACCCTGAGGTGAACTGGAAGCAGCCCCCAGAGTGAGAGAAAGGATACCATCTCATGCAGGACCACAGTTCAGGTGGATACCAAGTAAAATGCAACGACGAAAAACACAGGAGTACACACCATGCATAGTGAAATGGAAACAGGGGTTATCCCCATGTGTCAGCGATTGCAGATGCAGTAAGTCTTTACAAAACAATGCTCCTTACATTTGCTTTTGAGCAGTGCCGCAAAATTGAGACACTGCATGATGCTACTCAAGGATGCATTATTTTCTACACAAGGGTGATAAAACCATGTCTGACATTAGTGTGACTGCAGCCTACTGGATAACACACAAACCTTTGGTGAGGAGTCCAAATATAGTTATTTGTCTAACCTGGGTTAGAAATAGGATTACCATTTAAATGCATTTCAGTGTCTACTGGGATAAGCTATTCCACTAAACAGTTTCCTAAAGGCACAACAAGACTCCTCTCTTATTGGCGATTGATGGAGAGACAGGAAGACTGATTCATGATCAGAATTCGATTTTACTCAGGTTTTCCAAGAACTTATATATCATTTCAGTAAGGTTAATAATTTCTACTATAATAATTAGGTTAAAAGATCATACAAGCAACTTATGCATTTTACAACATCTTTATTGTAGGGGGTTGATTGAATCTTTTCCTTTAAGCAAATTTAATCCCATCTCCTCATAAGCTCAAAGTTCTGTTTGTTCTTGCCATGGCATCCTAGTCACCAGACCAGCTATGCTAATTGAGTCTGTCTTACTCTCGGTCTTGTGTATTCCCACACTCTCTCTACAAAGCTCTTGACACATTACAGAAGTGTTTATTGCTTCTGCTTACAAGCCAAAGATCAAAAGATATCTTGAACAGATAATAACATGAAAAACCGAGAGGCAAGCCATGAAAGTCTTACGGACAAAGCACTGACACCAGGAACCAAAGACTACAGCTTTGGTTGGATGGGTTTCTTCATACATGCTTAATCACTGAATTTAACCAGTGAAAGCGCTGTGTAGCCCTTTATGAACTAATAAGCAGCCAGGAAGAATTTAGATGAATACTAGTTATGGTGTATTTATGGAAAAGCATACAGCACGGTTTATGCTGGAAGAGACCTTAAAGATCATCTATTTCCAACCCCCGTGCTGTAGGCAGGGACATGTTCCACTAGACTATGTTACTCAAAGCCCCCTCCAACCTGGCCTTGAACACTTACAGGGATGGAGCATCCACAACTTCCCCGGGCAACCTGTTCCAGTGCCTCATCACCCCCACAGCAAAGAATTTCTTCCTTATATCCCATCTAAATCTACACTCAGTTTAAAGCCATTACTGTCCTATCACTTTATGACTTTGTAAACTGTCCCTCTCCAGCTCTCTCATAGTCCCCTTTGGGTACTGGAAAGCTTCTCTAAGGTCTCCCCAGAACCTCCTCTTCTCCAGGATGAACAGATCAAACTCTCTCAACCTGTTTTCATAGGAAAGGTGTTCCAGTCCTCTGATCATCTTTGTGGCCTCATTTGGACTCACTCCAACAGGTCCACGTCATGTAACCCAATCAGCACTCCCAGCTGGTAATGTCATAATTAAACAAAATTTGTCATGTGCAAGTACCTGCAATATGCCTGCAATACATCCGTAGCGTATCAACATCCTCACTGCTTAAGACTCAGGCAGATGTAAACAAATATTGAGACGGATACTCATAAACCAGTCAAATAAATAAATTCCAGGATGTGCACACATTAATTACCTCAAGTTATTAAACAATGAAGGCTGATCCAAAGTAAGTCAGCAGACATGTAGTGCCAACACACGCTAAAGAAAACAAGAGACAGAAAAGCTTGACAAAATATTTAGGAAAGTCAGATAGGAATAATCTCTGTATGAGAAACAAGTATTTATATGGCCTTGAGGCTCTTCTCTTTTTGAGTCAGCATTCTTTTATGGTTCCTCATGGTATAGAAAAAACTTGTCCTATGGCATTAGTGGGAGCTTTGCCTGGGTTTGCTTCCTGAAACACAACAGGAAAAATGTAGCAGCCAAAGGTAAAGACTTACAAACTGCTCTTGTACTTTTCTGATATCAGCCACAAAAGATGCCCCCTGTCAAAGGAAAAGTACTCTCATTGCATGGCTACAGTTATACAATTCTGAGTAAATCAGAAAACCATCAACAGTCCTTTTGAAACTCTGATTCTATTTTTTTTAAATAAGGTGTACATGTAATGTGCATTTAGCTTAAAATCTAACTTAAAAGATCAAAATACTTGAATCCTGAAGTACCACCAAATCCTACCTAGATTACTTTTTAATCACTGCAAATCAGGATAGAAATTGCCAGCTAGTAGAAGGCAGATTAAATGCTAATGTAGTTTAGAAACTTTGAAACTCAAAACTGAATTAGTGGAGAAGCACTCTTAAGCCTAAAGAAAAGATGTTCAACTAACACAGAAAAAAGTGGTGGTTGATACTTATTCTGTTGTGCTGTAGCCGCAGGATGTTTCTCCCAGGGAAGCTGAAGAGGGCTGAAAGCATCTTGTGCTAGGCTTCACTTCAGTGAACAAGGTCGCATGGTCCGTTGGGCAGCTTCTCAGACCTCCTTGGCTGGTAAAATATTTTATGCCCCATTTGAACCAAACCAAATCTTTTTCTTTCTTTCTCAATCAGCCTTCCACCCAATGCCTCTGCCTGGCAGACAAATACAGGCACCATTTTCAAAATCAGCCAGTGATACTGCTTACAACTACAGCATCTTTTCTGCAGATGGCTTTAAATTTTACTCCAAATGCAGATATGAAGTCAATGTTGGTTACCACCAGCAGAAAGAAATTCAGCCAAGTATCTGGGAAATACAGGTACTCTTTCAGAGAGCTGCCAAATCTGAAGCTTTAAGAAGTATCAATATACAACGTAGGCCAATAAGTAGTACTGGATTAAACAGGAATGCTATAGGTCTATTAAAATCATTAAAATTAACAACTTGGACTTAATAACCTCTGCATTAAGATGCCTCAATGTGCTTGTAAAACAAACAGCTGGAAAATCTGATCTAACTATCCATATAACTAATACATGGATATTTCCTTGACTCTGTCTGCAGCCTAAAGTACCTTCCAGAGGTACCTCTTTCTTTATCTTACAGAAAAAGCCAAGTGGCCAGCTTTGGGCTGGGGAAGGCACATGGCACAGAGCTGAAGGGTCAGCAGCTTGGAGGCCAATCAGGGTGGAAGGAGGCTTAGAGTTTACAGCCTACTGGGAATCCTGGTAAGGCAACAAAGCCTTCTCCTGAATTCTTAAAAGAGGGGATTTGAAAACTGGGTGGCAAAGTCCTGGTTTCCATTTTAAACTCTGCACTGAAGCAATTTTTCATCCCAGAAATTCATCATCCAGCTGCACAAAGGAACATAAAACATTACTGGGAGCAGGTGCTGCAGTTTGGAGGTGGAGAAGAGTTCATCTGTTCCAGCACCACCGCTCACCATGTTCTGTGAGAATGTGTCATGCTGAAGAAAAAGCTTACTGCTCACCTTAGGCAATAGAAATGAAGAAATATTTCAGTAGAGCAGACCTTGCCAGAATACACACTACCACTAACTGCTAAAGATAAGGCATCTTTCTTAAAGCTCTTGAACTACTGTCTGTTCTGGAACTGGCTTCTGTTCAGTTGGGCAAAATAAATCTAGATGTATGACTTACAAAGAGGTCATGACAGATGTTCTTTGCCAGTAAGTATAACACAAATTCAGAGGAAGCTGGGATAGAGAAGATGGACTAATTTAATGCAAAACAAAAGCTCTGCTCATCATTTAGTTCTCACTGCATGGGTTCAAGGTGCCAGGCACTGCTTTTGAGACTCAGTAAAAACAAGTGGCTTTCAGAAAGATTTTGACAATTCTATTCCCTTTTTCAAAAACTTCTGCTTTACTGCCCCACACAATGATATCATCAATGTACTGCAGATGTTCCAAAGCTTATTCCCAGTTCAGCGTAGCCTGGGTAAGTCCATGGCAGATGGCAGGGCTGCATTTCTACCACTGGGGCAGTGGGTTTCAGATGTACTGCATGCCTCTCCAAGTGAAAGCAGACTGTAGCCTGCATTCTGCTGTCAAAGGGATTGAGAAAAATGCATTAACAAGTGTACAAAAGTATGTGTACAAGCACACATTGTCTTGATATTGTTTGAATATATACTTGGTCCATTATGTATTCAGAATCAATGACAAAAATGTAAATCCTGAAGTGAGTAAAGCTGGGCACAAATCCTTAGCATTGCCACTGAAATGCCTGGAGGGCTTTCAGGGTTTGATTCAAGAAGCTGACAGTGATTTCCACTATGAAGAACCAGCTAACAGAAGACACCAGAGAAGCTGCATGTTTAACTCCCTCCAGCACTTACAAAAGTCACAATCAAAAATGCCAAGATTTTTCTGAAGTTTCTGTTTGCAAATGCTAAATATCACTGATCTCACTGAATCTGGAATACTGAAACCTGCAATAAGAAATCCTATAAATACTGTTTAACTTGAGAAAACCAATCATGCCTAAGAAGAATCAAAAAGGCAGCCCTTTCCAGGCTAAAGTTCCTCAAATTGTTCAGGCACTCAGAGGTCTGGCTCTGTTCAGCTGCTGATGTGCAGAACCAGAATAGAGAGGCTGCAGTTTCAACACAGGGAGGGTTTTGAAGGCACCACGGAAGCCAGATTCCTCTTGGCGATCTTGAGCAACACTGCTTGTGTGCACCTAGACTGACACAAAAGTGGTGAGCAGGAAGGAGAAGGTGGAGGCAAACAGCATGTTTTGTTTACAGCAATGCTGCTGCAAGGTGATGCTGTGTGGTATGATCTCATGGGAATGCGTACATAATGCTCTTTGAACCATGAAGAAGAAGCTGCTAATTAGTTCCCTGGTAATTGGCCATGCAATGTCTATGCACGAGGACTACTGTGAATACACTGGACATCATCTGATTAAAACAAGAGAAAGGAGCATCATGTGATGGCAACTTAATGAGATGAGCTTCAAACTAGACCTAAACAAGCTGGACAAGAAAAATAAATGATGGCTTATTTAGATGCCCTTGAGAAGACAAGATAGTTGCAATCATCTGTGCTACTCATACAAAAAGTTTAGGAGCCTGGGATTTAAAGGGAAAGAACTTGAAGACATAATGCCCTTGCATACTAACCTGGACCCTCAAATATTTCAGGATCATCATTTAGCATCACTGGCATTTGAAAAGACATGTCAGAAATGAGAGGTACCTCCAGAAGTATATGAACATTGCACATCAAGAACAGGCATTCTTTGAAGTGGCAAGAGACATGGACACTTAAAGGCTCTGGGTGAGAGATCACAGTGGGAAAGCACATCAGGCTGTGAGGATGCAGGACTGCTGCAGCACAGCTGGTGAAGAACAGCCAGATGAAGCCCTTCCAGGAGCAACCTAAAACCAGAGTGGGTGGTAAGCAGAGCCTCTGACCACCCATACTTCTTCTAAAAAAGCAGGACAGTGGGGACCCAGAAGCTCTGCTGAGTTTCATAGCCATACCCATGTATGGCTCCCATTTAAAAAGTGTTTTCAGACACAGGCTGCCTGTGTTAGTCTTTTGAAAGTGAAAACATGAAGCTGCCTACAGGCCATTCACTGAAGAGCTGGACTTGATGACTCTTGTCAGTCCATTCCAGCTCAGAGTATTCTATGATTCTGAAATTCATTGTCCAAAATAGTTTGGGGAAGCAGGTCTCGAAGAGACAGCAAGACCGAATGCAGGCGGTTGTGTGAAATGCCAGGCAGTGATGCTAGGGATGGCCCTGCTCAAGAGCAGAGTGTCCCTGCCCTCCTTCCCATGCCAGGGGTCTTCATTGCCAGGGGTATTTCAATGCTGTTATTCACTTGCAGGTGAATGATATTAACGTTTGTATCCAAATGTAAATACCTCCCACTGACACAGGAGCCAAACAGAAACACGCTGATTATACAGTGTCTGGGGCACAGCCCTAGTAACAGAGATAAAAATCAACACATCCAGGGAACAAGAAAGAGAAGGCAGTGCAAGAGTGAGTCAGCAAACGTAAGCAGTATGTTAGTCAGGCAAGCGCTTCTGAACGCGCCACGAGGCTGCTCATGCTGCAGACAAAGTCACAGCCCCAAAAACTTGGAAGACCATCCTGGTGTGAGGGCCCCCACCTTTTTGCAGGGGGACCTCTGAATTTTCATACTGGTTTTGGGAAGGATTTAACGTCGATTTTTTCCGTCGTCCCCACCGTCCCCCTGTCCTTAAGCCTGAGAAAGGAAAAAATCTGTGCCGTGTTTAGAAAGACAGAGACGTGAGCATGGAAATCTGGTAAAGCAGAGGAGGCTGGCTGTGCTGCTGTGTCAGGTGTCACGATAAAGGCTGCAGGTTTCCAAGATTAGCCTGGTCACTTTGTAAGCCATGAAATGCTCCACCGAGCCTGTTTAGCCTGTGGTTTGGCTCTTTCTCATGCCAGCCTGCTTCTTCTGCAAAAGACATGACTGAGTGCCTCAGAGCACTGCTGTGACATGGCCCCATCAGGGCTGAACCTGTGCAACAGCCATGGGGAGCAAGGCTGCACTGCTCCTCTCTGGGGCCACACACAGCACAACTGACCGCATCAAGTCAAAGGGACACTGCCGCAGAAAGCAGTGAGGAGGGAGAAAAAGCAAGGCACAAAGCCAGGAAGTTTTACAGAAGTCACTGGATTTCACGTCATCAGCAAACTTACTTGCAGTTTTTCTGATCTAAATCCTGTTGTTCCGCCACTTTGAAAATCCAGACTCTAATTAACTCACATGCTTATATACTCTGGCGCCTGAAGGATACTTGCTTTTGCAAATGATATTTATAAAGCAAGAGCTATTTAATACCTGCTTAACATATATCCATAACCTTCAGAATGTCTCCTATGAGTCAACACAGCCTGACTTGAAATGACATCTTTCCCCTTTTTGTTCTATAAAGCTTTCTGCAGTGTACAGCCACTATCCCAAAGCACAGCAGAAGGCAGCCTAAGCCATTGCTCATATTAACTCATTCAACACTGGGTAGTTTTATTCTGGAAGAGGAGCACTTGCACAGAAAGGATTGCATCTAAGCCAGTCTCTGGAAAACAGACCCTTTTCAGTTTAGTCTTCATGCTTTCTAGTAATCTTCCATACGTAGCCATTTACTCAACAGCTAGATCCTGCATTTAAAACTCTTCATCAGTATTTCTGCAGGAAGCCTGGGTGGCTTAGTCCAACAGGCAATGGTAGAGCCATCTCATTACTCATCCACAAAAATTTACATCCTCTTCCCATTCCCATCACGGATATGTCTCCCACTGATTTGGATGAATCCCAGGCCCCAATTTTAATAATGAAGGTCCTTGACAGTCCCTAGTTATCCAGACGGGTGCCTTACCCACTCTTTGAATGGAGCAGGTTGAGCAGGATAGTCTAGGGACCACACCACATGACATTATCACAGCAGACCGTGGAATCCAGTTAGAGAGGGATGTTTGTCCAATTCACAACTTAAGAGTGTTTATCCCCACTCCTGCAGCCATAACGAAACAGCTCAGACTGCATGGGTGCAACATTTTGGGCACACGAGCACCTGAGTACAGATAGATGCCATTGTGGGTACTATTTAGGACACTTCACTTCCATGCTGTGCTTTCTCCAGGACTGCTTTCAGGACAGCTACACAGGCAGCCTCCAGGCAAGGCAACTGGAATAGTGTGCTAGTTTACTGCCTCTGCTGGTCCCTTCCACTCTGCCACAGGAGATGACAGTCTCAGGAGGAGTCATTAAAGGCAGCTCAGTTTACCCAGCTGTGGCAGTGCTTCCACGTGTGCAGCACGGGGCTAAAGTTCAGCCCTGGGAAGCTACTCCAGTGCCAGCAAACCCCAGGCAACCCACCCTGATATCATCCCCTTGTGCAACCTGGCTGACAGGGAGGCTGTCCCTGTTGCCTCATAGACTGGCTGACATTCAAAAGGGAGCATTTGATCCAGCAGCCAGGAAAAATGCATGATGGTACCAAATTTATGTCTGTACATGCAATGGGGGACTCTCCAAGGTTTGGGAACCAAAGTCTAGCTTTCTTTAAATGCCACACAGGACTTGGGAGCTAAGAAGAGAGATCTCAGCTGAAAGTCAGTGGAAATGGTCATTTTCGTCTGGGAAGACTTCCAGCTGCAATGGCTTTGGGCAGCTCTCAGAGCAGCCCTTTTGGCTGTGCGGATCCACTTTCAAGGCATCCTTCCTGTTCTTAGAAATGCTACATTATAGAGCTTTCTGTCATTAAAGCACTAACTCACCAAGAATGTGACTGTGGGATTCTGTCTTGATCTTAGCAAAGGGAAAAAGGATTCTTAAAATACCATAACTTTTCATGGTAATACAGTGAACACAAGCGTCCCTCTTTCAACATGTACAGCTATTTTGCAACACAAGAACTACCTGAAACTCCATCAAGTCAAGACTCATTCTTGAAAATATAAACAAGGTAAGTGGGTTAAAGATGTCTGAAGCCAAATTCGTATCCCCTGTAAACAGATATAACACTATCTAGTTTAATGGAAAGGAGTCTAACTCTCTGTCAGCAATAAATATGGATCGTAACTAAGGTCATCAGGACACAGCCTATGAAGACAAAATGCTGGGCCACAACCATAAAAGCATAGGCAAGATACCTGTGGTCTGTCAAAAATCTCCCTCAATCCTATTTGTCATTTTATTGGAAACAATAAAAATTGCTCACAGTACTTGCAACAGTCCAATGAGATACAGCAAAGGACCACCCTCAGTATCTTACACACTTACCATGCCTACCCCGGAGCCACCAGCATTCATTAGGGAAGATGCTCCATGGCACCCCAACAGCTGAAGTCACAAGGACTGCTAAGCCAAGAACACTTGGAAAGCCCGAGGTCAAAATCTACATTACCAACTTCAATGCCAATACATGATAGATGCTAACAGATCCTGTTTTGTTACCCTCGCCCAATTTTCTTCTCCATCAAGGGCATGTCACTATAGAAAGCAGAGGAAGGAACTCTGCTTGTTCCCCCCACAATAAAAAGCTGTGGCAGCTCTTCCAGTTACGATTTCTCTCTTTAGATTAGATTGCCCACATTATCAGCCTGGTGTATTTTTTTCTAAATGCAGGCACAACGTCTTTTCTCTTCATTTTCTCCTAACATCTTTTCCAATTATTCCATTTACAGTAATGACCATTTCAAAATATGTGAATTGTCATAATTGTTTTACATACCAGATGCTACATTACATTTAGCCAACACACATAAGTTTAGGAATTAAATATTTTACAGTGAAGTCAACAGCCATTTTACTGTGGACTTTACTTAGTATTTTTCCACTCAGTGACTGGGAAGTGACTTTTAAAAGAGAGGGCCCTTTTATACTAGTATATGTATGGGTACATATACTAGGTACAAGCACCCTTCTTTGGTTATTACTGCTGTATTCCAAAAACCAAGGACCAAGTGATTTTATCAGAAGATGGCAGTGGGACTACCCCAATGCAGTGCTTTTTCTGTTCACCAGGAGACAGCTCAAGGCCGGGCCTGTGCTGCCCAGCTCCACCAGCCCAACACCAAAATAAGTACCAGCTGTTTCCCACTGTGTAGAATATTCTACAGAAACATCCAGGGCTTCCCCAGCCACCTGTGCTGCTGATTTGACTGCTCCTAAAGGGGGAAAAGATATACAGAAAATGGAAGAGGAATGGGAAGAGGGTGATAGAAAGTAAAAACCAAATAGGCATCTGAAAAAAGAAGAAAATGCATTACGGGGGAGAAAAGGAAGAAGGATCAGGAGAAATAACTATGGTCTAGTTTGCTCCCTGAGTTCACTCCTCTACATTCAGTAAGAGACGGAGCAGTTTTACAGTAAAACTTCTCTCAGTTGCCCACTTCCTGATGACTCAGACACCTTACATAGCAGGCATCTGTGGTCAGACAAATGTCATCACCAGAGCCTGCAAGGTGCTCCTAGGACCTGACTGAGTGAGCAGTAATATAAACTGTCTGTAATCACTAAATAACTGACTCTCAGACATTAAACAAAACATCCTGAGCAAACATCCTGAGCAGGGCAAAAAGACATGTGGAAGGATCTGGAAGTGCATCCACTGTAACTACCATCTTTATGCAGGGGCACCATTACACAAGGACCACCTTTCACAAACATCAGGGGTCTGGTTTTCAGAATCTTTCTTTCAGCAAAACGTTTTCATTTATTTCCTAACAAGTGTGAGCATCCTGAGTAAAACAGCCTTCAGACAAGTGTTCCAATAGGAATAGCTGGTGTTGATCCTATCTTTCAAATAAAATTTTGAAATTTGTCCATGATCTAAGCACTGATATAGAAGAGGAGCTCTTGGAAAAAGCTGGAAAGCCTATCCGAATTTCTTAAAAATAAAAAATAAGCATTTCAGTCGCGGTATTAGAAGTTAGTGAACAAGGACACTGAGGATTCCTTTCAGTGCTATAACATTACTTTTCTTCATGGTCTTTGGCTGTTTGGAGCCATTCTCTCCCCAGTGGAACAGAAGCAAAACTCCCCATTGGGTCACAAGAGATAGTGGCAATGTAGCTGCACAGATCTGGCTCTCATAGTCCAAGCAATAGTTTACCTAAACTTTTAAAAAATAGTGAGTTTTGTCTGCTTGGGATACTAGTCTTAATCTAAACCCCAAGTCAGGGGAAAGACAAGAGTTTTTCATTGCATTCACGCGCAGTGCCTTACCCAGAAGGAACCTTGCCTAGCATGAGACTCCCAAGCAAGATTTAAAAGTAATGTATTTAACTCCAAAGAATTTACAGAGTTCTAAACCAACAAATAATGGCGTAACAAAATAATCTGATTATCTGTGTACACTGCCATTGCAAGGGGCAATGTCTCTTCCAGACAGTTGTTGTGTGACCAAAAATAGTATTTTCTTTATCAAGCATGTGATCAAAAAAAGGATACTTAAGCACACAGGAGCAGTCAGGTCAGATCAAAGGTTGAATTAGGCAGTATCTTGTTTCAGACAGTTTCAACAGCAATATTTTATGAAAAACTACGATGGGGAAATGCCCTCACAAAATAATGTAAAGGCAACATTATGCATCCTGAAAAACTTCTACTTACTGAACAACCTGTTTCATCATGAGTCTGAAACGCATACTGCACACTCTCGTCAGTAGTTCCACTTAGCACATCCTCACAGCTTCTGCTTTTACCTAGGAAGGGCAGTGAGATCACCCACGGGTTCAGCTGGGTTTGAGCTGGATGCCCATGCCCATGGAAGATGCCACGCACATAAGGAACAGGATGGATCCTCATCCACAGCCGGGACTGGGGCTGAGGTGCAAACAGGGTCCAGGGCAGCTGGCAGCCCTGGGGCTACTGTGCCAGCAGAGCAAGAGTCTTTGTGAAAGCTGAGGCAGACAAGAGCATTTAGACATCCAGGTGGTGGACAAAACAGCTTGGAGCTTTCTGCTTGGCTATCAAGCCAAGGCGAGTGAGGAAACACGAAGGAATTGAAATGTAAGGTATCTGCATCATTTCCGGCTAATAACTAACATTTCCTTTGCTTGTGACCTGCAAAGATATGGAAAAGGAGTTGGACAGCCAGCTCCTCCAGGGAGACCAAAAAGGAAGAGCCACGGCTTTCAGCTGCCTGGAGATGATGTATGTTGGCAACAACAAAATTCTCATTAATGTTTACAGAGGACCTGCATTCAGAAGAATCACATTAGGGGACCTAGGGGGTAAATGTCCAATTAAAGCTAAAAGGAAAATTACATAAGGAAAAAGACAGACTTTGTAAACATTTGTTAATAAACCCACTATCTGAATGGCACAGTGCAGCAACTCTGGCATCCCACTTTTGTTTATACTTAGGGGATTTTACTGCTATCTTAAGTAGTTCTTAAGGGTTCTAAATAAATAAATAAATAAAAAATAAAAGAAAAAAGAAAACTGAAACCCAGGAAATTTTATTACTCAAAAGATAAGATTCCTCTTTTTTCAAAAATTAACTTGGCCCATTGTTTCCTCCCCTTAAAACATTAATTGGCACTTTCTTGGGATTGCTTTTTCCAGTAGTATTTATACTACTGATGGCTCAAGACATATAGAGCAGACATTTGGTCTTAATAACACTCTTGACTGACCTTAAGTTTTATGTCCAGGGGTAACTGAGGCCATCAGATATCAAAATCAACACATTCAATCTGACAAGCTCACAACCTGGATGATGTCCAATTCATTTTTACTCAGTTTGCAGACTTCACACACTGAAACTAATTACCAACAAATCTTAAAAATTCTATTTAAAACTTATCATCAGATGTTGAATAGTTTGAAGTTTTATTGGACTATTTGAAGGACAGTTCCTTTCATAAATTTGCAATTAAAAATAGTCTGGACTTTTGCAGTTTAATCCCATGATACCAACACTGAACTGTCTTGCCTCTAATATTACAGCAGCTCTTCTCAGTCCTCAGTTACCACAATCAAGGAGACAAACTTTGCCCCACATCCTTGGCAAGAATAAAGAATTCTTTGCTGCTAGTACAAGTGTAAAGCTGCATAGTAATAATGTAAGACCATTATGTCTTCTGTACTGTATTACCGTAGTTATATAAAGGTCTTACCACCTCAGGATCACCTTTGTGACATGGCAGAAAATCAACTTTGAATATCCCCAGAAAGGAATTGTTCCCTATTTTGCAGCAGAGGAACTGAGGCACAAAGAAATTTTCCAGAGATGACACAGGTCCTTGATTTCCATTGAAATGATAGGACTCAGCCACCTGACTGATGCCCAGCTTCTAAAACGTGGCTATGGCTGCCTTCAGTTTGAAGTCAGGCTCCCCACAGCCCCAGAGATCTCATTCCCCTGCATGCCATGCACTGCATAAACCACTGTCTGTGCTCTGCAAGGTCCCAACTCCCATGACATAAGGTAAACCACTCCCCTGCATCTCCCCCTCTTCTTGCCCACTCTGAATACCAGCTCTTCTCACAGGAGGTCAAGGACTGCTCAGCAGATGCAAGCTCTGCCCATCATTTCACGCCATGCCTGCCCGGTAGGACCTGGGCCCCTTCTCTAGGCAAACTGAGGTCATGTTGCTTTTGGAGTCCTTCCACCTTGCTCCTAGTATGTAAATAAAATTCACAGCAAAAATAGTTTGTGTCCTCACAAAAGTCAACAAGACTTGCAATTGACAGTTTGCAACAGAGCGCAGAGTACAAGGCACACTGTGAAGGGCAGAATAAGGTACCATTGCTACATTGGCTCTGAAAGCAATCATATTATTTGCAAATCCTGCATACAAACTGATACAGTTTTCTCCTTCTATTACCCTCGCTGTTCCCTGTTCTGTCAGCAGCTTGTGAACTGTTAACCTGGGTGTCCCTGCAGAGCTCCCCAGGGGGCTGCACCAGCCTTCCCCAGCCTACCCAGGAAGCCCCAGGAGATGTGATGCTGTGATGCACACAGGAACAGCACGGCTTGTAGCAGAAGCAATCTGGGACACTTTGGTCAGTGATGGGGCAGCACAGTAGATGACAACCTTACCACTCCGACCCAGAGCAAGGCTCAACTGGGGCTGACAAAACTGTTGGCAAGAAAAAATTTACTGGGTAGCACTACACAGGTAATGTGGTTACACAAACATCTCACATGTTGATATAGCTTAAGCCAGTGAAAAATTTATTTTATATTTCAGACAATGCTAATTTACAGTTAAAAATAATGGTTTGATCTGTGCTCTTTTCCATTAAAAGAAAAAGCACCTAAATTCTTAACAAAGCTTTCCAAAAAGTGTTTTGGAACGTCCACCTTCCTGAATGTCATATTCATTACTGAAAACAATGGCGAGTTCCTAAATTACTTCTTGCTCCACTCCTACAAGTTTATTATTCCCAGAAGTATGTGGTGCTTCACAAAATGGAAAAGGAGTCTTCACTCTCAAGAGGTGTAAAATCATGGAAGCAACATGATGACAGGTGTGTTCATACTCTAGGGACAGAAAAACAAAAGGCCAATGCCTATGTTTCAGTGGTAGGCTGAATCAAGACACTGATGTATTTATCTTCAGGATGACATTTTGGTGTCCACCATATTTTTGGAATTTTTTTTTCCTAAGCCCACACAGACAGAAAACACCTGAACTCTGAAAGGACATCTGCTGTTATTCCTCATAGACTCCATCCTTCTATTTTCAAAGAGCCAAAATCCTGTGATACTCCTAAACATCAGTCTTTGGCTCAGAAAGGCCTGCAGGATGAAAGAAAGGAAAAGAAGTGGGATCCTCTAATCTCTGCCATGCACTGGTGGTCCTGTCAGCTTTATGGCCAGTTTGCACAAGAGAGCAAGAAAAATCCCCTCTGGAGAATGACATGTGGAGGTAGGCTAAATTTTTGGGCCAACTGAATTCTGCTCAAGTAAAACAGTCTCTCTGTCAAAAAGAACCAATACACATCCTCCCTTTGAGTCCTTGCTGCAGCACAGAGGAAAGCACAGGGTGACTGCAGCGTCCCTCTCTACATCCTTCACTTGGCATCTAGCACGAGCTCGGAGTGGGGGGGGAAGTAATTTACATCAGTTTTTGGCTGCTACGCACATATGCCTGGAGAGATACGCTCACAGCCTCTCACTCTTGATTTCTGCATGAGGTAAGAGCAGCATAAGTGGATGAGGAGAGCTTGTTCTGCATTTAGGAAACAAACCTGTCTAGGATGATGGTGCTTGTGTGAATTATTAAAAGGCAAATGCACTTACAAATCCAAATTAGCTGACCCTCTGCCCTTCCACATTTATCTCTAGTTTTGACTTAAAAGAAAATCACACCAAAGGATAAATCTCTCCAGCACTGCTCCATTTTCTGCCTCTGCCACATAAAAGTTTTGGTAACAAAAGGTTAAAAATAAACCTAAAAATAACTTCCCTCACAGATGTTTTCTTTCAAATACATAAACATTTATCTTCAACTAAGGTCCACTAAGTTAATTTCAGAATCAAGTTTGAGTTGTCAAATACCCTTAAAATGAAAAAACTCCCAGCAGTCCTTTACGCGGTCCTCTCTTTACTGAATCATTACTTCAGTTAATGATAACAAAACCAGCCAGTTTCTGCAGCAGAGCCCGAAAGCATCATTAGTGAATAACCAGTTTCACTTTCATCCTGCTTGTCCTCCTCGGAGCACTACCTGCGAGCATGTTGCCGGCTGCCAAGGGTTAAACCTCGGCTTTTTAGGAAGCAACACAGGAGGGGAATGAGAGGGAGAGGACTGAGGAGAGCCTGCCCAGGGCAGCAGCTGGCAGGAGGACACGAGGCTGGGGCAGGGATGTCCGGAGCGCTGCAGCCGCCGGCGGAGCAGCAGGGGAAAAGTTTCTGTGATTTTAGGCAAGCCCCGGTGTGACGTCAGCTCTCCCAGATAATCTCGGCGCAGTCAGCACAGGCCTCCTGCCTCCCCATTGGCGAGCCCCTCGTCAGCAGACATCTGAAGATAATTATTATTGGCCAGACAATTATAACAGGAACGACTGTCACTTCGTGCTGATGCCCGAACCTGGTGCTCTGCAGCACGATGGAGAAGGACTCCGGCAGTCACCAGTCCATCCAGGCATTTCTGCCACTCTGCCCTTCCTGAGCACCAGCCAGTTTTTGCTGCCTCACTGGCTGCAGCTGGGAATAGGGATCTCACTGCTACAACACTTTTTGCTGCATGTCTGACTGAACTGTGAATTTTCTCCAAAAATATTAATATACTTACCCATAAGAAATAAAGGACTAGAGCTGCATTGATTCTCATGCAGCAGTTCAAAGAAAAAAAAAATCCTCTGCAGACTGTGTATTTCATACCACTTCCCTCTTTGAAGAAGTTTGGGAGAAGGTGCTGAGAGAGTTTGATTAGAGAAATCATTTTAAGCAGTTATTTTAATAAACGTTTGACTTAATGCTGAAGGTACTGAAATCACACCTCTCATGGTTTGAACACAACGCAACAGTATCTTAAAGTGATACTGTATTTTATATTCAAAGCTAGGTGATGGCATTATACTTAAACATGTATCAACAGCTTTCCCACAAAATAAAGTGTAAGGGGTTTCATGACAGTAAACGGACCTGCTGTTCTTTCTTTAGCTTCCCGAAATCCTGCTATTGTTAGTTTAGGAAAGGCAACTGATTGGTAGCTCTTGCCATCAGAGACCAGGAGGCTGTAGGTCCATCTTCACAGCCTCCAACCTAGCTCTACCACTCCTGCCTCCCTGCATGAGAACCAGGCAGTCTGGGGGCTATACCATAAAGGCATGCATAAATATAAAGCCAGGCATTCAGGGAGGCATGAAACTCACCAGCTCATAAGTATCAGGCAACAAACTACTCATTTCTCCTCAGAAACAGCACCCTCTTTACAGCACCGCTAATCCAGGCCCAAGCTTCTAAGAGGTCTCAGTGCCATGCACCTTGCAGCATGGGATCCTCCACATCGTGAAGCAGGAACACCTGGAATGAGGCGAGGAGGACCTCATCCACTGCCAATAGACCAATTTGCCCTCAGATGGGATTTCAGGGGTAAATGGCAGTAAGGAAACAAGCCCTAGGATGGGGAAGAAAAGACTGTGTGCCAGCCGCTGGTGAGGATAGAGGACATGCACTTGCCCCAGGGAGTGACGGAGTGTGGAGCAGGCTCAAGGGACAAAGGAAGAGGGGCAAGCCTTGGCTGAACAGAACCAGACCTTGCACCGTGATCCTTCCCGACCAATCATACCAGTACCTAGGGTTGGGTGCATGCCACTACCCCTAGGCTTTGCATTCACACTTTTCCAGCTTTAGGCTTACACAGTTTGAATTAAAAGGGCTTGATGATGCTTTAAACAAATCAGAACTCAGATGACATATAAAAGGATTCACACCTATCCTCAAACTAGGCTACATCCTCCAATGCAACCTAGTCAGACATCTCAAAATCCAAAAGTCAGGGTCAACTCCTTACAGCCAATTCATGCCCCCTAACACCCTACAGCCTTTTTTTCTGTGTGCGTGTATGTTGTAAGGTAACAAGACATAGTTCTGAGATGAGGTAAAAAAGCAAATGCCACACCTATAGAATTTGTTTACCTTCATGTTAGACATTGTAATAGTATTGCACCCTGATTTAAATAACAATTACAGTAAAAAATCCTGCCACGGTCTTTCCTTAAGCAAGTCCCCCTAGTCTGTCTTGCTGGTCAAAGAGCAAAGGAACATGTTTATCCCTACATACTACTACCTGACGACCTCATCTTGGATGGCTCTTATGTTAAGGATGCGTACATTAAGGCTACACCTACAAAGTGCAGGAGCCATGTACTGCCATTGATGTCTGCATACACAAACCTATTGAGTCATCCTGATAGGAAGTAAAAAAAGCTGCTGTAATTTACCAGTTCAGCTCCCTGCAAAACTCAAACGCTTAAACAGGACCTGTTTAGTTAAGCAAGAGCACCTCTTCAAGATAAAAATGCACAATTTAACCTGAAACTCGGAAGAGTCTTCAGCAGCATTTTCAGGAAAAGCCTGCCACAATAGAAACGTCAGAGGCCACAGCTCTGTTTCATTTCCAAAACCATTCCCAGGACACAGTAAGATCATTCTCCATCACTTTCATCAGAATCAAAGATATTAATTCATTAGTTCCCTCAGAGAAGGTGAAACTAGACTGAAAAGCATGTGGACATGTACGATCGTGTCCCTTTAGCTGTACAGCACCAGCGTAACGCTGATGGTCTCCTCCTCTGAACCTGGAAAGTGGGAGCCTGGCGTTACGGAATCCCAGCTGGCAACCTCTGCAGCACATGAAACTGCCAGGAAGATTTTAATAACACTGCTTAGTATTTATGGAGTACCTGACATCTTCAAGGCACTCGGCAAACATCACCTAAGTCATTAAAGCACCTCATAAGGGCATTTCAGCATTATTATTCCCCACTCCCCTGGTCTTTCTTTGCTGGGGAACCTGAGGCCTATGAGAGGTTATGTAATGTTCCCAAGGTCACATCACGAAGCACAGGAGAGTCAAGGAGAAGATGCAGGAGTGCTAGTTGCTAGCTCTTTAAAATAAACTGTATCTCTCCTGTGTTATTTGACTACTATATACACTCACGTATCACCCCCTCCATCCTCTCTCACCAGCATGTCCCATTCTGATGCCAATTTTCTTCTGGAACATGGACAGAAAGGGAAGCATCCAAAACTCCCAGCCCAAGAATATTTATGTGGTCTCCTTTCTCCTGAAATGAGTGACACCAGGCACCTTTCAAGAGGTGATGAACTCACCTGCAGAACAGAGGGAGACATACATGCACTCAAATGGTCATTTTAATTATACTGCTCTTAAAATTCCCCAGACAAGTCACTAAAGGATTCTAGCAAATCCCTGGCTGAGATCCACCTAGGATCCTGGACCATTCTGCACTACGAATGGAGACACCAAAGCCTGGGCCCAGAAGCAGTCCTACCCTCCCATTGTCACATGAGGGTGGCATGGGGAAGGTCCCCACTCAGGAGCTCAAAAGGGCAGACAGCCCTGCCACAGGAGGGCATGCAGGCAATGTGAAAGTTGGGGGCTAGCTGGGGAGAGAGACCACAGGAGCAGCAGAAAAGGCGAGGCTGGGCACTAGGAGAGGGTGGTCAGGGACAGTGCATCAGCAAGGCACAGGTGAGCGGGGGCAGACTGTGAACACAAGGCCCGCGCATGTGGACAAAGCCAGGAAAAGGAGTGGGGCAAGGGGGCAAGTGTGATCCAAGGAGGAATCCCGGCCCCGAGGACAGCTCCGAGGGCCCCGCGGAGGGAGCAAGGGCAGCTGGGGCGCTCTCTCCATCCTCGTCTCCCTGCTGCCGGCCAAGGCCCAGGGATGCCCCGGGGCAGCGCTAGGCAAAGAGCAGTCTCCCGGCACAGCCACTCCCGTTCGGCCAGGCTGTGTGCGTGCCTGTGTCCCTTTGCGGGGCCGTCAGGCTCCGGCTCACCGCCACCCGGGAGGCTCCGACGGGTCCCTGCGCAGCCCCGGTCCCGCCGCGGCTGGGCTCGCCCCGGCTCCCCGGCCGCACGCACACGCCGGGAAAGTTAATAACCGCATGGCTGCAAATGAAGTTTAATGCGAGCTGGGGGAGGGGGAAGGCAAAGGGGCTCCGCGGGGAGCGCGGGCAAACGCGCAACTTGTTTGAACGAGGCTGCAGCGCGGGGAGCGGTAGAGTCGGGGAAGGATGGAAGCAAGGGAGGCCGAGGGCAGAGCCGGGGCACGTGTGCGGCTCTGCGCCGCCGGGCCAGCCGGAGGGCCGGGGCGCGGCGGGAGGGGGCGGCGGTGGGGCTCGGGCCCCGCAGCGCACCGCGCCGGCGGCGGGATGCCCCGGCCTTGTGTAAGCCGGCGCGCTGGACCCCGCCCGGGCGCGCAGGTAGCGCCGGCGGCAGCGCCCGTGTGCCCGCGCACGGCGGCGCCGAGCCGAGCCGCACCGCGCCGGCCGGGCGCAACCCGCGCACCCGGATGGGCTCAGCGCCTCCCCGATCCGGGCGGGTGGCAGGGCCCGGGGGCGGCACTCACCAGTTTTCCTGCATCCACTGGATGGCCGCATGCTCGTTGAACTGCTTCTCGAATTCGTATTCCTGCAAAGTCAACACTGACATGTTCATTGGCCCGGTGGCCGCGGAGCCGCTCCCCGCGCCGAGATGCTGCCTGCCGCCGCCTCGGGAGCCGGGCCCCTGCGCGCCCGCCGCCGGAGAGCCCTCGCCTCTGGCCTGGCCCGGCCCGCCCCGCCTCAGCGGTACCCCGGGTTTAGCATAGCTCCGCTCCCCTCCGCGCCTCTCCTCCCGGGCCCGCCGGTCTCCTCCTCTTCTGCGGCCGCCGCGCAGCGCCCGGGGGCGGCGCGGTCTTAGTGCCCGCCCGCCGCCGCCGCCGCCGCCGCCGCCCGGGACACCCGCCCCCCGCCGCCCCTCGCACAGCCCTGGCGCTCCGCGGTGGACAGCGTCGGGGCTGCGCTCATGGCAGGGAGGAACAGCTCGCCCCCCCCCAACCCACCCCCACACACACAGCAGGCTGTCAAAAATAGCTACAAAAATAGGAAGCCCCCACCCCTGTGTTGAATCCATGCCGCAGCGCCCTGCGCGCCCTCGCCGGCCAGCTGGGAGCTAAAGAAGCACAAGCTCAGATTTAGCCAGAAGGGCAGACGCATACACTCCCTCGAAAGAAGCCTACACACCCCCCGACACGTCCTCTTTTGCATTTAGATCCCAGCGCACCTGTGCAGCCTCCATGCCACGGGAGTAGGCTCTCTGCCCCCCTGTCCGGCCGGGTCCAGCTTGCTGCGGGGACAGGGGCTGCAGCTGGGTGTCCCCATGCGGGGGCCACCGTCCTGCAGCCAGGCTGCCCCGAGCTCCCTGCTGTGCGCAGGCACGCTTTTGGATGTTACAGTATGCATGGGGCTGGAGGAGCATGGGCAGAGACCCCAAGTCTAACTAACCATCACCTGCTGAGCTGCTCTCGCAGTTGGGTATTTATGTAGCTTTAATTTTCCTTTCCGTCTCATCTACCTCTTGCTGATGTTTCCAGCTGAGCTTTTCTGACTCCAGCAGCATCCTAGATGTGCGCTGCAGTACGAACCGAGCTAAAAGAGTGGTCCCAGCCCCCACTGAACTTGCAGTCTTAAGGCAGGAGGAAAACAGTGCCAAGGAAGCCAGCCCAAGGTAGCAGGTCCAGCAAGGTCAGCACACTCTTGACTCTCCTGAACTTCAGTTCTCATTGACATGGAAGTCTTTAGTATCATTAAACCCAAGCACTGAGAAAGTGAAAAAAGAGAGCCCTCAAATATTGAGACATCAACAGCTAATCAGTCTGATGATCCTGCTTGCATTTGGACTCCCATGTTCTCCAGAGTCATGTTTTTCAGCACATTAGCCCAAAGGTCTGAAGGCCTGCTTCCTTACAGTGGCAGCTACCTAAAGTTGGTGTCAGAGCTGGTGAAGTGCACAAGATGAAGCTGAAGGTTATGAAATGTTATGTTGAGGGCCTCTTTAGGGTTACGATGGCCATGGGGCTTCAGATGAGGCTGACTATTGGCCCTACAGGGTTTCTGTCTACCTGGGACCTCAGCTGCCAACCAGACTCACAAAGCACCTGTGTGGCATTCAGCCTTCATTGCAGAGTACAAGACATCATGTAGAGGTTAAGTCAAGTAACACTTGAAAATTTACTGTAACAGTTTCAGGAAATACATTAACAGCCTGGAAATACTAAACCCCACTGAGATTTATCTGAGTCTCAAAAACTCACTGGGGACTTTTCCAAGTTTTCCATAGCTCTCAGGACTTCTGCATACGTTAAACAATCTGTTTTCCTGTCCTGCTCTACCTGAAGATTTCCCCTAGTATGTTGCTATCTACAAGTTAATCCTGCAGCTTAGGGTCACTTGTAAAATCTGCAGGAACAGTGGAAGAGCATATAAAACCTTCTTGGCCTTGAGGAGTTTGTAAGAACTGCTTTTAGTTGATTACAATGATCTCAGTCAAGAACAGTAAGCAAAAACATATAGTCTATTTTAAAGGAAAATACCTTTCATGTAACCATTTTTGAAGTAATTTAATTAATTCCTACATGAAAGCACAAACTTGAAGTGAAAGTAGGAAATGCCTCTCAGGAGAAAGGATGTGGGTAGAATGATGCGGTCTCGAGAGACAGGGAGTACAGTGTTAGTCCCTCTGTGCTTGTTCATGTGCATGCCTCTATATTGTTGTGGTTTTTATGGGGTCCTCATCTCGTTCAGCAAGTGGACAGCATTACTTTTTTATTCTATTTATTTAGCATGTCTCCTAAGGCTGTGTAGAAGGCATAGGAGGTAAATGATACATTTTCTACCAGATATGTGTTTATGCAGTTTCTGTTTACCCAACACCCTTTGGTTGAATAATGCAAGCCGCTTCATTCAGGATTTACAGATAACTCTCTAATCAGGTTGGGCACCTTACCATTATCATTTCTGCTGCTAAGCAAATACTTTTCTCTCCGTCTCATAGAGTTAACGTATTGCAAAAACCATTAGGCTTCTATTGCTGTAAGAAGTAATTTTGAATAGTTTGTCTTGTTGATGTATAGCTAGGTCTCAACTAAACTCTTAGCAGGTACTGGAAAATGAGATGCTATACTGCTGACAAGTCAACATTAGGTGTAAGTGGCAATGAGACTTGACATTATGATTTAAATGTAACATCGATTGCTAAAACATACAAAGACTTGAAGGAGGCCTGTGTGCTCAAGAGCTTATTTCCAGCTGTATCAATTAATACATCAAAGGATTTAATGTCTCTGTCTGTGATTTTGCCATACTTGAAATAAAAGCAACATACAATAAGGGAAGCCATGGAAAGCTGGGTTCTTCTATATACCTCATAATCTAGAAACAACTCAGTGATGCTCTTGGATAAGGAAATGGGAGTCAGTGTCAAGAATGAAGATTCTTAAAGATGAAAGAGAAAGATTTCATCAAGTACCAGGCAATGAACAAAAAATGGCCAAAGGGTGTTTATGGCCAGCCCAAGTCTACCTGGCAGCTCAGGCCTGCAAATTGTTTGTGGCACTGCATTGCTCCTGGTCTCAACCATGCGCAGCTGGGAAACTGCCTGAGTTGATTCCATGCTAAATCTAAGCAAACCCTGTTAACCAACTGTTTATTCTGTGAGCACAGAATAAATTAATAGTAAACACTAATCTGAATTACAATGTTACAAGGAAATTTAAAGCATAGTTATTGTGTCATCTTTAAGGTCTGGAAAATAGCCTATGTCTCAATGTACTCCCTTTTGTCATGCTACAGTGCCCAGGGACTTCAGCTTGATCACATGCTTAGAAGTCACCTGTGTGCTCTGAAACCGTCTAGATCTGAGCTCTTCTGAAATATTTTTAGTGCAGCTTATGCCAGTTACCACAGAAAAAAATGATGGGCAGGAGCTAGCTGCAGAGTGCAGGCTGGGCCTGGGGAGCAGCTCCAGGGTGCAGCCCTTGTGGGTAGCTCAGATGGAAATCTGCCCTTCCTCATTGTCAGGGCTATGATTTAGATTGGCTCGTTAAAGGCTTACTATTGTAAGTGGGGTAATTTTATCTTTGTCTTCGCATGGTTCACCTCCTCAGCCCCTCTCAGTATCTCCTTCACAGCCATAAGAACCAGAAGCATTCTTCAGTTTGAGCTGAAGCTCTACTCAGTGGTTTGTGACAAGAAGTGGAAAATATCTATGGGTTTGGATCACATGACACCTTGTATATAAAGCACAATCCAACAGCAAGATCTCCCTTCTTACAGCCATTTCCATATAAATCACCACATTTGTATTCGCTGTCTTCGCACACACTAGTAGCAGTTCTTAGCATATCCCAGATGGTATTCATTCATAGGCAAAAGACACGAGTCTTTTTCTGCATTATCTGCCAGTACATCTGCAGACCTGTGGAGTGCTTCATCTGTACAAGCTGGGAAAAGCACAACACCAACAGTGTCCTTCCTTCTCTACAACCTTGGGTAGGATGATACCAGTAAATCGGAGAGAAAATAAATTGACTTTCATTGTTCAGAGCTCAACAAAAAGAATCTGTTTTGTAAGGCAAGGAGGCAAGATGCAGAGGCAAAAGGCGAAAAGTTCAAATATGGGCACATAATTTTGGAGCTGGATGCCTGTGCTGAACTACCTTTTTGCATGCTGAGATCATGATAAAGGTCTATGGCAGAGATTGGAATAGGAACTGACTTAAGGTATTTGATGTTATCTTGACATTCCTATGTATTACTTTTTAATTGAATTAAGTTAAAAATGGAAAATATGGTTGAAGTAATGGGGTCTGTACAATCACATTCTAAAGAATATTTTAATTTTACATTACAGTACAAAAGAGAAGCAGAAAACATGGCTTCAGATGCCTAGTGGTGTTATTGCGGGTGTCTGGGTAGGTACGCATGTATTTTGGGTGAAAAGTGGAAAGATGTAGACATAGCAACAAGTGTGCATACTTCAACATTTACTTTTCGTGGGTTTTTTCTATAGTTTGGATTTCATGAAAGCCTGTTTCTGCATATTTCATGATCTTGGAAAGTGAGCTGACAGGTGCTTTGATAAAGTAGCCGCAGAGCAAAATACTGGGCACCCTGAAAATCTTGTGACTGGGTATTTTTCTTCATGATTTCACCCTCCAGCAGTGAGACTGCCTGCCAGCTGTGGTTAGGAAAGTGTCATCAAACAGGCCTGGACTTTTCACCTACTTCTGCTCTGTGCAGGTTCAACTGCTTCCAGAGCCAACACAACTGATACTGCTATCACTCCTGAACAAATCAGTTCACTCCCTCCCACAAAAAAAACCCGCTGATAATGCAACAGTGGCATTGCCAAATGGCTTACAGGCTCTATCCCAACGGTTTCAGCTTGCAGTACAAACAGATTGCCATTCTGCTGCAGAGTTTTCTGCTGTATCTTGCAGTGGCTCTGGAAAGACCTGCTGGTCTCAGCAGGGACTAGATGTGGTGGCACACTTGCTGTCTGAAGTAATGGAGTCAGTGATGGGATTCGGAAATGGTATCCACTTGTTGCCTATTTGAAGATGAAAATTATCACTTGGGCTCCTTAACAGCAGGAAGAGGATTAATTCCTGTTAATTATTGCTTAACTGTTAAGGTTATGATTACTTACTACTGTTATTAGATCAAATGTGAATTAATGTGCTACACAAGTGCCATGTAGAGATTATTAAATTGAAGGACAGGACTAAGTCATAGTTATGCGGCATAATCTTCCTGCTGCTGATCAGATCATACAGGTATGCACAAAGGCTCACTGATTAGAAAGAAGAAAAAGAAGGTCTTGCTCTTCCATGTAATAATGAGACATTTAACCATACAAATATTTGATTGTATTCACTTTTAGGGAGTTATCAAAAAATAATTGTGCCTCAAATAATGCTTAGGCTGATTCTTCAAGACTGAAAATGGGAAATGATTGCTGAGTTTTCTCTTGATCTTTCACTTCATCAGTCAGACTAAACCATGCAGTCAGTGAGGAAGGGGGTACAAAAGATGAAGAAATCTTTATAGTCACCTCCTTTAAAACCTTTAGTTCTCAGTAGCAAAGTCACTTGCTCTGTGCCATCTGGAATCTGTGCAAAAATAGTATAGAAAAGAACTTTACTTTGCATTTTAGAGATGCATGCACTTTAAAGTAGAAGAACGAAATGCTTTATAGAAACAGTTGCACAGATAAGCTGCTTTTAAAGAGCTTCTTTTAATTTTAAACACATCTTTAAACATCTTCTGCACATGAATTTTCTGGCTTCATAAGTGCCTTCTGTTGGCATAAAAAGTGGTCTGTGATAGCATTGAAAGAAATGCTTTCTTATACATGAAGAAAGAAGAACAAATTATGATAATAAAACTAGAAGGATTTTTGTAGGAAGTCGGTGGGGTCAAGGGTACGTTTTTGTGCCCAGCTGTATGTTAAATCTGCTGTCAGTATTTCAGAGGTTTGGGGAAGTCTGTGGGCGGGCTCTGCCCCTGCTACTCAAACCTTGGAGTATCCTATATCCCAGCAGTTTCATCAGTGTAGCCGGAGCTATGTTATGTCATGGCTGAGGACCCTTAACATAAGTTGCTTCAGTCTTGACTCATTTTCAGAGAGATGGGTGTCTGGTAATGCTGTGTGAGATATCCTGCAGTATTCTTCTTGGCCTCTGGCAGCTGTTCCCCTAAATCTCATGTCCTCTGTACCAGCCCAGAAATGTGCTGGATACCCTAGCCTACCTACCCATGGATGCAGTCACCTGCAGTTGGGCACATACCCATGCCTGTGTGCCTCAAGCTGTTTGCATTCCAACAGAAGAGCCACAGGAATGACAGTTGTTTGGAGGATGAATGCTATTTGGGGAGTGTTCCAAAATAATAAGTCATCTTGCTCTCTGCACTCCAACCGATTGCCACACTGGCAGGAAGAGAGTGCCTGGGTGGAAGGGCTGAGCCAACCTGCTTGCCACAGAAGGGGAGTTTCTGCTCCTTGCTCTCCCGTTGGTTGTGCATTCCCCCTGCCACTGCAACCCTGGCATTCCCTTGGCCCCTCCATCAGCTGATGCATCTCACTACAGTGGGTGGGTAATTCATCTAAAAAAAGAAAGGTAAACAGCTTGTGCAATGAATTGTGTTGGCTCCTTGAAAGGTCAGGTCTGGCCCATACAAAGGGGGAGTAGTGTGCTTGGTGGTGCAGCTGGAATTGGGATGCTCCCTTGCACTCAAAGGGGCCAAGTGAGCCAGCAAGTTGTGGTGGTCAACTCTTGAAACACCTCCAGAAGCTGTGGGATGGGCAGGGAAGAAAGACCACCTGCTAAGTATGGCAAGGGTGCTTAAGTGTGAAGGGTCAGTTCTCTTTGGGTTTTATATATTACTGAGCAGACAAGTTGTTCCTCAGTTGCAGCTGTCTGCTTGTTTTAATCGTGTTTTAATCTTGTTTTGCTGCTTTAGTGGTCATCTATCTACCAGTCTGTAAACTGGGAAATACGTACTGCTACAGCCAGGTGCTGTCCAAGGATGAGCCCACAGCATTGCAAGCTTACAGCAGAAACAACTTCTCACTCAGAGAAGCAGAGTGCTTGAAATAGATTAGCCCTGGGCCAACTATTCTGATCAGAAAGGGGTAGGTTCAGGCTTTATCAGCTTAGTTAACTTCTGTCACTCTGATTCTTTAGCCTTCTGATGACTGTTTACATATTTCTAGTGGAGTCTCTCACCAATGTAACATAAACAAGTAGACTGTTTTCGTACCAGTCTGTGATGGACTGGTGAACTGACCACTGGGGTCAGAAAAGTGTTCCTCTCATCTATCAATCCTTGATCAAACTCCAAATCCTGTTTAAATCCCAAATGATAATAAACTCTCTCTTTCTCTGCTCACCTCTGAACCTGAGTGTGGTTCTTTCATGCCCATACTGGTGACAGACTTCTGCTCAGTTGTGGGAGAGGGCTCTGTTTAAAGTTTGGCTCTCAAGTGGAAATGAGGGAGTTGTGGTACAGAGTTACAAGGGTCATATATAAGTTGTCACATGGACATAAAGTAGGACATTGTTATATCAGTCTAAGTAATATTGAATACGAGAAAAGGATGATAAAATCTGGAACTATGGGGTTTTTCTCCAACATTTTTAAAAGTACACGTATTGGGAAAGATCCTTCCAGGGATAAGAATTGCTTTCCCATAGGAAGATACAGAAATATACCACTGTCTTTGATGTCAAGATCCTTTTTCCCGTCATTTCTCTCTGTCTTTTCCAGGGCAGTCCAAAGAAGAGAGATGAATTTTCCAGCATGCTTATATAACTATTGGATGAAGGTTTGAATAGGTCAGATATGAGCACTGATCAGCATGAGGAACTGAACAGAGGGAGATTCTTTGCATTTCCATATGGGGCTCCTCACTAGCTTCCTTAGGAAGGACAGAAAATCAATGTATTTCTTATCTGAGCCCCTCATCTGTTCAAATCAACACCCAGAAGACAGGAAATTTCATCCCTTGCTTCTTATAACTTGTGTTGTGGCATGGTCTCTGAAGATCAAAGTGCTGATTCTTTATTATGGGAATCAACAGAATATTTGTTGGGCTTCAGTCAGGCCCCAGAAGCAGGCATGTGCAAACACAATTTATGGTTACACCCCAAACCTGTGAACTTTATGGATTTTATTCATTAAGACTAAATGGGTCAATGGCAGAGTTTCTAAGATGCTTCTGACAAGTCACTTCTCTGCTTCATTTTCTCTCTAAAGAACAAAACTCTCCCATCACAGCTGATACAGAAGGCTAAATTCATTGCTGAGTTTTAAATGTAGGGAGAGCCTTAAAAGGAAAATGTTCTTTTATGTACAAAGCATAATTGTTATGTTGCTTATCTGTTACGTATGTTGTCCATATAATAAAATGTACCCTATTCATACTGTTCATAGTGTCAATGATTGACTGTGATTTGTAGTCATCAGTGAAGAAAGACCCAGATGCCATAGTGCTATATCTAGGTGTTAATTACTGTCATGTTGTATAATATGACAATTGCACTTGCCATGATGCTCTACTGAGACAAATAGAAAGCTCAAGTGTGCTTTTAATCATGCCGCAGAGGGACAGCCCTGACTGGGGAGAACACCGAGCTAAAATGAACACTGGGAGGCATCACAGGAAGAAGGGTTCCCTGAGCTCTCCCTCGCACAAGGAAGGCACATGTCCTGATTTGTAACTCCCTGAAGGACCTTTATCACTTTCTCCTCACATGTTGGCTGAAAAGGAGGAATGCCCTCCCTCTGCTTTGGTCCCTTTGAAATGCTGCACAGACTAATAGAGGGGCAAGGAATCAGAGCTTCCTTGGAGAGGAAGGGCCTCCACACCACTTCACCTCAGGCCCATGGCTCCCTGTTGAACTAGGCAGAAAAACTAGTTACGGGTTAGAGCTGGTGGGTTTTCTGTTTCTTGCAAGGCAAGCACATTGCTAACCAGGTAACTCGCAAATACCCGTGAATCTAGTGCGTGAGTTTAGTGGGAAGAAATGGTAAACCTCAGCTGCCAGGTCAGGAAGCCTGGCTGATGCACACATCCAAAATAAGATCAAACATAACATTAAAAAAAAAAAATCAAAACAAAAGAAGCAATATTCTGGCTGTGCTACCTTCCTTTCACCTGCCCAGACCAGGTGCTCATGTGCTCTGGCACTAAAAGCAGATGCTGTGCCTCTCTTGGAAGTGACAGAGACCAGCATGTTTTTTAAAAAAGACCCCAGCTCCTCTTTGAGTGCGTCTGGGGTCAGCAGGAGCTGGTTCTGCTGAGTGTTGAGACTTCCCCAACCATATGAAGTTCAACAAGGGAAAGTGCCAGACGTGCACCTGGGATTACATACAGACTGGGGAACAAGAGGCTGGAGAGCAGCGCTGCAGAAAGGGAGGGGATTGTCCCGCTCTGCCCTGCACTGGGGCAGCCTCATCTCGAGTCCTGGGGGCAGTTCTGGGTGCCACAATAAAAAAAAAAAAGACATTGATCTGTTAGAGGCTGTCCAAAGGAGGCAATGATAATGGTGAGGGGCCTTCAGGGGAAGCCTTTGAAGGAGGGGCTGAGGTCACTTGGTTTGCTCAGCCTGAAGGAGACTAAGGGAAGACCTCATTGCAGTCTCCAGCTTCCTCGTGAGGGGAAGAGGAGGGGCAGACACTGATCTCTTCTCTGTGGTGACCAGTGACAGGACCTGAGGGAATGGTCTGGACTTGTGTCAAGAGAGGTTTATGTTGGATACTAGGAAAATGTTCTTCAGCCAGAGGGTGTTTGGGCACTGGAAGTGACTTCTCAGGGAAGTGCTCACAGCACCAAGCCTTACAGAGTTCAAGAAGTGTTTGGACAATGCTCTCAGGCACATGGTGTGATTCTTGGGGATGGCCCTGTGCATGGCTGGGAGTAGGTCTCGATGATCCTTGTGGGTATCTTCCAACTCAGCAGATTCTGTGATCTCTGCTCCCAGGAACATCCTGCTGCGGTTGCTGCCTCTGCTGCTGGTCCAGCTCCCCGCTTCTGCTGGGTGGCTGTGCCCTCTGCTGGAGCCTGTGTTTTGGACACTGCTGGGTAACAGCCAGACCCAAAACCAGGCTTGGGCAAAAGGGCCAGACAGTGCTAAAATTCAAGTAAGCTCTCCACAGCCCCCCTCCCAGCTGTGCGTGCCCCTGAGGGCTTCCCCAGGCTGCTGATTCAAGGGATGGGGCCGGTAGCAGTTCTCCCCCTCTGGTTTTAATGTCCTGTTTGTTGCAATGGCATCACCGTTTGGTTTGGGATAGATTCTGAATAAACCCTAGAGCCAGGCACCTGAGCTCTGGTGTTTTGCTCCCAGGTAAATTTTAGGTGCAGAGCACAAGAGCTCTCACTATCGGTTCATCTCTGCTCCAGTGGAGGTTTAATTAATTCCTGCAGTCTTTACAGCAATTTCCAGCCTGTTAGCAGGCTTTCTTCCCCAGTGCCAACTCCATTCCTCTCCACTGAATAGAGGGATGGCAAGCACCAGCCTTAGGACTGAGAAATCCTGATAAGTGGGTCCAGCCCCTGAACTAGCTTTTAATGTTGCTTCCTCCTCTATTTGGCAGGGAGAATCAAGACTCTTGCACCAAGAGATAATTTGGAGGTTGGCCCTGTAAGTTGTGGTTTGTGAGAGGCTTTTGTCACAGCTTCACTGGATGTTTGAGCTATGCTGAGTTTGTTACTCAGTACCATCTTTTGTGCTGTCCTGAGTATTCTTAGGTACTTGCAGACTATTTCCTGCTGTTTCCATGCAGCAAAATACAACTGAATTGTATTGAAATAAATGAAGCAGATACAGAAAATAAGATACTGTGCTTATGCAACTTATTATTTATAAACCTTAGGGGAATTAATCTCATGAAATGTATTCTACTGAAGGATGTCTTACTCTGGAAATATTAGATAGGAAGAGGGGTACAAGATGGATGAAGGTACTTCATGAAACTCATTTGCTAATAAGAGACAGATTTGGAGAAGGACCAGAATTTGGGGCAGATTTTTACCAAGGGTCAACCACATTAGCTGTGTGGAAGTCAGTGGAGGTAGGGCAGTTAACGTCAGCTGGTTCAAGTCTACTATGAATTCCATCATAGCTTTTTCCTCTGCCGACAGCAATGTAGAGAAGGACTCCATATCACCTCCACATCCAATGCAAACATCCCAAATCAAATTTTCATTAAATGGTTTTGCAAAGACCCCTGAGAGATCAAAATGAATAGTAAAATGTGTAACTGACTTATTTATTCTGAGATGCCTTCCCTGGCACCTTCATGGATCTGCATTTTGGGAATAGTTTCTGCCCTCACATTCAAGAAGTGTTGTGGGTTCACCTTGAATTTACCTTAGAATAATTAGGCATTTTTGAAGGGAGTCTCCTTGTTAGGGAGGCTGTGCTCAAACAAAGCTAATATTCATGCATACACACAATTACTATGGTCTATGCATAGTGATGGGAGAAATTTTGATCCAATTGCAGAGCGAAACTGGTAAACCTTCCCATATTACTGAATTTCTGGCATCTATAAATGAAAGTTTCTAGACTGACTCAGTGTGGACAGGCTGAGGTGTTCCCTCAGGAGCCCTGAAGAAAGTGCTGTATGTGTCTGTGTTGTGGTTTGGGTCTAAACAAACAGACTTTGTCCTGTCCACAACTTATGTAGGTCACAGTCACTGTTTTGCTCAGATAAATAGGAAATACAGGCATGTTTTTTCCATATTTGTTCTTCAATGCTCTGATAATAGCAGTCCTTTAGGAGTTTTTCCTGGTGGTTTACTTTTACAGGCTTTCCAGTTTCCTTTCATTTCCAGACTTACTGACCTGAAACGTGTCACCCAAAACTAGTAAGCCTTGATTTTGGAATAGTTGAAGGAATAAGGATGACAAATAGCACTATATGCTGCATAGAATAAATTACTACTCCAAAATTTTAATAAAGTAAAAAAAACAAATACCAAACAGAGCAGAAAGAAATCACATCTTTCTACCCATCTGCACACACATGCCCCAAAACCTTTCAACTGAGCTTGGCATTTTGTACTTCTACACCACAGATTTCCCTCAGCATAAATACATCCTTGCTATAACTCCAGTGACATTAATGACTGCCTTTCAATACATTTAACCTCAAAGACCTGATGCACTTGTTGGGATCAGCCCTGATCAAAGGAGATCCTCATGATTTTCAGTCTCACGCAAAGTGGTCAGACTGGCTGTGAGACCGTACTTTTGATTTCTATCGTCTGGCTGAACCTTTGGAAATTTCCTGTGAAACGCTGCACCTGAGTGTATTCAGAATAAAGCCCTGAATTTCCATAAAAAGCTCCTAGACTGTGTGTTTCAGCCCTTCCTCCTTTGTTGCGGTGGCTGGGAAGACGGTCTGGAGTCAAATCAAGTCCCTTTTGAAATCAATGACAAAACTCTTTTCATCTATTTTCTCTGCAGGGAAGCCATGCTTTGAACTAGAAGAAAAATAGCAGGGACAAAAACTACTGAGGGTCTACAAAGAGTGGAGAGAAAGGGAACTGAAATAGAAGGGGAATTATTTTTGGGTGAGTGTTAGATAACTATACTCATTCAACTTTGTCACCAGTGATTTTTTGTATGGAAATAATGAAAAAAAAATTTTGTTTTTATGCCTGTGTTTTAAGCTACTATGCACCTTTCTTTACCATTCACATTATTAACAGTAAACAACATTAACCCTCAATGTAAAATAACTCCTAGGTATTTTGTAAAATGCAATGTAACATGCAACAAAATGGCATTTTGTGTATTGTAACCGGTTTGTAACGCTGAAGTGGGACTAGAGATCAATTCAGAACTGTGTGTACCTACATGTAGCATGACTGACATAGACATACCTTTCATTTTTGACAGCTGAAACTACGAACAGTTTTCCTGCTGCCTTTCCAAAGGCATTCATCTGTAATTCCAGCCTGGAAGGTCACTACCCTCTTTTTCTAACAGAAAAAACTTTGTCTACCAAAAGCTGTGTTGTATCTCTAACTGCAGGGAAGACTGAGTCAAAGTACAAGCATGATGATGAAAATGCAGGTTTCAGGCTTTAATAGCACATCTGTAGCCCCTGTCCTCCTGCTGGCCATAATAATCTCCTCCTTGCTCCAACACCTGTTTCTTCACTGTCTTCACATTTTCAGAGCCTGGCTGACAAATGTTCACCTCCGTCAGATGTTAAGGAACTGGTTGATATCCCCTTTATTCAAATAATTCATAAATACAGGTGACATAAGGACCTTAACTTCAGAAGACATTTTAAGGGCAAGTCCTACTATATAAATCATAACCATCTCTCACCACCTAGATAAAAAATATTTCATGGATCTTCTGGCAAGATTTGTTTAATTTCTCCAAACCCATGTGTATTTACTGAAATCAAATCTTCAAACATGCAATATGTAATTTTTATAGCACCTTTCCTTCAACATCTAGAACTGTTTCATATCAGAAAAAAATTTCATTTATACAGTAAGAAATAAAAAATAAAAATTAATCCAAATTTATTAGAAATAGCATTACAGTCAGATATCCACATGTGGAAACTATCTAGGTTACAACATGAGCATAGTTGTACCATAAACTTTAATTATTAAACAAAAAAAAGAAAAAGCAAGACTGGATTAAACTTTGCTGGCAAATGCAGCTAAGTGTAAGAGAGAATTCAGTCTCAAGTGATCACGCATGAATTCAGCTGAATGAGGTTGGATCCTATGTTTTCCTCTGCCCCAATAACTTATTTTAGGATGAGCTGAAATTTCTTAGTGCCTTTGAAACCTAAAGGTTCAAATTTTCATTCTGAAAATGTTTTTTAATGGCTTTTTCAGCTTATGAGTAAAATTAAATGCCTCAGTTACCAGAAAACTAGAGAAATATTGATTTGTTTTCCCATTCTTTAACTGGGGAGGAGGGGGAAGGGAAAAAAAACCACCCAGACAGATGATTATAAATCAGCTTCAAGCTTATTGCTTCTATTCCCAACCTCTGTCTGGCCCTAAAAGTCTGACCTGGCTTCCCCACAATATCATTTGTGCTCCTTCCCTGGTTTCCCAGTTGTTTGTGCACATTTCAGGCCCTCACTACTACACTGGATCTGTCAGCCTGTTCTGTAGATAATACAAAGGGAAGCTGTGACCAGTGTTACTGCAGGTCTCCTTTCTGGTTTTTCTGCTCTCTCTTGTGAAAAGTAGTCTTTTTATTCTTTCTTTCCACGTCAGAATGTTGGGAGTAGGCACTGCCAGAGCCAGCACTGAAATGTCTCAGCTCCCCTGTACACAAATGAACCTAATTGAGCCCACATACAGGTACAGCTATAATTTGTGAGATGTGCAGTGGAGCGTGCAGGCAATGATCCCAGCATCGTAGCTGACAAGCAGAACAATGAGGTGTTCTGTGCAGCTTGGACACCAACAACTTTCTCAGCTCCACCAGAAAAACAGTAACTCAGATTTTACAAAGCAGGGTTTTATTGCTGAAGGTGCCAGGCTTTTAAGAGGTACAGGAACACACCGGGGAACTGACAGAGTTGAAGTACTGTTCTACTCCTACTGCATTATTACAGGGTACTGAGTCTGTAAGGGTTATGTTTATGTGGAGTCAGAGAGTAAGGTGTGTGCGGGAAAACATGTTTTTCTCTTGCAGGAGCCACTCCCCTCCAGCAAGGCAGTGAGGTGTCTTTGAGAGCCTCAGACAGGATTGAAGGCAAGTCATCTGCCTTCGGAAAAGAAATATCAAAAGCAGTATGCATGATCATGCTGGCCTCCAGAAGTGGAAATGCAGATCAGTTTCCAGCCACATCCTTTCCTTGCAAATGCAAGTAAAGCCAGTTATGGTGATCTCTGGGACCTGGACATTTATCTCACCCGACCCTGGATCCCAGCATTGGCCATGTGTGCCAGCCAGCAGCTGTCACACAGTGATAAATTCTGGCCTCTATGAACTGGAATTTAATTTAAACAAATAACTTATAATGGCAGGATTTTCACTCCTGTAGTCCCCTAAAATAACCTGAAAAACCTAAAGTTTCGTAAATTTCACCGAGAATACCAAGGCTCATCAAAGGTGAGGTCAAAGACAAAACTTTCATCATTAGGTGTTGTTACTTAATGGAAGCTGGTCACTGCAGTAGGCCCTTCCTCCTCCTCCTTTTCTTTGCTCTGTGCATTTACTGTTACGTGTGACTTTGTAAGGGACAATCACTGTGTTGCTGAAATGCTTTTTTAAAATTATAATTTCATTAAGGTATTCTGGTAACATTTCCAATCCATTTTCTGTATTCATTATCTTTTCATTCCCAAGTAATTTAGTTAGTTACAGCAATGCCACTAAGAAGAAAAAGCTCAACACTTTGATCTCAGCTTCTTTTATCAGGCTCAGAAATACATATTCTATCTAACCAACCTCTAAGGGCAAAACAGTAGCAATTAAAGGTAGAAAACACAGTCCAAAATGTCCTCTGTTCCACCCTCTGCTCAAAGGGGAGAGAGGAGGTCTACTGCCCACAGTCGCCATTTCAGTACAAATAACACTAATGTGGTGGTTTTAGCAACAACAACATCAACAAAACAGAAAGCATTGCATTCCTGTTATACAAATACAATATCCACATAACTTTCACAATAAAATGCTCAAGCCCAGCATGTGCTCCTTATGCTAATTATGGCTGATCCATGATAAATAATCTAAATTAATGTCTACTGCCTCATAGGCATAAGATATTATTCTTCTGAAGGACAGCTCTGTGTTTCATAACATACTAAGTGTCAACATTTGAGTGGCTACTATATGTACCTGACTGTGCAGGCAAGAAATTGCATCTGCACTCTAAGGCAAAACCAGGACTTTGCTTCTTCCTGAATTCAGCCTATTCCATGTCTAGTAAACAGCAGAATGGAAATGTTTGGCAGAGGAGGATATCGGCCAAGAAATATGGAGAAGGCAGCCCTGTTAAGATTGCAAAAGTCCATCTTCTAGATTCAGTATGTCTGAATTTTGCACAATTCTCACTCATGTCTTTAATTATTATATGTAGAAAGCAAGCTAACCAGATGCGCTTCTCTGGGAGTAATGGTTGCTGCAGTTTCCCAGACACAATTTATGCAGTTATGCATTTGCAAAAACCTTCCAGTGATTCTGACAGGAGACAGGCACTTGCATTCCATAACAAGGTGGCAGCTGACGAATATTTATTTTTTCCTTTGGTACCTATCTTGTCTGCTTTAATTGGCTGCTTGGGAATGCACTCGGAAACCTAGCACAGAGCACTGACACTATGGTGCTCTGAAATGGTGCCATCAAAACCATTTCCTTTTTAAACTCAAGTGGCAGTGGGGGAAAGTTAGAAGATGACTGATCAGAAACAGTAAGGTTTATACACGTGATCCTGTGGGGGAGCTGCAATTTTCCTCTCTCCTTTCCTTTCATTTCCTTGCTTTGCTCTTTTCTTCCTGGGATCTACCGTCTTTGAGGTCGAGGGTGTTTTTTCTTTGATATTACATAGCACAGCGGGACTGCCATACAGAATTAACAGAAACAACACCACTACCAATAATAGTAACAACAACAGAAGCTTTCCTGGAAAAAAAACCCCACTGACTTCCCAGAAAACTGAGTTCTCCTGTAATAAATAGAATTACTTCCTCCCAAGCTGAATTTGACCTATTTTGAAAGATACTGAAACAGGGAAATAACCTAATTTCTTCAAGTATGTGCACTCCAGTGGGAAAGTTTGCAGTCATTACCTTTTAGAAATCAGGCTATGAATTTTTCTCTTTGACAGTTTCTAATGAAAGTTAATGCTCAGTAATTTTAGCCTTCTTCTGGTAAGATTAGAACCACTGTGGGGAAGGCAGAACAGAGAAAACCCTCATTTCACTACAAGTTGCTGAATTAACTGAACCTGAAATGCTTTGCAAATGTGTGTCTGTGCCAGTGAAATTTAAAAAGAAAGGAAACAAACAAGGTCTCTTCAGCAGGTTTCTTGCATGTCCCATTTCCCAGTCTGTTGGCAGCTCTCTTCAGAAGGAAAAGATGCCAGGTAAGCTAAGTCTGCCTGGTGCACAGATCTGGCAGGCACAATTTTTGGGTACTTTTCGGACTGAAGGCTCTAGCGATGTCTGCTATGCAGTTAACGTAAGTCAAGAGCAAGGATGCCTTCAAGTGCTGACATAAAGGACTCAAAATATTTTGTTTTTCCACTTGAGTTAGGACAAAAACCAAACTGTGTTATCTCCAAATCCTCAAAGGCATAGCATTACGTTTCTTTGCATAGGTTTGTGGCTTTGGACAAATCACACAGATATCACAAAGGGATATCTGAAGATGGTCAGAAAGACAGAAATGTTTTGCAATGGGAAAAGCTTGGCTTTCACTATGGAAGATTCCCTTGCTGGTCAGCAACCTCCTATATTCAGCATATTGTATATCAAAACACAACGGTGCTTGTATAGGCCTGATTTCCCCCCAAATTTAAAGGTTATTCCACCACAGCAAAACAGAATTTCACCTCTGTAAGAAAGGCAACAAGATGACAACATAAGTTCATTCTCCCTTGTTATTTTCTTCCAGTGGCAATGCTGTCAGCATTGCTGGGACAATAAAATATGAGGGTTCATTAAACCACTACTAAACCTAATAGTTACAGGAAAATTGCTCAATGAGTGGCAAGACCATGCAAATATTACTGTTGATGGAATATTCTAACCATTGGAGAATTTGAACAAAAAAACATTTACAATTGCTTTATACTACTTTTGGGCAAAGGTTGCTTGCATGCTGTAGTGACAAGCATGGTTTTTTCAGCCAGTCTGGAGTGTAGGTACATCAGGAATGTTAACTCAGTGCAACAAGTGTGCCACCTCTTTCTGTTTTAAGGGCTCCGGCATCTCACAGTTGATGGCTGCGTAAACCGCGTGCCCCTGGTCCAGCGCCAGTGCAGACATGTCCGAGTGTGCCTCAGCAGCTGTAAACAATCCAGGCCCAGCACACAGAGGCCTGTGTGGCTGTGAATATTACCCTGCTGGGGACAGATCTGTGAATAATAGCTACTCTAACGGCTTGTGGCAGATCTGAAAACTGATGGAATTGTGACTGATGATGCGGTAGAAGTTACTGCTATGGAGGAAGCAGCAATTCAGCCTTGTGGTCCCATGACAAGTTTTGGCCTCATCAGTATGTAGAGCAAAGCAGCTGCCGTAATCACAAATGACAGCTTGGGATTCCTGGGCTCCTGAGGTCTCTGAGAAGACTTGCAATCACAGGCTGGCCTAGTTTCCCCCTCTACCAGAAAGGTGGAGCTCATATACCAATGCTTGCCTCAGCAATGGTGGGGAATATCAATCCCTATCCTGAAGCCCCCTAAGTGATGAGGAAACTCCTTCCAATGATTGCTAGCCCCAACCAGGAGTTATCAGAGTGACCCATTAGTGATGTTCAGAAGCTGTGCCTGTGCTGCTACATACATTCACATTTGTACGAAAACAGCACAGGAGGGGTGCCTGCAACTTCTCACGGGAGGAAACAATGCCTCTCTGTGCAGTTACCATCAACCTCATATATGTGATAAAGTATTCTCCTGATTTTCTCTCTCTTGAGTAAATTAATCTATCATATAATTTTTAAAATTATTAAACAGTGTGAATAGTTTGAAAATATCTACCTAATTTGTTTTTTTCAAAGCTGCATTTTCTCATTTGTATTAGGCAGGCATTAGGTGGCAGTATGGGCTGGAGACTTTAGCATGGGGCAATGGGCAAGATATGCATATTCTTGATTCCAGTAATAAGATGGAAAGAGTCTCTAAACTTTCCTTTCTGCCTAAAAAATGAAAGTGTGAGTAATGGTCCCCTGACATCCTGTGAAGATTAATTAGCTAATGTCTTCACAGAGTTCTGTGCACGAAAAATGTACTCCATGAGTACAGAAATAGTCAAGTAAAGAGTTTTTCTTTTGCATCAGTTTCATGTCACACATTTTGTCCTTGATTTCTGCAGTGACACATTTGATCCATAATTCAGCCCATACATTTTCAACTATTCTATTTTTAGATTTCAGAGAGACAGATTGGAATTTATAGCTAAATCTAACTTCCCAAACCATAGTCTGACAGGACAGATCAGAGCTAAGTACACAGTAGTTAGTGAAGAGCTGACAAAGTGCTTTCATAAAGTTATTGCAAAAGTGGAAAAAACCCAGTGGGTATTCTAATCCATCTCCTTGCCTCTGAAACATTTTTCTTTATGTTATAATTGTACAAGTTCTGTATCTCAGATGGTGAAAATGTTAGAAGTTTTCTAGGGAAATGCCCTGTCTGACAACCAAGGAAGACTCAGATTTCCCTATCAGTTTCAGAACTAATTTTCTCCAAGGTTCAGCCTGTAGCTTCCTGAACAACATGCCTCACTCCAATCTGCATCACTTTTCAGTGTGTATACGGGAGTATGGCTAGAGCCTGTCCAATGTCAAAATACCTCAGCTAAATTCTGATCCGAAGATACTTAGACCCATATCTGGATCGTGCTTGAACTAATTTCAGTGACTCCAAAATTGCCTTGTATTATTGATATTTCAACTCACAGCATTGTATTTTTCTTGCCAAGCAAACAACATTAGGAGGACATCTTCACCTCATGCTGTGCTTAGGGCCTGGCGGCAGGCAGGTCTAGACTTCAAGCTTGTGTTTTTACATGTGAAATCCAGAACTAATGCCATCTTTAAAGCTACCATATCACACTTCAGACTCATTTCACTGGCTCTGTATTTCTATCTTGGACATTTCTTATCTTTCAGCATAGCTGCTCTGTAAAATTTTCCCTTCCTTTGGATTAATTCCATCTTTTCCTCAGCCTCAGTGTTAATTTACATATTTTCACTCAGAATCTCACACTGTTATTCTGTGCCTGTGTTATTATCCTCTACCACTTTTTTTGTATCTTCTTTTATATTTCCTCCAGGGCAGTTACATATACTTTCACATCATCTGCAGTTCCCCTTACTCTCACATTAATGAGAACACCTGCATAAAAAACGGAGCCTAATACAAATCCCTACCTCATCCATTTTCCTTCCAGGATTAATTTCACCCTCATGTGTTTGTATAAAACCCCATGCTTCTCAGACCTCCTTTCATGGCAGGGAGTCACTTGGCTTCTCTGCTACTCTCATTGCTCCACACCTTACACATGTTATTTGCCCAACCAACCTTTTTCACTTGCATTACTGGATTCCTTTTTCTTTTCAGCCTCAAACACTGGCACTTTCTTACCTCTCTCTTGACAGCCAGATTTCTATGTACATATGAACAGTCTAGAACAATTTTTTCAGTATTCAAAGCACGTGGTTTCAGGTAAGACCCTGACCTCATGCTTGTATTTATGGCTCTGTATGGATGATCATGCAGTTTTATCTCATCTATTAACTCACATATTGTTTGAGCTACTCTCTGTAGTTTTCTTAGATTCGTGGCTCCCAAGGCCATTGGGGATGACTCTTGAGGAGAACTCCCCTGTCTTGATTCCCATTAAAGTGTAGCTGTAAGAAAAAAGAAAAACAAAACAAAACAAAACAAAAACCCAAGAAAAAAAAGTTTTACGGTTGCTACCATAAGTTTTAATGAGAGCCTTACTATTAAATCCATGCTTCTGGTCCCATTTTTCTGGCTTCAAGGCTGCAGAAAGCCATCACCAAAGCTGTCCTCCCTGGTAAACTCATGGATTGCAAATTAGGCACCCTTTAACTTCCTTTATATAAAATACACACTAGCTCCTGGGTTTTCTGCCCCTAATAAGTATTTTCCAGATTCTCAATTGTTCTTTAACTCTTCTCTGAACCCATTTCAGGTTGCCAATATTCTTCTCAAATGACAGAACTGGATACAGATTCCATTAGTGCTCTCTCCAGTGCCAAACAAAAATATCATTGCTCCATTGCTATTTGAGCTATCTCTGTTTATACATCCAAGGACTGCATTAGACCCTATCCTGTCAAGGAGAAGCTTATTACCCCAGCAGCCTAAATTGCCCTTCCCATCCTTTACAGAGATGCTGCTTTTTGAGATGCAGGAAGATTTCGTCCCCTCATTTTTATTATTATAAATTGCACGCAGACCATGTATTTGAGTAATAAACTTCAGTTTAAGACCTACGCTGTTTAGGTTATTCTCAGTTTATTCAGAGAATCACATTGTTCTGTCTGGCTTTTAAGCTTAACATTGCTGTCATTGTAACTTCTTTGGTTTCTGGCAGTTGGTCAATGATCAAGAAGCGGCTACGAGCTGACCACTCTGGAAGCTCGTATGTTTGGTCATGGTTACCTGCTTACATATACTGAAGACTTGTCACCCGTCTTATTTTTTAAGATGTGCTATGGTAATTTTGTGGCAGTCTTATTTATTATCAAAATGTTACATAAGACCTAATCAAACTCTTACCAGATGTCTGAGCACATTATATCCCCCAATGCTAGCCAAATTTATCTTTTTATCTAGCAATCTATTTCAAATATGAAAGCATCCATTTAAGCTCTTTAATAAATAGCAAGAAGTAATAATTATAAAGTCATTAATTCTCTCCTCTATTTTATTATTGTATCCCATTTAAAATATTTTACCCAGAATGAATGTCAGAATGAGAAATAGCAGTTGAAAGCATCTGAATCATGCAATCTTCTGATTGTAAATATTGGCATAGAGCTGAAGATGCCTCTGTCTCTAAACAGTTATTTAAAATTCATCCTAGAAATACTGAGATCCCCAACCAGCTCATTTAAAACTCCTGGCTGTTGACAAAGCAAAATAGACTCTTTCTCTCATTTTAATGGATATTTTAACAAAGTTTTTGTCCTATGTGTCCCAGACTTCTCTGGGAACAGAGTGAGATTGTCTACCAAACTTATCAGTGATGGCTCCATGTTTCAGCTAGGTGCCCTCAAGATTTCTCTCAGTTGGCACCTACCTCTGGAAGCAGTAGTATCCCAATTCTGTCTCTGAAACGAATCCCTTCTGAACAGTCAAACTGGTACTTTTGCTTGTGTATCATCCTAACAAAAGCAGGTCTCACAGGTGTCATCTTAGCAAACACTCCTGGCCTCTCCCAGCAGCCCCTTGAGCCTGCTTCTTGCACAAAGCTTAGTGGGGACTCTGAGCCACCATATGCACTTTCCAGGAGGTAACCTGCAGTGTGAAAGGCAGAGGCACCTGGTCCTTGGGGCTTTTCAGTTTGATTTGAGGACATGGGAGCTAGTTGTTGCCCTTATCCTCAGAGGACATTCCTACTTGGAGTGTCCCTAGTGGATTACCACAAGCCTGAATTTAAAAGGAGGCTTCAAGCTGCACTCACTAAAGCATTTGTCCACACAGCTGGGGCCAAGGTCCAGCAAGGACACTCTTCCAGGAGTTGCTCATGGCCCAGCTGTCCTCACAGCTAAGGGAGCCTCGCCAGCAGCACGCATAGGCAGAGCCTGTAAAACACCTCTTAGAAATTCAGCCTCAGGGAAGACACATTTCCCCTCCTGAACTGCCCCATTTAGTGCATGTCTTCTGGTGGGAGGCGAAGGATGAAAGAGAGATACAGACTTCAAAGTTTACATCTCCAGTTAAGAAAAAAAACAAGATTCAGATCCTGTTTCATACAGGATGACCTGGACTCTAGCTTTATTCAGCAACTTCTATGTTAAGAAAATATTCAGTAAGCAGGAGAAGGGAAGAAGAGGGTTAGAAGCTTCAAGCTGTTCTGCTGCTACACAAAAGATGGGTGTGAAGAAATTATATAAAAATAATCCACCTAAAAAATAAGTAGAAAAATAATGGTAATCCTATTTAGACTTGGTGATTTTCACTATATTTTTTATTTATGAAACTGTAATCCTAGAACAGTAAATACTGCTATTCTTTATCCTTCCATGAAGATAATGTGGTAGAAAGAAAGGCATGTAGCATGCAAAAAAAGCACATTAATGGAAGAAATTGATCATGTAATTAAAGGAGGTTTGTTTTTTTTTTTTTTTTATGAAGCTTAAGAATGTTTTAAAACAGCATTACATAATGGAGATTTCTAAGTGATTGCTTTCACAAAACACATAGTATAATAAAAATGGGGGGAAAAGACCCCAAACCTTTCAACTATTTGATACTGCACAAACACACTTTGTCAACTATAAAACCTATGGCTTCAGCTGAGACTTGTTAGTAGGCACAACTTCAGCTACTGCAACTGAGAGCAGGCTTGTATGTGCCTGTGCAAATGGGCTCCACACAAACTCCTCATTTGCTCCTCACTTATTCTTTCTGCACTAGTTCCCAAGAGCTATTTAGCAGTCCTGGTTGTTCAGCAATCTCCTGTGGTTTCCACACTGAGGTAAACAATGTCATGTGGGGTCCGAGTCTTTGCTCATAATGTGCTAATTGAAACTTGGCTTTGGGAAGGAAATGAAAATGAGGAGAACTGTGGCGGGTCAGAAAGCAAAGGTGAATTTTCCTGGCCATCCAAAAAGGTGAATTTTTCTGGCTGAATGAGGTATGTCCTGATTTTGTGCCAAAACAGGGCTCCAAGCTGAGCCAGAAAAAATGGAAACATCTCCCACAGTTTTGGTCTGCCACCCTGCCATAAGCACGATTGGCTTATTCAAAGACCCCTGTTTGCGGCTTTGTTCATCCAAAGCTTGATTGCACCCTATGAAGCAACAATTAGTGATGGCACAGAATTAAGCAGATTTGATCTGTGAATTCAGCCATTATAATAGCTTCTGCTCAGAGTTCCCACTTTTATTCGTTTAATAGTTGTGATTTTGGTTTGACATCTTAACCTGTGTGGTAAGGAATATTGTAAAAACGCTTTCTCTCATAAGATGCACCACAACCCTCTCCTTTGCTGTGATGGTGCTATTTCTGGGAGAAGAATTTCTTGCACTTCTCCTGGTTCTGTGGGAGTCCACTGGCAGCTCCTCCATAGCTTTCTGCCCATGCTTTTTTGGAGGATATATTCAATAAGAACACCACTCGTGACATCCTTGCCCAGATGGGGTTCACATGAAGGTACTGAGGGAGCTGGTGGAAGAGCTCACCAGGCCACTCTCCATCATTTATCACCAGTCCCCCCCCGTGGGGGTCCCAGATGACTGGAGGCTGACCATGTGACACCCAGCTACAAGAATGGTTAGAGGAGGATCAAGAGAACTACAGGTCTGTCAGCCTGACCTCAGTGACAGGAAAAGTTATCAGTTATATAATCTTGAGTGGGATCATGCAGCATGTACTGGACAACCGGGGGATTAAGCACAGCCTGCATGAATTCAGGAAAAGCAGGTCCTACCTGGCCAACCTGATATTTTATCAGGGAAAGGCTGTGGTTGTTTCCAGCTGGACTTAGAAAAGCCGTTGATACTGCCTCCCATGGAATTTTCTTGTAGGAGCTGGCAGGTCATAGCTTACACGGATGCACTCTTTTCTGAGTTAAAAACTGGCCAAAGGGCTGGAACCAAAGAGTGGGAGAGAATGGATTACATCCAGTTGGTGGCTGGTGACTAGGAGCCTTCCCCAGGTCTCAGTGTTGGGGCCAGTTCTGTTTAAAATCTTTTTCAATGATTTGCACAGGGGGATTGAGGGCACTCTCAGTTAGTTCACAGATGACACCAAGTTCTGTGGGAGGGTTGATCTGCTGGAGGTTAGTAAGGCTCTGCAGAGGGATCTGGACAGGCTGCATCCATGGGCTGAGGAAAACAGTTTGTGGGTCATTAAAGTGAAGTGCCCTGTCCTACACTTGAATCACAACAACCTCAGGCAGTACTGCAGACTGAGAACAGAGTGTCTGGAAATCAGCCTAGAGGAAACGGACCTGGGAGTGCTGGTTGACAGCAGCTGAACATGAGCCAACTGTGCCCAGGTGGCCAAGAAAGCCAAGGGCATCCTGGCTGGTGTCAGGAATAGTGTGGCCAGCAGGACCAGGGCAGTGATTGTGCCTCTGTTCTCCAGCACTGGTGAGGCCACACATAGAATGCTGTGTTCAGTTCTGCAGCCCTCACAACAAGAAAGACATTGGGGCACTGGAGCGTGTCCGGAGAAGGGTAATGGAGCTGGTGAAGGGTCTGGAGAGTGTCTCACATGAGGAGCAGCTGAGGAAGTTGGAGTTGTTCAGCCTAGAGAAAAAGGAGGCTCAGGGGAGACCTTATTGTTCTCTACAACTACCTGAGAGGATGTTGTGGCCAGATAGGTGTTGGTCTCTTCTCTCAGGCAACCAGTGATAGGATGAGAGGAAATGGCCTCAAGCTGCACTAGGAGAGGTTCGTATTGGACGTCAGAAAGAATTTTTTTTTCCCTGGAAGGGTGGTTAAGTGTTGGAACGGAAATTGCCCAGGGAAGTGCGTGACTGATCACCACTTGAAGTGCTCAAGAAACATCTGGACGTGGCATTTAGTGCTGTGGTCCGATTGACATGGTGGTATTTGGTCTAACACTTGGTCTTGGATATTTTTTCCAACCCTAATGCTTCCATGATTCTATATATAGAAGTTCATAAGCAGTCCTACTCATTCGCACTTTGTGGCATATGTCTGGCAATGACAAGAAATAGGTGGTAATTTACTTCAATAAACTCACAGTCACAGGACATACAAGAGATTTCATAAATCTCTATTGATGGTGAAAGGCAAAATTCATCAGTATTTTGGTCAGATGTTTCCTTGAACCTGGAAGAGGGCATGAAGACTATTCCAGCCATCTAATTTAAAAACGATAATTGAATCTCATTCCTTAGTGTATTTAGCTATGAATCTCTGAAAGCTTTAAGGTGACTGCTAGCCTGTCAGAATTGAGGAAACAGACAGACAAAGAGAAGTTTGTTCTGGGAACTCCAGGCATCCTCATTTTTTCATAACCAGAAATGCCATGTCTCTCCCTCAGCAGGACCCCGGGCAATACAAACACAGTCACAAGCATCCTTTGCCTCATCTAGAATGAGAAAGAAGGAAACAGTCCTTGAGAAAACTGAATCATAAAATAGCAACACACCTATTCATCTAGACTAACTGGGAGTTCTGTGAGAGGCAATACTGCACACTCACATACCATATGCACACACAGACTGATGGCCTGGAGCTGCAGCAGAAGCAAAAGTGAGATGGGAGCAGGGAATGATTTGGGATTCTGTAGGTCTGAGGAGACATGTGGAAGGAGAAGTAGGAGCTTTGTGTCAGTTTGGCACAGGAAGGGCAATTTCTAACTGGGATTGAAATTACCTGGAAATGTTTTTCCCACTGCAGTCCTGTATATACTTTTATTTTCCATGTACACCAGAGGTAAAGGTTGAGGTGCAGATTTATTATCGTTACCAATGCTGAAAGTTGCACAGCTCAGTGTTTAGCTTCCTGACAGTGACTCTGTTGCCACAAGGACAGAATACAGCAGATGTACCTAAGTTAGAAACTCTATAGCTACTGCTGCAGCTGTAAAACTCAGTGTTGAAATACTCGCTCTGCTGCTCATTCAGTTTCTCCAACCCATTTTGCAGCATTTTCTTCAGTCCCTGATGTTGTGGGTACAACAGACAGATGTTACCCACACTGTTGCAAACGAAGCCCTCCTGAGCCAGCTGGAGGCACCACAACCCGGCAATGCCTGTTGGGAGTGAATGGAGAATCTGTGTGATTAACAATTCATGTCTCTATCCTGCCTCTCTGCAAGAAGGGTACTGAGGATTGTTCCTTACCTTTGTAGTGCTTTGGAAACAACATAAGCAATTTTCTACCCATCTAAATACATTATGCCTTAGGAAATTAGCTGAATGCACAGATAATCTGATTATGCTGGACTGGAAACAGTGTCTACCCACAAATCGGAAATAAAAATCTTGACCTTAACTTCTTGCTTCTGCAAAGGCCATCTGGTGGTCAGTTGGGCGTTGGTTATGCAAGTGATGATGTGCACACACTACACAGAGGCTTTATAGACAAGCACAGCACTGCAGCAGGCCTCCTCCGGCCCCTGCTTCACAGCTTCTGAGAGAGTAGAGCAGAAATCTGCTCCCCAGGCAGCACTGGAGAGGATGCTGGCAATATTTCTGAACCAGCAATATCTGCTCCCTGCCCTTGCATGCATACATATGAACTTCAGCCAGACGTTTTCCAAAATTATCTATTCTTTTACTTTGAAATAGGCACTTCAACAGAAGCCAAAATACTGCTTGCAGTCATTAGAAGGATTAGAAAGGAAAGGGCCTGGGATTTGCTTCTAGGCTGGGCCTGGCATATATGATGCTTGGATAAGAGAGAGGACTGTCCAAAACTTAAAGGAGAAAATCTCTCTCTCTCTCTCTCTCCATATATATATATTGAAATAACCTGTGTGGCTTAATTCCAAGCAATCCCAGATTCCATGTATTTTTTTTCCTATTGTAACCAGCCATTTATATGCAGTATAGCATAGTTTGCAAACACCACTGAACTATCAGAGAAATTTTGACACTCCTGTGTAACATATAAAATAAACAGGCTGATATCCAGTTTTCAGTCTGAAAAACCAGCAAGCCATCCTACACTAGGGAAATTTGGATTTCATGGTACACATGCTGTCCATATTTAAACTACTGCACATTTCAGTATAGAAACCCCATCAGCACTTTACCATTGTCAGTGGGTTGCCTGCCTAATAATTAGTTCCCAATTTTAGATGGCTCCCTCTCATATGCCTATTTGGCAATCAGCTTCTGCTCTCACAGCCAGTGACAACATCAGTATCAGTCCCAGCTGATAAAACCTCTTCTTCCTTTTCTACTTTCTGGGCTGTAGCTCCTGGCTAAAACTCTGCACTGCAGAACAGACATTAAAAATCATTTTTCTGGAAACTGGGTGGCTCAGGGAAATGTCAATGAGTGGCTGCCTTTGCTTTTCAAGCACTAGTAAGGCTCCAGCTGGTCCCTTCATCTCCTGGTTAAAGGCAGCTGAAAGCAGCTACCATCTGCTTGCATAATGTTTCTCTCTGAAGACTTGGTATCGTCAGTCAGTCATAAAAGCCTGCGTCCATACAGACTGCATATTTCATTTTCAAGCAGTTTAAGGAGTCTAAGGGGCATGAAGATCTATGAGTTACAGTTTTAGTCTATGGTTAAGTAGCAATTTTACCTTGGCAGTAGCTGCATGGGAAAAATATGCTGACAGTTATACAACATAATGCCAATAGCATTCCATCTGCTGTGTAAGCAGGTAGGGAGAAAGAACTGTGGTCTCGGAAGGAGGCTGCATGTACCACCAAACTGAATTTGTCTTTGGAGCTGTCTAGGCACAGGGAGAATAACACTTTGGATCTACCAAGGACTTGTCCTAGCTTCCAGCAGAACAAGGAAGCTGAGTCATGGAGCTCCATCTGTGCTTTGCCAAGAGCAGTATGCCAAGGGAGATCCCAGCCCCTTCTTACATGCTCTTTCAAGCACAGTTCCTTTTCTATTTAAAAATGTATATGCCCAGTACTTTGCACCTTCATTTACAGCAATTTCTTAAACAAAAAGCTGATTTTTGCTGTTATTTGCCCAGTTCCATTCCAATTTCCAGAAAAAAAAATTTAAAGTGGATATCACAAGGCAGATGTTGTGCTCCAGCTTTCCCTCAAAAATTAAGGTTTTTTTTTCCCCAGTTAATGATGACAGCTGAATTTAACAGTCAGAGCCGGGGTTGGAACCGAATTAGCTGCTCTTATAAGACAGTGCCCATCACTGTCCCTGAGAGTGCTAATATTGGTTATGCCTGATTCCTTTTCATGAAATGAAAGGGAAATTACATTGCTAGAATTGTTGACTATTTTGCTCTGTGGTATAAGCAAGTACCTTCTTTGCTTTAGGTCAGTTGGATATTTATTATTTATTCAAGTATGCAAAGAGCCCTTTTTCTCCTATAACTCACAACACTCCTACTCCACTGTCCTGACAAAGCCACATTTTGACTCCTATTATGTAGTCCTGATGGGGAACATGGTTTTCACCCATGTGCATGGTGTTGTTGGTTTAGGAATTACGTAGTAATACTTTGGAACTGATAGGATCTTCTTCCATTACAGAAATTGGCATCAAAGTTGGTCTGATTCAGCCAGCTATTTCCACTTAAAAGTTGATCATCAATCATCCTTTTAAAAAAAAATCCCAGAGATGCTTATCATAATGTTTTATCTATAATCAGTTAGAAGGTGCATTTGCTTTTTCTAGGTCATTAAGATACTTGAGGCTAAGCAGCTTCCAGGTTTCGTTTAAAAAAAAATCTGCGAAGTTTGATGGGAATTTGAACCAGGGTTAATTTCTTGCACACTTCCATTGGTGTGACTGACAGGAAGCCTGGGAGGTCAACAGTCTCAGAAAAATGCAAGCACCTCACATGTCTTCCCCTTGGTATAACTGTTTCAAAACCTTATCTGAGAAACAAACCCTTCTGCCATGGCAGAAATGAATGGGATTAAAAGTAACATAAAATTAATTTTGTGCTCAAAGCACCTTGACCAACAGTCTGAGCGAGTCACTGGAAATGCACAAACTTCCTCCCACACTTTCCCATAAATATGCCTCAACACTTGACAGATCTCACAAGTAAATGGTGGATTTGTGACCTTGACTATCTCAGCTTTAAATCAGTTCCTAGCAGTACTACCAAGCTTGGTTTATATAATCAGATAAAAATAGGTGGCAAATCCTATTTACTATTAGGCAACTAAGTGCAAAAGGTATGAAAAATTACATCTGGTCTACTCTGTTTCTTTGAACATGTTTTTAGGACTGGCTTAAATGCATGGCTCATTCCAGCAACCATACAATATCAAACCTATGGAGACCTATTAAAAAAGCAATAGGAAATAGTGTGGTAAAATATTTGGCTTTGTTTCTTTCTGCCTTCTGCTAACACAAATCTGTAGCCCTGCCTGGTGACCAAAATTGTGCTGCTGTCTGAATGGAGGCACAATCAGAATTAAAAGATAATTTTCTGATCAAAACTGCGGGGATGTGTTTTGCAAATTAAAATTGTGGGGATTGCATCTCTTCCCAGCAGCATCTCATGACTGCTAACTAACTTACTGCTCTTTCAGATTGCTGTAGCTTCTCATGAGACTGTTTCCCATTTGAAAAACCAACTCAAAATAGAAAGGTACTGCTCAGCTGCTAAAAACGGATGTAGGCAGGTAGCAAAGACCTTATGGTACAATCACTGGGCACAATATGCAGGAGCAGACTTGAATGTATGAATTTATTTGAGTGAAGCAGGAAGGTAAAGGACCTGCAGAAGCATTGCCATTCTAGGTTCTGCAACCTCACTCAATGTTTCAAAAGCACCTTAGCAATTTCTTCTACTGTACTTGCCTGGCAGACATGCTGCCTTTCTGCTAAGTCACTGGAAGGAAGAGGATGGCATTTACAGCTACAACTGTCTGTCTGCAACACACAGAGACAGAGAAAAGATGGAATTACCTAAAATAAGCCATTTTCTCCAGTAAAGCATAAAAAGGTTTGCTTAATAAAAAGAAGGGCTAGTAATATGATGTCTGTAGTCTTTTTATGCCTGTATTTCTTCAGATTTTATCCTACAGCCTGCCTATAAACCTTGCCAGAATATCTGGACTCCCTTTTTATTTGGCAGCAGATAAGGCAGAGAGGCTCTTAGATTTAATATAGCTTAGAGATAAGGGGTGATAATACCTCTAAATGAAAGTGCTGGAGTTGAAGTTTACTTACCTACTCTGACTTTCTCCAAAACTCCAGATGTAGCACAGTTATATCTCTAACAGCCCCATGAAGTTCAACAAGGGCAAGTGCTAGATTCTGCAGCTAGGATGGGGCAACCCTGGGAATATGGACAGACTGGGGAATGACAGACTGGAAATCAGCATTGTGGAAAGGGACCTGGGGGTCCTGGTTGATGCCAAATTGAACACAGCAGTGCCCTGGCAGCCAGGAGGCAACCCTGTCCTGGGGAGCATCAAGCACAGCTGGGCAAAGGAGGGGATTGTCCTGCTCTGCTCTGCACTGCAGCAGCCTCACCTCGAGTGCTGGGGGCAGTTCCGGGTGCCACAACATAAAAAAGACACTAAAGCTGTTACAGAGCATCCAAGGGAGGGCAATGAAGATGGTGAAAGGGCCTTAAGGGAAAGCTGTATGAGGAGCAACTGAGGTCACTTGGTCTGTTCAGCCTGGAGGAGGCTGAGGGGAAACCTCATTGCAGTCTACAACTCCCTCATGAGGGGAAAAGGGGTGGCAGACACTGATCTCTGCTCTGTGGTGACCAGTGATAGGACACAAGGAAATGGCCTGAAGTCGTGTCAGGAGAGGTTTAGGTTATTCAATATTAGAAAATGGAAATTGAAAATTAATTAGAAAATTAGAAAAAAGTTTATTGGATATCAGAAAAAGAGTCTTCACCCAGAGGGTAGTTGAGCACTGGAGCAAGCTTCCCAGAGAAGTGATCACAGCACCAAGGCTGACAGAATTCAAGAAGCTCTTGGAAAATACACTCATACATAAGGTGTGACTCTTGGCATGTCCTGTGCAGGGCCAGGAGCCAGACTCAATGATCCTTGTGAGTCCTTTCCAATTCAGGATATTCTGAGGTTCTGTTATTCTGGGATGCCACAGGAGACCAGAAGCACGTGACAAAGGACAGCTACTGCCCCAAAGGAGGCAGGACAGGGTGGATGGAAGGAGCAGCTGGCAGACCTGCTCATGGAAGTCTTCAGAGCATGGTAATAGGAGCTTCTCTGGTCACCTCTGCCTGATGCTTTTCAGAACCTACAAAAGAACCCGGTATGTGTTTTGGATATCTTCTTTCTGGCACTTGACTTGAACCTTTGACGCTAGCGCTTGAAAAGTAGCTGCAAGTCTGCTAAAAAAAGCAGTGTTTTGACTTTACCGCAAATCAAACCATACATTGAACATTCACTTCTACTACTACTTTGTAAATAAGTTTATCAAAGACATCAATAAGAAAAAAGCTGTGTGATGACAAAATTGATCATATCCTGCAGGAGCAGGATGCTCTTCTGCTTCTCTCATCTACTTTTTGAGAAGTAACTCTGACAGTTTTGGTATCCAAAAATAGTATCACAGAGTTGACATAGTAGCTGCCACACAATAGTAGCTCACATAGTAGCTTTCTACAATGACCTCTTTTCACCGCAAGCTTCAAAAACCCCCCACTTGCATGAGCCTGGTTAAATGCAGGAGAAAGTAGCTGCACTCAGTGAAAAGCAAGTCCCTTGCTCCAGCACACCCAGGGTCATACAGTCACACTGCTCCTTTTGCCAGCCTTGAGGGGCAGAGGCAAAAGGCACAGCAGCACCTCTTTGCCACCAAGGCAGCTGCCACTGCCAGCTGGGCTGCCCTCAGCAGCAGATATGAATTGGTACAGCACAGGATGATGCACGACAGCTTTTCTGCTTTCTCCCTCATGTCTTTAAAGGCCACTGATGATGCCAGTAATAGGAGGCCTTTCACAGCTTGAATTTAGTTTTTCAAGCCACTGTGTAGTCAGCTGAATGGGTGGAGCCTCCTTCCTTTCTTTTGCTGCTCCATAACTCACTTTTCTCTCCTATCTCTTTTCACCCTTACTCTTTTTTTCTGTCAACTTTTTGATTCTATGTCACTTCTCTTTACCTTGCCGATAATGAAACAACAATTTAAATAGCTGACAATTGCAAAGATATTCCAGAATATACTGTATCCTCGCCAGATGTGTTGCTAATTTAATGTTGTATATTACATTTGGCAATTCCTTCTTTGTTTTATTTAATTAAAGTTTAATTCCCACTATTTGTAAAAAATACTATTTTTCTAACTCAGCTTTTGTTTGAGCATGAATTTATATTTTCAGGTACAGTTTTATTCCATTTATTCCATTTGAAGAAAACCCACATCTCTCTATGTCTGTCCGAAAGAATCCGGCTTAGAAAGAAGCTTAAATTCCATTTGCAAAAATGCACTGTACTGTCATATTTTAAGAGAAATCTAACAGTTCTTTCTGGAAAAAAGTACAGTCAATATCGTTTAGGTGTTTTAATGAGATCTATTCCCAGCTGAATAAATTACTATTCAAGACACTGAATAAAATAAAATTTGCAACACCAAGATTAGTGGTACAGTTGACATGCCTGAGGGATGAGATGTCATCTAGAGGGATCTGGACCCTTATGAACTTCATGAGATTCAACCAGGCCAAATGCAAGGTGCTGCACCTGGGCTGGGGCAAACCCCAGTACTGACATAGGCTGGGGGATGAACAGGCTGAGAGCAGCCCTTGAGTGCTGAGAAGGACATGGGGGTGCTGGCGGGTGACAGGATGGACATGACCCAGCCATGAGCACTCCCAGCCCGGAGAGCCAAACCTGTCCTGGGCTGCCTCCAGAGCAGTGTGGGCAGCAGGGCCAAGGAGGGGATTCTGCCCCTCTGCTCTGCTCTGCTCTTGTCAGACCCCACCTGCAGTGCTGCATCAGCTCTGGGGTCCCAGCACAGGAAGGACATGCACGCATTGGAATCAGTCATGAGGAGGCCAGAAAGCTGATCAGAGGGCTAAAACACCTCTCCTGTAAAGACTGGCTGAGAGAGTTGAAGCAGACACAGAAGTACTCACTAAACAAGCAGGAGCCATCCCTGCCAATATCCTTCTGCACAACAGCAGTGACCTCCTCCCTCTCAGTTGTCCCCATGGCTAAGAACAGCTATGAACTCAGAAATGCCCCAAAACTTCTCTTAACGGAATACAGGTCAGCCAAAACTAAAATCTTCGTATTCAGGGCTATGGGTGCCCATCCTGCAGATTCTACCTGATCCTCTATCTTCTCTGCTTCTGACCTGTATCATGTAGGAAATTTTCATTCAAAGCATCTTTTCCTTCTCAACAGAACTAGGGTGCTCAACTAACAGAAACATTTGTTTCTGGGGTCCTGTTTCAGCCTCCCAATACACTGCAATATGTGCTCCAAGGCGGGAGGGCAACACAATATCAGCACTCCCTGGGACCCCTTGAAGCTTGAATTTTGTTGTCTTTGGGACAGGGCAGCTTAGCTCTATGTAGCCCTCAATATGGTTTAGTGGTGAACATAGTGGTGCTAGATTAATGGTTGGACTTGATGAGCATAGAGGTCTCTTCCAATCTTAATGATTCTATGATTCTATTGAGAGTCACTGACAGAGCTTAGCCCACTGCACCAAGCACTTAAACTGCACTTGCCAATAGGGAGCTGGATGTGGAAAAGCAAAAAGCTCAGCAGTATGCAGGATCACCTTCTGTTTCACACAAATAGAGAAAGAAGAATTTCGCTGAATTTGTCTTTAGAGAAAATTGATTTGGAATGGCCTCCTACATGGCACAGTTTGCTCTTTGCTTCCCTGGAATTCATTTTTCTTTTGCCTGTTTCAGACAGATGATCACACTGTGCACATACTACTGAAAATACAGAGTCATACTTAACACCTACACCAAAGCTTTTTCTTTGCACTGAGCCACCCATAGGCCCCCTGAAAAGTTGAAGAGAAGTTAGTGCAAAAACTATCAAAATGCTGCCAATCACTTGGTATTAGCTATTCCCAAAAACACAGCTGTCCATAACAAGGGAAACACATGTGGATAAACAAAGTAGTTTGAAATCCTGCCCCAATACTGCTCATAAGACATGACTATGAGGTTGTAATAATGATGACAGCACCATTTATCTGGCAGGGAGTTACTGTTTCTGTAAACAAGTATACTACTGAAAAAAGAGACCTCTGCCTCAAGATACTACAGTGGAAGTGGAAATCTTTTTGTGCCCTCTTTATGATATACACAATTATATAATGTTATTATGCAGTGATATTTTTCCAGTCTGCTTTTGCATATGTGCCATTTTAGAAAAACAATAAATAACTGGAGATGTTCTTCCCAATAGATTGGACTGCCTGAGGTTATTTACATACTAGAGATTCAGTGCTCAAAAAGCTTTAAATAAACTGAGCCTAAATAAAGGAAATCAAATGCACCATTAGAGGAATAGAAGAGGATTTATTTTCTCAAGGCAGTGCTCTACAGGATCTGTGCATCAATTGCAGATGTTAGTACAAAATGAATACAGTGCATTCCAAGCTAAAGTGTTCTGGTAAATGGGAACTGCTAACGGTAGGCTGGATACATATTGCTTCACACCTGCTACTCTGTCCTTCACCAAACAAAAAGGGACAGCTTTACTTCTCAGTTCCTCCCAGTCTCACAATCCATTTGCTTTTCCATGCAAAGGACAGGCACAAGGACAATGGAAAGAAGACATAATAATCACTCAAACAGAACTTTCCCTCACTGTTTAAATTTATCTCCCTCAGCTCTGTTGTGCTGTCTCCTGACAGGAAAACAAAGGGTGTGGGCAGACTTGTAAAGGGAATTGATTAATTTTGATGTGGGAATCAGAATTAAAATAGTGGCAACTACTGATGAAAGCTTCCTGCTTATTTTGTAAACTAGTGAAAGGATGAAAAGTCATGAAAAGCTTGCAGGACAACTTGCAAGAGCGTGTTGATCTAGTCAACTATATTGAATCCAAACATTATTGGTCTTCACAGAGAAAAGGAAAATACATGTGTAGTTCCTTCAAAATAGACATTTTCAAACAGGATGTTTCAGATTGATCCTGAGGATTTACTTTTTATTCTCTTTCAATAAATTCGCAATTAACATCAGATTCTTTTTCTCCGTGAATCCTATCTGAGACTGTAAGTTTAGACTGTGAACACTTCACCAGTTTTCAGGAAATTGTAATTTTCTATACAAACTCTAAAGCAGTATTCCTTAAACCTTTTACAGATACATCTCCTATTGCAGTTTACACAAGCCAGGATAAGAGCTACTTTTAACTACTGACAGCACATCAGTCACACCAAGGTGGTTATTAGACTCAATTGTGAAGATTTCTGACTCCTCCTCTGTGATCTCCAGAGACCACAACATACTGTCTGAGAAACATTGACTTGGAAAATAAGAAATAAGAGGGTTATTAGTGCAGCTGCTGGTTTTTTCTGCCATTCATAGAAAAATATTTTTTGCATGAAGTTTATAATTTCAAGAACAATAAGCCTCTAGAAAGTCAAATATTTTTTGGGCTGCTATGAACAAGCCTCAACTCCCAGGCAGTTCTGCCGTTTGAAGAATTCTACACAAATGTATGCTTCCTCATTAGCAGGAATCAGTTATCTTCAACACCAATGCTAGCCCAAACAGGGTCCTGTTTAGCAGGAAAGCAGGCAAAGGATTCTGTGATCTGGTGAAAAGCATTGAAGAAAACAGTCCTAGCCTTTGCAGAGGCTTTCACAATAGAACCAGTCCAGAGAGTAGTGCTTAGATGGAAGACACTGCAGTGTTTAAAGAGTGTTATTGGACAGCTCACTGTAGACTGTAGATAAGATCTACAATTGGATGCATTATAACTGGGAATTTTAAAGCAAGAAGCAAATGTTTACAAACGGGAAGAAAGTGTCACTGAACTACTCTGCAATATGGAGGTTGTTTAATGAACAGAGTGAAGGGATTTTCAGCTTTATACAAGACATTTTTTTAGTTGGACTGTGCTTGTTAAACTTGCATTAAATTCATCACTGGTGCAATCCCAATGACATTAGGCACTAAAATCAACCAATGATTGGTGCTTTCCAGTTACTACAACTTCAGTTAGACTAATTTCCTCACCCTGAGACTAATCAAGGAAGCACACAGGTCTCAAAGATGGAAAAGAAAGCATAAAATTGAGTAAATAGTGCAGTTTCCCTTAGATGTCTACACCCAAATTAAACCCCTGAATCTGCAGTTTGGTCTTAGTGTTGGAGGCACTATGTTTTCCCATAGATATTTCACCACTGGTCTTGATACAGATGAGAAAATCAGCTCAGCTCTACAGAGTGCCCAGGTAAAATCAGGGTTCAGAAATAAGCAGTTTTCTAGCTAAAATTCAGTGCAGTAGATATTTCTAGATTGCAGTAGAAATCGTGAAATCAGCCTTCATAACAGAATCTGACTGAAGAATATATTCCAACCCATTAAAACAGCAGGAAAAAAACATCTGTGGGTGGATCATATAGGTAAGTGACAGGGTTTGAACACCTTGTTCAGCCCTGGTCTGCTCAGTGGGTTTAGGGGAAGGTTGTTTGATTCACTCAGGGTGGTGTGTGGGAGAAACAGCAAAATTCTCAGGACCTTCAGTGACAAACTTTTACTTGCAAACTTTAGAACACTGAGGTAGAATAATGTACTTGGCAAATTTTAAAACAACATATAGACAAAGTAAGGTACTTCATCAACTTTAACTTAGCAAATGTAAACTTATCCAACTTTATTTTATCCAGACACAAGGCACTTACTGAGGCATTGGCTAGGATATTTTAGTCTGGCTTATAATATATTTGGAGAAAAAGTTAGAAGAAGACAGGGAGAAAGAAGGAAAGAGAAAGAAGGGATAACAATAGAAAAATATCCCCATGTATCTTTATCTTGATTTCACTTGTGTTCAATCTAGTGATTGCATTTACCTTTTACCCAGAGGCTTATTACATTAAATGTAGCATGCCATTCTCCTGCACTGTACTTAAAAACAAGATTTACAATTAAAAATAAATGTTTTATGAGAAAGACTGACCATATGAAATTCACCTGAAGTTAATGGATACTCAGCTGGAGAAAAGAGACAGACAAGGTTTTTTCCTAGCTTAGGTAGCTAGGAAAAAACCAATCCCAAGACAAATATTTAATTTTTTATCTGTATAGAGGAACAAAAATCTTTTTGTAAACTAGTTGCAATAATGTTAAGAGATTTGGTTTTATTTCTATTCTGTATAATAGAAAAGAAATTCACAGCCTGACAGATAGGATACCAAATCTAATGTAGAATTCCCATTCTGCCATCAAATCCTGATTTCATCACTGTAATAGAGCCTCAGTAACTTAATTGACTTCAGCAGAACCTTAAATTGTCTTCACAAGTCTCTCTTAGTTTCTTTGATCACTTCAGTCAGTTATATTATGAGAACTGGTGAAGTATGCTCCGTGTAAATTCGGACTTGGCCTTTTGTACAGATTTATAATTGGAGATGAACATTCCGGAGTGATATAAATAGCCAACACAACCTAATTGAGGACAGCCTCAGTGTAAAGGACTGAGAGATAAGAATGAGACTACACAGAGATATTCAAACTTATGATTTAAAAACTAATTATTATTTTGAAAGAAAGAGCAGAGTGATAAGAAAGAAAAAGCTCTTCTGAAATGGTTTCAAATATTTCAGCTGAGAGAACTCTGTCTCCCAGATGTAACAAATGGGATTCTACAACAAGGAGAGGAATTCAGTAAACAGGAGGAGGGTGTCACTTGGCCAATTAAATCAGCCAAAACTGTAAAATCTCAAAGGTCGTGCCCAATATTAAGGCAGTGCTAGGATAATGAATTAAAAATTTGAAAATTGATTTCCTCAAAGAAGCAAAAAGTGAAGAAAAGACAAGAAAGAAATTACAATCAGCAGACAAAGATGTACAAAGTTCTAGGGAAGAGAAAAAAGAGGACACATTAAATGTGAAATGTAGGCATTGATAGAAATAAGGAAAACCCCCAAGAGTTCTGGAAATGCACACTGACTTCGCAAGACAGATTAATGATTTAATTCCTTGACATCAAAGCCTTATCTGTGCTGAGGATGATACACTCAAGGAGTTAATCTGTGGGTAAATCAAAACTTAGTTATTTTGAAAGACAGAACACTTGGTAGATGAGAATTTAATTCCAGCTCCTCAAAAGTAAAATTCAGAGTCAGAAAGGGAGAAATTCCTCATAACTATTAAGGATTGCACACTTGGTTGTTGCTATTTATGTGGAAAGTGATGACACTAAGATGAAATGTTGGGATGTAGAAGTGTGAGACTGGAGGATTTGATCTAATAGATTTGCAAAACGAACTTTTTAAAAATTACCATTAGTTTTTAAATTAAAACTAGGTCTGTTAGTTCTCTGTACCTTTAATGACTTTTAAGATATTCTGAACTATTTGTACTTGTGAGGAAGAGGAAAAGATGCGGTGTGATATTTTTTGTGCTGGTGCTATAGATGTTCACTAGTGCCATATACAAACATCAATCTGGTTCAGCTAATCAGGGTGCTTGGGTGTTGAACTTTGGCAGCGACCAGTGGATGAACTCTGGAGATCTACATCACTGCTAGTCTTTTAAGAGTCTGACAAGTAGCTTTTTTATATTTGAACGATATTTTTAGGACAGTCAAAGTGGCTTTAGAAGGAAATCACACGCACTCTGAGAGAACTCTGAGGTTCTGGGCTAAATTCAGCCCTGGGAATCCTAGTGAAAGCCATCACTTTTATTGCCAAAAGAGAACTCTATGTAAGCTTAGGAGTTGACACTGAGAATGCTAAGCACAACAATAAAGAGATGCAAAACAAGAGTAGTTTAAAGAAAATTGTACCACATCCTTGCTGTGTCACTGAAAAAATTTTGCACTGGTTTCAGTAAGTTATGATGAAAATTTACTGGAAGAAATGCTCCAGGAAAAGGTTTGCAAGAAAGGGAGATATTGACTGTAGGCATAAAAAGAAATATTATTATTATATTTTACACCTAGTCTTACATTAATAGACTCTCCTAGAATTTCCTGTTCAAAGTAAATCCTACATAGCACTAGTTGAATTCCTACTGGAGGTACCATACATCTGTAACACATGCATTAAACTCCAACATTTTTTTTAAGATGAAGCAAAGAACTGAGCAGTATCAAAACTCAGGTAATTTCAATGTCTCAATTACATCAGCTCAACTGGGTCAATACAATTGTAAGGGGTTGAGAAGGGAAACAAAAACCTGGCAAGTGAGATAATATTTTTCTCAGTTTCATGATTTTCAGTGTTTCTATCAGAACAAACTAAAGGTAACATGTCTCTAGCCAGATAGAAATGCAGAAGAATATCTCATCACATTTTTCTATACCTGACCTACACGTTGTTCTACATCTTCCTAAAGTTAAGCAGCAACTATAGATACTTCAGAGATTTTCTTTCAGATAGAACATTCTCAAAGTCAGCAAATGCACCATATTGTATAACTGGGAGGTGGGCTTTTCTAGTATGAAGTCCCATTAAAATTTTCTAGTGAGGAATGAGCCTGAGCTTCACTGACTGCTTATATGTCAATGAAGATAAAAAGTTCCTATTTCTTGCAGAAAACCAGCTAATCCTAAAAGCCTTTAAGAAGGGCAACGAGTTGTGACATTCCATAAATGCACCGTTCTGATGTGTGGGCAAACCTATTAACTGAAGGTGAATAAACCCAAGATTCTGCATTCATTTTCACTGAAAAGATCAACTGTGAGTTCATTTTTTCAAGAACAGTAGGTGCTTCTGGAGTATTCTTTCTTCCCTAATATACCTTATGGAGGAAGAAGAAAAGGTCAGGAGCACTGGTGTAGAAAAGACTACTGCAGCAATCTAAAAAAAGAGCACTGAAGAATGGGCATGAAAGTAGCCTCGGAATATGTAAATGTTCTTCATCTGCTCCCAGTTCCTCAGAGGCTTGCACAAAAGGCATTTGGCTTACACTGATTTAGGAGGATGGACTAGATAACCTCTCAACCTTCAGCCCTATTATTTTCCATGAGTCAGCAGAAAGAGAAACTCCCTCGGTTCTTGAGGTTCCAAACTCCCATTTTTCTTTTCAGGTGTCTAAATTATGTAAACATGGGAATCTTATCACTAGACATAAACCAGGCCCAACATAATTACAACACACATCAGTTATCAGTAGACTCCTGGTCCTGCCTCTATTCACTTTCTTACTAGTGCAAATATATAAAATATGCAATGCAAATCTTGCCATAGAGACAAAAATTTAGGAATAATGACTGTGGTGATTCTGCTTGTTGATTTGATCATCGGTAATTTTGCCAATTTTTGTCATCAAGGAAAGTCCATTTTGTTTATGCATTACCAATGTGAGCTAAGATGCTTTCAAGGTATCTAACAACTACTGCAAGCATCTAAAATGCCGTTTATTTCATGCCTAACTTCATCTTTATTCATCACACAGTACCCTATAATTGGACATGTTCAGAGACTTTAATAAACAGATTTTTACTGCCACAGCCATCTTCACCATAAAAAAGATGTCTAGCTGTCAGGCTGGCAAGCTTCTCTTTCCTTAAAACTGTCTTTATTGCATATTGAAAATGAGATTGTAGGACAGCAAAGACGGGTGAAATGGACTCTTGCTCAACACATACTGAACAGAAGGGTTTGCTCCATTTTTTCTGACATTACCAGCTTTCTTCAGGCTGCATTGTGTGATCTTTAATGAAAGTCACTTTGTGATCATGTCTGGCAGTGCCAAATTAGTCTCTGCTGTTTGGTGATGGAAGACAACCTGCTAGTTCGTTGGAGAAACAAAACAGTGGCACCATAAATGATAAATTTCCTGAAATCAAACATATCCATATTTCTTGTTTCAGCCTTGCCAGACAAGCTGCAGAGATCTTTAACTTCAATTATTTGTAACTGCCTGGAAATCAGCGTAAACTGTCCATATGGGAAATTGACAAAGCTGTCAATAATGCCTGTTTCACTGCAAATCTATGCCGAAGAACCTGCTGCTTGTCCAAAATTAGACAATGATTTTAATTTTTCATTTCAGTTCCCTTCTCAGTATCTTGAAAAGAAAGGAATGGGCCTACCATTAGGTAAAAATGTAAGTCAAGGATGTATGCGTGAGAAAAGCACAGACAGCAATGAACTGGCAAGTGTAACATGGTATTCATTACTGAGCTCCCAGGCATGTTGTCATTTGACTGAAGCTAGTTTCAGTCAGCTTGCACATTTTTGCACACAATTTATAGTTGAATTACGTGTCACTAGTTTGGGAGTTTAGGCAGATTATGTCTGGCATCTGATTTTCAATAACACGTAGGAAACACTGGAATAATTTACGCTCCCATAGCACCATTATACACTCAGAGTAGCACAATTTAAACAGTAAAATGTGTGAGTTTGCGTCTGGGATGCTGAATTAATTTATTGCATAGCTCTGCAGTTTATTTCTGAAGTAAAACCCAGGCTCTCTTGAAATCAATAGGAATTTTACCACCTGCTTCTGCACAGCCCAGATTTGTCCTTATGATGTGGGCTTGCACAGCAGAGGGAAAGAGACAAAAAGGACATCCATAACATTTTTTATTTCATACTTTTGGCTGAAATGGCCAGAACTTAAAGATGGAGACACTGCCAGTTTTAAAAGTTGGTCAGGAGGTCTAGTTTGGTCCCCTGCAGCTTGGGCTACAAAGGGAAATCCTCTGTGGCTCAGGAAAGCTCCAGCAGCACAGGAGAAGCATTGCCCTCCTGGGAGCAGCTGCTGCAAGGGCCCCTTCAGGCGGTGAAGAGCTCAGCACATCAAAAGAGGCAGAAAAGAGGCATTGCCAGACCAGGCCGCTCATCCCAGGCATCTGCAAGCCTGGAAGTGGCAGGCTGTGGAGCTTTCGAAGTGGGCTGAGGTCTGTTCCTCACAGCCCAGATTTGGCACCAATTGAGTGTTGTTCCTTGGCAGTGTCCATACTGATTAAGATCACTGAAGCAAACAGGGAAAACAGTCCTCTCATCGCTGAAAGCAGTTTCTGCTCTGCTAGGGTTAAGTAATGCAGAGAAGATGGATCTCATGTAGTTTCTTTTGGGAATTACCAGCACAGCTGCCTGAGTCCTGTTCCTATTTGTGACTTCTCACCAACACAGAACTAGCATAAATGATGTGGAAATGCTCCTCCCCATGCAATTACAGCCTTTTTAATTTCCATGGTACAAGTGCTTCCACACAGAAAGCACTGGAAAAGCTGGTATTCCTCAGAAATTTCCCCCAGGAAAAGTAAGCCATGAAAATGAAGCCATTTACAAATTTTGCCCAGGGCTCCATGTGTTTTCCTCCTAGGACATCTCACATCCACTTTAAGACTATAGAACACAAGTAGTTATTCTAACTAGACTATTGAATTCTGAGGAGCTTGTGATCCACGCACTGGTGACACAGAGCAGGCACAGGCACATGATGAGCTGTGCCACACTGTGTTATACATATTTCTTGGCCTTCTGGGTTGTGCTACACATCCTGTAAACCTAAACTCAACTGGTTAATCATAATGGAAAACCCTGATGGTCACTATTGCCTGGCACCAGTGATGATGCCACAACACGTCCTTGTCTTTATCTTGAAAAGTAGCAACTTATTTTACTTCTAAGAAAGTCCTATCAAAACCTGAAGACCTCCATGCCAGCGACTCTCACTCCTGATGGGAAGTCTGTAGAGTGTGCCATGCCTTGACCATAGGTCAGTCTGAAGCCACACTTGCCTCAAGGTTCCCAGCATCAGAAGGGACACAAGATTTTATTACTTGCTAACACCTCTGGTGCTGAACAAGCACTCCTGGTGCAAGACAATGTAGAGAAGGGATTTTGACATCTTTATTTTCTCCTATTACCTAAATACTCCTAGAGGCATATTAAGGAAGCTAATTAATGCTATTCAACAGAAGCAAGGATGGGAGGATTTAACCCTCAACACTGCAAAATAGCTGACTTTCAGATTCATCCAAGGGTTTGCAAAGAGCAGCCTGATGTCATCATAAGACCTCTCTCAACGATTTTTGAAGTCTTGGGAATATGGACAGGTCCCAATGGATTGGAACCTAGCAAACATTTTCCCAATTTTCAAGAAGGTCAGAAGGGATGGCCTTGGAAACTACAGGCCTGTCAGTCTCATTTTAGTGACTGGTAAAATTATTGACAATATTCTGGGAGCTACTGAAGAGACAGGCACTCATCTCTTCTCTCTGGTGACCAATGACAGGACCCGAGGGAATGGCCTGAGGTTGTGTCAGGGGAAGTCTAAGCAAGAGATTAGGAAAAAGCTCTTCACCCCAAGGGGTATTGGTCACTGGAACAAAGGTTTCCCAAGGAAGTGGTCATAGCACAGAACCTGACAGAGTTCAAGAAGTTTTTGGAAATACTCTCAGACATGGTATGATTTTTGGGGTTGTCCTGCACAGGGCCAGAAGCTGACTTGATGACTCTTCCAGCTCAGGATATTCTATAATATTCCATTATTCTATGAAAGAGGCCTTTGCTTGCTGAGGAGCAGAGACAGAATCCTCTGTATTCACTGAAGTTGTCATTTGCAATGGGGAAGAGAAATAGCTGTGAGCTCATAATAAAAAGGGAAAAATCAGAGAAAAATACATCAGCACATGCAAAATTAACAGCAGATATGCTGCTGTATAAACACGTAATTTAGAATCATAAATATCCTGAGTTAGAAGATACCAACTTGACTTCCTGGAATTCTGATGTCAGCCCTAGCTGCAGCTCACTTTAGTATGTTGCATTTAAAGTGCTTCCCTTGTATTTGTAAAGGTTGTCTGAGTGTAGGAGGTAAGCTGTACTTGAATCATCCAGACTGAGCAATTTGTTGAGGCCTTTAGGTCGTGGCACTGAGGCCTGTAAGGTTGTGGCGCAGATAGAAATTAGTGCCAAGAGTGTGTCATGTGTAGAAATTTCATTTAAGGTGTTGCAAGGGTCAAAGGGTTTCATAGTAGTTAAAAAGTATAGTAATTGGTGTGGACATAGTAGCTACCTTAAACAGTTTATTAAACAATGAGTGTTTGCATTCTTGCCTGTGCCTTGTACCAATGAGAATGTATCTGGAAGTGTAAACTATAGAGAGTGTATAAAACCTGCCATCTTACACAGAATAAAGGAGAAATGTAGCAGTGATCATATTGACTGGATGTGTGTTTGCTCTGCTGACTTCCTTTTATTATTTCGGGGTTTCCCTGTGACTTCGTCTGAGTACCCAGTTCAGAAAACACACTGAAATATCTTGAGGAGAGAAGTTCTTGATTTGTCAGCCGGGCAGCTGAAATTCAGGCATTTGTAAATGAGTTTCCTGTGTTGTGCCATCCCTCCAGTCCCTGCAGGCAGTGATCTGGGGAGCTGGCAGGATAGAGCAGCTGGCAGAGCTCCTGCTCCCTGAGCATGGGAGCGAGCAAGGCACACACAGTCAGCTTCGACACCTGCTAACTGGGAACAGAGCTCACTGCAGTGATGCAATATCTATCCTATCACTTGCAGAAATACCCACACCGATATCTGTAATAAAGCTGAAATCTTGGGTTTCTTATAGTCAGTTTTCTGGTGACAGCCAATGCTGCTTATCATCCCTGTACACCTCATGCCCTAAAAGTTCTCTGAACAGCAGCAGATATGAACTGCAAATTCGCTTTTGCAAATACACTATGAATAACTTGCTGAAGACCTTATTAGAGAATATTACCTGTGGTGAGAGAGGTACCAATTTGGAGAAATTGCTTTGCCTTAATAGGTTCTCAGAGCTGCTTTAAAGCAGAGTCTAAGATTATTGCTTTAAAACATATAGAGTTTATTTATTACTACCTGTTTTTTATTTAAGCTTTTGGCAGAGAAGTGCTAATGCACAAACTGTAAGAAATCCTATTTTCGTCAAAAAAGCCTGAGCAATAGTTAACACTTCTCAGCAAATAGGCCCGTGGACGACTCCTGACTATAAAAACAGTGAGGAACAGCAAGCAGTTGGCCTTAGTTTATTCTTCAATAGATTGTATCTGGGAATAAATGGCTTTTCAAAGAGCAGGAGTTTCAGGAAGCTTAAAAGTCTTAAAGCAGGCTTTTCTATTTTCCATCTTAAACATAGCACTGCATTCCTTCTCAATAATTTGTTAGCACAGCTGAGAAAACATGCTTGATAAAAAGGCATAACTCATCAACTCTAAAGATGTGATCAGATCTTAACATATGGAACTGAATTAAGAAAAAAAAGCTTCCAAAAATATTCGTGGGAGACACTGACTTTCTGTTCCTAATCTTTCAAGGCTTATCCTGAATCTCTTCTTTCTTAGTTATTTGCATGTCTTTCAGTAAATACCTCTTTCCACCATTCAGTTTACTGCTAAGCTCCATTTTATTTAATATAATTTCCTCCTATTATTCGACACAATTTCCCTTATTATTCACCTAGTTTTTATTCTTTTATTTCCACTTTGTACTTGCATTTTTAAATATCCTTAGGGCTCCTTGCGGGTTTATTCTTCCAGGCTGCTCAGACCCTGAAATGTTAGGCCTGATAGTTCAATGTGCCTGTGATCATCCTTCTCTAAGACAAGAGGACTCCACTCATCCTCACAACTTCCCCACAGATGCAGAACATTGTGGGTGTTTTCTTATTCCCCTTCAGAGAAGAGGCCAAACAGGAAGCTTTTTTCTTGAAAGAGAAAGCTCAAGCTTACAGGTACTGCTTGTGTTTCTTCAGATATCTCTGCTTCTCCTGAAGTGAAGAGCATCCCAGCAGGCCCCAAGTCCTTGCCATTTCTCTTATAGTCTCTGCTGTTGGTAAATCTTCCCCTGGTTCAGCACTGAGGGGAGAAACACTTCTGTTCACAGATGGTCAGAGGAAAAAAAAACCACAGTAGGATTAAATCTACTGCTTCTTACTTAATTATTTTAAGATTTGAGCAGTTGGTGCTGCAAGAAATCAGCCACATGACCTCTTGCCTCCAAAAGAGTCTCTCGCTTCCAAGAGTTTCCGCTTGGGTGCTGAGCACAACTTCATGTTCAAGCAGGAGTCTGACTTGTCAGGTTTCAGAGGAATAAAATATTTTAAAAGTCTCCTTTCTGCCTCCTAGACTGTCAGGTAACAGCATTTTGCAAAGGTAGGAGCAGAAACAAGCAAACAAGCAGACAGTGAGTGGCTTTGTACTGAGCTGTTGTGAAAGAGCAAACAGCTTTTTTTGAAGAGAATTCCTAATCTATTAGTCTCTCTCGCCACACAGAGACACACATGAGAAATACCTGTAGGCTGCCATCACTCCTGGTAACACAAGGCAAATGTATCTATACTTGGACTGTTGGACAGTGTGTTATGCAATGTGTCATCATACACATGCCTGGGAGAGGAGTTTAGAGCAAGGAACATTTTGTTATTGTTCAGCTGAAGTGGCAGAGCAGAGAGATCAGCAGAGCAATGCAGCTGGATGTAGCTGCAGAGATTACTGGTCACCCCTGTGACTGGTCAGTCAGGCAAATTCCTGCAGCACTCAGCGAGGGACAGCCACCACATCTCAAGCAATGCATAGCAGGAAGCATTTTGTTACTGTGACAATGCAACTCTTCTGGTATAACATTCTCCCCCTCTGCTTCCATCACATACATCACTTCCTGCTTTTACATAGATATACGTGTTCTCTTCCATGTTGCATTCTACTTAACTTCCCCATTAATATCAACCTGGAGCCTTCTGATTCATAGACACTTATATTCCAGGTCCAGATTAAGTCTTAAAGCTAAAACTTTGTTATGCCCAGTATTAAACCACTGAGATAAAAGTAACCAGTCCAAAAGTCCTATGTAGCGTCTCAAACCAAACTTTCAAGTCAGTATGAAACTGCAAAAGACCAAGAGTTGAGAACATTGTTGCGCCAGGAAAGGGCAGGAAAAGTTAAAAGTGGGAAGAGCTCAGGGCACAGGCCAGAAAATACATATTCTTATTTTAAAGCCATTCCCACCTTAGGCATACTGAGATATATGTTACTTCATATAGTGTCATGCGGATGGATGCACACCTAACTCCTTCCAAACTCTGCATCCTGTTGCTAGGTGGTTCCTTGTCATTAAAGACAAACAAAACACACTAGCAGTATTACAGCCATATAGCAGTATTACAGTCAGAGGTAAGGTTCTGGGATGTTCTGCTGCCTTTGAAGTTGTCACAGTGTCACCCCTGACACTTCATCTAATGTCCTTAGATACCTTTCCTAATGTCACAACTGTCTAATTGCATCCAGAGAGCACTGAGGAAAAGGATTCATGACTTTGTCTTGCATCAGCTGCTTTCTATCTAGCATGATGTAGGCCTTCTCTTACTTGAGAACTCCTGGTATTGCTGGAGAAAATTGAACCAGAAACATTACGAACATAGCTGAATCTAAAGTCAGCCTCTGGAAACTTTACTAGCATCTAAATGCTTCTGAAACTCAAGAGGCTTCCAGATAAAACACTTCATCTGTGTCCCCATATTTTTATTTTCCTGAAAGTGGGGCTGATATTTTTCACCATGATAGATATCAAAAATTATCTTGGAGAAAAAACTTGTTCAGTGGTTAAAAGTGTGGCCTAGACTCTGGAAACTTGCATTTGCATTTGTATTCTGCTCTACTACAGGTGATCCTTATGAGGTTGGGCTATTAATTTGATTGTTACTTGGCCCATTTTCCCTTCTCTAAACTGAAGAAAAGAATATTTCCATGCTCCATAGAAGAGTTATGAGCATAAATTAATTCATATTTATGAGGTACTAAAGGGATTCTGATGAGTACCATAAAAAGGCTGACATAAACAAAACCCTCTCTGTGTTCTGCATTTCCCCTGATAGAGCTGTTTTTCTTTACTTCTTAGAGCAAGGACTTTTTTTTTCCCAGAGTAATATTTTTTACTGGTGACATTTCTTGATTTTACTTTGGAACAATAGGTACTTGCACATTGCAGTTCCAGCAATTATTTTTATGCATGATATGCTATATATGAAACTTTCAGTGTCCTTTATAGCCAAACAGAACAGAATAGTTTCTTTTAAGGTTTATTTTTAAAGCCTGTGAAAAAGCACCAGACTTGCAGCTGACAAGGCAGAAGCATAGCACCTTTACACACAAAGCAGAGGGAAGATGGGAAGCAGAGAGAAGAGCATCATTCATGATTATCATTCAGTCCCCAGGAGGGCTGACTCATGGGTGAGACTGCAGAATAAAACGCAGTATGTACAAACTCTGCTTTCTTACTCCATCTGCCTAACAGAGGTTTGCAAGGTGTCACTCAAGTTATTTTCAAGTTTGGGTGACAATCAAAAATAAACAAATCAGGCTGATGTCTCTCAAAAGAAAGCAGAGGAGCCTATTTTTCTGTTCTTGATAGGTAAGCTTGAACAACTTTATTGGCATAAAACACAGGAAACTTTTGGCAGAATTTATCCCTGCTGAGAATTTTAACACTAGCTTCATGAGGGAAATCGTGTACAAGTTTCTTTTTTTGACTGAATGTACTTATTTCTCTATGTATATTTATGACACCCAAACATTTTGTAGAAATGAGCCACACAGCGCTATTCTAAAATTCACATGGGAAATAAAAGCTTTCAAAACACTCAGGGAAAGAAACCATTTGACTACTGTAAAAAGCAGCTTTAAAAGCTTGAGAAAAGAAAGCAATTCAAAATATTTTCCTATGCTTGAGCAGTATTAGGAATAATAGGAAGCAGTGTGACACCATTCAGACAAGCAGACTGTTTAAGTAAGCTCCTAGTCGGGAATTCAGTCAGTCCTCCAACTATCCTTCCCTCTGAAAGTCGTTGAGCTGGATGATAAAGAGCCGTAGAAGGAGGAGGAATTTTAAGCCACATACTGCCACTTGCAGGTCAAACAGGCCATGACAGCTATATAAGGCAAGGATGGAAGCCACAAATCCATAGCCGTGTAATACACGGCTACAGTGAGAGATTTGGTAGAGGAGCTCTGGAGGAATTTATTCGACATCCTTGAGAGAGAGCAAGTTTGAACAAAGTTAGCTTTGTCACCAAGGAGGAAGTTCTTAGCAGCAGGCATGTATCTGAGAGTTACTGGAGTTGCATGTTCAGGTGCCTGGCAGCACAGCAGGGTATCCTGGTTTTCCCAACACAGACATAAACGTACAGAAACATCAGCATGTTCAGCAAATGCTCTTGGATGACAGAAACACAGCATGTGGTCAGCTTGGGACTGTAACAGGGTGAGTCCTGGGCCTGGGGAAAGGCACGTGTACTTTTAAACCATCTTAATCACCCCTCAGGTTTCTCTGGATCTTGATGCCATCCATGCTGCCCTGGGACAGACTACACTACACTGACAGCAGCATTCCCTGCGGGGTCGCTCTGCTGGCAAGACGTTGTGCCCTTCTCTTTCCCTTTGCTGAGGGAGAAGTGTAGATTTGATCATTTAGGTTTCTGTGGCCATGGCTACTTTCCTGTAAAAAAAGATGTCTGTGAGGCTACTCATGCCAAGGGCTTGACTCCTCACCTGGAGAAAACAACGAAAACAACAACAACAACAACAACAGCAACAACAACAACAACCACCACCAAACAAAACAAAACAAAAAACAAAACCAACCAAACAAACAAAAAACAACAAAAAAACCCCAACCCAGTTCAGGCTCCAGACATCACGTACAAAGGAATCAAGGCAGAACCAAGAGTCAGGAGGGGAAGGAGGGCAGTAGACCTGCCATTCCCTGCACACCACGGTTCCTGGAGCCTCGGAGGCAGGTAGAAAGGCTGGAAGGCAGCACAGTCGGGGTGACACTAGTTCCACTTGGCATGCTAGTTCCACTAGTTCCACAAGTGTGTTCCTCTTGGCATGCTCCCCAGGCTGAGGTCCAGCAGAATTCCACCTCAGGTGGCACTATAAAGCTGCCGTCTGCTTTTGAGCAGCACCTCCCTCTGGGGCTCCTGTGCTCTTCAAGTTTTGAAAAATGAAATACAGCAATGTTGGCCTCTGGGTCTACATCTCAGTTTATATTTGAAGGAAGGGGGTTCACAGACTTTCTGTTGAGCTTGGAGAAGGCAGGGAGTGGAGAAAAATTAGCTTAACACATATGTAAGAGGTGGCCCTCATCTCATAGCAGAGATACATTCCTGCTGACATTAAAAATTAATGATTTTCAAGGACACTGGAATTACATCCTAAATATCACATTCTGGCACATCCCTATTGTGCTTGCGTGATACCATCACAATAACTTCCTAGCCACAACTTGGACTGATATAAAAAGTAAAAGTAGTAAGAAGTGAGAGATGATGAAAATACTAATTACTTTCCAGTCAGTAGGGTGATGGAGCACTTCAGTGAGAGAAGACAACCTGGGATTTGTGCTCTGGCTCATATGCTGCTGGACTCTGACCTGCTCAGACAAGTGGGAAAGAGAATTCTTTTGATCTTGTTGAAAAGCTGACTGAACCTTCCTGGTTTTGGTTTTTAGGTGCAAGGTCAGTTTATTGAACTGTTTCCATGAAGTATTATGAATAGTTGAGAAGCTTCCCCGAGAAGGGAAGATTAAATTATGGTATTGACAAAATTAAGTGGAAGTAAGAAAAATGCTGTGGAATTAATGGAACATACTCCTCGATATAAAATTTAATTTCTCCATTTTAGTAGTAGATTATAAATATCTCACTCATTGACAGACAGATAATAACCATGGAAACTAAGCTCAAAGTCATTATTTATTATTTTCAGATCTTTACATTTTTGCAATCTTTGTAATTAAGTATGTTGTTTTAAGCATTCTATAGCAGCTATAAATATGTATATCCTATGTATTTCTATAGGGCTCTCCATGACAAATTTTTGGTAGAAAATTGTTAATTTATAACATGAGTTAAAATTCTGCTGAAAAAGTCTGAAATTATTAAAAAAAAAAGAAAATGTGCAACAAGTACATGCATACGAAATTAATGGGGGACTTAAAGCATTGTGTGTCTCCAGATTTATCTTGTTTGTTTATTATGACTGTAGCACAGCATTTAAATGTCAAATTTTGTCAAAGTCTATATTAGAACAAGTACAGCAGCATCCTAGGAAAATTAACAGTGTATTAATATTCTATAATTGGGGACTTCATCATTTTCTACCTTTAGACTTTCCAGAACAAATACAAACTTGATGTCTAATTGGAATAAATGTATTAAATTATTTTTTTAAAAGTCTTGCAAGAGTAGAGGAAAAAGATAATTGAATTTAAAAATCTGTATGTTTTCAAGCTAACCTCACTTCTACTTCCAGGTCAGTCAGCTCCTCAAAGGTATAGACACCTGTCACTCAGGCAATTAAGGACAGATAAGCCACTTCCTCATCATTTGTCTTGAAGTGCTAAATGTTACTCTCCAGTTAAGAGGGACACAGGCAACATAAGCACACCACAAAGTTCCATTGAGCTTCAACCACTCTCAGATATCTCAGACCATGTCTGGTTGGATGTCACAGGCATCAGAGAACTGTGTCTGATTTTGGTGACCTAAAGTTGTGGGAAAATCACACCAGTCAACTAAACCAAACCTTGTTCTGTAATCTGACCATAAGTTTGCTTTCTTAGAGCATGGCTGAACAATTTAATTCTCTAGAACCTACAGATGATGAAATAGCTTTCTACTTGCTTTGTCTTATAAGTTAGTTCCTTCCCATATCTTCTGGTTTAAGGTCTATATATTTGGTGGGTTTAATACCGACCCTAGAAATGAACCAAAACAAAATCTTTTCAAGTAAAGCAAAACAAAACAAACCAAACAAACAAACAAACAAACAAAAAACCCCAAAAAACAAACCTCCAAAACCCCAAAAAAACCCAACAAACAAACAAACAAAAAAAAACCCCACAAAAAACCCCAAAACAAAATCAAGGATTTTGATCCCTACAATAAAAGGCTATTGAGGAAATTTTAGGGTAATTAGAAAAGCTCTAAACACCTGTAATTCTTCTGTCAGGTAGTTGGGTTACCAATACCAATAAAACCACAACTGAATCAGAGGTCACTTCCTTCTGGTTTTGGGCAGCAGTTGCCACACTTTTGTGAAAAGTGTACTGTAGGCGCCTAAGACTGTGCCCTGTCCCATTTCATACATGCTCAGGCCACACTCTCAGTTGCACGCCCCCACAAAGAGTCCATTGTAAACCATCGTGGACACGTCAGGACCCACTGTGCAGAGCTCATCCTCACACTTTCTTCTCCTTTCATGCCATTCATTCTTCATCTGTAGCTTGGCATGCTGCATTTATGTATGTTACAATTCTGCTTCAGTGGCCCAAAATTCTTAGGGCCAGAGAAGCCCGAGGTTCTTTTGGTGAGTTTAAGTTTCACAGAATTTTTGTGCCATGAGAGGAGAGCTTGATACTGACTAAAGAATCTGAAGTAAATGTGCTCTGAACAAAGTAATTTGTTTATTAGACATATTTTGGCAGAAGCCTTTCCTGAAGGCCTAAGACACACTGCTATAAAAATGAGCTGAACTCCCAGAAATATTGATATTTCTTCATTCATGTTCAAGTCACAGCTGTCACATAGCCTCCTTTGGACATCTATAGAAATACTGATCTGTCCCAGCTGCTCAAGATACTTGTCTGGGACAAAAAAAAAGACGAAAACTTAGACCCAGAATTCCCCCATTTCAGGAAAAGGCTGGAGCTTGGGACTCCGAGTAACCTGGTTCTAGTGAAATGTTACCTGCCCATAGCAGGGGGCTTGGAACTAGATGATCTTTAAGATCCCTTACAACTCAGACCCTATGATTCTAACTTTTATGAATTATATACAATATAATAGGCACCATTTAAAGGTAAAAATATAGTGCTGTAGTGTGCAAGTGACAAGAGAACTTAAAAACCCTATTAGCCAAGAGAGAAAGAATGAAATTTTAGGTTTTTTCACAAGTAACAGAAAGAATTGTTCGAGACAAATGTAATATGTTATTGTATAGAAAAGAGCTGATGCTTCACTTGGACTCAGCTGGAATGGCTAGAATGATGTAGCTGCATTTATTAAAAAATGAGAGTCATGAAAGGAAGGAACTTATTTGGTTTTTGGGGCCAAGAAGTAGTTTCATCCTCCTATGTATTTATTACAAAGACATTCTCCACAGTTTAGTTATCTACTTCTTGGAAATTTTGAGTTAATTTTTACTTTGAAGACCACGAAGGAAAATACCTAAGGTGTAATTTTAAATGTTAAGAGAGCTAAGGTGAAACGATCAAACATCTCAGTTTAGCATAGAGGTTGGTACAAAATAAAACTCCTGAACAAGAATGTTCTCTGAAGTAGTTTAATACCAAAGAAGTATTTCTGATTATAATATTATAACAATATTTTTTATTAATTGATCAAGGCACTTTGTTAACTATCTTTGCCCTATCCAGTTAAAGGCATCATATAAACATTTAAAGGAAACCAGCAGAGTATGAAGTCTGAGACTACGCAGGGATATCAGTTCAGAAGGATGTGGTGTTGGTTTTATTTCAAGTCTCACAGATACTGATGCATTACTTAGCACACCAGTTCCTGATAACAGGAATGTCAAGTTCAGTTGTATGACAAGGAAACCTTCCTAGTTTAAGGTGTGAGTCTGGAATTCAAGTACACCTGGAAGTTTCTAAAGACAAAGATAACCTAATATTTGTCAAAACACTAGTCTTTTCTAAGCCAGACCCATGTTGGTTGCAACTTGAACATTTGCCACTTCAGGCTAATTCTTGTAATTCAGTTTCTTTTTATAATTATAGAGTGGATCATTTTCGTTCTGCATCCAGCAGGACCAGAAGACTCATTTGCAGCCGGTGCCCCACTGCTTCTCTCTTTGGACTGACAGGGAACCAAGTCCTCTGATTTCTTCTCCTGGGCAGTTAGCACAAGAGCACAAGACAAAGGCTGAATCTCTGCACCAAACCAGCTGACAGCTGGTATGTCCAGCTCCAACCTAGATATATTAAATCTATCTGGATTTTTGCAGACTTCTGAAGAGCCCTTTGGGCACAGCTCCACCATGCTCCTCCAGGTTTGAGATTATGGTCCCATAAAAACCCAGTTTTGCGCCAATGCTGCTTCATTTGATCTCTACTGAGGCTCAGCTAATACGCCTGACAGGACCTGAGCTGCTCTGCACAGGTTTGCAACTCATTTATCAGTCACAGCTTTAACAACTGCAGTGGACAGCTGAGTGTCCTGGTACTAAATCCAGTCAGGTACTCAGCACCTCCTCTCTCAGACACTGCTTTTGAGGCTCCAAATGTTCAGCTCCTTAAAGAACAGGACAATGTCCCATTTAGTTGTTCCACTAGTTTTAAATCCTGTATTAATGCTGTACTTGTTACTTAGCCAGCCAAATAAGACCGTGACTATTATAAGTCAATGGCTCAGAAGCCTGGGGTTTAATACTTCATATAAATTCTGGCACCACTCAGTTTTCTCAACAACATGTTCTCAGAGTTAACTGAAATTCCAAGGGGGGAAAAACTGCTCCCATACATTGATGGGATACGGAAAATGCTAGTTCTGCCTTTGACAAAGTTTTAACTAGATGTATAATTCTTCTCATTAGCAAACTGAAGAGGTATGCATTTTCTCTTACTGATGCAAATGTAACATTTGCATGGATCAGTAAATACTTTTCCACTGCAATGTAAATAGGCTTGACAGTTTGAATCTGACACAAATTTCAGGGATAATTATGCAAATGTCATACAATACCAAAGGAAAACAGTTTCTTAAAATATTCATGTGGGAATATTTGTTATTATAGCAAGATACATAGTATTCAAGGTATATTGATCAACAAATGTTTGTGACAGCTCTATTCTGTCGAAACAGTAAGGAATGCTCAGTGCCATCCTTCATACTTGTGGTCACAATAATTGTTATAAATCATTCTTGTTGATCTGCCTCCAGGGGTATGGCTGCGTAGTCCACCCACAGGAGATCCAACAGCTATGGACAGTATGCACTGCCATGTAGACTGCCAGAATGTGCCACTGTGTCCATACCACTGTATGATAAAGAGGGTGGCCTTGGGACATGCTCGCTCTCTAAACCTGAAAGAAGAGGCATTCTCTGTGAGAAAAGCATTTTTCTTTTACTGGGCCTTTCAGAGTTCTTGGGAAAATTGTCACCTTGTTTGTGTGTCTGCAGATTAGCAGAAATTACTATCTTGAAGGGAATTCCATATATAAAGTTTCAGTATGGAGGGTGATGAAATCCACTCAGTCCAGTATTAGAATTGTAACATTTTTGCTATTGTAACAGTAAGCTTTTAGATTCACTCTTTCAGAAGTTCATATCTTACATGACTACCAGGTCTAGACTGGCACTGGGCACAGCATTAACCACTTCTGCCTCTGCACTATTGGGAAACCCAGTGTCTTCAGCTGGAAATATCTGGGGACACACAAGAACTCTGCTCAGTCCTTTGTGACAAGTGACCCTTGGCAGAATGAAGGATTCCTGGCATTTTGACAATTTAAAAAAGTAGCTTCTTGACAATGCACCTTCAGTTGTTGGCTCCACTTCAGTGTTTAAAGGACCTGGATCTCTCCTAAAAAGGTCACAGTGCTGCCTGTTTCAGGGAGATCCCACTATGAGTTCATTCTGAATACCTACTAGAAATGTGGAAGCCTAGGAGGTGGTAATGACCCCTCTGAAGACAAGCAGAATAATTTTCACAGAGGTCTGTGGAAACAAAAGCAAAAATATACCTGTACTTCCTTTTCTGACCCTTTCATACCACTGTGATCAGGATTCCAGGTTTTTAGATTAACCCATGATGAATGATAAGAAGGCTGGCCTCTACACCAGGCCATGACCACAAAGAAACTGGCTATAAAATGAATGAAGTGAATGAAACTTGTGCAAGCCCTTAGACTACAAAATCAGAGATCAGAAAGAAGAAAGTGGATTGACAAATAGAGACCCTTGCCTCAGAAAGTTTCCTGCAATCCTCCTCTTTTATCTAAATTGACCTTCACCAGGTCAAAGTTGGTCAAAGGTTGTCACACTAGGGGAAGAGCAATAGAATATCATATAAATCCTATAATCTTTACTGCATTCATCCTGTTAATGATTATCTCCCTGCCAGCTGATGTCAGCAGCAAATTACACCACAGATGAAATCTCTAATTTCTGATCTGATCTCACCATTCCCTCTTTATTTCATAGTGTTACAATAGTACAGGCTATTCCTGAGATGAACTTCCTGCGCTTCTGTTAAAGTTTTTATAACTGCATTTAAATTTTGTAAGACTAACCTGTATTACCAATAATAGTGATTTTTAACACAAGGTTATCTAAGAAACAGGACGTACTCTGACTGAATCAAACATCACTGCATCCTTTCAGCCCAGAATACATCTTTGTTTACACAGTACAGAAAAATTTACTTGATGCTATGAGTATACATCTTACCCCCTACTGTACAGAAAATATCCTTCTGCATCTGTATTTATTGTGCTGAAAGTGTCTAAGGAACCTAACAATAAGCCTTAGCATGGCAACAACTGTACAAATTCAAAGCTCGGCCTCCAGAAGATTTTCTTGCTACCCGTTTGGATTCAGGGTTAACATCTCTCTCAGCTGGTCTAGTGTAAGAGAGGAGGTAGTGTTCAAGAGGAACACAACATACAGACAAGGGCAATGGGTTATTCTGATTTCTTGAGGGAGTCCCTGTTTTACCTTTACCAAAGGAGCTCATTCAGTGCTACTCCAAAGCCATACTAAATAATCAGCAGCTCAATTTTGTTGGCTAGAAGCAAAAAGCCCCCGTACCTATGTGGTATTCACCTCTGTTTAGAGATCACCCTCCCCTTTGGAGAGTGACCCACACCAGCAAAGAGTCTCCTCAGCCCCTTCTCAGCCACACAAAGAAACTCAGCTCAGATTTTCAGTGACGCACCCAATTCAACTCTTAGGCAGGCAGCAGAGGTCAAATAAGTACCCTTAGGACCATGCAGGATCTGTTTTCCTCTTCTTTCCTCAGCTACTGCATTTGAGTGTCAGAATCACAGCCCCCATAGAGCTCCTTTGAAAGAAATGATCCATGTAGTCCTTTCTTCCTGCACATACCAAGAGCTGAACAACTCCCTCTTCTCCAGGTCATGTTGCTAATACAGTGTGTGCAGTATAGTTCCCCCAAAGATGTCCCACCCACACACATAGAATTCAACAGGTCCTACTGCACCTGTGCAGCTTTTCTTCCCATGGCCCTGAGGTCTTAACATACCCTAGAGATTAAAAAGTGTTTTCCTCCCCAGAACAGATGTCTCCAGTTATGCGGTATACTCACAGAAGCTCTGCAGTAGCTATGTCTTCCACATGCTTTCAACATCCTTGCAACTTCCAAGGCTCCCTGATGAGCAGCTATTCCTGTGAGCCAATCCAGCCACTTCTGCAGCCCAACAGAAACTGTGCTGTGAATTCACAGACTTTCAGCTTCACTGAAAGGAAAAGCAGAGTTGGGTACCAGAGCTGGGAAGTCAGTTTCTCAGCTGCTGTATCCAACTCTTTTTACTTTCCTACAGAATCAAAGCCAAAGCACACTTCATGGGAATTTCTAGAACTACAAAGATCACAAGGCTACAAAGCAGGAATCCTAAATTCTTATTCTCACTCTGACACATCTCTTCTGGCTGCATTGTTATGCCATAATCAAGCAGTTAATTTGAAACATATTAATGTTTTAATGAATTCAACCTAAATAATAATAATACTAATAATACTAATAATACTAATAATAAGTTAACTAATACAGCCTATTAGCTAGGTGTCTCTGACCACCACGTTATTTAGAACTGGCTTGAGTGTCCCTATGTAGCTGTGTCCAAACCACCACAAATTACCACTAAAGTGGGAGTGCTGGTTCCCAAGTCATGGTATCGGTAAGGAGTTGAATGTTTTTGCTATGCTGTTCCATATATGCAATAATCATGCTATAACTAGCATACACTTTTCAAACAGTTATCTAAGTAATTTCCGTATCATGTCTTTTACTATCCTTGCTTTTTCTTATCTTTGGTGCATGTCTCATCTTAATTTAGATCTTGGAGGTGCTGCCAGGCTAAAGGTAGTTTGAGTTTCTTAAGGGAATCTCTTGCTAAGCACATTTCTATTTGCAACTTCATTTTTTACCTTCCTTGTTTTGAAGGCGTTGCTGCTGATCATAGTAATCAGCATTTTGGCAAAGCTTCTCATTTTATTGCTCCTCAAATACAGCCCTTGTTCAAGACCTCTTGGCAATGTTAGAAATGTTGAATCTCACCTGCATTGCCATGCCATACTATAGCACACACTAGCCATTTCAATACTCTGCAAGAAACAAAAGCCCTGTTTTCACCTCTTTGTCAGGCCTTGAGTGCACTACCTGGCCTCTGAGGCCCTGACCAGCCTCACCTCAGATCTCCATCCACAACCCTACCTGTTGGGGCCCTAATTAGGGTCAAGTTGGGGTTCTCCTTTATTCCCTTCTTCAAGCTCTGTCATAGCCTGTGCCTGGCCAAGGACTCTCAAACTCTGGATTGACTTCCCAGGTAGACCCTAGCCCTGCCTCACCACTGTTGTGCACTCTCAGAAATCTCCCTTTTAAGGGTGGGGACTTTCCTCAAGGGATAAGTTTTTGGTCCTATAACCAGGAAGTCTATGACTTTCCATTTGAGGGATGACATCTTCTTCCTTGGCATTAAAACCAGCCTACTCTGAAGTCCAAAACAGTAGCAAAGAAAATAATTAGGGTTTGAAAAAAAAAATTCTACTCCTGAATTGTGCTAAGTATCTGTTCTGTGGCCATGCAAAGTTTTGCAAACCTTCCACGAGAAATGGAGTTGGGACCAAGATTTCAACCTTCAATCCAAGATGCTTCCAGAATGAAGAAATGTTTCCAGGAATACTTAACATGTAGTCAAACTCCAAGGCTATGCTCTGTTTTATTGTACAATATAACATTTTAATGCTTTGTCTTCAGTTGACACTACTTAAGAATTTGGAGCTCTCATTGGCTTGCTTGTTTTTAAGTACCTTGCATAAAAGTACCTAATCTCAGCACATACTTTCATATTCTGAGCTGTAAGATGCCAGTGATGGTGTGATATCTCATGATGCTGACGCAGACATACTATGGAAGGGTGTAGCAATTCAAAAGCCACATCGCTGCACCAATTTTACAAATGGCTTGAAGGAGGTTGACTCTTCTATTTATCATGTTAATGGGAGCTCTTATACCCTTCTTTTTGACAGAGAATTATCCAGTGAAGGATATTGGAATGAGATTAAATACTAACCCAGTGACTTTCTGGTCATGGAAACTGAAGCCTTGTAACATCTGTCTTGTACCCAGGCATAATAATAACAGGAGAATATCTTATGGGAGCAGTGGATTTAATTTTTTTAAGACATTACAGTATTCAGGTCTCCTGAATTGGGAATGTTTTTCTAATAACTGTCAATAAACTTAAGGAAAACTGATTCTTTTTTCACTGAAACTTCTAGAATATGAAAAATAAGCACTGTTCAAACCACCATTATCATGACTTCAGGAAAAAATGGCATGTCAAGTCATTTCACGATTCCTTTAAAGCAGTGCAAGATATGTCGCTCCTATAAAATGAACATTGCTGTTGTTCATGGCACTCTTTCCTTCTGCTCAGGCTGCACTCCCATTCAGTATCCTATTAGCTGGTCAGTTTGAACATGACTTAACATCCTTCTTCTCCCAGTACAAAATTAATCTACCTATGATATTTCTGATTTGCTAACCCAGAGGAAGAGCTTGCTTTGCCAGCTTGGAACCCAGCATTTCATGTCAGGGCAAGCTGTACTATCTGCTGTGTTGTCTGATAAAAAAAGCCTGCAGGCTTTTCCTATTAACTACTCCCTAACAAATGAGAGTAATCATTGTACAGCCCACCAGTCAGAAACTGCCACTAAAGACAGTACTTTAGCTCTGGGCATGGAAAAATGCTTCCAAGCATCTCCACTAAACAACTCACCTCTGCAAATGCTCCCTCCTGAAAGCTCATGCAAGAAGCATTAACTCTGCCCACTGGAAAACACAGAAAATAAGACAAAATTAATACTTTGACAATAGGTACTGTACAGGTATATTGTTGTCCAGGACTCAGAGACTGAACACATGCAGTCATGGCATAAAAGAATTGGGGAAAACAGCTTCGGATGACATAAGAAACCAACTGAGTAAGTGTATGTCTTTGCAGTGAGAACAGTGAGCGGAGTCAGCATAGTGTAAAGAGGAACCTCACAGTCCTATATTAGGTAGTGCAGCACTTCTCTTAGATAGCACCAGAATAAGTATTGATGCTCTGAACAGCTAAACTTTGGGTGCCTGTGTACATCAAGTTTTTGAGAATAGTAGACTGGGGTCCTTTTTCGTTACAGAGAAATAACTTAGAGATATCAAGCACAAGCAGTGGCACAGTTCAAGTTATGTAGTAATGAAATGGTGGAGTCTGGCTCTAAAAACAACTGGGTAAAATGAAGTACCACAGATCAATTCATACAAAAGTACATTTGGGAACCAGAATGACTGAGTGCACCTTAAATATTAGCACCATTAAACACCTAAATTCAGAATGGGATGGTAGAGAAACTCAATCATTCTGCTGCTCACATGAGAACATGAGTTACAGGAGAGGTCACATGGATGCATTAAGAGCCTGTCCTTTTAGCCTGTTTGGGTTTTTATTTAAGGAAAGAAACCCCACTGAATGATGTACCTAAAGCACAGAAGTTATCAGGCACGTGCTGGGCTATCTCCCAAACAAAACAGCATTTCAAACTTGGGGCCTGGTTCCTACAGCTTTGAGGTTATTTAGGTGAAGGTCACTTTTCAAAATCTTTCTGTGGTAATAAACATGGATATCAGTCTTTTTTTTTTAATATTAACTCCCTTTTCTATATGTGAGAACACTAATGCTCTTTCTGTGCAATTTGATAATCATTAAAGCCACTCCTGATGAAAGAATAAAGTCCAACTAGATGCAATATGACAGAACAATTTCTAGCATTTCAAAATGTACTACTGAATCCTGAGTAAACTATTACCTGGAAGACTAATTGCAATAGTATAAGACAGAAATCTCTCTGAAAATTAATACGCAGTTTCCATTCAAGCAACGTGCTGCACTTAGAGCCAGCAGCTGTAGCTACCTGTACTCAAAATACTGCAAATCTATCAGCCCAAGTCTAAAACAGGACAGTACCTTGACACTATTTGCATAACCAGACACACTGATTAGGGTTCCCTAGGGTTCACTGCTACCTTCATACAGCTGCAAACTCATTTGTTCCGTACTTCTGGGCAGGAGAAGAGAACAGAAGAGTTGAAGAGTTAAATCCAGTTGTCCTCAGGGCAGCATTGATGGGAGGGAGCACAGCCTGGCTTTTCCACCCCTAGTCTGAGTGGTTGGCCAACAGCAGAGTGGATTATCTTCACAGTGAAGCTAGTGTGAAGAAAGAGAAATTATACTAAATCAGGAGGAAATAATTTTATTCTCTACACCTGTTCTTCATTGGTATGAAAGTGAAACATCTGTTCCTATTTATAAATGAGAAATTAAGCTGCCACAGAGTAAGACAATGGAAGCTTGTCCTCATGAGAATAGCAAAAGTACCTTTATAAGATAGGCAGCTCACAAAAGCAGCATGGGCTTCCACATTCTGGAACAGAAAGGTAAATCATAATCTGATATAAAAATCCCTCAAAGCCATATTTCCAACACTGCTGGATTACTTAACTCACAACTTTTGGAATTTGATTATATAAGGTGTAGAAATAACCACAAGGCTCTGGGGACAGGCATAATCACAGGTCTGGTCCTGGCTGCTCTTACATTGATGGGAGATGGACATGAGAGGCTGCATGTGGAAGAGGAAATTGAATCAGAAGTATTATACATCTGTCATTGAGTCATGCAGGTGCCAAAAACAAACTAACCAGAACCAACCAGATTTCTTCATTAATTGCCCAGCCAGGGAAATACTTTTACATATATCCATCCTCCACAGCATATATACAGAAATCTTAGAGATCAGGCCTCACCTTAGAAAGCAAGTTCCTTTAGCCATCACCTCCTTTGACCACCCTCTTCCCAGTACTTTTATTCAGAGTAGTTGAGGCCATTTCCTCTGCTCTCTGGTCATTGCCTGGCTTCACCTCTTTCTTTCTGTAAATCCCAGCAGATCAAGGGATTTAGAACTGTATTTAAGAGACTAGTTCATGCTGTTCCCAGGCGTAAGGCGGCTTTAGTGATTTGCTGAATAAAAGCACTTTCTTTCCCTTGCTACAATGATTTCTGACACTAATAAAGCTGTGAACCTGTACTGGAAAACACCTGAGTGGGTGAATTTTATAAATTTTCCCCTAATAAAAAGCACTGATGCATGAGGGGCTTTACTGACCACAAAAGAGGAACACAAATTCTTTGAGAAGACATTACATTTAGTGTTGCAGAAACAAATCAGAGATAGGAGAAACAATGGGCTGCCTGAATTGAGCTAATTCCCAAGGACTTGATTAGCAAAGAGTATGACCAGATAGTATCCCTTACTGGGACAGACAGTATCCCATTTAGCTAGTCAGAGGGCCTGGGGCATAGGGCTGAATGTGGGATCAGCACCGCTTGGAAGAGCTGCTCTAATCCCTGCTACACTGGGTGCTCTGCCCTGGGTGAGGCTGCAGGATTAGTGCTAAATTTTATTTTCTAGAGGAATGATGGAGCCCTGAATTTCCAGTCATCAGATAAAAGACACACAGCCATAGAGAGAATTTGCTTGGATGCCAGTTCTGGTCACATGCACGACCTGAAGCACTGTAACAACTCCCCTTTTCTTCAGGACTTTTTCAGTATATCTCAGGAGACAAAAAGTCCTGAGTCTTACTACACTGCAGAGGAAAGAGCTGGCAAAAGGTGAATGCAGACACCTAGCTAAATGTGGCAATGGCAGTAATCCAAATGATCAGAGAAGCATAACCAGAATATTTCTGTTAAAATGAGGCTGCAAGCCTAGATCTATTCACGGGCACAACACTGTGTTTCATAGGATTCCAGGAGTGCAAAGCTGCAGCATGTAATACATACAAGCTGTCAGGATAACCCCAAAAAGCATGCACTGATTTTTCTGTCAACTACTTACATTTTCTTGTAAATTAAATTACAATTCTACTGTTTTGGTGGTTTGAGGTTTTGGTTTAGGTTGGGGGGAGTTTTTTGGTGTTTTTTGTTTGTTTGTTTGTTTTTTTGTTTGTTTTTTTGGTTTGTTTTTTCTTTTTTGTTTTTGTTTGGTTGGTTTTTTTGTTTGTTGCAGGGGTCATTGTTTAATTTTTTTTTTTCTAGAGATTCAGTACTGAATTGGATGCTTGAGTTCACTAGGAAGCACTTGAAAAGCAGGGCTGCTTGTTAAAATAGTTCATGTGAATCTGGGAGTCTCAGATGAGTATGTGCCAAAATAGTGCCACAGGACAACAGGGAACAGCTTGTGCAGCATGTTAAACTCCAGTGAGTCTGCCTGAAGGCAAGGCTCTGAACTCTGCTTTCTCTTCAGTACTAAATGTGCAGCTGTCTCTTAAAGGAAGAAAAATAAACTCCATCTTGGCAAAGAAGAAAAAGGCCTTTCTACTTCTCTATCTAGAACATAGAGAGGTTTTTACGTAGTATAGATAAGACAGCACTATTGAAATGTTCCACACAGTCAGAAGCATTTCTTTGCAATTTAGGTGAAATATCCCCAGAATATCAGCAATTCAGATACCTATCCTGCACTGGGACAATGGACAATTGGAAAATTAAGAAGGAAGGACTAGGGGATGGAAATAGACTTCACTGTTCTTTTACATTAACAACTCTATTACAAAGACAGTTTTGTTTTGGGCCACTCCATAAGATGTAATTAGCTTTAGTTTCTTATCCCGTTTTTCTCTCCAATGGTCCATGTGTGAAGATTTGAACATCTTTGTCAGTAACAGAGCTATTACAGACCAAAATACATGAAAGGAAGAAGGTGGCATAGCTTTAGGAAGAAAACAGCTGACACTCCGGCTGGAGTAGACAGACTCAGATCTTGCACAGAGATGCCCTTATAGTCAACTTGATGTACAAATTTTCATATGAAATTGAGAAAATTATTACAGTTTTGTCTCTGAGTTAGGTTTTTGTTGACATGTACCACTGTAGTAGTGTATCTTCCTCAAAAAACTTCTTTCCATTCTAAAAGTCATGTTGAACTTAAAGGTGTGAGAAGGATTTCAATAGATTGCACTTTGCTTTATTGTTATCCTAAGTATATGCTCCAGAAACAACCTTCTAATCTTGGAAAAGGAAGATATGGTTATTGTAAAACTATGCTGTACAGTTTGTCCTTTGACTTTTTAATCTTTAGACTGATTCTTCAATATTGAAAAACATTGTTCACTGCATAGATATGAGTTCTGATAATTCAGCTGGCAATTGCTTTGTCTGAGAGTCCAAGAAGTGCTCTTCTCGGCTGAGCAGAAATTTTAATGGAATTATTTAATTTAAAAGAACTTCATTTGAAGTTGTGTCATTATGATGAGGAAGCCAACAGAATGAGAGCCTGTCAAGTAATATGAATTATGTGCAATCCGAATTACAGATGTTGGATTACAAATAATCACGATGAATAGAACATACGTACCTGCCTACCTGCATGGCTGTGCTGGTATAAGTGTCCTTACGCTTCATTTCATACTTCCCTTTTAATTTTTTAGTGCCCTACTTTTGTCTTGTATCTAAAACCAGCAGATACAATCTCTGGGCAGAGACCAAGCCTCTGCTTTGTCTGAAACCATTAGGCTGCTCTTGAATGTATGTACATAAACAGGAACAAGTTCTGTGAGGAAGAAGCATCAAACATTCTTTGTTCAAATGTTGCCCTTGGATCTCGTAGTAAATGGAGTCCTGCAATTCTCTACTCTACTTGGTCTGTCTGCAGTGAGTGGAAATGGTATTATTGACTTCAGAAAGAACCAGAAACATCCTGAAACCAGCATATACAAACTGTGTTATGTATTTGTAAAAGGCATTAGGACAGAGGCTGAAAAGTTGGCGGTTTTATTCACGTATGTCATGAATATAAATTTTGGACATGTATCCATAATTTCTATTATTTTGACGTATCATTTCTGTTTCTTGGGGGTTTTTTGGGTGTGATGGTGGTTTTTTTGGTTGGTTGTTTTGGGGTTTTTGTTTGTTTTGTTGGTTTGTTTGTTTGTTTTAGTTGGGTTTTTGTTGTTGTTGGGTGTTTGTTTGGGGATTTTTTGTGGTTTGTATTGCCAGATCTTGGAAGGAAGTTCTCTATAGTAAAGGTAGGTTCCCATTAAAGTCTATCTTTGGCATTTGAGGAAAAGGAAAATAAAGAAAGTAAATTAAAGTGAGTAAGAAAAAAAGGCTCTGCAGGAAATACCTAGCTGTACATCCTGTAGTTTATCCTGCAAAGCACCAGTCTTTAAACTTCTCCATGGACAGCAGAGGCAGCAATCCTACAAAACTAAAAGTGAATTGCTGCATATGATCCAATCTCATTTGGCATCCGATTATCAGTGGAGAAGGTCTTGGACAAGAGATTAAAATCTCAAACAGAATCCATATAGCCAAGACACTAATAGGCTATTTCCTCAATGGCAAGCCTTGTTTCTTCATTTGGTTTTGGATATAAAGGATGCAACTCCTTATTTGATTTTAGAAAGAAGATAAAATACTCATAATCTCTAAAATCTCAAATTCCTGTGTTTCTTTCATTTTGCTTGTGCCACTTTTTCTTCAGTGCAAACTTTACCAAGAGCTATTTTTTGCTGTTCTGTTTATTTATGTCATTGGCAACCTTTTCTGATGCACACAAGCTCAAAATAATCTGTTATATACCTGAAGAGTAAAGATGTCCTCATCTTTTTGTCAGAACACCTATTATTTTGAATGCTGCTGGTTGTAATAAAATTTAATTTAAATATGAGGCTAAAAAATGTACTGCCAGATGAGCTTGGGTTTGCTAAAACAGAAAATAATAATATTCTTTCTGTGGGAAAGCATTTGGCGGATTCTTGCCCTAAAGGACTACTTTTTCATTTAAAAACAGGAGCAGAGGCAAAAAAATGAAAATTTTTTTCAGAGGCAAAAAAATGAAAATGAAGCATTGGTCAGTCCAGGTGTCTGTTCAGCCTGCAGTGAAGGACGTGACTCCCAAATAAATAAATAAATAAATAAATAAATAAATAAATAAATAAATAAATATTGTTCATTTTAGAGCCCTCTTCCTAATGTGACACCTCTTTCAGGCAAATGTACTATCTGGTACTCCCAATGCATACACCTTACCACCCCTGTTTGTGAAATAGTGTGTGAGGAGTGATTTAGGAACTTTCCTTGGAATCAGTCCTCTGATCTTTATCTCCTGCTCTACCCAACCTATTGCTGATGGGTGTGGGGAGGTAAGGACTGCTGAAAGCAGAGCTAGTCCAACAGGGGGAGACATACTGTATGCAGGGCAAAACAGATGAAGCAAATGTGGTGGAAGTCCCAAAGACACAGGTTTTTCTATTTCCATTTCGCATTCAGAGATTCAGCTGGGAGGGAGGAGGACAAGAGAGCCATATCTATAATTGTTGACTTTCTTTCATCCTCCAATCTCTTGATTCATTTTGAAATGCCTTAATATAACCACAATCCTGTTTGCAAAGAGGGGGAAAAAAGGATTTTTTAAAATATAATAGTAAATGAAGCAGTTTATGCAACTGCAATTGTTTTCTTTTTCATCAGCTTCATCACCCTAGCCAAGAAAATGAAACAGGTAACAGAAGTAACCTAAATACATGTTGGCAGATAATTGCCCTGACAATACATCTCCAACCAAGTAAAAATGTTAAACTGTTGTATCCTCTTTCACTAATTTGGTTTCATTTAGGAGACTTTCCTAGTGCTGGAAATCACACAAACAATTATTTATCTGCAGCTTGGAATAACTTCTGGCACAGCTTCAGCAGAAAAGGATCACATGAATTTATAGAGCAGAAGAGATCAGAAATCTTCTCAGTCTGCTGTTCTGCTTCTCAGAACATAAGATGCTGGCATAAGACGCTTCATAACAGCGTCTATGGCCCTTCATTATGAATGTCACCATGAATGAGATATATGTGAGAATAACATGAAAGGTTTCCTTCTAATTTGTGCCAAATTTACCACATTTGAAAGTCCTAGGAGTTTCCTTGCCATTATATGATGGCATAATCAAGCTATCTTAACCTAAGCTACACATTATTTTTACACTGTTATGATATACTACTGCTCTTTTTCAGATTCTTGACTAGTTTTCTATTGACTGTTATGGAATTGCCCCCAGTGCATACACTTGCAAGAGTGCAAGATTCAGTCTCTTAATCTCTTTTAGTGATTAAAAGGATGATTGAGTCTTCCATTCTGCCTTGCCAGTTAGTTTGATGACTTCTTTTATTTCCACTGTATATTTTCTAGTAAGATGAGAAACCCACAATTCACTTGAAAACACGCGTTCAACTGAAAATACTGTTTTCCACAGTAATCTCCATTACCTGCTCAATGAAGCCAGTATCATACTTGGATTTAGTACTGACTATTCCATGCTGAGCAGACCACTACTGGTCTGACTGATGATTCGTTTTCACTCCTTTGGCCTCTGAACTTCCCCTGAGTTTCAAAGGAGATAGCAAGCACAAGTAAGTTTGCCCTGAAGGTTAACAGTTTCAGGCTGGGGCCAGTCAAGGTAGGAAGGAAATTTTACACGTCTTCTCCATCAAAATGCTTTCCTTCTTGTGCTCGGCTTTCTAGACATAAGAAACAGATCAATACAAGTGCATACTGAGTGACACAGCAGTGCTTGAGGACAGAGGTGAAACATCAAGGAACTGCAGCTTGTAACAGGTAGATTAAAAGTAGTGTTCTGAATTGCAAGTGGAAAGAGTAGGTCTTGTAAGACATCACCCGCACTCACAAAACAAAGTGAAGAGAGTAGAGAGCAAGGTTTTGATTCTAGAGGATAAAATGCCTCCAAAAGTTCATCAAGGAATTTCACACGGAATTTCTAAAATGCAGTATTTCATTTTCCTGTGGATCTGCTGGTATGCCAATTTATCCTGGAAGTTACACCATACTAGCTTGTTTCTCACTTTTGTTAAGGAATTCGTTAAACAAGATATATGTTGAGTGATTTTGAAAAATTGTCTGTACAAGTTAAATCATATTTTGTTGATACAGTAGAATTCTCCTCAGGCATGTTTTTCAAGACACTGGAAGGTGAGGAGTGCATAGCCATAAACTGTAACTATTTTAACGGCCAATGTTGCAAGAAAAAGGGTACAAAAATGTAAAAATAATAAAACATGGTAGAATTGGAAAGTTGGAACTGTATTCACCAGGATCCAGACTGTTCTGGTTTTGTATTAAACGCTAATGATTAGAATGGAAGAACACAAGGAATCTCATCTTGTTAGCAATGCAGTGGAAGATGAAGTTATGTAATAGAATGTGATATCACATCAAACCATATCATCATGACTAAGTTGTAGAGGAACTTCTTACAAGGGCATGTTGGGAAAGGATAAGGGGTAATAGCTTTAAACTGGCAAGGTTGGCTCAGATTAGATATTAGAAACTCTTCACTGCGAGGTTGGTGAGACACGCCCCATTCCTGGAAGTGTTCAAGGCCAGGTTGACTGGGGCTTTGAGCAACCTGATCTAGTGGAAAATGTCCCTGGTCATGTCAGGAGGGTTGGGATTAATCCTTTTGGTCCCTTCTAACCCAACCCATTCTATGATTTTATAGTAAGTGTTCATTTGACAAGATACTAGATATGGTATCTTATCATGAACATGATAGGATAGAGCAAATCAAATGAATGCAGTTTGATTTGCTTCATTTACATAAATAGTATAAGAGATGGCAGTCAGATTTCAAGGCACAGAATCTACATCCAGGAATTTGAAACATGAAAAAAAGAGAGGAAGGAAACAAAGCCTCTACCAACGAAAACTCATAGTACTTCACCAAGAACAGACCTTGAGGTAACTCCCTTCAGCCTCAGCCCTAGTGATAAATACATCTAGCACTGACCTGCTGGGGGAATACAGCAGAACCCAGAATAAGTTGTGGAGCTGCACTGCACTTCAGCTGGTGTGTTACAGACAGAACTTGTCAGTCTGCAGCAGGAAATAATGCAGCCCTCCCAAGGCACTGCATCCAACAATATTCCACAAACTGAGTCCAGATTTTAAAGATCTTAATGGGAAAACAATTATGGCTAAACAAATCCTGACTTTCTCAAGCCAGTGCAAAACATTTGCACTTCGAAACAACCAAAACCCAAAAGGACTTGTTTTGGAGTTAAAAACTGTCATAGAAAAGATTGGGAGTGGAACAAGTACCACTGCAAGCCAGTAATTACTAAGACTTGTGAACTCTAGGGGATTAATGATTACTAGAGGATTCAAAGCCAAAAGATAGAGACAAAATCACTCATTACAGACACAGGACAACAGTGGACAAGGGAATAATTTCTGCGAATGTTTGTTTCTGACCTGGTGGAACAACACTCTAACCAGTTTCATATTTCTCAAATTAATATCCTAAAGATTTTTTTGGTAGGGGGCCACAGGGGAGAAATCTAGAAGTGCAGCTGTGCCAGAAAGCAGTCACGACAGCAGATTGCTTCATGTCTTCTGAATTTGCAATGAAAAATTGAAGGAGTGTTATTTTACGTAAAGAGAGACAAATTCCTCCTGATGGAGGCAGAAAGGATCCATTTATTATTCCAAAATCTTTCAGTAAGGGCAGCTCAGAGAGCAGAAGGGAAGCAGAGGTGCTTAGACTCTGCTGCCCTCATGTTGCCTTAAAGTCCCTGGACACAGGGAGACAAAGAGCTCCTTGGCATTGGCCCAGTAAGCATTTCATGTTATTCCAAGGATGACTTGGCTCAGAGGAGTTTCATTTGTTGTGAGTTGCAGTGAAGTTTTTTCCTTCTTTTTTTTCCTTTTTTTTTTTTTTAAATATATTTCATTTATTTTCATGTCTTTGATGCTTTCCAGAGCAGATCTTTTCTCATTGTCAGCTTCAATTAAGGATATCCTGGGAGTATTTGACATCTCCCTGCAGGCCTGGAGCAGGCCTTTCCTAGTGTTGATCCTGGCTGTCACTTGCAGAAATTTTATTCCACTTTTAATACTTCAAATTGAAAATTGCATTGGAAATGAATGGCTGACAATTTGCGGATAAAAATTAGCATTCATTACATTCCTGGTAGTTGTATGAGAAGTTATCTGGGTGTTGTTACTACAAGCATCTGCATGTTCACACCAGCAAAGTCATGGCAGAGCTGTGGGATTCCATACCCTCTTCATTTTAGGAATCCAAAGGGTCAGGGTTAAGTTGATTGTGGTAATTCTGGTGCAAACTGGGAACTAAATCCTAGCTTGAAATGAAATTGATTGGATAAAAAAATCAACACCAAACAGATTAATTATAACAGGTGTTTGCACTGTCCAGGTGACAGCAAAGACTGTTTAAATCTCATTTCTAGAAGTTAAACTAAAGCAATCTGAGCAATCCATGCTCGGCCGACGCTTGCCTGAATTGGTGCTTGTAGTTTGGGTTGGAGCAGATTGGGGGGAGCTTGCTTTGACTTTCCAGATGGGTATTCACCATCTTATGGAGGTGGGGAGAGGGTAAACAAGGTATCTATTGTTTATGAAGGCCATGGTGCTCTCCACTCTGGGGAGGCAGATCCTGTTCCCTGCCCCTTTCTGCCAGGACACAGCCAAAGAGGGGGAACGCTAGCACTGCTTTTGGGAGCTCTGCCCTCCTGCATTGCTCCTGACTAGAGGAATTAACAGTTTAGGCCCTGTTTATCCTTTGACATGGTCACTGGCAGCAAGGAGGCTTGTTAGCACTGCTGGCTGACTGCAGGAGTGTCAGTAACAACGCACGTTTCGGATGTGGGTGGAGTAAACCTGCTCATAGCTACCCATACCAGAAATATATCTAGTTTTGGTTGCAACTAAGTTGGAATCTCAGTTATTACAAAGAAAAGATCAATGCTTGAACTTGCATATAACTACACTACTGCTCTTGACTGACAGCTTGTAATGGACTTTACTACTAGTATTGTCTTCAAGGCTTAGGAAAAGAAATAGATACATATTTGCTGTTTAGGACTAGTTCATCCATATTTGTTTTCTAGCCCTTCCTGAATTGTTACCAGTGAAGAAATCTTCAAGTGTCTTCAAAACTACAGTAAATAAATTGCTGTGCAGTCTGTAGATTCAAACAGCATTTTTCATCTTCAGGTTAAAAATGAAACAGAAAAGCTCGTGGCTTAGGAAAATAAAAACACGAGTGATGTAAAAGCCATGTCTAAAATCAAGACACATTTACTATCTCATCGCTTATGGCTTGCCCTGACTAAAGATGTCTTCTTTAAAATCTGTTGTAACTTTTTCCCTTGTCCTGCCCAATCAGAACAAAAGAAAAGATGAAATAGTTTTAAATGTTAAGACTATGATCTTCTGTGCTGGCCCTGCTGCTAGAAGTTGAATTCTTACTCAATCCATTAAAGGGCACTGGTTTCCCATGTCATATCTAGTTTTGATCACAGCAAAGAAATGGGGAACAATAAAAACAGGGATAATATGAAACAGATTTTTTGCTTTCTGCTTCTTTTTTTTTTTTTTGCATCAATCTCTCACTTTTGAAAATACGTAAAAGTTAATGTGATGATCTGCAAAAAAGAAACAAAAAAGTTTTATTTCTCTGTTCCTGTAGGAAACATCTGCCTTTAAAACAAGATGATATATAAATAGCAGAGTGCTGATCCAGACTGGGTGGCTAAAGTTCCCTGTGGTGGCTGACAGTATTTAGAAACGTGGCTTATGAACAAATCCATTTCTAAACAGACTGTGTGAAATTCCCCAGCTTAGTGCATCTCACTTGAAGCATGTGTTAACTGATTCTAAAACCTAAGTTGATCCATTCAGGTGAAACTTCATCCATCTGAAAAAAAAAAAAAAGGAGGGGAAGGGAAGGGAAGGGAAGGGAAGGGAAGGGAAGGGAAGGGAAGGGAAGGGAAGGGAAGGGAAGGGAAGGGAAGGGAAGGGAAGGGAAGGGAAGGGAAGGGAAGGGAAGGGAAGGGAAGGGAAGGGAAGGGAAGGGAAGGGAAGGGAAGGGAAGGGAAGGGAAGGGAAGGGAAGGGAAGGGAAGGGAAGGGAAGGGAAGGGAGCAAGTCTAAGTAGTCAGAGAGCTGTAACTGATGTAAAAAGTGATAATAATCTGTCTCCTAATAAACTAAATCAGTAGACATAAAGCCAAACTGATGCGCGTGATTAAAAAATCTACTCAAGTGGACTACATAAATGGAGAAATAGGGTTTAGAGATACAGGGACTGGCATTTCTATTCTACACTATTTCCCTTTAGTCCAGTTTCAAACAAGGTCAAGACTACCACTGTGCTCAGTTTCATACTGCATTAGCAACATCTTGCTTGCAGGCTTAGCAAGGCCTTACACACAATAAGTTCCCTCAAGCAGAATCAGGCTCGATTCAATTAATTTGCTTCAATGAAGTGCCACATTGTGATGACAAGCAATAAATGGTAAATTAGATCTTTAGTGAATAAATCATACTTAGAAGTGTCCCTCACAGCAAGGGTTCACAGGCAGCACTGTAATTGTGCTGACCAACAAAGCAATGCTATCCCAGGCTACCAGCTTGGTTACGGTCAATCTCCTGGAAAACTGGCCCTGTGAGGGGGAGAGGAATTAGACAACTTTTAAAGTTTGAAGCAGTGATCAAAATTCATTGTTCCACTGTGCATTCAGCTGTCTGTGACTTGCCTTGAGTTACTCAGCAAAGGTAAATGAGGCCAGAAAAGAGGGGAAACAGCTGAAAGATATATGCGATTTTTTGCAAGTTTTGAGATGTCATTTCACAAACTACAGGGTGGAAATTCAAGGAAATCTTTGTTAGTAAGAGGAAGAAAAAAAAAATTAAAAAAACCCAACCAACCCAAACCTCAAAAACCTAAACAAGACATAGCAGAGGGAAAAAAAGGAAGAAGTAGTGGTGAAGGTTGAGGTTTTGGAGCAGTTACACCTCTAGCTGCAAACTCCTTCTGAAAGCTGCTGACAGAGCTTTGGCATCTGATCATCTCCTGACTGCTGATTAACATAGCACTGTTTTATATTTAACTCAGGCCAGAACAGGAGGGGCTGGGGGGTGGGGTTGCACTGTTTATAAGGGGAGCACGGCAGAAACAATGTTCTTCTGTGTCAGTTCGCTCTGTCTCCCAGCCCAGCTGCACTTCTTTTGATCATTCACGTTTCCTCCGAATGCATGTTGTCTTTAATTAATTGAGTGTCTCGTGGAAAGTGAGGTGCGGGAGACAGGCAGCTATAGCTACACAATTAAAATACAAACCAAGACTGCTGAGTTAACTGAATGCAAGTGCTGAAGTGACAAATAAGCTTTTTTTGTGGTTAATGTTTTGCTCTGAGTACAGACCTAGGAGCAGATATGGAGGGCATGGATTTTGAGGATGAGAAGTCCAAGAGGTACTGCATGAAGACAAAGCATGTGGCTATCATCTGTGGAGTCGTGGTTGTTGTAGGACTTGCTGTGGGGCTTGGTGTGGGGTTGAGCAGACCTAAACCTCCAGAGGCAACAGAGCAACCAACAACAGATCAGACAACAACAACAGAACAGCCTCCTCCTCCAGTGGATTTGAGTCCCTGTCCTTCCAAGAATGATGACACTGGAGACTGGAGAGATTTTAGGCTGCCCACTTATGTCAAGCCTGTCCACTACGATCTGGAAATCAAGCCTGAGATGGAGAAGGACACTTACAGTGGGACAGTCAACATATCTATTGCTTTGGAAAAACCAACCAATTCCCTGTGGCTTCACCTGCGAGAGACCAAAGTTACAGAAATGCCCACACTGAGGAAATCTTCAGGACAGCAGATTGCTCTGAATGACTGCTTTGAGTACAAGCCACAAGAATACATTGTGATGAAGGCAGCAACAGAGCTCCCTGTCACTGACGAAAGCGATCCCTATGTGCTCACCATGAAGTTTCAAGGCTGGCTGAATGGTTCACTGGTTGGGTTTTATAGGACCACCTATACTGAGAACGGACAGATCAAGTAAAGCAGTTTTATTTATTAAACTATATTCTCCACTTTTACTTGCTCAGGCCTGCTCTATTCCTGTTTCATCTTTTCAGTCTTATCTCTCACCAACTTGCTGACATTTCTGGGCTGTTCTTGAGTTTTCTCATTCCCCTAAGGAAGATGCTGTATTCAAAACTCTTTGGCTTCTGACTAGTGAATGTGGGCTGGAGATATGAGGGGTTTGTTTATTATAATTATGATGATGATGATGATGATGATGATGATGATGATGATGATGATGATGATGATGATGATGAAAAACCTTTTAAAACTCTACTGGTCTGAGCTTACCTTTGAACTGAATGGCTCCCTCAAAGGGCTGGAGGGATCAAGGCCTGTTTTCATCTCTATAGCACAATAGCATACAACTATCACCACTCTCTCCTTTTATCTCCAAGGTAACAGTTTTGGTGTAAAATGTTCTTCTGATAGTTTTCCTGATAGCATACCTCATTGATGTTGTAAGCCTGAGGAATATTCAAACCAGAACTTCCCTGCCTCTCTTGCAGCTGGTTTAAATTATACGTAGGAAAGTCTAAGCAATTAGGGTTGTCCTTTACTTTTTTTTTGTTGTGCTCCATCTCTTCCTTATTAATAAATCAACAGTTATTGAAAGATTACAAAGCCTCTACCAGTTCAGCTAACCTATTCCACTTGCCAGTTTGTGCTGCTTCAAGGTGGAAGCCTGAAAAAGCCATTGCCCACTCCTCAAAGGCTTCTCTTCACAGTTTGGAGATGACAGTCACCCATTTTCTGATATTTACATTTCTGAAGTGACTTATTCCAGCCTTTACAGCTGGAAGATAAACTTGGCTAGACTTTTACAAGGCCCTGTAGCAGGAACATGGAGACAAACACTGATGTGTTTTCATGGCATTTCTTTGCCCTCCTTGGACAATAGTGTCATGAGCGAGAGTCTTGTCAGCTCCATTCAGCCACTGACAGGAGTAGCAGCAGTGTCAGGCACCAGCAGTAGCAGATCCAAGAGGTAGAGGATAAAGCAAGCATTGATTTTTTCCTGTAGAGAAATCATGCAGGGAACAGCTCAAACACCAGGTAGCTCTTTTCCTCTTGTTTTCCTCCATCTATGACCTCAACATTGCTCTGACTTAAAAGGTGCTTTGGTTTTATACTTTGAACAGCTTTGGTTTCATACTTTGAACATCTGACATTTCCACAGCAGTTTTAAATGCAACCTCCTAGCATCCTTCTAAACTGAGGTGTGTTACTTCCTTCTTATTGGTGAAGGATATCTAGATATTAAATTTATAGCCCCAGGTCTGTCACGACCCCAGAACAGCCGGACCAGAACACAGGTCTGAGCTGCAGAGCAGGAGGGCTGAATCCAGGCGGTATAGGTAGGCAAGGGCCAAACATCTGATACGAGGAAGAAAAGAGAACTTTAAAACTAAAGAAAGTATAAAATGTGAGCTCACTTTGACTGTTTCTACTTCTTGAATTGGATGCTGGAAACTACAAGGATGATCCTAGCCAGCAGTCTGAAAACTCTAAATGCAGAAAGGAATTTGAGGGCGTGAGTTTGTTAGGCTTGAGAAGGGCTTTAATAAGAATGAGTGAATGGTAAATTCTGAAATATTTTTCATGTGATTGAGTTTGGGCAGATTGTTTGTGGGGGTGGGAGAGGTGATGTACATGATAGTGGTAAGTACAACTTTGAAAGTAAAGCAACCACCAGCCAAGTTGCTGCTATGCAGCAGAGGGTAGGGGATAGGATGGGGTGAGGAAAGACAGTGAGGGAAGGGTTTAATTACTTATTAAAAATGCATTTCCCCCCAGCTTTCTCCTTAGAAACAATGCTGACTGGAATTAGCAATTTTATTTTCCCTTTGCCTGAGGTAGACACTACCCTTGGAAAATTTCAGCCCAAATAGTTCTGTTCTTGTCATGTTGCAAGTAAATACAAATCAGATCAGGTAACAGCAATGATCAAACAAGTCTGTTAATAGTGGATGTTAAAGAAAGGGGGCAGAGGTGAAAAGGAGATCCAACATGTAATTAAACCCTATTATCCCTTCTGTGCAGTGTTAGAAGCAGCAGGACCTTTTGAGAGACTTCATAGTGACAAGGTATGGCTTCCCGTTTTTAGGAATTCCCTCTGTTTGTAAGAGAACAAGAGGCTGGCACATGACTAACAGGGATGTATTTAGGATTTTATTGAAGAGACAAGGGAAAATTTTTCTTCTGTGTACAGAAGTAACACTGCTGATTTTCTTCCTCAAGGAGAAAGTTTTCCAAGAAGAAGCAACCAGTCAGAATTTTAAGAAAGACTAAGAGAAAAATGCTTTACTTAGTTCAGGGAGGAAGGGTTTGACACTAACGCCTTGTACTTCAGGGGAGGGGAAAAAAGGGAAAATTCATCATGGTTCTAAAAGCATCACTGTTTTATTTTGAGAACAGCTGGATGCAGTGTCAGCCGGATCTTCACTTACTATTACTATGATGTTTACAACTATCAACTCTAGTTCACATTTAAAGGTCTGGACATCAACTTCAAGAATAGAAGCCACCAAGCGGTGAAGAAAATCTTATCTAAAAACTACATTATGCCATTTGAAAGTGAATTACAACATTTCATGTTTCTATTGACACTTCTATGCATGCCATAGGCTGGAGTTCTCATCATCTAGCCTGTAGGAAGGGTGCTGCTGAAGTTTTTCACTCCTAATGTCTGCCTCCACAAACATATGAGGATAGATGGATTATCACCTTATAAATCAACAGATATATCACAATGTTATCAGTCTGTAGGAACAAGACATAAATGTGTCAAAATATATTGCCAAGCTTTTAACCAATAGCTGTGAAGCATTTCCCTGGAGGCTTGGAGTTAACTTTATTGTGAAATAGCTCTCAAATCCTATGAAAAGTAGAGAGTGACAGCAAAGAATGCACCAAGCAATAGAAACTCTATTGAGTCTGAAAGGTGAATATTCATTACGCTTTCTGCCCATGAACCTTTGAGCTACTATTCCAAGGAACATGAATGGAGAGAACCCAGACATATTACCTGTGTCAGGCTTGTAAATGACCCTTGCTGCTGCAAGTTCCTAATGACCAGTTTAGTATTTAACCGTCACAGGAAAATGCCAAGGGCAACAGAAACATTGAAAAATAGGTTGTCAAGTGAGCTTGTAGGATTGCTGCAGACCTGTAATTTATGATGTACACTTTTAATTACTTTTCAGAAAGAAAAACTACCTTAATATAGTTGGAGCAGCTGTAGAAGTGCTGTCAGAAAATGCTTGACATTCCAGATTAATTGAAGGAACATCTGTGATCCCTTTCACCATCAATCACTGGAGAATATGCTCTGCCACTGTGTGGGTCATTAACGGGGGAGCCTGATGTCACTGAGAGAAGCAAGCACAATATGAACGCTCACAATCTTCACCTTATCTTTTTACATGACCCCTATTGTCTAGCTCCTCCAGCTGGTTGTGCATAACTGAGATGATTTTCTGACCCCCCTCAACACAGCTTGCATAGCATCAGTTCTGTACTAGGATGTTCATCTAAACTTTCCATGCTTTCTCCAGCAATTTCACTAATGGTGTCAGGGGACCATAGGAGCACCAGGAGAAAACTGTATGTGGTAAATGTAGAAAAAAGAAACACACAAGCAGTTTGAGATTTACACAATTTCAAGGTGTCACTTCAGCAGATGTTCAAGACCATAATCCCAACATATGCTGTAGTGGGTAAACAACTCTTGGAGTGACTTATTCCTTTTAGGTGATATCATCAGTTCTTTATTTTAGGTGCATAAATCAATGGGAAAGCTCAGCAGGAGGGTCAGCAAAGTTTTCCCTATGCATGAGAGGTCATGCCTCTCTTATTGCCTGACTGTTAAAAATATTTGATGATAAGTTGCAAGTTGCATTAGCTTTTTTTCTGAAACCTAGAGAATGTTGATGACAGACTGACTATGCAATGTCAGCATTTCTGATATAACCTGCTTTTATGAATGGATAAATATGCACAAATATTTGTAGCTGAATTTAGTTTGTGAAATCACTAAAAAAATGCTTAGAAATCGCAGACAAGATTTCAAAGCCATGTAACGAAGTCTTGCCAATGTGTTGTTTGTCTCAGGAGCATTGCAGCTACTGATCATGAGCCAACAGATGCACGGAAATCTTTTCCCTGCTTTGACGAGCCAAACAAAAAGGCAACTTACAACATATCCATCATCCATCAAGTTGCGTACCAAGCGCTTTCAAACATGCCGGTACAGGTACGTATTTCCCAACTGCTGCCTAAGTGGAACAGTTCTATAGAGCCACTGAAAGGTGATGTGGGTTGCCAGGTTCTTGCATGTTCACAGACTCTACCACTGTAAAACTCACAGTTCATAAATTCCACGAGCACAACTGGTTGGCTGGTCCGAGCACAGAGTGGTCCACCAGCACACAACATGGCAGCACAGAGTCAAATCCAAAGCAAAAATGAAACAGCTCTTCTGTCATTAGCCAGCTGATCCTTTGTTCAGATATTCTAGGTGAGCATCCCCTGCTAACTATAAATAGATATTGGCAGGTTCTTCAGTCAAACTGGATAGGCTTGGAGAGTGACTACTCTGAAAGGCAGCTGCTTCCCAGACAGGAAGTCTAAAATAATCACTAAAACTGCATAATGGTCCAGAACAAGAATCTGCTGATCACGATTTAATGCTAAAGAATCCTGCTAGTCAGAAAGACTTGGATTATTCTTTTTAATAATGGAGGATCTGAAACCACATCTGTCAGCTAATGGGTGTGGGCATTTGTCATTCCACCATGTCTCTAACTTCCTAAATAATCCATTTCTAGATCTACTGTGTCAAATTCCCAATTTTGCATGAAATTCAAAGGCATCAATTATCTACCTCTGGGTCTTCTGGAAGAAGACAGAATGTCTTTCAGACGAGAGAGTTTCTACTGAATAGTTCAACTGAAGGTGTAATCTATTGTATAATTTCTACTAATAAGTTATGAAGTGGGAGATAAAGTGCCAAGTTTAAAAAAAAAAAAAAAAAGAGCTTCCAGCCTCCAGGCTCTTGGCATTTGAATTTTTCCAATCGCTCCCCCATCCAGAAAACAAAGGTCTGCTTTTATTTAGAGTCCCCCAAATTTATTCTCCTAGCAATGCAGCTGAGATATCTATTGCCAGGCTGATACAGATGCATCCATACCCTTTGCACATTTAAAGCTCTGACCCATTGTTATTAAAAGTGTTTCTATGATACCTAGAAGGCCACCAGGCACTTTGATGAACAGCATATGAAAGGAGATTGCTGTACCTTTCCTCACAGACCTCAGATAAGTGAGAGTATGAGCAAGGAAGTAAGGGGACAACACCGTATGTTATCAAGATTTATTGCGTTTTGAGATTAACTTTACACCTTGACATGTGGACCTTGCCTCAATTATGGACCTACAATAATAAGCTTGCAAAGGGATAACTTCTGCTTCTTAATTGATTTGCTAAAATATAAGTACAGATAAGGAAATGTAGATTATGCTGAATTCATATTGAGGTTTGACTAAGGGATTATAGCAGGGCACTTCTTCATCTGGTCAAGGTCAGTAACTCTGGTCTTAGTAGTGAAAGAACTTTGGGAAACATCTTTTCCACAGAGGGAAATGTAACAGTTTGTAAATGCAAGGCAGTTTGTATGTCACATGTCCTGTAGTAGTTTGGGTGGTGTGGAGCTTTATAATCAACATGGCAAAATCAGATCAGCAAAATCAGAATCTTGTACATTTCATTTGCATTTTTCATTGGAGTTGAGTTTCTTCAGATTTTTTCCACTCAAGTCCTGACTTTGTTGAAATAACAAAAGGTATCAAAATAGAGTCAAAATGGGTAAAATAAAGGAAAATTATATTGTGAATACCTTTTCAAAAAGAGTTATGAATCCCCTATCTGTGAATAGGTATTTTTGCTCATGTAATCATGTTAGCTGTAACATTAACTGTCAGTGCTTTATTTATATTGTGTTTATAACAAACAAATCTCATGAACCACTATATCTCTACAAGGCTAATGTCTTTTATGTGCTTTTGGCTTTTGTTCTATTTAAGTTAGTCATCCAGTCAGAAGCATAAAAATTTTCAGACTATATAGCAGAAAAGGAATAAAAGAAATATGTGTTGAGAATAGAATCATGGAATAAGCTGAGTTGTAAAGGACCCATCAAGATCATCAAGTCCAACTCCTGGCCCTGTGCAGGACACCACAAGAGTCACACCATGTCCACGAGAGCACTGTCCAAATGCTTCTGGAACTCTGTCAGGCTTGGTGTTGTGACCACTGCCCTGGGGAGCCTGTTCCAGTGCCCAACCACCCTCTGCGTGAAGAACCTTTTCTTAAAATCAGACCTAAACCTCCCCTGACTCAACTTCATGCCATTTCCTTGAGTCCTGTCACTGGTCATGGGAAAGAAGAGATCAGTGTCTACCCTTCCTATTAAGTGTTGTCAGCAAACTTAGAGGAAAATCTATCTGGGAAAATCAGGAATGTTTTTTAATTGATTTGCAAATAAAACCTATGATCAGCACAAAATTTTATGCATATTTAGGCAACCTGTCAATTAGCAGTGCTCATTTGTATTTGAATTAGGTTGAGATAGATTCATTAGACTGGTCTCTATCCCAGATAGCATCCCTGCACCGTGACTTAAATACGTGATGCATGTATTTAAGAGAGGGAGAATTCAGTCTCTTCTCTGCTGCGTCCAAAGTGATGTAATTCTATGCAACTATTGCAAGAACAAACCACAGCCTACATCAGAAAACTCCTGTTGGCAAAATTTCTGTTCATGTGAATGGTTTCAAATACCTGATGAAAATTAGAGCAAGGTAAACTTATTTACTGCCAAAAAAGCAAAGTACAATTTCATATAATGCAGAAGAAAAATACCTTGTCTGTTCTCATGCCTTCAGCAATGAAATTCCAGGAAAGCTGGATCTGGAGAGGTGATTTGTTGCTCCTATGCAGTGGCAACCTTCACACAAATATTGTATTCTTATGCATCTGTTTGCAATTTCAAAAATCAATTTGACTTTTTTTGCATTTCTGCAGCAAACTGTAGCATTCAGTGATGGCTGGACGCGAACAACTTTTGAGAAGTCAGTCCCCATGAGCACTTACTTGGTATGCTTTGCAGTGCACCAGTTTCAATGGGTAGAGAGAACATCCGCAAGTGGGAAACCTGTAAGTCTTTCTGCAGCCTGAACGTGGTTCAGATGTGCCTTGATTTGCATTTTTTCTTAAAAAACTCTTTTTATACAAACAGGGATATATTTTTCCCTTTCCTGTAGCCTATTTTATCAGTATTAGGTGTTCACAGTGGTCCCTCTGACCTTGACTACATACAGTGTTTTGCAGTCCTTCCCTGTCTCCCATCTTTGTGAGATCCCAGTTAGCATAGGAGCACACAGGTGAGGAAGAGGAACACTTTTTCCAAGCTCATCCCTGACTCAAGGCCCAGTGACTGAAGGAATGTACAAGTTAGGGGGTACAGGAGAGTCACATGCCATGAATACAAATGCTTTACAGTTTTCTGTGGGTTAAAAAGAGTGAATTGCACTTGATGTTATTACAGCCATTGAGACATAGGATTACAGTGCTATATGCCATTATGTACTGGCTTGCTTTATTTTACAACAGTGGCAATAAGCAACTACCCAGTGTAAACTCTGTAAAAATAAGTATAGAAGTGATAGAGTCTGCCTAAAATGGTGGATATTTGGTAAATCCCCCAATAGGAAGGCCAATCCATTTCTTGCTTAGATGCAAATGTCCTGAAGGCATAGCTGATCAGGCATAAAGAGATGACAAGATATTACATTGAATCACAAAGTGATATCCAAAATACAACTTGCCCCTCAACAGAAGCTCCTCATTTAGCCTAAACCTAGTTTGGGATACTCAACCTGCTTTTAACTGTTTATTAGTTTAGATGTTTTTTGCATCTGATACAGAGAGTGATCCCTAGGGTTGTATGCCCTTGCTTCTTCCCCTTCCTTTCCCCTTATGTAATACAGGGTCTTGTCATTCACATGAGCTGGCAGTGCTTTCCTCATTTTCTGGAGACAATGTCACAAATGGACAGGGAATCCAGAATAAAACCCCACCCAGGCTGCTGTTCCCTTAGCAAGTTAGCTCTTCCCTAGTTTCTTTAACTGACAAAGCCCATCAAATCCTTCCCTACTGAAGGCTGTTCACTGATGTTAATATCTGTCTCGTAGAAATCCCCAAAATTCTGATTCAGCTCTTAGCAAAGACCCTGTCATGACACTGTGCTGAGGCCCCCCTCTGTGCCCTCACTAGTGTCATGCTTTATGCTTGTATTATTACTTTACAAATAACTAAAGCTAGATTACACTTATACAAGCAAATGGAGCCTAGCTTGAGATACAGATGTAATATTCTTAGGTCTCTGCTGTTTGGCTAAATAATTCACAGGAGTCCATTTTTACACCACCCAGTCACACAATTTTGTTAACAAATTGCCCTTCAGCATAGCTGATCCACTCATTATCAGAGACAGGACTTTGATTACTTGGTCTCAATAGATATTCTCTAGAGTTCAGTTCCTTTAAAAATCAGAATTTGTCTAGATTTTTGTGTGTAACATGGTGCAGTAAGGAAAAAATGTACTGAAGAAGTGTGTAACACTGTTTTGTCCGTGCAGAAGTTAAACATTCACTACTTGCCCATGCCACACTCCAGAGTATGGCCCTGAGGTCACTATTTGTTTTTTTCCCACAAGCAAAACAGTATAGCCCACAGTGTCCCTGACTGGTTGTAGCTTTTCTAAATAGAAGGGAGTGTTCACTGAAACATGGTAATTAAAGTGTGTGTGTGTAGAAGCAGAGGTATTCATGTCAGTACAGAGGTTGCCTGAAGAAACATCCTCTAATTCAGGCCTATGTTACTACATATTTTATTAACACTGATCACTAAACAATGTCTGAGGACTTGCCTGCACTAGAAATCTTGGGGTTTAAGTGAGGTTAAAATCATAACTTTTCTTTCTCTTAACATGGACATAGTTTTACCAGTACCAAATACATGCATAAGATCCATCACTAAAAGTTATCTTTTCCCCAGGGAAACCAGACTATCTTTAGAGTTTTAAATCATATATATAGAAAGTTATTTTTTTAACCTTTCCAAGGCTTCCTGTCCAAGAACTTTGAAGACCAGCTGAACAATGAGGTCTTTAGATTCACTAACTACTGGAAAGAACATTCCATAGTTTTCTGTGTCAATTTCTATAATAAATCCCTCATTCAACAGAAAGTATCCACTTGATCCATAAATTACTTTCATAAACAACAGCAAGAGCATACAGTTCATGACATAGTAAATTATTTAAAAACCTCTGCCATTCCCTCTGAAAGCCCTAACAAAGATATTAATGAAATCAGTTGCGGGAAATATGCCTACAGCTGGAAACAGTGCTCCTGAGCTGATTACCTGCAGGTACCGAATGCCTGGTTTGGAAAATTGCAGAGGAGATTTTACAAATGAAACCCAAAGTCAGTTCTAGTGCAGGCTGAGCGTTTTGGAAACCATTAATATGGATCAGCCAGGGGACTGAAGACTGCTAAATTGGGCAAAGAGCTTACAGAAATGGAAATCACAGACTGTAATTGCAAACTGACTCTTGGGAAAATCCCCTGGCTGGAATGGATTCCCGATTAAATTTCATAAGCTTTTTTTTCTTTTTTCTTTTTTTTTTTTCCCTTATTTCTTCTTTTTTTCTTTTTTTTTTTCTTTTTTTTCCCCCCAGCTTTATTTTTGACCACTTTCTCATCCTCCCCTCTCATTGGAGGAAGTGTAATTTATGGTATTGAAATAAATGTGTTGTCAGGCTCTAAAAGAGTTCCTGGAATAGACCAGGTCCCTTTGCTCAGCTTGGGCCCTAAACTCCTGGCTGTAAGACAGCACTGAAGGAGTAAACAAGCCACACCAGTGTAGTCAGATGAATGTGTCCCATTCATAAATCATGGAGCTGGTCTAAACTAGGAAAAAAAAATAGAAAATTAAAACTAGAAGCTTTACTCCATATAGAAGTCTCTTATCCACACTGGAGATTTTCAGGGGCGGGGAAGAGAATTGCCTGCATACAGCTCCGGCAGCCTTTGGGACAAAGCGATTGAGGGAAAGTGCCCCAAAAGGTTCCATGAATTCTGAACTCAAACTTTGTCTTCACAATGTAAAGATAACTTGTCAAAATCTTTTTTCAAGTTGGGCCTCCTCATCATGGGTACAGGTGCCATAAAGATTCTAGTCCTCCAGAGCTTGTTTCCTACTGTTTCCTACTGCTTGACAGGAATAGCCAAAGCAGTCCCAGGCATCAGGATTCAGGGATAGAAAGGCCATTCAACACATCATTGTTTGCATTCATATATACAGGAGGAGCACAGAAATGGTCACTCATCACACACAGGGCTATCAAATGTGCCAGTTTTCCTAGACTTGCTGGGTCATACAAGGGAGAACTGATTTTTGCCTATGATTTCCTGGGGCAGCCCAGAAGGCACCAATGGCACCAAAGCTGTGACTGAGTGGCTGTGTGGCCCAAGGTCCTGGTCAAACAGCCACTCAACCTGCATAGACCAGCATGTCTGGGAAGGGTCACAGATCTAGTAAATGCACTGTCTTCAGCGGGTTTGAGATCTTCAGACATACAAGGACAAGAGGAAACTATCATGATAGTACATACAAAGGGTACGAAGAAGTTATAAAATAAGGTCCTATGGGCTTCTGACACATTTCAATATAGCTCCTGAAGATTGAACTGATAGGATCAGTCAAGATCAGTGAACTGCTCAGAACAAGTGTATCCCCTTTGACTGTGCTTGCCCAGGTTTCCTTCTTGAAAAAACCATGCCATGGGGAAGTAGGGGCTGGTATGCAACCAGGCCCTGCCCCAGGCTTGGCCACTGTGAGCTTCTGAACATGGGTCTTGCCAGTTTTACAATTCAGACAAACAGTGGAAAGTGTACAGATGTTGACTTGGTCTCTCATATGTACAACACTTGAAAAACTTCATTGAATAAATGTGATAGGGTGAAAGCCTGAATTCAGTGTTCAGGCCAGTGTCAGAGAAAACCTGCAGTGCTATTGATAAGTATGCTAAATGCCTTTTCAGTATTTTACAGATGATTCCTTTTAACTGAAAACTTTTCTAATTGTCTCTCTGTATTTTACAGCTGAGAGTTTATGCCCAGCCACAGCAAATACACACGGCAGAATATGCAGCAAATGTAACAAAAATTGTATTCGACTTCTTTGAACAGTACTTTAATTTGAGCTACTCTCTTCCAAAACTGGGTGATTATAAACATTTATATTTTTAATTTGTTAATTCAGTGTCATGGTTATGTTGCTCCTACAGATCTCTGTGCTTTGGTGGAAAGCAGCATGAAAGCATTTGGTTACTAACTGCTGATACTATGTCAGGATGTTTTAAAACTGTACCAGTGTAGTTCAAGATGTTTCTAAATGTCATGATAGATGAGTTGGTCTCAGTTATTGTTTAGTTACCAGTTCTCACAGTTCAGTTTCCTGAACGGAAGAACTGGTCCTGGCATGTTTATTTTAAAGCGTCTTGTGGAAAATCAAGGCAAGCATTGGTGTCATCTGCAAATGACCACCATGAGTTAAAACATAGCCAGAAGTTTCAGAAAAATATGTACCACTTCCATGTGAACTTCTGGACAAAAGTCAGCAGTGAGATAAGTGAAGATGTAAACTGCCAGAGAGTATGTCATATTATTTATTAACCTTAGTGCAAAGTGGGTGTGTATCCACTTCTTAGAAAGATGAATGTGGTCTGGCATATAATTTTTAGTTTCTACTGCGGGGCTAAATAAAGATCTGGGACTAAATAAAAGTGGGCACACACTCAAATTTAGCCCATGGTTACAAAACAAGCAAAGAGAACATAGTGCATTTGGGCATCCTTTAGCTTGGAATATCTGGACTCTGGATCTGATACATGCAGTTTAACATGTACAATAATTAAGCTGGGAATAAAATCAGAGTTTTGGAAACTCTCCCTCCTAAGACCTTCAAAGAGGTAATTCAGTTAGGTTCATGAACGGAAAAGGATGAAAAAATACTAGCTGCAAACAAGTCAAGACAATATAGGAGGGGAAAAAAATCCCCAAAATTTCGAAGAAAATTAATAATGCTGTGCAAACCTTTTGTTGGATATTTGTACCTGTCCCTATCAGGCTAACCTATATCACTTTTACAAAAGACTTTTACCTCCTGCTTTCAAAACAGCACCTGAGCTTACTGTAAATACATTTGCATTTCAATGACAACTGGATTAGGGAAACCAGTACAATATGTTGTTCTTTCACACATTGGTTCCCAGTAATAATAGGTACTATATCTCACCTGTGCTTTATATTCAAACTTTCACTGTCATGAAAGCCTGATGACTTAGCCATGGCAGCATCTGGATAAAGGTCTGTCTGTGTGACAGGATGGACTGGTATCTTCAGGTCAGCAGTGTCACAGAATAGATACTTTTGTAGATTCTATACTGTTTTTCCCAAAATGTCTATTTGTTGGATCACTAACCTTGACTTGCCATGCTGTTCCCTCATTATTAGAAGTTATTCAGGTCAAACCTGATGAATCAGATACGTTTCTGCATAATTGTTTGTTTAAATATTGTATTTCACATTGATTTATGGCTTCTGGCATTACCTCTCTCCTTGTATACTCATTGTGACTGTCAGTGAAGCCCTTGCCAAACTATCAGCTTTGATTCTGTAATCAAGTTGTTTAATTTAAAATAAGTAATTCCTATCTTCTGTTGGAGTGGGGTGAGGGGTTTTCATTCTATTCAGTTTTAAATCCATCTGTACTTTTTCACTAACCCACATAGAAAGCCTGTGGTCATTATTTGCAGAAGAAAATGCCTGTTCAATTGAGTCTGCAATTCTCATTTAAACCTGTATTGATTACAGACCATAAATGAGTGACCCCCACAAATTGCCAGGCATAGAAGCAGATGTTGTTCACTGAATGGGGGATTTACTTCAGTTAACATGTCAATAAATATTTTTAATACAACAGTGTGACAAGCAATGTCATGCCTCATTATTCTACAAATAGTTTCAGGAGGTTTACTGGCTACAGCACATCCCCAGACAATAGCATTAATTTCTGGAGGCAAAATTAAGTTATGTATGACATGCACATTCCCAGGAGATGGCGTAGCATCACCTCCCTGGACAGACCCTCATCAAGTGCAACTGATCCTACCTCTGTTAATCTCAGCAGAGCCAGGGCACTTGTTATCAGCTGCTTTAGGCCAGTTCTTCTCTTGAACACAGATCATAGCCACTCAGTCCACAGCAGTAAGCCAGAATCACAAATGGTAAGCAAAACAGGCTGTAAATACACACAAAGAGGTCAAGCTAATTGATTTAAAAGACACAGTTGTAATTGTTGTCTCTTTCATTTAATGCAGATAAAATAGCTATTCCAGATTTCGGGACAGGCGCTATGGAGAATTGGGGGCTGATTACATACCGAGAAACAAACCTGCTGTATGATCCTCAGGAGTCAGCCACATCCAACCAACAGAGAGTAGCTGCTGTGATAGCCCATGAGCTTGTTCATCAGGTATATTTTAGGACTTGAGTCACTTTTACTGTGTTTCAAATATATAGTCGCTACATTTTAATCTTGCAAATACTGTCAATAACTTCGTCTCAGGATCTTCTACATGTGCTCAAAATCTGATTGCAAAATATGTTAAAACGGATCCCCATTAGAGCTCCAAAATACCATGGCTACTGCCTTGGAATTTTTCTCAGGAAGTTAGATGCTTGGGCCCAGACTCTCAGCCAGTTTATGAAAATCTGTCTAAAATGTCTTAGAGAAACTAATTTACATGTGTGTGCAGATGTCTCTTTTGGGCCGACAAACAGGGACAGTTATACACTGTGGAGGCTGTCTGAAAACACATCCTTAAAAGCAGAAATCATCAATTCAAGAGGAAGAAACTAAAAATATTTCCAGTGGCAAATGAATCATTAGCAATCTCCCGAGTAATATGTAATTTTATAATAAAAGTGATGTTTTAACACAAGGCAAGGCCTTCATTCCTATTCAAACCCCAGAATTATGATAATTTTCATCTGGCAGCAGGAAAAAAGTAAGCAAATGAATGTTCTATATGCAGATGTGAGATACTGAAATGTACACGTACTATTTATCTAAACCTACGTCTTTATGTTCATAATTGTAGTGGTTTGGAAATATTGTAACCATGGACTGGTGGGATGACTTGTGGTTAAATGAAGGATTTGCCAGTTATTTTGAGTTCCTGGGAGCAAATGCAGCTGAACCAAAATGGCAAATGGTAATTATTTCTGCCTTGTGGTGGGTTGATCGGGCTGGGAGGAACATTTTGGAGGGAGTAAAATTTAGACAAGAATGATGAAGACTTAAAGTATATTTATAGAAAACTAACATAGTGTGGTGGAACATAAAGAAAAAGTTGGTTTAAGTTTTTCACCTACCTATGTTATGGTCTGAAACTAGTTAAAGTAAACTTTATGAAGTTTCAGTCTGCAGGGAAGAGTCATTCCTTTTAAACAAGTGAATCAAGTGTTTGGTTATTATGGCAATTTACACCTAGGTGGGTTCTGGACAGAGAACAGTTTTGCAGGGTTGCTTAAAGGTCTAATTCTGAAAGATGGAGATATTCCTGTATTTATTTAGTTGGGCTGTACTCTTTTCACGGGACTTAAGATTGTTATTTGATCTGGTAAGGGTTGGGAACCTGGGCCTGTCTCCACAGCTTGGGCTATTATCAAGGAAAATACTGGATTCTCATTCAGCTTCTGCCAGCATTGTAAGTGTCATTTCAAATGCTCCAACTCAGACAATCTCTGTTCTGTACAGTGCAAAAATGGGTAGTGACAGTGCATAGCCAAAGTGCTAACAGTGCCAACTCCAGATGCTTAAAGGGTGTTGCAAAGAAGTTAGCCTTAAATATGCATTATACTCTGTGAATAAAGGGAGTTTTCTTGCTCCTTCCTTCCTCCCCTCCCAAACAGATGTGATGGCATGCATATTTTCCCCAGCTGTCCAGGTGTAATGAGGTTCTGGGTGCTAAGACATACACAACATTTGCCAGTGGAAGGGAGCAGAGTAGGTTTTGCATAGGTTGAACCTATTGAAATCTACTATCTCCTGAGCCTACTGACTTTAGAAGCAGGCAGTGCCTACTTGCTGCTTTCCCTACCTCTGTCCCTGCAGAGAGGATAAGAACAAAATAATTTCCTGGATCACTTTTACACTTTAAAGTAGATCTGTGGTCCAAACTATGTAAGAAAGATTCTAATTATTGAGTTTAAAATTTAAAAGACCTTTTTTATCTAGATTTTATGTTCATCTAAGATCTAAAACATTTCAATATTATCCTAGTGATTATTAGAAGAGGAAAGCTAAATTGAATTTTAGTCTTTTTTTTTGGTCAATATAGATTAGGAAATAAGGGGCTTTTGACTGCTGGCTACTTAATCTTTTTTTAAAAAATTCAAATCAATGTAAAAAAGCATTATAAGCCTTGGGTGGGGAACGCTGCCTCCTTCTTCCCTCCCTCTCTTCCTACCCAGCTCCTCTTTTGCAAGAGGAGACCATAATGCTTTGTAAATATTGTCACACTTCTGAAATTGGTAACACAGGCTACTCTTTTTGCCTACTGGGGGCAAGGGAGGGCAGGACGGGTGTGTCTGTGTTATGATACACACAGGAAAACAGGATCTGCAGAAGGCAATTTATCTTAGTTAAGGAGAAATTGTATACTTCCCTTTTCAGATGTAAAGCAAGAGTTTGCAAGTCCTTCTTTAGAGGGCATGAAATTTTGTTCTATTTCAAATTGCCTAGAGAAGTTGAAGTTCAAGCTACTTCTTTGAGAAGTATGCATGTACTCCTGCCTTTGTTTCTACTCTAATGTCTTCTCTTTCTCAGCTTGAACAGGTTTTAATTGAGGATGTGCTTCCAGTACTGAAGGATGACTCTTTGCTGTCTTCCCACCCAATTGTAGCTGATGTGTCATCTCCAGCTGAAATCACCTCTGTATTTGATGGGATATCCTACAGTAAGGTAGGATATCCTCCTGTTGTGACTTTGCATGCAAAGGAAGTGACAACTTGGGAGAGGAGATAAAAGTCAGGGGTGCTCATAATCAAGATTCCTAATTTCACCTGAGCTGTGTCTGTGCAGGTCTTTGTTCTGGGACATTCCCAAGTGCTGTCAGTGATGATGCAGTTAAAAGCAGCTGTGAGAGGAGCAGTGCTGCTAGAGCCTTGTCAGCCACTGACACCATGCAGACCTGCTCACAGCATGCAGTGATGCAGGCAAAGCACAGTGTCATCAGCCTCTGCCACTAGAGTGTTTGGCTGAAAATTAAACCAAACCAGGTACTAAGCACATCCTTCTCCCATCACCTCATGCTGATGCAGCCCAGTTATGTCAAGTGTCATAATCTAACACAAGGGTGGAAAAGGCAAGGGCAGATGTCCAGGTATCCTTTCTGTCACTTCTCCATCACACTTGCAGGCCAGTATAACTTCTGTTTTGAGGAAGCAGAGCAGGGAACCAAGCAGTGAAAACAGGAAAGTGACTTTTTATCTCAGTATCCCAGCCACCCGAAAAACCTTAGCAAAGATGGGTGACACTAGCCTTCACTGGCATTGGCCTAAATTGGGAGATAAGTTAGCTCACATTCCACTGAAAGTTGTGGAGCTCAGGAGTGCAGTGGAGTACAGTAGTCTGCAGCCCAGGAGGTGGTAACAGACAATCCATTAAATGTTTGACAAGATTTTTGCTCATCCCGTCCCAGTCAGTGGCAGTGAGGACCTGTGCATATAAAGACTCTGTAAGGAGCTAGCTGGAAGAATACCTTGGGTCTGCCTGAGCAGAGAGGAATGCTGGAGTCATCTAAGTCAAAGTCATCAAAGCTGGAGTCACTGTTATGTCCAGGGTGCACAGAGGCCTTTGGGAGCCCACAGCCTCTGGTAGTACTTGCTGCGATGGACAGCAGCCCGGCCCTCAGCGCTTCTGGGAAAGTGCTGTGAGGTCCAGAGCATGTGGGACACCAGCAACCATGCTGAGGATCATTGCTTTGAAGACCCAGCCTAGGGGGCTGAGGCCAGCTCATCTCCCTCTATATCGGATGTAGCCAAAGCCACTTTGTCCTTAAACAAGCCTTAGACATGGAAAAAAGCAGGTGTCCCCCATATCTAACGAAGGAGTCTCTTGACTCAAGGGCCCCAACAACACTGTTCCCTCCAGTTGTTTTCTGCAGTGCATCAAGAGAAAAGCTCAAAGAAGCACAGGAGAAAACATCCCTGTCACTCCTCTACTCAACCAGCTATCTCCCATGCTGCCTCTGAACCTGATACACCATATTTTTATTGACAGCTTCTTGTATGACTCTTGTCAGTGTTTCCTATCTGATGCCATAACACGCTTCCACTGAACACACAAAATCCACCCTTATTAAATACTGCTTGTTGCTTTGCCTCCAAGCTCCCATTATCAGCTGAACATAAAGTATATATTGCATTGACTTTAGCATTAGCTCTGTTACAGTCTGTAACTGTAGATACTACTTTTATTAGCTAGACTTGATCCATCCATTTCCATCAGTTTTCTGTTTTCAATAGTTAAATCCTCTATCCAACAATACAACCAGTACTTATTGCATCATAAATGCCTCACAGTCAAACCATAAACCATGTAAAAACCTGCATTGTGTAAAACGGTTTTTAAATCAAACTAACAAAAGTCATGAAATATACAGAGCTAAATCAAATACTCTGGATCAAAATGTATTTTAGTGGTGAGCTAAGCAAGAGACATACTTTTGCAGGGTCTGTAAAAACAATGGAGAAAAAATGTCCTAGCTTTTACTCATCTCTTTGTGCCTAGATAATTGCTACATGAACTCATTTTTTTTAAGCAAAAACACTTGAGGACTTGTGCATTGTTTGGGAACAGTTTGCTTGGGATATAATTTGGCTTGGGTTATAATTTGGCTTGAAAGAGAAAGTCTTTGCGTAGATTTAGCTCAAATTACTGTTGGTATTTATATATAAATGCGTAACAAAATTAGCTTGTTTCTTTTTGGCTTTATTTTGGCTTCTCTTTTGCATTTTTCTTTTAAAAACAATCTTCTCATGATAATATTCATCGTTAAACAAATAAAGCATAATTTGGAATGCTCTCTGTTAGTCTTACCAGAACAACCAGAGAGCTTATCCAATCCTAAGACCCTAATGAATTGCCTAAGGGTCTATGGAGTCATTGCAGTGTATTCTGTATGACACCCTCCAACTGCTGTGTGATTGGTAGGGCATTATATGCCTAGGAAAGTTCTGCTAGAGTAGAGCCGGTGAGTAAACAATTAATGTACATAATTGTTTTAATCTGCTTTTAAGAAGTATTTGCATCTCATCTCTTTCCCAGTTGAATCCTCTCTCTTACTTTGAAAGGTTTTATTAAAGTAACAGTAATTTTTTTTGAAATAAGTTCTGTTAGAAATTTGCTCTTGGACCTCCACATTTTTGGAACTTTCCACCTACAGAAGTTTAGGACTCATCTTCCACATTTCTGCCACAAAAAAATCTTGTCACATACTTGGCAATTACTATGAAATTATGTGGGTGTTGATAAAAGACTCCCCCCTATACCCCCATCAGAGAATGTCAGCTAGTCAAAATAAGGTCACTTTCCTGAGCCTCCCCAAATACTTGTAAGAAAGAAAAGTTATTAAAATACTGGCATTCCTCTAACCAGTGATTTTTGTTAGGATGAGTTTTTCTCAAGCACACTCCATCATGGACTACAGAGGAGTGACAAGAAAGAGGGGAAGAGACTGAAAAACAATAGCAGAAGGTGCAAATGACTAACTATACATTACAATTTAAAGCAAAAGAAGTCTCCACTGTTACCAAACACATGTATAAGTGTGTATTTCTACTTTGGCTTTTAATATAAGTGGGAGGGGATGGCTTATGAGAGGTGGTATCAGATAAGAAGCAGTTGAGAGACAAAGCTGAGGAACTGAGGTTCCCTAGTGCATACTCGTGGCCATATGATCACCGTTGCTCATTAAGCAGCCTTATGATTACCACTAATGGGTATTCATTCTAAAGGTACTGAACTGGTTTTGAACATATTCCATGGCAAACACATCAGAATTCTGTATTGGAAAACAGTCATCTGCTGACCACCTTGACTCTCCAACAATAGCCTGGAAAGCAGTTTGAGGCATATCTGTTCAAACAGTCTCTCTGCCATGACTCATCTAGTCATTATTCACACACGTAAAGGGAGGAAACAGGATTTACTGAGAATTCAGATAATATTCTTGTTTTCATGGGACAACTGGATTTTAAAACCATTCATAGCATTAGGCTCTCAACTGCCCCTTGATTTAGCTCAGAAAATGAAAACATGCTAATCCTAAAATTGTATTTTGCATCTTACATTGAATTTGCAGTCCTTTTCTTTTTCTTCATCATTTTGTGTACACTCTGTTCTTTGTTCCACATGGCTCTTCTACTTCTCTCTCCTGTCATTCTCTGGTTTCTTTCTTCTTCCAAAGTCCTAACTGTTTGGGGTTTCTTTGTGATGCCCAAGTTAGTAAGTTCTCTGGTCCCAATTCTACCCTGCTTCAGAGGCCAGAGCTCTTACACTAGTTCTCAGCAAATCTCATTCCTTATCTTGAGATGGCATACCTAACCTGTAAAGCCCTAGACTTGCAGCATTTTTAGAGTTCTCTTCCTGTTGTGTGTTCTTCTGAAGTCACTGCCTCTCTCAAAATGTTCCTCTGACAGGTAGTCCCCAGCTGCCTTCACCCCTGTCCTGTTCAACACGAAACAGGGAGCCCTGCTCACGCAAACTGGTAGAGTGGCAGGACAGTAACCTGCAGCAGCAGGGCTCAGGAGCTGAACATAGAAACAAGTGTCTGATTACAACTAAAGACTGCTTCTCACATCCAGATTTAAGCTCCACCAGATAGGCATGCCATCCCACAAAGGAAGTAGAAAAACCACTTCCTTAGTCTGAGGGATGATTTCTATTTTTGCCTTATAAAATACTCATTTCCATGTTGCCTTTTAGATGAATGGAAATCAGTGTTAGAGCAGTACGGATTGACCTTCTCCCCTTTCCCTTCGTCCTCAGGGTGCATCGATCCTCAGAATGATTCAAGACTGGATTACACCAGAGCTCTTCCAGAAAGGCTGTCAGGTAAAGGTGGTACCAAAACCTGCCAGACATACAGCCCACCTTCATGTGACAGTAGCAAAGTCATTATTCAGAAAGTGAATATCAGAGATCCTGGTATTGGTAGCAAAAGCACTTAGTACATTTCAGTACTGAGTGGACAACATGTAGGGGAAGAAGTTCCATGCTCCCACAGAAGCAGGAATGTGAACTGCATAAAGATTTGATAGCTGGACAGTGAGGACCAAAATTCCTGACAGCTTTTAATGGAAAAACCACCTCTACCCCACTGTTATCCTGTTGTCAGCTGGGATCCCCTCATTCTGCCGTAAAGTGTGTCTGCAGCTTCCTATGGCCAGGATCCCCCAACCCACACATGGCTGCTATGTAGGGACACTCTTAGAGGCATAAGCTCATCTGTGCCCTGATGCACAGACACCCATCCCTAGAAAGTCAAGATAATAGAGAGAAGGTAGGGGGTATATTGCACAGTTCATAGTCCTTTCTTGTGGATGAAAAACGTGGTGCTACAAAATGACAAAAAGGGAAAAAGGAGCTGTCCCAGAAGGAGAAATGTTGTCTGTCCTTTATTCTGAATGGACATTGGTAATGAGTTACAGTGCAGGCTTACCACATTTGTTCTTACTTCCCGCTCTCATGAAGAGCACATTTATAGGCTGCTACAAGATAGTTGCATTTTCCTGTACTACTCTTTTCATATATTCAATCAGAAGAGTTACTCAAGATGGGAAAATACAGTCACCTTGTCCCCGAGAGCCTGACCCTTCCCTTCTGCTCAGAGCCTTCAAGAGCACTAACATAGGCAGCTGTGGCCAACAGCGAAACAAACAGCACCATCTACTGACTGAACACCACCAGGAGAAGGTGACAGGGTAGGAATACACCCGCCAAGCAGCCAGGGAAGACACAGGATGGGAATAAGGTTTAGACGTTGCAAACTCTTCGCTGAACACCATTACTCCTTGTAACAATCATTTTGATCAAAACTTAGGGGTGACTTGACTTTCTTACTTCCACTCTGAGTCCATAGAGTAATAAAATCTCATGAAATATCTTCCTCCTGCTAAACAGCCTCTTGCATTAGTCAGAAATTTGCAACAAGGGTATAAAGGTGTCCATTTAAACAAAACACAAAGAACCCTTCAAGTACAATTTTATTTCTCACTAACAAGTCACTTGAAATGCTGGCCTAATTGGATGCATTGGACACCAAAGGAATTTCATCAGCTGAATACTGATCCATTTAATCTCCCACTCACAGTACTACCACCCATGTGTGGATACTCTGCAACTGAGAGGTACTCTCTGTATACCTGTACAACTGAATATGTGTATTGTTTTCATAGGAAAAGAAAAAAAACTGGTAGTATTTTCACAGTCTTCAATCTCTCTCTAGGCTTATTTGAAGAAATACCATTTCCAGAATGCTAAGACAGAACAATTTTGGGAAGCTCTGGAAGAGGTATGTTTTGCATCCACCCAAACACTTACTAATAAATGTTTCATATCTCACCCACTGATTTCAGTTTCTCAAACTTCTAATATTCTGTAGCTCTTCTGTCAATGGGAGATCACAAGCTAGGCAGCCTCCCAGTATATTTCTCTCTCTCTTTTTTTTTTTTTTTTTTTTTTTTTTTTTTTTTTTTTTTTTTTTTTTTTTTTAATAAGGTTGTGGGAGTGGAATAAGGAACACGAAGAAAAGAAGAAGGCCTTGCTAAACAAACAACCTGCTACCAAAACATTCCCTCTGCAAGTCAAACTCATTTCATGTGTGAAAACACCTCTTATCCACCACACACATGCACCCCATACTGTCTCTTTTCTCTATCCAGAGTCAGGTGTTTGAAAGCTCTCAGTAGTATCAATTCCCAAGTAATTTTGATGTTTATCTTCCTCTCTAGCTTCTGAGTCACCTCTGGGTTGTCATCTGTCCCACCATTTTCTGATCTTTCCTGTTTCTTGAGGCTGGACTATTTTTTTTTCCATCTATCTCATTACCCCCCCATTACACTTGCATACTGCCAGCTTCTTCCCTGATATTGTTTCCTTTTCTTCCAGCCCAGTGGACATGCGCACAGCCTAAATTGTGCTTTTGTGTCTCATTTCTAGTTCCAGTCTTCTTCTTGGTCCCAGACTTCTTCCTACTCAGCAGAACTTCCTCCTTTCTCTCTCTAGGGCTTTGCATCTTCCCATCATCTACCTAATCTGGAGAAGGAAACACTAGAAGTGACCCTAGCTCACTTCCCTCACAGGTGGCATCCTGGGGAGGTAGTGACAGCTTTATCCAGCTCCAGTTCCTAGGACAGATGTTCAGGATTCACAGAATGAATCAATTTTACATTGGTGAAGCTGCTGGTGGTTAATACTGCCTCTTCCTTCACACTCAAAACAGGACACACTGCAAGGAGGCTTCTGGCTTTAAAAATGCCCCCATGTCCTTTCTGTCCTGTTCAGTTTTTCTCTCAGAAAAAAAGAAGAGATCTTAGAGCATGCAAGGGGCCTCAAAGGTTCCTCAGTATTTCTTGTCCATGTTACTGGCCAGTCTCCGGCCTAAACATTTCTCATTTCTTCTGTGGGTGTTCAAGTTTCCAGATAATTTCTCCAATGGCAGGCACCATAAAAGGATTTAATGGAGGATTTTTTTGTTCTGAACATGCTCTTTCCTCTTTCCCTTTCTGCTCTTCTTTTTCTTAATACCAGAGATACTTTCTTTCCTCTTAGGACTGAATTTCCTTTTTCACTGCAAGCTTCTTCCGTCATTCATAGGCAAGTAATAAACCTGTGAAGGAAGTCATGGACACATGGACTAGGCAGATGGGCTACCCTGTTTTGGAGATGGGAGATAATTCAGTATTCACACAGAAACGTTTCCTTTTGGATCCCAATGCAAATGCTTCTTATCCTCCTTCTGATCTTGGGTAAGTTCCTACTGCAAATGTTGATTCAAACTGGGTAGCAACTAAGGAAAATGTATCTCATTAAATGCATTTACAAAAACAAGAAAAAAAAACCAAAACAAAACAAAATAACCCCAAACAAATGAACAATAACAGCAACAAAACCCCAAGCAAACAAAAATCACAAATAAACAAGCAAAAAAACCAAAAAGCCTATATGGCTTTTCTATTGGGAAATACAATACCTCTCTAAATTCCTTCATAGTAAGCTCCAAAAAAGAACTAGTAAAACTAGAAGTATATAAATCTGTTATGATATTTTGTTTAGGAGATACAAAACAATATATTTCTCTTCCTGGAGGTAGGGGGAGATACCATAACTTTAATTTTTTTTTTATTTTCTGGAAGTTAGTGACCAATTACTTAACCCAGGGTTATAAAGATGGCATATGTTTTCCCATAGCATTTGCCACCAAGGGGAAGCCTCCCTGGAATGAACTATAATATACTAATATGGAACAGCAGATGACTGCTCAAAAGGGCTTATTAATTTTAGCTGCCCTATGCAGGTGGCTGACATTATGCTCACAGCATGCTCTGCTGTCCCACGACCCTGGTTGCCTGGTCACAGTCTTGGTCAGGCTCTGCTGTGGCTCCATTTTTCCCCAAATTTCTCACCTTTGTCCTGGGCATGCCCTGGACTGAGAAATCTGTACCTACCCAATAAATGTATAAAAGGAGCTGAGGAGCAAGAGTTAAGGCCGCATTTGGCTCCCAGTGGTTTATAATGAAGGAATTAGTGTTGTCTTGGAGAAGAAAAGTAGGCTGGAAAAGGCAAAAGGTCCTATTAACTTGATCAAAGGGGTTGCTTAAACTCCTTCATTTTTTCAATCTGTAAAAAAACTTTTGTAATACTTAACCATTTATTTCAAGTCAGCATTGCAAAGATTAATTAGTGTCTGCACAAAGCCCTAGACACATCAACACTGACATCAATTATTGACATATAACAATCTTTTACTAATTTAATTGCTTTGTATCCTGCTAGAATATTGCCTGACAAATTAGTCTGTAAATGTATATGTTCCAAAGCACAAGTTGGCTTAATAAAACAAGATGTAAACTTTAAAATAAACAAACAAACCAAGACATATTGGAGGGGGTTTTTTACCATTTGGCTTCAAATGTAATTTGATTTTCTTTCCCTTTAAATAATTTCAGTTATAAATGGAATATACCAGTCAAATGGAAACTTGGTGATTCATCAAATTATACTTTCTACAACGCATCGGATTCTAGAGGTAAACATCTTCTCTTTTAAGGATAATGAATGGATAAAATTTTTCAAAATCATTTACAAAAAACAGAGCACAGAATGAACTTTCTTACTTTCCAGTTTTCAGATCTGGGAGCTAGCACACAGCTTGGTTGTACTGCAGTTACTAGTGATTTCAGTGATAAGATTACTATTTCCCCTGTACAAACATTATGTCAGTTTTTAGGCTCCGTTTCAGTATAGTGCTTAAGCATCTTTTAAAATACAGTCCTACTCAAGGAAACATCTATGCATACTCTTAATTATAATGCACTAAAATCAGTTTGGCTTAGATATGGCCATTGTCCAGTCCAAGAAAAGAGGAGAAGTGGGAGGCTGATGAATGGTTCTGTGACACAATAAACTGGCAGCTTCATCTCAATTAAAGAAAAAGAACTACAAATGATTAACCACCTTTTCTAATGCTGATTTCAGAACTGAAAAAATTCTTACCTGTTTTGGATTTTTTTTTGTTTTGTTTTGGTTTTTTGGTTTTTTGTGTTTTTTTTTTTTTTTTTTTAATCATTGTTCTATTATGCAGTCGAAACTGAATTTCTTGTTTTACACCTCCAGTGGACAAAAATGTGGGGAAAAATTACTGACTTTTTTCAGATTTTGAATTACATCCCATTGAATTTCATCTCATCTTTTCTTGTACTTGTTTGTTACTTGTTTTAAATGCAATTTGTCTTTTGTTCAGTTTTTTTTTTGTTGTTGTTGTTTTTTTTTTTTAACTGGTTGCTTTTAGTATCCACATAAAAGCAAACAGAAAAATATTTTGTGTCATGATACAAGTCAGAAGTTAACACAAAGAAATTTTCTTTCTCTGATTTCCACATGATATGAGGGCTGCAGTGGGCTATTAACTTCACAAAGTCTGCAAAGTCTTGATTAGGTGTTTACTTCTATGTACACAAAATTTGTCTTGTGAGGCAAACATCAACTGTAGGGAAAATCCCTTTAGAAATGCTTTGTATGTATCATCTAAACAGAAACGTGCTTTTAATTACAACCACAGATTAAAGACCGCTGTTTTCAATGGGAAATAGAAAAGTTTTCATAAGTAGCATCACCAACTGGACCAAGACAAGTTTCTGAGAAAGGAACATTTTTCAAGTCTTCATTTTAAATGGGAAAATCCTTCAACATGAGTGCTTGCATGAAGTCTCAGCCTATTTTATAAATCCTTTATCAATAGCTACAAAAATAGAATCAAAGAAGAGTACAGGAAAGAAAATTTAAATTTAATTGAAACAAACTGAAAAATGAAACTAATGCAGGATAAAATCCGAGAACTTTGATAGCGCACATAAGGTTGAAAAATGATTAAAAACATATATTTGCAAGAACTGCTTCTTTTTACTTCTTACAATGACACTAAATCTCACCATCCTCACCCTACTCACAATGCTCTCCATTTCAAATTTAACAAACTAGCTAGCCCAAGTAATTACCACAATTCATTGTTCTAAGACAAGTGCTGGCATTCATCAAAATCTGTAGTAACTCATCTTTACTCAGAGCCATTCAGAAATAAAGAAAGAAAGAAATGAAATTAAGGGTTGGACTTTATTTTGATATCCATTAAAACCAAATAGTACTTTTGAAGTCAAGGAATCACCAGTGAGTTCTGCATGATATGAGGCGCACAAACTGATCACTGCTTGTTTGTTTTGTAGGAATTACCATAGGAGTTTCTGATACTTTTCTGAATGTGAATCCAGAACACATTGGATTCTTTCGGGTGAATTATGATAGTCAAAACTGGGCAAATTTAAGCAGTCTTCTGCTCCAAAACCACACAGTGAGTGTTGTAATGTCTAACCTGTCTGGTGGGTCTCTTATAAGAGGTCTGTAGAGGCTGGGGGTTTTCTGCATATAATCTGGATATTCTTGATCCCTATTTTCCTCTTTTCATACAGAATTTTTCAGCTGCTGATCGCGCAGGGATTTTGGATGACGCTTTTTCTTTAGCAAGGTAAACTAATTCTCCGCAGAGATTTCAACGCAAGTTTTTCACTTTCCATTACTGTCCTGAGCGACCTAATAATTAGAATTCATGCAACCCAGGTGGTTGGAAAAAATTTTCTGACTTTAGTAGAAGCTTTAATTCTTTGTTGTTTTATCTTGTCCTCCAAAAGGGGTGCATTTAAGGGGTGCATTACCATTGCAATCAAGAGAAATGCTCCCTTTCAATACCATGGCAAGAAAAAAGCAGGCTTTAATTGCACAGGTCTGAGAAAGGGGTGTTTTCTCCATATAATTAATTATAATAAAAGCACTCCAGAAGAAGTTAGGTATCCAGAAAAGCAGAGGCATGCCTAAAATGCATACCAAGGCATTGAGTAGCTATTGCCTCAGCTAGTAGTTTGTTTAAAAGTTTGATTGGAAACTTCTAGATCTTGTGCCCAGTCATGCTGACACAGATAAATTTTAGGTGATCTGTAACAGCCTCTAAGTCTAAGTCTTCTCAGCCTTTCAGGATATCTTTCTCTTTTGTGATATTAATGTTGCCAGTTAAGGCCTGCCCACTTCTAGGCGCACTGGGCTGCTGCACAAAGCAGTCTTCTCACAACTCCTACAGTTAGGCATTGATCAACAGTGATCCTCAGTTATCTCTTTGGAAAACACCTTCCAAGTTATATTCCCAACTACTTTCTCCCTTACAAACTTTACTATTTCGGGCCTCCTAAAGTAAACAGTAAATCTAATATCTTTGAAGTAGCAAATTCCTCAAATTCCTTAAAATAACAGAAGTTATGTTTTTTCCTTCCACAGACCTGGACTTGTGAATTACTCTGTTCCCCTGGAACTCACAAAATACCTAAGAAGTGAAACAGAGTATTTACCTTGGAATAGAGCTGTATCAGCTGTAACTTACCTTGCAAACATGCTTGAAGATGATAAAAATGTCTATCCCCTGTTTCAGGTGATGAAGCAAAATAAAAGCCAATCCAGCTTGGGACCACTGAATCTGATCATTCAGGATCTCTAACAAGAATAATACTGAAGTTCAAGTGATTTTCAGTGTTGCTGAACTATTAACATTTACTTTTAATTACTGTTCTCTTACAAAAAAACCAACCCTCTAAACACTGCTTAGTAGTGGTATCTGAATTAGTTGGATTCTGCATTCAGGATCATGCACTTGGAGAAAAGAAATTCTGCCTAATTATTGTTATAATCTGTCACTGTAAGTCATGTTACAGATATTTATTAGTAAAGGCTGTCCTGCATTCAATAAAGAAGTATGTATAGGGCAGCAAAATCTCAGACACCTGTCCTCAGCACCAAGGATGGCTATATCTCCAGGTGGCAGTGAGTATGTTTGTTAGTTGACTTAAAATACTGAACATGATTTAATGGTCACTGAAGCAGAGTATGTCCAGAACTCTCTATCATCTCTGGAAAGCAGTTGTGGCAGTGTGTCCTTGCTGTACCCCAGCCTTCCTGTGGGAGCACAGACAAGGTTGAAGAGAAGCAAGTTGGCTTTGTCCTAACAGTATTGCAAACATTCAGACTTGGCATGCTGTGGGGATCTGGAAAGATTGTGTCTGCGCCTGTTCATGTTACTTTTCATTCAAGAGATGCTAATTCTGAGAAAAAAATGAAGGAGAATAAACTATGAAATTAAACATATTATTATTTAAAGAAATCTACACATGTAACCAACACCCTTTTTCTACCTCAGAGATACTTTCGCGATCTGGTAAAACCAACTGTGGATCAACTGCGCTGGGAGGACTCTGGAGACCATTTGCAGAGGTGGGACAATCTTTATTTTTTTCTATCTCATGGTATTGATGCATTCAAAGAATAGTTAGCAGTAGGAAAATAACTCTCTCCCTCTCTCCATCTCTCTCTCTCTTTCTTTCCAAGGCTTCTTCGTGCAACTGTTCTAGACTTTGCCTGTAGTATGGATGACCCAGAATCTTTGAGCAACGCTTCTCAACTCTTCAGTAGATGGTTACAAGGAGAAACGTGAGTGCTCACATCTTTTCTGGAGAACACAGCATGTGACTGGGTTACTGATCTCAAGTAGGAAAGGGGGAAGAGTTTTTGAAGTATTGTTCAATAGGGGGATGTATTTTTTCTTTATTTTAGTATTCCTGCAAATCTCCGACTCACAGTATATCGCTATGGGATGCAGAACTCAGGCAATGAGACATCATGGAATCACATGTTCGAGAAATACCAAAACACCTCATTAGCCCAAGAAAAAGAAAAGTTGCTATATGGCCTGGCATCAGTGAGGAACATCACCCTTTTGGACAGGTGATTTAAACACACAGAGATTTCTCTCTTCCTACAAAAGCAACTGCTTGCTGTTTGTTCATTCCCCTCCTCCTCTCTTCTGTGTTGTCATTTTGGTCAGATTACAGCATGAGGAATGCAACACATTTTCAAGATTAGTTATCTAACATGCCCCTCGGAGACTGTACTACAGCTGGAAAAAAGCCTTGTTCTTTTAGTCAAAAGATACTGAAGACATTGTAGTTGCCGCACACAATCAACAACCTTCAGCTCTTCCAACAGTGCATTCAACCTGTGCAATTTTAGTTGCTTAATAGTTAAGCATCAGGAGTAAATTAGTCATCCATTTCCTCTTTCATCAGTGAAGAGAGGCCAGACCTACAAAGCACTGCTTATCCCAGACCAGGAAAGGGGCTTAAAATCAATGGAAAGAATAGCTTTTGGGTGTTGTCAGTCACCCTCCATTGGCTCCAGTTTGCTTAGCCTAGACGTCTACCTTCTAACTAGCTAAAATTAGGCAATCAGCCTTGAGCAATTGTTATTAACAGTCTTATGAAGGCATGCGCATGAACTTGCAATGCTCCCTGAGGTGCTGTGCAGGAGTGCTCAAGCTAGAACCAGAAATGTTGAATTCATGCTGCCATGGCAATGATGAGGAGCCTAGATACTGACCCAGACTGGTCCAGCAGACTGTCAGGCTGGGCAAGTCTCTCACCAGCCTGTCACCCTGCACAGGCACACCAGCTACTTTAGGCTTATCTGATGACTTTGCATGTTGTTGTATCATGTAGCACTCATGCAAGCAGACATCTACACTAGGGCCATTCACCACTGTATTGGAGCCCTATCTAAATATCATAACATGGAAAAGCCTTTGCTTGAAGCAGTTCCAGGTTTGAAGGAGGTGAAACAAGGAAGTATAGGAGATTCAGGGAGTATAAATATCAGAGTTAGAGTAATTGAAATAATGGTAGGAAGCAGCTGCATTCCAAAATTCTTGTGACCACAACAGCCATAATCTAAAGCCATTAAATAGTTAATGGTGACATGATTAAGAATTAATTAATTGTTAGATTAATTAATTAATTAGTTATATTTGCAGAAAATAAAAGAAGTCCCTCCTAAAGCAAGGAAAGCTTGTCTCTTAATTTACTGGGGAAAAGAAGACAATCCTTAATCCCAAGGAACAACAGCTTGAACGCGTGTTCTGCAGCTGCTGCTGTGAATCCATGACCATGCTACTCATCTCCCTGCAAACATGTGTGCTTCATCCCGTCAGTCAAAACCATCTGTGCTATAACTGGAAGTACAACTGCAGCACTTGCAGGCATGCTCTGCACAAATTAATTTTAATTTTGTATGGATAAGTTTCCAAACAAACAGCACAGATGTCAATCTGAGCAAGTGACTTGTGCATGCATTCATGGGCCCTGTAAGATCTTTAAAGTCTGGAGCACTAATTTTTTTGGTGCTTGGCTGAACAGGCTGAACTACTAACTGATCCAGTCTTGTTTTCTTTACTGCATTAAAATATAGGAATAACAATGGGGTTTAGTTATTTTCAAGTAGAGACATAAACTCTACCTACTTTGCTAAAGAGACTCCTAACTAAGATTTCTTTCAATACAATTATCTCTTGACACAGTTACATTTTACATCTGTGTACTTTACCTTTAAAATGCTGTAGGGAAAAAAAATAGTATTCCTGTTTGGAAATGGCTCTCATCAATTCCTATGGCATTTCTCTTAGATATCTGAAATACATTTACAACACCAGCCTCATCAAAAGCCAAGATGTGTTCACAGTCCTGAGATACATCTCATATAACACCTATGGGAAAACAATGGCCTGGGACTGGATACGACTGAACTGGCAGTACTTAGTTGACAGGTACTCTAATGAACTCATGGGAAACTACATCCACCTGCAAATCTTGTTACATGCCATATTTTTCTGTGTTTTCATTGTACAGCTATATCATTGGCCTTTACAAAATGAAAACTGAAAGCTTATTCAACACGCTTGTATCTATTTGCTGTAGAAAAAGTACTTTGTTTCTAACTTGAAAACCATTTTTTCCCTAAATGATCACCATCAGTAAATAGTGATCAAGGAGCGAAAGTTTCACCAAGGCCACAGAAATCTGATTATTGCATGGAAATTAGTGAATCAAGTCTCCACTCTTGCGACTGATTTCATACCAAGAAGACAGAGAATAAAGTTGGGGTTTTTTAAAAATTTTATTCTAATGGTAACAGTAAGCAGCAGACATACAGATGAGCTGTGGAAATAATAGCAAACCTTTTCTCCTCAGTATTTGAGTGACTTCTCTCTCCTTCCATCACCTTTCTAAGTGCTTGGTGAGGGCACAGAAGGAAAGCACACCTGCAAGCCTAAAGCTGTGAACAGGACAGAGTTTTTGCATTGCCAAGCAGCAATATGCCTAACTTCCAGTCTGAGACAATCAGTAATTACTTAAAAAAATATTCCACAGTAAGAGATCACTCCATTACTAAACATATTTAAGAACAGCTCAGATATTATGCAGAGGTGCTATTTTTCAACTATTTCCAAAAATGCTGAAATTTGAGTGTATCTTCTTTATTGCAACACAGTTAGAAGTTTAAGCTTCAGATAATGACGGTTTTGCATCAAACATAATTTATTAAATTGTTTTTCTAGATTCACTATAAATGACAGAACCCTTGGTCGAATAGTAACTATTACCCAAAACTTCAACACTGAGCTCCAGCTTTGGCAGGTATGGTGACATCAATTCTCTTGGGTTTAAGTCAATATATTTAACAATCTTCTGGCCAGGAAACTTAGTTTTTGTCCTCTAAATGCTTAAAGCAGCAGGAGTTAACTGTAAAACTATTCCATTGCTACTAGCATGAGCTTAGAGATCTCTCAGTCAGAATTACCCCTGACTGTCTTTGTAAAAAGCTGCTTGCCCAATAGCAGCATTATTTACTTCACATCAATTCTTTTTCTCTTTTCCAGATGGAAAATTTCTTTGAAAAATATCCTAATGCTGGGGCAGGAGAAATGCCCAGGAGTCAGTCACTAGAGCAAGTGAAGAGCAACATTGAATGGCTAAAAGAAAACAAGGAGGAAATACAAACATGGCTGGGAACACAGCTTCAAAGTCTTACTTTGTGAAAAAGACCAGGCGCTCAGATGTTCAAAGATGTTTAGCAATGTGGATTTCTCACCTAGGTACCTTACAGACTGAGGCCTAATATTTTTTTCTACAAGCACTCAGGAGACCACTGCCAGAGCAATGTTTGGTAATTGCTGAGCAGGAATAGCTTTATATGTTGAGAGCTGAATTTACCCGAACAAACAGGACGAAGGTTTAATGTCACTCAAAGCAGAAGTGGTGGCAGAACTGGAGTCCTTGCTGACCACTCTGGTCTCTCTCCTTATGCACACCACTCTGCAAAGCTACTTCTTGGTTTGCGCAGAAGTATATCTAGTACACTCAGGGATTCCTTTCCAAGTGCACCTCATAGGAGCTTTCTCCTGAAGGAAAGGGAATTAAACTGTAGTTTTGACATTATCTGAAAATCATTCCCCTATATTTATAGCTGTAAAAATTCTATATCTGGGATTTGGGTTTGATTTCTGATACTACAGAAAGGCCAGTTAAGCTTTCGTCTCAATTGATTTTTTGAAGTTTAACTACCAGTACACAAGGGATCAATATTATCAATTTCTTTTTCAATGTTATTAGTTGGGATTCTATAGCTTAGGGTAGGGGTTGTCTTGGTTACTTTTGTCTTATTTCTAAATCTTAAAAAAAAAAAGAGAGAGAACTTGTGGCAGCCAATACTGCAAACAAGACATGCTTTACTTACTGCTTCTTTTCTTATAGAAAAATCGAATTAAAAAATATACATGAAATCTCAGTCTCTTTCTAATTAAGTGATGAAACTTCCTGGGTTATAGAAAAACAGCTGTTGCATAGCTCAGCTGTGCTGTAGATAATAGTGACTTAAGTGACTTCTGAGTGGGCAGAACTCTATGAACTCCTCTGAGAAAACACAATAAAAATGGCAAATGCACCCAGAGGGATCAGATGAATCTCACTGTTGCAATTGAGTCTATTGCAGGAATACAGACAGCAAAGAAAGAATTCTCAGTCCTGAGTCCCTCTGCCCTTGTGATGCTGGAGAAAGCATCAGGGCTATTCTGCCTGTCTCTCCCAAGCTGGAAGCTGGGGGGCTTTGGAGTGCCCAGATTTCCATGTGCTGTGTCCTGACACTGGACAAGCAGCAAATGTGAGCACCTCCCTTGCCTTCTCCCTGGTCTCCTGAGCAGAGACCATAACCAGCTAGAGCCAATGTCTGTCCATATGTCCTGGGAGCAGGATCACAGAGCACCTCATAGTTGGTAGCCCTGGGAGATTTCATGCACAGCTTTCAGGAAACTCTGCAGTTGAATCAGAGGACCGAAGCATGGAAAAGCACTTCTCTCACCCTCATCCTGCAATGCTATTCCAAGGGAAGAGGAGATGACTGTAAGGTACAGAAATTTCAGTGCAGGCTATGTGCTTGCCTCTGGGTCTTGGTACAGCACAGAGGGCTCCAGAACAGTTTATATAGTCCCAGATGGAAACACCTCACCCCAGTTCCACACTTCATTCAAGGCTAGTACTGTTTTGGGCCTCTCTTTATACACCCAAATAGCTGTGACAAGCCCAGACAAATCCGGTAACAAAGTCAGTTTGTTGTGCTGGTTTGGGCTGGGATAGAGTTAATTTTCCTCACAGTTGCTGCTGTGGGCTATGCATTTCATTTGTACTGGAAACAATGTTTATAAAACAGGGATGTTTTCATTACTGCTGAGCAGCCTTACAGTGTCAGGGCCTTTACTGCCTCTCACACCACCCCACAAACAAGGAGACTGAGTGTGCATAAACTAGGAGGGGCCACAGCTGAAACAGCTGATCCCAACTCACCCATGAGATATTCCATACCATACTGCATCGTGCTTAGCATATAGAGATGGAGGGGAGAAGAAGGAAGGGAGGGACATTCAGAGTGATGGGGTTTGTGTTCCCAAGTAACCATTCTGTGTATGGAGTTCTGCTTTCATAGAGATGGCTGAACACCTGCCACCTCATGGGAGGTGGTGAAGGAATTTCTTGTCTTGCTTTACTTACATCCACAGCTTTTGCTTTAATTACTAAACTATATCTTTATCTCAACCCATGAGTTTTCTTGTTTTTGTGTGCTCAATTCTCTGAGAAGGAGTGAGTGAGTGGCTGTGAGACTGAAATGCCATGTGGGGTTAAAACAGAAGACCTGTCAAGGGAAAATGTCAGTCATTTGCCTCCTGCAAACAAAACGTGGCAGAATTTTGACTAACAGTGGTTACAACTTTCTAGAGACACCAGCTGCTTTTCAAGGTAAGGAGGTGGCAAAGGGCCAGGTAATTCCTTCCAGGTTTTCTTGTTGGTCACATTCACACATGCAGTGAAAGTGAAGCAGCTGCCCACACCCAAAACTACCAGCAGCAGACAGGGAGCAGATGGTCCTTGGGCAGCTGCCAGCTCAGTTCAACATATGACAACTCACCTTCACTATTTTACACTTTGGATGAACGGAAAGAATTGAAGCCAAACAAAAACTCTTTTGGTTTCAAGGTCACAAACAGGTTTGGTAGCATCACACAGTAATACCATGAGAATATTGTGTCACTGTGACTATCAACAGTACAATTGTCTCTGAAAAATTTTCTGTGCACAGTATGTTTTGATTTAAGGTTTTTGAATTTCAGCTGGCCCTGTTGTGCAACATTGCAAAACCAGTATGCAGATATCCAAGCACACAGCTCAGTCATTTTCTCTTTAAAAGATAATTTAATGAAATTTTGGCAAAAAGAACTGATTTTATTATTCATACATTTCTGCCACAAATTGCTGTAGAAAGAGAAATGCGACTATTATGGGAATGGTACAAGATTAAGAAGTTACTTTAAGATATTTTTTTGTCCCTTGTTACATGTAGCCCCTACTACCACCAAGTGGGACCGGGCTGGCCAACTTTGTCAGCTACAGTAGTAGGCTTTCATCAAGGAAAACATAGGAAGTAATGAAGATTTTCTATGATGCTGGAGAGCTACAGTGAAAGCAGCCTTCATCTGAATCACACAGACAATTCCACTGTTTCAGACAAGACACTTATCGGTAGCATTGTGTATCACTGTAGTAGAAAGAATAAAAAAGGTCAGAGAGAGAGAGAACAAAACCATAGCACTGAAGCACAGAGAGAAAGAGAAGCCAAGGACAAGCCTGAACAACTACTGAGCTCATGGTCCTGGGTGAATGGGGGAGAGAAGGAGATTTAAAGAGTGAACCAAGCAATTGCTACCTGTCATTTGATTTTCATTCTGTTCAGGAAGTTGTGACCAATTGCAGCTTTGTGCCTGAGTCACACTGGATCAGAGAGAGTTTTGACTAGTGCTTGGATACTTTTGATGCTACAGAAAGGTTAGCTGGATTTCTACACTGATCTTAAGTGGGTAGAGGAACATGGAAGAAAGTCCAAAAGCCCCAGAAGGCAGCCGTCAATTTTAAATAATGTTCTCTAGATTATGCAGTGCTCTTGCTACCTTTAAAAGGCTCATGGAGAATGTACTGTATGGCATGTGCCTCTTTCAGACTGTTTGTCCGAGACGGATAACAAATCTGGTACATGCTAAATCTTTCAGTCATGAACTGGTGCATTTATAAATGGTCTGTGATAAGCTTAAGAATGCCAATTTGAAACTGAATCCAAAGAAATGTGAACTGTTTTAAAAAGAGATAATTTTCCCTCGGTCATTCGATCAGCAAGGAAGGAATTTCTACTGATAAAGCCGAGTGAGGGAGTGCAGAACCAGCTGGCCCCTTAGATCCACACAGCTTTTTGAGACTCTGCTGTTCCTATTGTACCACACCAAAAGCTATTGCAGGCAGTGAGGCAGAGAAACTTCTTGAGTAATCAAAGTGCAATGTGGTGGAGTTAAAGAGGGGCCACTTACAACTTCTGCAGTGTTGCCTTACCCAGCTCTGCAAATCTGTCTCATATCAGCTACAGCTGTGTGTCCTATGGAGCCTGAGCCCATTGGCCCTAGGAGGCTGTAAGCCTGATAGGAGCATGAAAATGCTTTATCTTGATAATTCAGGTAAAGAAACAAATAAAGACATTGTATTACGGCACAGAGCAAAAAAATTAATAGCACCAATGAGAACACCAAGGCGTCTACAGCTCCCCAACTGAGCCAGTTTCTAAACCAGCAGTTAAGATCACTATGAGTATGCAGACATAAAAAAAAGACCCTCACCATAAACATACGGTATATCTGCCGAAATAGAACGTGACTGGGAAGTATCCCTCCAGTCTTCCCACAATAACCAGTACCATTTCTTGGCATTTTGTGTTATGGCATCTTCCAGCAGCTTTAGGGACTCAAGGTGAGAGGGAAAAAGCTAGCCTGTGCTGGGCAAAGGAATACCTAGATAAACAGGGTGTGAAGGATAGGAACTTAACCTGTAGCTAACAACAACAATACCATACTACCAGATTAAAACTTTGTCTTGTGTTTTATGTACCCAATTATGAAGATTAGTCAAACAAGGTTGAGTTTGATTTCCCAAGTGTTTACACAGAATCCAGTATTCCATTAGAAGTCAGTTGTTCTGGAGGTATTTCAACTTCACATCCACACCTAGAGCAGTTGAATGTATGCCTGTATATGGAAAACTGGTAGAGAAAAATACAGGTATATGAGACTAAGGAAATATTCCATAGCTCACAGGGACTACAGTGGTTCACAAGGTTGTCCAGACACCTGATTTTTTCAAAGATGTGCGTCAAAAAAAAACCCCTACAAATATATTTATAAAGCATCTGAAACATATATGGTTGAGGTAAGTCTGAGAGTTTCTGACTTCCCAGTGTACATTTCAAAGAATCATGAGGGAAGAGCAAATCCTGAAAAATATGACCACAATATAGTGTGAAAGAAAATGACACAACTTCTGTTGCTGCAGATACATCTGTTGTGCTTGTAACAACACCTAAAGTCTAAAAAATACCATTAGGAAGTAGCACTAACTAGTTGTTTCAGTAATCCATCACTTGCAGAAAACCTTTCCATATCAACCCTCTCTTCTTCACAAATTGATATCCAGAGGCTGCTACCAAGCTGACACCTGCTTGCTGATGGTTTAATGATGCTGAAACAATATGGGTGGATGGTTTCCACCAGGTAGCGAGGGAAGGGAAGATATCCAGGTACGAGAGAGGACTGGAGCCTAACTCTTCAAAAGGAAGGCTGAAGGTACATGGTCATTATTTTAGTAAAAAAAAAAAGCAAAAGTCAATTTGAAATAGATGTTGCAGTTATAAATGTTATATCCACCACACAACCTTTACCCAGCTTAAACCATCAAGGGTCATTTTCCTTTGGAGATGGATGAGATGGCCAGGTGTCTTATAAATATCCTTCCCAATATTTTCTTTAACTGTTTGCAGTGAATGAAGGACTGGTCACTGATATGATTTCTTCCAAGGAGTGCACAACCAGACATGGGTAATGAGGTTCTGCCATTCCAGAGCTCCCATTCTGTTTTTCCTACTGTCAATTGCATTTGTACACCACAGGTCAGCAAGGAAGCCTCTCCAACCAGGAACTGCAAGCCCCTGAAGTACAGAGCTGATATCTGTAGCAGCTCTGCAACTTAGGACTGGTTTTTATGTCTTTCTCAAAGAGGGATCCTGAAACCAAAAAACTGCAGGATGCCCTCTGGAGGGTTGCTAACATAGCTATTAGCCAGAGCAAAAGTTGAGGAACCTCATGCCAAAAAAGGTGTTAAGCTGTAGGTCAAGTTCTCATAAGCCAAAGGCGTTACCGTGGCAGCCTAAGAGGAAGATTTTCCAGGTGTCTGGTGGGCAGCCAAAACCCGATTGGATTCATTTATTTTAGCAAATAGTCACTTTTAGCAAACTGAAATTGTGGCCCACCCAGGTTCCTTAAGCAAATTCAGCTGGAGAAAAACACTACAGCCCTGAAGTCACATAAACCCTGATGAAAAGTCAGCTTCCCTGCTTTTTCTTGGGCTGCAGCACTTGCAAAGAAAGCAAACAGATCAAGGCTCACTTCTTCCCCCTCCAAAGAAATGCACATGAATTCTTCCACACAATTGTGCTGCGTCTGATCTTTCAAATTTTCCCATGGTTCTTAAATAATAGCCAGAATCAAAAGTAATGAGTAACTTCCCAGTTTGTTGCTTCACATAAGCACCTGAGAACACAGGGTTGCCAGACATTTTTATTAGTATTTTATTACAGAGTATTTTTATCATTACTTTAAGTAAGGATGGATGCCCTCAAACAGAGGCTGCTAATAAGCTCTGATCTGTATCAGTAGGCCCTAAGTAATTAGAATTGTCGAGGAGCACTGTTCTGTAGTACAGTGGTTTGAGTAATAGCCTGAAAGGGCAGACATGGTTTAAAATGCTCTCCAGCAGAAACAATAATTCATGAAGTCTTCCACTTCCTGCACAAGATCTCCAACCACTGCTTGTAAGAGGCATTCCTCTCCTCCAGTGCTGTTGTAAATGCAACCCCTATTTTACCATACCACCTCAAGGACTCCAAACCAACATACTCAGTCATGTGCAAGGAAATATTTCTGTGTCAGGTAAGACAAGACTTCAGCTTTCCATTTCTTCAGCAGAAAACAAAGCTTCCTTCAAACTGCATCGACACATGCCCCTTCTCTCTAATTCAGGAGAAAAACAAACAAAAAAATGTGCTCCTCTACTGAATGCTTCAAAATATGACTGTTGGCTTCATAGACAAGTTGTTCAACTCCCTGGCCCAACTGCAACAGAGCAAACACAAGCTCCAGGCATGAAAGACAACCAGTGCAAACTAGGAGGTGAACCAGAGCAAACTACTCCCTCAGGTATCACCTTAGCCACAAAACAGAAGCATTCAATTGAGCAATTTGAGAAGGGCTGATGCCAGCTGGGACTGGTTTTAATGAACATCAAGTCAGTCACCAAGTATTACAAAAAAGAACAGCCAGCAGCAGAGCCAACAACACATAACTAACATTGAAACACTATAACCAAGGGCAAGGTCAGCCATGGCTAAAATCAGATTGTAGGAGGGGGAAATCAGGTACAACACCAAAGGGCATATCTTAGCTGACACTAGCATGGCCCAGTCAGAAAGTCAGGGCTAGGCCAAAGACAGACAGACCCCTCCTCATGTCCCCTACTCACAGCTGCAGATGCACAGCTAGGAGAAAACTGAGCAGAGCAACACAGGTTTGGCCATCTTTGCATTTTGAATGAATGGAGAACAACTCATTTGGCCAGAACTGCTCATTCCACTTTAATGGATGGGTGGGTTTACTCAGGAAAAAGACATTTTTGGGGTGCATTCCAGGCTGCCAAGGTGAACAGGGAAACAGTGTGCAGGATAGAGAAACAGAGAGGCAGTTAAGTTACGAAAGCAAGTTGATGCCCACGTCCTAGTGACAGACACAGAGTTTGTGTTTTGTTTATTTAAACCCTCTTGGCTTAGGGGCTAACAGTTCTGCAGAAAATATTTAAGAGGTCTTTACAAAATGTTGAAGGTATTTTCATTCTTCAGTCGGGACTCCTTGCATAGGAGATTAATGCAATTTGTCCAAGACAAATTAGATGGGGAAGATTAGGTACAGGAAAAAAAGCAAGCATCAGAAAACATATTAGTGAAGTATCATTAAGTCTTTGCTATGGGAAATATATTATCACAAAAACATATGTTAAAGCAAAACATAAATTCCCTACTATAATTTTAGGAGTTATTGCTCAAATATTTCTTAAAATGCAATACAAAAATTTTGATCTATTTGCTGTATTCACTAGAAAAACAATGAATATTGGTAGTCTGGGAAACATGGTTTGTCCTTGCGTTGGATTGTAATAGCTAGAGTGATTTTATGGTTAAACAAATCTTTAGCAATGAAAATAAATAGGATAATCACGAAGATGCATCATGGCGATGAACTTCTTTTCTCTTGTTAAAGAAATAAAAAAACCTACTTTATGGGAGATAGAGGACGTCTAGAGAATTTTTTCCCTCTTTTTATTTCTCCACAGTGTATTAAGAGCAGCCTCTAGTGACAGTTGGTAGCCATTACATGCAGTTATACTGGCTTCAACACAGCGTGCAGAAATAGAACACCTCCTTAATTATACATAATACATCTTCAAAAAGTAAACAAAATAGCCTCAACCTGGTCTTACAGACCATTCACTAGGCACACAGGGGTTTTTAAGTAACACTGCATAAAACTACTTAACTTAGAATAAATGGTAATCATAAGGGCTAAAACTTATACGTATATTAAAAAAAAATCAACAACCAACCCATATAATAAGCTTCTACGTCACTCCTTTAAGGTTAAATTTAACCCTTTTAATAATAAAACGGCCTGGGTTGGAAGGGGCCTTTAAGATAATCTAGTTCAACCCCCTTGCTGCAGGCAGAGACCTTCCTCTAGACCAGGTTGCTCAAAGGCCCTTGAACACTTGCAGGGATGGGACACTCACAGCTTCTTTGGACAGACTGTGGCTCACAACCCTTGCAATGGAGAATTCCTTCCTAACATCCAACTTAAACCTACCGTCCTTCTGCTTAAAGCCATTCCCCCTTGTCCTATCCCTACATGCCCTTGTATAATGTTCCTCTCCATCTCTCTTGTAGGCTCCCCCCTAGAGTCTCCAACTGGTAGGCTGCTGTCTTGGTTTGGGAAGAAAGGTATCTGCCAGGTAAAATTACAATCAGAGGCTCTTTGGCAAAGATTTGGGAAATAGGAATAGCAGTTCTTTACTAGTATGTAATCCAAAGCAAACAAACACAAAAAAAACCCTCCCCCCCCCCCCCCCCAAACAACTACAGCATTAATGACAAACGACAACAGTACCAAGAACCTTGAGGGCTTTGTTTCACAAAACCCAGGGCAGTTTGGTTTCGGTGTCCCTGCAGGATCCTCAGAGCACCAAGCTGAAACAGTGGAAAAGTCCCGGGCTGGTAGCTGGGATGGCAGGGTGTCCCGGCAGGCAGGGGCAGGATGTCCCGGCAGCGCAGGGGGTGCAGGGTCACGCTGTAGCTAGACGAGCAGCGCCGAAGAAAGCCGAAGGAGAGGCAGGGCCTGGACCAGCTCCCCGGGGGTGGCCGGGAAAACTCCGGATTCAGGCCGAACCGGTGATAGTAGATTTCCCAGGACTGGATCCCTTGGCCACAGTGAAACTCCTCCAGCCAGCAACAGCCGTTCTCCGCTCGGCGTGCTTTGCGGCGGCTGAGCTCCTCGAGGAGCGGCAGACACGCGTCTCCCCAAACGCCGGGAAAAGAAAAGCACGCAGCTGCCTCAAGCTTTGTCTTTTACCTGCGTTATCTCTCCTTTCCACCTTTGTCCACCTCTTTGTTTCGGTTAAGTACTCTCAAGTATCCAACACTTGGTCTCCTTGGTAACTTGTGGGGAAAAAATTCTTTAGAGAAAGAAGGAACAAACCTAACCCCCAACAGCTGCTAAAAGGTCTCCCCAGAGCCTTCTCTTCTCCAGGCTGAACAACCCCAACTCTTTCAATCTGTCTTTACAGGACAGGTGTTCCCATCCTCTGACATCTTTGTAAACCTACACCAATTTTGGTCCAACAGGCTCATGCCCTTCTTAAACAGGGCCCTAGCACTGAACACAGTGCTCCTGGTGGGGTCTCATGAGAGCAGAGTAGAAGGGGAGAATCCCCTCCCTCACCCTGCTGGCCACGCTGCTTTGGATGCAGCCCAGGACACAGTTTGGCTTCTTGGGATGCAAACACACATTCCTTGGTCATGTTTAGCTTCTCATCCACCAGCATCCCCAAGTCCTTCTCCTCAGGGCTGCTCTCAATCCATTTGCTATTCAGCCTGTATTTGTGCTTGGGATTGCCCTGACCCGTATGCAGGACCTTGGCACTTGTCCTTGCTGAACTTCATGACGTTCACCCAAGACCACCTCCCAAACCTGTCAAGGTCCCACTGCATGGCATCCCTTCCCTCCAATGTGTTGACCACACCACACAGCTTAGTGTTTTTGGCAAACTGCCTGAGAGTGTACTCAATCCCACTGTCCGTGTTGCCAACAAAGATGTTAAACAGCACTGCTCCTGATACCAACCTCTGAGGAATGCCACTCGTCATTAGAAATTGCTGGAAATGCAAGTTACGTTTCAAAAAGCATGGGCACTGCCATGATGAATCAAAAGGCCAAACACTCGGAAGACAAGACAGTCACAATGAACTTGCATACACATCTGTGTACAGAAGGCGTGCTGGATACTGGCATGATGGCTATTTAACCTCAAGCAGTTGTTTGCAACTAAAAAAAGCTACCCAGAAAAAAACAGGCGTGTATAATTTGCAGCAATCATAAATGCCCATCAACTCCCTATCATCATTCTAAACTAAATATTGTTTATCTTTTTTCACTGATAACAACTGAGCCTTTAGGAACATATTTCATCTTCTCGCAAACTTGTCTTTCTTTTTGGATGTACAAACACTCACACTTGTGCTTTGAGGGACTGTGGAAACAAACACCTGTGATTGTGTGGGGTGCCTGTGCTCAGCAAAAATGCTGAGGGGTCATGGCAGGACCCAAACAAGCTCTGGCTGCCTGAGGTGTGGCTGGGAATGGCAAAGCCAGGCAGTCTCCTCACGGTTCTGCCAGTAGCCCACAACAATGCCCTTAGCATTTCCAAAACAGACTTATGTTTGTTTTTTAATCCATTGCTTTGGGGAGTCATATGCTCTTTTGCTCCTCACTGAAAAGAAGTTAGGAAATATTTGTTTAAGAAGCCTGAGCACCTGCCTTTAAGTCATTTCATCATTTACAGAAGGACTCATTTACCACTGCCTTTGGCGGCTGCTCTCCTACAGACATGGCTCTGCCCAGAACTCTGGAGAACTGCTACAGCCAGTCAAGATTTGCTTATAGAAAATGAACCCAGGTTCACAGTCATGATAGTGTCTGTAGCCTCAGCATTTCAGCGACACTTTTGCAGCATTAGAAAGGGAGGCTGGAGAGCACTGACACAAGCAGTGCAGCCCATCTCCCTCAGCCACGCAGGCAGGCAGGCAGGCTGGAAGGAGAAGCTGCCAGAGGGATGGGCTTCCACTCGTGGCTGGTTTCCCAAGGGCTATGGAGAACAAAACCTTGCACCCAGTGGTGGGGCAGTGCTCACCCTGGCAGGCACAAGGGTTTGAACGTCATGCATGTCCCACTATTGGGGCATGTCTGCTGCCTCCCGTCACACTTACCCTCCCGTGATGGGGTGGCCTTGCTCCTATTCAGTCTGAGGGGCCAGAGGCCTCTTCCAGACTCTCATCTCACACCAGCTGAGCTGCTAGTTCACTGTTTTGAAGTATAAAGCCTCTCCTGAGAGTGCAGGAGAGGCCCCGTCGCTGGGCCCTAGGCTACAGCTGAGTGGGGTTCTGTGGCTGGCATCCCTGGGAGCTGCACCCCTCCAGCACCTGGGGTGGCTCTGGCCTCATCTTCCGCCCCTGGCTGTCCTAAGGTCACCATCGCGAGGGAGACAAATCTCTCTTAGGGGTCCGGGAGCCTGCCAAGCGTTTGTGCCTCCACGTAGCAGGCAGGGGCACGGAGGGGGAAGGAAAGCTCCTGCCCGGCATGACCTGCAGCGCACATTCCCCTGCACGGGGCTGGGCCACACCCAAACCGTGGGCAGGTCGATCCCCCCACACCGCTGGCGCAGCCGGGAGGCAGGGGTGGGTGGCCGGCTGCTCTCTTTACAGCCACTCATCGGACGCTAATCCAATCACCCCGCTAATGAAATCAGGCTGTGCCGCTAATGAAATCACCCTGCAGCAGCCAGTAGGGCTTCACAGTGCTGCTGCTCTCAGCATCGGCTGGGCTGTGCCGGTGGGCACCCTCTGCCCAGAGCTGCTCCGGCAGCACGGGCTCCAGGCCTCTGCCACAGCGGGCCCCGTCTTGCCAACAGGCAGAAGGGAGCAGAGGGCACGATGGCTCCGAACAAAACACCGGTTTCTGGCTTTACTTCCGTGCGAGCATGAGTTTGTTTGGGGCCCTGCTGTCCACGTGTCTTGGGAGGAGACACTGCCTGGGCGAGCCCCTCTCAGGTGCCACAGGCCTCCCCAGCCCATGCGGCACGGATGCTCAGGGAGGTGGCTGGGGTCTGCAGCGCTTGTGCCCACTGCACAGCCAGCCTCGGGATAATGCTGCTAGTGAACGTCTCCCACTAATTAGCAGAGAAGCATCCCAGCACCCTGGCCCTGGCCTCTCTGGGATTTATTCCCAAGTGTTTCCTGAGTATTTATCAAAGCGAGAAAGGGCAACCTTTTCCTTAAGAAATGCTTTACGTCTGGTGCTATCATGCCGACAGGCTAGAAGGGGATAAAAACAATGCATATGCCGTTTCCTTTAAATGTCTTTTTTTTTTTTTTTCCCTCGAGACTTTTGAAGATGCCACAAAATATGCCATATTATTATTTTTTTTTAACATTAAAAGCTGCTGGATGCATCCAGATCATATTTTGAGCAAGGTCTACCTTAAATGTGATTTTTTTTTTTTCAAGCAACTTAGAGCTGAAAGAGATGAAGGGGATGATGATAACAGTATTGTTTGTATGAAACTTATTCATAGCATTTGGCAAGCTAGTGTGCTCCTCGGAAGTTCTGCTAGTTGATTGGTGTGTTGTTTAAGGGGAGATTTTAATGGTGTAGGAGATATAAGCCTTTGTAAATAATATTATCTTAAATGCAGAAGGCCTTATCATGTATTCCTTGCTCAGGCAAGTCTCTTCTTGAGATCATCTGTAGTTTTGTGTAAGAAGCACAGAATCAAGTCCATAATGACCCAGCTGCTTAATCGAGTGCTACAGAGAAACACATTCAAGCAGTTTTCAGGCACATCTGCTAGACATCAGTACTGCTGTGATCTCACTAGAGGGAGCAATTTATTTTGAAATATTAGTCAATATTAGCTCAGCGCTTAGCTGGGCCACCAGTGGGTCAAAATTAAGAAGACTTTTCTCAAGCAAATACACATTTTAAGATACAAAGACAAACAAGGAGAATAGAGAAATGAAAAGCCAGCGATAGTTAAAAATCCCAGCTTCTGAAACAATGAGTTGTAAACAGAAGAAGGATTTTGTGCGACATATGGAGATGATTTTTATAATGTTTTTCCTGCTGAAAAATCTACAGTGGAGGTTTTGTTCCTGTTTCCAGTAGAAATTCCTGTTTTTAGGAATTACAGATCATTTTCGTTGGCCCTTGATGTGAGATGTGAAAACATGGATAAGCTATTCCCTTTTTTTATCATAGGCTGTAAAAGGAAATAAATTCCCAGATGCATCGAGATTCTGAGAGGCATTGCTAGCACTCAGACTCTGTCAACATTTCCATCTAGAACTATTATTGAATGTAGAGTCATAAACACCTTTCAGTAAACATTTATTTAGTGCCTGACAAGATCTCCCCTCTAAAGGGGTGGGGGATGGTGTTGTTCCAAAAAACCAGGCGTTTAAAACATTTTTAATGATATCTTTAAAGGCTGTGTTCTAAATCTGTCGTAGTTCAATACTGTCCTTATTCAAATTCTATATTGGGGTAAGTTTGTTCTGGACTCATACAGTGCCTGGCACAGTAAGGTTCTCAGAGACCCAAGGCACTGCAGCGAAAGCAAATAATACAGATTTAATACTGACTGTGTTTATGCAGTCTGACCCTGAGTACTGCTTCGCTCCTGGGTCCTGCTGTCTGGCTCATCTACGTCTTGACTCTGTGTTGGGGTGAAATGTGGGAATGTGATCCCTCTGCTTTGCCCCCTGCCAAGTCCGGAGGGAGGAAAGGGGGTCCGTGGATGGGCAGGGAGCCAGAGCCACCTCCCTGAAGTGCTGTAACATGGAACACCGCTGTCCCTCAGGCAAGGCGCAGCCACCGGGATTTAATCCCTCCTCACAAAGCCCAAATGATCAGCTCGTGCATCTGTGTGAGCAGAAGCTGGGTCTTTGTTTCATGTGCTCAGCAGTCTCTGTATGCAAGATCACCGAGTCTGTTTGCTGTGGTGGGTTTTGGATACAGCCTTTAAAAGCCCTAAACTTGCCATCTGGTCCACTAAAGGGGAGCCGTCTTTCTACGGAGCTCCAACTGTGATACAATTTGCAGGATGAGAGCTGAAAAGTTGTATGTTAGTAAGTGAAATAACATCACTGCCACCTCCCAGATGTATTAGACCGAAATTATTGTTATGAGCAGAAATTACAGGCATCATGGTTAGTTGGAGATGCTGTTGGCTCTGTGCTTTTTTGAAACAAAAATCAGTTGTTATTTTCCAGATCTGACACACATATAAGGGACGGCTTACACCCAGACCCTCGCTGCATTTCGGGAGGCTGGATGGAGGTATGTGCTCCACGCTCCCCCAGGATCCGGCCACTAGCTGGTACAGGGAGCACAATGGTATGCTTAAGGAAGCCGTGCTGGCGATGCAGCAGGATCCGCCTGGATCTAGGTGCCATTTATCACAGACTAAGAAACTGACCCCAAGGAAGGGAAGAGGAAAAGGCGGGCTGTGCAATTTTCATCTCTATCCCGACCTGCAAGAAAAGCCTCGCTTTTACTGCTGCTGATATTTTACTGTTGAGAAAAATCAAATCTCGATTTTCAGTGGAAAATTTAAAAAGAATGGTAAGTGCAAGTGAGTGTGGATGTAAGGCTGCCTTCAAATGTGATTAAATAGTGGAAGAAAATTACTTTCTATAGTTTTAATCTCTACTAATCCACAAGGTTGGGGTTTACTTGTTGCAGACTGAATTTTTCTGGTAATGCTTTATATAAAAACATCCAGTCCTGGTTTATTCTACTTGTTTTAGTCTACAGGTGAATAGAGATTTAGTTGATGTGCTGTCAGGCAAGAAGGAAGGAAAATCTGACAGACCAACAGAACGTGACTAATAACCAGTTCATACAGAAAGTCTTTTAGTTAACATTGATGTAACTCCTTTGCTAAGACAGCAGGCAAAAATCTGCTTGGTTCTTTCAGCAAAGCACTGAAGCACAAATCTAACCTTAACTATGTGAATATCACTGAGCTTTTATAGGTATAACTAGTGTTGGAAATTTCAAAATATTCGCATATTCATTTAATTGCTGAGGGATCTCCCACTGTTTCAAGAAAATTTCCAGGAAGAAAATTCTGAATATTTAAGGGAGATCTTAAAATATTAAATAAACATGGGTGCAAATTGCCTTCACATGTCTGCCTTCCAGCTTACAATCATTTCTGGTGACACCTGCCAATGTGTGTATACACACACACACACACACACTTATTTCTGTTTTCTTAGAATTATCACAGCAACTATCTTTATTGCACTGAGTCAGATAGTACTGATGTGATTGAATGGTAGGTAGCACATAGGAGACCATGTAATAACTAAAAATTCCTTTAGAAGCTTAGCTCAACTGAGGCAGCAGCAATAGCCTGGATCCTGGAATGCTTGATTTCTATTGAAAATCCTGAGCGGCTTAAAACCCAAGCTAAACATGTATGTAAAGTGCATTAAAGTGTACATAATACTTTAATATATCCATAGTATTTAGCTGTCCATTTCATAAGAAACTTTTTTTATGGACCAAGGCTCCTTTGGACTAGCAGCAGGGTTAACAAAACCAAGTTAACCCTTAAAAAAATTATGATTTTGTTTCCCATAAAAGTGTGTTGCCAGATTAATTGAGATTCTTAGCATTACAGGCATTTTCGGAAAACTTCAGAGGGCTCTGTATTGCTATTCTTTTTAAATGTTTGATTTTACATGTAAAGCCAAACATGTTATGTGCAAAAAAATTTTAAAAATAGAGATGTTGCTTTTTTTTTTTTTTCTTGCAACCCTCAACTTAAGCGCAATTTTTTTCCTTTCCCACATTTGGTTGGAGGAAGGGGGGTTAAGCTGCAGCATCCACCAAACTACACCTAGTTCACTGAGCAGATTGCTGTACAAAAGCCACAAAGGCATCCAGTAATCAATTCTTTGGAGGAAAGTGGATTCATCTATTTTTGCTACAAGGAAAGTTGTTCTTTGCAAAAAGCCCTTTGCCCTTTGCCATGTGAATTAGCAGTACACTGCAGTTAGTCTAAGTGGATTAAAAAAGGGTAAAGACTCCTGGTCCATGAAAGCCTGCTCTATAGCTAGATTTTGTACAAGTGTAACTGTGTCGGTTGTGTGAGAGACCTGGTCAGGGGGAAGCACAAGGGGGGTCTTTTAACTTCATCTGCAGCTCCTGGTATCAATGCACTTACAGTGGCAGGAAGGTGCTTGCAATTCATTCCTTTTCCTGCCAAAGAATAACAACATCGGTATGGGGTCTTTATGTTGGTATAATGGCAGTCACGATATGGGGCAGAGGGGAATGGCTGTGTTTGTGCTCTTATGCCCGAGGGATGGAAGAGACACAGCTCCTGTGTGCAGACACAGCCGAAATAATGCACTTCCCAAGGAAGGCGACAGTGCTGTTCTGCAGCTATAAAGCACTGGGCTTAAGAATTTTGCTTGTGAGCATGTCAAGGAGCTTGGCATGCTGACTAGATAAATGTTTAAAAATAAGTCTGGTGCCCAGGCTGACAAGCTTGTGCCTTTTTGAATATTAATCTGAAGAAGAAAATGGATTTATCTGGAAGTTTGTTTCATTTGACTGAGGCTTTCATCAGGGATGTAATGTGTACTTGCCATTTTTGTTACTCACCTGAATATTTTCGGTATCTTGAAACAGGGAAGATAAAGAGAGCTGTATTCTATTAATCACTCTTCTCTTTGTTCTCAAGCTACCTCCGTTCCTTCTATCCCTTTTCCAATCATACCTCCCTTGCCAAATCCTTGGAAAAAAGGTAATCGCTGCTATATTCTTTCAGGGACTCTAGCACTTACTGGTACAACATATAATTCTTGTGTCTAATTTGCATTTTTGTCATCTGACTGGGAGCCAGTTAAAAAAAAATCATATTAAAATGGAATTTTATAAATAACAGATGTGAGATTTTTTGGTGTTTTGGTTTGGTTTGGGGTTTTTTTTTTGTTTGTTTCTTTTGTGAAAAATGTTTGGGTTTTAGAATGTACAAAGTTTTTAAGGAAAAAAAAATCTAATTCTCTTTGCTTATTTTGGTTTTCCTTCTTTTTCTTTTGTTCTTTTCTCTATTTTCCTGAGCTTAGAGGGCAGATAAAATTTTCCCAGGCAAGACAAAGAGGAGGAGTATTGTCTTTGGTTTTATCATGGTGAAGTAAGCACAGAGAGGGTAAAGTCAAGAATTTTCCACAAAATTAGGATACCAAAGAAGGTACATTGTTTTATTCAGGCACTCACCATTACATGGTACAAATTCCACTGGCATTATTCACCAGTAACATGTCTAGCAATTATTTTCAATGGACAGAATAGGGTTTGAAGAAGGATTTTGAAGAAAATTGTGTAGTTTGGTGTTACCTTAGGGCAAACACTTTTGATAGCCTCCTCTTCTGTATGAATATCTAAGGGACACTGATTACAAACATCCTCAAACTCCTCCTCCCTTCTCTAGCCATAATAACAATGAGTTGTAATCTCCATGCATAGGTATAACACTGCTCATGTATGGAGGTATAAGCTGCTACTAAGAGCCAATGCTGACTTCTGGCAGAGCCACAGTGTGCCCTCAGGTCTCCATCCCAGGGCCTATTGCAGCTCCATGTCAGGCAGGGGAAATATTGCACAGCAAGGTCCTGACATGACATGGGCTGGGGACATCTCTGGGACATGTATGTGCATGGTGTGAGTCTAAAGAGCTGCCAATCCTAAAACATGTCGGCACCATCCTCGAGATGAAGGCTGCACACCTGTACTGCTCTTTGGCCCTCTGTTCCCACACATGAGTAAATTTTCAGCTTCTCACCTATGTAGAAAACTCCTGTTTTCTTCTCCTGGAATAAGAAGAGAAAGACAGAGGCTGCCCAATTTGCCACAGAGAGGGAAGAGAATGAGGTGGGCTGGAATTGGGTTCCTGTGTGCAAAATCCTGGGGATGGAATAATATCATTCCCAAAACAACTGATAGTGACAGTCCCGCTTCCTTTCCAGCCACAGCTGCTGCCACCTCAGCCCTAAGCCCTTCCTGGGTGTAAACAGCAGCCTGGCTTTGCATGGCTATGGCAGAGGTGATATGGGCAGCGGGGCCCACTCAGGCTGAGCTATTCCCCCATCATGCTCTTCACCATGATGATGGAAAATCTTCTCCAATCAAAATCACTATTGTTGCCTTCATTATCTGCACTGATTGCTCACTACTCACACTTACAAACTCCAGAGTGGATATGACCCATCACAGTTTTCCTAATGCCACAGTGCCCTTGTCTGCGCTGTCTCGGGCTGTCATGGTCTTGGGCTGTGAGTGTTCTGATTCCAACAATGTTTAGTTCCCCTCCATCTCTACAGAGGAAGTGTTCAGCCCTCCCTAAATTTCAGCCTGGCCTGGATAAATGAATTCTTCTGTCAAGTTCTGATTTAATAAACATGGTGATTCCAGCTGTCACTTGACCACAAACTCTCTTTAAGATCTTCCAAGCTGGCCAAGGAAAAGCCTGCCCAGCCCAGTGGAGCCTGTTCTGGATAGCTGGGGTTCAGAAGGACAGCCTGCGGGTCTGTTTGACAGATGCCTGGGTGGTTCCAAGGAGTGTAGCAAGCAGCAGCCCTGTCTTGCCATCAGTGCAGGGAGCCGGCTGGGGCGTACTGCTGCAGCTTGGCTTTGTAACACATGGTGCATGTTTCCTGCAGCAGCCACAGTTTGATGCAAGCTGCAGGGGAGCCACAACAGTAAGCTTCAGATAATTTAGCTGCCCAGCTCTAAGAAGTCTTTCTAGAGCACATCCAAACTAGAATTTCAGAAATTTGGCTGATTGTGTTTTAGGAAAGGAAAGGGCACGTTCCTCACACCAGCATAACCTTTTCAGGAAATTAACATCCTTGCTCCTAAGCATATACAAGCCATTGCTTTGCAGCAAGATGAGAGTGTTTTTCTCTCTTGGGAAAATGAGCCAAATGATAGATTAATTTCATTATCCCTGGAAACACTGGATGTGCCATTTGTGTTGAATTTTTAACCAAAAGATACGTAAATCAGAAACCAAAGATAGACAATGAATTTTTTTTCATATGAAGGAAAGTATGGAAAAAAATTTAAGCACCCAAAATAGTCATTTACATGAGGCAATTTTACATTCTAATGGACACAATGTAGTGACATGTTAATAGCAGCAGTTACTAATGCAGGCATCTGTGTCACACCTTTTGCTAAGCACTTCCTCAAGGAACATATTTCACGAATAATGTGTTAAAAATTATCTCACTTTTCTTAATGCACTAGCAGTGAATTTAAATATACTTCTTAAAGGGATCTTCCCCCAGCTGCTGAGATCCCATTATCCAAAGAACCTCCTGTGTGCTGTCTTCCTCTCCCCTACACAGCTGTCCCTATCCTGTTCCCATCTTTCCCTTGCACCTACAGCTGCAAGAAACGAACTGAGTTGCAGGCAAAAATATCAGTGACTGCTCTGATAGCTTGAAGTTGTCTAAGAGAATGAAGTCTGGTCTGGGTCTTCATGATGGACCAGCAACATCCTCCCCCTCAAGGGTCTTCAAAGCAGGTCCAACAAGTAGTATCCTAGGAATGGAGTTTCCATGCAGCACTTCTTTTTGGTGCAGCATCTAGTCTACTGAACATGATCCCATAAGGTTCACAGCTCATTGGGGAGAAAAAAATCTTCTCCCAGAATCTTCACAAGCAGATTCCTTGAAGGGTCAAGGGTCTGGATCTATGCCAAAAGAAGCAGAATCTTTCTGTGAATGAGAAATCATTGTTGCCTTTTGCATATATATGCATTGAGGTGAGGAGCTTAAGCAACATACCCCGGGTTACAAAGCAACCAAGTGATAGAGCAGAAACAGACATCTGGCATCCTGACCCCTATTTGTCTCTAGTTTCTATTCTCTCTTTCACTGATGCTTTCAAATCTGTAGTTAGCATTGCTGTAATGCATTTAGAAATGAATACAAATAAGTATTTTTTTCTAGTGGGCAATAAAGATGAGTTGATTTTGCACAGTTGTAAAATTCTGTTACATATAAAGGATTCTTTATTTTATAATAGCTATTAGAATGTTTGTTTGTGGGATTTTCTTGGGCTGGAAACTTCAGATGGAGCATTGCTTTGAGCTAATCATTTAGCAAAGGACAAAGATACCTTAGATTTCTGACTCGTCCTATAGTTAATGGTTCTCTCAGGCTTTTCTCTGTCAAATGTGGCAACTATGACATCAAATGTTATCTCTGTAAACACATGCCAACTCAAAATAGTACGTGGCAAGGGAGAAGGACAAAGAGTTCCTTATCCTATATTTTAGCCAAGATTATGGTCACCAGCACAGAAAAAAAAAATAGACTTTTGTTCACCTACACTTTACAAAACTTAATTTTCAAAAATAAATGACTGATGTAACAAACCATTTCACTATAAAATCCGCCACATTAGGGGGTCATGCTCACAGTGGATGAAGTATGGAATTCTTACTTCTGGGATGTCAGAATTTGAGTTATGATAGGTCACCTGCAGAGGGACACTGTAGGCATGAGGATAGCTACAGCTATTAGAGACCTTTTCCTAAAAATTTCCCAAGGCAGTAGGCTGGCACTTCAGACAACAAGACTGTTTTGTTGATCTGCCACTGATCTGCCATGTGACCTTGAGCAAGTCTTTTCACTTTCCTCTGGCTCTGTTTCTCCTCCTACAATTCGCCTTATCTATTTAAATGGCAGCCTTTCTGAGCAGGGAATTTCTCACCTTGTGCTAGCTAGCAGTGCTTAGCTGAATGTGAACCCGGTCTTCCTTGGGAATGTTATATTGCAAAGTCAGCAAGTAACTACCAATTAAAAGCACTAGTATAAAATACTAATAAGCTATTTTTCCAGAGGGGATGTTAGTACAGTTGGAGAAACAGTGATCCCTCATTCTCCACTACTTCACCTCTGCTGCTCTTCATGTCTGGAAGCTGAAGCAACAAACGCTGCCACTTTACAGCCAGAGTTTTTGGAGGCAAGCCTCAAAACCATGATGATGTGGGGTGTAGCGGCGTGAAGCAGAGCTGGCCAAGCTGTGGCTGCTGAGCTGCACTTGGCTTAGGAGCAAGTCAAATCCACTCCCATGCTGGGTTTTATCAAGGAGGATGAGAGGTGCTCCTAATCCTGGCTGTGAGTGAAAATGAACTTGCAGAGCTGCCAAGCTCTGGCTGCAGTGCTGGACCTCAGCCACCCGTGCTGACAGCCCTGGGTTGGCAGTGTATATTGTCCCAGGGGCTGGGTACCTCTGGTGATGGCCAGCTCCAGGGCTCACAGGCAACACAGCCATGCTGAGCCACACAGACCAAAGTCTGCAAAGCTCTCTCCCTTTAACCTGCACACACAGTGTGGAGTGGCAGAGGACAGATCACCCAGGTGGTTCACAGCCCACCAAGACCTCTGTGCCTGAGGAGGTAGTTTAAAGGCAGCTGAATGACATGACTGCTCAGCAGCGAAAAGCCACAGCCTGCCCTAGTTTTTCCAGTGTGGATAATTGTCACTGGCACTGTCTCATAATGAAACACACCATGAATAAGGACAGGTACAGAGTGCAGAGGCCTGCTTCAGAGTCCTGGGCTATGGTGCGCCTCTCCAGAATTTGTAAGCAAGATCCTCACATATCTTAACTCACATGTGTGACACCTGTTCCTAAACAATGAAAAAATTATAAAATAAAAGACACCCTAAATGGACTTTTCTTCATTTTTCATGGCTTATTATCCCTAGACATCTCCAAGCAAGCAATCTGTACAGCCTTTGGAGCTGCATCCCACCAGATTTTGGTTAGGGTCTTTGACCTTTAGACCAGTAATGCAGGGAAGCTCTGTCTTCTCCCAGAATCAATGCCATTAAACTGTATTTGGAGTAGAGAGGGTTTCTGGGACTGAACCTTAATTTTTGGAAGGAAGGCGTTTTTTGATGGTGTTTATTGATATGTGCTACAGCCTATGTTGACTTTGGCAAAGCAGTTTATTATCCTAACTATGAGTTGTTTGTAAATTTGTTCAGAAATATCTAATATATTTTACAAGCTAGGTGCAAGTTGTCAGTTTGCAGCACACCCACAGTAGAGCAGTTTCCTTAGCATTATCCCGATAAATTAGACAAATGCCCAGACTATCTAAGGCAACAATTCACTTCAGAGAACAGGATTTCTTAACACAGGTCTGAGGAGAAATGTGCCTGCCTAACACATCTGCACAATTTGGGAAGCTGAGGCTTTCTCCCAAAAGGATTGTCATCATCCTCACAGCATCCTTTTCCCAGCCAAGCAGTCACTTTCCCTCTCCATCTGCAGTGTGGAGAGAGTAAGCATAGGGAAGTGACGCCTGTGTCTTTCTCTCGCACACACATGGCAAATCCCAGAGCTTTCTGCCTGGAATTCCCCTGAGTCAGCAAACAGCTCGATTTGTATCCCAGTCAGGAGGCAGCTCTCAGAGGAACATCTGGCTCCAGTCTCTATCTTGTCTGCTGTTCCTTCACACATCTACTTCCTTAAAAACGAGCTTACTGGGGTGAGCAGGAGGGAAAACTGGCTCCAGGTCCTTTTGGCTGCTTAAAGAGGACCACCCTGTCGCACTGTCAAACAAAAGTTATATATTTCCTACAAAAAATATAATAGTTAAATAAGGGAGACAATTAGATGTAGTTGCCTATTGCAATGCAGTTCCAACATCTTTGAGATGACTTGGAAGTTTATATGTGCAAGAATGCTGACTGCTGCTCGCCTTCTCTTCAGTTTGATCTTCCAGGCTGTTAGAGAAAAGACTCTGCACAGAAAGGAGTGAGTGAAACTTTTGGGTGCTTGGGAGAATTGTGTTAAATACCAAGCAGGGATGTCAGTCTGCCTAGACTTCCATAAGACATCCTTGTTTTGCAAATTGCCCCAAAAGAAGCTAGTGGCAATATTTTTAGAGGGTCATATTGCTTAGTGTGAATGACAGTGGTTGAGTGTCTTCTCTGACAATTTCCAAATAAGCACAAGCATAATGAGGAAGGAGAAGAACAAAGACCACTGCTGTGGGGCAGCAGATTTGAGGGAAAAAATTGTGATTTTGTGGTCAGTCAAACATGGAATGTGCTGATGGTTCCATAAGATTTTCTAATGGAAAAATCATAAGCTGCAAATAGTTAAATCAGAGTCTCTGTTTCTCAGCAAACATCTTAAATTACACATAAAAAATCTCTTAAACACTTTAGCTTAAGAGAGGCCCTGTCTAGCTCTAGATCCTTTGCCTTTTGGGAATTTTTCAGCAGACCACCCACTGGGAAAATGAAAAGCTGGCATCCCTACCACTGTGGCACTCTTTCTGGAGACGAGCCCCTAAAATGCTTTGTGCTTTTCCTTGGGAAGACCAAAAGGTCTGATTTGGTCAACTTGATTTGACAAAGCAGAGAGGTATGAATCACTCGTAGCATAGTACCTAAACTATTAGGTACTCTATTTACATGCATTTGGACCAAATGTCCAGCTTCACCACACTACTTACACGTAATGTAATCAGCTCACACTTGTCTATAATTTCACAGAGAGACATGCTGTATGCTGTAGATGCCTTGTCTCAGATAATGAGCTAGTTGCACTAATTATTATAAATCTGTCCCAGCCTATTAAAGGCTTTCCTTAATGATATAGCAGTGGGGTGGCTGCTTCTTTCTGAGTCAGTTTTTCCTGTAACTATGCCTGTCTTTTTGATTGAAACCTTTTGTGATTCCTTAGTGAAGGTAGTAAATTTCCAGTTTATAGGCAAATAAGCCACTTTGTCCTCCGACAATTTTCTGAAGATTATGTTTTTCACCAGAATAAAAAGTTTGGAGTTGGTACACTAATCTTTTGCATTAAAAAACAGTAACAATAACAACAACAACAAAACCCAAAAGTTAAAATAATAATAAAAAACAAACACAAAAAATAAAGTGTGCATTATGCATAGGAAATACCCATTTCTAGATAGAAATTAGGGATTTAATTTGTTGTCCATATGCTGAAATGCCATTCCTTACCAAGTTAGCTAAGCATTTCACAAACACCAATGCACTTTTATCTTTATACCATATGGGGGACTATTGTTGCTCTAGTTAGGCAATTGTTGCTCGAAGTGCAGCTGAAAAAGAACTGAAGTCTGCATGGCATATGAAGTACACGGAACCTTCTGGGTGACCATCTCCTTTGGCAGACACCAAGGACCTGATGAGAACATGCTGTAGTTCCCTCTAAGCTTGCTTGCATGCCTAGTTTCCTTCCAGAGGTTGAGTCCATAGGCTTATTCAACATGTTTTTGACAGCTTAAAGCATTACACCAGTCTAGACGACCAGGATATGCACTTGGATCTGAACATGTTGAAGCAACCCAGATCCTTCAGTTTAAACACCATCTTAGTGGCTTGACCTTGTCCGTGTCCCTGAAACATGAGCTAGTGCTGGTGTCCTGCATTTCACTGAGTTCAGCATACGTACAGCCTATTTGCAACCCAGTTAGCTAGGCTCAGCTTCAGAACCTGCCAAATTTTAGGATTGGCCAGTAACACTATAGCCAAGGGCCCTCTGTGTAGAAGGGTCCAGGGGACAGGGTGTGTCTGTCTGACCCTCTCTGCTAAAGGCAAAAGATAGCATTCTACACTCCCATAGTATCCAGCAATTGTCTCACCCTCTTGGTGCTGAGGGCTCAAACCTAACTCAGCCACCAGCACCCTTGGAGTTTTACTGTTTGCTCACAGAGGTAGTTGGTAAGGAGAGCTCTCTTCCAGAAGAAGGAGGTGTCCCATCCATAAACAATTCATGGGGGAATATGGCAGAGTGGGAAGCATTTGAAAGAAGGGTTACTACTGTGCCTCCAGTCAACAGCAATTGTCATGGACTCTTGGCTACAGTCTAAAACATCAAGAGCCCTTGGGGTACTGTGTGTCCAACACCAGTTACTATGCCAGATTGAGTGGCAGCGGTTTAATCACAGAGGCCACAGAGCCAGGATTGCACTTCTGATGTGGCGCCTTTAGGAGTTCAGCAGTGTGGGGCTATGGCAACGTGTGTAGATGAGTGTTGGATACTGTCTTGGGTTTCTTGCCAAGATATCGAGAACTGCTTCTTGCAATTTTATACTTTCCACTCATTTGGCTGAAGTCCATATTTCTAGCCTCAGATCACACATCTCCTAATGGATGGTGGGGGGCTTTTCTTTGTACCTCTGGGAGACCTCAGTGCACTGAGAACAAATCCTCGAGCAGGTACCTTCTCAAGCACCCTGCAGCTGGAAAAAAATGGGAGGACAGGACTGGAACATTATTTCTTGAGGCTTGTTCTAGGCTCTCCTTTTCCCTTTGCCTGACATTCCTAATCCTTTGGGGAAATCAAGATGGGCATTCTGCCCACAGCACTCCATATGCTCTGGTATATAGATGTAAACTAAATTTTCCAGTGAAATTTATCAAAGACCATGAAGAATGACAAAGAATAAATTATGAATATCTTCATTACGTTTATAGAATCTACATTAAGACTACCAATTTAGTTGTCCCATTTTCCCTCTGTGGGTTTATTTCAATTAGATTTCTTTTAAGAAAGTGAAAATGTACCACTAATATAAATCAGTAAAACAAAATTGCTTGGGTTACATCACCAAAGAATTAGACTCAGAATTATCACTCTTGTAGCATACCACCCCTGAGCTGATCTAGAGAGTGTACTAATACAGCACACTGGTTTCAGTGGCATTGTATTCAATGAAAGTTTCTTCTCGTGACAGTCACTGCACGGGACATCTCACAGAACCAGAAATAAGTTCGCTGTTCTTCTTCTCAAGCTGTTTCATCTTTTCTTCTTATTCATTCTTTGGCTTCATTTCTCCAGGCAGAAGAGAGAAGTAAGAGAACCACCCTGTGACTTCTAATGCAATGTGTTTCTAACATGTATCTACATGGTGTCTGCTCATGCCTGCAAGCTCCTCACAGGGTCAGCATGGCCTTCGCAGGCTGGGCAGCATGGTCTCTTCTTTTCCCCATGGAAAGCCTTCACAGAGTTCCTTTAATAGATGAATTAAAAATTCCATTTTTAATTCATCTATTTCCCTAAACATGAGACATACTCTGGTTCCAAACAGCTGATTGATTTCTCTGGTCAGAGATTAAGTATTTTCTGGTTGGGAATTGTTTTTATTCTAGGTGCTGTAGAACCTCCTGTTATTCTCCTTGCCTTGCCATGCAAGATTAAATGAGCATGTCTAAGGCCATAAAAAGGGAACCTGTTCCCAGTCCTTCCGCTCCAGCCTTGAGCCTGGCCCTGATTCAGTATGTTCTGTGGGCACATGCTCCATTCCTACTGTCTTCCAGTATGAGTCGAGTCATTCTCATCCTGTTCAAATGCCATCAGAAGCCGATGGGATTTATGTATATGCATACATGACCCATTGAATTGACAAGCGCGTCACAGCTTTAGCTTCTTCCAGCACAAGGAGGAAAATACTGCACTGAACGGGGTAGGCCCATAATATTTCCATGTAAACAATGCTTGCTTGGGTCCCCAAGCTCTGTTATTTATGTCCCCAGAACTGCCAACTCTACCAGAGGGAATTTGAGTAGTCTCAAATAGCAGTGCCTGGCCATCACAAGAATTAAGTACTCTATTGTCCTGGAAAGAATTGTTAGAGCTGTGCTCCAGTTTCAGAAGCCTTTCTGTTCAGAAGACAGAAAAATGCAACATGTCTAGTGCCCTAGATAATTCAAAGGAAACACTCCCTAAGTTCCTGAACACCTACAACTGTCACTTAATGAGCAATGAGACCACTCTCAGAGGTAATTAATATCCCTTTTTGTTGTGGAAAAAAATAAATAAAATAAAATAAAATAAAACAAAATAAAATAAAATAAAATAAAATATAGAAAACCACCCCTGTCAGTAGGAGCCAATGCTTCTGCTCTGCATCAGGCAGTGAAGTTTTAAACAGGTGCAGGGTCCAGGACTGAAAAAATGACCTGTGCTATGAAACATCCCTCCCCAAGTCTTTTACTTACTGAGCTATAGCTGTTGACATGTGAGAATGGCTGTCGCCCTGATCGTGTCACGCCGACATTATTTGTCGAGGATGTTGCCGGTCACCCACTGATTACATGGTAAAGTCTGTGACCTCCTGGCTCAGCCAGCAGTTACAAGTACATCAAGTAGGACAAAGGTGTCCCTTAACATCCAAATAAACCATGAGAATAAAGCCCAACTGCCTGTTGGTGTTAACAAAACACATGGAGTATTTTTATCTCTGGAAAGCTATTTCCTATTTGTAATACTACTTGAAACCCCTTCCAAGTTTTCATTTGATGTTTCTGACATTCATATATTTTGTGTATCTTATTTTCATTTTCCAAACATGTTTATTAAAAAATGTTCTCAGGGTGATGGGCCTTGTGGTAGGAATTTCTGTTTTGGGACAAGAAAGCCAGAGTTGGAGGTTTTTGCCAGAAGGATGTGAAAACTGAAGGAAATAACAATGACTGGGGCTAGAGATTTGTCACAGGGAGTTAGAATGTGAAAATTTACAGTCTGGCCATGAGAGAGTCCAGGCTAAAGCCATGAATTTATAGGAAGCATTGCCAAAAGCTGGATACTATTATTTCACTCAAACTCTGTTTTGTTTTGCATGAAAAAAAAAATAGAAAAAAAATTGAGAAATGCCAGAGACTTTGGCTTTGCATGTAGTAGAAAGAAGGCAGAAAAGCCACCTCTGTCTCCACCGCTCTTCCCATCCCAGCTGAGGAGTGGGAAACATGCATGACCTCCCCTGGAGAAATCATGGGAATTCAACCACCCCAAACCTCATAGGGAGAGTTTTTGCTTGCTTGGGGACTGCCCTTGCATTGAGAACTGCCAGCTCAGACTCTGCTGACTTCAAAGGAGCACCAAACGAGCTGGGACCCACTCACACCAACACGTTGTCCCCTAGCCTAGCAAGAAATACCTTTATTCCTTAGTTCTGCATCCACCAATGCAGATGCAAGAGTTTGTGGCACGAAAGGTTGAAAACTGCATCAGCACAGGCTTGTAGATTCATGCTCCTCTCCAGATAATGCAGCCTCAAAAGTGCCCATCAAGGTTTTACGTAAAGGAAAGGCTTTATACTCCTTTATGCTTTCGTTGTCCCAGTGACGTTAATTGTTGGTGGGGGTTTTTTGTTGGTTTTTTTTTTGTTGTTGTTGGTTTTTTTTTTTTAATTGAATGAAACAAAAGTGTTCTTTTCACTTTTATCTTAAAACCATGAGGTCTGGATCTGCTGGAAAATTACTTGTGAGACTTCTGGATCTCTTACTTGCACAGAAGTAGACACTTATATTTATTGCTTTACATATGGCCACAATACAGCAAATCACTCAGACATGTGAATAACTTTAGCATGGAAGTAGTCCCCAGTGAGGCAGCGGGACTACCACACCACACTAAATATACACATCAAGTGATGAGCTCGGCTCCACCCTCCTGTTTTCCTGGATGCTGCCAGTTCTCCACATACACATCCAGCAGGCCAGGGGGCTTGTTCCTTGGGTTCCTTTCCAATTGCACAAATCTCAGTTGCAGATTTGAACTGTGGGCTGCATTGATGGCTATGCACCCATTGATCCTTGCCCCCATCTGCCCACCGAGGCTATGCACTAATGCGCTCCAATCAGATTAGATATTCTTCTTCTTTTCCCTTTAATCCCGAGAAAACTAGGTAACAAATTTGCAGGGGGGGCCTTGTTGAGTTTTATAGAGCCTTGCTGCAATGTATGAGTAGCTCTTCTTATCACAGGCACAGACACAGACCCCTCGAAGGGCGGGAGCAGCAGGGACAGCTGCGAGTTGCCCCACCTAGACTGGCCCCGGGGGGGTGGGGGCTCCTGCTGCCCTGGAGGGTTAAGGGCTGGACCTGTCCCTCTGCTTTTTCTCCTCGCCGTCGTTTTGAGGGAGCGAGGCAGCCCCAGCGCCCGACGGTTGCAACCCTCGGTGGTCTCCTGTGGGGCTTCGCTCTCCTCAGGGGGAGGTGAGACTGCATCCCAGAGCATGCGGACCCAGGGTTAGGACCGCAGACAGCCAGCGGGACTTAGGGGGAGAGAAAAGTGGGGAGAGGAGGGAATGGCAAATACTGCGTAGCAACCATAAGACGTGAAGCTGAGAGCACTAAGTGCATACCAGGATTTATAGGTGGACTTTACAGAACGTTTTACTGCAACCTGGGAGATGATTCATTTTTATACATAGGCTGTTACACTGCGGGGCCGCTCCAGCCGGTTAATGTTCAACACGGGCCGGGCTTAGCAGTGGGCGCAGGCCTGCGGCCAGGGAAGGGGCTGCGGCCATCAGCCTCCCTTCGTGCCCGGCCCTGCCACGGCCTCTCAGCCTCTGGATTTGCGGGGGGAAAATTCAAAAAAAAGGTCAAAAGGCAGGAGAGACTGAAAGGCATCCATGCCCCACCATTCCGATTAGGCGTGGGTTTCACCGTTGCAGTCTGTGCATGGCCAGTCCCTGCCAAAGCCTCTGGAGCATCCCTCTCAGATGCGGGCAGTGGCTACAGAGCACAGCCGGCACAGCACTCTGTGCGCATATGTGTCTATTTGTATGTGTGTAAAATATGCTCGTGTGCACAATAGATACGCGTGTGTGTATTACACATGTATGTGTGCATGTGTGCGCGGGAGTGAACTTGAGACGGTTTCCCGCTGCATCCCGACTTGGTGGGGAGCCATGCTGGTCGGGGCCGGGTCTCTCCCACACTCTTGCACACTCTTTGCACACTTGAGCACACACACAGGACTCCTTCCTCAGCCCCGTGCCGCGCCGCCCGGGCAGGGGCTTAACTCCAAAGGGCGCTCAGGTCTTCGTCTTTGCTGGAGCGAGGCACTCGCGGCCTCCTCCTCCCGGGTGAGCTACTGGGCAGTTTGTGGGTTTCTTTTAATCCCTTTTTTTTTTTTTCTTTTCTTTTTCTTTTCCCTTTCTCCTGGTTTTGGGTTGGCCATCAGCAGCGTCCATACCCCGCTCCCGACGGGAGGCTCCAGCCCTGCAAATTGCGCCTCTCACCCAAAAGTCCCAGGGATCCCGCGCAGGGCCTGCCGAGCCGCCCCTTCCCGGAGTGGGGTCCGGCCCAGGCTCTTGCCGGAGGGGTGCCGCGGGAGGGTACCTGTCCCCAACTCGGCCACGCTGCCTCCCTCCCGTGGGGCTGCCGACCGTGAGGCCCCGCTCGCACGCTGCCGCCGCCGGAGCTGCCGGGCACGGGCTGGTGGCGGCCGTGCGAGGTCGCAGGGCCGGGGTCGCGCCGGTGGCCCCCCCGCGCATTCACAGCCCGCCCTCCCAGAAGGCAGGCTCGGCTCAGATCCCTCTGTGGCTGCGGCAGCGTTTGCTCGGCCCCGCCTGGCTCCGCGGCGGCGGGAGCGACCCGCGCTGCCCCCTGCACTCCGGGGCGGGCAGGGGGTGGTCACAGCCGCAGGGGAGAAAGCGAGGGAAGAAGCCACCCTCGTCCCCGAAATCACGAATCGACCAGAGGGACGTTTGTCGAGCACCGCCAGAGGGCTGGCTCCCTGCGCAGGGGCGCGGAGCACCGGCTCCGTTCTGCCCGCTCCAGTCCCGCGGATCTGCCTGGCACAAGTGGGGCCGAGGTCCCGAAAAGCGGCCTCAAATGACTTGTTTTTGTTGGGTGTTTTTTATTTCTTTTCCATCAAAAACCCTCAACAAAACAAAACACATAAAAATTAAAAAAAAAAAAAAAAACAAACCAGCACCTCAAACAACGAAAAACATTCCCTTGCCCCTTAAAATTTGCACGTTAGAGTTTATTTTATTTCTTCTCTCTTCCACTCTTAGAAGCAGATGCAGGAGAGCGGAGAAATTAAGTCCAAAAAGGGTTCGCATTTAAAAAACTTCAGATTCAGCAATCAATTAGTCCAGCATTGTATGGAGCTCCGAAGGTGTAAATCCTTCCAAGTTTCTGGATTATTGACTGTTACGCTCTATCGAGTGCCTAATATCCAGACCTACATGTGTAATACGCGTACCAAAGCAGACATTTAGCAAGGTAAATTGTATGACCCGAAAAAGCGTGTTAGCGCCAGTGCCCTGAGCCCGACTCCTGTCCTCCCTCCTTGTCTTAAGCTAGCATGTGAGACCCCCCCACGCCACTCGCACACCCCCCGCAACCCCGTCCGCGGCGGCAGGGGAAGGCGGGCTGCAAACCTGCAAACGCCGTCTCCCCCGCTCCACAAAGGAGCATTATTGAAAGAAAAAAAAATGCCCCCGAAACGCGGCTTTATTGAAGAAGAAGAAGAAGAAAAAAAAAAAAAAAAGAAAAAAGAAAACAAACCCCAACAACAAACTCTTCCCCGGTCTCAGATGTCAACTGTTTTCTCTAGGAAGTTATTTCCCTCCAAAAATGCTAATAGATGTCTAAGGAAAAAAAGAAGTTATTTTATTTTATAGGTAGAAACAACTGTACAGGTATGTAAAGATCGGTATCTCGCTGCTTTAGGAAAGTACACGCAGTTGAGCGCGCACGTACTGAAAACAAAGCAAGAAGAGGACAACGGGAAGCACAGACAATAACCCAAAGGAGATATATCCACATCTGCGCGTCATTTTGACCTTTGCGAGGCGAGGCACTCCGATCTGACGGCCGGGAACTCGCGCACGCCGCTGGGGTTCAAAGTGCGGGAAGTCACCCTCCGAAAACAAAAGGACGGAGCCAGGCCGGGACACGGCCCCGGGGCGCCAACGCGGGCAGAGGGAGCCCGGGAACCCCTCTGGCCCGGCTGGAAGGGGCGCGCTCCCGGCTGTGCTCTGCGGCCGCAGCTCCGCTCGGGGGGTGGTGGGGGCTGCGAGGGCCAGCGCGACTGTGGATTGGGATGTGGATTGGGATGTAGATTGGGAGGCAGACGGCGCTGCTCGCTCGCACGCCCGGCGCGGGGGGTTGCGCAGCAGGCGGCCTGAATCGGCCTTTCCGAGGGGCGAGGGGGGTGCGAGGAGGTGTGAGCCCCTTGTTTAACCACTCTCCGCCCCGCTTCTGCAAATAGATATTTTGTAAATCCCTCATTTCGTTGTGGTTTTTCTCCCCCTCTTTGCGGCCTCCATTGTTCCAGGTTCACACTGCCACCGCCGATAAGGAGAAGGAAAGCGCCAAGGAAAAAAAAATTTAAAAAAAAAAAAAAGAAAAGAAAAAAAAAAAAAAAGAAAAAAACCCCACCACGACCCAAGATTTTGATTTACGACCTAATCAAAACATTATATCTTTGGTCAAGTGGCGCAGAAAAATGATGACCCTCAAGGCTTCAGCTAGGGGGGGAGAAAGAAATTCAGATTACTCTGGGAGTGATTTATGTCCACTCTGAGCGGTCGCGTTGATTTTTCATCGTTTGAGCCATTACACAGTAGAGTGAAAAACTCTGATCCAATTTTTTTTTTTTTTGGTCCGGAATCGGTATATATTATTCTTCTAAATGCAGATGCGTATAGTATGTATTATGTATCTAATATTTTTCCACGCACACAGATTCTACATATCTACCGACATTTTATATGTATATATATATATATATATATATATTTATATTTATAAGAGAGGACTATAAATAACCAAAGCCACCGAGAAGAAACGAGAGCCGAAAAAAGCGTGTAAAATACCGCGCCGACACCCGCAGCGATCCCCACGCTGATTTCCAAGCCCGTCCCGCCGAGAGGGTTTGGGCAGAAAAGCTCTCTCATTTCCCCGGCTCCCCTGATCCCCGAGGGGGGCTCCCGGGCTGCCAGCCCTTCGCCGCCGTCGCCCTCAGACCTTTCACCCGCAGCTCAGTGAGGAAGAGAAGAAGGAGGAGGAAGGGGACATTTTTGGCAGCCCCTGGCACTCACCCGGGTGAGGTGTTGACACGGTGCGGAAAAACCGAGGGGAGCGGAGTTGGGTCGGGGAGGCGACGAGGCCGGACAAGCAAGGGAGTGTCTCCCACCTTCCCCCCGTCCCAAGCACCGAGGTTCTTTCTCTCCACCGACCCCCTGGCAAAAACACACAGAGGTAAAGAAAACAGAAAGACGCGTATAATAATAAAATAAATTTAAAATCTCCAAATTCACAACAAAACAAGAGAGACAAAAAAATCTAATAAAAATGTGATGAGGAAGAAAAAAGGGGAGAAAGAAAACAAAAAATAAAGGGTGTTAAAAGAAAATAAAAAATGAGGTGGGGAAAAGTGGAGGCTGGGGTTTCCCCACGCTGCAAAATGGACCCACGGGAGAGTACCCTGATTTCGTGTGGGGGAAGCATTTTCCTCGTGGGAAAGCGCAGGGCGCTGACCTCTTCCCTGTCCCTCTCTGCTCTGCTCCTCTTCCCGTCTTACCGCTGGGGGGGAAGGAACCCCCTCCGCCGTGTCCGCCCACCCCCGGGCCACCTCGGCCGCTCCTCCCGACCTCACAACGGCGCGCAAGGAGCGCGCAAAGGCCGCTCAAGGATTGAACTCGCTCTCACCGCGGAGAGTTGCCTCCCTGCCGTCCCCTGCGCCCCTCGCCTCTTTACGCGCCTGCGGAATTTCTTCGTGTCTCGATATTCCCGCCGGATCCTGCGGCTGCCCACCCTCTCGGCAGCCCCTCCTCGCCCGCCCGGGGTGTGAGCCGATGGGAGGGCCGAGCAGCAATTCATCTTGATTTGTTTCAATTGTCTGGCCATGGCAAAGTTATAATCCTGTATAATTTCACGAACAAGCAGGTTGAGAATGAATGGGTCAATATTATTTAAAACAAAACACACGAGAGCACGACCTTTCCCTTCAACGACGTGTTGCAGCACGAAGTCGCAGGAAACTCGGGCTAACCTCTCACCCCCCGCGCTCCACGGGGTTGCGGTTATTTGGGCAGCTCTTTGTTTCTCTTCGTGTCTGAAAGGGGGATTTGGAAATAGAAATGTAATATTACATGAAGGATCTCCCCGCTAAAGGGAGAGAAGGTGGGCGCAGGGACTGGCAAAGAGGACAGATTATTTTGAACAGGAGCAGTTTGTTTGCAAGCTGGCTTTTTTAAATCCACCCCCCAACCCCCCGCCTACCCCCCCTTTCCCTTTTTTTTAATGTAATAAAAGCTTCCTTCACACAAGACAAATTTATGCTCGAGATACAGCAACTTTGTGGTTGGCAGTTCTCGAGTCCAGCGATGTCAAATAATCCGGTTTCTCGGGGCCGTGCAGGGATATAAAAGGACCCAAGGAGTACAATTCATGTTTCTCGAGTATGCAACGTTAGCGCGAAGGATATTTTTTTAATGAGGAAAAAAAGGGGGCCAACATTTATTTGCATTGCAAAAGTACTACCCTGAGTTGCCAGAGAACGAGATCCAGTGTCAACTATCAGTCAATCATTGCAGACTAGTTGCTGCTGCATAGCTTGGCTCAGTAAATAAAAAATCCAGACAAAACTGTATGCTGTATATTTTACTCCCATGAAATAAAACACATTTTTTCATGTTTGCTGAAAAGTAAAACAATAATATTGTACGAAATGTTATACACAGGGCATGTTTTACATTGCAATATCAGAAACATCATTGCATCCACCAGAGATACTATTCTAAAACTGATATTCACACAATTTTTTAATAATTATATGTTAGAAACATACAGTGTCGCATTTAGTATATACATTCCCTTGCTCGCAAGCGAAAAAACCCTAATCGCTTCTGTGTAACATGCTTTATTTTAAAGCCTAACCTTTTAAAAACACTGTTGTGATATTACTAACAACTGCTTTTATAAAATTAATTTGACATTTCGATATATATACATCCTTTCAGTCATTTTTATGTTAACAATGCTAAACTTAAAAAATAACAAGCTTATAGTAACATTAAAATGTCATATCATATCCAGTCAAACATTTGTCCATATATATATATATATATATATGTCCTTGTAACTGTTGAAATACTCTTAGTGAAAGAAAGATCTCAGAATCTGTAGGAGGTCCTTTGAAAACAAAGGAACTATCTTATTTCAGTGGTTTCCTCTTTTTTTTTCCCTCCTCTGTCTCTTTCTCTTCCTCTCTGCTCTGAATTTTCCTCCTTTCTCTTTCTCTCTAGTGCCCATTACTTTCTAGTGAATTTCTCAGTCTCTGCAGGAAATGGGGAAGGATTCCCACACAGTTTTCTACTTGGATGCTTCACACGGGTCTGTCCACCGCGTACTGGCAAGCGCTCAGGTTGGAAGCAGGGTTCTGCACACTGGCATAGCCAAAACTGGAGTGCTGCTTGGCTTTAAGTCTCAGACTCGCCAAGCTCGAGTTACATGTGTCCCTATAAACATATGGAGGTGTTGGAGGAGCATAAGGACAGGCTGGCGTTGGCACTGCAGAATTCAGGGAGGGATTGCTCAAGTTGTTCAAGTTATTCAGGCTGTTGAGGCTGGAGCCGGGCACCCCGGTGACTGCAGAAGGTACCATGCTTGAAGACATACTCATGGAGGATATGGAGTTTGGAGGGGAGAACATGCTCTGAGAAGACAGAGGGTTGACATTCATGGAGTTGAAAAAAGGAAAGCTTTTGGTGGAGAGGGAAGCAGAGGTCAGGCCCTTGGCTGCCCAGTTGTTGTACGAGTAGCCGGGGTACATGTCATCGTAGGGCTGCATGAGGCCATTAAACTGCGGACCGAAGCCGTTTTTGCAAAGCTCGGCTTGCTGGTTCCTTTCTCTCTTTCTCCATTTGGCTCTGCGGTTCTTGAACCAAACCTTTGGAAACGGGGGGAGAGGGAAGGAGGGAGATGCAAGTTAGTCAGGAGCCACCACAACCACCGCAGCCCTTTGCAGGTTCTTGGGGCAACAGCCAAGCCTGTCCGCATGGAAGTTATATATAAAATTTTGTACGAACATACATATATGAATGTATCTCCATGTAGAAGGGCACCTCCTCCTCTGTGGAGCCCTGTGCTGGGCCGAGGCAGACGTGCGCTGTCGGGACAGCCGAGCATCCTCGGGGCCGCATGGGTTTAGCAAAGCAGATTCGTGGCCGCCTCATTCCGCCCTCACCACGGCCCCCCCACTCCCCCCCTCCAAGCCCGCCTCCCCCCCGCAGCCCTCCACATAATTTGTGATGCTCTAATTTGCGCCACAGAGGCCAACGCTTCCTTCTTATTCTCTCCCTTCTCCTGCCTCCCTTTCTCCTTGGGTTTTTTTAATCTCCTTCTCTCTTGACTTTTTCTGTACTGAAGGCATCCAGGGAAAATACAAAAGTGCAAAAGGGAGAGTAAAACACCTGGAAACGCGCGGAATATTTAAGGCGATGGTACGGGAAAGGAGGGGGAAGCCAGCAACTAATAAATCCTTGCTTCAGTTTGTTAAAGCTACAAGTTCCTCTAGCGTGAAAGCTTCCAGAACCAAAAACTTCTTTCTAAACAAACTTGTTCGACTGCACTTTGGATGGGGGCGGGGGGGGGGGCGGGAGATAGGTAAAAAATAACCAAAACCCACCATTTAACAACGTGCTAAATGAGATCTAAGGGACCCTCCCCGCGCAGACAATGGGAAAAACGTACCCTTTCCCAATCCACATCTGGGTGTCTGACCTGTCGGGCAGCCGCCAGCAGCCGCCTTACCGTGTGTATTGAAACCACCCCGGGGTGTTTGTGGTAACCCCCACTCTGGCCGAGCCGGGCGGAGGCCGCCCGGGCACCACGGGGACGGGCCCGTCTGGAGGCACCGCACCGACCGATACAAAAACTTCCGGGAAAGCCGCACCGCGACCCACAGCTCGCCGTGCTCCGGGAGGACATCGGGCTCGGCCGGGCCCCGCTCCCTCCGCGTGGCTGCCCCGGCGCTAACACCGCCGGCCCGAGGCTGAGAGCCGGCCCCGCTCGCTGCCGCCCCCGGTTCTCACTGTCTCGCTTTCCTCAAGCGACCTCGGGGAGAGGATTTATGTGGGATTTCCGAAAATCTGAAGGTTCGGCCCGTTTATAGGTTTCTTTTTGTGTGCGTGCGTTGGGGTTTGCTGTTTTTCTTTTTTTTTTTTTTTTTTTTTTTTTTTTTTTTTTTTTTTTCCCCCAGCGCGGCGTTTGCAGGCGAGCAGGATTCGGCCGCGGTATCTCTGCAGCGCCGCGATGGTCCCATAAATCTCAGAGGGGGGTAGAGGGTGGAGAGAGACGCTCGTCGAATTGTGAAACCCAAAGAAATAGAAAATGCAAGGAAGGGCACATTGGGAGTGCCTCGGAGTGAAGCAAAGCTCTTGTGTATTTTACATCTTTTTCTCATTAGAGACAGCGCAGGTTGCAGCCTGTTCCAAGTTGCTTTCTTGGCTAATGTTTTCATTAGCGTTTCGATCAAAAGGAGAGGGACGCGTTGCACGGTTAGGGCGAAACGTGCAGCAAACCATATTTCAGAGACACAGAGAGAGATCCCAATCTGTTTCGCTTTGACAGAAATGTCCTGCTCTGCCCTGCTTTTGTGCAAAGGCTCTGAAGTTTACATACAAGCCGAAATCGAAAGCAGCTGCAAATATTTCAGCCCTCCTTCCCTTTCCCAACCCACCCTGACCCCCGCTGCTCCAAGCCGGGGTGCCGTGTCAGCACTTACCCTAACCCTGGCCTCGGTGAGGTTGGTCCAGACGGCGATCTCCTCCCGGGTGGACATGTCCGGGTAGCGATTCCGCTGGAAGGTGGCCTCCAGCTCCTGCAGCTGCTGGCTGGTGAAGTGAGTCCGCTGCCGCCGCTGCCTCTTCTTCTTGGAGGGGTCCTCGGGCCCCGCATCCTCATTCTTGCTCTGTTGGCTCTTATCCTTCTCTGTAAGCGGGGGAAACAAAAAAGAAAAAACAAGACGGAAAACGAGGGCGCCTCAGCCTCCTCTGCGTCCTCTCCAGCGGCTGGGGAAAAGCGTGTCCCCAGCGCTGCTGGATCCCGCAGACTGCCCTGAACGCGACTCGACGCTGTAATGATTAACCCGCGCCGTCCTCCCGCCGCCGCGGCTTCTCCGCGCCCCGCGGACACCCACGGGCGGCTCCTCCCGGTGGAACAGCCACCGCCGGGGCAGCGGGACGGAGCCGCCTCTCTGCACGCAAGCTTTCTGCCTATGTGCTTCCATATTATTCTCCCGTCTGCACGCACGTAATTCGTTTTATTTGCTTACCTACACCCGTGTTATTCGCCCGCCTGTAACAATATTCTGTGTCCGTATATATCCCTATTTGTCTGTATCGGTATTACTCGCCCATGAACTCCCACGTTATTTGCCGAGCTGTATCCATGTAACTCGCCTACCAGCATACATGCTACTCGCCTATCCTTACATATGTCATTATCTTCCTATACGCCGACACACAGACACCGCACGCGAAAATCCACGGAACGCATCTCGGCTCGGGTGCGGGACGCTCCCGGGCGGAGGGGCGGCGGCACATCGCGGTCCGCGGGGCTGCCAGCCGGGCCGGTGCAGGACAGGGCGGCGGGGCGCCCGTCGGGCTGGGGTCCCTGCCTCTCACCCCCTCTTACCTGCGGCCTCGGGGCTGGAGGTGTCGGAGATGGTGTGCACCTCCAGCCGGTGCTTGGCGGACTCCAGGGAGGAGCGCGCCTGCCCCGGCGCCAGCGCCGTCGCCATGGCCAGCGCGGGCTGGTGGTGATGGCAGGATGATGAAGAGGAGGAGGAGGAGGAAGGTGAGGAGGAGCACAGCTTATTCCCGGCTCCCAGGCGCTCCAGGCTTAACGGGTCCTTCATGCAGTTCATCGGCAAAAGAACGCCAAAGTCTACGTGCGCGCCTGAGGGGTCGATAGGAGAAGGTGTGCGTGTGTCTGTAGGTGTCGGTACGTGTAGGAGGGTCCGCGCAGCGCCCCCTCCGCGGACGCGGAGCAGCCCCGCGGCTCCGGGGGTCAGGGCTACCGGCCGGGGAGCCGCGCCGGGGCGGGCGACGTTCGACTAGAGCCCGGGCGGCACGGCGAACCTCGAAGCCCCCGCCGCCCGGGGGGGCGCGGCGGCGGCGACAGGAGAGCGGGCGAGTCCGGTCCTGTAAGAGCCGTCACGGCGACACGGCAGCTCCCCGGCCGGCGGCCCCCGGCCCGCCGCGGGGCTCCGCGGGGCGGGGGCGGCGAGGAGCGGCGGCGCTCCGCGGGGCGCTCCTCTCCGCTGCCCGCGCATGGACCCGCGCCGCGGCCGGCCCCGCACCGCATCAGCTCAGTCGCTTCCCTCTTGGCCTGACATCTTAAACCGGCGGCGGCCTTCCCCGCGCCGCACGTCACCCACCCCGCCCCGCACCGCCCCCGCACCGCCCCTTCTCCGCCCGCCCCGCCCCGCTCGCGCCCCGCCCGCCCGCCCGCGCGGCCCTGCGCGCCCCGCGCCGCCCCCCGCGCTCTCCCGGTGATGGGCACACCCGCGGCCCCAAAAACCTCCGCCCGGTGTGCCCCGCGGGGCAATCCGAGTCTGGAGAGCCCGGCCTCCGCCGCCGGCTCACGGGGCACCCCGTCGGAGAGGCTCCGGGAGCGTCGGCTCCGCGTCTCACCGCACTCCCGGACCTGCGGGAGTGAGGAGCCGGGGGCTCGGCACTGCCAGAGCCGCTGCAGTAGGGTAGAGAAAAGCCCGATTCCCTTCCCATGGAGGGGGTGGAAAATAAGCAGGACGGGGACTCGGCCGGTTAGACGGCGGACCTTGTTCTGGTAACAGCGACAATTAAACACAAACGACAACAACCTCCCCTCTGCCACATAGCTACGGAAAGCTTCACACCGCGCTCGGAGATCCCCGAGCTCGCCGGCTTTCTGCTCTTCCTCTATCCGCACCGAAGGCAGAGTACAGGGGGGAAAAATCCTTTCCTTGGCTCTGCCATTCCCGCCCCTTCTCTGCAACCGCGTTCCCAAAAGCTAGCCCCCAAGGACACTTTTCCACCCTGGTTTTACAACTTACTCGCACAGTAATCCGCGGGACCATTCCTCCCTCTCTGAGAGGAGCCGAAGGGATCATCCCGCGCCCCCGGGGCGCCCGGAGCAGCCCACGAATCCGCGCCCACGCAAGTCGTTCACAGCGTTTGGCCAAGTCCCACAGCGGGTCGGGCGCCGGCACACAAACCTCTCAAACCCCTCTCCGGGGTTTGGGGACAGGATTTGAGTCCTCTCCCGGGCAGAGGCAGTAGAAGGACGGGCTGCACTGTCCCGCAGTGTCCGCTCGTGGGACTGCTCATTGCACCGGAATGAGGCTGCTGTGGACCCGCACCTCGCAGGAAGCAGGTGCGAGGCGTTTTCACGCACGTCTAAGGCGGGTGCAGGTTGCCCTCCCATGCTGGTCAGGTCCTCCTGGGGCAGAGAAGTCTGTCACCGAGCCCTAGCTCACAGGGCAGACACTGCCCCAGGGGAGTTGTGGCAGTCCTAGGGATGGGGATTCTGAAGGAGCCCAGGAGCGGGAAACGCAGGTTTGTGTCTCTATCTTCAGTTGATCTGGCTGGTCGCTGGTACTGAAAAGTTACCGAAAGCTTCCCCTACTGTGGCCCTACACATCCACATCCCAGCGCCCAAACTTTTCCGTGTCCCGTTCCCATCCCGTCCACTACACCCCACCCCCACCTCCCTCAAGGGTCTTCCTTACTCGCCGATTCTCGTTCAAGGTACATATCATCCATCGCAATCTTAGTTATCGCTAAATTATACATATTACTTTCGCAGCCTGTTAGTAAAGAAGGTTAAATTAATTTACATTCTGCTCATTATCTGGTGTTTAAATGATGTGTTTTTATCCCTGAGATTTGGCAAAGAATCTCTTTCCTCAGACCCCACAGCGTTTCGACGGAGACAATGCTCTTACATTTGTAGTGGATTTTAATCTGATAAGACTCTAATTTGCTTAAGTCTTTTAAATAGGGGGTTTAAAATGATTCTAGCCGTTTTCTTATTGAATTTCCTCTAATTCCCCCAAGATCATAAAGTATATGTGTAAAGTAAATATTTCCTCCCTTTGCACCGGCAGCAGATGACCTATAACTAAGTCAATATGAATCCAGCTCCATTCTGCACAATTTGTTTACCAATCATATCCTAGTTTCTTCTTAACCTCTCTCTACCTCTGTGGTCCCGCACCGAGAACCGCCCCCCGGCCTTTCCCCACTGCGGGGCCGTGCCAAGACCGCGGGCAGGGGGCTGCCCCAGCCCCGGCCAAGCGGGCGCGGCCTCGGCCTCTCAGCGAGGGGCACCTGGGAGGGGGCGCTGCCCCTCTCCAGCCCCCACATCGGGGTGAAAACAAATGTGCAAAGCCCTGGGGAAGGAGAGCCAGAGGGACAGGTGGAGAGGGAGGTATTTCCCTCTTCCCCTCCCCCCCCCCCCCCCCCTTTTTTTTTTCGGACGGGGCAATGCATCCCTGTCTTGGATGATACCCATCATCACCTTTTTTTTTTTTTTTTTTTTTTTTTTTTCCCTTCTCATTCATTCATTTTCAGTCATTTTGGGGCAATGCTGGCTTCTTCCACTGCGACTCGAAGCGAAAAGTCCTTCCCGAGTGCGGGGTGCAGAGCGCTTGTTACGCGCTTTGTGCCCTTGCGAGGCGAGCGCCGGCGCCCGCCGGCCGCAGCCTCGCTGTTTCGGGACATTCGAAGGGGGCAGAACGTTCCCGGTGCGTTCCCCCGAGGGACGGGGAGAGGAGGAGCAGGGCCCGGCCACCGCGCCGCCCTCTCACATCTTTCCTAGCTCCAGCCCCGCGTCCCACAGCCACAAGTGAGACAGACCCTCTAGCTGGCCCCGCGCCCCGAAAAGGAGTGCACAACACTGGCCTGGGCCCCGGCAGCCCAAAGGGCGAGGCTGTCGGCATTTACGTGCCTTTGATTAAAACTCCCCCACCCCGGGCAGGAGGGGAGCTACCACACAGCATTAGTTGTCATGGTGACCATAAATCACGTAAATCCAAAAATACCCACCTATAATCTGAGATGAAGCTTTTATTTCCCAAGTGAAATAATATTTTAAAAGCTGTCAGCCATCCGAAAAACAACCTAATTGTAGTCACCCAAGTAATGTATTAGTGGTAAAGGTTTCAATTAAAATGTCAGGTGTTTAAATTTTTTTTCTTTAATTTTTTTTTTTTTTCTGGTGGAAGTTACCATCACCTTTCGGGTTCGGGTCCTAGCCATGAAACCGTTCCCGCCGGCTCACCTGCGTACCAACTGTCCGCGCCTGCTGCGTGTGGCTGCCATCACCAAAGAAAACCCCAAAACTACTTTGGGAATTGCTCTCTCTCCTTTTCGCCCTGAGCTGCATGGCCCGTCGGGGACGAGCCCCAGTGGATTGGGGGACATCCGTCGCTTGCGAAAAATGGGGAATAGAGGATGCTCCTCATTCCTCTTCAGCTTTTTAATTTCATGGGAGTTTTTGGTGTGGGTTTTTTTTTTCCCCTGTTTGGTTGGTTGATTGGTTGGGGTGGGTTTTTGTGTGTGTGTGTAAGTAGGGTTTTTTTGTTAGTTTCTCCACGCTGTTTTTTGAGCTCACCCGGGACGGCCGGTGCCCGCACCGGTGCAGGAGGCGGGAGGGCCGAGAGCAGGACCGGGAGCTGAGCGGCTCTGCTGGGGATGCCAGAGGGTGGCCAGACCTACTGCGGGTATTTATTTTCCCACTTTTCGTTTATCTCCTCACGAGATCTTTGTTTCTAGGCGTAATACTCCCCTAAATGGATAAATTGGTTCTTATGTAGAGCCTTCAACTAGTCCTGTTGTCTTTTACCTTTGGCTTGTTGTCTTTCGCCTATCTCGGATTACCGGGTATTCTCCTCGATGAAGAGCCATTAATTACCCATTCAGTCAATATTAGGAAGACTACAGAGCTTTTTACATAGGATTAAGAAGACATCAGATTGTTCCGTTAGTATATTCCTACTCACGAATAAGCTTTCGTTATACATTTAGTTTTCCCTGGAGTGAGGCTAACAACTGCTGCATATATTATTCTCAGAAGGCAACCGCGGAGGTGGAAAATTCTATAAACGAAGCGCAATAAATAACTTCTAATTTGCGCTTGGCGGGGGGTGCGGGACGGGGCGCGCACCTTCTGTGGTGCCCCGCAGGGACAGCGCACCAGCGGAGTGCTTGCGACCTGGACAGAGAATATCTCGGCTCCGCGGCTCGGGTCGCAATTCCGGGGACAAATTTGGCCACGCTATGTGGAGGGGAGGGTGCCGCTCGGCTCTGCCTGGCGGCCCAGCGGCGGCAGCGACTCTCCGGCTCCGCCTCGGCCCCCCCGCGCTCCCTCCCTCCCGCGGAGGCAGAGGCTGCGCGCCCACCTCGTCCCGGAGCTCAAAAAAGGCACCGACGCCGGCGACCTTTGCTTTGCACGCTGCAGCGTCTTCAGCCAGTCTGAACGGAAAGCTGAATCGGCGTTAGGTTTTTAAGTTTTTGGTATTGAAAATAATGTTCAGTTACGGAATATTCAGACCAATTTTTTTTTTTTTTTTTTTTTTTTTTTTTTTTTTTTTTTTTTTTTTTTGCGATAGAATTGAAACAATCAATTTGGAATGCTGAATGGTGATATAAGACGGAATGTAATTTCAACATATTATGCTGGAAGCTGCTGTTTCAGCAATACCCAGATTATCGATTACAGGGAAGGATACCTCAAGCAGAATTCACAAACCTAACAAATCGTATAGATTACATATATATACGCGTACACACAAAAAACTTAAGTATCCTTTCGCCCTGCATAAAAATTATTCAAACAAACCCACCACCGATAACTATTTACAACTGCCGTGGGTCTGCCGAAGCGTGTGCTGAAGTTTTCCTAATTTTGTGGAACTGGTCACCCAGCAGCAATTTTCCTGTCTCTCTGAAGAAACCTGACACCCGCCGGGCTATGCTTGACACTCTAGGCTGCAATAATATTTTCATACTTTCCCATTTTCCTTTTCTCGGCATGGCCACGGACTTGTTTCTTCTGGGACATCCCTCCCCCTCTGCGCCCCATTCCCCGCGGGAACCCGGCACGCCGTGTCGTTTCGGAGGGTGTCCTACTAAATTTCGTTTCCTCCTTTCGCAGAACCATCGATTTGACAGAACAGTCGCATGTTTTGCTATTACTACCAGTGGTTCTAGTTAGCGATCGTTCTCCTCAGGGCCACCGACGGTGCCTATCTCGCGAAATTACCTCACCGCCCTCGTAATTTCCAAAGATGAAATGTGACAGAGGGGGGTCCCCAAACACCCCTGCTTCCTTCCCCGCCTCCCCCACCAGCCAGCCCCAAAGATCAGACTTTTTGCAAACTAAATCCCCAAAGCAAGACATCCTTACGGTCAGGTAAGACAAAAAACAACGAGTACCACGCGGTTTTAAGCAAATCAAAGCCAAGACCCAACAAACCCCTCCGGTATCACCGGAAAACACCCGTGATTTCTACGGTTTACAGCAAGCAGCCCGAGCAGCTCAGGGCATCTCGGGACGTGCCATTATCCGTCGCACAGAGGCAGGGACTGAGGCAGCACACAGGGTTCATCCCCCCATCCACAGAGATATATTCTCATATCTGCAGAGATATATCTGTATCCGAGGTCGTCGCTCTTCCCTTCCCCGTAAATGGGAACGTTTTAATGGTCAGGCAGCACCGCGTTGCTTCTTGGTCTCGGACATATGTTTTAATTAATGGCATTAAAGGTGTTTAGATAACAATTTCCCCTTCAGCCCGGCAAGCAAAAAACAGACCGGCTGGTACGGTAACAAGGCAGGAAATTTTGCGTGTACTACAGTAATCCAGGTTCATAATTGAAGTTTAAGAAAATAACCATTTGTTTCTCGGCAGAGGAAGTTAAAGTTACCGTGTCAGGGAGCATATGTGGATATTACTTTTATAAATACTTAGTCGAATAAAGCTGACTTGGAAGGGCTCATAAATTTATTATATCAGAAAGGCCCCCACTTTTCCATTAGATCGTGCTAAGGGCTTTGATTAAGACCACCTGTTCATCGGGAAGAAAAGGCAGGGAGGGTAAAAAGGCCTTTCTTATTTGCAAACCATATATAAAGCAATGTCACCCTTCCTTTCCACATTATTTAACACTTATTACTGGCCGAAGGAAAAAATGCCAGGCTGTGGTAAAGCCTATTTGTGCACGATTTAATATCGTGTATGTTTCCGGGATTAAAAATTATCGGTTCGTAATACTTTGGCGTTTGGAATTACCCCGGATTTTGCTCGCTAACCTTCCTTTAGCCCAAGCGTTTCTTCTGCTAGGGGTTTTGATGTCCAGCTAGCAAATCCTGTTTTAAAGTCCCAGGAGGCGGGTGGACTCGAGAAGGGGACGTGGCCTCTCCTGAAATCATTGGATGTTATTTGAGAAATAGCGAGCTGTTTGGCCAAACAGGGTTAATACAGTATTCTTACAAGGAAGTGTTTAACCACGAGACCAGGAATACGTGCATTATTAATTCACTCTAGTTTCCTGTATTATTAATTCAGGTTAATGTATTTTATTTAAACAAAATTACGTTTATCTTGGATTAAACAGTCTCTCGAAATACAGAGCGCTTGTTTTCTTCTTCGTAATATGTTTGCATTGCTGTTTTTCTTTACCACCCCTCGGGCTCGCCTGTCAGACCCCCTGAAAAGGGCAGGGGAAGAGAGACAGGAGCTCGCTCTGCTGCACACGGGGCGCTGTGGGGGGTGCCTACCTCTGGGGGCAGGAGAGGACTGGCGGCTTGTTTACAGGCGAGGGGGTGGTGTCAAAAAATAGAAAACAAAAATAAATACGAGAGCGGCGCTGCGGGTGTCTAAACGGCGCGCTGACAGCGATGCTTTTTTGGGGGGGGCACGCGCTGGCGGCGGGAGCAGGTGCGCGGCTGCAGCCGCGGGGGTGCGCGCACCCTCTTTCCCCGCTGGCTGCCCTCTCCCGCGGCCGCGCACCTCCCGGCGCAAGCGGCGCCCGGTGCGGACAGCAGAGGGCGCCCTGGCGCCGCGCAGGCGGCCCCGACCCGGCGCTGTCGCCGCCGCCGCTGCCCCGCAGCGCGCCCGCGGAGCCACCGCTGCGTGCCACCGGCGCCGCGGGCGGCCGCCCGGACACCATGCTGCCGCGGGCTCCGTGCGGCCCTCCAGCGCCCCTCGTTCATCTCCCCCTTTAGATGTCCGCCTTCGGAATAAAGACACTCGACGGCGGCGGCCTGCACACGCCTGGGGATGGGGACGCGGGGCGGGGAAGGAAGGGGACAGGTAACTGGGTGGGTGGTCAGCGCCCGACGCTGCGCAGCCCTTCGCGGAGGTGGCGCCGCTTCCCCGGGGCCGGCCCGCCCGGCTGCACACCCGCGCACCGCTCCGCACGGCAGCGGGGCCGCTGTGCCTCTTGCCCGGCTGGCGGTGGAGTCTCTTACCTAGCTGAACACAGGCGGAGACAAGTTTGCGGCAGTTGGACTCCATTACCCGTTATCTGCAAAAGATGAAAGCACGGGAGTTTTAAAACAATTATTTTGGGACTGAAAAATACATGCAAAAACCCGAAACACAGCACCCCCGGGAGCTACGTCGCAAGGACGCAGGCTGGATCCCGTACCTTTCTCCAGTGACACGAGCAGTGTCCCCCCTTCTTGCCTCAGCCTCGGGTCCCACCTAAGTCACACCACGGGACAGGCGCAAACACTCGTGGTTGTTTCCCAGCTCGTCGAACCCTCCGGCCTCCCTGCACCTCTAGTCATTTGGAGACGCGTAGGAGAGTCCTCTAACCTCGTCGCCGTGCTCAGGCGCGGGACAGGCCTAGCCCGGTGGCAGGGGTGCCGTAGGGCAGTGGGTACCAGCAGCCGCTGCCCCACTGCGGCGGAAGTTGCGCGGCAGCGGCTGCGTCTCCGCGCTCCCCGGCCGCCACCGCCGCCTCCCTCTATCTGAGAGGTCGGGCAGTAAAAATCACAGGATTAGTGCCTGATTGAGATGTCTGTTCGTGAGATATTACAAAATTCATTATCACAGCTCTCTACTAACTCGATATGAAGTAACACAGATGGGATTTTATTAGTCCAGGCTTCAAATGTTTACTTATGATAATTTCGGGGGAAATTTGCATGTCACCATCATTTCGGTAATCTTTCTTCTTCTTCTTCGCTTCTTTTTTAATGTCTGGACCGGGCGCATTATTAGCTGGTGCTTAGAAATCCGGCAGCCTGGAGCCGAGGCATGTTTGGGATGAGCAGTGCCAGACGCAGCACCCACCGAGAAGAACCCCGAGGCCCCGGCCCTGCCACCCTCCGCCGGGCAGGCAGGATAAGGCCGTAGAAAAAGGGGAGAAAAGAGGGAGGAAATAATAAATTTTTTAAATTAAAAAAAAAAAAAAAGAGGGGGGAAAGGAAATGGAAAGGCGCTGTTATCGGGATTCTTCGTGGTCGTGTCGTGACACGGCGATTTATATTCCCAGATGAACAACGCCAGGGAGGAACTCCGTTCCCTCCAGCAGCCGGGCCTAGCACACGAGCAGCGCCTAAATTAATCGGGAAGGCGATTAAGAGAACCTTAATTCTTCGCCGACGGTCCTCATTTCGGGATCGGTCTCCGTCAAGATTAGTCCTGCGTGACAAATGCCCTCCCCCGCGGCCTGCCCCTATGGCTGATTTATCTCACGAGTGGAGACACTCGGCTCCCCCCACGCACACGCACCGACACCGAGGGGAAGTTTTTCCTCTCTGTAGAAATGCCGGTCTCTTCGGAGAAAAATGCCTTTCTCGGACGGATTATTATTATTATTCCTTCCTCGCCCATATTACTTCTTCCCTTTCTCCTCTCCATATCCTCTTAATTCTTGTTGCAAGGCACATCGCAGCACGGGGCCAAGGGGAGCGTTTTCCTATTGTCTCCAGCCCGGCGACTCAAACGAAAGCAACTCCACTTGCTTCTCCACTTCCCTTTATCCGAGTACTCAGATTTAAATACCTCAGCACCTCTGCGCGCCCACAGCCCCAGCAAACACACCAGCCGTGCGACCTTGCCTTTCTCTATGGCCGGGCCCTTGCGGCAGCAACCTGCTCGGAGCAACTGCAGGGCGCGGACAGGAAAGCGAAGTCATAGGGGATTATTATTTTTTTTTTCCTTATAGGTATCGATCACTGTTCTTTCGGGAAAAAAAAAAATCCACAATCCCCAAAAAACTGGAGTCGTCTGGCAAGGATCTCAGTACTGCCCGAAATGCTGTGGCCCGTGATTTTGGCGGGACGCTTTCCGCCAGAGGCCCCCGGCCACTGGCTCTCAAACGAAAGGGGTTCCGTGCGGGGCCTACCCCTCGGCGGTGCCCGCGGGGCAGCCGTGCCCCGCCGTTCTCTCGCTGGCGGTGCCGGTGGCTCCCAGCCGCAGACCCCGCAGCCGGCTCGGCAGACCCGCCCGCATCGCTTTGGGACGGCCCGAGCCCGCTCGGCGCCGCTGCCGCCCCCCGCCCAGGTCCGCGCCTCCGCGGCGGGAAGCGCTGCCTGCGCGGCCGGTTCCTCGGCGCCCGCCCCGCCGGGGAAGCGGGATCCCGGCGAGCGAACGGCGCGGAGGCAGCGCGGCTTCCCCGGCCGACAGCCCCGCGGGACGGGCCGCAGCCGCCCGGGAGGACATCAGCAACCCGAGCCCGCAGGACCCTGCCCGGCCGGCCCGCGGTCCCGCTGCTCGTCCCGGGGCGCGCAGAGCCTGGACCTGCCGGGTTCGTAGCCCCGCGCCCGTCCCGCCGACACCCCCCGAGCCTCCCGCACTCACCGGTGCCGGTTGCGCTGCCCGCCCCGCTGCTCTCGCTGCTGGTGCCTGTGGCTGGCGGGGGCGGCGGGGCCGCGCCGGGCTCCTGCGCTGGCTGCGGGGCCGCGGAGCCACCGCTGGCTCCCTCCTTCCCCGGCCCTCCCGCGCCCCCGCCCCGCCCCGCCCGCCTCCCCGGGCCCTGACGTCACACAGGCTCCGCCGAGCGCTCCCCGCCGCCGCGGGGCCGGGCCGGGCCGGGCCGGGCCAAGGCGGGCGGCTCCGCGGCTCTCCGCGGGCACGGGCGCAGCGGCGGCGGTGGCAGCCCCCGTCCGCGAAGGGGGCAGGGGGCAGGAGGCAGGAGGAAGGACAAAAGTCGGCGGAGGCGGCGCGGCGGCGGGCTAGGTAGCCAGAGGAAAACCGAGGTGAGCGAGGACGGCCGTGGCCTCTCCGCGCCCGCTCAGGGCGCGCCCTACTCCGCCCGGCTGGGGAGGGGGGCACAAGTAACTGTGGCCGAAGTTTCCCGGGCCGGGCCGGTGGCTGTCCTTGCACCAGGTGTGAAGAGGGATCGGCAACCTATTGGGAGAGGTCTCGGTTTCCTGTTTTAACCCACTTTTTTCTTTTTTCTTCTTTTTTCCCATTTTTTTTCTTACTTCTTACAAATATATATATTTGTAATTTTTTTTTTTTTAATGCGGGGTGTTCTTGTTCGTGCCTGTATTGGTAGCGCAGTGCTGGGATAGCAGAAATCCTGCCGCTCCTCTCTGTTAGTCGCCCTGCATAATTTACGCACAATAGCGAGAAAATGCTACACTCTTTCCCTTTACCCCGAAGGACACCGAGCTGCCTCCAGGGGGAAATTTATTTTCCATTTTGCGGCGTTTTCCGTGTTTAAGAAAATATCGAAGTCGGATTTCTCTACTCAGATCAAACTAAAACGATCGCTTTTTCTCGCAGCGCTTCCGCGGCTTTGTTTATAGAGGAACCACGCGAAAATAAAGTAGGCGCTTTACTAACTCGAAGGCTACACCTGATCTCTTTGTGGCTATTTTAAAGTTATTTCAGCCTGGAGTGAATTTTAGTTATTTATAGCCGTGGGCAGGGGGCTAGGCAGTTATTGCTGGAGGGGAAAGCGAACCCTTGGAAGAGGCCAAGTTTTCCGTGGGTCGTTAAGTCAGCCCAGCCGCAGCCGGCAGCACCACCGCTCCACGGCGTGCCCAGAAAAGCCCTTTGATTGCGACGCCGCAGCGGTCGCCGCGCCAAGCGAAGGGGGTGACTTTCTCTAGCAAGAAATGAAATCGTGTGGGAAAATCTAGGGAGAAATAAATTAGTTAATTGCGTCCTTTGCTACCTGTGTTTCTATCCCTGGGAGCGCTCTGCCAGGTGAAATCCAGTTTCTCCGCGCATCCGAAGAAAGAGCGGGAGTGAGAGGGACTCCCAGCGCCCACATCTCACTTTTGTTTACCCGGGAGAAGCAAACTGCTTGCGCCGGTGTGCATCTTCCCCACAGCCCCAGCCCCGCTGTGTGTCGGGCAGGGAAGACTGGGACGCCCGCCTTGGCAGCGCGGCCGCGGAGCGGGACGGCCCGCCGTTCATCGACCGCCTCCGCGCCGGGCGGCTGCAGGCTCCGTCCGCCCCGGAGAGGCTAAAGTGAGCAGCTGGTGGGAAATGCAAATGGCTCCTGGAGAAACATAAGATACTGGATGATTTTCATTCCCTCCTCGAGTGTGTGGAAGGAGCTGGACATACGTTTCACGCTCCTAATCCTTCTTTTACATTTTTAGTCATACTCCTATTAAACAACTAATTAATGCCTAGAATCACCAGGGAATACATTAGACATGCTGCCGTGGAAGAGGGGTTCCAGGGTGTCTGGAAACTATGGAGCCGACTTAATACGAGGTTTTCATTTTTTTTTTTTTCCCTTCTGTCAAAGCAATAAATGTAATAATAGATTTCAGGGCGAGCAAAGGGCGCGACGGCTGTATTTATAGTCTATCTCCTCCCTTTCGCCAGCGCAGTGACAGCAGCTTTAAAACCCCTTAGGAGGCTCCGGAGCCGTTCCTCGGAGGGCGAGGCGGCAGTGGCGGGGGGTTTGCAGCTGCCCCGGCCCGGCTGGGAGGCGGAGAGCCGCGCGGAGAGCCCTCCGTCCCGGCCCACGGCAGGCAATCCGGCTTTCCGAACCGCTTGAGAAGAGGGTCGGAGTTATTTATCGTCTCAACAGATGGAAAAGCTGTTTTCTTAAAACCTATCTCGACAATCCGTTTGCAGGCACCTGGCGCACCACCCGACTGCGGCGGGTGCCGTGGGGCTTTTGCCTGGGTAATCCCGTATCACAGAGTGGATGAGGCAAAGGAGAGCTCGGTCAGCTTCCCCACTGCCCAGGGACGAAGGAAGAAAGGAAGGGGAATACAAAAAAAAGGGAAAAAGCCTCCCTCAAACAAACAAACAAAACCCAAAACAAAAAAAACCAAACCAACCAACCAACCAAAAACAACAACAACAAAAGAACCAGACAAAAAACAAACAAAACCAAACAAACAACCCCCCCCCCAAAAAAAAAAAACCCATAAAATCCCCCCCCACCCCAAAGCGTATGTAGCGGGGACTGAGCGCAGAGCCCAGCCGTATTTTGGGCAGCCCTCAGCGTCTGCTGCAGGCCGCCAGCGCTGCGGAACCGGCGGGAAAAGGAGTTATCCTCCGAAGTGCGAGATGGGGCAATTCACGACCATTTACTTTCTTCATTCCCGGATTATGATCTCAGCCCTCGCAAGCAAACCCTCCTGTCTCCCTCACAGCCTCTCCTCCCACCTCTCTGAGCTCCTTATCTGTCAGCAAACGAGTATGTAAATACCTATAGCTGGCTATGTTTAACACACTCAAACATTATTGATTTGTTGGGCTGCTCGAATATTTTCTTCCTGTCCAGATCTGGTTTCAAATTGCCCATTCAGGCTGTTCATTCCAATGCTACAATACAGTAATTGTTAAAAAATTAAGCATTTCAAATGGACCCATTGATTTGCATATAAATTAAAATTATTACGCCTCGCGAATTCCAGTGTTTTATAATCATTTCGAAATTAGCGCTTAACCACTTGATCTGAAAGAAAATATAAATGTCTGTTTTGACTTACTAATGAATTGCCTAATTAAACGTCCCGAGGACGTCGTTTGTTAGTCAGATTGTTAAATCGGGGCACATTAGAGGTAGGGATGACAATGCGAACCAGAGCGAAGCAACCTCTGTTAACACAGAGTAATATAAGCAGTGATTCCCATATTTATTTTCCTTTGCTTTGGTCTCTTACCCCTCTTCTATTATTTTTTAAAATTATTTATTTCCTCTACTTCTCTCCTTCTCTTTTTTATTTTTTTTTATTTTTTTTTTAATAATGAAGTAAAAAAAAAAAAAGAAGAAGCGCAAATATCTGCCTCTGTGCTCCGACCCTGCGGTCGCCGCTTCCCAGGCGGACGTGGATACCCTCGGCCGGAGCCGCTCTCGGCTCGCATCTTCCCGGCAGCGACTGTCTGTTGGAAGGAGGGAAGAGCAATCAGAGCCGCCGAGGCGCGTCCCGCCACAGAGATGCTAACACGGCACTTACCTTCGTCATGAAACTAGGGATAAAAAGGCAGCTCTTCCTAGGAGAGGCAGTGCAAAGGAATGCGAGAAGTTCAGAAAAAAAAAAAAAAAAAAAAAAAAAAAAAAAAAAGAAAAAAGAAAAAAAGAAAAAAAAAGACCGGCGGTGCGAAAATCTGTAGCCTCGGGGGCTAGCCAGCAACCCCTTTCATTTCAAGCACTTATTGATTTGCTGTTGTCATCTTTGGCGACGCAGAAGGACACTTGAAAGAATTTCTGATAGGGCTCTGATCTGAGAAACGAGGTGACCTGACCGGGCTCTCACCAAATTCTTAATTACCACATCAACTGCCTTTAAAATAAAATATAAAAAAATTTTTTAAAAAAAGGAAAAGGGAATAAAAAAAGGGGGGGGGGGGGGAGGAAGAGCGGCGGGGGGGGGGGGGGGGGGGAGGGGATATTTGACAGTATTAGAGTTTGCTTATCCGAACTTTTTTAACCACTCAGAAACTCTCCGTGTCTCCTGCTCCCACCGCCGCAGCCGCAGCCCTGCACCCAAACGACCCCATCCCCTCGCGTTCCATCCCCTGCTCCCCGCAGGCCCGAGCTCTCGGTCCACCGGCGCAGCGATCCAGCGAGACCGCGGGCGCGGAGCAGCCGCGGGGCGCTGCGGAGGGGCCAGCGGAGTGAAACCGCGCTCTTTCCCGGCTCCCAAGGCTGTGCGCATCCCCCGAAGACCCCTTTCTTTCGCACAGACTGAAAGCAGGTCTGGGGAGTAGCCCTCCGTGGGCCAGGGAAGCAAGCCTGGGAACGGAGTTGCTAAAGAAAACACTTCAAATGCAGCAGATCTCAGAGGAGAAGGGGAGAGAGGTCAAGACAAGGGGGGTGTGTGTTTGCGCGCATATGCGTGTGTTACACTCGGCCAGACATGCAAGCCTGTGACTTGTCTGCAGCCAGCTGGTAGAGTGTCATCAAAACTAGATGTATACACTCCAAGCAGGGGAGAAAAAAGGAAAATTCAGATGAGGAAATCAACATGAAAAACATATTGTTGAAGGTACTGCGAGGGAAATAGTGTTTCTTGTTCCTTGTACAAAAGTATACAATGCTGACAGACGACAGCATGCTCTTGGCTGAAGACAGATACACTGCCTTTGTCCCACATGGTGAACACACACATGCACATTCCTTCTTCCTACTCTGGCTGCTGTTTCTGCAGGACAAAGCAAAATCCATCCTTTATATGCATGATTTTCCCCCACCCCCTTTCTCTTTCTATTCCCCCCCATCCCCACCCCTCCTATGTGTGGTTGTTCTTTATTTTAGTATCAAAAGCTGAGGGCTGGGATTAGCAGCTATTTTGGCATCTGATTCTGTCCACCTCACAGCAGTGGCTGGACCCAGGCTGTGAAAGGCCAGCAGGCTGTTGCTTAGCATTTTGTACCCTTGTTAGCTTTGAAGGGGCATTCTCCTTTCCAAGCCAATGCCAGTCCCACCAGATCACATCTGGCCATCAAGTAAGGCTGACGACATCCCTGTTCTCTGTGTCTGCCCCTCCTTTCCCATTTCCAGTGGGTCACCTGCTCAGGTACGGCAACCAGGACTGTATAATTATACCTGAGTCTTATACTGTCTGTCGAGCCTCAGCCCCTCAAAATTCTGGTTTATAGGATGGCAGTAGCCATCACTAGAAATTAGACAGCCTAGCATTAATTTTCAAGCCTTGGTCATTTGGCTTCAGTCAAATGTGGCTGAATGCTATGGCTTCAGTAATTTGTGACAGAAATTTTCGGCTCATATCTTGCTCACAACCAGTACAGTGTACTTAACATGTCTGTCTTCTCCCTATATGCCTGACACTTTGCAATACTGCCATTGAACTTCCTTCTCAGCAGTGTCATGTTGCAGCAAAGGGAATGAATGAAACCACCCCTTGTTATCTTACAGGAGCTGGATTCAAATTTGAAAAATTTGGAAGTTTAGTAGACAAACCTTAGAAGAGGTGCCACTTGGATTTCTTTTTGACACGACTCTCTGTGTTGCTTTGAAAAACTTTTCCAAAGCTTATGGAAACCCAGGATCTCTGTGTAGTTTTAAAATTTATTTTCATCCATACTTGGTAAAATTAGACCTTCTACTAAGTGCTCCAGGTGTAGACTGAAGAGGATGTCACATTTTTCAAAAAACAGGCACTACACTACAACAGTGCTGCCAGTGTTGGAGTGTCACGGTCTCCTTGCCACTTTCATCTGGAAAGCAAGCAAGGTGTCACACCTCCTGTCTGTCACAGCACGGAGGGACCCATCCCTCAGGCTACGAGTGCTGGCAGTGTTTGTGCTCACCCTCTTCAGGGAGCCTCTGTCATGTTCATCAAGTGACTGCTTCTCCTGTGTCTCACTTGCCTTTGCTGTTGCCAGTCCATCTCTCAAGCTGCAAAATGCTCCACCTAAAATGTGTGATCTCTAGCTGTGGCCTTTGAATGTTTCTGAAGGAGAAGGGGGAGAAATGATGCCAGAATGACCCTAAATTATCTCTATATCGTGGTTTTGTTACAAAACAGTGCTCTTTCCTCCTTCGGGCACAAAACAGTTGTGATGAAGCTTATTGAAGCAGAAGAAGTAAATGTGCCTTACTTGGACTTTGCTCTCCTCACACATGATTTCATGATCATTCAGTGTGATGATGTGCAATCGATCCATTCCTGGGTCTTGGCTATCTTTGCTGAGCTACACATGGCTGAAAAAGTAGATACACACTGAAAATACTATCGGTGTCTGATCTCACATCATTCCTTACAGCAAACATTTCTGTCTCCTTTCTGCCTTCTCTGGGCTGTCCCTGCCCTGGTGCGGGCCCCCACACCCTCAGTCCCTCACCGCAATTGCCCCGCGTCGCCATGGAAGGCCCCGGAGTGCATCTTCTGTCCTGGCTGATGGTTTTTTTTGGGTAAGAGTATTTGGGAAGGGGTGTTGGGTGTGCTTTGAAGTTCTGATAGGAGTTTTTGGGATGTACAGTCAGGTTTTGGTAGGCGGCAGGGCTGTTGCACTGCCTGCTCATGGCTGCCTGAGGGGCCACTGCATAGCAGCCTCACTGCAGCCACTGCTGTGCCTCCTCACCCGTGGCTGGCACAGGTACAAACCCACCCAGGAGTGCAGGGGATCACAAACCCCCATCCCTGCTGGCAGCAGGGTGAGGAGAAGGAGGGCAAAATCCCACTCAACATAGGGAAGCCTCGCTCTTGTGCTGGAAGGGACACCTGTCACTGCCATCCTCTATGGTGTGAGGTGTCAGGATGTTCCCAGAGTCAAGACAGGCGTCAGTGCCTGAGGAGATGGCTGAAAGCAGGAGAAACAGAGCTTAACAGCAGCCCAGCTGTTGAACTGGGTCAGCCTGGGAATCCCTGTTGCTGTGAGGGGAGCCTCCAGCCGTGATGCCCCTGACCCACCAGGAAGGACTTGCTGCCCCTGTGCCAGCTTCTCAGCAGCCCTGCCACCAACCCAGGGTGGCTGCTGTGTGGTCAGACTGGCTGGTCAGGCTGTGCCCCAGCCTTTGGAAAGTCTCCATGCTTTAGGAAGGTTAAAGTATTAAGTGGCATTTGGGAAAATCGCTTGAGGAAGGGCAAAGGTGGCGGCACCTGGTGGGTTGTTCTCTGTCTGGGAGTGTGGCCAAGCTCTCTCACTGTAATAGCACTGTGTCCAAGTGCTGGCTCCTTATTAGACACTGCATTTAAAAAGTATTTCACTTGGAGACATAGTGCTAAATTTTCTTCACCAGCTGAGGGCTGCTTCCCTACTTTATTTTTATTTTCCCATTCCCTAATTTTATATGGAGCTATTCTGACCTCCTCCATCAGAGAAGATGTTGAATGCTTTCAGAAAAATATTTGTTCTGATGGAATTTATGATGTGATTCGTTATTCATATTTATGGTTATCTTGATGTGGCAGGTTAGGTAAAAAAGGCTCTAGATGACATTGTGACAACCATGAAAAGCCATATTTTTAGGCATTTTTAGGCACAGCTTACCGAAAAGTGTTTGGAAGCAGAATGTGGATATAATAAAATAAAAAACAGAGTTTGAAGTACTGCAAAGTTAAAAAAACTCACAAAGTCCAACACCTAAGCTAAAAGATAATTTATAGGTACACTGTAGGAGTGTCTAAATATCCCCAGGTAGAAGAAACACTCATTTTGAGGTCAAACTGGACAAGAAAAAGGAAAATATTCTTAGTATTGATTTGGGGGAAAATTTTGATTTTGGGAATGAGTGTATTCAAATCACTAGAGCAGACAAGAAAGCAGAAGAGGAGAGTTTGCTGGCGGGTTTCTCCCCTACATTTCTCTGCTTTCAGGAATCTTGTGTACCAGGAGAACAGTGTGTCTGCCGGTTCTGCCAGTGTTGTACCAGCCCGCTGAACACAGAGGCAGCTTGATGCAGTGAGAGGCAATCTTCTTCCCAGCTGCTTTCGCTGGTGGTGTTGACAGGATCTCCTGAGGAGACCATGCCACATAAACCAGTTCTCCATTCAGCTGGGTCATCCCTTCACCTTTGACTCTAACTGGGGATGCTCCACGAACCCTCATGGAACACGTTTGTGGACTTGCCCATGGTATCTACAGCCACTGATCTCGTGACGGAACTCTTTACACACCTGCTTATCTCACTTTTTTTTCCTGTCTGCTCTCTATTGACCTAATTTTGCTAGTTTTTATCATCCTGGGCAGGGTTTACTCATGTCACAGTGTCTGGGGATAAGAGTCGTGCTGCTTTTCTCTGTTTAGCTTCATAGTATTTAAAAGAATGTACTCCCCGTGTAAATTTTAGGGAGAAAAAAAAGAGACCTTTTAAATTTGGCAGACTGGTGGAGACTGAAGGAGATCTTTCTGCAGCTGATTTATCTGTCTCTGCCTGCTACTGAGTAGCTATAGCACATTTTAGTTATTGTTTTCCCTCCTGTTTTCTGAGACCAGACATTTGCACACAGCCTATTTGTCTTTAACTTATTTTTCTTTTTGCCTTAGAGCACTGGGAACACAAGGGGCCATGAAAACTTTGTGGCAATTACCTTCCTATAAAAGCAAAGTGCAAATTAATGCAGGGAAGCTCAGAAAACACTGCATTATAAGATCAGCCTGGAAGTTATTTCTGTCTTCTCAGATTTTAAAAGCTACTGAGTATACCTGTGATTATAAGTGAGCTGTAGGTCAACAAAAATTGCTGTTAGTGCTTTCATTATAATCTCAATTGTTGGGAGTTTACTTAGCACAAACATTTGCTTTGTGGTGAAAGTATGGCATGTAAGCCTTTTGATCTGCAAGCAGTAAAAAAAAAAAAAAAAACCAACCAAAAAAAAAACCACCCCAATTTTTTTGCTTTGTTTTCATTCCCTCCAAACACACTTTATAAACTGCGTTACAGCATGAGCAATCTGATGTTTGAGCTATAAAACATGGCAAGAATATGGATGACATTGGCCACTCCCCCCTTGCTTGGTTTGGGAGGAAAAGTATTTTTAAAAGGCACGATAAGATCTTTTTTGAGTGTGCTCAGTAGCAGACTGCACTCCTCTGCAAAAAGATGAGAAGCCTGAAAAATGGGCTTTGCCTCATATGCGGCCCTTTGAGTGATAGGCAGAGACACTCCCTCTGCAGCTGTGAGAGCTGCAAGATGGCAGAGAAACGCTCAAAATACGGTGAGTGTGAAGATTTTAAGATTCTGGAGGTCACACAGGGCAAGGGACCAGTGAAAAGTCGTGAGCTCTTTTTTTTTATTATTTTTTTTTAAATTTTTTTTTTAATTTTTTTTTTTCCCCCAGTTGTAAAGGCTCCTCTTCTCCCACAGAAAAGGAAAGCAACCAGCTTGTTGCTTCTCTAAGCTTTTCCAAAGAAATCAGCAATGCAGCGCTGAACAGCTGGGCTTCTTCTTGGCACTTCACAGACAGGGGGGTGAGAGAAAAAGATTTCCAGATACTTAAGCAGGAGTTGCAGCTGCTGTTATGGCAGAAGTTTTCCTGCGAACAAGCAGGTAAGGATTTTTGTAGTGCCTGGACAGGCTGAAGTTTCTCAATGGGCACAGAAAAAGGCATGATGGGCAGCAGCGTCACTGCCCGCCGAACTCCGTCCCTGCCTGGTACCTGCAAAGGCCAGTCAGTGTCAGCTCACACGGAGTGGAGGCTGCAGCTCCCCAGACGGTGTCAAATGACAGCCCGTTTCTTTAGAAAACGTGTCTGTGGCTTTTCCTAATCTGCTGAAGCACAAGGAAACACAACACGTTTCACTTTTGGGCTGTTTGTCACGCCTGCTGAGCTGTGGCAAAAGCAATAAGTAATGCCGTATTTGTAGGTGATATGATAATACAAAAGGAAGGGGTCTTCACATCTTTTAAGCATTCCTGAAGGGTGCTTTTTTTTTGTCCTTGGAAGGATAAACTACAGAGTTGATTGTGATCTTCCCATTCCATCACTCTACCAGAGGACCCACTTTTTTGAGACTTTTCCCTTGTTTCTCTGCTCTCTCCCTCCTACATCAGCTTTCCAGAGTTTTGGTCTTGCACATTTACTCCAGGTTTCCATTCTGGAAATGTTTACATACTGTTTAGACAAGGATTAGTATTCAGCCTTATGTATTTTCCCAGTGATACAGAAAACTCACTCCAAAGCAGAACCTTATATGTAGCCCCATATGCTACATATTACTGAAAAAGAGGCTTTTCAAAAAATTTAAATTTTTAGGAGAGAAAAAAATTATCTTTCTCTTCTTTTAATAGGATACAGGCTTATTAAGGGCTGCCTTTTTTTCCTGGAATAATACTTCCACACAGAAAAGTGTTGCCTTCCTAGATAAAAATTAGCATTGTTACAGGCAACCAAAAATATTGGTCTTACGACAGGCAGTGCAAGGAAAACACAGAGTAGCAATCAACAGCACCATTTCCATAACTGCTAACACCTGTTAACTCCTGCCAGGTGTTGGCACTTTAAATACCAGCTCTGGGAGGACTATTTTTGTTGGGGTTGAAGGCTTCTTTGTCTTGGAGAGCTGAAGACTTAGAGGATCTTTGCTCCATCCCAAGAATTCATTATGGAGAGAGTGTTGGTTACAGCAGTTCCATCCTCTTTCTTTCTACACCGCCTGCTTCTCCCTTTTCTGTCCTGGAGGTTTGTGCATGTATACGTATTTACCAGAAAAATCTGGTACTCCTGGGTCTTTTGATGGATTTGATGTTTGCTGGAAATTTTTTCTCTTCCACTGAGATACTATTTAGTTATTCAGACTTCTAAATAATTCCTGATAAGGAGCAGAACTGGGGTTTGGGTTCATATCCAGAAAAAGTCTTTAAAGCTAAGTAGCTCAGGTCAAGAAGGTATGTTGTGAATACCTTAAATCCACAGAGCTGACGTTTTAGCCTAAATTCTCTGTTTCTTGGGTGGCTATGTTGTGTGGGTGGTCAAGTTAGTTTATGTCTTCTAGAAATTGCATTGTACAAACGGGAGGGAACCAGCCTATCCTTGCTGGTGGAATGCTAACTGTTTTCTGACTGGCTAATATAACAGAATGGGAATTAGGAAGTGCACACATGCTTAAGGAGTGAACTAGGCTGACCTGTGGTCAAGAGGATTTTAACTGTGGCTGATAAAAGCCTGTAGACTGGTCTTACTAGCAAATACTTTGACTAAGCATAAAGCTTCTGCTTTTCTATAGTTGCACACTTTCATTTGGCCCTAGATTTGGCAATTTCTCTGTATATGTGGGATACTGTGTTTCCTGGTTTGAGCTATCCTTTCCTTAGTTCTTTACTTGACATAAGGTTTTCAAGGGAAGGTGGGGACTGGGAGTGTTGGGTTGTCTGTTTCTGCTCATTAATACAACTCATTGGTCTTGTAAAGGTTGGTTTTTTTTTTTTTTCCTCCTATTAAAGGAAGGCAAATTAAATCTCCTTTTCTTTCCTCCTCCTTTCTGGCTTTGTTATCGGTTTCTTTGATACTGTACTGAGTGTGTTCAGCTTGCTACATTTCTGACTTATTAGTGATAATACATTGAATGTGTGTAAATGTGTACACAAGAGAGTTCTGCCTCACTTTTATTAGCAAGTAACAGAAAAAATTAGTCAGCTTTATCTTTCTTATTTTTATTACTATTTTAAATACCTCAAACTCTTTACTGTTCCCTTATTAAAGGTTAGGCACTCCCAGTTTTAGCAATAACATAGGAGATGCTCTTTTTTTGACAAAATAAAGCTGGATTTTAATGTATTAGGGAACTTTGTATTAGCAGGTTAGTATTTAAAAGATTATTAGCAAATCTTGGATTTCTACATCATTGAACTGTCATAATATGCAAAAGCTTTTGTTTCAATTATGTCAAAATGGGTTTTTTTGAGATTAAAGCATGTCTGTGTGTTTTTGCTGAATGGAAGAAACTGGTTTTACTAATTTAACACACACTGTTTGAAAGTAACTTTTTTTTTTTTGTGTATAGGCTGGAATACCAGTTGGGTATCAGGAGGTGCTGCATCTTTGAGGGTTTGTTAAATGTATTTTTAATGTAGATGTTAGAATGTACTCTTCAGTTTTGTAAAAAGTCTGACCCGAGGGGAAGGAGGGAAGTGTAATAAGAGTAGGTTTAGAAGTGTCAGAATTAATGTCAAAATTTGTGCTCGGGTGCTTAACTTCTGATATATCTGGTACAATTTATAGATGTGCTAAATGCTTGGCATTCTTATTAGTGTTGATGAAATGAAGATGCTGCGGAGTGAAATGGTTATAAAACTTACTCTTCCTGATCATTTGATTAAGATAACAATGGTACTTTTAGTTCATCCTAGCTGATTGTTACATGAGAAAGTGTTGAAGTAACAGTCTAATATCTTCTCCTATCTGCAAAATAGAAATACCACATGTTTTTGGTAGTCTGCAGCTGTGAACACTGTAAGTGGGGAAGAACACCAATGATTTAACTGTGGTTAGAATGCTGTTTTATTTTTTCTTGCCTTCTTCTTCACCCCTTCGCCCTCCACACTTACCTTTTGTCCTCGTCCATAGGATTGCTCTTTGGAAGAATAAATGGGATTTTTGGGTTTCTGTTAATGTTTATGACCTGGCAGCATACTGACTTCTCTATTGTTGTTTGAAATCTTAGATGGTTTCTGGTGCACCAAGGCTATTTTAAGACTGAGATGCTTTGGTTCACATGCAAATAGAAGCTGTCAACTGTTAGGCAGAACCAGGATACTTTCAGCTCCCCAGCTGAAGGCTGCCATATACTTTCAGCATGTCCCTGTCTGTTTGAAAAAGTTCACAGCTGGTGAGCTGAATGACGTGGAGGGCCTTTTTTCTTTCTTTATGCAGCTGGTGCTAACGAGTAACTCAGTAGTGGAAGAGATGAAAAATTAGGAGATTCAAGAAGGAACAAAATGTTAATTTAAGCCCCCCAAAAAGGCCAGATTTGAACATTTCTGTAAAATGCAATTCAAAACCAGAGGAAGAACTCCTGTTTCCTTTTCTGAATTGAAATTCTCATTTGGTTTTGAATTAAAAGTATGACAGTAAAGTGGCCTCTTTCTTCATCTCCATAGTGTTTAAATATTTGATTGGACACTGTTTTAGAGAGAGTTTTCTTTGTTTAAAAATTGTTCTACTCCTCCTGAAGGGCAAGCTTTTTTGTTCAGTTTCAAAGAAGATTCCTAAAATTTCTAGTTGCCTGTGAAATATTGTCTTTTTTGAAAAGGGGGGGCGGGGGGGAGGTGGCAGGGCGTGTCCCAAGTAACATACTGGTGGATATTGTATCCCTGGTGAGTATTTTCTGTCATTTTACAAGTTTGTTTTAAAATAAAGCATCTGCTAGAAAGTAATGATAGTTAAGGACTTAGTTTCTTGGCCAGGACAAAGTTTAGTTTCCTTTTGTTATTAGTTCTATGTCATCACAGAAAGTAGACTAATGTTGTTTTGAGTTTGTCTTACTTCTTTTTTTCTAGACATATTGGGTTGAATAGCTCAACATAACAAATTATTCTATGTGCTTTAGTTTCAAATTTTTCACGTAGAATCCAAGTTTTAGCATCAGGATTCAATTAAATGATAGTTTGATTTGTCTGAAAAATTAATGGTCCAGAACTGAAACCTCATAGTATTTTTTAAAGTTCTTATTTTCACTACTCCTGTTTTGAATAAAAGCTTGGACTCAGCCCAGTAACATAAAGCTCCATGTTCATCATCAGCTAAACATACATAATGATTAAATTTAATAGTGATTGTTTTCTCATTGCTCCTTTTGGCTGCATAGGTATCTTTCTGCATTTATGAAATTAATTCCCTGGCCATAAGTGGCACTACACTGACTTGCTGTGAAAAGTTCCTTGCTACTGTCTGTTGTCCTTTTCAGGAAATAATAATTTGCCAAGTACAAATCATATTCAATAATTGTATGTCATCTTCAATGACAGCCTGAACATTCAACTCCTGTTTATGCTTGAATTGGACATATTGATTTTTCATTTTAATGATAAACAGATTGGTATGTAATAAATTTGACAATACATCTGCTTAAAATGTGTTAAGATTACTGAATGAGAAAAAAGGCTTTGCAGTGGAGGCACTCAAGCCAAAAGTAAAATAAGGATTCATGCTACTCTAGGTAGTTCCCAACAAAAGAGGGCAGTCCCTTTAATCTGGTGTCATAGCAGGCATATTTATAATTGACTTTTCTGGTTTGCATTTAGTCTGTCTCCTGGCCAGGAGAGATTTTGCAGCCAAGAATAATGGAAGTATTAAAAAAAAAATATTGTGGCTCTACTTGAAAAATGTTTTTGGATTTTAATTTTGATTTTTTTCTCATAGAATATACTGCAAATAAAAATAGATTTTGGTCTAACTACAGAGTTTAAACTCTTGTTACTTCTATATTCAGACCTAAATAGTTTCATCTTTGGTATTCTGTATGTCTCTGTATGTGTATCTTAATGTGTTAGGAGAATATGTACTGACTATATTAAAATCACCTTCTACTAAACTGTTGCTTTTTGATAAAGATGAAAGTTTCCAGGAATATTCCAATTTTGCTGATTGTAATGGTTTACTTTTCTCCCCCTCAAGCTTCTTTAGTACTTAAACAGATACCTTAAATTTGAGTTCTTGAAATTTTTCTGTGGACTTGCATGTAAAACTGAGTTCTTGACTTTATTATATGCTATCTAAATGCTATGTAAAAGTCAGTTATCAAGTTTTAGTAGGCACTGTGATATAAATACTTGCTTCCAAGTAGAGTATTCCTATCAGACACCAGGTACAACATAAAAATGCGGAAATATATGTATACACACGTATGCACACTATGTGTACGCTCAAAAGCAAGTGATTGGTGAATGTTTGAAATGCTGTGGATAGAGCTGATTCAGCCAGAAAATGACTGACAACTTTTGACAAAAACTCCACAAAAACTGTAATTGTGGAATCGGTTGTGAATGCAGCAGTGTCTCAAGTGAAAATATACTGGAAGAATGTCTAAGTATTTCTAATAAAACCCTATTGTTTGTAGTTTGCAAAGCATGGAATGGAGAGCTTTGGATGATTTTGATGTTTGGACTTCTGTGCTTCCTGTCACAGAACATCTTGAAGGTCTTCTTGATCAGTGAGGTGATCACTTGTGCGGTTCCGAGCATCTTTGTCTGTAGTGATTTTTATGGCAATTTCTTTCTTCAGACTTTCATAATTTGAAACATGAAGACAAGTTGTTCATAGTCCTGCACCACAGAAGAATGTAAATTTTTTTTTTTAAATTAAGTATGAATGGTTTCAGAGTAACAGTAGTTATTTTGCTCCTCAAAGTGGAGTAAACCTGAATAGTTCGTTTTTACAGAACCTTTATTAGGCTGTCTCTGGTGGGGGTGTGTGTGTTTGTGTTCAGGCTTGGTTTTTAACATGAAGGTGTTGCAATTATTGCTCTAAGGGTACCATATTGCTGTGGTTAGTTTGTTGCTGGTGCTTATTCTATTTGAACACCTTGCTCTTTACTTTGTGTCTTACTAATACTTTTCTCTACTTCCATGTTTTCTTTAATCTCACTTCCTTGTGTTTTCAGAATGCCACTTTTATAAGTACTACTGTTTTTAATCACACAAAGGATAAATCCATATTCAGGTTGTGTGGTCTTTGAGCATGGCCTGTCATGACTTTACTTGCATTTCTGAAGATTCACTGAATATAAGACTCTGTAGATTCACAATGTTCCTGTGTTTTATTCAGCTGCTACAGTGTAGAAGTGAAGTACCCATGCTTGTCTGAAAAAAAAAGTAAATTGAGTATTGATTAATAGTGGTCAATTAATAGGGAAGGTGTAGAGAATGCTCCAAGAAATGTAGAAATATACAGACTGTTGCTTTTGCAACAGAAAGGCGTGTTTTAATTAAAGAAGGACCCCCACTCCTTAAGAAAATGCAGCTGTTAAAGAAAAGCATAACTAAGGAAAGAGCTGCTCATTAGACCTGATTATATGCAGTGATGGTGTGCTGTTTCTCCCAAATAAATGTGCCTTTTCTGCTGGTCAGGTGTCTGAATTGGGATGGGGAGGATAAAAAAGACAAACTTTCAGGCACTTGAGCCTTTCTTCATGCTTGATTAGATGCAGTACACAATTACTACAGGTTCTGTAGGCACACAGGTCTGGTGCAGTATACTTGTACAGCACTGGGATAGGCTTTTTCATGTAAAATGTGCATTTAAGTGTGTAAAACAACTGAGATGGTATCTTAAATTTGTTCTCAGTAAAACAAGACAGCTTATTTTAATTTTCTCATTAGTGAGATAAATGATAAATTACTGGAGACTTAGCTGCTGTGGAATTATTTATGTTAACTGATTCAGCATAATAATGTGAGGATGAAAAGGACCTGGGAGAGGAAGAGGGAAAGCAGAACTTGGACAGCTATCTACTGAAATGAAAGGAATCTTGACTGCCCACTAGGTTTTTAAGTGGTTGTCTATTGTAAAAGAGGTATTTTGATTATATTTTTCTAAAAACTAACACACACCCCACCTCCCAAAAGAACTCCAAACAAAGCCCTCAAAACCACTCCAAACAACATACCATAGCAAAACCTGGGTCTGTATCATCACTTGACTTGACTGTAGGCAATTCACTCACTGTTTTGGCTTGGATTTGCATCTAGGTCTGAATAGCAAAATTTAGATTTCAAATAGGGATTCATATATTTTTTCCTTCTGTGACAACACACTGATTTCTGAAAAAGGCTAGGAGTTCTTTGAGTCAGTGCCTGGCTGCTGATACACAGCTCATCAAGGCAGAGATCTAAATGCCAACTGTGAATAGTAAAGAGTCTGTACATTCTATTAAAATACCTTTGCTAGCTACAAATAAAAGGGTAGGAGATGAGCCACCTGGCAATGTCCCAAGTACATCTCAGGTCATGGAGGCCTCCTGGCAGGGACAGAGAATTCATGTCATATGTGATTGTTGTTGAGGTGAGGCTTGAGGTATGTGTACATTATAATTTGGGGGGAGCGTTGCTGTTCAGAGCACAGCTCCAGAAACGGTGGAAAAAGATAATTTGGTTTATGGCTTGTGTTTGGCATGTAGCAATGAGCAGGAATATTCTTGGCAGACCCCCTGCTCCTCTTCAGTACCACAAAAATAATAAAAATGGGCTGTTGTAAAAGGAAAGATGGATGTCTGTAAAGGGCACTTGAAATTGGCAAATGTTAAGCTACACCAAAGAGCTGAGCTGAGCCTTCCCTTCTCCTCCTGGTCTCCTGCTGATTTTAATATGATTTGGTTGTTACTTGAGTTGTTCCTATATTCAGATTACATGTGGGTATTTATAATTATCCCTTCTCTTTCTTTGTAGATTTTTTTGGTCGCACTTCCATGCATTTTGGCTCTTCAGTTATGTTGTAAACCCTGAATGGTGGGGTGTGGGAAAGATTAGCCTTCTCTCCACTATGCCATGGGTCTAAACTCTGGAAGGTGGCTTTTCACTGTGCTTAAAACATACAATAGGACAGGAATTAGGATGACTGTTTTTTGGGTACCCATGTTCTTCCCAACCACAGCTGCTTCTCTTCCTCTGAGACTCTTGGAGCCAGTGAAACCCTAATCCTCATCTAGTTGGCAGTCTCTTAGGGTGCCATACTGTGGAGTAGGCAAACACTTTTCTGTTGTTTAATTTGTGGCTGGGCACAATGAAAGTGAAGTGGTGCCTGTTGCTGTGATGCTGGATTGGAGAGCTGCTGGACACTGGTGCATTTGAAATATGAGTCCAAACGTTGCTGCTTGTATCTTTTTCTGCTTAAAGATGCCTGCCCATGTGTCTTTTTGCTCCCATTGCCTAATTCAGCAGCTGTGAGCTGCAGGCAGTAGCACATGTGCATTGGCTAAAATAACCAGCCAGCCTCTCCCTTTGCTCTTGCCAGAGTCTCATGTTGTTGAAAAGAGTTTTTAGGATCAGATCTGGCTTCTCAACTTACGTTATTCCTTTGCCCAAGCCCAGCAGGAAGACCTTATCAGGGTGGCCTGTCCTCTTAATCTTTTCTAGACCAAGTTTACAAAATAGTAATTTTGGGAATTTAGTACAGTAACTAAATGGTTCTTACTTCAACTCTAAAGTAATGCTACATATCAGGAAGATGTCTCTTAGAAACAGGCTTTAGGGGGTTTTTGTAGTTTCTTTTTTTTTAAGAGCTCATTTATATTTTTACTCCCTTAAACATGTTAAAATACAGTCTGAGTTTCTACATGCATTTCACTTTACTGTGGGAAGCAAGGGCTTTTGTTCTTCAGTTGCCCAGTGCCGACTTACAGGGCAGGTAGGTAAAAATGCAGGTTGCTTGGTAATCTCTTGAAACTGACCCCATTTATGTGAATGATACAAATATGTACGTTGTAAATGCAATTATCATCTTTTTAGGGAGAGAGCCTGCACTCTCCTCTGTCTGTGGGCACTTGCTTGTATAGTCTGGTCCAATCATTCTTATACTAACATGCATCCTGAATCAAATTTTTATTATTGAATTACAAGACCCTGAAAACTGTTTTTATAATAAATATGTTGAAAGGCCATCAAATTTAGGCCCAGGCTCAGCTGTAACTTTATAGGCATTAGGCATCTGAAATAACTTTGTCTGAAGATTACACCTGGATTTGTCATCTGTTTTCCAGGAAACACTTGAACTGTGTTTTCTGCACACAAAAAGACTTACTTCATAATATAAGGAGCTCTGAGATTTACATTCCAATATTCAACAACACTTTTAAGTGTTTTTTTCATTCTCATAATAGAGCTGTCATAAACTATCTATTTTAAACATATCAAACCAAATTAATGAAAAAATTCTACATGGAATCTTGATTCTGCATATTTGAAGTGGAAAGTGTCCCATAAGGTTAGGTCAGCTTTTTACAAGCCCCATCTATTAACAGAGTGTCTTGTAGCTTTGCTTATTATTTAAGTAGTTGCCTTAAATTACATTTTCATATATGAATGCTTGATGCATGAGAGAGATTCCCTGGGGCTGCATCTTGCACTCTGGGAGGAAACAAATGAAGAGTTGCTGTTTCATCAAACAGGCAAAACACTTGCAATATGTTTGGGTGCAGTGGAAGAAATTCTCCTGACAGGCTGGAATGAAGGCAAGGCCTGTAAGGAGGTTGTATTCCAGCAGAAGGATGTGTGTCCAATTCCTGCATCAGCCAGCTGCTGATGTGCACTCCCTTGACATAAGGAACAGCAATGCATCACTGTCAGAATGTCACGCTGGCTTTAAGGGGTCAATTCTGTGTTGCTTGGATGTCTTGTAGTGACTGAAGTTCTGTCATGTAGAGCAATAAAAGGTTTTTTTCTTTTCAAATTTGACTTCAAGCAGTGCTAGATGTCCTGTTTCTGAGGGTTAATCTATTTTCTCTACAATGTGGACAATGTCTTTTGCAGTAAAGATGTTGAAATGCTTCCCATTGGTTGCTGTAAATGATACAGAATGGAGAGCATGTTACAGGCCACAGATCTGTGAGCATAAACTCAGTAACATGACTGAATCAGTTAAATAATCTCATTGGTCTGCATCCTCAAGTACTGTCAGGAATCAGTGTCTTATGTAGCTCAGAGAATCACAATGTGGCCAAGGCAGTGTGGCTGTGGTTGGACCACCACGAAGTGTGACACAGACTGCACACTAAATGTAGGCCCAAATGTTTCTGGCTGTGATGGGGTGTTCTGTATCTATTTTCAGACAGATAGTCTTACTACAGACTTAATTAACAAGTGTCATTGCATGAACCCTACTTTTCTGTGCTAAGTTCAGTTCAAAGTGTGTGTGCTGTGGGGGACTTGGCCGGGGGAAAGGTATGGGATAGTCAATGAAGCAGCACTGTTTCACTCCTTTTCACTTCTCTTTCACTTCTCTCTAGTTGGGAAATTGGGATGATATAGGTGGCTTAAAAACCTCAATCATTAAGGCTACTGTAGAGTTATATAGTGGTTGCAGAGATTTCCTGTGATCTGGAAAGGCTGCTGTTACAGCAAGGGATACTGAGGGGAAAACTCATTAGTTGAATATTTAAGTGAAGTGAGAGTTGACCCACACATAAATTTAGCAGTGTAAATTATTGTAGTGATAACATAATCCACTAAAGAGATGGACATTACCATCATTCTTGGTGATTAATCACTTACCAAATTAGGGAGAAACTGTAAGGAGAGTTGGTTATACTGCAACTGCTCCCAGCAGAGCAAACAAGCAGTGGCTGAAGGAGTTACCTACCTGTCTGTGTGAGGTAAGTATGTGAGTAGAATGGAGGGAGGAAATTGGTGACTCTCAATAGACGGTGTATATTCAGTGTATACACTGAACATAAAAAGCCCTGCATCTAGAAACTCCCTTATTAATTTTTTCTCCCTTTTTTACAATAAAAATGTTATTGACCTTGTAATACTTCCTGTATCAAGTTCATTATAAAAATCCATTTATTTAAGGGCTAAAATTAGTATATTTAGTTATTTCTTACATGTGCATTTTAGGAGTTTGTGTCTGCTCAAATCTTGGAGTTCCTTATCCTTTATGACTTTACCAGTTTAATAGGTTTCAGGTGTAAATAATCTGTGTTGACTGTTTGGGTGATGAATTGTTTCACACCTGCTTTCCCCAGCTTTTTTTTTGTGGGTGGAATTATCTGGGGAAAACTTCAGATCAGGTGAAGTTGAAACCTGAACAACAAGTGTCAAAAATGATGGGAAAGTCTTGCAGAAGTGCAATCAAGGTTGCAGTTAGATATGCGAGTGCTTTTTGAAGAGGTTGTGTGATTGGTCACTTCAGAAAAATATATATCCAGACAAGCACATAGATTTAAGTATAGAAAGCATGGAGCATATCTCAAATAGTGGATGGGCTTCATTTATCGACTTTATGAAGTCAAGCTAATTAGTAAATATGGAAGCAGGATGCTGCTGGTGGTAGTAATGTTAAGTCTAACTTGCTAAAAACTCAGAATGTGAATCATATTTATAAGGGGATACCAAGAAAGGTACATGTTGGATTGTCCAGATGTTTGAGTTCATGGTCTGTTATTGATCTGTTGCAGGCTCAAATGATGAATAATGGGGATAGTACAGACCAGCTGTCATAGAGGTGCTGGGGGGCCTGCTTTATTCTAACTGTGAATTGCTTCATTTCCTGAATGATACAAACTGATGATTTCTTATCACTTATTTAGGCATTTCTAAATAAGTGCAGGATATCATTCTGCAAACCATAATATTATGATATATTTTTTAACAATATCTGAAAACATTTCTGAATAGGCCTAAGCCACTGAAGCCTTT